>NC_141488.1:3891231-8797664 GCF_009769465.1 Tauraco erythrolophus
AAGGGAACACGTATTTCTTTCCTACCTGCATGCCATGAGACTCGACAGCACCGTGCAGAACGGAGCACAAAGGATGCACCTTACACAGCACGGCCGAAGCACCGTGGCCTGATCTGACTCCTTCTTTGACCACTTTAATCCCAAATCCCCTGCCTCCTGTCGCACTCACGCTGGAACTGGGCTCAGTTCTTCAGTCCTCTGCTCCTCTGGCCCAAGCCACCTCCCGCCGCCATCACTGCACCCGAAATACGAATCGCTGAGTAACAGAGCCAAAAAGTTGAACTCACAAAAAGAGGGAAAAGCATTCACGTGAGAGAGGCCAAGCCTGCTCCAGTGTCATCTCTGATCACACCCAGCCAGCTTCTTTCTCTCTTTGCTTCGTTTCTCCTTTTCACTGATGGAAAAAAAATTCTCTCTTGTAACAAGCTGACCTTTCCCCTGAACTTCTCATCTTTTAAATTACTAACATTGAACATTTACCTATTCAGAACATAGTGCCTTCCAGCCACAAAGCACCTTGCAAAGAGTAAAGCTTGGCCATGAATCCCCAGGGAAGCAGCTCTCTATCCCTGACCTCAAGGCGAAACAGGAGGAAGCACAGCACAGAGGAGAGAGGTGACCTGCCTGGGGCCACACAGCAAGTCTACAGCGGGGCCAGGAGCAGGAGGCAGCTCAGCTCTGCTCACTCCCCGCTCCGAGCTCGAACCAGCCGGTGCTTTTTCATCCCAACAGATATTCTAGTGATTCCAGTGAACAAAGAGGGCCCTCTCTGAGCTGCTGCATGCTGCCATGTGTTTCCCTGCTGTCCATGATTATCCATGGGATTCCCAACAAGGACCTACAGTCACTGGCAACATCTGCTGCCGGGTTTCTCAAGGGGGTGAGGACGGGCTGGTTTTAGCCTTCTGTTTATTTGGACAAGTTCGTTGCTTGCCAGAAGTGTTCCCCCACTGCACACACACCCCTCCACATGCTCTTTCGGCCGGAGAGCAAGGGACCTTCCATCCCACACAGGCTGCTTGGTAAAGCCCGGCTCTGCAGGAGGCTCTTCCTCCCTTCTCCCTGGTACCAGCTGCTAAAAGCAATGCTGAGATCAGACAGAAGGTTTCACCATCAGTCGGACTGGGGAACACAGGGATTGCTGTCCCGAGTCAGACTGTTGGCCCAATAAACCCAGCATCCTGCTTCTGGCAGCAACCACCCGCCCTCCATATGTTGAGGAATGCCATCTCCGCTTCCACAGATGGATCTTGCCAGCCGTGCAAGGCCTGCTGTGGTGCACGGATAAAGGTTGCCTTTCCATACAGCCAACAAAACAGGAAAAGATTGAGCTCCCACTGTCCAGTTTTGTCCCACAAGTCCCCTTATACTGGTTTCAGACAGAGCCGAGGTTATGTGCTCATGGTTGAATGAGCTCTCAAGCTTCCACATGGACCAAAGAGCAAAGACCCAGATTCAAAGACGTTGCAGCATCTTGGAAAAGCCCCAGATCCAGGATCTGCTTAAGGGGTGGATGCTCAACACAGGCATCCCATAGGATCTGTTCTGTACTGAATGGTGTGGACACTATTATCGTTTAAAGGCACTTACAGGCAGGATGCTCAGAAGTGTGCTGGGCTGCCAGTACCGTTTACCAGTCCGTTACAGGACCCAGTTCTCCTTTCACATACAGTAGTGCAGGACAAGGCTCAGACAGACATCAGTGAGAGCACACAAGACTAAAAGGAGATGATTCATACAGGAGAAGTGACCATCGCCCTGTTTATCTTCCTCCTGCATGTTTTTACTATGCTTCAAAGCTCTCTCCGGCGCACTTAGCTCTCCACTTCACTGCTACAGTTACCAGCAAAGAAATCAGTTAAATGGCAAAGGAGAAACGTAGCTCTGTGAGATTTTGTTTCCTCTGACAAATAAAGAAAACTCAGTCACTTCATGGTTCTTCAGGGAACTCAAGAGCCCAGTTTTGCTCTCATCTGCCCACCAATTTGAAGTGGATCCATTCACATTCACAACCAAACCCTTCTAATTCAGAGGATTTGTTCATTTGCTCCTAGAACAGCCTGTTTTGGAGATCTGGGGATGTCTTGAGGTGCTGAAGATGAATTTCTAACATCTCCAACTCACTGAACAAACACGTGCAGTGTTTATGAAGTAATGCATAATCAGAGAGCAATGGTTTGTCCAGCACTCACGGCGAGAAGGCTGGCTGCTTTTAGATGTTTTCCAGAAGTATTTTGCAGCTGTAAGCCATATCACATTGGGTGGGACCTCAGCTGATACCAACAGTTAACTGGGGCTAAGCAACCAAGAGATGGACACAAAATCTGACCTCTAAGGAACACTCGCAGGCTGCAGGTGCTGCCAGTTCATTATCAACTGGCATCAGCTCTGGAGTCCCCAACACAAGAAGGACATGGAGCTACTGGAACGAGTCCAGAGAAGGGCCAAGAAGATGATCCGAGGGCTGGAGCACCTCTCCTATGAAGACAGGCTAAGAGAGTTGGGGCTGTTCAGCCTGGAGAAGAGAAGGCTCCGGGGTGATCTTATAGCAGCTTTCCAGTACCTAAAGGGGGCCTACAGGAAAGCTGGAGAGGGACTTTTTACAAGGGCGTGTAGTGATAGGACAAGGGGCAATGGATTTAAACTGAAAGAGGGGAGATTTAGATTGGATATAAGAAAGAAATTTTTCACTCAGAGGGTGGTGAGGCAGTGGAACAGGTTGCCCAGAGAAGTTGTGGCTGCCCCATCCCTGGCAGTGTTCAAGGCCAGGTTGGATGAGGCTTTGGGCAACCTGGTGTAGTGGAGGGTTAACCTGCCCATGGCAGGGGGGTTGGAACTAGATGATCTTTAAGATCCCTTCCAACCCTAACAATTCTATGATTCTATGATCAGACTTCCCAGCCACTCTTAGCCACTTTTCCAGTGATGCTGCAAGGTCAGGGCACGCTCCAGGGTTGTCAAGTTGACACAACAGTTAAGAGTGAAATGAAGGTCAGCAAAGCCTTGTTACGGGTTGAGTTTGGTCCCAGAAGGGAGCTGCATTTGCTCTCCCAGGCATTAGGAAAACAACAAAAAGAGAGAGATTCAGCCTGATCAGAAGAAAGAATGTCTCTGATCTCCCTCTCCTTGGCAGCGATGTGGCACCCCACACAACAGAGAGGAAGGACAAGTGAAGCAAGCCCACAGGCCAAGCACCCAGTAAAGGGAATTGATGGGTCCAGACCAAGGGATCAGCTCCAGGTTTGTTCCCATTGTCCGGGGTTATGGGTTCTCACTCTGACTCTGCCTGGGAACAATGCCAGCTTGTATTTGGGGTGGTCATTCAGAGCTCGTGTTCTGCTGCGGCTGTTGTTCTGCGTGACAAACACAAAGCTACAGTAAGTGAAATTACATGTTGGGCTTTGTTTTTAAAAGCATTAACATTTGGGAAACTAGAACTCATACCACTTTGGGCTAAATCTGAACAGCAGAGAAAATAAATCAGAACAGGCTTCATGCACATAGTTTTCAATGAAGAAAGTTGTTTACAATACATATTACACTCCAGAATAAATCTGGGATAAACAACTTGAACTCTACTCATCTCTGTCCTTCTTCCTGTGAAAAAGTCTTTCCAAGAGAGAACAGCCACCATCTACTGACCCCATAAGCCCTGTTTAACTCCTTGTGAATATCAGCACAGACATTGCAGAGGACAGTCATCTTCTCCATCCCGCACGTTCTCAGCTGTGCTGGAGTTTCCAAACACTCCTCGCCTTGCTTCGCTAGACAAAATACACCTTTCTCCAAGGACAGCAGAACAGCTTGCCCTATGCTGGCTACAAATGTCTTCTGGCAGGTGCCAAGCACCAGCAACTCCAGCAGAAAGCAGGGGAAGATGAAATCATTAGTTTGCAGAAAGCATTTAGCACATTAAAAAACTAGGACTTTCTTTCCGCTTCCCTGTATCTGAATGCTTCTACCCCAGAGGTTTTATAAGAACATCTTACGAGTTCCCCAGTAACCACCAAAACGTTGTCACCTGTTGGACCATTAGTCAGGTACATCCAGTATTCTGTCTGGGATGACGACCAGTACCTCTCCTACGTTAGCATGCATTGTCGTGTCACACAAAGACGTCCACTTTAAAGAATGAAAATTAATGCACTGATTTCAAACCGCAGGACTTACTTGAAAAAGTCACACTCCTTCCGAAACGAAGCAAATCTAGCACTTTCCAACCTCCAGATGACCTTTTTTTTCCCTGCAAACCCAGAGCCAGTCTATGAGCTTGTTGACCATGGCAGAACTTTTATGCCCAACAGCAGAGCTTTCTACCCAGTGCCCAAACACCGAAGACACAAACTGTCTCCTTGGACACAAACAACCCAACTGCACGTCTTGCTCACTCCTGCAGCCAAGACTCACTTTGAGGCCCTCACGACCCAAAGCAGGACAAAAGGAGTCTCTCTTGGTCTGGGCTCAGCCTCCAGTGGCACGTGCATTCGTTTCAGCAGGAGCGTTGGCTTAAGCAGCTCCGTATTTCCGCCCTCGTCATCTCACCGTCTCTGCGACTTGTTTCTGCAGCTGAAACATGGATTAGAGAACTGACCTGAATAAAAATAACCTAACGGAAAGGAAAACAATAAAGGAGGGGGATTTCATCCTTTTTTTTCTTTTTGAATTGAGGTAATTCTCTAGCGGGGGCATCACACAGCCACACGGAAGGTACAAGAGGAGAGAGAGGGGAACAGGGCAGACGCAGGAACGATCAGCCACAGCAAGGAGAAAGTGACTGCGTTCTGGAAGCGCGCTGCCGCTGAAAAGAATACTTGTGAAACAAAATCCTTCACCGCGCTAAGCCTGCCCCAGTTTGGAGCTATTTGTTTTGCACTGGAGACTTGAGAGCCTGTCCCCTTCTGACTGAGAGCCTTCCATAAAGCGAAATCCCCGCTTGGCTGCCCGTTAGCTCCAAGGGAGCCTTGTGCTGCAATAGCGCCGCATTCCTGGGTCCGTCTCCGACTACTTTGAATAAAAACAACCAGAAAGTCTCAACTGAAGGAATAGCTTCGTTGACAGAAGAAGAAAAACACAAACCTGTTAATGTAACTATTGCTATTAATAATCGTTAAACACCCAGGCCGAAATTCGGGTAAGGCCCACAGGAAGGCAAGAAGCGAGCTCCAGGTCCTTGTGGTTCACGAGAATTTCCTGCCTTGTCAGCGCGCGGTTCCTCTGCGTCGGGGAGGGATGGCGGCCAAGGCAAACGGCATTCCTTTTGCTCGCCCACCACGGCATCGTCCGAAGGAATGGGCGGCTGAGTAGCTCCAACGCTGACAGATGATGATTTAGAAATTGAACCGTGGGAGACCCAGGCCAAATCAGATATGGGACCTCAGGATCCTGGTGGTACTCCAGTAAGGATGTGTGGCTATTACTCAGAATTAATTCTGACTGCTGCTTTCCTAAGGAAGCTGTACCAGAAGGGCGAGGAGCATTTCTGCACCCTCCAGAGACAACCAGTTGCACGTACTAACCAAGCTGGTCGTTCCCACCTGCCTCTTTGCAGATGCTTCTCGGAGCAGCTGCGACGGAGCCATGGCATTGAGAGCGGCGGGAAGCCTGCAGGGATCACACGTTACTGGTGGGAGCAGGGGGGAGCCTGTGAAACAGGCCAAGCTAAATGGAAGGATCCCAGCGGGAAGGAGTCCCGTGATCCCTCTGTTTTCATAGTCCAGCGAGAAAACACTCCCCATCATGTTCTTTTTCACCAGCAGACAGACTTCTGGAAATTAGACCCTTTTCAAGTAGATGCCCACACGTGGATTCAGGAATCTGGGCAACCAGGTTCGTAAATGTTTAGGGCAGGATTTTTCAAAAGCGTTGGAAGCACATGCTTGTGAAAATCCCTCCTCTAGCAGTAAAGACCTCAAGGTGCTGTGGAACTGTTCTTTAATTAGCGCACGCAATTTGTGAGGTTAAATTATTTCCTTAGCCCCATTTTACAGATGGGAAAGCCAAGGTACAAATGAGGCAGCATGTTTCCCAAGGCTACATAGCGTGCTAGTGCCCGAGCCAGAAACAGACCCTACTGCTTCTGACTCCCAGTTTATTGCTCTAATTACCAGAAAATTCCTCTCCTCTATGGCACAGGCAACTGGTTCCAATAATAAATCCAAGCTGTTGCAAAGATCAAGTCCATTTTTCACTGCTTAACCCAAAAAAACATTTAATTTTCAAAACACAGGTTTGGCTCTTCACCAGAGAAAGGATTTGTTTTTCATTATTCATCTGGTTTTTGGTTTTTTTCTCTCTCTTTTAAAAGCCAAACATTCAATTGCTCTGTTCAATATAGAGTTCCTAGGCTAGGAGCACTGCAACTATCGTTACCCTATAAATCTTCATTATTCTTACTATAAATACACTTCTGTATTTTTCATTTTGTATTTTTATGACTAAATATGGCACCTTTAGCAAACCTCAAAACGCCTTCCAAAATTAAGAACTTTGAATCAAATCCTGTAGCCCTTATTTCTGAGAAGCAACGCTTTTTAAAAAAAAAGGTCACGTTCCTTGGTATATGTCCAAAGCAGTAACATTAACCTATGGCTTTTCAACACTACTTTAATTATGCCAGTCTACAGTGGCAAAGATAATATTGCCTTACTTAGACACAGCCAGATTGTTGCAATGGTACCTCATCTTACCTATTCCTGCATGGGAATAAGCCGAATCAGGATAAAATATAAATATTTTTAAACTGTGCCCACTCTAGGTATGTCAGAACAAAAGATTTGTGAGAAGCTTTAAAGGAGCTAGGTCCTTCTCCTAGCATGTACAGCAATCGCTGCTCGGCTAAAAGAAGATATGTGCACAAAAGAATGACATGTGTCCTTTCTTAAAAGTCGCAAGACATTATTTCTAGCTTTGCTTTTTAGTTATTTGTTTTCCTAACCTGGAAATTCAGACTCTGTGGAGGCTGGAAGATCCTGAGATGAGTAGAAAGTAAGTGAAAATAGTTTTATCTCGGAGTTTATAAGTGTGACAACTGATCTGTTGAAAGGAGAAGCAAAAGTTCATTAGATCCTTCAACTCTGTTTCTCATTCCGTTGCACAAATGAGTAATTAACATCATGGAGAAAGGATGCTTTTGTTAAAGACCTAAATCCCACAGACTCTTCCCACCTTGTCCAAGAACCAGTAACTCCCTACAAACAGAACAATAGGGTGGTTAAACTGACTGAATCCACCCGCCTTTCATCGCTGCTCTCCCTGTGGGACTGTATCTGCTGGTAAATCAAAGATCAACTCACTGGTCAACCTTCTCAGATGCATCTTTCAGTAATACCTGTGATCCTCACAGCAGCGGAAATGATCGACCGAGATTTGCAGCTCTTTATAAAAAGGATTGTGAGTCCACTGTCAGTAGCATCCTGGAGAGTAACACAACCCACATCTTCTCCTTCACCCTGCGAGACGGGGTCATAGAATCCTAGAATCCTAGAATGGTCTGGGTTGGAAGGGACCTCAAAGATCATCTAGTTCCAACCCCCCTGCCATGGGCAGGGACACCCTCCACTACACCAGGTTGCTCAAAGCCTCATCCAACCTGGCCTTGAACACTTCCAGGGATGGGGCAAATGGGTCATCCACAGTCAATTTCCCAGTACAACAGGGTTTCACCACGGGTAGTGGTAACTTGAAAAGTAGATCCTTTACGGGCCGTTCAGTTGTATTCCCTCAGGTGTAGAGTCTTGTGCTGAGCTAACAGTCACAAGCTCTGAAAGCAACACCGCTCCATGGACAACCAAAGAGCTTTAGGGCTTGCGAGGGGTTCAAAGGCAAGAGAGGAGATCAAAGCTGTTCACCGTGTGCCAGCTGCAGTGGTGATGGCACCATGAGCCTCTCCGCTACACAAAAGAAGGAAATTAATCATTTTTTCCTGGATGCTTTTGATACGGACACTTGCTCTCTTTCATCAATGCCAAAGAATACCTGGAAAACCACTTCAGAGGTTTTTAAATTGTCTCAATTTATCTTCAATACAAAGAACACTAAATTGGAGAAACTGGCTGGGTTGAAATTTAAAACTCAAAAAACCCACACCAAACCTTTGCTGCAAAACTCAAGCCTCAGAAAACCCCCACCTCTTGAGCTTTTAGGCTGAAAAAGAGGGAACTTCTACCTTCCTTCAAGTTTGTCAGCATTCGCTAAAACAATAGCAAGCTCATGAAAAGTCTTTTCATTGCATTTCTGCCCCAGTACCAAGAACTGCTGAAAATCTTGTGAAAATAAACAAGTAACCTACAGTTTACTTCTGGAATCACGCCACCCCAAGCCAAAGAGTTCAGACAGCAAGGCTTTACCTTCTTTAAACTTCAGAGAAAACTCTTCAAGATTCCCAACCTAATTCTCCGATCCGTGTTTGGTGGAATCAGAGAAGCAATCTAAATGTTTGACTGGTTTCTCTGAAATTTTCAGCAATCAACCATCTCTAAGAGAGACACTCTTGGTACACCGTACTGTTGGCAACCCAGAAAAGATACAAGTGGCTACAGGCTCTCTGCTCACTGATGTAACCCGTTCAGTTGGCCTCTTTGGAGCAGAACATTTCCCCCTGGACCCCCAAAACGGGTACTGCTCCATCATTCCAGAGAATTCCAGGCATCTATAGCATGTACTACACCCAGATATCCTCGGATCTGGCTTACAGATTTAATATACCCTGCAGCACACAAAAACACGGGTATCCCATCCTGGAAGAGATGTGAATATCACCTTATTTCCCCCCCCTTCCTCATTCATTAGGACTGGTTTAATTTTTTTTAATACAAAGTTTAGATGCTTAGAAAATTCCCTTGAGATCATCTACCTAGCAATTTTAACTGTGATGGTCTCATTCATAGAAACGATGAAGGTTTGGGGTTATTCTAATTTATTCTGCATAGTCAGTTCCAGCGCTACATTGTAAACCTGAAAAATCACTGGAGCCAAATGCCGATTTGCACATGGCATCAACATTCCTGCAAGCCAGCTCCCTGCCAGCGAGTATACCCAGTATACTGGTCCCACCCGTTCGAATTTGCAGCTCAATGTCACTAAATCTTGCTCCAAGCAGAGAGGAAGAGCAATCTTTCCCACCCCCAAAGAAAGGATCCAGTCCCTCCACACACTTATCACGCATATGTACACCATATTCAGGGGTTCTCTGCTGTACTTACAAAAATCACACCAAAATTCCCAGCTGAAGCCTACTGCCCAATAAGAAACCTGCTGGAAAAACCTCACTGAAGTTGTTTTGCTGGAAGCGAAGCAGCCTTCCCATCCTGCCTACAGCAGTTAGAGGAGAACAGACTCAGCCCTCTTACCTTTCACTCATTGGAAGCCTGTCCTTAGCAAACCTTACCTTCTTCTTTGATTCCTGGATTAAATAAACCCAGTTCCCTCAGCTTCCTCCCTAGGTCCAGAGTTTTGAGACCTCTGGTTGTTCTTCTTGCCCTCCTTCAGTCTCCAGTGTGTTCTTCTCTTCCTTAGCACTCAGAGCTGGGAGCACCAATGCCTACCAGAGTGGCACGATTCATCACCCCTGTGTCCCACGTGACTTTCCTGCTAATACATGCCAGGATACAACTAGTCTTTTTTTACAAATCACCAACTGCCGAATCATATTCAGCTTGTGGTCCACTAAAACCTCCACACCCTGCCCTGCTATGCCACTACCGAGCTATTTCCCACCCTTTATTTATAAACCCACTCTGTTTTTCCTTGCCATCAGAACAGTTGTCTAGGAGAACCTGATACACCTTTTCCAGACTTGCAGGAAGAAATGCACCAAGAGTAAATGCTGATTCAACTGCACAAGCTCCTGGAGAGACAGAAAAGACGAGTGAGCTCTGATAGTCACCCAAAAAGCCTCCTTGTTGATTCTCCAGCAGCATCAGAGCAAGGACTTGATTTGTAACTGCTCCAGAAGTTAACCCATGAGTCCCTCACATGTCACAACTACATCCACGTTATTTTTCTGATCAATGACCATTTGTGGGGCTGTGCAAAAGACATTTCCAGCAACCTCCAATTGCTGCTGCATTTTCAGTTCAGTTTCAGGCTGCAGGTAGCAGACAGCACCGAGTAGAGCCAGATGTCACATAACTGGTGTCAAATCACCACATGCTTCTGCTCTTCCACGCAACGCCCAGCTTTGCCATTGCTTCGTGGACGTGGCTGTGGCACACTATCCAATTCCAGATTTTAAGTTACAGCAGCAGAATGCAAGAGACACGTGCTCAATGAAGATTCAATGGAACACTTCACACGCTTCTTGCAGCTTGGTAAGACTGAAACCCACCGAAAGTGCTGTTATCTGCATTTTACAGAAGGCATTAAGAGAAACCAACCCTGCAGCCCCTTAACTCCAGGCACTTGCTTGAAGTTCTTCAATTAGAAGCCTGAAACGAAGAGTGGATCCTCTCCCTCGTGTGCTGCACTGCTCCACGTACACACGGACGTTCCCAGCTGCACGCGGTGGAGCGCAGCAGAGACTCGTGCAAGCTGCTGCAGTCACGACTGGTCAACTGGCACTGCCAGCTTCCAGCCACGCTGTATCCCAGACGGACACCCTGATGAGTCCATCCCAGCAGTGTGTGATGACCATGCCCCACCTCCTCCCTCTTTCCCTGCCAGCTGGTGCACAGTGCCTTCTCCTGTGCTGGCTCCATTTAATCAATGCGTTTGCAAGACCTACTGGGTTTCCTCTTGCCTTGAAATCAGACAGTAACGATTTAAACAGACTGAGGCTTCTGTTTTCAGCAACATCAGGAAGATTTGTATTGAGTCATTAGCTGAACCGCTTTTGGAGTCACACAGCATGCCCACTGATGGGGGGAAAAAGCCTATTTGTTTATTTTACCTTAAAACATCATTGGCATAAGATCCCACAACTGACTGTGTATGGATTACAAACATCCTGGCAGATACCCCAGGAGCTACTCTCAATCAAACATCCAAAACCAGGATTAAGTCTGTCCCACGGGATCCTTATGGAGGATGTAAACAAACAAGCCCTGCCAACAAGTAAATTATTACTGTGAACATCCGGAACACTCTTATTTGACCGACTGACATTTTCTTAAACTCTCTGAGGGTGAATTCCCTGTAGTATCAAGGAAGAAAATAAGAAGTAGGCTTTTCTCTTTTTGATCCCATTCCTGGTTAATGACATTCACAATCTGAGATGGCCCTTGCTGAATGCTGGCTTGGTGAGACACAGCAGTCTATTATTTGAGCCCTGTGGGGATAGATGAGGCCTCGAAAGAAATTCCCTCAGAAGCGTGAGTAAGGACATCGCTCAGTCAAGATAGGAAGTGGATAAAAACTACAGAGGAACAGGGATCAACTGATGGTGTGGGAATAGGAACGCAAAACCAGTAAGGGGAGCACATGGGGAAAAACTGACAGACTGGGAATAAGTTCCTCTAGCCCTGCTTGCTCAGTGATATGCTCAGGTGTTCTCCACGCTGAACCCTGTATGTTGTTGCTCACAGCCATTCACTCAGAAGCCACTCAAGCTTGGAAGATATTCCTTTAAAGGAAAGGAATAGAGTATCCTTGTCCTGTTTGGTCTTGGCTTTGTTGGGAAATCTCACAAAACCCACAGTGTCAGAGAAATCTGAACATGGGACTATCATCTAAGCGTGTTCGCTCTTTCTTAAGAGCAAGGCAAGAGAGAACATCAGGTCTCGTCCACTGTGCTGTTGGTATACAGCAAACTGGGTCTGGACAAGAAAACTAACAGGCACACATGTATCAATAATAAGCTTTTACTGCCACTTCCTTTAAAAATACCACTGGTAGCTAGAACTCAGTCAAAAACTATTTTCACTTGCTGTGAAACCAAGACAGGAACAGCAAGTCTTATCAATAAATAAATAAGAATGCCAAGTCTACAATAATTTGTCAATATTACATGGAAAAAAAAAATCAGATCTCTGTATCACTTTAAGCTGTGTTATCTTCATCATATAAAAAACAGGTTTGAATCAAATTTTAGACATACCATCATCCTGCAATATGGGAAACAGATTTCATTGCATATTTTCTCCTGGATTACTTAAATCACTTTCAGAATCTCAGAAGCCATTCCAAGCTCAAAGTTTCGCTTCATGTATCTTTATTTTTTAATTTTATTTATTATTTCAATTATCTCTGGCCAAATTCGTCCCTGATCTCAGTCCACTGGCTACAGTTGTCTAAGACAGAGGACGGACCTGGCAGCTGCGAGACCAGCGCCGGGGAAGGCTCTAACACAGTAACGTACAGTACCAAAGGCAGAAAACATATTTGAATCAGTTTCAAGCTCAAGCTAAAAATAGCAAATTCAAATTAAAATCTCCCAGGCCAGATTCTCATGCTCAAAACCATTAATTTTAAAAGCTGAGACCACTCAGAGCCTCTTCCCAGGAGGTACTGAGTGACCCTTAACTCCACTAAAAGTTACTGAGAGTTGAAAGACCTCTGAAGCTCAGAGGATCGGGCCCTTCGATGGGCTGAGCTGCTAGCAACCAGCTAAGAAAGAGACTGCCAGCACTACCCAGTGCTGCGAGGGCTCAGGGATCACCCCTCCAGTGGATTCCAGTAAATGCCAATTGGAATTTACTCGGCAGTTTTCAGGACCAAGTTCCTAGACCAAGAAACCATGACTGTCCCAGCAGAGGTGACACGATCTACATGTTTCGGCTGCTGCCTACTGACACCCACACAGGACAGAGGAATCTCCACGTCTTCCTATTACGGGCTGCTGCCTCTTTGCCAGTTCATAAATTTTTAAAGGAGAATAAACAGTTTTTAGGGTAATGATACTCTTCTGGCAGTGTTTTTGCTCTGTCACAAGGTTAGGCACATAAGCAGCAGTCACTTCAGATATAACACTGAATATAAAATTCTTACCTTCTCCTGGTCCAACACAATCACATGATTCTGGCTTCCTCTTGCATTTTCGCTGCCCAACATCTATCTCTATGGATTATCCCAGGAAAAGCAAGTTCTGCATTACTCAGCTGGAAGGAAAAACAGAAAGGAGTTATTAAAGATACTGGACTCACTTCATCAAATGACAAAGAACAAACTGCTGGCTTTGAGTAGCTGTAAGGTAATCGCAGAGAACGAGCGACAGCTTTGTGGGCTCCGTGCTAACCAGTGCATGAACTGCCATATTGCAAAAAAAAAAAACATCCTGAAAGCTGACACCTGAACGGCAGTCTTGGCAGGGACTTTGAGGAGGGTGAATTTGCAAGAGACCAGGTTGCCAGTGACACTGAGGCACAAAAAGTGGTACTCGACAACCGAACGTCTTTATTCAACAGTTATCAGCTGTGGCTCTTGCTGGCTGTCTCCATTTTATGCCAGATTTTGTCATGTTGTAGGAAAGAGCTTGGAAAAATGACCTGAGGGTGCCCTAAGGACTCAGAAAATAAATAAATCAAACTGTAAATATGTTTTTAATCTTATGATCCGTGCACCCCCTGACTGCTGAAGGGTTGATATTACAGAGCAATCAGTACTGGCCATGCTGCAGAATGATGACAGAGGTACAGATCCTGCCCAGTATGAAGATGAAGGATTTTCACAGTCTCCTGCAGAAACGTAGTAAAGGTCAATGTTCATTATACTTTTCAGTTGCAGGAAAAAGCAGAGCGAAAAACTTCTTGTTCTACTCCTGGTCCCTTTCACACACCAGTCACTGGAATGAGGATGCTCCAGGGCAAGATTTAAGTGGGCATTCACACGTTAGAATTCTAGAACCATAGAATCATTTAGGCTGGAAAAGTCCTCTAAGATCACCAAGTCCAGCTGTTAACCCAGCACTGTCAAGTCCACCACTAAACCGTGTCCCTGAGCACCACATCTACACGTCTTTTAAACACCTCCAAGGACAGAGACTCAACCTGGGCAGCCTGTTCCAAGGCTTCACAACCCTTTCGGTGAAAATATTTTTCCTAATATCCAATCTAAACTTCCCCTGGTGCAACTTGAAGCCATTTCCTCTCGTCCTATCACTTGTTACTTGGGAGAAGAGACCAACCCTCACCTCGCTACAACCTCCTTTCACATAGCTGTAGAGAATGATAAGGTCTCCCCTCAGCCTCCTTTTCTCCAGGCTAAACAACCCCAGTTCCCTCAGCTGCTCCTCACAAGACTTGTGCTCCAGATCCCTTCACCAGCTTCATTGCCCTTCTCTGGACACACTCCAGCACCTCAATGTCTTTTTGTAGTGGGGGACCCAAAACTGACCACAGTATTCAAGGTGCAGCCTCATCAGTACCAAGTACAGGGGGACGATCACTGCCCTGGTCCTGCTGGCCACACCACTTCTGATACAAGCCAGGATTCCATTGGCTTTCTTGGCCACCTGGGCACACTGCTGGCTCATATTCAGCCAGCTGTCAACTAACTCTCCCAGGTCCTTTTCTGCCAGGCAGCTTTCCAGACGCTCTTCCCCAAGCCTGTAGTGTTGTGTGGGGTTGTTGTGACCCCAGTGCAGGACCCGGCACTTGGACTTGTTGAACCTCATACCATTGGCCTCAGCCCATCGATCCAGCCTGTGCAGACCCCTCTGCAGAGGCTTCCTACCCTCGAGCAGATCAACACTCCCGACCAACTCGGCGTCGTCTGCAGACTTACTGAGGGTGCTTTGGTAGTTGTTTCATCGCCCGATGCTGCTCTTATCGCACTATAACGATGCCCAATTTCACCACGGGAAAACCTGCAGCCAACAACCGGTGGCCTTGTGCTGCCCTCTGACGGGCTGCAAACAGCAGAGCAACAACACCTCCGCTCGCCGAGACCCCGCAGCCACAAAAAAATAGTACAGAGGGTTTGGAGTGTCCCTGTCATCGTCAGCTGGATTTATGGCATGCTGCACCGACTGCACAACCACAGCCAGTGCTTTGGCAGCTCTGCCCCATCCCTGGCTTTCCATAAGCGGGTACAGCACTTACAAAGCGTTGGGTGATGCTGAAATAGCAACCAGCTCACAAGCCCAGAGCCCTCGGTGTGCTGGGTCCACTCGTCTCTGCTCCATCATAACTAGTGGTCTCATTTGCTCCAGCAGCTTCCACCCTGTTTGTCAAAGGCCTGGGAGGAAGTAAAGAGCAGAAGAGGGAGGATTACACCATACCAAATCCAACCCCCCGTGCTGGGCTGACAACCCCAAAGACCAAGTCTCCTGTCCGCCGAGTTACGAGGCAGCGGTTTAACCTCAGAGCCGAGGGCAGCCCCGGTTTGGCTGAGATTCGGAGCACAGATTCCGCCCTGTTGGGTGGAGGGGAGCAGGGATTACAGCCTCTCCCAAACCTCCTCCCCCCAGAAACCACACTGAGCCTTTGGTCTTCTGCTGACATCGCCAACAAGTGTCCAACGTTGTCAACCATGCGCCAGCACCACCAGCAGCGGTCTGGGTTGCACACTCACCGCAGAGAGCTGAAAAACATCCACCCAGCTTATTTCAGCACCTCCAGCTCTTGAGAGAAAACCTGGAAGAGATGACCAAAGGGCTTTTAAAACACCACAACGGTAGGAATGTTATCGCTTTACTACACCAAATTATTTGGAATGTGCAATGAGTTTCCACAATGTTTACGCAGAGCACGGCACAATCCTGTGCACCTCTATATGAAGTAATTAAGTCTTGTCTTCATTTAAAAGCCTCGTGATTTTTTTAAGGCAATCCTGTGATGTGTGGGGTTGTCAGCTTGGAGGGCTAAAACGAATTCAACCCCCGTCTCAGAAAACACAAGGGCCTTTTAATTAGGAAATCTGGGGAGTCCCTCAGCCCCTTCCTCCTCCTCCTCCTCCCGGTCTCCAGCCCGGACCCCTCACCTCACCCCCCCCACACCGGCTTACCTCCCACCTCAGGCCTCCTCGCGGCCCCGCCAGGAACCCGCCCGGCTCCCAGCGCCCCAAACTCGCTCCCAGCACCCCAAAACCCCCCGAAGGGGCCCAAACCCGACCCTCCTCCCCCTCCATCTTGCGCCCCCGCCGCCTCCCGCGCGGGGCCGCTGGCGCTCCTCCTGCCGACAGGGGGCGCTGCCGCGGCCGGGGTGCCTGTGGCGGCGGGGCGCCGCTCTCTCCGCCCGCCGGGCGCCGCGGAGGAGGCGGCGGGGCAGCGCGGCGGCGGAGCGGGCCGCGGGCTCGGCGTGAGGCGGCGCCGGCGGCGGCGGCAGCGGCGGGGCCGAAAGCAGCGGCCCCGCTCAGTCCGCCCCGGGGCCTGTGGGAGCAGCATGGCCGCCAGCCTGTGGATGGGGGACGTGAGTGTCCGGCCGGGACCCGCGCGGGGCTTTGTGAGGCGGGCAGCGGGGCGGCCTGGCTGGCGGGGGGCGGGGGGGCAGCGGCCGGGGCGGGCGGCGCCGGGGCGACCGCGGGCTGGAGCGCACCGACTGACTGACTGACTGACACCCTCACACTGACTGACACCCTCACACCGACCGACTGACTGACACCTGCATCCCGACTGACTGACACCCTCACCCCGACTGACTGACTGACACCTGCATCCCGACTGACTGACTGACACCCTCACCCCCACTGACTGACTGACACCTTCATCCCGACTGACTGACTGACACCCTCACCCCGACTGACTGACACCGTCACACTGACTGACACCCTTGCACCGACCGACTGACTGACGCCCGCACCCCGACTGACACCCGCACCCCGACTGACTGACACCCTCACTGACTGACTGACACCCTCACCCTGACTGACACACCCGCATCCCGACTGACACCCTCACACCGATTGACTGACACCCTCACACTGACTGACTGTCTGACACCCTCACGCACCAACACAGCCCCACGGCCCCTCACGCACTGACACACGCATACACCCCCCTGCTGACTGACACCAGTGCACACACACGCTCCCCAGCACTCTGTCAGGCTCACGCAGGCTGACGGGCTCGCTGACACACGAGCACACGCTCGGAGATGCTGACACCGGCCCAGCAGGCGCGTTTGTGAACAGTGACACGCTGACAGACACAGTGACCCACACACACCCCCCCCGAGTGACCCACAGACACCCCCACAGGTCCCCTCGTTGCCTGCCTGCAGCCAGGATCCCAGGCACACTCGTGGGCACTGATGTGTTATCACACCTTCATGCTCCGTTAGGTACTTGCACACTCACTCACCCACTCTCAAGCCTGTACACTCACACTTCTAGGGTTTATACGCTGTTTACGTGCTGATGTGGTTGTAGGCACTTACATGCTCATGGTCTTGCACTCTAAGGCTCTTGCATGCGCACTCGCACTCATGCTTGTGCTGCTGGGCTCACACGCTTGTGCTCACGCTCGTAGGCGCTTATGCTTACTTGCACTTGCATGCTCTTGTGCACCTATGCAAGAGCATCCCTCACTGCCTGCCCCACACTCGTGCACACCTGTGGGTGCCCTCACGCACTTGTAAGGATTTGCACTCTCCTGCATGCTCACACACTCGTGAGAACTTACACACCTCAGTATTTCCCTCATTCCTGCCTGCATGTGCACCTGGGAGCACACTCACACTCACAGGTGCTTCTTCTCCCTGTTCACATGCACACTGTGGGCACAGACACACCAATATGCACCCCACAGTGTCTGTTGTTGTCTGCCCTTCACACACACTTCACGCACCCTCGTACTCGTGCACCTGTGTCCCTCACCGCTTGCCGCTCCGCACACACACAGTCACACACGCTCACGCGTGCGTACTCACACCCAGCATATTGTAGTGCTCTGCCACCCCGCCACACGCCTGTATTGTAGCGTCCGCACTGTCTGCTGCTTTTGCACAGCCACGTATGCAATCCCACCGCTGTGTCGTAGTCTATAGTCTTCTGTACCCCTGCACTACGCACAGGCATGCGTATGCAGTTACACTAGTGCATCACAATTTCCACGTTGCCTGTTACTTGCACGCACTTCTTTGCCCAGCCCTTTCTTACAAGCTCACCCCAGCATATTGTGTGGTCCTGCTTGCACACGCACGTGCACCCTGTGGTCTTCCTCAGTCTGTCTCACGTGCGTGGGTATGCACAACCCAGCACATCACTGAGGATCCCGCTGGGTGCTTCTCTCATACGCACACTCTCGCACACCGAGTTTCCAGGGCGTTGCACACGTACACTGACACGTCAGGGAGTCTTCCACTGCTGCCGCTCGTCCAAGCAGACTCCACAGAGTCTGCTGTTTCTTTCCTTTACCCACACAAAGGGTTATCTGCCACCTCTCCGCTATAACGCCATCTTCTTTCTCAGTCACCTCTCTCACAAGCAGGCCACTGCTCTTCGAAACACACACGTAGCTATCCAAGCAACAGTCACCTGTTGCTTTTATGAGCCTGGCTTTCCTGCACACACCCCACAGGATCACCCTCTGCAGTGGCATGTCTGCACAGAGCCATGCTGCCTCCTGCTTCTGGCACATGTAACGGAGTCCTTTCTGCTTCACACTCACACCTCCACAGGGCACGCACTGCCTTTTGCACGTGCAGTATGGTCACCCGCTGTCGAACACGCACAGACACTGGGCGAGTTTGCACGTTCTGTCACACACACAAGTGACGGAGCCGCCTGGGACCTGACAGACACACGAACGCGCTCGAGGGCTGTCAGTTCCCACGAGGCCACCTGTCTTACTCACGCACGTATAGTTACTTACACAGAGCTATATGTTCCCCCACACCCCAGCCCCGTGTTACCTGTCACAGGCAGTGCTCCCCAGCAGCATCTCTATTGCACAAAGCCCAAATTTCAGTTAGTTCCCTCCTCTGCTTTTCGTTCCGCAGAGAGACATCCTTTTCCCTCAGTACCTTCATTAAATTTTGGTCCAAACTGCAGTGCGGTTTCGTACTTTTCCATCACTTCCACCACGCAGACACTTGCTCTCCAGCGTGCTCACTCACACAGTCCCACCACCCTGCACCCCGCACGCACTCTGACACACACGGTGCCACCTCCCGCCGATGACACAAACGTGGTCTGTGCACCCGCGTGCAGCACGGGGCGCAGAACCTCCTGCGGGACGCGATGAGAGGTTTCCCCTCCGCGGGCTGCCCTGCCTGTCTCCACGGTCGTGCAAGGCAGACACGGCTTTGCAAACCCCTACCCCAGCTGGCTGGGGGCTGTGTTCCCTGACGCGTGCCGCCCGCTCAGCCTAGCACCCCTGGGTGCTGGCCCGACCCCTGTTTGCATACAGACAAGGAGCCCGCCATCTCCTTATCCCCTGCTCCCTGTAGTGAACGCTCAGTTTGTTGCTGTATGTTTCTGAGTGGCTTTTGTCCTTCTGTGAAAGCTCCCTGTTCTCTGAAATTCATGCTGTCTCTTGGGTTCCACTTTGCAGACTGTTGAGCCTGGTTCATGCATGCCTGCTGGTTTTGAGTGGCATCGACCCTCTTAAATGAGTCTTCTTTTTGAAGTGTAAGGGTAAAATACTTCTCAATCATGTTTTAACTGCTTAGGGTGGCATTGACACATATATTCTCCTGTTTGTAGATGCCCTGGTCTGACTTTTTTTTTTTTGCTTTTATAGCTGGAGCCATATATGGATGAAAACTTTGTTTCAAGAGCCTTTGCTACCATGGGAGAGCTTGTACTGAGCGTAAAAATCATTCGAAACAGGTTAACAGGGTAACTGTTTCTGCTTGTTCTCAGTTTGATCTGCCAGTGCATTTGGATTGAACCGTTTGCCCTCTGCCCACCATAGCTGTGGCGCTGTCCACATTGCAGTGATTTTCCCTTTGAGCTTTTCTCTGTTGCTGCCAACAGTATGGATATATTGATGACAGCGATGGAGGGGGTAATTGCTGGCTCTTCAGCCTCCCCATCAGCAAACCAGGGTCTGGCCCTCATCCTGCACTCATTCCGTCTGGGAATTACACCTTGTGGGCTGCAGGCTCTGTGACCTGTCTGTGCTAGTTGTTGCACCAGTGCAGCTACACGATGCTGGCTTCAAAGGAGCCATAGGATGGCCCAGTGAGTTCATTTGGAGTAAAACGAGTGACTAGGCAGGATAGTTTCGTGTTCTTTTAAATGTTGTCATTTCAGTTTGCAGTTGTTTAAACTTGGGTGGGAAAATTTATAGTCAACTAAAGTAGGAAGTAAATAGTTGTGAGCAAAACTGTTCTCTGTGTGCTTATGTTGACATGACTTACTGGTAAGTAGGGGCTATCACTTTGCTTGAGATCCAAGATTACTTCGCTAGCTTCTTTTTGGTAGCTAATGTTTACACTTTGAAAAAGAAATTGTTCTAAGTATTGCAACTGTAGCGAATTACCTGCCAGTTATTTAAAAATGTAACATTCCTCCTCAAACGTGTTTTAAAGCTGAAATCTTTCTCCTCTCCTGTGTCTGCATTCAGAATTCCAGCAGGCTATTGCTTTGTAGAATTTGCAGATCTAGCTACTGCAGAGAAATGTTTACACAAAATCAATGGAAAACCGCTTCCTGGTGCTACACCGGTAAGTGAATGAAATCGGCCAGTTGGGAAGCAAAACTGGGAAGGAACAGATAGTGTAGAATCTATATTTTGAATGATTACAGACAAATTCATAGTTAGCAAACTGGGATTCTTCTTTAAAGTAATGAACATAAAACTGTTAATGTTCTTGCTCAGAAAATTGTTGGAAAGTTACTAATTTCTGTGTGAATGTCTGGATGAAATCAAGGTATAGAAATGTTGTATTTTGGAGCCTTTCTACTGTTACCAAAGTTGGACTTACAAGACACCAGAGAAGAACAAGGAAAAATAGATGGAGTATACCTACCACAGTCCTCCTGTCTCTCCCTGTTTGTAGTTCCCCATTAATTTGCTGCAGTGCATGTGTCGTTACGTGTGGACAAGATGAACTCTCAAGTTTGCACTGAGTTTCAAGTAACTTTGATTTGCAGGAGAAACATGACTTTTAAGCCTTGCACTATTCTTGGCCTGTAGCAAACAAGAGTTATTCAAACCTACGTACAGTGGAGAAAGAGCTAGCCCATTGTGTAACTACAAGACGGAACAAATGTCTCAGATGCATAAAAGCCAGTTAGGAAGAAGAGGAGGAATAGTCCTAGAGGCTAATTTTAGGATGTTGACTCGAGTGTGTAGTGGATTGAAATGGGACACAGCTGTCCGTTGTACCCACAGGAGCTGGCTGCAGTAGCCAGGATGACCAGTTCATAAAGCAGCTCTGGAATCACCTCAGTTACAGTGGGGTGTAGTAAGGTCAATGGATGCCTGTTGCAGTGTAGTTAATACCCTGAGGAGAAAACTGGGAGGTTCAGGTAGGGTTCCTTGAACTGTTTGGTCAACTTGCTGAGAGGATGGTGTCCCCTCGTACCAGCAGTAGACGAGAGGCCTGGAAGTGTCTGTTGCACCTGTCCTGTTTAGTACGCTCTTGTGCCATGAGTCAGAGCCCACCATTAAGGGAAACGAAATTTCCTGGATGCCTTATGTCGTCACCAGAGAGAGAGAGAAGCTCCTGGAAGGAGCCACAGAACAATCAAAGTTTGGTTTCGGGAACGCCCGTCTTTCTCCACAGTTTGATTCGCAGTGTGATGTTGGTTAGAGGGATGGTTTCCATAACATGTGGAGAGAGTTACAGGTGCAGGCAGCCGAAATCGGTGCACTCAGCAGGCAACTGCCCAGCTCCTCTCTTGCATTTAGGAACTTTTTCTCTTGTTTGCAGAAAACTGAATGTGGCTCGCTCTTTTATTTGTTTTTACGTACTGAATCAGCCAAAGGAATAACAGAGCCGTGGTGCTGGAGCTGTGTCTGTTTACAGAATTAGTGTCCCCAGTTCCCACTTGAGTGGAAGTACTCTCAGGTCTGTCGTTGATTTTAAACCCAAAATATTCCAGTGAAGAGTGAGATCCTAAAAAAGACGAAAGTGCTTCAAAGTGGAATCTAAATTTTGTATCAGCTTGTAAATGGTTCACGAGAGGAGTTGTGTACCACAGCGCACCAGTGAATGCAAGCGTGCAAGGAACATGCTGATAGCCTAGAGACAAGGCTTTGCTCTGTTTCCCAGGAATTATTTATGCTATCTTTGAGGGAAGAAAATGCATCATGCGAGGTACAGGAGCACACTAGGCTCTCTGCTGTGCTAAACAAACGTCCTGGTCTCCAGGTTATGGGCTCACAGTAGGCTCGCTTGCTTTGGCGAAATTCCCCTGGAGTTCTAACAAGTCCCCTGGACTTTTTACAAGGACGCATAGCGACAGGACACGGGGCAATGGCTTTACACTGAAAGAGGGAGATTTAGACTGGATATAAGGAAGAAATTTTTCACCATGAGGGTGCTAAGGCACTGGATCAGGTTGCCCAGAGAAGTTGTGGCTGCCCCATCCCTGGAAGTGTTCAAGGCCAGGCTGGATGAGCCTGGTGTAGTGGAAGGTGTCCCTGCCTGTGGCAGGGGGGTTGGAACTGGATGGTCTTTGAGGTCCCTTCCCACCCAAACCATTCCATGATTCCACGATTCTTGCTATGCCACTGTGTAGCACAGAGGAGTATCCGCTTTGGAAGCCTGTTGGGAGACAGGAAAATGGTTCTGAAGTCCCTCAAGCTGACGAGGAAATCCAGCTTAGGTCTGGGTGAGTTCTGACGCCAGTGTTCTTGTAAAGGGGTGCAACCTTCTTCCTCTGTCAGCCATGTTTCAGAAGCAAATAGCAATTACCATTGCACGCTGCAGTGAGCCTGCTCGGGTCACTGTGTGCTAAGCATCGTGTAAGAATGCCCATGGGATTGAGACCCGCAGGATTCTGAGGCAGAAGACTAACTGCTGCCTAGATCTTGGTCTAAACTCAAATGTGAGCTGGGCATAAGTTGCTGCACCCTGGTAGGATGAGTTCCAGATGTGCAAGTGGGCACAAATGTAGGCTCCTGGGAAACCTGTTTCGGAAGAAATGCAGGTGCAGATCTTAGGGAGGCCTCCAGTGTCCAGGGACAGATAAGGCCTTCGGAAAAACCTTGATTTTGGATCTTACTAAATGAGCACATCATCCAGAGCAAAGGGTGTAGCCGTACTTCCAGACTAAGGAACTGATTCCGTTTTCCAGTGTGGTGAATTCTGGCCTGCCAATATTCTTGTAAATCACAGCTGTCCAACAGTCTTTGCTGTCACTTCATTTTACGACCTGAAAATTAGAAGTCATGTAATATTAGTTGTTAATATCTCTGTTTTCCTGTCTTCCTTAAAGACACAAACATCTGGTGCTGTGTAAGGTTCACCTGTCTCTCACCAACTTTATAAACTGTTGAAACAAAGACAGGCCAGGCCTCTTGGCGCAGGTTCTTTGCTGATTTTCGTGATTGTAGCTGTGCTGGAGTCACATAAAAATGTTGTCCTTGGTACCTTAACTGGCTGGCCCGACTGCCTTGTCATCATTAAGAATGTTGTGTGAAATAAGCTTACTGTATTTTTTTCCTAATTGTTTGGATTCACATGAGAACATTTGAATGTATGGATTGATTTTTGCCTTGTTTCAGGCAAAGCGATTTAAATTGAATTATGCAACGTATGGAAAACAGCCCGATAACAGGTAAACGCTCAATATTCACATATTATTTTTGCCTGCTTCGTGTCTCGTCATCGATTGCCTTACAGAGAGGATTCCAAATGCATAAACCTACGAGTCTGTCATTGCCAGATGAAACATACAGCTCATGGGATCGGAGAGCGTTCCGATAGGAAGGCGCCTTGACATACCTACAGCTAAAATTCGTACCGTTTTGTCCAGCAGTGCCAGATAATCCCATAATTCAAAATGTAGATTGCATTAAGCTGTCTTGGCACGCGCTGCAGACAATTTGTGATGCTGCAGCATGTTAGCACTTTCTGTGTATCCAAGGATACATCCCATCGTAGTACTGTACAGTGTCATGAACGTGTTTAGCATCTGCAGGTAAACGCGGTGGTTTCACACCGCCCGGCTGAACGGGCTAGAGTACCACGAGTCAGCAAAGAGAGAGAAGGGTGCTCTGAATTGCCCTCTGGAGCAGCCCATCTTTCTCCTCTGGCAGTGGAAGGTGTGTAAGGAGGCTCCTGGCGGTGGGTGGTGTGGATGCTTTTCGGGTGCCTGCCCCGAAACGCTGACACAGTTGAAGAAATAATAACACGAGGTGTTCGGGCAGGTGTGTGCAAGGCCGAAAGCAACACCGTCCTGCGGTTCATTAGAGAGCTGTTAGCTAGGCAACTGTATTTATATTTTAGATTATTATGAATCTTTTTATAAAAAAACCCACAACTTTTTAGTTATGCTGCTTGAATTGACTTGGAAAAGCAGTGTCAATAAAAGTTTTAGTCACCTAAGCAACTGAACTGGTGACGCTTTAAAGTGTCCATGAAATGGTCCTTTAATGCCACTTTTCTCTGAAGTCAGATGTTTAAGCCAAATGTTACTGTCGTTCAGCACGCCTCTTTTTTTGTATAACTGTACTTAAGAAGTTTTCTTTTGATTTCTTTAGTCCAGAATATTCACTTTTTGTGGGAGACCTGACTCCTGATGTGGATGATGGCATGTTATATGAATTTTTTGTTAAAGTTTATCCGTCGTGTAGAGGTGGAAAAGTTGTTTTGGACCAGGCAGGAGTATCCAAGTAAGTCATCTTTTATTCATTCTTTTCTTTCACTTCACATGCAATGGCAGAAAAGATATAACACAGCAAGGGAAAAAGAGTAGTTCTATCAGTTTAGATTTTAGTTATCTAAAAACACAATATTCTTGGATATTCAGTCGACAGTGTGGTGGGGTTTTGATAGCCACCACGGCGTATTGTCACTCCTCTGTCAGCACGATGCTCTCTGTGTGTTGGAAGTGTGTTATTGCCCTTCTGCAAGTGCTGAAAAATGTCTAAGTCGTCTTGAAACGCTGTCTCGCTGGCCTTTCAGATGGAGTTGTGCTTTTACAGTCTTTAGGCTCTTGAGTGTCTATTCCTGTGAAAGCTTTACAGGTTTTGTTTCAAAGAGGGTAGGGCAAATAAAGCTATGATTCATCGTCGTCAGGTACTTAGCAGCCGCCTTGTTCATCTTTACTGGAAGAGTCTCACCAGAAACATGTCAAAAGTCTGTTTTCTTCACCTTATTAAAATGTTTCAGAAATAGCAGAAAATGAAAGTGTGTTTTCCTAGAAGAGGGACCAGTTGATCAGCAGCCTTGTTTTCAAAACAGAAAATGGCTTCAGTGGGGTGCAATATTCTGATATAATACCCATGAGAATGTTGTGACCAGACTTAGAACATGGCTGTGGATCCCCTCTCTTTCTCACGTAAGATTTCCCAGTCTTACACGTGTTGGTTTGAAGGAACCTCTGGAGGTCTCTGGTCCAACACTCCACTCTGAGCAGGACTGCTGCCTATGCTAGATCACGTCAGCCATGAATTGTGTAGCCTGGAACTCCTCCCGGGATGGAGATAGTACAACCTGTCTGGGCAGCCTGCTCCAGTGCTGCATTACCTCCTTAGTAAGGAGGTTTCTTCACGTACAACCTGAACCTCTTGTAGAGCTGCTCAGTCACTCTCTGGCTCTTACGTGTCGATGCAGTTACTGCCACCTCACCTGACACCAGCACTGCCAGAGTGGGCTCTGGGTGCCTCCTCCTCCTCCTCGCTGCCCTGCCTGCTCAGGTGTGAACCCAGCAGTTCCTGTTTTGCTGTGCCTGCTTCAGTCTCTGCCTGCAAAATAGATGTTGGGGGATGCAGGTTGGGCCATTAGTTGGGCTTTGGGAACTGTTCATAAGTGCACACCTCAGGGAAAGGGAATCTGAGGTAGCTTGGGAAGCGGGGAAGGAGCAGGGACTTCAAGGTAGCTTCAAGGTAGCTGTTGCTGGGAAGGGCACAGCTACCTCCCCTCGCAGTGCCGGGGTGTTGCTGCCAGGGGCTTTGTTGTGACTTGTGCAGTTACTCAAAGCTGAGGCAACTGCAAGCGTTAATGTGATGCGAGAGAGGAACCTGGGGCTTGTGGACGTGCCTAGCAAAGTCCTGGCCCTTCCAGCCGGGGCTGGTGTATCAGGAAGGCCTCCTCCCAGCACCTCTTGTCGAGGCAAGACAGGAGCTTGGAGCCCGATGCCGTGGTGCTGTGCCTATGTCTTTGCTTTCTGCTGAGGCTGCAGGCTGGGAGGCTAGTCCTAACTGCAGGGACAGGACAGAAAGTCTGCCAGGATGGTCCTGGCCACAAAGAACCAATTTCGTGGTGGGTTTTCTTCTGGACTAAAATCTGGTTTAGCCATCGGTGTGAAAATCTAGAAAAGTTGAAATCTGGAAAGTCTAGAAAAGTTGGAAGAATCACTGTCTCCCTTGCTGCACCTGACAGCTATTCCTATACTCTACATCCTACTCTTTATCTGTCCATCACTATCTTGGAACTGCCAATATTCCCTGTTTCACTCGCACACTCTTGGTCCCACCCGAAAGGCTGCAGGACTCTGTGTAGCAGCTCAGAAACTTACACGCTTTTATGTGTGAACACCTTAAACTGACTTAAAAGTTGACTTGCATGGGTTTAATTTGCCACAGTCCTTTTACAGAGGGCAACTTATCATGGGATGCTTTGGGTTGGAAGGGACTTGAAAGATCACCTAGTTCCAACCCTCCTGCCACGGGCAGTTAAACAGTGTGCACCCGTGTAGAGTTTTGCTCCCACTTAATTATCCAGTTTGTGTATGGATAAGCCTGAGCTTTGATTTGGCCTTCGCTCTGTGAGGAGTAGACCTACATACATGCATATATGTATAAAAATATATTTTTGGAGTTGTGTGTATAGCTTGCTGTGCAAGACACGGCGTTTGATGAGGCACCAGCTGCTCTGTAATCGCGTCCAGTGTGGGCCTACTGCGAGTACTGGGTGATGCAGCTTTCAAAGTAGCGTGCTACTGGGTGTTTAAGAGTTCCCACAGAATGGATAATATGCTGTAGATTTACACCCTTGCTTACGGCTCGTTCTTTTCCCCAAGTAGACAAGCCCTTTCCCTCCCAAACTCCTTCCTTCGCCTAGATGGATTCCTCTTTCCCTCCCACACCGAAGTCTTTGATCTTTCTGCTGCGCGAGGCAGCCCATCCCATCTCGGGATCCTGGCACTGCCCTCTGGGATGCTGTTGCATTGCGTCTGACTCACTGCAGCGTCAGAATCCCACGCAAAGGACCTTTGGGCTTGGAGAGGAGTTTTACAAGGGCATGCAGTGATAGGACACGGGGAAATGGCTTTAAACTGAAAGAGGGGAGATTTCAATGGGATCTAAGGAAGAAATTTTCACTCTGAGGGTGGTGAGGCACTGGAACAGGTTGCCCAGAGAAGTTGTGGCTGCCCCATCCCTGGAAGTGTTCAAGGCCAGGCTGGATGAGGCTTTGAGCAACCTGGTGTAGTGGAGGGTGTCCTGGCCCATGGCAGGGGGGTTGGAACTGGAAGATCCTAGAGAAAAGCAGTTTTCCTTCACAGCAGGACAGTTTGAGATACAAACGTTGCCTATGTCTTGTCAATCCTGTGCTGACTTGCAACTGTTTAGATTATCTGCATCCTCCCAGTATAGATTTGAGGCTTTGCTGCTGTCCGTTCCTGCCTTTCCACACATCCTGTGTCAGCTCACTCCCTATTCCTGGAATCCACTGTACAGTTTCAAAGCATTTTGCAAATAATACAGAGCAACTGGAAGACGCCATCACTTAATCTCTGCTAAAAGCAGGGACAGGCCAAGTGAAGGTGTTTCACTTGCTGTGATTTCCCAAACCAATTCTGACTTTGCTGTAAATATTTTTTTAAAAAGCAGCGTGGCTTTTTCGGCTTTGTTTCATGTGAGTTACTCTGTCTCTCTGCAGAGGTTACGGGTTCGTGAAGTTCACGGATGAACTGGAACAGAAAAGGGCACTGACAGAGTGCCAAGGAGCTGTGGGGTTGGGCTCTAAACCCGTACGCTTGAGTGTGGCTATACCAAAAGCGTGAGTATACCAGCAGCCAAACGCTTGTGTAAGAACACCCTGACGTGAAATCACATGTGTTTTTAAATATCTTTTAGGGATTTGGGTGTATTTCCTGGATGTTTCCATCACAAAGTGAAGGAATACCCACGAATGTAGTAAAGTAGCTAGAGAATGCACAGGAATTCAAATAAATTATAACATTAGATCAAGAGTAAGCATTTTACGCTGTTTTTAATCGTATATGTTATTAAATACACACACGTGTGCACACACTGTATTTAAATATGATTCTTTTTGAAGTGTATGTTTCTTTGCATTGAATTGAAATAGTCTAAATTTGCTTTTTGATTTCTAGAAGTGAAGCTCAATGACCTTGCTAATTCTATTTTAATGTCTACTAAATATAAGTCTTTGGGGCAGGGATTAACTTTTTTTTCTGTGTTTGTTCAGAACCTGATACAATGAGATCCTGGTCTGACTTGGGGCTCGTAGCACTAGGGTAATACGAATAATAGTAATTGCTCCCTATTTGAATAATATTTAGATTTTCAGTGACCTCAGAAGTCTTGGGGGGATAAGGAAGAGAAAAGCAGAAAAAAGGGGTGTGTCATGGTGAGAAGACTGATGTTTCCCTCTTCCTACTTCTCACTGATTTCATCATTAGGCATAGCTTTGTGTGTGACATATTTTCATTTTCAAACGATATTTGTCATCTCATTGTTTAAAATCTTGATAATCAGGTGGGATTCCCAGTTCTTTGGGAATGCTACCGATTTTAGTCAGCTTGCAGACTATTTAAGTTTAATTTTTTGATTACTTGTAGTCCTCTTTTGCTTCATGAGCTCTTCCCACTCTGTGCATTGAAGACCACCAGTTCAGTGGGAATGGGGACAACAAGTCATTTTTTAGGCTTCCGTATGATAGTGGTAGAAGGGAGAGGTTTTTATCCGTTCTCACTAAAGAAAACCCCAGTTCTTTTGCAAGGCTGCAAGTCTTTAACTCTTCAAGTAAAGCAAGACTCAGTACCTTGTCTGAGAAAGCTGCAGAGTACTTAACTTCATCCTATTTATCAGAAGGGAAAAGAAACCCAAGAATCTGCGTCACAGTTCAGGACTGTTCTGTACTGAGGCTCGTAGTCCTGGACTCTTCCCTTCCCAAAGCCAGGAAGTGATACTAAATTAACTCAAAAAGAATTAAAGCAATGTTTATTAATGAAGATGAATATGAATACAGGAAAGGGTGTTAAATTTAAACCACTTCTTTCTTTCTGCAAGTGTATGCAAATGATAAATACTGCTACAGTAAATAGTGAATATTTTTTAAAAGACTGAAATTTGCATGTCAGACTAAGCCTTGTCTATATACCATATTGTATCTTGAGCTATTTCACTGCTTTTTTTTCATAATGATTCTGCATTATTTGCAACTTATTCCTGCTTTATTTTTTGAAGTAATCGCGTGAAACCAATGGAGTACAATCAGATGTACAACTATAATTATAACCAATATTACCAACAATATCACAACTACTATGCCCAGTGGGGCTACGACCAGAACACGGGCAGTTACAGCTACAGCTATCCCCAGTACGGATACACGCAGAGCACCATGCAGGTAGGACACGCTCGCTCTTCAGTGAGCTGTCAGCACAGAAACACGAGGTAGCTTACAAAAAAATGGTGGGCATGTTTTATCCTCAGGCACTGGGGTCTTGCCATAGCTACTTCCTGAGGAAGCAAAACTGTTCAGCAGAGCGTGGCGTGTACTCTTGCCTTGGGTGGGGGGGTGTTGCTGGGGCTGGAGAGGGGTGGAAAGATGTGGATGGCGCCAAGGGTCCCCTAACACAGTTGCTGTGGTAGAAGGGTTCTCTCGATAGGGGCAGTTGGGCAGGCATTGCTAAGACTGCGTTCCGGGATCCTTCGTAAGCCTTGTTTTAGAGGATAAAACAGATCAGGCACCCAGCTTCACCACAGGAATTTCAAGAACTGCTGCTTCTGTTAAAAGTTTAGTGTGGGGTCTACCCCGTGGAGCCTGTTGGGAGTGGAACAAGGGGCTTGTGTGTGAAGAATTCCGTTGCAATCAGTCAGATGTAGCAGTCAGTGTATGACAGTACTGATGAACAGGTGGGTGTCTGTAAAACAAAAGAGAAATATCTGCTTTCCTAATGTGTTGGGTTTTTTCCTTGCAGACATATGAAGAAGTCGGTGAGGATGCATTGGAAGGTAAGTTTCTTGAATCCTGTACTGAAGCTGTCTATTTGCTCTGCACTCATTAGAGTCTCTCTCAAACTGGCCCTTACTTTCAGTGTGTAATATTCCTTAATCTTTGAGTAAATCTGAGGAAAGTTGCGGGTCACTATCACCGAGCGCAATTGCATCCTTATTTTACAGTTGCTGTTCCTGGTCTGAGCCTTGTCAGGACTGGAACTAATTGGCTTCACTAGCACTGAGATTTTAATCTTCTGTAGTACTCAAACTTTTATCCTTTTTTAGTATTTTTTCTGGTATGCTACAAAAACAATGTAGATATTCTGGTTTTCTGTAAAATCTTGGCATTTAAAGCCCAGCATGCTTCACTGTGCTTTTAGTTCCAAAAAGAAATAATATCAGCCAGCATTCCAATAAAATATTTGCTTCTGCAGTCATTGCTTGAAATGGGCCACTAAACCATGTTGGGTTTTAGATACACGAACAAGCAGTTTTCATTTAGTGATGCAAGAAAAAATAATTTTATATTAGCAGTTCCAAAGTTTTATCTGGAGTGGAATACGCACTATATAGCGTGTCTTATTCTTCTAAAAAATTTAAAAGTCACATGGTAACAGTAGAAAGCAGCTGGATCCTCTACAGAATCCATAGGAATCAGTAATGATGTCAACGGGAAAGCCCTTCATGGCTTTTAAAGGTGTCGCAGGAGAACTTTCCTTTCTCTGAAACTGCCACACCAGTGCTATGGTTAGAACATCTCTGGGGTGTCTTTTTGATCGAATTATTAAGTTGAAATCTAGAGGAAACTGAAATAATGTTTTGCCAGTGTCGTTCCTTTTTCTTAATTCTGTTCTCCTGCGATTCGTCACAGCCTGGTGTAGCTAAAAGCCACCATGTTTGCACGCATTTTATTCCCGGTTTGTAGTTTCTCCGTTCAGCTGGCCAGTTGCTTTGCGCTCCGATAGCCGCGTGCAAACCAGTGTGGTTTTCTACTCTGGCTGAGCTTTAGATGGCGGGTGTTGTTGGGTGAGCTTCACATCGTTGCATCCTGCGAGTGGTTTGGGGAATACCATGAGTCGATTTTTGGGAAACGTTACGTGTGTGTTGAGAGCAGGAGGATTGCACCCACCTGGGTTGCTCCCCAGCTCCAAAACGCTTTACAAACCTTTCTTCCGACTGTAAAGTAGGGGCCATGCCCACAGGTACTTCCCTGGGTGTCGCTGGCACCTCTGTGGTTACTAACTGTGAAATGCTTTGAGATGTTCGAGGCTTTGGCAGACGAGCTCTGGTGACTCTTGTTGCAGCAGCGTCCCCAGCCATCCACTCTGGCCCCGCAGTGGAGGGAGCAGATCGGAACGTGTGCCCGCGCCCCCGCTCCTCCACTTTGCAGTCCGGTGCCTTAGTGCCAGCCCACCTTCGTTGGCAGTTTAAGTGGCTACCCTGGGCTGCGAGGTGCAGGTATGCGTTCTCTCTGTTGGCTCTGCTGTGGGGGCAATCGCCACTGGAAAGAGGGACATGTCTGGATGTAGTTAGCTCTGATCCCACTGCAGAAAGGTTTACTAGGGCTGATCTGGTCAGGTTCACGACCGGGAAAGTGCTGGGAACGTTTTGTGACTCTCCCCATGTTTGTTTTAATAAAACTAACGTATTTATGGGGTGTGGGTTTTTTCCCTAATGCGTTTGGCGTGTGACCTATTTGTCTGTCTGTCTTTCCTCCTCTAGATCCGACGCCTCAGCTAGATGTCCACGAAGCAAACAAACAGTTTATGGAACAGAGCGAAGAGCTCTACGACGCCTTGATGGACTGTCATTGGCAGCCTTTGGACACTGTCTCCTCAGAGATTCCCGCCGTGTTATAGCCTCGTTGCTGAGGCGCTGTGTCCGTGTGACTAACCCGCCAGCGCGCTCCGGACTGTTACGCTGCACCTGGATCCTGCAGGAGTGAGGGGTGGCCCTTCCTCCACCCAGGTCTGCTACTCGAAGTACAGGAGGACCGTGGCCTCTCCTGTACACAATGAGTATCATAGGAGCATCGTGGTAACTTCTGTTCATGGTGAAAGTTAGAACTGCAACGGTTTTATTCCTTTTGTCTTGAGATGAACTCTTAATACTTCTTGGGAATTGTAATTTATGAACTTTCATCGAGATGGCACAGGGGAAAGACTCTACTCCAACGTACAATAAAAAAGTTGGTCTTTTAAGTAAAATTACCCTTTGCATTTTGGTTCCTGCCCATCTTTCTGTTTTGCTGCCCATTTCATTGTCTTCAGTCATTTGATCCAACTCTCATGAATGTGTTCTTTTTAAAAATCATTGCTGGATACCACTAAAATGTCTCAAAAGCCTTCTAGTGACTGGGTGAGGTTGCTGTAACTTGAGTATGGGAAAGAACCACGTAGATGGAAGCTCATGTTCCACTTGACCTAAGCTGTGGCCTTGAGCTAGCAAGTTTATAGCTCGGTGTTCTTGAGCCATCTACTTGAAGAGCATTTTGGAGAGTAAAGACAGAAAGGAGCGTTGCTAAACTCCTACGGACGGATGATCTCTCGCACGTTTGGCTTGCACTTCTCCACCTGTGATGAGGAAATAATTCCCCATCACTCAAGCAGTTCAAAACACTTTTACCAGCAACCTTGTTTAGATGTTATTTTGTGTATCATGCCTTTTTTTTCCTTGTGGACACACCCTGACAGTCTCATTAAGATGTTGAGATTCCATAGCGTCTTCCACTGTCCTGTCAGAGTGGATGTGGTGAAACTGAAGATCTGGCAGCAAAAACGGGTCAGAGCAATCTAATTGATATATTGTGCAACAAATTGTTGCTAACCTGGAAAGCAGTTTTCTACTGGATATTGTATAAGCTGGATGGACAAGCAATATATTTAAGCTAATATTATGTTGCGTTAGAGGTGAAAGCGAAAATAATAGCACTTATGTACGTGTTATAAGCCCTTTCCAGGCTTTTGTGCCTTAAACTCTTTGAGAAATAGGAACAGATACACTACCTGTAATAAATGTCTATCCAAGAATAGTTTGGTAACTGAAATTGCTGCTGCGAAGCATTGAGTTGCCTCCCTGCCCATGTTGATGCAGAGATTTGCCACAAAATTTCAATACTTTCATAAAGCCTACTTCTACTACCCCTTTGTTTGTGTCCGTAATTATGATCTCTTTGTCAGTCTGTGGTCTTTTTATCAACTGCCATGGTAAACGCACCGTGAGTGCGAGGGGGATGGTGACATGTACTGGAGTCGGTGTGTTTCTCAGTAAGTGGAGCCAGAGGACTGCTGGACCCCTGCCTTCTCATCTGCTGTGATTTTTTCCTCCTGCTGTGCATCTGACTGTGCTGTGGGCTGTTAACAGCGTCCTAACCTTCAGTTGCTCTGAATTTAAGGAAAGGAGTGCTCCCTGCGTGCGCTAGCAGTGTTTCAGAGGCGGCAGACAGGTGGAAGAGAGCAGATTGCTTTTTCCCTTCCGATGTCGCTGGGCAGCTCCGGCGTTGCCCCTCGTGCGTGTTCGGCAGAGCCGCGTTGCAGAGGTGATGTAAAGAAGGGTTTGACGTTCTGCTGTTAAATGCTTCCTGGATTGTTCTGTTATTGTGCTGCAACAGTGCTGCCCTGTATGCCCTTCGTTCTCTTTTGGACCTGTCTTTCCCTATCCCCACAAATTTTAGCTTTTATAATGCAGCCCTCCTTGTTCGCCACGGGAGGTGACCTGAAGCCACTCTTAACCTTGTCGATACAAACTTATGCTGCTGGCCAGCATTGCTGTCCTGCGGAATATTTCCTCACGCGTGGACAAGCCGTATCCCTCTAAGTCCGTCTCTGAAGGACAGTTGGCCAGGTTGTCACAGAGCAGCACCCCTCACGGACAGCAACCCCGGGGCAAAACCATTCCTCTCTCTGCTTTTGTTTTTGTGGTGGGAAGAAAGTTGGTAACGATTAGGCCACTCCGCCAGCATCCCTAGTTTCTAGGAGAGCTGTGTGTGTACAGACCCTTGGGCTCTTACGTGGAGAACAATTTGGGAGCAGAGAGGCCGGCAAAGATTACCCACTGAAGCCTGCTTACTGGTGCTGCAGAGCTTAAAATAGCTCATGAATTTCCTTTCAGGAGAGAGGCTGACGTGAAGCATTGGGCCACGTTCCCGGCACGTTTGAGCCAGCCTTTTGGGTTGTTGGTGAGAATCCAACGTTCTGGTGAGCTGCTGACCTCTCCCCGCTTTTTTCTGCGTATCACTTACTCATCTTCATGTTCACTTCCAGCTCCTGGCCAGTATTGCCACATCTGAAGCACAGAGGAGACTTTAATGTGGAGCTACAGAACAGCCGGTCACCTGGATTTTGTAGGGTTTGTGTTTTGGAATCTAAGTTCAACAGAGTGTGGGATTTTATTTCTCATGGATGGCTACAGGAAAAGCCTTGATTAATTACCCTTGTTTAGTGTAACACAAGATGAAAGACAAGGACTCCGTGTAGTAAGGTAAACTCTGCTTTTATCTTTGTGTGCTAAAGGCAAGAAATCCAAGGCAGATGATATCACAGCTCACTGGGATTATGTAATTCTTGAAAACTGCATCGAAATCCGCGATGGAAATTACGAAGCGTTCTGTCTTTCAGCGTGCAACGTTTACCAGCAATTACAAAAACGACTCGTCCTTGCTGTGTTACTTGATGAAGATGTGATGATTCAATCCAGATTACTGTAAATTGCAGGGACCCTCAGATTACCGTTTGGGTTACAGAGAAGGAAAAATGTTTAGCCAGCTGCAGAGCTGGAAGGACGTGGGCATTGCTCCTGTTGAAGCGGTGATTTCCAAAGCTGCAAGGCTGCGGGGTGCCCTGTTGCCATTAACAGGTGTTTAATTAAAAGCTTGACAGTAAACATCAGGGGTGGCCTGTGAGGAATTCTGACCGGCTTCCAGTGGGGTGAGGAGTTGGAAACCATTTCTTTAGCAAGTGAGGGGCTGTGCCAGCGCAGCCCCGTGTTTGGGTTTGAGGGGTCTGGTGGGAGCCGGCAATGATGTTTTCCACGTGTGGTTGGCTAGAGAAAATTCCTGTTGCTTGGACCAGTTTCAGGAGACAGGTTGATATCCCACATACTGAGAAGTACCAAACAGCCGTAGGGATTTCTCCGAGTCCCTTTTGAGGAACAGAGATGTTCGACTGATCTGTGCGTTCTCGGGTTCTCATTACTGGCTCGCTAAGCCCCAGCTTCTGCTCAACAAGATCCGAGAGGAATTTTTACCTTCCAGCCTTGCTATCTCCCAGTGCGTCGTGTAAAGCGTACTGGATACACCAGTTTCTGGATTTAACTTGGGATTTGCTTAGACATGAAATTAATTCAGTGGCAGGAAAGGGTATGAATTTTAAATGCAATGGCTACATTTAGAAATGGATAGAGCCGGTTCGGAAAATGTCACTCTGACAAAGCTCGCTTTGCCTTTTTGCCCGATTCAAGCATTTCTTTAGAAGATACCTCCTTTTTTTTTTTTTTTTTTTCCCCTAAAGTTAGTACACTTTCCTTCTCTAGCAGTTATTCCCAGTCAAAATGGGTTTGCCAAGCGCAGTCAGTTTTGCAAGAAGGGTTTTGGGGGTCCAGGTTGGTGCGGTTGGAACACACTCCGTTTTTCTCAGATTATATCCTGCTGCAGAATTTCCAACGTCAAGGCAATGGGAGATAACGCTGTTAAGGATGTAGGCTGAGCTGTGTGTGGACAGGGTTCCTCTCATCCCCTTAGCGCACAGGACCCCTGAGGAGCCACAGGCACAGCATCCCACCTGGATCACTAATTCCTACTTGCTTTTCCTTACTGTGAGTTTTTCAGAGCGCTTCCCTGCGGGTTGTCTGCTCTCACCTGTCCGTGGGTGGGAATTGCAGCCTCTTCCAGTGTTTGCACTACGGAAGAGACCGCTGTGAGGCTCCCAGCCATGCCGGGAGGTTTCAGCACGGCTTCGGGGACTTTGTGGTCGAGCACCGCAGACATGCAGCAGGATCTCCTCTGCTCCTCTCTGGATCTCCATCCATTTTCTCGTGATGGCATGATGTCTACTAAGCATCGGCTGGTTTTTGGTATTGCTCTTTAGGGATTCTCCCGGTTTAGCATTTAGAATCATAGAATCATAGAATCATAGAATGGTTAGGGCTGGAAGGGACCTTCGAAGGTCATCTAGTCCAACCCCCCTGCAAGGAACAGGGATATCTCCAACTAGATCAGGTTGCTCAGGGCCTTGTCCAACCTGGCCTTGAACGTCTCCAGGGATGGAGCATCCACCACCTCTCTGGGCAACCTGTTCCAGTGTTCTACCACTCTCATAGTAAAAAATTTTTTCCTAATATCCAACCTGAACCTACCTCCCTCTATTTTAAAACCATTACCCCTTGTCCTATCATAACTGGCCCTCCTGAACAGCCTCTCCCCATCTTTCCTGTAGGCCCCCTTGAGGTACTGGAAGACCGCTATAAGGTCACCCCGGAGCCTCCTCTTCTCCAGGCTGAACAGCCCCAACTCTATCAGCCTGTCCTCATAGGAAAGGTGCTCCAGCCCTCTTATCATCTTCGTGGCCCTCCTCTGGACCCTCTCCAACTGGTCCATGTCCTTCTTATGTTGGGGGCTCCAGAACTGGACGCAGTACTCCAAGTGAGGTCTCACAAGGGCAGAGTAGAGGGGGAGAATCACCTCCCTCGACCTGCTGGCCACACTCCTCTTGATGCAGCCCAGGACGCGGTTGGCCTTCTGGGCCGCAAGAGCACATTGCCGGCTCATATTGAGCTTCTCGTCCACCAGTACTCCCAAGTCCTTCTCCTCAGGGCTGCTCTCGATCCAATCACCACCCAGTCTGTATTTATGCCTGGGATTGCCACGACCCAGATGTAGGACCTTGCATTTGGCCTGGTTAAACTTCATGAGGTTGGTACGGGCCCACCTCTCCAGCCTGTCAAGGTCCCTCTGGATGGCATCCCTCCCTTCCAGCGTGTCAACGGCACCACACAGCTTGGTGTCATCGGCGAACTTGCTGAGGGTGCACTCCATGCCACTGTCCACGTCACCGACAAAGATGTTGAAGAGGGTCGGGCCCAACACGGACCCCTGAGGGACGCCACTCGTGACCGGTCTCCACTTGGACATTGAGCCGTTGACCACTACTCTCTGAGTGCGGCCATTGAGCCAATTCCTTATCCACCGAGTGGTCCATCCATCAAACCCATGACTCTCTAATTTAGAGAGAAGAATGTCGTGCGGGACAGTGTCAAAAGCTTTGCACAAGTCCAGGTAGATGACATCCATTGGTCGACCCTTGTCCACCGATGCTGTCACCCCATCGTAAAAGGCCACCAAGTTGGTCAGGCACGATCTGCCTTTGGTGAAGCCATGTTGGCTGTCACCCACCACCTCCTTGCTCTCCATGTGCCTTAGCATGGTTCCCAGGAGAATCTGCTCCATGACCTTGCCAGGCACAGAGGTGAGGCTGACCGGTCTGTAGTTGCCCGGGTCCTCCTTGTTCCCCTTTTTAAAAATGGGGGTTATGTTCCCTCTCTTCCAGTCATCGGGGACCTCGCCAGACCGCCACGACTTCTCGAATACAATGGCCAGTGGCTTGGCAACTTCATCCGCCAGTTCCTTCAGGACCCGCGGATGGATCTCATCAGGTCCCATGGACTTGTGCACCTTCAAGTTCCTCAGATGTTCTCGAACCTGGTCTTCAAGTACAGTGGGCGGTGGTTCATCCTCACAGTCCCTGCTAGTTCTTTCCACAGCTTGGGTGGTAAGACAAGAGGCTTTACCATTGAAGACTGAGGCAAAAAATTCATTAAGTACCTCAGCCTTCTCTATGTCCCGGGTAACTAGAGCACCAGTATCCTTCCGGAGGGGGCCTACATTCTCTTTGGACTTCCTTTTGTCCCCTACATACCTATAGAAGCATTTCTTGTTGCTTTTTATATCCCTTGCCAAATTCAATTCCTTCAGGGCTTTAGCCTTCCTCACTTGATCCCTGGTCACTCTTACAGCTTCTCTGTATTCCTCCCAGGCTATCTGTCTCCGCTTCCACCCTCTGTAGGCTAACCTCTTCATTTTCAGTTGGTCCAGGAGCTCCTTGCTCATCCACGCCGGCCTCCTGGTCTTTTTGCCCGACTTGTTCTTCATCGGGATGCACCTCTGCTGAGCTTGGAGAAGGTGCTCCTTGAATGTGGACCAACTTTCCTGGGCCCCTTGTCCCTCCAGGGCCACCTCCCACGGCACTTTGCCCATCAGGTGCTTCAAGAGGCCGAAGTCCGCCTTCTTGAAGTCTAGGGTACAGAGCTTGCTGAATGGTTTCCTTGCTGCCCCATGGATCTTGAACTCCACTGTGTCGTGGTCACTGCAGCCAAGGCTGTCCTTAAGTTTCACCTCACCCACCAGTCCCTCCCTGTTGGTGAGCACAAGGTCGAGCATGGCACCCCTCCTTGTCGGCTCCTCTATCATCTGCAGGAGGAAGTTGTCATCCACGCATTCCAGGAACCTCCTGGACTGCCTGTGCCCTGCTGTATTGTCTCTCCAACAGATGTCAGGGTGGTTGAAGTCCCCCATGAGGACCAGGGCTTGTGACCGCGAGACTGCTCCTATCTGGCTATAAAGCGCCTCATCTGCTCTGTCCTCCTGGCCAGGTGGCCTGTAACAGACCCCTACCGTAACATCCCCTATCCGTCTCCGTCCTCTAATCTTGACCCATAAGCTCTCTGTCAGCTCCTCCTCCGACCCCAGGCGAAGCTATTTGGAAGATTCTCTTCTCAAACACTTGATGTTTACCAAGGTTGTCTGAAATCTTGGGGTGAGATGGTTTTGCTGCACTGAGCTCCCAGCTTCTCTCCTGCCCTAGAATTTGACAGGGAGGTTTCCAGGCTCGCCGTGCCAAGGAGAAGCCGGGCTGCCCAGGGAATGCCTCGTGACTTGGCAGAGCCGCTGCAAGATCCATGGAGGAGGTGGAGGACGGGACCACCCGCTTGTGACCTGTCCCTGCCAGCTTCGACAAGGGCTGTTTTTAGAAGAGCTTGGTCACACGAGGTTTGGCGCTCATTTCCAAGCTTACTTCTGCTTTAAATGGATGCCAGGTGTATTTTGTTGGTAATCTGACATGCTTGTGGTGGAGTTACTGTCTTAAAAAGGCAATTCCTTAGCATTGAGAGTTTTTTCATCAGTGAATTTTGCTCAGAACAGATTAAAAACTGTTCTCCCTCATCCTTTTTGCAGGGCTCGGGGCAGGAACCAAGCTTGATGTTTCAGATCCAGCTTTTCAACCTCATCTCTCGCTGTGGCTTCAGCATCAGCACCTGCAGAACTCTCAGCTGTCCTTTCCAACCAGTTGGCAGACGCTCCCATTTGAATCCTTTCCACTCATCACGGATCACGAGCCAGGAACCTGACAGAGGTATTGTTTTGCCGGATGGACTTTTATTTCCAAGAAACTTTCCTTCTGTTCCCCCGGGGTGGGGTGTTCACCCCCCACACCTTCCAAAAGGGAGGAAGGAGTGAGGAAAAACATCTCCGCTTTTCGGAAGAGCCGCCCCAGACACGCACCTTGAGGGAGGAGGGGAGAGACTGTGTCATCCAGAGGTCCGTTCGGGTGGGGTGCGGGAGCGAATCGTGGTGTTGGGAATGGGGGTGGGAATTTGGGAATTGCCCCGCTGCTGTCGGGGGAGGGGACACCATGAAGGTGCCCTTTATTCGGGTGTAGGAGGAGCGACATGGCGGGACGGGCTGCGGGCGCCGGGAACTACAACTCCCAGAAGGCGCTGCGGGAGGCGCGGCCCCAACAGCCAATCAGCGCCCGCGCTTCCGCCCCTATAAAAGGCCACCGCGGGCCGCCTCCCGCCTCTCCCTGCGATGGCGGCTGTGGGTGCTTAGGGCGGGAGCGGTGCGAGGGAAATCCGCCGCCATCCGCGCTCCCCTGCGGCTCTCCCGCCGCTCAGCCCCGCCACACCGACGCCCCGCGAGCTTCGCGTCCGGGCGGCGGCGCATCGGGGCGCTCCGATGGGCCGTGAAGGGGCAGCGCGGCCGCGGCGCGGCCTTGCTCCCTCGCTCCCTCCCTGCCAGGCCGGGCCCGGTGCGCGGGGAAGATGCCGGAGCCGCCGCTGGGTGAGCGAGTGACCTCCGCGGCGGGCCGAGGGAACAGACTGCCCCGGGAGAGGCGGCTGATGGGCGGAAGAGCCCCGGAGGCCGCGCCGGCCCTGTCGAAGCTGCGTCTGTCTGGGCGGTGTGGCAGATGCAGTCAAAAAGGAGCCGAGAGCGAAGGGTTTTTCCTCGACGGTCGCCGCGCAGTTTGAGCCTCCGTAACTGTCCGGCAACATTTCGGGAAAATACATGTCCCTGGGGGGGGCTGCCGGGACGAGGGCGGGGATCCGGGCATCGCTGGGGGTGGAGGTGGTGTCGCTGGAAGAAAGCAGCTACCCCGAATATCTGCTTTAGGGTCCGAGTTGGTGCGCGAGGAGGTGGTGGGAATCGTGGCTTTTCTGGTGCTTTAAGATATTTTTTCTGCTTTAATCTGTCTGAAGCTCATGGCTATATGCTCTTCCCCAGCAGCACCCTGGCATGGAAGGTGATCTGAGGGCCCAGGATGGCTGGTGATGGCCTTGGCTCTGCAGCGCTGGGCAGGTAAGATGTGTGATTCAGGCTCCGGAGTCTCCCCTTGTGCTGGGAATTCGCTTGCCTTCCCATCCTCCCTCGGCTGGAGCAGCAAGCAGCAGCGTTTTGTGGCCCTCTGCTAGCAGGTACTGCCACTGTGGTCCTTGTTCCCGATGCTGTGGATCATCTGCAGGGCTCCTGCTTGGGGTCAGGCCCTATGGACAAGGATTTCTCACTAGCAGGGCCTGTTACGAGTATCTCTCCCGTCATCAGGAACTGCAGAATCCCCTTATTTCTTGCTCTGTTGAGATCATGTGTGGGTGGGATAAGGGGACGTTCTTTCTCCAGCATCACTTAGCCTGGCTCATGGCAGAACTGGGACTCAGATCTGACCCAGAACGAGCAGATGGCTCCCCTTTCGCTCCACCTGCCGCTCCGAACCTGCCACAGGCTTCGCCAGGCGAGCTCGGCGGCGACTGTGCATGTTTATCCAAGAGCTGTGGCTCCACGCAGTAGCTGCAGGTCTCCAACAACATGCCAGAGCAACGGGAAGGTCTTTGACTGCTGGGCCCCGTTTGCCTGTGGCTGTCACTCGCCCCTCCTATATGTTTTCAGGAATTGAGGTGTTTTTTCTTCCAAGGCGCTGGTGGTTTCTGGGTGGGGTGTGTCGGCAGCGCTTACTCCCGAGTCTGCAGCCTGTTGCTGACACTGGGGGACGTTGCCGTGTCTTCCAGGGTTGCGTGGTGTCTGGAGCTCGCTGGGCCGATGGCCTCCCTGCCTGGTCAGACCCGAGGTGAGAGCACACACCCTTGTCAGAGCGCTGGAGCACCGCCCTCCAGATCCCTTTCCCATCAGATCTGAGTACCGATCTCATGGTCGAAAAAGGAGGAAAAATAAAATTCAAACTGGTCTCGGCCTCTTTGCTGGTGCAGTCCTGCTCTGAGAGGGGCCGGTTGGAAGACAAGTCTCTTGTGTTGGCCTTGCTTCTTCGGGAAGGCTGGATGGGAGTGAAACTCTCTGGCCAAGAGAAGGGATAAACGTTGGGCATGGAGAACAGAGGGGTCGTGAAGATTTGCAGGCTGGTGTTTGCTTGGGCGGGATGTGATGTGTTATTCCTGGAGTACAGCAGCCCATCGGCTTCAGATACTTACCCTGCGGCTCTTGGTGGTTTTTTTTCAGGAATTACTTGCTTAGTGGAAAAAGCTGAACGCTTATCAGCCCCTGTGCCCGGTGAAGGGGTCCGGTGTGCTTTCCTTGGGGCCCAGCTCGTGGGGAAGCTGTGACATGGAGCCACGTGAGCGTCCTCTGTGGATAACTGCTGGGCGTTGGTGTCCTCGTGAGCGGGATCTCACCAGTCCTAGAGGACAAAGGACAGGTCAAGCTGGAAGTGGCCAGTGCTTAATCTGGGATTTCCAGGTGGGAATGCTTGACTTCATTAGTGAGGTTTTTAACTGGGCAGTGTGGTGTCTGCAGGGCAGAGTGGTGGTGAGATCAGTTGCACCACACCAACCCTCTGAGCACAGACTGGTCCGTGATGACCCCTTTCTTTGGAGACTGGTGGATGAATCCTGCGGATATGGGGCTGAGGCCAGGTGTGAACCATCAAACCACTGCCCGGTGCGGGAAGAGGGCTCGGCGGGGAATTCCTTAATGTGGGTGAAATCCGAAGCTGTGCCAAGTCAAACTGCTCTTTGTTCAGGCTGGATTGTTTTTTATCTCCTCTTCAGGTCGGAGTATGGAGCAGAGACAGGCATTTCCTGAGGGTGTCGGTGCTTCAGTGCAAGACTTTGGTCTTTTCCAGCCCTCTCCTCTGGAAGTGGGAGTTCTGCACAGCCAGATCCTGGCTCCTTCCTGAGCCGTGAGCTCCCCGAGGTGGGAACACCCGCTCCGCAGGGAGAGGGAACTTGTTTGGCTCCAGGTGCTGCTCCAGCTCCCATTTCAACACAGTCCCTTCCATGAAGTTTTCTCAGGAGAAGAGCTTGGGGGCGGGTCTGGATATAAAACGTTTTGAGGGTGAATAAACGCAATCGCTTGAAACTCTTTGCTGTGTCCCTGTGCTGGAGTTTGGGGTGTGCTGGTCTGGGGGGTCTGTGACACCCTTACTGGGGAGCCCCGTGTCCTGAGGGGGAGACTTGACTCGGGAAATACAAGCAACAACTGCCTGAGGTTACTGGTCCTGCAGGGTGAGGTTCTGCTGGTTCTGTGGCTGTGCTGGTCGCCTGCATCTCCAGGTGCTGGGGTGTGACTGGGATTTGCTTTTTTGCCCTGGAAGTGAGTGTGCCTGACCATTTCTTTGTTCAGCATGTTAGTGCTCCTCATCAACGGAGCCCTTTGCGCTCCGGAGCCGTGTTGACCAGGAGCCTTTGCCATCCCTCCAGCCCCCGGAGCTGATGCTGCGCTCACTGCTGGAGCTTCTTCCTGGCCAGTGGGGTCCTGGGTGCAGCAGAACCGCGTGGGAAGTCTCGGAGGTGCACGGAATGGTGCCTGCCCAGGCAAAGGCAGCATCTCCAGTGTGCCCAGCGGTGCTGTGCTGGGGCTGTGGTGACTCGAGTCACCCCTTTTCTCATGATGGGGAACAAACTGGGGGTGAAAACAGCCCCGCAGCTTCCCGGTGGGGGGGTCTGTTATTCCCTGTCTCTGCCCAGGCGTGAGGAGGGGGAGGGCTGGGCGATGGCAGAGTCCTCGCCACGGCTGCGGGTGACCCGGGCTGTTTGCAGAGGGCACCTTTGTCTGGGGGGTGCAGAGTCGCTGCCTCTGATCCTTTTTCTCTTCTCCCCGTGGAGGCTCGAGAGCCCTTTTTCCACAGAGCTCCCAGCTCTCCCAGGATTTTGGCTTCCTCGGAGGCACCGGCCCCTCCTGGGCAGCGTGTTCGCACACCCGCAGCCTGGCTGTCCCCGCGGTTGTCACCAAAACTGTGCAGCGGGACAGAGCTGGTGGGTGATGACGCCAAACAGAATGTCCCAGGGACAGGAGGACGAGGACGGAGCCGGTGGCTTCTCCCTCCTCCCCGGGATGGTTTGTTTGTCTGCCCAGGTGACCGTGAGGCCAGAGCTGTCCCTGTCCCCAGGGAAGGTGCTATGGGGTGGGGACAAGGGTGGAGACCTGGCCGCAGCCCCGGCCCCGCCAGCGCGGCAAAGCTCAGCCCGGTCGGGATCCGCCATCCGACCGGCCGGTGAATCGCCTCGCTGGGCACAGCCGCCAGCATGGGGACGGTGACGGAGCCCCTCCAGGACCCCAACCCTGGGGACCACTACCAGTTCCGTGTCATCGTGCTGGGGGACGCGGCGGTGGGCAAGTCGTCGCTGCTGCGCTGCTTCGCGGAGGGTCCGGGCGGAGGGGGCACGGGGGCCGCCACCCCCTGCCCCACCGTCGGCGTGGAGTTCTACAGCCGCACCGTCCCACTGCCGCCCGCCGGCAAGGCCAAGCTGCAGCTCTGGGACACGGCTGGCCAGGAGAGGTTCAGGTGAGGTGGGGACAGGGAGGGGGACACAGCCCCCATGCAGGACTCCAGCACCCAGCTGACCCATCCCCTCACCCCGGGGTGGGTGGAAAGTCCCTGTGCAGGGATGGGCAGCGATGGGTCGCTGGGACGGTGACGTTTTCACGGCTGTTGCAACCTTGTGCTGAGCTTGCAGCGAAGCTGGGGCTGGTTTTGGGAGGGAGGGGGGTGGCCAAGGGAGCAGGGCTGGGTGCTGGTGGGCTGGGGGTGGGCAATTTCCTTCCTGATTGCATCAGGCTGGAGCCAGGAGCTCCTGGGCATGTGAACGAGGCTCAAACGGGGCGCTACGGGCTGGGCTGGTGCCATGGCTGGAGCAGGGGGTCCACGCTGCCCACATCCCTGGTAGCCTTTTGGGGACCCCAGGGGTGTCTGGGGGTGCCCCATATATGCCCAGCGCTCAGCCCCATCAGCACCCATCCCCAGGTGCTGCCCCATTCCCACCGGATCCCAAGCTGTGGGGGAGCAGAGGGACCCCTGAGTCCCTGCAAAACCCCACAGGGCTCCTCTGGAGCCCGCCCAGTCAAGGGGGGGGGATGCTGAACAGAAAACTGGGGTGCAAATGGTCCAGGCAGGTCTCCCCATCCTGCTCTCAAAGCCCCAGCTGGGACCCAAAAATCCCCAGAGCCCTGTCCTGGGGAAGTGGGTGCTGGTGTGTGCTGGGGTGATCCTTAAACCACCCCCCCCGCGGTGTGCCCCCAGGTCCATCACCAGGTCCTTCTACCGGAGTGCGGCTGGGGTGCTGCTGGTGTTCGACCTCACCAACCGGGCATCCTTCGAGCACGTGGCCGAGTGGCACCGCGAAGCCAGCGGGGACCGACCCACCGCCTTCGTCCTGGTGGGGCACAAGTGCGACCTGGTGGCCGAGCGCACCGTGTCAGCGGAGGAGGCTGGGCACCTCGCCGCCACCCTGGGCATGGCCTTCGTGGAGACCTCGGCCCGCAGCAACCTCAACGTGGAGCTGGCCTTCCAGACGCTGGCGAGGAGCATCCAACGGGCACTGGGGCTCGAGGGTCTCGCCCCTCACCAGGGTTGTGGTGGCGTCAGGCTCATCCCCAGCCAGAGCCGCTGCCACCAGCCCCCGGCACGGCGGGAGCCCCAGGAACGCTGCCAGTGCTGATGGGGATGGGGGGACATGGGACCCTCCACCCATGGGGGGGGCCCTCTGTTCTCGGGCGATGCACAAGGCTGCGTGCTGGGCTCGGGTTTATTTCAAGCCTTAATTTTTGGGGGGGGTTCTGAGAAAATAGTCCCTTGCAAGAGTGGTTTTAATAAATTGAGGCTTTTCTGCACTAAATTAAGGCTGTGCTGAGCGTCAGACCCCTGGCTGGGACACGCAGCCATGCTTGACCCATGACATGGGAGATGCTCTGCTTTGGGGAAGCGGGGGGGTCACTGGTGGGGGTAACAACCCCCCACCATGTCTGCACGTGGCCTTGGCACTTGGCAGGTCTCCTGTCCCTGAGCCACCCCCTGGGAAAACAGGACCAAGCACACTCCCCGAGTGCTTCCAGCTGGATGGAGCCAAGATAAAGGGAGCAAAGGGGCTCCCAAGGGGCCACCCAGCACCCATGGCGGGGCGGGAACGCCTCCTGGGTGGAGGAGCGGAGGCGCCCGGCGCTACCTGCCCGTACACGCACCCGACGCAGGGGCGGCGGGTCCCGGCAGACGGCGGAGGCGCCGATGGAGCCGCGGTGGCAGTACCAGTTCCGGGTGATCATGCTGGGGGACTCGACGGTGGGGAAGTCCTCGCTGCTGCGGCGCTACACCGAGGGCGTCTTCCTGGATGCCGTCAACCAGACAGTGGGGGTGGATTTCTACGTCCAGTTCGTGGAGCTGGAACCGGGGCTGCGGGTGAAGCTGCAGTTCTGGGATACGGCCGGGCAGGAGCGGTTCAGGTGGGTCCAGCTCCAGCCACAGTGTGGGGAGGGGCGATGGAGCTTGGGAGGTCCGGGAGTGAGGTATCCCTCTGGATTTGGGGGTGCTGGTGGGATGTTGTGATCCCAGCCCCAGGGAAGTCCTAGATACAGCCATGTGCCCACCAGTCCCCTTGCTGGGGGAGCTCCGTGGGTGAGGAACCACAATGCCCAGCACCAGGCAGGCTGCAGGGACCCAGACAAGCCAAAGCCAACGGTGTCCCCAGGGAAAGGAGCCCTTGGGGTTGCCTTGTAAGCCCCCTGGCTCCAGCTCCAAAGGGGATACGGGACCCCTAAGCACCCCTCTGCCCCACCAGCTGCAGAGGGCTGGGGAAGTAGCTGGCATCCCCCTGGGAGCCGGGCAAAGCGGCTTCACCAGCTCAGCTGCCAGAAGCCTTCACACCGCACAGCCGGGCTGCTGGGGATGGCAGAGCTCAAGGGGACGTGGCTGCAGGGGACAGCAGAGCTCCAGCACCGTGGCTCCAGGGAACAGGAGCGCTTTGGGGCTGTGGCTGCAGGGGATGGCAGAGCTTTGGTGTCAGAGAATGGACAGAGCCACCCCAACCACTTGTTGATACCACAAAAGGGCCGATTCTCCTCCTTCTCCCCATGGTTTGAGAGCAACGAGGCGGTTGCAGGGGATGGGACACGGCTGGGGAGAGCACAGGGAGCCCGGAGGGGCTGCTCACCCCATTTCTCCCTGCACCCCAGGTCCGTGACTCGCTCCTACTACCGCAACTCGGCGGGGGGGATGCTGCTCTTCGACCTCACCAACCGCGCGTCCTTCGAGAGCATCCGGCAGTGGCACCGGGAGGTGACGGACACGGTGCAGCCGTTCCGCATGGTTTTCTTGCTGGTGGGGCACAAGAGTGACCTGGCAGGGCAGCGGCGGGTGGGCAGGAAGGAGGCCGAGAAGCTGGCGGCCTCGCTGGGGGTGCAGTACGTCGAGACGTCAGCCAAGGACGCCAGCAACGTGGTCCAGGCTTTCCAGATGTTGACGTTGGCCATCTACCAGGCGCTGCAAACGGGGCGGCTGGCTCCCACCGAGGCTTGGGACGGGGTGAAGAGCAGCGTCCCGCTGCCGGCACCGCTCAAGGTTCGGGCACCGGAGAGGGAAGAGAAGCGGAAGAGATGCTCGTGCTAGAGCTGGGGACACTGGCAGCCTGTCCCGGCGAGGGACACGCTCGGCTCTGCCCGCCGCGGTGCGCAGGAGGTGAGGCAGCGCTCGAGCGGCCGGGGTGCAGGCGGAGCAGCGGGCGACTGCGAGGGCACATTAAACACCCCCTGCTCACCTCTCTGCCTGCCCGTGTTTTCCTGGGGAAGGGGAAGCGGCCAGCGCCGAGGCTGCCCGTGGGAAGGGTGAAGTCCCCAGGCAGGATGGGGCATGGCTCTGCGGAGAGGTGGGTGCCACCCCCGACCTCCTGTTCTCTCTCCAAACCCCTTTCTACAAGGCTGTGCCCATCCCCCGAGAGGAAGCACAGCTCCTCCCGGCACCCGCAGTGCCATGCCGGATCAGGATCAGCATCGATCTGAAACCCTTTGTAGCACCTGCCCCGTTTGCTCAGGGCTGGCTCCTCCGTGCTCGGGAGAGCAAAGCTGTCTGGTTTGAACAGCAGCTCCTCCCAGTTACACCGAGCTGGAGCAGCCGGAAAACAGCTCCGCATCCCCCCAGGAGCAGCTGCGGTGCAGGAACAGCTTCCCTCCACCCCAGCACCCGCCAGACCAGCCTCACCCGAGGGGCTGCACGTGTTTATTGCACCCCCCGGGCCCCTCCGCCGGCAGTTCCAGGCGAGGAGGAAAGGGCCTGTACTGGTTTCTGAATTGCTCCAGCCAAGGCAGTTTCCTTGGAGCCTCCCTGCTCCGCCGGGGAGTTTGCAGAGCTGCTGGCTCCTCTTCACCGCAACAAATGGCACCTGTGGCTTCTCTGAGGGAGGAACAGGCAGGGGGACCCAGCCTGGGTGTCCCAGGCCAGCAGAGAACCAGGATCTCCTCCATTTCTGGTCCTCAGTCACCACATCCCACTCCTAACGGTCCAAACGTCCACGCCACGAGCAAACCACTCGCCCTGGGCAGGACGTGACGAGGGGAAGCCGCCTGCCCAGCCCCACGAGCACGGCAGAGCACGGCCAAATCCTTCCGCTCGCTTTGAACCCCAGGGCAGGGGATCTCTGACCAGAACAGCACCACAGGCAGAAACTGGGCAAGGTGGGGGCTGCCCGCACCACTCGCCATCCCTCCACATGCTGCTTGAGGAGCACCAGGCTGTGCCGTGGGTTTAGATTAATAATTTCTTTATTCATGTAAAACAAACGCAAGTATTTATATAAACACTGACATTACAAAGTACTGGAGCAGGTAGGGGCAGGAAGGAGGAAACAAAAACCTCTACAGATGCTTCTAATACTGTCCCACACAAGATCAAACGCTCTGTCCCTTGGATAATCACTGATACGATAAACCACTTTCAAGTCACGAATAAAAGTCTTTGTTTTGAGACACGTTGCGCTCTTCGGGGCGACGAGGAAGGGGGCGTGGAACGTTTTTTGGCAGATCTCCTCATAAAGTCAAGATATTGCTGCACCATTAATAAAAAATATATGCTTCTCTGTAAAGCATTAAAAAAAATATCCCATGGATGGCATTGTGGAGGCTTCAGTGGAGAGGCAGATATCCCAAAATGCACTGGCATCTTCTCCCGGCGCTTCCCAGGGGTTATTTCTTGGTGGTTTTGCGAATCAGTGCCATTCTCTGTAATAAGGAAAGGAAAAACGTGGGAAGTCGAGTGTCTCAGACAAGGCTACTGCAAAACAACCCGCAGCTGCGCAGGAACAAAGTAGCTCCAGCTCTCTCAGGACACTGCCTGACTCGTTTCCACACAGGTCTTTCAAGTCCCTTGGAATCTTAACATGGTTCCAAGGAGGAGCCAGAGGGAAAGCAAGTGCCTGTGCTCCCCCCCTTGACACCCGGGGCTGGTGAGGGGCGATGGGATTCAACACGGGGTCAAATCCCAGTTTGAAGCCTCCTCTCTGCCCAGCAGCTGCTGCAGGAGCTTCAGGAAGGGAGATGATAAAACATCATCCATGAACTCCCACGGCTCCTGCAGGGCAGCTCCTCCCTGGCTCCGACTATGAACCTAAAAAGCCACGTCCCAATTCAGTTGAAGCCAAATTAAGGTGGGAAAAAAACCACGGAGCTGAGCAGCTCCGACCTACAGCTGATATCCCAGGACAAGGGGCTGCTCTCTGCTACACCCCCCCAGGCCTTTGGGCTTTTTGCAGCCATTCAAATGCTCGTAGCAGTGAGCAGCCGAAGCTCCCGACCCTTCCACACAGACACGGCACGTGCCGTACGCCGCCGCAGACGTGACACGGCCCCAGGAACTCGAGCCACAGCCCGTCAAAGAGCCCCGTGGTTCCTGGAACATCCAAACTCCTGGAGCAGTTCGAGGGGCTCCACCAGCACTCAACACCCTCATGCCTGGGCAAGGATTTTCTAGCGACCCAGGGGAGCCAGCGGCGTGTTTTCAGTCCCTTCCGCGCAAAGACGGAGCACACGGCCTGCAAGGGGCAGCTGACAAGTTATAGTCTGCAGCTCTCGGCTGGTTTTTAACCCTTCCAAGCCGGGCTGCCCTTCGGACAGGGAGTACTGCTGCTTCTCTCAGGGCACACTCAGCACTGCACCACCACAGAAGAGCCAGAGCAACCTCAATCCTCTCTGCACAAACAAATGAGGAGACTCTGAAAGTTATTTCAAGCCCAAACCACTTGGAAAAAGCTACAAATTCATGTCGTGCCAGGAATCCAACACCATCCGTTCCATATCAGACTTCTACCACATGACTCTCGGTGTCACTGAGGGCTCCTTACCTGTTTGTGAGCTTCTGTAGTGCAGGCTTTTTTGTAGGGCCTGATTTCTTCAGAACCAAAGCCTGGGATCCACATGTTCCACTGACGCTCTGGAAGAGAGCGCACAGGTCAGCACGCTCCACCCCACCCACCCGCGGCAGGAGCGGCCTCGCCATCCCGAGCGTCGGAGTTGCCCGGGGCCAGTGCTAGAGACGCGCTGGTGACCCACGTACCAGCTACAAAAGCTTCACGACAGCGGAGTAGCAGAGGGCTGCACAGCATGAAACATGGAAAGATGCAGGCCCTGCACTAAGGACCTGCCACCACAGGCTGAGGGACAGTTACAGACCACCCAACTGCAAAATGTGGAGAGGGGATGGTTGGGGCAGACCCTCACTTCATAATGTGTACCAACAAATTAAGTACCAACAAATATGGAGCTACTCTCGGATTTCCACCCCAACACCGCAGCCATGCCCTGATTTCAGGGCGTGTGCCCAGCTCTCAGTTGAGGGAAATAAAAAAAAAAAAATAAAAATCACTCACCAAGATGTAACTGGACATCTTTCACCTCCAGGGTGTTGGACTTGCGATGCCGTGCAAGCTGGCAGGCGGCCGTCACCACGCTCTCTATGAAATCGTCAGCGATCTGCAACAGCATCTGTGGCAGAACGAGGACAACAACCGGCCCCGTGAGTACCGAGCAGCTGAAATGATGTGGAAAGTATGAAAAATGACCCCTCAGGAGCTGGTGTTTCAAAGGTGTTTGCTACAGCTGCTGGTTTAAAACCCTTTTGGACACCGGGATGCAGAAACAGACACGGATGGCTGAAGGCTGCAGCGAACACGAGAACACAGAAGCGTAACACGAGCCACCTCTCCCTGCTCTGGGCAAAGGGCCACTGGTCTGTGAAAATCCCAGATTAGTTCTTCCTGCAGCCCCTGCCATGGGTTGGTACCTACTTCCTCCACGTCTTCATCCAGCTGCTCATTCGGATCCACCTCACGCACCAGGTCCTGCAATTTCTTCTTGGTTAAAACCTGCACGTGTGGGAGAAGAGGAACCATTTACTGCCCCGCTTTGGCAAAGCAGCTGCCCACGCACAGCCCCAAAAGACCTCCCCCCCCGGCGCCCCAGGCCCAAGTCACGCTGTTGACACAGCCTATCAGTTCAGGAAGGGCAGAGATAAGGAATGTCAGGTGTTAAGGAGTCATTTTCAAGCACCAGTGGTTGCTCTGCACGGGAAATGGAATGTGGCAGGCCAGGATAAATAAGTCTCCTGCACTAAACTGGAACTGAAATGCCACTGGCTGCTGGCAAGAGGGGACAAAGGCAAAAGGAGAAGTCTTAAGAGGCAGACAACGAGTGCAAGCAACGTATCAGTGACTAAATTTGTGCTCAGGGCACGAAGGAAGTGTTTTCCATGGCTCTGGCACTTATCAGCTTCAGTGTTTTAAATGGAAAACAGAGAGGTATGCGAGTGCTGGGTTATTCCAGGGCAGAAGGCAGCACCCTCTCAGCCCAAATACGGCACGGAGCAGAGATCTTCCTGCTGCTGAACAACAGCAGGACACTTAAGTCTTACAGGATATGGATGAAGGAATCACCACTGATCTGTCAGCCTGGTCAGCCAAGCCAGACACACGTGGGGAATTCCTGCCCTTCCTAGTTCCCTTCCACAAACGGTGGAACTGCTGTGCCTGTGTTTGTGCCAGGGGACCAGTACACTTCCCAGAGAGGTCACGGTGCCAGTGAAGACCACAGAGAGATCAGGGTGCACTCGCTGTGCAGCATTTTATGCCCAGCCAACACTCCACGTGACAAGCAAACACACAGGTCAGCAGCTCCTGGCGCCTCTTGCACCACCCCTGAGATGGAGGCTACAAACCTGCACTTTTCTTTTTCCCCATCTAAACCACATTTGAAAAGAATTTCCCAGTCACATCTCCAACACACGTTTTCCTGAGACTAAAAAACAAAACAAAACACTTTTACATCTACAGCATCTGTACTCCATCCAGGCTCAAGGTGAAGGGAAGAAATACATGAAGGTGTTTCAACTGATGCTTTAACAAATATCAAGTTTTTGCTGGTATTTTAAGGAAAGAGGAATTAAGTCACAGGCAGGTGTGAGCATCTCCCCTGTTGTCCTAAGGCTGGGGATGAAATTACCTGGTTGCTCTCAGGACTGAGCCGTCCTCCTCCGCTGGGCGTCCCAGGCATCTTTGCCACGGTGGTGCTGTTGGCCATGGAGCTCTGAGGGGGGGTGCTGGCTGGTTCTGGCTTTATCGAGGAGAAGTTGGAGAGGTTGATCAGGGTAGAAGGGCCAAACTGGTTCATAATCTGTTGGGCTTTAGCTTTCAGATCATAAAGCTTATCTAGGTCTTGCTTCTTCTTGGGGTTGTGGGGACCCAAACCAATCAACTGGAAAAGGAAACAAAGCAACAGTTAGCAGACAGAGATGGAATTCAACGAGGCGATCACGTCTTTGTCCAGAGCAAACCGCAGAGTCTCTGCAGGGCCCAGAGGTTCGCAGAAGATCAGGTCTCTCCAGACGCTGCAAGAAGGGAGGAGTGATGTTTAACAGAAGAGAAAACCCTCCCTGGCAGACAGAAGATGAATCATAGAATGACGGAATGGTTTGGGCTGAAAGGGACCTCAAAGATCACCCAGTGCCAATCCGCCTGCCATGGGCAGGGACACCCTCCACCACACCAGGCTGCCCAAAGCCTCATCCAACCTGGCCTTGAACACTTCCAGGGATGGGGCATCCACAACTTCTCTGGGCAACCTGTTCCAGTGCCTCACCACCCTCAGAGGGAAGAATTTCTTCCTTAGATCCCATGGAAATCTCCCCTCTTTCAGTTTAAAGCCATTGCCCCTTGTCCTGTCACTCCACATCGTTGTCCAAAGCCCCTCTCCAGCTTTCCTGTAGCCCCTTTAGACACTGGAAGGTGCTGGAAGGTCTCCCCGGAGCCTTCTCTTCTCCAGGCTGAACAGCCCCAACTCTCTCAGCCTGTCTCCATAGCAGAGGTGCTCCAGTCCACGGATCATCTCCGTGGCCTCCTCTGGACACGCTCCATGGAGTTTGCCATGGAAGCACAGCGGCTGTGCGCAGCGAGGCTGTGGCGCCAACCTGCCTGCTCGTTCCTCAGAGTGACCCTCAGCCGCATCCACCCCTCGTCCTCCTGCACACATTTCACTCAGACCACGAACAGCTTCAAGGAAGAGACCACACAAAGGAGATTTAACTGAAGGCCACAGCTTGCTCCCATGGCAGCAACGCAGGAGCAGCATTCACGTCTTCACCTCCGCGCTCCACGTGCCTGAGACACCGGTCAGAAGATGACAAGGCTCAGGCTCCCTCGGGTGCCTGCTGCAGGGTGGAGGTTCCTTCCCAGCAGCACCACACCTCAGGCCTGACTCGCAACGATCCGTCGATGAGGGCTCGACAGCACAGGATTCCTTTTCAGTTCTGGGAGCACAAGTCTGGGTACTTGGAGGTAATGTGACGGGGAAAGACACACCAGTACCCACCCCTTCCATTTGTTCTTCCCACAGCAGGCAGCCAGCCACAGGAAATGAAGCCAGGTTTACTGGGCCGTTAATGGGGAACGAGGCAGCTTAACTGCCTTAACCTTAGATCTTCCAGGTCCACCCTTCGGTGCCTGAAGTTATCCAGGTTATTTGCCACAGAGCTAACAGACAGATTGACTGGCAACTGCTATATTTCACAGCTAGAAGGGTCTAAAATCCAGGCTCAGTGAAGCTCTGCTCTGTCCTCACCACTCCATGAAAGGAAACTCATCCAAACCCTTGGTCTTCCGCCCCTGCAAGCGGTGTGGGCAGCAGCGACAGCTCCGCCACGGGAAATGGGCATTTAAGGAACGATTTGAATCCCTCAGTGGTGGCCCCAGCAGCTGCTGGGGGCCCAGAGGTGGGCGAGAAGCAGCTGCTGAGAGCAGACTCTGAGAAGTCTCTTCTGAACAGCCCGTGCACCACAGGGTGAACTCACTCATGGGAGAAGAAGAGAGTTTGAACAGCTTCACGGCACGTTCACAGGGCGAACGGAGCTACAAACACCTGAGCTACCAACAGGAGCAAGCGTTGTTAGTTTGGATTAATTCACACCAAAATACAAACCAGACATCACACAGCTGCTTTAGTGCTTCACTCCAAGGCACACTCATGCACTGCCACACCTCCAGAGGCTCTCCCTTTAGGAGAGTTTATACCCACGACATGCTTCTGTAGCGCCCTCAGCGAGTTTCTAGCTCAATTTTAACTGAATTAACGCTGGAAAACCGTTACACTCACACCCTAGAACCCCTCAGCTGGCATTGCTGGACGAGGAGCTCAGCACAAGATCAGGAGGGACTTCAGTGTGTTTGGTTTTAGCTTAGGCTGATCTCAGGCTGGTCACAAATCCACAAAGCAGGAATTCTCACCCACCGTGCAGGGGAGGAAGCTCCAAAATCCTCGAGCAGCAAGCACTTTATCAGCATCAAGTAGCTTTATTAATTTATTTCCGGATCTGACCGCGCCTTCCGCATGCCGTTAAGCTCACCAACCACAAAACTGAGAGGACGAGCAGATTCCCGGGACAAATCCCACATGCCGGCCCCGGCGGTTACTTACAGCTATCTGAGTGTCTAAATCTTTAATCACATCCGCGACCGCTGTGGGGCCAGTGAGCGGAGAGGCCATCTCCCCAGACCTTCCCAGCAGGTCAGCTGCCAGCGTTAACCTACTCTTGCTTCCTCCTCTTCCATCCAACTCCCATTCCTACAGGAATACCAGATATTTTTCGTATCACCCACTCCATTGCAAGGCAGAGCGCACGTTGTCCTCGCTATGCCATGAGAGAATCCATCTGTTGGAAGATATTACACCATCAGGAATGGCACGTGAGCGTGCACCGCTGTGGAAGACGGGGTGTCTCCCAGGATCCTGAAGCGGGAGGAGAAATTTGGCCCAATTCCAGTTTTCTGTCAGGAGACAGAGTGCGGTGGTGTCAGCAGCGACGCGCAGGTCTCTGCGGCGGCAGCTTCCCTCTGCAGCCCGGAGCACCACCGGCCCCTGGCACGTGTGGGCACGGCTGGCACGGGGTTGGAGCTGCAATTAGAGTCTCGTTAAAGCCAGACAACCCCCCAGCGTGGTCCTGGGGGTGCTCAGGGGGGCTCCCACTCCCATTAAGACATCACGGTTTTCACCAAATATTGAGAAAGAAAAGGACCACCCAGTCCGGCTGTCTCTTTATTGCTAACAGAGAAAACTGGGAAAGCTCTTGGATTTGGCTGTAGCTCTCGCCGAAGCCCTCCCTCACGCTACGGGCGGGAGCGCCCGCTCCAAGCACTCACCCCTCAGCTGCACCAGCTAAAAGGAACGAACCAAAGTCCTTTTCCTCCCCCCGGACGCGCTCGGCACACACCGCAGGGCATCACAAACCTCCCTCCTCCTCGATACGCGGCTCCAGCTTCGCGTTTCCCCCCGGAGCACCGACACAGCGCTGAGGGGTTTCCTCCAGCACCTTCCCACCGCCGGCTTAGAGCGGCCGCCAGCCGCACCGCTGCCCCCGGGAAACGCCGTTATGGGGCTGGACACCCCCTCCCCCCCCCAGGCAAAACGTTCCCGAGGAGCCACCGGGAGCCGACACCGCCCGCACCGGGCCGAGCCCCGCCTGTCCGGGCTACGGGGGTCGCCCTTCAGGCCTCAGACCCCCCTCGGCTGCTGCCCGCCATGCCGACCGGGGGCTGAACACCGGCTCCAGGCGCGGCCCGTCCCGGGGAGCGGCGGGTGCAGCCTGCGCGCCGGCCCCGCGCACGTGAGGCCGCGAAGGCCAGTGCAAACCAGCCAGAGACCCCCCCCGCCACCAGCGGAAACCCCCCCTCGCCGCCCCGTACCTCCCCATGACCCGCCGGACCACGACACCGCCACCGGCTGCGCCCCCTCCGCCGCGCACCTCGAGCTCTTCCGGGGGCGCCACCGCCACCGCCGCCGCCGCCCGGAAGCGCTTCCAGCTCCGCCAATCGGAACGGGGCGATGCCTGCGCATGCGCGCTGCCGCGCCCGCCTGCCGGAGGGTGCAGCGGGGAGGCGCCCCAGCATGCCCCGCGCGATTTGCATATCGCTGCGGGGGGCCACCGGGGAGGAGAAACGGCCTATTTTGGGGGGAAAAAAAGCAGAAATGAGAGAAAACGCGGTGAAAGTTGAAGAGAAAATGGAGAGGAACAGGGATCCAGGCGCTGTCCTTCGGGAGGGACGCGAGCCTCGCCGTGATCGTGGCAGCGCCCCGGCGCTTTCCGGTGGCGGCAGAGCGGCAGCGCGTATTTAAAAAGGGCTTCTGCCGTGCGTGGCACGGGGGGGCCGCGCGGCCGCCCCCGCGGAATCGACATCAAGAGATTTCGGAAGCACAATTTTTGCAGCGGGGGTCGCCGGTAACCGCTTGTTCCGGCGCCCCGAGGTCGGTGACTGTACAGAACAGAGCAGTGGCCGGTAACGGGGCACCGGCTGTACGCTAGTGGCGTAGGGGACTGCGAGGAGGCGTCCCGGTAGGTTCCTCGGGGGCGAACCGGGCACGGGCGTCCCTGTTACGTGCCCCGAGGGGCGGGCTGGCCTCGGGGTGCTGTTACGTTCCCCCGCGACGGGCGAGCCGGTCCGGCCGTCCCGTTACATACCGTGAGGGGTGAACGGGTCACGGGGGTCCCGTAACGTGCCCCGAGGGCCGAACCGGCCCCGGGCGTCTCGTTATGTACCCTGAGGGGCGAACCGGTCCCCCGAGGCGTGAATTACTCCCGGGGGTCTCGTTACGTGCCCCGAGGGGCGAACCGGTCTCAGGCGTCTCGTTACGTGCCCCGAGGGCTGAACCGGACCCGGAGGGGACAAACTGGTCCCGGGGGTCTCATTACGTTCCCCGAGGGGTGAACGGGTGCCGGGAGCGGCGGGCGCGCGGCGCGGCGGGCTCTCCGTACGGATGTATAGAGACGTGTGTGTTTAAATAGGATTGTTCTTAAAAAAGCGCCCCCGGCACCCCGGGGAAGGTCTCTGTCCGCCGCACCCCGACCCCCCGCTGGCATCCCCGGTGTGACCGGCATCACCGCTGCGACTGGCATCCCCAGTGCGACCGGCTGCCCCTCCTCGCAGCTTCACAAGGCCTCGTGGTACACGTGCGAGAGGGGATGGTGTCCCGGCGGGAAGCGAGACCCCTCCGGAGAGGGGCCACCCCCGGCGGGGCTGGCAGTCCGCTCCGCCATGGGCCCCGTGCGCTCCGTAGGCTGCAGGACGGGCGCGTCGTACCGTGCCGGGTGGGAGCCGGAGAGCCCCGGGACGCCGCAGGGGCTCCGGTGGGCGCCGGCAGGCTCGGGCTCGCCGAACGGCGTGGCGTACTCGGGCTCGGGCGGCAGCGGCTCCGCGTACTCATGGTGTTTTCCTGGCACGTCGTAGTGGCTCACGACCAGCGGCAGCGTGTAGCCCTCGTCCGGGCACGGCTTGAAGGTGGAGGGGCCCGTTTGGCTACTGGGGCTCAGCTGCACCAGGTCCGGCTCAGCGTACTCTGTAATGGGGATACTGGGCTCTGAGCTGGGGGCGGTGGGGGACTGTCCCTACAGCAGCAAAGGGGTCATGGTGCTGTTCCAGAGGTGGGTGGGAAAAATGGGCACATCTGGACCCCCCAAGGCTGGGAAAAAACAGGCAGATGTGTGCTGAAACCCAGCCAAGGCAGGACACCACGGGGATGGGCACAGCCCTCTGCCCCAGCACAGGGTGGGGCTCCTTCCTGGCCACCTTCCAATGCCCATGCCTATGTCTGAAGTGGAATAATAATAATAATGATGATGATGATCAATAATGAGCTCTGCCAGAGTCTCCCTTTTGCACAGGACCATGATGCAGGATGGGGGTTGGCTCAAAGTGGTGCTGGGGGGAGAACGGGCGCCCCAGGGTGTCCCCAGGAGACACGGCTCTGGCTCGGGGACCCGCTCACGCCCTGATGTGCCCGTTACCTGGTGAGTGGGTCTGGCTGAGGTCCCCTGGCGCCGCTGCCACGGGGAAGGAGGACAGCACGGTGCTGGGAGGCGGCAGGCTCTGCAGGGAGCACACCGGGCTCGACTCCAGTTTGGGGTACCCTGAGCAGAGAGCAGAAGCCTCTGGTTGTCACACGCCGGCCCTTGGGTCCCCTTGGGGGATGGGTGGCGCCGAGCCTGGGGGTGGACCGGTGCCCCTGGGGGTGGCATGGCTCAGGGCTCAGCAGTGGGCACCAGTTATACCAGCTGCATCCCTCCTGAATTTGGCCCCGAGGCACGGCAGGACGCCCAGGGAGGGGTTGGGGACCCTTTACCTTTCGTGATCCCACAGTTCAGCTCCGCCGCTGGCTTCCTGCCAAGGGGAGAGCGAGATGGGGGTGAGGGGTCCCAGCCACCCCGTGATCACCACCCACCCACCTCCTCACACCCACTGCCCGGAGGGGCTGCCCCCCTCGGTACCCTGTGAGCAGCCAAATGGAGCTGCCCAGAGCCACTGCGCTTTATGGGGGTGATGCCGGGTCCCTCGGGGTGAAGCAGGGGGGCAGGATGGGACCCACCTCTTCCTGCGGCACAGGAAAGCCAGCAGCAGCAGGCTGGAGCAGAGGAGCACGAAGCCACCAATGAGCAGCATCACCAGCAGCGTGGAGCCTGGGGAGGGTGGGCAGCATCAGACCCCGGGTGCCCCATCCCACCCCTCTGCACACGTGGGTGCCAGGAGCCCACCTGGGGCCACCAGAGAAGGAAAACCCATGTATTGTCTCAGGGGTATCCTAAAGCCCGAGTGGGTCCATCAGTGCCTGGAGCACCCACAAGACGATGCTGCACCCCAGGGACAGCCCCCTCAAGGCACGCACCTGCCTTCTCCGGGTCCAGGGCGACACCAGGGATGGGTGTCCGGCTGGCTGGGCGGCTGGTGGGGACAGGGACCTCCTTGGGGATGCTGGGCACTGCGGCACATGGCACAGAGCAGGGACCGTGAGTGTAGGACTGCCACTGGGTGCGTGGGGAGATGCAGACCCCAGGAGACATTTGGGATGCAGAGGGGTGCGGGTGAGAGCTCCCCCAGAGGGGCTCACCGTAGGGCCGGGGCGCGCGGACTCGCGCCGGTTGGCAGCCCACCAGGGCCACCTTCAAGGCCACGTGCTGGTGCCAGCTCTGGGGCGTGACGCGGATGTAGCGGGCAACGATGGGGGGGATGAAGGCGTTGGAGACCTCCCCATGGCTGTCCGTGTTCCCTTCAAAGACCTGCCGGAGATGGTGAGAGAGGTCCCGATAGCTGAATGTCTGTGGGCAGGGGGTCTGCATCCCCCCCATTGTCCCCCCTCCATGCCCACCTTGTCCTCATGGCCACTGCTGCCTCTGTAGGGTCTCCAGTTCTTCCCATCGCGGCTAGAGGAGACCCGGTAGGACATCACGTAGTAGTCGTACGGCTCGGAGGAGCCCTTCGTGATGATGCCTGTTGATGCAGGAGCAAGCCCAGGGTGGGGGTGGCCCTGCTGTCAGTCGGGGGGTGCGGGGCTGGCAAAGGGCTTGGGGGGCACACCCTGTGCCCCAACATGCCCCACTACATGGGCCAGCACTTTCCCAACCAGAATAACCCCCATCTCTGGGATACCTGGATCCCTGCTGGGAGGGGACTGGGGGGCAGGATGTGTCACCCCCCCTGGGAACCCAATCCCCAGGGGCTCTCTCCGGCCCTGGGTGGCACATTCAAGTGCCAGACCCCCGGCTCTGCCCCCAGGAGCTGATAACCTCCGGCCCCAGCTGCCAGCCCCGCATTCCTCCCTCCTCCATCCTCCGGCTGGACAATGTCCCCATTTTCCTCCCCGCGGTCACCAGCCGCCGTGGCACAAAGCTCCCGCTTTCGGCAGGCTCCGGCCGAACAAAAGGCGCTCGCTGGCACCAGATGCAAGAGCATAATATTAACTTGTTCATCCCAGAAAGGACTGCGGATGCAGGAAGAGGGGGTGGGGACAAAAGGGGAACAGCCGGGGAGGGGGTCAGTGCTGTCTGCATCCCAGTTTGCACCACTATAACCATGGCACAAGGAGCTCCAATGCCTCCTGGGTGTTATGGGGCGGAGTATTACAACGGCTCTGGGCAGGGAGGGTCAGTGAGGCTGGCACCTCTGTCACCATGGTGAGGACAGTGGTCAGGGTGGCACAGGGACAAGGGCAGCTGTTGTCCCCCCTCCAATGGCCAACACTCACCTGTGACATTCCTGCGGGTGCCCAGGTCCAGCTCCAGCCAAGCGGCCTTGGAGCCGGGTTCAGCCGCCCAGGAGTGGCCAGCGGTGCTGAGCACTGCCCGTTCGGCCACCCAGCTTCGGTCCTGGCCCAGCGCATCCACCTCGTGCCACCAGGATGAGGCGTTGAAGGCAGCCACCTCCAGCGCATCGCCGCAGGCTGGCAATGGGAGACAGCAGGGTGGGAGCCCATAAACCCCAGCCGGGCACAGCATGGGGGGTGGCATCAGGTTTGGCAGCTGAAATTGTGGCTTAATTTCAGGGGAAATGGGAAAAAATACCTTTGTGGAATATGAGCCGTTTCTCGGAGAGGGATCCCCTGTGGGGAGGAAAGCGGGGAGAGCATCAGACAGGGGGGGTCCCCAGGTGAACAAACCCTGGGGGTCTCCAAAATCGAGGGGTGGCAGGTCCCCAGTGTCAGCCCGGATGGGTCCTACAGCCAGAGGTGGGGGGCAGCTGGGGCCCCCAGCACCCTCCTCACCCACCTTTTGGAGTGGAGCCCGTTGGCAAAGGCCGACTCGTAGAGCGTGATCCCCTTCTCCCGGGACAGGGTGACCTGCCCGCCCAGCTCGTCCGCGATCACCCCGGCATGCACGGCCGCCTTGCACAGCACCGAGGTCTGCGGGGAGCAGGGGAGGGGTGAGAGCAGCCCCTCAGGGCGGGGGTGGGCCAGGCACCCCATGGGGCACCCCATGGCCAAACCCATCCCCTGTGGTCTGCTGGGGAGTGACAAGCAGTAGCCATGCATGCTGGGGTCTGTCCCCTGTAGGTGCACCTGTGGGTGCCACCCCATGGGTGCCAGCCCACATAGTGGGGTGCCCCGTGGGGCACTTACGTCCCGGTAGCCCTGGCTCGGGTTGCCCCAGATGTCCCCATCGATGTCCTTGCAGCCCGCAGGGCAGTACACGCTGAAACACACAGCGAGGGGGGGTCAGGGCTTGCTCCCATCCAAAGCCCCTTGGCGCACCCGCTTTGCTCCCCATCCCACCGCAGTTGCACCCCAAGAGCCCTGGGGCAAGCAAAGCCCGAGCACCTGGGAGAGGGATGGGGACGAAACCAGGACTGATGGGAACCAGCAGCAATGCCAGGGCAGGGGACACCAAAGCAGGGACCACTCACAACCCCTGGCCACTCACCTGACGTGCTCCTGGGTGTAGTGGGTGCCTCGAACCAGGCAGGAGATCAGGTCTGCAAGACAGGGACACCCCAGGGTGAGGGACCCTCACCCATCCCACAGCACCCACTTCTGCCCTAGGGCACCCCGTCCCAGAGGGGCAGGGAGGGATGCCCCCTCGGTCCCTGTGGCCATCGGCCCCATGCCTGCAGCTCTGCCCGATATTGGGTTCCCAGGGTGCTGTGGGGGGTCCCAGTGGGCTGGGTGGCCTGGGGGTCTTCCATGTTGTGCCCCCAGCCAAGAAGAACATGGGTCTTCAGCGAGCTTGGGGTGATGGGAGCCCACCCTGGGGTCAGCAAGAAGCTCCCTCCACCCCCAGCCGTGCCAAGACACAGCCTGGGGGGGGTCTCTGCATCCCTGGGGGATGCTCCCCCCTACCTGGGTGCTGCGAGGTGGCGTAGGACAGGAGGAGGCCTCGTCCCGAGCGGTGGCTGGTGCTGTTGAACAGGACAGTCACAGCACTGGAGTTTGTCACCAGGAGCGGGGTGGCGGGGACAGCGTTCCTGCAGTAGGGTCCTGCGGGCAGGGATGGGGCCGTGGAGAGGACAGGCATTTGGGCTGTGCCCCAGGGTGGCCTCATGCCAGGGTGGTCCCACGCCAGGGTGGTCCATCCCAAAAGTAGTCCCATACCCAGGGTGGTCCCATGCCCAGGGTGGTCCCAGCCCCAGAGTGGTTACATCCATACTATGGGGGGTCTGGGGCACAGCCCTGCCTCAGCTCACCCTCTCCCCACTGTCCCCCCCCATATTGTCCCCCCACAGCCACAAGCAGCTCCAGAGGGGATGCAGCCCCCAGGCACCGGGGCTGCAGCTGGACCAGGCTCCCAGGGGGGCACTTCGAGATGTCCCCACCTCCCCAACAGGGGACAGACAGGCTCCTGCCCAGGCAGGGACCCCCCACTGCTTCCCAGAAACTCTTCCCCCGAGGGCCTCTTCATTCCACCACGGCTGGGACAGGGCTGGGACAGTGCGAGTGGCCACCAGCTCTTGCTGGGTGCCTGCCACTGCGTCCCCACTGCCAGGGCTGGCACGCACAGTGTGGCCCCGTGGGACCCCAAAACGGGGGCTGCATCCCTGGCCCCTCCCTGTCTCCCCTTTCACAGGCGCTGCCGAAGCTGCCTCCTAAATCCTCCCCCATTTAATCCAAATTAATTTGCAGTCTCCATCTCCATGATTAAAACGTCGGCTTAGCGGGCAGGCAGGTTCCTTGGGGACATCCCTGGGCCCAGCCAGGGACAAGAGGTGGCCCCAATCCCCAGACTGCCATCACCCCCCACCTCACATCTCTCTGCCATGTCCATCACCGGGGCCTCGGGGTGCCCAGAGATGCTTTGAGCAAACACCATTGTTGTCCTGGGGACCCGGTGCTGTGTCCCTGTGTCTCCATTGTCCTGGCAGTGAAGCCCCTCCGGCAGGGTCATGTCGTGCCTCAGTTTCCCCACACCAACCCGCACTGTCACCCTGCCTGGGTTATATTTAACTGAGAGGCTGAGCTCAGGGGACGAGGGACACACGTGCATGGAGGGATGTCACAGATGAGATGGGGGGCTCTGCATGATATGCAAATGACATGCATATGAGATGTAGATACACGCATGCACAGATTTGCCATGCGCTGCCAGATGCCAGCACTACCCTGGGCAGATGCTGCCGCGGTGCTGCCATGTCTGGTACGGTGCCCACTCAGCTGACGGCTCCAGAGACCCCCTGGGTGCTGGGGACCCCTCGGCCGAGCCATAGGCTGGAGGCTGCCACCCCCCACGGGGACCCCGGCACGTCCCCAGGCAGGACCAGGCCGGGTGCCAGACACCGGGTCTGAGTCAGCGAGAAGGAGCCCACAACCTCCGCCTGCCCCGGCTGCTTCCCGAAAAACATCTGGGACTTCTCAAGGGCCAGCGTCAGCCGCGGGCGAGGGAGCGGGACCCCAGCCCAGCTCTGCGTCACTCCCCACCCACCAGCACGCACGGGTCCATCAAAGGCACCCAAAGGGGCTGCGGGTGCCCCACCACCTCCACCAGCCCCCCACCACCTCTGCCAGCCCCCCAGGACCACCATCTGGGGGTCCCCTCTTTCCTGCGTTGCTCCAGGACCCCTCAGCCAGGGCCAGGCGGTCACTGGGCTTTGGGGTTCTTGGAGACGGGGACAAACGTGTCCCTGAGGCCCTGGCAGAGGGGATGGGGACCAGGGACCTCACGTGCTGTCACCCTTCTGGGTACCAGCCTGGAAAGGGCGAAAGCCCTGGAAAACATGGAAAAATCACAGTCCCGGGAGCAGTGGCAGATCTAAACTGGCTCCTTTCCACCTCATGTTTTTCCCCCCACCCCAAGACGTCTCCCCCAGCACCCGCCGGGCTCCCGGTGCTGTCAAATCCCTCCAAGACCATTAAATCTCTCTGGGAAAATCCTGGAAGTGCTTGGGCAGTGACTGGGCAGACAGAATTAATTAATCAGCGGCTGCATCTGTTCCCAGCTGGGTGCCCCCTTCCACCCCAGCTTGGCAACAGCCCCCTCCTCAGGTACCCCCCTCCTCGGGTACCCCCCATCCTTGGGTACCCCCATCCTTGGGTATTGCCCTCCTTGGATAACTCTCTCCTCAGATAACCCCTTCTTTGGGTACTCCCATCCTTGGATATCCTCCTCCTCAGGTATTCCCCCCTTGGACACTCATCTCTTTGGGTACCCCCGTCCTTAGGTATCCCCCTCCTCAAACACCCCTGTCCTTGGATATCCCCATCCTCAAATACCCTCAGACACCCCTCTCCCCATGGTGAAATCAGCTAAAAAGCTGGATTTTCCTGGTCTTCTCCTTACCCAGGACTTTACATAACGTGATATCACCCCCTCCCCACTCCTCCCGCAGCCCCTTGGCGAGCCCTGCCTCAGTTTCCCCCAGGACACCCCTTACCATAGGCGGTGCCGGCGTGGGGGTCGGCAAGCAGCAGGGAGCTGTGGGTGCAGCGCTCGGAGGGCTCCAGGTCCACGTCCCCAAAGGCCAGGAGGAGGGAGGTGCCCAGGGGGGCACTCAGCCGCCAGCGGCAGGAGGTGTGGTTGGGGTAGGTGCCTGGGTAGTTCTTGGAGCTGAGGGTGCCGCTGTGGGGTGTCAGCAGCGTGTGGCCACAGCCGTCCCCTGCGGAGAGATGGGGTGGGGTGGGGGGGCTCAGTCAGGGTGCTCCCCGCCTCAGTTTCCCCACTTGGCACAGTCACCAGGGACACCCCACAGGCACCTGCAGCCCCTTCAAACATTTTCCTTCTTTGAAATATCAGTTTTCGTGGCTTTTCTGGCTGCTCTTCCCACTGGGGACAGTCCCCAGGGGAACCCAGGGATGAAGCTGCCTCAGTTTCCCCCACGACCACCCAATGCAGACCTGCACCTCCAGCTCCTCTCCATCACCCAGGCCAGGAGGACCTCAATTTTGGGGGCTACAACAGGAAATATCACCTGCCACGGGGCTGCACAGCACCGAGCAGCCCCTGGGAAGCCCCAGCTGCAGCCTTGACCTTGAAGACGACCTTGGGCAGCTGCACCCCCATCACCTCCTCCCGGGGGCAATGCCAGCACCCACCACAAAAGGGGCTTTTCTCTGGGCTCGCCACCCTTGGGCAGAAGGGAATATCCTGGAAAATTGAGTTGAAAGTGCCTGGTGTTGGGGACCAACTGGGATTTCCGGTGGAGCCAGGGCAGGATTGGGGTGCGGGGAAGGGATGGGAGTGGGGGAAGCACCGCTCAGCCTCTCTGCATGGGCTGGGGGGGGATCCATCATTTGCCCCCCCATATCCCAAAAAAGCTGCTGCTCCTGCCAAGCACCATCCTGGCGCAGGCAGAAAGAAAAGCGATGGTGGGCACGGCTTCGCCGCGGCCTTGGCTCCCCTCACCGTCGCCGGGAGACGGCACAAAGCACCGGCGGGGGAAAATCCTGCAGGGATAAAAAAGAGGGGGGGACCGGAGGCAGAAGATGCCAGCCCCCCCACAGGGCCCACTCCTGCCCAGCCTGCGGGAAGGGCTGGCAGCCAAACTGGGGGGTTTGTCCTGTGAACACCCCCTGGCAGGGACGTGAGACTGGGCAAAATCCTCGATTTCCCCTCCCTGGCTGGGCAGTGGCCTCTGATACGGCAAAGCTGGGAAGGATCCTGCCCTCTGGGGCTGTCGGGAGGGCACAGGGTGCAGGCTGGATGGGGGTAACGGCACGGGAGACCCTGGGGGTGCCAGGAAAGCAGCTTCCAGAGGGGCTGCTGTGCTGGGGGGAGAGAAATTCAGCATATTTTGGGGGAGTTTCTGGCAAGAAAGGTCAGAGCCATGGGGATCCGCACGGAAAACCCTCTCTGGCCAGGACAGCCTGGCATGTACATGCAAGCTGGGGGTCTTGGATGGACCCCCCTAGTTCCAACCCCATGTCGGTGGGTGTGGAGGAGCTGGGGGAACCGATTCCAGGAAAAACTCATTCCAGGAAAGGAAACTCTAGGTAAAAGCATCCTGAGTGTGGCCGGCACGTGCCGGGTGGGCATGCCGGAGATAAGCCGAGAGCTGCAGGCGCACCCAGGGATTTGGCTCTGAAGATCCTACTGAGGGACCAGGAATGGTGAAGGCAGAGCCATGGTGGGACTTGCTGCTGGCCACGGGAACATCCTCCTCAAAAAAAATCAATTGCCAAAAAACGGGAAAACTGGATTTCCGCTGGGTGAGGGTGAAGCCACGGCCCTGCCAGCGATTTGTTTGTTTTCTCACAGGATGCTGGAAAGACACAACAGGGCGATGCTCCGGGAAAAACTCGGCACGCTCCCGCCTCCGGCACGCTGCTGGCTCCAGGAGAGCTCCCCCACATCCACCAATGGGTTTGGGATCCACTGGAAAACCACTGTAGGATGCCTCCCAAATCACACACGGGGAATGCAGTGGGATTCTGCCCCTGGTGATCCCATCCTGGCCCGTGCCTCAGTTTCCCCTTGCTGAGGACGATGCTTTGGATGCTCTGTCCCCGTCTCCTCGCTCCCGGCTGCGTTGGGGATGAGCAGAGCGGGGGGAAAACCCTGTCTTCGGCGTGGAGTTGGGCTGAACGTCCCCTCGGGGCCTTCCCGGATCCCGACGGATGCAAATCCCCCTGGAGCGACGTTGCCCGCGCCCGCAGCATCCCCGGGATGAAGCCCACTGCCCGGCTCTCCCGGCTGTTCACCGTCAGCTCCAGCGATCCTCTTAAACCGGGGCAGAGTCGGGCTTCTCGGGATCAGGGATTCCCGGGGAAAGACCTGCGGGCGGGACGGAGCCGACCCCGGGACCCTCGGGCCAGGAGACACCCTGGTATGGGGAGCGGGGTGGGACAGAGGGAGCGGGACGCGGGGAGACCAGGCGGAAGCGGGACCGGTGTGATGCGGGGGTAGAGGAGGCAGCGGGGAGCCTGTCCCGTCCGGTACCGGGGCAGGCGGACGGCGGGGACCCCGTCCCGGTGTGGTCCCAGTCTGGGGACAGCGGGGACCCGTTCCGGATCGGTACCGGGGAGCCTATCCTGGTCCGATTCCGGTCCGGACACAGCGGGGAGCCCGTCTCGGATCGGTACCAGGGCAGAGGGGAGCCCGTCCGATCTTCGTTCCGGTCCCGGTTGTCGTCCCAGTCCCCATCCCGGACCCAGTCCCAGTCCCCGTCCCCGACCCCGTCCCAGTCCCGGGCGCGGCGTTGCGCACGGCCCATCCCGGTGAGGGAAGGGGAGCCCCGGGGGTGCCGGTGGGAACGGGACTCCAGGTGCCGTGTCCCGGTGCGGTGCCCCCCGCCGCCGGTGCCCTGCAATCCCCACTCACCGTCCTGCCCGCCGGCCGGGCACAGCCCCAGCGGGCCCAGCAGGAAGCAGCGGCGGAGCAGCGCCAGTGCCAGCGCCCCCCGCGCCGCCCCGCCGCTCGCCCGCATCCTCCCGCCGCCGCCGCCGCCGGCCCCGCCGCGGCCCCGCCGCGCCCGCCGCCCCGTGCCCACCCCCCACCCGCCCCGCCGCGCCCATTGGCTGCCGCCGTCCGCCCCCGCGCCGCCATTGGACCTCCTCGCTGTCAGTCAGCCGGCACCGCCCGGCAGGGGGAACCGGGCACGGTGCGGCCGGGGGGAGCGGGGCTCTCGGCGGGGCCGGCGGCGGGGGGTCTCGGGCACCCCGGGGGGGGGGGTGCATCGCTCCGGCCGGGGGGACGCGGAGCGCCGAGGCGGGTCTGGGGACGGTCCCAGACGTCCCGCGGGGACAGACCCGCCGTGGGGCTGCGGAGCCCCCGGTGGGGCTGGGGATGCCCGGTACCGCCTGCCACCCCCCCCACTCGTGCCCCCGGACACCTCCGTGCCGCCGCCCCCCCCCTCCGCCGTCACTCGTGTCCCGGAATTCGGGGGGCGATGCCCCCGGCCGCCGCTAGAGGGCAGCACGGCGCCGCCACCCCGCGAGTCCCAGCGCCGTCGGGTGCGGCCCCTTTAAGGCAGGCGGCGGCCGGAAGTGCTGGCGGCCGAGGCCGCGGCGGGTACTGCGCATGCTCCCTCCTGCCCGGCCCGTTTCCCTCCCCCTCCCCCTTCTCTCAGCCCCCGGACTCGGCCGCTCGGCGACGGTAAGCGCCGGCCGGCGCCGCGCTACGGGAGCCGGGAGGGGCCAGGCGGCGGCGCGGCGGGGCGGGGCGGGCGGGGCGGGGCGGGAGGGGGGCCCGGCCCGCCGGGAAGGGGAGGGGAGGGGGCGCCCCAGCGCGCGCCGCCGTACGTGCCGCCGCCGCGAGGGCGGACGTCGCGCGCCGCGGGGGGGGGGGTGAGGGGGGGGCGGGCGGGAGGGGGGGGGGCCGTGCCGCTGCGTCCGCCCTCGGGGGGGGGGGGGGGCGGGGGGGCAGAGGAGGCCACACCCCTCCCCCGGGCAGCCCCGCCCTGCCGCCGTCGCGCGCCGCGGGGGGGCCTCGTGCTTTCCCCCCCCCCGCCCTTGACCCCTGACCCCGCGGGGGGGGTCTGACCTCGGTGACCCCCCCCCTTCGGGTGACCTCGGGCTGCCGGGGGGGCCCGCGGCCTCTCCCCGGCCGGCACCGGGGCCGGCGGCTCCCGGGGAGGGGGCGCCCCCCCCCGCGCGGCCCCGGGGGTCCCGCCAGCCCCGGGCCCGGGTCGGCCCCTGCCCGCAGCCGGGCGCTCCCGGGGCTTCCCCGTCTCCCGGCGGCCCCCCCCGTGCCGGAAATCCCGAGGAAGCCGCAGCCCCGCCGGCCCGCAGGGGGTCCCGGGGGAGCGGCCCCGGGGAGCGCTGCCCGGGCGGGGGTCCGGCAGCGACATCCCACCCCGTTCAGCCCGTGCGAGCGCGGCGGCGCTCCGTGACCCCCGCCGAGGTTCTCCCGCGGCACCGCCGCCGGGAATACCGGCTTCTCCGCAGCCCGCGTGTGGTGGGAAGCTCAGCCCCGGGCGCGTTCCGGTAGCGAGGGATCGGAGCATCCCAAGGGCTGCCCGGCCCGGGGGACAAGCTCCCTCTGGGAAACCTTCTCTCGCTCTTGCCCAAACCCACCGTGCCAGTTTGCTCGGCCGGTGCCAGCCCATGGGGCCGGGGAGAGCCACTGGCTGCTGCTGGCTTGGGAAGTGAGGAGTGGGATGGGACTGGGGGGCTCTGCCTCGTGTCTGCGTCGTCGGCTGAGATGTTCCCAGCTATCGTGATCGAGAGGGGAGGAGAAACCCTCGTGCGTGTTGGCAGGCGCTCGCCATCCCTCTCCGGTGGTGAATTTAAAACGCCCGGGCCCCTCTCCGGAGCTTCGGACCCCGCAGTCCATCCGTGCTGACCCGGTGTTTGCTGCGGCGGCACCGGGCGATCATGCTGGCACACCGCGGCCTGCCCGTCTCCCCGCACAGGCCGCGGTGCCGCCGCGGCACACACCTGCCTCTGCTTTGCCCTCTGCAGCACCGCGGCACCCCGCCACCGCCGGGCTTCATGTGAGAGATGGCGAATGCCGAAGTGAGCGTCCCTGTGGGTGATGTGGTGGTTGTACCAAGTGACGGGAACGAAGGGGAGAACCCGGAGGATACCAAAACCCAAGTGATCTTGCAGCTCCAGCCGGTGCAGCAAGGGTGAGTTGAATGGTACTGGTGTGCCCAGTACCATTCGGGAGGGGGGGGGTGGGGGGGGTCCCTGTAGGTTTTCGGGGTGTGGGGACCGAGCGTCGCTGCGTTTTCCAGGTCTGCGTCGGTTCTGTGCCGCACACGGTAGAGAGGAAAATACAAAGCAAAAAAGCTTTTGTGTGCGTCGCTGTCGCGGGGCCTCCGAGGACTGGGATTGTCCTGCGGGGACGCGTCCGCACGGTGCTGTCTCGGGATCATGGCAGCCCGGCGATGGCTGTGGCAGTGGGCAGGCAACGAGGTGGTCACGGTGCTGCCCTGGCCACGCTTCCTCCCAGTCTCCTTCTTCCCTCTCTGGCTGCGGGGTGGCTTTTTGACACAGTGCTGCTGCTGTACATGGTGCTGTATGCCCGCGTGTCCAGATCCGCATATGTGCCAGCCTCTGCGCCAGCTTTCCCCTAAAATAATGCTCCTCTAAAATACAATGAAGCTGAGATGTTGGAGGGAATATTGTGGTACCCCTGGCAGCTGCTGAGATGTTGGAGAGAATATTGTGGTACCCCTGGCAGCTGCTGAGATGCTGGAGGGAATATTGTGGTACCCCTGGCAGCTGCTGCGGAGAAGCAGCTGCCACCAGGTGCTTCGTCTTAACTCTGGATCGATCAGGACATAAATATCCTGGCTCCAGTTTGATAATATTTGGAGAGCAGGGTGGCTGTAGGCCTGACAGTGACTCTGCCCTGCGGGAGCACCCGTGCTGCAGTGTCACCCAGGGCTGGAGGGGGAATCCTGGGGCACTGAGCTCTGCATCCTGTGTCAGAAACCAGAGGAGAAGGCACAGGGAAGCGCACTGCGGAGCCGTTTCAGCGGTGCCGGCAACGCGGAGGGTGCGATGGCAGGACTGGGAATGCCTCTGCGCGGTTCAGTCCTTGGGATTATTATCCTATTTGGTGTGTGCCAAAAAATGCCCGTGATTGAAACAGTATCAAACGAAATCCACTTCCCTGGAGGACAGGCAAGAAAGAAATCAACTGGATTTTTAACCCCGCGTGGTGAGTCTGAATTTCCCGTGGTTTATATAGTTCGTTTATGGATGGATGCTTTCACAACAGGATTTACCAAGAGGGCTCCGAGGCCAGCGCCGCCGTAGTGGCCGTCGAAACCCACACCATCCACAAGCTAGAAGAAGGGATCGGTGAGTTCTCGCTTGGCGTGGGCACAGTCCCCTCCTCTGCAGGGCTGGTCGCCACGGAGCTGGTGCCTCCGGTTCGCTGGGCTTCCTTCTGGCTCTGCTCCTGCAGATGCTGTTTCCCAGGCATGGATGTGGGTGCAGGGTCTGGGCATACTCTGGAATAAGAGTCTGCTGTTACTGCTTGGTCTCAAAGTCCTGGAACTGAGATCCTGGCTCTCCTGCAATGAATGGTAAGGGCTCCCACGGGGTCCAGGGGAGCCGAGGTTTCACCCTGGTCTTGGTGTGCAACGCTAGCGGGCAGGAACGGTGGTTATGAGGATGGTGGTTGTGCCTGCTGCTGGCTGAAGCATCACTCTGATTACTGCTGCTTTGCTGAACGAGCAGCCTGACAGTTTGGGTTGGATGTTCAGAAGAACCGAGCAGGTTGGCTCCGAGTGCTCCCTGCCATCCTGAGGACTATGTGGGAAAAGGCTTCTGTCATTAGGTGCTGTCACCAGATCTTGACTGGCATTCTGCTTCCTGTGTGGGTGGGGGTCTCGTGGCAGTATTAGCAGAAACTCCACGTGTGAAGAGAATGTGTTGTCAGTAAATAGCTGATATTGCTGCTAAAGAGATACTAGAGCTCCAAGAAATGCGAGAGACATCTCTGCTTCAAATTTTAAAGCTGTGTTTTCCCACCAAGATTGTTGTCATTGACCCCTCCCCCCTTACAGATATGTTGGATTTCTGATCTGATGTTCTCCTGAGAGATGAGCTTCATTTTGAGTGTGCTATATTAAAAAGCAGATGCCAGTTGCTGGCAGAGCTAGTAATTGGAGAAGACTAAAGGAGGACTGATCCTGAACTGGGAACGGCCCTTCTTTTGATTTCCTGAGTGTAGGTCTCACAACCTGTGAGTTTTCAGCTCCCACCTTACGAGATTTGAGCTTCTTAGGTGGAAAGTTTCATCTTTCACCTCTTCCTTCCTCAGACCCCAGCACCATTGAAACGAACGAGGAAATCGAGATCGCCTATCCCATCACCTGCGGGGAGAGCAAAGCCATCCTGCTCTGGAAGAAGTTTGTCTGTCCAGGAATTAATGTCAAGTGTGTAAAGGTAAGGGAGTTTTCGCAGTAGGTTCCTTCTCTGCTCTCAGGATCTGGTGTTTGGCCCCCACAGGACTTTCTTACTTTTTGTGTTTCATCTGAGCCTTGTCCTGGAGCCGAGTGACTTTACCTTTGCAGCGTGCTGGATTGTTAGCACTAAAACTGTTTCTAGCATGGGGAGAAGTTGGGGAGGAGCGGGTTAAGGAGGGAAGGCCTCTCACTCTCCGTATGTTTCAGCGTTGCTCTTCATTACTCTTTAAAGCAGGGTCATATTTGGCACTTGACAAGGGAACAGAACAGGTATCCCAGGTGGATACCTGTGTCAGCTAAACATTGCTCAGCTTTTTGAGGTAATGGGAGTCCCTTGGAACCATCCCCAAGGTGACTGTACATGCTCACAGAGGAGCTGTGAGCTGTACGAAAGCCTTCAGGGCAGTTCTTGGCAGGTCATGCCTGCAGACACATCCATGGTGGAGTTCCAGGCTTTGCTGCACCAAGGGGTTCAAAGCTGGTAGCGAGTTGAAAAGGAGCTCCTCTTTCTGTGTAGAAGTGAGGGCTTAGATGAGCTGTGGACTGGCTGTGTTGGATGTCCCGATACAGTCTTCCTAAGCGATGCTACCCTGGGTTTGCTGAGCCTTTGTTTATCTCCTGTCAGTTCAATGACCAACTGATCAGCCCGAAGCATTTTGTTCACCTGGCTGGGAAGTCTACCCTAAAGGACTGGAAGAGAGCCATTCGCCTCGGAGGAATCATGCTGAGGTATTTGACTTGCCTACCACTGTGTCCAGCTTCAGGGCTTCATCAGTGCAGCTGCAGGATCCCAAGCAGGCATTTTGTCTGCTTTGCAGTCCCTGGGAGATCTCTTGGAAGCTCACGTTACCTGGCCAGCAGCCTGCAGAGATCCTGGCCCCATGGTCTGAGGGGCAGGATTCCTCATCCTGTGCAGAAGTGGCCTCGCCTGGGGGACCTGGTACTTGGTGGGGGTGGAACAGGACTGGAGCCCTGTATGTGAAGCTGGGGGATGGCTGGCACTTGCCATTTGAAAGCCCTGCAGGAGATGTTTTGTGTGCTGAGTGGCGCTGGGTCTCCCTTTCTCCATCCTTCCCATGGCCGTAGCGTTCCTACATGGAATACTCCCTTTTGTCTCCAGGCTGAGATTTGAGCTGAGCCTGGTTCTCTCCCCACTCCCTGCACAGGAAGATGATGGACTCGGGGCAAATTGACTTCTACCAGCACGATAAAGTTTGCACCAACACCTGTCGAAGCACCAAGTTTGATCTCCTGATCAGCAGCGCCAGAGCACCGGTGCCGGGGCAGCAGAGCGTGGTGCAGACTCCTACGTCGGCCGACGGTAGGAAACCAGTTAGCAGTGTCATGGGAGCTTCCCTCTGATGCTCCTCTGCCTCCCTGGGCTGATCAGTTCGGGTTGGCCCCCTCACAGGGGCATAGCAGGGCAGTCCCACCATTCAGCAGACTGCTCTGGTGTCTGGGGAGGCAAACGCTCCTTGAGTCCGCTTGGAGAGGTCTCAGCAGCATCCGTTAGGGAGCTCTGCTCCGTAATAATGTGAGGGCTGGAAAGCAGCCGGTATTAAGCAGTGACTAGAGGCAGCCTTGGGAGCCAGGGGAGGCTCACCTTGAAGGCATCCCTGTTGTGGGGTCACCCTGTGAGCAAACAGCTGAGAGTTTGTACAGTGTTTCGTGATGTCCTATTTGAGCGTCTGTTACAAAGGGCACAAAGATGAGTTGATGCTCAGAAATGAATCTAGGCATGCTGACCTCCTCTGGAGCAGCTTGCTCTGCATCCTCTGGAAGTCCAGGAACAGGGTATGAAGGCTGGACATGATTTGATTGTCATTTCAACTGCAAATTCTCAGCGAATCCCGTGCTTCAGAGCAGAAAGTGATCTCTTTGCTGAGGTTAAGGGAGAAGACTACTCCCAACCGTACCACATCGTTCAGCTGGGCAGGTTACATTCCTCTGAGGCCCTGGGTGAGATGGCAGAGTTGTCCATAGGCTAAGGAGGAGCATCACGGCCACGTGGTAAAACCTTATAGCAGCTACACATGGGCTTAGTCCCAAATTTGATCCAGAAACTTAGGATTGAGTCAGATCTGTTTCCCTTCTATAAACCAGCTTGGACCCTGGCTCTTGTCATTTCCTTGGAGATCAGGGTATCTCTAGGGTACAGAGCTCCCTGTGGGTGATGCAAGGGGAGAAGGGTGACTGGGCTGAGCCTTATTTGTTCCCTTCTTTATTCTGATCCTTTTCTGCTCCTTTTATGCCAGGACTCCAGTTTGCTTTCTGGAGGGCATGTGGTTTTCCCTCCAGAAGCCCCGGAGCCTTTCCCAACCACAGTTCCAATGAGAAGCAGCGATATTTGCTTTTAGCTAATTTAGTTGAAAAAAGCCAGGCACAACCAACTTGACGATGAGAGTGAAAAACAGCCTGGGAGGGGTGAAGGGGGTTGAAAGCAAAGCAGGGATTCAGGGCTGGCACTCCGGGTGCTGCAGAGAGAGCTGACGTTGCCTCTCTGGCAGGGAGCATCACCCAGATCGCGCTGTCGGAGGAGAGCATGGAGGAGGGGATCGAGTGGAACTCGGCTCTGACGGCTGCCGTCACCATGGCCACTGAGGAAGGCGTGAAAAAGGACACGGATGAGATCTCAGGTAAGCTCCAGCTGCTTGTTGGGTGTTTTCTTCCCCTCTCCTCGCCTGTTATGATCTGGAGACTGAAATCCTGAAAATAAGGAGAATTTGGGTCCCTGCCAAACAGAGCTGCTCACGGCTGCAGGCAGAGAGGGACTTCAGCCCTCACTTTGTGGCCAGTGGCTGATCCCCCAGATCTGTTGCTACTAGTTACAGTGAGGGGCTTTTTTTTTTTTTCTTCTTTTTTTTGTTCATTCTGAGGATGTAAACGTCTGCCAGGCTGGAGCCAGACTGAAACCGTCAGTGAGCAGTGCCCCCTGTTAGTGCCCCCTGTTAGTGCCCCCTGTTAGTGCCCCCTGTTAGTGTCCTGTCAGCTCTCTTGGCTGTGTCTCTCTGGCCGCCGTGCCTTGCATTCCCTCTTAGGAGCAGTACGGAAGCTTTGGCAGAATTTCCTCAAACAAAGATTTTAAGCTCTGCATCTTGCGAAGATGAACAGAGGCAGTGAAGTGTTGCTTTGGAAGTCATGGTGCTGCTTGGAAACACGTTACTGCTGCCTGGATCCATTTTCCTTCTTTTGAGTTTTGGTTTTTGGGTTTGTTTTTTTTTTGCATGTCATATCCACCCCAATGGCCAAGTTAGAAGTTGTCCTGCAAAGTTATTCTTGCCTGAAAGGTTTAAGGTAGCCTTGTGGGGAAAAACACCAAGTGCTTGGACATGTTGACTTCTTTTCCCCTCTCCTTTTGCCAGAGGACACACTGATGTTCTGGAAAGGAATAGCTGATGTGGGGCTGATGGAAGAGGTTGTGTGCAACATCCAGAAGGAGATAGAAGAAGTCCTAAGAGGTGTCCAGCAGAGGCTGGGTCAGTCTCCCTTCCAGATGACAGGTAGGTTGTGAGCCACAGCCTCTGGCTCTGCGCTGGGGGAAGGATGCTCAAAAGGGCAGCTGCAGGCAAAAAAAAGTGACAAGGGTCCGTCCCCACCTTTGAAGCTGGCGAGTCAGGGTGGTGAGCCAGTTACGGCTCATTAGCTGAGCTGTGGGAGCTGAGTCTAGGTGTGGTCTCAGCCTGCCCAACTGTGAAGTGCATTTGCTTACACCACTGTGGGGCACAAGGACACAAGGTGCCACCCTTTTTCCTGAGCAAAATAACCCTGGCAGCTTGCTGAGACCATCGGGTGACTGCCCTCAGCTCCTGGTCCTCATCAAAGCCTGCCCGGATTCACTCCTCGGACCAGAGTTATTGGCACACTTTTCTCCGTGACTCTGCAGGCTTAAACAGGTCCTGCCCCCTCACTTCACTTCTCGTTCTGTCTTCACTTGTGCCAGAAAACCTGTTTTTGGGGCTGAACCAGATGAGGGAACTGATCTGGGTTAAAAATAACTCCCCTCCCCTCTTTAGGGTTATTTTTAACTTGGATCAGTTCCCTAATCCAGTTCAGCACATGCCCCTGTGAACACAGGGTTTGAGAGCACCTCCTGTTGATGCTCTTGCTGAGGGAACATCCATGTAGCCACAAACTTCATTTTACCCAGGATACTTTTTTTTTTTTATCTTCTAATTTAGCTTTGGACTGGCGGATCTCTGTGTCTGGTAGGTGGCAGCTTTTGGAAGCTGTGAGTGATTGAAGTCAGTGGATTATAATAGAAATTTTGCACAGCTTTCAGTGAAGCTGGCATGTTAATGGCACTGTCAGCAGCACGGGGTGATGATTTGTAGGTGGAGAGCTCGTTTGTATCTCCATGATTGCGAATTTTCATTTGCAGCAATTTTGAGCTGCTTGGGTGACACATCTCTGTTTCATTTTCTTTGTCGTGCGAATGGGATTGTTTAGTCCTTGGGTGTCAGAAGGATGAAGGAGCTGGGTCTGCCCTTGTCAGCCAGCCCCTGTGGAAGAACAGAGAGAGTTTTACAAAAAACAGCAGAAAATTTTTGGTGTAATAGGAGCATCTTTTCAATATCTGACTGAGTCCCACCCATGGGACTAGGCACTCATCCCCGTGCGCTTTCCTTGTAGATGCTGCGGTCTTGAACAACGTTGCCCACACGTTTGGCCTCATGGACACAGTCAAGAAGGTTCTGGACAACAGGAAAAACCAGACGGAGCAAGGAGAGGAACAGTTCCTTTACACGCTGGCAGGTACAGTCAGTGCCTGGTGAAGCTTCTCACCCTGTTGCTGCTCTTGGGAACTGATGTGACTTTTCCTTCGACACACGGACTGCGGTTGGGTTATCGTTCAATACACGCTGACCCAAACCAAACGCATCCCAATCCCTTCCCATCCTAGGGCCTGAGTGGAATTTCCCCTCTCCCTCGCCTCGCAGTGAGCGCTCGCTTGGGGCGTTCGGCAGCCCAAAACCTGTGCCCTTTGCTGCAGGGGTATGAATCCCATTCAGTCAGCGTTAGGAAATAGGAGCTGGGAGCTAGGGGCTCTGCAGCGGTCATCGGAGCTGCAGTGCTGTGCTGGGCCTGAGCTAAGAAGCTTCTCTGTGTACGGGGTGCTGAGTCCTCTGCTTGTCTTGGTGGGGAGCCATCGGGTGTCTTGCATGGCGTCCCCTGAGCTGAAGCCAAGAACCTGACCTGGATTCCCTAGAGCCACTTGCTGGATGTGTCTCCCTCCTCACTGTGTCCTGTAGAACCTCTTCTTATCTGGGATGTCCTAGTCCCCTACTGCCCTGGATAAATGAGATTACTGTGCTACTTCTGACTTCCAGTGTTCACACAGGCACGGGCTGAGGGAGGTGTCCCCAGTGCAGGTGCTTGGTTCTTGGGGAGGGGACCCAGCCAAGCTCAGGAAGCAGGTTCTACTGTCTGGAGGGGCTTGTCCACTCTCCCTTCTAGGTGAATCTAGCTTGGGGAGCAGGAATGTGCATCTTCTCATCAGTGGAAGGATAATGGAAAGAGCAGATTGGTACAGAGCATTGCTTTTTCCCTATCCGGGCACTGACAGCCGGCCAAAGCAGGCTCAGCAGGTGCAGAACATTGACCAGGTCGGTGTGGGTGGCAGGAAAATCTGTTTTTTTTCTTTTAGTGCAGTTTGATCTTGAGTGGCACGCTAAGATCATGCTCAGCCGGGTGGTTAGGAGACCTCCTGTCGCAAACGTGGGGTGTCACGGTTGTTTGTGGAGCCCGCGAGTCCCCAGGAGCTCCCGGAGCGTGCCGGCCCCAGCCCACCGCGCCGCTTAACCGTTCTCTTTGCAGACCTGGAGCGGCAGCTGGAAGAGCAGAAGAAACTTGCCAAGGACCAGAAGGCAAAGTCCCAAACCATCCAGAATGTGGTGCTGATGCCCGTCAGCGCTCCCAAACCCCCCAAGAGACCCCGCCTGCAGCGCCCAGCCTCCGCCACCGTCCTCAGCCCCTCCACCCCTATCCAGCAGCCTCAGTTCACCGTCATCTCGCCCATCGCTATCGCACCCGTCGGACAACAGTTTTCCGTGGGCAACATCCCAGTGGCAACCATTAGCCAAGGCTCCAGCCCGGTGACTGTTCATACCTTGCCGTCTGGCTCCCAGCTCTTCCGATACGCCACCGTGGTGTCGTCCTCCAAGACCAGCTCCTCCGACACGGTCACCCTCCACCCGTCCTCCAGCCTGGCGCTGCTGAGCTCGGCAGCCATGCAGGACAGCGGTGCCCTGGCGAACGTGGCCACCGTGGTCAACCCCGTGGAACTGGTGGCCATGGAGTCCGGCCTCACTTCCACCATCCAAGCCGTGGAAGGCACCTCGGACGACGGGCAGACCATCATAGAGATCGACCCGGCGCCAGATCCCGAAGCGGACACGGATGAGTCGGAGGGCAAAGCTGTGATCCTGGAGACGGAGCTGAGGACTGAGGAGAAAGTGGTGGGAGATGTGGAGGACCATCAGCACCAGGTCCATAATGTGGAGATTGTGGTCTTGGAAGACTAGTGGGGAAGGCAAGCGTCAGTTTGGGAAAGAGTTGGGGATTTGTTTTATTTTGGGCTTTTTTGTTAAGCATCTTTGCCAGCCACCTCCTTTGTTTCCATGGATATTTTCATTGTACTGTATATAATATATATATATAATTTTTTTTTTTTTAAAAAAACAAGCTGGAGAAAAACGTGAGACCTGGAAAAGGCTCCGTCTCCGTGGAGCACTGAACAATACCGCCTGTTTGCAGGGTCAAGGAGAGACTGGATCTCTGCTGAACAACCCAACTGGGAGGAACTGGACGAGGGCTCCCGGCGCCGAGAGCGCGCCGTGGCCCGGCCACGTGCTTGGTGCTTCTGCTCCGGGCCCGCCCCGGCCCCGTTATTTTATTTCAGAGAGACGATAACCAGTGGCTGGAGCGTTGATGTGACTGTGGGAAGGGGGTGACTGCTTTGGGGTGGAACAGGTACCTCATTTGTATTTTTATTTTCCCCCAGGGAAGGGAATTCTGTTGGACTCTTCACTGTCACCTCAACTGGGATTTTTTTTTTTTTAATTATTATTATTATTATTCTTGCTTTGGGGAAGATGACAGTGACCCTGCCTTTACTGTCCATCTTCTCCTCCTCCACACAAATTGTTTTTATATTTCTGGTTTTTTGTATTTGTTTGCTCTCCCTTCCTTTGTCCGGACTTCCCAGCTGCAAAGCCCTGGGACCTACTCTCCCCGGTCTCAGGGTCCCCGTATCCCAATCCCACCTCTTCCCGTGGCACTTTTTCCCCATCCCTTTCCCCGCCTGGCCAGGCTCGGTGCTGCGAACGCCACTTGGAGACGACGAGATCACTTCATCCTTTTGCATAAAGGCAAAAAAAAACCCCAAAATATCAACTTGAGCTTAAAACCACAACCTCCCCCTTCGCTGCCCAGCGCCGCAGGGACCTTTCGGGGTGTACAAAGCATGTTGTGCCGTTGCTTTCCGGGAGAGCCGGACTCCAGATCGGGGCAGCTTCTGTTTACACTGTGTGCTGGGGCTGCTCCGTGCTTGTGGCTACTTGTTCGGTGGTTTTATTTTTTGTATTTTTTCTTCTTTCTTCCTATAATCTCTTGGCAGGATTTAGAACTGGCACGTTGCTGAAATACCGCGCGCTCCGCTGTTTTCCCTCTTTCCCTCTTTTTTTTTTTTTTTTGCGGTGGCCAAAGGGGTCCCTTTGGGCTCCGCCGCGGTGGGAAGATGGAAGGGGGGAAGCGCCGGGTGCTGCAGAGGTTTGGGGGGTGGGGAGGGGGGGGGAGCTGCTTGGCTGGAAATATTAAGCAAAACAACAGCAAAGGAAACACAGCTGGGGAGGGCGGGTGGGAGCGGGGAAGGAAGATGTGTTTGGCTATTTTTTTGCATTAAAAGGGAAAATGGAATGACGTTTGGATGGTTTATTCCCGGGGAGGTGACAGGCGATGGCTCCGTCACCATCTCCCCGGGGCCGTGCGGGGTGGGCGCTGCCGGCCGGACCCCCCCCACCGCGGCGGGGATGCGTTTCGCCGACATGCGATGGAAGACGGGGCTTTGGAGATGGGGCGTGCACAGGTGTTGGGGAACAGCTGCGGGAACCAGATCCCATGGATTTGGGATGAGGGATCCACCTCCCTGCACGTCCAGCAGCCTTCGCTCCATTCCCCTCGGGCTCTCCCCATGCAGGGAGCCCCTGGCTGGGGAGGGACCCCCCCTCCCCAAATCCGCAGCGGGGACGGAGGGGGAACTGCAGCCGCACCTCGGATTTGCCATTTTTTTTCTGGAAAAGCGCCGCTGGGCAGTGGGGGCGCCTGGCCCTTTAAGAGCGCCCTTCCACCACCCCCCCTGCGTTCCCGCGCCCGGCCGAGTGGGGGCGCTGATCCCGCCGGTCCTCCGCCGGCCCGGCATGCACCGCGCCCCCCCCGCCTCCCGCCATTGTGCCTGGGAGCGCGGCGCGCGCGCGGTGCCGCGTGACGCCCGGGGAGCGCGTGTGGGCGCGAGGCGGCGGGCCCGGGCCATAGACGCGGGCCGGAAGGAGAGGCGAGGGGGTGGCTAGAGCGTCGCCCCAGCCAGGCAGCCGCCGCGGGCGAGTCGGAGTCCGCCAGGCAGCCGCGCCGCGCCCGGACAAAGCCGCCGCCGCCGCCCGCCGCCCCGCCCCGCCAGCAGCCCCCGCCGCGGAGCCATGTCGGCCAGCAGCCTCCTGGAGCAGGTAGGAGCCCCGCCGCTACCGCCCGGCCTTCCCCCTCGTGGCGCCGGGCCTGGCGCGCTAGGCGAGGCCGCGGCTTGGGGCCTAACGGCGGGGGCGCGGGCCGGGCCGGGCCGCGCCGCCGCGGCCTTCCCCGCCCTCAGGGCCGCGCCTCCATTGTGCTGCGGCGCGGCCGGGCCTCCCCCCGCCGGGCTGGGCCTCCCCCCGCCGCGCCGCGCCTCGCCGGGCCGCCCGCCCGCGCCGGGGCCGCTCCGCTCCCCTGACTCACCGCTCTCCCTCTCTTTTTCCACGCCGCGCCGCCGCGTCAGAGACCCAAAGGCCAAGGGAACAAAGGTGAGAGCCCGGGGGCGGCGGGGAGGGCCGGGAACGGGGAGCGCTGCGGCTGCGGATCCCGCATCCCGCGGGGATGCTGTGCTTTTGGGGAGCGTGCCTGCGGGGAAGGGCCCGGGAGGATTCACGCTGCCATTTGCTGGGCAGCTCGGGTTGCTGTGCCTTCACCCAGCGGAGCGGCTGCGAGAAAGACTGACCGTGGGCTGCGGAGCCCGGCGTGCTTTCTGGGACTGGGGAAAGTTTGCGCTGGAAGAGCGTTTCTGTGGTGGTGAAGTGTCGTTCCACTCTCCGTTGGGCTGAGCGTCGTGTGTTATGACTGGTGGGGGTTGGTTATGTTGTAAGGTGTGTTTTTAAATACTTTAAGCTGGTAAACGTTCGGGTTTGTTGGCAGAGTTCTTCCTAATGCCCTGAATCTTTTCCCCAGTGCAAAATGGATCTGTGCATCAGAAGGATGGGTTAAACGATGATGACTTTGAACCCTACCTGAGTCCCCAGGCCAGGCCGGTGAGTACCTGCAAACCGAGAGCCAGGTGGCTCCCTGCTGCTCTCTAGCAAAGTGAAATTTGGCTCCACCGATTGTGTTTTGATGTGTGCCAGCTTCCTTATGTGCTGTTCGATACATGCCTTTCTCCAGGCAGAAACATTGAATGCCATTAGGTTGTGGTGGGTGAGGTCTGAAGGTTTTACCAACTTCTTGGGGGTGTAAGGACTTCCTACAGTTGTTCAGCTCGTTTTTTCAATGTAACCGCCTTGAAGTTGCTGTTTCTGCTCTTTCACTTTTACTGTTACGACCTTGTTTCCTCACTGGCTTCTGTTTTTTTGTGCTGCACGAGCAGCTGCACTGCGTTGGGTTGTGAAATTGCTCCACGCAGCGCAGTTATGCTCCGGGGGCTTGTGGAGGATACTGTCAATGTTCTTGTCTCTCTGCCAAGTAAACTGGAAATGCGTGTCATGGGTTTTTCTCTGTTCTTCACCAAAAACCCTACAGAACACACATGAGAAAGGCTGTTAAGGCTTTTTGAGAGCTTTAGTTAGAAGTCGAGCTACAGAGCTTGTGATCAGCTCAGGAAAGTCAAACCTCCAGATACTTTTCCTCTCAACTTTCTGTTTAAGATTAGCTCCACTGTTAACTGGTTTTTGTTTGTTTTTCTTAATGAGCGGTAGGAGGGTGAAGCATAACAGATGGAGTTGAGCTGATTAGATGGTACAAGTAAGCTTTACAGATGAACGTCTGTAGCAGGACTGCAGCACTTAGTTTATTCTCTTGGCTTCTCTTTCCAGTAGTGATAAGTAAAAATAAGCTGTTCTGGTTTTCCCTTTCTGTTGTTTTTTTCGGTCATTCTCACTAGTCAGTATATTTATTTTTTCATATAATGGTGGTGCATGTTTCATTGGAACACAAGAACAGGCTTCTCTCCCAGTTAAATTTTCAACAAGTGTTTTCCCTATTTATGCTGAAGATATGAGGCTAAGTATTCTTTAAAGTCCTGTCAGCTGTTCATAACCTTCGGAATTCAGCCTGTGCAGTAAGATAACTTACTACACTCAGCTCCCTAAAAACTCACAAGCTCAAGCTCGTCCTGCAGAGAGCAAGAGAGTATGATTGCCTTCTAGAGTCTCAAATAAAACTAGCTGCTTTCCTAGTAGCTATCATTTAATGTGGGATTTTTCTATCCTAGAAACGAACATCACCAGTTTCCAGCTTCCTTTTGAATGTGGAAGCATTTCCTGTGAAGTGTAGTTTTATTTAAATCTGCTAAAGAGAGCGAAAGTTACCGTAATGCTGGAAGCAACATGGTGTTTTACCCTGGTTTGCCTGTTTGATGGAGAACAACTGAATGTTCGGTCTCTTTTTGCATGTGTCACACTGGTAAAAACGTGTTTTAAAAATAAGGGAGTGATTGGAGTGCACCCCAGGAGGTGGAGCAGAGCTGTTGCTCCAGAAATTCAGCAGGAGTGAGGTGAAACCACTGTGTTAAGTTGGAATGAAGCTTCAGGGTGACTTTATCTCAGTCTCTGCTCGCACTGTGCTGCTCATCAGCTCTCGTCAGTGTTTTAAACTCGATAAAGCAGGAAACAAAACCCCAGGGCTCAGTCTGGAGGGCACCACAGTGCTGCTGAGCCCACCAGCCAGGTTCCAAGCGCAAAGGAACAACGTGTGCGCAGCTTCTCTGGAGGTGGGAAAGGGAGTTCTGGATGAGGCTCTGGAAAACAAATTAATGCAGCCCACTGCTGCAGGGTAACACCAGTGGCTTCTGAAATTGCTTCCTGAGCTCTCCACACCAGCACTGGGAAACAAGTGATAGAGTTTCCTGGCTCTTCCTTCAGGAGCTGCTGTGCCAGGTGCGACTGTTATTAACTTGGCAGCCCAGTATATAGGTTACTGTGTATTTTAAAGCTCAGATACGCCGTGAGTGATTCTTCAACAGCTTAAAACCCAAAAGCTCAACAGCAACAACCTGTTTTCTCGTCTCAAGGTGAAGAGGAGTAGTGAATTTGAGGAAATAGCTGTACAAAAAGTCTGAGTCATCGGAGAGGATTAGAAGCTGGTGAAGTTTGATTTGCATGCTGGTCAGTGAGTGTGTCCCTTGTGCCAGGGCAGGGTAGCGGAGCGTAGTTTTCCCGTGATGTTTTACATGCTGTATAACAGCGTGTAAGAAAACATTGCGAGGTGACAAGGGGACAGATTTTAATCTGACAGTGGTGCGTGGTGCATGCTGTGAGGGAGGAGCCTGTGGCAAGTGCTGCTCTGTCTGCTGGGCTCAGGTTTTAGGTGTGGTCCAGCATGTTTATATTCCATTAAAGCTAATTTCCAGGAGAATATATTGTTACTCTTGTAACTGAGGGGATTATCTTTTGAAGAGACTTTGCTGGTTCAAAATAATGACAGAGTTTTTTTAAATCAGTCAGTGTCAGTATTTGTGGTTTTGGACAGATGGAGCCCGAAAGATTGTTCATTGGTTTGGGCTCAGCAGGACGGAGTTCTTCAGGTAGTGAACTGCACCCTGGATAAGAGTTTTGTTGTTAGTTTGCTTTTGGGACCCCTTCTTTGGAAAAACAGAAAGGCTGGAGAGAACGTCTCTGACTTTTCATGCATTCAAACCATGAAGAGCACAAAGGTTTTTAGTGTTTTACATGACAAAACAAGCCTTGTCTCTGAAAACATCACTTCAAATAATTCCTATTAATTTTTGTCAAGTTGGGGCTGAGTTAGCCCCAAACCTGTTGCTTTCCTTTAACTCAGTGGAAGGTGGAGAGGCAAAGCAGCTATTTCTGGAGGGTGCCAGAGCCATCTTGAGAGCCTCCATAGATCTCGGCACGGCATGAAGCCCTTCGGGAGCTGCGCTTGGCACGTGCAGACATGATTCAACGAGAAAACGGAGCGGAGCCTGCTGCCAGCCAAGCTTTTAAACGGGAACCGATCCCGACTTCCATCTCGTCTGTGCTGGGTTGGTGTGGAAGCAGCTGGGTAACACAAGGCTGCCCGCACACAGGTTCCAGTGCCTGGGTGATGATGGCCATTAGCGTGGCTTTCGCCGTTCCCCGGAGGGGACGGTGGTTTGAATGCAAAATGACAGAATGATTTTCACGTAAGCAAATCTCGGCGATGTCTGAGAGCTCCCTAATTGTCAAATTAGGTGTTTGTTTTCATAACCTGAAGGTTGCTTGGTTGTGACAAGGGAGACCGAGGCACGGAGCAGTTTTTTTTCCCCTCGCCGAATCCGAAGGCTGCTTTCTCGTGCTGCTGCTCTCACCGTGCTCCTATTGAATCTCTAGTGATCACTCCCCATTTTTCAGGTATTTTTTAGTGTGTGCCTGCAGCACTGGAGCAGTTTGTGTGTTGAAGATGAGGCTTTAAATCCCTGTTCAGTTGCAGGTTCTTGGACTGTCTTGAGCTCTGAAGCTTTAAATTGTAGGTATAAAGCTGTGTTCATGGGGAATAAGTTTGAGGGAAGGACTGAGGAAGGCAATTAGGGACATAGATGATTTTGGCAGTTCACTTCCACTGGACTTTTTTCCTCCATGTTCCACTTCTCTCTGAGTCCTTTCCCCAAACGCCCCCTCAAACAGCAAAATTAAGGCAGATGTGTACATTACCCAGGCAAGGAAAGCCCTCTTTGGTGGTAGCTGCAAAAAATAGAAGATAACATTTGGCTGCTAGGTAAGGTACTGTTTTCATAGCCTGAGCAGGAGCTCTGGAGTGCTCCGGTGTCCCGTCCCACATCGTGCACCAGGAACACAACGTGCTCCCACCTGAGCATGGGAAGCTTGCTAAGCCTTTGTGCTTGATCTCGCTGGCAATGAAACAAGTTTTCAGAGCACTTCTAACAAAGGAGGCGTTTCAAGGCCAGGCCTGTTTATCTGCCCAGCCCCAAGGTAGGGAGGGGTGGGGCACGGGAAGTCTAAGATGGCTTTTATTCCTGCTCCCTTGAAATTTGTTCGAGTCATTCTAGCTATTCAGTGCTTATTTTTGTTGTTTTTTTTTTTTATTTCAGAATAATGCCTACACTGCCATGTCCGATTCCTACTTACCGAACTACTACAGTCCCTCCATTGGATTCTCCTACTCCTTAGGCGAGGCTGCCTGGTCTACGGGGGGTGACCCACCCATGCCCTACCTGACTTCTTACGGACAGCTGAGCAACGGGGAGCCTCACTTTCTCCCAGATGCGATGTTCGGGCAGCCAGGGGCCCTTGGCAGCACTCCGTTTCTTGGGCAGCATGGCTTTAACTTCTTTCCAAGTGGGATTGACTTTTCGGCTTGGGGGAATAACAGTTCTCAGGGACAATCCACTCAAAGCTCTGGCTATAGTAGCAATTACGCCTATGCCCCTAGCTCGCTGGGCGGAGCGATGATCGATGGACAATCTGCCTTTGCTAACGAGACCCTGAACAAGGCTCCTGGCATGAACACCATCGACCAAGGGATGGCAGCTCTGAAGCTGGGCAGCACAGACGTTGCAAGCAGCGTCCCGAAAGTCGTTGGTTCGGCTGTGGGTAGCGGATCCATTACCAGTAATATCGTGGCATCCAACAGTTTGCCTCCGGCTACTATTGTTCCTCCAAAGCCGACCTCCTGGGCTGACATCGCCAGCAAACCGGCTAAGCAGCAGCCCAAGCTGAAGACCAAGAATGGCATTGCAGGTTCAAGTCTTCCACCGCCTCCGATAAAGCATAACATGGATATCGGAACATGGGATAACAAAGGGCCGGTGGCAAAAGCCCCGTCGCAGGCTTTAGTTCAGAATCTGGGGCAGCAGCCAGCCCAGGTGTCGCCCCAGCCCGTGGGTCAGCAGATCAATAACAGCCCACCGGTGGCACAGGCTTCAAGCGGGCAGCAGCCCCAGCCGCTGCCGCCGCCACCGCCGGCACAGCTGCCCGTGCCGCAGCAGGCGGCTCAGCCCGCCCGCTGGGTCGCCCCTCGCAATCGCGGCAACGGGTTCGGTCAAAACGGGGTGGACGGTAATGGAGTGGGACAGTCTCAGGCCAGTTCTGGTTCCGCTCCTTCGGAGCCTCACCCGGTCTTGGAGAAGTTGAGGTCCATCAACAACTACAACCCCAAGGATTTTGACTGGAACCCAAAACACGGCCGGGTTTTCATCATCAAGAGTTACTCCGAGGACGATATCCACCGTTCCATCAAATACAACATCTGGTGCAGCACAGAGCACGGCAACAAGAGACTGGATGCTGCCTACCGCTCCATGAACGGGAAGGGCCCTGTTTACTTACTGTTCAGTGTCAATGGGAGTGGTCACTTCTGCGGAGTAGCAGAAATGAAATCCGCCGTGGACTATAACACGTGTGCAGGGGTGTGGTCCCAGGACAAGTGGAAGGGACGTTTTGATGTCAGGTGGATTTTTGTGAAGGACGTTCCCAACAGCCAGCTGCGGCACATCCGCCTAGAGAACAACGAGAATAAACCAGTGACCAACTCCAGGGACACTCAGGAGGTGCCTCTGGAAAAGGCTAAGCAGGTGTTGAAAATCATTGCCACCTACAAGCACACCACCTCCATCTTTGATGACTTCTCACACTATGAGAAACGCCAAGAGGAGGAGGAAAATGTTAAAAAGGTAACTCGTTTTGTCTGTCTCGGCCAAGTCCCGCGGGGCAGGAGATGGAGGAAAGACTAAATCCGGGGCCTGACGGCGTGGGCTCGTGAGCGAGCTTGATGGGCATCAGGCTGCCTTTTGACTAGTTGTGTGCTCGCATGTGGAGCCCACTACCCAGACGACAGCCCCTGTTTGTGGTGGGAGTGGGTGCCAGCACCCTGGCAGAGGGGGGTGAGGAGGCTTCGCCCAGGGCCTTGCCTGCAACCGGCTGCCCTTCGGCTGCTCGAAACCTCAGCCTTCCCCCGGTGCTGTGTTCTAAACAAAATTTATTTCTGTGCTGTTGTCGGCTCCTGGGTCGGAACGGCATAAAGTAGGAGATCAGAGCAATGAAACTGGTGAAGGGTTTAAAGAACTTGTCCTGTGAGGAGCGGCTGAGGGAGCTGGGACTGATCAGTCTGGAGAAGAGGAGGCTCAGTGGGGACCTTAGCGCTCTCTACAATTACCTGAAAGGAAGTTGTAGGGAGATGGGGGTTGGTCTCTTCTCCCACATTATGAATGACAGGACAAGAGGGAATGGCCTCAAGTTACACCAGGGGGAATTTAGGTTGGATATCAGGAAAAATTTCTTTGCAGAGAGGGTTGTGAAGTATTGGAACAGGCTGCCCAGGGAGGTGGTGGAGTCCCCATCCCTGGAGGTGTTTAAAAACTGTGTGGATTGGGTGTTGAGGAACATGGTTTAGGGACCCTGGCAGTGCGGGGGGAACCGTTGGACTCGATCTTGAGGGTCTCTTCCAACCAGACGATTCCGTGATCAGTGGAGGGGGGTGAGAAGGTGGCAGAAAACAGAGCTGGGTCTTTGAAGCGCCGCCTAATCCACCCCCTACCCAAAGCGGAGTCAGCGTGACAGATGTTTCCCACCGCTCCTAAAATGGTCAGGAACTGCAGTTCCTGTCCCTCCCCAGGCAATCCATTCCTCCAATTAATTATCCTTCCTGGTGGAAGGCTTTGTCTGATGCCCACCCCACATCTCCCATGCAGCAGTTGAAGTCCGTGACTCCTCGTCCTCCCTCTGGCCGTGGAGCGGGTCGCGCCGTTCCTCTCGGCAGCGAGCTCTGCCGCGCGCGAAGGCGGTGGGCTGTCACCCACTCGGTGATGGCCGCTCGAAGCCTGCTGTCGTGGTTGATATCGTTAGCGGGAAGATTGCTAATTGAAAATCCTGCCCAAACTCTGGGAGGAAAATTCAGTGACCGGTGGGCGTTCAGGTGTTCTTGGGTGCAGCTGGGTGAGTCACCTGCGGCCGACTTTCCCCGCAATACGGGGTCTCGCTTGTGTTTGATCAAAACAGTAATTACAAATTAGCATTAGCACAGCTTTCTGGGAGTTTGCCAAGTTTTCTGGTGATCCCTCTAGTTTCAGCAACGGGGAATTTTCCACCCAACGGTTGAAGAACTGAAGCAGGAGCTGCAACTGCTCGCCATGGCAGTGAATGCAGTTCTTAAATTATTTTTTTTAATATACTTTTTACTTGGAGCATTGTCTATATAAATAGCATCACCCATACACGAAGGTGGTCACGTTTTGCAGCTGGTACCCTGGCACTTACAGTGCCTGAAGAAAAATCTGTAAGGGAGGAATACATTGCGAGGTGTGGAGGTGTAAACTTCATTTTCGTGAGAACCTGAATATTTTGTGCGACTTCACATCCTAAAATTGTTCCGCTTGGTGTCCAGCCTGGTCTGAAGCAGTGATTTCTCTTTTGCTAAGTGAGGTTTTGATTGTGATCAGAAATCTGGTCTGTGCTGGGTGCGTCTTGGGAAGTGGGACTTACCGTACGCTCCGGATGTGACATTAGGGAGCAGCAGTTTGCAGAGTGAGATGGGGCAGATGTTGGCACAGAGGGAGCGTGCATGGGAGAGGAGAAGTGTTGCTGGAGGGTAGGTGGGGGGTGGATGGAGGAGGAGAGTGAATATGGGGTAAATATAAGCAGGTGGTGAGCAGGAGGAAGAGCAGCAGAGTGGGGAAGGCTAGGGGAAAGGTGGACAGACTGATGGTCTCTCCTGCTGGAAGGCTGCTGTGGCTGAAAGTAAGGTGTTAAAAACATGGCTTAGCGATTTTCTTCCAACTGTAAACCACCATTATCATCTTTCCAATGGCATTTGGAAGTCTCCTCCCCTGCTTGCCTCTGTTTCTTTGGGATGTGTGAGGGTCAGAAGCAGGAACGGTGGCCAGAGCCTCCTTCCTAAACGCGTCCCAGTTGATTCAGCGTGGGACTCCGGTGCAGAAGCAGTCCATTAGGAAAACATCCATTCTTTGAGACAGAACTTAGTCATACGGCTCTGGAATTCAGAGGCAAGGAGGGAGTCTCGGAGCTGTACAGTTGGTGTTTGCTTTTTACCCTTGAGTCACTCTCTGCGTGCTCAGGGCCCCTGCCCTGGGACATCCGGCACGGAGGAAGTGACTTGGTCTTTCTTTCGACAGCAGCTCGACCTCCTCGATTGCTCGCTGACACAGCCCCGGAGATGTTGAGGTTTCTCTAACTGCTCTTCCATGGCTTCATTGAGAAGCAGTCGGTTTTGCTCAAGGAGGGTAGTTGATTTGTCCCCTGGAGTGAACGCTGATGTTTACCCCGGGACTGTGGGTGGCAAAAAAGCCTTGAAGCATCTCAGGTAATCACCTGGAGAGGAAAAGATCAATCAGAAACCAGAGTGGAGGCACTGAGAAGTTAAAGTGGTGCTCTGGCAGCAGGCAGTGGCGAAGCTCCCTGCCTGCGCTCCTCCGGCAAGCTGCTTTTGTGTTGGGGAGATCCCATTGCTACCAGCTCTTTGTCTCTGCCACCAGGCTTTGGATGGCAGCAATATGTTAATGTTCTGCATTCCTGTTCCTTGAAGCTTAAATGTCTCAAAGTTTGGCTTGTTTTGAACTTCTGGCATGCTGCGATTGTTTCACTTGGCTTCAGCTCGCCTAAACCTTTGTCTGATTTGCAGTTCGGTTCCTTGCTTGCTGCCCGAGCGGATGGATGAGCTCTTGTGAAAAGTCTGGGAACTCTTGAATATTCTTTTATCCTTCTCACTGCTAGAGGCACTTCAGAATTCCCTAAAATAGTTCCCAGAAATCATATGAAAAATGCTTTGCACAGTGTTTGTGCTATTCCCTGTGGCCAGTGAAGGAGAGTGAAAACACTGAAATCAGGCTTTTGCTTGTGCTTTCCTGTTGCCTGTGCCCGTCTTGTCCTCAGAGACTGATCTCCGTGTCTTTCGAGTGTGTTGCTTTGCTCACTAATCCAGTTTTTTGGAAAGTTTCAATGTTCTCCTGACCCAGAATGATGAAGCTGACTCCCGTTGTGATCCTGCCTGAAGCAGTTTAGGACTTCTGGGAACCCAGAACAGCTGCTCTTGTCGTACAGAACATCACCAACTTTTTCCCTGGAAGGACTGTTTTATTTTTGTTTTAAAAAAGAAACAAACACCAAACAACACCAGAAATCCCTAGTCCATAGTAATACACTTGTATTTCTAGGAATGTTGCCGTGACCTCAGTGTAAAGATCTTGGATAGTGATCTGCTTGCATGTGAAAGGTTAACAGCTTGTATTTTCTGGAAAAGCAATGGATGTCAACTCGAAGGGAAGTTTATTTTGGTTCATTCTCCTGTTTCCTTGCCCAGGAGGGTTGGAGTGCTTGGCTACTTGCAAGTTCCAGAAATTTTAGGAAGGATACCGAATGAAAACCAGTCTCGTCCCATCTCTTCCAGGGCCAGAGCACTCAGTTGTCAGGTTTGCACTTGATAAGAGACTTTGCGTGGGGGCTTGGGTGGGTGTTGAGTCAGGATGAGCTGTGCAGGATGGGGTGGGTTTTCGTGGGGATTTTTCATGCCGAAGTATGCCGGCCTCGAAACAGAAAGGTGCCATTTGCCAGATTGGAGCTATTATTTCTGGAAATGTGCTGCTTTGTGTCTCAGCTGACAGCGTCTGCTGGTTGAAGGATGATTAATAGTGGCAAGAGTCACTGCTCCCCCTTAGAAAATGTGATTTCAGGGAAAAGTAAGTGGTGTTCTCTGAGCCTGTTGGAAAGTAGCAGACTGTTTCACTGTTGCTGTAAAAAAAAAAAAAATGCTTTCTGATGTATTTTGCAAAGCTTTTTTTTTTCTTCCTAATCTGTAATCTTGGAGGGGAGAGCCTGTTTCCTGCTGGGTGGGCCAGCATTTTTCTCCTGCCGTTAGTCGTCCTGGCTAGTGCTGTGTTTTCTCTGGCTTTACCATATCCAACAGGACAGTGTTTCTGGTCATAAGATCCGGTTCCTGGGTATTGCATATCCGGGCAAAGCCAGCTGTTTCCTATGACAGCAAGGGAACATGGCTTGCACTCACCCCATTCCTTTCATCCCGTGATCCCAAGGCCATGTGCTCTTTCTGCTCCAAATCCTGCCCATAGTGAAGTTAATGGATTGATTGTACCAGGATGGAATTTCCTCGCTGCGAATACCCTCCGCTGTTGGGCAGCGCACACGGCTTCTCTCAGTTTGTTTCCAGACCTTTTAAATCCTGTATGTGTGTGTCCGTGCTCGTGTATTTGCCCAGGAATAGAGGAACCAGAAACTGAGCTGCTTATTTTAGTAGTTTGGGACTGGCTGTTCGACATAAGGAATGCCTTGTTCTTCATGATATCTTTAAGCCAGCACTGGAAAGCACTCAGGGCATTCTCGTGTGGTTTTAGTTGTGTTCTGGCTTTGTTGGAAGGCAGGAGAAAACTGGGGGGGAAGGCTTAGATCCGGCTGGTGCTCTAATCCTTGTTTTCTGCTGTAAAACAGGGGACTTTGTTTCCTCATCTGCAAAACAGGAGCAGCTGGGAGCCATTTCACTGCAAGGAAAGTGGAAGTTGAGTGGTGGAAGAGGAAGCCTGTTCCACTTGCCTCAGAGCCCTGCCTCTCACTATTAATATCTTGTTAATATTTTAAAATAATATTTTAATACAACGTTTTGTTAATATTGTAAAATAATAAAATGAAACATTATAAAATATGATGTTTAAAGTTGACTTGTTGAAGTTGGTATAAGGAGCTGTCGAGCTGTGCACTATTTAAAACTGGGTTTTGAGGACTGTTAGTGGGATTAGGAGCTGTTCTTCTCCTAGTCTCCGGGCCGGGGGCAGCAAGGAGGTTTTGCACCTCTTACAGGTCTGGTCTTGAGCAGGAGAGTTTATTTCACACGCTGTTCTTGGACATGTTGCCAGCTCAAAGCTTCGTGCTCCCTCCCATCCAAGTTACCTTCACCTTGGCTGGGTGCTTTCTGCTCCTGGTTGCAGAATACCTTGAACTGATCGTTCTTAATAAATATGTTAATTGCATTCGTTATAAACATGGTAATGACTTGGAATGAATGTCTTGACTGCTGAAGGAGGAGCAAAGTTGAGTTTTTTGTTTTTTTTTTTTTTGTTTTGAGTTGAAATTGCATGTGTGTGGCTGGCAAATTCCCTCGAAACAAGGTGGAGGGTTTGGCATGCGAGCAGGGAGTGTGTGAGATGTCAGCAGCGGCGGCTGCTTCTCCCCCTGCGCAGCAGTTGTGGGTGACTCGCTGGCACTGAGGTTAATAACTACAGGCGTTGTGTTTCGGGTTGTTTTATTAACAGCCACTTCTCCAGAAAAAGGAGTTTTCCTTACAAGATAAGTCATTTTGTTCAGTGAAAGCACTGGGACGTGGTCCTGTTCCATTCCCTGCCTTTTCTCTCTGGTGCAGAAGTGCAGTGGGTCACAAGACATTGCTGAAAGCTGATTAGGATCCCAAGAAAACTGTTGAAGTGCATGGATACGTGAGCCTCGTATATGTGCAATACATCAAGACTAGCTTCGTGCACTGTGTTCCTCACTTGTTCATCAAATGTAATTCTGCAGCAAGTTTTTGTCGGAAAGAAGTTGCTTTCTTCTTCCCTGTCTCCTGTAAAGCGCTACATGACAGGTATTCCTTTAGGAAGCTGCTCGCTCTGTACTCTGCCATCGTTTTCACTGCCATTATTAGAGCCTTCTCGTTTTCCTGGATGTTCTTGTTTGTACCTGGTGGTAATTGTACCATCTTAGGGCTTTGTGAGTTAATAAACCAGTTCCTTAGTGGTGCAAAACGCTGGACGCTTGCCAGTAGGAGCAGTGCAGCAAAGTTACCCGGGGAAGTCGCCGTTAACAAGGATTGTCGTTATCCAAGCTGGTGGCTGGGACAGAGTGTGGATTGTAGCTCCTTCCAGCAACTACCTGCCCAGTGTGAGGCTTTTTAATTGCTGTCTAAGTCATGTAATAGTGCGGTGATGGGAAAGCGTTTGGATTTTGTGAGCTGTTCCTCAGCGAGAACTTGCAAACGAAGACTGCGTTTCTGGTTCTGTCTCATTAGAACTTTTTTCATTGAAAGGATAATGCTGAGCTGTTTTGTGTTTGGTGGGGGTTTTTTTTGTGGTTAACTGCAGAGCTATTTCTTGTAATGTAATACCAGTTTAAAAGACTTAGATAAAATCTACCTAAAACTCTGCCTTTTGTTTCTAATCTTGGGGGGAGAAAGAAACCACACTATTTTAGTTTCCTCCCCTATGTGTGTCTGCACACACAGGGAAGGCTCTGCTCTCTCAGGTCTTATTTGTAGTGTGATACCATCTCCTGCAACATGACTTCAGAGAATTTCCCACCATCACCTGCAAACTTTTAAGAAACGGTGAAGTCCTGATGGTCAGCCTTTTGGCTGTTGCAGGCCAATTTGGGGTTCAGCTGATTTGAGTGCCGTGACCTTGGTACATTATAAATTATATAAAAAAAAGCTGAAATAGAAAAGGGTGTTCCAGTGAATGCTGCTTTAAAATGAGGGTACACACAAACAGCTACAGGGAGCATTGGCTCTTTTCCTTGAGCTTATGAATTCAGCTCTTCGGGGCTGACAAGCAGGCAAATAGATCTTCCCTTGTCCTCTCATAATACAGAATATTGTGGTGTGCGTTTCTTGTAGTGTGAAGTATTTCTACTGCCTGATTTGGGGTGGGGGTAGTATTTTAGCCTCAAAAAACACAAGAACTGCAGGGGATCAGGCCATAACTGTGTTATCCAACGTTGCAGCCCTTAGGGCCACGAGATCTGCAGATCCAATGGATGCGGGAGGGACATGGCTCGAGCATCCTTGCTCTCTTTTTCTAAGTAGAAAGCTTCATGTGCAGCTGACAATAACGTGATCAAGAGCCAGTGCCTGTAAGGACGGTGCAAGCTCATATTTATCCATCTCTGAAGGTTTTCCCTGCCTTTAATAATCTGTGGCTCAGGAATTTCTTGGACCCAGAGGATGTAGCTTTGTCTTTAACGGCTGATGGTCTCTTTTCTTGTCCAAGATCTTGATGCGTTCCTCGAGCATCCTCAGGATCCTTGCGGCAGCAAGTTCTTCAGCTTAATTAAGTGTTGTGTAAAGAAACACATCCTCTTAGTTTGCTTTGAGTCTGCCTCATGTGACGCTTCGTAGTTCTTACGGTGGAAGAGGTGGTGAGCACTTGATTTCAGTGTCCTCTCTGTGCCTGCTCTGCTTTTACAGTCGTGTCTCTTCCAGGCACATGGTGGCTCTGCGGATGGAAGCCTTTTCTGTCCTTTGCTTGTCCCTGTTGCTCTTCCCTGACTTTTTTCCAGTTCTGTATGCCTGCAGTGATGGGAGAGGAGCAGAGCTACAGGCTGCTCAGGATAGAGGTGCAGCTGGGGCTTGTATAAAGGCATAATGATCTGTTCTGGGTGATATTTACTTTTCCTGATGGCAGGCATTTTCCTGGAGTTCTAGATCATAACCCTGAGCTCATGTTTCTGCTTGGGAACGATCCATTTGGAGCCTGTCATCTTGGAGTTAGGACAGTGGTTTTTTTCCCACGTGTCATTTGATTTATCCAAACCAGGTAGACCAAATTCACTGCAATGTTCAGCTGCTTTTTTTCACAAAGTCCTCCATTTCTTCAGTCAGCTGCTATTTTTATTACCCTGAGTAGCTTAGGATCATCAGTAAACTTTGTCACTTTATTATTCACTCCACTTTCTACATCTTTTATGAATACATGGAACCACAAATTCCAGTGAAGCTCCACGGGTTTTCTGTGCACAAGATCATTCAGTCCTTGGCATTACACTTGCGTGGTGTGTCCGGGCAGTGCAAAGGCTTTATGAACTCTACAGCAGTGAAGATTTTGAAACATGAAAGTGGAGATCTCCTTTTCCAGAGGCATGTGGTGCTAATATTTACTGTATGAGCTATGATTTGAGGTAACCAAAGTAATAAAACAACTTTCATGTGAACCCAAAAGAGCAGGAATAATACTGGTCAATTTAAAAACAAACAAATCAACAAAACAAACACTTTACTGTTTCAGGTGTAGGTCAAAATTCTGGCTCAGAGTGAACCTTTGCTAAATGCTGTCGGTATTTCAATGCTGTTTGCTTAAACTTTCACATCAACTATTCCCGTTAGTTTTGTCCATGCTGTTCACTTTCTTCCCTGGGATTTCGATGTGGACAGATAAATGAAAGCCAAGTGCCCCGCTCCGTAGCGGAGAGATGGAGCTGCCCAAATGGGAAGTGTTGGCAAACTGCAAAAAGAAACATGGCAAACTGCTCGTCCCTTGTAGAGACAGGGAAGAATAAAGACTCTTAAAGAAGATTTTATTTTACTTCTTAATGACTTGAAAGAATTCATCGTTTAGCTTATACTCTAAAGCCAGCAAGTCCAGTTGCAGTCCCTAGTGGGACCCCAGCATGGAATGCCACTGGGAGTCCTCCCAGGCTGCTCTACCTTGCTCTTTGCTCTAAATATTCATGTACATTTTTAGCCTTTTTGCCATTCTGTTTCCTGCAGGAGTTTTGCCCTGTGGGACAAGGCTTTCTACGGAAGGGTGATGGTAAACGTCTGTGGGAATTGGGTTGCTTTTTTCATTGCAATCAAATGTGGTGTTTAAGCAAGAAGTTCATCCTTTGCCATGGGTTCCATCAGTTTTTTAAGTACCTTGAAAGACGCTGGGGAACAGCGGCATGCTGCCGGTGTCTGACAGCTGGGACCACCTCGCCTGTGTAAACCCACTGCAGGGGGAAAGTCCCGGTGCCTTTTGTGTCCTCCTTTCCTTTAGCTCCAAGCTCATCGCTCCGACATGGAAATTCAGTGTCTCGTGTAAAGTGCATGGCTGCTGTGGTGGTTGTGTTCCCTGATGTTAAGGGCATGTTTTGGCTTTACCTGAATCATGGAATCACAGAATGGTTTGAGTTGGAAGGGACTTTCAAGACCATCTAGTTCCAACGCCCCTGCCATAGGCAGGGACACCTTCCACTACACCAGGTTGCCCAAAGCCTCATCCAACCTGGCTTTGAACACTTCCAGGGATGAGGCAGCCACAACTTCTCTGGGCAACCTGTTCCAGTGCCTCAGCACCCTCAGAGGGAAGAATTTCTTCCTTAGATCCCATTGAAATCTCCCCTTTTTCAGTTTAAAGCCATTGCCCCTTGTCCTGTCACTCCACACCCTTGCAAAAACCCTGTCTCCAGATTTTTTTGGAAATTGCATCTTGCTGTTCCTTATTTATTCTCCGTGACTTCATATCCTTCTGACTAAACAGCAAGGTGACCAGTGTGTAGCAGTGCTGCGGCGTGTTCGGGTTTCGGGAGGAAACCAGAGCTTCCCAACTGCCCAGCCTTGCGTGGCCAGTGTGGTGGCAGGGGACACTGGTGGGTGCTTCCTGCTGCCTTCTGCATTTTGGGGGGGCAAAGTCTGAAGCGCAGGGGCTGACCAGGTACAGTTGCATCCCTGCTTGGCTCGTGTTTTTTTCAGTGATACGAGTTTGCTCCTTTTGGGGTTGTGTGGATATTTGGGTTTGATCTGTAAAACAAAAGGGTTTTCCTGTTGTGATAAAGAGTCGCTTTTATTTGCGTGTCTCCTGCCGTCGTGCTTGGTGGTGAGCTCTGTTAAGTGAAGAGGAGGTAGGATGAAAACGTCTGACTGTAACCAGATCCCTGTATCTGATTTTTTTAGCCCCTTTCCTAAGCAAGGCAGACTGGGATGTAGCTTTCCTCTCTAACTCTGATGGCTTTCTAATGCTGACAACAGCAAAACCTCGTGTGTGGTTTGTAAATGAGCTGGGACTCGAGGCTGTTTGTGGAGCAGATAAGAGCAAGGAGAAAGTGATGCATCATCCATCGTTTGTGCTGGCTGTGACCCTGTCTTGAGCTCATCCTGCTGGGAAGGTTGTGCTGAGCACATCTGAGACAACTCCTGATTCCTAAGGCAAGTCAGACGTTTGCCTTGGAGACACGGGCACGTGGAAATCCCACTGCATCGTTTGCCAGGATCGCATCTGGTGTGGGATAGGCAGCAGCATTGGGAGGAGAATTCAAACAGCAGAACGCCGTGTTGTTGCAGCAGGTGTTTGAGGGAGGGGTGAGAGCTGTGTGTGTTCTCGTGGGCACGGTGCCTGATGAGCAAGAGGTACGTGTGTCTGAAGGCCATCATTTGGTGGCTGAGTGTCTCAGCCCTTTGGGGAATGGTACTGGGAGAGTGTAGACCATACTCTCGTGATCTCCTGCTGTTCCTGTGTGGACAGTTATTGGGTAAGTGATGCCTTTTGCTTGTAGGACCTTCTCAGTTTGAAAACTGATTCTGCATCCTGGCCTGCCTGATGTCTCCAGGCTGCTATGCTGTGCTCCAGGACAGACGGGTCCAAATTGAGCAGGGTGTGTGTGCTGCACAGCTGGGAGCCATGCTCTTGGTTCTTCTCTAGGCCCTTCCTTTAGTTACAGTCTTCTGTTTCCTGGTCAGTAGTGTGGAAATACCCTCTCCTTTGCCGGAGGAGTACTGAGATTGAAGTGGTGGTTGTTAATCAAGGTAAGAGCCTCTGAACAAACGTGCAGCGTTATCACCTATTGTCATCGGTTCTCCTACAAAGCTTTGAGCCTTTTGTTGTTGTTGGCTTCCCAAAGCGTGACTAGATAATGTAATCTCTCATCAGCCTTCTCCACCAGCTCCTTAGGTTCCTGTTATCAGGACCTGACTTGTGACATCAGTTCAGCACCCCCGGGGAGGGTGGTGAGGTGATGGGATGATGACAGAGGGCTCCTACTCACACACGCTGGCCGTGTCTCAGCTTGGTGCCTCCAAATACCCAAAGCCAGGGATCTGGTGGATGGAGCCGAGTGCGCCGGTGTCTGTTTCTTGCTCCTGCTGTGTAGATCAGTAAGACCAGGTCTGATGGAGGTGCAGCTGAAGAGAATAAAAGACTTTCTGAGGGAATCTGTTTGCTCTCCAGGGACTATACATTAGAGCAAAGCCCAGTGTGTGTGTGCAGATGTTGCTCTGCCTTCTCTTGGGCTGTCCCGTAGCTGGGTGGGCTGTGGGTTACACCATCCCACAGCCCAGGATTTTGGAGGAAAACGAGCCAGGAAGTTTGCAACACTGCTGACCTTTGCTGTGTGTTCTGGTAGATCTGCTGCTTTGCCGTGATTCGGGAGCTCACTTAACTCCACAACGCCCCGAGGACCAAGATGTCTTTATGGAATTTGCACTGGCAAATTAGAGGGTGTAAAAATCCCTCGGGTCCTGGCTATCTCCCTTTTCCCAGGAGGAGACGTGAGAGAGCGGCTGTGAATCTCCCAGAGAAGAGCAAGAAAAGCAATATTGATATTAGTGGAGAGTAGAGAGCTGTTCCTTCCCTGGCAGCGGTGCCCTGGGCAGAGCTCCTGGCCGGCTGCCTCCGCGTCTCCCGGAGGGCAGCTTGGCTGTGTCTGAAGCCCTGCTCCTCGCAGAGGGCTGGAGACAGCTGGAGGTGGATGTTGAAGCCAGCCCCTCGAGAGCCCGCAGCAGGTGTGGTTAGATGTCCTGCTGCATTCTTCTGTTGCAGACTCTTCAGGATGCTGTTTGTAGCACGGATGGAGGCAGCGGGAGTTCTGCGCCAGGATTTCCAGGTTGAACAGCAGGAGGTTTTAAACAGAAGACTGAGTTGAGAAAAACTGGGTTATAATCCACCCTGAAATTCAGATGTTCACTTCAGGCATGTCTGATCCCCTCTCTGGCTTGGGGACACGGGGACATCTCTTCTGGCCTCTCCTTTGAAGGTGGTGCCTTCTGTTCTGGCACACTGGGACTTTGAGGGGGGGGTCACTTCTGCACCGAGGCTGGATCCCTGTTACCACCCCCTGGCCTCGGGAGCAGCTCCACCTTCCCAGCGGGGAGGAGCAGTGCCTAATGGGGGTCCATCTGCTCGGCTGCTGGGGCGACGCGCTCAGCAGGACCCCAGCCACTGCCAGCGGCCAGCCCAGGACACCAGCCCTGGCTGCCACCGGAGAGGGGGGCCACTGAACCTGGCAGCCGGCTTATCCCGCGTCCGCGTTCACGAAGACAGAGGCACAAGCTCAGGCAGCTGCAGCTCCTTCCCAAAGGAATGCGTCCCGTTGCCATCTGCCCATGTTTAACGTAACGTGCTGGTTGCCGAGCCAGGCAGCGGAGAAGGAACAGGGCTTGGCACCTTCCTTTTGATTTGCGGCTTTCCCTGCAGCGCTTGTTTTGCTTCGTGTTCGAGACTGGCTTTGCTTTTTTTGCCTTTTTTTTTTTTTCTTTTTTTGTGGTAGTTTTATTTTGCTGTTACGTGGTGGTGGGTTTTTTAGCAATGAATAGCAACCGTGACAGATCTGGGCAGACTTGACTGGAGAGGAGGAGAATTAAGTCGACTTCTGTGGGGTGGATATTCTTAAAGAGAACCTGTGCCTTCATCTCATCCCTCTCCCCGGAAGACAATCTGTGTGTGGTGGCACACAGGGCTTGCTTTGCCACCCAGCTCATGCAGAAGAGCCTCCTTGGATCACTGTGTGCGTGGGGCTGCCGAAGCCTGGGATGTTGTGTCCAGCTGGATGTAAGGCCTCCCTTTTGGGAAGGTTTCTAAGAATAGATGGCTGTGTCTTCTGTTAGCTTGGGATTGAAGCTCCTTGGAGACAAGCTCTCCATGGATTTAGCAGTGGTGGCAGAGGACATTGTTTCTTCGAGCAACCTGCGTGCTTCTGGCAGAGTTTGCGAGCTCCTCCTTGGAAGGGAAGGTGCCTCTGATGGGCAGGGGGAAGCGGGTGGGCAGCTCTGCTGCTGCCCTGACATGGGGGCACACGGTCCTGAGCAGAGCAGCAGATCACAGGGAAGCATCCTGAGCTGAAACGACCAGCTCTCAGTTTCAGAGCCTTCTCAGTGTCCTTTCTAAGTGACACACGTTAACACAGGCGAGTGAACCCAAATTGTCTCACTCTGCCAGCGGGCACCTGCTGCAAGTGTTGCTTTGCTGTGGGGATGGGATGGACTTGGCACCTCTCAGGACTGGCTTAGGTGGCGATTAACCCGCTCCACCACTGAGTGTGTGACCAGAGCCAAAACACCACAGTGCCCTTTGTGCAAGAGACTGCAGGCACTTGCCTGTTCTTGGAGAAGATGCAGTTAAGAGGCAGGAGTAGCCATCAGCCAAGAGCCCTTCAGCTGTTGACAGGTTTTATTTTTGAGATGGTGTCGTATGATCTGGAAAACGGCACTTCAAGCGTGGGCTGGGCAGTATCTCTTAACCCTTTGGGATAGTCTAGACCTGCTTCTGTGCAAAGCTGCTGGGTTTTGTTTGGGTTTAACAGAGAAGAGACTGTGGCACGTGGTGCTTGGCACAGGAGAGGATGTAGTAGCCCTTGGTGCCTGGGTTATGTTTGGTTCTGCACTGCCTGTTCAGCTTGGTTCAAATGTTTGTCTGGACAGTGTGTTCCGTCAGTGCTGGAGGCAAGAAGTGGATGAATACCAAGGGGGTGGTAGCAGCAGTCGGTGGGAAATCCCTGTGGCATCAACCCTTGGGAGTCGTGTGAACCTGTTGGTTTTCGACTGAGATGCCATCAGTAGGTTTCAGAGTTATCAGCGAGGTGCTCAGCTGGTAGCTGTGGCCTATTTCAGTCCCTGCAGACCAAGGCAGCTGTTGGTACTCCCTGGATTTGAGCTGCAGTCAGCTTTGGTGCCCACGTGGCAGTTCAGGTGAGGCCCCGAGCTCTGGTGCCGCCTGGCTCCAGCAGCAGCTGGCTGCAGGCAGAGCTGTGCCGTGTGCCCCGGTGTTCATTCCTGGCTTCCTCTTCCTTCTCCCCAGCGCAGCCTGATCCCCGCAGCCCTCCCGAGTCCTGCTCCCAGAGCTGCCCAAGTCTCCTCCAGCCCAGAGCTCCGCTTTGCTGGTTTCCAGCCTGGTGATGGCCGAGATGTCTTGCGGGCGCTGCGGGTCCCTGCCCAGGACCCCGGGCAGCTTTGCAAACTTCACCAGTGACCTAAACCCACTTTTTTCTTTTTTTTTTTTTTTCCCCACCAATTCTGCTTCAGTTTGTCCTTCTTGGTTGGTTTGGGTTGGTTTTTCTCCGCGCTGTTCCTTTTCACGCTGTTAAACCTCCAGCTCGGAGCAGCCCGGTGATGCCCGTCCTGGCGAGAGCCCGTCGCTCTGCTGAAGGACGCTGCCGTGAGCGGGAAGAGAGGAAGAGGAGCAGAGCTGTAGTAGCCACGGCCCTCGTGAAGGGGAAACGTGGTGGTGAGCTGGTAGACCCAAGTCTATACATCGTCACGTTAACCGTAGAAAAAGACTCTGCCTCGGAGTGTCCTCGCGTGGGACACGCCTCCATCACAGATCCACGCATGGAGGTGATGAGTAAAATTGCTCGGGGCTAACGTGTTCTTTTTTTTTTTCCCTTTTGCAGGAACGCCAAGGCCGTGTCAAGTAAAAGGCCATTCCTCCCACAGAGACTGCAGCAGAGATTGCATCCCAGCTGTCTTTCAGAGAGAGAGAAAGAAAGAGCAAAAATATCCCAGAGAGAATTAGGACTTTTTTTTTTCTTAATTTCATTGACTTCAAAAAGACTCTTACAAACTTGCAGTTTAAAAAACAACAACAAAGAAGTATTGGAATTTCACAAGACATAGGACTTAAAAAAACAAAAACAACAAAAAAAAAATCCCTTCTAGGTAGAGCATAGGTAAAAACTGTCCCCTTTCTTTTGGCTTTGGTTGTGATTTCAGAGCATACGCTTTGTTTTTTGTCTTTTTACTATGTTTTTTCGGATTTTAAAGTCCGTAAGTGGCATATGCCTTTTTTTTTTCCTCTCTAATTTTTAAACCCCGCCGCTTCCCTCCCTTCCACCCCCTCGCGCCTCCTTCCCCCTGGTTTTGACATTTGCACTTGGAACACCGAGTTGTAACATCCACTGTGGAAAGTGGAGTAACTTTTTTTTTTTCCCCCTCCCTGGCCTGGAAGAGGAAGAATTCCATGAGGAAGTCGGGGTTTTGGCCTAAGAAGAATTGAACAGAAATGGTCCACGAGGTTGTGTCTTAACGGTGGTTCATTTTCTCTGACCCTTTGTTACTCAAAAGTCAAGTACTAGGAGTCCTAAGAAACGTTCTGTTCTTGTGCATTATACGGATTTACAGATTAAGTCGGGATTAATTTGATTTTGAAAGCGGAGAACAGTGATAAAAACTCGTTTTGTTTACAGGAAAATGAATTTTGGACAAAAAAAAAAAACAAGAAAGAAATATTGTAAAAAAAAAAAAAATGTGTAGTGAATGTCTCTTCAGTTTCTTGTTAAGCCAATGAGGAATGGGCGTTGCCTTTCTTTTCACCATTAATCACTTCTCAATAATAAACGTGAGATCCTGTTGAGCATCACTGTTGTCTGCCGCTCCCTTTTCAGCATTCCCGCTGGATGTGCGCCTCCTTACTTCCCCTCCGCACGGCAGCTCGGGCTTCGTTGCTGTATTAATGCCTGAAAACCAGGAGTGGAACGTGGTTTCTCCTTGGGGGCGATGCGGGGTGCTGTGAGCTGTCTCAGGGCATCCCGAGCTCAGTCCGGGTGCGGTACCGGGGCTCGTTCCCGGTGCATTGGGATCGTTTTTGCTCCTTGATGTGGGAAGGTGTCCGGTGGTGTGGGCTGGCACCGGGCAGAGCCCCTGCCTGCCCACAGTCAGCCCTCCCCAGGGCTGCCCGTGCTGTTCAGGACTCATTCCCATTTCACAGGTAAGTTGGGGATTATCCGGCTCCTTCCAGGTGGGTGTGCAATGCAGACCCCTGCTCACATCCCAGATGATTCGCCTTTGGGAAAACTGCTCCGGGTCAAGAAATTAAAACTCCAGGTTTTCTTGTTTTGGCAGTTCAGAGGGAATAAAAGCCACAAATGGATCTACTGTCTGCACTGGTACCAGTGCTTTGAGTGTCAGTACTTAATGGGTCGGCATCAAGGGAAATCCTGCTGTATTGAAAGTATCTCAGTTATTAAATCACAGCTGGGAAACATCTGGAACCAGCCAGCTGCTGGCTCTGCTCTTCTCACCTCGGGCAGAAGGTCAGGCTGGAGACCCTCGCCTTCCCACCACCCTGTTCCTGCGTGGATCACAAATACCCTCTATGCCCTGACCGAAAGTCTGCTAATTACTTTTTTGGACTAATTCTTGCTTCTGAAAAGCAAACAGCCGAAATCCAGCTCCAAATCAGCTGCTCCGTGTTGGGTGAGGACCCAGGCTGCTCCCCAGGGAGCCCTTTGGTGGGTGTCAAAAGCAGTTGTGTGGCCATTCATCTTTTATTGGGATATTTTACTTGTTTGCTCCGGAAGAATTTTCTATCCTCTTAATTCTTTGATGGCTTTGGCACCTGTTTGCCTCCGAGCTGGCTGAAAACCCAAATTCCTTGCTGGTGTCCTCATGCTTTTTCAAAGGGAGTGTGAAACCTGCGTTGTTTGCGAAGCTGGAGGAAATAAGAACAGACCCTTTGATATTAACTGCCCAAATTCAACAAATTTGAGAGAATCTTGAGTGGAAAAAAAAAAAAGCTGGAGGGAAGGTGCCCGGCAGGCGTTTGTGCGCTCGGGTTTGCTGATGGTCGGACTCTGCTCGTTCCCGTTTGGAGTCTTCAAGCAACGACCTGGAGAGACGCGAGAGGAGGAGGAAGATGCGATTTGAAAACCACAATAATTCAGATGCAGGTGTCGGACCTGCAATTAAACAATTAATAAATAAACAAACTGCCTGATCACTTTAATTGCAGCCTGTAGATCCGAGTCCTCTGATCCGTGATGGCAGTGTGTGCTGCTGCTTAAATTTCTCCTTGTCTTTTGCTGCGTGGGAGCTAAAATACTTCTTTTTTTTTTTTTTTTCAAAAAAAAAAAAATTCTTTTAAGGCAAAGCAGGTGACTTGCTGGGCCATCACACTCCTGGTGCCCATGTTCCCCACAAGATTTATTCCACAGCGCCTTCAACCTTGGCATCACTTCCATGGAAACCAGCTGCCGCCGGAGCTGTGTGTTGGGGCAGGAGTCCGGTGTGCCCCAGGACCTGAAACAGTCCCATTTCACCCCAAACTGGACAGGGGAGAGAAAAATAGGGAGTTTTGTTCATCACTGTCTGCGTTCATCCTTTGCTGTTTGGGAGACCTGCGGAGCTTCTGGAGGGGAACAGAAGGGATAACACCAAAATTAGGCCTAATGTTAAATATTAGGAAGGTTTTTATAAAGGAGGAGGCCAAGTGAAGACCCTGGAGGGTAGAAACAGTCCTGAGAAAAAGGAGTAGCATGGATGTGGGGAAAAAAATAGGAATTTGATGTGTGACTTGGAGGTAGGTGCTTCCGCCGACCCTCCCGAGGATGCTCAAGGGCAGGAACTGCTTCGGTCTGGACCTGGTCCTGTTGTGGTCTGAACTGGGACAAAACTGGGAACTTCCTGATGCATCTGAAGAGGCTTCACCTCCAGCCAGCCGCAGCGTGTCTGTGGAGTCAGAACATGGACCGAAAAACTGAAATCCCGCCGTGTTTGTAACTGAAGGCCCCGACAGCGCCCAACGGCGGCTCTCCGTGCGCGTGGCACGGGTAGGAGGCATTTGTTACTGCTGTTTCTTTGCAAAAGGAAATGAGCTGATGGGTTTTCACCTGCTGCTCGCTCCCCCTGCCCCGATGCCCCCGCCAGCAGCGGGAAGGGGCCGCGGTGGAGAAGGGAGCAAAGGAGGGATGGGATCCGGCGGCTGTGCTCCGTGTGTCCCACCGAAAGAAAAGCCTCTTTGCTGCTGCGGTTCCTGGAATTGTCCAAACCCAGGTTTGGCTTTTGCACAACGGGTCCATGCAGGGCTGGTTTGGGGGTGTCCAAACTGTTTGCAAACACCCCAAACACCCCGGAAGGACACGCAGCTCAGCCGAGCCCTGGAGGCAGCGGAATCCAGGCAGGGGGGTGGGTTTGGGGGGGCCATTTTCTGCGCTGTGGCTGAGGGTCCAGCACTGTTTGCACCCTCCGCAGCTCTGCTCCTGGTTTATTTGCTTGGAAAAATGGAAATTCCCTGATCTCCCCATAACAGGGGGAGGAGAAAAAAAAAAAAAAAAAAAAAGCTGGAAAAGAGGAGACCTCAAGGCTTGAAATCCAAAAGGTAAAAAGCAGAAAGCCCCGCAGCCGGTGCAAGCAGCAGCGGCGACGGTGCAGCGGCACGATCGTGCACCCGCGGCGGTGGGAGCGGGGCCGGGACCGCCGCGGGGGGGCCCCCGTGCTCCGCGGCTCTGCACCTCCGTGCGTGGTTGTGCGTTCACTGCACCGCTGTGCACTGCTCTGCACCGTTCTGCGTGGTTGTGCATTCACTGCACAGCTGTGCACTGCTCTGCACCGCTGCACGTGGTTGTGCATTCACTGCACTGCTGTGCACTGCTCTGCACCGCTGCACATGGTTGTGCATTCACTGCACTGCTGTGCACTGCTCTGCACCGCTGCACGTGGTTGTGCATTCACTGCACAGCTGTGCACTGCTCTGCACTGCTGTGCGTGGTTGTGCATTCACTGCACCACTGTGCACTGCTCTGCACCGTTCTGCGTAGTTGTGCATTCACTGCACTGCTGTGCACTGCTCTGCACCGTTCTGCGTGGTTGTGCGTTCACTGCACTGCTGTGCACTGCTCTGCACCGTTCTGCGTGGTTGTGCGTTCACTGCACCGCTGTGCACTGCTCTGCACCGTTCTGCGTGGTTGTGCATTCACTGCACAGCTGTGCACTGCTCTGCACCGCTGCACGTGGTTGTGCATTCACTGCACTGCTGTGCACTGCTCTGCACCGCTGCACGTGGTTGTGCATTCACTGCACTGCTGTGCACTGCACTGCACCGTTCTGCGTGGTTGTGCATTCACTGCACAGCTGTGCACTGCTCTGCACCGCTGCACGTGGTTGTGCATTCACTGCACTGCTGTGCACTGCTCTGCACCGCTGCACATGGTTGTGCATTCACTGCACTGCTGTGCACTGCTCTGCACCGCTGCACGTGGTTGTGCATTCACTGCACAGCTGTGCACTGCTCTGCACTGCTGTGCGTGGTTGTGCATTCACTGCACCACTGTGCACTGCTCTGCACCGTTCTGCGTAGTTGTGCATTCACTGCACTGCTGTGCACTGCTCTGCACCGTTCTGCGTGGTTGTGCGTTCACTGCACTGCTGTGCACTGCTCTGCACCGTTCTGCGTGGTTGTGCGTTCACTGCACCGCTGTGCACTGCTCTGCACCGTTCTGCGTGGTTGTGCATTCACTGCACAGCTGTGCACTGCTCTGCACCGCTGCACGTGGTTGTGCATTCACTGCACTGCTGTGCACTGCTCTGCACCGCTGCACGTGGTTGTGCATTCACTGCACTGCTGTGCACTGCACTGCACCGTTCTGCGTGGTTGTGCATTCACTGCACAGCTGTGCACTGCTCTGCACTGCTGTGCGTGGTTGTACGCGGCTGTGCGTGGTCATGCACTTCACTGCATGGCTGTGCATGGTTGTGCACTGCTCTGCAGTGCTGTGTGTGGTTGTGCATTCATTGCGCCACTGTGCACTGCTCTGCACTGCTCTGCGTGATGTGTGCTGTCGTGCACTGCTCTGCACTGCTGTGCGTGGTTGTACACGGCTGTGCGTGGTCGTGCACTTCACTGCATGGTTGTGCACTGCTCTGCACTGCTGTGCATGGTTGTACACGGCTGTGCATGGTTGTGCACTTCACTGCACTGTTTTGGGTGGTTGTGCACCGCTGTGCATGACTCTGCACCGCTGTGCATGACTGTGCACTTCACTGCACCGCTGTGCGTGGTCGTACACAGCTGTACGTGGTTGTGCACTTCAGCACTGTGCGTGATTGTCAGCTGCTCTGCACCTCTGCACGATGCTCTCCCGGCCTCCCTGAGCCGTTTTGGGGCTGCAGAGCATTGCAAGGCCTGGGGGGCAGGGGTGTTTTTGCAGGGAAGGACAAGATGCTTTTCAAAGAATCCTGCTGGGGCAGAGACTGTGGGCGCTATGGAGGAGCCTGGTGCCACTGCTGCAGCCCTTCCTCCATGGCCTTGAGTCTCCAAACGTGGTCCTGCAGGGACCCCGACGTCTCTGGCCATGCCCAGCGTCCCTGGGGGACGAGGGGAAGGTGGGGGGTCCGAGGATCCAGCTCCTGCTTGGGTGATGCTGAAGGTGCACCTGGAGGCCAGCTCCTGCCCCCAGAGCAGGGTGGGTGCTGCACCCCCAGTGCAGAGCAGGGGCTGGAGCCTGAGGGCTGCAGGGACCCCTCCCCGAGGCCACGGAGGCTCTGCAGGGCTGGGTGCTGTGACAGTCCCCATTGCGCCCGGCTCCTGGGGGACCTGCAGCTCTTCTGATGCCCACGGGTGCCCGGGGGGTCCTTTGGGACCCCTGGAGAGACCAGCCCGGGGGTGCAATGGGCACAGTGGTGCCTCCAATCCACAACATCCGTGCGTACGGGGGAGCACCCACATCCCTAGGCCACTGGAGATGGGCAGAGGGTGCAGGGGTGCTGAGAGCGCAGAGCAGTTAGCGTTGTTCCCGGAGCCAGCTTGGGAGATGGTGAGTCCCCCCGCAACATGGCACCGGGGCTACGTGCCTTTACCGATGAGATCCTTTATTGGCCACCAGCCCCTTCCTGTCCCAGCCACCCCAGGACACCCCCTGGACCCCAGGCTGTGCCGTGGGGAGCCGAGCAGCAGGACACTGTCTGTCCCCGAGCTGGACCCTCTTTTTGGGGCTTGCAGCGTGTTTAACGGCCATTGTTGCTCCTTCATCCAGGCCTCGTTTTGGTGGCCGGGAGGGGATGGAGTGCGACACCTGGTCCTGCCCTCCCTGAGTTTCGGGTGCTGGCAATGGGAATGTGAAAATCTGGGATGAGAAAGGAACACGTTGCCTGCAAGTACGTCTGTCTGGGGGCTCAGCATCTCTGTCACCCTCACTGCTTTCCGAAGGGCAGCAGATCCCCGAGCTCCTTGGAGGGGACAGGGCAGTCGGGGTGCACTGGGCTCACGGGAGGATGAGGATGCAGCAAATGTGGCTTCGTGCTGCTGAGGCTGAGTGGGTCCCGGGAGAGACACAGGGCTCAGCACCCAGCTGGCCTGGCTGCAGGGACGCCGGCAGGCACAAGCCCTGGGTGACAGCTGGGACACCGATAGCAGCAAATCCGCAGCGATGAGATGTTGGTTCTGGGCGAATTTCTCGGCAGGGGAGAGCAGGATATGGGGAAAAGAGGAAACTCCTTGTGCTCCGTGCAGGGAAAGCAGCAAAAAGCATCCTTGGAGGGAGCGGACATCGGCTCTGCTGCAGCCTCCAGTGGTGAGCGGGTTTCTGGATTGGTCCTTAGGAAGCTGTAGCCCTGAGAGCCTAAAAAACAGCTCACTGGGACAAACTGGGATAAATGTGGAGCTTCAGGAAAGGTCAGCTGAGCTGGGGCAGGTCAGCGATGCGCTTCCTCGCAGGAACAATTTATCCAGCCCTTCTCCAGCACCCAGGACTGCGGTGGGTGAAACCTCCATCCATGAAATGTGGGACATGAGCGGCTTCTCCGGGATTTGGGCTCGAGGTCGGTAGGTGTTTGCCAGAGGTGGATGGAAACACAGGAGAAACGGCAGTGGGGAGCAGCCGGGTGGGAAGTGGGCAGCGGTGGGTGCGGAGGGAGACAGGCGGCGGGACGGGGGCCAATGCCTCCCCACTGCTCCTGACTCACTGGGAGAAGGGTGTTATCGCAGCCAGGTGGCTGGGTCCATCCTCGTTCTCCTCATTCTCCTCATTCTCCTCTTCCTCCACTGATGAAGGCTCATTAAGGGCTTTTGGCTGCTCCCTTCCTCCAAAATGTCCTCTCTCTGTGTCCCCCCTTCCCACCCCATCACCTCCAGCACCTCTGAAGGCAGCAGCACCCACTCCTGGGGAGGGAAAAGCTGGGAAGAGCCCGGGATCAGGGCTGTGTGAGTTGGGAGGGGGGATCTGGGGGGGGCTTCCTGACCTTGGTGGAGCTGGGGGGATCAGGGTGGGGGGTGGCTTAGGGGTCCTGGTCTGCCCTGATGGTCTCAGGTGGGACTGGATGGGGTTGGGGGCAGGTGGTGGGGTTTGGGGGGTGGGAGCGCAAACAGGGCTGCAGAGAGTCAGGGGGAGATGGGGAGGCTGGAGGTGCTGGGGGGGACAGGAGGGTTGGGGGTGCCAACCCCCCCAGCCCCATTCCTCCCTGGGGGGGTCCCGCAGCACGTTCCCTTACCGGCCCGTGGCGATGGCGTGGTTCTGCTCAGTGGTTTTGGGCATCTCCACACTCCTCCTGTGGCAAGTGGGACCCCCCCCTCGGCCCCCCCCAGCCCAGGCCGGCCCCCCCTTTGGCATTCACCGCGTGCCTTAATTGTGTGACATTAAATCAAGGTCCGCGGTGAACACGAAACGCTGGGGCCGATGGCCGGGGGTGCGCAGCGGTGGAGGGGGGGCCCCAGGTCCCTGCTCCATCCTCAAACCCTCATCACCCCCCTGAGCCCTGGGACCCCCATCACCCCCCCATTGCCATACTGGGACCAAGTTGTGCCTCCCCCTCCACCCCAGGGCTGGCACTGGGGGGGCCAATAGTCCCGGCAGATTGGGGGACGGGGACTGCCCCCAGCCCCTGTCCCTATAGAAGTCCAGATGCACTCAGACCCTCCCCAGACCCAGACTCTATAGAGTGACCAGAGGAGCCCTATATGATCCCTCTTTCTCCTCTGTGCAGACTCTCCCCAGAGCCCCTCTCTGCCCCACAGCGCATGGGGCTGGGTGGGGGGGGGATGGGGGGGCTGCAATACAGATGCAACCCCAGATATGGCCTCATCCTGCACCCCTCTGCGCAGGATCCGGCCCCCCGTGCCAGGGCAGCTATTTTTCAATGAGATAAAAAGCAAATCCGTCCCATCACCCCCCCCCCCCCCCCCAGCTGTCCTTGCCTCCCCCGGCCTCCATCAGGCCATCCTCACCCTCAGAGCCATGGAAACCTGGGGGGGCTCTTCCTACCGGCTCAGACTCCCAGCAGATCAGTCCGGGAGGGATTTCATGAGGGTGGGGGATTATTGGAGGGGGGGGGCGGGAAGATCCTGGAAGAGTAGCTAAAGCGAGGGGAATTTGTGTGCGTTCAAGTGGGTTTTGGGATGCTGGTCCCAGAGGGGTTGGGGGGGGAGGGAGTAAAACCCAAGAAAACCTCATCCGCTCTCATTTCTACAAGGCATTTAGCATCCAAATAGTCGAAATGGCTGAAATTGCCTCAAATTGCCATCCTGTGGCCTGGGCCTCCCCCTGCCACCAGCAGCACAGCCGAGGCCTCACAAACTCAGCGCAGGTAACGTCCCCTCTGCCCTGGGACCTGTCCCAGTCCGCTCGGGGAGCGGGATGGAACTGGAGCGATGGGGGGGCGGTTCAGCCCCGGGGCCATCCCAGGTGCACCCCAGTAAACGCCACTTCCCACCTGCGATTTTTGGGGAGGGGGGATGGACTTTTTCAGTGCATTCTCAGGCTGGGGGGAGGTTGGAGGGGGGGCAGCTCCTTCAGGGGATGCCCGGGCAATTCCCGGGGGGGGAGAATTCCTTTGCAGACCCTTAGCCCCCTCCTCCATTTCACCCTCTTCCCCCCTCCCCGCGTTCTCAGCGGTGGGGGTGGACGAGGCCACCTCCAACCCCCCTCCCGAGCGCATCCCGCATCCCACCGGCTGCAGCCGCACTGTTCTGCCCGCCTTCCCCCCCCGCCATGTATCCCCCCCCGGACCGGGAGCATCCATCGGTACGTGCCCCCCCTCCCCCCCAGCCGTTACCTCGGTGCCCGCGGGGCTCCGCGGGAGGAGGATGAGGAGGATGAAGGGCACCCGCAGGCAGAGTCCCGGTGATGGCAGCGGCGTTGTCACCTCCCCAGGCAGAATGAGGCCACCGCCGGGCTGGGGGGGGGGAGGTGGGATGTCCCTGTCCCCCCCCCACCGCGTGTGCGTGTGTGCAGGGTGTGCGTGCGGGGTTAACCCTTCCCTGCCCGGCCCCTGCCAGCCGGGGGGGGGGGGGGGGGGCGGTGAGACACACAACGGGACCCCCTGGGGACGTACCGGCACTTACCGCTGCGGGGGCTCCGGGTGGGCTCGGACCGGACACGGTGTCCCCGTGTCCCCCCACGGCGTGACCCCCGTCCCCCGCCCGGGGCCAGGCCAGCGAGGGGGGGTGAGATGCGGGGGGGTGGGATGGATCCGGGGCGGGCAGAGGGATCCACCGAGGGTCCGCAGGGACCCCGCACCCGGACTGTCACCTGCCCGGGTGACAGCGAGTCCTCGGTTATGGGGGCGCTGTTTCGGCGTAGGCTCAGATTGGGGTCAAACCCAGCGGATTTGGGGACAGCTCCTCGGGGGGGCAGGTGAGCGGGTGGGGGCTGGATCAGGCCCTGCCCGGGTGAGGAGCCCTCGGCTATCCCCGGCTGGGGACCCGCCCCCCCAGCCCTGGGGTGCCGGGTGCTGCCCGGGGACCGGCGTGGCCCTGGGGGTCCGGAGCCCCCGGCTTTGGGGGGGCTGAGCCGTGGGGGGGCTGGGAGGGGACCAGGGAAGGCTGGACCCGTCCCGGGGTGACCTTGGCCACCACTGGCCCCGCGTGCGTTAACGATTGACGGGGTGGCCGGACGCTCCGGGACTCTGCCCGTCCCGGGGGATCACCCCCCCCCCACCCCGCCCACCCCCGGTCGGAGTTCCCCCCCCCTCAGGACACGCACTAACATCCCCCTAGGGGGGATTTTCCCCCCGGGGCTGAGCCCTCTCTCCCCGTGTCTCTGTGACAAAGCGGGACGTCCCCTCCCGTGTTCCCCCCACCCCGTACCTCCCCGCCCCCCCGCGGTGACCCCACTCCCGGGCCGGGCTCTGCCTCCTCGGCCCCTCGCACCTTCTCCCTCCCAGTGTTCCCAGTGTCCCTCCTCCCGGTCCGCGGGGGCAGCGGTGCTGGGCGGAACGTCCCGTCTGTGCAGGGGCCATGTCGGGTTTCGGGGTGCTCCCCAGCCCCCCCGAGGCTCTGCCGGGCAGAGCCCAGAGGCTGCCGGTGACAGGTACCAGCACGGGCACCGGGCTGGGCTGGAGGGGGGGGCTCCCTGGGGTCAGGGAAGGGGGTGACACCCTGCGGACGCCCCCCCGCCCAGCACCCTTGTGTGTTTTTGGGGGGTTGCTCTGGGGGTGTTGGTGCTGGGGTGGCCCTGTCGCCGGTGCAAGGTGGCAGGGAAGGGTCCAGGGCAGGGTGCTGGGGCCCCCATCGCTGGGATGTTTTGATCCCAGTGCCCCCACCCCCTTCACCGTCACCCAGACACGGCTGAAGGGGGTGGGTGGGGGCTTCTGTGTGTTCCCTCCCACCCAGGAACACTGTAACCCCCTGGTTTGCTCCCGGGCAGCATCCCCGCAGGGAACTTGGGGAACACGCAGAGGGTCTGGGAGCCCCAGGGGGAAGGTGAGGGGCGCAGAGGGTGTTTGTCCTCCACAAGTGTCACGAGCGGCCAGGTCTCAGCTTCCCTTTGCTGCTGGCCTGGGGGTGTCTGTGTCTGGGTGGCCGATGCCAGCCCTGGCATTGCCCTCCCTAAACTCCTCTGGGACACCCTATGCTGGCATGGGAGGCGGGTGCCTGAAGGGGCAGCCCTGGGTGGGGGGGTGACCCCCCTCCATCCCTGCAGTGTGGAGATGAGGATCCCAGCCCCTCTCCGTGGGCAGCATCCCCCCGCCCTGGGGCCCAGAGGAGGCAGCGAGACCCCCCGTGCACACCCACAGCGGGAACCCTCATCTGCCGTGGGATGGACATGGGGGGGGGAGGGGGGGCATGTTTGCCATGGCAACCAGTGCGGTTGCTAGGAGACAGAGGCCTGGAGGAGGGGAGGGATGCCTGCACCCCTCCATCCACCCACCCACCACCCCCCAGGCAGCCCCAGCTCCCCCAGCCAAAGCATCCCTGGGATGGGGGTAACCCCTTCCCCCCCATAGTGGGGTACAGGGCATGGGGTACCAGAGTGTCCCCAGGGGGAGGTGACAGCCCCAGGACCCCCCCAGAGGCCTGGTTAGGGTTGGGGTGACCATGAGGGGACACAGGCCAGAGCTGGAGGGGGGGGGGACAGGGTAAGCGCCTGTTTTTTTAGGAGGGGCAGGATAGAGTATGCTGCAGTTGGGGACAGACTGGGGGTCCTGACCCCGTGTGTCCCCCCCGCAGCCACTCACGCTGTCAACGGGAATCCCACACTCCCCCCGTTCCCAGCGGAGATGCAGACGGCGATTTTTGGTGAGTGGTTCCCCCATCCCATGGCTGACCGCCCTCCCCCAGCCCAGCTCACCCCTTCCCACTGCCTGTCCCCCCCCTCGCAGGCATGGGGTGCTTCTGGGGAGCGGAGCGGCTCTTCTGGACAATGCCAGGGGTCTTCTCCACCCAGGTGGGCTACGCAGGAGGCTTCACCCCCAACCCCACCTATGAAGAAGTGCGCACAGGTAACAAGGGGCTTCACCCCTCCCATGCTGCAACGGGGACCCTCCCCCCCCAACATCCCCGACACAGGCAGTGGGGTGATGTCCCCATCCAGCATCACAGGGTGTCCCACAGCCCCTGCCTTGCCCTAGCCTGGGCTCCCATGGGATGTTCTCCACCATTGAATGCTGATCCTTCCCCCACCCCCCCCCCCCAGCCCCTCCAAGCCCCCCAGTCCGGACAGACGGCTGCCGGCTTAGCTGGAGAGACATTTTGCAGAGGATTAGCTGTCTGCAGGAAATATTATCCCGGCTGCTGTCTCCAGCTGGGGATTTATCCCAGTGCAGGGTCGGGGGGGGGCAGTTTGGGCATCCCAGCCCCACCAGGCATCTGGGGAGGGGGGGGTCTGGGCGGTTTCCTAGGGGGTGAGCAGGTGCTGCAGCCCCTCCGTAGCCAGCTCCTTCCCTCCAGCTCTGCCAACGCTCCTGCTTTGCACAAGTCTCACGAATTTGCCGGGTCTCAGCTCCCAGTGGGGCAGCGGGAGGTTGGGGGGCAGGAGGCCACGGTGAGGGGCTCTCGCCGCAGGGCTGACAGGGCACGCCGAGGTGGTGAGGGTGGTCTTCGATCCCCGGAAGATCAGCTATGAGGAGCTTCTCAAAGTCTTCTGGGAGAACCATGACCCCACACAAGGTAGGGACCAGGCGCCAGGGCTGGGCGGTGGCCGTGGGTCCCCCTGCACCCCTGGGGCAGCCCCAGAGCCCAGGTCTGGGGGGGCACTTAACCCCAAACTGGCCCCAGCAGGGGGTCCTTGGTATCTCCGTCCCTTGGTGCCTGGGGGGCTCACAGAGACTTCCCTCACCGACCCCCCCTCCCCGAAGCCAGCTCTGCAGCTGCATTCTCTGTGCCTCAGTTTCCCCACCTCACCCTCCCTGGGTGAACGCAGTGCCCATCACACCGTGCCTGGAAGGGCCAGGTGGTGCCCCATAACCCCCTCTCTTGGGTGCTGCCTCCCCCTCAGGCATGCGGCAGCAGGAGGACGTGGGCACCCAGTACCGCTCCGTCATCTACACCCTGGGCCCCCAGCAGCAGGCAGCTGCCCTCCGCAGCAGGGCAGTGTACCAGCAGGTAGGTGGGGACACCGGGACCCCCCTGGCGACACCGGGACGCCCCCGTGGGGACACCAGAACCCTGCTGGGGACATCAGCCACCTCCCCCAGCCCTGGGGCACGGAGCAAACCCTTGCCCTGGCTGTGCCATGCTAAGGGGCAGTGGGCTGGGGGGCTCCATTCAAACTCCCACCGCCATGGGACTGTCCTAGGAACTGAGGGCACGGCAGCGGGGGGACATCACCACTGCCATCCAGCCGGCCGGTGACTTCTACTACGCTGAGGACCATCACCAGCAGTACCTGCACAAGGTGCCCGGGGGCTCCTGTGGCATGAAGGGCACTGGTGTCACCTGCCCCATCACGCCCTGAAGGGCCACCTCATGTCCCCTGGCTTGTCCCCATGTCCCCAGCATCGCGGGCGGGGTGGGCACAGCAGCCAGCCCCACACATCATGGCCAGCCCTACATGTCACAACCTGCCCCACATGTCACTGCTAGTCCCACATGTCACGACATGCCCCACACGTCATGACCAGCCCCACATATCGCAGTTCCCACGTTCCCCATTACCCCAGTGGGATTAAAGGAATGTGTTTCCCCACTCTGTCCTGTCCAGCCACATGGGTGCAGCTGGGTGGCACCAAGGCTGTTCTGGTTGGGGAGGGGGGCTGCTGGGGTGGGAGGGATCCCCATGGGCTGTGCCTGGGGGTGGCTGTGCCCGGGGGTGGCTGTGCCCATGGCTCTGCGCCAGGGTGGGGGGCTGGTGGGGCAACAAGGGGATGGCCTGAGGCGGGGGCTGGGATGTCAGAGTCTGTGGGGCTGTGAGGTCCTGGGGGGGGGGATGTTCGTGTCCGTGGGGCTGTGCGGTGTTGGGAGGGGCCGTGTCGGTGGGGCTGTGCAGTGTTGGGGGGGGCTGTGTCTGTGGGGCTGTGCGGTGTTGAGGGGGGGGGGCTGTGTCCGTGGGGCTGTGCGGCGTTGGGGGGGGGTCGTGTCCGTGGGGCTCTGCGGTCCCTGGGGCCGTCGGCGCGGGGGGTGCAGCCTCGCGCTCTCCCGCCAGGGGGCAGTGCCGGACCGCGCCCGCTCCCGGCCGCCAGGGGGCAGCGGCGGCGCAGGCATCGTGCGCCTATACGGTATATACGGTACATACATACGGTACATGCCTGCGCACTCAAAAACACGGCACATACGTCCCGTCCTGTACACGTGTGGGTGGCACCCAGGGACAGAGGAGACACGCGTGCGCATGCACAGGGTCACGCAGCACACCGGGTACATACATGTACGTGCACGCGCATGAACACGCAGCACACGTCCATACATGCATGTATGTACATGCACGGGGACGTACAGCTGACATACGTACACGTACATGCGTGCACAGAGACATGCAGCACACGTAGGTACATATGTAATGCGGGAGGGGGACGACTCTGCAGGGCTCCCACCTTTGGAGCCCTCCCTCCTCCACCCATCCCTCCTGTCCCCGCGTCCCCAGGCCCGTGTCCCTGGCCCAGGCACACGGGATTTGGGGTGCACGTGCCTCCCATGTCCCCTCACCCCGACACTGCAGTGACAGCCGCTGTGATGGACAGGGTGCTGTGTGTCCAGTACCGGCCCCCAAAGGGTTAATGTGTGTGTTCCCCCCCTGTAAGCCCAGTTAGAGCTGAACTGGTCCCAGGGGTGTGCTGGGGGGAGTAGAGAGGGGGAGCAGCTGGGGGGTCCCTGCTGGTGATAATGGAGGTGGCTGGAGTGGACAGGTAGGGTGAGTGTGGGGCTGTGTCACCCCTGCGGTGTTCCCATCCTTGGGGGTCCCGTCCCCCCCCAGCAGCAGGCAGACTCCATCCTCCCACTTCTCATGGGTGAGGGGGCTCCCAGTGGCCATGTCCCACCTTGTGCTGGGCAGACTGGGCTTTGCAGGGGTGGAAGGAGAGGGACACAGGGACAGTGAGCCCATCTGTTCCCCCTCCCCTTCCCAGTTTTCCCAGAAAGCTTCCCCCCCCGACACCAAACCCTCTTGTGCCCCTTTAGGGGAGCGAGCCCTCTGCCCTGGCACCCAGAGCCCCTCCGCACCCCCCCTCACCCCTGGGTGATGAGGACATCTGCAAGGCTCACCCATCCTTCCTCCTCCTGCCCTGGCTCCCCAGTAAGTCCTGGTCCCTTTGGCTCAGGGTGCCCTCCTGGGTGGCGGTCCCAAAGTCACCCCTCACCATGACCAGGGCAGCCCGGGGGTCCTGAGCACCCACCCAGCACCCAGGAGCCCTGGGCTGGATCCAGCTGGGGCCACCTCGGTGTCCCCAGGGATGGTCTGTGTCTGGAAACCATCCCACAGGGGATGTTTTGGGTTGTCATGATGTGACACCCCCCCCCTCCAGGTCAGGGGGTCCCCATCGCAGTGTCCCCAGCACCCCTCTTGCACCACAGGCAGGTTTTGGGGGCTGTGTTTGGTGGGTTTCCAGGCAAAAGGCTGGCGAGAAATGAAAATAGAGCCGAAACTCCCCCGAAAAGGTTGTCAAGGGTGAGTGAAAGTGGAGAAGCAGCTTTCGAGTTGGGGGGGACGGGGGGGGGGAGGGTGACAGGGCCTGGGGGAGTCCCTGGGTGCCACAGGTGCCACATGCCAGGGACATCCCCCCCATCCCAGCTGGGTGCTGGTGTCCCCCCGCACTCCAGGGCTGGGTGCCATCGTGTCCCCATGTCCCAGGCTGTGAGCTGAGCCCGGCGCGCGACTTGGCAGGGGGGGGGCGGGCGGGGGGAAGGGAACAGGGGGACACTTTTTTTTTAGAAAGTGAAGTTCTCCGGGTCACCGGAGAGTGAAAAAAATAAATAAAAGCTGAAAGAAAGCGAGCGCAGGTCGGCTTCCGGCACCTGGCCCCGCAGCTGCCGCCGCCCGGCTTTGAAGAAGGAGTTCAAGAGGAACGAAAGCTGGGGACAGGGACAGGGGACCTTGGCCTTCGGCCTCACGCCCCAGCATCCTCCTCCTCATCCCGCCGGAGGTCGTGGGCACCCGTAGTAGGGTTTCCTGGGGGGATATGGCTGGAATGAGGGGGTGTCTCAATCAGGATTTGTGAGGTTTTGGTGGGGTTTTTTTAATATAAATCTCCCGCTGCTGGAGTCAGGGGATGGGAGGAAGTTCATCACTTAGGCTGTGACAGGCACGTGGGCTGGGGTGGCCCAGGGGATGGATCCTGCCCCTGTGTGTCCCCCCGGCCCCACTCGCCAAGGGTGGGTCCATAGTCAGGATCGCGCCCACCGGCCGCTGCTTCAGCCCCGCCAGGCTCCACCACCATGTCTCGCTCCATCAGCCCCCAGAGATTTATTCCCCCCTCCCCAATCCCTCGGGATGCAGGATGAGGCCAGGAGTGCTGGAGGCCCCTGGAGGTCATGGCGGATTCTCTGATGTCTCTTAGGGTTGAGCCAGGTCTGAGCTGTGTATTTGTGTGTCTGCAGAGAGGCAGGATCTGTCCCCAGGGTGCTGAGCCAGGTGTTGGGAGGGGGGGATAGGGTGGGCAGAGCTGGTGGGGGGGCACAGGGGTACCCTGCAATAGGGACAGATCCTTTGGGTCAGGCTGGATTGAGGGTAGAGGGTGATGGGAGGGGGTGAGTTTGAGGGACCATGGTATGGGGAGGGTTGTGTTGAGGTGTGTCCCCCTAGTGACTGGGGGACAGCATGGGGGGGGGGGTCCCACAGCTCCAATGGGTTTGGAGCACTGGGATGTACTGGGGGGCACAAGCCCCGTGTCCCCCCTGTCCTGGATGGGGCCGCGCACAGATGCAGTTGAGGAGAGGAGATGGGGGGGCCCTTCTTGTTCCCCCCCACTGCCCCTCACCTGGCACCTGCTCTGGCCGGATGGAAACTCTGTGTCAGAGGAAGTGGGGAGGGGGCCGCGGTCCCGGCCAGGGAGGGGGGGTACACCCAGCTGTACCCCCTCACCCCAGCGCCTGTGCAGAGAGGCTGAGCCACCCCATCCCTTGGCACAGCTGGGATGAGTTGGGCAGGTCTCAGCCCACCCCTGTGGGCTGGTTCTCAGCAGAGGGCGGGTACAACCCTCAGCCCCCCCCCACTGCCCCCCAGTTTTGCTGCCTGACACATTTCACCTCCTGCTTAAACCCAGCGTGACCACGCGATCCAAGGGAGGTTAAACCTGGAGCGGGGACCAAGACGGGGCTCCCTATCCCCGAACCCCAGCGCTGACCACATCCCTGCCTCAGTTTCCCCACTCAGGGTCTGAAAAGCGGCTGCTTCTCCCCAGGCTGGGGCTGGAAACATGGTTGAGGGCTGGAAAGATGGTCCAGGGCTGGAAAGACGTGGTTCAGGGCTGGAAAAACGTGGTCCAGCCCCAAACCTCTGCCAGCATCCGAACCCCACGGGGATGCTTGGATCCCATTTCGAGAAAGCAGGGAAAGCGTGAGGGGGGGACTGGATGAGCGAGGGGATGCTCACGCGTTATTTATAGCAGGGGGGGGCTATCTGCAGGGTTCTTCGCCAAGTGAAAAAAATAACAATTCAGGCAGGTTTGAAAAGCGCCGAAACCGCGACAGGAAACCCAAATTGTACGAACGCAGATGGGAGTGGAAAAAGCTCTTGAGCTGGTTGCTCCGGCTTTCACCTCCGCTAAAAATAAAGCTGCCTTATTAGGGGCCGATGGGGGCCGAGATAAAGCATCTTCCCTCCCCCCCCCCCCATATTTTTCCGTGGGTGGGGGGGGTGGGTGATCCGCACGATGCTGTAGGACGTGGCTTTCTGGCCGTGCCGGGGGCGGTGGGGATGGATGGTTGGGCCAGGGGCTTGTGTTGAGGTTTTGGGGAGGATCTGGGGGGTTTTAGGATGCTGGGTGGGGAGGTCAGGGTTTTTTCTGCTGGGGGGTTGCTGGGGATGGTACGATTTGGGGCTGGGCAGCGCAGGGTGGGGGGTGTGATGAGTTGTAACGGTCTCTGTGGGTGTAACGAGGCAGCCTGGCAAAGCCACATCCTGCAGCGCGACAGGACCTGCGGGGGAGGAATTTGGGGGGCTGAGAAGGGGAGGGATTTGGGGTGGGGGGAATGGCAAAACCCCTCCTGACACATGCCCACCCCTACACCCACGTCGGGCTCCCTTTACCCCTGCCTCAGTTTCCCCTCTCTGGACCATCACAGAGCTGGAGCACCTCACCTTTTTTTTTTTGGGGGGGGGCGGGGAGGCTGTGGTGAAGGCGGTGCCGGCTTTGGGTGCCTGCTGCCCCCCCCTCGCCACGGCCCCGGGAGGATATCGTGGGAGGCGGGAGGTGCTCCGCCTGCCACCCCAGTGGTGGTGGCAGCGGGGCCTGGGCTTCTCTGAGTCACCCGTGTCCCCACACCTGTGGCCTTCGTGCCCCCCCAGCCCCATCCTCCTCCTCCTTTAGCAGGGGAAATGATGGATGCATTTTTTGGGGGGGGGGATCAAAGGGGTGGAGGGAGAAGGGGCCAAAGAGGAGGGGGGCTGAGCACCAAATTGTGGGTGCACCCGCAGCGGTGGCACAGCACCCACCCTGCCAGGGGCACCCACATGTACCCGTGGACCCCCGCCCAGCGCCTGAGTGGGTGAATAGGGGGGTGATATGGCACAAACTGTCCTTACCCCATGGTTGGCCTTGGCCCTGTTGGGGTAACATGGAGGTTTGATGCTCCAACCCCCCCCCCATAGCACTTGAGGATGCTCTGAAAGGGTCGAGGGGGAACAAGACCCCCCCAGGGGTGCAGATGGGGCGTGGGGGGCTGCTGGGGTGTCAGGACTAGGATGGGCATCGTGGGGGGGGGGAGCGGGGGGCTGCAGCTGGCCTTGGGGGGAGGCCGTGAGAACGGCGGCCGGGGCTGGGGGGGGCAGTGCAGGAAGCGCCGGGGGGGGGCGGCTGCTCCCGGCTCCCCCAGATGTGCCCGTGAGATAGGGCGGCAGGAAGCAGCTGTGGGGAATCCCGGTGCTGGGAACGGCCGCTGCCGCCTGCCCGACGCCCCCCAGGCCTGCGGGACCCCCGGCCCCACTGCCTCCCCCCCGCAGCCGGGTACCACCCAGGGGTGCTCTGAGTCTCCTGGCTTCTCCCCCCCAGGAAGCTGGGGGTGCTCAGGATTTGCCCTGGAGAAGAGGTTCTGCTTCCCCGGAGGAAGCTGTGGTTCCCTCTGGCCCTGCCAGTGCTGCGGGGAACAGAGCTGGAGCCACGGCCCTGCTCCTGCCCAGGCCTTGGAGGAGAGGAGGGAGTCTGGGGAAACTGAGGCACAGCTGCTGGCTACCGATCAGGCTGGGCAGCTGGCCAAGGCTGGGGTCATGGACCTCCTGCAGAGGGATGTGTGTGCTCCTCTCCTTTCTCCAGGTGCTCTGGAACAAGGTAATGCCTCCCTGTGTTCACTCTGGCCCCTAATGATAACCAGCAGCCTGCAGGCTCGCTTGGGCCGGGCTCACCCCGAGTGGCTGCGGGATGGGATGCTCAGTCCCTGTCTCAGACACAGGGCCGGGGACGGAGGGGGATCCTCAGGGCTAATCCCCTGCACAAAGAGCTGCACATTCCCCAGGGCCGGATCCGGTCTCCTAGTGACAGGGCTCAGCAGGGGGATGGGGTTGCTGCCCCTTTTTGGGTGCTCACTCCCAGCTATGCTGCTCCTTGGCTCCCCCCCAGGTTTTCCCCTCCTCTGGTGCTGTCTGGCTCTTGAGGTGGGTTCCTTCAGTGGGTGAAGGGGTAAACTGAGGCACGGGGCAAGGCAAGTGGCCGAGGCTGGGCTCCTTCCTGCATTGCTGCTTTTAGCCTCGCATCGCTGATGTACATCCATCCCAGTCTGGCAGCTCCAATTTATAATCCCTATTTATCCCAAAACACCCCCAAATCTGGGCCGGGATATCGCGGCGCAGGACGGGGCCGCCACCGCGGCCGCGGGGATACGAGAGAGGCCAAACCGCGCTGGGGCCTTTCGGCACGTCCTCCCTGTGACCGACAGCTGGAGCGGGGCCGCGGTGCCCGGCCCTGCCCTTCTCGGACCCAATGCCCACCCAGGAGCACACGGTTCCGGTGCGAATTGGGGCGTTGGCAGACCCGGCGCCCCGGGCAGGAGTGCAGTTACCAAACCTGCCCGCGCGGCACAGCCGTATGGCACCGTGCTGCCTCCCCGTGCCGGGTACGGCCCCGGGGACAAGGAGGGAAGGAGATTTCCAAGCCGGTTTAAGAAGCCAAAATCCCTTTTTCCCCTTGAGTATCCATCCGGATTTCTTCTCCAGCACTAAAACTTCCTTGGATCACTGCCATGCTGTGTGCCGTGCCATGTGGGTGCCACGCGGGTGCCCAGGCTGGGTGGTTGGCTCGAAGAGGCTCCAAAAAATCAATGGATCGAAGCAGTCACTCCGAGCTCTCGCTCCCACGTTGTGCCGAGCCGGAACACAGCCGGCTGGATTCCCCGGCTTCCCTCGCTCCCGAAGGATCCCGAGGGACTCCGAAGATCCCAGGGAGCCGGGATTTATACCCCAGCCCTGTCCCGCAAGCGGATCCAGATGACCCCCGGGGAAGGGCCCTTCCCCTTGGAGCTGCCTTGGGCTCTCTGCCATGTCTCCGTTCCTCCCTTCTCCCGTCCAAATCCCTTCCCTGCAGCCAGCACTTCCAGGCAGCCTCCGGCTTCCAAAACACATGAAATTCCCCCAAAAAACATCAGCTTTCTCCCCTACCCCCCACCCCAGGAACCCCATATTTGCCCTCTTTGCCCTGCAACAGCCAGGCTGAATCCAGCCTTTCCCACTTCTTTTTACATCCTTCACATCCTGCCACCTGTACGGCTTTATTTAAGGAAAAAAAAAAAAAAAAATCAAACCAAACCCAAGCCCAAGGGGTGGATTTATTTTTTTTTTTGTTGAGGGGGGGGAATATTTGCAGCGCGGAGGCAAATCGCACAGGATTAACGACCCGTCGCTGGGAAAAGGGGGAAAAGGTTGTTGGGAGCCAAGGCTGTATGGGATGGGGGGGTGGACACACACAGCCACCGCCTAGGGGACATGGGGAGGCTTTATATCATTTTGGGGGGCCCACTGAGCCAGGTGGACCCCAGCTCCTGCTCCTTTGCTTCTGGTTTTTAATTTTTTTTTTTTCTTTTAATAGAACACCCAGTGCGGTCCCTTTTCACCATCACTGCGCTCCCTTCCTTCCCCCCCCCCCCCATTTTCCCTTCTCCATGCCAAGAAATCTGCTCCACGCCCCCCTTCCAGGACACCCCAAATCTGATTCCAGTGGCAGGACAGCACCACAAAAGTGTGAGAGGCCCCCCACTTCCTCCTGTTACCCCACTTTTGGGTTATAGGTGATGTGGCGAAGTGGGGGGGGGTCCCACACTTCCTTCCGTCACTCCAGTTTTCAGTTAGCTCCCAGGTGGGACCCCAAAACTGGGGTGATAGAAGGAAATGGGGAAGGGTCTCCCATTTCCTCCCATCACCCCAGTTTTGGGTTACGGGTGACGGGACAAAGTTGGGGAGGGGATATGTCTCCCACTTCCTTCCGTCACCCCAGTTTTCAGTTAACTCCCAGAGGAGACCCCAAAACTGGGGTGGCAGGAGGAAGTGTGTATGGGGGGGGGTCTTCCTCTCATCACCCCAGTTTTGGGTTAATTCCCGGGGGGAACCCAGGAGAGTTAACTCAAAACTGGGGTGATGGGATCAAGTGTGTGCACGGGGGTGTCTCCCACTTCCTCCCGTCGCCCCAGTTTTGGGTTAACTCCCGGGGAGACCCCAAAACTGGGGCGACAGGAGGAAGTGTGTGTGGGGGGTCTCCTTTTTCCTCCCATCACCGTCACCCCACTTTTGGGTTGTGGGTGACGGGACGAAGTGAGGGAGGGTCTCGCACTTCCTTCCATCGCCCCAGTTTTGAGTTAACTCCCAGCGGGGACCCCAAAACTGGGGTGATAGAAGGAAACTGGGGGGAGGGTCTCCCACTTCCTCCCATGGCCCCAGTTTTGAGTTAACTCCCGGGGGGGCCCCAAAACTGCGACGACAAGAGGACAGAAACACCCCCGCGCTTCCACGGACGGACGGACGGACGGACCGGGGGGGGGTCACCCCAAAACACCGAAGCGGCAGCTGATTCGCGCCACGACCGCGGCGGTTTAGTGGGGGGGGTGACGAAGGGGGGTGGAAGGGAGGAGGAGGAGGAGGGGGGGGAGGAAGGTTGCCTTGGCCACGCATCCCTGTGTGAATGCATGACGTGCGCAGGGCTGGCGCCAGGCTGTCTGGGGCCGGGAGTTAGATCAACACAGCTGGAGGGCCCGGGCCACAGCTGGGCAAAGGCAGCGGGTCCCGCCGCCCCGGCCCGGCCGGTGGGAACGGCCGCCAACAAAACCCCCCTGCAAACAAAAGCGCTTCTCCCCCCCCCGCCACCCCCTCCCCGAGCTGCCTTTCAGCTCCCCACCCCCTCCCCCCTTGGGAAATGGGGGGCGGTGAGTGAGGAGGGGGGTGTGGGAATAAGAGGGGGAGGTGGTTGTGTGCTGGGTTTTGTTGGTTTTTTTTAGGGGGGGTGGGTGTGTGTCTTTGAACCGAGGAAAAAGTGTTTTGGGGAGTTCTTTTTAAAAATCTAAATTTTAAAAAAATTTCAATTTTTTTTTTTTCTTGAATTTTTTGAAGGGGGTCCCGGGTGGTGCCGCTTGCCCCGGAGCAGGTTAATGAGGGTAATTATGGCTTTTCCCAAGCTGCCGCCCTTCACACGGAGGCGAATTCCCAGGAAATTCGGGAAGGGGGGGGGGGGGGGACGGGGACGAGAAAAGAAAAAAGAAAAAATTTCAATTAAAAAAAAAAATATGTCTGGGTGCTGCTTTGAGAGGGGGGTTGGGGCCATTGAGGAGCTCGCGGGCTGGGGGGGAGGTAGGGAGGGTGGTTGCCCCCCCCCCCGGGGGGGGAGTTGCAAAGGAGGGAAACAAACCCCAGCGCCAGCGAACTGGGATTTGAGGAGATCTGGAAGAAATTGCTGCTGTGGGCAGGCGTAATTTGGGCCAGGTGCCTCTGTCCCCCCCCGCACCCCCCATTAGCTGGGACCCCCGGGCCGAACAGGGGCCCAGGGTGTCCCCCACCCTCTTGGCTGTAACATCCCCTTCCTGCACTCACTCCCCCCATAACCAAAACCTCTAGAAATCGCCCCAAAACAAGATGGGGGCAGGCATCACCCCTCGATTTTAACAGGGATTTGCAATCTGGGTGTTGCGGGACCGTCACCCCCCCAGGACTCTTCCATGTGCCTCCCCCCCCGCAGTGACACCCATGGGCACCAGCCAACCCACGTCCCTTCAGCTTCGGGCTTTTCGAGGTGCCTCTTTTGCCTTCATCCCCCGCCCCCATCACTTCTACTGAAATAACTCCTTTTCCCTATAAATCTCCTTTCCCCCCCCCAAAAAAAAAAAAACCCAAACAAACCACAACCCCCCCCGAACCTCCAGGCCTCTCGCAGTCGCTGACCTAAATCTGGTTTCTCCATCGTAACCTCAGTTTTACCGCAATTAATTTTTTTTCTCTTTTTTTTTTTTTTTTTCTGCTGGTCACAAGATAATTCCCGACGCCAGAAAGTCTGGAGGTCAGATGAGAAGCGGATTGAGGAACAGGGCGGCACTAATTTCCTTACGAGATCGCCCCGTAAAAACTTGGGGGGGGTTGGGGGGGCGTGTGATGGAGCTGGAGGGAAAAAAAAAAAAAGCCACCGTCCTGCCTAAAAATTAAGGGGGGGATTTACTGGGGTGGGGAGGGGGGGTTGGAAGGGAATCCCCCCCCCCAAGGGGGTGGGTTTGGGGTCTGGGTGGTGGGGGGGGACACGCGACCACGCAGGTCCCGTCCGCCCCCACCGTGGGGCCGCTCTGGCCACCAAGGGTCAAGGGGGTTTTTGGGGTGGGGGGGTATTTCTCGCTTCATTTAGATGCCAGGGTGGGGTCAAACGCTTCATTTACATTAAAAGAGGAGGGGCTGCAGATTTATTTGCATACAGGGGCGGGGCCCCGCGGGGCTGCCTATATAATGGGCTGCGCTGGGCTCCCCCTCCCCAGTTCGCCAGCGAGAGCCGGAGCTTTGGTGGTCTGGGGGGTTTTAGTGTGAGGGCTCGGGGGGTCCAAATCTCGGTGGTGCTGGTGCTCGGAGGTGGCAGCAGCGGAGCCGCAGCCGTCGCAGCAGCCCCTGAAGCGAGCAGGCATTTCCCCCCCCCCTCCTCTTCCCCGCCCCCTCCCCCCGCATCCCCCAGCCCGGTGTGAAGCCCACCATGAAAGCCATCAGCCCGGTGCGGTCGGTGCGGAGCTGCTACGAGGCCGTTTGCTGCCTTTCGGAGCAGAGCCTGGCCATCGCCCGGGGCAGCAGCAACAAGAGCCCGGCCTTGGAGGAGCCCATGAACTTGCTCTACGACATGAACGATTGTTATTCCAAACTGCGGGAGCTGGTGCCGGGCATCCCGCAAGGCACCAAGGTGAGCCAGGTGGAGATCCTCCAGCATGTCATCGACTACATCTTCGACCTCCAGATCGTGCTGGAGGAGGGGGCCAAGGGCCGCGACCCCTCCTCCGAGGCCACCCTGCTCTCCCTTAAGGTAAGGGCTGCTTCGGGCTGGGGAGGGTGGGGGGTAAGTTGGGATGGGGGGGGTTGCTGTTCTGGGGGTGATGCACGGTGCTGGATACGTTTTTTGGGGAGGGATGGGGACCACCCGCTGCTGGGGTGGCCCTGAGCCGTGTCCCCCCTGTCCGCAGGCGGCCGAGCTGGCGTCCGAGCTCTGCTCCAAAGACGAGAGAAGTTTGTGTCACTAACGGCTCCTCTATCAGGTGAGTATGTCCCCCCCTCCCCAATCCCCGCACCCCAGTTCCCCCCCCCGCATCCCCAGGAGTCCGATACCAGCCCCAATGCAACGCAGTCCCCTAGCTCCCCCCCCCCCACCTCGGGCGAGACCCCCAAATCCCCCCATCCTATCTGCCTACATTTATCACTTTTATTTTAAATAATAATTTATTTGATTTTTAAAATAATTTTTTTTTCCTCTTCTCCCCCCTCTTTCTCCTTCCTCCCCCCTTTCTTCTGCCTCTCCTCCCGGTGCCAATTAGCAAACAGGCAGCGAGTGTCGGTTCCTGGTTCGTTATCAGCCGGAGGTAAATAGCAGCTTCCTCCGTGGCGCCGGGCTGTCTGCGACCTACCGGCCCCCGGCATCGCCTCCCCCGGGCACCGCAGGCGGGGAGCGGCTGGTCCCGACCTCCCCCCTCCCCGCCCTTCATCCCTCCGCCCCGGAGCGCAGCATCCCGGCTTTGGACCCGAACCTAACCGAGATATTTGGAATTTGAGAGACTGATGAAGAGGCGGTTGTCTGTATATTTTTGGATTATAGAAGCGAGTTCTTTTTTTTTTTTTTTTAAAAAAAGGTGTTTAATGGGATGGGGGGGGGGGAATTAGGGGGTTTTGGGGAGGGGGGGAACACATGCACATCCTCGAGTATGAACCAAACTCTCTGGGGCCGTGGCCTCGTGTATTGTGGAGCTCTATACTAGAGTATAATAACGTTTTGTACCTTTTGTGCAGGAAGGTGAATTTCTGCGAACATGCCTTGTACTTGCTTTATAAACTTTTTATAAAAGTTACCATTTTTACATAATAAAAACCAAACTCGTTTCTAATGTTTTCCCCATCCATGGGCTGGAGGGAGATGGGGAGGGGGGCACCCATGGGTGGGGGAGCAGTACCCCAGGGGTGGGAGCCCCAAAACCATCTTTTCCCGATTGTAATTTAGAGGGTTATGGTAAAGAATCTCATTAATTGTTTAATAGCTTTGAAATGTCAGCTCAGGTATGGGAGGAATTAACCCTCGGCTGCCGGCTCCCGGCAGAGGTGGCTGCCAGCTATTTTTGGGTGCTGCTCTGCTTATCTGATACAGAAGGAGTGAAGACGCTGCCGAGCCCCGGGGACCATCTGGAGGGGGGGGGGGGGGGGGAAGATGCTTTTTTCAGGGGTTTCCACTCTTGGCTGGGGCTCAGCCCTAAAAAAAAAAAAAAAAAAGGACTGCACGGATCCTTGAGGGTGGGTTTGAACCTTTTTGGGGCTGGAAGGGGTGCTGCTGCTTTGGGATAGTGGCTCCCCCAGGATCCCGCCCCCCCTGCACCGCAAGGGAAGAGGAGTTTCTGGGCTGCAGCTGCCCTGGCTCTCGTTAGGGCTGCTCTGAGCCACGTAATTCCCCAGGTGGTACCCACACCCCTTGCCTGGCCTGGAGCCGCCCCATCCTCAGCCCCTGGGGGGTGGGCAGCACCCTGGGGAAGGAGTCGTTGGGGGCAGAAATGCCTTTCCCTCCAGCTGGATTAATGCTGCGGTTTCCCTTTGGCCTTGGAGCAGATGCGACCCGCTGGGCCGGCTCAGCTGCAGGGCCCTGTGGCTGCAGCACAGCTGGGCCGGATCCTGCTCCCTGGGGAAGGTGCTGGCCTGCGTGTAACCGGGCTCAGGCCCGGCTGCTTCCCCCGGGGTTAAACCCCCCCCAACACCTGTAGCATCATCTCCTCCATCCCCTGTACTTGGGCTTCAGCTTTGTGGCTGTGGGTGCTTCCCCTATGGATGTCCTCGGGGTGCTGGAGCCTCCAGGTGAGCTGGGTCAAGGGCTGCAAGATGGGAGGAGGAGGAAGGCAGCAGGGGGGGGTCTGGGGGGCACAGGGTGATGCAAACCTTCCCCCAAGTGCACTGGTTTCAGCCTCCATGATGGCCAACGTGAGCTCGGGATGCAGCCGGCACCCACCAAGCACCCCTTGTCCGTGGGCATTTCCACAGGGAAAAGCAGCGCCTGGGGCATCCGACAAGCAACAGTGGGTCCAACGGGATCACGAACCCCAGGGACCATCACTCCTTCCTCCCACCTTAATGTCCCCAAGGGCAGGTTACCCTCTGGCACCCACGGATGGGGTGGGACGGAATAACGCTGAGCTGGCCCAGCAGGACACAGGTGAGGGTGTCCAGCTGGAAACCAGCGCTTCTGGGAAAGGAGCTGAAGTTACGCTAATGGCTAAAAATAGGCTTTTGCCATCTCCACTGGAAAAGCCAAGGGGTGAGGTAGGGGTGAGCATCCCCGTTCACCCCAGTTTCCTCGGTCCTCCCACCCATGGCGATGCCAAGGGGGCAAACATCAGATCATCAGCCAAGGGGGTTTAATTGGGATTGGTGGGAAAAGCACCCCGGGAATGAGCGGGGGGACAGGGATGGGTCTTGGCAGCTGCAAAATGGGGCTCCCCATGGCGTGAGCACCCCAGTTTGCAATGAATCCCCCAGCTGGGGTGATGGCGATGGAGCTCCTGGACCTAGTTTGGGGCTGGGGTTACTGGGAGAAGTGGGGACAGGCACCAGTGGGGTAGGAGAAACCACTCCTGCTGGGGTTTTTGGGATGGAAACAGCACTAGAGAGGTGGGAGTCCCAGCCTGGGGGAGCAGAGGTGGCCCCCTGGCCCGGGGGGGTCGGGACAGGGGATTCCCCCGGTCAGGGCCAGGGGGCTGTGGCTCCCCGGGGGCCCCTGGCTTTGGCAGGGGGAGGCTTTGGCACTGGCTCCCGGGAAGCCTCCCAGGGCCATCGCCCCCTGCCCCCGTGGCCAGCGGATCCCGGTGCCTTTCCTGGAACAGCCGCCCCGCTGTTCCCAGGCCCTGGAGACGGCTGGGAAAGGGGGGGGGGGGGGGCGTTCCAAAGCTTGCCTGGACCCCCAGCATGGGCAGCTGCCGATGCTTTCCTTGGAAACACTGCTAAAAAAAAAAAAAAAGAAAAAGAAAAGGGAAAAGCCACAACTAAAAATAGATGCCTTTGCCCCCCCCCGGCTGGGATTTACCTTGTGGGGCAGATTTAGTGCAAGAAATGCCTCCAGCCCCCCCCCCCGACACCCCCCCCCCCCGAACGGGGCTTTGCTTTTCTCTTCCCAGCTATATGTCATAGGTAAAAAAAAACCAAAACCAAAAAAAAACCCAGGGAGCGGTGCGGGGGGGGTCGGGGGTTGAAGGCCGAGCGGCCCCCCCCAGCCGCTGTGCCGGTGGCCAGCCGGGCCGGCTCACTCGCCTCTTGGCAGGAGCGAGAGTCTGATGCAATCGGCTTCGCTGCCGGCGGCCGCGGTTCCCCCACCTGTATTTGCCATTGTGTGCCCGGAGCTGTTTGCAGGTGTTTGCTGGCGCCGCGCTGTCTGAGCCGCACTTCCCTCCTCCTCCTCCTCCTCCTCCTCCCGCCGCCTGCCCCGGCCAAGGCCTGCCCCCCCCCCCCCCCCCGGGCCCCCCCCCGCTTCCATAGCGCCGGCTCCCCGCCAGCCGCCGCCTCGCTCCGGCGGATGCGGCGCTCACACGCGCGGCCTTGGGCGCGCTCCCGCGGGGCTTCGGGTGCACTCGCGTGGGGGGCGCGTGTGCGCGCGGGCGCTCGTGCGCTTGCACGCGTGTGCCCTTGCACACACACACCACCCCCCCCCCCCCACCATGTGCACAATGAGCGCGCGGGCGCTCGTGCGCTTGCACACGTGTGCGGGTGCCCTTGCACACCCCCCTCCATGTGCACTTGCACACATGCCCGTGTGCGCTTACACGCGTGCCCATGTGTGCTTGCACACGTGCCTATATGTGCTTACACACGTCCCTGTGTGCACTTGCACGCATCCCCATATGCGCTTACACACATGCCCGTGTGCACTTGCACACGTGCATGTGAGCTCTTGCACACATGTCCATGTGTGCTTACACATGTGCCCACGCACACTATCCCCGTGTGCACTTGCACACATCCCCATGTGCACTTACACATGTGCCTGTGTGTGCTTGCACACGTGCCTATATGCGCTTACACGTGTGCCTATGTGCACTTGCACACATCCCCACGTGCACAATGAGCACGCGGGCGCTCGTGCACTTGCACATGTGTGCGGGTGCCATTGCACACCCCCCCATGTGCACTTACACATGTGCCCACGCACACATGCATGCATCCCCATGTGCATTTTCTCACGTGCATGTATGTGCTTACACACGTGCCTATATGCACTTACACGCGTGCCTGTGTGTGCACTTGCACACATCCCCATATGCACCTACACACATGCCCATGTGCACTTGCACACTTGCACACATGTCCATGTGTGCTTACACATGTGCCCACGCACACTATCCCCATGTGCACTTACACACATGCCCGTGTGCACTTGCACACGTGCCCATGTGTGCTTGCACACACCTACAGACAACTACACACATGCCTATGCACACTTACACACACACATGCATGCATTTACACACACATGCTTACGTGCACGTGCAGGACGGACATGCTCCAAGGAGACTGCACACACATGTACATGTGCAAGCGTTGGCGGACACACACGCATGTGCACACCTGCAGCAAGGCACCAGCTGCACGTGTGCTCCTCCAAGACACGTGTGTGTGCACACATATATGTGCATTAATGCGCACAGGCTGCAGTGGGGGTGTGCACCCCCTCAACAGGGGCACATGCATGCACATGCACACGCACACATGCACGCATACACATGCACACCCCAACGCAGCCAACAGGGACACGCGTGCACATGCACAGCACCCTAAATGCAAATACACAGACACCCGGCACCTTTGCCCCCACCCCGGGTGCCAGGGGTTTGCTCCCAGCCCTGGAAGCCACCCTCCCCCGTGGGTGGGGGTGAGTCAGGGCCCCTGCTGTATTTTGGGCTCTGTCCCTTGGCCCCATCCTGCCCGGCACAGGGTGTTCCCAGCACCCTGCTCATGCCTCACCCTGCTCCAGTTCCCACGCCAGAGCTGAGAGGGGAAACTGAGGCTCGCTTGGGATTTCCAGTGTGGAAAGCAGGTGAACAAACCCCCAGCCTCCCCCACCACCTTCCTGGAGCACCCCCCTGCGTTTTCTCTGGCACCCTCCACCCCAGAGGCTCCTAATTGCTCAGCCAGGAGGGCTCATCCTGCAAAGCGAGCCACAGGGAGCTCAGCACCCCTTGGCTCCAGCTCCTGGGGGTGCTATGGGATTGGGGGGTGCTCTTCCTGCCTCCTCCCTTTAACAGGGACCAAACAGCATTGTCTTTCCTCATTTTGAAGATGGGGAAAGTGAAGGCCCCTCCCCACCTCCCAGAGACCACCCAGCACCCTGGCAGCCACCCTGCTGCTCCCACCAGCCCCTCGCCTTCCCCGTTCCCACGGGTGACACTGGGCTCTGTCCCACGGACGGACTGGGGGTCCCCACGGATCTAAACATGGCCCTGAAATTCGCTGGGGCCAGGGGGAGACGAAGGCTGGCACGGAGGAAGGCTCGTTACTGCTGGGGTTTAATTAACGAGGAGGTTTAGAGCATGGAGCTTTGTGATGGTCTTGGTCACCCAGAGAGACCCGAACTACCACTGACACCTGTGAGGACACTGGGATCTCTCCTGGGGGTGGCCCTGGCTGTGGGTGAGGATGAGGTGGGTGATGTAGAAGGTTGTCCTGGTTGTGGGGCTGAACCAGCAGAGAAACCTGATTCTTCATCCACAAAAAACTGGACTCACAAAGGCCTTTGGGTCCCTGAGTGCCTTCTGTGCCTCAGTTTCCCCACCTATACAGAGGGAAGTGGCTGCAGCTCTGGGAAGCAAACTGGGACAGAGGAGGGGCACTGCTGGGATAACTGGGAACGGCCTACAGTGTTACTGGCCCAGCGCAGCTGAGGGACGCTGGCACGTGTCCCTTGTCCCCTCGCCTTCCCCTGGCTGCATGGGGACATGAAGTCACCAGTGTCCCTCTGGTTTCAAACTGGAGTCAAACCAGTTTGGGGAACTGTGTCCCTGTTAACTTCTCAGCCTCCACAATGCTCCTCTGGTCCTGCGAGTGATGCCACTCGTTCTGCTGCTCGGAACGATGAGGTCACGCTGCCATGGGTGCCCAGGGTGCTGCCAGCACCCACCAAAGCCTCTCTGCCCACCACTGCCTGCCGCTGCCCCTTCCCAGTCCCTCATCTTTTCCCCGGCCCTTTTGCTGCCTCCGGGATGGGTTCATGGAACCCCACAGCCTCGTTTGATGGTGAAGAGATGCCCCAATGTGGCTTCTTCTCTGCGAGCCTTGTGCGCGAGGAAGGGGTCACCATGCTCACATCTGGGCAGTGAATTCATCCATACTAGCCACCGGAGAACCCACAAGAGTTTGTGTTTGGTACCCAAGGTGGGTCGAACAGGAGAACCTCAGCAGGTTTCCCGTTGGACCATGTGTCCCTCGGTCCTGCTCTGGGGCCCGGTGATGCTCTCGCCGCCTTCTCCTCTTCTCCCTCTGGTTTCAGTTTTGGTCAAGCTGTACCACAGACAACATCGTGCTCATGGCCCTGGTCACCGAGGTCCTGCTCAACTTGCTCAGAGGTTTCTGGCTCTACTGGAAGGTGGGACTTGTGGTGAGCCAGGCTGGAGACCTTCCTCCAGCCCTGAGTTCCTCATCTCTCCACCCGTTTCCCTCCCTGTGTCCTTCTGTCCCTGAGTCTCTCCATCCCTCTGTCCCTGGGTCCCTCCATCCCTCTGTCCCTGGGTCCCTCCATCCCTCTGTCCTTGCACCCCAGTGTCCCTCCATCCCTCTATCCCTCCTTCCTTGTGTCCCTCCATCCCTGCATCTCTCCATCCCACAGTCCCTCGTCGCGGCCTAGGGGGGTCGGGGGGGGTTCGACGGATCCCGGCGGGGGCCGGAGGATCCCGAGGGGGCCGGGGGATCCCGGGGGATCCCGGGGGGCCGGGGGATGCCGGGCCCGGGCGGGGCGGTCCCGCAGCCGCAGCCCGCTGCTGCCGCCTCCAGGGCGGAGGAGGAAGAGGCCGGATCCCCGCCGGCCCCGCCGCGCTGCCGGCAGCCGGGCTGGGGGGCTGCTCCCCCGGGAGGGGCCGGGATCCCCCCGGTGTCCCCCCAGGAGGGACCGAGACCCCCCCGATGTCCCCTTCAGCAAGGACAGGAACCTCCTCTGGTGTCCTCCCCTGGAAAGTACCGGGACCTTCTCCAGAGTCTCCCCTAGAAAGGACCGGGACCTCCTGCAGTGTTCCCTCGGGAAGGAACGAGAACCCCGCGGTGTCCTCCCAGCAAGGACCAGGACCTCCTCCGGTGTCCCCCTGGGAAGGACCAGGAGACCTCCTCTGATGTCCTCCCAGCAAGGATTGGGAACTCTTGGTGTCCTCCCCTGGAAAGGACTGGAACCTTCTCCAGTGTCTCTTCCAGAGAGGACTGAGACCTCCTCCAGTGTCCTCCTGGGAAGGATGGGGACCACCCACCTCTGATGTTCTACCAGCAAGGACCGGGACCTCTTCCTATGTCACCCCAAGAGGGAGCGGGACCTCCTCCAGTGTTCCCTTCAGCAAGGACTAGGACCTCCTCTGGTGTCCCCCTGTCCATCCCACCTCCCTGGCTGGCTTGGGGATGAGCTGTGTCCCCTCACCCAGGAGGATTGTGGGGCGCACAGGGGACTCCTTTCCCATGGATGCTGAGAAGCTCCCCTGGGGCTTGGTGCTGGGGTGGTGGCCACCACCGACCATCAACTAGATGGCCCTTGTCTCCAACAGGGAAGAAAGGTAGACCCTGAAGATGGTGGTGGCCATTACTTCATCATCTTCATCATGAGTGAGGCCTTCAACTGTGCCAACCTGCTGGTGGCTGTGGTGACATCCAGCCTGTGGGAATACCCATTCGCCCATGCCAAGGAGGAGCAGAGGGAGCTGGAGCCCAACGTGGAGGAGAGCCAGGACCAGGGACCCAGGGCAGGCTGGCTCTGCGGGCGAGGATGGGCAGAAAGCATTTGTCAAAGCCGCCCTGAAAGGGCCACATTTTGGTGGTCCCCTGTAGAGATGGCCTGGGTGGAGAAGAGCTGCATGGTTCTTCCTCCACAGCCAAAAGCCAGGAGAATTTTGATAAAATGAGTGTTTCTTACAAAAAACATCGATGGGAGGAGGCTAGAAGTGGAGATTTTCCTGCAGTTTGAAGGTGGTTGTAGCAGAGATCTGCACTTTGCACCCACCATCAGCATTTAAAGGCTGGGATTTCCACCTCCATAGTGCTGCACTCTGGGCTTGGCTTGTTTGATGACAAGGGTTGGTCCTTAAGTGCAACCAGTGGAGGAGAGGACATAACCACATTGCTGTGTTAACCCTTGCAGCTAAATGGCGAGGTGGCCAACACCCTCAGCTCAGCCTGAAGGTGATGGGGTTGGGGTATCCATGTCCATCTCCCAGGACCTGCTCACCTACAGCGAGTTGGGCAAGCTGAGCCAGGAGGTCTTGCGTGAAGTCCAACGCCTTTTGGAAAGCAGCGAGGAGAACGTCAGAGAGTACAAACAGATCAGTGAGGAGCTCAACGTGTAAGATCTGCTGCAGACCTCCTTCCTCCTTGGTGGCTTAGTCGTAGGGTGGGTGGGGTGGAATCAGCCCATCTATAGACAGCCAAGGCAAAACCTCTCCAGAGAGAGATGCCCCTTTTGGATTGCGGGGTGGAAGCTGGTGGCTGTCACCCATCTGGAGGCATTGGTGTCACAGGGAGATATCAGCTTGTGGCTTCTGGTATGGGATAGGACTTTGCTGGTGGAAAGCCATGGCTGGAAAGCCTGGAGAAGGCTTATTGAGCAGGGTATGGGTATGGGGAAGCACAGTGAGAAGGTGAGGACCATTGTGGCACAGGAGCACGAGCTGATTGAGCAGAAGTTCTTCAACACCACCCTCTTGGGCAGCCCTTACCCCAGCGAGGCCATGTTGATGATGTGTGGGGACATCATCTCCACTTTGTCCAAACTGGAGGAGGTTGGGGTACAACCTGCCAGCACCAGCCCCCAGATCCCAGGCCCTCCCCACACCCCGATGTCCCTGTCCCCAGGGCCACCCAGCTGAAGACAACCCAAGGCAGCCAAGCGACACCAATCTGTCCACCCTGCTGGGCATGGCGTTGTCTTTGTGCACTGAAATGGAGACAGCAGTTGCCTTCTCCCCCGCAGGGGAGAAGAAGAAGGTCTGGGTGGGTTGAGCTGCCAAGCTCAGCCATGCTCCTGGCAGAGGGACATGGTGCCCAGCTGCACGGTGGCTTTACTGCTGCCAGGCTTTTTGTTCTGCCTCAAAGCCCTCGCAAAGTCTGTCCTGGATCAGAGGCTCCTGGCAAATTTTTGGGTGTCCTCCTCCAAGCTGAGTTGGAGTCTGGAGGCCTGGTGTTCATCCTCATCCCCAGGAGAAGTGGCGGTGCTGGTATGTGTGTCCATTTGTCTGTCTGTCTTCCAGGAGGCTTCTTTGCAAGAAAGTCCATCTCTGCAGCTGAACATCCCCATCCCAGACGTGGACATGAACCTGCCTTGTGCTGGAGAGGAGAATGATGGAGAAGAGAATGATGGAGGGGAACCAGAAAATGGAGAGGAACCAAATGATGGGGAGGAACCAGGTGGTGGAGAGGATCCGGGTGATGGAGAGGAACCAACCGCTGTGACTCTGTGGCCTCAGAAGGATCAAATTGTGGCTCAGCTCGGTGTCTGGTGGCCTTTTACTGGTCCCAGTAAGTCTCAGAGTTGCCCTCACCTGGAAATTCACCATTGCACTGGTGTTTTCTGCCACTGCTGCACCCTGAAATATCCCATGGGCCAAACGGGGAGCCCCTCACCCCCTCTTTCTCCCTCTCCTTTGCCAGCCAGACCTGGAGCACCCCAAGGACACGTGGTGGGCGGCCGACAGCTGCGACTGGGGTCAGTGGGTGGTGGGTTGGTGCAAGTGAACCAGGGGCCAAATCTGCTCGTGCTGAGTCCCTGGCAGGTCCCTGTCCCCGGCTGGCGCTGACCCCCGCCCACGGGTGGTGGTGAGGGGGTTGCTGCCAGACAGCCCCCGGATGGAGAACCCCAAAATGATGCAACGCCCCCCCCCACCCCTCCCCACGTCCCTGCAGCTGGAGATGGGGGGGGCGATGGGGATGGGGGCGTCACAGCCCCCAAACTGGAACCCAACAGATTTGGGGGGGGTGTGTGTGTGTTCTTTAAGAAATAAATAATTATTAATAATAATAAATTAATTAATTAATAATAAATCAATCCCAGTCCCGATCCCAACCTCAATGACCCACCCCCAGTTTCCGGAGCAGGTATGCAAAAGAGGCCACGCCCCCTGCTTTGCATACAGGGCGCCCTCTCTCCTAACTGTGCGCTGTCCCTTTAAGGCCCCTCCCGACGCGGCGCCGCCGGCTGCCGCCCGAGGGGGCGGGGCGGTGGCGGCAACAGCCAATCAGCGCGCGGAATTTTCCGCGGGAAATCCGAATTTCGCGGGACGGCGTTTGGCGCTTAAAAAAAAAAAAAAAAAAAAAAAGACAGAGAGGGGAAAAAAAAAAAAAAAAAAAAGAAAAAAAGGAGCGATCGGGGCCGGGCGCGATCGGGCCGGAGCGGAGCGGGGTGCGGGGGGCACCGCGCCGGGCGGGGCCGCGCTCCGGGCTGCCCCGGCCCCATCCGGCCCATTTTTTGGGGCCAAAGGCGCCTTTTCCGCCCTGTTTTGGGGCCGCCGCCGCGTTGCTTCTCCGCAGGTTTTTTGGGGCGGGGGGGTGCGGGGGTGGGGTTTTTGGAGCCCGGCTGATGTCAACGCCGGGTGGATTCCCACCCCCCCCGCCCCTCGCTCCCCTAAAATGCCGCCGCTGAGATTGTGACCCCCCCCCTCCCCCCGCTACACCCCCTCCCTTTGCTGCCAAATCGCTGGGTGCTGCTGCCCCCCCCCCCCCCCGCCCGGTCTTCTCGGAAAGGACTTTGCAATGCTGCGGCTCCCCGGGGGAGTGTTCCCCGCCCCGGGGAGGGGGGGTGTCACCCTCCCGCCCCCCCTCCGCCCCCTCCCACCCGAAGAAGGCCGTGTCGGTGATGGGCTCCGTGGAGCGGGGGGGTTCCAGCCTGGGCAGCCCCCCGTTACCCGCCGGCTCCTTCACCCAGGTCTACACGCCAGCGGCTGTCAGCGGCCCCGCTGCCCGGGGGGGGTGGCCCTATGCCACCCCCCAGGGCCACCAGCTCAGGACCCTCCGCTCGGCCTCGGCGGGACGGCTGCCGGTAAGGTGTCTGCTCCCCCCCCCGCCACCTCCCCGGGCATCGCTTCGGTGGGACGGGCGGGCTGGGGGCTCCGCGCAGGGTGGGGAGCCGGGGGTGGGCGACCCCAGGATGCGCAGCACCCATCCCCTTCCAAATTTTATAGCTTCTATGGGGATCGGCACCCCTCACCCCCAAACGTCTCTTTGGGGTGGGGGAGGGTAAGGTTTGAAATCAGAAGTCGCAGTGAAATGGCTCAGAAATTTCTCAACTTCCCTCCGGCCCTTCGTGTCCGCAAAGCTGGATCTCGAGTTCCGCTTTTCAACCTTTTTTCCGGCCTTTTTATTTTTTTTTTAATTTTAATTTTTTTTTTTCACCTCTCTCTGGCTTACAAACCGTCCGGGTCGCGCCCCAAAACCCGTCCGTGGCACCGAGGCCCTTTGCAAATCTCTTTTCACCGTACGGAAGCAAAGGCGGGGTGCGGGCAGCACCTCTGCCTGCTCAGGGTGGGGGGCACCCTCCCTGCCCGCCGCCAGTTCCCCACTTTGGGGCTGTGACCCCCTGGGGTGACCCGTCACCCGGGGAGGTGGGGGGACACGGGACAGGGGTGGTTTCAGTGTGGGGCTTGAAATGCCAATTTTTTTTTTTGGGGGGTGTGGAATTTAAAGCAATGCTGATCTTCCATGGGACACCCCAAAGCTTTGAACCGGACACCCCAACACTGGGAGCTGCAGGTTGTCCCTGGCTGTGACCCTTGTCACCGAGCTGCCCGGCACCTGCTTCCCTAAACAGGGAAACTGAGGCCCAGGTAGGGCGCTGGCTCCGTGCCTGGCATCGGGGTGCATGGCTGGCTCTGCCCACCCCATCTCTCCTCCTGGAGGGCCCCTGCTGAGCCCCTGGCCAGTCGGTCCCACTGGCAGCTGGCATTTAATTCCTGCTCACCCCAGCCTGGGCACGTGTCCAGCCCTCACTGGGAGCCTCTGTTCTCCCCGGGCCCTGGGAGGGATCCCAGACCCCGCTAACTTCGATTTAATTTTTTTCAAGGCTTGATTTATTTATTTATTCCCTCCCACTCCCCTCCTTTCCCTGGTCCCTGACGCTCAGTGCCAGCTGGGGACATCGTGGTGGCTGGGGAAGAGGGGGTGTCTTTGCTCCCCCATCCGTGCCACTGCTGCAGGGCTGGCTGGGGCTGTTGAGCCCCATCCCGGGAGGCTCCGGGACCACCTGTCTTTTCCCTGGTCTCTTTGTCTTGGAACCGCGTGAGATGCTGCATCCTGCACTGTTGGAGAGACCTGTGTTGCTGCCCTCTCCCCTAAAGACACCCCCCACCCTCACAGTCCCCTTTCCATGTGTCACTGCGAAGCTGATTTTGGGCTAATGGCCTCTTTGCCATCACCACCACCATCATCATCATCATCATCACCCATGCCAGGAGATGCTCAGGATGTTCCTGTCCATGACTGTCCCCCGAATGGGATCTGGGGGAGCTCACGTGATGCCTGGGGACATGCTGCATCCCCCTTGGTGGCTTGCAAGTGCCATTCCCCCTTTGACCCCATCCCATTCTCTGATGCCGGGATCCCATTCCCTGTGCTGGAGATCCCATTTCCGACCCTGGTGTGACATTAGCAGCCCTGGCAGCTGGGGCTCCCCCCACCCCATTCATAGGCACAACCTTTGTGTGCAGATCCGGGACAATCAGATAATGAACGTTTCCTCCCAATTCCCAACCAGGGCAATTGCAGCCGCTCCCACCTGCTCGCTGGATTTGTGCCGTATAAATAATCCGAGATCACCTGGTCCAGCTGGAGGGAGTCTGGCACCCCGCATCCGGCCGCGGGAGAGTGGGATGAGTTGTCTCGCATGGTCCAGAAAAGTCTCGGATTTCCCTTGCTCTCTGATTTGAGGGTCTGGGGGCAGTTAAATGCATTTCCCCCCAAGAACATGCCTGTTTCGGAGCAGTTTTAGCTGGTGCCAGTCCCATCCTGAGTATTTACCTGCTCCTGGCTATATGAGATCCCTATAGGGGCTCATGGGATCCCTATAGGGGCTCATGGCTGCGAAGGAGCCCCGCAGAGAGCGATGTCTCCACCATGGTGTCCCGGCTCTCCCTGCCTCCTCCGTGCCGGGACATGGGTGTTCAGAGTCCGCAGCGGTTTCGGCGCGAGCTGGCAGGGCTGAGGCGCCCGTGCAAAGAGCACCCAGGGTGGCAGGAGGGTGGCAGCCCCCGTGGGTGCTGGGCTGGAGCCCTTTCCCGGCGGGAGAACAGCTCCGCAGCACCCTGGTTTCTGCTGGGGTCAGCCAGGGTGAGCCTGTCCCACTTTGATCCCATCAAGGGCTTTTCTGCATGGGCAGGAGGGGGGATTTTTTGGGAGTGCAGGGAGTTGGGGAGGGGGTTGGGATGGATGGGAAGGTGGTGACAGTCATGTTGCCCTTGGAGGGGCTTTTATCGCTTCCAGCTCCTCTCTGCCGGGAACGGCTCTGGCCAGGCCTTCCCCCTCCATCCGCACTGGGATGGGGATGGGGCTTGGAGCACCTTTCCTATGAGGACAGGCTGAAAGAGTTGGGGCTGTTCAGCCTGGAGAAGAGGAGGCTCCGGGGTGACCTTATAGCGGTCTTCCAGTACCTCAAGGGGGCCTACAAGAAAGATGGGGAGAGGCTGTTCAGGAGGGCCTGTTGTGATAGGACAAGGGGTAATGGTTTTAAAATAGAGGGAGGTAGATTCAGGTTGGATATTAGGAAAAAATTTTTTACCATGAGAGTTGTAGAACACTGGAACAGGTTGCCCAGAGAGGTGGTGGATGCTCCATCCCTGGAGATGTTCAAGGCCAGGTTGGACGAGGCCCTGATCTAGTTGGAGATATCCCTGTTCCTTGCAGGGGGGTTGGACTAGATGACCTTTGAAGGTCCCTTCCAGCCCTAACCATTCTATGATTCTATGGAGATACCGCTTGTATCTGGGAGCGCTACCCGGGGGATGGACAGCCTTCCTCCCAGCGCAGGGTGGTCTCCATGTCCTGGGCTGGGGTCAGCCTCCCTCTCCTGCCCACAGTGGGGCTGAAAACCTCCCTGACCCCCCAAATTTGGGGGTTCTGCATCCCGCTGTGCCCCCACCCCGTACCCCGTTAGCCCTTAGCCATCTCCAGGACAGAGAGGGGTGCATCTGGGGGGGCCTGATCCAGCCATCCCTTGGCATGAGCAGCAACCCCGGTGCGGTGGCACGACTGCGGGGTGCCCCATGGCCCCCCCCCATCAGCTCCGGGGTGCCCATCCCGGGGCACTATGTTCCCACGCCCCGATGGGGGGGCGGTGGGGCTGGCACGGCAGGAGGGGGGCGGGCAGGGCCCGGGCAAGCCCGGAGAAGGCAGCGGGTGTTGTTGAAAGGAAGTGTTGGCAGGAGGAACCCGCCGCGGCCCCCCCGGGGGGGAAAAGGGCTGCTCTGATCCTTGGGCTGGGTGCAGGAGGTAGCCCCCGGCGCTGGGGCCGGGCCGAGGGCTGCCTGGCACGCAGAGCTGGCTGGGGGCCCAACCTGCCCCCCCCCCCCCCCACTGCCTTCCCCCCCCCCAGCAGGCTCCTGCCCTCACTCGGGGGGGGAGTTGAGCCTCTTTTCCCACCCTTGGCATCATATTGGGGTGTAGCTGGTGTGTCCCCCCCCAACCCTGGGAAGCAGCAGCTGGTGAGCAACGTGGGGGGGTCCTGCAGTGCCCTGGGGTTCGTGTCCCCCCCCTCCCAGCCCTGGCAGGGTGCTGGGAGCCCCTCGCCCTGCCCCACTCAGCTGTCGTGTTCCTAATCCTGCCCAGCCGGGGGGGCAGCAGCTGGGACACAGGAGGGACCCCCTTGTCCATTGTCCCTCACTGATGTTGCCCAGCGCGTGGGGTCCTGCCTGAGCCCCCCGAGCTCCCCCCGCCCTGAACTGCATGTAGGGGAGAGAGGAGTCCCCCACACATGGGGAGGAGACACCACCTCGGTGGCTGTGGCTCAGAGGGGTCGGAGGTGACCAGGGACTCCAAGACCTGCCCTGTGTTACTCCCGTGCCTCAGTTTCCCCATTGCTTGGACAGATGGGGTGCAGCTGACACCCCCCGGGTGGCCACGGCCTGCAGAGAAGCAAGAGTTCGAGTGCCAGCAGAAGGGGGTGGGGGCTCCAGATGATGCCCCCCCCCCCCCTTATCCCAGACAGTGCTGGCAGAGGCGTTGGGGTCTGATCCGGGGCAGGTGTTTCCCATGCGCTCGGTGTTAACCCTTGGGGTGCCGGCAGCTCCAGGGCAGATCCGGGGGTGCGAGGGGGTGGGCCGGAGACACGTTAGCTGGGGGAAAAACCTGCTCGGGGAAGGGAGGGAGGGAGGGAACAGATTCCCACAGGAGTTCGGGACCAACCTGGCTCCCTGGGGGGGCGGAAAACCGCCCCCGGCACCTCCTCCCGCTGCCGAGGTGCCCAACCCTTCTCTGCAAAGTGGGGTGCGCTCCCCAGGGAGCTGCTGTCGGAGCCGTGCACGGAGAGCTGGGCACCATGCGGGATGTGCTGGGGGGGACCCTGTGGGACAATCCAGCCTGGGAGCAGGTACTGGGGGAGTGTGGGGGGCGGTGGGATGGGGCTGGGGGGCTGCTTTCTGCTGGCTGAGTCAAAGTATCCCCCCCCAAGTGCTCCTGCTCGTATTGAGGATGTGGGGGTGATCCTGAGGGATTTGCAGCCATTGAGGGGGGTGGTTTGGTGACACCCCCCAGCTCCGTTCTGCATCTGCTCTGCTGTACCCCCCCCCTTCCTGAGTCTCTGCTCCCCAAGTGATGCTGAGGGGGTGGTGGGGTGTCCCTGGGGGGCGATTTCAAGGAGCTGCTTGCCCTGGGGAGGGGACAGCATGTGCGGGGAGGTGTCCCCTCTCCCAGGACCCAGCACCCACCCTGCCTCACCCCACCACCTCGCCACGCCCCAGTCTCCCTCCAGCTGGGTGCACATGGCTGGGCCACCCGTGGGTCCCTGGAGCCCGGCTGGTCCAGGTGCGCCGGTGGCAGCTGGGTGCCCTCGGCTGCCTCCAACCGTGGCCGGGGTGGTGGTGGTGGGGTGTGGAAACCCGCACCCTAACGAGCCAGCTGGCAGGGCAGGAGGGTGATGATCTGGCCTCAGAGCCGTGCCAGGAGCTGGGGGCGAGGGGAAATCCCGGTGGGTGCCTGGCTGCTGCCAGGGGAGTGCCGGGGTGGGCTGGGGTGCTGTCATGGAAGTGGGCAGGAAGCCATGAGGGGTGCCGGGACCCCCCATCTCCTCCCCACCCAGCTCTCACAACAGCCCCTTATCCTTCCAGGTGCTGCAAAAGCCCTTCCCAGGAGGGGTTTTGCAACCGAATGAGGCTCTTGCAAGGTCCCCCCACCCCAGGCTGTGGCACCCAGGGCTTGGCCGATGCCCTCAGCGGGGGTCCCAGGGGCTCAGGGGGGTGTCTGGCTCAGCCCTGACGCAGGGTTTTCTCTCCTGCTTCAGGCCAAGAGGAAGCTGGACCTGGAGGGTCCCGAATTCCGCACGCCCAAGGGGAAGGGCAGGACGCTGATGCAGGTCCCCAGCCCCAGGAGTAAGTGGTGCTGGGTGAGACGGGGAGGTGGGAGAGGGCCAGACCCCAGCTGCTGTGATGTCCCCTCTAGCAGGTCCCAACGTGACCCGAGGTGGCACTGTGGGAGCCGTGTCCCCTCCCCAGCCCCTCGACACCAATTTAAGCTGATTGAACTCACTCCGCTGGCAAGGAACTCCCTGGAGGGGGCTTATTTTGGGGTTATTTTTCCATCAGGTCAGGGATCATCCAGTGTTTAATGTCCCCAGCACGTCCAGCACCGTGTCACCTCCATCCCATGTCCCATGCTAAGGACACTATGGGGTGGGGGTCTCTCGTTTCCCCGCAGCCCCCAAGTCTCCCGGGGAGAAGACTCGCTACGACACCTCGCTGGGGCTGCTCACCAAAAAATTCATCCGCCTGCTGAGCGAGTCGCCCGATGGCGTCGTGGACCTCAACCGGGCAGCTGAGGTGCTGGAGGTCCAGAAACGGCGCATCTACGACATCACCAACGTGCTGGAGGGCATCCAGCTCATCCGCAAGAAGTCCAAGAACAACATCCAGTGGATGTAAGTGATGCCGGAAGGATGGGAGGTGGGGACGGGGCAGGGTGGGGACAGGTGGCTCAGGGACGTGTAGGATGTGCTGTCACTCAGGTGCCATCTCTGCTGGCAGGGGGACGGGGATCTTTGAGGACGCGGCGGTGACGGTGAAGCAGCAGGCGCTGCGGGGCGAGCTGGCCGAGCTGGGCAGGATGGAGAGGATGCTGGACCAGCTCCTGCAGGATTGTGCCCTGCAGCTCCGGCAACTGGCTGACAACGAAGCCAACCAGAGATATCCTTGCTGGGGAACATGGGGAGGGAGGACAGGGCCTTGGGGACAGAGTCTTGGGGACCTTCTCCTCCAGTTGGCTTCCCCTGGGCTAGGGACGATGTTCGGAGGCCACTACCAGGATGGGGGGGTTGAGCCATCCCGCTCGCAGTCCCTCGTTTTCCTATACCTCGTCTCCGTCCACGCTGGCGTACGTCACCTACCAGGACCTCCGTGCCATCAGCAACTTCCAGGAGCAGACGGTGATCGCCGTGAAGGCTCCTCCAGAGACGCAACTGGAGGTGCCGGATTTCAGTGAGGTGTGTGTGGGGCCAGGAGCGGGGCCGGGAGCCGTTCCCCCCCTCCCTTGCAACAGGATTGGGGCTGGGGTGCAGGTGCTGCTGTGGGTGCTGCCGCATTTGCACCATCCTTGGTGGGTTCATCCGGGGCGTCCCGAGGGCACAGCCCAGCATGGCCCTGGGTGGTTTTGGGGTGTCTGAGGGGCAGTGGGGTGGAATATGGGTGCCCTTTTAGGTGCCCCTCTGAGCCTTGTTCTGCCCCCCCCTCCCCAGGACAACCGCCAGCTCCACCTGAAGAGCACCACCGGCCCCATCGAGGTGTACCTCTGCCCGGAGGAGATGGCAGAGGAGAGCCCCGCCAAGGACCAAGGCATCCCCCCCGCCGCCATGTCCCCACGGGACCACACTTCATCCCCTTCCCCACCGAACAGTCCCGGGCCAGCCCCACAGCCACCCCACGCCGTCCCCCAGAGCTGGGGGGGCATGGGAACCCTTTCGTCACCTCCATCTCTGCCTCTCCCCATCCCGGGGGGGCCCAGCTCGCTGCTGGAGGTGGAGGCTGGGCTACTGGGCTCACCCCCCCACCTCCTGCAGCAGACGGAGGAACCAGCTGCCCTGCGCCCCCTCCCACTTGGACTCGGGACCCTTCGTCACCTTCTCGCCCCCCCTGGAACAGGACGACTATCTCTGGGGGCTGGAGGGTGAGGGTGTCAGTGACCTCTTTGAGGCGTATGACTTGGGGGACCTGCTGAAGCACTGAGCCTGTACCTCCCCCATTGCCTTTGTCCCCACCGGTCACTTGTGTCCCAAGCGCATGGGGTCTCTGCGGAGCGGCTGGAGAGCGTGGGGTGGGTCGCGGAGTGCTGGGGTTTCTGAGGGTGGTGGTGGGGAGCTCGTGTTGGCCACCCTGGGTGGCTTCTCCTCGCTCTTTGGGTTGGTTGTCACCTCGCTGAGCTCCAGGAGCACTCCAGGAAGGCGTAAACTCCTGGGAAGGATCCAGCCAGGTCTCATCCCAGCGCTGGCCATAAAACCGCAGGGTGCCAGCATCAATGCCCCCCACCACCCCGAGCCTGCTGGCAAACTGGGGGTGCCTTTGCGTGCACGGGGTGGGTTAGGAGACACCCCTGGGTGGCAGAGAACCCCCTGGCCAGAATGAGCTGTGTTGGGGGGTGTTGTGTTTTGGGACCACTCCAGTTGCTCCCCAGTTAGACTGGTTCTTCGGGCTCATGATGGGTTGTTTCAGGTGGTGTTCCCTCCTACTGTGGCTGGAATATCCTTAAAAAAATAATCAGGCAGTGAAGCCGAAGTCACCTTTCGGGGAAGAGAAGACGAAGCTCATGTGTGGGCTCTGCACCCGCGGCCTCCAAAATCAGCGGCTCTGGCAAAATCCCCGTCTGGGACACGGGGCCGTATTTCCTGGGGGGCTGCAGCCCCTCTCCCCCACTCCGTACCAGCTCCCTCCAACCATCTCAGAGCTATTGGTGCTGGGGGTATCGAAACTGGAGCATCACCCGCGGAGAGCGGCTTGGGAAGCGATGCGGGATGAGCCCCCGGACGCGGGGATGGATACGGCATTTAATTGCGCCATTGCAAATGTAATTATTGCACTGTATTTATATGGGACCCCCCCTTTCGGCCCCGGAGTCGGGGTGGTGTTTTGATTTTTAAACGAGTGTATTTAAGTTGCCCTTCCTCGGGTGGGTTCTCCCGCGGTTTGGCTCGGAGGTGGCGTGGGTGAGAGTGTGTTTTGGTGTGGAAAAACTTGTGGCACTTGATGTTTTCTACCTGGGAGGGGACGAAATAAAATAAAATTTTGGTGTTGTAAGGGGCTGTTTTCCTCTAAGCAGCAAAATGCTGCGGCAATCTGGGAGGAGGGAGGTGTTGGGCTGGTTTTACTCCTGCTTTTAGTGTCAAAAAAATCCTGTTTGGCCTTTTAATTGACCAGGCTGCTCTGGAGGAGCTGTTGGAGAAGGGGATTGAGATGAATCCATGACTGGAGTGAGGGAAATGGGTCCTAACGGCTGCGGATCTGTGATTTCCAGCCCAAATCCAGCCAGGATGAGCCTTCGCCTGAGTTTGAGCCCCTTGAACCAGGAGTGTGGGGAAAAGCCGCAGGGCTGGTGGCCAGGTCCCTGCAGGCACCAGGGCTCGGACAGGCTTGTGCACCTGGATTTGAGGGCAGGTTTGGAGGCTGCAGAGTGAGACCCTGGTGGGGCTGTGCCCATGGAGGGTCCTTCCCGAGGTCACCTGCCCCTGCCAAGTCAGGTTGTGACCTGGTGATGCCAACAGTGCTTGTGGCATGGTGATGGTCGGTGGTACCTGGTGATGGTTGATGGTACCTGGTGATGGTTGATGGTATCCAGTGATGGTTGGTGGTACCCGGGGTGATGGTTGGTGGTACCTGTTGACCACTGGTGATAACTGGAGTGATGATTGGTGGTACCTGGTGATGGTCGGTGGTACCTGTTGACCGCTAGTGGTAACTGGAGTGATGGTTGGTGGTACCTGGTGATGGCCAGTGGTACCCAGGGTGATGGTTGGTGGTACCTGCAGGGTGGTGGTTAGTGGTACCCAGTGATGGCCTGCGATACCCAGGGTCATGGCATGCATTGGGGCTGCATCACTGGTCCGGTGGGGTGGAGGAAGAGGAAGAAGAGGAAGAGACCCCCGGGCCAGGTAAGCCGAGTGAGGGGCACACAGTGCTGTAGCCACGGCCTGTCCCCATCCCCCGTGGGGCTGCGCGTCCTGGAGCAGCTGGGGGGTGTCCCCGGGCCGGGTCCACCCCGCAGTCCCCAGGCCGGCCAGGAGGTGGCAGGGCCACCCCGGCAAAGGGTCCCCAGCCCCGCCCGGAGGGACCCCGCGGCGCGGCGGGGTGAAGCGGGGTGTCTGGGGGGGCTCAGCCCTACCCCAGGGGGCGTGCAGGGTTTTTTGGGGGGTTTCCCTAAAACAGGGAATGTCTGCCCTGGGCTGCTCCTGGGGCTGCTCTGCTGAGGCCAGTGTCCCCCTCTTTGCCCCCCCAAGGAGGCTCCGGGGGTCCCTGTCTGCTGAGAGGCTCCTACCCATGGGGATCCCCCAAATTCCTTCTGTTCCCGTCCTACTTAGGCTGCAGCCTCTTAACACTGTGTCTGCCAGAGCCGTGCCAAGGGAGGCGTCCTGAGACCTTGGCGGCTGCTGGGCTCCCCCTAAATGGGGGTGAGCAGACCGTACCCCAAAACCAGACCGTGGGCATCTCTGCTTGCCGGGCTCGAAGGACTGAATCCTAAAGTACAACCTTTCACCCTACGGCCTGGGGAGGGTCTTCCCACGCCCCTGTCCCCTCCAGTACCACTGGATTAGAGCAGGGCTCGGCCCCGCCTCTGGTTAGACCCAAACCTGAGCTTTACTGGGCCCCGCTCCAGTCTCAGCAAGGGGGACAGGGGGTCTGTCACCCCCCAATCTACCCTGGGTGAGGGCTGCTTGGGGCAGCGGGGTGCTCGCCAGCCCGGCCCCGGGCGAGGTGGGTGCTGGGGTGCCGGGGCGAGGCTGGGGGGGTGCGGATCCGGCGGGGTCCCGCCGGAATCCGCACCCCCCAGCCTCGCCCCGGCACCGTAAACCCCCCCAGCTCCCGGTGCCCGGGATGGAACTGGGGTCGTGGCGGAGGCTGGGGGCGGGGGGCACCGGAGCGCTTCGCCTTTAACGGGCGGGCGGGGCCACCCACGTGACGGCGGCGGCGGGGAGGGAGCGGGGAGGGGGTTGGGGGGGGCGGAGGGAGAAACTCCCCGGGGCGGTGCGGAGGTGCCCGGTGCGGGACATGGAGCGCTGAGCCGGGCCTCTCCGGCACCCCCGGGGCGCTCCGCACGGGAGCTCCCGGTGCGCTCCCAGGCGCGCTCCCGGTGCGCTCCCGGTTCGTTCCAGGCGCGTTCCAGGCGCGTCCTCCCCACCCCCCGGGTCGCCCCCCGGCGCAGCCCGCACCATGCCCGAGCAGCTCAGCGTGGCCGAGTTTTCTGGCCGTGACCGGCGAGGACCTCAGCTCCCCCGGCCGCCGCCTTCGCCTCCAAGATGCAGAAGTGCCGGGGGGCGGTGGGGGCTCTGGAGGAGGTGAGCGGGGTAAGGGGGAGGGGGGGGGCTGGGGCACCCCCCCGCCGTGCGCTGGGACAGCCCCTGGCACCCACAGGTGCTGGCCCAGCACCCAGTGCCCACCCTGAGGGGCATCTCCCTTCCTTGGGCTTCTGTTTATTGGGGTCGCCGCGGACCCCCGGGAGGAGCTGGCACCCACCATAAGTGGGTTCTGTGGGAACCCTCGGGCCGGAGTGGCTGTTTGCACCCTCTGAGCAGCCCCAGCTGCACTTTTTTGGGGCCAAGGCCTTCAGAAAAGGGCAAAAGTCTCCTTTAAAGTCTCTGTTGAAGTTTTTTGTCTCCGGCTCCAGGTGCCATCCGAGGCCAGGGCATCCCCCCGGGACACCCCACCTTGGCTCCAGCCACTATCGAGCTCCTACGCTGGAGCCAGCCCTGATGTGATGCGGTGACCCTGGGTGGGGGGGTCCCCATGCTATTAAAAGCCAGGGGAAGTACTTTAGCCTCCCCCAAAATCCCCAACAGCATTTGCGGGAAGGGCGGAGGTGGTGGAGTGCCTTCGTCCCCCTTCTCCCGCCTGGAATAAGGCGGTTTCCAAGCTGCTCCCGTGGCTTTTTGCCAACTCCTCTTAGCGAAGGAATGGCTTTGAAGGAGAGCCAGGGCTGGTGGGGAGCGCAGGGGTCCAGGTGCTGGGGCTGTTGGGATCCCCGGGGCAGCGGGATGGATGTCCCTGAGCTGGAAATCAGGAGAGACACACCGTGGAGCATCCCCGGTCCCTGCCAGCACATGCTGGCTGCTGCCATGGATCTTCGTCCAGCTGGGAATGGGGAGGCAGCTCCAGGCAGGAGGAAGCAGCAGGAATTTCGTTTGGCTGCTCAGAGAGGCTGTGGTTAAGGGGGATGGGGATGGGGAGAGGTGTCCCCTAGGAATGGTGGGGGGGGTCTCTGCGGGGTTTTGCTTAGTAAAGCTCCTGTGAGCATGGCTGAGAGCTGGGAGTTGTGACCGCTGTGTTGTGCCATGGGGGACATGGGCTGAGCCCCACACTGCCCCATCCCACCAGAGGCTGCGGGGGACCCTCGTTGGGGCTGAACCACTGTCAGGCCTTCGGCATCTCCAGGCTCCAGCACGAGGGAAGAGAGAAATCCAGTGAACCAAGCGCCAGCCCCACGTGTGCTCTGAGCCCGTGGGGCAACAGCGTTGGGCAAGGGAAATAAACAGGGACAGCTTTAGGAAGGGGGAAGAGTCTCTGTGTCAAACTGATCCTTGGTCTTCCCCATCACCGCTCCAGATCCTGGATCTGGAAAGGTTTGGGTTGGAAGGGACCTGCAAGATCTAGTTCCAACCTCCCTGCCAGGGGCAGGGACACCTTCCACTACACCAGGTTGCTCAAAGCCTCATCCAGCCTGGCCTTGAACACTGCCAGGGATGGGCAGCCACAGCTTCTCTGGGCAACCTGCTCCAGTGCCTCAGCACCCTCAGAGGGAACAATTCTTCCTTAGATCTCATTGAAATCTCCCCTCTTTCAGTTTAAAGCCATTGCCCCATGTCCTGTCACTCCACATCCTTGTCCAAAGCCCCCTCCAGCTTTCTTGTAGCCCCTTTAGGTACTGGAAGGTGCTGGAAGGTCTCCCCGGAGCCTTCTCTTCTCCAGGCTGAACAGCCCCAAGTCTCTCAGCCTGTCTCCATAGCAGAGGTGCTCCAGACCTCGCATCATCTCGTGGCCTCCTCTGGACCCGCTCCAACTGTTGTCGAGGAGGGGGCATGAGGATTCCTGGTCTTACCAGTGGCTGCTGGGTGGGAAAGGGTGACTGTGTCCCACCAGGTCCCAAGACAGGGCGCTGCTGCCTTTGAGGCATGGCGACATACACCCATCTGGGAGCTGGTTCCAAATTGGGGGAGACAGGAGCAATGCAGTTGAGGGCTGAAGGCTGATGCTTACCATTGAGGAAACATACTGGTGTTGGTTGGAGCTGCTCCATGCCTCAGTTTCCCTTCTGGGATTAAAGAGGTCTCTCCCTCCCAGGGTGCTCATGTGACTTTGGGGTCCTTGGGGCTGCCTCGGATGCAGAACTTGAGGTCTCTGAGTGGGCAGGAAGGTCGGATCCAGCCCTTGGTGGTTGGGACTGGGTGCTGAGTGCATGTTGCACAGGACTGGGCACCTCTGGACTGGGACAGGGTGACATGGCAGAGGCTGCTGGTGCATTCTGTGTCAGAGCTGGCAGCCGGGCTCCCAGCTCACCCTGTCACTGTGTAAATAATTCCGCATCCCTGCTGTGCGCTGCCCTTTGCACCCAAGGCAGCACCGTGTCCTGCTCCCAGCCCGGCAGCACTGTCACCCCGGCCCTGGCACCCACGGTGGCTCCTTCGGGGCAGCACGAGCTGGTGACAAGGGGGAGGCAGAAGAATGGCCCCCATTGAGCATCCTGCTGGGGCTGGGCGGGGGATGGCGGTGGCTGCTTGGAGTCTCCAGCTGTGAGCCCGGGCGGCTGTGGTGCACGTGCGGATCCGTCCCTTTGTCTATCCCTTGGGGAACCCTTCGTGCTCCGTCCCCACTGTGCCAATGTCCTCAGCTTCCCCCGACCGGGAGCCTTCATCCCTGAGCTGGGCCAGGGGTTGGTGGGTGCTGGGGGAGGGCTTTAGACATCACTGCCCCCCGCTCTGGAAGGATGTCCCTGTGCAGCCAAGGCACTTGTCCCCCGTACATCAGGGATGACAGCAATGCCCGCAGCGGGGCAGCACCACACAGTGGATTTCCTCTGCCTTTACCACCCCAGTGCTCATCATCTGCCTGCCCCATCCCCACCGCTCAGCTCCCAAACCCCTTCCCAAAGCCCCATGACCATCCCCAGATCATCCCTGTCCCCTGTGTTCAGCCTCCTGGGGCCATGAGCTGGCACCAGGGTGGGCAGCCACATCCTGGGCACTTGGAGCAACTTCTTCGCCACTTGCACAGTGATGCATCCAGAACATCTCATGCTGCCTCAGTTTCCCTTCTTGAGTCTATGCCAGGTTTGTGAGCCTGGGGGGTCCAGGCATCCAGCCCTGGCATTCCCCTCGAGGCAGGGGATTTCTTCCCCAGCTCCAGATACCTTGGGGTGCCCAGGTTTGGTGCAGAGAGGGGGCACAGGGGTCTCTGGGGCACCCTAACATCCTCCCCGTTGTAGATGCATTGCAAGACCCCTCCAGGCGAGAGGTTTGTCTCCTGCCTTGGCCCCAATCCCCTCCCAGCCGGCTCATCCTGGCTAAAGCTCGTCCGCAGCATCCCGGCCAACAAGGACGGCCTCGGAGAGCGGCGCCGAAGCCAGGCTGACCCGTTGTCAGGAAATCGGCCTTGACATCAGCCTGAAAACCTTCGACGAGAGCGAGCGAGAGCCTCTGTATTGTAATTCCTCCGCGGTTTCATCCCTTGCCCTTCTTGCCGTTCACGCCCTCTAAATATTTCCAGCCTGTTATCATGCCTCTGGTACCTGCAGCCAAGCCGCCCTTAACCCTTTCCTGATGCCGGGGCTGGAGCGTGTTGGCTACAGTGCTCTGCGGGCAGTGCCGTGGGCAGGTTGGCGTTGGGGTTGAGTTTGCCCTGGTACTTGGTGGGGGCAAATGGGGGCTGCCCAGGTAGGAGCGAGGATGATGAGGGGACCAGGCTGGGGATGAGGAGTGCTCTAAGCGAGGGCAGGATGCGGACGGCGGGGGCTGCGAGGAGGTTCGTGGTTCTGGGGACCATGGCCAAAACATGGGATGGGGGGGATTGTGGAAAGCCGTGTCCTCGCTTGTGGGATTTGTGTGATTTTGGTCCCTGTTGGGTGTCAGCAGGAGGTGGGTCCCTGTTTTGGCTCTGCCATGGACCCCACGGGGAGCTGGGCACCCTTGCGGGTCTCTCCTGCCGTGCCTGGCCCCGAGCCATGGGGACGCTGGGGTGGTGGGGACGGGCTGGAGTATTTGTGCTACCTGGTGCTTCAGCCCCTCCTTGGTCGCAGCCCCTGCCAGAGCCAGAGAGGCCTTTTCTGTGGTTGCTGGAAGCTGCTGGGATTCAGAGAGGTGCTGGGCGTTCTGGCCAGCCTCTCACCCCTGCTACCCTCTTGCTTGAACCCACCTCTCCAGGCGCAGCCAAAGCCCTGCTTGGCACCAGAAGCCACAGGGCCCGCGGAGCTGGCAGGGAATGGGCTGGACACTGCGACTCCGACGTTCCCCAGGATGCCTCGAGCTCCTCTCTCAGCTCTGGGAGCTTGGCCGTTGCCCCACACATCTGCATGGCAGAGCCATTCCGAGGGCCAGCTGGGCTGGAGGGGGGGAGCAGCGGCGCTTGCAGGGCTAATGAGCTCCGTTTGTTTTGTTTCTCCGCTTTTGCAGAGTCTGGATGGGGACCAAGCCGTACTCCAGAGGATCAGGAAATATGTGAAAGCCATTCACGTCTCCGGGCTCAGTGAGTTGAGTTTCAAGAGCTCATGGGCATCCTCGGGCTGGTGGGGTCTGTGACAATCCCGTTCTCCACTGATGCTGGTCCCAGCTGTCCATGGGGCGATGCAGCCGGACAGTTGGGTGGCCATGGGTGCTGGCCAGCCAGCCGCCAACACCATAGCGTGCCCAAAACTGGCTTAAAAAGGGATAAAAAGGGAAATCAAGAACCTTAGGGAGGTTGTTTAGGGCACGTGGCTCCTATCCTGCAGCAGAATGAGCCCAGGTCTGCTCTGGAGGGATGGGGAGACGGGTGGTGGATGCTGGTGGGACCTCCCACTGTGACCATTTCCTGGGGTGGGGCGGTGGGTCCTGCTGTGACCATCTCCCAGGGCTACCCTGCATCCCTCACCGCTGTCTCCCCACGCAGCCCACGTGGAGAACGAGGAGCAGTACAGCGAAGCCCTGGAGAACTTCGGCAACAACCACCTCTCGCAGAACAACCATGAGCTCTCCACCGGCTTCCTCAACCTGGCTGTCTTCACCCGCGAAGTCACTGCGCTCTTCAAGAACCTGGTGAGCTTCCACATGTCTCCCTGGCACGCTGCCAAGATGCAGGGGGGTTTAACCACCCTGGGGGGGTCAATCACTGTTTCATGACATCTCCGGTACAACCTCAGACTCTTCTCTGCATCCAGCTATTGCCAAACTGGGGAAAATCTCCGGATCCATCTGGATTTGGGAAAAAACACCCACTGCAGCCCCCCCTGCTCCCAGCTTAGCTGCTCCCCACCGCAACTGGCACTCCCCAGCTCCCATCCTGGGCTCGGGGACACGCTCCTGGCGCTCCCAGACCATCTGATAGCCCCATTGCTGGATTCAGAACTCATTCCTGGCTCTGCTGGAGACACCAGCACGGGGCTTGATGGGTGGTGGGGGCTGCTGTTTTCATTTTTCCCTTTCTTTCTATTATTTCTTTTTTTTTTTTTTTCACATCAATTACATCTCTGATCTCGCTTGCCAAGAAGTAAATCAAAGCCACCGAGCTGCACGGGAAGCAGGCGGGAGCTGAGCTGGCAGCACCTTCCCCACCATGGGAATGGCTCCGGTGGAGAAATCAGTTCCTGGAGGGTGCTGGACCCAACAGCAAAGCCCGGGGGAGTCCCATGGTGCTGACCCCCTCTCCCCTCCCTTTCTCCACCTCCCCCAAGGGATGTTTTGGCCCCAGCTCTGCTGGGGAGGAAGGAGGAGATTTATTTCTGCTGCCCTTCCCCCAGCAAGGATTTCAATTTCAGCGTCTTTTCCCGCTTACCCCAGAGGGCCTCCCGCTCCTCTCCTTCCCCACTGTCCCAGCCGGTTGGACCCCGTGCTCCAGGAGAGCTTTATGGGAGTCGGGTCCCCCACCTCCGCCCCGTGTGCCCTCGTGGGAAGAGCCACTGCCGCATTCCCCCTGCTCTCCCTGGAGCTGGGATACGTGCTGGGACCCTCGACTGCATCCAAAAAGCCACGTTCCCCCTCCCTGAATCCCTCTGGAGCTGTCAGAAGTGGGGTGCCCCATCCCCCTTCCTATGCCCGGTGCTGGGTCTCGCCCCGGATGCTGTCAGGGACCCAAACCCTTGGGAGCCTTTAAAAGAAATGTGGATGCAGCGAGAAGGTCCTTTGTGGGTGCTGGAGCTGCTCTAACAGCACCAAAATGGGGTGCTGCCCCTCGGGGTGCACGGGGGGACTGCTGCGTCCCCCCCGGGCCCCTGCACAGTGCTGGGGGGCATGGCGGTGGCCGCATCGCTGTCCCCACTCCCCAGGAAAGGGGGATGTTTTGGGAAACCCCTTTGATATCGGGGAGGGGGCTGGGGCATCGCCGGGTGCTGTGGGGGACGGGGATGGGAACAGTTTTGGTTTTGGCAGTCGCGGTGCTGATGCGGTGGGTGGGAAGGGCCCCGCGTCAGACATCTTGCAGCCAGCTCTGACAAGCCCCAGCCTGCTCCGTGCCTGGATCCGGCCCTGCTTCCAGCCTCTTTAACCCTTCCCAGTGCAGCAACGGAAGCGAGGAACCCCCCAGCGCTGGGAATGACCTGAGGCTCCGGCTCCCCTCCCTGCCTTGAAGTGGGGACCCCCGTGGGGTGACCCCGTCCATGTCCTTTGTAGGTGCAGAACCTCAACAACATCGTCTCCTTCCCGCTGGACAGCCTACTGAAGGGCAGCTGAAGGACACCGGGTGAGTCCCCTCTGGCACCAGCCCGAGGCTGCGGGTCACCCCTTCGGGGACATCCTGCAGCGAGACCCCCGGACGGGCTCAGCTCGTGCCCGTGGCCGGAGAAGGAAGGAGCAAGTAGCCAGGGGGTGGAAGGCAGCAGGAAGGGTTGGGAATGACAGGAGTGAGGGGTGAAGAGGCGGTGGGGACATCCCTGGTCCCCAAGGAGCGGGACGGGGCACGGTGACGCAGAGCCCTCGGCCGCTTCGGTGCCACCGGGGCTTTCGCCTTCGCTGACTTATTCGCCGGCCCCTCTCTCCCTTTGCGCAGGACTCCAAGAAGCAGATCGAAAGGCCTGGAAGGATTATGAGACCAAAGTGTAAGGAACCCGCCGGCACCGGCAAAATCCACCTAATCCCGCTCCACACAAAGGTGTTTTGTCCCAGGGCTGCAGCCAGGCACCAATCGATGCCAGTTTGTCATCAGGAGGGCTCCGGTCCAGCCTTTCCCAGCTTGAGGGGCTGGAGACGTTCCTCCTGGTCCTGGGGATGTTTCTTGCTCTTGGAGATGTTCCTCTGATCCTGGGGATGTTCCTCCTGCTCTTGGAGAAGTTTCTCCTGATCCCATCTCCACCGTAGCCCCCCACATGGCACACCCCTTGGGTCAGGACTGTCCCCAACCGCCACCATCCTGTCCTACAGGGGAAGATGGAGAAGGAGAAGGAGCGAGCCCGCTTGGCAGGGGTCATCCAGGCCGAGCCAGCTGTGGCAGAGGTGGCCGAGGACATGCAGAAGGAGCGGCGGCTCTTCCAGCTCCACATGTGCGAGGTGGGGGCTGTGCTGGGGGACTGGGGACTGTTGGGCCCCAGGGCAGGACACAGGGGACCACTCTGTTCAGAGCTGGGTGGGATGTCGGAGCCCCTTAGCTGTCCCCATCCCGTTGTGTTCTCCCTGCACGGTCCCAGCTCGGGGATCCCCACCCGTCCCCATGTTGGGGTCCCTGTGGGATGTGGCTGGGAATGGCATCCATGGGTTACCCTGCAGTGGGGTGTTGGGGGTTTCTACCCGCATCCTTCCAGCCCTGCTCCACACCCCTCCTCCGTGAAGCCGATGCTGGCATTTGGGGCAAAAAGGGAGCTTTTTGGGTAACATCCCTGAGGTTGGCTTTGCAGTTTTGCTCTGTTCTCAGAAAGACTTGCAGAAGCTCTGGTTTGGGTTGGGGGGTTGGCTCACGAGCGGCCCCAGATCCCCAACGATCCTGGGGGTCCATGCTCAGGAGGTGAGATGGGAAGAGGTGAGTGACGGAGACCCGATGCCAGCTCCCGCCCAGCATGGAGGATCCCGGGGTCCCAGCTCCAGCCACCCCAGCAGCCCCATCAACCTCTGGAGGGTGACCCAGAGCAGGGGACACATCCCCAGTGGGTTGTCCGGGGGGGGTGTTCCCATCCCGAGGCCAGGCAGCAACATGGAGCCCGTCCAGCCCATACGCCCCCCAACCCACCCACCAAAGGGCAGGGGGTGCAGGGAGGGGTGCTGCACCCGCCGGGGAGCTGGGACCCGGCCAGATGAGTCAGTGCCTTGAATAGCTCCACTGTGAAATACATAACAGCCCATGGAAACGCGGGAAGAGCGGCCGCACGTGCGTGTGTGCACACGAGAGCTGCTTCTTTCCTGGGGGGGCAGGGGCTGCCTGGAAACTGGGGGGGCAGCTCTTCTAGGGGGCTGGGGCGGGTGCGTTGCCGTAGGTTTGTAGGTGGATGGTGTTTGCTGCTGCTGAGAGGGGGGCACTGTCCCGTTTTGGCACAGGGGTGATGCGTGGGGGGGTTGTATGTCCCCATCATGGGTCATCTCACCCCTGCGAGGGGCCGTGGGATGGGTGGGTGCGGCTGGAGCCGGACCCAGGTGGTGCTGGGTGCATCCCTGTGCTCGTGGGTGTCAGCCAGCGCTGGCCTGGACCCTCCGCTGGGGTGACCTGGGTGACAGGGCAGGGAGGTCCCATGGAAACCGGCCACACGTGGCTTTTTCCAGCTGGGACCTTATTCGGGGGGTGCAGTTGGTGCCAGGCATCCCGAGGCTCCAGCTTGGGTGCCACATCACCTTTGCAGCTCCAGCTGAACAATCCCCTCCGGCCACGGTGAGCCTGGCCGGGTAGGGGTGCCCAGAGCACCCGCAGCCCCGGGAGGCTCCGTCATCCCACCGAGGTGCTTCCCCACCCTGGAAAACCCCGGAGCTCAGGGCTGCCTTCCCTCCCCTCGCCTCCTGCACTGGAGAGGAGCTCGAAAGGGGAAAAAATCTCTTCTCCCCACCCTGCCCCAACCCGTATTTCCTCGAGGCTCCGTTATTTTCCGCCCGCAGCTGGCGGATGCGTTTGATGTATCGAGGTGAAACTCCCGCTCCCATGGGACACCTCCGTGGGGGCTGCGGCCCCCCGGGGCTGACGTGCCGCAGGCGCTCACTGCTCGAAATGTGATTTTTTTTTTTGTTTGTTTTGAGAGCGAAGGGGTCATCTCTTAAAAAACACTGGAGCTGTTTTGGTTTTTTTTTCTTCTTCTGAGCTGCCTTGGGTTTCGGTTATTTATTAACTCCAGAAGGAACGAGCAGCGGGAGAAGCATGCTTGGCTGGAAACCCCGGGGACCTGCCTTGGTCCTTGAACTTTGCAGGGCTTGGAGGACTTCCAGAGCCAGGTTTTCTGCGAGCTGCCTTCAAACCCAACGGCATGACTCCGTTTCTTGAAACCTAGCCAGTGTTTTAACCCTCCTTCCGTGCCGGGAAGCGCGCGAGGGCCACGCAGGCTCTTGCTCTTTCCTGCGGGGTGTTTTCAGCCGGTCCTCGTCTCCATCACCTAACGGGATGTCTTCTCCTCCTCCAGTACCTGCTGAAAGCCAGCGAGTCTCAGATGAAGCAGGGACCAGATTTCCTACAGAGCCTCATCAAATTTTCCACGCTCAGCACAAGTAGGTCCTGCCTGGGTTGGGGAGGGCTCATCCCTGGGGTCGGTTGTCACCTGGGGAGGTCCCCGAGGGTCTGGGGGCACCTTCTCCCATCCCAGCTCCGTGAAGCTGTTGGTGAAGGTGTTGGACAGAGGCTGTTGCTCTCTGGCTGCGTGCGGGGAGTTGCAATGTTCTTTGTTGGCTTGAGGAGCTGTAAACGTGTCCATGGGGGCTGGGGGAAGGGGGTTGGCTTGGGATATATCCAATGATTTGGTTGCTGGATAGAGTTCCAGGGATGAGTTCAGCCGAGCGGCTCCATCGTTAGCCGTGGGGCTCGTAACGAGGGTGTTTGGAGGAAGGATTAACGTCCCCTCACCTCTTCCGCTGCTCCATGAGGCTGGAGTAGTGTCACATCATCTCCTCCAGCTCTCGAGTGGGGAAACTGAGGCAGGGAGGGGACAGTTGCGTTGGTCAAGGCTTGTGACCCAGAGACCCCCAGGATCTGGTCCCCAATGAGATGAGCTTGGATCAAACAAGAGGCCAATCCTGCATTCCCAAACACCCCAAAATTTTGGGGTATCCAGACCCCACGGGCTGGGCTTGGCCATTGGTGAGGGTCTCTCCATGTAGCAGGGGAACCACAAAGCAAGAGCAGCTTCCCAGGGGGGTTGCTATGGTCTCCTGCCACGTTTTCTCTCCAAATCCCCTCTTGTTTTTTCTCTCCGGCCTCCCCATCTGCATCTGAATCACATGAAATGAATGCCCAGTTTCTTCCAAGACGGCTGGAAGGCTGCCCAGAACCTCTACCCCTTCATCGAGAAGCTCGCTGTGTCCCTCCATGCGGTAAGTCCCCCTCCTGCCACCCAACCGCTCAGACGTGTCCCCCGAGGTGCCACCCCCACCCCACACCAGCCCCTGAGAATGCCCCGTTCGGCGCAGGAGGGCAGCTCCTTCCCTTTCCAGCTCCACCAGGCGCAAGAGGAGGAGGTGAAGCAGCTGACACAGACCCGCGATTCCCTCCGCAGCATCCTGCAGCTGGAGAGCAAGGAGGTGAGACCTCCTGGGGTGGGGAGCTGGGAGGAGGGTGCTGGGTGCTAAGGAGGGGTGAGTGCCCCGGGGTTAGCTTGGGGATGGGGAGCAGCTGGAAAGAGGAGCTGGGAACCAAAGGGGACATCTGTGGGAGCAGAGTGGGAGACCTGGAGATGCTGGGAGGGGATGATGGGAGTCTCTGGCATCCTGGTGGGCACAGCACCCATGTAAGGACGAGGTCACTTGAGGCAGCAGCCACCTCTGCACCTCTCATTTTGCTTTTTAAATGGTGTTTGTTTTCTTTTACCCCGGTGAGCTCAGGAAAACCTGAGCAGGAGAACTCCTCCTGAGAGAAGAAACTCACCAGCACCAAGGGAACAAGCAGTACGGAACAGAGAAGTCAGGATTTCTGTACAAGAAGAGCGATGGGTGAGGATGAGTGGTGTTTGTCCAGAGAGCTCTTGGTTCCATCCCAGTGTTGCTTTGGGCTGGGAGAGAGCACCGTGCTCATGGGAGGCCCCACAGCTGGAACATCCCGAGGTGGAACCATTTGGTGAGGTTTTTGGTCGCTGTTAGACAAGTCTTCAGATCCAATTGGTCCCATCTGATCTTAAGCATCCATCAATGCTTGGAGAACAGGGTTTTTTGCCAGGCTGGAGCTGGTGGTCAGGGGTTGGTGGATCTCCAGCTGGGAAGGAGGAGATTTAGAGGTGGTGCAGGGGACCTTCCCCGCCATGGTTTGGTGTCATTGGCCCATTTCTTAGGTGAAGGTCCGCAGCAGGCTCTGATGTCTGGGATGCTTCTCCCGTGATGCTCTCCTGGGCATCTGGCTGGGCATGGTGGCTGGTGCTGTGTGGGTGTAGTGTCCTCGGATGTGGGTCTGCAGGAACAGCTGCCCAATGCCAAGTTCTCCCTGGAGAGCTGTGTGGCTGATGGGAGGGGAAGCAATTCCTTGTTCTTGGACATGGAAGGAGAGAGGATCCTGATGGGATCATCTAGGGTAAAAAATAAACCCCTTAGAGCCCCAAAGAGAAGGTCTTCACCTTCTCAGTGACCTTCTGGGTGACGGGCACCAGGTTTTGAGCGGGTGGTTATGTGCTTTGCTGAACTGGGACTGGCAGACCTGTGATGCTGTTGGCCAGCATGGCCTGTGGCCAGGTGGGACATTTGTGCTCTGTGAGCTTCAGGAAGCACAACCTCATGTCCAGAAAGCCATCAGACCTCTGCCGAGGGCTGCTGTGGGTGGTTTGGGAGGTGGATGTGTGTGGCTGATGAGGGCTGGGCAGTGCATCCTCACTCCTCTTCCTCTTCCTCCTCAGCATCCGCAAAGTCTGGCAGAAGAGGAAGTGCGGTGTGAAGTACGGCTGTCTGACCATCTCCCACAGCACGGTGAGGAGCACCGAAGGGGCTGCAGCCCTGACCCTTGAAGGCACCCTTTGAACATTGGTGTCCGTCGGATTTCGGGTTTAATTTTGCCCAAACCGATCGCACATCTGCCTGGCTTAAAGCTGAGTACGAGCTGGGACTGGACGTACTAACTGGGGGTCTCCCATGTTCGATGGGTGTCAGTGGGAGGGGATGGGGGGGTTTGACTGGGGCAGCGAGATGATCCTTGAGGTTCCAGACAAGACCAAAGGGGGGGGCAGGTTGGGGTGGTGTGGTGCCCCCTGGCGGTGGAGGCTGCGAAATGCAGCGGGACAGAGAAGGTGACTCCAGAACATCTCCGAACCAGGTTCTCCTGCAGAGGGGTCCCTGTTCTCCTGAAAAGGGTCGGAGAGGGTCCCACTCCTGGTTTATCCCAAGAGGGACCGTCTGGGCTCAGCAGTTGTCCCGCTGAAGGTCTGCGCTCGGTGCTGCATGTCCCGCCCCTTCCCAGCCCCTTAACCTGCTGCCGTCCTCACTCCCTGCAGATCAACCGTCCTCCCGTCAAGCTGAACCTCCTCACCTGCCAAGTGCGGCCCCACGCCGAGGAGAAGAAATGCTTCGACCTGGTGACGCGTGAGTGCCCGCAGTGGGTGCCCCAGTTGGGGTTGGGTGGGTTTGACCTGGAGGCGGCTGAGTTGCGGACAGGAACTCCTCTTTTTTTGGTGGAGAGGATCCCGAGAGGGTTTTTCCAGTGGCCACAGCAACTGGGCCACCCTTCGCCCTTTTAATCTGGCTCCGGGCACATCCCTGGAGGAAGGACCAACCTCTCCAAGGAGATGGCGGAGACAAAACAAGGTTGCGACAGGGCTCGGGTGGTGGCCAAGTGACGCGCCGTGATTTTGTCTTCTGTTAAAGCAGCCCCTTTGCGGAGTTTCAGCCCCTTCCTGTGGTCCCGGCATCCCCAAATCCCCCGACCCAACTCACCTTCTCCCCCCTCTCCCCATCCCTGCAGACAACAGGACGTATCACTTCCAAGCGGAGGATGAGCAGGTGTATTGTGTAAGTGCCACAGCCAGTCACCATCCTCGCCGTGCCGGATCCTGCTCTGCCTTCCCCATCCATCCTCCTCCTCCTCCTCCTGATGAGTCTCCCTCCTGCCCAGGTGGGTCTCGGTGCTGCAGAACAGCAAGGACGAAGCCTTGAGCAACGCCTTCAAGGGGGACCCCAACGGCGGCGGGGCGGCGGCGGGTGGCGGGGCGGACGGCGGTGTGCAGGAGCTCACCAAGCTGGTCATCGGCGAGGTGAAGAGCATGCCGGGAAACAAGCAGTGTTGTGACTGCGGGGCGCCGGGTAGGTCAGGGCTTGGCGTGGGTGTTCCACTGGTCCCAGCTCTGGGGGTGGGTTGGGTACCTGGGGGGGGGGTTTGCAGCATCCTGTGGGGCTGGGGGGTGGTGGTGAGTTTGGGTGGTGGTGAGCTTGGGTGAGTGGTGGTGATGAGCTGGGGTGGGGGTGGTGAGCTTGGGTGATGGTGAGCCTGGGTGGTGGAGGGGAGCCCGAGTGGTGGTGGGGAGCCTGAGGGGTGGAGGTGAGCCTGGGTGGTGGTGGTGAGCTCAGGTGGTGATGCTGGGCCCTGCACCCCTTGCAGACCCCACCTGGCTCTCCACCAACCTGGGCATCCTAACGTGCATCGAGTGTTCCGGCATCCATCGGGAGCTGGGCGTGCATTACTCCCGCATCCAGTCCTCACCCTGGATGTCCTCAGCACCTCTGAGCTGCTGGTAAGTGCCCCGTCCCCCTGATCCTGAGCCCGGAGATCTCGCAGCCACCGGGAATGCACCTCCCAAACCTCCTGGGACGCAGATTCCGTTCCGTCCCTCTCCATCCCGTCCATGCCTGGTTTGCTCCAGTGCTCGCAAACTTGCCTCAGTTTCCCACCTGGGAAGGTCCTGGGTGGATCCAGTGGATTCCTTCCCTCTGCCCCTGGGCTGGTGATGGGGATGTGGCTGGGGCAGGGCGAGCACGGCCCCGGGGTGGGGGCTCATCTCCCCTTGTCCCTCTCTTGCCACAGTTGGCTGTCAGCGTCGGGAACACCCGCTTTAACGAGATCATGGAGGCCACGCTGCCCGCGCAGGACTGCCCCAAACCCTCGGCGGCAGCGATATGTGAGTTGGCCACTGGCCAGGGGCGCTCGGATGGGCTGGGAGGAGGAGGAGATGGGGGATCCTGGTGTCATCAACTGGGTTTTGGTGGGTGTCTGCACCTTTTTTTGAGGTTTCCCCCTGATCTGGAGGCTCCAGAAGGAGGCAGGAGCCCAGGGTGCCCCTGGCTGCGCCAGGGTCGGGGTGGGGGGGTCCAGTGTCGGTGCCCGTTGGAGCCGATGCCACGCTGCCCTTCCCGCAGGGCCGCCCGCAAGGAGTACATCGTCGCCAAGTACATGAGCGACGCTACGTGCAGAAGAGCAGCCGCGATGACCCCCACCGCCTCTGGGAAGCCATTCGTGCCCGCGACCTCCTGCGCTGCTCCAGGCCTTCGCCGAGGGACACGACCTGGCCAAGCCCTTGTGCCAGCCCCGAGGGCCAGTGAGCCCTGCGGCCGCCCCGTTCCCCTCTGCCCGGCAGCGTGAAGGGGTTTTCCCCCTCGGGGTGCCCATGGTCAGTGTTCCTGGACCTTGGTGGAGATGTGCTCTTGGTGAGATGAGGATCCTTAGGTCCAGCTCTCTTCTCTCTATCTTGGAGGAGATGAAGCATCCTTATGTCCAGCTCTCCTTCCCTTTTGTCTCAGGGGAGATGGGCATCCTCAGGTCCAGCTCGCTTCTCCTCTCCATCTTGGAGGAGATGAAGCATCCTTGGGTCCAGCTCTCCTCTCCCCTCCATCTCGTGGCAGGACACGGGCGAGCTGGCACTGCACATGCCGTACGCCATGCCGACAGGTCCTCTCTTCCTCTGGTGGACTTCATCATCCAGAATGGGTGCGTCTCCAGCTGCCTGTGGTTTCCCCTGCCCCGGGGGGCGATTGATGCCGCTGCCTTCTTGACCTTGAATTTCTTGCCGGTGGCCTGGCACAGGGGGGACGCTGGAACCGGGCGACACAGGATGGGAACACGGCATTGCACTACGCCGCGCTCATACAACCAACCAACTGCCTCAAGCTGCTCCTGAGGGCAAAGCTGCCTTCGCCGTGGGTACGGGGCTGGCAACAGTGCAGGGGAGGCGGTTTTGGGGGTCCACGGTGGGGCGCGGGGCGGTGGGGCTGAGACTGGCGCATCCCTCCTGCAGCGAACGCAGCGGGTGAGACGGCGCTGGACGTGGCGAGGAGGCTGAAGCACAGCGAGTGTGAAGAGCTGGTAGGTGGGACAGGGGTTTGGGGGGCGATGGTTGGGCTGGGCAGAGGGGACCGAAGTGCCAGGGGGCTGGCCGGGACCTGTGTCCCCCTGTGCTGAGCTCCCCCCTGACCTGCCCCGTGCGGCAGCTGGAGCAGGCGCAGGCGGGGAAGCTCTCGCTGCAGATCCATGTCGACTACGACTGGGATCCCCCCCAGGAGTTTCCCCTACTACAGCGAGGATGAGCTGGAGGAGAAGGTACTGCAGGGGGACCCCACGGTGCCAGCACTGGGGTTGGTGGCCGCGGGGCAGCCCTGGAGCCATGTGTGTGTCCCCCCCAGGTGAGCCCCCCTCCAGCGCTCCTTCAAGGGCAACGTCCCCGCTGGCTGCCAGCCCCCCGCCCGCCTGCCCCCAGACCCGCTGGAGCTGCGTGGGGATGGACATCACCAACAGACCTACGAGAGCATCCTGGTGCCCTCGCGCCCTGCGCCCCGTCGGGCCCACAGCGAGGAGATCCCCCCGCCCTGCCCCTCAAAAACCCCACGCGGGGCGGCTGCCGCCCCAAACCCACCCCCAGCCCCAGTGGTGAGTCAGGGTGGGGGGTGCTCACCTATGGTGTCCCTTCGCCCAGATGTTGGTTTATTGGCCCCATCGTGTGTCCCCCCCCCCCAACCAGAGCGCCCCGAGCTTCCCCGGCAGATGTCGGACCCCCACTTCCTCCGGGCCAGCGGAGGCTCCAGCACCACGCAGCATCCCCTCCACCGCTGGCGGGGGGGCCCTGGATGGCACTGTTGGCCCCCCGGCCCCTGGCACCCGCAGTCCCCCCGAGAGCCGGCGAGCAGCATACTGGGAGACCCGCTCAGAGACGGAGAGCGGTGGCACCCGGCGGGGGCCGGAGCTGAGCCCCCCACCCGGGCAACCCCCACCAGGTGGCACGACCCCTGATATCCCCCCGGTCAAGTTCAGGTAGGGACCTTCTCCCCCAAATCCAGCTCTGGAGTGCACTGGGTGGGGGGGGTCATTGCATGGTGCTGGTGGGTCCTCCCCAGATATGGGGAACCCCAGATTGTCCCTGAGGGGTGGTGGGCAAAGGGGTCCCTGGGGGAGGTGTGCTGGTCCTGGGGTGCAGGAGGGGCCAAGGGCAATGCAGGGTGCTGGTGACACAGATGTTTTTTGGGGGTGATACTGAGACCAGGGCCCTCTGCAAGTCATGAAATATATTTATTTTTTCCCCTCTTTTTTGGAAATTGTGGTGGGATGGGAGTGTTTGAGGGCGGGTGGGTGCTTGGGCCCTTCTCCATCAGCATCCAAGGGTGGGACCCCCGGTCCCTTGGGTCCCATCGGGGAGCCCTGAGCCCAGTGAGACCTCATGGGGAGGGGGACGGGGGGGTAAGGCAGCAGCAGAGGAGGGGGTGACGCTGTCCCCCGCTGTCCCTGCAGCTCGGAGAGCACCCGCTCGTACCGGCGCATCAGCGGCGCGGTGGGCAAAGCGGGGTCGGCCGTGTGCCCCAGAGCCTCGGTGGCCTCGAGGACCCCGCTCTGAGCAAGGTGCCCCCTGTGCCCATGCCCAGGAGATTCGCTCCAGTAGGTGCCATGATGCGGGGGGAGAGGGTCACTGCACCCCCAAGCATCCCACCTCCCCTTCTCCTGGGGTGGCATAGAGGGGTTGGGGGTGTTGCATCGCTGCACCCATCCTCAGGGGTGGTCTTGGGGGGGGGGTGTCACCCCCTCGCCACTCTTCGCAGGCCAAGGGGAGGCAGAAGCGGGTGAAGGCGGTGGCGGACTGCAAGGGGGACAAGGCGCGGGAGCTGACCTTCTCCAAGGGCGAGGTGATCGTGGTGACACGGGAGGAGGATGAGCAGAGCTGGGTGAGCATCACCACTGCACTGGCACGTGCTGGGGTCCCAACCGCAGTCCCCTGCACCCCCCAGGAGGAAACTGGGTGTTGGGGAGGGGCACGGATGGGTGTCCCCTGCCCCATCTGTGCCCGGCATGGGGCTGGGGATGCTCCCGCTGACGTGTCCCCACGGCTTTGCCTCTCTAAACCCCTCTGGGAATTGGGGTGTCCACCCCAAAACTCCTTTGCCTGAGATGCAACTCCCACCCCCTGACACCGCCCCCCCCACCATCTCTGCACCCCCAGGTCGGCTTCATCGAGGGTGATGGCTCCCGCACCGGCGTCTTCCCCGCCAGCTTCGTCCACCTCTTGCAAGACTGACGGGGCGGTGGTGACCCCTTTGACCCCCATCCCAGGACCTGAGGCAGCTCCCACCTGCCAGCAAGGGCTCCGGTGCCACCCCAGCCCTGGGGGCTCGGCAGAGCCGGCCACGAGGGACATGTGCCCGGACCCTGGCGTGGACCACCCAGCCCAGCTGGACGCTGCCCTCCAAGGGGGCTTGGTGACCCCCCTCCATTGGAAAGACCGTCCGTGGATGACGGCTGCAGGGAGCCGAAGGGTTGCCCTGGGGTAGGGCAGAGAACGGACACGCTCGCTACAGCGTGGTGGGCGAAGGTTCTGCGCTGTCCCCTGTCACCCGCTGCTCCCCCATCCCACCCGTGGCCTCTGCCCGTCCCCAGGGCTTTTCTTCTGCCCTCTCTGCGAGGGCTTGGGGCTGGGGGGGAGCTCTGCTTGGTGCCCCCCACCCCCCTCTGCACCCCCAGCTCCCTGGTGTGCAGCAGCCGTGTACCCCCCCTTTCTCCTCTACCCCAATATGAAGCATTTGGGACGGGCAGGGAAGAGGAAGGGGCTTTTAGTGACCTTGGCCAGAGGAGCTGGAGGGTCCTCTGTCCCTCTCTTTGCCTCCCCCCCCACGCCCTGGGAGCTGGGATGCTTCAAAGCCTCCCCAAAACTGGGAGTGAAATGCCATTCCCTGATTTTGGGGAGGGGGGGCGTGTTCTGGTGGCCCTGCAGAGCCCCTGCCCTGTGCCCCCCACCTGGGGTTGGGTGCTGGATCACCGCCCCAGCCCCGGGGGTCTCCCAGGGGGAATTTGCAACTTTTTCTGGGACCAATGTCTTTCCTGTGCTGGTGTCCCTCGGGAGCCACCTGCCCCCATGCCCCCTCAATTTACCCTCTCCCCTTTCTTATTTGTGCATCAAATGTTTCATCTCAAAAAATGACTTTTTTTTTTTTTTAATGTTTTCTGTCTCTGATTTCTAATAAATCCATCGGTTTTGTAAGTGCCTGGGTGCATGGTGAGGGGCACACCAACGCTGGGTCACATTCACACCATCCCGTGCCATGTGGGGCCGGGCTGGGTCACGAGCACCCTCCCCACACGCAGGGATGGATCCAGTGCCGAGCAGGGGGGCCTCACCCTACCGCCCCCCCTCCTGGGTGGTGGGACAGGGACAAGCGCGGGTGGTGGGGGCACGCTTAGCATCACCCACCCGTCCCAACCGCCTGTGCCACACCAGCCTGGGGACAACATCCCCTCTGCAGTGCCACCTGTCTGGCTGGTGCTTGGGGGGGCTCCTGGCACCCACCATGGGTTGGCACTGGGTGCTCCCGGGGGGTTTGGGAGAGTGGATGCTGGAGCAGCCTCGGCACCCACCAGGCTTAAAAAGCCGTGGGAGGTGTTGGGGTGACATTTGTCATCGCAGCCTGTGTGTGGTCCCCCCCCCCCCCCCCGGGGAACTCACCGCTGCAGGACGCCGGGTTTGGAAAAACCAACCCCTGCACCTGCCAACCTCGCACCCGTCGGTGATCCCCGGCTGAGCCGTCCTGGTGGTAAGACCATGTCCCAAGGGCAGAACCACATCCCGGTGGTGGGAACCACGTCCCAGTGGCAGAACTGTGTCCTGGTGGCGGAACCACATCCCAGTGGCAGAACCATGTCCTGGGCCCCCTCCTTTGCCAACACCGGACCCCAGCCCCATGCCAGGCAGCTCCTCTGGGGCTCTCCACCAGCGGGCACGGCCGTGAGTCCCAGTGCCCCCTGCCACGCGCCTGCGCTCATGGCCCTGCCCGCCACTTTGGGCTATATTTAGCCCTCCCCCGTGCTATTTCGCCTCCCTGGCAGGAGTTTATAACTGGCCGGGACAGCCCCACCTCCTTTCTGCTTTCTCTCCCTTCCTCTCGCTTTCTTTCCCCCTTTTTTTTCCCTTTCCCACTCCGTGCCTGCCTGCCCTTCCGCCCCTGCCCGGCCCCCCCATGTTGGCAGCGCTGAGCCCTGCCCGCTGCCACCGCTGTTCTGCTCCAGCGGCTACCGAAGGCTGGCGAGCAGCGAGCCACCAGCATGGGGCCCGCTGAGGAGCTGGTCCGGATCGCCAAGAAGTTGGATAAGATGGTGGCCAGGAAGAGCACGGTAAGGTGGCGGAGCTGGCATGCACACGTGTGCGTATTTGCACACGTGTGCATATTTACATGTTTGCGTGTATTTCCACACGTGTGCATATTTATGTGTGCATATATTTCCACACGTGTGCATGTTTCCATGCGTGTGCGTATTTCCACACGTGTGCATGTTTCCATGCATGTGCATGTTTCCACACATGTGCGTATTTACACGCGTGTGCCTGTTCACACACGTGTACACACATGTTCGGACACCACAGCGTGGCTCAGGACAGGGCAAGGAGGGGAAATGGGGGGTTTTGTCTCCACCTCCCCCTCCTGTTACGGTCCCAGTGGGTCTGGGGGGCGCTGAGCACCCACAGGTGCCACCAGCACCCTGGGGTGCTGCCCTGGCCCAGCCTCACCACGTTGGACCCAGCACCCAGGGCTGTTTTATTTTGCCTCCGATGTGGGACTCTGCTGCACCCCGTTGCTCTGGGCTGTCGGGATCTGGGAACAAGACGGGGTGGGGGGGAGTTGTCTGTCCCAGGGGTGGCAGCTCCGGGCACCCCTCGGCAGCGTGGGACTGTGGGCAAACGTGGGCAACAGGTGCTTGGCCACCGGCCCGGCTGCCAACACCCGATCGGGGCCAGCGCCGGTGCTGTGGGCTCAGCCCCATGCAAGGGAAAACCTTTGCGGGGGGAGAACTAGGCTGGGTGGGGGGGCACAACCACCCCCCCCAACCCCAACTGTTGCACAAGAGTGTGCAAACGTGCGAAGGGAGAGGACGGGGCTGAGCGATGGCTCCCGGGTGGCTTTGGCAGTGGTGTGATGGGGCAGGGAGACATGGACAGGATCGGGCCCCCCCCACCATTTGCACCAGTTGAGGATGCAGGCGGAGAACCCGGTGATCCGGTTCCGTGCCGGGGAGCAGAGTCGAGCCTGGCCCTTAAAGTTAATATTTGACCATTTCCGCCGGCCTTTGCCCCGACGAGGTGCAGGCTCCCGGGTGGGGGGGGAATCTGGTGGCTTTTTGGGACGATGACACTTGGAACGGAATCGGACCCTGTGGGAGCCATGCGGGCTGTGCTCCCCTCGGGAATCACCCCGGGGTGAAGGGACTGATCCTGCCCCCCCCCGTCTCCCACACATGCACTTTGGGGAGGGGGGGTAGAGTCAAGGTGGGGACGTCCTCTGCACCCATCATACTGGGAGGGTGTCATCCAGCCCCTTATGGTGGGTGGGGGTCCAGCCTGGTGTGGGGCTGTTCTCCCCTGCGGTGGGAATACCTGCGAGCTGGCTTTGCTGCTGGGGTCTAAAAATACCCTGAAGGAGAAGGAGGAGGCAGAGGAGGAGGAAGAGGAGAAGGGAGAGGGGGGGGGCTCCGTCCTGGGGCTATGTTTAGCCCTGGAGCCGCTGTGCACCCCAGGATCGGGCTGAAACCCCCCCAGATGTGTGTCCTATGGCCCCTCACACCCCTGCGTGGGGACACTAGGGTGCCCCCCGGCCGTCCCCAGCTCCTGACAGCCCGGGATTTCCTTATGGAGGGGTTTTCCCAAGCTTTAAGGCAATCTCCTGCTTCCCAGCCAGGAGATGTGACCCCCCCAGACCGAAATGATCCGGCAGGATTTGGGTTTGGGATTTTTCCACCAGAGCATTCCCTGGAGACCAACCCAGGGCTGCTTTGTGTCCCTTGGGGTGCCCTCCCTGGTGCTGCCTGGTGCCAGTGAGAGGAAAGGGGGGGCCTCCCCCAGCCCCCCCCATTTCTGGCTCCTCAGGGTCCCTGTGGCTTCTCCCCCCTCTCTAGGAAGGGGCGCTGGATCTGCTCAAGTCCCTCACTGGCTACACCATGACCATCCAGCTGCTCCAGGTGAGGGGGTCTGGGTGGGGGGCACCCCACAGGGTGGCTCGTCCCATCCCCCCCCCTCCCGTGCCAACCGGCACATCCCTGAGGACACGTCGCTGCTGTGTGTCCCCAGACTACGCGGATCGGGTGGCCGTCAACTCGATGCGGAAGCACTGCGCGGACGAGGAGGTGGGGCCTCGGCCAAATCCTCATCAAGAACTGGAAGCGGCTGCTGGGTGAGCAATGGTGGGGAGAAGCAGGACCCCCCCCCCAAACCCAACCCTCCTCAGGCCACCCTGGCACCTCAAACCCCTGATGCTCCCCAGAGGGGTCGGGGTGGGATCAGTCCCACGCTGGGATGTACAGGCTCCATAACCGAGTCCAATGGATTTTGCAAGAGCTCGTTTTTGCTCCAGGATGGAGCGGTGTAAATCAGTGCGAACCCCGCCAAGCACTGAGCACCCTGTCCACCCTGGGACGCAGCTCCCCAGGTGCTGGTCAGGCCCGTGCCTGTGACACTCAAATCCTTCCCCCAGAGTCCTCCAGCACCCCCAAAAAGGAGAAGGATGTAGATGGGAAGAAGGAGAAGGACCTGGACAGGGAGAAGGAGAAGAAACGGTTGGATTTTCCCAGCTGCCCCAGTGAAGGGGCGAAGCACCCCAAGAGCCTGGCTGAGAAGCACAGGGAGAAGCACAAGCAGAGGTGGGGGCTCCCGCCCACTGTTGGGGGGCACCAGCCGCGGCGTCGGTGGGACTGACACGAGACCACCCTCTGCTTGTTCCTTACAAGTCGTTGGCTTTAATCCCTCTGTGCCCATTGGCGGTTGTTGGCACCACCGCCGGAGAGCCCAAGGGTGCTGCCGCAGTGGCTTTCAGAGACGGGAGGGAGAAACACTGTTTTTGGGGTTTTTTCACTTTAATTCTATTTATTCCCTGGACAAAGGCTCTTTTGAGGATGCTCGTCTCACCCTGTCCTGCTCTCTCCATCCCCAGGAAGACCAGCAAGTCCGGGTCTGGTGCCACCATCCCCCGGGGCCACCCCGATGACTCCAACCCGGAGAGGTACCCGCCCAAGGGCTTTGCGGGCGACTCGGGGCTGGTGGGGCTTGGGGGTGACTTGGCCGGGGATGGGGTGTGCGGAGGGGCAGGATCCGGCTCACAGCGGGCGATGCTGGGGCTCACTGAGACTGTCTCTCCCTCCCTTTGGGCTTCTGCGGTGAAGAGAGTCCAGCAACGGCCGGAGCCCCACCGCGTCCTCGAAGAAGTCCCCTCTGGAAGGCAAGAAAGAGAGGTGGGTGGCCGGGATGGGTGGGGGTGGGAAAGGTCAGGCTCCAGCTGTGGACCCATTGCCTGGTCCCTGTCACTGTCCTCTGACACGAGGCTTGTCCTGCCAGGAGGGACTCTGCCGACTCGAGATCTTCTACAGCCTCGGCCATCTCCTCCTCTTCCTCCCCGCAGAAGAGGCTGTCGGGGGAGAGGTAAGGAGGAGGCGTCCCCAGGCAGCCTGAGGACCCTTTGGGGATCCCCTTTGGGGATGCTCTGGCCATGGCACCCAGGTCCAGGGCGGGTAGAGGTGGCTGGGAGCCCTGATCCTGCCACAGGCACTGGGACCTTCCCCATGAGGAGCAAATCCTGCCCCAGGGAGATTCCTGTTGGCTTCTGAGCACTCGTGTTGATGTGCTGGTGAGGTCCTGCCACCCACCCACCTGCCTGTCTCATCTCTGGTGTCACCCTCACTGTCCCCCACCATCGTGCCACCCCCAGCAGACCTTCCATGGCTACCAGCTCATCACCAGCTCCCACTAGCTCCCGGAGAAACTCCAGCGACAGCAAGGAAGAAAGGTAGGAGAGATCCATCCCGCTGCCACGGGACCCCTGGCAGGTCCCATGGGCTGTGCCAGGCCCCTGACACCTGGTGTCCTGCCTGTGTGCCCCCACAGAGCAACAGCAGCAAGGGCAAAGCGGAGACGCCGCGGACCCCCACAACCCCCTTCTCGCCCAGTCCCTGCCTCCTGGCCCCCGCTATCTCACCGGGGACTCGGTGCGGGACAAGTGCGTCGAGATGCTGACGGCCGCCCTCCGCATGGATGGTGAGAGGGTTGGGGGCCTGGAGCTGGGGGGGGCAGGAGCTGGGGGTGCAGGAACTGGAGAGTGCTGGAGATGGGAGTGCTGGAGCTGGACAGGGGGCAGGAGCTGGGGGTGGTGCTGGAGCTGGAGGTGCAGGAGCTGGGGGTGCAGGACCAGGGGTGATGCTGGAGCTGGGGTGATGCTGAAGCTGGGGGGGTGCTGGAGTTGGGGGGTGCAGGAGCTGAGGGGGTGCTGGAGCTGGGGAGTGCTGGATCTGGGGGAGTGCTGGAACTGGGCCGTGCCAGAGGTGTGTGGAGGGTACAAGAACTGAGGGTGCCGGAGCTGCGGAGTGCTGGAGCTGCGGGGTGCTACAGCTGAGGTTGCGGGAGCTGGGGGTGTGCAGAAGCTGGGGGGTGCAGGAGCAGGGGGGTGCAGGAGCAGGGGGGTGCAGGAGCAGGGGAGTGCAGGAGCTGGCTGCCCTGGGCTAACGGGCAGCTTTAAGCCCTGGTTTCATTGCACTTGGCAAACATGGCAACCAGAAACCTCCAAGGCTGCGTTGAGCCGCAGGGCTGCAGCACTGCCCTGGCCGAGCCCTCCCAGGGGGTGATTCAAAGGGGCAGCAGGTCACCCATCACCTCCTCCCTGAGCCACTGGCCCAAACTGGGCTGTTTCTCCTATGGGATAGCTCTGGTAGGAGCAACCCTACAATAACAGGCACGGTGCTGGGTCCTGGGGCACCCGCAGCCCCGCGCCCGCAAACACCCCGGGCTGTGTACACACAGCTCAGAGCTCGGTGTTCAGCCCCAAAACGAGAGATAAAGGAGGTTGGTAGGGTCTCCACTCAGGGGTTGGATGTGGGGATGGGGTCTTTGCAAGGTTCAAGATGGGTAAAAATAGGGTTTTTTAGAGATGGGGTGTCTGAGACAAGTTGAAGGGGTAAGGTGAGAGGATTTTTTGGGGTGCGTGGTGAGACCCAGCTGGTGTCACGTTTGAAAGTCACCCTTGGCCTCTCTGCACTTTAGACGACTACAAGGAGCTGGGTGTCAACTGCGAGAAGATGGCATCAGAGATCGAAGACCATATCCTTTGGGGAGGCTGGGGGTCTCCAGGCTCTGTCTGCTGGGGGGACACACGTGGGCTCAAGAGTGGTGGTGGGGACAAGGACAGAGGGTGACAGACTCTGTTGTTCCCGTGGCCTGCAGAGGGAGCCCAGACCGTGGTTAGAGGCTGAGGCTGATGCTGAGGCTGAGGCTGATGCTGATGCTGAGCATCCCCTGGGCACCCACCCACCTTAGTCCAGGGGTCTGTCCCCCCCACCCTGCTCAGGGACCTGCCTTCGTCCCTGGGAGAGTAAGTCCCAAATGCAGCCAAGGTCTCTTTTCTGAGCCCGCTGTGGGTGCCCGTGTCTCTTGCCAGCCCTGGCAGGGATGGAGCCACCTCTGGTCACCCCCAGCTCAAGGCTTTGGGGTTCTCCCGGCAGCCCCCCAAGGCCAGGACCAGCCCCAAGGTAGTTTCCCCTTCTGGGGATGCTTTGATTTTTGGTGCATCCCAAACTCTCCACTTGCGTGTGCCTCGGGCCTCATGTCCCAGCACAGGGCTTGGTGATCCTCCCTGTGCCCCGACAGCCTTTGGGTGTCACAGCAGGGAGAAGCGAAGTTGTTCTCCTCCCCACGTCCCAACCTGTGCTTCGTCCTGCTGAACCCGAGGTGGGAGAGATCCCCCACACGTGATTCCCCATGGCAGTAAGCCCTGTTGAGACCAGCCACTTCCATGCACGTGTGGGTGCTAGCCCAAGTGGCCACCAGCACTACTGAGCCCAGAGCAGCAGCGGGTGCCCTTGGGGCTGCCATAACCCCCCCCACCTTGTCCCCTTTGATTCCTTAACAGCCCCCACATATCTTCCAGGAGCTGAAGAGCACAGACATGAAGTATCGCAACCGGGTGCGGAGCAGGATCAGCAACCTGAAGGACCCCAAGAACCCCAGCCTGCGGAGGAACGTGCTGTGTGGGGCCATCCCGCCCAGCCTCATCGCTCGCATGACCGCCGAGGTGGGGACCAGGGTGGGGGGCATGGGTTGGCTCTTCTGGACCATGTCCATGCTGGTTTCACCTCCTGCCCAGCCTCTGCTCTTGGAGGCTGCATTGGTGCCCAAGGGTTGGCTGGATCTTGGCTTGGTGGTGTCCACACTGGGCTGTCCCAGCATCTCCTGGTCCCTCCTTGGTGCTAGCTGGTGCACAGGGAGCATCAGCAGAGGGAGGAAGCCTGGGGCACTGCTTGGTGACCGCCGCCGCCGAGCCCTGCAGCCCCCCCAGCCCATCACAGAGCTGGGTGTGGGATGTCACACTGGCAGGAGACAGGCTCGAGCGTCCCCGTTCCTCCTCCTCAACCGGGGCCCCCACATCATGCTCCAGGTCCCCGCAGGCAGCAGTTGGAGGATGGGGAGATTTTTATTTTCATCTGGATGGGTCTGAGCTCTCCAGTGCAGCAGGATCAGTCCTGGGGAGGGTGGAGAGGGCGATGGCCCATGGCAGAGCCACGGCGGCACTGACGCTGCCGGGCTGGTGGCAGGAGATGGCCAGCGATGAGCTGAAGGAGCTGAGGAACGCCATGACCCAGGAGGCCATCCGGGAGCACCAGATGGCCAAGACGGGCTGGCACCGTCACCGACCTCTTCCAGTGCGGCAAGTGCAAGAAGAAGAACTGCACGTACAACCAGGTCGGCCCCGGGCAGCCCCCGGCGCTCCCCAGGGGACCCCGATTTGGGGGGACGTCGGAGGGGTCCCCGCTGACGCGGCCGCCCGCTCTGCCGTAGGTGCAGACGCGCAGCGCCGACGAGCCCATGACGACATTCGTGCTGTGCAACGAGTGCGGGAACCGCTGGAAGGTCTGTGCCCAGCTCGGGATGCGGGTCTCCAGGACCCCAGACCCTTCCCTAGCCCTGGCAGGGTGGCAGAGCCCCCTGAAACAGTGCCAGGGGGGCTGGGTGAGGGCTCAGCACCCACCCCAGCTCTGCTTCTCCTGCAGTTCTGCTGACGGCACCTGGCGATGGGGCTGGAGGGGACACGGAGCGAGACGGGACGCTGTGACGGGCACATTGGGCAGCCGGGGTGGGGAAGGGGGTGTGACGGGGTGATGCTGGTCCCCACATCCCGGCTCCCTGTTTCCCAGCACTGAGCTCCCTCGAACAGCCCAGGGAGCCATGCTCTGGCCATGGGCGGGTTTACTCAGGAAGATCCTGGTGAATCTGAGTGATTCCTCCTTGTAGATACCCGCCCTTTGCTTGGGGGGCACCAGGAGCCCACTGGGAACGGGCATATCCCTGGAAACAGGAGACTGGTCCGACCGGGGCAGCTTGTCTTTCCCTGGGGGAAACCTGGACTCAGATGAGTTGGGGACAGGAGGGATGTTTCCCCATGGATGTGAGGCTGTGCCATTATCCCGGCAGTGGGAAAGGGTCAGGTTTTTCCCCCAAACACCTTCTTCTTCACCTGGAGTGCACCAGGAGGGAGCCAGGGTGGTTGCAGGGTGTCCGGATGGTGGAGGGATGCCACCGCGTCCCCGCGCTCTGCGACACACGGACCTGTCTCGAGGGCACTGTGCCCCCAGGAAAGAGGAAGGGATCGGGGAAAAGGAGCCGGAAAAACCCCTCCAGCTAAAGCAATAAAGGTGTCACCTGTCTCTGCGGCACAGACTGCTTTCTGAAGGGGGGGAGGGACCCGTGCCTCGGTATGCACCCCCCCAGCTTGACCCTCGTGGTCCTCCAAGAGCCCCCAGCCAGTTCCAGTGCATCTTGAATCCACCAGCCCCCGGGTTGGGATTTAACGGTGGCTCGATGCCCATCCATCACCTACCTGGTGATTAAAGACCCCTAACGAAGGCCGGACCCGCTCCTCAGCTGCGTCCCATGAAAGCTGTCCCATGGCAGGGCAGCACTGACACCGGCAGCTGGGAGGGTTTTCCAAGGAAAAGGCACTGGGTACCAGCTGGGAGATGGATCTTTGGCTGCAGGAGGTTTCGGGACGGAGTCTCGTGGCACCGAGCCCATCCCTTGCTGCCACCAGCCTCTGCCAGCGGCTTTCTTCGGAGGCGGCGAGACGTGACGGGGACGCAGGTAAGGTCACGGTGACCGTGGGGGACGAGGGTGCTGCCGCAGGGAGGAGGAGGATGGTGGAGCTGTGGGATTAACCGCTCGTTAATTTTTTAATTTTGGGCTGAGGCGTGAGCTCAAGGCAATTTGCACCCAGATTTGGGTGCTGACCCCGCAGTCCGTGGGGGACCCGGCAGCCTGGGGATGGGCTTTGCTACTCGTTAGCATGCCAAAGTCGTTAATAAGCCTCCAAAGCGATTATCGACCCTTGCGAAGGGTGTGTGGCTGCAATTAGGGAATACAGTGGGTGGGGGCGGCCGGATAAAAACACTGGGATGGAGCTCCCGGTGTCCCTGTGTGTGTGTCCTCAGGGAAATGTTGCCCCATACACTCTCCTCCAGGTCCCCTGAGAAATCCCAGAGGAGCAAAGGGAGCAGGGAAGGCAAAGTGGAGAGCTGGACGCTGCCAAAGGGTCCCCCCCCACCCAAACAAGGGTCCCCCCACCTAGTGGGAGGGTTTCCCGTCTGCCTGGTGAGCTCCTGGCCCTGAAGGATGCTCTGGGTGGGGATGCAGGATCCGACCCCTGTGGCACGGTGGGCAGGTGTCGCCCGGGCAGGGGACAGCGAAGGGCTCTCTGGCATCCAGCTGTTTCCAGGGGTTGAAATGGGCTCCGGGTGGCTCTTGGGGACGATACTCAGAGCTGAGCCCCCAGCCCACCCCACAGGGAGGGCACGAACACATGTGTGTGTTACAAAACCCCAGTTCCTAAACTTCCAGTCCCCAAGCTGGGATGGCTGATGGTGTTCGGGGTCTGGCTGAGACCCCTGGGACATCCCACCATGAGTCCTGGGACAGCCACCACCTGTGCCACCAGACCCCATCCTTTCCCTATGGCACCCCCAAGGGACATGTCTCTCCGCCGGCGCAGAATCTGGCATACGGACACCAGACCATCCACGTTTTGCTTTGCAATCCATTTGCCCAGGGTTCAAACCACTCCCTGGACCTCAGCCCCCCTCCCCGGCTCGCCCGCATCACGGGGCTTCGCCACTGCCCTTCTCCCCCGCATTTTTTCCAGCATTGATGAAAAAAATCAGTGCTTTGCTGTTCAGCGGTTTCCTTGGCAACCCCATTTCCCCATCCTCTCGCTCCATACCTCGCTAACCACCCCCAGCCCCGCTCACTACTCCCCAAAGTACATCTGCAGGGATGGAGCGGAAGGTGGTGGGTCCTGACCCCCCACCCCAGGATGGCTGGTCCAGGGGGTACCCTCAGCCAGGGCTCACTGAGCACCCAGGATTCTTGGAAAGGGGCTGGTGGTGAATTGTGGCTGAACCAAATTGGATTAACGCAGTTCTGGAGCTGACCTTTACCCCTCCATGGGGGTCCCCATGCTCCCCCAAGACTCCCCCTCAGTACCAAGGAGAGGTTGGACCCCTCTGGACCCTTTGTGGGGTGATGCTCTGGCCACATGGCACCCCCCAGGAGCTGGCAGTGGTTTGGGGTTCCATGGGAGCATCTCTGGATCTGCCAATGGAGCCCGTGTGCTCGTCCAAGTGACAACCGTGCCCCACACCCAGTGTCACTCCAGCCATCCACGCACCCAGCTTTTACCCCGCTGCTCAATCCTGCTTTGTCCTCCTTGGCTTCAGGGCTGCTCGAATTTGCAGTGAGGGAAGAAAAACGTGCATTAAATGGCTTAAAACTGACCCTCTGCTTGCTCCAGGCTCGAGGGATGAGGTGCCCGAAGAAAGGATTTGCCTTCAAAAAACAGGAGCAGCACTCCGAAGTGCTTTGCAAGGGCAGAGGGAGAACCTGAGTCAATGGTGTGGCCTCCGTGATAAAAGCTGGAGGATGCACAATGTGAAGATCAGACCCCAAACTCCCCATCCCAGCTGCCCGAGCCCCATTTGCAGGGACAACTCTTCCCTTCCCAAGGGAACATCCTCCCTCCTGCAGCCAGAAGGACCCATAGACATTATTTCCACCGCTCCAGCTCCTCACTCAGTGCTGGTGTCCCAGTTCTTTGGCAGGGTTGGGCAGATTCTCCCCTGCCTGTCCCCATGCACAGGTGCTTACTTTGCGAGCTGAGCAACTAATAGGTAATTATTGACTGGCACCAGCGCTTGTTGCCTGCCCAGACCTCATAAAACCACAAGCAAGATTCATCTGCCCAACCGGTGCCAGCTCTCGGCATGACCCGCTTTGCCATTGTTGGTAGAATCATAGAATCATGGAATGGTTTGGGTTGGGAAGGACCTCAGAGATTATCTAGTTCCAACCTCCCTGCCATGGGCAGGGACACCCTCCACTACACCAGGCTGCCCAAAGCCTCATCCAACCTGGCCTTGAACACTTCCAGGGATGGGGCAGCCACAACTTCTCTGGGCAACCTGTGCCAGTGCCTCACCACCCTCAGAGGGAAGAATTTCTTCCTTAGATCCCATCGAAATCTCCCCTCTTTCAGTTTAAAGCCATTGCCCTGTGTCCTGTCACTCCATACCCTTGTCCAAAGCCCCTCTCCAGCTTTCCTGTAGCCCCTTTAGGTACTGGAAGGTGCTGGAAGGTCTCCCCAGAGCCTTCTCTTCTCCAGGCTGAACAGCCCCAAGTCTCTCAGCCTGTCTCCATAGCAGAGGTGCTCCAGCCCTCGCATCATCTCCGTGGCCTCCTCTGGACCCGCTCCAACAGCTCCATGTCCTTCTTGGACAGTAGACAGAATTCAGCTCCCGTGGGAAAACCACAGCAGCCCAGAGCTGTGTCACTCCCACCTTGGCACCGCACCGGAGCTGCTCCGAGGGATGACATCCCCAGGGCGATGCTTGGCATTGTGCTGATGGTGCCTGGCGTGGGGGACAGGGGAAGGGGCCAGCCCTGCTCAGGAACTGAGCTGATTTGCTTTAAAAAGCAAGAAAACACAGAACAGGGGTTGTTTTGGGAGGGCAGGAATGACGCTGAGGGTGCTGAGCAGGGCGAGGCGAACCCAGAAACCCCCTCCCCAGTGCCCTGATGAGCTGGGAAGGGCACCCGTGTGCCCACGACACAGGGATGCAGCAGAACATTGCCAAGCTCAGGGATACCCACAGCTCTTCCCCAAATTCCAAAGGGGCTGCTGGATACCCCCAAAGCCAAGTGGAGTGGGGTCCAGCCTGGGACTTGCTGCTGGATGAAAGCAAGAGCCGCAGAAGCCCTAAATTTTTTGGAGGGACCACATCTGGTGCATCTGCTTTGAGCCATGGCTCAGTCGGAGCCTTTCAAGCACTCGGCTGCTCTGTGTTGGGCTTTTTTCTTTTTCTTTTTTTTCCCCACAGCGTTTTGTTTTAATTAAAGCCCAAAGCTCTGGTTTTCCTGAGCGCAAGGACACGGGAGGACGGGATGTGCTGGGATTTGGGGCTGGATCCCACAGATCCCAGCTGTCAAAGGGTGTGGAGTGTGGTGGGTCCCTAAATCCCCAGAGGAGCCGGGTAGGGGTACATGAGTGAATCCCAGCAGGACTCCCTGAGCACCCAACAACACACAAATATTGATAAATAAGGGGGAAAAAGAAAATTACTGAGCTTCCCAGTGCCAGTTCCAGCTCCGGGCTGGGATGCAAAGGGAGCAATTGCTTTTCTCCTTCCTTGCAAAGTGAATCAGCTGCTGTGGAGCAGCTCCTGAACTGAGTCGGTGATGGCCCAAACCAGTCCCGCCGCCCAGCTTGCTCTATCCCAGCCAAACCAAAATCCTGGGAGCAAAGCCATGGATTTGGCCTGACTGGGTACTTTTTGGTTGTTTTTTTTTTTTTTTCTTCTTTGGAAACAAGGGGAAAAAATCAGTTTGTCACCTGCAGCGTTTGCAATCCATAATCCATAGGTGGGAAATGGGGCGTTGAGTTGTAGGGGTGTCCTAAATCACCCCCCGCCCCCCCTCCTCAGGCTTTTTAATGATTAAATGCATCAAACGAGCCCAAACCGGACCCAAACCTTCGCTTCTAAAAGGAAACGTGTTGCATGGAAAATTACAGAATAGACTTTTCCAAAAGAAAAACCCTTTTGTTTCCTGGCCAAAGAGGTTTGCTGAGTCTGCAGAGAGATTCCATCTCAGCCTCCCTAAAAATTGCAGCACTTGGAAGGATTTTTTTCCCCCCTGCCTTGGCTGAGCAGGCAGAGGAGGAAGAATTGAGCAAAGATTCCCCTGTTATAAGCGAAAAAAAACCACCTCAACCCCATAAAATTCTGTCTTCCTCGATATTCAGCCGGAGCCACACACGCTCTTCCCTCTCGGGGTCAGGATGGATGGAGATGCCAGGGAAAACCACCCCAAGAAATGCTCTAAACCCACCCCCAGACCTCATGAATTCTCATCCCAGCACTTCCCACGTCAATACATTGACCTAAATATTATGGAGGGGGAAAAATAATACCGCATTGACTTTTTTTTTTTTCCCTGACATTTCTTTTTCTCCCTGCCAGGAGCTCTCGGGCACTCGGCAATTAGGAGCGGCAGATTAATCTTTAGTGATCTAATGAAGTGCCACGCGGCTGGAGGGAAGGGCTGGCGAGGGGGGGGATGGATACGCTCGGAATTAGTGCCGTTTGGGGCAGGTTTGGGTGCGGGTGGAGCACCAAGGGTGGGAGGATGGTGGGAAAGAGGAGGGGGCTGGGGAGCTGGGCTGGGTGCTCAAGGCTCATCCCCATCCCCTGGTCCTCTGCATCCCACCGCCCTTTGCGCCACGGAAGAGAAATGATCTTTGTGTGTTTTCTAACCCCGATTTGCTCGTCTGCAGCATCCCCAAAGCATCTTTCCAGGCGCTTTGCACCATCCCGGTGTCTCCCAGCCTCTGGCTGATGCTTTCCTTGGCTCCGGGATGACAGGTTGGGGTTGTGCCCAACCAGCCGTGTTTGTGCCTCCTTCCTCCGAGGTCCCTGAAAGCCGAGAGCAGCTGGCATCGAAGGCTGCATTCTTCCGACGAGCCGCCTTGTCTTTCCAAAGTGAAAGTATAAATAGCTCGTCCTGTAACGAAGCGACTACCCAGGAGCTGTGCCACTGTCGTGCCACCGCTGTGCCACTGCCGTGCCACTGCTGCACCACCACTGTGCCACTGCTGTGCCACCACCATGCCACCATCGTGTCACTGCCTTCGTGCCACTGCCGTACCACTGCCATGCCACCGCTGCACCACCACTGTGCCACTGCTGTGCCACCACCATGCCACCATCGTGTCACTGCCTTCGTGCCACTGCCGTACCACTGCCATGCCACCGCCACCGCCGTGCCACCACCGTGCCACCGCTGTGCCACCGCCGCCAGCTGCTCTTAGCAAACCCATTACCCACAGCAGCCAATTTACTCCCCGAGCCTGGCAGGGTCAGCGAGCGTCAGGGAAGCAAACGCTAATTAATTGCGCTCTGCCAAGCAGCCCGGCGCGCAATTAGTGAGTTAACGGCAAGCGCCACTGCGGCGAAACGGAGATGACGGAAGTGGCACCGGCCACACCGGGGATGGACCCGCTTCGGCCAGGGCGATATGTGCATCGGTGGCACGCCGCCGCCGCCGTGGGCACCGGTGAGGCCGCATGTGTTTGTGCCTCTGCATCGCCCACCCCAGTCCAGCACCCATCTCCGACACGAGCTGCCCCCGCCGTCGAGGGGCCGCGCTCCCTCTGCCCGACCGTTTCCGCAGGTAAACGTGATATTTCCTTGGGGCAGGAGAGCTGCTCTGGATAGAAAAAAAACTCCTGGTGATGGGAGATGAAGAGCCCCGGGAGAAATCATGTGCTAATGCCCTTCCATCGCTGCCGCTGCCGCCGCGGTGAGTCATCCAGGCCCTCCGAGGATCCCGGCTGCGCTTGGATACGGAGGAAGGTAGAAGAACAAGGCGAGAGGGGAAAAAAAAAAAAATTGCATCACTTATAAGCTGTCTTGACTACAGCAAGGGAAAAAAAAGAAATAATAAAAAGCTGTCCCCTTGCCATCCACCCACGGCTCCCGTCCCAAGGCCACGGGGAGGAGGGGGTTTGGTGTTGGGTGGATGAGGAATGAGGCTGGTTTTGCAGAGAAATGGGAGCACTTAGCCTGGGAACATTTCAAATCATTAACAGAGCGCAATTATTCGTGTTTTTCTTCCCTTTTTTCCCCTCGGGTTGCTGGTATCTCTTTGCAGGCAGGAGGAGGATGGGTCTCTCCAGCAGGCTGGTGGGAAAAATCCATCTTGGAGTTGGGAATCCGGCTGGAGCAACACTTCGAAGGTGCTCCTGGTCCCTCAGCTGCATCCGTACGGATGTGAGCGTGGTGCTGCCCCGACAGGGACAGGAGGGTCCGAGGCTCTCGGGGGTGGTGGCCACCCCCGGCCGAATTTTGCTCCCTGCAGCTCCGTAGATGTCCTGCTGCGTTTGCACGGGAAGGGTGAGTGGAAAAACCCAAACAATATAAAAAAAATAAAATAATCCTTTAAGTCAACAGCATTTTAGCTAAGCCAACACCTCCGTGAGCCAGGGCTGCTTCCTGACATAAATCCCAAGGGATTTACGCATCAAACACGTCTTCTCCCCAAACTACTGCAGCCAAAACCTTGGGAAGGGGGGAAAATATTTCCCGTTTCCAGCCTGTTTTCCTCTTCCCTGTAAATCAACGTCTCCGGGCAGAGCACTTCCTTCAGCCCGGGGTTTCGTTAGACGTCAGTCATTTAATATGGCTTTTAAATTCCTGTGTTTGGCTCCCAGCCACTTCACCTGGCTCGGAGCAGGGATGCTGGCACGTCGCGTTGAGAAAATATAATGCTATATTTAGATGGGCAGAGGGAGAGAGATGGAAGAAGAGCTGTTCCGATCATTAAACCACCGCTTTCAATTTTTCCTTATTACTATTCCTCGTTTAAGCACGGGCTGGGCCGGCCAACTGCTCCCCAGGGACAGCCCAGCCGAGAGCTGCAGCGTCGCAGCCCTGAAAGGGTTCTGGGGGAAAAAGAATGACCCCAAGCCCATAATCAGGGGAAAAAATCTTCCCTGTGAATGTCATGCCAAGGCTGCGGCGTGCGGGAAGGGGATGGGGACGTGGCCGGATGGCCGAGGTGGGTGGCCAAGAGCTTCGTGTCGGGCTGTGATGGCATCGGGGAGGAAGAGTGGGAACGGGAGGGAGGGAGATTGTGTGCATCTGCGAGATGCAGGAGGGGAGCGAGGGGGGAGTTTTTTGTGCTTTTTGGGAGAAGAAAGAAAATGGAGAGAAGGGGGGGATAAAGAGAGAAAAAACCACCTTCGGCAACCAGCTGCCGCAGGTTTTGTGGGCTGGGGAGGCTGGAAGGGGGGAGCTGCCTTGGGAGCTGGGAGAAGCACAAAGAGGTGATGGCTGAGTGCAGCAGCCTTTGCTGGCACTGCTCCTCTTCCTCCAGCCCCTGCCCACTCCCTGCCCTCGCCCAGGGCTGAATCGCCCTTGGGAAGAGCCAAAGCACCAGGTCAAGGGCGCCCGGCGTCACGCCGGGGCCTCGCTTGTGCTCCCATGCTGGCTCTGACAGCATCAGTGATGTCCTCCAAGCCCCATCGCTGGTGGGATTCAGTGTCTGGTTTAAGCCACCTCAGCTCGATCATGTCTGGGTATCTCCTCTCTGGAAGTAAAGACCAAAACCGGGGTGCCAGCACCCCCCAAGGACCCCCTCAGCCCAACCCTCTGCCATTCCCACCCCTTTTCCATAGATAACCCCAATTCACTTCACTTGGAGCAGCTGTTTACCAAACGCTGGGATTTACTCCCTCCCAGCCCATGTCACTCAACCACCATAACCAAGGCCACCAGTGCGAGTGTGTGAGCCCCGACTGGACACCAGCAGCATCGGAGTCATGACCACAGAAGAGCCACGTCATCCCCACAGTCTCCGGAGGCTCCCGGTGCTGGTTGATGGACCGGGAACGCCGACAGCGGCTCTGCCCCACGGCTCGGTGTGGCTCCCGGCAGCGGCGAGGGAAGCAGGTGGCCGTCTCGGAAAAATACGGCATTGGGCAGCCACCATCTGTGTTCCTTTGGATGGAGGAGGTGCTGCCATCCCTGCATTCTCTCCCGAGGCCATCGGGACAAGGCAGGACAGATGGCAGCAGGCATCTGACTTCATCAGGCTGGGAAGCAAAGCAAAGCAAAATGCCCAGCGCTGGCAAAGGATTGGAGAAGGCACTGGCCGGGGCTGGGGTGGCATCGCTGTGAACACTGACATGCTTCTCCTGCAGCTCTCTGGTGAGGATGGGAAGGTTCAACATCTTATCTGAAGCTTTGAGGGCAGGTTCTTGACTTCTGCTCCTCTCCAGGGAAAGGAGGATGCACAAGTGTCACCAGGAGAAATAGGACAAGCCCTCACCTTACGGTGTGTTTAACACCCAGTGGGGCCGGAGGGACCAGCACCATATACACGGAGCTTTCCATGTGTTCCACTGGTAGTTGCAGCTCTTAAGGAAGAGTCTGGAGACCTCCAAAGCCCAACCTGCAGTAATTTATTTGAAGACACAAATAGGGCTGGCACCTACAGCCAGATGTTTTCAGTCCTCAGGAACCGTCAAGGAGATGTGCATGGGGACGCGGTGGTCCCTGTGCTTGCATTGCTCGAGGCACCTTGGGACTGAAATGCCTTCTGATCATAGAATCATCGAATGGTTTAGGTTGGGAGAGACCTTTGAGACCATCTAGTTCCAGCCCCGCTACCATGGGCAGGGACACCTTCCACTACCCCAGGTTGCTCAAAGCCTCATCCAGCCTGGCCTTGAACACTTCCAGGGATGGGGGATCCACAACTTCTCTGGGCAATCTGATCCTGGAGCCTTCTCCAGGATCAACGACCCTAATGGGAGGATGTTTCAAAAGAAAACCAGCAAGTGATGTTGTTGGCTTTTCTACTGGAGACCTGGCTTGGCCAAGTCAGAGATGAGCTGGGTGGAAGGCGGGTGGTTGGCTGGTGACCAGCTTTGCTTGGGCTCTGGCCAAGCTTGCATCCAGTCTGGCTTTAGCTGATCCCAACTCCCGAACCCTTCAAAGTCTGATCGAAGCATCAAGGAAAAATCCTGAGCTTTGCTGAGCTTTTTGGAGAGAGCCCTGCCTCAGCGTTGAACCGGCCATCACCGCTCCTGAGATCCAGGACCGAAGCCAGGCAGGTGAGGGATGCTGCAGCCTGATTCCCTGCAGCAAGTCTTGCCTTCAGGACCTGCCCAGCATCTTTCCAAACCTGCCAGGATCTTGTCACAAATCCAAAGCATCACTCTGGGACCTGCTGCCTACCAGCCCACACTGCAATGGGGACATGCTGGTCCTCGTGCTGCCCACACCCAGGCAGCCATCCTGCCTGGACCGGGCACTTGCTGGGCACGGTGAGCAGGTTCCCAGCCAGCCGGGAAAAGAGCCTTAATCACACGTATAAAACACCCTGTAAACCACCAGTGCTCAATCATCTGCCGTCGCTTCCCTGACCTTCACATCTCAACGCCCTGCGAGGACCGACTGGCACGAAAGCCAAGTGCTGGTCGGAGCTGGATGCTCTTTCTGCAGCTCCTGGTGCTGATGCCTCCAGGTCTGAGCCACCCAAATCTCCGTCCTTCCACCCAAAACACGAGCTTTAGCCAAACTCTCCTATGCTTTTCCACTAAAAGGAGGTTTTCTCTCCTCTCCCAACCCCGAACCAACTCATCCCACGGATGTTTGGAGGAGCGTGAAGAAGCAGAGGGGAGAACCAAGCTCTGTGTCCAGAGCAAGAGGCACCAAAGTGACAGCGGGGGAGAGGAGCCGGGCTGCACCGTGATTCCGCACAGCCGGAGAGCAGCAGGATTGCAGCTGGGTTAGCGCTGACCTGGATTCACAACATCAAAGACGACACCCGGCTCCTCCCCGGCGGCTCCAGAGCCCTCAAAGGAGGTGAATCAATGGGCTGAACGCCCACACGTCCTCCCCCCCCACCCCCTTTTGTGGCAGGAAGGTAAAAAAATGCCAAAAAAGTAGGTATTTTATATGCTGAGAAGGAAAACTGCCTCCTCCATGGCCAGGACGGTCTAACCCCAGTCTGGCCTGGGTCCGACCCCTGTCCTGCTGGTACGGCAGCAGGTAAATCGCTGTCAGACCCATGGGAGATGGACAAACAGACCTTATTCCCTTAGGAAACCCAGCCATAAAACTCCTCCCTGTTCCTTGGCAGTGCAACACGCGTGTCTGCATGCACCAACGTGCACATGGAGGACATCCCTCCAGCATGTCACAGCCGGTCACAGGCACCAGGACACGCGGTCTCCATGTCATGACCCGTCATAGACACTGGGACAATGTTTATAAATATGTAAAGGGTGACTGCCATGAGGATGGAGCCAGGCTCTTCTCAGTGGCATCCAATGATAGGACAAGAGGAAATGGATATAAGCTGGAACACAGGAGGTTCTGCTTAAACATGAGGAAGAACTTCTTCCCAGTAAGGGTGACAGAACACTGGAACAGGCTGCCCAGAGAGGTTGTGGAGTCTCCTTCTCTGGAGATGTTCAAAACCTGTCTGGACGCGTTCCTGTGTGATCTGATCTAGGTGGTCCTGCTCCGGCAGGGGGATTGGACTAGATGATCCTTTGAGGTCCCTTCCAATCCCTGACATTCTGTGATTCTGGGATTCTGTGACACGCAGTCCCCATGTCACGATCAGCCACAGGGCACCGGGACACACAGTCCCCATGTCCCAGCCTCAAGGGACCTGCTCCATGCCCAGGAAAACGCAGCCCCAGCCCCTTCAGGGATCCCAGGGCTCCCGTTTACCCCAATTCCCTCCAGCAGCAGCTCGAAGCTTTATTTATCCATCACAGCTCGGGCTCGGAGCAGCATCCAGCGCTGGATCCCCCCCTCCCCATGATGCTTCATTTACGAGATGACTCACAGGTTGTTAACGCTCCCGACACGCATCGGATGGAAAGCAGAGATGCCACCTCCGAAAGCCAGCTGGGGGGGGGACAGCCCGGGCTCACAGCTCCCCGAAATGCGGGGAGATGCTGCCAGTTCCCAATCAACACTCCATTGTCAGCTGAAGGCGGCACCAAGCAGGGGGGTGAAAATACCTAAATAAGCAACAATCAGGGAAAAAAAAAAAAAGCACAACTAAACAAGCAACAATCAGGAAAAAAAAAAAAAGAAGGTTCCTGGGGGGATTGAGTCTCTCAGGATTGGGGTACGGAGCAGTGTCCTTTGCTGCCAGGGAGGCTGGTGGTGCCCGGGAGCTGTATGCTGGCCCCAGCCCCGCTATGGGGCCAGGCATGAGTCTGGGTGAAGGAAGAGGGTTTAACAACCTCTGAAATAAATAATAGGTTTGGAGACGTTTTTCAAGGAAAGAGGAGGATGATGAAGCAGCTGATGCCCCCACCCTGTATTTGTAAGGACTCAGGGTGCACCCAGCCCTGGGTGGAAGCAGGGGGCTCAGGGAGGCTGGCACCACCACCAGCTTGAGCCTGAGGAGGGGATAGTCTCCCTGGTGCCCCGGGGACACCGAGAACATCCCAGGGACACCGGTGGCACCACCTCCTCCAGGATACCTCTGATCTCCAGGAACGGGCTCGGTGCCCACAAAGTGCCAAGCTGAGATTTGCCCCCTGAACCTCAACCCGGCTCCAAGCCCGTCCGTCCTGCAGCACATCCGTGGCTCTGCCAACACCCTGCCCTTGGAGACAGCCTCCCCGCGCACAATGCGGAGGAAATAACGCTGCAAAAAAAACCAAACCCACAAACCAACAACCCACAACCCTCCCTCTCGCCGTTCAGCCACGCATAACGGCGAGGCAGGGAAGAATCTCATCTAATTTTAACTCCCCTGACAGACGGGCTTTGTTCTTTCCCAGCAGCTGCCCCGCAAGGTATGAAAACATTCGGAGATGTTGACGTGGAAAAACAAAACCACAAAAATCAGCCCATTTTCCTCTTCAGGGATGATTTACCTGGAGCTTTCAGAGGAGGGAGGGGGAAGCAGTGAGCCCCACGGAGCCGGGGGGAGAAGCTGGGACCCACAGCTCAGTGGGTATCGGTGTGGTTGGGCTGATGTGCGCTCACTGACATGGAGCTGTTGGAGTGGGTCCAGAGGAGGCCACGGAGATGACGCGAGGGCTGGAGCACCTCTGCTGTGGAGACAGGCTGAGAGAGTTGGGGCTGTTCAGCCTGGAGAAGAGAAGGCTCCAGGGAGACCTTCCAGCACCTTCCAGTACCTGAAGGGGCTACAAGAAAGCTGGAGAGGGGCTTTGGACAAGGGCGTGGAGTGACAGGACACGGGGCAATGACTTTAAACTGAAAGGGGAGATTTCGATGGGATCTAAGGAAGAAATTGTTCCCTCTGAGGGTGCTGAGGCACTGGACCAGGTTGCCAGAGAAGTTATGCCTGCCCCATCCCTGAAATTGTTCAAGGCCAGGTTGGCTGAGGCTTTGGGCAACCTGGTGTAGAGGAAGGTGTCCCTGCCCATGGCAGGGAGGTTGGAACTAGATGATCTTGAAGGTCCCTTCCAACACAACCCATTCCGTGCTCCATTCGCCCCCTTTCTTGCAAGCCCCCAAACCTCTCAGACCTACAGAAAACAGGGCAACGCGTTGCCCATCCCACTGAAATGCTGCTGTTCCCCAAGGAGTGATTCCACACATACCCCTAAACAAGGGGATGTGGGTGCAAACGGAGCCCCTACAAAGGGGTTCACCATGAGCTAGGCTCCACCCAGGTCCCTCCATCGCACTGACCTCCCGGTTTCTCATACATTCCACAGGAGAGACGGATCGTCCCAGCACATCCATCCAACCCCCCCGAAGAGGCTGAACCAGGCTGGGGTGAATCAGGCCCTGTCGAAGTTCAGAGGCAGCTCAGGGGGAGCAGGTGGGGTTGGTAAATCCCACCTTCAGGGGCTGGTGTGTCACCCATATCAGGGGATGGATGGATGGATGGATGGATGGATGGATGGATTTGGGAAGAGAGAGCTTGCATACGGGACTGCTCTCACCACCACGTAACCTGGTTCCTGCCTCTGCCTGAGGCTGGTCCCCTTCATCCCCTCCTCAGGATGCCCAAAGGGGTCCCTGTGGCTCCGGCACAGCCACACTCAGCCCCCACCTACCAGCTTCGTTAACCCCAGAGGATCCGTGTGGGCACTTCCCCACCATTTCTTGTACCCCCCTTTTAACGCAGGTTCCGTGCCGGAGCCGCAGGCTGATCACTCCCGTTCGCTCTCCGGCTTGGGGCGGTGATGTGCCAGGCTCTGTTCCTTGGGGCGGTGGGTTTCCAGACAGGGCACCCCACCAGCCCTCCCGCAGCACCCACTGGCTGCAAAAACACAACCCTGCTCTTTTCACGCAGGGTTTTCTGGGTGCTGCAGCATTTCCAGCCTTGGGGAAGCCTCGATTCCATCTCCAACTTGCCATCTTTGACCTCAAGCCATCCCGGCGAAGCTCCTCCCGTAGCAGAAGGAGCTATTTTAGCTGGCTGTGCTCTGCCCAGGTTGCTGTCTGCCTCGCTTAGCCCAGCTGCCTCCTCGCCTGACGAGCCCTCTCCCACCTCCTCTTACGCCCATCCCGCTATTTTTAGGCTTTGCCCACAGACCCTACGATGGGTTTGTACCCCCCGAGGGCTGACGGCTTCGGCGAGCAGGAGGGAAAGGAGCTGGTGGGGAGGAGCTGCTACATCCCCGTCCCACGTTCCTCCCTTCCTTCCTCGCAGGAGGGGTTGCATTTGCTACCGAGAGCAAAGCCATGGCATCAAAGTCCCTCTCTTGGCAGAGTGTAGATAAATCCTTCAGGAAACTTTCCAAGCAGCTCCTGGTTTTGACTTCTGGTGCTGCGGAATTTGTTCAGGGGTTTATTCATTTGCTGCCACGTCGGGGTTATTTCGGCTCCTCTTGAGCACCAGGGATGTGGCGTTTCGTCAACAAACAGCCTGGAAAAATGCGTTTGTGGAGGGCAAGTGGAAAAGCAGGCAAAGGGATGGAGAAAAAGGTGCCCGCACACGTGGCGTGTCCCTGCCCGCGGGTACCATCCATCGCCGGTTCATGCCAGGGTGTTAGGAAAGGGCACGGGCAATGATGGGACCAGGATGCAGCACCCACGGGTGGCATTTCAGTGGGTCCCCGTCCCTGCAGCATCGATTGCAGGTGCTGAGCTCCAGATCTGAGTGGTGTTTGCTTGAAAAGCAAAACCCTGCACAAACGAAAACCTCGGGAGGCGAGAAAGGGGCTCACGAACCTCAAGAGAAGCCAGGGAAGCCCCCGAACCCGACACCCGGAGCTGCTCATCTTGCCAAAAGCAACCCTCAGCCCAGCTCCGAGCTGTTGTGGCCAGCTGCCCCAGGGCCCCTGCTTCAAATTTTGGGGAAAAAAATCCAGTAAAAAAGGGAGTCAAGCGCTGTGGAAGGGGGAATAAATAATCACAGCTTCCTCTCTCTGCATCACAGCCCAGAATTGTCACGGGCAGGGCTCCGGCTGGCTGCCAACCTGGAAATTATACCAAGAGCCAAATATTTATATAGATTTATATCAATTTATATAGATTTATATAGATTTATGTTATAGTTATGTTATAGTTATATACCTGGCAGAGCTGCCCTGGGTCCCTGGCTCACTCTTCGGCCCTGCAGCTATTGGCACCAGACACAGCACAAGGTGAGCGGCACGTCCCGAGGCTCAGCGTCCTCCTGAGTTCCCAAAAATCTTTGGGGAGAAATCATCTCCCCCACCCCATTTCCTCCTCCATTAACCTCCAGCCATTCCCATGGATTTCGACCGGAATCCTGCCACAGCAGATTCATGGCTCCTGTATGTTATTTTTTATGGTCGTTTTAATTAAAAACAATAAATTCCGGAGGGGAAGAGGGTCTTCCCGCGGTGAAATACACTTTATCGAGTTTGCAGCCTCTGAGTAAATCAAAATGCCGCCGTCAGCAGCCGTGGCTGTAAATCCCCCCCGGACGGACCCCAGCTCGGCGGGCAGATGAGCACCATGAATTCTCCTCCTCGACAGCCTCGGCGTCACTCTCACCACCTCGGCTTGATTTACCTCCTGTCTGCACTGGGGTTGTTTGGAGGAGGTGGGAGAGGCAGTGTGTATCCCCCCCCTCCAGTTATCCAGGGTGCGGAGGAGAGAATATGAGCTAAGGCGATGCCACGGAGAACTTCCTAAGAGGAGTAATCTCTGTAGGAGAGCAGGAATGAAGGCAGGATGAAGTGGCACTGATAATACTCAGGGTGCAGAGAGAATTCCCAGCTGCCTGGGCACCCCAGTTTCTGGCTGGGGGTCTGACTGGCACCCAGTGATGGATGGTCAGGACCTGCAGGAGCCATCACTTCCCTTCACCTGCTGCATTCATGGTCCTCAGGCTCCGCACACTGCAACAAGGTGATGTTCTCCCCTCCAACATGACCTCCCTGCCTCAGTTTCCCCACCTTCGGAAGCGATATCCATGGCAGTAGCGCGGCTCGGCAGGCGGAGCGGCGAGAACTGAAGGCAGGCGGATGAACAGCAAAGCCCTTTAAAGATTTTTCCATTTGTTTCACGTATCCGCTGGGTTTATTTTTAACATTCCAGCTGAAAAAAAAAAAAAGAATAAATGCTCCCAACTAAATAAACGCTCGCAAGCTGAGCCGAGAGGACGGGTTTGCTGGAACCTGCCAGGACGATTACTCCTTTGCGGATAACCCTTCAGAAAAGGGGTCAGTGGGGGGTCTCCGGCCGTGCCGGGAGCCAAACAAAGGGATGAACCCTCTTCCAAAGAGCTCCTCTGCCACGCTAAAAGCTATTTCTCACTCCCCGACCCGACATTTCCCTCCCGCTGGGAGCGATCGGCAGTCGGGCTGCGTCAGAGCTGGGCATGGCAGAGACTCAACACCTCGCTCCGGGCCTGGGAGGTTGTGTTCAGCCCCAGGAAGGTGTTTAAATCCCATGTCCCGGAGGATGTAGCCCTCTGCCCTGCTTGGGCTTTCGGTTGCCTCCTTGCAAACCCATGGCAGGAATGGAAATGCTCTCCAGGCAAGAGAGGATGAGGCACGAGGATGCAAAGTGGAGGACCCGGGGCACATATAGCACATTAAAGACATCCCTGTGCTCCCAGTTCCTGTCCATTCCCATCCCATTAACCCTTTGGGATGAACCAGGGGCCGTCGATCTGAAACCCTCGCTCCATGATGGTGGAAACCCACCGAATCCTCGGTCAGCGACCCAGGAGCTGTTTACTGACTGAACCATTGGATGAATGCAAAGATATTAATTCCCTCCTGGGTGGTTTTATGAGGCTCTTGTTGGAATATCTGGATACTTGGACACTGCAGGAGCTGCGTGCTGGCAGAGCATTACGCAGACTGAAAACCCCATCTCCAGGGTTCAACCCGCTGCTGGTCTTTCCTCCACATCCTCTGTCCCCTGCCCTGTCCCTTCTGAGCCAAAAGCACCCAAAATTGCAGAAAACCCTCCTCCCTGGCTGAGCCAGCTCTTTCCCAGAGCATGGCAAGGAACGAATCCATCCCCAAAGCGAAGAGGCGCTGGAGGTACCCCAAACGCAGATCCCTGAAGTATCCCAAGCATGGACCCCCCCAGCCTCTACATCTGCCGAGTCTCGGGGAAAAAATAAGGCTCCTGCCTCTGCTTTGCAGATCCCGAAAAGGGGGTGACCTGCTGGGGGGTGGGTCCTGCCCCAAGGATGGTAAGCGTGACCCTCAGCATCCCATAAGCCCAGCTGCTGAGCAGGTGGTGCTGATGTGGCCGTGTTTGCACCCCCACCCTGCTGCGGACCCCTAAATCCTGCACTCTGCAGCAGCATCCCCCATTAACCCCCCAGCATCCCCCATTACCCCCTCTCAGCATCCCTCCAAGCCCCTCCTGCATCCCTTCTTTTCCCTTCCCAGCATTGTTTCCCAAGTCCCTCTTCAGCATCCCTCCCAAAACCCTCAACCCCAGCAACTCCCAGATCTCCCCCAAATCTCCCCCCAACATCCCTCCCAAGCCCCGCACTGACAGCGTCCCTCCAATTCCCTCCCCCAAGTCCCCACCCCCAGCATCCCTCCCGAATCCCCTACAACATCCCCCCAAAACCTCCTCAGCATCCCCCAAACCCCCCAGCACCCCCCAGCCTCCCCACCTCCATACGGGGGGAGAGAAGGAGAGAGAGAAAAGTCACAGGGAGAGGGGGTGGGGGGGGGATTGGAGAGACCCCAGCTTTGCTTTGGGGACAAGGGGACTGTGTGTGTGTCCCCCCCACCCTCTTTCTTCCAGACAAAGAAAACCTGTAACAGCCAAGGCACCGAGACACATCGCACACACCCGCCTCAGACCCCCCCGGGATGTTTGGGGCTCCGGGGGAGGGCAGCAGGCAGGGATGGGGTGCAGGCAGGGTCCAGGGAGGGGGGGGGGGGGTGCAGACAGGGAATGGGGTGGGAAGGCTGCCGGGGATGAAGGAGAGGCAGGGATGACGGAGGGGGGATGCAGGTAGGGACCTGGAGGTGGGAAGGGAGGCCGGGATTCGGGAGGGGGGTGTCAGGGAGGGGCTGGGGGGGCAGGCAGGAATGGGGGTAGACAGCGACAGGCGCGGGGGGGGCGCAGGGTGGGAGAAAGGCAGGTAGGAAGGGAGGGAGAGACCGGGGAAGGAGACAAGGACGTGTCGCGGGGAGAAAGGCAGGGACGGGGGGGGACAGACAGGGACGGGGGGGGAACAGGCAGGGACCGGGAGGGGCGACAGAAGGGACGGGAGGGGCAGACACGGAGCGGCGGGGGACACGCAGGGCCGGGGAGGGGGACGGGGAGAGGGAGCAGGCGGGGGGTGGGAGGCAGGCAGGGTGGGGGCGGGCAGGGCCGCCCCCGGCCCCACGTGGCTCGGGGGACACGCCGGGTTTATAAAGCGTCGCCGGTCGCCGGGCGGGTGCGGGAAGCGGCGGCGGTCGGCAGCGGGACTCGAACCCGCGGCTCTCGGATGCGCCCGGCAGCCACGGCAGGGCCGGGGCCGCCCGCGGGCCATGGAGCTGCCCACGGAGCTGCCCACGGAGCTGCCCACGGAGGCCGGTACCACCTGGGGCAACGGCACCGTCTGGGCACCCCTGCCCGGCCCTGGGGGCAACGACACGGGGCCGCAGCGAGCCAAGAACGCCACGTCCATCCTCATCGCCATCGTCATCACCGCGCTCTACTCCGTGGTGTGCGTGGTGGGGCTGCTGGGCAACGTCCTCGTCATGTATGGCATCGTCCGGTGAGAGCGGGGAGCCCCGGTGGCACCCCACGGCTGCCTCGGGGCTGGGGAGAGAGTGGAAAGGGGGAGCCAGGGGTGCTGGGGGGGAGAGGGTGGAAGAGGGGAGTGTGCACTGGGGTGAGTGTGCACTGAGAGTGAGTGTGCATCACATGTGAGATGGCAGCCAGAGCCAGTGTGGACCAGGGATGAGTGTGCAACATGTGCAAGATGTGAGATGACAGCAGAAGAGAGTGTGCCCCAGGACTGGGTGTGCACCAGGGGTGAGCCAGCAGCAGGAGTGAGTGTGCACCAGATGTGAGTGTGCACCATGGGTGCATATGCACCAGGTGTGACCGTGCACCAGGGGCAAGACAGCAGCTGAAGTGAGTGTGCACCAGGAATGAGTGTGCACCAGGAATGAGTGTGCACCAGGGGAGAGACAGCAGCAGAAGTGAGTTTGCACCAGGAGTGAGCGTGCACCAGGACTGGGTGTGCGTCGGGGGTGAGTGTGCACCAGGAGTGAGCGTGCACTGGATGTGATCCAGCGGCAGGAGCGAGGGCGGGTGTGCGCCAGGTGCTTGTGAGCAGGTAGCACGGAGATGGGGGTACCCAGCACGTGTGAACGGTGGGTGTGTGAGCACACACGTGCACGGAGGGTGCCCAGAGGGAAAAGCAAAGAGCGTGTGTGCATGAAGGAGTATGGGTGTGTACGGGAGCCGGCGTTTGGGGGGAGCCCGGGGAACACACCCCGACACCAATAGCCGCGTGTTCCCACACACCCACCCCCAGCCAGGGGAGAGGGGCTGGGGGGCTCCCACTGGTGCTGACCCCACTCCATCCCCAGGTCCGAGATGCTCAGCCACGAATGACCCACCGCAGCCTGTTCCCGGTCCTGCTGCCAGCTCGTGTCCGTGCTGCCGGCACCTCCTGCAGCCGGCTCACTCCTGCTTTTCTCTAACAAAGAGCAGGAGCCCCATGGCCCAGCCCCAGCTCGCACCGCGGCCGAGCTGACCCCCAGCCCCCCCAGCCTGACGCACCAGCTCCAGCAGCAGAGACCCCCTCGTGTCCCGGGGGGCCATGAACCCCACTTTGGCTCCGTCGAGCAGGAAAGCAGGTGCCGGGGCAAGTCCAAAACCTCTGCCGAGGCATTCCCTGGGCAGGGACAGTGGGTGCTGGGTCTCTACACCCCAGGACAAGCTACAGGACCCCAATGTCCCCCCCTTTTCCAGTAGACGAGGCATGGTGGGACACTGCTGGATCCAGCCTGGCGCTTCTGCCGGGGTGCAAAATTCCCAGCCCTGACGAATCCCCTCTTTGTCCGAGACACTGGTTGATCCTCTCTGGGTACGACGGGTTCACGCGGCCAAAGCTGCGTTAACGTGGGACAACAAAGCCAAGTCTCGCAGACCGCAGCAGCGGGGGCTGCCAGAGCCCTTGTGGCCCCCGGACCCCTCCGACAGCGGAGGCAGGAGCCATGCTCACCGTCACGCCGCTGCCGGTGACGGCGCAGAGGCTTTGTCACCCGCAGCCTGGCAGGAGGGAGCCCAGGTCTCACCGGATGCCCGGGCTTCACCACACCCTCTCCCATACCAGGGCACGGGCTTGTCCTGGGCTGGGGGACTCAGGATTCACGGGGTTCATCCCGATTCCCATCGCCCCAGGGGTTCCTGTAACCCCAGGGGCCAAACTGGACCTTGTAGCTTGATTTAAGCAAACCCCAAGAATCCCCATTTATTCCTTCGCACGGAATAAATGCGGTGACTCACTGGGAGGGCAGGAAACCAGCCTGATCCGTGCCCACCAGCCTCGCCGGGCTGCCCATCACCCTTGTGCCTGGCTCCCCACCCTTTCCATAGCTCCACTGTGTATTTTTAACCGCCAGAGAGGGTGGGCAGACGGGGAGTGGGACGGGGGTGTCACTCGCTGACCCTGCTCGATACCAGATGAGATTTTTTTCGTCGACTCGAGGCAGCTTTGAAAACTCAGCCCTAGACTGAAAAAAGGAAATTAAGGTAATTGTTGCGGAGACATACGCCACGTACAGTGTCATGGTGAAGGATGAGCGTTATTAGACCCCCTCCAGCTGGTTCTGCTCTCGGAGAAGACGGAAGGCATTTGAAAGAGAAGGTTTTAATGTGCAAACAACATCCTCCCCATTTAATTCGCTAAGGAGCCCAACGTCACCCGTGCTTTAGACAGCAGCATCCCCAGATCCCAGCGCCGTGGCTTCCAGCCCCTTGTTTTCCAACCCACCAGCTGATGCTGGAATTAAACACATCTTCCTAAGGAATGAATCAACAACGTCCTCCAAGCCCCTGGGACAGGAGGGGCTGCGGACCCACACAGAGCCCAGCACCTGCCTTCGCCCTGTACGTGGGGCTCACTGGCAGAGCTGCTCCGCATCGGCTGGGTTTAGGCCAGGATTAGTTAGGCTCCGCTGGGGAAAAACCTGCGTCCGTGTGGGATCAGCTTGGATTCAGCCCTCGCTGATGGAGAGCTGCTGGCCATTTGTCTTGTGGCCCTGGGGACATCTCCCGGTGTCACCTCCCGCTGCCCCTGGGCCCCTGCAGAGTGCCCTGGCAGCCTGCGAGCGCAACCGGAGCCCATCCTGTGGAATCAGGGAGCTCAGGCTCCCTGGGGATGAGCTCTGAGGATGCTGCGGAGCCCGTCCATGCCAGAGAGGCAGGTACACACAGCCCCCTGCTCCGCAGCCCCCACCTGAGCCCCCCTGAACGGGCACCCAGCACCCCAGAGAACCCAGCACGGCCAAAACTCTCCTCACCTGGAGCACCCAAAACCCCACTGGGTGTCCAGAGGGAGCTCAGTCTCCCCAGCACCCTCCTGCAGCTCTGCAGTTACTGCTGCAGCGTTGGGCGCTTCGAAAAAACACCCCTGGAAGCAAAGTGTCCCATCGCTGGGCGCAGGATTTACGAAGCCGGAGGTGGCTTTTAGCAGCTCCAGGAGTTTTGCCAGTGGTTTCCATCACTTCTTTATTTTCCGAGAGGTTTGGAGAGCCATGGGAGTGCCTGGATCACTGCTGGCCCGCAGAGCTGCCCCGCGCTCGCTCCGGCCCCGTCTCTCCATCAACACCTCCTGGATCGTTTCATTCAAGCGCCGAATTTCCCAATCAAGGCGCTCGCTTAATTGCGATGGGTTTGGAGCTCCAGCGGCAGAAGCGGCCGGTTCGCTCGGCTGCGGGCAATAAACCTCTTTTCCTGGAGCAGCGGCTTCGTTTGTAGCTCTTTGGGGAACTGGGGGGGGGTCACCACGATGGAGCCCCCACCCTGTGCAGTGGGTTTGACCCTGCAGGGGGCTGAATCCCGCCCCAAGAGCCTCAGCTGCGGGGGATAAATTGAGTCATCCCCATCAGCCCAGTTGTCCCATCACTGCTTTGCCCTCACCAGCACAGACGCATCCTGCCCGGGGAGGGGGCTACAGCCCCGGCCCCCCCCTCAGCCCTGGCACATCTGGCAGGGGGCTGGGGAAGTGCTGACCCAGCACGGCTGAGCGTGCCTGGCAGAGTGTGGCATAAATGGCTGATTTTTTCCACTTTACTCGAAAAGCAGAGCTCAAAGAAGTGTGAATCTACCTGAAATGGCTATTTTTTTAATCTGGGGGAGGAAAAAAAAAAAAAAAAAAAAAGGACAATAACACAAATTCTCAGGTTTTTCTTTGACCCGGACTGAAATTTCTCTGATGGATGCGTTTGCTAAAGAGCTTGGAAAATAACACTGCAGCGAACCGAAAAGGACTTTTCAAGCAAAAGACATTTTTTTAGGCTGTATTTAAAATTTTTTTTAAAAATAATTCAACTCAGACGTTTGCCCCCTTGGGCCAGGGGCTGCTGGTGGCAGCCAAGGCGAAGGAGCTGAGGATGATGCTGGGCCGGGAGCCAGTTCGAGCTGCTGGTTTCTCACGGAGAGAGAAGAACAGGTTTTGCAGCCTCCATCTCCTGGCTCTACCAACAGTGTAACCCAGTGGTTTATCCCCGCCGACACGGTCTCCTGACCCTGCTGAGATGGAGAAAGTGAAGGGAATAGCTACAACCGTCCAGGCCAGGAACCTCTTTCCTACACCGACCGGCGCTCCTGGTCTCCAACCACGGCAGCAGAACAACAACTACCTGAGACAGGGGCCGATACCTGTCGGTTTATTATACCCCGATTTATTCACGGAATCACAGAATGGTTTGGGTTGGAAGGGACCTCAAAGATCACTCAGTTCCAACCCCCCTGCCATGGGCGGGGTCACCCTCCACTACACCAGGTTGCTCAAAGCCTCATCCAACCTGGCCTTGAACACTTCCAGGGATGGGGCAGCCACAACTTCTCTGGGCAACCTGTGCCAGTGCCTCAGCACCCTCAGAGGGAAGAATTTCTTCCTTAGATCTCATCGAAATCTCCCCTCTTTCAGTTTAAAGCCATTGCCCTGTGTCCTGTCACTCCACACCCTTGTCCAAAGCCCCTCTCCAGCTTTCTTGTAGCCCCTTTAGGTACTGGAAGGCTGCTGGAAGGTCTCCCTGGAGCCTTCTCTTCCAGCCACATCGGGAAAAAGCAGCACCGTGTCCCCAAGCCATGTACCGTGGCCGAGGCGGCCAGGCTTCCCCAAAGGCTCTGGAGCTCCAGCCTGGCTAATTGGGCTGCTTCCAGATGGCCTGTTTCCGGGGGTAATCCATCCAATTTCTGCAAGGAAACTTGACAGGGAAGCAAGCTGGATAATCACGATTTACTGGGTGGAAAATCAGATAAAGGAGGTTTGGGGAGGTAAAGGACATCATGCAACTGATTCAGGGAAATAGAGTCAATTGATTTAATCTGAGAAGTGACTTCTCTGAAAATTTCTTCAGCTTTCCTTTGGCTAAAGGCAGCCATGGGAATGAGCGTCACCTCCTCACTCCAGTAAGGGATAACGGCGTCAGCAGGGTCTGAGCCATGTTCTGCAGGTGCTGGATAAGGTCCCACGTGGGAGTGCAACCCCGTGCTCAGGCACGGGAACTTCGACGCGCACTAAACCCACGCACGAACGCAAGGACTTTCTCAACGTGCTCCCTGGTCCATCCGGAAAGGTGCTGAGCCCATTGGTGCTGCAGAAGGGCACATGGTAAGCATGTAGCTTTGCCCACCAGGGGTGCTGGTACCTTGTGAGAGGCCAGGGAAAGCCAGGCTGTGCCCCCTCCTCATCACGTTGAGGCTGTACAGACACGCTCGGGCATGGCGAGCCAGCCCTGGCCACCTGTAACGGCTCCCTTCTCTGCCACCTGCAGGTACACCAAGATGAAGACAGCCACCAACATCTACATCTTCAACCTGGCCTTGGCAGATGCGCTGGCCACCAGCACGCTGCCCTTCCAGAGTGCCAAGTACCTGATGGAGACCTGGCCTTTTGGGGAGCTGCTCTGCAAAGTTGTGCTCTCCATTGACTACTACAACATGTTCACCAGTATCTTCACCCTCACCATGATGAGTGTGGACCGCTACGTGGCTGTGTGCCACCCGGTGAAGGCCCTGGACTTCCGCACACCAGCCAAGGCCAAGATCATCAATGTCTGCATCTGGGTGCTCTCCTCCCTCATTGGGGTGCCCATCATGGCCATGGCAGTCACCAAGTCAAAAGGCAAGTGGCTTCTGGGGAAAGGTCCCCTCCTGTCCCGTCTGTCCATCCTTGGGCAAACCAAAGCCACCTGGTCCGGTAGCAGGTTTGAGCTCAGTGATGGGCATCCCTCCACGGGACCATGGGCATGCCCTGCCCTGAAAAACCATCACGGTGTTATTTGCCATCTTGGCTGCAGAGGTTGGAAACTGTCCCGGAAATTGTCCTTCCCCCTTCCCCATCTCCAGACCAACCAGTGCCTCTCCCCAACTCCTGGGGTACAAATCAGGTGCTCAAAACCATTCCCAATGGTGTTGCAAAGTCCCAAAGCTCTGGGCGTCTTGAGGGAGCGGACAGGTTTCAGTGTAAGGTGACACAGGGACGTGTCCACCAAGGGGTTGGGAGGAGACAGCGTGAGGATGGCCCAGGAGGTGCTGCAGGGAACAAATCCCTGGGTCCCTGCACCCACTACATCCCATGGGCACCCTGAGGGTAGGGGTTTGTTTGCCTGAAGCTCCCAGGGAATGTCTGCAAAGAGCTGGTGGGTGGGCATGGATCTCCTTGTGTTTTTAACAAGAGTGGACATGTCCAGCTATGACCACGCAGAAAGCAGAGAGTATTCACAGCAGACACTCCTCCCACTCCCTCTTTGATGCTCCTCTCTCCTGCAGACGGGACGGTGTTGTGCACGCTCCAGTTTCCCGATCCTCCCATCTACTGGGACACCGTGACCAAGATCTGTGTCTTCATCTTCGCCTTCATGGTCCCCATCTTGGTCATCACCATCTGCTACGGGCTGATGATCCTTCGCCTGAAGAGCGTCCGCCTCCTCTCAGGCTCCAAGGAGAAAGACCGCAACCTGCGGCGCATCACGCGCATGGTGCTGGTGGTGGTGGCAGCCTTCATCATCTGTTGGACGCCCATCCACATCTTCGTCATCGTCTGGACGCTGGTAGACATAGATAAGAAGAACCCCTACGTGGTGGCCAGCCTGCATTTCTGCATCGCCCTGGGTTATACCAACAGCAGCCTCAACCCCGTCCTTTACGCTTTCCTGGATGAAAACTTCAAGAGGTGTTTCCGAGAGTTTTGCCTGCCTTTCCAAGCCCGCGTGGACCAGAACAGCTTCTCCCGTGCCAGGAACACCATGCGGGAGCGCGTCTCCACCTGCACCCCTTCTGAAGCCCGCAACAAACCGGCATGACTAGACGCGGGCAGCCTCCAGCGAGGCTGCCGGGGCCACGGAGGGGACGACCTGCGCTCGGAAGTGACCCAGGTCACCACCACGGAGCTCTAGCAGAGCGGTGGCCTGGGCCTTGTTTCGTTCAGACTGAAAGTGAGTGGCTGCAAAGACTTTTTTTCATCCTGGAGAACCCCGGATGGGGGAATGGGGACTCACCAAGCGATGTAGGGAGAGGACCGGCATGAGAGGTGACCCGGGCAATGCTGCTCTGCTGCTGGTCCCACTGCAGCCAGGGGCAGCCGGTAGCCCCATACACCCAACAAGGGCTGTCACCTCCAACACGTGATTGCTGGCAAAGCCCAAGTGTCCTGGGACACCGTGATTGCCATGACCACATGCTTCTTGTCCTGCATGGACCAAGACGGCTTCATGGCCAGAGGCAAGAGGGGAAACGCTCCCGTGGCAGAAGGAGACTGTGCCGGGAGGTGATGCCATGTCATGGGGCCTCCATCCCCCTCTGAACTGAGGCCAAAAAACGTCTGGAGATGGGAAGAGAAAACGATGCCGCTTCAGAGAGAGTGTCATCAAAGAGCTCCAGATCCATAGGAAAAATTTTACTGGAGTCCTTCAAAGCGGGACTGGCCCCGGAGGACAGCTCGCTGCCGTTAATGTCACTATTGTATTATGTAGAGACCTCTGGCTGCAGCCGGAGCAGCCCCAGACACCGACGTGGTGCTGGAATATGGATATGGCCAGGGGATGGGTGGGGGCACGGAGCAGGGCACACCCCTTGCATCCATGTGCTGATGCCAAGTTCTCCAGCATCCACGTGACGGGGAACCACTCCTCACCCGTCTGCCTCCGAAGACATTAAGCCCGAGAAAGCTCTCATTCAAGGAGCAATTTGCGGGGACTTGAGGAGTTTCCCGCAGTGCTAAAGCGATCAGGGTGGACTAATGGGGGGTGCTGCCAGGGCTCTCCCTCCCCAGCCCGCTGGGTGATGGGTGAGCATCAGCGCTGCCCGGATCTCCTCTAGCAAAGAGGATGAGGATGGTTGAGTTGCTTTTTTTCGTAGAAGATGGGGAGAACATGACTGTCATTTCGTAATTCCCCAAGCAGGGACAGAGGTCACGCAAGCGCTGAGAAAGGACCTGCAGCCTGTAAGACGCAGGGATTTGGGGGTTTCATGCTCAGCACCCATCCAGACGGAGCAGCCGTCCCTCCCAAGAGGCAGCTGAGATCCAAGGCAGCGCATCCTCCAGGAGCCACCATCCAGGGACCCCTGGAGCACGTTATCTGCCACTAAATGATGACCGATGGGTCCTCCCGGCGCTCGGCTCCCTGAATTCCCACCACAGCCCCGCGCCGGCTGCGAGCAGCATCCAGGAGCCACGACTTTCCCTTCCTCTCACCTTCCCACCGCCACGGCTGCAGCTGGGAGGTCAACCAGGCCGAGGAGGAGGAGGCTCGGAGGGAGCGGTAATAGCATTTAGTGGACAAATTGATGCAGCTGGAGGAAGCAGGCGAGTGCCCGGGTGCACCTGGGGCTCGTGGGCTGGATGGAGAGCCTGGGTTGCGTCTCTGGTTTTCCCAGTTGCATCAATTTAGCCTAATAAGGGCCATTACCTCTCCTCACCAGCCCTACCTTTCTCCAGAGCTTGTGGAAATTGCAGCCTCCCCATTAGGAAGGCAGAGCCGAGGAGGCAGCCAAAGCCAATTTCTGTTTCAAAGGAAACAAATAGGGTGAAATTGCCCGTTCGGATCTCAAATGCGTTGTCGGCGAAGCGTGCGAGTGATCCTCCTCGGCTGCCCATGCTGTGTCTCCCCCAGCCCGAACAAAAGCCTCTTGCTCAGTGTTGTGTCAGCCCAGACGTCTCCAGCTCCCACCCAAGGCTCCTCGGGACCCCTTTGCAGGCATGGATGGAGTCCTGGGCCACCGCCACAAACCACGCTTGGTCTCCTCATCCCCTGCTGCCGCAAGCCAGGCTGCTCGTGGAGCATTGGGTGCAGGAATCATAGAATCACAGACTGGTTTGGGTTGGAAGGGACCTTCAAGATCATCCAGTTCCAACCCCCCTGCCATGGGCAGGGACACCCTCCACTACACCAGGTTGCTCAAAGCCTCATCCAACCTGGCCTTGAACACTTCCAGGGATGGGGCAGCCACAGCTTCTCTGGGCAACCTGGTCCAGTGCCTCACCACCCTCAGAGGGAAGAATTTCTTCCTTAGATCCCATCGAAATCTCCCCTCTTTCAGTTTAAAGCCATTGCCCTGTGTCCTGTCACTCCATACCCTTGTCCAAAGCCCCTCTCCAGCTTTCCTGTAGCCCCTTTAGGCACTGGAAAGCTGCAATAAGATCACCCCGAAGCCTTCTCTTCTCCAGGCTGAACAGCCCCAACTCTCTCAGCCCGTCTCCACAGCAGAGGTGCTCCAGCCCTCGCATCATCTCCGTGGCCTCCTCTGGACTCGCTCCAAAAGCTCCATGTCCTTCTGGTGTTGGGGACCCCAGAGCTGAAGGCAGCACTGCAGGGGGGTGAGCAGGATCGGCTCTAGAGCAGGAACTGGGGGAAACCCCCGAGGTTGCCAGGATGCTGAGCTTCAGCCTCGTGAGAAGAGAGATGAAGTTGTCCAGGAGTTGGAGACCACCCTTCAGCTTCCTCTACCTACCCTGGGAGCAAAACCCTCAGCAGCGTGTGATGGGGAAGGGTCTTGGTTTGGAGCTGGTTCATGGCGAGGTCCCGGCAGGGGTGGGATGTCCCACGCTGCGGATCAGGACATGTTGGGTTTCATGTGAACCCCATCACACATGGATGGGGCATCTCCGCCCCAGCCCAGCCCTTCCGAGGACACGCCATCGTGTCGGGGCGGACTGAGCCATGAGTGCAGCCAACTACCCCCAAGGCCCAACAACCCCATTCCCATCCCCGCGGGGTTTTTCCATCTGGGAGAACCCGACCCCATTCCCAACCTGCCGGGAAATGCGTCTGCAGCGGCCTTAGAGCGGGTTAAAAAGCTTCAAATCATTATTTTTTAACTGCAGCCGCGCTCAGGCAGAGCTGGGAGCCCAGGACGCCGCAGGGATCGTGGCTTTTCTTAGCTTAGGTTTTGCTGAATAATAATAAAACCCAAATATTCCTGGGGAAAAGGAGATGCCGATGGCAAATGCCTCAACCACAGCCCTGGCGCTGCCACAGACCCGGAGCATCACTCACCTGCGGCACCATCCCGGCAGATGCCTGAAGGTTGATCTGGCTTCTCCCCACAACGGCACCCCCCTAAAAACGGCTCCATCACCAGCCCGTTGTTGGGGCTGGGAAACTGGGGTCGAATCCTGACCTGGGGAAACATGGCGGAGAGCTTGGACCTGCCTGTGCAGCGCCGTGCCATGGCTGGGACGCTGGTCGGGCACTCCCTGTACACATATATATATCTATATATATATACACACACACATACATAGCTGTATATCTCTGTCTATAGGTGTATGAGCCTGTGTAGCAGCCCCCTGCCACTCTGGGTGGGATGGAGCTCAGGATCTTGCCTGGATCTGCCAGCTCCGCAGCACCGACTGGCACCTTGCAAAGCGCTCCAGCCAGTATCTCCAGTGCCAGCCCTGCGGATTCTGGGCTTTTGTTGGCATTTCTGTATAGGAACGGCGCTTTCTAAAAAAAATAGATACAAATAAAATGAGAGATAGCGAGTAGTTTCCAGTTCTCCTTTGACTCTCAGGAGATGAAAATGGGCATGGGGAGCGATGGGAGAGAAATCATAGAATCATGGAATGGTTTGGGTTGGAAGGGACCTTCAAGACCATCCAGTTCCAACCCCCCCTGCCATGGGCAGGGACACCTTCCACTACACCAGGTTGCTCAAAGCCTCATCCAACCTGGCCTTGAACACTTCCAGGGATGGGGCAGCCACAACTTCTCTGGGCAACCTGGTCCAGTGCCTCACCACCCTCAGAGGGAAGAATTTCTTCCTTGGATCCCATCGAAATCTCCCCTCTTTCAGTTTAAAGCCATTGCCCCGTGTCCTGTCACTCCACGCCCTTATCCAAAGCCCCTCTCCAGCTTTCTTGTAGCCCCTTTAGGTACTGGAAGGTGCTGGAAGGTCTCCCTGGAGCCTTCTCTTCTCCAGGCTGAACAGCCCCAATTCTCCCAGCCTGTCTCCATAGCAGAGGTGCTCCAGCCCTCGCATCATCTCCGTGGCCTCCTCTGGACCCGCTCCAACAGCTCCGTGTCCTTCTGATGTTGGGGACCCCAGAGCTGAATGCAGCACTGCAGGGGGGTCTACCTCTAAATTCAGGTTTTACAAACCTCTCTCATACTGGGAGAAACCCACCTTCAGGAAACCCCGGACCCCTTTGGCTGAGGTTATTTTCCAAGCCCTGGTAGCCAAAACCCTTGGCACAGCCCCGGCGGCATTTGAGGTGTCCTGCTGCTGCCAAGAGAGAGTTTTATTTTAATAGCCCGAACTCCGGCCCAAATGACATTGGTAATTTAAATGCAAATGAGGATTTAGTGAAATCCCAAGGGAAAGGGGTGTCGGAGCCTGTCGCTCCGCGCCCGCTTAAGAGACTTTGGATTTTAACGCATTTATTGCTTCCGCCGTGTCGGTTTGTGATGCGTTTTTCTGAGTTCCCAAAGAATGAGAAAACCCTAAAGAGCACAGGGTGGATGCAAAAACCAAATTTCCAGCCTGGAGGTGATGTCTAGCTGGGACATCGCTGCTCCAGCACCACTCGAGACCCAGGCCCTCGGAAAACGAATCCAAGCACCGACTCGGGCGGTTTCACAGCCCAGTTAAACCAGCAGCCGGCCCAGCTGAACACCGCAGCGACGTGTGCCAGGACACGAGCCGTTTCCAGACCCCATCTTTGCAGCCTGATAACACATTCACTCCTGCAGAAAACAACCTTTTCTTTTCCTTTCTTTTTTTTTTCCTTTTAATTAATCCACCAGATAACGAACCCCAATGTAACAGGCTTTATTCTTACATGTGTGATTAATTACGAAGCCGCCTGTGTCTTTGTCTGCACCGCAGGTTTGGGCCGACTTTGTAATTGCATTATTATGCATATGGAAATGAGTGGATCTGGCTTTCCCGGTGAGGACAGGAGCGATATCTTGCTCCGGAGCAGCCTGGAGTGGATTCAGGCTCTCAGCCCTGACAAAAAGCTTCTTGACTCACGATTCCTCATTTAAAAAGAAAAAAAAAAAAATAATACTATGAATAATAATACTATGAATAATTATTAGGGCTTTCCCCCCCCCCCCATCTCCTTTTATAGTTACAAGCTCTGCTCAACCCGTGTTGTCTTATTCCCTGTGAAATGGGACTGGGAGGAACACACGGGGCCCAGGGACTGAATGTTTTGGGGTGGTTTGCATCCCATGGGAGCCCCAGGGCTTTTCCAGGCAGGGAAAGATCCCGGCTCCTATTCTCCAGCTCCAGAGTGGTGTCCTGAGCCAGCTGTGAAGTTTCCTCTGTTTTTAAACTGCTGGTAAAAGAGATGAACCAGGACTTCAGCAGTTTCAGGAAGGAGTAGAGACCTCCACGTGTCTCTATTCCAACCCAATTCCCGTCCCAAAAAACCCAACACACTCCTCTACCAGGAGCCACACCAGACCATCGCACCCCCCCAGTTATACTGGGATATACTGGCTGAGTTCCGGGCTTTCCTAACAAGACTCAAGAAGGTGAGACAACCCGGTGCAACGACCAAACTCTCTCCATCACTTGCAGACCTGTCGTTAAAGACCTGCACAACCCAACGCGTCCCTTGCAGGATGTTTAATCAGTCGCTTCCCAAATCCCAGGGAAAAAAAACACGGAGCCCTGCCAGTGGCAACCTGGTGATAATTAAAGCTTGTTTCCTCTTCTGAGGCAGGAAAAGGAGGATGAGAAATCAACTCGGTATCCCCCAAACTCTCTTCAAGACTCAATTCCCTCCCAGCAGATCCTGCAGGAACATTGCATAGGTAGATCTTTTTTTCTGCATCCAGAAAAAGCAACATATTAAAAAAAAAACAAAATAAGAAAAAAAAACCAACCCCCAAACTCCCACCCATGGCTCAAACAACACACAAGTGCTTTTATTCCGGAGACAAAGGAGCCTCACAACACCAGAGCTCATCCTCTGCCGATACCAAAACCCCCAAATCCCACGTTCCCACCTTTTGTCTGTAAATTAAAATCCTTTACGTATTTCCAATGGCACAGATGGGGACTGGGAGTGCGGAATCGGAGCCGCTGACCGGGGACCCCCCCAGCAATGAGGAAGGGTCCGACTGTGCCAGTGGTGGAAAACCTTTGCCATCCCCTAGGCCGGACCTTGGCACGGCCAGAGAGTCCCCCCAACCCCTCCCACAGGACCCAAATTCCTCCTCCTCCTCATCCCCCAAACGCCACGGCCTCACTTCGCCGCCACAAAAACCTCATTAATGAGACGTTTCCCTTTCTTCAATTAATCCATTTTCCTTCGCCCACCTTCTCCTCCCGTGCAGGGACTCATCCTGCCCCCAGTTTCCAGCAACTTCCCATTGAATTGTCACTCTGGCTCCCAAGACAACGGCGGCTGATGCATCAGCTCTGAATATTTTTTAAGCCTCTTGTTCTCCCCAGCACTGTTCCCCTCTTTCTTGGAAATACTGACGGGTCCCTGGCTCACAAGGGGACATTTTCCTCCTCCTGGATGCAGGATCAGCCCCTCAAGGATGGGTGGATGGGAATGATCCCATCCCATTTAGGAACGACCTGGGTTTTGTCCACAGCTGCAGGAATGGAAGAGGGAATTGGAGGAGGAGGAGATGGAGGAGGGAATCGCATCGGCTCCTGGCAGGATTTGGCCCTGGTGGAACCACCCAGGATGGTACCGCCAGCCTGGTCCTGCTCGTTCTGCAAAAAATCACCAAAACCTGATGGATGGATGCAAAAACCTGCCTGTGCTAAGGGATGGGTAACACTGGGAGCACTGGGATGGGGGCTCCTGGCTTACACTGTAGGGTAATTCGGGGAGGAGGGGGAGGTTGGGCAGGACTGGCACAAGCTGACCCCTCTGCAAGGGAGTCCCAGCCCCAGGGTTGGTGTTACCCAGAGGGGACAAACCAGCCCTTGGCTGACACACTGGGCGGGCGTTTGCTCTCGGAGGTTATCGACCGGGAGCAGGAAGCGGAACTCGGCCACTGCGAGCGGCTCCCAGATCGCCAGCAGCTGAGGCGATCCAGGACAACGGAGCAGGATGTTTTTGGCAGCCGAGGAAACAAGGAAAATCCCGGTCGGGAGAAGGGAGGAGGAATCCTCTCCACCCACCCAGCGTTTTGCCATGTGCCCGAACGTGCTGCACCCCAACGGGGACACCCCGCTTCAGAGGGACGGGAGCTGTTTGGTGCAACCAGAGCACCCGGGCCAGGCTCCCTGCGGAAAAGCCCCCAGGGACCAGCTTGGCCCCTCGAACCGCTTTTCACGGTTCGGTTTTGCATCATCAAAGGTTTCTTGGTTGGACTGAGGAGGGATCGGGAAAAGCTGCCCCGAACTGATGGCGACAGAGAAGCTGGGAGCGGAACTGGACCCACCGAGGACTCACAGCCAAAGGGGTGCTGAGGAGGGGGGACCCAAACCCACCCAGCCCCGGGTTTGCATCGTGGGGGGGGTGCAAAGCAAAGTGCTGTGCTGCCAACGGGGTGGTGGCTGGAGCGTGGTGCCTCGGCCAGGCTGGTCGGGTCCCTCCCCAGCTGCTCCGTGCGTTCCCTTTCCCTCTATGCCACCAGCAACACCTCGGGGGGGATCCAGCCCTTACCAGGGTGAGTTTTGTCCTTCCTAAAAATCATTTTCCCCAGGGATTTGGACAGGACATCACCTCTCTAGAGCCCTTACCCTCTTTGGGAGACATTCACACCAGGCAGGAGTTGCAGCGAACCCCACACCTCAAACTCCCTGGAACCCCCAAGATGGGTTTAACTGGTGGTTTAATCCACCTGCATCCAACCCAGCTGGGGCCGGAGCCGCCTCCTTCCACCCGGGTGCTGTGGGCCCCATGGAGCGAGAAGCTGCTCTTCCAATCCAAGCAGCCACCGTGGCTCGTCGGCATCGCCCCGACGCCGGAGGAGCCCCACGTCTCTCTTCGTTAAGTCTCCCTGCATTTCCCAGCTATAAATAGGTCAGCGAGGTTGGGAGCAAAGCACGTGAAGACACAAACAGCAGGCGCCGAAGCGGGACTTTGCAGCGCCCGGCACGGCCGTCTGCGGCACGGCGGCATCGACGGGCTCGGAAAAAGGGTGGCAAAGCGACTCACGGTGGGGTGGGGTTTTTTTTTCCCTATACCGGTGCCGGTTTTGGAAACAAGAGCCCTTCACAAGTCCGGCACCGCAATCCCCAAACACAAACCCAGTCTTTAGCGGTGGGAGAGGTGGGTGCCCCCCGCACCCCCAGCCTCGTGCTGGATCCCCACCTGCTCTCCGCTGAGCCCATCATCCCTAATTGCAAAGTCAAAGCTCGTCATTCCCAAGCCCAAAAACCACAGGAGCAGTGGAGGCAAGAGATCGCCTCGAGCTGCTCCCAACCCACCAACCACCTGCCCAAAACCCACCCCTGGCTGCAGGCTCATTCAGGAACCTTCACTCTTCTAAATTAATTAAGAATAAACACACCAGAGGCTCCGGTCACACCAGGATGCAGAAATTTGCTCTGACGGTGCCAGTCTCTGTGCCAAACCACACACGTGTCCAGCTCAGCCCCGACAGAGCCGCCGTGAGCGCCCAGCCCGTGGCAGGGACATGCCAAGACACCTTCCAGCCGTGCCGCTGAGATCAGCCATGTCTCTGGAGGTCCGAATACGCCAGGAATAGGGGTCTCATGGAGACAAGAAGGGTCCCACGGGGACCATCCCTTCTCCCTGCCCCACCTTCCCCAGTCCAGTGGTCCAGCGGTGCCAGCACCTTCTCCTGCTGCCATCCCGCGGCCATATCCCACAACTGCACATGTACATCCATACAGCACCGGACAAGGCTGGGACCATGGCAGCACCCAAGGGTGCTCCTGCACCCCGACAACATAGGCACCCATCTCAACCTGTCCCCAGAGAACTGGTCCCACGTCGCTGTGCCCACAGCAGCCCCGTGTCCAGGGGGGGCAGGAGGCCATGGTGTCCTCAGTCCATCCCCATCTCCCACCCTGAGCATAAGCTGAAGGGTGCTGAGCCTCTGCTCAGCCCGGGGCTCCCCTCGGTGCAGGTGCCAAAGCTCAGCTGGCAGCTGTGGCTCCGGTGGGGACAGGGTTTGGGCAGAGATGGCAGGAGGGGACATGAGCAGCCCCTTTCTGGCCCTACCATCCTCAGCCGTGATCCCAGCGCGGGGCTGCCCACTCCTCCAAACCACAGGAAAACCCAGGGGTTATCAAAACTCAGTTTATTCCAAACGTTAAAAGATTACAGGTTTTTTTCCTCTCTTCCTCAATCAACCAAAATACTTTACATTTGCTTTTTAAAAAAATTCAACCTATTCTGAGCCATTGTACAAGTCCCAACCCCCCACCCCACACACACCCCTCGCTTCCCCCTATTCCTATAACTTAACGTATAAAATTTAATCTTCGCAGACCTCCTTCTCAGTCCGGATACCTGGAAGGCAGCACGGAAAGAGAAGATGGGCCAGGCCAGGTGCAGGCAGCAGGACCAGTTGGACCGAAACTAGAGGCAATGGGGAGGAGGGAGTCCCGTTTTTTCGAGCGATCCAATGCACAGCTGGGTTTTGGTTGTCTTCTCAGTGAGGCCCTAACAGCAAATAAAGCTCTTTCCTCAGCAAAGGAAAGAGAAAAAATTAAAATAACACTAAGTCTCCACCCGTGGGATGGATTTGGTTGGGTTTCTGAAGGCAATGGGAATGAGAAGTGGCTGCGACTGGAAAAAGTAGCACTGGGGGTGGCTGCTCCAGGCAGGAGGGAGCAGGGGAGCCTGCTCCTGGCCTCGCTGCCTGGGGGATTTCGGCTCAGACCCATAAGCAGTGATGGGTGGGAGGCAGGAGCCCCCTTTTCCAGCAGCCACAGCTCTGTGCGCAGCACGGGTTCCCTCTCGCCAGCTCCCCACCGCCGGCAGCAGCTCCTACCGCAGCCTCCAGCGCTGGGTGCCAGGACAGAGCTCCTCGGGAGCGTTTCTGCTGGCCCGAGATCTCACCCGGAACGAGCCCAGAGGGGTTCGGTGGGTGGCAGCAGACAAATCCAAGTGGAAAAGGTAGATGTTTACGTCAAGGGGATGGAGGAGCACCCAGAGATGGGGAACGCAAGGACCTCAGAAAGCCCGATGCCCAAACCCTTCTGTGTAGTGAAGAACAAGGCCCTCAGCTTTGCCAGGCCAGGAAATATTAAAAATAAAACCAAACCAAACGAGAAGAAGTGGAAAACCCATCCAGCCACAGTACTGAGCTCAGTTTAGGACCGAACCGACCCGGGGGAGATGACAGAGCACCGGGCACCACGGGAAGACCGACACACGCTTGCAGGGAGAAAACATGAGCATCCCTGAAGAGCCCTGCTCCAGCCACGCAGATGCTGCCGGGGCCCAGCTCCGGGAGTCTCCTGCCCTCCCCACTGCCGCCAGTGGGAGACCAGAGCTGGAAACCGGTCGCCTGACCCGGGCAGAAGGTGGGGGTGTGTGTGCGGGTCCCGCGATCCCACTGGGCTCAGCTACGCGGCGTCGCTTCATCAACTCTGCTCCTTGTCCTTGACCAGCAGCACGGTATGTTGCCCGCCACTGGACACGGCCAGGACCGTGCGGTTTTCCAGTTGCTTGCCCGTCATCTCCACAGGGCTCCAGACGTCATCCTCCTCCCCTGTGCCCAGCTGGTAGTTGGTGCCCATGCCCCAGGCGAACGCTCGTCCTACAACAGAGGTGATGGAAGTTTTGACATCGGAGTGGCTGCACAATGGGGTGGGAAGGGGACCTGGCAGCCAAAGCCAAGGGAACTTGGCACGCGGGCAGGGGGATGAGCGATGGGTGCCAGGGTGGCGGGCAGGGGGAAGAGGAGCAGCGCTTGGCGAACTCAAAAGGAGGCGTTCCATCACCCAGCTAAGGCAGTGTTTTGTCTCCAGGGAGCAAACCAAATCCAGCAGCCCACAACCAACCCTCCTTCCCACAGCCACGGGCTGCACACAGGCATGCACAGCACCGGAGCACGGAGGTCTCGCAGCAGCGGAGTTCAGGGTGCAGAGAAGGGACCAGCAGGTCAACGACCCCCTCCTGGTCAACACCCTCTTATGAACCCTGCTGCCAAGGGCCCACAAAAATATTTGAGCAGCTGCTACCCAGCTGTCCCCAGACCAGGTGGTGGATCAGCACCAGGACCTGGCTCCAGTCCCGACCCAGCAGCATGCAGTGAAGCTGCGTGGGGTTGGCTGGATCCAGGGGGGCCACGATGGATGGATGAGGGGTGGGGAGGGTACACAGAGTGGCGTTCCTGAGCCCACAGAGGCCCCCGACACTCACCATCACTGCTGACAGCGTAGCCGACCGATGCGCCGCACGCGACGGAGGAGATGCTGGGGAGCTCTGGGATGACCGTGGGCGTGCTCTTCTCCTCCGCCCCTGCTCCGAGGCCCAGCCGGCCGTACTCTGCCCTGCCCAGGCTGTAGGCTTTACCTGCGGCATGACAGACACACAGCAGAGGTGACCCGAGGCGGGCAGAAGCCTGCAGCAGGCCATACCCAGACCCTTTACCCCCAGTCTGACTCCCGGAGGAGCATCACTCCTCCCTACCACTACCCTAGATCCCAACCAGGAGGTGCAAGGCAGGATAGAGACCCCGGAGTTCCCCAAAAATCAATAGGGTGGGCAAATGCCTAGACAGACTGTTGCATCTGCAAGAGCAGAGTTCACAAGTGACTCCGGGTTCCTCTTGTCCTCCCTGCCCTTTGCTGCAAATTCATGCCACCCTTGTTGCCTTGAGCACTGAGGACTTGCAGGGCTCCACCACATCACCCTCACCCCAACACCTCCCCAAGCAGGAAGAGGGCCACAGGAGTCCTGTCCCGTCCCGCTTTGTGTGCCTCCCAGCCCGCCCGTCACGCTGGTGCTCACCCTCCGAGTCGACGCACACCGTGTGGTGCTGCCCGCCGGAGAACCCGACCCAGGACTTGGTGGAGTTCTTGAAGCACGTCAGGTTCTGCGGGGAGAAGCAGGGCTCGGTGCCCTGGGTCCCTGCAGGGTGGGACGCACAAACCCAGGCAGATCAGGTCCGTGGGCCCGGCACCAGCACTGAGCCATCCACTAGAGACCAACACAGCCCTCCCAAGCCCCAAAAATCACATTTCTGCTCAAACCCACCAGCTGCAGAGGCTGGGACCTAAACCCAGAGCTATGCAGGGCGACCCCTCCCACCCCAATTTCCAGCTCCAGTGGGTCTGTCGGGGGCTTGGCATTCAGGATTCGGGGTGCCCAGCAGCATCCCTGAATAAGGCCAGCACAGCACGGGACCGGGGAGTCTGCAGCTAGACCAAAGCAGGCAGGAGGTCTGGAGGGCCGTAAGCGAAGCTCACCCAGCTGGTGGTAGTTGGAGAGGCCAAAGCCATAGATGTGTCCCTCCTGCGTGATGGCGAAGGTGAAGTAAGCCCCACAAAAGGCGTCCTGGAAACGCATTTTGCCTCTGTTGCCTTTGCCTTTGACAGGGACGCGCTGGGGGACCAGCAGGCGCTCTGGGGACAGGAGACAAGGTGTCATACAAGGATTAACAATTTACACTTTTTTCCTTCCCCCTTAGATCCAGCTCTCTGAATCCAAGCAACCAATTTACACGCAAGCCCTTGAGAGCAGGGGAAGGGACTGGGTCCCTTTGCTTCTCTGCAAAGCTCAGAGCTGGGCCGAAGGACGCAGCAGCGCGTGCCTCCGAGCACCAGAGCGACTCACGCAGCCCCTTCCTTCCTCCTCGGTTGGCGAAGAGCGCTGGCACTCTCCCCAGCTGGCCCTGCTCGCCGCAGCCGCACGTGAAGAGGTCACCGTCCACCGTCAGCATCACCAAGTGGTCATTCCCTGGGAGGAGATGGGGGAGAGGAATGAAGCAAGAGTCACGCTCCAGGAACCCAGCAAAATCCAGGGGCTGAGATCCCGCGAGTAAAAACGCCAGCTGTCTAGAATTCAGTGGGGATACCTTGATGCCAGCTTCTGACACAACTTAAACCACCAGGATCTCCCTCTTCCTGATCCCAGTTCCCCATCTGAAACTCCAAACAAGTTCCTCTGGGAAGGTTTAGGGGAACACGTCCTCCCCAACCTCACCTGGGCTCTGGACAAGTTCCCCAGCTGCTCTGCTCAGCTTCCCCAAGTCTAGAAGAGGGCGAGCGCTTTGACCCCGCAGGGTCACGGTTAGGGCACTCTTTTAAGGCATTTTTACATCAGATTGGGCCAAATATTAACAATATTGTTGGAGACATAAGGTCTGCTCTCTCAAGAGCCAGAGGAGAGCAAGCACACCCTTGTACCTGGCTCGGAGCAGCCAAGAGGGAGGAAAAGGACACAGACCTTCTGGACCCTCACCTCCTCCCGAGGGTGGCAACAGCCTCGTGCACCAGCCTGACCCGCGCGCGCCCCAGGACCTTGCTCACCTGAGACAATTTTATCGACGGGTGCACTGAGCTGGAGCAGCACCGGAATGGAGCTCGTCTTCATGGGCTCCAGCAAACCGATCACCCCGTTGTTATCCTGGGTGGAGAGATCGACCAAGAGATGGACGTGAGTCACAGAAGCAGCAACCACCAGCAGAGCTTCCAGCGTCCGAGAAATCGGCATACCCGGAAAGAGCCCCAGACAAACACCCTGCCGTCCTCCGTCAGCGCGGCCGTGTGGCTGTCCCCCGCGGAGACCTGCACCACCTTCTCTGGCAGCTCCACCAGCCCCGGCGTGGTCTCCGAGCCTTCTGCCGAGGTGTCGCGCCCCAGGGCGCCTTCGTCATTGCAGCCAAAGGTGTAGATCTGCAGGTGGAGAGCGAGACGGTCAGGATACAGCCCGGAGGGACAACAGGTCAAGTGTGAAGTCAGGCGACAGACTCACCAGGCTGAGTCATCCCTTTGACCCCTTAAAATTTTGTGGTCCATGGCATGGAGACCATGCTCATCCCTGGCACTAGAGTGAGCTACATGTCTGGGCAGAGCAGGGTCCAGTTTGGACCCCCTGCTCCATCACACGTCCCAGAGCTTGCAGGGAAGAGCAGCGCATCCTCCCCACACCCCCCCAGGTGCTGCCCCCTCCACCCTGCACTCACTTTTCCCGTTTGGCTGAGGCACACCGTGTGCATCCCTCCGGCTTCCACCTGCACCATCATCTCCGGCAGCGGCACCAGGGCCGGCTTCTTCCTCTCCACCACGTCCTCCCCCAGGCCCAGCTGGCCGACATCCCCCTGCCCCAGTGTCAGCACCAGGCCGGGCTGTGTCCGGTGGGACGGGTGGCAGACTGTGGGACAGAAGGGAGATAAATAACATCTATAACGTACAGGGGGAACAATCCTTCCATTAAAGCTGGTCTCTGGGAACAGGGAGAGAAAACTCCTGGGGATTTTTTCTTACCTTTAATCTTCTTCCTTCCAGGAGACTCTTCTTCTGGCACTGAGCTTTTCTTCGGTCTTTTCTTCGTGGTGCGTTTCCCTGGCATAGTGCCTTGGATCTGAACACCACAGACCCTGTGAGGGGCCCCCACGGCGCTGCCACTTGGTTGGGGGTTCGGGGGTTCCCCCTCTCCCCCCCCCCCCGCTTTAAAATCCTCTCGGATCACCTGAGGGACCGGTGACGGAACAAGGATCCGAGCACTGCTCTCCACTCCCGACAAACGGAGGGGGGTTATTCTCGCGTGTTTGACCCCCCGGTCCCCACGCTCGCACCGACAGGACCCCCCCCCCCCCCCCCCGGCAGCGCGGGGCACAGCGCCGGACAAGGCACGGGACGGCTCCAGCCCCCTCCCTGCGCTCCCCCACGCAGGACCGCGGCCCCGCGGGGGGGGGCGGGGTGAGCACCCCGCTCGCCCCCGCCCCGAGCCGTGTCCCGGCCTCACGAGCCGCGTGGGCCGGTCACCGGGCTCCCCGCCCCCCCCCCCCGCCCCTTCCCGCCGTTTGAATTCCCCGCGCCGCCCCCCGCCCCACGTGGCGCCGCGCAGGCCCGCGGCCCGGCCCCGCCGTTTCCCCCGCCGCCTCTCGCCCTCCGCGGCGGCCGGACGCACGGCGGGCGGCTCCGAGCTCGGCGGGGCACCCCCCCACCCCACCTCCTCCTTCTCCCCATCCGCCTCCCCCCCCACCTGCCCTCCCCGCCCGCCGCCCCCCGGGGCCGCGCCGCGCTCCCACCTCCGCTCGCCGCCGGCCGGCCCGCTGCCGCGCTGCCTCACTGCGCATGCGCGGGGGGAACGGCGGCGCAGCGCCCTCTGCCCGGGCGGCGGCTCCGCCACCGGCCCGGCCCCCCCACGGCGGGCACGGCGGGCACTGCCACCCCGGAGAGCCGCTTTGGCGCCCGCCGGGAGTCCCGGTCCGCGCGCGCCGCCGGTACCGTTACGGGGGTAACGGTGGTTACGGGGTCCCGGGGCCCCGCCTCTGCAAAGCAGCGGTTCCCACACCAGATGGGCAGCAAAACGTGAAATATTTAGCGCCAGGGGAGAGCGACGGGATGAGGATAACGAAGGAGTGTGCGCATCCACGGTCCGGACCGTGCTCCCGGGTCTGGCAGCCCCGACGCCGTCACAGAGGCTGTTCTTGAGCCATTTGAGGGAAAATGGGAACTGAACTGGACTTAATAACGTCCCGTTCCAGCTGCTGGGGTTGGTTTGTATAAAAGCAGCAAGTTGAGTAAGACCCGTGCTCCCTGCCGTGCCGGGGGCAGTCTGAAGTCCACCGATTCCTGAGAAAAGGAGCCGATTTCAGACTGGATTTTCCCCAGCACCTACAGCAGGGTTTGAACCATTTCAGGCAGAACGAGAGATGTTTGTGATGGCCTTCTCCAGCTCAGGAACGCCTCATCGTGGAAATAACAAGGGCACGAGTTAGGAAAAGTCATTGACCTTTTTACCAGCGGGTTAAAAAAACCATCTTTTTTACAAACTAAAAGGGCTTCCTGCCCATAGGGGTGGAGGTTTAGACAGTGCCACAGATCCAGAGCCTGGTGGTGGAACAGTGACCCAACCTTCAAAGGCTGGGTTTGGGAGAGTGACTGAGTTTTTATTAAGCACGTTTGACCTGATCAGACTGCTGGAAAGGGGCAAATGTTGTTTGGATGGGAGGTTTCCCAGTACTCCACCCGTGACTTCACCAACTCATCTGTGGAAATGAGACCAATCCATTTTCCGTATTTGTGGCAATTCCTGCTAAGTGTTCCCAGTAAAGTTCTAGGATACTGTTGACTTTAAAAGAGTCGTTTGCCATCACACATTCATCCTTACAACTGGACTCTAACTTAAGAGTTGTAAGGACTCTCATTCTGGTCCTCACAAAACTATAATTAATAACTATCTTAAGATGTTACATATTTGATGGCACACCCTCATCTACTCTTGTTTAAGATATGGTCTGCTCCCAGTCCAGCCCCAACAGCTCAAAACCTGGTTATTCTTTCATCACACTCCAGAGAGGACACATTAGCACACAGAAATCCCATTTCTGACACCAAGTGAGGCACCAACAGGAGAATCCAGGATTTCTTTCATATTCCAGGACCAACCAAGCGATCATCCACAAAGAAACGTACACCAAGCAAATAAAGTAAAGTTTATTTAGTTCTCCACTGCAGCTAGATACAGCTTTACAATCAATTAATACTTGATGGCTTTATTTCAGGTAACAGAGATGCACAAATTACTGCTCTTACCCACGTCCGGTGAGCCAACCCCTCTGGAATTAATTTTCCCCAGCAGCAGGCACCAAGGGTGGCCCCACTGGTCCGCAGGCCAGCTGACAGCAAGCCCGACTCCACACAGCCATCACACAGCATCTTCTTATTTCTTTCTTACACCCTGGGCTCCCACCCTTCAAGAGCACCCCAAAAGTCACTCCCCTTCCTGGTGGGCCAGGCCATCCAGAGTCCCACCCGTGACTTCGCGGTGCTTTTCAGGCACGTACATGCCAAATTCACCACAGCCCCACGGCTCTAACTGCTTTCCCTGTGTGTAGCTCACCCACACAGGCTCAGCCCCAGACCCTGCTTCATCGTACCACAAAATTCAGCAGCTCCATAACCCACCACGTGGCCAGGTACGCTCCTGCCTCCTCTTCAGGCACAGGCACATTTAAAGGGCAGTCCCCAGCATGAAGCACATGTTACTGGAAAGCCACCAAATGCAGGTATTTTCTCCCACCTCCAGCCCATTCTGACCTCCATGGCTACATTCTGATTACAAATATCACATGAACTAGGCCGGTACTCTCAATATACTCACCCTCTCCCTCTAGACACGTGGATTCTTTTCTGCTGTTAGCATCTCATCACAATCAGTCACCAGTGTCTGCAACAATTTAGAAAAAAATAAAATAAAAACCTTTATGACTTTAACTTTGATTCCGCTCTTTCTCCAGTTCCCACATCGCACAAATGAGACCTCAAGCTAATCAAATATCGTTTGCCTCCATGTCACCGAGGCTTTTTTTCCCCTCTTTTTAGTAAAATTCAGGAATCAACCCCTTTCCCTCATCCATCCAAAGCCCAACAAAACCTCAGAAGCCAGCAAACACCTAAGCTAAGCTGTCGCTGTTAAACAATGCCTATAAAGTCTGCATTGATATTCAATTACTTCAAGCCGATCCAATCCAGTTTCCGTAAGGCACTTAGGAACAGCTCAAGCTTATTTCAAGCATTAACTATTAAGAGACCCGCGTTACTTCGCACAGCCAACAGTACCATGTTATTAGCGCGGTATTACCTTGCAAATTCAGTGCTCCAATCGCTTCAAGCTTATCAGGTTTATAACTAGAAATAATAAAGAAAAGGCATTTTAAGTAATTGCTCAGGAATGCCTCCCCCCCCGCCCCGCCGTGCAGACTGGCACGTGCCACCCCCCCCCGCAGCCACTGGGAATGGCAGAGCTGTTTCCTGCATGGTTTGTCTCCTCTGTCACCGCCCGAGGGCTCAGAGAAGCGGTAGGAATATGCAGGCTGCAGACCCGAGGCCCGGCTTGTTCTCCAACGTCGTGGAAAGGGACCGTACGTCACGGGCCCGAAGGCCTACGCTCCCGTGCGCCACACGGACAGAGCCGAGAGAGAGCGACTTCTCCGGATATCCACGTTGGATTCATTCACCTTTTAAAGCACCTCCGCCCCCAATCCCCACGCCGCCCACCGCTCACGGACGCGACCCCACGACGGAGACTTACGTGAGGAGCGAGGGGGACAAGCCGGGCAGCGGTCAGCACAGCCTGAGGGAAGAGAGGACGGTGAGGAGCGGCTGAGGGCAGCGCGGCCCCCGGATGCTCCCTCAGCGACGGCCGCTCACGGCCTACGAGCGCGGGAATAAGGAGGCGGTGTCCTTGCAGCTGGCTGCGCGCAGCGCGGCCCTTCCCGGCCGCAGGGATCCCGCGCCAGAGCGCAGGGGAGAAGGGAGCGAAGGGGAAGGCCGCGGGGGGCCGGACTCACCAGCACACGCCGCCGCCGCTGCTCGCGGAGAAAGAGGGCGAGCTGCCCCGCGCCGCCCTATTTATAGAGCGCGGGGGGGGCGGGGCTACGTTGCGCATGCGCATGAGCGCAGAGCAAGGGGCGGGGCAAGCGGCGCCTGCGCAGTGGGAAAGCACGGGCGGGGCAAGCGGCCCCCGCGGGGGTGGGTGGGAGCGGGTGGCGCATGCGCGGTGCGAGGGCGGGAAAGGCGGCGGGAGGGGAGGGCAGGGCAGCGCCGCCGCCATTGAGCCATTCCGTGAGGTGCGCACCCACGGCTGGAGGCACGCACCGCCGTGCTCTGCGGGAAAGTAAAAACACAACCACAACAGCGGGTTAAAAAAAAAAAATCCTAAAATACTTTTATTCAAATAATTAAAATCTGTCGATGAGGAGACTGATATACAGCGCAATGATTTAGTCTACAGGGGGACTGTACAGGGGAAGCCGTGAGGGGAGGCCCCGCCGCCATCTTCCCCCGGCAGGGCTGGGGCGGCAGCAGGATGGTGGTGCCAGGCCCCGGCCCGGCTGTTGGCACAGCACGGAGGCACCGGTGGCACCGCGAGGCCCACCCCCAACAACAACGGAGACGGGTTTGTGAACAAGGCAAATCCTCTCCGTTCCCACACCTGCCATACTCCCTTCTTCACCTTAAGTGGCATCTCACACATGGGTTAGTACGGTGCGTGATACAGCAGTGGCTAAAACCAGATTTTTTTTAAAAATAAAACCCCCACATTTAGGAAGAACCAAGATGAGATCATTCTCAGAAGAGAAAGGATATCCTTTTTAAGGTCACTTTTTAAACCTCTTCTTCCCCTCCCTTCCACCCACACAGTGAAATTATCAAGTTTCCAGTAGGTTCAGCTGTAAAAATGAGAAAAGGCAAGTTTCACCCTGATTTAGGAGAGTAAAAAACCATCTGAGAGGAAGCCACAATAAAAAGAATTGACTACTCTCACAGCTTCCCCAAATTAAAAAGTTTTTAAAAGGCAACAGTCATTTCCTGGTTCTGTAATTTGTTAAACAAGCCTAGATAATCTCAAGATCTGTTAACATCACAGCAAGTGTGAGAGTGGCGAGGGAATGTTTAATACATTTGTGTTTTTTGTTTTTCTTTTTTTTGTTTGTTTTTTTTTTTTTTTTTTACAAAAAAAAGATGCAGCATATGTTAACATCTATACAATTCCCTTCCAGGACAACAAACCGTTGGTCAGTAGTGATTCAGGACACTAAGGACGTGACAGAGACACAAGCAAAACCCAAAAAATTACGAGTCACGTGTCAGTCGTCTGCCAGGTCAGCATCTGCACAGGGTTTTCTGTACACAGCTAATATACACACGTGCTTCCTAGCACATCCGCTCTCCGTTCCTCAGCTTTCCAACACCAGAGCTGCCAGGTTTTTCCCCCCCCTCCTCTTGGTAAAAAGGAGGAGGAAATGAAGGAGATGAACCCTCGAAAGGAGTAAGTCCAGCTGAGAACTGGGCCTGTCAGGGCTGAGAAAGGGAGCTGGGGAACGAACCGTTCGTTCACATGTGCGTGCTCTCCTGGCAGGGATGCTGGTGCCGGAGCAGAGGCGTATTGCTGAGCCGTGCGAGGTATAGTGTTCAGTTCCAGCCTGATGGCACTCGAGACGTGTTTGTTCCAGTGAAACGCTACATTCAGACAGGATTCCCCTTCCCTGGCCGAAAGCCCTTTTCTGGATATGTTTTGAAGGCAAATCTTGGAAGAGCCGAGGTTCTACCCTCGCTGTATTGCCTAGGAGAGGGATGCAGAGAACTTCCAGTCCTCTCAGGTCTCTTGCTCGCTTCTTGGAAGATTATGGTCGATGGTACCTAGAAGCCAAGTGAAAAATACGAGTGTCACCCTTGGAACTCAGGTTAAATGGTTACCGAGACACTACAGATGGTCAAAACCAGTAAGCTGAATTATCTCTGAACTCTCAGCCCTCACAGAAACTGTTAACATCAAACGATTTCACCTCTGCCTTGGAAAGCTCTTGTGCTCTACAAACACTCAGCCACACAGAGCAACTGTTGAGGGGAGAAGAATCACCCAGGCCATGATCCACAGGTTACTTCATAGATGTCAGAGGCAATTACCAAGGTGTTTTGTAGCTCCTGCTGCACATGCCTCTACCCCAGAAATGCGCACTCCAGCAGCAAGGTCACACTGGTTTCAGATACACCTCCAACCAGCCACTGGTCACTTTGAGTTTCCAGGATTGAAGCTCCAGTTTAAGCAAGAACAACCTACTTCATGTCTGGTACTCCTCCAGCCACCCACCACCACCAAGGCACAAAGGGACACTAAACCCACAACTGCTGCACAGGTCGTTTTTCTGAAGTTTTAACGTTTTGCCTCTAAGCACCACCGCTGCAGCACAGCACTCTGGACTGGAACTCTGAGCTGGCCACATGTTCTCACTCACCTTGTGAACTGCTTGCTGTCCTCGTGAACTTCCATTTCACAGCTCTTAAACTCATTCAGCTCCTTCCGGATGGCAGCCTACACAAAGAAGGACAGATCGTTTTTATCACCTGCTAAGGCACATACATATATACTACTCTCTCCCACCTCCTGTGAGCTCAGACGTGGCCAGAAGGTGCTGTACCTCCCACACCCCTGCTCAGGGCTGATCTGTACCCCCTGCCAGTGGTGAAGTGAAGAGTAAGAGCAGTTTTGACATGCAGGGCTGAGTCCCTCGGCTCCTTGATCAAGGAAGGAGCTCGGATTGCAGCAGCCACCCCAGCTTTCGCAGTCTGCTCACACTAGGCTGAGTTTAACCTGCCCCACCTCCTCCACACGGAGGGCTGGGCAGTCCCCACGAGTGGTCAAGGAAGACAAGAACGGACGGCTTTCCCTGCCAGCTGCTTTCCCAGGCCTGCCCCAGCCTGCCAGGAGCACCACTCCTCTGACCAACACCCTGCACGTTGCATCCTCTCAGATGGCTCAGGAGCTGAGGCAGAGGCCACGCTGGCGTGCAGACCGTGCCCACTTGGGCTCCATGGCCCTGTGGAGGGGGCAGGAAGCAGGGCTGGGTTACAGCACACGTGGGCGAAGGGACTCTGGTGGTGCCTGGTGGGGTGACAGAGGGGAAGCTGCAGAGGTGACGCAAAGGGAACAGAGCAAATGTCCTCGGCTCACCCTGATGTAGCTCCCCTCCGCACACCTGGGGACACGACATCCCTGTTACCTTGTCAGCTGGTGTTAGCTTTGTCCACGGCTTATCCGCTCGCCGGTCGTAGTCTTGAGCATCTGTTACTTCCACATATTCGTTAAACCTCAGGATCTTCCTGGCCTGCAGCTCTGCCACTGTAGGCCTTTGGCTAAGCTGAACGCCAGCAGGAACAAAGAAAGCCAGTTTGTGCCTTGTCCCCAAAGCAGTTCAGGACTAAGCACCCCGAGCAAAACTGAAACCAGTTCCCTCACTGGGCCTGAACCACAGATAGCACTAGGTCCTGCTGGCAGCCTGCAAGGGAACGGGCAGACCCTCCTACAGACAGTGTGATCTCGTTTGGATCACAAGGCCAGGCCAGGACCGAGGCCATGTTGCCAAGGAGAAGACTGAGGGGTTTGGGAACAGCCATTACAAGGGTGAGCCCTCCGTGACACCCCTAAACCAAGCAACCCGTTCCTCGTGTCAGCGAGGAACTCACGTTTCATACCCACAGGCCCTCGGCAAGATTTTTTTCCCCCCGTCATGAGCAACAAACCACAAGTAACCTGGACATAATAGCTGAAAGCAGCTGTTGCTCTGCTCAGCCTCTCCCACACTGCTGTTACTTTAAAAATGCATTTTGGGGAGCCTGGTGTGAAAGTCGTGGCCACTGAAGTACTGTGTTAGAACAGCCGGGCCAGCACCAGCAAACCTTTCGAGTGCCAGGTGCCAAATTTAGTTCTCACCTAGCTTGTTACGCTCGGCGCCAGCTCAGATCCATCACTGACAAACACGGCCGCAGTGCCAACGGCTTGTGCCAGCCCACGTTCCAAAGTCACTGCAGTCAGAGGGCACTGGGGACGCTTACACAATAGCCCCGTGACTTCAGCCACAGCAAGGTACCTGCGGTGTGCTCATAGCCACCCCCATGCCCCACAGCTCTGCCAGATGGCCACCGCGGCACGGCGGCCAGCAGTACCTTTCTGGTGAGCCTGCGTTTGATCTCTCGCTTCTCCGCTTGACGGTCAGCTTCATTTTTCGCTGCCAGGGGATAAAAAAAAAATAATACATTTTTCCTCTAAGCATCACAGGCTTTGAAAAGTGCTTTCAGGACTTGAACAAAAGGGAGCATCAAGCTGTATCGTTTAAAGAGAATAGCAGCACAGATAAATATTTTAAATGGAAACTTCCCGAACTGACATCTCCCTTTCCTCAAGATGTTTATTTAAAAACTTTCTGCAGAGCAAGGTATGGCCAAGAGAAACAGCACTGATTGAGCAATGAACTGCTGCTTTTTGGATCATGCAATACGATGTTGTCATGTCTGAACCACAAAAAAAAGTCCAGCCCAAACAAAAACACCTTTAACAGTCCTTGCTGTGTAACATCAGAGTCCGAACCAGTTCACACACTCGTCCCTGAGGTGTCAGGCAGGGGACAGGCAGCCTTTCTAACATGAATTAAATCACTCGGCACCACTGCTAAGGTCTGAATTTATTCAGAGTCAGTTTCTGATGCTAATAAAGTACTGGGAAAAGACAGTGGATCTGCTTTACTACAGCAATATAACCAAAGCACAGCCCTCCATCACTGCCTTTCAAGCAGGTTCCAGGTACACCTGGACTAAGATGTTAAAGGCAAACTTATTTTACTACATAGGACCACTAGAGAAGCATTACTCACGTTGAAGTATGTTCCTCTGCTCCAGTTCTTCCGCTGTCGGCCTCTGACTCAGTCGCCTAAAGAAAAGTGTGACAAGTGTGTAACCTTTGATCTGGTCATTCATCAGTAGGGGATGAAGAATGGAACTGCTTGGTGTCAGTGCACTGGAAAGCCTCCTCAACATCTCCCGTTCACCAGTGGCGATCACTGCTGCCCCATTCTGCACTCTCCTCCACCCACACAGCTGTTCACCCACAGCACAGGTCGGGAAAGCGCTGTGGCTTCCCAAAAGCTCAGAGGCACCTTTGCAGGGAGCTCAAGGAGATGGCAGAGCCCAAACTATCAGCAGCCCCAGCTTAACCCACCACCTAATGCATCAGCACTCAGCCTGCATCTATCCACCTTTTTATAGGCCATCCGTATTTTGCAGCGGTAAAATTTCTGTAGTCCTTGAGATTTTCCCTTCCCAGTCCATTTAACATCTGGAAACAGGAGATACTGCTCAACTCCAGGATGAACTTCCAACTTTTATAACCGAGGAGGAAAAGCAGCACTTAGCCTCCCAGCCCCAATGCAGCTGCAGCGCCCAACCACCCCATCACACTCCAGCACAGGCTGCTTAGACTAGACACCAGCTTCGCCCAATCCCACCGCTCACGCGCTGTGCCGACGGCTCGAACGTAACGCCCTCCTCCATTCCTCGTACCTGATCAGCGTCGTCCCAATCTGGTGCCGGATTTCGTTCCACTCCTCCTTGCTCTTCCGAGGGAAGACAATCTTCTCCTCCTGCAGCGTGGTTGCGTTCCCCAGCTTTATAGCCAGCGTGTCTTTCCTCTTCACTTTGTTAGCCAGCGTGCCTGCGAGGAGGAAGAGCAACGGGATGTGACTGAAGGCTGCAGTGCCCGAGCACAGCGATATGAGCCACCACGTGCCCCTGGCAGCTGTGCTCTCCCCTGGGGCTCAGCTTTCCAAGCTCAGCACTACAGCTCCCGAGCTAGCCACTACAGCAACAGCCAGCATTCCTGCGTGTGCCCACATGCTCACCTAATGCTGTCCCACCTGAGGGGGGGGACAGCAGAAGCTACTGGAGGAACCATCTGCAACTGGAGGGAGAGCATCTCAGCAGATGAGCACACAGGTTTGGCTGTAAAGCTTTTGCAAAAGCGAGGAAGAGGGCATGTGGTACATCACGAAACCAAGAGCAGCTGCTTTGAAGCACTGTGTGAACTAGCTCTTTTGATCCAGATCTCAACACAGCCAGGCACGAGTTCAGCAGAGGAAAAAAAAAGACAGCTGCAATGTCAAAGTCTTACTGTTATGGCTTTCATCTTCTTCCTCATCCTCGTCATCTTTGTACAGGATGGGCCCCTCCGAGTCAGAGTCGCTCATCCCTTCATCTCCTTCCTGCTCCTCTGGCAGGATCTGGGGTACCAGTTTTGGGATGACTGTGACAGAGGGCACATCTCCAATATACACATGGGGACCCAAATTCTGCTCCTCTTCCTGGTCATCATCTTCCTCTTCCTCATCGTCTGGACTAACAACAAGCACACTATTACACCTCTTAACACACACCACAGGGGCTGGGGAATATCCCCGGAGATCAACACCTTGTTATCTCTCCTCAGCCCGTAGAAGGCAGGTCTGTGGGGAGCCCAGGAACCAGAGACACAAGAGCAGCCCCACGATCCTGCACCATCCCCTCTCTCCAAAGCAGAGGGAGCTCTGGCGGAGGAGATGCCAGAGGCAGGTTCTTTGCAGAACCAAAGAGCCCTCTCACCCCTCTACTTTAGGACTTGCAGGTTCAACTCTTATAATACAAACCAGTCCTTTTCTCACTTCTGTTTCACAAAACGAAAGGCTAAGGAAGGCCACAAGTGGACAAAATCCAGGACCTCATTTTGTCTTGGTGCAATTAAAGACAGGCCTGGAGTCCTGGCATCAGCCCGTGTTTGTAGTCTGGAACCCATTTTCCTTTGTGAGCAATAAAGTCCCAGAACCAGGGTTAATTTAGTGGGGAAGATGCACTGGCCCCCCTAAGAAGCTGAAACACAGATTCAGCCAACAGGCGGAACGGTTTCTAGGCTGTTGCAAACCAGAACAAACCAAAAAACCCACCAGCCCTGCCCACAGCCCCCCACCCCATCACAGCCTCACGCCAGACGCGGGGCGTGCGACACCAGCGTGTCAGCCCAGCGTGACCCACACCACTGCTCGGTGTGTACCACACACACGCTCGGGAGGTACTCACACTTTCAGCATCTCGATGGTGACGGGCAGGGACCTCGTCCTGCCCAGGGAGCCGTTTTCTTCTCCAAAGCCATCGTTCTCGAAGAGCAGCGAGTGAGCCCGGTGCGACCCCTCGGCAGGTGGGGTGACGGGCAGCGGACTGGCCAGAGCCTGCTGGATACGGATGTGCAACGGGATTTGGGGCAGGCGAGGCAGCATGTGAGGTTCAACGAACCCTTGCTCTGCTGTCCTCTTTGACACTTCCACGGACCTGAAGTCTTCAGGAGGAAGAGGAGGAGGAGGAGGAGTCTCTTTGGGTAGGTCCAAGGAGCGTGGAGGGTCCAAGACAGGGGTGGAGGCAGGCAAGGGCATGCGTGGAGGCTCAGGGGGTATGTGCGTGGGCAGCGGCGGCGAAGGCGAGGGTGGTGGGTAAGCAGAGGTCATGTGCACGGGTATGGGTGCAGGGCGGTTGGCCGCCACCGTCCTGTCATTCGGGGGCTTGGAAGCGACAGCTGCCTCCGACGTGTTGTTAGGCAGGAGACCTCTCTTCGGTGGGAGAGGAGGGGAAGGCTTGGACAAGCCTGTACCACTGTGCATTGCTTGAGAAAGTTCAGCTGAAAATACAAAACACAAAAGCTGCTATATTTAACAGGGCATGTTCCAGATACTCTTCCCCAGTGTGGAATAAGCACAGAAAAGTCCTCAGAGCCTTGGACCAAGCAACCTCAGCTGCTTCCGTGCTAGAACACGGTGCCAGAAATAACCAGGTTGCAAGCCTCTAGTTTGTCCTTCCTGCAGCAAAGGTAAGACTTGGGAGAGCAGCCAGGAAGAAGCAGGCTTGGAGAGGTCTGTGCATCCTGCTGCTTTAGAGAGACAACCGGCACCAGCCCTCGAGTGACAGCAGATGGAGCTCACCCAGACCAGCGCCCGCCTCCGCCAAGGAACGCAGGTATGCAGGGCACTTCATGGCTATATTTACAGCACCAGTTTGCAAAGGAATCTGAGACATCCAGGGCACCCCAGACTCCAGTTGTGTTAACGGCTCCTTTGCACATTCAAAAAACTTCTTGGGAAGTCTCCAAGGCAAAAGTCAGCAGAATCATAGAATCATCTAGTTGGAAGAGACCCTCAAGATCATCGAGTCCAACCATTCATTCTGCACTGTCAGGGTCCCTAAACCGTGTTCCTCAACACCAAATCCACATGGTTTTTCAACACCTCCAGGGATGGGGACTCCACCACCTCCCTGGGTGGTGGAGAAATGCAGTGCTCTCCCCATTTCCACTCCTCAGTCAGACCCAGCCCAAGAACACCTTGTTGCCAGCAGCTCCTGCCCGTTTCAGGATGAGGTTTTCTGCTCTATTCCCTCTGCACTCTATTCCATTTGAACTTCTCTGCAAATACAAAATAACTGACAAAACTTCCAGAAATACCTAAGAGCCTTGAGTCTACATAGTTTATCTGCTGTGTGATGGAGGAGACAGGGAGAAACAAAGACCGTGCCACATTACGGAAAACGCCTGCAGCCGGCAATCTCAGGTTCCCCAAACACCCCTCGGTTCCTAGGGAAGAAGTTGCATCAGCAAAGACTGCTCTTGCTTTTGGAGTTTGTAGCCTTTAACATTCCATGGCTTCCTGGCCTTGGAAAGGTTTTGCCCATCTGCTTTGAAGAGGATCAGGTTCGCTGCACGTTTCACCTGGAGCGGGCGATGGCCCCAGCACAGAGCTGGGAGAAATCCTCAGTGCCACACACCACGAGAGGGTGCTGCAAGCAGGGAGTGTTCCACCGAGCCGAGATAAGGCTGCATAACTGGAGAGAGGTGGGCGCATTTTTGGGATGTTTAGCATTTTCAGACTTTCCCCTTGTAGATTAAGGGCCAGATTGTGCAAAACACCGAGTGCCCTCAGCTCCCATCAGCTTCAGCCCAGAGGGATGCCAGTGTCTCCTCGAGCAGTGCTCGAAGCCTGGCAGGACCAGGCTTGGAGTCACTTTTGGGTAATGATAGACAGATTTTGAAAGGAACCAAGTAGCTGGCAGAAGGGAGAGGGGACAAGAAAAGGGCTGGGTGCCACTCAGAGCATCCTCCCGAGCCAGCCTGTCTCCCTCCAGTGCGATAAACCCAGTGCGACGACTGGCACCGCCGCCTGTGATGTGCCACGGTGGTCAGATCCGTGGCTGTGGCTCTTGAAACCTCTCAGTGGCACCACGCACCAGGGCTGCTGCCAAGCTCCCGGCCAGCGGCACAGCACTGTTTGCCCCTGCGTGCTTTTCCGAGCTGATGCCGATTAAATTCCCACTCCCCAAAAGCGTTTCCTGAGCCTTACCTTCAGCTTCTGCATCAGACACACCAGGACCGCTCGGAGAAGGAAAATAAGGGAACAAAGGGGCGATGTGCAGGTGAACAGCTCTCCCCTGCCTTAGGCTGTACCAGCAGCACAAAAGCACCATGCCTGGGTCAGAGCACCCATCCAAGACCTGCGGGGAGCTCAGGAAGCCAATTCCACTGCTGCTCTTTATCCACAGCAACAAAACAAGGCTCTGGCAGCAATAACTGCACGCGTGTCGCACTCACAGCTCCATCGTGCCGGAGGCACGGCCCTGCAGAGAGCTGCAAAGCCTCTCTGCACCTGCATTCTCATCCAGGAGACAAAAGAGGGGCTGGCTGCTCTCCTCTTCCTCCCCTTCAGCCGCAGGTGCCCTGTGTTGCCGGGGAGGAGGCACAAGCTGGCTCTGAACACACGTTTGATAGGCTGTGCTGTCTTCAGCCACATTTTTTGTTGCACAAGTACGTCCTGCAATTAGCGCTGGAGCATTTCAAATACCATCTGCGACGTGTGCAAGCAGCTTAAAGAAAACAAGAAAGTATTTCATCGAGTGCTCAGGCATGGTCAGACCGATCAAGCTGGTCTGGCACACAGGAGTGTTTAATACCATATCAAGGTCGCTTGCAAAACCTGCTAGAGCAAGGAGAAGCCCCAAGCAGAAGAGAGATGCAGTTTGTACCCAAAGCAGTGGCCCAGGCTCCTTCAGACCGTGACTTGCACACGATCTAAGCTTCTACCCACCACTGCCTCCCAAACCACACCTGGGCAACGCCTCCAGTTTCTGTGATAACAGTGCAGACCTGTCTGATTGATCTTCCCAGGAACCCTCTGCTAACTCAATCCAAAGATTAGCAGTTAGTCTGGGAAACATAAACAGGCCATCGAGTGGATGGAAGCTGCCTCATTTACTCAGCCATGTTGCCTCTTTAAGACCTCTATAACTCCTGAAGAGAACAGACTCATTCAGCTTTAAGAGACTCTCCCCAGATCTTCTGCTTAGAAACATTACAGAGATAAAGATGTTTAATTCTTTAAGTGGGAAGATTCAGCTCAAATTACAGGTGAGCTAATTTATCCATGGGACAAGACTAATATGGCAATACCCTAGCCATGGACCTTAGAGAAGGTACCCAAGTACTCCAGGGAAGTCTGAATTATCTCTGCCAGCTCCTGGTCTCTCTGCACTAAGTGGAAACCACATGGCCCAGCAGTGACAGCCATAACAGACGTTGTTTGGCGTGAAGTGGATTTTTTGGGGGTGGTTTTTTGGTGGTTTGTTGGGGTTTTATTGGTAAAGACCAGCTGAAAGCATCAATTCTTCCTGACCATAGTCTCACAAAGCAAAAATCTCATGCTTCATCCACCGATCCCAGCTGTCCACAGCTGAGTCCCAGCCCTCAGTGAAGCACCAACATTCAAAGACACTGTCTTCCAGTTGACAGAAAAATGCCTTCCCCTCTCCCCACACCACCTCTACTCCTGCCAAAAGCAGGCAGGGATTCCCTCCTGCAGGTAGCTGTTGGAAACACGCACGCCTGACAGATTGGATGGCTCACGGCAGAAGACTCCAGTTAATTACATTGTTCCCAGCACACCTATGGCCTGGCTAAACACTGGCAGATCTTCTGAGTCCAAACTCAACTGTATTCAGGAAAGATGGTCAGACACTGACAATACAACATTTGCTACATCACACTAAAAGAATCTTCCCTTACAAAAGGAAGAAACTCTCAGAGTGAGGGCTCCAGAACATTCCAGGGTACAAAAACCAGTTTACGGAGCCACTTACCTATTACTGAGTTGCTATTTCTGTTGACAGGTTTGGGAGGAGGGACGGGAGGCTGTTTGGCAGGAGCTGTGCTGGTTGTACTTGTGGGAGCAGTAGTGTTGGCACTGGTGAGAGCAGGGGGCAGAGTCCTGGGGGCTGCGGAAGGGGCAGCTGTGGAATTGACTGTCTTTGCCACAGCAGGGGCTGTGGTGGAGGGTGCAGTTTTTGCAGTGCTGCTGGCAGGCGTCGGATCATTCGCCTGCGCTTCATTCGCTTCCTGGGAAGTGGAAGGAGGTCTTTTCGGAGGAAGCAGAGGCTGTCTGGGAATGTACGGCTCCTGAGGTGGTTCCAGTTCTGGCCCAGAGTGGCTGCTGGATGAGCCTGCAAAGTGAGACAGCTGGGTTTAAGAGACTGGAGAGCCCAGAGAGGGGTGGGAAGAATCAGATGAGAATTCAAAACCAGTCCTGGGAGAATCTGAAGCAACTGATTTTGCACACGTCTGGGTTCTTACTCTGCCTCTTTGGTTCCTCAGCTGGAACAGGCTTCCTAAGGCTGGATGGCTTTGTGGCCTCTTCCTCTGGGCTGGCCAGGTTACAAACGCCAGGACCACCGACTGGCACCGTGTGGCCATTCTTCAGTGCAGGTGGGTTCAGCTTGTCTGGTTCTTCACCATCTGCAAGGGGACGGGAGAGGAGAGAAGCAAACAGAAAACACTTAGAAAGTGCAAGACAGAGGAGACATGGCTGAGCTGCGCGGGACTGGCATCCATCTGCGCCAACTTCTCTCTGACTTCTGAAACAGCTGGTCTTCTGCCTACCTTCTGCAGAGGAGAGCACAGCAACACCAACTAGCTGAAGCTGAGAGCCCTTGATTTCATTATCAACAAGAAAAACAGTACAGCACTGTATCTCATCAAGTGTTTTTCTTCTTCAGCAACCTCTTAATCTACCACCTTGTTTAGAAAGAACGCTACTGCATTTCACACTGGTATGCCCAGTGCTGTGCCACAGCCCAAGGAAGCTACAATTGCAGTTAAAAACCTCCAGCAGCTCCTGTATCTGCCCACCATTACAGAGCATTCACAAATTCGCTGCTGCAACACAAATTCCAACACTAGCCAAGTAATCTACTGGACATGCAATAATAGATTTTGATAAAGTCTTAAAATTAGTTGAAACACCTCTATCTTCCTTCTGTTTCTACCCTGAATTTGGCACAAAAATCACTCTTCTACTCAAAATGTCCCACAGCAAGGCATGTTTCCTCACTTTTTTTACCTTTGTTTTAATCAGACGTAATGATACATCTCCAGAATCTGATGTAGTTCATCTTGACTATCTCTGCTTTTACAAACGGAATTTCTCAAACGTAAGAAACAAGAGCTCTTTTGGAAAAAAAACAATCCTCTTTTCAGCCCATGCTTTTGAGAGCACTTAAAGCCTTAGTCACAATGAGGAAATACTCAACCACTCTCTGCCTCTGTAATTGCCCTGACAGGACAAACTCTTGATAATATTATTCCCCAAATCAGACTTAGCATCCACTGTAATGGGGCTTTGCCTATTTTGACTGCTTTCTGACTCAAAAAACCCTCAAATACATCACCAATTTGATTAAAAGTCCTTCGCATTTTCAGTCTACTACCTCTCAAGCAATCACAGTGCATGGAATCACTCACCTCCCAGCTGTCAGACCCCAGCACGCTCTGTTGCTCCCATTTTTGATGGTTTGCTCCACTGCTCTCTTCACCTCTCCCCGCCAAGGTATTCCCTTCCCTACCCAGGTGTTGTTCAGAAGCTGAAAGCAAAGAGACCAGGAAGCCAAAAGCTCCCTGGGCTTTCTTTTCTGCAAAAGGCAGCCTTGGCTCCTGAGAGGATACGGAAGACCGCGCTGCCTTGATGCTTAGCTGCCCTTCCCTGAAACACCGAAGTACGGACTGCAACAAGAGGGAGTCTCCTCCCCAGCCAGGGCTGAAACTCCAAAGATGAGCCAGAGCTTTTTACAGCAGCGATTGCCCCTGGCCAGCTGAAGGTCTCAACAAGAGAAGCAGGAACAGCACGATCTCACGTTCCTCACCGTTCAACCCTCGCCTGCCCTTCTCTGGCGGGGAGCTGCAGCACGTGCACAACGCTCCCGACAGCCTTTGTCACATCACCTCACTCCTGACTTCAGTTCCAGTGACCTCCTTCAAGGTCAAGACAGTCCAGCACTATCTTCTCTCCTTACTGTAAGCCCAGAACGACCTGCTGACCACCAGCCTTCTCCCAGCTGCACTGGGTTTGAAAGCCTCCAGTCTCCCTCTTCCCTTCCTCCTCGCTCACTCATCTCCAAGGGTTTCCAGCACTTTTTCCCCCTAAGAACTCGTCTAAGAAAACTAAGTGACCTTGCAGGAGCGGGTTTTAGAATCGCAAGCAAATACAATACCCCACCACCACCGTCTCATGACTGCCCAAGTGTCTCAAACACACAGAAGGGATTAAGATAATGCGCTTTCTACTCTAACCCCCTGACAATACCGACGGCTCCCCGTGCCTTGGGTTTGCACTTTGTCCAGATTACAGCCATCTTCTGCTTCTTAAGCCAGATCAGATGACTCAAAGCAGAAAATAATTCCATCTCTTAGCCACGCTTCTGTTACACCCTTGGAGCTTGGAAGATCTCTCCTCTGTCATCTCTAGTTGGAAGTTTGTTACACAAAGCCTTTGATCTCTCTTCCACAGTTTCATCCTGTGACCTCATACACTTTTGTACCCCAGTGAACTCTTCCTCCAGCCCAGCATTCATACCCTCGGGTACCTGTAGATGGCTTTCATTACGCTGCAGCTGCAAACAACTGCGTTAAGACTTTTTCTCTCAGTTTTGCTTTCAGTGGTTTGGTTTGAAAACCACTTTTTCACCTCCACTTTTCAACTCTGCATCTTTCTTTGAAGAACCCTGAAATTAGGTTACGGCTGCCTCTGCAGTACGCCTCTTGAAGACAACTACACGTCGCTCTAAGCCAAAGACCACGCTGCCACCCAGACAGGTGGGCTGCTCTCCCACCACACGTTCCTGCCCCCTCCCTTGTACCCACAGCACCCAACACGCAGCCAGGTGACAGGCGGTGAAGGGATCTGCCTGAAGTTATTTTAGCATGACAGCCCCAACTCAGAGACATCAGGGATGACAGAAAAAGGGATAAGACTTCTTTGACAGCAGGGCAAGCTTCAATAAGCTTAGCCATGACTCGCTATGACACCATACCATGAAGCATTTTGTCTAGAACACTTTGAGGAGATGCCTCTACTCGGGCAGCTCAAAAGTCATCAATTGGTTTCTTTTTTCCAAGCCTAAGGCCTTCGAACCTGAGCTCTGAGGTCAGCGGCATTCCCGCAGCGGTTAGAGTGCAGTCTGGAGCGTGGCCAGAACAAGCAGGAGACAGTGAGCGCAAGTGGGATGGAGGAGTTTAGCAGGACAAGACAAGGCAGCTGGAGCAGGACACATACAAGAGGGACAGGATAAGAAGCGACACACAGAACACCCCTTCCCTCCCCGCTGGCAGCGACAGGAAGATGTCCAAGACAGATGTTGTGCTTTCTTAGCAACATCTTCCTAATGAACAAGCTGCCTTCCTTAGTCAGATGAGAAAGCATCTTGGAAAGAGAAAGACAGACAGGAACCACATTAGCACAGAGCCCTTAAGTTTGTTTCCCAAAAAAAGAATAGCTGCAAGGGTGAGGTTTTGCCAGAGGAAGATCAGCTACATAGAACACAGACAGAAGTTCATTTGCAGACTCACCCTGCTCAGGGTCTTCCAACAGAACCCCTCTTTTTACCAGCTCCTCTCTTGGCTTTCGCATAGAAATCTTTCGTTCTAAAACTGATATTAAATTGAAAAAAAGCACTCAGAAAACAGAGTAAGCTAGAAGTTCAAGAAGATACTTTTTTTTTTTTTTTTTAAGGGATCCTCTGGAGGAACTAAAAGGGCTTCAAATTTCACTGTTTTTGCATGGATAAAGAGGAGGGACTGCACGTTCAGGCCTGCACTTCACGCTAGATCAGTGATCGTGGAGCAAACCCTCCCTCCCCACAGCTGCTTGGGGAGGTTCTCTGCAAGAAAGGAATTTCTCTGAAACTACTGCTCCATGGCAAGGTGTTTCTGGAGAGGTCGCAGGTGCCAGCCCATCACCAAAGTCACATTTTGGTTCTTACACGTGTCAGCACTCAGGCAGATTCTGACAGCAAGCCCTCCTCGCTAGCCAGATGGCTAACGGCGGCTTTCCCTGCGGAGGAAGGGCCTGTCACCCAGCCCCAATTACTCTACCTTCCGAAGTCTCCTTAAATTTGTCACTGCTTTTCTTTTTCCTCCACTTCCAGGGTTTGAAGATCTTGCCAAAGCTTGAAAACTTGCTTTTCCTCTTTGTAGGAGGTGTGGTGTCACCCGATTCCAAAACGTCTACCCCCATGCTGGCATCGGTTGGGAGGTGATCCACCTCTTCAGCTGCACAGAAAAGAATGAAGACGTTACCTTCGTGCTGCAGGTAAGAGCTGCCATCTCCCACCAGCTGCCCCTCGCACACTGGGAAACGGTGGCACACGCTCATGCAAAGAAGGTAGCGGGACTCCATGCCTTGACATGACCCGTCAGCGTTTCCCGTTAGCTTGGGGAGCCCAGCGTGGGGTTCCCAACGTTAACACAGGGCAAAGACAAGAGGCTTTCTAACGAAACAAGGATTAGTTTAAATCTGCGGTGTCACAGCTTCGCCCGAGGAACACAAATCACCTTGCTGCAGTTTCTCATCTTCAGCTGGAAGCAAGTGGTGCTAGACACAAGTAATTACATGAACACAAATACCTTCCAGACTGCAGAGCCGCCTTTCATGACCATCTACGCACGCCCAAATTACCAGACCCATCACAACAGCTGTATGTGCTAGAACTTAGCCTCTCTGATTTTTTTCCCCTCTATAAATAAGGCCAGCAAAGCTGGCCAAGAGCAACAACTACACAGGAAAGCAACACAATACAGGCCTGCACTCCACCTACTGTACTGGAAGTCTCTGGAGAACGACACAAGAAGGACACGGAGGTGGGAAGGGACAGGCAAAAAAAAACCAACTTGCTGCAACAACAAAAAAAAAAGCTCATAAAGAAACAACTTGCAAAGCAGAACCACAGCACGAAACGCTAAGCTGGTGACTGTCAATTCTGGCTTGCCTGGTGTTGCTGTTTTCTGGGGTTTGGATGAAACATAAGGGAACACTTACAATCAGCAGAACCTAGCAATGCCTGCAGAAAAATAAAAATTAGAGTGCACACAACCTAAGTGAAGCCAGCTGGTGGCCTGCTTCATGGTCTTCATGTACAGACCGGGAAGCTCTTGGCTTCAGCACTGCACAAGGCAGGAGCACCCCAGCTGCGCTGCAGAACTCCATGAAAACACGCAGTATCGAGGACGGAGCCTCGAGATCTCCTACGGTCCTACCACATGGTCCTGCCAGGCCAGACCCCGCGTACCATCGCACTTGTGCGTCCTGGTTTTGAGCCTCTAAGTCAAACGTGCTGTGTTTGCAAGCCTTCTGGGATCACAAAAGACCTTTTAGTCAACTTCAGACAAGCCTGTATGCCGTGCCTGAAGAAAAGACAATACCCCGTAGGCCACGCAGAGAGTTCAGCCAAGAACCCCATCTCCTGAGGCTAAGAGATTGGGAAAGGAATTTTAGGGGAAAGCCATTTTGCATACAGGACAAAGAGCTAATAACGTACCTGCTATATCCTACACATAACCACTAAAGGCACAGGGCTAGATGGGAAAAAGCAGATTCTTGCCAGCATGGGGAAGAGCAGATTCAGGATAGGGGGAAAAAAAACCAACCACCCAAACAGGGAAAAAAAAAAAAAAAAAAAAAAAAAAAGAGTAGTTTGCTGGAGCTCTACCTGCAATCCTGTAGCGCTGTGTAGGATGAGATTTCGGACCCCAGGAAGCATCGAGGAGCCTCAGCCACGGGCTCTCGAGCAGCCTCAGGCCAGCTGGGCTGGGGACAGGCTGACACTGTCCGACACCACAGGACAGACAGACCCCGATTTTTCATGCTGAGCACAGATTAAGTGAAAGATCACTGAATAATGGGGAAGAGAAGGGCAACAGAGACCACACTAGCAGCGTAAGGGAAACCAGTGAGTATTTCAGTAGGAGGATCCAGATCACATGTGAGAAGTGCAGTCTTTAACCAAATGACGGAGGAAGATGAAAACCAGCCCAGGACTGTGGTTTACTCAGAGGCTGGAGTGACAAGAAAGTGCCACTGTGCTAACCAGCAGGAAAAAAAAAAACACTTTTCAAAGCTAACTGTGGCCATTTCCAACTTCACCCAACAACGCACAACCCTTCCAGCTCTGTGCAGGTTTCTCTCCTCTCACTCGCAGGACTCCAGATTTCACACAGTGGTGGGCAAAGGGGTTTTTCTGTTTCGTTGTTGGCGTTTTTTTTTTTTTTTTTAAATCAGCCCCCTAACAGAAAGCTCACTCAGAACCAGTGAAAAGCTGATGCCAGCCAACATTTATTTGAAAAAGCAAGATCAATTCAGCATCTGAGCTGCTTCTTCTTCAAAAAAAAAATAATCTGGCTTTATAACAGGAGAGAAATTGAGTGGAAAGTAACACACAAGATGTCAGCATCGATCTGTGATGTTCTGCAGCTTTATTTTCTATTCTGCCAGGAGGGAGGGTGGGAGGAAGTGGGGACCAAAAAAAAAAAAAAAAAAAAAAAGGAAAAAAGAAAAAAAAAAGGCATTTCAAGCTCCCAGAAACCCACGATGAATTGTCTGGATGTTTAGAGGCACTTTCTTCAGAGACTAGATCATTAGCCCTGGAGTTGTACATGTAATTTTAAAAAGCAGTATTCACTTTGTTCAATAGAGCGTTCCCAAAGTTTCCCAGGCAGGCAGGCCCGCTTGCCAGGCAAAGCTGTGGGCTGAATTTGGATCCCAAGTGCCAGGCAAGGGCACTTCCCTCACCTTTCCAAAGAGCAGCAACAGCACGGAGGGCAGTCGCAGCAAGCTCGCTTCTCATATCCCCCTTCCTTGAACTGCTCTTAGGAATGTCACTTATGTGCTGTCTGCCACCCAAGGGGTGCTGCACTAAGCAAAATAAGTTATTAAAAGAAAACTCAACCATCAGGTCCACAGATTAACAAACGGAAACCTCAGCAAGCTGTGATGTCTCCATTTTCCAATCAGAGGGAGAAGGACAAACATTCCCCTGCCGCAGCCACCTCCGAGGAGCTATGGAGGAACGGCGGACGTGAAAGGATGAGCCGAAACTGTGGGAGACACATGATATCCCCGGAGCAGGAGCAGCTAACAGCAGAGAGGGTGGGGAAGAGCCCACATGCGTGTTTTACTCCAGGCAGAAGAACCTCTTCCAGCAGCTCCTGCAGCCCAGGCCTGGCTGTCAAATTAAATACCAGCTCAGGGTGGAGTTCCACACCGGGTGCCTGACTGCCAGGGATTGCAATCACGCAGCTTCATACAAAAGCTGTTTCACAATGGCATTCAGCATCGATATCGAACAACTCATGGTAAGTTCTTGCTCCATCGGCCATGCTATCAACTGCTTGTAGGCTTGGGCTGCACATCAGGGTCTTGCCCAACGTGAAAACACTCGGTTTTGCTGTTGTATAACCAATTAGGTGTCTAAAAACAGCCATGCAAGAGGGAGAGGCAGACGCACCATGTACTTCTTCACAGCGTAAACCCACCATCCAAATCATTTTCACCATCCCTTTTGCTCTGGGTAGAATAAAACTCGATGGACGCTCCTACACAGCACGAACATCCCGAGACCACCACAGCCCACCGGGCAATACTGACACCACGAAACCACTTTCCCTCCCCGATACAAAAATGGGATTTATTCTGTCCAGTTCTGCAGCTCAGGCTGCTCATGGGAGAGCTTGGAATGCCCCAGTCGCTCCGGATCCCTTCCGCAGCACTCTTCCTTTTCCCATCCGTAATTACCACGCGGACATAGACATTTAAAACAGTCTGTTGTGATGCAATTATGAATTACATTTACAGCTAATTAGCGGGTGGATCAGCAGCTGTAGGTGTGCTTTACTGATCTCTCTTTTAAATAATCTCATTGTTCAGTGATTGCTCACATTAGATAGTGCTCATACTCCCTCAGAAAAGGGCCTTCCCTTCCGGTCACAGCCCATTTCCAGCTCGAATTCCCATTAAATGGTGCAGAGAGGACATTTCTTGCCCAAGCTGCCTGCACTGTGAAGGGAGTCTCGGCAAGGTGGGTTCTCCGTGCCTCCTCTTGCTCTGCTCTACAAGGTACAGGATGGTCCCTGAGCTGCTTTGCACCGCAAGGCAGAAACCCCTCCTTATCCAAGTCGTGCACTGGGAAACTGCTACGGAACCACAGCGTAGTGCTCGGGGAAACAAACGGGGCAAAAAAAGAGGAAATGGACTTTAAGGGAAGCGTGAGAAGTGTCAGGAAGCTGATGCCCTCGCCCAACCCAACCCGGCCCTTGCTCAGCACCGAGGCTGTTTACCTGCACGGCAAGTCCGTGTCCAAGAGACCAGCCTCACCTTCTTCACTGTGCTCCAGGCTGGAAAACCCATTAAAAAAAAAATCTATGAAAAAAGGTTAAATGAGGTCATGCAGGCCTAGGTGAACCCAGCGGAGTCCTCATTAGAAGGTCAAGAGCTTACCAATAAGCAGGTCTCTGGTGTGCCCCCATGCCAAAGCACGACCTCGTTTAACCTTTCTGCAAGAACTATACTAAGTATCCCCTTCAGGAAAGTGATCCTGAGGCAGGGAGACCCCCCAGAGCCCACCCTGCCATGCCTCGGACAGACCCCCAGGACCCAGCTGGTCTGGGGACGGAGTCGTGCTCCAGCTGCCATCTCCCAGCTTCCCTACCAGCGCCTGCTGCCATTTCAGATCTTCTCTCTGAAACACTGAACATGTCCTGATCCTGTTCCATCAAAACAAGCAGGTGAATCTGAGCTGTTTAAACAGCAGATTTATGTTAACCCAAAATGTTTAGACTGAAATAGTCTAGGGAAACGTCACAAAATTGGCACAGCCTGGAGACACAAGAAGGCAGAAAGCTCCGGCAGTGCCAAGCAGCTAGAGATGCCATTCTCCACCAGTACGCACGGCCAGCTGGTCTTTCAAACCCTCTCCCTGCAAACTGCTACACACATTTACACTCAAGTCTTGCTGTTAAAATGCAGGCAGAAAAAAGCTCTTCTCCCACTGCACCTTGTGTTAGGTGCAAAGTGTTGTGCAAGGACATGGGTGGTCTCCAGCTACTGCAGTAATGGGTTTTTGTCAGGCTTGGGGCAGCCGTTCCTATCAAAGATGGTACAGCTTTCACTTCTACCACTACTCTCCACGGGTCAAACCAGCAGAGCCATGACCTGTGGGGTCAATTAAAAACACCCACGTGTTCACACCACTGCCACGCACACGGGACACTCACAATAGCAAGTAGCTATCCAGCTGAACTTTAGGAAATACCAACATAGAAATGTAATGGTTTAATGGTCACACTGTGATTCAAGGGAGGAAAAGCCATCACATGAGCAAATATAGTTAATTCCCATCTCCAGAGATCACGCCCCAGAATACCCTTTTGTACAGCAATGCACCACCAGCCTAGAAAAAAGGCACAGAAGAGACTTCAGGTACCCAAAATGAATAAACAAAAAGCCTTTCCTTCATGAAAGATCATCTCTCATAGGGAAGATACCTGCAACAGCGCAAAAGGTAGCAGCACCTCTGATGCATGTTCTTGAAAGAAATTAAACCCAAGTCTCATCTAGTGTGCAGAATCAGTCCTGGTGAATTTTGAAACCATTTTAACTTGGGCCACACACCATCAAAAGCCAGCATGGCTACAGAGAAGTTTTGTTTTTAACTGGTGCATCATTAGAGAAGCTAAAAATCACATCAAGATCCAAGTCAGAGACCCTAACAAAGCGAGGCTGAGGGCTGTGAAGAAATCAAACAATTGCATCCCAAATGCTGCCAATTCATATCATATCACTATATGCCTGGGAAGGAAACTACAGATTTCCAGTGTTCATGAAGGAAATGGCACAATCCTTTAAGGATGAAGGGTCAGCGAGCCCCAGGACAGGACTGCAGGCTGAAGCTGTTCGGAAAAGATTGAGAACACGCTGCTTTTCTCCCTGAAATACCTCTGCAGACATCCAAGAGTCGGTCGAGCAGACTGTAGCTCCAAAAGAAGATGCGTCTCACCACTGCCTGCACTACAACAGGCTTTTTGCCCCAGTCCTTTTCAGAGATGTTAAGATTTGCTAAATTCTATCTTCATTAAGTGACATCCTTGCAAAGGAAACAAGAAAGCATCATTTTTTGGCTTTGTAACAGCACTTGCACAGCATGTAAATCATGAGCTTGACCCAGATTCTTTCCATCTGCAAACCACAGATCACCCAGGACCTGATCCATCTCTTATTGTAGTAGTTACTACAGGATTTCCACAAATCCCAGGAGTTTCTGTTCGCAAGGAGCTCACCAGGCATTTGTGTCTCACAGCCATAGCCTTGAGGCTCACAGCCAGACAGAACTGCAGCAGCGAGACTACGCTACGGCAGAAGAGCCACGCAGCAACTCTGAAGGCTTCTGCTTAACCACCTCTGTTTTCCTGAGTGACCCATGCACCCGATGTTCTGCTACCACACGAGCCCAGAAGGTGCATCAGGAACTCTGGCTGAGAAGGTGGCTGCTCACTACAAGCCCAACGTCACTGCACCTCCAGAAGTGTGTTCTGCAGCACAGCCGGGACCGGAGGCTCCGGCGGGACCGACTGCCGCGCAGCGCCGAGCCTGCGCCGGATCCTCGCTGGCTGAAGCTGCGGGACTGTAATGAACCCTTCCCATTGCCAAAGCAGAGTTGATGCACAGGCTGGAGAATAATTCGGCTCCCTGGTCTTCAGCTTTGTTGTGCCGAGCAGAGCAGTTAAGAATCCAAAAAGCTTTCAAGCAAACAGCTACAACTCAAAAAGCAAACAAAGACTCTTTTGAGGGAAATGCTATTAAAGTATCAAAAAAGCACTTTAGGTAAATGTTTCTAGCTTCCTACTACAGCTTTAAAAACTTCATGTGCATTTCCTGAATGGTCCAGGGAAGACGTGAATCCTGACCTTAAAGCAATAAAAGGCTGTGGTCACAAAACAACCTCAAACAGTCCCAGCCCTCAGCTTCCCTGTCTTTTGTATGTTTCTAATCACCATAATCTTCACAAGACTTCTCTTTTCAACAACATCCTGCCAAAGCTAATGCAAGAACCATCTCTTCAAGTTCACAATTTATTCAGCAGGAACTGTACAAGCTGTGCCATGAAAAAAAACACAAAACCAAACTTCAGATAGCAAATGACCGTTTGTGGAAATGCCAGGTCTGCTGGCCTCCAGCCTCTGGCAAAGGACAATGTCATCACACCAAGTGAGCCCATTCTCCTGAAAATTACCACCATCTCTGGTGCTTGGTGAGAGAAAGAGCCCAAGACTGAACAGGTCGGCTTCTAACAGCACAGAAATCCAAGGAGAAGATGCTGTTAATCTCTATCAACAGTATGAGGAAGACTGAAGTTTTACTTCTCCCTTCCACTCTCTCAATATCACTTATTTTTAGCAGCTCTTGAACAAGACTGGATTGAACTGGGGGTGGGGAAGAGAGAATCACTGGTTTTAATCTGAGCCCTAAAATACTTGGTAGGTCCAAAGTTATGAAAAAGAACGAAAAAAATACTCTGTATCTCAGCGAGCTCTCCACATACAAGTGTCCAGTGTTTCTCTAAAAATCAGATAATTCCACTTTACAGATGAGAGTCCACAACTCAGCGAGTCGGTAGGAGATAAAAGGGAACGGCAGGATGTCTAAAGTCTCCTCTTGTAGTCAGTGCACGGCAGTCCCAGCGCTGGGAACAGCACCTAAGACAGAGACTTGGAAACAACACTGACCTACACAGCGTGTTCTGGAAGTACTGCTACTTCCAGGACTTACAACGAGGTTGTGTTTGCTACAGCCTGCCAGTTACTCAGACGCCTTGTAGAGTAGAGAGAGAGAGAAAACAAGCAGGAAGACGACTGCCAAACACCACCTCCCTCCAAAACTACTACAGCTGCCCCAAAAAGCTGGGTGTCATCACTCACACGGAGGCAATTCCAGGCAGCTTTGACCCGGGCAGACTGTTGGGGCTGGCTCCTACCCCACTCCCGTGAATTTTACCGCTGTCCAAGCGCTTTGCAAAGCTGGTGTCCCTGAACCTGGCCATGCAAGACAGAGGCTGTCCCTAAAAACCGCCGCTCGGAGCCTGTCTGAAGATCAGCAGAACATGTTGCACAGCGATTGCATGTGACATGAGTAAGAAAAAGGAAGGAAACGGAGTTATTTCTCTGGTTTCTCTTCCCAGCTCCCAAGCTGGGCGCAGGTTACACAAGCCCCACATTCCACTCCTCCCGACTCCTCCGTTTCACCTGCAATCCTGCCCTGCCGCAGCCCCAAAGTTTCCTCCGTCTCCCTTCCCCTCCATTACTCACCGAAAGCAGCTGGATTTACCGGTCTCGAGAAGTGCGGCTGCCCCATTAGATTCTTTTCTAAGCAGCTCTCCGGGAAGAGACGGGAGGGGGAGTGAGGGGGGAAAAAAGTCTACCCTGAGAGAGCACTTTAGTCCTTTAAAACGATAAATCCACGCGTTGGACTGGGAAGGAGCCCGGCGAGCGAGGCGGCTGCCAACCCTCAGGCAACGGCACGGGTGCGCGACGGTTGAGCGCAGGTCCTGTTCTCCCCGTACCCCATGGCAGGGGCACTTGATTCTCATAAATAGACGTCCGTGCCAGCTCCCTTCACGCAGGAATGCCTGTCATTCCAGAGCCGAGCTGGCTGGGGCTGAAGCTCAGGAAGGGGAGGAGACAGCCAGCCATGCTCCAGCCACTTAGCTGCATAATCCAAATCATCAACACCCCTCGCTCCTTGCTCGCAGCAAGTTTAGCAAGAAAAGAGAAAAGCTGGGAGAGGGGAGAAGGAGAGACTGGGGTGTTTTGCTGGAGGACGGGCTTGGAGAAACCACGCACGCCAGCACACGGAGGGGTTTCAGCTCCCAAATGGGATGGAGGAGGTAACAGAGTACCTGAGCCTGCAAAACACAAACCAAGGTGGGGATGAATGGCAGAGCACAGTACTCTAACCGTTGTTGTTGCTACCCTGAGAGCAAAGGGAATTTCAAAGAGTGCCTAAGCTGATATGCATCTAGCCAGATGTATAATAAAAATACAATTTCATAGCAATTCCTCTCTCCACGAAAGTTACAAGGAAGAAGGCAGGAGCCGGGAAGGTGTCTTCTCGTTTAATTTAAATTTAACACAAGGAAAGTAAGAGTTTATTTTTTATTTAGTGTATTGCATCTTGATGGTTAAGGTAACAAATATCCCCTTCAGCATTTGCATGACAATAACAAAAGTCTCCAGAGCTTAAATATGTCCACTTGGATTCTTTAATTTTTCACGAAAGTTTGTGTTAGGACTTCAGTGAACCCACGGACCATTTCCAACCCCTGTACACCACACCACAGAGGAGTGGGAAAACCTTTAAACGTCGAGAAGCTTAATCTTAACTCAGCGGAAAAGAAAAAACAATTTTCAAAAATATACAGGAATTTGCTGCATCACTCTAGTGCCTAGTCAGGAACTTGAACCCATCTGACACATCCAGGTTTGTTCTCTCCGCCGTAGGAAACAGTGGTTTTAAACACACCAAAGATCTGCTGCAGCCCCCGAGGTCCCTTGTCCTTGTCAAGCCAGCAGCCGCAGTCCTTCGATATCGCTGAATATTCCTCAGGCAGCCAGGAAGAGTTCAGGACAAGCTCACTACTGCAGCAGTCCCAGTAGTAAAAAAATCTTCTATTCTGGGAAATGACAAAATCCAAGATTGTCAATTTGGGCTGGTGCAGCTGGGAACAATCAATGCTGCACGTTAGCCAGAACAGGGGCCCAAAGCGAACGCCAGCCTCGTGGCGGTGGAGATCACCGTGGGAGGCAGTTTTGCCACCAACATACCCCAGAAAAGGGAAGGGGGTAGTTTTGAAATGTAATAAAACTCCACCTAAGCCACAAACACACCTGGAAGACGTTGATGCTCTTGGTTCTTCCACTAACATACTAGGTGTGCCATCGGACAACTTGCAAAATCCGCTCCTCCCTTCCGAAGCACGGCTGTAAAAACACAGGATGGAGGAAGCAGGACACCTCTGCACCTTCTCCACCTGCACCAGCACCCTGCTCATCCTAACTCCTGCCTATGGAGCAGACGACCACTATCCCCGCAGACAGCGAGAGCATGGCAGCGGGAGCAGGTGGAGGAGCAAGGGATCAGCAGACACGTGGAGGCGGAGGAGCAAATAGCACTGTCCTCCCTCGCAGAGAACACATGGACGTTCCTGAAAGCGTTGCTCTTCTCAGCCTCCCACCACCAGGCATCTCTGTGCTCGGAAGAGGAGCCTCCGCTTCTGTCTGGTCAGCCACAGCAGTTGGTCTTCCAAGTACTTTGGATTCTCGTTGTGGGCGATTAACGTACTGATTCACTGGCCCGCTCCACCTCATTTAGGGCTCCTCGCTTCAGAACAAAGAAAAAGACGTTTTAAACCCATTTAAATACGCTGCCATCTGGCAGGGACCCACAAAGTTTGGAGACAGAGGCTGGATGATTTCTCCAAGTCTGTAAATCAGCTGTCCGGCTTGGAAGGAGGTCTGGAAAAAACATCCCTGCATCCGGGAATGCTACAGAACGCTAAACACTGCATCTAGACTGGCCTGACGTCCAAGGAGATTAAAGCCATTGCATTTTACACCGCATTTTCCATGAATTACGAGTGCACCAAGCTCTGCTGCAGAACAGATGACACAGGGTAGGTTGTTAAAGCACAGCAGCACAATCATACACCCGACCCTTTATTTCTACATTAGTGAAACAGAAGCTTAAATTTTGATGAAAAAGATTTAAAATAATGCATTTGAATTCCCAGTGGCTGCAGTCCATGAGCACGCACGATGGGTACTCGGGCTCCGGTGCTGCAGGAGCTGTTTTCCAGGCTGTGGAAACACGACCGTGCAATAAAGCGCTTTGATGTTTCTGTATCGTTGATCAGGCCTTACGAGCCATCACAAAGAGAAAAAGACGACTGTTTGGCAAAGGCACTTGTAATAAAGTTTGAAGCATTAATATTTGCTTCCGAAACACTGGGCTGTGAGCTCAAGGAGCAAAGAGACACGAATCCGCATTTCAAATTGCAACTGGGAGTGGACTTCAAACATCAATTACGAGTATCTGCCACAACTCTCTCCTCTTTGGGGTATAAAGAACAAAAACTCCACCAGAAGAAGGATGGCAAACCGCAGAGAACAGCAGAAATTCAAACCAAAAATAACACCAAAAATCATTATTTTCAAGGTGGACCCTTAGCCAGAAAAACTTGCCAGTCCATCCTTCACTTCCAGCTCTGGAAAGAAAGGTGCAAATTCTGCACCGGTAGAAACAACGCAGAAAAAAAAAAAGTTCCTGTCTCAACTCTAGCCCAAAGACGGAGGGTAGGAGCAGCCATACTGACGGTGCTCTTCAACAACCCTTCGCATCCATGGTGCTTTAAAAGTTGGGGAAAAACACGGGACAAAGCAAGCTGCCGAAGTTCCCTGCCAACAGCACACGAAGAGCACAGAGCCCCGACGCCTGGGGTTCAGCAGCCTATCTAGTCAGGCTGCTTCAGCTCTACCAACACCAGTAAGGAGAGAAAACCTCACCTGCACCCAACTGCACATCGAGGATAAAGGCAAATCCACGTTTCTCGCAAGGACGAGTGACAAAGGTCCAAAAGTCCCATAAGAATGCAGAAGGGCCATCTGACACAGCAGCAACCAGAAGAAACCTGAGCAAAGCCTTTACTCCTCAGGGACAGGTGACTTTCATGAGCAGGAAGAGCTTGGAATAGCAAAGAGCCTTCTACAGGGAAGCAAAAAGGGATACGGCCGATAGCGCTTTCAATGTTTTCTTCTAAAACTGTAATAACCGAGAAATCCTTTTTACATGAAAATTGCACAGGATTTCAGGAGAGTCAGATGGCTGAAACAAATGGAGACAATCGGTTACGGGCAGTAAACGCCCAAGGAACGCGGTACCGCGCTTTCCTCTGAAGTTTCATTTCCTCCCCATCCAGACCAGCATCCCATTAAAAACCCGGCATTCAAATGTTCGCGGTCTGTTTATACACATCGTAAAAGGGACTCTTCTAGATGGTTTCACTTTAAAACCTAATGAAACCCATAATAAGCACAAATATTAGCTCCTCTAATAAAGACACTGCTGTTCACATTTCAGTTCACACCAACGTGAAACGCCGCATTCATCTCCCGTGACTCAGACATTTAGTGCCATGATTCAGCCACAGGAACATTAAGTCGGACTCTTGCATTATCCCATCGGTGCAGACAGGGCTGTCTATTTAAAACCAGTGATACTGGGCGTTTTCCTTTAGAGCCCATCAGCGAAAGAGTCAACAGCACCTATAGGATGGTTAAGGCTCTTTCCTCGCTGGAGATGCACCCACCTGAAACACTAACACAGGCCCATGGAACCATCTCACTGGGAGGGAGAAGAAAACATGGCAGCACCACGACTCTGGATGTGTTTCACCACAATCTGTTTGCTAGCAAACCTCAGCAGCTTTGGCAGAACGAGAATATGAAAAAATAAATATTATAGATATGTAACAGCTCTGGCTACCTGCAAAAATGACCATTTCTGGGCTGTGCTCCGAAAGACAGCATGTGGAAGAGTTATTAACTATGACAGCAGAGCAGGGGGAAGCGAGCGGGGAGGCAGCCAGGCAGTCGATCCGAAAGGTCACAAGCCAACACAATGTGACGCTCTTCCTCCCTCCTCACGTGGTATCGAAAATCAGCCCGATACCCGGTGTGGAAACGGAAAATGGTTTATTTATAAGCCAGCTGGCATCGCATTGTTTAGGTTCTGTATACCTCGATGAAAGGGGCGCTGGTTCAGATGAGACAGAAAAGTGAGGTAACCGCTCCTAAACCACGTCATTTCCTCCATGCTTCCTGTGATATTTCCAAGAGGGAAACTCCTATTTCCTAGAGCGTTCCAGTCCCCTCATCCTCACCAATTAGCATGGTGAGAGCGGCTGCTCAGTCTCAGAAAGCGAAGGGCAGCGGATCTCGCTCACCAGGGTCTCTTGGTGCCACCATGGATGGGCTGGTGGTGGGCAAGGTGAGCAACCCATGTCCTACAGCAGCCCAGATGTTGACCGGGATGGAGCACAGCTGGAGGAAGAGCATAGCTCTGGGCTCAGCAGCAGCCTCTGCCAAGGAGCTGACTGACAGCACGTTCAGCCTCACGTCTAGGAAGGGAAAATAAAACTGAGGACACTCCTGGAAAAGCCTCGTGATCACAGCAGGTGGCTGGAACACAACAAATCGCTTCATTGTCACAAGGATCGGGCTACAGAAAATTGCGCAGCAGGTCTTGGGGCCAAGGGGAACTTTGGGCCAAAACATCCCCCAGCCTTGATTTCCAGTGGAGGAAGTGCAGCTTTCAACGAGAGCACGTTTTAGCCAGTACTGAAAACGTATCATCTTCATCCTCACCACTCGCTAGAATTACAACACACGCTAAATATTTTCTTGTTTACTAGTGAGGGAACGCTAAGGAATGTAATCTTGACAAAATTAAAGATTCAGTCACATCTTGGCTAACTTGATCACCGCCGGTGATTCATGGCTATGCCATCTCGAGGCAAGGGAACCTCCAAAGCTGACAAACTACTTTTTGGAGCACCTCGAAGCAGCGTTAAAAGAAACGCTGGTCAGAAGCCAAAGGAAGCTCAGATATAGGACACACTCCAGCAAAGCATCAGCATATTCCCAACAGTGAAACACTCGGAGGCAGGATACCCATCTGCCACTACCAGCTATATTATTAGGAACACATTAAGCAAAAACACAGAGAAGAAAATTACATTAATTATTGCATTGTTTAGGGAAGAAACGGGCACGGCATTTCACTTAATTCCTGTTTAACCCTCTCCCGCAGCAAAAACTAAGATACTCAGAGAAGAACTTATAAGCTAACATCACCTAAGGCTTCCCATTTGCAAAACATTGGAGATAAAGAACGGCAAAACTAACAGAGCTTCAGCACAAATCAAAAATATATTCTTCTCCTTTCCAACCACCACCTGGCACGTGGTTTTAGGGCTGGCACAGCACAAGGATACTGTGCTCTTCCTAAGTGAGCGGCTGCAGTACAGACGTGCTGGACAGTCACATCCTCGGTCTGTGTTAACTTCCTTACTGGAGAAACCTAAGATTTTACAGCTTTATGCAGATATTATTCAAAATAACCTAGTACTTTGACAAAGAAGTAAATCCATCTATGCCACCTACAAAGCTGATGGGACAAGCTCTGTTAAGCACTGCACTGGAGACTGCACATTGGCAGCAAGAATAGCAGTAAATATTAAACTTCTGAAATGAGATTAAATGGAAATTAATCGTCAGAGGTAGCACTATATTTAACTCTAGAAGCTAGTCCGCAATGTACAGGTCAAGGCCACAGGCTAGTATCCCTGCGCTGATTCATTAAAAGACTCACGATCCCAAATTTCTCTTCCTACCTCTAAATCCTTCAAGATGACAAACTACGCCTTGAGCTGAAAGCCTCTCTGCCCACATGCCAGCTGAAAAGAAAGGCAGCGAGATGGCTCTGTAAAAGTCCCATTTCCTCTTTTTAACATTCCACAAAAATCTCCGCAAGCGCACTCGCTCTTCATATCCGCAGACGAAACTGCAGTGAAACATTTCAATATTTCCTCTGCCACCCCAACGGGCTCGCTGCAGCCACACCAACGAGCCAAATTATCCTTCGACACCTCCAGCTCCTCAGTCTGAAGTTACATTTTTTTTCCCCAATTACTGCCCAAAGCCAGCCAGTGCCAGGGCATCCTACCATCCTTCACTCTCTGCCCAGGGAGACTTACAAAAGCGCCTTGGTTTAGCTTTTGGGGAACACCCAACTTCCCCACCGCACCTGCTCTGCTTTAATTATTGACTAGGCTAGAAGCTCCTCATTAAAATGCGAGGCAAGTTTGGCACACAAGCTCAGCTTCTGATCATCTCGAGCAGATACAGTTGGAAGAGAAACCCAAACTCCCTGCCACGGTTCAGAAATCAAAAGAAACGGCAGATAGATTCGGCTTAAGGCACTTAAATTCGGCAAGAAAAAGACTTTTTTGCACCCGTGCGACTGAAAACTCTCATAAAATCTGAAATTTTAAACCACAAGTTTAGATTCACACACAAACATCAGGTTTAAAAGCTTCCTTGAAGCGTATTGTGTTTTTACAAGCCGTTTGGACCGGAGTGAATCCAACAGGTAATTACAGGTTTGACCTCCCTCTGTTGCACAAATACGCCTGTTGAAATAACGTGGATAAATATTTGCCCAATACGAGCAGACAACTCCAAGAGGAACCATTCCAGTTTATCGACTTTGTGATTCATGTTGATACAAGCTTTATTCTCTATTTAAGGAACAAGATAATGCTTAGGAAGTTCATCTAGCCAAATATGTTTCACAGATCTACCACGGACCACCCTAAACGGTGGCACATCCAGACCACGGGTCACACCCAGACAAGAGCCATCAGCAAGACAGTGAGCGAACCTCAACCTCAACTCTCCAAATATTTACTATTGCTCAACCACCAAGGTGTCTCCGAGCAGCAGCGAGGCTTAAGATCGAGAAACACGCTGAGTAAAAGATCGCTGCTAGTGTGATTAAAGCCATCCTTGGTTTTGTGCGGTGAATCATCCCCTTCCTCACCCCTTTTGAACCGGCTCGCTGGGGAGAGAATTACAGAGGCCCAAAGGAGCTGAAAGCAAAACGTGAGCACCCTATTTAACCCCCTTAGGCTCCTCCTGAAATCCCAGCCCCTGCCCCGTTGCTCTTCTGCTTTCTGCCAGCACCAAGAGCCCTTGGGAAGACAAGACGGTGACGGACACCAGCGCTCGGCACCATCCCAGAACACGGCACAAAGAGCAGACGTGACGATCGCCAACAGGTAGCCCGCGTCCCGAGATGTACACAGATTGGGTCCCCAAAACCAAGCGCTGTTTACGCATCACGTTGACTCACACAAGCTGCAGAGACAATGCCATGGCAATTGTTTACAACGTCAAGGCCGTTTCATATAATTAAAGGAAATGTCAAAAGATGAGATAACATCAACAGCGCAGGAGGTACAGCTAATCGTAACCTCGTAAGAAGCTGTTTCTCCCAGAGTTGCTCCCTCTCTTGCAGATGTGACCCTTCACACATTCCCAGAATCTTCATTTCACATAATTTCCCCTCATTCCCTTGCTCCTGCATTTGTAGAACGCCCTCGTTTAGGAGCAAGGAGCACCATACCAAAACAGCAGCCAAAAACCTTTTCTGAGACTATCAAATAACGCTCGGCACGGTTGCACATGGGGCTGCAGACAGTCTGGGAGCACCGCTGCCGAGAGGAATCATGGTTGAACTGAAACAAGACTGTTTCTGCCAGTAAGAGGTTTGACTGTGGCCCAGCACCACCACTGCAGTCCACCAGGACTGGCTTGGAAGCACGCAGCTCAAATGCCAACGTTGAGCCACCTGCTTGTAACAGCCGCGGGCTCTGCACGGGTGAGCTGCTCAAATATTTACTCACCTTCTCAGACAAATTTTGCAGCATAAGAGTTCTAGCACCCTACTATTTCAAGTATGTAAGCTAACAAGCTTACAGCCAACCCAGGAAGGCTTTCACGAGCTGTAGTCCCACCTTCACTGGCAATGCAGATACCCCCAGGTCAGAGGGTAGACAGGGCAGCGTGATTCACCCTGCTCCTGCCCATGGCACCCTTTGAGATAGGGGCTCGGATCAAAGAATCACGTGGCAGAGATTAGGCAGCCACAAAGCTCCATGCTACATCCCATCGCTCCATGAAGCTTCAACATCCCAGAGCTCAAAGAAGCCCATGCTGCTGATCAGGGAGAAAGATCTTACAGGCAAATATCTCTACAAACTCCCCACCACGGCACCCACCAAAGAGTTCCCATCTCAAGATCCATCGCATGCAAGACTGAACAGCACCAAAACTCAAGTTCAGGGGATTTCAGCTTGCAGGAAGAATGAGCAAGAACTATCTTTAAAGGGTCCAAAGAGAAACCACTGAGAAAATCAGGTACTTTTGGATTATCCAACTTCATAGAGGTCCATGCCTCCTATCAGACGACGTTCAAAGGTGCACAAATGAAAAGTTGAAAGCCATGGCTTCAGTTAAGTGCATTCTTCAAGCCGTAGTTACAGCAAGGATACGTTAGAGCAAGCCATTTGAATCCATGCACTAAATTTAGGGTGCATAAACATAAACATTAAACCATTTCTCCATGCACTTTAATTTGAAACAGGGAATTTGTTCTTGAGCTGAATTCCATCTAAACCAGCCTGCAGAAGTCATTAGCTCCCTTGCTGTAAAAACGCCATCCCAGGGCTTCCCCCAAGCTCCCTGAAATTACAGGCTATGATGCTGTCATCTAAATCCATTACCTTATCACCAGCAGGGCTAGCTCGCCCCTGGCCACTTAAACTGAAACCCTAGCTGGTCCAAAATCCTAGGTGGCCCCTTGGCTACACCAGCCCACGTAATCACCCGTTGCCTCCTTTGAGGCAGCCTGGACACGAGTCATTAGCAATGCTGAAGCCCATTTCTGCTGTAAAGCAGCTCCTCAGAGCTTCCAAAGCAATTCTCACCTTCATCAAGGGAGTTGGGAAAAAAAAAAAAAATCATCAAAAACTCTGCAGTTCTTAATGAGATTCAGATCAGCCTTAAAAAAAAAAAAAAAGAATCAAAGCTTGGAAACTAAAAGCTGACTGACCCTTTAATGGAACTTTCCTATATTTATGGAAATTCCTGGTTTGGCACAAAAACATCTGCTCATTTAGCGGGTGTTGTAGAAATCACTTCTTTACTCTAGTGATGCTGAAAGGGGCCTGTTTTATTGTTCATTGAGCCTCTCACGACACAGCACAGAAAATTTTTTTCCCTGACTTTAAAACTCAATTTTGAATTCTCACCAAGGTGTAGCTCTTTACCTCTCGCACAACGTGCTGGAGTCTGATTTCTCTCCACAACTGCAGAACCGTAAGTCACTATGTTTTGCCCTGCTGCAACCAAGGACATAACTCGACCTGGCAGCACCAACTCTGCTGTTCCAGCTCATGACAAACCCTGCACAGGATGACAGAATGGTTTGGGTTGGAAGGGACCTTCAAATCCACCCAGTTCCAACCCCCCTGCCATAGGCAGGGACACCTTCCACTACACCAGGTTGCTCAACGCCTCATCCAACCTGGCCTTGAACACTTCCAGGGATGAGGCAGCCACAACTTCTCTGAGCAACCTGTCCCAGTGCCTCACCACCCTCAGAGGGAAGAATTTCTTCCTTGGATCTCATCGAAATCTCCCCTCTTTCAGTTGAAAGCCATTGCCCTGTGTCCTGTCACTCCATGCCCTTGTCCAAAGCCCCTCTCCAGCTTTCTTGTAGCCCCTTTAGGCACTGGAAGGTGCTGGAAGGTCTCCCTGGAGCCTTCTCTTCTCCAGGCTCAACAGCCCCAACTCTCTCAGCCTGTCTCCATAGCAGAGGTGCTCCAGCCCTCGCATCATCTCCGTGGCCTCCTCTGGACCCGCTCCAACAGCTCCATGTCCTTCTGATGTTGGGGACCCCAAAGGTGAAATGACCCCAGTACGGCAGGAGGGGGATGTCTCACAAGAGCAGAGCAGAGGGGCAGAATCACCTCCCTCGACCTGCTGGCCACACTTCTTTTGATGCAGCCCGTAAGAGTCAGGCCACTAAAACGTGGAGGTCTGTGTGCCCAACAGCAAAGCAATCCCAACCCTAACGAACATCTGCGAGTCACTGAACAGGCATGAGGGCTCTTCTCTCTCCTCCCTACATGATCATTTTAGCTCTCGTGTTTTCCTGACATTGGTTACTCCACAATTTATCAGACTGCTTAAAAAGAGACTCAAGATAACCCTTTGAAAATCCCCACCAGTTACTTTGTGTTTGGAACAATTGCTACAGGCTATCACGGATGCAAAATTAGGCTTTCAAACCAGAACTGATTATACTCAGCAAATATGATGGCCTGGGAACAGTCTCCGGCACAGGAACTCGCTCAACTGCAGATTCTTGATGCCAGGAAGGCATTACGAAGGGAAGTCTCCTTTTATACTTGTCCTTGTTCTTCAGTTCTTTTCCTAAACATTTATTTAGGGATGGGCTCACAAGGGATCTTTGCTGTGGAGGAGTGAATGGCTTCATAAGGCAACAGGGTGCTCATTATTAAACTATTTATTTTTTTTTTTAAATAATCCAACACCACTGGAAAACTGTACCCCAGAGACCACCTCCCAAAATTAACTCTAGGAAGACTGATCAATAGTTTATCCTGAACAGGAAAATAAGAAAAAGCCCTGAACAGATAGGGAGTGTCAAGGGTGCCAGACTGACTAGTATAATCCCATTACAGAGTTAGCAGAGCAAGCAGTTTGCTCAATATTTGAGAGATAACAGGATTAACTTCATGTTCAACATCATTTCAGCCTAATAATTGCAGAATCACTCCTAAGGCCCTAATGTCATTGATTCAACAGGGGATTCCCATCAACCCCCCCACCAGCCCCAGCTTTGAAAGCCTGTTCATTAGCGTCAGCATCTTAAGTTAATTACTTCAAGAGATTTTCCTTTCCTCCCCAAAGCAAAATGTAACTTAACCCCTGCAACGCGCAATGCTTGAGCAGAACAAAATTCTGCCTTCCCTCCAGGAAGGGACAACGTTTACTTTGCTAATCACCACTAATGTCTCCAAGATTTAATGTTGGGATCAAAGGGCTGGGGCAGGCAGCGGGGGGGGGGGGGGGGGGGGGGGGGGGGGGGGGCGAGGGAAGAGACAGCTTTTTCAACATTTTGATTGAATTTCAACAAAAATCATGGCAGAGGCTGATTATGGACCTCTCAAGGATCAAGGGTCAGCCTCAGATGTCTGCGTAACTGCCTTCCTGAGATGGGGAGAGGGTGTTGATGGACCCTTTGAGAACAGAGCAGCAGCAGATCCGTCCAAGCAAGGATCACCAAGTCTTCAGGAGTTATTTCCCTCGCCAAGCCATGACTCACCATTCGCCTGGCCTTGGAAACCAGTCCCTCACTGCAGCCGTGCTGGGGAAGTAAAGGGAAAGCACACAAAGCAAACAGCGCGCAGAGCCGCTTCCCAGCCCACGGGAGGAGAGCTGGGGAGAACCACAGGAACCAGGCTGTTTTTCTACAGGATTCTTATATGGAGCACAAAAAGTTATTAAATTCCACCTTTCCGAGCACAGGAGGCGGCTTTTGTTTGGATGCACTACGCCAATTAGGCCACCCTTATTATTTCACCCCTAACCTGACTCAATTGCAGCGAGCCACCCCAAACTGACAGCATCCTGCTGGCTCCCAGCAGCTGATAGCCCTGGCTGCTTGGCTGCACCTTCATGGCTTTGCTTTTTTAAGGAGAGGGGGGGAAAAAGGAGGAGAGGGGGGGAAAAAGGAGGAGAGGGGGGGAAAAAGGAGGAGAGGGGGGGAAAAAGGAGGAGAGGGGGGGGAAAAAGGAGGAGAGGGGGGGGAAAAAGGAGGAGAGGGGGGGAAAAAGGAGGAGAGGGGGGAAAAATGAGGAGCGGGGGGGAAAAAGGAGGAGAGGGGGGGAAAAAGGAGGAGAGGGGGGGGAAAAAGGAGGAGAGGGGGGGAAAAAGGAGGAGAGGGGGGGGAAAAGGAGGAGAGGGGGGGAAAAAGGAGTAGAGGGGGGGAAAAAGGAAGAGAGGGGGGGCAAAACGAGGAGAGGGGGGGAAAAAGGAGGAGAGGGGGGGAAAAAGGAGGAGAGGGGGGGAAAAAGGAGGAGAGGGGGGGAAAAAGGAGGAGAGGGGGGGAAAAAGGAGGAGTGGGGGGGAAAAGGAGTAGAGGGGGGGAAAAGGAGGAGAGGGGGGAAAAAAGCAGGAGAGGGGGGTGAAAAAGGAGGAGGGGGGGGGGAAGAAGGAGGAGAGGGGGGGAAAAGGAGGAGAGGGGGGAAAAAGGAGGAGAGGGGGGGAAAAAGGAGGAGAGGGGGGGAAAAAGGAGGAGAGGGGGGGAAAAAGGAGGAGAGGGGGGGAAAAACGAGGAGGGGGGGGAAAAAGGAGGAGAGGGGGGGAAAAGGAGGAGAGGGGGGGAAAAAGGAGGAGAGGGGGGGAAAAAGGAGAACCCCCGGCCCTCCTCGCCCCCCCGCTGCCCAGCCCGGTGCCGCCCTCTGGCGGCCAGATTTCCCCCGCGACCGCTCGGCTTGGCACCAGTGCCGCCCCACACACCCCAGCCCAAAGCAGGTTTCCCGGCCGGCCGAAACGGGAGATACCGGCAGCAGGACTGAGATGCCACAAGAAAATCGCGGCTGTTACACCAGCGTACGGAGCTCTGTCGCACACGGCCTTAGGGCACGCTCTAACAGGCACCAGGATCTACTGCAGCTCCTGAACCTGCCAAGCTCAGCTCAGAAACACGACAGCCTGAGGACCAACAGGCTGCACAGGTCTGAAAGTGGAACTTAGTAACTCCTGTAAATTGTTCTTAATGTAAAGGGAATCATAAACCAGCTCGTAAGTCCTTCAGAAACCTTAAAATTTCTGCTTCACAAAGCAGGACAAAGCCAGGCTGGGTTGAGGAGCGATATTCTTCCCAACCGAGTCGTGGTTATCGCTCATCCCATCACCTGTAACAAAAGCCACATCAGATCTCTGGTTTCTCCTTGCGCTTGAGCGTTTTAGGAGACAAAAGACACCTTCAGAAATCAGAGCCAGGCTCCTTTTCAGGACAAACGAGGGAGAAACAGATAAAGCGGTGACGTCAGCAGTGACACCATGCGACTGTCCGTGATGGGACTGCAGATGGGCACCGGCGCTGCGGCCCGACACGGCCCCAGGGGCACCTTTGTTCAGCCAAGTGCTCAGGTAACACTGTGGGCAGCTCACACGGGCAGCAACGCTAATGAGAACATTCAGGATTTTGTTTTTAAAAAGCCAAGTTTGCCATTCAGCCTGGGAACATTGCAGCTGTGTGAACTGAAAAAAAACCTCAACAACCCAGTAAAATAGCAAAAATCACTTCATTTATACTAAACCCACTTACCTCTGGTTCCAGGCAGGCTCCTCTTCTACCCCCAACCCCAATAAAATGACCTACTAAAAATCCTTGGACAGAATTTATAGGCAGCAATGCTCCAGAGAGCAAGTGGAATTTAAGGTCCAACAAGTTGAAAATGAAAACTAGGAATTCTCGAAATCTGACCCCTCTGCTCCATCCCTACTTACTGAACCACAACAACTCCACTATTTTACAGTGAGTCGGCCTGAATTACCCGGAGGATTGATTCCATGTCCTACGAGGTCTTATCTCTTAATACAAGGAATTAGATCGTTCAATTCAATCACGAAGCACTTCAGCGGATACAACATTTCTCACTCAACATCAGCCTTTGCTACTATCTTGCTCCAGCCAGCCTGGAGGCCAAAGCATCTCATTCCCAGCACATCCACAGCTCAGCAAACTAAACCACAAAACCAGCAAAATTAACCTCCCCTTTCCTCCAGGCAGAACTATCTGGACAAACTCCACGGCCATTTACCACAAAACGGCTTTAAAAGTCACTCGAAACAGGGCGCCACAGAATTACAAGGTCTCTGGCAGGTCAGCAAATAATCTCTGCAAAACACTCGGCTTGGAGATGATGAGAAGGCAGCAAGAGTTCAGGCACCTCCTCAAATTGTAAGGGGCTTGTTTATGGGGGAATTATTGGGTATTTATTTTCTTAAATGCTGCACCAGCGAGTAGATGGAGAGCTGATCCGAATCCCTTGCAAACACAGCAGGCAGAACTGCACCGGCACCCTTAATTACATCAAGAATCATGGAATGGTTAGAGTTGGAAGGGACCTCAAAGATCATCTAGTTCCAACCCCCCCTGCCATGGGCAGGGAAACCCTCCACTACACCAGGTTGCTCAAAGCCTCATCCAACCTGGCCTTGAACACTTCCAGGGATGGGGCATCTACAACTTTCGAATGTCCATCGCAAAGTTACCAACAGAAGGCGGTGGGGACAGCGTCCCGCAGTGTGTCGCTAACTTGCGGAGTGCACTCGACTTACTCACAATAACCTTCTCGTGTGGGTAAGGGAGTGTTCTCCCTTGTTTAAAAGTCAAATGGTCCCCACTGGGATCCGTTCAACCCTCTGGTGAACCTGACTAAGGAACAGAAGGATTTTGCCTTTCTGCGTGCTTGCAAATTAGCATCCATCAACTGTAATTAAATGTTTCACCTCGGGCACTTTGACCACTTTGCCTCCTTTCTATTGTACAGAGCAGTTACGTCGCTATATATATAATATTCCGGATCTCATAAGGGAATCGCAGCTTCTGTGTCTTCCTGGAAGAAAAACCTGTTCTTTTGTTCTGGAACAAACATTATAAAGTGATTTCCACTGGCTCGTTAGCGTTAACTGTTCTTCTCCGGCAGATTTCAGAGCTGTGTGACAGCGAAGCACTCAACGCTGCGATGCTCTGCGTTTGGCTCTGCAGATCAACACCAGAAAACCAGGAAGGCCACCTCCAGCAGCCCAGTTCAAACCAAGAACCACATCCTCGAAACACTGTAGTTCGCCACAAAAGTGCACATTTGACAAGTTTTCCCCAAACGCTGCTGAATGGTTAGTTCACTGCCCGTCCTGGCAGCAGCTTCGAAGCAGCTGATTTCCAGTTGAAGCTTTGCCATGGAAAAGGGGATTCCCACCCAGCCGGTCCCCAGCACTGGCAGCAAGCTGAAGAACCCCTGAATCAGAGGCTGGCCTTTCATCCAAGCTCTTCCACAAACGCAACGAACAAAACAAAGTGCTTCCCACCTTGCCCTCTCCCTTCCTGCCCCTACTTGGACCCTTCCCCTCCTGAAGTGTGTCATCCAAAGTAGTGGAACGACTGTCCCAGAGATCTGAAGCCTTGTGAGGTTTCGAGGAACAGAAGACACTGAGAGCAGCACCTACTTCCTCCTCAATCCTGACACCCTGTGGCAGTCACCATCAGATCGGAGGGAGGTGCAGGCGGAGACCTTCTCCCCACGAAGGCAGCTCAATCAGGCAACTGTGGTCCTTGCAAAGTCCTCGTCTCTGCCACCACTCTCCAAGCCACTCCAGAGGCACAAGACAGGAACTCATACTCACCATCTCTCTCCGTAGGTTCAAACGAACGACCTACAAGCAAAACATTTCACATCCTAGCAGCCACTCCCTCTGCTTTCACTGCTGCTAAGCACAAAAGGCTTCATAAACAAAGGAATAGTGAGAAGAAAGTCACTCAGCAGACACCTTTGAAGCAGAAAACCGGTTTTCCTGAGCAGGTTTTGTTTTCTCCATAACCGACTTTGCACACCTGTAGTGTTCTGCTCTCTTCTATGAGTACACGGTGCCTGCTTGGAGGAGATGCTGAGCTTGGTGGGCCCTGGTAAAGAGCAGCAGTGAGAGGTCCTGGCAGAGCACAAGATGGATCCGACACACGTTCCGCACATCAGCCAGTGGCCATATGAAAACAAAGTGTTATTTTCGGATCCCAAGGCAGCAGGCTGATGGCAGCCAGACATGAAAGTGCCTTTGGGATCTGTCATGGTCGCTGCACCTTTACCACTGCGTCCATCTCCCTTCTAAGCATCAGTCTTTTAAAAGGCTGCAATGCCAGAACCCGCTTGGACGACCTAGCCCTGGCACAGCTTGATACTTCTTTTTGATCTCAAACGTCCTTTCAGACAGCAGGGCTGATAGGAAGTTGGCAGCAATGGATATACACTGAAAGGGACTGCTCTACAGACATGGTCTGAAGCAGAAGTGATCTAAAAAATCCTGTTACCCATGCACATGCAATGACCTGGCACTCATTTCATAGAATCATGGAATGGTTTGGGTTGGAAGGGACCTTCAAGACCATCTAGCTCCAACCCCCCTGCCATGGGCAGGGACACCCTCCACTACACCAGGTTGCTCAAAGCCTCATTCAATCTGGCCTTGAACACTTCCAGGATGGGGCAGCCACAACTTCTCTGGGCAACCTGTGCCAGGGCCTCACCACCCTAAGAGAGAAGAATTTCTTCCTTAGATCCCACCGAAATCTCCCCTCTTTCAGTTCAAAGCCATTGCCCCATGTCCTGTCACTCCACGCCCTTGTCCAAAGCCCCTCTCCAGCTTTCCTGCAGCCCCTTTAGGTACTGGAAGGTGCTGGAAGGTCTCCCCAGAGCCTTCTCTTCTCCAGGCTGAACAGCCCCAACTCTCTCAGCCTGTCTCCATAGCAGAGGTGCTCCAGCCCTCGCATCATCTCCGTGGCCTCCTCTGGACCTGCTCCAACAGCTCCATGTCCTTCTTACATTGGGGACCCCAGAGCTGAACACAGCACTGCAGGGGGGGTCTCAGGAGAGCAGAGCAGAGGGGCAGAATCCCCTCCCTCGCCCTGCTGCCCACGCTGCTTTGGATGCAGCCCAGGACACGGTTGGCTTTCTGGGCTGCCAGCACACGGTGCCGGCTCATGTTGAGCTTCTCGTCAACCAGCACCCCCCAAGTCATCCTCCTCAGGGCTGCTCTCAATAACGGTTTTGAACCTCTGAGCACCTGAAGGTATCGCTCTCGTTTTTAGGGACAAAAATGGGAATTGGGTAGCCAGCCATGCATCCTGCCAGGAACAAGTAGTGCTGGTGGCATAAGAAGCAAGCACTCACATTTCTAGCCATTTCCTCTACTCAAACTATATTTGGAGTCTAAGTCTCCAAAAGCAGCAGATTCATATCACACTGGTTTCCTTATGAGGTATGTAGCCCAGAAGTCAGCACAGATGCTAAAACAAATTAGTTCTTTGTTTGCACAAAGGTTAAGGACTCGAAGAGTATTTCCTATTTTTAGTAGGAAAAGAATTGGAAAAAAAGTAGCACAGCAGGAGATAAAGGGGATGAAAGTCAAAGGGGATGAAAGTCAGCCTTGAATAAAGAAAAAACTGCAGAAGATTCTCGAAGCATCCATAAACTTAGTATTTCAAGTGCTACTCTAACAGAGCAGCTTTGAGTAAGAGCCTGTGTGTGCAAAGGCTACTTCACTGATTTCCCAAAATGCTTCACAGCTGTTCCACAGAGATTTAGACCTTTTAGGGAAGCTACCAAAAGGTTCCCATCCCAGTACCTGCAGAGGAAGCGCGTAGCCACAAGCAGAAACCGTAAACAGAGCACTGAAGTACAGGAGGTCAAAGGAGCCAAGAGCAAACACTTCCCATGAAGAAAGGCTTTGCCATGCTCCCTCCACAGCTCTTCCTGAATGATTAGCTCAAGTATTACTGGGCAAGCGAACTGCAGGTCTGCTTCCACGACAGGTCAATCCAACACCACAGCAGAACTTTCAAGGAGCCACAGGCACAAGGTGAGGCCTCGCTGCCAAGCACAAAGATCCCACTTCCTCAAGTTTTGTCATTTAAGGTCTCTCAGACTTACAGGCAGATGAAATGCTAGATAAGATGATCTCTTGACTAAGAAAAAGGTCCAAAACTAGCTCATATCACGCTGAGATGAGCGAGCAGTCTTTGGGAGGGGGTCTGGGCAGCGACAAGTGTGGGCGGTAGATGGAACAGCAGAAGTCGGCTCCAAAAATAGAGTGTGATCCCTCACCCGCACCACAGGAAGGATCTGAAGAGGAGAAAGGTATTCCAGTGACATTTCCCTTCAACAGACCACTTATGTAGGTGGGACCTTGGAAAGCAGGGAAACTCGGCCCAGCAACGTGTGTACATTTAGATTTCATTTATTCCTCTCCCTAACCTCCACCCTCCCACGTGCCTCAAGGCTCCGCTGACGCCGCGGGTGCAGGACTCTCCCTCCAGCACAGACCTCAGACCCCGGCACAATCCATCGCCGTCACCTCTCCGCTCCTACGCAGAACCTTGCAGGGTCCCACCACTCCAAAACTTCTTCCATCTCCAGCAGGTTTCACAGCACGAGTGGGGAGCTGAGGGCTCAGGCTGACAAGCTGCACAAGTTGCTGCGACTTGAGCAGTTTATGCATTCGTGAAGCCAATGCCAGTTACACGAGCACAGCCCAGAGCAAAACCATTCGGCTTTGTTTAAGTCCAGCATTAGAATGGAAAATTAAGCCATCTAATGCTGTCCTGCAACACATGCACGTCTGAATTACTGCAGACAGCTGACACGTGGTAACTTAAACTAGAGTCACTTGCTCAGGGCCATGTCCCAAGGCTTGCAAGAAGTTTCTGTATATTGCTCTCTATACAACCCAGGGTAGGGCTGAGATCGAATTTTTTAAGTTGCAGACCTGTTCTAAAATAACCGTGCATATACAAGCTCTGAAACTTCACCACAGCTGCCTGGAGACCGTGCTTCCACTAGTCTTCAGGGATGAGCGTGAATTAAAATCTGAAGACAACAGCAAATTTCATTTTTAATTAGCCAGGGCAGCCAGCCAAGGAGGGCTCCCCCACCCACCCATGGCTAGTGAAGCCTGACAGCTAAAAAGGATTTATGCTTCACTGTGCAGTCCCCCGGCCATTGGAAGCACAGCACCCCTGAACACGCGCCAATGCAGTTAAAACAAAAGCCAGCCATGCAGCACTGTGAATGCAGTTAATATACAACCAGTTAAGGACAGCAATACATCAAAAAAGCTCCAGGCTTTGAAGGAACAAAGGGCATGGACTTCAGCTCAGCTCCTGCACGCAGCTCCGCCTTACCTCATCTCCAGTCTCAGTGCCGGGAACAACCCAGGAGTCCTGAGCTTAGCAACACTTGGAGAATGAGCGTCCTTGAAAGCAAAGTAATTTTAAGGAAATAGTAATAAAAGACCCATCTGCTTATTCTGCCTTTAATATGGGGCTCTTGGCTCCCAGCACTAAGAAGGCAACACGTAAAGCTCCACAACCAGCTGTGTGGGGTGTCTGAGCATGCAAAGATCAAGTACAGACACTCCATCCCAAACTTGCACAGTTGAATTTGTTCCGAGGGAAAGGGGAGGTAATTCTACTTCAGTTGGCAAAATGCAAATAGAACATGAGGCCTTCCACATCCCAGGCCACTCTCAAATCAGGAGTCAAAGGTCTCAGTGACCTCAACAGGCTCCAAGCCCATGGCTCACTGACCTACCCAAAACCCAGAGTTCAACTGCAGGTAAAAAAGGGACAAAAAGCTTTGTGACCCGAGCACAGCTGGCTGCTGGTGGTCCCAGCAGAGGCTGAGTCCTGGTGAACAAGCAGAGCTCAGAGTGTTGCTCAAAGCCATCCCATTAAGGCAGGCTGGAGAGATGGAAAAACTCGCCCTGCTGCTGTCTGTGCCTTGTCCTGGGGTTGAGCGGGGAGCTGTCATCTCCACAGCCACCGCTTGGACATCAGCTGCCAGTGCCACGCTCACTTCACCCATCCTCCCCCTGCGAAAGTCATCATTAGTTTGCCACAAGCAAATCATAAGGGAAAGCAATCACCACAAATTAAATGTGCACCTCACAGGCAAACAATTAGAGGGCACAGCAGCAATTCTTGCCACCAGGATTATAAGCATGACATGTTTTTACGTCTGTGCTCTTGGCTTGCAGCTGTTCAAACCAGGCCACCGGGCTCCAGCAGACCAGCTCTGTATGAAGTTAAAAACTGGTCTTCTGCAGACAAGCCCAGTACATCTGCCACGCCAAACACGCCACACTGCTGACAAGTACATCGATTCTCAAGTTTTAAGGATGGCATCACTCAGCTGCATAGGACTAATCTAGAAATACTGTTTATGGTCACAGAGTTGCACTTCACTAGGAGTTAGAAGCCACCAACTGTGACATCATGGTCCACAAGCTGCAAGGTCAATGTGCCTAATGGAGACCACCTTCTCATGGGTGGGCAAGAGCTTTCATGCAAGTCTCATTTCAAAGGTCAAAAAAAGGGAAAAACAGCCATTTAACTCATGTCTTCCATTGCCATTTTAGGCAAACAGATGGAAAAGCCATTCAAGGCAATCTCTAAGCCAAAAAATCTCTGAGTTTTAGTCGCAACCATAGCCTTGCATCAGTTAAACCTAACAGTGATGAGTCTGCTTGCCTCAGGGCAAGTAGTACGCAGTGACTAAAGCAAAAGCTTTAAAGCCAAATGTCGTTTAATAAAAAAATCCTAGATCTTCTGCAAGACAGAGTAGCCTAGAGAAATAAATACAGAAAGAGAAGTCGGGAGCTACCATGAGCCAATCTTTTACGGTTTGCCATGTGCCTCGTTCAAATCACACACCAGCTCAATGCTTCTAGCCTCCTACCTATCAAGAAAGGGGATGTTACTTGTTTTCAAGAGCTTGGGATCTCCAATAGACTTGTATTCCTGGTACCACAGATGGGAGATTTCCAAAAAGATCTTTCAGACATACAGCACAGCTTTCATCAGGCCTAGTCCACACCATTAGTGCAGCACAGTTGCAACTGATGCATCTCCCAAACTAGTTTATTTTCTAATCACCTTCTGCGCTTGAATTGAAGACATGAAGTTTAAAGTAATAAGGTTCTTTAGGATGCTTCACCAAGAGGGAAAGAACAGGTCTACAACCTGTGGTAAGATATCTCAGAGCGTACTCACCAGTGTTCTCTTCCATTCCTCTTGCACACCAGCTTTTTGAGCAATTCCTACAAAAACAGGAAAAAAAAATTGACACACAAATTAAAATTCCAAGTGTGACCAAAGCTCAGGTTCAGTTTCACTTCTCTATCAGCTCTGCTCAGTCTGTACATAACCAGCATGGAGGGAACATAGAGCAGCAAACTAGGAACGAGAGCGTGTGGCATCTTCACTCCTCTTTGAAGATACTACTATCCTCTAATCTCACACATGCTGCGTTGGAAAGAAAAGGGAAGCAAAATAAAGGTATAATAATTTCAAAGCATCCAATGTTTGTTCCCAGGGGAAACATCCTACGTCTGCCTCTTCCAGAGGCGTGTGTCTGCTGTATAAGGGAACCGCTAATGCTTATCTAGCAAAGGCGGAATAGCACGTGCACAGGAAGTATTTTAGATGTCACACGACATCAAGACAGTTCTGAACATACTGGGGGAAAAAGACAAAAAGAAGGAACTAGGATCATAGTGGCAAACCCAGCTTTTCTCTGGAGAAACTTCTGAAACGAGGCAGGGAAATCAGGAGACATCTTGATTCTGATATATTACACAGCACAGTAAAAACATGCTCAGCGTTTTAGAAAGAAAAGAGAGCTTCTGTCCTCAGCAGCCTGCGGTTCAAACTCAGACAACCGCAATAGGAAACGTCAGCAGGCGTCGCACGGGGTGCTCGGGAAAGAGCTACAAAATAAGCTGGTTCCCAGTGCTGAGAAGTCAAAGCGAGCTTTTATGCACAGCCCGTTTCAGCCTGACCCTTCACCACCAAGTCTAGGACAGCTCACCATCCCACCTCCCAGCAGCCAAGTGCAGTTTGTTGGCTGGAACGCAGCACCAGATCAGATGGATCACCTCCATCTGATAATTTGCTGACTTTACAGCACGTGCTCGGCTTGCACGACAGCATCGGAGCATCACGGGGCCGCGGTGTCGGAGATGACAACCCTACCACACCGGCACTGGAAGTGCACCTGAGCGAGCTATCACCAGCTGGGCTTTAAGCTTTGCTCAACTGCGTGGGTGAAGCACTCCTTTTGATCAGACAACCACGCTCCAGGCTACTTGTCTCTGTTGCAGCAAGAACACCATTGCTGCAATATTCTTAGGTGGGGAGAACACCTCGACAAAGCCATTAAACTCTCAAAACACCGTTAGCAATCGCAGCGTTTAAACAGCTCAGCAAAGAGCAGCGCTATCTGTGCAGACTTCCGAGCAGCAAGTCAGTTGCTCAAGAACTGGTCTTCATTTCAGGGGCTGACGACCAGGACATTATTTGGGAAACACCCTCAGAATCCCTCCAGCTTAATCGATGAACACTGTTAAAATAAGCTATCTTCCACGTGCATTTTGGATGCACGGTCTGGTACATCCATGCGAGATGCCCATTCTAAAGGCTGCATCAAGGACACAGTTTGCAAAAACTAGACCCAACGCTCCCCGCTGAAGGCAGAAGAACCAGAATGATTTTTACAAGCATCATCAACTCAGCATCTTCACACAAACAGCAAGTCTACTGTACAGGGCATTTGCAGGTAAGGTCTCCCTGCCTGTCCTTTTCACTAAGTCCTTCTGGGAAGGGAAAGAGGAAGAGAAACAAAATCAGACGCCTCAAAACCTGCTTGAACCTCAGCAAAGATGACAGCGACCCTCCTACTCCCCCAGAGTCACCAGTGAGTTCACTTTAATTTCCCTTTCAAGGGCATTCCTGCACAGGCAGCGCTGAGCTTTGCATATTACAAGGGGCACGTTTGTGCCCGGAATACTAATCCTGGCAGCCCGTGGCTGCTGGACACTCGCTGTGCGCACCAAGGACATCTGTCATCGCCTGACAGCACGGCTGGAAGCACCTCAGCCTGTATGGGGAGGGATCCTTCTGAGCAAAACACCAAATCCACCATCAGCTGAGTATTAATAGGACAAGGCACATCAGAGAGGGAGGAAAAAAACAGATGCCAGGTTAGAGCGAAAGGGAGCCAAGTCAGGACTCGCAGCATCGCCACGTCCCTGCCTGCGCTAAGAAACAGGCACTTTCTCACCGAAGCAATGGATTAAGTAGTGCACATCCTGCTGCCATCATTAACTAAGACTGGCTAATTGGGAAGCTGTATCCTGCAACAGACAGTTTGAGATAACCTGCCCCGCAGAACAGAAAATTACTCTTATCCCCTACTGTCAGACGTTTCCCAGGTACGAAAGCCTGAGAAAACTTGGATTTTGCATTTCCTTTAGCATGACACACGCTACAGCTCCTCTGAATATTCATGTCCTCAAAGTGCTCAGACATTCCCTGGGCCTGACAGCTGAGTGAAATTCCTCTGTCACCCCAGAGCCGCCTGTGACCGACACAGCGCAGCTCCCGTCAGCGCTCCGGGACACCTGGCTCCGCGGCCCCACTGCCTGCCCCTTCCTGCTGCTCGGCATCCCAGCGAGCAGAAGCACGGCCTTTGTCTGCCTTGTTAGTTCAAATGCTTTGCTTTTTTGCCTTTTTTTTCTCCCCCCAGCTCTTCGCACCAATCTAAGAATATATTCTTGTTCTATTGACCTGCCTCTGAACTCGCAGCAGCGAGGTGATGGTTTTTTTCCAGCTAGGCAGCTAATCCACACACAATAGAAAACGACTGCTCTGCAGCCATGCTGTAGTATTTTCTACGCTGGTTTCTACCCCATTTCTCCAGTCTTGACATGCTCTCTGTTGAGGCAGGGAGTTTCATCTGGCCCAGCTCTGCCCACACACTCAGCTCCGTTGCATCCTCCTGAGGGTGCGGTCCCACAGCAACACAAACCAACCAAAGTCCAGACTCCGGCCCTCCTCCCATGCCTTCCCACCCCTTCCTTGCACCAGCACTGAGCCAGCTACCCAGGGAGCAGCCAGAAAGCTGACCCAGATGCAAACTAAGCACTTTCAGAGGAGCACAGGGAAGGACAGGACCCATGAGAGCTCCAGCTCCCAACACTTCACCACGAAGCTGCACACTAAGGCACCAGTGTTTTTTTTCCAGCTTCAGGCAATGCACACAGTTCAGCTGTGAGCTTTACTGATTACCACCTTACCCACCTTCTCATGGTCTCATTTTCAGTGACCCTTACCCAGAACTCTCGACCATTACACTTCCAGCATCCTCCACAGTGAAGCTCATTAGCTGCACCGCTCTGTCCTCACGGGCACTTCTGCTCGACGACTGCTCATCTCCTCCAGCTTCCTTCAAAAGACTAAAGGATGTTTCCCAAAGTGCAACTAAAAACCAAACCCATGTTCGTTGTTTTTTCCCCCCCCAACTAAACTAGAAAACTGACAACTCTTCCAAACAAAAGTGGCACGTTACTTCTCCGCAGCGTCTGCTCCCAGGCTTGCCTTAGGCATGGAAAGCCAGTTTCCATGCTGGCTCGGCTCTAAATCATCATTCCGGAGAGGGACGTGACAGCAGCTGGGCAGCTACTACAGGGCTCTTTTCCTGTAATGAGAGACAAAACCAGAGGCTGTCCTGGGAAAAAAAAGCATGTGGGGGAGAGAAAGGATGTTTCTGTGACAGTCTTGAACTGCACCCCTCAGCTGGAGGGAAAGGGAAGTGTTAACAAACACCCAGCAGCCTGAGGAACACCGTCCTGCGTTAACACAGACCATTACCAAGGCTCAAGTTGACATCCCCATGAACTGAAACCGAGCTCGCTTGACACCCTCCTGGAATATATTTTATTTTGACCTAACATGGTAGCAGTCAATAAACAAACAGGATCTTATAATTCATTATGCCAGTTCAGTCCTCTGCTTTACGCCGCTTTAAAAACAATATTACTACAGCAGCACCCAGAAGCCCAAATCCAGAGCTGGTCCCCACTGGACCAGATGACAGATGAGCCTCATGAAGGACTGACTGCTCCTGCCTGCAAGAGCTCGTGATTGTAAGAAAAAGTGGACAAGAACAAGGCTAGCTGGGAGACTGAGGCCAGGTACTGTGCAGCCTGCTCTCCAGCACACAGGTTCTCCTGGGAGGTTCTCAATTTTCATGCCTGGCTTGCCAAATTTTACTTCAATGGTTGAACCAAGCCATCAGAAGGACTCTTCTCAGTGCATCAAACCCAGCTGCAGGTGTTTCTGAAAAGCTGGACGCACAGCACAAACTTTCCAGGTTGTCCATCCCTTTTTATAAATGCAATTAAAACATTTTTTTTTTTAAATCAACATTTTATTCTCTCACCAATCGATTACTCATTCCAGGACGACAGATGAGCGGATTTTTGCAAAGCTGAGATAACTCCACCTAATGCTACGGGTATGCTGTCCATGAAGCCCCATGAAGTCCCCAGAGGAAGGGCTAAAGTAACGCGACTCATCTGCCAGCCGCGAGATTAAGAGCACAGTAAACACCATTAAAATTCTGTTCTACAAAGCAGAATAACTCAGCAGCACAGAACACTTCTCCCAAGGGGCAGCTTACAGCACGGGTGAACAGATGAGAGTTTAAATATCACAGGGGAAATTCTTAAAAAAACTAAACAAATCAACCATGCTCAATGCACTACTATAAATTACAAGAGAAGGTGTGAAGGCAGTTAACCCCTCGTTGGACCGAGCAGTACAGAGGGGAAGAGAGAGCTACGCAAGCCCTTCTTCAGGTCAGCAGAAGCTGGAAAGCTTCTCTGTTTTTTTGACTTCATCTACCAACAAATCAACTCCACCTAAAAATCTCGGTGTGCTCACGTCCTTCAGTTATCGGGGTTTGAACATCATTTGCTACAAAATGGGCAGGCTGGTGCCAAAATCCTCCACGCAGCCTCTGCTGACCCAGTTTGTTCTGCGCTAATCATGCGCAGAGGGCAACTCCTGGAGGTAAATCAGAATATTTCCCCCTCAATAAAATGATTAAAACCAAGTTGTTCTCACAGGCTAATCTGGCAACAAACGAGGAGCACCGATAATTAACAGCCCTGCAGTTTCTCTCCCTTTGCAAGGATCCCAACACTTTGGACGGGAACACCGTTTGCATTTCTTCACTTGTTGGGAAGCAATCGCTTCGAGCAGGAACACAGCAGCTGTTTAGCACAGGGAAAGGGCTAAAATGTGGAAGAAACGGCGGAAAAATAGTAAAACGACTATAAATGCAATTTAAATAGAAGACTAGAATAACCAGGTTTGAGAAATCTAAACACAGCAGCTATTACAGCAAATGAAACCAGCGGCTTTTCGTCACAGATTTAACATTTGATAACTGTCTCCCCATGCAAACAGCAAATATTTTTCAGCAGTGTGGTACCTGCCTGTGGGTGGCACAGTAATATAACATTACCAGAGAGGAACTGGAAAAGGAAGGGAGCTGCATCCTCTGTGGCTGTGAGATGGGGTAGGCGAGTGGGTTTTTTCATCACTTGTGCATAGCAAGCCCTAAAAATACCCACCGACACGCTGCGCAGAACATTAAAGGGCGACTCCAGACCCACCTTCCCTCGCAGCTCTGCTACTGACCAGCACACTGGACCCTGGATAAGGCCCTTTGCCATTTTGTGCCTCAGTTTCCCCCTTTTCAAGAGGGGATTAACTTCTTTCGTAAAGCAATTCAAAGCCAAATTAAACTTGCAATACTCTATTTCCTAGAAACTGCTGCCTTATATGACTCCCGCAGTAGCACCTGGACACTTGACTCACCTAGAAAGCCAAACACAGCAAATTTTTTTTCATAGTCCCACTTGCAACAGATCACAGAGTGTCTCAAGAAGCCACTAGAGCCTCTCCCAGGTGTTCAGTTCACTGAAGGAGCCATATTTACCAAATCTTACACACAAAAAAAAGCCAGCAGCCTATAGGAAAGCATGGCACGGAGACAAACACAGCATGACTTCTAAGGCAGCTCCCAGTGACAAATGCTGTTTCTATTTAGCTATCAGTATGGTAAACACTTACAATTCGCCTCCAGACCTTTTGGCAGCTGATCAACCGCTCTGGAGGTGTGGATGCACGCAGAGGAAAAAACCTGCAGTACAAATAGAGCAAACCAGCTTCCCTGCTCACTGTCCTTGAAGCAGCTGAAGGGCTTGGCTCTACCAAAATTATCTTCCTGATAAAAGCAGAGGGTAAAATTAAAGCAGAATTGGCTGATTCGTGCAGAGGACAGATGCGTGCCTCTCCTATGAAGACAGGCTGAGCGTTGGGGTTGTTCAGCCCGGAGAAGAGAAGGCTCCGGGGAGACCTTCCAGCACCTTCCAGTACCTAAAGGGGCTACAAGAAAGCTGGAGAGAGGCTTTGGACAAGGGCATGGAGTGACAGGACAAGAGGTAATGGCTTTGAACTGAAAGAGGGGAGATTTCGATGGAATTTAAGGAAGAAATTCTTCCCTCTGAGGGTGGTGAGGCACTGGCAAATGCCCAGAGAAGTTGTGGCTGCCCCATCCCTGGAAGTGTTCAAGGCCAGGTTGGATGAGGCGTTGAGCAACCTGGTGTAGTGGAAGGTGTCCCTGCCCATGGCAGGGGGGTTGTAACTAGATGATCTGGAAGGTCCCTTCCAACCCAAACCATTCCATGATTCTTATTGTGGAAGCTGACACAGGAGTAAGAGCATCCAAAGGGAGGTAGCAAGGCACGGCTAGTCGTTGATCAAACTCCCAAAAGATGGAAGCCTTAAGTCACCAAGAACAAGAGGCTATTTTACCCTCTGGATTCCTGACTGACAGCTAGACTGTAAAACTTTAGATTTACCTCTACTGTTGAGTAGATGTGGAAGTTTTTCCCTAGAAGGCTTGACAGATGTACTCATCACCTACAGGTTACCGCACGTCCACGCGCAGCTGGTATTTAATGCCCCATCCTCTCACAACTCCATTTCATCAGCTGTCTGCCCAACACTCAGCAATGCAGGTTTCAACTTGGAAAAGTTTCATAAAAGACAAGATTTTAGCTTGGCTCAGCAAGAAGGCTCAGCACCTAACACTTGAACCACAACACTCAAAGCTCCCCATCACCACCACAGCTGCAAAACACTTCTACTGCAGGAATCTCCTCAATAGAGGAAGATGCACATTGAATTATAACAGAATGAACAAAACAGCCTGTTTGCGGAGATCAGAGATGAGAACTGGAAGCAATTTCAGGGCTGAAATTTTTAACAAAGCCAGAAGACCAAGCCTGATATAATTAAAGCCAGGATATTAAAGATGTTCCTGACCAAAACACACTACTTAATCTATCAACACATAGCAACCCTCAAAACGTGTCAATTCTTATACTGAAGAACGCAATTCACACATTTTGCTATTACCCAGAAAAGTCTGGGCACACCAAAAGGAGAGAAGGAAAAGAACTGATGTATTTGTAGTTGCCACAGAGGATCCCAGTTATCCGAGTACCCAACTCATTTTTGTGTGGTGGGACTTAAGAAAATGAACCAGCTCCATCAGCACTCACCTCAGCATACTGCAAGCAAAAAACAATGAATATTTGAAGTGTAGAGCTCATTTGGCCAAAATCTAAGCCATACTTTCTATTTCTCCCTTTTTTCAAAAAGCACGACTATGACAAACTGAATTCTTGACTACCTAAGTCCCACATCAGGATTAACGTTATTGGTGCTGCAGCCACCGGAGCACCCCTATCCGGCTACAAAAATACCAGCTGAGCCTCTACAAACCTAGACCACAGCCCAACCTCTGCACCAGAGCAAGGTCTGTATGAATTAATTAGTGCAGTAATAGGAAGCAGACAGGAGCTCAGAGTCCAATTCACCTTCCAAAGAGGGTTATACTCGTGTTAAGGCAAAGCATTCGGAGTGTGGTCCCTCAGACCTGTGAATATTAAGAACAGAAAGATGGCAGACAGGAGGCTGCAGCAAGTCTCCCTTCCAAAAGCAACCAAAGGTCAGCCTGCAGCTCCTGGGAAATCCCAGCAGCACCACACTTGTTTCAGCTCTGGAACTGGCGCGTTTCCATCATGTCTTTCTGCACAACCGATCTCAGTACAATAGGGCTTGTCAGAAATTAAAATTCCTTGGTGATCAGTACATACCTGCTCATACAGCAGTTTGTTCTTGTACCACACCTCGCAGGGAATTTCAATTTACTCTAAAAAGCACCAACCAGCTCTGTTCGTACAGAACCGTGGATGGACACGATTGGAAATGAGAGGGTTACTGGCTCCAGGGCGAAGAAACTGCGGCAGCCCGAAAGCTTGGGACAGCTTGTCTGAAGCTAAGGTCCAACACTGCAAAGCAAAGCACGTTGCAGACTCATGATGGCAACTTCACGTTAGAAATAAATGCACCTGCCAACCTGCACTTGACTCTGCGTACCAAGTTACAGTATTTTTCCCCAATTTAAACAATTATTTTCCATCTTTTTTGAGTTTGTACAAAGACCAGTTGGGGAATCTCACACCTCTGCCACAAAAGACTGCTCAGAGATAAGCACCACGTTGGTTAGGTCTCAGCACCGCACACAGCACTGACCCAGTGAAGCTGCTTTACGGTTCCCAAAGAAGCCTGCAGCTTCTGAAACAGCAAGAGCTGCTTCTACAGCCCACCAGGACCTCCCAGGAAAAACTGCATCTATTGAACAAAAATCTGTTTTAACCCAAGGAATGCTACTGCAAACACAAACTCAGTCCTCTGCTTGTGGTTGCCTGCCATGAAGCACAGGAATGAGATTGTTTGGACGTATCAGCAAGAAAAACCTCCATCCTCGACCCACCATTCAGGCACCCGGTTGAGGACTGCGGGCTGCACGTACCACCTGGGCTATGTATAATATGGCACTATAACACGCGCCCAACAGGCACGTAATAATAGGGTTGATGATTTCCCTCTGGCTTCTGGGGTAAAATACGAACCACCTCTGCCTTAGTTTTGTGGTTTCCATTTTCGTCAAACTCTCGATGAAAACAAAGTACGGATTGCAGCGCTGCGGTCATGCCCCCGTAATTATGACTCGACAGACGATTTCATTCGCAACCACCGTTCCCTCACCGAAATGAGGCCACTCTTCGGCTCCGCCACCGCAAAGCCCGTTTGCAAAGCGTTGGCTTTCTGCCTCTTTTTAAGAGGCGACAGGAATGAGTTTAGCCATTATCAAAGCGCTACGACGAATCCGTCGGAAAGCTCACCTGAACTCTGGGAAAAAAAAAAATAAAATCCAGCAGCAGTTGAGGCAGTAGCCGAATTTGCAGTTCTGCCATACGGGTCTTGGGTGCATTCGCTCCCCACTGCATGCCCGACTGCTTCCTGGGATAAACAAACAGCAGGGTACGTGCAATCTGATCAAACCCTGTGCTGCCACCAGTGCACATTCGAGTACATAGTGCGGGCACCGCTAATCCAATTCCACCCTGAAAGGCATCGCAATGTTCCCACTTGAAAAAAGGCGACGTGCAGGAAACCCGTGCTGTGTGGGTGTCTTTATCGACTCAAAATATAGGGTAGAGTCAACACTCGTTAACTGGACACAGCCCAGCTATTTAAAATTAAATCTCTTTCTGAATGGACACTCTGGAATCACGTCACCACGTCTACGGGAGCCTTAAATTTCATCTCTTCATTCAGATTTTGCCAAACAGTAAGCAGTTAGTAATTCAGTTGTAGCCTTATTTTTTCCTTCACAGTCTCACTACAATAATTTTAAATTACATCTGATTAAGATATTGAATTTCCTTAAAGAAATCCTCCCCAGGCACTTTATTCTTCTAGTGTTCCACAGCTCCAGCTTTAATAAAATGGTGCCCCAGCCATAACTAGGAAAACAGGGAAATTAATTCCCACTACTGATCTGGCAAACTCTTTATAACACAGAACAGGCTGTGAGGCATCCCGCCGTGAAAATAAGCCCATAAAGTTTCTGAACAAGAACATTTCCTTTAAAAAAAAAAAAATAAAAATAATTTGTAGTTCTCATTGCTGTGCACGAAGCTTATGGAGCAGCAATGCTGTTCTGCAGGAGGATCGTGCTGACTGCAGCAATCCGACCTAACGTGCCTCAAGTTGACTCTAATCTCAAGGGAAAGTTGTGTCTTTCTTAACACCCTTCCAAAGGGGAAGGGATCAATACCATCGCCAATTCACATATGGCCATCCTTCTTTCAGGCCTGTTGGGGGTTTTGGACTGATACGCTCCCCCAAACCTCAGGGAAGATAATCTTTAAAAAGGTGGTGGTGATCTCCTGGAAGTCCACCATGAATAGGAACGTTTCTATCAGCATGCTCTCATTCTCTCCTCTCCTACTAACTCTCAATTTCCAGCCAACACGTTTAGCTGCATTAAGAGCTCAACAAACTATCACAGCTTCTTTCCAGCCACAAAAGGACCTTCCACTATAACAATGGTTAGAAAAACACCCAACTGAACAAGCAAATCTCGCATTGCGCCCTGCGGTCAGGCAAGTTGATCTGGTCCAAGAAAGTCAACAATGAAAACTGCTCTTTTACCAACCGTGCAGAATTAAACCAGAGGAATCAATTCCAACAGCGACCCAGTGAACAGACAGGATGTGGAAGGACAAAGCATGGAGTGTCTCAAACATGTTTCCAAGGCACAGAAGCTGCTAGCTAAGGAAATGCTGTCAGATGGGGTGTATGAACTGTAATCTACCTGGCACGGTGAGCTCCCAGTTCACAAGCAGAGGGTTCCCCAGTCGAGACAGGAGTGCAGTGGGTCCGTCCAGCAGCTCACAGCCCTACCCTGGGGAACTCATGCACCTGGGGGGTTTGCTGGATCACTTGACTCTGGATCACCTTGAGTAAATCCATCTAAGAGCTGAGCAAGAATTATATCCACCTCGCAAAGTGATTAGAAGTCCATCAGAAAGAGCCTCTTAGGAGCTTCGGAAGGGAATCAAAATCCAATCAGGGAAAAAAAATCCTTAAAAACTGAGCAGCTTGAACTGCAAGCAATGACTTTCTGGTGACCTCTCTTGGACGCCAGATTCAGCCTTTCTGTTCTGTTCAACTGCCGTGTCCTTGGACATCAGAGCTGGTCCGTTAACACTCCCCGTGACCCCCCCCAACACTCCCAAGCACAGCTATCAACAAGCCCGAAACTGCTGGTTTGCTCAGCAAACAAGACCTTTCGATAGGTGCCAGCATGAGGAATGGTTACAAAAGTACCCCCCATTCCCCCCACCCACACCAGCACTCCCAGCAAATTTTAAACAAGAAGGTTTCTGGGAATGGACTTCAGTATGTCAGAGCAAGAAAACAGACAAAAAGAAGTGAAACTGAAGGATAATGTGATCACTTGAAAAATGTAATATGGAAAAGGCATATTAAGAAAAAACGTTAACACTAGCAGGACCTAAATCCATCCTGAGCTGTACGAAGTAGAAATAAACAAAAAGCACTTTGCTACGCTTTTAGGACTTCAAAGGTAGCTCTGAGTAAGCCCCAGGAGTTAGAAACCTGCATGTGTATCAGCATAAGCTGACAGCATTTCTGGAAATGTAAAAATATGTTGAAATCAAGTGAGCACTGTATCCTTACCTCCAGCTGGAAAACTTACTCATTTTAAATGAAAGCTGACATCAGTCGTGTGAAACACACCTTGGTTCAGTTCTTACAGAAAGTAGCAGGTGGTGAAATATTCCATTTTAAGGAGAAGAAAGATTTTTCTCAGCACGGCCCGTGCTGCCAAGGAGATGTCATCAGCTACAGAGAGACTGTACAATACATAGGTGCCCATGTTCAACACTTAACCCTGTTAGACGTGCCCACGGAAAGCCACGCAGTTGAGGCCCTCTCCATCCCTTCCCCAGCACAACACACCCTTCTCAGGAACAAAACCCACCGTTTTGCCACCGCTGACGGGCATCTCCAGCAGGTAAATGGCGGCTCGGCACGCACACCAGGACACGCGTTCGACACGCTGCGTGCAATCGCCACGAGCTCGGCCCCTGCACGTGGGCATCGCATCGCTGCGTGTAAACGCCCAGCACACCATCACTTCTCACCTCCAAACATCAAGCCAAGCTGCTCTAGAAGGCCACCTCATAGTAAGACGGCCAAAGGAAGTGTTTACGTAGATTACACTGACCTACGGTGACAGGTTTATTAAAGGAAAACTCGGTTCTGCAATAAAAAGGGTATGGAGGAATAGCTGTTTTGTTGTAAAAAGGAACTGAAGCTTGATCCCATCTGACCCAGCTTCGCTCTGCAAATTAACGACGCGTACAGCAACCTTCAGAATTGGTAGGTATCCTTTCCCCTCGGACATAATTCAAAGTTTCACAGACAATGTAATTCATTCGAAGGCCACAGAGGGTATTTGTCAGCCAGCTTGGAGGTTTGCCTATAAATAGAGACTTCATCTGAGGAACACGTCCATTCACAAAGAGATGTCCACAAAAACGAGTGTTTAATACACACCAACTGCGTAACAGCAATAAACAGCCACCCCAGAACACGGGGAGCTGGGAAATACCCACGCCCAGTCAGGCACAAACCACCAGCAGCTTTCTCTGGGACTCAAGCTCACGGGTTTGCACTCTCGCATCCCACCGGCGAGGAAGGAGCACGCAGAAAGCTGCAGGAGGCTCTGCCAAGGATCCGTCATTTGCTTCACCGTCAATTTATTTGCTGGAATCTGTACCCACACCTTCTCTGCAGCCTCTCCTGTCCCTCCAGATGGGTCTCGGAGCCCCAGGGAGAGGCAGCCCCTGGACTGAGCTCTGACTGCTCTGCAGCGGGGACTAGCTCAGATCACTCAACTGTAACACTTCCATGGCTCATCCCGGTTTCAGCCACCAAAGGGAATGTAGTGACTGACTTCTTCCACTGCCTCCCATCACTAAAACTTCCTTTCAGTCTTGGGTTAGGCCTGAGTATTAAATCATAGAATGGTCTGGGTTGGAAGGGACCTTCAAGACCATCCAGTTCCACCCCCCGGCCACAGGCAGGGACACCCTCCACTACACCAGGCTGCTCAAAGCCTCATCCAACCTGGCCTTGAACACTTCCAGGGATGGGGCAGCCACAACTTCTCTGGGCAACCTGTGCCAGGGCCTCACCACCCTAAGAGAGAAGAATTTCTTCCTTAAATCTCATCGAAATCTCCCCTCTTTCAGTTTAAAGCCATTGCCCCGTGTCCTGTCACTACCCGCCCTTGTCCAAAGCCCCTCTCCAGCTTTCTTCTAGCAGCCTTCCAGTACCTAAAGGGGCCATAAAGTCTCCCCAGAGCCTTCTCTTCTTCAGGCTCAACACCCCCAACTCTCTCAGCCTGTCTCCATAGCAGAGGTGCTCCAGCCCTCGCATCATCTCTGTGGCCTCCTCTGGACTCGCTCCTACAGCTCCATGTCCTTCTTACATTGGGGACCCCAGAGCTGAACACAGCACTGCAGGGGGTCTCACGAGAGCAGAGCAGAGGGGCAGAATCCCCTCCCTCAACCTGCTGCCCACGCTGGTTTGGATGCAGCCCAGGACACGGTTGGCTTTCTGGGCTGCCAGCGCACGGTGCCGGCTCATGTTGAGCCTCTCATCAACCAACACCCCCAAATCCTCCTCCTCAGGGCTGCTCTCCATCCATTCTCCGCCCAGACTGTATTATCTCGCTGCAGAGTCAAGCTTTGAGTAGCTTTTACCATAGCACAAACTAATGAGGTCTTTATGTCACATACCTGCGTTTGCAGCCAAGAGAGCGCACCACAAAAAGAGCCAAAGCATCCCAATTTCCCTGATGTCTTGCAGAAATATAACAGTACTGCATTTGGCACAAAATAAGCTTTTTGTCAGGGGAAAGCACTCATCTGTGTGAGCCAAAGGAAGAAGCAGGCTCCCCACAAAAATTAACAGGCTGAGTAAAAGCCCCCCAGTAACAAACCATCCTAACCCTGTGGAGTTCTGCATAGCCCTGACATGCTCACAAGGACTTTTTTGGGTAAGTTTGACCTAAAAACAAAACTGGAGAAACAACTGAAAGCTTCCTGGAGGGAGCAATTCAGCAGCAAGCACCAGGGGAGGGCATGCAGGTACAACCACCAAACACGGACCAGAGCGACTGCCGTCGAACCCCAAAACACCTCGGTGCAGAAGGCAACGAAAGCCATCATTTCACAGGCGCTTGGCAACACACGGAGCAGCTCTGCCTGCCCTCCTCTCCGCTGGCATCGGGAATCTCGTCGAGCTGCTGACCCCAGTCAAACCAGCCTGGTGCAGAAACAGCTGGTTTTAATCCAATTCAGTTCCTCAATTTGTTTGTCACAGGGCCCACAAACAGTTGTTGGAGTAAAAGGGAAGGGAGTGAACACACAGGCCCCTCTTCTCCAGCAGCTAGAGCAGTTTTAGGTGTTCACCCAGCTGCAACGGGGGTTTTGCACTGGAGAGCACAGGCTGCTGTCACAGAGAAGGGATGAGACTGGGTTAGGAAGGCAGCAAGTCAGGCTTCCCAGCACCACAAACAGGCTCGAAAAACTGTGACATGAATCACCAGATCCTGCCCGCTCCTCTATTCCTTTTTCCACAGCAAACACCAAAGGAAAGGTGCCGCCTTACCCTTCCGTGCTGTTCGAGCCAGTTAGGTCACACCAAGCCATGAGTATCCATGCTAGATCCTCTCAGTCTCTAATATTGTGACAAAACAGGACTTGTTTACTCATATTTATAAATAATTTGAGATCTCTGCTACAAAACTATTACTAAACTTCTCCGATACACCTAGGAGCAAAACCCTGAAATGCCAACAGATCCCAAAGCACCAGGATTTGCCAGTCCCAGGTTTTGAAAGGAGCAGGACCTTGCTGTTCATAACCCAAGGCCAGGCATGACCTGGGAATTCCAGTTCAACCAGTTCCACCCTTTCTGTCCCTCATTTCTCCCATTTTCTTGGAACAACAAACAGCAACAAAACCCTACCCCAACCTACAGCAGAATAAACAATTCATTGTAAACCCATGCAATGGAAAGCCACCTGCTCCCCCGCACAATTAAAGGCATTTCCAAATTCCAGCTCTCCCTCAGCCAGGGCAGACAGATGGACACAACAGGCACGCACGGCACAGCCCGCTCCGCTTCCAGCAAAGCCTTTGTACTGCAGCGGCCCGAGACACAAAGCCTCATGGCAGAGCCTGCCTCCACCAGAACTGTTTTGTTAAGGGATCACAACACAAATGAGCCATCCTCCAGCCACAAAAACAGCTCAAACCCACATGCAGGCCAATTAAACTCGCGATCCGCTAAAACACACACGCACTCTCGCTGACTTCTTGGAACATCGTCTCTCAACTGACGGGTCAGGTCTTAAAATCCAGCTGACATTATTACCTGCCCCAGACGTCCCCAGATAGTAACTGTGGCTAAATTTAAAACGCAATGGCTCAGTTATCACCACAGACCACTACAGATTTTCACTTTCTTGCACACCCTCCTCCCATTCAATGCCATGTCACAGGAAGGAAATAACCCCTTTGCAAAGGAAGCGATAGCCCTGAGAGCAGGCAATAAAAAACACTGAAACGGGAGCCGATCTGCCCTGCTCACTCCCGCAGGACCTGCCTTCAACAACATAATCCCTCAAGCCCGCAGGTATTTAGGACAGATCTGGATTCTCGGCAGGAACTGGGATGCACCATGCCAATAGAGCGCCTGGTCACCAGAGACAGACGGTTATTCAAACCAGTACTTGCTGCCGCCTTTGCCAAGACAGAAAGTCAGCACCAGGGCCCGTCCCTGCAGTGCTCTGCCATGCCCACCAAGCACAGCCCGCACCAGGGACTGAAATCCCCTTCCCTTCTCCCCTACGTGCTGCTTAGCAAACCTGACCCCCAGCAGTATGTTGCCATTTCCACTGGCTATGGACAGGGCTGGAGTCCCGGCGTGGTTAATCATTGCCCTGCAGACCTGAAGCAGATCTGCCCAGCCCGTAGCTCCTGAGCCCCTCAAGAAGCCACGGCCGGCACAGCAGCGACCCACAGGCAGGCAGAGCCCTCGTGCACCCACGCATGTCCTCGGTGCCACCCTCCCTTCTCTGCACGCCGAGCACAAGGAGAAGAATTTGTGAGTCCGGTGCTGTGTGGCTCCCATTGCCTAAGCACCAATTCTTCCAGCCCCCTCAAGCGTACTGAGAGCTCCATCCACATACCCATCCGATCAGCACCGCTCAGGAACTGTTCCTGTTAACTTTTGGCTTTCAACTCAGATTTCTTTGAGGACAAATGCTAACAGCCTTTAAAAAAAAAAAAGTTCACCAATCGAAAACCAAAAACTTATCGCACTTATGAATCACAAAATATTACTATTCCTCTTGCCCGTCAAAACAGAAATGTCTCACCTCGCGAAACAACTGCCGTGGCTGCCCAGGCTCACAAAAATCTGTCCCATCTGTTAAAAAGCCAAGCAAACTGAATGAAACTATTTGACAAGCACTCTGCTACAAGACAGCAAACATTTCACCCCACGATGGCTCCTTCAAACACCCAGCAGCAATCACACGGCTGCTCAGCTTGGTTAGTAGCCAGAAATACAGCTTTCTAGCCAGTAACTCTTTTTGAAGACGGAGCCTGTGGGGACACTGAATGTAAGACTCAAGCCTGCGACTGCGAGAAAGCTCCACAAATGCAGGTTTACAAGATCTCGTGTCCCAGCCACTACAGTCAGAGGGCAAGGACCAAAGTGCTTCTGCCTTCAACAGAAAATGCAAATAACCCAGACCCTCCACTTCACCTGCAAAGTCTTGGTGTAAGAAGGAAAGCTTCTCTGATGTCCAACTGCGAGGGACGGGCATGGAGGGGACCCCGACAAGAACACAGGGGCTGATCACCACGGAGGGCGAGAGACTGACATCACCGATGGAGCCGAGCTGCGTGCTGACATGCACCATCCCAGATCCTCGTGCACTAAACTCCCAACTGCTTTACTGGCCCTTTTGGAACAGCAGTTTAACCCCATGACACGATTCACCTCGGGGACACGGGCAAAAGTCAGTAGTCTGCTGCTGGGGAACCCGGCACACCGCAAGTTAAGCGCGATGATTTTTAGCCAACATCTCCCCGACAGACTCTTGGCAATGGACACCTCCTCCTCCTGTTTAATGCAGATAACAAATCCATTCCCAACAGATTCCTATTTCAACCGCCCTCATTGTCACAAGCAAGTCACGTGCCGTATCAGAGCCAGAATTTTAGATGACAAAGTTTTATTTGCTTTTAAAGCATTCATGCTCAAAAGGGGTGCAAGGATGAACTGAGCGGATGATCGATGCAGGCAAACAACAGCACGAGCCGTGCTGCTTTCCCGAGAGCAACCACCAACACCAAGTTCAGACGAGGCTTTGCTGAAGCCCAGCTCATCAGCAGGATGGTCAGCCATCCTAGAAGCTCTGCCCACTGAGGACACGTTCACCTCACACACTTCTCCAAGATCTATCTTGTGCTCTAAGATTGAGAATGCACCATATTTTTATAGGACATGAGCAAGATGACACGTGGCTTTAAACACACAAAGAAACACTATCCACCGCATTATCTCGATGATGCAAATCAAAACCCTCGCTACTGGCATTAAGAATGAAGGCTCGAATAGCTTCCTGCAGCAAAGTCACCTTGGAAATACCTTACAATTCGAGCTTCCCGTAAGACACGACTAAATAGCAGTTGTAAAGACTGTCCCAATAACTTATGAGCCGGCAGAAAAGGTCAAAGCCCGAGGGAACGATTTGTGGAGCGCGCAGGAGGATGCACCATTATCCGCCCGTATACGCTCCGGCAGTTCTACTATCTTAACTGATAATCCAAAGGTAGTAAGCGAAACATCTCACACCAACATAAGGAATCCTGCTCTCCGTATTCACTTAGCAATGCAGCCACACAGCACGGCACAAAGAAACCTAAAGAAATGCTCGCGCCAATTATTAATAAAAAAAAAGCTCGAGTTGTTTCAGTACTCATTACACGCGCCACAAACGCGGAATATCCTTCAACATCCGTCCCCTATAAAAATGACTGATCAGCAGAACACATTAATGAATCGGCCACAATATTCACCAAAAACCCGCCGTGAACTGAAAGTGAACTCCACCCTCTCGTTAAAGATTTAACTGCCATAGAAACTATGATTAAACATACAGGGCCATGAATCAGCTACCTGAAACGAAGGTACGCCTCGGCGACCAGGGAAGTGCCTGGCACCAGCAGGGACACTGGCATTTTGGTCACCGAAGACAGTCCCCCCGGCACCCCAAAACTGCAGCACTGCACAGGTGAGCAGCTTTATGGCACCGCAGAGTTCCTAGGAGCACGGAATTTTTCTTACATTTTGGGTTGTTTGGTTTAAGGGGCTTGCTTTATTCTTTTGGCAGTGCTCAAAGCTGCACGCTCTCATTGCAGGGGCAGAGCAAATGGTTTCCAAATCTGTTTTGACACAACTGGATGAAGCACCTAAGACCAAAGCCCAGATGCCTCAGGACCAGCTGCAGCTCTCCGGGCTGCATTTCCAATCAAAGCCGCAGAAAAGCTGAAGGAAGATGGCAGGGCTTACCAGCAGTTCCCCAGTCTAGTCTGAACAAAGTGGATTTAAAAGAGGTTTAATTTTCCCCAGGGACTAATGCTCTCAAATCAGAATAAATCCTCCAAAAGAAGAGATTATCCATAAATTTACTAGTTAGAAATGTTAATATATCCAGTGTTCATGCAGGAACTGCTGCTTTCTCCAAGAAATGGATGCAAGAGCATCACCTATACAATTTCATATTAAAGGAGAAAGATTTCTGCTTGTTTCTCCCTCCCTGCCTCCCTTTCCACACTGAAATGTGTCACAGCAGCTTTATAAACACCACTTTCCAAGAGGAGCAGTAATTGACTGAAGAATCAAGGCAAACTTGTTCCTATTACACTAGGAAAGCTCTGAAAAATCCTCCCCTGCAAAGGAGCTTAACACAGAAAACAAGACCCACAGGCAGAAAAGTCCAGTGTGAAACCTGGAAAAACATTCAAATAAAAAAAAAAAAACCACAAATGCAGAACTGAAACTTCAAATAGACGTTCACAAAATACCGGACCTGGTGCAAATGAAGAAACAACTACTCGAACACTGCTGATTCCACCAGAGCACAGCAGCAGTACCCCTCTGTGTTGCCAGACTTACCCAACACACCTTGCTACTCAAACAAATGCTTCCTCCTGTTATTCATGTTCTCTTTATTAAAGGTCCCAGCTGCACACCGTACCACACGTAGTATGATGGGACCCGGACCAGTATAACCTGGCTGCTAATTATGGCCCTTAAGGCTGAGATGCATTAATACATCCCTCCAGCTATGAACACGAGCGTGACTACACCCTCACTAAGCACACGTAATCTTAGAGAGGAGACAGGAGGATGAAACAGACCCTGGAATAAGTGACTTGCCTGACATCAAACAGCACAGCAGCAATACAACTGGAAGCTAAATCCAGCCTCCTGTCCAGCCCAGCATCCTTATTTTCCCTGAACTCGGTCTAGTTGATAGGCAGAGAGAACCCAGCCATTAGAAGGCAGATTGAAGGCTTCGTTTCTGAAGCTAAAAGCAGATGAGAAATAGTTCTGATTAATGTAATCACTAGTGTCGAATTGATTTTGGAGACCCAGCAGCCTCACAGCGCTCCGCCGTGCTTTCCAAGCCTGATGTGCTCCCACAGGTTTCTGCATGCCTAGTGCTGCTGACCGGACTGCACGCACTGCAACATCTTCAGGACACCTCAGAAAACCTGCTTAATAAATTAACCTTGAAAATTTCCCCATTTCTTTCCACCAGATGCATTCTGTGCAAGTCCACCAACACCCCCCAGAGAGGCTGGATACTTTCTTAATGCTCCCAAACAACACCTTTGCTGGGTGAAGAAGCCAGCCTGAACTCAGGCAACAGCAACTGAGCAGCCCACACATGAGCAAAGTTTTCCAGCCCAGGAACTTCCCTTCCTACAAATCCTATTTATTTTCCTATTCAGAAAAAAAAAAAATATCCAGCATTTATAAGACAAGTGAAACAGAACAGTAACAGCAGCAAAAACCACTTCTTGCAATGTTTCCCCACTCTGCCAGCGCTGACCCTCTACTGACTGCCTGTGCTTTGTTCTGAACAGGTAGCAGAAAAGCCAGACAGCCCAAAGCCACAGCTAATTCCAAAACTGCTGTAAAATAGCACAAGCCTGACAGCACCCATTTGACAATTCCACCCAAAGGCTGATATTACTCCGAAAAGGCACAGCCGAGCCAAGAGAAATTGTGTTTAAACACACCTGCAATCTCAGTTTTTTCTGTCGATAATTGTGGGACTGTATGTTAAAAAATTGGTTTGGAAGTTACAAGATGAAAAATCCTATGACCTTGCTCACCTCTGGCCCTGATCCACAGCCTGGAGGAGCAGGATGCAGATCGTTAGGAGCAGGATATAAGCACTAATTTAACTCTCAGCACAAAGTAAATGAAGCTTCCGTGACCCAACAGGGAACGTGCCACTTCTCCCTTGCTACTAATCGAAAAAAGACCTTGCTTCTAATTATTTGTTCTCTCTTCTGGCGTCATGCAAACACTCTTTACAGGGGAACAAACCCAAATGGACTTAACAGCCCTTTTCCTACTTCTGCCATTTCCCACCTAGCAGTAAATGGCACCTGGTTTGCAACAGACAGACTAAACTTAATATCCCCAGCAACAAAAGACCAACCTTGCTAGCACAAATCAGACAGCTTATCACTTATTTCAGTAATTACTATCCTCATCCTTCTAGGTCCCAGCTGACAAAGATAACCCAAGCAGCACGAGGTTGCTCCAGACAGGAGCACAGGTCAGTAACGGAAATTCTGTGGGTCCATCCAGATTTCCACTGTCAACATTGCAGCAGAGCAGCTTTAAAAAAAAAAAAAAAAAAAAAGCATTTCCAGAGAACCTGAAGCAGTCTGTAAGACCAGTCCAAACCCTCTTGGCCCCTCTTCTACCCCTGCATAAAGTCTCTTCTGCGCTGGGATATGAAGGCTTGCTGGTAACGGCTGTACCTGCAAACCCTCTTCCTGCAGATCTTGGCGGTACACCAAACCTGCAAAAACTTTTTAGACAGCTCTGGAGATGACAATAATCAATAACATACCACCTGCAGCACGTCTGTGCATCTGCAGGGGAGCTCTTGCCAAGGCAGAAATCACATGGATGGAAACCACACGTCCCCCAGGCACCGCCAGAAGAGCCCATTACTCCAGACCTACACCAGCACGTTTAGGCGGTGACATAAAAACTACTGATTTGACTCCAAGTAGGAGAGAAGACTTCGACAAGAGAACACAACCTTCACCAAGGCATGCGAGCACAGTAAATGCCAAAGTCCCCTCAAAATTGGCTTCGACAGTTACGTACTTTGTTCAAAGCTCAAATTCTCTAAAGCTGACGACCTTTGGTTTTCCCTCCATCCATAAGTACCTCTGGAAACTTCCCCTCCACGAGCACAGCTTTTGTGAACCCACTGAAACATGGCTTGTGATCCTAACCTCCTACCTGAAGGCCATGTCTAGCAAAAACCTCTTGGTTTTTTGCTAAGACACCCTCCACACCACGGTGTTTAGAACACCGAGAGCCCTGAGCAAGCCCTGGTGCTAAAACACTGTGCAGACACCGAACAAGACAGTGCCTCTCAGACTTTGATCCAAGTTTACAAATCAAGGCTTCTCAGTAGGACACAGGCCAAATTTTTCTTGCTTACACCCTTAAAAGCGAACTGTTTCCAGAGGAGAAAAGTACCTATGTTCAGAGAGATTCACCTCTCCCGCAAACAAATGTCAGGCAATAAAGGACACGCAAAAGGGGCTGCCTCCAGTTTAAAATCAATGGTGGGGATTAATCTTGATGGATTTTAGACAACTAAGTCCATGGCAGCACATCTCTAATTAAGGGGTTCACCTTGGTGGATTAGTTAACTGAAGGGCTGCCAGCACCTGACTTGTCTGCAAAGAGGTTCATACTGGTAGCAAAAGCTTTCTGGAGCTGGCAAAGTGAAAAGGTTCAAACATTCTAGTTTAAGTGCCATTACACTTTACCAAAGTCCAATGATTTTTACCAAATCTGTTTCAAAAGACACGCAGCGGGAGTAGACCAGGAGCTTAGTGCAGGAGCTAGAGAAGTGCCAGACTTGCACAAACCGACCTCATCAGTACGCACCTTCTTTCGCCCCATGACATTCAGCAGACATGGTTAATTAGTTTGTGATTAGTTCGCCCATCGCAACTTCTGAACTTCGCTGGGCAGCTGATAGGTAAGCAATTCCTAACTGTGTTCTGTAATCAGCATGCCAAAAGCACAAACACAAAAGAATAAAGTTAACAATCTGTTTACCCATTCTCCCCTCCTCAGATTGCTGCTGCTGGCCAACAGCTTAGGGGGAAAAAAAAAAAAATTAAAATCTATTTCCAGGATACAGCAGAGAGAAATCATTTGGACTGCCCTCAATTTTCATCTCTTTGCCACTGGTGCTTCACGTTATTTCACACAATTCATTCGGTTATGAGACGAAGCTGGTTCCTTTGACTAATAGCATTAAAGGCCTCTCTCTGGAGATAATTAGTCCTCCCTCCCCCATCCCTTCCCCAGTGCAAAGTGGAAAGAGCATACAGTCACCAGTAAACAAAGAAATTCAAACAGTGTGACAATCAGGCTGTAGCTGGGGACCAAAGCTGCCTCTCACCTCCGTATCTCAGCACAGCTGATAATCAAAACCAAGTCGACAGGGCAAGCAATAGAAGGAGCAACTCAAGAACAGCATCTACAGGTGAAGGGCTTGGTCACTTCGAAATCAGGAAAACAGAAATTCCTCCTCTGCAAGGAGCATAAATACCAATGCAGAATGAGTCATCGCTAGAGGTTTCGCGCCCAGTTGCCTTCCAACCCTAGAAAGATTGAGCCGAGTCATTCAAAACCAGCAGATAAGAGCCAGAATCAGGAAATCTGCAGTCCTTTACCTATGATCCCAAGCCAGCCAGCCAGCCATCAGCAAATGCCCAGAGAAGTTGTGGCTGCCCCATCCCTGGAAGTGTTCAAGGCCAGGTTGGATGAGGCTTTGGGCAACCTGGTGTAGTGGAGGGTTTCCCTGCCCATGGCAGGGGGGTTGGAACCAGATGATCTTTGAGGTCCCTTCCAACTCTAACCATTCTATGATTCTATAAATCACACCACCCTTCACACCTCAGTTTCTTACAAGATACAGAAAACCCTCCAGGGCAGAGAAAAAATGAAGGACAGTCACCATTCGGAAAGTACTTTGAGACCCTCAGCTGAAGAGTCACACAATTCTGTGTATCTGTACGCTGACTCCTCACCTGGGGTCTGCCCTTGGGTTTGGGGGGCACAGTTTGGAAGGAGTTAAAAAAAACCCAGCCTGAGCCAGCCAAAGGTATGACTGGTGGCTGGTGCACTCGCTGCCTGACTAACGCGTGACCCCACTGCGCAGAAAAGAACTGGAAATAGTTCTCACCGCAGCATTGACAAGTCAGCAAGAGCTACTAATTAAATGATAAAAATAGATCTCTGAAAGGGCTTTTTTTCCCCCCTCGACACAAAGCAGAGGCCTAACGCTGCTGTAGTCACACATCCATTAGTTTTCCACGGGCTCTGACCTCACCGGCAAATAAAAAAAAACAAACACATGGCACTAGTGTGCAGAAAATCCCAACTAAACAAAATTAGGGAACAAGTCTGGAATGACATGGAGCATCTCTTCACTCCCACCTTTAATGGAAGCAGGAACAAGATGATGTCTTTGCACCCAACAGCCGTACCAGCTTCCTTGCACTCCCTGTTCTGGTTTTGCCTGAAAAATGAACATGTTTTGGAGCAATCCAGATGACCCCAAGGATATCTGCAACTTGCTTCGTGCGTGGCACCACTTAAACCAGTGACAAAAAAACAGTATCAGTGCAATTTCCACCCTTGCGTGGGCTTTGCTTTAAGCCCCCCCTCTCCCACTCCCTACCAGACACAGGTTTTGTGTCTGAATATTCATAACTGAATATTCATCACCAACTAACAGACCTGCAGGAACTGCAGTGTCAGCGAGTTTTAGTACATATAATGCCCCAACACATGCCAAACACAATGAAATTCAATCAAAATAGAAGCCATTTGTTTAAATACAAGTGATTTGGCTCTCAAAACTGTCATCAAATTAAACTGGAAATCAAATTAACCAGTGATTGAACAAAGTAGAAGGCTGTATAATCACAGATTACTGATCAGCGGCACGAAAACAAGGATGCAATCACGTTCCCCTTGTTTGTGGCAGCCTCTCTGCAGTGCCCCGTACTCCCAACAGGATTCTCCCTCCTCATCTTCCAGGATCTGAGGATGCTCTGTGCCTCAGATACAGCTCATCCAGCCGTTTCTTGGTAGTCCAAAAAGGAAACGTTCCTTACAAAACCACCCTTTGAGATATTATCCGATAACACAGCCAGCCCTGTGAAAGTACAGGCTGACACACTCGAAATCACACTAATTTAGGACAGACTGGCGCAGACATTTCCAGCACTGTGGGAAAGAACAAGTTTAAACCTACTTTGGATGGGAAAGGGGGTATGTCACCATCACCATCCAAAGTGTTAATTTAAATTGGCACAGCGGTGTGCCAACAAGGTTCCCTCTTAAACGGCCTCACTTTGGCTTTATTTCCCCCTTCTTTGCACCCTCATTAGAAAAGGAATTTAAACTACATAAAATTACAACTTTAGGTCTTGTCCACTCTTAATAATTTTGGTTAATTTACGGATGTTTGAAGAGCAACAGGTATTTACAGCGAAATCATAGCAGGCAGAAGAATTTAATTACCCTCCCATGCAACTTCTGCATCACTGGCACATCAGACTAACCCAGCCGAACCACTGCTTTACCCACCAAGACAGGACCCCAGAAAACTCCATCACTCCCCTTCCACTGCGAGCAAACCCGGTTCTGCCCAGGACTCGCTGATATTCGTGTTTTTCACAAACTTCAAGTTTAGAACTCACTCCTACACGATTCAAGGTTTCTTTACACATTAGGGGAGCAATCGCGAACATTCCCACTTCTCCTTCTAGGCGTGTGGAAGTAACGTTTAAACATCCTAACGTTGGAGAAGAGTTTTTTTAACTCGTTTCGGCCTCGACGAAGCACCTTCTGACACCACTCAATTTTTTTTTTTTCCAGCACCTTCAGCCCCAGAGAGGGGCACCGAGCCCTCACCTACCTCCACCTGCACAAACACAACCCGACGCGAGACAAAGAGGTAAATAATTCATCCGCACGCAAACGGAGGGGAAAAGAACAATTAAGCGAGCAAGCACAGCGGGGACGTTTCGAATTTCAGCCAGCCTGAAGCCAGAACAGATCAAACAAAGAAACACCGAAGGGGCTGCCTGGAAAAGAGCTCCACGGAAAGGTGGAAGGGCTCTCCCAGAGAGCGCGGCGGGGGAAAAATCCCGAGTTTTGCTCCGAGGCGCAGCCCGACCCCTTCGGAGAACGGCAGCGCGCAGAAATCGCGGCTGGGGCCGGCGCGGTGATGCTTGTTTCGGCTTAACGCGGGTTTACAGCGGGAGTTTGCGCTTCCCCGCCCAGGGCGGCCCCGGTCCCGGCCCGGCCCGCCTGCCGCCGGGCACAGCCCCGCCGGCGAGCTCCGGGGGTCCCGCCGGGCGGAGCACGGCCCGAAGTGACCCCTTCCGCTGCCCCTCACCGACACCCCAGCGCCCCCCTCATCCCCCCGGAGCGCTGCAGCCCCCCGGCGGGGCCCCCCCGCGCCGCCCGCCCTCACCTGCCGCCCGCGGCCGCCGGTTCCCTCCGCCGCTCCCGGGCCGGCCCCGCCGGAAGGCTCGTGAGGGGGAAGGGGCGCGCGGGGCATGCCGGGAATTGTAGTCCGCCCGTCGGGGTGCCACGCCCCCTCCCCACAGGCCACGCCCCCCGTGGGAGGACACGCCCCCTCGCCGCGGAACGGGGCGGGGGGTCGGGGGGGGGAGGTGGGGTCAGGGAGTTCGGGGGGTCGGGGGGATTGGGGCGGGGGGCTGGGGTGGGGTGAGGCTTTGGGGTCGGAGGGGTTGGGGTGGGGGGTGACGGGTGCTGGGGGGGCAGAGTGGGGCGTTGGGTTTGGGGGCGACAGAGGTCGAGGGGTTTGGGGTGGGGGTGATGGGGGGGTTGGGGGGAGTGGGGTGAGTCTTTGGGGTCAAGGGGTGACAGGGGTCGGGGGGGTTGGGGTGGGGGGTGCTGAGAGGTCCGGGGTGAGGTTTTGGGGTTGGGGGGGTTTTGCTGTGGCAGACTGAGGTGCTGTGGGGGTTTGGGGTCAGTGGGTGACCGGGTGCTGGAGGGGGTGGGCATTTGGGGGCAGGAGGGGTTTGGTGTTGGGTACCCCATATCCCACCCCCCCCTAGGTGCTGCGGGACTTGGGGCTGGGGGAACTGAGGTCCAGGAGGGTGCTGGGGAGCTGCAGGGTGGGGATTTGGAATAGGGAGGTTTGGGGTCAGCGGGGTAGAGGGGGCTGGGAAGAGGGATTTGGGGGTGCAATGGGGTTTAGGGGTGAGTGGGATAGCGGGGTGCTGTGGGGTGGGGATTGGGGGTCGGGTGGGATATGGGATACTGCTGGGTGGGGCCTTGGCATCAATAAGGGCATCGCATGGAGAGATTTGGGACTGGGGGAAGCTGGGGCCGGAGTGTCAATGGGGTGCTGTGGGGTGGGATACTGGGAGGCAGAGGGGTGAGGCAGGGATGATGGAGAAGAGAAAACCCTACGAAAGGCATCTCCCACTTAGGCTGGGCATTGGGGCAGGCCCCCTCCCCTCCCCGCACCCCGACCGCGACAGGGCTGTGACACGGCTCCAACGGGACGTGACGCTGGTTCCGCTGCCACCAGCCTCCGCACGAGTCTGTCTGATTACCAGAGTGAATGTTTTACTCTCTAATCCTTCGAATTAGCTTGTACGGGAGCCCCTGGGGAAACGGGGACACATCCTCATACCCCAAAATGGGCTCCGGGGCAGCAGGGCAGAGCCGGGGTGTGGGGGGGGGGGGGCAGAGCCAGCAGTCCATCGACCAGGCATCGGACCCCACTGCCCTTCCCTTTCCTGATGAGCGATTGCCCTAAATCGAGGGGTTTTATGGAGCCACTGGCTGGCTCAGGGACAGAAAATCAGGATTAAAATGCTCCTGGGGCACACATGGGGCTCCAGGTCCGACCTGCCAGAGGGAGAGAGTATCTAACGTCCTTGACCAAAAAAAGGGAATATATATATATTTTTTTTAATATACATTTTTAATTTCCATTCTCTCTGGTGAAAGCTCAAATGTTTTTGAGCTTTTCCTTGTTTTCTTTTTTTCCTTTTTCCTTTTCTCTGTTTTCCTTGGATTAAATTTTATATTAAACTTTTCTATCACTGCAATACGTTAAATTACAGAAACACTCACTATAGTGGAAAAACAACGAAAAGCTGCTCCTCACCAGCAGCTTCCCACCAACTTTCTAACAACCGGCTGCGCTGCGGCGTGAGCAAGACCCTGGTGCCCAGGGAGCCCAGCCATGCCCTCGTTTGCCACCATCCGATTCCCGGCAGGATTCCTGGCAGACGGCTGTTTGTCTGGCTGCATTGTCTGTCCGGCTGTGCCGTTCCCTCCTGGCAGAGCATCTCCCCACGCTGGCATCCCTCAGCCCCCCCATGCCAAACCCCGACCCTCTGCCCTCTCCCGGGGCTGGTCTCGCCCAGCATCCCCCGGTCGGTGGGTCCCAACGTCCATCCAGAGGCAAAGCTCATGTGTCGGATCCCCTTAAGGCAAATCATCACCTTCAAATAATAAACCACGGGTGGTTTTTATTCCCTGTTGTTCCTTCAGAGTTTGAAGGGAGAAGCCCATGCAAAAGCCTGTTTGTTCCCCTTGGCATTAAGACCCCACCCCAGGTGGGTCCCCCTCGTCTTGTGGGTCTGTGGCAGCACCCAGCCAGCGACTGCTGCGCCGCAAACCCCAAATCAACCCCAAACCGCCTGAAATCTCCCATCCCCGGAGCATCCCTGCCTCGGCCAGCGCCAAATTTGCCTTCTCACCCCCCGGCAAGAGGGCTGGGGTTTGTCCACAGAAGCCTGAGATGATGTTCCCTGGGTTGCCTGCCAGGTGGGTTTAACCCTTAGCACCCCGGTAAGAGAATGGGCCCCCCCGAAACCCCGGCGTTCCCAGGGGGCTGCCGGCACGACTGCAGGCGCGTGCGGCACGGTGCTGGCAGGGCTGCAGGCAGCTGCCTGCCGTTGGTTGAGCTGGGGGATTCAGCCAGGGTGGGGGTGGGGGTCGCTTACCCAGACAGGGCAGGTTTGCTCAAGGGGTTCAAGATCTCCTACGACACCCCCCACCCTCCCCAGGCCCCCTCTCCCCCACCTTTGGGCTCCTCTCTGCCACATTTCCATCACAGCCTCGTTCCATCGGTGGCCTCCAGCTCTCCGGCAAATAAATCCTGGGATGTTCAAGGTGCTGTGGAGGAATTTCTGCACTGAAAGCTGCCCCAGGGCTGTATCCCGAGCTGGGAAACTGCAGTTTTTATCCTCCCAGTGATGCTGATACTATTTTCAAGTCTTATCAGTGCTCCCGGCAGCTGCGGGATGCCAACGAGGAGACCCTGGGGCTGCAGCATCCTGCCCCCCAATTTGGGTGGCCTCTCCCTCCCAAGCCAGTCGAGGAGCACCCCGGTGCTGCGGAGGAGCCAGGCAGGCTGCGTGCCAGCATTGTGCACTGCCAGGATGCTGGGAGAAAGCGGGCAATGCCAGGAGCCATGACCGAAATCAGTCCCGCAGCTCCCAGCACGGCACCCATGGTGCGTGGCTGATGCTCAGCAGCTTCTCCCCGCAGGGCTGCATCATCTGGGCGGAGGTCCCCGCACCACCCCAGCTCCCACCATCCCCTTATCAGACACAGATCACCTTCTTCCATGACAAACCCCAGGATTTCGGTGTCATGGCTTTGGCTAATCCCCTCTGGAATCAAACCAAACCCACGCTACGGACCCAGAGCTCACTCTCCCCTTCTTCCATGTGAATATATGTATTTAATTCCCTCTGTAGCCAGCTCTGGGAAATGTGACTCATCCTTCCTGTTTTGGCCACGGAGCAAGAAGCCACTGGGAAGGCTGGAAATGGCTGCTATGTGTCTGCATCAGCGCTCTTTCCCAGCAGGAACATCATCATCTTCCCAGGGACACCCATCAGCTCCCCTGTGCCTGTCCTTCCTTCTCCGACAGCTTCTGCCCCAGAGCCTCTAATCCCTGGAGAAAACATCTTGGAGAGATGGCAAGGCAAAGTCTTGAAGGACATGGAGCTGTTGGAGTGGGTCCAGAGAAGGCCACCAAGATGATCTGAGCACTTCTGTATGGAGACAGGCTGAGAGAGTTGGGGTTATTCAGTCTGGAGAAGAGAAGGCTCCGGGGAGACCTTCCAGCACCTTCCAGTACCTAAAGGGGCTACAAGAAAGCTGGAGAGGGGCTTTGGACAAGGATGTGGAGTGACAGGACAAGGGGCAATGGCTTTAAACTGAAAGAGGGGAGATTTCGATGAGATCCAAAGAAGAAATTCTTCCCTCTGAGGGTGCTGAGGCACTGGCACAGGTTGCCCAGAGAAGCTGTGGCTGCTCCATCCCTGGAAGTGTTCAAGGCCAGGCTGGATGAGGCTTTGAGCAACCTGGTGTAGTGGAAGGTGTCCCTGCCCATGGCAGGGGGGTTGGAACTGGGTGGATTTGAAGGTCCCTTCCAACCCAAACCATTCCGTGATTCTACGAAAGCCAGCGCTTACAAGGAGATCCCTCAAACGTCTCAGCCAGGACCAGAGAAGCCGCTGCCGGACGATGCACTTTGCCAGCACCAGCATGCACAGTGTCCTGTGCATGCCTGGATGGCAGTGATGCCAAACTGGTGTCACAGAGGGAAAACTCTTGTGTCCCTGTCCCCATGTGACTCGTGGATGAGCCACCCACCACTGCAAAGGTGCCACGGCGGGGTGGAAGGCAAAGAGCCCACCCTGGGGTGCTGCGATCGGAGCCACCAACTCACCCCCCATCCTCAGTCGCATCCGGGGCTGGCTGCCATCAGCGGCTCAAGACCATCCATATTTTATGAGTCGTGCCCAGAATCCACCCAGTGGGTGGTTAAATAGCAGAGGTGTTATCCCACAGTGGGGGGGAACGTGGCATAGACCCCTGCGACAGCTCCTGGATGCTGAGGAGCATCCTTGCAGGAGCAAAATCCGGCACTGAAGGGCTGTGTCCTGGCACAGGTGGGTGGGACAGGCCACCTCCAGCCCCCAGGAGCTGCTCAAACCCCCGGCTCAGGATGTCAAACCCCTCTCCCCAAGTGGGGCCAGCAGCAGGGTTGTGGGGCAGGTTTGGAGCAGGGAAATGGGGGTTTGCAGTGGGGCAGGTTTACAGGGGGGAAGATTTGCAGTGAGGATGTGGGAAAGGTTTGCAATGGGGCAGGTTTGCAATGGGGCTGGTTTGCAATGGGACTGTTTTGCAATGCGGCAGGTTTGCAATGGGGCAGGTTTGCAATGGGACTGGTTTGCAATGGGGCAGGTTTGCAATGGGGCAGGTTTGCAATGGGGCGGGTTTGCAATGGGGCGGGTTTGCAATGGGACTGGTTTGCAGTGGGACTGGTTTGCAATGGGGCAGGTTTGCAATGGGGCAGGTTTGCAATGGGGCGGGTTTGCAATGGGGCAGGTTTGCAATGGGACTGGTTTGCAATGGGGCGGGTTTGCAATGGGGCGGGTTTGCAATGGGGCGGGTTTGCAATGGGGCCGGTTCGCAATGGGGCGGGTTCACAGCGCTGCTGCCGGCCCCCAGTGAGCGGCGCTGCCGACGCGGGAGCGGCGGGAGCGGCGGGAGCGGCGGGAGCGGCGGGAGCGGCGGGAGCGGCGGGAGCGGCGGGAGCGGCGGGAGCGGCGGGAGCGGCGGGAGCGGCGGGAGCGGCGGGAGCGGCGGGAGCTGCCGGCCCCGCTCCGCCACCCCCGGCTCCGCCAGCCCCGGGCCCGCCCCGCCCGGCGGTGGAACGTTCCCCCCGGGCCGGGAACCGGCCCCGAAGGTCTTTTAGGCTGAAAAACGCGATTCCCAGCGAAGAACCGGAGGCTGCGGGGGGAGCAGCAGCGGTGCCCGGACTGTCCCCCTCCATCGCGGGGGCGGGCGGTGGGCACCCCTCTGCACCCATCGGGGTGCTCCGTCCCCAGGCTGGCGCAGAGCTGGGGGGTGCAGGATGGCACCTCCGACCCCCGGGCGGGGCACTCGGGGACACAGGGTGAATTCGGGCTGGCACCGGCCCCAGCCCTCCCCGCACCCACCGCTGCTCCCTCGCTGCTTTTCGGGGACTGAAATGCTCCAGCAGGCAGTTGGCATTTACAGCCCGCGGGCGCCAGAGCCTGCAGCGGGAGGACAACCCAGGACAAGCCCAGTTTGTCCCCAGCCAGGACAGCGAGTCGGCTGCCCGGACACAGCCCAGTTGTCACCCTTAAATCCAAAGCAAACAGCTTATTCTGCTGCAAAGGGCTGGGTGCTTCACCAGTCCCACCCTGCCAAGCATTCTTGATCCCCATTCTGATTCCTGATTCTTTTCCCATCGCATTGATGCAAGGATCAAGCTGATTTTGGAAGGGCTTATGGAGGGACTTTGGCTTCCAGCCACTGGTGGGACAGCTCCCAGCACTGCAGGCACCCAAAGGTGCCCACCTTGGTGCGTCGCTGGGTGCTGGCAGGGTGCAAAGCTGCATGTCTTGGTAAAAAACAAAAAAAACAAAAAAAACAACAAAACCAGCTGCAAAAGTGGTGCACCGCGTCCTGAATGCTCAATGCCACCTGTGTACCCCGATGACAGCGTCTGTCCCACAGCAGTGACCTGCTGGCACGGCCACGGTGTGGGTTACGCAAGGAAGCGGGGCTGGTGCAGGGCACAGATGGTGCCAGAGGGTATTTTTGGGCTGCATGGGCAGGACACATTCTGTTCCCATGAGCTAAGGCAGCGATCGGGGGGTCCAGTCCCTTCCCTCCCACCCACCACCTTGTAAAACCCCAACCAGGATCCCTGCGTAAAAAGTATTCATTTGATTCGTGGGACGATGGATGTGCAAATAGGTGGCGAGGAGCAGGGTGTGCCTATTCAAGACAAGTGATTATCTTCGTTTAAAATCGCTGTGAAATGCAAAAAAAACCCAAAACGTGAACCTGCGAAATGCCTCATGATGCTGCCAACCACCAGAGTGATACACAGAATGCTCTGTCACTGCAGAGCAGAGAGCTCTGGTGGCAGTTCATCATGATGCGAAACGAGATATAAGGAAATTGTAAAAAGAGCAGAAAAGGATGGAGAGCATAAATGCTGGGAAGCACTCTTTAGATGGTCATCTTCCACTTCAGGATTTTTCAGTCATTTGAAGCATCCTGTTATAACACTGTTCATAGCTACAGCTGCTTTAACATTGTGACTAACGCTGCTGTACAGATGGGTTTGGCACATGATTAAGAGGGAATCTTCAATGCACAAAATGTTATATCAATCAGGAAACCTAGGCAAGTAAAAGAATTTACTTGATTTAGTAAAAAGGGGGGACTGATGGAGGGAATGTAGGAATAGACATAAAATCACATAAGACTATATATTAGTTATTGTTTAGATATGAAATACTAACTGCTACATTAACTGTTGTATGAATTATTGCTGTGAAATGTTAGTTTTGAAATACTAACTACCCAAGGAGGAGGCTGGTGAGAGAGAGAAAACGAATGCCAGCAAGGTTGTAACTTGTGACCCACACATCTGTAGAGAGGAAGGGAGACAAAAACTAGCCTGTGTGGGCAAGGTAAGGACTAAGAAGGACTAACATTTGTCTTCAGACAGTGGCAGGTAGGAGACAACCAGATGTCCACTCAAGGACAGGCCAGGCTCGAACCAGTTTGGCTCTGCAAGCTCAGCCAAATGGGGAATTTTAGGGAAGAGGTGAAAAATACACAGTGAGGAAGACCTGCGGCCTTCATCCTGAAGACCCCCTGCCCACAACCACCAGAAGGCATGTCAAGGAGGAGCCTGAGGTGGATCCCGAGGTGGGGACTATGGAAATGATTTCCTGGGAGAGGCTGACCTTTTTTTTGGGGGGGGTTATGAGTGTGTTTGTATAAATACAAGAAAAACTGCCACGGCGGGTGTGCGTCTTGGTGGAGCGGAGACTCCCCGGCGCACCCAGCGCTGTTTGCTTGCTTCTCATTCACCCAATAAATTGTAAACTTTGATTGGAATCCTATTTGGGACCAACTCATTTATCACACCTGGGTGGTTCCAGGGCTCCGCTGCTGGAAAGGGCCTGGGAAGGACTGGGAGCACTGGGGTGCAGGGCTCAGCGCCGTCGCACCCCGGGGTGACCATGGCAGAGGCTCTGCCAAGGGAGCTGCTCTCTGATGGGAAACCCCTGATCCCACGGGAGACACGGAGCGGGCGGATTGCCCATGGCAGCACAGACACGGGCACTGGGCAAAGCCAGGGCAGAGACCTGCACCCGCCACCATCACTGGCTTGAGCCAAACCTCCACGTCCACCCTCGAGGAGCCACTTTATTTCCAGCCTGAATTTACCCATCCGTGCAGCGGGTCCAGGCGTCCGCTCGCAGCCATGGGGCAACGTGATATTGTCCCTCATCGCCAGCTCAGCCGGGTGCCAGGTTCGGGGAGAGACGACCCTCAGCACGGCATGATGCTGCTGCCCCCTCCCCAAATTACAGCCCGACCAGGGCAGCCCAGCCCCAGTAACATCCATTTTGCAAAGCACTTTGGGCTCCATCAGCCTTAAAGTGCTCATTCAGCACAGCCCACTATTATTATTAGCAGTATTATCATTATTATCATGATTAATTATTATTATTATTATTTTCCCATCACATTGCTGCATTTTAAACACCACTAACCCAGTATGTTTTTCAATCGAGGGCATTTGTAGCACCAAAAAAAAAACCCAATTGCACACATTGATTGATCTACGTAACTATCAGCCACAGGGAGGGAGATAATATTAACACGCCCCCCGCCCTGCGAGACAGACGACAAAAGCAGCTGATAAATTATATATTTATGCATTCAAAGTGCAGGCTTTGGTTAAATGCAGGGTGAGGAATTTCTTAGTTTATAGTCGTGACCAGCTGAAAAAAAAGGAAGTGGGTTATAGTGATACGATGACGCAGGTGATGAGTTAAAGGAGGGGCACCCAGCAGCGTCCCACCCAGCGCGGGTCACTCCACCTCTTGCAAACACACCCAAGGACAGGTGGAAACAATGGGAAGTAAAGCAAAAAAGATATTTTTTCCCCTTCCTTGCAGTGGGGTGGGCAATGCCACCGGCACCGGAATGCAAAGCTCTCCTGCGGAGAAAACCTTGGTGCACCAGGGATGCCAGGCTGGGACAGAGGGGTGCTGGGCTCGGAGTGCCACCAGCCACCCTGAAAGCACAGATACAGACAGCTCTGTCTACATATATTTAAAAAAAAAAAGTATAAAACTATATATTATCTATAGAAATTACATATATTTTATATATATAAATTATATATATATATATATGAAAAACCCAAAAATACATGTACATAGATATTTTTTTAAGCTCCCGAGGAGGTGACCTGAGCTGATGCCAAACCCCACCGTTCTGGGGTGAAACTGCAGCAGAAAAGAGGTTGGAGATTTTTTCTCTTTTTTTTTTTTTTCTCCCCAGAATGGCTTTATGACCAGAAACAGCGCCTTTACTTGGAGGATTTCTTCCATTTGAAGAAAATATTTCGCCTGCCTCAAAGAGAGCCAGAAGGCAGCAGGAAAAATCCCTCCTCGGGCAGAATCTCCCTGTTGACTCAACCCTTTCTAACGACTGTCGTGGAGCCGTTTCAGTTCCCTAAAAATGACCCTTTTCTCACTTCTTTTGAAAAAACGACACTATGCAAACACAATTTTCCCCCATTTTTGTAGCCGAACCGCCAGTGCCATCCTACCAGGACCAGAGACCCCGCAGACAAACCCCTCCATATATACGACAGAAAAGCCAAACGTTAAAATCCTCAAAGCCCCCTCCCCAAAATCATACCAGGCTCACTTCAAAATATTCCTATTCCCAGTATATTTGGGGAACAAACCCACCGAGCCATGGGGCGGGGAGCTGCCACCCTTGCAGGGGCTGCCCTAGGGACCCCAAGGGTCCCCAAGGACCCCCGAATGGGTGTTGTCCCCTCTCTGGCTGGGTGTTTTGGGGTGTCACTCTGCAAATACAACATTTGGGGTGGGGGCATGGGGGTTTTGCTTTTCTCTCCACAGCTGGAGGGCACCGTCGGTGGCTCAGCCTCCTGGGCCGGGGCTGGAAAACCACTCCGGGAAATATTTGGAGGCTGTGAGTCGGCGCAGGAAAAACTGCTCAACCCTGGCTGACCCTCACAGGAGCGTGGCCGGTGCAGGCAGGGCCCCCCCTGCACCCCAGGGGGGGTCTCCAGGGTCTGGGAGGCGTTGAGCTGACCACGACCCACAGTTTGCGTCTCTCCTCCACGAGATGTTTGCCAAACCCACCTGCAAGTCACTGGCCGAGCGAAGGGGACCTGGATGGAGACTCCGGCCCAGGGGCTTTGGCACGAGCAGTAAAGCCACGCAAGATCTGCCCCCTCCTGCCTCAGTTTCCCCAGTGCTCCCAAATAGAGGTTCTGCCCTCTAAAGCCCCAGCAAAGACCCTGCCAGCAGTGCCCGAGCCCCATCCGGCCTCGCTGCCCCCCAGCCCCACATCCCAGCTCAGACGGGCAGCATGGCAGGTCCTACCTGTCCACAGGGGCTGGAGAGGCCGGCCATCCCCGGAGTCAGGATCGGGCCCCTCGTTGGTGTGGGAATGCAGGTGGGGATGGGGCTGGAGCAGGTCCCTCCTCGGGGCTCTTATCAGCAGCTGCCAGGGGCTCCTGCCAACACCCTGATAAGTGCTGAGCTCCACATCACGGGGCTAGAGTGCCCCCGGTGCCACTTCACCTCCCCCCCACCCAGCGCCACCGCAGCCCGCTCAGCCCCATTCCAGCAGCAGGACTGGAGCATCCTCCAGGACACCCACATTGGGATGAGGGTTGGTGCCCCAAATCCTGGTGTTCGGGGAGGATGCTACACCCAGGAGAAGCTGGGACCAGTCGCCGCAAGGGGGGTGCACCAGAGCTGAGCCCCCTTGGACAAGCCAGGGCTGCTCCCAGGCACCCCTGGAGCAGCAAGACACCCCCACCCCATAATGTGCTGTGCAGGATCAGTCCCCTGGGGCTGAGCAAAGGCAAAGGGAAGCCGCATCTGGCAGCAGCTTGCTTGGCAGCGCTGCCCTGCAGAGGCGTTTGGCAAAAAGAAGAAAGAAAAAGCCAAAAAAAAAAAAAAGAAGGAAAGAAAAAAAAAAAGAAAAAAAAAAGAACAATTTTATTTTTTTCAAACAAAGTCACAGCAGCATTTCCATGCCCAGTCAAGGAGTAAATACACCCAAAAAATATAGAAATAACTTAACTGGAGCTACAGTTCAGCAGAGACAAACCCCAAGTGGCCGGAGCAGGAGGCGATGCTGTCGGACCCCCACCCGGACCCCCACCCCTGCAGAGCCGGGAGCGGCGGCTCATCCTGAACAGGCACCTCCCCGGCGACCCGCACCGCTGGGAAACGCTCTGGCACATCTGGATAAAGCTCCGGCCACCCCCCCCGAACCACCCCCAGCAGGCAGGGGTCAGCCCCGCGCCCCAGCACCGCTCCCCACCGCAGCCACGAAGGCTGAGGCTGCAGAGAAGCGCCAGCGGCTGGAAAATGATGCCAAAAAATGGTGTAAAACACACGGCAGGCGCTCCTGCCCCCGCCCCGGGAGCCAGGTTAAGAGGCACTTTACATCCCAAAATGTGGGGGGCTCGGGTGGGCAATACCTTAACCCCTCCCACAGCCCTGCCAGCCCCCGTCCCAGGGCTGGGTGGGGGGTCCGGCTGTGCCAGGGCTCACGGGACAAGCAGCGAGGGGCTGCAGGAACCCTGAGACACGGAGGGGACATCCCTGTGTCCCTCTCCGCCCCCCCCAGCCACAGGGACCCCGACATGGGGCGACTCAGCTCAGGGGTGAGTTGTATGGGGGGGGCTGGATCCTTCTCACCGCTCCTGAGGTGCTTTCCTTGGGTGTGACCCAGAGAGGGGGTGTCAGGGCAGCACCCCCACCACGTGTCTTCCGGCATGGCAAGACCCCAAGAAGCAGGGAGGGAGCCCCAAAACACCCTCTGGCCACCTCTGGCTTGAGGCTGCTCCTCCATGGCGGCAGCCTTGGTGGCGGGACATGGCATGGAGGTGTCGTGCCGGCATGGCACGGCGAAGGCAGCACCCACAGACCCTGGTTGGCTTCAGGCGCACCCCAAGAAAGGCACAGAGCATCCCCAGCTCTGCCAAGCCCACGGCAGCACTTTGGGGTCTTCCCAGCACCGATGGCTTCATGGGTGTCCCCTCTCCTGGGACAAGGCGTGGGGAAGCCCTCACCTCCCCCGCTCTCCTTCCACAGCTCCAGACCCCTCAAGGGAGGAGACAATATTCCAGCAAAGTCTTTAGGGTACCAGCTCCCTCCCGGCCTTTCCCCCAAACCTGGGGCAGGAGGAAGAGGAGGGAGCAGAGGCAGGTCAGGTCATGTAGCGGGTGACGGCTCGCAGGGCGTAGAGCAGCGCCGCCTGCATCCGCGCCTCCAGCAAGAGCAGGTTGATGTGCACCTACGGACGGAGAGCAGAGTCAGGGCATGGTGGGGGACTCAGAATCCCCTCTCCTTGCACCCCGTATCCTGCCAGGAGGGGAAGGGATGGAGCACAGCACCTTCTCCGAGTGCTTGAAGTGTCTCCAGAACTGCGTGTACATCCGCTTGGTCGTCTTCTCCGGGTAGCAGGCCACCGTCTTGATGTAGATCTTCAAGCTGCGCTCCAGGAGCTGGTTCACCTCCCCATAGTCATAGTCATCGTAGCTGAGGGGGGGACAGAGAGGAGGGCGCGTTGCTCCCGGCACAGCCCCCTGCCCATTCGCACACCCCCCAGCTCTACACCAAGCCCCTCAACACCTTGGTGTCACCGAGGCAGAGCTGCAGGCTCCCAGGCTGGAGCCGCTCCCCGGCTCTGCCCGGGGCGGAGAACAGGCTCCGACGGCAGCTCGGGGACCTACCGGATGCCGAAGACGCAGTGGACGTAGTTCCAGATGGCCCTGCGCAGCATGGAGGTGTCCACGCCGCAGTGCATGGCGATGGTGTTGTACGTCAGGTTGTAAACGACCTGGAACTTCTCGTCCAGCAGCTGCCCCACGTCGGGGTAGAGGCGGTTGATCAGTGAGTAGCCGTGGTCCTCCCAGGTGTAATCCTGCCGGAGAAAGGACGCTGGGGTAAGGGCTTGACGAGGAAACATGGGGTCCCTTCAAAGCCAGGGACACAAGTTGAGGTCTACCCCCGCCACGCTGACCCCCCCCAACTCTCAGCATCTGGTTGCACAGCTCCAACGGCTCCAGCCTGGTCCCAGCCCTTCACCCCCTGCACCCACCGTCCTGGGAACAGTCGCGCTGTCCCCGCGCCGAGACGAGCAGGACCCACCACCCAGCACCCCGCCAGCCCTTCCCCTCCGGCCGGCGCGGCACCGCGAGCACCCACCTGTGCACGGAACGTGGGGGGTGCCTGCGTGCCCCTCCGCGTGAAGTCCTTGTAGCCGAACTCGGGGTCCTCCACGAAGCAGAGGACATTGGAGTGCAGGGAGTGATCTGCCAGATCTACAAGGCATCACCGCAATGGCCGTCAGCAACGGCGGAGTGAGCCCCGACAGAGCCAGCCCTGCAGTGGGGGGTCTGATCCTGCTCCTCCCTGGGCACACGTTGGCTCCTTCTCCCCTCCCCAGTGATTCCCTGGGCCCACCAAGACCCCATCCCCACCCACTTGCACCCCTGCCCCCTCCTCACCCGAAGGAGCGACCAGCAAACTCTCTGTCTTCTCCAGCTCAAAGCGCGTCGCCATCTCCTCCTGTGTGACACCCTCCTCCTCCAGCTGACTTTCCTGCAGCAGCTTCATCCTCTCCATCAGCACCTCCACCTCCTGAATGGCCTCTTTGCCCTGGGGACGCAGGGGACAGAGTCAACCTTGTGTCAGGTCAAGGAAGGTTGGAGGGGTCACAAGCCCTGGGGCAGCACAGAGCTGCACAAAGCCCCAAGGCTGCTCCAAAGAGTGTTTGGCTCTGGGTCTGTTCTGCCCAGACCCCAGCTGCTCCTGTGACTTACAGAATCATGGAATGGTTTGGGTTGGAAGGGACTTTCAAGACCATCCAGTTCCAATCCCCCTGCCATGGGCAGGGACACCTTCCACTACACCAGGTTGCTCACAGCCTCATCCAACCTGGCCTTGAACACTTCCAGGGATGGGGCAACCACAATTTCTCTGGGCAACCTGTGCCAGAGCCTCACCACCCTCAGAGGGAAGAATTTCTCCTTAGATCCCATCAAAATCTCCCCTCTTCCAGTTTAAAGCCATTGCCCCGTGTCCTGTCACTACATCCTTGTAAAAAGCCCCTCTCCAGCTTTCCTGTAGCCCCTTTAGGCACTAGAAGGTGCTGGAAGGTCTCCCTGGAGCCTTCTCTTCTCCAGGCTGAATAACCCCAACTCTCTCAGCCTGTCTCCATAGCAGAGGTGCTCCAGCCCTCGCATCATCTCCGTGGCCTCCTCTGGACCTGCTCCAACAGCTCCGTGTCCTTCCGATGTTGGGGACTCAGGGGCAGTTGGGACCAGGGTCTCCCAGGGGCTGGGATACTGCACGGAGGGTGCTACTGCACAGCCCTGAAGCATCTGCTGTTCCCAATAAAAGGCCTCAGGGCAGTTCCCAGAGGAAGCACCATAAAGCAGTCCAGCACCCACCACGCCCCCACTTCCCACCCCACATCCCCGCAAGGCAAATCTCACACCCCCCCCTTACCCCAGAGCCCCCCATGTTGTCATCACACGCAGTGCTGCTGTCGCTGTGGGGCGAGGGGGGTCGGCAGCCATGCTCCCCATCCTGGTCCTCCTCGGGGTTGATGCCGCAGCCGAAGACGAAGGAGGCGAGGGAGTGGTAGTGGGTGAGGAGCACCAGGGCCTGCACCAGCTCTGCCAGTGACCAGCTGTTCTCCCCCGTCTTCAGCAGAGCCTGTGAAGCACACGGGGTTGGAGAGACCCCCCCACTGCACCCCAGAGCCAGCATATGCCAAGGGCAGGGAGACCGGAGGGTGTTTGGGACAAGTCGCCCCTTCCCCATCCATGGGGAGCAGCACAGACCCTGCCCTCCAGCTCAGAGACCCCCTAAGTCCTGTAAGGGTTAAACCTGGGGGGGCTTGTGCAAGCAGGGATGTGGTCCCTGGGGTCAAGCTCCCCCCAAAACAGTGTGTGTTTTCGGGGTGGGGACACACACGACCTGTGCCAGCAGCACCAGCTCTCACCTCGATGTGCTCCTTGGTGATGAGCCAGGGCCGGTGCGCCAGCAGTTTGTTGATCTCGTTGAGGTTCCTGAGTTTTTGGGGGGCACAGTGCAGCCCCTGCAGCCACGCCGGGTTCCCCCCCACCTGCAGGAACTCCCCCATGTGCAAACCCACCAGGTAGGAGCACTGGTGCCGGGCTGCTGCCTGCGGAGAGAGCCAGGCGGTCAGCCCTGGGCACTGGTGGAGGGCCACCCAACCCTGCTACAAGCCCTTGGAGAAGCCAAGGCAGGTAGTCACTCCCCCCCTTGAAGGGCTTCCCTAGGGATGAGCATCCAGACAGGGGTCTCTACCCACTCCCCCATCAGTGCTGGTCCCCTGACACCCTGAGGGGAGGGGTGCTGGGGTACCCAGGGTGTGCACCCCAGCATCAACCCCAAAGGGATTTCCAAGCCTCCGGGACCACAGACCCAAGAGGAATCCCATCCATGGGATCCCAAACCCCTTCCCACCTCCAGACAAAAACTCAGTGGAGGTGCTGGAACCACATACACCCCCCCAGAACCCCCCAGCCCAAGGGACCCCTCATCCTCACCATGATGGCGATGTAGTGGCGCTTGTGGTAGGGCAGGGGCCCGTCCATGCGCAGCAGCAGGTACTGGGTCTTCCAGAAGCTGCTGAGATACTGGGGGTGCAGCCCCATGACCATGGTGATGTTGTCCACCCTGCCTGCCGAGACGAAGGCCTCGATGAGGAGCCGGCGCCGGCTGCTCTCCACACCTTCCTGCAGGATCTGCCAGGGGAGGGGGGAGAGGAGAGCGGTGAAGGGGCTGTGTGCTGCCACCCCCTACTCTTCCCAACACCCCCCACCCCCCCACCAGCAGGACCCAGGAGCACCCATCGCACCCCATCGGATGCTCACCCCATCAGAGGTGCCCGGCCACCTCCCGGCCTCCCGGTATGGGCATCGCCGGTGGCCCCCGCTGCCCATCTCCCCCCTCCCGGCCCCGGGGGGCAGGGGGTGACGGGGGGGCTCCATGCTGGACCCCGCACAGCACGGCTGGCTCAGCTGCGGGTTGGGTTGTTTATTTGGCCGCTGGTGCACAGCGGGGAGGAGATGGGGCTCAGCCCCCCCCCCGCCCCCCCAGCATCTCCACCCCCGCAGCGGTGACGAAACCACAGCGCTATCTCTGCCGAAGGAGGAACCATCTGGGACACCGGCGCTGGGTGCCGAGATAGGGCTGAGGGTGCCCCAGCACGGGGAGCCCCGGGGATTTCAGGGCATAGTTGTTTGGGTTTTTTTTTTGGGGGTGGTGAGAGGCAGGGCAGGACAGGGACAAGACAGCTGTGTTTGGATGAATGGGGAAACTGAGGCACGGACAGGGCAGGGACTTGGGGCAGGAAAATGCCAGGGTGAAACAACACAACTGCTCCCCCCATCCTCCAAAACAAGCTCCCCCGCACTGTCACAGAGATACCCCCAGGCTGGGTGACCCTTCCCCATCCCACCCCCTGCGAAGCCGGGCACTAGCAATTGGGGTGGGGGGGGTTGGTGGGAATCCTCTCTTCCCCCCCACCCAGGGGAGGGGCGGAGGAGCCCTCAGCAGGAAGGGACGCACCACCCAAGCCCATCCTCACCGCTCTTACCTCTCCCAGGGGGATGAAGGCGCTGGGACCCCTCCCCAGCTGCTGGGGGACCTTGGCCTCTCTGTCCTAGGAAGGAAAGAGCAGCGGCTTTACCACGGCACCGGGAGCCACTGAGCGTCACCGGGACGAGCGCGGTGGCACCGGAAAGGGTGACTCAAGCAGCCACCCGGCACGGGCCACGGGGCCGTGCGACCGTCATCCCCGCAGCCTTGCGTCAGGCCGGGCAGCACCTGATGAAATCCAGCCGGGGTGTTGCTCTGCACTCCGGGACATGAGCCGTGGGCACCGTGCCAGGACACCAGAGCCGCGGTACCGCAGGCCGGGAGAGCAGGGAACACCCTTCGCTCACTTTGACCATCTCCATGGGAAAACACGGGGGGAACCGGAGGCTGGGGGTCCCATGGGGGGTCCGGCGAGCAGCACGGCTCCGGCCACGGCCCCGATCCCAGCTGCAGCTAGGACCACCAGCACAAATATGGCACCCGGGGTTCCCACTAACACCACCCCACCCCCCCACCGGCACAAAACTCCAATAAACATCACCAAATTATTTCCCTTCCCCTCCCCCCAAATCCGTTAACGCAGTTAAAACGGGAACAAGTCACCCACGTACCGGGCAGCCGCTGCTCGCTGCACTCCAGGAGACACTCAGCAACTTTTTGACCCCCCGCCACTCCATCTCCCCCCCCAGACCCTTCCCACACTATGTTTTCTCCAAACAGGTGATTTTTCTCCTCCCTGCCCACAGGCGAGGACCGGCTGCACCCAACCAGGGTGGACCCAGCAGCAGCAGTGGGTGCCACAAGGATGAGCCCTATCCAGACAGAGCACAACGGGATCGGGACCCTCCCAGCCCCCCTCACTGCACAGGTGGCTCGGTGCCCATGGGGACCCCCCCCACCCCAGTGCTGAAACGCAGGGATGCAGTAGAGCTAGACTTCCCATCCCGCTTTTCCACCGGCTCGCGAGTTTGCAATCACACAGGGGAAACTTCTCTGCCTGCGTCGCAGCAGCACCCATGGGTGCCAACCACAAATGGGGTGGGGACACACACAACACCTGGCCCTGAGAGCAAAAATAATCCCCCCAGAAACATCTACAGAGAAGCCAAGACTTGGAGAAAAGAGGGTGGCCAAGGGTTCCAGTGCTCCCAGCCCTGGGAAGGAGGCAAGGGGGAAGGGGGGGGGCTGGTGCATGGTCCTCCCAGATACAGGGGGGACACTGCGCCTGTGTGGGACTGGGATGAAGATGGGGCAGCGGGAGCAGAAAGGGCATTCGGCAGCATCGTCCCTCCAGCCCGTGCTCCGGCTACAGGTGCCAGCAGTGGCACCCGCTGCAGAGGGAGGGTGCTCTGTGCCCCCGCTCCGGGTGCGGGTGATCCAACAGAAGCAGGAGCTGCACTGGGGACCCTTGGCACGGCTGCTGCTCCCACAAGACCCACGGCTCTCGCTGGCATGGGTGGGGGGCAAAGGCACAACCCTCCTTTTATTGCTTCCATCAGCTCAGCCAGGCAGATGCTGCCCTCCCAACCCCATCCCATCAACCGCATTGCACCAAGGCGATTCCCAGCGACCCCCTTTCTCCCTTCCCCACATCTCCTCCCTCCACCCACGGCTGTGACAGCCTCTCCAGGGCAGTCACAGTCACGGTCATGGCCACCACACCTGTCTGGTGGCTGGGGGAGGCGTGGGAAACCCACAGCATCGATGTAGGGAAAAGCGAGCTCAGCACCCAGCAGCGTTTCCCAAAACTAAGAAGCCTCCAAAAACCAACAGCACAACCAGCCCCGCAGTGCCACGCTCCCAGCAGAGAAGCTGCGGCGAGGTGGCAGCCAAGCTCCCGCTGCCAGGATTCACCTGTGGGAGACGGGACATGTCCCAGCAGGACGGCGGCGGCAGCAGGAGGAGGGTGCCTGGAGCCTGGACAAGCGCAAGCAGGGATGCCGATGGCAGGATGGCACGTCCCTCTCTCCAGCTGCGGAGCAATGGGGCAGGGAAACGTGTCTCCCTGGGGTCTCCTCTGCGGTGCCCGGTGGAGGGACGAGCTCCAGGGCTGCCGCCCAGCTTCACCAGGAGAGATACTGGAGAGCTGGAGTCTGGCACAGGTGAGACGATGGTGGGTGCCTTCTCCTGCTGACTGCCTCCAAACCACTAGTGAGGCAGCAGGCACAGCCTGGCACCCTCTCCTGAGCGAGGAAGGGGTGTGGGATGGCACGAGGTGACCATGCAGCAGCTGTCACCGCAGCCACGCGCTCTCCATGCGTCGGGCAGCCGGTCGCGGCACGCAGTGGGCTCTCGCTGGCACCGGGTTGCAGCCACCCTGGCAAAGCGAGCGGTGCCCGCGTCCGAAGGCTCTGACTGTTCCGAACACATGGGATGCTCCTGCCCTGAGTCACCACGGAAGCGAGACCTGGGTGACGGCCAGAGCAGGTTCATGCCATCGCTGCACCGGGTGCTGAGCTGGCTCCACACTGACTCACAGTTTTGGGAGAAAGAACTTCTGTGGTGCTCCAAGAATCCCCCTGGGATGGGACAGCAACAGAGAGACCCCGGGACGCAGACGATGGGACTCCCAAGCCTGGAGGCAGCGGGGAGCCCGGCCTGGCCCGAGCTCCAGTGACAGCTCAGGGTGACCTTTGAAGGTGCATTTTAATCATTGCTCTGCAGAGGCTCCTTGTTTTGCTGCATTAAGCAATCCTCAGGGGTGCTGCAGTTAACCCTCGCCGCACCGCCACCAGGTAAGGTACCACCTCCTGCTTCCACTGAGGGGGAAACTGAGGCACGGAGGTGAATACTCTGACCCATGCCAGCCATGCAACCTGCTCCCAGGCTCCACCACAGGGCAGGTGGAGGGTCTCAACGGAGACGCTGGGGGAAGGATTTAACCCCCAGGAGCAGGAGGACGGGTGTGCTAAGCAGCGAGTTCCCCCCGGCACTGGTGCCAGTGCTTAGTCAGGTGTTGGAAAATCATTACCGATAAGGTGAGGTTAAACAAACACCATTGCAGCCGCCCGGCACAGCAGGTTTGCCCCTCATAGCCGTGCTCCTGCCAAAACCCAAGGCAGGAGGCTGTCCCTGCGCCGTACTGGGGGACGAGAGCAGCACGGGGGCTCAGCCCCACTGACGCACAGAGTCGACGCACCAGTGAAATCCCCTTGGCACAAGCCACCCCCGCCACACCTCCAGCCAGACCCGCTCCCCGAAAGCGAACCCGGCTGCCACCACGCTCCAGCACGAAGGCAACATGAAAAATAAAAATCGATCCCCAAATCCCACCCTGCCTCGTCCTGCAAACCTGAAGGTTTCCCTGGAGAAGAGCGGAGCTGCCACCGGACAGCCAGCCCCAACCCCGCTGCCACAGCACACGGGAGCAAAGCCCAGGTGTTTTCCCGGCGGGTGGAAGCGTCCCACCCCACGGAGTTTCGGTGGTACCTGCTGGGCGTTGGTGACATCCCCACCACCGGTGTCCTGCCCCCAGCCTGCTCCAAAGCACCGATTTCAGGCTTCAACTCATGCCACGACAAGTGCCAGAGGGGATTCCTGTCTTTCCCACTCACTGTCCCAAAATTTCCACCTTCCAGCCCATGTCAGGAGTAACTGTCCCTGCAGCCACGCCGAGGTGACACGGCTACGTGGGGAGTCACTGACTCCCTGCAAGCAAAGCCCAGAGCTGCCAGGGAAATCTGAGGGGAGGGAAATGCAGAAGCAAGAGGAAAAACCACAAATGTTTTGTTTTGTTTTTTTTTTTTTTGAGGGGAAAATAAGTTTTACAAATAGAGGCAATTCCCAACTTTTCAGGAAGTTCAGCAGGTTGGTGCAGTGGAGTTGCAGACGGCGCTGGTTGCTGGGAGGGACAGGGAGGTCCCACAAAGCTCCACGGGCACCTCAGTGTCCAGTTTCACACACTGGACTCCAAATGCAAAAGCTCTGGTTGATGCGAGATATTTCCCAGACCTCTGGGTTAACAGGGACATCAGAGAGGGCCCCCAGCCCGGGAACGGCAGCACGAGCCAAACCACTGGACGCAGACCCGGAGCCCCCTAGGCTCCTGCCAGCTTCGCAGCCACCTATCCCAGTGGGCATGACCCATCGCCAGCCCCTGCCTCAGTTTCCCTTCGCCTCCTGGCCCATACCTGCAGGCAGGAACCTGGCTCCTGGAAGGTTCGGGACACCCCGAGATCTCACCATCCAGCCACCCCAATGTCCCCCTGCCAGGACAGGGCCACCCCATCCCCAGCAGCCCTGGGTGGGCTCCCCACACCCCAACCCGCTCCCGCACCCCAGCACCCTTATTTTCAGGCTCGCTGCAAAGCAGATGAGCAAGAGGGTTATTTTTGCAGCCCGGCCCCGGCTCCTCCACCCGACCCGACATGTCCCCGCAACCGGCCAAGCGGGGATGACCCGCGGGGGGGACAGCGGTGCCGGGGCGGGCGGACACCCCCAGCCCCTCCCCGAGGGTGCACGGTGGCAGCACCCCATCCCAGCCCGGGAAGGAGCGGGGACGATGCCAATCGGGAGCGCCTCGGGCTGGCGAGCCCCGAGCCGAGCCCTTACCTCGCCGCCCCGCCGGGCCCCGTAGCCCCGGTACTCCTCCGGCCCCGCGGGGCGGCACGGCGAGCCGGCCACCAGCATGGCAGCGCGGGGGCTAAGCGGTGGGCACAGCCCCGGGACCCGGAGCGGCCCCGGGCGGGGCGGGGGGTCCCCCGAACACCCCCGGGCTCAAGAACGTCGCCGCGTCCCGCCGCGCCCCGCGCCCGCCCCGCTTTCATAGCGCGGCGGCGGGTGGGAGGGGCCGGGCGGCAGCCACGCCCCCTCCGCTTTTCCACCAATGGTAACGCGGAGGCGTGACCGACACGCACCCGGCAGCCAATAGGGCGCGGGGGATGCTGGGAGTTGTAGGCAGCCGGGGGGGGCGGCGGGTTGGGGCCGCGGGGCGCGGACCCCGAGGGCGCTGCGGCAGCCTGCGGAGCCCCGGGGGGGCTGGCACTCCGGCGGGCACCCTCTGCTCCAGGGAGGGGCCGCTCCCTCTGCCCAGCCCTGCTGGGGCACCTTCCCGAACCTTTGCTCTTCAGAGGCTCCAACCGCTCACCCTCCGGACCCCCTCGGTACCCCCGGGGACGGTAACGGGGAGCAGAGATCCTGCCCCCGGCTTGGGGGATCTCTCACCCCAAGCGCACAGGGAGTCATGGAAAACGTCTCCCGGGGCCAAAGGGTAAAGAAAGCCGATGGAGAAGGCCGGCGAGGCGCCTGTGCGCGTTCACGGGCGGTGGGATTTGTCCGGAATCACGCAGCTGCCCAGGTCTTACCTTGCGTGCAGCGCCTGTCCCCTGGCCCTGCGTGGCCATGAGCGCCCGCCGTGTCCCCCTCCTGCCACCCCAGTGCACCCCGAGGAGCTGTTCCAACAACCCGGTGCAGAAGAGCCCCGCGAGCTGCAGAGCAGCTTTCCCCTCCCGTCCTCCGCAGGGCGGACAGCCCCGCGCCAGCTCCTGTCCATTTGAATAACAAACACCAAACCCAATAAAAGAAGGTGAAAGAAGGGGGAAAAAAAAAAAAAAACACCACACCACCACGGACGGCCCCAGACAGCAGCGCTGATAACAATCTGGTGCTGCTTGACAGCCTGCACACGGCAAAGTCCAGCAAACAGGAGCTGCTGCACAAACAACTCAGGTTTTGCCTGGCAACAGCCTCCTCTGGCTCCGGGCCTGAGCTCCTGCCAATTAAGCGAACATGTCAGCACGCCTCGGTGCCAGTGGCACGGCCAGCGGCCAGCACGGCCAGCGGCCGGCACGCCACGGCTCGCTCGCAGCTGCACCAGCCTCTGCGGGGAGAGGGGACGCAGCGAGTTTCAAATGCCTCTGGCCGGCTGCTCCTTGTCCTTGTCCCCTTCCCGGTGCACCGCAGCCTGCAAACACCCTGTGCTATTTTTAGGGGTGTTTTGCAAGCGCGGCTCCGCACCGAGGGCGTGGGGTCTGGGCGGTGTTTGGTGCGAGGACATGGCCTCCTGCTCGCCCGGCTCCAGCCGCCCCGAGGTGTTTACCTCTGCTTTTGCGCTGGTGTCATTCGAGAAGAAAGATTTTGGTATTTAATTGCATCTGATCCGAGGCTCAGGCGGTGCCTGCTCTGAGGGGAACGTGGCCCCGCTCTCCCTGGGGGCCAGAAACGCTGTTTCAGCCCCCGTTGCCCAGGTCTGGCTCCATCGCCCGCTCCTTTGGCCCCGTCACAGCCCAGAGCTGCCTGGCACGGGGTACGAGCCAAGATGCTGCCTGGTCCCCGGCCAGCACTGGGACTGCAGCTACCTGAGGCCACGAGCTCTGGGTTTGCTCTGGCTGAACACGTCAGCCTGGAGATGAGAAGCCCACAGCAGCGAACACAACGTGGTGCAAGCAAAGCTGGGGGTGGGGGCTGCCTCTCTTCCCACTTCTCTGCCCCCCGAAAGCTCTGGACATGAGGGGGACATGCTGGGATGGACCTGGGGAGCCCAGGGCTGCAGGTGTCCATCGGGCGGTGATCCAGCTGGAGAGATGGATTGGAGACGCTGCCAAATATTGAATATAAAAATATCCCATCGGACAACACCGAGGGCTGTGCCAGGAGGACAGCTGCCCCGGAGCCGGCGGGGCTGACCGGTGCCGCGGCCCCTGCGTGCAGGGCAGGGGCTGGAGGGGCCGAGCACGGGCGGGCGGCCGCAGAGCCGGGCAGTGCACTCGCTCGGCAATAAGGAGCAGAACGCAATCCCCCATCTGCTCCGCGGCCCCGGGTCAGCCCACCCTGGCCCATTAGAGGCGGTCGGCACGTTACCTGCAGCCTCAGCACTTTTCCTGGCCTGTTTGCAACGCTCCTGCCTGCGTAGCAGCCGGCTCGGGCTGTCAGCAGCATCCCCCCTCGTTGATGGCAGCTGGGCAAAAGGAGATGACCTGCCACCACCTCTGAGCTGCCAGCGCCTTGTGCCATCCCACACTGTGCGCCAGAAACGGGCCGTATCAGGTAGTGCCAAAGCAGCTTCAGCATCTCAAGTCCTTTCAGCCCACCAGCCTCACCCAAGAGCACTGAAGGTCTCCCCTTTTGTCCCAGTTTGAGCTCAGCAGTGCTCGTTCTTCAAGGAAATAAAACTACAGGAGGATTTCTCCATGCTGGGTAGTTCACAGGGGTTTACCTGGGCACACAGCAGCGTTGCAGATAAGCTCAGGACAATATTCATCAGAAAAAGAGTGGCAAAGGAAAGCGGAAATTTCCTCGAGAGAGGAAACCAAGAGCTGAACCCAGACACCCTGTTTCCAGAAACACCAATCATGGGAAACAGGCAACGGCTCGGTAATTATTTAGGGATTGACGGTGCTCTAGTTATCAAGATGCTGACTGTGCAAGTCTGTTGCTGCAGTTTAACAGCGTGCTGCAAGAAGGCTGAACAGGAAGGCCAGACCGATTGCGTAAGAGAAGTCACCTTAGAGCAAACAGCAAGGTTGGCTGGGGACAGCGTTGCCTCGTCCAGCCTTCTGGTACTTCACCAGCCTGGTGTTTTCAGCCAGGCCAAACCCCAAGGACCAAGGGAAGCAGCAGAGACCTCCCAGGGAGTCTCTGCAGGGAGCTACTGGGACCCCTGGAGCAGATAAGACATGCACCGTTGTTTAAGTGTTTCCTTTTCTTACATTCTCCACTCCTGTCCAAAGATCAGGGAGCTGGGTTGCTAGCATGGCTGGTGGCCCAGCACCTCCCCTCTAACAGCCTCCAATGGGAAAACCCACCAGCACTTGGCCTTGGTGGGCTGGAAGAAGGAAGCCCAGACCCTTAGTGGGGTGGAGAAGGGGATTCCTCCGCAGCCACCTCATTTGGGGCCGTGGAGAGAAGGTAACCCCCAACGTGGTCCCCAGCGTGGCAGCACCTCCGGGGATAACAGGAGCTGCAAATGCTCGGGACCTCATTCCCTCGGGGTTTGTGCACTACAAGCAGGTGGATGTGGCTTCTAATACGTTTAGACACATTAGAAACAATGGGTTTGTACTGGTTTTTACTGGTGAGCGATCCTTGTTGCTCTGGAGCCTCTGGGAATAGTAGCAGGAGGGAGTTGCTATTCCCAGAGGCTCCAGGAATGGGGACTGAATACTGGGGACGGCTGGTCCGGCACTAAGGACGGGGGTTACAGCCAAAACACCTTTGGACTCCCGGAGCTCTAGAGATTTCCTGCGGAAGAAGGCAAAGGGCAGCTGCGTGTTCTTCATGGAAACCTGAGGGAAAAGCTCCGGCCCAACGGCGCAGGTCTCCTCGCCTGTGCCGGCAGACGACTGGGGTCAGCGAGGCGATGCTGAATGTCTCCCACCCCTAAACCCTGATTGCCTGCGAAGCACCCACCGCTCTCTCACGGGTTTTCCAAGGAGCCTGGTCTCCTTGGACACCTTGATTCTCTTCTCTGCCCAGCTCATCCTGCTGCCCTCCCTGATCTCCAGAACAAGGCTTGCGCTTACCTCTCCCAGCTCAGCTACAAAACACAAGTTAATGAAGCTTTAAAGGATTTTTAAGATCCTTAGTGGGTTTTGGCTTTTTTTTTTTTTAAAGAGTTTTCAAGCCTGTTGCCCCCAGGGCGTGCTGCTGGAGCCAGCGCTCCCAGAAAGCTCCAGCAATTAGGGAGGAGTGGAAGGGAACGTGTCTGTGGGTAATTACTGGCTGGTTAAGTCCGTTCACTTCTGCTGCGGGTACACGCTGTCAGGCTGCAAAACATCTTCATTTGCGTACTAAAGTCCCAGGTCCTTACCAGGGAGCCTGCAAGTTTGGAAAGGAGATATTTATTCAAGTAATTACTTGAGAAAATAAATAAATCTAATCCTCTCGGTTAGTAGAGCTCAAGAAACGCCTTGCAAGAGGTTTTCATTGTGCCCTGAAAACCCAACCACCTCCACCTCCCCAGGTCAGTGCTCAGGAGACTTTGAGTTTCTGTGTTTTCAGAAGAGATTTCTGCTGGAAACAGGCAAGGGGCAGCCAAACAACACACCTGGAACGAGTGGAATGGCGAAAAACAATGACCAAAATCTGGAAGTCTCATTTTCCAACTTGTTTTCATTACTAGCAGGTGGCTGAGATCAGCATGTCATATTCAAGCGTGTTCGGTTGCTGTCAAAAACGTATTTTTCTAAAGTTTTGAAACAGAAGTAAAGCAATCACAACCCTAAAGAAATAAGAAAATAAAATATAAATATCTATCTCCTTCCGCAAACATTCAAACTGCTTTAGAAGCAGTGGATAAACCACAGAGAGAAGGAAGCGTGTGCCAGCAGATAAAGGCAGGAGCCAGCCAGTTCTTACCCGAGGTCTGGCTGGAAATGGCAAAAATTGCCCACAACCTGTTTGAAATCCTCCCGGCAACTCTGCCAGGGCGGAGACGGAGCAGCCCCTCGGAGACACGGCATGGGAGGTGGAGGACCAGGATCTTGGGCTGGCTCCGGCTCTACCCGCCGACTCCGAGCCCAGCCTTCAGCACATGGGCTCTCATCCATCTCCCGACCTGCTGTAAACGAGGCTAATTGGGCACATTCCAGGGCACGGCAAGGTTTGTGCTGCGCTCAGCAGAGATAAAAGTGCCCTGTAAACACTGAGCACCGTGGGCACGCTTACGCTAACCAGGACCGAGGTGCCAAGCTCACATCCTCGGCACGGGATGAGCCTTCTCAGGTTGGCAGTTGGGGCAGGCTGCGAGCTTGGGATTTAGGCACCTTCCTCTGAGCCTGAGGAGGGACAAGGAGCTGCTCAAGGCCAGAGCTGAGACATCCAGCTCGGGAAGACCTGGGGTGGACACAATGGACAACCTGAGAGTTGGGGCTGTTCAGCCTGGAGAAGAGAAGGCTCCAGGGAGACCTTCCAGCACCTTCCAGTACTGAAAGGGGCTACAGGAAAGCTGGAGAGGGGCTTTGGACAAGGGCATGTAGTGATAGGACACGGGGCAAAGGCTTTAAACTGAAAGAAGGGAGATTTAGATTGGATATAAGGAAGAAATTCTTCACTTTCAGGGTGGTGAGGCACTGGACCAGGTTGCCCAGAGAAGCTGTGGCTGCCCCATCCCTGGAAGTGTTCAAGGCCAGGTTGGATGAGGCTTTGAGCAACCTGGTGTAGTGGAGGGTGTCCCTGCCCATGGCAGGGGGGTTGGAACTGGATGATCTTGAAGGTCCCTTCCAACCTAAACCAGTCTGTGATTCTATGATTTGACACCCTCTCCTGGGGCATCCCCAGCAGCCTCAGCCTGGCGTGAGGGAATTAGCCCAGATTTTTGGTCTGACCCAGCACGAGGCATCACCCGGAGCCGCGGTAACTCGGTGAGGCTGCAACAACTTCAGCGCTTCAAGCAGGACAATCCCTCCGTGGTGGGGCTCTCGGATATGTCAGGGATGGAAACCCTGACCAGTGCACGCCATCAGCCCCTGCTCCCACGGGCATGAGAAGCCAAAGAGGTTGGAAGAATAACAGAGATTGGATGAATAACAGAGAGACTGGATGAGTAACAGAGAAATTGGATGAATAACAGCAATGAAAAATATTTCACCAAAACTGTTTTTCTTCCCTGCGTTTAACTATGAATTTGGGTGATGGTCACAAGTAACAATTCCCAGAAAAATGGCTGTTTTCTTTGTGCAACTCCATACTTTGAAAAACGTAATACAGAAAGACTGTTTTGAGTTGGAAAAGCTGTTGTGTTCTGACGGAGCCAGGGTTTGCCCCCGGCAGTGCTCGGGGACAGCACCGCTCACCTCGCCACGAAGCTGTGGCCGCAGCAGCCAAGGAAAGCACGACCCCACCACACTGCGGCTCCCGCGAGGACGGAGGCATTTCCAAACGGAAATCTCCGGAGAGTTCTTCCACTGCCAAATTTCTGCTGGAAAATTAGAAGCTTTTTTTAAAAAAAAACCAAACAACAAAATCTGGTTTTCCTCCAGACTCGTGGCTGGCTGAGATAAGGGGAAGACTTCAGAGACACCAACGGTGTTTGCTCACCTCATCTGCATCGGGATCTTAAAAGAAAAAACCTCCTTATCCTCTTTTTCTGACCTACCAAGACCGTCTTGTTTCCGTGCTTCAGCGTGGTTGGGGAAGGAAACAGAGAATAGATCTCATCGGATACAGCCGGACGGGTCCTGGGAAGCGGGATGTAACCAAGGAACGAGGATCCTAGCAACAGGCTCGACTGGGAGGATTTAAAGATAGCAAAAAAGTAGGAGCGGAGCAAACAATAGAAAACCACCCGTCGCCTTCCCATACGCACCAGATCCCGACGCAGCGCGACGGATGCTTTGAGCAGGCAGGAGATAAATCAGATCCAGGCAGGGAAGGATGTTTTGGGTGGGTTTGGGTTGTTTTTTTCTTTAAGGCAAATAGAAAGTATCAGACACGCATGAGGATTTTTTAAAACACTTTTACGGTTGTCAAGAGTTTTGTACAAATCAAAGCGTCGCTTTTAAAATCTCTGTTATTACAAACATACAAAGAAACGATGTCACTACAAATCATCCGCTACTCAACTGCATGATCAATTTATCACAATTAAAAAACCTCAACATAATAGTATATACAGGGCCTTCCTCCCTCTATTTATTTCTGTATCTTGAGGGAAGCAAAAAAGCAAAGCCCCCATTTAAAAAAAAATCCCACCAAATGCACCTCATTTTCTAAAAATGTGTGAAGTATAAAATTAGGTGAGTATTTTCCTGCTGTCACACTCTGGCAAAGTGTAACAACTTTTTTGTTGGTGTGTTTTTTTTTTTTTTTCTTCTTGTTTTCACATCAGAAGTCTCTTTAAAAAAAAAAAAAAAGAACAAAAAAACCCCACCTGGCAGCGTATCTGATGCTGCAGTGCGCTCCTTCCATGCCGGAAGCCAACATCATCAAAAAAAGTGCCTTTGAGTAAAGTCATCTTTAGTAACAAAAAAAAAAAGGATGAAAAATAAAAACCCCAAATCACAATCTCTAGTTAAAAGCTTAATAAAACCCCTGACAGAGCAGGCGGCCCTGCATCAAAAAGGACAATTTCTCCTCTTCACGACCCACCTCGGGCGCTGCTCCAGACTAAGGTCTCGTCCCCTACTCCTCCGCCCCGAGGGTCTCCGCACCCTGAGATGTTTCCTCACACCCTGCACGGAACTTTGTGCCGGGGAGGGCTCCCACTAGCCCAGAGCTGCACGGTGCTGGCCCCCTCCCCGCAGTGGCCAAGCGCTTTTTATCCCCCTCCCCTGCCCGGGCAGACAGAGCCTGGGGAGCGCCCACCCCAGCGGGTCTCGCTGGAAGGGGCCGTGGTCTCTGTGCTGTTTCCGAGAAGCACATCCCTGTCACAGGGAACTTTCGTAGCCCTTTTATTCCGCTGGTTTTTTTTAATCAGCAGGTGAGAAACGTCCCTGGAGAGCCCCAAGAAACACTCCCTGACTTGGGTCGCTGCCTGAGTAAGCGCGTTCCTGGAGGCAACCTGGCCCCTAATTCTACATCTGGAAGGAGCTATGGGGCAGGGAAAGGGGGGGAAGAGGGTGAGCTCAATCCAGGGACTGAGGGGAGCAGAGGGAACATCCGAGCCTTGAATTCTCCTTGTGTAAAGAAATGGAGTAAGAGACGCTTGATCACACCAAGCTGCAGAAGTCATCAAAGCCCCAAAGGTCACCAAGTAACCAGGGCACCGGGGTCAGGGGGGTATGGGGTGGGTTTGGGTCTGCATCGTTACACGCAGGGTCCCAACCCAAAAGCCATCATAACAAAACACGAAAACACAAACCCAGGCAGTTCGCTTTGCCAAGTTGACATAGAAAAAGAAGAAAAACAAAACAAAACCCCAAAAACGTCCAAGATAAATACATAGCCTCCATTTTGGAAGCAGCTTCAAAAAGCTGGATCAACCGTTCTCAGCAGTGGCACAACCTTCCAGTAACATCTGTTGGGCTGGTGATTTATTGGCTTCCTTTTGAAGAAGGAACAGTTCAAGAAAAAATAAAAATAAAAATCAAGCTCCCACCACACGCAGCTCCCGTCTTATCTGCGCAACAACTGGCCACGGCTATTGCCTCACAGCAGCAGGCTGGGAACCAGCAAGAAGTCTCTAATGCAGCAGGTTCCTGTTTGCTAACAGAAAGGGTTGGCAGTGGTAGTAACTGGTTTTTCTTCCAGAAAGCAGTACGTTGGGGAGGGGGGGAATTTAGGATAGCTGGGACCTCTCCCCGTGGATCACCATGATACAGACCAGTATTGAACACCAGATCGAAACCGGACACGCTCCAGCATGCTGTCGAAAGGCAACACACACCAGGCGTTTCCATCGAGTCCACGGCAGTGGGATAGTGACAGCACTGAGGTTTTGGCTTCCAGCGATCAGGCAGGTCTCCTAGACTCCTTGGCTAATGCTGGGGAAAGCTCCCAGACTGGGGGTTTGGTTTTAAGGGGAGGTTATTGCTCCCGACTTCTCAGGCTTTTTGCCCTTCGATAGGGCAGCTGCTTGCTTCAGGAGTTCTCTGTTCTTGGCCTGGAAACACAGTGAAAATGGGTATTTAATGGCACGGATCGTTAGTTCTAGGGATCCTAGAATTGCCTGGGCAGAAGCTGCCGACATCCTGCCCGCAGGCAGAAAAAGGAGGTGGATGGTGCTGCATGGCACCGCGGCACGAGCTCAAGTCCAACATCTCACCTCCACCACCTCGGAAGGGCCCTGCCCCTCCCTCCCACCTCGCGTCCCCCCGCTCTAACTGAGAAGTGGGCTGAGAGTTCACGGCTTCCGCGGTGAAAGGTGACAAAGGCACGACTGGCGCTGAACCAGCCGAGGACACGCGGCGAGGTCGGAGGGACTGGCTTTCCCTCCTTCCCCTGGCACCACTGCCGGGCTCCCACAGCCTGAGGAGCAGCGGAGCAAAACTCTGGCGACCCCAGGTCCCATCTCGACTCTTGTTTTAGCAAGTCAAAGGCCAACTTCCCCTGACCCCCACTCTCACTCATAGCAAACAGGCAGAATGAAGCAGCAAACTGGTCTCCAGCTTTGTTCCTCCTTTGGTTTCTTCAAGCGTTGCCAACGTTTTACCAGGATTCAGCACTGGATTGATTCTCCATCCCTGCCAGAAGCCTTCTGAACCCCTCAGCGCCCCAACATGTAACAACTTACAGTCTCTCTGGTTTACACTGCATTAAAAAAATCACAGCAACTTACAAACAAGGCTCCCTAGCCCCTCTTGCCAAACTTGTGAGCTCACTCTGCGCCAGCCTATGTAATAAATGATGCCACGGCACTAGGATAAGGGGTAGAACCTGTGTGAAGCCAGATACAGGTCTTCTGCATTGGTTTCCAGTGAATGAATGAATATGCAAAAGGTTATTAGAGGAATGAAACCCTCTGCTCCACTGCTGCATGGGGTAAAGCAGCTTCTTTCACCTCCTGCAGACCAGAATAATACAGGCACCCCTGCTTCCCCCCACAAAAAGACAAAGACAAAAAGAATAAAAACCAAGAGCACGTTCAAAAAGTGAATCATATGAACATTTCAAGGCACCTACAATACACCGAGAGGATTTGAACTTTTATTTTGGAATCAGTGAAGAAAGTTTCCAGAGCCTCAGTCAACACCAGCTGAAATGAAACATTCAGATACCAGAGGGAACGAGTTCAGGGCAGTCCCAGTCCAAGCTACGTACAGAACAGCACAGCGGGTGACCGACACGCAAACCCCTCTCCCCCCAGGAAAGGCAGGTGACTGCGGGCAAATCTGCTCGTGGATCTGATGCTTCCTCTTTCTTTTCAGAACTGAGCAAGTTTAAGGCTGGTGGAAGGTGCCCGACAGCTTTCGAGGCAGACGTCCTCTTTGAGCTACGGCAAAGGCGGCGGCAGGGTACGCCGTTCCCACTCACCCCGAGCAACCAGCGTGCCCTGCCTTGGGAAAACCTCTGCCAGGAGCGGGGGGTCAGCTCCCAGTTAGCCCTTGACCTCACAGCCAGGGCTGTCAAGGCAACCAAGAAGTGGTGGGTTGCACTAATGGGAAATGGTCTATTCCGAACCGGATAAGAACACCAACTCGTTCTTCGCAGCCACTCACAGCTACGAGACAGAAACAGCTCTGGGCTGACCCGGGCAGTGCAGGATCAATAAAGCACGACAGAGACAGAAGGCTCTGGCTGTCACCAGTCCCTCAAACACAAGCCACCAGTGCTCCCCAGCTCACGAGGAGTGGGAAGCGCATCCTCAGCACACCACACACGGCTATCCCAAGCTTCAGACAGGCGTGCAGTGCTCAAGGACGTGCGTTGTGGAGGGGATGGCACAGGCACCAGCTTTCTGACAGCAGCCGTGGTCTCCAAAACCTGCCTCCCACTCTGACCAATAACTCCGGTGTGTGCTGATGGAGGAGGGGCTGCTTTCTCGGTGGGAATATACGCCTTTGGTCCTACCCCCTCCCATTTCCCATCGCTAGGGCTTTGGATCATTATAAACCCCAGAGTAATTAAAGGGTGCAAAGTTCATTTCTGTGTCTGATTTCTTCCCTGAAACCAGTTCCCCTTTGACCCGACCTCTTCGGTGGCTCAGAGCGTATCCATGCTGATAGTCTGCCTAGTGGTTCCATGGCCATGACAAGAATCCTGCTCTCCCTGTTCCCTTGAGCTCAGAGACTTCTTTATTTGGACTAGAGAGCCAGGGCTAAAGGACTATCGATTCTTTCTTGAGCTTTGTTCTCTCTGGTTACTGGTCACATAAATCACCTTAAGAGCTACGTGGTGCAGGGAGCTGACAAAGGTTCTGCAGTCTAGAGGAGCAGGTTCAAATCTGATTTTGTGAATGGGCAAAATGAGTTTGATGGTTCCTGTCTAGTCCATAGGGGACACAACACAGCACTTTACAATACAGTGAGTCTGAGCTCGAGCAGAGAGCAGCAAGGAGGATATAAATAGGGGTTACAATGCACTGCAGCCTGGTACAAAGCTGCGAAGGGGCTTGCCTGGCAGAGCAGAGAGGCTGTAGGACAGGGCTGAGAAGCGTTAGCAGAGCTGTGTGTGCAGAAGCTCACTGGGTGTTCTGATCAGGAGTGTCCTCAGTCACTCCTGGGTACAGCACAGCTCAGCAAATTAAAACAAAAATGCTGTCACCTGTAACTGCTCCATGACCTCCTTGTGTGTCTTCTCCATTTGGTTCATCTTTGCCCTCATCTGCGACTCCTGGTACTGCAGGTCGGCTTTCAGCTCTGTAATCTGCAGATAAACCAGTAAGGAACAAGTGAGCTGGAAGGAGAAATGAATGCCTTCTCCCCAGGCACACCTTGCCACAGGAAACGCCTCTGCAGAACTTCTGCGAGACTGTATGCGTACAGAAACACGCTGGGGTGGGCTGGGGGGCCAATGAGATCAGAACTGCACCACCGAGCAGCACAGAGAAGCAGCAGTGGCCAGGACTGTCTTTCCACAAGGAGCAGCATGTTTTTTTTCTCAGTCTTGCCCTCACACAGAGGTCTCCAAGACAGTGGTCAGAAAATGACCCTTTATGAAATGAGATCTCCAGGGTGGGTCCAGAAAGCCTCTTTAATTTCAGAAAGGAGGCAGCCTGGAAACAGCCAGAAACTCTCTTGCTCACTCCAAGACAAAAAGCCAGGCTCAGCTGGGGTGTGATCTGCGTGGACGTGTCAGTATGCTGTGAGGGAAAACAAGCCAAGGGCTGTCTGTACCTTCTTCTCCTTCTCCAAAATCATCTGATCTTTCTGGTGCAGCATCTTTTTTAAAGTAGCCACTTCCTCCTTCAGCTGGGCAATGATAACAAAGTGGTCAGTGCCAGGAGAGTCCAGGGCAAGGTCCGGAGAAAAACTGCAGCAAAGAAGAGAGAAAGACTCTCATCATGACCCCTTCTCTTCACTGAGGCAGGGAAACTCCCACAGATGGCACTCAAAGGAGAATGGGAATCATTTCATGAACACGTCGTGTCCTCCAAACGCTCCTTGAATGCAGGTGTTACCTGTATCCCTGCCCTGGATGCCACATGGAGTTTGGGAAACACACGGTATGACAGGGATTACATGTGGTATCTCCAGTTGTATTATTGCATGATCAGGAGGGACATGGGACTGCGATGGGTGGCCATCAGCCAGTGTCTGCAGCAACCATTCAAACAGTTAAGGACCCTTTCCCAACCCAAAGAGTTGAGGACAGCAATCAGAGCTCACGAAACTTTATGCAACCACTCAGGAACTCTCTTTGCTCACAGGCAGTCCTTGGATGTACAGCAAAACTTTTCACTAAATGTCAACAAACATTCTGGCAAGAAGGGAACATGAAAGGGAAACAAATAACCTCCAAGTTAAACAAACAAAGCAAAGGGAGACACCTCGATTAAAGCCAGTGCTGTCCTCAGCAGGAAAAGGGGTAAAAAGACATGCTGGCCTTTTGTGCTTTGATGCCACCATGATACAGCAATTTAGGAAGAACCTTCCTTACCACTTCAGAGCAGGAAAAACTCTCTCTGGGAAGACAGAGAAATAGCTGAGCACACCACTTGTGCACCACCAGGTACTCTAAACCTAAGCAACCAGCTGAAAACTTATCTGGAGTCACTCCCCTGCACTGGTAATTCACAAATCTCCCTACGAGATACCCAGTGATCCAGGCAGCCTCACACAGTCTTGCACTACAGGAATATTTCAGATCATAAGATAGGATAAGCTGCAGCCACAGGCCCAGGGAGCTCACCTGATCTTTGCCTGCCTTCTGTTCCTTACTGCTGTAATGGTAAGCCTGATTTTTATCTCTTGGTGCCAAAAGGGCAGCACACTCCCAGCCGCACACACCTGCAATTGCTGCAGAAAAATCTAACAGTAATAAAGCAACAAAGCTTCGGCTGGAAGATTTACTTCAAGTCTGGCCATTACCAGACAGCACGGCCGTTACAGAGACAAACAGAGTTACCTGGAGCCTGCCCTTTTTTTTAAAGCCTCCAGAGTAGGTCAACACACGTCCTAAGGCCTGTGTTCAGCTCCAAAGCTGGGAGCTGTGGCGGGCTGGGGAAGCAGGGTCTGAACCCGGATCACTGCCCCTCTCAAGCACGCTGCCACCTCCGTGCTTCCCGCACCCCGTCTGCAAGCGAGGCGGAGCGCCGGCTGCTCGCCGCACGCCGAGGGCTCCTCCAGCGCCTGGAAAGAATCCATCTTCTAATTAAAAGCGCAGTCTGCATTGATTGGACTGGCTAGCAAGGATGTGGCAGAAGAAAAGGCTCTTTCTGCCACTGCGCTGGGGGTCTGCAGAGGAAAACTAAGCAGGGGCAGCTTCACGGATCTGAAAGCCACCGGCTGTGCAAGGTGATGGTGGGTGCTCCAGCACCTTTCTGTGTGCAAGCATGCTTCAATTTCCCACTCAGTGCAAATATGCTGGGGAGGAGAGAAAGAAAGAAAGAAAGAAAGAAGAAAAAAAGCAGCCTCCACTGAGAAAAAAAGGCTTCCTCACCGATTCCCTCTGGCTAAACATAAATTCTTGCTTATGCCATTCCTTTGCCCAGGCAAGCTTCTCTCCTGCAGTGTCCTGGGTGATAAAGAGTGCTGGGAGATACTCACATTTCCCTGAGCAGCTCCGGCAGGAAAAATTCCCTCCTTGGCAGCTCCTGTTGCAGAGCAGGCTGCAGAGCCAGGGAGGTGAGAGCCAGCCCTGCCACCCAGTGGGGAGAAGGGACGGGCGGGCCACCAGCCTGCCACGGAGCCGCTCTCCCACTCAGCAGACCCGGTACCTGACCCCAGGGCCTCATCCTGCCCCTGGGGTCTGCACCCACAGGTGGGTAATGGTGGGCTCAGAGCGCCCAGGCATCCCCTCCTGTCAAGTATGTGAACACAGGCAGATGTTTTCCTATCCAGTTGCTGCAAAACACACCCTCAAACGTGTCAAGGTGCTAATTAAAGAAGTAGGATGTGGTGGTTTCGTGTTTTTTTTTCCAAACAGTGACAAGTTAGCAATGAAAGGTTTCTCTGTCTTTAACTCTGTGTTAAGGAAACAGCCTGAGACTACAAAATTAGAAGGAAAACTGCCAAATACAAGTCGCTCTATTCCTCTAACAAACACATTAAGAATTAAACCAACTAACCAACCAACAAAAAACCATTTCCCCTACAAATAAACTCCATACCCAGGATCCCAGTCCCCTGGGAGAGGTCAGGGGGACATGTGCTCTCCCTGTTGGAGCAGTCTGCATGCATGCCTCTAAAGCGAACTGATGAGCTCCCGTTGCTTTCCATGGAGACAGGGAAAAATGGAGCTCTTCCAAAGACACCTGCCTCTCCTATTGAGCGGAAAAGAAACCAAAATGACTGCCTTAAACTCCACACCTGTTAAATGGCTGAAATTAGGCAAAAACAAGTGCCAAGCGTAAAGATTTTGCTGTTCAAGTCAGGTGCAGACCAGGCTGGCTGAACCAGCATCCAAGTTTCCCCTCAGCCAAAAATATCCCCCATGAGCAAAAATCCATCCGGACCAAGAGGAACCAGCATCAGAACTTACACTTCCTCTACCCCCACCAAAAGCAGGCGCAGTTCAGCCCAAGTCCCAGCGCTTTAAGCGTATGCCAAGGACTTTTCCATGCAAATGAGAATCTTTACTGAAAGAACTTTGCTGCCCTGCACCCTCCAGCATCTCTGCCCTCCCCCAGCCAGTGCTCATCACTGCCTGGTGTTAAAAGCACAATTTATAGTCTCTAATCACGGGAGAAGGGACTGCAGCGTGCTCATCCGCTGAGTCTGTAACATAAAAGCACTCCTGGCACTCATCTGCACAAGAGGATGGGGACATGGAGCAGTGCCTGAATCGGGACCAGAGGCTGGAGGTGAAGCTGGGGGGCTCACACACGCAGGGGCACCCCAGGACAGCGGGACTAGTAGGGCAAGGTCTGCTGCAAGCTGTTCTGAGAGTCACCGTGGGGGAAAGCTACTCCGTACTCAGCAGGGCCAGTGCTGCCAGCTCTCACAGAGCTCACCCACAACGAACCGTTCACCACCACCCATTAAACAACCACTGGAAATTGCTCCATCCCCATATACCAGCCATTGGGAGCAACATCTACTCCAAAATACGCAAACAAAAACATACAGAGGGAATTCACTAAGACACAGGAGAGGAGTTCCTATTGCACCTGCAAAGAAGTGACAATTTCAGATAAGCGGGACCCTGTTGGAGGTGTTGCCAAAGTTAACAGAGCTCAAGTATGCCTAAATTTTGCCCAGCTGAAGGCTGCATCAGAAGTCTGGCTGGAGCCAAGACACACTGCACAGAAAGTTGGGGCTGATGTCAGTAGCTGGTTTTGTATAACTGCGCTCCAGACCATGCTGCTGATGCAAAAAACATCCTTGTGCTGTGGTGGAGCCTAACACCATACTCATGGTAGTACTCATGGACCCTAACACCCTGCCCATGGCAGGGGGGCTGGAACTAGATGATCTTTGAGGTCCCTTCCAACCTGAACCATTCTATGATTCTAACACCATACTCGGGCTGTGACCCAGGCTCCAGGCTGGCTCTGCAGCAGACAGTCTTACAGAAAAGAGGGGAACGTTTGGGGGGTTCATCCTCACAAAAAAAAAAAAAAAACACAGCAACTCCAAACCCACATTTAATTAACCACCATTATGATGCTACTGAAGAAATGTGACCATGTGTCTATTTAAGGCAGCTGCAGCTCGCCTTTTCTACAGCACGTTGCTGGAGCTCTCCAGTAGATGCTAAAATTACCCACAGTTTGTTACTGGGATTCATCAAAGAGTGTCTGTGGCAAGGACCACAGCCTTGGCAGGAGCCAGATTGACAACACCTGACACAAGAGCTGAGCCATTGATGCCAGAACACAGCACCTTTGGCTTCTTGGGTATTTTCGAGGCAGCTGGGGTATTACAATGAGTTGTTAGGTCTCAGCCCAGGCTTTAGTGAGCAGATAAAAACCCTGGTGCTGTCCTACAGCCCAGAGAGCAGCCTCAGTAGGTGAGCAGAAGCCTTAACAGGGCTTCAGAGGGCAAGCTGCAGCTACATTGATGGGCTGCACCAGTTCTACCAAGGACCTGCCTCCAGTCTCTCCTCTGGCTCCACCAGCACTAAAGGCAGCCGGCTGAATTCTCTGACCACTCCGTGCTGAGCCGTGGCTCCCAAGCCCTTAATTTTTTCCAACTTTTCACTGAAAACCTTGTTCAGATGATAAATGGTCTTGTAGATCGCTCTGTCGGAGTCACTGCCCTGCAAAATTCTATTTCCCATTGTAGCTTTTCACATATTAACACACATTGACCAGGTGTCAATAGCTTCTACAGGAGAGAGGTGATCTGTGATCTCCCAGAAGAGACACCAAAGGCAGGGAGTGATTAATTAATTACCGGTGGCTTTAACAGACCCTTTGGCACTAACAAGCCTATGCTCCGGTCCACGCTCCCAATTCACTGCTGTTTGGAAAGAGATCCATCAAGAGGGAGTTTCCATGGATGAGGCAGATCCCAGGGAGGGAGGGCAACAGGGGAGAAAACAACAGGTGATCTCACTTCAGGATGTCAGTGCCTTGAGAAACAGGACAATGGTGGGCACCGAGACTCTGTTGGGAAGCAGCCCACTGCGCCAACGTGGACGGGGCACTCTGGGTAGGGGGACAAAGCGTCTCGCGAGAGGAAGGAACGCTGAGAATCAGAGAGGAAAGGCAGGAGTGAAAATATGCATGTACAAGACCATTAAAAAAAAAAAATGTAAAATATCCATCTCAATCTCCTGTTTCTGCTAGTGATTCCCATTCTGTGGCGCACGCAGCCGGTGTCAACATAATCCAGCACACACTGTGACAGCAGAATGGGATCAGGTGCTTTTGAGCAAATCGTTTGTCCCTCTCCCAGAAGGCAGGAGGGGAAGTGGGAGGTGGGTCTTGACGCTCTCCTCTGAGGCCATCTCCCTGCAGATCAGTCTGACAGCCCCAAAAGCACACAACCTGCAGACCTCAACAGCACAGGCAACAGCCCCCCATTCCCTGTCACTGCAGAGAGAGGATAAAGCTGACCTGGCTGCAGTTTTCCTGACTGTTGGGGAGCTCAGCCAACAAGCAGTTACTATTCTAGCAGGCACAGGCACTGGGTATTCTTCTCCTCTTCAAACCTACGTCTACACGCCAAGTAACATTGGCCTGCCAGGTTCTGGAAAGCTGCTACTGCAGCCCCTCGAGGTCCCAAAGCCCAAGGTCCCTGCTCTAGCCTAAGAGCTTCCTGCTATTTTCACAGAACTCTGTCTTCTATAAACTTAGCAAACAAGACCGCCCCCCTACAATTTCCCCATGTAGCAGGCTCACCTGTCACCATTGGCAGATATGGCATCAAACTTGGCTTTCTTCTTTGGGATTTCATTCTGAATAGAAGAGGTGGATAAGGTTTTCTGGCTGGAAAAACAAGGAAATTGTATGTCAGCACCTGAATGACTTGCTGTCTAAGACAGAGAAGCAGATAAATATTCCCACCCACTTCAAACCTATTACAACAATATTTCCCAGCGCAAGAATGAATGATAAATTCATTCCTTGAAGAGCAGCTGGAGACTAAAAATAAACAGAAAACAATGCGTCAGTCAGATCAGTGCGTAGGTGAAGAACTCGTGCTTAAAATCTACATTTCCATCATTAAATTTTACAAATGCAATTTAGCTTTAATTGTGTACAAGCTCAATAAGTTGAATCATAAGAAGCACTGCCGGCCTACGAGACTGCTCCAGCACAGTGGGGTTTGCAAACCAGCAAAGCCTGACTGGGCCAGATTCTCCTGAACAACAGGCGGCTGCCAAAACGCATCCCCAAGGTGCTGAGCCCCCAGGCAACTCTGCCAGCTCCTTCAGGAAGCGCACCTAAGGAGCGTGGAGCAGCCTGGCGCCCCGTTTGCTCACCCTGCACAGCAGCAGAGCTTGTGCAGGTTACCTGTTATAGTGGCTGCCACTGCTCAGCCTACTGTACTGCTCCTTCTCTTGCAGGCTTGCCCGGGAAGAGCTGCTCAGGTGCTTGCACTGCTCTTTGGTCTTCTGTAGGACCCGTTTATAGGACAGCGTGCACAACCAGCACAGCAGCTTCCCATCCACCTGGGAGACGAGGGAGAAAGAGAGGGGGAGAAGTTTTGGCCTTGCCTCCACCCCACAAACCAAATTCAGAGAAGACAAGAAACACCTTCAGGCTTAGGATCACACACGAACAGGCAGCGACTCAAAAAGGATCCCTTGAGCGCCTGGAATGGGCAAGGAGTGCGTCTGGCATGGCTGGTGCAATGCAGATAGCAGTCATTAATAGCAGCTAATCTGTGGTAACCACAGTCTCTGCCAAGCTTTGCTTGCAGACCATCTTATAGCACCCATGCAGCAGGACAGGCCAACTCTAGCGGGATTTCTGTCAAAGCAACACCAAGGAACGGTATGTGACGGGGTAGTCACTGGAGACCACAACAGCAAGGGTCTCTGCTCCAGGAGGGTCAGCAGGAGGACAGGGATTCTCAGTGCAGCATCCAAAATGAACAACAGATGTTTATAGCCTGCAGGAAGCAGGCCTTAGAAGTACATACCTCCTCAGGAACACTTCTGCTGTTTAAGCAAAGGGTGTGCAGAAGCCATAGAACGGGTCTCCTGGCGGAGGTACGACACTTCCAGCTCCTCGGGCTACGGCACAAGTATCGCTCCCCATCCCTCCCCCGAGCAGGCACCTCACAGTTCACTCAGAGGCAGGGGCCTCTTCCACTCCTTCACCAGCCCACCTACCCTTAGGCCACAAAAAATGGAAGAGATCTTTCTCACTAGGTCTGGCAAAGGAGTAGAGGAGCTCAGAGATTAAACAGCTCCAAACTACAGCTCCATAAAAATGCTTTATAACCAAGAGACACCCCATTTTGAAATGCTAGAGAAAACGTGAAGGAGATGGACGGATGATGACTGTGATCAGCCCTTTTACCTTTTTGGCCTTCTTTTGCAGAGATACTGACCTTCTTCCTGTCATCCTTGCGGTCAAACGCACACTGCTGCTTGCACTGCTCGCAGGAGTGAGGAGGTCCATACTTCTTTTCAGAGTTTGTGCAGCGCTGGCACTTGTTTCCAATGAACGCTGCTATGATGTTGCAGTACTGGCAGGGTTTCGGCTTTAAGAAACAAGAACAACTGATGCAGCAGTGCCTTCTAATCACATTAATACGTCGCTCTTTCACCTTTTCCCCATCATTTCACAACTTCTACTCCCCTGTTCCAAGCTAACCATAATGCTGATCCAGGAGCCATAACCACATTTGGACCCCTGGTCTCCAGCTAAGTGTATTTAGCCATGGCACCCAGACCGTTTATCAAGTGCTACGAACTCTTTGGAAAACGTGTAACACCAAAATAGAAACAATCAAAATCTCTCTTTCAGATTTCAGACAAGCAGGACAGAAAGACTTATCGCTGCTTCCTGCAGCAATCTCAGTTTGTGTGAGCATGCTCCTGCTTCGATTGGGTATCAAATCGTTCATTTCCTGGCCTAAAGTGATGCAGGGCTGCTCCTTTCTGTACTAAAAGAAGAGAAAAGGTAAAACTTCATGCTTGAGGGACCTGCATATTATTGATCAGTCATGCTATTACAACAGAGCCAGCTCATAAACCGCTCTGGGATTCAGCGGGATAAAGACAAGAAAGATGAAAGGAAAAGAGGATGGTGAGAATGAGCCCCACTCACTTACTGTGCCATAGAGCTTCACATTCTGAGCACACTTCTTGCATATTGTGTTGGTTTTGCTGTTAAAGAGAAGGATAGGTTATTCCATTAACACTCTCCCAAAGAAAATTAAACCTCTGTGGTTAGGATCCCTGTCTCCCCTAGGCTCCATCTCTAGTGGCGAGACCGTATTCATCTTCACTAGGGACTCAAATATCAAAGTGCACTTCCTATCTCCACCTGGGTGAGGATAATTTGCCAAAAAGTCCAGTTACTAGGAGGTATCTTTTAATTAAGGCATCCCAGATGACACCAGTTTTTTGTCCTTACAAACACAGGAGCCTGATCATCAGGTAACTGGCAGTAGGCATGATTCTGGGTTCTGGAGGAGGTCTGCTCTGGATGCCGAGGTTAAGGCAGGCCAGGCCAGGGGTGTATTTGTCCAACAAACACAGGAAAGAGCACCCCACACAACACTGGGTTTACCAATCCTTCCTCTGTAAGCTACATAACTTGCAAAAAAGGTAAAAGCATAGCTAAAGGAAACACATTAGGAAATAATTTTTGGATACCAGAAATCAGCGAAGAGGAAAACTTGAGGGAAGGTGCAGTCAGATCCTTCACTGGAAGATGCATCTGAGCACCAAGCAAAAATAAAAAGCAAGCAAAAGGTGCAAATCTAAGGACACTCCAGGCCCAGCAGACCTTTGAAGGAGGCCAAAGGTCCCCCAAGTCTTCCACAGCAACAATCTGCAGGTTAAGGCTCAGTCATCAAAGGTGTGGAAACACTACAGTTCCCCAGGTGTGTCTGTTCTAAGCTCAGTGAGCGTTTACCTTTCCTGCTGGAATTCAGTCCTGCAGTAAGTGCATTTAACAATGGGATGTGCAATCCGGCATTCCTGCAACAACAGAAGCCTTCAGTGAGATGCAGTGCTTCTCCCATACACCATTTCCCAAAATCCCAGATCACCTGCTGACCTCAGCTCCCACCACACACACGCCTACATCCGTCAAACACCAAACATTTCCTCCCTGTACAGTCATGCTGCTCTCACAAGGGCTGAGAGCAGAGGAAGGGTGACGGGAATGACATGTGTCACAGGTGAGCCAGAAGCACAATGAGATTTGTAATGTGTGCTTATTTGTGCCCAACACCCACAGACAAGGGTCATGGTCGTTGGCCTCACCTCCCAGGGCAGGAACACAGAGTCCTGCCACAGTTATTCACACCTCTGTCCGGACTGCCTCCGGCCCTGCTCTCCTCTCAGCCTTCCCCTGGGCTCACCTGCTTTGCCCCATCTCACTCAGCAATCCCAGGCTGCTCCATTTCCTGCCTCCCATTCCTTATCTCATCCCCTATCTCATTCTTCCCCATCCACCCAGACTATCTCCCCAAGACTCATCTCCCTCCTTCAAGACACCATAAGGCCTCCCCCTAAATGCCCCCAGACCCTCCCAAACACCCCAGCATCCCCCAAACGCCCCAGGCCTCTCCTCTTGATACCAGCCTCCCTCACAAACAGCCCTTCAGTTGCCCCCAGGCCTTCCCTCATGAACAGTGCCCACTTTCCCCCCAATTCACCCCCAATGGGCCCATGATCTCCTCCCCAACACCCTCCAAATACCCCCAGCACCCCCAAACAGCCTTCAAAGGCCCTCAGATCCCTGACAACCCACTCCCCCAAGCAGCCCCTCAATACCGCACTCCCCCCAACATCCCCCGGGCACCACCTGCTGCCCCCACCCCTCCAGCCCCCCAAAACCTCCCCAGTACATCCAGGGCCCCACCCGCACAGCCCTCAACTGCCCACCCCTCACCCCCAGGCCCCACATAACCACCCCCAGGCCCCACATAACCAGCCCAAGGCCTCAGCCTCCCTAGATGCCCCCAAGGCCTCCCATAAACAGCCCCCCCAGTTATCCCCAGTCCTTCTAAAAGCATCCAGCCCCCTCCAACCCCCCCCCCCGCCCGCCCTCCCTCACAAACAGCCCTCCCGTCGGCCCTCGCCCCCCCTCCCCAAGCAGCGCCCTCACAGACAGCACTCCCGGGCCCCCCCCAACCACTCCCGCCGGCCGCCCCGGGCCCCGCCGGCCGCCCCGGACCTTGCAGAGCTGCTGGCCCTGACTGAGCGCCTCGAAGGGGAAGCGCTGGTGGCACTTGGTGCAGGCGTAGAGCGCCGCCATCCCGCCGCCCCGCTGACAGGAGCGGCGCGGCGCAGCCCAGCCCGCCCCGGCCTCCCGTCTCCGCCCCCTCCTGCGGCTCCGCCCTCGCCATTGGCCACCCGCCACATCACTCACGCCTCAGCGGCTTGTCATTGGCTAACGCAGCCGTCACTCCTGGGAGGGAGGGGCGGGGCGGGACCACCTCCTCACCCCGCCCTTTCCCTCCGGGGAAGGGGAAGCGTTGACGTCACGCGCGGGAGCGTTGACGTCACGCGCGGAGCGTTGCGCGCACCGCGGTGATGCAATAAGCCCTCGGCGTGACGCAGCCCGGTGGGGCGCGCGAGATTGCGCAGGGTGGGGGCTGGCCGGCCCACAAGGCCTTGCGGGGGGGGGGGAACCCGGAAGTGGCGTCGGGCCGGGCCGGGCCGGGCCCGGGGAAGGGGCTGGGCCGGGCCGGGCCGGGCCGGGCCGGGCCGGGGGAAGGGCGGAGGAGCGGGGTGGCGGGGCTGAGGCAGGGCGAGGCGAAAGGGACAGTGTTAGGGGAGGGCAGGGCGAGGAAGGGAGGTTGAATTAGGGCGGGGGGGCCAGGGCTGGGCTGGCAGGAGGGGGCCCAGCATGGCCGGGGAGGTGAGGAGGTGCTGCAGGGAGGGGAAGGCCTCTGTGGAGGTGGGTGAGGGAGGGTCAGGTCGGGAGGAAAGGAGGGGGCAGAGAACCGCAGGAAGGAGTGGGCGTCTCCGCTGTCGGAGTGGAGCCGAGGGGGAGCAGAGCCATAAGGGCTGGAGGCAGAGGCAAACCCGTGCCCGAAAGGTTGCGGGAAAGAGAATTGAAGGAAAAGGAAGGGAGAAGGAGGTAGGAGGTGGCGTCTGCAGCGAAAGGAAAACCTTCACGTGAACTTGTTTCCCTCTTTGCTCCAACTCCAGCAGCTGCTGGCGCGCTGCTAGGGCAGCTGCTCCTCCGCAAGTCCCAGGCACAGCCAAGACTGTGACTTGCATGGGTGGATCTGCCTCTGGTCTGGGGCAGGGTCTGCATTGCACACTGCAGCTCGCTGGGGTTACGCCACAGCTGCAGTCCGCAGCTTCGGGCTCTGGGAAGACTTTTCCCTCATTTTGTTCCAGGTGCGAGGTCGGAGTCCGGTCGCTGCAGCAAGAGCGAATCGTACAGTGCACGCACACTGAATAATTATTTGTTTTTTTTAATCAAGTAGTTGTCATTTCTTGCGATGTGACACACAACAGGTGCTGTGAGCTTAAAGTTTATGCTGCCTGCCTGAACAAATGGGGGAGTTAAAGCATTTTGGAGTTAAAAGTTCACTCTGTAGAGCCAAGATGGAGCGAACAAAAGGCTGTAACTACTCACAGTTGTGTTAATAAACCCACAGTTGTGTTAATAAACCCACAGCAGTGTGATCTGGTCCCTGTTGTGCCGTGTTGCCTGACATTCCCGTGATCTGACACCCTTCCTTCCCTCAGACCATCAGGGATGCCTTGAAATCTTTGGGAAACTTCTTTCCCCCACTTTTTTTTTTTTTTCCCCTCACCAGATGACAGAGTATTTGTGGTCCAAGCTTGTGCAAGTGGTGAAGCTGAAATATGAGATGCTCACTGCAGTGCTCAGTCTTTTCCCAAGAAGGACCGGGGGAGTGTCTTGGGTTTTTAGTAAGGCTGCGTGGGTGTGCATATTAAACTGAAATTCTGCTGTGCTTGGCTACCTCGGGGACTAGTTATAATCACCGGGCAAATATGCTGCGTGTAGGAGAAATACTTAATTTCATGAAATTGGTTGCATTGTGCTGCATGCTAGGTTGTGATTGGGAAATACCGGTGGGTGAAAGCAGGAGGCAGAGCTTGGCAGAGGCGGCGGATGGCTTTAAACAAAACCCTCCTCGCTGCTCGGGGGCTGCGATGCTCCGAGGAGAGGTTCTGGGGGAAACGGGGCGGAGGTGGAGGGCTGACAGCGCACCTGGAAAACGTAAACGCCGCAAGCGATTCGTTACAAGAAATAAAACCTCCTCAAAGCCGGGGGGGTGGTGGTTGCAAATCTCTCGAGCTGGAGGAGAAGGAACGATCGCGTTTCAGAATGTGAACAACAAACCTGCCAGAGCAGACACGGTCGCCAAGGGAAAAACATTTGGCTAAGGAAGAGCGTTTGTAAAGCTGCTACCGAAGGAAGTGCAGTAAGAAACGTTTAAAAAGCCACTGCCTCAGTGATTTTCCAGGATAGCCTCGCAGTCTGTAGCTTTGCAGAGCTTGGAAAACCATGCAGAGCACATCAGATGCAACCATTTGTACCCCAAAAAAGCTCCAGTTATTGTATTCAATAGCAAAAGTGAGGTGGTTTCCCCTGGATCATGGTCTTTGCCATCCTAAAACCTTGGGGTTCTGCAACATGCGTCCTCATCTGCCTCCGGAGACCGAGGCCCCCCCAGGAGCCCCTTCCCCAGGGTGTGGGGAGCTCGTGATCAGCCCCTCCAGATATTCCGGAGCATTTGGGAGCCAAGAAGTTGCCAAAGCAAGTTTAATTCAGCTGCTGTTCTTTGCCACTGTCTGTGGTTCTCTGCAAATCACTAACAGATAATATTTTCATATTCTGGCTCTCTCCACGTCCCCTGCTTTCTGAATAATTACCTTGTTTGTGCGAGCCGTGAGAGGTTTTCACAGATAATTCATCCCAGCACTGAAAGGCAGCCAGCTTTTGGGCTGGAGCACATTTTCTGGCCACCTGGCATCGGCGCGCAGAGGTCTGCGCTGGAGCACAGCTGCCTCCGGAGGGAACCGCCGGATCCAGGACAGCCGAGGGCAGGGCGAAAAAGCCAAACCCAGCTGAAATCCCAGCCGCCTTTCCTCGGAGAATAATTTCGCTTGGCAAACTCAGCCCACCCCGAGTTTCTGGATGTGTGGACAGATTGATCCCGCAGATCTGGATGCTCTCACCCGCAGAAAGGCCGTTTCGCTGGAAACAAAAACACCTCTCGGGAGCTGTTGGTGGAGGTGTGCCGTGTCTCAGCTCGCTCTCCGTGTCCCAGCTGGCGCTGGGCTCTGCGAGACTGGGCGGGTCGGAGCCCAGTGTGGAGCTGGGATCGCCCCAAGGTTCCCATCCATGTCCCAGCAGATGAGTTGCTCCAGGGCAGGCAGGAGGAGTTGATCATCAGAGCCAGACCACCAAAGATGTTGGGTAATTGCTGGCATCACTGTGCTGAGGGGCTTCAATGAGACAACATCAGCAGCCCTGGCCTACAGCCTCCATCATCCTGATGGAGAGCACAATATCCTGATCTTCAATCCGGGCTGGGAAGGGCGTCAGCAGCTCCATCTTCACCATAGACAGACATTGTTGAGGTGAAAGTCATGGCTGGAGACACTCACCTGGGAGGCGATGCATTCAACAACCAGTTGGTGGGCATCTTCATGGATGAATTCTTCAAGAAGCATCAAGAGATCATCAGGAAGGACGGACGAGCTGTTTGGAGGTGGCCAAACAGATTCTCACCTCCGGCGTGAAAGCCACCGTCAGCTTGGGCTGCCTCTGACGGGATCGACTTGCAGGCAGACGTTACACGTGCCCAGTTTAAGCACCTGAGCATCAACCTCTTGGTTGGCAGATGCCAAGAAGCAGCAGCTGAACAAGGAGGAGACCCTGAAGGTGGCAGAGGACCATGAGAAATACTGAATAGAGGATAGAGTGCAGGACTGAAAGCTGACCACCGAGGACTACCTCCAGTCCTGTGCTCTCAGCGTGAAGCTGACCTCTGGAGACATCTTGAACTACTTCACCCTGCAGACCAAGAAGAAGATGGGATTCTCAAGGGGACATACGGGAGGCAGGTGCCCAGTCCTCTCAGCTTTTGCTCTCCAGGCAGTGTTTCCTCCACATAAAGCACCCACCAGCCTCAGCTGATGTTTCACCATCAGGGTAAGCAAATTTGGGGAGTTCCCTATATGACTGGCAAGCTGGAAGTGCAGGGTATGCCGGCAATGTGCCTCTTCCAAAGGCAACCTTCAGCGCACACCTTTAGGCCAGCTTTGCTTTCAGTAAAAAAGCAAGGTTCCGAGCGGTTGTTCTTTGCTGTGCTCTGCAAAACCTGGAGCGACTCCGAGGTTTGGGTGTTGAGGGAAGTCTGGAGGTCGCAGCTCAGCCAGGCTGGGAGCCAGAGCCCAAGGCTGGCCCTGGAAACAGCAAATCCCTCTTTGGGTCTGTCCATTCTTATCTTCTCCTTTTTCAAATATAATGAATGGATTTTTTTTAATTTTTTTTTTAATTCCCAGACATCCTTAACTACCCACGCTCGGAACTGCTATCCCTAATGCCACAAATGCAAAATTTCAGGCTCCTGCTAAACACTTCCTGGGGCTGCAAAACCTCCAGCTCTTGAAGCCACCTGCGTGTTCAGCAGCAAATTCAGAACATCGCCTACCCAAAGGGAGCCTGAAAGTCACGGTTCCCTGAAAGTCAAAGCATGTTTTATTGACTGCAGTCAAGAGAATCAAAGATCTGGAGACCTGGACTCCCACAGAATAAACCACATTATTCCTGCGCAGTGATCATTTCTCTCCCAGACGTGAATTCGAGTCAGCACCCCTGCTGGGAATGATTAAAGACCACTTCAGAAATCAGTGCAGCAAATTGTAAAATAAGCAGGTGAACAAGTGAAAGAAAACAAGAAAATATTATGACCTGCCACCCTCAATCGGGAGCAGTCGCATCGCCTGGAAGGACGCGCTGCTCCCTGGGTGCAGCAGGGAATGTGGTGGTTAAAAAAATAAAAGGGTGTAGCTGTGGGGAAAGCCACGTCTCAGCTACCAGAAACCCATTTTGGAGGAAGACGGAGCCTCTGCATGCATGGATACAAGCCAAGGCTGATTTTTCCCCTTTTGTAGGCTCCCCTCCCCACCTGCCTGATGGTTAATTTGGCTCTGGAATTGGGAAGGCAGAGCCTGGCAGTGCCAGTAGCTCCCACCTAGGAGCTCTGGGCTGCCCCACTTGGTGCTGCCTGCCCGGCTCCGTCCCCAGGCTGGAGGTGAGCAGGGCACCAGGACCCCAAGAATGAACATTCACTCCATGCCAGCATCCAGCCTGGACACTCCAAGAGGAGCACCGGCCTTGCCAACCCCCCGGCTCTTGGTCAGGCTTCCCCATGGCTGTGCAGTTTTGGGGTAAAGCACTGGAGCAAAGGGAAACAAAAGGAGCACATAGCTCTGAGCCTGACTACTCTTCAGGAGGTTGGACAAAAAAAAACCCTGAAATATCCTGGATGAAATGAGCTTTGGGTCTCCTTTGGATCCATGGGGGTTCCCTCCATCCTAGAGGCTGTTGGCAGCAGCATAGGAAAGCCCCAGAAGCTCCGCTTTCCCCCTAAACAGGTGGGGAAACTGAGTCACCAAGCACTGACCCACATAGGAGCCTGGAGAGAGGCTTAGCAGAGGACCCAGATGTTCCGAGAGGCTGGGGACCGCTCACCCTGGCAGGGGCAGCTCCCTTGTTCCCAGTGTGACACCAGCTGCCAGGACAGGGCAGAGTCTGGCTGGGGAGAGGAGAGCCCAGCACAGCTTCTGAGAGTGGATTTAGGCTCCGTCCCACTGCTGGGAAGGGGGTGCTGGTACTTCTGGGAGTGGCTCTGGGGTTAGGATGCACATAAGCCAAATGGGGTGAGCCTGGGCTGAGCACTGGGTGAAACTCATCCCCCAAGAGGGCTGCAGAAGACAGTCACGGCAAGGGCTGTGGTTGGTGGGGGACGGGGTGGGGCTGGCAGAAGACACCTCAGCATCAGGAGGTGTTCAGTCAGGACAGGATCGGACTTGGATCAGACAGGATCACTTCTACAGGCTTTTATTGCCGAAATCATAAAATTCCTCTCCAAAGGGCTGGGAGCATCCTCTGACTTCCCAGTTGAGAGGCCCCCCTCTGCCCCACAGCCACCCCTTGGGGCCCCACATCCCTCTGCCAGCCCCCCTGGAGCTGCCCACGGAGACATGGAGGGGACAGGGCAGGTGTGGGGCCGTGTCCCATCAGGCCAGGATGGGGAAGGAGGCAGCAGTAGCCACACCACAGTTGTTGTCCTTCATGGCCATGAGGATGTAGCCGTCATTGCCCCAGTACGTGGACCAGGAGTTCTTGATGAGCCAGTAGCTCTTGCCATGCAGGACCCCATAGCCCACGGCCAGCACTGCGTGATCCAGTGCCAATGTCTCATTTCCTGGCCGGGAGGAGAGAAGAAAATGGAAACATCTCAGTCCCCATCCCTTGGAGCTGGAGATCGTTCCCGATGCAGTGAGTGGCCCCGTTTCCCCCAGCCAGGAGCTTGGCGGGGAGGTAAATCCCACCCTGCAAATATTTTTGTCTATTCCACAGCCAACCAGCAGGACATGGAACCTCCTGGCTTGGCCAGACTCACCGCAGTGGGGCTCCTCGTAGACACCGTTGGCGTAGAAGGCGAAGGACTTGTGTGAAGCGTCGATGTTGACGGCCACGGGGCCGTGCTTGACCAGTGCAGCCTTCAGCGCCGCGGCGCTGCCCCGCTCCACGCTGGCATAGCCGGCAAGCTGGGCCACCAGCTCCGACCCGTTGCAGTGGCAGTAGCCGTTCTAGGGGGAGAGGTTGAGGTGGAACTGGGGTCCCAGGGCAGGTGGGGGGGGTCCAGCCCACCCCGGGGAGGGGGAAGGAGGGCAGCTTGGATGGAGCATCCGTAAACCAAAGTAGAGCCTACATCCACTGCCAAAGGGGTGATGGCTGATTTGGGAGAGCCTGGGGGGGAGGACTGGGGAGGGGGTGGCACTGCACCCCCCTGAGCAGCTCTGCCACCCTCACCTGCCCCAGGTAGGGCCCGTAAGACTCGGTGCTGGCAATGCCACCGTGCTTCATGACCCACTCGTAGGCTCGCCACTCCTCGCCCCCATCACACGCCTGGTTCCCAAAGCCCCAGGAGCAGTCGATGAGGACTTGTTGGGACAGGGGGGTCAGCACGCCGGTCTGGGAGGTGGGGAGATGACACACTGTAGGGACAAGGCCAGGCACCCTCCAGGTGCCCTGACCATCCCTGTGGGGCACAGCCCTGCTTGCACCTTGAGGAAGAGGGCACCCTCCATTGCGCCCGTCGTGGCGAAGCTCCAGCAGGACCCACAGACAGCCTGGTCCTTCACGGGGGTCACAGCACCTGGGGACACATTTACCAGAGCAGTGGAGGCTGCTGGCTGTCCCCGCACAGACCCCGGCGCACAGCCGACCCCCAGCCCCATGCACGCCGTGAGCTCGCCCGCCAGTAGCACCAGTTGTCTCCTCACCATAGAGCCGCCAGTCGAGGCTCTCAGGCAGGTTGAGGCCGGCATAGAGCTCGGTGGGGAAGGGCTGCCCGTTGTTGGGAGCCCCGCTCCGGCGCCGGCCCCGCAGGGCGGCCAGTTCCTGGGGCGTGCGGTCGGCCAGGTGGTTCAGCGCCAGCGTGTAGGAGAGCGCGGCGCGGTTCCTCGAGTGCACGAACCTGCGGCAGAGCGGAGATGCTGTGAGAAGGGAGCAGGTAGGGGGTCCTGAGCACCACCCTCAGCCCATCCCCGTGGTATCCCGTACCGCATGTTATGAATGAAGGCGTGCTTGCGATGCTCATGCTCCTCCTCGCTGCTGTAGCTCTTCCCAAACCGCTCCTTGTAGCGGTGGAAGAGGTGGTGATGGATGTGGTCCATGTCTGGAGCCCTCCCCACAAATTCCTGCATGGGGTTGGCCACGATGCGGTGCTCGGGGCCCGCCGCGGGCCACTGCTCGCACTGCACCCCTGCCACAAAGCACGGAGGGTGGGTGATGGCTCCCGAGCAGGGATGGGCTCTCTCAGCCCCCCAGCTGGGATGCATGGCATGGTCACCCCCAAAACCATTGGGGCTGTCCATCCCATCTAGATGTGTGCATGCTGCAAGGGGGGGGGGGGAATTGCACCCACATCAGAGCTGCCACCCGAGCACCCACTATCCCACCCAGCACCAGGAGAGCACCCACGTCACCCCAGCTATTGATTACATTTCTCCCCTGCTTTTTCTCCCTGCCAAACCAATTCATCTAAATTATCAGACTTTAAAAAAAAAAAACAAAAAATCAAATTTAAAAGGTTGGAGGGATGCTCTGCTTCGGTGGCACCACCGGCCACAGGTTGGGCTGTGGGGTGGTGGGGGCCACTCACCCTCGGGGAGGTGGAAGACACTGGGGGGGAAGCGGTGGCTGAAGGAGGAGTAGTCGATCTCGTACTTGTCGTAGTGGGAGCCCAGGAGGCTGTTGAAGCCGCGCACCTCGTAGTGCAGCGGCACGGGGCCGCGGGCCGAGCCGCCCACCCGCAGCGTGTAGACGTTCTTCTTGCGGCCCCAGTAGGAGACGTTCTGCCAGACGGCGCAGCGCTGCCCACGGAAACGCTCCTCCCGCACCCACTGGGCACAGCACACGTGTCAGGGACTGGAGTGCCACGCCGGCACTGGCACCGCGCCCCCGGTGAGCTGGAGTGCCCCACAGTGCTGGCACTCCACCCGTGCACCCATCCTGCCAAGCTGGATGCAACCCCTCCATCTCCATCACCCGTGGCCACATCCAGCCTTGCAGTTAGTCATTCCTAGCCAGAGGGGGCAGCTTTGCCCACGTAGGGAGGTAGCCACTGGACACCCCACACCCATGGGGTCTCTTATCCCCCTCCCCATGAGAGTTCCTTGTCCCCCTCCCCTGCCCCATCCTGCATCCCGGGGGACCATTCCCTGGAGCTCACCTTGAAGTTCTCCAGGCTGGGGAAGACACTCTGTGGGGCGATGAGGTCCCCGTCGGTGCCGTTGATGCGGAAGCACTTGCGGACATTGACCTCTGTCTCCGTGGTCTCAGGAGTCACCTTGAAGCTGGCACCGAAGGGCTCGATGGAGCCAAACTGGTAGGTGACCACTTGGCCTGGGAATGGACACAAGGTCAAGCCAAGCCGTGGTGGTGGCTCCCAAGGCTTTGCTGGGGCACCTGAAGGTCCTAGGGCAGGAGGGGGATGGTGAGGGGTTGGGAGGGGCATGGACCCCTTTGTGCACCCACCGCCGTAGTACTCGATGCGGCTCTTCCCCCCGGTGAGGTTGTACCAGGCTTCGAAGGGCTCCCTGATCTCCGCGTAGGGCAGGTTGATGACTCCTGCGGGCACAGAGGGGCTGTGCTCAGAGCGGGGAACTGTGGGGATCTGAGCCCTGGGGGGCATCCCTGTCCCCCTGCACCAAGCCTGGGAGGGGAGCATGGGGACAGCAGGGAACACCTCAAGGCCCCACGGCATCACCCCCCTTCTCCCACCCAAGGCCACTGCCGGCAGCCCCACACCTCCGGGGGAATCGGAGCCTCCTCGGCTCAGGGGGAGCCAGTGGCTGGAGGCAGAGGACCCCCTTGTGCAGCACGGCAGTGGCACCGTCCCAGAGGGGTGCCCTGTCCCCAAGCAGTACCTGTGACATGGTAGATGTCCCCAAACGTGGGTGTCTCCAGAGGAGCTTTGCACTCTGCTCCTGAAAGAAAAACAAAACCAAACCCCAAATTTACACTGCAGATTTCCCACCTCTCCACCGCAGGGGCTGGCAGCGGTGCTGGTCTCTTGCTGTCCCATGGGAGAGGGGGACAGACCCAGGAGAGCCCATGCTGGTGGCAGGACAGAGACCAGGGGTCCCCAAGCCAGTGGTCCCCACTCCTCCACTAACCCTCTGGCTGACCCAGAACCCCCCCCACATCCCCACTCTCCCTGGAGTGCAGCCAGCTCAGAGACACCCCAAAACCCCCACACACACCCCAGGGTATGAGGGGAGGGGCAGCCATCTGAACCCCCATATGCCACACAAAAGCATGCCCACTTCTCCAGACATGGGGACAGGGACAGAGCAGCCCCCTCCCAGGTCCAGGACCCCCAGCAGCAGCCCAGGACCACCACAGTGCCCAGGCTAAGGGGCATGATGGCATCACCCAATGATGGGGGCACAGCATCTGTCCTCCCCACCCCAGACCTGGCCAGGGTGGGTGCTCACCCAGCAGCACAGCAGCCCCCAGCACCAGCAGCCACCCCAACCCCTCCATCCTGCACACCCCAGCCCACACTGCTGCCCTGCACCCACAGGTGACTTAAATACCGCTGGTGGGTGGGCAGAGAGCTGCTGGCAGCCAACGGGCAGAGCCTCGTTCTTCCCCAGGCTGTGGCTAGACCAAGGGGGGGTGTGGCTTTATGTTGCCCCCCTGGCCACCACGGGAACCCATGGATGCCTTTCCCACTCGCAGCAGTGTGGGTGCCGATGTTGGGTGCTTTGCGGGGCTTGGGGTGGGGGGAGCAGGGTGGGACCCAGACCCTTGTGGGCGCCAGGTGCCCAGTGGCAGGGCCATGCCCTGTGATGATGGATTGGGGGCTTGGTGGTGGGTGCTGGGTGGTGTCCCTGTGCTCCCACCCACTCTGCGTGGCGGTTTGCAGCCAGGCTTTGCCACATGTGCGAGCAGGGGGAGCATCTGCAGAACACTGGGGCAAGGAGGTGCAGTGACACCCTACGAGGCACCCCAAAACCCCTCGGGGTGCTCCCTACCCTCCTGGGACAGGAGCCAAGGTGCCCCCACCAAAGGCAGTGCTGGGCAGCCATGGGGAGACGGGGGCCGTTTGCATCTCTGCATCCTTCCCGCTGTACCATCAGGGCAAGCTCAGGGCTGCAATTGGTGGGGGGGGGGTTAACTGGAAAAAGGGGAAAGATGCAGATGAAATGTGGGGAGTTACGTGGAAAATCAGACGCGGGGAGGACAGCAGCGCTGCGGTGGCAGTGGAGTGGCCTTCACCCCTCCCGCTTGCCGCGCGTCCAGCTGGCCCCCAGCCCAAGGTGACGGCGAGCGCCCGCCCGAGCCCAAAGCAGCGGCGATAAGGGCTCGGCGCGCGCCGGCTGCACGTGCCACGGCGACGGGGTGAGCCGGGTTCGGCTGCACCCTTGGGTGCAGGGTGGGCTGATGCACCTCCCCAGGGACCACTGCTGCGGCTGTCATAGCACCCCGGTGCCCGAACTGCAGCCCACCCTGAGGAGGTACCAGCAAAGAGAGACCATCGGGGTCTGGGCGGAGAGACCCCCCCATCCCGATTGCAGGACCCCCATGCACCGACCCCCCCCTCTCCCAGGAGGGCTCGAATCCAAACTGGGAGCAGCCGGGTGAGCCATGGCCATGGCATAAAGTGCCTTTCCCCAGAGCGGAGCAGCCCCGTGGGGGGATCTCGGCTCGCGGCGTTGGCAAACACCGCCGGTGACATCCCCACCCGTAGCCACAACAGGGACCGGAGCAGTGGGGCAGAGGGTGGATGCCTTCCCCCCTCCCCGACATCCCTGCGCCTGGAATTTCTTGTCTCAGCAGAAATCCCAGCGCTTGTTTGTGCTCCACCTCGAGAGACAGGGCTGGAAAAGCCGCTCCCCTCGCCCTGGGTGTCTGGGATCGGCTGCCAGAGCCGGCTGGCTCTGCCAGGCAGGTCCCGTGCCCTCCCCGGGAGGCCCCTGCCATCCCACGGGACACAGAAAACAGGGAGACGTCAGGTCACGAACGTGGGTGGGTGGGCAGCAATTGAGTCTCTCCTGTGGAAGCAAAGCAGCATTTTGCCGGGGTCTTTATTGGCAAACTCATGGCTGGGTCCCCATCCAGCCCTTTGTCCAGCACCCCATGGCCCTGTCCCACCATGTCCCCTACTCCCTCCTGCATGACGTGTCACACGGAAGGCTCTGATCCAGGGATGGGTGCTGGGAGCATCACCCAGGGCTCTTCGGCAGAGCCAAGGAGTGGCTCAGGCCAGGATGGGGTAGGTGGCTTCGGTGGCCACGCCGCAGTTGTTGTCCTTCATGGCCATGAGGATGTAGCCATCGTTGCCCCAATATGTGGACCAGGAGTTCTTGATGAGCCAATAGGTCTCTCCCTGCAGGACCCCGTAGCCCACGGCCAGCACCGCGTGGTCCAGTGTTCCCGGCTTGTTCTCTGCAGGGGACGACACGGGACGTGGCTCATCTGGAGACCATCCTGGCAGCGTTGGGTGGGGACACACCGCAGGACCGGTTCCCTCTTTCACCCCTGGCCAAGATGCTCAACAACGAGGAGGGGATCCTGGGTGTCCTGGCACCTCCCTGGGCACCCAGGTCGTCCCATGCCCTGTGTGCCATGCGACTCACCGCACTTGGGCTCGTAGTAGATGCCGTTGGAGTAGAAGGAGAAGGTCTTGTGTGAGGCATCGATGCTGACGGCCACGGGGCCGTGCTTGTAGATGGCAGTTTTGACCGCCGTGATGTTGCCCGAGGTGACGTTGACGTAGCCCGTGATCTTGGCCAACATCTCGGACTGGTTGTAGTGGCACAAGCCATTCTGCAGCACCCAGAGCAGGGTGCGGACACACACACTGTGTCACCCAGAGCCCCCAGGTCCCCTCACTGGGACCCTGCTGTGACAGCATCCTGGCTCGGGTCCCTCTGTCCTCCCTTGCCCACTGCAGTGAGGACGTTGTCCCAGTTGCTGCAGGGACAGAGCGCTGCCCGCCCGTGGCGTGGGGAGCTGGCTCTGCACCCAAAGCCCTCGGGGGGCTGTTGCCTTCATCTTGCAGCCACAACCCTGTCCCCGGGCAGCCCTGCTCCATCCCTGCACCCCAGGGTACGGAGGGACCCACGGCACCACCCATGGGTGGAGGAGCCTTGTCCCTGTTTTGCAAGAAGGAGAAACTGAGGCACGTGGTGATGAAACCAACCGACGGAGCCCCAGGGCTTGGCTTTGGACTGTGCTGTGAACCTCATGGAGCCTGGGGACGAGGTGCCCTCCCCATCTTCAGAGCCCATCAGCACTTCTGACCCATCCTGATCACCCCACCGTGGCTTTAAAGCCAGGCTCAGGGGCCACATCCTGAGACCCGGGGGACCCCAGCAGGTGGATCCACCCTCACCTGCCCCTTGTAGGTGCCGTAGGACTCGGTGGTGGCGATGCCACCGTGTTTCTTGATCCACTCGTAGGCTCGCCACTCCTCACCCCCATCACAGGCGTAATTCCCGAAGCCCCAGGAGCAGTCGATGAGGACTTGTTGGGACAGGGGGGTCAGCACGCCAGTCTGCGGGGGGAAACATGCTGTAGGGACAGGGCCGGGCACCCTCCAGGTGCCCTGACCATCCCCATGGGGCATGGCCCCACTCACACCTTGAGGAAGAGGGCACCCTCCATCGCGCCTGTCGTGGCAAAGCTCCAGCAGGACCCGCAGACGGCCTGGTCCTTCACGGGGGTCACAGCGCCTGGGGACAGCGGGGTAGGGGGTGAGGGGCTGGGTGACACGGGGGGATGAGGGCAGGTGGAAGGGAAACTGAGGCAGGAGTTGAGGACCCGCTGTGCTCCCAGAGGCGGCACAGCCAGGGATTGGTGCTAATCGAAGATGGGGGGAATGCACCAGCAAACCTGCGGGACCCCCACCCTTGGGTTGGGGCGAGCTTTTCGGGGGTCACTCCCAGTTGTTGGGGACACAAGGGGAAGCCAGATGTGGCACCACCTCACATCTGGGCTCCCAGACTGAGCAAGGGCCAAGTGCCGTCAGAGCTGCCCCTGGCCGGACCAGCCCATTCCCCAGCTTCCAGCTGCTGAGCAGTGCGGGGACCGGAGAGAGATGCAGGTGCCAAGGGGCAGCACAGCCCCCTGGGCTCCGTGGCATGGGGATGGCGAGCAGGGTGGCTCGGCTGGACTTGGCACTGGCCGGGACAAGGTGTGTTCACACCCCCCGCATCGGAGCGCAACACCTCCCTGCAGCACCGCGCCGGCGAGACCCCCGTCCCCTCGACCCCGCACCTACCGTACATGCGCCAGTCGAGGCTCTCGGGCAGGATGAGGCCGGCGTAGAGCTCGGTGGGGAAGGGCTGCCCGTTGTTGGGAGCCCCGCTCCGGCGCCGGCCCCGCAGGGCGGCCAGTTCCTGGGGCGTGCGGTCGGCCAGGTGGTTCAGCGCCAGCGTGTAGGAGAGCGCGGCGCGGTTCCTCGAGTGCACGAACCTGCCGCCGTGGTGGGGACAGCGTCAGCTGGCACTGGCATCATCTCCCACCATGCCCGGGGATGAGGACCACCCCAGCTACCCGTACCTCATGTTGTGCACGAAGATGCTCTGCCTGTGCTCCAGCTCCCGCGCCGAGCCGTAGCGCCGGCCCAGCCGCCGGCGGTACTGGTGGAAAACCTCATGGGCCCAGGGCTGGTGCCGTCCCACCAGGTCCTCCATGGGGTTGGCCAGCACCCGGTGCTCCGCCGCGTTGTCCGGCAGGACCCCGCATTTCTTCGTCTCTGGGGAGTGAGGAGGGGACGCCGTCAGCCCGAGCCCTGCGGGCAGGATGGGGGGGTCCAGCCTGGCTCACCGTTGATGGGGAGGTCGAAGATGGAGGGGGGGAAGCTGTTGTCGAAGTCGGTGTAGGTGATCTCGTACTTGTCGTAGTGGGAGCCCAGCAGGCTGTTGTAGCCCCGCATCTCATAGTGGACGGGGGCCACCCCGCAGCTGGAGTTGGTCACCCACAGGGTGTAGACGTTCTTCTTCTGCGCCCAGTGGGTGACGTTCTGCCAGACGGCGCAGTACCGGCCCCGGTAGTACTCCTCCCGCAGAAACTGGGAAGGAAGTGGCAGCAGGGAGGGGGGGCTCTGGGTGAGGACCCCGCATCACCCCCTGTGCTCGCTCCTTCCCACCCACCGCCTTCGCAGGAGCCCGTTTGCTCCCAGTGCACGTCCGGCACTTTGCACCAGCCACCCACCTACACGGCCGGCCACGCGTGGGGCAAGGATTCGGGGTGCAACACCCCTGTCCGGCTCAGTGGTGCCCGGGGGTCACGCCGCCATGCACGGTGCTGTACGTGCACCCATAGCGGGGTGGCCTGGCTGCAACCCCGTCCAAAGCCTCCAGTTTTTTCCTGCGTGTTTCCAAGCTCTTGCCCCGCGGGCGCGTGTTTGGTCCGGTGTCCGGCTTGGTGACAGCCGGCTGTCCCCATCGCTCGTGCGCTGCACCCCTCCTGCTGCGCCCGGTCCTGCCGGAGGCTGGGGCCGGCCGGAGCTGAGCCGCCGTGCAGCGACTTGCCTGAGCCGTCCCGAAACGCCGGCGTTCGTGTGGGCTGCAACACGTCCCAACACGGCTGCCAAGGTTGGGAAAGGAGCTGGGAGTCCGGCCCCGATCCGGTTGGGGAAGTGACCCTCCCTGCGCCCCGGGGTGCGGGGGCATGTCCTGGCCTGTCCCAGCACCCTGTACCCTCTGGGATGGAGAGGAGCATCTCCAGCTGCCCAGCAATCCCTTCTGGAGCCTGAAGATGCTCCGGGCAGCAGGTGGGATCCGGGCTCCAGCTCCCTCACCTTGAAGCCATCGATGGTCGGGAAGACACTCTGAGCCTTGACCACGTCCTCCTTGGAGCCGGGCAGCTGGAAGCATTTCCTGGCGTTCACCTCCTTCTCGGTGGTCTCTGGCGTGATCTTGTACCGCATCCCGTAGGGCTTCACCGCCGCCAGCTGGTACGTTATCACCTGCCCTGTGCCAGCGGGAAGGGGAAACTGAGGCACGGTGGTTCCTACCTGCATCCTCGCTTTGCACAGGGATGAGGCTGGTGCAGGATGGGCATGGCCTGGAGCAGATGGGTGCCCGCCTGCTTACCTCCGTAATACTGGATCCGGCTCTTGTTTCCCGTCAGGTTGTACCAGGCTTCGAAGGGCTCCTCGATCTCAGCGTAGGGCAGGTTAATGACACCTGTGGGGGTCCCCAGTATGGGACACAGCTCAGCCCCGAGGCCTCAGCACCCCGGCATCCCTCCCTGAGACCCCCACACCCACAGAGCACACAGACTCGCAGCTGGCCGAGCACCCGGCTGTGGGACTCTGCCCTGGTTTGGTGCTGGGACAGCCCGATCCTGCCCGGTGCCGAGCAACCTCCGCTCCCCTCCGTGGCAAAGGGGTCCCATTACCTCGGACGTGGTAGATGGAGCCGAACTGGGGGGGGTGACGGGAAACCCCAGAGTCCTGTCCTGAAAGGCAGAGAGGAGCAGGGGTGAGTGGGGGCTGTGTCCCCCCTGCCAAGCTGGGGACGGTGCCGGGGGGGCAGAATGCTGCCTGAGCCGATGCTCCCCTTCCCTGCAGCCCATCCTGCGTGGGGCAGGGAGTGGGGGGGGGTCTTGACCAAAAGCAGCTCCACAAGGCCTGCCATGGGGCACCCACCCCCCCCAGGGAACCACAGGTGCTGGGGTGGCTGTTGGGGTGATGTCCCCATGGGAGGCAGTGTCACCCCCTCCAGGACTTCAGGTGATGTTCCCAAGGGGGGACACAGCCGAGCTGTCCCCCAACACACAGGGGAGGGTTGAGGGGTGTCGGAGAGCTGGCTGGTCCCTGCTGGCATCTCCCAGTGACCTCCCCAACCTCCTTCGGGGCTCCTTGTGCAACCCCATGCCAACACCCGCTGCTGGGAATGGGCCTTTCTCTCTGTCAGCATCTTCCTCCTCGCCGGGAGCGACCTGGCAGCACCTGCCCCATGCCAGCCCTGGGCAGCCGGGCCCGGACTCAACTCTGCTTCTGCACCCCAAATGTGGGGCAGGCAGGGACCAGCAGCCCCTGCTGCCTGCGCCCCGGGCTGTCCCATGGGTGCCCCTCACACCCTGGCTCTGGGCACCCACCAGGCAGTGCCTTTGGTGGGGGGATGGATCCAGCAACCCACCACCCTGCTCGGCTTTTCACCCACCCGGGAAGGGGGTCTTGTGGGGGTATGGACCCCCCCGCACCTCCATCCCCTCCCGCTGCTTCCAGCCATATCCCAGCTTCCCTGCCTACTCCAGGGAATGTCGGGCTAGGTGTCTGTTAAAGCCCATTTGCCTCAATTTAGCCCAATTTTCATGCCCCCCAGCCCCACCAAGCCCTCGAGCCATGTCTCCCCTCCACCTCCTCACCAACCCACCCCAACTCTCCCGTCTCTTTTGGGGGGGGGGGCTGTAAATTTGGGGACCCAACAAGCGAGCAGCCACAGCCCGCCCTGCGCTCCCAGCAACATGGGTGGTGGAGGGGTGAGACCTGCCTGGGTGCCCCCAGCTCCCATCCCCAGGGTGTCCACAGCAGGCACAGTGCCATGGGGCGACAGACTCACCCCGGACGGCGATGCAGAACGCTGAGGCCACTAGCCAGCGGAGAACACCCATCGTCGCTGCCCTGGCTCGCCCAGCACCGACTCTCACCCTTAAGCCGGAGCTGGCGGCGGTGAAACCCGGTAGAGCCAACGCAGAAACTGGGGCCCTCCCCAGAGGAGGGAAGGAACCGGCATCATGTGGTGCCTGGCGGGGTGCTGGGCGGAGGGGGCTGGGCACCCCGGGGTGCTTGGGAGGGAGAGCGTGTCTCGGCAGGGTCCCCCCCGGAGGGAGATGGAGAGGGGACGGGAGGTGCAGGATGAGCCCCGAAGAGCCATGAGCAGCGTCGGGGGGGAGAGTGCACGGTGGCTGGATTTATGGGGGACCCCCGCACGCATCAAACCTAAGGGGGGCTAATGGGTGCTTGAGGCTATACGTCCCACTTTGTGCAGGAGTGCAAGATGGGGGAGCCTCCCTGGGGCTGGGGGGCTCTAAGCCAGGCAGCCCCGATGCCAGGGTGATGGGCAGGAGGCAGTGCCCTAGCAGAGGGCCAGGGCTGCGAGTGGCTCGGCGTTAACCGGTCAGGCAGAGAGACTGGAAGCACTGGGGACCCCTTCGCTGGGGGGCTGGAAGGGACGGAGGGCTGAGCCAGCCATGGGGCACAGGTAGACCTGGGCACTCCACAGCCAGCCCCGAGGGGAGAGGCGGAGCCACCCCAGCCAGCCCCCAGGGTTTAGGCAGGGGGTTGGGAACGGTGCGTGTCACCCCCCCACTCCCTGCTCTGACTCTCTGACCTCAAGGAGGGAAACTGAGGCACGGGGGTGGCAGCCAGGCTGAAAGGCAGAGCCTCGTCCAGCGAGGCAAGGGGACATCTGCTCTTGCAGTGCGGGGAAGCCACCCACAGTCCCCCGTGCCCTTACCTGCCCCTGAGGGTTTTGGGGGACCCCCTTCCCCTCGCTGCCAGGGCATCCCCAGGCAATGGGGCAGAGATGGGGACACTCCTGCGGGGGATTTATGTCCCACCTTCCCCTTTCCATCCTGCACATGGAGAGCAGACTGGGACCCCTCTTAGCAAAGCTGCCCCCTCCCCACCCCAGGGATGTCCCATGCCAGACCGTGACCCCCACTTAAGCCCCTCTCCCCATAGTTTGCCGGACTGCCCCCCCCCCATGCTGCGTGCTTCCAAGGGACGAGTGTTCAGCATCTCCAATGCCCCCAGATCTGCTCTGCCCCCTCCGTGGTGGCAGCCCTTGTGCCGGGGGGACAGGCAGCTGGTGGGGGGGGGGCAGGCAGAGCCCAGGCAGCTCTTTCCAAGGCGGAGGGCGAGTGTCTGAATGCAGCCTCCCCACACCTCCCCGAGAAGGTCCCAGGGAGCCCCAAAAGCCCCTAAAGCTGGGGATAAAGGGGAGCTGTGATCCCCACCATCCCCAGGACGAGTCAGGGGGTGACAAGGTGAGTGTGCTATCAACCTGGGGGGGGCACGTCCCTATCCCGGTGGGGAGCCAGGACCTCTGCCAGCCTTGGGCCCCCCCATGAGAACAGGAAACTCCTGAGCCAGACTCAGTGTCACACAGGAAAGAGGTCAGCCTGCAAGGGGTAACCACAGGGTGAGGAGGAGGAAAGCTCTGGAGAGATGAGGAAGGACTCCCATCCACCAGCATGCCATCCAGCCTTGCCGTGCAGGGTGACAGGGTGGCCGAGCCAGGATGCAGCCAGCTCCGGGCCAGAGCATAGCCACAGTCCCCTGATTCCCCCATGCACCCTCACCCCACCTTGGGAACACAGCCTCATGCCGGAAACTGCGGTGGGGTGGTACGTAAAAATATCACTGGCCTCTCACTGTCACCGTCCCCTGCGGTAGGAGGGGGGCTGGGGGCTGGGGGCCCACACAGGATTTGGCCCGAGTGGAGCTGTGGAGGGTGTTTCCAGCTGGGGAGGTTTTGCCTTGGAGGGGCAGCTGCCCCACACCCCAGATTTGCATGGGGGGGGGTTCCCCCAGCGAGGGGACCCCACTGAGACTCCCTTGATTCGGGGATTAAGGGTGCCAAAAGCTTAAGGTGCGAGGGTGGGTGAGCTGGCACCCTGGCCTGGGAGCCCAGGCAGGATGGATGGGGGGTTCAGGCAGGGTGCTTGGTGGGCTCAGGCAGGGTGCTGGGGAATGAACCCCCCAGCACCCAGAGCTCACCAAAGTTTGGAGATTGGTGTTACTGATGCCAAATGTTGAGGTCGTCCCACCGGCAACTTTACCTGGAGAAGGAGTAAATAAGGGATCCGGGGTCCGGTGGGCTATTGATGGCCACAGCAACTGCTTGAGCTGGCCAGGAGCTGCACCCCATCCAGGGCAGGGGACACATGGGACGCCCCGGAACATGGTGCCCAGGCAAGGCGGGCTGCTTGCCATCCCCCACGGCTCTGCCCTGGCCCACGTTGACCCTGGCCCAGCAGAGACCCGGTGCCAGCAGGAGGGGCAGCGGCTGCGTGTGCCCTATCACCTGCGGGGCACCTTGGCCCTGCCCCTCACGGGGGCACAGCCCCCCGTTTGCAGTGTGCTGTCCCTGTGCTGTCCTGGGGATGCTGGTGTGGGGAGGGGGTCAGGGGGGTGATGGGGCCATGCTGGGCTCTGTCTTGGGATGGGCGCAGGCAGCATTCCAGCCTGGCACAAGCAGCACCCCAGCCCGGTGCAGGCAGCACTCCGACCTGGCACAGGCAGCACCCTGCCCGGTACAGGCGGCACTGTGCCCGGCACAGGCAGCACCGTGCCCGGTGCAGGCAGCCTCCGGGAGCGGAGCTGGATCCCGCGGAGCCGGGTATCCCGGCAGGCAGTCATGGCCCCCCCCGTGCCGCTGGGGAGCGGGCACCCCTCCGTGCCAGCGGGTTCATCCCCCATGCCACCTCCACGGGCGGGCGGGGGGCTCTGCCCAGCCATGCCGGGGCGGGGGCGGGGGGGCCGGCGGCCGCCCCGCTCGGGCTGGCCGGTGCAATGAAGCATTGCCGGGAGCGCGGGGGGGCAGGAGGGGCGAGGGGAGGGGAAGCTCTTGCTCGGCGGCGAGAACCGCCGAAGAGCCGCGGGAGACGCACGGGCGGGCGCTCCCGCTCTCCCCGCGGCACCCAGCTCGCCCTGCCCCCCGCCCCGACACCGCGGACCCCAGCCCGGGCGGTTTGGGGGTGCTGCGGTGACCCCCCCCGGCCTGCGGTGACACCCCGGGAGCCCCCCCGGGAGCGGGGGTCCATGCGAGCCAGAGCAGGAGAGCTGACGGTAGGAGGGATGCACGGGGCTGCGTGGGGCATGGGGTGCATGGAGGGGTGGGGGGCTCTGCCCCCTGCGTTGGGGTGAGGGGGGGTCTCAATCCCTTTGCTGTGTGCTGGTGGGGTGCTGAGAGCTGCTCCCCCCCTTGCGTGAGGTGGCTCTGGGTCCGGGGTGGGACGGGGCACTGAGCCGTGGGGACGGAGGGTCCCGTGTGCCCGGTGGGGGGCTGGTGGGGGGCTGCCACCGGGCCCTGCGCTCACCGCTCCCCCCTGGGCCTCTGCAATGAACCCGGGGTGGGGGGCAGGTGGGAGACCCCCATCCTCCCCGTCCTGGGGACAGCAGGTCAGCAGAGGGGCAGCATGCTGGGGGCCATGGCACAGGGAGGGTGGGGGGCAGCCGCCAGCTCCCGCTCGGCCTCCCGGCACTAATCGGTGATGACACCACAGCGGGGAGGCTGTGGGGACAAATGGTGCCTTCGCCCACGCTGGGCCTGAGTGCTGGGGAGGGGGCAGGTCACCCCGGGGGGCACTGGGAATTGGGAGGGGGGACACACCTGCTCCCCCCATGGCACAGGTGCCCATGGCGTGCCAGCCCAGCAGGGGCTAATGGGGGGATGCTGGGGGCTGAACTCCCCAACTGGAGGCTGGGGGCAGCTGTGGGGGGCTCTGGCCCTGGCCGGAGCGGGTGCTCCCCCAGCTCCCTGCAGCTCTGCCTCGTCCCGTCCTTGGTGTGTCCCAAGGAGGGACAGGAACTCGCCACTTCCTGCCCTGCACAATTCCCTTCCCACCCCGCTCCTCCCGGGACATTGTATTTGGAGTCCTGGCCAGCTCCCCCCCTCCACCCCTGCAGCCCCTTGGATCCGGGAATTGCTCTTCTTCCAGCGGAAATCCTGCTTTCCCAGCCAGTGATGGGGCTGGGAGGCCGGGGAGGGGGGGCGAGGGGGGGAGCTCCCTCCACCGTGGGCATCTCCTCCCAGGGCAGGCGGGTGAGGGAACACCCCCTGCCATGGGCCTGGTCACTGGCAGGTGGGCTTGTGGGGGTCAGATGGCTTTTGGGAGGGTGGAGTGTTGCATCCAGTTCCCAGTGGAGTGTTGCATCCCACCCGGCCACCTCTGCTAGTGTCCCCATGTCTTGCTGTGGTCTGGAGCCATATGCCCATGGTCTGGGTATGCCCATGGTGTGGGTCCCTCCGGTCCTGGCAGGACCCTGCCTATATCTCCTTGCACCCCTTGTCCTCGGGTAACCTGCTTCTGCCAGGGCTGAGCTGGGCCAAGGGCTGCCGCGCTCCACAGGGAGCCGGGGGGAGTCGCCAGGCACTGGGTGAACTGAGGGGACTGGACCAGGAGTGGGGTCTACCTCAGGTCCCCAGCTCTGGATCGAAGGGCTGGACTTGGGGCTGGGGGCGGCAGGGAAGGAGCAGTGACATGCCAGTGTCTGCCACCACGCCAGGCCGGGGAACGGGTGGTGAAGGGGCAGGACATGTTCTCTCATCCCGTCCCCAGGTCTGGGGGGGTCCTGGGCACGGAATGGGGACACAGCTCAGGGTCGTTTATTTTAACAAGCCACCGAAAATGAGGCACCTTCCCCTCCTGCGCTGCAGCTACTTCGTGCCTCAGTTTCCCCCGGGAGCAGGGACATTCAGAGCCACGGGGTAATGGAGGAGCCCGCGCAGGCTCCGGGTTGTGCTGTGCCACGATCTCGGTTCCTCTTCCCCCGGGGAGGCTGCAGCAGAGCGGCGGCAGCACCGGGTGCAAGGCCACATGCAAAAAGGGGGAGTGCAGGGCGAGGGGGGATGGGACACGGCATGGGGAGGGGGGACGGGGTACCCAAGGGGCTGCAGCCACTGCTCAGCCCTGCTGTGGTCCCTGCCCGGCCCCTCCAGCTGCCACCATCCCTGACGCCTGGGATCCTGCCAGCCCTGAAGTTCCCCTTGGTGGCTGCAGCACCATCCTCTTCCTCCTGCTCCTTCACCATACTGTGCTCCCGCTGCTTCCTCCTCCCGCTGCGGAGGTGCTGACCAGGTTCCTTTGGCAGCTGCCCCTCTGTGCTGCCTGCACACTCCTCGGGGAGCCACGGCATGCTTGGGTGCCGGGCACCCATCCTCAGCCTGGCAAATGCCACCCTGGCTTGTCTCCATGGCGTTGGGTGCGTGAAATTTCCAGCAGCCCCCATGCATCCCCCCTCCCCAGAGCCTGACCCCTCCATCACTGTTATTCCCCAAAGGAGAACTGAGGCAGGAGATGGGGGTGATCCTCACGGGGTGCCTTGGCACCGGGGGTGACACCGGTGTGCACTGGGACATGGCGCACTGGCTCGGAGATGGGGATGGGGCTGAACTGCCCCATGTCCCGGGGGGGGGCCGGGGAGCAGATGGACGGGCGGCCGGAGACACGGCTGCATCGCGCCCAGCCATGCCCGGCGGGGTGGGGGCAGCGGAGGGGGTGACGTGTTGGCCAGGTCTCAACGCGGGGCGGGAGCTGGCAGCTCGGCCGGGACCGGTGCCGGTGGAGCCGGTGCCGGAAGGGCTCAGTCGCCATCTGCTCCCAGGCTCCAAGCAGCTAATTTTCGGGAGAGCCGGGGCCAGACGCCAGCTCGTGGCCATCGAACACAGGGGCTGGCCATGGCCCCTCCCCGAGGCCGACACAAGGGGACAGTTTTCATGCCACCCTGCCGGGCTGGGAGGTGGCAGGGACCAGCTCGGGGGGTTTTTTGGGTGCCCAGAGAAGAAGTGTGGGTGCAACGCGGCGGCTGGGCACGGCTAAACCCCGTGGTGCTGCGATATTTCGGGCTCCTGCTTGCCTCCAAGATGCTCCTTGCCCGCCCGATCCCTGCCGGCAGCCGTGGCAGCACCGCCGCCGCGCTCGGCACAGAAATTTAGCAAAATGGGAAGTTTCCAAGCACGGCATCGGCAACAGGGCGGGTGATTCCCACCCGGAGGGGACAGGGTTTGCGAGAGCTGGGAACAGTCGTCAGCGAAAATAGCCACTTAGCAAAAAATAAAAGCCCTGACCAGGCAAACCCTCTCGGATTTGGCAACGCTGCCCCGTCTGCAACGGCCGTGGCCTTGCCACACCACCAGTGTCGAAAGCGAAGGTGGAAGGGGCAGAGCCGGGCCCTTCCCACCCCCTCTCCGAGAGAGAAGAAAGTGAATCAAAGACCGTGACGGGGAAAACCCGCCCGAAACGTCTCATCCGCCCCAAAACCTCCGTCTCCTCCTGCTCTCAGAAGCGCAGGGGACGGGATGTGGCTGCCTGGTGAAACGCGGCTTCATGGCACATTCCCTCCGCTCTCGGGTTGGAGCCATCCAAACTGGGTGGCCAGCACCCAGGGGAGGCAACAGGACTGGGGACAGAGATGTCTCCTTGCAGCCAGTGGCAGGAGAGGTCCGATTTCCTCCTCCTCTTCCTCCGTGACACCTTCGGTGCCGAGCGCCGCCGTGGCCGGAAGAGCACGGCCCCGACTGCGGCGAAGCGAGCGGGGCCCTTCCTCCCCCCGAAACACCAGTTCCTCAGCCCAACCGAGGGGATGGGGATGCTTCAAGGGCTCCGTTCCACCCAGCCTGGCTCCCTCCGGCCTTGGGGCAGCCAGGGGGGAACGCGTCTGCCCTTGGAGGGAGGTGATGGGTTTGTTGAGGACGTGGTGGGAGAACACGCTCAAGGATGTGGTTTCAGCCTGTGCAAGGGTGTTGTAGCTGATGCAGGGGTGTTGCAGCCTGTACAGGGGTGTCTCAGCCCTTGGGGGGGTGTCTCAGCCCTTGGGGGGTTGTCTCACCCCATAGAGGAGTGTCTCATCCCAGGGCAGGGGTACCTCACCCCAGGGCAGGGGTATCTCAGCCCTTGGAGAGGTGTCCCACTCATGGAGAGGTTTCTCAGCCCTTGGGGGGTGTCTCAGCCCATGGCAGGGGTGTCTCATCCCATGGAGGGGTGTCTCACCCTGTGGAGGGGTGTCTCAGCCCATGGAGGGGTGTCACCCTACGGAGGGGTGTTTCAGCCCTTGTAGGGCTCTTGCCCCCCCATCTGATGCCCTCCCCGGTGTCCACAGGTGCCTCTTCTCCTCCCTGAGGTGACATGGAGCGGCTGAAGTGACCCAAGGAGCTGTCACAGTGAGTGGGGTGGCCATGAGCGGGAGGTCCCATGGATGCCAGGGGGGTCAGGGGGTCCCCTGGGCAGCACAGCCATCCTTGCAGCTTGGTCTCTGCCAGCGGCAGTGCCCGTTGGGACCCCAGTGTCCCCATGTCACAGGGCTGGGGTGGGGTGGGCACCCCAGCACCTCTAACTGGGACCACGTGTGCACACGTGTGTGCCGTGCCGGGGCAGCGCGGGGCTCAGGATCCCTCTGCCCCCCAGGCCGTGCCCAGGATGGGCTGTGTGCACTGCAAAGAGAAGGGGTCCGGCAAAGGGCAGGTGGGGGGTGAGGTGGGATCCCCCCCACCCCCCACCTCCCAGTACGACCCTGACCCCACACAACCCGGCGCCGTCTTCACCCGCATCCCCGACTTCAACAACTTCCACGGTGCAACGGTGCCCTCGGCTCCGTCCTTCACCGGGCCGGGGGGGCTTCGCCTCCAACACACTGCAGATGCGGAGCGGGGGCATCACAGGTCAGCAGGGGGCTGGGGGGGGGGGGCAGCCAGCTGCACCCCTGCAGTACTGGGGTGTAGGGGGGACCCCGGGGGCTCACCGCCATCCCCTCCACGTGCCGCAGGCGGGGGCGTGACACTCTTCATCGCCCTGTATGACTACGAGGCCAGGACAGAGGATGACCTGAGCTTCCAGAAAGGGGAGAAATTCCACATCATCAACAACACGTGAGTCACCGACCCCCCCCCGCACCCCCTGCCACCTCCAGTGCCCCTGTGCCACCCTGGGGAGGTGCCTCCATGCCACAGGTACCCCCCACGGGACCCAGACTGGGACCCAAGCTCTGCCTCAGCTCCATTGCTGGCTACCTGCAAGAGAGCCGGGCCACCTGTGTCATGAATTGGGCGGTCTCAGCAGAGACCCAGGCACGGGTGCCCTCCGTGGCGGGGAAGAGTGGGGTCTGGGGGTGCTGTGTGCAGGGAGGGGAGGTGCAGGGTGGCCAGGTCTGTCCGTCTGTCCTTCTTCCTCACTCCCTGATCCTGTTTCCCCAGGGAGGGTGACTGGTGGGAGGCCAGGTCGCTGAGCTCGGGCACCACGGGCTACATCCCCAGCAACTACGTGGCCCCTGTGGACTCTATCCAGGCAGAAGAGTGAGTATGGGGGGGACAGGGATGGAGGCAGACCCCGACCCTGTCTGCCTCGGACCCAGCAGCGAGCTCCAGCAGCGCCACGGTGCTGGCAAGCGGCCATGGCACGGGGTCCCCATGGGTGCCCGTTGGCTGTGCCCTCCCGGCGCTGAGCGTGGCCCCGCGGCAGGTGGTACTTCGGGAAGATTGGGCGCAAGGACGCGGAGCGGCAGCTCCTGTGCCATGGCAACTGCAGGGGCACCTTCCTCATCCGGGAGAGCGAGACCACCAAAGGTACGGGCACAGGGACGGGGACCCCGGGGGCTGCACCCTGCATCCCTCCCTGGCCCACCCTGACCCATGCCCCCGCATAGGTGCCTACTCCCTCTCCATCCGGGACTGGGATGAGGCCAAGGGAGACCACGTGAAGCACTATAAGATTCGGAAACTGGACAACGGGGGCTACTACATCACCACCCGTGCCCAGTTTGACACCGTCCAGCAGCTGGTCCAGCACTATATAGGTAAGGTGGGATGGGGGACACGGGGTGGGGCGGCATGAAAGGGCGATGGGGAGGGGTGGGGAACGCCCAGGAGACCCTTCGGCAAGAGAGAGCCGCTGGGCTAACTGGATGTAACTGGAGGAGAGGGCTGTTCTGGTGGTAGCATTAGGGGCACCCCCCAAGGGTCACCCCTCTTCCGTGTCCTCGGTGCAGGGAGCACCCAGCCTCTCCGGAGAAGGTAAGTAGCCCCTGGGCCTGGGTGGGCACAGCTGGGGCGGGTATTGGGGGTCCGATCCAGCCCAAAGGGGTGCAGGGCCGTCCCGGGGGGAGGCGGAGAGGGGTGCACCCCATTTCTGTGTGTGCGTGCTGGGGGGCGACTGGACCATGCAGGAGCCTAGGCGATGCCCGGGGTAGCGGGTGGGGGCAAAGGGCTGATGGGGGAGGGTCCGTGCCCACGCTGACCCCTGTCCCCTGCACCGTGGTGCCACAGAGCGGGCGGCCGGGCTGTGCTGCCGCCTGGCCGTGCCATGCCACAAAGGGACGCCCAGGCTGGCCGACCTCTCGGTTAAAACCAAAGACGTGTGGGAGATCCCCCGCGAGTCCCTCCAGCTCCTCAAGAAACTGGGCAACGGGCAGTTCGGGGAAGTGTGGATGGGTAGGGCCTGGCGGGCGAGCTGGGGCGAGCGGTGGGGGGGGTGGTGGGGGCACCCCCAGGCCTGGCACACCCTCCCCCCAGGGAAGGGCTCCCACCTTGGACAGGCTGAGTGTGGGGCAACGTCCCATGTGCTGCTCTGGGGTTACACTAGGTACCCCACGACGATGCCCCGTGACATCCCTGCCAGGCCGGGGGGTTCCCTCCTCATCATCCTCTTCCTCCAGCGCCCCATGCTCCCTCCGCTCGGCGTGCATGCTGCATTCATCCCATCGCACCCCCTCCCTCCCTCCCATCCCCACCCCCACCCCCCCGCAGAGTGTAACGACGGGTTGTGCCATCTGCTCACCCGCGTGTGCCCCACTGTGAAGCCCCAGACCCTGGGATTAGCTAAGGACGCCTGGGAGATAGTGCGGGAATCCGTCAGCCTCGACAAGAAACTCGGCATGGGATGTTTCGGAGACGTGTGGATGGGTAAGGGAGGGGGGGACACGGGGGGGTAGGAGCAGTCTGGTCCTGCCCTGGCAGGCAGCACCCTGGGATGCCAGGTGGTACCCGCTGCTGCGGGGGAGATGGCAGCTTGGCACAGGCTCCTCCGTGGAGGGATGGGGAATGGGGTGAGGTTGATATTAGGAAATGAGCTCACGGGTTCCTTGTCCCGATGCCATGGGGTGGGGGGCACTCCTTGTCCTGGGTGGGGTATGGTGGTATCATGCCCCTTCCTTGCCCTGCCCTGATTTCCTTCCTCCTCCATCCATGCATCCATCCATGCATCCATCCATCCATCCATCCATCCATCCATCCATCCATCCATCCATCCAAGCATGCACCCACGCACCCCTCCACCCATGCACCCCTCCACCCTGACGCTGCCGGGGCTGGCTGCCTCCCGGGCCCACGGTGACCCCACGTCCCTGGCCCAGGCACGTGGAATGGCACCACGAAGGTGGCGGTGAAGACGCTGAAGCCGGGCACCATGTCACCCGAAGCCTTCCTGGAAGAGGCGCAGATCATGAAGCGGCTGCGGCACGACAAGCTGGTGCAGCTCTACGCCGTCGTGTCGGAGGAGCCCATCTACATCGTCACCGAGTTCATGAGCCAAGGTGAGCGGGGGGCACTGCCCAACAGCACCCCGTGCCCCCCAGATTTGCTTCCCCCAGCTCTTCTGCAAGCCTCACCCTGCCTGGGCATGGCTGGGGTGGGCAGGGAGCGGGTCCCGGGGCTGGGGGCTTGCATGAGAGGGCACCCTTGGGTGGGCACGGCGGGCTCTTGACTGGCACCTTCTGCCTGCAGGCAGCTTGCTGGATTTCCTAAAGGACGGGGACGGCCGCTACCTGAAGCTGCCCCAGCTGGTGGACATGGCTGCCCAGGTACTGGGGAGGCTGGCACGGGGTGGGGGTGCCCCCCACGGGGTGCATCCGGAGCAATCCTCACTGTCTTCCCCCCACTCCAAGATCGCGGCGGGCATGGCCTACATCGAGCGGATGAACTACATCCATCGGGACCTGCGTGCCGCCAACATCCTGGTGGGAGACAACCTGGTGTGTAAGATCGCTGACTTCGGCCTCGCTCGCCTCATCGAGGACAACGAGTACACGGCGCGCCAGGGTGAGCCGGGCTGGGGGCCTGCTGCTGTGGGGACCCGCTGCGCTGTCCCCTCCGTGCTGCGTCCCACCCCGCGCCTGGGGATGGTCACCCTCAATGCTGGGTGCCCTGGCTGGTGGGTATCCCAGGGGATGGGTACGGGTACCCCAGATGATGGGTATCCTGGGTGATGGATACCTCCAATGATGGGTACCCAGGGTGATGAGTGTCCCAGGGGATGGGTGTCCCAGGGGATGGGTACGCCAGATGATGGGCATCCTGGGTGATGAATGCCTTGGATGATGGGTACCCCGGGTGATGGGTGTCCCAGGGTATAGGTGCCTCAGATGATGGGCAACCCAGGTGCAGGGTGACCCCAGAGCAGGGTGTCTTGTATGCTGGGTGGCCATGTGTGGGGTCCTCCAGGCAGAGGTACCCCAGTGCATGGTGTCCCGGTGCAGGATTCTCCCAGTGCAGGGTACCCTGGATGCAGGACATCCTCAGTACAGGGTGCCCCAGGTGCAGGGTGTCCCCAGTGCTGAGTGCCCCACCTGGGGGGTACCCTGGGCACAGGTGCAGCGAGGTGCCCTGGCCATAGCTCACCCATCTCCCCTTCTCCCCTTGCAGGGGCCAAGTTCCCCATCAAGTGGACAGCCCCGGAGGCAGCACTTTTTGGGAGGTTCACCATCAAGTCAGACGTCTGGTCCTTCGGCATCCTCCTGACCGAGCTGGTGACCAAAGGCCGGGTGCCTTACCCAGGTACAGGGCACCCTTGGGGTGGGCTGGGCAATGGGGTGCAGGCGGAGCAGGGGCTGACCCTCCGCAGCATGGCTTGCCCCATGCCTCAGTTTCCCCATCAGACAGAGCAGCACTAAGCCAGACTCCCTATCCAAATCATGGGGCGCCAGGTCCTTCAGTGTGCCTCAGTTTCCCCTTGGGGGTACTGGTTGCTGAGTAGGGGGGTGTCCTTATCACACAGGGATGAACAACCGGGAGGTGCTGGAGCAGGTGGAGCGGGGGTACCGCATGCAGTGCCCTGGGAACTGCCCCCCCTCCCTGCACGAGGTGATGGTGCAGTGCTGGAAGCGGGAGCCCGAGGAGCGCCCCACCTTCGAGTACCTCCAGTCCTTCCTCGAGGACTACTTCACTGCCACCGAGCCCCAGTACCAGCCGGGGGACAACCAGTGACACCGCTAGCACCCCCCAGCTGGGCTCTGGGGTGGCTTTTGGGTGAATCTCCTCCTTTTTGCAGGGGGAGGGGTTGTTGCTCCTTTTGCCTGTATCCCCCCAAAACCCACCTGCTGGGGGTGCTCGGGATGCCCCAGGGAGGGCGGAGGGCTTTGCACAAGGATTTTGGACTCAGAGAGGGGGCAAAGCTGTGACCCCCCCCCCCGTCCCCTGTCCCCCCCCAGCCCCTCTCTCGTTGCCTTCACACCCAGCTTTGAACCTGAGAAGTGCTTTGGCTGGGGAAGGGAGGGTGAGGTACCCCACTGTGCCCCCCCAGACACCCCTCGCCCTGCAGCAGCAGAGGCCTCAGAGGTGCCCCCCCCCCCCCGCAAGCCAATCTCCCCTCCCTCAGCTCAGCCCAGCTCTGCGCACCTGGGGGGGGTTCAGCCCCCTAAATCCTGGCACTGACCTGGGGAAGGTCACCTCAAACCCCCCCTTTTTGTATTGTCTTTAATTTATAAGGTTTTATACCCCCCACCCCCAGTGATCCCTATATGTGGGGGATCTCCTGCCCCCTCCCCCTTTATCTTATCTCCTTCTTAGAGCCAAATCCTGAAAGCCATAAACCACTGGGGGGGGGAACAGGGGGTCCTGAGCGGGGGACAAGGGGTCCCAGGGCTGGGAGCAAAGACTCAGGCTATGGGGGGGGGGGGGGCTGTTTCCCACTGCCCCATCCGGGGCGGGAGTGGGGTACAGGACGGGATCACCTCCACAGTGCTCAGGGTGGGGCGGGGGTCCCACCTGCAGCTTGGCTCGAACCCCTGCGGTGAGCATTACCGGGGCCTGGGGGGGGGGACACACTCGTAGCACAATGTGAATGTGATGGCACTGGGGGGGGGACATGCCACCCTGCCGGCTGGCTGCTGGGGGCCAGCTGCCCCCCCGGGCACCCCCTTTCTTTGGAGGGGGGGTCCTGTAGTCCCAGGCTTGGCCCCATGGCAGAAAGCTCCCCTGCAGCCATGGGGCAGGGCTGGGGTGGGGGGCGGTGTCATGGGGGGTGGGTGGCAAGGGGAGGGAAGGGGGGGGATTTGTTGTTTATTTTTTTTTAAATCCAGTCTGTAAATAGAGAGAAATAAAACCTTTCTAACAACTGGGGGGGAGTGTGGGTCCTTCTGCCCCCCGCCCCCCCTCAGGAAGAGGGGCTGCCCTGGTGGGCGATAGGCACCGGCTGAGGGGATTGACAGGGGGTGCTAGAACTGAAGGGACAACGCTGGATTGCAAGATTTGGGGTGGGGGCACCCATCCGCACCCAGGGGGGGTCCCAGGCTGGGTCAAACCAGAATTGAAGGCCGTATCCTCACCCCCTCCAGCCCCAGGGGGGGCCATCTCCATGGGGGACAGCAGAGCAAGGGCCCCCCCAGGCCTCCCCCCAGCCATTTGGGAGTGCAGCACCAGCTCCCCTTGCAAATAAAAGCCTGGAAAAGTGGGGCTGGAAAAGCCTGGGAGCAGTTGGGTTTGCAAAGGTGCCCCCCACTGCACCCAGTGTCCCCACGGTGGGGAGCATCCCCTTGGACACGTGCATTAACGAGGCAGCAGCCTGGGGTTTAATTAGTGGGGGGGTCCCTGGGCAGTGTCTGACTGGGGGGAGCTGCTGCCTCCCCCCCCGCCTCCCCCCACCCCGTGCGAGCCAAGATGTGGTGGTGGGGAGGGGTCCTGTGCTTGGAGGCTGGGGAGGAAGAGGTTAATTTTTCGTGCAGCTTGTCCCCCCCAGCAGGGCCCAGCTGTGGCCGGTTAATGGATTCCCCAGCACCGATGGGAAGGGGGGACTGGCCCGGGCCCCGTCCAGGGGGGGCTCAGGCTGGAGGAGGAGGAGGAGGCCCCAGGCAGGTGGGGAGGGGGGCACAGGGCCAATGCCAGCAGGTCTGGGGACAAGCCAGGGGGCCTGGGGACATGTCATCATCCCTGGGCACTGCCGGGTGCCATCTCCCAGCTCCTGCTTCACCCCAATTCCTCTGCAAATTCCCCTCCCCCGGGCAGAGGGGTACAGAGCGGGGCTGGATGAGACCGTTCCCCTTCCCCATCCCGGGGGAAAAACCCCTCTGAGAAGGGCCAGGCTTGACTGGGCAGCGTGGCAGGATGCCCAGTGCCTGGGGGTGGGTCGGGGAGGTCCAGGCGAGGAGAGCAGATTGTGGCACTGCCAGTCCAGGCGAGGAGCCGGCTGGCACTGGTCCGTGGCGGACAAAGCCCCCCCCGCCCCCAGTGCCAGATTGCAGCCACCGGCTCTGGCCATCCCCATGCCTGGGGCTGGGCACCCCGTGGGCACCCCATGGGCACCTCACAGGCACCCCACAGGCATGACGGTGTCTCCGTCACCCCACATCTCCCCACGCCAGCAGGGGTCTGGGGGCTGTGCCGCCTCCCCCAGAACTGCCTGCTCTGCCCACCCGGCTGCCCCCCACCTCCTCTCGCCTCCGTGCTGGATGTGCACACATGTGTGTTCATTGCACGCGTGTGCACACATGTGCTGCCTGTGCTGGGGGTTCACATGCGTGTGCTCAGTGCAACATTGCCCAGAGGTGCCCAGAGGTCCCCCTGTACCCCTCTGTGCCCCTGGCACCGACACTGAGCAAGGTCCATCCATGGCTCAGCCCTGGTAATTAAAGTCTCCCACTTAATTGAAAATGGAGGTTTCCTAGAGCAGGGCTGGCTTGAGGGGGCCAGGCTGGCGATGCAGGCTCCCGCTGCCACCCTCCTGATGCTCCACTTTCACCTCCCGGCAGCTTGGGCCGCATCCTGCCCTCCTGATGGAAGCAGTGCCCCCTCCTTGTGTCCCTAGCCAGGGACCCCCATCTCACGCGGTGCCGGCGACAGAGCGGGTGGGCACTCCCTGCTCTGCTCCAGGGCCAGGGCACAGGGTTTGCACTGGCCATGCCGTGCCCTGGGGACCCTTGTGCGTTTAAGAGTGGTTGTGCCACTGCAGTCTCTGTGGGACCACGGTCATGTCACCGCGGGTTGTCCCCAATTTTCTCCTTTGGTGTCATGAGCATGAAAGGTCTTGGGGACAGCGAGTGGGGCCCAAGATTGCAGGGACCTGCGTGAAGGGGCTGAAGGGAGGGACCCCCATCCTGGCCTCCTTCCTTCTGTCTGTCCCCACTCTCCTTCCAGGGGTGCCCCGAAGTGGGGACGAAGGGGTTAAAAGGTTTCACCCTGGGGTGACCGCAGGCTGGGCAGGGGAGGGGGCATTGATTTTATGTTAATGCTGGGCCGAATCGACCAGGGATGAAGGGACAGCTGACACAGGGCATGGCCACCCGCCCGTTCCTGGGGTCACCCTCCGCAGGCCCCCCCGGGCTGCTGGCAGCCCAGGGCAGGGTCCACCCTGGGGTGCCCCTAACCAGGAGCGACGGGGAGGTGGGAAAAGAGACTGGGACCCCCTCCTAAGGTGCTGCAGGGCTCATTTTTGCTGCAGAGAGTGGGTTGGGTGCTTGAAGGGGACGCGGCCGCGGGTGCTGAGGAGGGCGAAGCTCAGCACCCAGACCCCGGGGGGGGCTCTGGCCCCTTCCCCTCCCGGCTGAGCGGGTCCCTGCAGCAGCGCAGGCAGCACCGCAGAGCCCAGCCCTGGCTGCAGCATCTTCTGGAGAGGAGAGGAGGCAAAAGCAGCTCAGTGTCACCTCCTCTGCCCTTCCCCGCCTGCAGCCCAGGGCCGAATCCAGCACGTCAGTTCCCCCCCGATGCTCCCCAGGACCCCCCATCCCCATCGTGCCCAGACTTGTCTTCCCCGCTCCCGCCTGCAAACCCTGCCTGCTGCATGCGGTCCTGCTCTGGCTGGCTGCTCTGCCCACTCTGTGCCAGCTTTGGTCGGCGGGAGCGTGACGGGAGCTTGCGGGCGGGGGGGTTCTGGAGCAAGCATGCCCACCTGGTGCCAAGCGTGCGGTGGGCGCAGGTGTGAGACCGCTGCAGATGGCCGGCGCTGCAGACCCTGGCATGAGGGAGCCATGGCACTGTCACCCTCTCCAGTGGGGGGGTCCCATCACCCGGAGCTGCTGCAGGGAGCTGTGTCTCCCTCGTGACCAGGAAGGAGCCATCCCCACCCGAAACAGGCCTGGGGACCGGGTCTGTCCCTATCCTCTTGGGCCCAAGCTCCCCCAGGGACTGGCAGTGCCCACAGAGCTCCTGGGTCACAGATCAGAGCCGCGTCTCCGCAGCGGCGACGGCCAGACAACAGTGGAAGGTGGCCAAAAATGTGGTTTTAAGCTTGATCAGGCTTGGGACTGCTGGTCCAGGCCTGCAGGGACTGTGTCCCAAAGAGGGGAAACTGAGGCACGGAGGGACTTATCCGCAGTCACTCAGAAGCTCAGCACCAGTCGCTGGGAGGGGACATGGATGCCTTTTTCCAGGCAAAAAACAACTGAGGTTTGGGAAGAGCCGTGCACCCGTCGCGGCAGCATCCGTGACAGCGACCAGGGAGCAGCAGGATTTGGGGACGGAGGTTTCTCGGGCCAGGGGAGGTGTGAGGACGGTCGGGTGACACCACAGACACACGGGGCTGGGGAGGAGGCGCAGTGGGAGCCCCGGACACGGGGCTGCTCGGAAATGGCCGTGTTGGGAAAAAATCCAGGATGGTTTTGCTGCTGCTCCGGGGCAGCACAGGGCTGGAATTCAGGGATGGATGGGGCTCTGCTGCTGCAGTTACATTTGTCGAGGTAAAATCTGGCTGGCCCCAATCCTTCGCAGACACGGGAGGGGCAGGTTCCCCCCAACCCTAATCGGGGTGTCTGGACCTCCACAAGGCAGCTCCTACGTCTCAACAATTCAGCAAACATCTTTTGCTGTCCCCCTCGCCCCTCTGGGTCCGCGCACCCCAGCTCTCCCCCGCAGCACCCCGCTGCACCCCACTGCCTCCAAACCCCCTGCTCCTCCCACCCTGGGGAGCTGGCAGCTTTCGGGGTGCCAACCGCCGCCACCCCCAAGCTCTCGCGGGACAAACCCAGGGGTGCCTGCTCCTGGGGAGGTGATGGCGAGCGGGGTCTTTGCCCCTCGGGTTTGAGGAGGGGGGGGTTGGACACCCCGGGCGGGCGCCCGCAGGACGCGGGGGCACGGGCTGGGAGCCGGGGACAGCGGTGGCCCCGGCTCGGTGAAGCAGCCACTAGATGGTAGCGTTAGTCCACGCCAGCGCTGCTGACACAGCACTTGGCTGCGAGAGGGGACAGGGTGTCCGGGTGACCCGGGTGGCCCTGGGACCCGCCTCCTCCACCCCCCCTCCCCCGGTAAAAAGAGATGCCGGCGGGGCTGAGCACCCGCGGAGTTGTGGCACACGTGGCGTGGGCACGGCTCTCCTGTCCCCATCCTGCCCACCGCGGCGGGGAGCTGCTCGTGCCCACCGGCGGCTCCATGAACCGGGGGGGTCAACCCTGCTCCCAAAACCATCGCATCCACCCTCCCCGCCTCCATCTCAAACCCAAACCACCCCGTGCAGCCGAGCTGGGGACAACGGCGGGGAGCAAGCCCACCTCGAGGGGGGACAAACCCAGGCCTGGGGACAAGCAGGGGGACCCTATGACACCCAGCTCAGCACAGGGGTGCTGGACACCCGTGGGAGCCTGGCAGGGCTGGAATGTAGGTGCTTCTCTGCAGGGACCCTGCTGCGAAGCGCCTCGCTCTGCTCCTCATCCTCACTCCCAGCCCTGCCGAGGGCTCCATGCCAGGCTGATATATATATTTTATGATAACTATAGAGATGCACTTCAAACCTGACAAAGGACTTTGACAGTTTTAAGCATCTCTTTGATTAATACATGACCTTTTAATGCTTCGGATTAAATTAATAAATCTTTTACATTCTCACCCGTTCTGCTGGCGATGTAACGGCTTTTTTCGCACGACCTCTTTCTCTCCCTGCCCGTGCAAGACGGCCGAACCGTGCCCCCCGTCCCGCTCCCCCGGTGCGCACGCAGGTACAGCGATACACGGCCTCGCAATACTCGTAGGGCGTGAAGCCCTGCAAGGCGAGAAGGGAGGGATCCTCCTCGGTTTTTTGAACCGTCCCTAAAAATAGCAAGAAAATTCAAAGCTGACATTCAGGGCAAGGGGACGAGGAAGGCTGTAAAGTTGCTCACTCAGCCACCAGCGATTGCAGCGATCCTGTCTGCGTGTGCAGATTCCTCTGCTGACCGGGCTGGAGCCCAGGGCCTCCTCTCCGCACCGCTTCCAGGAGCAATGCAGACTGGTCCCCCCATCCTTATCCGGGGTGTACAGAGCCCACTTGGTCCCCGATCCATCCCCAGTTGATCCCACTGGAGTGTATTGAACTCGGGATGGAGCCGCCGGCTTTTTGGGTGCAATAGGTCCCCGTTGGAAGACAACTCTCAGCTTGACCCTGGTTCACCAGTTGATCCCAGTCTGGTGGTGAAGCCAGAGTGCCCAGTGCATATCCTGAGCGTAGATTTACTCCCGGCTGCCTGTTGATCCATCAAACCCCAACCTGCACGAGGTGGGAGAGGCGGAGGGCTGCTGGAAAGCCAGGTGCTGTGTCTCTCCCTGCACCCATGTGCTATTTCATCGATGACTCACGTGTTATTAACAGCCAAGCAATATTCCCAATTCCCTGGAGTTAACCCTTCGCTCATCACTCACAAAAACACAATGTCACAACAAACATCAGTGGTATTATCTACTTTAATTATATTGTATCTACCTGGCTCCGGGAATATTAACATCGGCGGAGGCTTGGAGGGAAGGAGATGGAGAGATGCTCGACGGAGCCATGGGGAGGGTGGTCACGGGGTGCTCAGGGAGCTGGGGGGCAGCTCCCCACTGTCCCAAAAGGTCTCAGTCGCCACTTGCCCTCCTGGCATCCCTGGCCGAGAGGGGACACAGCACCCCAAAAAACGTGGAGGAGAAGGGTGTTACCAAACAGTGGGGAAGTTTCCAGGCCCCAGACAGAGCTTTCACTTAAAAAACCCTAAAAATTAATTAAAAGTAGGGAGATTAAAAAAATAAATGGGGGGGGCTTGGGTGGCTTTGCAGGGGTGCAGGGGTGCTGAGACGGAGAGTGATGAAGTGCAGGTGTGCACCCCAGATGCGGGGGGGGGGGCAGACACAGAGAGCCCCTGCAGCCCCCCCACCCCTAAAGGAGAGGGGGTGCGCAGTGCGGGTGCAACCCGGGAGAGGGCAGCAATGCCCCGCGCATCCCATTGGGACCTCGGGGGGTGGGGGGGGGAGGTTCGGGACCTTCGGTGGTTTGACCCCCCTCCCGCGCTGCTCCCCCCCTCCCTTCCCCTGAAGTATCCCCCTCCCAAACAGCGCGCAACAGAGGCGCACCCGTTTGCGCCCCTCCCTGCGCGCTTCGCAGCGGCGGGGAGGAGAAAGAGGGGCGGGGGGGTTGGGGGGGAGGAAAAGAAGGAGGGGAAAAAAAAAGAGGAGGAGGAGGAGGGAAGGGGGGGGGGGGGGAAGGAAAGGAAGGACTACAAGGCCCGGCATGCCCCGGCGGTGCTGCACGGCTCCCCGGGGTGCCGGATGCTGACCGTGCCGCTGACAGCGGAGCGAAGCAGAACCCGCGGTCCCCGCCGCGAACGGAGAGGAGAGGAGAGAGGGACAGGGCGCGCCTCGCCACCGGCTCCGCTTCCCCCCCACCTCCGCCAAACCTCCCCGCCGCCGCCGCCGCTACCCCCCACCCCGCTTTTATCCCAGCCCCCACAAAGCCGGGAGCGGCAGAAGGCAAGAGCGAGGGAGGAGGAGGTGGAGGAGGAGGAGGGAGGAGGAGGAGGAGGAGGAGGAAGGGGGGAGGCAGCGGCAAGCCAGGGCTCTGCTGCGCTGTGTCTTTTCTTTGCTTTCCGCAGGCGGCGAGCGGCGGAGGCGCAGAGGGGAGGTCGGTTCCCCTCCGCCTCCCGCTCCGCTGCCTTTTGTGTGTGTGTGTGAGAGGCGAAGGGGGGGGGGGAAGGAAAAGAGGAGGAGGAGGAAAAAAAAAAAAAAAAGAGAAAGGCAGAGGGGAGAGAAAAGCCCGGAAAAAAAAAAATAGAGGGGTGGAGGGGGGGGTTGGAGAGGGAAGGAGGAAAGCGGAGAGGAAAGAGCAAGCAGGGGACGGAGGAGGGGGCGGGCTGGCAGGAGCGGAGTTGCCTGGGGAGAATGTGAGCAGGAGGCGCTGGAAATGCTCTCGTTGAAGGTGGCGAGCGGTGCCGAAGGCTCCGGGAGTCCCGCGGCCGGTCAGGAGGTAGCCCCGCCGGACGGCAGGAGCCTCCCCAAGCGGGCGGGCTCCGAGGGGCTCGGAGCGCAGCAGCCGGCGGGTGAGTACCGGGGACCCCCCGCCTTTGTGTGGGGCTGGGAGGCGGGAGGAGGGGGGGGAGCGGAGGAGGAGGGGGGGGAGGACACACGGGACACCCCCTTCGGGTAGAGCGGGGGGGGGTGGTGGGAAGGAGGCGGTGTGTTGTGTCGTCGTCGTCCCCCCCCTCCGCGCCGTCCCCTCCGCTGAAGTTGCGCGGCGAGTTGGTGCCAAATTGCAGGAGTTTAATGGCACTTGGGGCGGGGAGGGGCGTGCGGGGGGCGGCAGGGGGGCCCGGGGCGAGCCCCCGACGGGAGGAGACGGAGGGGGGGGCGAGGGGGGGAGCTGCAATCTCCGCCAGTTCTGCCGCCTCCCCTCGGCCGGCCCCCGTCCCGTGTGTGCGTGTGTGTGTCCCCCCCTCTTCCCCGCCGTCTCCCCGTCCCCCCGGCTGTGTCCCCCCCCCCCCGGCTGCGAGCGCTGAGTGACAGCTGTCAGAGCGGGCTGTGCCCGCTAGAAGGCAGCCCGCCGCCGGAACGGAGCGTGGCAACAACGGCGGGGGTTCACCGGGCTTCCCGGGGGACCGGGGGGGGCCCCCCCGGGCAGAGCATCCCCCCCGCGCCCTTCCCCTGGCAGCCGGGCCCCGGGGAGCGGCGGGCTGGCCCGTGGGGGACAGCGCCGGGGGGGTGGAGGGAAGTGGGAGGGGGGGCGTGGTGGGTGGGTGTAGGTGGCGGGGGGGGGGGTCGCACCCCAGCCCCGCCGGCGAAGTTGCGTGGTCCGCGGTGCGAGCTGTTGTCACTTCGGTGCCTGTCATCCCCCCTCTGATTTGTTTTTATCGATCAGCTGATTTAAATCCATCCCCCCCCCGCTCCCCCGGCGCGGCCCCTCGGTGCTTGCACGGTGACGGGGACCACAAGGGACCGGGGGCTTCAGTGGGGACTGGAGTCACCCCCTCCCCGGGGTCATGCTAACACCGGACCCTCTGCCCACCGCGTTCGGTGTCCCCAAGGCCGGGGCAGGTGGTAGCACCTGGGTCCCCGCTTGTTTATGTGCGGGGGGAGGACGTGGCCCCAGCTGCGACCAGGTGGCCTCGTGCCTCCAGCCCCTCGGCCCGTGGGTGCCAGAAAGAGCCACCAAAAAGCCACGGGCTGGGCTCATTGTGTGCCGCCGCGGACCCCGGCGCGCGGTGGAGTCGCTCCAGATTTATCCTGGCGTGACAGAGAGCAGAAGCGAACCCCCGGGGCGACGGGCACGGATCCTGCCCGCTCGCTTTCGACCCAGGCGCTGGGGGCGCGTGGTCCGAATCGGGGCCCCCCCACCCCATGTTTCCCACCACCACCTCCTTTCCTCGCCGTCCCCCCCCACCCCAGGTGTCCCCTTACACTGGCTTCTCCTGCTGGGCTGAGGAATTTGCAGGGGAGGGTGGTGGTGGTGGTGGTGGGGAGGGGGGGAAGGGGGGCGGGGGGGGCTGGAGAAGGGATGGCGCGGCGCCAAATTCCGCTCTGCCATGTCTCTGTAACCTGAATAGGCCAACTCCATCCCCGGTGCGAGTCCCCCGGGGCTCTGCTGCGCTCCGATGCAGTCAGGCGGGAGGTGGCTTTCACCCGACTGCTGGCCTCCCCCCAAACCCACTCACCCCCCGCCCCCCACAACCCCATCAACCCCAGTCCGGTTCCCTCCCTCCGCCGTCCGGCGAGCGGACGCCAACCGGAGCCACCGCGCACCCGCCGGGAACTGATCCGGCAAGAGGTGGAGATGGCTGGGGGTTTTGGGGGGGGGGGGAATGGGTTTAGAGGCGAAGGGTTTGGCACCGTGGCAGGGACGGGGTAGCCAAGGACGTGGCGGGAGCAGGGCGGCTGGCGGAGGAGAAGCGATGGAAGCCCGTGGAAGGTTACGGGAAGCCCGGGGGGGGCCGGCGCTGCCCTGGCCTCCTTAGCAGAGGCAGCAGAGACCCGGGGCGGGCTATTTCTGCTGAGATCCCGAGGAAAGCTCTGGGAGAATTGTGGGCTTCTATAATAGTGTGTGTCAGCCGAGTGGAAACAGGGCCTTGAAATGCTCCTGCTATTCTCCCGAGTGCTTGGAACCAGCTCTTGGTAACAGGGCAGCGGTGGGGAGGGCTGTTTCCTTCTTCCGGGCTCGTGGTGGGGAGCGGGAGGGCCGGGAGGGGGGTTTTTGCCTGGCGATACGGCAGGGATTCCCCCTCCCAGGGCTGGCGGGCTGGGTGCTGGGCTGCGGCCGGGCTGGCCGGATGCGGGGTGGCCCCTGAATGCGTCGCAGATGTGTGTCCCCCCTCCCTCCGCCACCCGCCGTCCCCTCCCCAGCCTCGCCGCCCACCGAACTTCGGAACTGGGATGCGCCCGTGCGGTCCAGCCGCGGTCCCTGGGGAGCCGGCGATGGCGGGGGGCGGTTTCAGGGTGCAAGGGCTCGGCTGCCAGGAGATGCTTGGCAGACCCCCTCCTCTTGCCGACACGGGGTCCGTGGCGTCACAGCCTGGTTCTCCCACTCCCTGCCGCGTGTCCGTCTGTCCGGGCTGGAGTTGTTCCTACTCGGCCTCGGGGGGTACATGCTGGCGATGCCTTGGCCCGGCGTGTGTGTGGTGTGGGCAGGAATTTGGTCCTGTGGCACCTTCCCCAGGTGCACCCGGGCACTGGGGACCCTTCCTCAGGGGTCTCTGCATGTAGAGAGGGGATGCGGCGATGTGTGCCCAGGGGGTTTGCTCAGCTCTGGGGTGCATCCCAACGGTCCCACCGCTGTGGGTGAGCGTGTCGGCTTCGCACGAGGACCCGGCATCGCACGTGGCTTCGCCTCCCCTCGCACCCACGCCCTGATATGTACCCCGTGCCGCAAACAGTGGCTGGAAAGCTGCGTTTTTATTATTTTTCCTTCAAAATAACACAAGAGGGGAAACAACCGCCGAGGTGCCTGCTGTGAGTTTTTAAGGGGACGTACGGGAGAGGGCTCCGGCGCGCCCGCGGTGGGGTTCGGCGTTGCAAAGCGAAGCAGCTGGTGCTCGGTCGGGGTGTCGCGGGGCTGGGAAGCTCACCCTGACCCCCCGCGCTGGCTGACCTGGGCGCAGGGTGCCGGCGCAGCGGAGCGTGCCGCTCGGCGTGGGTGGGAAGGGGCGAGCGCCAGTCCGTTGCGTGTTGCTTGTTGTTTTTTTTTTTAGCTCTCCATCTTTTTATTATTTTTTTTTCCTTTCTTTCCTTTTTTTTTTTTTTTTTTTCCCTTTCCTTTTTCCCTCCCTCTCTGTGGGTTGAGCGTTGGGGCGACAGACAGGGAAAGTCTGAGCAATGGTCTCCGCGCTGGTGCTGTCTTCAATCACCGCGTCCCAGAATCCCTCGCTCTGGGCCTTCTAGGCACAAGGGCTTACGGCGAAAATCGGCAGCTGCAGCTGCGAGTGAAAGCACAAGAGCCCGGCTGGGTCTTTGGCATCGGCAGGAGAGCGAAAAAGCTGGGGGAGGCGAGGAGAGGAGGGAAAGAAGCGGGGGGGGACGGGGACGGCGGCGTCAGGGAGGATGGGGGGGTTGGAAAATGTGCCCTGTGGTTTTTTTCCAGGCTTGCCACCGAGGGTTGTGTTTCAGAGCATCGGTTCCCGGGCGCGGGAAGAGGCGGAAAAGCGGGGGGCGGGAGGGAGGGGGGGTGCAGAGCGCTGCCTCCGGGGAGCTCATTAAAATCCGTCGGCTCCCCCCTTTCGCTGGCCGAGGGAGGCTGGATATGGAGGGGAAGGAGGGAGGGACGTGCTGGGAAGGAACATGCCTGCGAAGCGGCTGCCCGGTGGGGACAGTTCCCGGCCCAGGCAGGAACGCTGCCCCCGGGGGGGGGCTCACCTGTCGGGGCACGTCGGACGCCCGCGTGCCAGCGCGGCCGGGACAAGGGCGGCTGCGTGCCGGGGACTCCTTCGGCGGCAGCGGGAACCCCCCGACGCCGGCAACGTCGAGCGGGGCTGGGAGGTGCGATGAGCTGCCATGGCAGGAGGGTGCTCGGATGGGGATGCAGGGGGTCTGGGGGGTGCAGGCAGGCAGGAGGGGGTGTTGGCAGGAGGTGTCGGCACGTGCACGGGCAGGGTTCGGTGCGCGGGCAGGGTTTGGTGCACAGGGATAGGGCTGGCACACGGAGCTGGGGGGTGAAGGTGGGTTGGCAGGGACGCGGCACCGTGGCGAAAACACCTCCTAGGCGAAGGGGACAGGGACGGAGAGCGGTGGGGACCCCTCCCCAGTACTAAAGCCCACCCTGAGCAGGCGCGAACGCGGACGAGCGCCGCTGCAGCCTGGCCTGGCGCGATGCGGGGAGACAGGGGAGCGGCGAAATGTGGTATTGATCCTCTCGGAGGGAGAGCGAAGCCGTTCTGGCATCCACCAGCTCCAGCCTCTGCCCTTCCCACTGCTAAACAAGATCCAGGCGGAGGGATCCCATCCCATCCCACCCCATCCCCGCACCGCCGCCGTCCCCGGGGCCCCGAGCCCCGCGCACGCTCTTCGCCTCTTGCTGACTTCAGCGCGCGGCTTGGGCTCGGCGCCTGTACATTCCTCGCGAAACCTGGGCCTAAAATATCTGGAGGAGGACGGAGCGCCTTGGGCGAGGGAGATGAGCTCGGCAGCTGCGGGAGAAGGGGAGGCTGCTCGGCTGGAGGCAACGGGGCCGCCCTGCTCCCCGCCGGCTGCCAGCCCCGCTGGCCCCCTGGGAATTTGCCGGGAATAAATTGAAATCGGTGGCTTGGCTTGGGATGGATGCGCCGGAGCAGAAGCAGAGGAAGGAGAGGAGTGTGGCACCCCATGCATTGCTGGACGAGTGGCATGGGAACTGGGTGACAGGGAGCAGGGTGGCAGGGGAGCAGGGCACAGGATGATAGTGCAGCAGGGCGATGAGACCAGGGTGGCATGGGGACCAGCATGGCATGGGGACCAGAGTATCAGGGGAGCAGGGTGACAGGGAAGCGGGGAGATGAGAACAGTGTGGCAGGGACCAGGGTGGCATGTGGACCAGGGTGGCATGGGGACCAGAGTGTCAGGAGAGCAGAATGGCATGGAGAGCAGGGTGGCATGGTGACAAGACTGTCAGGAGAGCAGAATGGCATGGAGAGCAGGGTGTCAGGGACCAGGTGGCATGGGAAGCAGAGTGTCAGGGTGCAGGGTGGCAGGGGAGTGGGGTGACAGGGAAGCAGGGTGACTGGAGCAGGATGACGGAACCAGGGTGGTAGGAACCAGGCTGGCATGGGCACCGGGCTGGCAGGGAGCAGGATGACAGGGGAACAGGGTAGTATGGTGGCATGGGGAGCAGGGTGTCAGGGACCAGGTGGCATGGAGAGCAGGGTGTCGGGGCGCAGGGTGACGGGAATGGGGTGGCAGGGAGCGAGCTGGAGCTGGGTGGCTGAGGAGGGACAATAAATGCCGAGAGGGAGGTGCCAGGCGGGAGCCGTGTGAGAACCAGTTTGCGAGGTCCAGATTGGCAGCAGATCCTGAACCAGGAGGAGCTGAGCATCCATACGGCCCCTGCCGAGATCAGACGAGACGACAGCGACTCGGTTTGGGGGAAGAAATTGGAGGCGGGGGAAAAGCTTTTTTGCTGAAATGAAATCTGAACCCCGAAGTGGGAGGGAAGTGGAGGTGGGGGGCACGGCTCACTCCACATGGTTATTACTGCTGTTTTCCACCCAGCTGAAAGGAGAATGTAGCTTAATATGGACCCGCGGGGAGGAGAAGCAATCGGGAACGGGGATTTGGCAGGAGGGAGCTGGGAAACAGCGAGAGAGACGTAGAGGTGAGAGTGGCCAGGGCATTGCCCAGGGAGGGGTTCGCAGCCGGCAGGAGAGGACGGAGCGGGGTTGGAACAAGGCGCTATTGTTCTTGGCGAGCGGGGGGCCAGCCCGCGGCCCCCCCAGACCCGCCAAGCTGGCGTGGATGGCTTTCCCGACCGGTTTTCCCGGCAAATTGCCGGCTGGGGAGTGGGAAGAGCTCAGGGCGTTGGGGTGTGCCAAAGGGACTGGCCGGAATTTTGGGGGAGGCGAAAGGGGCGGCGTGGCAGGGCCTGGCGGGGGGGTGTGGGGGTGACGGCAGGTGAGCCGGGGAGGGGAACAGGGATGAGCCGGGGGAATGGGGGGGCGGCGAAGCCGGGGCTCGGTGGCCAGGGGCTGGTGCGGGGATGGGGCTGTGCCAGCGGTGGCGGGGCGAAGCCTGGTGTCCCTTGGCTGGCAGGCGCAGCGGCTGCTCCTCGACGTGTGCGTGGGGCCGGGGAGGGCAAACTGGAGGGGCTTCTTCCCTTTCTGGCCTGGGCACCCCCGTCACCCCACGGTCTGTGTCCCACTGTGATCCCTCTTGGCTCTTGGCATCTCCCTGGCAGCTCTCAGCCCATCGCCGCCATCCCGTGTGCCTCCTTGGTCCCTTGCCCCAGTGCCCGCCATTGCCGCCTTGGCATGTCACCGCTGCCGTCAGTGTTTCGCTTTGTGCCCCCAGCACCGGGCACGGAGGCATTGGCGAGAGCAGTGGCCCCATCCCGCTGCCGGCATCAGCTGCCACGTTGCTGCAGCCGTCGGCTGTCCCCCGGGCCACACCAGTGCTCGGGGACACCCTGGCAGAGTGGGAAGACCGGTGGGGTACATAGAGGCTGGAGGAGGAGGAAGAGGAGGAGGAAGGCAACCCCACAGGGCCTGGGGGCTGTGGCTGGGGAGGGGGCGACGAGGCAGGGGCCAACCTTTGCCCAGCTCAGGGCGAAGCCAGGCTGGAGAGAACCCCCACTCCGAGTGCAGCCCTGGCATTTGCTCCCCATCCCCATTCCCCCCCTCGCAGTTCCCACCTCTCCCATGCTTCCAAGGCGGCGATGCCCCGCAGGCAGCAGAAGCACCTTAGCAAGTGCACACTAAATATTTGAACACGCACAGGTGGCTTTGGGTTTATGGGTGGTTTCGGGTTCGCTGCTGCTCTCACCCTTCCCCAGCCCCATCCCTGGCATCCACCTCTCTGGACCCCCCCCCAGATTTACGGGGTACCCACAGGGGCTTCTCCTCCAAGACAAGGGCGTAATATTTGCTCGGCGGCTCTCACTCGGAATTATTTGCTCTGCTCCGGCATCGCCATGCCACCTCGGGGAGGTGAGTGGCATCATGTGTGTCATGTCACCCCCCTCTCCACCCTCCCCACTCTGACCACACATGGTGGTACCGTGGCATCCAGCTGCCCCATCCTTCATCCCCTCCTCTTCCTCCCAGTCTCAGCACCCTGCAACCGGGCTGGGCGCCCATCGGAGCTGGGAAAAGGTGGCGGGAGGGGGGAGAAAAAAACCATTTCCCTCCCCTCCCCGGCATTCCTTGGGAGTGAAACACAAGAGCTGGCAGGGCATTCCTGCTTTTCTCTGGCCTCCGCTCCTCCGGTGCCGGAACAAAGCCCTCCTGCCTTTCCCGGGAATCCGGGGGGTTTGAAACGGGAGAGGCAGTTTGGTGTGAAATGGCCTTTTCCAATTTATTTTGGGTTTCGGGGGGGGGGGTGGGCCACGGAGAACACACATACATGGGACATAGAGGCGGGCACGGTCGAGGCGGGCACGGTCGCCACGGTCCCGTGGCGTGGGACCGAATGCCCGCCGTGGGACCGTGGCGACCGTGCCCGCCCCATGGCATCTTCCCCAGCGTGGGAGATGCCGGAGGGTTGGCCGCTGGCCCTTGGCTGGGCTTCATGTGTGTCCCCCCCCATCATCTTGCTGCCATCGTATTGCTATGGAAACCGAGCTTCGGAGAGGACCGCTCCAATCCCAGTTTGAGCCCAGTTTGAGCCCCAATTTGGCCTTAACTCTCCCATCCGCCCCATCCGTGACAATATATCGCCACCGTCGTCATCCCAGAGATGATGTATCCCAAAGGGACATCACGGTCCGACACCCCCACCCTGCAGAACAAAGCCCCCCCCTCCTCCTTTTTTACTTCTCCCCACCGCCTCCGGTGAAACAAACCCCTTGTCGGAGCGCAGTCCCCGACAGCGAAGGTTATTTTAATGGATGCATTACTTTAAACGAACCCTCCGCCATCTGTTCCACCCCCTAATTACGCATGCAAAAAAATAAAAAAAAAAAAAAAGCCCATTTCACAGCCAGTGCAGGAGAAAGTAAAGATATAAGTGATTTAAATGCGTGTATCCGCAGCTCCGCCGGCAGCTGGGCTGGGTCGTACTCCTCGCTCTTCATCCCGGCTGCCAGGAGGGCCAGGCAAGTTGCAGGCAAGAAGGCAAAAAGGATGGTCCTCCTGGTTCTGGCAATTGCCGAAACCTCGGGATGGTGCCCATGGTGCTGGACGGTGGGTGAGGGAAGGTGATCGTGCTGCCGGATGGTGGGTGTGGGATGGTGCCCATGCTGCTGGACGGTGGGCGCGGGATGGTGATTGTGCTGCCGGACAGTGGGTGGTGCGGGATGGTGTCTGTGCTGCGGACGGTGGCTGTGAGATGGTGCCCGTGCTGCTGGATGGTGGGTGCAGGATGGTACCCGTGCTGCTGGATGGTGGGTGCAGGATGGTGACGGTTCTGCCGAACAATGGGTGCAGGATGGTGATCGTGCTGCTGGACGGTGGGTGCGGGATGGTGCCCGTGCTGCCAGATGGTGGGTGCGGGATAATGACGGTTCTGCCAGATGATGGGTGCAGGATGGTGATCATACTGCTGGACGGTGGGTGGTGCGGGATGGTGCCATGCTGCCGGACGGTGGGTGCGGGATGGTGCCCATGCTGCTGGATGGTGGGTGCGGGATGGTGCCCGTGCTGCTGGATGGTGGGTGTGGGATGGTGCCCATGCTGCCGGATGGTGGGTGCGGGATGGTGCCTGTGCTGCTGGACAGTGGGTGTGGGATGGTGCTTGTGCTGCTGGATGGTGGGTGCGGGATGGTGCCTGTGCTGCTGGATGGTGGGTGCAGGATGGTGCCCATGCTGCCGGACGGTGGGTGCTGGCAGCAATTGGAGTTTAGTGGCTACACGTCCCCCCCCATTTGCTGTTGCCTTTCTCTGCCCCCCCGAAGGTTAGCTCTGCCCGCTGGCTGCCAGCCTCGGCAGCGTGGTGGCGGCTGAGCCTTCGAAGCGAAGGGACACGCCGTCGTCCCCCGGGCTGCCGCGGTGCATGGCGGGGGTTTGGGGGGGAGCACCCTCGGCTTGGCCGGGCTCCTCACCCTGTCGCTCTTCGGTGACGGCTCACGCTGGCGGGGGGGTCCCGCGGTGCCGGCTCTGGGTGTGCGTAGCCCCCGGGTGACACTGGGGCCCTTGTCCCCTGGAAGAGGGGATGGGGGGGGCTTTGCTCCCCCCCCGGGCTGTGCTTAGGGGTGCGGGGCTGTTTCCCAAGCAGCAGTGGTGTGTCCATAATCCATCCCAAAATCCAGGGACCCTGGGCTCCAAGTGCCCCCCGGTGATGTTTGACCCCGGGTGTCTGTCCCTCAGGGCTGTGGGGGGTGAGAGTGGGGTGGGGGGGATCTGGAAAAGCCCCCCCTGGAGAGACAGAGCCTGTGGGTGTTTGAAAACCCCTGGTTTTAAGTCAGCATCCTGGTTTGGGGAGTCCAGCCGTGGCGGGGGCACTCTGGCACCATGGTGCAGGTCCAGCTGCTGTCCCCCTCAGCGTGACTCAGTTTCCCCATCCCCAGCACAAACCCTCTCCTTACGCCACTACCCATGGGACTGGGATGGGTGACCAACATGGCTTCAACTGACCCCCATGCTGACAACGCTGACCCCCACCACGACCACCGTAGTGGGGCCACCACCCGACGCCGAAGCCGACTGCAGTCCTGGGTGCCGGCATTTCATCCCCCCCTGCTCCTTGCCTTCTCCCTCCGTCTCCCTCTCTCCGTGCCTGACTGCAGCAGATGCGCCAGCTCTGCAGGAAGAGGGAATTAAGTTGGGCTGGAGGAATTTTAAAGATTGCTGCAGGCCTGAGGGTCTCGGATCCCCCCGCGGAGCTGGGCAGTCATGCAGAATTAATCCTATCGGCAGCCTGGCTCGGCTTCAGCCGGTGCAGAGCTCCAGGAGAGCGCGGGGGGCGATGCCGGGGGCGGCTCGGTGAGCCCCGCTGCCTCTCGGCGCCGATGAGAAATTAATAATGAAAAATTAAAAGCCCCCGACTCAGCCTTCTCGCCTTCCCCCCCCCACTTCCACTCCACCCCAGCCCGGAGGTGGGACTCGCAGCGGGGGGAGGAGGCGAAAGGATTCTGCAAAGCTTAAGGAAAACCTGTTTGCCGGAGCAAACCGAGCCCAGTGGTGCCAAGCGGATGCCGGGGCTGCATCCTGCTCTGGGTAGATGGTGCCGTGGTATGGCCAGGACTGTCCTGGGTGGAATGGGCGGGCTGGGTCTTGGGTGAGGGTACCCGTTTGCTGGCCATCACCCAAACCCATCCGCAATGGGCTTGTGCGGTGGCAGGAGGCGGCTCAGGGTGCCAAGGCGGCGCGGGGGACACAAGGACGCACTGAATGTCCCCACGGGGACGCCAGGGTGGCATCTGGGCACCCCATGGCTCTGCCAGCCCCATGGGCAGCCTTGTCTCTGTTGTCCCTCCCAGCCGCCGGGGCTGCGGTGCCACCATGCCAGCAGGCTCGGTGGCTGCGTGACGCCGGGCAGGGTGGCCCGCGAGGGCTCTGCAGCTGCTGCCGAGGCCTCTGCTCCTCCGGTTTATAAATAATGCAGTGCCGAGGCGTGTTGGCAGCGCCATGCACACGCCTGCAGCCCCGGCACGGCGGCGGGCGCTTTGGGGGCGAGCGGCGGGTGTTGTCACCCTGTCTGGGTGACACCGAGCCACGCCGTGCCAGTGGGGAGGAGGTGAGCCTCAGTGTCCCTGCACCCCTTTGCTCCCCATGCCATCCCCCAGCCCCACGTGCCCGGGGTGGGTGTTGGCGGTGGTGGATGCCCGCGGTGACCCCACGCGCGGGGACGTCCCCGCGTCTCGTGGCGGTGGCGCCGATGGCGGCGCGCAGCTTGCACGGTTGCCATGGCGATGTGCTGCTAACGAACCCGAGTAAACATTAACGAGGGAGAGCCCCATGCCGGGTGGGTGGGAGGGTGGGGGGCCCCGGGGCCCCAGGCAGCCTACAGGACTGGGTGCTGGGATGGGGGTCGTGGGGTCATCCATGTGTCTTAGGGCGCATGTGGGAGCATCGTTCCGGACACCTGGGTCCCCTCCGGGTGCTGCATGAGGCTGCGTGTTCATGGCCAGAGTGGGAGCTCTGGGTGCTGGGCAGGGTCCTTGGAGACAGGGTGCCGGGATCCCCTCCCCAGCTTGAGGATGCCCATGGTGGGAAAATCCCAACCCCGAGGACTCAGGAGTCCTGTCCCACCTCCGCACGGACACTGGTGCAGCGCATGGCACCGCTGTCCAGCACCAGCCACCATCGCTCTCCCCGTGCAGCACCCGTGGGTGCAGGTGTGTGAGGGGGGGATGCAGCCACAGCCGGGTTCCCCCTGGGGCTGGTGGGGAGCTCGGGGTGCTCCTGGCAGCAGGTGCCGCGCCGCCCCGCCACCGCTGCTGCCCGCGCTTGTCACCATGACTCGACTCCCCCCATCCCTCCTTTTCCCCTCTCTGGCCATGCCGGCACAGAGACCCACACCGTGGTTTGGGTGGGGGTCAGGGTGGGGGTCAGCCCTCCGCACCAGTAGCCCCCCCAAGCCCATGGTCCCCTCCAGCGTTTAATGGCGCTGCAGCTCATTAAACAGAGGTGCAGGTGCCCCGGGTACCTTCCTTCTCCCGGAGGGCCCTTAATGAGCGGCTGCTAACGAGCTCCCACGCTCCCCCCTCGCCTCCCCAACCCCAGGAAGAGGCTCATTGCTGAGCAGGCACCCGGCAGCGATGCACGGGCTCCTTTCGGGGGGACTCGAAGGGGTCGAGTGACCCCCACGTCCGTTGTCCCTTTGCCGTGGCCTTTGCGCCGTGCGCGTGGGTCCCGCGTCACCGTCACTGTGCCGGTGCCAGGTGGTCACCCAGCTTGGTGTTGGGGAGCACCGCCGGCTTGTGCAGCCCTTGTGGCCCCGTTATCTGTCAGCCCAAGAGTGGGCACTGGTGGCACAGCAGCTGCCTGCCCGCAGAGCACCGTACCTGGGGAGGGGGCTGAAGGCTGGCACCGGCCTTCCAGGCAAGCGCAGACATGGCAGCGCCACGTGTCGCCCGGCTCCTCAGTGCGGGGCTGCTGAGGGATTTGCATCACGGGCACCTGGTGCCCTGTGCCTCAGTTTCCCCTCCCAGGGACGCAGCACCCTTGGCAGTAGGTGCCGGGGCTGGGCGGGCACGTGGGGACGCAGGTTGAGGCTCATGTTGGTCCCCCAGCCCCATTTTTGTCCCCGTAGTCACGTTGTACAAAGCCACCCGACACTTGGGGAGCCCTCCTTGGCTCTGTCTGCACTGGGGGGCTCTGGGAGGGGGGGTTGGTCGAGGGTCTGTGGCTCCTGTGTAGCCCAAAACCAACCCAGTGGCACTGATGCGGTGCAGGGATGCGTATCTGCGGGTACCCTGGAGGAGCGGGGCTGGGGGCTGCCTGGCTGGGGGGAACCTTTCGGCTCATCCCCCTCCTTTGGGGTCCCCCAGCTCCCCGCCAAAGGGAGCCCTAATCCTCCGTGCCATGGTGCCCGGCTCGGCGGTGGCTAATTGCGGTGTCCCCAGCTGAGGATTACGGTTTAAAGCGGGGAAGGAGCAGCGGGAGCAGATGAGCTCCCGAGCAACAAAGCTCCCGTTTCCCTGCAAAGCGACTTTTATTAGGGGTGTAATTAAAAGCTGACAGGAGGGGAAAAATCACGGGGATGGTCGGGGCGAGGGATGAAGCCACCCCAAGGTCCCCGGTCCCCGCCTCCACCCTACCCCAGGCGTCCGACCCGCCAGCCCCCCAGCCCGACCGCAGCGTTTCTGGCAGGGCAGGAGGCAGCGAGGTGCTGGGTTGGCGGAGGAAATCCAAACTCTGCCCCTATGAAAGGGGCTTTGTGTGCCCGGGAAGGAGCAGCCCTCCTCCTTTTTCTCCTCCTCCTCCTCCTTCTCCCCGTCTGCGGGGCCGCTTTCCTGCCTGGGGGTGGCTTTGCTGTGGGTGCTGGAGGGAAACTGAGGCACAGGACAGCACAGCAGCCCCGTGGCCTCGTGTCCTGCTTGGGCTCCCGCAAGGGCTTTTCTCCGTCGCTCACACCCGTGGCATCGGCAGGGACCACATGCTGCGGGTGAGCCGGTCCCTGGGGATGCGCTGGGCTCTCCCGTGGGTGCCCCAGGCAGTGCCACCCCTGTGGGGTCCCTGGGATGTGTCCTCCCCGCTGGGAGTGAGGAAGGAACCATGGGGACACAGGGACACCACAGGGACAGAGGGATGTTATTCCCTGTCCTCTTCGTGCCACCATGATTGCCCTTCCCACAGCACCCAGCGCTGCCATCTGCCTCAGTTTCCCTTTCCCTCCTTGTGAGCACCGTGACTGCCGTCCGGCATGGTGGGACCCCACATCACCCTGGTGGGGTTCAACCCACCTCGGTGACCCCAGCTGCTGCCATGGACGTGGCTGAGGTGCCCTGGGAAGGGGACACGTTGCATCACCCAGTATTTTGCGCATCCCTGGGCAGACGCTCTCAGGAATGTTCCTCCTGCACTGGTAGGGTCCCGTTGTAGGGAGGAGAGTGGGTGCAGGCAGGGACACCCCCAACTGGGTGCTGGCCCACCAACTGCCTTGCCCTGGCCCCGGCCCCGGCCCCAGCGAGTGGCGGGGGGCTTGTTCTCCGCCTGGACAGGAAGACGAATGAATTCCATTACGGGATCGCGATTTTATTCCACGTGTCAGGGAGCCTGAGATTAACTTGCTCACCAGGCTGTGACAAACCCAGACACCCACGTGCACGCGCTCGGGCGCGGGGGCTTCTCATGCTCGTCGGGCATGGAGCTGCCCGAGACCCCGCTGTGCCCCCCAGGGCAGGCAGGGCCATGCCCGTCGCCACTGCCACTGGTCAGGAGCCCTCCCAGCACCTGGGGAGGGGGGCACTGGCCAAGGTGGGGGAACATGGCGCTGCCACCGTGTTGTCCCCTGTCCTCAAGGTCCTTCGGCCACGCAAGGATGCGTGTCTTGCAGCCAGGTGAGGGGCGAAGCATCGTCCTGGTACAGCTCCCCTGCAGCCGGGCACTGTGTCACGGTGCCAAAAATAAGGATGGGAGGAAGGTGGGAAGGGGGACACGGGGGTTCAGGGGACATGTTGTGAGTTCTGGGGACATGCCAAGGCCAACGGATTGCTCTCATCACACCCCAGCTGAGCGGCTGCCCACCCTGGGAGAGCGTGTCGGGGCCAAGCGTCCACGTCGGAGCTGTGCCGTGCTGTGCCGTGTTGTGCCGTGCCGTGTTGTGCCGTGCCGTGTTGTGCCGTGCCGTGTTGTGCCATGCCGTGTTGTGCCGTGCCGTGTTGTGCCGTGCTGCGGGGCCGGCTGCTCTCCCCTCGCCGCCCCCCCTGCGCGGGCGCAGGCAGCTGGCTCTGTTTGCTGGAGGCTTTGCGCATTCCAGTTCGTGGGTCACTCGCCTTCGAAACCTCTCCGGGGACGGAGGCAGTTGGGAGCCGTAACAAACAACCCAAGGGCTCCGATGACGCCCGCGCCCGGCGCTGCCTGCAAGCACTGGGGGGGCAGGGGTGGCCCTGGGAGACAGCCCCCCACCCCCCTGGGGTGCAGAGAGGAGGTTTGGGGTGGTGCTGGGAGCTTCCCAGAAAAATAACTGGGGAGGGGGGGGACACATTGAGCGCGGCTCTTCACAGGACGTGGGGGCGATGGCTTTTTGGGGAGCGGTGGGGCGCGCAGGAGGGATGCTGCAGTCCCCTTTGCTTATGGGGTGTCAGGGTTGGGGTGCGCAGTGGGGTGCAGGCAGCGGGGTGTCATCCGGGATCCATATGGGGAGGAGTGGGGGAGCTGGTGGGGCACAGGGCGGGCACGAAGGCAGCGCAGGCAGCGGGCAGCGAGCTGCTGGGGCTTGCTCAGGGCTGGTTAATGTGTCCTGGAATGTGTCGGAGCCGTCCCAGGGAGATGGAGGGTCCGAGGCAGCGGCGGTGGCTCGGGGGGCTGCGGGGAGGCTGGGTGACGTGGGGAAGGTCAGCCTTGGCCAGATGCAGCCACTCCACCCTCCTCCAGTGCTTTGCACATTAATGCAAATGCACTGGCCTGAGTGGTTCATTAGCAGCATGTGGAATGGAATAATGCATCCGCATCCCATTAGCCTAATGAAAAAAAGGGAGCCGGCACCTGGAACAAAGCTGCCGACTCTTGGCTAGTGCTCTGGCTCGGCCATGCTGGGCCGTGGGGGCCCCCCCTTTCCCTTCCCCTCCCTTCCCGTCCCTTCTCTTCCCTCTGCCGTCGCCTGCCCGGTCCTCCCAGTCCTCTGAGCATCCTCGCACCCAGCACCGCGTAAGTGGGGGACACACACCCCATCCTTGGGCTGTCACCATGGCAGGGTACAACCCCAAAGTGAGGACCCCAGGGTGGACCGAACCGCTCCCAGCATCACCCCCGCTGCATCCCAGGGTGGTGAGACGGGGAGGACACAGCCCCCCCCCCCCCCCCCCCCGAAAACCGGGAGTGCTGCAGAGGCGCTGGCCGGGCGACGAGATGCCCCCACGTCCCTGGGGCTGGGAGCTGGGAGCCTGAAGGATTAGAGGAAACATTGCCAACCAAACCAGGCTGTGCCGGAACCAATTAGCCTCCAGCAGGCAGAGTTTCAGATGCTGTTATTTCTGCCTCTTTCTCTTTTCTCTCCCTCCTTCTGGCTCCCCCTTTCCCCCCTCCCGGCCCTCCCCAGCCCCTCCTGCCCGCCCCCAGCATCTCTCCTCTCGCCATTCCTCTCCGTGTCGGAGCTTGTTTTTTGGGCACTGGCTCCGGAGTGAGTCATGCCGCGCGTAGGGGATTTTAAAAGCTTTCTGCTGTCGCTGGGAAGCCGGTTTGGGCTGCTCCGACGCTGGGGGTGGAGCGCGATGCTTCGCAGACAAACCCTTGTCTGGGGAACCCAAAAAAAAAAAATTTATTAAAAAAAAATAATAATAATAATAAAAATCCCCCACCCTGCTGCCTGAAGCCCCGGGGTCCCACAGGGCCCCCACTTTGCCGGGGTCGGTTTGGTCACCCCAGCCAGCAGTTGAGTCACAGCCGAAACTTTCGAGCCGTTGGAGCTTCCTCCGCCGGGGCCCCTCTCCGAGGAAGTGGTCTGCCGGGGCGTCGAGCCCGGTGGGGCGGTTGCCCTGGCCCCGGCGATGCAGCACGCAGGCGCGGGCGGCCGGCGCTGGAGGTTGAAGCGTGGGAGATTTTCCCCCCCCCCTCCCCTTTTCACTCCCTCCCTCCTTCCCTCTACCACCGCCTCCGCCAGCCCCGCTGCCAAACCCGGCTTGGGGGGGCCCTTCGGCACGACCCTCCTGCCGGTCCGCAGCTGGCCTCGGTTTCCCCCCTCCCTCTCTTCATCCTCCTCCTCCTCCTCCTCCTCGCCTTGAGCTGTGCTGCTGAGGGACTGCAGCTCCCGTGGATCAGGAGGAGATTTAGGTCAAGCGCTCGACTGAGTCGAAACAGCCATCTGTGTGCAGAGGAAACCGGCCACCCAGAGCCCCCGGCGTGGTTGGCCCGGCATCGCCGCCAGGTCCCGGCACCGCCAGCACCCACTGAACCCCGCGGCCGGGCGCACGGGCTGCCTTTGTCTCCAGCAAGGGGAAAAAAACTCACCCAACAAATAAAAAAATGGGGGGAAAAAAAAAATTAAAATCCCCCTGCCCACCCTTTCCGTCACCCCCCCACTCTGCCGCGGGCATCGCCGCCGAGCGCCAGGAAGTTTGGCACGGAGCGGCCGTGGCAGCGCTCCAAGGTCGCCCTGACACGCCGCGGGAAGGTGTGTGCCCGGGGAGGGAGGCCGGTGCGAGCCGGGCTGGGGATGTGGGTGCCGAGGGCCGGAGCCGGCGGCGGGCGCCCGTGGTGCGGGCAGGGCGGGAGGCGCGGGCAGGAGCGCGGCGCTGGCTGCCTGCCCGGAGCCCGGACTCCTGGGTTCCTGCAGGAACAGGGTGGAGCGGGAGGAGACCGGGGAGCTGGTGTCATCCCGGCCACGGCGAGGGGAAGCGTTTCCCTCCCCAGCTGGGTGAGGGGCTGCGCAGGGACCGTGGCATGCGGAGCTCCTGCATGTGTGCCGCCGTGCCTCAGTTTCCCCAGGTGGAGTACTGCCTGCAGAGCAGCCCGGTGCCGGCAGCACAGCAGGGCAGCCCAGTGAGGTGGGGAGCCCCGGGTGCCCCTTTGCACCCCATGTTGGGATGGGGGCGGTGGCAGCCCCTCCTGCTCTCCACCTGCCGGCTTCTTCTCGCTTTCTCCATTTCCTTCCGGAGCCTTTTTTCACTCGCCGGTGTCTCTGTCGCTGCGCCTGTGCACACACCCATGCGCGGGGAGAGGAAACGCCGCCGGTGCCGTGGGAGGGCCGGCGCGCGCCGGACGGGACTTCCCGCCGCGGTCGGTTCGACACACCCCAACCGTGCAACGAGTTGTGCCTGGTCTCGGGCTGGAGCTCGACCGGGCACGGGGATGCTCCCCGGCACCTTGCCCCGTCTGCTGCCATCCCGGTGCTCTGCCTGTGCCACGCCGGGGCCCTCGGGAACCCGTCGATCTGCCCGTCGTGCTTGGTAAGGAGCTTTGCCCGCAGCCTGTTTGCTCGGTAATCCCGCCTTGGCCGGGGGGATTACGCCTGGGGAGAGCTGTGGGGGTCCGGGGCGGGCAGCCGGCTTTTGGAGGTCGGGATTTCCCTCGGTGCAGCGGGTTTTGGCTGGGACAGTGACAGGGACATCCGCGCCGGAGCGGGTCCCACCAACCGGGGACCACCAGGAGCCTGGCAGCCTGGTGCCAAGCCATGCCAGGGCTGGTGGTGGTGCTTGCCTCTGGCGTGCCCACAGCAGCGTGCCCACATCCTTCGCCTGCATCCCTCCATCACCGTGGCGCGCTGGCATGGCCACATGCAGGCACGTGCGGGCAGTGACGAGACGAGGCGGCTGCGAGCAGGGACGCGCGGGCAGCGTGCAGAGGTGTCCAGCATGGGGACGCAGGAGCTGGGCTCGGGGACCAGCTGTGATCGGGGGTCCCAACCTGGCTTCCCCACAGCCCCCAGTCCCTGGGGGGGCTCGGAGGGGGCTGGTGGATGCCGGGAGCTCGGCGGTTCTTTATGGTCTCAGAGGGCTCCATTAATTCTTTAAATATCCAGCCTTTCCAGGTGGGTTTTGTTGAAAATTAATTTCCGGAGCTATTTTAATTTTGCTGTATTTAATTTGCTGTTTATTTTAATTAATTAACGTCGGGAAAATCTCTTCTCCTGAGCATCCTGCAGCCGTCTGGGGTGGCTGCACCCGGGAGATGAGAGCAAGGGGGTGTCGCGGGTGTGAAGGGCACCGGCGAGGAGGGAGCCTGGCCCCCACGATGTCCCCCCGGCTCTGCCACACCTGCCTGGGCGAACGGGCTGGTGGCACCCGCCTGCTCACCAGGATGGGCACAGGGAGGTGGCAAGCTGAGTCTCTTCACAGCTCCGTCCTTGGCTCCAGGGCTTGTGCCAGGGTTTGCTGCCAGCTCCCCAGGTTGGTCGTTTCATCTGGCTGAGAGATGGCTGGGGTGCAGCCACCTTCCTCCTCCTCCTCCTCCTCTCCCTCCCATGGCAGGGGACCTGGGGATCTGGTGCCCATGGAGATGCAATGTGTGGTGGTACAGCTGTGCCATGCCATGGCATGCTGTGCTGTACCATGCCATGCCATGCCATGCCATGCTGTGCCACACCATGCAGTGCCAAGCATGGAGCTGTTTTGACCCACACCCACGCAGAGGGGCTGACCTCAACCTCACGCTCCCGTCCCGCATCCCACCCACCCCACTGCTCGATGCTCCAGCCCCAGGACTGGCCGGGCGCCTACGAGGGGGTCCCTGGAGGAAGGTGGGTGAGGAAGGGGAAGGAATGGAGCCGCCTTCCTCCAGATCAAGGCCTCTGCTCTCTCGCATGTCTAGACGCTGCCACACACACCTAATGTGGTTCTTGGCAGGAGCCGCGGCTGCTCTCTCGAGGTTAATTGCTGCGCTCCGAGCTCTGCAGACAGATCGCCCGGCTCCATGTTCCCCCCCCGGGACACCCGCCTCGCCCAGCCCCTGCCTTGACTGTGCCCCCCGGGGATGCTCGGACCCCCCCGGGGATGCTCAGACCCCCTCAGGGTAGAGAAGCAGATGGGGGATGCAGAGAGGGTGCTGCGGTGCCCAGCCAGGCAGTTTGGGGTGCAGGACCGAGCGATGAGGGAGGGTGCCCTGGTTTTGGGGAGCAGGCAGGGATGGAGGAAAGGTGCTGGCGGTGCTTTGTAAGGGGCGACGGCGGCTCCGGGGGTTTCTGGAGTGGGAGCAGGAGAAGAGTTAACACCTCCCTCGACAGGGGCAGCTGGACAAAGGCAGAGCCTTATTCAGCCAGCGTGGTCGGATCCAGCCTCTGGAACAGGAGCCAGAGCGAGACACGGCATGGACTGGGGTGGGAAGAGCCGTTTCATCCACTGACCCCAACATCTGGTGGGAAGCTGGGCTGGGGAGGGGGGAATGCTGGGGGTGCCACAGGGATGAGCCCTGAGGCTCGGCTAGCTCCGGTCTCCTGGGATGGGCTGGATGAGGCTGTTCCCAGCAACTGCTCTTGCGAAGGATCCCAAAGGTGTCTGGGACCTGCAGGGAGCTCTGGGCAGCCATGCACGGGCACCTTCCCGGGAGCAAACGCTGCCGTAACTCTGTGCTCGGAGCCACCGGCACCATGAGTCCCGGTCCCTGCCTGGCACCATGCATAGGGACCGGCTTCCCCATGAGCAAACTAGTGCCTTGCCAGGCCCGGTGCTGGCTCCTGCGTGCCATTGTGGTGCAGCGCAGGGCCAGGAAGTGGTGCATCCCAAGGTGGGAATCACAGCAGGTCACCAGAAAGATCCCAAAGCACAATGTCCCCTCGCCTTGCATGTGGCCGGCGTTGGGGTCCAGGCTCGGTCCTGTGTCCCGGGGCCGTATAGGGGTGAGCCCCAGCCCCAGGACCTGCCCCATGTGGGATCCCCAGGGAATGGGGTGAAGGTTTCGGTCCGAGCTGTGTTTTGGTTTGGGGTTTCGTCATGTTTTCGTGGCAGGGAATTTCCGTTCCTAACCAAAGACAACAGAAAAAAAAAAAGAAAAAAAAAAAGAAACAAAACAAAAAACCCCAAACCCCAAACCAAAAAACCCTGTGTTGAATTTTTGCCAAAAAAATGGGATGTTTCCATTCTTGTTTTGGCTTTTGGCAGCCCCACACTGCAGCCAATGGAAGAAAATATCTGTGTGGAAATGCTGCCGGCCTCCTCCGCGCAGTGCCAGGGCTGTTCCGGCAGCTCCTGCCCGCCGCTACCAGGCGGCTTTTGGGGAGGGGGGTTTGGGTGCAAAGGGAGACTTTTGGCGTAAGGAGAAACTTGCAGAGAGCGTGAGAAGGAGCGTGGAGCCTCCCGAGCGCGACGGCGGCCGCGGCTCCTCCGGTGCCGTCCTCCCCGCGCCGCGCTCTTGGCAGAGGACATCGCCATGAGAACGGGAGCGTCGTTTGGTGGGGAGCGTCGACACGGAGCCGGCGAGCGGCCGCAAGGACACCGGTGGCACGCGGACCTTGCGCTTCCCGCTTGTCCTTGCAGCCGGTCGCTCCCTCCTCCCCAGCTGGCAGCAGAGCCACGTTTGCCCCCCGGGCACCGGCCGTCCTGCCGTGCATCACCCCTCCTGGCATCACCCGGTCTATCACCCACCACCCTCCGTCACCCCTCCCCAGCTTTTGGGGGACCCTCTGCAGTGCCGCGGTGCTGCGGTGGGCGATGTTACGTGCTGTAATGCTTAAATGAGGTTGGGGGGATTTTTTTCCACTCCCCCCCGCCCCAGTCCATGCTAGGAAGAATTACGGTCACCCAGGCATCTGTTCTGGCAGAGTCAAGCTAAAGAGCTTGTCCTGGGCTTGGCAAAGCAGCCGGCGCAGCCGACAGCTTTTCCAAGGGCAGCCTTGGCGGATGCGGCGAGCGGCAGGTTGACATTGCAGGGAGAGGAGCCCCGCGCTGCGGGCACCGGCCCCCTGTGCCCCTCTGCTCCTGCCCGGGCCATGGCTGGGTGGGCTGGGGGTTCCTGCGGCAGGTCAGAGGGTGCTGCAAACCCCGTCCCCAAAAAAAGCACCGTCCTCCGGTGGGCCTTTGTTCAGTGCCGGCGCATCCTGGGCTCCTCATCGCTGGGCAGGGAGGGCGGCTGGTGGCACCCTGCGCCCAGTGCAGGGCTGGCCGTGGCGGGGGGGGCAGAATCAGGCCCCCGTTACCTGCATCTCACTTATGTGACCCAGAGAGGTCCCTCAGTGTCCCCCAACTGCACAGCAGCCCCGTCCCCGCTGGGTGCTGCACACCCCACAGGTCCCACTGTCACCCACCGTCCCCAGAGCACCATGTGTAGGCACAGCAGTGGCAACCAGATGTCCCGGGAGCGTGCTGTGCCCAGCTGGGTGCTTGGCTGCCCCTCGTGCCTCCGCCAGCCCCACCGTGCCCTGATCCTGCCCAGGCCTGCGAGCACAACCGCGGTGCCGGGAATCAGCAGTAAATCTCCGCTCACCAGCTCGCCAGAGCTGGGTTTGGCACAGCCAGCAGGGAGGATCCTGTTTGAAGGCACCTTTGTAGCCGCCCTCCTGCCCGGTGCCCAGCATGTTGCCATGTTGGTGCCGTTGTTTAGCCACCGGCACCGTGCCTGGGCCGTATTCATGCCCGTATCCGTGCCCTGATGCCGTCAGCAGTCGAGGCAGGGGGAGGCGAATCGGCACGGCTGGGCAGGGAGGTGGGGCAGCCTTGCCGGAGCACGGGGCTCGGAGCTGGAGCGTGTCAGGCACAGATGGGATCGTTAGTGGTGGTAAAAATTATCCAGCCCCTCTTAAAAACCCAGGCGCAGCAACTCGACCCCACGGGCTCCACTGACGGCAATTCCCACCGGCGCGGTGTTGGCATTCGCTTCCCTCGCTGGTACCAGCCATCCTTTGGCTGGGAGATGGGGCCACCATGTCCCCAGCACCTGGTCCCAGGCGAGGTGACCCCCTCACCTCCCCCTCTGCTGGGGTGTGGGCTCCTTCGCCCAGCCCCGGGGATGAGCACTCCGATCCCGCACCCATCCTGGCCTGGGTGCCGCCGGTGCTGGGCGAACCCCGTCTCCGCGGGCACCCCCGCCCTCTGATCCAATCCGCCCCGCGGGATTTCCTATTTCTTTCTTAATGCGCCCGAGCCTCCTGTTTGCTTTTTTAACTGTGGTAACCGCAAGAGGGAAGTTTCGGAGCGGTACGAGCCCGGCTCCGCTGGGAAGGACGAGCGTCACCACGACCCTGCCGCCCATCACCGCGGCACCGTGAGCGAGGGCTTCGCCGGCGCGCGCCGGGAGCTGGTGGCCATTGTGTTCTCCATCCCCCTCATCCTCAGCCCCTTTTCTCTTTGAAGAGGTGAAATTTGGGGTGGGCTCGGCATCGCCGAAGGGACTCGGGGCCCCCCCACCAGCACCGATCGATCGTTCTGCTCGCTCCCGCTCGCTTTTTTTTTTTTTTTTCTGTTTGTTTGCAGCCGCTTGAGGGCCCTTGTGATGGATCCAGCCTGGACAGATTTCAAGAACAGCTGAAACGCAGCCCGGGGTGGGGGTGGGAGTGGGAGGGCAGCGGGGCCGGCCAGCACCAGAATGCAAAATGGTGCAGCGAACAGAGCCGGGACGGCGGGACGGGCTCACTCCGGGTCCTGCTGGAGGACTGAAGAGGGATGGGGAGCGACGGCAGAGTCACCCCAAAGCTCTGGGTTTGGTGGCACCGGGACCCTCTGGGTTTAGTGGGGCTGAGGATGTGGGGCGGTGCGTGGGGAGTGGGCTCAGCCCCCCATGTGCGTCTGCTGTTCCGAGCCAGCCCCTAACTGCACTGCCGAAGGGTCGGTCCCGCTGGCCCGGTGCAGCCGGGCTGTGCCAGGGCTCGGGGTCACACCTGCAAGGGGCTGGGGGGGGGCCACACCGGCTCTGCCACCCACCCTACCGCACCAGGTGCCGTCTGTCGCCAAGCGGCTCTGGAGACCGCCGCCCGGCCTTCCATCGCTGTAAAATGGTGGCTTTTTAATAAAAAAGGAAACTCCCAAAAACCTCAGCACAAGGAGGAGGAGGGGGAGCATCTCCCTGCACCCCTGGCCCAGCGCCACCGGCTTTACCGGGAGGGTGACGGCAGCAAAGTGGGGGTTCACAGCCACACTAGCGGGGGACGGAAACACGGGGGGCACGAGGAGGACCAGAGCCTCGGAGGAAATCTTCCACGGTGCCGGTTGGCGAGGCAGTGGCTGCCGCGGTGCTGGGCGCTGGGCTTGGCTGGGATTTTGCAGCTGCGAGTCCGGGAGGGAGCGAGACGCGCGCCTGCGCCCGAGCTCGCGTGTGCGCGCGTGTGCGTACGAGTGTGCACGCGGGCGGGAGGAATAATTAGTTCCTACTATAGCACTTCTCACTCAAAGTGCTTTCTAAAAGCCTCCATTCATTAGTCTTCACGGCTCCCCCGAGGTGTCGTGTCCTGGTTCTCTCCCCCCTCCGACTCCCCACCTTCCCTGGAGCAATTGGGGATCCTGAGCCGGGAAAGGGGAGGGTGATGCTGCTGGCAGACGCCAGGTCCTTGTAAAACCCGAGGACGTGGCAGCGGGGTTTTTGGGGACCATCCTGGCATCCCCCATCCCAGAGGGGCCAATGGGGTGTCGTGGGTTCACAGGCATTGGTGGAAAGTTCCCATCAAGGCTGAGCTGTGCTGGATTCGGAGTGTCAGGGAGGAGAGCAGGATGGTGGGGAAGGGCCATGGATGCGCTGGGGGCCACCACTGGCTGCACCCGAGGAGAGCGGTACCCCTCGCCTGGGTGCCAGGGAGCGGCACGGCGGTGCCACTTTCCAAATTAGCCAGTGTGTGCTGGGCTCCCAGGGGTCACTGGGCAGAAGGACCAGTGGATGCTGGAAGATGCCGGTGGGTGCCGGTGCTGCTCAGCCCCCGAACCCCAGCATGGCTGCTGGGCGAGGGAGCGGGTGGGTGCCAGGGCGCGTGCCCCCGGCGGGGCGCGGAGGTGGGCGGGTGCTGGTGGAGGGCCTCCTCTGCAAACCCTAACCTTATTTTCCCAGGTCCGACGCCAGTTTCCATGGAAACAGCCGGGAGCAGAAACGGGAACCAGAATCCAGAAATGCGAAGCCTCAAGCTCCGGTTTGCCTTCCTGGATTCCTGCTCCCCGCGGCCCCGGGACGCCGGCTGGGCACTGGCCATGGGGCACCCATGCTGCTCCCGCCATGTCAGGGTGCGGGGCTGGCCCAGCGGGGCACCTCGTGGGGTTGGGGTGCTCCTGTGTCTTTGCACGCTGCAGCACCCATGCACGGTGCCCAGCACACGGGGATGTGCATGGTGAGGGCAGCAGTGGTGCATGGTGGGCAGGGGGTACCGTGGGCAGGGGGTACCACAAGCATCACCGTGCACAGGCAAGTTCAGACAACATCTGCACACATCTGTGCGTCTCGATGGTGCACAAGGGTGGGCGTGTGGTGTACGTGTACATGCACTCCTGCACGGACACGTGCGCTATGTAGGTGTAAGGGGAGTGTGGGCACCGTGTGTACTGGTAGTGTATAGTCTGTATGTTCAGTGTTACTGGTGCACACTGGGAGGACCCCAGTCCTGCAGTGTTTTCCCGTGCTGTCTCTGCCTTGGCGTCCCCATCCGCAGGACGTGGAGGGGACAAGGGACCCCAGCACCCCGGAGACGGGCAGCGCTAGCTGACCATGTCCATGGGGACCTGGGTGCTGGGTGCCATGCACAAACACAGGCGTGTGGCTGTGGGGCGAGGCCCTGCTCGGCCCCCCAGGGCTGGGAGCCCCGACATCGCTCGGGGCAGCCCATCCCTCCCAGCTGAAGCAGAGTCTCATGGGCCACGTTTGTGTCCCCTAAAGCCAACCCTGAGCCCTCCACGTACCGAGCTGTGTCCATCCAGCCTGCGCCTTCCCCGCCGCCCACCCATGTCCTGCCTGCATGTGCTCGCCTTGCACACGCGTGTGCAAGCATCGCTGGGTGGTCCTTTAGGTGCGTGTGTTGTGTTCCTGTGTGAGCTCATAGAACCTGGCACTGGTGTCCATGGGGTGGGACATCGGTGTCCCCCAGCACCTCCTGGCCACTGATGCGGATCGCTCAGCACTGTCCTGGCGCCGGCTGGCCCCATCCTCCCGCAGCACCCCGCCGTTCCCCACAGCCCAAGCACGCTGGCGCCCAACCAGCACCACACACCGACTCCCGCATCCCGTCCCCCATCCCCACGCCATCCCCCGGGGGTGACACCCACCATTGTCGCGACGCCTTTTCCCCCCTCCCCGCCCCGCCGGCGCGGGCACCCGCCGCCGTTGCGCGCGCGCACGCACCGTAATACATCATTTACAGACGGACAGGTATTAAGATACATTATGGATAACTCACAGAGAGAGACGCTATTAATAATACAGACACATACAGAGGGAAGAAAGTGCACACTTGATTTCCATGTTGCTACCAGGAGTTGCGAGGCTGGCTCTGGCTGCCTCTTCCCACACGTGACTGCAACACAGTGGGTAGCTGACAGCCCAGAGAGCCTGGCTCGGGGCCAGGAAAAAAAGCAGAAAACACAATGTCTGTGCATATCCTCTCTCTTAAAATAACACTCCAACACCGTCTGAGACGAATTAAAATAAGATCAGGAGCGGTCGCGGCGAAGAGAGGAAGACGAAGAGGGGAACGGCCGGGGCTTGGGCGGCTTCAGACCCCTGGCAGGGAAGGAGAAAGAAAGAGGAGGAGGAGGAGGGGGAAAGGCTTGTTTGGTAGGGTTAGAGTTTGGAATCCAAAGAGCTGAAGGAGAAAAAGAAGGTGAAAAAAAAAAAGGGGGGGAGAAGCAAATTCCCAGCGGGGAGGGGAGCGATGCCGGCGGCGGTGCTGGCTGTCCGGCACATGGCCGGGCTTTGGAGGGGAGCCTGGGCAGGGCGGGGGATGCGAGCGCAGGCTGCATGATGGAGAGCATCAGGAATTTCCTGCAGCTGAGGAACACGCCGAATACCAGAACGCGAGAGCGAGCGGAGCAGAGCGGGGTGCCGGGGATGGCGGGGGGGGACGGGGGGACTTGGGGGGGCTTCAAGCAAAGGGCTTGAAATAAGCGGTGGGGACAGCAGTGAGGGCAGGGGGTAGCGTGGGAGTGGGGGGGGAAACTGATGCTTTGGGGGTTTTTCTAGCTTTTTGGCTTTATTTTTTTGCTGCTTTTTCGAAGGTGCCCTGCAGTGCCGCCTGTGCCCAGGGTTTGGTGTATTTTGGGGGGTTTTACAGCTTTCCTCCCTTCTTTCTTGCCCCCCCCGGTTATCTGGCGGGGTGTGGGGGGGCGCACGGGTGGGTGACGGTGGGGTGTGGGGGCCCGCAGCCTCTCCCGTGGGGCCCGATCCGGGCTGGGGGAGCCGGGAGGAGCGTGGAGGGTGGGCACATCCCTACAGGGACGGTGTCACGGGAGAGCGGGGACCCTTCCAGGGGGGATCCTTCCAGGGGGCGACCCGCCGTGGTGGCAGCGAGGGCAAACGCTGCCCGAGGAGCCGCAGTGGCACCTCTCACACATGTAACGAGTTTGCCAGGCGCCCGTCGGTCCTGGCTCCTGCTTCTCCCTGGGCTCAGCTGGGTTAAACACAACCGACCCCAAGTCCCCTGGCAGGCTGCGAGCCCCCGGGGCCAGCACCGCATCCAGGTGCAGCTCGACCTCTCCCTCCTCCTCCTTCTCCTTCTCGGCCACCCCCCTGCATCCAGCTCCTGGCTGCATCCAGCGCCGGCTCCCCCGGGGATGGGGGGGGGGAGGCCGGAGGGGAGGGGGGGGGGGCGGAGATCAGAGGGGGCATCTTGCAGTGCTGGATCCAGGTAGCCAGAAGGTCGCCCTGAAAATCTGGAAGTGGAGTTTGAAGCTCAGCAGAGCGGGGAAAAAACGCCTGGCTTTAGGGCAGAGAGGAGGAGGAGGAGGAAGAGGAAGGAGAAAGAGGCAGCGAAGGGAGCGGGAGGGAGAGGGGCTGCAGCCCCCCCCCCCATTTTGGGGTGCTGGGTGTCCCCAGGTAGATGCAGTGTCCCGACCGAGCGTCACAGCGAACCACATCGGAGGCATTTGGGTAGAGGGGAGGGAACCCTGAAGGGTGATGAAGAGGAGGCATCACTCCCTGAGCGATGCTGGAGCCCGGCCAGGCGACGCTGAAGGCTTTGCAGCCCCTGCACCGCTTGGCCTCTGGTTTCCACCGATTCCAGGCCGCCCCGTGTCCCCCACCACCGCCATCCCGGGGCAAGCGGTGACCTCGCACCTGCCAGGGCCCCCCGGGGCTGGAGGGGCTGAGAAGGGGCTGAGCTCATTAGCAGGAGCCAGCTTCCCCAGCACCGGGGGTCACGGAGCAGCAGCCCCGGGGCGGGGGGTGGTGGGGGAGGGCAGCTGGAGGCTTGATCTGGGTGCAGGGTGGGTGGGTGGGTGCCCATGCCCACCCCAGTGCCCGTTGCATGGCAGGAATCCCTCCCGGCCCTGCGATTTTGGGGTTAGAGGGGCCCAAGTGGGGCACAGAGCAATGAGGCTGCAGGCTGGGGGGGGTCGGACACTCCAGGACCCCCCACTCTTGGCTAACAAACATGGGGATGAGGGGCTGCCATGCACAGTGTCACCCTGCCTGGGCAGGAGACGCTGAGCCTATGCTCACCCCAAGGTTGGGGTGTTTCTCGTTAGGTGTCGGCCGCTAATTAGCCCCTCTGCAAAGTTGAGCAATGAGGGGGGGGGTCCTCCTCGTGCTTTCTCCAGATCTGCCCCATCCCGACTGTGCCTGCCTGGCATGGGGCAGTGTCCCCCATCGATTTGGGTGGATGCCTGGCACAAACACCCTGTGGGCTGCCCACAGGGTGGGGGGAGGATGTGGCACCTTCGCTTGCACCACGGGGTCCAGCCATGCTCCTCCACCGCCCCTTTAGCCAGAGTGTGCCAGGAGGGGACAGGCAGGCTGCCGGTACCCACCATCGGGATGGGCACAGGGTGGGGTGTCACTGTGCTCCCATCAGCAGATTGCGGGGTGCCCCAGTCTCCCCAGCTCCCCCTGCGCCCCCATGCCTTTGCTGGGGGGGCTGGCTGGCGGCGAGGCCACGTGGTCATGGGGGCCGGAGGCAGGCGATGGCGGTGATGGTGGCGGTGGTGGGGGGGGGGCCGGGGGGGAGGATACTGGCTGGAGCAAGTCTGAACCTGGCATCTGTCGAATGTCACCTTACCCAGACAGTCTGTGCTTCCCTGTCTCCATATCAACCGTTCTGCTCCAGCCACCTGCAGGGGGGTGGCAGGGAGGCCTTTGGGGAGGAGGAGCCCTTGCTCGCCCTCGCTCACCTCCAGCCCCCCTTTCCCCTCCCTGCTCGCCCCCGGGGTGTGAGACCCCAGGCTAGAAACGGTGGCACAGGCACCAGCCACCTGGAACGTGCTGGGAGACGAGGGAGTGACTCCAGTGCTGGTGGCGCGTGCAACCCTGAATCGTATCGTCTGGCTCTGCCATGCCTCAGTTTCCCCTCGCCGCGGTGGACGAACTGGGGAGCAGCGAGTCCCTGCCTGGGCTGGTGCCCCTGTGCCCACTGGCCACCTCTGCTCCCTGCCGAGCCCTGGCACAGCTGCAGCACGGGAAGGATGCCAGGACTCTCTGCACCCCAGTCTCCATGGCGAGGGCCTCTTCCAACAGCTCTGCACGTTTCCCTGGACTGTCGCTCTTCCCTGCGACCAGATGTTCTCACCCTCCTCCCCCTTGGTGGGGTCCGGGCCAGAGCCCACTCACCACGGCCGCGCCAGACGGACTCTGCCAACCGCCAGCCCTCCTCCTGCCCCGCACCTGGGTGGCGACCGGGGATGGGGGACACGTGGCTGCATCCTGGCTCCCCGTGCTCCCCAGGATCCCCCTGTCCCACCCCAGTTGGGCTGTGGCAACTCCAAACACAGCAGGGAGCTGAGCCTGGCCGGAGCTCCTCGGTCCCATGTGTGCCAGGACAACACATGGGAGATGGGATTGTGGCACTGGGGCTTGTATGTAGGGGGGGATGCATTTTTGGGAGGATGCTGGAGCATTGGATAGGGATACTGAAGTATTGGCGGATGCTGGAGCAATGGGGGGGATGCTGGAGCATTTTGGGGAGGGAGGATGCTGGAGTATTGCGATGCTGGAGCATTTGGGGGGATGCTGGAGCATTAGATGGTGATTCTGGAGCATTTTGGGAGATGCTGGAACATTTTTTTTGGGGATGCTGGAGTATTGGAGGGATGCTGGAGCCATAGGGGTATGCTGGAGTATTCTGGGGTGGCGCTGGACCATTTAGGGAGCTGCTGAAGTATTTGGCAGGATGCTGGAGGACTTGGGGAGATGCTGGAGCCTTAGAGGGGCTGCTGGAGCATTTAGGGAGGTGCTTTAGCATTTGGGGTGGGGGTGCTGGGGCCCTGGGGGGGATGCTGGAGCATGTGGAAGACACACAGTGCTCCTTGCTGGTTTACACCCACCCCAGTGCCAGGGCAGCCAGCAGAGCCGAATTCCCGCACTGGTGGTGCCGCGGGCAGACAGATCGGGATGGTGCCCGCGTGTGCCCGCGGGTCCCTTGCGGGTGCACGTGCATGTGCACCGCGCGTGCCGAGCCACGCGGAGTGAGCCACCGTGCTGTGCAGGTGCCACTCGTGGGGCCGCGTGGATGCTGCATGGATGCTGCGTGGATACCACTCGCATTCCGGGGCACACCGGGAAGGCACGGGGAGCGCGGCCGGACAGCTGGACAGCCATGGCCGCCCACTCGCTCCTCTCCCAACCACGCGCAGCGGCTCCTGCGAGTGTGTAATTTCCCCACAGTGCCTGAACGAGGGACAGCAGTAAATTGACCTTTTAACCCGTTTTTCCTACCAGGGGGATTACAGCCTGTTTCCTGTGCAATCTCTCCCAAGAACTGGCTCCATCCTGCTCACGGAACCCAAAGTGGGGCGGGAGGACACTTCGATTTCCCTCCCCATCGCCTTCCCCACCCCATCTCCCATCTCCACCACCTCTTCTCCCCTATTTTTTTGGGGGGAGATGTTTTCACCAACCCCAGGAAAAAAAAAAAACACAACAACAACAATGTGGAAAATTGCTGGGAGGAAGGAACCGAAGGCGGAGAGTGATAAATATTGAAAGGGTGGGATTTCGATGTAGGCTGCAACAGCTGTGCCGGTTCCAGTGTCACACTATCTCTCCACAGGTTTACTGACCCATTTCCATTCACACGGCTGCCAGTATCTTAGCAACTGCAACAGTCCCCCAAGAACAGGCGTATTGCCTGCGATTAGTGACTGCTGCAACTGTGTCAAGGTTAGCGCTCTGCCTCCCAGCCCCGCCGGCTCTGCTTTGCACCCAAAGGCTCTTCGGTGACGTATCTCCTCACCCCTCCCCGCCGGCTTTGGGCGTTGGGTGTTCGTCCTTTGGAATCACGGAATGGTTTGGGTTGGAAGGGACCTTCGAGATCGTCCAGTTCCAACCCCCCTGCCATGGGCAGGGACACCTTCCACTACACCAGGTTGCTCAAAGCCTCATCCAACCTGGCCTTGAACACTGCCAGGGATGGGGCAGCCACAGCTTCTCTGGGCAACCTGTGCCAGTGTCTCATCACCCTCAGAGGGAAGAATTTCTTCCTTAGATCTCATCAAAATCTCCCCTCTTTCAGTTTAAAGCCATTACCCTGTGTCCTGTCACTCCACACCCTTGTCCAAAGCCTCTCTCCAGCTTTCCTGTAGCCCCTTTAGGTACTGGAAGGTGCTGGAAGGTCTCCCCGAAGCCTTCTCTTCTCCAGGCTGAACAGCCCCAACTCTCTCAGCCTGTCTCCATAGCAGAGGTGCTCCAGCCCTCAAATCCAGGAAAATATGCCGGCGGGGTTGAAGCAGTGGTGGGGTGGTGGGATGGGGCAGGGGGTCGGACGGTGGGATGGAGGGCGGACACAGGGTTGAGTGCACTGAGAGATGCTGTGGGGAGTGTGTGTGGAGTGTCCCTAAAAATAGGAGCGCTGGGTGTCACCGTCACCCCTGCGCGCACCAAGACCCGGGAAGTCACGCGGAGGTGGTTGGGGGCTGTGCTGCTGGCCTCAGCCTGTGCCCTTGGTGGCTCAGCACTGGGTGATCCCATGGCCAGCCAAGGGCAGGGGGATGGCACATGGCCCTGGGCTCCGCGGCAGCACTGGGGGGCTCGGAGGGGGAGGCGCACATCCGTCCATGCTGGTGAAGCGGGCACCACCAGGTTGGGACAGAAGTGCCACATCGGTGCCATCCACTGTCACCACCTCAGCTTCGGCGAGGGTCCCCCTGCAGCCCCTGCTCAGCCCTGGTACTGCTGCCTGAGAGCCGGGACCGAGGGCTTATCCTGTTGAGGCTGCGTCTTTTGGGGAAACTGAGGCACGTGGTGCATGGGCAGAGTGCTGCTGGCACGGCTCCCGCTGCAGCCCCACCGGGCATGGGGTGTGGAGCCAGCCCATAACCACAGCAAAAGAAGGGACTTGTGCTCCCAAAGCGTCCCCCAAAACGCAGCAATATTGGGGTGACCGATGCAGAGCAGGGAGAGGCGCATCCCTAAAGCACTCCATGCAGGGAAGGGAAACTGAGGCACCGGCACCCCATCACCCAGCTCCCAGGTGGGTGCTCCGCTTGCTGGGGTCTCGCAGCCACCCTTGGGCTGCACCCACGGGTGAAGAGCAGCGAGGTGGGTGCTGGGGTGGGCAGGATGTGTCCCAGTCCCCCCAGCCCGCTGCCGGCCAGCCCCCCCGGCAGCACTGCAGACAGCAGGCTCCACGGCAGCGCGGCCGCGGGGACGGCTGAGAGGGAAGCCACAAAAATGATTTAAGGGGCTGGCGGGATTGATTTATTAAGAACAATTAAAAGCGCTAAATACGCTTAGCTCAGCCAGACGCCGAGCGGGGAGCCTGGGGGGAAGAGACCTGTCTGCTGGATCCGGAGGGCGAGGCTGGCGGGGGGGGGGGATGACAGACCTGCGGCACTTTGTGGGGGGAACGGGGTGGCACTGGGCTGGATGGGGCAGCCGGGGAGGGAGAGGAGTGCTGGGGCTTGGCAGAAAGGTGATGAGATGGGTGCAGCACCCTGTAGCTGGATTTTCACCCGGGGTGAGGGGGTTGCACCCAGGGATGGATTTGCACCCGGGGATGGGTTTGCACCCAGAGAGGGGTTTGCACCAGCAGCTGCATTTGCACCCGAGGATGAGTTTGCATCCAGGGGTGGTTTTGCACCCAGGGGTGGGTTTGCACCCAGAAGGGGTTTGCACCCAGAGAGGGTTTTGCACCTGGAGCTGCATTTGCTCCCAAGGACAAGTTGCATCCAGGGGTGGGTTTGCACCCCAGCTGGAGGGTGCATGGTGGGACGCCGGGGCACAAGAGGTCCCAGGCTGTGCTGACACTGGGGGAGCTGCCAAGAGCTGGTGCCCACTGGATGCCCAGTATGACTGGTGAGCCCTACTGGGCCGGGTGCTGCTGGCGCAGCCCTATCTGACAGAGCTACCCCAGGAGTTTGGGACTGGTGCTCGCTGAGCACTGGGCATTCAGCAAAAGGGAAGAGGTTGGGTGGCCACGGGTGCGACCCGCGGGACTCCTCGCCCATGGGTGCCCGCCAGGCTGCTGGCTGTGTGCGTGGGTCCAAGGAGGTCGCAGAGCAGAAATGGCGGAACATTGCGACATCCGCAAACGCGCGTCCCGCTCAGGAAATCCCAACCGAAAGTCCTTGGAGGCTGGGAGAGTCCCCAGCCTTGTACAGACCTGCCCAGCCCCGGCTCCTGCCCGGGCACTGGCAGCAGCTGCGGGGGGCGGTGACGGGAGAGCTGCACCCACCACCCCACCACGGCTCCCCTGGGGTCCCCGGTGCTGTCACCCTGCGGCTGGGCTTTACTGGGGATGGCGGTTCGGTGTCCCCACTGTGCTGCTGGGGTGCTGGGGTGCCAGGGGGTGAGGGCAGCGGGCTGCGCCCTCCCAGTGCCATGGTGAGAGCGCTGGTTTTGTACCCATTCCCCAGCACAGGGCAGGATCTGTCCCCTCCCCTGGGCTCAGCGCAGTAGCTGAGGACCCGGGCGATGCTCAGGGACGTGGGGATGGGGAGCTTCCTCCCCTCACCCCCTCCCTCCACCGCATCCTGGTGCTATCGGGGGCTCATTTTTTCGGGTTCGGGTTCGGGTCCAAACCCCCCACGCGGAGCAGCCACTACGTCCCCCTGGTCCCCCCACCTTGGGGCAGGATGTGCCCACGTCCCCATCGCCACATGGCTCCCCCGTGCCGTGAGCCACACTGGGCACCTCCCGCCTTGCCCAGGACGCATCTGCTCCCTGAAAACCATGGTACTGAGGTGGGGGGGCCCTGCCCTGGACCCCTCACCCTGGAGAGGAGCCCCAGGAGCTGAGAGGTGCTGGGAAAGGTGCTGAATGGGAACAAAAGGTCTGCGGGGTGGCTGGCAGGGGCGAGCGGAGCCGGAGGCTTTCTGCTGACCCTGCTCCGGCTGCCCCGGCCTCCCCCCGCGGCCCCCACCCGCTCCTGCCAACGTCAGCGCTTCCCGGCAGCGCTCCCAGGTAGAGGAGCCGGCCGGGAGATGGAAAAGCCATTTTTGCCTCTTCCCCGGCACTTATGGCTCTGCCAGCCATGGCAAAGCCTCCTGGGCAGGGTGGGTGCTCGTGCCTCGTCCCCGGGCATCACTGCGGGGCCACGTGCGCTTTTGCCACGGGGACAGAGCCGTGGTGGGGTGCGCAGCGTGGCGTGGGTTGGGTGGTGGCCATGGTGTGGGTGCTGTGTCCCCCTCTGCACGCACCCGTGCCGCACTGTGCTTGCCGGGGGTGCCAGTGGGGCCGGTGGCTGGGGACGGAGGTGGCCACAGGTGGGCGTGGCCAGGGATGGAGGTGACCAGGGATGGGTGGTGGCCAGGGATGGAAGTGTCCAGGGACGGAGGTGGCCATGGGTGGAGGTGGCAGGAATGGAGTTGGCCATGGATGGAGGTGACCAGGGATGGGTGGTGGCCAGGGATGGAAGTGTCCAGGGACAGAGGTGGCCATGGGTGAAGGTGGCAGGGATGGAGGTTGCCAGGGATGGAGGTGGCTCTGCCCCAGTGGCCCTGCTGCTGCCAGCGTTTACCTCTGTGCTCCTCCTTGGCCAAGTGCTGTTGCCTCTGCAGGCAGCGGGAGCAAAGCCAGAGCCCATGGGACAAGGAGAGGGGCTGCTTGGCATCACCCCACTGCCCATGGTCACCAACTGGGATGCGCTGGACTCCCAGTAGCCACCCTGGGGGAAAGTGGGTGTGGGACCATCAAGGTGACTTGCCCAGGGCTGTGCAAGTGGGGCAGTGGCGGAGGTGGGACCGCCCCAGGATGCTCGACAGCGGGTCCCTGGGTGCCGCCAGCCTCAGCAATGTGCCCGCCGCCAGCTGCCCAAGGGTTAACGAGAGTTTGCTGCTCCTGCAGACAATTAGTGACATCTTTGCTGACAACGCCACACTGAGCCGCTCGCCGCCTCCCCGGCAGCACCAGCCTGGCCGCCCCCGCGCCCCGCGCGGCCCCCGCACCGCCGCCACGGCCTCGCCGGCCAGCCCGGCACCTCGCCCGGCACCTCGCCCCGACGCCTTCTCGGTGGCAGCGGCACGGTCGCCATCCTGAGCGCAGCAGCCGGCTCCCCTCGCTGCCCCCTGACCCGCTGTTGCTGTGGAAACTGCATCCCCCGGAGGATTATGGAGCCGGAATCCGCAGGCTCTGAACTCCCCTCGAAATCCGGGTGGTCACCAGGGTCTCCCCCAACAACCCTCTGCGCCAGCCCCCCTGCCCGCAGTGCCCACGGTGGTGCCAACCTGTGCTGCTGTCCCCGGCGGGGCGGTGGCCAGGTGCCAGAGGTGGCCACAGCACTCCTGGGTCCCGGTGGTTTGCACCCACCAGCCAGTGACGCTGCCAAAGGTGCCACCATGTCACCATGAGGCCGTTGATGACCCCTGGCACCTCCGCTCCCCTGTGCCCATTGCCTGAGCATCATCTCCTGCCGTGCTGCCCCCCCGGAGGGGGGGAGAGAGGTGTGGGGTGCCAGCGAGACGCCCACACACACACCCCAGCAGCCAAAAGCACCGCGAGGAGGTGGGTCCACCCCAAGGACCTGTCCCCAAACCACATGCCCGCAGGCACCCAGCACCTCTAGGGCGGCAACAAGAGCCGGGCACCCACCAGAGCCCACTCAGGTCCCCGGGGATGGGTGATGTGGGTCTCCCCAGGCCTGGGTGGCCACACTGGGGGAAGGAGTGGGTGTGGGGGGCAGAGCAGAGCCCGTCTGCGGAGCTCTGTGGGGCTGGGTTTGTGTCTCAGCATCTCTCGCTGCCACCCGGGGAGACAGGAGCTGAATTAATCGCGATCAATTAGTGCTGCTTGCAGTCCCCGGCTCCCTCCCTGCGCCAGCTTTGTGCCGTCGTCTTCCGCCGAGGGGGGTCCCAGGGTCCCCAGCAGCACCCAGGCACCATCGGGGACCACAGCCCCTCTGGACCCCCTGGGATGGGGCCAGGGGCCAAGCGAGTTGTCCCCCAGCCCGCGCGGGCACCCGTGCCCGCACCAACCATCCGTACCATAAAACTGAGCGAAGGCGACAGCGCGGGGAAGAAGGAGGGGACATGTGAACCCCTCCGAGTCCCTCTGCCAGGGCTGGAGCCGGATGGTGGCAAAGGCAGGGGGGGTTCCTGAGCCAGTGGCTGGATCCTGCAGGATACTGCAGCAAATGCCCTGCGATCCGCAGCCCAACGAATCCCACCTTCCTTTCCACCCCCCCCCCCCCCCGCAACGTGCTGCCCTGGGCTACAGCTAATCTATTGTGCGCTGGGCTGCAGCCAGCACAAGCTGCAATACAGTAAATCCTTCTGCAGTATCCTGCGAGGGGCCCGAGCCCAGCCGCAGCCGCTCGCCGCCTGCCAGACAAAGCCGGGGGGGGGACAGGGTGCAGGGGCCGGGGACGTCAGGAGGGTGGCAGGCACCCAGGGTGGCGTGCCGGCGAAGCCGGGGAGGATGTAGCCCCTCTGAGCAGGGTGGGAAGTTCCCCCCCACTCTCTAGGGATGCTCCCCCCCACCACAGCCGTCCACCCCGAATTCCCGCCGCAGGCCTGGGGGATGCTTCGATTTAGGTTGTCCCTAAATCCTGGCGTAGACCCCACCCCGCCGCCCAAAGGTCCTCGGGGTGATGCAGGGGGGTTCGCACCTCCGCCCTCTTGCCGTACGTGGGGCAACCATGCTCGTGCCTCAGTTTCCCCACCGGCGCAAGAAGCACCTCAGCCCCCTCCCACCAGCGGGCTCCGGCACACGTGAGCCCCCGCTGCCCTTTGCCGAGGGATTTCACTTGGATACTGTTATTAGCATTATTATGACTATTATTATTATTATTATTATTGGGATGTCGATGGGGCTCTGCGGCTTTGCCGGACCCGGCTTTGGCGAGCGAGGCATCCTTCAAAGGGAAGGAGCTCCATCACCGCCCCCCAGCAGCTGCGTTCTCCTCAATTAGAAGAGGTAATGAAGCAATTTATGGGCATCTACAAAGTGATGTGTGAGTGACAGGCTGTGTACGCGCCGCGCCGGGGCTGTGCCGGCAACTCGCGTTCTTCCAATTTTAATGGAAAACTCCCCGGCGAGGAGGGGGGGGGGCGGATAAAATACGCGTGTCTATAGGTGCGTTGTGCTCCGAGGCTTGGATACAGCTGGATCAGCGACGGTGGTGGGTTGTGGTTGGGTGGGGGGAGACATGGGTGCCCTGATCCACCCTCCCTGTGGGACACGTCATGCCACAGCCTGGCCCAGCCGCGGCGGTAACCGGAGCCGGGAGGGCAGGTGGGTGGGAGCGGAGCTGGAGGGGGGCTGGGGTGGCACGGGCCGCCTGGGTGCTCTGGGATTGTTGGCTGCAGCTCTGTGTTTCCATCCGCACGCCAGGTGCTGCCCGCCCTGCTCCCTGCCTCAGTTCCCCCATGCATACCCATGCCCCCGCTGCGTCTCGCTGCCAGACCCCGGTGCTTTCCATCTGCTTGCACCTTTCTGCCATGCAGATGCTCCGATTTTTTGGGGGGCCACCCATTTTTTTGGAAGGGTGAATCGTGTTTTGAGGTCCCCTGCTCTGATCAAGATGGAACCCAGCGTGCCCCCACCCCTGGCACGGGCCGTCCATGGCTGCCTGGTTCTGCTGCTGCTGGGGTGTGGGATGGGGGGCCACGGTGCCAGCCGAGCCGTACTGGGGGGCCAGGGAGTCCCTGCACTGTGGGAGCCCATGGGTGCTGCCTGGATGCCCCTCAGACAGAGGGTGCTTGTTGGGGCATTGTACCCCCGAGTGGATGTGATCCTGTGGGTGCACAGGGGTTGAGTGCTGCCCATCCCTGTGCCAGCACATCTGCTTGTACGGACCTATGTGCACCCACATGTGCACCCGTGTGCCCAGCAGTGCCCGGGCATGTTCCCGTACCTGTGTGTGCACCTGCACCCATACGGGTGTGCATGTGCACCTGTACCTGTGCCTGTCTACATGGGCACACCCGCGTGTGCACAATCCTCCCCCCGTGGGTGTACCTGTGTGTGCACAAACTTTCTCCCACGGGTGCATCCGCCTGTGCACAGTCCTCCCTATGGATGCACCCACATGTGCACAATCTTCCCCCCATGGGTGCACTCACGTGTACACAATCCTCATCTCGTGGGTGCACTCGCTTGTGCACAATCATCTCCCCATGGGTGCACCCATGTGTGCACAATCCTTCCTCCATGGGTGCACTTGCTTGTGCACAATCCTCACCTTGTGGGTGCACCCACACATGCACAATCCTCCTCCCGTGGCTGCACAATCGTCCCCCCCATGGGTGCTCCCATGGGTGCACAATCCTCCCTCCGCCATGCGCTTACCTGTGCACACCCCTGCACGTGCACAACCACCTCGTGCATGTGCAGCCCCGTGCACATGCACACCTGCACCCATTCCCTTTGATGGGTGTGAGCAGGGTGCCAAGCTGCCAGTGTGGTGGGGCAGGGGTGCCGGGGAGGGGGAGGGCAGCCCCAGGGGCTGCCCTCCCCCTCCCCGGCACCCCTGCCCCGCCACGCCGGCGCTGGCATCGTCCCCAGTGGCTCCCACACCCCAGCTCGGCCCCAGCCGGCCTCGCACCAATGCCGCATCTCCCAGGAAACAGGATCCCGAGCCAGGAGTTGCCGCTCAACTCGTGTGTGCCTCCCACTAGGGGGGAAAAAAAAAAATAAAAAGAAGAAGGGAAAAAAAAAAAAGAAAAAAATGGGAAAAAATGGGAAAAAATGGAGAAAAAAAAGGGGAAAAATGGAAAAAAAAAGGAAAAAAATGAACAAAAAAGAAATAAAAAACCAAAACAACCAAACCACCCGGACACAAACCCGGCTGTAAATCCTGCCCGGCGTTTCTCGTCCAGCCAGTTTCTAAAATTGGCCAAGGGAGGCAACTGGTTGCTCCCCCACCCTGTGCCCGGACCCCCCCCCCCTAATTCCGTCATCCCCGGTTCCCACCTGGCTGCCCCGGCGTGGGGCTGGCACCGTAGGGGTGCCAGCGGTGATGCCGGAGCCTCGACCCGCTGCACCTGGACCCCGCCGCCGCCATTCCCTGGCGAAGGGTGGTGTCCGGTGCCAGGTGGGTGCCAGGGTGGTGCAGGACCCCCGCGGTGGGTAGGTAGTTGGTAGGGCCGCATCCCGACGGGTGCCCCTTTGCTACTTTGGGCAGCCCCCCCACCCTCACACCACCCCAGCTCCAGCGCCGGGGGAGCGTGGCTGTGCCGAGCAAGCCTTCGGCACGGGCACGCGGCCATCTGGCGCCTTCCAAATGTTCCTGGCCTCGCAGGATCCCGGCCTCGCTCGGCGTTAACCCGCAGCGCACCGGCTGGGATGGGCTGGGGGGTGCTCGGCATCGCCTCTGTGCCCACCCTGGAGGTCCCCTAACAGGGTGTCAGGGGGGTGCGGAGCTGCCTGGGTGCCGCGGGCGGGGGACGGAGCCCCTCACCGCGCCGGGGCGGCTGCGGGTGTTACATGACCCGGCGTGGCCGGCGCTGGGCAGGGACGCACCGGGGCTGTGACTCACGCTGTGGCTATAACGGGGAGCGGGGAGAGGGGGGGCCGTGACCATCTGCGCAGCCTCAGGCCTGCCGATGCTTTTTTTTTTGCTTTTTTTTTTTTATTTTGGGGGGGGATCACGTTCGCCACACTGGGGCAAAACACCCCACGGCGCCACCGGTGCCACCCGTCACACCGAGACGCATGGGTGAAAATACCCGACAGCCCGAGGGGCACCCCCAGCACCCTGACCTGGCATGCAGGCTGGGGGTGTCTCCCCCCCCCCCAGCAGGGAGAGAGGGGCAGGGGAGGGGGCCAAGCTGGCTGCTCGCCTCCCGCGCCGGCTCGGCGGGGCGGGGGAACAAAGCTGGCACCGAGGGAAGCGGCTAAATTTAGCCCGTTTCCCTGCTCGCTCTGAACCGCGGCTCCGGGCTCCAGCCGGCCGAGGTGCCACCGTCTCTGCCGTCCATCTGTCGAGCGGTTTCGCCGCCCCGTCTCCCCCGACCCCCCCATCACCACCACCGCCTCCTGCCCCCCTCCCAGCTGGGGAGGGGGGTCAGACCCCTCTGGGGCCAAGGGGGGGATTGGGGTGGGAGGAGGGGTGCGTTGATGCTGGATGGTGGCACTGGGGTTGGGGGTACCTGGCGTGGAAGGAAGCGTGACCCCCGCGTTCATGCCCCCCAGGAGGCTGCGGTCAGCCCGGTCTGAGATGGGGACGGGGAGGAGAGGGTCCGTGCACGGGGAGATGGTTTCTTGTGGGGGGAGAGGGTTGTTGAAGGGGGAGATAGTCACTGCAGGGGAGTGGTGGTTGCAGGGGAGGTGGTGGTTGCACGGGAGATGGTTGTTGCAGAGGAGATGGTTCTTGTGGGGGAGATGGTCCTTGCAGGGGAGAAGGTCCTTGCAGGAGGGATGGCTCTTGCAGGGGGGATGGTTTCTTGGGGGAAAAATGGGCCTTGCAGCGGAGACGGTTGTTGCAGGGGAGATGATCTCTTGTGGGGGAGATGGTCCTTGCAGGGGAGATGGTCTCTTGCAGCAGGGGCAGTAGGGACTGGGACTGGTCCAGGCACTCCCAGCCCTGCCCACCTCGAGGGCACTGTAACACATTACGGGGTTGAGGGCTGACCCCATCACGGGTCCCACCAGCTCCGGGAGCAGTGGGCTGGGAGGTGCCACCAGCTGAGTGGGGACTGCTGCAGGAGACCCCAGCACGCCCAGGGCCAGGCCCAGGAGAAGGGCTGTGTCCCCCGGCTAAGCGTCGTCCCCAGCAGCGTGGGGGCATCGGGGTCCCCCGGGATCCCCACTTCCAGGGCCAGCCAGGATTTCGGAGCTGTTTTGCCAACGAGCCTCCCACCTCACCTCAGTGCAGCACTGGGCAGTTGGGGGATGCCAAGACCTGCAGGTACCCCCTGCTTATAGCCCAGAGCCCTCTCCCTGGTGCCAGGGCAGGTGCCAGAGCCTGCCCTGGGGATGTGGCACCCTGGGGTGCCGTGGGAGGGTGACTCCCAGCCCCGGCTCTCCTTGAGGCTGCATCTCCAGGGTGCGTTTGCCCAAGACTCCAGCCAAGCGCTTCCCGGCACCACCATCTCCTCCTGCAGCAGTGCTGCATCCTGGCACCATGCTGGGGCGGATGTGTCCCCCACCCAGCTCCTTCCTTGCGAGGGGACCCCAAAAAACCTCCACCCCAGCAACCAACGTCCCCGCAAAGGGAACCGGCAGCAAAGCAGCTCGGCTGGACTCGTTACCTAAGATGAAACCCAGGCGCCATCTGCTCCGTCTCCTAATTACCAGCGTGGCAGAGGGCAGGGCGGTGGGGGGACGTGGCGATGGCCGGGTCCAAACCGCGGCGGGAGCGGGGTGACAACCGAAGGAGGGGGTCAGGGCTGCCTACACACACCCTGCACCCCTGCCTGCAAACACCCTGTGCCCCAGCACCCATCCATGCCCACCCCGCTGGACCCCTGGCTCTTGCCCTGGTCCCCAGCGGCATCGTGGGGCGGTGGGTCCCCAAGGTGGGTGGGTGCCCTGGGAGGGTCTCTGGGTGGGATCCCAAGCACCCCCGGTGCTGGTGGGTGCCCCCGTTGTGGAGGCAGGCAGGGGATGCCCGGTGAGTGGGGTGCAGGCAGGGTGCCAAGGCATGGAGAGGAAGAGGAGGGTGCAGGACCTGCGTGCTTTGGGGTGGGAGATCGCGACGCCGACCCAACGGGGATGTGGAGGTTGCGGTGGCAGGAGTGAAGGCGGAGGGGAGGGGGGGTCCTCCTGCCTGCCCGGCCCCCCGCTTGGCGCAGGGAGGCGGGGGCTGGGGGGGGAGCACGGAAACCCTTGGAAAGCGCCTGCCAGGAAGCTGTCACTGGAGGGGATTTTCCACTGGTGTCAGCAGGCGCGGGACGGGCACAGGGGGACTCACAGGGCGGGGGGGGCCGGGGGCGTGGGAGCAAACAAGGGGGGTGTGGGAGTGTGCGAGGGGACAGCAGCAGCTGGGCAGGGGGGGTGCAAGGGGGGAAAAATCTCTGCCATGTCCCGGCTGTGGGCGAGTGTGAGCACATGTGCAAGGGGGAGGCACCGCCACGGCAGCCCCACGCTCGTGCAAGGGCAGAGGCAGAAGGGGGACACCCCCCGATGCCACATTGTCTGGGTGGAGGGGTGGGGGGGCACCTCCGTGCTGCCCCAGATGTGTGCATGCACACGAGGGACAGCTGTGCATGCAGAACACGCGTGGTGGGGGTGTCCGGAGACCCCACTGCACCCACCTGGGGCTATTTAGGGCCACTCCGACCCCTCCCGACACCCCGCTGTGCCCAGGGATGGGCAGAACCCCCTGTCCCCGGCGCTGCCGCCGCGGGCGGCTCGGCGTGGCACCCCGGCGGGGTGGGCTGGCAGTGGGCCGGCGTGTCCCCATCTGCGTGGCGGCTGGGTCCCCGCCACCTCCCTGTCTCCCGGTGGCATCTCCAACCCCACCCTGACGCCTGGGTGGCCTCAGAGCTGGGCACCAAACCACATCCGTGTCCTGCGGGTCCATCCCACCGCTGTGAGCTGCCGCCATGCCGGTGCCAAGCAAACCCTTCCATGCCGCCCCCCCCCCCCCCAGCGCCAGCTGGGGGTCAGGCCTGGGTGCCAGGGGACCTGGAGACAGAGAGGGGGGTACACAGCAGCTTCCAGCACCCTCAGGGTGCCGCCTCTCCCAGCGCACGGCACCGCTGCCACCCAAGCGGGAGCCATCTGGGTGCAGGGGGGGGGCGGAACGGGCCACGTCGCTCACCGCCAACCCTCCGTCAAGCCCGAAACCGTTAAACTAATTAAAGCTTTGCAGCAGGAGGATTAAGGCCGGGCAGGGGAGGTGGCAGCCCAGGTAGTCGATTAGTTCACCAGGCGAGGATATTGGATTTCTGCGCGGCGAGTCAGCAGTCTTCGGGGGCTGTTATCTTTGCAGGGCTGCGGGGTCAGGAGGTGGGAAGCGGAGGTGACTGCAATTTCGTCTGCTTCCCCCCCCCCACTTTGTTTCAGACCCCCCCCCCCCTCCTCCAGCCCCGCCGCAGCACCCAGCCTCGCCGCCTCTCGCCCGTCGTGTTCCCTCCATCCCTCTTCGCTTGTGTGGTCTCGGCTGGTGTTTTGTAACCAGCGAGGAGGGGAAAAAAAAAAAAAAAAGAAAAAGAAAAAAAATTAAAAAAAATCCGAAGGAAAAAGGCCCTACCCCTGGCGAGGGAGCCAGGAATGGCGAAGTCCGGAGAGCCTAATGTGAAACATGTGGCGGCTGCCTGGGGCTGAGCGGGGAGGTGAAAGTGAGCGCGGCGGCGTGGCGAGCATCCCGGCGCGCCCCGGTGCCCCCATCCCGCAGCCCCCTCCCCACGACCCCGCGCCAGGCTCCTGTCCTGCACCCGCTGCCGCGCGCGGGTGGGTGGTGGTGTGGGGTCGGTGGGTGCTGCCCGTCCCCATGGCGTGAGGTGGTGGGTGCTGGGTGGGGGGCGCAGGTGGTCCCCGCCGTGATGGTGGCGGTTCAGTTGAGGGGTGGGAGAAGCACCGGCACGGTGCGGGGAGCATCCCCCACCTTGGCACCGGACACGTGGCCGCGGTGGGGCTGGCAGTGGGTCCAAGGGCAGGAGCCTGGCACCGGCCAGCGTGGGGTAAGAGCTGGATGGATGAGGCAAGGGGGACATGCCCAGTGCCTCCAGCACCCATGGGTGCATGCCGATGGGTGCCATACACCCCGTTGAGGAGCCCACGCCCATCCCAAAGGGTTTCCCAATGCCTCCGCAACTCTGTGTGCCACAGGCGCCTGGGGGGCACACCGGCACAGAGACGAGGCACCCGCGCCCCGTGTCCCGTGCCGCCGCGGTCCTCCCCGTCGAGCCGTGCGCAGCGTGTGCGGCGGGGACCGGTTCCCAGCGGCTGTTCTGGAAAACCTCCCGTTTGCTTCCTTCCTGCCTGCCTCCCCACCACCAGCTCTCCGGGCACGTTAGAGCTTCGGCAGAGCCTCGACCAGCACATATTTTCCCGTTCCACATTGCCCTTGGCTTAACTCTCCGCCGCGCAGGCAACACGGTGGCGTTTGCCGGAGAGGTGCCTGCATCCCCTCGGTGCCCGTGTCCGCTCGGTGCCCAAAGGCTGACAGGGAGATGGGGAGGGGAGGGATGCAGATGGACTGACAGGTTGGAATTTTTTCCCTGCCTTGTTGATAAGTTGTCCCGCTCATCCAGCGACTGGGAAAAGCGGCCAAGCAGCTGCGGGTGGGTGCTGGGGGAGGGAGCCAACAGCGGGGATTCACACGTGGCTCTGAGTCGGGGGGGACCAGGCGGGCACACAGGCATGGGGGGGGCTGTGATGGGTTGGGGGCACCACCGTGCATCCCCATGGCGGGCAGGCAGCTGCTGCGGGTGCCTGGACCCGCAGGGTGGAGGGGAGTGGGGGGTAGAACAGGCAGAGTTGCAAGCACACGTGTGTGCGACATGCACATCGGTGTGGATACACACACATCCGTGTGGACACACGCACATCCGTGTGGGCACACACACATGTGGGCACACACACATGCGCCCGCAGCTCGGTGGGGAGGTGTCCTGCCTGGGTTGGGCAACCCCTGGCTAAAGGCACGGCTGCAAAGGGGTGTCCTGCCCCAAAATGCCAACCCGTGCCTGGGCATCCCATGATGGCCCCCATCCTGTGCAGCGGAAGGAACGGGATGGGTCCCTCGGTGTCCCCAGGAGCTATAGCTTGGAGGGGGAGGCACGAACTGGGGGCACACAGCATGTCCAGCCCCGCGGGCACCCATGTCAACCCGGGCAACGAGTTGTCCCTGGCGAGGGGGTCTCCGGGTTGACATGCGGGGGTCTCTGTTCTTGCTCGAGCAGATGGGAGCTCAGTCGCCTGCCAGCCCATTGCACTGGAGAACGGTGCCAGCCCGCCAGCCGAGTGGTTCCCGCGTGCCCAGGGCTCGGGCCCTCGCCAGCCCGGCAGCGACGGCGACGGCAGGAGCTTCAAAGTGAACCTGCACTGCAAACACCCCCGGCCCAGGTACCCCGGGGGGGCCCTCGCCCCGGGAACGGGGAGCGGGGGCTGCACCGGGGGTGGGGTGGTGGGGAGTGTAGAGAGGAGTTGGCAGCAAATCTGGGTGCCTCCGCTCTGCCCGTCCCTGCCTTGGTGGGAGTGGAGGGGCTGCAAAGCATCCCTGGGGATGGGAGGGGGGGCTCCGCAGCTTTGCAAAGCCCTTGGCTTGGGGGGGTGGGGGGCAAATAGGGGTGCCTGCAGTGCCCCATGGGGTGCAGGGTGGGCAGTGCAGTGGGTGCTGGGCACCCCTTCCCAACCATCAGTGCTTGTGCAACACTCCCCCCCCCCGGCAAACCTCGCTTGCGCCCCCATTACCAAGGAGGGGAAACTGAGGCAGGAGCGATGCAGGGGGGTCCCCGGGGGCTGCTGGCACCGGGCAGCGTCACCTCGAGTGGGGACAGCAGCTGCGCGCGGGGTGTCCCGGGTGGGCTGGGGGGGGGGCGGGGGGGACACGACACACACACTCAGCCACCTCCGCGGGGAAAGAGCTTCCGTCCCCTCCCCAGCCCCGGGCTGTCCGTCTGTCCGTCCGTCCGTCCGGGCCGGGGCGGCGGGGGGGCGGCGGGGGCCGGGCCGGGGCGGCGGGCGGGCGCGTGGCTCACCGGGGACACCTAGTGGCAGCGCGGCCGCAGGGCCCCCGCCGAACCCCCCCCCCCCCCGAACCCCCCCCCGCCACCACCGCCCCCAGCACCCCGGCCCCGCGGAGGGGTTGGTGGTGGTGAGGGGTTGGGGGGAGGGTGGTGTATGGGGGGGTAAACGTGTCCCCTCTGTCCCCCTAGATCGAAGGCAGCCTCCCCCCGCCCCCCTCATCCCACCCCCGCCCGCCCCGGTCCCCGCCCCGCTCGCAGCCCCGACGCCAGGGTGATGGGCGGGCGCTGCCCTCTCGGCTGGGGGAGCTCGGGAGGATCGGCCCCTGGTACGTCCCTTGGTAGGGACCGGTGCTACGGCAGCTGTGGGGGTGGGGGGGCCCCAGGTCACCCCCTCCCCGCTCGGGGCTAACCCCCCCCCCGCACCCCTTCCTTTGCAGAGAGCTCAAGTGCAATAGCAGGAGCAGCAGCAAAGCCGAGGGTAAGTTCCGAGCCCCGCCCCCCCCGCGACTCCCCCGGACCCCCCAGCCCTGCCCCACGGGGGGACGGGGCAGCCCAGACACCCCCCCGGACACAGCCACATTGCTTCCCCTTGGAGATGGCTCTGCACCAGGGCGAGCCTGGGGCTGGCACGGGTGGTCCTGCCGTGCGGAGGGCATCCAGCCCCCTGTGAGCAGGGGAGGGGGCTGGACCCCATTTCCCCACCACTGCGGTGGGCGAGGGAGGAGGCTGGGGGCAGGTTCCCACGGTGCTGGCCGTGTTCTCGCTGGTGATGGTGCAGAGATGAGCTGGGTGGGTGAACGCGGGCACCCCGTCTCCGAGGGTGGTGGGGATGGAGCCAGGCAGTGCCAGCCTCACCGTGCCCCCTCTCTGCCCCACGCAGGTCCCGGTCTCACCTTCCCCGACCCCCATGTCAGCAACTGCTCGGCCAAGCGGCACGCGGGGGAGGAGGAGGTCAGGATGCGCGTGAAGCCCCCGGGCCCAGTGGTAACAACCAGCGTTGTGCGCGGCTCGCCCGACTACGTCCGAGAGCCCAAGTTCTACCCGCCGGGGCACCCGGCGCAGCGGCCTCCGGCCTGTCCGGCGGAAAAGGCCTTATCCTGCAGCGTGCTGAGCTTCCCTGAGGGCTCGTGCCCCGCACTCGGCCGGGAGCACCAGGCAGGCTCGCTGCTGCACGGCGACCCGGCTGACCGGTGCCAGAGCGTGCACGGGGGCACCAAGGCGGCGGAGGACTTGTTGGGCTGTGCCGGTGAGCCCCGGATCCTGGGGGGCAGCGCGGAGGAAGCAGCCGCCCACGACCGGGCGCCTAAAACCTTCCCCAACGCGACGCTGGCCTCGGGCCGCTGCAACGTCGACGGCATCCTCGCCTTGCTGCGGAGCAAGTGCGGCAACGGGCACATCAACCTCCACCCCGTGGTGCAGCTCATCGACATCATGAAGGACCTCAACCGTCTCTCCGAGGACCTCAAGAGCAGCGGGGTGCACCTGGACTGCGGCAACCTCCGCGGCAGCGGTGGTGGCCACGAGGACGGCCGCCTCTTGCCCGCCGACCGCGACCTCCAGTACAGCTTCTTCTCCTCGCCCTCCCTGGCCAACAGCATCCGCAGCCCTGAGGAGCGGGGGGTGCTCTGCAAAACCGAACCGGCACGGCACCCCCGGCCCCCGGTGCACGACGGAGAAGCCGACGGTGGCGGGGGGAGCGCCCCACAGCCCCCCGGCCATAGCGGGGGCGTGGGGGGCGCCTCCAAAGCGCCGGCGGAGGAAGCCGGTTGCTCCCAGCCCGATGCCGGTGATTATTCAGACCTGGCCGAGGCGGACATCCTGAACGAACTGGCCTCGCTGGCGTGTCCGGGGACGCAGCTGCTGGAATCGCAGGCGATGGAGCCGCAGCCCCAGTTGCTGCCAGCCCAAGAGCTGGACTCCCAGTCCCGGCTGTTGGATTCCCAGTCTCTGGAGTCACAGCCCCAGCTGCTCGATTCGCAGAGCCTGGAACCGCTGCCGGCATCGCTGGAACTGCAAAACCTGGAACCGTTGGGGTTGCAGTCGCTGGAGCCGCTTTCCGAGTCGCTGGAGCTGCAGTCGCTGGAGCCCTTATCCGAATCACTGGAGCTCCAGTCGCTGGAGCCGCTGGCGGAACCGCTGGGGCTGCAGACGCTGGAGCCGCTGCCCGGAGCCCTGGAGCCGCCGCTGCTGGACGCGCGGGCACCGCTGCTGCCCGCCGAGCCCTCACTGCTGGAGACGCAGCCGCTGGGGCCCGTCTCGGAGCTGCTGGAGGCACAAGCGGGTGCCGGGGACCCGCTGCGGCCCCACGGGCTGCAGCCCCGGCTCGGCGGGTGTCCCCTGGGCAGCGCGGTGAAGCGAGGCCCCTGCGGGGGCCGGGGGGCCGGGCGATGCGGCGAGGACCACCGCAAGTACGCCCTGCGCCGGACAGACAAGCCAAAGATGCTGTGCCGTCGGAGGAGGGCAGGGCGAGGGCGGCGGGTGGACATCACCTCCGACAGCCGTGTCTTGTCCCCCCTCGCCCTACCCACCGAGGTGCCCCCTGGGCCCGAAGAGCCCGGCGCCCCGCTGCTGGCCCCCCCGCCGTCACCCCCCATCGCCTTGGACCCCGACGAGGTGCCCAAGGCCCCTGCGACGGGGAAGAAGAGCAAATGCCGGGGGGTGAGGAAGATGGTGGTGAAGATGGCCAAGATCCCCGTGTCCCTGGGGAGGAGGAACAAGACCACCTACAAGGTGTCATCGCTCAGCAGCAACCTGAACCTGGAGGGCAAGGAGCTGGCGGCCAGCAGCTCCATGGAGCCCACGCCGCTGCTCAAGATGAAGAACAACGGGCGCAACGTGGTGGTGGTCTTCCCCCCCGGCGAGATGCCCATCATCCTGAAGCGGAAGCGGGGCAGACCTCCCAAGAACCTGCTACTGGGCCAAGCCAAGCCCAAGGAGCCCACCCCGGAGGTGAAGAAGAGGAGAAGGAGGAAGCAGAAGCTGGCCTCGCCCCAACCCTCCTACATCGCTGACACCAACGACAGCAAGGCGGACTACTCGGACGTGCTGGCCAAGCTGGCGTTCCTCAACCGGCAGAGCCAGTGCTCGGGGCGCTGCTCGCCACCCCGCTGCTGGACCCCCAGCGAGCCCGACTCCATCCACCAAGCCCCCGACACCCAGAGCATCTCCCACTTCTTGCACCGCGTCCAGGGCTTCCGCCGGCGCGGTGGCAAAGCGGGGGGTTTCGGCGGGCGTGGGGGCGGCCACGCTGCCCGCGCCGCCCGCTGCTCCTTCAGCGATTTCTTCGAGGGCATCGGGAAGAAGAAGAAAGCCCCCACCGCCGCCCTCCACGCCGACGCCGTCCACCCGCGCAAGCGGGGCCGGCCGGAGCCCGACCCCGTGGGCAAACCCAAGCGGAAGCGACGGGCGCGCAAGAACGGGGCGCTCTTCCCCGAGCCCGACGCCGGGCAGAGCTTCGGCGACGGCATCACCGAGTGGGGCGGCGGAGAGAAGGGCAGCCCTTGGGCCCCCCACCACAGCCACCCCGGTGGCCAGCCCGGCCGGAACGGTGGCTACCAAGGGGCCGAGGCAAGGCCGTTCCACGCCGCCGCGCTGGAGTCAGGCTCCTCCGGCCGCGCCGGCTTCTACGCCGGGAGCGCACCGTCCTCGCAGACGGAGTCCGGCCCGGAGAGGCACAGCCTTTTCACCGGCTACTTCCGCTCCTTACTGGACTCGGATGACTCCTCCGACCTGCTGGACTTCGCCCTCTCGGCATCCCGCTCCGAGTCCCGCAAGTCGGCGGCCGCCTACACGGCTCCACCGGCTGCCTTGCCGGGCCAGCGAGGCATGGCCGCGTACCCAGCCCGTGGCGGCAAGGTGGCCGCCGCCACCCCCGGCGCCGAAGCTGCTTTCCACGCCGCCATGCAGGGCCGGCCGGCTTTCCCACCTGGCCGTGCCGCCGCCGCTGCCGCCGCCGGCTACGGAGTGGCCCAAGCGTCGTCGGAGTGCCGTGGGGCTGAGGCATTCCCCAAGCTGGCACCGCCCTCGGCCGTCTCCCGGTCCCCCACGGCTCACCCAGCGGCCAGCGGCACCCCCGGCTACTCCCCGTACGGCAGCTACGGTGCCGGGCAGAGCGTGGCACCCGCCAGCGTCTTCCCGCCGGGGAAGCAGTACCCGTCGGCGCAGGACTGTCCCAACAACAAGGACTGCAGCTTCGCCTACGGCAGCGGCAACAGCCTCCCGTCCTCCCCCAGCAGCGCCCACAGCGCCGGTTACGCGCCGCCGCCGGCGGGTCCCAGCCTGCCGCTGGGCAAAGCCGCCTTCTTCAACAGCGCCGAGCAAGGGGGGCAGTTCTCCAGCGCGGCGCACACGCCGTTGCGCTGCGACAGCCGGGCCAGCACCGTCTCGCCCGGCGGTTACATGGTGCCCAAGGGTTCAGCCTCCTTCCAGCCCTCGCCCGAAAATTGCCGGCAGTTCCCCAGCGCCGCGCCGTGGGCTTTCCGGCAAGGCTACAGCGCGTTGGACTGGAGCTCGGAGGCCTTCGGCCAGCTCTACAACCCGGGCTTTGAGTGTCACCTCAACGAGCCCAACGTCATCCTGGACATCTCCAACTACACCCCGCAGAAGGCCAAGCAGCAGACGGTCTCGGAGACCTTCTCCGAGTCCTCCTCCGACAGCACCCAGTTCAACCAGCCGGCCGGCTACCGGCGTGCCAACAGCGAGGCTTCCTCCAGCGAGGGCCAGTCCAGCCTCTCCAGCCTGGAGAAGCTGATGATGGACTGGAACGAGGCGTCCTCCGCCCCGGGCTACAACTGGAACCAGAGCGTCCTCTTCCAGAGCAACTCCAAGCCCGGTCGGGGCCGACGGAAGAAGGTGGACATGTTCGATACCTCCCACCTCAACTTCTCCTCCTCTTCCTCCTCCTCCTCCGTGTACCCCTCCAAGAGGAGCACGGGGCCCCGACAGCCCCGGGGGTCCCGGGGGGCTTGTGCCTCCAAGAAGGAGAGGGGGACGGGCAAGGCCAAGTTCCCCACCAAGTCGCAGGCGGTGAACCCCCTCTTCCAGGAGAGCACGGACCTGGGCTTGGACTACTACAGCGGGGACAGCAGCATGTCCCCCCTGCCCTCCCAGTCGCGGGGCTTCGGGGTGGGCGAGCGGGACCCCTGCGACTACGCTGGCCCCTACTCCATGAACCCTTCCACCCCTTCGGACGGGACCTTCGGCCAGGGCTTTCAGAGCGACTCCCCCGGTTTGGGGCAACCGGATTTGGAGAGCAAACACTTCCCCGCCCTCCCGCCCCAGCTGGCGGCCCCTGGCCAGCAGACTGTCTTCGAGGCCGGCTTGCAGAAAGCCTTCTCGCCCAACTGCTCCCCGACCTTGGCCTTCAAGGAGGACCTCCGGGCGGGCGACCTCCGCAAGCTGCCCGCCTGCGACTCGCTCAAACACAGCATGCAGGGGGGGGCCCTGCCCCACGCCCCCCACCTCACTTGCCGCGATCTCCCCATGCCTCAACCGCACTACGACTCCCCCAGTTGCAAAAACCCCCCGTACTGGTATTCCCCCAACGCCAGCACCCGCAGCCCTTCGTACGACGGCAAAGCGGGGGCCGGGATGCTGGTGGACTTCATGGGTAGGACGGACCCCCCGTGTCTCAACCCCCACTTGGGCAGCCCAAGCGGCACCCACCCTTCCAAGGGCGAGAAGGAACCCTTGGAGATGGCCCGGGCTCACCACCGAGCACCCTACGCTTGTCCCTTGATCAATGACTTGAACATCTCCCCCGTCCCGAGGGACTCAATGCTGCAGCTGCAGGACAACTACAGGTACCCCAGTTTTGCACCCCAAGGGCACCCCGTCATGGCCCCCACCCAGAAGAGCGGGTTTTTGGGCCCCATGGTAGAGCAACAACACCCCGAGGACACTTTTACGGTCACCTCATTGTAGTATCTGCTGACGTGCCAACCGGACAACGAGGTTTTGTTACAGGGTAGGTGGGGGAGCCCCTCGGGGCGAGGGGGTGGGTGGTAGGGTGGGCACCCGCGGACCCTTGTCATCGTGCGTGTGTCCCCCCCCCAACTCCTCTCCGTGTTGTGTTTCTCTTTCAGAGGTAATTTAGCCAGCACTTTTTTCTGGAACACTTTTCAAGTTCTGTATTTAACTGGGATTGGAACCGTTTGTTTGTTTTCTAAAAAAAAAGAAAAGAAAAAAAAAGGAAAAAAAAAAAAGAAAAAAAGTTAAAAAATAAGCGAATCGAAAGGAAAAAAAAAATATAATAATGGACGAAGAGAGAAACCCCCCCCTGTTTTTTCACCCCCTGCCCGCTCCACCTGCCAAGCGCCTGGCTCTGCTTTCCGGACTGCCGCCCCCCCCTCCCGCCCCGCAGCAGGACAATCGGACGGACGGACAGCTGGACGGACGGACGGATGGCACCGACCCCCCACCCCACCCCGAGCCCAGGGCAGGGGGGACAGGAGGCAGCCGTGGGGCCTGGGGATCAGCAGCCGGTGCCCCCTGCCCGCAGCCCGCCCAGGGGGTGAGGGCAGCCCCCTCGGCTCCCCCCGGGGGGGGTCTGGTTGGGGATTTTTGGGTTTTTTCCCTTTTTCCTCCCCGCCTGCTCGCTTGCTGGGGGTGTTTTTCTTGCCGGATGGATGGCGATGGGTGTTCGGGAGAGGTGACCCCCACCAGGCTCCGGCAGCTTCGCCAGCAGGGCTCGGAGATGCCACCGTCACCCGGTAAGTGCCACCCAAGCCCCCTCGCTGCCCATCCCCTGGGAGGGTGCTGTAGGGCTGGGTCTGGGAGATGAGGGCGGGGGGCAGCGTGGGTGCGCTGGGTGCTCCGCGCTTTCCAGTGGAGTTTCTCACCCAAATGCACCTGGTGAGGTTCACCCAGTGGGTGCCCCTGGCCCTGTTTGGGCTGCGAGTGCTTGCCTCGGGTGTTGCCCCATGGCCAAGCATCAAATTGGGGATCCCCGTCTGCGTGGCGCAGGGTCTGGTCTGGGTGCTGGGTGCTGGACCCCAGGGTGGTGGGATGTGGGAGCCCAGGGTGGTGGGGTGCCGTGTGCTAGACCCCAGGGTGCCAGAGCTGGAGAATGTGGGGTGCTCCAGTGCCCTGGGTATGTGGGTACCAAACTGGGGGTACACAGGACCCCAATCCCCTGGGTGCATGGGTGCCAGCTGGAGGGTGAGCAGGACCCCAGACCCCTGGGTATATGGGTGCCAGACCTGGGGTGGGCAGGACCCCAGACCCCCGAGTATGTGGGTACCGGATGGGGGGTAGGCAGGACCCCAAATCTCTGGGTACGTGGGTGCCAGAGAGGGGTGGGTAGGACCCCGAACCCCTGGGTATGTGGATGCCAGTCCTGGGATAGGTGGGACCCCAAACCCCGGGGTATGTGGGTGCCAGCTGGGGGGTGGGCAGGACTCCAGATCCTTGGATACATGGGTGCCAAATAGGGTGTGGGTAGGACCCCAGACCCCTGTGTATGTGGGTGCCAGCTGGGGGGTGGGCAGGACTCCAGATCCTTGGATACATGGGTGCCAAATAGGGGATGAGCAGGATCCCAAACCCCTGGGTATATAGGTGCCAGCTGGGAGGTGGGCTTGACCCCAAATCCCTGGGTACATGGGTGCCAGATGAGGGTTGGGCAGGACCTCAAACCCCTGGATATGTGGGTGCCAGTCCTGGGGTAGGTGGGACCCCAGACCCCTGGGTACGTGAGTGCCAGATGGAGGGTGGGTTTGACCCCAGAACCCTGGGTACATGGGTGCCAGACCTGGGGTAGGCGGGACCCCAGACCCCTGGGTATGTGGGTGCCAGACAGGGGGTGGGCAGGACCCCAGATCCCCGGGTACATGGGTGCCAGCTGGAGGGCACGTGCCGAACCCCAACCTCCCACCCGACACCCCCAGCCGGGACAAGGTGCCCCAGTGGTGGGTCACTCACCCCTCTCTCCCCCCACAGCCCGCCTGCCAGCCACAGCACCCTCGGCCCCGCGCCCCCCACCCATCCCGGCCACCGGAGCAGAGAGGAGAGGAGGGGGCTGCCGCCGGCGGGGTACCCCAACTCCGTCACCCCCCACTTCGCCCACCGGCCCCCGCCTCGGCCGTGGCGCCGGCGCCGCGTTTCTCTCTCCTCCCGGCCAGAAGCAGAGGGACTCTTTGAATTTTTATTTTTTATTTGATTAATTTTCATTTTCTGCACAAAAACCAGCAATTGTAAATACTTTTGAAGAAAAGAAGTTAAAAGAAAAAAAAAAAAAGTTTAAGGGGAAAAAATAAAGTTAAAAAAGCTGAAAACTCACACACACACAAAAAAATAAATAAAAATAGAAAAGGAGAGCCACGCACCGGAGGGAGAAGCAAAAAATGAGCGAGAACAGAGACCTAAAACGACCGAGAGGTGAATATGCAGGAGAAAAGAGCAAAAACCCACCAGTATGCACTGAGAAAAATTTATTTACAGATCGAGCGACGAAAAAAAAGAGAAAAAAAAAAAAGAAAAGAAAAGAAAAAAAAAAGTAACAATAACCTATTTATTGTATATAATGTTTTATTATAAATCGTGTCTTGTATATTGCATTCTGTACATCTGCTGTGGTTTTGTGGTGTGCAACTTCCGCATGGGTTCCGTGGGTTTCCGTTGCCTTTTTTTAATGCCGATGCCGATGATTTTTGAGTTTTATTTTTTATTCTGATGAAGGAGGAGGCGGGAGGGTTTTTTTTGTTTTGGCAGTACACACCCAAAGATCCAAATTTGTATTAAAAAAAAAAAAAAAGGAAAAAAAAAGTTTTAAAAAAAGAACTTAATTAAAAAAATAAAAAATAATTAAAAAAATAATTAAAAAAAAAAAAGAAATTAAAGAGAAAAATAAATTAAAGAGAAGGGAAAAAAAGAGAAATCAATCACACACCCTGTTGGTGGGGAGGGGGAGATGGGGGGTGCTGGGGTGCAGGCTGGGGCAAAGGGGGGGTCACCGGCTTTTCCGCGGCCCCCGGAGCGGCGGTGGTGATGAGCTCAGGGTGTGGGTGCGTGCCTGGGTGCCCGGGGAGCCTTTGGGCTCCTATTCCCCCCCCGAGTCCCCGGTGTGTCGTGTGTGTCCCCCCACGCCCCGAGTTCGGCAACTTCTGTTCAGCTTTGTGGATTGTGGAGAAAAAAAAGGGAAAAAAAAAGGAAAAACTCACCCCGAAATTGAAAAAAAAAAGGTGAAATACAAAGAAAAAAAAGGGCCCCCCCACTCGGTCGAAATAGCCCCCCCACCCCCTTCCCCACCCCCTCCTGTGCTGCCCCTCCCCAGCTGCCCCGGGCAGTGCTTGTGCCCTGGCTGGATCGGACACCCCCCCCCCCCCCCAGCCCCGGTGAGCCCCCCCGGACCCCCCACCCCCCCCGGGCCCCCCCCCCGTTCCCTCCGGCTGCTTTTTTTTGTGTTCTACAGGGCGGAATTTTTCCGAGGCACTTTTTTGATATTAAAAAGACCCGGATCCATCGAGCCGTGCCCGTTCGTGCTTCTCTTCGGGGTGGCACAGCCTGGCTGTGCCCGGGGGGGGCAGGGGGGGCTGGAGGGAGGCTGACCCCCCCCTCCCCCCCTTCGGATGGGGGGTGGGATGCCAGGATCCGGCCTAAGGGGGATTGTAGCGAGAAAGCTGAATTTTGGGGCAAATCGGGGTGTGATATGGCACAAGGAGGGGAGGGTCCTGGGGCTCTCCCCGGGATGGGGAATGTCAACGGGGGGTCCTGGGGGGGCACCCAGAGCACCCCAGGGATCCGCTGCCCGCCCCAATCTCCTCATGCTCTGTGAGTGCGTGAGGCATTGCTGGGAGGGGTGCAGGGTGGGTGCCCACTCCTCCTTGGCACCTATGGAGCACCCTGGGTTCGGGTCTTTTGAGGGGGGGCGGGGGACACACAGAGGGCTGCGGGCAGCTTCAGGGGGACGGGTGGGAAAAGCGCCAGCACCGGAAAGGGGCGAAAGGGAGGAAGATAAGCAACAAAAAAAAAAAATTAAAAATATAAATAAATAAAATACAAAATGTAAAATATAAAAGAAAATAGTATTAAAATAAAATAAATAAAATCAAAATAAAATCAAAATAAATTCAAAATAAAACAAAACAAAATAAAAATAACATAAAATAAAATAAAATAAAATAAAATAAAATAAAATAAAATAAAATAAAATAAAATAAAATAAAATAAAATAACCACAATTAAAAAAAAATCCACCGACTTCCAGGAGCAGGAGGATGAAGGCTGCAGCATCCTCCGGGCGAGGGGGGGCTTCAGGGGAGGGGGGGGACGCAGCTACCTGTGGGTGGGAGAGGTCAGCGATCCCGGCGGGGTCAGGGCTGCTGCAGCGAAGTGCTTGTGCAGCGCTGGGGGGGGGGTCCGGGAAGGGGGGGGTCGGCAGGAGGTTGCTATGGAGAAGAACACGCGATGCATACTGATGGCGGGGGGGGGGGGTGGGGGGGGGGGGGAGCGGGGCTGCCAGCGCTGCCACAACCTCGGGAGATGTCGGTGCTGGGGTGGGGGGTGCTGGGGGACCCCCCCCTCTTTGCTGGGCTGGGGGATCAGTAAAGCATCCTCCCCCCGCCAAGGGAGCCTGGTTTAATGCAGCTCCCCCCGCCCAGGTACAGGGTGAGGGGCACCCTGAGCACCCAGCCGGGCACGGAGCCGGGCTCGCGGGACACCCCCCCACACCGCGGGGGGGTCGCCGGTCCCTGTGGCCCAGGTGAAGGCGGTTGGGCGTTTGGTGGGGGATGTATTTCAACCCCACCCGCCCCCCCCAGGGCCCTGCAGGTGCCTCTGAGCGCTTCAGGGGAGGGGGCTCTGGGTGCTGGTGGGTCACAGAACCTCCCCAAATCTGGCTGGGGGGTGTGTGTGGCTGCTGGGGGTGAGGTGAGTCCCATACTGCTGCAGGGGCTGAACTCGGGGGGGGGGGGGGGCACTGCTCCTCTGTGCACCCCCAGTGTCCCCTGCCCTTGGGTGAAGCTGGGGTGGAGGTGATGGAGGAGGGTGGGGGGCTCCCCCCAAGAGGGTGCTGCCTCTCTGCCCTGGGGTCCCACGGGTGCTTGGGGACTGGCTATGCTAGCTGCAAGCGCCCTGGTGCTGGGTAGTTTGGGGGAGGGGGCACTTGCACCCCAAATGTGCCACACTGAGTGCCTGGGGGGTCTCCTCCAGGCTGGGCAGTTGCAGGAACCCCCCAGCTGGTGCTGATCTGGGAGATGCTGCTCACGCCTGGCACAGCTGGAGAGTGTCATTCCCCCCACCCCTAGCCTGGAGCCCCCACCCCAGGGTGGCTGCAGTGCTGGGAGGCTGCTGGTGGGGAGGGGATGGGGGTTGGAGGCAGGGAGGGTGCTGTGGTGGAGGTGGGAGGTGACCCCTCGGGGGGGGCCACCTTGATGCTGTGCTCTCACCTTGTGGGCACTAAACAACCCTGACCGTGACGTTGTTCAGTGGGGACACTGAGGCACGGGGAGGACAGCCTAGATCCCCAGGCCAGCTCCCGCCTGGCCACTCCTGGGGGGGTGTCTTTTGTGGGCATGTGACTCTTCCCACTCTGGCTCCAACGTGATGCTTCCGACAAGCATCAAATTTGCTCTTTTCCCCCCCGTTTTTCCTCTCTTTGGCTTTAGGTCACAAAAAGCGGCATCAAGGGAGGACAATTAGTGCCCGGGCACGGCGGGCGCAAATGAGCATGAGACCAACGGCAGCACCGGGGCGAGCTGGGAGAGAAATTCCCCCTGGAGGGGTAAAATCCCACCGAGAGGCACCGCCTGGCACGGCCGCAGCCTCCCTGGGCACGGCTGGCTGCTTGGAGCCCAGCTTGATTTTATTGATTTTATTAATTTTTTTTTATTTTTTTTTTTTTTTAAGACTCAATTAAGTCCATCGAGCAGCCTGAGCTGTTTCTGAGGCTGAAAAGCCTCGTGATCAGGCTGATTGCAGGGGGTTTATTGGCCCAGCCCAGTGTTGCCACCGCCGCACCCGCCTCTCACCTGGCTTTTACCAGCAGAAGCTTCTTGGGGAAGTGGTGAGGGGGGGAAAGGTGAAAAAACTTCAAAATTTGGTGGGAAAATGGTCGTTTTGCTACTTCTTTATTTCCGCAGTGTGTGTTTATCAAAGGTTTTGGGGACACCCGGGGCCAGCCTGGCACGGCTGCGGCGCCACATGGTGCCCAGGGTGATGAACGGGCAGAGGGACGGCTGGTCCCCGGGCGCCTGGCCGGACCTGCTCGGCCATGCTGCCTCCTCGGGATGGAAATAATTATTTTAATTAAGCAGCTCTGCTGGGAGGAGGTTTCTGGCCTCTCATGGTGCTACTGGTGCCGGAGCAGGCGATGATGGTGCTGGTGATACTGCCGGACAGTGGGACGAGGGATGCTCCACATCCCGGCACCGGCAGAGGGGTCCAGGGCTGACCCCGGAGCCGCTGTGTCATGGTGAGCCAGAGCTTTGTCCGCGTGTGCCGTGGGGAACGCAGCCGTAATGAGACTTGTGTCACTGCTGGGATCCGGCACGTGCCCAGGGGAAGGCGGCTTTGCCGCCATTTCAACTTTCTCCATCCTCTTGGAAATGGAATTTGCCCTTGTCCCCCTGCCCTCCCCTCCTGCCCATGGCATGGGGACGGATCCAGGGGGGGCAAGGCTGGGGAAATGCCCCGTTCCAGGGGGAGTGAGGGGCAACGTGCCAGGACAGAGGATGGTGTGTGTGGATGCACACGTGTTGCACATCCAATTCTGGCTGCACCATCACCTGGCACACAGGGTGCCCACACCTGTGCCAAGCTCACCCAAATAGCGGCACCTGGCACAGCCGCTGCTCCCCAGCACCCAGAGCAGGGTGCGGGCTGTGTCACCCACCCCAGCACCATGGTGGGGGCTGGGGGGCCGCAGCGGAACCCTGCCCTCGCCCCACTGAGCCGGGGGCGAGCAGAGCTGCTGGGAGCTGCCCAGGGAGGCTTGGACACCCCCTTCTCCTTCAAATTAATGGCTGTGCCGTGAAGAAAATTGAAGCCATTATTCTTAGCTCGCATCCTTTATACCCACCAACTTCAACCACTTGACATGCTAATCACAAGCTAACGAGGAAGGGAGGCGATTTCCCACGTCAGACCTGCAATCCAGAGTGTCTGGCAGCCGGGGTGGGGAGCATCTTGTCCTGGGGACCACTGGCACCCCTTCTCCAGCACCCCTGTACCGACACCCCTGCCACAACCCCAGCACATCTTCCCTGACACCCCTTGTCCAACACCCCTGTACTGACACCCCTGCCCCAATCCCAGCACATCTTCCCCAACACTGGCACCCATGTCCTGACACCCCTTCCCCAGCACCCCCTCCCCAACACCGACACCCCTGCCCCAATCCCAGCACATCTTCCCCAGCACCAGCATCCCTGTCCTGACACCCCCTCCCCAACACTGACCTCACTGTCCCACCAGCAAACAGCCCCTTCAGCCCTGTCGAAGCCCCCCCATGGGTGCTGTCACCCCAGCCTGTCCTCGTCCTCCCAGGCCCGTGCCGTGCTGCGTCCCCACTGCAGGATCAGCCTCCTGTGCCGGCAGTGGAGGCGGCGCGGGGCCCAGCTGGAGCACCAGACCACCCCTGCTTTTTCCAGAGGAAGGGCCAGGCCCTTGGAAGCTATTTCCACCCCCCATGTGTCCATTCTCGCCCCCCCCCCCCCATCCTCTTTCCGCTCCGCCAGCAGCAGCTCGGGCTCCCCACGCGCTCCCCACGCTGGGGTCCAGCTGAGCCCTGGCGCGCTCGTTGCACCCGCCGCAGGGCTGCGCCTGCCATTCCGGGCTGGATTCAGCCCAGCCGCCGGCCGGGCAGAAAGCTCTGGAGTCCATTAACATTCCCCCGAGCGATCTAATCCCCCTTCTCTGCCCTGGCTCTGGTTTTCACTCGGTTTTAATCAAACCCAGCCTGGCGCCTTTTAAATAACGGGGGCGGATGGCACCCAGCTCCCCGCATCGCACATGGGTGCTGCTGGCCCCGGTGTGGGTGCCGCTGTGGAGGGGGAGGCGGCGAGCAGCTGGGGAGGGGGGGTTTGCAGAGGTCTCTGCTCTCCGGTAATTTTTTTGGAGCCGAAGGAGCTGAGATCAGCAGAGCGGGGGCCAGGAAGGCGCAGAAATAAAAGCAAAGGCTATTGCGGGGTTGTTATTAATATTTGCTGGCTGGTGATGGTGGAGGGGGGGGTGGGCTGCATGCCCACCCTGTGGGGAAAGGGCAGGCTGGGTTCCCTGTGAAGGGAGGGGGATTTGGCAGCTGGATGCCTGGGTTTCTTCCTGGCACCTGGCGATGGGGTGGGAGGGGTGCAGGATCCGTGGTGGCACCCCGGGTGCTGCGCGGCCAACGGTGGGGCTCTGGTTGGGGTGGGGGGTGATGATCTCTGTACCGATGCTCCTAAATCAAAGCGTTGGGGAACAGCTGGGCACGTGCCGGGGGAACTCAGACCCCCTGAGGTGGGGGCACTCAGGGGATCCCCCCCTTAAATCCTTGGGGAGCAGAAGGGTGCGAGGGGAGGGCACCCGGGGGGCTCAGCCTCACATCCCCACTGCAAAGGGAGTGGGAGCCTGGGGGAGTGGAATCCCCATGGGGGTCCTGGATGTGACACCACCCCCCCTGCCCACGGCTGGGGGCTCTGCGGGGTCGTGGTGGTCTCCCTCAGCCGTGCCCTGTGTGAAGGAACCCAGAGCAATGCCAGTTCTCCCCAGGCTGGCAGTTGGGCTGGGTGGGGAGTCTGGGGGTGCACGTGGGGTTTTGGGGGCAAAGCGTGAGCCGAAGTGTTTGTTTTTCCGAAGGCCCCGGCAGTGCCGGTTATCAGCGGCGGCAGAAGCGCGATGCTTCCCGGCCGGGTGTGCGCGCCGGCTCCTCGGGGAGGGATTAAGGGGATTATATTATTATTTGTTATCACTGAGGGGGGAGAAAAAAAAAAAAAGAAGAAACCTCCATAGCTGGGAACTCTGCCTAATCGGAGCGGAGATTAGTTCCCTGCCTCCGCCCGGGATGAGGATCCGGGGGGGCTGCCCTGCACCCGTCCCATCAGCCCTGGAATCCCAGTGGGGTGCCACGGGGCTGCCAGGTGCACGGGGAGCTGTCTCGCCTGTGAGCTGCGTGTGGGACCAGATTTTGGGGGCACCAGTTACTGCCCAGAGGGGCTGGCAGTGGAAATAGTGGCTCCTCTTCCAGCCTCCCCTCCGGGACCATGGGGACTGTCACCCTTGGCCAGGTGTGGTGGCACCTCAGCCCTGGGGGGACCGTCCGCGTGGTTCAGTGCGGGGTGAGGTGGGTGTGATGCTCTGCCCCAGGGATGGCAAGAGCCGCCTCGAAGGCTGCGGGCACGGGCGAGCTCGTGTTCGTGGTTGGTTTTCCATCTCCCCAGGATACGGCAAGGGGATCTCGGGGGGAGCAGGAGCTCAGCTTGGCGGTACAGGCAGGGGGGTTGTGCCTCCCCTGGCATCAGGGAAAGGGTGAGTGTCCCCAGTGACACCCCAGCATCCCCAGAGGATGGGGACACGTGTGGCTGTGGTCACCCCCCCACCTCTTGCACTCTTCCTGCAGGGTGGGAAATGCAGCCTCAGGGGGGGCCACCCCAGCCGGGGCTGCTGGGGAGGATGGGTGGCTCCGTGGGGTGACACACCATGGGGTGACACGTCATGGCGTGATGTGCCGTAGGGTGACATGCCATGAGGCATCCTCAGGGATACAGGGGATGGAGGCTGGGCTGAGCCGGGGTGCTTTGCGGCACGTTGGCACACAAGGGCGCAGGAGAGACCCTGCAAGTCCGTTGGGCTCTGTCAGCCCCATGCTCACCCCTGGTAAGGGCTGGCAGGACAGCAGGAGGATGAGGAGGGTCTGGCCAAGCTAGGTTTTGGGGTTCCCCCCTTGCAGCAGAGTCACGTGCCCCATCCTATCCCCCCCGTGTGCCCGTCAGGGCCCCTGGCTGGTAGCCATGGGCACTGCGCATCCTGTGCTGCTCCCTGCCCGCCCTGAGCCCCGCGGGGCTGCCAGCACGACCTGCCCGGTGGTCACCGGCGGCTTGGGGACAGAGTCGCCCTGGGGCACCCGGCACAGAGGGGCCAGCCCTGCCCAGCTGCGCGCCACCCCACCTCGCCCCCCGGCTCTGCGGATGCCAGGGCAGGGCGGTCACACCACGGGAGCCGGTGCAGCCACCTCAGGACATGGGGCTATTATTTTTTTTTTTGCCCTTCCTTAAGCCCCCGGCTCGGTCTGCGGGGCCAGGATCCCCCGAGAACAGCCTCACTCGTTACGCTGCAGCTCACAAACGCGCATCTTGGAATTTTTCTTCCAAAACCCCCAGTTCCCAACAAGCAGGGGCCAAGCCAGATTCCAAGGCGGGGGTGCGGGCACAGGGCAGCCCCTCTCTGATTTTACCTTGCCTGTAGTGAAGCCGAAGCTGCCACCACCACCAGCAGCACCGCGAAAAGCCGGTCATTAGAGCTGCTTCCGCGCACCCTTTCCGCTGATGGACCGCGCTGTTTTCTTTAGTCTTTTATTTACACTTTATTGCTCTTGTTTTTGCACCGGCAAGCGCTGCTGGAGTGCACAGAAATCCTTCAGATCTCGGCTGGCAGCAGAGCTCTGCCTAATCATAGTCATTATCTGGAAGCAGGTAATGGGCATCTTTCCCATGTTAATTTGAAAACAGAATCGGGGAGAGCAGGACACCGGGGACGGAGCGCACTGCTGGCAGCCGCCGCTGCCTTCCGATGATTTTTTGGGTGCTGGTGGCTTTGGTGGGTGCTGGCCGCTGGGCAGGGGTGGGGACAAACGCAAGCCCTGGGCACAACGGCTTGCCGAGTGTGGCGGCTCAATAAATCAGGCGGGAAGGGGCTGCTGGCTGGCATCTCGCGTGGCCGGAGCCCGTCCTTGCTGCCGCAGCGATAAAAATCCCCCGGCCTTGTTTTTTTGGCGGCGAGGAGGATGGCGGCTCTCCCTCCTCCCCACATCGCCGTCAGAACTTGCCCCCGGCTCGGCCCAGCGTGGCCGGGGCCTTCGTTAACAAGGACTCGTCCCTTTTATCCCCATCGGCGGGAGGGGATGGGGATGGAGGTGAGAGGCGAGGATTTCTCGGGGGGCCGGGAGGGGAAGGCTGGGTGGCGTTGGAGTTTCGTTTGCTGAGATACCATTAACGAGTGAGCAAAGGTTGCGGAGTCTCCATGGAGACAAGACAGCAAGCGAGACGGAGCGGGTGTGCAGCTGAGGTTAGAGCTGATTAGTAAATGTCAGCGGCGCAGCAACTGCCCGCCGCCACGCTGGCGCGGGGACCCGGCGGGCAGCGGGCGCCACAGGCACCCCACGCACCCCCGGCACCCCATGTGTCCTGTGCATCCCATCCATCCTGTGCGCCCCATTGCATCCCAGGTACCCCATTGCATCCCGGATAGCCCATGCACCCCATGTACCCCACACATCCCACGCACCCTGGGTACCCCATGTGTCCTGTGCGTCCCATCCATCTTGTGCACCCCATTGCATCCCAGGTAGCCCATGCATCCTGGGTACCGCATGCATCCTATGCACCCTGGGTAACCTGTGCACCTTGAGCATCCCGCATGCCCCACACATCCCACACACTGGGTACCCCATGTGTCCTGTGTATTTCAGGTACCCTGTGCACCCCACGCACCCTGAGTACCCCATGTGTCCTGCACAACCCGGGCACACCATCCATCCCATGTGCCCCATTGCATCCAGTGTGCACTATGCACCCCGTACACCCTGGGTACCCCATGCACCCCGGGCATTCCACCTGCCCCACACATCCCATGCACCCTGAGTACATCCAAGTGCCCCACGCACCCTGTGTATCCCACCTGCCCCATGCACCCAGGCACCTCAGCTTCTGCCTGCAGCCCAGGGTGTTGTGGTCCATGGGAATGAGGGATGCAGAAGCCAGGAGCATGCCATTGGGTGCATGTTTCCAGAGCATCCTCACAGCTACGGTGCCCATGGCCCTGGCTCCTTTCCTGCAGGGAGCAGGGATGCCGGGGGAGCCACTCTGCCCTCATGCCACGCTGCCATGTGCTGCGGGGTCCCCTCGATTGTTTTGTGAGACCCTGGGGAGCAGGATGGCGGGGCCACGGCAGGGGCAGTCGGCTGGGGAAGGGGCACCCAAGGCTCCCTGAAAGATGATGGGTGACTCCAGAGAGCTGCTTGGCCACCGTCCCTGGGCAAGGACGTGGCCGTGGCCTTGGGCGAGGGTGAGGCAGCACACGAGCTGCGATAAGCTGCCATCTCCTCCCTTCCGTGAAGGATGTCTGCTTCTCCATCCCTGAGCCACGAAAACCAAGGACAAGGCTGGACCTGCTGGATCCCACCTCGTTTTCAGCAGAAGCAAAGCCCAGGCTGAGGGAAGCGAGGCTGGAATGAAGCCAGAGGCGACAGCAATTTGTGCCAGGGTCTTCCAGGGTTATCAGGGGCTCGGACATGGCTGGAGCTCAGCCGGGAGGAAGGAGCAGCCCAGCTGCCCTTCCCCATCCCTCTGAGCATCATTTACCTCCGGGAAAACACAGGGAGGCACCTGGCAGGCAAGAGCATCCCTGTTGCAGAGAAACAAGTGTCAGGGGGTACCGGGGTGGGGGGGAGCGTGTTGGATCCTGCAATTTAGCGGGTATTATTCGGCAGCTATAAACAGAGCCTCTCGCACCGCCGGGGAGAGATAAAGGTTGCAGTGCAGATACAGATTAGGTGGTTCCCTTGAGGCTGTGACACCTTGAGATAGAAGCAGATCTTCTTCAAGGGAACGGCTGGCTGGCAGCCTGGAAAACCTGGAGCCAAGTGGCCTCTGGCAACACCTCGGCCCTCACCCGGCACCTGCAATGGGGTACAGGTGGGTCCTGGGGTGACACAGGAAGCCAATGGGTGCTGGGAGCACTGGGAGGTGCTGAGCATCGCACCCAAGGCAGCCTTGGGTGGAGGGACGCAAAACGGGCAAGAAACAGCCATTTGCAACACATGCACGTGCCCGTCTTGCCCACGAGGAGCTAAAGGAGATGGCAGCGACGGTGAAGCAACTCCAGGAACCAGCAAAGGCTGCACTGCGGGGCAGAGGAGGCAGGAGCTGTGGAGGGAATGGGAAAGGCACGGCACACACCGGAGCGACCCTTGGGGTGCTCCGGTCGGGGCTGCTGGCTCTGCCCGTCGGCAATGCCCGTGGCTGGGGTACCCTCGCTGTCTGCCGCCACGGCTGCTGGCAGCACTGACATGGATTTGTTTGCTTTATGCCGGGAGCGCCGGTGATTTACTCCCTGCGGTTTGGTTTAAAGCACGAGCACTCCCAGCACCGAGGAGATGGATGGCTGCGCCCGGTGCCCTTCGTCCTGCTGGCGCCCGCTCCCTCTTCCCCCTTCCGCAGGCATAAACGAACCCGGCGCTTAATGTTGATAATCAGGCAGGGGAGGAAAGATTTAATATCCAGGTGCGCAGGCAGAAATGCAGCATGCCACGTGCTGGTAATTTTTGAGCAAATCTTTGCTCCCACAGTTTCGGAGGGGGGCATTAGCATCGCCCCGGCTCTGCCGAGGGCCGGGCTGAACCGGAGGATGCTGCCGAGGGTCACCCGGGCTCAAAGCCAGGCAGCGAGCGGGGCTTTTCCGAGCGCCGCCATGACCCCCATGTGCCACGACTGGGGCCGCTCGGACGTGCAAAGCCGAGCATGGCACAACGTCCTTGTGGGACTGGACGGGCCGCTGTGTCCGCTCAGCGGGACCCCTCCCCGCATCACCCCCGTACACACACTACCAGCCCCATTCGTTAAGCCAGGCTCATTTAAGCCGTGACTTGTTGGGCCGTGGGGAGAAACCCAGGCGGGAGCCAAAATCAGCATCACCCGGCTGCGCCCGGCAGCCACCGCCCCTGCACGGCCGGCGAGGAGGGGGCTGGCTGGCCCCGTGCCCCCCAGCTCCACACACCCCCGTGCTGGGGACCCCCCGCCCTGGTTCAGGGCTGGAGGCACGTGGGGGGGGCTGCGGACCCCCTCCTGGTTCGGGGGCTGGAGGCGCATGGGTGGGCTATGGACCCCCACCTGGTTCAGGGCTGGAGGCGCATGGGTGGGCTATGGACCCCCACCTGGTTCGGGGCTGGAGGCACATGGGGAGGCTGCGGACCCCCACCTGGTTCGGGGCTAGAGGCGGATGGGGACCCTCTGGATTTGCCGCAGACCCCCCCCCCCCCCCGCCCCTTTTCCTAAGGACCCCGGTCCCTCCACCCCTTCCACCCTCCGGTCCTGTGCCCCAGCCCCCAACCCACAGCGCTGGACCCCAGCCCCTGCCTCACCGCTCCCAGCCCGGACCCCCCCTCCGGCCCCGCCCTGGAGTGACACCCCCGCTCCCCCAGGTGGAACTTTCCTCGCAGGGCGTGAGACCATAGAGGCGAAAGGCACCAAAGGGGAGGCCTCCGAGGGGGGACGGACAGAAGAGACAGAGACCGCTTTCCTTCAAAGCCACCCGGAAGAGTATCGAGATCAGACACTTATAGACCCAGACGCATTTTATGAAAATGTCGTGGCCGTGCGTGGTGTCGCGATTCTCCTCTCTTCCCGGGGAATCTGTATCAAAGCCGCGCAGGGATCCCCCGTCTAGTTCCCCCGATGGTACGTTCCTCCCTGTTTACTCTCTTTGCGCGGCAGGCTTGGGTGGGGTTCTCCTGCTGCTCCAGTTTCGTACGCAAGTGGCGTAGGGCTTCTTTGATAGACGTCAAAGAGAAGCCAATAGCGTGGCAGTATCATTGGCCGGCGAGCCAATGGCGCAGCGGACCGGCGGCCGGGAGGAGGCGGGGCGAGGCGCAGTCAGGGCAGGGAGGGGGAGCTGTGGAATGGCGGACGGCCGGGCTGGCCCGCCCTGGTGGTAGCGAGCCGAGGGGGTCGGAGGGGACGGCTGCGGAGAGAGGTGAGCACGAGAGGGGCGAGCGGCGACTTCTCGGGCCTCCCGGGCCGCCTCTTCCCGGGGGAGCGAGGCGCAGGGGCCGGAGTGGGCCTCTAGGCCCTTGCCAAATAGTGAGCTATTGACTGAGGCGGGCGCTGCTTCCTGCCAGATAGTGAGTTACCGGCCGGTGTGGGCCCCGGTGCCCCCCGGGCTGGCGAGTCAGGGCGGGCCTGGCCCCGGCCTGGGCACGGGGAGGAGGAAATGGCTTCATCTTGGGACTGACACTTGCCCAGCCCCTCCCAGGGGCCATGGCTCTGTGCGGGGTGTGCGCTCTGGGCCGTGGCGGGGCTGGGCAGAGGGGCTGGGGGGTAGGGAGATGGCAGGGCCCCGCGTTGGGCTGAGGAAGTGCCCGTCTGCTGGGCTCTTCCGAGGCCTTGCCGGTGTCTGCTGTCCTGGGGCCGTTACAGAGGTCTGACTTATCAGGGAATGGCGTGGGGGAGCTGGGGAGAAGGGAAGGTGCTGTACGCGCCCCTCTTTAGGGTGAGGCAGTGGTACCGTGCTGGGGGAGGGGGTTCCCACCCTTTCCAGGCTGGTTACGGCCTTTGCTGTCTGGGTTTGCCATCAGCCCATCTTAACGGTGCTTGTGAAAACGTGTGCGTGTCTGTGTGCAGTCTGTCTGCTGGAGCGTGAGCTTGGCTGCCCGTGTTGGTGCAAATTCTGGTGGTTGTGCTCGTGGAGGGTTGCTGTGAAAATGACTTTTCCCTCCTGGCTGCCTTCCTGCCCCACAAGTGAGTGCACCCTTCAGTGTGTCTGGCTACATGTTAAGGATTTTAATAGCCCCTTGGCTATTAATTAGCTATATGAGCACATAAAATCTAAAGCTACTCAGGGTAAGGCTGTGTGGGTGCTGTAGCATGCTTTGGAAAATGTCGTCCCCAATATTAAATCCTTAGGCGCTCTCTGAAAAGAAGCTTTGGAGGGTGTAATGGGTTATGGTCAGATAGTTTGGTCAAATGTGCTGACCTGCTGGTGACCTCAGACTATATTTCTTCCAGAGAAGAAATAAGTCGTTACAGAATGTCCTTGGGGTATCACCTCACCAGCATTTAGGTCTGTGTTGGGGTTACTCCTTTGGGTTACAAATAGCATATGTCCTTTGGAGAAAGGTGAGGGATTGCAGCTCCTCCCTGTTAGCCATTATTTGACCTCAAGGACCTTTTTCTGTTTGGATTTTTTTTTTTTTTTTCCTGGTTCACAAGTTTCACATTTGGCATTACGCTTTTACTTTCATTCGTAGCAGCAGCAAAATTGGGCACCTCTACATAGATCTGACCACTGGTGGGACTGCATGGTGTGTTAATGCCAGGAGCAGGCCTGTTGGATAACACACTGGAAAACACTGAAAGTCTCAGTCTTTCAGCGCTGCAGATGTTGGTGGACGTGAAACGATACTTAATAAAAGTTTTTTAGCATTGTTAATGTACTTACTGCAGACGGGGTCATAATTGATGGAGCCCTCTGTAACCCTCACGCTTGAGTGTCTTTCCCAAAGATTCATGAGATGGAAAAGCTTGAAGTAAAAGATGAGAAGCTAGCAGGGCGCGTGCTTCCCTGTGACAAAGCTGATGCAAAATGTTACTTTATGGGAAGTACTAAAGTCTGTGTGCTTGGTCACATGAGGAAGGGGAACAGTTATGTTTTCTGCCCATTTAAATATCTGCAGAATCAGTTGCTACGAAATGCTGCAGGAATTTGAAATGCTGTGTTGCGACACTTTTCATTCCGATTTGCCCCTTGTTGACCTTGAGTGGGTTTTTGTCATAGAAACCGATACGGAGTTTGATCCAAAACTTAGTTAAAAACGAACCAAAGCTAACATCTACCCACTGAAAACACAGCATGTTGGTAGAGTGACTTTCAAAATCCACTTGTATTCACAGCCAAGGACACGCTTTATCCAGGAAGTGGGGTGGAGCAGGCAGGTTCTCCTGTTCTGTGCTTTTTTTTTTCTTTTTCTTTGCCTTTTTTAAGGGTTGTGCTTGAAAACTTAAAGTTTGAATGAGAGGGCTTGACCCAAGCTTTAAAGACCCACCTAATTCTGATCTTTGGTCAAGCTACAGTTGTCATTTTTGTCCTTGGGTGGGTTGATGATGGTGGGAATCAAACCCAGGGCTTCTACCTCCCAAAGCATCGATTTCTGCTTGGTTAAAAGCCTCCTCCTGTTTGGGGTGAGGAGCAGGTTTACCAGCTCCCTGTGTAGCCCAGCGGAGACGAGGTGAAGCCTTACTGTACTTAATAAATATGAGTTGTAAGAAGATAAACTCCCAGGGGTGAACTGAATGTAAACTTTTCCCTAAGCTGCATGTTTTCACTGCTTTTTAAAAAAAATGTGATATTTTTTATTTATCTGGTAGCAAGTTCAAAAAGCAAATGCCCCAAATTCCTTTTTTTTTTTTTTCTAATTTAAAAAGAAAAACCTGCTGGTGCCTGGCAGACTCCTTCCTCTTCACAACTGTGAAGATAAAGCCTTTCCAAGCTGTCTGCTTGGAAATAATTTTTTTCCAAGCCGCTGCACAGTGACCCTCTGCTTCATCCCGCTGTTCTCACACCCCTGTTCCCAGCCCCGCAAAAAAACACCAGTGCAATGCTACAGACTGAGGACTCAGCCGCGTTCCCTGCTTTAATTTCTGTCCGGTCCACATTCCTAACAAATCTTTCAAGCTCTGGTTTTACAAAACTCTGCTGGGGGGTGGGAAGGAGGATGCAGGCCAATGCTGCAGGCAAAAAAAGACAATTACGGTGTGTTTCTGGCTACTTTATTTTGTACAAGTCCCATTTGAGATGTGTTGTGGAATGAGTGGCTCACTGGAGAAGGGTAGAGGCTGGAACTGCAGCCCTCGTGTCTTTAGAGATATCACGGCTGGGGTTTGAAGTAAGGAGTTAATAGTAAAGTTCTTTTAAGCGGAGTATAAAACTGGTTTCCCTGTGAATAATGTGACACACCGAACAGAAATGGAGTGTTTTTAAGTTACAGCTCAGAAGATATTTGTGAGCAGTGATTCATTAGAAAGAATACAACCTTTAAGATAACTACCAACCCAGTTTCTCAGCATGCTTTGAATGTATCTCATTCTTCAGGGCTGGTCTAGGAAAAGTTGATTTCATTCACAAAGCTTAGATAATCACGTAGTGTGGGTGGAGGGGTTAAAACTTCAGTGATTGCCTCACATGCGTGTAGTTACAGCAGCAAATCCATCTCCCTTTTTTTTTTTAAATTATTTTTTGTAGTGATAGAAGAACAAAGAAGGTTGTTAGGATTAAAGTTACCACAAAATCGGGTTAGTTTTCTTTGACAGACTTTAATAAGGAGGATTTCAACAAGTGTAAGACTCGGCTTTAATCCTTCTAGATGGTTTCTCTCTGTGGGCTTTCTGGACTCAAATGTTTAATACCTGTAAATGTAAGGTTTCTGTTTTGTCTCTGCTAGGTTTGATGATAATACTTAGCCCTTGGTCATTCAGCTGAGCAGATACTTTGCTGCGTGTGCTGCACGAGTCGGTCACAAACCAGGACCAGGAAAAGAGCAGCTGTGTTTGCATGTGTCATGTATAAAGTTCCCACTGTCTCTGTACAGAGTAGGATACCAGCACCCAGCAACACCACGTTCTGCCAAAAGCTGCTTCTGGGGGTTTAAATAGCCCCAACAGGCCACTGTCTGATGGCTCAGCGCTGTGTTTGCTCCTTTATGTTGTTTCCAAAGTAGTGCTGCGCAGAATACACGGGAGGCAAACCAAAAGTGACGCTTTCACTGTGCAGAAATCGAGGAAAGCAAAAATGCAACTATTTTCCCAGCCTGTCTTGTGGTGTGTTGCTGTTTTCAGCAGCAATCTTGCTTCTAATGGGATCTGTAGTAAGAAATTGTGTATTTGAGTATTTATTCTCACTGTGCAAGGATAAATATTTGTGAGATCGGGGCCTTAGTTACCGCAGATTAACATTTATTTAAATATTTTAGGTATTTATAAACACTGGATTTAAAAAAAAGACATGTGGAAACGGCTTCTGGGTACTAAGCAAATGACTGCTCAGAACAGAACCACCCCAGTGACACTTACTTCCTTTGTATTTTTGCAACTCTGTGTAACAAAAAGACCGTGTGTTTTCTTTTTGAGGAGGGGAGGCTACCGGTGCTGCCGATCCGGCTTCACTGCGAAGGGCGTTCTTGCTGACAGGAGCTTCTACAGAAGGTTATCAGATTCTGTTTCATATAAAATTTGGGTTTCCATTTGAAGGTCTGCAGGATTATTTATTTTTTTCCTTGCCTGGGAGGCAGCAGGGGAGAGGTCCCCTCCCAGAAGAACTGAAATGTGAACTTCCACGTTATTTTGTTGAGCAAGCAGCGGAGCGGCGGTGCAGAGCGTTAATCGCATTCTCCATCCCGAGCTCGCCTGCGCTGCAGTAATGGGCCTGGGAAATAGTTCCTCTAGATCCAACCCTAATTCTTGAAATCGCAGTAAAGCTGTCTTGGTATTATGTTGCTACTGGAGAGGTGGTGGAGCGCAGAGTATCTCCAGTATGCATCTGCCAGGGGCTTTGATGAAGAAAATTTAAAGGACCAGGAATCTCAATGGGTCTCCCACAAGCGACCTCCTCTGTTCCTCCAATGCCTTCTGTAGAGCAGTATCCCAGACCTGTTCTGGGGAGAAGTGGTGGTTTAAAGGATGCTGTGATGGCAAGAGAGGAGGAAGGGAGGTGCCTGTGAAGCAGCAGCAGTTAGTGATTGTTCTCGAGGGCTTAAATTTCTGCATGGGAGGCTGTTGCTGTGCCACCGCTGTAGAGGATCGCTAGTGACCTGTCGTCTGGGAGGTTTTGATTCTCCTGCCTTACTGTTGGAAGTGGTGCCTAGCAGAGAATGGGACAGACAACGCACAAAGAGCTGTCCACTAAAAATAATTTGTTCTTACTGCTGCGGTAAATGAAACCTAAACCAAGAGTTTATTGTTTTAGTTTCCACTGGAAGTGCTCAATAAGAATTGAGAACTTCTCTTGTGTTGTCTGATGCAGCCAGATAACCTTCTTCTCGAAAGGTGCTTGTTTAATATAAATAGTGATGGGCTTATTTGAACAACTCCTTTATGAAGCAAAGGCACACATGGATTTGACATTAAAATCTCCTCATTGTAAAGCGAAGGGCACAAAAGGAGTCGTCTTTTCACCTCGCGTATGATAAATGTGAGACTTGCTGCCCGGGGATTTCATGGATGCCAACTGTTTAGATGAGTTCAGAAACTGATGTTGCCAGTTTATGGCAGTGAAATCCATAAAGGACAATTAAATTATGGTGTTTGTTTCCATACGGTCTGAAGGGATGCTGCAACATGGAAAAGAACAGCAGGGAGAACTGTTGCTCTGTACTTGCCTTGGTCTCATGTGCTTTTCTTTATGCATCGGGTATCTGGCCACCATTGGGCGGAGGATGCTGGTTTGTCTGGAGGCTGGATGACTGACCATGGCTATTCTTGAGTCCTGTGGCTTAGGGTTTCTTGTCTTGGTTGTTCGCTGATGTTTCCGATGATGTTACAGAGCAACCTGCCTCTTCCCAGCCTCTGTTTCTTCCTGTTCATAAAACTGGGCTAATGACTCTGACCTTTTGTTTGTAAAGCAAAAGGAAAAGGATCAACAAAATACTGGAGCTTATTTACTATCATTACTGAAATGATGAGCAATGCCACTTTGTGGTACTTCAAAGAGGCTTCGCTTATAAGATGCTGGAAATCCCTAGAGAGAGAAAATGTTTCAGATGGAAAAGGAGGAGGGGGAATATTCCTCCCGTGCTCATCTCTTAAGTGTACTCTCCTGCAAGGCGTTGAGATTGTATCTCCATCCATCTCCCCTCCCAGCTGGGCTATTTAAAATAGCCGCTGACAGTCTGTTTTTTTCCGTAAGAGCTGAACGGGCCGATGTCACTGATCCCGTAGAAGCGAGTTCTGCGTAAATCGTTCACATGCTGTGGAGTTTTGCAAAGTACTTTGTTGACCTATTGTATTACCGCTAATAAGATTGAATGTGGTTTTAATTTCTCATTTCCTCTTTCACTGGGTGCCCTTTTCCTACTTCTTAGAGTCTTACTTCAAGTCTCGGTATAGAAAAAGTCTTTTTCTGTTGCTCAAAGAATGAATGATGCTTTGCTTTCAGGCAGCTCCACACTGGAGGGCTTTAAGTGGCATTCAGAGGCGGCCATCAGCCACAATATCTGATGTATTGGTGTAGCTGCGGTTCATGCATGGAGTGCAAAAAATGGGATTTAATTGGGAGGGAGGGGGAATAGCAGCCCCGGCTGAATGGATGGGTGAAAGTTCCCCGACCACCCCTTAGCCCAGCAAATAGTTCGTTGAGTGCTTGCCAGAGCGGAAGCGAGTTCCCTTTCAGGCACCCTGCTTTTGTGCACCGTAAGAAAAAGCACACGCTCTTACGGTTTCGGCCTTGCAGCTGCGGGAAAAAAAATAAAAAAAAAAATGGGCGAGAGAGAACCGTGCACACACCCAGATCCTGTTCTTTCAATACCAGCAGCTGCTGAGCCGATCCTTTGCTGGAGGAAGGCGTAGAGCTGTAAACACAGCTTGTGTAAAACCTTTACCTTCTGTCTAGGGCAGCGTGAAATAACTGGCCGCTTCCCTTTTGGAGGATAAATTAAAAAGGCCTGTAATTAACTTATACAAAATAGCCTTTTTGGTCACTGTTGAGAATTCAATATTGTATCAAGGAGGTTACATCTAGGGTCTGGCTTCACATGAGAGGTTTCCATAAAGCAGCTTATTATAGACCTTGTGGTGAGCTTTGATAGAAAGACATGCATCTTTAGCATCCCTAATACAGACTAATCTCTCTTCTCCCGAAAAGATCAGTTCAATAAAGTGATGGTTTCGAACACTCTGAAATAGTTTTGGATGGTCCAGAGCCTGGAGTTTGCGCTGTGGATTACATAAGGTGAGATCACTGCTGGGATCGGAACATGCAAAATGGAAACAACTACAGCTTGAAAAGAGTATTTTTCTGACTGTCCCAAGGAGATTACACAGGCATCTGTCACCACATCCAAGCTGAAATTTGACCCTGCTCTGTCAGTCCAGGGGGGCTGATTGAAACAGTGGGGCCTTGCTGAAGTCTGCCTGGAAGGTTGTTTGGTCCCGCTGGCTGCATGGGTGGAGAAAGTGAGTCCAAGGATTGTCATGCTGTTGAGCAAAACCAGAAGACTGCTACTCGCCGCTTCCTGCAGCTCTGCCTGCAAATCCCAAATGGCAGCCCGGGATCATGCGCTGTGCCCGTACGTTGCACAGATGGCTTGTGCGTGCACAAAAACCAGATTCGGTGATTCTGCGGGGCCTCCTTGCTGGGCACCTCTACAGAAGAACTGAGTCATCCCAGATGTGGGGCAGGCCCCTTCTCCCCCAGCCCTGCTTCCTCTTCCCACCCTTGGACAGGCCAAACCGTAGGTGTGGGGAAGGAAAACTGCCTGGAGAACCCCAGATACATGGTAGCTTTTGGTACTGGTGGGGTGAAAAGCCTTCCTGTTCTGCCGAGTTCATAGTAGCACCCATTTCGCTTGACTCCTGAGACCCAAAAACCATATTGAAGGGTCTTAGTGTGGCATCATGTGTACCTTTTATTTTTTCCCTCTGCAATAGAAAAGCCATGTGTTATTTTGACTTTATTAAGACACTGTTCATAAACCGTTTCAATTTAGATGCTCAAGGCCGTTCTCTTGTTTTTTTTGTGACAGAAATCCCAGCAGATACAACACTTCTGGAAAATATCAGGGAGTCAATGTTGTGGTTTTTTTTTTCCCCCTTGTGTCAAAGGTTAACTTAAAATATTAATGCTGCAAAGATTCATTTAAGATACTAAAACTGTTCAGGCAAGAATACATGTACATATTGTAATTACTTCCTTTTTCTTACAATTAAAGTAATTGGATTATATTTAATGAGCTATTTACATTTAATAATTAAGAAAAGACTTATCTTTCCAGTATTCCCCAAGTGCAGCAGAAGGGTGGGGGCACTCAGAGCTGTGATATAATTATCTAGGCGTGAGCTGAAACTGAAAGAGCAGTTGAGCTGTATAGAAAACACTTGGAACTGGTTTGTTCCTACTCTTTCGTTAATCAAAATAGTTTAGTTTGTGTTAAAGGAGGGGAGGCCGAGCTTAGCTGCAAATGAGAGTTTATCTGCTGAAAAGGAAGGTTAAAATACGTTCAGACTTCAGGGATAAGTCATTTGGGGGAAAAAAAAACCCACACCCTCTCTTTCCGTATTAATTACCGAGCGCTGCCCTGGAATGAAAATGCGCGCTTCGTTAGTGCGAACGGGCGCAAGGCTTCGCTCTTGCTGGAGGAGGCTGGTGCGAGGGAGAGGAAGAAAACACGCTCTTCTCATTAGCAGTAATTCAGCCTGGGAATGAGCGATTCCGTGGCGTTGGCTTCAGCAGCCTGCTCCATTTGCAGGAGCCGGCCCGGCGTTCTGCGCAGGCATTCCCGCAGCCTCGGTGTGAGGCTCGGCTACCGGGATGGAGCCGATAGGAATGATGCTGCTTGTCTCACCGCCTCAATCACATCTCTTCTAGTCAAGACCTTTTCCAAGTGAATTTGGTGCTCTTACAGACTGCAAGACTTGGGAAATGAAATCTTGTGGTTTTTTATCCAGAGCTCGTTTTGCCTGGATTGGGACAAAAACAGACACCTTTGCTAACGAAAGCTCCTCAACCTTGGCCTTTAAGGACTGGCTTTTGGGACAGAGTGGCAATCCCATTTTAGGAGACATCTCTGCCTTGGGTTGCTGTGACAGCTGACCCCAGTCATTGTTACTGCTTAAGGGACTCATCTCCTGGGACAGGTTGAGACTGACTGCTTGAATAATCTCGTTGATTTTGGACAGTGGTTCGGGCTCAGACTGGGTGTCGCTGGAGATCTGCTGTCGATGGACCGAAGCCTGCCTGCTGACCAGGCTTCTCTCCACGTACTCCTAAAATATTTGAGAACCTATAGTGGGTTTTCTATACCTGAGTACGCCAAAGCTACCTGTTGATTGAAGCTTGTGATACTACTCTGTGTTATCACTGACATTGTAGCCTTCCCAAAATTATTCATAGGTTTAACAGAAAGTGTTCTGCTCCCTTTGCTGCTCCTGTTTCCTAGGAAGCAGCAAAGCTGGAGCTCTCCTGGCGCTGAAGGAGCCCTGCCTCTCTCCTGATGTATATCTTCATGGCAAAGACCTTGAAACCTTTCTGTTTTGGAGCTTTAATTCCTGTTTAATCAATAGTTCTGTATTCTGAGAATCAAATCCCTGTGACAGCTCTCTTTAATTGAGCTAAACTGCCTTTCTCTTGTCGCGTCTCTTCTCGAGTTTTATTTAAATGCATTTCTTCTGCCTGTATCTTAGTCAGGCATTGATAAGAACACCAGGTGACCCTCTTTGTTTAACTTGTTTTTCAGCTAAATGAATGGAAACATTAATTAGGGCAATGTTGTGTTTTTTAGGAATTAAAAAAAAGTCTAGGTCAAACTGCTGGCTCCGTTTGCACTGCAGCAGAAGCTCGGAGGATCTGTATGTTCCCCGTTAGTGACACCCCCGTCCTTCCACCCCCAGCTTGATTTCTGCCAGCAGCTTCAAGCGAGTCCCTCTCCAGGAGAGCAGGCTGGCGTTGATTCCAGCAAGATCATCTTCTGCAAAGCTGATAACGAAAGTTTAAAAGGAAGAGCCAAATTTTCAGTCACACCTGTGCGATCCCCTCAAGGGCAGTAAATGATGACGGTAATGCGTGAGCCAGGCAAAAAACGCAGAAAATGGCTTTCCGAGCCTCTTTCGCATTTTTCAGAGCCAGCAGACTGGAGGGGGTAGGGGGGCAAGAAAAAAAAGAATATTTTTACTCTGGGAACTGAGCAAGCTGGATGCTTGTTGTCTCAAGGACTCCACAGTGTGCTGTACAATGCTTCATTCTTCTGCGAGATCGGGGCTGGCGTTTCCGAGTGTCCCAACGTCACGGTGGAAGTGCACGGCGCTGCTCGTGTCCCACGCTGCTGCCGAAACACCTCTTCCGTAACGCTGCCAGATCGTGTCTGCGAAGTTCTCCAGTTGGTGATTGAGGTGGATTATTAATACACAGAAGAGTGATGTATGGGATGGTTTTTTTTTTGCGATCGGTTAACCGTATTCTCCTGAAGGCCCCGTTGTTTTTGATTGATCCTGTTTCAGGAAAGCTTTTGTGCGATGGTGGGTGAAAACGCAGCCTGCGCTTTCCGTCGTCGCAGCTGGTAAGAGATGGTGGGCAACGCTTTTCCCTGGCACCCGGGGCGGGGGTTTTACCCGTGCGTCTCCCCCTTGGCTTTTGGGGAGAATAGACTGCTGTGAAAGGAAGCGGCCCTGCAGCTGCCCTTCACTGCTGACTCCTGCTCAGCTGCTGGCAGGCTGGGCTGTTAATGACAGATGAGCCTGTGACGCGTTTTTGGGAATGAATACTTGTTACAGCTGGCGGGATGGAGTAGTTTGTGGCATCACATGGCAGTTTGCTCTATAATTTCACTCCCTATTGCTCGGATGCAGCACTGATTGCTGGGTCTCTCTCTCTCTCTCCCCAAGTGTGGAACTGTAGCATTTCTGATTGCTGCATCCCACTTCTCTGTGGCTGCATTGTGAGCTTGGATATAGCCCTGAGCACTCAGCAGAGCCTTCTGCTGATTTTTTTTTTTTCGCGGTTCTCCGTGTGTGCGTGTGTGGCTGCTGCTTCCCTTTCTGCTAGTCTTTTGGGGTTACATAAAAGCCAGTCTCTTTCTGGCCATTACAGCTACATGGGGGAGTAGTTACTGCTGAGAGAAGCTTGAAATTTGAAGCAGAGTTGTCACAGACATTAGAAAGAACAGTCAGTCTGCGTTGGCAAGCTACTGAGTTAAGTCTCATTTCGTACTGATGGGAATTTCAGATCTGATTATCTCCTTCCTCCCTCATTCCCAAACCTGCTGGTGTGGCTGATCCCCCGATGGGTACTCCTAAAGGCTGCTCTCCAAGGCGCTTAGCTGAAGGCTTGGTCTCCTTGACTGTGCTCCTTGTTTGCGTCCAGGCAGAGGATTTTATGAGCCCTGCTGAGGGCAGGGTGGCTGGTTACTCTGACATACTTGAAAATCAAGCCTAATTTCCCTCTCCTTCCCCCAAAATGCGCTCTGTCCTCCTTAGGTGCTTTGTGCTACACCAGACACTGTGACAGATGATATCACTGCTGGGGTCCAGATTTATTTGCAGATGGTCCCTGATCTAAGAGGTTATGTGTCACATTGAGTGGGGAATTACCCAGGTGACTCCCAGTAACGCTATGCTAACTGGTCAAATACCAGTGAGAAGAACCTTGCCAGATCTCTACCTCCAACTCGCCCGTTGTTTACAGCTCTTTGTGTGCGTTGCATACACACATCTCACCTTGTAGTCCTGCCTGCCATCTCCTCTGCACCGCCGTGTTGACTGTGCTATCTGCAAAAAAAAAAAAAGGGGCTGGTTCCTCTCTTGCTGTGCAGTGCTGCTTTCTGCTCTGCTCCAAACTGCTTGTTAAGGAGTGTTTGCTCCGAGTTGCTGTTTTCAGTTGACAGAAACTCGCGTTGGAAAGCGAATACTCAATCCTAAAATGTCCCTGTATTGCTTCTCAATCCTCGTAATCAAAGGCTGTCTCCTTTATTGTTCGTAACAATCGTCCAATTTCACTGTGCCATCCCTATTTATTAAAAATAGTCAATAAGATGTAGCTTTGTTCGAGGGGTTTATAGACTGGAGGCTCTTGTTTGAAACAAACCAATTGTACTTGATTCTAATCCAGAACTGGGATTCCTGAGTGATCTGCCACAGCAGAGCTCATGGGGAGAGCGGTCGATGACTTGCCGATAAGAAATCTTAGAGCAGCAGCACACTCATCTTGGGTTTACCTCGTGCTCTCCTCAAAGTGCTGGATTCAGAAAGGCAAAAATTGCAATTCACTTTTTTTTTTTCCCTTTACGGGTCTGTGTTATGCCACACTTGTTCCCCAGCGCCCCGAGAGTATTTACAGAAATAATTGCCAAAGTCAGAATCCACTTAAAAACTGGTGAGCAAGGCATTCAAGGAAAGAGCTTGTTGTGGATGGAGCAGGGGGTGTCAGATCAGCAGCCATGTGAAGAAGCACTATGCATGGATCCTGCCTTCTTGGAGAAACACGAGGCATCCAAGACCACTGTGTGTGTGGTGAGTCAGCACAGGAGCTGATAGGAACGGTGATACGGAGCAAAAGCCCGGTGAATTCTGGAAACAAGGTTCCATTTGCGGCTGGAAGATGGGTAGGAATGTAGGAGCGGTGAGCTCAGCTTCCAGGGCTTTTGTCGTGCTCAGCAAACTTTTCCTGGGCCGGCACAGGGCCGTGGAGCGGGCCAGGGCTCGGCAACGCGTGCGTAAGCGTTTTGGGAGAGGGGAAATTATGAGGAATTCTGGCAATGCCCAGCTGGAGGTGGGGCAGCGTACAGCTGTGAGGAGGCGAGGGGAAAAGAGCCACGGGGCAAAGCTGGGCTTTTCGGATGGTTGGGCTTTTAGTCACTGCCGTCAAAACAAGGCTTGGAGCCTTCTTTGATTCAAGCCGTGACTTGGAGACTTCAGAGGAAACGCTTGCCGTGAGCAGGTAGGAAGGTTCTGATTCAAGTGGGAGAGAAAAACCATTTGTTACTGTAAGAAAAGCCCTTCCTTCTCGTTTTTAGGAAGGTGTGAAGCATGGCGGTTGGGAGGAGGAGTATTTTGAACGTGGATTGCTGCTGCAGTGTTTGTGGATTTGGCACACGACCAGCTTCAGTGTTGGCCCATTTCCTTATGGCTCTCCCAACCAGCGGTGCTCTGCAGCCACCAAAGATCACTTCTCTTGTCTTCTCACATAGCTAGTGCTGTGTTTCAATTTGATGCCTTTCTCTCTCTTCGCCCCCCTCCATATTCATTAGAAATCTGTTGCAGACAGTTTTCTGTTTCTTAGAGGCAGTTTCCTTTTACTTTTAACGTGCCCTCTCTCTTCTCCCGTTACAGCGGGATCGGGGCAGGTCCTCTGTGCCCATAGCGTGCCATTCTTGCAGCTTAAAAACAGCGTACGCACCCCAAACTCTACTACTGAAACAAATCTCATCTTCAGCATTAATAAGCAAGTGGAAACAGTTATCTTTGCCTGAAAGATAAGGATTTTTTGGCCTTGCAATTCATTTGACTTGCTTCTGAATGGTAGGATTTAGTTATCATATATGGTCTGCGGCAGTTACGTGACAATGACTAATGCCTGATGACCAGTCTGGCTGGCTGGGGTGGAAACTGCTGCGCTGTCATGCCCTGACCACTGAAAGTAAAGCGGTTCTGGATGGCCCTGGCTGGTGGCAATGCTGTCAATGGGCTTAATGACTCTCTTAAAGGATAAAAGCAAGGGCCTCCTGGAAAGCTTTTTTAGGTCTGTCCCTTCCTTGTTGCGTTTACTGTGTCTCTTCCCTGCCCCAGCTGTATGCTTTGTGCTGTCTCTGGTGTTTTGCTTCCTTCTTCTCCCTCTGCTCTCATACCTTGTCCCTTCTCCACACTCGATATTCTGCCCCTCCTGACTGCTGCTTTCGAAATACCCCACAGTCCAGACTGTTAATCTTTGTCCCACCTACTTGTCAGCCATGAAAGTTTTACAGGAGCCCATTAGCTGTTATCTCTACGCCTACCCTCCGGAGGCTCATGGGCAAAAACAAGGTCTAACAGTGAAGTGCCTTCTTGTGGGGACATAACTACTCTTTGGCACCAAGCTCTGGTCATAGGTCCCAGATTTCCTATCTGCCTGCCTCCACCCTAAAAAAACATCTGAAACCTTGGAGCACCTTGTCCTTCCGCTCAGAGGAGAGGAAATTTTTGCTTTAAAATGCCCCTGATCCCAGAGGCAGCTGGGAGAGCAGAAGGGTGGTTGTCCACAGCCCATCCTGCCCTCCCTGCCTTGCTCATCTCCGGTGCTCCACAGGGTTAATCTCCTCTTTCAATTTGACTGCTGCTTGCTGGATCCTGACTGGTGTTAGGAGCAACGGCGGGACCCCGGTGGCCTTGGGAAGAAGCTCGATGGGAGGAGGGCTGTCGTGGTGATCACGAGGGCGAAACTCTCGATTCTGCAGTGGAGTGTGGCAGGGAGGGTGGGGGTGGCTGGCAGGATGAGCCAGGTTATAAAGGGAGTGTTTTTCTTAGCCCTTATTGCTGCTGTCTTGCACTGGTGCAAATTCATAACGTACGTGTGCTGTACTATTGTTATTTTTCTGAAAAAACCCAACTTTCACCGCTACTCCTTGCTTTTAGTTTCACAACATGCTTTGAAGGCAGACACTTTGGGGAGGGGCTGTATATAGACAACCTATTCTGAGCCTTTGTTTGTTTGTGGGTATTTGAGGCACTATTTTCTGCCCTGTTCTCCCCATACTTGCAGAGATTAGTGCTACCTGTGTCTGTTTGACCCGGCTGCTTATCATCATTGAGGCTTTTTTTGTCTCTTTATACGTGCACGCTCACATCTCTTCTCCCTTACAGGCTTATTTTTCCTCTTGCTGTTTGCCTTCTGTCCGTCCGGCACCTTGGAGGGTTTCCAGCTGGGTTTGGTGGATGGGCTGTCCGCTCCGGCTCTGCACATCCCACCGCGTGTGCTCCCTGGCTGAGCCCTGGGGAAGCACGGAGGGGGAAAAGCTCGATGCAGGCAGCCTGCAAATGCTGCCTTGTTTATGAGAGCTGCTTGTTGGTGCAGACTGCAGTCTGGGGGGAGCTGGGAAAGTTTGTCTGGCGTAAAGCACTAAAGCTGACAAAAGATTGTAGGGCTTGGGCTGTAATCGATAAAACACGGGGTATTTAGAAGCGAAGGTCAGCGTCCTTCCTTAGTTCACCCTCTTTAAATATCCCAGCAGTTACTGATGGCTGCTGCAGTGCTTGGACATGATGAAGAACAACACGGACTTCGGTCCTCGGAGAGTCTCTGCTTTTATTTATTTGGATGCAGACCTCGCTCCCCTCTTCCAGAAGGTGTACGGTTTTGGGGAGCCTTTCCTTGCGCAGGGACAAGCGCGCGGAATCGCTCGCGTAGAGGCGTTGCAAAATGGCAACCTGAATGTCTGGGAGGTATCCCTGCGCTCCTGAACTCCTCTGCCTCAACGGGTCAAATTTAGCAATTCAAAATCTGGCTGGTGAGGTAATTAGGAGAGATAATGCCCACTTCTTCCTCTTAACACCCTGATAGAAAAGCATCCAGGAAGGACTCCTGGACCTCAACGATAAGCTGCCAGCTGCCACGGAGACTATCAAAGGGTGGCTCAAAGTCAAGAGCAAACAGCTGATTTTTTATGGTTCTTGGGTTTTTGCTGGTGGTGACAGGAAGCCATGTTCCCCAAGCTGTTAGCTTCCTGTTTTATTTTTACACCCAGGCCAAGCAGATCAGCATGCCTATCACATGGGAGCTGGCTGCTTCTCTGGGGTTGTTCCTCAGCTGACCTAGAAAAGTGATTCTTTCCCCTTCTAAATTAATCAAGAAGTTGGGATGTATTTGCTTTCACTTAGGCTTAAAGATTTCAGGCATGTATCGTGCTCCTTGTTCTGAGCTCTGTTTACCCAAGTTTCCTTCTCTCTCTTGGAGGTGGATGATCTGAGAGGGAGCTGTTTGTTGCTTCAACATTTCGGCCGGTTAGCAGAGGAGATTTTTTTGTTAGTTCAGGACACTGACCTGCGCATAAAAGCCTTTTCTGTCTAAAGTATAACTTCCGGATGCTTATGTTTTCTTCTTTTTTTTTTTTTTTGAAAGAAAGAACTGGAAGTTTATCCTGACTGTTGTACAATCAATCTTGACTTCTTTCTGAGCACACTCTAGTCCTGCATCCTGATTAGAGCTCCCTCATCTTTAAACTGCTGTAGCACGAAAACAATGGTCTAGTGTAAACCTCAGCCCCGGGGGAATTTCCCAAGGGAAGAGGGGTGCAGCCTGCAGGATAAGGAACAGTCACCAGAAAGTTTCCTGGTCAGCTGCAAGCTCTTCCTGTTGTTTCAGGAGAGCCCTGTTTGCTGCTCCAAGAGGGAGGCACCACACATGCTTTGGCGTGCTGGAAGAAGCTGGCATTTGGTTTTTGATGGTTGGTTGATTTTTATTTTTTTTTTTAACATCTCCCGTCTTCATCCTCTCCATTTAAGCAAACCTATCAATTGCAAGTTTAAAATATTTCTGAAGAAGAGCTTGTAAGACTCGCCGAAGACGCTGTGCGTGAGCGCGGGAGGAAGGAGACTGCTCGGAGGTGGCGGATGGGTAGGAAGGGAGCAACGGCTGCGGTAATGCCAGCAGCACCTTGCGTGTGGGTGAAGATGTGTAGTTTTCCATCTCTGCCTCTGTACCTGAGCTGGTGGGGCTTTGCTGTCACTGCAAGTCGTAGAACAGCGGGATCTTTATTTCTGATGAACCAGTTTTATAAGGGTGGGGAGAGGGGAAAGAAGGCTTATAAATAAAGCCATTTGAGAGCAGGAAAAACGAACACCATGGCTCTGGTGTGCCTGGAATTTGCGGTTGAGTAATCCTTTCCTGTTTCTTTTTTGGGTTGTTTTTCATCTTTCAGAACAGTGCCTGAAGCAGGTCCACCATGCCGTTAGTAACGAGGAACATTGAGCCAAGGCACCTGTGCCGTCAGACGTTGCCTAGCGTTCGAAGCGAGCTGGAATGCATGACCAACATCACCCTGGCAAATGTCATTCGACAGCTGGGCAGCCTGAGTGAGTACCATGGCGAGCCTGCGCGTTGCCCTCAGGAGTCGCTACTGCTCTTTATTTAGCTCCCTTTCTACTCTCATGTTCCTATTTCTCCCCCATCTGCCTTCCCTGGGTAATGCTAAAATGTTTTCCTAAAGAAATCTGATGCTAATTTCATATCCCTGGTCCCACTGCCTTCCCATCTAAGAGAAAATGGGGAGTGGGGAGTGTGTGTGTGTGTGTGAGAGGCTGCAGCGAAACTGCAGATGGAAGGATGGAGCACAAGTCAGGCTTGTAAAATGGGAGGCTCTCCGAGCAGCCGGGATCTTGTGTCAGAGAATGTGCCTGTAATTGCACGCGCTACTAAATGGAGCTTGACTGTGTTGAATCTACAGTGTGTCAGTAGTCTTATTTTTAATGAAAGATAATTAAAGCGCACACGCGGAAGCCGCCTGTTTGCCCCTGCTGTTTGTCGCATTGCAAGACCCGAAGTCCCCGGTCTGAGCCGAGCGTTGCCCCTGGAGTGCTGGGGCTTTGGGGCTGCTCGTTCAAATGGCGGCACGAGCTGCTGCGGTGCCGAGCTCAGCTCTCCGGTGGGCTGACCAGTAGCCTTGCAAAGGCTGGAGGGAAAACGTGGGCCTACGTGCCATAGGAGAAACGAAGAGTTAATTGTGGTCTCTCCGGGATGATTCCGTAGTCTGTTGAAATGCTCTGGTTTCTGATTAGCCACCTCTGCCCTTGAAGCAAGACTTTGATAATCAAATTAATATATTGTTTAGCTTCTCCTTGGTGTCTGCAAGCTTGCTCTGCAAAGCAAACGCTTTCTTTTCCGCCGCAGCGCGAATGTGGCAAGGAAAGTTTGGGTGCAGTCTCCTTCCAGCAGTGAAAACCACGGCTGTCGCTAAAATCTGGGCCTGCGTTTGCTGCCAGTCGGTATCGCATTCTGTTGGGTTGTAGAAATGTCACTGCACAGGCAAGACCAGTCTCTCTGCTCGTGTTCAACTGGCCCTTGCTGTTCATTTGTTAGGTCTTGTAGCCAAGATGGTTGTGGAGTGCGAGTAAAATCCACCTCGTGCGTGTGAAATGATGAGGAAGAAGGCAGTAAAGCTGTGCAAATCTCAGCTGCAGAGGAAGCTAATCCCAGTCCAAAGGCATGCAGTGGGTTAGTGTGACAGTGCCGTGGTGAGATCCTTCAGGTTTAGACCTTCTTTGTGCAGCTCTGGTGTTCAGAGCTTCTCTGCTTCTGCCTCGTCAGAAAGGGTGAAGTGCTGGAAGCCAGATTGCAGCCTGGTTTCTGTATTGGGAAGGTACCCTGGGAGCCTCGCTGGGCGATGCGGGGAGGGAGGTGTGCGCTGCCAGACCAGTTGCTGGGACCTCGAGGAGGGCGCTGGAGGGAGAACTCGGGAGAGGTGGCTCTTGGTGACACTTGAGTGCTTGTCTGTGAGAGGGGAGCGAGGCAGGTGGGGAGGGAACGTGGAGCATCGTCTCTTCCCCAGGGTCAGGAGTATTTTAAATGAAGCAATGTTTAGACTAACTGCTACACTGTGCTCACACCCAAGCTCCTGCTCTCCCCTCCTCACTTTCTCTTCTTACTTGTGAAAAATAAATCCGCTCCTTCCTCGTACGTTGGATATTACAGGAACGTAAAGTAGGTTCAGTAGGCTGTGACAGCCCTGTCAAGTGAATAATCAGCCATGCCTAGTGCACCACAGTCTCTTTACAAAGATGCAAACATAAATCTTGTCAAACTTTCATATTCCAGTGAGTTTACCCTTCGTTACTATCACAGCTGGGAGCACTTTGTATAAGTTGACTGTGCGTTTCTCTGGGATTTTATAGAATCCACAAGCTAAAGATGGAAAGACCTATTAAGTCATGCCTTCTGTCTTCCTGCCAGTGCATGACAAAGATAATTCTGATTGTAAGCTGCACTTTTGCAGTCAAAGGAACTAAACCAAAAAATTAATCTCTGCCTTACCCTGTCTAAAAGCATATGTGAAACACAGAGCGGTATGCGAGATGCTGGATGATAACTCTGTACAGGTGCACTTACACAGGCAAGGGAATATGGACCGTCCTTTCTTCCCCCTCCTGGGTCAAGACCGGTATATACAATGCTGTTTACGTATTATTTTATGCTTGAAATGTACTAGTCAGCATTGCAAACCAAAGACTTTGTTTTTTCCGTAGTGCTTGTTGCAGTTCCTTGTGAAATTCAGAAATTATTTTCAGTTCTTATTAGAGTAGAAACCAAATTATAACTTTTCTTTTTTGAACTGTTGCTGGGAGATGTCAGATTATCCCCTAGATAAATGTTCACCCTCTTTGGTCAAATAGGAGAGCTGGTCTTGTGCTGATGCCGAACATGAAGAGTGCTTTGTGGAACCTGCTGTAGCAAGAGCTACCTGGCCTCCAGAAATAAAATACATCTTATGCATTTGAGGAAAGCTGGTTGGGCTTGTTAATGGAGTGTAGTGAAGACTGTTGTCTAGGAGAGTGAAAGGAGGAGGTCAGTTGAAGTTAACGTCCAGCATTTGCTTTCTACAAACACTTCAAGCTGGCATTGCCACCAAAGGGGTGGAGAAGGTTGATTTTTAACCTGGCTGGTTCCCCATGCTTGGCAGTGTAAGGAGAACTGCACGGGAGTATGAACAAGTAGCTGATATGCCAGTTTAGATAGCTGAAAGTATTTGTGCAGCTGGCCTTTGGGGGATGCCCTCGCGTTGCCTTGTGGAAGGGACGCGTGTCTTTCTGATGTGACTTGTTGCAGGCAACCAGATTTTCCAGAATTGCTGGAAGTTAGTCTTCCAACTGGTTATTCTTTCCTGAATGTTGGAGAGGATCTTAAGGAGTAACAGATTCCAGAGCAAACCGTTGACCATATGATTATGCATTTCAAAACCAGACTGCTTATTGGGAGCAGCCTTGTACTCAGGAGCCGTGACTGGAAATGTTTTCCATCAGTGGGAACTCCATGGGCCCATGTCTGCTGTCAGTGCCAAGTCTATTCTGGTCAGCATTGTCCTCAGCGTGGTTAGGGCTCCCTGTCTTGGGTTGTGCCTGAGAGCAGAACAAAGAGACAGTACTCATCGCAAGTTCTTGGTGGTGTTCTAGTTCTCCTACCTCTGTCTACCTGTGGTCATCTCTTGTTGCACGCATAGATTTTAAACCCTTAAGGACAGGGAACATCTTTTTGTTGATGCTTTTAAGTGGTGCAGCGAGCTCCCAGTCCAAGGCCCCTGGTGCTCTCACAGTCCGAACGATGGGTGATGTTTGTCATAGCAGCCCACTGGGTAATCCAAGCTGTTAGAGAGAATATCCCTGTTTGAGAAGTTCCCCTTTGGTTTTGATTTAGAATAAACGTGAATGCATCAATTTTTCAGACACTGCCACCTGAAGGAACAAAAGGGTCAGTGCTTTCGTCTGTGGTTATAGCTCAGGATTTAGGATCAAGGACTGGGTCTGCTCTCTAGTTCCAGAGTACTTTGAGCTTGTAAATATGTGCCAGTTACCCTGGAGGCAGGCCTGCTGGAGACTGGAAGCCTTTGAGATTCTCCAGAGCAATAAAAATCTGACTGTATTTGCTTGTCTAATAAACAGAACAGCAGAGACTCTTAAAGGACCTACAGACCCATCCAGATTCAGACCAGTATAGTGTTGTCCACCCTCTTTATTTCATTACTTTCATAATGACTTGAAAGTATGTCTCGATTGTTTCTTTATTGCTTGAAGATCCCTTGGAGATGTTTGGTTTTGGTGGAACAGAGCATGTTCTTCCTGAATGTTAGACTCAACCCTGACAAACGTGAGAAGAAGCATGGTTGGTTGGTTCGTTCGTTCTTTCTTCAAGAAAACAAGCTGGGAGACTGATTATGGTCTGCTGTGGCCCACGAGGGTAATGTGGACACTTTAATATTCCAGGTAAATTTGCAGAAGACATATTTGGAGAGTTGTTTACTCAAGCCAACACCTTCGCCTCTCGGGTGAGCGTTCTGGTCGAGAGAGTTGACCGCTTGCAAGTCAAAGTCACTCAGCTGGATCCCAAAGAGGAAGAAGGTAATGGAGTGGAGCACGGTCCTTGCAGACCAAGCGTGGTAAAGATTCTTATTGAGTCAGCGTGGTTGGTTCGCCACCATAAAATGAGCACGACGCTGCGATGGGTGTTGGAAGGTCTTCTCTTGGACGGAGAGGGGCTGTTTCCTCCCCTCCCGAAAAAGCACTGAGCTGCTGATGTGGGTAGCCTTTCTGGCGCAGCCTAGGTTTGCTCGTTAGCAAGTCTCCACGTGGAAACTCGCTGTTCAGCAGTTTGGTAGTGGTGCTCTTCTTGAGTCTTGGTCACAGGGGTTCAAAACCACATGGACAACTCTCAAGAGAGCTGTGTCTATACAGCAGCAGATCTTGGCATGGCACGATCTGAGATTTGCTGGGTTTCCCAAGAGATCTGTGGGAAGAGGGACCTGACCTTAAGAAGTGCTAAGCATGCCAAGAACTCCAACTGAAATCAGATGTTCACCACTTGATCTTCAGTGTCATTGGCCTGGGTCAAGCTGTTCTTCACTTGCTCTTTCCTCTTTCTTACAGTCTCCCTGCAAGGCATTAACACCAGGAAGGCCTTCAAAAGCTCCACTACTCAGGACCAGAAGCTCTTTGACAGAGATTCTCTCCCCGTGCCTGTCCTTGAAACCTATAGGACCTGCAATACTCCTCCACCTCTCAACATTCTCTCACCGTACAGGTATGGCTGTGATACCTTCTCGGCCCCTTGTTCCCTTCCAGAGGAGTACCTCTTCCTCCCAAACTGCCAAGGAGGTCATTTCCCATCCTGTGCTGTATTGAAGTAGTCGTTTCCAATGGAAAATCGAGTTGCTAAACCGAGATCCACCACGAAATCTCCATCCTCTGGATTACGTGAAACTTTGCTTTTGGGGCTGTACAAATGAGCATAGCTAGAAAATGATGTATTTGGTAACCTGCTGTCACATTTGTGACTGCCTTGGGGCAAGGCTTGGCTGGCACTGCATAAACACGCTAGGTGTTGTGCAGATGATGCATTTTTCTTGTGCTTCTCTGTAGCCCTGTGGCTCCTTTCCAGCAAGCCGCAGTGCAAACTGCAGAGCATACATCTGTAAATGGCTCTCACCCAGGTGGGTGCAGCAGATCTCCTGTAGATCTGGAGATGCTTTCTGTGGCCTTCTGCGCCTGGTCTGAGACATCTGATGTGACCTTCGCTGGCTGCGTAACCAGTTCTCCGGAGCAGTCCCGCTCTGATTTCATCTTGTAGGTAGTAGAAGTAAAGAGGGTCGGAATACAGAGACTTAGCCCACGTCCATAAATATCTTTTGAACAGGTAAAAAGTAATTACAGATAGCTGGAGGCAGCTGTCTTCTGCCAGACGCGGCTGCACTGCAAAGTAGGAGGGGAGTGTGTGTGTGTGCGCGCTCGCTCATGAGTTTCAAGGACGTTGCTGGTCTGATTTAGGGTTCCTGAGCTGGAGAAGGTGGTTGGTTTTGTTGGTTTTTTTTTTTTTCACGCCAAAAATACAACACAAACAAGTGGGAGTTGAAGTGAGAGACCTGCTGCTCTCTTGGTGATTGTTCAGAGCAGTTGAGCTCTTCGGGTGCTGAGTAACGGAGAGTTTGTGAGAGGGTAAAAGCGATGGCAAGTGGGAGAGCCAGGACCAGCGAGGCTGTGGGTCCACTGCCTGTTCTGAAATGGGGGATGGAGGCGAGAGCAGCGTGTTTGACCTTCTCACTGCAGACTTCTAAACTGTCGTTTGGGGTCGTGCCTTGTGTTTTCTTTGGGCTTCCAACAAACGTGTGACTCGGTCCTTGTTTGTGTGTTGGTTTTTTCCCCCCTCTCTGTTCTAGGGATGATGGCAAAGAGGCACTTAAATTCTACACGGATCCTTCGTATTTCTTTGACCTTTGGAAAGAGAAAATGCTTCAGGACACCAAGGATATTATGAAAGAGAAGCGGAAACATAGGGTGAGGAAAAGGGAGATCTCTGCCAACAGAGGCGTGACAGGGAAGAACAGAAGGTGGGAGGTGTTAATAAGTCCTGGACTCCAAAGTTGCTATCCAAAATTCAGGTTTGCTCTCTTAAACTCTTTAGGGATCAATTCAGTGAAGTTTTTATCTGGTTTACTCTCCTCCTTGTTAATGAAAAAAAGAAAACAAAGATACCCTTAATCTGTTTTTCCAAATGCCACCGTCTTTGTGTGGTTATAATGGCTTGATTTGTAGTCCTCAAACACAGCATAGGGGAGGAAGTTGTGTCGGAGCCTTTTCTGCACTTCTGATGTTGCGTAGGGGTCTGTTCAGTGTTGAAGCAGTGCAAATCCCACTGCCCCAGCACTGCAGTGTGTCGAGTGATGTAATAAATTCTTCTGTGGAAGAAGAAAGAAAGGAGAAAACATCCCTTCAGGAGTGCAAAACCAGGCCCTAATATTAAATTAGGGGCAAATAGGAGGCGTAACAAAACCATTTAAACTGAAAATGCCAGGTGGAGTTCCTGGTTTGGTTGCCTGGGGATTTGGACCCACGTTTACCAACACTGAAACTTGCACTATGTAAGATTCAGTTTAGGCATACTTCATTTAGCTTTTGAGCAACGGGAGTATTAAATCTCGAAACAGATCGTGATTTTTCAATCGAAATAACAAAGGAGAGATTTAGGGCATGTTAGAATACAGAGAGCGAGGCCAGCTGAAGCCCAGTTCTGTGTGGGCAAGTGTCCATATTGCACCCCACGGCACTTAACACCAGCAAGGTGATGGTGAGATTTGGCAGTCTTGACTCAGAGGCCAAAAACTGAATTGATGTGGGAAACTGAGCTTTCACTCTGCCCTCGAGGTGGTGATGCCAGGAAGTAATGATGGCATCATGTCTGGGCTGCACTGGGGAAATCTGATGTTGTCTGTCTCTTTGTGCTATCTGTGCTCCAGCTTCTTTGTATGGGAGATATTTGGAGCTCGCAGCAGTCAGGAAAGTAAATTAAAAATCCTGGTCCTCTTTGAGAATGTATCTTCTTGAAACTGCTACCGGTCTGTCCTATCCCTCCCTATTCCCAGTGAGTTTAAAACAAAATAAGGCTTCTGTTTGATTCCTTCTCCTCTAGAAAGAGAAAAAAGAGAATCCGAACCGAGGAAATGTGAATCCACGGAAAATCAAAACCCGGAAAGAAGAGTGGGAGAAGCTGAAAATGGGACAAGAATTTGTTGAGTCAAAGGACAAACATGGTCCTGCTGGGTAAGCAGGTCTGGGGCTCTGGGTTCAGCTCCCCAGCGAGGGGCAGCGGGCGGGCGCTGTTGATTGTGATGCAGTTCACCCTGCTCTGCAGCTTCTCCGGATGCGCTGCGCAGTGCCGATCGATACTGCCACTAATCAGATTCTCCGAAGTAAATCCGTCTGCTGATTTAAAATTTGCTAAATAAATCAGGGAGCTTACACGGTTCCAACAAGGTGGCAGGAACAGCGAGTCTGCTCTGGGCTGCCTGTCTTGTGGGCACAGAGGTGTCGAGAGCTTTGGCTCCCTACCCCATCGCGACGCCCTTCCCGTCGCACCCGGCCCCTGGGCCTTATGCCGAGGAGCCGGGTGGCATCTCGGTGGTATTGTGTGATTGCATTGTTACATCTCACAAATGGCTCTTCACACCCTGAAGTCGAAGCGGGGGCTGTCCCCATCCAAGTATTTCAAGCTACAGAGCTCTCTTTAGCGCTTCTGGCTTGGGAATTCATTTAACTTCTGACACCAGCAAGGCTGGAAGCAGCCCGAATCCCCCACAATGCACTTCTCGCTTGCTCGCTCCTTGCAGCTTCCTTTCATATACGAAAAATCTCTCTTTAAATCACACTCTCCAGCTAAAAATAAAACTTGCTTTTAGTTTAATAGGAGAACAGGTTTGGCTTCTAGCAGAGGAATCGAGCAGCACAACAGCACCGTTTTCTTGCTCCTCTCTTTTCTCGTGTAAGCATGTTCATGCATTTGAGCTCACTTGGGGTCCAGAGCCCCCAAGAATGGGGCGATTCCCCCACCCCACAGCAAAATGAGCTGATGGGAAGTCGAGTGTGAGAGTGGTCTCTTCCTTCAGTACTATTTCAGCTTTGGATACTTGCTTTTAATGGCATCACCGTTTCTTGGGTTCTTTTTGATATTCTGTTCCTAAGCTTATGTTTTGGCATCTTTGGGTACCTCTTCTTTTTTTTGCCACTGGTGATACCCAGTGTAACTGGAAGTCCTTCAAGTCGAAGTTGGCCAAAACACTCTCATAAGTCTACAATCAAATGTTAAGAAAAATTTATTTTTTTTGTGTTCTTTTGTATTGTAAATACATTCTCATGTAAATACATGAGAATGTATTGTAAAATACATTCTCATGCTGTTCTGGTGTGTGGGAGCAGTAAACAAACACGTGAGAGCATCTGGGCCAATTCTAGCCAAAGAATTATGCAGAGCACACAGCTGTACGTGATTCTTCATATAGGATGCTTTGAGAAATAGAGACTTCTTTTTATTTAAATGTTGCTTTAAGGTTTTGGGTTGTGTGTTCTGTTGTGGTGGTTGATAAGGTCCCACCTAAAGGCAGGTCTTGCTGCGCTGGGATAAGCTGGAAAACCTTGTTTCTAAATCTTGCAGGTTGATCCATCCACTTAGTTGACATCACTGCCGTTCGGTGGTTCAACTGCTGCAGGGTTGTTTGTTGTAACCCTTCCAGGAGACAAAGCTCTTGTGAGTGAGGGGAAAAATGAGCTTTAGATATTGCCTTGAACTCTCTAAAGAAACTGCTTGTCTTGCTTTCGCTCAGGTACCCCTCTAACATGGTGTATCAGAATGGCAGCATCGGTTCAAACGAAAGCATGGACGTGAACTGCTACCCGCCACCACCACAGACTGACTCTATTGTGCCACCACCTCCTTCATTCCCAGATGACAGCCTGCCTCCACCCCCGGTGGAATTTAGGTAAGCCTACGGGATCCCTTCTGTCACCAAGGAGTAGTAGGTGGTGTAAAAGGATGACATGAGACAGGCTGAGATAGTTCAGCATAACTTCCTAACGGGTGTTGTATGGGAACCAGAATGCTCCTGTCTGGAGGGGAAGTGCAACTGCAGGCAGGGACAGAGGCACAGGCAGCACAGCTCTCTGTAAATCCCAGCACCATCGTCATTCCCATACAGAAGGGGAGCATGGGCTTGGGTGAGAAGAGCGGGGTCTTAAATAATGGTCTGACTCTGTCACATGGGTTTTCCAACGCGATTCTTCCAGAGCCTGTAGACTTATGTTCCTGATAGAGCTGTGCAAGGAATGGCTTCTTTTGCCTGTTTTTTGTTACCATTTGCCCTATGACCTTTGACAAATGCACGACGTGAGCGCTGAAGATGGAGATGTAGTTAAATTTGAAGGACTTGAGCATACCAGCTGACTTCTTCCCAGAGACTCCAGTGCAAGTTCAGGGCAGCTGCTTTGTATCGGATGAAATGATGACTTCCAGTCACCTCTAGAGATGAGAATTATGGTCCAGCAGTGGCTCAAGACACAAAGGGTGAAACAAGAGAGTAGCTTTTTTTTTTTTAAAGGCAGTAACAGGAGGAAGTATGTCTGATAGACAGGACTGCGTTAGCTTGTCTCCATCTTATCCAAAGGCAGCAATGCTGCAGAAAAGGCTCTTCTGATGTGTCAAAGAGACCAAGCACTCCGCTCCGCAGCGTGTTCCTCTAGGGCAGAGCAGAAACGAGCTTTCAGATGAAGCTTACGCTGCCTTGTGCAGTTGCTTAGATCTCCGCCTAGCCACAAAGATCTCCCCTCTCTGGTTTTGTTTTGGTGGTTGTTTTTAAAGAACCCTGGGAGCTAGGTTTGATCTCCAGTAGTCTGTCTGGGATCGGCACAGTGCACTGTTAAAAATTGTGATGTTTTTGTGGCGAATGTACGTTATTTTTCTGCCTTACCGTGGAAGGAGATGTCAGTTTAGGGCTTCCTTTACACGTACATAGGATATTAGAGTCTCTTATGGGCAGTAGTGTTTTCTGGTATAAACGTAGCTTCCCTAAATGGGAAATTCAGTCACTCATGAATCGGTGTTTTCCTTAAGAGCCCGTTGGGTTTCCACGTCTTCCTCTTCACTCCCCACGGCGAGCTATGAGACATGGCTGCTGCGCTCCCGCTCTGAGCCGTGGAATCCGGTGAAGAGATCTGTTCCTAGCAGGTGGTCAGAGCATATGCTTTCCTGGCACACCCACCAGTCCTTGCGCGATTTATCACGGTAGACATCCCTGCTTGGCGTGTCACAAGTCTGACCTCAGCGTGGAGGGGTGGTGGCTTGCATCGCTGCAGGAGCTCTGAAGCCAGGAGGCTGCTCTGAGCTCAGACATGACGCCTGGCCTCTGGCAGAGAGGTGAGATGGCTCATGTTCTTGTCAGCCTGGGAGATGGGATGGATGATAGCATTTCTGCCAGTCCCCAGAAGCTTTTCTTTGTTCTGGTGGTGTAGGCCAAAAGAAACACTGCAAGAGAACTAAAACCAAGGAGTTGAGGTCTCGTAGAAACACAGTTAAAGCTGGAACTGAGGTTTTTGTCTGGACTGCAAGAAACACACATGATTTGCATTAACATTGAGATTGTACAGTCTAATCTGGCCTCACAGCTAATAGCCTTATTTCTCTCTCTGTTGCAACAGCTATCCTGTAGACAACCAAAGAGGTTCTGGTTCTGGAGGGACCAAACGATCCAGCCTGGTTAGCCCGAGTCACCCACCACCAGCCCCTCCGGTCGGATCCCCCTCAGCAGCCAGGCCAGGCTTTGCTCCCCCTCCGGCACCACCGCCACCACCACCACTGATGGGAGGCACCCCCCCTCCACCACCTCCCATGGGCTTCCATCCCCGGGAACCCCACCACCACCCTCGCCCCCTTCTTTCCCTCCTCACCCCGAGTTTGCTGCCCCACCACCGCCACCGCCCCCTCCAGCAGTCGAATATGCCAGTGTGCTCCCACCTCCGCTGCCACAGCCGGGCAGTGGGAGTGCGCCGCCTCCCCCTCCACCACCGCCGCCTCCTGGCCCACCGCCTCTGTCTTCCAATGTCCTGGATGGTCCCCCACCCCCTCCTCCACCCGCAGACACCTCCGCCTCCAAGCCCAAGTCATCCTTGCCTGCGGTTAGCGATGCCAGGAGTGATCTGCTTTCAGCTATTCGTCAAGGTAAGATTTCGTTTCAGTACCATCTTTCTCCTTTGCCTCTGGAAAACCCCACGGTATCCAAGTGTGAGCGCTTGGGAGCCATCTCGTGAGCAATGGTGCGACCACCTCGCCGCTTGAGGCCTGTCCCTTGTGGTCCTTCTTTGTCTGCCCACCCTGATGACAACCTCACGAGCTTTTATGTCTCTGCCTGCACCTTTGGAGATGGCAGTGCTGGAACTGGTGTGGTCTGAGTTTGCGAGTGGATCGAATGATGGTGGTAACCTCTGAGGAGGAGCACAGGAACAATTCGCTTCCCATTCCACCTGCCCACCCGGCCTGTCTTGGCTGTGGTTTACCATCAGCGTTATCCCACAGCGTGTCCGATGCTCACTTTCAGAGGACAGGCTGAGAGGATTGTGTCGAAGGGATGGCTGCTTTGGAGATTTCAGTGTGACCAAAGCCTTTGCATGATCCCCTCTGTTGCCTTCTTCCCGACAGGCTTCCAGCTCCGCAAGGTGGAGGAGCAGCGGGAACAGGAGAAGCGGGACGTTGTGGGCAATGATGTGGCAACGATCCTGTCGCGCCGCATCGCTGTGGAGTACAGCGACTCTGAGGACGACTCTTCGGAGTTCGATGAGGACGAATGGTCGGATTAACCACAGTCCTGTCCCCTTCTTCCCCTTCTCTCCTGGGTTAACATCTTCTTAAAGAATCAGGTGGCCAAACCTTCCACCGCTTCCTTTTTCATCCCGTAACCAAAGATGTGCCAGGGTTTTCAGACAGCCAGCAGCATATCTCCCCTCTCCCTCCCCCTCTGGCTTTGGCAGGACTTTGTGCTCTGCCTTTCCAAAAGGTCTCCTCACGGACACTGAGGATGCGGTGTTGGGATTTAGCTGGAGGGGGTGTAACGGTTGCTTATTTAAAAGAGAGCTAAACCTCCAGCTTCTCGATGCCACCAGGCAGAGCACATCTAAACCCTACATCCTGAGGGATTTTTAAAGTAAAGATGGATGATCCTGTTGCGGCCGCGTGGCCTTTCAGATGAAGGACATTTTCAGCTAGTTTTCTCATTGCAACAGCAGACGGTTGATCTGATGGCTCTTCCTTTCCAGTGAATACTGGTAGTGCTGCAAGAAAATGGGCTTTAAATGTCTGTTCTCTGCTGCATCCCACTGTCAAGTAATCGGTTTTTGGCAATAGTGCACAATTCTTTCCCCTCTGACCCCCTAGTATTATTTCCAGACAGCCCTGCGTGGGGTGTGCTTCCTGGCTCTGGGGCTGTGGAGTGCATTGGGTGCAATGTGAGGAGGGACTTTGTTTTTGTTTTTATTTTAAAAGCTGCCTTTACCTTCCTCAAATCTCCTGGACTGTTTCGCCAAGTCTGCCAAAGGAGACTCGCACAAAGGGATGCGAAGCCAGGGCAGGACGGTTGCTCGGCTTCCCACTTCTGGGAGAGCAGAGCCGCTGCCCCACGGAGACACATCTGTGTGGTCAGCGCTGAGCAGTGGCGAAACGCCGCTTTGCTGGTTTCTGCAATTCATGCTGAGTGTTCAAAAAAGAGAAAAGAGAAAAAAAATAAAGTGCCTAGAGCAGGGAGATGGTGTGGGGAGGGGTTCTCTGAACACCAGGCACTTTGATCTTCTTTGGCCTGTTCAGGGCAATGCTGCAGTCCGTTTGAAGAGGTGCTTTTTCTAGCAGGGTGACCACACTTTTTGCACAGGGACTTGAGTAGCAGAAAATGCTGGTATCACCTTTGCTTCCTTCTCCCTTCCACCTAAGGAGGGGAGTTTGTGTGCCTAAAAAACATCTAGTGTGTGAACTGAGTTGCCCATCCGTTGCATCAGACATCAGTTACATACTACGTTGTTTCTCTTAATTTTGTTATTGTAATTCATTAGTTAATTTTTAAGAAAACATTTCTTCTCCTCTCTAACCCGATGAATTCCCAGGCTGCTCACTACGGATACAGTGCTGGCAGGGGGAGAAATGGTGAACTTGAACTAGCTGATCTAGGTTTTATTGCTGTTTTATCTTACCTTACGTAGAATATAAGCATATCTTGGAAATCTAGAACCAATACCCCTGATGCTACAGATGTGCTTTTGGTATTTTAATTTGGACGTGACTCTCTGTCAGGGTCATGCAAGAAAGCAATTCCAAAGCCTTTTGGACATCACATGTCCAGCTGTTGTGGGGTGGGACCAGTTGCATGTCCCATTAAGACCAACTCTCCGACCTCTTCGCCTTTCCTATCGTGAAGTATTTTGCCAGCCCGTGCCTGTTCTTTCTTCTCTGACTCGCCTCGTTTAATGATGTTGCTGATACCTGGAACGCCGGGCCCAGCCTGAGGCTGCCAGGTTGCTGAAAATCCTTCTTGGGGTTTGATTGATGGCTTCGGTTTGTGCCATTAAGTTCTTACTGATGTCTTGTGTGTGTGCTTGCGCATTTTTAATCTTTGACAGAGCAGATAAGAGCCTGGAGGATGGGCTTTTCTGGGGGTGCGGATCAAGCCGAGATCCAGTGTGACCCTGAGCACAATCAGGAGGGATTTACTGGACCGCTACACCATCACATTTTTGTCTGCAAATCAGCTGCTAGGCAGGATGCAAAGGGCGTAGACGGTGAGGCATCCCGATGGGCTGGGAACATCTGAGCAGCGCTAATTCCAGGTTCTGGAAGAGGGAACAAACCCCTCGAGTGCCAGTGAGCCATCGTGCAGCAGAGGGACTTGGAAATGCGAACTGATTATTGCTGCAAGCTGGGTAAGGGGGGTTAGAGGAGAATCACTGCCTCTTGTTTTTCTGCTCTTTCTGTAAGCATCCTCCTCTGGCTTCTCTTGGAGACAGGTTCCTGGGGAAAACGGACCTTTAAGCTAACCCGGGCTGACAGCGTTATCACACAGGGAAGCGAGGAGCTTGCAAATGCCAAACCTGGGTTAATTTTAAATTGCCTTAACTAGACGTGGCCCCTGTTGGGAAAGGGGAGCGAGTATTCCTGTCGTGTGAAATACAGAAAAGTGCCATATTCTCCGTGACCCAGATGGATGGTCTGTCAGCAGGGCCGTGCCTCAGGGCATTGGGGACATGCTCGCCCCATGCGCTGCCTGTTGCACAAGGATGCTGTGTGGGCGATCCCGGCACGGCCGCGGGTGGAGGCGGCTCCTCCGACTGCCTCGCCTGCTTGCAGAGGCCTTCCTGGCAGCGGGAGGGACGCTGCTTTGTCCGTGCAAGCCTGCTGTAACCACCCTCCGCTTCCAAACCCACGTCCCGAGGTGAGAATCAAAACTGCCAGGTCCTAAACAGAAGAGTTGTGGACAGGTAGGGAAGGTTGGGTTGGTTTTCAAGTCTCGTCTGATTGTAAAAAGAAAAAAAAAAAAGGGGTGTGAGCCCAGTGTGGAGGTCCCTGAGAAACAACTGGTGTGAAGTGACTGTCTTTTGAGTATCATTGCAAAATCGCAGAGCGCTGGGCCACCAAGTAAGCTTAATATTTCTTAAACCAGTAGGGGAAGAGGAGAGGTGCCAAAAACAACCTTTGCAAGACAGAGCAGCTGTGCTCGGAACTGCAGGGCTGCTGCCCCACGTAGACCGAGGGCCTGTGCCCGACTCCCCTGCCATCGTCACCGTGTCGTGGTACCTTAATCCCCTCTTTCCGCGTGAGGCTGGGTCGAACCACAAGCATTTCACGAAGCCAGAAGCGAGAGCTGGCAGTTGGGATCCTCCCCGTTCTTGTTTTCTTTTCCCCATTTCAGCCTGACCCGTGTCCATATGGAGCCGCAGAGCCGGAGCAGCCATTTCGCCCATCCTGGGAGCCACTCGCTCCCTCCGTGCGCACACGGCGAGTTCGGGCAGGCGGCCGCTGCCTTCTCCTTCCCGGCGACGTGCTCCTGGTTAAACATTCTCCCGGTGTCCTCGCCCGCAGTGCTTGGCTGCTGCTCCCAGCAGCCTTTCCCCCGCCGCCCCCCTTCCCACACTCGCAGGGAAAACCTCGTCCCGGCTCCCCGGGCTCAGCCTGGAGCCTCTTCCGCAGCCGGTGACCTTCACTGCTTTCTCCTCTCCTTATCAGACCCAAAGCACCAGACCAGATCGAGGGAAGGGGCTCTTGGAGGTCCCAGATGGCCAAGAAACTGTGCGGAGTGTCGTTTCAGGGAAAGGATATATATATTTTTTTTGTTTTGTTTGGTCCATGAACTTATTTAACGTGCCTCTTTGAAAGTACCTGCCCGTGGCGGGCTCCGGAGGGGAGCTGGCTGGCAGGGCCCCGCGTCGGGCAGATGCAGCTGCCCTGGGTCAGGTTCATTGCTGTTGGATTTCGGGGAGGGGGGGTGTGTGCTTTTTTTTCTCTTCCTTTTTAAACAAAGCCTTGAAGTGGGAAGTGGATCCGATGTTTTTATTACTGTATTAACATGCATTTTAATTCATTTCAGAAACTAACCCATTTTTCTTCTTGATTAGAATGTCATAGAATTAGACGAGCTGTAACCCTCCTGAAGTGCCTTATTTTCTTACACGATATAAATATATTTATAAGAGTAATTATTCCACATGTATCATAGGGGTTTATTACTGAGCAGAAGATACAGTGAGGAGCAGAGATGGGAAGTGGCCTCGAAGGACCCAGCCAGGCTGGGGGTCGGAAGGGCGCCGTTTGACGGATACTCTCAGGGTGCAGGGGGTTACTCTACTTCAGACCAAAGGAGTTTCACTGCTGAAACTCTGCTTAGGAAAAAAAAAAAAAAAAGAAGAAACCTCATGAGCAAAATACTGTAGACTTGTTTGGTTTTCTTACCCCTGCAAAATAAACACTGAGGGCCAAACTCTGCCGCCTCGTGGGCACGGATGCAGCGGGTGTAAAGCTGTGGGGGGAGCGGAGCCCGGACCGTGTCCGTACCTGCGCATCCTTCTGTTTTCTCCTGTAATGTCTGTCTGTGCCTTTCCCTGCCCGTTGCTGTGTAAGGCAGGCTTTCCTGCTGCTTTTTTCTTTTTTTTAATAATCAGCTCAGTAACCCCTCTATGAAGATCCTAACTGCAAATTTTTTTTTGTAATGTACATATAAAAAAATAATAATAATTTTTTGGATCCTTTTTTAAAACTGTAAACTTGATAAAACCTTTCTATCCAATCGTGCCTGCGTGTGTTACTCCGGGCCTCTGCGGGAAGCCGCGGCGTGGTCCTTCGCACGTGGAAAGTGGCTGGTCCTGGGCACAGGGGCTGCTGCCACGTCTCTGTGGGCAACTTCTCCTGCCCGGGGACGCGCTGGGCAGCGTGAGCGGCTCACGCCTGTACAACTGGTGTCCCGTAGCGTGTTGTAATTTTGCAGGGTTGTGATTTGGGGGAGCCTGGCTGCTTCCGGCCTTCCATCACCGGGTGCCAGGCTGAGTCCTGTCCGCAGTGCCTGGGCAGAGGGATGCAGAAAGCCAGCGGGTCCCGAGCTGCCTCGTGGCCGCCTTTTGCAGTACCCGCGCCGAGGTGGGCAGAGGATTATGGATGGTGGTAGTTAGTGCTGCCTGCGGTGGGTAACGGCGCCGAGGAAGCGCTATCCAGGAGGAGCGACCAGCCTCCCGCGGGTGCTCCCTGCCATACGAAATGAGCCCGTGCTCCATCTTGCAAGAGCGGAGCGGCTGCAGCTGGGCTGGGAGGGGGGCTGCTTCTGCTTTTTTTTTCTTTTTTTTTTTTTCCCCCTTCTTTTTGCCTCCATTTCAGCTGCTCAAGGTCCCTTCTGCAGTTAATCTGCCCGGCCCCAGCCGCAGCAGCCGTGGCTCCTGGCCCTCTTTCCAGGTGCCTTGTCTGGGTTTGGTACGTGAGCCTGTTGTGCGGGTGGAATTTCTTGCTGGTTGGTGGAGAGCAACAAAAGGATCCGTCCCTGCTGCTGCTCCTCATCCCTGTTTTTACCGCCAGCTTTGCTCTGCCAAATTCCCTTGGCTTCTAGAAGACACCCGTGCACTCGCTCTGCAGCGCTGTGCCTTTCTTGGCTGACAATAGTCCCTGGCTGCAAAACCTCATTAGATTAATTGGCCTTGCCAGCTTCTGAACAAGCAAGCCCTTTAGTCGTGCTGGGGCGCGGAGGGCAGGGGAAGGAGGGATCTTTGGGGCTTCCACACTCCCTGGTGCTGCGTGTCCAGGCTCGTGGTTCCATCTCAAATCCAGGAGGAGCCGTCGGTGCCCCTGGCTCCTTTGCCTGGATGAGTCTGGCTGTGGCCAGGGCTACCTTGGTGCATCTGCTGCTTTGGGGTACACACTAGCACAGAGCCCTGCACTTCTGGGGTGCCAGGCCTTGAGAGTCACCTTTGGGAATTGGGGAGGTGTGTGTATTGGTGAGCATCGTGCTGGTTTACCCCACTAAAAGACAGGGAAACCTCAGTCCTGGATCTGCCTTCCCGGGCAGCCCTCCTGCCTGCAGGGAGGGCTCCTCAAGTGCCCCACGGAGCTGGGGAGAGCTCCTGGGGACCCTCTGCTGCTGCTCCCCAGCCCCGGGTTTAGCTCGGTGCAGGGAGGAGAAGCCCAGCAGCGAGATTGATGGTGTGCTGGTGCTTTCGGAGCCTGAGCCCTTTCTGTGAGCAGCAGTTTCCTATGGCGGAGCTGCTGCAGCTGGGGGAGAGTCGGGCTCCGCTGTGCCTTGGCACCCTGGCCTTGGCCCCGGCCTTTGATGTCTTTCCCTGTCTGCCTCTTCCACAGGGCTCGGCACTGGATCACAGCTGGCCAGGCTCCGGCTTCACAGGAGCCCCTGTCTCCAAAGACCTATTTAATTTTCTCCTTCAAGGTGGTGTTAGCAACACCCAGAAGATGCTGCCGGCTGCCTTGGACGAGTGGGCTGTGTGTCCTTTCCACCACTGACGTCAGCTTCTCTCCCTTAATTCCCCCTCTGGGACCGAAGCGAGTGCAGGCACTGCCAGCTCCGATCAGCGTTAGCAGCCTGCTCTCCCAGTGTGTGGCACCGCTCTGCCGTGCCAATGTCACCCCCGACTCGCTCTGCCTTCCCCGGCCAAGCAGCCACGGGTGGTGGGAGCGCGCTCCCCTCTTCCAACTCCCCAGGAAGGGCCCGCTGCCAGCAGAGAGTCCCCGTTTCTTGCACGTAGGTGTGCTGAGATGGCAGCTCAGGCCCCTGTAGAAATGGCTGACTCCTTCTCTCTCGCTCTCTTCTCTGCCTTTTTTTTTTATTTTTTTATTTCCCCCCCCCCCCCTCCTTTCCCTCCTCCCTGCCTTTGCTGTTGCCTACGCGGTTGTGCGGGGAAGGCAATCGGCTCCCGTGCTGCGGATGGCTTTATCTGTAACTCTTCCATCTGCTCACAGCAGCTCGCAAATAACCACGGGGTGCCAGAGGAATTATGTATTTGGAGCTCAAGTTTCTGCAGTCTGGCAGGGCAGCAGCTCTGCGCTGGGCTCAGCCGCTCCCGCAAAGGCCAGCGCCTGCATGTGGAGGGCTTAGAGGCAGCCGGCGCGGAGCTGGGGCTGCAGCCGGGGCCAAATTATTCTCCCTGTCGTCATCTCCAGGCCAGGGTGGCTTAGACAAAGCCCCGGCTCCTCCGCGAGCTGCTGGTGGGGAGCGGAGGGTGCTGCCGGCCCTGGGTCCCTGCACCCCGGCCAAGCAGCCAAGGGCGTGCGGCACGAAGCCGCCTTCTGCAGCGGATGTTGCTGCGGGAATAAAACGGGAGGGTGCTGGGGAGGGACCTGCTTTCCACCCTGCTGTTCTCCCACCCCGAGCAGCACTGTTGGCCAGGTTCTTCGCCCTGGGAACAACCAGCTGCTGCCTCCCAGAGTCACAGCTCCGGTGGTGGCTGGGGCCGATGCTCTGTAGCCTGAGCCCCATCGGGAAATGCCTCCTGCTGCCTTCGGCATTTGGTAAAATGCTTACGAGCGGGACGGCGTTTTCTTCATTTCCTGCCTGCTCCCGCTTCCAAGGAAACAAAATCCCCCAAGCCAGGGCTGAGGTTTCTCATTTAGATGTAACCCAGACCAATAACCGGAGCTGCTCAGCCCTCCCTAGGGCCGGGGTCCCAGCCCAGCCACCCGCCATGGTCCAGGGGGGACATCCGGGCTGGAGCTCCCCACCACTTCGCACCCATCCCCAGCACCACAGTAAATCACTGGGAGCAGAGCCCCGTCCGTGGGATGCAGCGTGGGCGATGGGCAGCACTCGGCTCTGCCCCAGGCAGGGCAGTCGGGGTTCAGGGTGCTGGCAGGAGGTTTTGGGGTAGCAGCAACTTCCTTTCCTCCTCCAATCCGGCAAAGCCCCCGTGGTTTTTGGCACCGGGGCTCAAGCAGAGGCTCCTTAGCGGGTGGCAGGGACCAGCCCTGGCTTTGCCGTGGTTGATGCCAGCGCTCTTGCCCAGCATCGCTGCTCCCGGCAAGGTGGCAAAGGGCAGGTGCTCAGAGCCGTAGCTGAGCCCCGCTGCTGCCAACGGGGCAGGGGGCTGCCCGCAGCGGAGAAGGGGGGTAAAACCCGCCTGGAATCCCATGCCGTTGCTGCGGCACAGACAGGGTTTGGAGGCAAGAGGTTGCCTGTGGCTTTACAGCATCTGCTGGGAGCTGTGGTGCTGGGCAGGGGCTGCCTGGGGAGGGCTGAGCCTGCCAGATGTGCATGCACAGCTGGGGGGACAGCATGCCCACACCTTTATCCCGCTTGCAGCCTCTTAGCTCGTGTTTTAACCCCAAAGCTGGGCTGTCAGTCCCCCCTCGAGCCTCTCCGGCACATCAGCGGCATGGGGGTGGCTGCTTGGCACTCGGGCGCCTTCTCGGATGGATTTGACTATTTTTTTACTTTTTTTTTTTTTGGATACCTCTGCTTTCTGCATCTTTCCCCACCAAAAAAGGGAGCAGGCTGGGCCCTGCTGCGGGCTGTTTATCTCCCTGCTCAGTGCCACCTGCTCCGTCCCCTGAAGGCCTGGAGCAACCGGGAACATTTCCAGACTCACTGGCTGGTGTGCCGGGAGAGCGACCGGCACCGCGGCAGGGTCGGGGTCCTGGCTTCCTCCAGCCCCGGCTTTCCTCATCCATCCCGGCAGGAGGGAATCGGATACAGGTAGGAGCCAAAGGCTGCATTTCCCAGCCGGGAAGCGGCACACAGGGCAACCACGCGCTGAGCGATGGCCACCGTGGTGTCTGGTGCCAGCGGGGGACGGGGTGTTGGGGGTGATGTTCTCAGGGGACCCGTGGCGCTGGGTGCGAGGGCTTGGTGCAGCCTCCAGCTCTGAGGGCTCCTGAATTGCCAGCTGTGGGGGGAGCCGGGCACAGGCACCCCTTGGCCTGCCATGGTGCGATGTGGCTGCTCGTGGTGGCTTTTGATGCCGGGCTGTGGCTCTGGGCTCCCCCAGCTCCTGAGCCCCGTGAATCCCCCACCCCGGATGAATTTGGGAAGCCCATCAGCTCCGGCACAGCCCTGCCAGGAGCTGGGGGGTGCAGCCCTGTGACCCCACGCTGCCAGCCATGGTAGGTGGGAGCCTGAGGGGGGGTCCCAGCAGACCTACCCTGTGCTGCCGTTACACCCCGTGCTTGGATGTTCTGCACCAAACCCCGGCATGTCACCCTGTCCCCAGGGGAGGTGACAGGGACCCCGGGGAGCAGGAGAAGCCCTCCGAGGAGAGGCAAAGGGGCTGCGGCTGCTCCCTCTGAAGACGTCGGCAGTGGAAGCACAATGGAGAGAAAAGCTACTTTAGCTGCCGTATAGTGTTGACATAAGAACAACTGGGTACAAACTGCCCGTGACTAAAGCAGGGCTGGGAATTACAGGATTTTTCACTGCCAGGGGAGGTGGGCTCGGGAATTATCCCTTGGTGGAGCCATGGAGGGTCCTCAGCTCAGCCCAGGGGGCACAATGGATGTCCCCAGCCACTGAGCTTTGCTCTTTTCCCCCTTGGCTTAACCTCAGTGGGGACAAGGGGAGCCCCAAATTCCCCCAACCCCATTCCCAGCACTGAACCCAGCCCCTGGAGAGCAGGAGATGTTGGTCTGTGTGTCCTTCAGCCCCTCCCCAGCCCCATCTCCCCTTGACGTGTGCTGCCATCACCCCTTCCCAGTGCTCAGCTGGGCCAAAAAGCAGGAAAAAAATCTTTTATTTCCTTTGCAATAATCAGCACCAACCCTCTGGGCTGCCACCAGGTCCCTGAGCCCAAGGTGAAGCCAAGCCTGGGGGCCGGCACGCATCCTGCACCGCCCGCGCCGCAGCACCCAGCCGAGCTCCGGCTGCTCTTCAGCCCTGGGCTCTGCCACGTCCCGGCGTGTTTGCAGATGCACAAATGCCTGGAAGAAACCTGCTGCTCCCTGAGTGGGGTGGGCAGGGGCACGGGGGGCTCTCGGGGCGCAGAGTCCTGCTACCGTAGGGGACAAGCTGCCCTAATTAGCTTTGCTGTCATTAACTCTGCGTTTCCCGTAACGAGCACTACACACAAACAGCGTGGGTGGCAACGATGGGTGTCCCAGACTCTGTTCGAGCGATGGGTCTTGCAGGACGGGCACCTGGGTGCAGGGGGGCCTGGGCAGAGCCCTGAGCCCCCCTGTGCCCCCCTCGCCAGGAGAGGGGCTGGGGTCCAGGCATCTTGCTGGGATGGAGGCAACATTGAGGGCACGAGGCTGGCACAGCCCCTTCTGCCTGCTGGGTGCTGGACTGCTGTGAGGATGAGGATGAGGATGGCCAGGGCCTTCAGTGCTGCTTCCCCCCGCCCCGCCCCGGGCCGACTCCTGCTAACTGGATGTGATGGGTGGGGAAGTGCTGTCGCTTGGGATTTCTTAACCGGGTGCAGGGAAACGGAGCGGGGAGAAAGGCTCTGCCTGGACTCGAGGTGATGGTGCGGGGACCTCAGCCTGCTCCCCCATAGGAGGTGCCATCCTGTCCCCTCCCACCATCACACAATGACGGGCAACAAGGGGCAATGGCTTTACGCTGAAAGAGGGGAGATTTTGATGGGATCTAAGGGAGAAATTTTTTACACTGAGGATGGTGAGGCACTGGCACAGGTTGCCCAGAGAAGTTGTGGCTGCCCCATCCCTGGAAGTGTTCAAGGCCAGGTTGGATGAGGCTTTGAGCAACCTGGTGTAGTGGAGGGTGTCCCTGCCCATGGCAGGGGGGTTGGAACTAGATGGTCTTGAAGGTCCCTTCCAACCCAAACCATTCCGCGATTCTCTTAAACAGCTGCACCTCGTATCACAAATTACTTTTATTCCCCCCCATGGTTGTAAACAAGAAGCAGCCCCCCCACCTCGCTCAGCAGCACCCCACCGCGGGGTCCCCATCCCAAAGGGCCTCTTCACATCCATCCCCCCCCCCCCCCAAAAAAAATGTGCAAATCCAGTCCCAGTGCAAAGAAAGGCTTTGGCGGTGGCGGGGCGGGGGGGTGGTGGTGTGTGGGCAGCACCCGGAGGGGGGTGGGTTTGGGGGTGCTGAGCCTCCGGCAGCACCCTCTGCCCGGAGGCAATGAGCACTAGAGGGCAGCAACCCCCAGCGCTGGGCCAGTGGCAGGAAAATCATATTAAAGACTAATTAAAGAAAATAATAAATAAGTGGATGGACGCTGGGAGAAGGGGGTGGGTTTGAATCCCTCCTCCGCCAGCAACTGAATCTCTCTCCCCGTCCTCCCTTCCCAAACGTACAAAATATATTTTAACTATTTGAGGTAAACAACAAGGCTGTAAAAAAAAAAAAAACACAGCAAGAGGGGAGTTAACGTTCCCGGTATCATCCCCTTCCTTTAAAAAAAATAAAGCATCATAAATAGTTTTAAAGAAAATATAACGAACTCTTCCCTCTCTCTCTCACACACACACAAAAATATAGATTAGATTATGGATAAAAAATAGGTTTTTCTCTCCTGTAAATTCAAAAAGTGGAAAAATAGAGGAAGAGAAGGGATTGTGCCCGAAAGGACGGGGCTGGGAAGAGCTGCTTGGTTCTGAGAGCTCCTGCCATGTGTCTCTGGGGCTGAAAAGTGGGGAAAAAAAATAAGGAAAGGAAAATCCCCCAACCACAAGCGGTAAGTGAAAGGTGCAGAGAGGCTGGGGGGGGGGGGGAGGCGGGACACGGCGGGGGGAACACGCATCAGACGTCACTGGGGGAGCGCGACCGGAAAGGCATGGCGGAGGAGAAGCACCCGCAGCACACGGCCCACAGCACTTTCTGGATCTCCTGGTTCCTGAAGGCGTAAATGACGGGGTTGATCATGGAGTTGTAAGTGGCCGGGAGGAGGGTGAGGTAGGTGTAGAGGGCCGGGTAGCTGTAGTCCCCCAGCAGGCAGTACACGGCGAAGGGCAGCCAGCAGGAAGCGAAGGTGCCCAGGATGACGGCCAAGGTGGCGATGCCTTTTCGGGTGGTGACGTAGTGGGAACTGGCCAGGAAATGTCTCTGGACGGCGATTTGGTGAGCGTGCCGGCAGACGATCTTACAGATCTGCACGTAGAGCTGGAGCATCACCGCGAAGACCATGAAGAAGGAGACGGAGAGGATGATGAGGTGGTTCTTCATCAGGGGCTTGACGATGCTGCAGGCGGAGGGCTCCTTCAGGCAGTTCCAGCCCATGATGGGCAGGAGCCCGTAGCAGATGGAGGCTCCCCAGGTGAGGATCAACATGATGTAAGTCCTGGTGACCGTCCTCTCCGAGTAGTAGGTCAGGGCGTTGTAGAGGGACAGGTAGCGGTCGATGGTGATGGTCAGCAAGCTGCTGACGCTGGCCGTGAAGGAGGTGACCAGGAGCCCCACCGTGAGGAGGCTGACGGCCTCCGACGGGATGAAGTAGAAAAAGGCAAAGTGCAGGATCAACCCCAAACCGGCCAGGAGGTCAGCTGTGGCCAAGCTGCCGATGAGGAGGAACATAGGAGCCCGGAAAGCCGGGGTGTAGAAGATGACCACCACCACAATGGCATTCTCGCAGGAGATAATGGTCCCGGAGATGCAGAGGACAACGTCCCAGGGGTTTAAGGCGAGGGGTTGCACCATAGATTCCAGGTCCAAGGAGCTGCCACTGCTGTTCCTGGCCGCGAACCAGCCTTGGTGGCCTTTGCTGGAGCTGGGGGGCCCTTCCTCCATCGTGCCGGCGGAGGCTGACCTGCCACAGCCAAAAGTGAGAGCGGCCCCCTCAGCACCCGCTGCCCACAGCAAGGACCCACTCGAGCTGTCCCTGTGCCACCCAGCCAGGGACAGTCCTGCCTCCTCCCAAAAAAGTCTCTGGAAGGGGGGACAAGGCAGTGTGTGTTGGGGGGGGGTCGCCCTTTGGTCCGAAGGGATTTTTCTGGACAAGGTGGTTTGGTTTTAATTCTTTTCCAAGCAAATAAAAATAAATATATTAATTAAGGGGGGGAGGGTGGAATTCTCACTCAGCCCCTGCTTCTGCCTGCACTAGCTGCTGGGTGTGGGGGGGTTGTGCATTGCACGATTTTGGTGGATAAATACAGGGCAGCAGGACTGGCCCCGGGTCCCCCCCACCCTGATGATTTGGGGGCCAAACTGAGGGGATCCCAAGCAGCAGGTGAAGGGGGTGGCACCCCGGTGGGGACAGGCGCCCTCCCGGCCCCGCCATGCACCCCCCAACAAGGGGGGGGGGGATCCCCTTTCCTTTGCTTTGCGGGGGGGGGGGTGGATCTGCCAGCAGAGTCCCGGGGTGGGGGAATACACACACAGAGCTGCCCCTCGCCCCCCTTCCCATGGCGCTGCGGGCTCACACCCCTTCCCGGTGCCCCCCCCCGGGTGCCCGTGCCCCCCCCCCCGGTGCCAGGCACTCACCTGCCGGGATGCTCGGCCGCGGCCCGGGCTGGGGGCGCGCTGCCATGGGCGCCGCCGAGTTATAGTGACCGAGCCCCGCCGGGGGGGCGGCGGTGGGTGGGGGTGTGTAAGGGGGGGGGGGTGTGACTCACCGCCCCCCCCCCCCCCCGCCAGCCCCGTTCGCCCCGCTGTGACGTCAATGGCGCGCCGGAGCCAATCAGCGCCCCGCCAAGCAGCGCGGGCGCGCGCGCGCCGCATGGTAATCGCGCTGGGGATGGAGCAGCTCATTCATAAAAACCAGCCCCCCCCCCCCCCCCGCAAACCTCCCCCCGGCCCACGCCACCCCCGGGACTCCCCCCCCCGGCCCGGGTCCCCCCGCCACGTCCCCGCAGAGCCCTCGCAGGGCCGCGCTGCAGAGGAGGGGGGCGCCGGCCCCCCCCCCACCCCCCATTGCAGAGGTTGGGGGGTCCCCTTTGCACGCTGGGCGGGGGGGGGGGGGAGGGGGCGGCCTGGGGTGGGGAGGGAGGAGGGGGAAGCGGGGTCCCCCCCCGCACAGCCAGGGGTGCGCAGCCGCCCCCTCCGCTTGCCCAGCGGGTCCCCGCGGCCCGGCTTTCCCACGCGGGCCTGAATAATTCATCGCCGGGAGAACCGGGAAGGCCCGGCCCGGCCGGGGGGGCTGCGGGGAGGGCGGCTGGCACGGAGCCCTCCGCCCCGGCGGAGGAGGAGGAGGAGGAGGCAGAAGGCGTGCGCACCCCCGGGACCCTGCCGGGACTCTTCCCCGTCCCGGTTCCTCGAAGCCCGGCGCATTTCGGGCCCCCCCCGGGAACCTGCCCCCGCCGGGGGGGTGTGGGGGGGCGGGTTTGGCCCGGCCCGGCCCCGCTGCCAAAGCGCGGCGGGTCCCGGGGTGGCCGGGCCGGGCTGCCGCGCTGCTGCCGGGACCCCGCGGGGGTCGGGAGCCCCCGGTGCTCCCGGTGACAGCGGCAGCCGCCCCCCCGGGGCCCGATGGGGGTGAGGGAGGGCCCGGCCCGGCCGGAGCTGCTCGCGGAGCTGCACGCGGCCCGACGGCGCAGGTCCGGGACCGGCGGAGGGACCGGCCGTAGCGCCCAGGGGGGTCGCGGTGCCCCGGGCACGGGGCTGCCGGGGGTGGGTGGGGTGGCGCTGGGGGCGGAACGGCTGTGCGGGGCGTGTGCGGGGCGCGTCGGGCGGGCGGGGTGGGCGGGAAGCGTGTGCAGTGTGTGCAGTGCGTGTGCAGTGCATGTGCAATGCGTGTGCAGTGTGTGTGCAACGCGTGCGCGACGTGTTTGCAGTGCGTGTGCGACGTGTGTGCGACGTGTGTGCAGTGCGTGTGCAGTGCATGTGCAATGCGTGTGCAGTGCGTGTGCAGTGCGCGCGATGTGTGGTGTGTGCAGTGTGTGCAGTGCAGTGTGCGCAGTGCAGTGCCCAGGCAAGCGTGTGCAGTGAGCGCAGTGCGTGCAGCGCACACGCAGTGCGTGCAGCGTGTGCAGTGCACTGTGTGCAGCGCAGCGGGGCAGTGCGTGCTGGGGGCGCAGCTCCCGGCGCTCCGGAGCCCCCCCGACACCGGGGCATCCCCGCCTTTCCCACCTCAGGTACAGGTGGCGGGGGAGGTGGGCGGATGCACCTCCGGAGCGAGCCCCCCCCCAAAATGGGCCGGGTCCCCCCGGGGCGGGGCGAGGCGGGGCCGGCCCTGCCCGCCCCCCCCCACTCCGCCGCCACCTCCCGCGGGCGCGCATGTGCCCGCGGCTCCGCTCCGCTCTCCCGGGAGCTCCGCGGCGCCGCAGCCGACACCTCCCGCCGGGACCGGGCCGGGCCGGGCCATGGCCCCGCCGTGCGCCGGGGCGCTGCGCTGCGCGCTGCTCTGCGCGCTCCTGTGCGCGCAGGGGCCCGCACCCACCCGCGCAGGTACGGCCGGGGGGAAGAGGGGGAGGAGGGGAGTTCGCAGCTTTGGGGCAGCCGAACTTTTTTGGGGGGGTTTCATTTTTTTCGGGAGTTCCTCCCACCCGGCCCCCGCGGGACCCCCTCACCCGTGATGCGGCCGGCAGAGCCCCGTTCCCTCCGCTGGCCCCGGTTTGAGGGGAGAGGGGCTCCTGCTCCGGCTCCCACCCGTGGGGCTGGGAGCCCCGGGGCCAGGAGGGGTGTCCCGGGACAAGCTGGATGCAGGGTCCGGCCTCCTGTCGGAAGAGTGGGGGGGATCTCGTGGTTCGTGGCGGTTTCCGTGGGTGGGGGAGCGGGGAGCGGAGCCGTCATCCTCCTGCCCAGGGTACCTGCAACTCCGGGCATCAATTATGCAAAGCCCAGGCTCCCTTCTGCTCCCCTTCTCCTCGTCGGAGACATTTCCACCTTGACGTGTCCCACCAGGCCCCACTCGTGTTCCCAGAGCACCCATGGGGCTGGGGCTGCCCTCAGCCGGCCCCGCTGCCTCCCTTTATTTTCCTCGTCCCCCCCCACACCTGACGGCAGGAGCGGGGAGTTGACGCTGTTGGGCTCAAACGTCTGTTCCTGCGCCTGCCGCGATAAAAATAACTGAAATTACAAACCTGCCCGAAACCCTTGTGAACAAAGTCCTACTTTCCCATTGGTTCCCAGCAGGTCTCTAAGTGCTGGAGGGGGGGGCCCCGGCAGCGTGCCCACCACCACGCCATAGCCATGGCAATGGGTCCGCAGCATCCCACTTGGTGCCTTTACGCCACCAGTTTGCTTTTGCTGGGAGGGGGCACTGGGAGAAGGAAAAAATCTCTTTTATCAGCCAAAGGTGGCCAGGAGGACTCTAAAAGCTGGGGGGAGAATAGAGCTGCCCACCCCAAAGGCAGGTGGGGTGGTGGGGATGGGGTGCAGCCGGTGCGGTGAAGCCGAGCATGAGGCTGGATCGGTCCTTGCATGGCACAGACCCCTAAGGATTGGGCCCAGGGCGGGTGCCAACCCCCAGCACCCTCCTGCAAGCCCTGGGCAGGCGGGGGGGTTGTTTGTCCCTTGGGAACCTGGAAGTGTATCCAGGGTGGGAAATGGCTCCCGGCTTCTTCCCGGGATGGTGCAAACGCGGGCGTGGGACGCAGCGAGGTGCGGGCAGGGCCTGGCCGCGGCTCCTGATTGCAGCCTGCCTCCATGACAATCATCACTGTAAATTAATGATGAGGGTGTGGGGGGGGGAGCTCATGGCAGAGCAGCTCCACGAACGCCCAAGTGACTCACCGCCATCACTGGGGCGATGTGGAGGGTGGAGGGGGGGGTCCTGTGGGATGGTCTGGGGGGTGCAGAGGGGTGATGCTGCTTAAATAACCCGACCATGCTTCTGGGGGCAGCTGGGCTGGTGCTGCTGCCTCGTCTCTTCTAAACCTGCACCAAAGATCCAGGGCTGGGGGGGGGGGGTGTGGCTCGCCCTGCACTGTGGCCCAGCGTGGCTGCAGGTGGTGGGGTGAGCCCCACATGTCCCGAGTGGCCATGGGAGCTGGGGGGGGGGTGGGATGTGCCTCCTCTGGAGAGCTGGCAGCTGCCCACAAACACACCTTCCGTGTGCCGGGATGGGTCTGTTGGTGGGTTTGGTGCTGCCAGAGGTGCCTTCATCCCTTCCACTCCATCCATGGAGCAGAGGGTCCAGCCCTGACCCCAGCTGATGGGGGAGGGGACAGCTGCTGGCCCGGATCTCACCCCTTTCCCCCGGCTTTGGCAGGAGAGTGCGGCGAGCTGAGGTCCTGCGAGACATGCATGGCCGGCACCCCCTCGCGCAATGCCACCAGCTGCGTCTGGGTGGGCTGCGGGACCCCCGAGGAGCCAGGTATGGGGGCTCAGCCGTGTCAGGGACAGCAAGGGGCTCCCACCTGCCACCAGCCTTCCCCAGCCCCTGCCACTGGGCTGGGACCGTGCTGGGCTGGTGCTGGCAGCTCAGCACCCTTGGGTGCCCGGTCCCAGCTGCTTTCCATGGTCAAGGTCCATCTCGCTTGACCCATACCAGGGAGGGGCACAGGGAGTCTGTGCCAGCCCAGTGGGCAGGGGTTTTGGTGCGTGCTGCTCCTGGCTATGCTGGGCTTGGGGTGATGCTGGGAACCCTCCAGCTCCCCTTCCATGGGGAGCAGCACCAAGTGATGGCGATAGGACAAAGCCGGTGGTTTGTTGGGGGCTCTTCCCAATGGGATGTGGATCTGAGCCCCAGCTTGCAGCCCCTCAGCTGGATGCCCACCCTGGGACCAGGTCCTTGCCATCCCAACCCTCAGATGCCCAGGGCAGCCCTGGGTCCAAATGCCATCAGCTGCACCGGATGGCCCCACGGGCTGGTTTGCTGGGGTCAGGGGGTCCCTTGGGAAAACGCTGCCTCCCTCTTCCCGCAGAGACGGGGAGCTGCGTGCAGAGAGGGGCGGCGGCGCGGGAGACCTGTGTGGTCTACAACACCAGCACCCTGTGTCAAGGTAACCCTGCTCCCCCCGCGATAAAGGGCCTCCCCGGACCCCAGCAGCCCCCCTAGACCCAGCGGCCTTTGGGATGGAGGTGCTGCCATGGGTGCCGGGGGGCTGTGGGGATGAAATCCCACCGCTGACACAGGGACGTGGGTGGAGGGGTGCACAGCGATATTCCCTGGCAACCCTTTTCCCCCCTTTCCTCTGCCCTCAGCAGCACTGAAGGCCCCCACCAAAGAGCCTCCGCGGTCCCATAGCAAGGAGCCGGTGACGCACACCCCAAGTGAGTGGGTCTGGGAAGGCGGGAGGTGGTGGGATGGGGTGTGGGGGGGTCTGGGTGCCCCAAGGGACAGCCAGCTGCTTCCCTCCATATTTTGCATCCCTGGAGAGGGATGAGCAGAGCTGCCCCTGGGGTCACGTCCACGGAGCATCAACCTCTGCTGTGCCCTGGGAGGTGCCAGTGCCACCCCCGGGGTCACAGCTCGGTCCCTGTCCCCCTCCTCTGCCCCGAACGATGCTGCTGGGGGCTGCAGCGATGCCGGGATGGAGCTGGGGGGGTCATAACACCCGGCAGTCCCCCCAAAAACCAGCCCTGCTGCCATCCTTGCCGGGAAGTGCCGCCTTGGCCAGGTTGGAGCAGGGGCTGGGAGCAGAGAGGAGCCTCTTCCAGGAAGTGGGAACTGGAGAGCGCTGGGCTAATTACGGCGGGTAACCGGAGCCCAGAGCCCTCTGAATTATTGATCCCACTGGGATCCTTTCACCGCTGGCTCCTCTCCCGCGTGGTGCCGGCTGCTCCGGCATGGGAAGGGGCTGAGCCCATCCCTGCATTCACGTGTCCTGTGCAGATGCTGTGCAGACCCCAAATCCCCTCTCCTTGGCGAGACCATCAGTACCCCAAGGATGCCAACAGCAGCCATAACCCCCCCTACACCCCCTGTTTTCTCCTGCCATTAGGGACCACCACCACCAGCGCTCCGTTGACGGGCAGTCCCGAATTCCACCCGCCTGGCTTTGACACGGCCAGCTTCATCGGCGGCATCGTGTTGGTGCTGAGCGTCCAAGCCGTGGTCTTCTTCATCATCAAGTTCATCAAGTCAAAAGACAGCACCTACCAAACGCTGTAAGGCTCCCGCACCCCCACCCGGGATGGAGGAGGGTGTTGGGGGGGGTCCCCATACTGGCTTGTCCCTGGGTCAAGGCCACCCTTGAAGCCAAAACTGGGGTCGTCCCGGGTGCGTGGGGCTCTGTGGCCCGTCTGGCCGTGTCCTGTCTCGCAGCTCAGTGTTGTCCCCGTGGCTGTTTGTGCCGCTCCATGGTCCGTCCTCACCCCGGGTAGGGTGCGGGGGGAGGATTTGGGAGATGGAGGGGCTCGTCCTCCCATGTGTGTCCCATCGCCGGTGTCCTGCTGCCTCCTCTGTCTGTTGCTGCCTGGCCGGATCCCGGCTCTGAGCCCTGTGGGAGCACAGGACCCCCAAATCTGTCCCCTGAGGCTGAGCCAAGCGGGGGGGGCCATGCTGTTCTTCTCGCCCTCCTGGTGCCGTGGGGCTCGCCATGTCTAACGTGGGGGGCTGTGCCCCATCTCTCTTTCATTGCACGCTGCCAGAGAGGACAACCAGTAGGTGCTGGGTGCTGGAGGCGATGGGGAGGGGGCTCCCCCCTGCACCCCCAGAGCTTCACCCTTCCCTCACCCCCCCCCTCGGGGGGACAGTGTGGTCCCTTTCTCCTGGTTTGCATGAAGGAGGGGTTCCCGGCTGGTTTGCTGTTTTCCTGGGAGTCGTTAGCGGTGGAAGGGAAGGGGGTGCCCCCCCTCACTCCCCCCCTTCATGCACAGAGTCCCTGGGGGGACGCAGCTGGTGCACGGGCCCTTGGCACATCCGTGCCCCTTCTGCCACCCGGGTGAGCTGTTCTCAGCCCTCCCCACAAGCACCCTTAGCAGGACAGGAGCTGCAGGGCCCAGTTTGGCCCCAGTTAGAGAGAACCCAGCAGCCCCCCTCCCCACCCTGGGCACCCCCTGATCCCCCCACTGCTCCTCCTGCCCCATTGCCTCCCCACAGCCTTGGGGCTCGCCTAGTGGGGAACTTGGGGTCCCCCCTTTCCCTGATGGGCTCTCAGGTGCTTTTCCCTTCAGCAGTTTGGCTGAAGCACCCAGCCCCCTGCTCCAGCACCCGCCCCCAGCCCCTGCCCCCTCTGGCCCCCCCAGCCCCTCTGTGCCCACCAGAGGAGCAGAGCCAGGGCCTTGCTGTGTGCTTTTGCTGTGCCTCTGTGTTGCTGTGGGGGTGGGGGTGTCCCCAGACCACCCCCTCCCTGCCCTTTCTGTGTGTTGTTTTGGGGAGGGGGCTGCGTGCTGTGTGCCGTGGGGTGAGACTTGTACCTCGGGCTGCCCCAATTAAACTCTGCGAGGTGGTGTCTGTCTCATGTCCAGGGGGGTTCGTGTAGCTGGGATGGGGGTGCTGGGGGGGAGGTCATGGCTGCAGAAAGCCTGTGCCCCCCCCATCCCTCCCCTGCGATAGCTCCCACTCCCCCAAGGTGTGGGACCAACCCTTACCCCTGGCACTGCCACCCACATGGGTGCAGCAGAGTGGGCACTGGGGCACCCACCCCCCCATCCTCTGCTCCTTGGAGGCTATGGGGGGCTGGACCCCCCAGAGCAAAGCTGCCCAGACCCTTTCTGTTACGTGCTCTTTATCTGCTGCACCAGGATCTGAGGCCACCGCACGCCCCGGGCTGGGGGGACACTGCCCTCGTCCTCGTCCTCCCCAGGGAAGGCAGAGAAGAGGCCCCCGCTGCCCGTGTCCCTGCCCGTGGCCGGACCATGTCCGTCCCCGCCGGCTGCAGGGCCCCTGCCCACACCACAACTATGCAAAGCTGGCACTGCCGGGGCTGCCTTCTCTGCCCTGGGGGGGACCATGGTGGGACCCCTGTCCCCAGCGTGGCTGGGGATGCTCCAGGGGGTTTGTACCCAGTGTGGCACCCTCCAGCTGCTCCCTTGGGTGGGGGGGGGGCCAGAGCAGGGTGGAGAGGGGCAGCCAGGCATGGGGGTCCCATCCAGCTGTGAATCCTGGCCTTGGGCTCTTCCCCCAAAATGCTTGCCAGGGCCGCAGGGCATCAGAGGACATGTGGCCGTTCCTGGCAGCAGGGTGGCCCTTTGCCAGCCCAAGCCCCCAGCCCCATGCCAGGCAGAGCCTGAGCTGCTGCAGGGGGGACAGAGACCCAATAAAGGTTTTCCTCTTATTTCTGGTGTCTATGTCGTGATCACCTGTCACCCCCACAGCCCAAGCGGTGGGTGCTGTCCTGGGAGATTTTGGTTTCAGCTGGGGACATGCTGCGTCCTGCCCACAGATTGGTGTTGAGGGGGGTCCCGAGCGACTCCAGACCTCCCAGTGACCAGAGGAGGGGAACCAGTATGGGGAGTGGTGATGCTATGCTGGGGATGGAGCACCAGGATGTGTCCCGGGGGTCTCACCCCGTGGTGTCCCCCTCCGTGGGGCACATCCCAGCCCCCTGGGCTGGCGCCAGGGGGGCTGCAGCGGGCAGGGTGGCCGGGGGCTGAGGCCGGAGGAATTGGGGGAAGCACTGGGGGTCCTGGCCATGGGAACAAGGCTGAGACGGCTTCTCTGCCTGTACGGTGGTTGTCTACCCCCCCCCTCCGCCGCCCCCCAGTCCGCCACCCCCGCTTCCCCTTCCCCTTTCCCTCCCTCCGGTTTCGCAACCGGCCCTTTGCAACCGGTGCCCGTCGAGGGACAGGATCCGGCCCGGGGGGGGGGGTCGGTCTATCCCGTCCCGGGCGGGGGCCGCCGTTGACTCACGGCCAGGCCGGCCGGAAGCGGCACCCGGTGCCCAGGAAGGAGCCCGGGGAGCGGGACGGACCCTCCCGGTGTGAACCGGCCCGGTAGGGAGCTCGCCCGGGAGGGAACGGGGCAGCCCGGTGCAGGACAGCCCGGTACGGGGTATAGGCTGTGCCGGGGCAGGGGGAATAGGGCACCGTGGTATGGGGCAGCCCGGTGCAAAGTAAAGGCTCTCCCGGTAAGGAACGGGGCAGCCCGGGGCAAGGTAAGGGCTCTCCCGGTGAGGAACGGGGCAGCCCGGTGCAGGATACGGGCTCTCCCGGGGGAGAATTACGGCAGCCAGGGGCAAGGTAAAGGTTCTCCCGGTGAGGAACGGGGCAGCCCGATGCTGGGCAGCCCGGTGCAGGGTACGGGCTCTTCCAGGGGGGAATTAGAGCAGCCCGGGGCAAAGTAAAGGCTCTCCCGGTAACGAACGGGGCGGCCCGGGGCAAGGTAAGGGCTCTCCCGGTAACGAACGGGGCAGCCCGGGGCAAGGTAAGGGCTCTCCCGGTAGTGAACAGGGCAGCCCAGTGCTGGGCAGCCCGGTGCAGGGTAGAGGTACTCCCGGGGGCGGAATTAGGGCAGCCCAGTACAGGGTACGGACTCTCCCAGTGTGGACTGGGGCAGCCCGGGGCAAGGTAAGGGCTCTCCCGGTGCGGACCAGGGCAGCCCAGTGCAGGGCATGGACTCTCCCGGTGCTCCATGTGAGCTCCCCCATGGATCAGCTGCCGCAGCCGGGGAGGTGCCTGGGCCCCCCGCGATGGCCGGGAGCTGCTGGCAGGACCCACTGGTGGTGGCAGGCACGACGGGGCGGCCGGTGTGCGGGAGCCAGGGCCGGGCGAGCAGGCGGCGGGCGCTGAGCGTCGTCTGCGTGCTGGGCCGGGAGCCGGCCGCCTGCCCCGCACTGCGCAGCCTGCACGACGCCTGCCGCGAGCTGCGGGCATGCCTGCACGCCCTGCCCTTCGACACCCTGGCACTGGGCGACACCGCTGCCCTCCACCGCTTCTACAACGCCGGTGAGCACGCGACCCGCTCCGCCGGTGGCATTCCCAGCCTCGGGGTTTCTCTCACCCTCCTTTTCCTGCTCTTCTGCTTGGTTATCCCAGAATATCTCGTCCGTGCGGGTGGCTTTGGGACTGAGACTTTCCATATTCCCGGTGGAGCTCTGCACCGTTCCTGCCTTCCTCCTCTTCCCTTTCTGGGGTGGTTGGGCATTCGCCGGATGTTTTCCTCCCCAGCATTAAACACACGGGTGCGATTTCAGAAAGGGTGTTTTTCATGGAGAGTTCAACCCTGTGCCAGGGGGACATGCGGTGCCCCTCACTGTGGCGTCGGGTGCTGCGATGACAGGGACCATCCCCTCTCTTAGGGGCTGCGGACCCCCCCCAAACCCGAGCGCCCATGAATTCGGGGTCTGCCGTCAGTCCCATCAGCGTCCCCCCCTGCCCCCCTGCAGACGTAGCCATGGTGGAGCTGAGCGACTCCGTCTGCCAACCCTCCCTCTTCTACCACCTGGGCGTCCGCGAGAGCTCCAACATGTCCCACAACGTTCTGCTGTGCTGCCAGGACCACCTGCCCCTCCTCCAGGCCCTGCAGGTCAGCGGGGACGGGGGCAGGGGCACCCTGACCTCCCTGGGAGCTGCTGCAGGGTGGGAATAACCCTGAGTGCCCAGAGCATCCGTGCCAGCAGGACGGGGATCCCATCCCTCCCCGAGCCCGACTGAGTTCCTATGGTCACATCCTGCTCTGGGTGGGATGAAGAGGGGGTGGCTGGGGACCCTGGTGAGCCCTGGGGCTGGGTGTGGGGTGCTGGGTCCTCCCCTGGCCCCAACCAGCTGGGAATTCAGGAAGAGGCACTTTTCACTGGGAAAAGCCAATTCCTTGGAAGCAAAACCCTTCACATGGAAGGGGCTGGCGGGAGGGATTCTCCCCGCTTGGGGCAAAAATTCTGCAGCTGGGAGCACATCCAGAGTGTCCCCAAACGTTCCCCTGAGTCGGAGGAGCCCCGGGCACCCATCTGGGGACCCCTTGCCTGGGCTGGCTGTGGGTGAGAAGCTGGCTGGGGGGTCCACACGCGACACTCGTGGCGGGGGGGTGACCGGCTGCCCTTGTGCCTCGGCCCTGGTGTCCCTGGCCGTCGCTGGCTGTTTGCCAGGTAGCTCCGATTCCTGAGCCTGAAATCAGCTGATTTCTTTGCCGGGGATGCACATTAAATCCCTCCTCTTTCCCTCTCTCCCCAGGAGGACATCTGCCAGAAGAACTCGGTGCGTCTCTTGTCCCCATGCTTGCTGCTGCAGTGTTGGGGGGGGGGGTGTTTGAGCCCCTCTGTCCCCCTGAGTTGCCTCTCTCCATCCTCGGAGGGTGGACGTTGCAGATGGGAAGCAAGACCTCTCCTCAAATCTGAGTTGAGGGAGGTGTCACTCGCTCAGAGCAAGTGCCAGGAACAGCAGCATGGAGAGGGGTACCTGGTTTTGAAAAGAACCAGAAGTGTTCACTCTGGAGTGTAATGATGGCAGTCAGAGATAAGGCTGTTTCATCTTTCCCTGCTAATGACTTATGGAAGATGGTTGTGTTGGCACAGGCTGTGGGGTCCAGGCAGCATGAGCAGGCTTGGGGAGAGGGGGCTGGTCCATGACACGAATAGAGGAGTTCTCAGCTCAGCTGGCACAGCCGCTCACCCCTTCTCCCCTCCCTCAGGAGCTCTGTGGCAGCTACACCTTTATCCCCTACACCATCACCCCCCAGAACAAAGTCGTCTGCTGTGACGCGGGGACCACGAAGGGCCCGACGGAGCTTTCCCAGCCCAGCTTCAAGACAGAGGCTGCCTTCACCCCGCTGGCAGCCCGCCTCATCCAACTGCTCCAGGGGATCCCCACCAACTCCTGGTACTACCGCCCACCCCTCCGACTGTGGGCAAACCCCCATGCCCATGTGGGCTGGCAGGGCTTGGCGGAGAATTGCCACCACCCTCAAAAGCCCCACATCTCTGTCCCTCCATCCCTAGCGGGTATTTTCGGGAGACGATCCGGCGGGATATCCGGAGGGCACGGGAGATGTACCGGGGGGAGCAGCTGAGCCGGGAACTGGCCCGGATCCAGCAGCGCCTGGACAGCGTGGAGCTGCTCAGCCTGGACATCGTGGTGAACCTCCTGCTCTGCTACCGTGACGTGCAGGTGAGGGCTGGGGGAGGGGGTCCTGGGGAGGTCCCCAGGACCACATCAGCATCCCGGAGGGGTGGTCCGCAGCCTCCCCTTGCCCGCAGGAGCTTGCAACCCTCAGGGCTCGGCTGGTGCGGGGAGAGCGTTGCCCTGCGGAGCTGGGCTGGGCAGCCCGGGATCCCCCGGCTCAGCCCCGCCGCGGTCCCCGCAGGACTACGATGCCATCGTCTCGCTGGTGGAGACCCTCCAGGCGCTGCCCGCCTGCGCCGTGGCCGAGCAGCACAACGTCCGCTTCCACTACGCCTTCGCCCTCAGCCAGTGAGCGGTGCCGGGGGGTGGGTGACATGGAGCTGGGGGGGTCAGGGGGCACCGGGGGGACGTGCCGGTGGTGCTGAGCACCCGTTCCGTGTGTGCAGGCGTAACCGTGCCGGGGACCGGGAGAAGGCCCTGTCGGTGCTGCTGCCCGCGGTGGAGCGCGGGGAGGGGGCTGCGCCCGACCATCCTCTGCTTGTGCGGCCGCATCTACAAGGACATGTTCATCGGCTCCGGCCATCACCGACACCCAGACGAGGGACCGGGCGCTCCACTGGTGAGGTTGGCACAGGGCTGGGGGCCACCTGCCTGCCCATGCCCCCGTCCGGAGGGTTTGCAGGGGCTCCGGGGGCTTTTTGGGCAGCGCGGGCCTCATGTTCAAGCCCCCCCCCCCCAGCAGCAACGCAGAGGCAGGTGATGGTAATTCCTGCTGGGCTTTTATTTTTTACTTCTTTTGGATTTTTTTTTCGGGTTTTGGAGCGCTCCTCCGTCGCAGAGGGCAGCTCCAGGCCTCCGAGGAGGGCGCGTTTTGGCTGGCAGGGGGGTGGCTGCGGCCGTGCCCTCCATCCAGCATCCCTGCCCAGGTACAGCAAAGCCTTCGAGGTGGAGCCGAGCCTCCACGCGGGCATCAACGCTGCCGTCCTCCTCGTAGCCGCCGGGCACCGGTTTGAAACCTCCATTCAGCTGCAGCGAATCGGTGGGTGCCCACCCGAGGGGTCGGGGACAAGGACGCACCGGGGATGGGCACCAGGCACTGGGGTCTGTTGGCCTCGGGGCACCCCTGGAGTGGCCGTGACCGGGTGCGGGGTTGCCAGCGGAGGGGTGACTCACTCCAATTCCCGAATCCAGGGGTGAAGCTGAGCTGCCTTCAGGGTCGCAAGGGCAGCCTGAGGGAGCTGCGCTACTACTGGGATGTGGGGTTTTGCCTCGGAGCTGGCATCTTGGCCAACGACCTCAGCAAAGTCATTCAAGCCTCTGAGAAGCTCTACAAGCTCAACGCGCCAGGCTGGTATGGCATGGCACCGCGTGTGCCCGCCACAGCGAGACAGGGTCTCCATCTCCGCTGGCTGTGCCCCAGGAGGGGGTGTAGGGGCTTTTAGAGGGTTCTGGGGACATCTCTCTCTCCTCTCTCCCCCCACCACGTCCCCACAGGTACCTGGTCTCAGTCATGGAGACCTTCCTGCTCTACAAGCACTTCCAGAAGAGCCCGCAGGTCCGCTCTGCGCGGCAGGAATTGGCTGATTTCTGGCTGGGCTTCCTCCTCGAGGCATGCCAGCCCTTCATCGCTGCGCCGTGCTGCCCGGTGAGGGGTCCCACGGAGCTGACTCCTCCTGCCCAGACTCCCCCTGATGTCCCTGGGGACCACCCCGTGGTCCAGGCTCAGAGGGGATTTGAGGAGGCACCAAGCAGCCCACTGGTGCCAACTCCAGTGGGTGGGTGGGGTGCAGGGGTGTGGGCTGGGGACCCAGTGGGTGGGGGACTCACCCTGCAGCCCCCCCACTGCCGCAGGTCCTGGTCCTGGAGCCCAGCAAGGTCCTGCAGCCAGCTCGGCTGGCAATGCCCGGGGGCACGGAGGAGCCCGCGCTGACGCTCGCCCTCATCTGCCCCACAGAGGAGGTGGCAATGGGGCTAGGGGAGCTGGGGGGGGGGGGCCCACTGCCGCCCTCCTCCTCACCTGCCCCTTCTCCTGCAGAAAGTGACATCGAGCTGGACCTTTGCAGCCACGGCCATCCGGGGCGTCAGGTGAGAATGTCCCCAGTCCCCTCACCAGTGGCACCCAGGATGCCCCCCTGTGTGCCCACAGCCTCCCTGCCCCCCACTAATGGGGCGAGGGGGGGGTTCCTCTCCCTCCAGCATCTCTAAGTGCGACGAACGAGGCTGCTTCCTCTACGTGCTGCACGCTGGGGACGATTTCCAGCTCTACTTCCCATCCCAGCAGCATTGCCAGTGGTGAGCGGCGGCGTGGGGGGCACAGGGACAGCCACATTGCTGAGGGGGGGCATGGGGGACCCCCAGCCACCGCCCTGGTGAGCGGGGAGGGATGGGAGCGTGCTATTTCTTCCCTACCTTACTTTTTTGAGGGGAAGGGGTGTCTGGGTCCCACAGGCCCCCTGCCTTGTGCCACCGGTTGGAGGTCAGTGCCAAGTCGCCAGCGTCCTCGCCAGGGCTCAGCACCATCATCCTCCCACCGGCAGGTTCTGCGACCAGATCCAGTCCCTCCTGGCCGAGCAGGCGGCGGGCGGCGAGGAGGTGCCCAGCCCCACGCAGCCCATCCTGGAGGTGAGCCAGGGCCATGGGGCGCCACGGGGTGCAGGGTGCCACAAGGTGCCACCCCACGTCTTTGCCCGCAGTATGGCTACGAGTACTCGGCCGCAGGTGAGCGGGTGGTCCTGGGCAGGGGGACGTATGGGGTCGTCTATGCCGGGCGCTGCCTCAGCACCCAAGTGCGCATCGCTATCAAGGAGATCCCGGAGCGAGACAGCCGGTAGGTGCCATGTCAAGGGGGGTCCCAGAGGGTGCCAGGGGACCCCCAGGCAGCCCATCACCCTGGCATCCTGCCGCGCAGGTCCTCGCAGCCCTTGCACGAGGAGCTCGCCTTGCACAAGCGCCTGCGGCACAGGAACATCGTGCGGTACCTGGGCTCCGTCAGCCACGACGGCTTCATCAAGATCTTCATGGAGGAGGTGCCAGGAGGTGGGCAGCGCTGGGGATGGCGTTTGGGGGGGTCAGATGGGGACACGTGTGGCCCAAAGGAGGGGGCTGCCCCCCCCACATCCGCCGTGCCTCCTCCCCAGGGAGCCTCTCATCCCTACTGCGCTCCAAGTGGGGACCCCTGAAGGACAACGAACCCGCCATCGTCTTCTACACCCGCCAGATCCTTGACGGCCTCAGCTACCTCCACGATAACCACATCGTGCACCGTGACATCAAGGTCAGGGGATGGTGGGGGCATCACCCATCCTGGCAGCACAGGGAAGCGGGGAGCCAGGAGCTGCCCCTCCATGCCCGAAGCCCCTGGGTGATGCCCTGCTTGAGCTCCAGGAGCTTTTTGTGGCTCGGTTTTATTTTGGGGTGCCCTTCCCGTGCCAGGGAGACAACATCCTCATCAACACGTACAGCGGGGTGCTGAAGATCTCCGACTTCGGGACCTCCAAGCGACTGGCAGGCATCAGCCCCCAGTGCCGAGACCTTCACGGGTGAGGGAAGCCTGGGGCTGGGGACAGGGTTCCCTCAATTTTGGGGTGGTGAGATGCTGAGGAGCAGGCAACGATGGGGTCTGCATCCTTGTACCCAGCATGGGGAGGAGAACTCACCCCAGGGTGGGTAGTTTGGGTGATGGATATGGGCTCCTCTCACCCCTCTTCATCCTCTCCCCAGGCACCCTGCAGTACATGGCCCCTGAGATCATCGACCAGGGGCCGTGGGGCTACGGGAAGCCAGCAGACATCTGGTCCTTGGGCTGCACCATCATCGAGATGGCCACCGGCAACCCCCCCTTCTACGAGCTGGGCAGCCCCCAGGCTGCCATGTTCAAGGCACCCATGGGGTTGGGCAGGAGGATGTCAGGGGGGTCCCCAGCCCTGAAATCACCCCCCCCCCCATCACTAATTTAGGGGGCGGGTCCCTTCGCAGCCCCCATGAGTGTCTCCCCTCCAGGTGGGCATGTTCAAGATGCACCCAGAGGTGCCCGAGTCCATGTCAGATAAAGCCAAGAAGTTCATCCTGAGCTGCTTCCAGGCTGACCCAGCCAAGCGGGCGACAGCCGCCGCGCTGCTGCAGGAGCCCTTCCTTGCCCAGGACAGGAGGGCCCGGCGCCAGCCCTTGCCCCTGGCACAGGGTGAGTTTGGGTGGGGCGGGGGGAGCCTGGCACAAGCTGTTAAATAACCATCTCCATCGCCTCCCCGCAGGCGATCCCCTTCACTTTGGAGAACGGGATGAGGATGCAGAGAGCAGCGATGGGAGCAGGGGATGGTCCCTCAGCCAGGCAGGATGCCGCGGTGAGGGGCACAGCGGGCAGCCCCCCGCTCCCGTGCCACCCTGGTGAGGCAGCCTCCAGCTGCAGCTACTCGGGGTACGGCATCCCAGGCAGCTCCCTGTTCTGTCCCCTGTGCTCTGGGCCTGAGGCCATGGGGTACCTCCCTGCGCCCACCACCCCCACGGTCCCCGCAGACCTGGGACCACAGGGGGATGGCACCAGGGACACAAGTGACAAGGACAACCCCACGCCACCAAGGCTGTCCCTCCCCAGGAGCCAACCCCAGTGGGACAGCGCCAATTCAAGCCTCAGGACCAATTCGGAGCTCAGCACCAGCCCCAGCACCCAGGCAGACCCCCTGCGCTCCTCACGGACCTCCTCGGCGCTGGTGGCACAGCTCTGCCACCTCCGCAAGGAGACGGGGAGGTAGGGCTTCACTGGTCCTTGTGCCTTCATCTCCCTGGGTGCCAGTCCATGCCGTCCATGCTCCCCTGGTACCGCTCCACGCTCCACTCTCCCCAGGCTGCTCCAGGAGCTGGCACAGAAGGAGCAGGAGTGGCAGCGGCTGATGCAGGAGATGCTTCACTCCAGGGATGAGGGCACTGTGGTCCCCAGCTGTGGGAATCATGGGGACACCCCTCTGGGGTACTTGCCCCCAGGGCAGGATCACTCACCCCTGAGCCCCCAGCCCCCCCAGGACCAGGCTGACCCCCTCCTCCTCGAGTGGCTGCAGCGGCGTGGCACAGACTCGGCCACCATGGCCACGGTGAGGCCCGCGGCCACCTGGCACACGGAGCTAGATGGGGGCTCGGGGTCAGGCTCTGCTGGCATGAGCAGGGCAGCCCTCCCTCCCCGGCATTGACCCCCAACACCCCCCTGCCACCTCCCACAGCTCATCTCCCACGGCTTCACCCTCCAGGACCTGCTGGGCTGTGCCACCCGTGATGACCTCTTCTATGTGGGCATCAGGTACCCCCAGCCCACGTTGCCCCTCCCGGCCTGGCCAGGAGGGGAGAGCAGAGGGACAGCGCTGGGGAGGGGGGACATGGCTCAGCCCCCTCCCCCCAACAGCCCCCGTGTCCCCGCAGGCGCGGGCCAGCGTCTCGCCTCTGGGCAGCCATCCTGGAGCACTGCCAGACCCTCGCCCAGCGGGAAGGGGACTGAGCCCCTGGCCCCTGCACCGGGACATGGAGCTGGGGGAGGACCCAGCCACCGGACCCCTGGAGCTGGTTAGGATGCTGATGGAGGGGACAGCCCCATGCCAGAGAGAAATCGGGGTACCCAGAGCAATAAACAGTCGCCAAATGTGCCACTTCATTGCTGGCGAAAGGCTGGGGGGGGCACAGACCCCAGCCCTACACAGTGATGCTCCGGACTCAGCTCCGTCCGCATCCCCAGGTCCCACAGTCTGGCTGCTCCCTGGGGGTTTGGGGGCTACGCCCGGGGGACCAGGTTGGTCCTCAGGGGCAGCAGCGCTTCCACCCACTGCCCGGGCTGCCGCAGCAGGCGTGCCCACACCCCCGCTCCTCCGCCGTCGAGTCCATCCAGCCCACTGGCAGCCCGTAGCTGCTCCCTGCGGAGAGAGACCACCGCCATCACCCCACCATTGCCACCACCCCACCCCTGCGAGCCACAGAGGGCACCACGGAGGGTAGCCCGGGGGTCCCCGCACCCCACCTGTGCCCAGGCTGAGCCGGATGCCGCCCAGCTGGCGCTTGGAAAAGGCTTCGTGGTGCCAGAGGGTGAACTCAGCACACGCCTCGGCCAGGTCCTTGGCCTGGAAGCCGTCGTAGACCATGGTGTGGTTGAAGAGGGGGTTGAGGCTCCGCTTCACCACCCGCGTCTTCTGCCGGCTCGCCTTGCTATCATCCGGCAGCACGTAGCTAGGGGGGACAGCAGGGTGAGGGGGTGGATGATGACACCAGCCCCTCTGGGTGCCCCCCCCCAGGGTGCAACCCCCCCCTTTACCACTGCACGAAGGCGTCCACAGTGCCGCTCTGCAGCGGGATGAGGCTCTGAGCGTCCTTCACCCAGATGTGCAGCTCGCCCGTGGGTGGTAGCCCCCACCTGCGGGCGAGAGGGGTCAGGGGCACCCTGCCGTGCCAGACCCCCCCACTCCGGGTGCCCACAGGCACTTCTCACCTTCCGAGCCAGCTGGGATGAACTTCAGTGCCAAGTTGAGGTTGCCCGGCTGGCGAGGTCGTCTGAGGAGATGGGCATCTGGGGAGGATGGGGGGATTATGAGGGGCTGTGGATGGCAGGGTGGGAAATGGGGGGCTGGAGACTCACCCGGGGCTGGAGGCTGAACCACTCGGGGCGCGTGTTGTCCCAGTCCCAGGCGCCCAGCGCGATCTCCACCTCCCCCAGGAACAGGTTCCTGCCCAGGCTGTCGTGGTGCCACACTGAGAGGTTGAGGGTCCGGCCCTGCAGGTCCCTCTTCTCCAGCTTGTACTGGTGGGGAGGGGGCACAGACAGGGTGAGGTTATCCACCCCCACCCATCCATCCCCCCCTTGAACCAGGGGAACCCCCCTACCCCCCCAAAAAACACCCCAAAGCAGCGTTAGAAACCTTGAGGGTCTCATTGAAGATGGGATCCAAGCTCCTCTTCCGCACCGTGGTCTTGCGCTTGCTGCGGTTGGACTTATCCGGCAGCAGGTATGTCTTGATGTACCTGGAGCCAAAAAAAAGAATAAAATGGGGTGGATGCAGATGGGTACCACCGTGGGCATCAACCTGGGCATTGACACTGGGGACCGGGGCACTCACGGGTCCGACCGCTGCTTCTTGGCCTCGGCCAGCTCGCGGCACCGCAGCACGTGGACCTGCAGCTCCTTCTTGGCCGGGTCGTAGCAGAGGGAGAACTGGACACAGCCGCGCACGGCCACGCTGCCCAGCTCGCCCTCGCTGTACAGGCTCATCAGGCTGCCGCTCAGCTGCGGGACAGGGTCAGGGGGGGCTGAGGAGGTGACCCCCCCCACCACCCCACCCCACCAGCCCCCAGCCCCGTACCGTGGAGGAGCTGAGGCTGGACACGGAGGAGCTGGTGGTCAGCAGGCTGCTCGGGGGTGCGCGGCCGTTTTGTGTGGACACCCGGCCCAGGGACACCTGATCCGTTTGGGGGGGGCCCGGCCCCTAGAAATGCAAAGCAAAGAGGGGTCAGTGCCACCCCCCCCAGACCCCCATCCCCAGTGTGGACTCCTGAGGGCACCCAGCTCCCAGCAAGTGCCCGGTGCTTGGGCAGCCTGTGCGATGCTGGCTTTGCATGCCCCAGACAGCCCCCTCCAAGCCCATACAGCCCCCTCAGTCCCATACAGCCCCCTACAGCCCCCCCAATCCCATACAGCCCCTTACAGCCCCCCCAACCCCACAGAGCTCCCCCAATACCACACAGCCCCTTACAGCCTCCCTAATCCCATATAGCCCCTTACAGCCCCCCCAATCCTACAGAGGCCCCTCCCTACCATATAGCCCCATACAGTCCACTCAATCCCATACAGCCCCCCCAACCCCACACAGCCCCTCCAATCCCATACAGTCCCCTTACAGCCCCCCCCCCCCCCAGTCCCCCATCCCACCTGCCCAGCATTGGGGTCACTGCGTGCAGGGTCGGGCTCCTCCTCGTCTTCCTCCGCGCTGGACGTGCCAAAGGGGTTCTCCCCTACTGCATCACCTGCAAGGGCACGGTGTGGGTGGGGGGGCCCGACGCAGCAGGGATGGATGGGGGGGAGCCCTCTTTTTGGCAAGAGGAGCGAGCAGGCAAGCAAGGGATGGGGGTCAGGAGGAGGTAGGAGGCTGGTAAACTGGGGGGCTCCAACCCCCCGAATCTGGCCAACACTGACCCCCCATCCTGGTTACCTGGCTGGGCTGGGATGTCCTCCTCCCCCCCCAGGCCATCACCGTGCCGCAGGGGCTGCGACTCCAGGGTCCCTTCCGAAGCGGGGGCTGTGAGGCTGGGCTGCAAGGTGGCACATAGGGGACAGAGTGAAAACGGGCACCCTGGGCACCCTCCTCTCCCTCACTGGCTCCCCTCAGTCCAGCCCCTCTGGGTCCCCAGGGACAGGGTGGGGGACATCCCGCGGGACATCCCCCCATCGCTCCCCACGCCACGGGCTTCAGGATCACGCTGTGCCAGACCAGGGCTGGCCCCAACAGCAGCACCTTCCCGGGGTTACACTGCGGCTCGGGGGCCATGGCAGGGTGACCCACCAACCGAGCCCATCACTGGGGTGTTGGGTACCGGCTGCAGCCTCAAACACCCTCCCCCAGACACCGACCTGGGGCTCTGCGGCTGCCTGCGCCTCCTCCGTAGGGGGGCTGCGAGAAGAGACGATAATTAGTTTCTCTCGACAAGGCATCCGCCTAACGAGCACTTTATCCACACTCCCCCGCATCCCCGCGGCTATTTATAGAGCCAGGGCCGGGGGGGGGCCGCGGAAACCCCCCCTGGGTGGTGGAGAGACAGACGGACTGACACAGGGCGGTGGGCAGATGCCAGGGCGGTGGGCAGATGCAGGACGGTGCAGCTCTGGCTGTGCCATCCCCTTCACCGCGGGCTCTGCTCCGACTTCCCCACCTCCAGCTCCCCCAGGGCCGTGCCACCCTCAGCAAGATGCCACCAGCCCGGGGTACCCATGGGGCAAGACCCCCCAGCCCCCTCTCACCTCTCCTCCGGCTCTGTCACACCATCCTCATCTCCTTCTCCTCCACCAGTGGCTCACCGATGGCGTCCAGCTCACTCAGGCTGGGGCCACGCTCCAGGTCCCCCACTCCTGGGGACATCGGGGACCTCAGCAGGCTGAGCCACGGCCCCTGGCACCCCCTATGCCCCTGTCCCTCGCCTACCCCGGGGCCGCCTCCTGCGGCGGATGGAGGCGCGGACGAGGTCGGAGCCCAGGTGGTGCCGGTGCCGCTGGGCGCGGGCGTCACAGAACCAGTCCCCAGTGAGGGTCCTCAGCCGCGCCGGGTCCGACACGGACTGCGGAGCTTGCTGGGGGCGGGAGGGCAGCGTTGGCTCCCCCTGCGCCCCGGTGCCGCCATCGACCCCTGCGCCACCGTCCCCATCACCCTGCCCAAGCAGCTGATGGAGCCACCACGACTGGCCCCGGGAACACCAGCCACCATCTCGCAGGGGGTTTGGGACCCCCAATGCTGGTGTCACCCACTGCGGGGCTTCACCCCGGCTGGGCTCAATGGGTGCCCCCATCCCCAGGGGAAAGGGGACCCCCAGGCTGGCTGCTCTGTCCCCTGGGGTGATGGACCCCAGGCTGGCTGCTGTTGGGGGGTGACACTGTCCCCAAGGGTGATGCTGAGCAAGGGATCCCCCCACCTCACCTGATGCGCCCCTCCTCGCGCCGGCGGAGCTGCCAGTCGCGGCGCAGCACCTCGGCGATGGCGCGGTACTCATCCTCCGTCAGGAAGCTTAGGTCCAGCAGCGCCTCAGACCCCAGCTCCAGCGCCATGGCGGGGCGGGGGGGCACAGCGGGGGCACCCTGCGGTGCCGGCCTAGGCGGGTGCCAAGAAGCAGGGGGCTGTGGCCAGGGGGGCTCAGCGTGTCGGGCATGCACCAGTGACGCCAACATCTGGAGAGGGACCTCGGGGCCACTTTGGGGCGAGGATCATCCTGACCCTTTACAAAGAGATAGAGTGGGAGCTCAGCATGAACACCCCCCCAGTGCACCCCAAAACACCCCCGGGACCCCCAACAGGAACAAACCAAGGGGTGGGACGATGCTGAGGGTGCCAAGGGAAGGAGCACGGGCAGGCTGCAGGCAGGCGCAGGGAAGCCTTGCCACTCCTGCTGCTGCCAGGCCCGGTGCCAGGGCCAGCCCTACCCACTGCTGGGATCCTGCCCGCAGCCTATGTTTGCAAAGGGTGTTTGCTCAGGGCCAGCTCTGCCTCGGCCCTGGCAGGGCACCGTGGGGGCTGCCACAGTCACCCGCTTTCCCACGGGTTTCATCGGGTGCCACGGCACTGGGACGACAGCAAAAGGGTTCTCAGCTGCCCCCATGATGGGCTGAGACCGAACTAGGCTGAGACTGTACTCAGCTCATCACAGCTCCCAGGGCACAGGCTCTTGCCCCACTGCCCACCGTTGCCTCACCGCTGCCCTTCCTGGCCCCGGCGCTGGGGAAGCGCTGCCTGGCGCAGGAAATTGCAGCAGCGGTGGGGCAGGATCGGTCCTGCCACCCCCTCCGGCCCCCCAGGCACCCTGTCGGGATGTGAGCACCGGCACAGCTGCACCCCGACAGTGGTGGGGCTCCCACCTCCACCGTGGGGTTCGGCCACCAGTGGCCCTGTCCCCAACCCCACAGAGGGTCCTGTCCCAGTCCCACGGGTGCCGCCGTCCCAGCCCCGGGGCGGGCAATCTCAGACATCCCCCAGCACTGGGGACCCCGGCTCAGGACCCAGCACAGGATCTGAGCACACCAGTGCCGGTGGGTGGGCTGGGTGCCAACTGCCCCACGGACACCCCCACACACTAAGCCAGCACCAGGGACCACCCCCCCATCACATACTGGGGACCCCCACACAGCATCGGGAACCCCCCTCCCCAGCACCCCACTCCTGCAAGAGGCAGGGGCAGCCTGCGACACCCACCAGCACCCAGCCAGGCTGCACCAGGGCTGGGGGGGGGTCTCGGGGTGGGGGGACACACACGTACCGGCTGTCACCGGGGCTGGGACGCTGCCGCCGCTGCCTCCGCACCGCGGCCCGCTCGTATCCTGTTTACCGGCGCCTCACGGGGGTGTCCGTCCCCCCCCCAACTCCGGAACAGAACTGGCACCCAAAAAAGTCACCCGTGTCTGGCCCAGGCGGAGACCCTGGTGGGTGGGGGAAGCCGAGGTGTAAAGAAGCCCCCACCTCCCGCCGGGGTGTGGGGCGCCCGCCCCCCCCCCCCCTTGCACGGGAGACCAGTCAAACCAGTTAAACCTCCCCAGGAAGCCACAACTTGGGGTGGGGGGGAGGGGGGGCGGCGCGTCTCCCTTTTTTCTTTGCAAGCGGCCCCACCGCCATGGAGGGGGGCGATGGACAGCGTGAAACAACCCCCCCCTCCCCAAATGCACCCAGACTCAGCTCCCCACCCCATGCCCCCCCCAACCCCCTGGGGGACTGGTAGGCCTCAACCGCCCCCACCACAGCTCAGGGCTGCACCCCCCAGCACACACCCACCCTCTCCACCACACCCCGCCCCCAGCACCAGAGGCCCTGCAGCCCATCACCGTGGCCTCAGACCCCGTCCAGCCCCACCGGCCTGCGGAGGATTAAAGCCACCGCAGAAACTGGGGTCCCAGATACCCCATCCCTCCTCGTTGGGGCGGGGGCAAGCTGCAGCCCCCCCAAGCCGGGTGAGAGCAGCCAGACCTCCACCCACTCCCCCACCTCCCCACCCCAGGGTGCCAGCGCAGCTCCGCCATGGGGCACGCAGCGGGCTCAGCCCCACGGCCGCCCTTACCTGCGCGTGGGCTCACGGTGGCTCGCGTGTGTGTGTCCCCCCGCCCCAGCACCCCACGGGGACCCTCGTGTCGGCGGGTGGGTCCCCCCACCCCCGGTCCCCACCCTCGCAGGGTGCTGCCGGCCCGGGGCTGAGTCAACCGCAGGCGGCGAACGCGCCTCGCCCCGGCGGCACGAAAGCAGGGACTGGAGCCGGCAGCACCCGCCGGACGGGACTGATCCGGGCTCAGCTGGGCTCAACTGGGCTGAACTGGGCTGATCCGGGCTCAGCTGGGCTCAACTGGGCTGAAATGGCTGAAGTCGGCTGAACTGGGCTCAGCCGGGAGGTGTCGGGCAGCCCGGGAAGGGGTGGTGCAGAGGGGATGACCCCCGGGGTAAGGAGACCCCCCTTAAGCCCGGTGGGGTTTCGAAGCCAAAGGCGTGGGGCTGGGGTGGGAGACCCCCCCCGGTCTCAACCAGGGGTTTCGGGGCACCCCCAGGTGCCTTATCCTGACCAGAGCAGGTCTGGGAGAGCCGCCGGGTTTCTCTGGGAGATCTGGTCACTGCTGGGCATGGTAGGGGGAGCAGTAAATCTGTCCTCCCTGCAGCAACCTGCAGCCCCCCCCCACCCCACCCAGTGTGGGGCAGGGTGGGGCCCTGGGGCTTCGCAGGGCCCCCCCATCCCACAGCCCCAGCCCCCCAGCCCCAAATCCCCCATCCATGGGTATCCCCAGCCCCACAGCTCCCATCCTGCCAGGCACCATCCCATCTTGCTCCGAATGGCCGGGGGTCTCAACCACCCAGGACAAACCTGGGTGCTCAGCCCCACGCAGGATCAGGCCAGCAATGCCTGGCAGTGGTAAACCCCAGCACCTAGGGCAGGAGCATCCTTCTGCGGCACAGCAGGGTCTGTGCCTCAGTTTCCCTCAATCACGGGGGGAGGGTGGGTGGCTGCGGGGGGTGTTCAGCTCCCCCAGGCTTCAGCCATGGCACCAGCCGCCGTTCTGGCGAGGCGTTGCAGGGGGTGCAGCGGCAGCAGCCTGGCAGCACACGCCGCGCGCAGGACCACAAGAAAAGGGGATTATTTTTAGTGTGGTTTCTAAGGAAATGAGACTTCAGCGGCAGCTCGCTCTGTCTGTTGGCCGCCCTCCTCTTCCTCCCCTCGCAGGGTGCTCGCTGCTCAGCTCCGGTGGGGACAGGCCCCAGCCGGACCCGGTCCCTGCTCTGGAAGCTCTGGAAATGCAGTGAGCGTGGACAGGTCTCTGCAGGGGGGGTGATGGTTTGGGGACTGTCGTGTCCCCACAGGGCTACTGGTGGCTCAGCTCCGGGTCACCCAGGGTGGGCATCGAGCCCTTTCTGTGTGGTCCAGCCCAGGACTCTTCGTGCCAGCAACATCCAGAAAGAGAAATATTTATTGGCTGAGATGGGAAAAGACATGGCAGGATCTGTCCCCTGCTCCTGGATCTCTGGAGATGGACGGACAGATGGTGTGGGTGGATGGATGTACCCGACACCCTGGTGATGGGCTTGCTCAGTGGGGCAGCGCCCCTCCTCGGGGCCGCAGGCAGGCAGCTGGGGACCAGCCTTGTCCACGCACGGCACAGCACGGACAGAGACAAACCCTGTGGCTGTAGGCGTGGGGGAGCAGTGGGGCACATCCTGCGGAGTGTCCCCACCCCGTCCCTGGTAACCCTGAGGGGCAGCGAGTTTGCTGGGTCTCAGCTGCAGCCGTGCGCCGCAGCCGTGCCCACGGAGCAGAGCCTCCCTCGGTGCCTCCCTCTGCCCCGGGTGGCTGTGGCCGAAGGCTCCATCAGCCTCGTGACACCCATCTGCGCCCGGCTCCAGCCACCTCCCGAAGCAGCATCTGAGGGAGCAAACCCCCCCCTCCTGCCCTCTGGGTGCCTGGTGCTGGCAGCATCGCGGTGGGTACGCAGAACAAGTTCTGCCTCATTTCTGCGCTGGGCGTTTGGGCAGCGGGGAGGGAACGGGTTTAAGGAACAAGTCCTGTCCCGCTCCTCTTCCCTGTTCCATCCCCCCCGGACTTGTTCTTCGGGTCCGCACGGTGCGGGCAAGCCTGGATCTCCTGGGGGGAAACTGAGGCAGGAAGTATGTGCCGGAGCATTGGCAGTGTCTTTCCCACTGGTGGGTTTGCAGGTGGGCACCAGCTGCAGGACACAAACATCTCTGCAAACCAGGGAGGCTTTTCACTCCCCAAAGCTGCCCCACAGACACACACCCCCAGCAGCCTCCCCCAGCCCCCCCCTTCCCTTTCTGCCATTGCTTCTACACTGCCACGTCCCCCTCCTCAGCCATGGGGCCATCTGGCCTCGTCCACCTCCCAGGGACCCGGCTCCCGGTGCCCTCTGCCCTCCCAGTGCCTTTGATGTGCCGCTCGGATGGGCCCCAGGCATGCGGGGACGGACCCCAGCTCCCACGGGCTGGGGGGGCCGTTTGCTTTCAGCCCCTTCTTCATTTTCTAAATTTTCAATCCTCACAACAGAGCAGGGACCTCGCAGCGTTTCCACCTTCACCTCTGGCTGGGTTCCGTATGTGAGGTCTGTCCGGGCACGGAGAGACCCAGCGTTGGGTCTTGCACCCCCTTCCCATCCCCTGTCTGGGAAAAAACGTGGATGATGGGGGGGAGTGAGGATGAGGAGGGAGCCACAGCCTCGAAGGCACCATGGCCACAGGCAGCCCAGCCACCGCCGCCGGCGTTTTCAAAAGCTTCCACCGTGCAAATGCTTAAGTGCAATTTGATATTGATCCCCAGGGAGCCCTTTGATGTGCCCCCACACACACACACTCCCTGGTCAGAGGATGAGAAACTGGGGGCCCCCTCCCCTCCGGCCAGCTGCGGTAAAGTGGCTCCGCTTCAAAGGCAGCTCCGCGCCAGCCCCGCAGCGGTGGCACAGCCGGTGATGGGGCATCTGCTCCCCCGTCCCCACGGGGGAGGTCAGGGACCCCCAGCCCCACTCCTGGTGCTGAAGAAGCCCCCACACTGCGGCCGCTGGGGTGGATGGGTGACGCTCGGCCATCCCAGGCGAGGGCAGGAGGTAGTGAGATCCCACCAACGATTCGGTTCAGGTCATTTGGTGGGTTGGGACCGATCCTGCTGCTCCACTTTGCGGCCTCCCTGGCATCCAGCAGCCTCCGTCCATCCACCCCGGTGCTGGGCTGGCCATGGCAAGAGGTAGGAGAGAAAAAATGAGAGGAGCAGGGCTTGCACAGTCCAGCCTCCAGCCACGACTGGAGAGCTGTGAGCACCCTGGGCACCCGAGCGTCACTATCTTGGCACATTCAGACCGGCTGCTTCCGTCTAATCCCCAAATACCACAACCCAAACGGTGCGGCTCAGCTCCCACATGTCTCCAGCCAGATTCCCTCCAGCACCCCGAGCAGCACAAGTGGGTTAGAAAAATCCCACCACGCTTGGGAGGCGAGCAGGGACCCGGCTGGCCGGTCACAGCAGCACAGAGCCGTGCAGAGCACATTCCTGGGGGGAGTTTGTATCCTCACCTCGTGCTCCTGCACCAGGCGCGTGCAGGAAAAAGCCCTTGGAAGCCGCCTGCCATCCTCCTCCTCCTCGCTGCCATTTCGCAGCCCCGGAGTCGAAGCAGGCACAGAAGCAGGGTGGTTTGGATCGAGGGGCCGAACGGGAGAGGATCCAGGTGGTGTTTTGTAAGATGGCTGCGCCGTCACACCCCCCCAGCCTGTACACAGCCCGATTTTAAGGCTGGTCTCCTTCCCCACCGCGCAGCTTCAGCCTCTGGATATCGTAAAAAAAAAAAAAAATCGGCTGCTGCGTTAGCAATCGTTACGGCACCAGGAGGCCCAGCTTCCCTCACTCCCAGTCCAGGCAGTGGTATCCTGCTGGGAGAGGGGAAAACGAGGTCGGCTCTTTGCATCCCGCTCTGCTCCCCGTTTCTCCCAGCAGCCCCGGCCCCAGCACACGTGTCCCGTCCCCATCGGCTTGCAGGGAAATGGAAGACTGGGGGCTTAAGGGAAAGGGGAGCTATTCACAGCTAAAGGGGCTCAACCTGCGAGAGGGGGCTTATCTCCTGAGACCCCGGAGAGTTGGGGCTGTTCAGCCTGGAGAAGAGAAGGCTCCGGGGAGACCTTCCAGCACCTTCCAGTGCCTAAAGGGGCTATAAGGAAGCTGGAGAGGGGCTTTGGACAAGGGCGTGGAGTGACAGGACACGGGGCAATGGCTTTAAACTGGAAGAGGGGAGATTTCGATGAGATCTAAGGAAGAAATTCTTCCCTCTGAGGGTGCTGAGGCACTGGCACAGGCTGCCCAGAGAAGCTGTGGCTGCCCCATCCCTCGAAGTGTTCAAGGCCAGGTTGGATGAGGCTTTGGACAACCTGGTGTAGTGGAAGGTGTCCCTGCCCATGGCAGGGGCGTTGGAACTGGGATCTTGAATGTCCCTTCCAACCTAAACCATTCCATGAATCTGTGATTCTAAAAAAAGCATCCTCCTCCCCAGAGGGCTTGGCTCCCCCTGCCCAGGGCCAGGGAGGGCTCTGCCTACCGGGCAGAGGCTGAGGGAACAGCACAGGGCAAGAGCAGGCAGAGTCCCTTCTCCTCCCAAACATAACAATGACCCTTGGCAGGTCCCTGGCTTTGAGATCCGGCATCAAACCCCGCAAACGATTCCCACGTTGTGGCAATGGGGTCCCTCCTGCTCCCAGAACCCCCCTTCCCAACAGCAGGTCTGAAAACAAGGCTGTGAGTTTTGCCTTGGAGCAGAGCAAAGGGCAAGTTCATAAAGTAAAAGATGTGGGAGTATTGGCGTCCGGCTCCTGCGGGCAGCCAGACACGCTGCCCCGGGGCAGGAGAGCGGCCGGAGCGCAGTGGGGCAGGGGGGGAACACCAACCGTGCTCCTAGCTGGAAGGAGGAGAGAGTCTTGACTATAAGAGATGCGGCATTTGGAGACATCCACAGAAATAAGTTTATTTCCCCTACCATCAGGATTATGAAACCACAGAAGCAGAGTTTAAATATTTACAAAGTAATCCAGCGCCCCATGGAGATGAAGAGAACAAAGGATGAGGAGGGTCTGGAGGGCTCACCCTCACTGGAGAGCAACGAACGGCAAAGCCCCGGAGCTCTGCAGCACAAGCACGTGCAACGGGCACAGGAGGGGGGCACAAAACTGGCACCTGGAAGGTGAAGGACGGGTGAACCTTTAACGTGGCCAAGTCAAAGGGGGCACCATGAAGAAGCCGGTAGTGGGACGGAGGAAGATGCAGGGAGAGGACGTTCCTTACTCACCCACCCCTCTGCCACCTCCCACGCCAGGAGGAAGCAGCCCACTGCCCACACAACCGCAGCCGCTGGCTGCAGCGCTGGCCTGACACTACCACAGCGTAGGAAACCAGTAAATCCGACCAGCCCACCTCCCTCTCCCAGCATCCCACCTCTGCGGGCACCATCCTTCGTTGCATGAGTACACACAGCTTTGCGTGTCCAGCACGGAGGTGCGGGCTGGCTCTGCGGTACCTCGGCTCCGGGTCTTGCTCTCCCGTTAGCCACATTTCCTTCGGATGCCCAGAGCCGTCCTCCGTCTCTGTCGATGGAAGCGGGACGGCTGGTCAGCCAGGACTTGGGTGAGGTGCTGCCCTCCTTCCCTGGCAAACAGCAGTCCAACCCGCTACGAGGCCCGTTCGGTGCCGACGATAAGTCTCTGTTGGCAACCCAGATCTGCTAAAAAGCGTTAGGAGCAAAACGACAAGGGGGTTCTCACGGTGGGGAATGGCACTCGACATGTTTTCAGAAGGGCCAGGAGCAGGGATGTGGCCAGTGGCCCCGCTCCCAGCCTCCCCTGACAGCCTGGAGTCTCAGCTTTGGCAACGCTCGTATAGCTTATCGATAAAACCCCGGCGCGACGTGCGAGGCAGGCCCAAGAGTCTCTGGGTTATTGCTACAGGCTTCAGCCCTGGGCCAGGGACTCCCAGCACATCCTTGGCGGGCCACTGAGAAATCGTACTTAAATTAAAAACAGAGGCAAAGGACTCATCTCTCCTGTTCAAGGCGCTCATCCTAGGGCACGGTAGCCAGCGGGCTCGCTGGGTGGAGACCGCAGCAACACAGGGCAGCCCAGTACGACACCAGCCTTTCATCATGAGGTTCTCTTTGATCAAGAGCTCGGCTTTCTGATCAGCCCCAGGCCCAGCACCCGCCACCCGACTTTCCACGCGCGCTTGAAACGACGGCACAGAGCAGACATCGACGACTGTTTCAGTTCCAGGCAGACGGGGAAGGGTGCCGAGGTCTGCACACCTTCTCCACCCACCCCAGAAAGGCCAGCACCAGATGACAGACAACTGGGTGCCAGGGAGAAGGGAGAGGTTTAAGGGGCTATTTAAAAGTGACCGAGGAAGAGGAGGAAATGCAGAAATGGAGAAGGCCAAGAGGAGTCCCCGAGCCTCCCACATGGCTAGAGGAGTTGGAGAGGTGGAAGCGGATGGAAAGGCACACTGGGACAGGTGTGAGAGCCAGGAGGGTGACTGTGAATGGGCTCCCCAGTCAGAGGAAGCCACAGAGATGGCAGGCAGGCGAGAAGAGCTTTCTTGCTGGCCACGAGCACTCCTTGAGGTTGAAATTCATCAGGTAGTGGAGTAAAGACCTGCTCTTTCATGGCATGAGTGGAAAAGCCATTCTCCATCCTCTGCAGTCAGAGGGGATCTGCTCAACTGGACATAACCCTTCAGCCACACTTTTTTTTAAAAAGTCACCTGGCTCAGAGCCCCACAGAAAGCAGCATCTGCAGGCCAGAGCCTCAGCAAACACAGACCCAGACTTCTTGTCCTGGAAAACGTCCTGGGTCACATCCAAATCCACTTCCCACCTAGCACTCACGAACAACTTACTACCCGTCCTGCCTGATCCGGGGCTCAGAAGGCCCATCAGCCCCCAACGCTGCCAGACCAGCATTTCTCACATCAAAGCCAGTCCTGCAAAGTGTTTTTACCCGAGGTGTGCTCTTTGAAGCACACCAAGGAAGTAAACAGACCTTCTTGCTCACTGCCCTGAAACCAGCCGCAAGAAAGCCAGTGCCCCAGTTTGCTGCTGCAAAGCCCAACCAGAACACGAGTATCTTCCAGTCCCTTCACCTCTTTTTTGAATCTCTGATGGCCCCACTAAGCTCAGGTCTCAGGTGCTGCTTTCAAAACCCTACGCTAAGCCTTCTGCCCCAGAAACACGCAGCTGCTGCTGCTGCCACCTCTGCAGGCTCAGATATGCTGCGACACACGAAGCAGGAGGGATCAAAGCAAAGTCAGCGGCTCGTGACAAGCGTAACGACCGCTTTAGATATTCAGAGCACAGGGAGAAGCGGAGAAGCTCTGTTTTCTCTGGCACAAGCTAAAAGGGACGCAGCAGTACACTCCCAACTCTGCAACAGGCAGAGCTGAAAGTGTGCAGGCTGCCATGAGCCATGCCCAAGCCAGTCGATCGACTTTCCTGCCTTTCTGGGCTCACCAGCAGGACCAGATGAATTTGCCCTGCCACGGAGCGCTCCTCTATGCGTCTCCTCAGAGGAGCATCCCGCTGTCAACACCCTTCTGTCACTACTGGGGAGACTGTCAGTGAGTGCTGTGGCACCCTACATCCCCAGGAAGAACCCCACACCTCCACTTTGAAACATGTGCTACGAGAGAGTCACTCAACAGGGAAACAACAACTCCTTCTTGGAGACTCAGGAAATCTGAGGAAGCATCTGATGAAGTCTGCCAAGAGGAAGAAACCAAGTGATCAGAGAGAACCTTACGAGGTGGATCTGCTAATGCTCCTTGCAGCATCACTTTGCAATGAAAGCAAAGGTGCCCACGCCTCTCCTTTCCTGTGTTTCTACCTACCAAATTGCAGAAAGGAAGCATATTGAAGGAGAGAGTAGGAGGCTCCAGGACCCCTGACATTGGGCGATACCATCAACAGAACAAAAACAGAAGGAAAAGAAGCCAGTTCCAGGAAACAAAGATGAGCTGTTACAATGGAGTGGAGTTGCCACCTTCCCCGGAAAACGCCTCTCAGAGTCCCATGCCTCCATCTCACTGGATCAGTCACGGTTTCCTCCTTCGTGTGCCCACGGAACGGGGAGTTCACAGCTGCCATCACCGCAAGTGGAGCGTCAGAACAACGGTCACGATCAGCCCCAAGAAGAGGACAAAGGGAAGCCAGGTCTTCACAAATCCCCCTATGCTGCAAGATGGGAAAAAGGGGGAGGGTTTAAAAGTAAGAAATCAGCAAAGACAAAAGGGAGAAAAGGATGTGAGAGCAACTGGGGAAATCAGAGGGAGACAGGTGCCCTTCTGACTTTCTTATCCATTGCTGGCACTGCCACACATCACATCCCGGAGATTCACTCAGTGTTTAAAATTGAGACTAAATCAGGTCCACAGACAACTGTATCATGAACAATAGGGCTGGACTCTCCTTCCAGCTTAAATTCAGGTCGAAGACCAGCACGTTTCATACCTGCACAGGCAGGAGTGGTGACAGGAGACCAACAAAAATGAAACCTCATTACTGCCAGGCCTTGTTATTCAGACTGCTGGTGTATTTAACGAAGACAGCAGGGACTACACTTGCCTAAAAGTTGATAGAGAAGCTCTTCCAGAACAGGGGAGACCCAACAGAAGTGGGGCAACTCAAAAGCTTTATGCAGGGCAGTCTTTGCAGAATCTCCTCTTCAGGCACGAGGAGCTGAAATGGAGATGAAGTGCCCTGTCTAGTAAGGAGAGCTCGGGGTTTCCCTCTCCACTCAAGTTCGAAGCTCTATACCAGTTGGAAATCTGACTAGGTTTTATGTAAACAAGATTCAAGAGAGGGAAGAGAAACCAGTAATCCTTGGAGACAAGCCAGTCTGTGGCCTTATGTTCTGACCTAACCCCACCAACAGACAACACAGAGTGAGATTTGCTTCAGCTAGCATTTCTCAAATTCGAAGCACCCTAAATTAGCTGCCAGATACAGTATGTTAGGAGCAGCATCTGGTGAAACCCAGAAAGCACCCTTGGTTCTTATTCCTAAGAAGAGGCAGCACGTAGTGACAGTACCACCTACCAGCAACATACATCTCTCCCCCACAACACGTGAGTGTTTCTCCCTTCTCCACAGGACAGTCTGAGGCTTTGGAGAGCGAGGAAGAACGAAAGAAACAGAGACCCTTTGCCTGCTGAATCTAGACTGCTCCTCAGCTCACCTTACATACTTCCCATACAGGAGTGAGAAGAAGCAGAGTTTCACCATGTTCCAGGAGGTGCTGTTATCGTATCTCATCAAGTTTAAGGCCAGAGCCACATGAGAATGGCAGTTATCACAGCAAAGGTTGTGCTGGAAGAGAAAAAGGGGCACAGGATTAGAAATCGTGACCTTGGGGCTCCCCAGTTCTGCACCCTGTGCTGGTGCAGACCTGCAGGTCCCACTCCTGCAGCAAGGACCCAGAGATATTTCTCCACACACAGACAGGGCATCACCACCGGAGCCGTACCATTCGGTGCTTGTACTCCTCCGAGGCATCATGTACGGCCGTGTCCCAGGCATTGGGACCACTGGAGTATACTTTGCTGGGATCCAGTTTCCAGTACCTAGAAGGAGGAGAACAGATCCCTTCACGTTAGTGCTGCACCTTCACAAGTTCTTGCTCTTCCCAGCAGAAAGATACTTCAAGGACTTAGAGAAATCCACTACCTCTGGAGTCCACGGAGCCGAGCTCTTCCAGACAAGCGTACGCTGCAGAGGGCAGCGGAAACTACTGCTCAGCACCCTCAGCCCCCCAGAGAGAGAAACTGCAGACCTCAGGGGCACAGACAAAACTCTGAACTGCTTTCACGTCCTGTGATGTGAAACCTTCAGGCCATTCAAAACGTAAACGTGACCCGACAGACACACAAAACCCAGGCACCTCTCCTCCTCCTCCTCCCAGAAAATCATTAACAGGATGTGAGCGATGACAGTTCATTAGCACAGCACAGGCAGTATTTACTTGGAGTGCTTGTTGTTAACATTATCTTAAAATGTTTTAGCCTTCTCTTTTTTTTTTTTTTTTAATAAGGGCTCCGTACAACTCTCATTATTAATACCATTACGTTGCTGTCACGCTTCTCAAAAGATTTAATTTAACGTGGTTTCTTGAAAAGCAGAGACACAGTAGCCATCCACTTGAATTAGGGCATCTGAACAACAAGAAAAGCAATATCGTAGCACGTCTGTCTCCAGGAATTAAAGGACATCTGCAGGTCAGTCGGTTAGTTTAATAAAAACTAACATGAGCACTTACTTCACTGGCTTCCCAAATGCCATGTTGTCTTCCTACAAAAAAGGAAAAACGTCTCAAGAGGATAACCCCGCGCAATATTCATGACATGCTTCTCGCTGGAAGGCCTCGCAGCCCACGATCGCTTAGCGACACAACCGTCGCGCTGCCTCAGCAGTCTCAGGACACCAATCTTTTTTGTGTGTCTGGATCCAGATTCCAGTTGTTTTCACGCTCCTGTGCTGGGCACGAGTGTATTTATACTCTATACATGGTGACATCATCTAGCTACACGGTATATGTACCTTTCTCCCTGTTTTGTGGTTGTTGGGTTTTTTCCCCATTGTTAATACCTTGTTAATTCAAAGTTGTAAGTGTCCCAACCTATTAAGAGTATTAATTATCCCAACTTAAAACTCCCTTACTGTCAAAATCCACCAGAGAGTTTACAAGACTGGCACATACCTGATGCTAAGCAGCATGACAGTGACAGGCATGCCAAGGAAGTTGGAAGGCAGCTTCTGTTACTCACAATTAAGGTCTAAAATTCCCAATTAAGAGCCTGAACGACAAGATTTTCCCCCTTCTTCTCATCAAACCAAACTAGCCACTATCTAAGATATCCCCCAAGTGACCCTCACTGGATAGCAGCCCACGGAGTGCTAGCAAAGATCCATGACCCCCAGAAACATCTCAAGCCATTACTTTGTAGAACTTGGAGCTGCAAAACGCAGGGGAATGGTTTAAAAGTCACCAAGGAAGGTGAGAAGCAGACGGAGCACAGATTCCGCTTACGCACCCGCATCCATCGCCTACTTACCGAGACAAAGTACGGCCCCGCGAAGTCCCGGATGACTCCGGTCGACGTGCAGATGCCCATGTGGCCGATGATGGGGAAGAGCCATCTACCGAGGCAAGAAGCGAAGCATCAGGCTGAGATATTTGCCCCCCAAGCCCACCGAGGGCATGCGACATGCTGCCAGAGCGGCTGCGCGACCAGCTGCATGGCACAGGAGAGACGGGCACAGTTGGCGTGCCACAGGGAGCCGAGGGAGGAAAGCAGGTGAAGCAAAGCCAGGGAAAGACTGGCAAAGACACGGAAGAGGTACAAGCGGAAGAAAAACACACAGGGAATACCCCAAGCTATGCTGACAAGGAGGTCGAGAGTCAGCTCGTCTGTGGGGCAGGCAGGCTCCGGGATTTTAGCGGCGGTTATGGAGAGCACAAGGCTCCAGAGACCTGCACTACCCACGTCCCTGATCAGGGAAGGGTGAGCCCTGGGCTCCCAGACCAAACCCATCTCTGTATCCAAGTAAAAAGTTTACATCTAGGAGAAGCTGCCTTGAGATAAAAAACGAACTTTCCACTTCAACATCTGAAAATAAAGTCATCCTGTCCATCTTCCCATCCACACTGCATTTTTTCCCGGCAAACTAGATTCTGGCACCTCAGAAAGAAAACAGGGCTCCGGGAAGAGCATTCTCACCCCTAAACGATCCCATTGCTTTGTAGACTTTCTCCTGCCCGCAGGATACGCACAGCCCCAGGAAGCAGCGGGTCTGTATCCCAAACCTTTGCCATCATCATCACTTAGAAGCAAATACTTCAGGCCAAGTAAATACTTCAGGCTCTCTCCCACATCCTCCAGCAATCCCAGGTTTGCCGACCTCTCTCCCATTCCTTACTCCTCTCCCATTCCTTACTCCTCTCTCCCTCAGGGACTGCACGCGGCGACTGATGTTTCAGAAGAGATTACAGCAACGCTGAACAGCAGCAGCTTCACAAGCCACGGCTCAATTAGAGGGATCCTAAATCTATCCGAACAAAAAGGGACTGAGGCAGTCGGAGGCTGCGAGGAAACAAGGCACACGCGCCGATAAGCGCCGCTGAGGTCATAACCACGCAGCTCCTGTTGATGACGTAACTCTGTGAGGTAGAGGAAGGACTCTGCGAAGTCTGATGTCCTGCGCTCATGACACTGACCCTCCGCGTGCTGCTACCGGGTGGGACGCACAGCAGCCGGGCAGTTGGGCTACCTGGGAAACGTTTCATCAGCCACAAGGTACAGCTGAGCGTTGCCACCTTCAAAGGTCGAGACGCTTCTTTCTATTTTTAATTCTCCTCTCAGCACTGACTAGCTCCCAAGCCTCCAAATCCAAGGAGGACAGGAAACATCAGAGGGAAAAAGTGGAGCTGTTACGCAATCTAAGGAAAGATTGTGCCAAATAACAACACCAAAATTCCTACTGCAAAACAAAAGCCACAGGGAGATGTCACTGGTCAGCAGGGAACGAACCCACGAACACATACAGGTGCCCAATGACTCTGGCAGCAGGACAGCTCTCTTCACCAGTCCCAGAGGGAGATAAGAAGGTTAAAAGCTTTGGAAAATCCTCCGGCAAAAGAAAAGGTGGAAATTTTAAGCAATCAAAGAAGAAAAGAGGTAAAAAGCAAAGTTGGTTTGTAGCTGTGCGCGAGACAGCGGCGGAAAAGTTGCAGCTTCTCCTCCGCGAGGCGCGTCCCGGTGCCAATCCCGATCCTGGCACGGACCACACCACGTCTTCTACCTGACTGCCGGCTCTGGCTCGGCAAACACCCTCACCTGATTTGACCCGCGGGGAAGAGGAAGGCACGAACCCGAGCCTCCGCGTTCCCAGCCTACCCCCAAAGCCACAGCTCCCAGCTTCCCGCTTTCCCACGACCAGGGGAAAACTCCGCTCTCCTCGGAGCCAGCTTGCGCTCGACTGGCGCGCCCGGGAAGGCAAATCCGCTCCCAGCTCATCAAAAGCGAAGCGCCGAGACGCTCCTCGAGGCATCAGGTGGTCGGCGACTGCCGCCACCAAACCTTTGCTCCATGAAAGGCTTCCCACGCTTCGCCGGATCCCTCCGCTCCCGCAGGGACAAGCCCGCTGCTCGCAGCGCTCCCCACACACGCCCGTGCTGCAGGGCAGGGGGAGCCCTCCCCAGGGGCGGATCCCACCCGGGCCCCCCCAGCACCCCGCAGCGGGCCGGGCCGTTCCCGGCAGCGCGGCACAGGCTCGGCCCGGCCGGGCCGCCCGGGGCCCGCACTCACGTCAGGACGGGGATGGGTGTCCACACCACGCAGTACGGAAAGCGGCCGCGCTCGGCGTCCAGCCCGGCCCCGCCACCGCCACCATTGAACTGCTTCATCTTGGCCTCCGCTTCCGCCATCACCGGGGCCCGGCCCCCCCGCCGCCGCCACCGGCGGCCGCGTTTGCGTCACTTCCTGGAGACCGCACCTGCTTCCGGGCACGGCCGGTAACCAGGAAGCGGGAGCGGGCGGGCTGGCGCACGGCGTGGCGCCGGCGGGGGGGGGCAGCTTCTCCGGGCCCTCGCCGTTCTGGAGAGGGGGTCCGGGCTGGAGGTCCCCCGCCCGCTGCCCAGCCCGGGCAGGGACCTGCGGCTCCCCCCGGGGCTCCGGCGGCTCCGTGCGGGGCAGGAGGGTCGTTTCACAGCGGGGCTCTGGGCCCCGGCGGGCACCTTCGCCCCCCGCACCTACCTTGCGCGGATCCGCCGCTCGAACGGCGGCAGCCAACTCCTCCCTGTTGCCCTTCCAAAGATCAGAAGTTGGAAGCGTCATTCCCAGGTGGAACCCCTCAGGAAAGCACAAAAGCAGAAACAAACATCGCACTGAGCCTCCCCCGAGAGAGGAGGTGGTGCAGGTACTGCAAAGGGAGGAACAGCACTTACAAATGGAGAACCGGAGTAGAAAAATAACAATCGCTTTATTAGGAAGTTTAATTCAAACTACACGAGAAAGCTGAAGAAGAAATATGTTTATTCCAGATTTCCGCCCACCACAACACGCTCAGCAAAATACAGGGTGACAACTCACCGAACTATGGGAAGAACAGGGAGGACAGCGCTCACCCCAGCCCCAGGACAGGGATGTTCTGCCCAGCGGGTGCAGGAGAGCTGCCGAGCGCCCAGACCCCACTCTCCTCTTGGCGTCCTTCCATGCTTTCCTTGGAAGCCGCTCATTTCCTCCTCCCGCAGACCTTGAGCTGCATTTCCAGAGTGCCCAGAGCTCTCCAGCACAGTGTGTGGTGTCACACAGCACCATGCCAAGGGGTTGTGCCACTAAAACAGTCTTGGCACCTTCCCGCACACAGTTGGGTTCCCAACATCAGTACAAACTTACAGCTTCCACGTAGCCCCACTTTTTCCTGAAATTTCTCCTTCATCACAGACTTTTCTTATCTCTACGCATTCTGCTTTCCATTACCTGACTTTGCTCAAAGCCAAGTCCAGCCTTCCACATTTACCAACACACTCTCTGCTCTGGGGACAGAACAGCACTTCCACGCTCACCGAATTTTAGACTAATGAAGCTTCCAGCTTGAAAGCCCAGGAGATGGGTAACCTCTGCCCACAGCAGAGGCACATCAGGGAGGAGGACACCAGTCTGGAGTTGCCACTATGGCAGTAGAAAGCATTGGCTAACAGTCTAGTTTAGAGGTGGCCTACCCGCCCTCCATACACGCTAACCCGTCCTATGAGTACTCGGGCTTCAACACAACTAGCTTAGTAATGCTCTGCAGACTACATTTCCTCACCTCCCCCGTGCCCTCAGGAGATCATCTAACATCCCACCTTATTTCCTAGTCTAGATCATGTTTTAGGACAGCCTCTCCAAGACGGAGGGGCAGAGCCACCCACCGACACGCTCATGTCGAGTCGAGCTGTGGCGTGGGCATCATCTGGGCATGACCTGTCACTGCGTCAGAGTTGATCGAGAGCCTGAGACTGTGCTCCTCGGGATCTGACGGTGAGGAAATTCACAAAACAGTCCAGTTCCAAAAGGGAGAAAGCCAAGGAAAGACAGACACCCTCGAGAGCAAAGCCATGCCTGGTGCTTTGGTTTCTAACGGACGCTTCCTATTTTGGCACTTGGGATGGAAGATGCACACAAAGGTTGTATGTGTTTCAGTGAACACTTTTTGTTCAATGAAGAAAAATACTTGCATTGATTTGCTCCAGGCGAACATAAATATCGGAGACGGTTAAAATCTATGAATAGGGGCCAATGTTCACATCAGCTAATGTGGCCCTGGCGCGTTTGTCGGATTAGGCAATGGATTTGCTCTTCCTGCTCGTGTCTCCGAGACTGCTAAGCAGCATTATCACCAGGGACCAGCTCCCTTGGCAAAGCCACGCTGCAAGGACGACAGCGACAGCCTCAGCAGGACGCGTCTCCCCGCAGTGCCGCCTCACACCCTCCCCTCCCGCGTGGGCAGGGGGCATTTCAGACAGCCCAGTTTATTCCCTCTTAAACCAAGCGCAGGAAAGCAAACCCAGCTGTTGGAGCACGGGAAGAACACCGTTTTCCCCAGGCTGGATTAAAAAAAAAATAAAAATAAATCAATACAGCACTCCTGTACTGCACAGCTTTCCTTTGTGTTTGTCAGGCAAGCAGAAGGGCTCTCCATCCCCAGTAGCGCACTGGCAGAAAACGGGTGAGCTGTAGCTGACAGCAGGGTCTTCCTAGTGACAACTGGAAAGCTGCTGCTGTTCTACTGCTATTGATCTAAGCAGAATACAAAACACCTGAAGTCAGCAGGGAAAAATAGCTGCAGTTGGAAAAGAAACTGCAGGGAGGGGGTGGGGGGGTGGTGGAAGTGGGGAGGGGGAGAGCAGGTAAAAAGTTCTCCATGCATAAAATTAAAGGCCGGGCTTTTTATCGCAGCTATCTTGCCTGACTACAACGCTGGATCGATGCACAGAGCGGGAATACTGCCATCATTGTTTCTGCAATCTCTCATTTGACGAGAAACAAAAGGTTTCACTCCCACTTCTGCCAGCGACTTGCCACCGATGGTTCCTCTCTCCCGTCAGCCCAAAACCTCCTCAGGACAACCATCTCTGCCTACTCGCTGCAGGTGCCAGGGCATGGCTCGTGCCCCGGAGACGCGGAGCCCTTCCGAGAAGAGAGCCTTTCCGCTCCGGGAAGGAGTGGCCCAGACCGTGCAGCGCTTTGGCTTTGTCCAAAGCCATGGCGATGGCTGGAGCTCGGCCGGGAAGGGGTTCGGATACCTCCCCTTCCCACCCTGGCTCATCTCTGAGCCTGAAAGAAGCAGGCACCCAGCCAGCTCTTGTTCAGCAAGCGGCTTCCTTGGGAACCTTCCCTGTTGTGACAGCTCAAACATTGCAGGGACTGCCAGAACCAAACCACTCCAGGAGGAGATCCCCTCCCCCTTCTGACATTGACAACCGAGGCAGCAGCAGGCAACACCGCGTGCAGGAGACGCTCTAAAATGTCAGCGAGGCGCAGGCTGATGGAGGACACCAAGGCGTCCTTCCCCCGCCCTGGAGGTGATGCTGGGGTGGGTTGCTTTGCGGTTTTTGTTGTTCCTTTCCTGAGGTCTGTGCCCGCTGCAGTCTGACAGCCTCTAATCGCTCAGCGTGAACCAGAAACGTCGCTGCCGTCTGTACTGATGATGGTGCTGCTCACACGCGCGAGAACACACGCAGGCGCAGCCACCCACCCCACAAAGCGTGCCCCAAAGTCATCTCACCCCTCAGCTCTAACCTTCGGGTCTTTTCGGCTTCCCTGTCACTTGAAAGCTGCATTTCCTTCTCTCTCCCTCTCCGATTGACAGACTCAATCCAGAGGGCAACTTCTATGCTTAAAGGGAAAGCCACTGGTTTCTCAGGGACACGGGACACAAGGTGGAAGTGCTCCCAGAGCCAAGTGCAAGTCACGATGATTTCTCCACCATGAAATCCACAAAAAGGCCCACCTGCTCTCCTTGCCAGCCCCAGAGGGGTTCCCCATCGGTCTCACCTCCCGCAGCAGCAAGGCCCGAACGAGCTACAAGCAGCAAAACAGGCAGAGGACTGAATTCCTCCCCGCAGCAACAGCAGGCAGTTTCCTGACACTCCGCTCCCATTTTGCTCAGAGACAGGAGCCATCTTGAGCCCTTTGCTGACTCGTTCCTGGCACTGCCAACAGCCACACCAGAGAAAAGCGAATTCATCCGTAGGGCTGCGATTGCCCCTCTCCCCATATCCCAGAGCATATCGTTCCTTTCCCTCCTCAACCCAAATCCCTTACCCAAATTACAAGTAAAACTCATTTTCTAGGTCCTTCTAGCCGTTTCCACCCACGATTCAAGCACTCGGCTTCCCCTTCCACGCTTCCTCTTTGTCCAACCATTCAGTCCAAGATCTGACCTAGTTAGTTCATTGCCAATTCCAGCTGTGGATGCACATTGCTTTGCTAGAGCAGAGCTGCCTTTTGAAGCAATCATTTATAATCAGACAGGATTTGAAATGAAGAGGCCTCAAAAGGCCTTCGGCTGAAAGGTGTCCAAGGGGAATTTTTAAGAGAAGAGTTCGAATGGGTTCTGGAAACAGCAGACTGGTTTTCTAACTCTTAAGGCCTGGCATTCTGCAGCTTGGAGGGCAGGAAAGTATTTGGGAGGTTTTGCAGCAGGAGCCCAGAGGAGTTTGTGGTGTCCTTGAGCAAGGGATCATCTCTGGGTCTAAATGCTGATGTCCAACACACCAGGCTGAGTGCGAGACACGTTAAGGCAATAAGTGTGCTGTTTCTGCCAGCGGAAACATCTCAGAAGATGAGTCAGTAACGTGGTGACTCAGGCAGGCGACCTCAGGTCTGCCCCACAGTCTAAGTCACCAGGGCTCTGCTTCTCAGAGCAAGAGGCTATTTAAGAAGAGCTAAAAGGCAAGGATGGACTGTTTTCCTCGCTCAGTTTTTCTGCTCCCCCTCGCTCACCTCTAACTCCTGGGTTCAGCAAGGACTCAACGAGGATTCTATCAATTTTACCCCCCCCACCCTGACAAAACATGATTCAGAGCATCTAACTGCATTACAGCACCCTTCGTCGTCCTGTAAGACGTGTGCATCACTTCTCTCTACCCCAGCAAGCCCCACGCAGCCGTTTCCATCCTCATCCCAATGTTTCCAACTTTAGGAGGTAGACTCCCGAGCACAGCCCCGGCCCTCGCTCCACTTACAGATCTGAGCTCCCACGCCTGGATAAATTAATACCAGCACTAACTCATTAGCCACCACAGCTTACAAGCCATATTTTGGGGTCCCCAGCCCCCTTCCCACTCAAGTTTACTGGGGCCTCTTTTCTCCATGAAGCAGCACTGTTGAATAGACAACATCCAGTCCAACCAGGCCACCCTCCACCCACCCTCATCCACCTCCATAAGAGGAGAAAGGTAGAACAAAGCCAGAACAATCCCCCAAACAAAATGACACCAAGAAAGAACTAGAACAAAGAATGTTTTAATTGCTTAACCCTTTCTCTTCCAGGGACCAGAAAAAACACGTTTTCTGCTCCTTCTAATGAGGGCAGTAAGGCTTGTGTGTTACCTCTACAACTGCAGGGGCAAAGTTTATGAGATGATCATCTTTAGGACTTGAAAAAGCAAGAAGCAATGGTCATCGCGACACTAAGAGAATCCTAGAGTCTCCTAACGGAGAGCCCATTGCTAGAATACAAAAATAAAGGAGGCATCCCTGCATATCCCAGGCTAGAAAGAGTTAACCATAAAGAGCAGGAAGAAGCTTTCCCAAAGAGGGGGTTGAAGTAAACAGCAGAGGTCAATAAAGCAACATCTTCTCCCTACTTCCCCAGCATGTTTTTTCCCTCACCAATAAATACAAATTCCTCATTAAGAAGCACAAAGCAGGTAGTCTGCCCACGACAAGGGGAAAAGGGGCTAGAGGCAGAAAGATTTTTCTCTCCCCTTCTCTCCCATTATTATTTATCTTTTTTAACCAAAGCAGCCATTGAAAAAAAAAAAGCAATCCACTGCAGAGGCAGGGAATCTTGTAGCTTTTGCACTGCAACTGGCAGGTAAAAGAGCTGCACTGTCTCACAAGGGTAAAAACAACAAAAAATAGCTGCCACAGCAAAAGGTGAATGGGGAGGGAGAGGTCTGTTCTTTTCAGAGCTTTCCATCTCAGTCTCTCAGTTTAAAAATCAAAGTCTGCAGACATTGTCTACTGAAAGCTGGAAAAAAAAAAAGTTTGAGTGGGAGGAGGAGATTAAAAAAAAAAAAAGGAGGATGCATCTAATAGGAAAGCCTTAAGCAAAAAAAGGCCAGACCATGTCAAAAAGCCACCCAAGTGAGAAGAATTTCCTGTTGCCTCTGGGTTTTGAGGAGCATTGAGTGCCAGGGTGCACCTGGGGCAGGGGAGCTCGTACATGACCAAACAGGTAAGCTGAACAGTCACATCTCCCGCGCTGGCACTGCGCGAAAACGAGCAAACGTGCCCTCAGCAGCCAAGTGACAATCTGTCCTGGGAGAGCTCTGCTTCAGCACAAGATGGAGGGCGAGTCTGCCATCACAGCTCAGCGGAGCCCAGGGGCAGCCCGTCATTTCTGGGTGGCGGGGGACACATGCCCACAAGACAGGGGCTCACCAAGGCTCAGTTTCACCCACTCGTGAAAGAGCAGACGGACACCTTTGTCCAAGAGGCAGGGATCAGATCCCAGCGAGCTCCGCTGCGATTACCAGGGAAGCGCTGGGAATCTCTCTATGCAGGGAACAGTGTCCTTGGAGAGACGCTGCCAGCTCCAAGCCTCTGTGACCTCTCTCCCTCCTGCACAAGGCTTACTCATTTCATAAAGACTGTTCTGGAAGGGAGAGGAAGCCAGTTCCCTCGATCAGCCAGCACTGCGCAGTCTCTCTCATCAACGCCTGGCAGCCAGAAGCAGCCAGAGGAGGAAAGGGAGGCCTCTCATCTTTCCACAGCAGGAACAGGAAGACCAGGGATTGCACCACATGGAAGAACAGCCTTAATGCAGCACACACACATGCGCACACACTCCCAGACACACATCTCACACCCCTGGGACCAAGGCTAGCATGTTCAGACCTTCAGCAGTAAGAGATACGAGACAGCGCAGAGCAGTTAAGATCTCCAGGGGCTCTTTGGTCTTAGTTGATAGTCCTAAAAAAACCCAACCTCTTCGGATTCGGTTGTAGCACAGCTGTGTAAGATCTATTTGATATTTAGTGTTTGGCAACTGCGAGAGGGAAAACCAGGGCTGCATGTTACATGAGAGGGGGAGGAATGGAAATACAATGCTGCATTTCTGGGGGTACTCCTGGCTGTGCAGCTGGAGTCAGTGTGTGGAGAGCAGGAAGAGGAAGGAGGGTTCCTGAGAGGACCACTAATCCATCAGATATTACACCAACAATGAGAAGGCCCACCTTGGCCAAGACAGAGCAACTGGCTGCACAAAAACGCTGCTGTCTAAAAGCTCAAAACTTTAGTTGCAACATATGCACGGTGGCAATGTTCTCAGCTCCAGCACGGGTGACACAGAGAGGAGCAGGTGAATACAGCTACACACACTTCGGGCAACAGAGAGAGAAGCTCTGGAAGAGTGTTGTCACCAGCCCCTTTCCTCAGTAGCTCTAGCTACGTGAGTCCTGGGCCTCTGAGCAAACCTGCTCCCATTGCCGTCTCCTTTCTCCACGGGTTCACAGACCACAGAAGAAAGTATCAGAGCTGGGCAAGCACATCCTGCCCTGTTGAGCTGCACATACTCAGTGCCTTCACTGTTTTCATCAACTAAGACAGATGCCCAGGGACAAAACAGGCAATATCCAGTCCTTAAAACAACACAGCTACATCTGGTGACAACGTGTTAGAGACGGAAGCCAGAAGAAAGATGTTATGGGATAAAACAGGTGTTTCATGGCCAACAATCCTAAACCAGGGGCCTCTAGACAGGCTGGTAGCACAAAAGCAGAGTTAAGCTTTCAAGACCAAGACCACTGCAGTAAATTCATTCCATAACCCCTGCCCTAGGTTTGTATTTTATTCAGGAATTTAACATCCCCTCCGCAAATGCACGAATGCAGGCAACATCCTCCTGTACCAGATGATACAGCAGCTCTGGAAAAACAAATCACCAGCTTACACTGCTTACAGACAACTCAAAGACCCCTGTTGGGACTAAATTCCACTAAAGGCAAACCCCAGACTGCACTGCCATGCTGCTCAGTAGCGTGATGGGAGGAGGAGGAGGAGGTGGTGGCGATGGTTTAAAGAGACAGCCGCTCCTGCCCCTGCCAGCTTGTCCTACTCTGTGCATAGTGCGAAACAGTGCAGTCATTCATCAGAGAAAGTTCAGGACCAAGGAAACTAGGTTCCCTTTCAGCCAAACAATGAGAGGAAGGAGAGGCAGTTCTGTTTTAGCTGGGCCGGCACTGGACTTGCCCCTCTGAGCTGTCTTCATCATCTGAGCCTCCAGCCCCACCACTGGTCAGTCCTGTAATCCGGTACCCCATGTTCAGCAACATCACCTCCAGCGGGTCCGCATTCATTCGCCTCTGGTTAGCTTGGGAAGCACCTTCCATGTCTACTACCACGCGGCCGTTCAGGGTTTCACTCTGCAAGACAAGAAGGAAGAGAACTCAGCACGGCAGCGCTAGGACCAAAGAGGGGCTGTTGCTGCTGCTGCAACTCTCAAGAGATCCCAACAGGGAAGACAGGAACGTGTTACCTCTCATGACAACACAACAGCCTTTCACTGCGGCTCTTACCTCTGGCCGAGGGTTCCACAGTCGTACAACTGGGTCAATGCCGCTGGTAGCCAGGAAGCAGTAACTGGGATGAGGCTGGAGACAATTCACAATCGACTCGTCTCCCTGCAGCACTCTAACAAGGTTGGTGGTTTCTTTCTCCCAGATGAAGAAGGAGCCGTCATCTGACCCACTGACTATGTACTGTGCATTGCTAGGGTGAGAGGAGCAGAGGCTGGAGATCACAGCTCAGAGCCAAAGCTAGTCTCTAGCAGACAGGAGAATCTCAGTTGGCTTCTACAATCAGCAGGCTGCCACCCCTCACGCTTATGGATCCAGATAAAGCTTTCTGTGTTGGTTCCCTCCATCCCCAGGATTCACGTTTTCAATCCCAAATGGCTTTTCTGAAACGCTAGCCCAACCAAGTCCTCTGTGGATCTGCTACTGAACCAGCTACTCATGCAGCCACACAAGGAGGAGGGTTTCTGTCATCTTTTTCAACCCTGCAAACCAGCGTCAGCGTCATTTTACGGATGGTCACACGGGGCTACGCGTGAGGCTTTATCCGACGGAAGAGAGCATTCTGCTGCTGCTCACTCTCCTGTCCTGCATCCCTACTACGCTCTGCCAACGTACCTGCCAAAGAAATTGGCCTCTTTGATGTCTGTAGTAGTGTTACAGTGGCCACAATATCGGAATTTGTAGTCGTAGCTGCGCTCCCTCAGCACCATCTCATCCTCTGAGATGGAATCCTTGCGACCTGTGGCTCGCAGCCGGATGGGGCCACCCCCTTTCTTGTCTTCAGCTGGAAAGACAACAGATTTCCCTCATAACAATTTGGGGAGGAACACGTCCTCAGCAAATAGAAGGCACTCTAGGAGACCCCAACAGCTTTAGAGAAAGAGTTAAGGACAATTCCAGCAGGGAGTAGGGTTTGGAAACACAAGCTTCCTTCCAGATTATCTCCTGGGTACATCAGACTCCTTTTATCATACTCTCACTCAAGAGCAAACTGGGACCAGGTGCAAGGAAAGAACAGGCTCAGGCCAGTTTTTGTGCACAACAGCAATCAATCTCTCTCAGAAGTTGGAGCTGTACTTCAGATGGGCAGTTTAAGGAGAAAATTCCTTGTCCAACCATTAGATTTTAGTATAACCTTGAAGAACCACACTGGACACTCGCACTCACCGTTATCACTCTTGGAGAAGAGGGCTGCATTGATGTCTCTGTCCAGTGCATCGCAGGCACTGCTATGTGCTTGTTCTGGGAACTTCCCTTTAAAGTCATCCAGACACTCCAGTGCTTCTGCCACGTACTTGAGTTCAAAAAGACAGCGGGCAAGACGGAAATGGGCCTTCAGGTGGCATGGATTCAAGGATATGGCCTTCAAGCAGTCTCTTAGAGCATCATAATGGTCCCCATCCCTGAAGAAAAGGCGGGGTGGATTAGATAGCCCAAGCAGAAACAGCATACATTTTCCACTGCTGTTTCCCAGCCCTCGTTTCACTCCGAAGCTTCTTGTTTCCAGCTTCCTCTGAGCAAGCAGACACCCCACAAGCCCCCGTACTAATAGCGTTTGCTGCTTCCCAGGGGCACCATCTGACCAAGACCAGCACCTCCACTCGTCTACAGGCAGCCCTGTAACGTGACCACGCAAGGAAGCCCAGCAAGTCTTGACCTGCCATTTTAAATCCGACAGAGCAGAGCTCGCTGATGGAACACATTTAGGGAAGTCCTTTGAAGATGGAGGATGCACAAACCCTCTGGCCAAGCAGACACAAGGCCTCTCCTGCAAAGGCAGCAGGGACTCCTCGGAGCACGACGGCTCACGCGTGCCCCTCTGTGGACGCACAGCGTGGCAGCACGTTTCCCTGCCCACACTCACAGCCACTTGTAGCCCTCAAGAAGGAGCTCCAGAACCACCACACTTCATAGACCCGACAGACAGATATCTAAAGCACCAGTCTTTTCTCACCTTCATAGGAAAAACCTTTAAGTCTTAGAAATAAGTGTTACAGCAGACCAGTATCATGATGGATATTTATATCCTATTTACAGTTACTGGAGACTACGCTTGATTTCCCTAAGCCATGAGAATAAGAATGTCTCCGCTTGTGCTCTGGAAGCAGGAGAGACTTGACGAGCCTTGTATCCTGGTATTCATGTCATACTGACAGAGGCTGAGAAGTCAGCCAGGGCTGGCACGCCTGGTGTACCAGTGTTGAGCCTGAACTGCTCAGAGGCACCACAATCTGTCTTAAGAGAGTGCCAAGTCTCCGTAGGATGGCTAATAATAATAATAATAATGTTTTGCACCTGTAACCTACGTGCACTGCACCTACCAAAGTCTGAAACAGTCCCAAGGGGAAGGGGGTGAACCGCCCTCTCTCAAAAATCCTTCAACCTCAACTACCAGGGTCAGAGAGCCCAGCAGAGGGTGTGAAAACACACACGTTGAGATGTAAAGCAGGCACTGACTTCTCCCATTGTTACAGGTTTGACTCGGCTTGTGCAAAATGCTCTAACTAGAAATCAGCTGAGTACTGGCAACACAGACTGCTAAAAGCAATCTGGAGAGTGATGCAGCTGGCTCTTATGAGCAAATTTTAAAAGGACAGTCTTAGAAGTGCTGAAGAGTATGAGTAGCATCTTCAGGGAGACGAGCAAAAGGAGGTTTGGAAATTACACACTTTCCTTTATTCTAGATCTCTCTTATTCAAAGCACGAGGCCAAAGCAAGACCTGCAGCATTCTGCAGGGTGGCCTACAGCTGTTCCTGCTCTGACTGCAAAGAACACCTTCGACACAACGCGGTGGTTTAGCGTGAGCTGCTGTCCAACTGCTTCACCCTCCTTCTGAGTGACATCCCAGTCACCTCCTGCCATACACCAGGAGCTGTTCCTAGCAGGAAAGTGCCCTGCCTTTTCTGCACCTGAGAAGATATCAGCTCAGTACTATTTAAATTCTAATCATTGCATGCCACAGAAATCCACTGTGCATTTATTTTCACATCTCCCCGCTACCAAAAACTGTAGCAAAGCACTAGCTGACACACAGAAAGGTTCAGATCTGCCAACATCCTTCGGGAAAAACAATTCCTGTAAGAAAAATGTCATTCATGAGATCAGCACTCAGCTTCTGTCTTCCATTCCTTAATCCCAACCTATTGTTCTTCTCCCTCTGAACACTGAGGTCTTTTTGAGGCAGGTCCCAAATCTCTGCTATTGCAAAACAGCCAGTAGGCCAGTTACCAACAGTCACAACAACTGCTGGCTGCACTTTATCTTGGCAAGAAGATAGGAGAATTCATACTGGGGATTTCAGCAGGGAGAGGAGAAGGATATCCTCACAAAGCAAATGTAGATGAAGGACCACAGCTATTTTAAATATGTTAATGGCAAGTCATGCTACTCAGTCTTACTCTGCTCAAGGGGACAGATGCTAAAATAACTTAGCTGTATCTTGCAGACGCAGCTCTGGCTATTGGTCAGAGAAGACACTACCTACTGCAGAGGCTAACAGCGTATTTTTGCAACAATCAAGACAGAACCTCCCCCAGACACTGAGGCACCAGTTGCCACCTCCCCAGATCCCTCAGAGAGGGTTGCTTGCAGACAAGGGGAATGCTGGTCAGCTGAGGCAGCACAGGAACTACCAGGTCACGTCTGACTATCTGCAGTACCAGTTACTTCGGTAAAGCAGCACCCAAAGCAACTCCAGGCAATCCTACAATAATCTTATATCACGAGATAGGAAATTATAAGGCCTAGTAACCATTACCTCATCTGTTGATAGCAGATTTAGAGCCATACTCTACTGCAGATCAGAACTATTCAACGAAACGCAAACACCCTTGGAGACACTTATAATGCTGTTACTCAGAAGTGGATTTTTGGTTTCTTTTTAAACAGGAAAGGAACAGAACATTACTCAGCATGCCAGTAGGCAAAACGATGAGCTAGTACCAGCTGTGCTTGCCTGAGCGGTATCTGCGGCTGTAATTTCTCCAGCGTGTGCTGCTGTGCAATCCCCTTGTTCTGTGCCAGAGGTGACCCACCTACGGCTTGATCCAGTAACGTCAACCCTGCTCCACACAGAGGGGAGCCAGGTGCTTCGCAGTGGACAACAGGGTATCCGTGGTACTCAGAAGTCAGGCACCAGCAGGGCCCCTGACACTAAACTCTCTGATATTCTCTGCTTCCTTACCACTTGCGCTTCATGTAGGCAGCAGCTCTGTTTCCATACAGCATGGCATTGTTGGGGGCTTTCTGGACCGCCTTGCTGTATAGCTGGATGGCTTGAGTCCACAGCTGGCAAGCAAAGGCCTCGTTGGCTTGCTGCTTGATTCTCTCCAGATATGGAGGTAACTCCACTTGAGGACTGAAGGGAAAGAAGAAAGGAGCACAGGTAAGTCTCACATGCCAATGCTCTGTTAACTCCAGTTAAATGTCTGCAGTGTTTTGTTCTAGCTTAGCAAGTCCCAGCAAGCATTAGCTAATACCAAAAGTTTCAGAAAAAGGCAGAAGAGACCCTGAACCTGAATAACCTGAATTTAGGAGGAAGGTTTCTTTTTGCCTATCTGACTGTTTCTATTTTTTCTTGATATACAGACACATACTGAAAATTGAACAGTGGGTATTTTAAGCATCTAATCCCTCAGACTTCACCAAAACATCTTTGCTATGACTGCATAACTAACGTTTCCAACCCTCTTTTAGCAATGTGTAACAGAATGCAAATTCAGAAGGAAACCAAGCATCCGAGTTCACAGGGCTGCACAAGGCCCATGTTCAGCAACCCAAAATTCCACCCACATCTTTGCTGCTGTGGTGGAGGGGCCATCTAGAGGAAACAAGCTGAAAACATTCAGCGAAGTGACTTTGGTGGAACCTAGACTACCCATATATGGTATTAAGCAACCATGTCTTGATTTTAACCGTGTCTCATCAGCTGGAAGAAAAACAGTCAGCAAGATGTACTTCAGGTCTGCTTCTGCTTCGCCCCAACTGCATTTTTGCTCTTAAAGAAAGCAAGCAGCAGGAACAATAGAAGAAGGTTTTCCATCCATTTCTAGCTCGCATGCAGACTCCAGCATCATTGTGGTAAAGCAATTTTGGCTGCTTCAGTTCAGTTTGTAGCAGGCAAGTGCCCCAAAAATGGCAAAGGGAAGCAAGGCTCTTTCAACCTGACAGCCTCTCCCACTTACCAAGACACAGTTCCTGCAGGCCAGGAAGTAACAACCACTCAGGACAACTAAGAACACCTTGTTTCCAGGCCTGAAAAGTCATTTCTTAGTTTTGTCTGCAGTAATTCATCATAAGAGGGGAAAAATCCTCATGGACAACATTCCACCCACTTGACACTCAAGTCAACACGCCAAGGGGATTTGCACTTCACACCTTGTTTAGCACCACCTAACCCTGGCAAGAGGAAGAGGACAAGAACAGAGCCATTGGGCTTTCCTGTCGGGAGAGCTGTCCCCTTACCTCACGTGTGCTCTTCCTTCAGACAGGCGGAAGCCATTGCTGTGGAGATGGATGCCATTTGACACTCCATTGGTAGAGGTTTTTCCATTCTGCACTTCTGAAGGTTAGGAAAAGAAAATAAATATACACAGCCACGCTAAGTATCAATGTAGATTATACAAACTAGTATCTGAAGCTGCAGGGTTTTATTTTACAGCAGAGCCAAGCCAACGCCACAGCCCCATTCAGAACGGAAATAAGACTTCCATGATTACACATGCCCCCCCACCTGCTCCAGCCACCTGGATTTGGTTTGCCTTCTTACACTTACTACAAAACCTCTGCAGTATCCTTCGCGATACAACTCTAGAACAGAAAACTAGAATCACATAGGACTAAGAATACACACCCAGAGGGCAGCTTGAACTGAACTACCTTCAGACTGAGTCTAGGCCACAATCGGAGCACCTGACAGACCACCAGAAACCTGACATTTAAAACTGCAGAAGCATTTAGTAACATTGTTAACTTTGTATTTTAGATTCACTCAGATAAAGAATCACAGAGCTAAGCTGTTGAACATTTAATAGAACTAGGAGGATAAGTAGAACCACCGCAGGAATCCAGTAAAGGAATTCCAGATGCTTTCTCCCTTTCGTTCCTTTCTTACCCTACCGCTCAAGCAGCTGTTACAAGCTGAAGTAATCCTCTGAAGGTCATGCAGCCACATCATCTGCCATTTCTATAGAAAATATTCAGCTTGAATTTTTTACAAACTGCATTTATGTTGCTCCTGTGGCCATTTCACAGGTTGGGAAGCCGGGGACACCGTCCAGCCCGTCCACTGAACTGCTCAGAGCTTTCAGTGTGCAGAGACATGCAGGCACACGAAGTTCAGCCTTTGTACCCACACCACCTTTTCGCAGTCTTTGCCTGAACTTCCCGTGCCCAACAGGGTGGAGCGTTTGCTGCAGCTCCACCGCTGCGAGCCTGTTCAAAGCTGTCCTGCCATTTACAGCGTGACCTCACCAGATACCACAGCACAGATCACCCACATGCGTTCAAGGCAGGAGGCAAAGGCAGGCAGGGCATATATTTTGCTACCAGGATGTGAGTGTTAGATTATGGCCTAAGGCGAGCTGAGTACACAGATCAAACTCCGCCAGAACGCTCCGAGAACCGGGAAGAGGCTGAGCAGGGAACACTCCCTGATAAGAGTCAGCCTCTGCCCAGGGAATAGCGTTGTAGCCACTCACTGTGTACTGTCTGCAATATCTGTATACGAACAGGCCCTGGAAGAAACAGGGCCAGGAATAAAAAGGCTTTTGGATTTACTTACTCGTCAAACAAATGACTTTTTGATTCAACTATCTCACCACCAGGAGGGATGTTAGTGCCAGGCCAGACTCTTAGGCTAGGGAAGAGATTGTTCTGTCTCCTTCCTAATGGGTGTATAAGGCGATAACAGATGTATTCTACACTTTACTAATAAGTTTAGAAAAATAAAAATAATATACGATTTCCATGCTTGTTCACAAAGTTCTCCCCCTTAGTTGAAGGCAGGATGCCAAGACCTCAACCACTCTACAAAGTCTACTTTATCCTCTGTGGACAGCTTTAGGCATTCTCCTTAGCTCACACAGCTCACTTCTTAGCTCTCAGCAGCTCACTTCGCCCCTCAAGACACACGTTTTGTCACTCTACAAGAGTTTTAGAACTCAGGGTATGAATTGCACTGCAGAAACAGCCCAGCAACAGCCATGCCCTACTTCATTTTCCTAGTTCTTCGCTGGACTGCATCCTGAAAAAGTGTTGTGTAGTATGTGATTTCACTCTGCCTTCCACTCACTTTCATGATAGCATCATACTTACCCCCTGAAGTATGGCACTTCTTCGGGAGGAGAAAAGTGTATGGTCGTTGTTTGTATGTTAGATCAAACAAATAGACCTAAGGAATGAAAAGGAGAACGAGATGAAAAAAGTCAGTGAAATAGATACTGAAGTCACAGAAGTAAAACAGGGCTAGACGGGTACATGGTTCCATGTTTCTGTTTTGCTACTTCCAATTTTCTAACTGGGAATATTGTTTATAGACAGGTACACACAGGATGACAGCAATACCAGTGTCACATTCCATTCCAGCACTGAGTTCAGAAAGAATAATGCTGAGAAATAGGAGCCTTGTCTCACTCAAGAGGTAAGAAAGTCCTCTGTACGCCTACGGAACTTAAAAGATGACCTGATCATAACCAACTTGCTCAAAAAGCTCCAACTCCACAAAGATATTTTAGCTAACACAGTGATCATGAAGAAATCAAACATTTATGGACAGAAAAGAGGCAGTACACTAAACCAAAGCAAAAGTCTCTAAGATGAAACTAGGATCTACTGAGAACCTTCGAAAGCAGCCCTGGAAAGCCCTAATTTAAAAATGTACTGGCATAGGAATTGACAGCCCAGATTAGACATACAATTCATCTAACTCAGCACCTTCTCTTAAAGGGAATGAGTGCACATGTGAGAAACAGATCTGTAGAGGACAACCACAGAGTAACCTGCCCACAAGCGAAGGTCCTGCTTAATCCATGCTGATTAATGCTGTCAGAAGGATTTTCTCATTTCACTGATAGGCTTTACAAAAGATCCATGAATATCACCCAGCCCTTAAAATTAAAGCAATCAATATTCCAGGTGAAGGCTTTGCTTCTGTAAGTTCCTTATTCACTCGATTCTATTACAGACGCAGTCTGGTGTTTCAAGAATGAATTATGAAATCTTTTCTAGGTCAGGAAAGGTCAGTTCCAGATTTTTTTTTTTTTGCCCCTCTATCAGAGAGTGAAATGTGAATTCGAAAACCAGAACAGAATACTGTTCAAGTTTGATAAGTGGTAGTGTAACAAATAAATCCCTAATATTTAGCATTTAGTCTGACTGAATGAGAAAGCAGTTTAAAATCAATCATATTACCCACAGAGAAGTGGCTATACTTGTTCTCAAGAGCGCACAACAGTGTATGGTGATCCAACAAACACAACTGAACGTGAAGCTTTCTGGCAAACTCTAGCTGTCTTCTTACCTGCTCCCCTCCCATGTTGACTAAAAGCTCAGTGCCGTCGGGACTGAAGGTGACGTACGTGGCCACCAGAACTCTCAGCCGGTTGTTGTAGTCTGGAAGCTTCACTGGAAGGTGCCCTGTGGAGAGAAGATGTCCACACATATCAGTGTAATAAGTAACTGTTGTCTTTGCCCTACCCCAGCTGCTCCTTTTTACAAGAGGTTGTCAGGAGAGCAACGTCGTGAAGCGCGTGCACCTAAGTGATTTGCCATTTCCTACTGCCACCAAAACACGCAGATGAGCCCAGCTGTCTTTTCACAAGTTCTAGATACCAGTTCTGCAAGGCCATCTCTGTATGAAGAGAAAACTGCATTACAACTAGCTTGCCAACAACAAAGTCTGCAGAATCCAGCAAATCTCAGTTTTAGGCATTCACTATGGATTTGGCTTCTGTGATTTGTGGCCATCTGCAAACAAATACCTCCATCTTCAACCCTCTAATCAGGTTTCCTTAATAAAGCCCTTAGCACAACCAAACCAAGGCTCCTCAATATTCAGCTCACACATGGGTTCTTTTGCTTCAGACAGCAGATGTGTTGCATGACCAGTTCGGGGGACCTAGGAAACCCTCTAGCGGGACTCATCAGAAACAAGACTGTCAAAGCTGGGCTGCTCAACATGCTGGTCTAAGATACTTTAAAAAACCCAAACATTTTGGGGAAAAAAAGATAGTAAATAATGAGCACTGGAGAAGAATGTCATCTAGATTGCCCAGATACTGCATCACTGATTCTTCATCTGCAGGATGAGGACAAGCCATGTCTCTTCTGTGCCAAAAAGATTTTGAACAGCAGCCTTGCTGGGACCAGTTCCAGGAGAAAGCCCGTAGCGCCCAGGTTATCCAATCCTTGACTTTCCAATATAAGTGACAAAAAGACATTTATGCTAGACAAGAGGAGGTAAGGGCAGCTCACCAACACACACCACTGCCAAATCGGGGAAAGTGGGCAGGTAACAACATAAGCAAGAATTCACAGCATAGAAGTGAAATAAACTGCAATTCCATGGAACACCCCTGTATCAGAGAAGAACTCTTCCAAAAAGTGGTTTCTTGTGAACTCTGCTTCTTCAGGCATTAACTTAAAGTCCCATCAATCACCCCCAGCACAGGTCCCAATACCTGCCACGTAGTACTGGGCGGCACCGTCCGGGAGGGGCTTCTGCCGGTCGCAGAACGTGTGTACTCCAGCTGAAGGACTCTGCTTCATGCTTTTTCTAGCCAGAGAGAAGAACAGTCTTATAATCATAGCGTTCACCTGCTGGAAGCCTGATCTATGCTGCCACTTCTTGTTCACACGTGAGGGCAAGGCATCACGCCTATACATCCGTGCAGTCACGAGCCTGCCTCGCACCACCCCGATGTACTCGCACAGAGCGAAAAGAGTGCGGGTGACAGAAAAGACGGGGTAAAACTGCACAGTGAGACAGGCAAGTGCCACATCACTGCAACTCCTCCCTCCTACCAGAGCCTCGAACAGATATCCGTGTCACACACGTCTGCCCCAAGGCCCAGGAAAGCCAGCGGCCATTACCTGTGGTTGTGGATCATGCGTATGTCGTAGAGGCGCACAAAGGGTCCGCTCGCCCCGACTGCTAAGTAGTTGTTATCCTGGGGGTTGACCGTCAGGCACTTGGCCTCCACCAGCTGCCCGCAGTATTCCGTCAGGTCTATCAGGACCTCGGAACGTTTGCTGTTCTCGCGCAGATCGTACTGTCTGCAAAGGGAAAGGAGAGTCAGGCAATCCGTGCCGCTGGAGAACAGAAGCAGCAAGGAGAGAGGTCAGCTTTCCATGGCGACCGAACCCCAGACCACTCAAAGCGGCGCGTTCGTACCGCGCAGCAGTGACCTACGCTTAATTATCTGGCTTGTGCACGAAGAGCTGACGTTAACGACATTAACAGTCGTTTGTGCCGCAGGTTACTGGAAGCACTTCGGTTCAATCCACACTAGGCCTCGGTATCAGGGTAACCACTGAAACCAGCTTTGTAACGTGCACAAAGTTATTCAAGTTCCAAATTAAACTCCAAGTCATGACCTCACAAACAGTAGCTCATATGAAAAGTGGAACAGCCTCTCGTAGTAACATTGCTCATTTAAGAGTCTCAACGACTCCGGAGGGAAGCATCGCTCAGTGTTTTATCCCCCTTCCATTTGACATGGCTATTCCTTTCTTGGCCTCCCTTTTCAGCGGAGGAAAACAGAGGAGCTGGGGGAATATTTATCAGAGGAGCCTCTATTTCACAGATTCATAGAATCATAGAATGGTTTGGGTTGGAAGGGACCTCAAAGATCATCCAGTTCCAACCCCACTGCCATGGGCAGGGACACCCTCCACTACACCAGGTTGCCCAAAGCCTCATCCCACCTGGCCTTTGAACACTTCCAGATGAATTTCAAGATGAATCCTCCCAGTTTCAGGAAAGGGAGAGATCAGCTTAAGCTCTTTAGCACAGAGACATTCTCTCTTCAGATCTGTCCATAGTACACACTGCAATGGATCCTAATCCAATTAATTTTGGGGCAGAATGACTAGAGTTCTGTACCTGATTAGCCCATCTTCTGCTGCACTCCAGAAGGTGTTAGGCCACATGGGAGCTGTGGCAATCCGCTTAACTCTGTTGGTGTGATCTCCAAACATGTGGATGGTCTCCTTGACAGTCAAGTCATGGACATGCACTTTGGAATCTGCAGCTCCCGTGATGAGGATCCGATCCCCTGAATGCGGCAAGAACTGTGGGAGACAGATGTGACAGTCAAACTCAAGGAGCGCTGAGGCTGTTCACATGTACATCGCTGAGCTGTCCTGGCAGGTCACAGACAGAGCAGCTTGCTTTAAGAACACAGGACAACCCATCATATTATCTACACTACACATATGCTGGTGCGCGCACTCAAGAGCCACCAACTACAGCAGCACACAAACTGGTCCCTTCATCACACATCCCAATTTGCTACAACCATTTCCTTTGACTTTACAGAGAGAATGGGATAAGCCTGGGGGCAGGTATTAGATTTAATGCATTTTTTTTTTCCTCAACGTTAGAAACACCAAATTATTTGGGGAGGGAAACTGCTTGCATGAAAACGTTTCCCAGAATGGATCTATTCTCCTGCTGTTTAGGTTGCTGATTTTGTTAGCCATTTATTCCTTCCAATCATCTACCTTGACAGAAAAGATGTTTGCAGTATGTCCTGTGTGCATAGAAAGGAGTTTCTTGTGGTGCAGAGGATCCCAGACGATGGTATGCTGGTCATCAGAGCCAGAGGCCAACAAGCTAAAAGGAACAGAAGAGAAGCATGCATCATGTTTTCTTCTGCTCTAAGCTGCAACCAATTTCTTAGAGTGGTTTGACCACAGACAGTCATTAAGTTAATTCAGTTCTGAGAAGCCCACTTCCTCTCTCTTTTCTCAGCTATGTGCTCTTGTTGCTCCCCATGCGCCCATCCATTCAGCCAGTTCAGGGAGCTAAACCAGACAAACATCAACTCCATGGAAAACAAAGCGAGTGTTTTTCCTTGGTTTCGCTCATTGAACCAGCTCACCACAGATTCAGAGGGCACAGGGGAAAACAATGGGAGCATTTGGTCAACAACAAAATGCGGGGCCTCCATTTTCGTTATTAGCCTGACTGCATTAACTGCTCCACATCATCCTCGAACCCAAGCCAAGGCATGCATTCCTGGACTTCGGATGTGCCCCAGCATTCCCGAGCCAGGCCTCATTCGGTGATTCACAGACCGCTTTTTGAGTGCAGGGTGTGGCAGCAGCATTGCACGGCGCTGTTTGCCTTCTACATCTACCTTCATCTGAAGCAAAAGAATTTGACATCAGCTGTTTTAAACTTATTTCCTTGTAGCCAGATCTCTTTCAAGTACATGGAATTTTCACTGGTAAATAATTCTGAAGAGCATCAGACAGCACACTTTGGATCTTGTAAAAGGCATGTCAAGAAACATACGCTCTCCCTTCCATCCAATTATTTCTCATGCAGATACTCTTTATTCCACTTGGTTAATAGAAATGTTCCTATGCTTAGTTTCCCTCTAAAATTGTAGAGAGGGGTAAATGCTCTACCTCCCTCTCATGTATTTGTCCCCCAGCAGAAGCCTTTAACAGCATGGTGAAGGGGGTGGGGAAATGTCACTACCAGCTGGGCAAATCCTAAAGATCCATTATAATCCATAATACCACTTAAGAGAAGAGAAGCAGCCTTCAATCTCCACTTCTTAGTCTGACCATTTCCCTTCTGAACTCACTAAAGGGGCATTTCTAATAATATCCAGATATATTTAACAAAATAAATCTTCTTTTGAAGCATGAGCTCTACGACAGTTCAAAACTGAGCTTGAGCTCCACTTTACTAGGAACGGAAAGCAGCTGCTTACGAGAAGATGACCTACATCCTATTCTTGGGAGAACCTGGGGTTACCAGTTCATTGATCCCCCGAACCAAGCCACAGACTTACTCTCCTTTTTCATTCCATTCTAGACAGTTGACACACCCAGAGTGACCCTGAGAAAAAAAAAAAAGGGGAAGATGGTATTACACAAACTTCAGACTTATCAAACAGAGCTGTTCTAAGACAAGGACATAGCGAGCTCCCCACACTTTAACAACTTGTTCCAACACAAGCAGGTTTTTTTATTCCAACCCTGAAAAAAAAAACACCAAACACCCACATGGCAGATAAGCACCTCCAGAAAAGACAGACAGGCTATAGCAGTTGGGGTAAAAAAGGCAAAATGGAACAAAAAAAATAATGTAGTGTTGAATAAAACGTCAGTTTAGTCTCAGAGGCTACGGATGAAATCCTGCTGTACACATGAAAAGGTGACTTTGCTTCGGAAGCCCTCGGCTAGGCTGACAGATTACATGTACAGGTTCTCTGGGAACGCAGGGAAAACGCACTTTTGGTAACGCTTTTGGAAGCACCTTGCTGCTGGGTGACTGTATCGCACATCTTCACCCCAATTAACTAACAATTTTTTGTACCAGGAAAGACTTAAGAGCATTGAGGAGCATTTGATAAGGGAGATGTGATTGGAAAGGGGGACAAAAGAATTCTTTCCTCCCCCAAACCAAGATAATCTTAAGATTTTTTTACAGTGTCAGAGTGTAATTCAACAACCTATTTTTCAGGCAACTCATTACACTCTTCGGCACGAGAGCTGAACATCTTCAACAGTGGACAGCTGCGTTCTTCAGGCACCACTGGTAGGATGAGCTGATCCACACTCGTCCAAGGCTGTCTTGCAGGTGCATCAGGTAGCGCAGAAAGCTCCTGCAAGATCCCACTGGGCTATTCCTGGCTCTAAGGCAGTTTAGGGGACTAAGTAATCAGTACCTATCCCATACAAGAGAGAGAATTCCACGCGCTCCCGCACGCTGTCCTCTCTGCGGGAAGCTGTACGAGTAGCTCAGTTTGCTTTTTAAGCACTGCCCACCTACCTGCAATTCTGCTTCCAGGCCCAGGCGTCGGATGAACGGATCGGTGACGTGATAGTGGCGTTCGAAGCCCAGTGCACCCCTCTCCTGCATGAAGCAAACAAGCACCACACTGACTCCAGCAAACAAAACACTCCTTTTTCCCTTTCAGAGAAAATTCAAGAACTTTAAAAAAATCAAGTAGGGACCTTTCCAGGTATCGGGGTGTCCATAGCACCAGGTACCTGCCCTATACTAGGGAGACATCTTTTGCATGATCTCCAGTTAGGCAGTTCGTAATCCTTGCCCCTGAATTGCTATAAATCAATGTTTCCCTTGCCCCTGCATTGGTCTAAAATGACATTTATCTAATTGCCAGGCTCCAGCTGGGTAGCCAAGACAAGTTTTGAGAGGCTCACACTAAGACAGAATAAGTTGCCTACTTTGGGCCAGAAATGAAAGACACAAAAGAGCTGGGGAATGCCTGTTGCTATCCCTTGGTAAGGATTTCAGAAGGAACTCACTCCTGAGGACTGCAGTACTAAACCACAGCTGCTCAGAAGTCTGCCAGTACACAGAACCTGTCGTGAAGTACCACCACCATGGGGCAAAGTACCAGGGAACGCAACTGGACAGCATCCTTTAGAAATGGCTTGTTCCATCAGAAATGGAGTAGGAGCACGTAGCTGCAGTACCACAGCACAGCCTGTTCTACAGGGAAGAGAACAGCTGCCACAGAACTGCGTCAGTACAAATGAAGGTGAAGAAAAGCAGGACAGTTGTTTCCCCTGCGATCTCACAGGGTTCACAGATGCATTAGCAGATGGCTTCAACGAAAGAAGGCCAACTGCAGAGGCAGGCATGAAGAAAAGGGAATGCAAGTCATATTTTGGATGGAACATGTAATGTCCGAGGAGATTCCTTCCTAGGAGCTGATCCAGCCTCGGTGAGAACACTAACATCAAAAACCACACTTATGGTACTAGGAACACGTTAGTAGTCAGAGAGCAGACACAAAGAACTAGTGTACTATGCCACAGCTCTGCAGACCAACGTTAAGTAACGAACTCCATACACCAAAAGCCATTTGAAAACAAAACGGAGACAGATACAACGGGACTGGAGGAAAACCAAACCAAAATAGGCTTTTTGTAGGAACTTTCATTACGAACTTCAACCTCCTTGATGTATTTTTACGGATAGCATTCCCAAAACACTGCTAGGCCTGGTGCTAGGTGCTGCAATAATTGCCTTGCTATTGCACCCTCAGTGCCTTTGTGAGGGCTGTGCAGTAGGATATTGCTTTTCCTACAAGGAACTGTCAGACTTAGCAATCTTCCCAAGGTCACACATGAAAGTCTAACAGAGCAGACAGTGTGAAAAAGTCCCAGGCTAATGCTCTAACCACAGTACCTTCCCTTCCTTGTTAGAGCAGCAAAACACATCTTTGCGCACGGATTAAATTACAAGTTTATAATACAAAGTTTGGTACCAAACTGCAAAGTGAAGTGAGCGTTCAAACTCCTAGTTCCCCATTCTGGCCACTAACAGACCACTTTTGTGAATGCTGATTACCAGGAAAGCTGCAAATGATTTAAGGCCTCTGAGTCCAAGCAATAATTGCCTATTGTGTCTGCTGCAGCTAGTCTTTTCACACTAAGAGGTATTTCACAAATGCAGCCATCAGACGACTGCTCCGACCACCGTAAAAGTTTTTCCCTACACAAAGGAAGCAACACACCACTCTTTAAAGAAAAAGAGACAGAAAGAGACTGAGACAGAGATCATTAGCTTTACTACAGTCGGAAAATACCTTTGAAGGCAAGATCACACGAAGAGGACACACAAAGCAGCAGACAGAAAACTCGTGAGGGAAGCTAGCTGAGGGTCCTTTGTGGTGCCCAAACACAAGTAGCCACACTTCTCTTTTCAACCTTGCACTCAAAAGGAACAGACCTGCTGATGTCAAACTAGCACAGTGTGCTCCTGCTAGGGAGAACTGTATTCCTGTTATGCCATACTTCACCCCAGGTCTTCATTAAGGACAGCGACAGGTCCTGTGTGTTTGGTCTCTTAAGCTTCTTACACAGCTTATCAATATGTAAGTAGCAGAGATCTTTTCAGAAGTAAAGGCAACAACATAAGTACTTCCCAATCCAGCTGATTCTCTATGTGTTCTCCACCCAACACCGGCGAACACGTGGCTAACACATACCTTGATCTGTCTGTGGATGATGTCTCTGGTAATGTTTGCTTTTGCCATCTTCTTGCAATGGGGCAAACGAAAAGAAGCTATCGGAAGAGCTGCTGTGCATCCAAGCATGCCAACAGAGCAAAGATCCACACTAAGGGCATTTAATTACCTGCAGGAGAGAACGGGGAGGGAATAAAAGCAGGCATAGAAACGTATTAGGCCATTCATATACAACATCAAGTACTTTATTTTCAAAAAATAGTAGTGGCTAAGAACTGAAAAGTTTTATATAAAGGCTCCTTGAAGAAACTCAAGGGTGGGAAGGAACAACGTAAGACTGAAGAACATCTGACTTAAGAGGCCATCCCCAATTTGCAGAGAAATTCACAATGAGCAGAACTCCAGGACTCCATCAGCCTGGAAAGGCCATGTTTCCATGCGAGCAAAGACCCTGCAAGTCCAGGGTGCCATCCTGTTTCACAGCTCGCCTCCCACCGTTACATGTCCACTCATGTCCCATTTCATGTTTTCCAAACTCTACAACCAACAAGACTTCTAATATCATGAATAAAGAAGGCATCTCTCTTTTGGCCACCAGCCAAAAAAATATATAACCGAAAAAGCATAAGTGTTCCTTGGAAATCAACACAGCCAACCATCAGGTGACACTATCATCTGAACACCCAATTACATCAGCAATAGAAAAGGGGCAATCATCTGAAGTCGTATTTCCAGGCAAAATTAGAGTTTTCCACACTCTTAATGGAGTTCCATATTTAATACCCTAACCTAAATAATTTAAACTCCATAAAATTTAGCTACACTTGCTAGAAAACAAATTGCAGAGTGATTGTCACAACCCTGCTCCGGACAGGCTGTCCAGCACAGGACCAGTCAGTCTCTGAGAAATTACATCATTCACCTCATTTACATACAGTTCTTTTTAAAAAATAAATAAAATTTTCAACTCCCTTTTTGTCCTATGGAACTCAGTAGCTTTAAATTCTCTTTAAAAGCATTCACAGGCAGAACAAGCCAAAGTTTTCAGACGAGTCCTCTTTGAAATGAGGAAATGCTGATTCATTGAAACCAGAACATTTCACAGAAACGCAGCAACAACCAGCTCCCCTGAGGTCAGGAGAAGTTTTGACAAACCCTGCCTGATCAGGTTTTGACAAAACCTTCCACCACCGGTGCCTTCAGGGCCACACAGCAAGATCACGAGGCTCCTGCACCCCAGGACCCCCTACACAAAGTCATGGGGCTTCAGCTTCAATTCGCTTTCAAAAAACTGTTGGTGTGCCCATGCAGGCATTTCCTCGTGGGTAGGAAGTACCAAGAATCCACTTTTCCTCTACAGAAAGCAGAATTTGTCCAAAGTGGAGGTTCAGGATCGCTTTCCTAACACAGCTGGTGCCCCTGCGCTGCTCTGCAGCGAGCACAGAAACGTCATTAGACCTACAGACAGCAGAAAAGCCAGACGAACACACTGAAAATTGGATTTTCCTGCAGTGGGCTCCTAAGCAGGATTTTTGGGTAGCCATAGGATCTCTCCAATACAACAGAGAGGAAAGGCGCAGCTGTCTGTAGGTGTCCAACGAGGAACGTCCCTACTACAGAGGGCAGAAGACCAGCAGCCCTCACAGTTGTATTCCAGTCCTACTTTGTATGCCTGATGAGAACAAAATTGATGGAATTCCCACAGCGAGAGCGCAGACCTTGAACGCGAGGCGAGGCAGGACGACACGAGGACTTTGCACAGCACGCCTGCTCCCAGTCCCTGCCCAGCGAGGGCTAACGAGGCCGTGTTCTCACCGGGATGGATTCAAACCCCAGGTATACACACGGCAGCCCAAACTCACCACAGCCCAAGTCCAGTTTCTGTAGCAGATGTGTCCAGTAAGCCAACGTCCTCTGCCACACGTCTTCAGTTCACTAGGGCAGAAGCAGCTCAGCTCACACTGTCAGATATTGGGGCAATCAGTTGAGATTTTTTTTAGACCCCATCGTCTGTTTCAGCACATAAATTGGGGCTCTCCTAGAATCCCTGCCAGCCCGAAACTGAGTGTAGATGTATTTGTCCATTGTGCACATATTTAATCCACAGCCCTTTTACTCCAGAAGTAAAATCATAGAATGGTTTGGGTTGGAAGGGACCTCAAAGATCATTCAGTTCCAACCCCCCTGCCATGGGCAGGGACACCCTCCACTGCACCAGGTTGCTCAAAGCCTCGTCCAACCTGGCCTTGAACACTTCCAGGGATGGGGCGGCCACCCTGTAGCACCAGGAAAGCCAGCATGCCCGCCCAGGAAGACAACTCATGTTTTCAGCTTCTTTAACCTCACTCACTCTCAGGTTAAGTAATAGTTGCTTCACTCCCAGGCACAACAGCACGAGGCAGCGCTGTGACTGCTTTTATCACCAATATTCCACGCTAATTCTTGTAGTAGGATGACTGAGGTACCAGATTTTGGTACCCAGCCTCTGGCTTTCCACATGGGCTCAGTGCAGGTAATGTTCTGCCTGTTTATGGAGACAGCATCTACAAGGGGACACCAACAACTGCCCTCACGAACAGCTCACAAGCACGGGAAGGAGAGGCAGCGGGCACCTGCAGCAAAGGGCCCTGGCACAAGGGCAGGTGGATCCTGCTGACTCTGCAGCTCAGAAGTAAACACGGGAAACCAGGCCAGACCCATCGCTACTGGTGCCCAAGGCCAGCTCTACGTACACGTGCCAGCTAGGTTCAATAAGCTGCGCTGCTGGAGACATCCACGAGGACGTGGTTTCCAGACGCGCGTTTCTGCTAAGCTCTGCAAGCGAGAGAAGAGGACTGCCAACTCAAAAAGCAGCTTCAAGTTTGGATAGACTAAATGTGCAGGGAGGCATCAGTACCTGGGATCTCCTCCAGTTTCTCCAGACACCTTTTCCAGCTAACAAGCCTCCACCTGCCCTTCTCCTAGGCTGGATCCCCACAGACTGGCCTCCTTAAACAAACCCTCCAGGATACACAAGTGTTTTCTCCATCTATAGCTGCAACAGGGCGGAGAGAACTTCCATTGCTCTGCGACCCCTCAGCAGCTCACCCCTCAGGCAAGGCACTCTGGTTCTCACTGTACAAAACTCAAAATCTTCTTGCCTCTAAGATTATACCCCGAGGCTCCCTTCCTCCTCCTCCGCACAGCCCTGTTAAACACACCAGCCACCCGACCTCGCACAGCACTTTTCTGCAGGAACCCATGACCGGTGACTGATGACAGTGAAACAACTTTTTCCAGAGAAGTGAATGATCCATTAACCCAAAGTACATCATCAAGAGACACGAGGGACAATATTCCAGAAGATCTCAGTGCCTCAGTCTTGTCTGCAGCTTTCCACTCCTCTCAATGCTTCCCTGCAACGTTCCCAGACTCTGCAGGCCCACCTCTCCAAGCAGCATCCGGTTAAGCCTTCCTCTTCCCTGCCAGGCAGGGACTGCTTGTCTTCCTCTTTAAGAGCAGTTTAGTTTTCTTTTGATCTCAGGACCCCAAAGAGGCCTAATATCACGGCAGAGTCAAGCAGGCAGTCACTTCTCGACTGACAAATGCCCCAGTGCTCTCTTAAGACCCCTGGAAGTATTTTTGCCAGGTTTCCTACCTCTAGTTGTGGATAATTGCTAAACAGCTCCTGTCCAGCAAGAAAGGGCACCAAATAACCTGAAGGACACACATGGAGATATGCATGTTCCTTTCTCTACAGGCAGAAATAATCCATACCAAGAAGCCATTTTACTGCTAAATAAGTTACTGCAAAACCAGTAATAAATCCACTCTTTGACTGTATGAAAGGGATGCTCAGAGGGTACCACTCCTCAAGAGAGACTCAAATTCTCTTGTTCTCCAACAAAGAGAAAATGCCGCAGCATTTTACACCTTCTGGAACTCTGAAACACGCACTGCTCGAGGAGCACAGCAATACACAGGAGCCTGCAACCTCTGCGAGTGCTTTCGGGATTACGGATGTGTTGTGGAGCTCTCTGGACAGGTCATGGTCAGCTGCAGTAACTCTGAGGTGTTCTCAACAGATCGTCGTTCAGCACGTCTCAATAAGATAGGAACACAACTTTATTTCTTGAAAGACAGAAGTCAACAAAATCAGCCACGAAATTGGCCCTTTGGTTGACACAAAGCAGAATAAGCCAGAGTTTAAACCAAAACATCTGATGTAGAACCGACTTTAAACATACCAATACCTGCATCCAAGGCTACGCTGGCAAATTGTTCAGTGCCTAGTACACCTGAGGTGCTGATGCACGCTTTTTAGCATCTGACTATTAAAAAAAAAGGACAGTCAAACAGGAATGCACGAGCCTAAGGTGTCTCTCTTGCCTAGACAGGGCTTGGTTTAGCGACTGAATGTTGTAAAATGCTTAAAAGCCTCCCAGGACATGTGTATATCCTTTGCCAAGAAGACTAAGATCCATTCTTGCTTTCACGATGCTATTTTTTACTGCTCAACAGGTATTCCACAGCTGTAAAGGCTTTGGCAACCTGAAATTATTGTGGAATCACAGACAAAGAATTAAGAAGTCCTAAATTCTCATTCCAGGTCAGACTTTGTCCATTAGCCACAACTGATCACATTCATCATGGATATGATAATTAGCTCGTTTTTGACTCAATGGAGTAGGGCTCCAACAATGAAACATGCTTTAAGAGCTCCAAATGGTAAAGACTATATTGACCACATCATTGTACACGTAGATTAACAGTCTCCAATTACGTTAGAAACTGATCCTGGCATAAAGCATAAAACCCTCTAAGATTTGTAGGTCTCCTGGAAAATAGATAAAAGTAATCACAGAAGAAGAAACTCTGTCTGTGATTTCTTAGACACATACAGGCTTCCAGTCATGAAGCCCCGTCAAAGAGTCTGTCCGTTTGTTACCACTAAAGGCATGTAAATTGGTGTAGATGTTCCTCTTTCAGCAAAACCTCTGGGTTTTTCTTCCAGCAGTGCAAATTCTGTTCCCTTTTAGATACATCGTTTCCTAAACCATTCATGCAGTTCTCGGGCTTTTAACTAAACCTGCACAACCAACTACTGGTGAAATGAGACAATTCAGTCCCAGTAACAAGGAACAATTTCGGATAAATCTGTACTATTGCTACCAGTGATGATCCCACAAGCAGCTTCACTTTGGCTACACCTAAGAGGCCATCGTGACCTTTTTTGGTCATTTATTAGATGACACTGGAGCACGTTTCTCCATCACCCTTCAAGAGCATCTCTGTGCTCAATTCCAAGCAAGGACAACCTTCCCTCATCCCTTGCTGTTCCAAACCTGCCTGGAATACCCCAGGCAGGACTAAAAACCTGAGATCTACTTACAGCTGTCACCTCATCCACAGTCACAACCTCTTCTTGAACTACACCCTGAAGCACAAAGAGGACCATCCCACCTGCAGTTCACCCGTGGACTCATCTGCTCCTGCAATGCAAAGCTCCAGAGGCAGAAAAAGAACTTTCGCAACACTTGGCCTGTAAACCCACAGTCAAAAATTAACAAGCCAGAGATATCCGCGGGCTGTGGGCTCAAAATCTACTGGGCTGTATTTACACTGAGAGTAACTTAAGAGCCCCTTCAGCTCCCGGAAAAGTACACATTGAAAGGGTGATTTGGGGAGGAAGGGAGTAACAAGATTCTCTGGCTTTCCCCAGCTGGTTCTTCTAATTTTCCTGAAACACTTGCTCTGAGTCTGGAAACAAAGCCCCAGCATTGATAACGCAAACAATTTAGTTGTTTTAATACGGAACGGTCCCACGCAGCTAGGATTTGGGAGGCTGCTTCTTTGCTTGAATGTGTTTTCCCCTCGCAGAACCACCTGCAGACACCTCCCCACCTCACTTACGCAGTAAGACACTGGCACAGAGAGGTGTCCAGCAGACGTGGGCTTCAAAGTTCAAACCTGGGGATAACTGCCCTTCAGGAAAAGCTCCATCAGCACTAAGAAACACCACACAGCAGCAGCACTCATTCTTAAATTAGCAATCTTAAGCAAGCAACCCAATTCCTAACTGTTTGGATGTGCCCAAGTTTCTCAGTCTCCAAACTCAAGGTCATGGAAAAAAGCAGCACTTTGCAGAGTACAAGCCTTGCGGATACGCGACTCATCCCAAAGGAAGATTTCTGTGACCCTCCCCTTAAGCACCTAAAAATTACTTCACCCATCCAAATACCACCCAGGACCCAACTCAGTAGGCTTCTTTAACCTCACAACTTATTTTCCCTATCCTCTTTACTTTGACTTTCCAAGAGGTCATGGACCAAATTAAAATATATACGTACAGAGAGGTAGATTTTTTAACAAACCTAGAGAAACAAGAGGAAAGGACCTGGTTAGCAGCAGACACCTTGTAAAAAGGTGGTTTTGCTACAGCTGAAGGAGTTGCCAGGAGCAGCAGTCGCTCCCCAGGACAGATGGCTCGGAACACGAAGGCAGCCAACAACAGAGGAAGGAGTTGCTTACAACAGAGGTGGACAGAAGAAGAGGTAGGATCTGAGACCTCACAGACCCAGCACATGAGGATGGCAGTGTCAGGGAAACTTGGATATGCCCAGGGACGCTGGCCCACATGGCTGTTACAGCTCAGGCAGCAGCCCTCTAAGCTGGCATCCTACCTCCATCCTTCATCCTCCAGCTGACACAGCCATCCACAGGAAGAAAGGGAAGACGCAAGACAACCTCAACCCAGCACAAGCAACAGCCCGATGCCAAGACCCACATGGCCCAGTAGCTCCAGGAAGGAGTTCAGCCAGCAGATGCTGGCAGAGGAGGAAAGGCTGATCTCCTCTCCAAGGAAAGGGGCTGCAGGACACTCCCCATGGAAGGGGAAAGTTTCAGGTGAAGGTTTTAGCGAGGAAAGGTGAGCAGGGGAGGGCGCAGGGCAGAGCCAGCCCTTAGGAAAGGGGAGAATAAAGTGAGGACAAGGCAGTGTCAGCTGCAGGTGGGGTGGAAAGAGAAGGCAAAAAGCAGGGGCTGAGCCTGGCACGGGGGCAGGTGCCAGCCAGAGGACACAGGTGCCGATGGGGCTGGGGGGAAAGCGGTGCTTGGTTAGAGGGAAAGGGCAGGCTGCAGGGATGGGGAAAACGGGGAATGAGGGGCTCGGGGGCGGGGGGATGGGGCTGGGTAAAGGAGGGCTTTCTACGAGGGATGGGGCCGGGTAAAGGAGGGCTTTCTACGAGGGATGGGGCCAGGCTCCTGGCAAAGGAGCCTTCACATCGGGAGGGGGAAGCCTGGCAGGGTGGTGAGGGGGCTGGGGGCACCTGACAGGGCAGAGGGGGACAGCAGGGGGAAACCTGTCAGGAAAAGGGCGGTAAGGGGCGGGAGGGGGGGGAGCTGACAGGAAAGAGAGTGCGGGGGGGTGCAGCTGACAGAGAGGAGGGCTGTGGGGGCGGGCGGGGCCCGGCCGGCCCGCGGGACCGTTACCTGTCAGGCCTCCCGGGCGCGGGCGCAACGGGCGCTGGAAGTTGCCAGGCTCCATCCATGCGGGGGGGAGAACGCGAGCGAAAGGAGCGGGGAGCCAGCGGGGCCCCGCAGGCAGCCGGTGCCGCCCCCGGGGCGCGGGCAGGGCCCTCAGGCGCGGCCCGGCCTAGGCCCCGGCCGTGCCCCCCCGCCCCCTCCCCTGTTTACCCCCTCCAGCTGTCCGGGGCTCAGCAGCACCCCCCGCCGCCGCTCTCCTCGCGCACCTCTGCGCATGCGCCACGCCAACTGCGCCACCCCCCGCCTCGCACCCGCAGCAACCCCGACTCCGCGCAAACGGCGTAAGTCGCTTTCGAGAATACGTCCTCGTCCTGCTCGCCTAGCCACGGCCGCCCCGTGATTGACAACCCTTCGAGCCAACGGGGAGGGCGGAGCTCTTTCATGCGGGTTCGGCCAATCGGAGTGGAGGGGGGCGGGACCGCGGCGCCGCGCAGGGGCTGCTGGGAGGTGTAGTCGGGGGAGGGAGGGATGGCCGCCTCTGGGGGGGCCTCCGCCCGCGGTTCTGGAGCTTCAGGGCCGGGCCACATCGCTCTGCCCCGCCCGCCAGGCCTTTCCGCGGCTCCCCCGCCTCCTTCCGCCTTCACCAAGCCCGGGGGCTGCTTAAAGCGAGCCCTCGCTGGCCGGGATCCCCTCAGCCCGCAGGCCGCAGCGGGGCCTGGGCCCCAGGTGCCTTACAGGCCGGTCCCGGGGGGTGTCCGGGCTGCGCCACAGCGGCCCTCAGACACGGCCTCGATGGCCTTCCCGACCCCCTTTCCCTGCCTCCGCGGGCCTCCCCTCGCTGCAGCCTAGAGCCGTCCCGCACAGCTTGCCCTGCGGCAGGGGAAGCCGCCAGGCCGGTGCCTCTGCAGGCAGCTCATGGCGAGAGCTCTCCACAGGCAGCCGGTTGTGACCGAGTCCCGGCAAAAAAAAACTCATTCCTGGCCGCCAACGTTTGGTCCTTCCACCAGCGATTTGTGGAAGTGAAGCGCACAGCTCCCCCAGGCAGCACCAAGTTATTTTTTGGAGGGGGAAAAAAATAACTGTGGGAAAAGCCAGGGGGTGGCAGTGTTTGCAAAATCCTTCCCTTCGCCTTGTCCTTCCAGCTGCCCCGGAGATGCTGGCACCAGACCGTGGGGCGAAGGCAAGGCTGGCATCTCCACCAGTCCTAATTATCTTAACGCAGCCTCCTGAAAAGGGGGGTGTGTGTCTAAAATAAATCAAAAGTTAGGAATTCATCTGTCTCTAATTTATTTTCACAATTAAACATTCTGAAGTCCATTAATGAAGTGTAATGAATAGTTTAAATTTACATTTAGAACTTAATTCCATGGCTCCTAGGTAATCCCAGCCACACAACAGAAGAAAATTCCTACTTCCCTATTCTGTATTATCAGAAGGCTCAAAAAGCCCCTTAAATCAGATGTGACATGAAAGTGTGAGGACTCTCCCATACGCCTCCAGACTCAGAAATGACAGATTAACCATTACCTGTAATGATTTGTCGTCATCCCATAACATACTAACTCATTCAGCTTGTTGTCGAAGTTCTTTATGGAATATAATTGTTGACTCTGCATCTGTCCATACTCTTGTAATTAAACAAATAATAATCAGGATCCATCACTGTCATCCTTACGACAGGGTTTTATCGTCTTTTCTCAGATGCCGTCCTCGTGGGGATCTAAAGCTCCACACAGAAATCAGGCAGGCTTCAGATGCCCTTGACACGTAAGTTCTACTTGCTGAGGGAGAGAAAATTGGGGCACGGGAGCTTGCTTTTTTCCCGAGATGGTGACAGACAGACGTAACGGTGGCTGAAGCCAAGGAGAACTGGGGGTACTTGCTGGTTCTGTCGGAGCTGAAGTTTCCTGCTGCAGTCTCAAAGGGAACTGGAGGCACCTTGGGGAATGTAAACAAGGAGTTCTCCTCCCAGCACCCGACCTCCTGCAGGATAAACACCACCTTGGAGAGTATCTGTGTGAAACAGGGCTGTGGGGTTTTCAGTCCAAACAGGGAGCGAGGAATGAAACTGCCTGAGAGCTGGACTTGCCCTTACAATATTTGAGGGAAAACAATTTAAGTCACATAGAAGGCATTTTTTAATGCTTTCAGTATCTGTCTCCTATTCTGTCCTCAATCTATGCTACATACAGAAAAAAAAAAAAGACAATTCAGTGTAAAAAAACGCACAATGTGCACACAAAGATTACATTTTACACCCCATGCCATAGTTAGGAAGTCACAGCACCCATGTACACAGGTTCACAGACATAGATCTTATTCTGTAAGAAAGAAGCAACGTGGTTTGTCCTGCAGACACCTGGCCAGCGAGTGCTGAAGCCGGACTAGTATTTGTTTGCAATTTGAAATGGTTAGTCTAGAGCAGATGAAATAAAATTTAGAACTGTGCATCCTTTACTTTCCACTTCCCCGTGTTGTTTATTGGGGCAGACCGGAGAAAAAGAAAATAGTTTGACTGAGAGAAAGCCTGACCTGCACCCACTTTGCTCAACCAACTGTGAGTTGCAAGTGGGGATGGAGGAACAGGGGCAAAGCGTAAACAGAGAGAGAGGCAGCGGTCCAGAGCTCATCTTCATCCCATAAATGCTCAGAGGTTGAGGGAGAAAGAGCTGGGTCTAGTACAGAAATAGACTAAAATGTCTAGAAACATTCTTGTAGCCAGCGTGGGCTGCAGCCAGTACGTACAGCAAGGTCTGCACTCCTGGTTTCTTTGAGCAAATCTGCTGCCGATTCCTCGCATGACTTCGGAAAACACTTCCCTTTTGGTGCCTGCCTGGGTTTACCTCCCTGTGCGATGAAATGATGTTTCACCTTAAGATGGTGATTAATCATAGAAACATAGAATCATGGAATGGTTTGGGTTGGAACGGACCTCAAAGATCGTCTAGTTCCAACCCCCCTGACGTGGGCAGGGACACCTTCCACTACACCAGGTTGCTCAAAGCCTCATCCAACCTGGCCTTGAACACTTCCAGGGATGGGGCATCTACAACTTCTCTGGACAACCTGGTCCAGTGCCTCAGCACCCTCTGAGTGAAAAATTTCTTCCTTATATCTAATCTAAATCTCCCCTCTCTCAGTTTAAATCCATTTCCCCTTGTCCTATCACTAAATGCCCTTGTAAAAAGCCCCTCTCCAGCTTTCCTGTAGGCCCCCTTTAAGTACTGGAAGGCTGCAATAAGATCACCCTGGAGCCTTCTCTTCTCCAGGCTGAACAGCCCCAACTCTCTCAGCCTGTCTTCATAGCAGAGGTGCTCCAGCCCTCGGATCATCTTCGTGGCCTCCTCTGGACCTGCTCCAACAGCTCCATGTCCTTCTTGTGTTGGGGACTCCAGAGCTGAACGCAGCACTGCAGGGGGGTCTCACGAGAACAGAGCAGAGGGGCAGAATCCCCTCCCTCGACCTGCTGCCCACGCTGCTTTGGATGCAGCCCAGGACATGGTTGGCTTTCTGGGCTGCTGGTGCATGTTGAGCTTCTCACCCACCAGCACTCCCAAGTCCTTTTCCTCTGTGCTGCTCTCAATCCATTCTCCACCCAGCCTGTACTTGTGCTTGGGATTGCCCCGACGCACGTAACATCTGCTGAAAATTATTTAGACCCTCTGATCAAAGCTACTACGGAATAGCAAAGCTTTGCAGAGGATTCTCTCAATTCGAGGGCTGAATTCTGCATGATTTACATGTGAACACAACTCCGGGCATTTGCTGGGTACCGTGTTAGCGTGTGATGGGTGATGGAGCTCTGAGAGCTTTCATGGCCTGGAGAAGCAGGGGAAATGCTGGTGTCTGGGTCAGAGAAGGTGCCCAGCTGCACGGCTGCTCAAAGGCAGGAGGTGGGAGGTATTTTTAGAGGCCAAGGAAGGTAATTATGAACTTAGATATACAAACTGTGTCTGATTTTGCTCTCCAAGGTGCAACAGGATAAGCTCTGGTGTACTGTAACTTATGCAATTTGCTTGATGGGACATTTTTAAAGCTCCCTCTGCCTGTTCGTGCAGTTGTACTGCTCTCCCTTTGCAGACTAAGAAGCTTAATCCTAATTACACTCCTTCCCGGTGCGAGGATGGTGCGAGTTCCAAGAATCACAGCAAGCATCTTGGCTGGGCCATGAAAAACTGGCGGTGACTGGACTATTCTCCTAACACAGGGGACACAAATAACTGGAAAAAGCCCCAAGGCTGCCCAAGCCCCAAGGCCCTGCTGAGGATATTTGCCACTGTCAGAGCGCTGCAGTGCTGATGGATTAACTCTGGGAACACAGATTTAATTGGATGTCTCCAGGTCTTTGTCTCCTGATCCAGTGGAAGCGGGAATATCTCTCCACTTTGTCAAGAACTCGCACCAACCGAAATCCTTCATGGAGTTCAATAGGTTGAAAAGCTCTTCTCCAGCCAGTATCATTCAGCCAAGCAGGTTGGGAACGTACGCTACCGAAGTACAAGAAGTTAATTTTAGGCTGCATCCCCCACTGGCACATGTACCAGGTACTAAACAGTTCAGACCTACCCACTGCGGCTGCCGATTGATCCGAGCACGAGGGGGTAGAAAAATCTGACCCAGTTATTTCACGGGAACATTGTACCGGTTTTAGCTTCTAGGAAGGGTTTCTGAAAGAAAACCAGCCCCCGTGGTTTCTCCTGAACAAGTCTCTAGTTGTCTGCGTGCTGTCGGAGCACGGGCCTGCTTCAGCCAAAACGCGTACCAGCTGCCGTCGTCTAGGATCAGGCTTCTCACCCAGATATGACTAAGCCCTTTCAAAACGAGAAACGCTCAGGATTTCTTGCTTAATTGCTAAAACAGCTTAATTTGACTATCCAGAACATAACCAAGCAGGAGAAAGAATTGACACACCTAGCTGGTTCCTGCTCAGGCTGATGATTCACTTTAATTGATGGGTCACGTTTGTTTGATGATTTCCACCACGCTGCTGCAGCAAGGCTGCAGTGCTCCCCTCCTGTCTGCCAGGCGGGTGAAGGGCCGCATTCCTTGCAGCCTTCCCCAAATGATTCCAACCACCAGCGCTTTGGGACCTGATGCCATCTTAAAACAAGAATGGAACCCGATGCACACCAGCAAGTGTAACCCTCAGAGCTCGAGTGTTAGCTGCCGCGTGTCACGTCGAGGGCGCATGCCTTCCCCTCGCCGAGTGTCCCCACGGACTAGGGGCTGCAGCTTTACCAAAAGGCTCATTTGCCCCTTAATTTTAGCTGATAAATCCGTTCAAAACTCCCACCTGTTTTGATTGCTCTGGTCACACACACGTGACACTCAGGAAGCTGGTAGCAGAGCCAAGAAATCAGGGTGGCTGAGCCCAGTTGCACAGTGCCAAGCAACCCCCCCCACGCTACTCCAATGGTTTTATTAGAGCCTTATCAGATTTCCTGGTGACTCAGACTACACTGGTGACTGGGGTGAAGGGCACGGTGGTACCAACAAGCACAGATGGGGTTACAGCACCATGTTGGTCCAGAATAGAAGTCATCGTTCTGCAAATCCACCGCCCCAGAGCCCTCCCCAGAGCAGTGCCTCCATGCTGAGGCGAAGCAGACCACGGCTGTCCATCTCCAAGCAGCAAACACGGAGGAGGCAGGTGGCTGCTCTGCTCTCCCCGACAGGCCCAGGGTGCTCTGCCAGCCCCATGAGCCCTGGCTGCCCCCCTGCAGGGTGCCTGGGCTGTGCACCTGCAGTCTCCCTGCCACCCCTACGCTGCTGGGCATGGTGTGGGGCTACGTCACCCCACTGCACCCCTCCAGCAGCAGGAATCCACCAGGCCAGTCCTCAGATTCTCCTTCCCTCCCTTTCTTTTGCACTTCCCTGATGTTGCATTAGGGCCCCTTTGACTCCTTGCACCACCCTCACCCCTGTGCACCTCTCCTTGCATTTTCACCCCCGTGCACCTCTCCTTGCATTTTCACCCCCTCACTTCTTTGCATCCAGTCTTGCATTAGCACTCCCTGCCTTTATGTACCTCCCTTTTGCATCACACCCCCTTGTCTCCTTGCACCCCTCCTTGCATCGCACCTCATTCTGATGCTTGCACACTTGTCCGCTGCACGCCTCTCCTCTGGGCACCCCCTTTTCAGTTGGATCCCACCTTGCCTTAGCACCCTTCCACTTCTCTTCTGCCCCCTTTGTGCTGCACCCCACTTTGCGCTGCACCCCACTTTGCGCTGCACCCCCTCACCTCCAGGCACCCCCTTTGCAGTGGCACCCACCTAACCTTGTACCCTTGTACCCTCCTCCCTTCTTTGTGCCCTTCCTTGCATCGCATCCTCGTCCTCCATGCACCCCCTTTGCCTTGCACTCCTCTTGCATGAGCACCCCCAGCTCTTGCGCTCCCCCTCTCCTGCTCCCACCCCATTCCACAGCGGCACCCGGCTTTGCAGGGCACCCCATCTTCCACTAGCACCCCCCCACTCCCATGCTCCGCCTTTGCATCGGCCCCCCAAGCACCCCCTTTGTCCTGCACCCTCCCGTGCATTAGCACCCCAGCTCCCGTGCTCCCTCCTTTGTCCCCCTTTTTGCCCTGCACCTCTCTTGCACCAGCACCCCCCCGCTCCCCCTTTGCATCGCCCCCCCAAGCACCCCTTTGTCCTGCACCCTCCCTTGCATTAGCACCCCCAGCTCCCGTACTCCCTCCTGTGCATCGCCTCCCCAAGCACCCCCTTTGCCCTGCACCCCTCCTTGCATCGCACCCCCCTTCTCCACGCATCCCCTTTATCCCGCACCCCTCTTGCACCCCCCCGCTCCCCCTTTGCATCGCCCCCCCAAGCACCCCTTTGTCCTGCACCCTCCCTTGCACTAGCACCCCCAGCTCCCGTGCTCCCCCCTTCACACCCCGCTCCTCCTCTCCTGCACCCCCTCTTGCACCAGCACCCCGAGCTCCCCCACCGCCCCGCTCCGCACCACCCCCCGCCTCCTCCGGCCCCCCCCCGCCCCTCCGCCCTCCTCCCGCCGCCGCAGGCGCTGCCTCCGCCCCTGCCTCCTCCCCGGCCGCTCGGTGGGATGTTCCCCGGCGCCGCGGCCGCCCCAGCTGAGCTCCGGCTGTCGGCGGGGCGGCTCCTGCCCCACGCCGCCGGCGGGCCCCGCCGCCCGCCCCAGCACCCCCCCCCCTCCGCCGCCCCCCGGCCCCGCCGCCATGGGCGCCGCGGCCCTGCGCGCCCTGCCCTGGGCCCTGCTGCTGCTGCTGCTGGGGCCGCTGCTGCCCGGCCAGGGCTTGCAGGCCAACCCCACGCTGGCCTCCGAGCTGCCGAGGGGCGAGATCGGGGGCTTCACCCCCGCGCCGCCCGCCTCCGCCCAGGAGATCCAGCCGCTGAACAAGCAGCCGGCCAACGGCTCGGGCGAGGGGCACGCCAAGCCCCGCAAAGCCTTCCCCGTCCTGGGCATCGACTACACCCACGTCCGCATCCCCTTCGAGATCTCCCTCTGGATCCTGCTGGCCTGTCTCATGAAGCTGGGTAGGTCGGCAGCGTCGCGGTGAGGTCCCGGGGGAAGGGCACCTGGGAGGGACCCCCACCGTCACTCCGGAGAGGGACCCCCGGCTGCGTGGGGCAGGCACCCTGAGCGTGCCAGGGAGGGACCCTCGGAGCATCCTAAGCAGGGACACCACGGCTGAATAGGGCAGATGCCCCTTGAGCATCCCAAGGAGGGACCCCCTGAGCATCCCAAGGAGGGACCCCCTGAGCATCCCAAGGAGAGACCCCTTGAGCATCTCAGGGTGGGACCACCCTGAGCATCCCAGGGTGGAACACCCTGAGCATCCCAGGGCAAATTCCCCTGCCCGTCCTGTGCGGGCAGCCTGGGGCAGGGGTGGGCACGGCTCTCCCCACGACCTTGGGGCTCTGCCAGGCCTACGGCAGAGCCCCTGTGCTCGGCACAGGCTTTCTCATCTCGCTGTCCGGGAGCGGGGCTGAAGATGCTCCCTGACCCCTGACCATCCCCTCTTTGGACCATGTTCGTTTCCCTCCCTTTGGCACTCAGGCAGCAGCACGGAGGAAGCCACCGGTTTGTTTCTTTGCTTCCTTTCTCAACCACAGATGCCTTTTGTAACCTTGGAGAAGTCACTTAAAAAAATCTCCCAGTGCTTCGGCCTCTCCTTCCTCCCCCTCCGCAGTGAACTGGGGTGGGCAACTGCCTCTGCTGCAAAGCATCCAGAGGATTCCTGCGTTAAAGATAACGAGCATCAGGGGCCAGAGGGCTGGGAAAAGTCACCCGCTACGGTGACCCGCTCTGGCAAAAGCATCAGTCCGCCAGGGCCGGGGTTGTTGACAAAATTTTTTTCCAAACTTCTGCAACTGGATCAATACCAACTGAATTACCTCCAAAGCGTGTGATGTGATGTAACTGCTCCGTGTCCACCGGCACCAGTGTGCCGGACCTGGCCTCCGGCAGTGCAGAGGTCGAGCTGGCCCCGGTCCCGTCGGCACTGATAAAGCCAAGCGGGCAGGTGAAATGTTTGCCTGCTCCTGCCTTGGAGCGGGTGACGGGAGGAAAGGGAGCTCTGCGTTTCCTTCATTTTGTTCCTCAATTACCATCAGTGATTTAATAACGCTAACAGCAGCTCTCCTGACGGAGCACTCCAGCTTGCTGATTGAAATCTTGTTTTGGGAGCTTTTTTGAGCTGGTGCTTGTTGGAAACCGTTCCCTGCCCTGGGTCGGAGACGCCCAGGAGCTCAGATCCTCCCTGCCCAGCTTTTCCTAAAAATACTTGCTCTTTCCCAGCCTGCTGTGAGTGTCCATAGGCAGGTAAAGCCTGATTTTCACAGTCCCTCCTGGGTGTTTTATTTACATGTAGGCACAGGAGTGCAGACACTTCAAACCCAAAGGCTTCCTTCCTGTCTGGGAGCCGAGCGGTCGGGCAGAGTAGAACCAGGCGGGATCCATGGGGTTTCTCCCTTCCCAGCTTTGTCTCAAGTGATTTAAGTCACGTTTAACTAGAAGGTGCCTCGCCGTAGGGAAACGCAGCCTCGAAATCTCCTTTCCCAGGGCTCACCCAGCGCACGTTAAGCGACCTCTGCTAGCTGTTCGGGGCTATTGCACTGCGTTTGCAGTCCCTCCTGCCTCGGAGAGCAAAGAGTGATGAAATCAGAAGTATCTGTGCGGAAGCTGGTGGAGAAAGGAGGGGCTAACAGCGCTGGCCTGCGGCCCTGCTCGGGACGTGCTTTGAGAAACCGCTGCTGGAAAGCACCAGAATGGGCAGCGGAAAGCGGCTCCCCAGGGACACGCATGGCAGAGGGCACAGGAGCATCGCTGCCCACCGGCCGCCCCCAGCTCCCATGGGCACCCTCCGTCATCGGGGCTGTGCTGGGTGGCTCGCGTGAGGCTGTTTCTGCTGCCTTTGCCTGAAGTTGGGGCTGGTTTGTGCTGCAGGAAAAGTTATTTCTGGCAGCAAGCTGAGCCCCGTTGGTTCTTACGTGATAAAAGTATTATGCAAGACTGCGTGTTTAAGGGGGATATTTTAGGAGGAGCTGCCTTGCAGGTTTGGCAAGGGTCCTTCGGAGATGGCAGGTGCTCTGCAGAGCTCCAGGGATGCTGATTATGCCGAAATCTGTACCTTAGGTTACCTACGCCTCTAACAGGGGCTTCAACGGCAGAGCAGTCCTGGAGCATCCTTGTCCTTGGCCTCCTCTCCAGGGTTTTGAAGGGGATGATGTTGCTTGTTCGTGTTGTTGTCCTGGTACATAGTTCCCAAGTTGCTGGTGTGGCTGAATATTGAAGCTCCCTCTGCTCACGATCTGCAAAAATATCTTGCTGCTATGTCTAAATACTGGCTCCATCGATCCCGCCCTGGATCAGAGGATGTTGTTCAGGAGCAGCAAAATATGCTTTTTTTCACCCAGGGATAACTCTTACACAACTGGGTGCTGCTGCATGCCGGTGCAGCACAACCTCTGATGGCAGGATGAGGCACACACATCTCCAGGCTCCCTAAACTGAACAGGGTTTGGAGCACCCAGTTTCCATGTGGAAGGGAAGGAGGATGATGAGCAGAGCAGGAATTTGCAGTGCTTCCTCTCTCCCCCCTGTCCTGTTTGTGTGCACTTATCAATGCATCAGGGTAACCCTGCAAAACCTGGAGGTGCAGGGGACAAACATCTTTTCTCCAAGAGAGGGAATTTGTGTAGTGTGGGCTGTGTATGACAGCTTGGCAACTCCTGACTTCCCTTCCAGCTTCTCCTTCAGCTCAGGATGCCCCTTTGCTGGGTTAGGGCTGGTGATTGAGCCACATGTTGCTGCAAAACTGAAAATCTTCAACCCCATGAATGGTTTCTGAGTGTCATCACTGACGTAGTGCAGGGTGACCACGTAGAGGAGCTCGGAAGTGCTTACAGGGCTCTACTCTGGGCCAGGAGACGCAACCTGACCCTTCTCCTGTCGCTCAGTTTCCCTTCATCACTCTTGACACTTCAGACTCAAGTGAGTCCCAGGGTTGTCCCTTCCAGGTGGTTTATCCTCTCTCCAAGCAGCCCTGTGAGTTTGTTTGAGGAGTCAAAGGTGTGAGTTGAGCCCTTCTGCTCTCGATGCAGTTTTTGTAAAACACCTCAGAGGAGGCTGGTTCCTGGAGGGTTCCCCCCAGTAAGGGGTTGGCTTTCTGGGACAGAGGAACTTGTCGTCCCAGCATGTCCTGCAGGCGTGGGCTGTTTCTGGTTTGCTAATCCCAGAGAGAAGGGGAAGGCTGGTGCAGTCTGCTTTACTTAATACTCACGTGGTATTTTAAGACTGTGTAGGAGAAGAGGGGTGAGGGATAGCTACCACCATGCCCTTCCAAAGGCCCACCAAGCTACGTGCAGACCACTTCTGGTGATGGCTTGACTTTGCCAGTAAAGTGGAGAAGCACGAGCCTTCGCTGTCGAGAGGGTTGTGACCAGACTTTATCTCAACCTGTTGCATTGCTGCAGAAGATCAGACCTTTGTAAAACATCCGAATCGGAAGCCCTCTGTGCCCATCTCCAAGGTTTTGCAAGGGTAGGGTAAGGGTTTCCCTTGGTCTGTGCCCAAGGAGGGGTAAGGAAAGGCTGGGAGGTTTCTCAGCACAAGAACCTGGTTTCCTGACTCTGAGGACTGACCTTTCTGCTCATGTGGCTCCAGGAGATGTTCAGGGGAATTCAAGTTTGACTGTAAATATTTTTCCATTTCAGGGGAAAGGGAAGGAGTGAGTCAGGAATGTAAATAACAGATTGTGGTTAGCAGTCCCTTTGCTGGCTGTGCAGACACGGGCTGGTGCCTGGTGGTCAGAGCTTTATTGCAAGCCACCAACTCTTACCCACCTTGGAGAAGAGTTGGAGTTACCTGTGTCTCCAAAGCACGTCTCAGGCCCTGCCTTCCAAAGCGGAAAAGCACAGCAGTTGTATTTCCATCCTGCTTTAGGAGCTGCCTTCGATTGAGGCATGCCCTGTCCTCTGTCTGCGGGGCCATCTGTCTGTGCCGAGCAGCTCTTCAGCATCCTGAGAGCTTCCCAGCCTCCTTGGAGCATCCTGGCCATTCCACCACACAGCTCAAGTGTGTAGTGGGGACTTGATTTCCTACACGTGCGCACTGGAGACTGCTGCGGAGGGTCCCTGCAAGGCACTGCTTCACACCTGAGCTCTCTCGCCCTGCTTTTGCTCGCTGATGCACACTAGAAGCTCACTCGCTGCCTGGCACAGCGCGCCGGTCGGGGTTGGAGCCTGTGGCAGTCACTGAGTCACTGCTCCGTCTCTTCTTCCCTCTTCACAGCACTCGGCTTTTTCGTGTGTCTGAGTCGGGGCTGCTGTCCGGGGTGTTCCCCCCCTCTCCAGACCGTCTGACGGCAGCCAGCGCCAGCCTGGTACTTGCAGAAAAATCACCACGGTGTGACTGTCGGGTTAGTGTAAAGCGAGCCGGGCAGGGAGTCTGTGCCAGGCAAGCAGAAACGCAGCCCGAAGCTCAGGCAGCAGTGTTTTACATGGCGACACGCTGCTGTTTTGGGGGTTGTTTGGTGACACAACTCAGCCCAGTTTACTCGGCAAAGGGCATCCTGGCATCAGGCTCCCGTGTTCAGTGCTGCTCCTGCCACAGCGGTTGCCTTTGGCCAGTGCCAGCTGTCCCCATCGCTGCTGGTGTCTCGGGAGGAACAAGATTAAGGAAGTTCCTGGTGCCTGGGGGCTGATGATAGGAGCTGGGAAAAGAAGAGCAAAACGTGAGGGATGCAAGTGGGGTTGTGGAGCCTTACAGAGGCTCTGGGCACGGCGGATGGTTCCTGAGCGCGAAGGGGCAGGGACGATTTCAGAATTGCCAGAGAAACATTTTTAGAGGCTGGCAGCTGCTGGCTGGCAGCGAGATTTGGGTGCTAAAACATTTGGGTGCTTTTCAAATGCTTTTAGGCAGCCCACATCCCTCCCCTGACCCCGGGGCTTTTGGAGGGGCCACCCCAGAGGTCTCATAGAGACCCGTGGGTCGGGGACTCAAGGATTTGTTTGGGCAAGGGGTGATAAGCCAGATAGGAAACCTGTTGTGGTGGTGGCACAGGATGCAGGATGTGGGTCTTGAGACCAGATGCGGCAGAAACACCCTGGAGCAAAGACACGGGCGTGGGGACACCAGTGCCACCTGCAAGGCTTGGAAAAGGGGACAGCCAAGAAGCATTTGAAGACACACGTCACCCCAGCCTTCGTCATCATGTTGAAAACACGTGTGTCTGACGTACAGGATGAGTGCGCTGGAGGTTATCTCTGCTCCCCTTCTGCCACCGCAAGGATGGCTTCTCTTGGGCGCCGGGCAGGGCTGTGCCGGGCAGACTTTGCTGGGAATGGCCATCGGCAAAGCTTGGCTGGTGAGAAGAGCTACTGGAGGTTTTGTGGGCTGTTTCAGCTGGATCCGTGGGACTGGTTGATGCAGATTCCCTCGCTGAGCCGGAGGGAAATGTTTGTCTGAAAACCTGCCCGCTCGCAAGCGGCAGCCCCGGCTTGTTTCATCCGTGGGCTGCAGATACCGAGGCGGTGTGTGGTCTGTGATCACCCCAAATGTTTCCTCGTTTGTGTCGGTGAGCTGGTGGCTGTTCTGCAGGGGAATTGAGGCTTGATGAATAACCGTCAGGAAAGGGTTTTGAAATATTGATGCAGCTGGTGCCACAAAAGTGTAAATTGTCGTGATGATGAATTTAAACAGCCTCTTCTAATGCAAACTCGTTGCATTTCTGCTTCCTTGTAGGGGAATGATCCAAACACGTGGTGTGGTTTCCTTTTCTCTCTGCTTTGCCGTCTCAGAAAAAACAGCCACAGCATTTTTTTCCTCCCTGGTCTGCCTGTCAGTGATGTCTGAGCAAAAAAACATCCAAACTGTTCCCTTCACGGATCTGAGAAAACCATTACATTAATTAAGGCTGGAAGAATGAAAGGTTCCAGCTGTGAAGTACGGGATGGTGTTGGAGTGGGAAAAGCTGAACCCGTCTGTAATCACAGCCCATACCTCCCCGGTGAGCCCTAATGTCCATTAAAGCAGAATTACACTCGATTTCCAGCCATGGCTTTGCCCCCCGCAGGGATCCTGTTGCCCGCAGCAGTGCCCGGTTCACCGCTCTGCTTTCTGGACCTTGAGGCCACTCAGGAACCAAAGCTGTTGTTTCATCCCGTTTATTAACGAAGGCTTGGAGACCTCGTGCTGGGAGTCAGGGATGGGCTGCCTTCCCGCACAGTCTGCAGGTGGAATTTGGGATGTGGGTGTTGACTTGCTGAGTCTTGCAACGCCCAGAGCCCAGGTGGGTGCTGGCCCAGCTTGCAGGGAGATGTCGGGAAGTTGTCCCTCCCCTGTGACCTCCAACAGAGCTGGAGTAGTTTTTGGGGTGGAAGCAGAACGTGTTGATATTTGGCCTGGTTGGTTCATGTCATAGAATCATAGACTGGTTTAGATTGGAAGGGACCTCAAAGATCATGTAGTTCCAACCCTCCTGCCATGGGCAGGGACACCTTCCACTACACCAGGTTGCTCAAAGCCTCATCCAACCTGGCCTTGAACACTTGCAGGGATGGGGCAGCCACAGCTTCTCTGGGCAACCCGGTCCAGTGCTTCACTGCCCCCAGAGGGAAGATTTTTTTCCTTAAATCTCATCGAAATCTCCTCTCTTTCAGTTTAAAGCCATTTCCCCTTGTTCTATCATCATGTCCTCCATCTCCAACAGCCCAGGCACCCAACCACAGCTTATCCAAGATACCCAGAGGTGCTGGAGTTCCCTTGGGAATTAGTGGGATGGAGGACGAGTCTTTTGCCTGCAATTAGTGTGGCTAAATAGAGTCCTTCGGCGTTTGAGAATTAGACGTAGGAGAAGGGAAAACTGGGTGGTGGTGGAGGGAAGGGGAGAGGGTCGTTCTTTGGGTTACAAACGTACAAACCTGGGGCGCCAAGGGACTGGAGCCAGAAGAGGGACAAACATCTCGGTGGCACTTGTATAAACCAGAAGCTCGTTAGGCTAGCAAAAGAGTGTTTCGTTAACATAATCCTTTCCCTTTTCTCTTCTGCAAGTCCTGGGTTTTGGCTGTAAGACTGTGGAGATGATGGGGCTGTAGAGACTGTCCCAGGGTTGTGCAGGAGTTGGTCCTTTACTAGAGCATCGTTGGAGCTGTGGGTACTGAGAGAGGAAACTTTAAAAGTAAGCAATAATGAGGATGAATTACTGCAGCTGCCTTGTAAACATTTGATTTCTTTTTTTTTTTTTTCCTCTTTTGGGTCCCCAAGGCTTAATTTGTTCAAATAAAAACTGAAATCCGTCTGGAATACTCTGTGAAAACACAGCCTTGCCGAGCAGAGACGGAGCTGGGTTACACCTCTCCCCTGCACTGGCTTCGCTGGGCTGCCTGCGTCGTCAGCGGTTTCTTCTCACCCAGTGGGGCTCAAAGCTGCTGGTGGAGGTTTGGTAACAGCCTCAGGGCTTTGAAATCTGGGCTGGCCAGCATCAAAGGGAATAGCAGAGGAGCAGGGAAGTCGTGGCAACGGTTTGGCTTGGACCAAGTATCAATGCTTGGTCCTCTCCACGGTGCAGGCTGATATACTGCCTTAGGCAAGCTGTACGATCGCCATCTATTCTACATGGTGTTTGATATCTTGCTTATCTCTCTAATTTTCCAACGTTTTCCAATTGTGTTTTAATTGAGGGATGGCTATCTTGTCATCTTTTGTTCTTCTGCTCTTTCCTGGGGCGGAAGAATGCATGTGTGTTTCTGCTTGGGAAGGAAGGAATGAAATTAAAAGCTCTACAGACGGACATGCACACACACGTTGAGGCGTGTTTGTCAGAGAAGGTGACATGAAAGATTGATCGTCGCTTGAAGCAGAGTAATGAGAACAAATTTGGTGTCGTGTCACCTTTGGTGGGGTGTCATCTTTGGTGGTACGTCACCCCATGGCTTGGGGTTCCTTCCCAGGAGAGCTTGACCCACTTGCATGATGGATTTGATAGGGACAGGAGTGACCAAAGACTCGTTTGAAGTGGAGATGACGTTTTGAGATCCCTCAGCGGAAAGTTGGAGAATGCAAAGTACTTTTTGTAATCGGAAGAGAACAAACGCGTTTCCTTGGGTTGTCCAGGGGTGACTCATAAACGTCATAGCATCAATGGTCTTTGTCTCCAGAAAGTCACAATGCAATCAGCCTGGAGGGACAGCTCTTAAAGCCTGCTTAATTGGGGGTGCTGGGGGGGAAATCATTCGCCTCTCTCTGTTGAGCCTGCAAGACGCACATTTGCAGAAGCAGACTCCCTTTTGCAGCGGGTTTGTTCAGTGCCTGGAATTATTCTGCATTTCAGAGTCACGACACCCTAAATCTTAATGATGTATTTGGAGAGAAGGCAGCTCCCCACCCCGACGACGCTGGAGACTTTAACAGCACAAATGCCACAGGCGCAGACTTAAGCACGCACAGGCCTTTAAAGAGAAGAGCTGGTGTATCCAGCCGTGCTAGTGCCTCAGTTTCCCTTGGGAACGCTTTTCCCACGGCAGCCTCAGTCCCTGGGGGGTGCGTTTTGCAACATACGGGCTCCTCTCGTGTCTGTGAAGTGCCACGTAGAGCAGAGAGCATCTGCTCCCAGGAGCACTTCTGTTAGCGTGGCTGGGTGTGAAAGAGCATCGCCTGCATCCCAGCTGGGGAGGGAGGCTGGAAGGCTGAAATGGCGTCTGGCAGGGACGGCTCTCCATCTCCTGGGTCTCACCAGCGTTGCAGTCAGCCGGGGAGGTCTCCACGTGCCAGCAGCTCCTGATGAAAGCTGGGGCAGAGGCGACGGCGACTGGGTGCTTGCTTTGGCTCTCATCTTGTCACTGGCGTGTGCTGCGAGCGGGGTTGCTTTGTCTGGGTTTGCAAAGCCCGGTAGTAATCAGTGATAATTGCAATTACCTCCTCCCTCCCTTCAGAGTGGAGACCAACAGGTTATTTCCTGAAAAGCTTTTGTTTGTCTTTCCTGCTCATGTTCCTGGTAGGAAATCTGCCCTTCCTGGGAAGGGCGATTGGCATTGCTCTGCCTGGGGAATTTGTCTGTGGTCATCTCGGGCTGGCTCAGCTTTAACTCTTCCCGAGGCTTTGAGGGCCAGCAGGAACCATGTATTAGATGCTGCACTGTGTGGTTAAGAGCCAGGAGCTGGGAGAGCAACTGGAGCCTAATTTTGGGTGACCGGATTGTAGCCTTGTTTTGGGTGACCGTTTACCATCTCTTCACATGCCCTTGAGTACCTTCTGCTCCAGAGCAGTTCAGTATCTGCGTTAAGCAGCGTGGAGTTTAGCTTCACACCATGCAGAAGGTAACCCGGAGGGTTTTATTGTAGAAATCCCCCAGCTTGAGGGAGACGTGCTGCGCTGACCCCTCCTAGCCCAGCTATTCGTGGCATCCAGCACGTCTTGCGACAGCTGAAGCAAGCTGGGAAGAGCACGGCTGGTGAGTGGTTATGTTTAGCTCCTGGCCCCTTTCCCTGGAGCTGGAGCAGATTTTCTAGACCTTCTTTTATTAGGCCTCCTCAAAATGCTCAAGTCCAGCTGCCGTCACTGTTCTGATGCTTTTGAAGGATATAAACCCGAAGGAGGATGCTGTTGCCCTATAGAAAACTCAGTTTTCCGGGGTAAATGATCTGTGCCAGGGAGATCCCAGCCTTGCTGGCTCGGCTGTGTGATGCACCCATCCAGAAATGGGAAGAGTCAAAACCAGTCTTGGAGCAACAGCAGCAGAAATTTGCGTGGTGGTTTGTCCCTGTGTGCCTCCGTACCTGTGTGCCTGGCTTCTGCTGAGTGAATGCCACAAGCTGGTACAGATTCCTACGGTCCCACCTTAGAAAAACCGTGCATGGAGAACGCCTGAAGGCTTTAAACAGGTTTGCTAATCTCAGCCTGTGGTTTGGGAGTGGCCTTGTAACGTGCCTGTTAGAGGATTGTAGTCAGCAGGAATCGGGGTACCCACAAGACACTGGAGATTTTTAATAGCCAGTTTGGCACATGGCACCAAACCCTCAACCAGTTTCTCAAAGCTTCCCTGGAGGAGAATGTTGGGTTTTGCAGCATCTTGTTGCGGAGCAGCTCTGGAGCTGGAGAGAGGTGGAGGAGAGCTGCTCTGCTCACAGCTGCGCACAGCTGGATCTGGAAGAGGTTTCTTCAAGATGTGATGGAACCAAGCCTTGAAGCTTCCCAAGCCATCACTGCTTGCTGCAGCAGCATCTCCAGTTGGCTCTGTCTTTTCCTCCCCATTTGGAATGCTGTAGCTGTTGGGTGACGGTCCAGGGCACCATGGGTTTCTTAGTCTTCAATAGCATTTATGTCTTTCTTAATGTCTGCTTTTCTTGCAGAGTGTCCTTGGCTCTTCTTCTGATTTGAAGGAGGAGCATTATCTAAACATAGGACTGGATCACACCAGCTCTCCCGCCGTTCACTTGGGGACTTGGGCAAGTCCATTTAATGTCTTTTGTCTCTCATTTCCTTTTTACAGCAGGGAGGAAATTAATACCAGCTCTATAAAAGACTCCCAATTGATCTGTTAATTTCTTGTGAGTGCTTCGGAGATAAAATGAAGGCACGTGCTTTTGCTGCATCGGTTCTCCCTGCTCTCGAAAGAAAAATACTCAAGTGTTTCTACTAAACACCTCTGTCCATGGGTCACCGTCGCAGCGCGTTGTAGTAGTGTATGGGCACCTTGTCCTCCCGGGAGGCTGGTGCTGTCCTCCCTGTCCTCCCCAGTGTGTTCCCAAGTGCTCTCTCAACCCAGCCGAGGTGCCGTCGGGTGAGTGGCAGGGTGTGGGACCGTCCCAGCCTGGTTGGAGGGGGACATTGGTCCCAAAAGGCAGCTGTTGCTGATCACATCCTGCAACGGAGCCCTCGGGGACGTCTGCCTGTGCGGATGCTCCCGGTGAGCTGCCAGGAGCCTGCCCATGAGCTGCCTGCAGTGCCACGGCACCCACTGCCTGCTTTCCGTTACGCGTGGGGCTGTGCAGGCTTCCTGGTGGGAAGTAACTGATGGGATTAAAAAAAAAAATTGGGCTTTTTAGGGTTTTCCTGTGAGTCTCCAGCTGAGTCAAGGGTGAGTGAGTCAAGGACACAGCAATGGCTCCTGCCCTGCCCTGCCTGCCTGCGAGGGCAGCTGCAATCTGGCACTTCTCTGCCTGTTTTAGGGAGCTTTTCCTGGAACGTGGAATTCTGACAAACGTGGCTCTTGCAGCAAGTGCCCCAGGTCAGGGCCAGCTCTGCGGGGAGGTGCTGGCCGGGCTGGAAGCCTGGGCAGGCTGGTTCCTAAACCTAAGCCTAACCTAAACCCAAGCCTAGGGCAAGTGAAAGCACAAGTTGAAGCAGGCAGACAGGGTGCAGGATGAGTCCCTTTCCCACTGATGGATGCCAGCGCCACAATTAGAGTTTGCTGCAAGCTGCTTCACGCAGCACAGCAGAACCAACTGTTTAGTTTGGGTTGATCTTAATTAATTAACATATCTTTCAGAGTTGGAGGGGGGAGGATTACGCAGCGCTCAGGCTGTCGCTGGCTCGCCTGGCCGGCCAAACCTTCTGGGTCAAGGCGGCGACGTTTAACTGGGAGGAATCGCTGCCGGCTGTTTGGCATTTGTCTGCGAAGTCGCAGGCTCAGCGGCACGAACGTTTGCTGTCTGGTTTGCAGAGCTGCAGGGAACGCCGCGTGTTGGACCATCCAAAGGTCTCAGTGGGCTTCCTCAAGCTGTCCCATGCCGGATGCTTGGGAAGAGAAAGGGATACAGCCCCCTCGGATGGGGGAGTAGCTGAGTGGGCAAACTGCAGCCCCCTCATCCCCAGCTTTGTGCTGGAGGGGCGAGTTCGTGCTGAGTCGAGATTGGGCTCTAGGAAAGAGATCTCCTTGTTATCATGGAAGTTCTCTTGGGCTGCGTAAACAGCTTGCTTATAAGTGTATACAGCGGCTTTCTGCAAGGGGGGGGTCCGCCCATCCTGGCAGGCTGATATCCAGGGTGCCTGCGGATGATTCACAGCTCTCCTGCGTGCCTGGGATCGTTGCATCCTCCTCCCGCTTTGCAGCACTGCAGCGTTGCCATCGAGGTCCCGCGACACCGGCGTTTCGCTTGGCTGCGGCGCAGCGTCCTCCTCCCCTGCGACCTTCCAGCAAGGCTCTGGAAAATGAGATTCCCCTTGCCAAGGGGAGTGTTTTGCTTCTGGGAGGGGTGTCAGGGCAGGTAGGGAGCTGGGCTCATCTGCATGCGGCTCATGGCTCCAGCTGCTGCAGGATGCGGTGATGCCTTTGGTTGTGTTCTGCAGGCTGCTCATCTTTTTGGGACCTTTCTGCGTCTCCGAATCCTGCCCTGTGCTAAGGGAACAACCCTGTGGTTTCCTGGCAGTGATGTAGTCATCCTCGGCTATTTCTCTGCCGACGTTGCCCACGGCTGGGAGGGGGCTGCGGTGGCAGGGTGTGAAGTTTGGCACCCCTGCATCCCTTTAGAGCCAGGTGATGCTGGTACGGCCCTTGGCAGAGCTAACAGCCCCGGGGGATGCTGAACAGGTGCTCCCAGGGGAAGGCAAGGCCCTGGCACTATGGTGAGGATTAGAGGCACCTTCCTACGTGACGATGCTGCAGGCACTGCAGAAGAGGCTTTCCCCTTGCTCTGCCATGACTGCTGCTGCCTGCACAGGGGCTCGTGGGCATCATAGCTTAGTTCCTCGCCCTCTGTGCTCCCAGCCGTGTCGTGCCAGCGGCCGGTGGGAGGTGGGGAGGAACAGCACCTGCCGGCTCACCCTCCCCTCCGGGCCCTGCCGTAATGGCTGGTTCAAAGCACACTGGACCCGTTCCCATTATCGCTGGTTCTCACTGCCATTGCTCATCCTAGCAGCTGAAATGCATGAAATGGCTCTAAAAAACTGCTCTCTGAAAGGCTCTGGGCATGAAATAGCACAGCCCCGTACCCCAGACCAGCCTTGAGCTGTCCTTCTCCTTGGCCCCTTGACCGTGCAGAGTGCCAGACCAGCATCTCTCCTGCTGGTACCCTGATATCCATCCTCCCTGTGAACGGGGTGTGGGGAGCCCTCAGCATCCTCCTGAGGAGGAAGGCTCTGCCTGCAGCTCATTCTTTGTTTATCCTATTCTGGGGCATGAGTTTTCCTCCCCAAAGGTCCCCAGGGGTTGGTGAGATCCAGGAAAGGCAAGTGTGTGTTGGCTCTCTCCAGCTGCGTCGGAGGTGCAGGGTGTCTAGGCTTGTCTCCCCTCCCATCAGAGGGTTTGTTCAGGGCTTGTCAGTGGGAACTGACTGCAAACTGCTGCTGCGGGAGGCTGGTGCAAGTGGGAAACGGTCAGACATGGCAGCTGTGCTGCAAACCCCCTGCCAGCCCCTCCTGGCGACAGAGACGCCGAGAAGCTGGCTGCCCTTCACCTGGCATGAAGGGCTCTTCCCCGACGCTGTGATGCTGCGCTAGTGGGACCGCCTGCTTTCGCTGGTGTGGCTGTGCTTTCAAGGGCTTGACCGAGCCCATTTGCACGAGTCCTTGCATGGTCTGCAAGGGCCAGGCCAGTGCAAGTTACCAGTCGCTGTGGCCAGCTCTCTAAGCTGCAGCAAGGCTGTTGCACACTGGTAGCTGACAGTGTCTGCTTTTTGTTCTGTAGCTTTCAGGTTTTGACTCATTCGTGGGCTGGCCCGATGCTATCAACGCTGTTCTTATCTTCTGCAAAGCAGGCAGGGTCCAGGCAGGTCACCTTCTCCTGCACGTTTGTCTCGCCGTAGGCGTTAGGGCTGAATACACGAGATGGAGTGAGGGTGGCGGCTGTACCAGGTGGCTCTCGCTCTCCTATCGCAGGAAAATTTCTGTTTACCCCCGGGTTGTTTGCAGTGTGGGGGGAAGAGAGGGAAAACAAGGGGCAATTCAGCAGTGACGAGGTGGGACCCAGCTGTTTGAGCAAGGTCTGTAAGCAAGGGGCACAGTAACGTCACACCGAAAGAAAATAAAAGCCGTACCTTTGGCAACTAGCAACGGGTCTCGGTGTCTATTGACCGCGGCGACATGACTCGGAGGGGCATTGTGTGCGATCCCGCTCGGAACTGAGGTCTGGGAGTTGGTCACGATCCCAGCCGGGCTGTGCTGGGCACCTGTTGGGGTAGAGGGACCCTGCAGGGACCCAGCCTGGGCACAGCGTGGCAAGCAACGATGGCCTCGACGTAGCCACAGCGGGTCTGAGCTGGCAGAGCTCTGCGGTGTGGCACAGGGCTTCGTCTCCCTCCCTGCCTGCACCCCGTGTAGATGTGCCCAGCTTAAAGCCAACAAAAATGGTTGTAGTCCAGCCTCACTCTGTGCAAGCTGAAAATATCTGGAAGCTGCGAGGCAGCGCTGGGTGGTCGTGGATTTTAAACTGAGTCCTGAGCATCCCAGGCTGGTCCCAGCCCCCTGCCCGCGGCTGGCTGGGGTGCAGAAGAGTGATTTCCCAAAATTAAGGCTGGATGTCTTGCTTTTCTCTTCTCTCCCTGCTCTTGAGCCCACGGCGAGGTTTGGGTGGGTGCCGGCTGCGTGGCCCCTGTGTGGTATCTGCATTAACTCAGTGAGTCACAAAAAGCAATATAAATTAATTACCTCCCCAGTTCTTGGCTTTTCTTCGTAATTAGCGAAAAGGAAATAATGAGACTTGAAGGAAACATTTGGGTTGATCTGGAGGAAATTGTTTTGCTTAGGAGCTCTTTCTGTACCTGTACCTTTAAAGAAAAAAAACAAAACACAGTCCACTTCTAACCAGGAAATGTCATTTTGGGATGGAAAATCAAAGCTTTTCCATTCCGGACATTGAGACTGTTGGATGCTTCCCTTAAAGGTTACCCCAACCAACCCAAATTGCTGAAACCAGCCCGAAGAGAGCTGCAGGAGAGCACTTGGGAGGCCTGGACCTGCAGTAAAACCCTGCCTGCTCCATGGTGAAGCAGAAAAGGGTTTGGCAAAGCCAAAGCTGCAAGAGGAGCCCCGTAGGTGCCATCCCGGCGGGGCAGCTGCCGGAGCGAGCCGTGCTGCTGCTCGGTGGGGCTGGAGGTTCAGGGCGGGTGGTGACGTCGGAGCTTGCGAGACGTGACGGCTGTAATTTAAGTATCATGGGTTTACCACCTCCCCTTGCAGGGTGACACGAGCCGTGGCCCTCGCTCTATTTTTAGGTGTAAATCACCAGCTATTTAATTCCTTTCTAGCAAGTTCAATTTTCATCCCCTTCCCTCGAGACTTCCCCGTTACATCTGAGACCCGCACCGGTGCCGGGCGCATGCAGCTCTCTTTCCATGCCCTTCCCCAGGCTCCCCATTCCCTGTCTTTGCAGGCAGGTCGATGGATCCAGCTCCATTTTACTAAGGAGGCTTCACAGCGGGGCTGAGACACGCTCCTGGCAGCTATGAGACATCCCACCAGGGCTGTGCTGGAGGCCACCAGCGAAATCAGCAAACCTTTGAGCAACGGCAGCAGTGGCTGATGGTCAGGCAGGGGAAGAGGGAAATCTAGTGCCTTTTTTGGAAGAAAAGGGGATAAATGGAGAGAAGCTGCAGCCAAAATCTGGGAGCTTGAGATGAGTTTTCCCCCAGGAGCCGGTTGCAAAACGTTCTGTTCCTTCTAAGGAACTAAGTCCTTCTGGGGGCTTAGCCCAACATCATCAACCTTCTACCACCCCAAAATCCAGAGCGTGAACATTGGGTCAGGGTGGTCTCAGTGCTTTGCAGACCCTGGAGCCCAGCCTCAGCCCTCCTCCCTGCCCCACTGCTGCTTCTAAGCAGAGAAAAAAGGGGACGGTGCTGGGTAATGGCTTTGCAGATGACCATTTGCCATGGATGGTGACACATCAGTGATTTTGTGGCTCATCCAGCAAAGCATCTGTGTGTCAGGGCTCTCTGTGGTCCCCACATCCCACAGGAGCGTGGGAAGCTGTCCTCATCTTCCTGCATCCCTTGTCGCTGGGTTGATGGATTTGGTGATGGCGCAGGGCTGCTGTGTCTCAGTGTGGCCCACCCATACCCTGCCAGCCTGGTGTCCTAAAGGGTTAAAGTGGCCTTTGGAGGGGCCCTGGTGCTGCTGAGACATGTGTGTCTCCTTCAGCCGATGCTCTCTGCAGTGTCCTTCAGAAGGGCAGCCCTTCTGAGCATGCCTGCTTCCCCTCGCCACCTCCTTCCCGGCCTCCGTGCCTTCTCCCAGGGCTTTTCCAGCACCGCAGCTCGTTCCACACCCCAGCCACACGGCCGCTTGGTCCCACCCTGCAGCCCAAACAAGCATCCACGGGTCCCTGGGGCTGCAGTGAGCATCACCCAGGGGGCACTTCACCACCCCCTCACCCAGACTAACCCCTCATCTACCTCCTTTCCGAAAAAAAATCATCCAGGGGATGGAAGATCTGTCTAATCCCTGGTTATTAATTGTGTAATTTCTCTCTGGGGGCTGTCGCCTGCCTGCCGGAGCCTGCAGCTGCTCTAATAAACTTCTGAAGCCTGGGAGGATGGGATGTTTTTGTAACCGTTCTCATTTCTTCTACCTCTTTTTAGCTAACAGGCATCTTCCTGGTGAAGCCGCAGGAGCATCCCGCTTAACCATGAACGTGCCGAGCCCTTCCAGCCATGCCGCATGCTCCCTTCTCTCCTTCCTCCCCTCGTTTACCTGGCTCCAACTCAAACACCAACCAACTGGGTTTTCTTCCCTCCTCCTTCATGTTTCTTTTCCTCCTGTGAAAGGAGGGAACGTTAATCCCAGCCAAATTCAACCTGCAGCTCTAGGAGGACCTGACAGCTCATGGCTGCGGGGACTGGCTCATGGATGAGTCCACGGTGGCTCTGGGGGCCGGGGGAGCCCACAGTCCCCAGGGCTGGCACGCTGTCTCGCGGTGCGGACTGCCTCTAGCATCAGCATTATATATATATATATATTTATTTTTTAGATCTATATATGAATATTTTTTAAATTTTATTTTGTTTTTTATTTATCGCCTCTCAACACCAGTATTTTTCAGGGCCGTGGGGATCACAGGGGCTCTTACAACTCCGACTCCAGCAATATCCATGCACTGGGAGCCAGGGTGGAGACCTGGCCTGGAGCAGGGTAGCACATGAAGGCTTTGCCTCCTTTCTTTCATCATAACTGTTCTTTGGAAGAGTTTGATTAAAATGTTCTTAAAATGTTCTTTCCACGCTGCTTTGAGAGAGATCTTTAAAATTAGGAGAGCGCTGCCAGAGCTCTGACTAAGCCTGACCTCGAGTCCCATGCCATATGGAGCTGTATCGCAATGCCTGGGGTGATGGGAAGGGAGAGGAGTCGTGCCCTGCGTGGGTGGGACAGGGAAATACCGTCAGGCGGGGAGGGAGGGGACCTTATAGATGCTGTAGGACACAGCGCCTCTGGTCCTTGGGGCTTTCTGCTGGGGGCTGAGGCTGAGCTGAGCGAAGGGGGATGCTCCCTGCTCCCTTTTCCAGTAGGTTCCCAGCACCTCGAGAGCTGCTGTTGGTTTGAGAGCTACGAATTTTCCCCTTCTGGCCTTGAAAGCGGGTTTCCAAATTGCTGTGAGCAGCTCGGGGCATGGAGATCGCCTCTATTTTAGGCACAGTGGAAGAAGCATCACATCAGGCAAATGCTCGGGTGGGACCTGGCTCGTTTTGACAGCGGTGTCCACCCGGCGCGAGGATGCTGGGTCTGGGTTGGGTGCCCAGCACCTTTCCCTCCCTGTCCCTTCCCTCCGTATTGCCTCAGGCTCTTCCTGGCCTGGCTGAGGATGGAGAAAGATCAGATATGGTGTTTTTTGAGTCATTAGGCAGCAAAGGAGCAGGTGCTGCTGAATGGAGCTTATATAATACGAGGCACAGCATCTGGCCCGTGTGCCGGGGCTGCGGTAACCCAGATACAGCCAAGGAAGGGAAAAAACCACACGTAGGTCGGAGTCTCTCCCAGCCTGTTTGGTTGGGAGTAAATATTTACATGGCACTGCATCCACCTGCAGCCAGGGCTTGGGGAAAGCAGCCCGAGTCCCCCTTGGTAGGATGGGGATGAACCTTGAGCAGCTGAAATGGGAGCTCTTGCGTTTGCTGGGGCGAGGACTGGCCCTTGCGACGTCTGGAGACCGAGGGTGGCTCATCACACTGGGGCCGTGCTCAGGAGTCTTCATTCAGCTTCCACAACCTCCAAAGTACAAGCCTGCTTTATGTACCTAGGGGAAAAACAATCTGCCTCGCCGCTGGATCCCACAAAGTCGGGTGGTTCTTGCCACTGCTGGTGATAGTGGAGGAAGGTTCCCGATGTTGCCCGTGATTGCCTGCCCTTGGGCAGAAATGGCCCCGTGCAGACCTGCTGCCGCTGAAACGAAGACAACTGGTGTTCAGAAGCTGCAGAGCAAACTCTGTTGCAGCACTGGCATTGCCTTGCAACAGCTTTCTGTGCCCAAAATCTCTTTAATGTGAAGAACTGTGATTTCCTCCTGTCCTTCAAGTGCTTAGACTGTGGTTAAAACAGGAAGGCCAGTTCCCAGCTCCTTTCTGCCGTAACCCAAGGAAGAGCTGACCACCAGTGGAGAGCAGTCCCCATGTTCACCTTGCCGGGCACACGCAAGCCAGGGTGCATGATGTGGAGGAGAAACCCTTTTAATAGGAACTATTAACTTCTGGATTTCCTTTTCCTTGTTTGCTCAAGCTCTCGGAGTTGATGTTTACTCAACTGCTCTTGCTTTTAATAGTTTCGTTGGTGTTTGATGCCATTGATAGCCGGGGAACCGCTCCCATGGAGTTTGTTTTCCTAAGGAGGAAACCCAGGTGACTGTGTGTGCCCTGTGCTGGTGATTTTGGGGATCATAGGTCACTCTCAGGGAAATGGGGTCTCAAGGGACTTCCCTTCTGCTGGGGTTCAGGAAAACCAGCTGAAACCCAATGGATGCTTCTTCGTGGGAAAAATGGCTCTGCATGCTCACCTGCCCGCTCCTGTGCATCCCTGCTCGTCCTCCGGACACGGATGTGCCGGGGACTGGGCTGCCTCATCCCCCCCTGTTCCCGCATCCCTTGTTTATTCAGGCTGTGCTGGCAGCGGCGTGCTGGGAGCCTCGTACGCCAGGAGCCTCGTACGCCTGGTGCAGGTGCTGCCTTTCCGTTACTGCTCCTCGCTCCTTAGGGAAGCAGTTCTGCAGCCGACAGGGGTCACACGGAGCCCTCTCGGTGGGGGAAACTCTGGGATACCGACTCCTGCCCATCTGCTGCAGCAAAAAACACTTGCTGCTTAACAGAGGAAAATGAAGGAGGACTGGGGGGGGGGTTGCTGTGCTCCACTGCCTCCTGGCTCATCCCGGGTTTGCACTGGTGGCAGAGGAGGTGTTTGCAGCAGGTAGATGATTCCCAGTTTGCAGTAGGGCCGCCCCATTTGGGGACAGATGGGTGACAGCAGTAGGTACCCAGGCAGGTGAGCAGCATGGCTACCTGCTGTGCAAATAACCTTTTACCAAAGCAGCCGGGAACAGGAGCCTGGGGGTTATTAAGGATTATTATTATTATTAAGGTTATTATTAAGGCTTATTCCCTTTCCCACTGCCCTTGGATGTGCCCATGGCTGGGCATCCTCATCACCCAGCATCGCACCACAGCCTTCCTCTTCCTCCGAGAGAGAAATTCAGGTGCAGAGCTGGGATGGGGCCAGTTCTCCCCTGCCTGGCATCACCCCCGCAGCGAGAGCATTTCTTCCCACTGATCACCCCCACCCCGATGCGGGATGCCGGCCCGGCAGTCGGTGCAGGATCCCAGCAGGATCCCAGCAACAGGCTGGTACCGAGGAGCTTTCGAGTGCTCTAAAAATACTGAGCGGAGAAAGCGGGGAGCAAAAAATGGCTGAGATTCAGTGAAATCAAAGGCGTAATTAACATGCAGCCCGTGTGAGTGTATTTTTAGGACCCTACAAAAAGGCTCTAAAACACTGAATTCACATCAGCACGCGCGTGTTCCAGTTTGATGGGATCCTGGGGCCGGTGGGGAAGAAGTGAGAGGTGCTTAATTGGCAGTGTTTGTGTTTTATTCATGATGGAACAGACTCGGCGAGCGAAAACTGATTTGCTGCGGTCGTCTCGCTGCATGTGTGGCTTAACCTGATTCCGGCCAGGGCTGGTGTGTGCTGGGACAGGCAATTGCCTGGTGTGCTGGAAGGGCCAGTTTTTCCTGGTGTTTGTATGAGCTCTGCTGGGAAAAGGGATTATCACCTTCCCTCCCATGGGGAGCTCCCTGCCAGGGCTACCTTGGGGTTGCTCAGCGCTTGCGTGGGCTCCAGCAGGGGATCAGAGACAGAAGAAAAATCCCACGGGGGTAAATCAGGAACTGCATCCAGCCCAGGAGATCCCTGCATGCTGGGAGATGTTGGGAGAAAGCTCGGATGCTTCCCATCTCCTCCCGACTTCCCGTCGTGCCTGAACCCGAGGGCCACGGGGCAGTTTTGCTCAGAGGTCAGTGCTGCTACGGCAAAGCCAAAATAGAAACCGGACGCCTTCGCACATCGCTCTGACACCCGAGAGCCATCAGAGCCACCTGGACACTATGGAAATGGCATGGCTGGATCCACATGCAGCCTTGGGTGTGATGACTCCCCCGGTCTCTGCCGTGCTGGAGCAGCGCCTTCAGCTCAGGCAGCAGTCTGAGGTCCAATCCTGCCCTTGGGGGCCCGTGCGTGGCCGGGGCCAGTGTCTGACTCACTGCCCGTCCTCAGGGAGGGATTGTGGAAGTGGCTGCTTTTCCCATCAGAGCCGGATTCGTGCGGCACATTCCCCGCTCGGCTGCACAGGTGGAGGAGGGATGAGCCGGCGCCGCGGCGCAGATGTGGTCCCTGCAGGCTCGGTGCTGGGAGGACTGGGAAGGGGGCTCGCCGTGGAGCAGAGTCACTCTGGATTGTCGGCGGGATGGTGGCTTGTCAGGGAGGGGGTGTTTTTTTAATCTGTTGTGAAATGATGTGCAGATGGCACAGCCACCCAGCCGGAAGGAACGGAGGAACACGGGATGCCAAGGCAGGGTTCCTTATTTTAAACCGCTTCCCTTGCCAGGGAACAAATGTGCCGCACTTCAAAATAATAATTATAAAACCTGGGAGAGGATCCAGGGAACCCAAAATCCTTCTGTGGGTATTGGTGCGTTGGCTGAAGCACTGCTTCGGTTGGCATCGTGCCGCCTGCCTGACCCGGCAGGCAGATACCCGCATTGCCAGGGCTGTGTTTGGTGGATGGATGTCATCCCAGCGGGTCACGGCTGGCTCAGGAGCCGGCATTTGGGATCATGGTGTGATTCAAAAAGAGGAAAACGAGTTCCCTCTTACCTTGCACCCCAAGGAATAGCCCCGCACCATGGGGCTACATCCTGTCCCTGCTCCATGCCCAGGAGCAGCCGTGCCAGCAGGGAAGACAGACGTTGCTGCGACCAGCCGTGTAAAGCCTCCCAGCTTGCTCCTGGAGCTGCAGGAAGGGGAATAAGGAACCACTCTGATTGCATCCTCATACCCACCAAGCACCAGCTCCCCTCCCTGTCCCCTGCATCAGGGACACCTGGGCCGGGCACTGCGCTGCTGCCAGCGCCTGGCACGCTGGCTCTGATGGCACTCGGTGGGCAGGCTGCCGTCTGACGGGAGGTAAATGCCAGTGCCTACGTGCGCTGGGGATTAGTAGCTGTGATGGGAAGAGCTGGAGCCAGCGACAGCTTGTGTTGTGAGAACTCCCTGTGCCGCAGACGGCTGTCGCGGGGGCATGGGGGTCCCCTCAGAGACCCCGGGGTGCCCAGAGGGCAGCTGCCGCCTTTCAAACTGGGACTCACTGTTATTTTCTGGCGTGACATCAAGCAATGCCAGCATTTGTGGGTCTGGTGAAGCTGCCCTTTCTACTTTACAGCTTGGGAGTATGGGGAAGAAGGGGGTTAGGAGGGGAGACTGAGGCACACAAATAGCAAATGATCATGAGGAGGGCAGGGAGGGCTGGGAGCTGGTCCCTCCTGCAGAGAGCATCCTCCCGTCATGTAGCCAATGTGTGTTTTGCTCTCTCCTCCTCCTCTCCAGGCTTCCATGTGATCCCTTCAGTATCCAACATTGTTCCCGAGAGCTGCCTGCTCATCGTGGTGGGCCTTTTGGTTGGAGGGCTCATCAAAGGGGTGGGTGAAAAGCCTCCCATCCTCAAGTCGGACATCTTCTTCCTCTTCCTCCTCCCACCCATCATCTTGGATGCCGGCTATTTCCTCCCTTTACGCCAATTCACTGAGAACCTGGGCACCATCCTCATCTTTGCCGTGGTGGGGACGCTCTGGAATGCCTTCTTCTTGGGTGGCCTGATGTACGCCGTGTGCCAGCTGGGTGGCCCGGGCCTGAACCACATCGGCCTCTTGGCCAACCTACTTTTCGGCAGCATCATCTCGGCCGTGGACCCGGTGGCCGTGCTGGCCGTCTTCGAGGAGATCCACATCAACGAGCTGCTCCACATCTTGGTCTTCGGAGAGTCCCTTCTGAACGACGCCGTCACGGTCGTAAGTGGATGAGGGGGATCAGCCAAGGGGAGGGGGTTCTCTTTGGTGGAGCATCTTGGGGTGCTGGCACCAGGATTGGCAGCTATCAGTCTAGCCCTGCGGACAGAACCGCAGACTGGGCCATCGCAGGTGCCTCCTGCCAGCTGAGCTGCGGAGAGCACGTGCCCAGCCAGGTACCGCCTCTCGGTGAAGAGCAGGACTGTGCTGGGCACCTTGGTCTCCTGGGAGTCTGCTCTCCTGGGTGAAATTACTGCCTGCTGCCGTGCTCATGCCTGTCCTGCCAGGGAAAGCGAGCAGGAGCACAGAGGGGCTGCCACTGGGTCAGGCAGCAGCTGCTCCCTCCTGTCTCCTTCCTCATGTGGTCTTCCTTGCTGTCCTCCAGCTGTAGCACCAAGGTGTGAGGACAGGGCATGGCCAGCCATGGCAAGGGGAGAGCCGTGGGGGCTGCAGCCAGGCTGGCATCTCACTTGGGTCACCGTCAGCCCCGATCTTTGAGCAGCAGCTTTGCAGGGACCTTTGGGAGGTTTGGGGACCAGGCCACCCACTCTGGGGCCAGGCCGTTTCCGAAGGACATCTGTGTCCAGGTGCTGGTTTGGCCGTCAGCGCAGTGTTCTCCTCTGCAGAGCTGACCTCTAAATTTACTTCTAACCCACTGCTTTTTCCTGGCTCTTCTCCCATATCCCAGCTGTCCGCTTTTGGAGCTGGCTGCTCAGCGCACTGCTGATGAGGTTCCTGGTGATGAGGAACATGCTGTCCCACCATAGGGCTTTTCCCAGGTGTTTCTCCTCGCTTTTGACCAGGGTGGGGTCCCTGGAGGGTCTGTGTCTCTGCTCTCATTCCTCAGGAATGCTTTTGCCTTCTGCTGTCATGTCTGTCTCTGCCCATGTCCCAGGATCTGGCCCTGGCTTGCAGGAGCTGGCACCTCACCCTCTCCCTGCTCACATGCACTGCCATCCTTGCAGGGTGCCCTAAGCCCGTCTCCCATCCTGACATGCCTGCGTCAGCTTCAGCTTTACAAATCTCTGCAGGAAATGTGTCTGGGGGTGGGAGAGGGCGATGCAGCTCCAGGGTGGGCTCCTCCTGCGAGGTTGTCCTCTTAGCTACAAAGCTGCGTTAAGGGTTTGGGCTCTTCTCTGGGCTGAGCAGGGCAGATGTTGGGTTTTCTCTCCGTGCAGCTGTCAGGTGTCCCCAAGCCTGGCTCTGTCCTGACCTGCTCATTAGGAAGCAGGAATAGCCTTTGGGTGGTTCAGACCTTGACGAAAGCCCCTCCTAGGACAGTGGTCGGGTTTGTGTTGGAGAGCAGAGCTGCCCCAGACACGTCTCTGATGGTACCATGTCCCTGTGAGCCACGGAGGACGGGGAGCTGGTCCCTGTGGGTCTGTATCTTGCATCAGCAGCTTTTTTTGTTGTGGAGCTTGGTCAAGCACAGGACCCAGCTCAGGGTCACCAAGCACTGGCACACCTCATCTCAGGTGTGCCATGCTGGTTACCTGCCTGGCTCCCTTTGCTGCTTCTCTCTTAGGCAAGGTCCCCAAGCAGGTCTCCTCTGAGGTGAGTCCCTTGCCAGTGGGGCAGTTTGAACCCCCCTCTGCCTCCTCCCTCCCAGGTCCTCTACCACCTCTTCGAGGAGTTTGCCAACTTCGAGCAGGTGACCATTATCGATATCATCCTCGGCTTCCTCAGCTTCTTCGTGGTATCGCTGGGTGGTGTCTTCGTGGGCGTCATTTATGGGGTGATCGCTGCCTTCACGTCCCGCTTCACCTCCCACATCCGAGTCATCGAGCCCCTCTTCGTCTTCCTCTACAGCTACATGGCCTATCTCTCTGCTGAGCTCTTCCACCTCTCCGGCATCATGGCGTGAGTTGGGCACGGGTGGGATGAGATGCCCTCCTGTCCCCAGGACCATTTGGAGGATTTACTCTGGTGTAACCCCAGCCCTCTGGCTGTCTCAGCATGACCAGTACATGCCCAGTGAGGGCTAGAGGTGTGTTTGGGCTGGGATGTGCAGGGAGGCAGATGAGGGAAGTGATTCTCTTGAGTTGTCTCACAGATCCCAGGTGTTGGCAGCCCATTGCCCATTCTCCTGGGCACACGGTAGCAGGCAGGACCTGCTGAGCGCTCGAGACAACATTGTTTTGTGCTTCCTGGCTCTTGCCCTGCCAGGGGGAAGGAGAAGTCTTATGTTGCCTTCTCTGGAGGCCTTGAAAATTGCTGGTGTCTCTTAAGCCCCGTCCTGCTCTGGGGTTTGGTATAAGAGCACAAAACGCTGCCGCAGGGCCAGGGGTTGGGACTGTCCCCGTGTCCTCATGGCTGCTGAATGCCCCAACCTTGTTCCTAGGCTCATCGCCTCCGGCGTGGTCATGCGACCCTATGTGGAAGCCAACATCTCTCACAAGTCCCACACCACCATCAAGTATTTCCTCAAGATGTGGAGCAGTGTGAGTGAAACCCTTATCTTCATCTTCTTGGGTGTCTCCACCGTGGCTGGCCACCACTACTGGAACTGGACCTTCGTCATCAGCACACTGCTCTTCTGCCTCATCGCGAGAGTTTTAGGTGAGGTGTCAGCGTGGTGGCAAAGTCCTTGAGGACAGTCCTGGATGATGGACAACTCTCAGGGCCACCAGGCCCAAGTTTGCCTTGCCGGCAAGACTGGAGTTGACTGGGTGGCACTGCTCCACCATGGACATCAGCCTTGCTGGTGGTTGGCTTTGTGGGGAGGTGAGGTTAAGGCCACATTTGCGCTAGAGTTGGGGTTGAAGCTGGTGAAGGGTGTCAGGATGAGCGAGCAGGACAGCACCCACCCGCACCCATGGCCCCAAGGGGGTGACACTGCGCTTGAGGGTGGGTCTCTTGGGGGCTGGAGGACGTCCTTCCCCATTCACTGACACAAGGCCCTGCCCCACTCCCCCAGGCGTCCTGGTCCTCACCTGGTTCATCAACAAGTTCCGAATCGTGAAGCTTACACCGAAGGACCAGTTCATCATCGCCTACGGGGGCCTGCGGGGAGCCATCGCCTTCTCCCTCTGTTACCTCCTGGACTATAAGCATTTCGGCATGAGGGACATGTTCCTCACGGCCATCATCACGGTCATCTTCTTCACAGTTTTCGTGCAGGTTGGTGGCACGCAAGTGGTCACGGTGTGGTTTCAGAGGGAAAGGGGGTTATTCAGTGAGCTGTGTGTGTGTCTGGAGAGCGAGGAGCACATCTCCAGCCTCCATCCCTGACCCTGTCACTGTCTCCCTTCTCCAAAAGCTCTTGAGGCTGCCAAGTGACACCGGCAGCGCGGAGCCCCATGGTTGGGCTGCGCTGAACCCATCCTGCTCCCACTGGTGTGCCTTGGGGAGGGGTCTAACCCACTCTCCCCCTTCCCTAGGGCATGACCATCCGACCCTTGGTGGACCTGCTGGCCGTGAAGAAGAAGCAAGAGACAAAGCGCTCCATCAACGAAGAGATCCACACGCAGGTAACCCCCTGCGCCCGGCCAGCCCTTCTGGCGCGCTTCTCTTCGCCGCCTTAGCCCTCTTCTCTCTCTGCTTCTGCCACCTCCACCGCTGTAACCAGGCGGGTTTACAGAGCAGGAGCTGCCCCTAAATCGGTGCCCAAGGTAAGGGGGGACGGAGCGAGGGCTCTCCCCCGTCTGTGTCGTCCAGTGCCCGCTCCAACCCAAACCTCCCCTGTGCCTGGTAGAGCAGCAGCCCGGTTGCGTAGGACCGTGCTGCCCTCCTGAGGCCCATCCTGGACCCACAGCCCTGATTTTGCACCCACTGAGTGTCCTCACCCCTGTGTCAGCGTGGGCGTCGGGGTAGGGAGAGGGTGGGCAACAGCCCTGCGAGCTGCCTACACTTTGGACCTTCTCTTCCAGTTCTTGGATCACCTTCTGACGGGGATCGAGGATATCTGTGGTCACTACGGGCATCACCACTGGAAGGACAAGTGAGTGGGGAAGGGTTTGAATCACCACCTGGGAGGTTTTCCAACCTTATGCTGGGTTTTTTCCCTGGGCTGTAATGCTGCACACACACTTCCCTCGATGGATTACGGCCCTGGGTTGGTTCCGAGTGGGGCTGCAGGGCTGCACACCTTTGCCATGTCACCCACGGCATGTCCACAGCAGCGTGGGAGCTGCCAGTGGCTGGTCCCTACAGGAGCTCAGGACCATCCATTGTGGGTGTGAGCAGCTGCTGGGCATTTCAGAGGCTGCCTGGCTCGGGAAGAAGTCAGAGAAGCTGAGCCTGACGGGTGCTGGTGGGAACTGAACCATCTTTTGCTGGTCTGAGCCAGGGATGGGGAGTGGGAAGTGGGTGCCAGGGCAGGGAGAGGTCTGATATATTGCTGCTTCTCCTTTCCCCGTGTCCTTGGGAAGGCTGAATCGCTTCAACAAGAAGTACGTGAAGAAGTGCCTGATTGCGGGGGAGCGGTCCAAGGAGCCCCAGCTCATCGCCTTCTATCACAAGATGGAGATGAAGCAGGCAATCGAGCTGGTGGAGAGTGGGGGCATAGGCAAGATCCCCTCCGCTGTCTCCACCGTCTCCATCCAGTGAGTTCCCCGGCCCTGGCTGCCCTGTGCCTCTGATGGGCCCCTGGCGTAGGCTGAGCGCTCCCTGCTAGTGGCCGCAGGGCAAGCAGCCGTTCAGTCCTGCCGTGGCCATCGCAGTGTCACTCTGAATCCTGTCTGTCCACGCAGGAACATCAACCCCAAGACCCTCCCCGTGGAGCGCATCCTTCCGGCCCTGTCCAAGGACAAGGAGGAGGAGATCCGAAAAATCCTTCGCAACAACCTGCAGAAAACCAGGCAGAGGGTGAGGTGTCCCCTGGCACCGTGCCTGCCCCCTTTGCTTCCTTGGGGGTGGCCAGGACAGTTTCCAAACAGAAGCCTTCAGGGCCAGCTGGGTTCCTCACCCCCAGCATCCCTGCCCTGCTGCCCCTTGTGTCCCTGGTCTGGCTCTCCCTCCCCAGGAAGCTTTTCTGCCTGGAATAGTGCTGAGGGGGAGGCTGGCTTGGTCGGTGGCTGAGCCCAGCCTTTAAACCCTTGCTGGGCCAAGGTGGATCAAGATCAGGCATCCCATGGTAGCACACAAGGAACGAGCCACCAGCTCGCCTGGACGGGCTCTGCCCACTGGTGGCCATTTCACCCATCTCCAAAGGAAAGGGTGCCGTGACCTTCTTTTCCCTTTCTATGTCTATTTTTTAACCCGTCTCCTTTTCTTGGGGCTTCTTTCCAGTTGCGATCCTACAACCGACACACACTTGTGGCTGACCCCTACGAGGAAGCCTGGAACCAGATGCTCCTGCGCAGGCAGAAGGCCCGGCAGCTGGAACAGAAGGTGTTAAGGAGATGCTGGAGCAGCGATCCTGCCGGAGGCTGGGGAGAATGGGGGGCTGAGGGGGGCTTCCCAGCCTGGGAAGGACATCGGTGTCCTACATGGGGAGGGGGCTGAGGTTCAGATGACAGTGGGTCACCCCAAGCCTTGGGGGTCCTCTGATTGCCCCAGGCTCTGAGCAAGTCCTTGCAGCACGGCTTGGAGGATGCGTATGTGTGTCCTCTGCATCCCGCTGCTGCTTCCTCCTCCTCCCTGTGGCCTGGGATCAGTTCCCTGCCTCCCCTTCCCCATTTATCCTGGCCACTCCGATGGAAATGGTCCCTGTGCTCCGATTCCAGATGAACAACTACCTGACGGTGCCGGCTCACAAGCTCGATTCGCCCACCATGTCCCGGGCTCGCATAGGCTCAGGTAGGTGGGACTGAGCTGCTGGGGGAGCGCCGCTGCGGCACCTCCCGGGGCATCGCCGGCACTTTGGTGCTGAGGCACTCGGGGGTTGTGTTGTCCTGCACCCCCCCAGCTCCTCTGCTGCTCTCCAGCCCCGATCGTCCCCGTCCCACTCCCGTGAGTGCCGTGCAGCCAAGCCCCAGGGGTTTGGTCTTCTCGAGCCCAAGCTCTGCTGCCTGCAGCCTGGGCACGCAGAGGGGTCTGCCTGAGCAGAAGCACCTGGCTCTCTTCCTGAAGCTTTTCCCACCAGGATGTCAGCTTGGCCAGTCGGTAGATCTGTCTGGAGCTCAGCAGCCACATTTCTGGCCATGCCTCTCCCTACCCTCTGCAGGGGAGAGGACCGTGCTCAGCCCCAAGACCTGACCCTGGACTCCCGACTCCTCCAGCACACGTTTGCTCTGCCATCTTTGGTTCCTCCTGTCCTGTGTGTCCTTCCCTGCTTTGGGGACGGTGTGACGGGGTGTGACAGGGTGTGACGCTGCTGCTGGTGCCGGCGGAGCCAGCAGTTAAGCGGCAGAGGGCAGCTTCAGCCCTTGCAAACGGCGCAGCCCTGGGAAGCAGGGCTGGGCTGGCTGGAGCGGCTCCAGATGACGTGTGGAAACCAAAAAAAAAACCGGAATTAAACAGCAGCAGACTTGGAAGTCAGAGAGGGAGTGAGCCCAGGCATCCCAGCCCCGAACGTCTGGGATGCATTAGCTGGGGGTCCCAGGGACACCCCCCCTTCCCTTCCGCAGGTTACTCTGACCCAGTTTGTCCATGGTGCCATGAGACAGTGGCCCCCTCTGACCCCCCTCTGCCTCCCCAGACCCGCTGGCCTATGAACCCAAGGCGGACTCGGAGAACCTGCCCATCATCACCATCGACCCAGCCTCCCCGCAGTCCCCGGAGTCTGTGGACCTGATGAACGAGGAGCCCAAGGGCTGCGGCGGCCTCCCACCCTCACCCGAGGAGGACGAGGAGGGGCTGGTGATGAGGGTGAAGGAACCTTCCTCCCCGGGTACTGACGATGTCTTCACGCCGGGGACCGGCGACAGCCCCAGCAACCAGCGGATGCTGCGATGTCTGAGCGACCCGGGACCTCGGCCGGAGCCGGAGGAGGGGGAGCCCTTCATCCCCAAGGGACAGTAGCAGCTGACGCACGAAGCCTCACGCGATGCTCCGTACGGTTTCTCTCTCTCTCTTCATTTGTTCTTTCTTTGCTCTCCTTTTTGGTTTCCTCTGTCACTACACACTGGGTTTGGGAAGGGGCGACCATCCTGGATGGACTGGCGTTGCCAGGACAGCTCTGCCCAGCAAGCCCTGGGCTGGCCCCGAGGAGCGGGGAAGGAGCCCACCGGGACGCACCGGGCTCCTTGGCCACTGTGGCCTGCGGGTGACGGACGATTTACCGCCCGGGACGGGGATTTGCAGGTGCCTGGCAGCCCCGGTGGAGCTTTGCCGGAGGCCGCCCCGTGGTACCGCTTCACCTCTTCCCGGCTTGTGTTTTACCTGCCCCCTCGCCTTGCTCCGGAGCGGAGAGATGGGAAGACGGGAGCTGCGCTCTTCGCCGGGGATGGTGCACCCACCGCCTCACCTGGCACCCTCCCAGGGACCTTGGGTTCATGCCGCAGCTCCCTGCCTTGGCCGCTTCCCGCCACGGGGCTGGCTGCCGCCCGGGAACCTCTCCTCCGGCCCTGCATTTCATGCCAGGTCTTGTTAAATAAGTATTCTATAGCCATGCAAGGGGGGAGCCGGGTCCCCCCTCGCTTTGAGTGGCCCCGCAAGCCCGGGCCTCTCCATCCCTCCTGGAACCGCTTACCTGTCACCCATCCCCACGGGGACCCTCTGCCAGCCTCGGCCCCTCGCCCCGTGCCTGCCTGGCAGCGCGGCAGCAGCACCGGCTGCTCCTTAACCAAAGACAGTGTCCGGGCACCCCGGGGAGGGGGCATGCGGGGGGCTTGCGTTTGCTACATGGAGGAGGATTCTTTTTGTCTTCCTGCAACCGAGGGGAGCTGGGGAAGAGCCAGGGGCCGGCTCGCTCTGCGTGGGGACACGTTGGCACCAGGAGGTTGGCAAGAGGGGGACGGTCGGATGGCTGCGGGTGTCGGGGGTCCTGAGTTTGTTGTTCCCCAAGGCTTGGGGAGGGAGCACTGGGTGTTGAGGTGACTTACAGCCCTCCCTGGGCTCCGGGGTGTCTCGTGTCGTGCTTGAGTGTGTCACCTCGTCCCCCACTTGCCGCCCAGCTCCCACCATGTGCCACCCTTTGCCGCTGGTGCTGCCTCTGCCGTGCCACAGGGTGCTCGTCACCTCCTCCCCGGGGAGCCCGGGCTGCTTCCCCATCCCCACGCCGTGCCTTGCCACGCGTCGTCTCTGCCCCGCTGCCTTGGTGGGCACCCGTCCCGCGTGCCCGTCCGCTCCACGTCCCAACCGGGACCCCGGGGGACCGGCATCTGCGTGGCTTCGTCACGCCAGGGTGAGAGCCCACGTCGCTGCCTGTGCCTGCCTGCCTGCCCTGCTCTGTCTCCAGGAGGAAAAAAGCAATGAAAATTCTCTTGTATAAAAAGGAAAAAAAAAAAAAAGAACACATGTAAAGAGAATCTTGGTTTTTATCATGAATATTCTAATAAATTAATGTTAATTTTTAGTGGGATTTTTCCGGCTGTTCGGGCTCCTACCCCTGCCATAGGGTCCTGGCCATCCCAGATGAAGGAGGTGGCTGCGAGACCTTGTTCTCAATGCTGTTGGGATGGAGGGTTTATCCCTCACCTTCCCAACATGACTTGGGAAGCTCTGACCAGGGTGAACTTTTTAAGCCATTCCCAACTTTGGTGAAGATGAAGGCTCCGCAGGGCCCAGGCTCCTGCATCTCTCCCCGGGCCGCGCCAGCGCGAGGGTGTTTTGGGTGAGGAAGAGTTGTTTTTCCCACTTTGCCAGGGGGAAAGGTGCATTTGCAGGGACATGGGTCACCCCATCATTGTGCTGAGGTGCCAGCTGGGCGTCCCGGTGCAGCTCTGCCCACGCCGAGCCCGGTGCGTTGTCCCCGGGGAGGAAGGGGCCAGTGTCCAACCACTGGCAGCACCCACCTGTCCCAGGTCCCTGCCTGCACTGCGGGTGGGTTTCAGGGGGCTAATGGCTCCGTCCCCAGGGGAGGGGGCTTGGGGACATTAGAACCCCGGGACGTTTTTGCTGACTTTCCCCAGGAGCCAGAGCTGAAGCCGAGCGCTTGGAGAGGAGCCAGTTCCCACCAGCATCCCCATCTGGAGAGAGGGAGGAGGTTCAGGTGGTGCCTGGGTGAGGGGCTGCCCCCCGACCCCAAAATCCCCCAGGAAAGACCATCCCAGCCCCAGCAGCACTTGCATCTTCTCCTCCCACCCCATCAGGAACCTCCCCAGGGCCACGGGTTCCCTGGGGTGGCCGGAGCTCCTCACTTTTGGGCGATTGCAATGGGAGCGTGTTTCATGGCTGTAAATTAAAGCTCTGGTTCCAGGAGGTCCTGACTCAACCCCTCACCATCCGGCGAGCGCATAATCGCTGGCGTTGCTCATCTGCCTAAAATACCTGGAGCTCAGGGTCCCCCGTGGCCCCAGGGCTGGGACTTGGCCCGGCTACCGCACCCCAGGGGTTCCCCCTTCCTTGCCAAGGGGTTCCTGGGCAGGACGAGGCAGGCGGGGACGTGGGGCAGGTGATGCCATGGGGCTCATGGCAGTGCTGGTTTGGTGGGTGCCATCCTTGCACTCCATGTGGGGTTTGGGGTCCCTCATCCCTGGGGCAGCGGTGATGACGGGGGGACCCCAAAGCTGGAGGGTTTGGTAGGAGCAGGGCAAAGCCACGCCTTGGCTCCGTCCTCGCTGGAGGGGAGCGGCAGTTTTGCCATCCCTTCCCATCCATCCCATCCCATCCCAAAGAGTGGGAGCACCAAGAGGTGCTGGCCCTAGCCCAGAAGCCAGGTGATGGTCGCCCATCCTGGGCACAGAGGGGAAAGCCAGAGCGTGCTGCAGCCCCAGGCAGCTGCCCAAGCATCTCACCCGCCCCACGTGCCAGGGAGCGTCACGTGCAGCCGCCCTCTTGACTTTGGTCATACCCTTAATGGGAGAACTCGCCAAACCGAGGCATTTCCAGGATATTCTGGGTTCTGTCTTCAAGGGTGAGTAACTTTTTTTAATGAGGAACGACTAATGATCCCTCCAGGGATGGGCTGTCACCGCTGAGCAACTGCCAAAGCACACGGGGTGCCAAGGCTGGAGGGGTGGATGGGCCCCAGCGTGTGCCCCCAGCCCCCCGCCGTGCCCTGTACCAGCCCCTGGCTCCCCCTGCCCCCTCCCAAAGCACACTGGGGCTGTGTCGGTGGCACCAAGGACAGGGAGAACAGAGGGACCCTGAGCGGGACGACCTTGTCCCTGCACACGCGTGTGCCGAGGCGTTTATGGCCCTTTCCGTAACACCCATCCGTGGGGATTAAAGAGCTGCTGCCTCTGCAGCTGCAGGAATCTGCCCCGGCCAGGATGGCTGGGCTCCCCCGTGCCTCAGTTTCCCTCTGCGTGATCTGGCATGAAGCCCAGGCTTGCAGCAAGGGGCAGGGGGAAAGGAGACGGCCTCACAGCCCCACACCGCTGCCCAAGCAGCAAGGACCAAGACCCCTTGGGAAGGGCAGCAAAGTCACCTCTGGTGTCACCAGCTCCGGGCTCAGCAGCTGCCCAAAGTGGAGCTCCCGGCCACCTCCTCGGCTTTCCCAAGAGGAGCGTTAGCTGGCAGCTGATGGGAGATGGGACAGGGTGTGCCGGAGCTGCCACCACCCCAGCCGTGCCCGAGCATCACCCAGGGCACAAAGACCCAAAGCGAAGGGACCAGCTGCCTTCTCCACCAGGCTCAGATTAGTGGCACTAAGTGGTCCCTTGCCACGGCTTTAATAGCACGAGTCACACCAAGGAGAACAGCACGTGGTGGCACCAGGAAGCCACCAAGCCCAGGACATGCAGATGGCTGTTCATGCCACAGGGGGACTGGGGGACGAGGACCTGCCCCATGGGTGACACCCTGAGCAGCTTCGAGGGGGCAGCTCGGTCCCTGCCCTGCTCTGGGCACACATCAGTGCCGTGTCCCCCTCCCCGTGCCCCAGTGGTGCCGTGTCCCCCCTGCACTCCCCGGGCAGCATTTCACAGCAGCCGGGGGAGGTGACGGGTGCCATTCCCCAGCTCTGTGTCACCTGCAGTAATAACACCCTGCGCTCCCTTTCATCTCAGGGCCTCCAAGGTGGCCGTCTCCGGGGCAAGAGCGTCCGGCGGCGTCACTTATCATTAATTCCAGGAGGCAGCCGGGGATGTGGTGGGGTCTGGGGGTCCCAGCTGGTGACACGGAGACCCCGAGCTGAGAGCAGAGTTGTGATGCCCCTGGTGCCAGGCAGTGAATGTGGGTGCCTACCCAGCAGCTGTGCTGCCTTCAATGCCAAATTTGGCCTTGCTGTGGCTGCTCAGGGCCACCGAGGAAGCTGGTGGCACAGCCCTGGGGACATGCGTGTCCTGGCAGTGAGGGTCCGGGGGCAGCAGGCAGCCAGGAGCATGGTGGCACCTCCAGGATGGGCTGTGAGGGAGCGAACGGGGCTGGATGGTGGATGTGAGTAACCAGGAGGTGTCCAGGACCAGTGTTTGCTGAGGGAGGTTTTGGACACGGCCAAGGAGAAGGGCTCAAGCTCCTAAACCCACAGTGGGCAGGAGGAGGTGGGCATGTGCGTGGGGACAGTGGCACCTGCGTGGGGACAGCAGCACCTGCGTGGGGACAGCAGCGTGCGTGCACGGGATAGTGGGGATTTGCATGGAGATGATGGCACATGTGCATGGGGATGGCAGATAAATGCACAGGGACGGCTGGCATCTGCGTGGGGACGGCTCATGCCTGCATGGGGACGCCTGGTGTGTGTGCATAGGGCAGCCTGGGCATCCACAGGGACGGCCAGTGCGTTTAGGGGACAGCGGGTGCAGGCACAGGGACCGCTGCCGTGGGCTCAGGGACAGCCTGGGACACGGCTGGCGTGAGCACGGTGGCAATGCCAGCAGTGGCTGCCGTGGGAGTGGGGCAGGAGGAATGTCCCCACCCTGATGGGGAGCACTGCTGCTCCCCCGGGGCGACGCTGGGTGACGTTGGTGGCTCCAGGAGAAGGGCTCGGTCCCTCCTGCTCGCTCAGGGAGCTGGCACCCGCCCGGCTTAATGGTGGGTGGGACGGAGCTGGTCCCACGCAGGTCAGGGAGTCCCCGAGGTCTCTCTTCACCTCCACGCTGGGCTTTCACCCCCAGCTCCCCCAGTCCTTTCCTCCCGACTCCCTCACTGAGCAGCCCATGACGGGTACTGGGGCTGGACAAGGTCCCCAATGCCCTGGGGCGCTCCGCTCGGACAGGGAGACTCCATGTCTGCCCCCCAGCCGCTCTCCCGGCACCCCCTGCCCCTCTCCATCCCGCCTGGCAGCGGGGTGCCCTGTTCCTTCCCGCGCACACGCCAAGGCACGTCCCAGCTCCTCCTCGGTGATTTCCCAGCAGGGCGAAGCTGGTGTCCCTGAGCAGAACTGGGACACTGCGACTCCAGATCCATGGGACAAGTGGGATAACAGCATCCCCGAGCCCCCGTCCCCCTGCCCAGCCCCTGGCCCACCCTCGCACCCCCAAAGAGGCTTTGCAGCCCTTGTGCCATCACCTGGGAGGCAGGATCCGCCCGCGTTTCACCCCGAGATGGTGATAATTCCTTAATTGCCAGCAAAACAAACAAATAAAGCCCGGCCTGCCCCTTGCTGAGCTGGAAGGAAACGGCCTCGGTGCCATTCCTGGCCTTGGGTTCGCTGCTGGCAGCTTTTTGGGATAATCATTTGGTGATGGATGTTAACGAGCAGCTCAGCTAGTCCGGCCGGAGCACGTCAGCTCTTTTTAATGAGCCAGTGTTTTCTCCGAAGCCGTCAGCACGCCTCGGCCTGGGCAGCGCCGGCGTGCGTCCCCCAGCTCGTCACCGGGCCACCGGCGCAGCCCCCAAGGACCTGCAGCACCTCGCTTATCCCATCGGCTCCGTGGCCGCATCCTGCCCCACCGCCCAGGGGTGTTGCGGCTGGCGGGGTCCCCCGAACCACCCTGCCTGTGGGGTGCTCAGCACCCATCCAGCCCTTCCTCCCACGGCCGAATCCCCCCCAGTCGGACCCCAGGATGGGTGAGCGGGGCAGATCCTGATCCCTCAGGAGGGAGTCCCTCAAGTCAGGGAGTCCCTCTGGAGTGGGGAGGAGTCCAGAGGGGACCAGGGCTCAGGGCACCCCCTTGCCTCTTCTGCCCTCCAATCCAGCTTTGAATGCTCCTGAACACCCCATTTTCCCCCAAACCCAAATCCTCCCGTCACTAAGTTACGCTTTCCACAGCCAACTCCAGCTTCCAGTTGGAATATGGGAAGGGACAACCTGCCCCCATAGAGCCTCCGCTTCAGAGACAGACTCTGCAGTTCGGAACAGCTCCGCAACAGCCTCCCCGAGATGGTAAGCCCCAGGCTGGGGGTTTTCAGGGGTGCCCTTGCAATAAATCAGTGCTGGCTCGCTCCCCGACAGGGCTCACAGCTTCTAAGGATGGATCCCAGCTCTCGGCAGGAACGGGGGAAATGGAAGTGGTGGCTGCAGATGAGGAGCCTGGAGTCGTCTCTCCGTGGGACTGTGGGGCATCGGGCACTGGCTCGGCGGGGAGGCGCCTCCTGGAAATGTCTGCAGGTTAAATGCCGCGGAGAAATGAGCTCTTTAAAGTGATGGGAATTGTTGGGATGAAAGGAAATGGGCGACTGGTGGCCGGGGACACATCTGCCCCCAGGAGGAGGTGGTGGCTCAGCTGGCAGTGGGGCCACGCAGTGAGTTTTAGGGACAGGGGTTGAACTCCCAGGGCTGGGAGCACCCGGCATCAGCCTCCTGAGCCGGTGGGCTCCGTCACCCCTGGGGGTCACCCCAGGGGGTGACCCTGTGTCTCCTGGGTGCCAGAGCTCCCTGCAGCCAGCGGGTGCCGTGGGTCCCTGGGGACACTGCTGGCCAGGGAGAGAGGGCGCTGGAGTGGGGCGTGTCAGGCTGGGGGGCATTGGAGTGTGGGGTGCCAGACCATGGGGTATCAATGGGGTATTAGGTCATGGGGCATCAGAGGGGCATCAGGCCATGGGGCATCAATGGGGCATCAGGCCATGGGGATCAATGGGGTGTCAGGTCATGGGGCATCAAAGGGGCATCAGGACATGGGGCATGGATGGGGCATCACTGGGGCATGGATGGGGCATCACTGGGGCATGGATGGCGCATCACTGGGGCATCACTGGGGTGTCCCTTTAACCCGCGCCCCACCCCGACCAATCACCGCCGGGATTCCCGCAGGGGCGGGGCTCCACCGGCCTGTCCCACCCCCTCCGCCCTTCTCCCCGCCTATTTCCTTATCCGCTCCTCTGATTGGTGCCAGCCCAGCCCCAACCTTCACCCTGGGCCTATGAGAGCGCCGGAGGGGCGGCGAGGCCGGGCCGGGATTGGCGGCGGGGCCGGGCCAATGGGGGCGCGGCCGGGGGCGCTATATAAGGCGGCGGCGGGGCGCGGGGCAGCGCAGCGCTCGGCGGAGCCGTTGGCGGGCGGGGGGCGGCGCGGGCCGGTTCGTTGCAGCGTTCCCTCCGGGCACCGACCGCGCCTCCGCCCCGCGGGAGCTTTCCTCTCAGAAACGCCTTTTTTGGGTTTTACCCCCCCTTTTTTTTTTTCCTCCTTCCTTTTTAAAAAATTCGCCTCCCGTTTAGCCCTTCCCAACCCGGCACTTCCGGCTGGTTTCCGGGCCGTTTCCGGGTGACTCGGGCTTCTCTTCCGGTGCCGTTCGGGCGGGCGGAGGGCGATGCTGGCGGCGACGGGGCCCGCTCCGGGCGCCTCGGAGCAGCGCGGCGGCGGCCGCTTCAGCGTCCTGACGTGGGAGCAGGTGCAGCGGCTGGACCAGATCCTGGGTGAGGCCGTGCCCATCCACGGCCGCGGGAACTTCCCCACGCTCTCGGTGCGGCCCCGCACCATCGTCCAGGTGAGGCCCGGGCCGGGCGGGGGGGCCGCGGGGCGGGGGGGGTACAGGCCGCGCTCCGCCGCCTGGTTGGACTCTGCCCCGCTCCCGCGGGGGTCAGGGAGAAAATAAAAGTGCTGAGGTGGCGGTAAGCGGCCCACCGGGCCCCGAGCCAGCCCGGCCGGGCACCCGCTGCCTCCCCCGCCGGGCTCAGGGCAGAGCTCCCGGCCCGCACGGAGCTGCGCTGGGTGCGGGTCCTTGGGGGGGGGGGGGGGAGGGGAGGTGATGGGGTTAAAAACCGGGTGGGGGTGCGGCGGGGAGCCGGTCCCCATCGCCCCGGGGGTGCTGGGCGCTCGGTTGGCCCCACTTCCCGGTGCTGGAGGTGTCGACGGGGCTGCCCGGCCCGGGGAGGGGGGGTTACCGGCTGCCTGCCCCCTCGTCTGCTGGCAGCTGTAGCAGAAATGTGCAAAGCTGGAAGGATCCTCCTACAAACAGCCTTCTCTGGCGAAATCATGCGGTTAAAATTCACGCATGATTCCCGGAGGTGCTGCAGCTCGTGCTAGGGATCAGCTTTGCTTCATCCCCTCCGGTGTTCCTCCTCCTTTCGGGTCGGTTCGGTGCCCCCAGAGCCGGGAAATGCGGGTGGCTGAGGCAAAGTGGCTCTTTGGAGCTGCTTCCACGAAATGGCTTCGTGCTGGTGGACATGTTGGGTTTGTGCGATGTGAGAGGCGGTTGTTAATTTAAATACCAGATCAAACGCCGGTGTCCTCTGGTTCTCTGGAGTCTGCCGAAGACTTCACCTCGTTAAAGAGTTCCTGTTAGTTTAACCATAAAGTAATAGTTCTGTTTAATATTAAACTAACAATGTCGTTCAAATAAGCTGATGCATATTCATGTTTGGGAGGCAACTTCATTCCTCAGTAGTGACTCATCAAATGTAAAATCAGGCATGTTAGCTTCTAATTAAAAAGGCTATTCACAAAGCTAAAACCAACCTGGCTTTCACAATAAACTAATCACTAGGATTTTGAAGCCTCAGCTGCTTGAGAAATATTCCTACTTGAGCAAGTGTGGAAAGGTGACATTTGAAAGACGCTCCGCTGTACGAAAGCCTCAGCTGATTTCAAATTCCTCGAGTTCCTGCAGTGCCTGTTGGGGCCAGAAACGCTAAATCTTGGCTGCTAAAGCCTTAAACTGAACGACAGAGGGGAGCTACTGTCAGGACACTGCCCTTGGGTTGTGCAAGGCCAGTAAAGAGCCCTGGGGCGGTGCAGCATCAAATGTTCCACCAGTTCTTACTGTGTGGTTCCATGGAACTGAAGCGATTTGGTGTCAGAGCTGCTGAAAAGGATGTTGCCATTAGCAACTTCAAACACCAAATAGCTGAGGGTTGTAGCTCTGACCAGCCGCGCTGGCAGACCCTGTATTTAGGGCTGACTAATCTGAAACAAGTAACCTAAAAGGCAGTTGGTTGTTGCACGCTCGTCGTTGTGGGAGGTGGGAAGCGGCGGGTCAGGACGCAGGCAGGGTTTGCTCCTGCCTGGCTGCCAGAGTCAATTAGCTGAACCACACGTAACGTGAGGTGCTGTTTTGGGAAGCAGGTCAGCAGCTGCCTAACCCTCCAAATATCCAGCCCTCTGGGGAAAACGCATACCTGAACCCACTGGTTGCAGCTGGGGAGACAGGCTTCAGGTTGAGACTGGTAGGCTGAAGCCTCCTGTCCTCGGGGAAGCGGTGAGGCTCTGCTCCTTGGTGCTCTGCAGGTTGGAGATTTTTTTGGGTGACTTGGGACAAGACTGACATGAGCAGTTGAACTTTTTTCCCCTTTCCTTCTGAATACATCTCGTATGGGTGGACCTGTAAGCCTGGGGAGCTCCAGTAAGCCTGAAGCTTATGGGTGTGGAATGCTGCAGGTCCTGAGCTGTGCCCGGAAAGGGGTTAAGCAGATGATGTTTGGGCTAGGAAATTAATCTGGAATGAGATCTTCTGCAAGCACTGGTCCTAGCTCTGCATCTAACACTTCTGTGACCTATATCTTGTCTCTCTAAGCCTAATAGCACAAAACTCTTAGCTCCACAAGTAGTGCTGGAGCCGTGCCTTGAGTAAGTGACTCCAGCAACTGATCTCTTGGCAACTACTGCACACCAGGAACTCCCCTGGATTGACCGCAGATGGGGGAATGACCCAGTGTCTCCTCCTAGGAGTAAATTCAGCTTTCAGACTCTCTGCCTTTGAAAACAACTGCTTTCATGGCTGGGTTGGATGTGCTGATGGGGACTTGGGATGTCTGGTGAATAGCTTGCTGGTGAACTGTTGCCTGACATGTGACTGTCACCATTCAGTTGGCAAGAAGCCCAGGCACATTTCTAGCCTGAGCAGCAGTGGCTTGTGTCAGGGAGTAATAGGGGAAACACCAGCAGAGAAGCTGCATTGTGAGATTTAACAGCCTCCCAGATTAAAAAAAAATTCCTCAGTTGGTACCAAGATATCTGCTGTTTGCAAGGGCACCTCGGGGCAGCAGCAGCTCGCTGGTGTGGCCTCTTGGCTTGGTCACCGAGAGATCTGTGCCGTGCTGAGGGCTGTGTACTGCAGTCCTTCACCTTTATGTTCTGTCTCTTCTAAACTAAACTCGTGGAGAGGTGGTTTTACAGCTGCTGAGACTCACTGGAGTTGCGATGCTCCGGTGTCCCTGGAGCTGTCTGCTCAGGGCCATGCCAACCAAGCAGGGGCTTCAGCCCCTCCGATAAGACTGAATTTTAGTGGGGCCTCTCTTGAACTGGGACAGCCTCACAGGGCTGAGTACCCCTGTCAGACCAGCTTCTAGTAATAGAACTTGTCCGTTTGTATCCCGAGCTCTGGCTCTTTCAAGCTCTAGCCTTGCTTCAAGCCCTGGGTGAGCTGGGACTCACAGGCCGGTGGGTAATTGCTAAAGAAACATGAAAGCAGGGCAAGGGATGGGAAGAGCTTCTGGTGGAAGATGTGAACTTAATCTTCCTGGGATCTTTGAGCTCAGTTAAACTCAAATTATAAGCTGGTGTCCAGATAGTTTATTTTATGGTCTTAGGGTTATTCCAGCCTCCTGCATGTTAAGTAATGGGGTGAGTGATTCAGCTTCATTCTAAATGAACAAAGCTTTGGAGGAACTGGTGGGTGTGCCAGGACTGAGCAGGCAGCATTAAAATCACTGGAGTAACACCCGTAAGATGAAAGCCGCCTCTTGCGCTTGATAGCCTGCCAAGTCCAGCGCGAAGCTCTGACACACTGGAAATTGTTAGGATACACTTACTAGTTAGGACATGAACTTGCATACGCCTGGCTGGGGCTTTTGAGCAGTTCTGGCATCTTGATTTGCCTTTAATGAATCCTGACAGGCAAAGGGGATGGCGAAAAGGAGCGAGCCACCCTGATGGAATGAACAGCGACTGCTGCAGGCTGTGCTGCCGCCTGGTATTTGGAGTCCTGTTTGGATCGGCTGCTCTTAGCTTGGTGGCTGGAAATGCTGGCTGTGGCAGGGTGAAGAGAGCAGAGACCACCCCAAAGAATGGGCTTGGGTGACCTCGCAGTTTTGGTGGGGAAGGACGGGAAGAGCGGACAGCTGTACTGGAAGCAGAAACAGCTGTTCGTTTGCAGTAAGAGCCCTCTAATGTGAGGGAATAAGTAAAGGAGAGCCACCCCCAGCTGCTGGCAAGACTCTGGATGCCTTCCAAAGTGACCTATTTCTAATGGATTAGCTTCTTATTTCACTGTCTTGCACTGGAGTGACCCATATAAGTGCAGAGAGTGAATCCTGCTGCTGTAAGCAGGCTGCTCCAAGAATGCTTTCTTGCTTCTCACTGACTCTCTTTGTATCTCAGGTTGTCCGTAGTCGCCTGGAGAAGAAAGGAATCGCAGTCCATAACGTAAGGTTGAACGGCTCAGCAGCTAGTCATGTTCTACATCAAGACAGTGGCTTGGGGTACAAAGACCTGGACCTCATCTTCGGTGTAGATCTGAAGACCGAAGATGTCTTTCAGCTTGTTAAAGATGTGGTCATGGACTGCCTTCTCGACTTCCTCCCAGAAGGTGTCAACAAAGACAAGATCACCCCCATGACTCTGAAGGAGGCCTATGTGCAGAAGCTTGTGAAGGTCTGCAATGAAACTGACCGCTGGAGCCTCATATCGCTCTCCAACAACAGCGGGAAGAACGTGGAACTCAAATTCGTGGACTCTCTCAGACGGCAGTTCGAGTTCAGTGTGGACTCCTTCCAGATCATTCTGGATTCGCTTCTGCTGTTTGGGGAGTGTTCAGAGAACCCCATGGCTGAGAACTTCCACCCCACGGTCACTGGGGAGAGCATGTACGGGGACTTCGAGGAGGCAATGGACCATCTCCGGAACAGGATCATCGCCACGAGGAACCCAGAGGAGATCAGAGGTGGGGGGCTTCTGAAATACTGCAACCTCTTGGTGAGGGGGTTTAAGCCCAAATCAGAAGTGGATATGAAGGCACTACAGAGATACATGTGCTCCAGGTTTTTCATAGACTTCTCTGACATTGGTGAGCAGCAGAGGAAGCTGGAGTGCTACCTCCAGAGCCACTTTGTTGGGATGGAGAGCAAAAGATATGACTATTTGATGACCCTCCACAGGGTGGTCAATGAGAGCACAGTCTGCCTCATGGGACATGAAAGGAGGCAGACCCTGAACCTCATTGCCATGCTGGCTGTGAGAGTCCTGGCTGAGCAGAACATCATCCCCACGGTCACAAACGTTACCTGCTACTACCAGCCAGCTCCTTACGTCAGTGAAATAAACTTCAACTACTACGTCACCCACGTGCAGCCTTTCCTGCCTTGCAATCAGTCCTACCCAACGTGGCTTCCCTGTAACTGAGCCAGGACAAACTTCAGGGTCTGTCCTCCGAGGTACTTCCTTGCTGTGGGGAGGGCGGGGGCAAAACAAAACAAAAAAAAAAGAAAAAGACCTTTCTAGAACTACAACAAAAGGAAACTTCCTGGACTCTTGCTTGAGCGTCTTGTTCCTGGGGTTGTTGGAACGAGACCTGTCTGCTGTACACTGTGATGGGACGTGCAGTGTGATGGAAACTAATGACTTGGATGTTGACAGGAAGACTTGATGGCTTTTCCAGTTCTGGAGGCAACAGGGGAGGGTGGGACGCGTGAGGGGAGATTGTAGAATTACGCTGAGGTAGAGCTGCACTGCCCTGAGATGGATCTGAATTGGTTGGTGGTTGTTTTTTTTAGTGCGGGAGGTGTTATGGCTGTGCAGACTTGTGGTTTCTGAAGAGAGAAGCCAGAGTGGCTAATTCCTTTGAAGGACCAAAGAATCCTGTTTAAGTGCCTGTAACAATATAAACACAACTGTACTGTAAACCTTATTTTTTTTTGCAGGGGCTGACATCCCGAGAGCTTGAGTGGGGGTGTCTGAAGAGGAAGATGTTTCTGTTGGGGAGGGGGGGGTGGGTGGGAGGGTCGTAAGATCATTTCTATAACCTGGCTGAAGCACGAGTGGGATGGCAGGTTATGTGTTGCTGAGGTTTTTTTGGCATGGCTTGCTGCCCGTGAAGGACCAGCTGTAGTGAATAGCTGTCAAAGTGGAGCTGCATCAGCAGGGGTGGGCTTTGGATGACTGTGTAAATGCCTAAAAGTGGGGGTACTGGGGTGGGGGGGTGGGGAGTGCATGGTGGAAAATGCTGTGCAGAGCTTTCTGGAGAAAAGGCAGCAGGGACCTACGTATGGATTTAACTCAAGCTCCCAAGCCTGCGGTGCCAAAACGTATTCATGTACATAAACAAGGAGGCAGAGGACCTGTCCAGGAGGCTGCCCTACCTACCTGTGTATTTTCTAGGGGAATTTGAAATGCTGCTTATGGTTGTTTGTTTTTTTTTTGTTGGCATGCAAGTGTGGTTTTTATGCACAAAGCCAGAGGCCAGCTGGGTTATCTGGGAAGATGAGGCTTGTCCTTTAAAGCACAAACCAACTAGTTGGCTAGTCAGTTATCTCCAGCTGCTGCTGTGGTGGGGGCTGGAGCCCGTGTCCTCCTAGGAGATAGGCAGACCTCTCCCAGACTCTGGCTTCCTCTGGCTGGAGATCTTCCCTCTGCCCTCGGGCAGGTCCCATCTTCACAAGCAGCCTGTTTCCAGCTACGTGATTCCACTTGTGAGCCACCGATAGCATTTGAAATTCGTTCTCTAGCTAGAAATGGAGCTTGGGGCGGGGGAAGGTTTGTGTGAAAAGTCAGTTGGCCTTAGGAAAAAAAAAAGTATGTCTTCTCTAAACAAACCCTCTTGTGTCTTGAGGGTTTGGCTCTTGTAGTCAAATGTGGCTTTTGAAGTTGCTGGGTGTCGAGAGCACAAACAGGCTTTCACTGCGGTGCCCGCGTTGCCGTCGCCCGTTCTCGTGGAACGTCATCTCAGAACTCACTATGCACGGAGGGAGCGGCGGGCGAGCGGGCGGGCGCTCCCCGGCGATGCTGCCCTGGCAGCACCGTGGCTCCACGGTGCTTCCTCCCAGGCTGACCTACTTGAGTATCTTTACTGACTTGGGGTTTTTTTGTTTTGTTTTTTTTTTGTGACAAAACTGTACTAGCTGGGCAGATTGAATAATAAAGACTAGATCCTTGGAATGTGTATAGCCAGATTGCTCCCTTTTTTGGGGTAGGGGTGATGTGAGGTGGGTGTTGGGGGTGGTGGGGGGGGAGCGATTTGGGGGCACTTAACATCAACTAACCACTCTGAAATGGGTCTGGCTTTGCTTCCTATCCAGTCAGAGCTGAAGCGGTGTCACTAACGCTGTAGTTGTTTCAGGTTTAACTGCCTCCCTGGGAACAGCTTTGCCTTCACGGGCAAGGCTGGCTCTGCCCCAGCCCGGTAACTCCCCGGTTCCCAGAGCCTCATCCCCTGGGGTGGGAGCTCGAGGTTTTCCAGTGCAAGGTAAAAGTGGTTTAAGGGCTGCTTTTGAGATGCCACCTTCATGGCTTCAAGGGAAGATTTTTTTCTTGCATTTTTAAACTTCAGATGAACATAGGTGACGTAGCATGCTCTTTTTTTTTTTTACAGGCTGCTTACCCTCTACCCACAGACACATAGACGCACTAAACTGAGATTCCCTCCTTCCCTTTAAGATGTCAAAAAGATTCCCTACAGCCAACAGCTCGACAGGGCAACTTATGTTGAGATTGCACTTTTGATTTACGGAGTGTGTGTGGTTGAATGGGTTGAATCTGAATTTTTCTAGACCTTGCAGTGATACTGTGCTGCCTCCTGTCAGGGGGAAATTGGAAGATTCCGGTAGCTTGAATGGCACTTGATTTTGTTTTAAATGTTTTTTTTTCCTACACATGTATCACTTGTCATGCGATGGGCTTGACATAGACTCACTAGATTCTTTAGAATCTGTTACAAATAAATACAGTGTATTCAAATTTGTTGGATTTCTTATTTGCTTCTCCATCCGAGTAGTGTGGTGTTGAGATGACTGACCCTACTCCCACCAAAACCAGGCTCTGAACCAACAGGTCTCCTCGAGAGGAGCCAGATGGGATCCTGGTTCCGGACCTGGCCGAATGCCACTCGTGTGCCCGGCTCCTCCGAAGCCTGGGGAGTGTGTAGCTGTTGGCAGGTCGCTCCGGCAGCTGAGGGAGGTTTCTAATTATAACACTGTTCTTTAGTGTTGTGCATCTTCCCTTTTCCTGGTGGCTCCTCAAGTTGCTGCTGGGGGAGGGTGGCCTGACGTGGCTGCCTGCTCGGTGTCGGTGGTGATCTGAGACCCCTTGTCCTGGGGACAGGACTGGGAGACTCCCGCTGCTGCTTCTGGCTTTCCACAGCTTCATTCTTTTCTGCTGATGGTCACGAACAGCAAAAGGTTGCTTGAGTAATTAAAACTTGCTGATTTTCTGTAGCTGAGCCACCTGCAAAGTGGTTCCTTTTGGAAAGGGGAGGGTGAGAGGCTCTGAGGGGTTTATCTCCCAAAAAAAAAAACGCTTGGATCTGCTGATGTTCAGGCTGGATTCCCATGCCATGGCTGGAAGCTGACTGCCTGTAGCTGGGTGTGAGCTCCTCTGCCTCTGGCTGTCCTCCAGCCCAAGATGAAGTTTCACTTCCCCTTGTCAAGCTACAGGCAGTTCTGGTTCCACTGCAACAATGGAGCTGATGACGTGCCAGTCCCTCTTTGGGACAAACTTGCTGGCTCTGCATCTCCAAACTTTTACAATCTGGGGCCAAGCTTCCCTCCGCCAACAGGTCTGGGTTGTTCTTGCTGGCACCATGCAAGGCCACATCCCTGTCACCTGCTGGCATAGGACTCTGCTCTGGGCAGAGCTGAACCTGTTGGCAGCGAGGTGGGATGCTTGCTTCTGCCTTCCCTGAGCATGTCCTGTGTACAGGAGCTGCTCTGGAATATCTGCTTAGTTGGTCAGCTGTCTTCCCAGTGCCGGTGGTGGGTCCTGCCGGTGGCTGCTGATGTCCTGGTGAATAAGCTGCCTCTGGATTTGTGAGCCTGAGCGGAGCAGCAAAAGCCCTGACAGAGTCGGCTCGTCATTGTTGGAGTGGATCAGAGTGTACAAAAGGATGTTCGTGGAAAATACTAGTTGTGATCAGAAAGGAGCCATCAATGTTTACAACTGAAATTTGGATCCTGCTTTTGTTAATTGTCAAATAAAAAAAAAAACAAACCAACATATATTTTTTTTCCCCTCACAGCCTGTAGTCTCTTTTTTTTTTTCTCTTTGAACAGAGAGTGATGGACAAGTTGGGATGTGCCTGAGTAGCTGGTGGATGAGACTTGGACTCTAGTGATGGATGTGTTGGTGTGTGCTGGGTGCCCAAGTGCTTCTCTCAGCCTTGGCTGTGAGGAAAGATGTGTGTTGGGGTGGCTGTGTCCCAGCAATTCCCTATTTTAGACTGCTGGTGTTTATGCCTGTGGCAGACTGGTCTGGGTTATACTGGCAGGACTGAGGTCGGGAGTGGAGAAGCCCACGCTGCGGTCGGTGTGGTGGCAGCAGGGCAGGATGTGTCTTGCAGCACCTCTGTGGAGAGCTGGTGGGTGATCCATGCCTTGAGATGCGTCCAAAAAATATTCAGTGTTATATCAGCTGCAGGTTGTTCCCAGGGCTGGCGGTGCAGGGTTTACATCTGCAGACCTGCCTGTAGCAGCTTTTTCTCCTGGAAGGACACCTGGCCGAGCTCCAAAATCGCTGAAACGGGAGGAATTTTGTCTTGAATCTCCAGAATGCAAGAAGCATCTTGCTCCAACCTTCCTGCTTTCGGCTGTCTTTCATCTGCCAGCTCAGTGCCGAGGGTGGCACCGTCTGTATGCAGGCAGGTACCTATGCCAGCCTGGCATTCATGTTGAATCTTGCTCTTGGTAATTAGCCTCCCTCTTGTAACATGGCAGCGTTCCTCTGCGGCTGCCCTCCTCCTCGGTGGCCGCTCGGGCAGCGCGGGTGTTAACTCTGCTCTTGGAGATGGCGCAGAATGAGAGCACGGTCTGTCTGCGCGGCTCCTCTTGCCATTTATAGTTGTGCCGAGGCGATCCGGCACACGGACCCTTGTGCTCTGGTGCCCGGTGCCAAGCACGAGACAAATGCTTCATTGAGACGTACATACCGGGAGGGCGGTTTGCTCCCGACGGGACCGCGGGGTCGGGATGGAGCTGAGCTGCCGGAGGATGGCACGAACTCGGTCCCGAGGCCGGGGAGCAGCTGAGCGTGGAGGGGGTGAAGGCTGATAGTGAGAAACGTGCGGCGTGGAACTCGCGCTCTGTCATTGAACCCTCCTATCTTATCTTCTGGCCCTGTCTGCTGGAGGTTCTGGTTCAGGCTCTTGTGTTCCAAACAGGATTTCAGCTCCTGCTGGTGCTGGTTTGGAGGCAGAGGAGCGTTTAAAAGGCTTTTTTCTTGTTGTTTGTTCTCTGCGTGGGGCATTGTCTGTGTTTAGCCTGTATCCGTGGCTAAACCATAGCCAGCTCTTCTGTTACCAGTGACCCTTCCCCACTCCAGAAGGGGAATCAGGGAAAAGGAAGGAAGACCCCATGGGTTGAGATGAGAACTATTTAATAATTGAAATAAAATAAAATGAAAAAAAATATATGTATTTAGACAAGTGATGTACGGTGCAGCTGCTCACCGCCCCTTGGCCGATGTCCAGCCTGATCCCAGAGCAGGAAAATCCCGAAACTGCAATCCCAGAAGAGAGAAAGCAAGCCTTGGGAGCAGAGCGACGGGTGAGACCCTCTGGGGCCGGCGACCATCGAGGAAGAGAGCGGAGAAAGCGAAGGAGCACCAAAGGGGGCCTGTCCCCAGCAGGCTTCCCAATTTATAGCAAGTGTGACGTTCCACGGTACAGAATACCAGTTTCCCAGTTTAGGTGTCCCTCACCCTGGCCGCGCTCCCCCCAGGTTCTTGGACATCTGGGCCGTTGGTGAAAACAAGCTGAGAAGTCCTTGAGCATGGCAGATACCCGCGTGCCACGGCCGGCAACGGACCAAACCACACGGCATCTTATCAGCTCCGTTCCCACCAGACCGGGCGCTGCCGTGTTTTTGAAAACACGCCTTTCTTTCCAGAGGCGGCTTGTCTGAGCCGAAAATCCTACGATTCTATCCCAGTGAAACCAGAGCGAGTGTTTGCGCTGTTCAGCTCCGACCGCGGTTTGCTGCCGAGCTTTCGGCTCGCGGCAGGGCGGCACGGTGCGGAGCTCCGTGGATCCCCTGGCTCCTTCCCCCACCTCTGACTTCTTGCATCCGGCCTCGAATCGGAAGCTCAGGCATTCCCTTCCCTCCCGAGCCGTCGCAGGAAGAGACCGCCTCGTGCCGCTCCACCTAAGACAACGATCCCGAAATCCCCGCGTGCGTCTGCGACGGCCAACGCCAGCTCACCGGGTGCCTGCTCTTCCCTGCTCCGTCTTTTCCAGCAGCTCCCGCTTTGGCGGAGCGAGCCGCGGCGTCGGCCACAGCCGGTGAGAGCCACGTGCGTGCCAAGCACCCGGCTGCTGCTCGGCTGGAAGCGGCGGTCGCTTCGCTGCTCCCTTGGCTGGATGGATCCCAGTGCCCGGCCGCTCGTTTCAGCTTGTAGCAACTTGATGGCTCTGACAAATTTAACGGGAATCATCTGCTGGCATCCCACGGTGTAAAGGAGAATGACTGACAGGTGGCACAAAGTCGTGTTTCTTAGGAAAAGAGGGGGAAAAAAATAAAAAATAATGGATCTACAGCCTTGATTGAGCTGTTGCACAACTGGAGCTGTGAGATGAGCCGGGGATGGGGTGTCCTTGCACCCCCCTCACCCTGACCCACTGCATGTCCCTTTGGCGATGCCAAGGGCAAATAATGGCATTTCTAGGAGAGGACTCGTAGGTGGGACCGCGGTTTTGGAGCCAGGCGTTGGGCTGGAGCGGTGCCAGGGGAGGTGCAGGGCGGTGTGTAACGTGTTATCTCTCTCCCAGTACAAGCAAGAACATGCGTTCTCGCTCCTAAGAGCTCACAGCGTTTCTCCAGGCTGCCATGGTTGAGTACGGATGGGCTGTTCCCACCTCTCCCTCCTGGCCAGGAGCTTTCTCTCCGGTGACGGACGAGGCCGTCCCTCTCCGGGGTAGCTCTGCGTGGGGCCAGCTGTCCGGGGCTGCACTGGGGTGGTTGCTCCTTGCCCTCTCCTGCCCCCACGCCATGTTTACCCTACTTATCTCGCCGCTATCGAAGCCCAGTTGCAGCAGGAGCAGTGTCACCCGGCCTTCAAAGGACAAGCCACCGCGCGGCGCGTTCCCCGGGCTGTTTGCGTGACCTATATTTTCGCCTTGTAATCCAAGGAGGGGCTGGATGCACGACACCCCTCCAGCCCTCCTCCCTTCCCCCCCATCCCCGTAGCCATCCGTGTGGCTGGAACAGCTGATTACTTTAAGCATCCCTCTACTAGTATGCAATTACAGGTTCGCTTGGGCTTGAAATCCCGGTTAAATCCGCGTGTCCCCGGTGTGACTCACCTAACTACTGCTCCCTAATGAATCCTGGATGCGTTCCTTAAAGACTGGACATAATGTTAACATGCCACTTACTAACCACCCTTTGCGAATATCACCCGTGGAACGAGTTCAGCCGGTTTCTTCCCCTGCTCCTCCTCCTCTGCGTATTCCGATGGCGAAGGCTGAGCAGCCGGAGCGTCGTTCCCCCTTTGCAAAGGGGTTTTCTCGCTGCCACCATGGGGCTCGGGAGGAATCAGTCCCTGAAAGGACAACTGTCTGCGTTGGGGGTGTTGTAGTGGAGGTGACAAGCCTGGGAGGGCTGAAAAAAAGCCCTAATTGTGGATGGTGGGGAGGCAGGAGGGATGCTTAGGGAAGGGACATCCGTAGGGAAAGGCTCTTCCCTATGGTGACAGCCACCCGTGAAGGACTGCGGAGCACATGTGTCCTTCTCTGCGGCTTCGGGGTTGCTCCTGCCACACAGCTCGGGGGTTTTGTAACGTGCCCTCCCAAAGAAGGCGGCTTTGGAACCCGACCTGCTCGTTTGGGGCTGGATGCTGCTATTCCAGCTCACACTGGGCTGGTGCTGCCGGGCTGCCCGTGACGGAGGGCGCAGAGCGACGTGAGTAAGCACATCCTCACCACCGGCCCACGTCACGGGTGACCTACTCCTGGGAGGGGCTGGGTACCCTCCACCTCCCAGTAATGCCTAGGGAATTGGAGACGGTCGGCATTGCTAATAGCAATAATTGCCCAGTAGTTATTTAGTTGATGATTTGTTTTATCCAGGCAGGCTGCCTTACGTCCAACCTCAGCCCAGCCACCCCGAGGCCATCCCATACATGGGTGAGCAAGGAGAGACAGTGGGGATGAGCTCTGTTTTCCAGCCAGCTCCTGGCTGGATGAACATGGTTTATCCGGTGCCAAAACTGAGTCCCGTCTCTCAGTCGTCCCTCCAGTTTCTCATCCCCAAGCACCTCTTCCTTCACTCCTGGTGGTGGGGAGAATAAAAGAGATGTTCAAGTGGGACCGTGGGGGAAAACGAGGTTTCAAATGTGGCTCCATGAGTGCCCCTCTTGCTGCTGCCCCACTCTCCCGTTGGGATAGATCCTGTGCTCTTCCCCAGCCCCAGGTAAGTGCAAAACCCACCGGCAGCTGAGAATAGCCATCTTCTGCCTCTGGGAGAGATGATGGCAGATGCTGCCTGCTTCAGTGTGCTGGCGGCCAGGAGCCACTGCGATGGGCTGGGCTGGGGGGAACCATCTCCCTGGGACGACAGATGGTTTTTAGCCAATTCCCAGGGGAGACCCTTTGGCAGGCGAGGGTGCTGCAGGGTGTTTGGGTGCCAGGGCTCGTGTTTGCGGGCAGGCGGGGAGCTGCTCTGCTCCCCGGTTCCTGGCACAGTGAAGGCGCTGGGCTCCTGGGCTGCCATGTGGGTGGGAGGAAAGCGGGCTCATCCCACAGCCCTTGTCACTCGCCTAAACCTTCGAAAGCCGGGATTACTGGCGTTATCCTATAATTGAGGAAATCCACCCTCTCATTAGCCCCATCGGTGGCTGCTGCCTTGTTCCCTTTCCTCCTTTCTTCTCAGGGGTGCCCACCACTCCCCCGCAGCCCCAGCAAAGGTGCCACCAGCCCCGCACAGGCATGGGGAACCCGGCGAGGTGACCACAGGGCTTCCCCTGGCCACGGGCTCGTGCCACCGAGGGCTGCAGGATCAAAGGTGTTGGGTTGGGTTTTTCTTTTTTCTCTCTAACTACAGGCCGGCAGCTGCCCGCGTCTGCCTCCGAGCTGCTTTGGGCTGAAGCTTAATCATCTGCACAAGGTTTTCTCCTTGGTGGAGCCCTCAGCAGGAGCCTGCTCCTCCCCGCGCCTCCCGAAAAGCAGCGTGGTCACCGCCGAGCCTGTCCCTTCGCACGCCGGCTCCTGCACGCCGTGCCGGGACATCCCTCGGTGAGCAGGGAGCGGGCTGTGCTCCGGCATCAGCTGCCCCAGCGCGACTGTAAGAGGACTCGGATCCAAGTCCGGCTTTGCCAGTGAGTTCCGGATGTGCTACATCTGCCTACGAGGGAAACTGTGCCGGGCTCACCGGAATCCTGACCTTCCTCCTGCCTCTTGCTGCTTGGCTTAGGGCAAGGGAAAGAGCGCTGCCAGCGCCGAGCCCTGCCAGCCTGTGGTTTCCCACCAGGCGTGGTGGTGGTGGTGGACATGGACGTGGACGTGCCCATCCTGCCCGGGGAGGACATGAGCCCACAGCCGCTCTGGCACAGGTCGGTGGATTAATGGGATGAAAGGCGGTGTTGCCACGTAGCCCTGCCAGTGCAGAGAGAGCACCCGGGCTCAGGAGAGCAGCAGGTTTGGGGGGAGCGGGTCTGGGGTGCATGGGGAGGGGGTGTCCTTCCAGCGCGGAGCAGAGCCTGACCCTGCCTGATCTCGGCCAGGCAGGTGGGAGCCGATCCAGCTCCGTAAGCTGTGCGCAACTGGACTAGGCCAGTGCTCCCGGGGCTGTTTCCAGGGAGGATTTGGCTGTGGGACAAGGCAACAGGGGAGCCCAGCATGGGATTTCCCCCCGGCACCACAGGATGCTTCACCAGAGTCTCCCCTGACACGCTGCGCCCTCAGCCAGGCTTTCCCAGCACACCGGGCAGATCTGTCGGGAAGGATGAAGAGGTCCATATGAACAGGAGCAGCTGTGTGAGCACCGGATAATTATTTCCAACTGAAATACTGATGGAGAAGGTATTTAGCAGGAGGGAACACGTGGGGCTGCCCTTGAGCTGTGGCTCTGGGGGGGTCTGAAATGTTGGGGCTGTTTCAGCTGGCCACGCTTCCTGGCATAAAGAGGTGCTGGGAAGTGCCATACGGCAAAGCTGAAGTGCCAGCACGAGGTGTTGGGCATCGGACGGGACACAGAGCTCGGCTGAGCCCGGCGCACCCTCGGGGCTGCGCAGCACCAGCACCCATGGCTCCATCCGGACAGAGGTGCTGCCTGCACCTCATCCTTCCATGCCCAGGGCTTGCGTTGTCCCGGTGGGAATTGCCTTTTCAGCCACACCAGCAGCGCCAGAGGGGCTGGGGGACGTGGCTGCCACTAGCCTGTTGTCACAGCCGGGACGGGACCAGGGCCACCCGTGCGAGCCAGACAGCCTGGAGCGGGTGCCGGCGGCGGGTGGGGGTGTCGGGGGAGCATCACCCTCCTGAACTGGATGAGGCAGCTCTGGGAGTCCCCACGCCGTGTGTCACACCCAGGGATGACCTTTTAATTGTTCCATTGCAGGACACGGGCTGGAAAAAGGAGGTGATGAGGTTCTCGGTGCTTTGTGATACCCATCTGTCCAACTCCTCCTCTCCAGCTGACGCCGCTGGGGCTGTTGCTGCCGGAGCTGTGCACTGTCGGCATGTGCCCGTCCCTGGCGCGGCGGTCGGCACACGTCCCCGGCTGCGATAAGGACAGCCAAGATAAGGAACCAACTGTCCCCGTGCCCTGTGCTGCACTCCAGCCCGCTCCATTGGCCCCAGGCTGGGGGGGTCTAATCCAGCCTTCCCCCTCCTGGGAAGGGGGATGAGTTTTCCAGCTGCATGGAGGCCCCCCAGTGCGCACGTGTGTGCTGGGATAGGCATGGAGGCTGCATCCTGCTCTGGGACCACACGAGCCCACCAGCTGCATGGGACGGGGAGAAGACGTGGGTCCCCACCGTCACCCCACCCCATGTGTCCGTCGTGGGCTGCCACGTTGGCGTGGCCCGGCACGGTGCCAGGGCCATCCTCCTGCGAGGCTCGTGCTGGGTTTACGTACCGGAGAGGTCGGATCCTGCACTGTCTGCTGTGTGTGTCCTCAGCGCCAGTGGCCCCACTCCCAGCATCAGCTCCATCTCACGTAGCACAGAGGGATGAGGTGAGCCCAGAAATTCCCCTTCCCGCATCTCCGAGCCCAAGCCCAGCAGCGCAGCTCCGACTGCACCACCAGCACAGCACCCAAACACCCCGAAAACCACACCAGGGCCCGGTTATTTGCTCTCAGAGGGACTATTTGAATTTCTCCCTGGTGACTCTGTGGCTCGGGCAGCCCCAGCCGGAGCAGAACGAGACAGTAGGCAATAAATTCCACTCGCCGTGCCCTGTTCTTCAAGTATTTCAGGATTACGGCCACCTTTGTGTCCCGGCCGCTTTCTCCGAGCGCGGGCTCTGTGCGCAGTACGGGAGATTACGGCGTTTGGCGTTATTTATGTACCTAACTTCGGGGTTATCGGAAGAGCCTAGGAGCGGGTGATAGCAACATTAAAATAGCTTTAGGTTGTAATGCAGTTGTAAGGCTAAACTGGGAGGTTTCTAAAAAGATTTAAAAAGGTGTGTTACTGCCTGTTTTCACAGACCAGGGTGGTAGAAAGAAAATAATGGGGCTGTTTTGCCCCCCAGATGGGTTCCCACGTGTCCCAGGCTCAGCCAGACCCATGGGCACCGCAGGCTGGGTGCCACACTGCCGGGCTGGAGGTTTTCTCCCCAAAACCTTCAGCAGCTCTTCTCCAGTGGACATACAGCTTCACCTTGGCCGAAATTTTAGGAGCAAGGAGGGAGTTTGGGCTAAAACCCTGGGCTGAAAGCGGAGCTGGCGATGGGAGCTCGGAGGGTTGTGACTCTGGGAGCCTACGGTGCAGCTTGGGCTTAAATTTAGGATGTTTCCAGGCTTTGAGCCGATGAGCATGTCTGTGGTTCACCTCCCGTGCTTCCAACGTTTATTCTCAGCTGTAGGAAGGATGTAAAAGCTTTTAGAAGGAGGGAGAGAGGGGAAAATATGACCCTATGATCCAATTCTGATGTTGGGCAGGGCTTTTCGGGGTTCTTGCCACAGCAAGCAGCGTCCCGGCAGCTTTTCCGGCACCTCCGTGGCCAGAAGAAAACAGCAAGGACCTGATCCAAAACCCTCACCGGGAATTTTTCCATCTGCCGCGCTGGGCTGTAGGTCAAACCTTGGCTGACCTGCGGGGCTGACAAAGGGAGAATGGTCTCTTGGGGTTTGTTTAATGTCCCCGGGGCTGGGAAGGGACGTTCCCGACCTCCAACCTCTCTTTGTTCCGGGGCTGGGCATTGTAGCGCGGAGCCCCAGCTGCGGGTGTGCTGCCCTGGGCTTTCTGCTTAGTCCCTGGTCGGCTGGATTAAAGCTGTCGGGTCTTGGTGCTCCCAAGGATTTTCAAGGGGTTTTAGGACTGTGAATGTGCCAGAAGGTCTATTCTCCAGGTTTTTGTGGGGAAAGGGATGAGGACTCAATGGCAGCATCTCCCTGGGGTGGAAGGGAGCAGAGGGGAGAGATCCATCCCAAAAAAAAGGATGTAGCAGGACCCGCTCTTGGCTCTCTCAAGGCTTGATGTGTCCTACAGCCCCATTCCAGCATGGGCAGGAGGTGCCAGCCCAGGCAGGGGATAACAGCACCCAAATCTCTCCATCAGGTCTCCCCCCCGTGCAGGGGAAGGGATGGGTGCAGGAATAGGGTGCTGGTGCCACCCGCTGCCAGTGGGTTTCAGTTTCAAATCTCCATCTATCCGTCCTCCCACCAGCACTGGCGAGAAGTGAAAGAGGAATTGCCGCAGACAGCCTGGGTGTGCTCAGTCACGGCACGGCAGCTGGCAGCCGAGCCCCCCGCCAGCCCGGCGGACCGAACCTCCCGCATCCTCTTTCCCAGCAAAGCCGGGCTACGATTTCACCGCAGCCTCCATGCCTCAACCACAGCGTCGTCTACAGCCCCACCGAGCCCCTGCCCATAGCCACGGGCAGCCAGCTGGTAGCCGGCACGCGGGAGCTGGGAGAAGCCACAGCTTTTGCTTGAGTTTGTTGTTTTACCCCTCGGAGAGGGGTTATCGGGGCAGGTGCCTTTTTCCACTCAAGCTGATAGTGAGGGAGCAGGATGAGGACATGGCAGGATCCTGGGGACGGAGGTGGCACCGGGAACGGGCTGTTGGCTTTGCCTATTGCAAAGTAAAGGGCAGAAAGGAGGCAGGGAAGAAAACAAACAAAAAAAAAAAGGTCATTCTGTGTGGCTGCGGCCATGGGAGCCCCACTGGCATCAGCGAAACTTTCCTGGGAAATGGGTGGTGATGGGTGATAACGTTTCACCTCTGGGACACCCCAGAAGTGACACGCCTCATCCCCGTGTCCTCCGCTGGCTGTTTGGTCACCCAAAGGACCACAAGCCACCCGTCCCATTGATGGGATGAGTTACTGATGTCCTGTGCTGGGAATAAGCTCTATGGAATGGACAACGGGCAGAATCCCGCAGCCGGGGCGCGACGCTTGTCCTGGGGGATCTGTGGACCACCCTGCCACCACAGTGCTGCCCGTCCCTGTCCCTGCGTGTCCCTCCGGTGCGTATTTTTCTTGGCAGCCCCCAGGCAGGAATGTTTCCCTGCTGCCGAGCGAAAGTGGAGGCAGGAATTGCTGGAATAGCGACAGGCTGAGTAACAGCGCTAACTTTATTCTCCGAAACAAAGGCCAGTGTCCCAGACGCCGAGGGCTGGTCCGGCTCCCGGCGGAGCGGAGGCCAGGGCTGGGGAGCGCGGGCAGAGCCAGAAACGCCGCTGCTGCCACCGCAGGGGCCCCTGCCCCACATTCCTGCCCTGAAGCCCCCCGGCCATGCCCCGCTCCCACCGGCAAACCCCTCTCCTGCTGCCCGCCAGCCAAAAGTGCATTTCTAAGAGCAAAAGTGGGGAGGGGGTGTTGAAAAAATAGCACAAAAAGGACTGGGATTTCCCTCCGAGACCTTCAAGCAGCTTCCCAGCCTTTCCCAAGGCTCTTCCCTCTGCAGGTGTATCCCCAGCCCATCTCCTAGGATTTTAGGGTCTCTGAACAACACCCAATAGCCCTGAGCGCTCTGTGTGCCTGTGCCACACTCTGTGCACCCCAGGGTGCTGCAGGATGGGGTGCTGACACCCCCTCCAGCCCCACTGCCCCATTCCCGGGGTGATTTCCCAACTGTGGATGTGGTCAAGGAGGGGCTGGAGGAGGAGAATCCCCTCACCAGGGACACAGCCGCTGGCCTGCGAGCTCCAGATGTGACAGCATCTCCCCACCCCGCTCCAAGGAAGGTCCTGAGTCCCCACGGAGCATCCCTGGAGCACAAGGCCAGCTCCGGGCCGGCCGTTTCCCTTCAATGAGAGCACGGGTTTGCATCTGAGCAGGATCCGTCCTCGGTGCCCGGTGCAAGCAGCCTTCCAGGGCCGGCCTTGGCTGCGGGGCTCAGGGCAAGGCAGCGCTTTCCAAAGCAAATATTTGCACAGCGCAATAACACGTGGGAAAGAGCAGGGACATCTGCTTCCCTGGCTCCGGGGGGAGGTTCCTGGGGAGCTGGACTCGGTCTTGGGGGGTTCGGCCGTGCCCTGACCTGGCGCCGTGCAGAGCTGCCCACGTTTCAGACCTCTTTGTGCTCTGTGGGTTGGCACAAAGAGGCGTTTAATTTGCACCCCAGCTAAGGGGCATTGCTCTCAGCTGGCCCTGGAAAGCCCCGCTGGGCACCAGGGCAGGGAGGAGCTGGGCTGTACTGGTGACCGGCTCTGGAGAGCTCCATCCTGCCACCTGCGCTGAACATGCTTGAAGCTCCTGCGGTCCCCAAATCTACCCCAAAATCCTTCTGTGTATGAAGTTGAGCGATGTTGCCAGCCGCCCGTCCTCACTGGTGCCATCGACCATGATGTGGCCGTGTCACACAGCCCACCCCAAACCGCCCCCAGCCCCTCACCCCACGGTGGCAATGCTGTGCCTGGGGGGTCCTCATCTCCTGTTTAGTGTCTCCAGGGTTCGCATCCTGAGGCTTTTCCCTGTGGCTGCAGTACCTTAAAGCATCGTTTTCCATCCCTTATAAACCAAGACCACCCTGCAGTGCTCAGACTACAGCTGAGGACCAAAAACCCCTCCTGCCTGACACCTCGGAGACAGTGACACGGGCCTGATGCTGCTCCGTCACCGCAGCCATTTCCTGGCCTCAGGCACAGGGAGCAGCCTGCTCTCCAACCACCCAGTTTTTCTTGGAAATGATGTGGGAATCGGGGAACAAGCCCATCCGAATGTGAAAGCTGATGCACTGGCACTGGCCCTGACCTGCCACGGCATCCAGTGGCACCAAACCCCGTGACCACCCACCAGGTCCTTCTATTGGTGCCTTGGCAGAGAGTGGCTGACCCCTGAGCATCGAGGGTCGGCATTAATTGGATATTAGGAACATGGAAAGCCCTGGAGTGAGACCAGGTTAATGGCCTGGCTGCTCCCAGCCAAGTCACCAACACCTGGTGTGAGCTCTTCCTCCTCCTCCTCCTCTCCAGGAGGCATCAGCTGTGTTGTAGAGGTGTCAGCCCTGCCAGTTGCCCCACTGGTTTTTAAATCCATGTGTACTTTATTGCGATGAGTCCCTCTGCCCGTGCACGGGGAGCTCCCGGCGTGCCGGCACCTGCCGAAAACCTGGGAGTAATTAGTGCATCTCCCAGGGAAAACCCACCTCCCCTGACCGGCCGCGGCGAAGGCAGGACCCCCCGGTCTCGCTGTGGCCAGGCAGCTTTGAGCCATGTCTCAGGGCTGTCCCCATGGATTATGGCATGTCCCCAGCACATTGTCCCCCCCCGGGTGCCCGTACGAGCCAGGGCTTCCCCAGGGCTTCTCCATAACGGGAGCTGCTCCCGGCCCCTCTTCCCTCCTGCTCCTCTCCATAAGAGGCGAGGCGACCGGGAGAGCCGAGAGGAGCCTGCGCTTGGCTTCCCTCCGCGGATTCCTTTCCTGCCTGTCACCGACTGATATAGTCCCCGGCGTCAGCGCGGCCGCGCGTCAGCGGTGCCAGGGCCGGTGGGCAGGCAGCGGGCTGACGCTCCCCGGGGATGTCGCTGGGTCTCGATGCCCCGTGGTGCCCAGGGGTGCCGTGCATGGTGCTGGGCTCTGCCTGGGGGTTCTTTCCACCCAAAGAGGCTGGGGATCCTGGTGTCAGCCGTCTCATGGCCCGGGGATGAGCTCACTGGTGCTGTGGGTCCACCACCCCTGCAGGCGTGGGAGAGGGAAGAGAAGGAAGGGATGTGGGTTGCTCTTCTTTCCCCTTCCTTTCTTTCTTCCTTCCTTGAGACATGGCAAACCCACCCAGCTCTGCCATCACACACTCACGGGACTCCAGGAGCTCGGTCCTTCACCGGAGCCAGGCAGTGGGATCAGCACCGTGTGCTCCTGTGCTGGGATCAGTCGAACCCCGAAACACGCCGGTTCTAGCTCTGCCAAACGAGCTTTGCTGATTGAACGAAACAGCCTTCAAACAACAAAGGTTTGGAAAAGTCGGGGGCTTTTTTTCCTTAAATCGCCACCTCCTGGAGTCACGTCAGTGTGCAAGCCCCGGCTCGGGGATGCTGAGGCCAAGGTGCCAGCATTGGCACCCGTTTCACAGACACGTGCCAGCACAGGGGAACTGTGTGCCTTTGCTCCCCCACTTCTGGAAGGAGAATCCCCAAATTCATTATTTTTGAGATTCACAGCTTATGGCCCTGCAATTTTAGGAGATCCTCACGGACACCGCGGTGTGCAGAGCCCAGGGAACTCCGAGTCCTCCTGGGCGAGGCGGCAGGCAGGGGCGGGGGTGCTGCAAGCCATAACTGGTGCTTTTGGCAATTAATCTCTGTAAAACCCTTAACGAACGTCGATCAGGTTACAGGTCTCCCGTCACGTGGGATCACTGAGGATTAGCAGCGACGGCGAAGGAAACGTGCTGGGAAGGGGCTGTGTCCCTCGGTGTCTCTGCACAGCCCTACTGCAAGTGGCGTGTTGATTTTAATATAGAGATATTAAATCATATATTTTTTTATATATATATATATATTAGGGGGTGGGGAGGGGTCTGTTCCCACCTCCCCCAGCCCTGCTGTGCATGAGACGGGTCAGCGAGCAAGGCGAAACCACTCGCCCTCACCTTGCCCTTTGCTGTACACGTTATGGAGCTATTTTGGGGTGCAGCCGTCTCTCCATCACCCTTCCCAGGGCTCACCCCGGATTTGGCTGCCGTGACTGTAGGGAAACCCCGGTGCTGTAGGAAAAGGGTTCAAGCAGGTCCCGGGATGCTCGGGCTCAGCTCCTGGGAGGAGTGGGAGGATGACTGCCCTCCGTTGCAGACACAGCCCTTGGAGAAGGTGCTGGATCCTGCCCAGATGCCCCGAAGCCGGTGGCACGAAGCACCTGTGGGCTTGGGGAAGGAGCCAGCTGCGGCGCAGGCAGAGGCGTGTGATGGGATCAGGGCAGCCGGGGCTGAAAATAGAGACTCCGCTCCGCAACAGGAGGCTCGTGGGGGGCTTCAGCCAAGCCCGGGACAGAGGCAAGAGGCAGAGATATTTGAAACCTGGAAAATCACAGCTTGGACAGTCTCGGCTGCTGCCCAAAGGCCTCCTTCAGCCTGGCCTTCCTGGAAGGAGAAATGCCATGAGAAACCCCGCAGTGGCTGGGTTAATTACCCCGTTTTCCTTAAATGATTCCCTTAAAAAAAAGGCTTCAAAGGTTGAGAAAACCTTTCTCAACACCCAGACATTTGGATGGGGTGTGAGGAGGGGAATGAGGCTGAACAAGCCACTTTCCGCTGCTCTTCTGGGCACCATCCTGCCCATGCCAAACACTGCCACTCATCCCCTGGGGCTGAGACAGGGCGTTTGCCCAGGACCCCACTCCACATAGGGCTGCCGTGGTCAAAACCACCCAGGACAAGAGCAGGGGAAGACACGCGGTGTGACCATGACCATCCCTGTATGGGCACGGAGATTCCACAGGCTGGGCACCAGGAGTAAGCCGGGCAGGAATTAGGCATGTTAACTCACAGGGCAAAACAAACCGATTGCTGAGGTTTAACCAGATCAATGTCTTAAAGAGCTTTAGCAGGGAAGAGGGAACTGGACCAAGACGTGCTCAGCACAGGAAGGCGGGCACAGGGCCGGCAGCCATGCATGGCAGAACATGGAACACACTCCCGACACCCAGAAGCCCATCAGAGCCAGGTCAAGACGCTGAATGGGGACAGGCTGGCCTGGGTTGGGAGTGCTGGGGCAGGGGGGAGACGGGGTGGTGGGGACAAGGGGTGAGTGCCCACCTTCATCACCTGAATGGCCCCGGGCAGCATCCCCCACCTCCACCACTCTTCACCCAGGAAGAAGGGGGGCTGCAACCCCCACACTGACCCCCTGTCCCCTAGGGGGCTGCAGACTCTCAATGGGAGGGTCTGCTCAGATAAGGGGCAACCGAGCTGAAGAAAGGGAATTTAGGGTCATTTCTCAGCACAGGTGAACTGGGGGTTGAAGCACAAGGGTGCTGATGGGACTGGGCAGGGTGGAGGAGGGAGATTAAAATACTCATGGGCTCAAAAGGAGCCAAAACCATGCCCAGGTGTGCTCCCAGCTTTGGGATACACACCCAGCTCCTGCAGACACCCCTGGGCACCGGCTGCTTTAGTCATAGGATGGAAAGAAGCCAAAGTATCCTGGTGGAGTGACTTCCAGCCCCCCCAAAAAAGCTCAGAGGGAGCCCAGGCTGGGCTCAGCTACCCAAAGAGGTAAACTGGGAGCCAAGGGGGCAATTTCCCCCCTCTGTGGCTAATTGGAGCTGTAACGGCCTCTTACAGGAGTAAAGGCTGGAGGGGGGAGAGGTATGAAACCGAGACTGGGGGGTCCCAGGAGGAAAGGGGTAACGGGGGGACTGGGGGAAATGTTCTGTAAGTGCTGACACGGTGCTTTGTGCGGGGCGGGGAGAGCTGGGGAGGGGGGAAAGGGTGCTGCGGGGGTGAGGCCAGGCTTGGCTGGGGACCTCAGCGCTGGGGCCGGAGCGGGGAGCCAGGTTCTACCCGCCCGGTCCCCCCCCGCCCCGACACCGCGGAGCTGCCGCCCGGCGCCGGGCTGCGGAAGGCGGCTCCTGCAGTGCCCTCTGGTGACGCCGGCCCGGAGAGGCTCCCGGTACCTGAAAAGTCAGTGCAATCGGGCTTTCCAAGACTTTTCAGGTATCCCTCCGAGCATCCTCGGTGGCATCCCCGTCCCTGGAACCTGGCCTGGGCACCTTCGGGGGGGAACAGCCCTGTCTCCCCATCACTTTCACCTCACTCCTCTATCCCCGCTCCATTCCTCTTGCCCTGTCCCCACTTCATCCCTCTCATCCCGTCCCTATCCCCCCTCCATCCTCACACTAGCCTCTCGGTGGCATTTTGGCTCTGGGGAGTTTCCATCCCTACCCACGGGTGCCTGCACCCTTGCCACCCTCCCTGGCACCGGCCTGGTGCCAATGCGCTCCATCGGGACTAACCCGAAGGAATTAACAGTGGAAAGGAGAGAAGCTGGGCTTAGGTATTAACATACCACATTAATTTTATTTTTCCCAGAAAGTCTGTAACAAAATAATCTCATAAAACCAACAAGTGTTGGTGCTATTTATGTAACGTTACTGCTGGCTGCTGGCAGGAGGGCAGAACGGGGAGCTGGGTTACGTAAAGCCCTGTGCTCCCAGGGCAGGGGATGCTCCCGATGCAGGCAGAGAAGGATTGGGCTTCTGCTCTGTGCTTTCCCTCTGACCTTGTGCTGGAGGTGGTGTGGGGTTGGTCCCCCAAAACGGGCCCAGCACCTTCCAGCGGGACTTTACTGGCCTGAGCAGCCCAGTGACAGCGGCAGCTGAAGCTTTCTGGGGGTGGCACAGGGCTCTGTGCTACTCTGCTGCATGGGGCAGGTCACCCACCAAACAAAACCGGGAGGGTCCCTGGGTGATGCTGTGGGAGGCTCCCAGCCAGTGGCTGGACCAGCCTCATGCATCCAGAGGGTGAAGTGGATGCACGGGTGCCAGCACAGCCAGGTCCGTGGTGCAGGGACGGGGCTGCACCCTGCAGCGTGGCTTCGGGGAGCCCCAGCAGGTTGGGGAGCGGTAGCGTCTGGCAGGACCTGCTGCAGAAGTCACCAGATGACACTTTACCTGCCCAAACCCTTGGCCCAGGGACTCATATGGGTGCCAGAGGCAAGGGCTGCTGGGGGCTGCGGTGGCGGCAGTGGACACAATCCAGAGGTGTGTTATCCCAGCCACGAGCAGCCACCGTGTAATGAGACCCTGGGGTTAATTTTTATTTTCATTTTATTCTTTTCCCTGAAGCAGGGATCATGTCTCGCTCCAGCTGGGGAGCTGCTGGCGCACCTCCACTCCCAAAGCCGAGTCTTTGGGGTCCCAAAGCCACCACCACCCACCCCAGCTCCTGGTGCAGCTCAGCTGCACTCGCTGCTCCTTGCGCCACACATGGGAACATCCATTCCCCTGCCCTGGGAGACAGAGGGGATCCCAACTGCCTTTCCCCATGAAATCAGGAACGCAGCTTTCCCTGGGCACCCGGAGCAGACACGTATCCTTATTTCTGCTAAACATGCACTTATCTGCAGGGTGGAGCTGGGAGGACACCTGGGATCTCCTTCTCACTCACCCACCAACTCTCCCATCCTCTGTAACTCCATCATCAGCCTCCCCTTGCTGGCAGGAAAATGGGAATAAGCATTTGAATTGTAACAGATGTCACATTCCAGCTAAAGATACTGCAGGAACACAAAGTGTGATGAGACTGTAACTATCCCGAGAGTGAAGGGTGGAGAAGGACCCAGGAAGGATTTGGAATGATTTTGGGTTTACTGGTTTAATGGAGTTGATTTTTTTTATTTTTTTTTTTTAAAGGTCTTTCCCTGCAATTCCTTTAAGTAGGTTCTGCTCTAATCAGGTCAAAAGCTGATTTGCAAATAATCACCAGGGAGGGGAAAAAAAATTGAGGGCTTTAAGCCCAAGCTGTGCATTTCATACTATTAATTGAAAGCCTGGGGGAGATAATGTGTCCCTTCTCCTGGCTGAGACCTCTAAGCTGCTATTAGCAGCAAACTCCCTACCAGACTGGGGGAATCACCTCCTGGTTGGGATTACGGCTCCACACGCATGGGAAAACCTCCAGCGGGCAGTGATTTAGTGAAAGGGCAGAAATTAGGGAGCATCGAGGGGATCTGGGCTGTGAGAGCATCTGTAAGCTCCACGCAGGGTGGGACAAAATCAAAAATAATTGTCTGAAGACGGGGATTAAGAGGAGAAATGTAAGTTTCTCCCCACCCCAGGGCTGCTGCCTGACTTTGTTGCTGTGAAGTCAGGCTGGGAGCTTAAACATTTCTCCTCCACCCGTTTTCTGCACACATTCACAAGTACGTTGTGCCTTATTTGTGACCTTACACAAATTTTTCAGGACAGATTGTGCGTGTATGTGTATCTACACCTATATACATGCATCAGTGGTGCCTGGCAGAGACCCCGGATGCCTGCAGTGACACTGTTGCAGGCAGCTCCTAACACATTTTCCACGTCCCCCCTGCCACGCAGAGGAGGGAAGAGGTCGATAATCAGAGAAATCCACTCCGGTATTAATTACACGCCATTACCAGGGCTTAATCCTCATTCTCATCACCTTCTCAGTTATATTTCAGCCAGCACCTACGGACACTGTGGGTAATGAATAAAATATATCACAGTTTACTTCTGCTCGTGCCCTGCGGAGCGCGGTGCGGGCAGCGCGGTGCGGGCAGGAGTCCGGCGGTGGCGGCAGCAGCCGGCGCAGAGGCGAGGAGCGAGGATTACACAACAGACCTGCTGTCTCACACCAAGGTAGTCGCGGTACATTCATGAGTCAGTGAAATTCCCCCCCCCACCCCCCTCCCAGCTCAAATCCAGCGTGGTTTTTCTTTTCGATTAAAAATAAAATAAATAAGGGGGGTGAGTTATGGCTTTTCGGCAGGAGGGAGGGATTCATGCAGCCCCCGGGGAAAGCCACGGCGAAAGCTTGGCACAGCAAAGCGAGACCCCGTTACGGCGGCTCGGCCGACGGATGCCGTTAGCCCCGGGGATGGCGACCGCTGCGGCTGTGTCCGGCGATGGAGCGGGCTCATGGAGGCTTCACCAGCTGAACTGCTGCACTCCCCGACGGAAAAGGGATGATGCTGTCAGGTCTGAGCCCTCTATCCCGAGGCCGGCTCAGGGCTGGTGGGGCAGATGGGGACAGCGAGGCCAGGGCCCTCCAGAAGCCTTCTTCCTGGGGAGGGGTGCTTCATCCTGAGCCCACCTCCACCTCCTCGTGCCTTCTCGCCCCTCCGGAGCCCACAGTGACAGGCTGTGCTGCAGGGTGACGTCGGGGGTGCTCAAGGGCTCTTGCTGGAAGCATGAGGAGGCTTTAAGTGACACCTGCATGGTCAGTCATCAAAGCAGTCCCAAAAATCCAGCTTGGTAGTAGGCAAATGGTGCTAATGCCATCACGAGGACTTCTGTCTGCCTGCTCTCTGCCGCTGTCGGGGTGCACAGTCTGGAGCCAAAACCACTGTCCAGGGCTAGTGGAAGTAAAGTGGCCCCAAGCCCCCTCGATCCCCCACTGAGGCTGGTACGGAGGCATGTGAAGGCTGCACCCAAGCCCCAGTGTGAGGCACAGTCCCACCAGTGTCCTGCTGGCCCGGCGTCTTGGGGACCCCCCTCTGGGGGGGTAGTGGGGCTTGGACAAGGAAGGGGCCCTGCCCCATAGTGGCTGCCTTTGGTGGGGAGGTGACGCCAGACCGGGCTGGGGGTGCTGACAGCAGATTCCCCTATAAACACCCCCAGACCTGGCAAAATCCTCCAGGGACCCCAGACCCTGCAGGGTCCCTCGTGCACCCCAAACCCTGCTGCATTTCCCAATCCCACAGAGGTTCCAGACCCTGCTGGGTCCCCCAACTTCACTTCCCCCCCCCCCCAAATCTGCCCGCTCAGTGCACATCCCTGAATCCCTGACCCTGCAGGGTCCCTCAAGCACCCCAAACCCCCAAGGTCCCCCAGGGACCAGATTCCTCAGGGCATCCCAAGGTCCCCAGTCCCTGCTGGGTGCCCTGGAGTGCCCCAATCCCACAGGGTCCCCAAAGGAACCCCAAACACCTCAGACCCCACAGGGTCTCCCTGCATCAGAACCCTCAGGCCACCACTGAGGTCCCCAGATCCTGCTGGATCCCCCCATCCCATAGGGTCCCCAGACCCTGCAGGATCCCAACCTATCAGAATCCTCAGGCACCTCCCAAGATCCCCAGACCCCGCTGGGTTCCCCCAAAATCCCCCATGCCCTGCAGGGTCCCCCTGGGACCCCCAAACCTCCTGGCCCACCGGGTCCCAGCCCTTCAGATTCCTCAGGCCACCTCCAAGGTCCCCAGACCCTGCTGGGTCCTACACACACCATGGGGTCTCCAAGACCCCCACACGCCCAGCAAGGTTCTTCCCACAACCCCTAATCCCACAGGGTGCCTTGAGAATCCTCAAACCCACCGAGTCCCAACCCCTCAGACTCCACAGGAGCCCCTCATGGACTCCAGACCCTGCTGAGTCCTCCCACTCTATAAGGTACCCCAAACCTTTCAGGGTACCCCCAGGACCCCCAAACCCTCCAGAGTCCCAACATATCAGACTCCCCACGAGCCCTGCATGGACCCCAGACCTCACTGAGTCCCCCCCACCCCAAAAGATCCCCCAAATCCAGCAGGATCACAATCCATCAGACTCCCCAGGAGCCCTGCATGGACCCCAGACCCTGCTGAGTCCTCCCACCCTATAGGGTCCCCATCCATCAGACTCCCCAGGACCTCCTCAAAGACCCCAGACCCTGCTGAGTCCTCCCACCCTATAGGGTCCCCATCCATCTGACTCCCCAGGACCCCCTCAAAGACCCCAGACCCTGCTGAGTCCTCCCACCCTATAGGGTCCCCATCCATCAGACTCCCCAGGACCTCCTCAAAGACCCCAGACCCTGCTGAGTCCTCCCACCCTATAGGGTCCCCATCCATCTGACTCCCCAGGACCCCCTCAAAGACCCCAGACCCTGCTGAGTCCCCCCCACCCTATACGGTCCCCCTGGGACCCCCAAACCCAGCAAGGTCCCAACCCATTAGACTCCCCAGGACCCCCTCAAGGCTCCCAGACCCCACCAGCTCCCCAAACCCCCCCCGCCTCCCGCAGGACCCCCGACCCCCCCAGTACCCCCCTAGGCGGGGCTGCGGGGCGCGGCGGGCAACCGACGAGCAGCGGCGGCCGGTGCGGCGGCCCCGCGGGGGCGGGCGGGGGCCCAGGGGACGCAGCTGCGGAGGGCGCGGGCGGCGGCCAGGAGGGCGGCGGGGCGGGGGCGGGGGCGGCGGCGGAGCCCCTTCTGCAGCCGCTGGCTCTGTGCCGCCAGTGCCAGCTGCGCCTGGGCCACGCCGGCCCCCAGGCGACCCAGGGCCTCGGCGCGGGCGGCCAGGCGGAGCTCGGCGTGCCGCAGGGCGCAGTGAACCTGCCGGACGCGGCCCTCCAGCTCCGCCGCCGCCCGACGGCGACCTTCCGCCGCCACCAGCCGCCGCCGCGCCGCCGCCAGCTCCACCGACCCGGGGCTGCTGCTGCTGTCGGTGCTGCCGGTGCTGCCGCCGCCGCCGCTGCTGCTGCTGTTGTTGTTGCTGGTGCCGTTGGTACCGCCGCGATCGGGGCGCTGCTCGCCGCCCGCAGCCGGACCCGCATCCGCCGCTGCCGCCGCCGCCATGGGAACGGGAACGGGAGCGGGGCAGCGCCGCGGCGATGGATATATAGCCCGGGGGCGGTGCCGGCTCCGTGCGGCTCGGCCCCGCCAGGGGCGGCTCCGGCACCGGCAGGGGTTGGGGGGGGATGCGGGGCGCGACCCCGGTACGGTACAGGCCTGGCGGGGGATGCTCGAGCTCGATATGGCCCGGTACGGCACCGGCACGGCACTGGGCTGGGCATGGCTCGGTACGGCACTGGCACCTGCACGGCACTGGGCTGGGCATGGCTCGGTACGGCACTGGCACCTGCACGGCACTGGGCTGGGCATGGCTCGGTACGGCACTGGCACCTGCACGGCACCAGGCTGGGTATGGCTCGGTACGGCACGGCACAGGTACCGGCCTCGGTACAGCACGGCCCTGGGCCTGGTACCGCTCGGTACAGCACCGGCCGGTGGCGTTAGTGGTTCGTGGTGCTGGAAAAGTGGCCTCCTTTTTTCGTTTTTTTTTTGGGGGGGAGGTCAGTGGGAAATACGGAGCTGAGGAGAGGGGGTGTCACTGGGAACAGCTGGGAGGGTTACTGGGGGGTCGCTGGGACAGGCTGGAGTGGGATGGGGTTACTGGGAAGGGTTACTGGAGGGGTTATTGGGAAGGGCTTAGGCTGGGGAGTCTTGCTGGGAAAAGCTGGGCTGGGAAGAGATTCTGGGGACACTTACTGGGAAGGGTCAGGGGGAAAGGCTGGAATGGGACAGGTTACTGGAACAGCTGGTTTCATGTCTGCAGCCCCTGGGAGAAACAGCTTAAGAAACTCCTGGTGCTGTTTGGGGGATGCTGGTGCCCCAGCTGCCAGCCTGGGCAGGGAAAAGGGCAGGGGGCAGCCTCCATTACCCTCCCAGGACCGTGGCCAGGGTGTCCCAGCTTTGGGGTGCAGGAGAAGCAGCACCAGGACAGCGTGTCCTTGATTGCATGACTGTCACAGCAACGTCGCTGCCAACGTCATTATTGTTTAAGACGGCATTAATAGAGCTGAGAGTGGGCCGAGACGGCACGGGGAGGGGGTTGGAGTGGGAGAGTGCCGCTGCCACCTTGCTCCCCCCAAGGAGCCTGGGTTTTGGGGTTTGTCCTGCTGGGACATCACGATCAGCAGCTGCGTCTTCCCATAGGTGCGTGGGGTAAAGCTTGCTTGTGTTGTACATCAGAGAGGATAAAAGGGATGATAGGAACCGGCTGCCAAGGTCTCATCCCACCCCGAGACAAGAGCAAAAGCCTAAGCAAAAAAAAAAAAACAACAAAAAAAACCAAAAACAAAGCAGCCTAAATCTGTTCCAGGCAGAGCCACGTCCAGGCCTGCGGTGGATGTCATCCCCACTCCACGTGGGCTGATGGCAGCTTTGCTTTCCTTACCTTAGAGGGGAAAAAAACCCATCCTTTGTGCTTTGCATCGCATTCTTGCTTTTGCCAGCGCTGCCACGCGTCTGCCAGACACCGGAGCAGCGTCAGAGGCTGCTGCGTCACCACTCCCGGCCCCCGCTGCCTGATTGTCCCTTCTCTATCTGTCCACCGGCTCCCACTGCATCTCTGCTGCCCGGTGTCGGAGACGCGGCCGTGACATTCACTTGAGCTCTGCGGGCTGCGCTTCGTGCTGTAGGAAAGCTGAAGTCCGGGCTGAGCTGCCTTCATGCATCTGATGCAAATACTGCTATAAAATGGGGTTGGGGGATTTGAGGGGTGCTGCTCCATCACAGGTTCAGGGTCAAAGTTCTGCTCTTGCTCCTTCTGCCTCCGACCCAAAGAAGCTGTGGGGACAGGCTGGTGTTAAACCGAACATCCTCCTCTATGGTTTTTTGCTCTGCTTTGGTGGAACCTGGACCCCCAAAAGGGGAAAGGGCTCGGATCTGTCTTGCAGTGAGTTTCCCTGTTCCCCTAAAGTGAAGCCTCAGAAATGCTGAGGTTGGAGGGACATCTGGAGGTGCCTGCTCTTTTGGTCACCTGCTCATAAAATAATTTGCTTTTTTGGATCTCCCTGCAGGTCTGTGCTGCTCGTCACCTTCCCAGCTCCAGTCCCTGATCCAGGGTGAGAAAAGGAAATGGAAACGGGGAGCAGCTGTGCCTGGACAAGAAGTTAAGAAATAAGAAGGGGTCAGATGGTTGGGGATGGTGGCCAGTGAGGCTGAGGGTGTTGCTGAGCCCTAACAGCAGCTGTGTCCCCAGGCTGTCCCAGCTGGCCATAGCATGTCCCAGTAGATGAGCAAACAGAGGCTGGTAAAGGTAAATAAAAGAAAAATATGAGAACTGCCCCTGCCCCTCAGGGTAAGTCACTGCCCGAGCCCAAGAAACCCTCCCGCGCTTCTGCAGGATCTGTGCCCGGGCTGACGAGCTATTAATGATTTAGCAGAGGAGTCTGAAATTAGCAGCGCCCGGAATAAACCTCTTTGATGCAAAAGCCGAGTTGAGAGCGTTGTTCTCCCTTCCCCGGCAGCGACCCTCTGCATCCCGCAGCAGCACGCAGAGGCACTGGCTGCTGGGATGGGGCACTCTGCTGCATCCCAGGACCCGGTGCCAGTCCCCGATATTCCCCTGGGGGTGCGGGCAGCCCCCACGTTGGCTGTGCTCTGCCCTGGGGTAGGGCAGCTCCGCGGGAGGACGTAGCCAAGGGCTGTGTGCTGGCCTCTTATCTCCAGCCTCTTTAAAGCCCGGCGTGGGGATGTGCTCCAGAAAAGTGCAGCCTTATTACAGGCAGTAAATAATTAACATCAGTGCCATCTCTCCCAGTCTCTCTGCAAGTTTTTCTCTAGGTGTCCCAGTTACCAGGGCAGGGGGGACCCAGGCACTGCTCTCTCATCCTGGCCCTGTTTAAGGGAAGGAATCCTGCATTAGGATTTCAGATTTATGCTCCAGGACTCCTGGGTTGACCCGGCTCCCTGCCCTGCTGTCCTGGACCCCACAGCGCTGGCAGCGGCGGTTTGGGACCGGAGCCCTGGCACACGGTGGCAACTCAATTGGAGGGTGATGGGGCATGGGGAAAATGCAGGAGCTGAGGAACATTAAGCAGTGTGGTGCTGGGCTCAGGGGGCCATGCCATGCTGCCTGGCTTGTCCTGGAAGTGCCAGGCTTGATGGGGCAGCGCCAGGAGAGGTTTTGTGGCCGGGAATGGTGCTCAAGGCACGTGGCAGAGAAGGAGACAACGCATTTCCAAGCAGTGCTGTAAGTTATACACAAATGAAAGCTGGGCCAGGGGAATGACACCGGCTGGAATTAAGTACGGTGTTCCTGTGCCGGAGGCTTAAATAAATAAATGCAGTCTTTGTGCCCTTTAGAGAAGGAATGAGCTTCTTGGCACTGGCATCATCCTTTAAATCAATTTCTCTCTCTCCTCTTTCCTCTCGGAAACCAGCTGGTGCATCTGAGCCGAGCGGCTGCTGCTTCGGCTGCAGCCTCGGCGCGCGGCTGCGGTTCTGCCGGGCTCCTTCCCTGCCTGCTTTCCTTGCCCACTTTCCCCCACTGGTTTCCTTCCTTTCCCTCAAACCTTCAGGGAAGGATCCAACCCCCCAAGAATGAATCACCAGCTCTTTGGAGAGAACCACTGAGTCACCGAGTGGCAGCAAACGGGACGGGCTGAGCTGAGCAGCTCCGGTGCCGGGGGAGTGCTGGGCATCCCTGCAGCACACGTGCCCCCATGCCAGTGCCATGCCCAGGGGAACTTGTCCAGAAACAACTATTCCCAGCGGGAGAAGGGATGGATGATGCTGTTGCTTCACAGGGTGCTGAGCAGAGAGGGTGAAATCAAAGGGTGCAGGTCCCTCTGTGGCTGCAGCCAGGTGGGAGAGTGGGGCAGGAGGGGCAGCCAAAGGCTTTGGGGGTGTTGAAGTGCTTGGGCATGGCTTGGGCAAAGGTTCATCCTGGGGTAAATGGGCTCCCAACTCCAGAGTGAAGCACTCAAAACCGCAGGCAGCACCCAGGGAGGTGCAGGTGTGATGGTCTCCCCGGGGCGCAGGTCCCGTGGGACCCCAGGGGGTGTACGTGGGCGCCCCACACTCACTGCTTTACACCCTTCGGTGGGGAGATGATGATGCTGCTGGCACGGGCGGCACAGGGGGATTTGCCCACAGGGGAGTTAAAATTACAAGGAATGATGCAGGGCAGACTGGGGGGACCCCTGGGGAGAGGGATCCTCAGTGACCTGAATCCACAGAGATGGAGATCCACAGGGAGGGGGATCCTTGGAGGTGAGGTTTGTTTGGGGCAGGGATCCCTGGCGATGGGGATCCTCAGGGACAGGGATCCTTAGGAATGGGGGTCCTTGCGGACAGGGATCCTTAGGAATGCGGGTACTTGCGGACAGGGATCCTTTGGGACAGGATCTTCAGGGACAAGGGTTCTTTGGACACGATCTTCGGGTCCATTGGGATAAGGATCCTGCGGAATGGAGACCTTAAGGGTGGGAATCTCGAGGAGCGGGATCCTCCGGGAAGGCACTCCTCAGTGATAGGGATCCTTGGGAACGAGGACCCTTGGAGAGGGGGATAGCTGTGGACACAGACCCTTGGGGACGAGGATCCTCGGGCAGCGGGATGCTTGGGGACAGAGCCTTCGGGGACCGGGACCCGCGGGCCGGGCCGGAGCAGCTTCGCCCGCCGCGCTCTGCTGTCCCTCGCGGCGGCCCGTCGGGCCGGGTCACGTGGCTCACCTGGCGCAGGTGGGGCGGGGCCGGACGCCGCTCCCGGCTCGCAGGTAACGCCGGGGCGGGGGGAGCGGACCCCGACCCGACCCCAGCCCCGACCCCGAATCCGGCCCCGGCCCCGCTCCGCCGGCAGCGCCCGCGGCCGCCGCTCGGTGCTTCTCCCGGCGGGGCCGCCCGCCCCGGGCCCGGGGGCAGCAGCAGGCCGCGAGCGGGAGGGCCGGCCGGGCGCTGCCGCTCCCCCACCCCCGCCGGACACCTCCACGGGACCGTCCCCCCGCCAAGACCGGCTTCTCGCGCCCCGCGTCTCCCCCGAGACAGGCGCCCCGGGCCGTGTGCCCCGGCCCCGCAGCCAGGCTGGGGGACAGACCCCCTCCCCCCGCCGCCAGCTCTCCCCGTGCGGTCGTTTCCCCCTCCCCCGCCCCGCTCCGGCCCGTCCCGCTGCGCTGGGACCTTCCCTGCCCTCGCCCCGGGGGCTGGTATGGGTAGGAGCTCTCCCCGGGGCGGGGGGGGGTCGGGTTCCCCCGGCCCCTGCTGGGGTCGGCTGGGCTTTGGGGGGCTGGAGAGCTAAGGGGGGAGCCAGGGCGGGAAAGGGCCGGGTCAGTGGCTCTGCTGGGAAGTGGTTGTTTGCTGCTGCCGGATTCTCTTCTTCCAAAAATCCACCATCTCGAGGATGTCCGGGGGTCCTGGGTGGGCAGAGGGGCCTCTGCTTGGTGCCCGGGCGCATCTTCCCCCCCCTGCCCTGGCAGCGCTTCATTTGTGCGGGAAGGGGCATATTTTGTCCACCTGTGCCGTGGTGGAGTCCTGGCTGTCAGCTAGAACGGGGGATGTTTTGGGCCAGGGGCACAGGAAGGCGTTTGGCAAGAGGCAGTTCCTTGGCCAGGTGGTTTATATCCCAAGGAGGTGAGAGAGAGGAAACGGGAGCGCAGGGAAGAGGCTGGATCCATGAGACTCTGGGGTCTCTGTCACTGCCCGGTGCCAGCAGTCGGAAATCTGGGAGCTTTACAGGGCAGCTTTCAGCTCCTGGCAACGCTGCTTAGAAAAATTAACAGCTATTGATGCTTCTGTATGTTTTAGAAAAGTTGTATCTGGGTGTGTAAATCCTGTACCCTGAATTTAGATCCTGTGGCTCTTTTTTGAGTTAATGCTCCAACTTGCCTAGCTTCTAACAACAGTGGTGATATGGTTGTTGGCAAGTGTGACTTTGTTAAGTTGTTTCACAACTTAATTTGGCTTTTTTAAAACTCCCAAAGGAAATCCTGTCCTCTGAACAATGAAGATCTTAGACCCCGGGTAACTCTTAGACGCACAAACTGTGAATCCCTCCTCATTCTTCTGAAGCAGATGCTGAAGTTCTTTAGAAGGATCTTCTCCATTCACACACGGTGCCTGCGTGAGGACAGAGACAGCTCCCCACCATTTCGTGAGTATCAGCTCAGCTGTGGATTTCAGTCTGAGCTTTTGGTTGTGGCTGTGTTAAGCAGCTGGCTGCAGGTTTCGGTCCGGTCCGTTGCCTGTGCCAGAGAAGCTGCGGAATTGAGGAGCTGCGTTCTGTGTGTGCTCCCAGGGAGCTCTTCAGACGTGTGGTCTGGTGGTGGCAGCAAGGCGAGCTGTGGTGGGAAGGGGGTGAGCTCAGTGCTCGGGGCTGGAGGTGTCTCTGACACCTGGTGCAGTTGGGGGTTTGTGCAGCGTTGGGCAAGTGGTTTGACCTCTGAGCCTGCAAGACTTTTTCTGTAGGGCTGAGATAATGCTCTTCTCGACTTGAAGGATGCTCTGACGTTTCAGAATATTCTGTGTTGTTCTACAAGTCATTGTTACTGTGCAATGTGTATGTTAGATCTCTTGATGAGACCTCAGTATTAAAGGAAACATCCCAGTATGCAGTTCTGGGCTTAGTTCAGCTTGAATGTTTTCGGTTTGTTTTTCAATTTTGAGCTGTATTACAAAAATGGCAAAGCTGAGGAAAAAAAATCCTGGTGTTTGGAAGGGAAAGTAATCAAAACTTTCAGCTGATTCTGAGTCTAGGGAGCTCTGCCTGCTCAGCACTGAAATCGGAGCATCTGGGGCTTTTGTATTTAACATATTGTCCAAGAATGTGCAAAGGGAGCTCCTGGGACATGTACTACTTACCAATTTTTATAAGCTAATGGAGCCAAAATATTCCTGGAAAGCAGTGATGTGCTGTAACTGCCTGGTGTTCAGTCTGTGCCTGTTTCTTTGTGGGGACAACATGACAATTTGTTTTAAAAAAAGGGAAAAAGAGGCAACGCTCTTACAGGGTAGGACAGATTGATTTATTATTAATGCTTGAGGTGCCCTATAGAAAGTATACAGTAGAGCAGCAGGGACAGTCTGAAAACACTTAAGCTCTGGCTAGGCTCTCACTGCTTATTAACTAGCCTAATTAATATCTAAAAGGATCTCTTGGGGGTGAAAGCAGCATTAGCCAAGAAGCATAGAAACCGTGGACAATCCCACCATAGTGGGGGATAAAAGCAGCAGCAATGGAAGTGAAGAGTGACAGCCTTGACCTGACTTTCCTCGCTGTCACCCAGTGCTGAGCTTGCTTGGTAACAGGGAGATTTAACGTGCCAAACTCTGCTTGTTGGGTCTGTGGAGTTGAAGTGTGACACACTACCCTGTGAAAACAGTTTCCTCCTGTGTGCAGACCTGGGGCAGTTGTGTTGTTACAGTGGCAATGAGAAGAACAGTTAAACAGATAGTCTGCTGTAGGATTTCCGTTGTAGGGCTTTGTAAAGCTTTTGCTCCCCTGAGGTGTGATTTGAGACCGATTCCTTGACAAGATCTTTTCTTTAACCCAGATGAAGACATCAGTTTTCCTAGGAAAGTCCTTAAGGGAACACGGCGTTAGCATGACTAACAAAAATCATCAGCCATCAGTAAGGCTGTCTTACTAAATCCTCTAAATTTGAATAGCATTGGCTGTTGTTACTAAATCCTCTAAATTTGAATAGCACTGAATAATCTGGAGTCTGAATTGGCAGCTTGCATAGTGATTGATTGCTTGTCAGCTCCTGGGCAGTGTGTTTTGAAAGGGATCAGCACTGTCAGGGCCCAGCTTAATCCCAAGGAATGCAAGACAAAGGGGAAGTTGTTCAAAAGGAGATACTTTCCCTTTGCAGCCTGTCAGCTGGCTCCACCTACAGCGGTGCTCTCCATTTATTGCTCTGGAGCAACGGCTCTGGAGCCTGCCTCGTGTTGAGGAAACCTCTTCTGAAGGTTACAGGGATTTTGATGTCTTAAAAATAGTCCTTTTCAAACAAACCTCTTCTGATTCAAGCATCTACCGCAAGGAAGCAGCACAGCTAGAGTACTCGGAGAGCCCTGAAGCAGGCTGGATTCCCTCTCTATGTGACAAGTGAGACCAGCGTGAGTCCTAGAGCAGAACCTTCCTGTAAATGATTGAAAAGCTGAATTTGAGAATCCCTGAATTTGAACATTAGGTCCTTCTCTGTTGATCAACAGCTTGCTAAGGTGAGACTGGGGAGGAATTCTTTGTCTGACTTGAGACCTTCTTGTTCTCCAGGTGCCTGAGCAGTGCGCCATGCTGGGCCAGAAAACAGGACTCCCTCACGACCTGAACAGCCACCGCCAGCTGAACCAGTCCTACCAGGAGGCCGTGCCCCTGCGGCCCAGACCATCCAAGGGGACGGATGTCAGTCTGGAGGTGTTCAGCGGCTCCACGCCTGAAGTCAAGCAGAGCCGCGCCAGAGCGCAGCAGATGCGGGATAGGAAGGGTCGCAAAGCTGACCTCAAAGACTCCAACGGGAGAGAGGCGGAAACAATCACCTTTATTTCTGGTACAGCAGAGGCTCCCCCAAACCAGAGCTTCTGCTGTTCCTCTCTGTCTCAGGCCTGGAACACATACAAGGCCGTTTTCTGTTGTATAGTGACCTGTGGGGGCTGCTTTCAGGACTGCAGTGTCTGTATTCCCTATCCGGGGCCCACCGAGACCTCCACTGACGATGGAAAGAACGGAGATTATAACGGACGACTGCCAAACAGCCCCGCCAACGTCTCTCCCACTGAGAAGAATGGGAACCAGATCAAAAAGTCCAGCATGGGCAGCAGTTTCAGTTACCCAGATGTGAAACTGAAGGGCATTCCTGTCTATCAAAACAGGAGCCCCAGCCACCACCTGGAATCAGATTCCTGCTGCAAAGAGCTGCTGCAAGAGAAGCCCTTCAGGAACAGCATAGAAAAGCCGCCGCTCCCCAGCAGCCACCGGAGCTCGGAGGAGTATTACTCCTTCCATGAGTCTGACTTGGACATCAGTGAGCTGAATGGCTCCATGTCCAGCAGGCAGATCGATGTCCTGATCTTCAAGAAACTGACCGAGCTCTTCAGCGTCCACCAGATTGACGAGCTGGCCAAGTGCACGTCGGACACCGTCTTCCTGGAGAAGACCAACAAGATCTCGGACCTCATCAATAGCATAACTCAGGACTACAACCTGGATGAGCAGGATGCTGAATGCAGGCTGGTCCGAGGCATCATACGCATCAGCACCCGGAAAAGCAGGGTCCGGCCCCATATTTCTGTTCCAGCCAGCCAGAGCCATGAGGAGAAGTCCAGCAGAGGCAACGCACCAGACAGTGGGAACGAAACGATGCTGGAGTCCATGGTCATCAGCCAAGACGGTATGTCTGGGTTCCTTGGTGTTACTGCTTCAAAACGAGAGGGTTATTTTATCAAAGCCATGGAAATGGGACAATGGAGCAGGGTTGAAAGCTGGTGTCTGTCTTCAGGCTGGGCTTATTTTCCTGGGATGTGCGAATGGAGGTCCTTGTGTTTTACTGGAGACCTCTGCTTCTCACCAGTTGTTGCGCTATGACTTTCTTGACAGCATCTTTCACTGTCGGTGAAGTTTGTACAATATAAGGGCTTATTCTGTTGCTACTGCAACGATTCTGGCTTTCCTCCGCACCTCTGAGCTAGGCAGAAAGACCATGAGTCAAACTTAACTGGTATGACCAGACGAGCTGGCTTGTGCCAGAGGATGTCCAGTTACTCAGCTGGCTCTCTCCCTCGTGTTCTACCAGTGCTCTTTGCTAATGCCACCCTTAGACTCCTGTGACCGAGTGCCTCCTTGGAGGCTTCCTCTACACAGTGGGGTGAGGAGCAGCCAGTAAATATCCCTGCTGAGAGGAGGGAAGGGCTGCAGCCGCAGCTGCAGTGCCTCGGGGCTGTTCCGGGGACGCTTTCCTCCGTGTCTGGAGCAGCCTGAAGCAACCGGCCTCCAGAACGGGTTGTAAGAGAGCTTGGCGTAGAAAGACCTTGAAAAGCTGAGTATGGCGGGCGAGGAGACATCCAGAAGTAAGGGAGGAAACAGAGTGGCTGTTGTGCTTCCCAGTTTAGCAGTAAAGCTGCTGTTGCTTCCTGGTATTGAGGGACTATAAAGCTCGGATTACCAAAACAATGGTGGAAGCAATGCGAGGAATCGGACTCTCCCTCCCCTATTACCTGAGGGTGGTGCCTTCTGAGAGAAGGAGAGCCCTGTGCCTTCCCTGATGGGGATTTTACTCTTGAGTCATAGCTGCCCTTCCTTGCCTGTCTCAGGCCTCCTTGGTTTTCATTCCAGATCTGGCCGTGCAAATATCGGAAGAAACCCCAGCAGATGTGATAGCCAGGAACATGAGGCGGCACAGCAGCGCAGGTAACGTCCCGGGCTGGGGGTCCCCTGTGGTGAGGAGAACACCCTGAACCTCTCGTGTATGTCTTCAGTTTTCACCATCTGCAGAGGCTGAGCTGACCTCTTATGTTACCGTAAGGGGTGTAGTTCTCTCGAGCTTTGGGAGTGAAGGAGGCTCCAAAGGGATCTGCCTGGGTTGGTGGGTCCTCCTGAAAGAGAGCGAAACCCAAGTATGGAGCGTTCTCTGTCCATGCACGGTACCTGGCCTGAGAGCTGTCAGTCTCCGGGTATCCTGACAAAGTTTGGGGCTGTACTCGGGGTGTGACCAGCTAAGGTCACAGCTGGGTTATACTGGGAACAAAAGGAACTGTGCAAAAGGGAAGCAGGGGAGAGTGACGGGCTGTCCCCTGAGCACTGATCCTCGCGGCATGCGTGCTCCACTCCAAAGAGCAGCCCAGGGCTAAAAGACAAGTTTTCTCCTGCGTAATAACAGATCTCTCTGAGAAGATGGCTACAACACAGGCAGGGTTGTTCCCTGCCTGTGGGCTTTGTGTGGCTTTCTCCTCCCTCATGATACACAAAGCCTTTTGTGGCAGCTCCTTGCCTAACTGCCAGGCGCTCCGCTGCTGTAATTCACGTTGTCTAATGTCACCATCTCTTCTCTTTCCTCTCCAAGGCTCTCCAACAAGCAGAGATTCCTCTTTCCAAGACACAGAGACTGACTCATCTGGGGCACCTCTGCTTCAGGTGTATTGTTAAGGAAAAGGACCCAAGCAGCAGGCAGGCATTTCGAGGCTTTACTGCAATCAGATTTCTCCTCTTTCAATATGGAGTGTGCTGTGCCATTTTTTTTTTTCCCCCCAGTCTACCCTGATCCTCTGTTGAAGCCAATTTTCTCCTGCTGTCTGAATTTCACTGGATACTTTTTTTTTTTTTGGACAATATAGAACATTACAGAAGTGAACTGGGAGGCTAATGAACTTGGGAGGTGGAATGTATGCCCAGGGAGGAGAAGATGGACAAGGAAGTATCAGCTAACTTGTGCCTCTATGATTTCCATACTTCACATTTAGTTTCAACAACCGCAGTGGCCCAGCCCTTTCCCAGCTTTGAGGATCTGTTGTACAGTTCTTGCTTTCTGGCATTGCATAAGTTAACTTGAGTAGGGGATGACTGGACGGTGTCTCAGTGTTTGTGCTGATGCTGAGGTGAAGGCCAAGCACCTGCTCTTTAGGGACCCAAATTTCTATTTAAAGTGGCTGGGTTGGTCCCAAAAACGTTAAGTCCTCTATCCATGGTGTTTGCAGTAGCCAAATCTGCCTTCTTCCTGCTGCCCCTCAGTGGTGTCGTCTCCTCCTGCCTTCTAAGGAGAAAGTTCAGGTAATGTGGCCATCTAATCTTTGGCCTTGTGGAGTGTCTCCTGGGATAGTGCCAACTGCAGGGGGGTGGGATGCCCGGACGGCTGCCCTGCGCTCATCTCCTGAGCAGACCACGGGGATCAGCTTTGCAGTCGCTGCCAGTCTGATGAGAGCTGCGGGCATGAGGTGTTACCAATGGCACGCATTGACCTGTGACTTGCATGCCAGGCAGCTCTTCCTCGCTCATCCACCACCTCTGCTTTGCCCTGCTGTGCTTGGTGTTCTGCTGACTGCTGGGGCAAGCCTTGAACTCGGGTCATGGCAGGGCAGTGAAATAGTCGGTTCATTTTTAGGGTTTTGTAATTAAGAATTGGGCTGTTCGACTATTCTGCTAGAAACTCCCTGGAAAGTGGCTTGTTTGGAAAGGAAAGCCTCGCAGAGGGTCTGTGAGGAGCTGCTTGGTCCTGCCTTTTCCCTGTGGGTGCCTTCTCCTTCCCTTTGCTCCCCCTAATAAAGCAGCAGGAGATGGTATCGCTGCCCCGAGGGCACGGCCGCTGGGCGACCTTGAGGGCTGCAGCGTTGCAGCAGGAGGAAGCTGCCTCTTACTGCTCTTGCCACTTGGTGGTTTATCACAAAGTAAACACGTGAAGCCATGGGACTTGTTTATACGTTCGGCTGCCCTTGGACATGAATAGAAAACGCTTAGTTGAATTTACCAGCAATGGAATAAACACACTCGCTGTTTTTCGGGGAGAGGGAAGCCAAACTTGGCCCCGTGCTTTGGTGTGAACCGTGGTTTTGTGCCTTAATTCCACTGAATTGTGCCTTAATTGGACTGAAATGTGCTTTTAGTTCATAGCCTGTGATTACTCTTCCAAAGGTTGGGTAGAGGGGAGAGGGTTTAATTCCTCACATGAGCAGTCGGGCTTATTTAACTGGCCAAAGCCCTGGGAGATGTACAGCTCCAGTCCCTGTTAGAGCCTGGTTTTGCGGGCTCGCGTTTCGGAACGTGCTTTCATAAATCATGGACATCACTGAGGCCACACCTTGAGACACTGACGGAGAGAGATTTCGAAAATAAAGGGGAAGAGACCAAGACCTGGATCTGGCTTCCCCTCCCTGCTTTGTTTTTAAAGCTGTTGGTTTGTGGAAAAACCCCATTTATGCGAGGAAAAGACTCGAAGCAAGGCCAGCCCGGGACTGCTGGAGGAGCTGCGTTTGGTCACTCTTCTTCCAGATGCCACCTGTGCCCATGGACCTGTTTGGTTTCCTGCTTCTGAATGGATTTGGGCATCCGTTATTTGGACAAGTTTCCTTCAACCTGTGCACTGAGGTGTCAGCATGGGTCACGCTGACATGCAGCGCCGTGGTCTGTGCGCTGGAGCTTTGGAGACGAGGGGAGAGGGTGGGCTCGCAAAGAGCTGCCGATGGCTACTACAGATGCAATAGCACGTTTTTAATGTTTAGGCTGTGTATGAAGAGCGAACGTGTATGGATTAAGCTTGCAAAAAAAGCCAACCCCAAATCAAAAAAAAATCCCCAAAAACTCACTGAGGAAAACTGTCAACTCGATGGTCCCTGAAGTTGTGGTGTCTTACGGGATTCTTTTGCACTCCTTGGCCTTAAACGTCCGATTTGGTCTTTTTTTTTATAAAGCAAAAGATGTGCTCTTTACCTGTGCTGTGTCTTTTACATTCCTGCTTGCATCATTTTGGGAGAGCATCCCTCAGCGGGGGGAGCCTGGGCCGGGCGGAGTGGGTTTGCACAGGGGGCTGCTGATCCCTGTTTTCCTGTTTTCCCAGCAGCACATCGACAAAGATATTTCCGTCCATGTGGCAGCGCCTGTCCGAGCCGAGCCCCGGGGAGTTGTGCCCAGGGTTGAATGCCGGGGAGGTGGGGAAGCTGGGTGCAAATAAAGGAGCCTCTGGAGAAGCATTTGCATGCAGGGAAACCTGGGCCTTCCCTGAGGGTGATGCTGGAACTGAGCGCTGGAAAAACTGAGCCTGAGGGCAGAACTTCCAGCTTGTTCCCTCTGGCAGAGATGGCTGTTGCTAGAAAATGCAGGAGTTGCTCCGGAGCAGCTGCTGTCCCCGATGGTGGGGCAGGACCTGCTTGCAGAGGGGGCCTGGCACAGCCTCTGGCCCTGCGACTCGAAGGACCAGTTTGGCTAATTTGGCTGCAAAAACTCAGCCGATACCTGCAGAGCTCCGTTCCCTGCCGCTGGCCTTCCCTCACCCCTGTGGGCAGAGGAGGGCAGGGAGGTGGTCGTGGGTGGGTTTTTTGTTTGGTTGGTTTTTTTTTCCCCCAGGACCCCAACTCTCCCAGTGTCCCTGCAAGGTAAGAGGGGGGATGGAGTGAAGGATTGGCACTAACCTCTCCTTTTTTGTTTTTTTCTCAAGCTTGGTCTGTTAGGGACTCGTTGTTATTGCCTAGTCCATGCAGACAGGCGGGAGATGGAGCCCAGACTCGGGTCCCTCTGTGCACGGTCCCCTGCCTGTTCTGTCCCAACTTTGTTAAATGAAGACCAAGTTCAACCCCACCGGCCACCCCTTGGCAGCAGCTGAGCAACCGATGTCTTTCCTAGAAGGATTTTAAAGCCGTGAACAGGTAAATGCTGCCTTCTCTCAGCTGGGAAGAGTCTCTAGAGGAGATGGTTTTATGTCTGGAGCCCTCGAACCACCCGGTTGGGGCCTTGGGAACGGAGCAAAGGCTGCCGGCAGCAGCTCGCTGGCCAACCTCCCACACCCTGTGCGGGGACGTGGCTGTGCCACTGCCATCTCCGGTGTCCCCACCTCCTAAGTGGCTCTGCTAGTTCCCTCTGCAAGTCTGGGCCACGTTTTTCTGCCCTCTGCCTGCCCTTCCTCTCTAAATTTCTCCAGTGCTTTTCCTGGAAGAGGTTAGTCTTCCCTCAGCACTCAGTCAACCAGCTGGAGTGACCGAGTGGCTCTAACACACAGAATCACTTCTGCTTCTCTTGGGGCCATTAAATCCCCGGGGAAAGACTGTTTCGGAGACTTCGGCTCCGATCGTGGCTCCGTGCCGCCCCGCCGGGTGCACGGCACGGGAGCTCATCCCCTGCCCCAAAGCGCTGCTCCAAAACCGCTGCTGCAGGATCGCTGCAATTTCCCCAAAAGATTTCTTGAAAACTTTACGTTTAAAACCAGGATCTGTCTCTGCCGTCAGCCCAGCGTTCGGCAGCTCTCCTACTTTTAAGGCCGCTCGCATGGATCGTGGGTTTCTTCGCTCACAGCCGCTCGTGGAATGGATCCACAGGGATTTTTTGGCTGCGGAAGGTGGAGTTGGCTGTCGCTTGAGCTGTCTCGGCTGTCGCTGTAGTGGTTTTTGCTCTGAGCCGTCGTGTTGAGTGTTGTGCTGCGTGATCTGGCAGGAGGAGTTGGTTGCCCAAGCTGAGAGCCCTTTACCCGGCCGCATGCGGGTAAACACGCTCTTTTTGTGCAGGCGCTTCCTTTTGGGAGCCTGACTCAGCACTTTTTGTTTCCCCAAGACATTGTTTGATTTTATTGGGCTTGGCTTTGCCAGGAGCCTCTCCAGAGACTCGCGCCGTGCGTGAATCCTCACCGTGCCGCAAAAGTGCTGCTCTTTATCAGTGACTTCAGTAGGATCCGATGTACTGCACAGCGGTTCCTTGGGTCTGGGTTAAGGAAAACCAGTAACTCTGCTGGGAACGGATGCACGAAGCTTTGAGTGTTAAAGAAATTTATCTTCCCCGTCCACACCCTGAGCTACTGAATTATTTATTTCGGTGTGGCTTAGAAAGCAGATGGATTGACCCTAATTCTTTACAGCTTGGTCCTTGGCAGGAACAGAGGAGCTGTGACTTCTCCTCAAAGTAAGCGGTGACGGTAAATATCCAGTGCCTCCGTTTCCCATTGTGGGGTTTTGCTGTTTTATTCTCTTTCCAAAGCAGTCCTGCAGTCTGGGCTGTTTCCCAAATGGTCTGAGCTGCAATATTTGTTACCAAAAGCTAAGCCAAGAGCTGCTGTTAGGAAATAATAATAATAAAAAAAGACTGGGGAAAACTTTTACCATATGGAAAGCCCTCTGCAGAGCCTGTGTGCCTTCAAGGTTTTGCTTTGAAAGGACGTGAGAAGGGGCCCAGCAGCGAGGGAGCTGGGGCCAGGTGGGTGGAGGAGCTCCAGGCTGTGCTGGCAGCCGCGGCTCCGGCTGGTGGCAGCACCAAAACGGCTTTTCCGGCTTCTCTGGGTGACTTGACACGGGTGTGGAAAGGCAAAGTGACCTTCATCACCTGCCACCCTCCAGCATGGCCCTTCCTGGTCTGCTGGGCTTGGGCATGGAAACATCTGGTGGGAGTCGAGACAAGGACGTATTTGTAGGGTTTGGTTCCCAACATCCCTCACGGTGCTTGGTGTTTTCCTGCCATGGTCACAAGGATGAGGCCACAGTCCATGGGCTCCAATAACTCAGACTGGGACTTTGCATTCTTTAAGCCACTTCTGCAGCTGCTCGGGCCAGAGCTGTCCTGCCCTGGCATGGTTTATTCCAGGGGAAGGTGCCTTTTGGAAGCAAAAGGGTGCTTTTGATTCACCTTGGCCCAGGGAAAGTTGGTGGCAGCTGGGTGTTTGCAGAGGACAAGGCCATCAGGAGAAACACCTTCTGTTCCGCTGGCCGGAAAGGCTGAAGTCCAGGGATAGCGCTGGGATCAACCGCTGTTCACAAACACAGCCCCGGGCATTCACCTGCCGTAGGGTTCGGAGCGGCAGTTACAGCCCCGTTCTCCCAGCACTGTTTGCCTTTCCCTTCACCTGCCTGAAAGGCAAAATAATGCTCCTTCACCCCCAAAAAACAATCTCCCCCACCTTCCTCCAGGGTTCCTGCTTTTCTGTCTTCTCTTAGCTGTTACCCAACCTGCCGCCTGCAAGTGACACCAACTGGGTCGAAGCCCAGTGCCAGTCTGGCCTGGAAAACTCCAGAGTTCCCCAGTTGTTGCTACCCCCAGCACTGCCATGGCTCACACAAGCCACGACCCTGCAGGGGCCAAGGGCAGGAACGGCCCCGGGATTTCGGTTTTGGGAACACCGAGGGAGCTCTGCGCTTAGAAGGGGCAGCGCAACGCTGTGTAACAGTGACCCACTGATCCCACAGCTGCCGGATCTAGGCAGCTGCCAGCGATCGGATCAGGTCGGAGCCGGGGTTTCTGGTGTGGTAACGGGGAAATAAGGAAGCTACGGGTTGGGCTCAGGGTGTTGCTGTGAACTGTGCCAGTTTACAACCGGTGCCCGTTGGCTGCCCTGGTGCCTGTCTCTGCTTGCTCCTTAGGAGGGGCTGGTGGCTGGATGCGGATCCTGCTGCAGGTGCAGAGCCCGGCTGCCTCCTCCCATCCCTGCCAACTCCAGGGAGCAGCAGCAGTGCTCTGATGTAGCTGAGAATGGGGTGAAGCTCATCACACCCCCAGAACAGCTCAGCCCTCCCAGCTCACCTGCCCCATGGGGCACGGTTCAGCACAGACGCTGCCAGGTACGCTCGCTCCAGGGCTTGGCACCTTCGAAGCCAGCACAGTCCGGCTTTTTTTACAGTGACAGGAAATTCTGTTTTCTCAGGGCCAAAGCACGGCGGGGCAGACGTATGCGGGGTGAACCATAAGATGAGCAGCAGGCAGATCCGGAGCAGAGCAGTCCAGAGGCAGCTGCCCCAGCCTGGGTCCTTGCTCTCCCACAAGGCAGGTCACTGCACAACTGGGTGAGTGCTGGTTTTTGACCCCAAGAGTCTATAAAACTGGGCGACTAAATGCAAACAATGTCCTATAACTCAAAAAAAAAAAGAAAAAAAACCAAACACACCAGGTGCAATGCCAGGTTGGACTTTGCCCAAGCAGATTTTTCAGCCGTTTGTGCCCACTCCCTCTGGTAGGAGGTAGAAAAGTTTTGGGGAGGCTTGCAGTTTTCTGCTGCAAGAACCACAGCAGCAGGGACCTGGGGTAGCCTGTAAAGGACTGACAGCAGCCCGGGCTTTCGTGATCCTTTCCTCGTCAGCCTGTCATAAAGCAGACCTGGGGCAAGGGTGGCATCCTCGCTGCCGTCACGCGCTGCTACGTGGAAAGCGGACCCTGGAGCAATGAGCCTTGGTCATCCCTGAGTGTTTAAGCTGGGCATGGAGTTTGTCAGCACTCTTGAGTGAGATGCACAGCTCCAGCTGCCACTCCTTAGCTGGGGAGCGAGCGTCAGGCCAGAGCAGGGAGCCCCAGAGGTATCTACGGGCAGCTGCAGAAAGCCCGATGCCCAGCCCCTGCCAGGCTGCCCCCCCAGCACCCTCGTTCACAGGTGCTGCCCCCTCCCAGCTTGCACAGGCAGCCTGGATCCCTTCTGTGGGAGAAATCACACGCTCTACGGGGAAATATGCCATTTTTTTCCTTTATGTTGCACTGCAGTTTTCACAAAGGTACAAACATGCAGAGAAATGCCGCTCGTCAGCAGGAGCTCAGAAGAGAACGCAGCGATGCCTGTCAGTAGTCAGCAGGGAGAGAGGCTCTTGGAAAAGAGGCAGGAGACACACTCCCAGCAAGAACAGCACCCCCAAAGACCCCCACATCCTCTCCCTTGCCCACTACCACTGACTCTGCAGCCTTCCCTTGCCATAGGACAGCAAGTCAACCCCTCCAGCTGTGATGGGAGCTCTGCCCTGAGCCCTGCGGGGCTGTCTCCGTTGCACTTCTGGCAAGCACAGAAGCAGCAGCAAGGAGGAGCAGAGTCTGTCTTTACTGCAATAGCTGGTTTTTTTAGACTGGTATTTTCCCTTCCCAAGGAGGCAGAAGGAGAATTATTTTACAAAATAAACTGGCCCTTGTTTTCACAGGAGAGCAGGAAAGCTGAGGGGAAAGAAGTAAAAACTTGGGAGTACCTGCTGCCAAACTGAAATGGCAAAGAGTGGATTAGCAGCTCTGAAAAGCCTGGAGATGAAGCTAAGCGATACATCAAGGATATGTCCCAAAACCTCTCAAGTCTGGCTCCTGTAGCCCTAACACCCTTCTTGCTCTAACCCCTCCTTCTCTCCTAACTGCCGTTTGGGAAGTGTCCCACATGGCTCCGACTGGAGCTGCTGAAGGCCAGTTCTGTGGCCTTGTGTTCTGCTGGACACAGGACAACTGAGGATGACTTGATGAAGCTGCCTCTGCAGCAAGCTCGGGTGGGGATGCTGGAAGTGTTTACTCGCCCAAGGTAAGGGATATCCGGCAATACATATCCTGCCCCATTCGATGGGCTGACTGAAAGAGGGGGGAGAAGGGGAGGGGTCAGTTGAATTTAGCCTTCGAAAAGTCCATTTCTGGATGCTGTTCCATGAACCTGCAAGGAAAACAAAGACAAGAGCTTGGGTGTAAATCAGCAAGAGCCACAGAACAGCCCTGTTTGGGGTGGGGGGTAAGGCATCCCTACTTCCTGCACTATCGAGTTTGCTTCCTCCCCACACCCTCCGCAGCAGGGACTGCTCCACTGAGCTTCCTGGGACACGCTCCCCATATTACAAACACTTTTTCCTCAGGCCAGTGGAATCAGCAATCCTACCAGCCATCAAGGTCAGCAAGTCCAGACACATAGGAGTTACTAATTATCAGGCACGCACCCTTTAACTGTTCCTCTTGGACGGACACGTAGCAGCTATGACCCTGATTGTGGGGCAGAGGGGAGATTGGGAGGGAAGATTACGATTTAAGCTCAAACTCGTTAGCTTAAGTGTTACTGGGGACAGAGGGACTATCTCCAGTGCTGTGACAGTGAAAACTCATGAAGGACACGACCAGAGAAATCTGGTTTCAGAGTAGGCGCAGCCCGATTTCAAATGTACTGTGATTCCAGCAGACAGGACTGTTTGGACTCAGGTTGCCACATCAGAAAGTTCTGAGAACAATATGCTGTGCCTGTGAGCAACCAGGAGCTCCTGGCTTCCTCCTCTGCCCTGCAGTTCACCAAGGGATACAACACGTAACCACGCAGAGGATTCACGTGCAAAGCGCAGGTAAGGGCAGCCCTCTGTCTTCCTCCACGCTCTCATCTCGTGGTTTCTCCTGAAACGCCACCACAGCGTTTCCACTTTCCACGGAAATGTGTGCTAGGAGAATCGCGTCCTTGTTGAGCAGCCAAGTGGGCTTCACTCGCAGAGATCAGGACCCACCTGGGTGTCACTCAGTCTACTTTGGCCTGAACAAAGTCTAAACGCCCCATCCAGTCTTCACCAGCCAACCTGTGCGCAAGCCAAACTTCCAGAGCACTGAACGAGCGGCGCCGCCAACGAGGTATCCTGTATGTGGACTTCCCAGGAGTAGAGGGCTACCTCCCATGCCACTAACTCAACAGACAGGCACTAAAGAGGTCTGGTCTCTGCTCTGAAACAGCTGGCACCCTCCACTGCCCTTGGCACATTGATCAGAGCGAAGCTGCCACTACAGATAAGCCAAGGAAGAAAAGGAGTCGGGACTGCTACCCTAATCCTGCCAATCCTGACATGAGATGTGGGTTCGCACTTGCTTAGAAAGCTGCGTGACCCAGAACTGCCTCCACGCCTTCCCAAACGGCCTTGGGAGCTCCGTGAGTGACTTCCCTGCCCAGGTGCATTTGTGCCAAACAGGGCAATAAAGCCATAAAAGTGGTGTTGGCCGGAGACAGCCGTCTGGTGGCAGGTGTGCAGGGAGGGGCCGTTCGCTGGGCTACTGAGTACAGCCAGATTAGAAAACAATCAAGACCGTGTTAAAGTTCAGTAGAGATGGTACCTCCAGTCCCAGACATGCCTTCTGGACTTGGAATCAGCAGATTAAGATAATTCCAGAGCTAGGTTATCCTCAGAATTTCCCGTTATGCCTTCTACCCCCACAGGCTTTTATAGACACTGGTGGTTGCCCAACGATTCAACGACTGCGTAATTGTGGCTGTGAACACGGGTGGGACTGAAGGCCAACCTTCTGCTCACACATTTGTGTGGAAGAGGAAGAGGAGAGGGGCTTGGGAAAGCAAATACCCACAAATGAACGAGGTTTACGCACTTTTTCAAAATGTCTTGCTTCTTCTGTTCATCGGATGTGGGGAGGCCCATGGATTTCTGTCGTTGATCGTACATCATTTTCTCCACCATACTGCGAGTTTCGCTGTCCAGGTCTGACAACTAAAAACAAGGACTTCTGTCAAAATTGGAGTAACTTGTCTCAATCCCTCCACACACCCTGCTTGCAGGGAACACAAATGCACTGAGCTTATGCTATGCTGTGCACACAGGCTGCAGAAATACTTATACACACACTGATCTATAGACTCAGCTTCATTCATTTGAAGTTTTGGGGGCACTTGTGTTACACAATAGCATTGCACGTGGCAGTAGTCCCAGTATTGGGTTTATGCTGGTTAAAAACAGGCGTAGAAGTTGAACGTGAGCCACGTGTGAGCACATTTATGAGAAGGCTCCATTCAGTAAAACCAGGGGAGTTCTTACCTTTGAGTTCTCTGGATTAATCTTCTTGGTGTTGATTTCTGGGTCTGTGGAGACTAGTTTGTTCCACCATTCCATCTTGTTGATCTAGAGGAATGAAGAAGTAAAAAATATTTTATTTTTCCTGGGCTTGTTCTAGGAATTTTATGTCTCAGTCCCAGGAAAAAGCCGCTGGAATCCAACTTTGACAGTTTTCTAAATGTCAGTAAAATCTGAACATGGATAAAGGGTTTTACTTTTATCCTAACCATTCCTAACCGTTTTAGGTAGCCTGAACTTCCACAACGGGGAAATCTGAGAGCAGAGGTCATGTTTGGCATGACATAAATGGCATTACAAACGAATCACCTGGAGAGGCCCAGAAGGGACACAATAAGCAATAAGGTCTGTGCTTAGATTTTCATGTCACTAACAGGTGTCAAAACCCAGCCTTATTCCATTAAGGAACAACTTTAAAATGACTGATTTCCTTCCAGCTTTTCCTGCACTGCTGAGCAACCAATTGGATATCCTGGATTAGCATGGAGTTAGGCTGAAGATGGGGGAACCTGCAATACCCCACTTCCAGTCACACCACTGACACTGTACCAAGGATAAGCACAGTTCTCCCGTTTCAGCTGACAAAGCCTGAGGCTTTCACAGCTTTTGTCAGATTCTTATTTCACCAGGGAAGAGGCTGCCAAGTCTGAATCGTCCCTGATTCGTTCCTCTTTACCTTCTCCAGGTGCACGGTGACTGTTTTACCATCTTCGATCAGCCAGGAGCTCTCCTCCACCTTCACTTCATTGAAAAGCTCTCCATCGATGACAGGCGAATGGCCCTTCAGGCCAACTCTGATGCGCCGTCTCTGGATATCCACCACCACGTCCTTCCCCTTCAACCTGAAGTTCACCTTGAAAGGGATGGCCAGCTGCACCAGACAAAGGTCAGATGTGAGGAGCTGAGCAGCAAAGTCTCTCCTTACCCTCCTCTCCTGCTACTTGAAGACTTTCTGCCTTGGTTTCACCGGAGCAAGACAGAGCACACAGTATTTTCCTTGGAGTACCGAGTGAGCAGGAGGTGAACAGACACAAGAGTAAGTTTGGCAGCAGAATGGCCAATACCTCAAAGAGACCATAAAAAGGGAAGTGGATTTTAATGTCTTGTTAAAACAAGGTTTGGCAAAGTTAACTACAGCTCCTGGGAATTTTATTCAGTTACCAAGCTCTCTCCCAGCTATTAAAACGCTGCTGTTAAGTACAACTAACAATATTCCACAGGCAACGGAGGTACAGGGCATCGGCTCCACCACTCTTACCCGCACCTGCTCTTATTCCTTATCTCAGATTCCTCAGATCCTGGTAATAAGGCAATACTTACATCCAGTTCTGAAAGAGTCTGTGTCCATCTATAATTTGCAAGGTCAGCTCCATTGCCAGAGTTGGGTTTAAGTTTTCCTTTATCCTTCTCATCTTCCTCTTCATCATCTGTTTCCTAAGCAACCAATTTAATGTGTAAAGAAAGAAGCTTTTCAAGTTCCCATTTATCTTTCACTTGTAACAACAGTTCTTGGTTTTTATAAGAGTTTCAGGTCAGGTGCACATATTTGATATTCACATAAATTTAGCCTGAAATTAATAGATGTTTCTGTTAAAACATAATTACAAGAAAAAAAAAGCTAAAAAAACCCCACATGTTGAAGCCTTTGGGAATTAAGTGCGTATTCTTCAAGCAAGCCAGACTGGACACCCTCTCACATTCACAGGAGTTCTCATGTGAAACATTATTTCTTTCAGCCTAAAATAAAGTACCTAGAGGAGCTTTACCTGCTTGTTAGAATCCGAAGATTCACCTTCGTCCTCCGAGGGTTTCACTGGGACACTGTTAGTCTGTCCCTGTGCCTCTTTCTTCTGTTTGAAAAGAGAAGGAAGATGCTCAGACAAGTGTGGGCACTTTGTGTCACCCGCTGATCTGACACTAGGTGGCCTCAGCATCTTCAGCTGAAACTAAAGAGCAGGACTCGGAACAGCACCTAAGACCAAGCGGAATTTTCAGCCCTTCACCTCCCTCGGTCCTCACACCGTGACAACTGTAGCAGAGGGTGTTGCTATGACCAGAGAGCTTGCTGAAGGCAGGAAGGCAACGTGAGCTGTGGGACAATCCACATGAAAATGCAACGGTTGAGACCAGGTTAATTTAATTCTGAAGCACATCATCCTGCTGGTGGTCTGGACACCGCAGAGGCACAAGTCTGAGCCATTCTAACCACTCACTGCTACCCGAGCTACGCGCCGGCCAGCACAGACAACGACCTGGATGGTACTTGCAGGCATCAGACATCGCTCTCACCTGCTCGATTTCCAGCTGCAGCCTTTCCGCTTCCTCGTCTGTAAGTTCCTTGATCCTTGGCTCGTTTGCTTCCTGCTTTTCTTTAGCCAGTTTCGCAGCCCTCTCCGCCTTTTCACGCCGCTCTGCCTCTTGCCGAGCCTTTTTCTCCTTCCGCTCCTTCTGAGCTAGTTTGTTGTGATGGTTGAAGGTATCTGTGATCAGCTGGAAGACAGGAACACGTATCAAAGGGGTTTAAAAATTCACCACGTTTTCAAACCCCGATGAAGCCAACTCAGTCTGCTGAGGAGCACGAGAACATTTGCTGGTCACACGGACGTTGTGACTGTTCCCTTTGTTTTCACTCTAGTCTTTCGACTGAAAATCTAGAGCAGGAGAAAACTCAAAATATGTAAATGCAGCCTTTCCTAGTTTTTCCTTACACAGGGAGTGTATTTCCATGGAGATAAAACAGAAATAAAAATTCTCCCTTTGTTTTGGCCTTTGTGCCACTCCAGCAGGACGAGCAGATGCCTAACACAGCCATTTGACAGCTACTCCGTACACCTAGGAGAGTGGGAACAATGGAGACACTGGATCCAAGTTTTTTTACCTAATTCTGACCTTTCCCACGACTGGGCTTTTCCCCGGGCACTAGATGGAGATTCAGTGTCGTGATTTAGAGGAGAAACCTTCGAAAAGCTCAGTGTTTTACACTTAGGGGCAAGTTCCTACGTAAATCTTTGCTTCCAACCTCACTCCAAACTCTCATGTTGTTGTGACTACGAGAAGCAAAATCTCAAGGTCTCTGATTCCAACGGCCGCAGGACACAGGCAGGACGCCAGAGCAATTGCCTCGTGGTCAACAAGGCCAGCAAGGCTGCGCACAGCAGCACGGATGAGAACTGGAGTCTGCTCCAGAAAATGATACGGACAGAAGCTGAGTAAAGGAATCGGAGTGGAGAGTGTTCTCTCAACGTACCACCACACCCCCCTCACTCTACACCACAAGGGCTTCTCAGAGGGCAACCCATAAAAAGACAACCATCTTCCCACCCTCTCCTCTTCCTCTTTGATGCCAAAGGGAGAGCAGGACTGGCGACGCAGCTTCTTCGATTTTTATCCTGGTTACTATGGTGCCAGAGACTGTGTTGAGCACCTTCTCAGAAGACCACAAAGCATTTTAGCAGACACCACCCAAGGACACAAACACTTTTCTTTTACAAGCACAGACACGGATTTGTTACGGAATTGCCAACAACAGTAGCCAGGACTCCAGAAGCACCAGCCAGCGCTCATCTCTGAAACGCTACTCAGGGTTTCACTCCCTGGGAGCACACAGTCGCCAGGAATTCGGGGAGATTTGCTCTCTAGTCTAAGAAAAATGACAGTAGGCTTCATTGTTCTTACTTTGACACCATCCTCTTTCCCATCCCTCACCTGCCTTAGTTTTCCACTTTAGAGACCAGAGTATGTTACACACGGTGTTGGAATTATCTGCCCTAACACATTCACCGCGGCAGCAGTGCCTGCTTTGCTGGTGGAGTTCCAGCAGTGCAGGAAGGAGAACAGCTGCTATACTGGCGAATACAAACAAGAAACCCTTGGTTCATGTTTGAATGCTCTGGTTCTTATTTCCCCACAGCGAAACATTCTCAGCTCTTGAGCTGGGTGAGGAATACCTGCTGGATAGAAGATGCTCGGGCTGCCGGTAAGGCCACCTGGACCCCCAGGCTTGCTGCCCAGCACTCTCACTCTGTACATGGAATGGTTTGGGTTGGAAGGGACCTCAAAGACCACCCAGTTCCAACCCCCTGCCATGGGCAGGGACACCTTCCACTATACCAGGTTGCTCAAAGCCTCATCCAACCTGGCTTTGAACACTTACAGGGATGGGGCAGCCACAGCTTCTCTGGGCAACTTGGTCCAGTGCCTCACAACCCTCATTGTAAAAAATTTCTTCCTTAGATCCCATCAAAATCTCCCCTCTTTCAGTTTAAAGCCATTACCCCTTGCCCTGTCACTCCACGCCCTTGTCCAAAGCCCCTCTCCAGCTTTCTTGCAGCCCCCAAGGCACTGGCTGCTGGAAGGTCTCCCCGGAGCCTTCTCTTCTCCAGGCTCAACAACCCCAACTCTCCCAGCCTGTCTCCATAGCAGAGGTGCTCCAGCCCTCGCATCATCTCTGTGACCTCCTCTGGCCCCGCTCCAACAGCTCCGTGTCCTTCTGCTGTTGGGGGCCCCAGAGCAGTATGGGTTCCGCAGCCCCGAGACAAAGGTGCAGCCGCATGTGCGGAGAGATGGACTTTGTGCTTTTTCTGAGATGAACAAACACGGCAACCCGGGGTTATCAACACTGCAGTGTCTGTCACTGTTAAGTCAGTGTGTCTGGCAGATTTGCTTTCCAAACAAGCCTTTGGCCAGAGCATGGAAAAAAAACCCCACACCACCAGTATCACTGGAACAAGCAATCGTGCGTGCCTCACGTCAGACAGGGGAAGTTTGTTATTACCTTGGTTTAGGGATGTATTTCATCAGCATCACAGGCTGCTAGTCCCCAGGTGCACTGTGATACTTTGAGTTATCTGGGCAGGAAGTCTTGGCATAGCACAGACACGCGTGGCATGTAAGTTAGGAGACATAAAAGCTGAAGGATTTGAGAGTTTTACCTTCTCTGCTACTCCCTCTTCTCCACCAGTGAAGAAATCCGTCTTACGCCTCAGGAAACTAAAGAACGTGTTCACGAGCTGGTAGAGGAAACAGGGAGAAAAGGAGGAGAGAAAAAAGAGCAGTGAGACCAGATTACTCCAAGCCACCTCATGTGTCTTAGAATCACAGACTGGTTTGGGTTGGAAGGGCCCTCAAAGATCATCCAGTTCCAACCCTCCTGCCATGGGCAGGGACACCTTCCACTACACCAGGTTGCTCAAAGCCTCATCCAACCTGGCCTTGAACACTTCCAGGGATGGGGCAGCCACAGCTTCTCTGGGCAACCTGCCCCAGTGCCTCCTCACCCTCTGAGTGCAATTTTTTTTTCTTATATCCAATCTAAATGTCCCCTCTTGAGCAGCCTTTATTCCTTGTACTTCATGTCAATGTCTATGCCAGGAGATTGTCCTGAACTCAGCCCCGTGACCACTTCCCAGAGAAAATATCCAGCGGTTTTGCGGAGATCCAGCTCTGAGATTCCCAGTTTTCAGAAGGGGCATTTGTGTGGTTACGTGAAGAAAGGCCAAGCAGTTTATTCTCAGGTCGCCTTGGCGGTACAGCTACTCCGACACCCCAAGCTGTTCTTTAGACCCACCTGAGGCAGGAATCTGGGAATGTATGCAGCCATACACACCTGTATACGGACACATATTCCATTTTTTTTACTCCTTAGCACACCTAAGTGGGCAAACTCACCCTCCCCAGCTCCGGGGCCTCTTTATTTTTCCAACACCCCTACGGAAATCCACACTCTCAGTGGACTTGGCTTATCTTTCCTTTATTCCCCAGGAATTACGTCCTGCCAGGATTTCGACGGGAGGTTTCACTACGGCACGAGGAGCTGTTATGAGCACCGGTTCCCCAAAACGCTGGGAGTGGGGGGAGATGCTCCCGCAGGACCCCCGGAGCCCCCGGGAAGAGCCAGCACGGCGGGAAGCCGCCGCTCCCGGGGAGCAGGAGGACACGTGCCTCCCGTATCGCGCACGCACCGCCCGCAGAGGGCCGGGACCCGGTCAGGCCGCCCCCCCCGCCCCCTCCTCCCTTCGCCCCTCCCGGTCCCGCCCCCCGGGAACCGGGAAAACGCTCCCACCGCCCCGTCTCGCGCGCGGGCCCGGCGGCGCTACCTCGCGCACGCCGCCCTGGTGCTGCTGGGCCATGGCGAGGAGCATGCCGTCGAACCGATCCTCCTGCTCCGCCGCCTCCTCCGCGCTCAGCCCCATCGCGCCCGCCGCCGCCGCCGCACCCGCAGCCCCCCACGCCGCCGCCCGGAACCGGAAGCGGCGCGAACGGAACCACGCGCAGCCCTTCCCCTCCCCCGCCAATCGCAGAGCCCGCCAGCGCCGCTCTCTCCTCTGATTGGCCACGGCCGCTTTCACTCCACCGGAAGGAGGCGGGACGCGGGGCGCGCGGGCCGGTTGCCATAGCAGCGGCCCGGTTGCCCCGGGAGCGGCGGGGGGGGCTCGGGGTTAACGTGTCGGGGGGGGGGGGGACGCAGCGGCCGCCCCGGGGGCTCCGTGTCTGGGCCCCGCGGGGCCGGGTGCCCCCGCCGCAGCGATGGGCAGCGGCTCCCGGGAGCGGCCGCGGGGCTGCCCCTGGCACCGGCGGTGCCCCCCGCTCGGCCGGGCGCGGCCATGCCTCCCGCCGAGCCGCCGCCATCCCCTGACGGGGAGCCTTCCCCCTGCACCAGCCCCCCGGCAGTCGGCCATGAGGAGCTACTCCGTGTCTGCGGGTCAGCGGGATAAAAATACCCGGTAATTCCGGGTGCAAATCTGGGAATTCGCCCTTCCCCTGCCGGGGACTCCGTGCTACAGTCCGCAGGTTCACCGGGTTTCTCGCCCCGGGCCGCCGCTGCCAGCACGGCCGGGCAAACAGCCGCTGATAACACCACTTCCAGGTGGCTCTTCCCAAGGGCGCAGCGCGCGGGCGGCCGGGACGGGTGCCCGGTGTTTGTGTGTGCGCAACCCCTGGCAGCGGCACCCGGGGCCGGCGGGAGGCCTTGGTGCCAGGGTACGGCCGGGTTAACGACTCTGTTTATCCCGCTGGGGTGAGCGCGATAAGGCCGCTCCCCCCGCCCCCCCCCCTCCCCGCCCCGCCGGTGCTTCATTGAGAAAACGGCGGAAACTCGCTTGCCCTGGGCAAGGAGAACTCGCTTGCCCTGGGCAATCAGCCCTGGGACGGCTGGCTGGGTGGTTTGTTGTTTTTTTTTAATGAGGACTGGTTAATCACGGAGCGGTCAAGGCTGCGGAGGGGTGTTCACTGGTGGCCCGGCCTTATAAGAGCTGGTTTGAGCAGCTGCGGACTGGTGGAGCTGGGAGGACAGAGGGAATCCGGCCCGCAGCGGAGGTCTGGGGGGATTTTACATCTCTGTCCCATCTGCTGCGGCAGGAGCTGAGTTTCGCCAAGGATCCAGCCACTTGCCTCAGCCATGACCACCAGCGGCACGGAGATGGGCTGCGAGAGGTGCCAGTGCCACGGCGAAGACAAGCGCACCGCCATCCTCTACACCCTCCTCAGCCAGAACCTCGGCCGCAGCCCAGCCCGTCACCGCTGCCTCTGCCACCAGCGCCGGACCGTCTGCCTCCGCACGCCGCACGTCACCTGCCAGGCGGCCTCCAACGTGCTGGTAAAAACCATCAGCTTCATGAAAAACCTCCCTTCCTTCCACCTGCTGCCACGAGAGGATCAGCTCCTGCTGCTGCACAGCTGCTGGGTCCCCCTTTTCCTCCTGGGGCTGGTCCAGGAGATGGTCACCTTTGAGGTGATGGAGACCCCGGCCCCCAGCATGCTCAAGAAGATCCTCCTTGCTGGCCAAAGCAAAGGGCAGGAGCCTGAGCAGACACAGCCCACGCTGGCCGCCGTGCAGCGGCTGCAGTGCTGCCTGAACACCTTTTGGAGCCTGGATCTGAGCCCCAAGGAATACGCCTACCTGAAGGGAGCCATTCTCTTCAATCCTGGTGAGTGCCCAGCCCTGGCGGCTCTGCCTGCCGGCGTGAGAGCCAGGAGGGCTGGTTACCTCATCCTTAACCTTGATCCTTACCAAATGCACCAAGGAGCAGGGAGGAGGGATGCCAAATAGTGGTAAAAGCCAGAGACCTGCCCTGCAGACAACAGAGGACCCCGGGATTTAATTTGCAAAGCAAGAGTTTGCCCAGTTAACTGCTTTTACTCCCTCAAAACCACAGCCCTGGCATAGCTACGTCCCCGTAGTGCTGCGGACATCTCATTCGCGTGGCCTCGGAGATCCTTTCTGAGAAACGGGGAAGGGTGGGAACAGGAGAAACCTGGGGCTGTTTTCCATCCTTTCTCACCACCAGCTTTTCCTCCTCTCCCTCGGCAGATGTCCCCGGGCTGAGGGCCTCCCTGTACATCGAGAGCCTCCAGCGGGAAGCCCAGAGAGCGCTGCAGGAGGTCCTGCAGCCCCTGCACCCTGAGGACCAGGGCCGCTTTGCCCGCGTTTTGCTGATCGCTTCCACCTTAAAATCCATCCCTCCCGCCCTCATCACGGACCTCTTCTTCCGCCCCGTCATCGGCAACGCAGACATCATCGAGCTCATCACGGAAATGCTGTAGGAAATATCTGGCAGGTAGCTGATTCCCGCAGCGCGCTGAGCTGCTGGCGGCCCCGGGGACACTCCGCGCGCCTCGCCGGGCAGCAGAGCAAATCTGGGAATGGGGATTTAGCCAGACGGGCACTCTGGACTCCGTGGGGAACTGGGCGTTGCAGCAGGGCCGAGGGCGGAAGATTCAGCCAGGCTGCAGCAGAGCGCGTGGAGAAATGGTCCCAGTTCAGCAGATGATTCTTTAGGCACGTCAAGCAACCTGCCTTCCGATGGGATCGCTTCCCCAACGCAAACATTGGGGAATTAGTTCTGGGTGAAGTCTTGGTCTGTCTGTTGTGCCTGAAATCTTAGAAATATTGTCAAAGGACATTCCTCAGGCACTCGGAGGAAAAAAGCTGGAGTACTGAATCTTACAGAGTGTGCATATTCACCCCTCCCACCTTTCGGTAGGTTGGATCTCTTCTCCATAATGCCATGAAATACAGCAGGACTGGGAGCAATGGGGCACTTGAGAGCACCTAAACCTGTTGCACGTTGTCCTGGGCTGGGGGCTCACCTTGCCTGCGTCCCGCCGAGTGACTCCTCCAGCTGCAAGCGCTGCGGAGGCGAGTGGAGCTGGTTTGATGGTGGAACCAAACATTCCTCCCTAGAGCAGCAAGCCTGGAAGGCTTGCTCCTCCTGCCTGCAGCTCCTGGAAAAGTTAGATGTCAGTATTTTGTAAGTGAACGTTTGTGTGGTTTGTATATAAGATACAGTAAATTATTTTTTTAATAAAATGTTTTACGTTTTGGAACATGGTGGTGACTTTTCAGAGACACTGTTACATTTCTAGGGGGTTAGAAAAAACAGCTGCAGGCCCAGCGTGGAAAAGGCGCTCGGATGAAAAGGGCTTTCCATAAAAATCCATCTGCCTCGCCGTGGCGAAGGGGGCGTTGCGATGCGGACACGCATCGATCGCCACCAGCCGGAGCTGCCTGTGCCCCATGGCACAAAACGCCCAGTGTGCCCAGCAGACAGAAACCTGCAGAGGCAGCGGAATTGCAGCTTGTCCAGGCGCTGAGCCTCTCCCTGAGGGCTCCGGGCCCAGCGGAGATGTCCGAGGTGGATGCTCTGACTCACCTGGATGCAGCTGCCAAGAGGCACGAACGTGTTTTTGCCGTGCCCGGCCCAGCCAAGGTGCCAGGTAAAGCTGCACGAAGCCCTCCTACCCACGGAAACACCTCGAACGTTCGCCAGCGGCCTGGTGGGAGGCAGGGCTGCTCTGTCAGTCTGTCCCTCCACCTCACCATGGCTGAACGGTGCCAGGTGGCTTTCGAGGTGATCTCAGCCCCGTGACAGCCCTTTTCCACAGGGAGGGAGCGTGTGAGTCACCAGATGGTTTCTGCAGCCCTGAGCCACGCAGCGCGGTGTTGAGTCATGGCACATGGGATGCCAGAGTCACCCTGAACTGGGCACGCAGACACTGCAGCACAGGGCAGAGTCCCTGGCAACCCCATAGAATCACAGACTGGTTTGGGTTGGGAGGGACCTCAAAAATCACCCAGTTCCAACCCCCCTGCCACGGGCAGGGACACCTTCCACTACACCAGGTTGCCCAAAGGCCCATCCAACCTGGCCTTGAATGCTTCCAGGGATGGGGCAGCCACAGCTTCTCTGGGCAACCTGGCCAAGTGCCATCCTGCCACCGGTCCCACCAGCCCGTGGGGACTGGGGACAGCTGTGGGCTCCCCAGTCCAGCGTGCCACTCACTGGTGGCACTGCCCGCGGGGCAGGTGTGACACCACAGGGCCACCCCTCCACCGCGGGGCACAGCTCGGGGGCTTTGCCAGGAGGGCGAGGCCGGGACCCCTCACGGCGGGCGGGGCTCGGACACCCCCGGGGGCTGGGACCCCCATCGGGGCCCGGGACCCCCATCGGGGCCCGTGACCGCCCCCCCCGGCCCCCCGCCCCGCCCGGCTGCAGCGCGCGCTCTCGCCACCAGGCGGCGCCCGCCCCGCGCGTCTCTCCCCGACGTCATCACCGCGCGCCCAGCCGGCCGCCCGCGCCGCCGCGTCGCAAGATGGCGGCGCCCCACGGTACCGCCGGTACCGCCGCCGCCGCCGCCCGCTACTGCCTGGTGAGCGGTATCCCGGCCGCGCTGCGCTCCGCCCAGCTCCGCGCCTACTTCAGCCAGTTCGCGGAGGCCGGCGGCTTCCTCTGCTTCCACTACCGCCACCGTCCCGAGCGCCCGCCGCCCGACGGGGCCGCGGCGCCGCGCACCTGCTGCTGCCCGGTGGCCGTGCGGCCCGGCCGCGCCCGCCGCCTCGTCCGCATGTACTCGGGCAAGCGCTGGGCCGGGCCCGGCGGCGCCTCGCTGCCCGGCCGCTGCCTCATCCGCAGGGTCCGCCTCAGCGCCGGGACAGGTACGGGCGGGCACCGGGAAGCGCCCGGGGGGGTCTGGAGGGCCCGGTGGGCACCGGATCCCGCCCCTGCGGGTCCCAGCGGCCAACCTGAGGGCACCGGGTGGTTAAAACCCTTTTTAGAGTTTCCTTAATGCCTTCAAGCCGTTATGAGGCAAGTAAGAAAACGTTTGGCGAGTGCTGGAGAGGGGATTTTTACAAGAATGTAGTGACAGGACACGGGGCAACGGCTTTACACTGAAAGAGGGGAGATTTCGATGGGATCTAAGGAAGAAATTCTTCCCTCTGAGGGTGCTGAGGCACTGGACCAGGTTGCCCAGAGAAGCTGTGGCTGCCCCATCCCTGGCAGTGTTCAAGGCCAGGTTGGATGAGGCTTTGAGCAACCTGGTATAGTGGAAGGTGTCCCCGCCCCTGGCAGGGGGGTTGGAACTTTATGGTCTTCCAAGTCCCTTCCAACCCAAACAATTCCATGATTCTATGATTATCTCTCCTCTGCCTGGGAGGACCCTGATTTACCCCTCTCTGGTGGAGTGTGTGTTCCCCCACAAAACCTTTCCTTCTCTCCTCCAGGCACGGAGACATCCCCCGACAGTGGGGACAAGACAGCCGCAGGTGAATCTGTCGCAGAAGCGGACTTGAAGCGGCTTCCCGAATTCAACCCCCCTTCCTTCATGCCTTACGGGAACGTGGGCACCCCCCTGAGAGTTTTTCTGGAGCTGATCCGTGCCTGCAGGCTGCCTCCCCGGATTATCAAGAAATTGCAGCTGGATTTTCCAAAGACAGGCTCATCCCGCAGGTATGGGAATGTGCCTTTTGAATACCAGGACACTGAGACAGTCGTAGAAGAAAGAGTTTACACTGCTACGGGGGATGAGATCACAGAGGAAGAGGGACCTGTGGCAAAATCTGAAGTGACTCACCCAGCCGGCGCTGAGGAAGATGAGGAGGGGCAGGAGAAAAAAGGAGAGGAGTCGCACTCGGATGACGTAAGTGGATTTTTCCAGCACTATCCAAGGTTAGCTGTTGTAGCTGCGAAGCTGGGAGAGCCGACAAAAACTCCTCGGATCTTGTTTTTAATCTTTTAATTGTGTTGTGTAAATCACTTGACTAAAAATGATGCGAAAATACGGTTGTTCATATCTTGGTGCTCTGAGCCCCTTGGCACGTGACCAGCGTGGGCATGAGCGCCTCCAAAGCCGCCTGTCTGGATCAGGCCGGTTGTAGGGGTCGAGTCCAGAGGGTTCAGTTGGGATTGAGCCCAGAGGGTTTGGTGCAGAGGAGCACACAGAGGCTGGTGCTGTGGGAGCAGACCTCTGCCCTGCTGCGTGGCAGGCTGGCCCAGCTCCACTGTTGCTCCTAAATGAGGTGACTGGAGATTCGGGAGCACGTTTGTGTGCTGGGAACAGCATGCAGAGCTGCACAAATGGTTGACCTCGAATGCTCCTGTGATTGAAGTTAATCGTTCTGAGAAGAATGGCTTTCGTGACAAGGACTCCTGGAAAACTGGGCTGGACAGGCTCTCCGGAGCCCATCTCGTCCCCTCCCCTGACAGCCACCTGTCTAGCCTGTTCTCACAAACCCCTGTCATTACAGAGGCAGCACGATCCCGAGGCAAGCCATTCCCGTTCTTTGCTGTGCCAGAATTAACTTGGTGCCAAATCTTTGCTGTAGTTTTATCCCATTAGGTCCTCCTAGCAACAGCGGGCACAGAGAACGCTTTGTTCCATCCTGTGCAAACTTTTTATTCAGTCTTTCCTTTTCCAGACTAAACAGACTCCTCCAGCCGTTTCTCACAGGCTGTTTCCTGGAGCTCAAGTCATCCTTTTGGCTGTTCCTTAGTTGGTTGATGTCTTCCTTAGAGGGCTCTGCCCAGAGCTGGGCAGGCAGCAGTGAAGCTGTCAGGCTGATCCGTGTCCGTGCCAGCGAACCGCTTCGCTGGAACCCACACAATCTCTTCAGGGATCAACCCGAGTGGAATTAATTTGTTGCCAGTGCTGACTTTATGTCCAACACACCTGCTCCTTAAATGGGCATCTTGGCATTAGGGACAGGGCGCGCTGTTGAAAGCGCGCTGTGAAGTGGGTGTGATGTGGTGTTTTTCACCACCTCGGTCTGCTGACTCCGGAGATGGCATTAGTCAAGGGGATGAGGTCATCAGCGCCGGTCGTGCTGGTGCCTGAACGCAGCAGGCTGGGGCGAGCTCTGTCGACAAAGCTGTTTCGTAGGGGAGGCGTTGGGATGGGCTGCCAGGGCCTGGGAAGGTCTGGGAAGCGGGGAAGGGGGCTGTGTGCCGTTGGTGTCACCCACCTTCCCCGGCTCCTCTGCAGGACAACGACACCTGTGAGGAGTGGGAGCGGCACGAGGCTCTGCATGAGGACGTGACCAAGCAGGACCGCGTGGAGGAGCGACTCTTTGAAGAGGAGATCGAGCTGAAGTGGGAGAAGGGCGGCTCTGGCCTTGTCTTCTACACGGATGCTCAGTACTGGCAGGAGAAGGACGGAGGTAACGTTGGTGTTTGTGTCGCTGAGCCACAAACTAACCGCCACGAGCTGGGGGGCCCAGCCCTGTCGGTAAATGGGTATCACCCCGTGTGAGCATTCTGGGCCAGCTACAGATCCAGGCATCTTGCCATGGCTTTTTAAACCTTCACTTGATCACAAAACCTGCAGTGCTTCAGTCACAGAATCACAGAATGTCAGGGATTGGAAGGGACCTCAAAGGATCATCTAGTCCAATCCCCCAGTCCAGTGGTCCTACTCTCAGCCTGTTGTGTAAGGGCTGTGGTTTGCAGAGTCTCTAATGCTGTTTATTTGCCATTTTGTTAGAGAAAATAGGGAGCTGGGCCACCAGCAGACAGCTCTTCTGTGTCAGACATCCACAACCATCCACAGACATCCACAACCACTTCTTACAAGGGCGTGTAGTGATAAGACAAGGGGCAAAGGCTTTAAACTGAAAGAGGGGAGATTTAGATTGGATATAAGGAAGAAATTCTTCCCTCTGAGGGTGCTGAGGCACTGGACCAGGTTGCCCAGAGAAGCTGTGGCTGCCCCATCCCTGCAAGTGTTCAAGGCCAGGTTGGATGAGGCTTTGGGCAACCTGGTGTAGTGGAAGGTGTCCCTGCCCATGGCATGGGGGTTGGAACTGGATGATCTTTGAGGTCCCTTCCAACCCAAACCATTCCGTGATTCCATGATCCCTAAAACTGGTGCTTTCCTTCTTTTGGCAGACTTTGACGAGCAGACTGCGGATGACTGGGATGTGGACATGAGCGTCTACTATGACAAAGGTATCTGAACTGAACTCCCCTTGGGAAACCAGGGAGGTTGGGAAATTCTGACCTTGCAGAATTTTTGCAGTGGGGAATTCTTGGGCTCCGTCATCCTTTGAAAGCGTCCAAGACGTCAGTGTACCTGAAACAGTGTTTTTCTTGTCTGGCAGTGAGAGTTGCCAAAAAGAACAGGTTCTGCCTCCTTGCTGCGTGGTGCTCTGGGGGAAATGACGGTAGTGAGCAGCTTTCCTGAGCTGTGCTGCTCTGACTCTTGCTTCTTTCCCCTAGATGGGGGTGATAAGGATGCTCGGGACTCGGTCCAGATGTGGCTGGAGCGGCGACTCCGGGACGGCTTGGAGGACGGGTCTGTTTCAGGGCAACAGGTTGGCACCTTCGAGAGATACACCAAGGTGAGCTCCGGATACGTGTTTGGGAGAGGACGGGCAGGACGGGAAAGGCTGTGGTGGTGATGCTCAGAGGCTGTGGATTAGGGGAGGAGAGGTCTTGGATGTGGGGATGAGGCAGAGGGTTCTGGGAAGATGAGGATGAGCTTTGTCCAGCAACTCTGTGACCTTATTTTCCCCTTTCCCAGGGCTTTGGCAGGAAGGTGCTGGAGCAGCAGGGCTGGACGGAGGGGCTGGGGCTGGGGAGCAGCAACTCTGGAATGGCTGAAGCTCTGGAAAACGAGGGTCAGAACCCCAGATGCAAGAGGGGGCTGGGGTAAGTACCCAACCCTGCCCTGCCAGCCTGTGTTCAGAGTCTCTGCCTGGGCTCTTTGGGCTGCCACAGCAGGAGCGGAGCGTGAACCAGAACTGTAAGGCTGTCCCAGGGATCTGCCTTTTTCTGCACAGCTGGTTGCAGGGCCTGCCACAGCACTCCAGAACGAAGTGCACTGCTCTTCCTCATGGTCCAGCACTCCTTAGAGGAGCTTGTGGTGGTAGAGTAGGAATGGAACCATTTGCAGGTTCATGCAGCATGTAAACACAGAGGGAGAACTGTGCTGGAGGATTGAGGGTCACCTCTGGTGTGGTATTCTGGTGGGGAAAGTCCAAGTGACCAGAGCTGGAGCTGTGCACCTCGCCCCGCCTTCTCTGGGGAGTTTCTGCAGGCTTTGTGTCGCACTGCGTTTCACTGCGAGGACTGGCTCTTGTTCTTGAGCGATCCCACAGCCAGGAATAGGACAAGAACCCTCGTTGCCCTGTATCGGTCCACTTCTCCCCTGCAGCATGTGAAGGAAATGAGCTGGGATGCACTGGGATGTCCAACTGCCTCAGCAATGTTGGACCAAACGTTTCCTGCTTCCCTCTAGGTACCACGGGGAGAAACTGCCAACTTTCAGCAAGGCGAAAAAGCCCCGGCGGGATGCTCCTATCCTCATCTCAACCATCTATGATGACCCTGACCCAAAGGACAGCGGTGACCAGCTGCTCAGGCGCCAGCCACCCACTGCCATGAAGTACAGGCAGGACATGGCGTTTGTCCGGGCATCGCACGGTGCTCTGGAGAGCTCCAGTGCTCAGTCACGCTGAGCAGAGACCGTCACAGAGCCTTCGTACTGGTTCTGCTCCTGCCAAGCACAGGCTGGCTCCTGGTCTCGAGTCTGGAGCAGGACGTTCATATATTTATTTTTGGAGGAAATATAGACTTGTAAGAAAAATTGCCTCCGTGGGTTTTTGCCCCCCTAATTGAACCATTCAAATGGGGGGAAATAGTGCCGGTCCTGTTCGCTCAGTGGGAACGGGGAAGGGTGTTGCGTTTCTGACTGGCGGTTTGACGCCCGTACTACTGCCTGCATCAGCCAAGCGTGCGTGCTAGGTCAGCCTAAAAAAACAGAACTCGTAGTTGGTGGCTGCCTGAGACCCAGGGAAGGACAAGTACGGGCAGAGCCAGCTGTGGCACGGGAACTGTCCCGCAGAAATCTCGCTGCTGCCCGCAGCACCGCGTTGCTTGGGCGTGACGATCCCACACTCCTGGGAGAAACTCCTCGGGATGAAAGACTCGTCCTGACAGCCTCCGGAGGAATTATGTGGGAGGCGTTTCCCTGCGGTCGGGTGTAGCGGGTGCTTTCTTCCACAGCTTTCCGACGTGCTCTGCCCCGTTTTCCTGACGCAGGCACTCTTCTGTTGGAGGTGGGGGGAGAGGCTTCGTTCTAATGATCCAGTGCCGAAAGGTTAAATGTGGAGTGGTGAGCGTTCCGCTGGCAGGCTCCAGCTTGGCCTCGTGCACCTTGCTTAAGGCTATTTGTGCCAGGGATTCATTTTGGAGACAGAACCGGGGGTGGAATTGTGCTGGAAGGACAAAGGCCGGCGCCGGGATTCGAACTCGCGGACCCGGGCGCCGATTTCGGGGTTCGGGTCCGCGGGTTCGAGTCCCGGCGAAGGAAAGAGCTGCGCGTCCCTCCGGCCGCCAGGGGGCGCCGTGGCGGCGGCGGCCGTTCCTCCCCCGGAACTCGGTGTTTGGGGGAGGGGGGGGGCCACCGGAAGTAACGGGCGGTGAGCGGCCCTACCGGGTCCGGGAGCGGCCAACGGGGCGGGGGGGGGCGGTCAGTGAGGGGTACGGGGCATGAGGGGACCTGGGCGAGGAGGGGGAATGTGGAGTAGAAGGGGGCGTGAGGGAACGGCGGTCGTAGGGGAGGGGAAAATGGGGGAAAGGGGGGCGGAGAGGGGGGATGTGGGGATAAATGGCGGAGCGGGCAAAGGGGGGGGGAGGAAAGGGGGGCGTGGAGGCGGAGAAGGGACGTGGGGGAAAGGGGAACATGGAGGGAGAGAGGGGGTGTGGGGGAAAGGGGTTCATGGAGGAGGAGAAGGGGGTCGTGGGGGAAAAACACGAGGAAGAGGGGATATGGGTATGGGGGAGAGGGGACACGGCGGGAAGAGGCGGCGGGGAGCTGTGGGACATGAGAAGGGAGGGGATGCGGTGGGGAGAAGGGATATGGGGTGGGGGAGAAGGCACGTAGGGATGGGAGAAGGGAGGGTACGTGGGGAGCGGGAATGGGGGGTTACATGGGGAGGAGAGAGGACATGGGGGAGAAGAGGGACGTGGGGTTATGCAGAAATGGAGGGGAGGAGATGGGACGTGCTGGGGCGAGGGAGGGAACGTGGGTGCTGCCACAGCAGGAAGGACCCAGCTTGGGTAAAACTGCCCCCGTAGGGATGGAATAGGAGTAGGGATCTGTGTCTGCCCGCACCCTGGGTGTGAATTCCCACAGATGGCCTTCGTGTAAACGCAAATAAAATTACAAACGGGAGCTTTTCCTTTCTCGGTCCACAGAAGGAGAAGGAGATGAGCCGACATGTCTGAGGGCAGCAAGGGGAGCTCGCTGGCCTTCGGCCAGGTGGTCATCGGGCCTCCGGGCTCCGGGAAGACCACCTACTGCCATGGCATGCAGGAATTCCTGGGCAGGATCGGGCGAAAGGTGACGGTGGTGAACCTGGACCCCGCCAACGAGGCGCTGCCCTACCAGTGTGCCGTGGACATCGCCGAGCTCGTCACCCTGCCCGACGTGATGGAGAGCTTGAAGCTGGGGCCCAACGGGGGGTTGATCTACTGCATGGAGTACCTGGAGGCCAACTGCGACTGGCTGCGGGAGAAGCTGGCCGCGTTCCGGGGTCACTACTACCTGTTTGATTGCCCGGGGCAAGTGGAGCTCTACACCCACCACGGCGCCCTGAAGAACGTCCTGGCGCAGTTGGCCACGTGGAATTTCAGGGTGGGTCTGGGGCTCCGTGGGGAGCAGGGATCAGCGCCTGGCACCCCGCGTGCGTGTGCCAGGGGCTCGGGAGCTGCGCACCGCCTGGTCGGAGGTTTTGGTTGTGGGTGCTAATGGCTGGGGTTTTACTAACATGTTTGACCTTTCGTGTGGAACAGCTTCATCAGGGAAGGAAGGGAATTTTGCCCGGTTTATGCTCGGAGGGATTGGCAAAAGAGTGGCTTGTTGAGGGCATTTAATACAGTGGGATTATAAACAGAAGCATGGATTCTTTCCCACACGCTCTCGCCATGCTCCAGGGTCCTGTCCACACAGGGTCCTGTGTGTTATCCAGACGAGCGCTGTGTGTGGCCTGCAGGTTGAGGGAGGGGATTCTGCCCCTCTGCTCTGCTCTCCTGACACCCCACCTGCCATACTGGGGTCAGTTCAGCTCTGGGGTCCCCAGCATCAGAAGGACATGGAGCTGTTGGAGCGGGTCCAGAGGAGGCCACGAAGATGATCCGAGGGCTGGAGCACCTCTGCTATGGAGACAGGCTGAGAGAGTTGGCGGTGTTGAGCCTGGAGAAGAGAAGGCTCCGGGGAGACCTTCCAGCACCTTCCAGTACCTAAAGGGGCTACAGGAAAGCTGGAGAGGGGCTTTGGACAGGGGCATGTAGTGACAGGGCAAGGGGCAATGGCTTTGCACTGAAAGAGGGGAGATTTTGGTGAGATCTAAGGAAGAAATTTTTTACAATGAGGGTGGTGAGGCACTGGAACAGGTTGCCCAGAGAAGTTGTGGCTGCCCCATCCCTGGAAGTGTTCAAGGCCAGGCTGGATGAGGCTTTGAGCAACCTGGTGTAGTGGAAGGTGTCCCTGCCCATAGCAGGGGGGTTGGAACTAGATGATCTTTGAGGTCCTTCCCAACCCAAACCGTTCCATGATTTCGGAGCAGGGGGTAGGTGTGTGCTGGGTGAGCTGCACTGGGAGAAATTCCGGCGTTGTCTCAGGCCTGACCTGGCTCTCCTGCAGCCGAGCCGCACCTCTCTGCCTGCTGCAGGACGTGCTCTGAGCTTTCCTGCACGGAGGAAGATGCAGGTGAGGCAGCGCAGGGGAGAAGAGCCCGTAACTCAGCCAACCTGCTTACGCTGCACCCGTTTTGCATTTGGGCCAAACCATGAACGCGCAAACCACGCGTGGTGCCAGCAAGAAGGGCAGGTTCATTTGCTTTGAGAATGTTACTGGGAACCTGCGCGTTAGGGACTATTTTTATTCAAATACATGTACATGAAATTGTAGTTACTAAAAAAGGAGAGTTACACTGCTGTTTTGGTGCTCGCTCGAGTGCTTACACCTGCCTGTGAGCCTTAAACTGGCTTTTTTTTTTGCTGCAGAAGCACAGCTGTGACTCAGCCACGCTCGGCTGCAGAGCCCCAACTTTGAGTAACGTTGTGTGACAGGCAGGAACTTAACAGAGATCTCGGGCCGTGTTGTTACAGCTGCACAAAACACGGGGAATCCAACTGCTCGTTAATTTAATTATTATTTCCAACCGCGTGATGTTGGGTTCTCCTGGCAGAGCGTGGGGTGCTGCGGTCACCGCTCCGGAGTGTGCACTCTGTGCGAGCGTTCCGGGGGAAAGGTGGAAATCTGGAGGCAGTCGAGTTGTTCAGACAGAGAGTTTAACCCAGCTCCACTGCTGCTTGTGGAGCTCAGCACCCCTGTAAGCCTCCCACAGCCCTGCTGTGCACCAGCACCCTGGGTCCTGGATGCCCCAGGTCGTCCATGGGTGGGAGTGTGGTGATAGACACTTCTACACACGTACGTGCACTCGTATGTGAGGATCTCCCCTCCTTCAGTTTAAATCCATTGCCCCCTGTAGTGCCAGGACACGGGGCAATGGCTTAACCTGAAAGAGGGGAGATTTCAATTAGATCCAAGAAAGAAATTCTTCCCTCTGAGGGTGGTGAGGCACTGGGACAAGTTGCCCAGAGAAGTTGTGGCTGCCCCATCCCTGGAAGTGTTCAAGGCCAGGCTGGATGAGGCTTTGAGCAACCTGATGTAGAGGAAGGTGTCCCTGCCCATGGCAGGGGGTTGGAACTGGATGGTCTTTGAGGTCCCTTCCAACCCAAACCATTCTAGGACTCTGTGGTTTATATGCAGGACCTAGAAGGGAGGTGGTAACTGTCCCTGCGTGGGAGTCTCTGTGGTTACAGTCAGGTCTGAACAGATCGTCCTGTAGCCACTTCTCAGACTGTCCCAGGAGCAAGTGGGTGGACTGGTGGTGGCTGAACTTGTGCTGTCCCTTTGTGCCTTTGCTGCCCAGCTGGCTGCGGTGCATTTGGTGGATTCTCACTACTGCACAGACCCTGGCAAGTTCATCTCCGTTCTCTGCACCTCGCTCTCCACCATGCTGCATGTGGAACTGCCCCATGTCAACGTCCTCTCCAAGATGGACCTGATCGAGCAATACGGCAAGCTGGGTAAGAGCCTTTGGGAGAGGGACACGTGGGTTGTGTCGGGTACAGATTAGCTGCTCGGGTACAACGATTGCTGGGAGATGGTCAGCAAACTGGTGTAAATCTCACTGGGTTCTTCCATTTACAAGTTGCCTTCAGAGCTTCTTGGTGTTTCCCTGCAGCTTTCAACCTGGATTATTACACAGAGGTCCTGGACCTGTCTTACTTGGTTGACCATTTAGCTTCCGACCCCTTCTTCAGAAACTACCGCCGCCTCAATGAGAAGCTGGTGGAGGTGATCGAGGACTACAGCCTGGTGTCCTTCGTTCCGCTCAACGTCCAGGTGATGCAGCGGGAGGAGCGGGGCAGAGAAGAGAGAGAGCTGGATGTGGAGCCAGCACGTTTGGTAGCAGCGAGGTTACGTCTGCTTAGAGCCACAAAGGCTGAAAAAGCTCAGCTGCCAAGGGACGGGATGAGGACGTGGAGGAGGACAGTGAAACACACCCAGAATCTAAAACGTTAAATTAGGGAGCACAAAATAATTAGATTGGGAGGAATATATCTGGGGGGAAGGGCTCAAAACCTTCGTCTGGTAGTTGGCAGAAGTGTCAACAAAGGCAAATGGGCTGAGACAAGAGGTAATGAAAGGGAGCGAGAGGGTGGAGGGTGTCAGCCCATCACAGATTTCGGCTCCACGGTGGGTGCCTCTGTTTGTCCTGTGGCCTCTCTGGGCTCCAGGAGACCCCTCGGGGCGACGGGCGCTGCGTGGGTGGCCCAGAGCCTCCGAGAAAACCTGTGCTAAAGCCCTGCGAGAGCTTTTGCCTCCGGGGAAGGACCAGATTCCCTGTGTGACGTCTCCCTCCCTTTCAGGACAAGGAGAGCATGCGGCAGGTGATGCAGGCGGTGGACAAAGCCAACGGCTATTCCTTCGGAGAGCAGGAGCACAGGAGCCTGGAAGCTCTGATGTCGGCAGCAGTGGGAGCCGATTTCCACTTTACTTCGTATCCTTCTACGTTGATCCTCTGTCGTGTGGAGTTTTAATTTCTCCTTCCCTTGGGAAGAGAGGCTGGAGGTGGGGCTGGCAGTGTGCAGGCCCAGGGCGTTGCTGTTTGGTGATACGCACGTAGGGCTGAGCCCAGACCTTAGCAGACGGTTTGTCCACACCAAAGCCACCACATTTCTTGCTAATTGATACTGTGAGTGTGGGAGGAATCTTCTGACAGCTTTCCTCTCTCTCACACTCACTTGGACTGCTTCATTCCACCTCGTCCAAACCATACAGTTGTACTTGTTGGTCTGGGATCAGCCAGAGCCAGAAATAACTCAGGTGATGTGAGCCTGCTGCCAGTACTGCGTCTTCCTGCCAGCCTTCAGGCTAACGTGGGGCTGGTTCCTCCCCAGAACGGCAAGAGCTCCTTGCAGAAGGGAGTGTTTGAGCCCAGCCCCGTGTTTTCCTTAATTACTGCGTTTATCAGCACACTTGCAGTGCAGGAGAAGTATGTGCAATATCAGGACAAAGCCGTGGACGAAGAAGTGATGGATCTGTGACACACCCACCTCTTCCCCAGCTGCTCTCTGGTTTGGCACCTCTGCTTTTCCTACCAGGAGCTCAGTGGTGCGACTCAGGCCAAGCGAAAGCCTTTCCGGGCGAGGTCCGTCCGCTGGACTCCCTCTCTCTCGGGGTTTGTGCTTCAGCCCCGCTGCACAGAGCAGCGTTTTTGCAGAAAGGTGGCGGCTGAGCGCACGGCGAGCCGGGTCTTTCCGTAGGAACAAGAGGGATTTAGCAGGGGAAGGCATGGTTAGCGAGAGAAGAGAAGCAAGATGAAGGAGACTGACCTTTTCCAAGTCTCCTCCTCCCCGCCATGACCAAGATGGACCCAGAGAAAGAAAAATCACTTTGAGCTGTCTCTTCTGCAGTGAGACCCGAGGTGAAAGTTCTGGGTTTACTGCAGAGGAGGAGCATGCACGGGCCTCGTGCTCGGAGGAGCATCCGGGCTGAGAAGCCTCCAGCCCATCTCGAGGAGGACAGAAAGATGGTTGTTTTTCTTTCTTTTTTTTTAAATAATGATGGACTCTTTCTTAATAAAACACTCCTTGGTCTCGCTTTCATCTTGTGAGTTTGCTGAACCTGAATAAATAAAACCAAGAGTGCTCACAAGGCCCGAGGGCGCAGAGCCTCGGGTGGCAACATCACGGCAGCTGGCGCTTTGTGTGCTTGGCAGAACGGCTCCGCGTTTGCCACGTCGTGTCCCTCCATGATCCACCTGGGAGAAGACACAGCGTTGGCTGGAGGGAGAGCAGCGGTGGGAGGTGGAAGCAGGTCACTCCTGGCGCGTGCTTATCCAGTGCCAGCGTACAGTGTGCGCGCGGCGCGCCGGCAAACTGCAAGCTCGGCTTTTGTCAGCTTTTGATTAAGAAGACCAGTGTGACTCAGCGGGAGGCTGGAGAACATCGTTTGCATGTAGGGCCTTTCCCAGCAGCTGCCTTGTCTGCCCTCACCCACCTTCCTCTTTATCATGGAATCACGGAACGGTTTGGGTTGGAAGGGACCTCAAAGATCACCCAGTTCCAACCCCCCTGCCATGGGCAGGGACGCCCTCCACTGCACCAGGTTGCCCAAAGCCTCATCCAACCTGGCCTTGAACACTCCAGGGATGGGGCAGCCACAGCTTCTGGGCTTTCTTTCTCCTGTACCTTCTCCAGATCCCAAATCCTGGGGCTTCTCCTCTCTTCCTGGCCCGCTGCAGCTCCTGACAGGGACAGCAGCAGCTCCCAGCCCCGCCTGCAGCAGCTTGACCCCATCGGCGCGGCGGATCGGGAAGGTCGGGGTGATGAAAGCGAGGTGTCCACACGGAGCAGCCCTCCGAGCGCCTCCCGGCAGCTCCCGTAGGACGGGAGCGGCGAGACTCCCGGCTCGCTGCGCAGACCTCAGCATCGCCGCTCGCCCAAGCCCTGACGTAAAGAGCTCTGTCTCCAGGACGGTTTGCCCCTTGGCTGAGCGATTGCCCACCACCAGCCGGGTGAATCCGAGTGCGAGTGGGGTCTTGCTCAGCAGAGCCTGCAGCAGACCGGGATTTGGAGACGAGGAGGAGCTCGGGGGGAGAAGGAGGACGAAGACACACGCTTCCATGAGCACGCACACGCCTGTGCTTTAAGCGGATCAGCTCACAATGAAAGGCTACACTGACATTTCAAATATAAAAGTCAAATTTCTGTCTGCTGTCAGCGCCGGAGCGCTTCCCGAGAGCCTTCCCTGGGTGATCCTGGGTGAAAGCCGGCGGCTGCGTTTCGGTGTTACCTGGGGCTCGAGGTCTGGAAGCCGATCTAACCATAACCAGAGCTGAAACTCCATCCTTGACTCGGGGTCTTGTGGACTTGTCCTGGTTGTCTGAGCCCTGTAGTTGCTCTAAAGTGGTAGAAGTGCTCATAAAAAAAAAAAAAAGTGAATTTGATGGTGGCTTTTTCATGACTTTTTGAGAGATTTGGTGGCTTAAAAGGGTATTGTTGGGTCAAGCTGGAGTTATGCTGAGGTGTGAAGGAGCTGCAGCCTGAAAAGGGCAGCGTTTCTGTGCCACGGGGCTCTTGGCAGCCCAGGTTTGGAAAGCAGGGGCTGATCTGAGTGCAGGGATGACACTCAGGGCTCAGCAGGGATGACACTGCTCCAGGCCAGACCCTGGTGTAGAAATCCAGCGGGCTCCTGCACCCGCATGTCCCCCCGTGGGAGGGGACCGGCCTCACCGAGGCTCCCGGGCTGAGGGAGGTGACACTCTGGCTCCTGTCGCTCCCATTGAGCAATCGGCCGGGGCGAAGGATTAGTCACCCCAATTGAGGCACATCCCTGGGGGTGGCCAGGCTGGTCCTACCTGCCCTGGCCCCTCCAAACCCAGTGCTGGGAGAGGTTAAGCCCACCCTGACCACGCATGGGACCTCCTGGGTGAGACCGAATGTGGCAGGTCGTGTTTTTCGGGATGGAGGGGTTTGGGCTTGGATGCAACCACTGAGCCCCACGGGGTTTGCTGGGTCCCCTCCATCGCATCAAGCCCCAACCCCTGCCTTGCAGCCAGACCACCATTCCAGAGCCCTGGCTGTACATCCCACCCAGCAAAGTGGCACTGCAGCTGCTTGATGGGGAGGCAAGAGCACCCCAGCCCTGGGTTACCCCACCCAGGCAGCTGCAGGGTCCCTCTCTGTACCCCGAAAACACAGTGCCTGGATCAGACCGCGTGCAAGTGTGGTTACTGGGATGAAATGCCGAGCGTTTTCGGCAGCCCCCAGCCATCGCAATGCAGGGTCGGGGCTCGACCCTGTGCTGGGCGTCTCGCCGGGGCTGCGGGATGGACAAGATGGGTTAAAATCCAGAGGAAGGAGCCAGCGTGACCCCGCAGTGTTTGCCCCAGGAAAGGTCGGGGGGGGCTGCTGGCTCCATCGTGGGGCTCCTGCTCAAAGGCTGCGCGTTCCCGTCAAGTGATGCTCTCTGCAGGGTGTGAAAAGCCTCTTCAAATACTAAAAATCCCCCAGACCAGGCAACCAGTCCAAGCCAGGCAGCACCCTAGGGTGCCTACCCAGTGCCAGCCAGTGCCGTCTCCCTTGGGTGCTGTGACACCAGGGACGTGCTGGCAGTGGCCCAGCCTCAGCCGGCCGTGCCGAGCAGCCAGGAGCCGGCCAGCCCTGGCCCTGGGCACGGAGCCCTGCGGGGAGGTCGAGAGAGCAGGGCCAAGGGATGAGCTGGGCTGGGTCCTGAGCCTCATCCTCTGCGGTGTCAGGGTGCTGAGAGCATCGTCCCATGTGTCCCAGCATGGGGACAGGGATGGGGATTGGGGTCCCACTGGCTACCAGCAACCCCCAGCTCCCACCTCATGTGCCCCCCCCAGTTCAACCAGCTCAGGCTGCTCATGTCCCCACGTCACCGGGTCAAGGGCCAGCAAGGGCCAGTGCCTCGTTTTTCACGTCGGTCGGCCCCGATTTGGCTAATTACAGGTCTGGGGCTGGTTCCCAGGCTGGGAGCGCTCGGGGCCGGGCGGAGGCCAAGCGTCAAGGCCCCTCGCTGGCCTCCCCCCGGGGAACCGGCTGGGCTCCCCGACATCGCCGGGGGCCCCCCCAGCTCAGCCAGGACCTGCTGAGCAAATTACAACCTGCCGGGGCCGCTGACCCAGTCCACGCGGGGCCAAGGCAGCACCCCAGGTGGCTTCTACAAGAGTCCATGGTGGGATGGGAGGGGCCTGGGGGGTGAGCAAGGAGTGGAGGGGGGGGGGCCTGGCAGGGGTTAATCGCCTCAGCTGGGCTCCGTGCCCAGCTCTGCTCCTGATGACGTGTCCCATCCCGGGCGAACAGGTTCTGGTTTGTGCATCCCAACCTCCCACAGGAGCCAGCGCTTTCCCACGGCAGAGCCCTTGCAAACCTCGTTACATCCCAGGCTGCTCCCTGCGCAGGGAGAAGCAGCCCCGTGGGCTTTGTACCCGGTGCCCGCGAGCCCTGCATGCCGCATCAGGGTCACGTCTGTGATCATGCCTCAGTTTCCCCAACCCAGAAGCTGCTGGCACCGCAGGAGCCAGGTTTTGGCCATCCCGGGTCTCAGGACTGGCGTGTCCCCCACGTCCCTAACTGGGGACCCCTCTGAACCGGGGTGGCGCGTCCTGAGTCACGGCGCGGTTTCCTCCCGGCATCCCGGCGTTTCCCATCAAAGGCCGCTCCTGCCCAGCCCTGCTGCGCTTGATCTGATGAGCTCATAGCCAGGGTGCCGGGACTGTGTTTTAGGGTAATTATTGTTCATGTCGAAACTCGTGCTGGCGGGGGGGGGGGGGGGGGCAGTGCTCCGTGAGCTGCGCCCTTCGCCGTGGCCGGGCGCCAGATCCAGAATTGCTGAGCTTTTGCCCGCCCCAGCTCGTCCAGACCTGGATGGGGACATCCCCCACCCGATGACACCCCCCCGACGCTGCTTTTGGGGACACCCCTCCCACCACCACCCCCCAACCTTTGGACACAGAGGAGAGCTGGTGGGGGAGGACCCTCGGGACTGGCACAAGGGCCTCGCTGACGGGTTTTGGGCACCGTGGGTTTGCGCGAGGGCATGGACACCCCACCATGGGGTTGGGGACCTCAGTGCACCCGCGTGGGCCTGCCCAAGCCCTCACCCCTTCCACAGCCGCCAATGGACGCGGCTCCCTGTGCGCCCTGCAAACCCATCGCAGGGCTGGGGGCATCGGAAACAGCCAAATTGGTGCTGCAGATCCGGGGGACCCCACTGTTCCCCACAGTCCTGGTGGGTGGGAGACGAAGAGGGTGCCCGGCGGCGGTGGGGAGCTGCCCGGACACGTGCGCGGGGGAGAGACGAGGCAGAGCAGAGGCAGGGGTGCAGGAGACGGTTTATTGGAGATGCACAGAGGCTTGGTGATACGTGATTCCGCCCCCCCCCTCCCCGCCCAGAATGGGGAAGGGGCTGCCTGGCCCCCCCCCCCTCCACTTTCACCCCATCCCAGCCCCTCACCTCCTCCCGCTGCAGCTCCAGCCCTCTGGAATGGGGGTTTGGAGCCGGCACGCGCGGGCTGGGTTCCCCACCCAAAATGTTAAATAGTGGGGGCTGGCAGCCCTCTGGGATGGAGGAACCCCCCCCTCTTCGTCCCTTCCCCCCCTCCCTCTCCCACAGAGCAGAGGACGAGGGAGAGGGAAGGGGGAGAGATGCCAAAGCCACCCCCACTCCTGGCATCCAGGCTGGGGAGACCATGGGGAGCCGAGATGCCTTCCCCCACCCCCCCCCAAAAAAAACACCTAAAAAAACCAACCAACCAAAAAAAAAAAACCACAAAGAGGTGCCGAAGGGACTGGAGGGTGGGGTGGTGGGGGCCGGTCCCGGCTCCGCAGGGGCCGTTCAGTTCTTGGGCTCTTCGCCAGCCTCGCCACCGTCTTCTCCGGCGCACTCGGCTGTCCATAGCGTGAGGTTGTCCCTGAGCAGCTGCATGATGAGGGTGCCTGTCCTTGTAGGAGTCTTCGCTGAGCGTGTGCAGGTCCCCCATGGCCTCGTCGAAGGTGGTCTTGGCAGGGAGGATGGCCTGGTCGGGGGCGTTGGCGATCTCGTAGTGGAAGACGGAGAAGTTGAGGGCCAGCCCAGGCGGATGGGGTTCGTGGGCTGCATCTCCTTTTTGCTGATGTCCATGGCCTCTTGGTAGGCTTCCTGGGCGTTGTCTATCGTCTTCTTGCGGTCGTCGCCGGTGGCCACCTCGGCCAGGTATCGGAAGTAGTCGCCCTTCATCTTCAGGTAGAAGACCTTGCTCTCAGCATCGCTCGCCTTCTTGATGAGATACTTGTCCAGCAAGGCCAGGAGTTCTTGCAGACGCCGTTCAGCTCCCCTCTCCACCTTCTCCCGATACCTCGTTCACCAGCTGCGCTTTGTCGTCCCCCTCTTCGGTTTTGTGCTCGATGCTGGAGATGACCCTCCACGCCGAGCGCTGGCACCCCACCACGTTCTGTAGGCGACGGAGAGGAGGTTGCGCTCCTCGTTGACAGCTCGTCCCCGTGCTCCACCACCGCCTTCATGAAGTCGCCATGTCCTCGTAGCGCTCAGCCTGCTCGGCCAGCTTGGCCTTCTGCACTTGGTGGTTTCTTTGCCATGGCTGGAGCGCTGGGCGCGGGCAGACGCTTGGGCGAGGAGCGGGGCCGGGAGCCGTCGGAGCCTCTGCCGAGCACGGTCGCCGGGATTCGTTTTTGGCTGAGCGTCGGAGCCTCGAGCGAGAGCGGGAGGAGCCAGCGAGGCTGAAGGAGTGTCGTCCTCCTCCTCCTCCTCTGCTTCCTCCACGCCAAGCCCGGCCTTAAAGGAAAATTGCCGTGAATCATCGCCCGCGGGCGCTGGGCGCTGAGGAAGGGGCGAGGGGGGCGGCCAACGCCCTGCCCTCCCCATGGGTGCCCGGGGATTGGGGGCGGCGGTGGGTGCAGCACCCATGGGTGCCCTGGGGCGGAGGGGGGTTCTCCCCACAGCCAACACCCACCCCAGGACCGAGGGGACACCCATCCCACTGCTAAAAGTGCTTGGAAGGGGAGGTCTTCCACCCCCCCACCCCGGAGATACGGGCCACAGGGTGTGTCCGGTTGTAAAAATGGCTTCTTTCCCCTCCCCCCCGCCCCAAAATCATATCACTGTCGACTTTATATGGTGATTAACTCGTTGGTAATTGAGAGGTCTTGACGGGCAGGTACTTATTCCCACAGGTGGGGAAACTGAGGCAGAGAGGCTCAGCAACGCGCCCCAGCGCCGCGGGAGGGACCGCCCCAAAGCCGGGCGCCATCGCCCCGTGTCTTCGAGCTGCTGCGTGGCGGGACCGGCCTGACCCCCTCCCAGAAAAAAAACTCCCGTGGTGGGGGAGGCACCATCGGTGCGAGCCTGGATCCGGCAGCGGCCGGGAGACCCTCGGCCCCTCTCAACTCGGGGCTCCCCCATCACTCCCCACCCGCCCAGGGCTAAATTTCCCCACCCCAGCATCTCGCCAGGGACTTTTCTCACCCCTTAAGCTGTAATTGAAGAGTTTTGGGGTGTTTTTTTCAATTGTTTTAGGGTTTTTTGGGTGTTTTTGTTTTTTTTTTTTTAATTTTTCTGGCCACGCACTGGCTGCCGGTGCCGGGCCGCCGGCAGAACCGCGCCGCCCCGATTAGGATCTGCGCTTCGCGTTGCGCTGCAGTTTCACTCTCGACTTGTTGCCACACGCCGGGCGCTGGCGAAGCCCGGCCCCGCCACCCGTGCCAGCCCCGGCCTTATCTGCCGGTGTGCGGGAGCCATGCGGGAAGGGCAGGGTGGGGCGGGCACCCGGGGCACCGGCCAAGGCAAAACCAGGTTGATTTTCTTTTTTGTCATCGTGACTCGCTGCTTTACTCATCCCTGCAAACAGCCCCCGGCCGCGAGCGCCACGTCCCCGTCATCCCACACCCCCCCCCATCTCGCTCGGGTCCCCCAGGGTGGGGGCGGTGGAAGATGCTGGGGATGGAGGATGTGAGACAGAGCTGTAGATGCTTTTCCCAATGCCATGAAGCCAGGAAACCCCCCCCCCAGCCTCCATATCACTCCCTCCCCACCCTGGCAAGGGGGACTGGGGGCTGCTCACCCCCTCCGTGGCCAAGCCCTGGGGCATGCGGTGGCTCTGGGATACCCATCGAGGGGCTGGCACCAGTGGCAGCACGAGGGGGTCCAGCTCCACCTCCGTGTCCCCCCTCCCTGCAGCCCCTCCGTGTCCCCCCACCCCGGAGCTGCACCATGTGCCGCGTCTCGCTGAGCGTGACCCACTGTGGGGGCAGGTTGTGCCCCGCTGAGTCGGGAAAAGGCGCTTCCTGGAGGAGCGGTTGGGTGGGAGAGCACTGCCTGGAGAGGGGCTGGGGGCCACACGGGCTGCCCGATGGACCCAGCCCTCTACAACCCACCTCCTTCCCTGGCAAAACCGCAGGGCAGCCGTCCCGGATGGGAGCTGGGCTGCAGCTCCAGCCCCTTCGCCCAGCAAAGCTGTATGGGGTGGGGGTCCGCAGCCCCCAGCCCCGGTGAAGCGCTCGCTGCCAGCCCAGCTGCAAACCCTCGGCCCATCCCGCACCAGCCCGGCTGCGTTTGGGCTCTTTAATCATTCCGTGTCAGTCCTGCTCCGGGAGAACCCCCGGGCCCCAGCAGGACCCCCCAGCGGGACGGGAAGCCCGGCTCGGGGTGTGCCATGGCTCAGCCTCGGCTCCGGCGTCTGCCGGCAGCCCCTGCCAGCCGGGCTGAGCTGCTGCCAAATTGTGGTTGCGATGGGCTGAGAGGAGGACTGCAAAAACATTCTGCTCTACTGGTTTCGTGAAAATCAGCTGCTGGGTGAAGGGAAGAGCCCCTGGTTGCTGCGCGGAGGCTGTGGGTGAGCTCGGCTGCAGCATCACCTCACGGAGCACCCATGGGTGCATCATCCCGGGGAGGGGGGATACCCTGCTTAGCCCCAGCCCTGGGGGATGTTGCCCAGGCCAGCGCATGTACCCCATCCCCCGAGCCGAGCTGGCGATGCTGCCGGCGGGGAGGGCTGGGCGCTCAAGCGGCTCCGCCATGGCAGGCGGGAGGCGGAGGATGAGGCTGCCGTTCCCATGGGCATTGGAAGGACACTCGCAGCCCACTCTGCCCTCACCCATCCAACCCTGCTGCTCCCCCAGGGACACTGCCAGCTCCCGGCACTGTAGCAGGGACCGGTTTGGCCAAGGGGTGCTCACAGCACCCCCCAGTCCCACAGCCACTGCCCATCGCTCCTCCCCAGCCCCGGAGTGAGGCTCGTGCCCGTCACGCTGTACAGCAGGGTGCAGAGCCCTGGGAGGCTGGGACTCGCCCCAAGGCCACGATTGGTGCCAGTTTAGGGACCTCCTGGCTCCCAGCCTCGTGGCCCATGGCAGAGGGGTGCAGCCCTGCTCGGATCTCCTGCCCGGCTCTCCTGCCCGGCACAGCACCGGCATGCCCGGGCACGAGCTGCGGGGAGCAGCTCCCCCCTCCACTGGCGAAGCAGCAGCCCGACGCTGGCGTACAGTAAATAGGAGAAACTTTTATTTGTTACAAAAGTAAAAGGCATAAATAGATGGTGAATCCTACTGGGCTCTACGCTGGACTGGGGGTCAGGCCTGGCTGCACGGCCCCACGGCGCAGCTCCCAGGTCCGGCAGTGCTGGGAGGATGCGGGTGCTGGGTGCTGGAGCACCCAGCCTTGTGCTGCAGCCTCCAGCAACGCCGGCTGGTCACGGTGCTGCGGGGCTTGAACCCCTTTCCCTAAAACTAGAGCTGTGCTACGACAAACAGGAATGGGGGAGGTGGCCGGGGGGGGTTTCATGGATAAACTCTGACCACGCACTAACTCCTGCCCGCAGAGCAGAGTCCTCCGACACACGGACACAGTTCGGAGAGGGGCTGGTGGGGTTGGGCGTGTAATGCCAGTGGCTCGGCTGGCGTGAAGCCTGCTTGTTTGGAAAGCCGGCTGGAACGCTAACCGCTATCTTCCAGCATCTACGGGAGGGGGGACGGCTTCCCAGGGGTAAGGCTGGTGGTCACGGGGAGCCACCGGCTCGGCTGCGCGAGTCCGTCCGGCAGCAGGGGACAGCAGGAACTCCAGTTATTGCACTCGGGTGGGACGGCTGTATGGCTTTGAGCTTCGAACCCGCGGGACGGCCGTCCCGGCTCCCGGAGCGGGGCTGGAAAAGCTTTTCCTTGTGCGCGGCCGCTTTCCCCCTTCTCTCGCGGCGGGAGGGAGGAAGGCGCAGCTGCGTAGCCCTGGCGAGCGGAGGCACTCGTGGTGGTCATGGCTGTGGTCTCGGGCATTGCCCGCGGTGTCTCGGCTCCCTGCAGGGTGCTCCACGAGAAGCAGAGGGCTGCAGGCCGCTGGGGAGCTTGATACTGGATCAACCCGGCGTGAGGAAGAGGAGAGAGGAGGAAGAGAAAGAGAGGGTTAGTGCCAGAAACGCAGCAGTGAGGAGCAGCAGGGAGTGGAACGGAACACCCGGGCTTGGTGGCAGAAAGAGGAGACAGTCAAGGATGGAGGAGAGTGCCGGCAGCCTTCCTCCATGCTGCTGCCGAGGCTGGAGCAGGCAGGAGCTCAGGGGGGTGCTGCAGGGAGGGCGAGGACATGGGGGTGTAGGAGGGAGAGGGGCAGCTCCGCAGCCCACAAGTGAAGCAGGGCTTTGTTGCAACGTGCTTTGGAAGGAACTTATCGCGGTCATGGGCACGGCAGAGGAGGAACCTGGTGTTAAGAGACAGAGAAACAGGCAGAGAGAGGGAGGGGAGGGATGGTCTGAGTGGGTCAGAGCTGGGATTAGAAACCTGTTCCAGGTTTCAACTCCTCTGTTCGGGCCACACCTCCAAACACTAAATCTCTGCATCAGCTGGGGGCTTCCTCCATGCCCATCACAGCAGCTCCACTGAGTGCAAACCACGGCAGCGCGCCATCCGGCACAGCCCGGCGTCACCAACCCTCAGCCACATCGTGTTCCAGGCACCACCACGCAGACCAGGCGGCTCCATCTCGTACCGAGCCCCGGCACAAAGCTGGGGGAAAATCCTCCCTCTCTCCTTGCCGAGGCACCCCCCTGCCACGAGCCCCCGCGCTGCTGGGATGGATGGGGCACACGGACGTCTATGCAACCGGAGGGTGATGGGCTCCATGGACAGAGGTGGTCATGCGGTGGAGATGAGATGAGGCACTCGAGTGGATGACGGGGAGAAGAAAGCGCTTTCTTACCAGCTAACCCTCAGAAAGCAGGGCTAACGTCCACGGAGGGGCAAATCCCGTCAGGCTGTGCAGGAAATGGCAAAGTCCTGGCAGGCATCCTCCTGGGAAGACACCAGAGATTATGCACCTCAATACCTGCTGGTAGGGCCGGAGAGGGCTGGGTTAGAGACGGGGACCAGAGAACCGGGTACAGCCCTGGCCCGAGCGAGGCGAGTGGGGAAAGGATGCTGGAGGTGACGGCTTCTGCAAGAAGGGGACTGGCGAGTGGATGAGACCCTGCCCAGCCTGGAGATGTGGGACAGGAAAATCCCTTCGCTCCAGCAAGAGGTTCTAAGAGCTTCCAGGCAAGGCTTGGGCTTAGCAGAGAGTCCAGCTGCCACCTGACAGATGTTAAACACTGAGACACCTGCCCTCTTCTCTCTTAAAGGAATAAAATAATAACCCAAGCAATTAACTCTTTAAAAATATAATTTTATTAGGTTGAGTAACAAAGGAAACCGGTTTAAAGAAAAACAGGAAGGAGTTTGGCCCCTGGTAACACCCCTCGCCACCGCTCCTCTCTCCCCAGCACCAGACCCTCTCTGCACAGCTCGGCTCCACCCAGCCCCACGCCTGCCCCTCGACGGCAGCGCTGTGGCCCCTCGACAGCAGGGACGAGCCCCCTGGGACACCCCTGCAGGAGTAGCGGGAGGGAAGGGCAGGGTGGCCTCTGTGGATGCAACACGGGCAACGTGCTAAAGCACCTGGTCTGTGGGACGGCACGAAGCTGCGGGGCTGGGGCAGTTGGCAGAGCAACACCCGGAGCCTCCCCGGGCAGCGTGGGTCAGCTGCCTCTGCCAGAGGTTGAAATCCGTACGTCTGACCCACAGAAACCTCACCAGGTGGCTCAACACAAAACCTCCGCCCCGGTGCTAACATGCACAACGCTACCTGCACCGAATAGAAACATTCTACATGGAAGAAAACAAAAATAAATCTACAAATTGTGCAAAAATATCCAGCAGCTTTAATAACACGATTCAAGTATTGCTACAAGGTCTGTGACTCCCCTCTACGCACGCTCCAGTGTCAGTAACGCAGAGCTGGCCGCCCAGCCTGGCTCTCCCGTGCTTCCGCAGGCACGGAGCGATGCTCCGGGATGCGCCCAGGCACACGGGAATCACTCCCGAAGTGCCAGGGACAGCCCTGCTTGTCTGCTGGCCAGAAACCCAAACCTAGAGCATAACGTGAGGTTATCAGAGACCAGCACCTGCTCACTGCTTCCGCTGTGAAACTCCACCTGGGAAGGGCGAGACCCTCAGGATTTCACCCACTTTCTGTTGCCTTTCAGGTCTCCTACAGACAGGACACAACCAGACTTCCCTGGCAAGCTAAGGTTCCCAGATCTCACAGCTGTAGCCTTGCCAACCAGCATCTCGTAACGAGAGCCACAGAATGCTGCGTGTTCCTTCCTCCCCGTTAAAAGGAGGGTCATCCTGACTTGTGTCCTTACTGCAAAATGTTGTCTTACTGACCAGCACGGCCAAAACACAGAGTTCTTCAGCACCCCCTCAATGACCAGCCAGAAAACAGCATCACCAGCAGCTGGGACATCCAGCTAGCTTCCACATCTGCTGGGAGTCAGAGTCTTCCCAGCTGAACAACCCCAACTTACCAAGGCACAGCAGCTTCTGGAAAGAAAAGCTGCTCTGGCAGCAGCCGAGGTGAGATCCTGGCCTCTAAGAGGCAGAACAGCACCTCCAGGTTGGCACAGAGGAACAGGGGGTGCTCATGGAGATAACAGGGATATCACGGAACTTACACCTCCACCAGCCCAGAAGACGAGGCGTGACAGCCCAGCTCAGAGAGGGAACCGTCTGCAGTCCCCACCCCCCACCCTTGGCCCACCTCATCACTCCCAGCAGGAAACACAGCGATTCCCTGGAGCAGATGCTCCGGACTCAGAGGTCTGGTGGCTCCCCAGACCTATTTCGCTTCCCAGGTGCAGCAGGAACCCCCTGCTTTCTGCACAAGTCTGAGGGTCTTGCATGCTGTCGGGCTCTATCAGTCAAAAGTCCAGACAGGCACATCACAGTGAAACAAATAAACAAAAAATAATAAATAAGGTTAAAAAAAAAAAAAAAAGGCAACGTATGGCTCGACTGAGTCTTTGGCAGCTCTGGATCACAGGGCTGCCCCGCCTGAGGCTGGGGAGATGGTAAGAGGGGAAGGTACTGGCTGGAGTGAGGTGCAGGCACAGCAGGCACTGGGCTACATCACAGCTCTGCTAGGGAATGCCTCCTACCATGCTGGTGTCAGTTTTGGCTCCAAAAGAAGGGATTTCACTCTTGGGACTGGATGGGGTCCCAACATCTGGCTGGATAAATCCTCTTCTGTCTATCAAACTGGAAAACAGAAAGGGAAGGGCGCAAGGGGAGAGGAGTTAAGGAAACGTGAGCTCCCATCTTCGCGGATTCTTCAAGCCACAGAGAGGGCTCTCCCCGTGGGAACCACTAACCAGAGCATCAGCAGGAGCGCACGGGATAACACAGCTTCCTGCCCATTAGACAAACCACACAGTTATCACACGAGCCACCAGACAGCCTTGAGGCAGTTCAAGCTTTGGGTCACCACAAACCCAAATGGGAACTGGCGAAAGGTCTTTGCAACGGGAAAACAACACGAATGAGGAAAGAGCTGGAGTAAAACATTATTCTCCCCACAACCTCCCAGCAAATAGCTCAGCTCCCTGAATCCAGAGAGTTACCATCTCTTGAGTGGCAGCACTGGCATTTTGGCACCTCTGAAAGCTAAAAAAGTCTGGGGGTACTTCAGAGAGCAGGACCAGATATAAGTGTAAAACACGCTTTGAGTCTGGCTACACAGCCTGACACCCTCCCCTGCCGTTGTGTCACACCGAGTTAGCACCTCTGAGATGCTCCACATAAATCCTAACTGGATCCAGTGAATTAACTCGTCTCAAGGATCTCCACATGCCCTAAGATGAGCTGAGAGCTCCAAGCCAGCGGGCAGGTCCTCAACTCCTGCAGTGCAGCGTGAAGGGCCCGACTCTGCCCAATTGCACCCTCTTGTGACACAGCAGCGATCACCCTGTGCTGCAGGTACCTGCAGGTACCGCGCTCCGGGCCCAAAGCTCCCTCATACCCGCAGCAAACGCGGGTTTGAACGTCGCTCCTGGTTAACTCACAGCTAAGAACATTTGGTAGGACGCTACTAAGCGTTCCGGGTAATCCAAGCGTTGGTGAATCCCCGGGTTTTCACACTGCCTCGTGCAGTTCTCTGCTGGCTGCTCGCCACGATGCTCCATCCTCAGAGGACAGGAGGAAAAACACATGCTAGGAAGTCCTGCCACTATTTACCATCTGCTGCCGAGCCCTTTGGTGCCGTTATTCCCCCACTACTGAATCGCAGGATGTGTCTTATCCACGAGCTCCAAGACACAATTACGAGTGACCCAAACTTGCCAAGCCCCAACGCAGCAGAAGCAACGGTTCCATCTCTTATACGTTTCTCCAGCTGCTTTCTGCAGAAACTGGGGAATTCCTTCTCCATCATCATGGGAGCAGATGTGCTTGTGCTGACGCAGTCTCCCCTGAATCGTGATAAATCTGTTCCTTCCAAGGCTCCTCTCGCAGAGCGGGACGCAATTCCCAACGCCACGGAGGTCAAAGGCTCTTACCTGGGATGGAACGGTCCGCACAGCACCGCACAGCAGTTTGTGAGGATACTTTTATGGCTGTAGGGATTGGCAAACTCTGAGCCCCTCTTATTTGACCAGGACCCTTTGATCTGAAAGGGAAAGGAACATGCAGATTAAGACAGGAAATACGTGACAGCGGATAGTTACACGACAACGGACTCGGTTCAAATCGTGGCTCAAGAGGTGGAAGGCTTGTCTCAAAGCAAAGAGAGGGAGGACGTTTGCAGGAACAAGCAGGACAGCTGCAGAAAGGCGGCCAGAGGAGACAGCAATACGCTGCTCCTGCCTCTGCCAAGGTTCACCCTTGCAGCTAGAAAGCTCCAGCGTGCCCTCCCCGTGCTGCACAGCAACTTCTCAATGTCACTGTCACCAACACCAGCTGCCTCCTCCTCCTCCTCCCCTCGTTCTTTATTAGGCTGAAGGCTCATCAAAGCAGGGCTCCAGCCCATGGTCCCTCCTGGGCTCCTCGGGCTGAACAAACAGCAGGGGGATTCCAGGCCACGCTGCGACAGGAGGAAACAATCTCATCTGTCCCCACCCCGAGCAGCTGCTGGTGGGACTCTGGTTTCGAAGCCTCGGTCACATCAAGCGGAGGCGCACACGAGGGGGCAGACGCTATACCTGGCCTCAGGCCCCCGGCTGCAGCGAACTGTTTGCCATTACGTTTCCTCCTTTTGTTTTTACTTCCCCTCCCCAGCTGCAGCACCAGGTGGGCAACGCAGCCAGAGAGGCAACGGGCCACATGCTTCGGCCTTGGTGCCCTCAGTGCCATGGTGCGACCTCCGTTAGCTTCGCTTACGCAGCCTCACGCATCTCCACCAGCACCTCTGCACGTAACAGAAAGGTGGAGAGGAAAGGAGAGGGAGGGGAAAAAAAAAAAAAAAGGATGCAAACCTGCCTTCTGCAGTGCTGGAAGCTCCCAGCAAGGATTATAGGTACTTCTGCCCAGAAGGGTGAATTTAAGATTCCGAGGATCAGACAGATCCTGCTTTTCCGTACAATCTGCCCAGCTCAGGGTGCTGGTTTGGCCCCTGGAGTCTGCAGGCGCTCCAGACTTTGGGGTAAATCTCATCAGGAGATGTCTGCACATTATTTGCCTATGAGACATGAGGAACTGGCAGAGGTGAAGGGACTTGCCCAGGGTCTCGAGGGAAGCCTGTGGTTATGCGGGACGCTGAATTAAGATCACCCATGTCCCAGCCCAACACTGAAATAAATCTCTGGGGCCAGCCTTTCTTTTTTAATCTCAGAACTCCTAATTTTAGGCAAGGTCACACACAGACTGGAAAAAACACACACATGACTTTTCTAACATTTCAGTGCGCGACTCCCACAGCCTGACGCTGCCAAGCAACACGTGTTGCCCGGTGCCCTGCTGCTGCGTGCTGCTTTGCCCCCGCTCAGCTACCTGCAGCCTCAATGTCTCAGGCACGGGCCGTTTGCTTGGCAGTGGGTTATCACGGGCGATGCAGGCAGCACGCGTTAACGAGATACTGCATCGAGGCAGGCAGCCAAGGATGCCCCGAAAGCCTCACCTCTGCTCAGGAAGGACCAGGGCTGGCCCTGCGGAAGGACAAGTGTTCAGGTACTTACATCTTCGTTCGTTGTCAGGTTGGAGGCGACTAAGTAAGTGTGAAAACCTGAGAGGCCCAAAATAGACCAGACTGAGAAAAAACAAATCACCAGCTCCAGCACAGTGAAAAAAAAGTCAAGGAAGTCTCAGGGAACGAAATCATAGAATGATAGGATGGTTTGGGTTGGAAAGGACCTCAAAGATCATCTAGTACCAACCCCTCTGCCATGGGCAGGGACACCGTCCACTACAGGAGAGGCAGAAGACTGTTTTGGGAAGTATGTGCTGTGACCACACATACTGGGCCACAAAAACATCCCAGCAAGCTTCCCATTCCCTGTGCCACTCTGCAGGCATCCACCAAGGCACAGCCTGCTCCAGCCACTCCCCTTCCATGTAAACTTGTAAACTAGGAAACAAGTTTGTCACCCACTCTCAGTTCCTGGCAGTGAACTAAATAAGGAATTAAAGGTCTTCCCAATTTGTGATGTTGCCAGCCTACAGATGAAGAGGTGCCTGTCTGCCCCAACCAGGTAGCCAGGGGACTAAATTATGTTGTGGGAAGTACATGAAGGTGACCCTACAAAGAGCTTACTGTGCTTCTGTTACACAATCAGCATTGCTGCACCAATGCCCAACAGCCTGCGCGGCCGACGGCATCAGAAGGATATCTGGCAGGTGTCGTCTTCAGAGTGATGAGGAATCCGTCTCGCTGAGAGCCTGCAAAGCAAAACAAGACACGGAACGACGTCACACCGGGCAGCCTTGCATCTCCAGCCAACGCTTCACTCCCATCACGCAGCCACCCCGCTGTGGGCCATATGGATCTGCCTGGCTGCCTGGGAAACATCTGCAGTCTGTAACTCTGCAGAAATGTCAGCGCACAGACACGGCTCCAGGAGATTTGGGGCTGACAGGCAAGTCACCTTCCCCACCAGGTTAAGAGTGGATGCACCCACCAGCTCATTCGCTCTGGAGGGGATAACCCAGCAACTGGCACTCAAGGTCTCTCCGCAGCGCGGTGCAGGGTGGATCTGTGATTCCCTGCAGTCTGAGACCCCGTTTATTCAGGCCACCTGCACCGAAAAGCCTGGTGTGAACCAAGCAGACCCCTCCCACGCTCTCTGTCCAACAGGAATAGTGACCCAGTGCTGCCTCAAGTCGTTCATGGCCAGGAGAATGGCATGCACCGCCGCTAGCGCCCGCGGTACTTACGCAGAGTGAGGTGGGTGACAACGCAAGCGAAGATGAAGGCTGTCAGGAAGGAGAGGGAGAGGATGAAGGCATAGAAGTAGCGATAGTTGCGCTTCCCCACGCAGTTGCCCACCCAGGGGCAGTGGTGATCAAACCTCTCTGAAACAAAGGGACATGGTGAGGACTCCTGCTGCCTCGCACCCCGTAACGGAACGAGCTCTGCTGAGCGTCCGAAAACCAGGAGCTACAAATCGAGTTTCCACCCACCACCCTGAGAGCAGAACCCCTCTGCAGCAGTTCGTTAGCAAGAAGTTTCAACAGAGCACTGCCGCCTGCTCACATGCCCTTTTTTATCATCAAAGGTCCAACCATTCCTCTCACCAAGCCCTGCCTAAATACCAGTCTTGTGACTGGTAACATCTACCATTACTAAAACTGAAAGACAGCAGGGAGAACGTGGCAGTTTTTCCAGCACCCAGCAGCACTGGGTGTGCGCCCGCAGCATCGCTGCTCCCTTTCTGTGTGGCAGCTCCCCCCGCCTTCTTCAGGGCAGAAAATAAATTTTCAAAGTTCTAAAGATGCGCCTCTAAAACCACAGAAACTGCCTGGGAACCCAGGGCTGGTGCAGCCTGTCCGGAAACGCTCCTGCCTGGCTTGTAATGAAAGGGCTGCTCATTTCAGAGTAACAGGACTGCAGGGGACACCAGTGCGAACAAAACCCATTGCACACAAAGCAGGCACATGTCCGCTCCCCCAGACAACTCCTCTCCAAACACTGCTCCAGCCACGGCCGCTTTCCAGCGAGCCGTTCCGGCCTAAGGAGGAGTCACAGCCACCCACAGCTATCCCCAAAAACATAATTCTTGGCAACTCCCAAACTTCTTTTCTTAAGCAGAGTCCTGGGGGCCTGTGACTGCTCACAAGTCGGTTGCTCCTCGGGCTGCCCCAGCAGACAGCGTAAAGCACAGCCTCCACATCCACGTGGTGCACAACCAGGAGCAGTCGCATGAGGAGATGAGGAGTAAACTCTCTGGGCACGTCCCTAAACCACGTGTCACCCTGCTGCCAGTTCAAGTTGCCCCGGTGCAGCCAGGCTGTGCTGGGAACATCCCTGCCCACCCCTCTGTGGCTGTCTCATGCCTGCGTAGAGCCATCAGAGACTTTTCTTCAGGTCTCTGCTCACGCCCGGCTGCCCCACCAGTCTGATGGCACAGCAAGAGAACACAGAAGAGTTCAACCAGCATCTATGGTGGTGCCTCTACCGGCCTAGTAACAGCAAGGCCACGGACAACAAGCAGTCTGCAGCAAACCTTGTGTGTGATAGAGGCCTTAACCACGTTTCATGGCACAGTCCTCCCAGAACCAGGGAAAGCAGAGACATGGAGTCCAACACACACACACACAGAAGAAAGGAGCACTTTTCCACTTTCCGTGCTTACCAACACAGTTGTCGCAGACACTGCAGTGAGAGGTGCGAGGAGGGCGGAACATTTTGCACGTGTAGCAGTACTTGAGCTTCACCACGTACTTGTTGATGACCACTTCCATCGTGCGGGCCGGCGGGCGATAGGTAGAGGTACCCATGCTGTCTGCAAGGGCAAGGAGGGACAGTCAGACTGGTGCAGGTGAAACCCAAACCCCCATACCACACCGAGCTGCTTCCTGGCACGGTAAGGAATTGGCACGCACTCTCCTGACTGGAATCAAAAGCAGAGAGGCAGCTCAGCCTGCAGGATTTGTTGCAGAGTGGGCAGCCAGCAACTCCAGTCAGCTCCTCGCAGCATTATTTATGTCCTCTCCTTGTCTGTTCAACGGCAATGCTGCTGGGATGCCAAGAGGAAGCAATATCTGCCCAACGCTTTGAGAACATAAAGCAATTCATAAATGGTGACCATAAAAGCAGCCGCGTTAGCGCGCCCAGTAACACCAGCTCATCTCTGCGTGTCTAACGGATCACAACACAAGGAGGCAACACAATCTGGTAACGCACGTGTGGTTCCTCCTCTTCCATTCGTATCCAAGTTATAGAAACCAGGAGACGGTCACGTTCGGGTAACCTCAGCAGAAGTGTCCCCTGCCAGCGCACAACTCGCCAACCCGCAGCCGGAGCCAGCGGCACCGGCACCGCCGGGCTCAAGGGACTCATTTCCATCACAGCGGGAGAGGACAGCCAGCAGGTCTCAAGTGCTCCAGGCAGATTTCATTGGGATTTGCCACGTGTACGGTAGTAGCACAAGAGGATTCTGCCTCCTCAAGGTCGAAATTGAGGATTTTTAGGGACACTGCAAGTTGCATCTGTGTGTGGTGGCACTTGGCTATTCATCAGGGACTGGCAGCTGGAGACTGTTTCTCTGCTCAGCAGAAGTGTGAGCTGGAAAACCTCTGTATCACATCTGCAGTTTTGGGGGTTATTCCCTTATTTTAGTTACTCTTAAAAGAGCACCTTTCCAAATCCAGGGAAGTCTTTGAAAATAAGAGATGCAACAGTGAGCATGTTAAGAGGATAATAAGTGGATTATATTAACAGTAACAGCTGGCACATCAGGCAGCATCTGCAGCCAGATTACTGCTTTAGGCACTTATAAATAGAAACACGGATAACCACTCTGAGGATATTTCAGAAACGCTTTTTCAGTCAGATGTACAATTACTGCCTTGAAACTGTCTTCAGTGGGGCAGATTCAAGCTGTCTCACATTAGATTTGCTATCATCCTACGTCCTCACCACCCGTATTTTGCAGGGTCAGATTCCTCTGAGTTTGGACAACATTTCAAGTAACTAATTGTCGTGGACCAGGACACTAATGCCCCGCTACGGAGCGGCACAGACACGCTGGCTTGGTCTTCAAGAGCCTGGCAGTGAGACTCTGAAGGGGCACTTTGTGCTCCCCCAGCCGCTGGTACGCTGTTCCTGCTGCCTCTACGGATCAAGTCCACCAGTCTTGGGGGCTTTCTGGCTGCAATTCCGGACCAGTTCTCCCCTCAGTAGCAGGAGGGGAGACTGGGGGAGGTATTTAGAGACCAGGAGGAGATCTTGGGAAGATGTTAAACCCCTTCCCAGGGCCAGACTGAGCAAACATGGCCCATTGTCACCCCTCATGATATCCGTGTTCAGGACACCGATGCCACAAACCCTCCCTCCCCTGAGCTCTGGGAGCTGCCCAATCCAGTGTCGTCCCGAGGGCAGGAACAGGTACAGCCCAAACCCACTGCCCAGGGCTGTGCCTGGGAAAGCGACGGGACAAACAGAAAGGAAAATCACCCCTGCTACTCTGCAGAACCTCTCCGAGGCACTGCCTGCTGTGCTAGAAGAGCTTGTAAGACCTCTCTCACCAGGACTCATAAGACACCGTCAAGCCTCATGATCTGATACTCTGGCCTTTTCTCCAGAGGCTCACTGAGCCTGAAATGTGTGTGGTGCACACACACACCCCCACACACAGGCAGGCACTCGACCGAACACAGCAGAGGGAACAGAAGTCTCACCGATCCGCTTTTCCAGGTCTGCAGCCTCACTTGGAGTGGCTCTGGGCAGGATACCTGGGTCTCTGAAGCTTGTCTGGAGCAGGCAGCTGATGACAAAGAAGAAGAGGATGGCTGCAATGATGGGGATGGCCAGGGTCAGGTGACGGGCAAGGAAGGGGCAGCTGTTAAAGGAAAAAAAATCGCGTTGTTAACAACCATCGCTACCAAACTGGCTATCAGCAATGACGTTACACACCATGAATTATCCCAGGGTGGCAGGCTGAAGCACTTCTGCTTCGCAGAGACCTCTGGAACAGCAAGACCCAGCCCAGAAAACACTGGAGCAGCACTGGGAGGACAGGGTCTTTGGCACAAAACCAGCAGTAGAAGCCGCCGCACGCAACCTCTTTGCCCTTCTGAAGTCCCAGAATCGTGTTTCAAAAACCCATCAGCTGCCCCAAAGCCTGGTCACCTTCTACAACAGCAGCACCAAGAACACATGGAGAAACACCTCAAGCCAAGCAGGGATAGAAACTGGCATGAATGCCATTCCGTTTGGTCCAACATGTGAAGCCAAGAGGGAACTTGGCTTCGATTCAACGCAGCTTTGCTGTCTCTGGATGACTCGGGTGCCCTCCGTGGTGTGCCAGATGTTTGGACGGGGACATTGCAGCGCTGACACCACTGTGACAAGCCACCGGGCGTCTCAGCAGACGATGCCCGCTCCTGGGCTCAATGTGCCACAACCTGGGGCTGATTTTCCACAGACAGGATCGCACTCCACATCGGAGCAGCTCTGTTACTGGCAGCACGACAGGTGAAGACGGCCGAGGAACACAGCTCTTCGCACGGCGTGGTGCCGGAGACCCCTCCGCTCCCTCGCTCCGCAGAGGATTTGCTATTCTAAGCACCGATAAGCACCCAGGCAATCTGCTCGAGCCCTGATGTCTGCGGGCTGCGAGGCAGTTTGAGAGGATTAAGCAACTTCTGTTTCAACTCCTAAGCTCAGCTGTCCAGAACAAAGCAGCCACCAAGCAACAAAACCCCCTTCGGCCTGAGACCAACGCTTCTGCCGAGCCCCTCGGTCATCTCCCTGACGGAGGGACAAGAAAGGTCTCTGAAATGAGAGACGTGAGCTTTGTTGCCCCTCCTTTTCTGGGAGAATCTCTGGATGCTGCTTTCCCCTGTCAGGCAACAAGAAATCACATCAAAAAACACGAACTGTAGACACAGGCAAGATGTATTTGCCATACGTCTAGCAAACCATAACCCACGCAACAGCAGCACACCACTAAAATAACAACTTGGAAAGCCCCAGGGCATCTTCAACCAAGAAAGAGTGACTAGGCAAGCAGGGAGGGGAGAGCAGATGCCCTCTGCTTGGCCCCATACAAAGCAGTTACTGTGCCCGTGCTGCCCGTTGGTTTCAGATGCAGCAGAGAAAGCTGGCAGAGAGGCACAGACGGCACTAAGAATGGAGTTTTTGCGTCGGGATGCCGTTACTGCCTCCCACAGCTGCCTGCCCCTTTCAGCTCATCTGACTTCTCCAAACCTCTAATCCGATCAAATACCTTCATCTCCCCGCCCGCAGGCTTGGGCAGCTTTGCTCTGAGACTCGCGGAGATAAAGCCGGGATCCAAAGGCAGGCATGGCCCTGCTTCATGCAGCGGCAGGAAAAACAAGCTCCCCTCTCTCCTGAGACAGGATGGCAGAGGCAGGATGGCAGGAGCCCTTGGAGGTGTCCGTAACCAACGGTGCTCCTTCCCTGGCTCCTCCGGGCAGCGCGGGACGTAACGGGGTGCTCTCGGCTCTCCCTTCCCTTGGGGTGCAGGAGTGAGATTCCCAGGGCCTGCTTTCCTAAAGCAACGGGGACTGGGGGAGATGCAGCTCCCTCTTCCCCGGATACTGCTGCACAATGAGGGCAGAGGTGGGACCCCAAAGAATTTCACCATTTACCAGGCACCTTTAACACAAACGCTGTTCCTGCCGCCTCTATGGATCAAGTCCACCAGTCTTGGGGGCTTTCTGGCTGCAATTCCAGACCAGTTCTCCCCTCGGTAGCAGTAGGGGAGACTGGGGGAGGCGTTTAGAGACCAGGAGGAGATCTTGGAAAGATGCTAAACCTCTTCCTGGAGCCAGACTAAGCAAACATGGCCCAGTGTCACCCCTGCCCACCCCTCCTGCCCCCCACACAAACACACCGGGGACAGGCAAAGGGGAAGCAGAGACCGTCTGCAAAGGGGGTCTGGGGGCTGTGCAGCGGGGGAATGGCTGGGGGGGGCGGGGGGGCTGTGAGGAGAAGGGACATCGGGGCTGCCACGGGGTGGGGAGGGAGGTGGGCGGGGGACCCACCGCGAGGGTGCGAGTGGGATGCCAGCGGGTGGGCGCGTTTCGGGCCCCCCCAAAACCAGGGGGCTTCAAGGAGGGGGACAGGAGCTGTTCAGAGACCCCCCACGGCTTTACCCCAGCAGAGAAGGGGGCCCGATCCCGGGGGGGGGTGTCTCGGGGCCCGAGCACATGGGGGGACACCAGAGGGACCCCCAGCAGAGGGGGGGACACGACACCCCGCAGCCCCCGGGGCGCTGCCCGGAGCCCCCGGCCCGGCAGCTCGGACTCACTCGAAGGCGAAGAAGAGGCCGCTGGTGGCCAAGATGAGGCCGAGGGTGAGCACGAAGACGCCGCTGTGCCGCGCCAGCATGAGGCGGCCGCCGCAGTAGAAGCGGTTGCGGCCCGGGAACACTCCCACTTCCGACGGGGCCGGCGGGCCGCACCGGAGCGCTCCGGGCCGGCGGGTGGTGGAGGCGGCGAGGCGACCGTCCCCGCTCCCGGAGCCGCTACCCCGGGCGGGATCTGCCGGTACTCGCAGTCCTTCATGGCGCCGCCGCGCGCGGCCCGGCCCCGCCGATCGCCCGGCGGACGTGTCGGCCCCGCCCCGCCCCCTGCCGCCGCGCAGCGCCCCCTGCCGGCCGCTCCGCGCACCGCCCGCGGCCCCGGCCCGGGAGCGTGGCCCCGTGTCCCGGGAGCGCGGCCCCGTGTCCCGGGAGCGCGGCCCCGTCCCGGGAGCGCGGCGGGAGAGCCCGGCCGGGGAATTGCGCGTGTTTAGCGGGGACGCGCGTGTGCCGGTTCCCCGAGCGCCGCGCTGCCCGGCCCGCAAACAGCCGAGCGGCAGCACCGCCAGCCCCCGAGGAGCAGCCGCAGCCGGTCCCTCCCTCGGGGACCCCCGGCCCGGCCACACCGGCCCCTCTCCGCCCCGCGCCCGCCGCAGCCCTGCTCCGGGACGTGGCAAGCGCTTCGGATGAGAAGGAACCAGCGAGGTCCGAGGCAGCAGGATCCTCGCTGTGCCACCAGGACACGTCCCGGAGGTTTCCCCGACGGCTGAGAATCCAACAGACGGATCCTCGCCAGAAATCATCGCTCGATGGCAGTACTTCCCCCCGAAGACATAAGAACCGAGCTGCGATCCCTGCCCCAGGCAGCTCACAGGGATTTTGGCCATCAGACTGACAGCAGAGAGGGGCAGGATGCTGCAGCATCACAGCAAGAACGTGCCCATCTCGGACACGGTCACGCGGCGACAGCTCTGTATGCAAGCAGTAACTGAGGAGTAACGCCTTTGTAACCGACACAACAGCTTCCTCACATATACATCAGGGTTTTTAGCAAAAACGAGTTCCAATTTTGACCAGTGTTTGTGACCCGCTGGCACCGACACCCGCGCTACGTCCACGGCAAGAAGTTGCAGTGCAGAATCAGTCCCAGCAGCCAGTAGGACAGGAAGAATCCGAGAATGCACTTGCTGAGGGGGGTGATTAATCTACAGTTCAGCAGTAGCCTCACGACCGGGTTGTCCCAAGTCTCTTTCCCACAGGAACCAGGAGATTTACCTAGAAGAGACTTCTCGGAGCGAGGTGCCGCGGTTTCGTTATCAGTCCCTTCGCTCCAGAGCAAAGGTTCATATTCTTGAAGCAGGTGAGCACAGAACCAGTACAGGATGGGAGAGGAGGAGCCGAGGAACCGGGTCAGCACCTGAGGACGACAGGCAGAGCAAAAATCACGTAAACTGCAGGTTTCCAGTGGTGAAACCATCCAATGCCCTGATCCCGAGGCACCGAAGGAGCCACCTGCCTCAAACGGACCGCTGACAAAGGGGACTGAAACACAGCCCCAGCTGGCAGCACTGGGATTTATTACATTGAAATGGAACCCCTCTCAGCTCAACCTGCTTTATTTATCACGACATTTGTGTACACAGTCAAGTGGCCGCCAGGTTTTGGACAAGGACAGTAACTAATTGTCACCATCTGACTGAAATCCTGGTCACCAGCTCAGGAACTGGGCAGGGGTGGCAGCTTCAGGGGAGATTTGAATCTCACTCTGCAATTATTTTTTCACTGGAACCCCCAACCTCTAGTGCCACTAGCTGTGTCCTAGAAAGTCCCATTTTCTAGGGACTGGCGACAGGCTCTGGATCCTTTCGTTGCCATCCATTAAGCTCAGTCCATGACCACGATCCAGTATCGCTGTCCTCCGACAGCTGATTAGCAGCACATGGCCAGTCTGGCCTTAAGCACACGTCAACCACCACCCAGCACCAGCTGGACCCTTTGATCCCCATCCCGGCGTCCTCATCACACTGTGCACCTGCCAAGCTCTCTTCGGGAACGCTCCGGCAGAGCAGAGGAACTAAGTGGCTCCGGAAACTCTCCGTGCAAGCAGCTCCAGAAGAGGAAAGGCAAAACCTGTGGTTCATGTTGCCCCGTGCTGCAGCCGGGACAGCTTCGGGCTGTGGCTGTTGCTGCTGCAGCCACCACGTGCATTCCCCTTAGGAAATCACTCCTCTGGGTTGCTATCAAGGTCCTACCTGCACGTGCATGCAGAAGAATCCAAACGCCAGCAGGGCCGTGGCATGGGCCACGTACACGAAGACAGCAGGGCAACAAAATCCAGCTCTTGGCTTACCCTCTTCTTCGTTCTTTCTTCTCTCTAGACCAAGAGTTAGGCAGTGCCGGGGGTTTGCAATGATGTAAGTCCAGGCAGCCCAAGAGCCCAGAAGTGTGACAGGCAAAGCAAGCAAGAAATTTGGGATCTGTCTGAGCTCAAAATACCTTAGAAAGCCCACGTTCCAGTAAGTGTCTTGAATATAGGAATAGACCATGGGGAATCGCTGGGAGCACCAAGGGGATTTAACCCCGTTCGTGGCCGGCAGGTGATAGCCCTTGTCCAGAGCCAGCTGCAGCAGTGGCTTGGGAACAGTCTGCTCCAGGCCGGAGCCAGGACCACAGAACCTCACGTAGGCATAATATTGAAATAAAGCAAAAGGCAGAAAAATCCCTGCACACATCAGAACCGCTGAAGATGCCATGTGAAGGAGTTGCTTCCGCAACGGAAGGAGCTTCCTTACCGATCCTGAACCCACCTGGAGCTGGAGGGCAAAGTGTTTACCGCAGGAGTAGAGAAAGAAGCCAGCGTTAATAAGCCCATTGGCACGCACCCCAGAAGCAAGGGAGAAGAGCAGCCCGCTGAGCCAGCTCTGCCCCTTCTCCAGTTGCCACATGGCACTGAATGCCAGGAAGGCAAACATGCTCTCTGAGTAAGCAGCTGCCATAAACACACTGGCAGGGCTGACAGAAAAGAGAAGGGCAGCAAGGAAAGCCACCCTGCGATGCCGCAGCACGGCACAGCCCAGTTTATACAGGGCAGCGGCTGCCAGGACGGAAAAGAGGGAATTCAGGAGTACAGCTGAGAGCAGGAGGCGGCTCCGCAGCCGCAGCAGCTGCTGCAGGGGCCACAGGGTGCCCTCGGCCACGGCACGCACGCTCAGGGGGTACAGCGGGAAGAAGGCGCAGTTGTGCTCGTACAGGTAACCGTGCTCGGCGATGAAGAGGAAGTGCTCTGCGTCCCAGTGCGAGAGGCCTCCCAGCAGCTGCTCCACCAGCATGTCCCACAGGCCAGGCTCGGACAGGCGAGGCGGAGAGAAGGCGTCTGCAGCGTGATCTGGGATCAGGAGGTTAAACAGAGCCTGGAAAAAGAAGAGAATATTGGAGTCCAGCAGAGCTCCTCTTGTACTGCCGAAAGCACCAAGCAGGGCGAGGACACTCCCAGGTTCCAAAGGGGACAAGAGCAGCGCAGAAGCCAGGGTGAGGGGCTTTGCAAGACTGTGAAAACTGCAAACACAATCTTTTGGAGTGTTTGCCTCTGAACTGAATAAAGCTCTGGAACATATCCAGCGTGAATCCCCACAGAACAGGACAGGGAAAGCTGCTCAGCCCCATGCTCAGGCACATCTAACTGCGTACGCTCACATCCGGGTACCTCTGCAGCACCGGTAAACCTCCTGCTCTACTGAATTTGGCATTATTGTCCCAGCTGATGTACAAGGGGGAGGAAACAGAACTAGAGAAAAGGATTTTCCCAGAGCAAACAGATGCAGAAGACAGCAGCTGCTTCCCAGGCCTCCTCTCCAGTCTCCAGATCACCCCTCAGCAGGCACTGCAGGGTTCACTTTCCAGGGATGAGCAAGCAGGACGCACACACCTCTGCCCCCAGGAGCTTGTGGTGCTGACCACGTTTTAAAAGGTGAGAGAAAAACCCAGAGAGCTCATGAGACAGGAAATATGCAACTTAATGCATTGTAATGTGATTCCAACGAAAATATGTTTTTAAAACACCCCCAAAACCCTCAGATGGTAAGTTTTGTAGCTTAACCACATGTAGATGGGGATGAGTCCCCTGCCATGAATTCTGTTGGCAGAGAAAAGGCCGCTCTGAACAAATTGGGACTAAAAGACACACAAAGCCACCACTGGAGCACACATCTGGTCTGACCCGGCCTCTGGTGTGTGTAACACAGAGTCTTTCATCTCGGCTGATGGTTCCACTCAGCCCTGTCCCATGGTGGCTGGGGCTGCCACAAGCTGCCAGCTGGCTGGTGGCCTGCTGCTGAAGAGCTTTCTCCGGCTGATTTTGTTTCAGGAGGACCACAGTACAGCAAGACTCTTTGCTGGCCGTCTCGGTACGCACAGGTAGGATGTCCCTGGAAATGAGACTTGGGAGGAATGCGCAGGAGGAGATTTGTTGTTCGTTTTCTGTGGATAAACAGAGACTTCAGCCTCTCGTGCTGCCAAACCAGCCTCTTGCAAGAGCGGCGTGAAAAGATGGAAAGTTATGAGGAAATGTGTGTAATTCCACGTAACAGCAGCCTGCCTCCCTGGATGCAGCTGGTCTGTTCACAGAATCACAGAATTCCAGAATCCCAGAATGTCAGGGATTGGAAGGGACCTCAAAGGATCATCTAGTCCAATCCCCCTGCCGGAGCAGGACCACCTGGATCAGATCACACAAGAAAGCGTCCAGGCGGGTTTGGAACATCTCCAGAGAAGGAGACTCCACAACCTCTCTGGGAAGCCTGTTCCAGTGTTCTGTTACCCTTACTGGGAAGAAGTTCTTCCTCATGTTTAAGCGGAATCTCCTATGTTCCAGCTTATATCCATTTCCCCTTGTCCTATCACTGGATACCAGTGAGAAGAGCCTGGCTCCATCCTCATGACAGTCACCCTTTACATATTTATAAACATTAATGAGGTCCCTCCTCAGTCTCCTCCAAGCTAAAGAGACCCAGCTCCCTCAGCCTTTCCTCAGAAGGGAGATGCTCCACTCCCTTTATCATCTTTGTGGCCCTGCGCTGGACTCTCTCCAGCAGCTCCTTGTCCTTCTTGAACTGAGGGGCCCAGAACTGGACACAATATCCCCAACACAAGAAGGACATGGAGCTGCTGGAGTGAGTCCAGAGGAGGCCACAAAGATGATCCGAGGGCTGAAGCACCTCTGCTATGGAGACAGGCTGAGAGAGTTGGGGCTGTTCAGCCTGGAGAAGAGAAGGCTCCGGGGTGATCTTATTGCAGCCTTCCAGTACTTAAAAGGGCTACAGGAAAGCTGGAGAGGGACTTTTTACAAGGGCATGTAGTGATAGGACAAGGGGCAATGGCTTTAAACTGAAAGAGGGGAGATTTAGATTGGATATAAGGAAGAACTTTTTCACTCTGAGGGTGGTGAGGCACTAGACCAGGTTGCCCAGAGAAGTTGTGGCTGCCTCATCCCTGGAAGAGTTCAAGGTTGGATGGGGCTTTGAGCAACCTGATCTAGTGGAAGGTGTCCCTGCCCATGGCAGGGCGACTGGAACTAGATGGTCTTTGAGGTCCCTTCCAACCCAAACCATTCTGTGATTCTATGATTCTATGCGGCCTCACCAGGGCAGAGTAGAGGGGGAGGAGAACCTCTCTCGACCTACTCACCACACCCCTTCTAATACACCCCAGGATGCCGTTGGCCTTCTTGGCCACCAGGGCACATGGCTGGCTCATGGTCATGGTTCTCCAACGGAGAAGATTTCAAAACCGAGCAGAACCAGCCAGCTCACGGTGCACAAGGCAGGAGGGAAGAGAGAAGCCCTGAAGCAGCGAACAACAGATGTCGCAGCACCTCTGGTCCAGGAACGGGAGACTTGCCTGCAGCGGGAGCGTCAGGGCTCTGCAGCACACGGCAAACCGCACGGCCTCTCGGAGGTGGGGGTCTCGCTGGCTCACCAGCTCCATCCTGACCTTGAAAGTTGTCTCAGTAGGTCACCGATGCCAAGGAAATTCCCCCTCTGTTTTCGGAAACCTGAATTGATAAACGGAGAGCACAGACACAGGAAGGTATTTCTGGCTTCAGTCATGTTGGTAAATTATTTATATTTATTTACTATCAGGCATTTCAAAGGGCCGCACATCTCCACAACCAAGAAACTCACTTATGAAAGAGATCATGAATCTGGAAGATGACATGGAAGACCTGTTTGATATTGTTCCTACTAAAAAAATTTCCCTGACTTTTTAACCTTGGCCAGGATGCAGAGGAAGAGAAGTTATAACATGAACTCTCAGCCCATTTCTTACTGGGCCAGTGTAAACACCAGAAGCAGACAGGCCCACCAGCCTACTCCACGGCTGCCTCAGCAGAAACACCAGCAGCTCAAGCCGGGACTCTGCCAAGCGTCTACACGCACGTTCGAGTTCCAATCTGCTGATTGGGATTTCAACTTTTTTTTTTTTTTTGGAATAGAGGCAGAATCAAAACATGGACTCTGAGTGTTAACATCCGTGTAAGCAGTTTGCTGATGGGCTCGCAGCTGGCCGGGCGCTGCCAGGCACGCTCTCTCCTCTCTCCTGCTCTCTGCCCAGCCTTCATCCCTGGGAAACTGGGAACAGCTTTATCCAGGACTGCCTCCAAAGCACCGACCCCACGAGCTCCGTCAGAGCAAGGCTAAGGGACCTCCCCCATCCCTTCCATCCATCTGAGGCAGCATCTCCAGGACGTGACACTCACACCACCCTCCCCTCTCCACCTGCAACATCCCAGTATTTTGGCAGGGGTCCTGGTCTCCAGAGCGAGGGCATCTGCCCACCAAGCAAATGGCGTATGCTAATGTGGCTCTCTTCCACCCCTTCCCTGCAAGATCTGAAGCGCTTCGTGGAGTCTTGCTGCTTTTGTTTCTGAATATTTTGGATTGATGTTGTGGGACCAGCTATGGGAACTGCCGGCCCAGAGCCACGAAAGGCAAGCGGTATCCGTTACGCAGCTTTTTAAGATAATGCATTTCTTCCGTCGGTTCCCCAGCCACCAACTGCTTTCCAGTCTGAGAAACACAAGGCCCGCAGCTCTCGCTAGGTTCCAAAGACACCACATCCTGCACTGCTTCCCGCCTGCCAGCTTTCTGATCCAGCACCTTACAGCACGTAAAGATCCCAAACCATCACCTCATGATCTAAAAACACGCTGAAGGTTTCCTATTCCCATTTTACCGACAGAGAAAACAACCAGCAGGTTAAAAACTGCATGAGAGAGCAGAAAGCAAGTCATCAGCAAAGCAAAAACCAAGACCCAAACACGCTCATTTTATAGTTCCAGTCCCTAACCACAGGATTACGCTTCCTATTTAGCCACGTATAAAAGTTTGGGGTTTGCTTATATCCTCCTCTTTCTCCAGAGCATTCCCAGCTCCAGACAAAGCAACACTCTCCTGAATCATGGAGCTGCAATGTTATTTTAAGAGTGGGGGTACTTCAGCCCAGCTGTAAATTTTATTAAAGCACATTCACAGCTGCAAATCCTGTTAAAGCACAGCGGCAGAAATTTGAAATTTTTTTTAAAAAGCAGAGAAAAAGCTTCGTGTGAACGGGCCAAGGGGCTCGAAGCAAACAGCTTTACAAAGCCGGTTGCTGTCGTGTTGCAGCACACCTTGCAATGGAAAGCAGTGAAATCTCCAAAAAGCTGCAGCCCACAACCACCGTTCTGGTCAGGAACACGGTGTCCGAGCTGGAATGTCTCTGCCCCGAAAAGTGCTGCAGGAAAGAGCACCTGCACGAACGGAAAAACGACACGAAAAGGCAGAAGTGGGTTAAAATATTTCAGTGGAAAAAGATGCAAAGCCTTAATTCATACGAAACACGTCTTTCTCTCCGCGTTCTGCGTTCCCCTTCGCTCTGATGTCAATCCCGTTTCGCTCACTTTGGCGACGGTGCTAAAAAAAGGACGGGAATAAGAACCAAATAGACGCCGGGTAAATTGTGATGGAAACGAAAACAGGATTCGGTGAGGTCTGAGAAGATGCAGGGGACACCGATTACCAGCCGGTGGCAGCAGGAACCCGCCACAACAGCATTTCCTGCCTCCCTTCGCACACCCGGCCGGGATACAGGATTCCAACTGGGAAACCTGCTCCGCGCTGCATCCCAGGAACACCTGGAGAGCGGTCTGGGCACCGCTGGGTACTTCTCCAACCTGCTGTCACGTTCAGGAGACTCTCCAGAAAAATATTTAAAAACCTGTTCTAGCCAGGCTGCCAAAGAATTTCTGGGAGACGGGATTTTGGGAATCCCGTCCGCCTGGTGCTGCTGCTGTGTCCGGGAGCCCCGGAACAAATCCCGCTCCGTAAAGCGGACCAGCTCCCGGTGAGCCGCTGCGGACTCGCACTCCGGTTCCGCCGCAACCGTGCGGCCGGCACCGGGAGTCTGAACGGGCGGGAACGGGACGCGGGATTATTTCCCGCGGAGGGTAACGATGGCTGAAGTGCTTCACCGGGACGTTTCCAGGCCCGGGGGCAGGTACCGCCTGGCTGTTTATCACCGATGCCGCGGGAGCAGCCCGCCCTAGGGGCACGGAGCGCTCCGCCCCCGCCGGCCCACGCTGCCACCAGCCCCCGGCGGCCGGAGCGGAGGCCCCGGGCGCCGCCGCCCCCCGCCCTCCCCCTCCCCCTTCCCGTAAGGCCGGCCCCGCCACTCCCGCACCGCTGGGACCCCCCGCCGGTTCAGCCCGCGGGCGGCGCGGACACCCGGGGGTCCCTCCCCGGCCCCTCGGCGGTGCGGGGGGGTCTCTGCGGGGGCCGGGGATGATGGCGGGGGGGCGGGGAGGGACAGCCCCTCCCCCCGCGCGCGCGGCCCCGCCCCTCCCCCACCTGAGCGCCCCGCGCGCGGCTCCCGCGCCGGCTCCATCCCGCCGTCACCGCCCCGCCCCCCCCCCCGGCTTCCGGCCGAGCCTCTTCCGGCGCTGCGCGCGCCGCCGGGTCACGTGGCGGCCGGGTGCGTGTTGGGGTGGGGGGGGGAAGCGTCGCTCCGCGCCATCTTTGTTAAGGGCGGAGAGCGCGTTGGGGTGTGTGGGGGAAGGGTCCCGCCGCGCCATCTTTGTTAAGGGCGGGGGCGCTGATGGCCGCCCCGGCCGTCCGCCTCCGGGCAAGCGTTCGGGCCGCGGAGCGAGACCCTCCCCCCCCCGCGCGGAGGGGAACGGGGGGCTGGGGCCGGCCGTGCCGGGGGCACCTGAGGCCGCGCTGGGCCCGGGGCAGCCCGCGGCCTTCCCCTGGTGCGGCGTGGGCGTCAAACTGAGCAGTTCTCGTTCAAAAAGAGAAAAATGAGGCGCTCCCGGGGAGAGGGGAGGGGGTCCCGCAGCTGCAGACAGTTAAATCACCTTCTTCCAGGAGGGGCAGCCCACGGCTATGGCTCGTGCCATCTCCCGCCCCGGAATCCTCCACACGGCCCTTGGGAGCCGCTGCTGGAGATGCGCCAACGCCAACCGAGGCCGCGCGGCGAGGGCACAGCTTCAACAGGGCTCTTGCCAAAACACATTAGGCAACATCACGTCACAATAGCCCGGCCGTAAGCGCATGTTATTCCATTAATTACTCACTATTGCAAGGGGGGGGGGCAGGTTTCCCTCAAAATCTCGTCCATGTGATGACAGAGGCGTTGGATGCTGCTCTCACCCTGACTGAGCTCCCGCTACGCGTAACCGCATGGCAGCCCGTGGCAGCGCGCCACCGGGTCCTGCTCCCGGTGCCAGGTCCTGCTCCCAGTGCCAGGTCTCACTCCTGGCACTGGCATGGCAGCGCCTGGCAAAGAGCAGCACAGCCTTGGGCTTCAAACGGACCTGTTGTGGTATCAGCATGACCGTATCTACGGCAGCAACGAAAGAGAAATCGTCGTTCCCAAAGGAGTCGTTAAGGGAGACTCCCCGAGTGCTTCTAATCAGAGTTCTGACTTGGGAAGGACTCAAGTTTTCTCCCTTGCTGGTAAAAACGGGAAACAGCGGAGCGGTCGGGGTCAGAGCAAGGAAAGCCTGCAGAAATGGAAAGCTCTGGGTACAGATCAGGTCAAAGCAGCAAGATTTGCGTTCCCGGCAGCCAAGTGGAGTTGGAGATGAGGTGTGGCTCTCAAAACAGTCCCTGGTTACAAACTGTGAGCGCTGCATGTTCTCGTTTTACCCATTTCTCATCTCTGCTGTTTTTCTTTTAACCATTTGAGAAGCGCGAGGTGTCTGCGTGCGCGCAAGCGCTGGGAGAGTGGAATTACTCCCCTCGGATCAACTGGCTGTGTAAATACTGGGAAAATGGGTAGTTAGTACCACTTGTGACTGTTCTTTTCCTCCCAAATGTAGCATTCACTTATGATTAAATTCACCGTAACACAAACACAGCAGCTGTACAAAAGCTGCTCAAGTTACCACCTTCAACCTTGCTGCTGAGGTCCTTTCTGCTTAAAAGAAAAAAAAAATTATATTCATTTAATCAAACTAAACAAAGCTCCTGGAATAAAGAACTAAATTATCAGAGAAGTTGGTTTTAAATCAACAACGCTGTCCCAGAATGGCAAGTCCAGCAGAATTCTTATCTCACAACTTGGTTTCCATTCAGTATTTTTTTAAGCCAAGGAAGCCCAGCACCGTTTCTGTCTAAAGAAATCCATTTTAAAGACTCTCCTTCTGCCAAGCAAAGAGCTCCTGCAATTCCTGCTGATAAACAGACTTTTTCAGAAAAGAGTCAGTTTGATTCCGGCACAATTACTCTCTGAAGTTTAAGGAATACAGTTAAGGGAGGGCTCTGGGAATGCAGAGCTTCCCAGGAGAGGACTAGGGGGATAAAACGAGGTGATTTCTTGAACAAAAAATACATTTGCCTTTAAAGAAGCTTCTTTTTAACTAGCTCTTTTGCTTAAATGAGCTCCGTGCAGTTCTAGCTAGCCTGCTTCTGTTATCATTTGAGGATAAAGCTTCAGGCTAAACGAAATATCCATTTCCTAACCCATGAAAACGTGCAGATTTTCATACAAAGAGCCTGAACTCTGGCCCTTTGCTGAAGGGCACGAGAGCTCTATCCGCTGGAAAACCCCGTCCTCCGAAGGAAGTCGGAGTCCGCACCACGCTTCCAAGAAAATGTGAAAAATGCGAAGGGGAATGAAAATTTTCCGTTTTACAGAGCTGGAAGGGAGAACCGCAGCCCTTCTGAGCAACAGCCTTTTTCACCCTCTGAGCGATGTGTCTGTCTGCCGTAGCTTCACCAAATCCGCTCCTACCTGAGCCTGAGCAATGCCACGCCAAAAAACTCCATCGCTGGAACGAGCTGAACAGAGAAAGCAAAGCCAGACTAGATGGCATCAGCGTCTCCGGAGCAAGACAGGACTTTGTGGTGCCCAGGCACTGCCAACCACGCTGCTGCAATGCAGAGGACCGTGGGAAGAAGGAGCTGACCTACAACATCACGTCTGCAAGACCTGACAGCACTGGAGTCACCTCCCCGTCCTGCTAATAAAAAAAACCCTTACAAACATCTTACCAAGATTTAATGTACATTTATTCTTAACACGTGGAACATATAGTATAAAGATTTCATACTGAATAAATGATATTCATTAAGCCAAAAAAGGAAAAAAGGGAGGAATTTACATCAAGTTTTTAGCTACATCGTCTGAAATACAAATATGCAGAATTCATCACTGAAAAATCTCAATTGTGTTTCTTCATCAGGAACTTCAACTGAACCTAGAACTTTTTCACACCTCGATTAGAAAGAAAACAAAAACAGGAAAAATAAACTATAAGTTGATTGGCTGCTGAGACAGCAATGACTTTATACACAGAGACCTGTACAGCATCCTCCAGGGAGGGATGTCTGGCAAGAGATTAAATAATTGTGTCTCGCTTTTGCAGGTCATCAACTCGTTAACTCGTCATACTATAAAGGGGGGGGGGAGAGGGGGACAAAACTGCAGGGAATCTGAGGGTATGTGCAATGTACAACGTCAGAGATATATACACACGTGGCAGCGTTCAGGACGCGGCTAAAGGTTAAAACCAGTTCTAAGAGGTGATCTCAGGGTTATTCATACAATCAAGGAGGAAGAGAGAAAGAGGTCAGGGTGTTGTAGGTTCACACATGATACTTTGGGGGAAAAGCCTTTTTTTTTTTTTCTCCTCGACATTAACTAAAAACATTTTTAAAAACTACAGCTTGCTGCTGATCCAGCGCTTATTTTTTTTTTTTTTTCTTCCATGTGAGACGTTATTACAGTATGTTTACAGTTTAAGGTGTACAGTACATGAAGTTCTACTCGCTACTGCACAGGCCTCCCTTGGACAAGGGCTGCTCACAACTGGTAACTTCTTGGTTCCTGCAAGATTGTGAATGTACAACGATAAACCACACAGAGTTCAGCAGTCACTTTTGTCCTTCAGAGTTTACCATTAAAAACAGTTATGAAAGTGGTGCCTGTCAATGGGATAACACGGCAAGTCGTTTTCCCCAAACTCACTGTAAACGACAGTAACTTTGGTTAAAATAAAAAAAAGTCTTCTATGTAGACAGAACTTTTTCTCCTTTAATAAGGGATTCAGGACAAATTTGAAGGGCAGGGGAAGGGGAGAGGGAACGGGGACATCTTTCCCCCAGGGAGAAGCAGGACAGCGCAGGGCAGACAGTGGATTCTGAGGTGGTTTTGCATAAATAAAGGGCAACAGTCAGTTTTTAAGTTCTCCACTCACGCACACGCACACAGGGTTTCGGATCCCACAGCTGTCATGACTGGCCAATTAAAAACAGTACATCACAAATAACTTGTGAAACCAAAGAGTTCATCAAAGGCGACACGGAGATGTCCAACAGCCGCGACTCGTATAACGTGAACTCCGAGTGGTTCTCGTCCACCTTGGCCAGGGCGAGCAGCGCCCGAGCGGCTCGGCGCATCATGTCCACGCTCGTCGACTCAAAGGGTGGGTTCTGCATGTGCATCAAGCCGGCCTGGCTCTGCTGGAACTGCGTGGCGGCCAGGCTGTCCTCCAAGAAGCCCAGCAAGTTGCCAATGCTGCCCTTCTGCACAGCAATCGCTCTTGCTGCCAGGCTGTCCCCCTGTGCCAAGTTGGCCAGTAGTACCACGGCCATCTCTCGACACACCGGGTTCTTTCTGTCACTAAGGAACCGCACCAGGGTGCTGTACAGCTTCTCCAAGCGACTGAAGGGGGGAGTTGCAAGGATCAAATCCACATTGTTGTCCTGGATGCTGAGTTTGCTGAGTGTTTCCAAAACCAGTCTCTGAGGGGAGAGGACCGCGTTGGGCCCCAGTGTTGGAAAGGGATCCTGGGCCTCTGCTGACGGACATACTGCCCAGTGGAGGAGTCCATCCAGGATAGGCAAACAGATGCTTTCCGGGTAAGGGGAGAGGTCCAGCTGGCCAGAAATGTTGGCCAACGTGACCAGTGTATTTTCACGCAGCATCTCCAAGCAGTCCCACCACCACTCCACCTTGTTGCAGCTCACCCCTTGGTCCTGCTCCTCCTCTTTCTCATAGGTCAGGGGTGCCTGTTTGCGTTCTGGATGCTTGTGGTGTAAGAGAATCAGTTTCCCTAGAATTAGCAGCAGCCCGGGATGTTTAGACATTTCAAAGTCATTGCCCGGCACAAACGATAAACTCCTGATGATGTTGGAGACGCAGATGCAGCGCTTTGCCAGAGAGTCCTGCCAGTCTAGGAGGGTGCAGAGAGGCGTCTCGTCTTTACTGTGAGGTTCGTCCTCCAGAATTTTTATATTTCTGTGGCTCTGAGCTGGACTAATACCAAAGGGAAACTTGCTGCTTTCCTTCACCGTTTCCGAAGCTTTGGCCTCTTCCTCCTCTCCTGCCAGGGAGCCCGGGCGTGCCGAAAGCATGTCGTCCATGGTGGCGGTTATCCTCTTCTCTGGAGCAGTCTCTCCTTCCCTGGTGCTCGGATTGCTCTCAGCTGCTGAACGTTTCCTCGAGACAGAGGTGCAGGAAGCTCGTTTGTGAGTCAAAGGCAGCTCCGTCTTGCTCTCAAAGTGGGTCTGGATGTGCTCGGTGGTGTCTCCGCCGCCGATCCGCCAGTGCAGCAGCCCACTGTCGAACTCCTGCACTCGCCCCAACTTGTCGGAATAATCTACCACAAACGGGTCGTTTTTCTGCACGATCTTGATTGGAAGCTTGTCAAATTTACTAACTAGTTTTAACTCGCTGTTCTCAAGAGGTGCTTTGTCCTTGCTTGAAAACGCAGCCTCCTCCTCTTCCTCATCCTCTTCTTCCTCCTCGCAGTTCAGGCTCCGTGGTTCATCATCCTCCTCCCCTTCTTCAGGAGAGGAAGCTGAAGATTTGCAGAACCTTTCAGGATCTAATAGTGTTCTTTGACCTGGGTCTCCCACCTCGTATTCCTTCAGGATTCCGAAGATCTCGATCAGGCAGCGCCGGAAATACTCCACCAAGAGTTCCAGCAAGCCTGGCAGCTACGAGACGAAAAACAGGAGGGAAAAGAAGGAAGGAAGGGAACAGTGATCAGAAAACAACTTAGGCCAACACGAGCAACTGGGAAAAGCAGGGCATAAAGAATTTAAGCAGTGATGTTAATTAATGGGTTCTTTTCAGGCTGGCAATGATGAACTGTTTGCAAAAGAGAGCTCTCCGTCCTCTGGGGAAAGGAACAAAGGCAAAACCAGGTGCTGACTGTCAGTATCTGAGCCGCACTCCCCCCGTGCAAACACACCCGTGCTCTTGGTTGTACCTCCCCCCCAGTGAACACACAGGGAGGTGAAGGGCTGCGCTAAGCGGAAGAGCCTTCGTGGCATTGCCGGGTGGTTTTTACAACAGCCACGGAGGCACGTGGCAACTCACCGAGACAGGCTGGCCACTGCGGACCGGCACCCAGCCTCGCTGGGGAAGGACAGAGCCAGAGGTGAACCAACACCATCACCACCCAAAAACGCAAGCAGCCTCCAGCCCTCCACAGCACTCGCACTGCCAACAGCCTCCCCACCGTTACCCACCTCCTCTGTTACAGAGGTGACAGACACATCTCACCAGAGAGGAGAACACACGTGCTTGCACACCAACACGCATAAATTACACGGGCCAGTGAGTAACCAGTGCCCAGCTACCCAGACCCCACGCTCTCTTCGGACCCGGTGTGCTCCGCAGGTCCGGGGACGTCGGGGAGGTCTGGCCCTCGCTGGCCCTGGCTGCTTGTTGCTACCTCGCTGACAGAAAACCCTACAAAATTAGCACTTCAAAGCCCTGCATCAGAGAGCATCTGCACCCACCTGGCTGAGGTTGAAGGTCATTATGCTGTTGTCATCATAGAGCAGGATGTTTATGGTATCTAAGGCCCACGTACTTTCAGCTAGCAGCCCAGACTTCAGAGACATCATCACTCTCCAGGCTTCAGGAGTTCCTGTAACATAAACACATGATACTTTCAGCTCCCAGAGTTTAGAAACAAAAACGAGATACTTGATACTGCTTTTTGGACCCATGGAGAGCAGAGCCTGTTTAAGATGATGTACAGACTGCGTGTACCACCAATTTCCCTGCAGACAGTGCCAAAACAATGTCTGAAAACGCAACTAACCTGCAAAAAATAGAATTCTTTCAAGGCCAGCAGAGCCCTTCCACTTGGCAGTACTGTACCAAAGGCAGCACCCATCCCTCGACAGGCACAAGGAGAAAAGCAGGAGTTTCCTCTTACCAATATCTTTTGCTGTCAGCCGTCTCCTCTGCTTCAACACAGGTTGCGTCGCTTCTACTGATCCCGGAGGGAAGGTGATGTCTCGTCGGATCATGGGAGGCTGTACAGCCGCTGGTGTGATATGCGAGGCAGGGACTGGCGGTCCTGCCTTCTGCATTTTCATCCCCGAGTGCAGGAATGGAGATTTACTAGGAGAAGTGCGATTCTCCAGAGGTCTGGGCAGAGGTGCTGGGTTGGATACCTGAGGAATGTGATTCTGCATGCTGGGGGGGGTCTGGTAGTTAGACTGGGGGGGCCTCGTCATTGGGGGCACGGGGGCGGAGGGACCGTAAGGAGGTTGCCGGTTCCCGTGGGAAGGCCATGGCCCCTCATGGTTGACCCTCTGGTCTGAATGCAGAATTTCATCTGTTCGAGTCACTCCGTGGTAAGCAGGCCCCTGGGGCGCAGTGCCGGCGCTCTGCCGGTTCGGATAGCTGTACCCTATTTCGTTGCGCCCCTGCCACATGGCGCTTTGCTGCGGGCCCTCTGGAGCAGACTGGATGGGACCACCCATCATCTGAGGAGGCATGTTTTGCTGAGCATTGGAGCCCGGGGGAGCCGAGACCCTGTCTCTGCCAAATTGGAATGGGAACTGGTTCTGTGGCCCTCCGGCAGATCGGCGGTCGGCAGCAGGGTAGGTACTCCCGTACTGGTTGTACAGGTCCTGCTGTGGAGACGGCTGTGCGGTTTGCTGCTGGCTCGGTTGCTGGGTCTGTGCTGGTGGCAGCTGCTGCTGCGTCTGCCCCTGCCCGGCGCTGTACGGGACGTTGTACATCTCCCCTTCGTGGCGCTTGGCAGGCGGGCCGTAGCTGCCATCCATCGGTCGCTTGTAATTCTACAGGGAAAACAAAGGCACCAACAACGTGAGATTGTCTACTTAGACACACCCAACCCGAACCCCAGCGGGTGAAGCTGCTCGGAGCCAGAGGATATGCCCCACGGCACGGCCGGTCAGAGGGCAGGACTCGTCTCTCGTTAGCCATATCCAATGTGAAGTTGGATCAGTCTTTCGATTCCACAAGCCAAGAGCAATTCCTTGCGGCTGGCTGGGTAGTTTCCTTGTGGATTCTACAAGGATGCCTTGAGGGCAGAAGTCTGCCCACAGAAAGGACTTTCCTGGAGAAAAGACTCGGCTCTACTACACATTCACCCCAAACTAAACTGTGCACAGGTATTTGTTTCATTTCACGTCCAGGAATTTTATCAGACCCTATTTCTCTTCTATTTCCCAGAAAACAGAGGTTTCTGCTGAAGCAAACAACATGCGTTAAAAACTGTTGTTACTTCCTGCTTCTTCCTTTCCTGTAGATTTCAAAACACGCCACTGAAAGGAGCAAGAACTGTTCTCCCCCCTGCTTCTTTTAAGTGCCAATGGAGAAGAAATTAAAATCCAAGCTCTCTCTTGCCTCCAAGGGTCTATGCTCTAGGCTGCTATACAGTCTACTCAGAAGCTCCACGGTCATGACTGGCTTCAGATGGAGCTCTAGGGCTTCAAAGATGACAAGTACCAGAGTAACTCGAACTCTTGGCTCAGAGCCCCATGGCTCTGGTTGCAGAGCCAAACTGCAGAGGAGTTGGAATTATTCTTAGCACAGCTGAGCGAGTGCCCTCTCTATACGCGCCTAAACCAGAGGACTCAAAATTATCAGGAAAACATCACGGGTCTTGGCACTGATACAAAGAGCAAGTCGCATACAAGGATGATGAAAAGAGATACATGTTCATTCAGACTCTTGTCCTGCAACAAACCTGACGTTTTTGAGAACAATGCGTAGGAGGCAGTGGGGCAGTGGAGTGGAGGCAGGTCTGAAGCCTTTGTCTGCAGGCTCAGTGAGGCAAAGCCAAAACAAATCCCTGGGTTGTGCAGAATGATCCACCTGAAACAGCTCCCCAGAACTATCATTGCTCCAAACAAACTCATCACTTGGACCAAAAGTGTTACAGAAACATGATGGGATTTCTGAAAGTTCCAGAGGGGCAGAGAAGCCCAGTAAAGCTTCCTGATCTCCTCTGCCTGACCAGAGCGTGCACGTCTGCAAACTACACAGCGTCTGTTCTCAGAATATTGTTTTGCTAACACAACACTGGCAACACTAATCAAAACTTATTTAAACTATTTGGAAACTGATAAAAAAAAAAAGTTGCCTGTGTAAGGTACTTAATTCTACACATTCGTCAAGCGAACACACAGCCCAAAGAGTTTTCATCCTCTTTTTTTCACAAATTTCACAGATAAAACTCTTCTGTCTCTCAGTTGAACAAATTAGAAACTTCCTGATAATTTACCTGCTGTTGCTGTTGATACATGGTAGTTTGCTGGCTAGGAAAGGGGCTGCCCGAGGATGTGCCTTGAGTGGAGAACTGATTGCCATAGGAATCATGTCTGGAGAAGAAACAGATGCGTTACTTGTCTGATCAGATGCATGCTTCACTTTCACAGTCTCAGAGCTCTCTAACTGGGCAGAGCTGTTTGTGGCAACTCCCTGCACAGACCTTTGCTGCTGCTGCTGCTGCTGCGGGTAGCGGCTGGGAGAGTACATCCCCGATTCAGGGGTGGAAGGCATGATGTTTGGCTGCGGAGTTCCGGTTGCTAAGTTGCCCTCAGGTCCCATGCCGGGCTCCGTCCTACATGGAAGCAAACACAGAACCCCACACATCCACTTCAATTCACTCTTGCTCCTCAAATGGAGGAAGATGATCAGAAGAATCACAATAGTGAAGAGAAAAGTAATCATTTCACGTAAGTCAAGCAAATCAGGATCTCACCAGGTTCAAGTACTCACCTCACTCTGTCGTAAGGACCTCCGTAGGAATAGTGTTGCCGCTGTCCCATGGCCATGTTACCCATCCCTGGGCCTGCAGCACGATTGTAAGGGTCACCCATACCACTGTTGGGGCCCTGCCCTGAGGACATGAAGGGATCGCTTCCTGGAGCTGAAATATTGAAAGAAGGACCAATAAACACGTCTACTTCTGCATTAGAAAGATACGTCCTGTCTTCTGGGGACAAAGGGCAAGCAGAAGGTCTCCTACAGCATATTCCAGCGCACAGCCAGATACAGGGATTAGCACTCAAGGAGAAAAGGGAAAGGAGCACACAAGGACTTCCTCACCTTTCCTCATACTGCTGTAAGGATCTTTATTTGGCTCGTAAGACATGCGACCCATCATGTCAGAGGTATTCATGCTGGGCTGGTACCCTGGATTTGGAGTCATGGAGTTCCGCTTCTGGAACGTAGGATCACTACCATCTGCAAAGGCATCCTGAAGGCCCACTGAGTTACTCCTGATTAAAATAAAAAAAAAGACCAACCACCACAAATATAGGATTACAGAGTTCCACACACAGATGCAGAGTCAACAACGTTGCTGTGAGCCATTAACAAAGGAGTAAAGCCACGGAGCTCCACCAGAACAGCCACCTGTGGAACCTCACAGTCACACTGCATCCAGCGTGGTGGAAGAGGGTGCGATGGTTTCCTACCTGATGCCTGGCAAAGGGGGCATCTGACTGTGAGGCGTAGATGCTGGAGTTGGAGGCTTCAGGTCTCCTCCTTCTGCCATGGAGCTGCTGGTGGACTGAGGCGTCTGAGGACCCTGCATTGAGCCCGAACCCGCTGCAAGAACATAAATGTGGTGTAAGCAGCTTTGTACCCTATGGATGCAACCCAGAACCTCCCAAAACATCAGCCTCAAAGAACAGAGCACAAAGAGTCCTTCAAGAAAGAGACAGATCAAACAGGGCCAAAAAAGCACAAGGGGCTCAACACTGCAAGGACATACTGGGCCAGACTTCCCAGAAGAACCAAGAAGAGTCATGTAAAGCTGAGAGGACACGTTCGTTTTCATCATGTCTTCGTTCTTAACCACATCCCATTTCTACACACCGTGCCACCGCTGCAGCACTGTCTCCTGTTGCCCAGGCTATCTGACTTCAAAGGCTGATGCTCTACAGAGCACCATGCAGTGCAGAATACGGTGCTTCCTGCCAAATGACAAGCAATGACCCATCACCTTCACATTCTCCTTCTCCCCAGACAGAAGGTGGGTTTGAGCCCCCTCCTGGAAATTTCATGATCTTTCCAGTGAGAGAAACTCCAGGATGTTGGCCGAAGTCACCAAGTAACTCCGAAGGTGGCTCCTCTGTCTGCTCTGCCCTTCGAAAGGGGTTAATTCATGCAGGTTAATTCAAGCACCACTCCCAAGGATTCCTGGAACAGGGAATGCCGGAGATGCCGGATCTTTCACTGAACAACAAAACCCGTCCAGCAAGTTCCCTGGCTCTGTAGGGGTTGCTTTACGCTACAGTAAGCTTTCATCAAAAATCCCAGGCCGTCATGTGGAATCCAGCTGTGCTGTCAGCTCTAGGAACCCTCCTCTGCCCCGGATCGCTGTGGCAGTGTCAGCTCTCAGGTTCATATGCTCCTCGCAGCTGGCAAGAGCTGAACTCTTAATTAATGTTTCCATTAGTTACCATCCCCAGCACCCGATATCCCTCAGCTTCGGCTCTGCTGGCTGATGAGTCATTTCAGCTATTCATTAAAATCCTCCGAGGTCAGGTCCAGGGCATGTTTGTTTACACCCCACCTTCCTGGCACCCTGTCCTCTTCTCTGTGACTCCCTCCCAGCCTGGGGAGGTCTCGGGAGAAGGAAGGGCAGAGGCAAGCTCAGCAGGGAGGTTCATTCATGGGTCCTCCCCGCCGTTCTCCTTCCCTCGTCATCAGCGCTTCAGCTCCGCTCGCTTCCCCCAGGAATTCGCCGTTTGTAACGCTGGCACCGGCAGGAAGAGGCCTCGAGACATTCCCCGCGTCGCTGCCATTTGGTGTTTGTCCCCACCCCCTGCCGTCCCTCCCACTCACAAATTTACACACAGTTGGACCCAGGCCAGTTCCATGCTCTGGGAATTCAAACCAACGGCAGACGGATTACGCCTCCCCGGGGACACGCCGCAGTTTGCGAGCGGGAACCCAAGGAAGTTGGCAGGAAACCCGCGCCCAGTGCCCACCAGGCAGTGCCCGGTCTGCTCCAGCCAAGTAAACACTTTGGGGTTTTGAGGGTTATGAATGCACACTGCATGGAAAACAGCTCCAGCACCACGAGCTCTGCCTGGATGATTGTCCTGAAAGGCCTTTAGGTGCTCCGTAGCCTCAAAAAGTGGTTAATGGAGAATCACGCAGATTCTCGTCGTTCACACCGTGACGCAGAAGATCACTGGGCAGAACAGGCTGAAATGAAGCTTAAGCCAACGCCAAAAGGTTATGAAGTCTGCAAGGAGAGCAAAGCGTGTGTCTGTGTGGGATGACAGAGCCCTTCATCCAAACGATGGGACTTCAAAACACCCCGCTGTTGTCCCCTCGGCGTTCAAACAGGGAAGTTACTCCCCAGTAAGGACGATTTGCTGGGAGACAGGCCCCTGTGTGGGCAAGTCTGGAGGATGCTGCTTCAGGAGAGTCTCAGCAACCTCCTGGGACAGTAGTGCCCACTGGGACTCAGTGCTTCTCTAAGGCTCTTAAGTCTGGAGCTGAGGTTGAGAAAGCAATTTGTGTTGTGTCCTACACCCTCAGTTCCTCTCGATCCAGGGGAGCAAGAGAGAGGAGGGAAAGGAAAGTGAAAGCGCACCATGAACATGTTGAGTGATACCAGCTTAAAGGATCAGAGGAACCAACCATGCTTCAGTGCTGCCCTCTGCATATTCCTAGTTGCAGGAGTCTGGAGTAAGACAAGTGGAGAGAGGACCATTTAGACAGGGAGTACAGCACAGTCCTCTCACAGCGGCCATCAAACCCCCGGACTAAGTCAACAGCGCTGCACAAACATGCAGAGTCTGGGACAGCAGCCCTGCAAATTCCTGCTGCTCATGTGCTGGATGCAAGAGATGACCTGTACCGCAGCCCAGAGGCAGACCCACAACCTTCACGTACCACCGTATCCGCTAAAACGAAGGAAAAATTGATGCACCATCTAACCCATTCTGACAGGCACCCAGTGCTACAAGAAGTTTTAAGTGGCTTCCTGAAAGTCTCAACCCTCTCCAAATAAACTCCAAATGCTCTTAACATCTTTGTTCCACTGCCCAGTACCTCAAGGGGGCAAGAAAGAGGTTTTGGAAAGAAAGTGGGGATGGATTTGTGGTCTAGTTTAAGCAGAACTCAGCACTTTAGACAGAAGTTTAGTCTAATGGCACAAAAGTTGCTTTATCTTGCAGAACACATCAAGGTTGAAGCTACACTGGGACAGGTTTCCTGACTAGTAAAAAGACAGGATTTTGATCTTTTAAAAAAACAACACTCTGTAACTGAGAGGATAGATAAATGTAGTTGCCAACAGAATATTCGGACAAGCACACTGTCAATCAAGGGCTTAGCAGAGCTGAAACACAACTGCAGTACAATCAAAAAAGGGTTCGTTATTCCACTCCTCAGATGCCAGACAAAGATGATGCCAGGTTTCAGAACCAAAAAGGCATTTTTTTTGCAAACTTTACAGGAACTTCAAAGCAGACAAAGTTTTTATTTTACCTACATGAACAGGCTCCTGACCAGAAAAAGCATCTGAAGGTTTTACTTATATGACAAACTGGAAAACTGAAGCTTATAGGGTTGGGTTGGCAAGTTCAGCAGTAACTCAAGAAATGAACTCAATGCAAATGAGAAAGAAACGATCAGACTTTCCGAAGACTAAAGAGTACAGCATGCACTGCTCGCCCGGGCATTTTCTCATTTCCTCCCCCGACCACTGAACACTATGCTTAAATATTCAGAAACCAGAGCACCTCACCAATTTTGAAACAACAGCAGAAGTTAATTTGAAGGGCCTGAATTTGAGATCATCCAACTTGTAACCGACTTATGAAGCTATCTGGGCACAAAGCTTCAGAAAGTCCTCAACGTCTTCTGCCCAAGTCAGGAAAAAGTACTTCATGAGGAAGACAAGCGCACACCCACGTCAAGCATTCACTCCCAGAAGGCAGCACTTGCATAGTCAAAACAAGCACAACTTTTCTAGCAAGTTCCCAAAGCTAAGCAGTAACAACGAGGGCTGCTGTTAGACTATGCAGAGATCATCTCGAAGAGATAACTCGAGACTTCCCTCTCCACCGGGTTCTCCTAAGGCAGTGATGTACTGGTAAGCACAGAGGTCTGTGTATATACGTTTTCCTTTTTCTTCAACTTAGTACAGAGGTGGGACACACAGAAACTGAACTATCCCAGGAGGCTTGACTTATTCCCAGTATCATTCACTCCCACGTTACAAAAATACTTAATCTACGCAACCAGAGAACATCTAATTAGAAACAGACATGAAGGTTTTGGGAAGATTTGAATCGATTTGGCCCACAGCATATGAAGCTGGGTGTACAGTGCCAGAGATCCTCTGGTTCAAACATTCATTGCACACCTTAAAGCAGTGTCTAAACTCACCTGGAGATGGAGGCTGTATCTTAGTCTGAGACTTCTTTGAATCGGCAGCTGCAAAGATATCTGGAGGGGGGTCTTCACCTCGCTCAATCTTGCACTCAAAGGCATAGAGACACTGGATGTACTGCTTCTTCAAAGAACTAGCTGCACTGCTGGACGTGCCCACATTGAGATTTGTGGCTAACTCGCGCCACTTCTTGTTTTTGTTGACCTGCACAACCAAACAAGAGGCTCTAAACTCAAAATCCCAGCTACTTCTCCTCCCAAGAAATTTTCTGGGAAGCAATCAACCCTTCCCAGCTACAACAAAGGATGCAGTAAGGGCTAAGCAGCGGGCAGCCTTCAATACGAACACCCGGTCACCACACGGGCTGCTGGACACTCACCTGAGTCAATCCTCCAATCTCCTTCACTGAGATGTAGAGCCGGTAAAGGTCCAAGGGTTTCCTGCCTACTGCTGGGAGATTCGTCATGCCCATGGCCTTCTCTTCGGTGAAGGCCAGGTAACGATCCACCCAGATCTTCCTCTCGGGCTCACCCCCCAGCTCATAGAGTTTGGTGATCTTCTCATTGGTTGTAGTAGAGGAACTGGACTTCTAGGAGAAAGACAGACATATCAGGACTGAGCAGCACAAAAGCAGCTTGTTCACATCTGAGAAGGTTTCACAAAAGCAGTCAGATAAGAGCTCGAAGTTCTGCTGTTCTATTGAGAACAACTCTGTGTTAGACCTACACTTGTCTCAGATCAGTCAGGCATTTGACAAAGGTATCACAAAACCAGCTGCTACTCGGGGAGTTCACGGAATACGTGTTTTTAAAAAGTGAAAGGTTTCAGGAACGCTACAGAAACCAAACAAACCTCAAACAGACTTTGCAGAGTGCCATCTCTTTGAGTCATCCTTTGTGGGCTTGTTTGCTAAATTTAAGAGAAAACATCTAATTCAGCTGCAACTGAGACTCCCCATGGCTACTGTACTCTGCCAGAGTGAATGCTGCCCTCTGGAAAGTCTAGTCTCTTACCCAAGTGGTAGATGCCAGGTTAAACTGACACTAAACACTGCAAAGGTATAAAAATAAACACATGTCAATGAAAAATAAAGATCAGAAGCACCTGTTTGGCCAATGTGTGTGAGGGGTCCCTCACGAAGACCATGTCTCTTTCCTTGCCTATTCACTGATGGAAGTCCAGAAATCTCTGGCTACTCTGATATGATGTAAGCTCCTACACTGGTTTGCCATCACTGGCATTATCAGGATCCAGGAAGACTGGTATGGAAAGGTATCACAGGAATTTGGAATACAAGTTCACAGTTATGAAGTGTCACACACTAGTTCCTACACATCCAATTCACTGAACTGTCTATTTAGAGGAAAATAAATTAGAGTGTCTATTTAGAGGTAAAACCTGTGGTCCTGCATCCTGCCTTCTTTCCCAAAGCGTTCTGATGTAGTGCATGAGCATATTATTTTGTCTTTTACCACCTGGATCACATACACGTGGAGTAAAGGTAGGAATGGTTTTGGCAATCCAAATGCTTACTTAAAAATGAACTTCCAAAGTAGAATTGAACTTCAAATCTGATGATGTTTGAGATGAACCCCGGCACTCAAGACTGAGTGTATTCATTAGCACATGAAAGAATCCTCAAACAGCGCAGACCAGAAGGACAAACAACCCTTATTTGTCGTTTCTGGCATCTCCTAGCCCAAGAGCATTCAAGTTCGTCATAAACAGAAAGGCAGATGCCAGGACACATCAGCAGAAGCGAGGGATCTTCTGAACCTTCTTGCAAACTGCTGGTGGTACAGGTGTCAAACTTGCAGAGCACATATTTTCCTTCAGGTTGCAAAAGAAGAGACTAAGGGCTTAGAAACTGCTTTTTTGGTGGTTCTTTTGAAACTGGTAGCAGTAAAGCAAAGAAAACCACTCCCTGAAGACTTGTTTGCCTCCCTCTTCTGGCTTTCACACAGGATTAGTAAGAGGTTTGTCTGTGAAACAACTCTTACAGTTTAGTGTACCACCTCCCAGTTGGGAGGTGATAGCTGACTACCTCCAAGCCTACACCAGAAACAAACTCAGGTTTGTTTACGCTTCTTTTGGCAGTTTCACTGTGGCAGGTGATCATTCCTAATACTAAATTGTTTTGCAAGTGAAATTGATTACTCCCAAAGGACTGGGAAATGCTTTCCTTCATTTCTGAACAGTTTATGAATCCCGGAAGTAAAACCTTCAATTGTTGGAATTTTCCTGATAAATCCTGAAGAACCTCTTGGAACCACTGGTGGAGTTCAAGAACAGGCTGGGCTGGACACATCAAACATAATTCGTGTGAAACCTCCTTACACTTCAACTACACGGTCTTTACCTTTACACTTGTGATTCAACCAACTGTCCAATTAGCTACTCACAGAACCTGAGGGACTCGGATAAAGCTGACCCAAAAGGTCCATCTGTTCAGGTACCTTCTCTCCAGCTAATAAAAGCAAGACTAGCCCACAGCTGAGCCGAGAACATATAAATAAAGGTGTGCCAGGCATCTGTGAGGAATTCTGTTAGACAGAGGCTTGAACTCGTGAGTCATAAACAGAAGAGGATTTGAATTCTGATGAAAAGTCCCTTTCCTGGCCTTACTGAGGGCTAGTAGGTGTCTGCAGGGAATGAGGGTCTCATCATTCAGGCTCTTCAAGAGTACTGTTATTAACATATGTGGATATTTAGCGGTTTATTGCAAATATAGCCAGAGCTTACTCTAAACCACACGTACATACACATTTCAAGACACTTATTTCTTTAAATTACACTCCAAAACATAACACATCCCAAAAGAGGGTATTCCACTCACTCACCACACTCTTGAGTTAGAACCATGGTTGCAAGTAGCCGTCAGATCACACACTACAAGGACAACCATGCTAATGAGAAGTCTGTTCAGGGTAAGGAGGACAAATCAAACTAGGTTCCTCTCCACAACCACACTCACTACTAGATAGATGCACTGTTCAATCCAAGTTAATGTGCCATGGTTTTATTCCTCTGGATGCTGAGAAGGAAGGATGTAATTAAAATCAAAAAATAAAACATTTTACCTTTGACTTGGACTCGGCTTTTGGTGTCCCATCTGCTTTATTGTTCATTTTAGTTGCAGGTGTTAACTTGACGTCTCCAAGACCCATCATTTCAGGGCTTGCTGCCATCCCTAGGAAGTTAAAAGAATCTTTAACACTGATTTTCAATCAAGTAGGACAAAATCGATGAAACACCTAACAGTCAGCACTGGCTTACCTGCAGAGTTGTTAGCCATATTCCCACCCATCGGATAGGGGGGGCCCTGGGGGTTTATCATGCCAGCCATACTGTTAATTCCCTGTCCATATGGAGGTCCAGTGCCCATCATTCCCCCTTGGTTCATGTTGGGATAACCAGGAGGTCTAGAGAAGGCAAGGAAGAAACAAGACACTTATTCCAACTACTAAGCATTAAGGTCTTGTCTTCTAAGGAAGCAGCTTTGCTAAAAGAAACCTTCCACGCAGGAAGCAGAGGGGTGACTTTCTCCAGCTCACTTTTCCAGCAAAAGACCAAAGATCAGGTGCTCTTTTAAAGCTTAGCTACCCTAGAGCCTAAGCCTCGTTCTCAAAAGAAAAAGGGATGTAAACTATTTTGAAAGACAGGCTTCAGTTCCGAACATTTTCACCTTTAATCTTGTTCTACCGAACTTCATTTAAGTCGTTAAGTCGCCTTTATCGAGAACAGCAGATCTGCAAATACTGCAGCCCTGTGCGTTTCGGTGAGAATATATTGTTTGTATAGATCAACGGCGTAGTGCTCCAGCCACATTTAATGATTTTTCTTCCTCTCCTTTTCGTTACCCATACCAGCTACACCATCTTACATGTATCAGAAAACCTCACACACGACTGTTGCTCACTGGTTACTCCAAGGGGCAGGCTCTGATGCCTTTACTGGCATTTGAGAACCTGACCTCTGGGCACTCAGAGGTAACAGGCAGCAGACTGCACAATCAGCCCTCAACTCTGGATGAAAAGCACAATGCTCAGTCAGACAACAAATATATCTAACAGATTTACTGGGGGAACCCAATTTATAAGTAAGTTAATGGCTCGCAAGGCATTCTGGTAGGCCACGTACACCTACTCTGAAACGTGAAATCAAGAAAAACCCAAACCAAAACACCACAGAAAATAGTTGCAAAGTTCAGAGCTGAATTCCAGCTCCCTTTCCCACAGCTGCTCATCAAGGCCCTAAAAGGAAGAAGTTCACTACACTGGACAAGCAACGCCTTGGTCCAGACTAATGCAGCTGGATGTCTGACAGATTTATGGGCCCTATCACACACGCAGCGTCTTTGAAGTCACTCGTGTAACAAAGAAGAAAGCGAAAACAATTGAAGGGATCTCAGAGTTAAATAGATTTCACCTGTGAATATTAAAGATCCCCTAAGCACGTCATTGATGATGTATTCCAACACGCTGCTTGTCCAAGCTTTATGTTTGGGTTTTTTTTTTTTAACACTTCAGATGGATGAAAAAAAATCTCCAAGAAGGACAAACCTTCAAGGAAGTGCATGTTCAGTACTACCCCAACTTTGGGTTAGTCCATCCACAGCTCTGAAACCTGGATCTGACACAGGGAAGGGACTTGGATAGCGGGGGAAATCTCATTGCTCACCTGTTCTGGATGGAGTTGGCAGCAGCATGCATGGCGGCAGCAGCCGCTTCTTGTGCTTTGCGATTCATGCCAGCTGGTGGGGGACACATCCCTGTGCCCACCTGAGGTGGCATATTCGCCATGTTAGGTCCATAAGGTCTGTTCCCCATGGTTGCGTGGCTCATCCTCCCTGGAGGAAGGCCGCTGTATGGTGGCACGCCAGTCTGCCCATGCATCTGGCTCCCGGCTCCCATGGGGTTCATACTTCCTCCCATTCCTGGACTGGGGTAGTTGGCATTGGACATGGCATTGTAGTTTGGCTGCCTGGGATAACCTCCTAAGGAGATAAAAAGAGGGAAAGACAACATCGCTCAACTAGTTAGTTTATGAATCACCATAAAAATCTTCTATCAGCAAATATTTAAAGATCACTAACAGAGATGAGGGGGAGTGTTAACACCTCAACAAAAAGTCAAAGTACTTGGATATAAGCCACATAAAATGTGTTTTGACGTAGCCAAGTAGCAACATCGATTCAAAAGCTGCCTGAAACTCTCCCAAACCTCAACTGAGCAGAGCGAGCTAAATAGTCCAGGACAGGATGCAAAAAAACTCACTTAACCCTTTCCAAAACATACAACACTCAATTTTCTTCCTCTCCAAAGAGGACTGGTCCTTCTTCTCTATTACATCGAATGCAAAACCTCCATCTTTTTAAACGAGAAGGAAGGATCCTACATTCAGAAGTACAACTAGCCCTGAAAGCAACATATTCCATCAATCTCAACACAAACAAAGCACAGTTCCTTCCAGCTCTTAAGGAGCGCCCTGTTTTGTATTACCCACACACTAAAGGGGAGGACAAATAAAAACAGTTTATCAAAGACAAGATATTACAATAGAAAGAGGCATTTTCTACTTGCTGAGCTCAGTTCCCACCTTGAGGTCCGTACTGCCCGCCCTGGGGTCCGTAGCTTCCCATGGAGTTCTGCTGGTACGGCCCCATTCCAGCATGCATCTGTCCTCCAGAAGACTGACGGGGAGATAAGGCTGAGCCAGGCTGGGGCGAGCTGTACTGGGGCATCTGAGGATTCCTCTGCATGTAACCTGGTCACCAAGGGAGTGCAACAGACAATTATTAGTGCAAAGTATCCAGAGGTGTCACTGAACACACGTGCTCTTAGGTAACAGCAGCCTCCAGGACCACTAACAAAGTCCTTTCAGCAACAGCCTGGACAGATTTTACAGTGGTTGCTATTAAGGAGCCAGTGTTATCTGCTAAGATAACAGATCCAATTTCCTCTTTTAGCCAGAAAAAAAAACCCTTAGCGTCACAGGAGTAGACAGCACGACTCCGCAAACTCTAGGCGCTTCTTGTTGTTGTTTTCTGTTCATTTGTTGGTTTTCTCAGGGTGACAACTATATACCTTCAGCCATGAGAGCTGAAATTTCTCATGCATTTTCCCCCACACCAACCTTATTCTTTTAGGGGGAAAAAGGCAGGCAAAAGTGTTGCGATCACCCCTTGTTTTGAAGCTTAACTTCATGGACCTTGGACAAGCAACATTCACAGAAAAGCGTGTCAAAAGCCAGGGAAAACATCTTGCAAGCCAAACTACTAGCTTGGATGGAACATTACAAGGCCGAATGACCAGCAACAGTTGAATTTACTAACACTTGCAGCTTATAAACCTGGGGCAGCTTTTAAATGCTCTCACACCATAGAATCCATGTCATCAGGCCAGGTAATTTTTAGTTACACATCTAGCTTTACAATTAAATCTTTTAACTCATGTCACACACCTCGATCTTGCGCTATGCTTGACTGGTTCATGGAAGGATGCATGATACTGTCCGACTGGCCACTGGGCGGTCGGGGTGGCATCTGATTGCCTACACCACAAAAAGGAGAGTGGTTAATTACAAAAACTGCACACCACAAAACGCAGGATACAAGAGCATTAAATACCAGAACTACAAACAACTTCAGGAGAAGGGTATGCTGGCCACAGTGAAGAAAAACAAAAGCAAGACCAGTTACATGAACCCAGCAAAACGACACTGCTGGTTTACCAGCCATCCCACTCATCCTACTGCATCCTTTAAAAGTTACAGACGTTTTAAAGCAAACAAATAAGATCACAGGACCTCAATAACCACACAGTACTGACACTGGCCAATTCCTCCCCACTAGCCACTTTAATTCCCTCTCCAGCTGTTTGAGGCAGTCCCACCAAAAGACCAACACGTGCCGGCCAAGCAGCGTTACCTGGTACTGCAGCAGGTGAAAGTGGACCAGAGCGAGACTGAGCAACACTAGCTGGAGATCCAACTGGGGATGGGGAGGGTCCTCTGATGCCTGGCAGGTGAGGAGAGGTATGTGGAGAGAAAGGAGACTGAGCTGGGTTACTCTGCTCTCCTTGACTGCTGGAAATCCCTGATGTGCTTACTCCAGGACTCAGGGCTCCTTCTGTACCCATGGGTAGATCATCTATTGAACCAGACAGGTCCTGCAACACACAGAGAAACAGATCAGGCAAAAATCAAAAGACACGGGACTGTTCTCTCGCATACCACTAAGAAAGAGCGTGTTTCTCCCTCAGGCACACTACAAATAGAAATCAATGAACTCGGTTCATGTTATTGTCAGTAACAAAGGCTGCTGCAGACTGAGGTACCTGCCAAATGTGTCTTATCCTGCTGCCTGTCTCTGAACCCAAGAGTTCCCTAGCTGGTTTGCTGAGTGCTTGGTGACGGTCCAAACAACTGGCTAATTCTCCTATTTGCTTCTTTTAGTTCAGTTTAGAGGCAGGAAATATAGTTAAAACTGCAAATAGAGGAGACAGTCCGTGTGATCATGGCTTGGAAGAGAAACGTGGCTCAGCCCCTGAAAGACAGAAAACTCCTGCCTCACCATAATTAATTCATAAACCTCATATGAGCTGGGAAACTACTCACTTGAGATGGATAAAAACAAACTAAACAGAGATTTAAAAGAAAACCATAAAATACTCTTCAGGGTTCCCACTTCCCTTTCTTCAAAGACAGCAAAAATTAGCAGTTATGGTATCAGCCTTTAAAGTTCAGCTTTTCTTGAAGGCAAGGCTAGAAAATACCCTTCCTACTGCATGTATCCACCCTGAAAAAGAAAAGCACGAAAAGCCTAAGGAAGTCGAAACCTCCAATTGCCACGGTAGCAACTGCAAAGTGACAGCACCAAAAATCAGTTGGCGAGTCTGAAAAAACGGGGATACTGCCAAGCAGATGATGTGTAGATCCAACACGTGCAATCGTCCTAGCTGTTTGATAACAAGGTGCATCAGCTGTTCAGGCTTGGCCTGGAGTAAACGAGTAAGTAAGAGTCCAAGACATTTGAACAGAAAACTGGGATGTTACAACTTTTCACACGATTAGGTAAAATCTCTGCCAGAGATTCAAAGCATCACAGCGGGGGAAGAAGTGGCAGACCAAAGCTTACCAGGACTTCACCTTTGCTTCCTAAGTCTTTCAGAGCAATCAGCCCTGGGCCAGAAGCGTTCTGGACTGAGCCCTGAAGGCATCTCATATCAACTCCCTCTGCACAGAATTCAGCTGAGCAGCATGAACAGAGCCAACCTCATTTAAAACACCAGGCAGAAAGGCCAAGCCAACTGACAAATAACTTGGACACCCTGGTCTCGTTTACAGGGACTGGATGATGCCGTGCTTAGCAGCAGTTTGGATAACATTTTCCCAGCTCTGTGCAGTGCAGAAGGATCTCAGACATAAGATACTGCAAAGCTTATCAGCCTTTGGAAGCAAGCAAGAGTCCTATCACTCTGCAACACCTGTCAGCCAGGTGATGTGAGAAAAGGCTCTGACAGCACGTCCCCATCATCTAAGCTGGAGAACAGTACGTCACCACATCCTACGAAGTGGAAAACTGGAGTTACAGAAGAGTGAAAAACGGCCTGGGATATATCCAACCACCTCATCGCACTTGTTGGACAGACAGTGACATTCAGAAGGACAAAGGGGAGAGCTGGGCATCAGCTGCACCACATCCAGTTGTCTGCTGCAGAAGGGCAATCTCGTCTATTTTAACAGCAGAATTCGATCAAAGTGCTTCTAACAAATGCTGGCAAATGCTACATTTGAGCTGCAAACGCCAGTCACTTGGTGGGATGACTTAGTGCATAGCATGTCCTTCCTCCCCTTCCATTACTGCTTCTGTTTGAGAGATCATTTCCTGCACGACAGTCTCAGAGGTATATTTGTTTACTGCTGAAGTATTATCTTACTCAGGAAAAAAAAAAGCTTTGTTTTATTTCAATGAAAGCTAAAAAACTGCAGAAAAGCCTAAAAATAGTGTCAAAGAGCTCTTTTAATTTTCACTACCATCCTATTGTAACATCAAAAGCGTCGCTCGTCTACACAGCTACTTGTTTTTTCCCCGGGACAACTCGGACAAAACTCACATTCCTACTGCGGAAACCATCTGAGGTGGAAGTAGAGAGACAGTATTTCCAACATTTTGCATTAGAAAGCATCAACCAACACAAACAATGAAGAACAAACACTCCTCTCCCCAAGACCCACTGCACTAACTCCAGCCACAGGTAAGAGAGACGCATCTAGGTTCCCCTCCGAGGCAATGAAGGGATCAGAATGTCCAGAAGCCAATTCAGTCCAACTAAAATTGGACAGGAATACTGGTATTTCCCTTCAATACATTAAGGTACTTTTAGTCTGAATCACCAAACGTATCCAAACGCTGTTTTCATCATCACTGAAAGGAAGCTGGAGGCTAAAACCCTTTGCAGCTTTAAAAGGCCCACCACCACGAGTTTATGTGGGTATGGCATTTCAGAGCAGTTGAACCTCGAGACCAGAGGGGCAGGGCCTACAGCTACTTAGATGAGTAGGAAAAAAAAGGAAAAAAAAAAACCAAAACAACAAACCACATTACAAATGTACACCTGAGACAAAATACTGGCATGAAAGGACAGAGACAGAGCAAGTGTGCAAAGGGAGATGTGAAAGTTTCCTCCCGTTATCAGCAGTATAAGTGACATAAGTGACATGCTTCTCCAGGAAGCAGAAGAGAAGCTTTGCCTCCAGGATCTGAGGAGGTCACTGCCTGCTACACAGTACGGGCAATATTCACACATGAACTGGGCAGACTAAGAGGGTACGACTTGGTAATGCCAGGCGTGAAAAATATCTGCAAGACACAAAATGAAGCAACGTTAAAAACGGTTTGAAAGTTAATTCCCAAGTAACTGGATGACAATCTTCAAAGCCGACGTCTTCGACCTTGCCTGTGCATCAAAGCTTCACCCAAGTACTGCAAGTCACTTAAAACCATTCCGTTTTCATTAAGCAGGTTGATGCAGGGTTGCTGCAGACATGCGAGCGAGGGCCCCTCGGCATTGCGAGCACACCATCACCGACCTCACGCACAGGGAAAGTAGGTCTCCTGCCTAAAGGCTGTGGATCGGACCCTTGGACCACCAGTTTAAATAAGTTAGAAGTGAATGACATGTCGACCTTTGTTGGATGTTAGGACGTGAACTGAAACACGACCATAAAAACCAAGTAACTCATAAACTGACTTTCACCTCTAAAGATCTGTAAGTTTTACGAATTCCAACAATAAAGTCATTTCCCAGGAAAGAAACGCTCTGCCAGCACAGCAGCGTTTTCCGAGCGCGGTATTCCGCAGAACTATGTTTCTCAGACGTATGACTCCTGCAAGGAGAAGGAGAGAAGCAGGGACTGGAACACCTGAGTGCCAGCAGCTAACCAGTAAGGAGCCGTTTTCCCCCTATCAAGTTATTTTCTCAGGATGCCAACCATCAAGGCACAGAGTGTTGGGTTTTCTGACTAAATCTAAAGGACTTTTGACTTAAAAAAAAACCTGAAGCGTTTTTTGACTAAACCTTCCAGCTCTGATACCCCATTTACTCAAGTGCACCACAAACTCAGGGAAAAATAAAGAAATCTCTCCATCTCTCTACAGACCGTTTTAAGGACAGCCATAGCGGAGAAGCTTTTTTTAAAAAAAAAACCAAACAGGAAAACCTCACTGAAATAATGGAGACCTGCTGCTGTCAGCGTGTTCTGGATGAAGGCCAAGAGGAGAGGGCCAGTGAGGTTTTATTTGCGTCCCGTGGAGCATCAGGAGGAGAACTGGAAAGCCGGAGCGGCACCAGGAGAAGGGCTCTCCTCTCCCCTCCTCCCGCGAGCGCAGCCGATGGAGCCGAGACAGGAGGTGAGGCTCGACAGCAGTAACTCTGCCAACTTGAAGGAAACGTCAGGGTCTGGAGAATTTCCTCACGTGTTTCCAATGTGTTTTTTATGCATTTTATTGCTCATCTGCCATGCAGATCAAAAAACGCTGGAGGGATTCCAACTATTTCGCACAGAATCTCACACTCCAGGCTGGCTGCAGCCCCAAAGCCTGAGTTTCTTCACTTGAAATACTGCCCAGTGTTATTTTGGGATGTGACCTGATAGCGGAAGCCCACAGGGACCCTGAAACGGTAACTGTTCCAGCTGCGACTGGTTGCCCGAGCGTCGGCGATGCCAGCGCGGGCTCGGCAGCGCTGCTGACAAACAGGGACTCAGCAGCTCACACCTCCTTTTCACACCACAACAAAACCCTGCCTGAAATCGCACAATCTGGTACCCGAAGGAGGGGGCACGGGAGTTCATCCGTCTCAGGGAAAGGCTTGCAAGTCCTGGCGTGACCAGTGCAAGGGAGCCGGCTGGTTTATGCTGGAAAGAGCGAGGGTTTTTTTCTATGAAAAGAGGAACCACCATTTCACTATCTGATACAGGCTCATTTGTTAAACAAACGTAAAGATGAAACAAGAAATGCTTAAGATCAAGGTAAGAAAACCTCATTGGAGAAGAGTCAAGGCTCCATTCCAGCCCATCCCAGCGATGTGGAAGAGCAGGAAGACTGACCAGAAAGCAAATCCATCCCCCCCTCAGGGACTGCTCCCCTGGCCATCCCCAGCCTGAGTGCACAGGGAAAGCGGGAAGGAGAGCGGCCGGGCTGGGATGACTGTGGGCACTACCAGATCACCAGACAGCACTCAAGGAAATTATGATCTGGAGACGAGCATGTGGTGGAACTTAGAAACTCTGTAAGGTCAGTTGTTTCCATAAAGATGCTTACAAGCAAGACTAGAGAACAATGGCTAAATTTATTCCCCCATTCCTTCTGAAAGGGAAAAAGCCTCTTCATTGCTTCTGACTAATTGAAATACCTACTTTCTATTACAATTTCATTTTCTCTGCAGTTGCTTTTCCACTCATACGAGAACTATCAACACTTAAAAATCCCAAGCTTGTCCTTTCCTTCCCTTTTATTTCCACACCCAAAATACCTCAATCCTCTCTATCACAAAAATTACACAGCTGACTGGCAAGCCAGGATCTCCCTGCTATTTCGGGGAAACAGACTTGTTCCTCCTTCTACCGTACCGACAACTGAATCTTGCGTCTCATGCTTCGCAAAGCACTCTACCTCGTAACACAAAGTGTCCTGGAGACCTCACCGTGCTCCGTTTACACCAGACTTACAGACTCACATCACATCCAAGGAGGCACCTTGCAAAGCTGACTTGAGATTTCCCCAGATGCGACGGAAGGGTCTGGAGAAGGCTCTGCATCCTGCCATCGCCTTCCCACTTAGTTTCTGCCTCTTCCAGATTGCTTTGCCAGTAGAAACAAGAAGTTGGAGCTGGGTAACACAAGTTAAGCTACGGTAGACATCTAGTTGATGCTTTTCATCTAGAGAGAGTTATAAACTACTGTCTCCGAAGCACTTTCTTGCTGACAAACCAAAGAGTCAGAACGGAGTTTTTCCATCTCCAAGCTGGTCCAGCTTACCGGAGACACACGCTCCTGCAAGCCCTGCATCACCACCAGCTCCATTTCACCTGCCCTACTTCAAAATTCTGACAAAAACCATCAGCACATACTGCCACAAACCAAAACCCACTGAGCACTGGCTCTCGGCATTTGTTAGGCAGCCACAGGAACGCTGAACACCGTGGGCAGGAAGGTGAAGTCCTACCACCACCATGAGAAGAAAGTGATCTATTCCAAAGCCAAAGCAGATTTCCAAGTCCTGTCCTATCCCAAAAGTATACAAGTTTTCCCAGGGAAGACCACCATCCACCTCACTCTGCTTTTCTACCATCGGTTATTGTGCAGAAGATGAGTTCATCTTTACAGCACTAAAATGATGATCGTCATTCTTGGTGTGTGTGTGGGCTGGACAAGAGACAAAGGGGGAGAGGAGGAAGGATGCGTGCAGGATGTATCTCTGATAAAATCTCTCTCCACATCTAGAACATTTCTGGAATTTAAAGTGAAATGAGAGATCTTGTTAACACTCTGCTCCTCTGTGCTGTGTACCCTGTCATACTTTGGGAGGAGTGGGGTAGAAACCAAAAATACGTCATTTTAAGCAGCCAGTTTACCTGTTACCGATTTTGTGTTCGTACACGTGTGGGAAGCATGTTCATCCACATTCCCAAGCCACCCAAGATGACTGAAGACTGATCAAATACAACCAAAGCCGAGCAACACAAGCTGGCGTCCCCTTGAGCAAATACAGCTTTCCTCCAGTGCCACGTAGCTCTTACCTCTTACTCTCTGAGACGCTGAAAACTTTGCTTTTAGTTTAACAGGGAAAGATTACTTTGTCCTGGCGTAAGAAACAGGGAATGACCAGAAGGAAGGTGGCTGCCACACTAGCATGAGCTGCACGGTACACTTCTGTGCTTTATGAAAGCTTTCTAACTTCATGGCTTTGCCTCCTCTCTCATATCCCTGCTTCAAAATGGGCCAAGATCAGCAGTAAGAAGGAACAAAGGGATTTAATTATGCAAAGAAATCACTGGGTTTGGCCTCTCAGATATGACCCTGGAAGCTCAACCTCTGATCTGACCAAGAACCACACATGAGCAACTATGAACTAGACAGATCTCAGGTTCTGCAGCAAGCTCTTCGGGAGGAAAATCCAAGATCCTGGTTACAAAACTAATCATGCACAAAAACATTCAGGACCTATTCCATGCCACTTACTCATCCAGTTCTTAGTTGAAGGAAGTAAGCGCTAGACTTTTAGTACTTCAGGGAAAAACACCAGCCCACTAAAACAAACAGCAGGAAGGTAACACTATCAAGGCTTCAGCCTCTGCTACACGGAGTCCATATTCCCTCATGAGGAGTGTAAGCTCCTCTCAGGCATCAGCGCTAACAATTACAGACCTAAGATGGGGACTAGAACATGCAAGAGAGATTCGTGCCGTTTTCTTGCTCAAAAAAGAAGCTGAAAAGCTCATTCTTCCAGGCTGGCTTTAGACAAACTGGTAGAAGCCGCTCGCTCTAGCTGCACTGCAGGAAAAAGAGCGCTTGGAAAGGAGGCTGTCAGGAGGAGGGGCTCAGTGCCACGCAAGAATTTTACTCTGATTGCAAAAATAAGCTGCTGTTCTAATCCACCTCAGTAAATGTAGGTGAGTCGGGTTGTTTGGCAGAAAGCAGGTACGAAATAAAAAGGGAGGATGGCAGACGAGGTGCTGCTGGCTTTGCTACATTCCTGCAACGGGAGCCCTTGCAAACAGCCAGCGCTGCTACCGCAGCAGCCATTGATTTTTCAGAGGTCGATACTCCACTCCCACGGATCTACTCGGCAGGAGCTTTAATCACATCCACTGCTCCTACCCTGTGCCGTCCCTCCTTCTCAGCACCTTCTAAATAAATTTTTTTTAAAGAAAAAAGGGGTAGGGGGAAGCTTTCCTCCCCTCCAAACACTGAGCAAATACGAATTTCACATTCTCGGCCTTTGGAGAGGAGAGATTCCAAAGCTGTACGTGCAGCACAACGTATAGAAGGAGTAACACGACTCATCCGCAGAACAAGATGTCGCGGAAGGGAAAACGCACCGCGCGGAAGGGCAGCGTTCCCGCTCGGGGAGCGCTGGGTGCTGAGCTCTTCTGCAGGACCCTGCGAAATGCAGCAGCAAAATTCTCCACCAGAGAGCTTCCATTTAACCCTTTGAAAGCCACTCGGCTTCTAAAAAGTACTCCTAGGTTCATCTAAACATTGATCCAACATGAAATATTCCAAACGGCAATGGGAAACGCTAAAGCTTTGCTTGACAGAGTAGCGTCGCTTCGGCTGACACCGATGTTGGCCCAACCATCCCTGCAGCGGCGTCGCCACGCGGAAGGATAAAACCTCAAGCTTCGACAGTAACGCTGATCCTAAAACAAGCTGCAGGAAAGAAGCACGGAGGACCCCAGGCACAACGAGCAGCAACATCACAGCAGCATCTGAGGATGCTCTCGGCAACGTCATCTTTTTGGGAAGGTGTTGGGATGCAATGGGAGCGAGAACTACGAGTTGATCACATCGATCACAAAAGCTGACCTAACTCCAGGCCTTGGGGAGGAAAGTGCAAGCGAGAAACTAGTGCAGCCCTCAGATGACAGACCACAACTCGTTTATTTAAAGAGCTTTTGTTTTTCTTCCAGAGGTTTTTAAGTATTCTCCTTCGGTCTGAGGACAAACCCCAGATCATATAAAACGCTCAATCACGTAAGAGGCAGGAAGTTACTCTCCTATTGCCAGCCCTAAGGATATTCCAATTCCCCAGCAGCGCTTCCTCTGGAAGGCGCTTTCCAGTCTCCGATGTGTTCAATTTAGACTCCGAAAGCATTTAGTCATCTCAGCATGTGATTATGCCACCATGCCAACCACGCGAGCTAGGGCGAGCAAAGAAATGCAGCAAAAGCAGGAGTCTGAAACAATTAAAAATTATAAAGGCTCTTGTTGAGGCCAATACTTTGGATTTCAAGACAACTCGGCTTTTAGCATTGTTATCAGGCTCTTGGAAACAATAAGAGCAACAGAATCAATTTCTAAAAAAGCAGAAGGAATGAAGATTTTAGGAGAGAACAAGATTCCTAAGGCACCAGGTATTTGAAAGCCTGATGAGCCGGGCGGTCACCTCGCTGGAAAAAAGCTGCCGAAACGACAGCTGGAAGCTGGCAGCTCCTTCCCAAAGTCCATCATACCTGTGGGGAGGCAGCAACGGAGTGACATGAGGGGCTACGGCTGAGCCCGCCGGCGCTGCCAGCTGGGGCATCTCCAGACAAATCACTTCCAGTCGAGAACCCGTCCACCACACCCACACCCAGGTACCGCTGGTCCGGATGGGACAGAGGAACTGAAGACACATTTGGAAAGAATCACGGAAATTCTCCTCTCGCCCTGGCAGGGAGAGGTAACATCACCACGGAAACCTGGCCCAGGCCAGAAGCTGATGAACGCCCAGCGCTGCCCTCGGGGTCAGGGTGCCACAACAGTCAATTCCTAGAGATGTCCCTTCTTGTCATTTCAGGAAATTCAACTCTTTTTTTTTAATTTTTTTCCCCTTTTAAATAAAGGTTTCTATTTTCCTGGACAAGACCTGCTTCAAAATCATAATAAAAACCAATTACACAACTCCTCCTCCAACTACCAGGACTTGTTTGAAATCACAGCGCGAACCTTGTACCTCCAAGGGCGCGGGCACGAGCGCATCGAGCGCCGCAGGAAGGGAGCGGAGCAGCCCGAGCCCTGGGCCCCTGCCATGCCCCACGCTGGAGCGCCATGTGGAAAGAGCTTTCTCCACGGCATTTATGATCGCGCACTCCAAGCGTGCCAAAAGGACATTAACAGGAAAATGATTCCTGTAAACTGAAAGCTCAGGTGTGGCGGCGTTTAAAACGCGCGCAGCGCCGTCAGCCAAAGCTAACACCTTCATCTACCCCTGCGACCGCTCCGCGCAGCAGATGAAGGTCACGCCAACACGGATTCTCCCTCCCTCGCACGGTGCGGGACCTCCGGCAGGGTTAAGTTTTGATGGAAAGGGAAGAGGAGGAGGCTAGCATGCCCGACATCAGACCGACAAGCAGCTTCCGCACATTTTAAAGGGTCTCCAATGACATGAAGTCAGCAGCAAAAAGGAAGTGAAAAACGGATTTCCAACCACGAGCTCCTTGCGAGCGCGTTTCGAAGCGCAGGGTCACCTCGTGAGCGCGCGTCTCAGCGGCTACGGCGCGGGGAGCAGCGCTGTGTTTTCGGGCTGCGGCAGCGCAGGGGGCGCGTGCGACAGAGCACAGACTATTGTTCGGGATCCAAGACCAGAACTGGTCATCCTACAGCAATTTCCTGATTAAACACTGACCCGCCTAGGAGCTCCGGTCAGGCTCTTAAGAGCAAGAGCCCATTTCCCCAGCCAGCCACCCGCCATCCCTGCCGCCCACCACGCCAAGGTCGCCGTCTTCTTTTTCCGTTGGCTCCGTAACCGAAATCACTCCTAAGAAAACGAAAGGTGGAGGGGGGGGTTAGGGGAATCTGTGCGAGGCGTGCAGGCAGGAAGCGGAGCTGAGCCGCTCATGACCAGAATAGAAACAGGAAACGAGCCCGGCATCGAGCATAGCGCAACCCGCTGCCAGCGCAGGCTCCGGCAAAGCTGCATCGCCGGCTCCGCGCGGCGGCGTCTCCAAAGGGAGGCTTATAGGTGGTGAAGGCGGAGGGCTCCGTGCAGCCCGGAGTGGGCTCGGGCGATGCAGCGTGGGGTGGGGAGCTTCCTCCTGAGCAGCAGGTCGGATTAGCTCAGTTCGAACCCGGAGGAAGGGGTGGGAGGAGAGAAAATTGCCACATGGACAAATAGCTGAGCGAGCCTGAGAAGCAGGTCACAGGCGTGAAACGTGTCACTGGAGTGGCTGGAAGGTTAAGGTGGCTTTGTGAGGGGCACTTCGCACTCTCTGTGGCTGTAGAGGTTATTAGCAAAACAAAAAATAAAAAAAAAAAATAAATAAAAGGAAAAAAAAAAGCACAGCCTTCTCAAGAAACCACACAAAAATGATGGCCACAATCACACACCGAAAAGCTCAGGCAGAGGAGCCTTGGCCAGGAAAAAAAAAATAAATTTTTAACTCCTTGTATCACCATAACTTGGGATAGAAACCTTCATATCAGCATAAACTGGAATGCACCGATCTCTAATACCAGTGTTTCAGGTATCGTGCTCCTTCAGGCACGCCTCGGGTGTTTATCTGCACATCCGCTGATGCCCAGGCACCCCAGCATGCAGCCACCGTGCTCTGAAATGCATCCATCACTAATCCCTCTCTCAAGGCAAGCAATAAGACAAGCTCAAAAGGCCAAATACAAACCAAACAGAAGCAGGAAGTCCCATATGGAAAAAGAAAAAAGAGCCAAAAGAAAAAAAAAAAAAGAGTCTGAAGTGATGAGCAAATTCAACTAGAAAAGGTTCTTTTCCCCTCTCCCAGAAGAAATTGTCAAAATGATTAATTTTGAACTAATTTTGAGTTTTTAAGACAATGTTAATTTCCTGGGCTGCACCTCCCTCCCCATCCATGGCAGCTCTGAGACAGTTTTCTGCTGCATTTCAGCCTGTTGCATTGATTATTTCCAGGTCAGGGGGTGCAGCTGACCGAGCTCAACTTCATTCCGCTTCAAGGACCTACACAGCACCAGCTGAAATGACCACTCTGTAAGAACAGAAAATCCAAACGGTGCTTCCCTGACAACCTCCAGAGTGTCCAAATTCAGAAACTCCTTGACTTAAGAAAGGAAGAGGCGACCAAACAAAGAAAAACACCCCACAACTGCTGGAGATATTGACAGAAAGATTCTTTCTGCATGAGCCAAACTCTGCAGCCTCACTCCTCTCCTCTCCCCACAGAACCCAATTTTGTTAAATCCATATTGCAAAGATCCAAGACCAGAATGCACATTCCGAGCAGATCAAGCATTGGGTTTCAGTTAGTTATATTCCTTTCTGCCATTGACAAGACACTTTTCAGACCTGAAGTCAGAGAAGAACCAAAGTGGAACACAGCTGGATAAGCAGAAGAGTTTTCCAATAGCGCAAAATACTGCGATTAAAATGATTCCCACTCCACATCAAGATGAAAATAAGTTGCCCAAAAAAGGGATGGGGTTTTTCCCTCAGGCTACGCAGTACACCGACCAAAACAAACTAAGGATGTTCTGGGGTGGGAATTCTGAAGCTTCTGTACAAGCTGCCCCAGTTTGCGTCATTACGCATTTGCTGCAACAAAAACTCAAACACAGCCTTGCTGCTTCAGGACCTCCAAAACCTCACCAGTATCTGCCCTCCTGGTTTGGCCCCAAGTCCCACCCCATGCAGAACCTTTCCCATCAAAGCACTGCTGAAAACAATACCTCTCACAAAAGCTTTGTTTTCCACAGATAGGAAAACTTCAACCAGAGAAATCCCAGAAGACCCAGTGAAAAGCAAATACAAGCCAGTATATACTGGTATCAAATCAGTTTTGCTTTATAAAATGCTTTTGGGGCCAACCTGTAAGTCCTAACACCACGGGGTATCAACTCCCGTGGTTGGGAAGGTATGAACAGCCCGGTGTAGCAACCACTGTCTTGAGGCTCTAACTCCTCATCCATCTCAAAGACACCAGGCACTTGCACTCAACTCCTTGAAGGCAGTCTGTAAGATGGAGACTGGGCCAAGGTAACAATCTGTTGCATGTTTCGTAACAAGATACAAGATTCCTCCCAACAAACCTCATGAGACCAGAGAACTTTGCAGCAGAACTGATTTGCAATCCGAACCCAAATGGATGTCCTAGCATCCCATTTGCTTCCCCTGTACTTGCTACCAGCACCTTCCATGTGTAAACACAAAGTAATTAATAGCTGGAAATATTTGACTCCTACAGGCTCAGAATCCAAGTCTCAAAAGGTAAAGACACCGAAGAAACTGGATACGACTCGCCAGGAAGAATTCTTTGCTAAGGAGAAGAGACTAGGGAATCTCCTGGGAGAAACAGATTTCTACTAAGGATTCCTCTACTACACCCAGACACAAAAGACGACGCTTCACTTCTCCCATACACAACAGCAACCGAAGTTTAGTTTAGCTGCAATCCTGACAGAGCCTCCCTAGGGAAGCAGCAAATTCTCCAGAGAAGTTCTTCACCCAGCCTGCTACAGGAAAAGAGCACCAGCCAGGACGCTCACGTGGACACATCACTCTTCAAAAGGCATCAGCAAGTTCAAGTTAGCAGCAGGATTCTCCCCGAAAATACAGCAAGTGTAACCTTCAGAAAGGGAACAACAAACCAGGAGACATTTAAGCCAGACCAGCCTATAACACAAGTAGAAATGGACAACCAGACGTTCTGAGCAGACAAACCATTAAAGAAATCAGTAACTGGACTCCTCTGCTGTTAGAAGTCTGGAGATGGGAACATCGTCAGGAAAAAGTTTAGCCAGTGACACAAAAATCGTTATCGGGAGGGTATCCTGAAGACCCCCACCCAGAACAATCAACACGATTGTTTCTCAGGCAGATCCTAACAAAGCCAGCAAGAGCTCCCAGGAGTTGGGCAACTTGACAATGTCACCACCCAGGAGATCACCGCCACCTGAAATGGTGATAGGATCAGCCAAAGAAATACTCCCCCCTTTACTGCTTCGAACTCCAACATCAATGTTGATGTACAATATTAACGTGTAAAGGCCAAAGACTCGAAAAGGTGCTGGGTACCTAAATTTAACACCTCATAAGAACCTAAAAAGCAGCAACCTCCTTTTCCTGCTGGAGCTGATCTATGTTTAATTAAAGATGATGCATGGCACTATTTGCCCTGATTCCAAGATACCTAGTGAGCTATTCCACAGCACCCACCGAGGCTTGGAAAAGGGCTCAGAACTCCACCAAAAATTAAAAGCCCACAAACTAACTATGCTTCCATAAGTCATATATAATGACAAAACAGGGATCTAGGAATCCTCCCGAGTAGGATAAAACTTTCTAAACCAGACAGACTAAGCAATATAAGGAAGATAAAAATAAATTGATAGCACCCTTCCACGCAGCTCTTTTGTTTCTAAGCATCCCCAGGCCAAACTTTGTGCAAGAGAGTGATCACTGAAACAAAGAGTTGGCTTCCATACACCTCAGAGGTCCTCCCTTCAAACCATTCCACAACATCACTGTCTGATGCACGTCTCAATCTACCAACAGTGGTGCTGGTCTTGTCCTACAAGATCCTAACTAGAGAACAAAGAACAATAAAACACGTAAGAGAATAAGGGTGAGTTTCTGCAGGGGGTCTCCTTTTTTTAATTTTTGCTTACCGAGGAAGAGAAGGCCCAAAAGTAAACCTGGGTTGAGCAAACTAAAGATTGCTTGACTTCCTAAATGCAAATTATTTGGTGAAAAAGTCAGGAAAACAAGATGACCCTAAAGTCTGTTTGAAACAGAAACAAGCTTTAGAGCCAGCCAATTCTAAAAGCTGGACCAATTTCTTGCACCCTGCATTACTCTTCAGCAAAACTCTAAAGTACCTGATCAGAAATTGGTGGGCATTTAAAACTGGATCCAATTCCCTCATTTCTAGGTTCCTTCGCTCTCACAGCAGAGATGGGTATCTTTTTTTAAACTGCTTGGGAAAAGGGAAAACTTGCAAGGGGCCAAACGCATTTAACCACAAGGTATAAAACAAACTCCCACTCGGTGCTGAGAAGGAGCCACTTCTGCTAAGCAGAGCAACTAATTCCTATAATCTGAGTCAGCGGACGCTGATTGGCAGGATTCAGGAAGGCTCTATCAACAATGCCACTGAACAGGACTTCCCACCGTTCGGAGCTAGAGCAATTTCTTCAATTACTTCAGTGGCTTCACTTTTCCTACATTCTTCGCCAGAAGATGGGTCACATGGAAGAACTTGTGGAGAGGCAGAGTGGAAAGAAACATGCTATTTAAAAGGATTTTTTCCCCAGGCCTCAGAGCAAATTAAATCTTTGTAATCAGGGTCCAAAAGGCAAAAAAAGAAAAAAAAAAAAGAAAAAAGAAACAACCCACAACTACTCCCATTAGGTGGTCAGAACTAGAATCACTTTGTATTTTGGGTGACAATTTGTACCCACAATCCAAAGGAATTATTTCAAGGGGATCACAACAAAGCCATTCTCACTGCAGAGAGCAAAAATAACTTTGCTATGTACTCAGCTCACTCTCCTCTGGCCAATCCAACTGCAGCTCAGAAAACTGACTTAGGCAGTGGCTAAATAAAAAAATAAAAGCTCACTCACAATGAAAGCAACCAGCAAAATCAGAACTCAGCAGCTCAAAACTCAGAGGCACAGACCAACTTGTGCAAACTAATCTAAACTTTTAACCCTTCTCTATTTTCTTGAAGCTTTAACCCAAAGTTAAACTATTCCGGTCCAAAAAACTGCTGGAACACTAGGCACTAATCTCATACCCAACTGTTCACTGTACATACAGCAAGCAGATTTAGAATGCAAAAGAAAATATAATTCTCCATCTGTCAGGGAAGGAGCTATCTGTGACTGATCTTCCTCACTCCAGGTACTAATAAACTTGTCTTTTTCACCAACTGTTCAGTCAGATTGGACCAAAGAAGCTTAAATCAGCAGCATAAGGATCCAACGACACAGAAAGGGAACCACGCTGCCCGTCTGCTAACCAACAGTGGGCTGAAGGAACAGGAAAATAGAATAAAAATTAGACTCTTTCCCCTGAAGGTCAGGGACTACTCTAAGAGAGGTCAGGTACTTCAGACATTGCAAAGAGAAAGCTCAAAAAAAAATCTTTTAGCTAGAACACACAGAGCGGAGTATTTAGGGTTAAACTTTACTCTCAAATCCATTACTTTTGTAAATTACATTTAATCTCCAGTGGGAAGCCAGAAGCTAATGACTTAGTAAAAAGCACAGGCAGCCTCCATCATTCCCATTTCCATGTGGAATACTACCAGTGCTAATTTATCCTGCTGAGCTTCTGATTGCCCTCGCCCCGTTCACTTCCAGCTCAGCTCACCACTCACCGGCAGGCTAGAAGGTCTGGACTGAAGATTCAAGTTCATGTCTTCTTGCCCTTTACTGGAAGCCATTGAGGGAGCAGATGATGCCTGGGACCCAAATGAGTCTTGAGATAACTCCTGAAACATCAAGAAACACCAAAAAAACAATCACAAATGGGAATAAAATAAAGGCTCTGCCGGAATCACTCCGGTGTACTCTCACGTTGTGGAAGAATGATGTACCCTCGGTGACGTTTGCCCAGAACAGGAAAGAAGACAGCAAAGGGCTCATGCCAGCACGCCTGCTGCTCCGCAGGAGGACAGGCACTGCCGGCCTGCGACAGTGTTGGGGGCAGAAGTCTAAAACGTGACAACACAGTAATTCTCCAGCTTTCACTTTCTACAGATCCTGAAGAACAGAGGCTGTCCTGGGAGATACTGTTTGCTGAAAGGTCCCAGCTAGCTTTTCACACAACTATTAAAATATTATTAAGCCTTGCTGAAAATAAATACAATTTCTAAATTAAAAAAAAGTTTTGATTCATGATTTTCTCTTCAATTCCATGCACTTGCTGCTTTATTTCTCCTCCTTAAAGCCAAGTTTTAGATTTAAGAGCAACCTCTTCTGTCACCATCTACGTGTCACTCTGCAAACTGTGTCCTGCTATTGTGCTAAACCAAGCAGCTCTGGAGACCACCTGGAGAACTTCTGCAGACACAGCATGAATACCATTCCAGTACGACATCCTTTAGACTGGTATTGCCAATCAGCAGCATTTAGTCAACACTAAGTCTTCCAAACTGCAGTATTAGCAGGGCTCAGCCTGTTACCACCGTAACATCTCTCTGCAAAGAGATACAGATCTGGACACAACGGAGAAGGCAGCACATCCATTACCTTAATCATTCCAGCCAGCTTGCTGACGTGTAGTTCAACCGACTTTAAAGAAAAGGATTTGCCAAAATCACTTAAAAAAGGAAACAAAGTGGGAGACAGCCTACCTGAGGAGGGGGGAAGCGCTGCTGGGAGTATGCAGACTGCTGCTGCTGCGGCTGTGACTGAGGGTACGAGGATGACTGCTGAGAAAGAGCCGAGGAAGCTGTCTGCTGAGTTTGTTGCTGCTGCTGGTAGGGCGACTGTGACTGCTGCTGTGAGTAGGGAGGTTGACTCTGTTGGTGTTGCTGGGCTGTGGACTGCTGTTGAGGATATGGAGTTGGGGACTGCTGATGGGGCGGCTGGGACTGCTGCTGAGAATACGCAGGCTGCGATGTCTGAAGTTGCGGAGGTTGAGACTGAGGCTGTTGCTGTTGCTGATAAGAAGGCTGAGAGTGAGGGGTCTGGGATGGAGGTTGCTGAGAATATGGAGGCTGCTGCTGTTGGGGATGAGGGCTTTGCTGGTTGTAATATGGAGTCTGGCTTTGCTGCCCGTATGCACTGGGACCCTGCTGTCCGTAAGGAGGAATCTACAGAAGAAGAGCATAGAATTATATCAGTTATGAACGCATTTTATATACACACACAAAGTAAGATTATCCTCAAAAAGAAAAAAATTCAGAGACCTGAGCAGAGCAGTTAACTGGGAATGTACTGGAAATGCCACCACCGATATAAGGTGGCAACAGCAAAAGTCACTTGTGTATGACATTATTCTTGTCAGTAACAAAATTGTAACAGGCACCATAACTAAGTTTTTAGGGATCCCTATCTGACCACCCTTCTATGATAGTAACATTGAAAGGAAAGACTGCTTGCTCAAAAAAAAAAAAAGGTGGCAGCCTTTTGAATCCTACAAACAGTCCATCAGGAGCCACTTAGATCATGTCATGAGCCAAAACTGACCTGGAAGTAATTTCTTCTGTAAAGAAGAGCTGTGTCTTTAACAGAATACAGTGGGAAGATTATCTCACTCCCCTCGCTATTGATTTTTCCCTTGTTAGATTCACTGCTCTGCTGCTGCCTCTCTTGGAAGCAAGGATTCCACAGGTCCTCGGTACATCCACCACACCTGCATCCAGGTGTGGTGCAACACCTAGCCCAAAGAAATCCCATTCTACCCAAGCAACTGACTCCGACCTGGTAGAAGGTGGTCAATTCAGAAGACATAGGGCTTTGCTGCTCTTCCACCTGCCCCTGCTGTAAACAGAGACTACAGAAGCTTGGGTGCTCTACCTGCTGTGCATATGAGATGCTGCCCATTGTACTTTGCGTCCTGCTTTGCATTCCCATGGGATATCTCTGGGGAGTTTGTGGCCCATACGGCTGTCCTGGATAGCCATGTCCTTGCTGCGGCCCCGCCTGAGGTCCCTGTTGTTGTGTGTACGGGTTGCTTCCTCCATACAGCTGAGGCCTCATCTTCCCCATCTGATCCATCGGGCTTGAAGGCTGCAAAGCAAGTTGCGACACATGATGTACATCCAGCTACATACAGGAATCGTTCACAGCTTCCAAAAAACTCCGGAAGAAAACTTCGACAGGTTGGCGCAGAGAAGCAGAAGCTTGTCTGCCTCTTCTCAGGTGCTAAGCCCCACAGTTACGTTTGGAATTACAGCAGGATTCCTGCTGCCCTTTCAAACCTACAGACGTTTCACAAAGAACAAACCCAAGGAGAAGCAGTGGTTTTATGCTGACATATCTCCCGTGGTCAAAGGACAGGAAAGAAGCGGCGAAGGATCATGAAGAAAGATTAATTATCAGTGTAAGTTGCTTTTACCCATGGTAGGTAGTAGTTTAACATCCAGATATTCCACAAGGTAAATTTAGGCTGAAAATTTAAATATTCACAAGAAACACTGCCTCCCTCACATGTAACAAGGTCTTCCAAAACACTGCAGGCTGTTTATTTACACTTACGCGTTTCAATTAATCCATATTGATGTAGTAATACTGGGCAGCGCTACTGACATTCACAACATTCAAAACTGCAGTTCCATTTTTGCATTTTACTTTTTTTAGATATGCTTTGTGCCTGCTGCCTTTTGTAGAATAAAGGTTTCTAAATCAAATTCCTTCTGATGCATGAAAAAAAAGGTCAGCCTTGAAAGTCAGATCCCCAAGTTTTAGAGCAGACACGATGAGACGAGTGAATAAACACAACTTTCCTACGACTTCCTAATCTGTACTACCCCTGCCTGGAGCCAAGACATAAGAACAGTCAATCAAATTTCCTGAAAACACTATATAAACCTTAAAACATGGTCTTTCTACCCAGTCAGTGCTATTCCCCACACTAAAGCAAGGATTGCCATCAGCCTGCTCCGGGGTAGCGACCTCTCCACGAATCCTGGCGCAGTCTTTAACCTCCATCACTCAGACTGAGTAAGAATTGTACGCTGATCTCCTGATGACCTAACTAATACCAATTGGATGTTTTCCACCAGATCACCATGACAATGGACTCTCTATTACACCATTCCTTCCTGCAACTAGCCCTAGGGTGGTATTGGTACAGATCCACCCTCTCTTGCTGAGATCAGGTGCTTGAGGAGTGGCACTACAGGTCTGCACAGGCAAATATTGCACCAAGCCAGCTCCTGCTGGAAACCCCAAAGAAACCCCGAGACCAGAACAGTATTTCGGTTATGTTTGCAGAATCCACCTTCCTAGGGGAAAAAAAAAAGTTCGTGCAGTATGCTACACTTCAGAAAATCCTACCCCAACAGCCAGCACAGCTTGAAGTCCCAACACGCAGACCCTGGAAACATTTGTTTGACCAGCTGTCTGCTACGTCTCGCCTGCCAGGCAAGGCACAGCACCGAGCCCATGCCAAACGGAATTAAGCAGGGGCACGACGGGGAGTTAATGGTACTCTTGTGGGGCAACAGGAGCTGGGCCATGGGAGGGATTTAACGGAGACGGCAGGAAAAGCACCCCATTGTTGGTAAGGGGAGGGCTAGCCGCCCAGCTGACATCAGGCTCCCTTAGACTTGCACCAGTATGGCACAAATCAATTAAGGACCAGGTCCAAGTCCCCTCCTCCACTCCGGCTCAGCCCCGGACACCCTGCAAATACGGTGTTTGCCATCCTATGGAAGCTGTTCACAAACAACCACGTGCATGGCACCAGTGGGATTCTCTCTGCGGAGGCAGATTTTAGAAGCCCTGCCGTGCTCAGCTGTGCTGGATATTTCCATTTCCATTTTCACCTACACAGATGCTAAAACAGTTCTGAAAAAGTTCAAGTTTTACGTTCAAGTTATCACAGACGCTACTGCTGAGGAGTCGCACGGACAGAGGCTGCAGGAGCTCAGAGGCGGAATTCCAGAGAAGCCCTGGATCCCTGCACTCCTGAACGGCCGTATCCCACAGACCACATCACGTACCCACACGGCCTTTTCTACCACGCTCTGAAAAGGAGCTTCCATTCAGGGGGTCGGAAGAAAACAAACAAACAAAAGAATAATAATAAAAAAATGTCTTTGATGGCTGTGGTCTGAATCCTCAGAGCTGCAGTGACTGCCTCCTGAATGGGAGCAACCATGTGGAGCTTTCATACGCCCTAACGGATGCAAATCGTGTTTTCATCTTTCAAGCAATTGTCCCTAATGCTTCCCGAGCCTTCCCTTGTGGGCATCACCTTATATCGCTGACATCTCTTCCCTCCCCACTTTGGTATGTAAAAACGGTGCCACCAGGAGCTCTTCCCAGCCCCCAGCTTTGGACAAGTCAAACCTCTCCTTCACCTCCCCCCCCAAAACGCACACCTCCTTCCTTCTTCTACCTGATCCGAGTGCAACTTTGGGGTTACCAACTAAACATTTCAGCATCTTTTCCGTTTGTTACTTGCTTCCTCCTGGTTGTTACCTCCCCTTGGCAGCCCGCTAGCAAAGGCAGCTTCACAAATGCAGTCCTGTTTGGGGATTTTTTTTTTATTAAAAAAAATAAATAAATACGCGCACCCCATGTGCTGCCTCCTCTGCACTGATTTTCTTGTCTGTGGTCACCCACAAAGCTAACCATATCTTCAGGAAGGACAGAAACAAGGTGAAGATCCGCTTTTCCATTACTCCTACAGGAAGCATGATGACTGTTAAAAAACTTCAAGAAACATTTGGAACTGTTTAGGCAGGCATAAAAAGAAAAAAGAGAAAGAAAAGAAAAAAAAAAAAACAAAACACAAAACTCAAACATATTTCCAGGATGTGACCAAGTCGTCACCTTGATTGCTCAGCGTAGGAGTACGCAACGTGCTTCCAAACTGTGCTGCTCTGAACTGCCACTCTTCTGCAAGGCCCTAGCGCACAGAGGATGCTAAAAACAAACATGAAGAGTATCACTCTAAATTACAGCCTTATAGATAAAATTCTGTAAACAGAAGAAATGTAAACGCCAATTAATCTCTAATGAAGGAACTATTTCATACGCGCGCTCCTGACTCGTTGCAAACCAACAGGCTAATTCGTGCTCCTGGGGCTGCCGTGAGCATCTCAAACGCTGCGACGCGTTTGAGATGCTCAAACCTCCATCCCTGGAGGTGTTCAAGGCCAGGCTGGATGAGGCTTTGGACAACCTGGTGTAGTGGAAGGTGTCCCTGCCCATGGCAGGGTTGGAACTAGATGACCTTTGAGGTCCCTTCCAACCCAAACATTCTATGACGTGTTGTTTCTTCCTTCAAAATCTCCCGTTAAAGACACACATCTCTCGCTGACAAGGCTGTAACTGCTCTGTCTTCGCAGTGTTGCTCCAGCTTACGGAGTCCACCATCGGGAAGTCGAACTGAATCCGCTATCTCAATCCTTTTAGGCAACTTAACTACACGTGCCTCGAGAAAAGAACAGTCAGAGTAGAAAGGCGGTGCTGAAGCGCAGATCGATCCAAGGGCTCGTGCGAAGACTTTGGGGGGAGCGGAGGTGCCGCACGGCTCCTCTGTACACCCCCTCCCTACACCCACGTTACACGAGATGGACAAGCCAAGAGGACGCGACGCCCGTTTGACTGCAAGAACGCTTTGGGATAAATAAGGAAATAGCAAACCCCGACTGCAAAAGGCTGGAGATTCTTCTCTGGACTGATACATGGGAAATCCTTTCAATAGGAAACCACAGGAGCAGATTACTGTGATTACACTTCAAAAGCAAAGGCCCTGCCACAGGGAGACATAATTGAGAGAAAGTGTTGCTCCTTGATCACTGAAGTCCAGACCCCCTGCTTACACCTCCTTGCATTCACAGAAGTTGCTTCTATTCTCCCTTCAATCTCCATATCTCTGCTGTTTTATAACACTGTTAAGTACCAAAACTTGGCAAAACATAGTCCTGTCCCCAGTGAAAACCTTAAAAAGCAGAGTTGTTTGGTACGGTGTGTAATGAAAGCAACCGTAAGCTGGTGCTCCAGAGAAACTGCTGAGCTTTCGAGAAAATTTAAGATATTTCTAGACTAAGAGCTTGTAAGAGCAAGCCCAAAGCAAGCTTAAATTGCCCAGTTCAAAAGCTTTCCAAATCAGTATGTGTAATGTAAAGGATGTCAGACCTCTAAAATGAAACGGCACCGTGAAAACCACCTCTTCTTCAAAAACAACGCCGGAGTTTTCCAGGGGGAAAAAGAAAAAAAAACCTTCTAAGCAGACAAGAAGATTCTACAAACAATTCTTTTCAGATTTCGTCTGGTAGAAGAGAAATTTGACTTCTGGAAAGAGCAGTTTGGTTCAATTGGAGGGGACTTGCTTAACGGTCCCAGCAGGAAAATGAGTAAAGGGAAGAGGCAAATCCCACTTTGGAAGCAAGAGCCAAACCCTCCGCAGCTGTATAGAAAAACGTAATTCTGACTTTCCCCCATTACTTTATTACATATTTGTATTTTATTATGCCAGAGGAAGAAAAGGAAGCAGAGCCATTTACTGAACTCTCCAGTTTCAAATCAGCGTCATTCGGTTATTGGCAAACACGGGTATTGGCCACAACTGGTTTCCTCAGCTGCCCCCAGAAAAACAGAAAGGCCAAAAAAATAATACAAAAGCCCTAAGCTCTCACCTTGGATCCGAAATCTTTTCCTGACCAGATCCGTTGTCCATTTTTTGTGATAAAAAAATAATAAAAAGCGTTCCTGGCTGTTTAACCGAGAGAAGCCCTAATTGATTCCCACAGTAATTAACCTGCATTTTACCTCGGAGAGTGGTAGTTAAGGAAGTCGGCACTGCTATTTATAACTCATCTCAAATTGAGGGCAGACTGCCTAAAATCTAACACATCCCAGCTGTACTCCTGTTTGAACTGGGGCCAAGGGAATTTTTTAAAGCAATCTTGGCACTGAATGAATGACACCAACAGTACGAGCGCGCGTGTGGTTGTGTTGTGGTGACGTAGCGGTGGAGGTGGAAGGGGAAGGGGGGGCCGCACGCCGTAATCCCTCTCCCAAGCCCGCTCGCCGCGTCAAGGCTCGGCCCCAGCTCCGTACGACGTGCCGGAGCCGCCCACCGAGAACCAAACACAGGAAATGTCTTTTCCTGTGGAATGCCTTGAAGTGAGAAGCACATGGCTAATCTGCATAAAAAGCAAAGCCACACCACTCCTGCCAGGAAGGTTAGTGCTCGTAATCTCTGGCCACGGAGCTGGCTGCCTGCGAGGACTTGGACCCGCGCCTGATAACCCAGAAAGAGCCGAGAACAGATGGGCAAAGACCCCGGCAGAAACAGCACCGCGCACGTGACGCGCCACATGGCCCCGCCAGCACAAACTATTGTTTGGCTGCCGAGCGCCGGTACAAAGACAAACCCGACCCGGCCCTGAGAATCTGGCGAGAGGCGGCAGCTGCTCCCCGACCATCGTCAGGCTGGTCGGAGGACGGGGACCACCAGAGACCAGAGGCCTGGAAGTTGCCAAGCTGAGAAGATGCTCACCACGCCAACACTGGGTAACAGCATCCCGCGGGCTCGGAGAACAAACTGCTCACCTCCCTGAGGCTGAATCCGGGTGGGATCTTACTGAAGTGAAGAAACTAGGTCTTGGTAGAAGAGCATGTGCTTTCCTCGTGTCCCCGACCCCCTGCTACCCAAAGGCAAGGGCAAGTAGTCTCTGCGGCCAGTGATGTTACAGATTGCAATGTTGCTATAGATTTGTATCAGTGATGGACAATGCTGGGAAAGCGGGGTGATTTCTCCTAAAAATTAGTCAACCAGGATCACGGTCATATTGGATTTAGTTTTTGAAACCAGGCAAGAGGATAAAACCACCCATGGTCCTCCAACTTTTCTGTGTTGTTTCTGTTTCTGTTAAAAATCAACAAGCTGTATGAAGCAGAAATCAGTGACAGCAGCATCACCTTCACCTCCAGTGGCCCATGGAAAAGACCTGGGTTCAAAATCAGCAGCCTTCCCTGCCCGTTTTTCAGTGCCTTCCACTCTGTTGGGAAACACCAACCATGCCAAGGCAGGCAGGGGAACCTCCACGTGAGAGTCATGGCAAATGGAGAATCCCTCAGGAAAAACATTTTGTTTTGAGCGCAAGGCTGCCAGGCAGCTTTATCAACTGAGCATTAATGTTTCCAAAAAGCAACCCTAATCCATGTGGAGAGGCTGCATCAACCTTTGCCATTTCTAGCACGTTCCACATCCTCCAGAGCTACCAAGAGCTCAGGCTGCCGCGAGACCCCAACGCCGGGTCAGGTCTTAGAGGTCCCAACACCCACCACCATTAACACGCCGCATCCACGCTGCCTCCAGGGATGAGGGCTTTAACCTCCCACCTCTGAGTCCTCCCCCTGAACTAAACCTCTGCCACATTTTCAAGTTCAAAGGGCACCGTAAGAGTTCTGCTGCCTACAGCATCATGGCACCAGTGCCTTGATCAAGACAAACCCCGGTTTCCGCATACTCACCTGTGCTGAACTCCATAAGGCGTAGTAGTACCTGCACGCAAGGCACAGGCACCTGTGAACACGCAGGAAAGCCATGGCAAGGATTGCCCCAAGTTGGCACGAAGCCCTGCAGACCCACCAAAACCAGCCCGGCTGCCACTCACACCAACTGCAAGACTGACTCCCTTGCAACTGCCACCGCGCAACCATGGCAACGTCATGACGTCATTCCATAAACAGAAAGGGAGGGGGGTACCACGATGACATCCATGAGCAACACGAGATACTTCAGCAAACCCTACTTTCAGAAGGTCACCCTCATGCCTCAAAGTTTGCACTTCAGACACTTCCATAGCCATCCGTGCCTTCTCAAAGTCCACGTGCAAGCGACTCCAACTCCTCCATCACCAGTCTGGAGAAACAAGCACAAGCTAACGACCGTCTCCATTCGCGAGCAAACATGGTCCATCCTCCCATGAGGAACACTTCCATCTGATCTATTTAAGGTCAATATCCCAGTCTGAACTCGCTGCCTTTGACGGCCTCCTTCAGGGCCAGCTGGGTCACACTTCGTTGCCTCTCTTCCCATGATGGTCTGCTTTTAAAGAGGGAAGGAAGAGCCCGAGGGGAAACTGAAGTTCAGATAAAAAGAAGGATCCTCCTGTAATAGATGGAGATGCCCCCAAAAGACAAAACACCCAGAAAACCCCGTGGTAAACGCTACACTGAAGCATACCAAGCACCTCACCAGGACAGCTTAAACAACAAGCGTGTTTACTGAGAACATCACTTCCTCTTTTTTTTCTTTTCCCCTCCCTTTTTTAAACTTGAGAAATCCATCAACTTCCTTCAGTCCCTCAGAACAAGCAGGACAACACACCAGGTCACTCCTCAGCACCCATGGATTACCCTCCTTGCCCACCCTCCAGGGCAGTACCCATCACTTCGGGAAATTCCAGCCACGAAGCAGCCTGGGTTGCTCTGCCTCACACCCGTAAGCTTTGGGTACCAAAACTTGACTTTTGGAATATAGTACAGGGTTGGTCTCAGGGTTACAAACACTCATTGTTTGGAAACTTGCAGGACAATCCAATTTTTATGTAAGCTACAGAAAAATAAAACTGCCCATCTTGCCCCCACAAATCCTAGAATTTAACTTAGATTTTAATACATCACCAAGAGGCAATATATCATTATCATCTCATTACCAACGTGGATTAAATTATTGGTTGCCAAAGTGTTCAGACAACTGACCTCTGCTCAACAGTTTCAGTTCTGCAACCACAGGGACCCCGGTTTTTCTTCTGACTTTTCCCACTGGGTCAGAGTTTGACCCAAGACACTTTCTATTCCTCTAATCTTCTGCTAACACACAGACCCCGGAATGCGTAGCTAACGCTACACACAAACGGAAAATGGGATGTTTTCTGAATTAATTCAGTCACCTGCTTCTAACTAAGAGTTATTTGGAGCTCCTGTAAAGTTAAAATCAGCCCTGATAAATGTTGCTTCTTGCCTTGATTATCCATTTATTACAGCAGTTCCTTTGGGGAGACTTTTTGTAAATCCAGGATACTGAGTTTTACCAGTAGAAAAAAGATGAGTAAGTTTTCTCCAAGCAGTTATACTGTGAACTGTATCTTCCTCCTAAACACGAGTCAGTAATTACCCTATTAACATTTCTCAGCAAGAGGCCAGTCCACACATCTCAGAGGACTTTCCTAAGCACCACTCTTACTAATACTCTTCAAATTGATTAAAACTGACCAGAGTTTTGCTTACAGGATGTATCATTATGGAACATTTTATTCCTGAAAGAAGTCAATCAGAAGAAAGTGATCTGGTGGGGAAGTGAAATGAGAGCCCCTGGAAATAACCTGACAGGGGGTACAGGGTTCATGCCCCAAAACAAGTGGGGTTCTGGGTTTTTTCTTTTTTTTTTTTTTTTTTTTAAAGGTGGAGGGTGGGAAAGTGCCAAGCCTGCCTGTGTCCTAAACAAAGTGCATTTGTTGATCTCATCTTTGCTTCTCAGCTTGACTTTAAACCCTCCTTAACAAATTCAACAAATCCAGCTTACCAAGGCTCTGGATTTTGGTTCCTTTCTTCAGACAGTTGTCCTCTCTGACACACGGCCTCACTGCTTATCACACCACAGCATTTAGGCGTCTCTCAGGACCCCTGAGATAATATTTCAACCACTATCATACCTAAAGACGACACACAACTGGTTTTCTGCAATCTTCAGGAGCTACTCGAAGGCAGATGCACGCTCACATTAACAGGACGTTTTTCCGGACTTGTGAAAAGCTGTAGTACCAAAGGACCTCAAGTAAGATTTACGCTGCAAACGCCATCTCAGGTGGGCTGACCGGGGAGAGGGGAAAATTCTGCTTTGTTTTTGTGCCAAGTCAGCAGCGGGATGACAGGTCCGACCTTGCCCGCAGCCGGGTTCGCACAGTACCGTCGTCCTCGCAAGACGGACAAGCAACTCGCCAGCAGGTTCCTCGTGGACCCCTCTCCTGTCCACAGGCTGAGCACATGTCCTTGTGGAAACAGCACAAGGGATGCTCTGGGAACTAGGCAGCAACCAGATGACCTGGCTGGGCAATCGGTTCCTTATCAGACACACACTGACGAGGAAGCCGGAGCTGACAGCTGCCTACATGGTTATTTCAACGTGGCTGGAGATTCCGACAAACGCTATTTACTGAATTAAATGCAGGCAAAATTAACAAAGGATTGGGATTTTTTTTTGCAACAGCTGGAGACTAGTGAAATTTATAGATGTTTTACAGGTAGCTGGAGTCAGATTATGCAGTTTCCTATTTAGAAGGGCAGTGTGATCTCAAACATCTCCAATAATTTCAATTCATATTTAAGCAGGAAAATGTCATTTCCTTCCATCCAAATAATCAGGTAAGTAGCTGCCCCTCACTCTCAGACTTCAACTCTCTTTAGAAGCACACTGCTCAACCAGCTCACCCCAAGATTTCCGAAGTGCCACTGTTGCCTCCTTCCAAAACCTAAGCAACACCAAGATGTAAAGAAAACTGCATCCCAGCTCCACGGGAGATGATCCCAAGGAACATGTGATAGTTGTAACGCGGTGGTGTTCCTTTTAAGATGGAAAGAAATTTCCTTCCTGAATATTAAATCAGGCTTTAAGTTTAGCCAACCTCCTACGTCTGCTCTAATGAACTGGAGACAAGTCAACAGAAAGACGGTGAAGTGTCTCATTACAGCATTTTCGTTCCAGGCCTACTCGCACACTAGAAGGAGCAAGCAAGCTCATGTTGTGCCACGGAAACGGGACTGTGCCAAGAGCAAGCCACAAAAAAAGCAAGAGGAGCAAGGGCTAGGGTGGAAGAGCAAAATACACTGTCACCACTACTTAAGCGATCTAATTTCCATCGGTAAGAGAGCAGCTGTTCCAGATCGCTAGCAAGATGCAAATATTTGCACTGAGCACCACTGAAAACCTGAAAGGGCTTCGGAAGCTCCGCATATACATCCAGACAACTGCGACCTGTGGCAAACTTCAGACATCCAGCTGATTCCCCGTAACCCCCGTTTCCTTTCCAACACGCAACACAGATCTCACGGACAGATATCTTCCGCTACCGAACACGGTGGACGTTTTCAAAAACTCTAGGACTGAAGGAAGACCTGATGCAAGAGGCTCACTAGAATTTACTTTGAACAAAGTTAGTTTTATCAATGAATTAGAAGTCCTTCCTGTACAGAAATCTGATGGGTCCCGGTACACACTCAAGAGTTGGTAAGACACCTCCAGCACAGCCTCCCAGCTTTCTAAAAACAATTTCTTGCTAGTTCTTCATCATTCCTCGTCATAAAAGGCAGCATTGCAGGCTTCTACCCACTTGTGTCTGTCTGAAAGCTCAATCTGTATTTGAATATCTCATCACTTTGCAAATTTGCCTCATTTTACATCAGAGTAAAAATGGTGGCTGAACAGACTCAACTGGACAGGCAAATTCCCATGACCTCTTACTGCACCAGGCTGGTTAAGGGCATATCTGAGAGGCATCTTGGGATCAGGCCAGGGCTCTAAAACACAACAATTCTCCAGCGGCCCCAACTCTCCTCCTGCACACAACATGAAGATGGAGGAGGACGCAGCCACGCTCATTGTAAGAGAGAGGTAGAGCTGTCGGATGCCACCTCATCTCAGCGTGCAGAGCTCCATCTCGTCCAGAGCAGCTGCCTGCTTTAGTAAGAGCTGCATGTCGGGGCCTGTAGCTTCTACAAGCCACGTTTCAGAATTATTTTCCCTTCCTTCTGCAGAATAACTGAATTTATTTAAAGGCGTGTATACTGCAAAATAAAGGAAGATCAAAATAATCCAAGAAATCTGTGTTTTGGCATGAGTCTGTGGAAGGAACAGGCAATCTCAGTTCAAGTTAGCACAAAACTCCGTGCTCCATCGCCCTTGCCTCCCAGACCTTGAATTCAAACTCAGAGTTCAGTGATGGACATCGCCTCTGCTCTGCGACGGGGTAACGTGGACCAGGCAGCTGTAACCATCCAAAGACACACCCTTATCCCAGCCGGGAGCCCAGGGTAACGATCCGTTCATTATTGCAAGAGGATCTCAGACATACCTCAGTTACAGGACAGCAGCTGATGTTCACCGTGTCTTTTGTATGGCACTGGAGTCAGTCCGAGTGCCACCTCATTAGGAAGCAACCCAGTATAGAATCACAGAACCATAGAATGGTTTGGGTTGGAAGGGACCTCAAAGATCACCCAGTTCCAACCCCCCTGCCATGGGCAGGGACACCTTCCACTACACCAGGTTGCCAAAAGCCTCATCCAACCTGGCCTTGAACACTGCCAGGGATGGGCAGCCACAACTTCTCCAGTGCCTCATTACCCTCTGAGTGGAAGTATACCTTAAACCCTGTCCATCCCTCCCGACTCCACCACAGTATCCTACAGGAGGGATCCATCACGATACAAGGTAACAAAGCTTTGTTTGGCTAATAGGAAGAAGAAAAGTTACTTCTCATCACAGCAGATGACAAACTTGGAAGCTATTTTTGTGGATTTTATTGAGCCTCCTCTTATTTTAGCCTTAAAACTCAGTCCTCAAGACTCTACTTCAGTTCCACGGAACCAAAAATATTTAAAATTGCAGTAATGACAAGTTACCATCTGCATTTACCAAGGATGCACTCAGTAACCTTGCAGCAAGCAACAACCGATCTCCAGTATTTATACCCAAATGATCTATTAGTATCCAGAAAGCAGAGCTGCTGTCATGCCTGCGTTGGTAAGAAGAGAGGAGGAGGTTGAGGGATATGAAAACACTACACAAGGCAAGAAACTCAGAGCTGCAGCCAAGCTGGCTCCCAGACAGCAGTGAAGACACACTACCAGAGCCTTCATTGAGCCAACGCCGTGGTGATTCAGGTTCACTACACTCGGCAAACCCAACACGAATCCCAGCCCCACAGTGGCACAAGGTCCTCACAAATAATATTTTATTTTTAAAAAAAAAAAGCCCACCAGCACTTTGTTGCAGTGATATTTGGAGCCTGGGTCCACAACTCCACGCTCACTTCTGTCCTTGGGCTTTTCTTCCATCTACGCCCAGAAAAATCCAGCTTCCACCTGAAGCAGAACGAACGACGTGGGGAGTTGCTTAGCAAGTTAAAAGGAGCGTGTGCTGGCAGCTGGTGAGAAGATACAAAAATTCGTAACTGTGCCAATGCCATGGGGGGAGGAGGAACAGCCAACGCTGCAAAGTCTTCACTGGTTTCAGGAACAGGTATAACGAGAAACTGCAAGACAACTCATATGAGAGAAGGAAGATGAGACATGACTGCACCTTGACAGCAGCGACAACTCTGAGCAGTTTATTGCCATTTACAGAGTGATCAGATTTAAAGCTAACCTTAACACACGTTCACCATTCGGTACGAGCACCACCGCTGCCTTGACACAGTGCGCCTTCAGCACACTCTGCATTCATCATTAAAGCCAGTAAATCTACACTCTGAAGCTCAGCAGCAAATTATACCACGATCTCCTGATACAACACGCCTAATGAGTTACTCGCCTGAGTGTGCAGGCAGATTTAGCACCTTGCTCCAAGAAGGAGAAGGGAGGCAAGGGTTAAGGGCCAAAACACAGCTGAGGGCCGAGGAGCACTCAACTGCCCTGGGATATTTCATAGAACACTAATCACTTCATCTGATTTTAATTCCTGACACCAGATCGGCATACAGCTTTTCAAAGGAAATCTTGTCCTAGATTGCAAGGTAATCAATCACAATTAACGTGGAAACAAGCTTTTGCAACGCTGTCGTGCCTTGTGAACGGAACAGAAAGGCCAGAGGAGGCACTTCAGAAACATCTTTAAAGTACAGGCAGGTGGGATATTTGAGATAGGTCTGTCGGTCTCTTCTGCACCTCCAAGAGCAGATAGCCAGGCATTTTGCTTCTCTTCCAGAGTGTGAGCTGAGTAAGAGCGCTTTTTATACCACTTCCATTATGAACCTCCATCCAGGATTAGCACACTCGCCACCTGTGAGTCCCTTCCCCAGTTCCCTGTTCCAGGGGAGCCACGTTCTGCCCATAGGCAGCTAGAAATGACATTCCCGGCAAGATGATTTTTTGCAAAAACAAAGAAAACTTTTCCAGGTGTAACCCCACGTCCAGAGAGAAAGTATGACCGAGCAGTTATAGAATTAACCTTGATTTTGAGATATGGCTTCGAGCTCCTACTCTGAAGATCTCCCGTGCACCCAGCTGCAGGGTGCGGAGGCACGGACAGGCTTCTGCGATGCGGAGAACTGCTCATGGTAGCCTCACTGGGACATCATGATAAACTGAAAGAGGAGGAGATGCTTTGATACTTAAACGCTTCCTATCACAATACTGTCCAATTATCCCCACGCAATTTAAAAAAAATAAATGTTCAAATGTGTTTATGCAGCAGAATCCTTTTCAGGGGTCCAAAGCACTACAATTAGCACAACCCCCCACGCAACAGTAAGCAAATGAGTTTGGGGTTTTTTTTTTAATAAAAAAGGAAAACCCCACCCACACAGCTACCCCAGCCTGAAGGGCAGGACTCTCGTACTCCTTAGACCACTGACACAGCACGTGCAGCCACAGCACAACAAAAAGGCAGTTTCTGGGAACACGTGATCACACTCAGTAAACTGGCCTTGAATGGGAAGCCTCTTCCTTGCTTAGCAATGTCAGCTCCAAAGTCAGAGATATTTATTTTAAAGAAAAAAGGAAAAAAAAAAAAAATCAAGTTTCAACTAATTCCAGCGCTTCCACTCTATCAACATATCTTCTGCACAGAGGTAAGAACTTTTCTTCAAAGTGTTTCACAAGGAGCATGTCTGAGGGAAGACCACCTAGTCTGGCAGTGGTTTAATTATTTACACACAGTTAATGAATACCAGATTCTCCTCCTAAACTTGTACAGGGTGCATAGTCCTACAGTCATTTGGACTTTAAGTCCATCATCAGACTGTTATGAAGCACGAAACTCCAAACAAGCCTACGGGAAGGATCCCACACAGGGAAGCACAGAGGGAGCCCAGCCAACTCCGGGACCCTGGAAGAAGTTCAGGTGGCAAAGCAGGACAGTCCAACCCTTCAATGAAATCCCCAGCAAGCACAGTAATCTGGAAGTAAAGGGAGACATTTTGCAATTTAACCAGCAAGTTTATCTCAAGGAACTAGGGGACAGGCAGGAAGCCACACGTTTAAAAGCAGATTACCATACACTTCTGCCTCTGTTCTTCATACCTAGAGAGACCAGGACAACAAGAGATACTCGAGCTGATACGAGTCAGAGTATTTTTCCTAATGTCCAATGCTAAGGGTAGCACAGCACAAACAGAATGAGGCACCTCCATGGCGTTTGTCGCGGTCTGCCCTGTTCTCAGCACAGCTGATGCTGCCCTGAAGCAGGACAGCGGCCTAGATGACCTTTCAGATTCAGATCCAGACCTCTGCTGAACAAGAAAAACATAATCACCTACAAAGATAACGCCAGCAACAAACCCACAGCAAGATTCTGCAGGCAGCACAGGCCACTTTGCACATTCTCCTCACCCAAAACATCAAACCCAAAACAGAATGGCCATTTTCAGAGCAGGTCCCCCTTCTCTTCTGTGCCTCGTGCTTCTCAGACGGCATTCACACTGCTCCGGACACTCACGGTGTTCCGTACGTACAAACCCACTGCTGACAGTTCGAGCTGGCCGTGCCATGCACTGTCTGAGCATATCCCACAGCCCAGCCCCGGCTGGGATGGAGCAGGTCTCCCACCACGGCGCCTGGAGGTGCAGCTGCAGCCGTGGCTGTGGCCTGCGCGCAGGTTTACAACATCCCCGTGCAGTTACTCGCAGGCAGAGTGCCAGAACGGTGCTGACATCAGAAGGGAAATGGTGATTTTCAGGGCTTCTTTTAGTCAAACCTGAATGAAATTTCACAAGGGAGTGGAAGGGAGGGGGAAACTACTTGTTTAACCCAGTAATTCTCCCCAGGGGAAATTCCAAAGTCCTCCGAACTTCAAGAATTTCTCTGTGGGAGGAGTCATAGGATCTCTCAGGATGGAAAGTCGCAGCTACCTTTGGCCACGGTCTGACATCGGCGACCACTGCTTCCAGCCACATCCAGGACGCCACCATCACATCCCACCAAAAACATACAAGCGTCCTTCCATCCCCTCTGGTTCACCACGTGGCCAAAGGCAGCCCCAAAACCCAGGGCAAGCCCACAGCAGGAGCAAGCAAGGGGCTCTGCTCCATGCAGGGGGGATACCAGCTGTGTCACAGCCCCCCCCAGCTGCTCTAAAAACTATTCCCCACGTGTAACTGGCAGCTTCTTGAGATAGTTTGGGCATAATATTAATTATCCAGGAGGAAGAGAAGTTCCTCAAGTTGAAGAAAAGGGTAAAAAAAAGAAAATAAAAAGGTAGTAGCAGTTGAATTTGTCCTTGGAAGAGCTTCAACTACTATAGTTAACTTAATAATGACATGCTGGTTATCTCATGAAATGCCAAAAACTGTAATGGTGCAGTAGCTTTTTCAGAGTCATTTACACAAACTTTTATTTACACAAAATTTTCACGAGAATTTCCCAGGAATTAACACACAAACTCTCTACCTCCACCCTCCTGCTCTCTTATAAAGAAATTTCTTTACTGTAAGTGTTAACAGAAAGAACTGATCCCCTTCTCTATTTGCTCCTACCCGTTTCTGTCCCTTTTTCTCTCATAAAAATAAAAAAGAACATTATCAGAAACTAGATTCTAGCTACAGTTATCACTTTGTTCTGAACATACAAAGCAAAAAAAATTATTTGCAGAGATATTCTTAAGTAGCTTTTATTAAGTTTACCTATCATTATGTAGCACCCTTTACATTTCACTACAGAATGCTCACACCTACATCATGTAAATACTTACTGAGCTGTCACTTAAACTCAGAAATACTCTAGAAAGAACATCACAGCAAACCTGGAAACGCTCTTCTCGATGTAGTCCAAAAAAGCTCAAAAATGCTCAAGTTGCACAACTGAACTGCTGAGTTATAACACTGGGAGTGCAGGTGCACAGAAGAAAAGTAAGAAATGAGAACCCCTCCCTCATCCATATGTTAATATATATTGCCATCCGATTAAGACACTACAGGAACTGGTAAAATATGTACATGAGCTCAGTCCTGAGAGAAGCAGCTCCTCCTGTTCCAGCCCTGCTGCTTTTGTCCTAGGAGTCTCCGAGGGCAGGCTTGGGTGCTGCTGTTTAAGCACAAAACTCCATTAAAAGGGTCTTATTCAGCTATAACCACGTCAGGGAGGAAAGATGGTCTCATGCTTACAGCACGGGATGAGACTCAGAAGACCTATATTCCATTCTCCACCCTGTCCCAGCCTTAGTGCCTCACCTTGGCAAGTTCCCACATCAGCATCTCAGCTGCTTCCGCTGAAAAACCGTCATTGTAAGAACTTCAGACCTCGTGTTCCTCCCCTACGTACCAGGGGGAAACAAAAGACTGCCTGAAACTTAGTTTCTACTGAAGTTCAGCCTTAAGAATGATAAACACACACTCAATACAGCAGAGATGACATTAAATTTATGATTGGAATTTTGCTGGAATCAATTTACAAGCACAGCATGGCCTTTCGGAGCCCACAGGAAATACACACGGTCTCTCTTTAAGCGACCAACTTCTCTGCTTTTCCAGCCACTAAAACGAAAAACAAAAAGGCATCGACTCCTCTTGTGTCATCCAGGAACAGGTGGACAGCAGGACCCAGACAGGACGCACGTCAGTTTTGGTCCAGCGTGCCAAAGAAACGGCTTTTTTCCTGCAATCCCACCTGTCATTCACTTCGAGCTGGAGATATATGGCTTTGGCTAACAGACCTCTAGTACAGTTTTACCACTGCACATGCACAACCCCCAGATAAATTAAAGGTTCAACTTCTTGAAATCAGCACATGACAGAAAAACTTTTGCAGGACTTTTCAAAAACATGTTTTCCCAGGAAAAACGTTTCCTTTCTTTTTTCCACCAGAACAAAAAGGGAGATACTATTTTGCACCCTTGCTGATGGTTTAAGGACCCTTCCAGAAGAAAAAGCAAGTAGCTCTAACAGCAACGCTAAATACTGACAAGCTTATCTTTTTCATTCCCCTCCCCGTAATTACGCCTGCCTGCCTTCGGTTTCTGCTTTGCTACTGCTGCTACTCGAGAGGTTCAAACATTCTTGGCAGGAATTGGGCAATGGCATGCTGATGAGCTTTTCCCCAGAGCAATCCATCACACAGGAGTTGCAATTCAAAAAAGAAATCAAACTGACTAGACAAAGAATTTCAAATACACAGAGTAAAAACTGGAAAGGGCATCTTTCTCCTCTAATATTTTAATTACAGAGATCACAGATTCAGATTCGTAGGGTAAAAACTGGATTTCCAAGTTGGTGGTGTTCCCTTGAAAAGAGTAGGAAGAAAAATGGTGGAAAAGTCGCACATGAGGTAGCAGATAAAACAAACGGCTGCACTATTTAGCCTAATTTTAGACATCAGTTTCTCTCTGAAGGAAAGCTGCTGGGTTTTTTAATACAGTCTTCATGTAAGACCCTTAACAGAGTCTCATGTAACACTTCCTTAACGTGGTATTCATTAACCAGCGTCACCAAGCAAGGCTACAGAAAGAACCCAAGTATTATGAACACACCAAGCTCACGAGAACAGTAAGACACAGCCACATAACAGAACATTTGATTCTCACGCTTCCCCCAACCCCAGTTTCTAATATTATTTCAGAACAGGGAAGAGGTTCTGCCTGTTTGTCGAGCAGCCGCTTCAGGAAACAGAAGTTGTAGCAGGTAAAAGGAATTAAACTGGACAGATAGTTTTAGGAAACCAGCAAGTATTCCAAACAAAAAAAAAAAAAAAAAAAAGGCCCGAAAGCCAAACATATAACCTCGCAGAAATCACATTTCTGTCTTGCAACCAACAACACGACTCCAAGAGACACCGTATGTAGAAACCCTCTGTGTAGCCCAGATAATAAATAAGGATTGACAGAGCATTTCATTTATACTTGGGAAAAGGCAGGTAGGAAAGCCTTGCTAACCCTATTTCACCGAGGAAAAAAACACGACAGAACAATGGTGTGGTTTGTCCCAGGTTTCCCAGTAAACTGGTGGTGATAAGGGCAGGAAAAATAAGCTCCAGCTGAGAGTCAGAATTGAGGTTTACTGTCCTGTATCCTACACATATCCTGCCTGGAAACATTGGTCACCTCAAAACCGAGCATCAGGAAGACGGTATTTCAAAAATCAAGAGATTTCACAGAATCAGGCAACCCCTAGTTTACTCCAGACAAGCGCTGACTATTCAAAAAGGTAAGCCAGCAAAACCTGGAACGTCTACACCAGAATTAACTAGATCTCAACAACAAAATTAAACTAGCACAATTTTCCTACTTTTTTCTAAATCAGAGAAGGCCTAAAAACCCCTCATTCGGAGGTGAACCCTACCCCAGAAAAGATGTACTGCTCTCCTTTTTGTTGGAAAGATCCAGTGCCTCCTACACCTCGCGAGCAATTCAACGGCTCCTAACGTTACAATGCTAAGCAGGGAAAAACCCTGCGACACAAGCCAACAGGAGCCAGGTCTCAATTTCCCATTCCAAGACATCACAGCTCATTGGCAGCACAGAGCCATTTGGTGCCAATTTAGTTTAAAAAACATATTTTCAACAACATTTTTCATGCCTCACTCGCTACTGAAGTTGAGCTCTAAGTCAACACAAAATAGCTATTGTATGGCAACAGGCCCAACTGCGTTTTTTTATTAACATATGATTTTTAAACTGCCTACACTGAACTTGCAATAGAGGCGTAGAGATGTCCATGCACCTACAGGGAGGTTATCGAGCACACCAATGTTTAATGCAATCCAAAGACATCTCCTGCTACAGGAGACATCATCTGTTGCAGCGAAAGTGTGTACCATGAGAAACGCCCATCCATTGAAGGGAGGAAAGTCCTATCTCTTAAGCAGTTTCCCTTAAGTCCCAAGACACTGGGAGAGACAGCGTATTATTAAGAGCTGCTACATGCTCTGAGATGAAGGGGGTGGAAACAAATACATGATAGAGCTGGAAAAATTGAAAACTAAGATCCCTGGCCTTGTTTCTTACCAGTCATTCCCACAGAAAAACCACAGATTTCTCATCCCACACACTGTAAAACAGCCATTCTGATCTCTTGATCCTAGTCCACATTTTCCAGCTATCGAGAATTAAAGGCACTTCTCTTTTCTGCATCATCCTGTTTCCCGTCCCCAAAACCTCAGGTTTAGTATCCCAAGGATTCCTGAGGAGAGGAACCTCACGCTCTTCCCACATCATCTTCTCCAAGCCTGCACCCGGAGATGCTTCTCTCGCTAGGGTTTGGTGAGATGAATTACGTTCTCTCGCTCTCCCAGAGTTTCTCAGAAGTTAGGTGATAAGTACCCACTCTGTTCATCACTGCACAAGACAAAAAGACACAAAGCTTTAAGTTCCTCCAATCTACGGAATTTAACAGAGTACACAGCAAAAGGAAGCTGTAATTTAGGGCTGGAGTATTATTATTATTAATCAACCATTTCTTGTGGGCAGGACAGATGACATGTGGGAGCTTTTTTCATCGTGCTAGATAAGTCTGTTCTTTTCTTTTTCCAGCAGGGGAAAAAAAAAAAAAAAAGTAATTGTCAGTTTGAGTCCAATAATCCTTGGCACAAAAAGGATTTTGGGGGAGTTGTTTGGTTTTCGGGATGGGAGGATTGTTGGTTTACTCTTTATATACACTATTTGTGCTACCTAAAGTTCAACTGATTCTCAGAACGACTATTCATTAATAATTCCAGTTTATGGGACTAGTTACTCGGATATCACTAATACGCTATATATCAGCAGCTCGTGGAATGAAGTTAAATTCATTTTCCAAGACAAAATAAGCTTCTTTTACAAATTCGTATCAGAATACTGAGAGAAGTACACTTTTGTCAGATATGTGCTGTAGTAAAACACCTGCTTGAAGAGTTCAATCCGGCACCATATTGTAGCACGTTTTATCTAAATTGAAATTTCTCAGGATACAAAGAGTACCTTCAAGTAAACACCACTGCGTCCGTGACATTTGTCCGAACATATTGCAGCTACATACGAACGTGTTCCTGCGGAGCTGAAATCTTCACTGAGGATAATCGAATACTCACTACCAGTTACCGTTGGGCAGTTTGATGACCACAGCAGAGATAAGATCCACTCTCTTAGAGAGCACTATTTCAATCTGACAGAAAAGACAATTAAGTAATTCAAGACACTGAAGGAGACATTGCCTTTGGTAATCAAGGAACAAAAATTAAGCAGTTTTCAGATGGACACCAGAGAAGCACCGAGCAAGAAGGGAAACTCTGGAGGCTGCGTGTCACACTCCGCAGTATCAAATGTCTCCGATCCGGGGCCTGAAGTTAGAGCAAAGTACGCAGAACGAAAAGGGAAGTCTGTCAGTCCTGCACGAGGCCACGACAGGCCTTAGAGATGCATGTCTACACACAGAAAGTAACGTGGTTTTAATCAAGGTTTTCCAGATATTAGACACCAGCACCTCTTCCTCCTGTATCTAAAATGTCTGATGTGTGTACGCTGTACTGCTTTCTCCTCTGCATCCATGTTTCCAGCAAGTGGGTTATTCTACACATACAACAATAAACGTAATTCTCAGGCTCGTTCTTCCTATTTGCACTCCTCTGAAAAGCAAAGAGTTGTGACACTGTTGAGCCTGACCACGATCAGCATCTGAACGTCTGTAATAAGTCTCGTTATTTATGAGGGGCAGGAGCGACACGAGCGCTCGCTCAAAGTAAGTCAAAACGTGCCCTGAGACACATGGTTGGAGGCTCAGGCCTGTCCTATACTAAAGCTCTACTGAACGTAAATTGATAATTCACCATTTCTGGTGCTTCAGCCACAACTTTGGTTTTGATTGTTTTGTTGTTTGGTGGTGGTTTTTTTTTTTTCCTTCTTAAGGCTGTAACATACCCCAGAACCCCCCACATTCTCCATCTAATAAAGAATCCAAACAGCCCCAGTTTTGAAAAAGGCCGAAATTAGCCAGGAACAAACGCATCCTCAGATCCATCAAAGCAATCATTTATACCAACGGGAAAGTCACATAACCAAAACAAACAGCCAGCCCATTGTGCGGATCAGCTCCGCCACGGTTCCGACAACACAGACCCTATTCCCGGCTGGATAAAACATCGCCAGCAAAATAAACCCAAGGTACAAACAAAACGCCATCGCCTCCTCTTTTGTTTCGGGCACAAAGCAACAAGGGCAGCCTGTCTGGGGCCGCCCGCCCGCCGGTGCGGGGCTGACACCCGACCGCCTCAAGGTCACGGCCGGTTCCGGCGGAGGGGGACCGGGAGGCAGCGAGCGGAGCCGCCGCGGGCCCGGGGCTGGCGGAGAAGCCGAGTGTAAAAGTTTATGAGCTCATCAGGATTGTTGTACCATTACATCAGAGGCAATTATAAATGGCCAAGAGCAGGAGATGGGGAGCCAATCAGATCACAGATAGGATGTCAACCTAAGACCAACTGTCTCCTGGCTTTGACAGAAGGATTTTACCTCCATAATTCAAATCCCAAACCAAAGCGATCTGCACTCGCTGCTCCCATCGCCGAGCTCTTTACCGGCGCTCCCAGCCACCGGCCCCGCGGCGCGCTCGCCCGGGAAGATGGCCCCGACCGCCCGGGCCGACCCGCGGCCGCCCGCGCGGACCTCGCCGGTCCCCGCCGAAGGGTGCGGACCCCCCCCCCGGGGCGAGGGCCGGCGGGGCCGCCCAAGGGAGCCGGACGGCGCGGTCGGGGCGGCGGCGCGGATGGCGGCGGCCGGGGCCACGCGTTGGCCCGGGCGGGCGCGCCCGCAGCCCTGGCCCCCCGCGCCCGGCCTCGGCAGCCCCTCGCCGCCCTCCGCCGGGGGCGGCCGACCTGCTCCCCCGCCAGAGTCCCCCCAGCGGGCCGGGGCCGCGGGGAGAAGGGCGGCCGCTCGCCGGGAGCCTCGCACAAAGGCTGGGGAGGGAGGAAGGGAAGGCGGCGAGGCAGCCATTTTAGAGCGAGCGAGCAGGCACAGACAATGGCAGCTCCCCGGCAGCGCCGGCCCGCCGGGGGGAACCCGCGGGAGAGGCGCCGTTCCCCCCACCCCGAGCCCTCAGCCCCACGCCGCCCCCGGCCCGGCCCGGTCCCGTCCCGGTCCGCTCCCGTTCCCCCCCCCCCCCCCCGGGCGCGCCGGCCGCCCGCCTCACGCCGCCCCGCCGTTACCTGCTGGCTCCTGCCGAGGGACTGTCCTCCGCCGCCGCCGCTGCTCCCGGGGCTCATGGGCGCGTGGTGGCTCCTCGGCGGGGCCCCGCCGGACGCCGCGGCCCAGCCCTGGCTGTTGCCCCCGCCGTACTGCGAGACCATCTCCGCTGCGGCCGGGCCCTTGGCGGCGGCTCCCCCGTCCTGCGGCCCGCCGCTATAGTCGCCCCCGGGGTACCCCTGGTAGCCGCGGGCGGAGCTGGGGGAGGTGAGGAGCTGGTTGAGGGTGGGGGTGGCCGTGGGCTGCGGGGTGGCGCCCCCTCCTCCTCCTGCGCCGCCGGCGGCCGAGGGCCCCATGACCCCGAAGCGCTGCTGCTGGAAGGCGGCGGCGGCGGCGGGGGACTTGGCGCCGGCGGCCGCCGGAGCGGAGCTCTGCGCGCTGCCCCGGGGGGAGCTCAGGGCGTAGGCCTGGGGGGGAGGCGGGTAGGAACCGGCGCTGCGCCCGGCCCCGGCCGCATAGTAGGAGTTGTACTGGTGGTTGGGGAAGCCGTGCTCGGCGCCGCCGTGCGAGTTCTGGGGAGGGGGCGGCCCCGCGGGGGCTCCCGCCGGCCCCGGGTAGGACTGCTCCAGGCCCCCGCTCTGCAGCGCTGCCATGCCAGGGCTTTGTTGTCCGCCATGTTGGTGGAAGGCAGCGGCGGCGGCCGCAGCGGCGGCGGCGGCGGCAGCAGCCTGGGCGCCCCGGCCGTAGGGCTGCCCGAAGCCGTAGGCTGGCGGGGGCAAGGCGGCCGGGTGGGAAGGGGGAGGCTGCTGCGGCGGCTGCTGCTGCTGCGGCGCCCCCACCCCGTCGCTGCTGCCGCCGCCACCGGGCGGCTCCGGGAGGTTATTGTTCAGGGTGGCGGCGGCAGCGGCGGGCCTGGGGCCCGGGTTCCCGTTCGAGCTCTTCAGGTCGGACTCGGCCCCTGCGCCCCCTCCGTTGCTCTCGGCCCCGTCCTGCAGCTCCTTCCCCGTGGGGCCCTCGCTCTCCGCCTGCTTCTCGCCGCCGCCGCGCTCCGCCGCCGCCTCACCCCCCGCCTCCTCCGGGGGACAATCCCGCTGCTGCGCCTCCGCTTTCTTCAGCTCGGATGGAGCCGGGGCGCCCAGGCTGCTGGCGGCGGCGGGGGCGACCTGAGCAGCCATGATCCCCCCCCTCCCCACCCAGCCACCCCCCCCCGGACCGGTCCCCCCGAGCTGCTCCCTGCCTGGCCGGCCGGCGTGAGGCCTCGCTGCTCTGCTGCTCCCCGCTCAGGCGGCGGCGGGCTCTTCAGGGCAGCGGGGGCTCATTCCCCCCCGGCCTGGTTGGCGAGGCGGGGAGGGCTCCGCTGGGCTGGGCTTCCCGGGGCCTGGCCCCGCTGTACCTCCTCGGTTGCAGCCGGCGGAGAAAGGGGAGGAGGAGGGAGTGGGGGGGAAGGAGGAGGAGGGGGGGGGTGGGGGGGGGGGGGGGGACCCGGGACGGGGCTCCCGGTGCGGGAGAGGCGGGAGGGAGGGAGGGGGGACACGGCGGGCGGGCGGGCGCCGTCCCCGGAGCCGGGCCGAGCGGCGGCGGGGCCGGGCTGGGCGAGCCGCGCGGCAGCTCCCGACTCTGGTCCGCCGAGTGGGGCTCACTCCGACACGAGGCTCAGCACTGCCATTTTACCCAGCGCCGCGGCCGCCTGCCAAACCCGGAGCGGAGCGCAGCGCGGCCCGGACGGGAGCCTCCCCCCCGTCACAAAGGAGGAGCGGGCCGGCCCCGGCCGCTGGCGGCTCGGCGCGGCGGAGCCTGCCGCACGCAAAACCCGCAGCGGATCCGCGGAGCCGAGCCCGGGCGCCGAGCGCGGCGCGGGGCACCGGCACCGAGCCCAGGGGCGGGCAGCGGCCCGGGGCTGCGAACCCCAGCGAAAGGCGAGGGAGCTGGCGGCGCTGGGGCACGGGGAGAGCGGCCTCCCTTACCTCGCCGGGGCACTTCCCGGGGCAGGGAGGCGACGTCCTCCAGCGAGAGTCCTCCGGGAGAGCGGCGAGGGCGCGGGGCCTCGTTGCCGGCCACCAGTTCTGAGGTCTCGGTGGGGAGATGGCCCGTGGGTTAACAAAGTGCCTCTTCTTTGTCCCTAGAAATTCCATTTAGAATTAGCCTTTGCAAACTCTTAGCGGTTGTCATTTCCTCTCCGCTGGTTGTGTCCCTCTGGAACAGGTGTTGGCGGCACGCCAGAACTTTAACTGCACACACGGACATCCAAGAAAGTCCAGCTCCTGCCAAAGCGAGGGCAGTGGGCACTGAACCAGGAACTCCCTCGGGCGCGACTGGATGGGGAGAACCAAAACCACCTGAACGTGTCTAGACACAACACGTTAAGCAACGAGACAGGATGCTCTGGCAATCGCAAAGGGTAACGCGGTGCTGAAGCTCCCCAGCTGTCAAAAGGTGAAATGAGAATTAGGCCATGCTCTTCTGCAACCGTTTCAGACCCAAGTTCCTACCTCCTCTCTCCCAGCGGCCTTTCCCAGAGCAGGAAGAGGGAGGAGAGAAGCCCTGGATGCGGCCTGTCCTATGCCAGCAGGTTCTGTAGTTCTGAGGTTTCCTTCACATGGTACGGGTCTGCAGCAGAGCATGGAAGATACAAAAAGATGAGCTATTTGGATTACAAAAACCAAAGTCTCAGAGATCAGGATGCAGTTGCCCAGTAAAAATGGCAGTCATGGTATGGTTTGAATCTGGGTCCCGTGTACTCAATCTGTGCAGGTGTCTCCTCTGGAATATGGAAATATTTGGAAAAGTGAAGTTTAAGTAAATGCAACATCAAGGAGAGGGAAAACATCAGAAAACAATGGGTGCACACTCAAAAGATGCTTCTGAGGTCTGAGACTGCCATTTTAGAACATCACCTTAAAACAAAAAATGGAGCAGAAGCAGCCCCAATTACCAGCGGCACAGTGAAAAAAGCACAGGGCTCAGCCTGCGTCTAACAGTCCATGGGATACACCACAAAAAATCCCATTTTAACAACAGTGGTGACAGTGGGGAGACTTGAGTCCAGAGCAAGAGGTACGGCAACGCATAGAAGGGCTGAATCGGTGCCAGCACTGTGTGCCTGTTATGGATGAAAACGGATGAAAATTTTGGTGTCTACTGCTGTCAACTCAACACTCACACTCATTCTAAAAGTTATAATATAAAACATTTATCATCTAGAATGCAGGTGGCGAAACAAAGAGGTTTATTCCAAAGATGGAAAGTGGGAGGGGAGGCTGGACAGGGCAATAAATAGCAAAATTTTAAATGTATTCCAGAGCAATAAACTGCCCTGCAGGCCCTCAAACAAAGACAGCTTTGCCATTTTACAGTCTTTACAGTTGACTGTGCAACGCAGAGCAGATTCCGTCTCAGCAGATTGATCAGTTCCACAGCTGTAAACAAACTACTGGAAAGAAAAGGGTAATAAATGATGACATCGGTATTGTGATCATGTTCAAAGGTCTTCATGAAGGCTGGAGCCCCAGGATGGTGCTAGAATCTCACACAGAAGGCCCCGTGGCTTAATGATATCTCTGTGGACCACAGTGCAGCAAAACCGCCAAGATACTCTTCTTCAGAAGAGTCTGAAACTGTAGAACATGCTAGAACAAAAAGTTGATCTACATGCTCTCTTCAGAGGAGCCTCTGTTATTTGATCAAACCCTGAGTTCTAGAAAGACAAGCAAAGGGAAAAACTCCTTCAACACATCAGGCCAGACTCACAAGTGAGGCCTGTGACTTTAGTCACGTCTGTGGTGGGCTACAATGCACCACAGCACCAACATACTCTTCTTCAGATGTTTCATTTATGCTAAACTTATCAAAAAACACAGCAAACTGAAATCTGCCATTTAATCCCAGAACCGCCTCAAGCAACCATCTCCCCAGCTCCAAAGCTACAGTCTTACTTCAGGAAGCAAAGCCACAACATCTAACTGAGCACCACCAAAAGTCTAATGACTCCAGTTCAGGACCTTAGGTTGCAGCTCAGGTGCATCTGGATGAAGACCCCACTCTCACAACCCCTCTACGTGTGTCAGTCTTTTGGAACCTTCCTCAGAGAGCGCTATGGCAGACTATGAAACCCGGTGTTGATTGTAATGTGAAAAGCAGACTGGATTCCCCAGCCACCCACACAATGAGGAGACACTCACTTTACCAAATGTTTGTGAAAGCTGAAGCAGATTTTGGAATACGCCTCATCAATGAGGCCCTGGCACTTTAGTAAATACTAAGGCACTCGATGAAATTCCAACTATGGGGTTTGGGAAGCAGACGCCAGCACAGTTCTCAACAACGTTTCCATCTCATAGCTGAAAATCCTCTCACCAGCCACATCATCCCGTGTCGTTAACTACCATCTTTCCAGCTCGGCAGAACCGGACGAGACTTTTCATCACAACGCACCCAACACTCTTTTCTCAGCCTGAGCGATCCCGGCTAAGTGGCGTGCAGCATTCCTCTCTTCCCCATCTCCCCAAGCGCTGAGCACGCTTTCCTCCACGACAGGCTCAGCCCCTGGCTGCTCAGATAGGCTGGGGAGCCAGCCCAGCTCTCACATGGCACCGCAGGCCACCACCACCACTGGGCTGGCTCCTCCTGAGTGGAAGTCTCCTTCATGAAGGTGGCCATGCCATTTAACCCAACACTAAGGCAGTTTAGGAAACCTGGTCTAGATTAGAGGACTAGAAACAGGAGTAGTGTCTCCCCCCGCTGAAAAAAAAAAGAGGAAAGGCTCTGCCAACTGTGTGATGGCAAATATGGACTGAATCGTTGACATGGAAACCGGACTAAAGTCAGCCACGCTCCCTCCGCTCGCGCACACACAAGTTATCATTATCCTCAGCCTTCCAACTTGCTACAAACGTGGAGTGGATTATTACTTCGGGAATTGGGTGGAGTTTCTATAATAAAGTATTAACTGGCGCGACTAAGCTAGAACGAAACGAGCTGAGAAGCGATTAATATAGTTGGGCGAAGAAGGATGCTCTTCCATTTTCCTGAAAGGCACAGTGTGCTGAGATATGCAGACTGGACCCAAGAACAAGAGACCCATCTATTATAATTCATGGAGCACGCTGCAAAATATGGAATGGAGCGGAGAAAGGTTATCTGCTGTACCTCAGCTTCTCCGAGAGTAGTTTTGCTAAAGAAAATTACATTTCATAGAATCATAGAATCATAGAATGGCACAGGCTGGAAGGGAACCTTAGAGATCATTTAAGATCATCGACATTTCCTGTAAATATGTTTATATTTGGCCAGCCCATTCCTTCCAGCATTTTAGCCACTGTCGTATCTAGGTTAAGCGCTCTCGTTGCAGCTTCCTAACCACTAAGATTAATATTATTTGAATTATTTGGTTGCTGCAAGTGGCTAACGTGCTGGGCATCGTGCATGACAATGCTTATTTATCCTCTTAAAAAAAAAAATATGTCAAGATATTGTATGATGCCCCTCTCCAGCGCTGGCACAGTGGCACAGGGGCAGCCAGCGGAGAGCTCTGCCAACCCAAGAGGAGTTTCAGCAGAAGGTAACTCTGCCAGTTTGCTGAAGGCAGCAGCACAGCTCAAAGGCAGGAGTGGATCCCACAGGGAATTTTGCTGCTTCCCACGCAGCGAGCAGCGCAGGTTACAAAGGGAGGGGGCCGAGCCCCTGCCCCAGCCCCGCCGCTGCAGCCCGGTGCTAACATTTGACAGGGAGCTGCAAAACTTTGGATGCGCGTTAAGGGAGGAAAACGGGCTCAGCCTGGCTCAAGGAAACGCGTTATTTTAGCAGGAGGAAAAGGCGAAGCGGAGTTCGCGGAGCGGAGCCCCCTGCGCATCCTGCGCGGCGCCCCGCGGGGGGGGGGGGGGGCAGCCGGGGCCGGTGTCACGCGAGTTCGGTGCCCCACGGCCGCTGCCCCGCGCCCTCCGCCCCCCCTTCGCTCCGCCATCTCCCACCTGAGCCATCCCCGGCGGGGTGAAAGTGGAACAGGAGGAAGTTTTGGGGCACGTGTGTGCGGATTCGGGGGCTAATCGAGGGGAGCAGCTGTCCCCCATGAATGAAAACAAACAAACAAACAAAAAAAAACCCCACAGGTTGGAGCTGGAATTTGGTAATTCCAAAGAGAATTGAGAGATGTTGGGAAAAGGGGCAGCTCGGGGAGGGGAAACAAGAATAAAGTGCAGGGAAAGAGCAAACCGCATTTATTTTATACACGTGGGTGTGCACACCGGGCTCCGCAGCCGCCCTCAGACACCGCCGCTCCAGCACCGAGCACTGGGAGAAGGAAGAGTAAATCTACTTAAAAAAAAGAAGAAAAAAAAAAAAAACACAACCAAAACCCACCAAACAAAACGCGGACCGGAGCTTCTAAAAAACCCTGCACTGGATCAGGAGCCAACCGTCTAATTTCCTACCGAATCCCACTAGATTTGGGACCCGTCGGGTGGGCTGGCAGAGCAGCCACGTTACACTCCAAACCCCACTCGGAAGAGTTAAAAAAAAAAAAAAAAAAGGCTTTTAAAGCTGCCGAAAGAGAAAGACCTCAACTCTGGGCCTGGATTTTCCCACTGAAGCAAAACTATTATCCTGTTTGGAATACTTGGGAAGCGGCAGCGCCGTGCAGGGAGGTGCAATGAGCCGCGGGTTCGCCTGCGCGCAGAAAGCTCCGTGTACCGCGGTATTTCTCCCACCCTCAGCTGCTCTTTTCAGTGGAGTGTTAAAAAAGAAAAAAAAAAAAAAATCACTCCCGTGAAATTCTGCCCTCCTAAAGTGTATTTTTAGAGAAGTTTGAGTTCAGGCGTCACGACTGGGGCGGGGGGGGGGGGGGTTGCTGCGGGAGAGGCAGGCGCCGGGGAAGAAGGTTTTTCCACCCTTTTCATGAAGCTCTCGCACTGCCATTTTCCCGAGCAGGGAGGCAGGAGCGAGGGAGGCAGAGCCGAGCGCAGGCAGCGCTGGCGAGGAAGTTTCTCACGGCAACTGCGGGCTGGATCTGGAACGGAGCCTTTTGTTCCCGGCAAGTTCAGCAGGAGAGGGAGAGTTGGAGTGTGCTTGGAGAGAAAAACCAGCGGAGAAATAAAATGGAGGGGAGTAGAAAGAGAGGAGAGAGCTGAGCTGAGCTGCCCGAGCAGCGAGCGCGGGTGTTCTCCACCGCACGGCTGCTCGTTAGGAAGTTGGTGCGGGAGCCTCGGGCAGAAATCCCTTGTCCAGGGCATGGGAACGAGTTCGAGACTCGAGGACCGGCGCTGCTGTGCAGGAAGTGGAATTTTCCGAGGGGTTCACATCCTTCGGTGCTCTTTTTGCCAAGATTTTATCTCCTTGCTCCATGAAGGCTGTCTCATGGAGACATCGGGGAAAAGGCCTTAAAGACGAGGCGTGCTCTAGGTCTGCTTAAACTAAATAATTAGAGGTAGGGGACACCCTCCCTTAGAAATTACAGGGAGGTCTGATGACCAGATGCAACTTTGGGTACTCCCCTCCTTCCCTTCCCTTTCCCTTTCTCCCCAGTGAGTGTTGAAACATCCCACGTTATGACCAGGATCTCTGAATGGGGTGAAAAGGCACCTAAAAAAAAAGCCCCCCCCCCATTTAATGCTTATACACATAAACCCAGTATATCCTATATTCACATAAACAATTGGTTCTGCCTCCCAGTACCCACTGCGAATTCTTTGCTCCAAAACCACACGTACTTTACGCACGTATACAGACCCAGAATGCCAAACGCTATAAACTTGTCTGAATTAACCCTCACATCGCTGACAAACATCGATCACCTCAACAGTCACCCGCGGAAAGGTGGAGCAGAACTTTAATTCCGTCCTTATTAATACGCTCGGTGGTGGATTCAAAAAGCAAGAGCCTGCTGCTGAGGAGAGCTGCCTTTCCGCACAAGTTCGGTTTTCCGTGCGGTGTCCTGAAAATACCGCTTGATTAAAAATGTTAATCACCTTCTGCCTTGTCAGCAGAGGCAGGAGCGAAGCGCCTTCGCCCTGTGCCAGCAGCTCGACGAGGCACCACGTGGGAAATCTCAGTTCAGGATTTAAAACGTGCTTTTCCACTCCGGCCATGAGGGACTGAAAGCCTTTGGGGCGGGGGGGGGGGGTGTGTGGAAATAAATAAAAAAAAGCCCTTTTCGTGCTGCTCAGAAGCGACCTCTGTGGCTGCTCGGGGAGGGAGGCTGGAACAGCCCCGGGCCGGGAGCGCAGGCTGCGGGGTCGAGAAAAATCAAACAGCATTAAAAAAAAAAAAAAAAAAAAGGAAAGGAAAGGGGGGAGACAGCCACCAGGGAAGCGCAATTGGCTGAAAAGCGTTATTCTGCGCTTTGTAACGAGGAGTCCCACCCCGGCGATCGGAACTGGCTCTGGAGCGGCCGTTTTAACGTGCGGCCGAACACAATGATGCTCCGCGGGGTGCGCAATTACTGCGCCGTGTGCGCGATCTCCAGGTGCTGCGGGCAGCGAGCGCCGGATTTTCAAAGGCTCCCGGGGCCCGACGCGCTGAGCTCGGAAAAAAATCCGGGAGCGGCGGGGGGGACCAGGCGGAGCCCCCGGGGAGCGGCTCCCGGCCCGGCTCCCACACGGGACGGTGAACCGGGGGCGGGATGGCTGGGGCGGAGGGAGCGTCGGTAGCCACGGCTGGGTGGCCACCATGTCATCTTCGTGACTCGCTTCTGGAGTGTTTAATCAAATCGCCATCGGGGAGCTCCGAAAGGCCTGTAAAAGTTTAACGGGGAAATGTCATCAGGCGTCACACAGGAATTCCAGTTCGTCCCATTTTTAATGGTGGCACTAACTTTTACATATTCGAGAGCAATTAACAGCGTGGCTGTTAAAAGAAGATTTCAAGACAACCCAGCCCTTCTTTTTTTTTTTTTTTTTTTCTCCTTTTCCAAAATGGTGCAAATCCAGTTTACCTCTGACATGACACCCACCAGGACGGAGGTGCGATGAAAAGTATCAACGTCCCAGTTTATCCATGTATGCAGGAAAACACATTCAAACCTACGTATTAGTGAACATGTCCATTAAAATAAATATTATTTTGCTATGGTTATTTTTGGTTGTTCTCCTCTCCCCCCCCAACTTTGTTTTACTAAAGCAGGGAAACATATACAGAAACCTTCCCTGCAGTAGATGCTTTTTTTTTTTTTTTAAACGGAGCCCAGATGCTGGTCAGGATTAAGGTTACACCAAACACATTCTACATTGCCATTTTCCAAACAGAATGAAGCAGATAGATGGAAAAGACGGAGGAGGATAAAGCAGGAACGGAGCAGCACTGAAAACTGCAAGCCCTGCACTAAGGCTGGAGAGGAGTGAGCTGGGATGCCAGGAGAGACAGCAAGAAACCAGGCGGACCGCCTCGACTGCACTCCTCGCATTTAAAATAAGTATTTTGAATGAAGCAGCTGTCCGAATTTGTGCTTTAAACCTTGTATTTAAAACGGGAAAAGAAAATTCAGCTGTGACCCTCGTCTCCTTAGGGCTCAGTCCTAGAAAGCCACTGGCCTGAGGCCATCAGAGTACTTAAGTCTGTGCGTAATTTTAAACATCAGCAGTGCCGGTGATTTTCAGCATATACTCCCTTAAAGTTCACCATGTGCTCAGCACTTTGCAGGATCCGCCCATCATACTCATACTGGCTCCTCGCTCAAGAAAATGAGCATCTGTACCTCTGAGGAAACAAAGAAAATCTTTTGAAAAGGGCCAAAGATTTTTTTTTTTTTAATTTCTAAAAGACACCAGTTCATTAGTACTGGGAACTCAGACCACACTGAAGCAGAATCTCTAGGGCAAGTTATCTGAATCTATGGTTATTTTGTAAAATATTACCATTTGGCAAATTCATTCTAGTGTTTTATGTGAAATCCTGCAACAGCTTAGTTTACTCAGCACTGTGATTCAATCATATGATGTGCTTTGAAAATCTCTCACTAAAATTGATTTTAAGAGCATTTTGATATTACATAGGCACACACACGATACAGGGAAAGAACACACAAACTATTAAAAATTCATGCTATGGGGAGAACACTTAGTAACATCCCTCCATTCCAGATGTACAAAGGCAGGCACAAATAACTGATAAGAAAATTTAATCAAATAATTGCAATATTCCACATAAATAAGGTGCTGACCAGCTTTGAAACATTTGGTCGTGAAAGGCCGGACAGAAATTCTACTTATCCACCTTTCAACAGTCATCCACAAATGTGTATTTCAAAATCTTAATTCTGTAATCTAACCCACATGGGGAGCTTTAGGACTTTACATGTGTCTGTGTGCATGGATGTGACTGATTTTCCGCTTTCAAGGCCTCCATCCTGCAATTTTGCTCAAATGTACGTGGCCTAAAAGTAGGATTTTTAACTTCACAAGTAGGCACCTCAGTGAAACGAGAAATAAAATTTAGAAATTTTAAATAGAAATAAAAATTTAGAAATAAAATAAATAAAACTACTACTAATAATAAAATAAATAAAAATTTAAGCACATTCAGACCAGCTTCACTGGAACTTTTGGAATTCAGTACTGGAACTGTGAAACAAGGATATTTTTATCTAACAGTTTTCTGTGACCCTAAAGAGGCCCACAACCAAACCTCAGCAGCATCACTTCTTTATAAAGGCTGATACTACCTCGTCCACTTTCAGTAAAACAAAGGCGTTGGTCAGAACTGTTCATTTTCTCTGTCAAACAGAATCCTGAGCCCAAGACAGATGAAACATAAAAAAAGACATAATTTTCAAATATTTATAAAAATATTGAATATATCTGGAAAAAAACAGTGGGAAAAAAAAAACAAACCAAAACCCCCAAATCCAAACATTCAAGGGTTGTTGTTTCCATTCCTGTCTTTATAATTCGTACCCAAGTGAAAGGTGCTCAGAAAGTTCCATATTCATTATATGCATTGGTAAGAAGTGTCGATATGTACGTTATGAGACAACGAATTTAAAAATATTTTTTTGTCCTACCTTCAGGAAACATGGTTTCTGAGGGGGGTTTTCCAGCGGCACGGGTTCAGCGCTCCCTGGGAGCACTGCAGCCTTCCCTGTGTAATCCTCACCCTCCAGATTCACCATCTTCCTACCATATTGTTTTACTTACGAAGTCCTGGATTCAGCTCTCATTAGTTAAGAAGCTTATTTTTTTAAAAGACTTTGCCATACTTCCCAAATTCATTCTGTTTTCCTGTATCAACAGCCATGACATAGCATCTTTCCTTAGAAATACAAAAAACAAAACAAAAACCCAACAAACAAACCCCAAAAAACGTATGAAGCACTACAGTGGTGTTGTGATGCAAAAGAGTGATTTTTTTTTTTTTCTGCCACCTCTAGGAGTACAGAAATAATCTAGAATTTATATCCTACTGTAAGGAGAAAGAAAAAAAAAAATCAAGCCAAAGACTTGGAAAGTAATGTCCAGAGAACTGGAGACTAATTAGCCTGATCTCAGCAAGATATAAAACTTAAGTTATTTTTCCCCTGGAGGGGGAAAAGATCTGGAGGAAAATAAACAGATAAAATGCAACATAGGTTTAACAAAGGCAATCATGCCAGACAGATCTGATGTCTTTCTTTGATAAGAAAGCAGATTTTTCTTAGTGAAGGAAAACACAGTTGATCTCACCCACCTAAAATTCAGTAAAGCATTTGATCTGAAGCCACATGCGAAAATACAAGTTAAACTGGAAAATACGATGACTAGTCCAAGAAAAGTTTTGTGGGCAAAAAAAGGCTAAAAAACTCCGTGTTGAATTATGTTGAAATGGCAACTTTTGGGCTAGAGAGTGAGTGCTTTAAATGCTCCTCCAGCATTGGTCTCCAGAGCTGGTGCTATTTATTGCTTTTAAGTTGTATTAGCACAAAGAACTGAAAGAAGAGTGTCACTATAGCTGGTTATTGACAAAACTAAAAAGCATCAGAACAGAAGACTGGAAGATCCTAAATGAAGAACCAGATGAGGTTCTGGAACAGCACAGGAAACCTGAGGAATGGACTAATGGAATGAAGTAATAAGATTAATGCAAAGCATAAGGCTGTGCATACAGGGATTAACAGCCAAAATTATTATAAACTGGGAATTCATCGCAGTTAATAGAGACAGATGAAGACGCAGAATCATTATTTAGTCACAGAAATGACTAAACACTACAAAACCGAAGAAGATAAATGTGAGCTAAAGACCAGGTAAGGCAACCGCTCACTTGCAGAATTCTGGGTACAGTTTATATTCAAGAATTCGATGTGAAAACCAGAACAGTCATAGAAAAGGCTTCCTAAAATGGTTGTAAGGGCAAAGAATCCATCATCAGAAAAGACTAAAGTTTTATTCTAGCTAACTCCAGCAAAGGAAAGGCCGAGAAAGGATGGGGTTAGTTTGTATACATAGATTACAGCCTGAACACAAGTATTTAAAGGGTTATGTTGGCACCAAATATATATAAAGGCCTAAGTACATTCAGGATGAAAATTAGAATAGAATGTCATCTTATTAGAAAAATTAGATTTTTTAAAAAATCCTTCTAGTGGGACTACCAGACTCAAAGGAACTAACTGGTTTTATGCTGGAACTTGATGTCCTGATGGACAAAACGAGATATGACTGCCCGCAAAAGCTTGGCATAAGGCAGCTAAGGGAGGCTCCTCCAAACAGAGGGGATAACCAGTACCAGCAGCCCCCTCTGAAAGCTCACCTGCATCCTGGTGGATGATTAAGGAAGAAGATACTTACAATTAGCTTACTAAATCGGAAATTTGTTTGTTGTGACTGTGGAACACACAGATACAGTGAAAAACTTTGCCATTCATTTCCTCACTTTGCATCAGTGAAATGAGATGAAAATCTCCCTGCAATATTGTGAAGATATATTTATGGTGGTTAAAAAGTATTCAGATACTATAGTGAAAAGCATAACGAAAATCCATGACAATTAGTAATTCTGTATTTACTGCAGCACTTGAATTACATGCAATAAATAAAATATGTAAGCAAACATCAAATAACAAGGATAAAAGGAAAATCTGAAGAAAACCATTCATTGCATGAGACAGTCTGAGAAGGTTATGCGATCAGATTTGCAATTAGAGACCGTACCACAGTGGGAGGAACTGGACTAGGATGGGCAAAGCGTGAGAACTGTACCCAGGAACGCTGAACACACCGCTCAGTTCCCTGGGAAATTCATCCGGGCCACAAGAGCGTAAAGCAGCAGGGAACACAGCGAGGGAATCACACGTAGGCTGACCCGGCCCTGGAGCACGCACAAGCTCAGCAAATTCCCTGTGCCAGACAGTGCTCGGAGAACCGGGCAGGGATCCTGGTCGTAGCCAAGCCTCCACACACGGCCACCCCGGCAGCGCGATGCTCCTCCAGCTCTGCGGGGAACAGTCGACAGAAGCAGCTTTTCTACGGGTAAAGCTTTCCAAAAAGCCAGTGTTGCGCCTCCCCAGAAGACCATGAAAGCCTCACACCACATTTTCTAGTTTTTCCTAATGCCTTTTTGTTTCCATCATGAATAACATCACCAGGAATATGTATCACCCATTCCTTATCATCTAAGGTCTCCCAATCTCTCCCGACAAAACATACCTGCCTCAGCAATCCTGTTCTTCAGCGAACAAACCATGGCTTCCCTCCTGGGATCTTCTGCTTTGAACTGTTTGACCACTGGAGATGTTTTTCATGACTTCAAGTGCAGTGTTTCCATGCTGTCAAAGACTTCTTCCTTGTATCTGCCACCTCTTCACGTTTCCATAAACAATACCAAGGAGAGGCACGGAGCCAAAAGGCTTCTTCACTTTTGGTTTTCTTTTTCCCTTCTTTTTTTTTTGTTTCTTTTTCTTTTTTGCCAGTGTTCTGACCACATAACTGCATGAAAGACAAAGAGGACACCTCACATTAAATTTTATCTTCATGCCATCAATGTTTTGGACAAAATCAGAACCCCATAACTTTTCTGTTGTTGTTTTCTTCTTTCTTCAAATGCCTTTCAGATTTAACTTCGGTTCATCTCAACTCTAGCAACTCTATCTACTATTTTTTAAAAACAGCTAACAAAGTATTCTGCTCGTCTTGTTAATAGCAAAAGAATGGAAAAGTTTAACAAAAAATGATAATCTAAGACTCATAACTGTGTTCTTTCCCATTTTCATGCAAACATTCCTCTTCCAGCTCGTATTAGAACTTCTATGAAATTAACACTTTCTGAGTAATAACAAGATAAAACATAATTTCCATCCAATATTGAAAATTAACATTATTTCACAATTCCTCTTCCATTGGCAGGTTGACCCACTTGGAGTTCACAGGAAGAGTGCATTTGGAAACCCTTCTCAGATCTTTTTATTCCCTTTGTTTCCAGGCGTGACATTTTGAGTAGAGTTTATTTGTTGCCAAGGTTCAAGACACGAGCGAGGATGGGAGTTTCTGACTGGGCAGCAGTACTGCTCTAAGGAAGCCTGCGGTTATAATGGATCATGAATGGAATTTGAGTCAAGGCAATAAAGATAATACATCACAGAAATATAGAATAAGGCTGCTTTACGTAGGACACCCATGACAATTATCTTGCTCAACACAGTTGGTGAAATCTCAGCTGGAATATTGTATCCATTTGAAGTGGTTTAGCCCAGCTGGCAACTAAACATCAGGTTGGAGGAGCCCAACATGTCTTCAGGTCCCACATGAAAAAATGAAACCAGATATAAACCAACTGGAAAGGGCACAAAGAGAGTAACAGGAAAGCTGGAAGGCTGAGGAAATGCAGTCCCCAAGAACAAACTGAAATACTGGATTTGTTTCATAAAAAAAAAAAAAAAAAAAAAGAAAAGAAAAAGGAAAGCGCTCATGTGAGAATTGAGAAGGGACAAAATACCACGAGTCCGTTTTGTTACAGTAAAGGCCAGCAATGAAATGTTCATGTCTGCTGAAAGTAGACTTGATTCTCAGTAAGATTTGGCAGAGTAACAAAAGCGACGTTTAAACAATGAAAATACCAGTATGGGAAGTTGTAGAACACTTCACATTTCAGGTTTTCTAACGACAGGATACAGAACCATCTGTATGGGATACAGAGAAGCATCTTTCTTGTCTCAGAGTCGAGATGGGACCTCCTGATGTCCCCATGACAGCTATATTTATTATTATAGCAAATACAGGAAGAAAAATACTGGTGAGAAAGGCATATTTCAATTAGAAAAGTGGACTTTTAGATGAAGAACACACCATTCTGGGCCACCGTCTCAGGCTGCCAGTTCAGGAAGTTACCTGGAAGACTTTCTTGCAACTTCCAGCTCCAGAAGAGACGAGGGAGTGCGTTGAGTGGATCACTCGTGCAAATACATATCCACTCTGAGTTTAAAGTTTACAAGGCCTTTCAGATTAAATGCTTCTTGTTTTATTGCTTTTATTTTGCTGTCAAACTACTTTGATACATTTTTTTGTTGAAGATCTTCAGCGAGTGCCACCTCAGCCCACAGCAGCATGACATCACCTACAGTAATTGCTAATAAAGTCAAACACTGTTTCTTTGATTAATTTGCTCCGTTACCTCTTGTTGATAAAATCGTAGTGCAGTTTTTCCTTATAAAATGGCTTTTTTGCAGAGGCTTTTTCACTGGATGTCCATAACATTGGAAGTGTCTTTCCACTCCTTGCTTCTACCCACCTTTTGGTATTTTTCCCTGCCTCTTACAGACGTTGTACAAATCAGGGAAAGCTTAAGTTTCTAGCGAGCCTGTTCTGGAGAAGTTTCATAATACCATTCTACATCCATTCAATGGTAAATCACTTACATCGATGAGCAAGGCCATGTACAATCATTAAAAAGTTGTTCTCTGTGTTCAAAAACTCTTTCTTCTGATTCGACAGACCATGTTTATTCTTCGAACCCCCACAACCCTTATTTGATTCACGGACCTTACCTGGGAAAAACTCCAGGCAATTTCTGATGCAGTGCCAAGCTTTATGTCACAGAAGATCAGAACCTTCTTCAGATATATGCATAAAAAAAAAAAAAATTCCCAGGACAATATCTCTGACGCAAACCTGGCTAGTTTTCAGTTGGAAGTAATCAGAAATGATGCTCTTCCACAGGCGGCAAAGGGCTTCTGGATGTTGAGGAAAGTCTTTGCTTTGTATTCTGCCTCCGCAGCAGAGACCTGCATGGGTTTCCAGCAATGCAATTTTGTCATCCTGATGTTTGGCTGCCGCTACTGGCCATCCCAGTTCTGCACCAGTACCCTGTGCTATCAGTCACTGCTAGCTGACCACACCCAGAAACATTACACCAGTGAGTAAACTGCTCCAGATAAATCCCGTACAGAAGCAGGTCGATTACATCTTACCGTTTCTCTCTGTGTGTTTCTTCCATTATCAAAGTAGCAAAAACTTTCCAAAGCCACAGAACTAAATCCTTCCACCTGTGCAACCTCGCAGGAATATGCATTGTAACGGGTTTACCAGTTTCTTCTTCGTGCAACCTTGCTGCATTTTGAAAAAGAAGTGGCACAGGTGAAAAATCAATGGATGCCAAGAGAAAAGGAACAGTAATTTGCCAGGTTGACCCACAGAATTCCCAAATTCCTGAGAATTCCCTGTCAGCACGCTCTGAAAGAAAACCATACAGCTGAGGAGCAGAACACCCCCCCATGGGATAGCTGCTCAGAGGATTTGAGAGGTAAATTGATACAAGAACCAACCGTGCAGCTGATTAAGAGTGAAAACACCTGAAATGGGCATTAGGAAGTGGGGTGAGCACACTTGTGCTCAATATCGCTAACTAGCTGTAATTAGATCAAACGACCTAGATTGACGTGTCATCCCTTTGTAGACATGGCTCAGGAGGCAGGGCAGGAGCTAAGTTCAGCAAAACAGTTTCAGTACTGCAGCTTTCATCTAAGAAGGCATGGCCACACACCCACCCGAAAGTAAATGCTGCTTAGTAGAACTGCTGAATTCCAAAGAAAAGGAGTTTCTAGAGAAGATGGCATTCTTGAATCATAACCTTAACTTTTGTCATCAACAAAACTCTCCTAGTTGATTTGATAACGTATTTTCAGATGAATAACGCACAAAATTTTGATTACAAATTCATTGTGTCAAGACATTTGAAGGTCTTTATTGAGTTGTTCCCTCAGCAGTTAAGATGTCTGCATGGAAAGGGTGACTCCTAATTTGCGTTGTTCTTTTAGGACCTTTTAATTAAATTTTAAGAAAGTAACGTAGAACAACATTGCGTGAAAAAGGGTTGCTAAATTTCAGAGATGAGCAAAACATAATGTAGCAGATGGTACGAAGAAGATACGTGTGAAGCGATGTAAATAGCAGGGAACCTCACGAAAACGTGAGGCAGAACTGAAAGGACGTGCAAGACCCCTGGGAGAGCAGAGGTGATGAAGCAACAACTGAGCTGAAAGACATCAGACTTTCCTCACTCAGAAATGACAAAACACCAACAGGAAGCTCTCATCTAGTAGAAGGAAAGACCCATCGTAACGAGGGCAGTTGAGATTGTTGTGGAGGGTCCTTACAGTAAACATGGAAGGAGCAGAGGAAACAAGGACAGAGTTTGCAGGTGCCAGCAAATATATTCATCAAACACTCTCTGAACCAAAAAGAACCCCCTCAACTGTTGCAGAATTGTAATCAAAAGGTAATGAAGATAATGTCTCTTCTCCCACATTATGAACGACAGGACGAGAGGGAATGGCCTCAAGTTATGCCAGGGGAAATTTACGTTGGATATCAGGAAAAATTTCTTTACGGAGAGGGTTGTGAATGAAGTATTGGAACAGGCTGCCCAGGGAGGTGGTGGAGTCCCCATCCTTGGAGGTGTTTAAAAACCGTGTGGATTTGGTGTTGAGCAACATGTTTTAGGGACCCTGACAGTGCAGGGTGAACGGTTGGACTTGATGATCCTGAGGGTCTCTTCCAACCAGATGATCCAAATGATTCTATGAAGACATTATAAAAGAGCTAATAGTGGAAAATAACCTTGTACTGAGTAAAGACAAGATGAATTGTTTAAATTAAGCAGAAGACCAAACAAAGAGCAGCTTGGTAACTAATCAGGAGAGTTCTAATGATCAGAAAGAGCCGCAGCATCACTACGGGGTTAGGAGGAGATGCAGCCTGGGCATTAGCACCCTTTGGTGCAGAACCTGCACCCCAAGTCGTGCGAGTCACTGCGGCTGCACAGACTGCTGTCTGGTACCCCTGTCTTCTGTCATACAGCCTGACAAATTAGCGAGTAGATTCTGACATATCTGCATGTCATAGCAGAGTCAGGGTGAAGACCAAGAAGGTCTTTCTAATCTTTTGATAAAAAAGGTATCGATTAACAGACCGATAGCGTTAAATGGAAGCCACCAAACACTACTCCAATGGGTGAAGGGAGGCACACGTGAGAATCGCAATTCAGTTGAAGGAATAGTTGGAAAACAGGAACTATTCTAAATGTTTATATTTCGAACAGTTGTTAGTGACGGGCCCGTGAAATACATCACTAATTATAAAGCTGTTCGAATTAATCCTAATGAATATTCTACCAAACATGGAAGGCAGGGGGAAGAAGCAGCTAATGACCTGGTGTTACAAAAGTACCTACATCCAGAAGTTGAAAAGCATTTTCTTTCTTTGCACAAAAATATTACCATTTAAAGATGTCTTTACATGTCTCCATCTTCAACAGAAAGGTCAGATACTGAAATATAGACAGGTAAAGGTACAGAGTTTGGTTGACAAGTCTCAGGAACTGTAAGGAGGAAAGACTGGGCCATAGATTTTCTTAACATGCCTGTTCACCCAAGGTTAAACTCGGTTAGTAAAACCCAGGAAGATGGAGAGCTGCTGGTTTCTGAAGTGGCCCTTCCATGCAGCTGCAGAGAACACCCCATCGCTGTCAGGAAGTCACATACGTTGTTCTGTGAGCCAAGAGAGCGCACTGAGAAGACACCAAACTGCCCAACAACCTGTCTGCAGCTCATGGAAAATATCCATTGCATTCCAGGCGTCAGAAAAAGCGTTAACGGAGAGAAAATGGCAGCACTGCTTGGGAACGATGGCATCAAAGACGTACGGGACGACTACCTACACACGCTGTGTGGCTGCTGAGCCCATGGAAGTCGCCCTCGTGGTGCCCTCTCCATCAGGACAATGAACTCGGTGACAGGTGCATCCTCGTGGTGCCCTCTCCATCACGACGATGCACTCGGTGACAGGTGCCTCTCTCTGTCTCGTGCCCAGCACACCTCCATAACAGACCACCACAAAGTCCACTGAGCCGAAATCACAACGATTCGCGTTTTGTATCTTCTTCTGCCCCAAGTTCAATTTGTCTGGGTGATTCTATGAGGCGAACTCTGGCTACGCTAGGCTTCTCTCCTTCCGAATGGAGGAACAATTCAGATAAGAAACAAATCTCTTCTGAGTTAATAGAGGAAACTGGACGTAACTGCCTTCACTAAGGTATTTACCATACGTCTAGGCCAGATGAAGCTTAGCACATTCAGTACACATAAAACTGCAGATAGCTGCTAGGAAGAGCAGAAAACAAACAAAACAGATTCACAAGTTTCTTAGTAATTTAAATTAAGTCACTAAAGTAACAGAAAAACAAGAGTTGCTGGCAGTAGCAACAGATATCTATCAATTCCAGCTTGCTGCTTCCAGCAACACACAGGAACGGAAAAGCAGTTGGCCCCGTGTCCCCTTAGATACTGGGGGACTGGTAAACTGTAACCAGTGTGAACACGTGAGCCCCAACAGGCACTGCATTACTTTTGTGGCTGCTCATCTCATAAATTGTCTTGGAGTTCTTTCTCATGCAAGACATCGTATATAATTACAGAAAAAAAAGACGACTGCCACTCACGGGCCTGGTCCCGGGAAAGACTCGTCTTCTTTGCCGACTCAGCAGTCCACGGGGGATCGTCAGCGCTCTGTAGATGGGAGCCCAACGCCAAGAGATGATTTGGAAGAAACCAATCTCTATGGTATAACTTCAACTTATCAGTTTCGGAAAAGACCATGCACAGAATTCTTAAAATGCAATGAAATCACGGAATTTAAAATTTTAAGCATAAAAACCATTATTAAGTCATCCAAGTCCATTTACTATTATTGATGGTAAATCTATCTACTCCAGATGGGAAGAGGTCACTCTCTTCTTTTTCCAGGGCAAGTCTATGAATAATTTGAGTGATTAAAGCTCCAAGCAGGTGTGAAAATGAAAAAGACCAGGAAAGCACATGGGAAGGAAACCACATTCACATGAAGATACTTAGCTTTCATTCTGGAATCAAGAAAGGCACCTTTCATTCCCTCCAGTCCATACAGCCACGAAATACAGATGAGTTTGTACATTTTCTGAAAGAGTTGCCGCTTTTAAAGGCACACTGAAATCTTATTTTTACTTTTTAGGTCTTCCTTCTTCCATCGGAGATGACCTAAATTTTGAGCTGAAGCATTCACAGGATCCTTGCTTGGAATATAAAACAACAGCAGAAACATCAGGCTGCAAAAGAGGCAAAATAATAGGAAGGAAAATTGCAGTGAAGACCTCCCTGAATAACAGGAGGTCACAAACACGGCAGAAATAGATGCTGAAGTAGTACTATCCAGAGACAGTGGACAGAAAGTGACTGCATCCACAGAAACGCAGCAGAAGACAGGTGGGCAGGATGTGAATCTGAGCCAACGGCCGGAGTTCAGGGAATACCCAACATTTCTGAAATTTTCCCTTCAAATACATCGCTGTAGTCTTTGTGCAAAAAACGCCAGAGATACCAAAATCCAAGAGTCTCCTGCTACAAAAAAATAAAACTTGAAAGCTTACTAGGAAAGCATTCAAAGGGAATTAAACAGCTGCAGAAAGGAGCAGAGGTTGTATTTTATATGCTAAAGAGAAAAATGTATGGAAAACACATATGTGACTAGGTAATCAGTAGTACAGACTACTGAACGTCCATGCAGCTCATTATTAAAAAAAAAAAAAAGCACTTGCAGGTACATTTATTTTGTTTTATTTTATCACCTTAAACAGTCAACAGAAACCAAGATTATAATCTGTGCCTTTTTAAAATTCCATTCAACAGATGTTCATAAACAGACTTGAGACAAATTTCAGATCCCCAAAAGGATATTCAGCCAGAGAACTTTTACAAATGGATGATAAACTCCCGCTTTTTCCCTTGTAATGATTGCTTTTGTGAGACATCAAATCCTCTCTTAGCCTCATTACAAGTTCCCACCAGCATAAAACGTATTTTTCATTTCCATTTCCAGTAGTATTGTCTTCCAAAAATGGCACTGACGTTCCCAGCACAAGGCAACTCTTCTTTGCTCCTTTTTTTATGTCATCTCCTCGATATGGTATGAAGTGATTGCCTCACTGACAAGGCCCTGTTATTTTAAAAAGAGGAAAAGGTCCAACTGGTATTAATAAATATTTACTTAATGTAAGGAAAAAGGAATTCAACAATCAAGTATGAAAATCACAGGAAAAAAAAAAAGGTGTTTGGAAAGGCAAAGCTGTGAGAAGTTCAGTCCTTTTTATGAGAATGCCTGCTCAATAGCTCCTTTTGGGACACGGTGAGATGACTTCTTTAAAAGTACGGTCTAGAAATACCCCCAAATCACAGAAATTATAAGTCACTTGAGGATTTACAATGCGATACAAAATTAAGAAATAGCAGGACACACAATGAGAACGGTGGAACAAAACCAGTGTTGCACTTGTCTATGTTAAAAGGGGCAAGGCGGGGGGGGGGCTGAAATGAAATTATTTTTACTTAATTACACTCCAGTGTTCACTAGGGACTCCTTCCAAAGCGTATTTTATATTTGGACATAAATGCAAGCAGGATTCAGCCTTGATTTTACTCCTTATGACACTACGTTTCTTACATTCGAAGCCCCACAACTAGACAATGTTGATGCCACCACTACTGTTCCTCCAGCACCCGAGACCTCTTTCGTGTTATCAGTCTATTAATCCCAGAAGCAGTTAGCATAGGGGGAAAAAAAAAAAGAGATTGTTTAAAATAAAAATAAAAAAACCCCAGAAAATAATGAAAAGCTTGCAGCACCTTTCATTCAAGGATTTCAACATACTTTGAAATATGGAGTCTCAAAACACTTAAAAAACCCCCCAAACCTACCCAACTTGAAGATATTTTGAAAATGATAATACATTGAATGAACATCCACCTGTGATGCAATTACAAGAGTCTCCTACTGCAGCATTTCACACACATTCAATCCACCTTCTGGTTACAGCTTACAAGTTTGTGGTATGTAGAAGGAACAGCAGAGCTGGTTAAAGATTTTCTCTTGCTTCACATACTCTGCAAGCTTCTCATTAACTCATACATGACTTTAATCGGTGCTGAAGCACACGCTTCTTTCAGCGTGCATCACGGCTGGTCTGGAAGAAAACCCTCCACTCAATAAAATATTATTATAACCGTGAATTAGTAAAGAAAAAGGCAACCTTTTCCTAAAGTGACTGATTTTTACATGTAAAGGGTTAAACCGACCTTCACTGATCCAGAAGAGGCGATAAAACAGAACTTTAAGGACAAAAATGGAGCACTTCAAGAGATTATTATGAAGAGCTACATTCAAGAAGACAAAAACCTTATTTCTTAAAGCACAGATGCTTCTAAACCAAGAGATCGCACGTTTTAAAAAAGCACAACACCAACCCCTGGTAATGAATAAGCAAAACGAGGGGATATCAGTTTTTTTTTTCCCTGGCAGGGCTGTGGAGCTCGGAGGAAAGGGGCATTGAGCCGATGTGCTGGCTGAGCCACATGCACGTTTTGCACTTCTGCAGGGCTGTGGAGCTGGTATCGGCTGGCTGGGGGGGAGAACACAGAGTAAGCCTGAGAAAAACCCATCAGAGCTCCTGTCCTCCCCTTTCAGCGTTAATGGGAGGGATGGAAGTCTATGGGAGCTGCAGTGGGGGATGGGGCTGGCGGAGGGGGTGGGGAGAAGCAGAGCAAGGCCTTACAATCATCAGCAGCTCTTGTTCTCCTCGCCTTTCAGCCCTAGCAGGAGGATGCGAAGCTCGTGTAGCTGGGAATGGGATGGGGGAAGCAGAGCAGGATCATAGTTTAGCTTTTGTCCTTTCTCCACAGGGTTAATAGGAGGACACGAAGCCTGTGTAACTGGGATAGGGGGAGGGGATGGGGGGGGGGTTAAGGCCTCAGATCACAGCCTGTCGCCCCGCTCTCCCCGCAGGGTTAACGGGAGGATGTGAAGCTCGAGCAGGGGCAGCGTTGGGATCCGTGGGGTCCCGCGCGGAGTCAGACATCCGGGGGGGGAGGGCAGGGAACGACCGAGGGCAAAAACTTCCCTCGACGTAGCGGTGCGTTTCGGCGGGGGGGGGGTCCGCTGCTCCAGAGAAAGGAGCCACGGCCCTGGCCGCCCCCACCGGTGGGGCGGGGTGAGCCCCGCTCGCTTATCGGCGGGGCGCAGCAGGACCGGCCTGCCCGGCTGCCAGGGCGCCGGAGGGAGGGCCGGGCTGCGCCGGGGGGGGGGGAACCCGCACACGGGCGGGGGAAGGAGCGGCCCTGCGGGGCGCCCACCTGCCAGGCGGACACCGCGTCATGTGCGGCGGGGAGGGGGCTGAGGCACGACCCCAGACCCTCGTCCTAAACCAGGGGAAAGTTTCCCCCAACTTTGCCGCCCGGCCGCGGCCCGCGGAGCCGAGAGGCGGCGGGTCCCGGCCGGCCGCCCCCTCAGGCGCGGCGCAGCGCAGCCCCCCCGCGGGAGGGGGAGGGGGCGCTGTTCCCGGCTCCGCGCCGCGTTTTCCCGCTCACCCCCTCCCTCGCGCACAGCTCCCCGCGCCTCCTCACTCCTCCGCGCCTCCGGACCCCTCCGCCGCAGCCGGCGCTTGGTTTTTTTCACTTCCCCTCCCCCCCCCCCGCTCCCGCTTCCTCCTGACTTATCCCGGGCAAGGCCGAGGGGGTGAGGGTGGGGGAGCGAAGCACTTCTCTTCCCGTTTCTGTAACGGTTATCCCGCTACGGGAGAGGAGGACGGAGCCTTTCGCCGGGTGAGGGAGGAGAGGCGGTTGGGACTATTTGGCGTTGCTGCCACGGTCTCGGCGGAAGGAGCTCGCTGTGCGAGAGGCTGCGGCGTGATGCGGCTCTTCTCAGCGCTTCCTGGAAACTCCCGCTTAGGAGCGGGGGGGGGGGCGGGAGAGAAAGAGTCCCGGGCCGGGAGCGGGCGGGGGGGGGGGGACGCGGCACAGCGCAGCCCCTTCCCCAGCGCCGCACCGGGGGGGGCGCGCACGGAGCCCCCGAGCGCGCTGACCCCCCCCCCAAACCGACCCCCCCTCTCCGCCTTCCTGTGCAGATGGAGCGCAGAGAAGTGAGGGATAAACTCCCAGTAAATGTCGTGCAGGCTGGGGGGGGGGGCGGGGGGGCGCCCCTTTCCCCCTTCGTGCTCCGGGGAGCGCCTCTCGGCGCCCCTGAAAGAGAAGGATGGGGGGCGGGGAAACGTGGCGGGGGGACGAAGAGCCCTTCACCCCGGCCTTGGGGATGGAGGGGCCCGGGGGGGAGCAGGGGGCAGCGACCCTCCCACACTGCCCCCTTTTACCGCCGCGCTGCCGTGGGCTGGGGGAGGCCGCTCCCCCCGGCCCGGGGCAGTTGGCAGCCGCTCCGTGCCCGCCGCGGGCCGGCGGCAGCGGCCGGAGTTAAACGTGAGAGCGGCTGAGCGAAGGGGGAGGGGAGGGTCGGGCTTGTAAATGGGAACACTGGTACGGCAGCGCTTAGCACAATCGCGCTGGAAAGCTCCGACTGCGACGGGGCCGAGAACAAAAAAAAAAAAAAAAAGAAAAAAAAGAAAAAAAAAGAAAAAAAGTAAAATCCCTCCCTTTGCTGCCCTCTGCCTGCCGCCGCGCTCGGCGGGGCGAGCCCGGCCTGCGGCTGCTGCCGGCCGCCGGTGGAACGGAGCGCGGGGACCCGCCGAGCTCCTCGCTGTGGCTGGCGGAAAAGGAACTCCGTGTCTTTCCTTGGGGGAAGGAATTACAAGAAACCTACAAGAAACCTACAAGAAACCTGGAGAGGGACTTTTTGCAAGGGTGTGTAGGGATAGGACACGGGGCAATGGCTTTAAACTGAAAGGGGAGATTTCGATGAGATCTAAGGAAGAAATTTTTTACAATGAAGGTGGTGAGGCACTGGACCAGGTGGCCCAGAGAAGCTGTGGCTGCCCCATCCCTGGCAGCGTTCAAGGCCAGGTTGGATGAAGCTTTTGGCAACCTGGTATAGTGGAAGGTGTCCCTGCCCATGGCAGGGGGGTTGGAACTGGATGATCTTTGAGGTCCCTTCCAACCCAAACCATTCCATGATTTTATGATCTATGAATTGAGGGAACGGGGCCAGCTCGCACACCTGTGCTGCTCTTCTTGCTCAGAATACGGAAGGTTCTCCTTCCTCCCAGGTGTGCATACACTCCTCTTCCCCTCACTCCTGAGCATCGGGCTTAAAGGGCTAAAATTCATTCTCGTTAGACTTAGCTAAAGCAGGCCTGTGAGTTGAGAGGCCTTTGGGGTCTACACCTTAGTAGTTGCATTATTTAATAAGACAAGTAAACATGCACAACGTATGCAAGCCACAAAAAAAACAGTGGAGAAAACAGGAGGGGAAAGCAAGTCCGCTGATAAATGCCCGTAGTAGACAGACAAGGACACACAGCAGCGGTGAATTCCGTGTGGTTCATTAGATACGGGCTCTAGTGATTCTGCCTAACAGTTAAAGACCTTACTTCCTCTCTCTCCTCCAGTTTGTTGCCTTTTACAAGCTCATCTCTCCAGCTCTGCCAGTTTCCTGGAGTTTACCACCCTTCAAATGTGGTTGATCCTTTCTGGTGTTGCAATGCAACTCTTGGACACAAAAAAACCTGCTTTCCTCCACTGAATCCATGAGTTTTGGGGATTCTGGGACTACTCAGGAAAAGCAGGCAACATGTAATGAAATTATGTGGAAGAGAAAGATCCATTATAGCAAGTAGAGACCTGTAAATCCTGTTAGCGACCAAGCATTTCCATTGAAATTTCCTGATTCTAGATGCCCGGCACCTTTCATACACTTCCATTTCCTTAACACCATTCCCTAAACCTGTACGTGGCTTCACTTGCAAACCCAAAATCCAAATGTAGATTGAGGGTGAAGGTTGTCCTCGGCCTCCTGATCTCTTTGAAGTCGCTGTCCATCGGTTTTAGCTCTGAATTGCGTGGTTCAGGATTTACTGGAAAGAGCAGCCTCCAACTTTTGAGGACAAAGAGAGGAACATCTATCGGCTTCACGCTCCTCCAGCACCGGTCAATTAAAGACGATCTGTGCTCAGGCCTCAGTTCCCTTTTAATATCTGACTTTTAGTTAGCTGCTGTCATTATTGCACTTTTCTTATTTTGGTCTCTGTTCTCCGATCAGTACGGAACGTCTTGTAAATACATGGATTTGTTCTATCAGTCTTGCACTGCTTCCCTTCTACCATCAAAATATTAAATCACAAAAAGCTCACTGATTACTCATCAGGAGATCTGCGAATTTACACAAGACAGTTTTCTTTGGAGCAAGTCAGCAAATTAAAACCAACTCCTTCAAAAAACTTTGGCCGAGAATCGATCGTTTCCAGATCCTTTTTTTTTTTTTTCCCCTCAATAAAAAGGCAGGTTCCCGGGGAAAGCTAATAAACCGCCGCTGTTGAAAAGCCGATAGCGCACCACATTCTGATGCTCGTTGTTTTGGAGTAATTGCAATCTCGTGTTTAGATAGCAGGAGATAGGAAAATGTCACTTTGTCTACATGTCCCGTAAGAATAAATCATCCTGGATACTTCAAGGGGATAAAGTGTCTACCAACAAAGAGCTGATTCTTCAATAGTCTGGACTGAAAAGCTTTACGTTGCCTGGTAGATAGTTTAAATTATCATGGGAGGATTATCAAAAGCCTAAAAAAAAAAACCCTACGTGTTAAAATGAAGAACTCAAATTCTTCTTGTCCAACTGCAGGGAATTTGAATGTTGGAGAGAACAAGGAAAAAAAGCCCCCAGCTCCCTGATTTCATGAACTCTTAATTGAGGAAAAGCGGTTTATTCCTAAATGTCCTTTTAGTGTGCTCTAGTCCGAGTAAGTTATTGTTTTCCTCTTGTTTTTATGGCAACCACTCCAGTATTGATCACTTTAACATTAACCGCTTCAGCGTTTTTAGTGATTCCGGAGAACCGTGGGAGTGAAAAGGTGCCTCCCGCACCCACAGCCCACCCCGGGGACCCTCAGCACAAGGCTGTGCGATGTAAAGATCCACCTTGAAAAGTTCAGGTTCTGCAGTTAAGTATAAATCAATTATTCTGGCCGAAGTTTGTTCAATTAACGATGTTGATTAGCTGGCCGGCAGACATTTAGAATTTGAAACCGTTTTATAACTGATAGGTAAAGATTTTGCAGTTGGAAGTGATTTAACAGTATTGTTGATAATAGATCCAGCACAAATCCCTCTCCTGCTGTTACGTTCACTCCCCAGTGCCGGGTAGAAGAGCGCTCCTGCTTGCTCAGGGGAAAAAAAAAAAGATAATCTGGTTGACAATTGTGCGTTATTTTAAATAATTACCAGATCCGGTGTAATTTTTAATGTATTTTTTTTTCCCGCTGTATTTCTAATGTTCCAGCTAACAACGTTTTTTATTTTTAAAGTTTCTCAAGCGAGGGGAGATCACTGTGAATCCGGACTAGCGGAATCTGGTACAAAAGTGTTAGTTTTATATAGCTGCTGCTCCCGCGCTAAGCGCGTATTAAACAGGGAAAGCTGTGGTTCTCAGACCGGAGTGCTTGATGCTCGGTACTCCCACACGGCACGTCTGAAGTGATGTTACTGAAATACGCTGCAAGAGACTCCGCTCTTCAGCTTCCAAGCCTCCTGCTAGGCCTCTGGCAGAGGATGAGGGAAGTTTACAGGAGCTTCCCCAAAAAGTCAGTTAAATGATGTATTTGTGAATCAGCAGCTGAAGAAAGGGAAGGGAATCCCGCTATTAATGAAATATTTTCACGCCTGCGTGCTTAAGTGAACGCCCGTGCAGCACTGCCGTCCGCTCGCAGCTCCCGATCCGTGCAAACCCACCTCATTTCCACGCTCCAAGCGCAGCACAAGCGCGGAGAAGCGGAGGGAGGATGGCATCGGTCGTTGGAATGAGCTTCCGCCGTGCCCGCGGTCGCCTTCCCCACCTTCTCACCGGAGACTACGCGGCAGGTCGCAGGGGCCGCGGCCACGAGGAGGAAGAGCGGTGGAGGTTACCGAGCCAGAGCAAACACGTTGGAGAAGTCAGGCAAGTGCTTTTGGAGGAGGAAATTTCAAGCGTGCTTTTCCACCTGTCGCACAACCTGTTTGGCATCTGGCGAGGCTGTGTTAGTCCTTAGGCCAAAGAAGGAAAACGCAGGCAGGAGATGGATGGAGGTGTCTCCTCTCTGTGGCTGCCAAGGAGAGGTAGTGAGAAGACAGCACAAGACACGACAAAAATTGCCAAGCTGGCGTGCTCGTTTTTCAGAAAACATCCATTAGTGGAATTGTTTTCTTTGCTCAAATTTGACAAATCCATTCAAGCCCACGCACATCCTGCAGGATACATTACGCTCGAGTACCTACCTTCTCTGATTTCCCAAACAGCTCTGTCACCCTCCTGGTGATCATCTGTAGAAGGCACCTCATTGCAAGTTGTAGTCCCTTAAGATAAAATAATTCAAAATATTTATACCTTTTTTTTTTAAATGAATGAAAGATGCTCCTACGTGTAAGATGAAGACACAGTAAATATCAATAGAAGTGGCTAAACGTGTTTTATGTTTTCTGGTGATTTCAAGTTGCTCTCTTACCAATCTTTTTGCTGTTTTTCTGGCCTCAACAGATTTAGAATGATATTTCAAAGACCACTGGTTATACCATTCAGTAGCTGGAAAGAGAAGCTGTGGGTGGAGTTAAGAAGAGAGATAAAAGCAGTCTGTGTCCCAACCCCAAAACTTCCACGACGTACCTGGGTTGGCCGTGTGAACTGATGCAGAGAGCTACAGGGATGTTACACCGCAGTCCTACAACTCTTCATTCTTGCACATTTCAGGCTGTGCCTGGTTATGCATTTCTGTATTTTCTGAGTACGTAATTATCCAGCACAATACGTGCGGGGCATGGAGTAAACCCAGTTGGGAGCGGTGCACTGAGAAGGGGAGAAACGGTCTGCGTGTGGGTGGGTTTGTCTGCGTTGGTGATTGCAAAAAATGGGGAGTGCGGTGCAGAGAAAAGTCTTGTTGGGGAAGAAATAGAGATAAAATCACAGCTGTCTCCTCCTTGTAGACTAGGAGGATCCAGAGCACCCACTCAGTCATAGTCCCAAGCAGGTTACAGTCAAGGAAATAAAAGTTTCAGGCTTCTCAGAATCGAGGAGTTGGAGAAATCTAAGTGTCCTTGCTGTAAATGCAAGGTAAATTATTCATTCTCTCTCTCTCCCCCCCCTCTTTCCTCCCTCTAGTTCAGTTTTTCTTTTCATGCTTTAATCGTTTTGACACCAAGCTGTACAAAAGTAATTTAAAATTAACGTGACTGACACTTGGTAGATAGCAGGACCCCGCGCAGGGCTCCACCTTCTACTCGGGACTGCGGAGATGGGCTCTGGATTGGCTGCAGGTCCTCGGGCAGCTGATGGCGACCGAGGGAAAACATGGCAAACAATTAATTTGCTAATTTAGTTTTCTGTTTAATTTGAAACCAGAAAATTGTCAGGCACTCATCAGCCCACGAGCGAGGCTGAGCGGACTTAGGGCAGTGCTGCGCTCTTGACAGCGAAGAGGGTTTGATTAGGCAGCGAAGGCATTTCTTCTGCTGGTACCAGTAACGTTTTATAGGTTTGATAGAGTGTTTTAGCTCTGAAATTCTGCAGCATCAGGTTTCGTGTCGCCTCTCCTCAACCCGCTGCGTTTCGTGCATGTAACAACAGCCTCATTCACTGGGGGAGAGGTAACGTGCGCACGTGTGTTGCCAAAAATTTGAAAATTTGCCACCTTAAGCACAGAACGTGCTGCAGCCCATCGCGAACTGGGTACCTCCAAACGATGCCTCGGTCAGCTGGAATTTTTACAGGTGTAACTTGTGTCTACGATAAATGACGGTGAAGCGTAACAAGCCTGTATCAGGACTAATGTCCTTTGATGGAGGAAGAAATGCTCTAATTTGATTTCCTCCCTTCAGCTGTGAAGGAGAGTGTGTAATTTCAGATCTGCGCAGAGGGGGCCCTTTACGCTCAGTTTTGGGCCTATTTTGGGTTTAATAAATTGAATTGTATCTCTGTATTTCACGCATCCGATCCAGGATTTCGCTAGCGTCTCATCAGAGCGCAAAGGGGCGCGTTTATTGGGACCGAGCAATGACCACGGCCCTGTATTTAATTTCATGCGTTTGCCAGGATTTGCTGGTGTGTGTGGGAGAAGTTGGGAACCCATTAAATCCATCAGTTCGTTACCGGGAGCGTGGGACAGGGCTGGGTTCAGCGGGGAGTCAGTGGGCTAAAAATGGGACCCGTCTCCCCAGGAAGCGTCGCAGCACAGCTCTTGGAAAGAAAGACTCTTGCAGCATCAGCACAATTCGTCTCCTAAACCCAAGTGAACCGAGAGAGAAGATCTCATTTGCAAATCCGGGACTTCGCTTGGGCCTCCCTAATTCACGGATTTCCTTTTCCCCTTCTCCACGATGCTCTCTGGAGCTCGGAGTCACTAGATGGTACTGTTGCTGTTCGATTTTGACGCCTCTGCGGACCAGCGATCGGGGAAACTCACGTTTCTGCCGAGCGCTGAAGGAGGACCGTGTAATTTGTCAGGGAGACGCAAGCGAGGCGCCAGGGAAAAGAAGTAGGTCAGATCTGGTTCCTGGGATTCAGTTGTTGGAGGGGGAGCGGAGGAGGGGTGGCAAAGATTTCCCCCGAGCTGGTTTGCTTCCCAAAGAGGGGACAGGGTCAGGCGCCCATGTAAACCCCATGAAACGCCGGTGTCGGTGGCCGGGGGAAGGACGAGCCCTCTGCAGCGGCGGCCGGTGGAAGTTGTGTTGCTTTCTGACCTCGGCACACATGGAGTCGGGCTCCTGGCAGGAGGAAACGCCGGCTCGGGCGGCAAATCCCGACCTCTACAGCACACGAAAAGCTGACCCGAGGTGAGCGACTGGTTGCACAAATTCCTTAACCGCTCAGAAACACCCTCGAGCTTTCAGATGACATCATCGCCCGGGTCCCATCCCCGTTAGGAGGTCACCAACCTCTCCATCGCGGATGGTAACAAACAGGTTATTGTGCTCTGCTCTGCAAACAAGCCCCAGTCCTCCCAGTCATGAGAGAGACTCTGTCCCTGGCCGGGCAGGAGAGCTGCCTGCCCTGCCTCCGCTTGCGTTCCTGTTGGAGGGGAAAGTCAGGCCAATTAAATCAGGCAGCATTGAATCTCTAATTGACATAAATGAGACAGACAGACAGCTGGGAAGAGTGGGGGGGTGGGGAGGGAAAGGGGAGCAGGTGCCCTGGATGAGAAAGAGATGGAAATCCAACCTAATAATCCTGCAGCTTTTCTTACTCCGCGTGTTTATATTAGCCAGCAACATCTCGGAAAGTGCCTGAGCTCCTGCTGGAGGGAAATTAGTGACATAAACACAAGTTACAACCATTGCGTTGATTAGGATGTTCCCCAAAAGCTCCAAACAAACTCAAAGCAAAAAAAAAAACAACCCCAAAACTCTAAAAAGGCTTTTTAATGTGTGTAGCTAAACTAAAAAAAAAAATAAATCATTTTTTCCCCCATGTAATTTAACATAAGGCCTCGCAGCTGAACAATTACAAAATAATTTTAAATCATATTTGTTTGATTTTCCACATCTGAGCAGTGCATGACTGGGGACTTCCCCCTCTCTTTTCAACCAGGGACTGCTCTTTTGCCTTGAACAGACCCTTTCAAATACGAATTTATACAGAAACAAGTTATTGAAATTCGTACCTTTCAGAAGAATGAGGCACAAAGGGGAGTCACTTCCCGACGTCCCGTACGCCGGCGCTGCGGACGGAACCAGAATTACCAGCCCTTCGCGGGCGTCTCCCCGGGGAGGCTGTGCTGCCTCACCCAGGCTGTTGCCCTTCTGCAAACACAAATTCTTGGGGCCTTTTTTTCTCGAAACACACTTGTCCTCCGAGCAGAGGGAACCTCGCAGGGTACAAAAGTGAGGGGGAAAACGCAGGCTCGAGCGGATGCAGGTAACGAGGAGGTGGGGGGGCACGTTAAATTTTGCCGTGCTGGTAAATCCTCCGTTAGCATAAAACACTCCTGCAAACCAGAACAAAACCAACCTGTATCTTAGTTTTAAAACGATGAAGATTTGCACGTTGGGGTGCAAGAACACCGGAAATGTTTTTCCACTTAACATTTCCAGAAACTTTTGAAGTCTCTTCCCGAATATTTCAACACATTTGCCTTCATCGTTTTCCCAGCTGGGATCGTTTTTGCCGATACAGACGATTCTTCTCGGTATCCATGGGAATTGCCTCCATAATTAGACGTGCACCCAGCGCACAGATCAGAGCCTTCAGACCCAGCAGCTGGAACTGGGAGGCGGGTCTGATTAAATCTGCTCTGCCACCAGGAGAAAAGCCAGCTTTAATGAAACATCAGAAGAGCTCCCGACCCCGTCTTTAAACAGCGCAGGGAAAGGGACTCCTGCGTTACTTCGCTCATCGTGTGCTCACGACTCGCTGAGCAGAGAGCGAGCGTAGTAGCAAGTGATCTGGGGCCTTGAAATTGGGGATCTCTGTCATGAAAAAGGGGCTAATCGCCAACAATGGCATTTATTAAAGGGAGCTCACAATATGCCTTCAGAATTACAGTAAAGACACAAAACGTTAGCAGTTTCAGACCTTGGTTTTCTCCTTGATAGTTTAGAAAAACCCTTCCTCAAGCCAGCGAGATCAGGGTCAGCTCATACGTGTCTCGTAGAGGAACAACTGCTCATCTGGGTTTCCAGCCCTGACCAGAAGCGATGGTTTGCGTGCATCCACAAAAACACGCACGTGGCCGGCCAACAACTCTTCTCTTTTTTTTTTTTTTAAATTATGGAAAGTACATGATTTCTATTACTGCACACCCAATCTGCATTTAACTATCTGCCGTACAGAAAAGGGAGCTGGTGAAAGAGGCAGATGGTTGGATAGAAATTATTAATCTGAGAATTGGAGTTGTTGAGCCTGGAGAAGAGAAGGCTCTGGGGAGACCTTCCAGCACCTTCCAGTACCTAAAGGGGCTACAAGAAAGCTGGAGAGGGGCTTTGGACACGGGCGTGGAGTGACAGGACATGGGGCAATGGCTTTGAACTGAAAGAGGGGAGATTTTGATGGGATCTAAGGAAGAAATTCTTCCCTCTGAGGGTGGTGAGACACTGGAACAGGTTGCCCAGAGAAGCTGTGGCTGCCCCATCCCTGCAAGTGTTCAAGGCCAGGTTGGATGAGGCTTTGAGCAACCTGGTGTAGTGGAAGGTGTCCCTGCCCATGGCAGGGGGGTTGGAACTGGATGGTCTCGAAGGTCCCTTCCAACACAAACCAGTCTGTGATTCTATGATACAAGGTTTTTTACTTTTAGTTGCTGCTTCCACTTGATGTCACAAACCCCATGACTCCTGGGGGCTTCCGTGGAGGCTGAGACAGCGAGCTAACTGAGGAAGGCAGGCTGCGGGCGTGCTGGTGGCACGGCAGAAAAATCACCCTGTAAGCCCACGTTTCTCTGCCTTTTTTAAAAAAACAGAGCTGGGGGTTGGGGTGGAGAAGACATGTTAAAATTACAAGTAGTTTGGTGGGTGGGGGAAAAAAGCGATTTTTAACAAATAACGTTTTTCCTGCTGGTTACGGCAGCGGAGGACGCGGCGGGGACTGGGGATCAAACACGGCTCCAGTCTGGACGTAGCTGCAATCCCTGCCTGCCTCAGAAGTTGGTACAGCAAGGGCTGAGGAGAACTTACCATATCGTTTCCATAATACGATTAAAATGCAGCTCCCTGTCCAGGGGTACCTGGCCAACCCTCACATCCACAGGCATTGGAATCCACGTCCCTGTTCCCACTGCTGCACAAGCAACTCCCGTGGCGACCGCGGCAGCGGCGACGGGCGATGCTGCTCCCGGATCCCAACTAATGGAGGGTTCTTTAAGCAAAGTTTGAACTCAGCCCTTCTGGTAATTCTGCAATTTGAATATCATTTTCACAAACCTTGCCAAGACGCAGCTGAATGAGACATTCCTGGCTTTGAGTCAAACGCTGCAGTAATTAAATGTTTATAAAACACTTTCAGCACGCGAAGTGCTATTATCAGAGACAAGAAACCAACAGACTATGGCAGATCGGAGCCGGGTTCGGGGCACGCCGGCAAACACGGCACGTTTCTCCCCCTACATCTCTCTGAGAGTCGTTAACAGAGGATTATGGAGAACATCACCAGGTTCCTTTTATTATAACCAGAATAAGTCCAACCAGAATCGCTTTCTTCCATACAGACATATGTCATTCAAAAGTTTTCCCCTCTGTAGTAAATCCCCGAGTAGAGGCCAGTTGGCTGATTATTTCATGGAGGAACTACCCGTAGGGAAATGAGAAATTGCTGCTGCTTCTGATCTCTCATAAAACTGAAGAGGTTCCACCTGTCACAGGTTTCTAACACCATCTGCTGTTTAAAAATAAGATGGCATTTGAGCTAAACAGCACACGAGAGCTGGTACTTGTTTGATAAACCCGAAGTGACACCAGCTCATCTAGAAGGTTTGTGTAATCAGCACATTTCACTTTTTTGTTTTTTCAAACCCTGAACGTATTTTAGACTTGATCTTAATTACGAAGGGAATGATTTCTTGGTCAGAAGACCCAGAAACCCAACGAGCAGCAGCTGACAGCCACGTCCCCACCACAAAACTTAAATCTCCATCCAGTCCCAAGACCCCATATCCATCTTTCCAGGATTGATTGAAGCAGATTTCAAAGCAGTGTAATTCCACGCCAAAGTCTGGCCCAAAGAACCTACTTAAGAACTTTTTCTTGAGAGCTAAAGCCACCTCAGGGTATGAGGAACTCAAAGGAAAGCTTTCGTTCTATTAAAAGTAAAAATATTTACCTTTTGCCTTCTCACACTGCTGCTCATATGACAAAATAAATACTGTAACCAGGGATTCTTTTGCTGCTTCCTCGTTGAAAGCGATAACAAACTTTTTCTCCCAGAAAAACCAGCAGAGCCCTGGAATCCATGACACATCTAAATGGAAAGACTCGCCACCAATGCTCTTAGTTTTTGTTGCCTGTGTTAAAAAGCAAGGAGGGATTCTTAATAACAATATTTAAAAAAAAAAAAAGTTTTCTCCAAAGGGGTCCCTGCAGAGCACAGCCATTCACCCCGAGACAATGCAGTGGTTTTATGGCCGCAGATTTGGACAAAAATCCCCCCACATTTTAAAGTCTAATACCAAGCCGAGGATGCAGCTATGCCATCCGTCTCCTCTCATACCACGTCAGCCCCTTCACAGCATCACCCTCCATATTTAACATCTCTAACCCCCGCCACACACATCATTTTTGAAGAGTCAGAGGCTCCTTTTGTAAGCGATCGGCTCCTTACCCCAGCACTTTACACGTGCTCCTCGACAAAAGAGACCTTTTACATGTCAATTTATTTTCAGACAAGCATATCTGAAAGGGAGTTGCTCTCCGGAGTGGAATTAGTATTAATGGCAGGTGTTCCAGTGCAACACAAAAGGAGGAAGGCAGCAAGTTAGCTGAGCTTAAGTAGTAAGACAGCTTGATGTTTTAATAACCAGAGGCAAGAAAATGGAGTGGCAGCGGACCTCCAGCTTCCATGGCATGAATGAAGGTTTTATTCAGAGCCCCCTATGTACTCGCAAAAGAAGACCTTGAAATATTTTAAACGTTCCCTTTGCGTTAAAAGAGGGATTAAATTGTTGAATATTACATGAAAGCGCAGCGTCCGCCCCACATCCCGTCGAACACGCTCGGAGTCACCGAGTATTTCCGACGCCTCCGCGTGCTTGGGAAGGCGGCAGCGGCTGCCACGAGGAGGTGGTGGCACCCGGGAGGCCACCGGCTGCACAATTCGCTGCCTGCAAAAGGCAAAAGATGCAGGAAAAAGAATGAAATGCCCTAACTGGAAGGTGGGGATTTGAAGAGGAGATTTGCATTCGTTGGATGGAAAGTTAAAAAGCAGATCGGTTGCTTGGAGAAGTTCCACTAAGGAAAAAATAATAAAAAAAAAAGATTGCTGAGAAAGTTACCAGCCTTCGGTTTTCAAGACAGCCTAAATAATCATGATGGGAATATTTATCAGGCCAAAATACATTTATTTATGCTCCGTTTAATTGGGCAGAGGTCAGCACCACATCATTAAGAGGAAGGCACGACTACTTTACACAGTGGGAAGAAGGAAAACAGCCTCTCTGCTGGGTCAGCCTCTTTTACAACAGAAAATGTTGCTTCTTTACATCCCAAAATAGGAAACTTTAACTTTCCTCATAGACAAGCTGAATGAGAGCTGCTCAATATTATTTTCAGGCTCCTTGTCTATGGATTAACACGCTATTTCTGCACAGGTTAATTCCAGGTAGACTCAGCTACTAGAGGCTGGATTCCGGGATTTCTGCTCCCTTGAGCTTTCATGTGGACGTACAGAACAAAGTCTTAAAGGTCAAGTTGACTGTTAAACACCTGAAATAACACAAGCAGTTTTCCTTGTAAAGATTTCCTTCTGTACGAAAGTTAAATCCATTTTTGTCCCTTTTCAAATCAAGACAAAGGTCAGCCGTATATCCTCTTTGTCCCAAGTTCAAGCTGAATGACCTCAGACTCTGGTGAGAGCAGATCATTTGGTCTCCTCTAGGACACCTTCGAGCTCCCCCAACAAGCCTTAGTGACCCAGCCTGACACAGGCCCAACTTTCACCCCAAATAATGCAATTTCAGTTCAGATGACAGCAGTTGGTCCCAGCTGTATTTTGGCAAAGGTTTGACACCGTCTGGACAAAACCAGAAAGGGAACGAGAGGGCTCACCCGACCCGTCACAAACACCTACGGTTCTCATACGCAGAAAGATCAACAAATCTGGTTTTATTGAGCACTGGAATTAAAAAAGTAACAGCACTTGGTTGATTTGAAACTAAAAATTAAGACTTATTTTTACTTATGGAAAGATCACTCAAAACAAGTTGGTTAAAAGCACCCCAGAAAGCAAAGTGTAGCCCTTCTTGTTCACGCTGTTCTCCAAAGTGATGGAGGTCCCAGAAGCTACAGCTGCACCAAACACAAAGTTTCTCTGATTGAAACTTTGCCCCAGTGAGGCAGAGGGGTTTGATGATCTGGATATCGGGGTTTGATGGGAGGATTTAGCAAAGGTTGTAACATTTTTCCCGACTGGTATTTGCCAACATTCACAATTTCACACAAACAAGCCAGCTCCCATCCAAGCAGAGCAAACATTTGGATTAAGACCCCTCGTGACGGTCCATACTATTAAGAGGTTCCCAGTGAGTGGTGATCACCACCAACATGTCCCACCCCATCCATCGTTCCAGACCCCACCCTCTCCAACGTAGGAAATATTCAGAAAAACTGTCAAAGTGTCTGCTTCAATCCCAACGGCACCCAAAGGGACAGACCCCAGCTCCAGAAAGAAGCCGTTTAAAATTATATTTGTTTCAGTTCCCTACAATTTTCACACCTTTTCCCTTGGAACAGTTGTAGGAAACATAAGGCAGGTTCGCTGGCACGAAGGCAGACATCGCGTCAGAGGAGACAGCAAGTATTTTTAAGGAAGGCATTTCGCGTGGTGGAGCGTCCCCCTCCCCAGTTATCAGCAAAACATGAAATCCAGCTCTGCTGGGGGTCAGTGGCAAAGCCAGCGAGAAGATGGCACTGGCACTGAACACTAGGGCAGAACTTGGAAAAAATAGAGAAAAAAAATTGTGATTGTTTCAGCTTCTCACTGGCTGCTCCAGGGAGTAAAACAGGACCTGTCTGGGTGAGGCAGGAGGAGAGAGCTGCACATCTCAGATCAAGTTTTTTCATGGAATTTTCCACTTTAGAGTCAACCGGGACTAAGCAAAAGGGAAAAGCAAAAAAGAAAGTTTCCCCTCTCGTTAATACCATCAACCAAAAGTAGCAGAAATTCACATGAGAACCTTTGCTGGCTCCAGTCGCATCCTTGAGCACGCGAGCGTTGGCGGTCCCCGTAGCATTCCTGCTCCTCCTGAGAAACAGCCAGCGCCGAACCTGGGAGCTCCAACAATTCCCTGCAAGTCAGAATGGGTCGGGAATTTATTTCTAGCACGGTTTGCCTCCAGCTGTTGGTTTCTATTAGCACTAAAATGTCCTGAGAGTAAGAAATTTCCCTCCGCAACCCAAATCCTGCCGCCTCTCTTGTTGATTCCTGCCTTATTCCATAACTGGTTCTAATTCCTTCCCGCTGCAAGGTGAGGTATCGCGCCTGAGAGGCGGTGGCACAATTTGCAGCCCTACTACAGTACTGCTGGTTTTCCCATCACGGGGCCAGGTGGAAAAGCTTTGCGGATCTCCCAAAAAGCAGGCAAGCATCATTATTCCCATACGACGTGGGGAAACGACCGGGGTTGCTTATTCTGCAGCTAGAAGTCAGCGAGTAAAATCACGTCGACTGGATGACAACGTTTATTGTACAATTCAGAAAGAAACCCTGAGTTACCAGCTGTAGAAGAAAGTTAAATTAAAAAACCAACCAAACAAATAAAAAGGATGGTTTGTTTCATAGGTTCCTGCTGGAGGAAAAGGAAAAAAATCAAGAATGGTAAAAGCAGGAGGCAGAGCCCGAAGCTTTGCCGAGGAGAAGGTTCCTTCGTCATCCCGGGGGTGACAAACCGCCCGGGGAGCGATGGGGAGAACACGAAGACGGGAGGGCAGAGGGAAGGGATGAGCCAAACCCAGCAGGTGTTGTGGGCAGCCGAGCATCTGGGGGGTGCGTGGAACACCCATGGTTTATTTTGTTCAGAGAACTCCTGTCTGGGCATGGGGAGGGCAGGAGAGGGGAAGAAATGGAGCCTGAAAAAATCCACCTTACGCTCTGAACGCGCACACACACGCACAAAAAGTGAAGTGAAGGGGAGGGAAGTCCTGCACAACCACGAGTGCTGCTGGCAGGAGTCTGCAGGGTCGGCTTCGGGAAGGGCATCCAAAGGTTCACAGGAGGAAAAAGCCCAAAGCCTAAAACCCAAACGTTACGCAGTCTTCTGGCGTTGGAGAGGATCGATTCTAAAAAATGATGTAGCTACAACAAATACCTGGCCCTACACAGGAAAAGGTGAATCAGAGCTGCTTTTTAGTGCCACTTGACATCAGTTATACATTCTAGTTCTCATATACACAGAGGGATGTCTTTAAAAACTGATGATTTACACTTCAAAAAAAATTTTACAGTGACGTTCTCTCGGCAAAGATCAGTCCACACAAGGAGGAGCCAGTCTTTCGGCAGCAGGAAGGCACTTGGCCTTTGGAGAACAAGTCCTCAAGGGAGCTCCTGCGCAGGCACCGACCGCCCCGTCTCCTGCCCCTTGGCTTCAGGAGGTGCGCAGAGTCCGGCGTGCCCGTGTCGCGCGGCCGCAGACCGCCCCGGCTTCACAGGGTGGTGGAAGGAAGTTTTTTCACCCGTCTCTGTGCCAGAATGGAGGATTCGATGGGTTTCAGCTGGGGGCTTGGCTTGGAGCTGTTCAGTGCGGAGTACGTGGCGGCCATCGCCCCCTTGGAGAGAAGGGACGAGAAGTCATTTGGGTGTAGAAGAGGTATTTCAGACTCACGGCTTTACAGGATGAGGGACCAGAGTAGCCAGACCCACCAACAAAGCCAGAAGCTTTTTATTTTTATTTTTTTAATTTAAATCTCCCTCCCCTACCAACACGCAGGCTTTCCTGCTGGAAAAGCTCATCTTCTGTTGCCTGCCCTGGCCCACACCTCTCCAACCCACCGTCTCTTTGCCCACACTACCGTCGCCCCACCTGGACCGCTGCTCTCCGAAGAGGCCAGGGTACACCAGGGACCAGCTGAAGGCTTAGCCCACACTTTGTACCTTTACAAGCTGAACGTCCTGGTGATTCAGCTGGCTCTGGGGTAAGCTGTCCTTCTGCGTTATCCACGGATGCTGCAGGACCTGCTTAGCTGTTAGACGCTGATGAGGATCTACGTGAAGCATCTTTGATACCAGATCCTAAGGGCATCGGTTGGAAAGTTGGACTTCAGAAGATTTCGTACTTTAGATGCAAAAATACCACCTGTCCACCCTCAAATTAGGATTTAAATTCAGAGGCCAACTTTAAAGTCCCCAGACATCAATCTCCTTTATCCAAAATACGTTTTCAGTAGGGCTGGGAGGTATGACGCAGCAGCAAACCCCACACAGGTCACGCACGAGGTTGGTGTTGCACACAAATATTCACGGCCAGAGCTGAAACACCGCGGGGAGAGGGACGCTGCTGAGCTGCCGTGCGGGAGAGACGCACAGGGTAGAAGCTCCACAGCTGGTTTGCCCCTTTCCCTTCTGCTCCCCCTCCCCAGCCTGCTTTAAACTGGTCGTGCTTGACCTCAACCTTTAAGGGAACGCAGACGAATATCAAACCGTACCTTGGCCATGTCAGAAATAGTGTCCCAATTGCCTCCGCTGACGGAGAACTTCCCCCCACCTATCCGGGTCAGGATCTCCTCCGGAGTGTCACTGGGACCATTCGCAAACGGTGTACAGCTGAGGGCAGAGGTGAGAATATTTCATTGACTGGCCTGTGACCCAGCCAGGGAGCAGTGACCGAGGAGAGGTCCAACTGCCACCATGGAGCGTGTCCGAGAGCAAGGCGGTCATGGCCCCAGCTGCTGCCTTCCAGCCAGCCCGGCGCTTACCCTGCGAGCATCGTGTACAGGAGAACTCCCAGGCTCCAGATGTCGCAGCCCTCGTCGTAGCCTTGGCGTTTCAGGACCTGAACACGGTAAGCAAAGGGAAAAAAAAGTGTGTTTGGATCTTGTTGAGCTCCCATCAGCTCGTGAAAGCAGCTTGACCTCTGCATGCAGTCTGTAGGCAAAGCTCCCAGAGCCCGACTGAACAGCAAAGTTTTGGACTAAAGATCAGGATTCGTAACAGATTTTGGTTTCATGGAACGGAGGAACCCCGCCAGGCACATCGAAACAACAAGCGAGAAAGAAGCCACGTGCCAGTGCGGTGACACTGCAGCGCGCTCCGTTGCGTGCCTGCTCTTTTTCGTTCTTCCGCACCAAGACAGCCGAGTGGAAAATCATCCCACCTCTTTTAACTGGTCAGTTAATCAGGAAGAGAAGCAGCCTAGAAAATCCCTGGGATTTCGAAGTCTCAGTACTCTAAGCAGCCCCTCTCACAAGGACACTACAAGATGGAGGACTGCACTGTAACTGCACTTGAGATCCCCTATTTGTTCGTTACTACAGGTGGTATTTCCGTAATTACCTCTTCCAGGACGGAACAGAAATCAGGAACGGGGCAGACCCACCTGCACCGCCTGCGAGCACCGGCGAGGGAGGGACACGAGAGCTACCGAAGGGTCTCGGGTCAGGAGCGGCGCTTACCTCGGGTGCCACAAAGTTGGCCGTGTAACACGGAGTCATCAGGAGGCCGTTCTCAGCCCTCAGCTGCTTGGCAAAGCCGAAGTCACAAATGCGAATGCTCTCGGGGTTTCCCGACTCATCCACGTAGAGGATGTTGCTGGGTTTTAAGTCCCTGTGAACCACCTGTGGAGCAAAGACGGCGCCGTTCTCGTACCCCAGGCAGACACAGGTCTGAAGCTGCAGCAGGACACTCAAGCCCTGCTCTGGCCCCACGTCTGGCTGGCCAAGACAGCAACACCAGCAAGAAAGAACAGTCCTGACACGCACAGTTACTCCTTGGAGGAGAGGGAGTGTAGTGCGATGCCAGACAGCTTCCCAGGAAAACTGTACTCACCCCTTGGGAATGCAGATACTCCACCGTTTTACAGATCGTGTGCAGGACCGAGCTGGCTTCCCTCTCCGAGAAAAACTTCTGCCTGAGGATTTTATCCAGCAGCTCCCCTCCCCTCATCAGCTCAGTCACCAGATACACGTACTTCCCATCATCGTACACCTACCAAAGCACACAGGGAGGGGATTAACCGAAAAGTGCTCCCAGAGTTTCCCTTCTGTACCTCTAGCACCAAGCAGCAGACAGAAATGGGCAACACAGAGGTGGGTCTGGGGACGCGTCCCCCACCGGCCCGATCCATGGGGCAGTGCCATCGGGTTGCTCGTGCCGGAGCTGCGTTCTGCCCTGCCATAGACCAGTCTGCGCTTCCGAAACCAAAACACAGGGAAATCCTTCAAGTTACACTCACATCTTTCAAGGTGATGATGTTGGGGTGCTGCCCGTATCGCAGGAGGATTTCTATCTCCTCGGAAGGGTCGCGCTTGCTCTTGTCAATAACCTGGAAGAGCACGGAGGAGCGTCAGCCACAACAGGGTGGGAAAGGGGCCAGGACAACGTGAACCAGCTGAGCGTTCGGAGCCCTGCGGAGATCCTGTACCGTGTCCAGCCCCTGTCCCCTGCCCTCTTTAGCAGTAAGCTCTAGAAAACTCCTAATTGCTTCATCAGTTTGGTGTCTCCAAACCCCACAGTTTTATGCCTAGCTTATTTGTTAAGAGCTGACGGAGCCACAGGATGCTCTGCAAAGAAAGGGGAGATGCTGTCCTTGCCCTGACAGAGGGGAACACTGCTGCCCCGCCATTCCTAGATAATAAAACTCATGCAGTTACATGCACAGCAGCACAGAAATTATCCCTTTAGGCCCTACGCAAGCAGGGAAAGCAACTTCACTCCTGGAGGTTATTTTGGTCGTTACGGGGATGGACAGAAATCGAAAAGGGCAGTTCAGTTCAGCTAGGGAACCTCAGACCTTGACTGCGTATTCCATGTTGGTGGCTTTATGCACGCAGCGTTTACACACTGAGTAGGAGCCGACACCGATCGCCTCCTTCACCACGTAGCCATCGTTGAACTGGATGTTCTTGCCGTGCAGCTGCTGCAAGAGGAGAGTGGAGAGTTGGTGAGCTGGGAGGGTTCAGGGAAGGGTTTGTGCAACGTGATGAGTGAAATGCAACACAGAGTGAGTGACAGATGCTGTCTGCTATGTCCCACAGCTTCTCCTCCCGGCTGGAGAGGCAGATATAGGTCAGTCTATACGCTATCTGCATCTACCACGGTGCATTTCGGTGGCACCTATCGACCCGTGGGCATTCGCGTGGGTCCAGCTGGGGAGAGGAGAGCAAAGCAACTCGCATGTCCCGACCACCTTCGCACGTGACAGTTGATAGAAGTGAAAGAACAACAGGATGGAAGAATTCAGGACAGAACGATGCTGCCTCAGGCTTCCCGTCAGCTCTGCTCCAGACGGTACGGATGTCTCACAGACCCACTGTGGAGTCCTTCCTCTGTGTGATGGTTTGATGGGGGGGGAGGTTCTGGTGGCAGAAGCTGCCCACCAGATTGGACTCCCATCCCCCTCGAGATTTGAGCCAATTGGCGCCTCTGCGAATTGCCCAATTTACGCTGGGACAAAGGAACCAGGAAGGTGCTTTGCCCAGGAGCGAGGAGAGGGGAGGGGGGCGCTGCCCCGGCTCCCATCTGGGCGGCGGACTGCGCTGGGCCAGCGCCACCCGCTGAGGATGGCAGTGGTGGAGCCGTTTGGGGAACTCGAGGAGAGCCCCTCTCTGAGCCTGAGGGCCGTTGTGAAGCATGGGCACAGGCAGAGATGCATTTAGAGTCTATATGACGACCCACGCCGGAGCGAGTGGCCACAACTCCCTAAGAATCCGAGACTGTGGTAAAGCCCATGCCAGAGCAATCCGATGGGGTAAGGATGGCATCCTGCGGGTAGGACTCACGCTGGAGAAGTTTGTGTATTTTCCCCGTGAGTAGGGGATCCACTGGAGCAAGGGACAATGGTGTAAGGACTCCTCCTCCTTTAAGAGAAGCGGCAGTAACAACATGGAATGAACGTACCTGCACTCCCCCATTCCCTATCCTGCTGCACTGCTGGGGGAAGGAGGTAGAGCCGGGAAGAAAAGGAAAGGGGGGTGGAAAGGTGTTGTTTTAAGATCTGGCCTTGTTTTCTTTTTATCCTTTTAAGTAACTGGTTTTGTTTGTCTTTATTCTTTTAAGCAACTGTTAATAAATTGTTTTGCTTTAAGAAAGCCGAGTCTGTTTTGCCCGGGACCATGGTTGGTGGGTGCTCCCTCTGTTCTTGTCTCGACCCTCAGTCCTTTTATTATATTTTTCTCCTCTCCACTTTACTGGAGTGAGAGAGCGGCTGCATGGAGTTTAGTTGCCGGATCAGCCTAAAACCATGACACTCTGTCCCCCCTTTTTTACCTGTACCACGGAATGCAGAGGCGACTGGGCAGGTTTCACCTTCCCGTCCTCCATCAATCCCGTCGCCACGAAACTGAAGCCTCGGAAGAGCTGATGGGCCCCCGCGCTCGGGGGGACGCCTGGGGAATCTGCAACAAGGGTTGGGAGACAACGCGAAGGACGTTGAGACTGCGGAAGGAGAGGCCCCCCCTCGCTGCTCTTTAGTTTATTTGAGACAAGAGCCGCATCACGCAGTGCTGATCGTACCCCGTATCACCCCACACATCTATAACCTGGGGTCACCTCCTTGGTGCTGCGGCCACCCGGAGTTGGGGGCACTCGCGGGGGACAAACCTCACCCTCCTGGCACTGGCACACCCGTATTAAGCCGTACAGTATCATTTCACAGGGGAAAACTTTGGCTTTCCGTGAATTCACACGAACCTTTCGGTGTCCGCGATGTAAATTCCGTGTCGAAGTAAAAGGTGTCGTCCGGTTGGCCTACGGCGGGCTTGAAGGGCGGCTTGATTTCCCTGCGGTACAGCTTCTGCAAAACAAAAGGCAGCTCGAAAGTGCTCCGATGGGTCAGCGCTCTCGTGCGCGCTCAGAAGGGTGCAAAGGGCTCGCTGGGAACGAGGGGGCAAGAAGAGATAGAGTGAAACTGGAAGCAGCTCTGTGGCTTCGCGTTTAACTACAGCTCAGCAGCCTGAGGGAAGCCTTCTTGGCCAGTGGGATGCTTTTGAGTCAGTCTGTGGAGAAACGCTACAAGTTTTACCATATATTAAATCAAGGAAAAAAAAATAGGTAACTGGGCCCCACTCTGAAGTCAGTATCCAGAAAGTATTTACCTGGCCAGGCTCTTCCACCTCCCCCAACTCCCATTAGGGCTTTGCTGACATGTATCTCCCCAGGGACACCCAGAGGAGATGTCCTAGAAGGACGTTTGTATTGCAGCACTCTCACAAACAGCCTTTTTAAATTGCTTCTTGAAGCAAAGATTGAAATAAGTGTTACTGGCATTGCTGGAGGTTCAGTCCAGCAGCTTGCCGGGTGCCTTGAAAGCACGAGAAAACTGATCTTCAAAATCCTTTAACCAAGAAGGGGAAACCAGGGAGGAAACCAAATTATGGGGCAAAGCAGGCAGTTGGCCAGAAGCAACTGGGAAATGCTGGTTCCGTTATCACCTGCTTCTCCGTACAAAAAAAAAGTATTTCCTTCCCAGAAATGTTTCCCCGATTCCTTCCCACTTTGGGCAAGACAATCCGTGTTGTGCCAAACCCCAGCTGAAGCTGCACCTTACTGCTGAGAGATGAGTAAACTCAAACCGACGCGAGCTCGTAGGCAACTCGGGTATGAAAGTTATTCGCATGACGAACGGAATTTCAGTTTCAGGAAGGATTATTGGCAGAGGTGGAAGCAGGGGCTGGCAGCTCTCCCGTAGCCGGTCAGTCTGCCAGCATCACGGCCGTGCTATTGCCGTGGTCAGCAGAGCTGCGTTGCTGGCACCGAGCCGTGAAGAAGTTTCCTCTGATATTTCTGATACTCACGTTCCAGTCGATGGTGGAGTAGAAAGGATGGCGCTTGATCTCCTCCGCCCCATCTGGCCCAGAACCTGAAAGACGCACCCAGGGAGTGCGTTGCACTAAATCAGGACCACTGACAACGTGAAGGCTACTCCCGCGTGCGCGACACAGCCGGGTATCGCGGGGAACGGGGCTGTAACGGAACGAGCCCGCTGACCGAGCACGAGTACCAACGTGCTGCCGACCCACGAGGACGTGAGAGGCCCCGATACGGCATCAGGTGTGTTGAGAAACCAGAGCAACATCTCACCTAATCTGTTGGCTGGATTCCTTTTGAAGAGGGCTCGCAGGAGGCTCTGTGCTTCCGCGCTCAGGAACTGCGGCATGCCCAGCTTCGCTCTGCGGAGGAAGTTAAGCAATCGGTTGCAGGTTTCAAGAAGTCAACCCACAAACCAACTGCAGCACCTCCACCCCCAAAAATACAATCATCTGTTTGGCATTTACCCTGCGCCCTCCAAACTAACTGTTGGTACAAAGCTGCTTGCCAAACAATGCCACGGAGTTGCGAGAACCCCCAAATTGCGACACGGTCCGAGACACAGCCGAAGCTCGCCTCCGGTACACGCACAAAGGACAAACTCCTCTTACTTGAGGATGAGGGTCATCGTCTCCTTCCGATCCTTCCCCTGGAAGGGCAGCGAGCCGGTGAGCATTTCAAACTGGGAGGGAAGGAGAAGAAGGTCAAACATCTGAGCAAGTCAGAGGGTTGCACAGATCCCACTGCACCTTCTGGGAGCTCGCGAAAGGTTTGCGAGCGGTCAAAAGCCTGGCTCTGAAAAAAGGCAGCAGGCATCATATGTTCTCAGAAGGACCTTGGTTGGCAGCGGGAACGTGCTGGAGGCAGCGCCTGCTCCTGCGGGAGCCCTTGGATTCAGCAACCGCCAGACGGTGGCACCAGATCTGCGCAGACCCCGATGTCCCAGCGCTGGGGCGGACACGGACCCCCCAGTGCTGCGCATCCCACACCGTGCACCCCAACGCTGTGTGCCCCGGCGCTCACGGGGCCGACAGCCTCAGGAGCTCTGCCTCCCCCCCAAGGAACAGGCGTAGCTGCCTGGACAGCCCGTTATGGAGCCTTTTTGGGGAACTTGGAGAACATCCCCGGGTCAGCACATCTGCCGGACATGCAGAGTCACGTCCGGGGGTTGCAGCCGCGGAGGCAGGTCCCAGCCACGCTCGGCGGGTACGTACCATCAACACGCCGTACGACCACCAGTCCGCACTGTGGGAGTGGCCCTGGCGATTCACAACTTCGGGTGCCATATACTCCACCGTCCCGCAGAAGGAATAGGCTTTCTTCTCGTGGTCTATAGCCTCCTTACTCAAGCCAAAATCTACGTTAAGAGGCAAAGTGTCAGCGTGCAGCCACGTGCTCTGAGCCATCACACAGAGCAGAGAGGCCTAAGAGAAGCTCATATTTTGAGAACCAGCCTTGCTGGAGCACAAGGGGTTTGTGGAGTCCCTTACCTGTGAGTTTGATGTGCCCTTCTTCATCCAAGAGGATGCTACAGCATGAATGAAAAAAACCAATTTGTTATTCTCTGCAGTAAAGGCTGGTGAGAACAAGCACACGCAGCAGGGGCTGGTCTGAGAAGCCCCCAGAACCCAGAGGAGAAAGTTATCTGTCCCTTCCCCTGGACCTTTAAGCTCCCTCACCAAGACATGGGTGGGATGAAGAGCAGCTCCCTTCTCTCTATGCCCTCAGGAATGACCCGCACAGGTTGCACCACCTTTGATCCCCCAAGTAAGAACAACTGACTCATGCAGCTGGAATGCGTCTCTGCAGAGGCCCAGCCTGGTGCCTCTTCCCTCCGAAAGCTCTCAGTTGCTTCAAGCTGGAGCCAGAGACGGCCAACAATTACTGCTCAGACACGTGGTGCACGTGTGCTGCCTCCACAGCACCTCTGGCCCCAAGCTCTGAGGAGCACGAGCCGTGTCGACCGGCACTGCCACCTTCCATCAGGCTGCTCCGGGACCTCGGGGCATCCTTCAGCTTCGCCTTTGTGGAAGATGGTTGTGCCGTTCCCTGCCCGGGCTGCGCCGCACGTACTTCTCCGGTTTGAGATCCCTGTAGATGATTCCCAGGCTGTGCAAATGGTCAAGCCCCAGCGCCAGCTCTGCTAGGTAGAACTTCACGTCCTCCTCGGTGAACATGACCTGCAGGAAGGGAGAGGCAGGGGATGGGCACTGGGGTGACAATGCCAGCAGCGGGACCACCTCCGCTGCACCCACGCAAGAGCTTTCACATCCACGTTGCTCCCTCCTGCCCTTTCACACCCACATCTCCCAGGCTTCTCCCACCATCCTAATGCATCAATTGAGCAGCAGCACCAAAAAAAACGAAGCAGGTTGCTAAGCAGCAGATAGGTTTTTAAAAAACTCTTCATTTACTTTAACCAGGTTACGTTCCCAGCTGTCTTCACCTGGCACAACTTCTTGTTACCCGTCCCACTGCCTGCCCTCGCCTCGTCCCAGCGAGGCGACACGACCAGGCGACGCTGCAGCAGAACATGCTTCTCGCCTCTTTCTGTACTTGACGTGATGCTCGGCAGAAGCTGCGGCAGAGGGGAGACCTGCCTCCTCCGCTGCTGCTCTTCTGCCAGAGGACAGGGTTCCCCAGACATAGAATCATTAAGGTTGGAAAGGATCTCTAAGATCAAGTCCAACTGTCAACCCAGTACCACCATGCCCACTAAACCATGTCCTCACGTGCTACATCTACACGTTTTTTGAACACTGCCAGGGATGGTGACTCTGCCGCTTCCCTGGGCAGCCTGTTCCAATGTTTGACCACTCTTCTGGTAAAGAATTTTTTCCTAATATCTAATCTAAACCTCCCCTGGCGCAACTTGAGGCCATTTCCTCTCATCCTATCGTTACCTGGGAGAAGAGACCAACACTGACCTCGCTACGACCTCCTTGCAGGTAGTTGTAGGGAGTGAGAAGGTCTCCCTTCAGCCTCCTTTTCTCCAGGTTGAACAACCCCAGTTCCCTCACCTTCTCCTCACAGGACTTGTGCTCCAGACCCTTCACCAGCTTCATTGCCCTTCTCTGGACACACTCCCGCACCTCCATGTCCTTCTTGTAGTGAGGGGCCCAAAACTGAACACAGTATTGGACGTGCAGCCCCACCAGTACCAACTACCAGGGGCATGACCACTGCCCTAGTCCTGCTGGCCACACTACTTCTGATACAAGCCAGGATGCTATTTGGCCTTCTTGGCCACCTGGGCACACTGCTGGCTCACGTTCAGCGGACCGTTGACCAACGCCCCCAGGTCTTTTTCTGGGGCAGCTTTCCAGCCGCTCTCCCCCAGCCTGGAGCGTTGCGTGGGGTTGTTGTGACCAAAGTGCAGGTCCCGGCACTCGGCCTCTCCTCTCCTGTTGCCAGCTCTGGGCTAGCAGCAGGTTGGAGGTTGTTTCCACCCCTCTCAAAGACTTTGCGAGGGTCAATCGGCTTCTCCGGGCGATTAAGCCCAGATGAACTGAGAGCTTCAGTAAACCCCCCCGAGATGCCAGAGCATACCCACCTCTTTGGAAAGCCGAGTAAAAAGGTCACCTCCTCTGAGGAAATCCAAGATGAGATACAGCTTCCCCTCCGTCTGGAACGCTGAAACACAAGCCGGAGCAGGAATCAGACCCCTCCACTGCAGGAAGGCTCCAAGGGGTGGCATTAATCACCTAAATCCCAATGGCTCCAGTTGTGCAGATGCCCTGCGTGGTTACTGGGTTAAACACAGGTAGGGCTAATTATTTCGGGTCAATGGGATGGCCTGTCCGGGATGTTGGAACGGGAGCTCACCAGCAGCACTCTGGCACGGCAGAAAATCCTCGTTTTATGGGGGGCTGGTTCCCTCTCAGCCAGCGACGCTGCACTGAAAGGGCTGTTTTCCCGAGAGAAGGACCGGTCACGACAGGGAAAAAAGCCATCGGCGCCTTCCTCAGAGTCACAGCATCAGTCCTGCCAAACTCTGGCTTGCCTAGTTAACTCTGCTTTCCCAGTTTCTCCTGAATTAATGCTTTAATCCCAAGGATTTGAGGTTTAAACCTCTTTTCCCAGCCCATGCTCTGTTCCCCATTCAATACCTAGGGCGGGCGTGGGACCAAAGACTTTCCCGGAAAGCGTTTGTGTTCAGGGGATCGTGAAGGCTCCGGAGCAGCGCAGCCGTTGAGGGATACGGACTGACCCAGGCCTCTTCTCCATCTCAGGTATCTCCAGAAGCCTCTTAGGAACCCTGGGAGCATCCTCCAAGCAGCCTGTTGCTGGATGCCTCACGCTCATTATATATAGTTCTATAGTTTCTATTATATCAAAAAAACCCTATAGTTTCTATTATATCTTATTCTTAAAAGCAGTCAGTGTCTGTTTGAGCCTCCAGCTCCTCTCCCAGTGTCCCACCTGGCTCCACACTCACCGTAGTGGAGTTTCACCACAAAGGGATGGTTTACATCAGCCAGGATGTCCCTTTCTATCTTCGTCCTTACTCGATCACGCACTGTGGGAAGAGAGAGGAAGAGCTCAGGCACACGGTACCTCGGTGTTGGCCTCGGCCCCAGCCTTGAACCCTTTAGCACCAGGCAGCTCCAGCCAGATCTTTTCCCACCTCCAGCACTGCAACAGAGGTCTTTTACAGATGGAGAGAGAAGGAGGCTGTTTGGCTGAGATAAAAATACTTCTCAACTTGAGAGTTGGAACTAGATCGTCTTTAAGGTCCCTTCCAAACCAAACCATTCTGTGGTTCTGTGATTCATCCTGGGGCCAGCAGTGACTGCCGTGGCATCTCCCCAATGCTCTTTAAGACACGGAGGACAAGAGCATCGCAAGAAGAGTCTCCTACCTTTCAGTGTCGCCTTCTTGAGCACTTTCATAGCATAGAGGTGGTTGCTGTCTGGCGGTGTTATTTTTCTCACCAAGAAAACCTGAGGCAGAAGAACACCACGTTGGCCAAGCACTAAACATCAGCAGTAGGAGCTGGACGCCTCCCAAAGTGGTGAACCTCACAGAAACCCTAAGAAGCAGCTGGACACAGGACGGGGAAGACATAACCTCAAGCTCTCCCTGTGAAAACCATGGAGCTCTCAGGAAAGTGCTGTGTGTTGGCTCCTCTCAGCCCTGATCTCCAGCCATTACAGCATTCCTCCTTTCATACTGCACTTTCCTTCCTCTTCCACACCTCTGGCTCACTCCTGCAGCTCCTGGGGGGCTCATGGGAGCTGTCCCTTGAAGCATCGATGCTTCAATGTACCACAAACCCTCTCGGTGACTTGCTGGTCTGACAGCCAGATCAACGCCTTATTGCTCAGGTCCTGCATCCTCTCTGGATTTTTCCCTCCTTCCCTTCCCTGATGTCCCATTCGACCTGGTTTTAGGTGGCTTCAAAAGACACCAGCTCGCTTTTGCGTAAAGCCGCTGCTGCCCTTGCCCAGGCAGCAGCCCACCGTGCCCCACGAGCCCCCGCTGTTGGCGCTGGTGACTGATGGACACGATTTAACGTGCGAGCAGACGGTCTGTATGAGACCTGGGTTATTTACACGTTGAAATGGGTGTTACAGGCTACTTCCTTCCCCCTTCACAGAAGGGAAACTGGACCGTAAACACGGGCCAAAACCAGACACACGCAGCAGCGTTTCTGAGAAGAGAGGAACATGCCCAAGTCCTCCAGGTCCTCAATTCCACAGCTTGGCAGCCAGCTAGAGAGCTGCAGGAGGTCCCTCTGCCCTCTGGGACACCTGCATTCCCAAGCAGGATACTGCTCCTTTCTCCTGCTCATCTGAAAATGGAATTACAGGGGAGCTTTGGCTGTAGAGCTTCCCTTACAAGGAGGCATCTCTACAGTTGCCTTTCAAGTCAGAAGCAACTGTTTGCTAAGTGGGCTCCTCAGTCAGATTCTCCCAATCTGGTGGGAATCAGGAAAGTGGTTTTGTTGAGGGTGACAGTCCCTTTTGTCATCAAACCCATTTATCTGGCACGACACACAGTCAGCAGTGAACTCACCTTGCCGAAAGAGCCCTGTCCCAGCACCTTCAGCAGCTCGAACTGCGACGGATCGGCTTTCTCGGAGCCTTCCTTCACATGGTGCGTGATGTTGATTTCTTTCACAACACCTTCGCCCTGAAAAAGAAGGGACATGGTTGGCTGGGAATATCCTCCTGGAGAGGGGAAAGCAAGCCTTCTCGGATTAAGGAGCAAGGATTGTAGCTACGGACTCACAGGGACCACATCTGAGAGAACCATGAAGGTTGGTGCTTGTCACAGGTAATCACCTGGCTTCAACATCTGGAATAAATAAGCCATCAGTGGGCTCGTACCAGGCAGCTGTGTTAAATGTCCTCCCCAAACGCTCTGCTCCTCGCACCGCAGCCATGGCATTTCTTCGAACGGCGTTTCAGAAGGGTGCTCGAAAAGCACCTTCCTTTTTCAGGCACTGGTGGCAAAACTGGGAGTGTTTATGCCACTAGAAATCCCACAACACAAAAATACGGCACTGTTGTCAAAACACGGCCAGGGCTGGCACAAACCAGACATGTTGGAGCCCATCTGCTCGGCAATCTGAGCGACTCTGCAACATAAGTCTTAGTGCATCTTCAGCACATACAGATGATGCTTTAACAGACTCGAGCCTTCAAGAAGATTGAGGGGAAGCCAAGGTCTCTGGCACATGTTTTGTTTAAAACACATTATTTTATTAAAAAAAAAAAAAAACGTATATTGAAGAAAAAGAGCTTTAATCAGCAGCATCTAGAATAAACTCACCAAGGAAGCACACGAGAACAGCCACAGACCCCAAGGTGATGCTGGAAGACCTCCCCTCCCCAGCAAACCTTGTCCATACCTTGGTGCATAAAGCCAGAGTTCAGCTCAACACAAACACCTTGTGCTGCTTTCTCTTGGCATCCCAAACATAAAGAGACTTTTTGTACTGCTAGCCCTTCCAGCTGTGCCTTTCCCTCTTCTTCTCCTGACCACTCGTAGCCAATACATCTGTACTTGGGTCTCCTCTGACCTTGACCTGTTCCAGCCCCTCTCCTGGCTGACCACAGGGAGGGTTTGACTCAACTCCCCAGTTCTACAGACACGAATCATACTCAGAAATCCCTTGTAGCTGTACATCTTGTAAGGGCAAGTCCAGGCTTCTTAGCGCTTCGGTCCCACGTCATCCAGTGTTAGACATGGTCTGGTTGCTATTTGGACCTGAAGGCCAGCAATTATGTCCCAAAGGTCATTAAACTCGGTTGCTGTCTGACCCTTGGGCAGGTGTGGCCACCAGAGGCTGCCAGAAAGCTGGAACTACTATTGAGTTTTTCAGAAAAAAAAAAAGTTACGTGTTGTTTTCTAAAACTATTCGGCTACTTGGCGTGGAACCCACCTAATCAAAGCAGCTTTCAAAAACAACAGGAACCAAGTTTCAGCCTCTGCTTCTCCTCTGCACCCCAGCCCACTCCCCGCCCTCCCAGCACCTCCTCGGGGAGGGTGGCCTTGCCAAGTACCCGCGGATGTGGTTGCCTACCTGCACCAAGCACCCTTCCCTTCCCACTCTCACGCTTGGCTTTTTTCTAGCTTAGGAAGCTGCTTTGCTTCCCCCTTGGTCGCTTTGCTCTCTCGAGATCCTGCATTATTCAGACACAGAGATGGAGCAGAGAAGCCCACGCTCTCCGTGGGGCAGCACGGGCAGCCCCGGTGCCCGAGTGGGCAGGGGGACGGGCGCTGCCCCCGCGTCGCCCTGGCTTTTGCTGCTCTCAGCCATCACAGACAAGAAAGATCTTACAATCCCTGTAACGACAAGTTTTCACATTCCGTGTGCTCTCCCAGCTTAAATCAGCCGCCTCGAGCTTCTGCTTGCGTTTGGAGGCTCAGTCCGTGGCAGACAGCTGCTGGCTACGGACAGCTTCCTGTTTCCACCCAAAAACTGGAGCGGGAGGCAGCCAAGAGGTCTCCTCCGGCCAGTCCTTCCGCATTGCTCTCCAGGGAGAGACCCCACAGCAGGGAGAGATGCTGAGATGGACCAGAAGAAGCCGTAGGCTCTTCCCCTCCCCACCATCTTCTGGAAAACACTAGAAACCCAGTCTGCAGAGCATCAGCGCTCGCACAGCCGTGCGTGTTCCACCTCGTGGCATCCCACACCTATGCAGGGAGGAATGAACTCCTGGATCCACCTCCAAGGTGTCCAGACCCACCGTCCTACTACAGCTCTTCAGGAGCTGCGGAGCGACGTATTTCCACAGCTGTGGGAATTCTTCACCTTGGTCAACAGCAAGACCCAGAGTGTTTAACTGCCAGGTGGTTTCAGCAGCCCGAGCCGTGTCCCAGGGCGGGCAGGGATTTGCATACGCAGCCTGCCGGCCGGACCGCATCGGCAAACAGCCGCTTGTGCCAACGAGACCCAAAGTGGCATCGGCAGAGACGCTGTCGACAGCTTTCTGAGAAAAGCTTTGAGATGCCGTTTGGCATCTTGCTGACACAAGGGAGGTCTCCTCCCACGGACTCATCCAGTAACTTGCAATCCAACAGTTAGGACTCTGGAGACCAGCTCCTACAGCCCGTTTGGAAGTGCACCAGAATGAGTCCCCAGCACAGAAGCCCCGCAGCACAAACGGCCCAGATAAGTTTCTTCCAATGGCACCTTTAAACAAACTATCCCAGAAAACAGAGAAAGAAAAGCAAACCGGACCACTCCGAGCATCCATCCGAAGCATCGGCCCCACCTGGACGGGCAGCCGACGCCGCGGAGCGAAGCGGAGCGAGGTAGTGGTGGTACTGACCGGGCTGGGGAGCGGGCTGGGCGCCGGCAGCGGCAGGCTGCAGGGCTTGGCTCGGTGCTTCCTCTGCAGCCAGAGCGCCAGGAACGCGCAGATACGAGGCAGTTTAGGGTCCCTCTCCATTCTCCCATCCCGATCAACATCGCACAGCCCCAGGAACCGCCACCCCCGCGAGCTCCCGGGGAAGCACGGCCGGTTCCCGGGAACCAGGGGGGGTCCCCTGGAGCTGCCTGGATGCCCCGTGCTCGAGGCTGCCGGATGGAGGAGATACAGGTGGTTGAAGCTCAGCTGGCAGATGCGCAGTGGAGACAAGCGACTCGGTCGCACGGAGGCAGGTTCATGCTCCCACGCCTCGGCAACAGCGCTTGTGGTTGGGGCTTTTTTGTTTTTCTGGTTTTGCTTTTTTTGAAAAAAAAAAAAAAAAAAATCTCACAGCTCCTTGTTCACATTTGGGTTCCCTGGGTCAGACAAAGACGCTGACAGAAAACAGACACGGTCTAGTTAAAGTGATTTCCATCTAGTGCTGCATCAATCTCATGTCAGGCTGTGATATTGGGGGGTATTTCCATAACGGGGATATTCTGAGAAGCCACTTACTCTTTAAAAAGGAAGAGAAAAACTCCTGAAAGCCCTCCCAGAAGTCTGAGCCCACTGCGGAAATCTGCACATCTCCCTGCTCTCACCGATCCCACAGGCAAATCCTCCGGCATCACCAGGATTTGCATCTAGTCCTTTGGTCACTTTATGCTGCACGAGTCCTTGCCGTGGATGCTGGAGTTATCTAAGAGCCACCCTGGAAAGTTCCACGCGAGGTATTTTAACGGCGTTTCTGATGCAGACGGCTTCTGAGCCCACTGCTGCGCGGCTTTTATCGGCAGGACGGAGGGCAGGTATTTAGAGCGCTCGTTTTGCCTCCTTCCCCCTCCAAGCCTGGTCCCTTTTGACCCTTCTGTTGGGTCAGGACAGACAGATGTTTCCTGCAGCAAGACCCCAGAGAGTGCAGGTAAGAAAGAAACCCCTCGAGATGAGTAACGAGACGCCCACGCACCTTTGCAATTAGAAACAACCCCATGTCAGCGTTGGTGTCTGAATTTCTCCAGAGTGCAGAGCATGAAGACGACCTCGGTTTGGACTCAAGTGGAGAGACTACTTATGACTGTTGGGCCTCCTCCGCCCCCGTAACATGCTCTTTGAGAACCGATAACGAAAGAAACCAGTGACTTAATTCCAGCAAGGCAGCCGGTCCCAGCTCCGCAGAAGGAACCTCAATAGCTGATGAGATCCAAAACGGAGCTGGGGGGTAGAATGGCACCGTGCAGCTGCCGAGCACAAGTCTGGAGGAGCCTCGGTTCATACCGACACCTCCTTCGTTCTGCCACGGTCCCGGCGAAGCAGAAACCGTGTCCATAACGTGCCGTCCACAGATGAGCATCGCCGCTTCCAAGGAAGCTCGACGCTGCTCAGTGAAGCCGTGCAGGAGATGCAGCACAGCTCTCCGTGCGTGGGCCCGGCAAGATCTGATAAACCTCGTCCCGATTGAGACAATTTTGCTCGCTGTGTTATCGGGCACCCGGCACAGGGAGAGGAACCTCAGAAAAGCCATGGAAAACCCCCCTCCACCGAACGTCCGTGCGACTAAGGCTGGAGCATCCGCCCCAGCACACTGATGAGATCAGAAAGCCACAGGAGACATAAATGACAGCATGGAAAGGGGTTGGCGTGGGGAGGAAGGAGGAGGAGGAGGATGAAGTCAAGTCCAGGATGTCACGTGAGCAAGTGAGTAATAGCTGTTTTCTGTACGAGCAGCCCCAGCTCGGCGGGACGCACTGGCGGGGGAGTCGGTGCTCAGCGAGGTCCTGGCGAGCTCCGCGCATGCCCTCGCGTAGGTGGGATGAGCCATCATGGGATGAAGTGCGACCTGAACGCGTGAACCCCCCCGAGGTGCAGGTCTGCAGCAGGCTCTTACCTTGTCTGCTGCATCCACCAGGTCTTTCTCTATCCAAGTGATGTCTGATTTTGCCTGCGGGACAATAAACAAGCGTCAGCACGGAGGGGCTCTCCTACTCCACTAAAGTTTTTTCCCCCAACGAACGTGTTTAGCAAAAGCAGGTGAGCTGTTTGCAGTCGGTGTCTCACCAGACATCGCTCCTCGGGATGCGATTCGGAGCTGCGTCGGTGGCTCCAGGAGAAGAGCTGGAACCAGCTACTGTTAAAGGTTTTGATAAACTCTGAGGGGCGGTGGAGAAGGATGCGATGCCGGCGCTTAGTGTTTCCCAAGAAATCAGAGCATTGGCAAATTCTTGGCAAATCATGTTTCCCAAGAATCAGAGCACCGCCGCCAAGGAGAGAGAATTAATTTCTGGCAGGTTGATTACCGGCTAGATCCGATTTTACACCTGGACGAACTCCAAAAGCATCTGTTCTGGTAGGGATGTCCTGGATCTGCAGGGAGGTTTGGCACCTCCATGGCAAAGAGGGGGCTTCTCTCCAGGGGCACACTCAGCCTTTCTAAAGCAACCAGGAGGAACTATCCAAGTTCCAAAACTCAGCACATCCCTCAAGGGCAAGGCAGGGCCAGCCCAGCTGCTCAGCCAGGTCCCTGAGCAGCATTAGAATCACCGAATGGGTTGAGTTGGAAGGGACCTTCAAGACCATCTAGTTCCAACCCCCCTGCCATGGGCAGGGACACCTTCCACTCCAAAGGTTGCTCAAAGCCTCAGTTTACTTTGCCTCTGGGGCCAGATGCAAGGCTGTGAACCCTTACGGGGAGGGATGCAGAAGCATTTAAAGGGAGCTGCTCAGCTAGGACACAGCTCTTTCTGCCCCTAAAAACTCAAACTTGAGTGAAGCAGTAAGTTTTCGGAAGGTCAGAGCATTGATCCTCAAGCCCCCTGTATTTTAATGAACGTACAGAGGTTTGCTATCACATCCAGGTGCTTTCACCTGTTTTTCAGATAACGAGCTAAGTTTGAACAGAAAAATCACACCACCCCCCTCCAAAAAAAAAAAATCAAGTTAGGTTTGAAAAGTTTCATCTGAGAGGTTCAAGGCTTTGGCTGTAGATGAGATAAAAAACCCTAATGTGACTGCAGACAAGGGACCTAAGAGAGACTCGAGCTGTGACTTCTCTTGTTTCTTTTCAAGCCGTTTGTCAGCACGCCGGAGCCCACGGCGCTGGCGGGGCCCTTCAGCACCAGTAACATCAACCAGGTGGGCGCTGCGGGAGGCAGAAGGACCTGAAAGTAGGACAGGAGCTATGGGGAGAAGAGAGGAGGAAACACAAACCTTGAGCGAAGGGAGGAGCTGAGCGAAAACGGTGAGATCAGAGTTAAGAATTAACTGATCTTCAGCTCCGGAAGGACTGAATCAGATGGCAGGGGCCCCTCACAGTCACCTCTTCCCCTTCCTCCCCTCCATCGCTCCGCCTTTGCTGCCAGAGCAGCCGAAATCGCTTTGGCTCTGGGAGAAGGTGGTCGTCGTGGGGAGTGGGTGCCCGGGGCAGCTGGCTGCCACGTCTACCAAAGCCACAACTAAACCCCTTCCCGAGCACTCAAAAACGATCACAAAACCCTCCGCGTTCCCCATTTCCACCCCAGGGATCACACCGATCCCAAGGAAACCAGCTCCTCCATGGCTCTGCCAGCGAGCGGGCACCAAACCGCCTCGGACAGGGACGGATTGATTCCTGTCCCACAAGCGCGGATCTCCCTGCAGGGCCACCCCACCAGCACAAGCCATTGCTCCCGTGAGCTCCCAGCCATCTCCTGCCACCCATGGTCTGGGGGGGCCCATTTTACACAGATTCCTGCACCGCTGAGAAATTGTATTTGCTGCTCCTGGGATATAAAAGGAGACCAGGCCAGCAGCCAGGTCTGAGCCCAGGAGGTCGCTGAAGTCGGAGGAGGAGACAACTTCTTCTGAACTTCCCAATGCCGCCTCCGAACTGCTCCGAATGGATGGCTTAGTCATCCCAGATCAGGGGCTGGGGACATACGGTGGTTTGTTGTTTTTTGTTGTTTTTTTTTTTTTCCAACACCAAGTTGAAAATAGAAGTCCTCTTTCCTACTTTCCCCTTCTTGGAGGACGGATTTTACAAGCCAGAAGCCAAGAGACAGGTTTGTTTTAGCTCGCGTTCTGTCACTTTGCTGCTTGAGACCGTCACATCTAAATGCAAGCACAGAAAAAAAACAACCTACAAGAGCTAGAAACAGATTACGCTTTTGGCATTTCACTTCCTATTCATCAACAACTAACCAGAAGCTGTTTTAATTTCTGTTGCTTCAACACATGCTCTGGTCCCGAAACGCTCCCAAATTCTGGCAGCACCTAGGAAAGACGCTTCTTAGCAAGCAGCTTTACCATCAGAAATGCCTTTTTGGAAAGAGAAGCCGTTAATTAGAAGCGGGTGAGGGCTGGCTCGTTAAGGTCGGGCGATGCACCGACTTCTGGCGTCCTGCAGAAGAGACAAGAGCACGGCACTGTACGCACAGCGGATGTTTTACCAGCCAGACACTTGCCTCCGGGATCCTGGGCTTGCTGCGAAAGAGGAGCCTCAGCATCTCCACAGCTTTAGGCTGCTATTCTCCCATACTTTGCAAGCTGCTTTCTGAACCCAGAGCACCCCGCAGCACCCAGAGCGGCACGAGAACCCCGAGTGTAGTAGTTAACGTCACCGGGATGTATTTTGGGAGTTTTCGCTGAAAGGAAACTGTGGTTTCGTATGGGGAAATCGCGCCGCGCGGCGCCGGCTGCACAACACCAGCGGCCGAACGAAAGCGCTGGATGGCTTTACGGGTGCTTAGGCATGGCGCTTCCCATCAGCAAATCTCAGCAGGCTTTTCGAGAGGATCAGCGTTAGTCCCCCGTGCCGCAGGCAGGAAAACCCACACAGAAAGAGCAATTCCAGTCGCTACGCGAGTCGGCAGCGAGCAACCCAGCGCCCGCGCCGCCTTCCCCAAAGCTACGCCGTCCCTGCTCTGCGCAGCACCAGCGGTCCGTGGCCAACGCTCCAACGGTAGGATCGGCTGAACTGCAGGTGTCCAGGGGAGGGTTCAGCAGGAGGCAGCTCCTGCATCCTCCCCTGCTTTGTCCCTGCCCCCTGGCAGTCCCTGCTCAGCCATCTGCTGTATCAGGTCTTTGGGACGCTGGTGCAAGGTCCCACGTGAGGTTTGCACACTGACGTGTCAAAAAAGGATCCCACAATCCTGCCTGCTGGCTCAGAGGCCAGATCCTGCACCCTGACACTGCTGCGCACCCTCCTCTTGCACATCCAGGGACACCTGAACAGAGCTGGAGCAGGAAGCAGGTGGGAATTGGCCAAGTCAGGCAGTGCTGACACAGGGAGCAGAGCGGGAAGAAGGGCTTCAGCCCTTTGGTTCTGAATCAGTTCTCCCCCAATTTCTGTGTTTGCAGGGAGAAGAGCGAGGCACGTGCTCACCTCCAGCTCCCATCAAGAGGCCATCTGCATTTCAGCTATGCAAAACAGATGCCCTGGGTGGTTTCAAAAGTTACCCAGCTGCTTCACCAGTGTCACTGCAAGGGCCTTTGCTGTTTGGCAGAATACTTTTACCTGTCCCCACTCTGTACCTTAAAAAAGTCTTAGATAAAAGGAAGAAATTCTTCCCTCTGAGGGTGCTGAGGCACTGGACCAGGTTGCCCAGAGAAGCTGTGGCTGCCCCATCCCTGGAAGTGTTCAAGGCCAGGTTGGATGAGGCTTTGAGCAACCTGGTGTAGTGGAAGGTGTCCCTGCCCATGGCAGGGGGGTTGGAGCTAGATGGTCTTGAAGGTCCCTTCCAACCCAAACCAGTCTGTGATTCCATGATTCTATGAAAATAACTTCATGCAGAAGTTCAGGAAAGTGAAGCTCCCGCTCCTGAGGCTGGCACCCAGGAGCAGTCTGCACTGGAAGGCTCTGCACGAGCAGTAGATCATGTTCTTCATCCAGCGCTTCCTGGCCAGCAGCTGAATCCTGTGCTGAGACATTCCGAGCCATCCCTTTGGTCCAGCATGGAGACACCAGTCCCACTCTGGAGCGTGTGGACGTGCCAGCAGTGGGCTCTCTTCAGGCAGAGTGCCTCATCAGCCTCAGAGGGAAGAACTTCTTCCTTAGATCTCATCAAAATCTCCTCTTTTCCAGTTTATACAACTTAATCAAGAGCAATAACCTCCCTGTGGAGCAGCACCTCCCGCTCTGGAGGGAGCTCGAAATAAACGGGAAGCAAGAGACGTTGCAGCTCTGCAGAGGAAGCAGCTCTGCTTTTTGCTGTTGAAAAGAGCAGAGAGGCAAAGGCTGCTCTGTCTGGAACTTTTTTTTTTTTTTTGAAGTGGTGGTTCTCCAAAAGGGGAACAAAGAAAGAAACCTCCCGGGCCACCGCCTGCCCTCCTGCAAAGGCCTTATTTGGGCAAAGCTGATGGTTGGTCTCATTTGCAACCACAGAATCGGCCAGAACCACGTACTTTTGTCTGCGCTTCTTCGGTGGATCACCCTCGGTGCTCCCAGGCGCTCCCAGACACAGCTCCAGCCTGAGAAATTCTGCGAGACACTTGTTCCTGCACAGCTTTGCAAAGCAAAGGGCTTCAGCTGGCAGCACCTGCATCCGAACGGACCCTCCAGCTAGCACGGATGATGGGATGGACCCGTCTGGAGAGACGGGATGGAAAGAAGGGGGCTGTGCCTCGAGGCAGAGCCGTTCCAACGCGAGAGGAAGCGCTGCCCACAGCGACGAGATGGTCGTATCAGCAGCTGCAGATTTGAACTCGCTTCGCTGCCAGCCAGCGACTTCCAGGAAAGCCAGGCAGGCGATGCTCAGCACCCCCACAGGAAACCTGCCCTCCGAGCGACGCCTCTCGAGACGCCCACAGCCGCACCGGGACCTCTCGGCAGCTGAGAAGTGTCACCCCCATACCGGCGGTACCTGCACATCCCACACGCGGCAGCGTCACCACGTCGGTCCCTGCCGCCTTGCTGGGATGGCAGAGCGAGAGCCAGGGGGAGTGAGCAGGTCTAACACTCGGTATTTATCAGGAAAGGAGATGTTTCCTGGCCCGCCTGTTGAAAAGAGAAGTCCAGCCAAGCAGAACGTTTTGTAAGATCGTACCGATTTCATTCAGTTACCGAAGCTCAAAAAAAAAAAAAAAACCTGGGAGAATTCAGGAGTTTCGCTCTATCTAATTAAGCAGGCGTTGCGGTATCAAGGTTGCATTCAAAGATTAAACACCAAACCTCTCTCTCTCATGCTTGCGCATACCACACAGGCAATTAGAGAAAAAAAAATAATAATTTGAAGCCTCCAGCAGATTTAAAAACCTCTCTGCCCAAGGGGAACCTCTGTCCTGTTCTCCTGTACACATTCCACTGGGCTGAGTCCCAGCCCACGCTCCCTCGGCCGCCCTCCCTTCTGGTATGAAATCTCGTGGGCTCTGGTTTTCCCACTCCAGCATCATCCCAAACATCACTGATCCGGCATCGCTGCAGGGCAGCCTGCTCAGGGCAAAGCTCTGACCATCACTTCAACACATTTTATAAGACAGGGTGGGCTATTTCTGCTTAGTACATGCACACTGGCGTCTGCAAAAAGTCAGGGAGAAAAGATGTGAGACCTCTCACTTGAGCTCCTCAGCCACTTCCAACCACACTTGGAGCTGGAAAAGCAGCAAAAAAAAAAAAAAAAAAAAAAATCAGTCCTGGGGGTTTTATCAAAGCAGGTGGCAGATGGAGGGAAGATGAGCCCATGCCCCTACAAGACATCAGAGAGTCAGCAACAGCTTTTGCAGGAGGAGCATAAATGCTTGGGGTCAAGGACAGAGCTTAAAAGAAGAGGGAGATTCTTACAGCAATCCAAGAGGATCTGCAGGGAAAGAGCCAGCTTCCTTAGTCCTTGAAACTCTCGCTGAACAGGGATATTTGCTGTTTGGACAGACAAAAGCCTCGGGAGGCAGCGGGAGTTGGGGGGAGGCAGCGCCCACCACGGGGCAGCTTTGAAGCTGGAAGTCTTGGACAGAGTCACTTGTGCAAACACAGGTAAGGAACGCCGGAGACTTGGGCAACTGGAACTTCCCAATAAGTACATAAGGATGGAGGTGGATTCCTGGCAGGAGCTTTCCTGCTCGAGGTTTGCAGGAAGGGATTACCGAGAGGGAACAGCGCAGCGGTGGGAAAGAGACACGTTTCACCCTCCGCCGTCTCCGAGGGCTGTTTTATTGGTCTCCTGAAAAACAAACCAAACCAAAAAACAAGGGAGAGAGAAGAAACGCAGGACGCACGGTCGGAGCTGCACAGCGAGGCTGTCGGCAACGCTGGCCTCTGGAAATCTGGCTCATCCCCACCTTCGTGCACAAACTCTTACAGGGCCGAGGCAGCTGGGAGAAGGGAACGACCAACTCCACCGTGGCCCAGATAACGCCAGGAACCTCCTTCCGTACGGCTTAAACCCAAAGCCTTTGACTCCAAGCATCCTAGAAACGCTCCGCTGCCTTCCTCGAGGCGATCCCTCTCCAGAGAGGCAGCCAAATGCTCCATGTCAAATTAATTTGGTCACCCTCGGGAAGGATGTTGCTGCCGCTCCAAGCAATGATCCCGGCTCCCCGCAACGGGGGTTACAAGCAAATCCCTAAAAAGGGAAAACTCAGTCCCAGCCAGCGTAATTTTACCCTGTTTGGTGTTTAGATGGAGCCGAGTTCCGTCTTTTTACATGGGCTCCTTTCTCTCACCAGGAAGTTCTTCTCTTGTCTGCAAGAAAGTGACCCACATCACCTTCCGTGGAGGTGGACAGAGATGCCACAGGCAGGAAACGCTGCGAAATCCTGGAGGCCACAGACACCAGCACGCTCCGGCAACGGGCGGCAGAGCAGCGGTAAGAGAGCACGGGACTCGCCGGCAGAGCGCGGTGGGACAGCAGTGACAGGTACTGGGGTCTGCAGCCACGGGACAGGCTGGGGCACCCCCAAAGAGGCTGAGAGCCCCGGGGGACCCTGCGAGGCTTGCTGCCCAGCTCCGCTCCCCCTCCTCCAGCACGTTCCAGCAGGTGGCACTCGGAGCATCCTTAATGCCCAAAACGTGTTTCTGTCCTGAAACAGGAGGGTGAGAGCCAGAAGGACCCATTCCATGAATGCCTCTGCGGGAAGGTTCAGCACCCCTAAAACAGGGGGGACCTCGGAACTGATGAAGGAGTGAGATGTTTTCTCAAGCAAAGCCTGAGGATGAAGAGGGAGAAGGCAGAAGGTGGCCTCACGCAGCCGAGCTCCCACGGCAAGGCAAGTCCTTTTGCTTCACAACAATGTTTTCAATCTGTTGTTACCTGTCTCCTTTGACCAGGAGCATCAAAATATCTGCTTTATGCCAGAGAAATCGGGTCCCTTGTGGGATGGAGAGAGCAGGGACGCTCAGGCACAGACACCCACCTTGCTCTCCCCATTCTCCTCCCTGCTCCTGGCTCTCTCCAAGGGCATTCTGGCACCAGATCCTGCAAGTTTCTCTAAAAAAAAAAAAAATTAAAAAAATATCTCCCCACTCATTCCAGGCACTACGAGCCACGGCTGGCCAGGATCAGCTGACAACGAGCAGTTTGGGCTCAACATACAAGCTCAGGCAAAAGATGTTCCCAAATCCCAGCGAGACTTGCCGACAGCTCTCCTGGGCCTCCGCCGCAGAGCCGTGAGAGAAGCACTCGCAGCCGGCAGGACCGGGTGAAATGAGAGGTGCCAGAGAGGAAAACACCTTTAACTGCCAGGAAACAAAGAACTACTTAATTATGCAGCTTCCACAGACCAAATTAGTCCCTGTTTAGAAAATGCAAAGGATGCTGCAGCCCTACGCACGTTTCCCACCAAGGGGGAAAGGTCTGCTCACGGCAAACTCACACCAACACCTGCTCTGATGGTGGTAAAACCAGGAGACCCTGTCCCAGGCTTTTCTAAACGAAGAATAACATTCTCAGGAACCAGCATTAAAGCGCTGTCCTCCATCTAGGCACGAGGCAGTTTTGCTACTTTCAGCAGAGAAGATGAAAACTCTTTCTAACTGAATTATAAAACATAACGCCGGTTTCGCGACGAGAACCGAGACTTGTTTGCTGCCCTTGGAGTTATCGTGGGATGTGGAAACTATTCTCTATCGCAGGAACGCAGGAATTCCATCCTCCTCCCACAGCACACATGCTGCTGGCAGTTTTCTTGTTGCAACACACATGAAAAGTCATCTCAGGGCTTGGTAAAGCCTCTGCTCGGTCCCTACCAGGTTTGGGTACGTGGAATAACTCATCTCTCTCCCACCCTCCGGGAAGGACACGCGTGTAAGATACAGCGAGAGAAAAGAGATCGTCGCATTTTCATGCTGGCTCTGAACTTTATCAGTGTTAAAAAAACCCCAACAAGCATCCAAAACACCCCCTGAGCTGGGCTGGGTGTTACCAACACCCCTGGAGGAGCGTCCGCCGCAGCAAAGCACCAGTTTTCAAATAATTCTTGTAAAGAAAAAGATACGGTGGCAGCCAGCAGCCACCTGCTCCGCGGCTCAGCCGTGCCACGGGAATTCCAGTCACCCTGAATCATTGAATCACAAAATGGTTTGGGTTGGAAGGGATCTTCACCTAGTTCCACCCCCCTGCCATGGGCAGGGACACCCTCCACTACACCAGGTTGCTCAAAGCCTCACTGAACACTGGGAATAACGTGTTTTGCCCCGTTCCACTACGATATCCCTCCAAGTACAACCGAGGGGTAACCCCCCTCGTTTTCCGTTAGGGTGACGTTTCCTAAGGACGAGCGAGGGAAGGACCCGGATTTCAACGCCGCAGTCGGGAAACCCCTTTTTGCCTCAGAGCATCGTTGCAATGAGATCAGCGGGAGTTTCTGGGAGGCAAAGCCTCCGCTTCCCTCGCCGCGCAGGCAGCCCCAGGCACGTGGCTTTTCCTACAGGCGAAGGGCTCCAGGCCAGGCAGGAATCCTTAGGGAACAGCGGGGAGTGTGCTCAGAGCACCGGGAGAAGCCTGGCCAAGGCAGGAGAACCCCTCGAGGAGCTGGATGACACAGGTTTCCTCCAGGTACAGCACACAGGAAAAGATTTTTAAAATTTTTTTTTTTTTTCCCTTCAATAACAGAGACAGAGCTTGAGGCGGGTTAACCCATGACGGGGTTTGGCAATGGAAGAGGAAAAGCTGGAGTGGTTTTGAGGGGTGAGCCATGCCGTGCCATGCTGGAGGGCTGTTGGAGGGCGGCTCTTGCCGATACCGCAGCCTCTGCCGCATTCCTCGTGTGCAAGGCCTGTAAACTGACCCCTCTTCAATTATTCATTCGAGTCTGCAGCTCGTCAGAGACTCTGCTCCTCAAACTGGCATTTATTTGGGCTTTTTTTTGCTTGCTGTTCACCACAGCCCGGCCTTGCCAAGGACGAAGAGCAAACGCTCCGGCAGGAAGGAGCCCGGCAGCTGTCCGGCGTCACACCAAAACCAAACCCACTCCATTACTTCGACGGACGGGACAGAGCAACCAGTTTAAACTGGGCTGAAAAAGCCGAACGTTCCGAGCGGCGATGGGTGCAGCCCGGTCCCTGCGGCGCAGAGGGGAAGGCAGATTTCCAGGCAGCGCTGTGCCGCGCTCCAGATGTTCTGCTCCCACCAGGGTATCCCAGGTCCTGGGTTATCCCACCGCCCTGGGGCACCAGAGCAGTTGGGATGCTCTCGGCCGAGCAGCTGGAAGCACCAGAAGATGGCAGAGAAGGGATTTGCCGAGGTTCCCGACTTTTCCCACGTTCGACACCTTTCCAGCTCTCGGAGAAAGCAGTGGCAGCTGTGCAAACACGCCGGGACGGGTTCAAAGCGGAGCGTTTCACTCGTGTGTTTTGAAGCCCGTCGCGTTAGGGGGCTGCAGTTAGAGCAGTGTCCAACACCGACGGGGACCACGGCACTGGACGTGCCTTCTGTCCTGCGCTCAGCCTGGCGCCGGAGCTCCCGTGCCACGCTGGCAGCACGCAGCCCACACACCGAGAGCCCTCCATCACCCGGATGCTACGTGGGCACGCAGGACTCGCCCTTTGGTGGCCAACACGTCTTGGATGACTCTTTCTTCTTCCCACACCGTGAAGAGAAGGTGCTTCAAGTTTCCCCTCTGACCACCCAGTTAGCGATGCAGCTCCAGAGAAGACAGCACAACTGGCAGCAGATGTTCTGCCAGTCGGCGAAGCCTACAGCAAAGTGTGGGTGAAGAAGAGAGGTGCTGCTGGAAAGCTGAGCTATGAGCAAGCGCTAATGCAGTATGCCATGACGGAGCAGCACAAAGCCTCCCTCTCTCACATCCCACCAGAGGAGTGTTAAGAATTCCCAGCTCATGACTAGAAGTTTGGGCAGAGTTCCTCACCAGCAGTGAAGTCCAGCCTGCTGGAAAGCTGCTCCAGCTACATCCAGTTGGCAGGTGGGAGTGAAGAGCTGGCCTCAGGGACCTCGGCAGGTGCAGGAGAAGCGCAGCAAAACCAAGAACCAGCCTTACTTCTAACAGCTACTGCACCACAGAGAGGACTGGCACAGGGCCAGCACAGGTAGATGGCTCCAACCCTGTTCGCTCCAACTCATCCCAAAGAATTACAGTTCAGAGCTGTGACTGCAGCTGTGCTTTGTCATCACTATGGTGTTATAGCAGGGTGTTTCACCCAGAACAACACAAGCTGAGGTTTACACTGGTGAGGCAGGTGTTTCTCTGGCCAGAAGTTCCGGGTTCATAGAACCACGGAATGCTTTGGGTTGGAAGGGACCTCAAAGACCACCCAGTTCCAACCCCCCTGCCATGGGCAGGGACACCTTCCACTACACCAGGTTGCTCAAAGCCTCATCCAAGCCGGCCTTGAACATTACCAGGGACGGGGCAGCCACAACTTCTCTGGGCAACCTGATCCAGTGCCTCACCACCCTCATGGTAAAAAGTTTCTTCCTTAGATCCCATCGAAACCTCCCCTCGAAATTTCAGTTTAAAGCCATTGCCCTGTGTCCTGTCACTCCATGCCCGTGTCCAAAGCCCCTCTCCAGCTTTCCTATAGCCCCTTTAGGCACTGGAAGGTGCTCAAAGGTCTCCCCGGAGCCTTCTCTTCTCCAGGCTCAACAACCCCAACTCTCTCAGCCTGTCTCCATAGGTTCCTGCCCATAGCTTCCCTTGCTGAAGATGCTGCAGGGGTGGACCTTTCTGCAGGCTTCACCTAGTCAGGACATGAGGATAAATCAGCAGGAACCACACAGTTCTGGGAAAGAGCCATGTCTTCCCCTTCACCGCATTCCCGTGACAGTTTGCTGCCCGACAGCGAGGCCCAGCCCGAGCAGGTGGGGCTCCTCATGCCTGGTGCGTGCAGGTCTCAAAGGTCTCATTTATGGTGCAAAGCAGAGCTGGAAGAGGTTACTTATTCACCTCCCCGGTTTTCACTGCCATTATCACCCAAGAACAGGCTGATCAGCGCTCCCAGCCCGCACCGGCGTTACCTCCGGAGAGAGTGTGGGCACGCTCAGCACTGCAGCTCCACTCCTCTGCTCTTCATTATGAAGTGATTTCACTAATTGGGTGTTGTACTTTCAGGCATAATTCCTCACGCTTGGCACCTTCACGGAGCACAAGCTCACCCCTCAGCCAAGCTGGCTGCAGAGCAGCCTCTAAAACCCCAATTACGCCGGGTTCCATTTTTCCACTGAATTCAAGCCCTCTGTTGCCGTTCCCCGGCTGAACAAGGACCGATCTTCAGCCTACTCGACAATTAAAATCTGAAGAACGTAGGAGAGAACGAGGTTTGGCACCTGGGGACCGAGGCACAGCGCTGCTGCTGAGCCCCTGGGGCAGAGCAGCTTTTGGGAGCATGGCAAGAGACGCCCGTTCTGCTCCTGGCCTGCACGGAGACGCCGCTGGGGTTAACCCAAGGCTGCAGCAGGAGACACTTCTCTCAGTGACAGCTCAGGCTGTGTCAAGGGAAACCAGACGAGGAAGAAAGCAACCTCTGAGCCCTGAATCACAGAACGGTTTGGGCTGGAAGGGACCTTCAAGATCAACTAGTTCCAACCCCCCTGCCATGGGCAGGGACACCTTCCTCTACACCAGGCTGCTCAAAGCCTCATCCAACCTGGCCTTGAACACTTCCAGGGATGGGGCAGCCACAGCTTCTCTGGGCAACCTGGTCCTGTGCCTCAGCACCCTCAGAGTGAAAAATTTCCTCCTTAGACCTCATCGAAATCTCTCCTCTTTCAGTTTAAAGCCATTGTCCCTTGTCCTGTCACTCCATGCTCTTGTCCAAAGCCCTTCTGCAGCTTTCTTGTAGCCCCTTTAGGTACTGGAAGGCTGCTGGAAGGTCTCCCCAGAGCCTTCTCTTCTCCAGGCTCAACAGCCCCAACTCTCTCAGACTGTCTCCATAGCAGAGGTGCTCCAGCCCTTGCATCACCTCCGTGGCCTCCTCTGGACCCGCTCCAACAGCTCCAAGTCCTTCGAAAAGGAAACACAGAGGATATCAGGATAGCAGCCCTGCTCCATGAGCATCAGTCCTGCTCCTCTACCACCAACACAAACGTGAACAGGCAGCTCTTCTGTTGAGTGGCTGCAGATGTTGCACTGAAACCTGGCACCAACTGCACCGCTGCTGTCCTAAAGCCAACATCAAATTTAAAACAGGGTCAAACACCTCCAAAGAGGAGAGGAAAACTAAACACCCACCCTTGAACCTGTCTTTGCCAAAGGCTCCTGTTCAATGTAGTGTTGGATTAGCAATCTGGTTTTAGGGATGTGGAGAGGATTGCCTGGCAGATCTCAAACTCCTACAGTAGGGATACACTAGCAACATCCAGATAAGGAAAGATTTGGGCATGAGCAATCTAGGATTGCGCTCGCTGCCAGGAGACAGTTTGGCTTGGACATCCTTATGGCCACAGAGCTGGAATGCTGTTGGGACAGCCCCGACTGCAGACCCAGGCTCCTTCCCCTGTGACCATGCAAAGGGAGGCAGACGCTCCAGACAGCTCCTGGCCCGACCTGCAGGATCTTGCAGGCACTTCCAAGATACTCCGATAAACACACTGAGGTACGATGCTTGCAGGGACTTGTGTGCCACAATTGTTCTTGAAAGGTGGGAATCCACAGAGGGATAAAAGCCACAAGAAGTTGTGAAATACACCAGCTGTCCTTGGTAGGAAGCTGAGTTGGAGCTACAAAGGCAGCTCGAAAGCAGCAGATCAAGCCAGTCTGGCCCAAAACATCCCCTCGCTACCTCCGCGGCGACCATTTCATCACGGTTCATGCCCAACGACCCTCATGAGCAACAACAGCAGGGGGAAAGATGACGGAAGCATTGGACCACATCGGTCTCGCACCACCAGCTGCAAAGTTCCCAACTCTTTTGAGGAACTCTTGGATTTCGTCCTTTGCAAAGTATCTTTGGTTATTGCCCAAGCAAATAACGATTGTGCTTCTGGCAGCATCCCACTCATGGGGATAGGGAGAGGGACGGCGCTTCTGCGTGGGCGTTGAGTAATCGCCGCCGTCGCAGCTTCTGGCTATTTTTAGAAGAGATCACAGAATTAGCCGCAAAAGGAGAGCAAGTACAAACCTAGAATAAAGGTGCCTCTTCCCCTCACAGCTCTCCACGCACAGCTGGAACAGAAGGACACGGCAACGATCCCGAGCAACCTCCAACTTGAGGATAGCCAACCTCAGATGTTTACCGCCGCTTACTTCTCCTTTAGTCCTTGTTGTAGGTAGAGCCAGTGCCAGAAGCTGCTGCTGACAATGTCTACCCCCAAATGAACAGAAAAACATGTAGGCATTCAGAGAGCTGCCCGCTTGCCCCAGCTGTGGCATCACAGCTGGCTCAGGGTGCCAGAGCGTGGCCCGAAGCTGAAGGTATGTGTTTACAGGAGGGATTTCATTTGTCTGCGCTGGTAGGAAACGTACCTTGTACAAACTTGGAAAACGCGACCGCGGTTAATTCAGGAGCGCGGAGCAGGGCTTCACGTGTTCAAGAGTTACCGAAAATGGGATTGTCAGACAGCGCTCACAGGCATTTTGGCCACGGTGCCTCAGAAGAGCGCAAAGTGGGACACCTGCCCGCAGCACAGGGGCTGTGGAACGTTGGACAACTTGCCTGCTCCTCTGCACCAGCTCCCCAGCTGCAACAGGGACATCAGTTCCACATCCCACGGAGGGACGGACACAGGCACAGGGCAGCAAAGAGAACCCCACGTGCTTTTTGGCCTCTACCACCTGATATTTCTGTGGGGCTGCATCTACAGAAGGAATCAGCTGGGGTTTGTCCCAGCGATGTCCTTCAAAGGAAAAAAAAAAATTACATCTTCAATTATGTTTAAAGCAACATCCTTCAGCTGCTTTTACAGGAGGGCAGTTTAGCCAAGTGTTTGAAGATGAAAGAGGCAAAGTCTCGGCTCAAGTCTCAGAAGCCCAGCTGGAATCCAACCAGAACAGACAAGATTTTTTTTTTTTTTTTTTTTTCCCCATGCCAGAGATGCAGGCACAGGGAAGAACCGTGAAATCCCTGTTCTCAGGGGAGGGAAGTGCACAGTCTCACTGACCTGAGTTCATCTGACCCATGCCAGACTTCTTGCAGGCCACTGGAAAAGCTCCAGTCCAGCAAACGGGACGGAAACCCAGAAAACACAGTTGAGACGCAACGGCAACACTGCAAGTCCAGCGTAAGTTCCTAGAAAAAGAACTGGCTGAAGAGTGGACAATTGGGTTTTAGGTTTAAACGCCTTTTACTAAAAATGTGACGGTAAACAACTGGAAAAACGACACAAAAAGCACCTCAAGGCCTTTAGCATGGAGGATGATTCAGAGGGAGGAACGGCCGCGGGGCACTGAGGGTAAGGACGAGCTCTTGACAGCCTGCTCAGCCAGGGCTCCCAAGCCAAATCAAACACGTCGTGTCATTCCTCACCGTTACAGCGTGTACGTATCAGAAAAGGAAATCCTGAAAGGCTTATGATTTCCAGGCACTGATATGGACAGAGAAGGATGGGCACAATTAGGAAACACCCGTGCTAGCGACATCAGTCCTCGGTCTTGTACTTGGAGAGGGCTCACATCAGAGAAACCAAGTCCTTCAACATCGTGCTGCTCATGTGTGGAGCAGGAAGAGCTCCAGGTGTCTGAAGAAAGTCTAGCAGATCCAGACCCTTGCCCAAAACATGGCAGACAGCAGCTCAGCTCCTCTGCCATCCCCAGCTGATGTTAACGGCGACGCAGAGGGCGACTGGACAGAAGTAGAGCTCCTCCCAGCCCCACCGAGGCAGGAGAATAAACAGATACCAGGCGCTCAGCAAGGGCAGCTGTGCCAAAACCACCAAATACTCTGGTATTTCTCATCCCAGTTGGCAAGATCACAACACAGAGAAAGGCGTAAACACGGCACTGAAACACTCCAGTGATTCTCCCTCGTCCCCTCTGCTACGGTCTCCGGTCCGTCTCCCGTGTGCTGGACCGAGGTAGCCCTTTGGAAAACTTCCCAGGTGCGTGTGGATGACCAAAGGGACAGGAAGACAGAGGGTTTATCTTTTCCCCTACCCCAGTCCCTCACAATCCTGCACGCACTCATCCAGATTACAAAGCAGCAGCTTACAGGATTTAAAAATAGCCGTCCCTGACCCGCTCCCCAAGTCAGCTCACATCCCGCCCGCAGCTCAGAGGGATGACGGAAAGACGTAACCCCAGAGCATTTTTACCTTGGATGGAGGATCCCCACCTTCTTCTGGAGCAGCCTGCCCATTCTGCAAAGGAAGAGAATCTGCCGTTAGCACACGCGTGCACGGGGGTGTGGAGTGACAGGACACGGGGCAATGGCTTTACACTGAAAGGGGGGAGATTTCGATGGGATCTAAGGAAGAAATTCTTCCCTCTGAGGGTGGTGAGGCACTGGACCAGGTTGCCCAGAGAAGCTGTGGCTGCCCCATCCCTGGAAGTGTTCAAGGCCAGGTTGGATGAGGCTTTGAGCAACCTGGTGTAGTGGAGGGTGTCCCTGCCCATGGCAGGGGGACTGGAACTAGATGATCTTTGAGGTCCCTTCCAACTCAAACCAGTCTGTGATTCTCTGGGATGGCTGGAAGCAGCAAAGCAGGGGAGATCAGGGAACGCAGCGCTAAGAGCACAATTAACAGCCATTTTGCCGTGACGTTGGCTTTAAAACGAACATTTATCAGTTATTTTATTACCTTATCACAGCCAACAGTGCTGCAGGAAACCCGCACCACCTGCTCAGCCCCAGGCCAGCCCTGGCCTGCGAGTCCAGCTTCTGCTGCTGGAGCTCTGTGCCAAGCGACCTGGACCGCCCGGAGCAGCAGCAGCCGCCTGCACCGAACCAAAGCCCCAGCAGGTTGGGCGCAGCGCCGTGCCGGGGAAGGCAGCGGGAGCAGAAGCAGGTGGGATTTAGACACGGACACTCAGAGCAGGATAAGCACATTCAAAAGGTTTTCTGTGGATCGTGGAGGAAAACAAGGGCGAGGAGATCTTGCTTTGACATCTATTCACGCTACAGCCTCAGGCTCCAAAAATTCATGGAAGTCCTCTCTTTCCTTGAAAGAACAAGGGAAATTTATACGCTTCTCTTTCCATGTTATGGTCCAAGGGAAGAGGTGCGATGCGATTGTGTTTCAGCCTCAGATTTGTAGTGGAATGCCTGGGTTTTAGAGTCTTTCAGGAATCTAACAGAAAGCAAGCTAGCTCCTTCCCTGGAGAATCAAAGCAACATCAACCTGCCACCCATGTTAGGACTACACTATGCCCTTCTCCTCCTTGGGCCAAATTTCACTTCCTTCCTTTAAACACAAAGCCAAACTTGCATTTGTTGATCTTGACGGAGCTTCGGGGCCACTGAGAAAACCTCCCTCTAACGCTGCGCTCGCTTTCTGCAACGTTCAACGGGTGCGTCCAGGTCCACACCCTTCAGCATCCCACAGCAGGTCACTCCCTGCCTGCAGCTACCCCACAATGAAAGGTGTAACGCTAAGGAGCTAAATTGAAGCACAAGTTTAGTTCTCAGATACTTCAGATCCACAGACAACAGTCCGGAGTCTCCATATATCTTCATGTTTAGGTCTCTCCACTCCCACCTCAGCCCAACCCGTGCTGCCCACAGCACCTCGCAGAACAGCTTAGTCCTATCACAACGCGGAGTACCACCACACCAGCTGGGTGGAGAAGACCAGCTGCCTCTTGGCCTGACACTGGCCCTGCAACATTTATCTTTATATGGATCCACTCTGAGCTCCACGAGTCACCTTAGTACCAACTTAAACCGGGCTTAAGTTCCTTGCACTACCACGCAAGCCAAGTCCTTCCCGAGGAACGTTGCCCTGATGTTTACACGGAGCTCTCGGTGCCACTGGCACAAAGAACAGCTAAGAAGTCAAGTCAGAGTTTGTGTTTACGCACAGCCTCCACAAAGAGGGGGGAGACACTGCGCTCAAGATAACCAGAATTGGAAACGCGCTTACGTTTGCTGGCTCAGCTGTCACCGACCAACAATTCCTAACTCGCTGCTAATCAAAACCAGAGCTCGAGGAGGGCTGTTTATGTCCAAAACAGCTGAAGAAGTAGAATTTCCATGTCAGACACAGGGAAGCAGCGCCTGGGCCAGGGTCTGGAGAACAGACCTACAAGGCATGTGTCAAGAGAAGGGTGAGTTGATGCGTGGGATGAGCTTTTTTATTCCCCTGGGAAGACCAGCATGTGGTGAGTGAGCACAGGGTCTCTCCAACCTTTTGGCTTCAAGGAGAGCTTAGGAGACACCAGGTGCTACCTCCAGACCTGCCAGACCTCTTGAGTGCTGCGTAGCATTGCTCCCAACCCCAAGGAACACTTGTCCAACACGCTGCTGTTGAAATCCAGTCTACCGGGGATGGAAGGGATGCAGAAAGAAAGAGAACAGTGTCCGTCCCAGGGAGGTTTCCTGGGCGTGTAGGTCCATGGTCTTAGAGGGATGAAGCTCCTGATGCCACAGTCACTTTCTCCAGCTGACATAAAGCAGACGTGGAAGGAGAGAATCGCAGTATTTAGAGCCAAGTATTCTCCTTCAACCCCAGAGCAGAACCCGTACTTATTCCCTCATATGGAATTCAAGAGCCATGTGTAAGTGTCCAAGATGGAAACACACTCACAGCTACAGACTCATCACCTCCCCAGATAAAATATGGCCATTCACCACGTCGTAAGTAGAGCTGAAATGGTTTGTGGGTTTCTTGGTTTGATGCTTGTCTCTTCGCTGTCAGAAAAGAGCCTCCTGAACGTCCTGCCCCGGGAGCAACCCCGAGGATCTCCCCGCAGGCAGCACCCAGGCGATAGCTGCTGCAGGAGGGAGGGACGGCTCCTTCCCCTGGGTGCCCAGGGCAGCGAGGAGTGGATGCGGATGGTGGCAGAGCAGGGCTTGGGCTACCAAGAAAGCAACAGCATGAGCCTCACCGGGGCCCAGCAGCCTGTCCCTGCAGCTTTCCAGTGATCCCCGCTCCGGGGCAAGCGGAAACGGGGATTACAGAGCTAATCTGATGGGCATGTGGAGTGGCAGCCTGGCAGCGAGGGCATCTCCAGGCGAGCAACAGCTAAAACTGCCCGAGAGGGACCACAAAAGCCCTTCTGCACACACGCTGCTCTAATAAGTTTTCTTAATAGCAGGCAGAAAAGTGCACGGGAAAACAAATACATTCGGTTACACAATTGCCAGCCTGGCTGAACTTGGGAGATATTTATCTTAGGACATCTTGCATTTTAAATCTCTTTAATTCCACATAATCTGCAGCACAGGGAGCAATTTACAGAACAGGCCAGGGCTGCTCTGATCTGAAACCAGGACGAGTCGAACCCCTGGCAGGACCATGCCCGCTCCTGCTGCCGTCGAGGGCTGCGCTCCATAGTAGCACCATGGGCACAAGTCATCCCAGATTATCGATGGCTCTGCTCGGAAAAGCAGCCTGCTGCTATTTGTGGACCTCCAGGTTTTGATTAGTCACTTCTGAGGTGCCTGTATACAGGTACCAGGTACCCAGAGATGCTCTTTCACCCAACTTTGATGAACCATGAAGCATTTGAGCAGGAAGGAGTGGGGGAAGAAACCCTTCACCCCAAAGCTTCTTCTACTTTGACACATGAACAAGGCATTTTGTTATTATTAAGTGGAATTTATGGATCTTGCCTATCGCAGTTCAGAGGAAGGAAATGATTCTGCAAAAATAAAGATCTCCAAAAGAACTCCAAACAGACCGAGGGGTCTATGCACAAGCGTACCAGCGACGGCAGTTGCTCAGCTTCCTCCTCTGTCTTTTGATCATTGTTTCATGCATTGTTCAGCTGAGATGCTTGAAAAAGATGGTTATTCCTTTAGCAAGCAGGAGCTATTCACGACGCTACGCATATACAGGCAAAAATAATTAGCTTGAAGTGGCTGGGTTTGGCGTAATCCCACGTCAGTTGTGTCGCTGGATGTTTGCACAACAAGACAAGAGTTTAAGGAAAAGCACAGCCCTGATGACAGGATCCATCGCTATGGTGATGAAGTCATTCAACTCCACTCTCTATCGCTGGTACTCTGCCCCAGCCAGATTTTTCTACTACATAAGCAATATTCTGAATAATATAAGCAGCAGAAAGAACAAGGAGGAGAAAAAAAAAGGGAAAAAGTATTACAAAGCCAGCTCAGTCCCCAGGACGGAGGGACTTGTCTCTGCAAAGGATCAGTTGAAGCTCCCGCTGCCACCCGCTCCAGTGCGTTTTCCCGGCACGGCTCCAGGCTGAGCTCCAGCGGGCCAGGACAAGGGGCACCAGGCACGGGCCGTCCCCAGCAGCAGCCAGCCAATGCTCCCCAGGCGCAATGGAAAAACCCCAAATCCCTGAACAATAGGACTGATGCCTCCACCAGTGCGGTGACAGCACCTCTGCTCCGTGACTCAGAAAGCAAAGGTTGGAGGAAGCCGGTTTCTAACCTGGATGGCAGCGATCCCAGGGCAATTTACGTAACCGGTGTTCCAGAAAAGTCTCCTTGGTTTCTCAGTGGTGCCACCTTATCCCAGGAGAGGGTGAACACTTTCTCCTTGGGCCCCTACCCTTGGGTGATTTTAACCTCGAGGTGCAAAACTCCCTCCAAGCCCGAGTCCCAGTTCGCAGATAAGCTGCTGGATCTAAAGGAACCCTTCAACGCCTGGCACAGGCGGCGGCAGCCACCTTCGGAGGTGAAAAACAACCGTATTATCTTCCTCGTTGGATACAACTGCGCGTCCCCGCTCACCTTAAAACAAAGGGAGGTGAATCGCTAACGTCCCACTTGTGATCCTGAGACATAAAAAGACGGATCTGCAGAAATATCACCTGCAAGCGGCTCCCGACCCTGACCTAGAGCTCTGGCCAAGGTCAGACGGGGGAAGGAGGCAGCTCCGAAGCCAGAGGCAGGCCCTCCAGTTTCAGTTTACAATTACTAACACCCTGTTAGTAATGCAACGGGAAAAACAGTCCTTGCTGCTGCCACCGTGATCTTCACAGCTGACTCGGGCTGACAAATACACCGTACCCCCCTCTCTGGCTGTTTCCGCTCAGGAGAGATGCCGTGGTGCTGACACAGCGCCTGTCTGGCACCTGGAGACCTGGGATTAAGTAGTAAACGAATCTCGCCCACGGCATTCAGCGCCCTGGGCGCTGGCATTAGTTTCCTCCCGTTACAGTCTAGTTTCTAGCCTTTCAGGCTATCTTTCTACTTGGGAAGAGAGAAACCACAAATAAAAAGCCCTATCTCCCAGCAATAACCCACACCCCAGCTCTGGGTGAACGATGAGGTTTCAGAAATCACCATCAAGTCGCCGCAGGACTTTCCTCTTATCATAGAATGGTTTGGGTTGGAAGGGACCTCAAAAGTCATCTAGTTCCAAGCCCCCTGCCATGGGCAGGGACACCCTCCACTACACCAGGCTGCTCAAAGCCTCTTCTCCCACCTTCGAGCATGAACCCATCCTCGTGACTCAATCGATGCCTCAGAACAGAGGCTCTCAGCCCACCCCAGGACGTGCCCACACCTTTGCACCCACAGCGCGGGTGAACCCTCCACCCAGCACCCCACCCGCACGGGAAGGGGGTCTCTAGGAGAAGCCATGCCGTATCTGGCTGATGAAAACGAGACAACCTCACCTCCCACCGCCAGCAGACCTTCCTGCTGTCAGTACAGCGGTGGTGAAACACGGCCTCTGCTCAAAAGAGATCTCTTAAGAGGCAATTTTAAACAGGAATGAGCAAATCTGGCTGATTAACCATCACGACATCCCTAGGCATGATAGAGGAGCACCACGGCATCGAATCCAGCCAAAATGATGGGAAAGCACCGAGGTCTGAGTAAACACCTGGGACAAAATCCCCACCGTCCCTCTGGTTTCTCCAAGAGAGCTGCTGGTTCCAGTTCGGATGAGGAGATGTTTAACTAAAGCGTGCCAGCACACAGTGCCCCAGCGGGCTGCTCTGCCACGAGCCGTCTCTTCGCTCCGAAATGGCTGTGACACGAGCCTGCAGATGTGGGCAGATGCTGTGCACGGTCCCGCACGTCTGGCTTAAGAGATCTTAATTAAAAGGAAAGGAGCAAAGCAGGAGGGAAGAGCAGCCCGGCAGCAAAGTGACACAGGACCGCGACCGGAGTTGGAAACGCAGGCCTGGGAGAGCGGCTGGGGCTGGGAATAGGGAGGGCGAGGAAGCCTGCAAGGAAAAGACCCCGAATCCGAGACGCTCATCCCCGGGGCCTTCAGCAGGGACCCTCCTCCTCTGTGTCTGGGGGCAGATTTAGGAGCACGCTGCTCACGCTCCCCGAGAAGCCAACGCCTGGAAGGGCAGCAGCGCAGCCGGGAAGCCCCCGGCGCCCCGGCCGGCTGCGACCCCCTTCCCCACCCCGGGCCGCCAAACCACCCCCCCCCCCAGAGAACCGCCCGGGGCCGGGGTCACCGCAGCACCCGCAGCCGGGCGGGGCGGGGGGAGGCCGGGCCGGGCGCTCCTTTGTTCGCCGGAGCCCCGCGGCGAGGCGGCGGCGGGGGAAGGGGGGAAGCGGCGCGGAGCCCCCGCCCGCAGCGCGGCCGGGAAGGGCCGGTGCCCCGCTCACCTCCGTGTCCAGATGCACCAGCTCCATGTTGGGCCAGGGCTCGGCCAGCTGGGCGAGCGGCATGCTGCCGGCGGGCTGCCTGGCCCCGCGGGGCTCGGAGCGGAGCGGCTCGGCTCGGCGCGGCCGCCCCGCGCTGGGCACCGGCTCCCCGGGCCGGGCCGGGAGCGGCGGGGCGGGGAAGGGCGGGGCGAGGCGGGGAGGCTCCGCCCACCGAGCTGCGGGGCCTGGGGGGGGTCTCGGAGGTTTTGCCGGGGTGGGGGGGGGGTCCTCCAGGGAGGGTTTGTTAAGGGCTAAAGGCGAGGGGCTGCGTGTTGGTGTCACACGCGGGTGCTGGGGGCGGCGGGGGTGACCCCTTCCCTGCGCCTTTCGCCCGGATAAAATTTTGGATGCGAACAGAGCTTAAAAGTGCTGGGTGGGTGCTGCTCGCTCCTCGCCAGGGGTAATTACTCCGCGCTAATTAGCAAGGGGAGCCTCGAGAACACCGGGCACCTGCTGAAAAATACACAGCACCGACCGTCCCACTCTTCTGTTCCTTGGAAGGATATATATTTTTTTTTTTTCTTCTCTAGCGCTTTCGCTGTGCACACAGCGCTCCGGAGCATCCCCAGAAGAAGAGGTGGTGAGGATAAACTCGGTGACACGATTCAGGTTGCTGCTTAGCAGGAAAGTGCTCCAGGAAATCCGGATTCCAAGTTAGAGATCTGCAATGAGTCACTGCTCATCACCACCTGCGGTGTGTGTCCCCCCGCCTCCCTACAAAACATGGATAAAAAACATATCCACCTTTCTACAGCGCTTGGAGATCTGCAGAGGAAAGGATTCTAATCATGTCCCTAATTCATGGCTATTCTCACCTGCAAAGTTTCCCAAATAGGAAAAAGTTCCCTTCTACTCACATTTTACCAAAGCCCAGAGCACCATGTTTTCATGCTTCATTATAAAATTATTTGTTAAAAAAAAAAAAAAATCTTTCTAAAAGGGTGCATCGTTAAGGGTTGACTTCATCAAGGTGTGGCTGGAAATATTTAATGAGCCTGAGTGAAAGCACATCCAGCTGGGGTTCTGCGGGCAGCTGTGCCAGGGAGCCAGGGCTCTACAGCCCTTCACCTGTTCAGAGAGGCCAGCGGACTCAAAAAAAGCCAAATTAGGACAAAGCCCAGCACTTTGAAAAATTCCAGTTAATCTTGACGGCACCTGAAGCTAATCTGTAAGTCATCATCGGGCCCTGCTTGTGATTCAGGCTAAAGCTGTCATCTCTTCTGCATGTGGGGGAATCTAGCGTAGGAAATTCCCCCGGTGCCAGTAAGCATTTGAGCCAAGCTGGGAACTGCTGCCTCCGGTGCTCGGAGCCCCGCTCCGTGCCAGAAGTGTTGGAGCCCCAGATGAAGGCATTAAATCACACAGATCCACCAGACTGGTACTAAGTGAGGTCCTGTTATAGCCAATTAAACTCATGTCACTTACTGTCGGAGCAAGCTGAAGCAGATCTTGTGGAGGGTTATTCATTCAGCTCCAAAGCTATCCCTAATTTCCCCTTATTGCCTGGTACACGGTGTGCCGTCTGGTTACATCCATCCTCCAGCTGCTGCAACCTGCTTTAAATGGCATCGATAACATGATGATGTCAACACTGGCATCCCGTTTGCCTTCTCCATTTGCCTGCGAAACGCATCTCCTTTTTCTTCTGCTCCGTGCACGTAGGTGGGTCCAGGGTGGGCAAGGGTAGGACAGCACTCTGCAGCCTCCCTGGGAGGAGAAACAAAATTAGAAGCTACTCTGCGACCTGCTGTGCTTTAACGCCAGGCCCCATGAATCCAACCTTTGGACATCGCATCCTGGTGTACCTGGAGCTTCCCACCCTGGTGACATGCCCGCAGGGAATATTTAAGCCATAACGCCAGGCACAAAAGGCATTTCCCAGGACGTGACCCACTGAATGCCTCCTCCCGACATTCCAAGGAGGGTTCCGTGTGGAAGTGAGGCAGGATGAGGTGCTGAGCAGTTGCCTGCAGCAGCTGAGGGGGTAGCCTTGGTCAGGCTGGTCACTGGCTCCTGGGAAATTTCTGACTCCAAGGTCACAACTGTTATTCTAAACAGTAAAAAAAAAATAATATTAAAAATAAGATTAATTCCTTTTGAAGTGTTGAAAAGTGGCAGTTACAGGGTGGTACAACAACCAGTAGAAAAGCAAATCTTCATTGTCAAGGTCTCAGCGAAAGGTTCATGGGCAAAATCCAGAGGAACTGTTGGAAAGGCAGAGCAAGGCCTGTTGCAATTCAGCGAGGGAAGGGAGACAGGAACCCACTGCTGCTTCCATCCCCCCGTAGCTCTATTGAGATGCAGAAAGTCCTTCTTATTTCACAGCAGAAAGACAGGCAGCCTGACCGTGAACTTGACAAAAGACAGAAATTACGAAGCTTTATGGAGCAATAATTTCTTTAGAATGGAAGAAAAAGATCGCTCTAAACCCCCAGATACAACTGCAACCAAATCAAACTACCAAATTATCCTGCCCAATTCTTTTAATAAACCAGCAAATTAAAGATATTGGGGAGACCACGAACGACTTGTGCACGATTATTCCCTGCAGCTATTGTTAAAGGATAGAAGATTTTGCTGCGGTAGCTCTCTGTTATCTTCAAAATTATACTAACAACCCCAAAAAGCCGAGGTAATCGAAAGCATCAAATCCTCCTCAAATCCAAGTGTAGATATTTTTGCCTCTGCGGCTGGCTGGCTTTTGGTGTGCAACGTTTTCCTTCTCCGGGAGCCTGACAACATTTGTTAAGCCAGTTATCCCCAAAGAAGCACTTCCAAAGCGGACGTATGGAGACTGGTCCTTATCCACGCTACCAGATCCAATTTTTCCTCATCATTCCAAAAGCTGCCTCAGCGATTCCCCACCTCACCGTACAGAACCCCAGTGCTCCCGTGGCTCACCATACCCGTGCTTTTTACGGAAGGCAGGGAGCGTCTCTCGTTAGCTGCCTGCTTCATGCTACGCTGCTTTTACACATATAAGGAAATGCAAAAAGCTTGCAGGCACGAGAACACGCAAGGCTGCGTCCCAAATGCCTGCTACGATTTGCAGACTCGTGTAATCCGCTTTGTGTTTGTGCTGGGAGTCACTTAATTAGAGCTCCCAGCAACCCTCTTTGCATTTTTAAGATTGACTAATCAGTTCTGTAGTTCATCGTTCTCCCCGCTGTACTACTAGGGAAACTGAGTCATGTTTGCAATAGGTTGTCGGGGTAGAACTTGAACTCTACGTCCTGTCTTCTAATCCCCAGCTCTCAATTCCCCATCTCATTTCGTCACCTCTTCTGCTTTGTTTTTGCTCTACGAAGGAAGAGATGATAGATCACCTTGTTTTGATCCCAGGGACACGTTCTTCCCGAGCGCGGTACAAACATCACATCGAAGATAGAACGCAGGGGCCCTGGAAATGAGAACCTCTGGCTGCGTTGAACAGCAGAATTGCGTTCGGCTTTTCCGACAGATTCCTTTCCGTTCCTTAGCACCGTGTGCGACTGCAGCTGCCTCAAATGCCAGCGTTTTCCGAGGCAGGTCCAGGCAGCGGTCGGAATGCAGAAACTACACCGCAGCAGGCAGTGGGATGAAGAGCTCCGCGGGGATCGCAGCTCTCATTCCCCTGAACGGGGTCTGTGCAGACCGAAGGCTTATCCACAGAGCAAACACCTGTAACTGCTGCAGATATGTCCCGCAAAGGTGAGCATCGTGCTACCCCGCTCAGCTCACTTGTGTTTCTGAAGGTGTCTAGCACATCTGAAACCCTTTCTTTTGCAGAATATATCGCATTTTGGTTCTGCAAACTGACTATCAGTCTGCTAAGCCCACCCTGTTTCTACGTGGTATTGCTGTAAACCATGGTGTCCCTCCATGGACCAGATCTTCTGAAACGTCTCCCAGGGAGCCCCTGGCTGAAGCACACCCAGCTCACGCCAGGGAAGAGTTTTTCTAGCAGAACTGATTGAGCTGTCAGCTCCAGGAAACGCATGTGATTTGTGAATTTTGCGCCTCTCAGGAACATTGAACCGCAGCCAAGAGGTGCCTTGAGGAGAGGGACCCGTCGGAGCTGGGATGTGCCCCAGGAAGGCAGGGGAGGAGATGGGGAATGAGCTGTGAGGCGGCGAGGCCATATCTGCTGGTTGCCATGGATACAGTCGCTGCCGGTCTCCTGTATCAGTTACCTTCCCTTTCCTGGATGCACATAAACGAGTGGTGGTCTGCTCCTGTTCCTATGCAGGACGCAACCCTTGACATCCAACCAAGAAGAGAAAATCACGTTTCAAACCCAGACATCTCTTCTTAACATCATCTAAGGCGAGAGTGGGAGGTGACTTGCTTTTTCGGTATTCGAACTATGTGAGCCTGATAACGCTCCCAACCTTCGGCTGCTTCCTGGGACCTCGGAGGAGCTGTTTTCACAGCCCATTCAGCCTTTGCTCTCCTGCAGCCTTTTGGATTCGTGACAAGCTGCTACGGACTTGGACTCTGCCGCCTGCACGCGCTCGCTGTCGCCTTCGCGCACACGCACCGGGGCAGAGCTCCGCAGGCTCCCGTCACTCCAGCTCCCTGTTCGAAAGGAAAAACGAGAGGTCAGGCGTGGCTCAAACTACACCTGGAAAAGGCTTTTACAAAACACCATATAAAATACAAGCAATTTATTTATTTTTATTTTTAATTTTAATTTTTGAAGCAGGTTTGCAGCCCAGATGGTAAGTTATTTAGACCGAGTTATCCAGAAAATTTTGGTTTTAATTAGCATACAGATATGTTTGTAGCTTATTTCAGTGCAGTGTTATGCGAGGGAGTGATAACATGAAAGAGAAAACTATTAGAAACTGTAAACAGAAGTGAAACTGCCAGGCCTGTTTTCACTGTCCCCTAGCCAGGGAGAAAGCTGAGTAAACAACAGTGCTAAGTACAGTCAGTTTTTATGGTTCTTTTAGGTTTAAGAACTTGTAAACAAGCGATAGGGCTTTTAAGTGGCTACAAATAGAAGCCCTGAGTTTTGTGCTACTTGCAGAGCACACAGGTCCCAGTTTCTCCAGCCAGGGTAGGGGAAAACAAAAGCACGTTTCAACAGAAACCCAGCTCTGGTGAGAGGAAAATGTCATTGCAGCGTTCGCGGTCTCAAGCCTACATCATGCAGCTGAACAAGTCTCGTCCTGCTTCATAGAGGGCACACACAAACACTCGTTCCTAATTATCCCATTCCACAGTTTGGGATGCCATTGTTCAAAGTCAAGGAAAAAACAAAGAAACCATTTCAGAATTGGAAGTGAATTTCAGAAATCCTGATGAGAAGACAAAGGACCCCAGTAAACTATTTTCCTCAGGGAAGAAAACAAACTTCATTTCCAATTTGTTCAAGACTGACATACTCAGGACTGGCCGTATTTTATTTCTCAGTCCTCTTACGAAACAGAGACTGTTGCACACATCCAGCCTTGAAAAGCCACATCCTAAAAATAACCAGAGAAATAAACTTTCAAACTATCAGAAATTATCCTGACCGGGAACATTTTGGCCTCATGACCAATTGTATCACATAGGAAGACACAATACAAGCAAGATTTTCTAGAGAGGTGTGGGAAAGAGGTGCCTTCATTCAGGGAGAGAGAAGCAGGTCTCCAACTTTTCTTCTATTAACACTTGCTGTCTATATTTTAGAAACGAATTAAGACAGTGCAGCAGCACAGAGAGGCCCCAGCCAGCGAGCATGGTCAGGCAGCAGGTACAGCTACACGGTGCTCAATGGTCTCCTTGTTGGGGAGCGAACAAAAGGCACAACAGGTTCAGGGATGTCAGAAATTCGATTACCTGGCAAAAGAAAATCTATCCGTCCCTCATCAGCACTACAAATCCACCCAGATTCTGGACTTAGAGAGGCTCTTAGATATTTCACAGAGTTGCATGTCTCTCAGCACACCATAAAATGGGGCAGAAATACAAAGTTGGCACTTCGCTGCTTGACTATTTCAGAATATTCCCTCTTTGCTTCCCCGGGGGCAAGATCTATACCTGACAGCAGAAGAGAATTTGCTAACAGTGGGAGAACTTTTTGTTTTAGCTTTTCAAATTACTCTTTTGCTCCTCTCACCTTCATGATGAGGAAAGGAAGGGAGCTTGGAGACTGCTCTTTAGACATTTCCTCTTTCCAGAAGAGGCACTTGTGGTTTATGTTAGAAATGTAAGGGCTGACCAGCTGGGCTTTTTCTGGCTCTCTCTGACGAGAGGTTTGGTGCATTTCTCAGTGTGTTTACCTAGAGTGCTTACACCTTTGCTGATGAGGGAGGAACCACTTGATCCTTAACTAGAAAAACCCTCTTTCAGAATTATTCTCTAGTGACCATATAAGCATTCAAAGTTCAGCCCAAAGGGTTTTCTGTTAGCAGACTAAAAATCCACCCACCTGATTCTTGTGTGCTGCTCTCGTTCCATTGACATACTCCAGAATGGCTCAGAAAAGATAATTTCTAAGATCAAAAGCAAGAAGCTTACTTTTATCTTTCTTCCACTAAACTTTGTGGGTATCCGTGTGATCGAAAGCCATCTCCTTGTTACGCTGCCGCTGTGTCTTCCCTCTGTCACTGTAAAGAGGGGAGGGTGGCCTTGATCAGACAGTAAAGTTTTACCACTGGGGACTAAGTATCTTTTACAGAGAAATGTGTCCCAACGTTCATATTCAAGAACTCATAAAATAACCATATAAAAAAAAATTAAAGCAATCAAAGACTGCTCAATGCACCGAAAAACCTCCGGCACCCAGAGTGCTCAAGGGACCCGTCCTCACCGTCGGTGGGACCTCCCGTCTCGCTCGCCTCTGCTTTGCTCACACGTGCGTCTCCAGCCACTGAGTAACAGTAATTTACAAAGTAAAAACTTCAGAGACAGGTATTTTGCCACCCAGTGTACAGGTAAAAGCTGCGGTCCCCACTGCGTTGTACCAGTAAAGGTTTTGCCAGGGGCAGTGAGCGTTTTAAAAGTTCCAACTTTGCAACACGGTTGGAGTTTTGCCACTGACTTCAGAGACAGCAAAAACGAGACTTGCAGGGTGGGTAAAACGGCTTCTTTCACTCTTCTCCTGTGGGAAATCAGATATTTGCTCACAACTTGGTTTCAGAAAGTCCTGGCCAGACTTGCTGTCTTATTTGTCTATTTAGAGTCTGCACAGAATCATTTTCCCCTTAACCTAAGAAGCCACTAACACAATGCTGGAGATAAATGTCTTGTGGCAGCAGTCCAGCATAAGATAACGGTGGAAATAGGGTCAGTGGGTTGGAAATGGATAATAAATAACATCTGATGTAACTCAAAAGTCTTCTCTCAAATAGAAGTACTCTGGGGTATGCTGCAGTCCTTAAAATAGTGCGAGAAACACGGTGCTATTAGCTGTTAAGACTCAGTAACACCATATACTTGTTGAAAGGTAATATTGATCAACAGAGATGGAAAACAGTTTTTCAGCAGCTGTTTGCCAGCTCCTTGGAAATTAATACGGGAATCAATTACCAAAGGACAAATGTCCCTTCTACAACATCACCAGCTCACTTCTGGCACAAGCTCGCCTGCCGCCAGAAGGGTTTCGGAAGAGGAAGATACAGGCGGGATGGATGGGTTTAAATATCAGCACTATGGCCTTAGGAATTGTTCAGTAAAGCGAAAGGGTGATGTTGGAAAGTGAACCAGTCTGGATCAGGGTAAACCAGCCTACCCAGAGCATCGGTTAGTTACCCCTTACGGTCCCGCGGTTCTTAGCAGCAGTCACGGGGAAAACCGAGTTCTTTGCCTCCCAGTGCAAGATGGGGACGGGGTCTGAAATGCAAAAACTCTGCAGAACTCGAGTGCGGGTGAGGTGGCGATGCTGGATGAATCCCTCTTGCGAGGGAAGCCCGGTATTGCACGGAGACTTACATAAGGCAGCTGGGCATGGGAACTGCTGCTGGGTTAGCTGCACACACGAGTGCAAAGGAGCCACAGTTCTGTCTTCACCTATGTCTGGTTGTGTAACGAGCTACCTGCTCACACACCGTTTCTTCATACTGGGCAGGAACCCAACGCCTTTGATTTCGAAAAATAAATCGTTGCGCTTCTCACCGCTCCGGTGCACAAAGGCAGCGAATGCGCAAACCCGGCGGTGAGCACGCAGCGTGTGAGACGGACCTTGGGATGACTTTGGGGTGTCTCATCTCCAACAATCTGCTTACTCGTGCGTGCAAGCCGGGCACTGCATAGAATATAACCCAGCAGGGGCCAGTACACTTCAGTCCAACCAGTACGCTCGCTCAGGCAGCTGTGGGGCTGCCAGCCCAACCACCTCTGTGAAGAACAGCAGGAAAGGGTCTATCAGCACCCCCAATTCTGGGCTGAGCTGGTCTAGTATTTTCCTCCCCAAACCCAAGCCGTAAGCTCATCTAAAAGCTGGCTCATCCTTACTTTGCAGACAGAAATTGCTCAATAAACTCAACTCCCAACGCATTCCCATGCAAACGGATAAGAACCCGTGTCTGCTCGTTTAGATAATCACTGAATAATCACTGTAGGTTTGTTATCTAGGAACTAGTGGGGCGTGGTGACAGGGGCTGTTTAATGGAGCCTTGCGGATAAAATCCACGTCATATTTCTCAGTACAGCGCACACTCAGATGTCCCTGAAACATTTGGTTTCAATGTTTGCTACAACATCACGTCACAGCGCCAGTGACTGGAAATCTCCGTGTTTTTTCTTTAATTCTGGGCAGTGTCGTGTCCACTTCATCCAATAAATACATACATCCCTGCCCCAATGAATGCATAAATCCCTGCTCCAAGCAGATACTGAGAACTGAAGAAAAAGAATGAGTTTGGCTTACCAGGAGCTCATCTTCCCGTTTTGCATCCACTTCAAGGAAGTATCGGGAGGGTGTTGAGTGCTCCATGTGCAATCTCGCCAACTAAACATGGAAAGCATGTGTTAGAAGGAGAGAATCCAATGACTAAGATATTTCATAACATAAAAGGTGACGGAAAACCAGCTCTCTGCAGTTGATGGCATTGCTTCAGCCCAACACACTTTATGGGATGGCATTCCGTGAGACTTAACGAACACAACGCTGCTAAAACTTCCTGGCCAGCAAACTGAGCACGGAGTTTTACGGCAACACTAAAAATCTCGCCAGTCAGACTTTTAAGGAACATTGTGATCTAGCACAAATATTACAATTCGATTTCCTAGACTGTATTTAGCTTGTAGAGAAAAAGCACACACACTCAAAATACTGGTGTCCAAAAGCAAAAGGAGATGTGACAAAAAGCACAGGAAGCTTTTCAGTGAAGTGTTGTTTCTTTGAACGCTACGACTTATTCTGTAATCTCAGGTTTAAGATTCGGCAAGTCTGATATATGTAGTTTGTCTCAACAAGCCTAAAAGTGACCAGGCTTATATGATACCTATCTAAATCTGAGTTTATGATAAAGTATCCCTTCCCCGGTTGAGGACAGATGAAATGGATAGCAGCAGCTCTAGTTTAGGCTTAAAACTTTCAGGACATATGCCACAGCAGCTGCAATAACTGCCTGAGGAAGAAAAGGAATGGTCCAGTGATTCTTAAAATAGAATTTGGGAAGCTGAAGTTCAAAGGCTGGCTATAGCATGGACAGGTTCCTGTGCGATGTCAGCTAGGTCTGTAAACTGACAATGAATTGTGCATCTGCTCAATTAACTGAGACAGGCTGAGAGAGTTGGGCTTGTTCATCTGGAGAAGAGAAGGCTCAGGGAGACCTTCCAGCACCTTCCAGTACCTAAAGGGGCTACAAGAAAGCTGGAGAGGGACTTTGGACAAGGGTGCGGAGTGACAGGACACGGGGCAATGGCTTTAAACTGAAAGGGGAGAGATTTCAATGGGATCCAAGGAAGAAATTCTTCCCTTTGAGAGTGGTGAGGCACTGGCACAGGTTGCCCAGAGAAGCTGTGGCTGCCCCATCCCTGGAAGTGTTCAAGGCCAGGTTGGATGAGGCTTTGATCAACCTGGTGTAGTGGAAGGTGTCCCTGCCCATGGCAGGGGGGTTGGAGCTAGATGGTCTTGAATGTCCCTTCCAACCCAAACCAGTCTGTGATTCTATGACTCTGTCCGGCTTTCAAGCAAAAGCATAAGGCAAACGGAAAGTGCTCACATGCTGTGATCGCATCGATCCATTAGAGGGGCTCGGAGGGGACTCGCTGCTCAGGCGACTGTCCTTTCTCCAACGCTGACCCTCCGAAGGTGGCAGAGGAGCAGGGGCATGGCGGCTGCTGGAGGAGCGCCCCTCCCGCTTTCTAAAAGCAACTAACACTTGTGATAAACCAGCTTTCAGCCTCTCGAGCTGGCCACCAGGCAGCTTGGCTGCAGTTGGACGCTGCCTGCCATTTACCGGCTTCGAGCATCGATTCTGTGTTTCCTGGTACCACCGTGTGGTGAAGGGCAGGAACAGGCTGTTAATCAAAGCGATGCTTAATGAGATTAAACAGCGCTACACAAATCCCCCGGCCCACTGGGCTGTGGCAAGGAGGTACCGCGGGGCTGCCAAATCCAGCCTTCCCCTGCCAGCGTGCCTCACATCCAGCTCACTTTTGAAACACGGGGATAAATTAATTCAGTATCAACGGAATTTTCCTTCCTTGATTTCTGCAGGGCTCGCCAACACAGAAGCTAATTTGATGATGGTATGGCAGGGAAACCCGGGCATCTCGAACCAGGCTGCAGTCCAACAAAACCTATTCACCAACCACCCACAACATAGTAACAATCTCTGGTATTATCTCCAGTAAGAAGGAAATTACGACAAAAACTAATTTAATTGCCTAAGTTTACAATCAAGTCCTCAGGCTAGACCAGGAACCCCTAATACAGGTACAGTCAGTTCTTGTACTGAGATAACACTTATTCCCATCAACAACAGGCACCGAGATACCACTTTATTAGAATAAGGGCACACAAAATCTCCTGTCTGGGCAACGCTAAAATAGTAATGTAGTGTAACCAGATTAATAGTAACCCAATAGTAGCTCCTCTCTTGCTTCACGATTGCCATATACACAGCAACCAACAAGCTGGAGAGCAGGGGAGAGCTGTTGCCCGCAGGGAGATTTGTTAAAAATCCAAAAGTAAACTCAGTGGGACAATTGAGTAAGATAAAATAAAATCCACTGCCAAATCTGTTTAGAAGGGGAAACCTGGAGAGTTTGGGGTTTAAGTATCCAGTAGCAAAATTCAAAGTCTTTCAGTACCTGCAGTTGCTTTGGAAGGTGGAGTGATGAGATGCTACACCTCTGGGTCACCTGCAGCCACCGTAGGGCCAGTCCTTCTACGTTCTCTTAGTCCTTTCTCCAGGCTGGTTTTAGGTACTTAAGGCGATGAAATGTTCTTGTTCAGAGGCTTTAATGCATTTTAATAGCTCTCACATTTAGGGAGTTTTTCTTGATGTTTTCTTTTGCTGTTTCTTCTGCCACACCGTAGATTTTCTGGCACCCTAAAAATTCCCTTTGCAAGGAGATGATTAAAAACCCAAAAGATGGTCAAAATAGTGGGGGTTTTTTTAAGAAAAAAAAAAGCTCAGCCTTTCACATCAGAAGTCTTCGCAATGCCAACTTACTAAAGCTCTTCATTAGTCACTATCTCCTCATTAGCCTCAATCAAACTTTACTCAGCATCAGCTCCCCCTGTGCCATCTCCTTCCCGTCCCTTGCCAACGAGGACGGGCTCGTACTGTAAATTGTGAGTTTAACTAGAGCTTCATTTCATCTCTACGAACTGCAGGATAAGGACTCATTTCTCAGAAATTATAGTCAGAATATTAGTCCCTGGGTATGGGATTACCATATCTAGGATGATTTAGGGACAATGAAATCCCCGTGCCATCAAGCTAGGTGATTCTTCTGACACAAATGATCCTGCAACTCCATATTCGCTGCGTGCGCTCACGGAAATTCAGTCCGTTTTCCTTCCTTGTTCCTTTTTACACCCACCGTGGCAGGGCTCGGCTGACGGGAGGAGCATACTCTCACTTTTTCCAAATATAACTGAGCTCTGTGAACGCAAGATGAAAACCGCTGCAGGAGAAAGTGATCCTGAAACTCCAAACTGTTAATCCAAGGGCACTGCGTTAGGAGGAGCAGGGACAGGAGTTTGTCGTTCTCGGGGAGCCCTCCCAACACCAGCTAGTTCAGTTGTTCTCGTGCTTTTTTTAGCCCAACAAATGCACTTTCACTTGAAAGTAAAACCACTGTTGGGGTAAAGGTGGTTCTGCAGGATTTCGGTGAGTGACCCACTGGCCTGCGACTAGCTCGAATTAATTTCTACACAGTTTTAATCGAACACTGCTTTGAGGAGTCCAGAGACTTTTCTCAATCGTTTCTCAGTAATCTAAATGTTCTTAAGACCTCAGCAAAAATCTGAAGCATCAGGAAAACAAGGAATCATCTACAGGCTCCGCTGGAAGCCTGCCAAAGGTTTCGGCGCCGTTAAGAACTCGGCCATTCTCTGTGATCTTACCTATTAAGAGGCAAATAAATGATAACAGCAGTTTGGGTCTATTTCCCAGACAATTTGTGCTGAAATTAATAAACTGAGAAACAATTTAGCCACTAATTTTACACGGATTTAAACCATTTTGGTACACAACTACTTCTTCAAGGCCTGATAAGGAACACTGAACCTACTCATTTGCCTTTCTATTGTCAGTGGTGACTTTCTGGATGCTGGATGTTCTCTCTGCATACAAGCAGCTGCGACTCCGAGCAAAAGATTCCCCTGGCATATTGAAGCAGGCTTCTGGTTCATTGTAGGTCCCTTGTGCAAGTCAAGTTTTTCTGTAAGAGGATGGATAAAAAGAAGGTGGGAAAGGTATCAGACAGCAGAACAAGAATAATTATCATGTAAATTGACAGGGAATGTTCAGAATGGGGTAATTAGCAGGAAGACAAAAAGCTTTCATGTCTTATTCTGAGTCCAGGACACATCCAACCTACCCAGCGCTGCCTCACAGCCCAGCACAGCTGGGAGTGACAGCTCCGCACAGGGGTTTCAATGCTCAAATCCTCAGCCTGGTTTCAAACAAGATGCTTTCTGTCTTTTAAGTTGGAAAATAATGGCACGTTACAGCATAGCACCCTGGTACTGTATCACCGGAGCATCTCAAGGTGCTGCCTTCCGACAGGAGATCATTGGGTGGTTTCTCCCGTTAGCTTCGTTTCCATCAAACACTGGTGGGCTCCAGTTTTTGTAAGCTCTAACAAACAGGACAAAACACACGCTAATGCAAAGACCACCTGACAGGCCAGGTTTTTAAATGCACCCAGCAGCATAAATCGCATCCCCAGACGATACACAGAGACAATTTTCCATGTCAAATGATTCTGATTTAACAGAAAAACTTATTTTTAGCTTAAGGCGTTCTGGCAGCTGGAGATGCAGATTTGTGGCCGTTCTAACCACTGAACGCGCGCGGATTGCAGCACGGGGCTGCCTGCTCTTTAGCTTTTAATTTACAGAACTAATTAGTTGGATTTACTGTCTTTAGCATCCCTTCCCCTCCATTTGCTTAAGGAGAAGTAGACGAGCCCTGCGTGTCAAGTCAAGCCCAACAGGATAATAACTCCAGCGCAAGGGCACATCCACTGGGAAACACCTTGGATGTAGCAAGAGGTTCAGCTCTTGCAGCACCGAACATATGTGTCGCTTCCCGTAGAGACAGGCAGACCCCTCACCCAGCCAAGACACATCATCCAGGGGGGTGAAAACTTCTCTGGCAACTTTTACATGTTTGGAGGAGAGGAGACATTCTGATCAGCGAGTATGTTTCAGACCAGGATAAAGGAAAACAAAACAAAATAAAACAAAACAGGAGTTTTGTAGCAAAAATGAAAGTCTCAACACTTTCCAAGGCGTATTATGCTACGAGCACGGAGCAATATGCGTGGCAAAGGCGGTAAGGCAGTGGACTCGGTGTAACCGAGGTGTAAGGATGTTTGGAAGTTCACTGGTTAGCAGCAAGATACACAGCTGAGTAACTACAGAGCAACGTACGTGGCAGTTACCGCGTTAAAATAAAGGATTGTTTTCCTGCTCGGCTGGAGAAAACGTCCTGTACAGTAACACGCAGCACAGCACCACCCAGTTTAGACTTCAAGGTACTGAAAAGATTAATTAACAGTTAAACAGTAAGTTCTTCAACAAGGAATCCCGCAGTTACACTTTATTAGCAGTGCTTTATTTTATGAGTGGGGAATGAAGAGGCCTTCCAACCACAAAGATGTTCGCAGAGAACACCACAGCATTCCAGCTGGCAGCACTGGAATAAAGCTCTACGAAGGCAAGGTAGGGCATTTCAAAATTTCTGACTTTAAAACATTTAATTATTATTTTAACGTAATGATAATGACATGAAATCTCGATTTCACCCTCCAGAGAGCACTTACAGCATCACCAGGTTGTGACCAACTCTCAGACCATTCCGCAGCCTCAAGGCTTACCTCCCTCTGGTCCTTGAAAATTCCGACTCATTTTAAAATCCAGATTTCCAACCTGCCATCAGGTGCCTGAACTGCAACTCGCAGGACAAGGCAGAGCGCAGCCAACAGCACTGCACCCCAACAGCCTTTTTCTTGTAAAGTCTCTTCTACTCTCCACTTCACCCCAACATCTCAATCCCCCCCCAGGGATGTCCTGGGGATTCTCACAAACTGCGCCTCTTGGAGAAGGCCCTGGACAACCTCTTGAAGAGGGCAAGAATCTCTTCTCCCTGCTCCCGCATGTAGGAGTTGCAGCCTTTCAGCAGCTGCATCCTACCACTTGGTTGCTCAAGTAAGTTGTCAGTATTTTTGTTGGCCGTTTCTAAGCTGCTTCTGGGTGGAGCAGATGGCAGATTATTAAACCTCATCATTTTCACTAAGGCAAATTTAAGACCTAGCAGCTATGATAACGCGAGATGGAAAACCAGTTTCTATCTGTACGTTTCAAACTGGCTGTTTTCTGTACGTCCAGCAGCCATTCCGTGACACTTGCAGCACTTGAGACACAGAAAATTTCTTGATGTGAAACTCTGCTGCGTGTGTTTTCATCGGATTCCCTCTGGTAACGGCACAGGTTGAAACTGGTCACTCAACTCCCATCAAGAACACACTGAAGTCCCAGGAAAGGCCAAGGCGAGATGGAAAAAACACTTTGAGAAAGTTACTGAAGGAGATACTCACACATCAGGGTTTGGCTCTGATCTATAGGGTAAGTAGCAACTATAAAAATGGCACGTTTTTACTCAACAAGTCTTGTTTGCTGCTTACTCACCACCACAGCAAAGCCCGTCTTCAATCCGCAGAAGCGACAATATTCTAACACACAATCAGTTTTACGCAGCTAGTTCTGGTTTCGCTACCAAGAAAAGCTTACCAGAATTTAGTTTTCTCTGCAGAGACTGAAAGATGGCTGTATCCTTCCCCTTTTTGAATAGTACTACTTTTTAGACAATACCAAAGATCATTTATCCCAGTGGATTCACTTACACGCTCCATTTTGGGCCTCCTAAGAAGTCAAAGAGTTTCAAAACATCCTACAGCGATCTAGCTTGTAGGTGAGCAAATCTCACTTTTCACTTGTGCACGAAGACTGAATTCATCATCTGAATTAAGATGCTTAAAACAAATTCTTGGCCATTAGCAAAAACATTTCCTAACTACAAACACAATATGCAGCAAATATTCTTCTGGCATTAACCACGTCAGAGACGAAACAAAGGCAAGAGAAAGGAGAAAGGCGTTAAGAACAGTCCAAGCCAAACCGTATCCAGCTTTATTAAAGGTACTTTTCATAAACAATCATGGTAATTTAGGCAGGACATGGGCTACAATCTGCAACATTTTACAACAACTGTCAAACTCCCCTCCCTTCACGGACTACCAAAACGTAAAAGTTGCTATAAAACCGAAGAATCTTCATTTCATACTTGTAGAGGGAAAAGTTTAGAGTGAGGGTGGACACTTTCACATTTAGCATGTTGTTTAACAACTCTTCACAAACCTACCCTGACTTTTTTTGAGGAAAAAAAAAAATTAAAAACGCAGGTTTCTTAATCTGAAGCTCCACAATATAAAAGAGGAAGTAGGGCTCCTTTCAGAGCCATTCTATTCCAAATTAGACACCAGAAGTCCGGATCACCTGACAACACGTTTATAGAGTGGTAAGCCCGAAAATGCCATTTTTTTGCCATGTTTTGGAGTGACAGGCTCTAGGCAAACACCGAGGATGCGAAAGGAAACACCGAGGGATTACAAACTGCGGTTTTGAAGTCGGCAACAGGCATCTTGGGAGCTTCGATGTTCACCTGGATGCACTTCACAGAACTTAACAGATGTGCAGCACGAAGGAATCCCTTCCTCCTCTATTCAGGAAGAGCCCTTCCTCCAAAAACCAGCGGATGGGGAAATCTTTTCGTATTAAAATTTAGGTTCTGAGAAATAGACTAAGTGACATTTGTCCCCACTGTCCCTCCCCCTCCCCCCCCCCCCCTCAAAACACAACAACGAAGCGGTCTGTGTGCTAACAACATAGCTTAAAAAAAAGTAAACCAAAATTCTGCATTGTTATAAAACTTGATAAAAAATAGTATTTCAAACTGTACAGTCACCAGAAGTACACAGTTATCAAAAATTCACACGTTTTTACTTGGCTTCACCAGCACCTTCGGCTTTCTGTGCCTACAAGAAAAAGGGGAACCAGTCAATACACAAACAACTGATAACTCATTTTTCAGTTAAAAAACAGCAATTCTCTGAACAGAAGGAACCTTATCTGGGTTGCACCTCTCTATTTTTTAACAAAACTAAATCTAACATTCAAGGTACTGTAAGACAGCTTTATTATTTGCAAATTTTCCACACTTTCAGAACTTTCCCATGGCAATTCAATTGACAGACAACTTTTAACTCTTTACCAAGGGAGCAACGCCCCCCAGCACGGCTGTTGATGTGTTGCTAGTGTCATAAGCAACAGGTCTAAATAATCAGGCAATAATTCCTCTTAATTAGCGCAAGTCTAGACCTGTCTTATGTTTGATATGGAAAAAAATAATTTGCTGACGTGACAGAAGCTGCCAGAGCCGCTGTTATACCTGGTCTGTTTTGGCATCTCCGTTTTCTGCAGGGTTGTTTCCCTCCTTGCCAGCATCAGCTTTTCCCTTCTTTCCCTTGGGCAACTTCTCGCTCTTCTGTGAAGGTAAGATGACGTACACCGTTACCAGCATCAGTCACTAAGCCACAAGAACCCAAAAACCAGAACGCTAAAAACCGACATCAGACGCTGGCCTAAAAATCACGCGACGCACAATGTACGTTTGCATCTTTAAGAGATCTGACAACAACTGTGACGAGTCTTCACTTTGGTATTTTTTATGCGAGTTTTGTAAAATTCACAAGCTTTCAGTGCAAGTTCATAGAAGTGATGATGCAGCTCAACTTCACCGCTACGTAACACTGTTGCTCAAAGTTTTCTTAGTTATTAGTGGACAAATCTAAACCTCATAACCCACTCACCCTTCAGTAAGAGCACTGATGCAACGACTTACCTTTGGAGCTGCCTTTTTAGGTTTAGGCTCTGGCTTCGGAGGAGCAGGCTTCTGCAAGTGAGAAAAAAAAATCTTGTTACTCAAATTATTTTAAGAGAAACATACTACTTTTTTAAAACATTCAACCCAAATGGTATTGTTTTAGGAAAGCAAATCAAAACATCCGAAATTGAAGCACTTACGTGGTTTCTCAATTATTCTACCACTCTCACAGGGCAGTTCGTTAAGCCAGTAACTTTCAACTGAAGAACACGTCTCTCCAGAATACCCACAGTTCTCACACAGGTGCAGTATCTAATACTCAAACCTAAAACCATTAAGTTTTGTGACATCTCTGCTCAACAGGAGAATACTCACAGCAGATAACCTCGCCGATCTCCGTTGTGGCTGTTTAAAAAGAAAAATGATTGAGTTTAATGTGAGGGAATATGAACTCTCAAACACTCATAAAGTAGCTCTCATTTCAAAGTAGTAAAATCCTGGAACTAATGTTTAAGTTTTTACTTCCCTTTTCTCAAGAAACACGAGACTATCCCGTTTAAATCACTACTAACGGCTCACGACAGTTAAATAAATTTTTCATCGTTGAAGTTAAAAGACAGTTAATACTCCAAAAAGCCAGGATCAAGTAAGACCAACTCCCCAGTTCTTTATTTTGATGAAGTTAAACCTCAGCTTCCAACGTAAACACTTTATAACCCAACTTTCTCAAAACATTGAACTTCTTACCTCATCTTTAACTTTGGCCTTATCGCCCTTGGTATCTCCTTCAGCCTGAGACGTGAAGCACAAGCCATACGGACAAGTTAAGGGGAGGCCCCCTCAGCCCCCGCGGTTATTTCCAACCCCCCACCCGCAAGGGAAACCCTTCCGACCCGCTCCCGCCACCTGTCCTGGACTGGGCGGGCCGGCCGCGGACAGCACTCCAGAGGCCGCCGAGACGCGGGGAGGGGCCGGAGGCACCGGCGGGTCAGGATCCCCGGGCCAAGCCCCGGAAGCCCCGCACCGACCCACCCCACGGCGGGGCGGGAGCAGACGCCTCCCCCGGGGGTGTGGGGAAGGGGGAGGCGGGGGAGCGGCGCGGCCCCTTCAGGGAGGCCCCGCTCCCGCCCACGGCTGCCCCCGCGGGGCGGCGGTTTTGGCGGCAAAGCAGCGCGGGCGCCGCTTCCCGCCCTTTCCCGCCCCACCGGCGCTCCCCTCCCCCCCCCCCCCCCCCCCCTCCGCCCCGACCTCCCGCCAAAACCAACCGGATCGGACCGGCGCCGCTCGGCGCGCGCCCCTCCCCTCCCTCTCCCTCCCCGCTCGCCCCCGCCGCAGGGCCCCCGCGGCCGTTAGTCCCCGCGCGCGCAGCCGGTAACGGTCCCCGCGCCGCCCCGCCCCCACCCCCGTCGGGGCCTCGCGCGCCACCTCGCAACCGTTACCGCCCCGAACGGGGCGGGGGGGGGGGGGAAGAAAGGAAGGGGGGGAGGGGGGGGGTGAGCGCGTAGTCCCGCCCCCCCTTCCACAGACGCGAGCGGTGCGGGGGGGGGGGGAAGGTAGGCCGCTACGGCGGAGAGGGGCGCGGCGGGGCGGCCCGCTCCGCTCCCCCGGCGCCACGTACCTTTCTCTTCGGCATGGCTCCGCGCGGGCGCGTTGTGTGTGTGTGTGTGTGTGTGTGAGGGAGAGAGGAGCTCGGCTGGGCGGCGTGAGGGGGCGGAGGGAGAAGGCGGAGGAAGAGAGGAGGGGGGTGGAGGAAGCCGGGGCGCGCTCGGCCCGGGGCGGCGGCGAGAAGCGGGGGATGGAGGGGGGGGGGGGGTGAGGGGAGGGAAGGAAGGGAGCGGAGCGGCTGGCGGCGCGGCGCGGGCGGCGCGGCCGGGCTGCCTCCCGGCTGGCTCCGCTGGCTCCCGACCCCACTAATTCGAATCGGGTGTTTATAAAGTTTTATATAGAGCCGGACGCGGCCCAACCGGTTCCAGCCGGATCCCCACCGCCCCGCCCGCCCATTGGCCCGCCAGGGTCACGTGGGGCGGGGGCCAGGCGGGGAAGGCAGAGACGCGCTGAGGAGGCGGCGCGCGCGCAACTGGGCCGCGCGCCCCCCGCCTCCCCGCCGCCTTCCCGCGCGCGCCGTCGCGCGCCTGCCCGCCGAGCTCCGCGGGCGGGAAACACCCGGGAGCGCGGGGGGGAAGTCCCCCCCCCCCCCCCCCCCCCCAAAAAAAAGGGGGAAAAGGAGAAAAAAAAGCAGGAACGCAGAAGGCAGCAGGGCCCTGCGCGGGCGCGGGGGAGCGCGGGAAAGGGGGGGCACCGCTGCGCGGGGAGCGCCGGGCCCGCCCGCGCGGGGTTGCGCGGAGCCGCGCGCAGGTGCGCGGAGCTGTTCGTTCAGCACCTCCGCGCCCCGCCGAGCGCGGCACCCCCCGCCCCGCCATCCCCCCCCCGAGCCCCCGGAGGGCGGCGCGGGGAGCCGGAGGGGCGCTCCCGGAGGCACCGCAGGGCGGGGGAGGCAAGGTTGGCGCTTTTACCTGGAAAAAAAATAAAATAAAAGGGAGATGGGGAGAGGTATAAGCAAAGAGAGGTAAGGGGAGGGCGAGACAGTGCTAAAAATAAAAGAGAAAAATAAAAACGCATGAAAATTTACGCTGAACCAATTCGCACCAGTTCCCGCTTCTTGCCCCCTTCCAAAGGGGCCATTCCTCCCCCCTGGATGCAGGCACAGCCCGTTTGCTGCAAGTCCCATTCCAAGATACACACTTCATTGTGCCCCGAGCTTTTAACCTTCTAATGAACCTCGTCCAGAAAAACAGCCCAAGGAGCAGGCTTCCCCGTTCCCTCCCCAGGTGATCTTTCAGGCTTTTCCAAACCTCAAATGGCAGAAGAGCACATTTTTCCCAGTTGTGCTTATTTTTCACATCTTCGCCATATAAACATAAAATAGGGAAGCAGAACTGTCACTTTACTGCAAAGATGCACTCCTCAAACTCAGGGTTTGCCCGCATAACTTACACTCACCCTCTAATGAACCAGGGCTTACGTGGAAAGTTGGTATTTTACTAGAATAACGGTGGAATAAAGAAACTGTCAGGTAACATAAATCTTTTTCCACTGCTTTCCTCCCCTACTACAGCGATGGCTTTTATAAAAGGGATTAAAACTTTCCCTACAAGCCTTTTGTAAACCAGATCCTTCAATTACCACACCTACTACTTTGTGGAAAACCACCGCTGTAGCTTTGGTCACCTGTATCGTCATAACACAACTGAAAAGCGTAATTTTTTTTTAAGGCAAAAATACATTCTCAGGTAGAAGACAGTCTCCCCATCAGCCTGGCAAAGCAGACTGGAGAGTGCTCCATCTCACGGACAGTAAACTATTTCCACAGACAGCTTCCTGAAACGTGAAGACAGAGAAAACAAAATACAGCAGGAGGAGTTTAAATCAGCAGCTCCCATCGTCTTGGCACACTTTTATCCAAGCTACTGTCTGCTACTTACATGAGAGGAGGTCTGTGCATGGAGCTTCCTTCAGCCAGCCTGGGGCTACCAGCAAACGGCTCACACTAGACTGTAAAAAGAACACGGCCTTCAAATGGTTTCCAGTCCTACAGGAATCAGCTGAGGAGTCTATCGTAGGTTAAACAACGTTACATTAGACCTGGATGCCAACTTCATTACATCTTACGTACTTTTAAACGTTCCGCTTATTTTTAAAAGAAGTTTGGTACGAATATGCTTTATTCACAATTCGACAATGTAGTCATCCTCTTCACAATCACATTCAAAGCGCTGACTTTGCAGCACTTACAAGTCTTTTGGGTCTGCGTTTTCTAGGTTTCACCTGGAGGTAAAAAGGAACGCTGTAAATCCAGCAAGAGCTGGTACTGCTGCACCTGCTTGTGCATCAGAGACAAAAAAAATCAAGATGTTTTCTGTTATTTTGACCACAGGACGGAAACCAGGAGAAATCAGAGACGGAAATAATCTTGGAAATTAGCTAGTCCATCTCCCTGCCGATGGAAAATTGAGAACAAACAACACTCCACAGCTGCTTCGGCCACTCCCATTAAAATCAGCTAAATAGCCCTTCTAAACCATTTTGGCTGGGGTCAGAGGTTGGTTTTGGCCAACTGTGTTCCTGAACTAAGCCCACCCTCACTCCCTGGAAACGGGCTGTTAAGTCCTAGCTCCAGGGAGGTCTCAGAGGGATTTGGCATATTGTATCCATCACCTGGGTTTAGCTAACTTCTTCCCCTTTTTAAGCCACAAAGTTAATTCCCAACCAAACCAATCCCTTTTCCTTACCTGCTCGGAGCCTCTTTCCTAAGCACAGTCAGTCTGTTCCAACACCAGCATCCTCAGCATTTGGTTTTCCCCACATACACTGCTCAGAAGGTATCACAGGTGATACTGGTATCACTGGTGAAGCTTTGCAGTATCTTTTTTTTTTTTTTCCCTCTTTACAGCAAGGTTGACAACACCTCGCTTTAGCTCTTTGTAAGAGCAGATACACCAAAACCAGCACACTAAGGTGGGGGAAACATGAGGTAGGCAGTGGGGAATATCTCTGCCACTGCTTGGCACAGGGCACCCTCCTACACCAAGAATAACCCTCTCCCTACAGAAAGCAAGGCTCCCCTTAAGGGACAGCAGAGGAAATGGCAACAGAAGATTCACTGCCACGAAGCCATGGAAAGAATTCAAGTCCAGAAGACCGAATTGGTTTGCCTGGACCAATTAATGGAGTCAAAACAGAACTGGAGGCTCATTTTAGTTAACTTTTTGTCACTGAAACACCCAGGCCTGTAAAGTACCAAGCAGCAGAGATATCACGGAGTGCACATATTCTCCATCTCGGGGCAGGGAGATGAGACAAGGACGGCATCACCTTCCTCAGCAGCATTCACAGAACTAGAAAGGTTCACAGTACTCTGTCCCAGCCCTCGGACAGGGCCAGTGGGGACGTAAAGTCCTACAGCAGCCCTGCATCCCCGCTGCAGAACCGCACCGAATGAACTCCTCTGGGCAAGCTGTTCCCTCTAACGTGGTTAAAAACTGTCTTCCCAAGAAGAACCCAGCACCTATGTCATGCAGACACCGTACACAATCTTTCAAAGAAGTCCGCTCGCTTGTGCTCTAGTGCCTGTAGAAAGCCCTGGATTCTCTCCTCCCGCATGGCGGTGCATTTCTGCAACAGTGTCCGTCGACGCCGAGAGTCTCCGTGGGATGCAAACCCCTCCTGCTGCAGCTTCTTTGTCACATAAGCCTGATCCCTTTCCATCTGTTGTCGCCTCCTTTCCTCCATGTAGGAGTCTCTGGCCTTCTAGAGTGAAAAGCAGTAGAGCGTTAGCACTTCACCAGGCCTTTCGGCTCACCTGCGGTGCAGATGCAAGGCAGCACAGGTTACAGAAGCCTCTGCTTGGCCATCAATCTATAGGTTAAATGAAGGGTGGCTCTGCGTGTGCCTCCTCTGCTTTGAGGCAGCTTGCTTGATTGGTTATAAAAAACGCCCAAAACCAACAGAGATATCCTCCTGGACCTTCTCCCCAAGATACAAGTCTGCTCACAGCATTAACTCCTAGTTAAAATAGGTAAAGGTCATGACAGATTGTGGAAAAGCCTTCAGATATCGCAATCGGAGAGGAACAGCACACACGAGGACTTTCAAACCACAGACAAGCTGTCCTCGCCAGTGTCATGACAGGAACTTTGATCCTCTTCACATGGCAGCTGAGAGGTTTTAGGGGATTCAGAGCAATAATTTACGGGGCAATTCTTCGAGCTGATGATCAGGTATTGAGCTAATTAGCTTCAGTAAAATAGCACAAGAGGGCTCAGCATTCCCAGATGTCTGTGATCTAATAATGTACTTGAGACACAGCAGGATGGGCAGGAGAAAGGTAAAGGCAGTAGCTACCCTTGCCTACTCTTCAAGTATTTGAAATATTTTTGCAGAACATCACTCCTGGATTTCTTCTTATTGCACATATCCTAGCCTGCAGCCTCCAACAGCAAAGACACATCTGCATGCAGGAATATTGAGCTTTCATTTCTAAAAAGAGTACAACTGGTCACCGTGACATAACCTGACACACACTTCAGGAGTGCTGGCCTTTCAAATGAGCAAGAAGAAATAATTATTATAATGAGAGCCTGACTCACTGTTTAGCACACTTTCCCTGTGCCCAAGTCAGTAGTTATGCTCTGCCACTGTAAATTAGCTTTTGTTGTGCTGGAAATGAGAGTAGAAACATCCCTAGCTACAGAAAACCCCACTGAATTGGTAGCACTCTGCTGCTGTAGCTCTGCTTCTTTGAAATGCAAAGATCATCCGCCTGTTCAGCGTAAGACTTCCGCGCTTGGACAAAGTGAATTTGTGCCTGTTCACTACAGGCTAACTGGAAAATTAAGATGGCCATTAAATGCGATGCTGCTGGAGCTGATGGAAGGATATCTTTTGTCAAATGCCTCCAAATCAAGTTTTTTTCTGTACCTTGTCAAACCTTCCATCCAGCTGCCTATCCACACCGTAACTGCCTCCAGCATCCTGAGCACTCTCCCAGACACAGCCGCTGTCATAGATTCTGGCTTCTCAGCAAGTCAACACCCTAACCTCACCACCCTCACTCACAAGCAACCCTTCCACCAAGGTAATTTGTTTCAAGAACTCTAGATACTCTTGGCTTTCAAGATCACCTATTTCAAATTAAAAAAAAAAAACCCACCCCAAAACCCAGTTCCTAAATCTCAGCAATTCCTTTGAGTGAAAAGTCCTTCCCTCTGCATAACTAGGCTGCATCACTTGAAAAAAAGGCAGCCTTATATACTGCAAAGTGGGTCTTAGAGCAAGAAAACTGTCCAAAGAGCAAATCTGGACAATAAAAACCCTTGATAATAGCACAGCATGAACACATAGACCCACAAACGAGAACTAAGAAAAGATGAGATTAGCTAGGAACAGAAGAAGCATTTGTTACCCATCAGAAATTAGCACTAGGAGCAAAGTCAGAACAGTGACCTCACTGTTCAATACTGTTCAAGACAGAGGCAAAGCTAATGTCAGTGACAAACACTACTGCCTTTTTCGCTCTCCTCTCAGTGCAGAAGGTGAATTGCCATTAGTTGTATTAATATAATGAATTGCTGGTAGGAAAAGGGCAGAGTTGAGGCAGAAAAAGGAAAAAAAAGAGGTTAAAGACGTGGAGAATTTGGATGCTTCCAGACTGGACCTGATTAAATTCACCCATAATTATGATCATCTACAATCTCTTTGACAACTCTCAAAGGTTAGCAAGGCCTCCGAAGGTAGAAAAGGGCAATATAATGCTTGTCTTTACAAACAGAGGACCCAAATAATTAGACACACTCAGCAAGCAGATATGGTGGAGGTAAGTCACCACAGTGAGTTCCTCTTCCTGCCAGTTAGGGCTGCCTTTGTGCTACAAGCTGCTCCCCCCCCAGATTTCCCTTTTGAGAGCTCCAGCTCCCAAACTTGTTTTGCTTAAAAATAGTCAGATTACTAAGTCACTACTAAATCAGCCAGATTTCTCTGAAGCAAGTCAGGGAAAGCTCATAATAACAGATCTAAGAGAGGAGGAACAATGACAACAGGAACACTCTCTTCAGTAGACACATCTGGACCTACAAGAGGACACTTGTTCAGTGGCTCTCAGCCCAGGTAGCCTCACTTCAGCTCCCAGAAAGGAAACTCTAAACCCCCTTGTTACAACCCTAAAAACAACAGCGGAGTTAGAGGAAGAGCATGCAAATTCTCCCTGCTCATTCCAGAGTGAACTCCGCAGTCTTTGCTTAAATCACTGACGAAGTGGTTTGAGTTAAACTGACTGATTTTGCTCCGTAGCAAATGAGGAGTGCTTATTCCATCCTGTCGGCTGAGGAGTGGGGACGGATACTTCCAGCTGGTGGAATGAGCAGTAGAGACCGTGCTGATGTGAGATTCTTTAGGTATTCCCGAAAGGAGAGGAGCCTGGCCACCAGCTAAGATGTTGAAGAAGCCACATAGGTACAGCAGGAGCAACACATCTGGCATTAGCTGCTACTGAAACAAGATCTTAACTGCATTAAACAAACAATTTCTGTTCCCACTTTGCACACTCTCACCTGGCCTCCAGCACGCTGCTGTGCAGAGTTTTCCATCTCCCCAGGGCTCCCTTACCTGTAAGGCATTGTAGTTCATCTGGAACCGAAGGATAGCCTCGCACAAGTTCCAAAAGGAATATTCTGGCCACAAGACTGACTGAAACACCAGGCACGAATGGGACGTCTGCAGAAAGCAAGATCACCAAGAATTTAAAGCATCTAGAGAGGGAAAAGTAATCAAGATGCAGCTCTATTGGTCAAACTATGCCAGTCTCCCCACAAAGGTTTTACCTAGGTCTGTTATCAGATTCTACTTAAAATTAAATAAATACCAGCCAGGAGAGTTTGAAATTGCACAAGGTAGAGTCTTTCTAATTAGTTTTTAACGCTGGGACATGAGTAATCCATTCCTGTAAAGATACCAGCAGAATTTTTTCTAATGCTATGTTGGTCTTCATAGAGGTGAAGATGCTGAAGCATCACAGACGTATAATAAAACTAAAATAGCAACACTGGACTACCGAAGGCTGAGTTAAGGGAATAACAGATGCACTGAGGATCAGGACGTGAATTTAAGCCACTCATCAAATGACACCTCGTGATATTCCTTGCTGCCCACTCATGGCATGTAAAGTGCTTAATGAATCTAAGAGTTGTGGTGCACTGAAGACATCCTACAGCTGAAAGATGCAAGATTTCAAGTTAAAACCTATTTGTGCCATCGAGTCCCTTGAAGTTTCAGTAAATGTGTTCCTATAACCACTACTACGGAATCTAATGCTGAAAAGGACTCTGTATTACTCAAAGTTGTAACGATACAGAAAATCTTAGTGTCAATTCTACACAAAAACCATTATGAGGACACGTTCTTTGATGCCAGAGAATCATCCTGAATAGAATCACAGAATCATGGAATGGTTTGGGTTGGAAGGGACCTCAAAGGCCGTCTAGTTTCAACCCCCACACCATGGGCAGGGACACCCTCCACTCCACCAGGTTGCCCAAAGCCTCATCCAACCTGGCCTTGAACACTTCCACGGATGGGGCATCTACAAGTTCTCTGGGCAACTTGTCCCAGTGCCTCACCACCCTCAGAGTGAAAAATTTCTTCCTTATATCCAATCTAAATCTCCCCTCTTTCAGTTTAAAGCCATTGCCCCTTGTCCAAAGTCCCTCTCCAGCTTTCCTGTAGGCCCCCTGTAAGTACTGGAAGGCTGCTATAAGATCACCCCGGAATAGCAAAATGCCCTCCTACTTTGGGGCTGTCAGGACACACAGGATTGCTAGTGAAGGGAAACCTGGCATGTGAGCTGGCCGAGTGGGAGCACAACACGTCTGCTGTAATTCACGGCACGGGAGAGGGGCACCGCGCCAGCCAGGCTCACGGAGCACTGACTCCCTTGGTAACACTTCAGCAGTTACAGCCTCAGTCTCTGAGGAACCTCTGCCAGCACTACCACTGAGAGAAGAAAGCAAAACATCAGTTCAGAGCACTGACACCCATCCAGTGTACAGGTGTGCCCAAAAAGAGAGGGAGGAGAGGGAGATCCCTGGGGAGGCAACCGCAACTCAGGCCAGACAACTTCTGTGAACTTGCTAATAAGTTGGAAAAGGAACATTTGATGTGGTTGCTTAAAGGCAGTTGGGTTTTGGCTCTGAGTTGTTCATGTAAAACAAAATGTTAGCTTTAAGTAAAGCAGCTTGACTCAAACGTTCTCCTGCAAAGTCTGGGTTACAAACAAGTCAATATTGCCCAGCACAGGAGAAAGAGAAATGGAAGCGGCTTTGGATACTGTCACTGCAAATACACAAACTTTAAACGTGTTAAGAACTTGCTGTGTTCTAGCTTAGCAGCCCAGTCCTGCTGATCTGACTCTGCCACCCCCAGAACCTGTCTTGTAGGGTCCTGTCTTACTGTCAAAGTCAAAGGCACTTCTGAAACTGTGACGAGTCAGGCATGCACATCACACATGTTGTAGGGTTACACCTCCGATACCTACAGCTGACAGATGACAAACACCACTCCCAGGAATCTAGAAATCCTTCCTGGGATTTCCTCACCCCAGGAAATATATTGCCAGGTTAAATGAATCAAAGCCAGGAATTCATCATAAAATGAGGAATTACCTAAATGTGAGAAGCGGAGCAAAAGGATGAGCAATTAATTATTTCCTTGACTGCTGTCAGCTAGACTCATTTGTGATTTCTTATTAAGTGTTTTCAGGATGATACAATTTCAGATTTGTGCTGCAAGGTATTTTAGGCAATCACAGAACTGTGAGAAACAGATTCCTCAGAGGTGCCCCAGCACTCAGTCCATCCAAGAAGTTACCTAACCCCTGGCAGAGAGAGCTTAAGAACCCTCATGCCAGCTCATGCCCGGAGTCAGTAGAACATGGATGCAAAAATGGAATATTTCAAGGAGAAAAACAAAGACTTTACCTGCCAGAGCAAGAAATCACTCAATCGAACCTCTCCAGAGGTTCGGATCAGGAGGTCTGGGTCAGGGGAGTTGCTGGTGTACAGACACTTATCAAGCAACGATTCAGACACATCACTAAGAGAGACAGATGCATCTTATTAAGATCATTCTGACCCAACAGAGGTGGCATTACTAAATCAAAATTACTGAAGGGTTTTGTGTTTTTTTTTTTAAAAAAAAACAAGACTGCAGATTAAAACTGGGTGGTAGAGCTGTACCACAGCCAGTCGTCTTGTTTCTGATGGATGCTGTTGTCAGGCTATTTTAAATGCTCTTTCAGCCCCAGAGCATTCCCCCCCATGCTCTTTGAAACATAATACAGTGGTGGAACCAGGCTGTGAGGACTTCCATCTGGAGCAGAGAGCAGAGTGCTAACTGCCCCATCTCCTCCAGGGTGGAGGAACAGTTCAGTATTCATGATTCATCTGTTGTTTGACCTCATCGCTAAGACTGCCAGCCAAGCAGCCAATTGTTGTGGCATAAAAACTGCCTTCACGTTTAAACTAACTTAAGACACAGACCTAATTTCTCTTCTGTCTTGATTGTGTATCTATCACCACGGTAACCGAAATAATAAAAACCAAACATTGCATCGTAACTTTAAGTCATTTGTTCCAGTCCTACTGGTTTAATGAGATCTATTTAAAAGCCACTTGGTTTCTGGGAAGTTATTAGTAAAGCGTAGGAGGTAAGACAGGCACAGTCTTCATCTACGAAGCCTCATACAGAAAGACAAGAGTTACCTGGGTTCGAGCAGTCCTTGTTCCACCCCCCATGCCATCTCCCTGACAGCATTGCTGATTTCATGTCTCGATGTGTACGCAAAGCAGACATTTAGAAAGCATCTGAAAGAGGAGAAATATGTTAAAGACTAACCTAAGGAAGGTCCGGTGATGACAGAGAGAACATCATCTACAACAGTTATGTGTGTTTGTAGGACAAACTGGAAAAAAAAGGCGTATCATGTCTGCCAAGTCTCAGCCTTCAGGTAGAAGAGGAAGGTGTGAGGTATCAGCTACTTTAAACCATGTGTTACTCACTTGTTGTAGTTCCTAGTGGCCAGCACAGCTTGGGCAATCAGCTCCTGAATATCCAAGGGCAGAAGCGGCAGGTCCCCAAGGACACGGATACACACGCCATGCTTCTTCAAGTTCTCCCTGCACCCAACAACGAGAGTGAGACTACAGAAAACAGATCGGTCCCTGCTGCGCGAGCACCATCTTTGCCTTGCACAACATCCACCGAATGAAACAGCAGGCACATAGCAGGCACAGCATCAGCAAAACTAAGAACTAGAAAAAGGCAAAATGACCAAACGTTTTTCAGGTGTTGACATCTGGCTTAGAGTTGATCATTCCACGTCATTCCATAAAGGGAAACTGAGAATTGCCCAGAGAAGTTGTGGATGCCTCATCCCGGGAAGTGTTCAAGGCCAGGCTGGATGAGGCTTTGGGCAACCTGGTGGAGTGGAGGGTGTCCCTGCCCATGGCAGGGGGGTTGGAGCTGGATGATCTTTGAGGTCCCTTCCAACCCAAACCACTCTAGGATTCTATGACCATTCCCCATACAAGTTCTAGAGGTACAGACATAACCAGAGGACTAGAAAACGATCAAAGGTCCAGCATTCCTACCTGAAATTATAGAAATCCATATGGAAAGCTTAGAATACAACCATAGACTCTGGCCACCTATAACTAATCAAAAATTAAGATGACTAATGGTCACCCACAGGGTAGCACAACTCTGCATAACACAGATTTCTAGCTGGAGATGGAGAACAGCTTCCTTCATTTATCCATTTTCACAACTTCCAACATCCCTGTAACACCTCTTAATGGTGTTCTGCTTTAGTTGCACCCTGTGGGATATGGACATGAGAGGATTCTTACTGTTCTCCCAGTAGGCGGCTGAACTTCTGTCTTGCCAGATCCATTAGTCCATCCACCTCCTCCTTGGAGCGTTTGAAGTTCTCAATGCTAAAGGCATAAACAGTGACCTCCTGAATGCCCAGATTCAAGCACCACCGTAGTGTCTGCAAGAAGATAAAATATAATGGAAAAAAAAGGTCAGATCAGCAGATCCAGACAAGTCAGCAAGATCCAGCTTCTCCACTGCTAGAACATTCCTGTTGTTTCCCACTATGCCAAGACTGACTCAAAAGAAACAACCATCAAGAGCTGACAACAAAACCCACTTGATGAGAATTTCAGATTCATCTTAAAGACCAGGAAGGAAATATCACTGTCTAAGGATGTGAATCCACAAGAGACATGGGACTAATCCAGCCAGGGAAGGCACTTCTTGTAGATAACATTATAAATTATACAATACTGCACTTTTCAAGACCTTTTCAAAGAAATTCAACCTGCTTCACAGAACTAAAAGCTTCCAGATCTGCAAGGCAGATATTTTAATCGAGTGTAAAACAGAGAGAGGGGGGGAAAACAGCTGATTGGAATGACTCTGCAAGATAACAGGGAAAGAGAGAGAGAAGCTGAGGTTGGGAACCCTGATGACTAACATCAGCTCAAAGCACAGGCCTGACCCCAGTGGAGAAAAGGAACACAATACACCAGCCAAGCAGCAAACACAGTCAGCTGGTGGACATGGCTCACACTTTCAGCACACAATTTCAAGGCAGCAAACATCCTTCCCACCTGTGCCAGCTTATCAAAGCCTTGCGAATGCCCCTGCTGCCTCTCCACGTGACACTTTTGGGCATAACGGCGGTTGCCATCCATGATGAAGGCGACATGCTTGGGCATTGGACCTGCCTAGAGAACAAGGAGAAACAAAACAGACCAGAGAGGCAACAGCCAGGCTGGCATCTTGCATCGCAGAGAGTTTACTCCCACCCATCCCGGCAGCACTGTCTCTTTGCAGGAGTGCAGCACAGATCTCCCGCTTCAAGGATGGAGCTGGAAGAAGCAAGATGCTAATTCCTTCTTTGCCAACCCAAATTTAGGCTCCCTAATAAAGCACGTCAGTATTGACAATTGCCTAAACTGAAAAGCAGCTTTGCCCTCCCCGCTTCTGTTGTGTGGCAGAGAACTGCAGTACTTAGGAGAGTTTTACGCTGCTGTAATTTTAAGTATTTTTATTTCAGAGTTCAAGGGCATTTTTACAGACATAATTAACTTAAAAAAAGCAAAAAAAAGTCATGAGACTTCCTCACTTAAAAGGAGTATTCCTTTCCACTGACCTCATCAGGTCTGCACAGATCCTTTTGCGAGAAGGACAGCATCACCAGTCTCAAGACTCGGCTGAGCAAGGACAGAATTTTCCTGGAACTGGTGGGTGATTATTCCCATCAAGAGAAACTCAGTTTCATTTCTTAGACTCGTAATCCGACCACCTTGCTTCTCTCCCTCCTTCCCATGCCCTGCCTTCATCAGCAAGGGCACAAAACACGGCAGCCCGGAGTGTAAACTCATTACTGGCAAGCGCTGCCTGCAGCCCTGCTCATTTGCAAGACGAAGCTTAAGGAATTTTCCATCCTCAAACATCGTTTAGGGATGTGCATCCAGTGCCAGCATTACCACGCACCTGTGCGAGCACCACCATCGTTCTAGAGCGGCACAGTCGCAGAGACAGTCCCACTCGGAGCTCACCAACTCTCTACCACAGGTAACCAAATTCAGTCCTCACCTTGATGATGTTGGCACAGAATCTCTCGATGATGGTCAGCTCACCTTCTCGGATCCACGACATGTCTCACCAAGAGCTCCTCTTCTTTCCCAAAGGAACGATGAAAACAAAGGCGTTAGACGTACAAAAGATTCTGTTTGAGCCCCAAGCAATACTACAAACAATCACCTTGGAAAAATAAGCTTTGACTCGCTGATCTGGAGCCTTTTATCATCTGTACAAGTACCTCGACAGGCAGATGTTGGGGGAGCTCAGAAATGAGCTCTGGATTTTTCCAGCTGGAATTCAAGAGTGGATTCTGCACTAGCTGGTAGCAAGAAAAAAAAAAACATTCCTGCATCTTCCAGCCGAACCAGTACAGATCCTCAATTTGGGCCACCACCAGGCGAGTCACAGGGGGGCAGCAGCGCAAACTGACCTTCAGTGCTTTTGTGCTGGTGTTGTTGGAGACCCTTCAAATGAAGTAACCACCTGCATCGCCAGCTACCCTGCACTTCTGCCACCACTGGTATTTCTTTTCCTTCACAAGTAGGAAACTTTACCCTCTGGAGCTGTAAAAGCACTGGGTTTTTTACCACTTTCCCTGCACACTAAATTCCACATTAATCTTCAAATCTCTCCGCCGGGAACCCTGAGTGCCATGGGCAAAGAGGTGCGGAGAGAGCGCTGTGGGGGCGACAGTCCGGATCCGACCACCCGGTGCCCATCTAGGGACCGAAGTGGATTCTAATTACACCGATTGCCTTCATTTTCCATACGGCCCTCTCCGCCTCTTCCCTCAGGAAGGGCGTGCAGCCACAAAACGTTAAGGCAAGGACCTGCCGAGCCCTGAGGGGTCACTGAAGCTCCAACGCTCCCTCGAGCAGCTCCGGGTGAAAACACATCCTCTTCCCACGCCATCCTCGGCCGTTAACAGCCCTTCATCTCTCACACGCCATTTTACGCGGCCACCTCACAAAAACGCACCTCACCAAGACGCCTCTCGTCTCGAGCGCAGGGACGGAGCACCGGAAAGGCCGCGGCCCGCTCGCGCCCCGCCGGCCGCTTTCCGCCCCCCCACCTCGGCCGCTCCCTCCGGGAAACGGCTCTCCCCACCGCCAGCGGAACCGGGGCAGGGGGAGAAGGACTCCCGGACCGCCCCCCACCGGGTGAGACGGGCCCCGGGCAGCCTCTCCGCAGCCCTCCCCGCCGGGCACGGGGCAGGCAGGGAGCGGCCGCCGCGTCTCGCCGCTCACGGCGGGGACGGAGCGTCCCTCGGGCCTCCCCCGGCTCCGCACCGGGAGAGACGCGGTAGAAGGGAGACCCCCACCCCGAGCAGCCGCCCCGCCGCCGCCCGCCCGTTACCTCGCCCGGCGGCGCCGCCTCAGCCCCCCCGCAGCGTGACGTGCCCTTCCGCCTGCGTCACACGCCCGCGCCCAGGGCGGGAGGCGCGCGCAGGCGCCGGCGCCGAGGGGCGGGGGCGGGACGCGGGGCTCGTGCGCATGCGCGGGGGCGCTGGGAGGCGGTGGCGGGGGGGGCGGGCGGTTATGGGGGGCTGTGGGCTGGCAGGGCCGGGGGTTATGGGGGGCTGTGGGCTGACAGGGCCTGGGCAGTTATGGGGGGCTGGGGGCTGGCAGGCCCTGGTGGTTGTAGGGGGCTGGGGGCTGATGGCAGAGCTGGGGCGGTTATGGGGGTGCTGCGCGCTGGCAGGGCCATGCCAGAACTGGGGTGCCCTGGTGCAGCGGGTCCCTGCGAGCTGGCAGCGGGACTGGGTTGGTTGTGGGGGGCTGTGAGGACAGGCAGGGTATGGGGAGAGATGGCCGCAGGCTGGTGGTGAGGCCAGCGGGGTGGTGGGGAGCTGGAAGCTGGTGGCACGGCCAGGGTTGTTGTCGGCTGCGAGTAGAGGCAGCTGTGGGGTACCCCAGATCCCAGCACACCCTCCCCCTCTGCCCAGGCAGAACCCATTTTTGGGAGAGGGAAAAAAAGTAACTGCACGCAGAACATCACCAGCAGCCATTGCCCATGGTCTTTATTTATTTTTTTTCCCAGAAAAGAAAAAAAAAAACACACAACACATTTTACATAATTGGTACAAAAAATTTAAAAAACAAAAATGAAAGGAGAGGGAAAAACCTGCAGCAACAGGAACTGGGGATCTCACTGCAGGGACTCCAGCAGGAAATCTCTTTGGAAAGCGCAGCTTGAGGTAACCCCTGAGCCACACGCAGCCACCCCGGTTCTTCCCTTCCCTCCCACCCACTTGATAAAAAATTCACGAGTTTGACACAAACAAGCTTTGGTTGCTAGCAGTAAACATGGATTACATTCTTCCGTCTCCTCACAGACACTCTTGCACAAGACTCAAGGCTTTGGCAGCAGGGGAGACGCCCTCGCGTGAGGGACAGCTTTTCCTCTACATTCCAACGCTCCCGTGTTCCAGCAGGACCCTGAGTGTGCAGCCTCACCCGCCCGGAATGCATAGTGCCCAGCGCCCATGAGCCGAGCACCGGCAGCGGGGCGACGAGGCAGCAATTCACGTAATTATTGTCAAGCTACGGGAAGACCCACAATGGCAAACGTGAGAAGATGCAAATTGATCCCATCTTCTCCAACGTGGCTTCCCTTCACAGCTAAAAATCCCTGTTTTTCTTGGATCCCGGTGCCACGCTGGCGCCGGGGGAAACCTGAGTGATTCTCTAAGCCGTGTGCTATTTGCTCTAGCCTAGGACAGGGCTGGTTACAGAGCTCGTATCCCCACGCAGAGTTGCAAGGCAGAGTACACAGAGAAGATCCTGTCTCCCTGCTCTGTAACCTATTAGATGCTTTGGCTATTTTTTTTTTTCCTTTTTAATTTTTTTTATTTTTTCCCTCTTACTTTTGTAAACAATGATCAAGGAGAATACTGAGAGAAAAATGGAAAGATTTACAGAGGTATTTACACACACTAGACATCTAGCAGAAAAAAAATCACCAAACCATTATACTGGGGGCGAGGGGGGGAAAGGTCCTACACGATTCTTCAAGACAGGTACAAGAATTAGGGGGGCAGCAGTTTCCCTGGCACAACCGAGGTGCCAGGGGACGGCCAGCAGCCCCCCCCGCAACGCGGCAGCGGGACCGAGGCCAGGCTTAGAGGCGCAGCCCAGTGCGCTCTATTGCATTTACCCCGTGCAGACAAAAGCCGTTTTCCTGAAGTGGTTTTTGTACAGATCCCGTTGCTAGTCAAGAACTCACAGTCCTTCCCCCCACCCTCCCAAAAAGAGACCACCACCTCACCATAAAAACTACTGGAGCAGGGCAGAGCAAGCAGCTGGGGAGCCGCTCGCCATCCTCCCGGGTGCCCGCGTGCCGCAGGGCAGAGTGAAGCCTCAGAGGGGTCACTGGGCTCCAGCAGCCTCAGCGAGTCCCCCCGGGGTGCCCGTTGGTGAGGATGGAGTAGGTGCTCCCCGTCTGTTCCAGCCCCGCTCTACATCTAAACCTACAGCTACCTAAAAAACAGCAGAAACCGTGCCCGTGTCCTGACACGCCAGCACGGCGAGATGCCCTCCCTGGGAAGGCTCCAGCCAGCCCCCAAGCTGCAAAGCGGAGTGTTAATGCCCCAAAAACTGGAGATCCAGAGTTTCCCCTGGCCGTTGTGAGCCAGCATTTGGGGGGAGCCGGGAAGGGAAAAGAAAGATGGAGCAGTTGCACCTGCCTTAGACTTGGGTCCACCTTGGCACCAAGTCCCTCGTCCCAGGAGGTCATGGGCAGCCAGCCAGCCCTTTGCTCAACGCCGAGTTAGGGCAGGGGATTGAGGAAAACCCTCAGTCTCCCAACAACCTCCCCAGCTGCTGTCAGCTCTTGCCAGATCTCCCTGAATGAGCTGGGACCCCTGTCCTGGCTCTCTGACCCCCAGCCACACGGCACCAGCCTGCTGGGAGCCTGTGCGACGTCCCAAGCCATGGGTGATGACGGAGAAGACTCAAGCATGGGGCAGACTGGAGTGTTCCCATTGAGACGGTGGGGAGGGGATGGGTGAGCGTACACAGGAGAGAGAAATGGAGGACAGTCCTCAAAAGCCACCGGGCTGGGAGAAAATCTGGAGTTGGGGAGCCGACACGGGCTCTAGCAGCTGTTCCCTGCCCCGTGGCACTGCCTGGCCTCTCTGTCCCCACAGCGGGACTACACGGATCTACAGACTCAAATTCCTCCTCAGTCCAGTGGGGAAGGGAAAGAGACTCTATTAAAATACAGTTAAAAAGAAAACAAACCCCAAACATACCAAAAAACCACAACCAAAAAGCTCGACAACACGTCAGTCCACCTAGCGAACATCCAGTGAGGTAGATCTACGCTTCCAATACGAACTTCATCACGTCTTTGTGCTGTTAGAAAAAAAAACCCTCCTCTCTGTCCAGCACTGGGCTACAGAGGCATTTTATCCCTGAGATTGCTCGAATACCTGAGAATAAGTTGCAGGAATTACGTCCTTTCTCTCTCTCTCTTTTTTTTTTTTCCCCTTAAAGATTAAAATATACAAAAATACAAACCCAGAATATTTATATTAAAAAAAAAAAAAAATCAAAAACCAAAATGAAACCAAAAAACAAGCCAAAACAAAGACGACAAACAAACCCAGAGATACGTCATTCACGCACGTCCTAGTGCAGGTTTCACTTGGCGTTGGCTCCGGCACGGACGGGGAGGCTGCCCCGGGAGAAGGGCTGTCCACCGGGGCCAATAAATAACGGCAAGACTCGAGGGGCCGGTGGGGAGGGAGGACAGCAGCCGCTAATGACCTGGGACACCCGTTTCCTCTGTCCCTGGGAAGGCTCAGCCCAGGAGCCATCGGTTTCTGGAGCGTGGGATGGGTAGAAGGAGCAGAGGCTGGTTTTTGTCCTGCGTGGCTTCGATCCAGAGCCCGTGGGAAGACCCAGGCAGTCCAGTGTCTGGGTCGAGCCATGGCTGGATCTGTGTGAGCCCCGGGTGGGCTGGGTACACAGCTTCCGAAGGAAACAGTGCCAGCAACATCCCCGGGAGCCGAGTCTGCCCCATGTCCGGCGCACAAGGCTTAACAAAGAGCATTTCTGCTCTGTGAAGCTCTCCCATTCCCCAGCTCCGCATTTCGGAGGCGGGAAGAAGCCTTAGAGGGGCAGAGCTGGCTGCTTAAAACACCCTGCGTTCTCTGGGCTGGTGCTTGGGAAGGCTTAGGGGGGAAAAAAAAAGTGTTTTTCTTTTGACCTGATCTCCCCCAAGCCCATGAGCAGGCGGTGAGCGTTAGCCCAGCCACGAGAGATGCCCCGATTCCTTCCAGACTGAGCCCAAATCTGGGCTCTGCTGGTTTCAGCAATGGGGCGACCACAGAAAAACTGCAAATTCTCGCACCCACCTGCGCGTGAGAAGCCACGAGGAGCAGAGGGACCCGTGGGGCCGGCCCACGGGCATCTCCCCAGCGCTCTGCTGCCAGCCTTCCCCCCTCGCCCTCCCTCCTGGGGCAGGGAGGGACGGGGCAGGGTCCCCCACTGCTCACCCAGGCTGTGCCAGAGCCTGTTTAAAGCTCAGGAGAACAAGGAGCCATGAGCTCCTCCAGAAGATGTTGCTTTTCTGCTCCTCCTCCCAGAGACTCCACCGCCTGGCTTCGTTTAGGAAAAGAATAAAAATGAACCAAATATGTGGGCTTTTTTCAGCTGGAAGTGGTGCGTTGGGTGCTGCCTCCCCCTATTTTTGAAACGAGCCATCCCAATTAAAGCAGGGCTTTCCCTGGGAAGAAAGGTCCGTGCAGGGACACCGGGTCCCCGCCGTTAGCGCTGCCGTCTTCCCTCCCCAGCCCTCACCCTGCCCGCCCTCCTCCGAGCCCCCGCAGCTGCCCGTTGCCTTGCCAAAGCCTTTTCATCCCGGTGGAAGCCCCCCCTCCCCGCCACCCGCCATCATTCCCGGGTTTCGGGGAGGAGGGCTGAGCTGTGCATATCTTCCTCCTCTCGGAAGTAGGCAGGTTTTCCCTGGGAGCTGGGGGACTGCTGCGCTTTCGCGGGGCAGTTGGCGACCATGTGGCTGATGCTCTGGCAGAAGTGGCATTTCTTGGGCTGCGGCGGGAGCTTGCACTCTTTGGCGTGGTGGTCCAGCCCGCCGCAGTTGTAGCATCTGCGGGGAGGAGCAGGAAAAGATTCGAGGAAGAGAAACAAAATGAGGTGGGGCGCTGCCACGGCCGTGCCCGGGACCCATCTGGCTTCGCAGAATGGGCTTGAAATGGCCCAGCCGCTGTGGGGATGTGGGGTTGGCTCTCTGGGAGCACTGGGTTTGGTCCCCAGGGAGCTCCAGCTCCAGCACGACCAGTTTGGACCCGGCTCAGTGGTGCTGTACCCAGGAGATGGCAGCAAACTCCTGCATCGAAGGACAAAAAAATCGGGGATATCGGGGACTTCCACCCCTCTGGCTCCATCACGGTTCTCACTCCTTTGTCTGCACCCAGTGTCACACACTACGGACCGACAGCCTGCGGCAGAGTGGGAACAGGCAACGGGATGACTGACAGCCCCAGGCAGGAGAACAGTTGCAGGGACCGTGGCCACCGGTGCGGGGACAGCCCCAAAGGTGGTTTCTCTCACGGCTGTGCCCTTGTAGAGCTCGTCCCCCGGGTGCCACCTTCGCACCCGAGCGGTGCGGGCAGAGGGACCTGCCTTGTGTCTGTTGTAAATCCTGCATCGGTTTAGGATGGCCACGACCCTTTACTCTTTCCTTTTCCTCTCCAGCTCCTTTCCAACGAATTTGAAAAGCCGCTTGTGAGAACAGGCGGATGGGGAGGGCAGCAGCCACTGGGAAAACCCGAGTGAGGCATCCCGGAGCAACCGGGATGGAGAGGAGAGGGGGGACGAAGGGCTGGCCAGAAACTCGCCCCGAGGCTCCCAGCCTCACCGTGGGAGATGCTGCCAGGACGTCCGGCCATTTCCTTCCCACAAGGAAGGGTTTCTCCTCGAGAAAATTACCCCTGCCCAGCGCGGCTCCCCCAGACGAGGGGAGCGGCCGCCCGGGGTGTCCCTGACCTCTGCCCCTTCGCTGCTGCTTTGCTGCCCTTTGCCCACCAAACTGCATCTGCCACTCATTAACCGCCGAAGGAAGCCACTTTCCCAGAGAAAGGGTCGCTGCCTGCCCTGCCGGACCCGAGCCCATCCCCATGCTGCGGGCAGCGTGCCGGGCACCTCCTGGTACCCACAGATCCCTGCCCCGGATCAGGCCCCGGCTGCCCCTTACCGATCTCCTTTTGATCTGCGTTTCTGGAGGCTCTTGCCCTTGGGTCTCCTCTCGCTGCCGATGCAGAAGACGCCTCCCGGGCCGGTCACCCGGATGGACTCCAAACCTTTGGATGACTTCTTGAAGGTGAACTCAACAGCTTCGCCCTCCTTCAGGCTGCGGAAACCCTCCATGTGGAGCTTGCTCTGGGGGAAACACGGGGAAAGGACGGGGGTCAGCACCGAGCCGGGGCGCATGCTGGGCACACGACAAGCCCCAGCCTAGCAAACACCTCCCATGGCATGAGAGCTGCCCAAGTCCCCTGTACCTGCCCCTGGTGAGGGGACAGATATCGGGGACCAAGCTCAACCAGGCACCTTCATCTCCCCAAAATCTCTGGAGCCCCGTTTGATAACACAGAGCCTTCAGTGAGCTGAGACACCAGTCAAGTAGGGCTCGCTCATTTGGCAAGTGAGGGCTGGCAGAGCCAGCTCTGACCCGAATTTCAACAATATTTGCTACAAAACAGCCCCTTTCTCCCACTGACACCCTGGGCTGAGGAGCAAGAGCTGCCCCTGCACCTCCCATCGCCACCCTGGGCTCGGAACACTCGCAGGGAGACCCAAACCACCATTTTAAAAAGACAAAGGGATCTTGAGGCTCTGCACAGGCACGAGCAGCCCCACTCAGGGCAGGACCTGCAGCAAGGCCAGGAGCCCCATCACTGCAGCTCACCTCAGTTCAAGCCCTTTAATCGCCTCCAATAATTAATTAAACAGCTGTTTGGCCCTGGATCGTTACTGCTGGAAGCATCTCCCGTTCCTCCCAGGATCACATCGGCCATCACCGTGCAACCAAAATCAGGAGTTCAGAAAGACCCAGGCTGGGGAGGGGGGTTGTGAGATGATAGAAAAATCCACTCCACTCTCCTGAGCTCTGTTCATTTTAGCAGAACAAATTCCTAAGGAGCCGAGCTGGGCGATGCCGCCGGCACCTCTTGCCCCGCTGTGCCAGCGAGCACAGCCGTGAGCATCGCCGCCTGCTCTGCCCGAGGATCACCGCATCCCGGACAGCCATTTGAGCAGGACTTTGGCTCCACTTCGTTAGCGGAGCCCAAACGAGCATGAGCAAAGAGTTAAGGGGGATTCGGTGGCAGAGGGAGGAGCAGCTCCGGCAGCCGGGCTGGGGATTCCCGGCAGAGCCGGCGCCAATGCCTGCGCGGCTGGAGCAGGACCCGCATTTATGAATGGAGCATCTCCCCCATTCATGTGCTGGCGAGTTCCCGTCACGTGGGCTGCGGTCGCCCATTCTTCCCGCACTGAGCCTCTGCAGGCATGGCCAGTTCCCCCTCTTCCACCCCAAATTTCACCAGGACCCACGTGGAAACATCCCGCATAAAAGCAGAGAGGGATGAAACGGAGTTGGTGGGTGTTAGGAGTGATATTTTTGCGGCGGGTCTTGCAGGATGTGGCTGCGTCCGTGGGCACTCGAGGGAAGTGGGAACGCAGCAGAGCTCAAGGAAGAACCCTTGAGGCCCCTTTTTCTGCTGCTTTTCCCCAGCTTCCATGCCCTGGGGCCCAGCTCTGGGTGGGACAGACCCCATGGGCTGGGCCAAGCCACCCACACCCACCCAGTCCGTTTGCCTGCTGGGATGGGGTCCAGGGTGGGCCAGATGGGACCATCAGAAACCTTTGCTCTCTGACCAGTTCTGGCTCCCGAAACGTAGAACCAAACCACAAGCTACGAGGTCCCCAATGAGAACAAGGACGCGACAGCATCTCACGGCAACCTCTGGGCACCCGGGGCTGGTCTGGGCAGTCCCATCACCACCTACTGCTGGCAAACACCCCGTCACGCTCAACGCGATGGCCGGGTGCTGCTCCCCAACCCCAACTTGGCTTTCCCCCGGTGCTGAGCATCACCCAAGCAGGAGCTGTGGGTCCAAAACAGCTGCCAGCACAACACAGGTTTGGCCACCGGCCCTGCGCTGTCCCCAACGTGTCACTCCACTGGACCCCTCAAACCCCTCGTGAGAGGCGGTTTGGGCGACGGGGGCTGCCACGGATGGTGAATTTGCCCCACTCCAGCAGCAGCCACAGCGTTTTGGGGACAAGGAAGAGCTGAGCATCGCTCCACGGCGCAGGAGGCAGCTCCAGAGGCTGGGGGACGAGAGCCAGAGACCCTTATCGGGGTAGAAGGGGGGGTACAGCCCCAGCCTGCCCAGCTGTGTTTACACTGCGGAGATGAAAACTCCCAGGCGCTTGGCCCCCAGGCTTCGGGACAAAGCTGAACCGTGGCGGGGGGGACCCCAGTGCACAAGCTGGGCCCCCCCAGCCCACGCCTTGGGCACCATCATCCATGGCAGCCAAACCACTGTACCCCACAGTGCCGGAGGTGCAGCTCCTTCCCCCTTCCTCCACCATGAGCCATCCATTACCCCCATTCGGAGGAAGAGGAGGGCTGGGGCAGAAGCTGTCACAAGATGATGGGGGGGGTGAAGAAGCGATTTATTTTCCAGGAGCGGGTGAGGATGACAACTGCCTCCCCAGCCCCCCAGCCCCCTCCACCAAAAGGCCAAAGGAAACGCCCTCTCCCCGGGGAAGAAGTGGGGAGGGGGGGACGGGACAGCGGCTGGGGTGCCCCAGCATCCCCCCCCCCCTCCCTTCCACCGCAGCCTTTTGATGTGAGCTGCAGAGTGGCTGGTGGTCCCTGCGCATCCCCCCTGCCCCCTTCCCAAAACACACACATTGCTGGCATTCCTCTGTTATCAGATAGGTAATCAAACTGCAGCCCATTGAATTAGCTGCATACCTCCTGCATCTGAAAGGAAGGGGCCCAGAGCCCCTGCCCCACACCACACACAAAGCCGGAGCCTTCCCAGGCCTCCACACAGCTCCCTCCCCCCCCCCCAAAAAAAAAAAATAAAGAGAGGAAGGGGGGGATTGGAGCGAGCCGGGGATGCTGGGGATGAGGGGGAGCGCAGGGGAGGGCCAGGGCCGGGAGCCACCGGCCAGCGAGAACAAAGGGCCGGCGGCGGCCGCGCTCCCGCTGCCCAAATTCCAGGAGTTCCAGGACACTGCGGGGGGAGGAAGGGTGGCCGGCATGGCCGCGGCCCCGCTGACCCCCTGCAGCCCCTCCACGCATCAGCCCTGCGCCCTGCTCGCCCGCTGCAGGAGAGTCGGGTGTTGCCCGTTGGGTGTTGGAGGAGTCTGGGTCCCACAGCTGAGCTGAGGGGTCAGTTTTGGTATGGGGGGGTGTGGGGTGACCCTGGGCTCCCTCTGGGCTCAGAATCACAAAGCATTGCCATCTTCGTAATAAAACTGTTACAAAGCATGTCCAAGAGCAACAATTTCACTTGTTATCATTAGGGTCCAGAGTTAACCAGCAGGACAAGGAACAGCAGCAGAGCTGGCACCACTTCTTCTGAGCTCTCTGCGGCCCCCCAGGCACCCCCTCGCCAGGCGACACCACGGGCACCTCTCTGCTTCTCCACCCATCCCGCATGCCAGCAGCTCTGCGGTTATTTATGGCAGACAAAGACGCAGCACATGAGCGGCTGAGCGCTGCCCACCATCCTGATTGCGCTGGGTGTCCCCCACCCTCACCCCTTCCCCACCTACACCTGGGTGCCTTCATCCCTCCTCTTCCTCCCACCCAGCAAATCCCTCATCACAGATCCCAGCGTTAGACCCGCTTCCCCTCCCGGAGGGTTGACACCGTGGAGAACCCCAGATCCAGCCACTGCTCCCCAAACTGCCAGGCTCCGGTTCGCCCCCACCCCGCTGGGCTCCCGAGGGGCTCGGTCGGCCCCGGGGTCACCATTGTCCCCATGGCCTCCCCAGCGCGACACAAGGGGACGTTTATTCCCAGCCAGCCCCGGCCACTCAATCAAACCATCTTTGTGTCCGGAGGGGCCCGGGGCGGAGCGGTCGCCGCACCTCGTACCAGTGCAGGAGCATTACAGCCGTTTAAACTTAAATCCCTCGGAAAACAAGCCGGGTTGGGATGCTGGGATAAGAACGGCTGCACCGAGCTGTGCCAGGGGTACAGCTGGGCCATGCCCAGACCATTTCGGGCAGCCTGACTCCACTTGCAGCCAGTGCCCATGCCTCAGTTTCCCCTACTCTGCAGCGGGGAAGAGGCATGAAGGGCCCAGGGGAGATGAACCCCTCAGCAGGTCCCAGCACTGGGCACGGGGATTGCTGAGCCCCAAGAGGGTCACCACACCCCATGACTGCACCCCACCTTCACCCTCAGGCTGGGGGTACCCTGACTGTGGTCCCCTCTGCTCAGCCTGCACCCACAATGGTGCCCAGGGCACCCCAGCCACTGTGCTGCCCCTTCACCTCTGTACCCCTCTGTCCTCCAGAGCCACAGCATTCCCACCCCCCCACATTCCTTGGTTTGTGCCAACCCCAGCCACTTTTGTCCCACTACGACCCCCACGGACCATCCTGGGGGACACACATGTCCCCAGGGGAGCAGCCCCAGCCCTCAGCCACCCCCGGCCCCGCAGGGCTCGGGCTTAGCCCAGAGCAGCCCCTTCCTCAGCCCTCGCACCCGCAATCAGCTGGTGCGCAGGGGGCCAATGCTCGCCCAGATTTTTGGGGCACAACTCCCCTTGCCACCGGACGATGCCTTTGCAATCCCGCTGGAACGGGGCAGCGCCAGCCCAGCTCCGAGCCCTGTCCCGGCGGAGCAAACCTCCTCTTGCAAACAGCCCCCAGAGCAGATTTCGGCAGGGTCAGACTCTGCCAACGCGGAGCAGTGACCCGAGCCCCCGTGCCACGGCAGGGCCAGCTCAGCTCCCCGCCGCCAGCCACGAGGCCAGCAGGAAAACATCCCTTTGCCTTCACAGCCCGCGCCGGGATCCGTCCCCCTGGCAAAGCCCTTCCCTCTCCCCACACCACGCAGTAAATCATCTCCCGGTGCCGGGGGACTGCACCGATGCTATTTTTGGACTCGGGCACGTACAGCTCGGAGCAGGAATCGCCCCACGGACCCTTCCTGCAGCTCAGCCCCTGTGCCAGTGGCCAGTAAGAGGGTGCCCCCTCAGCTCCGGGGGCTTGGTGCAGAGATGAAGAGGGTGATGCCTGCGGGATCCCGTTGCAGAGAGCACAGGGGGTTTAATGAAACATCACCAGGGCTTCCCAGTCTGTCTACACCATCATCTGGAGTAATATCCCCCAGGATTTTTTTCCCCGATTCAAGTAAAACCAAAATAAAACCACTTTCCTGCCAAAGTAACTATGCCTGGTCTTAATTTTCCACCATAAACCAGCAAAATTAAACGCTAGATACTAATTATAGGGGAAAAATAAAAAGTATCAATCAAGGAGTTTAATCCATCCGATACCAACCCTAAATCCACACCTTCAGCTCCTTCTGTTGTATTTTTCCTATTTTTCCCCACCCCGAGGGTGCCGAAAACTCCCGCACAGCCCAGGGGGCAGCTAATTAGGATGAGCTGCTGCGTATTAATTTCATGCTCCGCTATGAAAGCCGGGGCACGGCCGGGAGCAGCAGTGCACCTTCCGGCACTGATTTCGGCTTCATCCCACTTATCCTTAGGACCAAATAAGAAGGGAAAAGGAAACACCGGAGCCGGGGGCAGCAGGGAAAGCGGCTCGCCAAGCCAGCGGCTCCATCCTCCCCAGCTCCAACGGGAGCAATCCCATTCATTTGGGCCGTTTTATCTGGGAGACCATTTAAGGGTGGTTTCTCTCCCTGCCCCTCGCCCTGGGGCTGAGAGGGGGAGCTGGGGGAAGGGATGTGCCTGCAGCCATCGGTTAATCTTTAGACAGAGACAGGAGGCTTTTTTTGTGTGTGTGTGTCTCTCGAGGGAGTTTCAGGGGGGGGTAATAAAGCTGCTCTCTTTCCCTATTTGCCGTCAGGACGTGGGGCACAAGCGGTGCACTACAATTTTATTCCAGCAGTTAATTGATAAAACCAACAACAAAGAAATTGCTCCTACCCATCTCCTGCTAGAAAGGAGGATGCCACCCTGCCTTCCTACCCCAGGGGGTCCCTTCCCCAGGGACACACGTAACCCTTGGTGCTCCCTGGTCCTGCAGCCACCCACGCCGGCACCTCAGGGTGACCCGGGTCCCAGAGAGCAAACGCAGGAGCAAGCAGAAAAAGTGAGATATTAAGTGTCCTGTGCCTCTATAGGCATCACGGTCCAACGCACCGATTAACTCAAACCGCTGCTCTGAGCGGGTTCCCCCTTCCTCTTGCTGCCACACAGACGAAATCCCCCCGGCCGGATCCTGCACCCCAGCCCAGGAGAAAGGCAGCAGCGGACCCCACGGGAAGGCAGGACCCTGCTCCCCAGCAGGAAAACCCTCCCTTGTGCCTCTGCCTTTGCTCTCCTGCGCGGTCAGGGATGGAGCTGCCTCCAAACACGTGCTTTGTATTTTTTTTTTAAGACCTCATGTCATGCTCGGGGCTTGCCTGGCTCCATCCCTGGCTGCATGCAGGGGGATGGCATGGGCACAGGTGGGCGGCAGCCCAGGTTTGCTCAGGGAAACCCACAGCCCAATGGCAGCCATCGTGCCCCTCTGCCTAGCTGAGCAGGGATGGAGCCCCCTGCCAGCCCCAACCCCTGCGAGGCTCCCGGGGAGGGCAGCACCCATGGGACCGTGGGGGGACTGAAGAACCCCCGGTGTCCACACTGCCCCAGGGAATTGGGGAAGGCCAGGAATGCCCATGCCAGCCCCAGTGGGCAGAGTCTTACGTCCCTGCAAGGACCCCTGGGACCATCTTACCGAGATGCCACCGAACACCCTGCGGCTACTGCAGCCGCGGGGTCCCAGCGGCGCCCAGAAGCTCTGCTTGTCGGAATCACGAGAAGGAACAAAAGAGGTAAAACCAACTAACGTTGCCCTTATCAAGGCTTTGGACCCGGCGGCTTAAAGAAACGCTCGGAGACTCGGAGCCGAGCTGCATGGAGCTGCTGTTCCCAGAGGCCAGGGCGAGCAGGGCCAGGTTTGGCGACAGGCTCCAAACCCCGTCCTGCCCAGGCCAGCGGCGCTGAGCCTCGGGGCCATGGGGTGCCCAGATTTTTCCCTCTCCCTTTTTCCAGGTTGCCTTCCCTGGCAACCCCGCACTCCTCTAAGCAATGCCCAGAGCCACGGGGCAAGCCCAGAGACTCATCCACAGGGAAACACCGCAGCTTTGGGGTCTTCCCCAGCACCAGCCTGGTTTCTGCCAGCTGGAGACCCCCCACCCCTTCACAGGTGCTGCTGCTGAGCCATTCGCCTCCCTGGGACAAGCTGCTCCGCTCCTCCATGCTTCAATCCCCCCGTCTCCTCGCAGCCCCCAAATGAATCCATCTCCAGTGTCCAGGGAAGGCGTTTGAACGCAAACGCCTCATTTTTAGCTCACAATGCGAGGGAAAGGCAGCCCCGAGGAGCCCTGTTAGTCTCCTGTCCTGCCGAGATTTTAATCTCTTTGTGATCAGATAAAGGCAGAGGGAGATGGAGACGCGCTCCCTGCGGAGAAGGGCCATTCAGACCTGGTTCCTGTAATAAAGTGATTTAATAGATCTAAAGAGGCCAATTCCCTTCTTTCTCCCACAATTACTTCCTGTGGGTCATCATTCACATATGTAAATGAAGAGGGGAAGGAGCGGGTTATGGGGGGCTCTGGGGTGTTAAACCCCAATGGCTGGTTTGGGGCACCATGTGTGGTGCGGGTGGTGGGTGCCAGCACAGCACCCTGACCCCAGCACCCTGAGCCCCTCACGTGTGTGTCCCCAAGCTCATTCTGGCTTTTGCCCTCCCAGGCCTGACTCCCTCCCTGGGGAGTGGAGCCGGCACTGACTCTCAGGAAGCAGCCAGATGCTGGGATGGAGAGAGCATCAGCAGAAGAGCCCAATTCCCCACGAGCCACCCAAAAGTAGCAGGGCCGGGATGGGAACGTGAGTTTAGTCCCTCTCCGAGGAGGAGCTGGGGCTGAGCCAGTGCCAGGATGCTCCGCAGTGGGAGAGCTGCCAGGATCAGCCCTGGCCGGTTTCACTGCAGGCGAGCAGTGACTTCGTGCCACCCACAATTGGGGCAGGAGGCGAAGCCCGACCTGGAGGAGAAAATCTCGGCATGAGCCCAAAGCCGCCCAGCTTCTGGTAGTGTAAATCCTGGCACCGGGAGCCCCTGCCCTGGCACTGGGAGCCCCTGCCCCGGCACTGGGAGCCGCGCATCCACTCTGCCCCTCTACTACCCGAAATAACCCGCTCGTACCCAGCACTGCCCGTATCTCCCGAACGAAGCAAACCCTGCGCATGGGACCCTGTGGCTCCCCCAGCCCCAGCAAACCAGGGACGCCGGGAAGCTGCACCTCTGCCCAGGCGGGTGGGATGCTCCCGGCAGAGACACCCCAGCTAATTCTCTTTTCCTGCAGGAATGTGAGCAAGAGCAATCAGGAAACCAGACTGTCTGGGGGCAATAAACCCCGGGGAGAAGGGAGGGAGGGTGGGAGGCTTCTCCCCACCGGCACTGGGTCCCGCTGTGCTACACTGAGATGCAAAGACCCATTTGCTGCCTCTTGAGCACCAGGATCTTGATTTTCCCTGGCTGATTTGGAGCTCTCACCTCCAAACCCAGCAGTGTTTCTGGCCTGGAATGGCTGCTCCTACCAAGGCACCTTCCCCACGCTGCAGCCAAAAAAGGGATTTGCGTCTGCCCTGGTCATCGCTCACTTGCCAAACCACCGTAGCCCTGCCTGGAGCAGCCGCTGCCTTGTGGGCAGGCGGTAAGAGACCCCCAGGACCTCCCCGGTCCCAGGAGCGCTGTACAACCCAGGGGCTCAGTCCTGTACCCCCAACCCATCAGCAGACTGCAGGACAGACCCTGATTTGGGGGGATTTGGGAAGAGCAGCAGCCACTGAAGCTGGCTGGTCCAGGGGCAGGCATGGCACCATCATCCTGCTCCAGCCTGAATCTCACGCGGCTGCTCCCAGCTGTACCCACAAAACCACTTGTGTTTGCTCCAGAGATGCCCGAGCCCCCGTCACTCCTGCTCGCTCCACTCCCCGGCCCCAAAGGCTGCTGTCTTCCCGGGGCGAGGGGGCACAGGGCACACTCATCACACAGACCCCTTTCCACGCAAGCCGGTGCCGAGCCCCACGTCTCCCTCACAATGCCAGCCCGGATTTGGGCCCCGTCCCCAAACCCATTTCCCCAGCCCCTAAACAGGGTCTCCCCCAGCAGATCCTCCCCCGCCAGCCGGTTCAAAGCAGCCGCGGCCCCGAATTTGCGACTTCCCTCAGTGCAGGATCACCAACACGTGTGGGGTTTCCCTGCTCAGTGAGCTGCACGCGGGTCAAATCCGGACACGGGACTGTCACCATGATACAGGATCCATAGGGGCACATACGTGATCCCGCACGCCTTTGTGCCAGCCCCAGACAAAACCAGGAGTGCGGGCAGAGATACTCCCTCCCGGGGATAAGCCACAGCTGAGGGAAACCCCAACTTCGCATCCCTGCCTGGCTCAGGACCCTGTCCTCGGGGCAAAACCAGCTCTTCCCCAGGTCCCTTCACGGGGTGAACAGCATTCCTGCTCCGGCACATCCCGCTCAGCCCCACGGACACCTGCTCCCCGAGATCCAGTCCCGAAGGGCTCCCCAGGGAACCATAATGGGAAAATGAAATCGCTCGAGGATCCGCTTACAGGACCGGTCCCCAGAGAGGAGCCCTGGGCTACAATGGGGCAAGCAGCTGTACCTGCCCATCGCCACCCGCCTCGCTCCAGGGAAACGAGCCCGGGAGACCCTGGCTCGCCCAGGATGCTGGTGGGATGAAGGAGAGCCGTGACCTCGCGTGGAGGCGGCATGAGGGTCCCCATCCTGCCTTGCATCCTCCATGGTGGAGTGCCAGGGGCTGCATCCCCTTCCCTCCCCAGAACCCCCCGCGGGATCCGGCCTCGTACCTGATGGACGAAGACATCGACGGGCGAGTCCAGCGTCGCACCGCCCTTGGCGGTCATGGAGAGGAAGCCGAAGCCCATGCGGACATTGAACCACTTACAGATGCCGGAGCCGTGCAGCGGCTGGGGCTCGTTGTCGGCCTTGGGCGAGTCTCCGGCCGGCTCCTCGCCCGGCTTCGCACCTGGGGAAAGACCCACCAAGCCGCTGAGCCGAGGGGCTGGGGGATGCGGGGGGTCCCCTCCCTGGCCCAGCTGCCCCGCACCCAACCAGGCAGCCCGGAGCAGGAGCCCCAGATCCTGCTCGGGTTCTCCAGGCAGGAAAAGGCAAGGAAAAAAACCTCAAAAAAACCAAAAACCACCCCAAACGGAGCAGTCAGCTCTGCCTCCACATGTGCGTGGGGATCACCCCAGGAGCGGGGGAAAATGAAGGCAGGTCCTGCCGGCAGGACCCGGGCGGTGTGTGGGGTGGGGACCCTAAATTCGTTCTCCTCTCAAAATTGTTAAAAACGAAAAAAAAAAAAATCAAATCCAAACCAACAGCTCCAAACCCAAAAAACAAATGAAAAAGCCAAACTTTAAAAAAAATAATTAAATAATCACGAAAAAGGGAAAAAATACCCTAAAATACCAACCCGAAATCCCCCTGCCCCCAGCAAACCACGCTGGAGAAAGTCTCTCTCCTGCCGTCAGCATCCCCCTGCTGCACGGGGACCCCCCCGCTCCCAAACGACCCCAGCAGCCACCACCGGCCCCGAACTTCTGGGCTCATCCTGGGGCTGGGAGGGGGATGTTGAAACAAAAAAATCCCCCCCCCCTCCCTTCACCGAGCCCCCCAGAGCTGCAGCGGGGGAGCGAACCCACCCGGGCCCGGCCTCGCTGCTGGGGCGCAGCGGGGCTGGGTGGGCCGGGGTCGGGGGGGCGTGGGGGGGGTCCCTGCGCCCCCCGGCCGGGCTCTGCCGCCGTTATTAATAATCGCGGAGCCGAGGCGGGCTGCGACAATAATATAACTTAACCTGCAAACTGCTGGTTGGAAACAGACCCCATCCCGACACTCGCTTGCAAATTCCGAGTTTGTGGCTGTTACCGCCTCCTCCCTCCTCCTCCTCGGCCAGCTTTGAGGGTATCAGCCCAGCCAAAAAAAAAAAAAAAAAAAAAAAAAAAGGAAAAAAAAAAAGGAAAAAAAAAACCCTCAACAAAAAAAAAACCAGCTTAGACCCCGCCGGGAGGGAGCCGGGAGAGGTTTGACTCCATCTTCACTCCAACAATAGGGGTGGGAGGGAGCGGGAAGGTTTTTTCAAAGGCTCCCAAATTCTCGCAGACAATAGCAGCCCCCGCCCCCCCCCCGCTACCCCCCACCCCCAGGACCCACCCGCGGGGCTGGGGGGCGCCGGGCCCTGCTCCGCCATCCCGCCCCCACGTGATCCTAATTAACACCCACCCCCCCACCCCCCCCCGGTAATAGCGACACATTCCGGGAGGGATTTGGAGGGGGGGGGGGGGTGGGTTGACCCCCCCGACACTTAGGGGCGAGGCCACCTGTCAAGGGAAGACGTGACCCCCGGGGGGGTGAGGAGGTGGGACCCCCGAGGACTGGGGGCAGTTTCCACGCCGTTTCTCCGCGCCCCCCGCCCCAGCCGCCCCCACGAGCGGAGCCACCTGCGAGCCACGACCCGTGTCCCGGGACACGGCGCGGCGAGAGAACCGGGACTGGGACACCGCGTGGGGAGATGGGGGCCGGTTTTCCGTGACACCGGGGCCTTCCTGCAGCCCCATCCCGTGTCCCGCGAGTGGGGCGTGCAGCCCCCCGGGGGCTGTGCCCCCCCTCACCCCCGCCCCGTGCTTCCCCCCGGCCCGGCGGCACAGGCTGCCCTCCCGCCGGCGGGGGAGCGGTGCCGGAGGCGCGGCGGGGGCGGGGGCCCGGCGCCCCCCGGGCCGGGCGGGGACAAAGGGCGAGTGACCAGCGGCTCCATTTCCGGCGGGCGGACAATGCCCCGCTGCCGCCCCGGCCCGTGGGGCCACAGCGCCGCCCGCCGCCCCTCCCGGGCGGTGTGGGGTGCCCGTGGGGTCCCCCCCCCATCACCGCCCCCGAAGCGGGGGGAACCGGCAGTGCCCCCCCATCCCCCGCCGCCGGGGTGAGCCAGGGGCGGGGGGAGCTGGGGCTGACCGCGGCCGCCCCACGCGGGACTCGCCCCGCGTGGTGCCACTGCGCGGGGTAGGGGCAGGGGGGCACCGTGAGGCGGCTGGGCACGCTGGAGACCGCGGTGCCACCCGGGGGCCCCTCGGCCCGGCCCGGTGCTACCGGCAACGTCCCGCGTGGGGAAGCCCCGCGCGAGCGCCCCGCGGCCGCCGCTGGCGCTGGCCATGGTGCTGAACGGCGCCGCCCCTGTCCAGGGTCCTGGGCGGCTGCCGGCCTCCTCCTGCCCTTCCTCCTCCTCTTCCTCCTCCTCCTGCCCCGCACACCCTCCCCTCGACCGCCACCGAGGCACCCACACCCGGGGGCTCCGCGTTGCTCCTTCCCCACGGAGCCGAGCAGCCCCGCGTGACTCCCACCTGCCGGTCTAGGGTGACAGTGAAGGAGGAAGAGGAGGAGGAAGATGGTCTTTCTCTGCGTGGGCACCCTGAGGGCAGGGAGATGGGTGAACCCTCGGGAGGAGGCTGGAGCAGAGCTGCCCTCCGAGCCCCTGCCCCCCGACACGTCAGTACCAGTGAACCAGGGTCCCACGGGGCACGGGTGGAGCAGGGGGTGCCCGTGACTCACCCACAGTAGCGTTAATAATTCCATGACGCTCACAGGGTGTCACCTCATCTTTGTGCTGGTTTTCAGGGGAAAACTCCACTGGTCTCTTGTTCACGGCATCAGTCTTGAGTCAAGTCCACAAAGCCAACGAGCAGCTCCTCATCTTCGACAGCAGGAGAGCAGAGTCTGGCCAGGTGCTTCCCGGCCACAGACCAGGATTCCTGCTCCCACCCATGACCAGGCTCCGGCAGCCTCCAGAGCTCCCTGCCCAGAGGGGACACCAGGCTGGGGATAGTCTTGGCAAGAGGAAAACCACGCTGTGTCTTCACACTCACTCGTCTTCATGCTCCCCCTCTCCCTCCCAGCATCCATGGCCGTCCTGGGTGGGGATCCGCTGCGGGACCACCCCAGCAGCTGCAGGAGCCGGGGCACACCTGGGTGCCTCTCCCAGCTGGTGAGGCCAGGTTCATGAGTTCCCTTTATTCTTGTTCTCCTCTTTGTGGGATAATTAAGGCAAGAGGAAAGAAGGGGGGAAAAAAACCCCCAAGACTTGCGGGACATCCCTGTGGTCTCTCCTTTCCTCTCAGCTCATCCCTCCTTCCAGCCCTTCTCCTTCCTCACTTCCTCCCTTTCACCTGGGATTTGGGAAGGGCACAGTGATTCGCTCCCATGCTTCTGCAAAAAAAAGCCCACGAGTGACCTCAGCCCACTCGTGGGGGATAAGGGGAACCCGAACAAGACCCTGGCGCTGAGCAGGGCCAGGGCCAAGGTTTGCAGAGCAGCCCAGAGAAACAGGGTCCCCTTCCGTCCCCAGAGGGGACACTCCGATGGCAGCATTCACACGGCCTGGGGACGGTGCCCTGGGGCACACAGGACACCCCGCAGCGGGGCGGGAGGTGGGCAGAGGCATTGAGGGAAGGATTTGGTGAGGAATTAGCCCTTGCTTTCTCCAAAACGAATCCTTCAGAAAATAATCCATCACCGCGCACCAGCTCCCTCCCCCCAGCCCCTTCCTGATGGACGGAGGAGACCAGCTGCCCTCAGAGACGCTTTCCTGGGACTCCAGTTAAACTCAGCAGCAAGTTTCTCAGTGTCCCCCAATTTCTGCCCGTCTTCCGTGACTTTCCATCCAAGCGATGTCTCCGAGCACGGCACTTCCAGGCAACGTCCCTTTACATCCCGACCCCATCTCCCCCAGCCCCTGCGACACAGCCCCGCAGCAGCGACAGCCCCGCATCATATTTCTGTGTGTGGCGTATTTGTTTTTTGGGGGCCTGTTGAATGGCAGACGCGAAAGGGAAGGGGACTCCTTCCTGTTCTTTCAGAGCCCGTCGCTCTGCCCTGCTCGGCTTCAAGGGAATAGCCGGCAAAGCGGCCGCTTTCACAAATAATGGCTTCATTAGATTGAAAGAAGTGGACAGTGACCTCTCCGAAATGGACTTTCTGACCCCTGCTGACCTCTGGCCCCGGCTCTGACAGCCTGTAAATCTTCCCCCTCGCCGCACGGCCAGGCTGAGGGGAGGCGATGCTCTGCTGGAGCCCAACGCCGCCGGTGCTGCCCACGGTCCGGTGTCGCGGACCCCTGCGCAGGCAGCACGGTGCTGCCCGGGGTCCGCATGGCTCTGGCCGAGTTCTGAGCCAGGCAGGATGAGGCCTGGGGATGTGCAAAGCCGGGGCATGTGGGTCATAGCTTTGGCAGAGATGGGGACTGGTCCTCAGTGCGTTGCAGATCCCATCAGGGGCTGGTCCCGGCATGCTGAAGGGCCCTGGGAATGGTGTTATTGGGGCTGTGGCTCCAGCACCGTCTACCCAGTAGGAAGGTGGAAACCAGCTCAACAGCAGCCTCTGAGTCCCCATGGGGCAGAGCTGAGCCCATTCCCTGCCCGTCCCATAGACACAGCCCTCCCAGCTGCCCACGGACACGCACAAACCTCTTCCAGCCCCCACTGAGCCAGCTCCACCCCGCTCCCACGGCACAGACCCTGCAGCCCCCAGCACCCCCTTCTCCACCCGCACAGCCCAGGGTGCTGCTGACCCCCGCGCAGCCTGGCCACCCGATCCGCTGGTGGAGAAACTGAGGCACAATGGGGATCCATGGCCAGTGGGGGGCTGTGCAATGGGAACCCATGCCGGGCTCTCCACATCGGCTCCGTGCCCTGCGCTCCCCAAGGCTGGCACTTGCCCCCCACGGCACAGCCGCAGTGCTGGCAGCGAGCCCCTCGCGTCCCAGTGCCACCCGCCTCCCTCTTCCCCGGCCTTGCACGCTCACCGCTGACCTTTGGCTATGAAGCAATCAATAACGGAGGCCACAGTTCCACTCCTCCCCCTCACTGGCCCCCTGCACCCCCCCCCCCCGTCCCTCTAACGAGCCTGGCCGGGATTGAGGGATGCTCCGGTACCCCCTGGCGCTGGGGACATGGGGCTGGGGGTGCATCAACCCACCAAAGACACAAATGTGCTCCCAAGGATGCTCTAACCAGGCACCCCCTTCCCAACATCCCAAAAATGCTCCCCTGGGGCTGCTTTCCAGCTGCGGGTGCCCCACACCTCTGGGTTTGGGGCTCTGGGGTGCCCATGGCGGGGATGGAGCGTGGGCATCGGAAACGGGGCTCCCCAGGGCACTGGCACTCGGCAAGGGAAGGGCAAGGACCGTGCCTGCGGGGTGACCCCCCTGGTGCCAGCCTCCCCCAGGGCTTCGGTGCCTTTCGAATATGGCAGGAGGGGGGAAAAGAGGCAGGTAGGGACAGTCCTGGCCTGGAATGATGGGTCATCCCCAAATTCGGCTGCTCCTCTTCGCATCGCCAGCTCCCTTCGATAAGAGCCCTCGGGCAGCAGCTGATGGATGGGCTGCGGAGCAGGGATTGATCAGGATTTCAGCCCATCCATATTCCTGCTCCCTGATAAAGGCGGATCGATAGCTGAAGGGGATATTCCTCCGAGACAGCAGCTTCCAGCAGATCAGGGCTCACGAACCTTCCCTCGCCCCCCTAAATCCCCCCGCGCTGGTTCGAGCCTCGTTCCTCCTGCCAGCAAACCTGGGAAGCAGGAGAGGAAATGGCTCTGGGGGAGTCCCGGGGCCGTGGCGGAATGAGAGGAGGCAAAGCCTCTCCTCATGCAGCTGAATCTTACCTCCCAAAGTGCTGGGCTGCCCTTCCTCTTCCTCTTCTCACCGCTGGTCTGGCAAAGGGGTGGTTTTGCTCCTTCTCAGGGTGCTACAGACCCCCCCATCCCACTCCCAAAGCCCTGGGCAGGGCGAGCCTGGGGAATCACAGACTGGTTTGGGTTGGAAGGGACCTTCAAGACCATCCAGTTCCAACCCCCCTGCCATGGGCAGGGACACCCTCCACCACACCAGGTTGCTCAAAGCCTCATCCAACCTGGCCTGGAACACTTCCAGGGATGGGGCAGCCACAGCTTCTCTGGGCAACCTGCTCCAGTGCCTCACCACCCTCAGAGGGAAGAATTTCTTCCTTAGATTTCACCGAAATCTCCCCTCTTTCAGTTTAAAGCCATTGCTCTGTGTCCTGTCACTCCACACCCTTGTCCAAAGCCCCTCTCCAGCTTTCTTGTAGCCCCTTTAGGTGCTAGAAGGTCTCCCTGGAGCCTTCTCTTCTCCAGGCTGAACAGCCCCAACTCTCTCAGCCTGTCTCCATAGCAGAGGTGCTCCAGCCCTTTCATCATCTCCGTGGCCTCCTCTGGACCCGCTCCAACAGCTCCATGTCCTTCTGATGTTGGGGACCCCAGAGCTGGACACAGCACTGCAGGGGGGTCTCACGAGAGCGGGGAAGAGGGGCAGAATAGAGAACAGAGAAAGCTGCACTGGTTGGCGCACCCACAGCCCATCACCTCCAAACGGCAGCAGCTGCAGCCGACACTGCCCCTTCCCCAGTGCTGAAACCTGGAAACTCATTGCAGGTGTGGCCGGAGCGGCACCCTCCAGGTGCCTGTCCCATAGGAACGGGGTGGGATGGGGGACACCCAGTGTTCACCCGGATGGGGGGCTCTGCCTGAAGACAATACAGCCCTGTGTGCCTATGGGTGCAAATGGGCACAGGGGCTCAATCCCCCACCCCAAAATACAGCCCATGGGGGTGGAGTGGGTCTGGGTCAGCTCAGACAGACCATTCGCAAGTCCCTGTTCCTGCTGTGCCTCAGTTTCCCTACCCATAAAACGGCTCTCATGCCCAGGAGCTTTCAGATGTTTTGAGACCATCCGTGGGGCCATGCCCCATGCCAGGCACCTCCACATGGACAGTCCCCAGCTCAGAGTCCCCTGGGGCTGGGGTAGCTCTATCCCTGCCATCACAGGTGCCCCAAAAGCCCGTCGAAAATGGGCAAAGGCCTCTCCCTGGAGCATCCCCATCCCTGTGTGCTGCTGCAGAGACCTGACACACTCAGTGCACCTTGGCAAGCCTCCGCTCTTCCCGCTGGGTGCCAGCTGGGCAGCCGGACCTGAAGCCGTTTATTACCAACAGCCCGGGTTGTTTTAAGCTCTTTGGCCCTTCCAGGAAAACTCAACTCAAGCATTTCCAAAAAGCACCCACTGCCAGGGCCACTCCCACACCAAAAGGCCACAGGCCAATGGGGAGCACGGGGGAGGAATTGGGGACCCCCTGTCCCAACCCCTGGGCATGGGGATGGCACCAGCACCCAACACTGCCAGGAATCCCGGCTCCATGGATGGTCCAGGGACCGATCCTGGATGCTGCTGCCGGGATGCCAGCAAACAGCCCTGGGTGCTGGAGGGGTTGAGGCGGGAGGGGGGGATATAGGGGACTTGTGCAGGTCACACATAGCACAAGCGTGTCGGGTCCCAGCTCCGGCTGCGTGCTGGCGAGCCGCTGCCACCCGAGATGCTTAACTGGAGCCACGGAGGGCAAGGAGGGGAGGTGTGAAATTTTGAAGGGGGAGATGCTCAGGCACTGGGCAGCACCAAGTGGGTGCTCGGTGCTATGAGCTCAGGGTGCAGGCAGAGGGGACGGTGGTGCCCACGGTCTTTTTGAAGTGCTGGCAGGGAGGAAGTGGTGACATCTCCCCCCCCAGCTCCAAGCACCTCCGTGTCCCCAAAGCCTTCAGGAAGGGCGTCCCCCTGGCCAGCCTCACATCCCAGGCCATGCCCGTGCCCCCACCCTGCAGCATTACTGCCCCTGGACTGTGCCCGGGGTGCCACAAATCCCCCTTTCCACGGAAAAGCTTTAATTTCTCGGCCCCCGCCCTGATCTCAGGCACACTCCGAGTTCCCGGTGTGACACTGCCATGGCTCCCACTGGGACATGGCTCCATGGCTGGGAGTGGTGGCCCTGGGGTGAGGCTGGCACCATGGCGGGGCACCCACGGGTGCTGGGGAGGAGCGAGAGGGCAGGGCAAGGATATGGGGCGGGTGCTGGCTCCACTGTGGCTCCGAGCCCCGCTGGGAAAGGGCTCTGCACCCTGGGGCCAAGTCTCCTGCAGTGGCCCAGGGCCACTGTTACCCCCGTTCTATCCCCAAGCCTGCACGAAGCCCCCTGAGACCCCCAACTCCCTGAGACCTGGGAGACCTCCCAGCGCTGGGACCCTCCTGGGAGTGCGCTGCAGTGCTGGGGGCTCCGTGGGGGACCCCCACGGAGCCAATGAATCCAGACGCAATCATGGTCCCGGGGACCCCCAGCCCCTCACGGCAGCATGTCAGGACCCCACCTCAGCCCAGCCGAGCCCAGTTGACGTGGTGCCCTGGCAGGCTGGCAGTGAAAAGCTAGGGCAGTGAAATCGGGCACCAAGATCCCCTCCAAAGTTATGATCACGCTCTCCAAGATGGGTGGCGGGGAGGGGGTGGCTGGGTGGGGGTCCAAGGGGGGCCCAAAGCCACCCAGGCCAGCTGGGCTACCTCCCGGCGCTGCTGAGTCGGAGGAAACAGAGGAGCCGGGTGCTGGGGAACCAGCCTGACCGGCTCCCGGGCTGTCAGCACCTGAGGAATGCCAAACCTCCGCTGCGCCAGGGCTGGGTGCTGAGGGCTGGGTGCTCAGCGAGGGCTGGGTGCTCGCCGGGTGACTCTGCCGGTCCGCCCAGCCGTGGCGTGCAGGGAGCAGCACTCCCAGCCCCGCTCGGCACAGCACCCCGCCACCGTGGGACCCTTGGCCGGCAGGTACGTGGGGGTGCAGGGTGGGGGGTTCCCTGGGTGCGGGGTGCCGCCCATGCTGGCCCGGCTTGCACAAGTGCTGGTGGAGACGGAGGATTTGGGGTGCTGGGAGCCGGAGAGCAGCGGTGCTCCCGTCCCGTGGGGGCTGCCTGGTGCTTGGACCTGAGCCCTGGCTCGGCGGGTGCTGGGAGGGGTCCCTGCTTACCTGGGATCGGGATCGACAGTGGCTGGGGAGGGGGGACAGGGCTGGGAGGTGGGGGCTGAGCCCAGCTCTGCCCCTCTCACCTTCACTCCCCGACACTGGGGGGGCTGCTGGGGCTGTAACCCCTCTCCTGCCACCAAAGTGCATCCCCGGAGCTCCTGGAGTGAGCTGGGGCTCTTCCACCTCCAGTGGCACTGCGACTTGGGCTGGGGGGACAGCGGGGCACCCCCATCACCCCTATCCCCCTCCTCCCCGCAGGGCACATGGCTGCCCATGGCACAGCTGGGTGCAGGGAGGCAGGGGCAGCGGGGGGACGCGGCAGTTCCCCTGCCCTCGCCATGAACCTCACCCAGCCTGCGCAGCAGCCGCCCAAACCCAATCCCTGATTTTCCTGAAGCGGCAGGTCCAGCTCTCGCCCCGCAGCGCCAGGGCTCAGCCTGGCGTGGCCGCGGGCTCGGCTAATCCGTGGTCACCGGCTCAAAGGCAGCCGCAGCCGCTGCCCTCGGCCCCTCCGTCACTTCTGAATATTAAATGGCACCTCGTGCCTTTTTCTCAGGTGCTGGGACACCTGGGCTGGGCGCTGGGAGACCTTTTGGGATGAAGGGAGACAGCAAACGAGCTGAGGCTGGCTCGGCTTGGCCGGCGGGGATGAATTAGCCATGCCAGGTGTCCTGGGTGGCAATGTCACTGAGATCCAGCGCGGCATGTTCTGGCGGGTAGGGACAGTCAGGCTGCGGGGTCTTATTCTTGTGTCCTCGTGTCCTTGTGTCCTCGTGTCCTCATGTCCTTGACTCACCATCGCAATAGGAAATTTTTTAGTGAAAATGAGGTTCTGGGTGGTGCAAGGCTCCGGGGCGAGCTCCTTTCCCAGGGCCGGTGGGGTGTCGGGCAGTCGAGGGTGGCACCAAGTGCCGGGTCTAGCTGCAGGGGTGGGATGGGAAAGACAGACCTGGAGATCTTTGGAAATTCAGCTCTGGGCGAGAGGCAGCGATGGTGCTGAGTCAGCAGCTCCCGCCTGCCCCCAGCACCTCGGTGCGGCACGGAGCTGGCGTCCCTGTCCCGGTGCCACCCTGGGGCCACGGGCACGGCGGGTCCGGGCACCACCAGTGAGCGCTTGAGAAACCAGCGCTGAAGCAAGCCCGGGGTGCAGCCGGGTGCCAGGCAGCTCCGGCTCTGGCGCGGCGGGGATATTGCAGGGCTGCAGCCCTGCCCAAACTGCACCGTCCTGGCACCAGCATCCCCAGCGCGGGGGTCCCTGTGTGCCCACTGCAGAGCCCCCAGCTTGGGGTGCTGCGGCTCCCTCCAACCTGATCCTGCCCTTGGCTGTTTGCTCTGACCCCCGGCTTGTCCCCAGCGCATTTGAGCAGCTTTTCCTCCACGTTAGTGGGTTCACCCGTGGCCCTGGGGATCCAGCTGTGGCTTTGCCAATCCAGCTGTGGCTTTGCCAATGCAGATGTGCAGCCCCACCCAGGCCGGTCTCAGCCTTGAGCGGTGCTGGTTGTCCCAGACGAGGTCTCATCGCTTCCTGGAAAATGACACAAACCTTTCCTATCTCTACCGGAAAGACCTGCCGGGCCAGGGAGAACCAGACACGGAGGGCGCGTGGCGGGGCTGGCAGGAGGGACAGGCAGCTGCCGGCACCAGGCGCTTCTCTGCCTGTCCCCCCCCCTCACTGACCCCCCTTAGGGACTGGTAAAACCCAACCTCAGAGGTGACGGGGTTGGAGGGAGCCCAGCCCCAGACGGCGCAGGATGAGGCCGTCTCCCAAGGCGTCCCCTGGGGAACCTGGGGGCTGTGCAGGGAGATGTCCCCATCCCCAGCCGGGGGATCCCGAACTCAGCCTGTCCCCGGGCTGAGCCCAAAGCCTGTTACTGTCCCCGGAGTCGGGCGGTGACACCACACAGCTCTTAATTGGGAGATGCCGAGATGCCGGCGCGTTTCCGGCTGCCTCCCCGGCACCTGCTGCGTCAGCTGCTTCCCAAACCCAAACCCAGCAATAAAACCCTCCTGGGGCAGGGCTGCAGCCATGGCATAGTGCCACCTCCACCGGCGTCCCCCCATGCCGGGGCAGCATGTCCCTCACCCCGCACCCCAGGGACCACAGTGGTGCCCATCCTGCAGCACCTGATGCAAGGGCACAGGGGCCGGGTGCCGGGTACGCACTCAGGTCGGGGTGCAAGTGCCAGGTGATTAGTGCAGCTCATTTTCTCCTGCCGACGGGGCGGCAGAGGTGGATGGAGCCATCCCGTCTTTGCCAAGCAGTAACAGGGAAGGGTCAAGGGAAGACGCTGCCCAGGTCCCCACCTCCTCCTGCCAACCCCACGAGCCCTTTTCCCCCCTGGAGCAGCTTCCCTGTTGCCTTTTGAGCTTGTTTGTTCGTTGCATTTGCTGACTCGGCTCAGCCCTGCTGCCCGCCTGACTCATCCTGCAGCTTGCGGCACGGCACGGCTCGGGGCATGGCATGGCCAGGCTGGATCCTGCACACTCATCCGCACTGTGCCGGCCCGCCAGGCTCTGCCGGACCCCACCTCGGCGGTGTGGTGGAGCTCCCCACCATCTCTGCTGGACGCAGAAGCGTTGGCATGGGCAGGTGGAGGGGCCCACGGTGCCCCCCATGTCCTGCACCTGCCAGGATGGATGACATGAGCACCTCAAGAACTGCAGAGAGCCCCAAAGTCACCTCCTGCACTCATGGGACCCTCCCCAAAAATGTCCTGGAGGATCAGAGGGAGGTCAGGAGGTTCTAGGGTCTGGTTCAGGGTTCAGGCTGGTCTCTGCAGGGTGGTTTCTGTTCAGTTCTCCCAGGGTCTCCTTCTCTCCCTGCAGCTCCGCCAGCCCCAGCACAGCAGCCGCGGGGCCTGAGCTCGGCAGCGTGGGGTGTTACGGCACCGCGGCAGCCCCCTGCCCAGCCCCCCGCCATGGATTCGCCGTTCCGGCATGCCAAGGCCAGGGGCTTCGTCTCCAGTGCGGAGCTGAGCATGAAGCAGGTGGCAGCGGGTGCCCCAGGTCCCGAGGGCAGGTCCCGCTTCCAGAAGGTCTCGCTGGTGTCGCGGCGGCTGGAGAACACTGGGAGGGCGCGGGGCCGGGAAGGGAGTCCCTCCCGCGTCTCCCTCCTGCTGCAGGCCTGGGAGAGGGAGATTGTGGAGAAGACGGCGTCCGGCTCCGCCACCCTGACACACCGGGAACGCTCGTCCTCCATCAACCTCCTCAAGGACTTCACCACGCACGGCCCCATCTTCTCGCAGGTGTATTCCCCTGCGCAGAAACCGCGGCGCCAGGACGAGAGGGGGAAGGTGGGGGCCGGCGGCGGCGGTGATGACATCCCCCTGCCGGCGGGTGCCCCCCATGAAGTGCCCGTGCACAGGGAGAGCTACGTGCATGGCACCCTCCTCCCCACCCGACCCACCCAACGCCCCGCGGCGGGTCCCAGGGAAGGTCCTGGTGTCCCTCGTGCAGCCGAGCCCGGCTGTGGCTCTGCCCTGCCCAGGGCCAGGCACGTCACCGTGCTGCGGACGGGCAGGGACACCGCCGGGCCTGAGCCAGGGCTGGCAGAGGGAAGAGAAGCCCGAAATGGGGTGCATGGTACTGCCAGCACCACGATGGCCCCGCCGCAGCAGGAGAGCCGCGGGCAGGATGGCGGCGGCTTCGCTGGGGCTGCAGCAAGCAGTGAGACCTCGCCGGGCACCGCGGAGGCCGCCGAGGTCCCGGCTGAGGGATGCCCTGGGGAGAAGGACTCACCACAAGCAGAGGCTGCGCCAGCGGACGCAACCCCGAGAGCCGGCGACAGACCCGGGGACCCACAAACCAGCGTAACCAGCTCCCCGCAGCGTCCCTCGGCAGGTGCCGGTGGCCAGGCTGATCCAGCTGGCGTGGGAGAGGGAAGTGCAGCAGACGGGGACGGCACCATTTCAGCCACACCGTCGAGGACAGAGAGCTCCCTGGGAGCTGGCGGCACCCCCGAAAACCCCTCCTCGGAGGCGAACGATGGTCCAGAGCCTTCGTGCAAAGCACCATCATCTCCGAAGGCTGAGCTTGAGTTGGAGGGGGGTGAGACAACGAGAGCCCGAGAGCCTGAGAGCAGCCCAGACCCCCCCACTGAGCCCCCAGCCCCCCCCACTGAGCCCCCAGCCCCTGACTCACCAGAGAGCCCCGCGGACGCCACCGAGGAGGACCCCGAGCTGCTGGTGGACATGGAGATCTTTGTGGACACGCTCCGCAACATGGAGCCCTCGGAGATGCGGAAGGCGCCCAAAGCCCCCCGTCAGCGTCAGCCCCGACCGTCATCGCTGGGCCGCTGTGCCGCTCTGCCCCCCATCCAGGAGGACCGCGTGGCCCCCCGTGCCCCCGTCTCCCTGCCCGTGGCCCTGCGGGAGCTGCTGGCACGGGGGCCGGTGGGGCGGCGGGAGGAGAGCCCCGAGGAGGAGGTGGAGATTGAGAACCCCTACCTGAGCCCCGAGGAGCGGGCGGCAGCGGCGGGGACCCTCCACGGGGCGCCTGGGGACAGCGTGGCCGGTGATGGCCGGGTGGAGGGGGGCTCGCCACTGGGGACGTCGAGGCAGGGGGGAGCGGAGGAAAAAGCCAAACCAGTGGCTGAGGGCTTGGAGCGGAGCGTGCTCTTCCGAGGGAACGTCCTCAAGGGCATGGCGCTGCTCTCCCACTTCTTGGAGCAGCGGGCAGCCACGGGCGACGAGGGCAAGCCCTACTCGCGCCTGGACAACAGCGTGCTCTACAGCCGCCTAGTCTCCCCCAGCACCACCCAGCTCGAGCTGCCCGGCAGGGATGGCAAGGACACGGGCTCGCCCACCCCCAGGGACCACAGCAGGCTGGGCCCTGGTGGCCACCCTGGCCCCAAGCTGGCTGTGTCAGAAGCCCCGAGTGCCGACTGCGTCCCTCCTGTCACTGAAGAGACAGTGAGTGCCATGGCCCCGTGCCCCACTGATCTCCTGGTGAGTAAATCCTGCACCGTGGGAGATGCTCGGCCGTCCTGGGCAGGCAGGGAGGTGGTGGCGTCTGAACCCCTGGAGCACCTTTCCCTGCTCCCAGCGCACAGCTTGTGCTTCCCATCAGAGATGCCATGGGGTGAAAGCCCCCAGCGCAATGGGAGGGTCCTGGGCTGGGTGATGGGAGGGTACCAGGATGGATGACAGGAGGGTGCCAGGGCGGGTGACGGATGGGTGACAGGAAGGTGCCAGGGCGGGTGACGGAAGGGTGCCAGGTCAAGTGATGGGAGGATGCCAGGGTGGGTGATGGAAGGGTGCCAGGTCAAGTGACGGAAGGGTGCCACGTCAAGTGATGGGAGGATGCCACCACACATGATGGGAGGGTCCCAGGGCGGGTGGGGAGGCTGATTACCAGCAGCGCAGGAATAAATGCTCGAGGTGTGGCTGCTCGGGGCGGTGGGAGGGATTGGCAGACACCAGACGCGAGGCTTCGGCTGCGGCTGCTTCGAGCTGCGGGGAGATGGCTGATGCGGCTGATGTCCCTCCGTGCTCCTCACCCACCCGTCCCCTTGGCTGTTCGCAGCAGGAGGACCAGGAGGGCTTCGAGAAGATCAACACCAGACCTGGAAAGGTACGGGGAGCGCGGTGGGGCCGGGCTGGCTGGCCGGGGCGCGGCGCGGCGCGGTACCGTAGCACCTCTGTGCTTTGTCACCCCCTCCCAGATCATCCTCTTCTCCGAGGGCGGCTTCGTGGGCCAGAAACGGGAGATCTGGGGTGACATCCCCGATGCCACGTCCTGGGAACTCTCACACACCATCTCCATCCGGGTCATCCGAGGCGGGTAGGGGACAGTGGCAGGGCGAGGGCATGAGGTGTGGACGTGGAGGGAGGGCTCAGCCAGGGCTGTGGCCGGGGATGGTGGCCGGGTCCCAGCCTGGGCTTCAGGAGTGACCGTCGGACCGGTGCTAATTACGGCGACTGCGATCCGGCATCGCGGCGGTGGCGGGACGCGGCGGTGGCAGGACGGTCGTCCCCACCCACGCTCTGCCCCGAGGCTCCCAACCGCTGCAGGGCAGCTGGTGAAAGCAGGATTTTCCCCCTCTTTGCTCTCCCGCTGCTCCCAGGTGGGTGATGTACGAGAAGCCGCGGTTCCACGGGCGCAAGTGCGTGTTGGCCGAGGGGGACGTGGAGATCGACAACCCCTGGACGGCGTACGGGCAGGGCGGGCAGCCCGGCAGCAGCCGGCCTTTCCGCATCGGCTCCTTCAAGAGGGTGGTGCGGGTGAGTGCAGGGACCCCTCCGAGCCTCTGACTCCCCCCAACATCTCCCAGCAGCTGCCAAGCGGGGGGTGCCAGACCCCCGTGACGCTGCTCTGCCCCGTGCCAGGATTACCGCACCCCCGAGATCAGCCTGTTTGAGGAGGAGAATGGCGAAGGTGCCCGTTTGACGTTCACCGACTCGGCCGAGGACACCCGCACGCAGGGCCAGCCACTTGCCGCTGCCTCCATCATCGTCCACTCGGGCTTGTGAGTGGGACCATGAGGCTGGGTGGGCACCAGCTGGGCTCCAGCATGGACTGGAGTGGGGTGTGATGCTTTCCCCCTCTTCCCCAGGTGGCTGGTTTACTCCAAACCTTTCTTCGACGATGACCCCTACGTTCTAGAGCCAGGCGGGTACCCCAATTTAAAGGCTTGGGGGGCGAAGGACCCGTCCATCTGCTCCATGCACCCCATCAGGCTGGTGAGTGCTGGTTGCAGGAGCGTTACTGGTTCCTGGGGTGCTGGGGCCGCATCCAGCCCTGGGCACAACAGGCGAGAGCATCTCCCAGTGGCTCCTGGTTCCCATCAGCAAGAGCTCGGTGTGGAAATGTGCTGAGCGTGGCTCTGGAAAGCGCTCCCGTGGGTTAGTGGTGAAGGAAAGCAACAAAACAAAGTCCAGAGGAGCTTGTTCTTGAATGAAAATGACCCAAAAATTAGCTCAGGCTTTTAAGGGGAGGATTGGATGTCCCCATGCTGTCCCCTCCTGCTACCGCAGCCTCACTGGGGCTCCTTCTCCTTCCAGGGCTGCCCCGTCGTGGAGAGACCTGGTGAGCCACAGGTGAGCACCGGGCCAGCGCCGGGGGAGGCCGTGGGGCCAGGATGGCCGTGGGACCATGCTTACCCCACCATGTCCCCAGGTGCTGATCTACGAGGCCGCGGGTTTCCAGGGCCGCAGCTTCACCATCAGCCGAGACATCTACGACCTAAAGCGCCTGCCCGGGCCGGTGCTGCCCACCGTGGGCTCTCTGCATGTCCTGGGCGGCTGGTGAGCGGCACGGGGTGGGCAGCACGGGTAGGGCTGGCATCCCGGCTGGAGCAGGCTGGGAAGGTGACAGTCATCCCTGCGAAAAGGCTCAGAGGAGCTGCCTGGGGCTGTGGGATGGTGGCGGGCAGCTTGGGCGAGAGGGTGGCACTGGACCATCGTGGGCAGTGTCCCCGTGTCCTGGCACGTGGAAATCCTCCAGAGACCTCACTGCCCGTGTCTGCCTGTGCTGCAGTTGGGTCGGCTACGAGAAGGAGGGCTTCCGTGGCCACCAGTACCTGCTGGAGGAAGGGCAGTACCAGGACTGGAGGCAATGGGGCGGCTACAGCAAGGAGCTGGTGTCCTTACGGCTGATACGGACGGTGAGGACAGTGGTGGTGGCATCACCTGGAGCCGAATTCAGTGTGGGCAGGGAGAGCCAGCCCCCCCATTCCCATCCGCATCCCCCAAAGGGAACCTTCCCTGCCTGCGTCAGGCAGCTGGGCATGGCCTGAGGTTCCCTCAACTCATCACACGCAGAGCTCTGGGTGCCCAGAGCTGCTCCCACCCTCCCTGGGCTCCCCAAGGCCAGGCAGGACCTCGGCTGCATGTGTGGGGAGCACCCGGCCCACGGCTCCTTCCTCCCGACAGACCGAGGGGTTCGGGGGGGCTTCTTCTCCCCACAGGACTTCTCCAACCCGGCACTGGTCCTCTTCGAGGCCATGGACTTTGAGGAGGGCTCAAGCGTGGAGCTGAGCGAGGCGCTCCCCGACACGCAGCTGGCCGGCTACGGCACCGTCACCCAGTCCATCCACGTGCTGAGCGGCGTGTGAGTGCGGGGACGGGGGAGAGGGGGGGCAAGGGGGACAGACGAGGAGGGGGCTGAGCCAGCACCCACGTTTTCCTGGCAGGTGGGTGGCCTACAAGGGCACCAACTTCTCGGGCGAGCAGTACATCCTGGAGAAGGGGGTGTACCGCAACTGCGAAGACTGGGGTGCCGCCGATTGCCGCATCGCCTCGGCACAGCCCATCCTGCAGGTGAGAGCACCAGACACCCCCCCACTTCACCGCGGGACCCACCGGTGCCGCCGTGCACGGGGCTGGTGGTGGCCAGGCTGGGTGAGCCACCAACCAGCCCCGCTCTGTCTGCTTCCAGGTCGGGGAACACAACCTCCACTTCGTCTCCAAGGTCAGGGGCAGCGGATGGGGAGGGGGACGTGCCCCCCTGGGGGATGTCACCCCTTGCGGGGCGGTGGCGATGCTTTGCTCCCCTCACTCAGGCCCTCCGCTCCCCCTCCCCAGATCCTGCTCTTCTCAGAGCCCGACTTCTTGGGGGACCACGTCGCCTTTGAGGAGGACCAGGACGCGCTGCCCACCGCCTTCGTCCCACGCTCCTGCAGGGTCCGCGGGGGCAGGTAGGGGGTCCCGGGTCTTTGCTGCCTCTGGCTGTGGACGGGAACAGGGACATCTCCTGGCAGGCAGCACCGCAGGTGTCCATGGGAGCTCCCCAGGGAGGGTGGGCAGGATGGGGGTGCTAGTGGGTGCAGGAAGGATGGGTGCCCACCACGATGGCCGTGTCAGCCCGGGTGTGCTCCTCCCCACCAGCTGGATCCTGTACGACGGGCAGGCCTTTGCGGGGGAGCAGCACGTGCTGTCCGAGGGCGAGTACCCCACGCTCAGCGCCATGGGCTGCCTCTCCTCCACCACCATCCACTCCTTGAAGAAGGTCCCGGTGGTGAGTGCTGCCAGCACTGGTGCAGAAACCCCCAGGAACCCCCTTTTTCCCCTCCCGTGGGTACCCCTGGCACTGGATCTCCGGCCTCAGAGCCCTCTGCACCCATGGATGCTCACTCCTCCTGCTTGCCCCGCTCACACCTCTTCTCTTCCCCCATCCCGTAGTTTTTCTCAGAGCCCTCCATCTTCTTGCACGGGCTGGAATGTTTTGAGGGGAAGGAGATCGAGCTGAACAATGAAGTGCGGAGTCTCCAGGCAGAGGGTTTCAACAACCACGTGCTGTCGGTGCGCGTCAAAGGCGGGATGTAAGTGAGCCCCAGCCCTGATCTCCCCCAGCCAGTGGGTGCTGCCTCCCTGCTGGGGGGTGACCGCACTCTGTCCATCCCATCCCGTCCCATCCCGTCCCATCCCATCCTGTCCCGTCCCGTCTCATCCCAACCCGTCCCCTGCAGCTGGGTGCTGTGCGAACACGGTGACTTCCGAGGGCGCCAGTGGCTGCTGGACTGCACCGAAATCACCAACTGGCTGACGTACAGCGGGCTCCAGCACGTGGGATCCCTCTACCCCATCCGTCAGGTGAGTGCTGGGACGGGATGGGATGGGGTGCAGGCACTCCCCTCCCAAAGCCACAAGCCAGGTGAGGTCCTTCCTCAGCCACCCATGGCACTTGGAGGTGCAGGCAGCAGGGCTCTTTGGTGCCAAAAAATAAAAAAAAGGTTTCTCTCTTTCCAGAGACGGATCTATTTCCGCATCAGGAGCAGGGAGCTGGAGCTCTACCTCTCCGTCCCCGACGACGTGGAGGACATGAAAGCGGGGCGGGTGGTGGTCTCCAGCCTGAGCGAGCAGAGCAACTCCGTCTGGTACTATGAGGACGGGCTGATCAAAAACCAGGTCAGGGCTCGTGTGTGCCAGCCAGCGCCGCGGCGGGGACCAGGGGAGTGGCAGGACTGGGGTGCTCCCTGCCCCACAGCGATCTTTTAGGGCTTACAACAGTGGTTGATGTTCTCCTTCCTAAGTCTCCTCTAGAGAAGTGAGGGCATCTCTGCCTCCCCCGTGGTGTTTTTGTCATCTTAATTGTCCCCACCTCTCACTGCAGGGTTTTCCTGCTCATCCCACGTCCCACCCCAGAACCAGCTGCATTTACAGGGAAACCTCTCTGAGCTCCAAGCCTTTGTGCTGGGCAGAGGCGATGGAGAGGAGCGGGCTGACCTGGTGACTGCTGCTCCTTGCAGGTGGCCCCCAACATGAGCCTGCAGGTCATCGGGCCAGCCGGGAAGGGCGCGAAGGCCGTGCTGTGGTCTGAGACCCGGATGCCACGTCAGACCTGGAGCATCGATTCTCAGGGACGGATCCGCAGCCAGATGTTCGAAGACATGATCCTTGATATAAAGGGTGAGGGCTCGGCACTGGCACAGGGGCTGCTGTCCCAGAGACACCCCCCCCCCCCCAAAAATGGGGTGTTTGGCCGTGAGATGGGGCACCCACCCCTTCACCGCCATCAGGAGCACATTCAGCCCTCCTGAAACCCACCCCTCACTCTGCAGGCGGTCGATCCTACGACCGGGACCACGCCATCGTTTGGGACGTGGCCGAGGAAAGACCCACTCAGCTCTGGGACATACAGGTGCTATGAGAGGGCGGCGTGCAGCCCTTGTGCCCAGAAGTGCCACGGGGCAGGACAGGGACAGCCCTGCCAGCATCCCCGCATCGGGGCGGGAGGCCTCCTGCCCCACGCACGCTGCACCCCAAACACCCCTCTGTCCCGACTGCTGCTGTGAAGGATGCCCACCATCCCCTCCATCACGAGGGGGAACCAACCCACCCCCTCCCAGGGACCCCCGTGCGTGGCTCACGAAGGATCCCACAGACATGACAGCGCGGGACCCTCCGGAGAGTGGCAGAGCCCCTTCCCCACCGGCTTCCCCCTCCGAACTGTATTTATGTACGTGTGTAACATACGGCCCTGCTCGTCTGGGCCAGCTCTGCCTGGGTGGTTGGTGTCCTTGTCCTTGTCCTTGCACTGGCCGCAGCCTGGCAGCTGCCATGCTGGGGAGCTGCCCCCTCACCCCAGCACCATGCCCTCCAGGGGCCCAATCCTGTCCCCGGGATGGGAGCCCCATGCCCTCTGGTGTCCATGGGCCACAGGCAGCACCAGGGTCCTGGGTTTCAAGAAGGACACCACCAGCTTCAGCTCAGGGGGGAGCCCAGCCTGCTGGTGCTGCGGGCTCGGGGGGTGTTCCAGCCGTGTGACCCCAGGGTGAGCTCTGCTTCAGCAGCCCTTAGTGTCCACACTGCAGAGCTGCGCCGTGGCTCGGGTCGCTCGTCTTCAAGGTCCCCGGGACAGAGGTCTCCTCCATCTGTGTGAAGGCAGGAGCTCCCTTGGGACATGACTCAGAGCCAGAAGGGACACAGGGTGAGACATCGAGCGCTTCTGTCCTCGCTGCTGGGGAGAGGAGACGGCTGCAGGCAAGGGCCCAGTTTGCTGAGCAGGTTGAGCCCAGTTTGGGGAGAGTCACCTCATTTGGCCAGTGATCGCTTATCAACCCTGCAGCAAAACCGGGCTGTTCTGGCGGCGACAGACAGCTCAGCGCCGTCCCGGGACGTTTCCTCGCCAGACTCGGGTGCGCCAAGGTCCTTACATCAGGTGTCTCCAGCTGGCCAGCAACCACTCTGGCTTTCGGCAACAGCCGTCATCAAATGTCCACCTTTATGCTGAGACTTGTCCCTGGTTCCCCCAAGGCGTGCCAGGACGACACGTAACGACAGGACAGGAGAGCAGGACGTGCTGCACAGGGACACACAGCTCCCACGTGCCAGGCCCAGGGGCAGACAGAGCCCAAACCACTGCCCGCAGGCAGGGTGGCAATCATAGAATCCTAGAATGGTTTGGGTTGGAAGGGACCTCAGAGACCAACCAGTTCCAACGCACCTGCCATGGGCAGGGACACCCTCCACTACACCAGGTTGCTCAAAGCCTCATCCAGCCTGGCCTTGAACACTTCCAGGGATGGGGCAGCCACAACTTCTCTGGCCAACCTGCTCCAGTGCCTCACCACCCTCATGGTGAAAAATTTCTTCCTTAGATCCCATCAAAATCTCCCCTCTTTCAGTTTAAAGCCATTGCCCCGCGTCCTGTCACTCCGTACCCTTGTCAGAAGCCCCTCTCCAGCTTTCCTGTAGGCCCCCTCTAAGTACTAGAAGGCTGCTATAAGATCACCCTGGAGCCTTCTCTTCTCCAGGCTGAACAGCCCCAACTCTCCCAGCCTGTCTCCATAGCAGAGGTGCTCCAGCCCTCGGATCATCTCTGTGGCCTCCTCTGGACCCACTCCAACAGCTCCATGTCCTTCTGATGTTGGGGGCCCCAAAGCTGAACGCAGCACTGCAGGGGAGTCTCATGAGAGCAGAGCAGAGGGGCAGAATCCCCTCCCTCGACCTGCTGCCCACGCTGCTCTGGATACAGCCCAGGACACGGCTGGCTTTCTGGGCTGCCGGTGCGTGTTGAGCTTCTCATCCACCAGCACTCCCAAGTCCTTTTCCTCCGTGCTGCTCTCAATCCATTCTCCACCCAGCCTGTACTTGTGCTTGGACAGATACCGAGCGCCAGCGCAAGCACCACAACCCCATCCCCACCCCGCAAACAACCCCGGGCGGGAAGGCGGAGGAGACCACCAGAGGACGGGGAGGGTGAGGGCTCGGCAGACACGCAGAGAGGACACTGCCACCCTGTATGGGCCAGGCTGGACCTGTGGCACCGCTGAGGCGCCTGGAAGCCACAGAGGGATGTCGAAGCCCAGTTCGGCGAGAACACCCTCCCAGCGCGGTGCCACTCCCGTAACGGAGACCCCAGAACGCCCCAATCCCCTCCCGCACCCACGGCCGCGCTTAACAAAAGAGATTCCAGCCCCTCACTCGCCTTTATATACCCCCCGCCAGGCCGCGATTGGCTAATACCAGAGCGTTTGGCTGCGCCGGATTGGTGGGGAGCACAAGCCCCTGCCGCGGGATTGGCCAGGACTCATGGGAGGGGTGAGGCCGCCCGGCCAGCGGGGGGCGCTGTGGACGCGCGGCGGTAACGGGCCCCGGTCCCGGTCTGAGGCCCGGCCCCGGGCCGTCCGGCCCGGGGCCGGGCCTCAGGACCGGGACCGGGGCCGGTGGTTTCCGTCAGCCCCGCAGAGCCCGAGGAAAGGCCTTAGGGGAGCAAAGACGAGCTTTATTTCTCAGAGCCTCGCAGCAGGCCCGCTTCCCAGCCGGCCTCAGGGCCTCGCTTCCAGCTGGGGCTCCTCCGGGATTTGGAGGCCGGAGGGAAGCGGGAGCACGGAGCAGGGAGAGGGCAGGGATGGGGAGCGTGGTGCGAGGGTCCGAGAGGTGCCGCTGCGGGGGAGCGCCATCCTTGGGGAGAAGGGGTCTTCTTGGGGGGAAACGAGGAGAGTCCCGGCGGGTCAGCGGAGGTGCAGGAAGAAAGCCACAGCCAGCCCCAGGGCGAGGGAGAGGAGGGGTGGGATGCTGTAGGAGGGGCTCAGGCTCTTCACGGGGAAGTTCGGAGTGGTGGAGAGGCTGGCTGTGACCCCCGTGTTGTCCGCCTGGCCAAGGGGCTGGAAAAGAAAACAAGGTTGAGTCAGGCATCACTCCCAACAGGGGTGAAAAGCCCCCAAGAGCCCTCGCCTGGCCGCCCTGGGAGCCCCGGTGCCCTCGCTGCCCCTTGCCAGGGCGAGCACGTGGCCTCCTCTCCCCCGGCAGGTTCTCCTTCACACCACACATGGAAATCACCGTTGGGTTTGGGGTTTTCCCAATGCAGGGAGTGAAGCGAGCTGTCCCGCACATCGTTGCCTTGTTTCTAGCCAGGGGCTTGTCAAAATTGGGGTGGGGGGAGCAGAAGCCAAGGAGGTGGTCTCTGCCCCTCACAGGACTGCGAGGAAGCAGCTGGGGTGGCCCACAGGCCCTGCAGTGGAGGACGTGGAGTGCAGGAGCAGAGCTGGGAAATACCCGTGCTGGAAGTGATGGGGAGGAGGTGGAGGGACCCCCGTGCCCCTGGGCTGTCGCAAGCAGGGACGTTGCAGTCGGTGTGTGAAATGTAACACAGCCGGGATGGTGATTTCAGGGCAGTTTCCTTCCGTCTCTAAAGACTGGCACCTTCCAAATTAAGGTGGTTGCATGAATCCCTCCTGCCCTGGCTGGGCAGGACCACTCTCTCTGCGTTTTTGGTCCTTTCTGGGACTCCTGGTGTAAATGGCTGTATTACGCCTGCAAACAGTGACTGCAGCAACAAGTGCTGCCCTGGGCTGCTGGTTCCCTCCATGAACCAGCCCCTACACTGGTTTGCACTGGTCCTCGGGTCCCTCTGGGGCCAGGGCAGGGCCCGGGATGGGGCCCCAACAGCCGGCTCTGCCCCCTCCCAGGCACTCCTCCACTATGGGGGGTTTTGGCTGGTTTGCCTGGCCACAGAGCGGGATGCCCAAAACACAAATGCACCCCATGGAGCCAGCAGCAGTTTGCAGCTGCGTGGAGTTCGTGAGCGAAACAAGCACAGACAAATCTGGCCTCGTTACCAACACAGTGTAGAAAAAATAAACCAAAAATCAACCAGAGAGCTGCTCCGAATAGCATCATCCTCCCCAAAAGTGCTGTCGTGTTTCTTCCTCCCACACAACGGTCCCCACTCAGGAGAGCACCAACACCCACCAGCACGGTGCTCTAATCAAGCCCCCATGGAGCCTCCCAGCAGGAAGGAAAATCACCTCCAACAGGGAGAGGCTAGAGGAAACCACACAGCTGTGTGCCCACCCAGCATCCCTATGCCATGCCCAGTGTCTCCAGTGTCCCCACAGCCATGCTCAGTGTCCCCACAGCCATGCTCAGCATCCCCACGCCAGGCACGGGCTGGGGCCAGCACCCAAAAGAGAGGCTGCAAGATGAGCTGGAGAGCTAAGTGTGAAGGTTACAGCTATGAGTGATGCTCTTAAGTTAAAAAATCCTTTAAAAAAATAAAAGGCAACATATGGAAATATTTGGACCTTATGGATCGCAGTGCAAAGCTCCTGGTAAGACACTCAGGGCTGAAGCCAAATAGAAAGTCAAACGCTCAGGTTTCCAGCTGATGTTCAGCAGAAACTCTCCCACCAGTTGAAGCCTTGAGCCCCCCGACTGCCGTCACAGCCAGGGGACAGCGCTGGCTGGACCCCCCGACCCCCACGGGGCTGGCACCGCGGGGTTTCTCTTACCAGGCAGAGGGCGAGCAGGAGGAGCAGGCGGGTGAGCTGGAGGGGCTGCATGGTCGGGGCTTGGCTCACGCTGTGCCGTGACACTTCCTCATCTGCCGGCAGCGACTGCAGTCGGAGGCTTTAAGCGCAACGGCTGCCCTGTCTCACCAATCACACCTTCCTTCCCTGCACCAGCTCCACCGCCCCAAAGGGCCATTGGAACCCAGGGCAAGTCGCATCCGCTGCTGATGCTGTGAGGGAGAAGGTGCAAGACACATCATGGGGGATCTCCAGGCAGGGACACCACCATACAGCCCTTTTGGCCTCGCTTCTCTGGAACTGTTGATCTACATCACCCAGCATGAGAGCAGCTCCTGCTCCCTGTTCCCTGGCGTGGCCACACAGCTGGCTCCGAGTGGGACGTCTTGGCCACTGTCTCCAGCAAAGTCAACAAGCCCCTCGCCCTGCCTTTTCCCACATCACAAACCGCCATCTGCAGCATGAAACCCCCAGGCTGAGCTCTGCTTCTGCCCGGGGGCTCCCTATCCTGTGCCCCACACCCATGAAGGACTAATAGTGGTTACGGGTTGAAAACCTCCCTGGTTCACTGTGAGGGTTTGCAAATTGCAGCCGACATTTCAACAAGGGCTCAGGGTTGCATCGTATAACAAAACTCCCTCCCTGCAACTCAGGGCAGAAGCTGGCTCCAAGCTGTCCCTCTGAATTTCAGTTACATGCCTGGGATAATCTGATCTGGGTTACAGATCCGGGAAATGCTTCCTTCCAGTTCCCCAATATCCGTCTCCTCGCAGCAGATCTCTGAGCTCCCTCACCCGCTCAACTGTGGCAGCAGGAAACAAAAGGGATCTGGTTATTTGGAGACTGTTTGAAGCCAAGCAAGCTACTGCAAGGTGCTGAGCGTGGCCCTGAAGCACACCTGTTGTCTGGTTTTGGGCTGGTGAAGCGCATCATGGCACAGCAAGCTCCTCTACCCGGAGCTGGAGGCTCCTCTGCGACAAAGCTTCACCAAATTTAGGTTTTGTGCTTCATAGACGCGTCAAAATGAAAGTTCCCTTGGGGACAGCCAACTTCCCATAAAAGGTGCTAAAAATCAGCCTGTTCTGCTCATCTTCAAACTGGCGAGGCCAAGCTCTCTGGAGAGCAGAGCAGCGGCGGCCGCGACAGGGGGACATGTGGGAAAGGCTCTCTGGATGGCAGCAAGCGCTGGGGGGAGTTCAGAGCATCAGCAAGGCAAAAAGAGGGAAACCATCTGGAAAACAGCGACAGAAGCAGCAGGTGATAAAACTCGGAGCAGCCCCAGGCCCAGCTGTGCCACAGGCCGTGCCCATTAGCTGAAGCGAAGGGTGCGCAGACGGCGGCTGCGGAAGGGAAGCGCGGCTGCGCGTCGCGCTCCTGCACCCGGTCCCACCCTGGGACCGGGAAACTGGAAACGCTCCGACATGAACGGAGGTTGAAAAAGCCTCGCTTTGCGGGCACGGAACGGGCACGGAGCGGTTCGTCCGGGCCGGCGGCCGCACGGAACGCAGCCCGCGCCTCCTTCCTCTAGTGCCAAGCGGAGGGGGCATCCCCCGGCGCATCCCTCCTCCAGTGCCCAACGGCGGGGGCATCCCCCGGCGCATCCCTCCTCCAGCCGCGGGTTCGGGGAGCAGCGGGCAGCGGGAAAGGCCCCGCCATGGGCCAGGGGGACACATCACAGGCCCGGGGGACCTCGGGGCAGCCCGCCGAGGGGCCGGGCAGGGCCCCGGTGGCACCGGGGGGGCACAGCGGAGGCGACGGCGGGTCCCGCAGGGCCCCGCGCTCCTGCCGCCTCGCCCTCCACGTGACCGAGGCTGAGCCAATCGCAGCGGCCCCGCGTCGCCGTGGCAACCGCCGGTAAACAACATGGCGGCGGCGGCGCGCTGAGCGCGGGGTGAGTGCCGAGGCAGCGCGGGGCGGGGGGCGCGGGGGTCACCCCTCGCGGTTCAGGACCCCTCGCGGTTCAGGACCCCCCGTGCCCGTGAGACCCCCCCGAGCGATCCCCCGCCCAGGGCCCGCCCGCACGGGGACCCCCGGGGCCGCACCGGTGACGCCCGTTATTTTGAGCCCCTTTTTGCCAACGATCCTTCAAAAAAAACCGACGCCACCGGCCTTCTGGCTGCGCGTGACGGTGACAGGCTCAAAAAACCCCAAATAAAACTGCCCCGATTTCTTATCGGCTGCCTCCCGGCCAGCATCGGGTACCAGCGATCCCCATCAGTCGTGACTCACACGGGTTCGCGTTTCCTCGCTCTCAAGCAGAGAAGAACCGTTTTCTGCAGCTGCAATGGCATCACAAGCGTCAGCTCTGACATCCGCTCCTGCCCTGATGCAGCGGGCACCGCTGCACCTCACTCACCCGGGTTTCACCCCCCTCTGCTCTCCGGCAGCTCCTACAAACTGTGCCTCAAGGATTTAAACTGTTCTACAAGGCACAGATTTAGTTGTGCGTGGAACATCCACTCTGCCCAGGAAGCAAGGATGTATGGATTGGGAAGACAGGCTGATGAGAAAAATGTACAGTCTGGGCTTTTTTGGACAGCCTTTTCAATTACATTTAAAAGCATTTGCCCATCAAGCAAGTCCTCCCAAAGTTAATGAGCCCAAGCTTTATTCTTGCATACTATCCCCTCTTATTTTTACTGAAAGGGCAGAGCTGCCCACGTTCACTGCCTCCGTTGGTAAGGCTTTTCTTACCATCCTGCATGTTTTGCAATGACTGTAGCTCTCTCTCCCCTACATGTGTCCAAAATCAGATAAGTACCAAAAGGTTCCCACATCCTCAGCAAGCCCTAGAGCACATTAGACACATTAGAGTCTCATCTATTTTTACAGTTCCATTTTAGGTCACATCCTTTCTACAGATCTTAGAACAAAAACTCTCTTTCCACTCCTGGTGAAGTTTGTTGCTTCTGTTAATCCCAGAGTATTATGATTTTTGTTAAAATACCTCAATATTACCACTTTCTGCCTCACTGCGCAGTGCAGGATGCTCTATACGAGTATCATGGTCTTCTGACAGCCCCATTTTGTGTTCACTCTTCCCAGCTGCTGAGATTGTACCTTCCCTCGGGTCCTGGCTATAACGAGTGGCCACAACCGCTCATTAGTCTGAGGGTGCTTATGAGAGTGAATGGACTGGGCCACCCCACTTCCTCCTGTCCTCTCTTTCCCTCAGCATAACCTCAGTATTTCTTTACCTGCTTTTGGAGAAGTTGTATCCAAAACGCTGACCTGTTTTCTTTCTTTCATGCTTTTCGTGCCTCTTCTCAGAAGACGACAGGCTGTCTCGTAGGACAAAGAATCCAGCGCAAGGCAGTCTTCCCTCCTGCTCAAGGGGGACAACACTAAAAAGAATATGCAGGGTAAAGTCCCTCAACAATTAGGGGATTCTGGGCCATCACAGTTTCTCAGGGACAGTCTGGTGGACCCAATACCCCAGGCCAGGGCTAATTCCTGCGGTCCCTCTCCTACTCTTGCGTACACAGTGTGCTGTTGGTGACACAGCCATTTCCCTACCAGTCAGGAGACAAGGGTACTCTACCCAGTACCCCCAAAAGGTGCCCTTGTCCTACCCACTGTGGCAGAACAGGAATTCTTGTGTGGGGTCCCCTGTGGTGTAGATAAGTCTCTGATACTGATCACCATTTTAGAGAGCTAACGTGTTTTTGTGCTTTCAGGCGCAGCTCACACCGACATGGAGCTTGTGTCCTCCATGATGCAAAAAATCACTCTGTTGGAACAAAAGATAGAGAAACAAGCACAAGAAATCCAACTGAAGGTAAAAATCCTGCCCCTTACTGAACCTGGTCTGTGCCCTGCTTTGATGGTTGAAGTCACAGTAGCGTGACACCTGCTCAGACCTAGTTTGGGCTAAAAAAAGTCCATCTGTAGCCTGCTCTGTTAATGACACAAACAAGTCTTTGCAAAGCAATTGTGTCAGTCCTTGAGGTGGGAGAGTGGGCAGTCCCTGCTGTGACTTCTTGAAGAAAAGACTCTCCACACCCTTGCCGGATCTCTTTGTGTTGTTGCAGCTTAGAATAAATACTCTTTTTTTTTTTTTTTTAAGAGATGGCTGCAGAGATGCTGGTTTTGTTTCTAGATCAGCCACTTTCTGCAGGTCAAAGCATGAGCTGTGCCTGTGCAGGAAGCACAGGGGCACAAGTCCGTGTGTCCATCTACGGCTCTTGTGCAGCTGGAGGAGGGGGAGATAGGTCAGTGTGTCCCTCACCTGTTCTTGGAGCAGTGCATTTGTATCCCACCCTTCATTTGAGTCTAATTAAAGTATTTGTGAGGTGATACAGCCTTTCTGACCCTTATTTTACCTGTCTCTGAGTGGGGGTGAGAATACGTGCACCAGTGACTCACCCAGCCAGGACTAATTACGCAAACTGTGCCGCAAGGTCCTGAAGGCCAAGGAACTAAACAAGGTTATTATTTATTCTGGTCCTGAAGGACAGGAGGATTGCTGAACTTGAAGAGAAGATGAAGACTCTTCAGAAAGGAGAAGGTAAAAATTGTTCTACCCTTGGCACCTTGCTCCTACCTGTGGGAGAGCTACAGAGCTCCTGGTACTGCAACAGAGGAGGCTTGGAGACCTCCCTGAGCCATCCTTGCCTTAAAAGCCCAAGAACCTCTTTGGTGAGTGGTACCAGTTACACACACAGCATGGTTCCCCAAAGCAGATCCGCACTTCAGACTTGCATCTGTTACTCGCTTTTTCTTGTGTGGTGCAAAACATTATTTCCTGACCTACTTTCTCTGGGTTACTAAGTTTCTATGAACATAGACCAACCACACAGATACCTGAGGACAGTCAGGAAAAAAAAAAAAAAGAGCGGTTGATATTGCAGAGTTCAAACAGGCTGGAAAAACAGAGCTACTCACAGCTAAGTGAAACCAAAAATCTGCTTGGGAGTCTCAGTGTTACAGGTCCAGGCTCACTTGTCCCGTAAAGCAGCCGAACTCTAAATTGAACCCAGCTTAGAGTGAGTCACTGAAGGTCTTTCCCCTCATTCATTTCCCTGGAATCCAGCAGTTCCCCAGCTGAGCCCAGACATGTTTCCTACAATGGTTGAACTACCTTGTTAGCACAAAGCTGTGGCAAGTTCTCCGTTTCCTGAGCAGAGAACAAGAATATGCCTGTCAAACCACAAACATGTGTTTTGTACCTCATCACACATTGTTCTAGCCATTCAGCCTAGGTTCCTGGATCCAGCTTTAGTGGACACCTGCTCATTTTTTTAATAGGTCCCTTAAGACTGAGTAAGGCAAGCAATTCTCATCGTATAATTGCAAACAGCACTGCTCACATCAGCTTCCTCCAGCATAAAACTTCACCAGTATCGTTCACAACTATCTTTTAGTCTGTCAACATCCTTATCAAACTGCTGCAGGTTGGATTGTCAGGGACCAGCATGGAGAGCTCGTGTTCAGCTCCTGTGTTGTACGGGCCTGGGTTCACTTATGGTACAGGCAGGTACTGCTGGGACACCTGCGCTGTGACACAGGTTATGTGTAGCTCTTCTCTAAGGCTGTGCACAGAAAAACCAAGTCTTCCCTTTCAGATGCTCCTGACTCATCCACAGCAGAGGAACTGGAAATTAGGTGCCTTCAGCTGCAGACCCAGGTCTGGGAGATGGAGGTGAGACACCTGCTTCGCTTGCCCTAAGCCATCTGCACCTTTGCTGTGAGATCGTTGCAGTCCCAGATGGCTTGGTCCTTTTCAAGCTGCCACTTTGATCATCACAATTCTTCACCTCACTTCTCTGAAAAGAAAGAAAAGGTTGGGTGTAAGCTACAGAGCAGCAGGAGTTTTTTTTTTAAATATACAAACATTTGTGCTTTCTGTGAGCCTCTTCATTTTGATTTCTAGGACTGTAGAAATATTCTTTGCAGCTACTACAGTCTTGGGAGATTCCTGTATCACTACAGATACTTCCATTCTCCCTTTTGCCTACTACAAGTAAAGCTGCTACTACTACCCTGCCAGTGAGTTTGTCTGTCTGCCAGGGACAAAGAGCCCCAAGACATACCCTCTCTTTCACCTCCACTTCTGCTTGTCGCAATCACAGCTGACCACTCTCCGGCCTCCCTTTCTAGTTTTTTGAAGCTCTGGTCTACAATGTTGACTTGTACTTCCCTCTTTCAGCGGTTTCTAAATGACTACGGTCTGATTTGGGTTGGAGAGAGACATGAACAGCTGAAAGATTTAGAATCGCTCAAGGATGAAGAAGAGGTGCCAGCAAGGAGCCTCTGGAAGCCAGGTAAAGCACCGGCACGCTGCTGAAGCAGCTATCCTAACTCCTGCTGCACGCTTAGAGAAGGTACGATACTCCCCAGAACAGACAAGCATCAACGACCCAGAATAGGGGCCTTGAGAATTCGTGATCTTGTGCTGAGGTCTTCACATCAGGCCACCTCAGGGACAGAGACGGGAGCAATTTAACAGAAGCTAAGCCAGGCAGAACGCTGGTATTTTTATAAACTTATATTTTATAAGCCCTGTCTAGGGGGAGAGGAGAGAACCCAATGGCTCAGCCATTTGGAAGGACACTCTCACAGCAGCTGCTTTCTGAACAGTTCACGTTCCCTAAATGTTTGAAGCTTGATTGCTCTAATAACACTGATGTAAAACGGGTGGAAAATGGAATCAGACGCTTTGTGTATGTAGTAGCTGTAGTAACTTGCCCACATTGTCTGGCTCCATCAGAGAGTATTGTTTGTCTTTCCTCCCAACCACCACGTGAGTGGTTTAATTGAGACCTGATTGTGCTGTATGGGGTCCAAGCATATTTGGCAACGGCTTTTTAGGAAGTGGTAACAGAAAAAAAGAATAATACTCGGGCTGTACAGCCAATGCTGCTTCCTAACCACTGTGCAAATATTAGCTAACTAATCCTTCCCTCCCTTAGATACAGGAGAGAAGATGAGGGAAGTAGTTGAAATAATTTCATTGCTTTCAGCTCACTTACCCTTTTTAAGGGAGACATCCCCCACTCTCCTTTATCAAACCGTAAAAAAGCAGAACAGAAAATACCAAAGGCTTTACCTCTGCCTACATCTCTTTCATTTCCTCTTCTTATTTCCTTCTTTATCATCACAACTCTTCTACTGCTTCACCCTACCACCCTTCTCAAGCACCCAGATAAACATCCTCATCCCAGTCCCAGCAAGAGCGAGCACTCTGCTGGTGGCAGCCGCCTGTGCTTACACTGGCGTTTCCTCAGCGAGTCCGCCCTGATCCATTTATCCAATCTAGTTAATCCCACTAGTTGAGTTCCTCGCTGTGCATTTTACAGCACCACGGTAAGGGACAACACAACACTTCTGAAACGACAACCAAAGACAAGGAGCTGAGTCTCCAAAGAGCTGGTTGCAGCTGCAGCTGGCTCCGGAGCTCTTAGCTTGCAGCGAGAGGGTTGTTTCCCTGCTGCCCTGCCCCTGTGGCTTTGCACACACCCATGCAAACACCGCAGCACCGGTGTTGCACCACACTTTGTGAAACTGCGGAAGGCGAAGCGTGGAGAGGCAGCGCAGACGGTCCAAAAATGTCAGGACTCAAAACGCGCCTCCAGTTCCCACAGAGGCGAAAGCTGCTCCGCCGGCATCCCCCTTCCCCTGTAACTCTGATCCCTCTGCCACAGGTGATGCGGTTGTTTCCAAACACCAGGTTGATTTCGATTTAATTTTGGAAAACGTGAAGGATTTGAATGCGCTGGCTGGAGAAGGCATTTCTCAAATCCAGCACACGCCTGGGGGTGCTCGGCTGAGACAGCCGGAGCCCCTCCCGCTCACGCTCTATCAAAATGGGATGCTCATGTGCAACGGACCCTTTCGGCCCTACGAGGACCCATCCACACAGGTACGGAAAGGTCTGGAGAGGAATTAGACTTAGAGCCACCCTGCTATCATTCCCTAAGCCTCAGGAAAAGGGAATGTATAGGAATAGGGCTTGTGAGCTCATCTCAGTCCTAAAAAGAAGCAGCTACTGAGGCCTCCAGCTTCTCACCTGCATTCCCATGGTGCCTTTAAAGACTAGTGTATCTTGGTGTACTAATTTTTAGAGATGGAGATTCTGGACCTTTTCTGCAGCCTTTTCTGCATGGCAGTAACACCACAAACAGGAGCTGCTCAGAAGGAATCTATCAGTCATGAGATAAATAGGAAGCCTGGGGTGTGACCATGAGCTCTCATTTTGTTTCAGCAATGCCTGCAGGATATTATGGATGGCTATTTCCCTTCAGAGCTGCAGATGCACTACCCGGACGGCATCCCTTTGCAGGTAAGCAGCGCAAAACCCTACTCATCCGCTTTGTAGAAGAAGTTGCTGTCTTGCTTCCCAAGAAAATTGTTCAGGTTTTTCACTAGTCTGCTAGACGCCTCCCAAAACAAATTACATTTGAGGGTTGTACACGCAGCTTAATTCCGTGCACGTGTGTCTCGGGAAAGGGTGTCTGGGAGCACACCTGCGAGAGCCGTTACAGGAAGTCAGAGAGCATTTCGGCGCTCGGACTGAACGGTTTCTCTGCCTCGGTGAATCTTGGCTTGGAACACGAGATCTAAGAGCATAGCAGGCTTTGTAGAAGGCAAGTAGCACGTGCAGCATCTGAAGAGCTGTAAGAAAAAGCAGGAAAAAAGAGTTCTCAAATAGTTGCCTCGGAAAAGCTTTTAAAAACAGATTGAACACGTATCTCTCAAGGAGGATGTCGGGAGAGTTTATTTTGCTACAGTTTAAATGGATTTGGCCACCTGAGGTTCTTTGGGGCCCTGATTTTTGATTTCTCAGAAATGGCAAAAAGCCAAGGCCATATTTTCAGGCAGAGAGCCTCAGAGGACTCTAATCTAGGTCTTCAAGTGCTTCCGAAACGTAAGCAGGCACAAGCAGAGGGGTGCACTGGCCCACAGCCACGAAGAAAGCAGGGCACGACTGCGTGGGCAAGTACGAGGTCAGGACGGCCAGAGGGAGCTGGTAGGTGCAGCAGTTCAAGTCAGATGGAAGAAGGAGGATTATTATGTGAGGCTCTTGGGGCTGTGGTTTCCTTTATCCATGAGTAGCTGGCCACATCTGGAAGCCACAGTAGAGTAACCTGGGGTAAACACAGGCACAGAGCGCATCCACTGGACACATGGGCAGTCAGCCTAAGAGGAACCCAGACAGAAAGACTGCCTCTATACAGCTGTCCCCGCTGCTGGGGGGCTCAGGGAGCACTCTGCCTTCCTTGGGTGGTTAGAGCCATCCGACAGTCCCTGCTGCAGCTTCTTTCTGCCAAAGCCCTCTCCAGACCCAACCTGCTGCTTTCACAGCACTTTCCGCCTGGAGAGCATTTTCAAGTGCTGAACGGACACGGAGGAAAGGCCAGGTCTGAGGATATTAAAACTCGTGGAAAGGAGCAGCTAGCTAGGATCTGTTGAGATAGATGAACAAATCCCTTGCGGGCTGGGTGGGCTGTCCCAGAGACTTGATGGTCCCTCAAGATTTGCTTTGTTTGAGAGCTTACTGAGCTGGAAATGCATTTCATTGAGTTTGGACAGATGAAGTAGCTTCCAAGAAAGCAGCTCTCTTGGTTTCAGTTGGGGTTTATAACTGTTGGTTGTCATTGCTGTAGTTTAGCGGGCTCTGCTGGAGTAAGAACAAGCTTGTGCAACAGCCAGATTTGCTTATGGCAGTTGGCCTTAATCCAACAGGTCACTGACAGAAGGGACGTGGTATTTCAGGAGAGAGACCTTCCAGGGAGTTTTCCTGGCCACGGCCAAGTGGTTGGCCATTCGAAATCAAGTCAGGTGCAGGAAACCAGCAAGATCCCAGGTAAATTCTTAAACCTGCCTCAAAAACGCAGCTAACTGCCAAAGAGCAGAATCGAAACCTTACTAGGGCAGTCCAGCTGGTAGGAGGGGCACGTGTAAGGTCTCAGCAAGGAAGGCAACACTTCTGGGTCGGAGTCCCAGTGTTGCTTCAGGAGCTGGGAGCCAGGCAGCACACATGGTGTCCTCTAATCATTAAATCCTCCTGAAGAATGAGACATGACAAGCCACAAAAGACCAAAAGAGCAGCAGGATTCCAAAAACATATCTGCCCCGTGCCTTTTGAAAGGCCAAGCTCCTCCTAGCTTCACTGTTATCAGCATCAAAGGATGCTGAGGGAACCCTGCAGATCTGGGGGTGGGGGGTACCTTGCAAACAACCTTTGGTTCTCCTACAAACTCATACTGTAAAGGTGGACATCTTCAAGCCAGACCAGCATTAACTGTATCAAATATGGGACGATTCCTCTTCAGACTTTCATAAGAGAATATGGGACATAAGGTGAGGTCACAGATTTCTCATTTTGATTCTAGATTCTTTCAAGAGCTGGAAAGTCAAATGCAGTCAGTCATATAGACACAAAATAGTGGGTTTGTGCATGCATAACCAAATAACCCAAACACTTGCATTGCCTGTCAGCAACATCTTCCTATTTATATGAAACTTCACTACTTGCTCGTTCCTCTCAAGGGCATTCACAAACAGAAGCTGTGCTAAACATTTCCTTTATCCAAGTAGTAAGAAAAAAAAAAAAATTGCCCAGTACCACTACAGAAAAAGGAGAGGACACCTACAAATACACCCTCATTAGAGGAAAAATTTTCTAAATGCTTAAAAATTGTCATAGTTCCAGTTTTTCCTGTTCACAGCAGGGCTAACCAGGTTTCTATCTGTTGTGCCTCGCAGCTGCGGGCTGAACGGGCTGCACAGTTGCTCACTATTGATGTTGACGATCTTGTGGGCCAGAAAGTGGGACAAGCTTCAATAGAGGAGACCAAGAGCCAGTGCCAGCCTAGCTGGGGGAGGTTAGAGCTCTCCCTGTCGGCTGTTCCACTCTCTCCGTTCACCAAATCAACGTATTCTGGGGGAAAATGGTTTATCAAGAAGGACACACACAGACATGTCTCCCCTCTGCTCTGGCAGGTCCCAAACTCTCCTTGGAGCAGTTTCTCAACAAGCTTTCTAAGTTCTCAAAACGTGGAGGAGAAGCAACCGGTGTCCAAGATTCAGCCAGAGCAGCACAGCAGGTATGAGTGGACCCCCCAAACACTCGCAGGAGGAGGCCAGCAGTGATTCCCACACTAGGAATTCCTCAGGTCCTCCCTCCTCCTCCTCCCAGAGAGGCTCTACCAGAGCACACGTGGCATTTTGGCACCTGCTCCTGGGCTTTCCTGGCTCCGTGTAGAGCAGGCAGTGGTACCACTCACCTCGTTTGGTTTCAGGGCTCTGATGGAATATGGAGCAGCAAAGAGATCCTGATGGAGACACCCAGGCTGTCTACCATGGAGAGGTACAGGCATGGTCCCTCCATTCCTACCCTGTCAGGCTCTCATCTTCCTCCTATTTCATCACCAAGTGTTTATTTCAGAGGTTTCAGTTGAGAAAGTAAACGGACTTGTCCATTTTATCTTATACCTTAGAAATAATTTAAAAAAAAAAGGGCAAGTTTGGTCTTTTGGGAAGACCTCTGTATGATTCATGGTGTACCTGCCATCTTTTACATCTCTAACAAAAGCTTCTGTTGTTCAAAATATTACTTATTGCTGTGAAATACTTCTCCTGACAGCAAGCCAAGGCCTAAAAGTTTGAAACCATCTAAAGAGCTGTTTGCGGTCATGTTAAACGGGAGAATTCCTCCAGGAAGCTGATGCCCAAGTGGGAGGGCACGCTAACAACACTTTTCCACTCATAGTCTTCTGGCAAGATAAGCCCCAAATAGCTAATGAAAAAAAAACCCAAGCAGATTATTTTTAATCAAAAAAGTAGGGCGAAGTACTTACCAGACAGCCGTGATCTAAAATGAAAAAGCTAAAAAAGGTCAGCAACCCTCTTTCCAAGGCACCTCTAAGCAGGGAAAGCAAAGCAGCAGTTTGATCTGTGGGTTGGTCTGCTTGCCTTGTTCATCCCAAGGACATTCCCAAACATGAAACGCCTCTGCCTGTTCGAATCACCCAGCAGAGCCTTCGCTCCTCAGCTGAAGAGGTTTTCTCACCTCCAGGGTGAAGACAGCTGGAGAGGCTGAAGCTTCTGCCCCTGACGTCTGCACCCTCCGCATCAAATCTGAGAGCGGGGAGCAGACCTACGTGGTAAAGATGCTGTTCACAGAGACCATAGGGGACCTGCGCCAACACCTCGCCCATGCCAGGTAGGCGTCGGACTTCCTCCCTCCTCACTCCCTACCCAGCCCTGTAGAGCCCCAGGGAAGGTATCCCAGATGCCACCCAAGGCCCTGGAGCTGTGCTTCAAACGGATCAGCCTGAGCTGAGCAAGGCTGGGGGTGCCAGTCACAACCCCAGGAGCTGCTGGGCATCCTCTGCTGATTTGGTTCCACCACCAGAGACGCTCTGTGGGCAGCACTGCCAGGGTCATGCCTAGCTCAGGGCATTTCATACCCACCTTCGCCAAAAGCTGACACAGCAGCAGAGAAAAGCTTCTTTCATCCTCCCAAAATTGCCATCTGACCCAGGTCCATCACTGCCTTTGCCCACTTCCAGCTGCTCCGCAGCGCTCACCTCTTGCCACCATTCCCAAGGCATCGGTGAGGAGGCTGAGCTGCAGCCTTCAGCTTGGCTGTGGGATGAGCTGCTGGATAAACACCATCCTTCGCTTAGCCAGCTCTATATCCCAACGCATTTAACGCTGCCCAAGGCCTCACATGTCCCTTTGGGGACAGTTCCAGACAGCTGAGGGGACCCCTTTGCTCTTCCCCTCTTCCCAGATCCTGCTGCAGGCCGTAGCTCTGGCCTCTGTCCGAGCCCACGATGAGCTCACTGCTGTCGGGATGCAAGAGCCTCCTTCCCCGGCGCAGCTGCGCGGGCTGGAACAGCCACTCCGTGCCTGGCTGCTTGCACTTTGGGCAGGAAGCCCTTTTTTCTGCTCGGCCTGTGCTTGTGGAACGGTCTTTCCCTCTGCTCTTACAAAACCACAGCTGGATCAGCCAGAGCATCTCGGCAAAACCTTGGGGGATCCCGTGTGCGGGAAAGACTGTGCTGTTCTTTCCTAGGGGTGGAGACTCCGACTCGTATGAGATCATCAGCACCTTTCCCCAGAGGGTGTACGCTGACAACTCCAGGAGCCTGCAGGAATGCGGGCTGATCCCAAACGCCTCCTTGCTGCTGCGGAGAAGAGACCCCTCCCAACAAGAGGGGGGGACACGGCTGCAACCAGCTTAACAGCTCCTACCAGCAGCTGCTCCCTGCAAAAGGAAAGAGCTGCCTTGCACCACCAGCTGTCACAGCCTCACCCAGCTGGGACGGGAGTGCAGAGGGGTGTCTTGCTGGGTTCAGTGTCATTGTGCTGTTACCCGGAACGGAGAGAAGAGCTCGGAGGCAGCAGTTTGGCCTCTCCCTTTGGCAGAGGGTGCCAGGCCCAGTCCTGCTGCCTCACGGGCAGATGCTTTTCCCCAAGACGGGTGGGCTCCTAACACAGGGGCGTTCATCGGCTCAAACCTGAGGCTGGGGTTCTCACCTCTGCAGGCTGGTCCCCACCCAGGGAAGGCCACCAGCTTTGCACTGGTACCAGACAGTTGCTCAGCTGGGCTCAGGACAGACAAACAGCCAGGATCAGTTTGCTTTCCACACACAGCTGCTCCCCAGGGATTTCAACTCCACTTACACCATGAGAGAAACTGGTTCAGTGATACAGTCCCTGGTGAAGCTAAACCCAGAGGCCTTGAAGCCATTGCAATGCTGGGACCGAGCCAGCCCCATCTCAGCCAGGAGATCCTGCTACTGGGTTTCCTGTACGTGAACAACTCCTTCCCTTGGCCAGCCCCCAGCTGCAGCGGGGCCCAGGCTCACGGTCACACTGAGCCTGCCCGCAGCGGCCCCGAGCTGCTGCAACAGGACACCATGTCATTGGAGAAGAGCATAATCCCTTCGCTGCTTCTCTGCTGAACTCTGAGTAAAGCATCTTCCTCCTTCTTCCTCCTTGCAGGCCCCCTTCCCCACATTCTTCCTGTTTCAGCTGTGACAAGCTCCCACTTGACTCCCAGCTGCCGACACTCCCACTTGTGCGAGGCAGCACCTTCTGGCAGGTTCCCTTTTAGCAGAGCCCCAGCCCTCATTAAAGGCTCCCAATAACACCATTTATTTAAGTTGCAGTTTCTGCTTCCATTAAGATTTCAGAGGCGTAGTTGCTGTGGAAAGGGGCAGGATGCCCGGAGCTCTTTCCAGACCCAGACCCTGCTTCAATACAGGAAGCACCACTCACACAAAACAGCTGCTTCCACGGGCTCCCCATGACCAGTGACTCAATCCCCACAGCTCTAACTTAGTTTCCTCCTTTTTCCACCTATAGTAAATACAGGAGTGTACAGGGAACCCTCCTATAGCGTAACCTTTTCCACTGCCCTCTGCTGTAAAGGCAGTCTGTAACTCACCACGTAATTTTTGTGCCAGGGGGTTGTTTTTCACTCCTATGTCTGGCTGAAGCTGTCCTCCCCCAGGCTGCCATTCCTACCACGCAGAGCAGAGGAATGCTTGAGAGAGGTACCTGTCACTGCCGCGCTGTAGGATATTCAGACAAGTCCTGGGAGCCTTTGATTAGCGGCAGCAGTCTAAGGTGTTAAGATCTTTTGTCAGGCTGCAGCAGCGAGTACAACTGACTCAGCTTCTCTGAGCTGGAAATGACTCAGAATCGTTACGTAGGCTGATGTTTAACCTGTAGTCAAAATAAAACCAAATTTGAAAGAAACCCACAAGTACTAACGTGAAAGGTACAGTAACATTTAATAGCATCTCGGAAGACAACACTGGTTATAAACTTGCTTTTTGGCAGGAAAACAAAATGCACTTGGTCCAGGTTGCAAAAAAGCCAACTCAGAGAGGAAAGATAAGACAGCTGGAGCATCAGCTGTTCTGGAGCAGCCCTGAGCCATTAACGCTCACAAGGGAGCCCTGGCACTGGAGCAGTGCTGGTCCCACTTCTAGGCCCATCCATCCCCCCTGGCAGCCGGCTGAGCGCCACCGGCCTTCGCCCCCAGCCCTGGCCTTGTCTGCGGCGGGTGGTCAGACCCCACCGTTGTGCAGTATTTTTGCATTAAAACAAACCAAACAGAAATCAACTTAGTTGCCATCATCTGCGCAGTTGAGATAAAAAAAAAAAAGGAAGTGAGGCAGTAGGATTTACAATTTTAACAGCAACTAGGAAAAGTGGGAAGTAACATGCAACCCTAAGCCCTTCCCTCCCGAAGCAGCAGCTCTCCCTGCAGAGGAAAGGGCCGACGGCCAGCCGCACTTCGCACACCCCAGAGGCTTTGCTGTTTACGGAGGCACTGGAAGCTGCGGTGTGAGCCAGGCCCAGCTTTGTTCAAAGGCCATGCGCAGCGAGCGTCAGGCTTTCTTTGGGTCCCTCGGAGATGATTATCAGGGTTAGGCGGGGGGAATCGTAGGCAGCTGCAATGAGTAGTTTTGGTCATGGGTTTCCCTGTGCTGGGATACAGGTCGCGGTGCCAGGACAGTGCTGACAACCTGGAAGTGAAGGTGGTCGGAGATGAGGGTGCTCAGGAAGGCAGGTAGAGTCCAGGATGGGAGGGGAGCCCAAGGCTCAGGCCAGCTTCAGGAACTCCTGCAGAGTGTTTTGCTCCACTGCTTCCACAAAAAGCTCATAATCCTGCAGGGAAAAACCACATGGTTGCTCACAAGGCAAGAACAAGCTGTATTCTCCCATCAGTCAGGCAGCATGGGGTCTCCGGAGCACGCAGCACAAACTGGTTCACAGCACAGGTGACAGTCACACGGAGGATGACAGGATGACAGCCCCGCTGCCCATGGGTCACCCAGAGTCCCCCTGCCTGGGTCCCATTTTTCACAAGCCACCGTGCTCCAAACGGCCGCTAACCCTGGCAGCACCTTGTCCATGCACCTCACAACAAGCGCTTTTTGAAAGGTGTCATGACACCATTTGGAGCCAAAACAAGGGGACGGGATTCCTGCCCACCACCCAGCTTCCATGATGCTCATCCCCCAAGCAGAGCACCAGCCTTACCCCACAGTAGTGGTCTCCATTGACAATCTGGGGTGGGATAGCTTTGGGGTTGCCTGCCTTTGCCCTCATCTCCTCCCGGAGAGCGTTGTCTTGGGAGATATCCACCAGCTCGTACTTGATGTTTTTCCCATCGAGGATTCTGGTTACTTCGCTCTGTTGGGATTTGATCTGGAATCCAGGTGGGAAAGGCAGGTTACGGGGAGCTGGAAAGGGGCCCAGAGGGTGGATGCGCAGCCCAGCACAGCGCTCACGGAGAGACCGCTCCTTACGGGCCAGACCCCCCCGGCCACGGGGCTCGGCCCTGGGCGGGGGGCACCCCGCAAGGCGAGATGGATTCGGGGGGAGAAGGGAACGGTGCAGCGCGAGCAGAGGAGCGGACACCTGGGATGGGGCGGGGGCGCCTCGCAGCTCCCCGGAGAAGAGACGCCCACCCAGGGAAAACGGAGGGGTGTCCCCCCCCCTCCCGGGGTGTCCAGCCCTGCCCCGCCGCCGCCGCTCACCTCCCGGGAGCCGGTCACCGAGGTGCTGTAGACCTTGAGGGTGCTCATGCTGCGATCGCGGCCGCTCCCTGCGCTCAGCCCGGCGGAGGGAGGCTCGGAGGGCGGGGGGGAAGGAGGGACCGGGCGGCCCCGCCGCCGCCCGCCATGTGACCGCGGGGACCAATGGGGCCGGCGGGCCCGGGCATGCGGCGTCGGCGGGGCCCGGCCCCGGGCAGCCCCCGCCCCGGTTCCCTCCCCCCCACCCCCGGCCACGGACCGCTTGGCACGAGTGGAGCAGAGCAGCTTTATTTCACACGCAAAACACGCGGTACAAACACGGCGCGGGAGACAAGGGCCGGTAGAGACACGCCGCGCCCGACGCGGCACCAGGGAACGGGGGCGAGAACGTGGGACGGGGTGGGAGCGGGTCCTGCCCCCCCGCTCCGGGGTGCTGTGCCCGGCGTGGGGAGCGGCAGGCACAGGGACGGCAGGCGGGATCACCGTCTGGGCCAGAGGGGCCCAGTTTTGCAGGAGGATGTGCTGGCGGCGTTTCTCCTCCCCACCCGGGCAGCCCAGCTGCTGGGAAGGGCCAGGCACGACGCTCCAAGCATCGGCCAGGATGGGGTTTCGGCCGCAATCCCGTTTCCGCAGGCAGCTCTGCAGGGACAGAGGAGCAAACGTGCTCCCACACGACACCCTGGGAACCAGATCTCCTGCTTGTAACCCCGGGAGAACACGGGGAAAAGGATGGTGCTAAACCTGCCAACCCGTGGGAGAGAACAACGCTCAGAGCTGGCGCTGCTCCGCACCCTGATGCCTACAGAGCTCCCAGCAGCCACAACCAACTTCAAGAAGTGGCCTTGGCCCACATTTAGCTCAGTACAAGGCAGCAGCGGCCTGGGAACAAGAAACAGCCAGAAATGTGACACACCAGATGCAGAAGGAACAGGGCAGACACTGCTGTGCTCTCCCTGCGCTGTGCAGGGGGTAGCTCAGCACAGCAAGCTAACCAGTTTGTTGCCACCGTCACCTGTGGTGGCCAAACACCAAGAACAAAACAGATTTGGTCTTAAATTTTAACACAAAGGAATAACGAAAGCCTTTCTCCCAAACCTAGGGCTTGCAGCCCTAACATGAACCAAGAGCAACCGAACGGCACAAGTTTCAACAGCATTTCCCCCCCCCATTACAGAATTTAGTACCTTGCTCTTCAGCTGAAAACCAAAAAGGTTCCACCCTCAGCACCACAGCGTTGTCACAAGCAAGCACTCAGTACTGTAAAGCTGCCACTGAGGTTAAGGAGAGTTGTGATAAAGTGAACCACATCCCATGCTGATTTATTTAGAAATCTCATTATTTAGCAGAGGAGCAGGGAGCTCCCAGAGAACGAGGGACAGGGCTACACTAAGGCCCAAGCAGTCACTGCCGTGCACAGGCATCAGGAAGGTCTCTCAGACCCAGCTGTATCATCCTGCTACATTAGGACCAGAATGGCTTTTTCCCTATCAAGCAGAGAGCCGAGCAGCAGTGTGTCTCCCCGCTGGTGTGCAGCGGGGTCCCCCGGGGGTGCAGAGACTCTCCAGGGCCCTGGCAGGGGCTGCAGACATTGGTGGCTCCCCAGGATTGTCTGCGATGGCTCTAAAGGCTGCTGCAAGAAACAGCAGTCCCTCACCCTGCCAGCAGATGCATTAGGCATGAAGCAGCGTGGGGACAGGAGGCTTCTCTGGCACATTAAGGCACTTCAGCATCAATCCACTTCCTCTGCATTCTGAATCATACCCACACTCAGAGTGCTATTTTGGGGTAGAGATAAAAGGCTTAAGGCTTCTGGGGTAACAGTGCCCAAGGGGAGAGTTTTCAGAGTCTTTTAGTGTTGTTTTATTCCCCAAACTCCTTATAGCTACTAAAGACTCCGATTGCATTTACCTGAGGAAAGCAGGTCCTGCTACACAAGCACCCAAGCCAGAACGGTGCACACAGCATCTGAGGAGCCTGTAGCACCATGATCACATTAGCAGTAGTAAAACCGGTACATCTGCTCACCTATGAAGTCCACAGATATCTCCTGAACACTCCAATAATCCTCTGGTCTTACTAGTCACACAGGATCTGCACAGAGAATTTATCAGAAAGACCAGGGCATACATTTCCTTTTGGTGATGATTTTAACTGTCACATTTGCATGTTCAGCATTTGACATGCCTGGAAGGCAATTCAGAATTCATCTCCCAGCATCAGGGACCACACCAGCTCCAGCAAACACAGCACAGACACATTCCACAAGATCAAAGCTACTGCAAAGCCCGACACCAAAGCCCTGAACGATTCCAGTTAGCCAGGCAGCAGCTAAACACTTCTGGCAACAAGCCCCGATTTCTCACAGATTGGATAAGTCACACATCCTGTACCCGAGCAAAAGGATGGGGTAAAGTGCTGAACAAGTTTTGGGTTGTAGGAGCTCTAGACTCCTGAGGGTTTCAAGTCTTCATTTCCTGTTCTTACTTTGGGGAGTGTTCTTTACTGGGTGATGCAGTTGTCTCCCATGTCCTGAGCATATCTGTCAGATATTGCCGTCCTTAAGTCCTCCACCTCTTTGTGAAGCTGTTTTACCTCCACCAGTTTCTTTGCAAGTCCATCAGGGCTCAGCAAGTCGTCCTTCTCCTTAGCAGAGTACTGCACAGCTGTGGAGTCAGAGGAGGGAGTTACTTCACATGCAGTTCTGACCCAGGATCACACACATTTGCAAGTGAGCCAGAAAAACCAACACACATTTGCAAGAGAGGTACTACTTAACGTTTAGTTATTACAGCACGCACCTTGAGCGCTAGCTAACCACAGAAAAAAGGTTCAGAATCCCAGAAAGATAATATAACATGGAAGGTTCTCATATGTGAGTTATTTAATTCTGCCACAGCACAGGAACCAAAGGGTTTGCTCTGCCATTGCTCCACATACTTACAGCGAATGCCCAGGAGCAGAGAGAGGTTGGGATCCTTGCCCTGAGCCCTCTGAGTGACAATGCTGTAGACGGACTGCAAATCCTGCAGACAACTGGCCAGCTCGCTGTGCAACTCCTGGGCGAGGCGGGCTGTCTCAGCAGGCAGCGGCTGGGTGCTGAGCTCTGCCTGCCGGAGCCGTTCCTGAAGGGTCAGGTTCTTCTCAATGAGATCCTGGTTCTGCACTGACAGCTGAACAAACGGACACAGGAGGTTGGTGGTCACTTGGTACAGAACTAGCAGGCTTAAAGCAGCTTAACGCAACTGCTCGGTGATGACGGGAGCACAGATGGCAGCAGGAGCTGGTTTACATCAAGCCCTGCAGGCTCTCATCAGATGAATGAGTGTCAGTCCTATGAGGTGTGAGCATTCAGCTTTCCTGGCTCAGACAGGAAGCACCCCATGACACTGCCCTGTCCCTGCTGAAGCATGATGCAAGAAAAGCTTCCAGGAGGTTGTGCACCCGCTGCTCACCTCAACACTGGCCATCCCTTCCCTCAAGGGCTGCCACTGTGCTTGGCTTCCCTTAGGCTTTAGAGTGGGGTTCAGCTCTGCCCTTCAGCCAGGGCTGCAGTTGAGTTTGGACTCCAGCTCGCTGTCTTGCTGCCCTCAGCTGGCAAGCTCAGCGTCCTCCACCACAATCCGCAGCCCCAGCTGAAGTTCCCGAGGCAGAAACTGCCTTTCTCCCCCTGCTTTTGAGCAGAGAAGAGCTCCTTTCAGGGCAACTGACTAGAAGGAAGCAGGAGAGGTTGTGCTGCTTACTGTAAATTAAGGGCCTTGCTAAAAGACAATCCATTGTTTGTTCAATTGTTATGATCTGACCTCTTTCACAGCAGTTCGGAGCTGCTGCAGTGCATTTTCTCTCCTCATCGCCTCCTCTTTCAGAGCTTGGCTCGTCCCCTCTTCCTGGGCCACCTGTTCTTCTAGGTTCTGAAACAGACCATGGTAAAGTAACATGCCTAACTCACTTCACAGCAAATTCCCAATTCTAGGTCCCTCCACAGTCGCCTCTCACCTTTACTTGCAAGGACAACTGCTCCATCTTCTTCTGCTGTTTGTCCACAACCTGGAATCAAAAGCAGAGATATCAGAACAGGCCACACAGACTCAATAATACCACCAGCACTTCTCCTTCAGTAGGACAGCATCCCCTCTGCTTCTCTTTCCTGTCCACTTCCTTAATCACTGCCTCTGTTAGTAATGGACTTAGAATCCCTGATGAAAAGCACCTGATAAAAGGCACCAGTAGAAGTTATCAGCTAAAAACAGACTGGAGAAGTCACATTCTTGTGGTTTTCCCCTCCCCTCTTCTGCATTCTGCAACTTCTCTCCAGCATTACTGTAGGAGTGCATGGTTATCACACCAAGAACAGCTTTTAAAACCCCTGTTTGGAATTCCATGACTGCAAAAGTCCCTGATTTAATTTTAGTGTCTGGTGTGACTCAGTAGAAGGAGAAATGTGTGATTCCCTGCTGGGACAGCCTGTTACCTTCCTGAGGCGGTCACATTCTTTCTTCAGAGAGTCATTTTCTATCTTCTGTCTCTCCCCATCCTGGGCAGGGGGTCCTCTCTCTGCATTCTTTACACACTGCTGCACCTTGTCCTGCAAGCTGAAATTCGCAGAACACCATGGGGAAAACCAGCTTTATTTAGGGTGTTTCCCCTCACTAAACAGTATGAGGCGGCAAAGGATTTTCATATCAGGTGTCAGTGTTGCCCTGTTTGCATCCCAGCTTGCAAACTGCCAGGGCTGTGAAGGAAGGAATCCCTCTCCCTGGACACAGCCCTGCCCATGACATTGGCACATTTGCAGAGACACAACGATTGCAGATTATGTAGGTCCATTTTGCAAGGAGTTACGGTTGAGACCAGTAACTTAAAGGACACAGCCAAACCCAGGTGACAAAGCAGGAGCTCCCTTTCTTTCAGCCATGTGGTTCTGCTCCCACCCCCCACTGCTGGCACACAGAACTCGAACACAGTGTTTTGGCAAGCACTCACATAATCATCACAAATCCACAGTAACCTGGTTCTGACAGGTGGGACAATGGCTGTGCTGAATCATTCTTCTTGTGCAGCAATTATTTCAGTGCTAAGGTGAAGCTTGTTTTAATCCTCCCGATTTTTACCTGCGCACAGTGGAAAGAAGCTCCAGTTCCTTGTGTTTTTGGGTTTCCAGCTGCATCTCTTGCTCCCTGAAAGCAGCCCGGATGTCTCCAAGCTCTGTTTCCAGTGCCAGCACTGTTTCCTGCATAGCAGTACTCTTCAGTTCAGATTCCTTCAACTGCAATAAAGACCACCGTAACACTCTAGAGACTTCCCAGAGTTTGCACCGTACACACCATGTTTCAACTATGTTTGCAATCCTCATTTTTACTACCTATGTGGCAATTCTCAGCTACAGCTCGGAACATTCCTCCTCCCAAAAGGCCAGACCACAACTTTACATGAGCAGCTTGCACAGGGCATTGACTGCAGCTGCAGAAAAGTCACCTGAGCAAGTATGTGAAGAGCTATCATCACAACTCAGAGGAAGTATTACCTTCTGACCCTGTTTCTGGTGGTCCTCAAGGGTTGGGAGATCAGCGAGATATCGTTCCAGGGTCTCGATTCTCTGTTGTCTCTCTCTGTTTTGTTCTGATTCCTTCTGGCATTTCTTTTTAAGGTTATTAATGTGTTTGTCTCTTCCCTTTACCTGCAGGGACAGTTACACGCAAGTTTAATTTATATAATTTCTTGTCCATTCTTCAGTCCTCTGTATGCCCTCTCATTTACCTTTTTGTGCAGCACTCATGCCAAAATACAAAATCACCTTAAGTCAGCAGCATTTCTGCTCACTTAACTAAAGACAGGCTGCTTCTCTGGTTAAAAGAGGATGTACTGAAATACTTTTAACACAGCATCACAGAAAACTTTCATCTAGGAATTACATTGACTTTTAGCTTCTCGAAGAAAAAACATCTTCTCATCTCTAGAGCAATGAGATCATACCCTTTCTTCCTGTTTCTTTAACTCCTCTGCATGTTTCTGCATAGTTTCCTTCAGTGACTCCCGGATCAGCTTTGCGTCCACCTCTGCAGCAGCCAGTTTTCTCTCCAATTCAATCTTTTCCTTACTGAGGGATTCAGTCTTCTCTGTGAACTGTGCTCGAAGAAACGTGTTCTCCCGCTGCAGCTCCTGCAAACAGAGACAGCCTATGAATTCAGTTAGTTACAAACTGGCACTAGGCAGCTGCGCTGCCTCAGAGCTGTGCTGGCAGCCAAATAATACCCAAACATCATTCAGCCCACCTTATAAACTGCAGTATCTGAAGTAGCACTTATCAGTGCTGTCAGGCATTTGCATCACTAGCACAGCATCTAAACAAACCATAGTACTTCAGGGCTTGAAGTCTCAAGAGTCACAGAAGATCTCAGAGATGACAGGTAATGAGGACACCATACAAAGGATAATTTTACCCTGCATACCCCTCTTACTCAGGAAAAACCTAATGAGAAGTGGTAGGGCCAATGGATTCAATACATATTTCTTACTGACACCCTGTTGTACCCAGTTACCTGCATTCTCAACATGTAGACATCTCCGTAGGGTGCTGGACAGCCAAGCAGGGCACTGTGAACCTGCAGTTCACTTTCCCGGACCTTTTGCTCCAACTGAGATATGTGTTGTCTTTGTCTGTAAAAAAAACAACGAACAAAAGAAAACAGGTAATACACAGTTCTCAAACATACACCTTGTTTTCCATGGCAGTAGAGAGCAATACAACATATACAGTGTCACTACAACTCTAATGCTACATACAGTGACAAGAAGAACAGAAAGACAACTCTGCAGAGAAATCTGAAAGATGTCCATTCTGATTTTTTTTTTTTTTTCCCACACAATTGGTATTAACTTTTCTTCCCTCCCCTCCCTTCAAAGCCTCTCCCCAGCAATGATTATAGATAAATCACACAAGCCTTTCATGCTTTGGAGGATCCATCTTGGCTGCAGAGCTTATGAGTAAAACAAACAGACATCAGAGGATTCAAAATGAGCAGGCAGAAAAAGTATTTACAGTCCTAATGCTGAAGGTAGTTTTCATTAGGGCTTACTTTTCAAAAAGCTTATGGACCACTAGCATTAGGTATTAAAAGTGGTGTTTGCCAGCCCAAACTCACAAAGAACAAATATAAATAAAGATTTCAAAAAGCTCCCAGAAAGTCCTCAGGCAAAAACGCAGTAGTTTTGACATTCCAGATAATCATGACGTAAACAGAAATCTTTGTCCCTTATAAAACACAGAAAAGCATAACCAAAATTCATTTATTTGAACCCATCAGGATCACCATCCTACTTCCAAGAGGAAGCAGAGGCGAGATCATGAAAAAAATAGGCTGTTCTCAAAGGTCACTGTATTGTTCTTGGCAACAAAAAAGCTCAACTGGGTAAAAAGGACTGAGATATGAGCTTTCCTTGGTATTTTCAAACCCCTCCCTTTCCAAAAGGAAATACACTGGACTCCTTAAACCACGTTGGTATCAAACTCTCACCTGTCAATGAGAAGCTCTTTCTCCTTGAGTAGGTTTTCATTGGAGTTGAGGATATTGATCCACTGGGCTGGATCAGGAGGAGGCAGCGAAGGAGGATACATCGAGGGATGGTGGCAGGCACCTCCATTTTGCAACTGAAAGACAAAATGAGAAGGAAGGGAGAGGTCTGTACTCCACAGAGGTAATTGCAACATTGCTAGAGCTATTTTGCACACTGTGTGCTCATCTGCATGCCAGGACACAGCTATTTCAGTCTCTGTTGATGTCCAAGAACCAGTAACATTGCCTAAGCACAACTGGAGATTAACAAATAATTTTAGATCACTGGAAACAATTTATTTGTCTTCATTAGGGTACAGCTGGTGGGAGGTGATAAACAAACTGTTTCCATCTAATAAACTACAGTTTTATGCATCTTTTCAAAAGAAGTCTGTTTCCTAACTCTAGATACAGAACACAATTATTCTAGAAACTGTTAAGAACTTCTTGGTATGCTTTTTCTTTGCAGTTTCTAGCAGACAGGACATTTCACCTCTTGATCTGAACCGCTGCGCAGTGCTGTAACACAATACAGGGCTGCTCTAAATAAGCAGCACGTCAAATGACAGCTGCGACACCACAGGTCGTAAAAACAGACCATTAAGAGACTTTCAGTGTAAGACAGGGAGAAGCATGAGACATTTTCACCCTTGCTTCAGAAGTCTAGGACAATGATTCATGACTAAAGAGACAGGAAGGGCTTCGAACTCCTACGTTCACACGAGCAGCTCCCTACCTGCATTTGCTCTATTTGCAATTGCACTTTCTCCAGCTGCTGTTTCCAAGCACTGAGCTCACAGACCCTCTCGTGAGGATGCAGCGAGCAGGCTTCTTGCATCCATGCTCGAGATGAAGGAGTTACAGGTTTTGAAAAGAAACTGTTGGCCTGGAGTCCCGTTGGCATCAGTCTGCTGCCGCTCGGCCACGTTCCGTCCTGGGGCTCGCAGGCTCCATTAGCCCCCGCCACTTGCTTACTCTCTGGCAGCACCTTGTAATGGTCCTTTCCTGCCTCAGCTGCCCCAGAGGTTGGATTGAACTTCTGGAACCTGTGGAGAGGGTCAGCACACAAACTATCCAGAAAGAGAGACTGGTTCAGGGTGTGCTCAATGGCAGGGGTGTCAAACTTCCAGTTATCTTCTGTTCTCACGGCAGCAGACACAGGACGCCAAGATTGCTCAAAACCGTTTTCCCCTGAAGTCCCATAAAGATGCAAGAGATCCCTGGGTGGCACCTGAGACGACTTCCCGGCATTCAAGTCTCCGTTTCTCACGAGCCCTGTGTGTTCAGAAACAGATCCTGGCATAGCAGTTTTTGAAGCACCCTGTGAACAGCTCTGGTCTCCCACAGAGCACAGCTTGGAGGGTGAGGCACCCAACGTCGAAGGCATAACATGGGCTGTTGGGATGGTCACTTGGGTTTTGATGGGCTGGAATGAAGAACTGTTACTGGAATTGCAGAAGTCTAGGGAAAGAAGAAGAGTGATGCTTTAATTATAACCCTGAAAAAAAAAAAACATTCTGACACAAACAGCCATTCTTCTGCTGAACAACTTTTCAAAAGAATTTTTAAAAGCACTTTTCCCCCGGAACACGTCCTCCTAAGCAGCAGTAGGAAGACTAAGGCATATCTGTCTTCCCCCTCACTACAAGTTTCAGGAGCCTGTTGGCATTTTCCTACCACCACAAACCACAGGGAGAATCAAGTTTAGTTCAGTACACATTTTTAATCCCTTGTTTTTAAGCTACTCTAGTATAATCTTAAATCAATAAGGTTATCTTTCTATAGGCTTAGAAATCAAGTCTTTTAAATGGAATAAAAAGGCTGAAACTTACTCAGCTGAACACTGAGACCTTGATTCTGTTCTGCCCGTCCTACAGCTCAGCGGCTCTGAACTGTAACCAAAGCTAACTGGAGCCTTCACTAAGCCCATGATGAGCTTCAAACATAGCTGAACACTAAATCACCAAGCAGTTGACCATCAAACTCCTCCAGGACGCTGCAGAAAAGAGCTTTTTCCAGAGGCTAGAGTAATGGCTCTCACCTTATTGCCACAGGAAATGAGAGAGAGCTCAGCACACGCACCCCAACGTGAGCCCGTCCTCTCGGACGGGCACCAAACCTGGCGACGTGGAAATACAGGGTTATTCTTAGCAACTCTCAGATTTCAATACAGCAACAGGAAGAGCTGAGAAAGGCAAACAGTGGAGTGCCTGTTCTCCCTCCTCGTCCCAACACATTGTGTGTCACAGTAGTTCCAAGTTTCTCCTAGATACACAAACTTGTTTTTTTCGTGGGTTTGGCTAAAGGCCCATCCCCACGTGATGTCTCTTTAATCCAACATCAGGGCTGCGAGGTCACCCTTCCACCTGTTTGTAACCTCAAAGCATTGCCACAAGAAGGAAAAAAGGCTACAATCTGAATATGACCGAAATCAGATTCTGCAAAGACCATCATCAAACCGCAGGAGAACTATCACAATAAAAGCACAAGATCTTCTCCTCAAAAATGAGCAGGAGAAGGAGAAAAATCTCTTATACGTTACTTGGCGCTGTCTAGGAACTCAGAGAACACCGTGCCACCAAGCAGTCACAAGCACAGGCACTTTGGCAAACAGAAGAGACAGTACAATTTCCTTTTACAGCCCCTAAATTTATACACCAGTATCGCTACCAGGAACTCGAGTTCTCTGACCAGGTGCTGCAATCCGTTCCTTGAGCACGCTCAGGGGTGTCACAACACTTCTGACTAATGTACTGACCCGAAAGTCAGCGTGGTTCAGCAAAACTGTCAGTGCCACAACTCAGCCTCAGCTGCTACAAACAGGGTGACACCATTACAAGTGTTCCGCAGGGCGATTTCCCAAAGAGCCATCGTCATTTCCCCTGCCCTTAGCACGCAACTGGATGCTTTGTTGTCCTGAGAGAGGATAGATGGGACACTTAAACATGTGCTCTAGCAATATTTTCACAAGCCAGACTTTCTGAAAAGCCTTCATTTCAAATCTCACATTATTAAGATCTGTAGCTCATTCAAAAGGCTTGGAGAAGCTTGTGAAACACGTTGTTTAAAACAAAGTACGTCACACATTCACAACACAAGTTTCCTCGCTGCTGAAAGAAGAACCAGTGAATCAATGGTGTTTTCTGTCACTTTCACAGATAAAACTGAAAACACAGGTGGAAAGGATTCCTGGGACGAGCAATTTCACAGAAGGTGCCTCAGCTGAGGGCAAGGCTGCAGCATTCTCCAGCAAGAAGCACACAGCTCTAACACTGAGGAGACTTATGCTCAAAGGCACACTGCTCTGAAGTCTCTCGAGGCACCTATAAACCATTTCTTACAAAAAGCATGCAACAGACCTTCTGATAAATCACTTGTAGGTCAATATGAACCAGCCAATCACCAAGGGGGCTCTTTCAGTCAGTAAAAAACGCTCACTCCTGTTAGAAGACAGCCAAACTAGCTTAGAGAAACAGCAAAACACTTGTTTATATTTCAGGCAGCATATCTGTGTACTGAGGCACTAGTTTTAGTCTCCAAACATCATTACAGACTCTGCTCTCCTCAAGTTCTACATTCTAGGGTCCAGTAATATCAGGCTATTTCATGCTTGTTGGCCTTCCGAGAAAACCTCAAGTCTTTGGCTGCTGTGTGACCCCGTGCTGACCATCACCTTCTGTGCTGTCTGAGCAGGAGGTCCCAATGCCCCCATCCCCGCTGTCGGCCACGCTTGAGCAGCGACTGACACGGCTCTGGAACTTCACAGACAACATAGGTGTTTTCCAGTTAGTCTCCAAGAAACTACTCTTTTGACTGGTGCTTGGATCTGGAGAGAAAAAGCCAGGGATATTTACGTTTTAACCAACAGACTGAAGACCCTTTTAATACATCTAATTATAGAATCATAGAATGCTTAGAGTGGAAGGAACCTCAAAGATCATCTAGTTCCAACCCCCCTGCCATGGGCAGGGAAACTCTCCACTACACCAGGTTGCCCAAAACCTCATCCAACCTGGCCTTTAACACTTAATAATTAAGCCATATCTAATTTCCCATGCTACCAAAACTCAAACTGATCCTTGCTTGACTCCTCGTATTGTTGCTGAAGAAATCTCTTTTGCAAAAGGAAATAGCAGCAAGCACAGGGAAGTCAAATAATATCAAGAGGAGATTGAAAATCAATCTTGTTATGAAAGTCAGAATGCAAAAGCAGTAAATTGCATTCCTATTGATAAGTTTGGTGATATTACACCCAGCTGATGCAAACTAAAAAGAACAGCAGCAATGTTAGCACACAGAAGTACTAGTAAAGATATATTTTTGCATTAACTGTTAAGAACTCTTCTCGATTTATCAGTTTTCACTCAAGAGAGTTTTTTATCAAACGATTCTCTACCTTGCATACCCATGCAATTGTTCTATTTTGCAGGAATAAGACATGGGGTTTTTAATAAAAAGCTTTTGGTAAAGAACTCATCTCAGGGCTACACGTCTCCTCAGAGAAACTGAAACAGGATCCGACAGCAGCAGGGCTTTAAAGAAAACACTGTCCTTACCCGAGGGGCTGTTCTGCTGGAGCCTCAGGTCTGGATGTTTCTCAAGAGCAGCCATCTTATCTATCCAGTGAACTACAGGGCAATAAATAAAAATCATATTTTAAATCAGTATGAACCAAATTCCATTCCCACTAACAAAGCAAAGGGTCCACACACATCAGCTACGCTTCATTCAGAGCAACATGATATTTCATATTTAATTAGCATCTCCTCCTAAGAGTATCTCTGTTTCACCCCCGCAGCAACAAGGCAATACTTAAAAAGCCCTTGCAGTTATTGTAGGTTTTCCTCATGCCTGAGAAACAAGGGGAGTTCCTGCTTGCAACATCCTCCAGGTACGCAGCGGTTCAGCAGCGCCTTTCAGCTGGGCCATGTGTTATCCCCATCACAGTTATTTACAGAGCCTCGGTCACCACGGTACCTACACGCTGGCTTTAGGTCTATAGAAGCCAAGAATTTCCTTTTAAAAGTCTTAACTGTAAACCATTTCTGCCCTGTGTAGAGGTCACTGAGCAACTACACGCAGAAACGCAGTCACTCAAAACTCAGCACTGCTGTTCCATAAACGGGAATCATTATCTATCCAGAGCTTTGGTTTCAATTATCTGCTTATCTGAGTTCCTCATGAAATGAATTTCCTGCCTCTGATGCCGAGAGGGTAATTTACAGCTCCCGAGCTTCACTATGGAAATTCAAGGCCTCTCACCAAACACTCAATCCTGGTTGCCAGCTCTTATGGATTTTTGCTTAGCTGATTCAAAGAGCTCACAAAAACCATTAATTCTTAGAAAACACACATGTACAGATTTTACAGCATAAGACAGACATTGGGAATGCAACAGGATAATGAACCAGAAGCAGCATTTCACTCAGCAAAGAAATAAACCACCCCGAGCTAAACGCAGTGCTCGTCGTGTTTAATTTCGGCGCGCCCCAGAAACTCCCGAGTTTAAATCCCAGTCCCGAGCGCCACAGTCAGACGGCTGTAACAGGGAAATCAAACCAAAAATTCCACCCTCTCGAAATAAAACAAAAGCAACCAATATCAACATCCCAATATCCCACCTCTCACAAACACCCTCCCCACCCTTCGAACCACCCCCTCCCAGCCGCGGGCACGTGGCAGACCCCGCGGAGGGGGGGGGAAGGGAGGGGGGGGGGGGACGAAGGGGGGAGCAGCGCTTCACCCTATGGAGGGAAAAGAGTTCGGCGGGTCCGGGGAGGGGTGCGAAAGCGGGGAGCGGCCCTTCGGCCCCCGGAGGGGGACGGGGAGAAGACTTTGGGGCGGAGGCAGGGGGTAAGGCGGCTGACCTCGGAGCGGGGGGGGCCCAACCGCCCGGACGGCGCAGCCGGTCCCCGAGGGGCGGAGGAGGGACGGTCTCACCGCGGAGGAGGGACGGTCTCACCGCGGAGGAGGTGCCGCCCCGCGCCGGAGCCCGCCCGGCCCGCACCGAGCCCGCACCTGCCTGCTCCGCGCTGCCCGCGCGCCGCGACCGTTACAGCCGCCGGGGGGGCGTGGCAGAGGGAAGGGGGCGGAGCCCCGCCCGCCCGTCCCTACCCGCAGCCTATCGGGCGCGCCGGCTCCGCCCCCGCCCCGCGCTCATTGGCTCGCCCGAACGCTGATTTCTCCGCCCCGCAGTTTGGAGGAGGCGGAAGCGGCTTCTGGCGGAGGAAAACTGTCCGCAGCCGCCACCCGTAGGGCGGCGCCTGACAGAGCGGCACCGGCCCGCTCGCCGCGCCTGCGCAGTGCCGCGGGAGGGACCGGCACGGAGGGAGGGACGGAGAGAAGGGAGGAAAGGAAGGAAGGAAGGAGGGAGGGGAGGAAAGGAAGGAAGGAGGGAGGGAAGGAAAGGAAGGAGGTCACACCAGCCGGCCCCAGCCCCACCGTTTCCCTCACATTCCCGCCGCACAGCTCCCACCGCCCCTCGGGGCCTTCCCCGGCCAGCCCAGGCCCCGGGCTGCCCCCAGCGCAGCCCCTTCACGCCCCTCCGCCTACTCGGCCGAGACGGTCAGCAGCGCCCCGGGTGCGGGCAGCAGAGAGGGCACGGCCCTTCGTTCTGCCCGGGGCTCCCCGCGTGCGGCACAGGTTGCCCTCCCTGCCCGGGCAGGGCCGGCCCTGGCACCTCACCCGTGAAGGGGACCCTCTCCCCGGTGTGGGGGCTGGCGCTGGCCCCCCCGGGCTCGCTGCTGCTGGGGGCCCTGGCCGTGCTGGGGGGACGGTGGTGGGACCCCTGGCCCTGGCCCAGCCTGGTGGCTGCTGCCGGGCTCCTGCTGCTGCTGGCGGGCGCCATGTAGCTGGGTGCTGCTGCCTACGTGGCTCGTCGGGTGCTGCGGGACTTGGCCAGCCCGCAGACCCCCCCGGCAGACCACTTCCAGCTGGGGACATGTCTCTGCCTGGGCCGGAGGGGCGGAGGTGCTGGCTGGCATCCGCCTGGCCACCGGCCTCTGCGGGAAGAGGTTTGTCGCTGCCCCTCACGAGGTGGATTGCTGAGGTGCTGGGACAGAGCGGTGCCTCCCCTGAGCCTCACGGGACGATGCTCTGGCTGTGGGGTGGCAGCGGCTCCTCAGCCTCCTGTCATGGCTGTCCTGCACCCCTGCACGCCCCTCGGACAATTACTGTGTGGAAGAGGAGGGTCCTTCCCCATCTTTACCTCTTTTCACTCTTATTTTTTCGCTCGCTGCCCTATTGCTTGATGGTGCTTTAATCCTCGTGCAGATTTTAGCCTCTGCAGCCACTGCTAAATAAAGAGCATCCCCGTACCCAAACGTAGCACGTCTATAAGGGGCTGGGTGGCACAGGGAGGAGTGGGACCCCTCCACCATTTCCAGGCTGACCACATCTCCTTCCCCCTCCTGCGCTGCGCTCTCCCCTTGTCCCATGTGAGCTGCACAAAGCCCCTAGAGCACCCCGGCCTTCCCAGGGGAGATCTTCCCTGCTTCATCGCCCTCCCTGGCCTTGCGGCACCACCGGAGCCCATCCCTGTGCCCCCGCCCCACGAGTGGTGCCATAGTCTCTGAGCTGGGCTGGCTCAGCCCACCAGAAGAGGAGAGCAGGACACAGAGGGATGCCACAACCCCTTGGAGATGGTGGCACATGGCACAGGTCGGGGCTGGCTGTCACTGCAGGGACGTTTCAGTGCCAAGAAAAGCCACGGCACAATCAGCCCTTGTTGACACAGTTTTATTTACAGCAGAAGAGACCCTGGCCGGGCCACTGGCAGCACCGTGCCGGTGCACAAGGCAGGGGCTCATTCCTCCAGGAAAAGGCCTCCGTTGCCAACATGCAGCCAAGGCAAAACGTCCTTTAAAAAAGCAAGACTGTCACTGCAACGTCCCATGCCAGGAAGGGAGATGAAGCGGAAGCCAATTCTCCTGCAGCAAGTCCACGCTGGGGGCTGAGCCTTCAAAAACGTCATCGATGCCCCCATGCACCCCCCCAGCACGGGCAGAACACCCGCTTTGCTCCTGCAGCACCGCCATTTTTTGATTGGCAACGATTCGTCCTGGCAGGTGTCAGGGTTCGTCTGCCTTTTCAGGGGGGCCGTGCTCAGCGCCAAGTGCCCGGTCGGGGTCCTGGCGCTGCCGCCCAGCCCACCACTCCCGCAGCTCCTGGTACAGCTCCTGGTGCTCCTCCTTCCAGCACGTGAACTTCTCCGAGGTGAGCGCAGCATCGCTGAGCAGCTGCTCCAGGGCCTGCAGCTCCGCCAGCTTCGCCTGCCGAGAAGAGGGACACGTTTTGGGGTGGCCATCCATGGGCAAGGGGCTTTGGAGGGAGGGGGGATCAGGGGGCTGTGGGCTCCCACCTTGAGCGTGCTCTGCAGGGCCCGCACCGTGTGCACCTTCTCGTTGATGAGGGGGTTCTTGTTGCGCCGGATGAAGGACTTGCGGCACTGCTCCTGCGTCAGGAACCGCTGCCGCCCGATGAGGGACACCCCCCCCTGCTTCAGGCACTGCATCAGGCACTCGAAATCCTCCCCGGTGGGGTCTGGGTGAAGAGAGGGGGGCACCGTAGCAGGGGGGCAGCTCCAAAACCCCGTGGGGCTGCCCCATCACGCGACCCTTCCCCAGGAGCATCCTGACACGCTCCACGGTTCGCACTCAAACACACACCAACGTGAATTCCCCCCCCCAGCGCATGCACACATGCAAAAGGGTGGCCCTAACTTTGATTAAAGGGTGTACACGAGGTGACAGGGTGACAGATGTCACCACCCCAGCACCTACCCATGGGCGAGCAGGGCCGGGGGCTGCCCTGGGGGCTACTGGCTGTGCTGCTGGGCTCGCCGCCAGCCAGGAAGGGCTGGGCTCTCTCCGGGGTGTTTTGCTGCCTCTTTTTTGGCTGGGGGAGAGACGGGCAGAAGGTGAGACGAGGATCCTCCATCCCCTTCCCGGGATCTGCCATAGGGCCACTCACCGAGTCACAGCCATGCCTGGGGGGCTCCTCGTCAGGGTCCTCGGCTTCTGTCTCGCTGTAGCAGTCTGGAGGCCACAGGAGAGGATGGGGGGAGTGGGAAGCCCTGGGGCTGCCCCCCCAGCCCCCCTCCTTTCTCATATTTCCCCCAAATCATGGGCAAAGCTCCCAGTGGTCCCACGCAGGGATGGCAGCACCGGGCATGGCTGCCCCACCGGGACCGATGGCCTGTGGCTCCCTATGGGGTCCCCATCTCCCGCAGGGGAGACCCCATCTCCCACCCCGGTCAGGGCCCGTTACCTTCCTCCCTATCCGGGACCGACTGGTGGGCCAGTGTGTACTTCGTTTTGGCTGTTATCAGGTGACTGACCCACCTGGGGCAAGAAAGGACAGACAGACAGACAGCGCGAGGGTCATGGCCAGCCCGGCACGGTGGGACCAGCACCGGCTCTCGCCATCCGGCGCGTTACTCACATGCTCAAATCAGCCAGCGTTTCTGCAGCGAAGACAAAGGGCTTGTACCTCTGATGGGAGAGCTGGAACACACTGGAGGAGGACAAACCGCTGCTGGGGCTGCCCCGAGCCCCCATCCTGCCTCCCCTGTGCCACAGCCCCCCTGGCCTGACCCAGCCCAGGGGTTTGGGCTTTTCCCGGCCGTTGGGGATGCTTCAGTCCTCAGCCCCGGCCCAGATAACACCAGTAGTGCAACACATGTCTTGCTCAGAGCACGGGCTCCTGTACTGCACGACAGCCGGTCCCACCAGCACTGCAGGGACCCTTCCAGCCCCACAGGGACCCCGCCAGCCCCACAGGGACCCCACCATCACCGCGGGGACATGCAGGTGGTACCCAACAAGGCTCATCGGCACGTGCCCTTGGGACAGCATCTTCCCCTCCACCGCCAGCTGGGAGGTCCACAGTGAGACAGACCCCACTCACTATTTCTTCTTCTGCTCCCTCGTGCTCTCCAGGTCGTAGGTGGCCACATTGATGAGACCCGCAGCCTTCTCATCCTGCAAGGGACAAACAGCCGCATTCGCTGCCCGCCTTGGCTGCCCCACGTGGGGATCGAGGACACCCAGCATCCCCACTCACGTTGGGGTGGTGGTACCAGTAGAGCGTGTGGCCCTTCAGCACAAACCAGCACCGCTTCCACTTCTGGGCCATGAAGCCCACGTGGTCCTTCTTCTTCAGGAGCCAGCCATCGCAGTCCACCCGGCCCAGGTCCCGGCATGAGACCCGCCGGCGGCTCAGCCTGGTCGCCACTCCTGCTGGCCACAGCATTGGGGGGGGATGGGGGGAGGTCAAGAGCAGGGAAGGAGGAGCAGTGGGGAGAACCCCCAGCCCCAGCAGGGTCCCACTCACCTTTTGGTCTGCGTCCCGTCTGGGGGCTGCCCTGGACGGGGGGACAGAGATGAGCAGTTAGGGATCATGCAGGGGAGTGAGGGCACTGCAGCGTTAGCCGAGCCCCCCCCCCAGCAGCACCCACAGCCCCTAAGGACCCCCAACTCATGCACCCTGTGGCAGCAAGCTCAGAGGGGAACCCACCCCAGGGATGGGGGTTTTGCCTCCCAGCTCAGGCAGGACATGAAGTTCTGCACGTCGCCCCTTGATGTCCCCCCCAGGGACCCCCCTGCAAGGCTCAGCACTCATCTCCCACCAGCTCTCACCTCCCCAGGGAGCTGGCTGGGTTCTGTGCCCCCAGCCCCTGCAGCAGGGGCTACCGTGGGGCTGAGCTCTGCGGCACAGGGTCCGGCAGCAGCGAGGGTGCCTGGGGAGCACGGGGTGCCCGGGGTGCCCGGTGAGGTGCCCCCCTCCCACGCCTCCTCCTCCTCCTCCTCTGCACCTGCGAACAGCGAACGGGGCTGCAGCCTCCCATCCCGAGGGAGAAACCGCTCCGTCCCCACATGTCCCCTCTGCTCTGCTCCCCTCCTACCACGGCCAGGCAGCCCCAGCAGCTCTGCCACGGCCACCCCGGGCAGCCTCGTGTCCTGCTTGTCCTCTCCGTCCTCTTCGTCAGTGCCAGGGTCCGGTGCCGAGTCTGGCCCTGAGTCCAAGTCGGCAGCAGCACTGGGGGGAGAAGGGAACCCTGAGCTGAAAATCCCCTCAACTGCCACGGGGGTCCCGCTATCGGGCTGGCTGGGCCCCTGCTCGCTCAGGCACCCACGGTTCTCCCTGCCCAAGGAAGAGCAGGGCTGGAGGCAACGTGGCGGTGGTGGCCCAGCACCGGCTCCACTGGCCTCCGTGCTCCAGCGCCCAGCCCGGCAGCTCCTGCCCAGCTCGTCCACACTGCTGAGGGCTCTGCGCACGCCTTTCCATTCCGGGAGAGAAGGGTCATGTCTAAATATAGTTTCAACCCCATTAAAACGTTACCAAGTGAATGGATTACAAACACAACCAGTTTTTTTTTCATTCCTTAAGACTGCTGGCGGCTTCCGGGGCAGATCACAGGCAGCTGCTGCGCTGCTGGCACCTCTCCCTCCAAAAGGAAGGGAATGGGGCTCAGGAGCACCCAAATGCCTCCGCACTGGTCAGGTTGGGGGTGTCAGGGCATGGGGCTCACCTGGAGGTCAGAGACACGGGGCTGCCTGGGCGCTCGCTGCTCCTGGTGTCGGAGGGATCCGCAGAGTCCAGAAACGCTCCCGGGAGCTGTGGATGGAGCATCAGGGTCAGCTCACGTCCCGCCATGGTCCCTCAGCGCTTTAGGGACCACCAACGCCGTCGGAGATGCCTGGCTCCGAGCATCCTTGCCCAGTTCCCAGCACAGCCTGGCGTGGCACTGGGGCGATACTGGGAGAACTGGGATGGCTCACCTGCTGCCGGGGAGAGCAGGGAGAGCGGGGCGAGTGGGGCAGGTCGAGGGGAATCTTCTTCAGCACCAGCGTCACCCCACTCGCCTTCTCCAGCAGCTTCTTCATCAGGTTGTCCCGTGTCCAACCCACCTGCGCACACCCTCTATGAGCCGGGGACATCGCCCCAGCCCCACGGCCCCGTGCACCCTCCCAGCCCCACAGCTCCCACATCCCAAAAACCCTCTCTGACCGCAGCTCTGCCGTCCCCCCCATGTCCTCCCCAGCCACAGATCACACACCCCAGAGATGTCCCCGGCCGTGGCTCCTGTGTCCTGCGCGTTTCCCCAGCCACAGCTCTCACATTGCCCAAATCCAGCGGCTTCTGCATCCCCCAAACCCCCCTGGCTGCTGCATCCCCCAGGTCCTGTCCTGCTCCAGCTCCTGCATCCCCCAAACCTTCCGGCTCCTGTGTCTCCCAGACCTTTCCCAGCCACGGCTCCTGCATTCCACAGACTGCAGCCCCCGTTTCCCCCAAATCCTCCCAGCCCTGCACCTCCCCAGCCACGACCTCACTGCTGAAACCAGCACCGTCCTGGAGCCCCCGTCCTCCCCGACTCACCACCACCTGCTCATTGACCTGCACGATCTCGTCTCCGGGCAGGATGCGGCCCCCATGGGAAGCCAGGGCCTGGGGCAGAGGCAGGGTGGGATTGGGGTGCCTGGCCCCTCCCCCTCCCCCTGGCTAATCCACACTCAGGAGCTCTCCTGGCTCGGGAACACTGCGGTGGGGGGTGGCAGGGGGGTGTTAACCATTAACCCATGGCCTGACCTTGCATAGCACTGGTCAGAGGGGCTGGGGGGATCGGGGTGTGCAGGGGGGGGCTCCCCCCATGGCTCAGGCTGTGCTCACACATGAGATGAGTTGCATGGTCTCAGCTGCCGGCAGCCACCCCAAGTTCTGGGTTGAGGTGGGGGGTGGATTAGGGCCTTAAGAGGCTGGCAGGATCCAGCCAGCCTGGTTGCAGCTGGGGTGGGTGGTATTTCCCACGGCAGGTGCTAAAAGGGGGTGACTGGGGGACAGGGTGTCACAGGGTGAGTGACAGACTGGGAGGGGCAGCCCCCCACTCACCTCCGAGGTGGTCGCAGACACGAAGTGCAGGCAGGAGCTGGTGGAGCTGATCTCAAAGCCCTGGTGGGGGGATGGGAGGGAGGTGTGAGGGGGGTGCAGGGGGTGCTGAGGGGTCCCGGGGCAGTGAGGGGGCACTGGGGACTCACCAGCAGGGTGGGGGGGAGTGGTGGGGGACTCCCCAGCAGGTCAGAGGGTGGTGTCGGAGTGTTGGGGTATGTTGAGGGGCTGCCCCACGGGCTGGGGGGCAGCACCAGCTCCACGCACTGCAGCACAGCCCTGCGGTCCAGCAGTGCCGGGGGGCTGCAGCCCACGATGCTCTCACAGATGCCCACGATGTGCTGGCACTGTGGGTGACAGTGGGGGGCTGCAGGGGGGCTCTGGCAGCACCAGCCCCCCCATACCCACCACCCCCTCCTCACCCAGCACTTACGATCCGCAGGATCTGGCTGTCCCTCTCGGCCGCAGGGTGGTCCTGGGGGGACAAGATGTGGGGCTGAGTGGGACAGGATGGCTCAGCACCCTCCATCCCAGCTAGGGGGGGCCGGTGGGGAACCCCTCCCGTAATACATCCCCCCCTCACCCCAGCTCTCCCCTCTGCTCCAGCAGAGAGAGCTTTGGGGGACAGGAGAGCAGCTGGCTGGCTCCCCCCTACATCCCCTTGACACTGTGCCCATCACCGTGGCCTCGGGGCAGCACAGCCACCCTGGGCACCCACCGCCTGCAGCGTCTCTGCCAGCTGGGCACAGAGCACCACGATGTCCCGACTGGCCGAAAAGTCGTTGAGGGTGGAGAAGAGGTACCTGGGGGCAGGGGGCAGCAGAGAGCTCAGCCCCAGGTGCAGGGGGCACACAACACCCATGGGTGCCCTCACCCACCCCGGACCTGTTGAGCCAGGAGAAGAGCCCTTTGGCCGCCCCGATCAGGTCGATGATGCGGGCCAGGAGGGTGAGTGGGGGTGGCCAGGGGGCAGCCCCAGCCGGTGACCCCCCCAGCACCAGGCTCTGGATGCCCTGTGCCAGCTCCCGCAGCCTCTCCGTCAGTGTCCGCAGGCTGGTGCTCGCTAGCCCTGAGTCCTGAGTGGGAGGACAGGGACACCAGGGGTCTCTGGGGTGCCCCCACATCCCCATCTTCACGCAATCCAGAGTGTCCTTGAATCCCAATTCCACCCAGCCCAGGGTGCCCCCACATTCCCCCCTCCACCCAGTCCAGGGTGCCCCTGTGTCCCCACCATCACCCAGGCCAGGATGTCCCCATATCCTCCCTCTCTGGCCCACTGTGCCCCCATTCCACCCCCCCCATTCATCCAGCCTAGGGTGCCCCTACATCCCCCCTCCCTCCAGCCAAAGTTTTCCCCATGTCCCCCCCTCCGCCCAGTCCAAGGTTCCCCCATGTGCGCCCTCCACCCAGCCCAGGGTGCCCCAGTGTCGCCACCATCACCCAGCCCAAGATGTCCCCACATCCTCCTCCTCCAGCCCAGGGTGCCCTCACATCCCCCCCTTCTTCCAGGCGACCCCCGCAGCACCCATGAGTGTCAGCACTCACCAGGGCGCGGAGCTGCTCCACAGCCTCCAGCAGCAGCTCCTGGTGCCCCAGGCACCGCACGCCCAGCGCCTCCAGGACCCCCGCCGACAGCCCCAGCAGCTCGGGCCCCGCCAGCCCCCACGCCTCGAAGGGGTACCCCTGCACCGCCACGTCGAGCCCTGCCCACAGCCCTGCCCTAGTGCCAGTGGACACGGCGGGGTGGCCCAGCACCCCCCCACCAGTGTCCCTGCTGGCCCCTGCTCCGGAGACCCCAGGCAGGGGGACGCTCGGCTGCTGGGAGAGCCCTTCCCATGCAATGAGTTCACCGGGTCTCAGCCCAGATGGCGGGGGTGGCTGGACCCCCACCCCACCACCAGCTGGATCCAGGGCCCGATCCCTCCCACCAAGGGCAAGGGATAAGGAACGGGAAACAGCTGCCACCCCTCTGGCCACCCCAGTCCACCCACACGTCCCCAAACTGGGGACATCCCACCCCAGATCCCCACCCCAGGGCCAGCAGTGGGGTCCCCCCCTTTTTGGGGGCAGTCAGGGCGCAGCGAGGGGAGGTCTCACCTCGGAGCCAGGCGGCCACCCGCGCGGGGCCCCAGGCACCCACAGGCTCCATGGCGGCCAGGCCGGAACCCGCGGCGGGAGCGGCTGCTCACCTGCGCCGGGGACGGGCGGCCCCATTGGCGCACCCATGTGCCGCTCACCGCGGCGCCCCGGTGAGTCACGGGCCGGACGGTGACGCGTGGCTGCCGAAACTCCCCCCGGGGTGGGGGGGATGGCACCCACCCAGGGAGCCTCCTCAGCCTCAGTTTCCCCATGAGATGAGGCATCCCCCTCCCACCACTGCACGCGGCGGGGGCTGAGTCCCAGCAGAACTCATGGCACGAGTGGGTGTCTCCCCAGGAGCCCTGTAGGACCAGGGTTTGGCCTCACAGCCCCCAGTAAGGGCTTAGGGAAAGGCCCTGCTCAGCCCCCTCCCCACCACCCGAGGACTTTGGGGGTGACCCTCCCCCAGGCACGATTCCCACCCCTTCCTTCGCAGGTGGGGAAACTGAGGCAGGGGGCAACCCGGGCGCAGGGCTGCAGAGGGGCTGTCACCACAGAGGCCGGCTCTCCCGCCCGGCTAAATCTGACCTGGGCTGCCACTGGCCCCCCCTCACCAGCACCCCGGCGCCCGTCTCCCCCCGCCCTGGCATGTGCGCTTGGGGGAGCAGCGGGCGCTGATCGCGGCTGACAGCTGCTCGGTGCTCGCCGGGTGCGTGCCGCCCTTTCCGAGGGGGCCACGGGGCCGGCAGGCGGGCGACGGACGCGGACCTCTTTGCGGTGGCTGGGTCGGGGTGGGGGTCCTGAGGTTTGGGGGGGCCCCTGCCCCTCTGCTGCCCCACGGGGCCTGATCCTGCTGCTCCCCGCCGCGCCATGATCATCCGCCCCAGACGCTTAACGCCGGGGTACTTCCGTCTGCTCCAGGTAAGGGGTGAGCGGGGTCGGGGGGAGCCCACGGGGACCCACGGGGACCCCCAGGACCCTGCCCACGCTGCCCACCAGGCCTGCTGGCTGCAGGAGCCGTGCCGGGCCATATCCTGGCTCCGGACTGGTGACGAGGGTGCTGCTGGTGGAGCCTGGCAAGCGCTGCATGGGGCACCCCAAAAGCACCCCTGGACACCCCGGGGTGGGAGGGGGCCCACAAAGCTGCCCCCATCACCCTTACATCCCAGCCAGGCGTGACGGGGACATTCAGGGCATGGCCGTGGGTCCCCCATCCCCATGGGTTGGGGGCTCGGGATCTCACAGCGCTCCTCTCCCCTCTCTCCCCCCACAGATGCAGCTGGCGGCGGGCCGGGGGGCTGAGCCGGGGGGGCGGCTGCTGACCCCCCTGGCCCTGCTGCTGGCGGCTGCCGGGCTCTGCCTCTCCTTCTACAGCGCCCGGAGGATGGCCGGCCCTGCCAAGGCCCCCCCGGAGCAGTGAGGAGGGGGCCAGCGGGGCTGGTCCCCAGGGGGGTGCCGGGGTCCCCCTCCACCCGCTGGCCCCCACCCCAGCGGAGCTGCCGGATGCGGATCCTTTCCAGCTGATCTGCGCCACGTCCAGCCCATCCCTCCATGCCTGGGCGGTGCGATGCCCAGGGGCAGGGGGACACGCGCCCCTGTTCCCCCAGGCCTCTATCCCCCCGTCTGTCCCCGCTTTCGGGAGCTGGTTCAACGACCAGGAGCTGCCAGCTGATCCCCGGACCGAGCCACTGCGAGACACCAGAATCTGCCACATGAAGACCAGAAGCTGAACGGACAGACAGACGGATGGCAGAGCCGGGTGCCACATCCATCTCCATCTCCCCTACTAAGCAGAGGGGTCTGGGGGGTCCATGGCACCCCACTGGTGCCCACGCAGCCCCCCCAATCCCTGCAGGGACAGCAGCCAGCCCGGCCCTGCAGAAAGGAGGTCAGCACTGAGCGCCGTTAGGTAACGCGGCGGGGAGGGCTGGGACCAAACCGGCCTCTGCGCCAACGGAGGGGGCAGACGGGGCCACGGGGACGGCGATGCGTCCCTCGGGCAGGCGCATCCTGCTAGGATGGGGTCTGCAACCTTCCCGGCTCCCCTCGTTCCCACCGAACCCGCGCGGAGCTGCAGCACGGAGCTGGTAACAGCTGGATTTAGTCACCTCCATCTCCCTGGGGCTGGGGGGGACAAATACGGGTGGGCTGCGTGGAAATAAATCCTTTCCTGCCGAGCACAGCTGCCGGGTCACGCTGCCTCTCTGTTCCTCCAGCCCAGCGCCCCGTCCCCAGCTCCGTCCCCGGCTCCACAGGAGGGACAAACCTCCAGCCTGAGGGTTTTGCTGCCAGGGCTGTGTCCACAAGACCCGCTCTGCAAAAATGGGCAGCAGCGGGTGGTGGCATCATCACACAAAGCCCCCCCGAGAGCTGGGCAGGCAGCAGCAGCGTCACCGGCCCCATCACAAAAGCATCAGGCTGGTGGACACGATGAGGTGGGGCTGATGGCACCACACATGCAGCTTCAGTGCTTCAGGAAGATGGAATCACTTGCAGGTGTGGGTTTTAGGGGACAGGAGCCTGAAAGTGTCCCTGCTGGGGGGGGACACATCACTCCCCGTGGGCAGGGCCAGCACCTCAATGAGCTGCTTGCTGCAGACCCAAGCACTTGACGAAGAGCTCATTCAAACGCATACTCCCCACCAAAAACCAGCCCCGTATCTGCTACCGCAGGCTGGGAACCCTCTGCCAGGGGCAAAAAGCAGAGGGAGCTTTCCCACTCTGCCAGGGCTGGAGCACTGGGACGAGGCTGTTCCTCCGGGCTGGCACAGACACCGACGACGTTCCCCTTTGAGCGCTCGGTAAGAGCACAACACCAAAACGTTGCACCCCAAGGGGTGGCTGCCACCCTCCGGTGGGGGCTGGGGTGACGCTCACAGAGGGCTCTCAACACTGCCAGCCTGTTGGGTGACATATTTTAATGGATGCCTCACCGGGATCAACCTCTGCCCCAAGGGGAGAGGCCCAAAACCGCTCTGAAAGCAAAGAGCCGAGCGCACAGTCCCGCCGGCGCTTAGGGAAGAAGCGGATCGCCCCTTCCCTGAAAAGGAGGACACACAGTGAGGGCACCCAGGGTCTCGCTGGCTCCTTCTCCTCGTTAGCGCCGCGGCGAGGAGGGCTGCCGGGAGGAGCCGGCGCGTTCGCTGGCTGGCAGGTTGTGCCAGGGCATGTTCTTCTCCCAAAGCTGAGGACAAAGACGCTTTTATGGAGCTGCCCAGCCCCTCGGTCCATTGCACTCAGCTGGAGGCCTCCATCTCGGTGACTTCCTCGAGCGGCTGGGTCTGCACTTCCACCTTCTTCGGGGGGATGTAGGAGCCCATGCCGGCGGCACGCTCTGCCTCCTCCTGCGTGTACGGTGCCTCCCGCAGCTCCTTCAGCCTGCGGGTAGGGCAGAGAGGAGGGCTGAAGCCTTCCAGCCCAGCTCCTCCAAACGAGCCTGACCCTGAGCTGACTCTGCCGCTCACCCCACCCCACGAAGTCAGGGCAGGGGGCTGCAGCTGGGGCAGGGCGCAAGCCCACAGGGCCGCTCAGGAGCCCGCGGGGCCGCTCAGGAGCCCACTGGTGTTCCCCCTTACCTCTTCTTGTGCACCTTGGACCTGAAGTGCTCCTTCATGCTGGTCAGGTCCACGAAGTAGCGCCTGGGGGGGCAAGCAGCTGGGGGTCAGGGGGCCTCCAAGGCAGCAGCAGGGCAGAGGAGAGGCCTACTGAGGAGGCAGGGTCCCCCCCAGCCCCCTGGGGCCGGTCCCCCAAGGGCCAGGGTCCCCCAAACACCTGAAAAAGCTGCCCCCAAGGGCCAGGGTCCCTGCCACGACCAGGACAAGATCCCTCCAGGGGGATTAGAGCTCCTCTCACCGGGACCAGCCCCCCTCAGAGCCAGGGACCCCCTTCGGGACCAGGACAACCCTCTTCCAGGGGCCAGGGACCCCCCAGGACCAGGACAACTGCCCCCCGCAGGGGCCGGGTAACCCCCAGCATCAAGGCACGCCCCTCCCAAGCTTACAGCCCTCCCTCCCCAACCGCCCCGCGACCGGGACCCCGGGACCCCCCCCTGGTGCGGAGACACCCCCCCGTCCCCGGGCCCTCCAGGCCCCCCCGCCGGCGCACGCACGCGCAGTGCAGGCAGTAGAACTGGGCGCAGCCCGGCAGGTCGGGGTCGGGCTCCTGCCGCAGCAGCCGAGCGGCGTTCTCGGGCCGCAGGTCCCCGTGGATCTCGTCCAAGTCGCGGCGCCGCCGCTTCGTCTTCAACTGCCGCGCCAGCTTGTGCGCCCGGTGGGCGCCGGTGCGGCGGCTGCTGCGCGGCGACATGGCGGAAACACGCCGGGACGGCGCCCCGCAGTGCGCAGGCGCAGGCGGCTTCAGGCCCCGCCCCCCCGCCCGGGTATACCCCGCCCACCAGGCGGCAGAGCCTATCGTGTCTGCCGGCCACGCCCACGAGGCAGAAGACCACGCCCACGTGCCGGGAGGCCACGCCCCCAGCCCAGCCGCATGGCTCTGCCCCGCGGCCGTGCCTGTCCCCGCGGGCCGGTGAGTGGCCCCGGGGGCAGCGGCGTCCCGAAGGCCGTCAGCACCCGGCGCAGCCGCCCCCGGGCTGTCCCCGCGGTGGGGTACAGGGCCCGGCCCCGGGGCAGGGGGTGAGCGGGTCCCGTCCCGCCCCGGTCACTGCTGCGCTGAGCTGGGGAGGGCTCAGCGCGCCGTGTCGCAGCACCGATCGTGTTTCCTCCGCCCTCGGTGATCAATTATAGATGGGGACCCACGGCGGGGGGAGCACCGAGCCCCAGCGTGTGCTCTGCGCCGGGGGCTTGGGCTGGCTGCTGCCCCTGGAGGTCCCCTGTGGGCGAGGGGCACTGGGGGGGCTGGGGGGTGGAGGAGGGGGGACTGGGGGTGACCAGAGAAGCTGCCCTCGCGCTGCCCCCGGCTCAGGCCAGGCTCAGGTTCCCCTTTGTGCATCAAAAGCGGCCCCTGAAACATTAATGAAGCCACCGGATCGCCGGGGAGGCACGGGGGGGCCCAGCCCTGCACCCCTCCTGCTCCCCACAGCACCCGCCAGCTCCCAGCCCCGCTGAGCCCCTCACCATGACCCAGGGCTTCTGGCGGCTCTACAAGGCCAAAGTGCTGCAGACCCTGGGGGGGGCACGGGCAGACGGGGTGCTGCAGGAGGAGGTAGGGTGGTGGGGGGTGGTCACCACCAAGCTTGGGTCCCCCCGGAGCAGGGTGACCAACCTCCCTTCTCCCCCTACCCACACCACTGCCCTCACATGGGGCCTTCGTTTCAGGGAGACCCCCCTGAGCTGATGGAGACGGCCGAACCCCCCCCACTGATGGAGGAGGGACCCAGCCCCATGTCCCAGCTGGCGAGGAAGGTGAGGAGGGGGCCGGGGGAAGCCGGGGGACTGGGGGGACCTACTGGGACCTGGAGGTCCCCAGTGAGCCCGGTGCTGCCTCCCCCACAGGTGCAGGGGGTGGGTGCCCGGGGCTGGCGGACGCTTTCGTCCCTCTTCACCCGCGACGACGAGCACCAGCTGCTCAGCCCGGAGCCCTGCGCAGACCAGTAAGTTGCAGCTTGATGGGGGGGACCCCAAAGCCTGGACCCAGCACCTGGGAGCTGCCAAGTCCTCGCATCTGCCCGTCCCATCACCTGCCTCCCCCTCCCCTGCCTGCACCCATGGGGCTGGGCTAGGGGGCAGCAGGGGGAGAGCCAGCATGAAGTGGGGACATGGAGGGGTTTGGGGGTCCCAGTCCTGGCCATAGTGGGACTCGGTGAGAAGGGTCCCCATACCAATGTCCTTGTCCCACTCTCTCCCCAGCCCGCTGGCCGCCTCGCCGCCCGAGCCACCCCCCTCCGAGAAGGCATCTGGCTTTTGGGATCTCTTTGCTACCAAGTGGCAGCAGGCATCGGGGCCGGACAAGGGGGTGCCCGCCCCGGAGCCGGGGGAAAGCCCCGGAGAGCCGCCGGGTGATGATGGCAGTGACCTGCGGGAGCCGGAGGAAGGGGCCTTCCACTGGGGCTTCCTGGCCGGCAAACTGGCCGAAATACGGAATAAAAATGCCCCCAAGGGCAACTAGAGGAGGAGGAGGCGCTGGCTGGACCCTCCAGCAGTGCGAGCGGCCCCCCCACTGCTGGCAGGCAGCCCCCCGGGTGGCTCCATGGTGGGTTTCGGCGACATGTCTGCACTAAACACCCCGAGGTGCCTCTTTCCTGGAGCCCTGCCTGGTGCTTTCTTCGCCCTCGGTCCCCCCCCGGCAGTCCCGTCGTCCCTGGAGCAGCATGGCCCTACGGTGGGGATGGGGACCTGCCACCCCCAGCCCCAAAGAGTCCCCCCACTCGGCCAGGGCCCTGCCCGCACAAACCACGCACACTGCCAGGCTAGAAAACACCCCAACCAGGTTTATTGTGCACTGCTTTGGCCCCAACAGCCCCTTTTCTGGGAAGGAGGGAGCTGTGGGGTGGGCACTGCCCGCGACGGGGGGCTCGGGCTCTGCCCACCCCCTCAGCCTGCAGCCAGTGCAGGATGTGAGCAGCTGAGGGGGCTGCAATCCCGTCCCACCACCCTGGGCTGGAGACAGGGAGGATGGAGGAGAGGGGCTGCAGTGGGGGGACAGCAGCCTGCCAGTCCCACGCCACACAGAGACTCACCCAGGGGAGCCCCTTCCCCACCTGCCCCTCGAGTTCCTGCACTGTGCTCAGCCCTGGCTGCAGGGTAGACCTTGTGGGCCACCTGGCCAGCATCAGCCCCGTGGCTCCAGGACTGTGAATGCCACCAGCCCTTCGGCCACCTCCAGTGAGGGCAAGGGGATGCATCCAGCCAGCGGGACCCGCATGGGCATCCTCGTCCCCAGCCACGCTGCCTCTGCTCAGACGGTGGACTCCTTGGCAGCCGCCCAGGCTCTCTGGCAGCCGTAGAGCCACTTGATGACACGGGCGTTGCGCTCCACCACCGACACGGTGGAGACCAACCGGGTGTCTGGCTCCTCTTCGCCCAGCCCCGCGTCCCCCTCGCTGCCCCCCGAGGCCTGCTCAGGCTCTGACTCGCAGGAGCCAGGGAACCAAGCCGAGGCGTTGTCCCAGCCTGCCGGCCCGAACTGCTCCTGCCCCAGCAGCTCCACCAGTGCCCGGTCCAGCCCGCAGTAGTTGAAGAACCGCTCCTGCTCCGACAGCGGCAGGGAAACACGCAGAGCCAGTGCCTGCTTGCCAGGGGACCGGGGGGGCTGTGCCGCTGGGCTGCTGGGCAGAGGGAAGATGCCACCACTGCCACCACCGCCGCCGCTGCTGGCACCTAGCGTCCTCATGTCCTCTTTCTCTGCAGGCACCCACAGCATGGGGGTCTCGGGGCTTTGCGGGGCTGGTGGCCCCTCATCCAGCCCCCTGGCTGGGGGGGAGCTGGGGGGCTTGTCCCTGAGGGGTCCCTGGAAGAGACGTCGCACCAGCCCGGCACCCTTGGCGTTCTCCTTGTCCCCCCCCGGGCAGTCTCGTTTCTGTCGGTAGATGACGAGCGAGTCGGGTCTCAGCAGGCGCCTGCTGCCAGTCCGGCGCAACACGGGGGACTGGGAGCACGGCAGCTTCCTGGGACCCTCCCGGCTCAGCTCCGAGCCCTGACACAGCTCATTACACTGCTGGCGGACGAGGAGGTGCCGGCCGCGAGGGGAGAGCCGGGGGGAGCAGCCCCGTAGCGCCGGCTCCTGCCGGCTGTTGATGACTTGCTGGGATTTAACGTATTTGGCTTTGTCGGCCTCCAGCCGCTCCACGGCGCTGGGCATCCTGCCCCCACTGCCCCCCGGCTCCCGCGGGCACTCGGGGCCCCGGTTCAGCCAGGCCAGGGGGGAGCCACGGCTGGGGGCCACAAGGTGCAGGTTGCTGGAGGTGCAGATGGCGACTGGGGGGCTGCCCAGGGGCACCATCACCCCCCAGCCCCGACACAGCACCCCTGCTCACTCTGCTCCTCTCTGGGGTGGTTCGGAGCGTTGGGTGCTGTGGCCGAGGAGGCTCCTGAAGCTTCGCTCGTCTCCTGAATTCAGCCCTGGGAGGAGAGAGGAGAGCGGGGTTAGCGCCAAGGGCGCAGTGACAGCAGGAGGACAGGGGGTGAAGGGGGACCAGGGGTCCCCTCGACCCAAGCAGGGCAGGGAGGCAGCAGGCAGCCCCGCCAGCCCAGGCAGGAACAATCCCAGGGCAGGAAAAGAGAAGCGCCGAGCATCCGCCGGCTTCGCCCGCATCCCAGGAGCGGCTTCCAACAGGAAAAAATACCGGAGCTGGCTACCTTATCTTTCCAAGCGCAGGGACAGCAGGACAAAGCCCCCGTGCGCAGGATTGCTGGCGAGCTGCCCTGGCCAGGCCCGTGCGTGGTGACAGCGGGACGGGGCTGGGGGATGTTTCGGGGTGTCTGTGCTGTGCTCCCCACAGCCAGGGTGGGCTCGGCTGCCCGGGAGGGCGGGCACCTGTCCTGCTCCGTGCGTGGGGGTCAGGGAGCAAAGGGGCTTTTGTCAGCCCCAGGGTGTGATGGCTCTTGCTCAGCTGTACCCGAGCATTTGCGCGGGATCGGAATGCCAATCCAGCGGTGGAGGTGGGTGCTGAAGCCTGACCCAGAGGCAATAAATGCCCAAAGCAGATGGTTTCATGGAGCAGAATGGGCCCCAATGGCTGTGAAGAGCTGCCCCACAGCCAGCAGCTGACCCAGCCCCACTGCTTCCCTGGGTGACGGCGGGGACATGGGGCTGGGCAGAATGGGGCTCTCTAGAGAGCAAACAGCCCAGGAGCCATCTGCCCACATCCCTCCACACACAGCCCACGGGCTCCAACACCACATCCACCCGCCGTGTCCACATAGGGAAACTGAGGCACGGGGTTTGTCTGGTCCTGTGCACCCAAGGGATGAGTTCCTCAGCCTCCCCCAGTGCTCCGTGGTGGCTTGAGGGAAGATGGTCCTGGCACACGGTCCCAGCACCCAACAAATTCACCCCAGCAGAGCCAGCGTGCCCAGGATGCGACTGCCCGTGTCCATGTCCCAACATGCTCCCCAGCCCCGCTGCCAGGATCAGCGCCTAGCCCCTGGGCTTGGCGGGTGGAGGATGCTCTTGCTCACCTGAGCCCACGAGGGATGCTGGGACGGGATGCAGGGATGGGATGTCGGGATGGGATGCTCCAGTCTCACTCAGCTCCAGCCCCTCTGGCTGCCGGCAGCAAACTGAGCCCGGAGCCAGCAGGAGCCTCATATAGAGGGTGAGGAAGAGGAAGGGCCACCCTGTTAACCCCTGCCAGCCCAGCCCTGTCAGCAGGAGCTCCCCCTGTGCCCACCCTGCCAGCCTGACCCCTGCAGCCCCAGCCCTCACCCCTGGAGCCCTGCCCCTGCCCAGCCAGCATTAACCCTCCTTCTCCCACAGCTCCAGCTCAGCTTCCCCAGCTTTTCTCCTCCCTCTGCCTCCCTACAGGAGCCTGGCCGGGATTTTGGGATCCAGAGCAGAGATCTCTGCCCCCTCCCAGGCAGGACTGAGTCTCCCTGTGCACCCCCAGCACACGGGGCAGCAGGAATGGGACAGGGAAACCATGTCCTCTCTGGCAGCTTCTCCTACATCCACCCCAAGATACTGGGGGCAGCTCAGAGGCAGGAGCTCACTGTGATCTTCTTCCCCAGGATCCCACAACGGCCCTGAGACTGAGGAGGGAGAAGGAGGGAGGAAGGGTCCTTCTGGCCCCTTCTCTGCTGGTGGCGAAAGAGTCAAAGCCAGCCCCAAGCCAGGCCGGATCCTGCCTCCTCTTCCCCCCGGGAAGGGCTGTAAATCGCAGGAAGCCACAATGGGCTGGAGCCGGCTCAGGGGCTATTTTTACCGCTGCCCTCTCCCCTTCCCGAGGGCTGAGCATTCCCATGGGGGCAGCCCCCAGTCCCCCTCCATCCCCAGCACCCGGGGGGGCTGTGAACATGGTATTGCAGTGGCTGGGGGGGGGTGGGGGGGGGTGTGAAGAACACGCTGCACCCTGAGTTGGGCTCCCAGCCCCTTGGAGCGGGGTCAGAGAAAGCCCCAGTGCTCCTGAGGGACCCGCCAGCTCTATCCATCCCTTTCCCAGCCCGAGGGGATTCACCAGCTCCCTCCATCTTTCCCCATCTCCTCTGGATGGAGAGCTGGGGTACAGCCCAGCCCAGGATGCTTGTAGGGACTCAGGGGACCAGGAGGTTCCAGCCATGGCAGTCACAGGTGCTTTGTCCCTGGATAAGCGGGGACCTGGCCCCGAGCACTGCTGGCCCCCACCCCAGTTCCTTCCTGCGGTGCCGCTGCTCAGGAGCCAGTGCCGGGAACCGGGGCTGGGTCGGCACCCAGCACCTCCCTGCACGATGGTACTGGTGCCAGGAAGGGGCCGGGGCCAGGAGTCCAGGGCTGACGAAAACAGGCTAAAATGGAGGCTGAGCAGGATGAGAGCGGCCAGGGCTTGTCCAAGCTCTGCAGGCACCGGAAAACATCCCAGCGAGGACGGGACAAACCACCTATTCCATTCTAATGAACCTGGAGAGGAGCAACGCAGCTGTGCTTCCAGCAGCACTTGGGCTCTGCGCGCAGGATGCAGCCGCGTTGGAGCAAATCTGACCGTCTCCAGAGGAAGATAGGGAAAAGGATGGGGGTGTGATGGAGAAAACCCGTGGCAGCCCTGGGATCTGCCTGGGTTCCCACGAGGGAGAGGGACAGCCGACAGGACCTTATTTTTAACTCCGGACAACGTGAATCACTGTTTATTAGAACAGTTTTTATTTTCCGAGCTGGAATCCCGGCAGCCGTTCCAGTAACACCACAAGTGAGTAAGAGCAGCCTTGAATTCACCTTTTGCTGGCAGATGCAGGGTGTTCCCATGGGATACTCCTACCAAATGCCTGCCCCAGAGCCACCATGCTCCTCTCTGGCTCCTGCTCGGAGCACCCTGCAGGCGCTTTCCGTTGAACTGTTATATTTGGACACGGCAGGTTCCCTTGGGGATATGAAAAGGGATGATTTGAGGAGCCCTTCCTGGCATCAGCTCCTGCTTCCCCCGGGGAAGTGATGGGGGTTTTATCACTTCGACTTCTAGGAAGGGATTTACCCAATTATCAGTGCACCAGGTGGCTTCCCTTAGTCACACGGATGCTCGAAACCCTTGTTTTTATTTAAGATTACTCAGGGCTCTCACAAAGTGCGCACTGCTCTTCCATGGGGCTCTGCTTCCCTCCCCTCCTGCCCCACCGGGAAGCGAGCACCGTGCCAGGCAAGCAAAGCAATCCTGGACAAAACCCAGCCACAGCGGGGTCCAGGTATGGAAACTTCCAGCCCTTGGAGTGGGAGAGAAATTCTGAGAAAGTCGTCCGTGTCCCATTCAGTCCTTCCCAGCTACATTTCTCCTTTAAAAATGAAAAAAAAAAAAAAATCACTTTAACTCCACCACAACGGGACGCAGACAGGACTGCGGCACCTGATAACGCAGCCATCTGCTTCCACTTGCTGGTTTACTTTTCACAGCCCACAAAAGCTCTTTCTGGTCTGAGGTCCATGCAAATGCCACCGCCTGGAGAGCCGCCCACGGGAGCTGGGTGGCTGCGTGCCAGAGCGGGCGCAGGACGCAGGCGCTTTCCTTCGGGAGAGGGCAGGAGTGGAAGGCTTGCTGTACAAGTTTAAATATCGAGGGCTCAAATGGGCATGAATAAATCTGAAACCACCACCCGATCTCAGGCAGCCACCTGCAAGTCGGTGCAAGCAGGAACTAGACAGCAGCTGGGTCCAGGAGGAGACACCGAGGCTCCCGTGGACGTTCCTACTCTGCAATGTGGGCTGCAAACCCACGGCGGGTGATAGCTGGCCTGGCCTGGCTGACTGCTGTCGGGTGTCCGGTGTCTGGGAAGCAAAACAGGTCAGTACCTGGACCACAGGGACAGACAGGAAAGGCAGGGAGAGATGGAAGGAGCTGCTGGGGCTGAGAGAAGCCCCAGGTGGGCTGAGCCCACCACCTGCTGCGAGGGACTTGCAAACACTTTTAGGTTGAGTCTGTTTTCATCTCAAACCTCAGAGATTCAAGAGGCCTCTGAGCAATTGCAATTTCAGCCGCAGTTCTCCCTTTACCCTCTTCAGGAGAAGGCAAAGCAAGTCAGCCATGTCCCCCAGCACCCCAACCCAGCACGCTCTACCTGCTGGAGCATGGGCTGGGAGCTGGGCATGTGGGGCTGCCCCAAAGAGAGCAGCTCCAACCAGCACCGGCCAGCTCAGCCCGGGCCCTGGCTGCTCCTCATGAACCGCGGCCCTTACACAATTGCCTTCCGCTTCAGGTGCCCAAATAATCTGGAAATCCATCTGGGAACAAAGGGATTGAACAAGAATGTGGCCTGGGCCATGGCTCCTCTCGCAGCGGCAGTGCTGGCTCATCCTTCAGGTCACTCGACTTCTCCGTGCTTCGCTCGCCCTGCTTATGAGAGCTGGCGGTCTCCGACTCCCCAAAAACGCTTACGGAGTGAGCAAACAGATCTGCAGCAGCTCAGTCTTGTATTCCCACTTCCCACTCCTCCCCAAAGAGCACGGACAGTCCGGATGGTTGGTGGCATTTCAGACACCTCCCTCTTCCTTCGTTGCACTTAAGAACAGAAATGGCACTTTGCATAAACGGCTCCGCAGCCCCTCGGACCGAAAGGGAAACGAAGCAGTCAGTGAGCGTTCAACGGTTTGGGTTGAAACACTCCTAATAGTTCTGTGTGGGACAGCAACTGGTGTTCACCACCAGTAAGGATTAAAGACACTTAACGATCCACACCCTGGAGAAGGATTCGCGGGATATCAGTGGAGCAAAGCAAAAAGCAAAGCAAAAAGCAACGCAAAAAGAGCCAGCTGTTTGTGCTGCCCACAGTCCAAAGGCCACCTGGGGAGGAAAAAGTCGCTTCTCCAAAGCGAGGGCACCCTTCCAAGGGGCGGGCTCCCCGCGACAGGACTTTATCTCGCCCACGAAGCGATGTCTGCCGTCACGCTGCCGCTTGCACGGGGGCTGGGATCAGCCGGCGCGAAGGAAAACGCTGCTGAACCCAACGCAAGGTGCAAACACACCAACGCGGCGCGTTCCTGAGCCCAGCGCCGCAGAGCGGGCACGGCCTCGGCGAGCCCTGCCCCAGGAGACGGGACAGGCATTCTGCAGAACCAGGGACACGAAGCAGAGGGTGGGTTACCCGAGCAGAGGTGCAGCCTTAGCTACAGCTCATTTCTGCACCAGGGCACGTCCTTGCAGATTTTCTCCTCCCCACCAGCTACGGACTAGATTTATTCCAAGCAGGCAGGCTCCACATTCTTCGTTTTGTGGGGGAGGCATTCGGGTTGTGTCTGTATTTAAAATCACCAGTCTTGTAACTAATGAGAGGTGTGACCTTCTCCTTTAATTAAGGTGCTTATCCTTTAATAAAAAATAATCTAAATTTCAATCCCTTTCCCTTTTGCAACGGCTGCGCTGACTTAATGCTCCCCAGGTGAAGAATCCGTCTGTTTCTGGCATCAGGATACAGGAATCCATGAGCAACGATGCAAGCGCATGGCACCAGGGAGAGGACTGGGCCTGGGTAAGAAACGGCAAGACGAGACAATTTACAGCATTTCCAGTTTGCACTATTCCCCCTCCCAGTCCGCACAACCCTTTGTTCCGCAGCATTGTTACAAGAACAGAACGAGGACCAGCAGCTTTCTGGGTGAACTCTTGTTCCAGCACAGGCAGGAACTAGAGGGGAAGGCTCGATTCAGAGGGAGGAGTGTCAGTGCCAGGAGAGTGGCAGCATCTATTCACAGCCTCAAAAACCCAGCAGTTCCAGCAGCAGGGCAGGCAGAGCCTGCCAGAGGGGTCCTTACAGCCCAGGCTGCTACTCACTCTGCTGGTAATAACTTCAAGAATGTTCTGGATGCAATAATTTTTTTTTTTTTAATCTTTAATTCCCTCTGTGGAAGCGAAGCACATCCAGAAGAGCACTGTTCTGATTCCTGAAGGGCTCAACAGAAGCTGCAGGGTCCACAGGGACACATCTGCTCCCACATCCACATCCCATTTGGCCTTCCATTGCCAAGTCCTCCAGCAGCACGTTACACATCAGTGGGCAGCTGGCACTGCCACTACCCACAGAGGATGAGTGGCACAGCTATCAGCCAACCCACCGTCTTCCACAAGCCCAGGATGGCATAAGGTGTGGCTGTGCTGAGGGCCGACAGCGTACTGCTGTCCCAGCACCGCCAGCAAACCCCTCTGCAGCTCCGCTGACAGCTGGATGACACTGCGCTCAGTGAGAAGACAGCATTTCTCTGGACAAAGTTCAAAAACTTCATGGAAATTCAGGTTTTATTTCAAAAACAGTCATGAACTTAATAAATTACACAATAATTTTCCTCATTATAAATTCTCCATAAAATATATTTTACAGTTTTTAAAGAAAGATTTGGAAAAAAAAATCTTTTCTGAGTGCTGAAAAGTATCTTGACTTGTGTCACGCTGGTGAGTAACTCCGTAGCTGCTACACAGTTTGATTTCTCAAAGGTTTGAAAACAAAGACCTCAGACAACAACAAAAATCAAACAGAACACAGACCTCGAGGACTACCATTCAGCGATAACCAAGGAAACACTCAGTGTCGCCCAACAGCAAGGCTAAGCACCATGAGAGGGATTTCGGGTACCCCCACCCTTTAAAGTGGCAATCAGTGCAAAGAAACACTTTGGGAGTCAAAAAACCCACAACTTTCCTGTGCCATTCGCTCGTTTCTGCGCCGCAGGCAGGCAGCATCTTCGGCGTTCACGCCTTGAAATATTTCAGAGGAGAATCGGATAATTTGCAAAGTGCCTTAAAGGTAGAGTAGTATTATTGTGTAGTAGACTCATACTTTAAGAGAACATAGTTGATTCTGACTTTTGGGTGGGCCAGAGAGGAGGAAGTTAGCAATGTGTTTTTAAAAAGCTCTCAAGTTTAACATGGAAAAATGATATACCCTCTGAAAACTTTACCCATCGAATGACCACGCTGAAAAGTAAGTATGGTGAAACAGCGCTGGCCCAGAGAGCGAGAGGTTTGGTTTCCTCCTTTCAGGAACAAGCCGAGGCTTCAATGGTACTGAAACCAGTTAAAATAGGAGAACAAAGAGATCTCAGCTTCCAGAACATCACAATAAATAGATCCCACCTCATCGTTACTCACAGGCAGGCTCCGAGTCATTGGTAACCATCACCTGCTCCAGACAGCACCAGGTAAGAACTAGCTGTAGCCCCTAAAGCCTCAGAAGTTTGGTAGAATCAGAATCCTTTGCTTTTGGAATAATAATAAAAAAAAAAATTATACTTTGTTCACACTTGGGCAGAACGAACACTAATTGATCAGAACTGCTCTCACAGCACTAAGAGGAAACAGTATCTGAGAAGCAAGTGACACAAGGGAATACTTACGACATTTTCCAGGTAATATTTTGGGGAAAAAAAAATAATTTTATTAAGAAAACCAGCCTTTGTTGCAAGTTTAATATACCTGCCTTTAAAGGCAATCTTTTTAAGACTCTACTTTTTCCAAAAGGTCAAACTGATGAGAAAGGTGCTGGTCCTGCACCCAAAAGAACAAAGAGTGACACTAGGACAAAGCACCTTCTGTCCGCCGCACGGCATCAGGCGGCCTCAGCGAAACTGCCCTCTGCGTATCAATCCGCTCCTGGGGAATAAGAGCGGGGGCAAGCAGCCTTCCAGCTACTTCAAAGCTTTCCATCCTACCACCCTTGCTTTTAAATAAATATGACTTTCTTAACTTATTTTCTTCCCCTTAAAGAAATTGGCCAAGGCCATCACACAAATCACAGATAAACCTGTCACAAACAGTTACTGAGTTTTCTCCCATATTTGAGAACAGGTGTGTTCTACAAGACAAACAGTCACCCCTTTATCTCCTCATCACTACCAGGTTAGAGTCTGTGCCAGAAAGGAAGAGACCATGACCAGTATTATTCGATTCAGTTAATGAGAAATCTGTGCTGCAATCATATTTAGAAGAATCTTAAAAATAACGCTCTATGCTGCTGAATTCCCCCATCCACGTTTTCATAAACTAAGTCCACAGTGCTCTGCTATTAGAAACCCTCAAGGTCTTACTGGATTGCAGACACAAGGGCAGAGAGCACATTGTGAAACTGCAGATCAACTGATTGATAAAGTATTTGATTACTAGAAGAAAGCAAAAATCAAATTATTAATGAACGAGCCACCACGCTAGCTCCCAAGCGCATACATTTGTAATTGGACTCCCTCGGTGACGAGCTCATTAAGCTGTAAGTGCTAAACTTGGCCATGTCAGCACTTTAAAAACTGCTGATCCCCTGCATTGCATTTTTTGTCTACAAAGTCAAGTCTCAGACCCTATCTTTGACATTAGATAACAAAAATAAATAATAAAGTTATTCAGGCCTGGAGAAGAAGGAATGCTTCTCATCTGTCTTCTTCACCTAGTTTTCTAGCAGACCCCAATCACTCAGAGCCATGGCAAATAATTTAAGAAAAGTGGCACACACTCCCAGTCACTCACAGACATAAATATATACACAGAACTACTTTACAAAGCCTGAAGACTTGCACTACCAGCATGCAAATCTCTTTTTCCATGAGAGTTCCTAATACTGACGTAGGAAACTGGAATGTACGAAACAGTCCTGGAAATGGAGTCTCAGCTCTGAAGACGTCCCGCTGCCAACGTACACAAACGAACACCGCCACATCTTACACCCGCACGTAACACCCGGGTACTCTACACATCATGAACACAACGGCCGACTCGCGTTTGGATCATTTATGAAACTCAAAGAGATCCGTCTGGTAGAAACTCCACCCTGCGCGTTTGAGCACAGGCTCGTTTCTCCCACTGCCATGAAGCGGCACCACCAGTTGGGTGAGGAGCAGCTCTGTGGAGAGAGGAGCCGCTCGGCAGGTCACGTCTCCCAGCTGCTGTCTTTAAAAGCTATGTTGACCAGTCGCAGTTCCAGTTCGAAAGCGTCGGGTCGGTCCTGCGGGTTGGCGGCCAGCATCTCCTTGATCAGCTGTTTCATTCGAGCATTCATGGATTTTTTCTTTACAGGGATGAGCAGCTCCATTTTAGGGTTTTCTAGAAGCGCCTCTCCCACAGGCACAATCGCCGTTCCCTGCTTGACGTAACTCCCCAGAAGTTCTTTCTTTGTCTCCGTGTCTATGAAGGTGATTCTTTCGAGCATGGCCCAGATTATAATCCCCAACGCAAAGATGTCTGCTTTGGCCGTGTAGTGTCCTTCCCAGACTTCGGGGGCCATGTAGAAGTCAGTCCCACACGCAGTTGACAGAAAACACTTATTGACGTTGACTGGTTCCTCAGGATTCTGTCCTGAAGCTGAACATACCTTGCTCAGCCCAAAATCAGCTACTTTCAGGGTGGGCTCCAAGTCACTCGCATCCATCCTGCTCTGCGATATCAGGATATTGTCAGGTTTGAGATCACGATGAATAATCTGGTTTTTGTGCAGGAACGCCAGGGCGCTGCTGAGCTGAAGCATGAAGCTGGTGTTGGTCTTGCGGTTCGGCTTTCGGGACAGCAGATACTCATTCATGTCTCCTCCGTCGCAGAAATCCATAACAAACCAGAGGTAATAAGCACTTCTGGGGTCAAAGACTATTTCTCCTTTTAATGAGGTCTCTACAAGCTGCAACAAGGAAAAGAAGTGTCATAACTACCTGATGATCACGACAATATAAAGATATGGAAAAATGCATCAAGTATGGATTTTCCTCTCAACAATCCAGAGAGAAAGACATTGCAACTGGTGAAAATAGAACTATGCAAAATTTATGATGTTAAAAAAAAAGGAAATGTATTTGACAGCCTCCTTATTTTCGTGCATGCAAAGCCTATCAGGTTCCCACTCCTGCCCAGAAGCTAGAGCCAGACCAAGATAACAGTTTTTTGAAGGATCCCATTGCACTCCCATCTGTTTCAGCTGGACAGTGTCCCACCCCAACAAAGCCTGTCCCACCCATTTCGCTAACAACTTTATAAACAAAGTCTCAAGGAGTAACTCCATGCAGTGCCGGGGGTTGTGTTTGCCCTCCCGCTGACAAAGCAGTGCCACAATAAGATTTTTAAAGCCTGGTCTCCATTCCTTATGCACAAATGTGTTCCAGCAAGTGTTAGCATGGGATCCCTTAACTCCTAATCTACAGGCACAGTTGAACAGCTGCTGCATGTAACACCGTTCCCACCATCATGATCCACTGCCTGTTTTCTAGAGTATAAGCAGTGAGTAGCTCAAGCAGTCAGTTCTAGCAGCTGCTTCATACAAAAAGTAAAGTAAAACCAGCAATCAGTTTTACTAATCCTGTTTGCACAACTACTCATTTGCCTCTTGAGCTCTTGTGAGGTGGCTCTTCACATGCTCTGGAAGGTAAGTCTTGCAATTCTTTCTGTGAGTAGTAAACCAACACATACTAAACCAAACATAGCTCCTACAGGCTTTGAAAAATTAAGGTAGCTATTAAGATTTAGACAGGTATTTTAAAATGCTTTTAAAAAGTGACCTTTTCCATCCAAGAGTGAAATTACTAGCAATTTATCTTTAATTGCAAGCGCAACTAGTACTCAAACTGGACCAACTTAAACCAGTAAATCCACGTTAGCACTCGAAAATGGCCTATGTAGGGTTTGTAGCCTGTAACAGCAAGATTAAGGTATCGCAGGGCAGCAGGGAGCCTCCTCTGCCAAGCAAACACCAGCACACAGCTCGTCCCTACAGAAGCTGTGCTCCCACCTCTGTTCAGAGCGTTAAGACAACAAAATCCACCACCGTGTGTGCGACGGCAGCCAAGCACCACAAAACCAGGCCAGTTTAGGACTCTCACTTCACCCACACCAGTTAAGCATCTGCCCCAAAGCCCTTCAGGAGACACTAACACCCCTAATACCCCCCTTCCTGGCCAGCCTCCTCACACACCACACCAGTTTAGCTCTGTAACAGAGTATCACCTGGGGTGGGGAGAGTAGAGGGCAAGCCCAGGAAGATGCGACTTTCTCTACTTTAGCATGTGCCAGTATAAAGCCATCCCAGCTTCAGCGCCAGCTCAGCTCTGCCCTTTGCTCTTCTCTGATCTCTGGAGCAGGAAAACAATTCGTAGCGCTTGTGCCTGACACAGGCAAGATCTACGTGCCACGTTGTTAACAGGCACTACCACCAAAAACCAACGCTGCAGGTGATCTGGAAGCTCTCCCCCACCTTGCAGTCCCACTCCGGGTGTTTTTTTTTTAAAGTTCCTCCCTGTACAGCTCTTCACGAGTTTGATATAATCTCTCACAGATCCACTAACGACTAGGAAGGTAAGGCTCTAATTTCTCCTACGTGAACTAGCCAGTATTATTTCATCCTAATCCCTCATGAAAGCAGGTCAGTAACAACCACCGAGCTACAGCGAGTTTACAAAGGCAGGAATCCTCTTCCTCAGGTTCACAGAGCACTCGGCACAAAGGGATCTGGATCTGAACAGCCGTGAAGGGCTGCCAGAGGAGTGTTCAGTAACAAAAGGTCCCACATTAGACATGCGAGAACGACAACAATAAAACCTGGAATGACAAAAGCTGACTACGGATAAACACAATAAACACTGAGCAGACCACTGACTTTTTACACCAGAGACAGAAACTTCTGCCAGGGGATGATTTAAGGCTGAGGCAGCTTTTGGACAAAGGAATGAAACAGATTATCTTTCAAGGTCTTTCTAAAGCGACTTATTCTTCAAAACTACGCATCTTCAGATTTAAAGGCAACTCAAAGGACACTTTCAGTAGCCACACAGGAGAAATTATATTTATTCCCTTATTCATAACACCTTTACCTCTCTTTGAAGGGACTAAGAGTTATTTAATCAAAAAAGAAAGCGGCTCACCACATGCTACCAATTGCTTATTATTTCTGAAAGAATTTGAAGTGTTGGCTTCCTAAATCAAGACAGTTACTTCCTTTTCTGAGGACATGGAGATCAAGAAATTCTTCAGAGCTCTGTCCCAAGACGTTAGCACAGGTCTGCTCATTAACCCTGCAGCAGGGCTTCTACCAAGTAACAAGACTGCCTGCACCTCCCTCCTCTTTTACCTGTGGTGCTTCCTCAAGTTATCGAAGCAGATTCACGCTGCAAAAAATCTGGAGTCTTTTAGAGTGGCATGGCTTCAAATGACAGGATGCAGGTGATTGTTCAATAGATAATATAATAATAATAATTTTTCGGTGTCAACAATGTGAACAATATCCTCTCCTAACTAAGCATATCTCAAAAAAAAAAAAGATCTTAGCTACCCACCTCCTTCCCTCCCAGCTACACATCCATGTTAATTACTTCCACCCCATTACCTCAGCTTCATGTACCTGTAAATAAAGGGAGGAACTGGAGCCATGGGACATCTTCTGCACCATACCATCTTTCTGCAAGACGCACTCCTCCAGGTGAATGACGTTGGGATGCTGGCTCTTGATACTGCTAAGTGCCCAGAACTCACGCAGAGCTAGTTCCACGTTCTCTGGAGCATGGCACCGAATCTTTTTCACTGCGACCCGTGCAGAGGTCTTCCTGACGACTGCTTCGTACACCACACCATAACTGCCACGACCAACCTCCCGTATTAGATCGTACTTAGGCTGGCTACTCACCATCTTCAAGATCAAGGGTTCTGGGGAAGGGGGAAAAACCCACAGAACTCAAACTCATGAACAAGAACTGGGCTGTATTTTCCCCCATATGGCCTGGTGCAGCAGTGTCAGGCCCACCAACACCCTGCAATTAACAGGGCTGTGCCTCCCAGCCTTACGCTGAGCGCAACGCTGCATTCGAGTGCCAGAATATTCCAGAACCTAGTCTGTAAACCTGTACCTGTTGCCACGGACTAGTTAAACGTGAAATTACATCGTTTTGGTGGGACTATTAAGATTTAAAATACAGCCCAGTTTTCAAGGTGGCAACAATTCCAACCTAGACTTGCACTGTGCTGAGACAGGACTATGGCGTATGCTCCTGCTCCTTTCTCTCAGCGTCTTCAGTGAGCATCTGCGGGAATAATAGTATGGCATCGTGCTCTCCATCCACGCCTGGCACAGCAGAGAAGAGGTTCTAGCTGAAGTCTGTAGTTGGGCAGCACCAAATTTAATTAAAACTGCCTTTTATGGAGGTGACTGCATAGATAAATATTTATGTTATAATTTAATAATGAAATTCTTTCACAGACAAGATTATGCTGTAGATTGCTTCCAGTTTACCTTTTAGCATTACTACAACTTTTCACCTAGTCTCCTCTGAATGAGGAGTCTACGATGACAAAAAGTTAAAAAGGGTAACTGATTGCAGAAGTTTGTACCCAGCATCTAACTTTCAGTTTTGCTCAACAGGGCAAGGACAAAACCTAAGATATTGCTTTGTAAGTAAAACAAGAGACATGCACACACACAAAGCCACCAAACACCGCCACAGATTTATGAACCTCCCTGCACACTTCGCTGCAAGAATACAAAACAAAATACACCAGAACCACTTTCACACAACCAAACCAAAATGGGACACTGACTACAGCCAGAAAAAAAAAAAAAGCTTGGCTAGCCAATTATCACTGGTCAAACAGAAGGAAGCAAAAATAACAATAAAAAAAGTCACAGCTGGTGTATCAGAACTAAAACAGTTTGTAAGACTGCCAGTGACAAACGTAATTCTCTTTATGTCAGTAAACCAGGCAATAAGGACCACATCGAAATAGCCTGTTATTAGTAGGAAGCTTTCAAGTATTTCCACTGGTTTAGGTACTTTTTTTTTTTTTAGGAAAAAGGAAAAAAAAAAAAAAGAGAGAGAAAAAGAGGTATCATCAGTCTCAGGGCAACACTACACAGGCATTTTAACCTCTCAGCAGCGTTCTGCGATGCACGTTTACATCAACGTTTTGAACCAAAACGCGATGTGCCCAAGGAACGCGTTCACCAGGAGATTCTGCTCACCAGACGCACAGAACCTGCAGCATGGCTGCGAGGAGGAGACTAAGATCACAGCCTGAACATCCAGATGCGATGGGCCAGCAGCCCCTCTCCCACGGAGGGGAGAAGAGCGGGGTCTGTAGCCTCACCAGCGGCCGAGTAACTCCTGGGGAAAACACCGCGTTACTCAAACACCACCGCATCAGGTTCAAAACGGGCGGTAAACGTCCCCCCGCGCTGCGGGCCGGCGGTGTGCTGGCACCGGAGCGGATCCGCCGTTCCGCCGGGGCTGCCTCCTTGTCCCCCCGCGGCGGGCTGGGCTGAAAACGCCCCCGAGGTTCGCTGCCAACCCGAGGTGCCACCTGCTCCCCGAGCAGCGACCGCGACGGCTTACGCCAGGCTGCAGGGCCTGGCAGCGGGGACGGGCCCGGCCCCGGCGGGGGAGCCGAGCCCCGCTCCCTCCTGCCGGCACCTCGCGGGGGAAGCCCCTTCCCTCCCCGGCTGCCTCGTTAGCGGCGATAATTCCGGCATAAAACAAACCGCCCCCCCGCTCCTCCCGGCAGGCCCCATAAGCCGCCGCCACACCGGGACCCCACCTGCACCGAGGGGGATCTCGCTCCAGAGGGAAACTACCGCGGCACCGCTCGCTCCGGGCGGCGGCGGGAGCGGGGCCTCGCCCTGTCAGAGCGGCCTGCGGGGGAGCGCGCCCCGCCGGGCCAGGCCCTGCCCGCCGCGGCGGGCAGCCGGGCCCCCTCACAGCCGCCGCTCGCACCTGGGGCGGACGTTCCCGCCCGTGCGGGCGCGGAGGCGGCCGCCAGAATCCGCTCTCCCCGAACCAAACCGGGTTGGGCGCCGCGTTACCTCAGCGCCGTCGCCGCGCCGCCTCCGCCCGGCCGCCATTATAGGGCTGCGCTCCCCCTGCGCCGCCGCCGCCACGCCCCGGCGCGAGCCTCGCCACGCCCCCGCGCCGCCGCCGCGCCCTCTGACTGGTCGGCTGGGACGGGGGAGGGGGCGTGGGGAGCGCGCGCGCGCGCGCGCGCGCGCGGGGCCGGTCGGTGCGCGGTGTCTTGCGCGTCCCCGGCGGGTCCCTGCCCTGCCGTGCGCGTTCCTCCCCCCCAGCTTTCGCCGCCCTTCGCCATACCGGCCCCTCCTCCTCTTTTTTTTTTTGGGGGGTTTCGGGGGTTTTGTGATTTTTCTTTCTTAATTTGTTGCTTGGCGTTAAGGAATAAATCGGTGCAGCCCCTCGCCCCTCCGGCTGCGCTCTGGCTTTGTGTGGCAGCGACACAGCTCAGAGCTGTGCCCCCTCCCCGTGCCCCGCTCTCGGCCGTTACTCCCTTTCCGCTGCAGGGCTGGAGGTGCCCCTTGCGCAGGAGTTGGGGGGCACGGGGCTCCCGTGGCGGCCCCCTCTGCTCCCCGACCCACTGCACGGCCATCGCAGGGCCGTTCTGGGAGAAGCCAGGGCCACCCACTGCTCAGAGCCCTGCAGGGAACAAGCAGGTGAACTGTGAAGGAGCCCGGTGGTGATTAGTGCCCCGGGGCCCTGCCTAAGCTGCCCCAAGCCAATTAGGGGGCAACGAGCCCCTTGTGGGTTTTGAAAGCTGATTAGGGCATTACAACCCCTCCGTTCCCATGAATCCTCTTAATCGAGTCCAGAAGCAATTAGTTAATCAATGTCACCCCCGGGTGGGGCCAGCTTGTGGGTGTGGGGACGGGTGCACATCTGGGTGCCCCACTCCTGGCTCCCGGTTGGTGGCTGACCCCCACACTGCCCTCCTAAGCCAGCCCTGCTTCCATGCCAACACCTCCCTGGAAGAGCCCCAAGTGCCAAAACGGGGACAATTTTGCAAGATGTGCTTGGCCGGCCCCGGCGCGGTCACTTGGTTGACATGTGAGCCTGCCCGGAAGGAGTGCCCAAAACAGCTGCGGGGCTGCTCTGCCCCGGGGGGGCTGGCTGCAGCGAAAATGGGACCTGCGCACCCATGTACCCATGCACCCATGTACCCCTGTGCCCATGCACTCCTGTACCAATGCATTCCTGCACCCTTTTACTCATGTACTCATGGACCCATTGACCCCCGCACCCCTGCATTTGTGCACCATTTACCGCTGCACCCCTGTACCCATGCACCTTAGGTACCCATGCACCCACGTACCCATGCATTTGTGCACCCATTTACTCATGCACCCATGTAGCTATGCACCCTGTCTACCCATGCACCCACACACTTGTGCACCCGTTTACCCATGCACCCACGTACCCTGCACTTGTGCACTCATGCACCGCTGGACCCCTGCACCCACGTACCCCTCTACTTGTGCACCCATGTACCCAGGGACTGATGCACTCCTGCGCCCCAGCACTCATTCCCTGCTACCTGCAGTCACTGTGGGTGCAGCAGCCACCACCATCCCACCCACTCTGTCCCCCACCAGCATGCCCCATAAGTGACAGCTCTAGAATTAGCCCCCTCCCCTCACGCAGCTGGACGGGCGCTGGCATTTGGCACGACACCCTGTTTATTGCCGTGCCAGCCGGGCACTGAGTACCGGGCTGATTTCTGCAGCGGCTGCAGGTCCCGAGGGGCAGCTCAGCTGCTGCCATCCCCCATTTCTGGGTCAGGTTTTGCAACAGATCCGAGGGGCTGGCCGGGTCACGGCTGTGCATGCCAGCATGGGGAGCAGCTCTTGAAGCCCTCCCTGTGTCTGCCCCTGCATCTGGGGGTGCAGAAGAGCCCCCCAACCCCTGCTTGGGGAGGGAAGGGGGGACCCTGGTGCATGTGCTGGGCACAGGGGCTGTGTTTCCCTGGTGCTGCCCAGGAACCCCCTGGCGAGGTGCGTGTTTGCACCCCAGAAGTGGCCGCATTTTGGGGGTGCAAAGGGAGATGCTCCTCATAAGCCAGCCCCCCACTGCTGCTGGCCCAGCTCTGCCCCATTCCTGGCACCATCACAGTGTCTGAACGACAGCAGGGCTGTTTTTTGCCCCTCCAAGCCCCCACCCCGACACCTTTGTGGGGTCCAGCCCCAGGATCCGGCCACGCTGCTCCCCGGGGTATGGGGTCATTTGGGCCCGGGGCGAAGCCTGGCCCTGTTTACCCCTCAGCTCCGGTTTCGGCGTGCCGGCAGCCGTGGCACGGGAGGGCAGGGCCTCCTGGACAGCCTGTCCTCGGCTTGTTTACTGCGGCATCCCCATGCTCAGTCCCGTGTGACAGGTGCTGCTGCTTCCCCAGACACCCGATCCCACGTCAGGATTCAGCTCCTCGTGACCAAGGAGCGACTTATAAATAGGAGGAGAAGGGGCGCCGCCGGCAGCCGAGAGCGGGTGAGAGGAGTGTGCCGATGGATTTCCAAGCCGGTATCTTGCGAGATGGCAACCCCATGGAGAGCCTGGAGAAGCAGCTCATCTGCCCCATCTGCCTGGAGATGCTCAGCAAGCCGGTAGTGATCCTGCCCTGCCAGCACAACCTCTGCCGCAAGTGTGCCAACGACGTCTTCCAGGTGAGAGGACGGGTCCCTGTGCCCCTTTCCCCCACCCTGCCTGGGCTGGATGTCACCGGGATGATCACGGTGCCATGGGGGCACTCACAGTGCTGTGGGGATGCTCATGGACCCCCTCAATGTACATCTCCCCCTCCCAGGCTGCCAACCCATACTGGCAGAGCCGGGGCAGCGTGATTTCGGGGGGCCGGTTCCGGTGCCCGTCGTGCCGCCATGAGGTGCTGCTGGACCGTCACGGCGTCTACGGGCTGCAGAGGAACCTGCTGGTGGAGAATATCATCGACATCTACAAGCAGGAGTGCTCCAGGTGGGCACGGGTGGCCGTGGCTGATTGCTTGTGCCTTGACCCAGTGGGGACACAGGGATGCGGGAACGTGGGGACACAGGGACACGAGAACGTGGGGACACAGAGGTTCCCAGCTCCCGAGCCCCAGCACCATGGCTGAGCCTGCAGGAGATTGCAGCTGGGCAAAAAATCAGGGGGCTTTCTGCTGGCTCAATGGTCGCTGATCCAAAATCTTCCTCCCCTGATCTGATTCCTGGGTGGCTCAGGGGACAGCGGGTCCCCAGGGGGGTGGTGGCAGTGGGGCAGGTCCTGCCCTGTCCGCACTCCGTGGCTGGAGCGTCCAGTGGGAGATAAGGGGTGTTGGGGACAAATCCAGGCTCTGCTCGTGACAGCAGGCGCTGCTGGCTGATAAGGGGCAGAGGGACGGTCTGGGGGTAGGGGGGCCCACCCGGGAGAAGCGTTCAGCTGGTGGGGGGGCACAGAGGGGCTACGGCTTCTCAAGACAGAGCGGTGGCCCTGGCCCAATTCCCCGAACCACTGTAAATATTATTTGAGAGCCATGGGGACGGGGACGATGGCACGTGGCAGGTGTCTGCAGAGCCGGGGGGGGACGGGGGGGACTGGCACCAGGTTTGCTTTGGCGGGTTGGCTTGTCCACGTGGACACCCGCGTGTCACGGAGGGGATGATTCAGCTGCAGCCCCCGGCTGGGACCCTCCGGGGGTTTCTGAGTGCCCCCGCCCCAGTCACACGACGGGTGACAACGATAAATCCCGGCAGCCCAAGGCTAAAATTAGGTCCTTGTGCAGCGTCCTGGAGCGTGGCCCCCCCCGCCCACCGGTGCCGGCTGCTGCCGTTCCCAGTGCGACACTGGTTTATACTGGGGTTTCCTGGGGGCTTACGGAGGCACAGAGGACAGTGGGTCCTGAAGGAGCAAGTGTGGGGTTATGTCAGGATCTGGCCTCTTGCCCGGGGACCTGACGGTGGGGTGGCTGTGCCGTGGCGGTGAAGATGTCACCGTGGCAGGGGTGATGCTGCAGGGGGGGCATCACGGCGGCAGGGACGTCACTGCAACGGGGACGTCACCCCGATGGGGATGTCACCGTGACGGAGGCGTCACGGCGGCCGTGCCGCTCTCTCCAGCAGGCCACTGAAAAAGGGGGAGCACCCCATGTGCAAGGAGCACGAGGACGAGCGCATCAACATCTACTGCGTCACCTGCGAGGTCCCCACCTGCTCCATGTGCAAAGTCTTCGGTGCCCACAAAGACTGTGAGGTCGCCCCCCTGCAAACCGTCTTCCAGGGCCAGAAGGTGCCGTGCGGGGGGGCCGGGGGTGATATGGCGGGTCCTGGGGCGATGTGCTGAGCTGGGACAGCCACAAATACCACTGGGACCTGCTCACGGGGTATTAATAGCCCCCCGGGTGACTTCGCCCAGGAGACAGACTATATTTAGAGCGGCCGTGCTCGGAGGGGACGGGGAGGGAGCGGAGCTGGGGCTGGGCAATGCCCAGCCTGTCCCCACTTTGGGGTGGGAGATGTCCCCGTTCCTGCTGGAATTCGAGCTGTTTCTGTCCGTCCATCCCTGCCCAGACTGAGCTGAACAACTGCATCTCCATGCTGGTGGCGGGGAACGACCGGATCCAGACCATCATCTCCCAGCTGGAGGACTCATGCCGGAGCACTGAGGTGAGAAAAGGGGGAAAAGGAGCCCTTCAAAATGAGGGGTGGAACCTCAACCAGGCGGTGTTTGGGATGGCCGGGAGGGAGCTGGAGCCCACGGAACAGGGAAGCCCCCGGGATGCTGCCGGTGTGGCGGGACACACACACGGCATCCCTTGCGCCTCTTTCCCGCAGGAGAACAGCGAGGCGGCCAAGCGGGAGCTGTGCGCTCGCTTCGACGCCCTGGCAGTGCTGCTGGAGGAGAAGAAGTCGGAGCTGCTGCAGCGCATCGCCCACGAGCAGAGCGACAAGACGGGCTTCATCCAGGGCCTCATCCACCGCTACAAGGAGCAGCTGGAGAAGTCAAGCCGACTGGTGGAGACGGCCATCCAGGCCATGGAGGAGACCGGGGGGGCCGCCTTCCTCATGGTGAGACCCCCAAACCTCCCCCCTCTACCGGTGCCCGAATGGGGTTCCACCGGCTTGGGGACATCCTGGTAGATGCTTCACTCACTTCTGCTCTTGCTCCCTGCAGAACGCCAAGCAGCTCATTAAAACGTAAGTGTCCAAATCGGGAAAAATTCAGTGATCCCCAGTCCTGCAGCTGGGCAGGATTCGGCCACGGGGCTTTGCCGGTGGTGCCCAGGCGGCGATTGCGGGGATGCCCCGACCCCCCACCCTGGCACCCCGTAGTCTCCAGCCTGGCAAGGAGATGGGGAGGACATGGCCATGCTATTCCTGCCCAGGATCGTGGAGGCCTCCAAGGGCGGCAGGCTGGAGAAGATCGAGCAGGGCTATGAGAACATGGACGCCTTCTCGGTGAGCTTGGACCACCTCGCCGAGGCGGTCCACGCCTTGGACTTCGATCCCGGTAATTCAGCTCCCAAGCCCCTGACACCCCTTTACCAACTCTCACCGACCCGGTGGCACCCATTGCGTTCCCTGGTAGCCCCACGGTGACATTTGGCCACCTGTTTGCAGCTGAGGAAGATGAGGAATACTTTGATGGGGAGGAAGAAGAGGTAGAGGAGGACGTGGCGCCCGAGACGACAGTGATGGGTAAGGGGCGACACAGCTGAGCCCACCTCCCCAGGACTCTCAAGCACCCATGGGGGAGGTTCGGGAGCTTGGACCCCCCTCGGTCACTCCCTCCTCTCCCCCCACAGCTCCCCAGTAGCCGCAGCGCCGTTGCCGGCACGGGAGAAATGCCACGGGCGCAGGATGTCCGGCGACGGGACTCGGGATGGGGGGGACACGTCGCGGGGGCCGGTGGCCTCGCGAGCCGGCGCCTGCTCCAGCACGGGACACTTTTCTATACGGGTGCAAACAGGACAATTCCGCACGTTTTGTATCTTCCTTCTTTTGTATATAATTGTCACGGATTTGAATTTTGTGTATTTTGTAAAGAAAATTGGTGGTTTGGGTGTTTTTTTTCCCTCGCCTCTCGTTTTCGGTTTGCTGGCCCTGCCATGGGTGCTGGGGTTGCAGGTGGGTTCGTCAAGCTGGTTCCATCACCAGTGCCTCTGCCGGTGCCCAGCGTGGCAGAGGGATGCATCCCGGTCCAACACTTAATTTTCGGCCTCATTAGCACCTCCGGCAGCGCTGGCACCCTGGGCCTGGCCACCCGCCCGGGGATGTAACAGGTCAGCACCCGGCAGGATTTATCTCCTGGCGATGGGGTGCCCGTGGCCAGTGCTCACCGGGGCTCAGGGATGCAGCTGGGGTGGGGTGAGGATGCTCCAGGCTGTGCCAGGCTCCGAAACCGGGACATCCAGCTGCTGGTTTCCTGCTGGCTGAGCTCACGCGATGGCAAAAATACACTGTGAATGCAAAAATATACCGCGAATAATTTTGTCCTGCAAAATCATAAGTCTGGACCGGCCCCTGGCCAAAGGGGAAACTGAGGCAGCAGCCGCAGCGGTGTGCTGGGCTGGGCTGTGATTGCAATTAGCCCCAGGGCAACTAGCGCTGCACTGGGGGGCGGTGGGCAGGAGTCGCTGCACTGGGGGGGGGGGGGTGTCTGATCCCGGATTTATCCATCACATGGTGCTCCACGGCTGGATCAAACTGGGGGGACGTCAGGCGCGGGGTCACCAGCTGCCTTTAGTGGGGCCGGGGGGGCTGCTCCAACCTCCCCCCACCTCGGGGGGGGCTGCACCCATGCCCTGGTGCGCGGTTCCAGGGGGGTGCCCATGGGGGGGGGGTGTCCCAGAACACACACCCCCCCCAATAGCAGCCCCCCCGGGTGCGGGGGGCATGGACCCCCCGCGGGGGTGGCGGCCGCGGGCGCTTTGCAGCCGGCCTCCCCCCCCCCCCCCCCCCCCACACCTCCGCCCCGGCCGCGCTTTGCACACGAGTCACCGGCGATTCACACGGGCCGCGGCCACCGGCTGCTGCCAGCACTCGCCACGCACCGGGGTCACCCCCCCGGACCCCCGCCTGGAGGAGGATGGCGGCCGGCGACGAGCAGCGGCACCTGCTGAGCGAGGCTGCAGGCGGGTACGGGGGTGCCTGGGGGGGGCTGGGGACGTGGGGTCCCCTCCTCCCCCCGCGCCTCCCATGTGGGGTCCCTTGGAGGCATCTGGCCAGGGAAGGGGGTGCTGGGGTGGGGAGGAGGTTCGGGGTCCAACCCGCTCCCCCAAATCATCCCAGGTCCCCCCCGGCTCGGGTCCCTGACGGCCCCTTTCCCCAGCAGGTCCTACCTGGGGGCGGCACAAAAGAACGGGCACAACTCGGTGCAGGGACAGGCACCTGCGCTGGAGCTGGGGGCACGGCGCAGGCGGCACTGCCACGCACCAGGGGCCGATGGCCACCCCGGCCAGCAGCAGCGGGCCCGCAGGAAGCTCTACCTGGCCGCCAGCATCTGCCTTGTCTTCATGGTGGGGGAAGCCGTGGGTGAGTGGTGGGTGCAGGGTCCGCGCGGAGTGGTCCCTGTGGGAGCACCCTGGGTGGCTGCCCGTGGTCCCCCTTGGCCTGATTCCCCGCCGCGGTGCGGGCAGGGTGCAGGCACAGCTCCCCGTAGCTTTTTGGCAGGTCCGAGCGCCTGGTGAGGCCCTCACTGTGGCACAGGGTGGGACCCCCCGGTGCCACCCCGATGTACCCACTGCCCCCTCTCCACAGGCGGGTACCTGGCGCACAGCCTGGCCATCCTGACGGACGCAGCCCACCTCCTGACGGACTTCGCCAGCATCATGATCAGCCTCTTCGCGCTCTGGGTGTCCTCACGACCCCCCACCAAAACCATGAACTTCGGCTGGCACCGGGCAGGTAACAGGGTGGCAGCACTCCCGGGGCTGCCATCTGGCTCCTGGGGACCCCAGGGAGCACTGGGAGCATCCCAGGGTGCCCTCCCCATGGGGACTGGGTGCCTCATGAAGCCCTGGGCGGCACAGGGAGCCCTGGCAAAGCCATGACACCATGTATATGGGCAGGGCAGGGCACAGGTGCTGCCATCCTCATGGAGGGAACAACCCTGGGGACGGGGGCTGGGTGCCCACCCTGAGCCCTGGTGCTGTCGGGGAGGCCGGGAGGGTGCTCAGGCTTGATGCAGCAGCTCTGCGGGGTGAAGTGGCAACGTGGGGCGGGGGGGGGTCCTCTCTGCAGAGATCCTGGGGGCCCTGCTCTCCGTGCTCTCCATCTGGGTGGTGACGGGCGTCCTGGTCTACCTGGCGGCCCAGCGCCTGCTCTCAGCTGACTACGACATCGAGGGTGACGTCATGCTCATCACCTCCGCCTGCGCCGTGGCCGTCAACATCGTGTACGTGTGGCCAGCGCTCGCCCTCCCTGGGTGTCCCCCACCCTGTGCCTGGTGGCCCCGGGAATGTCACTGCTGCCCTGCCCGCAGGATGGGGCTGGCTCTGCACCAGACGGGACACGGGCACAGCCACGGGGCAGCCGGCGAGCAGCCCAATGCCAGCGTCCGCGCTGCCTTCGTCCACGTCGTGGGGGACCTGCTGCAGAGCGTCGGCGTCCTCATCGCGTCCTACATCATCTTCTTTAAGGTCTGGGTGGTCACGGGGGCAAAGGAGTGCTGGGGACACAGGGACAGTGGCTCCAGCCAGCCTTAGCCAAGCACAGGGGCAAGAGGGAGGGGACCGTGTTCCCTCCCTGCTGGTGCTGATGTGGATTTGGGGTGGGGTGATGGCATTGGAGAGGCCTCATCCTCTCCCACCCCCTCCAGCCCGAGTACAAGTACGTCGATCCCATCTGCACCTTCCTCTTCTCCGCGCTGGTGCTGGGGACGACGCTGACCATCCTCCGTGACGTCCTCCTTGTCCTCATGGAGGGTAGGCACCCAATGAGGGGGGAGATCCGGGTGCCGGGGCCACCCATGGGTGCCGTGACCCCCGTCCCTCCAGCGTCCGCATCTCCCCCTCCCCAGGCACTCCCAAAGGGATGGACTTCAACGCCGTGCAGGAGACGCTGCTGGCGGTGGGGGGGGTGGAGGCTGTGCACAGCCTCCACATCTGGGCGCTGACGGCGGCGCAGCCGCTGCTCTCCGTGCACATCGCCATCAGTGAGTGCCACTCCCGGGGGAAGCCATGGAGGGAAGAAGGAGGGAGATTCGGGGTTCACCCACACCCCAACATCCCCCCTCACCCTTGCTCCTTGCAGACGCGGGTGCCAGCGCGCAGGAGGTGCTGGAAGAGGCCAGCTCCCGGCTCCAGGGCACCTTCCGCTTCCATACCACCACGATCCAGGTGGAGAGCTACTCCGAGGAGATGCGGGACTGCCGGGAATGCCAGCCCCCCCGTGACTGAGGGCACCCCCCCACCCCCGGCATTCCCCTCGCATCCCGGGGACGGGACTTTTCATACATGGAAAATAAAAGCGGAGCAAAGGGCTGGTTGTGTGCGGGGGGGGATGTTGGGTCTGGTGGCGCTGGGTGTTATCTCCAAGGACGGATCCACGGCCGCAGCGGCCGGAGGGGAGCAGCTGTGTGAGGCCAGACATGGCCTTAATTCCCACCATTTCTAGTCAGCTGGGGGAAAAAGCAGCTGAAAGGAGCCTTTCCCTTCTTCGGGGAGGCAGTGGGGTGCTGGGGAGCCCTGGGTCTGCGGGGCACCCATCCCAGCCGGGGGAGGGAGGACACGCTCGCCCCGCTCTCGCCTCTTATCGCTCCTCTGTTTGCTCTCGGGAAGCCGAAGGACTCGCCCTCCCCGCCGGGCTGGGGGCCGGGGGGGCTGCCTGCGTGGCCGGGTGCCGCACGCGTTATTCCCAGGGCGCTCGGGGTGGCTGCCGGCGGCAGAGGCACCGGTGCACCAAACCACCAGTGCTCCCCACGGGGCACAGCCCACTCACCGTACCCCACAGCCGCCGGCTGGACTCTGCCTCTCCACCTGCCTTTATTGCACTGGTAAAACCCAATAACCAATAAAACCCCGTTGGCTGCGACTGTCTGCTCCAGGGAGGGCTCCGTGCACCAGGAACAGGCTCCGTGAACCGGGAACGGGGCACCCGGGGCCATCCCCGCTCCGGCTCCCTGGCAGCCCTCAGAGTTTCTCCAAGCGTGGGTATTTCTTGCGCAGGACGGAGACCTGGTCCTTGAAGAGAACGGGGTCGAGGCGCAACTGGGAGGACACGAGGGGCATGGAGCCGAACCAGCCCACCAGCTGGTTGAGGCAGTCGTGCCGCTGGGAGAAACGCCGGCCGCCGGCCCCCGCCGTGCCCTTCACCTTGGCGGGAGGGGAACGTGGGGGTGAGGGGCTCTGCTTCGCAGCCAAGGAGGGGTCCCCACGTCCCCTCCTGCCCTTGTGCCCTACCTGCTGGGGCACGGTGTCCTTGTGCTGCTTCCGCTGGGTGACCTTGATGGGCGGCAGCTTGGTGACGGCGGCCACGAGGACGTTCATCAGGATGTCCTCGCAGGCAGTCAGGCCGTCCACCAGCTCCCGCAGCCCCGCCGGCAGGTACTCCGTGAAGAGGCTGTGATAATACCTGGGAGCGAGGTGGGGGTCAGGGTGCGGCCGAGACCCCGCTGCGCCGCCGGCCCGTCCCCGGCCGGGTACCTGTGGTAGAAGGCGGCGGCGGTGATGATGATGGAGAGCTCGTTGGTCCATCTGGACGTGTAGCCCCAGCGCCTCTGCTCAGGGTCCCAGAAGTGGCTCTGCGTGAGGAAGCCCACGATGCGCTCGGGGAAGCTGCGCCACACCACGAAGGCGAAATCCACCTGGCACGGGATGGGGGACAGTGTCACCAGGCTGCGGGGACCTACGGGAGGGGGCTCACCGTCGCCCCTGGGCGTGGGGGACACGGGGACAGCGGGCACCGCTCCCTGCCAGCCCTGTGGTGACGGCTGAGCATCCTTCCTGGCTCGGCACGGGGCTTGTCCCAGCTCCACGGGGCCAGGGACCGCAGCGCTCACGGCCTCACCTCGCTGGTCGAGAGGCTGGTGTGCTCGTCCAGGCTCAGCACGGCATCCGTCTGGATGGCCGCGTAGGGGAAGAAGCGGTCGCTGAGCTACAGCGGGGGGAAATCAGGTTGGGATGTGCCGTGGGGTGGGTGCCCCAGCTCCCTGCCCGTGTCCTGGCTCCTCTCACCTTCCCCCTGCCCTGGATGATGGTCAGAGGCATGGTGGTCTGAGGCCATTTCCCACTCGGTGGTGGTGGCTTCTCGCTGCTCCACAGCACCAGGATCTGCACCGGGGAGGACCACTGTGTCCAGGGGTGCTTGGCTGGGCTGACCCCTTGGGGTACGTTGGTGTTCACAGGGCAGCCAGGGCTGAGCACCCCCCAGCTCCGCAGTGGGACCTGCACTAACCCAGCTCACCCCAAAACCATCTTACGCTGGTCTGGACCCCAATAAACCCACGGGTGGTCCCACCTCCACCCCAGTGGGCTGGGGACACAGCTCTGCCCACCCAAGGGTGACACCATCAGCCACCCCCTCCCATCCCATCTGCACCCTCACCCTTCCCAGCCCATGGCACCCTACCCCATCCCTCTGACTGCATCCCTGAGAGCTGCACCGAGCCGCGCGGGGCTCAGCTCCCTGCACCTGGGCGCAGTACTGGGATCCGGAGACGGCCTGGATGAGCCTGAGGATGGGCTGGGAGAGGGAGCCGGCCGGAGAGCTGGCCCGGATGAAAGCCGTGAACTTCTCGGAGGGGCTGGAGCCTGAAAAAAAGCAGGGAGAGGACAGGTGGTGTGGCGTGCACTGAGTTTGCCGTGCTCAGCTGGGGCAGGCGGGGTCCTACCGAGCTGCAGGTAGTAGAAGGGAAAGTCCCCGAGGTGGGTGGAGAAGTCGGGCAGAGCCAGGAGCCCCCCCGGCAGCGCGTTCCAGAGGAAGCGGGAGCGGGAGCGATGCGGGAGCAGTCGGTCTTTGATGATCTGCCAGAGGCCCGGGAGATGCTCTCAGCACCCCAGTTGTGACCTCAGGGACTGGGGTGGGGTGTGGGGTGGGGAGTTCGGGGTGGGGGGGGCTCACCTCCAGCGTGGTGTGCACGATCTTGTCGACGGAGGAGAAGTACGCGTCCCACAGGAACTGGGTCTGCTGCTGGAAAGCCAGCACGCGCTCCGGGTGGATGCAGCGGACGGCAGAGGGGATCTGCAGTGGGGGGGAGATGGTTTCTTACGTCGTGTGCCCCGCACCGTGCCCCTTGGCAGGGCCACCTTACCTCTGCCACCTCCACACCATCCCGAGGGATGTGCCACTGCCCCGCCTCCTCTCCATGGAGCAGGATTTGGTCCAGGACCCCCAAGGGCTTTGGGTGTGGGGAGATGTTCAACGCCCCCTCTCCAAGACAAATGATGCCCCAGGGCTGCGGCTGGGATGGGACCCCCCACTCTGGGCTGGTTGAGACCCCCCCTGCATCCGCCCCCGGGATGGCTGCGGTTTTGCCCCCAGGCTTGGCTGGGGGCTCCATCACCACCGGTGTCAATACTGGGGGGGGGGTCCCTGTGGCCGGCGTGGGGCAGGATCCGGCCATGGTACCTGCAGCAGCAGCTTCTCGTTGCCCACGACAGCAGCTTTGCCCCAGTCGATGGCTTCGGCGAAGGGCAGCTCCCAGCCATCACTCAGCAGCACGGGGATGCAGGCGGCCTGCGGTGGGAACCCACGCAGGCTGGGACAGAGACCCCAGACCCGGGTGTCCCTGGTCCAACACCCTCCCCAGTACCTGCAGTGCCTCCAGGAAGCGGAAGGAGCCCAAGCGCCTGCCCCGGGGCACGATGCAGAAGGTGGAATTGTGCAGCAGCTCCTGGTAGTCAAACCTGGGATGGGAGATGGGGTGGGGGTCAGGCATGGCCCCCCCCCACCCATGAGCATCCTGGGGGGTCTTGCTGGCACCCGACAAGGTTGAGCATCCATCCCGGGGGCATGGAGCCAGCCCAGGGCAGCATTAGGGTTGATGGGGGCTGATTTTAGCTCCCAACAGCCCCAGCTCCACGGGGCTGGTGGAGCAGAGATGCTCTGGGTGGATGTGCCCGGGCATCGCTTAAAGATGGAGGGGGGAGGGGGTGTCAGGATAGGACCCCACTGCCCCATCGAAGGCATTACCCGACTCCCTGCACCCGCCTGTAATGAAACCCCACGCAAAGCCGGTGCCAGAACCCCCCGAGCCCGAAACTGCGGTGACTCCTCTGCCATGCCCAGACTCGCCGGGCAGGACCAGCCCTGCCTGCCCTGGCAGCATTTCGGCGGGGGCAGAGGGCCGGCTGCCTGCAGGGGTGCAGGCAGCGTGCCCCCCCACCCCAGCCCGGGCTCGCGCCGTGGGGCTATGAAAGCCCCTTCTGTGTGGCCGGTGGGGAGAGGCGCATCCGCTGCCGGGTCCCTGCAACCGCGCCGGAAAATCCAATATTGACTTTAGGTCGGGACAGACCCCGTCTGTTTCTGCCCGCGGGGAGAGACGGATGGGGCAGCTGCGTCCTGGATGGGCTGGGGCGGACGCGCGTGGTCCAGCTGCAGGGGGGCTGCGAGGCCAAGCGGCTGCTCAAAATGTGCCGGTCCCCAGGGGGAAGGGTCTCCCCACGGTGGGGACGTGGGGCTGGTGCCAGCCTGGGGTCGAGGACATGTCCCCTCCATGGGTGCTAGAGCACCCTGGAGCATCCTGACACCCGGGGCTGTAGGAAATCGGCACCAATGCCAAGGCACAATGTTTTAGGATAAAAACTGCCTCCGGATGAACCACCCCAACGTCCCCAGTGGATTCCAAAAACCCCATGAGGGCATCCTGCCCCAAAAGCACCCCAGCTCCTGGCCAAGCAACCTGCCGGAGGGGTGAGGGTGGCTCAAACAGAGCCCAGACCCCCCCACCAGGAAACCACAGCCACATCCCCGGGGCTGGACATTGCCGGCACTTGCTCTTGAGACAGTCCCACTGCCACTCGCTCCTGGGGGACCCCAAACCCAGCCATGACCCCTAGCATCTCCGTGGGGCCATTCCCACTGCCAGGGCTGGGCAGGCAGCAGGATGCGTCCCGGTGGGCAGAGCAGCGGCGGGCAGCCTCTCCTTGCAGGCGGCCGTCGCGGGGAGGCTGGCGCCGGCCGGGCTGCGGGGCCAAAACCTCTCGATGGAAATACTTCGCTCCTGACGCGTTGCGGTTTCCGGGTAATCACGCCGTCAGGGCTTCCTTGTTTTGTTAGGAGCTGGGACGGGACGGGCGCCCGCCGCGCTCCCTCCGCTTGGCCCCTCCGTGGCTCCGGCTGGGCACGATGCTGCCGGTGGGACCCATCGGCTCTGGAGAGCTTTTCCCAACCCGCTTTGATGGCTTTCAACCCGGGGCAGACGGTGGCGGGGCTGGAGCGCGGTGCTGCTACAAGCTACCCTTTATGCGGGCACAGAACCGGTTTGTTTTAGGCAGCTCCCCCGGGTGCGAGGAGGGCGATGGAGCCCCCGGCAAGGCCTTCCTCTGCTCCCCGCGCTGCCCTCTGCTGCCACTTTGCCAACCATGGTGTGTCCCCTCCCTGCTGGCCTGTCCCCGTCGTCGCTCCGACACCATCCTGCTTTGGCTCTAGGGACATCTTCTCCGGGGGCAGGAGGGCATAAATCTGCCACGGCAGGTCGGGCAGAGCTGGCCCATCACGATGGAGATGCCAAGGGCTTTTTTCCTGGGTGTCCCATGGGGACGAGGGGGATGGTGGAGGGTCAGGGTCATGGGCGAGCACGCTGCCCTGCGCCACGTGTTCCCCATCTATCCGCTGTCTAAGGCCATCCCGGGCGAGGTGTAAATCTCCCTGTACTCACAAACAGCATTAGGGGATTACCTGGGCTGGATGGGAGGGGATCTCCCAACCCACCGCCCCTCAGCATGGCACAGGGCTGACCTTGGAGCCCCCATCCCACCAGCAGTGTCTCCCACCATCCTGCCATGCCGTGTACCCTAAAAGGCTCTGCCACAGTGCGTGACCCTGCTGGGCTGGTGGCACCCCCTGGACAGGGCCACATGGTGCCCGAACCACCCCGAAGCCCCAGCTAATCCCAGTGCCCACAGCACCCCAGCTCCACTTTTACCTCCCAGCACCTCCTAAGACGCTTTGAGGATGATGCCCAGTGCAGCCTCTCCCCATCTGCTCCCTGGTTGGTGGCTGTGGGATGTCCCCAGGCACTGGGACGGGGACCTGCCCATCACCAGTGGGACGGGGTCTGTGTTACCAGCCCTGGGCTGGGCAGCTGGTGTCAGATCCCAAGCAGCAGGATGGGAAGGTGAGGAGCCGGTGTGCGTCCCTGTAGCGTGGAGCCCCCCAAACTCACAGAACGTTGTCCGCCTGGTTTTTCCACCAAGGTCCATCACACACTGCAGCCACCATCCTCCTTTTTCACCACGTCCGGGTGAGCTTGGGGCCGCCCACGCTGGGATGCCCAAGGACCCAGCCAGTTTTGTGGGATTTTTAGCGGAGCCAGTGAGGGGGGGGATGTTTCGGGCTTATCTCCAAGAGAAACGTTTATGTTAGGGGAGGGCAGGACGGGGGAGAAGAAAAGCATCATTCATCAGCGTTAGGGACAAGGGAAATCGTATTAGAGGCGGCCGTGGTGATTGCAGATAACAGCCGCTCTTGCCAGATTACTCAAACTTTAATACAGACTGGGAAAGCCCTGAACAACCAGTGCCTCGCTCCCCACTATGGAAATAAAACCCTCACCCATTTCAGGAGAGCCCAAAACTTTCCTCTCGCCCAACATCTGGAGGTCCAGCACCCCGCAAGGGGAAGGAACATTTGTGGGGTGTCCCCTACCCCACCAGACCCCCTTTCCCATCCCATCTCCGACTCACTTTTCGTAGTCGACGTTATCCTTGTCGCAGCGCGTGTCCTTGTGCTTCTCCCAGTCCTTGCCGTGCTTGCAGGTGGTGAGCGAGACGATGTCCTTCCCATTGTGGATGTGGTGCAGCGCGTTCCTGGTGCTGGAGCCGATGCCGGTCAGGTACCGCTTCCCCTTGAACACCAACAAGTATTTCTTTTTTGGGGGGATCGAGTCCTGATACAACCACCCCTTCTCCCTGCCACGCTGCGGGAGGTCCTTGGAGAAGAGAGGGATGGAGATGTCAAAGCCGGGCCTGAAGCTCTCAGTGTAGAAGCTGGCTTTGGCCAGGATGGCCTGGCCAATGTCAAAGCCCAAGTCCTCGGTGTAATTGGGCCAAGTGCCTGAGTAGAGGTTGAAGATGAGGTGGTTACGACCACCGTTCCAGAGCGGGAAATTGCGGATTTTCTCATCGACATTACGGACATATTGACCCGAGAGGTGGTCGCGGTCCAGCGTGTCGATGCTGAGGATGAAGAGGCAGGCTTCCTCGGGGTTCGGGGTGTAGTAGCGAGAGCGCTCAATGGAGGTGAGGATTTTGCCGTAACTCTCCGAGAGGGGCTGGTCCCTCTCCCGGGGGTAGGTGAAGACTTTGAAGCCATGCTTCTCGCACCTGGAGAAGTCGAAGCAGGTTTCCATCCGGCATCTGCTGTTCTTGTAGACGCTCAGCCATGCCGCCCGCCGCTCCCGGGGCGATGGCAGCGAGGGGTCCCCATCCCTCTGAAGCTCCTCGAGGTCTGCAAAGCTTTTGAGGAGGGACCGATCCGTCCAGCGGGGCCAGTTCCTCCGGGCTTCAGCTTTCCTCCCGGAAAAGAAAGCGAAACGGCGCAGCTGGTCTCCTCCAAAGAAGAAAAGCAGGAGCCAAGAGGCAAGGAAAGTCAGGAAAATGTATTTCTTCCTGGTCTGCATAGGTTCACATGCAGCCCCGGCTCCTCATCGGGCTCGGATGGGCGCCGGAGTCCGGTCGAAAGGCTGGTGTCCTGAATCCCAAGTGGGCAGTGGGATGGCTCCCAGTGCCCAGGTATTGTCCCGTGGCCTTTGCAGCCTGTGGAAGTGTGGATGAACCCCACGGTTGTCCTGCTGTCCACTCTGACCAGGGCTTTGCTGGCTTTTCGGGGCCGTCCCTCCCTGCAGAGTTGGGTGCAGCAGCGTCCCGCTCCCTTCCCTCCGGCGCAGCGTTTACTTTGCTGGGCCCCCGGGCCGCGACAATGACATTTCCAGCACCGTTTGGCCCAGCTTCAAATCCCTGGAGAAGGGGAGAGGTCGCGCCGTCGCCGTCCTGCTGCCACCAACTGTGTCACCGCAAGTGGCCCCTCGTGTCCCTGCGGCGGGACCCCCCTTCCCAGATCCCTCCTGGGAATAAAACCTCTCGCTCCCTCCGGAGCCCCCATCTCCCGCCAACCTACTCCTTCCCCGCCTCCAAGCCCGGTTCCCCCGTTACCTTTGGGGACACGCCGGTGCCCCGCAGCCCCGGGTGGGTTTTGGGCCGCCGTGCTCCGAAGTCTCGAAACTCGGCTCCCCGCGGCTCCGGGCTGCATCCCCGGCCGGGAAAAACGGCGGAGCAGCCGCCGTGCCGCTCTCCCGGGCTCTCCCCGCCCGCGGCGCAGCGCTCCCGGTGCGCGGCCGCACGGAGGAGCCGCTGCCGCTGCGGGAGGCTCCGCGCAGCCCCGGTCCCGAGGGTCTCCCACCTGCCCCGGGGGTGCCCTCGGCGGGGCGCGCCTGGCTCGGGGGCGCTGGGGTTGTCCCCCTCCCTTGTCACCTTGTCCGTCTGTCCCCGCGCCGGGCTATCTGTCCCCGTGTCCCCCCTGGCTGCCTGTGCAAGATCCCGGCTGCCCGCAACCCTCGTGGCTGCCTGTCCTCCCGCCCCCGTGCCAGGCCGCCCGTCCCCGCACCCCGGGGCTGGCTGTCCGCCGTCCGTCTGTCTGTCCCCGGCCCCCCCCCGGGGCTGGCTGTCGTCTGTCCGTCTGTCCGTGTCCCCCCCCCCCGGGGCTGGCTGTACCCTGTCCCCTTGTCCGCTCGTCTCTTCCCCCGTCAGTGCCCGGCCCCGCCGTCCGGCCGGTCCCCGCGGTCCATCACCCCCGGTGCCCCATCACCCCCCCGCTCCGTGCCCCCCCCGCTCCGTGCCCCCCCCGCCCGCATCTGTTACACCGCTTCCTGTTCCCACCGTCCGTCACAACATTCGCCCGTGGCCCCGCCCACCCGCCTCCCATTGGCAGTTCGAGCCCCCGTGGGCGTGGTCCGTGCCTACCAGCGGACACGCCCCTCGGAGCCCCCCCCCGCCCCCGACGCCTTCCCATTGGCCGAGCGCCGCCGCCCGCAGAGCGCCCACGTGGGACGGGGGTTCCCCGCGCGCCCGTGGCGGGGGGTGCGTGTGCTCGTGGCGGGGGGGGCCGGGGCTCCGCAGGGTCCCGGCGCCGCCCGCCCGCCGTGGGACCCCACGTCCCGTGTCCCCACTCGCGTCGCTGCTCGCGGAGGCGTCTGGTACCGGAGACCTCCGGGAGGGGCGGCGCGTCCCGCCGGTCTCAAGGCTCGAGTGCGGCTGCCTTCTGCCCCCCAGCCCGTCTGTGCCCCGGAGCCTCCCGGGGAAGCCCCGAAGGGACGGGGCAGCGATAGGGCAACCATGGGGTCACGATGGGGCAGCGATGGGGAGCAGGGAGCCAGCGAGAAACACAACAGCCCCGGGCACCAGTGACACCCCCGGGTCCCAGTGACACCCCTGGGTCCCAGTGGGACCCCTAGGGCTCCGGCGACCCCCAGGCTCCCTGCACAGGTCAGGTGGGACGAGCCCTTCCACAGCCCGACAGCTCTTGCCTAAGACAAACCCGGCTCCAAACCGGTCCAGGCACGAGGGCCGGGGCCACGGTGCAAAGCTGGTGCTGGACTGCAGGGTTCACCCTCCTGCAGGGCCGAGATGGGGGTCCCAGCCTGACCCCCCAAATCAGCTGTCCACAGCACATGGCTGGGAGAAGTCTTGATGGGGCGGCTGGAACAGGAGCTGAGCGGGAGCGTGGGCCAAGTTAATCCCTTTAGAGAAAGCCCCAGTAAAGGCCACGTGAGCCCAGCATGGGGGGAACGTGGTCGGCAGTGAAGCCAACCAGCCCCCAGTGCTCCCCCAGCAGCACCCACATAACCAGCTCCCTGGGGGTTCACCTGCAGGCCCCCCACACCCCTGTCCCGCAGGGCTCTATCGGAGACGGGGGCAGGATGGCCTTGAGCAGCCAGACTCAGCACCTTGAGCAGCCCCCACTGCCACCAGCCAGGACCCTCTCCCAGGGTGACGTGGGGGTGCTGGGGGGGACCGAGCCCAACCATGGGGAGCCAGGCGTGGGCTGGAGCGGGCAGCAGGAGCAGGTTAGGGCTCGCCTCTCCCACCCTGCCCCGGCATCCCCAGCTCCACCAGCAACCACCCTGCCCCGCCGGCCAGGCAAGCCGGGACGTGATGCCATGCTGGATCCTGTCCATGGGCGTAACAACCTGGCTGGCCTCAGCCTGCACGTGGACCAGCCGCTGGGCAGGATGGGTGCCTGGCATGGGTCAGGGTGCCACCAGTCCCAGGGGAGAAGGCGCCAGGCACCCCAGGGTGGCTGTGCTGGCGGGTTGGGGCTGGGATCCCCTCTCCCTGCCCCAGCAGCCAGGTGGGACCCAGGGGACACACATAGAGTGACATCCCCAGGGCCCCATTCGGTGCCCATCCTGTGCCTCAGTTTCCCCATGCACCCAGGTGACCACACTGACGAGCCTGACACAGGGCTGTGTGTGCAGCAGCTTGGTAGGGACGTTTTTTACCGAATCTTTGGATATTTGTTTGCCGGGCCCAGCTGAGGGGCTGGCTCGGCCCCACGGGGAGTTAATCCCCAGCCGCAGAGGGGATTACCACGGGCCCGGGGCCGCTTTAGCTGCAGAAAGCGGATTAACCGAAGGACAGGGAATATGGGGATGGGCAGTGGGAGCCCCGGGGCACCTCTGGGGCTTTGGGAGGGGGGGCAGGAACCCCGGGGCACCTCGGGGGGGCAGGAACCCAGCTGGGGTGCAGACAGGGACAGGGCAGCTCTGGGGTCAGTGTGTGCCCATGGGCACACCCCCACACCCCTCCCCGCCCCAGCACCCCACAGAGGGGCTATGGCTGCGATGAGGGGACTGGGGTTGTGCCCCACACTGGTGGCACTGGGAGGGGTGTCCAGTACTGGTGGCTACTGGGAGCTGTAGTCCATACGCACGGGTGACACTGGGAGCTGTAGCCCAGGGTGCACTGGTGTGTGCTGGGAGCTGTGGCCCGGAGCACCGGTGAGTGCAGGGGGGAACTTGGGATGGGGGTGGAAATGAGGGATACTGAGTGCTTGGAGTGTGTGCTGGGAGCTGGAGGGCACGGAGGGAAACTGGGAGCTCGGGGAGCCGTGGGAGCTTGGGAGGGGCACTGGGAGCTGGGGGGTAGGCACTGGGAGCTCTTGGGGAGCACTGGGAGGTGGGGGGGTAAGTGAGGGCCGTGGGAGGTGGGGGGGGCAGTGAGAGCTGGGGGGGTACGGGAAGCTGCGATGATAACTGGGGGCGCTGGGGGGAGCACTGGGGGCACCGGGAAGCGCTGGGATCGGTAGCTCAGCTGGGGATACTGGGAGGTGTAGTCCGGGGACCCAGAGCACTCCGGGAGCTGTGGTCCCGGCCCAGAGACTTGCTGGGAGTTGTGGTTCCCCATCCCCGTGGGCTGCTGGGAGCTGTAGTTCTGAACTGGGAATGGTGGGGGGGTGCGGGGCTCTGCCCCCCCGTGTCCTCAGTGGCTCCCGTGGGTGCCCGGGGCTGGTGGCCGTGTCAGCCCCGCACTGCCCCCTCACTCGCACGTCCCCTCTGCCCCCCCAGCCCTGTGGCGGCTGCATCCCCCCAGCCCTCAGCGTCCCCGGGCGCAGTGGGGCACGGGGATGGGGACACCAGCATCATAGTGGGGTGGCTGTGGGGCAGGTTCTGCTGAGGCCAGCGGGCACCGAGCAGTCATCAGCCCCACTGTCCCCCTCCGGCAGCGCCCCGTAGAGAAACCGTGGGGCTTCAGAGGGGCTGCACCCATGGGAATTTGGTGGGAATTGGGAGCCTCATTTCTCCTCTTGCTGCCGGTGCGTTTGGTGGTGCAGTGCTGGGGGGATGCCGGGGGTCTGGGCAATGGGAGAGGGGTGCGGGAAGGAGGAGGGATTGAGTCGGGGTCCCCCACGCATGGGACAGACCCTGACCCCGTGCTTCCAGCAAGGCTCGGCCACGGCAGCATGGGGGGGATGCAGTTACTGGCGTTGCCCCCAGGGAAGGGACCTCACCACGTGGGCTGCGCGGATGTCATGGTGGGACACACACGGCAGGTACCGGATGAGGATGGGGACGGAGATGGGGACAGGCTTCCATGGGCGGCCGGGTGGCTGCAGCCAGCCGGGATTTGCGATGGCTGAGCTCACCGAGGCCACGGCCACGGTTGCTCCATGCTGTCCCCACCGCGTCCCCCCTTCCCATCTCTCCCCCAGGGGCTCTTCCTCCGGCTCTTCTACCCCTGCCTGCCCCGAGCAGGGGCCGAGCGGCCACTCTGGATCCCACGCTACGAGTACTGCGGTGGCCTGGCCGACTTCGCCCGCTGCAGCCGGCGCTGGTGTGCGCCCCTGCTCAACGTCACCATCGGTGAGGGGGTGACTGGCACCCTGTCCCCCAGCCTGGCTGCTCCCCTGTCCCCTGGGGACCCGCTCACTTAGTGGGGTTCGAGGCCGCCAAGCCCATCCCCTGTGCTGCAGGCAGGGACGGAGCCGAGTGGGGACCCGCTGCAGCAGCAGCACCCTGCTGCCCGTGTGCCCCCTTTTCCTGGGGGGTTTCTCTTCCCTGCAGGCTCCTGCAGAGTGCCGCTGAGCTGGAACGGGCCTTTCAAGCCCTGCAGCAGTGGGTACCCACTCATCATCTTCTCCCACGGCCTGGGAGCCTTTCGGTAGGATGGTCCCCAATTAGGGATGGGGACGCTGAGCCCCTGCTCAGGGCCGGAGCTGGGAGAGGGACGCGTCTGTCTTGGCCCCCCCCGGCCCCGCTCGGACCTGTCTTGCGTTGGCAGCGCAGCCCTGACCCCCACTCCCCCCCGGCTCCCTGGCAGGACCCTGTACTCCTCCGTCTGCTCAGAGCTGGCATCCTGGGGCTTCACGGTGGCAGCGCTGGAGCACAGGTGGGTGCCCCGGTCCCTGCTGAATTCGGAAGCTGCAAGGGGCAAGCGATGCCTCCCACACAGCTGCCTCGCTGCCAGCTGGGCAGGATGGGGTTGGCAGGGCATTGCACCCCGGGGAGCTGCCGGTCCCCCCGTGATGCGGCCACCTGCCCTCCTGCCACTGCAGGGACCATTCTGCCTCCGCGACGTATTTCTGCACGACGGAGGCTGGGAGGGAGGAGTGGATTCCCTACCGACGGGTGCCCCAAGGGCAGAAGGAGTTTTATTTCCGAAACAAGCAGGTACCAGGGTGGTGGGCTAAGGGTGGGCAACCCTGGAGGTGTGAAATCCCTCTTGCAAACCGAGCTGGTCCCCCATCCCTGGAGCCTTCATCCCCTGCCCTTCCCAAACCCATACCGCTGTGACGCCGGGGCTGAGCTTTCTCCTTGCAGCTGAGAAAAATCTGTTCAACCTGTTCCTCTCTGTTTCATGGCGTTTCTGTGTCTGGCTCCAGCTGCCCCTGGCAGGAGCCAGGCTGGGCTTTGCCACGTCCCCATATCCTCTAATGCCACCCACACCCCGGGGAGAAACGGGCTTTCCGCCCAGCCCAGCGCTGCGGGCTGGCGAGGCCCCGGACCGGCTGCTGGGTTTGTTCACGCTCCGATTTTTGTCTCTCCGGGATTATCCGGGACAGCTGCTTGCTGGGGAGCAGGAAGGTTTCCTGCTGAGCCAGGTTCCTCCCTGCTCGTTTCTGCTTCGTTTAAAAGGACAACATCAAGTGGAGATTTGTTGTAGAAAAGCTCTCTAGAAAACGTAGTGGTTGGAGGAGCTTTTGGCAGCCTTAAATCACCTCCAGTCTCTTATTTTTGTGTATGTGCTGCCCCGCAGCGCGCTGCACAGACAGAGAAAGGGTCTCCTGTAAAGATGAACCCATGAGCGTAAGTGTGGAGGGTGAACGAGAAATAAATTCTAAGTAGAGGGAAAGGTTGCATCCAAGCACCGCGGTTTTAGAGGGATGAGTGTGGGGGGATGTCGGAGGGAGGATCTGGCCGCAGACTTGTGGGGTGGAGGAGCTGGGTTAACTGGGGAAGGGGCAACTGTCGCTCCCAGGTTCATCAGAGAGCAGAGGAATGTGTGCGAGCGCTCCGGCTCTTCGAGGACATCAGCAGCGGTAAATCTGTCCCAAACATCCTTCACCAGGACTTTGATCTGTCTGTGCTGAAGGTATCTGGGTCCGTCAGTGCTGAAGGACCAGCCAGGGTGTTCATTTGGGTGATGGGGAGGTTCGGGCCATGGTGGGTGCCCTCCGTGGAAGGATCAGGCCTCGCGGTGTGGGGCTCTTCCTCCTGGGACAAGCAGGGTCTGTGCAGAGCCACAGCCTTCCGCCGCTCGCCTTCTTGGTGCCTCTCTTCTCCTTTCTCCTCCATGCATTCCAGGCAAGCCAGGTCCCATTGCACCGAAAGATGGGACATGGTGTCCCTTGCAGAGCAGTGGGACTTTGCTGATCTTCTTCCCTTGGCTTTTTCTTCCCTAATTAGGGACCTTCTGCAGCCAGGTTTGGGCACAGGCTCCTCAGCCTTCTCCTTTTTGCAGGACAGCGTTGATCTGACCAAAGTCGCCGTCATGGGCCATTCCTTTGGCGGGGTGACAGCAGTGCTGGCCTTGGTGAAGGAGCCTGGCTTCAGGTGAGCTGCAGGAGGGACAAGGAGCCACGGGAAGCTCCAGAGACACGTGGCTTATCCTGGAGGGAAGGGAAGCTGTGGCATGGGTGGCAGTGCCAGGTGTCCGTCCTGCCGTAGGTGCGCAGTGGCTCTCGACGCCTGGATGTTCCCCCTGGAGAACACGCTGTACCCAGAGGTGCCCAAGCCTGTGCTCTTCATCAACACCGAGAAGTTCCAGACACCAGAGAGCATTGCCAAAATGAAGAGGCTGAGCTCCAGAAACAGCCAGACGAAGATTATAACTGTCCTGTGAGTCCGGGGCTGGGGGCACCCACCTGCCGGTACCCTCCTGGGAGCACCTACGAGCTGTGTCCCAGCGGGAGGACCTCTCCCCAGCTCCCACTGAAGCTCCCCTTCCCTGTCCCAGGGGATCCGTGCACCAGAGCCAGACTGACTTCACCTTTCTCACTGGGAAGCTCATCAGCCGCATCTTCGGTGCGAGGGGGACCCTCGACCCCTGCAAGGGTCTGGACATCACCAGCCGGGCGGCTCTGGCCTTCCTGCAAAGGCATCTCAGTACGGCGCAGGGCGGAGGGCACGTTGGCCAAGGGCTTGGGAGGGTGTGAGAGATCCCCCGCTCGTGGGGGGCTGCGGGGCAGCTGCTGCCTCCCTGGGCTTGAGTTTGGTGCTTCCCATCCTGTTGCACAAAGCAAAGGGGTCTGGGGGCTGCTCCTCCTTTATGCCTGGAGCCGGGCTGATGATTGCTGTAGTAACCCCGTCACCATCTCTGCCCCATGCAGACCTGGAAGAGGAGTTCGATCAATGGGACAACCTCCTCGAAGGCATCGGAGAGTCAGTCGTTCCAGAAGCACCGTTCTGCCACTCCAACCTGTAGCCAGCTCCAAGGTGGCTGGTGGGAGCCGGGTACCGGGAAAACGGCTGCTTCTTGTCTGAAATGAGGCGTGCAGGAGTCAACCTCCCAAGGGCAGGAGGACCCATGGGGAGAGCAGGACCTGGGGACCATGCTCATATCATGTCTGGTGGCCAGGGTGCTCACCAAGCGTGCCAGGAGAGCCCTCTCTGCTCAAGCGCTGCCTGCAGTGAGGGCTGTGGAGCGAAGGGAATAAAATCCCCAGGGACAAAGACTGAGCTGGCTGTCACTTGGGCCACAAGTGACACCCTTCTTGCACTCGGTGGGTAGGTGGGCATCAGTTGCTCACTGGGCCTGGCTGGATCTGCTGCAGCTGTGGCACATCTGGCAGGAGGAGGCAGGGGGGTCGTTCGCTGCGGGTTGGGGGTGGTTCAACCATGGCCAAAAGAACCAGCACAAAAGAGGCAGCATCAGGGCTCTAAGTACAAAAGTAAGGAAAATCTTATCCTCGTCCTGGAAAGCTGGCCAGATTGCTGACTCCACGCCTAAAACCGGGGGGGGGGGAAGAAGGAGGATGGTTTTAAACATGGGGGTGGCTGGAAGTATGTCTGAGCACCCCAGCAGTGCAAGGATGTGAAATGGGGACTGAAATGAGCCCCGGGGATGGAAGGAAAACAGCCCAGCCTGGTTTTGTAGCACGAAGAGCAACGCTGCTGCAACAGGCACACACTGGCGGTGGGAATGAGGCACTTTGGAAGTTCCTACAGCACGTTCCCAGGTAACACCGGAGACCTTAGAGCAAGGGGTGCTTTTAAGGGGGGGGTGTCTGATCCTCAGCCAGGGCTGAAGTTGGTGGAGCTGCACGGATTTACCCCACCAGAGACCCTCCCCAGGGTCCTCGCTGGCACCGCAGCAGGAGAGGCGGCAGGCAAGCCCAGTCACGCCGCCTCGGCAGCTGCTGGGAACGTGCGGGCTCCTGCCACACCATCTGCTTTTGCATTGTCCCTGCCGCCACCGGCGCGGCGTTCCTGCTGGGGACGTGCGGGGGGACGGCAGTGGCAGCCCTGGCTTTGCTTCACCTCCTGCCATCGCAGGGAGAAGCTGCTGTGGACGACAGGCAGGATTTCCTGGGGTGTAGAGGCTGGAGGAGAGGGGGGTTTGGGTGGCACGTGCTATTCCTCACCCAGAGACAGCGGGCGACATGGGCACCAGCAAAGCCTTTTCTCTGGGGGAAGAACGGGAAATGGAAAAGCAGCATCTCACTCCTGCGGTGCCTGAGTTCTTTGTGTCACCATGACGGCCACGTCCTTGTCTCACTGGTGGCCACTGGCCCCTCTTAGTGGAGGGCGAGTCCTAGGGCTGAGGATGCTCAGGGGTGGCCTCGGGGGAGGGCGCAGCACAGAGAAGACATCTTTCAGCATCTCCTCTGCCCCCCAGTGACACAAAGGACTGATGTGAGCGGGACCGCGAGACCCCGGTGCTTTGGAGGCTTTGAGATTATTTTTTTTTTAATATTGTTTTACACCTGAACCACCATCTCTAGCCCTGGGAGCAGGCTGGCGTGTGACAACCCAGGGAGCCTCAGGACCGCCGTGTCGGGATGCTGAGGGTGGGCGGGCGACATTCAAGGTCGATGCTCGTGTGGGCGAGCCGGGGCGGGGGGGCAGAGCCTGTCACGTCCCATTTTAACAGTGAGAGACAGTGACTGGTGCAGAAATCAAAACCCATTTTCCTCCCTGAATTAGCACGGCCGGGGATCTGCGGTGGCAGTCAGAGGGGAGCAGCCCGGTCGTGGCTCCAGCAGGCACAGCTGAGGCAGGCTATAAATTCTGCAAGACTCTTATGTAAAGGCTTTCAGGAAGGGGGTGGCAGAAACCGAGTGTGCTCAGAGGGTGGCTCTGACATTCATTAACCCTTTGGTTCACAGAAAACTGCTTATTCCCATCCCCAGTGCCCGTAGGGCTGGAGGAGAGGGGAAGGTGGGCAGGTCGTCCTTCTGCCTGGCCCTGCATCCCTTTGCTCCCCGCTCCGGAGTCAGCCTGTGTGCCTGGGACCACATTCTCAATTGTCTTTGTGTCTCTGGAGGAAAACCCCGCCAGAAGAAAGGGGAGAGTTTGGAAAAGCCCCAGGGTCACTCGGGCAGGGCAGACAGCCTCTTTCCTCCCCTCCATCAGCTCCTCTCTACTCCTCTGTGCAATCTGGTGGTGCAGGAGCCCTCTCCCAACACGTTCCTACTTCCCTGCCTCGCTGCATCTGCTTTAAAATCCAGCCTGGAGCCATCTCTTCAATCAAGCTCCCCTCGCAAGCAGCACTTTCCTCCCAATTCCCATTACGTGCTCCTGCCTCAGGGCTAGGGACAGCATGAAAGATGCAGCACAAATCCCTAGGGTAGCACACAAGGAAAGTGTTCCCTACATCCCAGCTTGCTCGGATTTCTTTGCTGGGCCTGAGAGGTCGAGAAGAAAAGGGCTGGGCCAGCATTTCCCAGGCCAGCTGTGCGCAGGGACGGAGCATCATCCTGGGCCAGTGATCAGAGGGGAGAGCCCTCCGGTCTTCGAGGTGGCCCAGGCTGCTCCAGGCATGCTTGTGCCACGCTGGAAGGTTTTCTGGCAAAAAGCAGGAGCTAAGGGTTAGGCTGGCCCGTGAAACCACCACAGCGGCCTGCCTGTACCAGCTCTCGGCCATTGTGTCCTTACAGTGCAGTGGAAATAATGGAATTATGGAAATGTGGAATAGTTGGGGTTTATTCCTGTAAAGCTCCCCGTGTTTTATCCATGGAGGGACTTTGCTTCTCAGGGACACAGGAAGGAAACACCGACTTGGAGGGGGTTGGCACCCAGGGCACCAAATTGCTCAGCTGTGCCCTGTTCCAGAGGGTTGGGAAGGGTTCGCTTCCAGCCGAGCGTTTCAGTGTGGCTGATCTGCTTTAATATTCAAAGCGGTGGCTGTAAAAATAAAGAAATAAAAAAGCTGCCCATTTATATTCCCCTCACAGCTGAGCTTGCAGCATGGCTGGGGTATGAATGGATGCATTCCTCTTACCCACGGCTTATCTCCGCAGAGCAACCTCCGCTCTGCGACCGGCTTCCACTTCAAAGCTTTCCAACTCTCCGGGCTCGGGGCTGAAATCCGACAGTACCAGCACAGACCCGGCTTGGAGCTCTTAATATCTTAGAGCTGAGAGTCTTCTTCTCATCCTCCCCACCCCCAGCTCGTCCTGCCTGTGGCTCCCTCCCTCCTGGGAAGCCCCTTCCAGCCGGCAGATCCCTCCCCATCCCAGCGCACATGCATGCAGCAAACTGGAGTTACCAGCTCCAGCCTGCCGCCGCGTTTGCTGCCGCTAAGAAAAAACCTCTTTTACTCAATTGAAGCTTCCCCGTTGATTTAATTAATGCAAATTGAGACATGTGGTAAAACCTCCTTGTAATTACTGTAACACTTACTGTCGTGGTTGGTTTTTTTTTTTTTTTCTCCTTTTTCTTGTATTTTTAAGGAAAATAGTAAGGCCTGGATTCACAATAGCTTGTGAAGATCCACGGCCCTGCAAGCTGAGCCCGGTGCGTGCAGTGAGAGCCCCACGAGCTCTGGCAGACGAGCTCGGTGTCTGGCTGTGGGTTGGGATACTGGCCCCGAAGACCAGCGCGGATGCAGGTGCGGTGCTGACCCCGCTGCTAACCCAGACCCAGGCAGCACCCTCTTGAGCAGAATTCCTTAGATCCCATTCGTTGGTGAGTACATGCTTGTTTTTATGGTGATTTTTCTATTGGCAAGTCAAAACTTTGCTCTGGGGGAAGTTCCAAAGAAAAATCGAGTTTCTTAATCTCCAAAGTGAATTGTTATCATCTAATGCATAGGCTTCCGGGCTGCCTTGAGCTGAAAACCCCGGATGCTCATAGTCACAAGGGATTCAGCTCAATTTTGTCATCTTCCCAAACACCAGTTCCTCCTGTGCTGGATTACCAGGGCCCTGTGGGGTGGGCAGACCCTTGGGATCCGGCGCAGGCACGTGCTTGTCAGCTTCGAGGTGCGATGCTGCAGGGCTGGGCTGCAGGCGTGACGCTTGCCGAGTTCCCTGGCCTCCAAAATGCAATGCCGTGGGCCAAGAGCGCTCCTGTCCTCTCAGCCAGCAGCATCGAGGGCATTTTGAGGGTACAACTATTATTTTGACAGTTTTCACTCCGCAGCAGAAGCCCTATTTCAGGCTGGAGCGGTTTCTTGCTGACTCTAGAGATGGTTCCTGAATAAAAGGGATAAAAGGACTGAGAAGGGAATCTGAGGTGCTGGAGAAGAGAAGGGGCTGTGTGAGGTCTCTCTAGTTCCAGGCTACTCCGAAAAAGCCCCTGAAACAGATTGGAGGGATTGGTTTTGGTTAACGTCCAGATTTCCCCCGTTTTAGGAAGGACAGCCTGAGCTCAGCCCAGTAAATGGTGGTGGGAGAGAGCAGGGGGCTGCGCGAGGCAGGGACCCCAAATGTCCCGTCCTCCTTTTTAACCTCTTGGCTCTCCATCACCCCAGACCAGGGTGTGGGGAGGTGCTGAGACTGTCAGCACCCCTCCATGGGTGTCACGGTGGCACCAGACCCCCCCAACCCACCAGCTTCAGGATGCTTCATCTACTGGTGTTGATAGTAGCTCTCTAACGACGTTCATCACGCAAGGCTTGGGCTGAGTGGTTTTTTTTGTGTTTATCTTTTTATTTTTTAATTAAAACGAAGCACTTATGTTGGCAATTGCCACATAAGCGTGTCTCTCTGGGTATTGATTTTAGCATACGGCAGCAGTTTGCTGGTTTATTGCATAAAAGACAGAGATGTGTTTTTCCTCCAGGAAGGCTGGCTTTGTTTGCCTGTTCTCACAGCTGCAGTGGATGTGTCTGGTCTTTTTTTCTTTTTATATATATATATATATTTATTATGAACTCAAATTAGTGGGGAAAAAAGGGATCAAGCAGCACAGCAAACGTTAAGTGCAGGTATTGTTTCCATGATGATGGAATCGCTGAGTGATTACAGGCAGCAGGTGAGGAGCCAGTGGGACAGAGCAGGAATTAACCCATTTTGATGCAGAATTGTGGGTGGAGATGGGAGCGGAACCGCTTATTGTCCTGGGAGGATCTAAAGTGTGAAAGCATAGATCTGGACCTCCTCGTTGCACTGAAGTTGAAAAGCGCCATTAAAAAAAAAAAACAGAGTTTTCTTGGCTCACAAATCCTGTGGGAAGAGGCACATTTGATTCTGCCCGTGATGTCTGACAGATCCCATCCCTAAACAGCACCTACGGATATCGCCATGGGATAATGAGCTGGGGCTGTCGCGCCGGGCAGGACAGGATCTCCTGCGTTACCTGAGCGAGGGGCCGGATGCGAGGAGGAGGGGATGCCTCAAAATCCTGCCTTTTGATCTAAATTCCACCTTGCGCTGTCCGTCTGAAGCGAGCCAGGCACTTGGGAATCGCAAACCCACCGGCTCCCCAGGCAGCAGATCTCTGCGAAAAATAAGACAGACCTGTCCCCGTCGGGCTGCGCGGTGATTTTGTCAGGGAAGCAGCTCTAATAGCAGCGGCCCCCGAGCTCTGCGTCCAGCATGATTTTCCAGTTTGCTCTTAGTGGGAACAGGCTGGGTCTGGGGGCCGTTACAAGCTCGTTCATATTGTTTGTTTGACATCGAGGAAGTCGTATTCCTTTAAGAGGATTTCCATCCCTGAACTCCTCCCATCCTGACACTTCCAAGCTACATTTTGTCTTGAAAGGGTGGGAGTATTTTTAACTATATCATGCCGGGGAAGTATTAATAGCACATTGGGCTTGCTGAGCTGCTGGTAGAGCTGAATCCATATTTTAAATTCAAGGAACTAATTAGGAACTGGAGAATAATTAGTGCTATACCCAGCTTTTCTTTCCCCCCGCTTCACTTTCAAGGAGCCAAAGCAAATGTTTTCACTGGAATCTTCTACGGCTGTTGAATATTTTATGGCTTCCCTATGCATTGCTATTCCATGTGGATGTCAAAATCCTGCGGTCTCCTTTGCTCTATCCCAGCTCAAATGGCTGACTCTGACACTTTTGAAATCTAATTAGTGCATCTCCTGTTGGCTCACATGCCAAAAAAAAAACCCAACCCATAAACCCTTTCTCCGTGCTTCTCTCCCAGCCACTCGCTATCGCTGGGTGATGCAGCTCTGTGCAGTGTAGTTATTTTTGAACCCTCAGCAGCGAGTTGTTTACAGGCTTCCTTGAATAGCAAAGCTCTTGGTGCTCCATATGGGAAATGCAAATTTGTGGGCTCCGTCTGGGAGCAGAAAGGGAAAGCAGCGAGGATGCAGAGAAATGGGTCGAGGCCACTGGCTCTGTTGGGAGCTATGGGAGCAAGGAGTGGGGAAAGCAATGCCAGGAGATCTCCAGGCCAGCTTTCATTGCGTGTTTCTGGACGTAGTGGAGGTGGGAGCCAACATCCACACTCATCTGTCCTTCTATTTGGCAGGTAGCTCCCAGGAGAGCACGACTGCACATTAGTGTCTTGGAGGATCTGCTGGTGCCGTGAAGAAAACAACCAGCTCCGAAATTGTACCTGCTGTTGGGAGTGTCTGTGACAGCTCTCCTCAGTGTGAAGTCTCTGCTCTCTAATAATAGTTGGGCTTGTGCTGAAGCCTTTTCCTCACTCTTGCCTCTCCCCAGCCATCTGTTTGCAAGAAACTTGTGGAATTCATGTCACTGAGCTTGTATCCATATTTATCAGAGAGGCAGAGACTAGCTTGCAAAGCTAAAAGCTGGGAGAGAAGACTAGTCAGAGATACAGAAGTAGTTTTATCATGGAAAACCTCATTTTCTTAGGAAACAAAGAACGAAAACACATGCCAGGAGATCTGCCAGTCACATGGGAAGGGAATTCTGCTGTTCCTTTGCCCAGGGTGAATCAAAGGCAGAGCTCACTGTTTAGGAGAAAGACCAGATCTCCTTCAGCATCCTGGTTGCAGCCAGGGTGAAGGTGCCCATGTGTGGGTACCACAGCCGCTGCCGTTACTTTAGGGTCCGTCGCCATTTCAGGGTGTTGGATAATTTTTTGCAAGGACAGCAGAGTGCTTGTGGGGCCTTTGTCTTTAGTTCATTAGAAGCTGGCGTTATTTTCCTACTCTAGAGCCTCGTCAGCCCTCATCACCATAGCATTTGGATACCATGCAATACAGTCCTATCACGGCATTTGAAGAGGTGACTGTGACGTTTCAGGGTTATATTGCCCCAATATCAAAGCAATTAATTTATACTTTCATCTCTCTTGCTGCAGGAGCAACCACCATCTGTGGTGAGCGCTTTTACTTGTCGCGTTTTACAGAGGAATTTAGTGAGTTTGAGTGAATTTCTCAAAAAACGAACTAGCAATAGAAGCCAGGCACCCTGTCTGACTCGAAAATATTAAATTGTTTCCAACGGCACATTGGCAAGTGCAAATTTGTTCCGAAGGGAACATTTTCTTAATGGTGTTTTTCAGCATAAATATAGTATCAGCCTAAACACCTCCAGTAAACAAATATCAATTACCTTAAACACTTCTTGCCTGTGGAAGAGCTTTCACTGTGTGGGAGACACTCCCTAAAAGTCTTGCTTTATTCTTCAATTTTGTGGACTCCTCCAATTTTGTGGATTAAAATGTATTCTTACCTGAAGATCAGCGAGACCTTTGCAGCCACTAATTTTCCTGTGAGACCTTTGTCAGGCAGCGTGAAGATGGGTAAGCTGCAGTGTGGAGAAAAATTCACTGAAGGTTAATACAAAGACTGAGAAACATGGATAGAAAGAAATCTGGTAGCCCTTCTCTACCTATAAGAACATTTTCTTCTAAATTAGTGTCTCCTCTAGCAGGTTATTTATTAAATCGCTTAAACTGTTTGATTCAGGTCAAATAGTATATTGGATTTGTAGTTTTAAAGTGAACTTTGCTAATGCAGTGAGTGTTACCAGTCTCAGCAAATACTTGCTACTATTACTTACCAAGGGGCTTTAAAACATCCTCTGATTAACAAATAAGCTGTCAGTCCCTCCGCCGCGCCTGCTTAAGGGTGGCAATTTAATACTTGGGAAGCACATTTTCTTATTGGAGATGAAATATTTTTGCAAGTTAAAAGAGCTGCCGTGGGCTGAGTTGTCACCTCATTATGTCAGTCTCTTTGTGGGGTGTTTTGATAAGCACATCAGAGGAGACGCTGGAATCTTTCTGCTAAATCTGATCACGTCACGTCCTAAATTCACACGTACAAGGAGTCCTCCCGAAGAGACCTCGACTGATCCGTTTCACTGGGAGCAGTGGGTGTTGATCCGAAGCCGAGGGGCCTCATGTTTGGCTGTGCTCAGAACTAGCCCCCTTCGAGCAACCGGTGGCCAGTTACAGCTGTGGCTGCGGGTTGCACGTGGGCAACGATTGGAAGTGGGCGCAGTTATCACCGGCTCAGATGCATCATAGCCACTGCCCCTGACACTAGGGCGTATTCCTAATTTTTAGAGCCTCTGCCCCTTTCTGCTCTGGGAATATCTCCTGCTGTGGTCCTTTATTTCCTCAAGGTGCACAAATTCAGCTGGATGATGTGGTTAGATTTGGGCTTGAAACGGTATCTTCCTCCTCAAACCCTGTTTCGGGGCCAAATAGTGACGTGTTGAAGGAAAATTTTCATACTGCTGCTTGCTCCTTTTTTGGAAAAACTGGGATTATAGCAAAAAGCTTTTGTTGGTCACGAGGACTCCAGTAGACAAAAACTACCACAGCCACATGCTGCTGGGCTCGACGAAAGAGGAGTCTGTTTGGAATCGCAATAAATGTGTCGATAAACACAAATCAAATACAAATTAAATAAAAGCTTTTCATATGCTCCATTCTCCTTGAGATCAGACAAAAATAAATGCCACATAAACAAATGGGTTTTATGAAATGTTTCAAAAATAAAACCACTCTTGCAACGAGGCCAAAAATGAGATTGTCTCCATGCCTTTCCAGCTGCTGAGAGCTGTTATTTCTCTTTGTACCCCAATAATACTCAAAGATTTCGGTTTAAATTGAAACCAGTTGTGGCAGGTGTTGTAAAGAGGTTGCTAAAGAGTCTCAAGCTCAGTGACAAGGCATGGAAAACGTCAGAGCCGAGAACAGATCCCAGATCTGATTCCCAGCCCAGTGCCTCTCGTCAATAAACCGTGTTGCCTCTTCCATAGGAGAGTTCTTATCTGAAAGAAACATTTTTTGGCTTTAAAGCCGATCTGCAAAGGAAGGTAAGTTACATTCAGTTTTTTTTTTTTTTTTCCCTATGAGAAGCCCAGGAAATAAGATGGAAAGCACTGAGAACAGACCCTGCATGACTTGTAGTTTTTTCTGAGCCTGCATCCCTTCTTCAAAAGCGGGAAATGATATTTCATCATCATCATCTCTCCAGGGGGTGAGGACTGACTGAAGGCAGTCACACAGGTAGCAAACAAAAAGCCCCGAGCCCAGGAAGCCTTATTTCCTCTGGGAAATCCTGAGATCCTCCCAGGATAAGCTCACTGATTTTACTAAAAAGCATTCATATTAAAGCATCCAACACACTGTTGATCTACATGGATGATAATTCATAAACGATAAAGTAAAACACAGGCTGATGGCGTGGTCTCTTGGCTGCTTTGTCTTCCAGCAACATTTAATCCAAGCACTCAAGATGTTTCATTTAAAAATATGTGTGTTGTGTGTGATATTTATGCATGTACCACTGGTATCGAGCCAGGGACACCGCGGATGTTCCAGGCATGACCCCGAAGGGCCAAGCAGCCAAACCATTTGGCTTCTGAAATCCCTTCAAGCCCACAAAAAGGCTCTACCATGCTGCTGGAAAATGGCTCTTCCCAAGCCCAGCGAGCCACTCCGGCAGAAACCTCTCCCAATTCTAGCAGCTCGGCGGCTGGATGTGGTTTCCATGGAAATAGACGTCAGATCAGCAAAAAACAGGGCGAGTGTTTAAAATAATCTCTGTTTTGAAAGCTTTATGCATTTCTGTCACAATATTAACCTGCCTCAAGGTAGGATTTTTTTTTTTTTTGGTGCAAAATCCTTGTTTTTTAAGAGTGTGCACAACAAGGGTGGGTCCCCTCAGAAAAGTCCTTTCTTCAGTATGTAGGGTACGGAGACTGCTGTGCTGGGTCGCGTTGTAGCAGAGGATTCTCCAGCCATCCGCCTTTTGTGCATGTCGACTCTGGGTGCAACTCAAGCGACTGTAGCACGGAAACTACCAGGGGAATCGTACAGGAGCCACTTGTACGGAACACGCGAAAACGCAGCCAGTTCATTTAAAGCACGTTTGCGAACGAAACACTTATCTACGCTGGGCAATAGCGTTATCTTGGGAAGGGAACTGCTCCCCGTGCAGCCCGTAGGACAAGGACGGACCATCTTTACACAGCTGTTGTATAAATACTATGGAATCTGCATGAACGATGGCTTTTCTGGACCTGTTTTGACCCGCTGGTGTCACCCCAAAGGAGAGGGTGGCCATGCGGCTGTCCCCCAAAACACACCGCCAGGGGCTGCGGGGTCAACGCGTTGTCAGATCCGCAGATCCTCTTGGGGGTTGGTCTGTGGTGGCTGCGACCCTGAGGTGACCAAAGAAACATAGTGGTCATCTTCATGATGGCCAAGAGTTCTGAGGTTATCATGGCCCTGAGATAACTGACTGGCCCTGAGGTAACCAACGGCCCTGAGGGAGGTGACCATGGCCCCGAGGTGGCTGGGGCCCCGAGGTACGTGGCGATGAGCCTGAGGTGACGATAGCCCTGCTGTAAATGGCCATGGCCATGAGATCACCATGGCCCTGAGGCAAGTTGTGATGGCCTCGCGGTGATCTAAGTCCTGAGGTGACTGAGAGCCCTGAGGTAGGTGACTCTGGCTCGGAGGTGGCCATGACTCTGAGGTGACCCTGGCTCTGAGCTGACCATGGTCTCAAGGAAGGTGGCCATGGCCTTGAAGTGACCGAGACCCTGAGGTGACCATGGCCCTGAAGTAACTGACCAGCCCTGAGACGACCACCCGAACCATGGCTCTGCTCCTGCCAAACGCCCCAGAGGGGACCGCCGACCCCGAGCAAAGGAGGCCGCTCCGGGGCCCCGTTCCTCCCCACCCCCGGGGTGGCAGACAAAGGGAGTCCCGCAGCCCTCCGGGAACGGGCGGAGAGCGTGGCGCGGGGGCGCACGGCGCCGGGACGGCTCGCGGAGACGAGGGGCGTCGCGACGAGGTGCCGCACCCTCCGCCCGGGCCCCGCGGGACCGCGGGGGTCGCCGCCCGTCGCCGCCACCGCCCGCCCGTGGCGGACTACGTGTCCCGACATGCAGCGGGCGGCGGGGAGAAGGAGAAAAGGGGCGGGGGGGGGGGGGGGGGGGCGCGCGCCCCCCGCCTCGCCCTCCCCGCCAGCCCCCCCGCGGCGGGCGGCACGTGCCGCCGCGCTCGGCCAATGGGGGCGGGGCGGGGCGGGTCACGTGCCATTGTTTGGCGCTTTTGTGCGCGGCGGGGCGGGCGGGAGCGGAGTGTGGCTGGAGCGGCGGAGCGGGCAGGTGGGTGCGCGGCGGTGCTGCGGGCCTTCCGTCCGGGATTGGGGCGTCCGCGGCCCTTCGCGTGTGGAGAAAAAGAGAGGCGGGGGGCAGAGGAGCGGGCGGTGGTCCGCGGAGGCGCAGCGCTCCGTGCGAGTGGGCGGCTGTGCGGCAGCGGAGGGGGGTCTGAGGGTGTCAGGGCTTGGGGGGGCTGCCGGGGGTTCCGCAGCCATTTGCAGGCTGCTGGGGAGGTGTCCCCGCGCCTGCCGCTTTTGTCCCTTCTCCTCGCGGCGGTCGCGTCCCCGCCCGTCGTCCGCTTCTCGGGCGTCGGGGTGACAAAGGGAAGGGGCTGCGGGAGACAATGGGCGAGGTTGGGGGGGCGGGGGGGCGTCCGCAGTCCCCCCCAATCCCTGTGGGGAAGGGTGTGCCTGTTGTCCCGGGAGCAGGAGCCGCTTTGTGAGGGGAGACGCTCCGTGAGGGGCGACGCCCTACTGGCGGCGGCGCCCCCTCCCCTCTCTGACAGGACCCCGCCATTGTTAGTGGGGAAGGGGCGGCGCCCGGGCGGCCGCGCCCCGACGCCATTTCGCTCGGAGCCCCCGCGGTGGAGCCCCGGTTGGGCGACAGCGGGGCGAAGAGCCCCGTCCCACCCTCCTTCTCCTTCAGCCCGGGGTAGAGGCGGGGGCGCGCACCTGCGGCGGGGAGGGGAGGGGGAGGGGGCGGCAGGTGCCCGGATGTTACCGTTGGCCCCGCCCTCCGCGGAGCCCCCCGCGCGCGCGGGAGCGCGCGCGCTCTCCCCGGCGGTTTGAATTCGGTGCGGTTAGGAAGGCGCGTGCCGGGAGGAGGCGGGGCCTCCGCCCGGCCGAGCGACGGGCTCGGCGCCTATTGGTTGGCGGCGAGAGGGGCGGGGTCGTTGGGGGGCCGGGGTGGGTGCGCGGTCCTAGCGCCGCCCGAACGGGCGGCGCTAGGACCGCGCACCCACCCCGGCCCCCGCTTCATCGTCGGCTTAAAACCTGAAAAAAAAAATCCTCCTTTTGGGTTTTTTAGAGCGTTTTGTGACTTTTCTTTTACTACGTCCCTTATAACAAGGGATGCTGGGCAGTGTGCGTGCTCGCTGCCTGTCGTGATGTGCAACATCTGGCTGCAGCTGCACAAATAAAGTGAATTTTTAAACGAGCTCCTTGCACATCCGTTGGTAGCAGCAGGAGTCCTGACTGTACTGACCTGTTGTGCGCTGTATTTTAATTCGAAGAGCTGTATCTGTGTCGAATATCCGTGAAATATCCATAGCACACTATGCTGCTGAATTAATGGTAAAATGAGAGTCTTTGTTTGCATATCTTAATTATGATGGAGTAAAACAGGGACTGAGAATGCCCAGCTATGCAGTCGTACATGCAGATCCTGCAATGCCAATAATTGAGACCATCTCTGCTGTTCCTAGGAGTGTGCATCAGCCTTAGCCCCACGAACAGACTGGAATTACTGACTGCAGTAACCTACCTGACTGTCTTTTGTTCAGCAGGTCTAATTATGCTTAGCAGTTTTTATTAGGAGTTAGAAGAAATGAAATTCCTCTACTTGCAGTTCAAAGGCATGTCTCTTTGTTATCCAGGAATTCAATTGATTGAAATTCTCCTGACTTGGCTTCTGGAGTCATCTTTTCTTGGTCATGGCTACTTCTGGTATGTAGTATTATGCACTAAATACTCTTTATGTTTTTTTCCTCTTAATTTCCTCAGAAATAATTTAACATCTAATATAGTGAAATGAACTGTTGTCACTATGCTTTTCTCCCTTCTCTAGGCTGCTTTGGAGAAGCTGTTAAAACTGGGCGCTTGTGAAAACGTACCAAAAGCCCTCTCAGACTAGGCTGTTAGCAGATGGGCTTCAGCTCATCTGCATGCCATCTGCTCCGTTAACAGAGCTGACTATCATGTAGACATCTCGGTGATCCAAAACTAGTGTGCTGGTGCAACTGACACCGTGCAGGACTGGCATGCCTCTTCAGAGGTGTTTGAAGAGAGAACATTGGCTTATGTATTCCTTTGAAAGCTGGTTTCAGTTCTTGGCTGTGTCAGGTCTTGGGTGAATGTCTTGACCTCTTCCTCAGATTTGTCATTGGAGAAATAATGATTTTTTTTCCTTTGAAGTACTGATAAACTTGTCTTTGTGACCCTGGATATTGAAGGCTAAAATAAGCCTTCAAGAAGTCTCTTTGAGCTTTGCGGCATTGAATTTTTGAGGGCTCTCGTTGCAAGTTGCCCGAGCCAGTTCCTGGCTTAAAATACTGTTTGTTTGGTTTTTTTCCCCATGTTCTTAGATATTCAAGTGAAGGAACTGGAAAAGCGTGCTTCTGGGCAGGCCTTTGAGCTGATACTCAGTCCCCGCTCAAAAGAGGCAGTCCCAGAATTCCCTCTTTCTCCCCCAAAGAAGAAGGATGTGTCATTGGAAGAGATTCAGAAGAAGTTGGAAGCAGCAGAAGAGAGACGCAAGGTAAACTTGAAACAACAGGTTAAGTGAGCAGTGACTGGACTGTGCAAGTTGTGGTGTTCTTTTTTTAAATTTACTTGTCCTTTGGGACAAATGATAAGCAGTTTGTATTACAGTAAATGGAATATTAATTTAACTTTGTTGGAATCTCTGAGGCTCTTATGAGCCTTCGTTACAGTCTGTGAGGCCGTAGCTTTATTCCCAAAGTGGTGTTGAATGGTCACTTGAAAAAACAGGAGCAAAGGTTCAGTTACGAGGGGGTACTCTTTCAGGATGAAGCTGTTTTTTCTTGTCACAACATCATAAAAGATTAATTTTCTGCTAAAAAATGTAGTGAGAAGTCTATAATGAGAAGGTTTGCCAGTAGAATGTCTTACTTAATGTAAGGTTTTGCTGTTGAGATGTGGCTTAGAGCCCTGGGCTGTGCAGAAGCTCACTAATTGAAGCACAGGCTCCTGTGTGACCAAAATCGCAGTGATTCACTGTTCTGAGAAGCAGGAATCTTCTAGGAAAGATCTAATGATCTTAACATAAAGATCCATGTTCTTTTTTCCAGAAAAATCCCATTTAATAAGACTTGCAAGTAGTGACAGAAGCTTAACTTTCCTGGTAGTCCGTAATGGTGAAAATGGGTTATGTGGGTGGAGGAAGCACCAGGGAGCTCTGTCCTGCGTCACAAAGTTATGCTGCTCTCTGGTAAAGCAGCAGAAAATCTTTTATCTCAGGAGTTGTGAGCAACTGGATTGTAGTTGTCTCTGTAGTTTGTCTGTTTTCTGTTCAAAGCCTGCGTCCTCTGTTTTGTTAGTCTCATGAAGCGGAAGTCTTGAAGCAGCTAGCTGAGAAGCGGGAGCATGAGAAAGAGGTGCTTCAGAAAGCAATTGAAGAAAACAACAACTTCAGCAAAATGGCAGAGGAGAAGCTGACCCACAAAATGGAAGCTAACAAAGAAAACCGCGAGGCACAAATGGCTGCTAAACTGGAACGCTTGAGGGAGAAGGTGGGTGTAGAGTCTCAGTTCTCCCTTGGGAGAGAGTTTATCCATGCTCCTTCCTGTGAAAACTGGGTAAAAAAAGCCAGGTAAATGGCCAAGTGAGGGGAGTGCTATGAGTAGAGAGACATCCTTGGGAGTTCTGTGGTGGTCTAATCTTAAAAGATGATGAAATCTGCAACAGGCTTTGCAGAAATGTTCCTCTTGGGGTGGAGGGGACGGATGGTGTTAGAGCAGCACCTCACTTTCTCTTACGAAGCTTCATCCTGTAGCCCCTGTCAGAAACCCACCCTTGCAGGCTCCTGCTGGGAGCTGGGGGGGTGGGCAGCAAGCCGGGGCTTGCTGTGCCCACCCGGGCGGCTGACTGCTTCCCTGCCCGTGTCTTTCAGGACAAGCACATTGAAGAGGTTCGAAAGAACAAAGAAGGCAAAGACCCTGGTGAGGCTGAAACTGACTGACTTCATTCTGGAAACTGACTCTCCCCCTCCTCTAAATATCCAAAGACTGTACTGGCCAGTGGTTTTATCTTTGGTTTTGTTTTTTTTTTGTTTTGTTTTTTTTTTAAGTTTCTAGAAACTGATGTAGAACTGTAAAATTAGATCCAAACTGTACACTTTCTTTGGGGGCTAGAGGGGAGACCTGACATGTTTCACTTTTTCTAAAGTGTTGTCTTTCCAGTGTAGCTATCTTCTTGTTGCATCCTTTTCTACTCCAGTGCGCTTGCTGCTGGGTTGATGGCTAGTACTGTATCAGCTCTGTAAGACGTTTGTGGAAGGAATATGTAGAATACTGTTCCATGCTCAATATCTGTTACACTTCAAAAATCTGACTCTGTCCCAGTCTGCTAAAATACTGCTGTAACTGAGTGACTAAATAAAGCTGCACAGTGCTGTTATCATGAGAATGGCTTCTGGAAAATGACGTGAGAAAATCAGTTGGCCAAGGTCTGCGACAGGCGTCCCTGTCCCCGCGGGGCGGAAGGGTCCGTGGCAGTGCTTTTCTGTCCGTCCCTGGCCACGCTGCGCGAGCGCCGCTTCCCCAGAGCACCCTCATTGTCTTAATTCCACAATCCCAGCTTTGTTTTGACACCTCGGCAGCGGTCAGCTGCTGTGTGGCTTTGTTAAAAAGAGTTCAGAACCACCTCCCGTTGGATGCTGACACTTCAACAAACAAGTCCTTGTTGCCACATGACTCTGATCTGAGCCTTTCTTTTTTTTGGTAAGGGTTTCTAGAAGATGGCTTGTGCTATTGAATGGTGACTCTTGTACCGCGTCCTGCAGTGTCAGGGCACAAAAGTCAGAAACCTGTTCTGTGCCGGGATAGGAGTTCTCTTTGGTTTGGTGTCTGCCGCGGATGTGTGGGTATAGTAGTATGTGGTGCTGCAGGGCGAGTCTGAAGATTGACCTCAGCCCACAGGAGATGTGCGTCTCTGTTTGCATCTCTGTTTTTCTGGGCTGCGAGAAATAGATACGGCTGTGCCTGCGCTCTGAGGAAAGGTGCTTTTTAGGTGGATGGGTCCAGAGGTGCTGCACTGCACGGGGGCCTTGAAACCCACCCAACCCGCCAAAGACATCCCAGGTACTCCTGCAGTAGGGTCGGGGTGTGGGAACAGCCTCCTCACGCCTTCGGTACAAACACCCTGCTGGGAAGTACTCGGCTTTGGGAAGTGTGTTCTCTCGGAGTGGGCAAGCGTTGGGTTTCGCAGCTCCTGTGAGTGCTCCGTGAGGCACGCTCTGTCCTGTCTTCCCCATTTTGTGTCCTTCATCTTGAGACTTGGCTACCAGGTTTGTTTTCAGGTGAACTCCACACCCGGAGCCTCTGGCATTGGCTGGGTGACAGACTGAAACGTTCTGAGGGTGGAAAGCTGGTAGGTTTGTTGTTGTTGTGCTTTTTGGGGTTTTTTTGTTTTGTTTTTTTAAGGGGGTAATTGAGTGCTGGACCACTTGACCTGTCTTCTGGGGCTTGATAAAGAAGGAACCTCAGTTTTAGAAAGCTTTCATGCATCACACTTGCATCAGAGTTCTACTTAACCAAAAGCTGATACTACACTCTGAATGAAAGAACAACAGTGAGATAAAGTCACTGTTGGTGCGCTGGAGGGCTGGAGTCGGATCCTTTACCTGAAGGATTTTTGGAAGTGTTACGATACTTCATCATTTAAGGTAAGAAAGACTGTATTTCTGTCTGTTGGGGAGCAACCACCCACGAGCAGTGCAGGGTTTTGGGTTGTTAATGGCACATACCGACATGGTGTGAGCAGAGAGCACAGGGATGGGGTCAGGATCCACCCGGGGAGGTGAGGGGGGGGAATACAGAGCTGACCTTTGTGATGCAGCCTTGAACCCCGCACCGTGTGCTTAGGAAAGGAGTTGAGTGTCTCTAGTGCCACATAATGGAGGTCTAAGTGGTTGCTGGATCAGTTCCTATATACAAGATGAGGCATAATTAGCAATCAAAAAAAAAAAACAGTTCTTCATTTTAATGTATTTCTTTACCTGCTGAGAAAAGACCAAATGGCCCAAATGCCATGTGGGGGTTCCTCTCCTCCTCTCTTCAAGGGGTGGGGGAGGACGGTGACAGCACTGCCAAACCCCAAATGGTGTTAGAAGCACAAAGAGTCAGTAAATGTGATTTTTTTTTTTTTTGACTTGCCAAAGGTGTCGGATCTCAGCTTGGGGCCTTCTGTTCCCTCGCCGCAGTTCTGCTTTACGTGGCGCCTGCGTTATGTTGAACTTCATGCCCAGGGTCTGAGCTGAGTCGGGTTCCTCCGGGACCTGCTGGGGGGGAACGGATGTTTTGGGGGCTGCAAATAACGAGAGGAGGGGAAGTGATCTGGGACCAGAGCAAGGGGGGAAACCAGCCGGGAGGAGATGGTGCTCGGGCAGGAGAAGAGAAATAACGGTGTCTGGTGGGGAAAGCTGGACCATAAACAGGTGGCTTTAAAAGAAAAAAAAAGACAAAATTAAGACAAAAGCTCCACGGCTTGTTTCCCAGCCCGCCGCGCGGGAGCAAGTTACAAAAGCGCCTGGAAGCCGCGGTGAGGGCGACTGGAGAAGGAACAATTCCGGAGGGACGGACAGAGGCTGCGCTCGGGGCCGGCACCCCGCGGCTTTCCCGCCGCCGGTAAACGATTAAGGAGCGAAACGCGCTGCCGCCGGCCGGTGCGCGGGCGCGGAGCGCTCCGCCGCGGCGCGGGGGGAGACGCCGGTGTCGGGGCGGGGCCGGCGGAGGGGGCGGCCGCTGCGGGGGCGCAGCCCGGCCCCGTCCCGGGGGGGGCTCGGCGTCCCGCACCGGGGAGCGGAGCTGCGGCGGGTTCGGCAGGTGCCTTGGCCGGGGGGGGTGGGGGGTCCCGGGGAGGGGCGGCAGGAGCTGCCGGGGCCCCGGGAGGGGAGGGAGGGTCCAGGGCCGCAGCGACCGTGACCTCCAGCTGCGCTCGCGTCCTGAAACACCTCCCGGGAAGCAAATTCCCAGGAGAGGGAATCAATCCGTGGGTGCCCCAGGGGGGATTTTGGCAGGGTTGGCACTGCTGGGAGGAGGGAGGGGCTGCCGGGGCGTGGGGCCTGGAGCGCAGCCACCGAAAACGCTCGGCTCGCTGGTACCGGGGAGCTCGGTGAGCCTGTGCTGAGAAAAAAAATGGTCATAACTAAAAAAAAACCCCATATTTGTGCTTTGGAAGGCTAAATACAGATACATACACGGGAGCAAACGGGCATGTAAACAGCTGGGGGCTGAGTCTGTATCATTAAGAAAAAATTCAGCTGGATGGGTGGATGCTGCTGGAGAAAGGAAGTGCTCCGTAGGAAATAACAGGCGTCTGAGGCAACGTTATTGACATCTCGTGGGTATGTGGAGGTGGTTATTCAGCTTACGAGCCAGATTAATGATTTCCAGCGCCGCGCAGGATGTGCTCCGTTCGTAACCGAACGTTGCTCAAGGCTTCGTAGCTAGGAAGAGCTTTGCAAATTAAGTCGTGCTCCAACAAGTTTTGGAGGACCTGAAGTAACACGGATCCCTTTCCTGCCTCGTGCCTGGCTGCTCTGAACGCAGCTTTTCCTGCTGCTTTTGCCACAGCATCTCCCTGAGCAGAACTGGGGGCACGTTTCCTGTAGGAATTTGTCTTCTGGCACCCGCGATGGGGTCTGACACGGTCTGGAGCTGAGCCTCCTCCCCACATACCAAGGTGTTCTCATGGGCAGTGGCAGCCCTGGCACGGAGGTGAGTTCTCCAGGCAGCGGAATGGCAGTGTTTTCTTCCAAACTGCCTGGCAAGTTTTGGTCAAAATAGCTTAACCTGGAAAGTTCTGCTTTTGCCCACATCTCCCTGGCAGGACTCGAGGCTGTTTTGGTTCAGTGCAGGAGCGGCAAGTCCGGAAGAGGTTGATGAAGTTTGTTTTTTCACTGGCACCTTGGGCACGTTGCAGTGTTACAGGAGGGTTTAGGAGGCCAAGCGGGGATCAGGATTGCCCTCTGCGGGGTGCTGCCCTCAGCCAGGCTGGTTGTTTTTGACAGGGAGCCTCTTTAACCAGGCGAGGAGGGCAGAGGAGGTGGGCAAAGAGCGTTCAGGAGGGGAGCTGAGCAGCAAACAGCCTGGTTTTGTCTGCGTCTGTGCTCCTCAGCTTCAGGCAGGCATGAGTTACAGACCTAGCTACTCCATTTTGATGAGGAAATCACAGAGATTTTTTAAAATAAACAGTCCTATCCCCTCCTCCTCCTGTTCCCAAACTTCGAAGAGCTTTTTCCTGTCTGAGCTGTCCCTGAAATGACTGTACTTGCCAGGAGCTGAGGCGTAAATCAGCACTGGAGCTGGACGGCAGCCGGGCTGTTTTCTTCAGAACTGAGCAAGAGCAGGTAAAGGACCGGGGGGGAAATCGCATTTCGAGCACGTTCTGGTCAATATGTTTTTAAGGCTGCAGGGAAAAGGCAGAACAAGCTGGCCAGGCTGCCTTTATCTCCGTAAGGACAGTGGCTTCGAAAATGTAAATATGGAAATGCTTGCTCGCAAAGATTACGCTGCTGGACCTCAGTGATGCAACAGGATGAACTTGAGCTGCGTTGTTTTTTTTAGTGCAAAACTGCATGGAAAATCAGGAGCTGAAAAAAGACGGTAAAAACTCTAAACACAGAAGTTTCATCTTCTGTCACTGGCATTACAGTTATTTATGTTCCCAAATACACCTCGTGATGCAGAGCAGGTCGTGCCGCTGCTGATGGGAACGTGGCTCGTTGTTACTTGTGAAGACAGATACTGCAAATGGTTTAAAAGAGGAAAAATCTGGGCTGCTCCTGGAGCGGGAAGTTGATTTAGGATGTTTAGTTTGTTTAGCAGTTCCCAAACTGCTGGGAAAGGGGTAAGCTAGAAACTGAGGTGTCCTGGCATGTTAATTATTGTGTCAATTAACCCCATACTCGTGCCCTCTACCTCTGTACTCCTCCAGTCTGTTGCCTGTGCAGCGTTGGGCACACTGGCAGAGGTTCTGAAATCTCACTTCAGGCTCCTTCCTATTACTATTTTTGGTGATTCTTTTATTTCAGCCATAACAAGGCCATTCTCCAGTCATGCATGATTTTACATATCTTTGGGGTAAAAAAAAACCATAAAGCATTCAAATAGCCCCTGATTGTTGATTTTTTTTTTTTTTTTTTTTGTAAAGTCGCTATTAAACCCCTCAGCAAAACTTTCTTTCTGTCCCAAAGGTTGTTTGAGCAGCAGGGACCTGGAGTTCGGCTGCATCATGGCAACGGTCATCACCGAAAAGCTGAGCCGCCTCTTCATTAACGTGCGGCAGGTCCCTCCGCTGCTGGCCCCCCTCTCTCCCTCCACCGTCAGCAGCTCGGAGGTGCCGAAGGTTTTCTGGAAGCCCTACATCCACACTGGCTACCGGCCGGTGCAGCAGACCTGGCGTTACTACTTCTCGACGCTCTTCCAGCAGCACAACGAGGCCATCAACGTCTGGACTCATCTGGTGGCCGCACTGATCCTGCTGCTGCGCTTCCAGCAGCTCTCGCAGCGAGTGGATTTTGGGCAGGACCTGCACGCCCAACCCCTCCTCATCATCATCGTGGCGTCCATCACCTACCTGACCTTCAGCACCCTCGCTCACCTTCTGCAGGCCAAATCCGAGTTCTGGCACTACAGCTTCTTCTTCATGGACTACGTGGGGGTCGCCGTTTACCAGTACGGCAGCGCTCTGGGTCACTACTACTACGCCATCGAGCCCAGCTGGCATGAGAATATCAAGGGGTTTTACATGCCGGCGGCCGTGCTGTTAGCGTGGCTGTCCTGCGCCGGTTCCTGCTACGCCAAGTACCAGTACCACCAGTCAGCTCGCCTCCTGAGCCGGCTCTGCCAGGAGCTGCCCTCTGGCCTGGCGTACATGCTGGACATCAGCCCCGTGATCCACCGCATCTACACCGCGCCGCCCTCGGAGCGAGCTGACCCAGCCCTTCTGTATCACAAATGCCAGGTGCTGTTTTTCCTCATTGGTGCCTTTTTTTTCTCACACCCTTACCCTGAGAAGTGGTTCCCCGGGAAATGTCACTTCTTCGGGCAGAGCCACCAGATTTTTCACGTCTGCCTGGTACTCTGCACGCTGGCGCAGATCGAGGCGGTGGTGTTGGACTATGAATCCAGGCGGCAGATCTATTCCGGTCTTCAGGGCGATTTGGCACACAACTTCTCTGCCCTGTGCCTCTTCACGGTGACCTGCTCTGTCCTCACAGCCGCTTACATGGCCTGGAAGGTGAAGAACAAGCTGAGCTTCAAAGCGGAGTGAGAGGCCTGAAGGAGAAGCAGGTGAGCTCACCCAAACGGTTGGTCTGCAGCCAGCTGTGGAGATGCTGGAATGAATCCGGCCACAAACTTGGAGAAGAGGAATGGAACACTTGGTGAACTGTTACTGGGCAGTGCTCTCTGTAGGGAGGGAAAGTAAGAGCTGCTTTTTACGCTTGTTAAATTCAGAATTAGTTCCAGCTTGCTTTGAAAACGGTACACTGGTTTAATTCATGCCTGAATAAACAGTTGGAATGAGATGTTGTTCGTGCAGCGGTGGGCTGGGAAGGGTTCCTGGAGGCTGCCGGGTCTCGCAGCAAAAGGTAAGGAGATGCTGTCTGGCCTGTTAGCGGAATCTAACCCATGGAACAGACCCAGTTGAGCACGTATAAACCACAAACACGCGTAGCAAATCTGTTTAATGTCATTTCAGGCCCTGCCGCATGGCTTGGGCAGTTGTACAGAGCTATCTGCCAGCAGCAGGGCTCCCCCTCCCTGGTGGGTCTGCGGGAGAAGGGGATGGACCCTTGGAAACGCGGGAAGAGGGGAGGCGGAGGGAGCTGATTCCATGGAGGCTGAGCCCCGGGGCAATGACAGGGACGGCCGCGCTGGATGGGGCCGTGCCAACGGGCGCTGGCGCGACGGCTGCGCCCCGCCGCCGCCATGCTCGTCCCCTCCGCGAGCCGGGGCCTTATATAGGGCACAGCCCAGAGTGGGCGGGGCTCCGCCTGCCGCTCATCCCGCCCCGCCGCTCGGATTGGTCCGTCTCCGCCTCGAGCGCGCGCGGTGGCTGTTGCAGCCGCCGGGCGGGGGCGGCGCGAGCGAGAGGCGGGAACCGGGAGCGCGGCCGCCTGAGGTACCGGCCGGGCCCGGCCCCCCGAGCGCCGCTGCGGCGGCGGGGCCTGCGCTTCCTCCCCTCAGCTCCGCGCCCCGGGAGGCCGGTGCCGGGGACCGCCCGGTGCCGGCATGAAGCGCAGGCGCGGAGGCGGCGCGGCCCGGCAGGCCGAGGCGTGCGATGTGTGGCTGGACACCGCCGAGCTGAAGCGGAGCGCGGCGCAGGTGGGGCTCGGCGCGGGGACGGGGGCGCGGCTGCGGGTCGGGCGCGATGCAGGAGCGTTTCTAGAAGTGCGAGAGGGACGTGGCGGGGCCGGCAGAGCGCGGACAGCGCAGCGCGGCCGGGACAGCCCCAGCCTTGGCCCCGGGGGGCCCCGCCGCAGCGGGAGGTCGGACAAGGTGACCTCCATGGGCCCCTTCCAACCTCTGCCGTCCTGGGATGGTGCCACGGGAAGAGCCGAAGCATTTAACAAAGGTGGGGACTGAAAAAAGAAGGGTAGAATTGTTTTTAATGGCATGTTTTCACTTTTCCCTTGTTTCTTTCCTGACCCAGCCTCTTACAGCCAAGCCAAAAGCATCCAGTCGAACCCTGGAAAGGAAGCGCTCCTCAGTCGCGTTCACGCAGACAAGAGCCTCCCAGCCTCGCACCAGGCAAACCACCATCTCCGCCTTCTTCAGCACGCAGACAGGTAACGCGGGACAGCGCACGCTCCTGCAGGAAAGTCGTTTCAGGCTGCAACTGGAAACCCATCTCGTTTTGTTTCTTGGCAGCTTTACTACGCAGAAAAATATGGTTTTTAATGAAGAGGGTAAAGATGAAAGGTTTGAATTCCCAGAAATAATTTTATTGTGATGGTTAATCTAAATGCAAGCACCTTTTACAGCATTAGACTAAAGCATAATAACAGCAGTCACAGCCAGTCTTCACTGGAGAGCAGTCGGAACTCTTAAGAAACTCACCAGGCTCAATCTCCTACAAAACTGGAGTTTTCAGTGGAATGCTGGGAAGTCTGGCTCAGCCCAAGTGCTGATACAAACCGTCCAGGTGGCAAAATGTCCAGTTCTGGGTTGCCCAATGACACCGTGTTTGTGCTAAACAACAGCAGCCCTAAATTGTCAGTTAAATGCCCTTGAAGGAACTTTATAGCTGGAAGTGAAAATGAATGTTGGTTCAAACAACCTCCCTGTAAGGGGGATCAGTGGGAAGTGAGTGTGGAAAGTTTTTTTTATGAAAGGTTGGACAAAGCCTTTTCTAAAGAAGGCAGTGGTTAACCCCAGCTGAATGGATGAAGGAATGACAAGAGAGCTGAAATATTTAAGCTAATTAAGCCAACTCACAACCTCTGTGCTTTTGAGGCTGCTTTTGTGCTCTGGAATACAAGAAACTGGGATTTGTCTGTGGGTCTCAAATTAATAAATATAGAGAGAAGTGAAATGGATGTGGAAACCAGCAGTGTAGGATTGTGTAGCTGTTTGTACACTGGAAGTTGTGTAATGGCTAGTTCATCAACATTAAACTAGTTTTGCAGTAAGCAGATTAGAGGAAGCTTTACATAAATTGTACAATGTAATTATTTGACAGAATTTTTGTGTTGTGACAGGGCCATTGATGGGTTTTGCTCTGGATTTGTTATTCCTGCTCCTTTTGAATGTGTTGTGTGCTTTCTTCTTTTTTTTTTATTTGATTCCTTCGATCGATTGCATTCACTTACGCACTCTGTGTTCGGATTCATTGACCGCTGCTGCTGTCTGTCAGAGGTCTGTAGGATTTAAGGTGCTTCTTATCTGTATTTAAGGTATTTTTTATGTGTAATTTTTTTCTTTTAGCATATCCTGGATCAAGGGTGAGCTTGCTTATATTGAGACGTTGTATTAGATTTAATTTTAAAGGATTTCAGAAGTAAACGTGGGACTTGATGCTTGCATCAGGCGATGAATGCAAGCTGTAGGAGTTTCACTGTGGGGTTTTGTGGGGGGTTTTTTGGTAACTCTTGAGCTTTTAAAGGGAATGTTGTAGGTGAACTGCCTGGAAAGCTGAGAGGAGGAAGGCAGGGAAGCCAAAGACTGGAGACGCAGCTCTTGCGTCTCACTTGAGGGAAGCTTATTTTTTCGAACTGCTCCCATGTTTTAGGCTGCTGTTCCATCACAGCCTCAGCAGCGCAAACGCAGATGATTGTGAGGTGGTGGCAGTGCTGCTCTGCTGTGGGACGGTCTGTGTGGTGCTACTCGAAGGAGCACTAAAGCAGCAGTCCTGAGTCAAGCATCAAGGAACGGTGGTGTGGGTAGTGACTAACCCCGAGAAATATGCGTGCCAGCTCTGGCTTTAACCAGTTTCCTGTTGTTTTCAGATGAAAAAGACAAAGAAAACTCCAGGCCATCTCCTTTTATCCCAAATAAAGACTGTAAAGAAAAAGGTATTTCTTTGGCCGCCTCCCCTGTGAAGATCTTGGCTTTGCCGCGGACGGAGGAAGCCCAGAAGCAATCCTTCAGCGCCGAGGAGAGGGTGCAGGTTCCAGCCCAGCGTCGTCCACAGAAGGCACCAGCCTCGCCGACTCCTTTGCTGGACGCTCCGTTATTACACGTGGAGTCTCCCAGCAAGAATGAAGCCTCCTGTGGGGTGGGAGAGGATTGCTGCTGCTTCAGCTTCACCCAGGACTCAGAGGGCAACCGGATCATCGCTCACAGAAACCAGTCCCGTTTATTTGCCGGAGAAGCGGTGTCAGCAAGCGGCAGCGTAACTTCCGACTGCGGGATGGAGCAACAAGCGGGTCAGCTGCACCCAGAGGGGGCGAAGTCTGGGTTTGGTTTCCAACCAAGACTTGGTGCAAAGCCGAACACGGAACCACGCCGATCGGGTAGTGCTCATTCTGTAATTGATTTCTCTGAGACTGAGAACATCAATCCTGCTACAACGAGAGACAGCACCTGGACTGCTGGCTTCTATCCATCTCCACGCCGACCGGCCGGAGCACAGCCCCTGCGAGAGCGCAGCCACAACGCTGGGGCTGGCGCAGGCGAGGAAGGACGGGGCAGTGAGCCAGGACTGAGCAGTCCCTGCAGGCAGCTCTTCACCCAGGACTCAGAGGGGAACAGGGTCATCGCCCACCGCCACCAGCAGGTCCCATCTCCTCGCAAGGACCACGGCTGCTCGCGCAGGCCGCTGCCGAACTCTCCCTACAAGGGCTGTTCCCGTGACGCTGCAAACAGCAGCTGGAGCAAACTGGGGCAGCAGCAGCTAGAGGTGTGCTACGATTCACTGTTCACACAGGATTCGGAAGGGAACAGAGTGATTAAACACTGGTAAGTGGCCCTGAATGGGTCACCTGTATGACCCCTTGTGGGTTTTTTTGTAAGAAAGTTAGAATTAGGTAAGTGTACCCACTGTTTCTGTGTGTATGGGCTGGCCAGCATATGCAGCAGACCCGTGCAACAGGCAGGACCTCTTTGTTCTCTGAAATTTTGCTTTAATAAAAATAAAATTTTGAAGGCTTATGTTTGCAATGGTTTGACTGGTTCCATCATGATTAGAGCCTGTGTGACCAAGGCCTGACTTTAGCACTGCAGCTGTGTTTCTTAGGCTGCTGTTCAGCCTGAGAGAGCCCACTGCTAATCTGTACTTCTTAGGATCATGGAAGTGTAAATTTAAAGGTTTTTTTTTCTAGGCCCAGTGCAGGACCCACACCATCTACTTCACTTTAGCTGCTGTGAGAAGGACCAGGCTCAGCTATGTCCTGCTTGTCTCAGGACTGCAGCTGTGCCAGCCCCTGAAGGTGACAGCTGGTGCATGTGTCACCGTAATGGGAGGCTTGTGTGTTTGTGGCCATGGAAGATGTAGCTCCAGTAGCTGCAGGGGGATCATCAGAGCACCTGGCTGCTGTTGCCAGACTTACCAGAGGCTTAAAGTGAGGAAGACTGTGACAAACAGGAGGGATTTGTTCTGGGTAAGTCTGAACTGTGTCCTAATGTCGGATCTGTGACGAGATCCTGCTTTGTCAGCAGCAACTGCCCAGTTTTTTACTTTTTGGTTTTTTTTTTTTTTAATGTTGAGTATGTCTTTAACACTGCAAATGTTGCCATTTAAGATGGCTTTGCTCTCCCCTTGGGCCAGAATTTCAGTACAATAGATCCAACTGGAGTTAGGTCATAGGCCAGAAGTTAATTGTGCCGATACACTCAGATCCATCCTGCACATGGGGCATGTTCCCAGGAACAGGGACTATTGGTTACGGCTCCGTCTTCTCCATAGGCAGGTGTTTTCCCACCAAATCCTTACGCAGGGGAGCCTTACTGGGACAGGGAGAACCATCCTCTGGGCCTGTGGCTCTTTGCATGCGTATGAGAGGGGAAGAGCAGTATCAGTGGCCTGTAAAACTGATTGAGTCGTACTCGCTGTTCTGCTCTCACTGCGGGGGGAGAAGCAATACAAGCTGCTTCTCTCACTTCTGAGGTGGGGGAGATGGGTTAAATTTTCAAGGGCTGAGGGCCTGGTGGATGAAGAAAATCCTCGACATCGGAGCACATTCATCTGCAGCACCACCACCCACCACTCCAGCTGCAGCAGCTGAAATTCCGCACCCCGGGATACAACCACCGCTGCTGCCATGCTTGCACACCGCGTTAAAAATACCAAGCACAACCACTGTCTTATTAAGGCTCCATTTTATATAAAGGAAAAAAATCATACTTTAAACACAGCCATGAGGAACATCGCAGAGAATGTGTAGCTGAAGGAAACCTCTCAGTGAGAACTGTAGCCATCGATGACGCCAGGCTCCTGCTTCCCTTTTCTCAGACGACAGCTCTTGGGGCAGGTGCTCAGTTCTTAGCATTAGTGGTTCCATAAATAGACCTTTTGAACGCTAAATAAAATAGATCCTCTGAACACAAGGACTATTAATGAAACATTAAATTAGTGGCAAGAAATTAAGGCCATTCTGTCATGCAACTGTGGGGATAGTTTGTGAGTTAAGGAATACCCGGGGCTCCCTAAAACCATCCCTTAGACGTGCCGAGTGGTTTGATCATTGACTGTGGTTTCATCCTACCATCAGCTCAGACAGAGTTACTGGGAAGACGCCTTTTACCGCTGCGATTCAACCACCTCCTGAAGACTTGGGAACATTAATGAGCTTATTCTCAATAGCTCTGTACCGTACTCAGAGGAAGAACCGGATGTTTGACATACATTTATACTGGAAATGGGAACTGGTTGTATTGCAACAAGACTGTTAATGCTTAATTTGAACCTAAGGAAAATTGTAGGTAGAAAGAACGTCATCCAGCAGCACTCATTGCACTTTTCAGAAGATCCTTATCAATAATCAACATCAAAATACAGGTGGAAAAGAAATTCCATCATCTTAAAAAGTTTTTTCTTAAATATAACAATACATGGAAAACACATCAAATCCATAGGGTCTTTCCTAAGTAAGTGTCCAGTGCAGAAACCATTTCTAATTAATAAAAGAGGCAAAAGGCTCAATCCTTAGGAAGGCAGCTACTGTGGAGAAAATTTTGGGAGCATAACACTTTTGCTTACAGAGTTTAATGACAGTAACATCATTTCTCCTTCAGGGCCAGATCTTCATCCTTGAGGGCAAATTTTCTTCTCAGAACTTCTGCTATAAGAACAGCCGGGTCTTCCTCCTTCATGGAAGTTCGGTTTCTACACAGGAGACAAAAGCAGAGTGAATTAGCAAAGGGAAGTGCCAAAATTGATAGTTAACAGCTCTGGTTAGAGTCTTTTAAGTATTTTTCTGCAGCCTTTATCATCAGCTTTTGTCACAAGCAGAGGAGGTGCAAGAACAACACCACAAAACAACAGAAAGCAGCTAAAAATTCAGCCCTTTCCTGCTGGCTTAGAAAACCTGGAGCTCATTTTGTGGATCAAGGAGCATCCTGAAAATCTCAGCATCAAAGCTCTTTATTTTTATTCAATGGTGTTAATAACAAGCAAGTACAACAAAAATTCATTAATTATTTACAGCCTACATCCCCCTCAATATAAATCTACAAGTGGTGTGGTGTCTGAGTGGAAGTATTTTTTTCCATGAATGTTGCTATACGATGGATATAAGCTTTCCTATTGAAATAGGGGTAGTTGCAGGTGTTTTCAAGGAGGGCTGGTACGCGTTTCCCTCCGCTTAGCTACTGCACTGAGTGCTGCAGCATCCCCTCATCAAAGCACCCTGCCTCTTCCAACGAGTTCAGACAAGCAGTTCATGGTAGACGTGTTAGAAACTTATTTTATAGGGCAAACCTGAGGAGCCCGAGTTACCCAAGGATCTGGCAGGAGGAGCGGCCAGAGGCAGAGGCGACACTAAGAGCAGTGAGGAGAGGCAGCACCGACAGCCTCGAGCTGCGCCGCTCACGAGGAAAAGCTCTCCCGGGATGAGCGAAGAAACAGACACCCCACAGCGGGTGAGAAGAGGAACATCCACCACCGGGTACAATGTCCTACAGGGCGGCACAACCCGCAGCAGACTGCAGACCACCAGCATTCACCTTCAGTGTCTCAGCCCTTCACAGCTGCTTGAAGGGCCGAGGAAATAATCATGGAAAAATGAAGTTGGTCAGTCCCGTAAGGGTAGTACTTACAAGTGGAAGTTACTCACAGTCCCAGCAGCTCCTCACGCTACCTGTCTCTCCCCCCAGCTGAGCAGGGCTCAGCAGGGCACACCGCTCACCCGCTGCCCTCGCAGGGCACCACAGACACTTCAACAGGCTCAAATTTCACATCTGTTGAAACATGCACATTTCTGCAAGCGTTTCTCACTCATTCCTGAGGCTTCCAGGGTTGTGTTTAAGCACCAAGTCCTAAACAGGAGCATCAGAGAAGCATCTATGTAGTTATCTCGTTAGGCATCGTTTGGTACCTTCACAGAGTACATGATCCTACAGCTCGGCTCAAGCTGGCCCAGCGCGGCCGCGCGGTGAGCGCGGCTGGAGAAGCGCAGGGCTGCTCGCACAGCTGCACCGACACCAGAGGATCGTGTCCAGGAATTAAAGCTGAATAAAGTAATGAACATCAGTGATTTATTTAATGTTTCAACTACCTGCAATTCTTCAAGCAGCTTTAATTATACTGTAATAACCGTATCCCAAAACGTCCCTATTGCACGTAGGGGATGAGTTAGAGGCTGAGAGAGAGAAACAGATGAGAGGAAAACAGTCCAGCTTCAGCAAGAAACAATCCCAAACTTTTCTACTGAAGTGTTTCTGGCCCTGACACACGCGGCAGCAGCAGAGGAAGGACGTGTGTCCCTGCTCCCAGCTCATCACTCCAGCTGTCACAGGGGCAGAAAGGTGATTCGGTTCCTTTGCCCACTCTGTACCCCAGCAGCTACCCCCTTCTTCCAAGCATTCTACCGCACAAAATCCTTTCCTCCATCTGTAACGTTAAGAAGCAAGGCTGTTGGTAAATCCCTTCTTTGTGCACGAGCCATCTCTTCCTCCCACTCGTTCGCACAGCTCCTCTCCCAGGGTAACAGCAAGATCCAAGCCCGATTAGCTGTTCTCACACCTTCTGCTGAGGAAAGCAGGTCAAATCGTGACCCACTACATCACAACGTTCCCTGCCACGCTGCTCTTCACTGAGGATGAGCTCTACGGCTGCTGATGACACATTCGTGTGCCCCACAGCCACCACGAACAGACACAACCACAGCGCCCACCATGCACACCGGGCTGCGGCTAACGCACACCCAGCCACACGAGTCACGTTTGTGTTCCTGCCTCATGGATGTGCTCCAGCCCTCCTCGAAGACTTTGCAAACAGCCTCCCTGCCATCAGCACCTGGCTCTGCGTGACTCTGCCAGCCCTGGTAGCAGCCCTATTGGCATATCCAGACATGGATAAGAAACACCTCAGGTTTCCCTGCCATCATCTGTATAAGTTTTGCCCCCCCTGCCCTGAACAATGCACATTTCCCCATTTTCACCCAGCACAGATGGTGGCAGTCTTCTTACCCTGAAAAGCCTGCTTCCACAGAAGCCGAACACGCCAGTCTGTACTAACTGGAAGACTGATAAAAACGTTACCTGTCAGTGCTTAGTCCTAGAGGTACAGGTTTCTGAGAAAGTTAAAACATTTGATGTCACGACATGAAGCATCTGCAAGCTTTTCGGGATTTAACAGAGCCAGGATTGCAACAGACAGGAAGAAGGAAGAGGAGCAATTCATCTGTGGTCCATGAATTCTACTCACCCTCAAGAAGGATTACAGGCATTCTCAGAAAGCTACTGAGCTTTGAGTAATATTTAACACTTGGGAAAACAAGAGCAAGAGGGTGTGCTGTGTGAATTATGGATGTGGAATACCGTACTGGTGTTCTGGATGCCACTGAACATATTTCTTTCACTTGACTACAGAATTTTTTCAGCGCTGAGAATGTGATTTCTCTTAAACCGAATTAGGCACAGAAATTGCAAACAGCCACCACACGACACGTTATTTTCGGCCAGGAATCTTACTCACAGAACATGCCGACCGGATAGATCTTTGGGCTGAAAAATGTGGAAAATATATCACTGTGATCCTACACATACAACAAGGGCAGCACAGCAAACACTAAAGCAGCGACGTTGTCAGCTGGGCAGAACCGTGTGGCAGCTGGCACGGCATCAGCTTGAGGTGTTCTCATGAGCAATGTGTAAACTCATCACGAGACAAGTGAAAACTCACTCTGCCCACGCTCAGAGCTGGGCCAGATGCAAAAGCTGAGAAGCTGAAAAGCCCCACGTGTTAATTCCTGTTTGTGCCATGCTGAAAGAGCTGCTGAGCTTCCCAACCACCTGGGAGTGCAAGATGGTCTAAGCACCAGCACCTGGAACCGCTGCGGGCAGAGAGGACAGTGCGGCCCTCACTCTGAAGGTTGCAAATATACAGTTCTGCTTTTTTATCTGGGGAAATGCAAGCTGTTTTTGAGATGAACAAGTTGAAACAGCCAAACCGTTCTCTGCGCATGGCAGGGCGGTTGGAACTGGATGATCTTTGAGGTCCCTTCCAACCCAAACCAGTCTGTGATTCTACAAACATTGTGCTAATCGGTTTAAGCTCCTCCCCATTGCTTTTTATCCAGGCAGGTCAAATAAAAATAAATAAAAATCAATAAAAACCCCAGAAACTTCAGTGTTAGCAGGTTCTACTGTAAACAGGTATTTCCCTCCCTGTGAATCATGAGTACAGTGCAGCACCAACAAGCAGTGAACGCAATGTCCAGTGTCTACAGTGATTTGACAGACAAGAGATAAAATCAAGAGAGTTCAGGAAGCACTTACAAGTCTTTGCTCTGCTTCATCCTATGAATATCCTTAAGAATGCCCATCATGTCCGCAAAACTGCTGGCCTTGGAAAGAGACACGGAATCTTCCTCGTCAGGATCCTTTGGTTCTGGTTACAGCACTCGGAGGCTGCAGAACAAAGCATGGAGACCGACGGGAGCTCGGGGCTCTCGAGCTCTGCCTCCTCCTCCGTGATGTCGCTAATGACGAAGGAAGTCGTCGACTGGAAAGAGGGTCCAAAACAAGGTAAAGGAGAAGATGCATTTGAACTTCCTGGAGATAATAAATCTGGTGTTAACGAAGCAGAAGCTGAAAAAGAAAACAATATACGTGGATAAATAAACTCAAACCAAACCATGTAGGTTTTTTTTTTCCCCAAAACAACAGAATATGGATCAAGAGGCATCATCAGCCAGCCTCCCCCGTGCTATGGGAAAACAAATAAATCATATTCTCTGTTACTCTCCATGTCCACTCTGCTTCCCATGACACCACGATGCAACACAAGACCTTTTCCAGTGCCTTTTATCCCTGCAGCCCCCTTATGGATCTCTATTCCTACTGCGCCCATCACCGTCTCACCCCTCGGTTCAAACACTGCGCCCCGTCCCTGCAGAAGTCACGTAAGGTTCACTTTGGTTTCCAGACAAGAAATGGAAGAGCAGAGATTTCGCTGCTGCTCAGGGTCACGGAGGGAGCCTGCAGCAGAATGCAGGTCTTAATTGTCTTCACTTTCCTCCTCTTTTTCCTCATCGCCTTGTGAACTGCTCGCTTTTCTTTTCCTTTCAGGCTCCTTCCCCCACAACCATTACGCCCGGTGGGAATGCAGAGCTGGCTCAGGAGTGCCAGCGTTTTACACCAGACGGTCACAGCAATTCACTCTGTGACTGCAGGCATTTTCACCTGGTTTTCCATCACCATCTGCAAAATGAGAATAGCATCCACCTGTTCCACGGGGAAGATGGGATTTATTTGTTCATGCTTTAAAATCCAGTGAGGATAAGAACTATATAAGCTATATAAATTCCAAGTGTTATTAAGTGAAAATGAGTTAGATATTTCCAGTGTAAGGGAAAGGGAACTAAGGGAAAGCAACCAAAAACCTAGAAAAACGCTTAATGCACATCTCCTTGAAAGAACCTTCCTGTACTGGAAACAAACTGTACCTTAAAGCACTAATGCCCTTGGCCTCTAGAGTAAACTTGTAGATAGTTATCAATTTCCAATTAAGGCATTTCTCTAACAGTATATAACAAAGCGGATTGTACAATATTTCTTTTTTGACATCAATCTTTCCAAAATAAACCTGCTAAATAGGTATCTCCATCAGATTATTGAGCTACAGCCAGGCCCGGAATCGCGGCTCCCTGCTATTGACTTGGAGGACACAAAGTCAACAGGAACTGTTATTGGTATTGAGTAGGTTCTTAAGAGTCCACTGACCATCACACAGAACTGAGAAAGAACCTCCAGTCTCTCCTGTAGAAACCAACGTTTCAACTACATCAAACCCCACAACGCTGCTTCATGCTCGGACGTGTTTATGGCTCACGGATAGCTGGATAAAACAAGCAGCCGTTAACGCTGCACGTCCCGTGAGGCTGCAATAATCCAACCACCACCACACCATCGTTCACAGAGCACGAGAGATTTGGTCTCACGTACACACCACAGTACAAAGCAGCAATCTGGGAACTGAAGGAAATATTTGCTTTCAGATGTAGGATAAGGAAGGTTTCATCAGCCACTACTGCCCATCACAAACAGGAATTAACCCACACAGTATCATTTCAAGCGTGGCACAATCCTGGTTGGTTTGTTTGTTTTTTAAAGTAATGGGAAGAATTACAGGTCCTTCTTTTCCCCTGGGAAGCAGCCATAACACAGCTGTCGCCTTGGTTATTGGCAGAAGTATTCTGTGTAACAGAAACACAGCTTTTAAGAAAAACTGTCTTCAAGAAGGACTAAATTCCTTTAGTTTGAAAAACTGTTCAGCATTTTGAATTGGGAGATCAACAACTCTGCCTCCTGAATGCTCCATAAATACACACAATGTATTTCTGTCTTACTAATTTCACATGTTCTAAACCAGCCACTGTTGCAGCAAGCCTTGTAAGACCACTGGGATTTGGATACTACCAAATATCCTTGTATTTTCAGAGCAGAGTATACAGGAAAAACCATGAAAGGAAGAGAAGTTGTCTTTCCTTACAGTCCAGTTTTAGCTTTGCCACTAAAACGTGGCTTTTAGTTGCCTACAAATGTACTAAAAGAAAGGAATCGATCAGTTCAGCTGGGCTCTTCTCCAAATACCTTATTTACTACAGAAATGGAACATTTTCAAAGAAACAAACACAAACATCTCGCTCCACCCGAACCAAGACACAACCCTCTCCCTCACGGCTGACTCGCCGCAGGAAAGGCAAGAACACACCAAACGCTTTCATGGAACACGGGGCTTGAGACGAGTTGGCCTCCAGATCCAATGCAGCCACAAAGCAGCACTTGGTATTTCTTAAAAACGAGCTGGACTCCTCCAGTGAAACAGATGCAAACATCTAGACAAAGACAGCACTGAGCTGAGCCCGAAGATGGCGTCCCACCAACGGCAGCAACACGCAAGCCTGCTCTGCATGGAGGAAATGACACGGTTCACTCACCCAGCCCTTCTCGTTCAACAGAACAAAGCTCATTACACTCCTACCTGACTCTGCAGCGACTATTTTAGCTATCTGACTCCGAAGGTGACTCAGCTCATCCTGGAGCTCTGTTGTTCGGCTCAGTGCTGGTAAACCAGGTTTCTTCAAGGCCAGCAGCTTCTCCTCCTGCTTCCTCAGGTTGGGGACTGAAGCGTTTCGCTGTATGACAGTGAAGGGACTTGGCTTCCATTTGTGCTTCAGTGGGCGAGTGTCGCTCCTACAGGACAAAAACCTGTGGGTCACTTACAAGGTCCAGACCCCTCTGACAACAGTGCTAGCAATGCTCTGCCTCCACCTCAGGACAGCAGAAGACTCCACCACAGTGAATTAAGTCACTCAACACAGTGAATTAAGCCACTACACCGTGTGTACCACCACGCAGATGCGCTGTGCTCTCTGCATTACAAAGAAGAGAAAGCCTGTCACCGAAATCATGACCCAACAGCACGAGATGTGGTGGGAGGACACAGGGACACAAGTCTGGGTGTGCTCACATGGTTTCAAGTCATTTCTCTCCTGGTAACTGTGCCTCTGTGCCGGGTGGCGCGCTGGATGCAGATGGGAAAGGTCACCTACCCACTAACTTTTGCCTCTGATTTCAAAGTCCATTTTATCTTTCGCAAGATACCTGTTACTACTGCCCTGCTCTAAGGATAAAGGTTCAGCTGACCAGAACCAAACTCCTGGGGGCAGAACATTCCAATCCCAGGAGAACTCAACTCTTCAACTTTCTAACCAGAAAATACCACAAATCACAGGGGTTACTCTGCACGGATCTTTCAAGTGAGTAAAATATGGCATGGCACAGGCCCTTAGCACCTCCTACAGGAATTCCTCCTAGGGTCCTTTGTCCAATTTTTTTTTTTCTTGTTTCTTGGGAAAAATGTCTTTCAACAGGCACCACATCAGACCTCAGGAGGCCTGGAAGTTGCGATCATTTGATCAATGGCTGGCCTATACTATGCAAAACAAACCAGCACATAAAAATAAGGCTCAGCAGACACGAAGAGGAAACCAACCTGACTCTGGCATACGTCTCTTCGTCGTCTGCTGCTATCCACACGATGTCTGCCAAGGTGGGGACTGGAGGGACATCATTTAAATAGAGGTCGGAAACATTTGGTAGAACCTAAAAAGAAGAGAGTTACACTAAGCAAACGGTGGTCCTGTCTCCTGATGCCGTCCCAGATGTGCTGTACTGGTTGTCAGAGCCACAGGACGGCAGCTGCATCCGTCGGATGTGCGAGAGCAAAACCAGTTGGCTCACGGAAACGTAAGCCAGAATGTGTCCATTCCATGTGTCGCTGTGCTCCGTGAGGCTGAACAGCAAGGCAGCAAAGGGAACCCGATACAGCTCAGCACGCTGCCAAGGCCACGTGCAACGCTGTGCCACGACAAGCCCCAGCGCTGTCCTTGAGCTCGAGTGGTGACGTAAGCGTTTCCACAAACCCTGTCCTACTGTTTAGGAAACTGGCCTAGAGGGCATGTGGCTTGCTGGAGGTCACACAACAAAGCACTGGAGCAGCAGCTCCATGTTTCTGTCTCTTCTAGCTTGCTATACCTCCTCTATTTCAGGATGTATTTTCCTCGAGTTGCCAATGATCTCTTACAAGAACAGAATTTAAAAAAAAAATAAAAAATCTTACAATTACCTATACTACTACATGAGTTTTGTGCACACAACTCTGCAGACCCCTTTGTTCACAGGACAGCAGTTCGTGGCAGTGCCATGTCTTGTGCCATCTTTCCCATATACAATCACCAAATCCCTTCGGAGTCTGCTTACCTCAAAGGTTGCTCTGGGACAGGGTTTCAAAGGGAGGTTTGACCCGATCCTCCTGACCACGCTGCGCGCTGAGCCGTGGGGTTTGTTCTGCCAGATGGGGATCGTCTGCAAGAAGTCGTACGATATAGTTAATATTCCAAGTCAGTTGCCCTTCTTGGAACTTATTGAATTGGAAATCATCCTATACAATCAACTCAAGAGCTCTGATTGTTGGGTGATGCTTTTAATCGGAAACCTGCTAATCACTAAGGTCCTCGTTCCATAAAACTGTGTTTCAGATGAACATACGTGAGCCAGCCAGTTACTAAGGGGTGTTTTAAACTGGGGTGTAGTGTTTTCAGGACTGAAAACAAAAAGCACTCAGTGGCAGACACTGAGCTACAAACGAAAACGTGTCAAAAGAAGGAATGCGGGGGGCCAGGAGAAAACTGAAATCAGAGAAAGTCTCATTTAAAGGGACACTCTCACTTCCACGTGACCTTTAACACAGTCAGCACTGGTAAGGCCGTGAACATCTCCTGGATGACAGCAAAGCGCCCAGTCAACACCCCTCCCAGCTGAGGGCTGATGAGAACGGCCTTGGAGCGTGTCTGCAGAAACAGCAAATGTTTCAGTGGTCTCTGGATGCTCCTGAAATGGACTCAAAAGGAGAAGTGCTCTTTGCACAAGGCTCCAGACAGCGAACGCCACAACGACAAACTGGGATCCAAACCAGTTCCATCGCCCAGTCCACCAACAAATCCGTTAATTTACTTATTGCTGGGGCTCGCTACGCGCGCAGTGCCCGAACGCTGGTCTCAGACGATTCAATTCACAATTCCTCATGTCCTTAAATCGAATCCCCGAACCGGGAGTGCGCTGACTGCTGTGGCAGCCCCCTGGCCACCGGCCGCGGGCCCGGGGGGGCCGTTCCGGGCGGCGCTACACTTACGGAGTCCGCTGCCATCTCCGCTCTGGCGGCGGCCGCCGGGGCGGGCTCAGCGCTGGGTGCTGCGGCTCCCGCGGGCGCGGAGCGGGCCCATCTTACCGCGCTCGCCGCCGCTTCTCACTGAAAGACAGAGTGAGCCGCTGCGGGCGCTGCCTGCGCCGGGGCCGCCCCCGCACGGAGCCCCCGCCCCGCTCCCACCGCCCCGAGGCCCCGCCGGTACCTGAGGGGCGGCGGCGCAGCGCGGCCCCGCTGCCGGTCCCTCCGCCGCCATCACCCGGAAGCAGAACCCGCCCCCCCGCCCCCCTCCGCGCGCATCCGGTACCGCCCGCGCGTGCGCGGAGCCCCGCGGCGCCGGGCCGGGAGGGAGCGATGGCGAGCGGGGCCCCCGGGGCGGCGTTGGGGTGACTGTCGGGGCGCAGCGCCGCGGGGAGGGACAGACCGACCCCGCGCTCACACCCGTGTCCCCCCGCCATCTCCCTGCGCCCCCCTCCCCACAGCCCGCCCCCCCTCCGCCCCGCGGCGGCGGCAAGGACTGCGCGGAGGCCGAGCGTGGTGGGGACGGGTTTAACGAGTGCAGCTACAGCCGCGGCCCGAGGGCCCGCCGCGCCCACCGGCACCGAACGGCGCGGGGCCGCCGCCCCCCGCCCCCTCGCTGGCAGACATCGGCTCTGGCCCGCTGCGGGTTTCAGACCAGAGCGTCACAAAGCACAGGAGGGGGGGGGGGAAGCAGCTCCTCCTCCCCCCGAGGTATCACAGACCCATCGGAAAAATCCTTAGTGAGTTTGCAAACAGGAGACGAAAAGCTTGGCACGTACTGATAAACCCCCCAGGCAGCGGCTTCTGTCCGAGCCCACCCACGGCGGCGACGGATCAATGTGGCAGCTTTGCAGTTAATGGGTTAACAGGGGGACGCAACCGAGTCCCCCCCGGATCCCCCAGACTACTCCAGCCTCGGGGTGGCTCTTTGGGATCCTTCTGTCACCGTTCTGGCTAACCCCCCGTCACCCCGAGCTCAGACAGCCCGGGGGGGCTCAGAGGCAGCTCTGGGCAACAGCCCAGTGGCTGACGAGCGGAAAAACGAGGTGCTTTCAGGGATCCCCAAGGCTTTGTCCCGACCTCAGCACAGCAGAAGGAAAACAGGCTCCCCTGGCCCTGCGGAACCGCTGCTCTGCCTGTTTTTCCAAGCCTGGAAAGACAAAAGCAATCCCTGCCTGCCCAGCCACTGCCCTCTCCATCCCCTTCTGCTGCAGAACTGGTGGGGGAGGAAACCAAAATGGAACCCTCTACCTGAGCCCAACTGACAGTGCTCCGAAGGCCTGCCCGCAGGGCTCACGGAAGGTGCAGCAAAAACACCTCCCACGAAGCTCCCTAAAAGCCAGCAGGGCAGATGTTCACTGCGGCTGTGCCGCCCAGGGAGCTGGGGGGAGGCAGGCACCCCTCTCTGCTGCTCTCCGCTCAGGGTCAAGTCCCCTGAAGGGATGAGACCCAAGTCCCTCCAAGGGATGAGCGTGCCGCTGCGGCAGGAGCTCGGACTCCAACGCTGCCTGGAGGCTTTGGCACTTTCTGCAGCTGAAAGTGCTGCCAGACCCAAGCCGGTCGTGACTGCAGGCCCCTTGGAGTGCGAGAAAAGCGCAGAGCTAATGCATAGTTAGGAAGCCGATACTGGGAAACATCCCAGGTGTAATTAGTCTCACCGGAGCAATTAGTGAAGCTACACTGGCTCAGCCCAGAGGTCCAGCTAAGCTCAGTCTCCAGCCACGGATACAGACAGGAGGGCTGGGACAGGGTAATCACGACCTCTGGGTTCCTCCCAGGTCCTGGAGACCAGGAATGAAAATACCCCTTCCAAAAAAATGTCTTTCCCCGGTTTGATTTGGTCCAACAAAATTGTGCTTCAGAGAGCAGAAAAAAGCATCAACAGCCATGGCTGTTGGCAGCCATCTGTTGAAGACACTTTGTCTCCTCACTATCTACAGGAATATGCTTTAAACCCCATTTCATTTAACCTTTCCTTTTCCAAATTACGCTCGCTCTGTAGCCAGGCACTGGGACAGAGCAGGGGCAACTGCTCAGGGCAGTTACAGTCCACGTTCTGTCTGAACAATTTCTCTGGAAAAATCTCCTGAAGGTTTCTTTAGCACTGCTGGCTTTCAAAACTGCTCGGTTCTCAACCAGTTAATGCTCTCAAGGCAACACTGAACCTCCTACTCCCAAAGGGAACTTTGTCATGGTTCAGCATTCAGCGTGTTTTGGAAGCTCAAGGCAAACAAGGATGGAGCATTTCACCAGCTCGGAGGAGACACTGGGAGAACAAAGCTCCCAAAGCTGGCGGGGTGGGAGTGGCCCTGGGCTGAATGGGGTGGGGGCACCGCTCACTACTGTGTCCAGTGGCCTGGAGTGCACATACTGCACTGATGGAGCCAACAGGGGCTCTGGTCCCTAATCCCCCTGAGTTAATCCATGCCTGGTATCTCTGAGCTGCACCATACCTCTGTTGCCCTGGTCTCCATTCCTAATGCCACCGTGTCAACCTCAGCACCTCCCTCAGATGCAAAGAACCTGAATACACGAGGCTGCTCTCCCACTGTGTCACACAGGGTGCTGGGAAGAGGCTACTCCAGAGCTCAAGGCTCCAGTTTGAACCTTCAGTTTTCACGTCTACACGTTACCAGCTACGGTCCCACTGTGCACTGATTGCCACTGCTGTCAACAAATGCCATCGCAAAGCCACAGGGCAGCTGACAGCTCAGAGCTGCCGCTGCCAAGGAGGTGTGGAGGGCACCGGCTACCAGGAAGGAGTTCCCACCTGCGCCGGGCTCTGCGCCTTTGCCCACAGGGCACCGGCGCTCACCACGAGTGTTTGGTCGTAACAGCAATGCTGTTCTCCGTGGTTCAACACAGTCCAGTCCTTGAGATCAGGCGTTTCCAGGTGATGCTGGGTCTCGCTGTTACACCAGTTTCACCACGGAGTCTGAACAGGAGCTGGAAAAACATGAGGGTGGGTGGCAAACCCAAGGCATATGCACTGAGAATGTTTGTAGATTCAAGTATTTTCACTCCTGTCAAAATTTGCTTCAACTCAAAAGGGTGGGTTATGTAAACTGGTATCACTTGAAACGTGGCCTCAAACCATCATCCAGAGCAAAGCTCCAGTCCTGGGACCGTCTGCATCTTAACATGAAGATCTCGCATGAAGATGAAGAAGAATTGCTGTAATCAAAATAGATCTCTTAAGTCTTTGGCCATCTCTGTGGGGCACTTGGGTGCCTCTGTGTTTAGGTCTGCAGGTATGGTTTTGCTCTTTGCAGTCCTTCCTTCAGGAACTGGAGGTAAGTTGCAGTTGAAGGGTCTTCAAAATTGGTTGAGAAACTAAAGATGCTACTTTCAACATCTTCAGGCTTCATCGAAGTAATGTCCAGGAAGTAGTTGGCATTGATATGGTGGACCTGGGAAAGAAAACAAGACGAGGAGAGGAGACTTTAAGGGCCAGAACAACTCCTGCTGACAGAATTCTCCTCGCTGAGCTGAAGCCACCCACCAGCCCACAGCCCTGCCTAGAGGGGAGCCACTAACGAGGCAGTGAGGAGTCACTGCACGCGTTACCAGTGCATCTGGCAAGCGCGGGGCACAATCGGATCAGCTCTGGCAGGTCCTCCACTGCAGACAGCCCGTCCGCTGACACACAGCACAGCGCCACGCTGTCAGGCATCAGGAACTGTCCTCGTTCTTCAAGTTCAAGGTGGAGGGGCTCTCGGGGGGGAACAGCAGAGCTGAAGCGTGTGGACTTGCTAATGGCTGATCTTCTGTGACAAACTTGGGGAATCAAGAGAAAGACGCATGTTCTAGAAGGTGCTGATAAGGAGAGATTTTCTCCAAAGCATGAGCACAAGGGAGAATGGGTTCAGGAAACGAGCTACGATGTCTTCCCAAAGGTCACTGACTCCAACCAAGGACAAGAAGGAAACAGGCAGACACTTGGTTCAAGCCCGATTGTTTCTCCCCTCTGCCCAGAGCTGCTGTTGTTCTGTCTCTGAATAAAAAGACATTTCAGATTTCTTGGTAGAGCTGCTGTCTGTCTGCCACAGCATCCCTGAGAGCACAGCACCCTGAGGCACTACAGCCCCACAAAGGCTCGAGGAGCCAGGGAATGGCTGGGGAGTGGACTCTCGCTTCAGGGTCTGCAGATGACCCTGGAAAGCACACATTTGGATGGGAAGAGCCAGCTAAAGGGGTAGCGAACGTACCACCGTGCCGTTGGGGAGGCAGATGATCATCTCCACAGGGAAGTTGTATTTCTCCAGGTGCAGGTCAGCCAGCTTGCTGTAGAACTCATTCTCTCTGTTGGTCTGTAAGGAGACCCCAAAGAAACATGTCTGCACACACTGAAACTCTATTCCCTTTCAGTCAGTCTCCCTCTCACTTTTCAGCTCTATTTCCTTCCCAACAATAAAATCACCCCATCGCTGGCAGTTCCCAGGCAAACCAACAGTCTGATCCCAGCTTTTCCCAGAGTCTCCACCTTTGTGACTGACCCCAGCTGACAGCATGGGCCCAGAGACAGGCTCGTAAGTGGGGAAAGGTACAACCAGGAGACTCGGGGTTCAGACAGTATTTGGTTGCTCCCTGGGTTACCAAGAAGTCCGTCTGTTGATGGCACAAACGGCCTTGGGCAGGGCTATCTCGCAGCGAAGCCTCTGGTTTAGCTTTGAATATTGGCACCATGACAGCGCGAAGGGGGTCACTGTGCCATTTTCTTAGCCTGCCTCCATCTGGTGTTCGCTTGGCCCCTGCAATCGCTAGAACACTAAGGGCTGGGAACCGAAATCCTCCACTGGCATAGGTGCGAGCTCCCTGCTCCTGCTGGGACTCCCGTGCCAAGCACCGCCTGCGTTCACCAGCACCGAACACGAAGAAGGCAGACGTGCCCGTGCCACTCACCTGCAGCTCCTCCAGCTCCTTCACCAGTGACCAGCTGCTAATGAAGCTCTCGTTCAGCAGGGCGAGGATGGGCGAACTTTCCAGGACGGTCTCCCGGAGAGTTCGCCCCGAACCTGACATAGGAAGAGAGGCAGACAGTGGTTTGCTGTGTTTCCTGAGCTGACTGTTGCCATGTTTGATGCCACCACGATGCCACTGCTGTGGCTGCTGTGGCAGCTGGCTTGGGCTCCCCCCAGCCAACCCCATTGTCTTTTTTCTGCTTTGTTGGCAGCTTTCCATAGCTTATTATTTCCAGTGTGTGCTGCTGGCAGAGAAGACTCACCAGAGCAGACCCCAGCCACTTGCAAGGCAACAGAAGGATGAGGACAAGCTTGCCGTGGAGGCTGACTGATGGGGTGCATTTAGGAAAGGACCAGGCCCTGCAGATCCACCCTGAGTCCCTCTTGCTGTTCATGCAGAGCAGAGCCCACGCACGCTGAAGAGTTAAGGGCAGACAGGACTAAAGATATCTGCCCTTCTCCCACCCATCACTCCTGCCCAATGTGGCATGGAAATTCTTAAGCATGTCTGTGGGGGAACAGCCACACATCAGGACAACGCCAAGCCCACATCTGGCTCTGGCTTCTCCTGTGCAGCTGTCAGGGACAAAGCAGAGAGCAGTGTCCCTTTTGCCCTGTAGATGCTGCCTCTGCCCAAGCAGACTGAGAGGGGAAGAGACAGGAGAAAGACCAGACCCATGCCTCCACCTCGACAAAAGCACTTGAATTAGCCAGTTGGTCTGGGGCTTGTTTTAAATAGATCTGCTCCTGCCACTGGGGACCTAAGCTCTGATCAGCAATTCCCCGCTTCCAGCCCTTTTCTCTTCAGCATCTTTAGTGCCAAAATGAGTAGCACGACATTTACCGCTGGCTCCTGACCAGCTCCCTGACCCCAGCTCCTCTCAGAGCCTGAACGAGGTACAACATTCCTCCAGCCACGCTGGGAATGTCCTCACCTCAGCAGGACTGGTCGTCCAGGGCTCCCCACAGCAGGATTGAGTGCACCAGCTTCTTCTCTGCTTTTGCTCTCTCAAAAGCTTGTGTGAAGGGAAGATAGGAGACCTGGAGGCAGAGAGACAGCTTGAGAACTCGACACAGAACAGCCCTTCTCAAACACGAGCACCGTCTGAAGGAACCAGACCTACCACATCCCACAGGTGACGCACACAGAGTTTAACCTGCAGTCATTCCTGCAGACTGAGGCAAATTACAACCGTGGTGCCATCCCCAGGGACAACCTCGTCTCCCAGTGAGACTGTGGCGAGCCCCTTACAGCACGCGGGCTGTTACTGGCACCCGCAGAGCCCCATCTTTACACACTGCAGAGAGCATCTGCACAACGGCGGGCAGGCTGTCTGCAAACGCACTTCGGCAGCCTGGGAAACCTGGTCTTGAGGTATTTATTACAAAACCTCACCAAAACAGCCTAAAAACTGGCTGGGAGAGACCCTGCACAGAGATTGTTCCAATCACTCGAACGAAGGGAACTTTATTAACATCTTGGCAGCTCAAAGGGACATTTGTAAGCTCAGGCACAAGGAGGCAGCCACTGAAACGTGTCCTTTCAGCCAAGGAAGCGGTGACAGGCAGTAGCCATCTGCTCCACAGGCTACTGGCATGTTAAATAGTTTGGGTCACCCAGTGCTATGAATTTGTGTCTCACTGCAGGCTGCAGAGGCACAGGCGGATTGTGTGTTTCCTGCTGATAAGGAAAGCTTGGTCCAAAGGTAGCTGAACGTTGCAAAAGGAACGCCAGAGGAAAACCATTTGTAAGCAGCGCGATTACCTGCCTCACTCAGAAATCGTGTTGGCAGCAGCTGATAAGAGGAAGGAAGGATGAGTCTGCATTTGCAATACAAGCCCGAGACACACGACATCTAGGCTTTGCTCCTGCCTGTGCTGTCTGTGACCCCAAACAGCCTTCCAGAGACACTGCACTCCCTCATCTGGAATCGAGAAGTCCATCAAGCCGCACAGGCAGTGCCTGGGAGGCACACGCTGAGCTGGGAGACCCTCACACCACTCTGAATGCTGATCAGGTCATGGCCTCTGATTGCTGCTGGTACTCGAGGTGACAGGGCATCCCAGTGAAGATGACCTGCCCCAAAGAAATGTGCCAAGGAAGAGCCTGGCTCCTTCCTCACCTTCTTAAACGGATACATGGCCACTTCCAGCTTCCGGGCTGCCTCTTCCCAGGGGATTTCCTGCTGCCAGGTTATGTCTTCGAACACAAACTGAATGGGCTCCCCTGAGGGATCCCTGCTGTCAATCACATTTCCGTTCTCATCGTGGATCACAGAGGGGATTGAAGGCCCTGTCGATTCCAGCTCCATCTGCAGGAGAACAGGCTGAGTCAGACATTGCAGGCATCCCACTCCTGGTTTTTCTGTACTCCAGGACAGGATAAAGACGCAAAGTAAGACTGCACATCTTCTAACAAAGATACAGCTTGATCTATTGCCTCCTGGAGCTGCACTTTACCAGTTGCAGATGTGTTTTATTGGGGAATAGCAGGAAAACAACCTAATTTCCTTCAGTTACTGTCTGCCTGTGCTCGCTAGATTGGAAACGCCTCTTCACTCCATGTTCCCACCTTCCCAGTGCAGATTTTCGACTCTGGGATACCAGATCCTTAAAATCACTGGGACCTGCAGCGCTAGTCTGAAGCTCTTGCCCAGATCAAGCAGAGCCCTCACACAGCCCGTGGCTAACCACGAGAGGGTGCAACAGGGAAAGCTGTTCAGGAACTTCCCTGTAGTTCAGTACTCTGGTACGTCTGAAATGATTTTGTCTCTTTTCCTGACTTCTGGCAATTAAAAAGAAACATGTATCTAGTTTAGGAGAAAATGGGACTGTTAAAATCAGGCATTCAAAATCCTGACTTATGTTTTCTGTCCCAAGAGATGGGATTACCACAGAAGAGAGGAATAACCTTAGGCAGTTTCTAAATTCAGACACGCTGTTGCTCATACACCCCTCTGGGCTCAGGGTCTGGGTTCAGGACCTGGGTTCAGCTCCTAATCTCCCCTCCCACCTGTCAGACAACTTTTTAAAAATGGAAGAAGTCACTTGACTCCAGGAGCTTAGGATTCAACCCACACAGCAGGGTCAAAAACCAAACCACCACAAGAACTGGCAATAGGGGACCACGTTGCTGCAGGGGATACGCACAGGTCAACAGAGATGATATTGTTATACTGAAATGTTCAAGAGAAACAGGGATAACTGAAGTTGTACAGCTCAGGGCCATGGCAGCATAAATCCCTGCTGAGATGCTGCACTGAGAGCGACTACCGACCTGAGGCAGATAACCTATATCCACTTCCATGTTGCTGCTTTCACTCGCCCCGTAGAGCCACTCCATATCAACGTTCAGAGACCTGCAAGGCGAACCCGATACGTTCAGAGTCATCGAAGGCTAAAGCTGTGTATGGGAAACCTCAAACAAGTAAGAACATCCAATGCCTCTCTCGCAGGGGCAGCACTGAAGCCCAGAGCCTCTGGCTCCTTGGAGATGACCGCGTTTCCCTGCACAAGACCAGCAACACCAGATCCCTGCTGGATCATGGCCCAGGCACCCACCCAACACTCTGGGCAAACGCCCTCACACCTTTAAGTACTGTCAAAGTAAGGAAGAGAGAGGTGTCTTTGCTCCCGCTTCCTTCCCAGCACTTAACTTGCATATTCTGATCCTGCTGAACTTTTAGAAGTGGTTTTTTGGAAGCAAAAGGCTTTTGTACAGGGTTACTGGCAGAGCTGTAAGTGTCTGCTTGCTGTAACAAATGTGCTGACAGAGCCACAGGGATTGAGTCGCCAGGGTAATGTTATAATAGAATTTTCACTTCAGCCGTCATGGGCAAAGAGATTTGAAGCTTCTTTCTCCTGAAACGCTTCCAGCTGCTTGCCAGAGAGCAGGAATAAGCTAGCGAGGAGATATGCAGACAAAACCTTAACCTGTGAAACACCAAGCAAAAAATATGTAGAAGCAAGAGCATCAGGCTTTGCCGAACTTTGGTGCTCTAAGCCAGGCACTGGGATTGCCAGGGGCTGCTCCCCACACCCTGCCCGTCTCTCCCCATCTTCCAAGTACCAAGGGACAGTTACCCTGAAATGGGTCAGGGATCCTCAGCAACTAGGAGAGATGCATTTGCCAGTTTTACAGGCAACTGCAGAGCAAAATTCACTCAGCTTTTCCAGGAACTTGGCTGAAAAGCATGAGCTAATCCATCACAGACACCCAAGGAGCCTTCTGCAGCTTGCAACAGGTATCTGACGTCTGCGAGAGTCCCTGCCAACAGCTGGGGGCTGCTGGGACAGGCCAAGGGGAGCAGGGCTTGCAGCAGTGCTGCTAACGAAGAAGTTGATGCCTGCCTCTGGGGCAGTATCAAGACAACTTTAATTCCTCATCCCTGTGTGTCTTCCCATGTGCCTGCAGGTACCTCCCTCTAAAGTGGCTGGCACAAGACAGCTCAAGCTTGGACGTTCAGTCGAAGCACGTGCCAGCTGCAGCCAGGCTGTGCAAGGACATCCATCCCCAAGCCCACGCTACACGTCCCCAGCAACCTGTGCCCTGCCTCTCCCTTGTCCCTCCTCTGTCCTTGTCATTCCCTGCCTCTTCCAAGCCAGATGCCCCCCAGACCTGCTGATAAACAGAGCTGTTCCTGAGAAATTGCACCAGAACCAGCTTAGAGAGCAACTGTATCTAGAGAATCGAGGACACGATGACCGTGATGACCGCTGGCAGAGGAGGATGTGTGAGGAAAACAGATAAGCAAAGAGCAGAACTAGCCTGCCCAAAGCTCAGACTGCAGATCTGCCCTCCCCACACGGGCCAGGATGCCCACACACTGCAAGGGAAGTGGCTGTCACTGCACTCCTATCTTCATAAGAAAAGAGCCCACCAGCCTGCCCCCACGCACAGCCCCCAGTTCTGCATGGGACAGGATCCCAGAGCCCCTGGGTTCCACTGGGCTTAACTTACAGCAATCCCCAAGTCTGTTCAGCACCCAGGAAGAGAGAGAAACAGCTGTACCTGTTGTTGGGGACGAAGAGCTTAAACTCTCGGACATGGGAAGAATCCTTGGAGAGGATGATGTGACCTGTGAACTGGCCTGGGGAAAACCAGAAAGGGAAGTCTGGTGGCTCGTTCAGCTGGAACTCAGCATGGATCCTGAAACGAGAAAGGAGCCATCAGCTGCAGTGCCGGGAGGAGAGAATGGATCATGCATTGCAGATGACAGCAGGCAGAAGCTATCTCCAGGCACCAGAAATTATGAAGCTAAATTGGGGCAGAGGTTCAGTTCAAAAAGATTTTCATGTCACGCAATGAAGAGGGTAAAAGACTGGGGCAGATCCCCTGGGTCAGGATCATCTCCGACACTGATGCCTTTTGGAACTAGGCAGTAAGTGTCCATCTAGGAAGGATGAATTACATTATCATTCATTGAAACAAGGAACAGACTAAGACCCACTCAGGCACCCTTTCAGCTTGATCAGGCAAATAAAAGCTGCATGTAACACTCCCACTAAAACAAAACAATTCCCCAGACTGTCCCCCTCGGAAAGGCGCTCCACCCCCCAGTTCACCAAAATCTAACAAATTTCTTGCTAATCAGACTCACCCCTTTCAGCCAGGGATAGCTCCAAACCGATGGTGATGGAGAAACGACTGCTGTCCTGCATCTGGGCAACAGTTCCTGCCTCACCAGGGACTTGGTTACACTGGGAGCAAAGGGGTCCTCTGTGCATCAGCAAAGCATCACCCACAGGCAAGAGCTGGCTGCGAACTACCCTCTTCCTCGAACTGCTTCACCTCCCTCCCAGCCAGGACACATCTGATCTTGCTTGGCAACACGACTGCACATGCAGTGACAGGCACACTCTCTGCCATGGCTCACAGCAGCCTTCTCCACTGCCCCGAGACACAGAACAAATTCAGAAGTCCCCCCAAGCCCTCCTCCAACACCCTGAACCCATGGCCTTACCTGAACGCTATGGTGTAGTAGAAGGTGCTGATGGCTTGAATGCAGGCCACAGCTCCTTGGGGAGCAAAGCGGGTTTTGACGAAGGGGCGTGGGTGGAACATGCTCAAAAGCTTGTGGATTATGATCTAGGGAAAGAATTGTAAGAGAGCAAAAATGAGAACGGTTCCTCCCCTGCAGGCCAGCTGCAGCTCCAAAGTAACTCCCCACCAGATCAGGAAGGCAAGAGAACTGCTGTGACTTAAAAATTAGCTCAGAGACCAACCTAATCACAAAACAAGGAGATAAAGCAAGAGACTGCTTTTAAAAATAAAACTGTTTTCCACGCTTTCTACGCTATTCCCATTGTTTGCAAGTTTCCATCATCCCAGCTGGTTGAATGTCTGAGCACAGTAAACTGATCTAGGAGGCTGCCTCCATCAATACTACTTAAGGCTTTGAAAGAGTGGGTATGTGATCAATGAACACAGCGGGCTGCAGAGGCCTATCAGCTATGCGATCACTAACACCCACCCGGGCGCCCGGGGGAGAACGCTACACACGCCTGGCTTTACCAACCACGTACACGTGGTGTTCCACTTGTCAATGAAACGTTCACCTCCGGGGTGGCACCTGGCAACTGTCCCACATGGCACAGTCACTCCATACAAGTGCTTGCTGAATAAACCCTTTCCCCTCCCTGCCTGAGAAAGATGAGCCTAAAACCCCAAACAATTAAACAAAGCAACATTTCAAGCCAGCCTCGCCTGGCCATGACAGACACCCAGGGCTTTTGCCTGCTCTCAGTTTTACCTCCAATTTCGGAGACGGTGCTCCTGGCTGTAAGCTGCAGCCTTTTTGCTCCCTTAGAAAGTCCAGGGAGATATAATGCAACAGCCTCGTCTGCTCTAGGGACTCCTGCAATTCATCTGGGCTAAGGCAGAACATTTATCCAAACTACCTCTCAGGAATACAGAAATTAAGTTTCGTATCTCACCTCTTTGCCCTTGGGAAGTGGAGGGTAAAATCTGTTGTTGGAAAGATAGCCAGTGAAGATGTTCAATTCACTAGGAATTATCCACCATGGATCCCCAAGATCCAGTTTGTTCTTTGGAGGAAGAAAGGCTTTAAACTGTCTGGCAAGCATCACACTCATAGGGGCTGCTGGGGCAGTCCAGTTCCTCAGCCCAGACAGGGCGACGTGAGAAATCTGTGAATGAAAGACACTATCAGCACCTAAATCGGACGCTTCAAACGTGCAGTAGTGCTGGTGCATCCGAGTAGGCTTTGGAGAAGAGGAAAAAAAAAAAAATCACGTTTTAAATTCTTCCTACCACCCAAAACACCACCAAGGAGTTCTGTCAACTTTCAATTCTGTGAGTACTAGGAAATGGGAGAGAGTGGCACAGATCACGTACCACCACTGCTTTTGGAATTAGCTCCAGGAGTGCCATCCCCAATGCCTGCTTCAAGCTGCCCAGGCATGGCGTGTTAACTGGGGCACAGTGCTGCTGAGCATGCTGAGAGCAATGAAAGCTGCAGAAAGCAGCGAGCTCGCTCTCAGAGCAAACCCCACAGGCTTCAGCAAGACCACCTCCCCCTCCTAACGGGCTAGCACTTATTCCTGGTGATGTTACTAACCCACTGGGTGTGTTTGTACTGGAATTTCTGGCCATACATATCCTGCGTGATACCTACACCCAAGAAACCGTCTTTGCTCTTCGTCATTGTTTCCATGACCAAAGGCTGGAATTTAGCCACAAGGGACAACGTCTCCCCGCTTGCATCAGGCGTCTCCTCCTCTTCAAATTCTGAGACGGGAGCAACCCCTAGACAAAGGGACAGGAATTTAAGCAGCTGTTTCCCCTCCCTTCCCTTTTAAGCAATTGTGAAGTGATTACACATTTATCCTGGCCCAGCTGTTCTTACACTGTGTGCAGCCGCAGAACTCAGACCCACCCTGGAGACCTGCTTGGGCTGCACGGATTAAAGGGGAGCCCTCCTTTTAGCGGAGGACCCTCCAAAGCCCAGGGCTCAGTTCAGCAGCCTCATTTCACCAAGGAGGGAGCAGAACACACACTTGAGCCAACTCGTTACAGCACAAGCAAACAGCTGTCTGCATCTCGACTGCGCCGGGAGCTCTCCCGTGCATTGTCATCACCAGGCTTCTTCCTGCTTGGCACCACCAGGAGACACTTGCCACACGCCGATGCGGTCTCCAAACACCATCTCTCCCAATTGCTATCTGAGAGAGACTGTTCCAGCCGGAGGAGCGCATGAATGAATTGCTGCGACTCACTAATAGCTTTGGCCCGGCCTGGGCTGAGCTGTATTTGTTGCATTCACCCATCCCAAATCCCCTTTAAGCTCCAGACAAAGTAACTTATGTACTTTGCTAGTCCAGCAATGGGATCTTCAGTCTTATAAAAACTCTACTTTGTGAAAGTGATGTCTAGTGCTTAAGCCTTTTCAAAAACATGCAAAGCTTAGCAGCCTCCCTTCATGGAAATGAGACCCAAAAGAGCACCCAGAAAAAAATAAGACACGAATAAAAACTGTTGAGTGTGTTATCTTTGGCGTTTGCTGGGTTTGTGCAGAGCTCTGCAAGGCAGACAGATACCCACCCGTCAGCTTCTCAGCTATCGGCTTGAACTCCTCCGGACTGAGGTACAGATCATTGTTTGTGTCCAGAGAAGAAAAGAGAAACAGCCCCTCATTCCCCAAGGACTTCAGTGCCAGCTCCTAGTTCGGGAAGAAGAGGCAAGTGAGAATTCATTCCCATCTTCTGCAAAAATTCCCTCTGGCCCCTCTCAGCTTCAATTTGCATTCTTTCCAGCACACAAACAGCCATCAAATCGAAAGACTAACACCCCTTGGCAGGATTTTGTGCTATTTACAATAGGGATCAGTGTCCAGGAACTGTTGGCATGAGCATATTAAAATTACATCTGGCTGAGTAACTCCAACTGGACCATTTGCTCAGTGTCAGCCTCAAAGTCTTTTTGTCAGAAAAATTTCCAACTTTTTCCAGATAGTTATTCCTAAACTTGCAGATATTCAGAGCACCTGGAGATGGTGATTTCTGTAATTACCTGACGTGCAGTGAAACAAAAGCACTCAAATACGTGACTATCCACGTTACAAAACCATAAAGGAAATGAACTGGGCTCTTGTAACTCCGCAGAAAGCAACTTAACTTACACCTGCACTGAGATCCACGCCAGCATCACCGCGCGCAACTGCCCTGACCTAGTCAGGTTCCCCTCCAAGTCTCCAGCCTCAAGACTGGAGGGACAGCCCCTTGCTCTGCCCACTCATTTGGCCATACACTGAGGAGCCACAAATCCCATAGTCTTCTTCAGAAACTTCTGCGAGATCCCAGCCACCCTGTGCCTCGGTTTCCCCTTCTGCAAACCCCACCCGGAGATCATCCAGTGGAAAACACCACTGAAATGCAAGGTTTCCCTTGGAGCTGTCTCAGAATGGCTCTAGATGCTCCTAGTCGTTTCCACTCCGCAGCACTCAGCACTGAAGAGAAAGGGACAACTTGGAGGCAGAACGAGAGAGCTCCACGGTGGTGAGAAAGGAGAAGAGACATGGAGCAAGTCTCTGTCCAGGCCACCTCACAGCCAGCCAGCCTGTGGCACATCCCCTGTGACCCCCTGTTTGGGGCAGCTTGCCCTGCCACCCCCGGAGAAGCCTGAAGCTGCACGGATAACCACTCTGCATTCTGCTGTTTAACCGTGTTTACTCTCTGCTGCCTGCAGCATCATCACCATCCCCAGAGCTCCGGAACTAGTTTATTTTCCATCTGTTGCCTGCCAGCCTGGAGCAGCACTAATGCAGCCTGGAAGGCTTTGCTCCTGCCAACTGCAGCAACAGAAGCACTTAAGAGCCTTCCAGGGCAGCTTCAGGTCTGAGACAGACAGAAATAAAGACCCTGGAATGCAAACCAGAGATGTGGAGCAGACCTGGCTCAGGAAAGACAAGGAGAGCGGGCAGGAATGACACGGCTGAGAAAAGGAACGGAGGAACAAAATGGTTATTTATCTATGCACAGGAACAATCCGCTCCGGACTGTCCATGTTCCTGGGGCCAAAATTGTGCCTTTGTTCCCCAAATGAATGGGGATGAACATCCTTGGCCCTGTAAGCAGATAACAACGTTCTCCTGAGCAGCTGCACTGCTCCCTAGCAGCCAGGTGCCAGGGTCATGCCACGAAGCCTTGGGCCAGGCTTCAGCACTCCTCTGGGCTCCGGATCTTGCTTGTGCACCGCACGCAACACATTGGCCTCGTGAGGGCCCGTGTCATCGCTCACTGTCTGGCAGAGAAGTGTGCAGGGAGCGCATGGTGGCTTCCTCCTCCACAGAGGAGGCTGTCCTGGATGAGTACTGAGCTCTGAAGAGACGGTCCATTTCCCAGTACTCTCCACGGCACATCCACCATTCCCTGCTGATGAATCTTTTAGAGCCTCTCTTCTCCTTGCACTTCGCAGACATGGACCTCAAGGGATGGGGGGCAAATGAGCGACAAAGTTTTTAGTTGGGCAGACCGCCTGCTGCTGTGGTATCAGGAAAAAGTGACGATCATTTACTTAAAAGGGGTGAAGGCAGAAAAACAACCAGTTACCCCCCCCCCCCGCCCCCAGAACAACGTCTCTGCCGGTGTTTAGGACAGCAGAGCACAAATTGGGGAATACAGGTGCCTGCTGTTGGACATCAGCATCCAAAAATCAACCTACAGCACGGTCCCATCTCCTCAGCCTGCACTTAAATAAGCAGTTATTTAAACTTTATTGCTTAAAGTTAAGCAATAAAACCCCATCAGCTGCAGAGCCATCCGATAATTATTCCTACCACCGCGGCTGGCAGATACGGTAGCTCTGCGGTCGGGCGACTTAGCTGCAGGCACACATGGCACACATGCCAGCAGCTGGCGGAACGCAGCCTCCCGGCTAATAGGCTCGGTACTGGGCTCCTGCAGGACACACCGCTGCCTCCGGAAACATTCACTTCCATGCTCGGAAAGCACGGTAGCTCAGCCTTGCCCGCGCCGGGGCCGCGGGGAGCGCCCACCCGGCCCGAGGTAAGGCCCCAACCATGGAGGAACAAAGACTTCTGCAGAGCACGTGCCAGTCCTGCTGCACTCAGGCAAAAGGCAGGACAAAAATTATGTTAAAAAGGGGGAGAGATGCCAGGCCTTGGCCTTTTGCTTTCTGATAATATCCACGTTAAAGAAAGCTCTCCAGAGCCTGTGGTTTTTTTACTTTTTTCTTTCTTATCTGGGACTGTAAGAAACAAAAAGTTTCCCCGTCTGTGCCAGAAGAGTAAGACTGAGCTTTTTCAGTCTTTTTCAGAGGAGGAGAGCTGTCATTTTCACAAAGAGTTTTCTTCTCCCACCTGCTCGTGGGTTGTTTAGCTAAACAAACATTTCCACGGAAAGTGACAAGACATATGTTTTAAGCAGGATGAAGGAAAAATAATAAAAAACCTGGGGCTGTTCACATTTTGTTCTCCTCTGGCGCCCAGACATCCAGGAAAAACAAAACCTCGGGAAGACCTGGCTTTGTGTCAGGCAGGGTGAGGCCCTCTCAGCCTGAGAAGGACTGTCCTGAATTTTTCTAATTAACTGCTTTGAGCCATTTTCCCCTTTTTGCAATGCAAGAAGAGACAAAGAGGCACCTTTTAAAAACCCTTGTCTTTTTACTATGGAAATATCAAGAAGGAGAAGTTTGCTCTTTTCTGTGAACCTTTTTAGATGTTCAAGGATGCCCGCCGAAGCGAAGAGCCGGGGGAGTACGGTCTGTAACAAAGACACGCTCCCTCCGAAGCACGCGGCATTTAAATTACACGGATTACAGTCAAAACCAACGTCAATCAGCCCAATTTGGAAAAAAAAAAAGCCAGCAACAAAACCCCTAAAAAAATCTTCCCGTTTTTCAGCTCACGTCCTCTGTTCTTTTGCTGCTTCTACAGTCAGGGCCCACGAGACCTGCATTTCTAGTGTGAAAAAAAGAAAATGGAAAAAAAAAAATATCTGAGGGTTTGGGGCCTTTTTTCCAGGAAGGAATAAAGCAGGAAGGAAAGACACCTTCAGAGGCCACGTTGAGAGCAGCTGTGAAGCGTGGTGCCAAGAGCAGGGCTGGGATCTGGTGCTCCCGCTCTCCATCTTCTGGCAGGAGCATCCAGCCTCAAGGGCGCCATCACTGCTGGCGCACTGTGGGTGTTCCAGCCCTGTGGTGGCCACCACAATCCCTGTGGCCACCTCAAGCCTAGTGGCCACCACAGCTCTACAAAACCACCGCCTGGCAGCAGCTACCTCAAGCCCATAGCCACTGGCATGTGACGAGTTCCACCGCTCAACAGTCCCCTCAGCCTGGCATTGGCCACCTCAAGCTTCGTAGCCGCCGATGCCTCGTTGCCCCCACAGCCTTGGCAGTGGCCACCTCAAGCTTCGTAGCCACTGATGCCTCGTTGCCACCACAGCCTTGGCAGCGGCCACCTCGAGCTTCACAGCAGCTGATGCCTGGTTGCCCCCTCAGCCTGGTGGTGGCCACCTAGAGCTTCGCAGCTGTTGATGCCTGGTTGCCCCCACAGCCTTGGCAGTGGCTGTCACAGCTTCGCGGTCCTCATAGCCTGGCGGTGGCCAGATCAAGCTCCACAGCTGCTGATACCTGGTTGTCCTCACAACCTAGCTGGTGGCTACCATGGTTTCACAGTCGTCACAGCTCGGTGGTGGCTACCTGAGCCCTGGCAGCCACCTCAAGACTGCAGCCACCAAAGCCTTGCAGCCATCACGACCCAGTGGCAGCCACCACAGCCTTGGGGTCCCCTTGGCCTGGTGACAGCCACCTCAACCCTGTTGGCTACCTCAACTGAGTAGCCACCGATGTGTGGCGGTCACCTCAGCCTGGCGGCAGCTATCTCACACCTCATGGCCACCTCAGTCTCAATGGCCACCAGTGCCTTGTGGTCACCTCAACCCCAGTGGACACTGCTGCCATGGCCACCTCAACCCTTGTGACCACCTATGTGTGGTGGTCCTCTTCAGCCCAGCAGTGGCCACCTCCACCCCAGTGGCCACCGATGCCTGGCGGTCACAACCCTGGTAGCCACCTCAACCCACCCGGTGGCCACTGATGCCAGGGAGTCACTTCAACTCTGTTGGTCCCCTCATGGCCACTACTGCCTGGTGATCATCTCAGTCTGCCTCAACCCCAGTAGCCACCTCAACACCAGTGGCCACCTCAACCCTGACGGCCCCTTCAGTGGCCCCCTTTGCCCACTGCTGGCCACTTCAGTGGCCCCTTTAGCACACTGCTGGCCACTTCAGTGGTCCTCTTAGCCCACTGCTGGTCACTTCAGTGGCCCCTTGAGCCCAGTGCTGGCCACTTCAGTGGTCCCTTTAGCCCACTGCTGGCCACTTCAGTGGCCCCCTTAGCCCACTGCTGGCCACTTCAGTGGCCCCGCTGGCTACCTCAACCCCAGCGGCATCCCCCTCAGCCCAGCAACATCCCCGCTGACCACCTCAACGCCCGCAGCCCCCTCCGCCGGGCGCCTCCCGCCATTTCATCCCTCCCTCCCCTCCGTGAGGGGCAGCGCGGCCTCACGACCGTCCTCCTCCATCTTCCCCCTCGCCCCTTCCCGTTACCTGCTGCCGGGCTGTCTCGGCGTCCCGGTAGTACTTAACGGCGACCAACGCCGCCAAAGCGGCGAGCGCCAGAGCCAAGCGCGGAGGGGCCGCGCCGGGACCCGCCATAGCCGCGTCTCTTCTCTCAGCGCTTCCCCGCCGCCATGGCCGCGCCGGCCGGGGGAGGCGTCAGGCGGGCAGCGCCCGGCGAGGAGGGGCCGGGGCCGGGTGGGAGCGTCCGTTCTCCCCGCGGGGGACCGGAGGAGGGGGAGAGGGGCCGGACGGGGGCCTCCGGCCCCCGTCCGGCCCCTCTCCCCCCCCTCCGGTCCCCTTTAGAGACCTTCATGGAGTCGGAGCCATCGCCGAGCCTCAGCCCCTCCCGCCACCACACCGCGATCCCCAAATTTCCAGTCATTTCTGTTCCTCTCTCTGCCACAGATCCCCACGTAACCCTTGAAGTTTTTGTCTTGCAGTGACAGTGCAAGCTTGGACCCGACCAGAGAGCCCAGCAACAGAATAAACTGGGTTTTTTGTAGCTCAGATCAGTGCTGCTACATCGGCATGGCCAAGGCAGGAAGGAGAAGGTTCCTCCTCCCAGCTGCACCATAGAAGAAAACGTTCATGAAACTCTGCCACTGTTCTTTGTTTTCCACCTCCACATCCATCAAAGAATCATAGAATGGTTGGGGTTGGAAGGGATCTCAAAGACCATCCAGTTCCAAGCCCCCTGCCATGGGCAGGGACACCCTCCACTACACCAGGTTGCTCAAAGCCTCATCCAACCTGGCCTTGAAAGAACCAGTGCTTAGGCCGTGGGGAGGAGATGGGGAGGAATTGAATTAACAGATCACTGAAATGATGTCTGGGAGCAGAGACAGGTGTGAATGAGTTAAGCACTGAAGCACTTTAAGCAGATGTACTTTACAACTTTCCGGGCTCATTAGGTTGGGCAGTGAGGTGTGGAGAGCTTTTGCTTACCTCAAATAACCTAGCGAATACCTTCAGAGCAGAAAATGTAACAGGACGAGATAGCTTTGAAACAGGATAAATGTACTTGGGTGTCTGGGAAATGAGCAAGAGCAAGAGGTGATATGAGATGACAAAGCCTGCAGACACCGAGATGGAGAAGGAGACCTGACAGGGCGGCTGGCAGAGCCAAAATGATACCATTTAGACAGAAGCACAGGGGCTCATTTTACATCTGAACCATTACCAGTGTCACCAGCGACCATATAAAGATGACAAACGGATGAATTATTTGATAGGAAAAAGAATGAAAGACAAAAGGTGAAATAATTCAGGGCATCTGCTGGGAACTAATCCTCCTCAAAGGAGAACCAAACCAACAACTCGTGGCTCTACACTGCTGGTTGTTGAGATTACAAATCACAGTGCTCAGGAAGAATTTTAAATATCCAGACATCTGCTGTGTGGCCCACTCAGGCACACTTGTACCAAAGAAATCCTCGTGACAGAGAAATAACAAGGAAGACTTCCACCAAGAAAAATCACCCAGCAGATTTCCCCTTTGCTGGCAGGGAGAGAGTCCAGCTGAAAATAAGAAAAATAGTGAGAAATTGGTAGCAAGGATGAAAAACTTGGAGCGACTCTTTTTTTGCAGAAGAGGGATTGGTTTTCCATATGTCGGAGTACACGTAACTCCGTGTTCCATGGTGGCACGTCGCAAGAGCAGAGAAACCTTGTCCTCGTTTAAATTGATGGCCCCGTTCCCATAGCCTGAAGCCCTGGCCCGTTTTGAAGTCAGTGATCGTGGTGTAATGGAGGGCAGCGTTAAAATCTGAGCTCTGCGCACAAATGGAGAAAGCACCTGGAAACACAAACCCCCTGAGGAAGCAAGTCCCGACCAGACTGAGGCCCCAAAACATTAATCCTCCGGAAAACAGTAAGGAACGCGGAGTATCCAAGCCTGGCTTCACGTGGGGCTTTTCAAAGAGAGGAAGAAAACCAGAGGTGTGTTTACTGCAGAAGAGGGGCTTGTATCCTGCTCCGGGGATGCACTGTGACAAGGCTTCACAGCCATGGAAAACACAGATCAGCCCAGAAAGAGAACAGCCAGCAAAGGCTGCAGAGTGAAACACTGTCTGACTGAGACATTTCAAAGTAGACTGTTTAGTTGAAGAGAGCCAATGCCTACCAAATTCCCATGGGCTTGCATTCCCAGCTCCCCCTTGGCCTTTCCTAGTCAGTAGGAAGCAGTTCAATCTGGAGGGTCGCTCACAGTTCTGACACTCGCTGGCTCTCACTGAGCAAAAGCATTTACAATGCAGGGGCGTTTTAGCGAGAGGATTCCCAATTACAGCACGGTACGTTTTTGAGGCTCCATAGGGAACGAAGCCAAAGACCCCAACGGGATCAGAAGTAACTGCTGAAACTTTGAAACTGCTCGCACTGGGATGCGCTTACTGGATGCATCACATCTGAAACAATCAGAGAAACACATCCGATCAAAATGGATGTGGAAAAATAAGACGACTGCCAGGCTTTTGAATTCAATAACCAATTCTGCTGAAAGCCTTCCAAGGGAATTTAATAAAGTCATAAAAAATGAAGTGTGAGTTACAAAAAGATGTGTTTGTTTTGTGGATAGTTTTGTCTTATCTCCTTGTATGGTCAGGTGACACCAGCCGGCCATTCCACAAGCGATAGTTATTAGTTCCCATCTCTGCCACTAACACAACTTTCTTTTATCGGAACTTCATTTACAGGAAATTCCTTCTGACATAAAATAGGGCCACATGACCCGATGGTGAAAATTAACATGGTAATCACAGCTCCTGAATCTGAATGTAACAGGGGAAATGGGAAAGAACCTAGGCTGGTCACATTTCCTCCTGAGGTGACTCAAAAATAGAAAAAAACCTATCATAAATCAACAACACAATTCCCGCTGGTGTCCCACATGGCTGAGACTGAAAGGCAGGAAAGCGGCTCAAAGACACACATCTTCCCAGATCCTCTCCAACAGACATTTAAAACCAAACCTCTGGTTCAAACGTAGCACCCCATTTATTTATCTACTCCAAGCATGAAAACAAAGGGGTTCCCATCTGGACAAACACAAGAAGTCCCACCACCCCCACCCAGCAGGAGGCTTACGGGTGGGTGCAAGGGAGGTGAATCCCAGAGCCTGTATCCATGCACAGGGCTCCCAGAGTTGGGGGCTCTGCTCGAGCAGGAGCACCCAGCCAAGGCCCGAGGTGTGCTGAGCAGCGAGGAGACACAGCAGTGGGGCAAACGCTTCTGCTACCTGCATTGCCGTAGGACAGAAAAATCCCAGCCGTGGATCAGGGCCAGGCCTTGGAACAAAGCTGATCCTTGGAACAAGTCTTTACTCCTGCTAAACACGTGCATGCTTAACTCGACGCCTGTGATGAATCTGCCGGCCTCGGGGGTTTAACTGGGGATCTGTGAGCACAGGCAGAAGTATTTGCACAACTGGGCTCTGTGAGAGTGGAAATTTTCAAGCATGGCTGTCTGCAACAAAAAGCTTTCCTTGTGGCTGGTGCTGAGCTCCATCCGTCTTAGTAAGCAAAACTTACGGATAAGCTTTCCGTCGTCAGGCACGCTGGATAACTGAAAACCTTCCCTGTTTGTGATGCAGCCAGCGAACTGCAGGAGAGCAGCAGCTCTCCTGGAGAAGTGTATGTGGCTTTACTAATACCATTCTTGCTCACTTGTGTGGAAGAGAAAACAAGAGCAGAGTTTTAATGTAACACCAAGGATCTATTTCTAAAGGAAACTAGAACTGTGCTATTTACTTTGGGGATTTAAATTTTGCCAGGCAAAGCGTTTTGAGTTACTCCAAGAGCAGGACATTTTTACTTATGGAATTCCCTTAATCAATCGTAAAAATCCTCTGAGCTAAACCTGCTTCCCAGTATCCAAATGTTTATTTACCAATAACAATTCCTCTAGGCCAAGCTCACCAGCCAGTATCTTTATCCCCGGAATAATGCTAAGTCCCCATCTGACAACCCTGTTCTCCTGGGGAATTACAAAGGCATGAATTTAGAAACACACTTTTTGTTTTCACAACTTGCTCAAAGCAATTTTATCTTCCCAAGTTGCTGAACGAACCAATTATCAAGAGAACATCACAAGAACGAACGAAACGTCCCATCACCACGGGCCAGGCAGCTTTGTGGCGACCAGAGGAAAGGCTGCTGGGAGAAAGGACGTGGATCCCAGATCCAGCCCTTCCTTGAGAACTGTTGAGCAGGTACTCACGAGTGCCCAGGTCAGAACAAGAGCGGTGTGTGAACATCTCTGCACGGTCATCCTGCTTGTTCAGTGGCAGGATGCATGGAAGAATCTGGCTTCAATTGTTCCCTTTCTTTTACTTCTGTTACTTCATTCCAGAAACAATGTATACCAAAGAGCAAACTTGGCTGGAGATTCTTTATTTTTTGCTAGAAAAATACGACATTTAGTATAACTCCTGCTAACTCATATCAGATGGTGAACAAGCCATTTGAGAGAGCTGCTGCAGATGGGAATTGCTGTCCATACACTGGCTGGATTACTCTGGAAATCAACATCTATTGTGAAATACTCTTGAAATCAACCAGCATTGTCACCCAGTTATTCCAAGAATGATGTAACAGGTCTTTGACAGATGGCTTTAAAGAGGATCAACCCAAACATGCTTTTTCTTTTACAAGACTTTTATTCTGTTTCACAGATTTGACTATTACAGCAGTGAAATTATTACAAGTGACTCATAACATTTAGTTTCAAATAAAAGTAGAAAAACACAAAAACGATAAGGAAAAGTTAAATGAGATGTGATGTGTGATAAATGTGTTTTAAGAGCACAGAAGAAGTATATAAAAATACATCAGGATCAAGAATTTTGCAGACAGCTTTTGATTTAGTTACAATTTTGACACCACAATCACAGAATCACAGAATGGTTGAGGCTGGCAGGAACCTCTGGAGGTCACCTGGTCCAAACCCCCTGCTCAGGCAGGGCCACCCAGAGCCAGTTGCCCAGGATTGTGTCCGGGCAGCTTTGGAGTATCTCCAAGGATGGAGACTCCACATTCTCCCTGGGCAACCTGTGCCAGCGCTTGGTCACCCTCAGAGTAAAAAAGTGTTTCCTCATGTTCAGAGGGACCTTCCTGTGTTTCAGTTTGTGCCCATTGCCTCTGGTCCTGTCACTGGGCACCACTGGAAGAAGCCTGGCTCTGTCCTCTTTGCCTCCTCCCTTCAGGTATTTATATACATTAATAAAATCCACCCCTGAGCCTTCTCTTCTCTAGGCTGAACAGTCCCAGCTCCCTCAGCCTTTCCTCACAGGAGAGATGCTCCAGTCTCTTAATGATCTTTGTGGCCCTTGGTTGGACTCTCTCCAGTATGTCCATGTCCCTCCTGTACTGAGGAGCCCAGAACTGGACACAATACTCCAGGTGTGGCCTCACCAGTGCTGAGGAGAGGAGAAGGACCGCCTCCCTCGCCTTGCTGGCAATACTTTGTCTAATGATACCATTAGACTTCTTTGCAGCAAGGGCACACTGCTGGCTCATGAATTTGGTGTCCACAGGACTCCTAGGTCCTTTTCAGCCAAGCTGCTTTCCAGCCAGGTGCCCCAGCATATATCAGTGCATGGGGTCGTTCCCTCCCAGGTGCAGGACTTTGCCCTTCTGCTTGCTGAACTTCATTACGTTCTCATCAGCCCACTTCTCCAGCCTGTTGGGGTCCATCTGGATGGCAGCATGACCCTCTGGCTTTGATCAGTCACCCCTTCTAGTTTTGTGTCATCAGAAAACTTGCTGAGGGTACACTCTGCTCCATCATCCAGATCATTAATGAAGATGTTAGACAGGACTGGACCCGGTATTGACCCCTGGGGTACTCCACTAGTTACTGGCCTCTAACTAGACTTCATGCCACTGATCACCACCTCTATGCTCAGTCTTCAACCCACCTCACTGTCTTCTCATTCACCCCGTACATCAACAGGTTGTCTATGAAGATTTTCTGGGAGACTGTGTCAAAAGCTTTCCCGAAGTCCACGTAGACAGTATCTGCTGCTCTCCCCTCATCTACCAGGCCAGTCTATCGTAGAAGTTTATCAAGCTGGTCAAGCACGACTTCCACTTGGTGAAGCCATGCTGGCTACTCCTGAAGGTCATTTGTGTGCCTGGAAATGGTTTCCAGGATTAGGTGCTCCACCTCCTTCCCAGTGTTTAGGCTGGAGCTGATGAGCTTGTACTTCCCTGGGTCCTCCTTCAAGACAGGAATGACATTTGCTTTCCTCCAGTCTTTGGGCACTTCTCCCAGTTGCCATGATCAATCGAAGATCATCGAGAGTGCCCTTGCAATGACATCTGCCAGGTCCCTCAGCACTTGTGGGTGCATCCCTTCAGGGCCCATGGACTTACATATGTTCAGTTTGCTTAAATATTCCATGACCTGATCGTCTTCCACCAGGGGTACATTTTCCTTGCTCCAGCCTTTCCCCCTGGTGTCTAGAACCAGGGATTTCTGAAGGCCGATCTCGCTAGTAAAAGTCACTGAGGCAAAGGCGGTATTTGGTATTTCAACCTCTTTCATGTCCTATGTAACGAGGTCTCCTGTCTTGCTGAGCAGTGGACCCACATTTTCTTAATCTTCTTTAACCACCTATGTTCTTATAGAGGCCTTTCTTGTTGTCTTTGACATTCCTGGCTGAATTGAATTCCATTTGGGCTTTAGCTTTCCTAACTTCAGCCCTGGATGCTCAGACAATGTTTCTGTAGCCCTCCAAGGTTACCCATCCTTGCTTCCACCCTCTGTATGCTTCCTTTTTGTGTCTGAGTTTAGCTAGGAGTTCTCTGTTCATCCATGCAGGCCTCCTGGCACTTTTGCCTGACTTCCTGCTCATTGGAATGGAACTCTCTTGTGCTTGGATGACATGATTCTTGAATATTGACTGGCTTTCTCAGGGCCCTCTTCCCTCCAGGGTCCTATCCCAAGAGACTCTTCCAAGCAGATCTTTGAAGAGGCCAAAGTCTGCTCTCCTGAAGTCCAAGGTTGTAAACTTGCTCTTCACCCTCCTTCCTGCCCTCAGGATCCTGAACTCCACTGTCTCATGGTCACTGCAACCAAAGCTGCTTTTGATGTTCATGTTCCAAATGAGCCTCTCTTGTTGGTGACTATGGGGTTCAGCACGGCACCCCTCTTTGTTGTTGGCTCCTCTGTCACTTGGAGAAGGAAGTCATCATCAATCCACTTAAGGAACCTCCTGGATAGCTTATGTCCTGCTGTGTTGTCTCTCCATCAGATACCGGGGTGGCTGAAGTCCCCCATGAAGACCAGGGCCTGCAAATTCGAACCTGGGGCCGCTCCTGCCTGTTTGTAGAGGGTCTGATCCCCTTGTTCTTCCTGGTCAGGTGGCCTACTGCAGACACTCACTACAATGTCACCTTGACCTGTCCTCTCTTTAATCCTAACCCATAAACTCTCAGTCAGCTCCTCATTCATCCCCAGGCAGAGCTCCACGCACTCCAGCTGCTCTCACATGAAAGGCAACTCCCCTTCCTCGTCCTCCTATCCTGTCCTCCCCAAAGAGCCTAGAAAGCCTACTGCCTAGAAAGCACAGTATATTGAAAACTGTTCATTGGAAAGGTGATAAATCCAAGAGTATATAAAAGGCAAAAACGAAACAGAAAAACGAAAGGAGGATGTGTGTGTATATGACGTCTCTTTTATGGCAAACTTCCAGTCCTTTGGCCACTATAAAGCAAAGTCAGTGGATTTCATATAAATTCTCTGTATAAAGGAATGTCTATGAACTGTGTACAATATGGCCCAGAATAAACATCTCATCATCAGGCTAACAGAGCTCCTCACAGAGGAAAAGAAGGTGCTTTTGTCACGGTTTCATCTTCCCAATATAATACTGTCCGGAATTGGACTAGTGCCCCAAAATACCATTTTAGGAACAACGCGAATTCCTTTAATGGAAAGGAAATGCAGTAACCCGCCGACACTGCAGAAGCAGGGCGCTGGGCACCGGCCTCGCTACTGCACACTTGCTTTAAAGTTCGTGTGGTTGACTGGCAGGGGGTGAGCCTCTGTGTTGAACACCCAGTCGTCCAGGGACAGCACGTCATCTTCACAGAACAGAAGATAGAGGTACCTGGAGCCGTAAGGCAAGGGTGGGCGGGAAGATGGACACAAAGAGAGATTAAAGGAAACTCCAGTGGGACTCCACGCACGCACAAGCAAGCACTGTCAGCAGGACTGTGATGGGGGCTGCCATTGGCCTCAGCTGCCACGTTTTCCCAACTGCCTGCCTCCCTCTCCTGCTGGAAACTACCACCCCTGGTGCAAAACAGGATGGGCATCTGTGCTCAGCCACTCCACAATCATCAGCTCATGCTACCAGCAATGGCAGATCTGCACCAAGGGGCAGCAAATTCATGCCATAGTCACGCCTCCTCTGTGTGCAGGACATTAACCTGGCAGAGGGAAAGCTGTCTCTTAAACCATCAGAGCTAAGGGAGCTCTGCAACCAGAGCCTCCAAATTACAGCAGCTTGAGATCACAGGAAGAGTCCTTTACATCCAGCACATGAGCAGAAACCTCGAGAGTGCCAGACACAGCAGTGGTTCTACAGGATGAAACCACCAAAGCTTTGCAGCACCCATAGCCTTGCCCAGTGCTCCCCACAGAGGATAAGACTTCGCCCTTATCATCACGGACTTATTAAGCAGACAAGAGTGTTGATGCTGTGGGAATCAGGCTACTCTGAAAGGCTTCTGTGATACCAGACTTACTTCAGAGTCTCTGCGAGGAAAAAACTCTGTTGCATGTTGTCATGGGTTGGGGTTGTGGTGTAAACATCTCTGATGCCAGAAAAACCAGCTTCTACTCTACAGTGTTTTTCCAGGGCCTGAGAAAGGAAAAGAAAACTCAGTAACACACAATAGCACGGAGTAACTCATTAATCATCATCCGCTGCGTTACAAGTCAGCTTTACAAATCAAATTCCGGGTTTAGAGTAGCCGCCGTCTCTCACTGAAGAGCAGGGTGATTACTCCAGACTCCAGGAATAAAGCTAGTTCTAACAAAAAGCAAGAGACCTGCCTAAGTTAGCAGACTGATTGACCCTGGCGTGACACACATAGCAAAACCAGATCTCAAGTGGCAACTCTAGCTGTTTGCAGAGCCTCTTTTCCAAGGCAGTATACAAACGACAGTCCTGCCACTGAAACACGGCCCCTGCTAGCATGTGGGGCAGCAGCCAACGGGCTATTGCACGGGCTAGGAAGAGGTGACTGACTTTCTGGCTGGGAGGTCTTTGTGGGAAGAAGACCAGACAAAAGGCAAAGGCAGGTTTGCTGATTTTCCCTGGGCAACTACGCAGTAGTTCTGAGCAGTCCAGATATTTCAAATAGAAGGTTGACTCCTTTTTGCAGAGGGCCGTTACATTGATGGCAGGTTTCGCTGTCTGCAGCACTCCTCTCCATAAACCTCCACTGTTTGGTCTGACTGGTTTTAGTGTAGCCCAAAAGGGAGAAGAAAACATTCACAATGATCAACAGAGAGGCCACAAGAAATTGAGCTATTTTGTGCATTCCTACCCCATTGCTAATGTGTCTGAGCGTCTAACACAATTTAAATAATTTCTGCTCTTTCTGTTGACCCAAGGAAAGATTTTTGTAAGAATCCAGCAGCCTGTAAGAGTCATTACTGCGAGCTTTCCAACCATACCTTCACAACCTCCCAGCCCCACTGCCTGTACTTGGGATCGTGTGTCAGCCGCCACATGTACATGTAGCTTTCTACCACTTCTGGGCGTAGGATGTAGTAGCGCTCGCTGAGTCTGGTTGCCATGGCTTCAGTTCCAGCATCAAAGCGAAAAGCTTCGGGGCCCAGTTTGGTATCTAGACAAGATCACACAGATGCAATGATCAGTTTGAGGAGAAAACAAGCAAACATACTGTTTAAGTGCTTTTATGCTGCTCAGGTTGGCAACATTTAACTAAGGCTTGCATGAGGTCAGAGGAGCAGATCGGTTACGCCGTGTATCAGGATCAACCTCACAGCTGATGTCAAAGTAGGGGCAACTTCACAGAGTGCATGAGCTGTGCCCACTGCCACGCCAGGTGTTGCTCATTCTGTGGTACCAACTAGGTGAGGATAAAGTGTTTCTGAGGGTGGATACAACTGACAAAACAGGCTTGCACCAGGTTTGAGTGTGGAGAGGGCAGGTACAAATCTCCTTCATGTCCTAGCACTTTTGCTGGGATGGTATTTGCTCCCAGGAACTGCACTGCCCCTGACCCTGAGAGCAGAGTTTGTCACTGAAGAAAAACTCAGAACCCAAAGGAGAGAGAACAGAGAGGCAGATCCTGTCGTAAAGCCTCAAAGAGACAAAACATTCAAAGGAAAATGTAGCCATGCAGCTGACCCTGCCATCACAGAGACATGGATACACTGCTCCCACGCAGGGGCCTTGTTTCACAATTATCAGTCCGCCAGGCTGAGCCAGTTTGCCTGCACTGCGGCAGGGAGGCTGTAAGAAGTGGTACCTGGGACCTGCAGTTGCTTCTTCTGCCTTTCCTCCTGGTCCACTAGCAGCCTCTTCGAAAAGAAGACATCAGGATGATGGAGAAGGCTTAATCAACTTCACTGATGTTTTATGAGTAAAGCATTAAGAGTACATTGGTCTTTTTGAATGTCCCTTGCATGAGAATCTCAGTCTCTTGCAAGCATTAGCTAGTACACAGATCCCTCCTTTCAAACCCAACCTTCTCTCTATCCAAAAACCAGGGCAACTGAGCACTAAGAGGTTGCTTATGATCATGCCAGGTTTCTCTTGGTGCACCCAAGTGTCTACCACAAGGCTGTATTTCAGGGAGTTGTTTTATTTCTCTAAATATTTTGCACACCTTCCCTGGGCCCTCCTGTCTGCGTGGGGATCTAACAAAGTTCCCTAGTCGGGCTGTGTGCGGAGAGCCAGGGTGACATGCACAGACACTCTCTGTAAAACAACGAGCTTGCTGAAATGACAGCACCCTAACCAGTGTGGGCAGGCTCGCTATGTCCTTTCTATGCTGATGGATATTGCTGAAGGTGAAAATTGGCTCGAGGCACTCACAACCAGAGGGTTATTAGTTCAGGCAGCTTGTTTTAGTTCTGTAAGTGCTGGGGGAAAAAACCAAGTGTTATTTGCAAACATCATTTCAGGTTAGCTTGAAGTTTACTGGGCAAACATGCTGGACACGGGCTGCCAATACGGGCTTGCTGATGCGGCAAAGGTGTGAAACAATCTTTGGGAAGAGTTAGTGCAGACAGACCTGTGCTTGACAAGGTCCCGGAAAGCAGACTGCTGCTTCGCTGCCTGCAGTCTCAGAAGAGCTACAGAGATGCCTACAAAGAAAGGAGCGGAGTCCAACGCAAGCTTATCTCGCTGAAAGCCCTGCAGGCAGAGAACTAACCCAGTCTCTCATTCACCAGTCACTGCTCTCCCAAAGCACTGACTGACAAGCACTCTGGGTGATGAAACAAATTTTACTGGACTTGTGAAATAGAAAAACTTCGCCAGCCTCTGCTTAAACAACAGGAGCCTTAGGGGAGGCTGAGTAACTTCATTTTTTTGGCTCCTACCAGCAGCTGCAGGTCTCTAACACTCTCCTGTTAGGCTTCTCAACTGCTCTGCTCCATATAGTGGGACGCGCTGCAGTTAATCACTGTTAAACTCCCCTTCTTGTCTGCCAAGGGATGTGAAAGGACAGACTCAAATTATAGTCTTGTTGGGAGAAGGCTAGTTCTGCGACTGGGAGGCAGGACTAGGATTCAGCTCTGAGTTCATTTCCCAACTCTGCTACAGGAGCTCACATCTGCCTGTCCCTCCACTCCAGCTGTCCCCTATGTAAAACATACTGCTTTCCCTTCTAGATATCCCAGAAGAGACAAGTGAAAATCATCCACAGGGATGCAGATGCTGCTGAAGCACAAAATACCCTCCTGCAAACCTCTGCCACACAAAAGCTGAGTCTCTTAAGGCTGCAGGCTCTCCCTTACCAACATTCCCGAGGCAGTCCATAGGTTTACCTGAGCGTGCGTAAGACTCGTGACACGTGTTTGTTATTTCGGCAGCGAGATCCACGTAATGTTGCTTCCTCTCTTCTCCGGCATGTTCAGCTCCAAGTGCTATCATGCCCCCAGAGAAGCAAGCCAAGTGGCCCATTTTGTGATCCAAGACGCCACCCCGCCATTCAGCAATGTAGGTCAATCCCCCGGCAGACTTTCTGACCAAATGCTTTTCTATTGCCTAAAGGGATGAAAATCGGGATTTCAAGATACCTGGCAGACAATAAGTATAACTTACTTACTAAGTATTCCAAGATACTTAGTGGACAGGAATGAATGCCAAGGAAACCCAAAGATCTAAGACATTTTTGCCTGAAACTCTCTGATGAACAATGTCCCCAGCAAAAAACACAGAGCAGCAACCTGCTCCTTACCTCTAGTGCATCGTCGTACATCTTTTTAGCTTCAGAGTCTTTCTTGTCTGACATCAGCCAAGATTTGATGAGATATTCATAAAAGCTGTCCCCAAGCCCCCCAATGGAGACGTGGTCTGTAGTGGGAAAGCCAGAAAAGAACTTCAGGTTCATGACACAGGATAAGCAGTTGCTTTACAAAGAACAACCACGTTCTATTCAGTGCCCTTGTTCTCTTCTCCCTCTTTGCAGTTTCCTGGGGAGAGCTTGCAACGTTTCTTTTTCAAAAAGGAAGAAAGGTGGAAAGTGCAATCAGAAGAAAAATGTTCTGTCATTTTACAAAGCATCAGTATCCCTTACCAAAACTATTCAGAGGCCTTATTTTGCAACAGTTATTTATACTGCAGCTTGAAGATGCTTCCTGTTTATGAAGCAATCATCATAAATTCCAGCCTCATAAACCAAAAGCAATGGCAGGTATTGATAGATCTCTGCCTTTATGAAGCCACTGGGTGCTGCCTCCCTGCCTCGGGAAAGGGAGAACGCATGTTGGATCACACAGAGCTGCCAGCAAGGGGCTGCAGTAGGGACCTCTCGATTGTGCCATTTGTATTCCTGGCTCACGGTGGGACTCTGTGCCCTGGGGACTGCTGGGGTTGCTGGCGTATTAAAATGATAAAGTCAGGTACAAGGATGTGCACTGAATATTTTCTTCTGCGGAAATCGGATTTTCAAGGCTATCTGTTTGGAGTACACAATGCTATGACCTTACTGGAGAAGAGGATGCTAAAGAATTGTGCTGTGAAATGGGCATGACAGCTGCAGGTTTCTGCCTGGGGGGAACTGCTGGATGGATTTATATCTTCAAACTACACCACAGGGGGAAAAGCAGCCTTCATTCTTTCAAGCAGCCAAGTACTCCCCTTTTTAGAAGAGCAAGACAAATTACCCACCATGGACTGAACCATCCATGTTAGTTAATTAACAGTGTCCACCCCTGTGTCTGCCCGCGTCCTCATTTTAAATGTAAACAGATGCAGCAGCGTTTTCAGAGTTAGCTGTTCAGATTTTTATTTTCCCTTCCTCTGTACATAGATAAAGTCCTGAGGCTTATTCTAAATGCTAAATCCTACCAACAGAAGAGATCAACAGCCATGCGTTTTCCTGACCTGAAGAGCAAATATCCCTGATACAGTGTGTCCAATGATCCATGGAATAATCCATAGCAAAACAATGAGATTAGACGCATGAATTCAGAAAAAAAAAAAAAAAAAAGAGGACAGACTATTTGCAAACACTGGCAGCACAGCCTGTCTTTAAAGAGAAGCTCTGTGATCCTAAGTGTGTCATTCATAAAATCACCAAAGCAGGAGCTCTGGTACATAATTGCTTTCCATATGGCATCAGCTTTGCCAGCATTTGCCTCCTAGGCACTTTGCATAAACAAATCTCGTATTTCAGCAGGGGACCGCGCTTTAATTTTCTAAAGGTAACAACTGCACGCAGAAGAGGTACAGCACTGCCTCTTCATTTGGAAGATCTGCTCATTCAGCCAGGTCAAAGATACACCTTTTAAGAAAATCACAGCAATTCCAAGAAAAACAGCTTCCCGCAAAGAGCTTTAATGACAAGAGAGAAAATGAGAGCCTGGCACCTACAGGGAACATCTCTGTGGCAGGCTGCAGCTGCCTCCCTACTTTGGTCCTAATCTATTTCTCACCAGCAGTCCTGGAGATGCAGAAGAGGCTGATCAGCCTTTTCCCTCACTGGAATATGGATTCAGACCACAAGGTCATACTCTGAGCAACTGCCACCAAGAGCCTGTGCCACGAGCTGCCCTCAGGATGCAAAAGTCTAGGACAGAGATCATCTCTAGTCCTTTGGCATGTATCAGCCTGTCCCAAACAAGTAAGCTCCAAGAACCAGCAACAGGCCCCTCTACATGCCAGCAAGGGATGGGAGCACGTCAGTACAATGAAGTAAAATTTGCAGACTTAAATAGAATTAAATTAGTGGCAGAAGAGACGAATATTGAGTACCAAGCTGAGTATTTTAACCATCTGAATTAAGAGCACAGCTCTTCAGTTTCCCAAAGATTCTGTAACGTTCAGCTGTGGCAACAGTCAGTCACTTCTCCTCTCAGCACCAATGAATAGGCAGAATTAACAGCAGAATTAATGCTTGTGCTCGGTAAAACGTGCAGCGTGGCTGCTAGTTGGGAATAACCTAAAGAGAATGGCATCTCAGGGGTGTGGTAGGGGATGGGAGTTCAGCTTTTCAAGTGGAACATACTGCAACGACTCTGCAGAGACAAGCGTGGAGGGGAAGCTGAACTGCTTACAAAGAAACTGGATAACTTTGAAGATCAATTAATGGGACAAACACAGGAACCTGTTTTCTTTCCTCGTGGCACCAAAGGACAGCTCTGGTTTAATGGGACAACTGCAACTGTCCAAGATGGTTTGTTGGGACACCTTTCAAGCCCAGCCCTGTCAATTACCATTAGAGGTGCTGATGTGGCAGTTAAAGTTCAGGGATTGCTCACAGCTAGAGCTCTCTCGCTGTCTCAGATGACGGGAGCTACGCAACTGCCTGTCAGTTACAATCAGGGCTATTAATACAGTAGTTAGAAAGGTCTGGAGCGATCCAGCAGAGCAAATGATGCAACAAGGCATGGGGACACCAGGTAATGCAAAGATTCAAAGAAAACTGTTTAAACAATATAAACGCAATCCACTGACAGGTTAAAAACAGCTTCTGCAAAAAGAGACTTTTCTTTCCTTTGACAGAGAAACACGAAATCCAGCAACCCTCCCTTGCCAAAACAAGCAAATCCTTAACAGAGTGGAAAGTTGAGGTCAGAGATCTGGGGCACAGCAGCAGAAGCAGCCTCTCATGTTCCTACTGGAGGGCAAGCTTCTGCCCTTTGGTGGCACAAAAAGAGAGGAACAGTCTCTTCTCTGGGTAAGGAAGGGGCTGTGTGCATAAAGCAGGAAAGTAAATAATCTTTCCCTGGCTACACTGCTTCTAATATCTCCTTGCTCTTTTCAAGCCCTTTCCTGGTTATTGCTCTTCTTTCATATCAAAGCAGTATCTACCAGTGCTGGCAAGTGCTGAGCTCCCCACAAGAGAAAAGAACGCGTACTCGTCTCACCCTTCTTGCACAAAGTTGCAATACGCAGAGGTACCACGGTGGCAGGTACCCAAACGCACGCAAGAGAACATATCCCTAGATCCTAGGGGGATCTGAGACTCCGTAAGCTTCTCCAGGTGGTTCCTTACTTGCTGCAGCACGCTCAGGAAGTGAATCTCATAGCACTTCTGCGCACAGCCTCCACCTGCAGCTCCCAGGTAGGTCTGTGGGCTATGTGATGACTGCAGGATGAGGTCTTAAAGAGATGTGCTGATTTCTAATATCTGTGTGATGAACCATGTACCATCACCCTCCCCTGTGCAAGAGAGGCCCTAATTCTCTCTGGAGGTGAGACGCTCAGCTGGAAACAAGGCTGATGGAATGAGTGTACAATTACTATATTGCATCTTACAAATCGGGTTGCATTATCTAATCACATGTATAACGGGCTGCCTGACAAGACATTTCCTTGGCTTGCTTCTCTGACAGTTGCTATTGCTTCCTAAAGAATAACTGAAAGGCTGAAACGCTCCAGGCAGGATTCCGAACACGGAGTGATACCTACGCTGCACCCAGTTCCCTGTCACCGGGCTGAGGAAGTTGGGATAAAGGCCCTGCGGCTTCTCAACTCTGTTCAGGACTTTGCGGATGTTCATCACCTAGGAGAGATGAGAGACAAGAACTAGGTTACTTCCCTACTGGAAAAGCTGACAGTTCCGCACTGTCACTGGGAACTCTGTAATTCCTCAGTGCTGATCCATGGCTGAACAAGCGCAGCAGCCTGTAGCACCGTGAATCACCGTGCAAGCAGAACCCAGGGACGTGGCTCTCCGGTGAGAGAGCTGTGATGGAGAAACTTTCCTGTCGGACTCCTCAGCACAGTTTTATCCAGCTCTGTGGGATGTTAGAAATGATTCTAAGAACCTTGCAAGGCCCCAGTTCAGCACGCAGTGGAAGCAGTTCACTAATGGTGGTCCAGAAGCAATCCCAAGGATCTGGGATCTGGGTGGAAATGTATGAGACGCGGAGGGTGATTTTTTCCATGATCCAAAGGGAAAGGAGTGGCAGGGATGAGTGACTCACGCAGTACTTACATTCACCATGTGGTCACTCAACGTGATGAATTGGGGCCTTTAATTTCAACAACAGACAGCTCCTTTAATTCGCCAGAGCAGCTGTACTTATTCTCGAAACCCTCCCTTGGTTTCACCCCCATTAAATCCAACAGGCCTTTCCCATAAGGGACGAAGTTAAATGGTACGCAGCATAAATATTCTATTATAACCTACAGAGCAGCTAATACACTCTAAACCTTTTATAAAATTAGACAATTTGTACGCCAAAAGCTGGCTACAGACTTGAGTCGGTGCTTCCAAGTAAGTCGTCAGGCTGCATAATATTTACTGAAGTTTAGTAGCATGGCATATTAATGACATGTTTGAATAAAAGACACAGATGGACTTTATTCTTGCTAAAATCACACAAATCCCAAGCTGCAAGTTAATGAGTTGATCTGTTCCTCTGAAGTAATTTCCCACAGGATGGGCTGTTTGAGCCCACATCATCCTACAATTTTCCTCTCAGAGGGTGTTAGGATGAACGTGATACATTTTCTGTGGCAGGCACCAGAAACGCTCCGCTCAGGAGAGTCCATTAGAAAGGTTCTGCCCTTATCCCTCCATGGGCTTAGGAGGCAAAGAGGGAAATGTGTTAGGCTGGCGACAGAGGCTTGACTTTGGCTCAAAATGTCACTGAACCTGGAATATGGATGCAATTCTAGTTTTTAACGTGCATCTTCTTGCCTTTGTGTTTTCAGTGCTCGTCTCCCTTCCCTCCTGCCCTGTTCACTTCATTCCCACTCATTTTCCTTCCGTACCACTGTTCCACTTACTAGTCTTTCCTCAGCTCCCCTCTTCCTCTGAGCACTCCGTCATTATCACTGTCCTCAGGAATCTTTAGCTTGTCTCCTTTATTTCAAATCACCAGTCTTTCTTTATCTTCCCTTCAGAGTTTCCTGGGGTTTTCAGTTTCCCTTCACCCTCTGCTTTTCTCCCCTGCTCACCCCTCTGCGACATTCCTCTTGCTCACACCACCCTTACTGCTTTCCATACACTCCATCCTATTCTCCATTTTGCTCTCCTACCTTCTTCCTTCTCTTTCTTCCTGCCAATTCTCTTCTTGTTTCACAACTGTCAGACCTGCACTGGAAACACCCTGGAAAAGTACCATTTTGAGCTTTTTATTGGCAATCCCAGAACCACTGTCTGTTTCCACCCTACCGCGGGTCTCGGGACAGGCCCCATTTCCTTTGGGCTCACGGGGGCAGTTCGGATTCTAACTGGAACAATTTGTCTCCCTCAAAGCTGGTTCCTCAGGGACGTGCAGCGAAAGCTAATGACTTGCTGGTATCCAACAGCATATTTATTAAGTTGCTCTCACATGCACTACAAGATCACTTGTGGAAAAAAAAGCTGAAGGTAATGTATAATATTAATAGATTTTCAGTTACAAGTTACACAAAAGGAATCCAATATGTCAACTGTCAGGCCTTTCCTAAGCAAGAAACCTCAGCAGAAATCTTGCTGGCTGGAGCAGAACATTTAATGCCTGTTTAGAGTAAAAAGGTCTGCAAGTACAAGGCACTACTATTAGGATATCAGAATTAGCAATTATCTTTGCAGTTTGCATCCAACAGACGGTTTAATTTTGGCTGTGCCCTTGGCTGGGTAAGTTTCTGCTACAACTTCACACGACTGAGACGCCGTGTCACCTCCTCGGTGGCTGCAAGTGATGGAGAGGCAGGTGAAGGGGCTACAGCAAATGTAAGCAGCCAAAGAAAACACTGGGGTAGGCGCCTGCCGAGGCCCATCGGAGTGATGGGATCTAGAACAGGATGCCCTGAGGCCTGGCAACCTCTGCAGCCTGCAAGGCACAGGTGTCTGAACCCATGTCCCACTCTGGGAGGTTTCATAGAATCATAGAATCACGGAATGGTTAAGATTGGAAAGGACCTCAAAGATCATCCAGTTCCAACTCCCTTGCCATGGGCAGGGACACCTTCCACTACACCAGGTTGCTCAAAGCCTCATCCAGCCTGGCCTGGAACACTTCCAGGGATAGGGCAGCCACAGCTTCTCTGGGCAACCTGGTCCAGTGCCTCACCACCCTCAGTGTAAAAAATTTCATTTTTTACAGAGTTTCTCCTCTGGTGAGTTGTACCAGTATTGGGGAGAAGGAACATTGCTGCCATGTTGTCTGCTGCAGGCAGACCAAAGTGCTGCTCTGCTCCAGCACTGACCCCAGGAGTACAGAGACACCAGTTCTCCAAAGACCAAGGTGGGAAGTACTTGCCTTTTCTGCAAACACCGGGTTGCCAGAGAGCTCCGAAAGGTGCAGGAATTCTAAGTGCAAGGTACCAAATTCTGCCAAGATGCTGCTTCCAGCAGATGCCCAACCCCAACTCCAACTCATGCCGCTGCAGGGAGAGAAAAGGGAGCCTTCATTGCCAGGAAAACACAGCCGAAGCCTGAGGTCCCCCCAACCGCCCCAGTGCAGATCCTGCCTTTGCTATGTGCACACAGTGCACACCAGGTCTCAACAGGGGCCATGTGAGGGACATATATAGGTTTTCAGGACTGCCACACAGAACACTCCTAGTGTGATGGAGCAATGGTTTTACAAAGGATTGTTTAGGATAGGGCAAATGCACAGACTGCACATACTGGAAAACTGCATTTTTTGTGGGAGAGCAATCCCTCCCAAACAGATCAGCTGAAAGCAAACTTTGGAAGAACACTGACAACCTGCCCTACACAAGACACTCTGGGATAAAACGTGTCTGTAAGTAGCCTGGGCTGAACACTCGCATCTCAAATGTCCCACAAATCCAACAAGGCTGCTATTTAACGGAGAATCCAGACTGTCCCTCAGCCCCTTGTTTTAATGAGATCTCACACTCTTCACGTGTACGTGACACTGACGTTCCCAGTGCCCGCTTGCTTGCAGGGGGATATAGCACACAGCAACGTCAACGCTAAGGGAAAGATGCCACTGGGCAAACCTGGCCGTAATGAAAAGCCACAGGGAATCTTAACATCTGCCCAGGAGGAATCTGACTCTGAAAGCACCCCACTGGTGCTCATCTTGTGTGCCTTGTAAGAACAGGAGGGTCAGCATAAAACCACGGAAGCTGGCAAACTCTATCTGAAGAAACCAGTTATACAAAGTGCCTCTGCCCTTACTTTTGACATACTGGGATCCTTCCTCAGTTTCTGTTTGCCTCCCCTCACCCTGTCAAATCCATGCAAAGAGAGAAATCAGCATTGAAGCAAAGCAAGGAGCTGATTCTGGGGATGAGGAGGGCATTGCTGCTCCCTTAAATCTCAAAGAAAACTACCCAAAGGACATGGGAGGGCTGAGGCTCTTCCAAGCACTAACAGCCTCACCATTGGATTTGCTCTTATGTTCGACCACTTCCTTCTTGTATCCCGCTGCTACAGATTGCAGCCCCGCGCCTCTCTGAAATCTATACAGACACAAAACCGTCCTGTATCCTCAGGCCTTGGTCCCCCAACAGCCTCTGCAGGCGCTGGCCCAGGGAAGCTTGGCTGATCCATCTCAGAAGTGACGCAGCTTTGATTTTCCCGTCGGTTGATACGGATGAGGTAACAGGTTTCCAGTGCTGGGGGGGCGGGGGTGACACTAGATGGCGCCTGGAAGCTGGGCTGTTAGCAGAAAAGGGGTTCTGGTGTTTACAGGAGGCTAAAACTAATCATCTTTCCGGGGTGGGGGTGTAGTTTCCCCTCCATGTGATATATGGAAAACCATTTCAGGTCCAGAGCCGTTTGTTTCGCCTCCAGACAAGAAGAGCCATTAGATAAGCAATATGTTCACGCTGTTTTGAATTGCTCAGTCACTGCCAAACGTCAGCCTTCCCTGCAAACTGTCAGGAGGCTGTATCGCCAGCGTTTCGGTTGAAAACACTGTGTGCAGCTAAAACAGGTACCCCAATAACATCAAGTGTTTACGGCAGAAATCTCCCTGTGCAGGCAGAAAGGTCCTCCAGTCTGACCAGGGTAAAGTCGGTGTCGGTATCTGCTGAACCTGGCAGCAGCTGGCCCTGGGATGGGTGTGCTAAACAATCCCACGGCGTTCTCCTATCTATAAACAGTCAATTACTTTTTCTTTATTTACTGCACCGAAGAGACGCTGTAACAAATATGATCTCACAAACAGAAACTGCCTTCTGAGCTAGTTCAAACGAGGAGTGCTTGGAAGCAGCCAAATGGGGTCGTGTTTGTTGTGACAGCAGCTGTGTGGGGTCACAGCGGCCGACACAACCCTCCCCTGAGACCTTCCGTCCCAAACACGCAGCCAGGCACTGCCTGCAAGGACTGTGCTGCTGGGAAGCCGAGCCCTGGGTTACAAATCACAGTCAAACTCGGGGAGAGGTGGTCTGGAGGAAACAGAGTATGTCTGCAATGTGTCCCTGGGTTAAAGAGCAGCCTGAAATGACCCCCTGCAGGAAAACGCTTTTTCAGCACTACAGACTGGACAAACTGGGTCTTCACAGCTGCCCTGTTTTAGAACATCTCAGGGGAAACTACTGTTCAAAGGACCTCGGTCTTCAAGACAAAAGGAAATGCTCAGAGCTCTCTCTATCCCCCAGATACATGGTCCTCCTTAAACACTGTCCAGTGCAAGCATGGACTGAAAACGGCTGTATCATCTCCTTCCCTCACGGAGATCCAAAGCAGCAAAACAGTGCTAAGTCAAGAGAGAGACCAGGAGAGGATGATGATGAAAAATCTGGAGGTGCAGAGTGGGTTAGGGGAGATGTGAAGGAGAGCAGGGGCCAGGGACCTGGGAGAGGAGGCACCAGGAGAGAAATCGCAGTGCAACACACAGGCAGAGAGCACCGAGCAGCAGCTTGAGAAGACAATGTACTCCAGGACCTGGCAGACAACGTGGCAGTTGGACCAGCAGGATGGAAAACAAGCCTGTGTGAGATACGATACAGTGCCTGTGCGAAAACAGGCGGCCACAGGGAAGCACATCAGCGGAGAGGGGACACAAGAGGAAAAGGTGGTGTGAGGTGATAGGATGAGATAAAGCCAGTTGGCCAAGGGAAGAGCTGAGGGGGTTGGGTGCCTTTATACTTGGGTCCTCAGATGGGTATACACAGAACTGACTTAAAGCCAGCTTCTGTTTGTTTCAAATTTCTGAATGTCATTCCTAACCCACTCCCCCAACCCACCACCACCAAAAGCCTACGCATGCTGCAAGATTCTCTTTCTTTCGAGATGATGAGGTCTCTCTGGAATTAGCATATCCTTGCAAAAGCAGAACTGGAGAGAGCATTCCTTCTTGCAAAACATTTCGGGGCTTTGGTTTGGGTCAGCATGCTCTCACAGCATCACCTCACTCTCCTCTGCTTCCACACGCTATCTTACACTCAATAACTCCCTTCCCCTCTGCGTTTACAGCCTTTGGCTGTTCATCATGTTCCTGCAGTAGTCAGACTCAAGATTTATCTCACTTCATCCTTGGTCCTAAATCAATTGATACTCCGAACCCTCACAGCAGTTTCATGGCCCTGAAGCCAGAGCTCAAGCCAGTAAAACGGGTTCTGGATTGCGGGCTCAGTGTTATTTTGATTTTCTTTGCTCTTAGTCAAGGTCATCAGCAAAACATTTTGGGAATGTCTAGGCAGACACAGTCTGTTTCAATTGTCTTCACAAAGGGCAGGGGAGGGTTTGGCATTTCTGTGAAAGGTTAGTCTGTGCCGAGTCTTTATCAGCCACAGAGGAAGCAGAATGTCTCTTCTGTAAAAAGAGACAATTAAAGTCGTGGTGGTTGCTCAAATTTTCACTGGGATCACGTGCAGATAAGACAATTGAAGGGTGACAGTGATATTTGAGCAACGGATTAGCGTAAGCCAAACATTCGAAAGTCTTGCACTTCACAGAGACACGAGCCAAACAGGAGATTTGGGCTAAGAGATGAATAATGATTTTCATGGCTGCTGCTCTGAGTTTTGCAAGAGGTGAGGATGAAAGGCTTTTGTTAACCCACATTTCCCGCTGTCTCCGTTTCAGCCGGCATGCAGCTTTTACCCTGGGGGATTTGTTTGTAGGCATCAAAATGAGCCAGAGTCCTTTTTGGCAGGGAACACTGTCTACTAGCAAGAATCACAGACTGGGAGTCCAGCCCACAGGTTTGCCTCTGTTTGCTGAGAGACCATTTAACCCAGCTGCCTCAAAGCTCCTCTCCAGCATGAGACCACCACCTACCTGACATGAAATGTTGTGGCTCAAAGTGAAGGATACACACCTGGCTGAGTGCTGCCAGCAGGGAGAAAACTAGAGGATCTGCATACTCTCCCCTTTCTAGCAGCAAAACTGTCAGCCAGCCCCATTCAGTTCCTTTCCCAATTTTTCCAAACATGGAGCCTGGATAAATTCACATGCATCTAGTTGGGCACATGGCAAAAATACAGAGAGCACCACATGCTACGTGCAGACTACAAATAACCTTTCAAAGAAAATGAGAGTGAGGAAAATGCTATTGCAGCAGGGACCCCTGCCAAGAGGTAGAGGAAGAAACTGCGGATAGCCCAAAATTAATAAAACACAGCTGGGTTTAACTTGAGTCACCTGCGATCTCTGCCAAGGCACCTCTTGGGTTTTGAGTTGGCAAAACAAATGACCTCGAAGAATCTGCACTAGAGGGGGACACCTCTGAGGAACTGCTGCTGTTTCTGCTTGAGTCCTGGTCTTTTACAAACATTCAGTAATAAAATGACATGCTTGTAAGGATGTGTGTCTTGCCTGCCCAGATTTATGACGCCACGTGGGATACCAGTAGGGGTGTTAAAAGCTGGCAAAAGTTTCTCTCCAAGTTCCAGAGCCTTACTCTTGAACACCTGTTAAAAGAAGAAGAGGATAAATATTTGATGGGATGCTTGTGAATACTAGTCACACTGAATTCTTTCAAATCCACTTTTTCAAACACACCATTATAAAAAAGTACAAGTTCTGCACTATAAGAATCTACTGTTTCAGGTACGCTGCTGCCCTAGTTCCACTACAGGACAGATCTGAACCAAAAGTCATGCTGAACTTTGGTATCTACCTTGAATGTCCTCTAAAAAGCTATATTAAACCAGCCCCAAGTCCCCTTCCAAACCCACAACCTGCATGAGCACAGCCTGAGCTGCAGAGCTCAGAACACCCAAATACCTCATCTAAACTGATCCAAAGAGTATTCTTTGGGGAAAAATTCTTCCCTTTTCCCAGGGTGGCAGAGGACACAGGCAGGTGAAATGACTGAATTAAAATCAAAAGAAACCTTTCTAGGGTGAAGCATTGTTAGATATACAACATGGGTTTGTCTAGCTTGTGTCATCTCCTGTTGCAAAAACCTGTGATTTCCAACAAACAAGCTTTTACTTGCAACTCTTTTCCAGTAAAGATTCATGGTTTCATGGCTAAGCTGCTCCTTTTCCATTTGTAATGCCTGAGTTTTGGGCTCTCAAATCAAATTATAGCTTATGGTGGCTTGCAGCACAAAGCCACCATACACAATTATTTTGGGACAAACTGATACAAGCACTAATCTTTGCTCCAGAGATTAGTCCTGATCAAGGGAAGCCTGTAAGTGACTTAGGAGATAAAGCACAAGCCTTTTACCTCTAGCCTCCCTATACCAGCCCAAGCTGTCACAGTAGTTCTCAGAAGGCAGGAATTTATTGCTCTAAAAATACAGCACTGAGGAAACCTGAGCTCTCCTGTGGGCTTGCAGACCTTTGATACACTCGCAAGGAGGTAGAGACTTGGTTCAGAAGGGAAAGCAAGAGACAGGGACTTGATTTTTGCCTTTCAGCCTGGTGACACTGACTGGGTATATGACAGACACTGCCCTGGCTGCTGAGCATCGCTGCTCACTGCACTTCAAGAGGTCACTGCTGGAGTTTTATGGTTTAATGTGGTTTCTTTTTGCTCTGTTGATCTGAAGCCTGTTGAAGTTGTGACTGAGACAGGCCCTGAGTCGAGGCACTGAGTCTTTGCAAGTTTTCCCTGGAGGGAAATCACAGAGAGAAGTCATTCCTGGAACTCATTTAAAATGCAACTAAAGTAGCAGAGCTGCTCCTGTGACTCCACGGATCAATGGTGCCACTATGCAGTGATGAGCCATCCCATCCTGTTATGGTGGACAGCACCCAGCCACAGTCAGTGCATGGCACGAGAGCCAAGCTCTCATTTAAGAGCCCGTCTTCCAGTTCTTCACTCACAAAACTCCCCCTCGAATCAGAGCTTCTGCTCACCTAAGACTTCCAGGGCAAAGGAATAATCTCTTCATCTCTCTAGAGCCAGCTGCAAAATTCCAGTCCAGTCACATTATAAAACAGATTATGGCGATAGGCCCTGGCCTCTGCCAGGCTGGAGAGAAAGAAGGAAAGTGGAAGCGAGAGCCTCCTGCTTCAGCCAGGACTCTGCGGGGAAGGGAGCATCCGCTGAACGGCTGCTCCCCCACGCTGCAGGAGAGGCTGTGACACTCAGCCCACACCTGCCGGGCAAGGGGACATGTTGTGGAGCTGCATCACTTTGTCACGAGTTGGCAGGATGCAGCTACCCTGCCCTCACAGTTTGCCACCCTCCCTCCCTGTGCCCCAGGGCACTTCATCTTAGAAACTACTGCTGCAGAGAGACTGTCCAGGTAGAGTCTGGAGCGCCTGGCACTAATCAGTTGCCCTCCTTAGGCTGAGGCAGATTCTGGAATGATGTTTGATGAAATATTGCCTATGTTTAGAATACAAAGGAGCATGTACAAAGACAAAGATCACTGCAAATGGCATTTCACTGGGGAGCAATGTGTCCGACCGAAAACACGTCTTGCTAGAATTGCCCACAGGAGAAAAGATCGTTGCAAATGAGCCATGCACGGTATGTGCAAGGTAATTATGTGAGACTTAATTAAAAGAACATTAGCGGCATTTCGATATTCATAAAAACGATAGGTTTAGCCTGTTGTTATGGAGGGATTATCTGATGCTCAGAGAAAAGCTGCTGGAGAACCCTTTCAGTTCATAATTGGTGGCTGTATGAGACACGCAGAGCTGCTAAAACAAACCTCTTCTCCAGTTAAGTAGTAGGCGGCCAACAGTCCTCCAATATAGCGGATGTTCACCTCAAACAAGGACGCTTCTCCGTTCTGAAAACACATAATGGCATACTTGACTGCAAAGTCTGCACGCACAAACGGCAGCTGAGGGGAACAGATTGTAGGCAGATACTTCAGTCTCCCAGTCCTCACCCACAGCGTAACACAGCTTTTCCTCTAAGATCTCACAGCACTTTATTTGCTCTACAGTGACAGGTGAAGCCTGAAGGGAAGAGGAAGACCCAAACTGCCCATTTATCACCAGCTGACAATATGTAGATCAGTTAGGGCAGACGTATTGTCCATCCATCCAACCCTGCCTTGGGTTGTGCCTTGCAAAAAGCTGTGAGTTAGTTTAGGGGAAAAATTTGCCCCTTGAAATGTCTTATTTAGAGAGAAAATTGTGCAGCGACATGGAAAAATTACTTTCTCCATTTTCTCGTGAAGAGGGCACTGCATTAGATAGATGTAACATGCTCCCTGCATGAGGTAGATATTTTCTGTCATTCAAGGACTCACCCCAGTCTGCAGGCTCGGAGAGGACCGCAGCCCACAGGGTGCCAGTCAAGGGCATGCTTATGGAGAGACTAACCGCGTGATGGCCGTGTGCCCCCCCACCACCGACAGCAGACACAGATGGATGTGGTTCACTGAATCACTCAGGAACCCACTCACCTGGAACAAGTTTTGCTCTACCTACTCAGCTGATGATCAGCAAATGTCAAAACGATTGCATTCAAAATGTGCCTTTAAAAAATACATGCTCCTGGCCATTGAATCTGCATGATAAATGATTCCTACCCTCAGGCAAATGCATAAAGCCAAAAACTAGAAAGATCTTCCACCAACACAGCACTTTCAGTGAGGAGGGCAAAGCAAAGGGGCACCTGAACCTCTGTGCTAGCCTGCCCTTTCCAAATACCTGCAGGTTACAAATCAGAGCAAGTGCTGTCTTGAGACGATGACTGATATTGCATGAGACAGATCACAGCACCCACTTTCAAACAGCTTGTGGGTCTTGGAGTCCCTGCCTCACTTTTCTGGACTATGAGAGTTCCTTGTACAGAGCCAATTCTTTAATTAATTTCCCTCTTTCTCTCCCTCTGCTTTGCTTTCTGACTCCACCGATCAATCCATAGCATTCATTCTTGTCTTTGCAGATCAATCTATTCTGCAGGCCAAGATTAAAAGCTTTTATGAAATCCAGATAAATCATCTCCCAGTTGATTTTGTCCCTTGTTTATCGATTCAGTAACGCACTGAGAGCATTCACCAAATTTATCAGATGTGGTCTTCCTTTTATGAATACATGAATGCCAGTCGTGCCCTCCCAAATGATGCTTTTCTATCAAGGCAGCTGCATGCATTGTTCCCATGGGGAGAACCATTTTTCACAACAGGCGACCAGGCTGGCATTAAAAAACCAAGTTTGAACTGCACTCTGGCTTTAACGTTTGCCGCATGCCACTAATGTGAGCCCATCAGCTCTCCCATGAGAAATACAAGAGCTGGCTTGGACACCAATAGTCAGAGCTATGGCAAGGGGCCTTGGCCAAGAAGTGAGATAACGGACACCATCCCTCATCTGATAGCACTGCAAGGCACGTGCTGCACCTGGAGTCCCAGCAAGTCGGATACTAGCTCTAAGAGGAAGTGGCTAGGAAAGCTTCAGGGGCCACAGAGAGCAAGTATCTCTGGCCAGTTTTAGATACGATGCCCTTCCTTCCAAATCTAGGCTCACTGTGTGCTCCCACTCTGCTGCCAAGGTGCCGTGGTCCTACTGCTCAATGACATAGCAACAAAGAGCCCACTCAAGAAGATCAGCATTTTCAATCTTAATCTATAGCATGTAAAAAGAAAAAAGTTTTATCACAGGTAGACATTTAACTGAGATGAAACCAAACTTGTTCTTTGATGACCAAAACTTCCTTGGAATATCTAATAATTACAGCTGGTTTTATAACCCAGACCAAACCACAAAAATCATTAAACACCAAATCTCATTTTTGGCCAGACATTGAGAGTCTGATCTGGTGGCCCCTGGCTGGAACCCTGTGCCATGTATAGGCAGAAGATGGGGTGAATCATCACAGTAGTCCCTTTAGCCTTAAAAAAAAAATAATTAAAAAATCAGAGTTGAGTGGTTTCTTCCCCCATAGACTTCATAGATCCCCTCCCAAGATGATTCTTAGAGAAAATTGTGATCAGAATGGGCCAAACACGCAGCGTTTCTGTGACACGGGCAGGCATTCCCAGTAACTGACTCACCACATTCAAGTCGAAGTTCTTCTCCACCCACTTCTTTGCTTCTTGGAATTCCTCCTCGAGTTCCATGATGTACAGAGTATCTAAGGCATCTACCACTGTAGCTCCTCGAAGGCCTCCTGCATTGCAAACAGAAGAGCGTGATGAAGCCCCATTCATGCATTCACGCAGTCGTCTTTTGCTCTAAATCAATCTGCAGGAGCTGGGGCAGGCAGCAGCTCCCAAGTCCCAATACTGTGGATGTCTGGATGGGATCCAAACTGGCCATGGTCTAGACTGAGCTTTTCTAACAGGACTAGTGTGCTCTGTTACCCAAAATGAGTTGCTTTGGAGAGGCCCAATTGTCAAAGGCCTGACATTTCTGAAAAAAATACCCGCAAGGAACAGCTCAAGGTCTACACTTTGAGCCATCAGCCATGACTGCAAGCCTTTGCCTTGTTTTCCAGTTCTTGTCTTGGCCAAAGTGGTCCTCTAATCTTTGTTCAGCTTTAAACCTAAATTCAGCCTCTTTCTAACTGAGTTATAAGCATAACCCTCTTCTAAGTGAGGGAAAAAGATTCTATTTTTATTGTGTCAGAGCATCCAAGACAGGACTTTGCTCACTCTGTCCTGATGCACTGTTATCTGGGGCACAAAGAACTTCTGCACCAGGGTTTCCTACTACCAGCAGATAAACAAAACAGACTCGTCCGGCAGCAGAAAGACCAGAAACTAATCTCAATGAATCCTGAAGGAAGAGTGGGTGACTTCAGGGACAGCTCCCTTCCTGTGGCTACCAGAACAGTCCCTGTGAGCACACACACCCTTCTCCAGCAGATGGCAATGGGACACATGCAGATGCAGCAAATGCCAACCAAGTACTTGGACCAACCATGTCTTCTATGTAAAAAAAATTGCATGCCAAGTGTTGTCTTACACAAATGACTACAGGAGAACTTCCAGTGAGAGAATGACATGGCATGCTGTGCCAAGAAAACTCTATAGAGTGTGTAGACAGTCTCGTAGCAGTTGAAATTAACTGGAGCTGGAGATGTTAACAACCCTGGTTTTGGAAGATCTCAGTGCCAGAGTTTTATTTCTGTTAGGGTTCCCTGCAAGTATTCCTAACACGGGAAAGCAAAGGTCATGAAGCACATTGTGACTCAAACCCCTTTGTGCTTAATTTACAAAGGCCACCACTTCCCTGGGTAACTCAGCAAACACAAATCCTCCAGCTTGGAATCATCATCAGTCATCCCTCTGCGGATGTCACACACCAGGGACACAGGCGTGAAGCTGCCTCTGTATCGCCGTCAGCAAGCGGCACGTGCAGGCCCCCCTACACACACACTGCTCAGTTGCAGCCACGTTCCTGCCCACCCCCTGACAGTCAGAATTCTTGGAGTCTCTGGCAGCAAAGATACTTGGATGAGGTTCAGGTTTTGTTTCTGCAGGAGAAACTTCTTGTACCAGCTCTGTCCCTACCATCTCCCTCTCCAGTGTAACCACAAAGACTCACACACACTGCTTTATGCCCAGGGTTTTTCCCAAGATATCTCTCTATTTGGCTCAGGTCAGTTCCTTCTTTTCACTAACAGACTCTAAAATACTACTCCAAATTCCCCCAGCTTTCCCAGCCTTTTATTGCATGCTCGGATTGCCTTGGCATTTTTGTAATACCTTCAGTGTTACTTCAATTCTAGTTCTGCTTTAAGAGGAAAACCCAGCTGGATGCACTGTCGAGGAACTACTGCAGAGGGGAGAGGAAGGCAAAGGTGAGTCATGTGTCATGAACTTTAAGACTTTGGTCTTTTCTTATTAAGGGAAAAAAGCGACTGTGCCTGATGTACATCATACCGTTTCCCCGGAGGAGAAGTGCTCAGAACCACCAATTTCATGCAGGGCTCATTTATGCTTTCAGCATTCCTCTCCCGTAAGAAAGGCATCCTGCCTTATTTTGTTGATGTTACAAGATTGCAGTTTTGACACTTTTCAGCCAGTCAGCACATCATTGCTTTAATAAAAACCCAACCAAGACTTTACTGCTCAAATACAGATTGCCGGCTTTCGGATGCTGTCTGCATCAAAAACAGGGGCTGTGGAAAAGGGATGGAGGCAGTAGAGACAGCCTCTAGAAATCCATTTATTCCTGCAGGCTTGTGAAATGATCGTCTAACTGGAGCTATCTCCAAGAGTGCAATAGATGGAGTCAAACAGCCACTAGATCAACTGGTGGGTTCTAAAAAACAACTGAGCTGATGTTTGTATGGCATGTTTTCCAAAAGCAGTGACCATGAAAAACAACATCATCGCCGTCAGAGCTGCTTTTATCAACCTTAATGATTCTTCAATATTAATGATTATGTGATTTTTATACACTTTCCTATTAGCAAGGAAAGACACACCAGCTCAGAGCAACACGGACAGAGGCAAAACATTTTAAAAAGAGAAGGAAGGGCAGTGCTGCCTGAGGCACAGCCCATTACTGTCATATTCTGAGAGTAACACTAACGGGCTCGATTTCATTTGATGATATAATCCACAAAGCCTTTCATAATCTGCACAGAGACAATGAGAAAAGTTGGATTTGCTCAAACTAAACAGAGACAGACAATAAAGTTACAATTTTCCGGGATGATTAATTGAAGTGAAAAACATTGCTTGAATTTACAGAGCCTTTTATGTTTTTAGCAAGTCCGGCTTCTAAATACACGAATTGCATCGGGGATTAGGAACACGCTCGGATCTTCACTAAAGCACAGCTCAGAGTTGCTTCACTTTCCTCCTCTGTATTCGACAAGGTGGAGGGCAAACCTCGCTCCCCCGCTGGTTTGCCTTTGTGTCATTTTAAACATTTGTTTTAAATATTCCCCTAAACACCCCGTATCTGAAGAACCGCGGGCTGTGTGTTTTGTACAAGGGTCTTGTCGATGTTTCCTTTCTTCTGCGCCAGCTTTGAAGCGACTGCAAAATGCACAGCTGACTTTTTTTTTCCTGCAGCTAACAAAGTCTATCACAATACCTTGAGCTACCGTCTCAGCTTCGGCTGTCTCCCGAGGAGGATAAAAAAGAACCTCCTTCCCCTCCGCAGCCACGCGGAGAGCAAACCGGGCATCAGGACTTCACTGCTGGGTCTCTCTCACATGCCAGGACAGAGAGGACATCTAAAGAGGACCCTGACCCCTCTGCACACACTGGCACGTTACTTCTTCTCTACAGGAGCATCTTCATTCCTTCCTCCTCGGACTTTGCTTCACCAGATGGTGACAGAGCTCGTGACACAGTGTCCAACGGCTCTGATTATACCCAGCTGTCAAAAGACGGTGCTGTACGTGTCCTCGCACGCTTACTGCAATATACATGCACCCATTTATACAGGCGGTGCTATCTGCTTGCCACGCTGCTTATTTTGAGAGATGTTAAAAAATAATCACCTTTCCAGATCTACACGTTATAATGTGAGGGATATAATCAAAGGGGAAGTGGCTTCAAAAGGAAAAGGAATCAAAACCCACTCTGACACTTCTGACTCTTGCTGACACTCCCCTCTCTAAATTACTGGTTTCAGCCTCATTGTACTATCTCTGAGGGAGTTTTAAAGTAGAAACCAAGAAACCCTCAAAAGAAACCTTTCTGCTAGTACCCAGAAACGGTTGCAACGACTCAATGTCTGAGCTTCTGCCTGTCTCCACAAATCTAAGGCCCTGTGTGCTATGAAAATCTCTCCCTGATCCTGCTGCAAAACTGGCTTGGAGTGGAGATACACCTTGCTCGGGAGAGGCAAGGTCTCTTCACTGATGGCCAAAAGGGAAAGTGTGTCTAATGGACACAGCTCTGGGATCCACACCAGTCCCTACACTGCCCAGTGAGAGCCCATGGCCATTCTGAATGGGAAAGAGGAACCCTCTACTGGGACCAGTGGGAAGAACCGGGACCTCAGGCAGAACGCAGGGATGCTTGTCTAGGGGCATTTCGAACTGAAGGACTTCACAGCAGCTCCTGTGACAGCAAGTGACAGGTCCCTGCCTGGAGGTTCCTCTGTGAGAGAACAGCAACGCACCAGAAGAAGCAGCTCATGGTAGTGATACAAAGGTTCATCTCTTCTTGAGCTGAAGGAGGGCCTGTACCACCCCGTCCCGAATCACAAGTGTATTTGCTCTTTTGTGCACGAGAAGAATGGAGACATCCATGTAGGCAACAAGGCTCCTCTGTTCCTCCTTCCACCCACCCAGAGGAGTGAGCATCCACCCGCCTGCTTGTGAACGCTGCCACAGAAATCACTAACAGACGTTACATTAATTAACATAATGCTTGTGAAAGGTGCTGAATGGAGCACTCCACGCAGAGGAGATGGCATTGTACACACACCGTACCCCCACGGCCTCAGTGGGAATGTGCTTTCATGCCAGTCTGGAGGAACAAGACCATTCAAGTGATACGTCTCAAAGGGCCTTCACGGGCATTAATGGTAGTGCTATCTCTAAAAACCACAGATAAAGCCCGTAGCAGCTCGTTCTAGTCTGGGGTAGATAATCTGAATAGAAGGGCTCATCCGCTTCTCCTGTCCCTAGCTTAGCAGTTCATTAAAGTCACTTGCAGCAAGAGTTTACAAGAGAAAACACAATTCCAAAGGCTCATTAGGAGGTTTAATGTGCGTTCCATTGGTATATGGAAGACATATACCAATCTCAACAACCAAAGAAACTAATGGGTATGAAAGCCTGCCAGGCTACTGCAGGACTGACCCAACTGGGAGCCACCGGCCAGACTCCTCCTGCCAGGTGAGGGACAACCCTCCCTGAACCCCTTGCAGGGCACAGGGCAGAAGAGAAGAGCTGCCACCGCAGCCCGGGGTTCCTCTGACCCCAACACAAAGACCTGTATCGACTACGAGCCCACGGACTACGGCCAAGAAGCGACAGACGCGTGGTCCCCGTCACAAGCTGAACGAGGACTGTAAAGGGTGAAAAGCTCCAAGTCAGGCGAGTGGGGAACCAATGAGTAACAGATGGGACCCCCTGGCACACGCACAAGACTCACCCATTTGCACATGTCCCACAACCCTGCTCTCCTCCAGCGTCCCAGCAAGCCAGTGCGTGGCAGAGAAAAGGGAACAGCTTGCTTCTCAACACAGAGTTTTTAACGGGAAGCCACGAGGGCTGATCAAAGGTGGAGAATATCTACCCTACCACCTGCCAAACATGTAAGGGCTAATTAAGGCTTGAAAAGCACTGCAAAGCACCAAGCAGGGACTAAGTATAACTGCGGCAGCAATCACAACTGCTGCTGCATCTGTGAACTTCCTTCTAGCTACCCATTATGTGCAAATCAAACCCACCAATTTAGGCAGAAACAGGCCAATCAAACACACCAGCATCAGGTACAAAACAGAAACCGCACGTTTGATCATTAGGAGAGCAATAAGAGTTTACATCTGACTGGCTGAAGCTTTCATAAGTCACCAAATCCACGTGTGAAATTCAACCGACGTGAACGCTTTGCATCTGCTCACGATTACAACCCAGGCTTGCCTGGGAACAACGAGGGATGGCCACAGGTTGGATTGGGGTAGAACACTGACCCAGGCATTGCTCACACAGCACAGCTGAGGTCTCCCATTAGAAAGGTCCCAGAGGACAGGATTACATTTTTTAGGAAGTAAGATGATCTACTGTGATCTTCACACCAAAGAATTGCCTTTTATCAGGAGACCGTGACATTATCCTGGGTTTAGCCCTCTTTCAGTCTCTCTGGGAGCTGCACAGAACAGAAGACAGTCACATCAGAGAAAGCCACAACTTTTCATACAGCTTCTTGCAGCCAAGGTCAAAATCTTCAGCTTGAAAGAACCTCTGCCTCCACCCTCTGCACTCTGCAGGCAGACAATAGCAAGCTGAACGCACAGTACTGGGCAGATTTCTCTTAACAGCAACTACATGACTGAGGAGTGAGCGGGGACTGAAGGAAAGGACAAAAATTAGGAAAGGAAAGGGAAGAGGGACAGAACCAGACTATGAAGAAAGAAAAATGAAAAACAAAGAGACTGCAGAGCACTTGCAAGAGCATCCAGGATATTTTCAACGCGTTCCCTTGGCACCAGAAAATAGATTGTGGTTTTTGCTGTGCTCAGAAAATGGTTTGTCTTCCCCTGCTCTGCTCCTGCTCTATCAGTTCAAATTGCTGAAGTGTTGCCTGTAACAGAGGAAATCTATCAGCCTTCTGGGCCGTGGAGCCTGAGCCTCGTGCCATTTTTTCGGCCTATCCAGCTGCTGTGGAAACAAAGCCCCATCGCACTCCTTCCAGCGGGAACAGGGCCTGGGGTCCTCGGCTGCTCTAATAAGGTGTCAGTGACTCACTGACAAGAGAAGAGACAATAGTCAGGCAACAGAGTGACTCACTGGTAACAAAGCACGATTCATCTACCTTCGTCCTACCTCAGAAGGTTTATATAAAGCAGGATGCAGAGTAACAGGCCCAAAGAGAAGAGACAGCCAGAACCCAGCTTACATTTCAGGACCAATCTCCAGCATCACATGAAACACCCTTACCCGCTCGCAGGCGAACCAAGCCCTCGCTCTTCCTTCTGGCTTTTCCAGCTTCATTCCTACAAAGTCCAACCAGCTCTCCTACCTGATGGGTATCACTTTCCAGTTACACTTTTGGGGATCAAAAAGCATCCCTTTGTCAAAATCAGTTGCGTGTTGGTTTTTTTTTGTTTTTTTTTCCTTTGTTTCGTGGTTGTTTTTTTTTTGTCTTGAAAATTATTCAGGCTCTAGGAAGCAATTTTAGCCAAAATGAAACACCTCCTTGGGGTGAGGTATTTATGGGCTGGGGATCTACCTTTTCAAGTACTTTTGCTACCAGACTTAGTACATAGACCCACACCTGCTTCTCCCAATGCCTAAACAAGCAGCGTGACCCCAGGACATATTCAGCCTCCACAGCTCAGCACGTTTGTTTTTTCAGACAAAGTGGAGCAGCTGTGATGGGAGGGACGGAGAGAGTTGCCTTCCCTCGCTCCCCTCTTCCCAAAATAGCCAACTTGGAGTATCACAGGCCAGATATGAGATCTGAAGGGCTCCCAGCTGCAAGTCTGTCCCTTGAGAGCCTTTAGAAAAGCTGTAAAAGTGATGCTTCAGCGAACGAGTAGCTAAGAGTAGGGTCTTTAATAGCCCTCTTCCTCAGGAAGGAGAAATGCCTTTACCAACGGCTTTGCCCAACTCCCACAGCCACTCTGTGTCTGGGGAGCCACTAAACAGGATGGCTTGCAGGTGTGTGATCTCAAGTGCCCTGCTGCAAAGCCAAAATGGCACATACATTGCATGCAACGAGCAGTCTCCCTGTCTCAACTCTCACCAGCTTCGCTCTCTAGGTGCAAGGAATAACGATGAATCTAGTGTGTGCCTGGATGCACACGCACACAGCCTTTGCCAGGCTGGAAACGGTGCAAGGATTCCCAAGCAGCAGGAGAAAGAAGTATCTTCACCAGCTTTTCAACACTATCTCCCTGATGTCAGGGTTTAGCTCGACTAAAATTCTTCTTTGTGCCATATCACCTGCGTTTAGAGAGCCACGTACCTCTGCTGTTGCTCTTACGAATCGTCTGTCGCAGAGATGGATGGTGCCCAAACTAACCTCACCAATACACTTATTCAGCAGGCAGTGCCAAAGCACTAGAGCAAACAAAGAGGTTAAGGAATATTGTCTCTAATGTCATGGAGACTAAGACCCAGGGGGCCTGGTCTTGCCATTTGGCAAACAACCCTTTATGAAATTTCTCAGTGAACAGAAACCGAATCCTTCATTTTCAACAAAGCCATTTAAAAAAATCAGTACAGTAATGCATTGTGCCAATGCTTAAAATGAACAGCACAAGTCATTAGGAAGCTATCATACTTAATCTTGCATATAGCAGGACTGTTTAAATGCTACAGAACAGAGAGTTTCAAATAGCTTTTTGCTAACTTTAATAACCAAGTTTACAATGGAAAGGCAAGAGCAAAAGGGGGAGGAATTTAGATCAGCGCAATGTAAACCTAGATCAAAAATGAAAGGTCTTGACTCCCACTGTTCTTATGTCAAATCGTATTTGTCAAAACAAAAATTAGTGCTGAAATCTTGTTTGGAATAAAAATTAGGATGCAGTTTCTATGAAACATGATGAACTTGTTAACTGTTGAGGCACAAAAGACTCCAGTTGTTACTGGTTATTTATCTTCACCTCTTGGGGTGCAGGCAACACGGGGCGAAACACAAACTGAAAACACTGAGATCCCTTCTGGTTCTGCTGGTACTGAAGGCTTCAAAAGACTGAACTGGCTTTGATTAAAATCAGTGCCTTGTTAAGACAGGAGTTCGAAAAGCAACCATCTCTGAGTGCTGCTTTTCTTGTTCTTTTTGCTTCTTTTTCTCATTGATAGCATTTGGAGACGAGACTGAACTTTTGACATTTATCCAGAGATTTGTGCGAGAAGCCTGGGGGCTCGCTGAGACCACGTCACCAGACAGCGTCTGGGTGGTGGCACACTGTCCAGTTCTGGGGGAAATCTACACAGAGACTTACACAGCTCAGGATTATCTTGGCAACAAAGTAAACTGTGAAAATCACTGCATGGTTTCTTGAAAAATCTGCTTTGCAGAGATTTGCAAGTCTGCTCTGCGGAGTGCTCTGGGTCAGGCAGAACAAGTGGGTGGGAGCCTGGAACTCCTGAGATAGGATCTGGGTTTAGGCCAGAGCTCTGGGCCTTAGTTTCTTCTGCCAGCAAAAAAGCAGGAGGCATTTTCCTCCCAGTTGAAAAAGAAAAAAAGATTTGATAAAGATAACATGCTGGTTAGAAAAATAAAAAGATTTACAAATCCACCTTCAGGCAAAGCGATGCAGCATGCTGACCAAAGTTCTAGCCTGTTTTGCTCAGTACCAGTTACAGCAGGACACGAAACCAGAGTCAATGACAGCAAGGCACCTGCTACCCCTCCGACACTCAGCAAACAGCCCCTCGTGTGCTGACCTGCTCCTGACCAGCTGCTGTCTCCCCATCTCTGTTGATCACATCAGTTTGTTCACCGTCATCTGACCTGGCATTTCTGTCTCTGTTCATCCCAAGCCCCTTGCACCAGCCATTCACTGTCCCTCTGGAATGGCAATGCTGGCCACGCACAAACACTCCCACCGGTTTATTTTTTAACTTTTCCTTTCGTAATTGCTCTCTAGCACAGAAACCTTGCACTAGGTATCAGTACTGGAAGATACAATCCAGTTCCAGAAGATAAGGTCAGGCTGGATGAGGCTTTGAGCAACCTGGTGTAGTGGAAGGTGTCCCTGCCCATGACGGGGGGGTTGGAACAAGATGATCTTGAAGGTCCCTTCCAACCCAAACCAATCTGTGATTCTATATTCTCAAGCAGAAGGACAATCTGCTCACACTACAAGTAGGATCAAGCCAGTTGCCAGTGATCTCTAGGTCAGAGCTGGTACTGTTTGTTCAGCTGACATAAATTAAACAGAAAATCAAAATGAAACTAGCAAATAGGTTATTTTCCTCTTTTGAGGAAGAAAGAAAATTTCTCAGTTAAGTCTTCACAATTGCCTCATTAAAACCTGGTCCTTCAGCTGTCTGTGAGTGGTCCCTCCATCCTATGGATGAAGCCTGCAAAGCCACCACCACCAGCCCTGAGTCTCAGCCTTGCCACTGTCTTTTTATTGAGGCTTTTGTCTGTGAACCTGATAGCTGTAACACAGAGTAACTTCATTCCCTTTATTTAAGGTAAGCTAAACAAATTACATCCGAGCAACAAGGTAGCAGTAGAGAGAGATAAAGGGGACAAAAAAGTAGTCCAAGAATTAGAAAAGATCTATTTCTTTTCTTATCAGCACATTCTCCTGCAGACTGAAAAAAAAAAACAAACCCAAACAGTCCATTAGCTTTTGAGCAACCTCATTTTTCTTTGCTTTCCAAATAAACCACTGCACCTACACTTCAGGGACTTCATCAGAAAGCATTTCATATCCAAGGTTATTTTCCCATCTTCTTATTAATCTTCCTTGCTCTCCTTTCCAGAATTTGGTCAAAAGGCCACATCCCAAATACTCCAAACCCCTCACATGCTCCCCTGACACACAGAGCAGGGGGGACTACACAGAAGAACCCACCTCACTGAGCCCTTGGCCTCCAGCGGCTCACGGGCAGCTCTGTGCTCCGCTCTGCTGCCAACCTCCGCCGTGAGCAGCCATCCATGGAGAGTTTTGGGGCAACACGCTGGGCTCTGCCGTGGCTCCCGGCTCACTAACCGCACTCGTTCTGAGTTGGCTTCAGAATCTGCCCCTTCCTGGCATTTGTCCTGCCCTGGAGCTGGTCAGCACTTCAGCAGGGACAACAGACATGGGGTAGGAGTGTGCCAACCCCCACAGACCCCAACAAACCAGCCTCCATCACTCCAAGACACAAACCACCTTTGATTTGAAGTTTACGTTGACATGCCATGCCTGACCTCTTCCACTTCATGATTGCTGATAGATTTAGCTCTGGTAGCTGACAGAGTGATGACCCTGCTTTGTAGGCTACCAACTGGCTACTAACTTCATCAGCTATCAATTATCTGATCCTGGAGATGCTAATTTTCTTGCAGATTTTCTTGCAGTTCTGGAAGAAATACTTGGCAGATCCATCAGAAACCCATGCATTTTACTCAATGTAGGGCATCACTCAAGACTGCCACTCTATAAGCCTCATACCTAAATCAACTCAAAACCTAGTCCTATACACTGTAGGGTGGATAATGTCACACTTGCCCCAATTAAGGAAAGGTCAAAGTGCTGGTCATTCCCTGAAAAGATGCTTAGAAACAGGAGAGCAACTAATCCTGGAGCACGTGGCTTAGAAGAAGCAGAGCCCATGGTACATCAGACCGTGCAAAGAGACTAAAAGGTAACACCACCTTGAAAGAGCCATCTGCCAAACAAGGATGACCCAGCTCCCACCTAAAGGCAAGGAATTTTGAAGACTGGCATTATGGATATTGCCCAAACGTCTGGCCCTCAAGACAGCTCAGTCTGTTCTTCATTGTCTGCAGGAGCGCTCTTCCAAGCTCACGGGAAGTGATAATGAATCACAGTTCCACCTGCTCTACACCATGGTGTTGGCGTATGTGCAGCACAGTTTCTAGGTAAATATGGCATCACAGAGAAGCATCTTGAAGCATTGGCTTTTAGGTTGCTATGATCAAATTTAATATAGAATGTGTTCCAGCTGGGAAAGAAATAGCTTTTTTTGGATTACAAACCACTCATGTTTTTCAAATATCAATTTCCTCTGAAGAATTAAGCCTATCATTCAAACTGAACTAGCAGTGGCAGCTCTCCCCTGAACAAGTGATGGGTAGGAGAGAGAAAAAGAGAGCTCATGCTCATTCAGGAATGTGGCAAAGCAGACTGTGTCGGGAGAAGATCAGGCTGGTGGGAACAGGTTAGCAATATTCTTATTATGCACTGGAAATAAAAAAGGTATTCAGCGTAAAAATGAATTGCTTGTCACAGTAACAGCCCTTCAGATAGTTACTTCCTTCAGTGGAAGGGTAGAGAAGATATATGATAAGCACCTATTGCCAATTGACTCTTAAGTATTTAATACTTGGCAGCAGCTCCCCAGTTTAATCCTCTTTTCCCCAGTTTCTCCAACCATCTTTCATCATTTAGCGATCCTCCAACAACAGGCACTATCCCGTCACTGCATGACTCCAAACCTCCTGGAGCTCAAATCAAACTCTTTCAATTTGAAAGTGTCATAGAGGAGAAGGCAGTTCGTCTGAGCCTCAGGAACACAATCCTTGATACAGGAGAGATAACTGCAAATCCACTTTCCACGTGTATCCGACCCGCTTCCCATCACACACAGATTCTATTGCAGGCAGACTAGGTCAGCTATGGAGAGCTCGGCAGAAAATCGGAAGCAATAATTGTTCAAACGCTCCTTTGGGAAACAGGTTTTCTCCTTTGTTTGGGCAACAGGGCGCAGATGTCAGTGAAGCAGAGGTGAACACTTCTGGCAAACATAGGTAATTTGGTAAGCAAGGAGTAATTCTGGGAGGAACAGTGCAAGAAGGTTAAGCAGAAGACAACAGCAGCGACACCAGTGGGGCAAAACACTGCCGGTCACTCCTCTTCTGGATGTTTGAATTTAATTTTAGACTGGTTAAAGGTAATCTGATTACATACTATTTATTGCTCCTTCACATACCTCCTCAAGGACTTGCATCATTTAATGTGAGGGGTCCCAACAGGCCTATTAAAACAAACACAGGCGTCCTACCTGCAACTATTATCCATGAACTCCGAGAGATATAGGTAGCAGTTAACGAGCAGAGACTACTAATTCATCTTAGAATTCAAAGGAGAGCCGCTTCGTTATAATAATCAGGAAGAAGGTGCCCTTCTGTCTTCCAGACACACTTCCCAAAAAGTGGCTGTGGCAGATGTGTTATGACAGCACAGGAGAAAGATGCAGCTTGTAACTCTAGATGGCATTTTTCCCTCAGCAGATAAGGTACGCTCTGGAGGGGCTTTGCAGAACAGACAGTGCCTTCTAGTTTGGGTTATAAAACTGCTCATCCCTGACGTGGTTTTATCTATAGTCCAGACAAGAACACATCACCTCCCATAGCATGTTCACAGAAACGATGTGGTCCTTAACACAAGCCCAGGTGCGAGCGCAGAATTTGGAGATACAGGGATGAAACTTCCCTTTGCCTCAAAATGAAGTTAATAGGATTAATTATGCTGTTTGGTATGCAACAGAATGGGAAGTGCTGGGCCTGGACACCTGCTACCAATCCAGACACTGCTAAGCATTCAAGTCAACAATGAAAGAATCGAAATACATTTTTATTTGTGAATGCAATGGGTCAGGAGAACGCAAATGGTTCACTACCATGTCTCAGCTGATGAGCAGGAACACATTAAGCCATGGTAAATCCATCACTTGGAACCATCTGTCCATATTCTTCCTTTTCTCTCCTATATTGTTAAAGTCACACCAGCAACACCCCAGCTGAAAGACTCCAAATGGTTTCCAGTATGTTCCCTGACAGGATTAGATATCAAAATCATCTTAACAAATTGGGAAAATAGTCTGAAATAACCAGGATGCAATTCAATAAGGACATAGAACGTATTTCACCCTGAGGGAAGAACAATGAACCACGGAGCACAAGGAATAAACGGTTAGACAGCGCTCTGCAGAAAACGATACGGAGGCTGCAGCAGATCACAAATTCAGCTGAAACGAACAATGTCGTAACGTTGTGAGAAGAAGCAAAGCCCACCCCAGGACGGGTAAACAGTGTGTGTCGCACGCAAGACGTGAAAGGGCTGTTGCACTCCACGCTGGCAAAGCCTCAGCCAGGACAGAGTCCACTTCGAGAAACGTTTGGCTCATCTGGAGACTTCAGAGGGGAGCAACGGCACCGAGGACACGGCCACAGAACGTGACCTACAATTAAAGCTGGAAAGGTCTGGGCTTGCTCAGTTTCAAAGGGAACTTGGCAAAATTTTGCCAAGACACAGAGAGATGCTGCAAGGAAGAAGATGGAAAACCATTCTCCGCATCCACAGGGGGAGGCCAAGAAGTCACAGTTTAACTTTCTGCAGGAAAGCAAGGTCAGACACCAGGACAAGCTTTAAAACTGTGAAGCACTGAAGCAGAATGCCTGCAGTGACTTTCCAGCATGGGGTAGCTTAGGGATGGCTTAAGAAGAGAAAGACTAAATGACCTCTCACTGTTCCTTTTTTTATTCTGTGATTACTCACTAAGAGGAACGAGAATTGCAGGTCTCCAAAAAGCCTCATGAAGATGCCCCTTGGAGATGCACCAAAACGATTCTGAGGGAAGGAAGTGCTACATAAAATGTTTTCTGATGGCTCGATTCCCTGCAAACCCCCAAAGCTACCTCAGTGACAGAGTACATCGCAGTTACAATTTTGGATGTACACAGAAGTCAGGAAATTAAAAATGCTGGTTCCCACAGCAACCAGGATGCAGCCTGCCAAGAGAGAAGGAATGTTCTAGCCTAGTCAAAAGGTGTTAATTTTGATGCCTGAAGACGACTTGCACTTCCAGATGCCTGAAGAAGGCCTCGCTGAAGTCAACGAAAGCTCTCTGCTCTCACGTACAGGAAAAACTTGATCCTCAGTTTCTTTGTTCCTGAAGTATCTGCTCTTGCTTGCAGAACACAGCACAGATTTCAGTTTGGGAATTAAGATGAGAGACAGGCAAATCAATGCTGCTGCGAAGACCATCGCCGGGAACGCTGTGATCTTGGACCACGCTACACTCTGGTACTCACATCATTTGTGCTTTCCCATCCTCCAGCTCTGCGAAGAAATGACATCCCTACGTAATCATGTATTCAGATAAGAGCACTGTGGCGAGAAATAGGCGTAACTTAGGTGTTCTTAATTGCATGTTTGTATCAGGGCAAGGATATTATGGGTATACTGAAACTGGTATGGAAACAACCTCTGCCTTTAGGACTTTCTCTCGAAACACCTTCATTTTCCTGCACTGACTTTTTTCTCCTTTTTTCTTTTGGGAGCTGCATATAAAGTACGTTAGGGTGCAGTAAATTTTTTGAGAATAAAACATCAGAAGAAGGATGAACAATTTTAGTTAAGTCCAAAAAAAAAATCCTCTCCGTTTTTCACACTGATGCCTCAAGCAAAGGCTAAGGGATTTTCTTGAACTTCCAAAAAACTCCCTCTAGAGACAAGAACAATCCTGAGAGGCTAAAAGAGAGTATTTTTAAAAAGTATAAAGGTCTTCAAATGACAAATGCCTACCATAATATTCTGAACACATAGATCCAACCTTGAAACCAGTGACAAATCTGAAAGTTGACGTCCTATGGGATGACGTTAAACCTATTGATTAAGTGAGATAAGAGACTTCTCTTGTCCCAAAAGGCAGCAGAGCTGGAAAAAAAAAAAAATCGGAAACAAGTACTTGGAGAAATTATAGAAAAGGAAATTCTGTAGCAGGAGCCATTTGAAATGCAATCTCCTGAAGGCGAAGAGAAAAATGTCAAATTCTAACACTAATCCAGATGAATATCCAATGAGATACATAACGAAGGTGGCGAGAAACTTCAGCGGCAGCACAAAAAAAAGATATGATAAAGCAGTTGAGCTCTGAATGTGAAATCTAACACAGCAAAGCCAGTTCTGAACCTACCTAATCTCTTCAGCAGTTTCAAGAGTGGAAAAGGAGTGAATTAAAAACAAAAAAGGTACGGAGGCTTTTTGCTACACAGTTATAGCTACCCATCTCCTCCGAATAAACAAGGAAAAGCTAAATATAGAGGGATAAAGATAAGAAAACCAGAAGTCTCGAGATATTTCCAACATAAAAAGGCATGGCTAAACGTACGTATTTTAAATATTTTTAACTTGCTCTGCTTTTTCACGTCGTTTCTGGTAGTGCATGTCAGCAGGTGGGTTTGTGTCTGCAGCAGAAGTCATGGACAGCGTCTGATTGCCAACGGTGGCGAGAAGACAAACAGCCCTCAACATTTCTGAAAGATATTCTGACTAAAGCCGAGGTATCTGCACAGTCAGGAGCTTCAAGTCGGGTATTCAACTCCGTGTACGCTGTGTTATTATCAAGCCAACACAGACGGGTGCCATTCAGATCCTTGGAGGGGATGCTGGATGTTAGTTCATGCCAGTTGGAAGTGCCAAACCTCCAACTCAGCTTTTGCTGCGGCGTTGCCACCGCCGCCTCCGTTATCCAGAGAAGAATCGGTGAGCAGTCCAACTACACCCACTCTCAGCTGGCTGCCTTTTAATCACACGCTCAATATCTCTGAAGATTAGACAATTATTTCCGCATAATTAGTGTCCGGAATGAGGCACAAACAACATCCATAACGGGGTGATTTAGAAAAAGAAAAAATTTTAAAAGAAGGAAAAAAAGCTTAAAGACAAGCTCACTGTATTTTGAAATACAGTCCCCAGAGTCTGAAAAAAGGAAAAAAAAAATAGTTACAACTTGGATTGCTCCTCTGTCTACATGGTAACGGGGCTGCTCACGCGTGGTGTGCTTCCTCCACACCGGTGCACGTTCTACTCCTCAGCATCTTGGAAAGAGGTCCCAAAGAACGCTCTCCAGTCACAACATCTCAACACAATTTTCCTTCTTTTTCTGCTTTCATTTGCTACTTTAATGGTTGTTTTTCTATTATTTTTTTTGTTTCCTTCTCCTCCCTTTTGCTGTGCAAAGCAGTTCTGACAAATCCCAAGACACTCTCCTACTTTTAGGCCTCATTAAACTCAAAATGCTGTTCAGGGTCAATAGAAAGTTCATGAAACTCAGGAGGAAGCCTGGGATGATTAATGGTTTTACACTGAGATAATGTGAAGTTTGCCCAGTTTCCTGCTCCAGACAGGCCCACTGTCCAGCCTTTGCAGCTGTCCTCCTATCCACAGCGCTAAACACAAACAGAGGGACGCTGGAACATTTGTGCTTTGCATCTTAGGCCAAAGCTGTTCTCCACTGAATTTTTCCAGTTTGCTTTCTTGTTTTCTAAGATGTAAATCTCAGCTGAGGGGAGATGAATCTATTCAGTTCAGATGAAATTTTTTCAAGAATTGCTGCCACTGTGGAGCGGATCAGGTCCGGCTCAGCCCCAGAACAAGGGCTTTGATAGCAGGGGTGGTTGGAGAAGACCCAAGGCCACTATATGTGACATTAACAGTTTTTTTTCTGTTTAAACTTTTTACCTGTCAGCTGAGCCGCTGTAATAAGCTTAAATCTCTCTGTGTGAGGTTTAGGGTTCAGTGGAGCCCTGATGCTCGAGCTAATGCGTAGAACGGCACGTTTGAAGGAAGGCACCAATCTCAGCGTGACCCAAGGCGAGAGCAGGGTGGGAATGATCTCCTGCAGTACTAATGACAATCCTGGTGTCTGGAAGGAGTGATCTTTGCCAGGTGGAAAGCAGGGGAAAAAAAAAAAAACATAACAGGGATAAATGTCAGCTCTAACATGAATTACACGATCAATCTCCGACGAGTTTGATATTTGGAGGATATCCTGATCCACTGCTTCCTGCTGACAGGAAATAAGTTTGTTGCTACAGCTTTCAGTGACAGCAAAGGCCAACGTCCACACAAAATGCTGTTCCTGAAAATAATATTCAAGTGGGTAACATCATACATAAAAGAAAAAAGATGATGATGTCAGGGAGCAACAGTGTTCCAGCAACACCTTCATTACAATATATTTTTCATTTTAAAGAGCACACGGAGCTGACTGTGTAATGTCATGTGCAACAGGCAGCAGGAATAATTCAGCACACAAATTCAGAGAGCAATTATTATTATTATTATTATTATTTTAATCACATAAAAGGACGCTCCAGGGTTTTGTAATTTTGTGATCACAGGGAAAGAGACTCAGAGGCAGAATAGAAAAGCTGCACCAAGTGATTGCACAATTGGAGGTTACTGTTTCTCTTCTGGTAGTTAGAATGTTGCTAAATTAATATTTTCATCCAATTACCTTTCCCATGTTAAATATTCATACATCAACTCCTCTTGCTTCTAATTGAGGTGGGCCCATTTCCTGCCTGCTTCATGGTTTCCTAGCTAAATCCCTGATGAAGGAAGCAGTTTGGAAAATGTTTGCATCAATAGGCAAGACTGGATGGTTGAAGGGACTAACTCTGAGACATGGAGCCTTCTGTATGCAACTGGGCCCAGGACCTGAGCTGGTGGTCAGAAACCACTCCAGCAGCTGTTAAAAGTTCCTGTGAAAGGAGCTTGGTGGTGTAAGTCCAGTGGAGAGACGTTACTTGAATTTCTGAATCCAGACCAGAGACTGGGCAGGTCACAGTGTCACAGTGCAGTGATAAAATCCTGCAGGATTGCACTGCATTTGCCAGGGAGATAAAACCTGAAAGTTTCTGAATCTCAGAACCATCAACTTGGTACTTTCTAGAGGCCTCTCTGTACATATTCATGTGGTCACTATTTTTCTTCCCCAGCCACTGCAATCCCCTTTTATCTTGGGGAGCCAAAATAGCACTATTTCCAGGCAACTGAGACCAATGACCTCCTGTCTTCAAAACAAACTGTCAGGACAGTTTAGGCCAAAGTCTGAGCCGAGTACACAAACACAGCCTAAGCCACCGCTGATTTTCCAAGAACCGTTATCCAGCCTGTGCAGATAGCCCTGTGTACTCTGTCACCAAGAAAGCAAACATGGAACAACACGGAGGGCCCTACACGAGGATGAAGTCGAAGTGCCTTACATCCTTTAGATCCAGCTGCTGTCAGATCTCTGCCACCCAGCTCTGGTGACCTGGCCGTGTCCTGGATGTGACAGTTGTCACATGGATTCACATCAGAAAGCTGCAGAGCCTCACAATGATGCACAAATTCGGCATATGCTGGGAAGCGATGGCTGTGACAAGGCAATTCATAGTTTTAGGCGTGACTTCAACTGGGGAGAGAGGAAAAAAGGGGGGAAATCTAGCTAAAGATTGCTATTTTTATAGCAAAATTAATATACTAATGTGCAGTTAGGTGGTGAAAAATTGCTGTCTAACAGCACAGCAAGGTTCCATGTTTACTTGCTGTCACTGATTTCAGAGCAAACTGGCTCAGGTTATAAGTCAAAGAAGGATTCTTCTGCTGCCAGCACTGCACACTTCAAGAGATATCTGAAAATCAGGCTTCTTACCTTATCATTGTTAAAAGACTCTGCAATCAAAATGTAACTGACAATTCAGCTGATGCATGAGCAGAAATAGATGCCAGCTCACTCTCCCATAGCTAGAGAAACTCTGTAAAGCTAACAGGATTTTAAAAACATTTTGTCAGAAAAATAAGTGGCTATGACAGACCCAGGGAGCGGGCAGAATAATAATTCAGCTATCTAATGCTGGATATCACAGTGACGGGTGCATTTCAAGTGCTGCGCTACATAATACGGTTCCCCTCTACGGCAGCCTCACTCCCAGAAATTCAACATGCTTTGCAAACATCAATTAATTTAATGCTCACCACACCGAAGACTGGAATGCTGAGATGCTGGGGTAAGAAGGGTTAAAATACCTAGATCAGCACTGGGAACAGAATATATACCGTGGATTTCTAGCCTTCACCCTTAGCCACAAGCCCAGCTGTGCCATTTTTCTTAAATAGTTCTCCTAAACAAGCATGTTTTGGGCCTGATTCTAACAGTGGCCAGATACTCTGAGCATCTTCCTTGAGTTAGCTTAAGTGCAGACAGAAATTTTGCAGATAATTCTGAAAACCCCGCAGTTGTGCAGTCATTCACATGGGAACCTTGTGGTGCAAGTTTTATTCTAACAGACAACATCCTTCCACCCTAGTAGCGTGCTTTGCCCATTTCCATGGCAGAATTTCCAGGGAAATAATCACACATCTGAAATGGCTGCAAGTTCTCAAGCATGTTGACCTCACTGGAGGGCATGAGATGGGATGTTTAGCATGGCACATCTTATCACAAGCATCACGGATGAATAAATAATGCTTATGAAAGAACCCCAGCTAGTGGGTTTAAGGAAACGGCTTTCAAGTTGCAATGATTATAAATGACAGCAATCAGAAGACTTCTGTACAAAGAAGCTATGTCTAGAACGTGGGAGAATCTTGATGAAATTGATGCCCTTGGAATAGGATTTGGGGAGCATCAATCACAAGTAGGAACGTAAGACCAAGCCACCAGATGAAAGTCCAAGGGAGTGGGAATGCTGCCATGCAGAGTAAGTAGCAGCGTAGCACTCGGCTGGTGGACAAGTCTGGTCTGATCTCTGGGTATGAAGTATGGAAACTGTACAGACACTCTGTCCCAGCTACGAGCTGCCACCTTCCAAGGCAGAGGAGAAAGGAGATTAAGTAGGGTGGAGATACAGGAGCTTTTCTGCCTGCGATTTTCCTGCCATCAGGGCAGACGTTGGGGAGGGATGCTAGCTCATGGCTGTGAAGAGAAGCAGAATGCTATGTAGGAGCAGAAGGTGAACATATTTCGTGTTTCTACTTTCGTGTTTATTTCGTGTTTCTACTTTGATTAGAGAGAATATTTGATAAAGAGCAGCTCCCCCGCTTCCCCCAGGGTGAGGCTGCTAAACTGAAGGCTAGGCTGCAAGTGAGCACCACATCCACAACAGGAAAATGTATCACCCTGCAAGAACTCAATTGCTTCTCATGCACACAAACATACTTGAAAATAGCCCGAAAGAGGTTCCTTCCCTCCCACAGGGAAGCAGCTGCAGAGAAATCTCAGCTTAATATTGACACCTCCAGCCTGGAGAGTACCCGATTTGCCTCCATTACATCTGTAGTTTGGAATAAAAAGATGCATGATGTGGCAGGAGGGGGAAGGGACAACAATGAAGGCAAACAGTGCCCTGTCCTAATTTCTAAAAGCCTCTGAAGACAAGAGGCAGAGAGGGCTGCAGCAACGGATTGCCTAATGTTTCCATTCTTTACCAGCCACAGTTAAAAGAAGGAAAAGCCTAGTAAGAGGCTGAAATGTACCATGTAGCTTTTCTGCAATTGTCTGCAAATCCTCGTGCTCCGGAGCATTTTCCTTGAAAGTGCTCACAGGCACACTACAAACAAGCGTAAGCACTGCCAATTGTTTTAGCATGATAAATGCATTTAAAAGCTTTCAATATTTTTGTCTGTTTACAGGCACGCTCCTTGAGGAATTTTGACAAGCTTGCCAGAATGGAAAAGTTGCAAAATGCTTAACTTAGTGCTGAAGTTAATACAAATTCTCAAGTCAGAAAGCTGGGTATTCTTGGGGCGTTGAAAGAAGGCGGCACAGGACGAACAAACCCAAATCCCCGCTCCTGACAAAGTGAGACTGCGCAAGAGCAGGGTGACTGCCATGAGGATGGAGCCAGGCTCTTCTCAGTGGCATCCAATGACAGGACAAGGGGAAATGGATATAAGCTGGAACATAGGAGATTCCGCTTAAACATGAGGAAGAACTTCTTCCCAGTAAGGGTAGCAGAACACTGGAGCAGGCTGCCCAGAGAGGTTGTGGAGTCTCCTTCTCTGGAGATGTTCCAAGCCCGCCTGGACGCGTTCTTCTGTGATCTGATCCAGGTGGTCCTGCTCCGGCAGGGGGATTGGACGAGATGATCCTTTGAGGTCCCTTCCAATCCCTGACATTCTTTGATTCTGTGTGTTTTGGCCATCCTGGAAGACACATGATGCTATTTCCACCTTCAAACACATCTCAGTTCCTCAAAGCTAAAGAGACCTCTGAGGGAGGCCTCTTCATACAAAGCACTCAATCTCTACATCTACTGTCTGAAAGATCACATTCATGTCATGTACCTGATGTAAAGAAGGCCTGGGACACCTAGAGAGGGCAAAACCAGGAATGGGAATGTTTCTTCATACTGTATTAGTTCAATTGCTTTGCCCTGAAGAAGTAAAGCTCACAGATAATTTGCTCCCTGAAGAACTCTATTCCACCCTAATCTGGGCAAGGGGACTCTGGGAGATAACGTCTATAAAACCAAGTCCTATGGAAAGAAGCTGAGAGACCTTTGTACAGCAAGTCTTCCCCAAGGAGGAGTGGGAAAGCGCTGCTAAAGCAGATTCTGCTGGCCTTCCTCCAACTTCTGCACCTTCCCACCATGGCACAACCCGCGCAGACGAGGCCAAACTCAGACAGAGTAAGCAGAGAAATGCGTTGAGTGAGTGCAAATGAGGAAAAAGACAATTTATAACCCAGAAAGTCAACGCGTATCCCACCAGAAAGGGCAGGGGAATAGCACTGAAATTATGTAAGTGGCTCACATAAAAAAAAGGTAATCTGCTAAAGAGTAAAATTATATAAGCCAGTAAGCACACAGTATAAAGAGCCTTTAATATTGATTCACTCACTCAATATTTCATGGAATTCACATCTTGCTCAACAGTGGAGAAACGAGAAAGAAAAATGTTCAGTTTGGTCAGGTCTTGACGTCTACAAGCTTAGACAAATAGCGGCATTGTCAGGTTTGGACCGACTTCATGTTTTAATAAAGACACTGGTTGGTTTTAGCACCGTTCTCAGACGCGTTTGGGGCCAGATCCGCACACAGAGGTGGTGATAGAGGCTGGGCACTCAGAGACGCCTGCAGGAATGAGATTGCCAGCAATGGAATACGAGTAGGTAACCCCTAGGAGCTGTGTTGAAAGCCTCATTTTGTAAAAACGGAAAGAGGAAAGAGATCAAAGCTCTTACAGATACCTCCCTGCATGGCAGAGAAAGGAACTGACATGGACACATGACCTTTAAAAATAGGCAACGAATTTGCACTAAAATTGATTCAGAACTCACCAAACATGTTACCGATGTGGCCGTTCTTAGACAGCGGTCGCAGTTCATTTTTTCCAAGTGCGTATTGTTTGTAGTTATCCCAGGCGAATTTCATCATCTGTAAAAAGAAAAACTGAATGAAAGCGCTTAACAGAACTGAAAGTTTTCTGAACTTCAGCTCTGGGAACGAACAGGAGTTTCCCATTCACAGCTAAACCCAGCAACCAACAGCCCATTGATTATAAAATCCATTTGCATTGAACGCTTATGAATGGGGCTGCATTCAACAGTTTGCTGAAGTCTCAAACTCATCATTCCCAGTGCAGAACTTGGGATTGGCACATCTCGGAAGTACCACAGTATCCAACACACTGAGAGTCCACTTCTCCCTGGGCTGTGCAAACCAAGTGAGAATTCTAGAAAGATGCCTCCATCTCTGAATTCCCCACCTTTTTCGAGCAGTATCAGTGTTTCAGAATGGTAACTAAAATGAGATAAAAATGTAAGGCTGCTATATCCCTAGATATAGGGATGTAACCTTCTGAGTTTTTGCATTTCTTTACGACAGCGATAATGAAACTCGATCAAAGTGCTAAACCACCCAGCACCTGCCCACCTGGCAGCAGTTGCACATCCAACTTTGGCAAAGCAGCACCCCCGAGGTGCTCAATATGCACTTAATACCGTGGTGAGCAAAGGAAGAAATTGGTCTTTCTTCAAGGGCTGTGCAGAAGTTTTCTTTCTATTTATTAACAGAATACTTTCATAAAGGAGAAAGGGAGGATCCATTACATTTTGATATCTTCCTATCAAAACTCAAAGTGCTTTCTTCAACAAGTCTTGCAGATGGGCTGGGTGATTTCTGAGTAACCCCTTCCAACTCAAACAATTCCTTTTGGGACATTTGAACTGTCCTGCCTGAGCTCAGCACATTAACCTTTCCCTGAGGACTGCAAGGCAGCGGGTTTGTGCAGGTTCCAACACACACACACACACACACACTCCAACACAGCTTTTTCTGTCCTCCTGCCCCTTTGGCTCCAGCTGGTAGGAAAAATTAAACCTACAAGTATCCTCTCTTCAGCTAGGAGAGACTAGGACTTGTCAGCTTCTAAAGGGTGCCTTAAATAAAGCTCCCTTTTATAATCCACACAGCCTGGCTCTGAGCAGTTTCAGCCCCAGCACTGCAGTGACCTGTACATTCTTTGATTCAATCCCTGGAAAAAAGTCAGATAACAAAGGGGAAGAAGGTGGCTTCAGAGAATCGACAATATTCTCCACCGCCGCTCAATAATGGCACGAGTCTTCTAAAACGCTTCACTCAAACAAGACATTTGAGAGAAAATGGCAGTTTAAAACAAACCATTCCTCCACAGAGTGCCCCTGGCTGGTGTCTGCAACAGCATTTACCGTGCTATTTCAGGATCGGAATAAGCAGGTTACTTTGGTCTGAAATTCCTACTGTCATTTCAGTTCTTACTTTCATCCTTCCCTCCAGCTGTGTGTTTCACAAACCCAACACTCTGGCAGTATCCTCCTTAATTCGCACACAAAACACCGCATCACCAGATTTCTCCCCCCTCTCCTTTTTAAACATCAAGCTTCCAAAGTAAAGTTGCACAGAGCTGGTCATATGGACGAGGATAAACATTTGCTGAACTGGTTGATAACATTCAGACTTCGACACCACCAGGAGAAGGAATGCTGGACAAACAAAGTCAATTTGGGTTTTCAAAACTCAGTGGGATGAATTAGTCACTGGAGCGCTCTGCTCTGAGGAAACTAAATAATGAAAAAAAAAAAAAAGAAACCCTCCACAAAACTCAAACATGCCCCAGTGAGGTGTCTTGGGGTGTTTGTTCTATTTTCGCTAGATCTCTGGGTTTTTTTCAGTGGCAGCATTATTCGAAATGGGAAGTTCTCGTTCTTCATTAATGTAACAAGGCAAATCTTTGAGGAACTCTGGACTCTCTGCCAGTACCGAGCAAATGCTTTTACGTCTCAGAGCTTGACCCTGAAGTTTAGTGCAGGAAAGATGGTGTTTCCATAAAGACAGCTTTCCCATAGTGAGCGAAAGGGCTCGTGCAGCAGAAAGGAAACAGCCAGGCGATCTATTCAGCTCATTTCTCTCCTAAATCAGAGCTGAGGAAGGACGACCCACCCTTCTGGCACAGAGAGCCTGGACACGGAGAGGATGTGGAAACGACTCTGTTTTGTTGCACAAAACTCCTAATGCTGTAATTCTGAATCAGCCTTATTTTAAGCTGAGTATGAAGTTTAAAGTTATTTCCTTCCCTCAACTTTAACCCCATCATTCCAGAAGGTTCAAAGTTTCTTCCTGAAAGCATGTGAGAAACCTGGGCATCTCTGCCACACTGGCACAGACAGCTCCCTGGGATCCATCCTGTCCATCACAGGCCAAAAAATTACCTTGGGTTTCCCTTCAACAGCCGCTTCTATCCTACAGGGAAATCTCCTTCTGCCTTCTCGCACGAGGAGGGACTGCGTGAGTCCTGCCGACAGACACCCCAAAGTGACTCACTTCTTACAGGACTCCCAAGTGCTGTTTGAATAAATATGTTTATTCTTAATTTGCCTATGCAACCATTTAAGCTGCATTTGTCACGGCGTTGCAAAAAGTTCCACTACAAAATGGTTTTGTGGGCTGTGCTGACTGCAGTGTCTTAAACTCTCCTTCTCTGTTCTGTCCTGAGCTGATTATCAGGCAGACAGAGGATGGATGAGATTGGATATGCTGCCTCGTTGTAGTAAAGGCTTGTCAGTTTTCCTTTACGTGAACCAAATTTTGCTCACTGCTTTTAAACCCTGTGTATTTGGGAGGCAAGATGCATAACGTGGTACCCTTCCATTTTCCAAGATCAAGCTTTCCTCTCTCTAACGATGGGTCCAAAAGCAGCAACTGGAAAAGTTTAAAAGCCAAAAGCATCTGTGCCATTCTGCCTATTCTGGCTTTCTGCAGCTGTCCTTCCAATCCAAATTTAGCAGTTAACTTCCTAACCACTAAAGAGATTCATCAAGTTTCTAAAAGCGGGGACTCCACATTTATATACCCTACGGAGGACTGAGATGGAGCTTCCAGAAGCTTTCTCTGACAGAGGTTCCAAACGCTGGGCTGCAGCAGAAGGGGATGGAGCTGAGAGGTGCAAAATGGGAACATGCATAGCGAGATGTTTAAGTCCACTTTCTGATGAGACACCGACGTTAGAAGCGAGTATTTTATGCCATTCTAGTCATGACAGATCACAATACGTCAGCATTAACATTATGCCATCTTAGATTTGAAAAATGGCACCAGAACCACAAAAATTATGGAAATAGATTCATAATTTTATATTTTGTTCCCACCAGTGTGCCATCTGCCATCTAATAGACAATTATCTATTTGGCCCTGAAATTCTAATCACCCTGGCTTTCAGCTGATTTATAGTGGAGACTTCCACATTTATAATTGAGTTTGTCGGATTGCTCTCTTTTCTATAATCTGTAAGTCATTTTTTACTTTCGAGAGTTTCAGTTACCCAGCTAGATGATTATATATTTAAATCACTACAAGAATCTAAACTGATTTCTGAAAACCCACGCTACCACTTCCATCATTTAGGCCATTACCTTTCCTTGTGCTTTGCTCCACCCAAACCCGAAAAAGATGCTGCTCTCAAGCCCAGGTGTGTTTCACAGGGGCAGCAGCCTTGCAGAGCCCGGCGCCGAGACCGAAGCCCTGCACCGAGCTGTTTGCTGGTTCAGGGACTTCAACAACATCTTTGCAGGTTCACAACACTGCAGGGTTTAGATTACACAAAAAAAATAAACGTAGAACAAGGCTAGGTCAAAACTGCTTTCAGGGCATTTTTTTATTTAACGTATGGAAATATTTTTATTTCGAAGTCAGCTTTACAAATACTCTCCTTTAAAATACAGGGCCAAACACTAAGTGCTTGTGTCCCTTCAAATACTGCAGCATGAAATCATACAAGTATTTAATATTTTCTCTGATGCCCGGAATTTCTCCATCAGCTAAGCCTAACAAGAACACCACAACGGCACCTACACCGCCACCACAGCTTTGCCCATTCTCTCATTTCTCTTTGCTCTTGACATCTCTTAACTCAGCAAGAACTCTTATGTTTTCCGAGGTCAAATATGCCAAATAACATTAAAAAAAAAATCATCATTCTGGATGTAGTAACTGCAAGCATCAAAGTTGATAACGCTCCCTCTCCGCACACGCTACACTACGGGAGGGCACCGCTGCCCCTCGGTCCGGCAGTGCCTTTATGATGCCACCCAAGCTGTAACAGGAGATACTGAACAGCTGGGATTTACAATTTCTGCCCTGTGTACTACAGTCTTGATTTTCAGAGTGCCATCACTTTACTGATTTTCAGGGAACCTGAGGTTACGGAAAAATCAGACTCCAGTGGAAAGGTATTCGGGAAGAATTCAGAACAAAAAGGCACATAGCAAGTTCTGCGATTCAGGTAATGAAGAATCAGGGCTCAGGATAAAAACCTGACCAAGGAAGAGTTTTCACCCTGAAGATATGCGCAAATCTGATGTTAAACTTGAATATATGTAGTAACTAAACCACTGAAAATCCCTGGGTTTATGTACTTGCAAAAAGCAGAGAGATGAGGGGACAAAAAAAAGAAAAAAAATCCCCCACACTATCACTTGCCCTCCTTTTGTTACCAGGGAAGATTTCAAAATGCAGAGCATTCCCAAACAGCTATTTGATTAGTTTTATCCATCTAGGCTGGGATAATTAGTAAATGCTTAAAAGATGAAATCTAAATATACCAACCAATCAGCCCCTTTCAAGAACTTCCAAGGAACATTACACAAAGCCATTATCTTCACAAGATAACCACTTTCGTGGCTCTTTAGCCTCCATTCTTCAACTCCCCTCCAAATATTTAACTATTAAGCTATCTTAGAAATTCCCAGTTTGGGTTTTCAAAAAAAAAACACCAAACACAAAAACCCCACAAATCAAAACACACACACAAAAAAAAGGAGGGTGGTGGGTGTAATTTCAAAAATTTCTGTCCCTATTGTATTTCTTATTTGTTTTTTCCCACTTCAAATTATCAGACAGGTTTCTCTTCCTCTCTCTGCAGTTGGAGGAAGATCAGTTGTCATATCAGTTTCAAAACTAGGACCTGTTCTTTCCCATCTCCAACCTTCCTGCTACCCCAAAATAGCCCTGTTCTAGTTTGGATTTTTAACCTGTAATATAATGCCATATATTTTCCCCAGCTGTGTAAAAAATAATTTGCCACATGACAAGATGCAGAGGAAAAAAAGAACCAACTGTCAGTCTTGCAGGCAGAAGACAAAGTCTGCCTGAACACACCAGGATAAGCCATTTACATTTGGAATAATGGATGGTATTTTTTCTAATCAGACTTGCATACACTTGTATAATTCAGGATTGACTGCGGGAAAGGTAATGAAACAGTACCATGTTTATTATCTGTTGCTGTTTTTAATATTATCACACCAAGATATAAATATCCATACAAACACTCTGGCAGAATGTTATTAAAAGGCCAGAATTTATTTGAAAATCTTTAATATAAAGCTGAGCAACTTCTCAGGCTACCTCTTTGGGACGCTGTCCTTAGAAATGTTTTTATGTTAATAGCAAAATAATAACAAAAAAAGCTGTGTGTTAACTCCAGTGGACTGAAAGGTTCCATTTAGGCAGACACTAATATCCACAGGCTTTTCCTTCATGGGTTTAAAAGCCTGTAACTCGCAGAACAGATAGTGCTTCAGCACACGAGAGACGTTACCAAGCAACCCACAGAAACGGACACCAACATTGATAATCCATTCTAAAGTAATTACATTTTATAATTAAAGATTACTGTAAATCCAATAGATCCCAACAGGAACTTGAGCAATTTAGAGACACGCCAGCTAACCCGCCTGTTTTACAGCATCCATGTTAGCGTCCGTCTTTGAATAAAACATTAAGGGAACTGCAGAGATTTCCATTTAACAGGCCTTCAAACAACTGATAACCATTCCAGAGCCTCACCTTGGTTAAGTGTTAATCTAAACTCACCTCATTTCTCCACCTTTATTTAAAGCACCATTCTTCTTCTATCTGATGGTAAAGGGGTGACTGCACATAAAACCCGAGACTGTTACTACCAAAGGAAAGCCCTGGCAAAACCAAGTGAACACAACTTCATCGACTCCACCACGACAAGGTATTTCCTCTCTGCTTTCCTCTCCTGACCCTTCTCATACACCTGCTGGGCAACTTCCACTCCTGTGTGCCTCCGCTCATCCACCCGCAGCACAGACCCCGTCCTCTTCTTCTGAGAGCACGGGGCAGAATAAAGAGAAAGAACCAAAGTGTACTGAACAGCACACAACTGAGGTCACTCGGTGAATTCGTGGTCAATATTCTTCCACCCGATGATCCTGCAGACCCAGAATCATTTTGCAGGAGATGGCAGTAGCAGACACCGGGTCAAAACCCAATGCCTGTCTACATGCGCCTGGCATCGCTGATGATGCGATATGGCAGCAACGAGGGCGGGTACCTGGGCAAGGTCCTCGACTCAGGAGAGTATAAATTATTCTGAATCCACACGGTAACATCTCTCTTAGTCAAAGAGGTGGTCTGTGCGAGCCAACGCAGGGATTACACGCACAACTGTAATGATAACAATACCACAAGACTGATTCCTGTCGCAAACTCACTTCCTCAAAAGCAAATTTCTGCAAACACACCCTTTGGAATGATGCCCAAAGCTCAGGCAAGCCTCAGCTCTTTGACAACTGCCTTTGCCACTCTTCTGCTCAATTTTTCCTTAAACAGAAGATAAAGGTTCATGTTGCCATACCCCAAGCACCGGTCCGAGTACACAACTCTTCCCATGTGCTCTGGCTCTTTATAACGGATTCCAAAACAAATTTCAAACCTTGTCAGCCTACTGACTGTAAATACATCGGCTGATTGTTTAGTCTTAGATGGCAGATAGATACTGTGAATTACCTGCTACATGTCGCTTTATCTAGGAGTAAATATAACAGTAATTCAAGCAACAGGTGAGTGCGGCTTTGCTTCAGATTTTTCTGGCAAACTCTCGGCAGCTTGTTTTGAAACTTGCATGGGTGGGTTTTTTATTACATCAGTTACTACCACAGCTCACTCACTCTTGCACAACAGCCAAAGACACAGCAGACCATTGCTCAGAAAACCGATCTCCGTCATTGGAAGCAATGCAGGAATTCTTTATGAAGTTAGAAGAAATCACCTTCCATCACGCAGCCACAAGGCACCTTGCAGCAAGGTGCAACAACAATAAAACAAGTTTCGACTTCTACTTGCTGTTCCCAGAAAGACAGGCCAGCTGAGTAAAGGAGATCTATTCAGCTCAGATTTGCAGAGGTAAGCACTCTCGGCCCACCACAATCAGGAAAAAAGTAGGACTAGAAGCCTGATTTGCACTGGTGGAACAGGAGAAAAAAAAAAAAGCAGAGTAGTCCAAGGTCATTAGTGACAAGGACAGAAATAGAACTCAAGAGTCTTCCTGACTCACTGCCCCTGCTAGGAAAGCTGAATGGGAGAAAGAACAGCTCAAAACACAATTAAACTAACTCCTAATTAAATTCCTAATGCAACTAGATTTAACCGTGTCAAGAGGGGAAAAAAAATCCTGTGATAGGGCTATCTCAGGCATTAAGACCCAGCTGGATCCAGCTGCATCTAAATCAGGAAACATGTCAGCAAGAGCAGTTGATTTTGCAGTTAGTTCCTTAATGAGATGCTAGACTGTAAGAGGACGACAATGGTTTTGAGAACAAATTTACAAGTCTAGACCAAAGCACAGGGTGATTTAGTAGAGAGATGAGAAAAGCTGTAGTCTCATCTCGTTCACTTCCCAGAATCAAAGCTCGTGGACAATTCTAATAGAAATAAAAGGTATTGGTGTTCTCGGGCACCCTAATGCTGTCAGCTTCATGTCTCCTCCAAGCCTCTATAACTGATCAAACATACCGTATTCCAGAGCACGACCGAAGCCGACGCTGTACAACAAGGCCAGCAACAAAAACGATGAAGATTCTTCTGGTCCTGAGCTTGTTACCTCTAACTGCTGATCACACGCTTGCTGTCACAAGGTTTAGAGAAGTTGTACCAAAAGGCAACGCATGATGTCCAGTTTGCACCTGGCAGTCTTGGCCAGAGGAACTGACCCTGTTAAATCTGAGGGGTGATTTCTTCCCTAGATGGATACTCAAAAGGTAATTTGGCATGTTGCAAAAAAAAAAACAACCCTGGAGTCAGTGTCAAAGAGCAAATCTAACTATAGCGTGTGTGATACAGATGAAAGTGAAGATGTTGTGCCAGCAAACATACAGCAAGCAAATAGCAAGACACAGGAAAGATGAAACAATGAAGAGAGGACACTTCGAGGAAGCTGAGCTTAAATCCATAGGAATAATGATGATCTCCCTTGTTATTACTACAGAATGAAGGCAGAAGTAGCTCTTTGAGTAACATCTCTAAGTATGAGGAAATTGGAAAAGAAATTTAAGGTCATTACGAACCATTGGGTTGTTTGGGGATTTTTTTTGATATGGTGCAGAATTTGAACTCGTTTACTGCTTCCATGCATTGAGATTTTCCACCCAAAAGAGATTTCTTAAATGGAAATTTCTTAATTTCTTAAATACCTGTAGCACTTAAACTTAAAAGTGCTTTCAAAGCAGGAGATATCAGAATGTGTTCAAGTAACAACTGAAGACACGAAATCAATCTATTTTTGTAAAACATAAGAATACTAGACAATAATATTCTAATATTAGAATACTAGATACTTAAGAGTATTAAAATATACCTATGAACTACAACACACTGTGCTGTACTTTACCACGATGCTAGTCTCAGGAATTATTGTATGTGCTGCACCATGGAAGCAAAAAGGTGCCATATAGCCACACACACGCATCTACAGACTTTCATGCACAAAGAGGCATATCAAGCAAATATTTTCCCCAACACTACTGCCATGTCACAAATCATTACCTTTACATTCTAATGTAATGGTTCACTTCACAAGATTACCTCTGCTAACAAAGTTGCATATTAGGAGATGTCTGTCAAACACACAACAACTCTTTCTACAGCCACTGCCAGGGGTTGCATGCACAAAGGGTGGCACACGGACCCGGAAAGCAATATGCTTTGTGCGACACTATTATTTGGATTTTTCAAGTCCTTTTAACTCTAGGTTGGACAGTCTGGTAATGGCTTTTCTTAGTGACTACTATTTCATTCCGGCATGCTTTGAGGAAAGAAAGTGGAAAAAAATTACTTACCTAGTAATTGTGCTTCTTCAAATGTCACCTCAGAGACCCTCTCCTGAGTTTTGTGCCTGCAGCAGAAATCATGCAGGAAATTCCCCTAGCTCTTAAGATTTTGGGCACTGTGACATACCTATAAGCTGCCTTGAGGGCTCTTACATTTCAGCTACATCCCTTCAAGCATGTACAGCACATGGTCTTCGTAAATCCCTAATTACACACAGACTACAAACTCTCCTTAAAAGCGACCAACATTCCAGGTGAATGATGTACAATGACCAGTCAAACATCCAGGCCAGAATCCATCAGCTCCTCACTGTAATACCCCCGTGTTAAAAGAGAAGGTGGATGGAAACAAAAACACTAAGCAAGATTGTTTTTCCAGACCTGCATTATGACAAGGTTAAGTAATTTTCTCTTTCCCTAATGATACCATCTGCACAGGACTCTCATTTCTGGAGAGCTGGAGCCCAAGGGGATGCTCTAAAAGAAGTTGTAGCAATAACTAACCAAGAATGGGCAGACTGAAAGGAAAAAAATATTATGGGGACATTTTTCATTTCTTTTTCAAGGAAAATAATAAAAAAAAAAAGAAAAAAAAGGTCTCTAGAACCTATTAGGCCTACCTGTTTGACAGCCTGCGGGACAGACATCAAATAGATCAATTACAAAAAGAAACAAAACAGAGAAGATATGAGGTTTTGTATTCCTAGGCCCTGGATGTGGGACCAGGGCACGAATACTCCATGGGTATGGAAGCGAAAGACTAAACAGGGGCCAGAGTCTCTGTGCATAAATCTGCCACGGAGCCGTCCAGAGGGAACTAACTGAAGGCCTCCTCGCTCAGAGCAGAAATCTCCTGACGGTCACCACGAAGCAGTTATGGAAATCATGATGCACCGCAAGGCAGGGCTCTGTGCAAGGCTCTGAAGCCAGCACAGCTGAAGAGCTCCAGCTCAGCCAAAGAAACATTTCCAAAGCTTTTTCAGATATAAAAAGTGAAGACCACTCTCACAATCAGCTGTATCCTCTTTCGGGAAAGAGGAGATTTCTCAGCCTGGGACGCAGCACGATGCTTTGGAACACAAGCGATGCCGAGAGCGCTGCTAAGTCAGCGTAGGGAGCCAGGTGGATAAACCGAGCCGATCCACACCGCAGCTCGAGGTAGAACCTCGGCTAATGACAACCTGAACGGGCCTCTGACAGGCCTTTAAATCTGGAAAAGGGAATCACAGCTTTGAACAGGACCCGTACTGTAAGATGTGAAGGGAGTCCCTTCACCTCGGAAGGAAAACTTAGCACAGTTACAGGTTTGCTCAGCAGCTCAATATACACGTCTCACTCTTTCTATTTCAGGACCACGCATCTGATCTGTCTCTTTCCTCCCAGCACCAGCAAAGCGTGAATTGCTTGTGACACATGGATGGCTCAAGGGCCCAAAAAGCAGTCATAAGCAGATGGGATAACTGAAGGAAGGAAAGAAAGAAAGAAAAAAAAATTAAATATAGGCCAAGAGCTACCCTGTATTGCGTCTGTTTTGTACTGTGAGAATGGACTTTGGGAGCAGAAGAAACATCTGTTTGGAAACTGTTTTTGTCTCAGTCTGAATGCTGGAACAGGAGAAAAGAGGGAGGCCGAGAACTGCCAGCACACCTCGTGCTTTATCTCACACTTGGATGGCTTAACAGGAGAGATCTGGGAGGATGAGTTTAGTTTAATGATTTCTTGCTGGTTCACCTGCTGCCCATCTGTCTTTGCAGTCCTTGCTCGGAGGGACGGATTGGAGCATCGCTGTCCTCTCCCCTTTCAAGAGTTGCTTGTGATCTGAACTTCTGAAGAGAGGAACAGAGCAATTCTCAAGCATTAAGTAGTCAGCAGAGATTAGCCCAATAATTTATCAAAGGTAATAGCTAATAACAGACACAAGAAACTTGCTCACAGCCTTCCTAGAGCCTCATGTCAGAATTGTCACCTTATAAAAGTGTTATAAGGAATTCTTGGAACACAGTAGCAAATTTATTAGCCAGAGGCTGATAAACTCTTCCAAGAGTCCCTCCGTCAACAATAAATCATACAAATCAGGTTGCAAATACTGGATCTTTAATAAAAATGAAGTTAGTGGAGTGGATGTTAGAACAACATTAGAATTCAGCTGGCAGGACGAAGGGGACTCGCTTTCATTTAGCCTGACCTCCCCTCACGAGAGGGACCAGGGCTTGGCCCTGGCATCATTCCAGCCCTGCACCAGACAGTCATCATGCAACAATGATTAATGAACTGCTGAAAGAACGAAGCAAGAAATGGAAAGTTAGGAGACTTGGGAAATAAACTAGAGAAAAGAACCACAAAGATTCATAAAAATTGGAGACAGAAGGCACCTCCTAGGTCACAGACTCCATGCCCCTGCCAATGTAGAAGTGGCTCCCACAGTCCTGTGCTGGCCACGCTTCTTTTCAAGACCTAAAGAACAAGCTTCCACTCTGTTCCACTTAGCAAATTTCACCCTAATATTCAAGTTAAAACTGTATTTCTTTAGGTCTTCGAAATCCAGAAATGAAGAAACCAGAAGACAGCTGTCTACTGCTTTATCCTACAGCAGCCAGGGAGTTGTCTTTCAGAAATCAATCTTCTGAATTATTCTACTGTGCAGCCACTGATGAGAGTGGGCAGATCCACATCCAGCAGCGACAATGTTCTGGTTGTTGGAGAGCTCACTAACACGCAGAACAAACGTCTGATGGATAAGATAATCAAATACAACTATGATGTTTCAGGACTGAAGAATTCTAACACAGTATCAGTATTGGAGGAAGGTCTTCAAGAAAGCCAGAACATCACCAGAAATCAGCCAAGGATTTGTTTGGGTTCACCTAGCGTAACGCTGAACTACCAACATAAATATCTGTCCTTCCTAGATAACTCCAGAGGAAAACGGAGGCTCAGATGGAAGAAGAGCCAGAAACATCCACATTTCCACTAGAAGCATTTTATTTGTGAGCTGGGCTGCTAACCCAGACAGCAGGAGGGTTTCAGGATGGATGAAATGTGATTACATGATAATTATCTTTTTTACTTTGCAAAGTACATGGTTATGCACTTTCTTTACTGCCCAGGGAAATCATGTTAACACAATTAGAGCAAGAAGTCTGCTTTAAACACGGTTTGCTCGGACGTTACTAACATGGTTCCAGTTCTCAGTACAGAGAGTCTTCAGAGCCATCTTGCTCCATAAATCAGTGGGAGATCTGTCACTGACTTCCTCTGAAGCGAGTACCAGCTCTTAAAGAAGAGACGTTCTCTGGGACGCACAGAACATATAGCTTCACTGTATATCATCACCCTGTGCAAGTGCTTTTGGCACCATGAGATGCTGTAGAATTTCTAAATCTCTTGCATTTATTATTCTTTGCAGCCTTACTCTTAGCATATCGTTCTACCCACTAATAAACTCAGAGAGAGAAATATAACAGCAGCTCTATGGCCATGCAATAGAAGTGTTGGAGGCCAGATTAGAACTAATGAGATCCTGGCTCCCACTCAATCACAACCATCAGAACAATTAGCTCAAATAAGCCCGAGAACTCTTTTCTGCTCAGCTGTCGTCTGCCCATCCTCCCCAGTAACTTCTGAGCTGGAAAACTTCAATTGGGTTTGACAGAGGGTAAAGGTCAGAAAGGAACTGAAGTTCAGTGCAAATTGTCAGCAGGCTGGAGGAGAGCCCCACGGAGCGCCCTGCTAAGGGCAGGGGAGCAGCACATGCTCCTGCTCTGCTCGGCCACAGCCCGCTGGGCAGCGGGCAGCTGTGGGTGCCAAGCACCCAGAGCAGGATCATTGCCTCTGCCCCACACACACCAGGGGGAACACTGAGAAGAGCAACAGGCACCACTGGGCAGGGTTGGGTGACACAGGAGGAACTACAAACACAAGGATGGGGAATGTCACTGCATGAGAGGGATCTAAGGATGTATGGGGGTTTCAGCACACAAGACTACTATTCCTAGAAAGCCAGGCTCCACTACCTTTCTGCTAAGGGAAGAACTAAGTTTTAAGAGCACACTTTCCCTTTTCAAACACCGTTGAGATCTCTCCTTTGATTCTAGCACGCAGCAGATACACACACAAGGGACTCTGCAGCTTTGCTGTCAAGATAAGTAGATGCCAAAGGGAAGCACTAAAGTCACTTCAGTTTAGTGCAACCTCTAGTCATTACTTACACTCCAGTGTCCTCCCAGGGAATGCTGAAGGGCCTGTGAGGAAATAGTTTTGCTGCATATTAGCTTGCTGGATTAGGGATTTTAAAAAAATGTGCCCATTTTACAGAGATGCATACTAGATCCATACCGTGACATGATGAATCTGCCATCAGGAACAGAACTCAGGACCAAGTGTCCTGTTCTAATTAACAGTAGGTGCTCTGCCTCCTTTAGTAAGGGTACAAATGAGTAACATCCCTTTCCCACAAATAGAGGATGTTTATTATCCAGTCCTTCAGTGTTCCCACTGTGCTCTCTCTCCTACAATGGTTTGGGTCCATCATGCACAATACACTCGCATTATGCACGGATCACTGACACCACTGCCCATGACAGCTTCGCTGGAGCCCTTCCAAAATATTGTGTCATATGATGAACTGAAGCGCCAAGGGGATACGCAGTAAAAGACAGCAATCATGGGAGCGTGTTCACTCCTCATGCCAAATCCATTCACGGCATTCAGTGGAAACTACTTTTTGGGGAATGTAAATTTAGACTCTTTCCAAAGTATAAAAATTAGAATGCTCCAAGCACAATATTTCCTCTTCCCACCAATGAAGTGAATACTCTTTCCTGCTTTCTCCTTCTGACAGCTTCATGTCAGTTTTAGATTCAGAACTAAATGACAGACCGATCTAAGATACATTCTCCTTTCCCCCGTCTCCCATCTAAAACCTCAATCGTTTTAAATACTTAAAACATATTAAAAAACATCAAAACCTAATGATAAACAATCTAAACAATAATAGACCAAAACAAACATGATTGATTAGCATCATCTGGTAAAGCCTTGCATACAGATCCAAAGGAAAGAATGTTAGACACACACACACAAAAAAAAAACCAAAACAAACAACTTTCTCCCATTAAGGGGTAGATTTAATCATTGATTAAAAAGTTAATCAAGAGATGCTAAATATTTTAGTTGGAAAGATGGAATCTTAGCTGAGGTGACTGCTTTTTAGCAAATATTCGCACAACTGCATACACACAGTCCCGAGACTGAGGGCAGAACGGGGAGGGGGGGTGACGGGAGCTCGGCCCACCAGTGGCACCGCAGAGTGGGGCACAGCAGCCCACCTCACCCAGCGCAGCCCCCCGCTCAGACCATGGCCACATTCATTCCTGCTCCTCGCGGGTACGTGGATGAGGTTACAGCAGGATGGTACAGCCAGGCTCCAGCCCCGCTGCCTTAACCCCTTGTCTTCATATCTGAGATCTTCCGAAGAGCTTTTATGTATTTACTGCAGTAACTCAGCCAGGTGTCGGTCCTGCGGCACAACACGCTTGTGTGTGTCCTGGAAACTCATTTCACCATGTCCAGCTCTTGTATTCGGTCATTACCTGTAATCTGCCTGGAGAGGTCCACACTCCGACAATTTTGCTGTTCTGCGAATAGCGCGTTGTCTTTAAGTGCCAGTTTATAAACCAGCCTCGCACCAAACTCACTTATTGTGGAACAAGTGCTTTCAGCGCTAGATTTTGGAGATAAGAACAAACGTCTTCAAATTGCACAGTACTCCCCAATTCCAAAACGCCCTCAGCTCGAGTAATATCAGTAACAGTGTGCACTAAGGTATCATTTGCACCTCTGAGGCAAGCAGCACTGCAGCACAGATCACAGCACGTGAAGTATTTTCTATACTCACGAATTATGCCAACAGAACAAAAATATTTTTAGTCAATTAACTGTATACACTACAGCTGAAAGAGGCTGAGACAGGTTAGGTTTAAATTTCACTTGCGTGAGTCCACCAGAGGCTAGTGAAGCAAGAAATACACTGTATGCACCATTTACAGGATTTACAGTATAGTACTCTTTTTCACAGGTTCAGTAAATAAAGCCATGAGAAGGAGCATGGAGCAAAGGAAAATTCCAGCAAGCCTGGAGCCAGTCAGTGCTTCGAACTGCAGAGAAATTCTCTCATTGCAAAGGTATTTCTAGCCCAGAGAAAGAATTATGATCTGATCACAGTAAACCTGACTGGTTTGAGATCATCATTCTACTCCATTACGTTAAGTATTTTATTGAAAACAGATTTATTTTTTTTTTACCCTCCGCATCCAACCTAAGTCTGCTGGAAGTCACTGGATTTATATTTGACCAGCACAAAGGATTAGATGTTTTCCACAGGTCTCAGTGAGAAAGACGTGCATGGGGAGGTGCTTTTCCATCTAGAACTACGCGTGGTGCTACTCACGTACTGAAGCCACTGACGGATTACGTTATTTGCTTGTAGTACTGTTCATCCCCAGATTACAGAAAGAAAAGGCATTTTCTCCGAAGGGAAGAATAGAAGTTGCACAGTGTAGGGAAAGGGAGATGTCCGAAACCTTTTTACTGCTGGTTTCAGAAGTGAGACGGCTCAGGGACGACCGATAACGCGATTCACTGCATTGTACTAGCAGGTCAGTTGTAGCTCAAATCGAGAACTGTTTTGAGCCCTGCTTTCAATACACTGGTGATCACAATCCAGTTCTGGGTGCTTATGCACCCACACAAAACCCCCTGAGAACACCCACAGCTTCTATTCATGCAGGTGTGCGAGACGGAACGAGCGTCTGACCAGACACTTCTCCCAGCAGAGGTCAGGGCAGTGGCACAAATTCAGACGAGAACAAGCAGCAGGTCCCCAGCTCTGCCCCAAACACACACGCTTTTTCACTGCAGAAGGGGTCACTGCTCAGGACTGTCAAAACCACACACAGGCAACTCAGTAACCAACATCAAGTAACTTTCTGCAAAAGTTCAGCTCCTAAAAACACTCCTTTTTCTTGCCAATTATATTTTAAGTGACAAACTGTTAAGATATTTGTGTTTAAGAGACCGAGCTACCTTACAAGGTGCCTGCTAATCTGCAGAGTGATGCGGGATAAGTGCAGAGAGGGACTCTGATGGCCCTTCTTCCCCCTGGGGTGTAATTTTCAAAGCAAATACGACTTTAGAGCTGTGTTAAAAGAGGACAGCAGACAGCAGGGTGAGGCAAATGAAGGTGGAGACAGGAAGAAAAGGCAGGATGAAGAGAACTGCACTGTAAAACAATAGGCTTCAGTATTACTAATCTGGAAGAACGAATGCATGTGTCAAGCCCAAGGGTACAATCCCAGAAGAGGACTAAAAGCCTGCCTAAATTTGACGTATTCCCTTATTTGAATGGGACAAAGGACACTGTCAGGCTAAGATATTAGGTATTATTCTCAGCCATCAGGCAAGGAAACTTGCCTTTGGTACCCAAAGAGGAAAACAAAAACTCGTAAATCTCTTTCACTGTTCACATTTTTCTCACATCTCATGACTGGAAGTAAGTTAGCTAGTTTAATTTCATTGATGGATGCTTTCTGGTCTAGCTGGTTACAGTGGTTGTCCTTAAGCACTGGATGGCATTAATAGGGCTGGTATAAAAATATTTTAGAGAAATGCTGTTCTCTCTCCCCACCGCTTCCCTACCTACGAGACCCACAAAGCCAACACAGCAACAGTACAGCAAGCAGCGGTCTGTTTTGCTTCATCCATCATCAGCAAAACTGTCAGCTCAGCTCCAACAGCAAAATCTTTATTACTGGTTACGATGCAAAAGGCAGAAACCACACGGTCTGATTTTCCCAGATCTGAGGCTGAGTTTGCAGGAGTGGCAGTTGGAGGGGAAATCATTTTGACTTTTCACTGAGCCAATTTGATCTGGAAATTGTTGAGAGCAAGTAAATATGGAATCCCACTGTGGCATTTCTGCAGTCACTTTCCAACTACAACCACTTTTCTTCTTTTTATTTTTTTTTTTTGGAACATCAGTGATTAGTATTTAGCATGTGAAAAATTAGCTATTCCCTGAAGCCAGACATGACTGATCAATTACAGAACTAATACGTTTTTCAGAGGTCAGTTTAAGAGATGAATAATCCCAGGCCCTTTTAAATTTCCCAACCTGTAGCACGGGGAGATTGTTATTTGGTTTTATTGCAGTTTTCTTCAAAAGGACAAAGTGCCCACAGCACTCAGCTGCCCACAGTAACACACAGCAGTATATCCTCAGCAATCCTCCAGGTGACCAACGACCTTTTGCAGTCAGCAGTCTGTGCAATACAGGTGCTCTCTTTTTTCACTTGTCAGGAAAACAACTGCTTATTGACTCTGGGCTTGTCTTTAAAATGTAAGTCAAACCTAAGAAGTCTGCCACTCTGCTAAGCTACCCACCAGTGCAAAGCACATACCTGCATGCACATGGCAGCTTGGCTCATCGCAGCACTTACTTCTTTTAACAGACTTCTACGTGCATTTCAGTTTGCTAATCCACCTCTTTTCCTTTCTGCACTACTAGGAAACAAAGCGTTCAACACACACAAGTGAGTGACTCCATCTGCAAACAGCTCCGGTGCCCCCAGCACCGCTCCGAGCTTTCCCAAACAGCAGTAAAGCGGGAGACATCACAGTAGTGGGCTTCACACTCTGGACAGCACTATCTTTTAAGCAGAAAAAGTCTAGCAGGGCTACGTTAGTCGACGCTTTCCACACGTTAACAGCCAAGAAATTAATGACACACCCTCTTTTTTGGCTGAAGCATCAAGCAGCTTAGAGGCTGGGTGGGAAAAAGCAGACGCCTGCTTGGACTCCTGCTCATGCTGAAGGGTCCCACAAGAAAACAGAAAGTTCCAAGTCTCTAGGTTGGGCATCAGCCCTAGTCTTTGATCATGCACCAGTTCTTCCTTCTGGCTTTCATCTAGGGTCCGGCAGACAGATGGGGGGAAAAAAATATCCATATCCATCCTCCCTGTTACATAGGTGCTGACCTGCAAGAATAGCCTAAAGTGGGGGGGGGGAGGGGGGGGGAAGTAAAAAAGCAAACAAAAAAAACCCCTTAAGTATTAGGATAGTTTGGAACACATTTTAGCAAATTACAGGGCTTAAAGCTCTGGAAGAAGGAGAGAAAAAGCTACTTGCTGCTACTGCACACACCACCTTAAAACACCCAGCAAACCCACTGCCTGTCCCTGCTGGCATCTCTCACATCAGGTGAAGAGGACTCACTAACCCAAACACCATATCATGACTTTACTTATTTCTTCCTTGCATTTTACTTTTTTTTTTTTTACCCATCTGTTTCTTTTTATACAGCATTTTGCTTCTAACCCCTCTTGGTTTGTTTTCTTCATGTCTTTCTGATTCGCAAAAAAAAAAAAAGGACACACCTTATCTCTTCCACAAGCTGCACCATCACCCCTTGTTTTGCACGTTCAGTCTCATATCTCAGCACCATATTTGTTTCTCTCTCTCTCCCCTTCTGAATAAATAGAAGTGCAGGCACTTTTAAGGAATAAGGGCTCTGTTGAAGAGTAATTAGCTGTCAGCATAAAACTAGTATTTATGGATTCTTATCCTTGAAAAATCTAACTCTGCTACCCGGCACTGATTATGGCTGTTATAAACAGATGGGGCTGAATCCATACAACTCGCAATAATCCTATATTTAAAAAATAATTAACTACAAATAAAGGACTGAATTCCACCAGCTTTCATGAATTGATTTCCAATTTGATTTGTTTGTACTGAGTGGAAGCTGGGTTACTCCTGGGTACGCTGTGCTATCCTACCGTACCTTGAAAGCAGGAGTCGGCAGCGTATTCAAGCACACGCTCTGCAACTCCAAACACACCAGAGGGCCGGGTACTGGAATATTCTGAACACCCTGGAGCTGAGATGCAGAACGAAAGGATGGCTCAGCCACGCCTGGGATGGTAAAGAAACCCAGCACCCCTGGGTGTGTTGTGTCTGGCTGCCTGGCAGAGAAGTTGGAATTTTACCAGCAGTGCAGCCTTTGTTTTGATGACTGACAGAAATATCAGAAGGGGAGCTTTAAAAATTGGTTTTAAAAACGCAGGTTACAGCGGATGAAGGCCCTCGGTGCGTTACTCTCACCTCCTTCTCTGTTCAACCTGGGCAGCATCTCTGCTGAATGCCTACACCTCTGTGAGAGGAGAGATCCGGGAAATTTACACTCTGCTTAATTAATCTGTGCATTTCACTTCTTGGCACCTCTTACTAGACCAAATTCACTCCAAGTTGGTTATCCATCGTAGCAAAAGATACAACACACGCGCAGTCGAACACTACACGGAATCTATAGCTCTTGGTTAACTAGGTCACGGATTGCTCTGCAAACGTTGGCGAGGCTGCCAGGCTTTTGTGCACCAACTGTCGGCACCGGGCCAAATCCTCCCCTCCGTTACACCCCTGTAACCCCACCGAGGAGGCTACCCGGCTCGGCGGGGTCTCGGCGAGGGCAGCCTTGCAGGTCGCTGTTAGTGGGGAACAAGCGGGAACCATCTCCATCCCAGCATGAGCGACAGAACGATGTACAGCCAGCCTCGCGCCTCCTCCCCGACTTCTGCGAGGGCACAGCCCGTCCCGCCATCCCCACGGACCAGGGCAAGCTCCGGTGTCTACCAGCTTTTGCATAACGCAGCCAGGTTCATGCTGCTATCTCGGGGAGGGAGCCTCTTGCACAGACACCTCCCGCCAAGCAAGTTTTTTCCTCCTAACCACCAAGCTGAAATTTCCCTTTGCCTCATTTCAGCTCTTTAATCTCTCGTCTGGCTGCCCTAACATTCCCTCCCCGGGGAGCGGAGGCGTGCGCGGATGCTGAGGGACACGGGTGCCCGCTGACACTTGGCGGGCACAGGGCCATGCTGCGGGACACCCCACGGAAAGAGACACCCCCTCAATTCCTGCTGCCTTCCTTGGGAAAAGGAGGGAGAAAGGGGCACGAGGGGCCTGTGTGGGAAACGGGGGCGAGGGCGGGGAAGTGAGGGGGGTGCGAGGAGAATGGGGGACACGAGGAGAGGGAAAGGGCTGACTGAGGGAGGGGGGGGACATGGCCGTGAGCGGAGGGCGAGGGCAGCGCGAAGGCTCCTCACCTCTTTAATCTTCATCCTGCGGGTGCGGGTCTCGGGGTCCTCGCCGCTCCGCCTGCCCCGCACCGGGTGGCGGAGGCTCCGGCGGAACCGCTCGTAGTCGAAGCGGAACGGAGCTCGCGTCTCCCGGGCGGCGGGGGCGCCAGTGGCGGACTCGGCTCGCCGCTCGCCGCCCTGCACCTGCTGCCGGGAGCCCGGCGCGGTGTGGGCTGGAGGGCCGGCCATGCGGGCGGCGGTGCGGAGCTTCTCCCGGAGGCGGCGCGGAGCGGCGGGGCTGGCGTGGCGGGGCTCGGCGGCGGCCGGGGGGCTGCGGGCAGGTCGGTGTCGCGGGTGGAGGAGGAGGAGGCGGAGGAGGAGGCGGAGGAAGAAGAGGAGGAGGCGGCGGCGGAGGCGGTGGCCCGGCGGGGCAGAAAGAGGCGCTTGAAGCGGGAGGAATCGGGCAGGAGGAAGAGGGCCCCGAAGCACAGCGTGAGCAGGCCCGAGAGGAAGAGCAGGAACAGGAACTTCTGCGGCAGCCGCAGCCCCAGCGCCGCCGGCCAGCCCGGCATACCCGGCAGCTTCCGCAGCACCACCATGGGGCACCGGATCGCGGACGCCGGGCGGGCTCCGTCGCCACCCCGCGAGGCGCCGCTGGTTTCTGCGGCGAAAGGCTTCAGGGATGCCCCCCCGCACCGCCGGCTGGAGCGGGCGCCTTCACCGGGGACCGCCGGCGGGTGACACGTGGATGGCTCCGGAGCGGGCTGAGCCGCGGGGCCCCGCCGCTGCCCGCGGTCCTTTGCCCGAGACGCTTGCAGGGCGCGGAGCGGCGGTTCAGAGTCCCCCCTTTCGGCATGAAGGCGGCGGCGAGAGCATCCCGCCGGAGCCGGGCGGCGGAGCGGCAGGGCTGGGCTGCTCCCGGCGTCAGTCCCCCGAGCCAGGCTGCCTGCCGGACGGCTGTGTCGGGCTGGCTCAGGGAGCGGTGCCGAGGAGGTGCGATCCCTTCTCTCTAGCGGTGGGTTCATGCTGCAGCATTTCTGCGAGGGGGGGAGAGAAGAGCGCGTTCATTCAGCGCCAAGAAGGATGCAGCTGGCGTTATAAGCCTGTGTCCCGCAGGGTCTGCCGCCTCCCCAGCCGTTCCCCCACCCTCCGGCACACTTGTTCGTTTTCCCTCTCTCCGGACTTGCCATCAACTGCGAGCAGCTCCAGCTCTGCACCATCCCTACAGCTCCGTGCTGCCGGGCTCTTCTGGCGTGCAGCCCTGGGGCCAAGAGGAGGATCCGCGCCCTGGCGAGGAGCGAGGAAAAGCCCGGAGGGGCAGGGTGCCCAGGGACACAGAGGCAGACAGACAGGGACGAGGCTGCCCGGCTCCTCACCAGGCTGCCAGCAGCTGCCTTCGCCCGCAGAGGGCTGGAGGCGATGGGGCTGCAAACGAGCCATGCGGAAAGCTCGGCTCGGGCTAAGTTTCTTGAGGAAAAAAAAAAAAAAAAATCTACGGATTTGCTTTTGCTAAACGGATGGCGGCGAATTCCCCCTTTCGCCCAAATCGCTGCCTCGCTGTTAAGAGTTATTCATCCTACTCCCCCCGCCTCATGTGTGCTGGGAGAAAAAGCTCAACTTTCAGACCACAAAAGCAAGCAGGACCACTTTCAAAAAAAAACCAAGACGCGTTTTAAAGAGCTACCTACAAGCCCCAAGTCACCCTGCTCCTTCGGGCAGGAACAGCGCTGCCCCCCAGACACACCGCCAAACCTGCCGGGCGGGCGCTTTCCTACCCCCAGCCCGGTTTACTCACCCCTCTGACAAATCCAAGCCACTCGGGGTCCTACAGTGAGCAAAATCTTCTCAGTCCCGCCCGCGCACCTCAAAAGCGAGAACCCCTCGCTGCTGTCAGCGCTCGCAAGTGCCCGTTAAACGAAGAGGAGAAAGAGGCTGGCTGCCTGCCGGGCTCTCCAGGGGGCAGCTCCTCTCTCCTGCCCGTCCAAGCATCCAGCAGGGAAGTACCTAACTGCACCGAGCTACTCAGAGGCCTCTGTTTTTCACCTCCTCCCCGCCCCGCCTTCCTCGCCGCCGACGGGGACCCGCTGGGCTGCGCTGCCCGATGCCCGCACCCGCAGCCCGCCCGCACCGCCCGCCTCCACCGCCGCTCACTGCGACAGCGCCGGCAGCCCCGCCCCGCGCCCCGCCCCTGCTCCTGCCAACGGTCACTCGCGGGAGGAGGCGGGGGCGCCGCGAGCCAATCAGCAGACGAGGCCCTGCCCGCCTTGACGCTCGCCTCAGGGCCGCGCTCCGCCCTCGCTTGCTATTGGCTGCCTGGCGAGCCTGGCCTCGCCCGTTGGCTCTTCAAAACGCCAGCAAAGCCGAGAGACCCGCCCGCTTGTTTACCACAGTTGCCTGGCTCGAGCTGGGCGAGCGCCTGGCCCCGCCCCTTTCCTCCAGCCACCCTTCCATTGGCTGAGAGGCGTGCCCCATCCCCGCTGCGATTGGCGGAGGGAGGTCCAGCTACTTTAAATAGGGGCTGAGGGAGCGGGGCGGGCTGCGGGCGCTGTGAGGGGTCAGCCGGTGGGAGCGCGGCCGCCTTCTCCTCGCCTCAGCCGCTGTGAGGGCTCTCGAGGGGCGGATTTAGCCGCGCAGCCCCCAGAACCTGCCGCCCGAGACCTGGCGTGTGCCACAGGGTCAAAGCTGCCGGGAGGGGACCTTGTCCCAAGGGCCTGGTGTGGCAGCTCCTCCCTGACCAGGAGCAGGGGCTGCAAGGATGGTTTGGAAACCGCTGTTCCACCCGCACAACTGTCTTTCCTGGGTTTTACCTATCTGAATCCTAAATACTGAAATTCTCATCACACACCTAAAACTTCAATGTAGCATACAAGCCCTGACCAAATCCGACAGTCAGCCTGTGAGGTAATGTTGTATTAGAGAGTGAACTGAAGTGTTTCTGCTCATAAATGTAAAAAAACCCACCAACAACCACCCAAAACCTTCTGCAGAATTAGCAACAACAGAGAAAAAAGGCCACCACCCCAAAACCAAAGGCATCTGAAACCGCTCGGAAGTGGAGCTGGATGGGTGGAGGAGGTCACCAGAGGTGGTTTTTGGGTGCTGTGAGAGTGAGATAGAGGAGCCGCGGCAGGAGGAGGCTTACAGGAAAGGGTAAACTGCAGCCACCGACGTATCGATGTGACTAAACTTGGAAGAGCTAAAAGAGAACATTTTGTAGGCTGGCAAGGAGCTGGAGCTGCGAGGAAAGACATCATCTGCTGTTTGCGTCTTCCTGCACTCAGTGTGCTCCTTCTTCATAAATAACTAACACCACAGGAAAGAAATACCTGATCTGATTGCTGGGTCTGGCAGGAGCACGTTGCAGGGCCCCATGTTTGAACTGTTCAGTTGTGCTGTCGTTCTCCTACGAAAAGTGCTATAAGTGACATAAAACAGGCAGCAGAGCAGCTCTAGGAGGAGGACTCGGGAGCTGCTGTTGACTCAGCTATGCCCAAGGCCAGTGATCATCCTGCCATACCCTTCCCTACATCTCCACAACAGCTGCAGGTTTTTATCTAGTCAAAATAAAACTAAAAAGGAGGCTTGGTGCTTTCAGCTGCCTGGTGGACCTTGAACACAATCTCCCTCAGATGTAAATTTGCATCTTGATTATCTGGTTTTGAAAGGTGTCCTTTGAACCATCCCCTGCGGTTTGAAGGCAGGACCAGTTCAGCCTGAGCAAGAGGGAGATGCGGGCACCATCTCCCAGCCACCACGTATGGTTTTCTCTGGAGCAGCTGCTCGAGGAGCGCTGAGTGCTCTGCACAGCTGCTCTCCCTTCCCTGCCCTGTAGCTGCATCACAAGGAAAGGGGAGTAGATTCGTCTGCTCTGTTTTGGCAGGTTGCACAGGAGCCTTGCTGAGCATGGCAGATGCTCCACAGGCTCCTCGGAGCCCAGAGAAGCTCCTTGCAAAGGATGGTTTGGTTTTGCTGCTTCGCACGCCTTCGCAGGGCATCTCAGGAGAAGGGGGAGAAGCCTGAAAGCCAGCTGCTGGTTCCATTATTTTGAGCATTGATGCAGTTGGGAGGGCTTTTGCTGCTGCCCTGCCTCGTGCGTTTACCAGTGGTCCCCCAGGGACCAGGCACCAGCAAGAGGCCATTGCTCCATCAAGCGGGAGAGGGACTTTTTGCAAGAGCAAGTGATAGGACAAGGGGCAATGGCTTTAAACTGAAAGAGGGGAGATTTAGATTAGATCTAAGGAAGAAATTCTTCCCCCGAGGGTGGTGAAGCACTGGACCAGGTTGCCCAGAGAAGTTGTAGACGGTCCATCCTTGGAAAATGTTCAAGGCCAGGTTGGATGAGGCTTTGAGCAACCTGATCTAGGGGAAAGTGTCCCTGTCTATGGCAGGGGCGTTGGAACTAGATGATCTTAAGATACCTTCCACCCTAACCATTCTATGATTCCATGGGCTTCCATCATCCCTTCTTCCAACACCTAGCACCCTATCTTGGCCTCAAACTGAATGGAAATAGTCCCTTCACTCTCCTCAGATATCCTCTTCCCTGGGAGACCTCAAGCAGCAGGCTGCGTTTTGTCTCAGCCTTATAAAAAAAAACCCACAACCAAACAAAAACCACCCTAAATCAAACCAAAAAACCTCTGCTATTGCAGCGGTGGTCCCTTGATCTTCTTATAGATGGCCCCAAGACCGAAAAGGTTAGATAGCTCTGCTTTCTAAGAGGATTTAGGGGCATCAAGGAGGATAATAAAATCGACAGCTGAGAACAAACCAAAGGGAGAATAAATAGACAGTTCTGAACAAACTGAAAGGCTATCCCTGGCTCTTCATTTACACAGCAGTGATAGAAAAGTTGAAGGCTTATCTTTTAATGAAGTTAAATTAAGAAATCTTTTTGTTTTGCTTTGTGTTTAGCATAACATTGTCTTGAAGGTAGATGCTTAGAAATTAAAGGTTTTCTAAATTAGGTTAAGTTAAGATATCATTCTTCTTGAAGAAGACAAAGCATTGTCTTCAGGTAAACGTTTAATTACATTTTAAAAACAATTTAGTCTGCGTAATAATAAGACAGAGAGCCCAGTCTCTGTGTATGACTGCAGTTCCAGACATAAGCCAAATAAATTGAGAAATTGGTGTTGAAGGAGTTAGGAGGCAGAGTGTAATTACTGGAAAGATGGGGGTCCTGCTGCATTATGATTCTTGTTTTTAGCAGGACTGGAAGAAATAATTTTGAGAAAATTACTTTTTTTATGGCCATAAGAAAAATAGAATTTAATATCTACCTTTCTGTGGGGAAGAAAATTACAGAGTGATAGATAATACTCGAGGCAAAAGAGTTTTGGCAAGATAATTACGCTCAAGCCTCCAACCTATCTTTTAAAGTAGGCTTGATTTTTTTTTTTTTTTTCCCCCTCCTTTCTCTGTAGAAAACTCTCCCATTCTGGCTGCAGGAGTGGCCGGGATGTGTCTGTCACGCTGGAATAGCACTCCAGTTTCTTAGCCAGAAAGCCCTCTCTGACTCAGAACCGCTCAAAACCTGTGGTTTTCCAGGCATCACAGCAATGAAAAGATAGAGCAGGCAGATGGAAGAGAGGCTCTGGATTGCTGGCAGGCAGTTGCATAGTTCACACAGTTAGTTTACAAAAAAAAAAAAAAAAGAAAAAATAAAATCAACCCAACAACTCAGCCTTATTTCATTGAAGCGGAAAGGGGTAGTACATTTAAATGCATCCTTAAAACAGGGCAGCCTCAGCGTGTAAACCAGACACCTAAACTTTGTTGATAGCTACTACAAAGTATAGGTAGTGACAACAAAACCTGGTGAAATTGCCGGCTTTAAAAAGGAAGGAATCCTTTACCTCTAAAAGAACAAGCATGCAGTTGACAGAACAAGGTGCCATCTTTCGGCGCGCGGTTAAAAGATTTCTGAGGCTTTACCGTGGCGTGGAGCCTAATTTGTTGCTCAGCTTGCTGAAGGCTGATCTCATGAGCTGCTGAGTTCCCTACTGGGAACGGAGCAGGCTCATCCCTGCTGGCTCATCCCACTTCGGGCTTCTGCTCACACGTGGCCCAGCAGGGAACGTCTTGGGGAGGACAAAGCTTCTGAAGCATCTTCCCTCTCCGTGCAGCCCCAAGGTTGCTTTTCCTCACGTGCAAGCAGCAAGGTCTAATGTCTGTTTAAAGGCTTAGATATGTGCAGGCTGCCAGGCCCACTACAGCTACCATCATCTTATCTGGTTGTATCAGATAAGGGGAAATCCGTGCATTTAAACCGGCTGAACGTTGCACAAACAACAGCCCTAAACTTTCTCTAAGTAGGGCTCATCTACACACAGCAAGAAGTGAAACAATCCCTGATGGCCTGTAATGACTCAGGACAGAAGAAATCTGTCTGATATTGACTATTTAAGGTTTTAGAAATACAAGCAGAGGACACGAGGCTCCTGAGAAGCCTAGATAATTAGGGTTGTTATCTGCTACGTGAAAGTGGGTTGCAGTTTCACAGTACCTTGCTTTAACCTGGGAGAGTGTGCTGTTACCTTGTGTTCCTTAAGGAGCAAAGACAGGAAAGCACGATTGCTTGTTGGATTAGACCGTGTGCTGATGGGTTACTGGGATTGTTTTGGCAGGAAGTATTCTAATAGGTTGGATGAGGCTTTGGGCAACCTGGTGTAGTGGAAGGTGTCCCTGCCCATGGCAGGGGGGGTTGGAACTAGAAGATCTTTGAGGTCCCTTCCAACCCAAACCATTCCATGATTCTAATAAAACACCTGAAAGGCTAAATTGTAATAATAATGTGACCATGGTGGTGTCACCTAGACAGGGTGGTGATGACTTCAGCCCAGATGACTTCAGTCAACAGGATAAGTTCCCTCCAGCCACGGCCCGGAGTACCAACTTACATATGGTGCGAGAAACTAATGTATAAAGCAGATGATAAAATGTAGAAAAATATGTTTAAGACATGGCTCTGTGGAGCAACCTTCCTCCTCCTCCAAACGATCCCATCAGCACCTATTGATCATGTTGTGCTGCCAAGGAAGAGGTTTGAAGGCTGTAAGTTACAAGAACAGATAAAGCAGTAGTAGGTTTTGCCCTGATTTCATTTACTTTGTGCTGTGCAGGCATACGATTTTCTGTGGTAATTTCCATGTGCTAAACCTGAAAGGAAGAGGCTACTAAGCCCTCTTGTCTCTTTACCAGTCAGGAGTGAACGGCTGATGCAGAGAAGGCAGCTGCCTCACCCTGCCTACGAAGCCACTGGAACGCTGGTAGCAGCTACAGCCAAATTCAAACCACAGCAAACAGCGTGGCGAGCCCCCAGACCTCTGAATTGAGACACATCGTCATGCACTGGTCTGCAGGTCTGACTGCTTTTCTTTTCACTCCACATTCGTACATACAAGATATTAATTGTCTGGATTAAGACTCACATCAGGGATGCACGGAAGCCTTGCTGAGAATTGAAATGGCAGTTCTCTGCTAGCAGGAGAGACATTTGCACAATGTAAAACTCACCACCACCTCCGCCAGACTCATTTTCTAAGAAAAAGGGAAAAAAGCATTTCACATGTGAGATAACAATCCATTCTATGTCTCTTAAACCAGAATTGGGTAGGAATGAGCTTTCACAAGAGGAGGAATCTTGCTTAATTATAGTAAAGGTCTATGTCTCAACAATCTTGCCTCTTCTGTGCCAGGGAAAACATGAAAAAAGATAAAAAATAGCACAAAAGCAGAAACATAGCATAGGTGCACGGAGGACAGAGTAGAAACTGTTCTAGTTTATTACTTTCTGTAACACCAGGTGACTAGTATAGCAGGCTGCACAAGCTTTTTTTTTTTTTCTCATTAAATCAGCGTCATCAGAAGGACTATATTCCATTTTCCCCTACTTAAGTAAGATAAGGGCCACAAAAATGCAATAAATTTGCTGTTGTGAATGTGGAACAACATCCTGGTTTAGATGGCTTCAGAAATAAGATCCCAAGTGGAAAATGTCTAAGAATAATTTTCAGAAAAAGAGTTGTCTTGTCAGAAAATGCAGTTCAGGCTAACCAGAACTGCAGACAAAGTGGTGATGAACTTGGTGAGTAGTTTTGTCTAAGAAAAGTGAAACAAAAACAGGGTTTTGACAAACAGAAGCCTTAAGGAAACCCAACAATCTTAAACCAAACTTCAATATTTGGTTTGGGTCAAAAAAGTATCTGGAGTCAATCCAAAAAGCAGTTTGTGTAAGATGTGATGGTCTCGATGGCATCCTGGGGAATGAATCACCCCCTGTCTATAGCAGTTTTTTGTCCCAAGTTGTTTGGAGCAGGAAGATTGGAGCAGGAAGAGCTCCCCTCCTTTTCAGGTAAAATCTGGCTATTCAAAGTTTCCTAATATTATTTGGAAAGAAACCAGAGGGTGACAATCTCATCTTACGTTGATGGGGACCAAGCACAGCTCAAAAATGTGCCAGGGGACCTTATTTGACAAAACACAGGAATTTTCCAGCCTCAGAAGGAGCCAAACTGAATGATGCCTTTGGAAACTGCCAGGCTGCTTAAGTAGTCACTAAAGACTGGTTTAGTTGTTAAAGGAAAATAATCTCCCAAAGGGTGAATTTCCATTACTTGACAACCGTCTGTGTAGTCCATTGTCAGACCCGAATCCAGAGACACCCTCATACGTCTGCAGCAGTCCCTGCTTTCCCCTAGGTGTGATAATCTTTGCTCTGCTTGGAGGGTTGGGCTAGGTTTTGCTCCGAGAACGTTGAAACAAATGCATATTTCACGAAAATCTTCTTTCATCATATAAATATATCCTGCTGCTGCTTTTGAAGAGTGGATTTCAAGGCAAGCCAGGAAATAATGACCAACATCTTCAAATGCTGGGAAGATTAATCATCGTGTGGGAGCATGGGAGGAAAAGCCTTTCTGCTCATCCTGTTCATTGTTCACAGACTGGAAGAAAAAAAAAACCTATGATATTCTTTTGGTTCTGCTCTGTGTTTCGGCCAAAGGTGGATCATGGTCATACATTTTCATCACCTGCCTCAGAACAACGATCTGCTTCGGACCCACTGCCTGAACTGTCGCTTCTGTTAATAATTACTCCATGGGGTTAGTGATTTCAGCAGGACTTCGGCAGTTTTCAGCTCTGGTGCTGAGTCTGAAGAGGATCATGCCCAAAGGGGATAGTTTTAGATGAGGATTAGTGTGTAAGTTCTTCTGGGCAAATAGATAAGTGGTCTTAACAGATAATTTAGGACCGTGATCTCCAACTTGTGGTTGGCAGACCCTTGGGGTTAATACACTTCTCTGCAGCAAACCTTAAAAAAAAAAATGAAAATACCCACGTTCATATAAACCATATGGAAATCTACACAGAGGACATTTGTTTTAGAAGACCACAAGTCAAAGACTAAAACCACCAGTTTATGGAGGTTGCAAAGAACTTAATCAAAACAGCTGTTACAGGACAAGCAGTCTTGTTTTTTTTCAGCAAGAGATAACTGTAGAAGCAGCCTTGGAGTCAGATTATTAACTAGAGTTATTAGACTTAATGGCAAGTAATAAGTCCATGAGCCATGGAGGTCCTCTGGCTGTTTGTGTACAGATTGATAAGTTACTGTCCAACATTGCTGTTTTTAGCTTGGGTTCTCTCTGACCCTGTGTAGGAAATCCTTGATAAACTCATTGGGTCAAACCTTCAACCCTCTCAATTATTTTCCTGCGCTACTAAAGTGAGGCAGAGAGACCCTGAATCTGCTGCAGAGGACACCCCCCTGCACACGGTAAATGAGAAGCCTGGGCCGTTATGGAGCAAGCACCTTCCTAAGGCAAACAGATCCATCTTACAGAGGAAAAAATATTTTCCTACTTCCCTTGGTGCCAAGCTCGTTCCCTTCAACATTAATGCTTTTGAACTCGGCCATTATGAGCTGGGCCAAGAGAAATAAAGACACCTTAGAGCATTTGAATGGGATAACGTAAATATTTCCATTATAGGGAAAAAGAAGCACTTCCAAAGAGTTAAAAGTCATTTAAACTATGTGCTGCAATGAAAATTCCAGCTTGTAGCACTATATATTGGCCATCCTCAGGTGACCAGTAAGGCTCTGTTAAAATCATTTGTCAACTGTACAGTAATATACACTGGAGGGTAAAGCAGGTCAGTAGATGCCCTTTGGGCAATTATATTAAGATTAATACACAGGTTCCAGAGTAATTTATTGGCACTACTCAGACGTTACCCAGCCTGTTTCAGTAGTGATCTGCAGCTGCCAGGTTATGATTGGGATAAATGCCTCGTGTTTTGCATGGATCCTGGTGCCTGGCAGGTGAAGTCCCTCCCCAGGGACTTTCAAGGTAAGCAGAATTTAACCTCTTTCAAAGAGGTCAATAGTACAAAGGAAAAAGGAAAAGAAAAGATAAGGTTAATGGGGCAGATGTTCCAGCAGCTAAATATATTTCTGTTCCCTGTAGAGAGGAGTAAAAGTTGCTGAACCGCTTTGCTATGCATTGCTTTGCCAAATTATAGAATTACCCTTTTCCCTATCCAGACATTAGCCAATACAGGAAAATAGAGACACTGTGGAGTTCACGTTTCCAGAGTGGGAGTTCCTGTGTCAGATCATTAGCATCCAGACGAGAAACAGGAGTAAAGATTTGAAATGATCATGGGAAGTCATAAGCTTAAGCCGTAAAAGAAGAATGATCTGCACTTTGCAGACATGCTGGTGTCACAGTCCTGTTTTGCAAGCTATTTTTTTCCCCAAAAGGCAAGACTGTGGCTCTTTTTCAAAAAATCAGCTTTTCCCCTCAGTGCCAATAGCCCTCTGTAAGGCCAAATCCACCTCGGATGATTGACTTCTTCCTGCTGTACACTGCACCAGGCTTCCTGATCAACACTGAAATATGGAGCAAGCTTGGTGTAGCCCAGAATAACTTTTTAAGTCACCTTCAGGGTGAAGTTTCATCTGTCCCAACCTGAGAAACAGGTCACTCCTAACGTCGCTCAGCTGAATCACTGCCTACGCTATATTTATACAGGAGCCTGGGGAGGTCTACGCCAAACTGTTGACATTTTGCCAGCGTAAGCCTGGGGAACAGAGATGTCCCATCCAACTCGTGAGTTACGCAAGCAAAACACATCCTCTGACACAGACACGGCTTGTAGATGCTTCATCATCCTGGCATCAGCTTTGGAGAAGCAATTGCAAAGAAGCCCCGTTTTCCAGTATCAGCCGCTTCCCAACTATGGGGCTTTACTGGTGCCGGCGTGCCAGCAAGGGCTGGGCCGTCAGAAGGACCCTGTGGTGCACTGGTGGGAGAGGCTGGGGTTTGATCCTCCAGTTTGCTACCGACTTCAGAAATGTCCTCCTTCAGCTGCCTTTCAATTTGTCCTGGGTCAGTACAAAATAAAACCATTTATGTGCTGGAGCCCTATGAAACAGGAAAATGCTCTTCCTTACCTGATGTCTCCAGGTGGCACCAGCTCAGATTCATTGTCCCGTCATTCTCCATCTGTTATCTAAGAGGTCCCATGGAATGATGAATCTCCTACGTGATTCCATAGATCCAATTACATTTCAGGGAACATTTGTCTTCCTTTTCCGACCTTAAGCTGGTAGATAGGGCAATGCCTAATCCATGCAAAGGAACAAGAAAAATCTTCCTTGGATCCTCATCCAGGCTAGACAGATCCTCCTCAATGAACCTAACAAACCTTGTGTAGATTGGTGCTTTCTCCTTCTCCCAAAACACGTGCCTGTGTGAGCAAGTGTGCTCACGCTGCAGCTGGCAGCGGTGCCCAAAAGAGGGGAAGAAAGTGTTTGTGTTTCTGTGCCTCGAGCTGTTGTGTCTCAGCACAGGGTTTTACACACAGGTCTCTGCCGGGCTGCACCGGCCGTGCGCGCTGCATACAGATTAAAACGGCTCTGACCAGGTGGCCGGGCTGTAAAGTGAGAAAATGAGAACTGGAGAAAACAACAAATATGAGGTTATAAAAATACCTGCCAGGTATCAGAAGTGCAAGGGAGGGGGAAGAAACCAAGTAGCTATGGGGGAAGGGAGAGGTAAGGAAATGAATGGTTCGGGGCAGTGTCCTCCCATCCCTGCTTCAGAAAGGAAACAAACCCCAAAGATTTCTTGGTCAAGACGTGAAATGCATGAGCTGTGGGGACTCGCTGTCCTCTAGCCTGGCTGGTGGGTTTCTGATGGGGAGCTGCAATAGCAACAGTCATCCCGGTGCTGATATTCTCCCAGGTTTTGCGGCTCTTGGGAGCCCGAGACACTCAGGACAGGCTGAGCTTCCTTGAAGCGTGAGCCCATGGGCTGTAAATGCTGTATGGGATACGGAGTTAATCAGCACAGCCAGCACTGAGGCCACGTACTCTCAAGTACCTTTGTAGGAGTTAGCTAGCACTGTAGGGAGGTTGTAATTGCTCATTTTCTAGCTGGTTGGTAGGGGAAAAGCAATGTCACCTACGCGGAACTTGGAAGGTTGTTGCTTTGTGTCTGCTTCAATTTGTCAGGTGGTTTTTCCAGCCATCACTCTGACACAAGCCACTGAGTCCATGACGGCCCTCAAGGGCAGCCCGTGGGCCGTGCGGCGCGGAGGAGGACAGGCGTACATGGGCACTGGGACTCCTCGCTCCTGACAGCCCGTACCTGCAGGATGGATGGAGCAGCAGCATCCAGTAACATCTCAAACCAGGGCCAGGAAGAAGCCTTACAGAAACCAGGGAAGCCTGTGTGTACTTGCCAAAGGCAAATTCAGCTCAGCCTTTAATGCTTTGTTAATGGCCTGCGTCCAAAGCCTTTCCCCCAACTCGCTCAGGGCTCTTTCCGTTTCAGCCTAGAAAATCCTCCTGGCGTCAGAAGCTCCGAGAGATAACAGAAGAGGAACTTCAGCCCTCAAATAACCATTGCTGAGAGTCATCCTGGAGACAAGAGGAAAAATCCAAGGACAAACGATCAAATGTTTGATTGCAGAACTGCCACTTTACATGGAAGGGACTCTCCTCTTGAGCTGGTTTTCCACCTTATTGCTCTTTGAAAGCACTTTTGCACCAGCTGGATCAAACTTTTGAGGAGAGGGAATGTAGTATTGTATCAGGGCTGGAAAGGTCTTCAGATGTAGGAAATTTTTGTCTTTTTTTTACACTTTTCAAAGACTGTGTGTGGTTTTAAAGAGATCTGGTAATCAGATGGATGTTTGGAGTTCAGCACAGATATTAACAAGTGACATCTTTGAACCATGTGCTTCTGTATAAAAATCAGACTAGATGCCGATCAGCGTTTCCACTGGCTTTACAATCTATCACGCTTACTCTCACCACACAGCCAGGAACCACCTTTCCAGACATTGTGTTATCACTTCAGCACCTTCCTGAAATGGCCTTAGTAAGTCCCAAACCAGATAAAGCCTGAGCTCATCAGGGCTGAAGGAGACATTATCACTCCTTGCTTCGGACTCTGCAGCCACAGTGGGAGACACAAGGCAGAGCAGGATTGGGCTCACCTTGCTCCAGACTGAAAGTTTCCCAGATTCTGGCCACAAATCTCATCTCCCAGCTCAGCATTTGGTTTGTACTGAAGGTTTGAGAGCAAGTTAATCACTCGGAAGAGTCTGATTCAATGACATTTAACTAAAGCTGGCAGGAGTAACACAAGGGAGGAAATGGTGACAATACAAGGGCAGGACCACACCTGTGCTCCCTCCAAGTAAAACGAGATCAGTTTGCAGCCATCAGACCTGATCACGGACCAGAGAGGGGATGACAAGTGGGGTCGTGTTGTCAGCTGGAACGCAGAGGTGGTATGGGGACATAAAAAGGACCTTCGGGGTTGAAGAGCTCATTGCCTGCTCTCAGGGGAGTCAACGTCACAAACTCCTTCGTTATCACAAAGAGACCAGCCACTCCACAGGCATCCCATAAATCACAGCTTGTTACAAAACACATGGGTGGTCACCCTCAAAAGCTCTGTGGTGCTCTGGGTCGGCATGGAGCCAATATCACGTGGCCATGGCAGTCGCAGGCATCAGCATCCAGAGCTCCCACGGGCTTTCGGTTAGCCAGATGAAACCCAAATGTCTCATCTCCTGAGTTTTGCTCTGAGGAAGCAATACTTTTTAAACTTGTTTGCAGCCATCTCTCTTGTCTACTGCTGCTATGTCAGGTAGGAAATAAAGAGATGTAATTTTGAGCTCAGCAGTATTGCACTTCCTTACGCAATCTGGTTAACGAGACGAGGGAACACTTGTAACTGAGAAGATCTGGTCCAGCCTGTGCTGGCTCTCTTACCCCAGCCTCAAGGGACCACACTCTCATTTCGAGGACACAAAAAGCAGAACTGGAAAGGCTCATAGCACCAAGGGCAGGGGGAAGCACCTGTGAAACACACCCGGCACACTAGTTGAGTTTCTCCTGTCATAGTTTTAAAATGACTTGTGTGCTCATACCTGTTTGAACTCCTTAAATAACTTCACCAGAAGCTTTTCCCATTCTCCCATCACATTGCACAGACTTGAGCTAGGCCAGCTCAGTATATAAACAGGAGACCACAAAGGAGCAAGTATCCCACATTCAAACAGTCTTCCCCCCGAATTTAGTTTTGACTCGTGCAACACCAGCCACCTGCTAGACCACAATGTTTTAGCCAACATGAAAAAACAAGGTCCACCCTCTCGTCACTCTTAAAAGCAAAGGGTCTTGCCCTTCCAGCACTGACCATTTTCAGATACAGACAATCACTTTTTAGCTAATTAGCTCTGACCCACTGCCCAGCCTCACCACATCACTGGCAAAACACTTACAGATGCATCAAAGTCTCGAACACAAATGTTGAGGATCAAGTGTGGCCCAATTTAAGAAGCAAATCCCAGGTAGAGCAGCACAGACCCATCTTCTTGCCCACAGACTGGATGACAAATACCCCCAAATACCTGGGGCTGTGGCTTTGGGATTTATTTAATTACTTTGAGAGGTGAGAAGGTGGATTCAGGGAAGCTGTGAGTCAGAGAACTCCACCTACGAATTAGGGAAACCTTCCTGCTAGACCTGACGGCGTACAGCTGGGAGGGAGGCGAGCTGGGGAATGACAGCTTTAACTTGCTGCCTGGTATCAAAGGTCAGTGCCTAGTATTTCTGTACGATCTTGTGTGCTCAACAGAAAGTAAATATTTCTGATTCCAGCTGGACCCATGGCTTTAATAAAGCTGTGTGAGAGTGAACTGGGATTGTCTTCTGGCTCAGGCATCAACCACAAAATTATAGGTTCCTGTTACAGACTCTTTATTAAAAGGTGATTTCACAGGAGCCATAAAGAGGGTGATTTTCAAATGTGAGCCGGATCTGCAGGTCCGACAGATTTTTTGCATCACTCTCAGTCCTCTTTAACCACCCACCTGCTCTCATTCTGACTTTTTTTTAACTCACATGTGAAACCAATTTGATCCGAAAGTCACTGACAGACGATACACCCAGTTCCTGTAATGCTGTTTCCCTGGCATCACCTCGATGCCAACCGTATTCGAAACCTGCAAGCTCTCTCCTTGGAGCCCCCTCTTTTTTCACGGATGCAAAGGTTCCCTGACCCTTCCCTACAAGAAAATCAAACCAGCCAAAGAACTCTGACACATTTTCTTGTTTTTTCACATTTTTGCTTCGGGCTGGCCTCAGTGAACCACAACCACTTGTCTGGCACATCAGCTCTCATTCTGCAAAGGTTAAGTGATAAGTAATATTTTATATTTTTAAAGATTGCCTCATTCCACTGTAATTTGCCTGTTCTGCTCTGCAAATATATCCTCCTTGAATTGCAGTCACCTCTGGGGGAAAAAGGAAGGAAATGATGACCCAGGAACGTACCCACAGCAGTGGGAAACAAAGGCCATAAAAAGCAAATCTCTGCTATTAGTGAACACGATAAGATCTCAGATACGTACAGGCTTGGTTTAAGATCTTGTTACTATGTACAAGTACGTTTATTAAGGCTTTGTTCTTCACCTGAGCTTTCCAAGAGAGCCTGTAAATGTGGTTTACTACCATAATTTCAGTTATAACATTATAATACATGAGCTTAGAGGAAGGCCATCAGCTGCTGCTTTTTTATACACAAAATCTTTCTGGCTGAGCAATTTCAACCTACTATTGATCTAGATGACGCATATGATTCCTATAATTGAGATCAGAGAAAAAAAAAAAAAAACGTCTATTTCTTCCAGCCTGTTTGTTTCTTCCTTTTGACAGCTCTGTGTGTGTGTATCAGTGGGGCTTTTTCTTCATGATTAAGGTAAAGGAATTTTTCAAGAGCGGAAAGCTGTAACTGCTTCGAACCAAAAGTCGCCGAGGAGGCTTAGATGCAGAGATGGTGGCTGAAAAATATCCGGGTGTTTTCCCACTGATTGCTTTTTAAATGTTGAGCAGCTGCTGAAGTTGTTTTCTAGGGTTGACAGCTTGGAATTTTGAAAGAATAAAATAGAAATCAAACTGACTCCAGCTTGTAATTTAACAAGCAGGTTCACAATGCTGTAGGCTCAGCGGTCTTCCCTTTCCCCTTTCCCTTTCCCTTTCCCTTTCCCTTTCCCTTTCCCTTTCCCTTTCCCTTTCCCTTTCCCTTTCCCTTTCCCTTTCCCTTTCCCTTTCCCTTTCCCTTTCCCTTTCCCTTTCCCTTCTTTCCCTTTCCCTTTCCCCTGATTCAAGACAGAATTTACATCAGCTGAACTTGACGGAAATTCTCCAGTTTCACAGGGGATAACCAGGAGGCACTGACTCAGATGAGAAAGCCTCATGTGAAGTAAGGATTGCAAGAACAACCCTGAAACCCTCCCTCTCTGGCTAACGAAGCATGCTGGCAGTTTAGATCTTTCTGTAGGCAGCATATTGATGGAGAAAGTGCGTTGTATACAGTTGTTTATTTGCAAAAAAAGGTAAAAAAAAAATAATTCTATTAAAATCCTGCACCTCTGGGACTGTCTTTGAAAGGCATTTGATGTGACTCTAGGAGAGAAGTGATCAGCCTGTAATAATTTAGATGTTCTTGTTGCTATGGATACTTTCTTTTTTTTAAGTGAAGCACACCATTATAATTTAAATTTCCAGCAACAAAAAAGGTAGCATATTAAAAGTAATAAAAAATGCCAGAGACATAACTGTTTTATTCTTTACTGTCAATTTTACCTGTGCTGTGACAGTATATAGAAGTGATAAAATTGCCACGTCTGAGGAGATTTAGTACTTTTACGCATTTTATTACGTTAATTAGACCTGGGGCTGATACGTACGAGCGTGTGATACAGGCAATAGCCAAGTGACAGGCCTGATGCTGGGATGTCACATTAAAATTCATCCTGCCAAGCAGGGGAAGGGAGGAGGGTTGTAGCTAAAACAAGACCTGACAAGAAGCAAGTTTGGGGGCTGTTACGGCAAGATTTGGGTAGGGAGACGGAAACGCAAAGGTACAAGCCAAATAACTCCCTGCAAAGTATCATCATCAAGGCTTTTAAGCAAAAACTTTGCCTGGAGTGATGTTACCATCCATGGGATTATTAGCAGTCGAGACAGAAACTGCCGCTGTGGTTTGCAGCGAGAGCGTTGGGAAAACTCAGCCCTGGGACTGTTTTCCTCTTGCACAGAAGCTGGAGATTTTGCTGGGGAAGAAATTGCTGCCAGCAATGGCTGGAAAGGTTAAAAAAAAAAAAACCTCAGAGGCAGAAAGTGAGCAATAGGTTGCAGAGCGGGGCTGGTTTGAAAGGAGGGGAGGAGGAAAGCCCTGGGCATCACCCCGTGTGCCCAGAGAGACGACAGCTCGGTGATGCCCTGGGCGGGTGTGTGCTTCTGCTTGTGCGAAATGGAAACTGTGATGGCAAAAGTTTGGGGCAAACAAAGTGCCAGGGGAATAAACCGAAAGACAAGGAAGGTGGCAGGGGTTTTGGTATCTAAATACTCACATTTTCTCCCATTATGGTTCAAAAGATGCGTGAAAGGAAGAGAAGGCAGCAGAATTACCCTCTGGTGCCGCGGCCTGAAGCGGATGGCTGTTTTATTTCAGCCACGACCGATGATGTTGTTCCTACTCCGTTACCTCGGCCAGGACAGGAGCCTTGGCCAAAGCCTGCGGGCTTTAAAGCCAAACTTTTGAAATCCATACTCTTTTTCCCCCCCTCGCTTATCTTTTCCAAGCTGCAAGTAGTAGCTGGGTGAGCGATAAATCGCAGGAGTCAGCAGGGATTTTAGGGCCGAAACTTGACTGGGATGATGTTTCACAACCCGCCTCTCCCGATATTTTCTTTCGCAGGGAGAGGGGCGACCCTGCGGCCCTGACATGGGAACGGTGACATCGGTGATGCTCACGCCTGGCTCCTGGAATGAAAAGCGAAGAGGAGGGCTGGAAGGTGGCACGGTCCCCACCTGCAAGCGTAGCCGGCGCTGCTTTTCCCAGTGCTCCCATGCTGGGTTTGCTGGCACAACCTGGCTCCTGCGGCTTCCGATAGCTCCCAAAGAGCCCCCTAGATCACGCCGTGGGCAACAAGGAATGAGCACTCAATTGCAAAGACACATCTCTGCTCAACGGCCGAGGCCGACAGCTTTCCGGCGGGTTAATGCCTCCGGAGAGGCTCGGCGCTGCCAAAGGTGAGCGGCACCAGCCGGGTGCTGGGTGGGATGGACAGCCCCAGGCTCCGGCTCCCTGCTCGGATGTGCCTGGCCGCAGGCCAGCGCTGGCTGACGGCAGCGTGTGGCCCTGATAGCAGAGTGCTGGTCGGCTTTCCGGGCAGAGCAGAGGGTGCCTTCGGCTCTGCCAGCTGAGAGAACTGCCGTGCCGGGCCGGGAGCTGCCCCTGAGCCCGAGGCGAGAAGCCATCGCTACTGATGAAGATCAGAGCCCAGCGGAAAAGGGACTAAGTATGTGTCCAGCACGAGAGGCTGGTGACAATAAATGAAGCAGCACTGGGTCACTAATTACCTTCTACCTGCGCGTTCACCATGCAACTGCCTCCCATCTTCCTGCGCTTCCTACGTCTGCTTTCTGGCTCCAGCTCTCTGGCCCCATTTCCACTCCCATCTCGGAAGACTTCCTCTTCCTGCAGCTTTTAATGACTTGACATCCCTTCTTTTTGTAAAGCCAATATTTTTTCTCTGAGCCAAGAACCAGCTGGAGATGTTTGCTTTTAGCAGGGAAGAAAAACAACAACCAACCCCCAGCAACCCACAGCACTGTTTCCCATTATCCTTCCCTTGGGCTGTAGAGGAGAGGTGCTAAATAAATGAAGTAATGCAATATTAAGACTCCCTCTGTCATAAGCAGTACCGCTCACTCCTGATAAATTGCTCACAGTCAGATGCCTAAAAGGATTCCCGAGCCGAGGGCTGGCAGCAGAGGCCCCGCTCGCTCGTGTCTCGTTTGCACGGGGTGATTCCGTCAGCTTCTGGCTCTGCTGCTGCCACGAGGATGGCGTGGTGTGGGTTCCCGGGTCCCCTCCGTGCTGTGGATGGGGAAAGCTTCTGGGACATCCCAAGCTCACGCTGCATCTTGCTCGGCTTCAGGTGTCCGACAGGGCTTGTGCTGCCTCCGCAGAAGGAGCCGCTCCAGGAGATTTTATTTTGCCACAGAGCAGGGACACAACACGGGCACCGTCAGCCCCGACTTACCACTGACTTGGTGAATCGAGGCCCCAGGTTTCAGGGAAAGCTGGAGCAGACAGCAGGATTTCCTCCAAAGGGGGTTGTAAAAAAGTTAACTTTTTGACAAGTTTATGGATTTTTTAGCACTGAAATGAGTGCTTTTTCAGGAGGAGATATTTTCCCACACCGAGGGGATTTGGCAGAACAACCCCGCACCCCTTGTTTGTGCGGACCGAGGGCGGCCGTGTTGGCTCTGCAGCTCCCTGCGACGGAAACTTTGACCAAAGCCGTTTGCTAACGCTGCGCCACTGCTCCGGCCTCCCGCTGCTACGTCGTCTCCTGCCATTAAGTTCTGCAAACCCTGGAAGAAGTTCAAAAGCAGAGGCAGAGACACGCTTACAAAACACCCGTCCAGCGCCGTTGGCTGACCCGTGGCGAGCCCCCCTCGAGCCAGCCCCTGCCCCGGGTCTCAGCAAAGCCAGCGATGAGGATTTCAGCAAACATCGCCTTTTCCCGGTGTTTTTTCTGGTTCAGCTCCTCTTGGATTCGACAGGGACGAATCTCATCGGAGTCTGGCAGTTTGCTGTTGCAGCCAGCTGTCGTGCAGCACTGACACGTAAGAGCGGAGCTCAACCAACACCCCCCTCCATTCCCACCCCGGTCCCCCCTCCATCCCGAGCCAAAATACATTTGTGCTTCTCCATGAGGACGGTTATTTCTTCTTGCTTCAGAGCACAGAGAGCCTGGCAGAGCAGCCCACAGCTCCTGGCACCCTGGGGCTGGCTATAAAACACATAATACAGCATTCAGGTGTTCAGATGAAATGTTGCTCTCTTTATTTGTACTTTAAAAAAGAATGATCTGGGTAACGACAGCCCTACAGCTCCCGCTCAGGCTTGGCACGAATTCACAAACTCTCTTGGTGCTCCAAGGAGAGAGAAGTTCAGAGCTCAGTACCTGCACGTCGTCGTCCTTAACAGCTCAGCACTTCCCTGAGTCAGCTGGTTTGTAACCTCAGAGCTGGATTTGGCCTCGACTCACGTAACACAACTGACCATCACTCGAGAGCACTCACCAAACAGAGAAGAAACAGCAATGCTTGATAAACTTAATGTCTACTTGTAAACCCAGCCTGTAACTTGGCAGCAACGGGTTGAGTTTGTTGTTTTGGGGGATGCATTAAATGAGTTTAACGAGTTACAGCACCAGCAGTAAAAGAAATTAGCTCTGAATGACGTGGTTTGTACTAGCTGCAAGTTTTGTTTCTTTAGCAGGTGCTTTGAGGGGGGGAGACTGAAGACAGGGTCTGAGCTGGCGTCCTCGCCCACGCTGGCTACCATCTGTAGGATGGATGGAGTCGTTATGTCCTACGTACACCCCGTGCCAACGCAGGGTGACAGACCAGCGCTTCACAGCACAGCCACTGCTGCTGCTGCCGAGGCTGCTCAAAGGGAGGAAAACGGGCAGCGAAGTCGCCTCGTGCCCCCCAGGGAAACGCAGGTCTGGGGTCAGCAGAGCCACTGGCTCCCCCAGCTCATGGTAGATGCTGCAGACCACCGAGCAGGCAGCTGCTTTTTGTGGCATAGCCCCGTCTCGCCACGGCGAACCCCTTCCTCCCTCCCAGGCACACAGCCGTGGCGGCTGGAGGAAATGGATGCTGAAAGTTTCTTAACTGGCACTTAAAAAAAGGTCACATCAAAACTGAAAGATCAATTTGTTCCTCGGCGTCACCATCAGTTATGCATGAAGGCGCAGGCTGCCGGTACTCAGTGCTCGTAATCTGGGACATCTCCTCACACTGCAACAGGCAATTTAAACAGAAAAATGAACTTTGATTGAATTTTTTCTTTTTTTTTGTTAGTCTAACACTGCGGGAGGAGAGGCATCTCTGCAAAGTCCCTTTGCTCTGCCCGCAGCCCAGCTCTGATACCCCAAAGGGAGCGTAGTGCTACTCACAGGTTAAATCTGTTTGCCAGCATTCCCAGATGAATGTCTCCATGGGCTCCCCAGACGGGCGTTAGCAGCGTGGTTAGCCGGTAGCTGCAGGATCCCAGTTGCTCCAGCCAGCAAAGGCAGGAATCGCAGGGGGAGGATGAGCACACAGAGCAGCACTGGGCTCTCTGGGCTGTTTTCATTTAAAAGGCAGCTGTACAAATTAAACTCCCCCCCAAGGGAGAAGCACTTTGCACAGCAACTCAGACACTATCAATTAAGAGATTTCGATGTTACCAGCACCACGTTTACCCACAGACAAGCCCGAAGCACCAACGTCTCTCTTCTCATCTGTTGTCACACCCTTACCTGGCGGCCGATCCGGTGATGCAGGGTCTCAGGCAGGGACGGATTTATTGAGCCGGCCGCAACGGTCACCTCCCAGCCCGGTGCTCTGTGCACCCTGCGTGGCTGCATCGAGTCCCATCAGTGTTTCCTGGAGGTAACACCGTAGGCTAGTGTCTAACTGCAGCCATCTTCCCACCTGATGGCCCTGGAAAGAGTCTTCCCATGGACCAAAACCTCCAGTGGATGTTTCCAATCGCTTACTGCTATGCATCGAGGGAGACAGCGAACTCGACCAGTTACAAATCCAAAGGCATGTTAAAAGGATCACAGTAAAAATAAAAGTCACCCAGCTCAGACACTTCAAAAAAATCGTAGAAGTTTTATTTTCCTCAGTACAGATTTTTTTTACAGCAGGTTTTCTTAAAAAACTATATACATACATATATAGTATTGTGCATTTCAGTATATGCCCCTAGAGTTTCTAGAAAAGGAGAAAGATCAACGTACAGAGAAATCCTCACGGTCCATTCCTGCAGCCCAAGCTCTTTCCTAGGAGGACCAGCACTCCCCGGGGCCGGGACAAGGCACTTGCTACAACCACTTCTGCACAGCTTTGGCATCGCTTACGCGACGGGTTCAGGTCTCTACCACGTGCCTCTGTAGCACAGACAAACTCTGAATAATTCCTTCAATCGTGAGACTGTAAGATCAAATAAGTCATGGGCACAGTAGTTTCAAGATGTAAAATTGCCTTAAACACAATTTTGCAGGATAAACAGAGCGCACATTTTATTAAGAGACATGATGAGTCAGCTTCACAAGTCCTCGATACCTTATCACAATAACACTTAGGGGGAAAAAAAAAAAGATCAAATCTAAGTTAGAGTCACTCAGCTGTTTCCTAATAAATTCTTACAGCTGACAAAGAGGTTTTTCTTTTTTTTTTTTCTTTCTGCAAGCAGTTTTAAGAGTTATAAAGAGCTATCTGGGGAATGAATTAGTGTTTCAAAACCAAGTTACAAATCTATAAAACAGATTAGTATACTTCACATAAGGCCACAAACACTGCAAACTGTCAGTGCGACTATTTAGGATCATTAAACTTAATCTTTTAATTAGCATAAGCTTTATACCTCCATTACTTATTTTCAATTCCAGGAGCGGATGAAGACGGCTTCCCAAGCCTCACAGGAGATGCGGCTGTTGGGGAGGGAAGAGGACGGGAGCGCTGCTGGAAGGGGCACCTCTTGCTAATTGAACATCCAGGTATTGGTCTTGCCTAATCCAATTCCATGTGAGTCTATTGAGTGAGCAACGACCACACGGTTTTGAGACAGTAAAGAGGCATGCCCAGCCAAACCCACTGAGCAGCGCTAAGAACACAGATCCATTGTGCGACCGGCTTCGCCCAACCTGCAACTTTCAACACGCTTTAGCAAAACAAATTGTTACTCCCCAGTGGTTTTGCTTTCAATGCCAACAGCGCAGGAGAGCCTCAGTATTTCGACTCGCCTCAGGAATGGTGCACGTGAGCAGTCAGTTTTGAAACAGGCCTGCAGCATTGCAGGGTTGGGGGTTTTTTGGAGGGTAAAGAGCTTCTGAAGAGAAGTTACAGGCACTGCTTACCTTGACAATTCGGACCATTGCTTTCAGTTCAAGTTTTAAAGTGCAAAACATCGTAGTCTTTGGGTAAAAAAAAAAAGCGTCAACTCCCATACAAAGCTGGCGAAGCAGCAGCCAGAACACATTGGGGTGATTGACAACTGTGAGAGTGTCACAGACATTCACAACAAAAGCAAGATCTCTGCTACCTCTTTGATTTTAACACTGTTAGCAGCTGCTGCAAATCTCCTCCCCTCTGCCCAGGCAGGTGATGTGTTGTTCCAGAAACAGTGGATTAGTAACAGTTGTGCTTGCAATTGCATTTGCATCTGCAGACCTTTGTCTAGAAAAGTATATACAGAGAGACTTTGGTGTTGCATAGTCTTTTTTTCAGAGGAACAGGCACTGCTGAAGGTTCTTCCATGGTATATTGCCACCTAATACTGTAGATGCTCCACACACCTTCCAATAACATATGTAAACTGTAACAGCTATGAATAAATATGTTCAAGAGCATCTCGTGGTTTAGATAAAAGCAAGGTACAAAAATCTGCATTAGATTTCTAAAGCTTTGGTCTAAACTGTGCTGAAACATCATCTGACTTGGTGAAGAGCCCTCAGAAGAAACCCTCGCACACAGCACCCTGAACAGCATGATTCAGTCCACAGACTTTTAGTGGTTATTCTCTTGTCAGCTGTTAGATGCGTTTGACCTCAAAACATGAACAGATCATCCTTCTCGCCTGCGTTGGAATCTATTTTGTTCCAGTCTACAGGTGAGAGCGTTTCTGCACTCTGGATGTCTTGAGCCGTCAGTCCCGTGTCGAGGACGTGAGGGTTTGTTCTCGACTGAGCCAGTCTGAGAGGGGAGAAAAGCAGAAAGTAAGAACACAAACACACACGGTTTATAGCCTGGGTGCTTCCTGCATCCATAATGCCAAACCCTGGCTGCAGTTCCACATTTCAAAATCCTCCTAACAGAATGAAATACTTCAGGGAGGAATGAAATAATAAGGGGAGAGCTGGCACGTAACATTTGCAGCGCTCTAAGTTTACTGCAGCTTTGCTGCTGGTTTATCCTAACATTTCCCCTACAGGCATCCAGGGAATTTGCAGTCTGGACATCCCATATATTAATGGTCTGGCAGAACCGTTTTCCTCCCCCAAGCTATTGCTGGCGGGTACATCGTTAGCCGGGATCTTATCTCAGCGTAAAGGCTCCGCTGACCAAAGGAGCAGCCTGGTTGCAATGACTCAATTTTCATGGTGGTGTGTCTGGGCACGCAGCGGGTGCCGTAACTCTCGCTGCCCGCCCGCACTCCCGGCCCAAGAATTTAACTCTTTGGGTTAAGACACAGCAGGACTCAGATGATGTTTAATAGCCCACAGCACCAGCTTTAAGGGGTTTTCATCTAAGCCCATCCTAAACGTTTCACAAAACTGAACAAGCCCCAGTTTGTTGTTGCGTTTAATTAAATCCCTCTGCGAAAACGTAACATTGCAGCATCAATTCTCCCAGGGCCGAAGGTTAACTCAAAGATCTGGTGTTTCATCCAGGGGAGGCATGGTGTTGAATAAGCCTCAGATTAAACTAGCCACACGTGTGTTTTTTAATAAAGAAGGAAAACTTCCAGCGATGATGTTGTGGCAGGAACGCTTTCAGAAGCATCCGCCTCGGGATGAGCAGTCCAAACACTGAGTCACCCGAGGGCCAGGGGTGATGGGACAGCTCGGCATCCAGCAATGCAAAACAAAACACCACAACCAGCAACATCTGCTTAATTAAGCAGGGCGAGGAACAGAGGTGAGGAAAATAGACGACATCAAGACATAAATTCAAGCAGCCCCTTTAGAGCTTTGAACGGGGCTACCGTGGAAGTGGAAGCTGTAAATCATTCCTGAGAGTCAAACAAGACAGGAAGGTCTGTTTGCGTAGGGCTGAGCACGCAGTTTTTGCACTGCTGCAAAGCCCGGCCGAGGCGAGCGGCTCTCGGGGAGGAGACGGTGCTGGGCTCAGCCCTGCTCCTGCCCGACCGCCTCCATCAGCAGCTCCCTGCTGCCTGTAGCACCAGCACCCAAGGCAGCTCCTGGCCCAAAGTGGGGCTTCTGCAGCTCGTGCTGCCGGGCAGCCTCACGCACTGATCCGGGGGACAAGACCCACATACGCCAAAGCATCTCCATCACCCTACAGGGGCCAGCCTGCGCGAGGACAGGCAGGAAAACTCACCTGAAATAAAACGGATTTGTTTAACATGGCTGGATTGCTCGGCGTGCACGTGCAGGGGAATTCCAATTTGGATTGGGAAGCGAACTAAGCCACATGAAGTTACGGCCACGAACTCCGAACGTGCTCAGGTGCATGAATTCCAAATTGGTGCATCAGTCACCCTGATGCAACCACAATGCAACAGGGACCGGTGGAGCAGGGGGGCTGACCTCAGCAGTGGCTGTTGGTTTGGGGACAGATGGGAATGAGGTCCCAGGCTTAGCCCAAACCTCACAGAGTGGCAAGGAAGGGTAAAGTCCCTTGTGACAGATGCTGAGACCAGCATCACCACAGCTAGCACAGGGACTGGAAACAGGCAGCCTCAAACCGCCTTGGCAAGCAGGAACAGGGATGCCAACTGCTTGGGGAATTAAATTCCCTATCACATACAGCCTCTCTCCATCCTTAAAAGGTTGTCAAAATATTTGGCTTATCAGCCAGCCTCAAAGCCTATCTTTCAATTAACAGCTGAGGCACTGATGGGGCAGCTGCCTAGGTCAGATCACGGCGGCTGATTAGATTAGAAGCATTATTAAAAGCCAGTCACTAGTCAAGTCTCCCGGGCTGGTCCCCGGTGGCGTGAACTTGTAAGGGGAGTTATTAGAATTACCTTGAAAACGCCTCGTCGAGACCATCATCCATTTCCTTTGTTAAAGAGATAAAAAGAGAGAGAGAAGCAGTTGCTAAGAGAAGACGCAAAAGTGTATTTAGAGATCTGGCTCCACACTTGAGCACAGCAGAAAAAAAATATATACATATTGACTTCCAAGTGCCTAAAGCAAAACTCCTCTCGGCAACCTGCCTCCTCAGGCAGGTTTTACCTCACTCTCTGCACAAGCCCCAGCGTAAGAGGCGTAAATTCCGGCTGGTCCAGCCTTCCTTGGAGTGATCCCAGGGCTCGGGTCAAGGATGCCGTGATTCCCTTGCAGCCCAGGGATGGGGCAGGGGCTTGGCCCTTTCCCACCATCTCCAAACCAGGCTGACTCTGCCCCACTGCCTCCATGGGCTGGATCTGGCCCATCAGCTGGAGCACATCCCTCTCTGGGGTTAATCCCAGCCCTCGGCTCTTCCAGCTCCTGCCACAAGACTGGCACACGCTGCGGGTTCCTGCTAAGAGGAGGGACCCAGACAGAGCTGGGTAAGATGCTCCAGGCATCCCTCAGGGCTTTTCTGGATCAGGAATCGAGAAGCAACTCTGGGATGCTTTATCTCTGATCCGCTCCTAAGGTTTCTCAGGGAAAGCACTGGAGTTGCTTCGGGAAGAAAGGTTTCCCATGCAGGAAGATGGGCTCTGTGTGAGGGCTTTGCTATGGACAGACTTGACTATTCCTAAACTCTCGTGATGCACTTACAGACTTAAGGTAATATGTAAAGTATGAAAACTCTGCAAGAAAGGAGGGATCGGAGATCGCTGATAAGCCTCCAGGATTTGATGTGACTTACGAGTTGATCTTCAGGTTTAACCTGAAAAGCCTCAGGCTCAGACCTGGCAGACTCACAAAACATGCTCCAGGCAAGGGCCTTTATTGTTCAACTCTCCAAAATTTAGCATGTTTCCAAAGAGGCCACGTGGCAGGGACGAGGTCCCAGGTCAAGTGGGGCTTCAAAGATCAGCCCCAGCCTGGTTGGTGAGGCTCCTCTACGGATGCCCAACCAGGTACATGGGCTGGGTCGTTATTTTCCTATTAGTGGTCCTTGAAACGTTTAAGCCAGATGACTGAGGACATTTTAGAGAAGCCATCCATGCTCAGATAAGCAAGATACAGCCACAAACAAGAACGAGGGAAAAACAAGAGTAATAACAAACATAAATCTAACCTGGTTTTAGTGAGCAGTAAACAAAAGCAATCAACGTAATGATTTTTCCCCCTGAACAGAGCAGTTAGGTGGTCTCTCAATTAAGTGACAAACCACTGAGAAATGCTGCTGCAGAATAAGTAATATTCAATTATCTGACAGCAGCATTTCTCCGAGTGCCTCGCAGTCTCATTCATTTATTTCCAGAGCCTAAAAAGGGCAGGAGGCACTCGAACACTAATGGATCATTCCAAGTAGGACACTGAAACCCAGCTCACTCGGGCACCTCTGGAACCCTGCGTGAACAGCTCAGCCACCTCAGGGCTCCCGGGGGGGTTTATCCCAGTAAAAGCCCCACGATGGGCCCTGGCACACATGAAGTGGAGGAGGCATCACTCCCTGCCCCTGGCTCAGCAGACGCCACGGTGCCCCCGGGCACACACTTACCCACACCACGTTGTTATTTACAGAGGAGCTGGGCCCAAACATGCTGTTATCTAAGTGCGGGGAGTTCGTGCTGCTGGTCAGGGGTGTTTTGGCAGGATCTTCAAAATCCAGCAAGTTCCCCGTGGCTGCCACTGTGAACAGAGCGGAGAGGGAATGAGGCAGGGGAAGGGAAAACAGAGGTGACACGAAACCAAGCCTTTCCGTGGCGATCGCTTTCCCTCAAGAGGGGGATCAAAGGGTTCTATCCAATTCCTTCGGGATGGCCCCAAAATTTTAGCACAGAGGAGCTGCATTCACCCCAGCTGGGGATGTGTTTTCAGCCCAAACAATTTGTGATGCTCAGATCAGGCTCCCGAGACCCTTGTGATGGGGACACAGGGTCCCTCCAGCAGCCATCGGGGGAGGCTCCTGGGTACCCACCTCCATTCAGGATGAGCCCCAGGCAAATCCAAACCCCCAGGACATCCCAACCCCAGGGCTTCATAGCCCAGGGCAGGAACAGACTCCGGGCGAACCTCAGCTCCGCCCACGGAGGAGGGAGGATGTTACAAAGACAATTCAGCATGTTACAAAGACGCATCGTTATTTTATAGGACCAAAGGCAAATTCTGCACCAGGTGAAGAGCAGTTTGTAGCTTGGGGGCTGCCGGTACACCCCAGGGTGGGCTGTTTCAGGGAAGCCTCGGATCGTCCCCATCACCCTGCAGTCAGGGCGATGCAGAAGTGCCCCAGCTGCAGAGCATCCCCCAGACAAACACCGGAGCCTGTTCCTACACCCATGGCAGCCCTGGGCCTCATTTACCCCGATGTGCCACCGCTTGTGACAGATTCCTCCAGTCCTGGGCCTTCACAGTAAGAAATGAGATATGCCAGCCTGGAAGGAAGCCCAGTTTAATGTTTTCCTCCGTGCCAAATCCTCTTATCTCCGTGGCCAGCATGGAAGAGAGATTAGCCTTTTGTCCCACTTCTCCCTGGCTACGCGTCCTGCGTTTCAGAGGCAGCAGAGGACCCATGGCCAGGCACTGAATTATGAGGGCTTTTACTGTTTAATTGTTTTATTTTCACGTGCCTCTCTTCCTCAGGGGAGCCAGAGCGGCATCCAGACGTCTTTTTGGGTCCAAGACAAACCCCAAATCAAACTTGGGATGTGTGGGTCCACGCTAAGCTCATAAGGACATTACGGCCAATTTGCCTCGGGCAGAAGTAAACAGGTTTGGGGTGGCAGCAGCTGTGTACGAGGGGCTGCGTGAGATATTTAAGGGGGAGATGGAAGGAGCTGGCAGGCAGCTGAGGGTGACATCTCTGTTACAAAGTGCTTGCCCCTCACTCGTCCTCAAAGCCCTACCAGGAGCCTGCTCTGTTCAGGGAAAACCCTGCAGACCTCATGCTCCCCATCCCCACACGTGAAGCCAAGCTCTGCTGTTGGTGACTTACGTGTGTCGGGACGGGCAGGGGCTTCCGAGCTGGGGCTGCTCGTCCCTTCTCCTTCCAAGATGGACCTCTCCCGCTTCTCCTTCTCTGCAAAAGGAAAGAGATCCCATCACTGCCTGCGGAGCACTTCCCTGCAAGCCTTTAGGGAGGAGGGACAGTGGGGACAGCTGGGATGGGCTACCAGGTCTCTGCCCACAGCAGCCCAGGCTTGAGTGCATTTTATAACCTCGTGGAAGGTGAAAGCAAAAATCCCGACAGCGGCAGGGCTGAGGTACCACAGACCAGCACGACGGACTCCACACGCCGCCTGCGAGACAGGAGCGCAGCCAAAACTCAGCTGGATTTACAAGGCTGTCGAGAGAAAGCTGGGAGATGCCTTAAATCACACCAGAGGTTGGCCCAACCTTAACAGCAGCCTGGAAATTTGGAGGGCGAGGAGAAAAGGCACTCGAAAGCTGCAAAAAAAACCCCCATCCCTTGAAATTTCACATTCAGAGTGGGAAGAGGGAAAAAGACTCACCTTCCTTAGCCGCTTGCCAGAACTCAAACGCGATTTTGAAGGCCTGGGCTACGGTGAGGGTGACCGCTTGCGCCTGGAAAGAAAGTGGTGAGGCAACACATGAATCGACGGGTTCTCGTGTCGATTTAAATCATTTGGAGGTTTTGCTTTGCAGATTCGTGTTAACCTGGATCCAGCCAGTCCTCTGCTCCGCACGCTCCCCGCCTGGCTGGGGAGGAGTAATCAAATATTGATAGAAGCAGAGATTTGCTCCGTGTAGGACTCGCAGCTCGTTGTAGACACATCTTTAGGTGTAAGGGGAAGATGGAGGAGGCAGGGACATGGCTGTCACAGCACCACGCTGACAGACGAGGAGAAAGAGCTGCTCCTGACACCTGCTCCTGCACCCCACACCTAAGCACGATCTAAACAAATGCAAACGCTGCACGACCCCGGGCTCGTCCTCACGGCTCCCCAAGGGATGTGACTCCCCACTCCAGAGCTGGGCTGTGCTGCACCCACCGCAGAGCATCACCCACCAGAACAACCAACATCTCAAAGGGGATCAGCACCCAGGCCAAGCCCTGGACCACGCAGCTATCGGCCATATCAGCGCTGGGGAGGGATGAGCAGAGCCGTGCGCATCCCTCCCCGGCACTACGCACGACTGCGTGCACGAGGATGCTCCGAGAGCACGAGGGTAAAACGCCACGAATTTGCAGCTCTCTCCAATGGGAAGCAATCTTAGAAGCAGGATGTGAGAGACCCCAGGGTCTTCCTCTGGCTCCCCCACGCTAAGCTGGGGTCTCGCTGGCTTTGTTCTGCAGCAGGAGCAGGGACACCTTCACCTTCAGTCCCTGCATTCCTCCCCAAGTCAAGAGCTTGAGCAGCATTTAAAAAAAAACCCCTCCACCACCTTAAATAGCCCGAGTTGCCAGAGATGTATAAATAGTGACATAAATGCCAGTTTCATTAGGAGAAGGCAGAGCTCACGAGAAGTTTAAGTGCAAGGAGATAACGAGTAACGCTCCGCAAGGCTGGCGCGCTGCGGGAGCCTTCAGGCGTGAGTTTGTTTTACGAAGTTGCAAACTAAACAATCCCAGATCCAGGTCCGTAACCCACAGCCCCCAGTAACGGGGAGGATGGAGATGGGGGCAGTGTGTGAATGGAGCACAGGCATCCCCCAAAAGCCAGGTGGGGAGGGGCGAGGAGACCCAGCAAACTTATCGCTGCCAATTAAGGCTGGCAGAGCAGGAGAGCTCATTTGAATGTCGGAGCTATTTACATCTTTGATGGAAGTGCAAACGCTTTATGGTAAAAACTTAAATATGGTAATTAAGTATGAAACTCCTCACAGCTGTTTACAATTTAAGCTGTCACATCTGAATCAAGTTTAATAGACCCAGCTACCGTTGAGAATTATCCATGAACTAAAAATACGGACTAATTATACGTCCGTGACTGGTAGCTGTGCATACATCCAGGGACCCTGCCCTGGGGCAGGGACAGTCCCCAGTCTGGGAGCAGGGCATCACCTTACCAGCGTGACATTCATGCATTTTAAAGACAAGGGGAAAACAAATAAAAAAATTTTAGTTTTTGCCACAAAAAGCCTTAGAGAACTTTATTTGGAGGGAGACACGCTGAGCTGATGTACCACTGAGATAATTCTTTTAGCACTGGAGAGATTTAAATTTTAATTTGCAGAGCGAGGCTTATCTTCGCCGTGCAAGGATGGGAGCGCACACTACGGAAAGGAGAGACAACTTGTAGCTTCCATTATTCTCTCTCCAGGAAAAAAAAAAAAAGCCAAGCCAGGAGAAGCGCAGAATATTAACTGAGCTGCGGTGGCCACGCTCCGGGCACAGAGAGGCTCGGAAGGACCCAGGAATCACCATGCTGGGATGCACTGGGTGGGAACAACTCTTGGGAGGTTTGTTTGCCTGTGGATTTGGGAGATCCTGTTCTTTGCTCAGGCCCCGCAACAAGCACCAAGGCAAGGATTTCTGGGGGCAGAGGGATCTGACCTGCCCTTCCTCTCCCCTAAAGCCCCTTCCTGCCATGGTGAGGGGGCTCAGCCCCAGCTCTGGCTCTTCTGGAGAGACCCCCAGGGCTCTCCTTGCCCCACTTGCAGCCAGTGCCCAGTGACCCTCTTTTCTCCCCCACCAGCTTGTCACTGCTGCATCCCTGCCCATCCTGATGCACTGAACCAGCAGGAAAAAATCCCAAGAGTGGGTTCAAAGCAAGAGCCAGAGACTGTTCTCCATATGCAGGTCTCTGCTCCGAGCCCCATCTCAGCCCTCCTGCGCTGCTCCCATGGGGAGGACACGGCTCTGGCTGCAAAGACGCCACTAAAAACTGGACAGGGAGCTTCAAGGGCAAGAAATAGAAGGAAGCCAGGGCGTGGAGCCCAGAAAGGCTGGCTAAATGCCTCCCATCAATGAGGCTGCCCCCGGGCACCTCACTGCCAGCCTCCCTGGAGACCTCCTCGCCTGCCAAAGCCTCTCCGCACGCTGGGCTCACACCGGCAGCCCAGGGAAGCGGATGCTGAACAGGGAAGAGTCCCAGCAGCCGGGACGGCAGCATGGCAGGGGAATTTCAAGAGCTGGTGCAGGGCCGGGTGCTCTCATCCCCGTCCCAGACCTTGGGGCAGAAAAGCTTTTACCTGCCAAGACGATGGGCTGAACTCAACCCAGAGCTTTGCTCGCTCGAGAGCGATGGCCCGGCACTGGGCGGCACTGCCAGGATTAACTGCCTGCGGTCAGGCGGTGATGGCAGCAGGAGGGTGAGTGCTCTCCTGCAGCCGTTCGCTGGGGCAGGGGCCCCTCGCTCTAACTACAGGCAGAGCTGTTATCTCACCAGCACAGCCCCTCTCTGCTTCCTCCTCCTACAGTCACATCCCCATTTCTTCCTCTGGACTGACCATTTTCCGTTTGGTACAGAGGAAGGCATGGCACTCCAGGTTCTCATTGAGCTGGTTCTGGGCAATGTAGGCAAACACTTTATCGTGGATCTTGTCTGCCGTGCAGTAGGATATCCTGAAAGACAGAACGAAACGTCTTGTCTGGGGCACTGCGTGCAAGAAAGATCAAGCAACCCCTCCTCTGACCTGCCAGCAAGCACCTACCCCAGGGCTTCCAGCTCTGGGACCAAGCAGGGAAGGCAGAGGGAGCGTGGGAGCGTTACCAGGCTTCGATGCAACTCCTTCCCAAAGCAGAGGCATCGATGCCACTGGCTTGAGCGTTAAGAGAAGCCCAGAGCAACTCCTACAGCCACGGTGTGAACCACGTACATCACACGCAGAAGTGGGAGAGAAGAGGAAATGTTCCACCTTGTGGGAAAGGACAGGTTAGAGAAGGCAAAGGCTCTGCGGTGTGCCAGCCTGGGACTACGCCTGACAAATGCTCTGCCTTCAGAAGAGAGACTCTGGAAGATTTTCCTTGGAGAATAAGCTCACAAGGAGAGAGAAGGACTTGTTCTCAGCCCACGACTTAATCTTGAGGCTCAAACCAGGGAAAGATGCAGGGGTGCCCAAGAAAAGCTGTTGGAAAGGCTGCAATTGAGGCTCCAAGATCTGCAGTAGCAGATGGACGGGATGCTCTGAGACCCCCAAGCACGTGGGACATGGGGAAGGAGGCTCAGCCTCCCCAGCAGAGCGTTCCCAGGTTGGCCACATCTCTCCCAGCCCCTGGGCTGGGCAGGGCTGACTCTGGAACGCCAAACAAGGCTCTGGAAGAGCAACAGGCTGACCTGTTTGGGGAGATCAGGCTGTGACCGAGGGCTCAGCTCCCTTCTGCAGGGCAGCGGGTCCCTCAGCATTGGCCATCACCATCTCCCACGGGTCCGTCCATGGCAGGAGCTGCAGGACCGAGCGTCTCGTCTGAAGCCAGCCAGCACGGGCCGGAGCAGCCCTGGAGGTTTAGTGCAAGGCGGCAGGTGCCAGAAGCGAGCAAAGCCTCTTCCCTGGGCACGCGACAGACCACACAGGTGTTAAGGAAAGAGAAAACCCAAGGAAAAAGTGGGACAGTTCAGTGAAAGTTTTCCTGTGGCCCTTCCAGCTCCTGTTCTTGCTGCCCCTGAGAGTTTGCAGGGAGGGGACAGGGAGGTCCCAGTTCCCAGCAGATGCTGGGACTTAAAAAGCCACATTCAAAATTCATTTACACTGCATTAGTTTCTTGTTGCGTGTGAGGTTGCCTCCACACAATGGCCTATATTTTGTTTTCCAGAGCTGAGCCGTGCTCTGGATTAAAGAGGCACTTGGAAGTTCACTCCTTCCTCCCATTTGTTCCCAAAACAGCGTGGCCGCTCTGTTACTAATCGTGACGAAGCCGCAGAAGGTCATCTGCACAGGCACGTGGCCTTTCCAGCAACCCCCAGTGCTCAGCTCGACATTCGATAGCCATTAATTTCCAGGCAAAGGGTACCTCACACCCACCTCTGAAGTCAGCCAGTTTTATGATCGAGGCCTTTGGCAGTGGCACATCTGGTGATGGTGGCTGCCACCCCATGCTGCCCAAACACCTGATTCGGGGCAAGAGCTCAGAGCTGGCATCATCTCAGCGAATAGAAAAGCCGAAGAGGAGACAGCAGAGGTGTTAGAGGAAAGCCCTGGCACTGTCACCAGTGGAGGATGCTCACAGAGCGGGGAGATGACCCCCCCACGCACACAGACCCCAGCTTTTGCAACTCGTACAGCGCCGGCATCTCCGGGGAGCAGCATCAGTCCCCACGTCGACAGGCTCTTTCGGATGCGCTGACTTCAGTCGACCGAATCGAGGGGACGCTCGTACACAAGCACTGACCGGGAGGAACAGCTTTATCACTGGCTGTTAAAGCGTCTGGGCAGGATTTAAGGCAGCATCTAAAACTCCTGGCCCACGGCTCTGCCTGCTTTTACACCAGCACAGTGATCCCTATTTTGGCGTGACCGTGCTCATGGCTGCTTCGCCCAGCTCTGCTCTATAACAGCAGGTTTATCTCCTGGGGAGGGTTGGGGCTCAGCACCAGTGGCTGTACACGACTGGGATCATAGTTTAAGCTGGAGAAAAGCAAGCAGGTTAGTAGTGTGGTTAGACAGAGCACCCCAACCCAGAGCTCCCCATCCCACAGTTAGCAAAGGGGACAGAGCAGCAGGTGAAGGACAGAAGCAGCGCATGGGGGATGTAGAGGGAGAAGGGACAGAGGAGAAGGAAAGGGTCAAGTCCGAGCTGAGCTCTGCTCTGCCAGCCCTTTGCCTGCCTCCAGCCTCTTTGGAAGAACTACTCGCCAAAGCCCGAGGAGCAGATACGGGATAATCCATCCTCACCCTCCCCACATTGGTAGGAGGTCTTGCCAGCTGTTCCAGCCCTGCTCTTTGTCAGAGCGATTCAGAAGCATGAGAGGTGCAGCGCAGCCAGCGAGGGGAGGGCAGCCCCAGCTCCGGCACTCGCATCCTCGCCCGCTCGGAGATGCTCTGACCATCCTCTGTATTCGACTCTTGCCATCACCCAGGACGCTCTGGCATTTCTAGTGCCAACAGGTGGCAAAGCCACGCGTGGCCATGGAGCGCTTGGCTGTGGATCTGTAGTCTGCACACATGACGCCTCCAGGCTCGTCAAGTCTTTCCTTACCCCTGGCTGGACACTTACTGCATCAGTTGTAAATTTACCTTAAATTTAGCAACCAGCCTCCTTCCCCCACCATTGCTTTCCATCAAGACGTGATGGACAGTGAGACGTCAGCTCAGCCTAGGTGGAGAATGAAGCAGATGAGGAGCCTCGGGCACGCACTCACTGAAGCGCATCCCATAACCCACCTGTATATGGAGACATTCTCGATCAGCTCATTCGTCCCGCTGTCGTTTAACACGATTCCCCGGGGCGAGACTTTCAGAGTCACTTTCTGCAGTTTCTTTCCACTTGCTTTTGCCTTTGAAAGAAGAAGAGGGAGAGGAGAGTTAGGTACACGAGCAGAGCAGACTCCAGATACGCGCTACCTTACAGGCTTATTAATAGCACTCGGTAGTACTAGAGACTGAATTTACTACCAGGTGTGATAAGGCACTCGTTAAAACTTTTCCTTCCCTGAAGCAGTGATTTTTGCTGGCGTTAACGAGGCAAGCACACACACCCTCCACCCCACGCTGTGCAGAGTTACTTCCAGCCCAGCACCTCCACGAGGACTTCCCCGCAGCCATCAGCACGAAGCAGCGGCTGCTCTGGCCAAGCCATGCAAGGCTGTGAGTGCTCGGAGAAACCCCGAGGAGTTTTGTCTTTAGGGCCACCTCTGGAGCAGAGAGGGACACCAGCACAAACCCACGCTCCAAGGAGCAACATCAGGACCATGGCACGAGTGGAAAAGCACCTCCCACACCAAGGTCACAACACCAGCTTAAAAAGTAACGTGACTTTTAAAGGCCACTTTCTCTCGTTTACTGGTCTTGTGCTTTCAGCCTTCAGGTTACATTCAGCTCAATGTCCAGCTTCTCTCCAAAAAGAAGTAAAAAATACACAGCTAGCCAGTTGCAGACTGCAGACCTGGATCCTCAGCCCTGCTCCCTGGGGACTTCAACTTGAGCCACATCCAGACCAGCCGGCGGTCGGTCCTGCCCCTCCGAGGCTGGACTCAGCCCTGGGGCTTTTATTTACAGGCTCCGTTCGGCCGATCAGAGCGGAGGCGAAGGGCTCTGCCAGCGGCTCCCGTTTGATGGGAGCACTCCCCTCCCGTCTCGCCCGGCGCATGCCAGGGAAGGATCCGTCGTTACCCAGCGCGGTTCACCACCCCATTGAGTTTTACGACGGTTAACTGTACAATTGGGTCTTTGCCTCGTTCAGTTTTATAAGGGCTTAAAGAAGCATTAATTTTACTGGGAGCCCGGTGAGCCGGGGCTCCAGGGAGGCTTGGTGTGAGAGGATGGCTGAAAATCGGTCCCTCTGGCATCAGAGGTTACAGTAGGATGGTGGCTGTATTGGCTGGGAACCAGAGCAAGCTGTCCAGCTCCCTTCTCCTCTTAACCCTCCAAATCCCGGGAAGGAAAACCCAGAAACGTGTGCCAGCTCCCGGACACGCACTGGCTGTGCTCAAAACGCTTGCCCTGCCTTGCAAGAGGAGACATGACCCTGGGGAAGGGTGATTTCACCCGGTCAGAGGCTTCTTACGCAGCCAGGGTCACCCAGAGCTTATCAAGGGCAGCCAGAGCTCACACACGTAACACCAGCTCTCCGCAGTCTGCCCCATCCGCGGGCTGGGGCTGGTCCAGTGCCACTATCTGCATTTCTACCTACACTACCAGATGCCTGTGCACCCCTGGAAGGGCTGGACCTGCAATCCTGACACCCCCCAGCCTGCAGATGGACAGGACTGCCTCCAGACCCACCGCTTCTGAAACTCTCCCCAGTGACAGACTTGTTTGAGCAGCAGGAGCCCAGGCTCCAGCACGGACACTCACAGTTGCAACGATCCTTTTGACGGCAGCAGCGGAGAGCTCCTCTCCCTTGGGCTGCTCCACCAGCGTCATGCCCATGTACTTGAGGCTGAAGAGCATCCCCTCCAGCAGCGTCTCACGGGTATCGGTCCAGTTCTCCGGGAGCTCTAAAGAGACAACAAAGAGGCTCTTGGATTCCCAAATGCACAAGGATACCCCTGTCAAGCCCTGAGGGGAGGTTGAGGTACGAGCAGGGTGTTGGTTTAGCTACTACCTGGACCCCCGTGCCCAAGCAGCTGGGAGCTCGTGGTGCTGCCACAGCTCTCCTGAGGGGGAAGGAGATGGGGCAGAGACAAGAACAACCCTCCAAAATTTTTTGCATGAGCCACAGCAAATGGTAGCGACCCTTTAAGATCCATCAGCTCCTCAGTTTATTTGTGAGTGCCCAGGCCCACACCATAACCAAGGGGATCCTGAGCATCAGCCCCAGCCGGGCGCGGCGGAGCGCTCGGTGCCACCCCACGCACGGCCATAACCTCACCCTGTGCTAACCATCACCTGCCCGCAGAGGCTAAGACGGGATTTGCCACTAGCTAAGCCCACACACAGCTGCAGGGATGCAGGTGACGTGCTGCTAAATCGGTCACCGACAGCCCTGAGGAGCCCATCGTGCCCAGGGACAGGGCTCTGCTCTCCCCCGAGATCGCCAAGGAGGGCACCAGCCCCTTCCCTGACGTGCTGGGGGGTGGGAAGGAGGGTCCTAAATACAGAGATAAGCTTGGGATCGAAGTGGAAGTCAGGTGGGTGCTTCTATGCCTGAAATTGCACCGCAGGATCTAACCTCCAGACCCGGAGCTGGTAACCCAGGATCTACAGCTCACGTTCAAGGAGGGTCTTGCTTTGAGCAGGAGGAAATGAAGCACAGCCCTCCCGAGGCGCGCGTGGCCCTGGGGAGCGATAGGGCTCTCGGAGAGGAGTCTCCGCTCGCTGCAGACAAAACACGGCCCCGAAGGCTTCGCTGCCTTGTGTTCAGCCTTCTCCAAGCAGCAGGACCAAACTCTGCAGCTCCCTGTTGCACTGGGAGGGCAGGGCTGCAGGGACGTGATGGGGGGGGGGGTGGAATGTAACCCCCAGTGACTCAGCCTTCCCAGCGAAGGTGAGATGGGAGATAAGCCATAAACCCCAGCACCACTCCCAGCGCCGGGCGTGGGTGCCAAGCAGTGAACCACCCTGGCCAGCCCTGGCTAAGGTCGAAGTGACGGAAGCCGGGTGGGAGCAGTCCCCTGGGGAGACAAGAGTTTGCAGGAGGGCTGGGGCTCCACACCCAACACACGGCAGCAGGTCCCAGCCCTCGAGAGCGAAAGGAAAAACCAAGAACTGGAGGGATGCTGCGTTTACCTCATGTCCCAGCTAGAAACAATGGGTGCCAGCGAAAAGCCTGGGTCTCTCAAAAGCCAAAGGTGCTGCCGCTGTCCTCCCGCTCTCAGTGGCCAAAGCTGGGCAAGCACAGTGGGGTGGAGGGCAGTTTGCATGCGATGGATGGGCAGCTGCCTGCCCCATGCTCCCTGCCTCACCAGCCAGGCATGGCACATGCCCTCGAGTCCCGCACTCCGTGCGGTGCAGCTCGGGGCCCCACTGAGGACCAGGACCCCCCCGAGTGCCCCATGCTGCCTGGGATGATGCTGGCTGCAGCGAGGCCCTGGCACCCACAGCTTACGCTGGCCTGGGACGGAAACAGGGGTGGTTTAAGTGCAGCCACTGAAGTGTTTTCAGAGAGGAAGGTGCACCCGAGGCAGCACAGGCAGACAGACACCCCTCCACGCATCCTGTTCTGCACTGTTCACCCACCACCTCCCGCTAACATCCTCCGGTTAATGCAGCTGATCGCACCCAGGCCCGGGGTGCGTCCGTCCCGGGGGGCGACAGCGATGGCCCCCACCCAACGAAGGGCACGGGGGTGGTTTGCAAGGTCACCCCGCAGCAGACTCGTGGCGAGTCCGAGGGGCTGCTGCATCCTGCGAGGCCACGCTGGGACAGCACCCCGCGTCTGCCACGCGGCCCCCCAAGGCTGCCCTCCAGCCAGCTGCCCCCTTCGCATCCCGCAGCCGTTGGCCCTTAATCCTGGCGAAAAGGTGTAACGCCGCCAGGTCAATCTCATCAGATCAGTAAAATCAAGAAGCTGGATCTTGCCGGCGGGCAGCACGGGGTGCAGCAGGGCAAGGCACCCTCCCGCTGCCCCCACCATGGGCAGGGGTCAGCCGGGCTGGTCCCCCCTTCCCAGGCCAGAGCAGGAGGACGGCTGGCAGGGGCCGAGTGGCCGCTCGCCAAGGCCATTGATCGTGAGACGGAGCCAGCGGTGGGACGAGGCCAGAAATCACCCGCCGGGCTCCAGCCCTCGCCCCAGCCTGGGGGACGGGGACAGCCCCCCACCCAGCCAGCCATCCCACCCCCTGCTGCATGGGGGAAGGGGTGCAGGGGGAAGGTGGGTGCAATGTGGGGATCAAAGAGGGGGACAAGAGGGGAGGTAGAGGGAGGGGTGAAAAACGGGGTGCAAGACAGAGGAGTAAAAAGGGGTACAGGGGGCATAGGAAAAGGGCAAGAGCAGCTGGGGTAAAACAGGGTGAAAACAGAGTGCAGAAGGAAGGAAGGGGAAGCTGAAGGTGGGAGAAAAGTGGGTGCAAGAGGGGTGAGAAGCGGGATAAAGCCGGGAAGGAAGCGGGGGGTGGGGGGTGTGCAGGACAAGGGGGGTGCAGGGGGGTAAGGGCGGGCGGGGAGCGGCGCTGCCGGGGAGGGGGGGGGGGGAAGGGGGCGGCGGGTCTCACTCTTGTGTCGGCCGCCGGCCCAGGAGGGTTTGTGGACGCTGGGGCTCCGCAGCAGGGCGCGACCCGCCGACTTCAGCGCGTCCATCCCGCCGCCGCTCCCGGCCCCGCTCCGCTCCCGGCCCCGCCGCAAACTTTCCAGCGGCGCCAGCGCTGACCGCGTCCGGGGGCGGGGCCCGCATGCAAATATCGGCGCCGTGACGTAATAGGCCACGCCCCCCAGCCCCGGTGCGGGTCCCGGCAGAGCCCCGGGAGGAACTGGGGGTCCCTGGAGCGGTGCGGGGACTCCGAGACTCGGCAGAGACCTGGGAAGCTGCCGAGCCGCAGCAGGGATCTGCCGCTCCCATGGAGTTTCCCCACTGGAGACTTGGGGACCCCCGGAGCCACCCTGCAAACCCCTGCGGAGGGTGGGGGGAGCAGCAAACACCAGCTCTCTGGGGGTCCCACCTTCCCCATGGGGGGGTCCCGCACAGATTAGGAAACCCTTCCCGCGGCTCCGCGGCAGCACGAGCCAAGTGGCCCCACTGGGGCGTCCTCGGGCGACACCGAAAAAGTTGTGTTTGCCCCGAGAGGTGTTTGGTTCCAGCGCCCACCCCGGGGTGACAAAACGTGATATAATTTAATGCCGCGGTGGGGGAAGTTTAGCCGGAGCACGCGTCGCCCCTCCGTGTCACCGCGGCCGCCGGCGCGCTTTTAGCTCAGCCTGAGCATAATTGTATGGAAGATTAAGGCCCTCAAAGGCTTTCTGAAATTAAAAGGATAATAACGAGGAGGTTAAACCCCATATTTAGGATTTGTAGAATAATGCCTTACAAAGCCTATTATTCGCAGAAACATTTGTGTAATTGAAAATGCCTTTTTAGTTAAAATTTTAACATTCCCCTCTGATGTTTGTAGTCAGGAGCCAACGCGCTGGAGTCACCAAACGGACAGCGGGATGGCAGTGGCCACTTGCCTCCCACAGGACACGAGAGGGTGGTGGAAGGTAGGTGGAAGGGTGGCACAGAATCTCTCTTCCAAAAAGCCCGGGTCTAAAATAGGACAGTGCTGCTGGTACGTCTCTGTTTGGTGCCTGGTTTGAACCTGAGCACACTGGGAGTGAGCCAGGGCCGGCCACCGAAACTTGAAAGAAACAACTTCCCCCGAGGGCTCACCACGGGCAGCAGCACGCAAATACCAAAAAACCTGAAAAATTGCTGCGTCAGGAACAAATTTAAGCATATACATGGATCCATGTCCGGGCAACAACTCACTTAAACATCTGCTCTTACTTTAAGCACATGTTTAGACCTAACTGACATCCAGGGTCAAATGTTTCACTAAACCGTCGATCCCACCCGGCAGCCTGCAACTCACCGGAGGGCTTCCCACTCGCCGATATCTGATGAGTTAAGGCAGACACCTTTGCAATTAATTCATTGATAAACTGGCCTGAGAAAGCCACCCGGCAGATATCGGACACATCCGTGATTTATTTTCCTATTTCTGTATTTTGCACCATCACTGGCTAAATATATCACTTCATGCTCCGGTTCACTCGGGCAGCAGTTTCTGCGCTCGCGTGCTGCTCTGCTGCTTCCTTCCCATCGTTTCCTCCGCGGCAATTTCACAGGGCACTTACTGGCCACGATCCTGATGGGGAAAAATCCGCAGCGTTCCTGCCGCTGCGATATCCTGCTCTGACCTTTTTAGCTCAAGGCACCCGGGGTGCATTCCTGTTCCTCTGGCTGTTGTTGCCAAGGGTGCGAGACCCAGCTGCAGCGCTGCCTTCCTCTGTTGAGTTTTCCCACTGAATCCTGGCACCGGTGCCAAAGTTTGCCCCTCGCTTTGCTGACTGTGCTGTCTCAGGTGGGCGTTAAATCGTCAGAGCAGCAGAATGTATTTCTTCAAGTGTCACCACTTAAGTTGGAGAATGAAGGACCATGACAGCAGCCTGGGAGAGAGGAGTCGTGGAATCAAGGTCTCGAACGTGGCTCCAGCCTCCCTGAAAGTCATCATTTGAGCTTAAAATATCCCTGTAATGGTACAAAACTACTAGTGTCATCTCCCCCAGGAAGGCAGAGCATCAGGCAGCTCAGAATCGCAGCTCTGCACCCATCTCCCCGCTGCCGCGCTGGGCAGCCTGGGCTTTGCTCCCCGCTGGAGGAGCCCGAGGCTGGACGGGTCCTGAGGGCCAGGCAAGCAAAGTCAAATCTATTTATTCATGTCTGAGTGCTGAGCACGGCAGAGCTGTGATTTTTTGGAAACCGTCTTGCTTTCTCGTGGCTGACCTCCCCAGCCCCGCCGTGCTCGGCCGATCGCCGCCCATCCATCTCCCCGTTAATTGTCGTCTCTCCTGACGAGCCACCGGCTCTTTCCGCACGTACTCTCTCAAGGTTATTTTCAGCTTTGCAGCGTCACCGAAACACACAAGTTTGGCTCTCCAGTATTGCAGCAGCGCGGCTGCTCCTCTCTGCTGTTTCTAACATCCAGCACCATCACTTCTGCCCAGAAAACACAAAAAAAATCCTCGCCACTGTTGCTCCCCACCACGGCGTCTGCATCCAGGAATCACAATGAAATAAATGCAGCTTTTCGATGAAACTTCTGCAGTTTTTTTGTAACACCGACGTGTTTTCCCAGCTGGTGGGGCCACAGCTGAGCGAGCCATCCCTGATTTCTTTGGAGCACTCTTTACAGGCAGCCCCGGACATAAAATTCGGTGACAGTCATTCGGTTTTACTGCGAGAGTGGGTGTTCGTTTGCTCCCTGCTTTGATTAATCAAGTCAGCCAAGCCGTGCTGTCCCCCTCCCAGGGGCAGCGCCTGCTCCCGGGGCTTTGCTCGTTCACCCCGCTCATATTTACAGCAAAGTGCGTTTATGGCAAATTAGCGTATCTGAGGCTGGTTAAAAGGTGATCGCTAATGGAAATCTGAGCTCCTTCCACTCTGTCAAATCCATCCGAGGTTTGCCTCCTAATAAATTGGCATCCTTGCTGAGAAAGCCTGCGTCTAACCGTCTGTGTGATAAAAAGACCAATTGCTGACATTTGCTGCTGTTTTCACTTCCTTTGACATTTCATTAAGGAGAAAATAACACCAGCAACTACAAACGTGCTCTCGTCGACGTTTGTTGGCCGTAACGTTGCGAGTTGCCTTGATTAAGCAAGTAGGTGGGAAGGGGGACATACCCCGTCTCCAGGATGGCAAAACTCCCATGAGTCCTCCCCCGCTCAGAGAGTCACCTCGACTCACCCCGCTGCCCCGAGGCTGAGCTGTAACCGACCCAGACCTCAGATCATCACATCAGTCCATCAGTAAAATTTCTAATTTATAGGCACGCTTAGGACTTAAATTACCACAGTCATTAATGCTTTGCTAATGAGTCAATTAACATGCTTTGGGATCTATGGAGAAAGGGCATGACAAACATGCATAGCATCAAACGTTGCAGAAATAAGCGTCTGACGGTGCCGGTGTTCGACGGGAGCTGCTGTTGATCCAGCGAGCGTACGGACTCCGCGGGGTCACGGGGGATCGGTCACAGTGGTCACGCGAAGGGCTCTCCGGAGGCTGCAGATGAGACCAGCTCCAGCATCACCGCACACGCCTTCAAGGCCAGGATGCCCGGGATCAATGCTGGCTGGAAAGCAGCACCAGGCTGGAGATGGGAAACAAAGTCTGACATGAAACACTCACCTAAGCACAGCCAAATGGGTGCTGCTAAGCATGGCATGGGGCTGCGTTTTCATCCTGAAGTCTTTGCCACCCAGAAGTAAGGGTTTTAAGCATCCTTAAGAAGGCTGGGGCTGCATCCAGGCCAGAACCGGGAGCCCCCTCTCTTGGAACGAGGGATATCTCATCTCCTCCTCCCAGATCCCAGGTCTGGCTTGTGCTACTCCTCGTCCTGCTCCATGCTGGGCACAGAGAGCAAAGCCCCCTGCTGCCCTCACCTCCATTACAGCCCTCTCACACCCAGAGGGGTAGCAGGTGGGCTCACCCTGGTGATGCCAAATTAACACACTAATTACCATCCTCACATGCTCCCCCCAAACACCATAACCTGAATTTTCTATTTTTTGTGACCTCTTTCGTATCATGCTCTCGAGCTATTCTCCCATCTCTGTAGCCGGGCTGCTTTCCCTGTATCCCTGATAAAATCAGGCTGACGGCTGCGCACGCTGAGCTGCCCGTGCTGATGGAAAACAGGCCCAGGGCAATGAGTAGCAGCAACTTAATTGCAATCAAGGCCTGTCAGCCTCGTCAGCACAGCCCATCAGCCGCAGCTGACGGGCCAGGGCTGGGAGCTGAGCACGCGGCAGGGAAACGGGAGCTGCAGAGGTGGGATTGGCAGCGCTGCTCCAGCACATGCACCACCTGGGCAGCATCTCCCTTCCAGGGATGCTCAGTGCCAGATGCTACAGAGGATGGTTCAGGAAATCTCCTAATCCCTAGTAATTAGAAGCTGGTTTAAAACTTAAAGCATAAGACTTAACATCTCTTACCGAATTTCATGTTAATTAGCCCAGCTCTGCAGACTCTTGGGTATTACAAAGTAAATCTCACTCTTTTTTGGAGCTCTGCACACTTTTTTGGTCTGAACAATGTCCCGCACAGGAAAATGCTACAACCTTACTGCTCTCCATGGCCAGCCCCAGCCTTCAAAAATCTGACACCGAAGGAGCTCTCGTGCTTTGCCCTGACAGCACATTGTAAACGAGGCAGGAGCTCATGAGAAAAGCAGCCTCCCTCCCTGCTCTGCTGCTGGGTGAGGCAGTAGGTGCCTTGTACACCCTGTCACCGAGACGTATCCCTCTTCTTCAGAGGGAAGAAAGGCTCCCGTGACCAGGGAGGAAGCCAAGCTGGGGAGCTGAGCGTGGTGGGAGGAACAAGGGATGGAAAAATCCACATCAGCATCGCTGTCGTCCAGGGAAATTGGAAGCTGCGCTTGTTCCCAGTGTGTGTTTGCGGTTTGCTCCCCTGCAGACTTGTTTTCCTTCCCCACACAAACACGTGTTTGCACACCCAGCACATCATTCCCTGCTTCCTTCGGATGATTGCTGGGCTGGGGCAGGAGCTGAGCGTGCCCTCGGACACGGCGGAGCGCTCCTGACCCGGTGGGCAGCAGCTGGGGAGCAGATATCCTGGGGAACGTTTCCGTTCCACCCCATCAGTGGCTAAACATCATCTTACAAGTGGTCCCTTCCTGCCCACGTGGCCACATCTCCAGGGTCACGTCTGCTCCGGCACGCCACGGCCTCCCCAGGGACAGCCCCATTGGAGCTCCCCGGTTTTTGGCAGATGGCAGCTGAAATACCAAAGATGGAGCGCAGCCCCGGGGAGGGCGATGAGGACCTGGGCAAGGGGAGCACCACTGATGCTGATCCACAGCCACAGCCTGGCCGGGCACAGCGGGATGCTTTGGGATCGTGGTGTTGGGGATAAGCCCCCGTCATGCGTACGAGCCACCAGCGCACAGGGCAGAAGGGGCCACCTGGCTCCCAGCCCCAGCCCGTCTGACCCTGCGGATGTTGATCCGCTGCAAAGACCAGAGCTGGAATCAAGCGCTCAGAGATTTTGGCTCAAAAAACACCGAGCGGCAGCAGCGTCTGTAGCCACCCCAGAAGGATGCGGCTCATTTTCCCTGCCCGCGAGTTAGATGTCTGGGTGGAGCTCATTGTCTGCTCCCCCTCTGTAGTTAAGGAGAAAGTCTCATCTCCAAAGGGTGAACCAAACCTCGGAGGAGACGAACGCTCCTCGGAAGGGTCTATCTTCTCCCGTTAACTCTGCACCCAGGCCAGGCACCAGGGAGCCGCCCACCCCCCGCTCACGCCGTCTGTTCTCTGCGGTTTGTTTGGCCAAAGTGATTTGCCAAATGAGCATCTAAGTCGTGAACAGTTGAGTTCCCCAGGAAACGTCTTATTTCACGGTGAATTTATTATTCACCGAAAAGATTGCTCGCTTTAATGCAGGTAGAGAGGAAGAGTTATTCCTCATGCGACTTTTCCAGGGGCTTTACGGAGTTCAAAGCTTTTAGGATGCTAAACCACAGGGCACAAATTCTCCTGGTATATGCCAAGAATGTAGCTAAGAGTGAAAGTTAGCTCGTGTTGATCTTAATTAATTTTCTCAGAGTAAGGACAGTGGGACCAGGCGCCCTTTGAAGAGTTTAGGCACTTTTTTGAGTTAATTCTGCTTTTTATCCCGAGGAATTCAGTCCTCATCTTAGGCTTGTGTTAAACTGGATTAGCTTTACTGACAGTGCTGGAGCTTTCAGATTGACACCAACATAGCTTAGTTATATAATACAGCAAAGATAAAAATACATCAGGGTAAAATATCAACTGGTAGAGGAAATAACCAGAGCGCCCACACATTTAAGGCACACTGAAGAAATAAGGAGAGAAATCACGGTGCTGTAACACACAGTGTTCTGGGGCATCTTTTATCAGAGGATATCAAAGCACTTTACAAATCATTACTTATTTAAGCCTCGTCACATGCTGGTCACAGAAGAGAACAATGCTGGAAGCAGGGCATGAACCCAGGAAGCATCAGCAGAGACAAGGAAATATTTAAACTAAAGAGGTTTCCAATGGGAAATGCTGTTTCACCGAGATTGAAACATTTTGCTGGAGTATATTGATGTCAAGAAAGTTTTCAGCAGAACAATTTCAAAGCAATTCGGCATCAGAATGGGATCTTGTGCAGTCAGTATGTAGGAGAGGGGCTGGAGTTTTATTTCAGTACAAGGTTTACTCTGTCATGTGTACATCTCGTGTAAATAGTTGTGGCTGACCTCAGCTAAATGTTTCTTCTCAGTCTGGCTAGCTGCTTCTGAGTGTAACTGTTCAGAGTATTTATTTCCATAACTTGGGGGAAGTTGCTGTGAATTTTCAACCTGATCTGGGAAAATAAATGCACTTTACAATATCAGGATGCCCCTTACAGCTTCAGTAGATGCTCCTTCCTAAACCCTCCTCAAACACCCCTGTTTAACTCACTGCTCTTCTCCATACCCAGAGCGGGAAAGGTTACTTGCTCCTATGGAAACTCCAGAGTTTAGTTCAATTAAAACCTTCTTCCAGGATCTTGCATCCATGTGCTGACAATTTGATCCCTTAAACTGCTGGTTTTGAGACCCTGATCCAATACCCCAACCTCTTCGAAGACAAGTGGACCAGGGGTCTGCAGAGGAAGAGGGGAGAAGGGACAGTGTGACTCGGGCTCTCACCGGCTTGCGGCAGCGGGTTAAAATCAGGCACGGAGAGCTGTCCCCTTGTGCAACAGCTCCTGAACTGTCAGAAACGAAACGTCCCAGCCGGTGGGTGGTCACATCCATCAGCAGCACAGGGGCACCCGGCAGCCTGATTCTCATCCACCGGCACATGTCTGCTGGGGACCTCTGTGAGGCCAACATCAATCAGCGCGGTTCTCCGCAGGGAAAAGCGACGCCGTGCTGATTTACAGCGGCTGAAAGCATCTCTCTTCCCTGGCCCAGGTGGTGAAAACTCACCGCAATCAGCAGCGAGGCTGATTATCGCCTTGCCACGGAAACAACCTTTGTGATTGTCTGATTAAAGACAGAAAGGGCTCAGCAGAGAGGGGGGATAGGAGATGGGATGTATTTCCAGCCCTGCCCCTTACCTGCAAGGTGATCTTGCTCGAGCCACTTGAGCTGCTTGTTTTGCTTCTGCCTGTCAAGGCTGCGGTTACAAACACACCAGGAGCAGGTTTCCAGGTCAGAGTGAGCCAAAACATCAAACCAGTTTCCAAATGCAATCAAGGTTCACTCAGGTTTTCAGTGACTTTTGAGAGAAAGAAAAAGGCAACAGTCATTTCAGAACAGTCTTTTGTCAGGGCTGTTTAAGCTTTTTAAACCTTTTAAATTATTCACCAGGAACAAAACAAAACAAAAAATTCCGTTTTGAGAAAACTCTTTTGAACTGCCCTGCCTAAAAAAATAAGCATCCAGAAAACCATCCAGGCACTGAAAGTCCCCCATCCTTTCCAGCTGAAACCTTTCCCTCTGTTCGACCCAAAGGATGAAGGATGTTTGCAGGTACATCCTGCACTGCTGGGGTTTGGGGCTGCCCAAGCTCTTCTCCCCTCAAGGCTAGCTGTTGCTGTTAGTGCCATTCCTCTTGGGATTAACCATCAGGGCTTGGCACCCCGATGACGTGCCTTAGATGTACCTGATGAACACACCCTGCACCCACGTGGAGGTGTTCATGTGTTTTGAAGGAGCTGAACACCATGAGCTGAAGAACAGCGATGGGTTCGTATCTCGGGAATGGTTTAGATACGTATCCCCCTGCACATACACTCGCACACATACAACCCTCCGAGATTGCACTGGGTCCAGCGTCCTTCCCTTTCAGGGGCAAATCTTCTCCTAAGAGAATAACCCCATTGCTCAGACGAGGATTTCTTAGGCAAAAGTCTGCAAAAGCCATCCCTTGATTCTTCTGCATTTCCTTTGAAAATGGTTTCATCCTCTTCCCATCCCCTAAAGCAAGCTCCTGGCAGATTCCCCATCCCGCTCATCTCGTGTTCTTTGCTGGTGTGGCAGCCCTGAGCAACATTTCTCTGTCAGGTTAGAGCAGACATGGATAAGGGAATTTATAACACAAATGCCAAGGGAGTTAAATTGAATTGTGTGAAAAGCCGCGATCGCCTCGTGTAATATTACCACTCAGCTCAATTTAATGTTCTTAATTATAACCATTTTTCAGTTTTTCCTTAAGAAAACTCTCTGTGTTGCCTTTTGTCTCTGCCGAGCGGTGCTGCCTCTGTCCTCCCTCCTGTTGCAGTGCTGCATGTCAGATGCTGTTTCTCTCTCTCCGTGCTGTTTTTGCAGGGCTCCTCTTCCAGCTTCAATCCCCCCGCGCTGCATCGCCCGCATCAGGCTTTGCCATCGCTGGTGGTGCTTCATGTTTGGGTCGTGCTGGAACATCAAATTTAAGGTGCAGGCAGGAACAAAACCACCGAGGCTGTGTGGACGTAAAACAACAGATGGGCAGTGTTGCTGCTCTGGTTGGGCAGATTTGGAAGCTAATAATAATTGTAAACATCTCTCTCCATCTTGTTTAATCCTTATAATCTCCTTACCCTCCAGCCCAGATTGCTGTTTTCTTTGCTTGCTGAGATTGTTCCTTGTAGCCGGGACGTTTCTGCCAGACCTGCGCGCACTGCGCGGTGCCTTTGGTGAGGTGTTCCCAACCATCCAGAGGCTTCTTTAGGGATTTCTTTCCCAACAAAACGTCCTTCATCCTTCCCAGCAAGAGGAGGCAGGCAGGGCTGCGGCAGTTCGAAAGATGCCAGCAAGTTAAAAAAAGAAATAAGCATTTCATGATGAGTACGTCCAGAGAACAGGGGTCACATTTTATTCCCAGTTTTCCTCTGGATGTGCTTTGTAGCTTTTGGAGTGGCCAGTTCTTACAAGCCTTGTTGTTTTACACACAGCCCCTAAGGTTATGTTATCAGGTTACAAGTCTTCCCTTCCATTAAAACATGAGCTTTCTAGATTTTTGTGGTTGAAAATATGAAGAACAGAAGTTCAAAAATCCAGCCAGCACGCTGAAAAATCTGACTTTTTTTTTTTTTTAATCTTTAGACTCAGGGGAGGAGCTGACTCTGGGTTTTTGAGCTTTTAATAGTAATACTGGAATCTGGTCACGTGGCTGATGAGCTTGGCCCTCCCAAGGCTGAGCGCTCGGGTCTCCGCTGACCGCACACGGAAGGACAGGCACTGACCGCTCCAAAAAGTCATTGAATCCTTTTCTGGAAAACAGTCTTGGCCTTCGCTGCCTTCTCTTTTTTTTTTTTTCTGCTGTTGCGAAGCCAAATCATTTTCTCATTTTAAAGTGGTCTGAGATCCCTGTGTGAGGTGCAGCACCCAGCAGCGATAATAAGCTCAATTCTCTCTTCTCTCGCCCGCAAGCAGAGCTGGTGATGGGAGGCAGCACCATGACTCGGCCAACAAATCCACCCACTCTTATCTGGAGTGGTGACCAAAAGAGGCTCTTCCACCTGGGAGACAAAGAGATCATATCCAATTACTGAAGGATGAAGCTGGATAAATTTGACTCAGAATAGATCTGGGGGTTTTGTTGTGGGTTTTTTTGGTTTTCTCTTTTAAGAATGAGGATAATTGGCCATTGGAGCAATTTATCAAGAATTGGGTTAGATCCTCCAGCGGTGGAAAAACTTAAGCCTAGCCTGGATGTCTTGCTGAAAAGCAGAATTAAGTCCTGTGGCTTCTCCTATTCAGGAATTCAGAGTGGCAATCCCAGCCTTCCCCTCTGACCTTTTATTCGCTAAACTGGCTGCATGCTGGGTTTCAGGTTGTTCTGTGCCAGGTGCATCTGATAAATCAGTTTGTTCTGAATCCGGCTTCCTTATCCTGCAGCTGCTGGTCTCCTGGCCATCTGGCAGAGCTACACATCCTCCCGTGCCCCTGTGCTGCTCCTCCAAAGGCCGCTGGTACCTGTGCCTTGGATAGCGCTGATTCATGCTCTGACTTGATGCTGAATGTCACTCTGCTCTCGTTTGTACTGAATCAATTACATTTCTTTGGAAATCTATCTGCTTTGAACCCTGCTAGGAGGTATAACAAACCAGAATATGGGTATTGATAATTCCGTGTGAATAACTTAAAAGAAGAAAGATAACTGTCCTTGAGCAAAGACAAAAGATGTCAGAATAACCATCTCCCCAGGGCAGGGATGATCACGTTTCTCGTGAGCACCGTTGGCACAGAGGAGTGGTCCCTGTTCTGCCTCTGCCATCCCAACAGTACAGCTGGACTCTGGGCCCTCCAGCCCTGAAAGCAACAGGAACTTCACTAACCCCAAAGGAAGCCAGACTGGTCCCTGCTGCTGCTTTTAGCTCTGCCACCACACTAAGACAGCAGCCACTCGGTTTGAGTCCTGTCCCAGGGCTAACCCCGGCTCCCTGCAGCCCTGGGGGATCCGCCGCCCTGGGACAGGTCCTGGAGACCCCATCCCCGACCCCCCAGGGACTGCCTCTCCCCGGGAGGTCCCTTCCTATGCTCTCCTGTGGGGAAGGGAGGATCTGCCACACTGTAAGCAGTTTGGGGCAGTGAACTCATGTGTTAAGCCCTGCTGCTATTTATGGTGCTGTTCCCAGGACGGATAATAATAATATCACGCGACAAGTGCGTGACCATCCCAACAGCAAATGTGGGGTTTGATTTGCGGCTTTAATTTGAGACTGGCTAGTGCCAAATGCTGGCTCTTCACATTATGGCATGCTCAGGCTGCCCAGCTCAGACGTTTGGGGATGCAGCAGAGCGTGTGAGAACAGGGATGGACAAATGTGCACCCTCTGCCCCCCCAGTCCTGTCCCCCGCTGCCCAGCAGACCAGGTCCCTTCTGCTGCCTCTCTTCTGGGTAGCCCCTCCGGCAGTCTCAGCCCGATTGCGTGGTTCCTGATCCACCAAAAGCAGATTATTTCTGCTGTACCATATGCAAAAGCTGTCTATGTATTTACAAAAGTCCATTATTTCCTCTTACATGCTCCAGCTCCCTCTTCCCACCCCCCTGCCCCAGTCCCAGCTTTTCTACCACATCTGAGCAGAAGAATAAAAGAACAAAGAGCAGCTACCTGGAAAACAAAAAAAAGTGAAAGCCAAGGTGAGGCAGGGAGATGTCAGTCCCATAGCAACAAGAGGTTTCAATTAATCACATGTAAATTGGGATGCAGTGTAATGCGGGAAATACATTCGGAAGGGTGCTGGCGGCCAGTCCCCAGCTGCGTGCCCGGCTAAGGGGCTGGAGCTGGAGAGGGGCGGTGTGGGAGCTGTGCCCTGGCTCTCCTCTCTCTGGCCAGCAGCCCTGGTTTGCAGGTGGTCACTGGCTGCCCTCCTGCCCTGAAATATGTGGCTACATCAAGTGCTGCTTCTAGTTAGACAGCAGAGCTGAGCAGATGGTCTGTCCTTGCAGTGAAAGAGGCAACAGAGCAACTAAGTTCAGGAATACAAAAAGTACCCGCATGCCACATCCTCAGGAAGAGGTACACGGCTGCTGTCTGTGCCAGCGTGTTTGTCCCAGCAGCTCCTGGATCCAGGGGGAGGTTTCAGCCCTGCCTGGCAGAGCGATGAGGTCCCAAAGATACTCAGTTCCTACAAGTTTCATGCACCACTGAAGGTGGGTGAATTCATCTCTTCTTGGATGCTAAAGTCAGCAAGGAACAAGCCTTGGGGAACCAGTCCCTCGGCTGGAGCAGGAGCAGGACACGGGCATCTGCCCCACAGCTACCGTGGCAAAAGTGCCAAGGCTGCGTCATATCCTGGAACCCCCAAACAGCGGAGAAACCCCCAAAGCCATGCAGCCACACTGGGAGATTTCCCTAGGGATGGCTGGCAGGAGCCCAGCGGGCTTTCCATCCAGGGGGAAACTCCTTTTACTGGTGCTGCATGGAAATCAAAGCAGGCCCCACCATTTCAGGGGAAAACGTCTTTCCCATGCATTCGGCATTCCCGAGGAAGCCAGGGCTGCACAGCAGGCAACAGGAGCACTTGACTGCCTTTTGCTGAAGTCCTGCAGTGTTTGGTTGTTTCTGAACGTGGCATCTCCACTTGCCTGGAGCTGCCGGTCAGGCAGTGCGTCTCCCTCCAGGCTGCAAACCCCTCCAGCCCACCTGCCTGGGAAGGTATCATAAAATATTGATTATTCCCAGCACACTCCTGTCCTCCAGTTATTTAGCAGCTCACTCTTCCCACAGCCAACAGCAAAGCAGAGGCCCCTGGTCCTGAGCAAATCCTTGCTGGGTGAATGGAAGTGCAGGGACAGGTAGCCCGGTGATTGCAAGAACAGGAAGGGCTTTGAAGAACATAGAATCATAGAATGGTTTGGGTTGGAAAGGATCTCAAAGATCATCTAGTTCCACCCTCCCTGCCATGGGCAGGGACACCCTCCACTACACCAGGTTGCCCAAAGATAGGACAGGATAGGTCTGGGTGTTTTAATTGTAATGAGGAAAGAAATATAGCAGCAAGAAGCTTGTAGGGGCACTGGACAGCTGATGTGTGTGCAGGGGGGATGCAGTATCCACAGATCAGAAATGTTCCTTGTCTGCTTGAAAGCGGGGCCAGAGGCAGTGCCGCTGCCCTGGCGCACCGGCCGCTGCCCGCACGCTCTCTGCGGTAACGCCGCCCGCGCCGCCCGCTGAATTGCTGCTCTGTGTGCAAGGCAAGGGCCGTGCAGAGCCGGGCCACGAGCCCACAGGCTCTGATGGCCCCGCGTTCACCCCAGCTGCAGGAGGACACACGGCCTTTCTTCAAGCTCTCCGCAGCCAGCGGAGAGGGAAGGGGTCGTGCAGCCCTCCCCTGCCAGCGCCAGCCCCGAACGAGAGCACCGAGGTCACTGCTGACATACAGCGTACGAGCAGTTTCTTGGAGAGATGCTTCTCCAGGCTCGCTTGCCACATCAGAAGTGACTGTGTCCCACTCCTCACAGGTTCCCCAGGGCATTCAACACCCTCTTGCGTAGACAGGAGCACTGAAGGGACTTGTACTGGCCTGCCAGCCACCAGCTCAGAAAGTATCTCCTGCATCACATCTCCTGCTCTAGCCCTTGGGTGTTTCTACCTTCCCAGCTGCTTTCCACAGATCCACCCTCAATCAGCATGTAAATTTGCTAGGAAGTCAGCCCAATCCTTTCTGGGAAGAGCCCAGCTTTGCTGGCGTGCAACACAGCTATGCCCAAGATGCCTTTGCAGCCTGATGCCTGAGTCTCACCAGCTTGGGGGTCCTGCTGCAGGCTCTTCTGCACACCCTTTGTTCATGTTACTGGTGAACAGCAACAGTGTAGTGTCTCCCTGGGGAATTTTGGAGCATCCCAGAATGGGGAGATAAAGGGAGATGGAGAATGGAAGTATTGCTGCAAAACAGTCTCGGGAAACAGAGGTCAAAGCACCTGCAAACGAGACAGCACATGGCTTTGCATCCTCTCTCAGCCCTGCGAAGTGCTGTGTAAGAACTGCCGCCTTCATTTGGAAATGCTGCTGTGAAATGGGTCCCAGTGGTGTTTTGAAAGCTCGTGGCTTGGCTACGGGCAGGAGCACCAACGGAGATGGCTGGGATTCCCAGATGGCTGGGAAACGTGTTTATTTCTGCCACGGCGATGTCTCCGTGCTCTCTGCATTAATCTCGTAGGAAGCAGCAGCCGGGCAAGAGGAGAGTGTGTTGGGTGGGGGCCGGGCAGATCCGCAGCGTTGTGTTTCCTCCTGCTCCAGCCCCGCTCCTCTGCTGCGCAGCTTTTCATCTGCAAACTCTCTGATGCTGCTGCCAAAAGAGAAACCCAAAATTCATGGCCAAGAGGATGAGTTGCAGTGGCAGAGAAGTTGTTCCATATTTGACCGCAGCAGGCAGCTGTGCCAGGCTCGCAGCTTTTTCCCCCTGCTCGTACATAGACCCGTGCTGCCCGGAGAGTTGTTGGGACAGAGGTGCAGGGGTGCTCAGCACCCAGCCCTCCCCTGGCATGTGCTGATGGTCAGTGCTGCAGGCAGGATCGGGGCACATGCCACAGTCCAGGATGAGCAGGACAGGACAGAGGAGGATGGGGGCAGTCCCAAGAGGGGCACCAGCAGGCAGCAAGAGCTTGTTGCAGCCCTTTTCAGCAGCCACTTCAGCTGCTTACCAGCACTTACCAGCTGTGGTTTTAGCAGCTGGTTCTACCTGGCTGGGCAGGATAACCCCCTGTACATCTGCTGCCACTTGAAGCTCCTCTGGATACACCCTGCTCAGTTGCTTTGGAAATCTGGCACAGAGCTTGAAGGAGGAGAGAGGATGTGAGCCAGTGATGGGGCAGGGACCACACAGCAGTCCTTGGTACAGCTTTCTAGCTGCCTGCAGCACTGCAGGCACGCTGCAGGAGTATGGAAACACAGAACCTGCCCCAAAAGGCTCCAAACCTAATCCTTAGATGCGATCATGACTAATAAATGATAAAGTGATGAAGAAAAGATGTTAAAAAGATGACAAAAGACCAAAGGAGCCAGCAGTAACCCTGCTGACTTGCTCAGCTCTGATGCAAGCTGCTTTTGACAATTCAATTACAATCCAATGCTAATTACTGAGTTGATGGTATTGAGCGCCAAGGCAGAAGGGCACTACAAGAAAGGGATATTGATAGGGGAAGGTGGCAGCAATAGCACTTCTCGCCCAGAGAGATGCCAAACCGCATCAAGGGAGCACTGAAAAGAAGCCGGATCTGGGGTGGAGTGCAGCAGGGAACAGTAACGTTGGATGACAGCTCAGAAGTGGAACGATAATGAATGTGAGAGTTGTCTGCAGCACAGGCTGATCTTGCTCAGGCAGAAGGCAATTAACCAGGAGAGAGTTTCGGATTCGGGCTGGTGTAGATGCCTCTCTGCTGTCAGCCCTTTAAAAGCTTGCAGCTGGGCATTTGCACTTCTCCTCTCAAACCTGGTGCTCCCAACTGAGGGCAGTCACCACAGAACGGTTAGGGACCAAACCCAGACTTCTGATGTGCCAGAAAAGAGCTGAGGGACATGTCCTTAATCAGATGGAAGCCACTGAGGGGTTAAGGTCACTCCACTGTGCCTCAAGTCCCATTGCTCAATGCAACACACATAACAGCATCTTCCCTGAAAACAGAGTCACCAACACACTCGCCTTCCCTAATTCCATACTTAAAACACAGCTTCCCAATCAAAGAGATGCTATTACCCACAAAGCAGCTTAAATTGTCCCTTAGATTTAAATACAACCTGTTGCATAAAACATCTTTTTATCAATTTCACTTAGGGCTGACAAGCTCTCCCCCCACGCACATCTTTTTAATAACGTCAGTGCGCTTCACAGAGCCCTTAAGTGCGTTCCTCCGGGAAGAAAATACCCTCAAGGCACCTTTTGTCATTGTTCCTCTTCTCCAGTTGCTGACGAGGGACTGTGCTGAGAAGCACCGTGTTCCTATTGCATCACATCGCATGTCGGGAACAGTGCTCTGCCTGCAGTTTCCAGGAGGTGGGTGGAGGGGGCCAGGCCAGAAGAAACATCCTCAGCTGCTGTGCAGGCCTTGAGAAGAGATTTTGCTTCTCCTCCAGCCCACTGTCTGCCCAGTGAGAAATCCACATTTGCTATGTGTCTGGTATTAGCGAGCAGAAATTCAGTGCGTCGCCGTGGCGAGGGCAGACCTCCCTTCCCAGGGATGCTCTCAGCACCAGCACGCTTGTCACGGGGACTGGCCACTACAGCCCCAGTTGCCCGTTCATGGCAGAGAAGCATCAAATCCCCCGACCCTGTGCTCCAGTTGCTGTGGCTCTGCTAGTGCTGTGTTACTAATCGGACATCAAATGTGCTCTTTCACTGAGCAAGAGGCACAAATTTTTGAAGTAGGTTGGGGAATCGGTTGAGTGTAGCACTCTAGCACCTCAAGAGGAATCAAAGGAGAAATAAGACTAATTTTATCTCCTTTTATAGGGCGAGGAGAATGGAAGCAGTGGTACCTTGTGGTTCGCACGCTGGTCTGGCATTTGGGGAACGTTGGTTTATTTTGGCTTCTGCAGATGGACTCGATGGACGACAATTGGCCAAAACGTTGGTCCACTGTGTTTTAGCTTCTTCTTCTGCCAAATGAAGAGAACAAGACAAACGAACTGATGAAGAGTGCTGCATAAGACAGAGATTATGTGTTAATTAACAATGGCAAGAGTTCAGGGTATGGACTTTCACAACATTTTCTCTCAGGCCACAGCACTCTCCTCACTGCGTGCTGGAGGGCTGGGTCAGGAGCGAGCCCAAAACCTCAGGCTGCCAGCAGCTCGGTGCTGGAGCTGGCTTCCTGTGCGGATCATCTGTCCGTGCTCCGAACCCAGGCTGGCTCTGTGAGCAGGCTTGATTACAGCATCACAGGCACTGCCAGAAACCGAGGAGCAGACAGAAAAGGCATTGACTACTCAGGCTGTGAAAAACTGCTTGCTGCTGGCACTGCAAACTCGTATGGCATCTGGACATTGAGTTGGACTTCTCAGCAGCTGCCGAACGTTAAGGTTGGGGATGGAAGGGATAGGAAATACAGGAATCTTTTTTAAACTCAAAGGAAAGAAGGCTTTTTTTTTAAAAAAAGACAAAAAACCCACACTCCAAACCAAACACAAAACCCACAGCTTAATTATTTTAAAATATCCATCAGAAATGTACTGGAAAAATCTGTATTGCCTGCTGTTTAGTTAAATGGTTCACATCTTGTCATTAGCTGCTAGAACTTAGTTTATCAGAAGAACTGTGCATCTGTAGAACAATTGCTTTCATATTAATGCCCACAGGCTCCCTGCCAGGGAGCTGTGCTCTCCATCAATTTTTGACCATCTGTGTCCCCTTTGATGCTTTGGGGCTATTTTCCTCCCTTTCCTGAGCTCCAGGCTGACATTTGCTCTCCAGGATTAGGAGGTCGCGCTCTCCATCACTCTGAGAGAAGAGTTTTCACCCCAGAGTCTCCAAACCCAGCTGCCAAAGCATTCCAATTGCTTGTGAAAGGATACTGGGAGCTTTTATGTCTCACTGCAGTTGATGGGATGAGCCAGACAATCAAGAACAACTGCAAGACTCAGCTGTGAAGCCCACTTACCACATATTCCAGCCTGTGTGCCAGGTATTCCTTGAAGCCATCCTGCTAACAGGCCAGCCACTGATGCAAGTGAAACGTATTTGCACGTGAAGTCCAACAAGCAGTGTCAAAAGCTTTCTTCTGGATTGGGTCTGAGGCTTGGCAGGGCCAAACCTTTGTGAAATCAATTTTCTATTCTTTTTTTCCCTTTACAAACAGAATTTTAAACTCTCTGTGCATCTTCCTCTGCTTTCTGGCGTAGCCAAGGCCACCTGCCATCCTCGTCTCTAAATCAGCACCCCTGTTATCATGGCAGAGGTGCAGAACCAACACAGCAGGAGCACAAACCAGACAGATTGGGGTCAGCACCAGCTACGGCGGCTAAGTGGACTGACGGATGCTTTTAATAACCACAAATGCTATTCCTGGTGCTGATGATTTAGCAGTTATTGTAAGATACAGAGGGAATTAAAACAAATCTAAGGAGAGCACTTACTTTTCATCTATGCCAGCCTGCTGCCCGCTGGCTTGGCTCTGCCTCACGCTGTTACTGCAGGGAGATGCGACCGCAGCAAAGAATCAAAATCCACGATCACTTGGTTTAACAGCTGGAATATCGCAGTCTTCCTTCTGCACGTGGTCATCCAAGGTCACTGAAAAATATTGCAAGGTTTTATGTTTTGATTTTTGTTTTGGCCTAGAATAAAACTTCCTCATCTCAGAAGTAAACGACACAAAACTCAGGCTAAGCTAAGTTATGTCACTAATTACTTGGTTAAAACGCATTTTTTTATTAACTATATTTGAGTATACGTGAATTTTTCAAACAAACAGTGGGTTGCAGTGTTCCTTTATAGTCAAGATGAGATTTCAAGGCCAGCCATGAATGGTGGAGTAGCTCCTCTCTGGGTGTGAGAAACACAGGGACACAATTTCCTGTGAAAGCACGAACTATCCGAAAGCCAGAGCTCCGGCTCCCCAACCAGGATTCCAGCCTTCCTGCATGAAACTTGCTGCCCTCAGTGTTAGCAATTGGGATCACCATAAAGATCTTCCAAGACTTGTCTACAACTGATTATTCCTTTAGATTTACCAGGACAGGCTAAGGTGCACTAAAACTACAAGTTCCTGAGGCAAGTCAGGCAACAAAAAGTTGGTTAAAATAAAGCAGGTTAAAAGGTCACCTTTTTGCTTCATATAGATGACTGAAAGGGGCAGGAAGAACCCAGCTTCCAGGCATTTACTATTGTATTTTTTTCATTGCTCTCCAATAATTTGAATTTCTGCATTCATTAAATCAGCATTATCAATTCTCAACATTACCGCTTGCCTCATTTCCTCCCTCATACAAGATCTCAATTTATTCCATTCAAATCCTTGGAGACAGCTTACCGTGTCCCTGTTCTATCCCTCCTTAACGTTTAACTCTTCTCCTGGTACACCCCAAACCTCCCAAGGAGCAGGGGGTCACACGAGTAGCTGCCCTGGGGATCTCCAGCCGTTACATCTCTGGATGGGGAAGGAACAGCCCCTTGCCCGGATCTCCAGCCTGCCCTTCCCTTTGCCTCCTGGGTTGGCTTCTCCACCTGCAGCCCCCCGTGCCCTTTCCCCACGGCTTAGGCATGAAGTTGATCTCTCAGCTGTAATAAAGGTGAGTCAAGTTTTGTACAGCCTGTGGACACAGCCCCCTTTCCCCTCCACGGAGATATTTTGCCATTGTCTATTTTAAAAGAGAAGGGAAATTGTGTTTGGAGCATTGAAAGCATCTTAAAAATGAGGTGACATTGTCGCTGCTGGTGCTTCCATGGCAACCTGCGTTTGTTTCTCAGAGCTGTTTCATGATAATTAATACACCACTTCCATTCACGTGGCCCATGTTCAGAGTGCACAGCACAGCCCCCACTGGGACTTTCCTGGGTCACATGAAATATTTATATCAAAGAATCAGAAGAAAGAACTTTTCTGGTGTGTTCTGGCCACCGGGACAAAGCAGTGAGACAGACATCTGATCCCCCCTTTGGAGCCCAGCCAGCAGGAGCACATTTGCTGACAGTAGCTGGGCAGAGCCCGTAGTGACATCCCTCCCACGCGATGACAGCGCAGCCGGAGAAGCTCCAGCCCTGTTGATCACACCAGGATGGAACAAGGCAGGGCTTGTGACACAGTCACAGCAACGAGTCCAGGACTCTCCTCTTCATGCACTGGCAGACTCAAGCTGCCCTACCTTGCCACGTTGTGCTGACGCATCCAGACGTGGCCAAAAGTGAGGAGATTTGGGGAACTGCACCAGCAAAGCCCTTAGGCACAGAGAACCTGCGTACGGAGCGTTCAGCTGCACGTGGGAGGGCACGGGGGAGAAGCAGATCAAAGACGTGGTCGCCCACCATAGCAGTAATAAAGACAACGCCGCGAGCGGAGCCTGTAGATGTGCCACCGCTGGGCTGCGATCCTGCCAGATCCCACACGTGAAGAAGCAGGCTCTCAGCTGGCACAACCCGCACAGGGATTGCCAGAGAAAATTCAGGTGCTGCAAGCTGTGGCTAGGAAAGATTTGGTAGGTGCTACTACATAGTCTTAGCTCCAGCAGGAAGCCAAGGGGGTCTCCTGCTCCAGCAACTCCAGCCTTTCAAAGGATACATAAAACCAAGTGGTTGGACGCAATATAGGTATCAGATATCCAATGGCACTTTCACAGGAGGAGGAGGAGGAGGGTGAGCCCCAGGGTTCTGGCTGAACTCCAATTTAGATAATTATGTTCTGCCGACCTTCATTCTTTCTGCAGCTTCAATTGGATACGGGATTTGGAGGCTTTTCTCAGCCGAGATGTATTTCTGGCCCTTTTTCCTGCTGACTAGACTCTTAAAAACCAAATCAAAACCCAACCCACCAATCCTTCATGTGCAGCCTGGCCTGCACCCACCAGCATCAGTCTGGGAAGAGATCAGTCACCTTCACAGGCTCAGGAACACACCTCAGGAAGGCACTCACGTCTGAAGTCTGGGTCCCTCACTGTCACTTGCTGTCTGCATCCTTCCATAAACAAGAGGCTCTGCCGCAGATGGCTCACAAATACTGACCTACTCCACGGCTAAAATCCGGGCATCCTTCACCAGACACTGCAGAGATCCCCAAGCGTCGCACACTTCCTAAAGAGCCCGGCAGCACAGACGTGCCAGCCAAGAGCTCCGCTCTCCCTTGTTGACCTTTCTTCTGCCGAGTGAAACGCTCGAATGGGAGACATTAAGTGATCAACAGCCAGCGTAAATTAGGGTAGCGAAAGGGAAAGACCTCTCGCTGGAGCTGTGCCTTGGTATCATTTAAACAGGCTTGAGAGGCTTAATTGTAGGCTCTGGCAGAGTGCAGACCAGCTGCTTCACCCCACGCTCGTGTAGCCACAGCTACGAGCAGGAACTGCCCCAGCTCCCAGAGTCACACAGTCATTCACTGCCTGGCAGTGCTGGTGTAGCTGAAACATTCCCATGTCCATGTGAATTATAGTGAAAAGAGGGCTGCTAAATCTCAATTGGCTGAATATACAAAACCCCTCAAGTCCCAGACAGTGTGTGTTTGTTTTCTCGCTGCTGTGGCTCCTGTTGTCAGACTCTGTCAGGAGATTTCTCTCTGTATTTCACCACGGTGGGAGCACGTGCAGCTTGGATTCTGCTCAATCCCCTTTTATCAGCTTAATTTGAAGCTGCAAAGCAAGGGGCCGAATCCCAGGAGACAGGAGCGATTCCTTTGAGCCTGCCTATGGACAGCCAAGGTTAATGAAGAGATCCCCAAAGCTGCAACAATTGCATGGACAGTCCATGAAACGCAAGAGCTTTCCAATATCAAAAGGCCAGAGTTACTTCAGTTCTCTCCCACCTGAAGATCTCTCACAATCCACAAATCCAGACTGACAGGGCTTCTCCTGGTGCTGCATGTCACAGGAGACATCTCAGAAGTCCTCATCCTCTCCCTCCTGGGGAACAGCGCTTTCGTAGCAGACATTTCCAAAGCCCTTGTCACTTCTGAAAGATAAAGCAACTGCTTTTATTTCTTCATGTCAGCAACCACCCTTCCCGACTCTGCTTTTACACACTGCCTGCCTTGTTTGCTATAAAGAAAGTTCTTACATTGTGTCCCTTGTTCACTTGAGGTGTAGCTGCACCAGAGAGCGTTTGGCTGCTCCCCTCCTTTTTGTTTCTGACTGTTCACCTCTGGCAGAGATTCACCTCTTGATATTCCCACTCTTACTACGCTTCCTTTTGCAAAACACACTGGTTTCATCCCTCTGATGAAGCAAGGAGCTAGGGAGCGTCTACAGGGACTTGCAACATTATTAATGCCTAAAACCCAGCAGCTACATGCAATGCTCTACTCAAAGAGGGTTTTGTTTTGTTTTAAGTTAAACATCCGTTCTCCTAACAACTACAGAACTTGGCAGCAGTGTGACAACGCCCTTCCTACAAGGCTCTTGATGTTTTTTTCTCAAGGTTGTACGTTATCATCCTTATTTTAAATAGGAAAAAAAAAAATTCAAAGCAAAGACAGGTTAAATGCTTTGCCTGAAACCACAAAGCAAGCTGAGTGGCAGAGTTGGGAAAAACTGAGGTCTCTTCCCACCCTTAGTACTACCAACCATCATTTCAGGAAAATCAAAATGTTAAGCCAGATTCTTGATGTCCTTTCCAATTACCTTTCAGTAGAGGAAAATAGTCAAAGTGCAGGATTCAGTACTGAAACTGGAAGAAATTCTTCCCTCTGAGGGTGGTGAGGCACTGAAACAGCTTGCCCGAGAAGTTGTAGATGCCCCATCCCTGGAAGTGTTCAAGGCCACACTGGATGAGGCTCTGAGCAACCTGGTATAGTGGAGGGTGTCCCTGCCCATGGCAGGGGGGTTGGAACTGGGTGATCTTTGAGATCCTTTCCAACCCAAACCATTCCATGAAACACTGTCACAGACTGTCTAGTCTGCAGTTAACCTGCCTCTATGAGATCAGATCAGAAAGCCTTAGCATGCCTTAGACCTAAAATTAATAGAGAAGATAGTTTTTCAGCTGGAGAAATAGGATACCCATCTCTTTTGGGGAAGATACCTGCTGGTACCGTTCAATTACACCTGAAGATCGTATATGGGCAACTGCACACAGGGGTTTTGGGATGACACCCCCCGGCTCAGCTGCACAACAGGCTGAGGTTTTGCAACGCAGATTACTGCTAGACACTTCTGATTGTACGTCATTGCAGCACAGATTATGGGTGTAAAACCATGGCATCTGCTCGTTTCCTTTGCGTGTCTGCCACATGTTAACTGAGCTCTCAGGAAACTGTGTGCGGTGCAGCCCTTTGCGCTGCAGAACACTACAAACCACCCTCAGGCTGAGGTTCATTTTCGGGAAGAGAGAGAGGATGAGGTGCCCATGCTTCGTTCCAGGAAGCACAGTAACAGATGTAATTGCTGCCACTTAATTAAAAATGGTGACCTTTTGGGTTGCAGCTGTCCTATGGCAAAACAGCTCTTCCTCCAAGCTCATTGTTTAGGACAATCAAGCGGAGTGTAGAAGAGAGCACCAGTGCATATCATGAAGAGAAGATAATTGTGCTTTCACCTGCTATTATAGAGACAGGTTTTCTACTCAGGCTTGCAGGTGACCTTCTCCAATCAAACATTAACTTTGCAGCAAACAATCATTAGGGAGCATTTGCAGGCCTTAATAATTAACGCTTTTATTAATCCACTGACTCCACTTCAAGCAACAGGTCTCTCCGAAATTAATTCTGTCACCGTTTAGAGGAGAAAGAAGCGACTACATTTCAAGGCAGAGAAGGAAGAAGGTATTTAGATTCCACTGCAATTCTAAAGGTACTGGATCTGCTCCTGGAACTGTAATTATGCAACTTATTAACTGAACTGCCAAACATAAGGCTAAGTAATTTTCAAAGCCTGGGCTTTGAGAAATAGTATTATTGGCAGCCATGCAATCCAAAATCCAATCAAGAAAGACCACAAACTTTCAAGAGGCTGAGACTCTATCAGCTGCTTATTGGCTGCAAAAAGCAAGGGAGATGAAGAAAGAGGTCCAGCTAAGCAAATTACCTCCTTTAGAGTAAGGGACCCCCTTCTTTAAAACACAATGAGCGGAGGGAGATGTACATCTTCAGAACTGTACTGCACAGAAAGCCCAGCTGGAAGGGAATAACTTAGAGTCATAGAATGGTTTGGGTTGGAGGGGATCTTAAAATGAGAGGTACCCCAAGCATGCCATTGCTCAGTTGCCAGTGATGATTATGAATCTCCGTCCAACAGCTCTTTTAAGTGCTACCACAGAAGAAATAAAGTTGCTGTTTCACAAGCCCACTAGACAGCCAACCAGCTCAGATACACAAGCTGGGGAGAACCCAATGGCATTTCTTACCCTCACTTTTTTTTTTGCTTCCTTGGATCACGATCTACTTACGAGCAGGGCAGGCACACGGCCGGCGCAACTGAAATACGACGAGATTGCAAAGCGAACTCCGCCAAGGGCAGAGGCAAATCCCCAAGTGTTGGTTAACGTAACTCCTGTCAGACACGCAATGCTGAAAGAAATAAGGAGCAAGTGCTGAGAAAATTCTCCTGTTCAATCCTTCTCCCTCTTATGCCTCTCCAGACCAGTTTCTATAGGGTAAGAAGCTGCCTTACCCTTTTTCAGTTAAAAAACCTCCCTTTTTGCAGCAAGTGACAGCGACAGGGCTGGGAGCAGAACCTACTCTTGCTCAGGACTTTGCAGAACTCTGCTTGAACCACCGGATAAAGCTGCCTTTTGAGTGGTTTGCTACATGTGGGATAATGGAACCGGCTCCCTCCGCAGTGAATAACTCCTGCCTTTGTGTTTGAATACTTGAGGAGCGTTTTGACTTGCTAAGTGTCGCTGCCATGTAGAAACCCAGCATGAGAATCAGACTGTTAATGCATTACTTTGTGCCTTAATATGTAGCAAAACGCATGGTTTCAATTCCGCCAGCTTCTCCCCTGTCAATGCTTAAGTGGGAGTCCTGCTGTTCTCCATTGCATTACTACATTTCCCTCCTTTTTTCTTTAGCTATGGTAAATCAGAAATAAATTAAAAAAGAGAGGGACCAGAAGATATCACTCTTTTGTTTAAAGTATGCATATATTTAAGTTTTCCTTTTGTCGTTACTGAAGTTTTGCAGCTGTGGGCAAGATAAGGCATAGGAGGAAGCCAAATATTTCACAAAATATCTGCCAAAGAAATTCCTACCTGTAAACTATTACATGCAGCCCCTGCATTCCTGTGTGTCTGAGCCCAGTGAAGTCCCCCTCAGAAATACTGAATATTTTAATATCGCCCTAAACCTATGAAGCAGCAACAAGTATGGAGCAAGCTTTAAAATCTTTCCCTGAGAAGCCAAGAAACAAAAAACCCATTTTACAGATGGGTAAGCAAGTAGACAGAAGTTAAATCATTTTCTTCATGATACATACTTGTCACGAGGAAGATGGTATTAAAGTCACAATGATCTTGATTTCTCAGCATCATTCAGAATTAGACGTGACCCTCTAAACCCCAATATACAAAATAAAGTTTCTGTGGCAAATCAGAGCAGATTAGGTGCTTCAAAAGCAAAGCCTGAACGGCAAGACTACTGTCTGAGAAGGAATAATGTTCATTTGTTGTCAGCCAAGCCTTTTAGTTCTAAAAAGTACAACTTGGTTTGTTTTAAATAAGCTTTAAACACGAAGTAGCCACACTAACTTGCAGTATCTGCAGTCCTGTGGATCTGGGTCTCCTGATTAACTGTAAAGTTCAAGAAGACTCAACCTCTACAGAGCTGTTCTCACAGCAGCTAACGCTCTCCCCCTCCTCTACTCAACTGCCTGTTTTCTAAAAGGTTGTAGAAGCTTGTACATCCTTAGCATTAATGATTTGCTGCCAATTTCAACCAAAATCAGCAAACTGATTTTAAAACTAAGCTGAAGCAGACAGACACCCAGCCATATAGAAATACTTATATTTCCATATGAAGACCCAGTAAAAGAGAGTAGGGAATATAGTTTCAAATTTCTGTATTAGAGCCAGAAAATGAAGAGTATCAGGCTTTATCAATCTGCACCTGTAAGGCACAGCTACTGGCACTCAGATATTTGTGTCAAAAAGATCACTTATAACATATAGAATTTCTTTTTAATGTAGTGACAAAAAAAAATAGGTGAATGCTACTCAACCAAATTCAAAGAGGCACCTGGAAAAAAATGTTTCCTTGTGAAACATTAAAGGGATCATTTGTACCTGGTAAGCCAGCTGTCCACTGATGGGAAGGGCCTTAAGGTCTCCTTTGCTGCAAGCGGGTTTGGAAAGTTGTGCTAATGATATGTAAAAATGCCATTATGAAAGGGCAGGTCCATTTTTATACTCTGCACTTGCAGTGATATACGGACTCCTTGGAGCAGCGGACATGAATCTTCCGATGCAGCAGCAGTTTAAGCCGGAATTGCGAGGTCGTGCTCAAGCTGCCAGCTCTGCCAAGGGCTCAAACCCGCCGAAATTCCCACAGCAAGATGAGTTTTGCAAAGAGCCTGGCATCCATCTGGGCACCAGAATGTGCACTGAGCTCCTCTGCAAAGCTGGCCCCAGCGGAGCAGTCTTTGTGGAGGGGAAGCAAACCCAGTACACTTGCAAACACCAGCCAAGCTGTAAAACGGGAACGCTGCTGGGCTGCTCGTTTGATTGATTTCTCCCTCTTCTTCTGCGAGTCCGCTCAGGCTCCGGGTGCTTCAGGGCAAAAAGCCCCCTCCTTGTCTGTAGACATATAACACCAGGCACAAGTGCTCCGAGTTTGGTCCAGACTTGTAAGCGCTACTTATAGATTACTAATGTGAGTAATAAAAAAGGAGTAAAAATGACTAAATGGAAAGGGCAGGGGGGGGAAATGGGGAAAGCAAATTAATTCCATAATCTTCCTCATCTTCTTAAAAGAATAACCTCCCAGCCACCGGCCTGCTCAGTCCTGCTGTACAGCTGCGTGGCACCGCAGGCTGCACACGCCAGACAATGAGACAAAGCACAGAGTTTAGAGGAGCCAGTGTGGAGAATCGCATTTAAATTAGGAAGCCAAAGGAATGAGCTAATGAAGGTCAACTCCACAACAACAGGGTGTTAATAGGACATCTTACAGCACTGGTGCGGTCTCTCCCTGCCCCGTGTTGAAATTTGGTATAAAGGGTTAATTTGTCTAAGGTTAAAAGAGAGTATTTATAAACACAGAGTATTTTTAATGTAGTTACTCTGGATCGTGGGTACCTTTACTATAAATTGAACTTTAATGAGAATAATTATTCTGAACAGCAATCTCAACCAGCTCCTCCACGCAAGCCAAGACACGTATCGTACCCCTTTGCAAATAGAGGAGAGTTTCCACCACTTGTTTTTAGCCCTGTGTAGCCAGATACTGGAACATAAACCAGACTTTGGTCCAGGACTAAATGTCTTTCACCTGTATTTCTAAACAATACCTTTCTTTTTTTGCAAGGTGACAATTCTACACTTTTGGATAGCAAAGACCTGCTGGCTTGTAGGATATCATGAAGAGCCACAGATCCTTGGGAGGTGCTTAGGCTGCAATATTAGTGCTCCCGAGGGAGAAGGGTTACCTGCAAGCTGCAGCCGACGCAGGCAGACACCCAGTAACCGCAGCTGAGCCGGTAAGTACCATCACCATGGGCTGACGATGTGTGAAACACAACCGGTCTATAAACTGTGGAAACTTTCCTGTATTTGCACCAAACTTCAACCAAGAATCTGTATTGCTTCGGTTTCTGCAACAGAAAGCTTCTGGATGTGGATCATAAAGCAAAGCCTTCTTTCTTCCCTTTCTTTGAATCTCTGTATAATCCCACACGGAGAGAATGTTTGCATATTGATTATACTTTTATTACCACATAAATCCATGTGTTTGAGATCTCTGGGCTTCCCACGATGAATTTCCTACCCTTACGAAATAACATTCAGATGTCTGTTTAGAAAGAAATGGATTTTTTTTGCAGTATTTTGGTGACGTGACTGATGTTCATGATGTGCTCTCTGAGCAGGGCCAGGCTCTCTCCGGGCATCCTGAGCCCTCTCCTGGCTGTTCTGGGGAGGACACGAAGTATTTTTCCTTTCAGCAAGTTTTCACTTCCAGAAAACTCACAAGACGTGTTCTCTGCAGGCCTTCCAGATCTCAAACATTTTCATTATAACTGAAAACTGCTATGAACCACAACATTTAGTTTCAGATCCAAATGCACTTGGCATTTAGGACTACTTAGATTTTTTTTTTTTTTCCTTCAAGCTAGCTGCCAATAAAAGACTAGTTCACTTCAAATTGATTTTTTCCCCCATCAAAACAGTTGGATATTTTAAAAGTTAAGTCTTTAAGGATGGCCTGTGATTAGGCTTCTGTACAGATGTGGGGCCCTGCTAAGAGCCCCAGGGGCTTTGCAGACAGAAATGCATCCCCAGGGGTAACAGATGCACCCTATATCATCACTTTGTTTGTTTTTGATACATGGGACTAAGTGCAGATGAAGCATGAATCTTCTCATGATAAAAACTGCTTGCAATTATTCTATATGGCAGTCAATTCATAGAGAGGTCTAAAAAAAAAAAAAAAGCCCTAAGCCTATTTAAAAAAAAGAAATTACAGCTAAACAGATGGTTTAAAGTGCCAATACTCCGGAAAGGCTACAAAAAAATAGCGACTGACTAAAAAGATCGAGAGACCAAACTGTTTAGTCAAGGTTAATGAAAGTTAGGATATAGTGGTAAATGCATGAGGAAAGAGATCAGATTAAGCGAGCAATTACGGAGATAAAGATTGTAAAATGCTGGTTATTTCAATTCTGTAAGAATCCCTTGGTTTTAGCACCATCTTAAATTGTCTTTAAAATGCTTGTCATGCATTTTGCATAAGGAATGTTTCAATCAGGCTTTGAATGGAACAGCTTGAAAGCAAAGGATAAGAAAATTCACCTGAAGCTGACACTTGGTTTATGATCAGGGTATCACATTACAGCCGTGTTTGTTAGGAAACAGAAATCGGTAAGCTCATGCTTTGAGGTGGAGAAAGAAAAGCTGCATTCCCTACAAAAACTGTACTACTCCTGGAATATTTCCAGAAACGTAAAGAGAGCAGGCTGCACTTTACTAACTGCTGCTATTATTTTGTTATAATCCAACCATTATTGTTCATACCAGCTAAATTTTGATGGGAAATAATTTCTTGTTAATTATGTAGGACATACAGTTTAAAGACTTTCACTGTAAGCAGTAAAACCCCAGTATTTTCTGAACCTGACAACATGCTCCAGAACAGCATAATTACCACTCAGAGGGATTACAGGTAAACGAGCCATTTACATTTGAACTTGACTGAAATGAATTCTTGCCCTTTTTTCTGCCTGTTGCCCTTTACTAGAAAAGCTTTAGTCAAATGGTTGTGTATTATAGTAGTGCATCATAGAAACTGATTCAATTAAGATACTGTGGCATCTCAGATTTCATTTTTATAATCTATTATGTCTTAACTTGCTGTAAGTCTATTTCTGCCCTTCACTTCCAAACTGCAATACAAGAAACATCCAGTAGTACAGAAACACACTCCCCATCACACACTAAATCCTGTGTATTTAATAACCATTGAGCTCACGACTACAACTAGAAAGTTAAAAAAAAAAACAACCAAGAAAACAACCACCGAGAAAACAAGAAACTCAACAACTTACTGCTGCAGATGATCGAGTTGCTGCACTACAGTGGTGCTCAGAGCTGGCAGCACACAAACCTGCCTGGACAAGGTGAAACACAGACTGCTCACTTTGCGTTAGGCTCTTTCCACTCTCAGATGCCAATATTGGACAGTCTTATTCTCAGTAGCAGGCACTATTGGTAAAGAAAAGGGTTAAACTTGTTTTATAGAGTGTTTTCTATCAAATGCTATTGGAATGAGTCCGATTTTTACTTCGAAGTGCAAAAAATTCCATCTGTTACTCCATATGAGTATCGTCAATAACAGCATATTCGGAGCAGCCAGCTCCTGGACACAATAACGGCAGGATCAGGGAATGCCGAAAGGCATGTTTCTTCTTGGCTAAGGAACAGTCTTGGAGCCAGTTACTCTAGTGTGCAACTCCAGTGTGCTTAAGGCAACGCTGGGGTAGGCAAGTGACTTCCAAATCTGATTTAACAATTAAGAAAGAAAAAGGAAAAACAAACCACAAGTTTGTTCAGCTTAAACACTTTGGAGGAAATAGCTACTTCAAGGTAGACTGAAGTTCACCTGCTTTCCTGCACTGAAGTTTGTTTCTCCAGCTTCATTTCCAGCTGGTCATTGAGGACATTTCAGTCAAAGCAGCAGTTTTGTTACTTTCTGAAGTTACTTGATGAAGCAAGACTGAGTTCAATATATGCATTTAAGCCCTTCCTTCCCCATCCCCGTGAAATATGCTCAGAAAGAGGAGCCAGTTCATCTTAGCATAGTTACAGATTCTATGAATAACAGAGCTTTTCATCAAATATTAAAAATAAAATTACACACTGCTTTCCGCTCTGCTTAAAATTTTAGCTAGGATAAACCCTGAGGTGCTCAAAACCATTGCACAAAAGTCCTGCCTTTCCATTACCTTTTCTTCCTAGACTTACATTGGCTGGATAAAGTTCTAGATACTTCAGTTTTTCTTTGGCAGCTCTCTCTAGAGTATTTATTCCACGGTAGTATTTCAAAATTGACTGTAGAAAACCCAAAATATCCTAGGTGACCCTACTGCAGTCTTACGTTCTTAAATTCCCCATATATTAATCTTGCAAGTACAATTTATGATGAGTCATTAAGATATTTTCCATTTCAGACATTTAAATATTTAAAGATCCAGAGGTTGGCTGGTATAAGATTTGAGTGCTTAAGTTATCTCCTTCCACTCACTCAACTTATCCTGCACAGCAGATTGGTGCCTGCGAATACTTTCACCTTTCCTAAAAGCAATATTCCCATTTGAACTAAGGAAAGCACTAGAGAATGCAACTTCTGCTGCACTGCAACGTGATCTGTTAAAACTGCAAACTTATCTATAAGGTATTTTGATTAGGAAATGATCTGTATGTCAGACTGGTGGTGGTTTGAGAAGGAGGAAAAAAAAATTAAAAAAAAGAATGTGTCCTCAGGAACTGGGAGGTTCTGGCAGCGCTTGCAGCATAAGCACAGAATAGCTGAGGTTGGAATTTTTTGGTACCTGGAACATTTTACCTGGAGGCCTAACACAGCCAGAGAAGAACACCCATGTCAGGACCAGCTACAGCAATAGCCAAGGCAAAGACATGAAAGACAGCTCATTTACTCTGAACACACAACTGCAGGATTCCCAGTAAAAATATTTTACAACAGGAACCGTGGCTGCTGAGAGAATTAAGCAGATACATGGAAAACCAGGGACAAGTTGTTCTTTCTTTCTGTCTAGACAAGGACAATGCTTAAACCTCCAAATCGTCCATCTCGGCTTTGCTTTTGCAGTAGGAGAATGGCTGGAAAGGAACAAAGGCTAAACTTACAGACACACTTCTGCAATTCTCAGCACATTTACCTTTTTTCTCTTTTTTAAAGCCCACAGATAAGATAACTTGCTAAGTTTATACATCAAATAAAAAAAAAAAAAAAAAAAATCACTTCTTTCTGTTTCACAGAAACAAAGCCCTGTTGCAAAAGAGAAGACTTACCTGGAATAACAGAGTGCTCTTTAAACAAAATGTATTCTTTATACCAGGCTAAATCAGGTCAGTTAAAAAGGCAAAAAAAAATATTGTTTTTTATCTGCAAGAAAATGTTTATTCTTTGTAAACCCCACAGAAAAAAAGAATGCAGCCAAGACCAAGTACTGAACGAAAACTGTGCCAAAGTAGGCAGCAAAATGGGGGAACCTCAACACAAAAAGTCAGTGACAATATTTCATGTTTTGCACAAAGATGAAAAACCTATGACATTTCTGAGTAACACTTTTATGGTGACAATTACACAAGATGATTCAAAAATGCAAATGACAGCAACATGCACACCTGGCTAAAGCTAGAAGTTTTATCCCAAAAGAATATCTGTGATTAAAATGATGAAACTTTAATACTTCTATTGACTTGCGTGTCCTACTTATTTTTTTTAATGAGGCATACATGCCAATTAACACGAAACTTTTTAAAAAAAATTTCTTTTAAGAAGAACTTTGTCCTTCCAGAGTCCACTGCATGTTTGCAAAATCATAATGTTGGGTTTGTAATTCTGCTAGTTTCCAGTACAATTTTGCTTCCCTCCCCTCCAACTCCCACCCTCAAAAAAATCTGAAACACTTCAGAAGTCGCCAGTGCAAACACTTTCTCTCAATGTATAATATACATTTGAACTCAAACCTTTGTGCAATTTATGAGTTTCCTTTAAAACTCTTTAAAAACTCCTTGGCACAACAGCTGAAAAATATTCAGCTCCCTTTAAATTGTCAAACACAAGGTGATATAAAGTGTAAATCACAGCTGAATAAAATAAAAAACCCAGAACTGCAGCTTTTATTAGCCAGCTTTACAGTCTCTTGTATACAGTACATTGCACAGTTCCGCCTTCACAATGCTTCCTGTATTACTAGTGTGCCTTCCACGATGCGGTGTATCAAGGCAAGTTACAGAACACTGCGGAGTTTCTATCAAAATAAACAGAAGATGTAACCTTGGTTTATAATGAACATCCAAATTACCATGTACAATTTGCAGTAGACTCTGTAATGAGCTTGGTATAGAAGCTAGATGACAGTGAAGGGGGAAAAAATAGTTTAAACTATCAAGTTTCCTCTTGAAATGTCTTTTCCCAAGGCACTGTGAACAAGACTGTGAGCAATTCTCAATGACTAAAAACACCAATGGGAATATAAATATTTCACACAACAACCACCGTCACATCATCTATTCTTTTATTCTTTCCCTTAAACAACGCCCCTGAAATTTGTTTGGTCCTTTGAGGGGTAATCAAATTATCTTCTGCAACATCACATATTTGTATTTAATACATCTATAAATCAAAGCTTTGTTAGATTATTTAACCCTTTCACTGTAAAAACTAAAGGTTTTTCCTCACTATTTCTCAACGAATCTGTAAATTCAAGTTGATCATTAAAAAAAAAAAAAGAAAGGGTTCAAAATCAAGCAAAGCCCTGTATTTTTCAAGAGGAAACCATGCAAGAGTACATAAAAAGGCAAAATTGGCTACTTGAAAACCAAGAATTGTTTTTAATGCATTGGCCAAGGAAAACAAATTGCAAAGTTCTGTGAGGTTTTCTAAAAATTTACAAGAAAAACTGATGGGCAGTTCTAGTCAATCCAGATGTTCTTTTATCCTGTTTTAAATGACAACAAATACAGTCTCACACAATACAATTTCATCTTGACTGCAAGAGACACTCCTGTGTGATGCCTTCAGCATGACAAAATTACTGGGCAAAAAAAAGAAAATTGGCATTCATTTCTTCAAGGGCTGATAAACAGAGGCATTGGGATCAAGTCCAGAAGGGCTGGTCTCCACAAATTTGGAAGAGTAATGTGGGGAAACAGGACTCAGAGTGCTGGTGGCTGCAGTGTATGTTATGCTGGGCATTACTGCCATAACTTCTGCAATCTTCTGTTTGAGGTCCTTGATTTCCTGATCTTTTTGAATGATTTGCCCTGAAAACAGCAAATAACATCACTTAGAAGCAGCAGCATGTTTTCACCCTCCACTAATCGAGCTGTTAAAGCAAAACACCCAGAAGACATTCAGTGCTCTAAGATGACATCAGTAAAAGCACAACTCGCGTAACTCCTGGTTTGTGTTGATGAGCTATGTTTAATTACCTCCAATTACCACGTAACACTTCCATTAGATTTTGCATTGTTAAGACTCACAGCTGCACCGTATGAAAAGATTTCTATGGCGCATCTTTTTTCTGCACTTTTCCATTAATTTTCCAAGCACCTCACAGGAGCACAAGTGTGTGCTCGTTAAATGTGTTATTTACTTTATTTTTCCAAACTGTCCTATATTCACCGTTTTTCTAAAGCCCCTTTGTGCACACTCACAGCATCACTACAGCAATTTATGAAAATATGTAAAGAGAAACACCAATGAAACAAAAGACAAGAAAATCTCACTCTAATCAAATTTTCCTGCAACCAAGCAAACTTCTGCAAGGAAAGTAAACAGGTACTAAATCAAAAGGTTATTTAATTTTGCTTCAAGGTTTGCACAGCTGAACAAAGGACAGTCTGGGCAGGGTTTTATACTGGTTTCACGCTCCCTCTGGTGGCTGCAACACCAGTCCAACACAGACACCTGTGTCCACAGTTGTCTCACCAGGGTGAAACTGAAAACAGATTGAGTTATTTCCCCCTCCCCCGCCCCTACATTTAGGTTGTATCTACTTCAGGAGTATCAAAATATTATTAGAATTCAAGGACAGGGGCTTAAGAGATGGCAACTATTATTTTAAAAGAAGTTCTCCAGCTTTAAGGTAATGGTTTCTAAAAATGTAGAAAATCATCATAAATTAACTTAAACACCCATCTTGACATTTATGGTGTTCAGTTTAGCAGCGTGGGGAAATGACATCAGCGGATCAGCTGAATTGCTTAGGCTCACATCCACAAAGCTGAAAAAGACAAAAACCCACTGACAGCTGAAATTCTGAGCGGGGACTGTAACTCAACCTTCAATAAAAAGGTAGGATATTCTTTCTGTCGTATTTTCCCAATTTCAGTCAGTACTACGTGTTGAATTAACTCTCCTAAATTACCTTGGGCAATCTCAAGCTGCCGTTTTGCATCTCCTAAGGCAGAGAACAGATCCAGCTTGATTCTTGTCTCTGCGCTCAGGCTGTTCTCTAAGTGCTGTGTTTTATCCTGCATGGCTGAAAGTGCTGACATTAACACCTCCGTATCCTTCTCGTTTTCCTTGTACTTCCGCAGTTCCTGTAGGAGTAATTAGGACAAATGTTATTCTCATCCACTTCACACGTGAGATACACTGAGAAGTCTTTCTCTTCCCCACAGCACACCACTGGGCCTGGTATTAATCCTGTAAAATTAAAATGATGGTTAATTAAGGACACTGTAATATTATCTCCAGTAATTACACATGACCATCATACAAGTGATTAAAGCCATATTGTACAACGCATAATTACAGTACGGTGAGCAAGTACCATTTACTCTGCTTCTCAGCCCTCCACCAGCCATATCAAGACCCTCTGCCCAGAAACCCTCCACAGCACTTCCCAGTCCCAGCTGAGCAGCCACACAGTTACTGTTAGCCAAGCTGTGGAACAGAAAATACTTCCCACAAGTAAAATGGCTGGAATGGGTACCGGTCTCTGGCTAGACAGTTTGATGTTAAATAAGAATTTTAAGCTATTTCAATTGGCTGGTGAGAGGGATTTATCTCAGAATACTTCCCACATGGAACCTAACTGTGCTGCAAACCCAGAAATTTAGAAAAGAGAAAAAGAGGGAGCAGGATTCTACACATAAGAGACAGGCACTTTGTGGCTGGGAAGCATGGATTAACATTTTGACTAAGAAATAAAGAAACAGTACACACAAAAGTCCTATACTTTTAAGTGAAAAACAATAATACAACGGGGGAAATATTAACGTCTGTAACAAAAGCTTCTCTAACAGTTTGAAGATGGTAATAAAATTAAAAAGCTTGACTATAGCTGGTTTTAATTATTTGAAAGCCATGCTCGTATTCTCCATGGATAGGCTACAGTTGTTTTCAAGGATTTGGTAAACCCAGGAACAACAAAGCTGCATATGTTAGTTGGAAACAAGTTCACAGTAACACCGGGTGGATTTTGAAGAGTGTTAAAAATACATATTCATGCAAATTGTCAGCTGACAGTCCGAGTACATCTTTAGGAGCAGACATTTTAAAGGAATAAGGTCAACTTCAACTCACACATCGTAGCTCTTAAACTCTAACATGCCAGACAATGTGTCTGCTACAAGTCTACCACAACGTACTTTCACAAAAAAAAATATGTCTGGCCAGTGATTAAGACTGCATTGAGTAAGCAATCCTACTTGCCAGCAGTGAAATTTATAATGATATAGACTGGCAACAAGCTCCTCATAGTAGACAAAAAGTGTTGCTCAGGGGGTTATATTCTCAGTCTACCCAGATCATCGGTTTGGGGGAAAAAAAAAATAAAATCATCTAGTCAAACAACTGAGTGGTGTGGAACTAAGACTATTAACTTTTCTCATATCCACATTCCTACAAAGCTTGACGCAAGACATGCAAGACAGACGTCTGAAGAGCATAATTCTTGATGGTGCTGATTGCCTCTTATGTAGACCCACCAATTTCAGAGGGCTGAAAGCACTCACTGCGATGCTGATCTAAGCCCCTGGTGCTTTCTCATTACCTGAACTTTCATTTCTAGTTCTCGTATCTGATCTTCTTTGAGCTTTATGTCAATTGTTAGCTTCTTGCACTCTGTCTCCAGCTCTCGGATACGATTCCGTAAAGTTTCAGTACATTCTCCTCTGTAGAAAAAAACATTAAAAAAGAAGATGATGAAATAAGAATGAGGTTGTCATTCCTGAACTGTTTGGAACATGAAAATTATTATAAATATTGAAGGATAAAAAGAGGAAGCTTACTTTGTTCTTTCCAGCAAGAGAATTTCCTTTATGGCAATAATGCAAAAAGTTACTCAATGTTATGCCTCAAGTACTAGGAAATTTGGAATATTTATGAAATACGGAGAACAGAAAAGCAGAATTAATTCTTTTTAGATATTTGAAGCACTGCAGATCAAAGTCATCCACACTTGTGCCATCCTTTCATCTCGAAAAACTTCCCATCTATACACCTATGTTACTACCAAAACACCACCGTGCTGAGCACTGCTACTCTTGGGCTAGAGCGGAGAACTCGCAGCATGTGAGATCCAGACAGTATCTTGGCCAGCATTGTTGCATGAATCCTTGATTCACCGTCCCCACGTGAAAGGGGATGTTCCATTTTTTAAAGCAGGCTCGTCCATGCAGGGTACAACATCTCTCTCAGCACATTCAAGGTACAGTAGATAATTTAGAGCATATTCATCCTTTACATCCTGCAAATTTAATGTATGTGAGTACTGAGACTCAGCTTCATGGAAGGAGCTCCCAGTCCTCATACTGCCTTAACACAAATAAAGCATTTTTAAAAAAGATCAAATACAGACTACTCCTTTATGTACAGAGGAGTGAAAAATGCCTCCTCCAATTCCCCCAAGACACATTTCAATAGCAATAGCTACATTTCAGTAATTTTCTGGAGCTGAACTTGCTTCTGGGGTAGAACAAAGTACCTTGTAGCAGCAGCAAATGCAACAGCACGTGCAGCAGTTGCTTCTTCCAACTTCTTTCTTTTCTTTTCTTCCATTAATTGTTTTTCTACAAACGCTCGTGCCTCCTGCTCTGCCTTTAGTTTCTTCTCCAACTGGCTGATCATTTGTTTGTCTTTTTGTTTCATTTGGACAGCATTGTGTAATCTGGAAAGTAACAGGTATGGGATTTAATGGAGGATTTTACTTATTAAAAATAAATTGCTGTCAATGGTCCCAAATAAGTCTTGCTGGATTTGCAGACAAGTGCCTCAAATTTTGTAGAGTGTTAACATGATGCTTCTCCCCTTTATTAGACTATAGTCATCAGCAACTAATTTACACAACTGTGTAGAAACACATACTTGTTCTGAAGCAGTTCGTTTTCCTGCCGGAGCTGTCCGATTTCGGATCGAATTCCCCGCTCCGTGTTAGTCAGAGAACTGATCTGACTGCGCAGCTCCTGTTCGATCTGCCTGCTTGCTTGCAGGTCGGCCTTTAACTTTTTAATATCTTGTTCCAACCTAAGAAAGACAATTTCAAAAGACAATTTCAACTTTATTTCCCAGGTACCCACAGGTTCAAGCACATTACGTAAAAATAAGCAAAGTAAACATCATAACATCTGCCAACCCTCCCAAACTATTGATTCTTAAAATAATGAACTCTCAGAAATTGTGTCTATCCTTGCTAAATAATAATAATGTTTTATATAACTATACCTATATAGCTCTATGTACAGCTATATACACACTGCATAACCTCCCATGGGAATTTTGTTTTCCTCCATGCACTGCAGAGTAGTAGAACAAATCCTATGGAACTGTATTTTCCCTCTTCAAGCAGAAGTGAAATGGGTAAGTCTGAGAAGTTGTAAACAAGAACAATTCCACATACGAACAAATTTTACTCTTCTCAACAAATTATGAGTTTCATTTGTTAGTTATAGTTGAGCTATGGAGCATAGTGCTGAAATTTTCACCTAAACTTTTTTTTTTTTCCCCTTGAAGTACATGATGTGCATATTGAATAAAGAATATGTGTTAAGTCATCCACAGTTCAGGAGTCAGTAAATTTAGTTTTAATTGCTCCTGAAGAGACACCATCTGCTACACACTATACACTTAATTGTAGCTTTAGAAAGTTCTTGAAGACTCATGCGAGCTTATTAATTAAAATATTTTCAACTACAACTGGTTAAATAAAACACAAGTTTCAAAAGAGAGGCACCTAGCTCACCTTAATTTTTTCCCCACATTTTCAAAATAAGATTATTTATTCTTAGAATAAAACCACATCACAGGTGAATAATAAACCATTGTTTTATGAGCACTGTGTTACATACTTATTTAAAGCAAATCTGCCTCTCAGTCATTCACACATAATCCTCCTTTGCTCCATCAGTTATTGATATAAAAGTTTCTAAGTGTTCATAAAGAAGATAAAGATGTTTTTATTTCCTAAAGTTCCATACAGAATTAGCGGTAGTTGAACATTAAGACTTGGGGAAAACAGTCACAAAAGCCAAAATAAACTGCCCTTATTGACATTCACTAGCACAGATGAACAGTTACAGCTTTTCATCCTCATAATGAAAACACTTAGCTCTTTTGGGCTTCGGTGCAGGAAAATCTCAACGTGAAAAACATCAGCGAGAGATGTAACGATATGAGGCACAAGAACATCTCATGTGAATGAATCAAGAGGGCAAATATGGAATCGTCAAACTTATGGAAATTCATAAAAATACATCTGTAACAGGCTGGAACTGTACTAGAGAGGTCTACTGGGTAAATTAAAAGCAAGAACCAGCCTATAAAGGAGCGTGGTCTATAATAGACTCATAGAACTCAAATGCTCAGATCCCACTTTCTACAGCTGTACTAAGCTGTCTTTCTAGTTATACTTAAACTGCCCTACTGGTAAGATGAATTCCTTTCAGTATAGTACAAACTGTGGTCAAACGTACCTTTAAAAAGAAAAAAAAATAAACAACTCACACTTAGTAGGCAAATAATAGTACAAAGCAAATAAACATTTCATATTGAAGACCACAAATCATTTCAACACCTTGTACTCTGTTGTAGGAGGAAAAGAATTTGCAAACCTAACCAAATATTCATTTGACCACAAAACCATAGTACACAAACCAAACATGGAAAACCCATCAGCAGATGTTATTAGGTACGTATTTTCACCACGTTCAGTATGTTACGTGATAGAGCTGGACAGTCGCTGGTGATGATACAAGTTCAATTTAATCTTCCAATAAGCAGTAACTAAGTGTTTTGGAAAGAGCAAACATTAATTGAAGAGAGTATGATGCTGTAAGGAAGTACTAAGACTGTTGTCTGCCAACAGCTGATTGGTTTTAATACAGGTTTTCATCAACAGGTGAAAAAATGGTTGGCAGAACAACATGAAGGAATGCACATAAATCACACACACTTTACATGTGTACTTACTTGACAAGTATCCATAAATAATTTCAACACACATCTCTACAATAAAGTGATAACTGTGAAAATAAGAGAGCTGTAAATAGCCTTTTCCCTATAGCTAAGACTATGTAAAACTTGCAGAAATAAGATATACCAGGATTTATTTTGGGTATTTAGTGTTCCAGGAAAAGAAGCACCGATCAGGTAAAGCACGAATAAATCAGAGGTGCTGGCGCAGGACAAGCTGAATTTGTATTTTTGGCAACAGAGGATTGACATTCTTAAGCCATCTGGTTCCTGGCACTCCTGCCGACTTCAGGGAAGGCTTTGTACCTGCAGCGCTCGCCAGGCTGGTCCCAAGCGTGCCGTAAGGAAAGCTGAACCCTGTGCGATCCACAGAGCGCACACAAACGCAACCAGAAAGCATCCCTACGTTCCAAGTCAGGAGGAAATACAAGAGGCCGCAAGCCACAGCCTTCCTTTGCCCCATCCCTGGAAGTGTTCAAGCCCAGGCTGGATGAGGCTTTGGGCAACCTGGTGGAGTGGAGGGTGTCCCTGCCCATGGCAGGGCGGTTGGAACTAGATAGTCTTTGAGGTCCCTTCCAACCCAAACCACTCTAGGATTCTATGATTCACTCACAGCGTAGGTAAAAGCACGCAACCAGAGCTGCACACAGGGAATTGGTGAGGATCGGGATCTGGAGGTGTTGCATACTCCTGGCACTGCACTCAGATCCCGCCTGAACACAGAGCCAAAGCCCCATGGACGTCCCGTCCGCCTTCACTTCCCAGGCATGCTCCAAGCGTCAAATATTTGTCCTTTTACTCTGAAGGACCATCGGGGACTTTAGGTAATTTTTACAGAAAAATTAGACCAACCTGCAGTTCATTATGGCTTTCACCGTAAGTCACAAAGAAGCCAGGATTAAACTCAACAAGTGCAATTCTAAAGGGGCAGAAGAGAATTAATACAGAGAAAACTAACGTCTTTCAAGTCAATGGCAGACAAAACCCTCAGAAATTTATCTGTCAATGGACTTGTTTAGAAACAAGTTTTACAGTAAGATTTTAGCAGATTTTAATTATTCCTTTTAATTATGCTAAAAGTTTTTGTAGTTTTTGCTACAGCTTTAAATACCAGAGCAGACATTTTCTGCAATTTATAGAGCAAATAAACGCTCCTTCCTGTCTAAAATTAGTTAGGAAGCTAACAATCCATCATAATGCAAGGACCAAATGTTTCCTATACGGCTTCTCTCCCAGACCTGCCACAATCAGCTAGAGATAAAATGTCATCTTGGGAAAAAAAAAAAAGGAGATGAAGTTAGTTTCCCCTCAAAACCACATGTACTCCTTGTGTTCTCTGGTGTGTCATCATGTCCTTATCCATCTTATAAAGTCCAGTCACACATTTTTCAGCCTAAAAATTTCCTCCTGCAGAACAGCAAGTCAAAGCTCTTCTCTGTACACAGAGAGGTCATCCATCATTTTCCCAGAAATACACGGAGATCAAACACACCCTTTCTGTTGCCCCTTTCTACAAGGAAAGCACATCATCAAGGAAAAGCAACACAATGTCATAAAAGCAAGCGTCGCTGCTACGAGCGCGGACTAGTGCGCGGAGTTTTCCCTCCTCCCCTCTCCAACAGCCTGCACTACTGTTACGATGATAAATGACCCAATAAGACAGTACTTTTTTTATTATTATTATTATTCCTACCATTTCATTTTCTGCTTAAGTCTCTTATTTCCAGGCTTATTGAAAAAGTTATTTACAAGTGGGGGGTGTGAAGAAAACTTGAGTTCTAGAAGATACTTCTCTCTATTGCTGCACAAACTACAAGTCATTTTGACACACGACTATTTTAAAAATGAGAGTTTAGTTGCAGATTATTATGTTGTGCTATTTATACAGCTAAGGCCAATTTCTTTCAGTTTTTCATTACTATAAATGCAGATTTACCCATTTTCTTTTCCCAGCACTACCTCCTATCATTCCTGATCTCACTGAGGAAGATAATCAGTAATCACCTCCAAGACTATTTTTCCAAATGCTTCAGGGAAGATTGATGGATCAACTTAAAGACAACTCAATTCAGTTTAATCCTCCTAAGTATTGATAACTGGTGAATAACGTATCCTTGTTGCTTAGTTTACTCAGTTAATGCAATTCCATAATCACCTGGCAATTGCACACAAATTAAACACGATTTATATAAAAATTAAAGTTTTAAAAGACCCAGGAGGCACTCAGATGCCTTTCTAAGAGACCTACTTTTTCCTCTGTTCTGTTCCAGCCCAATCTGTTGGCATAAGCATCCCCCGCAGTGAACCTACTTCTTTGAAGTAGCCAGTGTGATCCCGCAGCATTGAGGTTCTCCTGCTGTAACTAATATGCTGTTACTAGCTGTTCCTCAGAGCATTTTTCATTACCAAAAAGACAGTAATCCACAGAGAGAAAGTCGAGTTCCTTATTTCTTTCCTACACAGAATTGATCGAAGCGACTGGCATTTCAAAAGGTTATTCTGCTTCTGCACAGTCCAAGCACTATGTTGACAGTGGCTTGAAAACGGTCTGCTAGAAGGATCATCTCCCAGATTTCTCACTTACATTCCCAATTGTTTTGCTCTTCTATTCTACGCTATCCTTCAATTCCATCATATTTCATGAAACACTGACCATCTCCCCCACTGCAGCTGACAGCACAAAGCCTTTCTGCTATACCAATGCCATTTCAGGCAGGGGGGATAAGGAAGCAGCAGTAATCACTCTCAGGACATCAATGGTGCCATGGAATATGTACAATAATTAGCACCAAATGGACAGAAATTTACATGAAAACCTTCAAGTGTTCCTCTGCAGGTAACATCAAGTTTTAGAAAAGCAAAATAAGACGTGGTAGACCAGCCCTTGCTTCACAAATATTTTTCTTAGCCCAATTGCCAGGAGATGTCATCATTATCTCTGAGAGTAATTAGTACATAAGACAGCTTGTTTCAACACCTCGTGTGCCAAAGGCAAGACCTCTGTGGATACAAACAGTTTTGCCAAGCTGCACTGTCAGGTTTTTGTGTGCGCTTTTTGGTTGGTGGTTTGTTGGGGTTTTTTTAAGGGTGCAAATAGCTAAAGGCAGGACATGATTATTACTATGTAACACACAACATAAAAAAAAAAATCTGCAGCAATTAACGAGAAGTCAGCTTGCTCTGTGCCTACTGACAAACACCACTAAGTGCAAAGGGACACCACGTTTATCCCTCCACTGGATCCCAACTGCATCCCTCCATCAGCCCAGCCACCATCATGTTGGGAAGTCGGCAGCTCAGACCGCAGAGATTCCATCAAATGCTTGACAAACAAAGAGCAGATTTCAGCATCCATCTGAAGTAGACATTCATTTTAATTGTAGGAACAACAAACCCCTAAAGCAGGGATTACTTTCCAGGCAGCTCAGCAGGGACAGAACCTCTCGAATCCCTCTGCTCCAGCTAGCAAGCTGACAGTAATAAAACATAATATTCACTGAAATACCCAGAGATGGGGATCAGTAATTCCTCTCCAGAGAACTAAAACACACACACACTAACCATTTACCAGGCAGAACAAAAATAAAAACTTACTGTTTCAAATAAGAGTAATATTGTATATATAAAGTATAAGCTTAATTAGCAATGCCCTTTCAGATATAAATGTCACATCAAGTATTTAAGAGAAAAAAGTTAACAAGCATGCAAGTCTGTCTTGCTCTCAAAAACCCCTCAGTCTTTACTGTCTCGAGTAACTCCTGTTAATCCTGAGCCCCCAGCAGTCACAAAGCATACTTTACATTTAATGCTGGTTAGTCAGCTCAGGGAAATCATTGGTGAACACAAAAGGAAAGCAGCTTGGCTTTGACATCCTGCTGCGAGTCTGCTGGACAAGCAGTTATAAAAAGCATCTCTCTTTGGAAGCTGAGCAGATCCGATCTGGAAGTCAGACACAAATGCAGGACTTCACACAGCCCTTTTCAGGGTACAGCACTGATGCAGACTTAAAAGTTTAATAATGGGAATGAGTAACGCTACGGGAAGTGGAAAAGATGACGAACAAATGTCTTATCCACTCCAGGGACAGGATAACCGACAAGTTAAAAAGATAAACATGGATTTTTGATTTTAAGTGCATTCCATCCCATCCAATTTGTCAGGTAAGTTTATGCTCTTACTGGTGTAGGAGTTACATGCTCAATCTGAACTGAAACAAGATTTCATGAATGATTTCAGTCACCTACATTTGTAGGAAACTTAGATCAGTGACACACAGTACGTTGGTGTTTTGAGTGCTCCTGCCTTGCCTGCACGAGGAAATCGGTGCACAATAAGCAGCTACACAAATCTGGAGCACAACAGCCACATCACGCCCACGGATCACACAGAAACACTTGACAAACAAAAAAGACTCAAGTAGTTTGATTCACTTTCAGGGCAGAGTAAGGCTACGCCGCACAAAGGCACTTTCAGGGCACACTGATTGTGTACACCATCCCTTCCCAGTGAATTAGAGGAGCTGGAATTCCGTCCGGGGACAGTCTAGTTCATTATATACTCAGTTCTGCATTAGAAAACCATCTCTGGACAATTACAACGACTACCTGGTCTAAGACCACATCACAGCATATAAAAATTTCAATGTGTAATTTAAAAGTTAAAACACAAGAGGTTTAAATCTCATTCCTCGTCACAGCTACATGGGACAAAATTCCTAGTCTGGCAGGTCATTCTATAAAGCGCTTCCCTTCTCTTTCTCAAGACTTATGGCTGGTAATTTGAACTGCAGCAAAGCTGAACTGACCTGTTCTCTTCTTCAATGAGCAAAAATGCCATATAAAGAATGTAGAGATGCCCATCTGAAACTGGTAACGTACAAATACAGCAGTCTTGGACATGTTTATTTAGATGCAGCGTTGCTCAAGACAGTCTGTATCCAATTAATCTTGGCTAAACGCGATTCACAGATTAGATTGATTAACTAGTTTCTTATTTGCCTCATACAAGTTCTCTACAGACATTAAGTATCAATTAGTCTGGATATTTAATTGGCAGAGGGATGCCAATCAGTGGCAGAGTGGTTATAAGACGAGAAAATAGTATTTCCATTGAAGTAATTGTATTCCCATAGCACAAATCCTCCGAGACAGACCAGAGTCAAAAGTCTAATTACCAAAAGGTATCTGCAGGGAAAGCAAACCCGATTTGCCAATTAAGTTGGCCAACAAGTCCAACACAAGAGTGTTCAGCACATGAGAAAACGAAAAAGAGAGACATAAGCTAGGAATGGTAGGAAAGTGCATAATTGTGCAACAGATCTGTTCTAGATGTCATCTCCATCCCCATTCGGAACAGTTACACACTACCTTTTCCTTACAAATACTTGTTTTGGTAACATATGACAACACTGTATGTCTCAGGACTTATATGCCATAAGGACTTAGCTATATGTCATGAATACCTCTTTACTTAAACTTCAGATAAGCATATGTCAAGATGTGACTTTTTAAATCTTTACAGTTTACAAGGCAGCTAAATTAAATCCCTGTGACCAGTACTTAAACCAGTGAGGCAGCAGGAAGCTGAACTTAACCACTTTAAGTAGTTACACAGTAGCTGATACTTTGCCTCTATGCTTGTCAGTTGAAGACTAAAACAAAAGCCAAACATTTCAAGGGGAAAAAAAAACACACACCACCACAAACAAAAAATGAAGACAAAACACCTGTTCAGGCACCATCAAACTGCACTGAATTCCCTAGTGATGTAAAGGTCACCCTATGGAAGATTTGTCAAGAACACATCCACTGAGCTCCATAATAATGATTCTCCACATTTCTGTCATGCCTTCTATCAAATGATTGTCAAAACTATTTATCATGCCTCACAACACCCCTGTGAGGTAGGCAGGTATCATATACTGAGGTAGAAAGGAAGCCATTTGCCCAAGGCTGCACAGCAAACCAGAGGCAAAAATCAGAACAGAACCCAGAAGACCCAGCTCCCAGTAATCTTATTCCATTACTAGACAATTCTGTCTTCTTTATGGGATCATAAGTTACATTTTCCTAAGGAAAAAAAAAAAAAGAGACTGATGTACTGGAACCAAGGGAGGCTAAGACAGGCTGTTACACAATGCTCAGATCAAACTTACCTTACCAGTGCATCTGGCTTGCTTAGCTGGTTATTAGGAATACAATTTTCCATTAAGTCCTTATGTGTGCTTGGGCTCTTGCTAGCACACTTCTGTTTTTTCTCATTTTTAGTAGATGAGGAAGGGATGCTCCCATTAGTTGCACTGTGACTGCGAGGCGAGGAGTTCACAACTCCACTGACATTTTTGTAATTTTTGGAGGAGGCAGTGCATGAGTCCTCTTTTAAGAGGTTTTCTGTACTTCCTACAAGATCATTATTTAATCTTTTACTATTGATATGGTTTTCCATATATTCAATTTCTTGTATTTTAGAGTCTACAGGTTGCAAAATATTGTTATTTATTCCAAGGTTGTGTTTCTTAGCATCCTTGTCCTTTTCTTTCCCTTTTTCTCTATACTCTAGCTCTGGCAACGTTGCAGATAATTTTTTATTGGCTGGAATGCCTCCATTGTGCTGCAAAAGTATTGAGGAATCCATATCAGATAATCCTTTGGCTGCTGCAATACCAAAATAAAAAAAAAAATACTTAGTTCATTAAATCAATCAATACTGTGACACACAAAGAAAAACCATTAAGTACATGAATCATTTCTGCAGAAAACAATCATTATTAGAGTCTATTTAGCAAAGAAAATCAGAAGTCAAATGATATTTTAAGGCTTTTTCCTCATTACAGGCAGGAAACAGCAACCAAGGGGTTTAATACTAAATACTAGTGCTTCATAAAGCACTGACTGATTAGATTGATGAAGTTACTAATAAAGAACTAAGCAGAGAGGACGTAATTTATTCCTACCATCACATTAAGCACTGCCAAAATAATTTTATTTCTGCCTGCTCTGTTTCTAAGCTCACTGTACTTTCATCAAAACAACACAGACTAAAGAAGTTCTTCCTTAGCAGGTGGTTTGTGGTTTTTTTTTTTTTTCAAATAGCAGATAACAGCAAGCACGTTAAGTAATAAGTATAACTTGCCTTCCTCTGCCTCCCTCTCTTGCCTTTGTAGCATCTGCTGTTCTGGGGGCAGAGCTTGCTGGAGAAGCTGCATGTAGAATTCATTCTCTTTCTGCACTTCTTTCTGTTTTCTTAAACGCATTTTGTAGCTGACGTAACTTTTAAAGCCAAAGCCCAAAGTCACAACAGGGTAGCCAATACTAAGAAAAAAAAAAAAAAGCAACATTATTATTCAAAATGGAATCATAATAGCAAATCAATAAATTGCAATAAATTATATAGCTGTGAATACATCTGGAATACGACTTTTCATAGAAAAATGATATATAAAACATTTTTTGCTGTACTACAATGAAGCTGTTCAAAAACATAGGCATCTCTTTATCAAGGTAAAATTACACGTCATGACAGACAGCAATTAATTGTAGCATAGATTAAAGGATTACAACAATGTAATTGCACTAGGCATAGCAAAGACAGCTTTTAGACAAGCACCAGACTAAGAATCAGGCATCTTCTAAGGAGAAAACAGCCAAATACAGGAGAAGTTCCCAAGGTTTGTTCCTAAAGTGCCACGTAGTAAGTAAGACACTGAGCTGGGAGATGTGTTAACAGCATTCACCCAGAACAGTGAAAGGAGAAATTGATGGAGAGGGACTTTTTACAAAAAACGGCATGTTGTGACAGGACAAGGGGCAATGGATTTAAACTGAAAGAGGGCAAATTTAGATGAGATCTAAGGAAGAAATTTTTCACTCTGAGGGTGGTGAGGCACTGGGACAGGTTGCCCAGAGAAGTTGTGGCTGCCCCATCCCTGGAAGTGTTCAAGGCCAGGTTGGATGAGGCTTTGAGCAACCTGGTGTAGTGGAGGGTGTCCCTGCCCATGGCAGGGGGGTTGGAACTGGATGATCTTTGAGGTCCCTTCCAACCCAAACCAGTCTGTGATTCCATGATCCTTAGTCCCACCCAGAAATTAAGAACAGATCCCTTTTATACTACTCTTTAAAGCTGAGACGAAGCAGTGGCTCTCCAAAACACCCCTCTGCAACAGGCCCTGAGATCCTTTCTCCCTGCAGCACAGGCTTAGAAACAAGAGCTGGAGAAGCCACTGGAACACACAGCTTTGGGGCTGGGGGGGGACCAAGGCTGTGAGGCAAAGTGCCATCACCCACACCTGGTACAGCCAGAAGCGACCCCAGAGCCTCAGTAACCATCTGCCTCTGTTGAGGACCGCCACAATTAAGACGTCTTCTGTGGGCAACAACCAACCTTTGGAAATTCCTTGTTTAGGAGACTGACCTTGAAGCTGTAAGCAAAAAACCATCTAATCTCTAAACTTAGTTCTTCTGCTTATCTTACTGACAGATAAGATATGAAGAATTTCATTTCCAGCCACGCTCTGCTGTTCCATTTGCTGACGGGGATGACAGAAGCGTAACAGAACTTTGGAATTGTTTTTTCTACATCAGCTTCATCAGGCAGAATTTAAGTATTCTTACTAGCTTGTGACAACTGCACCAACACAGAATGCTAACAAATCATGCTACAGTGTATTTATTCACAAGGATACTCCATCCTCCCTGCATAAAAATAATTCTACCTTTGACAAGTATTTTAACAAAGCACAGTGAAGTTGCATTTTAAACACGAAAGGTTTACTAGATCAGGGGAAAACTCAAATGCAGAGGACTATTAACCATTAAAATCTCATTCTTTGCTCTCTAATAGCACTGTGCAAATTGCATTTCTAAGAAAGCTGCCAGAATACAAGAATCATTTGCATATGCATCTGACATTATGTCTGCCAATGCTCCTTTTGTAATACTGTGTAGAACTGTAGCTACAGCTGGCTTGAAAACTCTGGTGACAAGCTGAAATGTTTGCATCCAATTCAGCCGCAGAAAGACCTTTCCTCACAGCTCCTAAAGTGCTTTAGTAACCTATTAGAGAATTTAATTAGTGTTTGAGGGATTTATTGCACAATGTAGGCAATATAAATTAAAATGACAGATGTCCAATTTATTTGAGACCATATCACAGGGAAGTAGACCAAACAACTCCAGGAAAAAACAGGACACATTTTAGATGTAGCCTGATCAACGCACACTACATTAAAAACCTACGGATTAAACGCGTGTTTCTTCCAGATATGGATACTTTGCAGTTAAGTCTTTTGCCTGAAGTCACTCTTATCACTCCCAAAGAAGTAGTGTCATAAGTAGTGTTTGTTTTGTATTTTCTGTCATGATTTTCAACCTGAAGCTTATTCATTTCCTCTGGTGAATTACAAAATCAGATGTTCATGACAACCCTTCTCATCGGAAGGAAAAAAGAGGACTGCTTTGTTACAGCAAAAAAAGAAAGTTTTTGTAATGAGATACAATAAATTATCAGTGAAACTTTTTTCTTTTTACTACTTTTTCCATCTATTCATTATGTAAATACAAAATTTATAAACTGATGACAAGAACTTTCAAGAGATGCTAGGAATATCCATGCTACAAATTCCCTACAGCTCACAAGCACTGTATCTTCAGAAAGGTTGCACCTGGTAACCAGTGTTTAGCACACATTTGTCATGGAATATTTAATGAGACATGTGTGAGGGGAGAACTGAACAGCCAAACCCTGAACCAAAATAAAAAGCCCTGAATATTAATTTCTCTTGTGAAATAAAGGTTAATAAGAAAAGGAGAAAAAAAAACACACTTACCAATGTGCTGCAAATGGACGACAAAGGTCTACATGGAAGTTTTTTAGATCTTTAAATCTAATGGCTGCTTCAATATAAACAAAAAGTATCCACAGTGATACTGTTGGTAAGCACACCCCCCTCTCTATTAAGAGAAGAGAAAAAGAGAGAAACACCTTAGTAATACATTACGAGCAGCAAATATTTTAAAGTTATTTTTAAAACTCTAAAAGTCAAGGGAAATTTTCAGACAGACATATAGAAAATTGTAAGAGGGTTTTTTCAGAATCAAGTATCTAGGATGTCTTTATTTTAAACAAACTCTAAACTTTGGTCTCCTTATCTTGCTTTATTACTTTTATAAGGCATCAGTGAAAAATAACAGATGCACAGCTAATGAAATAGCTTGGCACAAAACCCTGCACAGAAAAGGAACACAAATGGAAGAAACTGCCGCAGATGAGGTAATGTTACAGCTTATGATCTTTGAGTCAGAAGTGGTAAGCTTGGACGACTTTTTCACTCCAAGTTAGGTATATCTTAGTAGCAGCAGTGAGCAAATCAGCTGAGAAAACAGGAGTGAGTAAGCACAGTACTGGTTACTCCATATACAGTAAAGCAGACAAGAGCCTGCGACTCACAACTCCACACCAGGGGAACGTCAAGGAGGCTGGACTGATTTCTCTCTAGCAAAACTCTAGTCTACTAAAATTCTACTCTACTAGAAAACTCTAGTTTCTCTCAAGCAAAACTAAGGTCTTAAACCTCCTGGCCAATGGCAAACGCCACTGTTGCTCGCAATACAGCCATGGTAAACTTCCACAAATCAATTGCAGTGACATGCCACCAGCTCCATAAAAATAAACAGAGTTCTTGATTACATACTGACATCAACATATCGTGTGCTGGTTTGGAAACAGGTCTCAAATTTGAAACTAGAAAGATCATTACTCTGAGGCACTGACATTATTTACTGTGGTCTCTACTTTGGCCTCTCTTGAATAGCTGCACTCTGAATAAACGAGAAACCTATAGCAGAAATTGGCAGCTTGAAGGGACTCAACATTTCAGCTAGGCAGATGTACCACCTAAAATAAAATCATAACTTCAAACAACAACAAAAAAAAAAAAGAACAAGTTCCCATCAACTTAGACAAGCATTGAAAAAGAAGAATCCCTACTGTTGCAGTGTATTAAAATATTAAAAGAGCTTAGTAGCTACGGTTAAAACTGGCCCATCAGGTTTTCCCTTTAGAGTTTCTAAACATCAACTCTGAGAACAACTTCAGATAACACTTTAACATCTTAATACAATCCTAAAAATAACTCCAGATTTTTTACGTATTTTAAATTGGGCAGCAAGTAGTTCACAGTATCTTCCATTAGCTCCCACATTGTCATTATTACAAATGACTAACTTGTCAGAAAGATGACTGCTTTCACCAGTAAGCTGAGAAATGATCCACACTACCCTGCAAATTCTTGTGATCTGACAGTAAGTCTAACACGAAATATCACAAAAGCCCCAAAACCCAAGGACTTGGGTAGGGAAAAGTTACCTCTAAAAAAAAAAAAAAAAAATCAAGTTTTATTCCTCATTTTTTTTTTGATTGAAGGAAAGACACATGTCAAGTATTAGTGCTCATGCAAACTAAACCACTTGCCCTCAATCCAACTGCTGCCCTAAAACCCCAGAATCCAAGGATTTATTTAAAAAATCCCAAATAACGAAGGATAAAAAAATAAAAAAAAAAAAGGGAAGTACAGGGGAAGACGATTTCTCCACACATCTCTCAGACTGTTGGGGCAGCCACTGGTGTTACCAGCCTTTTTGCTTAGCAACTGAATCCAGTTGACACAAAGATTTAACTAACACAAATTTAAACTGTGATTATATCTAAAATTAACAGCACACTAATCGAGTAGTAGGAAGAACATTACACTGTTTCACAAACTTGTATGTGCTCTGTATTTGTTGAATGGCTGCAGAAGTGTTTTGAAGTCAGGAAAATATTTTTTTTTTTACTGCTCTGAAATTCCTATTTACACACCTCCACCTCCATCAGTCAAGCTTTAATGATGACTAGGAGATGCACCCGGACATGTATTAAGTGCAAATCACCATACTAATGAAAGCAAAAGAACATTTTTTAACTGTAACAAAAGTGCACTAAAACAAATGTGGTAAACAAATAGAGGAGGAGAACTGCATGTCACTAAAAGCTGTAAGATATACATTCAAAACAGTTAAGTTGTAAATAAAAACAGCGACCTACCTGTGTGCCAGACATACTGTACCCAAACATACGTGCTGGCAGCAAAAAACAGCCATTGTATTGGTATGAAGAGCAGACATATTATATTGGACGTGAATGCTACACAAACAAAAAATACTGAGAAGGCCTAAAAGAAAGGAGGGGTGGGGGGGAAAGAAGAGAGTTTTGGTTTATTCCAGCAAACATTACCAATTTATTTATTAACGGTGACACCACAATGATTTGAACACAGAAACACTAGTGCTGCTTATAGTGAGGGCAAAGAAATGGAGCGGTCTAGCCAAGGAAAGCAGAAATTTAGCCAATTAGGAGAGAACGGGTACAACTTAAGAACTGGTGCCCACCCATTCTTCCAACAAGACTCCACACAGCTATATTTATTCCTCATTATCTGGTTCTAAGACTTTCATTTACGCTGTTGACATAGTATTATCATCACTATATTGTCCTTCTGGAAAAAAAAAAACAAACAAACCAATCAACCAGCAGCATCATTTACTCTCTGAAAGAGTAGTAAATAGCTAAACAGGCCAGGGCTTCTGTTTTATTTTTAAGAAAACCCTATCACATGGAGATTTAAATCAATTCACTCATCTCAGGAATTCAAACAGTATTTTCATACGGTGAAAATCTGATAGGTACGTATTTCACTCCCACTTGCCACAGATAAAATAGGCAGTCAGAGAGAAGAGACTTGAGCCCAGCTCATCTAGTCACTTGAAAATCCCTCCTCTTGTGAAAATGATCATCAGTGCCAGTAAGTGAGTTGTGTAACATGGAATATGCCCTGAAACCTTGCAGGATTTCCCTACAAGGGGACAGCAATTTTGTGTTCTACTCACCAAACCCTGGTATCTGAAGGAATCGTATACACTCCTGATGAAGAGCCAGAACGGCCACAGATACTCAAATCTGAACTCCAGGACAAAATCTGCCAACAGTACTAGGGCCCACACTACCAGGAACTTCAGATACAGAAAAGTACTGTGAAAAAAAAAAACAAAAAGGTAATTTCAGGTCAGTATTTCCAACAGAGAGCCTTACTTTCTTCCTTTTATTGTTTTTAATTTAAAAGTTCAGGAATAAAAGCTAGAATACACGTAAGAAAACTTAATCCAACATAATTCTGTAAAATAGGTAGTTTTATTATTATATTGAAATCAGGCCTGGTCTAATGAACTTAATTATATTGAACTGCATTTGTTCCTAAAGCAGCACAGAAACAGAAGGCTCGCTGCTCCCACGAGACACCCAGCGACAACCTCCCTTCAGCTTTGCAGCACGTTTGTACAAATCCTGCCAACAGGTACGCTGTCTCAGCTGAAACGCTTCTCTTCTAGCTTGCACTCTTGTGCTTGGAGCTCAGAAATTCCTGTGCTCCCTCTGCTCGACAGACTGCAGATGTTCACTTGTTTCCCACATTTAACACGAACTGCAACACCAGTAAATGGAGATAAAATATTTTAAGCCTATAACTATGGCAATTAGGAAGACTGTTTTGATACTCGATTGTCAGAGTTACATTTGAAAACATCTACATTAAAGTAAATGCATCCATTTAAAAATATATATATAAACACAACAGAAAAAGGGAGGCACATGAGACTTGAGACCAGACAGTCTAACTACTTTTTTTTAGGTTTTTTTTTTATTATTTCAAAGCCACATTCCCTTATTCTTAGTCCTGCATTTTGAACCACGGATGATCCTTCTCAGCTACAGAGCTCAAAATATTTTGAGATTATACCTAACTAACACAGGAACACTTGAAGGATCAGCCCAATTCATTCTGCTAAAAAGGAGGAAGCAAAAACCCTTTTTCCCTAAAACTCAGCACCCACAGACGGAGTATGTTACTCCGGTTCTACAAAATGCAACTATCTTGTTGCAGTGTATTGGGTTATAACAAAGGTGAGGTTTTAAAATATATTTTTATTTTTTAAATAAAGAACAGTTTTCCCTTTTAGTAACTTATTTTTCCTCCTCTATCATACTGCCAACAAAACTTATTTTTTCTTCTCTATCATACTGCCAACAAAACCAGTAGAACTTTACCCTGGAGCACTTACTGGTAAGTTGCCCAGAGTCTGCCTGCACAGTGCCAGGTAGGGTCAAGTTTCTGCACTGTTCATGGGCATGTGGCTTTTCCAGGAGGCTGTTCAGAGCTTCGGACAAGATACAATACAGAAACTTCTAGGAGGAGAGTTACCTACCGGCTGAAGTTTAGAAACAACTGAACTATTCGTCTGATTATCCCTCACATTCCTCGTCACACACGGTCAGCTTCCAAACACACGACTGGGGCAACGAAACTAGTGAAGGGTTTAGAGAACTTGTCCTGTGAGGAGCGGCTGAGGGAGCTGGGACTGGTCAGTCTGGAGAAGAGGAGGCTCAGTGGGGACCTTATCGCTCTCTACAATTACCTGAAAAGAAGCTGTAGGGAGATGGGGGTCGGTCTCTTCTCCCACATTATGAACGACAGGATGAGAGGGAATGGCCTCAAGTTACACCAGGGGAAATTTAGGTTGCATATCAGGAAAAATTTCTTTACAGAGAGGGTTGTGAGGTATTGGAACAGGCTGCCCAGGGAGGTGGTGGAGTCCCCATCCCTGGAGGTGTTTAAAAACCGTGTGGATTTGGTGTTGAGCAACATGGTTTAGGGACCCTGACAGTGCGGGGTGAATGGTTGGACTCGATGATCTTGAGGGTCTCTTCCAACCAGATGATTCTATGAAGAACAGGTTGACTGACAGACGAGAACTTGCCAAGTTCACATTCAGATTTAGAATATGACTGGGAAAACACTTCGATTTCTTGTGAAACAAAGATCAATTGCATGTGCCTGAAAGTGATCCTTATCAACTGTCCTGGCCCTACAGCGTTCCCCAATGGAAGAGTTCTTGCTTACCTTCCTCACTCACTGTATGTTATCAGGCTCTCCCTACAAGCCCAATGCCAAGGTTTTCCCTGGGACTAGACCCCCTGAAAGGAATTGCTTCAGTGGAACCACTTACGCAAATGCTCTTGAATGTACTCACATGAGTACGTGCTTTACATCAGCACAAACTACAGAAAGACTTCATAGAAAACACATTTTTGAAGTCTGAGACAAATAAACAATTATTCCTACATTTAACCCATCTCAGCCTCCCCCCACCCACCTTTCTGAATATTCTGTATCTGGAGTTTAATGAAATGGGACTGAAAAAAAAAAAAGGCAAATAAAGAGGCTACAGCAAGCACTTCAATGGATACGTTTGTCCTGGCAGACTATGCTTGCATATGCTGCTGTTCTCTGTTTATTTAAAGTTTAAATCTTCAACAGAAATCTGTACGGAGCAGCTGCATTCACAGAATTCTTAGACAAAAAAGGTGGCAGACATTTCAGCATGCAGTCACCACCGCGTTTGTTTTCACCCTGCTGCTGAATTGTACAAATGTAGTTCTCAAGATTTGAGAAAATACATAACGGCATCGCACCCAGGCGATCATTATTCTGTCTGTTTAGCTGGAAAACCAGTTGTGTTGTACAGGCACTTTTTCCTGGGTTACAGTTATGGCTATTGCTTATTTTTCTGCCCCTGACATCCATAAAGAGACTACATTTTCCCCAGCAAATTACAGTTATCAGAACCAACGCTTTCAACTGTTAAGTGCCACTCTAAGTTAAAGCATTTGCTGAATAAAAGTCCTGTAATGATTTTGAAGTCATTGAAATTATTTCTAATATTAAATTCATATCAATCCGAAGGCCATGGTGATGTTTACAACCTTTTAAAGTGGAATTGTAACAATACAATATTTGTGATAAAGTTTTCCCAACGATACTTTAGAGCCTACTTCTCAGTCATCTGAAGGACTGAGAAGCAATTAATTTAATGAGCACAAGACTAAGACAAAAGAAAGTTATTTCCTTTTATAAAAGACTTCATCTGCCTGTGTTGGCCTCAGCAACCAAGTTCACTGTTGTGTAATATATCCTACGTGTATATTCAAGTACGTGAGTCCACATGCCCACATGCACCTACAGAAAATGTTTTAAAGGTACGATACGCCGTGAACTATTTGTTTTACAGCCCCAATCCAAGCGTGCAGGACTGCAGGATCGGAGACTGCAGTCCATAACTACTCACTCCACCCCAGCTTTAAACACCACGCAGGTGGCAGCCTCAAGACATCAGCCCTCTCCTGGAAACGGGCTGGTTTTCCAAAGGGCACGGAGCTTCCCCGCCGCCACGGCTGCACGCACCGCCGGGTTACGAGCGGCTCGGGCATCTTTGCAGCACACTGCGGTCTGCAGATGGCAACCAGGCTCTGCAGGAGGGAGAAAGGAACGCAGATCTTGGCTTCCCTCCTTCCATAAAGGTATCCTGCACGCCGAGGTTGGCTGGGCCTGGCAAGCACGGAGTTCGTCCGTTCACTCACGGGTGCTCAGTGAACAGACACCTCTTCAGTGAGCACTTCAACTACCAGCCAGAATTAAACCCCAACGAAAACCAGGCGAAGGGACCTCTCGCTTTGACAGGCTCATCACTCTTCTGCTGTTTTGTTTCACGCCAAGCGTTCAAACAAGATCACACGAATGAAATGACTAACAAAATTTAGCAACAGCCCTCCTCCCTTCCTCTGCTTTGTACTCGCCACTTCCACTTCATCTTTGCTCTTCCAGCCCTTGATTCCTTCCAGTCCCCGTTCTTCCCTTCGGCGTGTTTCTATTGTTATCTGTCTCTGTCCCCTCCAACACGCTCATCCTCTGACCGAGCCAGCCTGCGCTCCTTCGGAGCCCCACACCAGCATTTGGTGCCTGGGAGCCTCTGGGAGTCATGGATCTTTCTGGGCACATCCACACATCTCTCCAATTTCGACAGCTGCTGCGTCAGTATCCTCACTCAGAGATAATATTCACCAGGCAGAAGTGCTTCCTAACCCCCGTAGCCCTCATATTGGAAAGGCTCAAATATATTCCATGATGCCGATTATAATTCTGAGTTTGTTCTCCACACAAAGGAAGATTGTTGCAGATAAATACCTAAAATCTGGGTTATCCAATTTTCTGACACATGTCAAAAAATCTGACCTCAGTGATCTGACAGAGGTTTAAGGAGGACAGGGCTTTCCCTAGAAAACCAGCACATGGGATCTAATCTCCCAGGGTGATACAAGAGGAGGGGGAAGGATGGCCGCGTTCATGAGAAGCGCGGGGTACCGAACGGGAAGGAACAGCCATTCCAGTGCTGCGAATTCTGAGGAAGGTCAAGTGATTGCTAATGTATGCTGAACATAGAGATTTATTCATAACCCAACAGTGGCTGTGCTCCCCCTTTGAATTTCCAAACAAATAATTTTCCTCCTTATTCTTCCTCCCCGCCGCCCAAGTGCCAGATGCCATTTCCTTTTTTTTTTTCCCCTCCTTTCCCCCCCCCCCCCCCCCCCCCTTGTTCTTTGTTCTCTTTTTACTGCCCCACAGAAACAGATATTGTGCTTGCTGTAAGGTAAAATACTCACAAAAAATCACTAGAAAAAAACCCACAATTATGCACCCCAAATCCAAACTGGTAGCAAATTAAGCCTCTATTCTACCCCACTATTATCAGCAAAGCCCAAAGGCTGGAGAGTGAATCTTAGCAGAATTGATGGCAGGTTTCATGGTGCAGCCTGCCACACAAATCGATGGAGTGGATGGCATCTTGAGGCTGGCAGGGCGCCCAACGCAGAGGTAGGCTTCAGAAAGGTGAAGTTTAGCATGTGTGTGAAATTTTACCAGTCAACAACCATCATCTCAAGGTCACCCATCCAATGCCAGACAGAACACTGGGGATGCTGACTGAGTATCACTGGAGATTTTCAAACAAAGAAGCTTTATAGATGTAAACACATAAATATATATCTATATAGAGAGAGAAGTTGTAGATGCCCCATCCCTGGAAGTGTTCAAGGCCAGGTTGGATGAGGCTTTGGGCAACCTGGTGTAGTGGAAGGTGTCCCTGCCCATGGCAGGGGAGTTGGAACTGGATGATCTTTGAGGTCCCTTCCAACCCAAACCATTCCATGATTCTATGATATAAGATTATTACCAGTGGACAAAAAAGGTAGTACAGAATGAGCACAACAAGTATGCAAGAGAGAAAACATGACTGCTGGGCTGTGGTATGCATATTGGAAACTATTCTGTGAAATACTTGCCAACTAAATTTTTGAAAAGAAAGAAACGTAAAGCATCCCAGGAAACCTCTCTGACTACTTCTTCAGTGTCTTGATACAGCATAGAGTATGTCAACCACTGAACTATGGAAATGTAAGGAAAGGAAGACAAAATAGACAACTCTTACAGCAATTCTGGAAGCAGGCATGACAGATTGCTGAACCACAGGCACATAATCAGCAATCAGTATTGTGATACTGAAACAAGAGAAACAGTTAGCCCACCGTGGCAACTCAGCTGAAAACACCAGAGTCCAGAACACATAAAATAAAGCCAGAGGAATTGCAGAGAATGAAAGTCACTGGCAGAGGGAAGCAATATTACAAGTACCATTGGGGCTGACACGGTAGAACACATTTAAATGTAAGCTAAATTAGATTTGAGGCCTGAATTGAAGTTAAAGTCATAAAAGGCAGCGCTGCTGGTTTGCTACAGACCTCCAGGGCAGGTTGAGAAGAAAATGTTTTTCCCCCATATAGGAAGCTTATAAAAAAAAGTGCTAGAATAAATGTGTAGGAAGAATCATTATGGATTTAAAAGAAAAAAAAAAAGAAAAAGCCTAATAAAGGCCACATTCCTGGAGTTAGTAATGAACTGTTTTTCCTTACAGTTTATTTGGCTGTCAGCAGAGTAAAAAATGAAGCGCTTGGAAATAAGCCATATCAGAAGTTAGGTGGCATACAGAACCATTTGAGTATCTCAGCAAAGAGATCACAGTAGCAAGAAATGCTGCCCAGTACGAGGTGCCCAGGGGCACACACTGCTCTTATGCCACCAGTGGGTATCTCAGCAACCACTTGGAGATTACAGACATGTACACATCCTCCCAGGCATTCCCAGCTCCCAGCCCAGGTACGGCCTGTGATAAAGGGCAATATATACATATATAGGGCTAAAAAAAAAAAATCCCAACACTAAAAGAACATACAGTGTCTAAGGAGCATTGCCAGGAAATCCATGACACACAGCAGACACAGACAGCCGATGTGGAAGCTAAGCCAGTAACATGTGGAATTCATCTGAAAATTTAACCAGCTACAAAATCAGTAATGAGTGCCAATATGACTCAGTAGAGCCAAAACAAGCAGAATCAGCAATAAAATGGAAGGATTGTAAATAGATCCAGGATGAGGACTGGGAAGACTTAGAAACAAGCAGTAACAAGTAAACTTTAATTGTTTAACTGATGACAAGCTGCAATGAATACTCTAATTAACAATTAAGGTTTTAATGCACGCACAGTGTCAAAGGTGTAAGATGTTAATCACTCAAGCATTGTAAAACAATGGCAATGGATAGCTTACAAAGTGAGAAGACAAAGTTTTTTCCATGCACTGTGGAAATAACAAGAGATCTCAGGATTCCTACCATTTGTCAGGTGGTTTTGGAGATCTATTGAAAGCACAGTTATGTTTTAATTATAATGATGTTCCTTCCACAGATACTGTAATACTTCTAAACAGCACAAGTCTTTATCATGCTTGAACATAATATTAGACTGGGATTAACCAGGTTTTTCTGACTCCAAGGAGCAATATTCCCTTGAAGCTGGGATGCTGCACCACTGGCATCCAAGGTTTCAGCCGCAGCACACAGGAGCAAAGCAGCTCGTGGCAGTGCTGGCATGCCACGCTACGGAGCGCCTGTATGCAGCCCAGAGTCCCTTATGCTGTGGATGGGCAGTAAAACTAAACTGAAAGAGGAAAAAAAGGAGTAAAAAAAGGCAGAAAGCAGAAGGAAGGAAAACCAGCAGAATGAAAAAAGCAGTTTAAAGCAGAATAGGGAGGGCAGCTGTTGAAAATTTGGTGGGGAAGGTGCCAGTGGGAAGATAGGTCAGGAATAACTTTTAAAGTGTTTATGAAGGGCTGAGGCCAAACAGTCCATTTAACTTAGGTAGTGAATGTTGGGGAAAGTGCTTTAAAGAACTACAGCTGTAAAATATCAAATAAGAAAGGTTTTGAACTGTTAGATAAGCTTGTTAAAAAGGATACTGCAGAAGTTGGCAAGAAAGTTAACATTCAGGGAGACAGAGTATTCACATTTTTCGAGGCAATCCAGGATTCACATTTCTAACTCTGTTTTGTGATTAGAAATTATTTTTCTATCGCTTCTTATAACCTGCTTTAGATTTACACATGAAGTGAACCCTGTCACCAGAGTTTTTACTGCAGGACAACTCCTTCACCTGCTCCAAAACTCATCAGCTTTGCAGCTCTGAACTATGCTTAGGTGTGTCTATCAGTGACAGCTGTGCCTACCTCTGTGTTGAAAGATTGGAGAGGGCACAAGGGTGGGAAGAATGGTCTTAATTTAAAAAGCAAACAAAAATCCTACAAGAGTTAAGTATCTCATTCCTGCTGTTTGTTCAGCTTAGCTGCTTCGCTTATAGCACTATGATGCTACCCACTGATGACTGTATTTATTGGGTTTGTGTAAGCTGATGGTGATAATTAAGATAAATTGAGTAAATAACTACAGTAATTACAAGAGTTAAGAAATCTATAGTTATATGAAAGCTACCTGTATGTAATCTCTCTGAATTATGAAAGAAAGAAAAAAAATAAGGAGGAGGAGGAGAGCAAAAGAAACAAGAGAAAAAGCGACAATCCATGCAGAAGTACCTCTGGTTCGATTTCCAAAAAGACAAGCCTGCACACTAGTTTACTTTCTTTCTGTGGGACAATACTTTGAAGTCACTACTTCTGTTTATCAAAACGCCACGTGCAACAAAGGCTAAAAATCCTATTTTTGAACTAAAGCATTCCAGAAGTTAGTACAAGTCGCCAGGTGTCTCCCTTAGCTGTTCATGCAACTACGGCAGCTCTACACGCTGAACACACATCGTCAACATTCTTCTCATCTTTTTCTGGTTTTCTCTCCTTCTCTCACCCCACCTTTCCAGCAAGTCACCTCAAAGCTAACGGAGAGCATGTGATTTTTAATTACTTTTGAAAGCTAAGTAATTATATAAGATACTGTGTACATTTGAATTAGTTTCCTAAGACTAGTCATCTTAAACATTAACTTCTAAGCAATGGATGTTTTTCTTTAACATTCTAAGCACCGTTTTCTCAAAACCTGAGAGTCTAAAGCAACAAGATATTCTCTACTCACACAGAGGTTCACTACAACTAGGCTAAGCAGCATATTGTGACAGTTTTGTTACAGTCAGAGCTCACCATCAACTGTTTCCCTTATGCAAAGCTAACATCTGCATTGTATGAGTTTGTTCAAGCTTCCAGCCACTGCATACATAAACCTCAGCTGAACTAGAAACAGAAGCAGGATATTAGGGCAGATTTCGATTAGATCTAAGGAAGAAATTTTTCACTCTGAGGGTGGTGAGGCACTGGGACAGGTTGCCCAGAGAAGTTGTGGCTGCCCCATCCCTGGAAGTGTTCAAGGCCAGGTTGGATGAGGCTTTGAGCAACCTGGTGTAGTGGAAGGTGTCCCTGGCCATGGCAGGGGGGTTGGAACTGGATGATCTTTGAGGTCCCTTCCAACCCAAACCATTCCGTGATTCTATGATTACCCTTACTATAATTTTAAAAAGCCACCTTTCCAGCCTCTACTAAACCAAACTCCTCTTTACTCAGAAATACATAATTACTGCATTTCATATAAAATTTGGCACACTCTGCACGGCAGAGCTCTAAAACACTCTTTAAAACACGGTCACGACAAGCAAACGCTTAGGAGCCTGTGCTCCGGTGCGTTCTGTACGCAAACGCCTAGAAAGCACGTTTGCATTCCAAGACACCGCTGAGGTGCGCCGCGCGCCTCAAGAACATGGATCTCACTACGGTTCCCCTTCTCCCGCCGCGGGTCAGAGGCAGTCGGATGCCCACGGTGTGTGCCCCCCCCCCCCCCCCCCCCCCGCCATCCATCCCCGCTCCAGGCATCCCCCACCCCAGTTCCCGCTCGCATCCCTCGCCGCTGCACCGAGCGCTCCCGCGTGCCCGCACCGCAGAGGCCGCAGCACCGGCGCCTCCGCCGCCACGTGAAAACCAACTTTCTCAACGGCGGCGCGGGAGGCCGCCGCTCGCCCGCGGCTTTAGCACCTCCGGGACAGCCCGGCCGGGAAACCTCCCCCGGGAGAGCGGGCGGCGAGGGCTCCCCCGCCCCGCTCCCACCGGCTCCTCGCCGCTTCCTCCGGGCAGCGCCGGCAGGACCTTGGCCAGCAGCTCCCCCCGCACCCCGCGCTCTCCCCCGGCCCCGCCGGAGCCGGCAGCGGAGGGGCCGGCGCGGCCCAGCGGCGGCGCGACCGGGCCGCGGGGCGGGGCAGCGCCTGAGGGGAGACGGGGCGCCATGTCGCGCGCGGCCCCCGCTGACAGGGGCTGGGGAGGGGGGGGGGGGGGCGGGGCGCCGCGAAGGGAACGGGGGTGCGAGGGGACCGGGGCGACTCGTGCCCCCCCGCGCCCCCCCCGCCGCTCGGTACCTGCCGTAGATGCCCTCGGTGATGCGATTCCGCTTGAGCGGCCGCCGCAGCTTGCTGCAGTCCGCGCTCCGCCGCTTCATCCTCCCGGCCGCCTCCGGCCCGGCCCAGCCCAGCTCGGCCCGGCCCGGCCGGCCCCGCCGCGCGTCCCGGCCCCGCGCTGCCCCGGCCCGCTCCGGTCACGGCAGCACCATCCGCCCCCGCGGGGGGTTCCCTCGCGCGGGGCTTTTTTTTTTTTTTTTTTAATTTTTTTCCCTGGGAAACAAAGAAATAAAAATAATTCCTGGTCCGTCCCTCCCCGACGCGTTCCCCCGCGCAGCCGCCGCGCAGAGCCCCGCCTTCCCCAGCGCTGTCCAACCAAGCGGCTGACCCCGCCGGAATGACGGCAGGCTTGGCCAATCAGCAGCGGAGAAAGGCAGACGGACGGCCGAGGAGGCCAATGGCGGCATCAGAAAATTGGTCCCGCCCCGCACCATCGAGCGGCCCGCCCACATCCTTGATTGACGGCCGCGAGAGCCCGTCCAAGAGAACGATTCGTTAATTGATGGCTTGTGGGCCAATTCCTGAGTAGGTTTTGTTCTCTTCCCGCCTACTGTCCTTCTGGGCTTGTTCCCGCCCCGTGTTGTGATCGACAGCAAGACTACCCAATGGAACAGACAAATAAAAATAAAAGGACAGCTCAGCTATCCACTCGGAAACGGAAGAAGGAGGGCTCAATTTCCTCTGTCACCGTAGCATTGACTACCGCCCCATGCACTTGATTGACAACCTCGCTGGCAAATAGGCTGTTGCGAAAGCTAAGTCTCAGGGTGCAAAGGTGAGAGGAGGCAGCTTCTTGCGCCCTGTACTTCCCCCACAGCGGGGCCCTGTGCTGACGGCTCACAGGAGAGTAAAAAACCCCTCAGAGTAACTGACGGACTCCTCCAGCCAATAAAGAACGCATAAAACAGAGTGACAAGCGATTGGTCCAATCGCGGGGCAGGAAGCTAGGGGGGCGGGGCGTATAGGCCCCTCTTTCCCCGATCGGCCCAAAGACGGACGGTGGCTGGAGATGGGCCAATCAGAAGCCATAAGGGAAGCCGGCCTTCGGCCAATAGGAGGCTAGTCCCTAAGGGAGGCCTGTGAGGAGGAGCGGGCGCTCAGCCAATGGGAGGCGGGGGGCGGGGCGGGAGGGTCCCACCGCCCGGGGCTGCCGAGTCACGGCCGGGCGCCGCCCCCTCCCGTGCCGGCGGAGCGGGAGCGGGGCCCGGGCTGGGCCTCGGGCCGCGGCCCCTTCTGCGCTGTGGAAACCGGGAGGAAACCAGTGGCGGCCCCCGAGCCTGAGGGAGGCCGCCGGCACGGCCAGGCCCGCCCCGGCCCCTCCGCCCGCCCGTGGGCTGACCGGAGGGCGGCCGTGCCCGGGGCGCCCCGCGCCGCTCCGTGTCTTCTCCGGCCTCGCCCGGAGCCGGGCTGAGTGCTACGGTCCTGCGTCGCCTCTCGGGGGGGATAACGGGCCTCCCCGAGCACGGGTTCCACGGCGCTGGGCTGAGCGGGAGGAGTGCGGGTCACGGTGCGGCGTTAAAAGGGGTGTGGAAGAACGTACGTGAGGCGTCTGGTCCCCTTGGCCCGGTTGATGGGGACGTTTCCCTGGCAGCAGAGCTCTCATTTGAAAGTTAGTTCGTATTTCGCCCTGTCTGAGGTCACCAAGCTTAGATCTTTCTCTTTGAGAGGGAGTTCAAGCTGGAAATCTGAGCGTCAGCGTTTACATGTCATCCCGAGGGAAAAACATGAGTAAATTCCCAGCCTTTGGTGTCTTTTCCCTGAGTGGAACACTGATGGGGCATTCGGTAACAAGTGTCAAAAGAGCTAATTGTGTTCGTTTGACCAGGGCAAATGGTGGAAGGAGTTCTGGGTCGTTCTTACTGTGAGTCCTAAGGGTTCGTCAGAGGAAACATGAAAGCAAATTCGATATATTGCATTTATAAAACACACAAAGACAATGCATCAGTTAGCTAAATACATTTCTGAGTTGCTGTTTCAGCTATTACCTTTTTCTTGTCTAGAGAAAGTCCACCAGGCATTCTGGTTCTGTCTGAATTACCCACATGAGCGCAGAATTGCCGTGAAAAGGAGCTGAGTGTGGATCTTTCTGCATCGGGATTTTTCTGAAGCCAGGGCAGCGCTCTGCACATCTGCCAAAGTCCTTTGAGGATTGCTTAGGATGAAGTAAGGATACTGAACTTATGGTTTTATTAGGCCTAATAAAAGCTGGTAATTCGATACTGCATGTGAGGAAGGTGCAAGTTACCACCACAAATGTGAACCTTTCGCCGATGGCTTGAAAACTGCCGTTGTGCCATATAGCCTGCGTTTGCAGGAGGAATGTCCTAAAGCGGAAATGAAAGGGAATTTTTCGGTGTATGTTTTTGTCTGGTACATGTTTCTGTCACCAGTAGGTGGCTTTGTACCCATCTGCATGAGTTTTTACTCATGTTTTTACTCAAACCCCAGCATGCAAGCACAGCACTCAGTTTGAAATCGCCTCAAAGTAGAAAGTCTGAGACATAATTACAGTAGTTTAATCTCCTGGACTGCTTGAACAAAGAAGGATCCAGTTTATGGAAAGAACTGTGACTACTGGGAAGACAGTAATGTTCGTATTATGGATTCAAAAATTATCTGTCCCCAACAGCCAGACAGTTTTATCTAACAAATTACAGTGTCTGTGCATTAGGATATACTGAACATAGCTTCCACCATAGCCCTGCTCACGTGCCCAAAACGCTCCTTCTAATGGCTCCTGGTTTAAAAAAAAAAACAAAAACAAAACCCAAAATCCTGTGCCTTACCAAATGGCTCAGAACCCGTAAGGCAACAAGTACCTTGTGGCCACAACTGAAAGAGGGCAGATTTAGATTGAATATAAGGGAGAAATTCTTCCCTCTGAGAGTGATGAGGCACTGGGACAGGTTGCCCAGAGAAGTTTTGGCTGCCCCATCCCTGGAAGTGTTCCAGGCCAGGTTGGATGAGGCTTTGAGCAACCTGGTGTAGTGGAGGGTGTCCCTGCCCATTGCAGGGGGGGTGGAACTGGAAGATCTTGAAGGTCCCTTCCAACCCAAACCAGTCTGTGATTCTATGAACATGGTAATAGAAGTTGATGCTCTTATGGGTGAAGGCTAGGTCTGAATTAAAGAATCAAGATGGTGTAGGTCTGTGGTTTGGTTCACAGTCACAAACCTGCGCTCTGAATTGTGCTGTCTGCCTGTGACTTCCCAGCCTGGGGATTGCCGAGGTCTTCTAGAGTGTTCCCTGTAGCTGTTTCTGTAGCCATACTGTAAAAAACAGATGGATCTCACACATAGCGTAGGAAACCCTGCATCATCACCTCTACACGTCCCGAGGTTCTCGATTCCCTGCTGTTGGATTGGCTTCATGCATGAGAAGGTTTGTCGTGGGATGTGGGTGTAGAGCTAGACCCTAACCAACCCAAGAATGACATTGAGATTTTCAACAGGACCTTCCTCAACCTTTACGTGAAGGGACCTGGGTCTAGGATGGGTATGAGCAGTGTAAATAACTAATGGGTTTGCACGCACTTCGACATCCTACTCTTAGGAGGCCATGTTCCTCTTCACTTGCCGTTTTGCTCAGCAGCAGCTGCAGTACTACATGGAGATATCCTGGAGCGTTCCAGTATTGACAGCTGGATACATCTGTGCTCGTGAGCACTTCTTGAGTTCAGTCCATGGCAGTTGGGGCAAGCTTGGGCCCCTGACATGCCACAGATAAGGAACTGTTCCTTGTTGACGCCTCTTGGGCTTTTTATCTCTCAGAGTTTTTATTCCTGCCCCCCACACACACCTCCTTTTCTATTGGTTTGAGGTTACTGGGACGTTTTTATAGAAAAAAAGTATTAATGTGTTTGTGCTTAGCGTAGTCTCGTGCACAATGCCTCCTAATTACCCCAACTTCCGAAAAAACGTGCCATGGCTAATCATTTTTCTGGAAGCTGCTTTCATCGTCCTCTTTTACTTTTTGCCCTCAGGTGATTGTATGGCTGAATTCAGCAGCTCCTCCTACCCAGGTGAGACTGGCAGCCTTGCTGTGAGAGGAAGGTTTAATGTGTGCTTTTATTTTGCAGTGAAGTAGAGATGGATTCAGCAGTTTTGTGTATTTGTTAATGAGAAGCAAAATGTTTTTGCTGCTCTTTCAGTGCCCTCCCTTGCTATGTATGGTGTATATTTATTTATATCAAAGCAAAGGCAGTGAAGGAAGACATAAATTGCATTGCTGGTCTGTTTTCTGCTGCCTGTTTATGGTAATCTTGACTCCTACAAATGTAACAAACTTCTGAGGGCAGGCACTGCTCTGTGTTTAGTGCCCGTGAGGTCTCGGCATCAGAAGGCATTGTGCTACAATGTAAGAATTCAGTATTTTCAATATTATATATTCAACTTCATTGTGTTTTCAGCTCATGTTCTATGTTTCCCTGCCCCTGGCAGGGGGGTCGGAACTGGATGGTCTTTGAGGTCCTTTCCAACCCAAATCATTCTGTGATTCTATGATTTTCCATTTGAAGGCTTGATGTAAATAAATTAAGAGAATACAGTGGAATGAAGGGGTTAAGTATAGTCTGGAGATGTATTTTGTCCGTTGACCAAAGGAATGTGTTAGCAGAGTGTGCTGTGGCCGTAGTGTGTAACGATTTGCAGTGTTGTGCAAGGATGAGCTGATCAATCCTCACGACAGCCTTGTGTTACCCTCCCTGTTTCATCGCTAGAAGAATGAGACCGACTTCCTAGCCGTGCTGTATGTAGAGGCCACCACAACCGTCTGGGAATATGACTGTTACCGTGTCCCGGGGGACACTTCCAGGCCTACAGATCCAAGACCTTGTATCTTGGACAGCCTCTTCCTTTATGCAATGGTGCTGGTTTCCATATTAAACTCTTTCTACTGCTATTTCTGTTCTTATTCCTTCTGCCCAGATGAGGACATCATACAGATTTCTCTTTGTAACTCATTTCTTCCCTGATGCCCTCAGGGGATGAATCACCACTAACTCACAGCAACTCTTCCTGAAAAGTCCAATTTAAGCTCTTTAAATTCACCTCTGGAAAAACGTATGTCCAGTTTTTATTGCTAAATATACTTTATCTCTGTCCTACTTTTCGATCCCTCAACCCCCATCCTATGACATCCATTCTGATCATTTTGTACAATTAAATTTAGGGTTGAGGGTATTGTTTTTCTGATTACTGATGGATTAGATAGAAAGCTCTGGAATTCTTTACAAGCACTAAATAATAATGGCACCTGAATTTTTATCCGAAGTCATCTTAGTTAATTGTGATTTTTTATTTTATTTCTTAATCAGAAATCCAGTCTGCATTAATAAATTCACTGCTGTCCTGGTCTTTCCTGTCATGCAGCTTTTCAAGATGTCAGCCACATGGTGATTTTTGGATTTGGCTTTTTCCTGACGTTTCTGAAAAGATACGGGTTTAGCAGCACTGGATTCAACCTCCTGATCATCGTACTTGGTGTCCAATGCTCCGTGCTGATAGAAGATTCATTAGTTTTGCTTTTTGATGAGGAAGTCGAACTTTGTCTGAGAAGGTAATTAGTTTCTGTTAGAACTGGAATAATCCAGAACTGCTGATTTCTCTTTGTGAAGGGAATGCCTTCTTATACAGACTTAATTGCAAATTAGCGCAGTCATATTTGCAGACATTTTAGAAGGCTTTGGGTTTTTAAGTACATTTTACTGTCTGTCATTCTTTCTTCCTTGGCCCTGGTGGGGGTCTTGATACAGAATTAGTGGGGTTTTTTTCCCTTTCTTTTACTGCAGCATAATAAAGGCTACTGTGAGTATGACTGCCGTGGTCATCTCCACTGGGGCAGTTCTTGGAAAGACTAATCCTGTGCAATTAATTCTGATGACATTTGTGGAGATAATAGCTTTCCGTATGAGCAGATGGATCAACACCACAGTCCTGCAGGTATGATTTCCAGGCACATGGGAGACAGTTTCTCTGGGACTTGGGATCGTTGTCTTTTGGTGGTTTGTTAGTGCTGTGCTGACAGGAGCAGCAGGGTGTTTTATCTCGTCTCAGTTAGGCTGTGGCTGTGTTTTCATTAAGAGCTGAAGTCTGACTTTGGGACTACACTGAAGCACGTCGAACTCCCAACCCCGTGTGCTCGGTATCCGTACAGTTTGGCTGTTTCTTGGCCGTAAAGGCTGAGCTGATCTGATGGATCGTGATGCAGCACGTTTGGCCTTGCTTGTGCCCTGACCATCCCCAACACATGAATGAAAGCCTTGACCTATGCTGAGGCACTAATTGCCTTTCAGCTTTGCCCCCTGCCTGTGTCAGTTCAGTCTGGAAGGTTTCCAGTGTGAATGGTGTACCAGCCCAGTCTGGAAAGCAGCATTAGACCCGCGTTTAACATACAATGTAAACATACCCCACACTCTCTGTGTATGAACTGTGTGTTTATGGGCTGCGCTGAGTTTAGATAAATTAATCTCACAGAAATAACTCATGCTTAAGCTGTGGGACTCTGAAAATAAATGGCTTATAGGACAGTTACATGAGCAGCTGTATCAGGAACAGCACCAAAGGCTTCCTGTGGGAAGAAATAAACCACAAATTTGATTATTGATACAGATTTCAGAAAATATCAGCATGATGCATGTTCACCTGTTCGGAGCCTACTTTGGTCTGATGTTCTCCTCACGCTTCCCCGAGCCATCACCGAGGTCTGAGAAGAATGCGAGTACCCCAAAGTCGGATTTATTGTCAATATTGGGTAAGGCACTTGCTTTAACACCTCAGTTGGAAGAAGAGATTGCAGTGGGAACATCAGGAATGTTTCTGGGGGCTGGCCACAGCACACTGAAGCTTTTGCATCTGAAGTGAGGGTCTGAATGCAGCCAAGCATAGAAAACTGCTGCCACTGTGGCTCATGGTTTCTGACAACAAGCTGGTGAGTCTCAGCATGTTTCCTACCAGGCATGTAAGCCACTCCTGCAGCGACTGTGGCTTAGTTTGGTTTTGTCAGTCTCAGCATAAAGGCTATGCCAGGTTAACCATTCCCTCTCCCAGCTCAGTTGTCCCCTTTGGGCTTGTATAGGCATGTTGGTGAGGGACCCGTGCGCCAAAGTTGAGGTCGTTACTTGTATTTCAGTAGTGCCCACAGTTCCCAGCAGGGGCCAAGGCTCAGTTTCGTTTTGCAAGGTGCTGTTTAGAGATATAAAAAGGCAGTCCCTGCCTAGGAATGTAAATGAAAAGATAAAAGCCTGATGAAGGGCGGGGAATATGACACAGACAGGCACACGAGAAAGGATCCGAGTGATGATAGGCTGAATGTATAGGAGTTCCATTCTTTTTCTTAAAGAAGCAGTTTAATTTCTTTATTATCACGACTTCTGTTATGTAACTGCCACCAGCTGAACTCAGATCTCTCTGCGAAGGCCCACGGAGTCTAATTCTTGGTCAGTCTTCGCCCAGTTTAGGGAAAGAGAAATTTAAATGTTGCTCTTTGGAGTCCCTGGAGCTCTTGGTTTGCTGGAGAATTTGAGGAAATCAGTATTTTAATCTAACTCATCAAGACACTGTTGAGCCTTCATTATCATATTAGTGCAGCTTACTACAACCCAGTGCTTGCTATTTGGAGTAATTGTGTTGCCATGTTTTGGAAAATTCCTGAGGTAACCTGGGTAGAAAGGAGCAACTGAATAGGCAAATTCCTTATTGTTCCTTTTTGCATCCTGCTTCTGAGGGCTGTGTGAAGGGTGCTGAGGTCTTCATCCATATTTGGACTCATATTGTGACTTGTGTTTCCATAGCTGAGTGGATACTCATAAGAGCACTTCAGTGACATAAGTAGATTTCTTTTTCTTCATGACTGACTAACTACCTAATCAATGGAAATAAGATTGTCATAGTACAGATCATTCCGCCAGTCCTCACTGCTGCCATAGGTTTGGAATTGCCAAAATGGCCTCTTCTGTCTGAGAGGCATGGCTGTCACTACCATGGAGCACTGAAGAGGTGAAAATTAGCAATCGAAATTGGGTTTCAAGGAGCCAAGATAAGTGTGTACAAAAGCAGTAGCTGCCAGGGTTGCTAGAAGCTGGGTTTAACCATATTCTTTTACAGCGACAATGCCTGTGTCACTTCTTAATTGACTTGAACAAGGACACTTAAAATGTTACTGTCAGGTGGATTGCACAAGGGTCTTGTACCTCTGTGGCACGGAAAAGAAAACATTAGCTATGAAAGTTGACTGGACAGCAAAAAATAACGACTGGACAAGGCAAAATTAAACTGTGGCTTGTTTGTCTTGGCATCCGTGCGCTCAGAGCCATGTGCAACTGAGGGAGCAGAGACACAGACTGAAATGTGTGGCCCAAGTTGACTTAGTGTGGGGCCACCAACTCCCCTCTGCTGGCTAGGATCGTGCACGCATGAAAAGATGTATCCTGCCAAGCGCTGAACTTGTTTTACAGAGGCTGAGGTTCCTAAATGCTGACAATTAGGGCCCAGGTCATAGAAGCCGAAGAACCTGTTTTCATTCCTATTGTTTCATGTGGTCATGAAAGTGTGACACTGTGCAGTGATCTTACAGGAGGCAAGTGAATTGTTCTTTTGGACCCGTGTGCTAGCGAGTAGCTGTTCAGTAGATAACTAACTCTTTTACAAATAACGAGGAAGTTAAGCTGTGTGTAGCTGAGTTGGTGAAGCAGGATCCCCTCAGCTCAAGCTGTTGGTTTTTAGCCCTCTTCTGGAGTAATCCTAGTGGAGGTAGAGAGGATTCTGTCCTTGTGATCCAGTTCATCCTCTTTTTCTCTTCACACCCTGCCAAGAGGCAAGACAACCAGTACGAGTCGTACTGGCAGCCAAGGTGAAAGACATTCCAAAGTGCACTTTGGGTTTCTTTATAGTGATTCGTACTTTGTGAGCTGTTTTCTTTTCCTCCTTTGCTTTTGTTTTCTCTTGCAGCTGGTTTTAAACAGTTATTCCGCAGTTCCATGAAAAAGAGCAGAAATTTTGGCCAAGGACATTGGAGCAAGACCCTGGTGCCTGTGCAGAACAGGCAGGATGCCGATTGTTTGGAAATCAACAGTGGAATTGTTCCCACTTGTATCTGTGCCAATAGAGGACAAAGCTGATGTTAAAGCTGTTCTTGAGAAGAGCATCCCACCTTCAACTCTGCGAAGGACCAGGCCACTGCCAGTAGAGCTGTGCTGTGGCTTTGTGTTTGGCATTGCAGTGGTTTCTGGGGAGGGGCTGGTATAGTAGGTGGCTCTCAGGGCTGTCAGTGCTGCCAAGTGTTAACCCTTTGTTTACAGCGTGGGAATGACAGTGAATGCACAATGGAGGCTGGAGGCCTCCAGAGACAGCCTGTGGTAGACTCGCTGTGTTTCGGAGCAGGTAATGATAGTTGCTTGTCTTTCTCTCCGAGGTACTCTCTTTCTCTGGATATTCTGGCCAAGCTTCAATTCTGTACTAGCTGACGACAAGAATAAAGTCATCTACAACACCTACTTTGCCCTTGCAGTGAGTGCTGTAACTGCCTTCGTGTGGTCTGTGCTGACCACAAAGGATGGAAAATTCAGAATGGTAAGACATGAGACAAAATCCCTGCATAGAGAAGATATTTTTCTGTTACTCTTAGTAAGAGCTATTAAGTCAAAACAAGTCCAAGTTTTCAGCCTGACAGTCACTGTTAGCCTCCCAAGCTGAAGCTGTAATGTAGAAATTGTGTTCTCAGATTGTAATTTACAGTATAGAGAGGCCCGAAGTCACCCTAAAGAGATGGCACTTGCATGAGAATAGTGACCTATGATACTGGGCTGCTGAAAGGTAAGTGATGACTGAATTTTAACTCCATCTTTTTGTGGTTTTATCTTACAGACTCATATCCGCAGTGCAGTACTAGCTGGTGGGGTCACTGTTGGGTTTGCAGCACACAGGATCGAGCATCCTTGGATTGCAATGATTTTGGGTCTGCTTGCCAGTGTGATAACCGTGTTAGGATCTTACTGTTTACAGGTAGTACTCCAAACCTGAAATTGTTTTTTGTATAAGCCATATAAACTTATTCTCCAATGTAGGATACCTCAAGGGAAATCTCTTTTTCAAGGAGATTAAAGCTAGGAGACCTGAAGTCTTTTGAGTGGAGTGCAAGGTTGCAACTTGCAAGACCAAAGTTCATCTTCTAGGTCTGCAACAGATAATATGCCGTTATCAACTTGTATTTCTGTGTATCAATTCAACTTTTTCTTCTTCCCAGAGATGCTTGAATCCTGCTCTCAAGCTTCATGATACTTCAGGAGTTCATTTCACTTTTGGCTTGCCTGGTGTGCTCGGAGGTCTTGCCCAGGTTATTCTTTCAGTAATAGAAAACAAGAGTGATTTACTAAGGTACATAAATTCTTGCTATTAAGTAATAAGCTTAGCTAATCGTTATTGTAGTATGCCTTGAAAAGAGTTCTCATACATACACAAAGCCTCAACATCATCACAAATAAATTGTTTTATACCAGGTAACCTAAGATAATCTTTGAAGTCCAAAAAAAGTCAGTAAAAAAGACTTTCAGAGTTGAGCAGACTTTGGATCAAAACTTTAATATTAGCTTTTAGTCCTGTTTTCTGTCTCCCTTTTTATTTGATACTAAATCTAGCAGACATAGGTGCAAGCTGGGGGCGTGCATCCTTCCAAGACTCATTTTGGCTTTTGTGATGTGTTTTGGGGAGCTTTGAAATCAGCATTTCTCTTCGAATGAGGCTTTAACTCTGAGTCAGGAGCAAGAATGCCAGTCTGGACTAAAGCCAGTCTGGACACTGAACTGGAAGATATACTTGGGGAGATACCCTGCAAAAGCTGAGGACTCAGTTAAGGATATTCTCCATAGGTCACTTTGATCTGGCGCTGGCATCTCATTTTCCCAAATCAAGCTCAAGTTGTGTCATACAAGTTCTCTGATTTCTCAGTTGACACAGGAATGAATCGTGGTGCAGCATAACAGCCTTAAGTTTCTCGTCATGTCCTTATTGAAACAAACAAATTTAATGACATTTTAGTACCACAACGATGGTCTCTAAGGGCAAAATATGTCCTCTGAAGTCTGGATTGGGCTTCTGATAGGATCTCTTCAAGCATCTAACTGCAGCTGCAGAAAGATTTGAGAATAATGAAGTTTTTATGAGAGGTTCTGATGGAAAGTGCTGTGTAGATACAGGTTCATTCATAGTCTTAACGCGAAATTCAGCAACCATAAAAGGTGAAACACTTGTTTTGCTTTTCAGACTGGGTGATTTGCTCATGACTGACATTGGTGCCTTATGCCTGACCATCAGCATTGCCGTGATAACAGGTTTTATTACAGGTCGGTATCGAAAAACATTTCAGTAATATCTTCCTCATTTCCTTGAGGCAGGGGGTATGTTATCTTGTTGCACCTGCTGTTGTGTGAGTGCAGCCCTCCACAGAAAGAGGCTGGTTTAACTGGGGCTCTGAAGTGTGCTTCTATGGGTAAATTATTTGTAGAAGAAGCTATGAATGGCAAGGACTGTTCAAAGCCAGTCTTTTGAAGAAGAGATGTGTTGACATAAATAACCTAGTAGCACCATTCTTTCACTGGTGACGTTTACTTCAACGGAAGCTTAACAGTTGCCTTCAAATTTCAGAGAGGAGATGTGTGAGGATGAAAGTATGATTACATTTGGGTATTGTCTTAGTGACAGAGAAGTGCTAGCTAGAGCTTGTCACTTTTTAGGCCAGTTGGTATAAATCTGCAAAGTTTCACTCATGTCAGTAGCTCTCTTGCGTCGGCCAAGCGCTAGGCCTTTGATCTTTAGTGGTTTGGGATGGTCAGGGCTCATGTGTTTCTCATGTGATGTTCTGTCTGGTTTGTGGCAGCTGCAGGTTTTCTGTAGCTGTTAGTTCTGTCTGGAATAAAAGAGAAATGGCAGATGGAATTTGCTGTGCAATATGCTCTAAAATGATTTTTTGTGTCTGCTTTAATTGATCTGAAACCTTTGCATTACCTTAGGTGTAATTAAGAAGTTGAGGTAATCAAGCAGATTTGTAAAAAATATTCAGTTAAAATAGTCAAACATTCAGTGTTTAACTAATTGTTTAAAAATCTAGATGTTTCCATCTGAAATCCCAAGCTAACGATGCTGATAAGCCTGATTGCTCTAAATACAAGGCATTTCTTATGCAAGAAGTTAATGGTTTTTGATGTATTTTTAGAATCTGTCAGGTTGTTTAATGGTGTTTTACCTAGAGTAATTAATTTCTAATAACACAAGCCTTGATCCTGGCAAGGTTCTCTCTTTGTATTTAAGGTCAACTTGAGTCAAGGGGCTCTGCTGAAGCATTTAGCTCTGAATTTGTGTTTTGATCTATATTACATTTGGATGTGTGTTAGTAGAAACCTCCAGTTACACACAATCTTCCCCTTTCCCTGATGTGTGTATTTACGTTGGATATATGTGCTTTTACACATAGGTTTAATCTTAAACCTCAAACTGTTTAAGACCCCTCCTGTATCCAAGTACTTTGACGACCAGTTTTATTGGGAGGTAAGTTTCAATGTAAAATTAACTGTGTGGGAGTAGATATGGCACCGCGTTCACCTCGATTAAGAACTCTATTAAAAAGAAAAGAAGGAGGATAATTCTGTTTCACGGTACGTTTTGGATGCCCTCTGTGAAATGGATGAACTGTTCCAGAGTTGATTCAGAGCCTTGAACGTTATAAATGCACGTAGTCCTCAGCCAGGATTGTCAGAGCTGCTGGTGGGCACAAGGCTGAATCTGAAATGATCTTGTTTGTTGTAACGTGTCACCTCAGATCTCTGGCATCCTCTGGGGTGGACAGCCTGGCCTCCGTGCTCCATACATGGTCCCTGAGGAGACCTGAGCAGCATCTAAGAGAGGGGTTTTTAGAAGGCAGTGAGTGGAATGCAAGGTGCTTTTTATGAAAACAGACCAAGCCTCCTGGCCTTCGTGAGTGCAGAGCGGCTGTTCAGTCTGGTGCACAAACACAGGCCCTGGGCACCTTTAGGTGCTGAATGTGACGCTGTGTCTGAATTACAGAAAAGAGAAATGGGTGAAAATAAGGTTTTCCATTGCCTAATACCTAACCTAATAAGGTTTCCCCTTGCCTTTTTCGTATGATGATTCCATACATAAAATGTGCTGATACAACAATCTTGTCTTCACAGTTTCCCCATTCGGCCGTTGGATTTTGAATGGAGGAACCCAGAACCCAGACGGCAGATTCGAGCAAGATAAGATTTTCCTGTTTTTCGCTAGGGAAAGTGAATAGCTATGGTGTGCTGGAAGAGCACTTCAGTATCAACTTGCGGGCCCAGAAAAGCCATCCCAATGGACACAAAAAAATTAGTAATAAACTGTTCTAGTTATTCTTGAAAGATACAGGGTGCAAATTTACAGAGGCAAACTTACAGTTCATTTAGTTTTTCTGCTTTGATGGTCTTTAATTATTTCTTTGTAGGATATGTACAAAAAAGTTGGCTGCATTCATTGCTGTGACAGCTTATCAATCAAAATGCTTGGAAACTTTATTTTTAGCTCCCAAGTTTAAAAGCCAAAATGTGTATTTTAAAGTATAATTTTTCAAGGAGTGCATACTCAATTCTTACTTAGTGAAGCATTAAAGTACTTGTTTTTAAGCTAAATTAATTCTGTTGAAGGCCCTGTTAAGCAAGGATTTGATGAGTGAGCTGGATCAGGGCCAGAACTCTGCATCTTGCCAGACTGAACTCTCGGAGTTATCTGACTGCTTAAAGAAAAAAAATAAATCGATAATTACTCGGCTCAGGCTTGCTGTTTGGAAGTTCAAATGGCAAGAGGTTAAATTGTTCTGCTTGTGGACAGCGCCTCTGAAATCACTGGAATTACTCATATTTATTTGGCAGCAAAGCTCAGAACAGCCTGTCTGCGCAGGGACAGGCTGCACCACCACGGGGTCAGCGGCCCAGAAGGCTCTGGCTGCCCTAAGGGTGTGGATGACTGGAGAAATTGGGGAATAGTCCTTGGTACTGCTTGGCACCAGGGCTAAAATCCCATTTCTGGAGTGTCTCACGTTGAGCTGTTTCACTCCGAGACAAGCAGGAGGCTTTGATTCTGTGCAAACGAACTCTTGTTTTTAAATGGATTGTGATCTTCAGTTATTCTTGTTTCAAAATAGTTACCATAGAAAAGCTCTTTCAAAAACACTTACATAATAAAAAAGTCAAAATGTGATTGGTTTTGTTTATTCAGCACATTTGCTTAAAAACGAAGTACTGAGGAAAAACGTATTCTTGAAGACAAAGCCTGAGCTCTTTGATGCTCACTGTGGTAATGCTGCTGACCTCAATTAATTCCTTAGGGAATTAAGCAAAGTAGATCACTGCCATTAAAGAAGCCATTCAGAGACAGGTTTCAAGCACTGGAAAAGTACTTGCAGAGGAAGGGTCAGTTTTTCTTATTTCCAGGTCACAAAATAGCCAGTGATCTGCTGAGTTTTCAGCTGCCTGGCTTCTGCCAGTGCCACTCAGCCTGGATACACACAGAGTTGTGTTATCTCACAGTTACACAACTACCTTTGTAATAGTGTAACCCAGGCTCAATTTGGGTTCTTAATTTCCTTAACTTTCCAGCAACCAACCAAACATAACTCCTGCAACACCAATGGTTTCTGCTGTTTCCTAGCAGGAGTGCTTTTAAGGAAGAGTATTTTATTCCCTCCCTTTCCCCATATCTCTTTCATCGTTGATTGTTTTAAGCAACTAGCCTAGGTGAGCGCATGGGAAGGGGCAGATACAGGAAGAGCTCCCTCACCCCTCAACCGACTATGCTACAGGATCAAAATTCTCACCACTCCTGACTGACCCTGGTCTGAAGAGTGCTCTTCCTTTGTTTTACAGTGGTTAGAAAACAGTTAACAGCAAGATTCGTGCATGAGATACTTCTATGCAGAGCTGCTACGCAGTTCGTACTTGTGCATCTACCTCGTCATCCACAGCAACAGTAAGTTGCTACTCACTGGAGACTTCCTCATTACTGTCATAGGATAAATTAAATATTCAGGGAAGGGGAATAAAAATCCCAAAGCAGCATTGTTCTGCATTACGCAAGAAAAGCCACACACCAGTTAAGTTTTGAAATTGAGGAAATGGTTATATTGTCCAGATGTAGGAAATATTTAATAAATATATGTTAAAAAGTTGTTTTGAAGCATTTTTAGTAAGTCTTAGATCGTAAATAACATCATAGAAACAGCTGGTTAAATACATCTATCTTCCACTATAGCAAACATCGTATCATAAAAGTGACTGCCATGGGTACGTGTAGCAATCTTACATCTGTCAAAAACATTGCAACATTTAAATCAACATACCAGAGTAAAAAAGTTAAACAGAATAGAACCAGAATTTTTAGCGCTGCGATTTAAGCGTTCCTTGGTTTATCTTTATAGACACAATTGAAAGTCACCGTTTACAAAATGGTTTTACAAAACTTGGGGAGTGTGCAGATAAAAAACCAGCATGGCCAACGCACTTCCACAGGCGTGTTCATTGCCACAAATCTTCCGTGCGACCAAACTTGAAGACCAGTCCTCTGTTTCAAACAGAATGAAGGGAGGTGAGCACACAACAGAGCAAATCAAACACCTCACGTTTCAAAATACACGATTTCAGGGAGCAAGTTCTAGTCTTTGTAAACCCAGTTCCTGGTCCTGCAACAGAACTTACGCGGACAGATCTCACCGGCAGTTTATTCACCCATGTCTCGTCACAAAAGGAACAGCAGGTTACAGCAAGTTTCAGGTTTTATCATTAAAAACAAATTAGGTAAGAAACAAAGGAAGATAGTCTTACCCAAAAAAGATGAACGCATTCTGGAAAAACACAGCTATTCCTGGGTATACGACTGTTTTTTCTAACAAAAAAAGAAATCTCCATAAATTCTTTGGAAGTCATTTTCAAGAACATCTCATCTCTGACATTTCAGAAACAAAAATAACCAGTTTCATTTAAATAGGAACATGAGGTGTCTACGTACTAGGAAGCAGTTGAGTTAGGGGGGTCTGTTACAAGATGGGATTTCCAATGATCCAGGGGTGAAGTAACAACAACCATTTAGTGCTGTTGCTACTACACAACAAATCTGCCTAAACCTCATTGTTCTCAGGTGGAATTAAGAGGGAACTATGCAGCTTATGGTGGATCCCTTTCATTCTCTAACAAGATGGGCCTCTCCAGTCTCTGCCGCCCAGTCGTGGGACACAGAAGACAAGCATAAGCCTCGTCCCACTGGAAAGTTCAATTCAATGGCTTTTGTGCTCCCCCAAATCATTCAGCTTTCCAAGTAAAAGAAGCCTCTCCTGTTCCCTAACCCAAAAACGTGCATCTCAAATGCAGTGCTCATAAAGACTGTAATTATCACACGGGATTGCGCATCCTGTTTGGAACTGTGTGTAAGTATATATACCTATATATTCATGTATAATGACAGTATACAAAATGGGAGTGCACATTAGTAGCACAACTGTGCAACTAATGGTCTGGGTTTCCCTGAAAATCTCCCGTGAACTGAGTAAGGCCAAAGCTGACGAGAATGTAAATTAAACAAAACCACCAGTGTGCCCTGACTGATATGAAATTCACTTCAGCTCCAGGTACAAGTCGTAGCTTTACATTTACGTAAGTAACCTGACTTCCTTTTGAAAAACTACGCTGCAGTTTCCATGTCTTTCTCAAGAACTGCCTTCGTAAAAAGTTACTGTGGTACATGTTTGTGGTACATGTAATGGCTTTAAATTGAAAAAAGGCAGATTTAGATTAGATCTAAGGAAGAAATTTTTCACTCAGAGGGTGGTGAGGTACTGGACCAGATTGCCCAGAGAAGTTGTAGATGCCCCATCCCTGGAAGTGTTCAAGGCCAGGCTGGATGAGGCTTCGGGCAACCTGGTGTAGTGGAGGGTGTCCCTGCCCATGGCAGGGGGGTTGGAACTAGATGATCTTTGAGGTCCCTTCCAACCCAAACCATTCTGTGATTCCATGATTCTATGTTAAGGTACGAATTTAAATAGGCATTTTGAACTAATTTAGTATGTAGGATTTGGGAGCAATTTGCACAAAATCAGTAATTTTTGTTCTGGGAATAAGTGTGCACTCAGGGAATTATTCCCGTATAACTGCAGCAGTTTAATTATATCAGTACAGTTCCCAGGTGACCAAGACCTGTGTTTCTCATGAGGCAAGTTGGAAGCTTTGTGACTTGTAAGTCAATAAAATGCACCCCAATAGTAGCAGATAGTATCACAGAATCATAGAATCATGCAACAGTGGTGCATAGGGAACCAAAATATTAAAACTGGTCCTGCCTAGCAACTATCTAAAACAAAGTTCTAAAATTCAAGAGTCATGTAAAATACTTTAAAACTTTCAAAACCAGATCAGGTCATGTTCCATGCTGTATCTTACCTTTAACAACATAGCCTCCAAAAAGGATCCACATGGAAGCAATCAGAGATCCAAAAGCCATCATAAAACCGATGAACAGCCAGATCCGAGCACCTTGAAAAAGACGGAGGGATGTTTTGTGCCTGAGTCCGAGGGCAGACACTGGTGACCACAGCACACTTTTGTTTCAGGGCACTTGCTGTCACACACCAGAGCTACGCACAGATACACACCGTGCACACTGGTGCAGCTCTTACAACTCTTCCAGGACTTACTGGCTTCTCAGATCTATCGCTGTACCACAGCCCACACCACCGTACCTGTTTGTCCCAAACAGCCTTCACTGTAACTGTCACCCCGCACTTGTCCATTAGACACCGCATTGATCCTGCACGAGCAAAACAGGGTAAAACTGGGTAAACATGGGTAAAGCAGGAAGCAAATGTTTACAAAACGATAGGAAAAGCTTCTCAGAAACCTGTATAAAAAGACTGATGTTGTATTTCTTGCTGCTTTTTTTTGTATTTTTTTTTAAGGGGTACAAACCTAAGACTTAAAAAGCACTTTTTCAAAGACTAACAAGACTTGGACCTGTACTACACACCTTAAATCTTTTTAAATGGTTCATTACTATTAATATCAACAAATATAAGGACGATATTAGAGATACTCAGTAACTTCATTTGTTATTCTTAGTTACCTCTCCATTTAAATACTATGCGTTCTTTTATTGATCGCACAAAAGAAGTTCTAGGAGTGTGTAGCTCTGATGGAGAAATTACACTTACATTAGGAACGCAATAGTGGCTATAACCCCACAAGCATGGTATGAGTGGTTGAAATCTTCCACTTTAGGGTATTTTACAGCTGCATCTATGATTATCCACCAACCTGTAAAAAACTGTTAAAAAAGAAGAGCATAACAGCTTAAAACATGGACCAAGCCTTTTAACAAGATTGCTCTGGAAAAAATAACATATAAAATCACTCCTCAGGTTTCCACCCCAGAGTCAACTGATAGCATAACTCGTTTTGCTATCAACTTAGTAACAAGGTTAAATGCAAAGCCAGAGATTTACCTACTCCCACAGTTATTACAGGGGTAGAAGCTGCAAAACTTCAGTAGCACGTGGGTGCAAGCACCCAGAACAGATTTTGTAGTTATCTCTGCTGCTACATACAAGGACATGCATCTCCGTTTGTCCTTTAACTTCCAACGGCTAATAATTTTTGGCTCACCGACAGCTGACTGCATCTAAAAAGCCCGAAAGCAGCAGAAGAGAAGCTTGTACGCACCAGCACTCCCGCCGCAACAGAAGCGATCGTGTTTCGTTTCTCTCCCCAGTCAACACACTCCGAGCACCTCAGGCTCTCAAGAAAACCTGACATTTTCCAGCGCTCCGAAGAACTGCACAAGAAAAAGGGACATTTCCTTCAAAGAGGACACCCACCGCACACCGAGGGCTGGCACGGAGCATCGTGTGAGGCAGGTTACAACTGCTGAAAATTCCACAGCCAGGGCGCCTTCCCGAGGAACCACCGAGCGGAGCAGCTGACGGCGTCCGGCCGCCACACCCCCCCCCCCGCCTCCACCCCGACCCGGGACACCACCGGAGAGGCGACGGCCCCGGCGCTGAGGGGAAACCACCGCCGGGCACCGCGCCCGGCCCTCGGAGGGGGCCCTGCCGCTCTCCCGCGCCTGAGGCGGGGACATCCAGCGGGGCTACGGCAATCGGGGGAGGGGGGACGGCACCGGCCACGCTTCCCGCCCCGCCCGAGGGGCGCCTCACGCCGCGTCTCCCCGTACCTGAGGGCGGGAAACGGCCGGCGGTCCCCGGCGCGCGCACACACAGCGGCTCCACACTCCGCCAGCACCGCGCATGCGCGGCACGCAGCTGGTGCGCCAGCGGCGTCGTGAGGCGGGGCAGCAGCGCGCAGGCGCATTGGCTGCAGGCGGGGTCCCACACGGAGCCTGCTGCGCATGGGCTGCAGCACCGGGGGGGGCGGGGGGGTGGTGGCCAGCGCGCATGCGTGGAGAGGAGGCTCGCTCCGTGCGCATGCGCTCTCGCTCCCCGTTACGTAAGGGGCGGGGGCAGTTCTGGAAGGTTCTGGGCAGCGCTCAGTCGCTGCTGGGCGGCGGGCGGGAGCGGTGGCGGCGCCGAGCGCTGCGTCCCGGCGGGGCTGATCGCGGCTCGTTTCCTGGGGAAAAGGCGTCTGGTTGCGGCTATGGGGGTGACTCACGAAGCGGGGCAGTCTCCTCAGGCGGCGCCCCTGGAGCAGGACCCGTGCGGGGGAAGCCCGGCGGGCTGGGGCCGGTGAGTTGGCGGGCGGGTCGGCAGAGCCGCTGGCGGGGGCTTGGGGCGGCGGGAGGGGAGAGGCAGTTATCGGGTTTTAGTGAGCGTGTCGGCGGGTCGCTGTTCCCGGGGGGGACACCTGTTATTCACGTTTCTCTTAATTCCAGCAGCGCCCCGGTGTCTCACGGGAACCAGCCCCGCGGGTGTCCGGCGGCTCCCAGCGGTGAGTGCCCCGCGAACGCGAAATCCCGTCGGGTGAATTCCGTGCCCCGCGCGGGCTGCCGGGGCGGCCGGTTGCGCGAGAGGACGCGAGCTGTGCTCCGTGCGGGCGCTGCTGGGGAGTTGGGAACAGCGGGGGTCTGGGGGATGGGGGGGGCGGGGGTTGGGGTGGGAATTAACTGGTGGCTTCGTTCCAGCTGTGCGCTCGTGACCTTGGCCCCTGTTCAGAGGTGGAGTAGTGAAACTTCAGCTTGCACACTCGTGTGAGCTCAGGTTGCGCAGAAGGGCTTTATTTGGCACCTGTGGTTCACGGCGAGCGCTGAGTGGAGATGTTGTGATTGCACAAGCTTCCTCGAACTGGAGTGCTGACGTAACGGAGGGTTTAAGTAATGGAGATAAGATCGTTGCACCCTGCGATACAAGTCACCTTTGTAGATATAAAATGGCTGCCAGCAGGGAGGGACAGCCATTTTAATTGTTAATATAGAACCTTAACAAGTCTTGAGCCCCGTTTAAGTCATATCCAGTGAATCACTAGCTGTGTTTTTTACTAGTTACATAAATGCTTTTAATAGCAGCTTGCTACCTGTGCTGCTGGGATGTGTGGAGTTTTGTGCAGGTAGCTTTTTAATGTGATACCATCAGGATCTTGAAGTGGCTACTTTGTACTTTAAAGCTACTTTTTCTTTTACTGTTTATTTTACTGTGAAAAAAAAACCCACACAACCTCTGTAGAGCTGCAGAAGAAAACCATTCAGTTCATACTGATCTAGAAGGCAAATGGTTATTTTGCATTGTAGATGCAATAAACTGCTTTTAGAATAGACTGAAGATAAAATACCTTGAAAATTCTGCTTGGAGGGGGAAAAAAAAAAACTATGGTGTTAACTCCTATCCTTTTCAGAAAAGGTGTATGCTTACCTAGTAAACGAAGGGTATTAAAGTTCAAACCTGTGCAAACAAACCTCTCTTCAAAATTCCACACAGAACTACTCATGGTAGGGTTTTTTATTTCATATAGAAGACTGACCACAGGAGGGGAAACGAGGAAATTGTCATGTGCAAAACATGCTGATAAACTGGATGAGCATTGTTGGTGTGTTTGATTGTCCTTGAACTTTTTGCCTGTGTGTCATAATGTTTGTTGTTGTATAAATGACTTGCTGTATGTAAATGATTATCTTCCCCCTCCCCACCCACAACAGGAACAGAGACTGGGTATTACAGAACAACGATGAAAACGGAACCAGCTTCTGAAAGTACCTGCATGGAGAAAACGGTGGTTAGGAAAACGGATGATATGACAGACTTCATGGATGACTTAACCCTCAGCTCACCGAAGAAGAGAGAGTCGTCTTTGAGATCGAAGAGAAGTTGTGATAGGTCATCAACAAGGTCATCTAGCAGATCCTCTTGCAGTTCACGGTCCACTTCAAGTAGTTCCTCTTCAGCTTCCTCCAGGAGTTGCAGCCGGTCCAGATCCCGGTCAAGGTCATGGGCTAGAAGAAATGGTTCCCGAAGGTACAGAAGATACTCTCGTTCGTATTCCAGAAGCCGATCGAGATCACGTGGCTACATCAGGTACCGAGCAAGGTACCATGCCAGGCACTATAGGAGGTACCACCGCTCTCCCCCGAGGTACAGATCACGCAGTAGATCGTGGTCTCGTGGAAGATCGTATTACAGAAGGTCCTATTCGAGAAGCAGATCACGTTCAAGAGGCCGAAGATACTATGGATTTGGACGAACAATTTATCCCGAGGCTTACAGGAGCTGGAGAAGCAGGTCACGAACAAGATCTCGGAGTAGGTCACCTCTCCATTTGAGTGAAAAAGGTACTTTTTTTGAGACTTGGATTGTGAGAACCTCAAAACATACAGTTTATTTTAACCAGTCAAATTCTCATTTGTGTACTTGCTTTATAGAGCATAACTGATAATGGCAATGTGGAAGAAAATCTGTGTGGTTATAAAAAAGTATTTAAAAAAACGTTACCTAGTTCAGAGCATTTTCTTTGCACTTCAATTGAAACTAAATCTCTCAAGTTCTGAGGAAAATTCATCACAATTGATGCTTACAAACATGCAGTGATAGTAAACTGGCAGGTTTTAGGCTTGTATGAGTAGGTACATGTTGATTTAAACATAAGAAAATGACACTTTTTTTTTCTATTGTAGATAAGAGGGAACTTCTGGAAATTGCGAAAGCTAACGCTGCAAAAGCTCTGGGAACAGATAACATAATCTTGCCAGCAAGCTTGAAGATTCTTCCTCCTCGCAAAGAGATAAAAACTGAAAAACAAGAGCATGAAGATCCTGCAGAGTCAGCTGAGGTAAGTATGAACTGGCACATTCTCACTGAAAAGGTAAACGCTTGTTAAAACTTGTCGTCTGCATGGATGTGTTATAGTTTTTAACTGTGGACTTCGTGATTATGAATTCAAATCCTTGTGATTATGAATTCAAATCCTTGAACAAAATCTTCAGATTTACCAGAATGCTAAAAACTACTCTAGAAACCACTGTAGCCTTCGCCTTAAGCTGGAAGTACTACGGACTCTTAAGAGGTGGTTGATCCACGAGTACGTGCAGGCTTCCCAGTAGTGGTAGGCTGGGAAGGAGAGGCGAACGTAGTCTGTTCTTTTGAGTTGTTTTTCTTGCCCATTACTTAGACTAGTTTATGTGTTTCTGACCTAAAACCAGGAGTCTCCTTCCCAAACCTAGCGAACAGTGTGGGATTTTTTAAAGGTTAAATCTTTCTGCCCTTTTTAACTGTTAAAAGTTTTTCATGTGCAACAAACTTGTTTCCCAGAAGTTACATACCCAAGCACACAATGCATTTTACATACTTTATTTCTGTCTTATAGAAATCATGACTATGGTTCCAGACATGATGAAGAAAATCTGTTGGTAATTAAGGGACTCGTGGGCTATAGCTGCTGTGAATTTAAGGGAGGGAGAAACTCGAACAGCTTAAACTGAATTTGAATTTTAGTTTGGCGCTGTTTGTTGTAGTGTGTTGACCTGATTCGTGGTAAATACAGAACTGCAATAACTGTTAACATCGATCAGATACTGCTATTTCAAATGGAAGTAAACTTACTAAGGGTTTTAGACAAATGGTACAGGCATCCCTTTCATAATATATGCAATATATTCCAGATGTTGAGAGAGTACAGAAGAAGAGGCCTGCATCACTTGCAGATAAGTTTATTGTCATTATCCAAAGCTCTGGAGGATGGATATGCAGAACTTAATGCAACTTACTCTGCTGTTACACTTCATTGTATGACAGTCCATGCTTTGAATTGTTTGACTAAAAGTGTAACTGGGGCATGGATAGCTGGTCACATGTGAATTGGCACCATGACATTGATAAAAATACTGAATGTTTTTTTGGAATTGAGTTCAGCATTGATCTGTTGGCATATTTAGTAGCTTTCAGCTACTTTTCATGTAAATATCTGAAACAACCCTGCAGAAAGTTCATACTCTCTAGTAAACTGCCTTAACTTGCACATAATGATGTGTCCTCCCACTGAAGCTGTGTGTGCTCTTCTCTAGCAACCCAGAAGACTAGCAGAAGACATGACCAAGAGTGGAATGGAGAGAGCAACCATACAGAGGAGCATTTCTTTCAGTCCTAATGTAAGTGTGATTTCCCAAGACAGAATTCCAGTACTCTATCCCTCCTGTTAGACTTTCCCCAGTATTGGTTGCCAGATTAAAGATCTTAATAGTAAAATTTGAATTTAATGGTTTGATAATTCCTTTCCTGCAGGAGTTAGATCAGTACTTCAGCAGTAGAGCACTGTAAACACACTACAGCAGTGTTTAAAATAGATGTGCTTATTGAATGCCCGCCTGTGCCACACTGTAGACTCAAAAGTGTATGCCAGAACTGGTTTACACCAAGTTTACTTCATGTTACATGTTTGGATACATTTTAATAATGCAGAACTAAGGGAAAAGCAACTTCCCTGAATCCTGTGTTAATTAAGCGTACAGAGTCGATACTCAGTAGGTATCAGGTCTCTTGTGAGCTGGAAAGAAAATATTTGTCTTGCCAGCACATAAACCCCTTGAAGCTGGCAGGTCTTAGTACATTCCTTCTCATTCTAGGATGTTTCTTCTCATTCTAGCATTTTTAAAGGAAATTTCTTTTTCCAGAACACAATGGCAAAACCAGTACTACAGAAGCCAGCAAGCCATGTTGTTAAAGAACCAGCAGTTCCTCTGGGAAGAGAAGAGGACAGAAAGGGAAGTCCCTATGGGCAGTGGGTTCCTGTCAAGAAGGAGAAGAAGAAAACGTTTTCAAACTTCTCACCCAAAAGTGCACCATTGCGGGCACGCTAGCGTATTTTTCGTGCTGTCTCTGACCGCAGCATTTTGCATACTTCAGTAGTGATCTGAAATTTTCTGATCAGGTTGAAGACTTGTTAATACTCAGTATTTATTTTGAGATCTTAATTTTGGAATCTTAGGTTTCTCTTTCAGATATAGAGCACAGTGATCCAGAAGCCACAGATTGGAATCTTGTGTATATTTGTAAATACTTTTATATTGCTTTAATGGACTAGAACTTCCAGGTGGGTAACTTTTTCTAAACAATAGTTCAGTAGCTGTTATTTTGGACACTTGATTTACATTGTGTAACTGTTTACTTTGAGTAAATAAACTTTGGTATTGCACTGACTTCTTGATGTGTCACGTGTTGGACCTGTGTTTGGTAACCAGCTGACCGTGTTCTGTAAGTGGTTATTTCCAGGTTTAGCTTTCACTGACCCCTCTACTGTTAGCACAGAGTGCAAGAGAAGGCAGTTTTTGCTTCATTTTGAGTGAAGCTTTACATTGGAACTGTGCCTAGTGCAAGGCCTCCAGAGTAACTTCCCTCTGGAAGTAGAAAGTTTTTATTTGACATGTACCTGGCTGCCTTATGTGATGCCATCACCGCTCTTGCTGTTGAAAGTGTTGCACCTGAGCAGCTGTGACACTCTTGCTGACTTCTGATGCTGAACTTGACTTAGTACTGGCTTGTGTTTTGATTTAGGTGGCTTTAAAAGCAGCCTTGAAAGGCTCAGTGTGTCAGGCAGGCAGCAGGTCGTGGTACCAAGGGTGCAGGTTCACTGCCTGTAACCTAGAGCTCCAGAATTCAGCAGTGCAGCACACTCAGCTGCCTCGCTCACCACAACCTTTATGAAGCAAAGTATTGCGGGTTAAGTTGAGGCTGCTGCGTGGTTTTGGGTGCTATGAGTTAAAATTTGGTTTTTTTGTAAAAATAAATAGTTAGTAAAATAAACTGACTTTAACAGCTACAGTCTGGAAGCTTTGTTAAGAAACTTAAGTTGCCAAGACAGGGCTGGCAGATGTACTAAGGGTTATGTATTTTGTGCCAACTGGAAGTTAATGCTTGAGACAGGCCCTGCTCTTGCCCTCTGGGGGCTGTTTTGCTGCTGGGGCTGTGGGACAGCTGTGCTGGCTGGTGAGGAACCCCAGACTCAGCTGGGGGCAGCTGCTTTTTCACAGGCAGGTCATGTGTGTTCCTTGAGCACTTAAACAAGTGCTTTCAGGAACTTTGCTGGTCTTCACCTGCTGAAGAATAACACTAGTCTGGGTTCTGAATGGAGTTATCAGCGTTTGTGTTTATTTAGAACATGAAGCTGGTTGTTTCTGCAAGTAAAAGCTATGTACAGCTGGAGTTGTTAGGCAAATTCTATTACATTAAGTTGATTTTATGTATTAATGAAGTCTAGAAAGTATATTTTTGATACCACTTAAAACTGCTGGCAAAACCTCTCCACCAAACTTTAATTGATGTAGGGCTATCATAGCACTTTGCTGGAGCCGACAGCTCAGACAGCTGTTCCTCTCTCCAAGTTCTGTTTAATCTCAGCTGTGTACTTCCCGTAGAACCTCTCTGCCTTCTTGTTGAACTTGGCGTTCCTCTCGTTGATGTAGTCGATGTCTGCGTCATCGTTGTACGGGCGTCTTCGACTGTACTTCTCACGCTTTTCAATTCTGTAAGACAAACAGCAGTGGTTGAAATCCTGTGGCTCTGATTACACAAAGCTGCTCTATGTCACACACTTTGGTTTATCACGGTGTTTACTTACTGTTTTTCAAGATCTGCAACCATCCTATCAACCCCTTCCTTTGATGGCACGTGGCTTCCATGGAGGAGACTGTCAGATGTGGGATACAGCGCTTCACCACTGGACAAGAGCAACAGATGGGCAGCAGTTCACACAACGGCACTGATGGCTTTGAGACTCACTGCTGATTACTCCATTGTTAGTGTAACACTGGGAGAATGGGCTGGGTTGGAAGGGACCTTAAAGCTCCTCTAGTTCAAGGCACTTAAATTGTATTGAACCGTGGGAGTCCAAGATTCAGGTGGGAACATGTTGATATTAAACACACGCCCACTCAGTTATTTGAGATGCCAGAACCTGCCTATGAAATGTGTGGGCACCGAAATTGTAAATCTGAATTTGCAAGTTCTTGTCTGTCAGTCAGCCTGTTCTTCACAGAATCACACAATTGTCTGGTTGGAAGAGACCTTCAAGATTGAGTCCAACCATTCACCCTGCACTGCCAGGGTCCCTAAACCATGTTCCTCAACACCCAATCCACACGGTTTTTAAACACCTCCAGGGATGGGGACTCCACCAGCTTTCTGGGCAGCCTGTTCCAATACTTCACAACCCTCTCTGTAAAGAAATTTTTCCTGATATCTAACCTAAATTTCCCCTGGTGTAACTTGAGGCCATTCCCTCTCGTCCTGTCATTCATAACGTGGGAGAAGAGACTGACCCCCATCTCCCTACAACTTCCTTTCAGGTAACTGTAGAGAGCTTAAACCATGCCAGGCTGCTTAAAAAAAAAAAGTAATCTACTCCCCCATTTAGACTGACATTACAGTGTATGTGAGACTATGCATGTGCTGAAAGGATTAAAGTTTTTAGTGTTTGCTGATAATGTAGCAATGCCCCAGGCAGTATCAGGTGACTGACATCAAACTTACTACTGCTCCTTCAGCCTCTCGTACTGCTCCAGGTCAGGTTTGATCTGCCGCGTCAACCTCTGGTACTGGCGCAGCTGAGCAGCCGCGTAATCTTGGGAAGAAAAGGAATTAGCGTTGGGGTGACAGTTTTTATTTTGTGATTTGAGTTTGCAGCTGAAATACGAGCAAAGGTGTTTGTTATGGACACAGACAGTTATGGAGTTAAGCCGTTACCTGAAAATCCCAGATCGGGGTTTTTCCTCTTCTTTTTCCTTTCCCATCTCTCGGCCTCCTCAGCACTGATCTCCAGCAGTTTAACTTGCTCGTAGTCTTCTCCTCTCGCTGCACATTCCTAACACAGCACAAGGAACGCTTCAGTTTGAACAATAAGATGGTGGCCAAGCATCAAACTTAGTTGTAACTACCTGGATCAGTCCAGTCAACCTCTAGAGCAGGAGCCTAACAGGAGATGGATTTTTTGGGGAGGTAATGTCTGTATAGGCCCCCAGGACTGTCTAGCCGCCAGGAGGGGGGCTCAGCCTCACTGCAGGCACTTGGAATGAGACGCAGCAGGTTACAGGAAGCTGTAATTGTGTGTTTACCTTCTTCTTTTGCTCCACCTTCAACTCCCACTCCAGCCGAGCTTTTTTGGCTTCCCAGTTCGCTGGCAATTTAAGTCTTTTCTCTTCTTCCATCACTTCGAGGTGATTCAGCTTGCGAGCCTCATTCTAGGAACAAACTAGTTCATTAACGAACTCCAGAGACTCGTGGCCACGATCCATCACAAAAACAAAACCCCCAGAAGCCCCCGAGGATCACAGGTGCCCATCCCGGGACGGGTCACTGACCGCCCCACGCAAAACGCTGCGTTTGGTGAAGGGCTGAAGGCACCACCACCTGTACTCCATCCCTGCCGGATGGGAGTTCGACAGGATGGGCAATCGCGATGCGACGGGAGCAGCGGAGCGGCGGCACAGCCTCCCCGGGACCACCGGGCCGCGGCCGGCCTGCACCCGAGCTGGGCCGGGCAACCCCCGCTGCCCCTTCCCCGCGCATCAGCGGCCCCACCGGCAGAAACCGGCCCCGGGTCGGCTCCGGTCGCCGCGCACCCGCTTCATGTGGAGCTCGCGGAACTTGCGCAGCCGCTCCTCCCGCTTCTGCGCCGCCGCCTCCGCCGCCGCCTCCGCCGCCGTGCCAGGCCTCGCCTCGTCCTCCGAGCCCGAGGAGCCCTGAAACGACCCACACTCAGCCACCGGGGGAGCCAGGAACACCCCCCTCCCCTCCGCCTCCGCCTCCTCTTCCCCCTCGCTGCCACCTCACCCCGCCATCGGCATCGGGAGCGCCCAACCCGCTCAGCGCCGACACCGCCGCCGCCATCGCGCACCGTCACAAACCGCGACAAACACTTCCGCTTCCGGCCCCGCTGTCGGGCAGCTGCCGCGGCGCTCGGGCGCCCCCCGGCGGGCGGGAGGCGCTGCCGCCCCGTTCCGGCGCCGGGGCCCCTCCGCGGCGTTGTTCGCCTCCCCGGAGCGGGAGGGGGCTCGAGCTCTGCGCCCCGCCAGCGTGCGGGAACGGGGCTCGCCGCGGCGGCCGCTGGCTGCCATCGTCCCTTCCCGCTGCCGGGTGGAGCTCCGGCGCCCTCGAGGCAGCGCTTTGCTGGGCGCTTTGCTGGGTTCGTCCCCGTGTGCCCAGGAGAAGCAGATGGAAAGTGGCGACTCTCCGTTTTTTATCTTCGGAGGCAGGTTTAGAGCCTCGGAGCCGTCGGCAAAGCAATCCTTAAATTATCCCTGTGTTCCAGACTCCAGCGTCGCGCTGTGGGCTGGAAGAGACTCCGTGCTTTAGTAAACACCATTAATCAAACTTTGTTTCTTCTTCCAAGGGATCAATGGGATGATGCAAGCTTTATAGCAGCACGTGAACCAGATGAACTGCTGTGCCTCAGCTCACCTGGAAGCACCGACAAGATCCGGGGTAGAGCCTGGTGTAGAATGGGAAACCATGGAATGGCATCTGTCTGTGCTGTCCGTCCGCTTGTAGTCCCGAAATTACCCACAACAGGTTTGCTCAGGGAGAAAGTTGCAGCTCTCACGGAAGGTGAAAAGTTTTTCTGCAACTTTTGAGAAAAAAAAAGTCAAAATTTCCATGGTATTGCTGCAGTGGCCAGGATCTTCCAGCCTTGCGAAGCCAAAAGTAGATTTATTATAAGGGCTCATGAGTAATATTGATATACACGTACAGATACATCTATGTGTACATGTGTGTAATGTCTTGATATTCGTACAGTAAAGGCAGAAGGGTTCAGGACTTTTGTTTTGCTTTGAAGAAACGATCCAAACCCAGAAGGTTGAGAATCGCCGGCCGACGGCGTGTTTTTTACACTGACCTTGTCAGCGGCGGCTCGTCCCTTTCCAGCAGAGGGAAATGCAGCACCAGTGATGAGGGGCTGTGGCGATGGCAGGCAGCCTGGCAAACGCAAACTCTCTCTGTTCTCTTTTAACTTCACTTTCTTCCACTGCCAAACTCTGATGCATGCTGAGTGATTAAAAATATCAAACACAGTGTTACCCAGCAAGGAGTCAAGTCAGAGGGAAAAAAAAAAAAAAAGAAACCCAACCTAGTGAAGCCAGTGCTGCAAAACTGAGCAGACTGGGGCAAAGAATGGGAGGCAGAAAGCTTTTATATAGCTCTGTTGACAATATCTTAAAGGAGAGGATTATTCCGACAAGGTTTGTTTTTTGGGTGTTCCCCCTCACCTGCCTTCTCCATACCCTTGCGACTTGGCTGGGATTTGTCAGATTTCCATGCACATGGAGCAAGCTACTGCCACACTGAGGACAGGGACCACTGGTGCTGGAAGAGAGGAGATTCCTGAAAAAAGCAGCCAGCAAAGTGGTTGATGTCGTTGTGCAGTAAATTTGGCAGCGCAGTGTCAAAATCTGAGTTACGTACTCGGGCCATGGCTTTACCAATGACTCTCTGCTCCTTCTGGTGCTCCCAGCCCCTCTGACCTGAGGTCGCCCCTTAGCTCTGGTCCTCACTGGCTCTGAGCCCTTTGCAGCGAGGGGTGTCCCACCACCCGTGTAGGTGGCCCCATGGAAATGTTTTTTAGTGGAGGTGATGCGGGTGTGACAGGAGCAAAGGGAAGCTGAGAAACATCTTGCTGCCGCTGCAGCAGCAGCCCTGGCCGTGTCCCGGCAAGGCCTGGGGCTTGTAAAGAAGAGTAGCAGAATCCGGCCCTGCTCGCTGCCCTGAGACAGTGCTTTGCTTCAGGGGCTGTCTCCACGTCCCTCATGTGTGGGAACTGGTCGCCACGCTTGGGATCAGAGGTTCTGGGAGGAGGGAGGGATGCTGGCCTGGCTCTCGGATGCATGAAACACCGCATCAACCGCACCCCTCTGCAGCTCCCACCTGCGATCTCAACTGGAGTTTTATTTTCTGGAGCATCCAGACAATCTCCTGTGACAGCTGAGCACCGGGTGGCTCCGTGTCCCCTCCGAATGGAAGTTAGGAACAAGCAGAGGGGTGAGCGGCGGGGGAGGAGGGCGAGCTCTGGGCAGGGGCTGCCCCAGATATCTGCTGGGCTCCGTGACGTGGGGGTGGGCTGCAGAGCGGGGCCGTCAGCCGCTTGCGTACTCGCTACCCTTTCATTTAATGGCGGGAAGCCGGATGGTTTTTATGGATTTGTGCAGTGCCTTGGCTCAGTGGAGCCTCTTCTCCCTCCTCACCGCCATCATGCAGTTAGAGAATCAACCCAAGAGGTTTCCCTGGCTTCTGCGGATTTGCTTCTGGGTCCGATGCCAATTCAGGGAGCCCGGTTCCTGGTGCAGGTGCCGAGTGCCTCCCCGGCTTGGTGGTACTACTGCGAATGCCAACCTGGCCTGAAAGAGCAGGGAATTCACCCAAACCCGCCGTGCGCCGAGGAGCAGGGGCTGGTCCTGCGCGGGCTGACAGTGAGTACACGCAGATCTGCTCTTGCTGTCACTTACAGTTAATTTATTTTTAGATTAAAAAATGTTTTTATTTCTCATGCACACAGAGTTGGCACTGCTTTCTTGGGTCGTAGCTGACTCCATTGTCTTCTCCAGTTATGCCTCCCCTGCAGTGCCGAAATGAAAAATTCCAGTTACATATTGTACAGGGGATGGGAACTCGGAGGAACTGACTCATCTCGGTTATATTTGTCCTTTTCAAAGGGGAAGATCCTGGTCGAGGGGTGGTGGGGGAGCAGCGTCGGTTATCTCCCATCCACCACAGCAAACATGGCGCTTTTATCAGGGGTCTGCAGGGCGCCCGGCTGGGTGCCCCTATGAAGGCACCGCGTGTTCTCACAGTGTGAAGCTCCTCGGGCTGCTCGGATCAGGGCAATGGGAAAGGGAGAGGTTTGTGTCCGTTCTCAGAAAAATAATTGTGGCTCCAGCATGACAGAGGCCGCAGCACACTCCCTGGGACATGAGCCATGTAGCAAGCTCCAGCCCTGGGGACATTTCTCACCCGCGAGGGAGGGGGGACGGGGAGGACAACCCCACGCTGGAGCTGAAGCGAGGTGCTGCAGCGTGCCCAGCTCGCTCTGCGTGGGGAGCGCTTGAACACAACAGCCAGGAATGGCTGGTCCCTCACCCTGAGCTGGGCATCCATCAGTGTCTCTTCCCTAAATGTCCACCCTCGCTGCCTCTGTCCCGCAGCACAGCCTCCATCTTCCACCTGCTGGGGTTGATCTGCTGCAGCACCCGGCTTGGGGGGCAGCAGCAGCTTGAGCTGGGCGTGTGGTGCCATGGCCGGACCTGTGACACCAAAGTGCAATGATGTGGCTTGGGTGTGCAATGCCATGGCTTGGGTGTGCAAAGCCATGGTTGGGTGTGCAATGCCGTGGTTTGGACATGCAATGCCATGGCTGGGTGTGCAGTGCTGTGGTTTGAACAAGCAATGCCATGGCTGGGTGTGCAATGCCATGGCTGGGTGTGCAGTGCTGTGGTTTGAACATGCAATGCCATGGCTGGGTGTGCAGTGCCATGGCTGGGTGTGCAGTGCTGTGGTTTGGACATGCAATACCATGGCTGGGTGTGCAGTGCTGTGGTTTGAACATGCAATGCCATGGCTGGGTGTGCAGTGCCATGGCTGGGTGTGCAGTGCTGTGGTTTGGACATGCAATACCATGGCTGGGTGTGCAGTGCTGTGGTTTGGACATGCAGTGCCATGGCTGGGTGTGCAGTGCTGTGGTTTGGATATGTAAAGCTGTGGCTTGGGTGTGCAAGGCCACAGCTTGAGTGTGCAAGGCCACAATCCAGACCTACAGTGCCACAACTTGGACCTGCACTGCCATGGATCAGACCTGCAGCACGGCGGGTCCTTGCGCTGGGTGTAGGTGCTGCTGGAGAGGGCGGGAAGGCGCGATGCTCTGCTGCGGCCAAGGACAGCTCTTCCCCCCGTGGTCCCGCAGCGGAGCTCACCCCTCCCCAGCCGCCGCGTGTCACATCGGTGCCGTCACGTGCGACCTGCCACATGGGCTTCTTGCGTGTCAGAAGGGAGCCGTGAGCGTGCTGGGGGATGTGATAAGGCCCCAGCATGCGGTGGCGTGAGTACAGCTCTCCTGCGTGGTCCCAGCAGCTGCAGGAGCCGCTTCCACTTCCTGCCCGTCCCTGCCTGTGCAGCGCAGCTCCATGCTGTTCAACAGCTGCCGCGCTCCATCCTGTTTCGTGATGAAAGGTGCTTTAGAAGCGGAAGAACGCTGTGATGATCAGGAGAAATAATGTACAGGCAGGGCTGGAGACAAGGCGAGCCTGCGCTTATCCCGGTCCCAGCCCTCAGGATGGGTGGTGGTGGTGGGGGGATGGATGTCCTCAGCCCAGCAGCGGTGTGGGGACCCTTCCCCACCTCTGATTTTGGAGGAAACCATAGGGGTGAGCATGGGTGGCACATACAGGGTTGGTTCACTGTGCTCCTGCTGCGCCAGCTCGCTTCAGTGCCATCCCAGCACCGTGCCGACATCTGGGAATCTCAGACGGCCAAATCTCCCTTGTCATCAGGATGAAAACCTGGGGCAGGAAAAGAGGCAGTGCCTGGGATGCCCACATGGTTGGGAGCTCTGAGGCTGGGACCGACAGGATGCTGGCATTGACCACACTGGGAAGCCCTTTGCAAGCAGAGGGCTGATTTGGGTAAAGAAGAGGAAAACCAGACCTAAAACTTGCATAGGACCAAATCAAACTTGCAGTAACGGCATTAATCCAGCGAGACGGGCAGCATACAGTGTATTAGAAGATAAGATTGAGCAGAGTGTATTTCCTTATTGGAAGAGATCTAATACACTGCGTCGTTGCGTGTAGTCATTATCCATGCAGAAACATGGAGAGAGGGGAAATGTGGAGACTGTTTAAGATTGTTTGTTTTTCAGGTGGAAGAGAAACCGGTTTTCTTTCAGTTCAGTTCCTTTCAATCACAGCCTACTGTTTGTGTCCTGTTGGGTTGCAATTATAATCTTTCAGATCAGACACATAATCATTGGGCTGGAGAGCAAAAAGTACCTGGGTAATGTGCTTAACAGAAATTAACCTGGTTACGTTTGTACTCTATTGAAAACGAGAAAGTGCTGATGGTCAAAATCAATTCCTCCCCAGCCAAATTACTGCAGGGCTGGCTTAGGGTTTCAGCTAAATGCTCAGCCCTCCAACAATGAGCCTGATTGTATTGAATTAGGCTCCTGAGCTTACAGTTCAAATGATGGCAACGCTTTGCCTTCAGTGCTAGCAGCGAGCGGGTGGGCAAAATGGAAAATCCACCTCGTTTTCCCCCCGGGACGATGCGGAGGGTCCTGCTGGGTGTCCCCGGTGCTGGCCAAATGAGGGGCTGTGGGCAAGCTTTGCCCAAACCTCCCCTGTCCATGTTACAGCCTGTCAGTCCGGGATTGTAGTTGAATTGGGATGATGGACCGGGGGACATGGGGTGGGATGGTTTGGGATTCACAGTCCTGAAGGCCGATAAATCACGGCCTTCCTGGGGGGGCTGATGTTCCTTTTGGAGACTTCTTAAGTGCCTGGAGAGCGGGGCAGCTCTCCGCAGCGTTTGTCAACTCCTGCCTGGTTACATCTTTTCCCTTAAAAGCCGGAACCTCGCGGAGTTTCCTGGATGAGAGCACCTCAGTCATTAACCGTGAATTCCAAATGAAGCAGATTTACAGCAGATATCACAGAAATACACTGGTCTGAGACAGCAGGAGAGCAGCCCGGGGCGCTGGGAAACGGCCTGTCCGATGTGCTGCCATCGAGCATCGTCCACCGGCACAGCCACCCCGGCAGCCCTCCCCGGCAGCGTGCCGTGCCACAGGGCTGTGCTCTTCAGGAGGTGCCCTGGTTCTCTGCAGTGATGGGTCCTGCCAGCCGCTGCGGGATGGGGATGCCTTCGAGGCTCCCAAAACCCAGCAGCAGCAGGGATCGATGGCTGGGGATGTACATTTCCCTGGGGGAATGTGACAAGTGGCAATTAATTAGCTGTCAATGACAGGGAAGGATGGCACCTGTGGTCCTGCTGTTGCAATTAGGAGGGAGAAGGAGGCCAGAGGGAGGGATGCTGTGAGCTGGGCAGTGTGGCAGGGGACAATCCTGCTCTTGGTCCCAGCATGAGTGGTATTGAGTCCACAGCACTACGGATGTCCCAAGAGGGTACCCTGGACACTGGGGATTTGCTTCCCTCCCTGCTGGGGGACATGGGGCTTGGGACATGGCTGGACCCCAGGGATGTGCCAGGATGGACCCATCCCCAGCAGGCAGCGGGGCAGAGGGTGGCTGCGGGAGAGCAGCCTCTCTGGGCATGGAGGGAGGATAACGTAACGTTTCCCCCGATCAATGAAGATTTTGGTTTGTGAGTTATTAGCCTGGTGTCATAAACTATCTCAAAACCACAAAAGTAAAATAATAAATCTCCCTGTTTACCTCCTGTGCGTTGTTTTTAAGTACCAAAGTCCCTCCAGGCATCTGTTCAATATTGCATCGGCCAAACGCGAACACAAATCACAAAGATGAAGCCGGATTTTGGGGAATATTAGTCAATCTTCGCTGTTTTCCACCATTTGGTGGTGGGCAGGGAAGCTCCCGTGGGCTCGCCGGGCACCGTGGGCAAACGCTGACCTCGTGCCGAGCACAGGAGGGCTGGGGCTGAGCAGGGCCAGGGAAGTGCTGGGTGAGGGCACTGGGTGCTGCTCCCAGGGACTTGTCCCTGTTCCCGTCCACTGAACATTGGGAACACCTCTGGCCCCTGCCTTGCTGTCCCCTGGCTCGTGCAATTTTGCTGCTGCAGAGATCCAGCTCTGCCAGTCTGACCATGGCTCGTAACCCCGCGGTGAGCCCCCCCAAGGAAGCACACTTGAGCCATCATTAAAGGACAGTTGGTGCTGGTAAACAGCCAGAACCTCACCCCCAAACTGCAGTTTTGGGAGGACAGGGGCCAGCTCCCCCCAGGGCTCCCAGTGCTCCCAGTACGCTGCATGCAAACCAGGAGGTGCTGGGGTCCATGGGTCACCCACGCCAGTGGAGGGGCTGTGCCCCCCTCACCTCCATCCTCTGCCCAGTGCCTTGGGGAGCCCGGAGGTGGTGGGGTGTCCCTTGCTCCCCCGAGCCTCCCTGCCCACCAGCCACAGGTTTTATTTCTAAAGATGTTTCTGGTCGCTCTTCCCAGTATTTTTGTCTCCTGGCCGTGGCCGCTGCATCCTCCCTCGTCATTAACTGCCTGGCTTGGGTTGCTCCGTGGTTTTCCCCTATCCCAGCAGTCTCCCCCGTCATTACCCACCAGAATAAACCTTTCAAAGAAGAAAAAAAGGATGGTAAAGGCTATTGCAGGCAGGGCCAGGGCAGGCAGGTTCCTCTCAGCAGCACTGGGAACCAGATCCAGGGAAAACTTCCAGCTGCAAAGAGAAACCTGCTTGGCTGCGGAAGGGAAAGGCGGATTGCAAAGGCAGGGGACGATGGCTGGAGACGTGGGAGCTCGCCCTGGGACACGGCACAGCTCCGGGGAGGGATGCTGGAAACCCAGCCTGCATTTCAGGTGGGAAGCAATTAGGGTCGGGGTTTGATGGCATTAACGAGAGGAGCTCCAAGCAGAGAGACGGGGCCACAACGTCTCATTTCCAGGGAGATGCGAGATGCACTTTGCCGCTGACGGCGGAGCAGGGAGCAGTCGGCGACGCGGTGTGTCGGGACACTTCGCTGCACGGCGTGTTGGCCAACGACACCGGGAAGGAGCTGGGGTGCAGGCTGCTCCCCGAGGGACACCCCGCACCCCGCAGCCCCCGCGCCCCGCGCGCAGCCTCTCTCTTCGCAGAGCAACGCTGGGAAATACATCGTTTCCCGTCTCGACACCTGGATTTCAGGAACCCCCACGCTGTTCAAAGCTGGAGAGGGGAGGAAGCCCTTTGCAGGCCACCCCCTTCCCTGACCAGGGGGTCCCGCTCCCCCTGTGCCCCACAAAACCACCCCACAGCCGGTGCAGGAAAACCTCAGGTTCACAGGGCTGGAAAACCAAAAGGAGCCGAGTGGGAACGTTTTGGGGGTGCAAAGCTGAGCCCCCAACACCGCACTCCGTGCTCTCTCCAGCTGCTGGCAGCAGGATGCTCCCAGCCAGGCTGTGTCTGACACACCAAAGCAAAGCCCTGCTACTACACAAGGGTTTTGGGTTTTTTTTGTGGTTGCAGAGTGGGATTCTGCTGGGATGTAAACAGGTGCAGCTTGTTGGGTTTCTTCTGAGGCCTGATTTTGGCCCCGAAAGTGTTAAGTGAGTGCTAAGCCCTATAAAATTACCCTTTCAGCTACTATTTCTGCACAAAAGGCTTTCGGTGACAAGATATGCCAAAGCATCTGATGAAGTAATATGTCTATTCTCATTTGTGACATTTATTATTAACAGGGAAAAGAAAAAAAAAAATCACAGCAACCCAGCCAGAGAGAAAGAACTCTTAATTGAAGGACTATTGTGCAGTGGTAACTGCTATTAAATTAATCTGCTGCATTCCTTTCCACCCACACACTTTAAAACTTCCTGGTTATAATTAGAACCATTTAAAACCAATTTGACACTCCTTGGATGATGCAGTTCAGCTGCTTAATATGGTGAAACTTTGGTGAAAGGAGTGCAGAGGGGCTGTGAGCAAGCTGGGGCTGCTTGGCTCTTGGGGAGGATCGAACCCAGGAGCTGGTGCTCATGCACGAGGATGTTCCCCAGTCCCGTGGGGAACTGGGAGGTCAGGTCCACTCCCCACCAGTGCTGGAAGCTCCCTCCAAGCTGTGGCCTGTCTCGGTCCTCTGCAGTCGTCCTATGGGAGATGCCCTATCGCTGGAAGTGTTCAAGGCCAGGTTGGATGAGGCTTTGAGCAACCTGGTGTAGTGGAGGGTGTCCCTGCCTGTGGCAGGGGGGTTGGAACCAGATGATCTTTGAGGTCCTTTCCAACCCAAACCAAACCATTCTATGATTCTATGCTCCTGCAAGAGCTGCTTGGAGCATCCTTTCCCCAGAGGCACCCATGGGTGCTGGGAGGGCTTGGTGATGCTCACCTTTGTTGGGGGGGTGTAAATACCTTCCCCCTGTTTTGGGAGGCACCTTGAGTGGTCACCTCTTCCTTTGTGCAAGGTGATAAATGCACCAAAGAAAAAAATGCGCCGACGTGAAAGCATTTGGGTGTTGGTAAAAAGATGTTTCACTGCAGGACTGAAAAGTGATTTTTTTTTTTTTTTTTTTTTGGCAACGGGAGACCTTAGGGGTGTGCTGATGCCACGTGCTTCTGCACCAGCGCTCTGCCCACCTCAAAACCTTGGTCAGGGTTAGGAAACCCTCAAAGGGTGCTAGTCCAGGGCTGCATTTGGGAAGGGTGCTCTGGCTCTGCGGGAGCTGGGGTGTAGCTGTTTGCTGGGAGAATAAACAGAAACCACCAGGTCTGGCCAAAAACTGGTGCTGAGCCCCAGCGGGTGTCACTTCTGCAAATCTGTTCCTGCTTGGCCGCCTTTATCTGTCATTCTCGTAACCACCTGGGTGGTATTTCGATGGTATCGGCGAGGCCGCGCGTAGCTCTCGAGCACATCCCCGACCACCTCAAGGCAAAACCAGTTCCTCTAAGCAGCCCTGGAAGATCCCGTTAGTCACGGTATCTTTACTGTCACCTTCTGTTTCCTTCTCCATTTGGCTTTCAGTTTTGTGACATGTGTTAACCAGGACTGCGCGCCGGATCCAGCCCCAGCCCTGCAGCTTCCTCACCCGCCGCTGGGACCGTTTCCTGCCAGCGCCCACCTTGCGCCCGTCCGCCCAGCAGCCAGGGGTGCGATGGCTTCAACTCTTACATTTTGGGGGAAAATGTGGTGTTTTGTGCTTTATACCCTCCCTTCCACGTGGTTTTTTCCCCTTGGGGAAGGGCTGTGATGAAAACCTCGAGGGCTCGAGCGTTTCCCTGGTTCCCTCCGCTGCAGCTCGGTTTCAGGTTCCCGCATGGCCCTTGGGGCCGTGGCTTTTTTGGACATGTTATGTGCAGGAATTTGGGCTGCCGTGGCCCCAACAGCTCCGCAGAGCCCACCTTCCCAGTGGGGCCAGTATCAGCTCCCTGCCCTGCTCGCTGCTGCTGCTGGCTCACCCCCTGCACCCGGTGCCACTCCAGGCACATGTTTAGCCGCTCTGACCAGCACTATTTACCCTCCTTTCGGGGCCAGACCCCCTCCTTCCCATGCCAGCACCTTCCCTCTTCTTCCACCTTGCTGCTCTCCCTCTCGCTGATGTTTTACGTCTCTTCCAAATGCCCTTAATCCCTCAGCTCATCCTCATCTCCATCGCTTGTGCTGCCCCGTCCAGGGCTCCGCGTGGTGGCACGAGGTGGGAAGGAGCTCTCATGCCTCATCCAAGCGAGTGCCAGGACTCATCTGCCAGGAATGGCAAGAAGAAGAAAATACGGATTTTTTTTCTCCCTCTAAACAGGCCCCTGCCCGGGACAGAGACCCTCGGCTGGGGCTGGTGATGAGGGTTGTCTCCGCAGGGCTGGAGCACAACGGGCTGGCTGGGGCTGCCGTCACTGCATGTGCAGGTTTTGGGTGGGTTTTTGGTTTTGTTTTTTTAAACAAACTAACTCCAATTTTTTAGATTTTGAATTTCTTCCCTTCTTCTGTCCTTCTTCCGCTCTGGAGCATGATCAACCCCCAAAGAGCAGAGGTTATTTATGCGTTTGTCTAATCTGTGTTGGTTGGGGTTGGGTTTGGGTTTGGGTTTTTTGTTGGTGGTTGGTTTTTTGTTTTTTCTTTCCCCGCCCCCCCCCCCCTTGCTACTTCGTAATTTTTTCCCAACTTTGGAAGAGCGACAGAGTGGCCAAAGGAAAAAACAAAACAAGGATATTTCTGCTACCCTGTAACTTTGCAAAAATGCTGCGTGCCTGCGCTGGTGCGCGGCGGGGGGCGTAACGAGAACCAGGGCCCGCCAGCTCCGGCCAGACGGAGTAAAATTAGCCGAGGAGGCGGGAGAGGGGGAAACGTCTTCATCCCAGGAAGCCTCCGGAGCCCAGATGGGTTTGTACGGAGCGAGCGGGATGCGGACTGCGCTCACCCCTCGCAGCGGGGCTGAGCCGAGCCCGAGCGTGATCTACGAGTCCCCTCTGAGCGTTTAGCTCCGCTCGTTAAAGCCTCCCCATCCGTCTCCCTTTGCCAGCTCTCCTCCCTTCAAAACCCAAGCTGGGGCTGGTTGTCTTTTCCTTCCCTCCGAGCTCCAGTGTTTCCCCAGCTGCTCCCCTAAACCAAGCGGCTCCATCCCATCCTCGCTGGCTTTCTGAAGCAGAGCTCCTGGAAGGAGCTGTGCACCCACGGCCGCCTCTCCTGGACCCTTGTCCACCACGGGGCCGAGGGGAGCCTGTGGAAGGGAGAGGGACGCCGAGTCCTCCCCGTCTGCCCAGGGCAGTTATTTCACTTGTTGTTTACAAGCGACGTCTTGGCAGGAGGCGTCAGCTCGACGCGGCGGCTCTGCCAGCGGTTGTCACCGCGCCCGCTGCTCCGCGGTGCCATCGGCAGCGGCCGTCCCACTGCGTCCCCGCAGCCGGATCGCGGTCCTCAGGCAGCAGGCGAGAGGGGGTTTGTCTGTGTATGCCTGTAAAATGTACTGATGCAGCTTGGATTTGGGTCTTTGGGGGGAAAAAAAGAAATTAAAAAATAATCCAGGTTGTATATTTTTAAGTGTAGAAATCCCTCCGGGTCCCCGACGTGGGGCTGTGCTGGTCCCTGACGCCTGTGTGTGGTGTTTGCTGGGGGGGTCTCTGAGTATTTCTGAGAAACATCATGAGCTGGGCTATAATTCATATATATAAATGTCCATTAAAGTAAGTGTAGAAATTAAGATGTGGACAAACGTGATCAGGGAATCAGTGCTGCCAGATCGGAGGCTCGGGCAGAGGACTCGACTGGAACTGATTTAGGCATCACAGGGAGTAATTGAGTAGGATAAAAAGCCTCTGCTTGTTAGCAGGGGGTGGTAATTAAGACACATGGGTGCCCGGGCCAGTGCACGGGTGGTCCCGTGGTGCTGAGGGTGCAGAGGCGGCGGTGGACGTGGTGCGGGTGTAGCGCAGCACTCGCTTCCTTCCTGGGAATAGAAAAGAAGGATCGGACGAAATGAAGGGGGACAAGGAACAAAAAAAGTCTGTTCAGAAGCTGATTGGATCTGACATGGTCTTCTGAGCTCTCCGAGTGGCGTTTACTGCTAAAGATATGGCAAAGAAAATAAATCTCGTGGGCATGACAGCGTGCTTTAATTAATAACAGAAGCCAGGGCTCGGCCGAGCGGGGTGGGAGGGTTTCGGCGCTGGAGGTACCGGCGCAGGGCTGGGTGATGGGGTAGCGGAGGGTTTGCCAGCCCTGCTGCTGGGGAAAACCTGGGGGAAAACCAGGTAAAGTGAAAAATAAAAAAAGGAAAAAAATTAAAAAGCAACGAGTGGACACTTGTGATGAGAAGCGAGAAGGGGTTGGATCCAGACCTTGCCGACGGCGCGGGATGGGAGGGAGATGCTGGATGGCTTGTCTTCCCGTGGCTGGACACAGCTCCTGGGAGAGGGGGATAATTTCTATCTGAAACGAGGAGCTGCTGAAAGGGAAAGGACCGCTGCTGGGAGCGTCCGGGTGCTGGGACACACAGCATTGAAATTCCCAGCTGCTCCATCCTGATGAAAACCTGAGAAAAGCCCAGACCTGAGCATTTAAATAGATGTAAAGATCCAATATTCTTGTTTTTCTCTCTCATTTCCAGGCTCACCACGGTGCTGAGACCCTGTAGCCCTCACAGAGCCACCCAGCACCAGCGGGTGCTCCTGTGCCCCTGGAGCTGGCACATCCCCTGGGCTTGGACGAGGCACCGTCAGCCCCTTGGTCCCTTTGGGGCAAATTTTCCTTTTTGTGCATGATGGCAGAGTAGGAAGGGTGCAAAGCCAGTGACGTGCTGTGGTTCAGCCCTTTCTTAAAGCCCTTTGGGGTTCTGTGGATTCAGAAATGAAGCCCACCATGGAACTGGCACTTGGAACCACCATTTGGAACCAGAACAGTTTGGGGGTGACCAGATGCAGCGTCCAATGTCTGGCACCTGAGCTGCCCTGCACGGCTGCTCCAGCGAGATGGCGTGGAAGCAATTAAGGGATTAATCAGTTGCAGTCGGTGGGAGGGAGGGGAGGTGATGGCTGCTCGGGGTTGCGGCTGTGCCGCACACCAGCATCTCTCCGGAGAGCCGGTGGAGGGGCTTTCGGCTGCTCCCGTGCTGCACACCGCAGGGGCTGCTTGGCAAACATGAGCCTTGAAAAGCTGTTGCTGGTTCTTGGAGCTCTCGAGATGCTGAAATATCTCATGATACGCTCGGGGTCCCCGTGCGTCAGAGCCCTGGGAAAAGTAAGGGCTGGCAGGTGGCAAAAGGGTAAAATTTGAGCTGCCCTGGCCCGGGGCTGGTGCTGGGGAACGGAGGAGGAATCAGGTCGTCCTCTGTGGTGTCTGGCCCGGCAGCTTTAGGGGGCCTCTGCACAGTGCTGGGGTGGCCAGCACCTGACCTTGTGTGTGGCTCCCTGGAAATAACCTGCAAAGGCTTTCAGCTAACTGAAAGAAAAAAATTCAAAGTGTTTTCTTCCGGACTGGCTGGAAAAGGCTCCTGGGCAGCTTTACAAGGCTGCTGAGGAGGGGTTTCTGTGCCAAAAGAAAACACCTTTCCCATCGAAAAGCAGGAGCGCTTTATTTTGAAATGCTGACAATGTGCTTGACGGTTTTGGTTTTTGAGATGACAGCTCAGGAAACGGAGAGAGACTTGCAGAGTATTTGGATGTCGCTAAACGTGCAGGTTCAGCCCAGCAGCTCCAGCTGGAGCATCATCCACAGCCGGTGTGTGGGGCTGGGCCGAGCTGCTCCCCGGCTCTGCCCGACCTCCGAGTGGGACTGGGGAGGAATATTAAGGAAATGGCTTATTTATTTGAGCGAAGCTCTTTCATGGGAGCAGCTCTGTGATGTGCTTGGGCTGGAGAAACTTTCCCCCTCGCCTCCAAAGCGTGGCCGGTCCCAAAGGTTGTCACCCGGCGCGGTGACACTCGAGCACTTAGTGGCCTGCCGTCAGTCCCCGCATGAATTATTTCTCTTGACTTTTCTTGAGTCGGATTCTCTCCATTTGGTCTATTGATTTGAATTTTAAATGGGGAGAGGGGGGATAATGCTGGTTTTATTGTGCTGAGAGGGGAGCTGAGGACACTGGTGGGGGGCGCGGGCGCTGCAGAAATAAATCGAATTATTGCTGCATTAGGGTGAGCGTGAAGCCACCGTGGCGGGGGGCGAAGGTGATTTGGGTGGTTCGACCTCGCAGCACTTCGGGGTGGCGGGGTGAGCTTTTCCCTGCCAGGACCCCGGTCTGTGCTGGATGTCCATAAATCCCTTTCGTGAGGACCACAGGAGCAAACCCAACGCGACGAAGCCCTGCACGCCTTGGGTGCCTTTGGCATTAAATATATATGGGGAGAAAATTAACTTAATCAAGTCGAAAGAGAATCGATTAATATTTTAGTAAAAACATCAAACGCAAGTTTAACATACTGGTTAAATCTCAGCTGGAAAAAAACCACTGTGGTTCTCCACTGTCTTTTTTTTCTTAAACCCAGGCTGGTTTCCCCGGCCCCGGCCCTGCCTGCGGGGGCTATCGGAGCCGCCGACCTCCACGGGCTTGCTGGAGAGCATTAGGCACACGCAGCTCGCCGAGCTGTTTGCCCTTTAGCTGAACAAATAATTAGTAGCGGTTTAAAAAGGCCCCTTTCTCCCCCTCCCTGCTCCCTTTTATAGGTACAATAATCAGATAAAATATTTCTGGAAGACTATTTACAAACTTCCCCATCCCCATCAATCTTACCGTTAAGAAGGAACGGAGGAAGATATCTAACCTCAAGAAGCTGCTAATGCAACCGAGCTATTTAATGGTGGGGTGGATGTATATTTATTTATTTTTTTTCCCTGCTGCCATTACTATGGAATACATAATAACATCAATAATTAAATATAAATTGGATTTAATATTTTATGCTGGCGACATGTAATTTACACTCTAGCCGAGAAATCAAAAGGTCATGTCTGAAGTAAAGGCAAGAAGTCGGGGGAGATGGGCTTGTCCGTGAAATGAGTCCTGCCGTCGTTCCGACGGGCTCTAACCCTGCCGAAAGGGAGGCTCAAACATTTCTCTGGGGAGGGAAAGAAGAGCTTTGTTTGGGGTTAGAAAAGGAGAGTTAGTGGTTGGGTTGCAGGTTGATTTTTTCCTGCCGTATTTGCTCCTGGATCTGCTGGTTCTCCACGCAGTAACGCTTTTATCTTGATTTGGAGCATCTGCTGCGGTGCCGGCCGCGGGGCTGGGCTGGGAGGGCAGCGTGTGTGTGGCTGCTGTGCCTGAGCATCCTCGAGGAAACGCTGCTCAGGAGCCCGAGAAGACGCCGACGTTCTGGCAGGCTGGCAGCGCTACCGCTGCATTGATTTTTGTGGGATTACGGCAGATTTCGGGGGGCTTGCCAGCCGAGCAGTCTCCACTAACGTGGTGGTAATTCAGGAACTGCCTGTGTTATTTCTGGAATGTTGGAAATATTTTCATTTTTTTGTGAATTTTCCCCTCCACTTGAGTTATCGAACACCTTGTCTAATTTTCACGTTTGTACGTGTGATTTTTGTACCAGCTCTGGGTCTCTGCAGCCCCGGCTGTCTTTTTGCTGTTCGCTTTACATCTGTAATTAATTAAAAATAGGAAAAAGCAAACATCTCTTAGGCAGATGTAGGGTCTTCCAGCTTTCCAACCCCCCTTCTGCATCTCCTCCTTCATTCCCCTGGGTTAGGAGCACCGTGTCCTGTTTGCAGGATGAAAACCCCCTTTAATAAGACCGGAGCAGCTGGATGCACGCGCAAACCTCGAGCCTTCCCGGGGGCCGGACTGTGCTCGGCTCGCTGCGACGTGGGGAGAGAAGATCCCCATCGTGGCTGGGATGAATTATTGCTCAAGATTGTGGGCAGAGAGGTTTGGGGCTCGTCTGGGCTGCCCGAAGCAGGTTTCTTTGCAAGTGAGGCTTCTGCTTTTTTAAAGGTTGTGCAATGCATCTGGGCAAAGCCATTCTTGATTCTTCTTCTTCTTCTCCTTGAAGCGAGTTAAGCTCTCAGGCGAGACGAGGAAGTCGGAGGGAAACCAGCCCAGCTGGTGGTTGCTTCTGGTGTCTCACCTGGCACGAAGGTGGGGGAGGCAGGTAGCACCGTGCCGGGGCTGCACGGAGAGAGGCAGCGCTGGCTGCCGAGTGCTGGGAGCTGCTCGTTTTCTGGATGTGAAAGGGTTTGAGCCTGAAAAATACAAGTCGAAGAGAAGAAAAGAAAACCCTTTTGTGCATTGCAGGGCGGCTGCCCGGAGCTGTTTGCTGGGATTTGGTTGTCGCCTCGTGCGGGATGGGGTTCAGCTGCCCGTTAAAAGGAGGGCATGGCCAAAAATATGCAAGTGGATGCGCTTCGAGGGAAGTGCTTTAGGGAAACCACGGACAGGCGAGGAAAAGCTGTCGACGCATGGGCATCTTCGGGTGGCTTTTGCAGGACAGACGAGGGTGGATGAGGGTGGCACGTCACCCACCACCCGCTCGGTCTCTCCTCATTGGGGTTGCAATGCTAGAAATGCCTGGATCTTATTCTGGGTATGTTTTTGTCCAGATTTAGTTACTGTCATCAAGTTGGCGAGTGGAGCCTGTCCAGGAGGATGTGCTGCTTGTGACCGAGGTGGAAAAATCCTCACCGATGCTGTGTTAATTGAACATCTATTTGGGGTTTTTCAGTCTTCACAGCCAAGTTAACTAAAAGCCCGTGACAGCTGACTTTCCACACCCTCCAGGAGTTATAAACCCACGTTATGGTCACTCGGAAGTGGGCAGAAAATGCTCTGTTTAATTTGGCAAGCCGCGGATGTGGCCAAAACGTCTCCGTACGGCTTTTCACCGAGCCAGATCCCCGCCGGCCGAAAGGACCTCAGGGAGCCCGGCCCCAACAGAGGCATTTGGGAAACCATGCTGGGTGGAGGGGCCAGATCCTGCCTCCAGACCTGGATCCCCTGCTGGGGTTAAGCCCAATTTGGCTTTTCCCATCACCTGGAGGGTGACAATCTTTTCGGGCCAAAGCCATTTCGGGTGCCTCATCGGATGGCACGGTCCAAACTAAACCGCCCCCAAAGGCACTCGGGGCTGAGGTTTATAAGGTCATTTGGCTTTTGGTGCCTTTTTATGAGGCTTTGGAGTCCACTTGGAAAAAGAGCTACTTGTTTTTTGTTGGGGCTAAATGGTTTTGATCAACAATGAGGCATTTTTTTATACCTCCTTCCCTTGCCTGAGCGGTCGGTGAGATCAGCACCTGCCTCTGGAGGAGGAAGGATCTAATGAATTGCAAAAGGATGCGACTGTACCTGCCTTCTCGGGGCTACACTTTAGTGGGCTCCTTCCATTAATTTTTTTTTTCCAAGTCAACTATGGAAAATCTATATAAATCCCCTATTCTTGCAGCTTATGGTGCCCTTGAAAGTGAAAACACCTGGTTTCAAAGAGCAATCCTGACTCTTAATTGCTCTTAATAACGTATTTTGATTTTATGGACAGGATAATGCGACTTGGGGGCTTGCTGGCTTGGCAAAGGAAACATCAGGCTTTCCTGACGCTTTGAAGTTTGAATTCAGGAAGGTCTTTGGTGGAGGAATCAGGGCCTTTCCCCACGTGTCTCTGTTCCCTGTACAGGCAGCAACTTTTCAGGGACACGACTGCAACAAACTCGATGGTGATGGGTCAGAACAAGCCTCAAACTATACATTTTTCCACTTATAATGTGCCAAAACCCAGAGATACCTTGTGCTGTTCCTGTTTTAAAGGGCTGAGCAACTGGAATTCTTAAAAGATTAATACAGCAAAGTTGCAATACCATTGATATACTATTATTTTCCATCTTTATTCATCCCCAGATGCAGGAAGAATGGCTCCCTTCAGGCCATTCATAATTGGCAAATGCTTTTAAGACCTTAAGAGTCGCACGCTCCGTTTCGCAAGGTGCCTGGTTTATTGTCTGAAAGAGTCACTCTGAGAAATCACTTCACTAATGTTTTGCAAGGGACCAAACTGAGTGATTGATGGACAGGATTCAAGTCACTGATAGCCAGTCACTTAATCTGCAATCAGGACTGTCCTGATCAATTTGAGAGGCAGCGAGGAGGAGATGCGGAGATGTACCTTTGCTGCGGCGGCTGTCGAGGGATTATTGCTCAGAGCAGCCAAAACCGGGGCTGGGTTGTCTGTGGGATTCGGTGAGGGTAATCCCAGTTGAGGATCTGGATTTTTGCCTTTTGTATCTAGGCTTAAGGATGCCGACATCAAGGATGCTCTACTACATCTTTAGCTGTGCCAGTGGCACCGCTCCCCTTACCTGTTGCTTGTGCTCTTCCTGATGCCCGTAAACTCTCCTGACCCCGGGTAAAGGCTTTTCATCACCTCTGCAAACTCCCCTTTGCTTTGCAATGAGGCTTTGCAATACACATTATTTGCGTTTTGAATGCCCTGTTGCTGTGAAAAATGCCCGGGCTGAGATGAGCGGGCCAGGGTGGCCACGCAGAGCCAATGGCTGGGCTCGTGCCCGGGCTGCTGGATTTTCACGTTGATTTTCAAAAAACAGCTTCAGAGGGGCTGGGGGACAAATTCCCTAATGGAGCACCAAGGCTTTGTCTTACCCTTTTTAATTGAGCCCCCAAACCAGTTCGATTTGCCCACAACTCTTTAATCTAAAAACCAGTCTAGGGTGTGGGTAGCCAGGGATGCTGCTGCTGGTGTAGCCGGAGCTCTCGGCAGCCCCGCAGAGACCCACGAGGTGTGAATCCACCCCAGGGCTGCTGCAGGAGGGACTCAATGCTGCATCCCTATCACAACACGGACACAAACCTTGCTGGAGATGTTCTACTGGTGTTTGATTCTTCTTTCAGAGAGAGACAGTCCCTGCCTGGGATTACTCCCCAGCAAGAAAAGTTTGGCAGCTCTTTTTGCCGCTGCGATCTGCTGCAACACAAAGCAATTACAGCTCACGGCTCTGAGGCTTTCCCTCCCCAACTTGATCTGCCTTGTCACGTCCCATTAACTTCGAATTCAGCACTAATCCCTGCCCTGAAATATATAATGAAAGACATTCAAAATATATCAAAATGGCATTGGTATTGATTTATTAATGCTAGGGAATGCTGCTCTAATTGAATTTAGGTCCAGGAAGTAAGTTAATGCAGCTGACAGTGATACAGGAATCCAATCTCCCCAGCGCACGGAGTTAGGACTTTTTTTTCTCTCTTTGTTGTCAGTTGGATAAATAACAAATCAATTTAAATTTCAACGAGGTTGCTAAAAACAAGGCAGCACCTGCCTGGGCCAATCACTCGGCCGGGGTTTCGGCTGCCGGCGAAGGTCAGGGAGGTCCAGCAGGAGATGGAGGACGTCCCTGGGTCTTGCTGGGGGTTTCTCAGTGCTGAGCCCTCCCTAGAGGCTGGGGACCATGTTTGTCACTGGGGTCCAGATTGGTGACTTTGTTGATAAATGTTGTTGTAGGTACCAGTTGTTTTCCTGTTGCTTCTAAACCAGAGGACTTGGAAGCTTCTCCTTCTCCGAGCCCCACCTGGACTTGGACCTGCAGGTGCTGTCCATGGGGGCAGCAGTTTTGGGGCTGTGCTGGGTCCGTTCCCTGGGCTCCAGGTTGTGTCTCCTGCCCAGAAACTCTTATCTTCCTTTTTTTTTTTTTTTTTGAGTGTCTGCAAAGCAGCAGGAGCTGCCCTTCAGCGCTGCCTCTGGGAGATGCCATGAGCATCCCCGTGTCCTGCCTTGACTTTGAGCTGTTGAACACGTTCATTAACACTCGGTTCAAGTTCAGGCTAAATAAGCCCCAAATGTTTGTTGCTCATCGAGTTTAGGACTAAGCAACCAATATTGCTGCCCTGGAATCGCTGAGCTTAGTCATTCAGAGGCATCTTTTTTAGTTTCTCAGGGCTCTTTTTTTAAGCCCTGAGAAATACTCAGGGCTTGTGTTTGAAATCCAGCCCTGCTGGGGTTGGTATGGTCAAGGAGGCAGAGGAGCCTGAGTTAATTAAATCAACAGCTAACAGTGGAGGTTACCCACAAAAGTGAACCTTGGTGCCCCTAAAACCACTGACCAGAGAATGGCTGGAAAAAAACAAAACCACAGTTGGAGTGAAATGGAAAAAGAAATCTTCAGCTCTATATCACTTCAGCTAGCCACAGGTATCAGAATATTAATTGCTCTTTGACTTGATTTTGTTGTGGGATTAAGGGCACATTGTGGCTTATGAAGATATCATAGGAGCCACAAGGATGGATGCAAAATCCATCTGTTAAGCATTTCTTTGCCTGCTGAAATCCAGGATGCTACTGCAGTAGCTCCAGCCCCCTGCTGTGGCCGGTCTCCTGGCATGGCCAGGGGCACCAAGGAGCCACTTCGGCTCTCCCGAACGGCGTGTTCCCCTCCGACAGCTTGTCTTTGTTGGGGAGATCAGGTATGGAGAGTAATTCTCCTTACGGTTTCCGAGGCAGTATTGATTTGCTTGCTTTGCCCACAGTGAAAACTCTGGTCGGTGAAGGCCGGTGCAGGATCCTGCCTCCTGCCTCTCTTCCCAAATGTACAAATCACTGATGGGCGGACCAGCATGGAAATTTGCGGGGAGGTACCCTTGGCCGGGAGGGTACCCAAGACCATAAAACACAGGGGACAGTTTGAGACTGGGATGAGCTGCATAGCAGGTTTTCCTCTCCCCTGCGGCAGGCTGGCCCCGTGCTGGAGGATCCATCCCTTCCCCTGGCATGTCCCCGTCCCTTCTCCCTGTCCATCCCGCGATGCTCTTCTCCGCACCGGCCACCCTGTGCAGAACTGCTGGAATGTGGAGAACGATGACAGCCTGAGCATCGCTCGGGCCAGAGCGCAGCCGGCGGCGGGGAGGTTCCCTGAGGACAGAGGCAGCATGGAGCTGCCGAGCTGCAAACCAAGCTGCCTCCGGGCCCGTGTTTGCCGACTCGGGAGCCGACGGAGGGGAACGGGCACCTCGGGGCGGTGTGTCGGTCCCTGCCCAGTGGCTGGGTGCTGGGGGCCGTTGCTCGGTGCCTTTTTCAGGCTCATAAATCCAAGAGATCAGAGCAGGGGGATCCAGTCCAGCCTGTAAGTCACGGGACGTCAAATAAAACCGCGGACGTTAAAACTTTACTGCAGTGAATAGTTTTAATTTCCTGGGTATAACAGCTGGGTTGACACTAATGGCAGATGAAAGTGGAGATTTCCCGCTCGGTCCAGCCCCAGCCTGGACGGACGCAGCCAGGAGCACGGGCTGTTAACAATGCGGCTCTTTATCCCCTGAAACTCGGATCCATTAACCCCAGAGATGTTAATTACAGCAGAAATTACCTATGAAAGACCTTGCTCAGGAGCCTGAACGTTTGCAGCCAGTAATAACTTTATTTTTTCCATAACGCTGGTGCCATTTGTTTAGTGGGGGTTTGGGGTTGTTTTCATTTTTGGTTGAGGGTTGGGAGTTTTTGTTGGTTTTGGTTTTAATGTGTTTCACTAATGTAATAATTAACATCTTCTACCTGGCCCTGACTGTGGCCCAGAGGCTTTGTGCCCACCGTGGGGGTTCGCTGCCGTAGCCTTCGTGCCCTGCAGCGGCCTCGCAGGAGGATGATAAATGGGTATTTGAAGGATAAAGAAAAGGCTTTGCGTGTTTTGGGGTTTGCAGCTGCTTTGGGAAGCACCAAAGTGGGGGTTGTGCCACCAGCTGTGCCATGGGTGGCCCATGGGGATGCTCTGCAGCAGCATGGCCTGCAGCATGGCACAGCTCTGTACGCAGCCGGAGCACAGCCAGTTTGGGCTGCGGGCGGGTGTTCAGTGCCTAGGGAGAGCTCGGGGTCCCCGGGAAACCTTTAGGGACAAGTGTCTGCTCAAGAGCCATCCCTGATACATGTTGGGCTTGTTGTGCCATGAATGACTTGCCCTTTGCAAGGGCTCCACAGCCATTTAACAGCTGAGATGAGAGGGAGCCGCTGGCTGCTTCTTTTGTTGGGATTTTATTGCTTCTTTTCACCTCAAAAGCCCAGGGGTCCGGGGGAGGGTGTGCAACCTGGGCTGTCCGTCGGCACGGTGCTCTCGGTCGCTCTCAGCTCTGCTGCCGGTGCGCAGTACCACTGGAGCTTGAGACCAGGTGATGGCAATCACGTGGAGACACCTGATCCGGCACCCTTTGGAAGGGATGGAAAATCTCGAGCTGACATCAGGGCTTGGGGTCAAGGTCATTTCCTGCCTGTTCCCTGCTTTCATTTTTTTCTCTAGAGTGGGGGGCTCCTCCCAGACACAGGGGTGCTCAGAGGTGACCTGCTCTCCTGGAAGATGGACCAGACAGTGGGTCGAGGTGCTTGCCGAGCCTGTTTCTCCTGCGAGCAGAGAGGATGCTGCTTATGGAAGTGGGAGAAGGGCTGAGACACTAAAGAAGAAGTAGGATGTTGGCAAGCCACCTTGTCTGGCTTCGTCTCGAAGTGCAGCCCTGGGATGCGGCTGTGCGGTGGGCGACAGTGACCCTGTACGCTGTGTGCTCAGCCAGCGGAGCCGAGGGAAGTCATGATGGTGGTGAAGGACAGGGTTTGGGTTCACGGTGGCCCCGTTGTGCCTTTGCCCTGCTGAGCAGCCTTGGGTGATGCCCTGGGGCTCCGTTCCCTTGGGCAAGGGAGAAGAGAAGCCCTTTGCAGAGGGTGCCCTACCAGCTGTGCTCGCCCTTCACCTCCGTGAAAGGAGCTGCTGGGAGCAGGGAAGCCATTGGGTCGTGGCGCCTGCGAAGCGGGGACCAGTGTCATCTCGGGCCAGGAGGAAAGGAGGAAGCGGGGAAAGGCCACTCCACGAGGTGACCGCTGCTGGGAACAGGAAAACAGAAGCGGGGGCCGTGGCACAGCTGTGAGGGCTGCTAGGACCCCGAACCTGTGCCAGTGCTTTCCCTGCTCCAGCAAACGGGGTGCAGGTTTGGGACAGCCCGACGGCTGCGGCTGCAGCCAGCCCGTCCCTGGAGCAGTGTGGTGGCGAGGGCTGGGTTGGTGCCAGATGGGCACTGACTCACCTTGCTGGGGTTTCCTGGGACTGAGGGCAGTCTGTGGCCTAGCACAATGCTCCTGGTGACTTCTCCTGGCCCTGGAGAAGCGACCTTCCAGTCCCTGGGAACAGGCGATGGGGGGGGTGGCACAGAGGCAGAGATAGTCCCTGCCTAATTCTTTTCTTTGCTCTCCGGTTGCCACTGGCTTTTCTTGGATGGCATTTCCCCTGCAAGTCCCTGTGACTCCAAACCTGGTGCCAAGCGGAGGTGACGATGCGCACCCAGCCCTGCCCTCTGCAGATGGGCACCAGCGAGGTGGCAGGCGGTGCCATTTCACATCCAACCCCTAATTTACAGCAAAGGTCTTTAGCTCCCAGGAAAAGGGTACGAGGTGGACCCTGGAGGGACACCTTGAAGGTGAGGCAGAAAGCAGTGGCCCAGGCTGCGTACGTCTTGCAGAAAAGGGAGGGCTCTGCCTGCTCTCCTTGCTGGTGAATAAAGGCAGTTCTCAGCCAGTACAAACAGGCTGGCATACGTACCCCGTCACGTTTCGTACGATACCACCCTGTTATTAGAATAATACTGCAGCTGGTTCTTCATTCGGTGCTCCTCTACCTTCCCAGGTGGCCACAGCCTGCTTCCCCAGGGGCAGGTTCCCCCGTTGCCAGTGTGACTTCAACCCTGCTCAGTAAGGACTTAGAGGCAGCGGGGCAGAGATGCCAGTGCTGGTCTGCACCCGGTGAAGCTGTGACATCTCCGCTGTCAGAGAACCTAGCGTAAGGTACTGGCCCCAGTAAAACCAGGCAGGGTTCCAGCATGGAGCAGCACTCAGCACCTGATGCAGAGCTGCACCGGCTAAATCAGCAGTTAATCAGTTGTTAATTTTACCTTGTGAATTTTGGCTTTTTTTGGGGGGGCAAGTTTTGCTTCTCTGGCAAGAATCTCTTTAAGGTTTTCTGTGGGCCTGTGTTCAAATTGCAATTATGCACCTGAAAGTTGAGCCACGGCACCGCTGCAGCGTCCCGGTCCTGGATGGATGGGACAGCGGCAGGATTGGACCTTCCCTCTCCCTTGGGTGATCGTCTCATCCTCCAAACGGGCTGGATATGGCCCCCACCACCTGCTGAGCTATTCCTGGTGATTTGGGGTGGTTTGAAGGGATCATGGTGTTCCCCGGCACCGTTGGGTCCTCCCGGCTGCTGGTGCAGGGCAGCAGAGCCTGGCTTGTCGCTTGTTTTTAGGCATTAACATCCACTATTGCAGAGCCCCTGGGGAGCTCAGAGTGGAAAATATTGTGTTCTTCATCCTAGCCCACCCCTTGCTTAATGAGCGCATTAACAACAAGCCCCCGTTTATTTATATCAATTTCAAAATCTCCGAAGACGCTCCTATATATAAGCAGGGCATCGGATCCCATCCCTGTAATGGGTCATTAATGTATTTTAAGCGAGAGAGACAAGTTCACGTTGGCAGAGAGGAGGATCAAAAATGCTTTTATAGCGAAATGACCAAGAGTGCCTTTTTGATTGCCTCTAAATTCCCAGTGAATAAATGAATAATAGAAAAATAAATGAATAATAGATATATCAGTGGATTAGATATTGCAATGCAAGGATAATAAGTCACCCTGTACCCCTGCCAGGATATTTGTTTAACAGGACAAACTGGGAAAGTCAATACAGAAGGTGCGCGGGGACACGAGAAAACTTTCCCGGTCGCGTCACCGTAGGAGACAAACTCTGGGTGCTGCTTCAGGCAGCCCCTTTCTTGGGGTCCTGTGTCCAAACTGTGTCCTAAGAGTTCGGCAGCCTCTGCTTGGATGTGTTCCCCTGCGTCAGGACCAGCCGGACACGCCGGACAGCCCATGAGTGTTGCCGTGACACTGCTTCAAGCTTTGCTCCAGGGAAGTGGTGTTGCTGGCTGATGCCAACGGGTGCAGCCAGCACGGGTGCGGTGGCCAGTCGGTGGGTGAGCCCTGGGGCTCCGGCCATGGCCAAGGTTGTCCTTGCCGGCCTGTCCCATCGCTGGGCTGCTCGGGAGCGATGTGCACTAGAGGGAGACAAAGCCCCACGTTCCACTGGTGGGACCCGGGTGTGCGGTGGGACTGGGTGTCCCATGGGATAGGGACCCAAGTCCTGCCACCGCGGACGTGTGGCGAGCGCTGCCAAGGTTCTTCCCAGCACCGGGGCCAGGCAGAGGCACTGATGATGCTCCCGCGTGGGGCCGGGAGCGTCCCACGGGCTCAGGTGGAGTTTGTTTGTGGGTGAGCTGAGCCCACTCACCTTGGGGATGGCAGACAGGGTGGCACCCGCTGCCGTGGTCCCTTGGCAGGACACACGATGGCACATGGCTTTCCCACATGGTGCTAGTGCCCGGGCTGCGCTCCCTGTGCCACCCCACGTGGCAATGGCTGCTGCTCTGCTGCATCAATGATCCATGTCCCCAACCACGGTGGCACCTCGTGGGCGCCCCGGTCAATAGGCATTAGGGGCTGGGAGATGGAGACGTTTGTGGCTTCACCATGGGAGCCCACGGCCAGCAGCGGCTCGAGGCTCTGAGGCCACATGGGAAGTGTGGTTGCACACCGGTGAGGTTTTCCTGGGGTCTAAAGGGCTGAAAACCTGCAGAATTGGGTTTCTGCTGGGCCCACGAGAGCAGCAGTCCCTTGGCAGGAGGTTGTCCCCAAGTGACAGTTAATGACTGCTCCGTGTGAAGGCCCTGCTCTTTTTCTGGAGTATAAGTGTTTTATTCCAAATAAATGTAACGGGTATGGGTGAGAACAAATATATTTGATTTTTTGCTATAATCCCTCTCCACTCGTCACTTCCCTCGGGCACAGTGAGGCTGCCCACCTACCCAGCGCTTGGTTTCCTTGAGTGTAGATCGCACCATTAAATGCAAGTTTATTTACTTATTCATTTATTCTTTATGCCTCCATCCTCGAAAAAAACCCCACTGCCTAATCTGGAAGTTACTCGAGGAGGTGGCGTTTCCCACCGTGGTGCTCCCGGCTCCCCCCACCCAAACACCCAATTTACATCCAAATGGGTGTAAATTCAGAGCTTCAGCAAGTAAGGTTGGACGTTGCTGGCTTTGGCTCCAGGGGGACTGATGCTGATTCCTCCCAGCACAGGCCTTGGCTGAAGGCTGGATCCTTTAATGAGATCCTTGATGTCTTTCTGCTGACGAGTTCACTGGAGCCCCCTTCATGGCATCTCCGAGGCTCGAGTGGTGTCTACAGGGATGTCCACTGCGAGAAACTGCGGGCAGGGGCCGGGCTGTGCATGTGTTTCGGGCTGGAAAGGAGCAGAGCTGGCTCCAAGGAGCCACTTCCTCTGATCCTTGGGGGTTTTCATCATTGGGAAAAGGCTCTTGGAGGGATGAGGGGTGTCTGCACGGGGAGGGGTGTCTGCACGGGGAGGGCTGGAGCTGCACCCCATGAAACCAGGATCTGGGGATCGCAGCTCTGCGTCAAGTTCTCCATGTGAATCTCTTTGGAGTTGAGAGCTAGTTTCCTGCTGGCAGTGCCAGATTTGGTCCGAGCCTGTCCCGTCCCAAGCAATCTGTCTCAGTGGGGTTGGTTTGTTTGGTTTCTTGCTTTTTTTCTCTATTTCTGCTCTGTAGAAAACCCACCTTCTCTTCCTGAGGCCGCAGCATTGCCACCTTGCATGCTCCAACACCCAGGGTGGCCTTAAAGAAAAAAAAAATCACCCAGAAAAATAAGTAAAATAAGCAGAGGCTGTTCTCCTTGGCACAGCCGAGGGTTTTCCCTTCCTTTCTCCACTCTTTGCCCACGACCACAAGGCCAGAAGCCGGCTCTCATTTCTGAACTGCCTTTAGGATGCTCAGGGATGCTCTGCCACGGGGCCATGGAAAAATCCCACTCCAGCGACCGCAGCACCGGGTTGCAGCGGCTCCGCTGGGCACGATGCAAACCGAACGCTGCCGGCAACGCTTCGCTCCTGCAAATCATAATTAGAGCAACGAGCAAATCCTCTGCACCGTGGCATCCAGGCGGGAAGGGTGGAAATGGCCCTCGGTGGGTTTTTTGGGGAGGGTTTTGAAGCGGTGGCCAGGCTGGTGTTCGGGGCACGGGGCACCCTGATGGCAGGGTTCGGTCCAGGTGTTAGACACCGTCTCTGCGTTTCGGCCGAGAATATCCTCTGCGGTTTGTTGAGGGCTGAGAGATGCAAACGAGCTCTTGCTTTAGTTTGTTTATTTGTTTAGAGCCACGCTCTGTCTTTTTCTGGCTTCTAATTTGGACTCATCTGAGCAGCCTCATTTGTTTAGCCGGCCCATCTGTACCAGGGCTCGAAAAAAAAAATCTTTTTCTAGGATGTTTTTCCCAGGTGCTGAGATCAGCCAGCGAGGCCATCGGCTCCCGCGGACTCGGTGCCAGGCGAGTGCCAGCTGGGGAGGGCACAGGCTGTGGCACACACAGGCAGTTCCCCTCAGCACCTATTTGGGGAATGGGGATAGGAGCATCATTAAGACACCTCATTAGTGACAGTCAAGGTCCCCAAAGCAGCCCCTATTGACCACCCCACGTCCTTGTGCCCCTCTAGCCTTGTTCTACAGGACCACCAAGACATGACATCCACAGGTGCCATCCCAAAGCCTTTCCCATTGCTGATGTGCTTGTGGCAACATCAGGGAGGGGTTTTCCAGACACTGGAGTGAGTCATGGTGATGCTCAATCAGCCTCTCCGCAAGAGAGGTGCTCCTTCGCCGCACAACCTCGGAAGCATCACCTTGTGTTTCAAGGAGAAAATCCCCGCGTTGAGTCGGGGGAGAGGGAAGAAGGCTCCAGTTTTCCGTTTTCTTAGTAGTTTGTTTGTACACTTGACGAAAATGGCTGTGTCATTAGAAACCACAGGTTCCCCACTGTTGACATCTCCATTAATGAAGGAATCATTTCTATTTGCAGGTCAAGAGCTGTGGTTTGCAACCAGTTACGCTAATGAAGACTGTGGCATGCCCAGCCTCAGCTGGCTCCGCGCCAGCACCCGTGGAGAATTTGACCCACGCCACTGAGTGCTTTCCCCAATTAAATGGCGCGGCGGTGGGACCGGCGCTTCCCCGTTACCTCCCGACAGGAAGGCTGGAGGTCACAGCCAGGTTTCTTGCGGCACCTGAGACCCCCGACACATCCTGAGCCACGTGGCCGGGTGGGATGGTTTCGTGGCTGGTGGCTGGCAGGGAGCAGCCGTCCCCATCCTGGCCTCGGTCCTCGGCGTACCGTCAATGGAAGGAGCTCGCGGGTAGGCTGAACCAAGGAAATAGTGACGTGATGTTGCAAAATCAGCTTCTGAAGGGCTTCCCCGGGCTTTGGTGGCTGGGAGGTGGATGGAGAGGAGCATGGCTGGTGCCATGCAGCTCCTGGCCCTGCAGCAGCTCTGCTCATCCTTTGGTGCCAGGGCTCTGCCATGGCACGATGTTCCCCTCAACTGGGGGGAACAACTGATTCCCCCCCCAACCTGCATGGGACGCAAACCAAGCTCTGGGGTTTGAGATCTTAATATTTAAGATTAAACACAAGTCACTCATTAAACACCAGCCATGGGGTGTCCTGTGGGGAGGGGTATGGCCAGGAAAGTGGCAGCTCCTTACGTAAGTGATGTCCCCTCTGAGCCAACAGTGCCCGGGCAGTGCCCCAGCGTTGAAACCTACCAAAGCCCAACTTGTCCCGACCCCCTCGGCCCCCCAAGCACCACATTTCCTCGGGCAGAAGCACAGTGAAGCCTCGACCACACTGATGCGTTTCTTCTCCCATCTCCCTGATGGGAAAAATTCTTCTCATGGTGGATCAGCGCTTGCAGGGACAGCCGGGAGAAATCTGGAGGGAGGCAACGGCTTCTCTCCTTATATCAGCAAATATAATTATGCATTTTCCACCCCTGTTCCTTAACACAAAGGAGGAATGTGCAGTTATGTGATCACAGTTTGCTGCAGTGAATTATTTAGTCAATCTGTCCCGGAGCATGTTGTTGAGGCTAATGTTGCTTGTACTAATGTAGGAAATCATTAAAGATCAATAAAGAAATCATTAGCAGTGTGACGCCCTTACCGAACCGCCTGAGCTACAGATATACCACTTAATCCGGCCATAAAAACGGCACCATGAGCTCATTTTAATGGGTGTCAGCAAGATTGATTGGCCGGGGGCAAAGGTTGTAACAGCAATTTGGGAGCAGGACCGCTAATGCACTTGTAACTCTTTGGTACACTTTAATGCAAGTTAAACAGAAAATGCCCTGGAAACCGCATAGAGTCCTCTCGCGCAGACGGTTTAAAAGACTTTCCATGTAATGCAAGATTTCGGAATAGAAACAGCGCAATAGAGCAGATGGATTTGACTTAGTTAAAGCAAAACAAGCCATAACACCACCCAACAGGGACGACTCTGAGCAGCCTCTGGCGGGGCTGAAGCCGCTGGGGATGCAGGGCTGGGGTTCGGGTTCGCTCCCCGATGCGGTCCTCCTTTTCCTGGTTGTGGTGGGGCTTGTCTTGGTTCACCCGCTGCTTCGGAGGGACATGGCGGGGTGTTCAGCTCCGCTTGCCTTGAACACATTTGCTTTTCTGCAAGTGCTCTGAGCTCCCAGGAGATGCCCCAATTCTTGGTGTACCTTCACGGCTTTTACCTTTTCCTGGCTTTTGCCTTTTCCCAGATGTGCGTCAGGCTGTGGGGTGACCTTGGGCAATTCTCTGCCAGTGCCTTGGTCTCCCCATCTGTGAAATGGGCTCAGTGACACTTTGCAATGAGTTACACTGTCGAGCAGTGTCACCAGCAGGCACTGGAGAACAGAGCTGGAGGTCCTCCAGGCACTGATGCTCCCTTGGCACCAAGATGTTTCCTGTGTAAGGCTGCCTCCCTCTTCTCAACGCTGAAGAAACACTGAAGACTAAGGAAAAGCCGTATTTACATAACGAGGCCACATCTCCCTACAATCCTGACGAAGGGCATTGGATTAAGTAGATAAATCCCAATACTGAGGAGGGGAAATTGTGGTGGTATCAGAAGTGCACTAAAGCAATTAGTGGGCAGTGTTGCTGGGCTCCACCGTTAAATTCTGTGGTCACTCACATTTAATGAAACCCCATCCCAAGGAAGACACATCAGCTGTGACCTCCTCATACTTCACGTTGGCCACAGGCACACCACAGCAGCATCAAGAGTGATTCGAGGCATTACAGAAAATTACTTATTGCAGGAGAGCACCTAATGAAAAAGCACAACCCAACTGACCAAACTTCGCCAGGCTGAAATAATGGGAGTGTGGTTTTTCCTTCCCCGCTCGTCAGGTTTAAATTACCAGCATTGGATGAAAGGCTGAAGTCTTCTGTTAATTAGTCTTTTCGTTAGAGGTTTTGTCCTTTGAGATGAGCGGCTGCTTTGGGAGGTTTTGCCCCAGTCTGGGATGCACTGGGACAAGTTTGGGTTTGGTCCGAGTGTGTTTCCGCGCCACGGTGAGTGCTCACGTGCTGCAGCTTGGTTTCCATCAGGGAAGTGTTCTGTCCCTTTGCTGCCCCAAAACACGTCACGAAACCCCCTCTGTTCTCATATATCCTCTTTCTCGACAAGACCGAAATATCAGAGCTGCATAACAAGCTGACCATCAATTTGCATTTAATTCACTCAGCTGAAATTTATGGGATTATTCCCAGGCAAGAGGAAAGCTCGGCCCATTGCCTATCCAAATTCCCCTTCCAAATTGTTCCTTCTTAAGCCTCTCTCAAACAGGCTGGGACTGTCCGTGTGGCTGTTCCTGCCCTGCCTGCGGCTCGAGAAGGGTCTGGGGTCTGCAAATACTGGTTGAGATGCACCTTTCAACCCAAAAGCCAAGCCTGGTTGGGTCCTTTCCAGGACACCGTGGACCCACGTCAGGGGAAATGTTGTGTTTCCCGTAGGGCTGTCTTCGCCCTTGGCAGCATCTCTGGGACGAACACAAGCGCTGAGTTGCTTCTAAGTCAAAATAACAACACAGGGGCTTGGCAAATTCTGGAGCTGGGGGGATGAACCATGGCCTCATCCATAAAGTTTGTCTTTGAGGTGGAACAGAAAAGGTTGGTTTTTCTCAGGAAAAAATTATTCTGGTTAGATTGGAAACAAGACGTATTTCAGATAAAAAAACAAGCAAAACCATCAGGCTGCTCCAGACCATGGAGCTGCTGTGAAAAGGCCGTGGGGCAGAACCCAGGGCTGCTGGAGAGCGGCTGCCCTGGTGGTTTATCCATGAAGACCCTGGGCATGGTGGGTGAGGAAGGCTGAGGTTGTGCTCTGGGCTGTCTCACCACTGCAGCGCCCGACCGGGATGTTGCTGCTGAGTTCATGGCCGTGGTCTTTGGAGAAGCCCGTGGATGTTGCATCTTCCCTGCCTGCAGAGCCGCTGGCCACTGAGAAAGAGCTCAAAAAATTGGAGAATTGGTCAAATCACCCAGTAGCCAAAACCATGGGAAGGTGGTTTTTGACAGCATGGCACACACCGTTTACAGGAGCCTTCCCCAATCCCTTCCGCCTGACCGGTGACTACCACCACTGTTTGCCACGCCGTATTTTAAAGTATTGAACATTTAATTATAAATGGCATCATAATCCATGGCTAATGAAGTACGGAGCCCTGCGGATGCAGCGGATGCAGCTTGCATTAGCTGCCGCTCGCTCCTGACGACTTAATAAAACACTCATTATCCAGGGCCAGCCGGGAGAAAGGTTAGATCCCTGTTTAATAAGTAATTCCTAATGAAAAGTTTCGGGCTGCTAATCAAGGAAATGCACCGGCCGCGGTTGCAAGTGTTTATGAGGTTCTTGGTGAGTTATTCCTATGGCGTTTGTGCGCTGCTGCGGCTGCAGCCGTCGCTCGGGGTCGGGCCCGGCTGGTGCTTGTGCCGAGGGAAAAAAACCTCCTTGTCCCGCAATCCGCATCGCCCGACTGGGGATCCGTCCCGGGAGCGGAGATGGGGAGCAGGGACAGCCGGGGAGGTGGCCTTGTGCTTCGTGCCAGGGATCTGCTGTGCTTTAGGCTCAGAGAGCCATGGTTTTGTCCTCGCCGTCGTGGCACGGCTGGCCCCGGCCAGGCTGGGCAGCTGGCAGCAGACGCAGCCCTGGTGCCCACCCCAAGTGCCCCATCCCTGTCCCCTGCCAGCTCTGGGAATGGGGATGCAGCACCGGGATGCTCGTGCGCTGCACAGGAGGAGCGGAGAGCCCAGCCTTGCCATGCCTCTTGGTTTTGAAAACCATCAAAAGCTGTTATTTTGCTTTGTTTTGTTTGTTTAATTGTTGCTGTTTCATTGGTTTGGGTGTTAGATTTTTATTTTGTGATGTTTTTTCCTTTTGCTTTTTCCCACAGAGCCGGTGCTGATCTGGGATTCGTTCCTCCTTCTCTACATCTAGGCCAGTCTGACACCCTGGACCTGCTGTCTCAGGGCTCTCTGATGGTCAGCAAGGGCCACCCCAAGTGCCACGGGGGTCTGGCACCGTGTCCGCCCGGCTGGTAAGGGCAAAGCAGTGGACTGGTGTCCCCCTCCCCACTGCCACTGACCCCCACCACGCTGCGGAAGAGAGAAGCAAAGTGCTGAAAGATGGTAATTCGGCATAAATCCTCACTAGAAAGAAAAATCCCCCGTGGGGGGGATTTGCAACACTTGGATTTTTCTTCAAGCCCCAGAGAGCTGCAGGTGGGGGGGGTGTCACTGGACGCCACATTGTCTTCCCTCCCGCCAGCCCCCCCGGCAGCATCCTCTCCCACGCGGCCGTGCCGGCGCGTTGGGGGCTGCAAACCGCCCCGCGGCCATCGGCCACCAGTGACTTCCCCAGCGTGGTGCAGACTTCTGCTTGGGGAGCGCGGTGGGCGGGCGGCCGGGGCTGCGTGAGCCGCTGCGCTGCGGCCCCCCGGCGCCGGAAGCTGCTGCGTGTTGTGTCTGCTGCGTCGCTGAGAAAAAAGGCGATTTCATGATTTCATGCAGCGGTTCTGTCTGCTGGAGGGGGGGGGGGGGAAAACACCGTCCTCCGCTTCCTCCCGGCCATGGGGACGGCGGGTGACAGAGTGGGGGGCACTTGGGGACAGGGGGATGGTCAGTCCTGGGATCCTGTGTGCAGCCTGGCCCTGTTCTGGGGATGCCCCCCCATCCCCTTCGCCCCCTCTCCATGGTCCCCAGAGCAAAACCTCCAGTGGCTTTGAGGCAGAAATGATGCAAAGCCATCTCCGCACTGGGCAGGTTCTCCAGCACCGATGTCACCTCAGAGGGACACCCAGGGCGAGGGCTGGGGCTTCCCGCAGCCTTTTCCTATTGCAGGGACCATGTTTGCAGCTGGGGGGCTGGGTCCCTTTTTGGGGTGAGCCAGGTCCTGGCCAGCCCCTGCACCGGGCTGGTTTCACATCAGTTATCTGGGTCACAGATAAGGTGACTCTCGGCCCGTGTCTTTGTGTCACCGCAGGGTTCCTGCGAAGTTCAGCAGCGTCTGCGGCCACCGAGTTTCGAATCCTTCCGAGCAGCACAGAGCTGGAGCCGCCGTCCCCATCCCTGCACGGCACCTGCTCCTCGCTCCGCTGCTGTCCCCAGTGTCCCCCAGAGCACCCCGGGACACCCCGGGGTGACTCAGGTGCCCGCGCCGAGGGGGATGTGCAAGTCAAGCCCAAGGACTTGCAGCGAGGGGTTTGGATTTCCAGGTAGCCTGGCGGGACGGCCTGGGGGAAGTAGATTCAACACTAAAAGTTGTTACTTTCTATATTAAAACCTTAAAAAAATTGGTGTTGAAATGAAGCATTTCCTCCTAAGCCAAACCCAAACCTTGCTGTATTTTTTTTTTCTCCCTTTCTGATCTGCTTTGTTGGGTTTGGGCCCTCGACGTTTTCTCCTGTGGTTCCCAAAACTGCTCAGGAACTGGGAAAGACTATATTTTGGGTGGATCCTTGCACCCAGAGCAGCTGGGGAAAAACCAGCCCCTGTTTGCTGCCCTGACCCCGGCTCGGCGCTGGAGTCGCCCGTCACCCATCGGCAACACAATGCCACACATGCCCTGTCCTTCCCTCCCCCCCGGTACCTCCCAAACGTGAACGAAATGTGGCTTTGTGATTTATTTTTAGTTTTTTCCCCCCAGGTTGAGTCACCTGCAGAGGCCCTTCCAAAATGATTCAGAGCAAATTACAAGAATTCAAAACTTCAATCTCGGAGCAGTTTCGTTTCAGGAGGAGACCCAACGATGTCTGTGGGGAGCTGTGAGCCCCCCCCCCGGCACTGACGTTCCCCCCGTGTGCGTCAGCAGCAACCGCTGAAGTCCCCGTCACCCCACGGGTGTCTCTGTGCTGACATTGTCCTCAGGGAAAGCCACCTCCCAGCTCTCGCTGCGGCTCCCGCTGGTCAAAGCCACCTGCTTGATCCCACTCCCGGGCTCTGGAGCTCGAAGGATCTCACATCGCACACACCATGATGTCGAGAGAGCCAGAAACATGTATTTTTCACCCAGAAAAATGCCACTTCAGCCCCTTATAAAGATGCTACTGACCCACGATGAACTGGGAATGCGTGTCAGGTTGTGCCTCAGTTTCCCTTATTGCTAAGACAGTGGCTGAAACCTTCTGCAGGGAATTATGTGACTTCTAAAGCAAAAAGGAAAAGGCCTTTAGAAATCCTGGATGTGTATCATTCCCCCCCACCCTTGCTTGACTCCCCATGGACTTTGGGGCAGGGCTGGGCTTCTCCAGGGACACCCGGGACCCTCCTGGCTCAGGGAGATGACCCAGCCTCACGCCGGTGGCCAGGACCTCCAGGGTCCCTCCCTGGGGACGGGGATCCTCAACCTCCGCAGCTGCCCGAGGTCTCGGAGCCACCCAGGGACCCCTCGAGGTTTCCCCTCAGGTCAGAGGAGCCTTTCGCATCTCTCCTGCCAACTCCGTGCGAGACAATTTCAGATGAGAGGTTTGGGGTTTTTCTTTGTTTTCTTGAGGCAGGGGACAGTTTTCCTGTTTGAAAAAAAAAAACGACTTCTTTGGAGCTTCCTCCCCTTAAAAGGTCTGACCTTGATCACCCGCACGGGAGATAATTGCGCTGCGGGTCCTCGGAGGCAGCGGCACTAATTGCCGCTGTTGGGGGCTGGGGTTGCTCTTTATTTTTTTGGGTTTCTTTATTTTTTCCCCCCTCTGCTTCTCTCTTGCTCTGACTGTGACTCACCCGGCGGCAGCGAAGACACAAGTCCCTCCGCTTAGAGAAACCGCACGTCTGAAGAAGTTTCCCACGGTCTGCTCTTTAAATAGTTGCCGCGAGCCGTGGCTGGACCACGCCGGTGCTCAAGCACCGCTTCCCCCATCCTCTTCCTCTCCCTCACATCTTCCCCTTTCCCCCCATCACCCCCAAAAAACACCCCATGGGGGAACTTTTCCTAGTGTCAACCCACCACCGCTTCACCCCAAAACCCTCGGGGGTGCCCCGAATCCCCCCTCCAGGGACTGTGCGGTGCCATCGGTGGTTTCTTGCCCAAGCTGGCAACCGAACCCCGGCTCTTTGCAGCCATCTCCTGCCAAATCCTGCCTGCAGCGCTGCCTCCGGCCCCGTCACCTGCCACCGCCTTCGTGACAAGCGTCCCGCGCCGCCGCTTCCGCCCGGGGCTCGCTTGCGTCGCCGCCGAGCTCTTGCTCGAGAAAAGTTTCAATAAAAAAAAAAAAAAAAAAAAGGCAAGCAAGAAAAATTAAAAAAAAAAAAAGTGGTGAGAAAGGAAAGAGCGTGCCAGGGGCCCCCGCACCGCTTTCCAGTAAGCGAGAGCGGCGAGCGCAACGGGGGGGGCCATGGGCCCTTCTGAGAAGCCCGTGGTGCTGGGGGAGGCGGAGGGGGCAGCCGGGGGCTGGAGGGTTTCTGTGAAAGCAGCTGGTGGGGGGGAAATGGAGGGATGGGTGGTGGGGGCGGACGTGCCCCCCTCCTGCATGCGAGCGTCCCCCATCCTCATTGTTTCTTCTCGTGAAGCTATTTTGAAAGGTAAAACTGGGATGCGGTCCCAAGGGTGGGTGCTGGGGATCCCCAGCCCTCCCCAGGGACCCCCAGCCCTCCCCATGGACCCCTGGCCCTCCCCGGGGACCCCCAGCCCTCCCCGGGGACCCCCAGCCCTCCCCATGGACCCCCAGCCCTTCCTGGGGACCCCCAGCCCTTCCCAGGTGCACTGAGCCCCCCCCGGGGACCCCCAGCCCTCCCCAGGGACCCTCAGCCTTCCCCAGGGATCCACAGCCCTTCCTGGGGACCCCCAGCCCTCCCCAGGGACTCCCAGCCCTCCCCGGGGACCCCCAGCCCTCTCCAGGGACCCCCAGCCCCTCTCAGGGCCCTTTGCCCCCCCGCGCCGTGGTGCGAGTGTGAAACCCCATGTCTCGCGGAGCCGAGCCGGCCGCGGGGGCTCACATTTTGGTCTCACATTTTGGGATGCCACAGCTTCGGCGCTAAACCTTGTCTGCACCAGCTGCCGTGAGATGCCGACAGTACTAATAATCACCACAATTTGGGCCACAAATCGCTTGGTTTATATTTACAGAGGGTGACGTTTTGCAGAATTTGACAGAATCCTGGCGCCGCACGCGGGTCCCTGCTCCTGGCATCGCCGCATCCTGGCTGCTTCCTGGCCAGGATGCTCCTCATTCCGGGCACATCCCTGGGGCCCAGCCAAAATCCCACCTACCGCGGCCGGGCATGGCTTTGGCATCCCCTGAGCACCCAGGCTTGGTCCTCCAGTGGTTCTCCTGCAGTTGAAAGATGCTCCTTGGGTTTGAGTCGCCGCTTGTCCGTGCCAGCGGATCTCCATTGCCGTCGGCAGGATTATGGTTGCTTTACATCAGAGCACAGGAAAGGCCAGGTTGACCATCGCTTTCCCAGTGCCAAAGGAACGAGTCTCCGCAGAAGCCACCCATAAACAGCACCCAGGACCCCCCTGCCCAGCGCTGCCTCTCACCCCCACCCACTGCTCAGGTCACTGGCCGGACCCGCTGTGTTCAAACCGAAACCTGCCCGAGGTGACGCGGGACAACCTCGGAGAGGTGGGACGTGGGTCGCCCTGCGATGCGCTCCCCTGGCAGCCGTAGTTCTCCGTCCTCTCCGAACCATTGGCTCCCACCTTGCGCAGGGCAAAGTGATGCAGGGGAACCTCTTGCCGACCTGTTTTTGAAGTGCCCGAGGGCTCAGAGCACGGAAGGTGGGATAAAGGAAAATAAAATGAAAGCAACAAGTCAAAACCTTGAGCCACATCTCTCCGTGCCCGTAACCAGGACCCCGGGGCTCCCCGGGGCAGGTGGAGCTGGATCCCGTGGCTCTGCAGATTTGGAGTCGTGGTGGGATGGGGTGGGGAGAGATGGGATTGGGAGCGGGGATCAGTCCCGGGAATTTGACTCGGATGGAGCCTCCTGCTCCCGTTACAACCCTTCCCTCCCTCCCTGCCCACGTGCTCCCGGGCACTGGGATCAGCTCTGCCATTTTTCCCCCCTTCTGTGCTGTCGGTGGGGGATTAAGTGCAGATTCGCTGCAGATGTGACCAAGATGGAGGAGGGCGAAAAAAAGGACAAGAAAAGGGGAAAAAAAGCAAGAAACAGAGGCAATGTTATTTTGTTTAGCAAAAGGGGTGTTGCATGAATGGGAACAGAACACCACGGGTTGAATCCTTTTAATTTCATCCCTGGTCTTTAAGCCATTAGCTCTTCTGGTTTGAATCTCCTCTCTCTGGAGGAAAGCAAGTAACTTGGTAGTAATCCCAATAAAGATTTTTTTTTTCCTCTCTGAAATAAAACATAGTGCTTGCCATAGTGATGGCAGGAGAGAATCTGTGACCAGCTGGAAATAAATGATGTGTGTTATTGGCATTACAGAAGCTTTTACCCCTGCCCAGGAGGGATCAGGGTCCTCTCCTACACCTGGTAGAGCCAGTTGCTGCGTTGGAGGCTCGTGGTGGGATTTTGGAGCTGGTCATGGTCAAACCCTCCGGGGACTCGGAGCTTTGACCCCATCCCAGTCCTCATCCAACGTTCCTTTCAGGGATGCTCGCCGCAGGGTGGATTTGAAGAGGATCTGGTTTCTGAGAGCAGATGCCCAAGGTCACGGCTGGGCTGGGTCTCAGACCCCAGATCCTTGAATCCCAAACCGCCACCCTAATAAAAGGTCCCCCAGTTTGCTGCACTGCTGGTGCTTTTGAAGCCAGAGAGGGGAAAAAAAAACCCAACTCCTCCAAGTTTTTAACCTTAAAGTCGAGAAAATCTTACTCCATGGGCTGCAGGGACTCCCCTTGCCCTCGGCTCTTGGCACCAGCTGCGGCTGGGCTTTCCTCCCTTGGCATCACCAGATTGAGCGTCATTTTGGAAGGCAAAATAACGGCAATACCTGGTGAACAGAAACTTTGGTGAGCTGAAAACACAATGTGAGGTAAAAACACGACCCAAACCGATCATTGTGGCTCTTCCTGTATCCTGTGCTGGTTTTACTGGCCTTGGAAGAGAAACCCTGAGACAAGTTAAACTGAGACGATGGCAGCTCCATCATGCTGGGGATCCTGGAGGGCTCCAATCCCCCTTTCAAGGGCTGTTCAGGTACCAGTTCTTGTGGACTGCCTGTATTTGGGGTGGAAAACCAGCTGGAATATGACGCTTGTGGAAGCAAGGAGCAGGAGTCTGGCTTTTCCGATGCCTCCTGCGCCTTCCCACCCATGGAGGCACCTTCCAATGGGCAACATCTTCTCCCACCTGTGCCTCTTTCGTGCACTTCTGTGTTTCTACTTCCAGGTCATTCCCATCCCAAAAAACCCTCAGAAGTAATTTTTCGTCTGAAAATCACGATCAGGAATATTTGTTGGGATTTGTATCTGCCTCCCATCCAGGACAGGAGAGCTGAGGAGAAGGCAGCGGCCCCCGGGGCTGAGGGGTGGTGTCCACAGCGGTGGGAGGGCTCCTTCTTTGGGGGGACTTAATTTTTTTCGTGCCTTGAGCAACAGCTAATTGCCTTTCTTAAACAGATCAACAAAAATAACTTCAGTTTTCAGCTTAAAAACAAAGGTGAAACTTTCTACTTAAAAGTGAAAGAAACGGGGGGTAAAGTGAGGTTTTTGTGGAAAAAAAAAAACAAATCTCAGCCAAACTACAACCTGTGCTTTTTTTTGTTTTTTAAATAAGCCATTTTCAACGAAAAGTTTTTAATGACAAAAGATGTGAATCTTATTTATGGAGACACCTGCATTGTGAAATGCTCTGTAAATGCTGGGTCCTGATTCCAATTGGATCACCTACAAATTCTGTGGAAATTCAAATACATATATATGTAAGTACGTATATCTGCATGTGTGTGTGTATATATGAACTATAAGAAGAGGCTGAGTGACTCTTCAAGGTCTTTCTTCCACAATTCCATGACTATATTAACAGACCGGTATTTTCTACTCTTTTCTGACCGTACAGCAAAAAAATTCCCAGCACATCTTTGCCTTTTGATTTAGAAATTGGAAAGAACGATGAGCTCGATAGATCAGATCCCTAAAGCAGGAGCTTGGGGGGCACTGGGATAAGCATATATATATATATATGTATGTATGTAGGCTTAGGGGTCTCTCCTCCACTGTCTCCTTGATTTACTGAATCAGTTTTCACCTTTCCTCTGAAGTCCAGACTAACTATTTTGGTATTTTATATCAATCCTCCTCTCTCCAAGCAGTGCAGGGTGTGCGGGAGGGTTTCCATGCCCCATGGATGGATGCTTGGTATCCACCGAGGCTGTGTTGGCCCAACGGCTCCACTGAGCTTCTCCGTGGGTGGCGACGTCTCCATGACTTGGTTCACTTTTTCTTTTCTTTTCTTTTCTTTTCTTTTCTTTTTTCTTTTTTTTTTTTTTTTTTATTTCTTCAAGGTGGAGAACGTCTCCAAATCCACCTCTGCCCACAGGCTGTGGGGATAACACTCATTTTTCTAACCACTTCAAAAGCTCCCGATAACGAGCTGCAGCCCACGCGTGCTCTCACGTCGCCCGCTCACCCGCGGAGAGAGAAGCAGCGGCCGGCAGCGAAACACGAGCCCGGCGCGTCCTGCCGAGGGCAGCGGGTCTTCACAGGGGGCAAAGGTGGGACCCTGACCCTGCTGGGAGCTCCCATCTTCATCGCTGCCCCAAGACATGCCCTGGCTGAGCCCCAGCCGCCCTACCTGCCCACAGCCCGGTTGCTCCTGCTTCCCTGGTGCCCCTTGAATGTGAATTATAGAATCACAGACTGGTTTGGATTGGAAGAGACCTTCAAGACCACCCAGTTCCAACCCCCCTGCCATAGGCAGGGACACCTTCCACTACACCAGGTTGCTCAAAGCCCCACCCAGCCTGGCCTTGAACACTTCCAGGGATGGGGCAGCCATGCAATCTGCTTCAGTGCTTCACCACCCAAGCAAATCCAACCCTGTCTCCTGGGGACGGAAACAAGGAAGCTGGAGGGTGATGGCCCTTTCCCCCAAGTTCTCTAGATGATGTTTTTTTCCTTATTAATGCCCAATCTGGCAAAATACACTCTTAAAAAGAAATGTTCCATGGCCTGTGCTGCAGGAACCTCCCTGCTCTTGGCACAAGTCATGGTGGGACCATAGCACTGAGCACGGTGGGGAACAGACCTCAGGCAGCTCCTGGTCTCCTCTGTGCTGGTGAACTTGGATTGACTTCTGACATGGTCATCTCTGATGGGAGACAGGCCAAGTGAGAACCCACCAGTGACCATCTCAGCTTCTGCAAGAAACTCTTCTTGGAGAACGTACGCACATCAGACACAAAAATTCACTTTCTTTGCCATAAATTGCTGTTTGGCTTTGCCTTGCCTTTTGCAGGGGTGGCAGTTAAAATGGGGGGGTGATGATGGTGGGATTCCCTGGGTGCCTGAGAACAGGCAGATGTATTTAAACCCAGAAAGGCAGCGAATTTCCTCATGTTCCATGGACGAATTGAGGTTTGGGGGATTTTTAGACTTTCTCTCCCTCTGCAGGTCTGGATGCAAAGTGACCTCAGCCCCATGGCCGAGGTTGGAAAATGCAACAAGTTGGAAAAGCAACAAACCCCCTTCGTGCTGGTGACGGACCAGGGCTGGCATTCACCAGGACAGGGCATATGGTGGGACAGGGCTGTCACTCCCCCGGACACCACCAGCCATCACCAGCACCTCCTGTGACCCGCAGGGTCAGGCGAAGGGCACTGCTGTGACCGCGCTCTGCACCGTGTGACTGCGGCGTGACCCGGTGATGGCGCAACCCCGACCGTGCGGGGTTCTCCCTCCGGCTTCGCCCAGGCTCTCGGCTGAAACGTCCCTGCTTGGCTGTCATCTCCGGGGCCGCGTGTCCCTCGCCCCATCAAACACCCCGGGACCCGCCGGGACCCGCGGGGTGGTGGCACAGTGCTGCCAACGGCTCAGCCGGTCCTTGGATGGGTGTTGCAAACCACTCCAAGGAGCTGCCCGTCATCCCACGGGTCTGCTGGCATCGCACCCCATCCCTGGCAGTCTCGGGGTCTGACAGGAGCGGGAAGGAGCTTGACCAGCCCGTCCCATCTCTCTCGCCCTGCCAGCACCTCTGTCCGCAAAGCCCCTCCAGGCTCCGGAGCCGCCCAGGCAGGCGCTGGGTCTGCACCCAAAGGCACCGCCGAGTTGCCCCAGACACTCAGTCCGCTCCTAAACTTGCTTTTTCCATTTCTCTCTTTTTTTCCCCCTCATCACAGGGCCCTGGTCACCCCGGTGGACAATCCCCCAACGTGGGCAATCCCCTGGACCCGCTGCAGTCGCTCCACCTGTACCTCCCCGCCTGCTCCTGCAGACACTGGACGGCAGCTCCGTCGGACCGTTGGCTCCACCACACCGGCTTCAACCACTTCTCGGCTCCGGCACCACCAGCAGCTTGGCACCAGAGCCCTGGGTCACCACGGTGGCACCCATGGCTTGCACCCCTTGGGATGTGCGGGGAAAACAAGGCAGCCGTGATGGGAAAGATCCCGTGGCCGGTTCCCGCTCCGGGCTCGGGAGGCATCGCTCCGCCGGCGGCAGGGTCACAAGGCCGGCATTGTGCCGCTTGCCACACACGCGTGCCCGCGGCTCCGCGCGGCCGGGCGCTGCGCACCCGCCGTGGGCATTCCCGAAGCGCCCTGGCGCCGGCGAGGAAGGGCCGGGGTGAGACTCGGAAACAGCTGTGAGTTGTTCCCGGGCCATGGCCGTTTAATGGAGCCGATCACATGCCTCCTTTCCCACGGCTTCAGGGCTGGAGCAGGGCTGGGTGCCGGGAGGGGTGGTGGAGCAGAGATGTGCCGTCGTGGCCTCCTGGCTCAGGCGAGCGAGTCCTGCCCCAGCCAGGCTGGGGTGTCGGAGAGGGACAAAAGCAGCCCCTCCATTTTGGGACACTGGGTGAGGCACTGGTGGCTGGTTTGGCTAAAACACCGCGTGCCGAAATGACATGACGCATGGCAGACACGCCGGGCTGTGCGCCGATAAGAGCAGGAATTCCCCGCTTTCCGTCATCTCCCCAAAATGAATGGATGCTCCAGTCCCCATCACCCCGTGCCTCAGTTTCCCTTGTATAAAGTGGAAGCCCCATCCCATCTCCTTGCCTTGCACATGGTGATGGTGTTTGGGAAGCACTGAGTGCTGTGGCAGCTTTCCCTTCGGGGCAGATTCATGGGAGCTAAAGCCCTTAATTCTTGCATTTCCGCGGTGTCCGGGTGCTGGCACTCCTGCTGCGTGGGGAGGTGTGTACGTGTGTGCCTTTCGCCCTGCCAGCCCACTGCCTGCGCCTCTGGGAGCCCACTTCGGCCACCTCGTTCTGGAGGCAAGAGCTGGTGACACTGGGCAAGGCAGGGGGGCTGCACCACAGAGGAAGCGGGTGAGGTGTGATGCCCCTCTGCCCCACCAAGCGCCTGGCACCCGCTACACGTGGAGCCCCCCACTCGCTGCAGGGACCCACACAGCTTTCCTAGAAGCAGCTCTTTGCTGGGAGGGTATAAAACCAGTGGGTTTGCTAAACCAGAAACGCCCGCGTGGTTTTGCGGCTCGCAGGCAGTGGGTGCAGGCAGTGGGTGCCTGCAATAATAATAATCAATATTATTATTGGCAGGAAATATTCATCCTCTGCAACACTCCCGCTCGCCTCTGGCTGGCACGGAGCTTCCCCGGCCACGCAGGTAACAAACCCACCCAAAGCCGACCCCACGGCTGTGGGGCAGAGCTGTGCCCCAGGCTCTGAACAGGGGGGACAATCCCAGAGATGGATTAATTGCATGAGAACTGTTAATCCATGATTTTTAAACCATGCCCGTTCCCCAGCCATGTTTTGCAGGTACAAACAGTGTCTGTAATCCCAGAACCTCCCTCCATCCGTGTATTTTCCCCCGTGCGATCGATGGGGCAGGCGTTTCGCCTTATCCTGGCTCCGTTTCGCAGCTCTCGTGGTAACACCGCTGATGAAAAAGGGCCCATTTTTGTAAATAGATGTAAATGGGCAAGAACTTAATGTGGGTTTGGTCCTCAAATCACTTTGGAGCCTCTTAGGGCTTTGGGGAGGAGTTTTGAATCTCCATGAGTGCCAGTGAACACTGAATTGTTGGGGAGGTCTGCAACTCTCACCTCGATGCAAATAAATGTGTGTAATTAAGTGGCTGTCTGGGACGGTCCCTGCCAGCTCCACACAGGTGCCATGCCTGGAAAACGGATGGAACACCCAGCAGGTTGTAGCCCCTTACACCTGACTTCAATTTAAACCCTCACATAAAGGAAAAAAACATGATTTGAAGAGGCCAGAGGAGAAATTTTATGATAAAAGTTGATTTTGTGGATTACAGAAGGATGATGACCAGGACCAGAAGCCCTGGCTGTGCTGAAGGGGCTCTGGACCATGTCCATGGGGGGTTACAGCCGCGGTTTAGGGATAAGGGAGTGGTGGGAGGGTGGTGGAGAAGAAACGCCCCATCCAGAGCCTCCCTCAATTAGTGCTGCTGAAGGATGTCTGGTCAGAGTGTTAATCAGCACAGCTGAATCAGAGCTCCCATCTGGCACCTAACGATGTGAGGAGTGGGGAAACACCTTAAAAGCACCTTCCCCTCCTCTTCCTCCTCCTGTCTTTTCTACCCATCAACCCCAGTAGGACCTAAACCAGGTAAGGGCTGAGACTCCAACTCCTTTTCTGCAGGGGTGGAGCCCTGAAATCCAAAAATAAAATCCGCTCTGAAACCACTTTTTCTTCCTCTCTGCTTACAAGCAGTTTAAAGCCACAGTAAATATGAGCAGCTTTTTTTTTTTTACTATTCTTTCCCCAATTTCTAATACCATTGCAGGAATTGGTAACTTCTTGACTGACAACATCTTGATATGTCCAACCACCAACATCCATGGGATGAGAAACTCAACAGAGAGCGTCAGTGGTGGGCAGCATGGCGTGATGAGCACCAAACTCTCCAAATACCTTGGGATTGTACCTGTGTGCCCCAAAGGACCAAAGGCAGGAGACATTGGCCAATTTGCCTGTGGATTTTGGTCACTTGGGCTCAGTTTGTGTTTGTTTCACTCCATTGGAGATCTCCCTTTTGCTTTTTCTTACAAGAGGAAAACAGAAAAGGCCAAATATCATCTCAGGTTTCAATTCTACATTTCTTCCCATTTAGGGAAAATTTGCCTCTGGGGGTGATAAAGGCAATTTTCTATCAGAAAGCCCCTCAGCCCCAGGTGAGGCAGTGGCCGACGGCAGCTCCTGTTCCAGGTGTCAGCATCCATTGGGTGCCAATGTTTCTGCCATCCACCTCTTTAGGTGCTCTTGGAAATTTGCTGTGCCTGGGTTACTGGATTTGCTTTATTACCTAAAAAAAACCCCCAAATTATATGCTATTATTCAGGCAAAGCAGAAGGTTGGCTGTACCCACTGCCTTCCTCCTCTTCCTCCTCCTTGCCAGCCCTCTCCACCTTCCCTGGTCGCCCCTCTGCAGGCAGCGCTGTTTATTCTGCCGCATGTGCTTCATATTTTTGCTTAATACTAATTCACATAAAATCCCTGTGAAGAAGAACCACCCATCTACACATATGGAAACAGTCTCGGCACGCAGTCCCCGTACCCGGCCGGGAGTCGGAAAGCCATGTACGGCTCGGAATTAGGATACAGACAAGTGGTGAATGTGGGAGAAAAGGCAGTTAAAAGGAGAAAACCGCCGTGTGTAAATGGGTTATTACTTCCATCACCCAATTAGGAATCTGTGGGCTCTCTTCTTTGGTTCTTCTAAGGAACAATATAATTAATTAAAGAGAAATGCCTCCTCTGCTCCCGTCTGTCACTCAGCCATGAGTCCGAGTGAACCACCAACTCCAAACCATGAAATTATTGTTTAAAAAAAAAAAAAAAATGTAGAGAGTGGAGGGGAAAGAAACCAACAAACAAAACCCCAAGGCCAGCACCCCGAAGCCGCAGCGATCTCGCCGGCCCGTTGACGCCACGGATCAGGTGACGCCGCGCTCCCAGCCAGCGGACGCCGAGCCGGCGGCTCTGCCGTGCCAACCACAGAACCACCAGCCAGCCAGAGGCTACCTGTGCCGCCGGAGGGGCTTTCCTCTTCCTCCCCTTCGCTGCCGCCTCTCCCATTCCTCCTCTTCCTCCTCCAGCGAAGCCGGGACGCGGGCGATGGCTTCGAACAGCATCTTCGACTCCTTCGCCACCTACTCCTCCGCTTTCCTGCGCGGTGAGTGCAGACCGGGCTCTTTCATTCCTCGGCGGCAGGAAACGTCGCGTTTTGTATTTATTTCATTTATTTTTTTGCAAAGAAACAAACTGGCAGCGGGTTCTGATGTGGCTTTGCCAGCACCTCGCTCCTCACCGCTGCCCGCCGGTGTTTTCCGCTGGCTCCGCGATGCTCCGGGCCGCCGCTGTGTTTGTCCAGGTTTGGTGGGTGGTTTGCTCCCATTGATTTTTTTTCCCCCTTTTCCCGTGCGATTGCTGTGCTGGGAAGGGTCAGGGCTGAGTTGTGTTGGGATTGATCCGGTGTGTTTGTCCCAGTTGTTAGCTGGGTTCTGGGCAGGTGCAGCCCAAGGTGCCACGTCGGGGGAGCAAAAACCTGCAGAAATGTAAATTACTTCTAAAGAGAAACCAGTTTGCAAGGGGGGAAGAGCTGGGGGAGGTTAGGGCTGCATTCGAGCTTACGATTGCATACGTTCACTTCTATATAGTACTCTAAATATGGCAACTGTATGTAGTGCTCTGCTAAATCTATAACTCCGACGGGTGATGAATTTATTCAACCTGCTATTCCCAGCCTCTCTGCACAGCCAGGACGTGATGCTCGTCCCTCGGGCCGGGCAAACTGCCCGTGAGACGGGTCACTTCTCTCCAATTTCCTCCTCTGCTTGATCCCAGTGAGCAGTGGGAGCTTGGCTCCCCCAAAAACTGAACCCGCCTTTGTTTCACAACTGCTGTCCTCGTCAGAGCTCCTCCACAGCCCGGCTGCTCGGGGCGAGCTGGGTGGGCTGGAGTCACTGAGACTGCAGCTCCCAGGTGTGTGCTGAGACTTTTTTTAGGAAGAAGCTACTGCATGGAGCAGGGCAGAGCAAACCCTCTCCTCTTCCCTTCCCAAATTTGCGGCCGTGGCTCAACAGCAAAAGCTTGAGCTGGTCGTGGCTGCGGGGACCAAGGTCCTGAGTGATGGCTCAGGTGGATCAGGGGAGGGTGATTAGAAATCCCAACCCAGAGAGCAGAAAGCAGCAGGTCATCCAGAAACACGTGGCTGCAGACCAGATTTTGGCTTCTTTTTGGGAACGCAACAGGTTACGTGTCCTTTTGAAGCAGATCTGTGGTATTAACCTGTGTCAATGCATCTCCTTGGCTTTGGGTCTTCTGAGCTGAAGGTGTTGGAGAGGTGGCAGGAAGAGACAGGGACGGGGGGGAAATCCTGATCGGATTCCCCGACACCATCATGGATACACCATGCCAGAGCACAGGGCGAATAGGCAAAATAACCACGTTGATCCTAACGCCCTTCGCTGGGAGATGGTGGCATTACAAACGTGTCCTTTGTACTCCGCAGCTAATTAGAGGCAGCCCTATGGCAAGGGAATGAGAGGTTTATAAAAACCATTTGCATGGCTCTTTTTAATCCGTACTGCTCCCCTCCACGAGCCAGATGAAGAAACGCCGGGGTTTAACTGGGCTCGCTCGTTTAAACATAAAAGGAGAGCGAGAAACAGAAATATCACGTCTTGTAGGCAATTTCCACACAAATAGGAACTCATAAAAGCAATAAACGTCTTTGTTTCAGACATAATTTTTTATTAAATGGGGGGGGGGGAGAATTAAATGATTGCACCAAGGATGGAATATGGCCAAATGGTGAAACATTTGGTTAGTATTAGGACAAGAAATCCTTGTTTTCTTTAAGGAGCTCAGTGTGTCTTCTGCCCGCCTGGATTTGGGTGAGTCTTGCAAAACACTCACCAACGTTCATTTAAATTCCTCATGGCTTTGGGGGATTCAACCACATTCAGAGGTTTTTGTTTACTTTTCGGGATGTGTCCATGAAAATGGGTGTTTGTTTGCACAAATATTTCAGGAATGAAAGGAAAAATCCCAAAGGTATTTACTAGTGAGTTTGGAAACGCATTGGTTTGGGGTTTTTATAGAAAAGAGATTTTGGGGCTTTCCAATGGGGTGGGAGAAGTAGCCCCACGTGGGAGAGCGGCACCGATCCTCGCTCACACGTGCTGGATTCACGGAGTAAAATATCTGGTGAGGACAGATAAATTTGCCTCAGTTAACAGTTTTGGGCATATAAACCCCGTTTTTGGTGGCCAGCGCTGGCTCGGTCCAGGGGCTGCCTTTGCGTCTCCTCGCTCATCTTGGCCACTGGCCAGAAGCTGGGAGGCGAACTGGGCTGAACTGGGAGGACCCTCCCTTGCTGTGTCTGACAGCCGAACCCCGCGGTCGGTGCCAGCCCGAGCTCCCGGCGCTGCACACGGGACCAATTCACGGTCGTGCTCCTCTGCGGGGCTGCCAAAGGCTCCCTAGCCTTTTTTTTGGCAAGGGAAAATAACTGCGTCACTTTCTGCTCCATCCGAGCACCCTGCGACTCAGCTCCTGGGTCCAGCCGGGACCTTCAGAGGTGCTGTCTGGTGGCAGCCAGTTGCCCTTAAGTCATCAAACCACAAATGTCACATCCATGAGTCAGTTCTTTGTTACCGATGGCTTTCGGGGGGATGGGGGGGCTCAGCCGCAGGGGCTGGTTTAGAATCTTAGAATTGTAGAATGATTTGAGTTGGAAGGGACCTTCAAGACCATCCAGTTCCAACCCCCCTGCCATGGGCAGGGACACCCTCCACTACATCAGGTTGCTCAAAGCCCCACCCAGCCTGGCCTTGAACACTTCCAGGGATGGGGCAGCCACAACTTCTCTGGGCAACCTGGTCCAGTGCCTCACCACCCTCAGAGGGAACAATTTTTTCCTTAGATCTCATCAAAATCTCCTCTCTTTCAGTTTAAAGCCATTGCCCTGCGTCCTGTCACTCCACGCCCTTGTCCAAAGCCCCTCTCCAGCTTTCTTGTAGCCCCTTTAGCTACTGGAAGGTTCTAGAAGGTCTCTCGGATCTCAGCGGTTTTCAGTGGAAACTTGAAGGGATGGCCATGGGTTGGGATGCTCCATGGGGACAGTCGTGGGTCATGATGCTCTGTGGGGTCACCAAGGGAGGTGCTGGCAGCTCGGATGCTGTCAGACCTTTCGGTTGAGGGTTATTTTGCCTCAGGGTGAGCAGCCTTGCCGAGGTTTACTGGTGGCACGGGCTGTCTCCTCTGCTCAGGACGGCCATGCTGGGCTTGTTCACCTCTCCCTAGCTCAGGTCACCAATGTTTGACCTTTTTTTCTTTGGTTTTCATCAACCTAGAAGCACGCAGGGACAGCTCATAAACCACCACCGTCCCTCTGCGCTCCCTGGTGAAAACGAAACTGTTGTATCACTTTTTTTTTTTTTCTCCTTTTTCTCCATCACGTCAATGTCCTCGTGGACACCTGCCCTCACCTCACCACCTTCCCCAGGTGGCTTCATACCCTTGCACGGGAACCAAAGGGCTCCAAGTCTTTGTCTTGGCATCCAAGGAGACAATTTGACTATTTATTTTGCAAAAACACTAACGTAGGCACGCTCCCAGCCCCGTTTGGCCATGATGTGGCGCTCAGCGCTGCTCTGAAGGACCTGGGACCAATCCAGGGCTTTCAGTCCTTGCTTTGCTGCTTCTCCAGGTCCTCATCTTTGGTTCATCATGGCAAATCTCTACACCTTCTCCCTGGGTTGGCCATGAAGGGCCTTCAGGGTCCCCACCAAGCCTTCACGGCCTCGTTAGCCTAAGGAAGAGGCTGGGTTCTGCCCAAAGTGGGGGATATCGGGGCTCTACCCTCGGAATTGTGGTCCTGCACAGGGCAGCTTTGCCAGGGGGATCCAAAATCCACCCCCCCGAGAACATTGTCCACACCATAGGGGACCTACCTCAGTACCAAAATGTGGCAGTTTGGATGGATAAACTGAATTCTCCCAGCCCTGGAGTTGCCCCGGTGCAGCACCCCCGAGTCACCGGCGGCTTCCCTCGCCTGCCAGGGCAGGGGTGATGGCCCCAGCTTGCCCCAAGCAGAGGTTTCTTTTTCCACCCTTCCCGTAACCAGCCGCCGCAGGATTCCCGCTCAGCAAACTTCCTTTTAATGGATTTCTGTGTTTCTTCCTGACCACAGAAAACCATAACCCTGACAGCGTTTCCAGTCGGTTTTTTCCCTCCTCCTGACGTGCCGCGCTCCGGGCGATGTCTCCGGTGCAGGCTGGGTCAGCGGGCACCGGGTAACACCGGGTGCGTGTGATGGTGTCACCGAGCTTTGCCGCCGTGTTTCCCTAAAGGCAGGTGTTTTGTCTCATCCTCTACCACCCAAAGTGAGTTATTTTTTATTTTTTTTTATGTACGGGTAACAGAACTCCCCACCAACACCACGGCACGGCATCGCACCGGTGGCCTGCAGTGTTCGGGTGTTGGGTGGGAGACACGAGCACGTGGAGCATGCCTGCTTGCAGCAGGATACGTCATCCGTGTCTGCAGGTAGGAGAAGGAAGGGAGGGATCACTCGTGGGCATTGCACACCCACGGATGTTTGCACACCCGTGAGCATTGCACGCCTATGAGCATTGCAATACCTGCAGATGATTGCACTCCCAAGGATGTTTGCACACCCATGAGCATTGTACACTCATGAACATTTGCACACCCCTGAGCATTGCAATACCTGTAGATGTGTGCACACCCATGAGCATTGCACACTCATGAACATTTGCACACCCCTGAGCATTGCAATACCTGCAGATGTTTGCACACCCATGAGCAGTGCACACCCAGGAGCTCTCCTACAGCCATGGTTCAGCTGGCACCTGCTCCCACCCAGCACCCGGGTCCCTTTGCCCCCCCACCCCTGCTCAAACTCTCCCTCTGCCCCCCAGCTCCGCGGGGACGGGGGTGCAGGGAGCCCTGGTGCCACCCCAGCCCCACGCACTCGCCCACGTGCCGGGGTCCCGGCGCACAGAGCCACGCGGCCACGAAATCTGCTTTGCCTCCGTTCATCCTCCCCTCCTGGGGAAGGCTCGTGCGCTCGGAGCTCGCCGGCTCCTGATCGACTGTCAGTGGCTTTGCCTTTTCCAAAGGAATCCCGCTGACTGGTGGCATGTCTCTTTTTATTTTTTTGTCTTTTTTTAAAAAAAATATATTTGCTGGGGGGCGGAAATGAGTATAAATCCATTGTCTCTCATCACCTTGTTAGACTCTAATAGGGGTAGAGCGACAGTGGCGTTCCCCTTTGCTGAGCACTTTAATTCGTGATGATTTCTTAGACTTGATCCCCTCCGATATGTCGTCAGCGTTTGTGGTCCACTGTTTTGGCCGCGTAGGGATTGGGAAACAAAGAACGAGCCGTATGCTTGCAGGCTCGGATCCACACATGGTCGGCATTAGGAGCAAGAATGTGACTTCCCATGCGAAGCGATGAGCCCGAGCCACGGGCCACGCCGTAAATACTCCCCGAATGTGACTGAGCAACGGAGGGGAGAACATGGGAAAACCTGCCAGGAGGTGTCTGGTGGCATTGAGGGGCTGGTGACCAGGGCTCGGGGCTCGGCCCTGAGGGTGCCCATCCTCTGTCCCTGCACCTGTTTTTTTCTCCTGGATATGTCAAGAGTGAGAAGAAAACACTGCTGCGGGGGTGATGTCTGTTAGGTGAGCAAACAATGTGAGGTCCTGAGGGCTGAGCTCTGCCCCAGGCTTTCCCATCACACTTCCATTTTCCTTGGCTCCCATGCTTCATCCTGAATCAACCTGGTGTAGGGGAAGGTGTCCCTGACCATGGCAAGGGGTTGGAACTGGATGGTCTTGAAGGTCCATTCCAAACCAAACCGTTCTGTGATTCTGGAGCACCTCTGCTCTGGAGACAGGCTGAGAGAGTTGGGGTTGTTCATGTGGAGAAGAGAAGGCTCCGGGGAGACCTTCCAGTGCCTAAAGGGACTACAAGAAAGCTGGAGAGGGGCTTTGGACAAGGGCGTGGAGTTACAGGACAAGGGTTGATGGCTTTAAACTGAAAGAGGGGAGATTTCGATGAGATCTAAAGAAGAAATTCTTCCCTCTGAGGGTGGTGAGGCACTGAGTAGGAAGGAAACACGAGCGACGAGCTGCGGCAGATCTGGCGCGGTGCCCCCGGTTATACGCCGGCTGTCGGCGTTTGCCAGAGCATGGGGAAGCGTCCCCAGCGTTAGCGCCGGCTGGCACCACAGATGCTTCAGCCTTTTCGGTTGCAAACATGAATCCTCCTCCGCCCTCCAGACCTGCTGCCGCTCCCTGCCTCATCCGGAATAATTTCTTCCCATTTCCACTCATTTCTGCCTTTTCCCTTTGCCACGACGGATGCGGTTTCCTGGGTGGTGGGGATGGAGAGACCCTTTGCAGAAGAATTCCTGGGGGACCAGCTCCCTCCTGGGCATCCCCTGGCAGAGGACGGTGGGTGGGGACAGGGGACAGAGAGCACCCACCTCCCACACAGGGCACTGGCACCTGGGCAGGATGCGGCCCCAGCGCGCCGGGCGCTGTACGGACCGTGGCGATGCCACAATGAACCAGCAGCTTAAAGCAACACCCAAACTGGCCGTGACGGCCGTCCACGGGGTGGCCAGCACAGCCTTTGACTACAGTGTTATCCTCCTCCTCCTCCTTGGCTCTTGCCTTTCCGAAAAGGCTTTAATTATTTTTTTTTTTTCAAGAAAGCGGGACAGCCGACGCGTCTGCAATCTGGGGGTATTTTCCATAACATAAACATATTAAAAAGAAAAAGAAAAGGGAAAATAAAAAGAAACAATGATTTTCCATTCCCAATGGAAGCAGCGAGCGCATTTGGAACATGAGGAACGTATTACTCAGGCTATTGTAAAATAAAATATAAAAACAACCAAAATAGGAGGAGAAGGGAGAAACTTTAAAAAAAAGGCTTCAGTTGGGAAGGGAGACCCTGAAAATGGGCTTTTTTTCAACAATCTCTGTCAGGTAGGAGGGTCTTGGAGATACCCAGCCCAGCCATGCGTCCTCCCCCAGCCCACCCTGCCGGGTCCAGGGCACTGACCACCCTCACTGGGGTGTCACCAGTGCCTTTGGCATCGTGGTGGGGTTTCAATCTGCCACGAGCTGTCGGCACGGGGCAGCCGCGTGCCCAGGGGAGCCCAGCCGGGACACAGGCACCTTCCACAGGGCTTTTCTCCTGGTAACGGTGGGATTCAGGGCTCTGGAGCTGCTTTTTAGTTTTTTTCCCCAGCCGCTCTGCGAGTGTGTTTACGGCAGCTATATTGGGATGTGATTTCACAAGGCAGCATGGTTTTTGTTAAAATAGCGTCTAAAACAATCAAAACAAAATGGTAGGAATGATGTTAGCAGCACAACCCTGGCCCGAATTCCGCCCCGGCTTCTCGCACCCTCCGCGTCTCCTGGGTCCCAGCCAGGGCTCAGTCTGGCACAGAGACAGACAGACAGACGGAGGGTGTCACAAACTCTCCGCGTGCCGATGGAGAGCACGCTGGTGCCCGTGGTTGCAGGACAGGGTGAGCTGGTCATTAAACGCTACTCATAGAATCACAGACTGGTTTGGGTTGGAAGGGACCTTCAAGACTGTCCAGTTTCAACCCCCTGCCATGGGCAGGGACACCCTCCACTACACCAGGTTGCTCAAAGCCCCATCCAACCTGGCCTTGAACACTTCCAGGGATGGGGCAGCCACAGCTTCTCTGGGCAACCTGCTCCAGTGCCTCACCACCCTCATGGTGAAGAATTTCTTCCTTAGATCTCATTGAAATCTCCCCTCTTTCAGTTCAAAGCCGTTGCCCCGTGTCCTGTCACTCCACACCCTTGCAAATTGTTGTGTCAACAAACCTTGGTTGGGGCTTTGCAAGAGTTTTCCCTCGTGGCACACGAGGTCCATGTGTCCATTAGATTGGTGCTGGTTAAAGGCTGCTACTCTTGCACCTGGACATTCATGCATTGACATTAACTCCGCAATGAAGGGAAGGTTTTTTGGAAGAAACCCTCAGCAAACAACCAGAGTGGTTGTTTTCCAATCTCTGGAGTGAGCGTGTGGGTTAATCCCAGGAGCAGCACGTTTCCTACCCAGCGACGCAGCCCACGCACGCCTCCTGTCCAGCCGCTGCCGCTGGTGGGGCGTTCCAGGAATATCCCCAGCTGTAGCTCCATTTCTCTCCCGACAAGGAGCCAAAAACCCAGGGAGGAAGCTACACTCGATTGCAAATACTAAAAACTGCTGCTAAAAATGCCTACTTCCATTCCTGGCCGTACCACTTACGAAATATTTCAAGGAATATTGCTGCCTGCGTCCCACGCTCGGCGACGGTGGGTGTGAGCGAGTGGTGAGAAGATGCTGGAGCCGAGAGCGGGGCCGGGTGTCCCCAGGGTGCTTGGAAAAAACGGAGGGGCTGTTCCTTCGCAGCCTGGCAGACGTTAAATGCCAGACATGGGATGCGCCGTTTCTCTTTAAACTGGAAGTGTGTGCACGGAGATAATTAAGGACTGAGCCCGGTGCGGTGATTTCAGTGACTCAAAGTTGGGAATAAGGTACTTGGCAGGGATTTGGGAAAGGCTGTGCTGGTTTCCCTCATTAGGAGAGAGAAAGTGCCGGCCCGAGAGCACGAAGGCTGAATCAGTCGTGCTGTTCCAAACCTCAGCCCTTGTTCTGCAGCTCCTTTGCTGCATTTTACTGACCGCTTTTGTGCCCGACTGCCTTGAACCCTGTAATTAAACACCTTTTTTTACTAGCCCTGGGTCGATTTGGAAAAAATCTCGCCGAATGGGCAAGCCTATTAATTTTTTTTTCCATAAAACTCAGCAAAAGAGCCCGGCTGGGGGGAGCAGCCCCAGCTCCTAGTCCCTGAGCAGGGTGCTGGGACACCCCCTGGCATCTCGGCCCCATTCCTGTGGGGGCCGGATCCCCTGCACATGCTTTAAACCATCCTCACCTCTGCAGCTAACGGGGACCTTGACATGGCAAAGCCTTTCAGACCTGAATTTATTCCGTGTCAGTGTCGTGCATTTGCTTTGGCACCTCGAGCTGGGCACGGAGCTTCACTTCACTTGGTTTTTCCCCCAAAATATCGCATTTCTGGTCCCTATGAGTGCTGCTTTCACCAAGCCTGGCAGCTCTGCTGTCACAAGCAGGGGCTTGACCTGCTCTTGCAAGCCCAGGGGCTGCAAGAATCCATCACTGCTCGCTTTCTCGTGTTGATTTAGGGATGTTTGGTCTGCCGTAGGAAGGGCTGAGTTTGGGTTGGGGTTCTGGAGATGTTTCGTGGCAGAGAGAGTGCTGGCGGGACCTCGGTGTGCATCAGACTGCTGCTGGGAGCCGGAGTTGGGCAGTTCAGTCCCGAATCCTTCATCCTGCGACTCTCCCCGTCACCTTCCTCGCTCAGATGGAGCTCAGTGGGGTAATAGGTGCAAATGAGAGAGTTCCCCATCAGCCCCCACTTTGCTGAACTCTTTCAAACTGCTCTGACTGGCACCACCACCACGTTTTCTCCTGCCCTTTGCAGGGGCTCGTCCCTGCTGTGATACCAGAGTTCCTCTTCAGCTTCTCTGAGACAGTGGTACAGGATATTATTAAAATTCAAAAATGTTGCTCATATTTACTAGAAATATGTGCCTATCCATCGCCCAGGGTTTGTTTTACACAGGTAGCCCTGGCCGGAGGGGACATTATCCTTGAGAAATGTGGCTCTACCTGCTGTGGTTGGATCTTACTGGGCAGAACACAAATGGGTTTGGTTAATGGTGATGAAGGGAACCCACAAAAAAGGTTGAATCTGTGCTGGTGGAAGGGATTGGGACCCACAAAGTCAAAGGTTTGGGTCTGCGGTGAAGCCCGTGCTTCTTGCTACTTGGTTGGAGGAGAAAACAGAAAAACATTCTCCAAACTCACTGGTTTTGGAGGGCGAGGCAGACACGGAGGGGCTCAGACCCCAGGACATGGATGAAGTCGTGTTTTGCAGATGAGATCCCCTCCCTCCCCACAAAGCTGGCTGCTCATGTGAGATTGAAAGCCGCTACCGTTTTGTCTGGGCAAGTTCTCCATTTCTCTCGTTTCCAGCCCCAACCTGCTGCTGAACCACTCCAACTTCCCGGGCTGGTGTCTGGGCTGGGGCGAGGAGCCTGCTCGTGGTGTCGGCCAGCTGACCCAGGCAGACAGGCACCTCCGGCTTGCAGATGGACTTTTAGAAGAAACTTCTGAAAAAAAAAAAAAAAAATAAAAGAATGAGCTCATGCTGATGACCGTGGGGCTGGGGGTTTGATGGAGGCGAGCAGGCGCGGCTCCCTTTCCAAGCTACTAGAGATGGATAAGGAGCAACCACTGACTTAAAAGCAGTTCCTAAACAATCATAGAACCATAGAATGGTTTGGGTTGGAAGGAACCTTCCAGACTATCTAGTTTAACGCCCCTGCCATGGGCAGGGACACCTTCCACTGCACCAGGTTGCTCAAAGCCTCATCCAGCCTGGCCTTGAACACTTCCAGGGATGGGGCATCCATTACTTCTCTGGGCAACCTGCTTCAGTGCCTCACCACCCTCAGAGGGAAGAATTTCTCCCTTATATCCAATCTAAATCTCCCCTCTTTCAGTTTAAAGCCATTGCCCCTTGTCCTGTCACTCCACACCCTTGTCCAAAGCCCCTCTCCAGCTTTCTTGCAGCCCCTTCAGGTACCGGAAGGTGCTGGAAGGTCTCCCCAGAGCCTTGTCTTCTCCAGGCTGAACAACCCCAACTCTCCCAGCGTGTCTTCATAGCAGAGCTGTTCCAGCCCTCCCATCATCTTCGCAGCCTCCTCTGGACCTGCTCCAACAGCTCCATGTCCTTCTTGTGTTGGGGACTCCAGAGCTGAACGCAGCACTGCAGGGGGTTCTCACAAGAGCAGAGTAGAGGGGCAGAATCCCTTCTCTGGACCTACTGCCCATTTTGATTTGTCTGAATTCATAGTCAAGAACCAGTAAAGTACCTTCTGGGTCGTTTTTAGTCTGTGACTCATTCCTCCAAGTCAGGGCTTTGCTCTGTGCCTAAAGGGATGTGTAAGCGCTGGGCAAATTCGCAGGCTGAACCCTCTCGGGGTCTTCTTTTCTGGAGCTACTCTACACCCACCAAACTCACCCATCAGGGATGCTGGGCAAATTCACACTGCTGAGTGTCTTTACGGAAGAGCAAATATGAAAGAGAACGTTTGCACCGGAAAAAATAATCCGAGGAAGGAGCAAAAGCAACGTAACCCAGAGCCCGCGTAGTCAAAGCGGCCCGACCGCAGCCCTGCTGCGAAGTAGCATCACCCCGAATTATTCATAGAAATGAAAGTGGTGAATAATTGCAAAAGGCAAACGAACCTGGAAAAAATGGCGCGGGCCTGCAGGACAACTTGCAACTGGAACGAGAGGCAGGTTTTCTCAGAATTACTTGGCTGGAGGTGAGTTGTTGATGGCAGAGTGTGAAGTTGCTCCGTGTCGCTGCTGGAAGATCTTCACTGTTTCTCCCACGGGTTGTCACGGAGTCTGGCGGAGACGGCAGACGTCAGGGACTGAGCACATAGGGATGGCAAACACCTCGCATGGCAGGAGGTGGTCCTTGCTCAGGACCTTATTTTTGGTGGAAAAGGGTCGATGTGCTGCACTGACAGAAATGTTTGGGGTGCAGTCCCGGCACTGGCATTGCAAAAGGGCTGGCAGCCAGCCCGGGCCTCATCTGTGTCTTCTGCCTTGAGCTACAGGGCAGAGGTAACGAGCTGCGTGTGCCAGTGCTTTCATGGGGAAGCTGCTTGAGGAGCAACCCCAGGGAGGTGGACCTGGGGTGACGACTGAAGGCAGAGATGCAGGATAGGATGTGCCCATGGGGCTGAGCGGGCAGCTGTCTGCGGGCAAGCCCAGCTGTGCGCTGCCAGCCATTGGCTCATGCCCTGCACCAAGCGGCATCACAACGGGCTGGAGAAATGCACTGCCAGCTCCCGTTTGCGCTTTTCCAGCTGGTGATGTTTGGTCCAGACCTCACAGCTTCACTGGGCTCCACTGCTTCGATCAGCCCCGTTCTTCCCATCCCTGACCTCTCCCTTTAAATATCAGGTTTGGGTGGGTTTTTTTTTTTTCCAAACCCTTCTTTTGCTGGAGAACAACTCTCAGCCCCTCCACGCTGGCACTGCCCTGCGCAGCTCATCTGCCTGTGGACAAGTGGGGAAAACCCTCGTGTGGATGGAAGCTGCTGGGTTCGGCACATTTATAGACCGAGCATTTGTAAAGCACATCCCTTGCTGTGCCACCCTCCCAACCCGCCAGCTCAGCCCAGTCCGGAGAAACGGGGTACCCACCTCGGGGGGATAAATGGGGAAAGCATCAGGGCTGAGGCAGGAGGGGAGGAGACGCCTGTGCCAGTGTCACCGCCGGCCACCGCAGCGTGCCGATGGCTGTCCCGGCGAGGCATCACAGGCTGAGGTTTGGAGGGGAAAATCTCCACCTCCAGCAAGAGGATATTCCAGGAAAGGCTTTGGAAATTTAGCAAAGCTGCCATGAGGCATCTCCGCTGCCCTGTGGTCAGGCAGGGTGAGACGACACGGCCCTGTCATCCTCTTCGGAGGGTGCACGAGGCCACCGTGGAAAGCACATCTGTGGGCTGATGGTTAAAGGGGTGTCCGGGGCTCTCAAATTAGTGGGGTGCCCTCAGGGTGACCGGGCTTCAAGATGATGCTGATGGCCCGCAGGGCAGTTAAACGGGCACCATGTGTTTGCACTTGCCTGTAAAGCTGCTTTTGCTGAGACGTGACCCTCAGACGTTCCGTCAGACCTGAACCAAAAGGGAAATTGGAGTTCCCTGTCTGACACCAGCGCCCGGCGCAGGCGGCTGCCAGCCCCCTCCTGCCCGCCCAGCTCAGGGGGGACAAACACGTTTCTACCCCACGTCCCAGGGGCATTTCCTGACTTTGCAGCCCTGAAGCAGCAATAGCTGAACTCTCAGCCACGGTTTTCTAACAGCCAGGAGCCCTTCCCAGGGAGGCAGGTGAGCATGCGGGAACATGAGCGGTTCCCGAGGGTCACTTAATCCATCGTCATGTTTGACGTCCCCAAAGGAATGTCTCGGCAGCTGGAGCCCAGCACAGCCCCGCTTCACCCTGCCAGGGCTCAAGCACGGATCCCGGACGCTGTTTCGGTGTGTGGGTGCAAGACCCTTCCCCAGGGGTCCTGCCCTGCCAACCTCAGCATGGCAGGGGAGCACCAAGCACCCCTTTAATACCCAGCATCACCCCAACATTTTGGGCCAGGCTGTAGGGAACAGCAGTGAAAAATGCTTTTTAGGAACCCCCATCACACTTTCAGCCACCGCAAGGGAACAGGAGCCCGATTCTCCCACCCTGCCAGGGACGGGGACGAGCGATGGGGCAGTTTTGCCAGCACACGGCTCTTTTCCAGGGCAAGAAACGGCTTTCTGCAGCCTTTTCGTGTTGCAAGAGTGTTTTGCTCAGCACGTGCAGGAGGATTTCCCTGTTCCCCCGCCCTCGGCGCTCTGCCCAGGAACCCTTCCGTGACAGCAACTCCTGCGAGCGCCTCTCCTTGCAATAAGAAATCATATCGTGTTTTTCTGCGTCCACCCTGTTGTACTTTTCTTGTCGTCATGTGCCTTTCGGTTCCTCTTTCTACCATCCAGACGTTTCCCCTTTTTCTTTCCTTTGGAATTTTTTTTAATTCTCCCCATGTCGCGTTTTGGGTTTTGAAGGGCTCAGCACCACCACGGGCTCCAGCGGCACGGCCGTGGGACAGGCACTGTTGGTCCCTTCCCTTGTGGTTTCGACTGCGCTGTGCTTGGGGGCTCCAGGGAAGGTCCGTCCAGGGATCCCAGGAGCCCCACGAAACGCTCCCCACAACTCCAACCATCTGCCTTCCAACATGGGGAACGGGCACGATGGAGATGTCTCCATGCAAGAAGAGTCCTCGTTCCCCGCAGGGTCTGGCACGAGGCATCACACTCCTCAAAAACTCTTCTGAAACCCCCGAAGAGAGAGCAACTCCCACGAACTTGGATAGCTCTGAACAAAGCCCAGTGTTTCCACTTGTGTTATCCACCTTTGAGCATTTTTGGAGGAGATGGGACGTCCTTAGGTGCTCCATAACCTTTGCATGAATAGTTCCTTTTCTCTGCATAAGCACATTCTTAAAGGAGCGTTGGGCTTTCATTCTCCGCTCACTTCAACCGTCGTACTGCTCTGTTCACTTGTTTAAATCAAGCATAAAGCTCTAACTGTTCTTTGAATATTTATGACTAGTTTTTATCTCATGCCATGCATACAAAACATACTTGATTTCTTTCCTAAAAGTTTTTTCAAGTGCAAAGTTTTAAAAACATGTGGCTTTTATTGCAGGCAGGAATGAATAACAGCATTCCACCAGTAACCACATTAAATGGAACAGTAATATTCATATGCGTAAGGGCAAAAGCTGCCTTGTTTCCTATTTGCAGTTGAACTCTGAAATTAATTAAGAACTAAAAGGATCTGACAGTCATTAGGATCTTTTAAAAAGGAGTGGAAGTGGCAGATGGGACCCACGCTCCAAAAAGCTCGGCCGTGCTATCAATAGCACAGAGGATGTGAGCCCTGAACATGCTCCTCATTGTCGGGCCGTTGCGGGGAGAGGAGGACCGCGGTCCCGAGCAATGTAGAACGGCGCTGTCGTGACTTCAGAACGGCAGGATTCACGTCAGTCGCACTCGTGCTCCTAAGTCACTTCGCAGCTTTCAAAAACCCCGTCTCGTCCCGCCGCCGCTGCGCATGCTCAAGTATCTGTGCTGTGCCCGGAGCGCCGGGCGCCCGCCGCGGGCCGGTGCCAGGGGAGCGGTGGGTCCCGGCTCCCCTCGCGCGCTCTTTAGAGAGGCGATAAATCCCCCGACGGCAGCGGCGTCGCTCCTGATTCACCGCGGCGTGTGCGCTTGGGGCTCACCACTCCGGTCCCCGAGAGGGTGAGGATGCGTGTGTGGGTTCACGCGTGTGCGGGTGCACGCATGTGCAGAGCGTCTCCCTGGGCACGCTGATTTAAGGACTGATAATTAAATGCACTGGTATAAAATGGGGATAACTGGGAGGACAGGCAAGTCCCAAAGCTGTAGGGAGAGTCAGCAACCGCTTCTCCGGCTGTTGCCATTTCTTGTCCTTCAGATGAAGGTGAATGAAATCTGGTCGCAGGTAACCAGGTGGGAATCTCATCGATTTCCTCAGGGGACATCATTTCATGCCAGGATCCAAAACTCTTGCTAGAGTCTTTCTCCTCCTCTTGCTGCTCCAAACAAGGATCCCGGATGCCAGATGCCAGGGCCACGTCTGAAGGCATCAAGGTGGATTTGGGCAGTGGTGGCTCCCATAGGGTTAATGGATATCCCGGCTCAGGATTTGATGTCAAGCTGCAGCCCTGGCCCTGGAAGTGGGTGCTGGGAAGGGTTTTTCCCCCCACTTCGAGTATCGCCCAAGCCCGGGGCGCAGCAGCCGCCGCGCAGAGCCGGGTGCAGCCCTGCGGGAGTCGTCAACAGGCCGGTCTCGCAGCTGGTCGCTCGCCCAAGCGCAGGCTTCCCCCTGATTTATGTCTGGGGCAGCCACTGCCTTCTCTCCCCCCCCTCCAGTTTCCCCTTATTTCTTCCCCTGAGCCCCGCAGCTTCCTCCTGCAGGAACCTCCGCCTGCGGCACCCGTAATCGCCCCGTGGGAGCCCCTTTTAGCGGTGACACTCAGGGGTTAAAAATTGTCACCGTCGCGCACCCCCGTTGGACCCAGCATCTGCTGTGTGATTTATGAATGAATAGCACGCTCCCTCCCTGCACGCTGCTCTCAGATCCCCTTCCCTTAACTACAAAACAGATCCAGACACCCGCACGGCCCTACTGAGCGCCGTGCTCCTGAGAGGTCTGAGGCAGAGCTTGCGATGAATTTTTAATAGAAAACTTCCTATAAGCCTCTGCGCTCGCGTCCTCGCCGCCGAAACGAGTGGCTCTGCTGCTAAATAGCAGCTCAAATGAATTAAAAACTACAGAGGAACGAGTAATCCCAGCGAGCAATGATTTAAAGAGCTGCTGACCTCCCCGCGACGTGAACAGTAGCTTTTGAGTATTTGAGAAGAGGCCCCTGCAAATCCTGGGTTTTATACTCTATTAACCTCCTCTGGAGAGCAGGGGGGGGTGGTGGAGGAATAATCCCCACGTGTCGATGCCTCCTGGTTTGTGGAGGATGAGAACAGGGTGAGGTTTTCCCCCTGATTGAGACTCTGAATCCCGCTGTGCTGAAAAGGGTAATTCAAATAAAACATCATTCCCGTGAGGGTGCAGGGGTTGCCGGTGCCGCGGGTCCCCGTAGCTCTGGGTTGGCTTCGCTGGGTTGCTTTGCTGGGCTCTGCACATCCAGGGGTCACCAGCCAATTTGGGGTTGGGGTTGGAGCGTGGTTTGCCGCTGCCCGTGTTTTGGGTCTCGTTTTGTATTGTGGCATGTTGGCATCTGGCCGTGTTCCTGTGCAGCGGAGAGGTGCAGGACCGTGGGATGGGAAATGGGGGAGAGTCTGCATCCCCTCACCCTGGAGTCAAGAACAAGTCAGGGTGGGAGGGCAGAGGGTGCCAGAGAGAGCGACTTTTGGGGAAGGAGCAGGACATGGGGCCCTGCTCACCTGGGAACACCCAGCCTCGGTGACCGACTCAGGATGGTTTTGGGAAGCAGGTGTATGTCACCTTGAGGACACCGGGATGATATGACCAAGTGCCCTTTCCAACACGTTGCTCCCAGTACAAAAAGGGATTAGAGAAATGTGTGGACACGGGGCTGTGAGCGGACACTGAGCAGATAAAGCAAACAAACCAGGAAAGGCCGGGAATACAACGCTGGGAAACCTGGAAGCGAGCGTCATGCTGCAGGGAGGCAGCTCCATCCTGCTGGGACCGAGGCCGAGACCACCCGATGGGGGGTCCGGGACGGGGCGGGCAGCCACGGCGGGGCTCTACCTGCCGTGTCCCCGCACGGCTCCGGGGCTGCAGCTCCCGGGGGCGGGGAGTGACCGGGTGACCCCCCCAGGACTGCGCAGGGAGGCGGCTGGGGCAGAGGCGGTTCGGCAGCCGGAAGCGGCAGGAGCGGCACCGCCGTGCAGAGGGTCGGGGCCGGGGCCGGGGCGGCGATGGGGGGTGTCATGGGTCGGGCCGCCCCGTCGCGCCCGCCCCGTCGCGGAGCCGCCGCGGCGGAGCCTCGGCGCTCACTAGCGGCCGCACCGCCGCACTGCAGCGCATGCGCGATGTGCTCCCCCCCCCCCCGCACGTCCCCCTTCGTGCCCCCCCTCGGGGAGGTACCGGGAGGGGCGAGGGGGGTACCGGGATGGGGACGTGCCGAGCCTCCGGCAAACCCCGGCGTGGGGCAGCAGCAGCCCGGCCCGACAGGTCCTCCCCGCCCGCAGCTCTGCCCCCTGCTCCGGGTTTTGTGGGGGTCCCCCCCGCTGCTGAACGGGGGGCGAAAAATAGAACTAAACCCGGCGGCCGCTTTCACCTAAAAAGGGCAGGATTTCAGCGCCGGTAACCGCGGGAGACGGCCCGACATGCGGGGCTGGCGGCCGCCCCCCCGGCCCCCGCTGCCCCCCGGGGCCGGTTGGACTCGGAGCTGCCTCGGGCACCGGCTCGACGGACCCGGCTTTCCCGGTGCGGCTCCCCGGGGGGCCGGCGCAGCCACCCGGGCTGCCCCGGTTGTTAACGGGGCGCGGCAGCGAGGGAACCTCCACTCCTTCTAGTTAGAAACAATAATTATATTCTTTTTTCTTTTGGCCAAACATGTTTTTTTTCTGGGTCTTGCGACCAGCGGGATGCGGAGCCCGACCCGGGCTCGCCCCTCCGGGCACTGCGGCTTGCGGAGGAAAATGTTTCCTTAGAGTGCGGAGGGGGGTCAGGAAAAAGAGAAATTTTTTTGGTATTGGGGTTTTTTTATTTGTTTGTTTTAAGGAAAATCGCGTTTCACACCGCGCAGCGCGGAGCCGGGAACGCTGCGGCCCGGCCGGCTCCGCTCCGACGGGCCGTCCCGGTCCCTAAACACCATGGGCCGCATTCAGGCGGAGCTCAGCCCCGCCGGGAAACGGCCGGGCAGCGCGGGCAAAGAAACCTCCGCCTCGCCCCCGGTTCTGCCCCCCGCCCGCCCCGCGGTTCGGTGTTTCCGCGGTCGGGGCGCCGCGGGCAGCCGCGGAGCGGAGCGAACCGCCGCCTTCGTTGTGTTCCCGCAGAACCGGTGGCTTCGCCACGAATTTTCTCGCAAACGATTCCGGCCGGAGCCGCCGGGCCTGCCCGCAGCCGCAGCCCCGGGGGAGCGGCCGGGGGCTCCGGGCGCTGCGGGCGCCCCGGGACCGCCGGAGATCGAGGCGGTTTTCATGTTTTGGGGGGAGGGCAGAAGGCGGAGGTCGCGGAGCAGCGGTTTTCAGCGCAGGCCGTGGGGCGAGCCGCCCCCGTCGGGAACGCGCGTGTCGGCGGTTCCCCCCGGCTGCCCCGCGGCCGCCGCTCGCCACGGCGGCGGGCGCGGGCGGCGGCAGCGGGAGCGCTTGGCGGCGGAGAGGAGGCGGGGGACGCGCTGTGTTCTCAGCCGCTCTGCACGGCGGCGGCTCCGGCCCCAAACCAGCCCCATCGCGCCCCAAAACCCTCCGGCGGCGGCAGCGGCGAGAAGCCACCGGGGCCCCGACGTGAGCCCGCCCCGGCGGGCCAACAGCGCGGGGGAGGGGCTCCCCTAGGTCACGCCCCGTTTCTGTCTTGTCCACGCCCCCTTTCTCTTGTGGCCACGCCCCTCCGCCCCGCAGGCGCCGGGTGGTGGGCGGGGGGAAGGACCCCCTGCGGCAGCCCCATTGGCGCGGCGCCCTGTCCGTCAGGGTGCGGCCCGCCCCCCCGAGGCCGGCAGTAAATACGGTACCGGGCGGCGCGGCTGACACTTGGGAGCTGATTTCGGGGCCGCCCGGCGGAGCGGACCCGCCTGCAGCTGAGAGCGCCCGGCCGCGACGTGGCTCTACCGGGGCTCCGCGCCGCCTTTCCCCGGGCGGGGCGGACGGGACCGCGGCGAAACCACCGGGGACGACAAGTCTCGGAGTCGGGCGGGAGCGGACAGCCCGCTCCGCTTTCCCCGAGCCGCCCCGCCGAGGACGGCGATCTGCCGGGACGGAGCGAGGCAGCGCGGGGCCCGGCCGCCGCTGCCCCCGCCGCGCCCCGCCGCCGAGTCCCGCCGCAGCCGAGCGGTGGGCGCCGGGCCCCGCCGGGTCCCTCCTCGTACCCCCCGGCCGCGGCGGCTCCCTGACGCCCGCCGTTGTGATGCGTATTCCCGTAGACCCGAGCACCAGCAGGCGCTTCACACCCCCCTCCACGGCCTTCCCCTGCGGTAAGATGGGCGAGAACAGCGGGGCGCTGGGGGCCCCCGCACCGGGCGCCCGGGCTCGACCCGAGGTCCGCTCCGTCGTGGATGTACTGGCCGACCACGCCGGCGAGCTGGTGCGCACCGACAGCCCCAACTTCTTGTGCTCGGTGCTGCCGTCCCACTGGAGGTGCAACAAGACGCTGCCCGTCGCCTTCAAGGTAAGCCGTGAGCTCCGGGCAGGGCTGCGGCCGCGCAGGTGGCCCAGGCGGCTCGGAGGGACCGATCCGGCCCCGGGCTTGCCCTCCGCCCCGACCCACTCGCCTCTTTCCCTCCGCCCCTTTCGCTTTAACTCGCTCCTGACATCACCTTCAAGGGAGCCCGGTTTATTATTTTTAATCAAGTCTCCGCATTGCCCCGCGGTCACAGCATCTTAGATATTCCGTACAGTTAGGAGCTCTCAGGCGACTTTGAAGTTTAATGAGAGTGGAGGTTAATTACCTTCCTGGGAGAGGGAGAGAGAGGCAGGGAAGGGAGATCTAATCTGTAAAAAGAAAGCGAAGAGCTGGAGCACCGGCACCGGGCTGTGCTGCCCGGGCGCCCCGCGCCCGCCCGCCTCCGCTCCCGCGGGACGGCGCGACCCGACGGGGCACCCCCGGGCCGGGCATCCCCGCTGTGCCCGCGGGGCTGGGGTTTGGGGAACGGGGCTGAGGCGGGGAAAGCCAAAAAATCAGCGGGAGGAGAAGTGACCGGAGGGGCCGGGCAGGACGGCAGCGGAGTTCCGCGGAGCCCGGCGGAGGCGGCGGGGAGCATATTGCAAACGGGGTTCCCTCGGCCGTGCGCTGGCACCGGGAGCTCGGGGCTTTGTTCCCCGGGCAGGGGGGGCCCTTCTCCGGCAGCCGGACGCACGCTCCCCGCGCTTCCCCCGGGCCGGGCGCCGGGGCCCCGGTCGCGGCCGCCCCGCGCTCGGCAGCGCGCTTTTTTTCTTTTTTTTCCCCGAATCAAACAAAATAAAAGCGCGATTCCCCACGGGGGGGGGGGGGCCGAGGGCGGGCTGCCCCCCCCCCCCCCCCCTTCCCGCCCGGTGGAAGCTCCTCGCTCCTTTCTTTTAACCCCCTTTTTAGCTCATTTTCCCCTTCCCCCTCCGATTTTCCCCTTCCTCGGGGGCTCAGATTGCTTTTGGTTTTGCTTTAGTTTCGGGAGGTTTTGAGGAGAGGGGGAACCGTAGGGCAGGTTAGCTCCGAGCGCGGTTAATTTTAGCCTAAAATGCTCTGGTCCTGCCCTAGGTCGTAGCCCTCGGAGATGTGCCCGACGGGACGGTGGTCACGGTGATGGCAGGGAACGACGAAAACTACTCGGCCGAGCTCCGCAACGCCTCCGCCGTGATGAAAAACCAAGTCGCGAGATTTAACGACCTCAGATTTGTTGGGAGAAGCGGCAGGGGTAGGTACCGGCGCCGAAACGGTTGGCCTTTTTATTTGACATTTTAGAGGGGAGAGGGAAAAAAAAAAAAAAAGGTTTAATTTTGGTTTATTTTGTTTTATTTTATTTTAACGGCGTTTTTGTCGTGGGCCGGTGGTTTCGTTGCTGCGGGCTGGGCTTGTTGCTCAGGCAGGAACCCCCCCCCCCCACACACACACACCAGCTCTGAAGCGGTTCCCGAGCGGGCGATGGGAGGGATGCGGGAGGGATGCGGGAGCATCCCCCGCCCACCCCCCGCAGCGGAGCGGCCCCACCGGCGGCTCTGCCCGGCTCGTCCCGATGGTTTCTCCTCCGCCGAGGTGTCGGGAAAAGACGATGCAGGGGAAAAGGAAAAAAAAAAAAAAGAAAGAAACAAACAAAAATACCCTAATCCTGGTTGTAAAAGCCCCTGCCCCGAATCCTCCCGCTGCCTCTCCGCGAGGTGAGCGGCTCATCGTCGCCCTAATAGCGGTTGTAGGAACAAGGCGGATGCGCGGAGCGTCGGGGCGGCCCCTCCGCGGGTGCGAACGTGCTCAGGGGCACCGAGCCACCCGGCAGCTCGTTTTTTTTTGATGGTGAAAATCAAGGGTTTAAAGTAAAAATAATAACCGGGTGCTCGGCGCGACGGGAGCGCGGCGGGCAGGGTGCGGGAAAGCTCGTTCCGCTCGGGGGGTGCGGGCGCAGGGCAGAGCGGTGGGTGATTTTTGGGGACGGTTCGCTCATTTTTCCACGCTTGTTGCATGGAAAACCGGGAGAGAAATTTTTTACTTTCTGGCCGTAGAGGTTGGCTCTGTTCGTTTAGCCTTAAACCCATCACGCTGCTGGATTTTTCAAAACAAACCATCACGGAAATCGGGCTGTGGCGTCCGAGGAGAGGGAAATAATTCCCCGGGAAATACGGAACGGCAATTCCATGCCGGGGGCAGAGCCCTCCCCTCCCGCCTGATCCCTCGCAGCAGGATTATACCTGAATTTCGGGAGTATAAATAGAATTTCAGCATTTCATCACCGATAAACGCTGCAGATCGAAGCACTTGATTGTTCATTTAAACAAAAAAAAGAATATTCTGATTTACTGGCCATATGGCAGCCTTTTCTCAAAGGCTTCCAATGTATACGCACAATGTCAGATATATTTTGACTTCTCTGCATTAATTAAAAGCAGTGATGTTAGGAATTATTTGCATGTAATAACTGTTTACTTGTTCCTCTTTATGAAACTTGAATAGTTTACATTCTTTCATACATTTCCTTTTTCCTGTTGGCTCCTTCTCCATGTTGCAGTTTCTTTAAAACTCTCCACTTAACTGGTTGCAGGTTGATGGATGGAAAATGTTTTTCTTTTATGAATTAAGCTTTCATTTCTGTAATCAATTATTCTCTTAGGCTCTTTTCTTTCTGGTTGGTTTTTTGTTGTTGTTGTTGTTTTTTTCATCCTCCTTACACAAATTTCCAAACTGAATGCAACCCAATCTCAGCTTGACTCTTGAATTCATTATTAACTTTCCTCCTCTGCCGTCTCAAGCTCTGAATTAACAGTGGTTTATAGTCTCAGAAAGTGCTCGGGTGAATAGTCTCCTTCCTCGGGCAGAGACCTGGCAAATACTCATTACAGCAGTGGAAACACCTCTGCTGCCTCTTCGGGGAGAGGAGCATGACTCAAGTGCTGATTTTATTATTTTTTAAAAAATATATTCTTGTGGAATGAGGCTTTGTAATATTTGCAGAGAAATAACCCCATCGGGGCTCCCCAGGGCTGGTGTGAAGGCGGCACAGCGGGGTTTTCTCGCAGCATGAAGCGTGTATTTAGTTCCCTGTGTACGGCCGAGCTTTCCTGGCAAGGGGCTCTGTCAGATCTGTTTAGGGTGAAAAATCGTTTCTATTGAGTTTTTATTCTGGGTCTCACACTTGCTTTCTCTCGTCTGACTTCATCTCTGAAAGCCCGGTGTTGCTTTTGTTTATTCCGCCAAAAATCTGGATTCACTGTGAAATGGTTTGTTGGAGCAGAGCTGGGAGGGGCGGAATTGAGTGTGTAGAAATGTTTGTGTAAATCCGGAGTGTGGACGTGTGGATCTGTAAACACACACAGTCCGTGAGCAGCCCCTACGTGTGCTGGAGCCACAGGATTTGCTGTAAGCCAGAAGCAGCGAGGCTCTCGTTTTGAAAACATGACTTGAAATGGTTCAGAATCGGGCATTTTTAGTATTTAGTATTAATCTGGCATCAGATCTGTGAGCTGGGAAGAGCAGAACTTTCCCCCACCCCCCCCCCCAAATTACCATCTCCATGTGCAAGACAAAGGGGAGGGGAGGAGGACCAGTTTCTCTCTGCTTTGCTCTAAAAAAAAAAAAAAAACAAACCAAAACCCACCTTTTCTGCTCAGATTGCACAGTATAAAATGAAAGCCGAGGGCAAAGCGATGCTGGCTGCACCCCACCGCCCGCTCTCCCGGTCGGAATATTCCCCTGGAGCATCTCACAAAGCCCTGGGTGCTCCCACACCCACCCAGGAGCTGGGATCCTGCCCCACGCAGCCGGCAAACCGCGGCTGCCGCAGAGGTGCTGGGGAGCAGTGGGAATGAGTAACCTCAGCCCGGCTTCCCGAGAAGGCGGGAAATGAGTAAAAATGATGCTGAGTAATAATTGTAGTTTTTCGAGTCATGGGAGGATTTTTGAGACCTGCTAAAAGATGCAAAAAATGGCCCCGGCTGGCTCCGTACCGTGGCCGTTCTCCCTGGAGATGCTGCTTGGAGGTGTTTGTATCTGTGGCGAGCAGAGGGGGGAACTGAAATGCAGGGAAGTTATTTCATAAGGAGAAGAAAAAAATTAAAAATAATAATAATAATAAATTAAATCAGGACGTAGGGGAGCTGCTGGGCTCGGCTCCTTGGGCGTGCGGGAAGGTTACGTGTGCCGTGAGCCAGATTTGCCCTCGCGCTGCCTGATCCTTCGCGTGCAAACCGAGGGGCTCCTTCCCCTTGGCTCTCCTCCCTCGGAATTTCCGAAATAATTGCTCCTAATAATCCTCATCGCCGCACTCTGCTCCTGCAAACCTTTTGCCACCAACTACTCCGTGTCGGTTGTGTTGTTTTTTGGTTTTTTTTTTTTTTGCGTGGCCGTGCAAGCGCCCGGGAGCCTTCATGGTCCACAGGCTGCTCCAACCCGGCTCTTCTGTGCAGGTTGTCAGCACGAGTGTTTCATTGGGGATTAAAATTGTATTTGGGAGGGTAAAAAAAAAAAAAAAAAATTAAAATTCCCTTTTTGGGCAGAAAATGAGCTGAAGGTTTGTGCAGTGGTCAGTCTTGTTTTGAAAGCTGAGGTTGGGCATGGATTCATGCTTGCTCTCTGCTTTAAAACCAGCATTTCTCCCCTTTCCGATGTTCCTGCAGACAAACTTTCCCACCTGGGGTAATTTCAGGATGTTGTCCAGAAGAAATAATTTCATTTTTCTGTTTATTCTCTTTTTCTTTCTTTTTTTTTTTAATCCTTCTAGCTATAGAAATACTCTTCTGGTTTGCTATGGATATTTTTAGTTCCCTGTCGAGAGATGATGGTTGGGATCTGAAGACCTTTAATCCCTTTGAGGAAAAAAAAAAAGGGGAAAAAGAGCAGAGGGGACTCCTGAATATGAGGAGGTTGTGGGAGAGCGGAGGCTCTTTCTGCAGAGACCAGCGCGATGTGCCGGTCTCCGCAGGAAGGGCCTCCATTCTCCCGCATCGGTTGGATATTGAGTGGGTGATGGCAGCTGAGATCAGGCAGAGGCAAGGTAGAAAATCTGGGATGAGGATCCCAAAGCTGCGGGAGGTGAATGGGTTTGGGGTCTGGATGGGTGCTGGGAGGAGAGTGAGCGGGGTGGCATGTGGGTGCAGGGGTGCTAACACCCACCGTGATGCCAAAAAGTGTTTTTCTGGCTACGGATGGAAACCTGGTCTGCTGGGTCACTGTGGTGTTCTTGCAAAATTGGGATCCCAAGAGTTTTTCACTGCTTTACTTGCTATTTATTTTAGTTTATTTTAAAAAGGGACAAGCTCACTGCTTCAAAAGCATCCATGATAGTATCCAAACCCTTTCCCCGCAGCGGGTTCCCTCTCTCTGGATGGGGCTGGGAGAGGGGAGCAAAGCCACCCAGCACCCATCACCTGCCCACTGATGCCACCTCACCAGGTTGCTCCCACAGAAGCATCCCATAGGTGCCAGGACCCAAATCCATCCCTTGTGGAGGGAGGATTCCTGCATCCGGCACCGTGTTTCAGGGAAGGAAGGCACCAGGAAGCTGCTGCGGGTGGATGGGTTGATACGGGGACAGGGCAGGGGAGGAGCGGGGGGACAAGTGACTTTTCCATCCAGGAAGGTCCTGGCTCCCGCTCTGAGCCGGGTCCAAGCCTCTCTCTGCTGCAGCCAGCTGAACCCCAGCAGGAGCCGGCCGAGCTTTGTGTCTCGGCAATAACGTCTCGTAAAATTAAATGATGTGTGCGCTGGAGTTTGGTGGATGCGGATATTTGTGTCTGAGCTCGCTCCAGCACGAGCCTTTTGCTCCCAGGAGAGCTGAACCCATGCGAATATCCTCATTTCTTTCATTTATTCCCCCTTCCCTCCTTAGGAAAAAGCTTCACCCTGACGATCACCGTCTTCACCAACCCCACCCAAGTCGCCACCTATCACCGGGCCATTAAAGTGACTGTAGACGGACCCCGGGAGCCACGAAGTAAGTGATGGGGTTTATTTGGCAGCCGCTGAGCAGCACGGGGGGTGGAGGGGAGGGTTGCAGGGGGCTGAGCTGTCCCGGACTGAAGGATGCAGGATGCCCCCGCATCCGTTTTCGGAGGTGAGGAGACAAACGTGGAGGTGCACAGGGGGTCATAAAGCCAGAGGTGCTGTGCCCGGCCTCGGAGGTTGAATTGCTGATAATTAAACTGAAAATATTTGCAGGTTTCCTCCGCCCCGTGTTTGTATTTGCCCGTCTGTCCGCACGGGCTGGGCAGAGCTCGGAGAGCACCTTCCCCTTCGTGCTGGTTTCGCTTTCGGGTCGTCGAAGGCTCCGGCTGGCAGTGCCCACGGCCGGGGGCTGCGTTGCTCGAGAAAAACTAAAGAGGCGATTCGACCGTGGAAATATCTTCCCATTCTGATCCTGTGGGCTCTCGACAGTGCCTCTTGGTTGAGCATGGCTCTTTGCAAAGGCGGCTGTAAACCCGCCTGGCCAGGTCGGTTTTTGGCGTCGGGCCGGTTCGAGCTCACCGCGGCGTCTGCCGTGATCCGAGGAGCGCGGGGGAAATGCTCTAGTGCCATCGGCCGGAGGAGTTTCCTCTTTCCATGAGTTTTATTTGCTCTGCGGGACCCCCTGTGCAGTGGGACCTCATCCCTGGGGCCCCCAGCTCCAGCTTCTTGCTCCGGCTTCGCCTTCCTGCTCGCTCAGCACCACCCCGGGGACTATAAAGCGGAGTTTGTTCCCTTCGCGTGTAAAGCTGTCGGTGCCCAAATTGAAGGGAAACGGTTTGATCCTTCTAAATATGCTTCAGAAAATATTTTCTGTTGATGCTGTCGTTGGGCCTTCGGTGCCCCTTGATGTCAGGCCAGGTGGAGGCTGTTACCTCGGCGAGGGGGGTTTTATTTGCATCAGGGCTTGTTGGATTTTCTTCCCCTCCTTGATTTTTTTTATTTCGGAGCGCGAGAGGCTTTACGGGAGCCTGTCGAGCTGCCAGACTGGATTTGCAAAGCTGGCAGCCAGGCGACGCGAGGCTGTGGGTTTTCTTTTAAGCCAGATACAGGCAGGTCCCTGTCGCGGGGCTGCGGTGAGCAGACGTGGGTCGTGGTGGGTGCCGCAGCCGCCGGGAGCGGGCTCAGCCCCGGGCTGGGAGGGGAAAGCAGGCAGGATTTGGGCAGGGGATTTCACAACTCTTCCAGGTCAGGAATAGAAACCAGGTCTCCTGACTCCTGGCTCAGCCCCTTATCTGCCGCATCAGATCGCCTTTCTAATAATAATAATAATCAGGAATACATAAATAATAATACGGGGCGAGATAGTTGCTACTCTTAGCGTTTGGTTTGCTCTGATTTCACCGATAGCCCGCGCTCGCCAAAACCCCCGCTGAATCATACCCGCTCCTCCTGAATTTCAACATCTCGGCCGATCGCTCCCCATCTTTAATTTAAATTTTCTGATACGGAGGCGAAGGCTCCGTAGCCGGGCAGGGAGCTGGGGGGGGCCGAGCCGTGGGCATGCCCGCCCTGCGCTCCTCGGCTTGGCATAATTAGGCAAAACCCACGGACGGAGCGGCTCACCTTGGCTCTGGCTTGGCGTGCCCGAGGGATGCCTTCCCTGGGACGCTGTCCCGGGCTGCAAGGTCAGCAGTATTCTCCTTTTTTTTTTTTTTTTTTCCTGATTTGTGGACCTGGAAAGGTTTGTTGCGGAGGTGCTGGCTCCTTAAGGAGCTCTGCGTGGTGTTTATTCGCTGCTTGTGTTGCCTTGTGTGGACCCTAAAGGTTGATCTCTCCCCCATCCCTGCACCCCCACAGCCCATAAATTGCTGATCGAAGGAGTTTTAGACCCAAGTTGTGGGTTTGGGGCAGTTTTTCAAATGATCGTAGATTCCTTGGCAGTAAAGGTCGTATTTTGATTCCCAGTTTGACCCTGGGGCTTAAATTCATGATTGATGAAAATCCAGGCTTGTACTGGAAGAAAAAGAAAATTAAAAAACCTTATTCCTTGCCACACTGTTGGTTTGCATCTTTGAATGAATCTGAAATTTAAAAAAATGCCCTTTGCCCTTCCCTCCCTGCCCTCCTCTGCAGCAACCCTCGGTGTGGAAATACCGGCTGCGGAACGATCCGGGCTCACTCGTGGAAACCCAGCGTGGTTTTCCCGGTTAACCTGCCACTGGGTGGCTCTCGGGCATAGCACCCCTGGGTGCACCCGCACCCGCCAGGCACTCAGAACCGGTAAAACCCCGGTAACTTTGGCCAAACACAATGGTTCATGTTGCCATTCCCTGCTTGGCTTCGGGAGGTGAGAGCTGCCAGCAGGATTTGCAATTATTATGTGTGTGTATATATATTATATACACTTTTTAACATATATAGATGTAAATACACACGTGTGCGTGTATATATACATATATATGTGTGTGTGTGTGTAAAAATACATGGGTTTTTTTTTTTTCCCCTTCTTGGCTGCAGTGTCATAAATGAGTGGGACATGGTGTGTGTTGGCTCCGGGATCAGCACTGGCTGGGGCTGGGGAAGGGCTGGTGTGAGCAGGCAGAAAAGCACCCTTAATGTGGAAAGAATTGGCCATTTGTCTTGGTATCCTGGGAAAGCCCTGGGCATCGTCTTCTCAGATGTGGCAAAATTCCTCCAGCAAATGTTCTCATAGGGTTTTGGGGTCAGAAACGCAGCTGGGCCCCGCGCCCTACCTCTGAGCATCCCATTCATCTTCCACCCCTGGCCCATCACTTCAGCTCAGCCCTTGAGCAAGTCCTCCCAACTAAAGCTGCGCCCAGAAAAACTCCCGAGGAGTTTAAAATGGAGCGGAGTTGGGTAAGAAAAAGCTGGGATGTGGGTGACAGCCTGGATGGGGGCACCGGGAAAGCTGGACCGTGGTGTCGCAGGTGCCCAAACACCCGTGGGAAGAACCCACAGCTGGGCGAGGAGCAATGCCAGGGCACACGGGGGCTGGGAGCGGTGGTGGCTTTGGCCAACCACCGTCTCAGTCACGGCCCACGGTCCCCGAGCGTCCCCGCAGCCGTCGCACAGGTCCCCTCCAAAGTGCCCGGCTCGCTCGCTCGGAGATATTTTTTTTCCTTGTGCTCAGGCTCTTTCTGGGTTAGGTCTGGAGAAAAAAAGGACATTTTTTCAACTTGACACCTTAGCTCTAAACAAATGGCGCAGCAGGTGCCAAGTGTTGACATACTCTGTACAAACAGGAAGTAATAAAATATTTGAACTTCCTGTGGAATTTCCTTCTTTTTTTTTTTTTTTTTTTTCCTCCCCCCCCTTCTCTGCAGCTCTTTATTGAGCAAGAGCCCGACTCGGCCGAGCTGCAGCCCTGCGCAGAGCCCTCTCGCATCCCCGGCTGCTTGCAAAATAATCCACAAGAGGCAGAACATGGAAAAATGAATCTCTGGAAGTGATACAGGGATGTTAGTCTGTTCCTGGGGAAATGGGAGCATCTCCAGGGCCTCCTCCATCACACCCACCTGCTGGCTGCTTTCCCCTTCCCTTTCCCCTTCCCTTTCCCCTTCCCTTTCCCCTTCCCTTTCCCCTTCCCTTTCCCCTTCCCTTTCCCCTTCCCTTTCCCCTTCCCTTTCCCCTTCCCTTTCCCCTTCCCTTTCCCCTTCCCTTTCCCCTTCCCTTTCCCCTTCCCTTTCCCCTTCCCTTTCCCCTTCCCTTTCCCCTTCCCTTTTCCCCTTCCCTTTTCCCCTTCCCTTTCCCCTTCCCTCCTCTCTCTGCTGTCACTATTCCCCACCCTTTTCACTTGTTCTCCTCCCAGCTCCCTCTTGCAGCACCAGCCCCTTCTTCTCCATCTCCTGGGAACTCTTGTGCAAAGCCTTTTTTTTTTTTTTTTTTTCCTTTAAATGCCTTTTTTTCCCCCTCTTTGACTTTTTTCGTTGCTGCCATTCAGTCTTCCTTAACCTTTCTTCCTTTCTAAATCCGCTTTGCCCTTAACCCCTTGTTTCTGATTTCCCTGGAAGTGTTCAAGGCCAGGTTGGATGAGGCTTGGAGCAACCTCGTGTAGTGAAGGGTGTCCCTGCCCATGGCAGGGGGATTGGAACTAGGCGGTCTTGAAGGTCCCTTCCAACCCAAACCAGTCTATGATTCCATGATTTTCCACCCCATCCCTGCTGTCCTGGTCACCATGTCAAGGAAAAGGGGAGACCAAGAGGGCTTGATCACCCACCACAACCCTTGTAGGGAAGCACATCTATACCCAGCCGTGCTCACCCAGGCTAAAAACCATCCCTCAGGCTGTGAGTGGGCATCAAGCCCCGTGTGCCGGTGCCGGGGCGGTGGGAAGGGGTGCAAGGCAGCCGTGCTGGGCTGTGCAGAGCCTTCTCCACCTGCATGACGAGGGCTTGGACTGCTTTGAGCATCAAGTTGGCTTTCTGAGGTTTAACGCTGCGTAAGTTGGGTGAATGGAGCTGGTTTTCTTCCCTCCCCGCCGCAAAGACAGCAAGTTGAGGAGGGAGCAGGATGCTGGAGCGTGGCACGGGGGCCGCAGCCCTCACCTGGCACCATGGACCTCCCCGTTCTTACCTCGTGGTTTAATTTTCTCCTGTCCTGGGTTGCATGATGAAATGGAGGGTGAGGAAGGTGGGGTTGGAGCTTGGGTTTGCACAGCCGACAAGCGAGGGGCAGCGGGGGCCCCGTGTCCCCCCTGGCACCCGCTCAGCCACAGCCGCGGTGTGAACGCTGGCGGAGGTGCCGGTGACGTGTGTCGGGGTGTGCTGGTGTCTCGTTTCGGGTGTGTTCGTCACAGATTCGGTGCTTTCGGTCGTGTCCCCGCTTGGTGTGACCACAGGAAGCGCCAGGAGCATGTCCCCACGCTGTGCCATCCTGGCTCGGAGCGGGAGGAGGAGGGGGCTTGTGGCTGGGCTCCCCCCAACCAGGCGAGAGCATTCCATATCCCCTCTCCCAACATCTTGTCTCTGCAGGATTTTCTGGCTGGGCCCCATCCTGCACAGCCACAAATCCCCTCCGTGGCCACTTTTGCCTCCCCAAAAACCTTCTTCTCCCCATGTCCCTGGGGACGGGAGCGACGGGGCCGTGTCGGGAGCAGTGCCGCCCTGCAGGGGACAGCCGCTCCGGCTCACCCCGAGCGCCCGCTCCCTCCTCGCGCGGCACGTAGCCGGCGGGTGGAAAGGCTTCTCACCTCCCACGGCTCTGAGTCGTTTCCAAGAATCGCTGCTTTTTGCTGTCATATTTCCCAGAGCCTCAGCTGGGTGAGGGTTTCCCTCCCCACCTGCCCCCCGTGCCCAACGTCATCCCGAGCCGCAGCCTGGAGCATTTCCTGTGCTCTTGCCTGCGAAATGAAGAGTTTTGGGGTCTGCAGAGGCTGCAAACCCCCTTGTCCCGACCTGTGCGAGGTGTCAGTGGCATCTGTGTCCCCGGGGTGCTGGGGGCCGGTGGGCACAGGGCTGCGGCTGCCCTCGAGCACCCCGTGCATTGGGGGGTATTGGCTTCAGGTACAGGGAGAAAAAGAAAAAAAACTGGGAGAAAGATTGACTCTAAAGAGGAAAAATCCTCTCTGTAAATCCAGCCTGAAGAGGCCTTTGCTGCTGGTGATAGTGGGGTGCTGGTAGGCGATGAGAGGAGGGTGCCCATGGCCCCAGGTGCCCCCAGCCCCGCTGCAAGGGCATTTCTTCTGGCAGCGCTGCCCAGCTGGCAGCCGGGGAGGAGAAAGGGTTTGTATCAGCACGGACGGGGATGACACACGCCTCGCTGTGGCTTCTCCATCCATCTCGGAGCCGCGCTGATAAAAGCAGCGCCCTGAACCGCCCTGTCCTGCCGCGGAGCCGCCAGCCTGGACACACCTCGGCACCGCTGCCCACACCCTGTATCTCACCACCACCATCTCGGTTCTCATCCCACGCCCAGCGCCGCGCTGGTCCCGGCTCCCCGGACCCCGGTGCCTCTGCAACCCACCCCAAAAGAGCCTTTCTCACTTTTATTTTTTTTAATTTATTTTCTTAGTTTAAGGTGCATCTGAATCCGTTTTTATTGAATTCAGAGCAGTCTGTGCTGTGGATTTTCTTTTTCCTTTTATTCCTAGTGGATGCTCCAGCTTGAGGTTAGAAGGACATAGGACGCACAGGACCATGCTGGCAAGGCAGGCGATCCCCCCGCTGCTTTCCCCATCCCTCGTGGCTGCAGATGAGTCTGAGATTTACTACCAGAAATAGCAAAACTGAAACCTGTTTTGCTCAGGAAAGGGAAAAACTGTGCCATATTCCACCTCGTTAATCAGAATAAGCTCTGTAGAGGCCCCGATGTGACACCAACCATTAGAAATCACCAGGCAGCCCCTATAAGATGGAGCTGCCCTAATTCCAGCCTCCCATCCTGCCCAGTTCGACCCACGGATTTTGGGCAGGAGGGTGGGAGGCTGAATACCTCGGATTTGCCTTTGCTATGGGCTGCATTGGGAAGTTTCAGTGCTTTAAATCAGACAGTCGCACATGTGGGGTCAGTCCCTCTCTGCTCAGCACCAGCTGTGACCCCCAAACCAGCTCCGCTCCCCCGAGCGCGGCGGGGACGTGTTTATTTGAAGGTGAAGGCAACTTGCCCGGAGCCGAGGCCGTGCCGTGGCTGGATGAGGCCGAATTGCTGAGTCAGCGCCTCCGCGCCCGCTGGCAGCAGGGCTCGGATTTGGGGGATTTCGGCGGTGGCAGCTTCCCCGTGGCGCGACCGTCCAGGCTCCTGTGTGTTTTTCCTGGGGTGCAGCAGCCCTGTGCATACTTGATTCCTTTCGCAGTGTCGTGTTTTCCTGCCTTAATGGCTTCAATGGCATCGAAAGTACAAAATTATGTGTTTCATATATTGCAGAGTCGGTTATTTCCTCGCTCCCTTTTGGGCTGCAACGTCTTTAAAAGCATTGCTGGTTTCTGGCGAGATTTCTGACTCCTTGGTAATCGCTTGTAGGAAAGAGCATCTCTTTAGGACTTCCCTTGTTTGCACCGTTTTGGGGGAAAAAAGGGAGAAAGAGGGAGCAGAAATGTTCCCATTATCTTCCAGAAAAGTGACTGCGTGGGGGTCACACCATTAACTTAAATGGTTCATGAACTGGTCTCGGGATGCTTTGTCACGCGGACCTGTGCTGCGGGGGGTTTGTGTAAACCCGCACCGTGCTGCTGCTACATGGAGGGGGGAAAACCCCGTTGTCTCCTGGTTTTGTTGTGATTCGAAGTGTCTTTGCGAGGAGACGGGGACCTGGAGGAGCTCTGCGGGGCTTGGGTGCTGCGGGGAGGGACCGGGGTGACGCGTCGTGGCTCTCTGGGCTGTTGGCTCCGTGAATCCGGATGGTGAAATAAATCTGTAACTCTGCCATTCCTGGACAGGGGGGAATTGGGACCAACCGAGCGGCAGACGCTGGTGCGGGTCAGCATGACACAGCCTAAACCAGCTGAGGATGAAGAAGAGGGAGCGGGGCAGTCGGATGGGGTTATGGGATGGGAGCCAAAGAGAGGCAAAGGCAAAATAATCCCCTATTGTCGCATTCCTACGGACGATTTTGGGACCCCGTGGTCTGCAGCATGCCCGGGGTGGTGACACCCCATATTTGCTGCCCCTGTTACCCTTGGAGATTTGATACGGCTTTGGCAAGTGCTCGGGGAAGAGAAAATACATTATTTGAGAGTCTCGCGCGTCTCAGAAGCTGGAACGGAGAGCGGGGACGGGGGCTGCGTCGTGCCAGTATTGTACCATTTCAGATCTTTATCTTGGCAAAAAGGCTTCCTCGTGGGGATGCGTCAAACTTGAACTTGAGATGTTTCTGTAATTAAAAGCAGGCTCGGGGCTGAAGCGCTCCCGTGGGCTGAGAGTTTTGGGTATTATTAGGGTCTTTTGTTTTATTCCTCTGCTTGTCCTTAGCCAGATATAAATACACAGACGTTTCCCAATGTGTCCGGGAATTAGGAGAAAAAAAAAAAAAAAAGGGAAATGGTGAAGAAAAAGGAGAAATAAGAAGAAAAAAACACAACAAAAAAAGGCAACTAAACCAATCAAACCAACAAGACCATTTAAATAAATAAATGACCTCACCGCTTCTGGGACAGTTACTTGTCCATGTAAAATTGTTATAATTTGTTCTCAATTAAAATGCGGTGCTTAAAATATGCTGATTTCCTACTTCTTGAGACCTGTCCCCTTCCCTGGGGAGGAAGAGGAGGGAATCCCAAGTGACACTTTCTCGCTTCCCTCTGCCCTGGATGCACTGCAGCCATTTGGGATGGATGTTTAAAGAAACCCTCTGGGCTCTGTACGACTGCCTGGCAGCTCCGGCATCGCTCTCGCTGGCGGGGACCTGCCATGGTGGTGCCCCTTGGGCACGGGGGGTGATGCTGCTCGGGGACATCAGGCTTATCCCAGCCGTGCTCCAGCCTCTGGATTTGGAGGACGGAGCCCGTGCAGAGCTCGTGAGTCTCTGCTTCTCCCTGCACTGATCCAGCCCCACCTGATCCTACCTGGACGAGCGAAAGGGCTTTGGATGGGGCATAAGTTTTTTGGGATGTCCTGAAAGGCAGGCGTGGGAAATCCTCAGTGGGAACACAAGGTATTTTAATATTTTCAGTTTATTGGTGTTTTCTCCGCCGTCCCTCCTGATGCCATTGGGGTTGTTGGTGCCGGGAATGGAGCACTCACATGGACGGTGCCTGAGAGCCCCAGCCCCCCATGCCTCCTTCATGGGGAGCATTCAGCTCCATCCCACCCTCCCCTGTCTCCTTCAACCTTTGGATGGAGACAAATGAAAAGCAAACGCTGGCCGGGGCGAGGCGCTGGGAGGACAACACGGCATCGGTGCCATCGCCACCCACCCCACCGGGCAGCTCGAGAGGGGCACGACGCACCCCCTGCCCTCACCCTCCATCCAGGGCATCCCTTAAAAACCTCCCCGGCGCCCCGTTAACCGCGGCCTTTGGAGCCAGCGGCCGGGCGGGAGGCGGAGGACGAGGTTGAACCCGCATCTCTGGGCGCACGGAGGAGCCCGCGGGGAGGGCCGGGGAGGCGCCGAGTTCACGCAGGAGCCCTGGCAAATGGCTGCTTGCTGCGAGGGAGGGTTTCTCTGTTTGTATTCCCATCCCTAATGTGTTTTGATCCCAGCGGGGAAATTTGCACCCTTTGGTATCTGCCGAGACCGTCGAGGAGGTTTGGGACCGCTGTTGATACATGCATCGCAAGCAATTATGTTAAACTACCTCCTCCTCTAATTTCTTATAGGTGCTGCTACCCAATTAACCCCTTCGGGGTCCAATCCTGCAAAGACGAGGCGATGGGGAGTTTGGGGCTCAGCTTTGGGGAGGTGGATAAAAATCCACTGGGGACAAAAGCCGCCCGGCACCGGGTTTCTGTGGGTCGGGCTGTGCAAGTGCCCCGGCCCCGTGAGGGACCTGCTCACCCCTCGGCAGGGCTTGGGGACATCCCAGGGGACAAGAAGGTTGCCCGACTGTGCCCAAAGCAATGGGTTTGCATCGCCTGCGCCTTCGGTGCTGCAGCTCGAGGCTGTGGTCCCGGCCTCAGGAGTATTAATTGAGCAAGCGAAATTATAAGAGGTCCAGTAAATTCACTCCTCTAATTATTTTATTTGCCACATCTAGTAAATTCCACTTCTCCTTTTACAATCACCTGGCATGTAATAACCTCAAAATCACTCCACTTAAAAATGACCAGTATTTTCTAAGCGTAGCAGTATTGGGAGTCAGATTGGGGAAATTAGTTTTGCTGCGTTGTACAAAGAAATCTTTGTGGAAAATGGTTGCAACACCTCCTGCTTTTGAAAGCTTCGGGGAAAACCCCAGGGCACGATTCTCAGCTGGGGTGGAAGAGGGATACCTGCTCCTGCTCCAGCTTTGAAAATAAATGAGAATCGGAGAAGTGGCCATCAATAGTGTATTTGGAAGAGATTGGAGCAAAAGGATCCTCTGGTGGGTGGGGGGTGTTTGGAGAATCAAGTTTCACTGAAGGCTTCTTGCAGAAGGGTGTCGGTGGTGTCTCAATGCCGTGCGTGGGGGCGAGTTGTGCCAGGTGCTGTACAAAGAAATCCCTGCAGGATCCAGCGGCGCGTCCCAAACGGAGCTGTGCAAATGGGCAAGCAGGCTGGGGCGGGATGCAGGTGACGGAACATGCCAGCTCTAAATAGGAATATTTGGGAGCATTGCAGCAAGGACGTTGGTGAGCTTTCCTGCTTTGCAAAGGGTCAGTGTTTTGCCCCGTGCCTCAGTTTACCCATCTGTAAAGTGGATCTAATAATCAGCTGGGCAGTGGGTGACGTGGGAGCGTCGCACGTATGTGGTGGTTGTCCTCGGTGAGGATTTGTTGAGCTGTAGCTGGGACTGCATGTTGTTGCTGGGTTATTAATACACCGTGGCCCCGCTTCCCTCGGGCAGGATTTGTGCGCTCAGGAGGACAGTGTGAAGGGTCACGGATTGGAAAAGAGGAGGGAAAAAAAAAGTCAATGCTAAAAGGCAAGTTTCATTTCAGGGAAGACAAGAGCTAAAGGACCAGAACTATCAAACAAAACCACAAGATCACATCAGATGTCAGGGCAGGACATGTCTCGTTTCTCCCTCTCGAAAGGGCTTATCAGTGCAACCAATCGCTTTAATGATGTGGCGGAGGGAGGAAGAGGATTTGACTCAGAGTGAGATGAAATTTAGTTCCTAAGACCCTTCTCTTCCGCTGCCGGAGACCAGTCACCTGTTCTGCAGTCAGCCCAAGACAAACCATATCCTGCAGCGGAAGGTGCTTAGACATGATTTTGCATTATTTGCTCTTACTCTTTCCAATGAATTTACGCACCATAGTGGTTGAGGGGGGAGGAAGATGAGGGACCCAGCACGCGAAGAGCATCCCTGGTGCCCGCCTCGGCCTCCGAGCCTCTGCATCGAGGACGATGGCAGCGGGAAGGTGCTGAGCCCCGTGCCGCCGTGCCTCCCACATGGAGGTTCCCAGCTGAGCTCATCCCAAATCCCCCCGTGGGAGCAGGCAGCCGTCTCTGCAGAGAAGATGGAGGGTGCTGGGCAGGTAGCGTTGCTCCAGGGCTCTCGGTTATAGCGTTGCGCCGGGTGTGCTGGCAAAGCTCAGCGGGAGCCGTAATTATCCGGCAGTCTCTGGAGACGAGCTCAATCCTGGGATCGGGGGATATTAGCATCCAAAATGTCAGGGCTCAGCTCCAGCTCTGTCCTAGGGCAAAGGGGAAACCTGGCGCTCAGCATCCTCAAACCTTGGGAAAGTTTGGGTCTGATCCGGGTTGCGCCGCATTACCGAGAACACAGGACCGGTTGGCACAATCCTGCTCTGCCCAGTTGGCTGCCACGGGGCCCCACAGCGTCAGGTATGGCTCATATCCATCTGCTGGACCGTGGCACGTTCCTCGCACAGGTCTGAACCCAGCAGATGGTCCTCCCCATCCTGGGCAGAGTATCCTCAGCTGGTGTCACCCAAAGGAATTTGATGCGCTTGCCCTAATGGAACAGGTTATTAAGTGGGAAAAACCAGCTGTACTGGTACCAGGCAGGTCCCATCTCAAGTCATTAGATAGCAGGCGTGAGCTCACCGTGAGCTGGCATCACTCCACTGATCTACGCAGCGACAGCTCATACGTGCAGCAGAAAATCTGATCTCAGACGTGACTGAGGCAACACCAGCTGGAGGTACTTGAGATCTGGCTGCTTCCTCCCGAGCACCCAGCTTTGAAATCTTTGAATCAGGGGTTTTGCTTAATTCCGTGAGAAATGGATCGCGGGTCCATAAATGAATTTTACCTTCCTGGAAATGAAAAAAAAAAAAACCAAAAAAAGGCAGTGAGGCTGGTGGTTTTTGCAGCCTGTTGTGAAAGCTGCTGTATTTCCCGCAGATGAGCGCCGATCTGCCGGTTCGTGACACACGGGGTGAAATTTTCAGATCTGCAAATCAAAACTTTTAAAAACCACCCAATTCGCTCTGCAGTCGCCGCGTCAGATTTTCGGAGGTCTTTGAGGACGGGACGACGCGGGAAAGCACTTGTGAGAGTTTTCGGCGAGGCACGAGCGAGCCAAACGCTTAAACCTGGTGAATTCCACCCGCTCTGTCGCCGAGAATGTCCCTGACTTTCCCTGCGCTGTGAATATCTCGGCAAATCCGGAGAGACTCAGTCTCCCCGCTGAAGCCCTGGGAACGGGGAGCCCGTGTCCTTCAGGGATTTGTCCTGCATGGAAATTCGGGCGCGATGTTCCTTTTGAGTGAAACACGGGCCGCGGCACTCACATCCCAGGAGCTTTTGGAAATGCTACTCTAGATTTCGGTTTTAATATCGGAATTAATGCCCTGCTTTGTTTTCCTTCCAGAGGGTTTAGCTTCGGGGTCTCCCAGTGTAATAAAAAGCCGCCGTCGGATTTATCGGAAGCCGCCTCCCGTGGCAGGCAGAGAGGCAGAGGCGAAGTCAAGGGGCTGAGCCGTGAGCGAGAGGAGAGCAGGGGCTTGTGAAAAGCAGCTAATCAATACCAGGCTGCCTCGAGCGAACATCTCTCCCGCTGCTGGAGCTTCAGACAGTAAAAAACCTCCTGTAAATGCAACATATCTCTGAGCTTCCTGCCAGCTGGCCGGGAGCCAGCCTATTTCCTTCAAAAAGAGGGATATTTATTTTCATCCTTTTAGAGGCAGCCAATTCATCTCAGACCACCACCAGCTAAAAAAGCTTTATAAATTAGCAGCCTTTTTTTTTTTTTTGGAGGGGGGGGAGGTTTGTTGTTGGTTTTTTTTTTTTTAATTCTCTCCGCTGCCCCCTTAAATATTATTTTCCTTTCGTTGTCGGAGTCGGTGTAAATGCTCTGCCAGGACGTGCGAGCCGAGGCGCATTGCGACACACTCCCCTTTCTCTCCAAGCTGGAGAAAGACAGTAGCAGTAGTGTCTCACGAAAGCCAGAGGAAACCAAAGCAAAGCCTCGCCGTGACCGATTCTCCCTCCAAATGGCGTAAGCAGGCCAACTTCAAACACGGGAATAATGAGTTATCTGTGCCTGACTTTGTTCGGCAGCAGAAGAGACGGTTCCTGCTAACGTTTTCCTCCTGTGAACTTCTGGGCTTCAACTTTTAGAAGGGGGCTGAAGTGGTGTTGGCACTTGCCGGCTGCTGCCGCTCACCGGAGCTCGGTGGAGATCTCCGTCATCCTCCATGGAGACGTCATGTTTGAGTCCCTTCCAGCTGCCGGCGCTGCGGGCAGCCCAGTTCCCGTCTCCACGCTGTCCTCCCCTCCCTCTTTCATTGGCCATGGGCTCCACCGAATTCTTCTCGGCCGGGAATTTCCCATGGCGAGTCTCGAGCTGGAGGTGGGTTTCCAGGGAATACCTGAGGGATGTTCATGTCTTGTGTTGTAGGTGCGTAAAGATGAAACCACCCCGACGTCTGCTGTAAGGGACAGGCCCGCTGTTCCCATAACACAGGCGTTTCACATGTGGCTTGTTTCTGGAGCACATGCTGGGACTTGATAGTCTAGCCGAGACTCTGACTGGGAAAAAAGTCAACCCTCTGTAGAGGATTGGCGTGTCTCTCTGAAGTACCTATTTTGAGGGCTATGAGAGGGATTTGAAAGGTGTTTTGCACATTGAGCCGGAGTTTGATCCGCTGCTGATTGCTTTCTTGTGGTCCATCCTCATCGACATGTAGAGACTAAGCCACGGGGCTGTGTGGAGCATGGCTGCACGGGTTGCTCCTGGTGAGCTCCTTCCCGGCTAAGCCGTGAAAGTTGGAGGATAATATTTGAGCAGAACCTTGAGTGGAGGATGGTGGGAGCTTGCCGGTGGGATGCTTGGAGCCTTGCTTTGAAGGTGGATGAGTGGGGATCTCTGTGTCTGCTTATGGCTCAACTTGAGCTACTGTCTCCTGGTTCTTGTCTCCTCCCCAGTGGAGCTAAGGAAACGATCTGCAAGCATGTGTGTTAATGAACATCCCCCCATCTCCAGCTGAAACGTTCCCCGTTTCCTTCGCTCCAGCTTGCTGCCAGCGTTTCGCAGCAAGGCGCCTGGGGAGGGCCAAGCCACATCCCACCATCTGCTCTCCCTCCCTTTGGTAGCACAGGGCTACGAAGCGGGACGGGAACGAACGTGATGCCCAAATCCAAACCTGCTGAGGTCGGAGAGCAGGCTGTGCAGCTCCCCATCTCTCCCAACTGTAACCCCATCTACATCTAAACACAGATGAATCAGGGCACCGGGACCTCCAGGCACCCCAGAGAGTCTTTTTTCAAACCAAATCTGCCAGCTCTGAGATTTTGATGTCACTCAAGCCATGAAGCTCCTGGAGCCCTTTTCTACCTTTGATCAACTTTATATTCTGCATCTCAGCAATGCGGGGAAATAAGCTGCTTTTGGTGAACATTGTGGACACCCCCCACTGCCTGGAAACCCCATCCAGGTCCCACCTTCGGAAGCCACATCAGGTTGCGCGCTCTCAGAAGGAAAAACAGGGTCTGTTTGGTCTTTGAAATGTTTTAATGCAGAAAGCATGTCTTTAAATCGTAGCTTTGAGGGTCCGAGCTCCAGTGCGGCGCACACTGTTTCACTGTCTGCATTCCAAAGAAACACCCAAAACTTCCAGTATGCTTCTTATTACCGGCCTAAAGTGTCAAATTCACATCAGCTCTTCCAGCTGGGAAGTGTTCAATGGGATCGTTTGTTTGATATGCTGATACAGATCTTGTTATTACATCAGGATCGGAGGTGATCTGTCAATGTTTACATCATGTCATGTTCAATATCGGCGTTAACTGATTCGGAAACCCGATCCGGCGTTAAAACCCTCGCGCTGTTGACAAGAAGTGCCTAAGGTCAGTAGCTGCCATCGTTTTATAGGACTAAGGGCTGTTGTTTCCATAAATATTGACCGACAAGCCAGTGCTAGCACAGCTGGAAGCGCAGTGCAAAACCTCCGACCCGACAGCAGGTTTTGCGCCTCAAAAATTCACAGGTCAGGGTGATTAAGACTTCTCAGACAGATTTCTTGGGATGAGGTCTGGAGCTGTTTGAAGTCACTTGAAAATCCGCCCACTGGCTTCAGGAGGCTTTGAGTCAGTCCTTGGGTTAAGCTAGAAACCACCTTCCTCTTCTCTAAGGTATGAGCTATTGTTCACTTGACGGCGTTGGTTTCCTCTCCGTGACAGCTGCGGGTAGATGGGGAAGGGCTTTTAATGAAGCCAACCGCTGCCGAAATTAAAAAGCTCAGGTCGTTCTGATGAAAGAAACCCATTAATAGCGATTCTCTCTTGCGTGACAGAGTCTGACGTACCCAGCTCAAAGTGACAAGTGGCAGGAAGTCCTGGGGAGACAGCCTGTACCAAAGAGGGGGTGGCAGTCCAAGTTGGTGGGGTTTAACTCATTCTCTGCCTTGTTTCGTACAGTTTAGCGCTGCCAGGTCTCATCCATGGAGATGGGGTGGGATATGAACTGGAGAGGGTCTAGGAGAGCTGGGAAGGGTCCAGATCCCACTGCAGCTCTCCTCTGGGCTTTCATTCCTAAGAGAGCTCTTGTGTTTGCCTTGACATATATTTGATTCAAGTTTTCTGCTTTATTTTTGTCAGAATATTTTTAGGGTTTTGGGGTTTTTCACTGGTAATTGCTGGGTCTCCCCACAAACCAGCCCCTTTTCGAGGGTGTAAGTGCAGCACTGCTATTTACTCGAGGCTTGAAAACCCCATGGGGCTGCGCCCGCGCTCAGACGGGACGGGGACCAGAGCAACCACAGCGCAGCACGACGCAGCCACATGAAGCCTTCGGTTAAGTCGTTCGGCTGAATAATCTTTAAAAACATTATCTGCCTGGACATGGCTTGATTTATTTTTCAGGATTTTTCTCCGTCACATGCCAGATACTACTGCAGGATAGGGTTTTAGCTGAGACAGAGGCAGAGAATTTAATTTCCATGAAATTTCTGTGGGACTTGGTCTTTGAAGTCCTTTTGGCTTCTCTGCTAAGCTCTGCCTGAGAAAACTGTGAAAAGGGAAAACGTGAACCTATTTTCTTCTTTTGTGCTCAAACTTATACTGAAATAATAAAACGTGGAGCAAAACAAGACACCTCACTGCACACGTGTTGTCCCTGGGGAAAGCACACGTAACACGTGAGAGATGCCACTCGTGTCTCCGAAGGGCCTCCGCTAACGCAGAGATGCCCGAGGTCCAGGGACACGCAGAGAACAGAAGAGATGTTTTATAGTGTTGATTTGAGGTTTCCTTGGTTTACTCCACACAGCAGGGAAAATACAGTTTCAAAATACTGCCAGGTTTTGCTTCCCACCGGCAGTTCGTCCTTACCAAGTTTTGCTCGCAGGCGTCAGTGGTTGTCGTTCGGTTTGGACATTTACGGACCCGGGAGCCTGGGGATTACAGAGTTTGGGGGGGACAGGGGGGCTCACCTGGATGTGGAGCTCCCAGAGGAGGGTCAAAGCCCCTCAAAACCTGTGCCTGGGAGCGGTTTGCTGTGAGGAACCCTGTGGAGCAACACCATGGCAGGGAGCCCCGCAGGGAGTGCGAGATCCCCTCCGGAGCCGATGCTCTCCCCTCCCATCCGAGCCATCCGGCACCTCTGCAGACAGCCTGGCAAGCTCAGCCTGAGCGCGACGAGCCAAGCAAACGCGCGATCAGAAGATATCAGACATCAGATATAAAGACGGGGAAGTCTGGGGACTTTCTGTGACTTTGCTATAAATTGATACCGAGCTCATGCTACGCAGACCGGGGGGAAGGGGGGTGCGAGCATGAGGTGGCTGCATTTTGCACCTTTCGAATGCATCACTTTTCTTCTTCAAAGCCACTGAGAACCGAGCTCGACTTGGTGGATGTTGGGCCTTAGGCTGGATCTGATAAGGCTCAGCGCTCAGCAGAGCTGCAGAAGGGTTCCTTCCCAGCTCCTCTCCTACATCCCTGGCGTGCCCGCACACCTCCCGTGCCCCCCGAGCTCTGCTCTCCATTACGCCCGGATAAAGCCTTTGCCACCTCGGGAAGGTCCTTCCATGACAGGTGCAAAGAGCTGGGGGTGCTGCACGGCCGACTGGCTGCGGCAGGTAAGGAGCAAGGAGAATCCAAGAAGCCGGCACTGATGTAAAACTGAAGCAGCTCCGGCTTCTCTGGAGTCCCTCCAGCTTTGCGCGGGTGTAACTGAGACTGGAATCCGGCCCAGAGAGAGTGAAGCCGTTCGGCGATGATTAATATAGTAAAATGCGAAAGTTATGTATCAAGTGTATTTCATGCGCCTCTTGCCTCGGGACAATTAGCATAAATTTAATAATTATTGCCCTGTGCCAGCAGCTGCTACCTAAGGAGCTGGGAGTGCTTTACAAACGCTCATTAGTTGCTGCCCTGCCTGGGGGAGGGAGGTGAATATTCTCCCCAGTTTACGGGTAGGAAAAGAGGAACAGAAAGCAGCAAAGTGAGATGGCCACGGCGTGGTACCAGGCAGGGCAGCCCCCATCCCTCCTCCTGCACCTTCTCCGGCCCTGCCTGGCTCTGGCCCTGTTGGGTGGGCAGAGCTGGGGAGGGGGCAGGAGTCGGACGCGAGTTTGTTTTCTGTGCACTGAGCAAACGCTGTAGAAAATACTTAAAATTCAGTATTTCTTTTGGTGGCTCCCCAGTCAACACCCTGCCAGGAGATGGGGTTTCTCCTGCCTTGCACGTGTCCCCCCTCCTTGTTCCGAGCAAGCGAGGGCTGGTGTAGGCTGGTCGCTCGGGCATGGCACAGGGCACCCTGACCCCGACACCCACGTCCTGCTCCCTGATCAGATGGTGACTTACTGCACGATCTGGGGCCTCTCACATGGGTCAGTCCGTGTCCCCCCTTCAGCCAGCTTTGTCTGTCTGAACTACAAGCTCTTCCCGTGTGTGTGTGTGCCATGCAAAGCCCCCGGGGCCGATCGCTGCCAGGGCTGCCGGGCATTAACCCCCGTGCGAATAATGGCAAACTGCGAAGACGGAGAACGCGCTGACTTTGTGTGTAACCAGAGCGCTCCAGCCAAAGGGTAACCCATTAGATATCAGACTCTCTTATCATGTTCCAGGGCACAGACAAAAGCTAGAAGACCAAGCCAAACCCTTCACCGACCGCTACGGGGAGCTGGAACGGCTGCGCCAGTCCATGAGAGTCACCCCAACAACACCCAACCCCCGCGGATCCCTCAGCACCCCGAGCCACTTTGGGTCCCAGGCTCAAACTCCAATACAAGGTAACTGGCTGGGTGCCCCAGCCTGGCGTCGCACCCCGAACCCTCGTGCTCCCGACACGGCCGGGCAGGGAGCGCAGCCATCCCGGCCGAGCAAGCTTCCCTCGGGATGGTGTTTTAGGGCTGGAGTCCAGCTGTCCCCCGGGTAAGAAGCCTTGCCTGGGGGACAAGCCAGGGAGGGGTTTGGCTGGGTTTTTGTCTCTGGAAGCCTTTTTGCACCCACAAAATCAACAGGCAGCTGCTGAATCGGAAACTCAAGTGATTTCGCTCTGTGCACCATTAGACATGGGGTCCTAGGAAAATCCGAGCAGTTTCAGCAGGAACCCCAGGGAGATCGGAGAAACGTACTTTGAATCCAGTAACTTCTTTGACATGAAGGCGCCCGCGTAGACGGTTAAGCACCAACTAGAAAGGGTGTATTATACTTTACATGCTAATCCAAATGGTTTCTTATCTTGTTGCATTGTATTTATGCCAAGTCTGGTGATCCATCACCCAGCTCCAGCATAATTCCCCACACGTATGCACACCTGCATGGGCGCACGCGTGCGCGCACACACACAGAGGCTTTGCTCTTCCCATATTTGCCATCAGCATAGCTGAGCCCTCGGGTGTTCCCTGTGAATCTGCATCGTAGCTTGTTGCCAGGAAAGAGGTAGGGATTGCCACCGGAGTTACTCAAGAGAGGTTGGTCTGCTCATTCCCAATTTCAGCCCCGAACTAAGCATTGCTTTTGAAAACTCTAGAATAGTTTGGGTTAGAAGAGACCTTCAAGATCATCTAGTTCCAACCCCCCTGCCATGGGCAAGGACACCTTCCACTACACCAGGTTGCTCAAAGCCCCATCCAACCTGGCCTTGAACAATTCCAGGGATGCGGCAGCCACAACTTCTCCGGGCAAAATATCCTCCTGCCTTGCTGCTCCCAGCTGGCTGCACTTCTCAGCCCAGCCAGATGCCACCAGGATGTGCTAAGAGAGACCATTCTCCTGTTCGCATGCGAGACGTGGTCCTCCATACATTTTTCATCTTGATGCTGTTCTCCTTTGCAAATCGGCAGAAATACTAACAGGGATTGAAGAGATAGTATTTAAGCTGTTTGCATTTTGAGTTTTGGTGAAAAGTGGCGCTTCTTGGAAGGTTTCATATGAAACGTTCCGAAAGCCTTTGCGTTGCATTTTCAGAAGTGACACAGCTCAGACACAGATGTTTGAAAACCTCAGTGTCATTGGCAAAGAGGGCATCTCAGGCACAAAAACATGTTTGAGAACGTTACCTGAACTGTAAAAACTGCCCCGCTCCTCCCAACCCAAAATTACAGTGAAAACTTAATTTGTTTCTCATTGAAATGCAAATCTTTATGCTTGGAATTTTCATTGATACTAGCACGGTTTATGAGAGGAACCCGGGCATTTTGTGTAGGATTATCATTTGATTTTGGTTAAAAAAAGCAAGAGGGAGAAGGAATTTCATAGGCTCATCTCACTGGCTGCATAATAAAGAGATTCTTGGGGGAAGAAAAAAAGACACGTATTTTAAATTAGCACAGCCCCCCGTAGTGCCAGAAACCCAAAGAGCGTCGTTTGGAGCCCAGAATCAGGTGATGACACAAATTCAACAAGAAAAAAAATGAAACTGGCCACAAGCTACCGTCTGTGCCAAATTCCCAAATGTCAAGTGACAGCAGGAGTGGAGACACACAAAATTAGCCATCTAAAATCATTCCTGCGGAGTGAATCCAAAGTGCCAGGAATGCTGCAGAAGGCAGTTCGTGCACGCTCTGCTCTTGGCTCCCTTGTTCCCAAGTTGGAGGAACTGTCTTAAAATTACTGTGGGCTCTTACCAGCGTAACTGGGAGCAGAATCAGCTCAGTCATTTTAATCTCAGCCCTGTCCTTTTGACATGACGCTGACTATAACCAATCCTAATAATAAAACCTCCACCTCTTTCTCTCGCACACACACGGCTTATTCACAGAGATCATAATTTTTACCCAAGCAAGTGGAGCCTGCCCTGTGCCAAGAGCAACACAGGAGTTAACAGGCCTGTAATTCTCACGACTTGGCACGTTCTTGGGTAACACACACGAGAAGCCGATTAGCAAAAAAGCATAACGAGATATCGGTTAGGAGGGACTAACGGGGCAGGCTGGAGTTCATCCGGCCCCCGCTATCCTTTCCCTGGGTGCTTCCCAACTTTAATGGTTTTAGCAGTTTTGCATCCCGTTGCAGGGATTAAAAGGGGGCCGGCGAGAGGCAGGTTTTCCCTCCGTGAGCACCTACGCCTGGCAGCCCTCCGCTCATGTGCCGGAGGTGGTTGGCCTCCCGCTTCTGCTGACCGAGCAGTTTGCATGAACGCTTCCTAATCTGCTTCTGGCAAAACCGGGCTGGGGAGCTGAGATGCTCAGAAAGAGCCTGGTTCACCGAGGGGGGATTCAGGCACCCCAAATTCCTGCACACAGCACGTGGGGTTTGGACTTCGAGGCAGACAGGCACGTAGGAGACAGCGTTCGTCTTTGGAAGCAACTGGGGTTCTCTGGAGATGTGTTTGCTCTGGCGCAGTCCAATCTGTCCTCCCTGGGAGCGAAAGCTGTGGCCGCAGTGGAGATCACGGCAAGGAGGCTGGTGTAAATGGGAGAAGAATCTGGCCCTCAGCCATTTGCCGAGGAGTTTCAGTAAAGCAGCCCGTGGAGGTTATAAATAGCCCCCATGTAAAATGATCATCCTGAGGTTAAATGGTCTCAAACCAAAAACCTCCCGGTAAGAGAAAACCGATCGTTTCTGAAGGGCATGCCAGGAAACATGGGAGGAGAGCGGGCTCAGCACCGTGGCCAAGCGGGTCAGATCCTGCTCTCCCGCTGGTTTCCCACTGCCCAGTGTCAGGGCATTTCAGTGGCTTCAGCCTTACCTCGTGCAGGTGGGCAGAGAATCGATCCCTTCCTGTGTCTGTCTGCAAAGGGGACAGACATTTGCATCCCTCCACACACCCATTTCCACTGCTTTAGGGGGAAAATAAAGTAATTCTGGATTCACCCCAGTGTAGCTGTAATGAGAATCTGGCCTAGTAGCCAGGTAGGTAGGACACGCAGACCCTCATCTCGCAGCAGCCAGCGTTGCTCCCCTGGCTTCAGCAGAGCCATCTGCCTCCGTTGAGGATTTGGCCCAATACTTCTCCAGTGAGGTCTGGAAAATCTGAGGGTTTGAAATCCCAGCTCTCCCGTCTCCGCAGCGAGACACCAAGCTGTCATTAGGATGGCTTGAAACGGTCCCTTATTACGGGGCATGCGAAGCCAGAGCCTTGCCTGCTTGCTTCATCTCGAGTTTTGTCTTCTGAGTTCAAAAACTCAAGTAGCTCGGAAAAGCGAAGCAAGATGTTAAAGGAACTTGCTTCCACCCGCCTTCGGCTGCTCCTCGGGGCCTCCCTGCTCGGGGGAAGTGGGATGGTGACAGACACACATCATCCCGGGGAGAAGTGGGATGGTCCCGGCAGCCCCCAGTTCTCGGCACGATGCTTTGCCCTGGCCCCGGTTTCCACAGTGGTTCACGCTGAACCGTTTTATTCCCGTTGCAGCAGAGGGGACGGCCCATGCAGCCGGCTCCTCTCTTCTAGCTTTGTGGTGGAAACATCTTCGACCACTCCAAAGCAATCGTGCGCATCGTCCGGCAACACGGAGGGGCCCTGCGTACACGAGGACCATTGCAAAGTGATTTTAAATTCGATCTCCTCAGTAACAGAGCAAGCTGGTTTGATGAATGCGCTCAACATCCCCTTGCACGCTCTGCGTATTGCTCCAGCAAAACCAAATTCCCTTGGCTTCACGGGGAGAACAGTAATGGCTGGATCCTTTTGCAAACTCCGTCCTGCCTCTCCCAGCCTCAGCATCTGCTGAGCGGTTTGGGAGACGTTGTCTTTGCTGGTGAGGAGCTTTCAGGTCTCCTGATCTGGAAACTGCTCGATTTTCTCCAGTTTGATTTCCAATCCATTACTCAAAGCAGCGTTTTTAACACAGGCCGGTCATCAGCAGAATGTTTCACCATCTGCATTTAAAGTAAAAATCTCTCTCTCTTTTTCTTTTTAAATATCCATTTTTAAAGTATTACATTACTTTTAAGAAGCCTCTTGGCATAGGCAGCAAGTGCCCTATTGTTTCCGAAATGCAACGTGGCTGCTCTGAGGTTAAGTCCTGAATTATGGGCCCAGCAAATACACTGAATTGCTGCTTCCTAATCCCTGTCCAGATCGACTTATGGTTTCTTTAAAATATCCGTTTCTTAATGGATAAAAACATTCTACCATGGGCAGAGACTTAAATTGTTTCCAAAGGAAGCCAGGCAAGCATTAGTGGGAAGAAAACATATTGTGGGATTCAGCTTCAGCCTCAAAGGAAGGAACACGCTTCAGATGGGTTTCCTGCCTGCTTTCAGGCTCCGCGGGCTTCTGTGCCTATCTTTAAACTGCCCTTCTGCTCCTCGCAATTACATCTGCCCGCTGCGCAGCCCGTGGCCCTTAAATGGGTTTGGCGAGTAACGGTCAAAGATGAACCACAGGCCGGTGCTGGATGGCAGCATCCCCCGAGGGATGCTCCAAGCACCCGCGGCCGCCGCTTTTGCCGCTGACGTGCAGCCGCCGCCGTCGTCCCCCAGCCACAGCTCCGGGTGCCGAGGCGCTGCAGCTCGTACGAAACAGCGGCTGAGCTTGCAACGAGCCCGGCTGAATTTGCCGGGGCTCCAGGGATGCCATCCCGCCTTTGACGTGGGGTTCTCGCCGTGCTGGGATCCTCGCCGCCAGATTCAGACTGCCGCTGGGGACCCTCCAGCCCGGGGTCTCCGCGCTGCCGGGCTGCGCGGCCGCGGTGCAGCCCAGGAGCGGCGGAGCAGGGCAGGAGCCCTGTCTCCCATCATCACCCCCAGCAGCCTCCCGCTCCGCAGTGGGTTTCCCATGGCAGACTTGGCCTGGCCCAAACCTGCTCGGCAGGCAAGGTGGTCTAGCTGCAGGCTGGGTTGTAAATCCAGCAACTTCCTTTTATGTAGTCAGGGCTTGTTAATTTTTTTTAATACCCTTTGAATACAGGTAAAGAGCAAAGCGCGGGCAGGCCAGAGGGAGTGCCGGCAACCAAGGGAGCGCTTCCCAGTTCAGCCCACCCACCCGCTCCAATTAGCACCGTTAGCTTATTCATTAGCTTGGCAGCGGGGATTGAGCCCGGTGCGGTGTGTGCCGGGCAGGGGGATGCGGGCAGAGGGCTCTGGGGATGGCAAGGGGAAGAGAGAGGCTGTTGCGGGAGAGGAAGCTGGGAGAGCCCGGCTTGTTTAGTCTAGCAAAAGGCAGGCTGGGAGCGGAGCTGATGGCTCTGTGTAAATACATCCTAAACATCAGGGAGGGAGAGGAGCTAATGTAAGCTATGAAGGACAGTGCTGGCACAGGAGATGGGGCTGAACTGGCCCCGAAGAAAGCCCGACTGGATGTTAGGAGCAGGGTCCTCCCCAGAAGGGTCCAACGAACGGTTGGGAGCATCCCAATGGACCCCGACGGGTTTGCAGAGGAGGGTGAGATGTGATGCGTGATTCACTGAGCCGGGAGTACCTGGGAACATCCCTGCCCCACTGCCCTGCGCCTGCATGGACCGGGAGGCCGTGGCTCAGCATATTTGGGGTCCAACTGAAAGTGCTGAGAGAGGACCCAGGCGAGCAGAGCCCGCGGTGCTCACTGGGGTGGCTTTGGGGGCTGCGCATGGGGCTGCACGGCAGCACACGGTGCGTGGAGAGCATTAGAAACCTGAGCAGCAAACACGCTCGGCAATCTTGAGGTGGTGCCTGGCGATGCTGTGATAAGCGACGGTGTGTGTTGATGTGTTTGGGTTTGGGTTTTCTTCTTTTTTCTCAAACTCTGCAGAGGAAGTACTTGCACCCAGTTTGTGAGCTGGTTATATCTGATATAGAACAATTGCTCCATGGGCGTGTAATAACGGATGCTGTTCACACCCTCATTTTTTTTCAACACCTCCCCTCCTCCCCCAAAATAAATTTTGCTCTATTTTTTGTGGGGTGAGAGGAAGGGGCCATTTTCTTTTTTAGTTGGCTCTGACTTGGAAACAAATGAACTCGTTAACATATGTGACAGAGGTGTGAGAGCGTGCCCACATGCGTGGGTGGAGAGGAGAGCGGCGCCTTCTCTAGAGATGAGCTGGGTCTTCAGAGATCAAGTGCAGCTCGTGCACCTTCCCGTACAGAGCAGATTCTCTCCATCTTTGGCCACCTGCCTCTCCCAGATGGAGGCATTACGATCAGGGGAAGGAAGCAGGGAGGAAGAGAGGTCAGAAAAATGCTGAAAGACAACTTGGAGGTCCAAGCATCACAGAAACCAGTAGAGAAAAAATAGCCAAAGGTATATACAGAGAGAGAATTTCTGTCCCCGCTCCGTTTCGCATATGCATGCGTATTATATACATGAGCATAAAGTATCATTAGCGTTTACATTGTTGTCAATCATCATGGCATAAGACAGGAAAGGAGGTTTTTTTCCCCCAGGCTAGATTTTTCATGACAATTTTGCAAGGCATGTATATGCATATAAATAAAGCAATGATATATGGCCAGGCTGAAGATATTTATATATTTTATACACTTGGAGAGTGCCACACTATCAAGTTCCCTTTAAATTTCCTTTATTCTCTCTGTGCGTGCCACACGCTTTGTATATTTGTGCATGTTGCGTAATGTACACGCACTTAGGTTTACTGCTGGCTTTATTCAATAAGCCACTGCACGTTCCCCACATCTCTAAATCGGGGACCAGGGAGTGACACCTTGGGTGCTGTGGAATTGCTCAGGTTCCATATGTCACTGCACAGCCCCAGACGATCTGATCATCCCCTCCCACTGCTGTACATGGAGCCCCAGTGCTGTGCTCTGCCCACACGCCCTGGGTCAGCTTGTTCAGTTGTCCACCTCAACTCTTTCCATGCTGCAGCACTGAAGAGGTCCTGACGTTGCTTTTGCTGCCCTTTCCTGTCTCCAGGCAGAACAGGCCTTTTCCTGGGTTAGGAGACAGTGGGATACCCACCGCTTTGCTGGGCTGGATGCTCGTCAGTGCCGCTGGTCTCTAAAACCTCTTGCAGGGTGCCTTGCCTTGGCTCCATGAGGGCTTCCAAGGAACTCAGAGCAGATCCGCCAATCCTGACCCAGCAAAGGCACAGGGACCAGTATCAGTCCATCCAAGGCAGCTCCCAAACCCGCCATGGTCTTTAGGGAGGTGGCTGAACACACCCAGAGAAACCTCTGTGGTCGGCAGCCTCACGGACCAGCCTCCCCACCTCCGTGCTCCGGACCAGCCCTCGCCGCCCTGCCCGGCTCTGCCACGAACCCGCCGAGGTTTAGCTCCCATTACAGGCAGCTCTTTGCATTTATCTCCTTGCCATCGCCCCAAGAAAAGACCCGTATTGTCTCCGAGGCGAAAAGAAAGCTGCTGTGTCACTCAAGCGTGGTTGTTTTATCTGGAAAGGGGCTGAGCCGCTTTGAAAGCCTGTTTCTATCCGGCTCCACGTGCGGGGGGGACTCGAGGGTCCTCAAAAGGTGCAAATTGCAGCTGCACAATTAAACACCGGGGTGTGTCCCGGCCTCGGCGGTCCCCTGGGCAGCACAGCCCTAACGAGGAGACAGTGGCATTACTAATCAGGGCTTTGACCTTTACATGGCTTTTATTTAATACACATTCCACACTTCCCCAAACTCCCATCCAAAACATTGACATTTCCGCTGATAGATTGGGTCAGATTTTGGAGTAGCTGGGGGACTCAATTCACTCTTACAATGGTTAAATTCTTACAGCTAAATGGGCTTATTCAGTTAGTGCAGCAGCTGGTGCGATTTCGAGAAGAAAATAAACATTTCCTTCAAATATTTTGATTGGCAACTGGACAACTGAAATACTCAAGCTCAGATTGCCAGGGTCCAAAAAAGCAAACGGGGGCTGGACGGCGAGTACGCGAAGCAAACCGTAGTAAATTCTCGGAGGCAGCACCGCCGCGCAGACGTGCGTGTGCGCGGGATGCGCTGGGCTCTGCCTCCGCGGGAGAAGGGGATGGACGACAAGATGTGATTTTCTAAAGCACGTTGTCGGCCGCGATGTGGAAGCTATTTCCTTGGCGTTCGCTCCGCACGTCGCTTGCTCCGGGTTGCCGTTGATGGCTGGCTGGGCGTGACGGAGGGTGGCTTTGCTGCTGCGTTAGGTGGTTATGGAGGGTATTAATGGCGATGTTTTGTTTGGACCTTGCTGGGGCTGTTTCAGCAGAGATCTCCTCGAACGCAGGGCTGGAGGGCCGATGTCTCTGGCCGGCGTGGCGGGCGCGGGGCTGCGTGGTTCCAGCCTGCGTGGATCCGTGAGGTGGAGGGACAGCCTTGAAATGAGGGAGCAGGGATGGAGGGGCAGCCCCGAGGTGAAAGAGACGGGATGGAGGGGCAGCCCTGAGGCGAGGGCGCCGAGGCGGAGGACGAACCCCTCCGCCCAGGCGCTGGGACGGCGCAGGGTTCTCCGCCGCGCTCCCGGCCCGCGCCCGCTCCCGCCGCGCCGGGTGCCGGTCCCCGCCCGGCGGCTCCCCCTGGCGGCCGCCTCCCGCCGCGGGCCCGGCGGCCGTCGCCCCCTGCTGGCGGCGGGACGGGCGGCGGCCGCCGCTTCCCCGCGCCCCGGGCAGCGCTGCCCGCCGGGCAGCTCCGTGCCTCAGCCCGGCGCGGCGATCCCGCCTGGGTGTCGCGGTGGGGAGCGGGGACGGACGGGCTGTGCCTCCCCCGCGGCTGCTGGGGGCCACGGGCAAACGGAGACCCGCGTTATACGGTTGGCACAGCCGGGGGAAGGCTGAGCAGCCCCCCCAGATAACACACGGACAAAACACACAAGTGGGGATTGTTTTGGGGTTGTTTTGTTGTTTTTTTTCAGCCTCGGACTGGTTGGGGAAAGCTGGAGCTTTATTCTGGGCCAGACTGTACAGCCCAGTGACGGTGGTCAGCTGTGGCCACTCGGATGCCCCACTCGCTCCGTGGGGCCGTGGATTTCCCGAGGGATTTGCTCTCCAAGGGATTCGCACCCACACGCACTCAGGCTATAGCGGCCCGACCCTGCGGAGTGCTGGGGGGTTGGAAGCCGGGCACCCGGAGAGCTTGCCCGCTGCCCGCCCATGCTCTGCAGGCGGTAGCCCCGGTGTCTCTAGACCCGACAGTATCACTGTGCTTTGCTCGTCACGCACACAACCTGTAATTAACACTCTCACACGCTTGTGTCTAAATTAGTAGCGAGGACCCATTGCCAAACGTTGGAAGTTCAGGCCAATAAAATGTAGCTTTTAAAAAAAAAAAACACAAAACCCTTTGAATGTGTTATAGAGGAAAAGGGAAATGTGCCCTGAGCACTTACGTTTTATTTCGATTTGCATTTTATGGGATATTATTTATGGGCATGTGAAAGCTAACGAAGGAGCGCAGTCTGATGGCTGGAGATTGTCATCTGCTCTCAGGAAGGCAGCGAGCAGCAATCTGGGTTTTCGGGGGGGATTTAGAGATTTTCTCTCAGTGTACGGCAAAACAGTCCAGCTACTTGGGCTGCAGTGGCAGGGCTGCTTGTGGGTAAGGAGGAGGTATTCAGAAAATACTAATTTTTTTTCTCCAGTCCAAGTTCAGTTGGGATTTTTGTCCTGTGGTCCTACCTGTGAGGCTGCTGGATTGCTAAAGCTGTGGGCTCTGGTCAAGCTGCTGCTTGCAGAGCTGGTCTCCAAGCCTGACAGCAGCGTTGATGCCGCTGTTGCAGAAGCATGGCTTTGGGATGGGGCAGAGCGTCCTGCTGGCGGGCTGAGGTGGGAAATCAGGTTGGCTTGGTCAGTTGTGAGCATTTTTTGCAGTGTTGTGTTTTTTCCAGCCAGCCCAAGCACGTTACCCCTCCACATGGCATGCGAGAGGGACGGCCCTGCGGCCGGGCAGCCGCTTCCACGCTCGGCTCGGCTGCATCCAGCCCCGGGTGTGAGCAGAGCCGCGCGGTTCGTGACAGCTTCGAGCTGCTCCTCTCTTATCTCGCACCAAAGCCGCAGCCACGTTCACAAACCAGGTGCTCCTCCACCGTGGAGCCTGCGTGGGAAGGCAGGCGCTGCCGATCGCCCGCAAAACGGCTGGAGGGGAGGGAGGAACCTCCCGGTCCCCTTCTCCTTCCAGCAGCTGATGGCTGAAGGACTCATCTGGGATGAGAAAGAGCATTCAGATCAAATCCCCTCCCTATCTACTTCTCCAGAGCGTGCCCTTGCCACTCGTTAGCTGGAAGGGATTAGCTGGAGTATTTTTTCCCGGGGAAATGCTGCAGGGCCTGGAACACCAGTCCTGAGAAGTTAAAAAATGCTTCATCATAATAAATATGTATAAAACACACATCCCTATGCATGCGCAGCAAGCACACAATCATATAGGTGTGCATGGCCATGAATATGCATACCTGAAACCAACAAGTGTGTTTTCCATACTCATCTCACACATTTCTTCCTCTGAGTTGGTTCGAAATCCGTCCAATGTGACAAAGTCACTGAGGCCAGATGACATCCACTGCCGAAGCAGAAAGGCACAGTGCTTTTAGCAAGGGAAAATAAGGGTCTTGGGAGTAAATACAAAGGATGAAGAGCCACCTCCAGCTGGCCAAGGCTTTGAGCTTGGTGCACCAGTCAGTGCTTTGGGTTAGAGCTGCTCTTTCTAGAGGTGGTCATCTCAGGAGGAGCGTTAAAAGGCTGAAGATGGCACAGTGACAGCGTCTCTAGCCATGTCCTCCTGCATGGCCAGTGCCAGAGCTTGGCATGGGCCGCTGAGGTCTCAAGCACAGGGGTTTCACGTCTCTCCTTGGAGAGAAAAACTCATTTTCTCTCTGTCTCGGGTGAGCCAAGGCCAGAGGAGTGCTGGGCTCGGTAAGGAAATGGCATCAGTCTCAGGAGAGCCGAGAGCCACAGAAAAGTCTCAAGGTCCTCAAAGGATCTGCTCGTCTGGATTCCCATCTCTATCCTGAGCTTCCCACAGAAGAACAGGACCTGGCAGCACTGGGCAGAGGTTCCTTTCCAGTTACAAACTGTCCGTGACCCTCTTTGGGCTTAGACTCCCCAAGAAAACGCATGGAGGGGCTCCAGCACCCGAGGGAGCTGGGTAACATCCCCACCACGCTGACCCAAACCTCCCTTCCTCCAGCAGAAGAAAGCCTGAATTTCTCACTCTCTTTATCCTCTTGGAAGGAGAAAAATACACAGAGAAATCAAGCAGAGGGACATTCTGGCTCCCAGCTTGGGAGTTTTCAGCTGTGTGTTTATCAGCTCCATCCCCTGATGGTATCAGCACGAACAGGCCACCCACAAGAAGGCTTAGCAGGCCGGTCTGGGCTCCAGCTTTTCCTCCCTGTCTCCGTGTGTGTGTATATACACCCCTGACTATCTCGGGGACCGGCCGTCTGGGGCCTGCATCCATTTATTTACTACACAGCTGATGTAATGGCTAAACATTTTTTTTTCTGTGTTTATGGGGTGTGGTTTTTTTAATCTGCCCGAGATGAATAGACCCCTCGAGAAGTCAGCTTAAGTCGTGTCCCTTCTTGGGTAGGAAACCACAAATTTTAGGACAGGAAATGGGAACAACTTAAACAAATGGGTTTAGGATTTTTGTATTTAACTTCCCCAGCTCTCTTCCTTGGCAGATCCAAGAGGTGCTTTTCCCCTCTTTCTTCAATTCCTTGGGCAGAGGATGGCCCAGGCTGTAGGACAAACTCTACAAGCTTCAAGGATAACGCTCTAACCACCCACTTTCTCCCTCCACCTCAACAGGCACGTCAGATCTGAGCCCCTTCTCTGACCCCCGGCAGTTCGATCGCTCCTTCCCCACGCTGCCGGCTCTCACCGAGACCAGATTCTCCGACCCACGGATGCATTACCCCGGCGCCATGTCCGCTGCCTTCCCTTACACCGCGACGCCCTCCGCCACAGGCATTGGGGGCATCAGCATGACCAGCATGCCCACCACGACGCGTTTCCACCACACTTACCTGCCTCCCCCCTACCCCGGCTCCACGCAAAACCAAAGTGGACCCTTCCAAGCCAACCCCTCTCCCTACCATTTGTACTACGGCACGTCTTCGGGCTCCTACCAGTTCTCCATGGTGGCGGGCGGCGAGCGCTCCCCTACACGGATGCTCTCTTCTTGTACAAGTGCCTCGGCGGGGAACAACTTAATGAATCCCAACCTGGGCAATCAGAACGACGGGGTGGATGCGGACGGGAGCCACAGTAACTCACCGACAGCCATGACGACTACTGGGAGGATGGACGAGTCGGTCTGGAGACCCTACTAGGAGGAACTCAACTGGACACCGATAGCTTTAACTTAATCAGCCACCGTTACGTTACTCCTTTTGGTAGTGAATAGAGCAAAATGATGCCTTAGGGAAAAGGTAAACCAAAGTCTCCCAAACCAAAAGCAAACCAGGATCCTCTGCATGCAAGCATGGGCAAACATCAAGCGAAGATGGACCGGGACCTACGTTACATTTCAAGATGAACGTCCAGGAGGCTTGAATTTGTTGCTTGATGTGGTTCCTTTCGTATGTTTAAAGTATGCGGATTGTACATAGGGGGAAAAAAAAAAAAGAACATGTGGAATCAGATGTTTGTTTCTTGCAGAACACTTCTCAGTCATCTCACTCGCACCTCTTCCCCACACAAAGCATTCAAAAGTTACGAAAAACTCACCCTTCTTCTGCAAAATGTTTCAGAGAAGAGAAAAGGGGAGTTGTCCAGGGCATCTCCCTGCCAGTGTGGGAGGGCTGAACTAAAAACAAAAGGAAAAAAAAAAAAAAAAAAAGAAAAAAGCCCCGTTGTCTCCTCTCCTTCCCTCCCCACCAGTGTAGGGCCCTGACCACCAAAGAGCTCCGGGACGACGCCAGAGCCGTGCGCGGCACGTAAGGATCTGGTTTACAGCACAACCGCGGGGCTCCTCGCGGGTCGGCCGGCGTCAGCCATGTGAACACGAGCTGTGACGTGATTATTAGTATTTGTTGTTGACGACAGAGGTTGTATTGTTCGTTTTCGTCGTTGTCGTCATTTTTAAAACAGTAACGTGGTTGATCCCGCGCCGCAGAGCCCCCCTTTCCTCCATGTTTACACGAGATGTACTTTTTACGAGACGTGTGTTCTTTTGTTTTGTTTGCTCTTTTGTCCTGACCTCAACCGTTCGATTCTTTGCTCCTCTTAGCAAATCTCAGCGATGGTGGCGGAAGCGAGGGCGGCGTTCAGGACAATCCAAGGGGTGTGAGATGCACTTCCAAGCGCATTAGCTGCCAAAGGGACTCGGGAGCCTTTGGTGTGACTCTGCCTCCGGTCCCTGGGTCTTCCTTTCATCCTCTCCGAGTGGCGGCACATGCAGCTGGTGGCAAAGCATCATATTTCTCTTATGATCCTTTCCCATGTTTTCACCCAGAGTGGATTGACCCATGATGACTTTTTTGATTAAGAAACGACTGACTTACACCTGTCAGTTCATGCTGAAAGCTCTAACTGAGATTTGGAGAAAAGGAGCGATTTCTACTCAGTCCCTTGGTGGTGGGAATACTGCAAAGCAATGTTATCTAGCATTTTCCATCCCTTCATCCTCATTTCCTTTCCCCCGATGACCCAGAGCACAGATATCTTACTGGAGATGAATAAGCTGAAGAAGGGGCACTGAAGGTACCCTCGGCCCCTCGGTAGCTGGTTCCATCACCAGGTCTCCCGGGCACTGCACACCCTTGTAGCTGATACCAGGGTATCAATCAAGAGATTGCATCCCAAACAGGACCGTGGCGGGAGGTTGTAGGCAGCCAGAGGGGCAGCTCTGACGCACGCCGCAGGGTTCCATCGCCTCCCGCCAGCCAGCTCTGCTTTCTGCTGGTGTGGGAATTCGAGCTGGATTCGGGATTCCTTGCGCTGGCAGAGCTGAGGGTGCGTGGGCAGGTTCCTGGGGAGCATGGAACTGCAGTACCCACTGCCCTCCGGAGCCCACCCTGCAGCAGGGGGTGGGGACCATCCCAGATCCCAGTGCCACTAGTAACCAAGCCTTTTTGTTTTATTTTTTTTATGAGCATAAGGAAAATTGAAAGCCCACAGCTGCCCTCCTGGCCTGAGTTACACCGTCACAGCCGCGCCGCCATCACCAAACCTCAGTTGGCAGCTTGTCAGCACGCGGTCGAGGTCCAGAGCGTTGTAATTGCACTACCACGTCAAGACTGGAGCAAGACATCCTGGCTTCGTTGGAAAGCTGCGATGACCACTCATGAGTTAAATAAGCAACAAGAGGAACAACTCCTTTAAATAATAATAATAATAATTTAAAAAAAAAAAAAAAAGCCCTACCCCAGCAAAACTGCAACCTTCACTTGCCTTAGCGACAGCGAGCACCTCTCCGGTGTTTGCCAGCTGTAGAAACTGGACCACAGCAGCCTGTGTTTCGACGAAATTACGTTTGTCATCCGACCGCGCCACTGACTGAAAGCACAAAGACAACAAGGCATTCGTAGTACTAGGTTAATTTAAGACTGTTCGTCGTGAATTTAAAAACTCAAATAATAGGAAGAATGGCAACGATGTTATTTTTATGACATATTGTCATGTGAAGGTGTAAATGTGTGCACCTCTGTTGTGTGCAAATGGTCACAAGACAGGCCAATGTTTTTTGCTTTGCACTATAATTTGCTTTTTAAAAAAGATGCACAATCGCTTGTACAGTAAAACCCCTTTGTCTGGCTCACAGAATATTTAACTATAAAATCTAATTTTTGGTCTTATTTGTTATAATAATATAATTCTTAAATGTGTTGAAGGATCCGATTCTTAATAATGCTTCTAATACTTGTATGTGCAGGGTAAAATAACAACAAACGACTAAGGAGATGAGAACAAAGACCTTTGTAGATAAAGAAGGCTAAAGTTGTTGGTATTTTTAATAATGTCTTACGATGGACATTAAAAAAAAAATGCTAGTGATACCAAATAATGTGGTTATTTGTGTAATATACCAGCCTTACTTGAAGGTAATGCCCTATATTTAATATGTAGCCCGTCTTTTTAACCTGTAGCACTTGTCACTGGGGAGGGGGGAGGCAGGGAGGGAGGGAGAGGAAGAGGAGGGTCTGCTCCTGTTGAAGTCATTGGAAGAAGCACTTGCTGGAGACGTCTCTGCTGCGCGGCCTTCGATGAGAACAGAGCCGGGCTCCTTGGCGAGCGGGTGGGAGTCGCGCTGGAAGCGGGTCGGTTCTGCTTTTCTGTTACCGGTGTCGATGTTCTTACCCAATGTACGTGACTGTATCGTCAGGCCTCCGTGTAATCATTTTAATGACTTTCCATGTGGAATAATAAACGTACGGTTACAAGTCTCCCCGGTGCCTTCCGCCTGCTCACTTCTCCCCGGGGGGAGCGGATCTGTGCCCCGGTGCAGAGGAAGGTCCGTCACGCTGCTCCTGCTCCAGGGTCTAACGGCGGCACCTCTCCAAGCATCCCAGTGCCTGGTCCAGTGTGCTGGGGGGGCTCATGGCTGCTCTCGACAGCATCTTGGCCCAAGCAGGTGTCGCAAGGGGATCCGGGGAGGAGGACGGGCAGGTGATGGGCGAGATGGGACATCCCGGGGCTGCCAGCTCTGAGAAAACCCCTTTGGGCTTCTCCAAGGTGGGTCTGGACCACTCACACTGCACCCAGCCAGACCTGCCCAGTGATCCCTGCATCCCCACCACCCCCTGCCATCCCAACACACAAAAACCCTGGCATGAATCCTAACCAGGACCCGAATTCCCAAGTGGTCCAAGCCCAAACCCCTTAGCACTCACCACTCTCCTCCAGAACCCAAATGACAGCTGAAAAGCAAAAATAAACACAAAATTCAGCCTACAATAGTGTCTGATGCCAATGTGCTGTAGGCTGGGCACTCCCCAGGAGCCAAGCGTTACTCATGAGCCCGGCGAAGGCGACGGCAGCGGCGTGCCGGGGCGATGCCAGCACCTTCCCCATCGAGCAGGGCTCGTGGCGGACGTGCTGGAGCCGACGTTCTACCTCACCTTTGCAGCAGCTCCATCAGCGTAGCCCATAACAGTGTTTGCAGAGAAAAAGGAAAAAAATGAAAGAGAGAAAAGAAAAAAAAAAAGGAAAAGCCTGAACAAAACCACAATAAGTGCGAATATGGGTGAGAACCCGGCTCCGCAGCCCTGGCCAGCAGAAATACGTTTCAAGTCAAACCCCAGACACACTCGCCTTTCTTCACAGCTACTGGGAGAGGAAACACCCCGAGGTGCAGCTGTTATTCGCAGGAACTTTCCATTCCAAATCGATCCGCGCGTTACTCGCAGCCTCCTTCACAGCTGCGATGAAAAGGGAGAAGAAGAAGAAGGAAACGGGAGAAGAAGAGGGCAGATCAAACGGGCTTTGTTGTACCGATGAAAGGGGCTTTCGAGGGGCACAGCCCCTCTGCGAAGGGATTTTGGGGCTGGTGCCGATGGGGCCACGCGGTCGTGGCTGGATCAGGCGCCGCCGTTCGAGGCGATGCTGGACCGAGCCCGTGCCAGGGGCACACGGCAGCAGCTAAAATACAGCTGGGGGCATGTCAGCCTCTTCCAAAGGCCCTCTGAGAGCTCAAAGTGGCCACAGGTGCTGGTCCCAGCTACCAGATGGTACAGCTGAGCACCTGAGGGCTCCCACTGTTCTGGGGGGACTCTGGAAAACAGGGATAAAAAAAATATATAAAGATATATAAAAAAGATATCGCAGAAAGCGATACAGGGGAGCAGATGGAGCAGAAACGTTTGGTTTTACTTTTGCAAATGAAAACTGAAAGAAAAGGGGGAAAAAAAAATCACTGGAGCTTGGCTGACTTTTTTTGAGTTTGGGCTAAAAAATCTCCTAGGAAAAATGAAGAATATTTCCTCTGAGAACAAAGCTAACAAAAGTCTCAGCAAAAATCTTATTCTCTTCTCGTTCCAGACCAAACTCTAAACCTCAGCCTCTATTTTAATGACCGTGTTGTCTCCAAACTGCCTTGTCCTAATAAATAAACTTTAAACTTGCAAAAAGTTTCTGAGCTTCGCAGGACGTGGGGGAAGGAGCCTGCCCAGCTGCCGCCCGCTCTCGCCTGGCCCGCACCGGCCCCTTCCCTCGTCAAGCCCTTAACGAACCGTGCACAAACGAGCACTCAGCATCATTCAGGCACAATCCCGTTCCTCCGAAATAGTGGGGCCGAGTGGCCATGCGAGGGGCCTGGCATCTTCCTCTTGGACCTGCAAAAAACCACCCCCCACCAATGCCCATCGCCTGCAGGAATGGGAGCTGCCAGCTCCCACTGCAGCATCATCTCCGTGGGCATCCGCAGAGGGGGTGAGATCCCACTGCCTGGCTGTCCTGACTGGTTTGTTGGGGTTTGGTGTTTTTTTGGTTTTTTTTTTGAATGCTGCCTATTTGGAAGCTAAATGGTGGAAAACATGGAAAATTCATTAGGGTGTCTGGGAAAGTGTTGGGTTACGCGTCATTCACATCTACTACGCGGGACCTCGCGCCTTGGGGGAGAAATATATTTATATCTATATATTTTATATATATGGGTTGGTGGTTGGGTTTTGGGTTTTTTTTCTCTCCATGCGATTCCCAGACAGGAGCAAAAAATGAGCTTTTGGGCTTCTCATGGGCTTTTCTAAACCCCCCCCCACCCCGAAAGCGGAGCTGCCGCCCCTTCGCCCGGCCTCACTGGGCTCTGCCCCACTTCCCACCACTCCGGGGTCAGCCCTGGTGCTCAGCATCTCTGAGGGGGCGATCGGGGCCATTCCCACTCGCTTGGAAAAGGCCGGAGCTGTTAAACCACGGCCCATAAAGGAAAAACACACCGCCACGCCGGGACCCGCTGGCAGCGAGCTCCGCTGGCTCTTCCATCAGTGCTGGCTGGCAGGAGGCTCGGCGAGGACGGGAGCTGGGAGAAGAGTGATGGGTTGGGGGGTGGAGGGCTGGTTCAGTGCCCAAACTATAAAACCCGCAAAAAAACAATCCTTCGTTCCTGATCACTCAAAATTTCTCAAGTTTGGAGAGATAAAAAAAACCCAAACCAATAAAAACATCATTCCAAGGGTCACAAGAGCTGTTTTTTCCTTTCTCCTTGGCTTCGGCCAGTCCCGACACCACTGTCCAGCCCTGAACCACAGCTAAAATCATCCCCAAAATCTTTCCATCTATTGCAGACGAGACTCTCCCATTCAAAAAAACAGAAAAAAAAAAAAAAAGGCAGGCTGTGAGGCTGTGTTTTCCCATAAATAGGATTCCAACAACAAATCCTCGCTGCTCGGCCCAGGCCAAGACTCCTGTTTTCCCCGGCGCCTGTTTGTTCCCGTCGGGGACATCCCGGGGAATGAGGCTGCGGCGGGGCTGGGTAAGGATGTCCCCGTGGCACCCCGGGGCTTTGGGCACCGGATCGAGTGAGGAGGGGGCAGCTGAGGCCAGGGCTGCCAGGGGAGCGGGGCTCCAAGGGTTAATTCCTGCCCTGGCGTGCACCGTGGCTCTCCCCAGTGGGGAATGGTCCAGTTTGGAACAGTTTGGGTTCATTTTTAGTGGGTTTGGGGCACTTCTACACCACCATCCCAGGTACCACCTTGGGAATCTCTCCCTAAAGGCGGTTTGGGATCGAGGCTGAGCTTGGGGCTAAAACAGGCAAAAAAGCTGGTGGGAATGAAGAACCCAGATACTTTTGCAGAGCTCAGGACTCTTTCCCAGTTCCCTGGATCCCCATCAGCCTCCTTGAACCCCTCCCGCCTGGCAGCGGTGTCACCAAGCGGGGCCGTGTCACCGTGACACCCATCCCGACGGCACCCGAACCCGCATCCGCTGCCCCCGGAACAACCACCACATCTGGAAATCCCCTCCAAGCACCTCACGTGCCGTTATTCCTCCCGAGGGCTGTAATTTAGTGACATCTACTCTATTTTATCCAAGCCGTGCAGACAAAGTCACCGCTGTAACTGCGGACTCCCCGGCAGCAGCCGGCGGAGGCGCAGGGAAGGTGTTTTCTCGGGCAGAGGTTGGGCTGGGAGACCAGAAGAGTTTATATTAAAATAGTTTTTAGTCTGGGTTTAACCCACAAAGGCTAAAAATGATGTGCCGGGGTCCCGGCTCGCTCCGCCGAGTCCGTCAGACCGCGTGTGTTGGTGCGGTGCCGTTTGGGCGCACGCCCCAGGTGAGCCCCCCCCCCGGGCGTGCACCTGCCTGCGTGGGCAGAGCGCAGCGCGCGTGACGGGGCACGTCCGCGTGGCGCAGGGACCTGTGCCCGGCGGCACCCACCGCCTCCCGCCACCGCCGACCCGGCGGATCCCGGCTGCCGCAGGGCAGGATCCGGACTCGGGAGCGGGTCAGGAGTGTCGCCCCCCCTCACTGTTCCCACCCCTGCGGGGTCAGGTGGGGGGTTTATTTGGGTGCTGCTGTCAAACGTCCGCGACGGACCCCGGGCTCCTGCCAGCAGTGGACCCTGTGCCTCCGGCCCGACGCTGCGCTCCAGGGAGCACGGGGCTGGAAATCCCACCAGGCTCCTGGGTGGGCAACAAACTCCTCCCTGGGATGGCACCAAGGGGGCAGAGCGGGCACGGGAGAGTGGTGATGGCACTGTGGTGCTGCCTCAAAGTCCTGCCTGTGGCACGGTGCTGCCCACAACCTCGGCACGCAGCAAAGCCAGGAGAACACCAGGAAATTTTTTGGGCTGGATCACCCAAATCCTGGCCCTGTCCATGCTGTGATGCTGAGCGGGTGGGCAGCCAAGGACCAGGTTGGGCTCTCCATCACGGCGCAGAGCTCCGGTGAACCCCTCTGGTGATCCGGTGAACCCCTTCTCCAGCCACCACCCAGGCCCTGGCTGAGCTCCAGGCGGGATATTCCACACCGGTGCTACCAGGCACCGTATTTCCTTTCCATTTTCGCGACTTACAAAGCCCCCCCGGATCCCTGCAAACATATACAGCTCATTTTTTAAGATGGGGAGGAAAATAACTGTAGCAGAGCTGGGTTTGGCTGCGGAGAGGGGACCCGGAGGTGCCGTCCCCGGGGGTGGCTGCAGCCCGGTGCCCCCCCTTGGCAGGTTTTGCTGTTTGTCTTTGCAGCCGGCGGGTTTATTACGACCGGGAACACCCAGGTTTTTTCGCTGTCTGCCATGAAATCGATACAGTAATTTCATTTCTCAGTCATAAATGAAATGAGCTGTAAAGTAAAGTTGGGTGTTTAAGCCAGAGTGAAAGAATGAATTGTTCTAATGGGGGACGTTAACGAGGGGATTAAATGTTCCTGCAAAAACCTGGGGGTCCCCAACCGCCCCCGCCTGCCCGCCGGGTGATTTTAGGGCTCCCCGTGCCCCTCCCTCGCGCCGCACAGAGCTGGGTGGTCTGGCACCCCCAGCCACGCTGCCGCCGTCCCCGCCTGGGTGGGTGGCCATGCTTCACCAATTCGCCTTCCCCGCACCCCACCAGGGACCCCGCCGGGCACCGAGCGGCTCCGGAGGGTTTTCGGGGCGCTGGCGGCCAAGGGAGAGAGCGGAGGGAAAGCGCTTGGTGTGAGATGGGGCTGTCGTGGCAGCTCCTCTTCACCAGCATCCTCATCACCACCACGGCTCGCTTCCGCGTGGAGACAGACTGAAAACAAAGGGGGGAAAAAAAAATAAACCACAAAGAACATGTTTCTTACCAACAGCCTTTCAACTGACCCAAAGCAACTGGTTTTCTACCCAGAATTTTATTTTGGGAGACTCCGCTGCTTTCCAGGGAGGGCATGCAGAGGTTTGCACTCGCAGGGCCGGGCACTTTGCAGCACGTGGGATGTTTTCCACAGGTACGGAAGGCAGGTGCTGGCCGGGCCCAGGCACCCGGAGCAGGATTCGCCCAGCTCCACATCATTAAATATTAAGCCCAAAATTTGGCGTTTGCTCTCCTGCCACAGCCTGGCAGCCTGCCCTCGGGCACCCTCCTCTCCCGGCAAACGACTGAGATCCCCATCTCCCCTCCTGCCCCTGCTCCATCCTTTATTTTCCAGTGAAAAATAACAGAGCGAGCGCTTTGACAAGACCAAAAATACGAGGGCCATATTATCTTTAAACCATTAAACAAACCCCCACAATGAAAGTCCTTTTGGGCAGGGGGAAACTCCAGCCAAGTTCCGCCCCCGCGTCCGTTGTATCCCCCTGGAAATCCTCGCAAAGGAAAACACGGCATGAAAAAAAATTTGGTTTTCATTAAAAAAAAAAAAAAAAAAACCTCGAATGTGAGGGGTTCTGTAGCTTTCAATGGGGCTTTGATTCCTATAGATGATGGAATGTTTTCAGAACATTTCAGAAATGTTGCCCACCTTTCTGTCTTCTATCGACACAAAACCTTTCTCCCCCCGGCCGGGCGATAGAAGTGGCGAGAGCTGAATGAGACAAACCTTTGCCTTTATTTACCTTGAGGTTTCGTTTTAAAAATACAACAGTATTTTCTTGTGGCTTTGGAACCAGAGGAGATAATCCACGTGGAAGGGGGGAAAGAAACGTGGAAAACGCTGCAGGAATTTTCTTAAAGGGGGATTTTACCTTTTATTTTTTTCCACGGAGGGAAAGCAGGGTCACTCGGCACGCGAAGGCACCCACGTACCTCCCTGAGCACCATCGTCAGGGAGCAGGGAGGCATTTCCAGCCCTCTAAGTCATCGCCGCCTTCGTGGAGATCGTTGTCTTTGCCCAAAGAGATTATTTTATTGCTGCCTTACGTCACCGCTCCCGACGGCACCGGCTGGCGCCTGTTCCGAACGCCCCTCGACGTGGCATCGGCCTTTTATTTTATTCTAATTTTTTGAGTGACTGGAAAGTAGGTTTCTGGCCTTTGCGTTTTTGAAGGTGAGGTTTAAAGGGCTGGAATGGGATGGATATGGAGGAAAATGCCCCTTCCCATCACACCCACCTCCGCCGGTGCCAGCGATGCCCGCGGAGCCCCGCGATGCTGCCCTTCTGCTCCGGTGCTGGGGTGGGACAGCTGTGCGTCCGCTTCGGAGCCGGGGCTTGTCCCCAACCCCAGTGTCACCCTCCGGACCTCACTGGGAGCCGGCGTTCGCCCTCCCCACGCAAACCCCAACCCCGCTGCCGGTTTGGGTGGCTTCGTGCTTTCTCTCGCAGGGAAAAGAAAAAAAAAACACAACGCTACCAACCCAAAACCTTTCATGCACCTCGGTGCCGCGTTAGGGCACGCGGCGGCGGGGAGGAGGCGCGAGCCCAGCCCTGGGCGGCTTGTGCCGAAACGCGGCACCCTGGCACGGGCCGGTTCGACCGGTCGGGCTGGCTGAGCGGCGCCCGTTGCACCCAGACACGCCGCGTTTGCCCCTATCTCGGCTTCTTTCCCCCCCCTCCCCTATGTCAGCTCACCTGCTCGTGATCATTAAAGCCTCCGCTCAATTACAAGAGTCATTAGTCACCACCCAAAAAAGGGCCACCCAGGCTGCGGCGGCTGGGTGCCACCGCGGGTGCCCGGCCCCGCTGTGCCGCGCCGAGAGATCCCCCGCAGCCCTCCCGGCCCGTATTTATCAGTGATTCCTTCCCGAGGGATTAGAAGGAATTGAGGGATCCGGATAAATCCGAGGGAGCCGCACACACGCGGCCACGGTGCCGAACCCCGGGGCCGCTATCGCTCCGGCCCCACCGCGCTGACCGGGGGCTGGAGGTGCCGCCGAGCACGGGTGCGGGAGGATGGGAGACGTTGCCCTCGCCTGGTGGGAGACGTCCCCTTGCCCGGCGGGCAGCGACCGGGAGCCGAAGTCATCGTCAAAAGGAGATGCTGGTCCTTGTTTCCAGCTGGGAACACTGACAGCTCCCTCCCTGCACCGCGAGAGCCCGCGAGCGGCCAAAGAAAAGCTCCCAGCTCCTGCCTCCCATGAGAAATAAAAATATGATTTTTTTTTTTTTATAGATAATGAACTTTTAACGCGCTACCCTTGCGCCAGGGGTACAGTCACGGCCTCTGCGGCTGTCGCTTCGATGTCCCGTGTAACGAGGCTGTGAAACACCCTCGGCAGAGCTTTTACGGATTCGAGGATCCTCGTTAATTAGTGCGCAGGAGTGGGCAGTGTTAATAGCCGAAGAACTCACATGTGTGCCAGCCACACGCTGCTGGCACAGTGTCCCACCATGTCCCACCACCGTGTCCCACCACTGTGTCCCACCACCTCTTCCCACCACCGCATCCCACCACTGCATCCCACCGTCTGGCAGAGGCAGGTGCTGATTTGGGGGCTGTTGAGCCCCACCCCGGATCTGGGAGCTGCGACTGGGGCGTCTCTGAGCCCCATCAGCTCCGAACAAGCTGAAATTATTCCAGGCAAATGTCAAAGGCTCCTCTATAACCCGGTGCAGGTTGGTCTGTGCCTTGATGAGCTCCAGCACTTGCCTACGGGGGGAAAAAAACACTTATTAGATTAAAACCAAGCCCCTCTTCATGAATCCTCTCCCTCTTCCCGAGCCCAGTCATTTTAAAAGGCAGAGATGGAAAAAAAAGGGATCGCTTTAGCGAGACTTACCCCTTCACAGGAGCTGCTGCGGCCTCCTGTAACTTCACAAATAAACTTTGCTTTAAAAGTTTGACTTGCGGCACAGTTTTGGCAAATTCAGACCCCTTAAATACACCATTTCCTGCGTTCTTGATTGCTATCTGAAGGCTTGTGAAAATATACAGGTGGATGGAATAAATGTTAACTCTTTGCTCCCCAACCTCGCCCTCCCCATCGGAAAGCTGCTGGTCCAACGCGGAGCGAAGGGCTGCGCCAGGAGGGACGGACGTTCCCGGCTGGGGACCAAACCTCAGTTCCAGCAGCACGAGGAGATGCTCAGGATGGGCTTAGAGAAAAAGAAGACTTGAGTCCAAAGCAAAGAGCTGGAAATGAGGCTCAACCCCAGGCTCCAGCTGCCTGTGCTGCAGAGAACCTGAGGACAAGGGGGATGGAGGGGATGGAGACATCTCGCTTTGCCGGGGCCTCAATTTGCCTGTCTGTGCAATGGGCTCTGGCAGCCGGGGTCAGTTTAACAGACATTTGCAGAAGCCCTGCGAGGGTCTCGCTTCATGATTGCAAAGGAACTTTTATTCTCCGTTTAAAAAAAAAGAAGAAAAACAAAAAAAAAAGTAATCATCATAATTTATGGGATGCTGGGCATGAACCTCTCCCAAGCCCAGCGATGGGGAGGTGTCTGCTGGTGCCAGTCCTCCGTGGGCAGAGCTCCATCCTGTCCTGTCCCCACCGAGCCCCACGACACGGGAGGGACCATGGGACCAACCGGCCCCCAGAGCTGCACCAAACTGGGTCCAACTTTTGGCGCAGGATTAACTCCCCCAGGAACCATCCAACCCCTTTCTCTGCGAGGCAGAGCTTTGCTTTCAGCGAGATGTTCACGTCCAAGGTGCCTGTCCCCCACCTTTTGCCTGTGATGAGTGGCCTGGTGGGGTTGTGCCCAGCGAGGTGCCAGCCTGGCCGGGAACCTCTTCCCCTTCTGCAAGTGGCAGCATCCTTGGGGGAGAGAGAGGCTTGGACCTGATTCCATTCCATTCCATTCCATTCCATTCCATCATATTATATTTATTCTATTCTATTCCAATCTATTCTATTCCATTCTATTCTATATATTATAAATAATCCTGTTATTTCCTACTTATTTCCTCTCCATCTACTGCTCAGACACTGCCAAGGCCCATCCAAACCTCCCGGGGCTGTTGGCGTTGGCTCCTCTCCACCCTCAGACCAAAGGGGCTGGGGGGTCCCCAGCCCACCCAAGGGTGCCCGGGGACGGAGCAGGGGGTGACAGGGAGCGATGCTTTGGGGAAGCCGGCAGTGCCGGTGTGGTTGTCCCAGCACGTTTCTCCAGCACCTTCTTGCTGCTAAAGGAACCAGCCCCTGCCCATGCAGCCAGCAGGGAGATTTCAATCATTTGAATGAAAAAAAAAAAGAATGAAGGAAGCTGTTCCCGCCCCCGTTCTCCTGGACAAACAGCCTTTCTCAGCCCACATGCAACAACTAATTTCTTTCTGCCACATCAAGATACTACGGATCTGAATCAGCTGTTTTTACAGGAGTAATTTTTTTTCTTCTTTTTTTTTTTACATTTGCCAACAAAAGCCTAAAGAGGTTCAGCTCTGGAGATGAAAAATGAGCGGCGGGGAGGAAACGCAGCCCCAAGCCCTGGATGAGACGTCGGGGGCACCTGGGCTGCCCAGAGCTGGTGCTTCGGCCGGGGAAATCCGGGCTCCGAGACTCCAGTGGAATTTCCACTGGAGGAGCCTACAAATGCCAGCGGCCCCGCTGCCCAAAGCTTGTCTGGAAAGTAAAATAAACACAAATAAAGTAATAGTAATTAAAAATAATTTTCGGACGAGGTTTTGGCTGTGCCACGGCCCAGCTCCGGCGCACGAAAGGAAGGGCCTTTTCAACCTCACGTTGGCACAAGGGGCTTTGATAGAGTCAAAACTCGCTCCCGTTCCCACTCTGCTGAAATCAGAGTCTTTTCACTCGATTCGAGGTCTCTCCATGAGACCGGTGTTCACTTTCCCTGTTGGGATGTGTTCGGCCACCAGCCGTGCTCTGAGGCTGCGCATCCGCGGTGTGGGGTGACGGACCAAGACACCAGCTCAGCCCCTGCCCCAAAAGCCACCGTCTGACGCCACGAGACACCGGCTCACCCGGCTCTGCCTCTCCCTCCTGGTCAGCCGGGCTTCGGCGAGCTCGGTACGACGCTCGGGCTGCCACAACCGCCTGGGAAACAAACAGCTGTTGAAAAAGCAGAAAAAGTGGGAAGGAAACAAAAAAAAACCACCTCTCAATGTGGTTCCTTTGTGGGGGGCAAATCCAAGCCAGTGTCGTCCCTGTACTGGGACCTGACCTCGGCTCTGGACCGGGCAGGAGGTGGAAATTCCAGCTCCTCGGTGCCAGCTGCTTCCATGGGAAGATGCTGAATGTGCCCAGAAAGATGTTGGTAAGAAACGTGCTGAGCAGAGGCTCGGCTGACCAGGAGGGACACATCTGACACGTCCCCATCGGTGCCCACCGTCCCCTCCTGGGGGGGACAAGGACACGGGACACACTGCCAGGGAGCCCTCGCCCCTCTCCAGCCTGGCAGGGGCAATTAGCAGGAGCCAAATGAGGCTCCTGACTCACCCCCATTTCCCCGAGAAGGACCTAAAGCACTCGAGCATCGCTCTGCAGCTCAGCAGCAGGACCTCGGCCGCCTCCCACCCACCTCTTCCACTGCGGTGACGAGGACTTCGCTTTCCCACCCGCTCCAAAAAAGCACGGTGGGATTCAGCTCAGGCGAGGGCTGAGCCTTCCCATGGCTGGAAAAAGCTGGTGGGAGCTTCCCAGGACACACAGGGCTCTTGCCCAGCAGACCAGCTCCCAGGAGTGGAGGAGATGGTGGCCTTGGGTTGTGAGAGCCAGCGTGGGGTGGATGAAAGCGCCCAAGAGCGTTTGGAGGTGATGGACAAGGGGAAGGGAGAGGACGAACAGACACAAAGCTGTCCCAGGTTGGCTGGGATGGGGTGAGGATGGGGAAGGTGCACGCTGGGATCTGAGCTCTGCCCCAGATTTATGGAAAGACCTCGGGCAACTGCTTTCATCTCGCTCCGTCTCTGCAGAACTGGCTTAAACGCTCCCCTCCTGCCTCCGTGCTGGTTTGGGTGGCTCTGGGCTGGAGCACGGGCTGTCCCCTGGCTCCTCATGGGGCCGGTGCCAAGGCTGAGCCGCTCCATGTCCCGTTTGACCCAGTAGCCATTGGGCTCAGGCATCCCGACACACCACATCCACTCCCTGCACAGCTCTGGGAACATCCCCCAAAAAATCCGTTTCCTCTAAAAGGGGGTAGGAATACAGAATTGATTCTGACCCTGGCTTTTCAACAGCAGAGGAAATCCAGGAATCAAAGGGGAGCTGCTTTGCTCCTTTGCTCCCCATCAGCCCCCTCCTCACTCCATCTCCAAGGAACGGAGCCCATCTGGCTGTGCCAGGGAGCAGGACAGGGAACAGGGGGCAGGAGCAGGTCCCTTTGGGCCCCAAACCCCCGAGGGTCCGTGCCTGCACCCCGCTCCGCCCCAGCTTCGCCCATCCTTACCTCCCAGCGCAGGGACCCAGCGCAGCCCGGGGAGGGGGTTATTAGTGCGGGCACCGGAGGGGAGAGAGGAGGAAAGAAGGAACCTGAACCAAAAACCACACGTTGCTGGTTTCTGGGAATGGTTTGCGCTGACCACAGGAAATGGCAGAGGCAGCCATCCCCTGCCAGGCGGTCACCACCGCATGGGCAGGAGCCCTGGGGTCACTGCCCAGCCCACGGCCAGGGACGCAGCACGGCTGGCACCATCGAGGGATGGCACAGCGGGACGGCAGCAGACACGCGCCGACCCCAGTGCCGCCGCTTCAGTGGTGCCCACAGTCACCCGCTTGTGGAGCATCCCCATTCCCCTCCTCTCTCCGACAATGCAGCGCCAGCACAGCCAGGGCCCTTCGGCATCCCACCGCACCGGCAAAACTCATCAAGACTTTTGTTGCTTGGAGAAGCCCCTACCCGCTCCCAGCACCACCGTTTCACAGCAAAGCCAGCGCGATTTGGGAGCTGCGGTGCAGCACCGTGGCTGGCTCGGACGGACACATCCACCAGCAGCTGGCGAGCAGTGTGGTCCCTGTCCCCCCCCCCAGCTATTGGCTCAGCCCCGTGCTTTGGTTTTCCTTGGCCGGACCCATCGCCCGTCAGATCGAGGAGGTGATCCATCACCGAGCGGCTGCACCGTCCCCAACTCGTGGAGAAAGTGGGAGGCGAGAGGCTCCGCGGGCACCCGGCCCGTCCGCGGCAGCGCCGGCGGGTTGTGCAATCGCAGCCCGGTACCAGCCCGGCTTTGAAATGCAAAGGCAGGAGGATCTGCTGGGTTCAGGCAGTGCCGCTGTGGTCTAAGGCAAACAAAGTGCACAATGCACATTGGCTGCCATTGCTGATCAGCGAGCAGATTCAGACCGAGAGGCATCTCGCATGGAAATCAGATTTACCACTAATTAAATGCACAAAGAAGATTTTTTTTTTTTTTTCCAGGCATCCAAGGTTGCTTCTGTAGAGTCTGAACACCCACACGCACACACCCAGCACCTCTGCAAAACGATGACTTCTTTTTTGTTGTATTTTTTTTTGCGCACAAAGCAGTTCATTTCCATGCGCGTGGATTGGGCAACACGGCCGTTCCCTTGTTCCCTTCCCTGCTCCCGCCAAGGACACGCGTGCTCGTGGGCTGCGTGGCGGCAGCACCCCAACCCCACCGCCAGCTTGCCAGGCTTCCAGGTTTCATCCCTACACCCATGTTGGTGAGACTGGATGGGAAACACAGAGCGATGGGACAATCTCAGCCCGTTTCCAGGGTTGGTAGAGCTGGGTGAGGTCTTGAAGATGTCAGGATCCTACAGGTTTGGGGAAAACAGCCAGTGTGAGGGAAAAGACCCACAAGGTCCCGTCTTCCAGAGAGAACCCTGAGGTCCAGCCGCTTGCTCCAGCCATGCAGCACGTGTACCACAACGTGCTCGTGCCGATGGCCATGGGAGAAAGTCCTATGAGCGTGAGGACATGTCAGTGGTGATGCTCCACGAGCCGGACCAGGGATTGCTCTGCACCGGCTGCTCTGGGTCAGCACCTGCCCCAGTCGGCATTTGCTGTGCACCAAAGGAGGTGCTGGCAGCACGTTAGGAGATTGGAACCTTTCTCTTCCCAACCGGCTTCGGGGCTGCCATGAACTGGTACTGGCCAGGAGTCGACCCAGCCCCAGCACCCTGTGCCCAGCACCCTGTGCCCAGTGCCAGGACGGGTGGGAGCAGAGGAGGATGAGCCCCTCCATGCACCCTGCTCTGTGCTCTGCTCGGGAGGCTGCCAGCAAGAGAACTGGGATGGTTTGGGAGAGGAAAGCGTGGGGTCAGCGAGCAGTGCCCTGCAGCATGCCATCACTTGTGCGGGCTCGTGAGGCAGCCGGCCTGCGGGACGGAGTGGCGAGTGCTGCCTTTAATGGGTGGTGAATACAAATCATCTGTTAAACTTACCTGAAAACTACGGTGACTTCAGAGCGAGGAGGAGGAGATGGTGGTGAAACCAGGCTGGCCTTTTCCTAGATCTGCTCCTGGAGCAGTTTTGCCAGCAAAGCTCCACGTCGCCACTTCGCCAACTGGATGAGCAGGACGGGGCGGTCGACCTGGGACAACGTGCGGAGCAGCAGCACAGCCCGGGACGTCATAACCTGCTCATCCTGGCTGCACGTGCAGAGCACGAGTCCTGGAGATGCCAAGGAGCTCGGGGCCATGCACACCCACATCTTCCCTCTGAGGGTGGTGAGGCACTGGACCAGGTTGCCCAGAGAATTAATGGATGCCCCATCCCTGGAAGTGTTCAAGGCCAGATTGGATGGGGCTTTGAGCAACCTGGTGTAGTGGAGGGTGTCCCTGCCCATGGCAGGGAGGTTGGAACTGGATGGTCTTGAAGGTCCCTTCCAACCCAAACCGTTCCATGATTCTATGAAAATCTCGCTGCCACTGCCCTGGGGGGATGAAGGCTCCCGTTCCTTTGAGGCACAGGGTCACCCCTGGCGTGGCCTGTGGGCAATCATCGCGCTGCAAGGACGTTGCCGCGTGCCGGCCCTCGCACAGGACACATTTGGGACGTGTTATAGCAGCGGGTGTTGGCAGCAAATGCCTCAAGACCTGGAGCCGTGGACAGACAGACAGACGTTCCTGCTGCTTCTTGACACCGCAGAGCCCCGCGTACGCGTCATGTGCCGTTAGGGGAATGATCAAACGTTACGTCAAGGCAGTGGGAGGATTCAACTCCTAATCCAGCGCAGCGCTGACGAGAGGCTCTGGCAGCAAGTCCAGGAGCCCACAGAGGGGGAACTTTTTGACATGGAGCAGTTAAATGGTGAAACCAACGCCAGGGCTGAGGGTGACCAGGCTGCGGGCAGCAGCTGGCAGCTTCTTGTCCCCAATGGCAGGGACAGGCTATGGCAAGGGGAGGGCTGAGCCAGACCCGCTGCTTCTTGTGCTCTACCCCAATCACCCTCCAGCCCCTCGCAGCAGCCGAGCAGGGGGCACGGCCCGGGAGCAGCCCCCAGATCTCACCTGTGTCTGTGCCCCCAACAGAGCCCACCCACGGCTCCTTCCTGCGCCATCAGAGTGGCCGAGAAGAGATCACGGCGTCTGCAAACTAGCCCCTTCCACCTCCTCCCAGCGCTCCCAGACCCCACCACTCCATCCCCAAACACAAACCTCCCCGTACGGCACGGCCATGCAATGCCCAGGGCTGCCCACTGCCCACGGACATGCCCAGAGGTGTACGGAGCCCACAGGCATTCTCGAAGGTGGGCACTGGAGGGGGGCAGAAGGAAGCACAGCCCTCGGAGAAGAGGCCACGGGGCTGCCGTGTTTCACAACTGCGCACAGCTCGCGCTCCCCCCCGCTGCCACCCACGTTTGGGGTTTGTTTGAAATCTAGATGTCGACTTTGTATCTGCTGCTCATCTCCAGCTGGAGCCTTCCTCCTTGTTTACTGGTCCTCTCCCTGTCGCAGGATCCCAGTTGAGCGAAGGAGCCTCCGTTTCCTGGGGACATCTTGCACTCATTAGGACATGTTGTTATTGACTTACACGGCTGCTAATTCTCAAGGTCCAATTTAGCCCTCAAAACCACTAACATCTGCGCTGGGGAGCTGCTCCATCGCCACAGCTGGCCACCACAGCACAGAGGAAGCCCCAATCTAAAGCCGTCTTCTCCATCACCCGGCTGGGGTGGAGGTTGGGGTCCTCTCTGCTGCTGCTCGGGCGCTTCAGCCCTAAAGATCTGCTGCATCTCGTGCAGCGATGGCTCTGCAGGAGAGCTGCCAGATGAGCTCAAATATTTGCCCTCTGCGAGTGGGAACAAAAGTCAATGAAAAGCAGATGAGATGCCAGGGGAGATGCAGTGGGGTGACGGGGGCACCTGGTTGCCCAGGCCACTGCTGTGGGGCCACGGGACCGGCTTGCGTGGCTGCAGGCCCAGGGGAGATGCAGGCAGCCCCCTGGATTAGCAGCAGGTCCGGGGCAGGGGGCCAAAGCCCAGCTCCCCAGGCCCATCCGCCCACCAGCTCCGTGCCGCGAGACAGCGCCGTCAGACGCCGTCCTGAGAGCGAATTCAAGTGGTTTGAGAAGTTGCCTCAGCCACGGCCGAGCTGCAAAAAAACTGCCCACAGACGGGCTCCTTGTCTGGCCCCAGCGTTACGGAAAACAGGTTTCCTTAACTCCCCATCTCGGGGTGCTTCTCCCTACCCCGGGTACCCGGGGAGCCAACGGGGAGGGGCGGGTTCCTGAATTGCCTCCCAGCAGCCCCATTGACTAAATATAGTGAACCCAAGCTCTTAACTTGAGCCCCTGGGGGCACTGACTCACCAACAGAGGTGGATTAAAGTCGGGTGGCTGCAGCAATTACAGCCCCCAGCTGCCTGCCCCACCCGGGCCGGGAGCTGCAGCCCCCACCGCGGCGATGCCTGAGCCGCACTTGAAGCGCTGCCCGAACCGCCGTGTTTACGGGCTGGTGAATGAAAGCGGCGCTGGGATCCTCCGGCGAGCCCGCCCGCGAACCGCCGGCTCCGCAGGCTCCGCGGCGCGATGGCTGGCTGATGGCGCCGGCGGCGTTCGCGGGTCCCGCCGGCGCGGGGGGAGGCAGTGAGGCCGGTGGGGACGCGGGCGATGCACCTGCGGAAGGACCGCTCTTGGAAAGGGCCTCTTGACAATGCCAAGGGGGGTCCCAGCCTTGGGATCAGTTTTTCCTTGGCCAATGAGAAGCTGAGGCTCTAAAAAGCTAAAGGAAAAAGACGTGGAACTGAACCTATGGCACCGGGTCTGTCACTGAGCTGGCACAAACCACGTCCCCGCTCACCACCTTCCCTTCCTTTCCCTGGTTTTTGCAGGTTTGGATGGCACCGTGGGCAGGTCCCCCTTCCCTGGGTGTCCATAGCCTGGTGTGGGAGCAGGAGCTGGGTTCTCCCAGCATGGGAGTCTCAGGGGTTGCACAAGGTGGCTGGAAATCCTTCAGAGAGGGATGGCAAAGCTGCATCTCCAAGGTTGAGGTGCTGCAAAGGCCTTGTTTGAGGTTACCTGGAGAATGAGAGCCAGGAGCAGAGCTCCCGAAAACCATCCACTCTGCAAAGGCGGTTTTGGGTGCCAGCTGGCTGCGCATCCCGAGCTGGTGCCTCGTGCGGAGCTGACGGCAGCATCTCCTGTGCTCCTGCTGCCGGCTGGCTCAGCCAGCCCTCCTTTCCAAGCTGAGCCTGTCCCAGCACCCAGCAGCCAAGCAAAACCCATACGATTATCGCTGCCTTTCCAGGCGGTTCCTCGAGCAGAGCGGAGAAACGATGGCAGCCAGGAATTGCGTTAGACCCCCGAGGTGTTTACACCAGGCACGGAAGCAGGAACGCTGCCTGGCCGTAAAAACATCTTGACACACAGGAGCTGCTCAAGTCACTCGAGCACTGAGATAACGGCTCCGCTGTGGGCCCCAGATCGCCACGTTAGCGAGAAGAGTCATGGGATTTGCATCCCGAGGTCAAGCTTCGATGCAAAGTAGCGCTTCATTGGGAAGTGAGCGGGATGGAGGTGAGCACCTACCGGGAAACAGCAGAAGATGGTTAGCACCCAGCGGGCTAACGCGTCCCCAGGGCACGGTGCGGAACCGGGAGGTGCTCCTGGCCTGCAAGAAGTCAGAGTGTCCTCACATGCTGCTACACCCAAGCTGACGTGCCATAGCTGCAGGTGATACTGCTCCATCGCTGCCGTGCGCGCTGCTGCAGGCGGCACGTCCTCGGGCAGCGAAGCGGCGGGCAGGACCACTGTGCTTCAAGCGTGCTGCACCCCAGGAATGGGCTCCTTGGACAGCAAGGCTGATGGAAACTCCTAGGTGCTGAGGTCCCTTTGGAAATCAAACCCCCAAAGTGCTTTGGGAGGATTAAGAGCCTCTCTGAGAGCCCGTTGCCAGGACCAAGTCCCGGGAAAGCCAGCCTTGGGCTCCTTGGAAAAACTGCGTCCCAGGTCATGGCTAAGAGGGACCTGAATTCGTTACCATCTATTTAAGAACTGCAGGTGAAGAGGAGCCCGGGCAGGACAGGTACACCTCGCCACAGGCAAGCACAAGGCAACCGGTGATTAAAGGGTTCAACTAATTCTTCCCAGGTTCAGGTCATCACTTTGCTGCCGGTCAGAGGGCTCAGGAGAAGCTGACCCCAGCCACTGCCCTCGGAACGGCTGTTGAGTACAAGGTGACATCAGACAGAGCCAGTGAACCACCTGCTCGTTAGCACTGGGGTGGGACATGCCACCACAGGGTTGGTGACCTTAAAGGACAGGATTCAGCCAGGTCAAATAACCAAAAAAGTCTCTTTTTGGCACTAGAAATCTACATCTCGCCATCGGAAAAGCAAACCCCAAAAGTCCTCAGTAAGCCAGATGTGCCTCCAGATGCAGGAGCAGGCAGAGGCTAAGCTGTTCACGAAGGAATATGCATCTTCAGAGGGCCACGAGAGATGAGCGATGGGCTTCCCAACACCCAGCCATCCCCGGAGAAAGCCGAACAGCACCAAATTGTTTTAAGGCCTTAAAACAGCAGCTGAAAAATCCAAGCGGATCGTTTCCTATAGGACATATTTGGGAATGTATTTATTTTATATCTCGTGAAAAAATTCCAGGATGTAAGTGAGAAGCCAAGAAATAAAAAAAATAAAAGAAAAAAAAAAAGAGAGAGGAGGGAGGGAAAGAAAGAAAACAAATTTGAACCAGGAATGTTTTATGTGCAGTATTAAATCTCCAGCACACAATGAATCATGCAGTTCTCGGTCTAACAAGGAGGACTCCAGAAAGTCTGTAGAATGAAGGAGTCACTGGAGACTCTAAGAAATATGACAAGCTTGGTCCAAAGTGCACAAAAGACGGGTTTTTTAAGTTGAGGAAAAAGGAAAGAAAAAACTAATGGTAAGGAAAAAAAAAAAACCAATCTCTGCAATTGCAGTCCCACACCAGCTTCATTTGTATAATCCTCCTCGTCCCCAGCAGCTGTTCTGCGGCACTGGACGGGACTGGGAAGAGATGACAAATCGCGACAGAAGCGACACGCGTGTGAACGTTTGTTCCGGAGCCGGAACGCGCTCACGGCCGCGCTGCCCAGCCGGTGTGTGCACACGGATCCCACGGAGGAGCAGGGCTGGAGCCCCAGGAGCCGCCCAACCTGTTCCCTCGCCCACGGCACGCCGGTGTTTACCCAGACAACATCTGTCTGGAGCGCTTCAACACGTCCTTCACCCCCAGCGCTGGCGGTTCCCCAGCCCGCCGGGACGACGGGAGATTTTTCCTGACATCTAACCTGAATCTGCACCTTTTTTCTTTCCTCCAGACAGCCATTCCCCTCCGCGGCTCCCGCTTGCACTGGGGAGGTCTGTGCCTCTTCCCAGTCCTTGTTTCTCTGGATGACACATCCTTTCCCTTCGTGCGCCCTGCTCTTGGCTCCCGATCTCTCCTCTCTTCTCCGAAATTCCAGAAATAGCCACTTACCTCTGAGGTTTGACCTCGCAGCCTCCAGCCCTGACTTCCCAGCTCGGGGCAGACGCACGCAGGACAGGACGGCACGAGGTGGTGCAGGAACACCCAGAGAAATCCCTGGGGAAAGCCTCCGCTCTCCCAAAGCTCTGGCACGGCTTCTCCCGCCTCTTCCCATGCTGGGTTGGAGCTGGGCAAGGCAGGAGCCACGTTCCTCTCTTTAGGGCTGGAGATCCTAAACGGATGGATCTGAAGGAAGATCTGGTGTGGCTGAGAGGTTGATTTGGGTCTGGAAAGAGGATATGTGCGTTCAGCCAAAAGCTCTCCAAGATCCAAGGTGCTTGAGAGCTCCAGCAGTGATGCCAAGTGTGCACACGGAGAGCTGCCTCCAGCACTGGCAAAAAAAGCCAGAAAGCAGCACAGCGGATGGGCCACCACGCCATCAGCAGACCCAAACCCTTGACCATGGTTCCACCAAGCCTCCCCACTGTCCTACGGAGACGTCGCTTTATCTACCACCCAAACGTGACACTTTCCCATTCCTGAGGCAGGGAGCAAAGAGCCATGTTTATTCTCCAAACCTGCCCTGACCACCCAGCTCAGGACCTGGCTGCCCCTTTGGTCTCCAGAGCAAAACGATGGGACCTGTGAGAGCATCCTGCAAAGAGACATCCCTCCTGCCGGGGACCGCGTGCGTGCCGGGGGGCTCATTTCCCTTCGTGCCCGAGACAAGGAGCAGCCAAACTCCACGAGGAGCTTGCCCACACATCGACTGGCCAAGGTGAGCCCAAAACCTCTGGCCTCTCCTAGTCAAAAGCAGCAACGTCAACAGGGGAACGTCTCACCAAGCTCCAGCTGGAGCCATTAATCTTTACAACAAGGAGGAACGCACATGGCAGCAAGGGAGTGGGGCAGGTGGAGTCTCCAGGGAGGAGGGGGGGCTGCCTTTTTTGGGGTTTTTTTTTGGTAGAACAACAGGCTGCAGGAAGCAAAAGATCAACCTGTCAGCTTGGCTCAGCCCAGCGATGGGTCTGGAACTTCACAAGCAGTGAAACACTTTGTGGTTTTGCTCCATTAGCACCATCGCAGGGCCTTTCTGGGGAGCTCACTTGCTTCTCGAAGCAACTTTGATGCAGGATGGGTACACCAAAAAAACCGAGGGAGGGGCAGAAAGCTTACCCCATGGGCATGCACAAGCACAGCAGACTTGTTCCTCGGCCTTTCATCTGCCTTAATAACATGCTTTCTGTGGCATCGACAGAAACCTGCTAATAGCAAGGAATATGAGCTCGTCTCAAACGTGAATCCGGCTTCTCTGCATACTAATGGCTGTGATGGAGCACACGGAGCACGCGGTGAGGACAGTTACCCAGCCAGAGAGCAGCACCGAGTCTTCGAGCATCTGCTGTGGTGGCCAACAGCGTCCACATCGTTTAAGCTCTCCTTGCTTGATGAGGTGGGAAATGGGAAGAATTATTGTGTTGGTAACACCCAAGGCACCCAGCCCAGGTAACTTCTGGACCTTCACCACGGGAACTTCCTACATACCCAAGAGGAAAACCTGGTATCCCAAATTATCACTGGGGCCAGAGCAAAGGGTGTCGGCAGCAACCACTGCTGCACGAGCTAGTGAGGCAACGACCTTCAACGTTGTCCTAAACCGAGCTCTTATCCCCCGTGATACGACACTGGAGGGCATCACCAGTGTCAGATAATTCTGTATTGCCATAGACAGGGATAATTTGGGGGGGGGGGGGGGGGGGGGGAAGACAAAAGAGACACGTATTTCTGCATGGAAGAGGCTCTCACATGGCCCTTGTCAGGTGGAGGAGGCAACAAGGCCTTGTGGTGTAGCGCCAGCCACCAACTCAAGAAAGCTGGGTTTAATCCCTGTCCCATCTATTGCCAGAAACAACAGGGACATGAAACCTTTAGATCTTCACTGCTACAGTCTTCCTAGAAGTGGTTGACAAGTGCTATGGGAGGGATCGAGGAGCGAGAGGAACTTTTCTTCTCCATCAGTTCCCCATTGACCCCGAAGCCTCACTGCACACCTGCAACGGGGACCTTCGCTTCAGAGCTCCAGCAACCCCGTTTCCCATCATGGCCACAATCACTGCCATTAGTGACTAAAGTGGCATAAAAGCCACATCCTGTGGGCAGGGCAGGGCCCCACAGCAGAGGTCATTTCAGGAGCCCAAACTCTGCTAATTAGCACTGGGCACTGTGCAGACAGCTTCGGGATCCTCAGTGAGGATCCATTAGGGACAGGCCAAGGAAATGCCTTGTGGGAAAGAGATGGTCTTCAAACCTGCTTGGTAGGCTTTGGAGAGAGGCTTCACACAGACTTCAGTTCCCCAGAGTCCTTCAAAAACTATCCCACATCCAGAGCTGTGCTTCGTCCAGGCTGCAGAGCTGTCTTAGTGCTTTGTGGCATCTTGAGAAGGGGGACTCCTACAATAGCAAACAAACGCCCATCAATTTCCAGTGTTCTTCTCTTGTTGGATGAGGTGGGATCTGAAAAATACCAAAAGCACCAAGAAGAGTCCTGATGTCCATCTGTGGTCGTCTCTGACCTGCACGCTCAGAAATGTGAGAGACAGGTCAGTGCATTGGAGCTGTGGCATGCATCCTAGAACACGGGGATGAATGTTTGTCTGGAAGTCAAGCCCAAATGCTGCCGGGGAGATTCCCTGAGCCGAGGCTGACCTCCACAGGCCAGCTGGATCATAACAGCCCTGCACACCTCTTCGGGACCAGGAGCACCAGGAAAATATTTCCAAACCGTCCCAACGGGGCCCTTTTCCCACTAAAACCATCCCAGTGTTACCAAAGCAGTGGGCACCTATAGGATCTGGGCCTGCCTGGCTCATGTCCCAGCATGGACAGCTCTGTAAGGGAGCTGCCAGCTTGGGACACAGGAGCTCCTGGGCTTGTTTCTCCTCTCCATCTTCCCAATTCATCCAGGGCTTCTTCCTGCGCAGCTCCCCTACTGCTGCCTTCCCTCGCTCCAGAAATTAAGAGGTTGTAAGAGACATGGATGTACAGAAAGCAGCACTCCAGGGCCAGCAGCAGACCCAGGAGTCCAGATTCCCCAAGATCCACATCATCTGCTCCGAACAGGCACCGATAGGCAAAGACTGTTCACGCCTTTGCACTTATCCTATCTCCAGTTAATCAGCAGGGCAGCAGACACCGAGGATTTGGGTTTTGGCTAAAAAAAAAGAAAAAATAGATCTCATCGGTGTAGCTGATATCCAGGCTCCCTTTTCCAAGACAGTCTGAGCGAGCAACACGTACGCCCTGACTAAGAGCAAAGTCATCCCTGGAGGGCACCGGCAGCGCCGGAGCCTCTCGCCTCGCTGAGGTTTTCCCTAACAGCTGCTGATCTGAATTCCGAGACGCAGCGTTTGCCTCCTCAAAGCTTTGGGGTTGTCTGGGCGTTAGCGCCAAATCCAAGAGCTCTCCGGCATCCAAGCGGATCCGCTTTGCCCTCCGCACGCGCCGGCGGGCACCGGCCTCCCCACGGCGCAGCATGTGATGGGAACAGAAAAGCGTGGCCCCGAGGAGCGGTGGCGTGGCCGGAGCAGCGGGCGATTTCCCCACAGAAGGGCAGCTGTAAGTTGGTGATGCTGGGGAGGACTTCAGAGCAGGAAAATCAAAAGAAGGGTTACTCAGAGACTCATTTTAATGCCCGGAGGAGGAGAGCGGGCAGAGCAAAGCCAACGAAACTGGCAGGGCTGAGCGGGTGGTTTGCAGGTTCGAGACGTTTACATAAGGACATCGGTCAGATGTGACACGAGCTGCTCCGTGTCCCCCCACCCCACCCCACCCCACTGCCTTCCCTCAGCCCAGTCCATGCTCCGACCAAGACCTTGGGGTCTCGCCAAGCCTGGTGTTCCAGCACTGATGCTGTGACAGGTTTCCTCACAACCACCCAGCCGAAGTTGTTCCACCAAGATGGTAACAACCATCCTTTGGAGGGCTTAGGAGCAGCTGCATCCACAGCACAACATTCAGCACACCGGGAGTCAGGTTTTCTCTCTCCCAATGCCACTACGGGTGGGAACTGCGGGAACAAGCGATGCCGATGGGAAAACAGCCTCTGACATGGAGAGGGCAAAGACCTTCTAACCATTCCGCCACGATGCCGCTGGCCTTCTCATGTGGGCAACTGGACTTTGTGCCCTGCGGAGCCACCGCTTCTTCCTGGCCTGCCGCTAGAGAAAAAGGAGACTTGCTAGACTAGTGCTGTGAAGAAGACATGAGAAAAAAAAGCCTCCCATGAAAAGAATCATTGAGGAAGGCGCCTGGCAGACAATTTGATGTTCCGACACATCCTGCAGAGCCAAGTGTTTACACCGAAGTGAACTCTGTACAGATACGCACTCCAGGCTGGGCAGAGATCAGGATCACAGCAAGGGTGTAAATAAAATCATGAGTGTAACATTGATTCCAGTTTGCCCACTAACAACGTTCCCATTCACTAAAGGCAACATTCCCAGGAATCACTCCTATTTGCTGTCTGGCAATTCAGGCCGCGTTCTCCTCCATTGAACCAACGCTCCCGATAAAGCCCGGAGCCTTCCGGCTACTATCTCAACGTAAAGGCACAAAGAGACCTCGCCTTTCATTGCCTGTTCCAACCAGACGGAGCGGCCAAGGCGGGGATCCTGGGGAATCAGGACTCCTGGATTCCTTCCTGGCCCTTCTGCAAACTGTGGGACTGGCACCCAACCTCTGCATGCAAAGGGGGGCCCTGACGTGTGCCCGCGCTCCATTCCAAAGGGTGCATGTATAAGCTCCGCTCCCTGCGGACCTGATAAGATCGATCCTTGGGAGCAGCGTAACCACAGCAGGACGGCACTGCAGCTGGGTCGTTGAACATCTGTACAGCACCCCGGATCCAGCTTCGCCCCTTTGGGTCGGGTCAGAGCTGGGGATCTCCCCTCCTCTCCGCTGCACAGTGCAGACACTCACCGGGTGACTCACATAAGGGCACCCAGAGTCAGCAGCAGAGCCAGCTAGCGTGCCCAAGGGCGAGTAACCTGGAGGGACCCCCAACGAAGCTGTGAAGCTCAGCTATTCTTGAGAACCAGTCACGACTTGCCTCGGTTTCAAGGCCTTCTCTTATCTTTTGCAGCAACTTGGGCTCATTGTGAAATCTTACCGCTGGAGATGTTAACAGCCAGGATTTATGGCTTCTGTAGTTTCCCTTTAATAGCTTCAGCTGGGGAAGCGCTGGCGAAGGATGAAAGATGCTGGTACGGGATGGCTGTCAGGAGAAGACTTCAAAGACTTCCAATACATTGAGCCACATTATGATACTCGTACAACCATCCAACACTTTCAGGAGCCTCTCCCTCCTTAAGCAGAGGCTTAACCATTTGGATCCACAGTCAAGCACCTGCATCTCAGCTCTCAGGCTCACAGGCAGGATTCTGCCCCGAGGAGCCCCCGTTCAGTTGCTCTCAGCAAGTTTCTCATCGCCTACAGCACGTTACACAGCAGCACCTTTCTCCTTAGCCCAGACTTCCCCAAACCCTTCCTTCCCAAAGACGCTATGAACTACCAGCTGGCTCAGACCAATGCAGCAGCCACTACAAAATCCAATTTGTAGCAGGAATTTTCATGGGAAAGTTGTGCAAGTTCTGCTGTAAGGAGTAACTACCCATAAGGAAAGTGTCGTCTGGAGGGGAAGGACAGAGCGAGCCTGAGAAGGGAATTTTGCACACTAATATCTAGGGATGGCATTGCCCTGTGGGACCAGTCACGCTGTGAGAACGTGTGCTCACGTGCAGCATCTCGCTGCCCACTAGCACAAAAGGACCTCAGACTGACTGAGCTGGTCTGTCACACACTGTGTGCCTGCAGGGCAGGTCGCTGGGACCCAGGGACAATCTCCACCCTGTGAGTTGCCTGCAAGTGTGCAAAATTTCTCTCCTCAAGGCATCTCGCAGAGAAGAATTCACCCAACGGTCAGAGCAGTGTTATTTCACACTCCTTCCCAGGGCAAGTTTTACTGCAGAGCTGGGTCTGGCTCCAAGTCTAGAAAACGTTCTGAAATTAGTTAGACCCCTTTGAAGAAACCTCGGGTTGAACACTTCAAATCCACCAGCCCCTTGCGCGATGCCTGCAGTAAACGCGCAGGCGCCGTTGTGCTTCTGATTCCTGGGTGAGTGGGTGCAGCAAGACAGAGCCAACCACGGCCTTAAAAAAAAAAAAAAGAAAAGAAAAAAAAAAAAAACAAAACAACAAACAAAGTACAGGAACTCCCAGTCCCTATAAGAAATACTGCCTGAGGAAATTAAAACTAAGAAGTAGCTGAAGCAGCATATGCCTGCCTACACCTTAAACCTACATACACAAGCAGGAGCTGTGAAAACCCTCAGCATTTTCCTGCCCCGTGTCCTTGCACGGCGCATCCTGGCTTCACACGCTCGTTTGCCGCAGGGAATGCCACCCGGCACACGAACAGCAGCTTAAGTTGTCCGAGTGCCCCGAACGACACGAAGAAAAGCACGAGCTTCACCACTCGGGTTCGTTTCAAACACAGCCACAGCAGGAGCCCATGGGTGCAGATCAACCCATCCAGATCAACTGAACAAATCCAGCTACAAGCCGCAGTCGGAGCGAACACTGACGCTGCTTTGTTACGCTGGTGCAACTTCATTCTCGGAGAGCCAGCGAGGCAGATAAACGGAAGTCACTGCGACCAGCAGAGCTAATAAAAGCCAATTTCCTCAGGGCACGTGCCCTTGTCCTCAAGCACCCCTCTCTACTGCAGCAACCTCAGCTCCCCTCTTCACCCCGTGAGCCTCCCGACACGAGGCAAGGCGCAGCGGTGCCGTGACTTGTCTGCAGCTACAGGTGTGCTCAGGGCAGCTCTGCTGCCAGATGCAAGTACATCAGCTGAGCTCTGCCCTCCAAAGGGGCTGCACTGAGATCTCACAGGGAGATGATTGTCCGTAAAGTTTCCTCTTTGGTAGCTACAGATGGAAAACACCACCAAAATCTTTTGAAGGGAATTGGAATATTCCCCTTTTAAGAAAGAGTTTACTGAGACACTACAAATGGAAACAGCTTGCCCAACACGGACAAGAAATGAACTCACGGCTCCTCATCGAGTCCAGGGAACTACTGCCCAGACCACCCTTCTTCCTCATTAGACTCTTCCCAACAAGAACTTCACCCAGAAACAACCTCCAAGGATTGTGCAGCGACGGAGCGACAGCTCGACTCTCCTGCTCACAGGGCCCAGCTCGACTGCTGGGTGCTTCAAGGCAGTAAGTCTCCGAAGAGACTCAAGCCTCAGGCAGAAAATTGCTCATGAAGACGACCGGGGTCTTCATATTTTGCCTGACATCCCACAAGAGCTGCAGGAGTATCCAGGAGTCGAAGTTCTCCTCGGAAAGCTGTGCACACACAGCATGCCATGCAGAGAGCAGCGGGGTCCCTGGGAGAAGGCTGCGTTCGGAGCTCCCGGGCACGGGGCTGGCTGCAGCTGCCTCGCCGGGAGGCTGGGGGGGCTGCTCTGCATTAGGAACAGCAGCCAGCTGCAGCTGTGCTCCACGTCCACATTAAAGCCTCACACAGCAAAGGTTGCAGCAGGCAGTAAGGGTATGGAACGAAACGAGAAACAGGAGCAGAAGCTGTCAAGGGCGGACGATACTTAATGCTGGGAACAAGGAATGGGCAGTCAAGGCTGTCAGGTCTATACACCGGGCAAGAATCTGACCGACGAGCTCCCTGTTCCCAGTTCGTGTCACTCTTCAAACTTGATCAGAGAAAAGAGAAAAAGTAAAAACAATGGCTATCTGCTCCTGGGTTCTGCTACTCCTCGAACCATCAAATTCTTATAAGATATTGAGCAAATTTCTGCAACGCACAGTCCCGTCTTCCTCCTGGGAAGGACTGGAACTGGAGGCTGGAAAAGCACATCAGATCAGAGAACCCCTGCAGTGCCCAGCTCTGCCTCACAGGCACACTATCAAACCTGCTGCCTTTGAGCGTTTCACTTTTAACAGTAGCGTCTCACAATCAGCTTTTTTAAAAAAAATCACGTCATTTAAAATTTTGCCATGTTCTACGTCCAGAGCCCAGCACCATAAATGCTTTCTTCTCTACCCTGCATTCAACTCATGCATGGACAGAGGAGGCCGTTTTTAACCAGCATAACCTTCAAACTCATTAAGTGGAGCAGTATCACTTCAATCAGACTCTTCAAAATAAGAATTCCATGTGCAAACTGACAAAGTCATTCTCCTAGGTCCTGCCAAGCCCTTTGCCGTAGGCAAAGGAGTTGAGACGTCCCTTAGCATCAATTTTGTTTGTTTATTTATAAAGTTCACATGTTTGATCTTTGTTTAGCAACTGTTTTCATCTCTCTGTCCAGTGGTAAAGAACACAGCAGTTCTTCTCGAGTCAAAAGAATCATGAGTTCTCCTTTTCAGCCCTGGAAAACATCCAGCATCAGCTTTGAGAGCTCATCAGAAAAGTAGCAAGACCAAGTGCAGTCGGATCTGCAAGGGTAGGATCTTGCTCACCTCCAAGACCTTTCATTTCTCACCCACAGTTAAAAGACAGGCTCTTTAAGTCCCCTTAAGTTAATACTTTTCAGAAATTATCTCATGACACTTGACTAATTTACTTCCCCCAAACTGTTACTTTTGAACACTGCGATCACGACTCCCAGTTGCTCAGCCACCACACTCTTTTGGCAGTCTTGGAAAAACACTAACCCAGACGAAAGAGTTTTGTTATTGCCAGCGTTGCTGCATTTTTTTCATTAGAACTTTAACTGCTTTCAGTCTCACCACTATGCCTACCGACTCAGGAGACGGCCACAAAACCAGGCATTTGGATGTGAACTATTCACCAGCTCAGGGCGAATCTTGCTTTTGCAGAATTAATTCAATGAAGAAAGTAAAGCTGAGGAGCAGCTCCTAAACGTTTGTGATTAAAAGGTCAGTCAACCAAGGACCATCCACCCTGTTAACACTACCCCCTCCTTCACACAAGCCCATCAAAGGCTCTCTTCTGCCTCCTGGGCCCACCTGTGATCCACTGAGAAGAGTTTGGGAACCACTACAGTTAAATGGATTCTTGATTAATGAGTCACTACATCCACCCTTTCTCCTAGACTTTCAGAGACAGCAAAAACGTTTAGACATTCAGCTCATACTTAGCTTTCACTGCAATGAGTGTCCAAAAGCCCTCAGGCAACCACGTTAAATGAGTTCCTTTTCCATCCCACTGAATACAAAGGTTTGTCCAGGTTTCCTTTTCCTTCCATAAAAATCTCAACTACCCTCTGACAAATTGGTTTATTCCTACACCAGCAAGTACTCAGAGATACTTGCAGGGTCTCCTCAGCCTTTTAGCTACTGTATTTTGCTGTTTACAGGAAAATTGAGTTGAGGAAGTAATTAGAAAATTGTTTCTGGAATTTTCACAGCACAATTAATATTACTGAAGCTTTTGGCAAATAGTATGGTTTAGCCTCTTTGCAGTAAGAAAACTGGAGCCCTTATAAAGCGTGTTAATTGCTGAAGGAATGAACCAAGACAAATCACATCAGTCTTCTGAAATGTGCGGAATAGCCTTATGCAAAAAATGGAATACTGCTAACAAAACACTAGTATATTTCCAGGAACTTCTTAGTGAAACATCACAAAAGTAAGCTGATGAGTATCTAAAATACTGTTTCCAAACAAGGTGCCAATACTTCAAGGCTAGTGTCATTAAAAACACGTCTCAAGGTGAACCAGTGCTCAAGATCACTAGACCTCCCCCTGGCTTGGTACCAGACTGACAGTGATTTCCAGTACCTTGGCAGGCTCACTTAGAACAGGGCAGAGTAAAAGAATGGAAAGAAAACGATCACTTAAATGTAACAGTCTAGATAAAGCACGTTGATGTTGGGGTGGACAGGACACAGGGGGGTGACACACCTCACAGCAGTCACTGCAATTCTCAGACTGCGCTGCTCTGTCCTCATGACTGAGGTGAACAGGTATCAACTGCTTTCACCTTTACTCCTTACACAGTTTAGGTAGGCCAGATCCTAAACCACTGGAGCTTGCTACAAATCTCTAGACTAGTCTTCCTTGGGAACATGGCAGCATTTTTGGAGAGGTAAGCCTGAGCTATGAAACCTGGATTCAAGTCAAGTTCAAAATTATTTGGATCAGAGCTATCCCTGAGAACAGGGAGAATGCAGTGGTCAGAAACAAGTATGAAATATCCAGTCTCACCTAGCTCCTCTCAAGCTCTTAAATTCTTTCCATTGCTCACAGACAGCAGCTACACAGAACTGAAGCCAAAATCCAGCTGTTCCTTGCTAAGACACCCAGGAGGGACCTTCCATACCAGACTGGGCAGTCACCTGAGCAGTCTTAGCAAAAAAACCCAGAAGTTATTAGCTAGCCAAAAGCAGCTCTTGCAGCAAATCATAGTTACATAAAATACTTATCGCGTATCCTGGGACTACTGCCTTGCCACGCAGGACGAGCGGCATCGTCACGGCTCAACACCATTCCCTTTCCGTGCGCCCTTCACACCAAGGTGTTACACTACCTTTGGGTCCACCCTGTTGCCCTTCATGGAAGTACGTGACCAAACCCAAACAAGGTGACTGCAAATCATATTGCAAACCCACCTCTGATCCCAAACCTCACAGTCAGTAAAACAGTATCGTGTTACAGGTACATAATCCTACCAAGGGTTTAATTGCTGAATTTGCTACTACTACAAGCACGGCTGTTACTTTCCGGCACGTGCTCAAACTCAGATGATGGCATTCCAGATTACAGGCTCCAGGAATGTCTTCTGGATTCCACAAATTTCCTTTCGAAACCAAAAATCAGACCCCAGATGCACCTCAAACACTCATGAGGCAGACAAGAGATTGACATGATAACACTTCGGAAGTTTTGAAGAAAACTTCCCCTAGTAGCTGGTGGTCTTTGCTCTGAAGACCTAGTACCCAGTTAACACACTCAAAGCAACGGTGTACGGGGTTTACCATGGTTTGCTGAGACAGATTTGAAAGCAAAAGGCAGTTAAGGAAACACAACTGAAACTCAGAATAAAAGCACAGACTCCGAAACCCATGAATTCTGTTGATGGGATCAATTCAGTCTCAACTCTTGAAATGGCTATTTAGTGGATTATCTGGGTGGAAACAAGTTGAACCAAACATGAGAATTTTTTTCATGTCTTTTTAATCAATTTTCACAGTTTAACTCTGAAAACCTAGTATTCCACAGAAAAACAAGCTACCAAAATTTATGTTCTTAAGAGTTTCCACTTAAAATCTGAAAAAAAAAAAAAAAACACCCCACTTCTCATAATTTCTGTAGAAGTCATTATTTCTCAACCCATTCTTAATTTTAAGAAAGTTCTCACCTTTGTGTTAAGGGGCACAACAGCTAGTTATAATGTTAGAAACAACACGCATTCTGCCTTAAATCACAATACCGCTGAAAAAAACAGAAGGCCAAAAATTGAGAGTATAATTACCCCACAGTCTTGTTCTGAAGTTTAGCACACCACATTCAAGTCGTAGCCTAAAGATGCAAGAACTGTAGTTTCCAGAAATAAGAGAAAGATCTGCTTGGTAGTGAAAATATAATTTTATTTTTAACAATAGCTGCCAGCAGTATACTGGTATATCTGTAAAAGATGTTCCAGAGAGTGAAAGACATAAGCAAACTACAATAAATTGTATCAACTCTTCAAGTATTTCTGCAAACAATGCTCCAATTCTTGATGTCCTGTCTTGGGAGTCTCGATATCCTGTTCTGCTCCACTATTCTCCCATCCTCCCACCCCTTCCAGAAACAAAACGTAATAGCTGGTGGCACAGGTTCTGAAGCAGATTAAATATTTTTCACTCAGGATAAAGCCTTCTTCTGAAAATATTAATTGGACGTGTTCAGGTAGTTCTCTGAGTAGCAAAGAGTAAAAAAAAAAGTTGACTGTACTTAGCCACTTTTTGTTCTACACTGAGATAGGCATCAGTGGGTTTGGCTCAAGCATCTTCAATTTATTCATGTCTGTGTTCCTTTGATACGAAATGCTAATTTGCTACTTTAGCATAAAAACTTGATTACATCTCTCTTCTTATCATGGAACTGCACGCAACTCTCCATTAGTTTAGACATGCCCATTGAGGAGGGGGGAAAAAAAAGAAGCAATTTTATGGGAAAATGCAAACGTACAAGCTACATGGCTGTGACTGCCGTGCGGCACGCTTACACAGCCCAGCAGCGAGCAGCAGATGGACAAGAAAGCTTTGCAGTGCGTGAAATCGTTTCAGAATTCACATGCCTCTTGTTCAACAGGCAGCTCTTACACTTTAAGAAGGAAAGCTTTGTTAAGAGGACAAAAAAATAAAATCATGCATGTACTATAATATGTTCTCCCACACAGCAACAGGGTGATGATGATGAATTTTCCCTTTATGTTCAGGAAATACATAAGTCACCTGTTTTAATGGGAATTTAAGCATATTTCAGCTTGAGAATAAAGTAGGTTATTCAGCATGCTAATACATGCAACCAACTTGCAAAGTGGAATGCCTACTTGAAAGGATAACTGCTGTTTTTAAATCGTAGAAGGGGCTAGAAGCATCATTTTAAATTTAAACAGGGGGTAGATTAACTGCTGTTTGATGAAATTAAAAATGCATTTAAAGATCAGATTGTAAACAAGTTGACAGAAGTCAAGAATTTACATAGTTATGAAAGGGCTTTTTTAATTAATGTAGCGCTGGCGATTGGGGCCAGATGAAAGTGCTCTACCCACACCAGACGCGGAGCCTTTTACACACCACCCCAGCTACACTCTGCTGTCTGAAGGGATCACCGACAGAGCTGAAAGCTCCTCGCCCTCCATTAGACTCCCAGCAAGAGGCTGGGCAGCTTCTGCCACAACACAACAGAACTGTGCAATAGGAAGCCTAAAAAATCCCAACTCCTTTCAGGCAGGACAGTTAACAGCTATCACACGTAACCGCCTTGGAAACTGCTAACCTGGTCCTCATTTGAATTACACCTAGAAGGGAAAGGCTCAGTACTCCATTGTACCGAGATAAGAAACACATTAGTTACAGCAAAAGCTTTAGCTTTGTTTACAAGCTTTCAGACACAATCATTAAAATACTTAATGCTGAATATAACACATTACAATTGTTTGAAGATTGCCTAAAAAGTAGAGAGAATATATTATCTACAAAAGAACGAGGAGCCTGGTGTTTTAACGAGTTCAGTATTTGTGTGCATTGATATGCAGGCAGCACGCTGGAAAACTGCATGAAAGCGTCTTCATGCTCACCTGCACATAACTGCCTGGTGTGCTAAAGTGTGCACACCACACACATTTAATTTGCTTTTAAAAGGAGTGAGGCCCGATGACTGCAACCTCAGACAACTTCCAAGGGCCATCCTGATCTAGGGTTTAAAGTAGAGTTAAAAATTTAACAAAGCTATGCCCATAATCACATTGCTTCCTATATTTTTGTTTTTAAAAGTTAACTGTACGATGACAAAGAGCACCAAACCAATAAGGGTTGCTTGGGTTTTTTACCCTACGTGTCATTAAAAACATTATCTAACAGAAAAGGAAGTAATTCCGTTTTCTGGATGTCACGTTGCAGCAAAGAGTGAACCCCTACAGAGGATTATTATGGCTGAGAAACTTTATTCAGGATGAGAACGTGACATTAGAATACAGTAATTATTAAAAGGCTACAGTTAAGTGTTTCCTAATCAGGTCGCTCTGCAGAGTTTTCTTTCTGCGCCTGAACACTCCTGTAAAAAAAATCATAGTAGGGTTTAAGTGTATCTATGGTTGTCTTCGAAAAACAGATAACAGGATTGCTAACTGCCTTTATATTGGAATTCTAGCTCTAGGAAGGCAAGACAAGGCACCACAAGCCGTGTATACAAATATGGATCTTGTACTCCACCTCTTCTATGTCAAACTAACATCACGGGTATATAAAGTAGCAAAAGCAGGATGCTTAGAAAAGTCAGGCTGGTTTTCATAAAGCCAGTGCTTACCAAAAAAATTAGTGTATAAAAGTGTTTATGTGAGCATTTCCATGTTATTGCAGAATGTTAAATATTCCAAGAACAACCTACCAGGAATAGCACTTTCCAGCTTCTAAAATCAGTTAAATATAAAAGTATCTTTACAAAAAAATAGGCATATAAGTCTAGCATTCTTTGGAGTTGTTTATGATGGTCTTTTAAAAATAACCTAGCAGTTTACTTCATGCATCAAAACCATTAATTTCAAACAAGAAAACTATTCCCTGGTTTAGAAATATCGGAAAATTGCTTCTAAAAAAATTGTAGTGCTATTCCTCAGTGTTGCTGTAAAAAGATTATGTATAGTAGTGCAATGATTATGATTATGCAAAATTGCAGTCCAGGTGCACAGACAAGCAATCAGGACAAATTCAATGGAAAGGCCTGGATTTCACGCATCGTTTCTTTACAAGAGCAATCAACAGATTTCCTTTCAGGAAGAAATGCATATATATAATTTAAGGCAAATATTCTCTTTAAAGGTCACTTTAGCTTTCTTCAGGAAAGAAACAGCTTAAAAAGTTCCCAGAAAGACTCCTGCTTTAACAGCTACCAGCGTTCAGTCTGGCATCACTAATCATTGCACTGCTATTCACCACATCAGTAGCTATTTATCAACTCAGACACTAACGTGTACATGTACTTTGTTTAGGACAGCACAGATTTTGTCAGTAAATATCACCAGAAAGACTATACAAAACAAAGGCTCTTAACTACCAAAAAGAAAGCCACTTGCAATTTTGAACATGAACAGATGGCAAGCATCCAGTTCTTCTGGTTTCATGATGGTAAAGGGCATCCCGGCAATTATTCATTTGCTGCAACTCAGAATTCGGGACAAATGTAGGTTGCCAATTTAAAATAAAAAAAATTGAGCTTTTTTCATCTCATCAAGCTCTTGAAGACACAACTAAATACTGACCCTGAACTGCGAGCTTCCTGCTATAGCACTCAAGCCTAGATTCAAACTTCCCTGATGTCTGAGGTCATTCAAATCCAAGGTTCACATTTGAGTCCGTTCTCAACCATTACTATGATTTCAAATCCAAGAGAATTTTTTTTTTAAAAAAACCTTGCCAAATATTCTGCAAATGGCTCTTCTGGATAATAAGTTCCCTTCTATATGTAAATAGGATAGACAAGCAGGTACAGTTCAATGTGTCACATATGACAATTGCGTATAGATCTTCTGGAAAAGCAATAAATTCCAAAATACATACATATTCCTTGTACCATAGAGCAAGACGGTATCCAAAAAACCCAATTCGTAGACAGGGACCAAACGTTTGCAAAGGAAAGCAGCAGGGGCAAGACAACCCTTCCTACTGAGGAATCTAGAGTTACCCCAGTGCAATATTAACATAACTGCATTAATGATATTCAAACTTGCTGTGAAAGGACGTAAGAAAAAACAAGCCTGTAATTAAGTCTGCAAACTTTAGGTAATTACTGTACCTGGTCTATCCACCATAACTTTGAATAACTGCAAGTTCATGCAAAAAAAAATTGCTATCTTATATGAAAAGAGCAGTCTGTTAGAAGCATTGTTATGGAATATGCAAGAAGTCATCTCTCTGCAAGTGCTGTTTACTTAGTGAGTCTCTTGGCTACGTCGCTGTAAGCGATTTCAATTTCTTTGTCTCCAGGACAGGTATTGGTGAATTCATCCCTGCTGTAAGCATTCGTCAGGTATCTCCAAACCCCTGTCATTTCCTTGGGAATCTCAAAGTTGCGGTACTTTTTGGCCACGACCTAGAACAAAAGAATTAGATTATGAATTTACATCCTTCAACTTAAACCACTCTTCCATCCCTTGTCAGTCTCTCGTTAAGTTATCCTTCCAACACAGCAGGCACTTCGAAAGCCAGCAGAACCTGTCCCTCTGGGATGTGCCAGGACCTGGCAGCACACTGCCCCGCTTCGTCTGTATCACCGTCCTCACCAAAGCAAACACTTCTGCACCCAGGCAGAAACTTAATCTGTGGCTCCATCTGCAGTACAGAACCGACAGAGATCGCTGGAGACAGTGAAAAGAAATCAAGCTACCATCTTCACTCCTGTAGTTATCCTGGGCTACTTCTTTCTAGACTTAAGACTTTTTTTATTTTGGTTTGTTGTTGGTTTGTTTGTTGTTTTTTTTTTTTTTTTTCTAATACAATCCTTGTGTTTCACATTGTGCCATTTACTTTGTTGCTAATAGAGCAGTTTTCTCTACAGATGTGAGAGAAATCCACTTTGCACATTAACTGGTCACATGATGCTCACTTTCCTTCTTCTACCTAATTCTTCTAAGCATTGCAACTTCCTGTGATCACACGGGTCAGTGCTGTGAAATGGGTTTTGGCTTGTGCTATTCTACCATCTGCCACCCAACTTGTCTACTAGTTCACACCTTCACTCAATTCACTGCTCTATCCCCAACACCCTTGTGAATTACCAAAATCTTATGCAATTTCATGTACTGGTAATTCTGTAGTTAAGCTTCCATAGGGAGCTTATACATGGTTTATATGAGTTGGGCTTCAGAATGTCATAAATTGTAAGCATTTTGAACTTCATTTTCAAATATCATACAAGTCATTTACCTTGACAATGTGTAGTTTGGGCAGCAGGTTGCAGTCTGCTAACGTCATCTCATTGCCATCCAAAAACTTGCGGGTAGAAACTGCAATATCCTCCATGCTATTTTCATCTATCTCATCAGGAAGAGGAGAGTTGAGATACTCATCCAGTTTCTGGAGGGTTTTCAAGAGGCCACGTTCTAAGGCTAGAGAGGAAGGAACAGTTTTAAGAACATAAAAGAAAGCCAAACCGCAGCACATAAATTTCAAAACAAATTATCTTTCAGGGTATTGGTATTAGTAGCAGATCTGAAAAACAAAATCCGTATCACTGTACTACCCAGAACGGAGCATTTTTAACCCTCACGCAATTTTTGTGGCAACACTACTGCTTGAGCTGCCTTCGTGGTCACTAGTAACATTGAGATTGAAGCAGAACCTCTTTAAATATCACACAGATGCAGGTTATTTAAAAGCTGGTCTATACATGAGTTTGCACTAACTTAAAATACTCTAAGACTGTCCACAAGTGTTTATTTTTGGTTTAAAAAGTGGCTTATGTGAGTTTAAGACTATTCCTAACTGGCTTAAACTAATTAGAATTAAGCCATGCGAGGGTTTATATTCATTTAAACGTGATCTCTTTCACATCCCCTGCTAACAGACTGAGCGCACACACTGCCCAGGAGGTTTCTGGAATACAGCAGCAGAGGGCAGCACACCCCACAAAATCCAAACGTATTTTCTCAGCCGTTTACAAATATTTTGCATCTATTGGAAATCGAGCAAAAAGGCATTCTGATTCTCTGACTTTGGTTTTCCCTTCAAGTACGCTGAGGAAAAAAAAGACTTGTACTGAACTATTTAAAGGTCTAATTGTGCATTCTTTATCTCTTCCTGATCTCTTACCTTCCATCTACTATGTTCTCTCCACACAGAAAAATGGATTTATTTAATCCTTTAAAGAAAGGGACATGATCTAAGCTTAACTCAGAACTCTGAACGGGAGCCCTCAGTCCTAGAAAGGTCGAATATCAAGTGTGCAGAAAGGCCTCGCAGCAAACACATGGGAATCCAACCACTGGGGCACGACACAAACCCTGCATGGAATTTGGTTCTGGATGCTAAAACCATTCCTCCTCAGTCCAAGAGTTTTGAGTGGCTGTTGTGTTGCGAAGTTTCAATGCCACGGATATTTATACAACATGCACATCCTACTAAAGTTCTGATTGAACACTGTCTAATTGAAGTTCGCTTTGGAAGAGTTGAAACATTTGTCTCTGACTGTTAACTTTAAACCACAAGTTTAATTGCTGAGACTCCTTCAAGTGTCCATCAACATGCAGGCAAACCTGTCAGTGAGACATTTCACAGCAAAGCTGCTCTGAAAAACACGAGACAATGAAACAAGTGCACAGCTCTAGGCCCCCAGGTAACCTACCTTCATTAGCTTCTGGTCTAGAGTTTTTGATAAACGCAGAAAATTTGGCAAATATATCCATTCCAGCAGTGTTTGACTCTGGATGCTTTGGTGAAAGTTTTAGGTACCTAAAAAGCAGAAAGGAGTAGATCTACAGCACATTTAGCTGAATGATGCTCATCATATAGTAACTAGCCCTTTTAAGAAGACAAAAAAAAAGATTCTACATCATGTATATTTACCAATTTACCCATTTTCAGATTAATGTGGAGGCGTTGCTTCTTAGGTGTATTACCACACACTTCCATTTAAGTTAGGCTTTTTAAACCCAACACTTTTTAATCACTTTTCAGAGGAATACCAAAGCATAGTTCTGCTTTCTGAATCAGGCATTTGTTTCGAGCACAGTGTCTGAAACACATTTGAACACATTTCTCATGCTTTTGCTATATAATCTAATTATTTTAAAAAGTGTTCAGTATTTTCCACCCTGATTTCCTAATACTAAGTAATCAATCTTCAGGACTCATCATTATGCTTAGCACGAAGGAATTAATTTTTTAAAAATTATTTCCAAGTTGCATTTAGTGATCACTGGATGTATACAATTACCAGCTCACCATCTGCTTATATAAAGCTGGAAGGAATTAAAAAAAAAAAAATAACATTAAATACAAATTTTACTGATACTCCTGGTGAGAACAAGAAAACAAGCAGCTCTCGAAGACTTAAATAACACCTTACTTCTAGAAGAATGACTGCAAATACAAGCCTCCAAAGGACACCGTACATCCCCTTAAAAGATTCCCAGTTTATTACAGGGTCAGGACTAAGCTTTGTAGAGCAGGCTCATCTTCATTTACATTATTTGGACACATCATCAGAATGGCCTGCCCCAGTCATCAAAAGGAGAAGTCATTTAGTCTGGAAACTACAGGAAGGATGACAGGACTCTACAAAGGACAATTTAAAAATCATTTTTAAAAGGAAACATTTTTTTTAATATACAGATGAGGCAGCTAGAGGGAGGAAAGGTACGACAAGGGAGAACTCCAAGCTATTTTCAATGTCTAATCTTCAGTTTACTGATGGTGAAGAACATTCCCTTTGAGAATACCTCATCTAATCTAAAGGGACAAATTATCATTTTAACACTTACTTGGGTGGAGCCAAAACATCTTCCAGGAACTCTTCAATCTTATTCACATCTGTTTTCACTTCACCATTGTAGGTTATGAAGGGCGGATGAGTGCCCGGAGCCAAATTTTGAAGGTCTGCTGGTTTTCTAGGGTGAAACACAAACCAAAACAAAAGTAAGCACAGGACATCCATGACCTTAGCTTTCACTGCTACAATCACAAAAGCACTGCCTGAAGTTTTCATGTCCTTGCAGTTTTAAAAAGATATCATTGGTTTTCTTTTTAAAAAGTGATTTTACAGCTTGATCAGCATTTTGAATATATATTTGATAACAATTAATTTCAAATACTTAAAACCAATTGCTTCTTCCTACCTCTGGCTATGGTTTTTCTCAAGTTGATATAATGTTGACTAGTGGGGGATATATACACCACACACCACACTCTCTGCCTTTCCCAAGATCTGCAGAGCAGTTTATATATAGCGTAATCTGCGATCAGTGATAATCCTCCCCTTTTACACAGAGCTTCTCTGAAACAGGCAAGGCTGAGATAGAGCAGCATGTATAAACCATTTATAACGTGCACACAGAATCTGGTTCTAGACAAGCTGACAGATGCTTAAACATCATGTTTTAGAATGATGCTAAAAGCTTCCTCCAGTGAAAAAACTACAAATAAGAGCAACACACTTGGGCAAAGGGAGGAGAATCCCTGAGGTTAGTGTGATTAGACACAAGAGAACCAGAATAAAGCTAAAATACTCAGACATTTCTAAATCTTAAGTCAGTTTTGACAATACCTCTCGCTGTTCACTCCAGCTTCTTTCATACTAATCCTTAACAAGCTAAGCCACTTTGTTTAATAAGCAATTGGCTTCTCCTCCAGCTGTGCCTCGATGCTGCAGTGACAAGGAACACCACTGCAGGCCTTTATTTAGAAGCCTGTATGTCAGCTGCACACACACCCCTACCCACTCATTCACCCCAAAACACCTGACTTACTCTTTAATGTAAAGCTCTGACATCTGCCTCATCAGCATATTCACACACAAAGCTGAAGTCAATAACGAGATGTGGATTCATTACAAGCCATAAAATCCAAAGCGTCATCTAAAAAGCTGCAGCCAGTTTTTCCCCAGTAAATCATCCTGGTATTAGTTAGTCCCACGCTATTGCAACTGTCTCAGTGCAAAGAGAAATTAAATCACAGTGCTGCTTGGCACTTCTTCAGGAGCAGCACTTAAAACTTCCCTCTGATGAAGCTACTGACTACGGTCCAGGGTGACGGCTCCGAAGGACGCAGTCTAACTTCTCTAAGAACCTCTCCACCTTTTAGAGGACAGGCTGCAGTTCTTAGTGCCTCAGACCATCCCAGCGTGCCAACATCCGACAGCACACACGATCCAGATGAGGCACAGCTGTACAGTCACACTTCTGCCTGCCAAGCTGACCAGATCACCCACTACAAGGATGACCACCACCTTCTGCTGGTGTTACGCTGGATGAGGAACAACAAACCATACCTGATCCAGCAGAAAGCCTGCCAAGATAAAGTTGCCCCTTTGTTACTGTTTGAACAAATCCAAACCGGACCCTAACCCTTGAACTGGGTTTGTGCTTTGTACAACGTGGCCACGTTTCTGAGCCAGCACCAAGCATCCAGGAACTGGATTTACTGCATACTGGAACTACAGGTCAAGAAAGTCTCCTGACTGTACTGGATAGGGAAACTGGATTAGTAATATACACAAACATGGTCATCCAGGGTGGCATGAGAAAGCAGTGTTTTCAGGGATAGCACTCAGACTCTGTAAACTAAGCATAGTTTACAAGTTTATCCTGTAGAAACGTTGCTTTCCATTTCTTACAAAATTAAGAGCCCCTGCCAGAATTTCACGTCCTGCCCACTGCTGAACCTTTTAAGAGGGCAAACAGTAACAGCATTTTGTGCCAAAGTGTACTTAGCAGATATGAGCACTTGGCAGTACATGTAAAACTGAATGGGAAAACTGATTTCCAGACTTAAGAACATTAAACACCCTGCTTTTAGCCAGGTGACAGAAGTCTTGTTAATACAAGAATTTAACCGTTTGCAATTTTTAAGCTTCCAAGAAGTTACTTCTCACTAATAGTTGCCATCGCCCTTACTTTTAGGATTTAAAGTCTGTCATCGGTTAATGCTTTAAGGAGCTTAACACTTCATTTAAATGCAGCTTTGTAACCCACAACAATTACAGGAAGTCATTGTGGCTCACTTCCAATTTCGCATGTTGGCTAGATAAAATTCCTCAAAAGGAATGTTATTTTAAAAATAAACATAGGCAAGACCACCGGATTTGCAGTAATACTATCAAAGAAAAGATTTTATTTCAGAAACAGACTAGTCTAATAGACTAACCAAAAAAGTTTTCCAAAGAGTCAGAGTGCATCTCAAGGATCCCAGAGCATTTTATTAACCCCTCTTGCCACTCCAGCCAGACCACCTGTATCTTTCAAAAAAAAAAAAAAAAAAAAAAGCAGAGATTAACATCCCACAGCCAAAACGTAATACAGGGTTTGACTTCCAGTTTGCTACTCCTGCCAGCAGATGATAAACAAACCCTGGTTTACCACATACAAGCCACAGCCTTTGGAGCACCACAAATACACGGGAATATCCTTCAAAGGGGAAGAGTGCAACTTCCCTTAATAGTCAAACTAGGTGGCAATTAAAAACATTATAGTGAAGTTTACTTCAGAGATAAAACTGGACAGCTTCTCTAAAAAACAAAAACAAAAACAAACCTTCTATAACTACTCGAAACAATTCCACGACAGCTAGTGCCTGCCCCAAAGTTTAGCAGGGTATTTGAGGCAGGGCCACATACCTAAATATCTGGCTACCACGGGCAGGCTCTTCTAACACAGGACTTAAGGTATAAACATTTCACAGCTTTGCCACAAACCAGAAAAGCAATTAGCATTCAAGTAATTTCTTGAAGATGAGACAAAAGCCAGCCCCCAAATGTAATATGCTCTACAGTGATTTATAAATTACGTAAGTACTGTGATGAGGGTCTGAATAGTAACGTGGAAAAAAATGCTAGCAATAGTAACACCCTGTCTCCAGTTCCTAAGCAGTATTTTACACTGCTGAAGTCGCATTCACCTCTGGGCAGTCTTTAATATTTACTAATCTCTTTACTTAATCTCTGTCTGTCAACGTAATTGTAAAACCACGCAATCGAGATGTTTAAAATAGGATTTCAAAACGTAACTGAATGCAAGCTGGCCCTGAATGTTGTTACAAGCCCAACAAACAGTTTATGTACCACGACTCTGCTCTAGTCACCAGAACAAGCCCAGTCTCCGAGCACTGGAACGCTGCTTCTGAGAAGGGAAAGAATAAAGCCTCTGTCTGACGCCACAGAAGCAAGAAACGCATGATTTCTCTGAAAGGGCGGTACGTCCCACTTCGTTTGCCTGTGTGCCTATTTTTGGGTCTTAAGAGTTGAACCGAGAACTGCAAAACGTTCCTTTGTTAGCACAGTGTGATGTCCAGTGCAGTTCTGGAAGGGAAAAATACATGTCACGGAGTCAATCAGATCAGACTCAGTTTTTCCTGTGTCCCAAGTTACTTACTTGTGACCTTTTGTACCCAACCATGACCTTTCAAGCCTCACAAACAGACAGAGCTTGCCTTACTGTCATGCAGAAATTACGCTATAAGGCAGAAGCACAGTTTGCAAGTAAACCTTTTTTTCTTTTTTTTTTCTTTTTTGGGGGGCTAGCAAAATAAATCCAGATGCTTAAAAACATTACTACCCAGCTCTTCAAGAGGGTAATTGGCTTGAATAATGTCCTTGTAAAGGCAGTTTCTTGTGACAATATTAGAAGTATTAAGGAAACGCATGGCACCTATTATCATTCCGGTAATGCTAACAGGGGAAAAAACAGCATCTGGTATAAATCATTTCCACTTGAGCAGTTAGCTCAATTGTACATTCTGCAAGCTATACTACTCTACAACCATGCATTAGACAATCTGGAATGTTAAATTTGTATTTATGAAGCTTTATTTAAAGTCTGAAAGAAATTAAGTTTGTATCAACATTTATTCAAATCTGAATTAACTTCAATGGTCCCTCTTGTTCTTTACTGGAAAATATATTCAGTGTACAACAAAAAACTGGAGTTCATTTGACCTATTCCTGTGTGTTTAATTTTGCACATATTTCGTGTTTTCCCTTCCCCAACATAAAAAAACGGAAAGAAAGTTCTCCTTGTGTAAGAAAGGACAGTTTTAAACATCTGTGACCAATTTATATTCTTAATTTATACTCATCCAATTAACTCAAAGTTGCCAAAGGGACACAAAGCCAATTCATCAGGAATCCTTGGCATTTTAATGATATTTCTCAGACTGGTTCAGCAGTCAAAACGCTTCCAAATAGAAAATGTCTCTTTTAGCCTTCTTCTCATACCCCACCCTGCCTCCATAACTGCAATAGGTTAAATAACACCATCGTTAAAAGTCAAGGAAGTCCAAAACTACAAACAGTACTCAAGCACAACTTCTGCTCCCGAGGCTTCCACAAACCACATGCAATGCTAAATGGAAGATATGATACATTTGGTTTATGTGTGCTGGCAGCAACATTTATATTTGCAGCAAAATCCCACATGGGCCAGATAAAATCTGAGCTGCTACAAATGCAGGCCCAGTCAACAAAAGCTGCTTTCTCCCCCTCCGAGTGGTCTGTCTCAGCCTCACCACATATGGAAATATTTAACACTAGTTGCCAGCACTGAAGCAGCAGCTTCAGTGATTTTTAAAAATTAAAACAAGGCACCTCCTTAAAAAAAATTACAAGAAGAGGTTAAGTCTAGCAGAGTGATTTTTTTTCTTACACATTTTACACTTGATTCATTGGAGAATACTGTATATTTCTATTGGCTTTATTTCTGAAAATCAGGTTTGTAAGCACTGGCAGTCTCTCCTCTCTCCCCAGAGTTCAGTGACTAACATTACATTAGTGCTGTGAAAACATTACTTCACACCAAAAACAAATACAGGGCCTCTGCTGAACGCAGCATTACCACTTCTAGTAAAAGTACACCCAGCCTCAGGAAACTAAGACTCCTGGATTCACATTTCACCTTTCTTACCCACTGAGGTATCCATTTTATAGATGGAGAAGTTGCAATTTAGGTGACACGCAGCATCATGATATATTTGGCTAACACTACACAAAGGCAGAATATTTTACATTTTGTTCCTACCCACTTCACATCTATTTCACTTGTATTGACCTCATGGACAGATATTTTCACAGCATTTTGATTCTTACTGCATAATAAGCAATATTATCTTAAAATCTTTACAAAGAGGAGTAGGCTGCACATTATTTGTGACAGTTATCCAATAATCATTGGAGATTTGATCAAAGATTGGTTGATCTAAAATACCCATCCAGCAGTCTTCACTTGTAGGATCTCGAAGTGAAGTTAGTAAGATTCAGTCGTCAGTTATGAGACACTTCATGTCAGCTGTTAGTTTTACAGAAGAGCATCGTTTAACAAATCCAAGAGAATTTATCAGACTAATTCTTTCTGGTTACAGATACTTACAAATAACCATCAACCATTTACACCAAGGTTGCCTCTTAGTATTTATGAGGACAGATTTTGTTTTAATTTCAGAAAATAAGCCATGCAAGATTTAGAAGCCCCAGACAAATATTTGTTACACCAAGTGCACTGTACTCTTGCTTGTCAGATAAACCAAGTATTTCTCACCTCTTCAGGTCAACTGTTGTGACGCTGAACACCACTCCCTTCAGCCAAAGAATCATGAAGAGCCTCTGAGAAAAAGGACAGTTTCCTATGCTTTCCCCATCACTGCCAGCCTGCAGAAGAGAACAGATCATTAATTAGGAGGTAGGACTGTGCCATCTACATATGCTCGCAATTACTAAAAGATCTTTAAATAGAGACAGACTCGATAACAAACCATGGTTTATTGCGTGTACAGTCTTCACATCCCTAACTCTTCCCAAGACCTAACAAGCTGACAGTCAGACCTAGCAGCATCTTGCAGGAACAGTCCTTTGCTCTCAAAGCCCAGCTGACACACCTGCACCAGATCTCCTGAAGGCATCTCCATATAATGCACAAAATACCCTCAGAAGATTTAAATACGCTTCATATACTGGGAAGGTATGTGTGGACTTCTGTATTATTTTGTTTCTTTTTTTGTTGTTTTAAATACTTGCACCTTCCAATGACTTTCTTGCTGCAGACATAATAGGATTTTATTACAGTGAAATTTGCACATTTGTGAAGTCAACTAGTCTATTTACCTGTCATGCCCTCTAATAACTGCTCACAGTGTATCAAAACAAGATTTCAGAAAACAAAATAAGTTATCTTTCACGCTGAAGATGATCCAACTGCTGTTAACAGTCAAGAAAGTGCAGCTAATCATATTCGTCTGAGCAGCCACACCTTTTGATGGCAGTTTTCCATGTCGATACTGTTCTTAATTATTCTTTTTGCCTTCTTCTACAAGGCATAACTAATTAATTGTAGTCATCTTCCAGTTTATTGCTTATATCGCTCATTGTGTAGGGCTACAGTGAGCCAACTGCAACTAGGACTATGAATCTTTATTGTCCTGCAGGTGTTGTATGGAGAGACATAACTCTAAGTACATAGAAACTTCACTGACAATAAAGTAATATTTCAAAGCCACTTTTTATAGGCAATTTGTCAATAAGTCTTTGTCCTACCACAACAAAGGTCCATTACACAGCAACAGTAAGCCACTCCAGGGCAGCCAGTGATGGCATGCATCTCATGATTGCTCTGACAATGAAGTATGTATTGCTGAGTTGGAAAATTTTAGTTTTTACAGTGGGCTAGAATCAGACACATGAAACCTTGAATCTTGTTACAAAATTCAATCCTCCGAAAACTGGTTCAGTAATTAAAACAGCCATATATGTCAGATTACCTTGACGCATACTTTACATTAGATGAGTTTCAGAGGATTTTGTTTATTATTATCAGAATACTTCCAAGATCATTTTAATCAGTACAAGTCTCAAAACCTGGCTAATGCTTTCATCAGTACTATTACCTGTTCCCTGGGCCACTTCAAAACATACCGAAGGACATGCTGGCTGTACCCCTCAGAGAAGGGACAGAAAACAACTATGCTCACTAAGCACAGGGTATTTAGAAGCAGAGCTACACAAGTACAAGGGTTGAACACAAGGCCTGAGCTGGTGGAGATCCAGCATTTTAAAAAAAGAGGGGGTGAGAGTGGCTGGGAAAGAGAGAGGAGAAGAAAAGCCAACAAGAAGTATCATCACAAGAGAACTAAGCTTTAGGACCAGAACTAACTAGAGAAAGGTTTAGACACTCATGCAAAAGAACTGTTTTTCCTTCAATTCTCTGCCAGTTCCCAGCCACGCACTGAGCGGGGGCCACAGCAGGGAGAATGAAGAAAGACTTTGTAAGTTAAAAGTAACAGTAGGATTTTCTAACAGCAGGACTTTCAAAGATCAGGAAATCAGAAAGCTGAAACTGTCTTAAATTCAGAAAGCTATTTTGTTTTTAAAAACTCATAGTGCCTTTGCAGATAAAGCTGAGACTCCTTTAATAGTTGTTAATAAATACCAGGACATGAGGATTCATAAACTGATTTGTTACCTCAAGCTTATGGTCTCATTTCTACAAGCATCCCTCTTGTCAGAGCTGACAATCCTTCTGAATACTTTGTCGTGGAGAATATATAGAGCCATTTTTCTTTATTAGTGTCATTAATGAAGATTTGAAAGAAGAAAGAAATTGTCTTTCTGCCATAAATTACAAATTGCTCTCTTTATCTTTGCAAAGTCAAGTAAAACTTGCAGCAAATTTATGATTGTCTTAAAAGCTGGCAAGTGACTTCTCAGTGTTCAGGAGACTAAATTCTAAAAGCACCTACAAAAAGGATCAAACAGTCTCAGTCTGGTTACTCTGGGCATTCTGCTTCACACCAGCTCAATCCACAATATCCTGTTGTGCATGTTAACTGCTGTGAGGATTCTGGCTATTATATGGATTAATGTGTTCCTACCTCACAAGATGCTTATGTGAAGAAAGACTCCACTCTGCAGTCTGTTTCCAACAGGTGTATGCTTTTATGGATGTTAATATTTAAAAGCAATGCCATCCCTCCAGACAGCAGTGTATGGATGTTTCCACTATAGTTACACTACTATGTTTACACTGGAACAGACACTTCCCACAGGTAAATTATGTCAAATGTAGATTTATCCTCATCTACCTTTTTTTTTTTTCTTGCCGCGTGCAAGAACTTATCTTCCTTTGAAAAGTGATATTGAGAAGGACTACACTTCACCCCATCTAAGGAAAATCTAAGTTTTGTACTGCCCAGGCTAATTCACCCTTTGGAGTAAAAACAGCTCTCTGGTTCAGAACTGAGCTCAGCCTTCAAGTTTTATGGCAGCTTCAACAATGCTACTATTTGAAAATGCACAAATAGTGTCCTAATGGACAACAGGCAAGCACCTGGAAGACAACTGTTTTTATAATTCACTTTGCAAAACTCAGCTTTAAAAACTCATTGCAGAGGGCTGATTAAGAGCTTTAAAGATTTATGATCCATCACCAGATGTAGAAAGAAGTTACTCAGAATTCGAGAATCAAAATACTTCTGGTGAAAGCATGCGATGCAAAAGCAAAATGATTCCCCTATGCACAAGATAGACTCTTTCTGCAGAAAGAACCAAATATGAAGATGTTATTACAAAATTTCAGTGCTTTTCCTGAACTCAGGAGTTAGTTACACCATCAATCAAGTCTTTGGCTGCCCAGGTCAAATGTGATAGAGAAAAGCAATGATCCTCCACCAGCAAAACAAAGTTCCAAGGGCACAGGAAAAAAAAAAAAAAAAAAAGTTAATGACAGAGATGTTAAACATTTTTATATCAGACAGACTTTGGAATTTATCAGTTGCAACAACAATACAGTTTGAAAGAAAGTTAGGGTATTGGATTAAACACCATGCCTTCTTTCATATGATATAATTCCACCACAGAGTTTTATTATTTCTAGTGGAAGATTAAAAAATTGCAACTGAAATAAACCAAACCCAAATTCAGAAGGCGGTTTTGTTTATTGTACTACAAAAAAAAAAAATCTTAAGCCATCTGGAACTCAAAGTAAAGCCATTTTCAAGTCATAGAACTGCACAAAAAAATTGTTTAAAATTTAAGGCATAGCACTGAACTGTGGCTTTCATTAATGACCATTTTCCTAAGCCAAAACCAACACCAAAACCAAAGCAACCAATGAAGGTCAAATGCATTTACACTGTAACGCCAACTTGTACCAAAAATTTGCTGCTCTCCCAACGTAAGTGTAACTTTCAAAATGAACAAACGTCTTAATGAATAGCATCTGCTTTTGTTTAAGTAAGACAGGCTTTTTGGATTATTTGAATCAGAAAAAAGGATTATAGCCCACTAACACACATTTTCAAAGCTGCAGCCGAACAGCTAAACTGAGCATAGACTTTTATGTCTACATTCAAACGTTTGTCCCACTTCTGCTCCAAAAAGTCCCAAGTTATTCTGAGCACATACTGGAAAAGGAATGCAGCCAGAATGCCAAGAAACTTTTGGCTTCAGTGCTCTCGAGCCAAGGAATTCTGCTATGTAACTGTTTGCCCAAGAGGTCTGTTTTCTCTCTTCCTGTACTTGATGCACCAAGGGCCACAGCACAGACCTGTTACCACCAGTCATCGAGGGCACCACCATGCTGGGGATGCAACACAATATTCTCTTTCAGTCACATCAGTATTTTTTTCAGAGGGAAATGAGTTTGGTAGATGTTTCTGCGACAGTTCCGACCCTGATTTTTTCCACTGGAATAGAGCTGTGTTGACAGTTAACTGTAAACTTTTAAGTATTGCAAGAATATTCTGAAATTCTACATGACTGGGCACGCAGGGGGTTAAGCATATAATAATGGTTTCTTAAACCCACTATTAAAGGCCAGAAATCTGTCATTGCCTCTTCTTTGAATTCAGACCATAGTATTCCAAGATATCTTCCAGTGTCTAATCCTCATCACCATCAGAGCAAAGAAAATATTAAACGCGGATTTCTCTACGCTAACGTCAGCCTAGATTATTTGTTAATTTGACAAGATTATACTCAGTCTATACAGAGAAGTTTTGAGCTGTTATTTCAAATTCTTTTCAAAATAAAGAAAAACAAAGCCTAAAAATCTTTATTGCTAAATAATGCAAACCTTTCTACAATTAGGGCTAATTTTCAGCTATTGCTACCAAATCCACCTACCATTATTGACTGAAGGACACATACTCAAAACATCATCACACATTTAGGTTTCACTGAGTGCCAAGTTTTCACTTGTATGGATTAGGACCAGACAGAAAAAAGTGCACCAGCACACACCACAATGAAACATGCTATTTTCCACTTGTGAGTATTTTGCTTAAGGATTATACTGATTGAGGACTAGTTCTGAAGAGTCTGGCTTTCATTTACCACCAGGGAAAATATCCTGTCAAACACAGTGTTTGATTTGAGCATGACCCATGGCCAACTCCTGCCATGCTAAAGATGCCATCAAGCAGCTTGAAAAGCTGACAGCTGCCACAGAGGATCTGTCAGTAAGAAAAAACTAACGGTACCCAGTTGTCTTGAACAAAGTTGTGTTACCCTCCACAAACTGAATGTAATTAAAAAAAGTTCTGAAAAGGTGGCAAAACTGACCTCATTAATTGTAAGATGCGACATGGAGAAAGAGCTGGGCATACATACACCATAGCACTCACCCTAGAGTATGATATGAAAAACAAACGGCTACTTTTTAAAGAAACCTAAATAAGAAAGGAAGTTCAAATAAGAATGAAAGAGCTACAAGGCAGCAAAACAAATCAGTATGCTCACTAAGAAGTCAACCTGATTTACCATAGCCATAATAAAAGTACTGGCAACTCCCAATGCCAAGTACCTCAGCCCATGCAAGAGTGCCAACTACTTGGGGAAAAAAAAAAAAACTCCTTATCCCACTGTCTGGAAGATTGAGCTTAGATGATCCAGCCAATGCGGAAGCCACCTCCTCCCTTTTTCTTCCCTGAAGCAGTGATTTCATTCAAATGAGATTGTTTTTCCCAAAAAAAACCAGAGTCTGAGTAATGATACAACTGTTTAAGCAGCTAAACAAGCTAAGGGAAGGGGAAAAAAAAATCCATTTTAATCCATTGCAAAATATTTGTCTTTACAGCTGCATAACAATTAACTTGACTCCTACCACAAGAACCTGCATGTATTTACTTTACCAAGGTAGTGCTGAAGTTTACAGAAAGACTAACAAGGAAAACAGACATGCAAAGAAACAATTAAAAGGACACAAAGCCCTTATTATATAGTACGTATCTGAAAGCCTCAAGAGTAAAACAGAATTCTAGAAACCTTTGGTCCCAAAGGCCTGCAAAATTGTTTCAAACGGCAACCAGTTAAAAGGAGCACACTACAAGTTTTCCAAACTGGATCAAATGACTGCAGAAATAATAGTAAAGTCAAAGTGCATCTGATGAGAAATCTTAACACAGTTCAGTCTCTGCCTGTGTAAATAAAACAAAAGAAAAGGGCAGAACACCAGAAAACCGTCTCCTAATTTATCCAAAACTATCAACAGAATCTCTCTCAGATTTGACATACCAGAAGCAGGAAAAAATAAAGTTTGGATGAAGAGGGAAAAATGCATTTTAGAAGTATCTCACAGAATACCTTTCACCAAAGACAACTACTGGAGCTATTTGATTACACCATCGAGGAAGTCCCCACTCCCTGAATACAAAATCTGCAAAGCCTAGAAGATTAATGTTCCAACAAATAAACAGATTGGGGGGAATGCGGATCCGATGGTATGTTCAAATCTTGAACTCAGCAATCTTGAAACATATCTCAGTTCTAACAAAGAAAAAAAAAATCTGCTGGAAAAGCTACATGAGAAAAACAGCAAATAACCCTCGCTCTCATACGCTTCATGAACAGTAAGATTATTCCAAAAAATTAGTAAATTAATACTAATCCTGTATGGATTACTGTTTTGACAGGAAATGGTTTAAGGTAAACTAACAAAGTAACTCAAGTGAAAAAAATGCAGCAATCCAAAACTCCAGAGGTGAAAGAACACAGGACACAGAAAGGAGCAGTTGGATGTTCCACACACGAATACTGAAAATGGTCTGGGAACATCAGCCTAAATCCTTGCACATCTGCTCAGACCTTTATCTTGCCGAGTTGAATAAACAGGATTCCACGCTGTTTCTTGGGCAGTGTTTTCAGATAAGATGTAAGGAATTATGTCCAGGAAAGGACTACAACAGCATTTGATGTAACACCAACCAAGCGCCTCCTCCATGCGGTGCCACTACACTGATCGCTCTGTGTTTCCATGCAGGAGATGGATGAGCTTCAGGGATGTTCTATGGAAGCATCCACTCTGCAAGCCAAAACATACCTTACAGGGTCCCAGTGTCTCAAATACTGAAGAAGCATCATTCAAAAGAAGAAAATGGGTTAAAAGTTGCAGAGATCAGGACTGAAAAAGTGTTGTCCTCAATACTCAAAGTTCAATTTACTCACACACCCTTTCAGATTTGTTAGTTTGAGAAGGGAGTTGCTCTGTGTTTTTATGGGAGGAACAGGTCAGGGAGCAAGCTGGAGTCAAGCTCTGAACTCTGATGCTAACTAAATCTGGTTCAACCAGATTTATTCCAAGGGATGACAAGAGGAAAGGGACACTTCTGCTTGTCAGTTCACCTTTTACCTTGCCTCTCTGGGACAGTGGACAGCTGGTGCCCCAACTTACGCGTGACAGCTTTTGTTTCTGTGTGGTGCCCTTTTCTTAACAGGTAAAGAACTGTTGCACGTTTAAAGATCCACGTCAACCTCTTAAAAAGAGACAGGAGCAAAGACAAGTCTCAGGACAGCTTCAGGCTGCTGCTATCTCAAGTCTCAAGGCACAGGTCCTGTGCATTCCAGCTCATACCACAGAACAGCTTTTGAACAAAGCTGTCTAATGCATTTTGAAACCTATCCTACTCGCTCACTGCTAATGTAAATGAAAAAGTCACCAAAGATGCAGTCTAAGAACAAAATAAGCTTGTAGCAACCATTAAGAGGATTTATTCACACTCTCAAATGTCTCTGAGAAATAAGCTAACTCCTGCAATTCCTTCACAATGCTAAAAAGATTGTAAATAAAACATCCAACATGATTCTCATCACCTCAAAGGCCAGCAGTTCGGCACCTTATTTAGCTATTCCTTCAAACTCATCTTTGTTCATCACGTTGTGCGCCGGCAGCAGATGTGCCTACAGCATCACGGACAGTGCAAGAAGGGCACTACCACTGCATTACACCTCTACTAATCTTGTTCTCTAATGCCATTATTAACTAACCTCCACCATAAGTTTCCCCAATACCTTTCAACTGCGTTCGAACTCCAAAGGTAACTTTTTTTCCATAAAGGAAGTGATAAGATAAGCACGTATCTCATGTGTCACCTAACAATAAGAAAATATCTTCCAGGAAACAAATGTACATTCATTTCCAAATTGAAGATGGTTGACCTCAGAAAGCACCAAATCAAGCTCAGAGCACCTGTGTCATAGTCTTCATACAAACTACACTGATTAGTCTAATCCCTTTATTTGACCTTTTAAAAGCTTGCTAACATTGTATCAAGTTAGACTTCAAACTCTCAAATCACAACCACCACCCAATTTTAGTTCTGTAGAAGAATTTAGGTAATCACTGCTATCTTAAATAGCTAGTCCTTTAAGAAAATATAGGAAAAATAGAAAACAAAAAGCATAAGGCCAATGCTCATACCTAGAATTAACTGCAAAGCCCAAGATGATTAGTCTACACTTTCTTTATGCTCATTGACATCTACCTCACGCAGGGAAAAGGCAACCTTAGTTACCACTGCTTCTTGACAAGCTCCATCATCTTTGCTTAATCGGTAATCAATCCATCCTCCACATCAGGTTGAACTCCTGTAAACTCAAAAAAGCTTAAAAAATATGAACTGAACTCCCTGCATTTACTTGAGATCTGGCTATTAAACCAGGGGAAGGAATGTTTATCAGCCCATTCAAGTAGCCTCTTGAGTCATTACCTTTCTGACAAGCCACCACTGTGTTAGACATTTGACTGTAACAGCAACTGACCATTTTAGGATGATGCTATTTTTATTCCTATGGTGCTATTCCTAATAAAATAATTAGCAGACTTTTCTTGTAGACTTTCCTGCAACTCTTGTTCATTACTACCCAACTCTCACTGTAAAGCTTTTGGAAAAAGCTATGGGATGTTCCTGATGTATTAAAGTAACTTTATAATTCAGTAGAAATTAATTAAGCATTGCTAGTTTCTTTGGAGAAAAGAAATTATCCCATGCTCATCCTTTGGGAGAATCAGATGAAGAGTCAGAATCAAAACCTGCATTAAATACTAACCACCATTTTCTTCAGTGATTAATGCCATGAATACAAAAATGGGATTATTGTGGATAGCCACACACGACCACCTCCCAGTCTGACACAGGAAAACCGCAGTTACTCATTACTGGCAGCGGCCATCTCACCTCTTCTGTCCCTCTTACTCCAACAGCAATACCTTAAACAAAGTGATTGAGTTGTAACAAACCTCGGTAAGACAAACAGGGCCAAACCCACTAAAAATTGCTGTGTATCAGCTTGACAGATTCTTGCCACATTCTGGCACGAAGCTATAAGCAGGTAATTAACTATACAGTACTGAGGGTTTCTTTTATGGTGCTTGAAACGTGCCTTTGGGTACCTAACGTAAGAACTTGGAATAGGCACTGTATGTGACAACCCTTCTTTCCTCCCACACTCACTACATTTGTTAACACGGTACAGCGTGTGCTTTGGCTGCAGCCCAAGAGACCTATTTCCAAAACCTCCTCACCAAATAACGAAGGGTCTATAAAAATCATAGGAAAGAACTGCAAACCCGGTCACTGGGGCTCAGAAGACCAAGTAAAATTTTTATCTTTGGCATTTAAGAGTTCTTCATACAAACCTTTGAACATGCATCATTTCTGCAGGACAGAAAAACAGAAGAACCCTGTTTATGGTATTTTATTACCTAATTTACAGAGCTAAGACGAGCAATGAGTTGGACAGATTAGCAGAAGGGAACAACAAAGAGCTGCTCCAACTTCATTTCGTGCACTGCTCCTTCTCCACCACCAGCCAGGTCATTCAAGGTGCCAGGCTGACTTAGAACAAACCCTACCAGGAGCAGAAGAGACCACGTGTCAAATGTCCAAGTGAATTTCATGCCAAAATGCCAAAAGCAACCACCTGGGAGCTTCGAACTTCTGCTAAAATAAGGAATACAGCTAAAACCACAACTGCCTCCACATCAGAACACAAACAGCAACATCCACAGAAGAATGTGTCAACGAACAAAGAAATTGTTCAAATTCTTAAAACTCACTGAGAGCAAGCTGCAGTTTGAACCTGTACCCCCTGCTAACAGCACACTCACAAGGCTCCAGCAAGGAATAACACTATCCCAGACTGAAACTGGTGTTGGCTTTTTTATTTTAGATCAGCTAGAGCACAGAGGTTTCGAGGAAGGCTTTGCTCTCTGGTGCTTCCAGTTCCAAAGCAAGCCATGTGCAACTCAGTTATGAAAAGGCACCTCTGTGAATGTGTTCTGCATCCCTCGGGAGATGGTCTCCAAGCTCTTCCGCTGCAGAGAACTTCCTCCTTCGGGACATTTTGCCTTATCTCATTAAGCTCCAGTACAGCATGTCTCACCAGGGCGGCTAATACATCACTTTGAAAGACTACAGAAATGCACTTAGGCTTGCTTTGATTTTATTTTTAGACCAAGCCACGTAGAAAATTATTTCCTTTATTTAAGAAAAGCAGCTCTCCAAAGTACAGATCACCAAACTCTCATCGAAATAGTAATGCTCCAACAGAGCCAAAAAACTCTGAAGCTGATCCAGCAGCACTGACTGATCTCATTCGCTCTTCTCAGGAAAACATAACAGATATGACTTCACTCCTGGATTACACTCCTATATTTAGTTTATACCTAACATGGACATTCGGTGTACAGAACTAAGTCATTTCCTTTCCTCATGTAAAGTTCCTTGCCCTTTGTCTGGCCAACAATTCAAGGAATAAGTCTGAACTCTCAGAGAACTTGCACACAAAGACTTTCGTAATTAATAGCAGTTTAGCTTATGTTTTTCACTTCAGCATAAACAAACACAGCATTCAGGGCTTGTGTCACAAACATTTGCCCTGAATTAAAACAAAAACAACAAGAAAAAAAACCTCAAAAGACATTTAAAAAAATTAACTATTTCTTTTTTTAGGAAAAACAAATCTAAATAAAGGATTTAAAGCTCCTGAAGTCAAAGCTCTATTTAAACTCATATCAAGGCAACATAATGATTCTGTGTGCTTTAACTGCTAAAATGCTTACAAACTCTGAATATTACATATGAGCACAGAGTGAGTACCCAGTATCTGTTTTAAGAGTGAAATGATATCATTCTGAAGTGAAGTATATGCAAGGGGAAAAAAGCTTGATCAGGACAATAAGTGGTTTGTTACAGCTTATTTACAAAGAACATTGAAAATGAAAATCAAAAGAAGGATAAGTTCAGATGTAGATTATTCTTCCATGGACTGTCAACTTGCAATGAACAACCATCTTAATTAAAGTTTGTTGTCTTAGACAAACGTTAAGTGTCTACACTGGCAGACAAAACCACTTCACTTTCTCCCACGCTGTCCAGTTAAGGTTTTATAGAATTGCACTGCTGAGTTGATTATCAGTTGGCAAGGCAAAAGAGAACATCTAACAACAAAAAAAAAATTATAACAAATCCAATTACTGCCAAGTACAGTTATCCAGTCTTAAAAGTAGTTCTCGTGGATTTCTAAGTGGATTTCCAGCCCAGCCAGAATTTGGAATTGATGTAGACACCGTTATAAAAGCGTGCAGGCCTTGAGTCAGTCACATCACAATAAATGTCTCTCTTAAAAGAGACTGTGAACACGTTCACGTTGGCGAGAAAATGATGACAGCCCAGGGTTCTTTTTGTCCCTTTTAACCAACGTTCACTTTTAAAAATCAAACTTGCAACCTCAGAGTCCAAAAGTCATTTTCCAAAGCACATAGATTACTATTTAGCTAGAAGTTTAATGAATTCCCCAACTAGGCTCTTCCAAACACAATTTTTTGTAACAGACAGCACAGCCTTCAAAAAGCCCCAAGTTCAGCTACAGAACCAACCACTTCTCTGCTCACCCCACGCACCAGACAGTGACACTCTTCAAACAAAGGACTCTCCTCACTGTTTCACTCCACAAGATTAGGTCAGGATAACCAGTGGAAGAGGAGACAGTGACACTGAGTCACTCCGGGGTGAGCGTCCACGATTACCAACGTCTTCGAATGCTAATACTGTCACAGTGCTGCCCACTGAAGGATTACCAGACCCTCCCACCCATTTCCTACCAGGGAAACCGAGTTTACACAAACATTCCTCAGATCCTCCTACATGTTATTTCTCAGCAATCCATTTTCTCCGTACACAGACAAGACATCTCTTAAGAGGATTCTCTTAAAATATTTTCACAAGAACTTTGGTGTTAAGTACGCTTTTCCCTGCTTCTGTGAATTCCTTACTGCACATACCATCCCAGACTGACACACAAAAGCATCAAGGACAAGACTCAGTCTGCTCAGATCCTTGATGTGCATTTATCCCTCACTTTTCATAGGTTCCAGGCCCCAAAATTTGTCCCACAACACGTGCTCTGATACTCAGACCTCTCTTTCCCCTTCAAGCCCTCAATGTGCAGCCCGAGACATTTCCCATGTGGGAAAACTGAGGACAGATTTATCTTTTACAGCAGTATCTACGCTCAAAGACGCATCCATGGCACCCAGCGCCTGGCTCCACCATGGAGCAGATGACTCAGAAGCACCACTGCAGATGACCGTACGATCCCAGCTGGCAGACGAACAGGCTATGAAGGGCAAGGAGCTGAAACTCAGCAACTCGGCCAGTTCCCAAACCACTCTGTGGGGAAAGGAGGAAAAGTGCCCGAGCAGCAGACATCTTTCAACTGCAAAGTAAAACACAAGTTCTCTCCACCGGGCTGTCTAGATGTCAGTCATCAGAAAGGGGAGGATAGATGCCAGTGAATAAAACCATTACTATTGAAGTGCACTCAGAAGCAATTTCTGACTGAAGAAGACCTAATTCATCTGTGTAATCCCTTGAAAATGACTGCTAGGAGTTTACAATCTTACTTTCCAATGTTTTATAAAAAAAAAAAACAACATTTACACTTGAGACCATCTCTGTACTTTTAAACAATATTGTACCAAGTGCAGCAGTTTCTGTATTAGCATTCAGATTCGAACCAAAAAGACAAGAAGGTTTTTGGCTATGAGAACTTTCCCAAGCACAGTTTAAACGAATATAATTTGCTGGCCAAAGGAAAAGGCCTGACTTATAACAACTAAGCACAGGATGTACCAAGATGGTTATGCCTCAGTTTATAAGAAGATCTTTTACAGTACTCCAGTATTTGCTCACAAGAAATAGGACAGCCACGAAATTTTGCTGTCTATACCAAACACATATCAAAGGCAGACTGAGAAGGTTCTCAGGTGCTGAGGTTACTACACCAAAATCTCCAAAGGATGATCTGGTACGTAGGGAGGAGACTTATCTAATAAGATTATCAAGTGACAAGCTTGCCCCTGACAAGACTATCTCTGAGAAGCAACAATGCATGTCTCTGGTCTTGTTATTTCCTTATATTGATGTTCCTTTTAATTTTACAGCTATATTGTAGTTGGAAAAAAAAAAAAAAGAAAAAAACAATGAAGATAAACACGATCGTGGGATTGTTTGTTACGAACCAATATACAGCAGCTATACTACTCCAGAATAACACGTCAGAGCTTACGTAAGGATACGCACAGGCAACCATAAGACAAAGGCAGACCTGAATGTGTGCGATTCAGACAAATCACACTCCTCCTCTCACCCAGCCCTGAGCTAACACCGAGCCTGCTGCCAGAGATGCAGATGCACACATCCCTTTCCTGCCACGGAACTCCAACATTTAACTGAACAAAACGGATCTAGATCCTGGAAGACAAACAGTTCACCTGCCAGATTTCTGTTTAATCCAGATATACAAAAATTTAGACAAGCTCCTGTTACAATCCCTGGGAGTGTTTTAGAGCAGGGTACTTATTAAATGTGAAATCACAGTACAATTCACCGGTAAACAGACAGTAGACACTATTCTGATTTTCAAAACAGGTGCCCAATTTCACAACATCTTATTTGAAAGCTGCCAGAAATCCAAGGTCTAATTAATTTGCAAGTATACACACGTTACACAGTTGAAGAGAGCACCTTCCTTAATGGTTACCTACATCTGCTACATCTCACATCAGCAGATACAGGACTGGAAATTTCTTGTTTAGTTTGTTGTTGTTTTTTTTTTCTTTAACACCGAACTTGTTGATCATCTGTGTCTTCACCTTGCTATTAGAAGAAGAATGCAATCACCAACTGCCCTCTAGAACACCAAAGGCAGAGCTTTGGGCAGCTTCTACCCTCGTCTACTTTATACATTGTCTTAAAGAAACTGCACAAGTAGTTTTGTAAGCTCTGTCCCGTGGTTTCCACCGATGAGTGGTTCTGTTTGACCAAGGCAGTCTACCCCACTTTTTATTTACAATAAAAATCCACACAGGATCAACTAAATGGCAGCTGTTACAAGTGGCCTACACGAACTGTATTCAGATCACAACGCTTGAGTGTCTGCGTGCGTGTTCATCACAATGCAGTCTTCACTACTCCAAAATGCCACTAGGGCATATATAAATATTCCTGTTAGACAATGGAAGTGGGCCTCCCTCATTAATAAAACATGTGAACACATGAGGAAACTAAACGAAATCAGAGACATCACTAGTTTCTCCTAATCAGCTCTCAGAGGAAAGACTTGAAAAATATTTACACTTAGTTTAAAGGCGACCGCAGGCAGCCCACCAGCACTGTAATAAGGAAAAAGCTGCTGAAGCTACTCATTACACGAGACCAAGAAACAGATTATTCCCCTCCGTTTCAGCACTGTAACCCACTTTCTTACCTAAGTATCCTAATTCTGCGCATACGTTATCACCAACTACGAAAATACAAGTTACAGCAGACTGATACACTGTCTTCTTGGGTAAATCACAGCAATTTGCGGGTGACCAACAGCCCTGCAGAGTCATTCATAACTGAAAGCCAACCATGCGTGCGCTCCTCCCCACGCCGTGCCCATCCTATTTTGTCACTGATCACAGTTTAACAAGACTCAAACCCAACGTTTTGGGCAAGAAGCCAAACAGCTTCTCCTGCTTCACAGGTTTGTTTCTCAAGCTTTAATGCATACCTTTGTTTCATCTTAGTCTGGCTGCTACAATCCTTTGTACGCAGGTCACAGTTACCGCCCTTCAGCCGCAGGCACTTGGCACAGGTTTGGTTTTTTGGTCAAGAACTCTTTCCACTACCTCTATCTTAAGAGCTTCACTGACTAACAGTGCACAGGTAGAACCAAGACCCCACAGACTGTTTGGAGAGTGATTATATACATTGCGAAATCTCGTTTAACATTCACTCCCTAGCTTCAGACTTTTTCTGGATTTCACCCATAACCAGGTGAAAACTGAAAAAGACAAAAGCAGGAACTGAGCTTCGCTTTTACAGGGGAAAAAAATCTGACTAAATCAAAATCTAGTGCTCTTCTAGACAGACACTATTAGTTTTACTGAATATCCATAAATATTCTGCTTGCGTTTTATGAAGTGACCATTTTAATGAGACAAGTAGGAAACGAGACTTCTATGAGCTTTATGAAAACACTGTTCCAGTAATACTTAACAGCTTCAATAAAGCGTGGGGCAGGCAGCAACACCCAGATGAAACAACTATTTTGGTCTCTCTGCTGGGGTGGGGAAGTGTTCTTCCTCTGCAGGATTTTACAGGGAAATAACCCTTACCTGAAGATCATGAAGGCAGACAAGAATAACTTCTTTTTCAACCTGAACTCTGTCCTAAAGGCAGACAGCACACAGCTTGCAGCAGTCACTCACAGCACTGGGAAAAGGCTTCCTTGAGGGAGATACTGCTCACTGATAATCCCAAATACAGCCTTCTCAAATCCATGCCAACAAAGAAGTTTCAACTACGAGGGACAGGAAAATTCCCTGCTCTTCCTTTCGTATAGTCTCACATCTTTATTGGTCCAACGTATCTTTCTCACAATTAATTTTACAGCTTCTTCCATGTTACTCCTCACACATGAAATATCTTCTTTAAACAGACCCACAAAGCTGATTTCCCCTCCTCCCAAATCCTTCTGCCATCAATCACTGCTCTAGTTTGTTTAAAAAAAAGAAATATCGGCCAACAAACTTCAGGACAGATGAAGATAATTTGGCATGTTATATTAAAGAAGTACTGCTATAAATAATTCAAAGTAATCTGTAACTTAATTGCTGTACTAGTAAGTTCTAACCTCTACACTAAGAACCTAAATATTCTGACTAAAATCAGGTCTGGAATCCTCCACTGTAATGCTTTCCCTGAGTCCTGTTACTGCTTTTCAATGCTAGTAAAAAGTCCAAAATGTGAAAAAAATCAGTATTTTTAAAGTATCATTTAATAAATAAAATCTACATTTAATAAATTATCTGCAAAGCTCTACCTAGTCCTGCTGGAAACTGTCATGTTTGTCGTCACAGCTTTTATACTAAGCTTCCCAAGATCTCAGATGAAGGCTTTCCATTATTTCCTCACTGCAACAGAAAGAAACTTCATCTGAAAAATGAAAACGCTTGGTTTCTATAGAAGCTTTCTTCAAAGTAAGTTCGGGAAAAAAAAAGATCAGCACCTTTTACTCTCTGCACTTTTGATAGGAAGTAAAAGTAAGATGCTGCACCACTAAAGCCCCAGAGGATGCAAAATATTGCATCATACTGCAACATGTGAATGCAAAACATGCGGAGATACCGCATGGTATCTCTGCCAGATAAGGGCAGCACAACACATGCTCATTCTTCCAGGCTGGAACAAAAACTGGCGACGCATTTACATGTTTGGTTTCCGCCACAAAAGCGGACTCCTTCGGCAGGGAGCCGAGTGAAAAGTAACTCGGATTTTTACTACCTTCATGCGCGCACAGCGCAGAGAGGCGACCCGCGGGGGCGATGCCTTGCGCGGCACGCAGCGACTTTCTCCCTTCTGCTCCCGACGCCCCGCTCCTGCTGCGCACCGGCCGCTCCCGGGAAAGAATTTTCCAGCAAAAGCAGGCGGGCACACTTTTCCAAAGTGACTTCTTCGCGGTTCGCCTTATCGCTCGCTCCATCTGCACACACTGACTCAGCCCCGGCGCCCCGCACCGCCCCCCCCCCCCCACCGCCCCCCCCCACCTTTTGTGCGCGGCAACCCCGCGACGGGGCGTCGCCTGCAGCGCGGCGCGGAGCCGCCCTGAGGAGAGCCCCGCGCCCCCGGCCCCGGGGAGCCCGGGGGGTGCGGGAAGGGGCTCCCCGCGCCCAGCGCGGCGGGGGGAGCCCCGACAATAGGCTTTTTGAGGGGGGGGCCGGCGGGGGGTGCCAAAGGCGGCGCCCGACCCCCTCCCCCGCCCAGTCCGCCGGGGAGCAGCGGCCCCGCGCGAGTCGCTGAGGGAAACTCGGAGCCCCCCGGGCGGGAAAACGGCGGCTGGGGGAGGGGGCGGCCAACGGTCGGAGCGCGCGCGCGCGCCTGAGGGGAGAGGCGCGCTCGGCGCCGAGACCGGACGGGACAGAACCCCCCTCTTCCCCCTTCCCCCTTCCCCCGCCTTACCTTGACGAAGAGCTCGATGACGGGCTCCTTGTCGCCCTCCTTCAGCCCGTTCACCGGCACGGACAGCGCCATGCTTCAGCCGCCGCTCGCCTCGCCCGCCGCTGCCAGCCGGGACGGCGACGCCACCCCACTCACCTCCCCCGCACTGCGCGCGACTGCGGCCGGCCCCGCCCCAGAGGCCGAGGCAGCCGCCGGGGCCGGCGCGGGAGGCGGGGCCTGCGCTGAGGGGCGGGGCCAGCGCTGAGGGGGCGGGGCCAGCGCTGAGGGGGCGGGGCCAGCGCTGAGGGGGCGGGGCCAGCGCGGCTCAGGGGGCAACGGATTCAATGGCGGCCCCGGGGCGCGGCACCGCTCGAGGGGGGGGTCCGCAGCGGGCAGCGCCGGGCAGCGGTGCCCGATGACCTAACGTCTGGGAGCGGCCTGCCGGAGCCCGGCCCTGGCGGAAGCCGCGGCCCCGTGGGCGCTGCCAGCCCCGGGGATGGGGGTCGTGTGTGTGTCGTCCTCCCCCGCCACCGCCTCACCCCGGGGCTGCAGCCCGCTTCGGGGAAAAGCTTCAAAATTAGGAACTTTCCCCTCACGGCCCCCCGCCGCGCCACGGGTGTCCGTGCCAGAGCTGCAGAAACAGCTGCTTTCCTGGCTGGGGGAAAAGCTGTTTCGAGGCGGGGAGGGAGGAGTGCTTCCAGCCCCCTTTCTCCCTCGGGAGGAGTGCTTCCAGCCTCCTTTCTCCCTCGCTATAAGGTCAGGGAGCAAGGAGCTGGACGGAAAAATGCGCAGGAGAATTGGGCGAAACATCGGGATGGAATTAAACTGTTTGCCCTTTCCGGTCCTTTCCCCAAAATAGCAGCCCGCGATCACATTTTCCCCATGCGACTCCGCGAACAGAGCGGCTTTTATGGCTCGGCAGCACCCGCCCTGGCTCCCAGTCTTTCCCTTTTTCAGGAGCTCAGACTCCTATTTTTAATAGTCTGAGTTCAGCTGCACCTCAACGTCTCGGCAGAGCCGTTCCCAGGGCCGGATGCTCTGGGGCTGTGGGATACCCCGAGGTGGCATTGGATGACTTGGAGACGCAGCTTTCTGTTTAATGCCGTCTGTGACCCGGCGCTGGGACGAGCCTCCCTCTAATTTGTACCCAAATGCATCCATGTAGCCAGCGATGGCTCCGGATTAAATGGGTACCAACGGAGTATTCACTGCTAATAACAAAACCTCCTATCTCTCCAGGCGTTTTATTACCCTCAGCTCTGCATAACCGGATGTCTTTAAGCAAATTTCATCTTTGAATGCCCTTGAATCGTCGGTCTAGAGCAGGAAAAACTGCTGTCAGCCCCTCTCCCGGTGCTGGCAGGGCTGGGCAACCGATGTGACAAAGTCCTTTTCATTCCCATTCCTAAGCTTCTGTACAGCTCTCCTTGGCTCAACGGACTCTCTGGGAGTTGGTGGAAGATTCGTTTCTGTTTATTCTACAGCGAGTCCAAGGAATCTGGCTGATTCATGGGGTGGGACAGTCTAAATTGGAGCTCGGTGTGTCACTGTAACCAAAGCATCTGGGAGCAAGGCAGGACTGTGTGCTCCAGCCCTCTCCAGGAACCTCCCTGAATATCGCCCTTAAATTAATTGCAGCCTGTTCCACAAAGGACACCGTCGTTAGAACGTGGGTGGGACAGATGGGAAAGAAAACCATTTCCCTTAAATGGGATTGTCACAGGGACCTTCCACGAGCACCAGTTTTGGAGCTTTACATTCACTTTTTCCAAATGGCAGAGTAAGAAATTTACACCAGCTGGGCGGACTACCCCCAGTAAATTCAAGAACTGGTAACAAGGGGCTTTTATTGCGAGGCCATGGCAGGGGGGGTGTTACCCTCTGCTGCCAGTTCGGCATCTGCTGGGACAGAAAAGAGCTGAGTCCTCTGAACCAGCGCTGAGCAGGGCCGGGTTAAGGAACACTGAACCAGGTAACTCCCCTCTCAGCCGAAGCCCAAGCCTTCCTCTCTGTGCTTCACCATCCTCCTCTGCCAAAAGCTTCAAAATCACAATGTTTTGTAAAGCTCGAAATACTTTATCATCCTCCCCAAAGCAAAGACCCACCTACTTTTGGAAAGGCGGTGGTTTTAGTGGAAAGAAATAGCTCTCCCACGGCGCCGCTGAAGGTAGGGGTAGTGCCACAAACTTGAGGTCTGCGAGGCACTCTGTGCTTTTTTGTGTTTTTACCAGCCGTAAAAAGGAGCTGCCAGGGCTGTTTTTCCCTCGCTACCACTGCATTTCTTCCCCAACAAAAGAGTTCACATGCTGTTATCTTGCAGAGCAGCTAATAGCTGGCTTGTTTCATTTCTATCCAGCTGCACCAGCCTTGTGTGTTGCTGAATATCTTTTCAGTTATTTCACTTTTAGATGACATTTTCCTGGTTTCCAGCTGGCACCTACCAAACCCCTCATCCTCCCCATTCAAATGAAACCTCTTTCTCTGATGACATTCAGAAGGGTTTTGAACATCGAGAGCTCTTGGTTCTTTCTTAGTTCTGTAATTGCTGCTTGTGTTATTCAGGAAGATTTTTTTGCGATACTACTTAGAATCAATTTGCCTGAGCTTTACAAAATAAATAACCAGTCCTCCTAACGATCCATAGGGAAGCGAGTGTTACCCACCTTTTACAGCTGTCAGGAATGAGTCAGAAAAGTTAAGTGACTTATTCAAAGCTAAATTTGCACCCACCGAGTCAGGGTGTCAGAACAAAGCCATCCTGGCCCCCCACCTATGCTTAGATCAGGAGGTCGCTCCCTCTATATTATTTTATGCTGTATTTCCATTTGGCAGAGCAGCAAACCAGCATATTATTGTTTCACTTCTCTAGCACTTTTGGCCTTTCTGCAGCAATTTTCCATCTCAGACTTTCCGAGTGCTTTTGAAACTGGAGGCATCAGATGTTAAAGATATCAAAGCAAGCGCTCTCCTGCCCCGGCCCTCGCTGTGCACGTTCAGCCGGAGGAATTCGCTGCCATATTGACCTCGGGGTTCAAAAATGACTCTTTATTTCTAAGGGGAGTTTTTTTCCAGACGCTGGAGGAGCTCAGCACGCAGGTCGTGCTGCAGCTCAGCGGGACCACGTGCCGTATGAACATCCCGGCTTTTAAGCACCGTTGAACTCTTCGAGAAGAAAAGGTGCGGAGGAAGGTTCGGAAGGCAGAACGTGGCACGGCAGCTCATGGGACCATCCAGTGCCGGCTGCGGCTGGAAGCAGAGCCTGGCCTGACGGTCGGGTTCATCACGGCTCGTTAAAGCAATGGTGGATGAAGCCAGGAGAAGAACCTGCCCACGGACACCTATTAAAAGAAAGGCAGAAACGACACGCCCTGGTTTAAAAATACCAGTGTTCTCATTCCAATGCTAATTTGGGTTCCTGGGCTTGTCTGCAGGCTGGGATGCTGCAAAGTCCTTCCCTGGGGAAGTGAAGAGGAAGAGCAGTGACCTTCATCCCAGACGCTCTGCTGTGGCCTTACCCCTTCAGCAGAGTAACCCCCTAAGCTCCAATTTCCTTAAGCCTCCCATCCAGACACCAAGACACGAGATTTTGGGCTCCATCCATCACCTGCCACCTCGGATGGACTATTTTGTTATGCTGATATCGCTCGTTCATATTTTATTACCCCTGTGCTGAGCAGCGTTTGTTTTTGAAGCCGATGGGAGAGTGTTAGCCCGCCAGATTTACAAGGAGTGCGGGGGAAATCCGACTTCTGCTTGTGTCAGACTGTTTGCAGTTTGCTGTAACTCCCAACCAGCTGTCCCTAGATAGCTCATTTTCATCCGGGGCGGATGCCAAATTTTAGCATTAACTGCAGGCTCATGGAGCTGGTCCCACAAAACGCCAAAGTGAGCAGCTGAGGACATGCAGCTCCGCGTGGAACCGGACCTGGAGTTAACATCTGACACTGGTGAAAAACACAGTGGAAAACAGCTCTCTGCCGTGGGTTGAGGCAGAATTACAGGAGCGGAGGACACATCCCGTATCATTATGTGGGAAGGTGACTTCATCCCACAATTTCTGGGTCGCTCCTCTTTCGCACTGTCCAAGTTAACACTGCTCCAAGCACGGAGGTTGCAGGACCAAATGTTTCTAGGAAACGTTAATCAAGAACTTTTAGCGGCAGTAATTGCAGCTTGGAGTCATTTAACAATCAATGTACTTTCCATGCAATAGCGGGATTTTTTTTTCTGGTTACTGGCATATGGTCCTTACCCCAGGGAGCTGGACGGTAATTAATGCATTTTGTGGTTAAATGTTTGGACTCAGCATCTCACGGCGCCCGAGGAGCAGGGAGGTAGACAAAGCAGGCTTTGTCTGCAGGTTTCCCTGGGCTCCCTTAGGTCCCCTCCACTGAAGCACAGTGGGGGCAGGTTTTTGGGAACGCTGACACAGGCAGAGTTTTCACTTCCCGTCCTTTCGTGTCGCTGAAACACTGGGAAAGTTAAACTGCTTGGCATCTCCCCGCCTTTGGAGGTGATACCCAAGGAGGTGAAAAGGGAAGCTGGCTCTCAGGATTGCACATACAACACGAGTAATTGAATGCCGAGCTCTCCTCTTTCAGCAGGAGGCTGTTGCCATGCCTCTGGTCGCCTCTCCGGGTATTTCTCGCTGCCCTACTTTTTAAATTCGGATATCGGCCTTGTCTCTACCACGAGCATCAGGAAACACAGCTTGGAGCTTCCCCCTTCTGTAGAAACGGATCTGGATAGGACAGAGAGGCAGAGTTTGAGCTTCAGCTAAGTGTGAAAGGAGCTGGAGCCTAGTCTGGGTGTCAGGAAACCTCCTGGGACACATCCCTACCGCAGCACTGCACGGACACACACGCACCAGGGCACCCGAAGTTCCTTCAAGCAAAAACCCAAATCTATCACAGTTCTGGTTTCAAAAGTCATTTGGAAAAAAAAAAAAAAAAAAAAAAGACGACACTGTTCCCTGTGCTTGCTTAAATAAAATCTGTATTTCCCCACCCTTATGTATAGAAGTCGGCTGAAAGTAAATAAATTAAGGTCGTTGGCTGTTTTCTTTCAAGGCTAGTCTCCGGGTGATTAAAAGAGCTGGAATGATAACGTGATTCGGTTAAAGAAAAAACCACTGTGCAACCTGCTTCTCTCAAAATAAAAACACCAAGTTTTCTTGGCTTTGGTTGAGTAAGTGGTTAAATCAGCCCCAGACCCTGAAGCACAGCAATCAACCGCCACCACCAAGGCTTCCTCCTGCGTTTCTATCATCCGAAAAGCCTGGAAGTTGCTGGTAGCTGGGGACTTCCCTAATGAACTCTTTCCATTCTCTCCCAGCAGCTCCCAGCTGGGTTTCAACACCGTGGACTGGCTTCTGTCATGAAGCTTAACTGGAAGAAACGCCGTTTGATGTGGCTTTTTAATGGTCTGCAAGTTCTGTACAAGACCCCGGGGGAGGACGTGGTGTCGAAAGCCAACGCGCGGCACCGGCAGCCTCTCGTGTCCCGCGTGCTCTGTTGTGTGCCAGGAGAGGGTGGAAGCACCAGCTCCTTCCCCATCTTTCATCAGCCCACGAACAGCATCTGCCGAGGATCGCTCCAATTAAAGTAATGACACCGAGCCAGCGTTACTTTCTCTCTGGGGTGCAGGCTAACATCAGAGAGAAAAAAAACCACAAACCCATATCTAACCCCAAAACCTCTTTATCCCCAGGCTTGCTTGATCCATACCGTGCAATCAGCGTAGGCACCTGATAATCCATCCCAATTATGGATGGATTATCCATCCATAGCCATCCATATCCATCCATCTAGCCAAAAAAGGCTAGACTGACACCTTTAAAAATACAAACTACTCTGCGTTTTCTTCTTGGTGAAGATACTGCTGATGTTCTTTGCTCCACAGCAAGCTTCAGGCATGGGAGAAATCCTCGAAGGAGAGATGGGGCTTCTTTCTGCTCACGAGCAGCTGCCAAACGTGCGTGGTGCTACCCCACACCGGGGCTTGGAGCCAGCAAGGGGAGGGGGAGGACAAAGCAAACAGCTCATTCGAGGCCCCAGCGAGGACCCCAGCTCGTTTTACTGGGATATATGCTAAGACTCAACTCGCATCCAGGGTCTGAAATGTCTTTATTCCCATATTTGCACACTTGGAATGAAATGGGCCCTGACCTGGCAGAGTCTTCTACTGACCTGGCGGCTGCTGACGTGTCAGCAGTGATCACAGTCAGTTTGCTTCAGCGGGGCCATCGAAACAAAATAATTCAATTAATTCCTTCTCCTAGGGAAATGGCTGGATGAGGTTAAGTGATTTACCCCAGGATTGCCTGCAGAGCAGCAGAACGTTCAGCAGTGCAGGTGGAAACGGGACACCAGCTGAAGTTTTACATCTCTCCAGCTCCCAGGGCCGTTTCCACTTCTAACCATAACGATGAGCATCGTCCCTCCAGGCTCAGTCTCTCTCTCCTTCCCGGGTGCCACTGTCCAGCCCTGTTTTGCTCCCCTGAACACCAACCCAAGTCCCTTCTCAGCACAACCCCACCGACCTCAACAGTGCGTTTGCTCATCCGGAATTCAAGATGGTCCAAATGGAGCTGCACCAAGGAGCTGGTGCTGGGCTTGACATAGCCCTGGGGTGGGTGGCCAGGTCAGGGTGTGGAAAATATAGTCAGCGCCAGACCCTCATGCCAGAGGAAGGATTTTCCACCTCCCCCTTGCTGCCCTGAGCACTTACCTGTTCCCAGCGCCACAATGTGCAAGAGGAAGTCAGGTCCCTGCTTCAGCCCAGGCAGAGATCATAGAACAGTTTGGGTTGGAAGGGACCTTCAACACCATCTAGTTCCAACTCCCCTGCCATGGGCAGGGACACCCTCCACTACACCAGGTTGCCCAAAGCCTCATCCAACCTGGCCTTGAACACTACCAGGGATGGGGCAACCACAGCTTCTCTGGGCAACCTGCTTCAGTTCCAGATGTGTCCCCATCACTCGTGTCCTGCCTCAGGTGAGGAAAACACCAGTGCCCTCCTCTTCCCCCTGCTACAAGCCTCAAAACTGAATGTGGTGCTGGGATAAGCCACATTCACCCTCATGCCGTCGGCACAGAAGCCGTTTGTGGTTCACTGCCGGTTCAGCAGCCGCCTCTCCTGGTCTTCTGCCCAGGCAGCGATCGCTGGCTCTTCCCGCAGCCTGGAACACCGGACAAGCGCCGTCTAAATCAGTGCAGGTAGCAGCAGCAGTGAGGAACCCAAATTGTCTCCCTGGGTGCATTTGCCCCTCAAGGCCTGGCAGGGAGCAAGATGCTGATGTGACTAATTGTCTTTTTATCAGGTAAGGACGGGGGATTACTGGAGCCCAGTGAGGCTTCGGGGCTATAACTCACAGCCAAAGCTGGGAGTAGCAGCGGCAGCGCTGAGCATGGGCTGAGGGCTCGCGGGGAGAACCAGACTCGGTCGCTCCTGCAGAAACACGAGTCCTGGAAGGGTTGCTTCAGGACCCTGCACGAGTCCCAGCTCGGCCCCGCGCCTCCGCAGAGGGACCTGCACCACGATGGAGGCATCCGAATTCCTCTGAGCTTTCCAGGCGGTTCTTTGGGCAAAGTCCACATCCAAGATTAATTACGTTCATCACAAGGAACAAAGCCAACACCTATCACGGAGCCAACCTGCTCCAGACTAATGGCGTAAACGCCGATCTGACTCAAGCGGTGCCACGACGAATGTGGATTTTATTTCCTCCTATCTGAGTCACGGTGGAAGGAGCCAGATTTTTTTTTTTTTTTTTTTCAAAGGACTCGAGAAAGAAAAAGAAACGTGGTTGGGACGAGAAGCCAAGATCTCACAGTTCTACCAGGTCTTGGAAATAATCTTTTTGATCAAATTCTTTGTATTGCAGCAGCACGTATAGTGCTGGCAGCTCTCTAAACACAGCGAGAGAAACTCCTCCGCCTTCTTCAAACCTCACAGCCTGGGGCAGCCCAGCGGTGCCAAGGGAATGACACCCCGATATGCCCACAGCAGGACAGAGACCTGAACTTAAACCTCCCGAGGCACGGCTTAAAAACCAGCACAAGCAGCTGCGGTAACACGTCAAAACCGCTTTTGCCCCACAGATGGGGAGAACAACAATCCTGCGGGGCAGAACCAGAGTGAAGATTTCCCAAATCTTCCCAGTACAGGAGCTGGTGATCCGCAGCGCACGCCCTACCGGCTCAGGCTGAAATTCTGGTATTTCGGAACACAGGGTATCGGATTTTGCAATTTTAATAATCCCATCTTTAGCCCAGTGGTTTTTCTGGATGACAACCTCTGCAGGACACTCTTCAGGCTCCTCCTTTGTTAGGATAAGAGCCATTTCAAGCCCAAAGTTTGGGCACAAAACCAGGGCAGGCATTTGGGGGCTGGAGCCATCCCTCTGCCCCGCAGCCCAGCCCAGCCGCTGCCCGAGCCCACCCAGGCCCCGCACGGCCCCTCTCCGAGCACCAACACTGCCGAGATTTTCCCCTTTTAAATCCTCTGCATGTCCCGGCCGTGAACCGCGGTGTTTCTGAGCGATCTGCGTCGCTGCCCCGGCTGCTCACGGCAGCGAGGTGAGAAATGGGATTTAAAGGGAGCCGCACATGGCACAGCTGGCAAACGCTGCCACCGCGGTGGTGACAACACGGGCTGCTCGTCTGCAGCCGTCCTAACAAGATGCACAAGAGGTTTCTATGATTGAGGTTTCTTTTACTGATTTAACCCTTCCTCTGGGGTGAGGAGGTGAGCAATTAGCAGGGCTGCGTCTAGGATGTCATTTAAATTCCAGTGACACCCTGGCTGCTCAGTCACAGCGGGGATGTGCAGTTCGAGACAATAAACCCAAGTCCTCTTGGCAGCAGGTAGAAATCCCCCTCTCCGCTCACCTCTTCTCCCAGGAGGATGGGACTGTGCGTCCAGCCGCCTTGGGCTGGATTCAGGGGCCTCACCCTGGGGGCAGACAGATTTAGAGCTCCCCAAACATCTCAGCAAACCCCCCTGCTTTGCATGGGAAGGTGCCCGCTGCATCCGCCCCATGTTACACCATCTGCTGTGGCACCATGCTGCCAATCCACTCGTCCCATTGGAAGTTGCTTCGCATTGATGGGCACAATCTGGGGGAAAATTGGACACAGGCAGCTGCTCAGGCTTCAGCCCAGCAGGACAAGTCCCTGCTTGCAGCTGCTCAGGCTTCAGCCCAGCAGGACAAGTCCCTGCTTCCAGCACAGCAAACCTACACACGGTGTAACACATCCACGGCAAAGCAGAGCCACGGCCACCGCAGGGGGCGCGGGAAGGAGCAGGGGGGACCTGGACCTTTTCTTCATGTCTGGCAATCCAAAACCTGGAGAGCAGACGTTCAGCATCATTGGCTCATCCTGGAATTTTCGACTCTCAGCACAGTTACAGCCTACCCAAAGAGCTGGGGCCCCTTCCCCGGAGAGCCGGGTGGCCGCGGGGCTCACAATAGCGGCATTCAGAGCCGTGGTCCTGCCCCAGCGGCACGGGGAAGGTCCCAGCAGAGCCGGCACAGCACCAGTGCCAAAGCAAGGCCAAGCTGGGCACAGAGAGCTGCAAAGGGCCACGGCAATGGCTGGCAGCCACGGCCACTCCGAGCCTGTCCACATGCTTTTTGGGGGGGCGAATGGCACAGCCAGGAAGGTATTTCTGTTGCTGCTGGCTCTCACCCCTACAACTGTAAATCTTCGTTCCTCTCCTCTGTTTCCCCTCCCAGCCTGAACTTTATCCAGGTTTGGGATCTGGCCATGGGGGATCCCAGCCCCAGGTGCCTCAGGGAGGCTTTAGGAAAAGCATTACACGAGTAAATGCACCCCAGAGCCCTGCCACGGTGCTGCTCCTCAGCCTCGCCGCAGCAAAGTCACCTCCTTTGCTGCCAAAAGAGTCTCAAGTCATCAGAAAATGATGTTAATTGCCGAGGATTTTATCAATGTGAATCTTCATTACGCCACCGAGGAATGCTAAACCTACTGTACTGATGGGGAAACTGAGGCAGGAGTGGTCTCACAAGTTGCCAGGCTTTACACAGTGAGTCAGCATCCCCAGCTCAGCACCAACCTCATTTCTCTCCTCCCCCAGCAAAAAACACCCAGAAAAGGACACCGACCAGTAAATTAGATTAACGTTTGCTGCAGTTTCTCCACGCTGCCGCACAGGCAGTGGAAGGTACCGAACACTGCACGGAGGGCAGGGAGGAAGGAAGTGGCAGCTGGAGAAGGGCCAAGTCCCCGCTGGCAGCACGGCCGACCTGGAGCCGGGCTGCTCCGCGCACGCAGCGCGATTCGGGCGAGTGACGGAGCGAAGCCCCGCAGCCGGAGAGCAGCGCCTCCAGCTCGGGCCGGCGGCTGGAGCGACCCGGTCAGCCGATCCAGAGCCGTAAGGAGACGCTGGGGTGACTTCGCTGATAGGATGCTCCGGCTGAAACAGTCCCATCGCCCTCGGGAGGGTGAAAAGCTTTTTATCAACAGTGATATTTACCTTGCAGCGGGCTGGGGAACCCACAGACCACCAACGCCAGCCCTGCGCCCGTGGAGATGGGTCTCCTCCTGGGTAATGCCCTACTCTCCCACAAAAACATGCGAATTAGTCCCTTTTCACACAACTGCCTTCAGTGATCTCTGTCCTGGGTAACAGCAACGTGTCCACTTTCCTCATCCGGAAAGAAGAGTTGAAGCTGAAAGCGGAGTCGGTCTCCTCCTGACGCCGGGAGAGCAGCTCCCTGTAACCTCCCGCATAAATAATAAAAGGATTTGTGCACATCCTGGCAGTAGATTAAAAATAAATACATAAGAGCGAGCTCGATTTTGTTTTGCCAATCGTGCACCTAATGCAATTTTCCCCTCTTGTCCCCTTGTGCCGGCGCATGTGGACTCGCAGAGATTTTAATAAGCTGGAAAGGTGCCAAACCATTTCCGTCTCATTAAAAAAATATCGTCGCGGTGACAAAGGTATTTTTTTTTTTATTTTACATTGGTAGTCAAATCCACTGGCTGAATTAAAATCCAGCTAACAGAGACACTATCAATTTTTAATGGGAGCTTCCCCGCTCCAGGAGAAGGGAAGCACGCGAAGGTTATTCACAAAAAGGGATTGAAATTTTTCGCAAATGCTCCGCCGGCTTCAGCTTCATTTGACGCACGTAACCAATTGTTTTTAAAACCTGAAGGAAGAATTGCAAAAAAGCCACTGCCCCTCCCCAGGCAAACACCATTCCGTGAGCTTTCCAAGTGGAGCTGGGAGCTCAGGCACGAGCCATCCCACCAAAGACATTCCCTTCTTCCACTGCACGTGGTGGGTCAGGGCACGGGTGCCACGAGGGCAGCCAAGGTTGGTGCTGGAGCAGGACATGGCATCGGCACAGGTCAAGGGTGGGGAGAAAACCGAGAGGAAGATCTGGCCGAGCAGATAAGTGGTACACGGGCTTTTGTGAGCCCGGTCGCACGAGCTGACACCCGTCTCCAGGGACCATCCCTGAGCTGATGTCGGCCGCCAAAACTCCCTTTATTTCAGCGTAGCCACAACAATTTACACAAGCTGCAGCTCTGGCCCTGGATTTAACACAAAGCTTTCAGAGGAATTGAACAATTCTTTCCTCCCCAGAGTCGTTTTCCCAAGATAGCTGTTTTCCGTGTTTTCTTTGGAGTAAAACAGAAGGATTCAGAGCTTCCCGGGCTGGGGGTCCGGAGCATCGCCCACCCCTGCCCAGGATTAGCAGTCATGGCTCACACTGGAACTCATCTCCCGCAGCTGGAAAGAGCAACCTGAGCGCTCAAGTATCAACATCCTCCTCCGTGAGCACCTCCTACACCCCGGATTTACCTTAACGCAACACCAAGACCTGCCTCCCAACGGGCTGCGTCACGCGCCCGTATCGCTGCCGGGTGCCGGTGCCCTCCCAGTCACACTGCCAGCTCCTGCCCACTCCCGTCCCCTCTCCCTTCTCCCACGTGCCGAGCGTTCTCACACGACGACGCTGCGCTCGGCAGCGTTCGTTCCAGCGCTCTGCCCCAGGGGCAGCTCCATCCTGCCTTTGTGTCGGAGGAAGGACGCAGCTGGACCCCACATCCCTTCTGCCGTTTAATTCGGGCATAACAGCGTGCCCCAGCTGGGGAAACAGATGTGGGAGTTAGAAATTATTCCTGTCCCCCCCCCTTCCCAGGCTGTGCAGCCTCCCCAGGTCCCTGCTCACAGCCCAGAGGTCAAGTCCCGCACCACTGGCTGCGGCCGGTGGTCACTGTGCGACCCCCAAGGGATTGATCCCAGATGAGAAAACACCACTCTTGAGTAATCTGCCACAACACAAACTCCACAGATAATTATTTTGTGATTAAAAGGCTCAGAGTCATCCTCCTCCCCACAGCAAATCCTCTCCCCGAGGCGCTGGGGAGCTGTGCTCCCAGCACTGACACCTGTCCCAGTTTGGGAGCCGGTGTGTTCTTTCCTGCAGCGCTGATTTTTGGGGTTGTCCAGAGCAACCTCAGCAGAAAACAAAAGCAAAACATCACTGAAGGAACAGGCACGTATGGCACAGGGCGGCTGCTGTCACCATGAGTCACTGTGCCCTCTGATCCCAGTTTCACCCAGTCAGATTAGGGCATCAAACACTGACTCACCTGCCTCAGAGTCGGCCACATCCCATTATAAAATCTGACACTCCCAGCTAAGGAAGCATTTTCACAGCATTTTTCCTCATTGGGACACCAGGGCCGGGTCCCCACAACACCCGTTTGCTGCTCGGGCACAGCCCCTCTCAGCACACAAGACACCAGCAAACCTCATGGGAAGCAAACTGCAGCTCATCTTCTGAAATGCAATGCTGGGGAAAAAAAAAAATAGAGAAAAAAACGCAGAAAACCTTCCCAGTACTTTTAGCTCCATGACAGACTGTGATCCTTTTTTATGGAACAGCTTTTGGTCCATCCCAATTGGTGACACAGGGGCAGATCCTGACGGCAGATGAGAAGTGATGATATAAAATTTAATTAAGTGGCGGCGCCGTACGCCGGGCCAGGGCTGGCTTTGCTGGTCCAGACTTAGGAACGACCCCGCTGGACTGGGCTGTCTCCATCTCATCTCCGGCAGCCCCCAGCACCAAAGTTCCCAAAGCTTCAGCCGTGAAGACGCGGGGCTCTGTCCAGGGCGCCGAGAGCTCCCGGCTTTATCCTGCTCCAGCAGGGAGGGGTGGAACCAGTGCTCCTTATTAACCTGCCTGAATTAATGGAAATCACTAATTTCAATCCTGGTTTAAATTAGCAGAGAAGCAGCATCTTTCCAACAAATGGGTTTTATCCTGGTCTGCGCTGGTGGCTTCATTTTGGTGAAGGAAGGTGATGGGTGTAACCGTGTCTGATTTACGCTTCTGGAGTCTCGACTCTAAATTTGAGGCTATTTTTTGTAAGCTTCATACCCCAACCCTGCACCCTTCTGAAGCTGTTACCACACATGGTTAACACATATGAGCTCAGATTTTGTTAATTACATCTTTTTGGTTTGTTTTTTTTTTACTACGATTTTTACTCATTATTTTCCCAAACAGCCTTTAGGTGAAAGTTAATTAAAACAAAAGAAACACGAGAACCTTTTTTTCCAGTTGTTTGGCAATGACTGATGATTTCAACAGCTGTTTGCCTCTTCGGAAGCGGAACAATCAGACAATTCCCATGCTGCCTTCCGTAGGCTGGTGCACAGGCTCAGTCCAGCAGCTTCTACGCTGCCTGAAATTGAATCTATTTGAGAAATTTTATCAAATCTATTTGAGGAATTTTGCTTTTTTGTACTTTCTTGCTGTTCTTTCCAAGTTCAAGGTAGCACAAAGCACGCCTCTTCCTGCAACACATGCAGAGCTTAAAGCAGTTTGGGTAAGGTTTGGTATATTTTCTCTATTTTTCTTTGAAAAAAACCAAAGTTTGCTGCTTCGCCACACTATGCAGCTGCTCCTTGTTAATGGTCATCAACAACCAACACTTTAGTGAACAGGACGAGGTGTCTGGCACTATTTCCTTTCACATCATGAAGAAATTAAACTTTCTCCTCAGGTGAAGAAGAACTCCTACTTAAGGACTATTTTACAATGTTAATAACACTTTTCTCCAACCAAAACACCCAAATCTTTGGTGCAGAACTCGACTCCGTGACCCAAACACCCAAGAATTTGGGTTCTACAAAAAAGTTCTAGTTCTGCAACAAAGTTCTTTAAAATGAAGCTTTTTGCCCATATTCTAGGGTCTTTTTCTGATTTTCTACACCGAATAAACTTTTCAATAGGTAACTATAAGTTAGACTTCAACGGATACAATTTTAAATAGTAATTCTTCTCTTCTCATAGAATCACAGACTAGTTTGGGTTGGAAGGGACCTTCAAGACCATCCAGTTCCAACCCCCCTGCCATGGGCAGGGACACCCTCCACTACACCAGGTTGCTCAAAGCCTCATCCAACCTGGCCTTGAACACTTCCAGGGATGGGGCAGCCACAACTTTCTTCTTGAAACATGTTTAAATCTAATTTTGATTTAAACAGCAGAAACTGTCTTCTCCCTGCCCTCCTGCTCCCAGCCCCACCTGGTGAAAGGCACCTGCAAGAGCATCCTGCCCTGGCAAAGAGCACGGCCAGAGGGAAGCAGCTCCCGTGCTTCTTCAAGGCTACCCCAGAAGGCACAGCCCTGCCATAACCACAGCTCACATTTAAGGCAAAAAACCAAAATACATTCCTTAAAAGGTAAACACACCCAGATCCCCTAAGCTGGATCCCTCATCTCATGACCATCTTCAGCTGCTGAATCTATACGGCACACACAGCATCCCAGTTCACTCCCTTCACCCAACCCTGCAAAACAGCCAAAAGTGTTATAATAAACCCACGGTGAATAACTGAGGAACACCCCTCCGAACAAGGTCAGATCACCTCCAGCTGTGTATTGGTTGGTCAATCCCTCTAAACTCCACTCCTCCACACGCACAATCCACACACAGAATTGGGCACACAAAGGACTTGCCCACGTATTTGCATGCTGATTGCCTCCAGGCAACCAAGGAAGCAAACACTCATCATCACAAGTGAACCATAAGACTTTGAAGCATGCTGGATGTCAGCTAAGCTTGACTCCTACCAGGAGGAAACACTACTGAGTCAAGTCAGAACCAAACCTGAACAAGAGAAAACACAAGTCAAACTGCTCCGTTCAACCAGAACCTAGCGTGAAACAAAGACAGAGTTACAAAATAAACAGTTTATGTATGTTATGCATTCAACACAGCAGGAAAGAGGCAGTGTTCTTGCTGTACTTTGAGCAACTATCTGATTTCTGAGACAGAAAGAGCTCAGGCCTGTCACTGTCACAGGACATCATCTACCACCAGCCACAGGGTGGGGAATGGTCTCCACCTTCCTGCTTCATGCTGTAGCTGAATGGACCCGAGCAGCTGTGGCCTCTTTGCACTCATGCTAGGAGAGCTGAAAAAGTTCAAAAGTCAAACTGGTGATTAAAGTCTGGAAACGCTCAACTGCCTATGCCATTGTTCTCAGATTTAATAATCTTTTTATTATCCTTAAGGAGATACACTACTACCACAGTAATTTATTATGATGACTGAGACGTGATCAAGAGAAACAAACAATTCCACTGGAAAGTTCTGAGAATATGACAGGGGAGAAGAAAACAAAACTTTGTACAAGGGGAAACCAAGTCGTTATTCAGCAAAGTCAAGGAAGGTGGGAAGCCTCGTGGGAAGATAACATTCCATGGAGCCAAAGTCTCTGCTGCTGTGCTGGACTCAGGCTGCGAAGCGAATCGAGCGCTGTCAGCACTGCGACTGCCCAGCCGGGCACTTACGTGGCACGTAACGACGGGCTTTAAGCAGATGGTTCAAGGTTTATGAGCAGATGATCCTGTACTAAAACATAAGTTACCACAAGGACAGCCGAAACGAAACTCAATCAAAAAAACACAGTTTGATGCCCAGCCAAAAGCCACTCTCCCAACAGCGCTGCTTTTTGCACGGAAACTCACGTATTCGTAGGTCTGATGTTGGAGGAAGGGAATCAGCGGAGAGCAAAAAGGCACGTGACGTTCAGTAACTCCTCCGAGTTACTCACCTCCCACCACCGCCACCGGCACCAGCCAGTCCTCCAGGTCTGGGCCTCTGCTTGGCTCAGCTGGTGCCCGACAAGGCGGAGCGCAGCGAGGGCGAGCTTCCACGTGCCACGTTCAGTTACAGCTCTGAGCGCAGAACGTGGCCTTAGTGCTGTCATTTCTCATCCCCACTACACCAGCTTTCAGGGAGCGAGCAACACTTTCCAGATCGGCACTAGAAGAGTCTTTGTCCTGAACATCAGGGCAATTCATAAATTAGTTTCAGAGTGTAAAAACTGCAGCAGCGAAGCTCAAGAAGCTGGTCCGCGCAGAGCTCCCCAGGCAAACTTCCAAAGTCACACAAGTGGAAAGATTTAATAATCCAACACCAAGTCTCCATAAACTTGGAACCACAGCACACACACACCTGCCATTGTCCCATCTGTTGGCACAACAAATACATCTCTCTTCTTTCTGAACTACAGACATTGACCTGCCAGTGACTCACTTCACCCTTAGCTCACTCCTGTGAGCTCATTTTCAGCGAAATTATACAGCCTAATTAAACTTGAATCTATTTTTTATGTGCGTAGTGATACAGTTATTCCAGCAAGTCACTCACCCAAACCACGTACCTGTCACTTCAGGAAGGGAGCCTTGGCTGAAAGCAAACACGGAGCGTTAGCAGGTTCGGAATAAAGAGCGAGATTCACTCACCAGAGGTTCTGCCACGTCGCACGAGGCGTCCTACACCGTGACCTTCTGCACTAGAGCAGCACAACTACGAATTAAAAGGCTGAGAAGCAGAGAAGAGGTTAACCAAGATGATCAAGCAGTGAACAGATCAGACAAGTTTGGATGACAGGATCCCACTTACAGAGGCTCAGGAGGGGAGTTCAGTGATGTAAGTCAACAGTTCACCAGGACAAAGTTCCACAGTACAAACAAATGCCAGAGACCATCCCAGTGCAGTGATTTTGTACTAAAAAGTATCTACCCATCAGCACTTAGAGCAGCAGTAACAGTGTGGCAGCTCAAAAAGACAAGCGAAGGCTTGCTATTATTCAACTGGTATTTAAACACAAAGTTAGTATTCGAATCAATAAGTAGGAAGGAATTAAAATATTAAACTAAGCACAATTTAGAAGTTCTATTTTTCTTAAAAGCATGTTTAATTGCTCTTTTTAAACCTAAACTGTTATTTATGGATTAAAAAAAGACAATGATTGGTACAAGGGAAGAGAACTGAATATATTTAAAGAGCTTCTACTAGTGCTAAAAATAAAAGGCACACCGAGGTCACAAAACCCAGGTGAGATTCAGATTATGAAGAACGAGGCATTAACTCCTTGTGGAGGCTGCACACGGATGGTCTTTTAAGACTGAGCTTCAGAATCATTTGTGCTGCCAAAGAACATTCATGGGGGGGAAAAAATGAATGTGGCAAAGAGATTAGCACAGTATGTTGTTAGGTTCTGTAGTTTCAGAAGCACCAAATTCACTCAGATATACTTTTTAAAATGTGTTTGTCCAGAAAGTTCTTGGAATTTATTATACACATTTAATAACAGATGATACTCAACATTCAAGTGTTGTTGAACTAAGTTTACAAGCACTTTTGCATACAATGTGTACTTATGCTAAGAAACAAGATTCAGCATATAAGGAAGTGCAGAAAGAAGCTACTTCAAAGATATCCCCTTCCATCCAGTATCTACATAATACCTGTTTTATTTTAAAAGCCTACACAATGTCAAGTAGAAAGACTAATCAAATATCTACACTTAATTGTGCACATCACATCTACTTCAGATGCAGGACAAAAGAAAAAATTTCAAAAGCATGTTCCATTCCTCCTTCCAGAGGAACCTCCGACTTCAGAATTGACTTGATTTCAGAAACAGAGCTTGAATTTCTAAAAAAATCCAACAGCAGCAGTCCAGCAAGTTTCAAACATGATTATGGAAACGGCGGTGAGCCACCAGGGTTCTTCAGACAAGCGCTCAAACCAGTGTTTACACGACTAAAGCTTGTAGCTCAGTTAACACAAACCTGCCACTAATTTTTTGCAGGACCTCGAAACATTTTACTTGCTATGACAAGCAACTTTCACCTGCAAATATTTAGTTTGTTTGAAGTTTATCCATCCCAACAGTGCTGACCAGGTAGACTGTTTTACTCTTGCTTTGCAAGAACACCAATCCAGACACAACAGGAGCGTCACTGAGTAACAAAGGGCTATTTCTGCGGCCCCGAGGACAGTTCAAAACAAAAAGCCCAAAATTTTTCAGAAGCCAGCATATTGGATCAAATACTTTTTTGTATCTGTGTATTCATTCACCCTGTACAAAAGAAAGCTGATTAGCAAATGTAAATGTTCATATAAAAATAGCCAACATCTGTTTAAATTTAGAAATTTATTTTGTTTAATCCACAAGCTTTATATAGCTTTAGTTAAAAAAACAAAAACAAAAAACAGTGAAAACATGACAATATCCAAAGTTCGGGTTCCTCAAACTTTCAAAGACCACATCTCTGAAAGTTGCTTACACCATTCAGAAGAACCGTAACGAGACAAGATTTATGAATGGGGCAACGACATCTCACAAACAAAATTTATGTAACTGAAGGAACTTTTTTTTTTTCTGGGACTGCTGATCATGGAAACTGCCCTTTAAAAAAAGAACATAAAAATACAAATGAAATTCCAGTGTTCCAAATCAACATGTTACATCAATATAAACCCACAGTGTCCTGGTAAACAACATGCTTTCATTTATGTACCATTCTACATTGCTACGCTCGGTTCGCTTTAATGGAGACTACACAGGCAACAGTAGAAAGCATTAAAATATCTGTACTCCCTTGGGAATTCTGCAGTGGTTTCTCTTCTGGGCAAGCTTACAAACCACAAAGGTTAGTAGCATGATGGAAGTGGATACAAAAGAAGTCAAATGAGACTCTCACCAATTATGCTAAAGGCTTTGTTGAATTTCAAAGAAACTCGGGAACTGGCGGTCATGTTTAAAACCTTCAAAACAAATGCCTACTGCTTCTAAAAAAGTCTCACTCTAAATGAAATTATGTTGGCTGTCAATGAAAGAATGTCACTAGTACACTGTGGACACCTTTTGTAATGTAAATCCATGCCCTTTGTACATGGTGAACCTCAACCTAGCAATTATTACAACAAATGTTATATTCTAAAGCTCAAACACATTTAGCAATTGGAAATTGAATTCTGAGTACAAACCAAAGAAAATGTACATTATATCAAAGGATTCAGCCTAGGAGGGTGGTGACACTTGCGCCTTCCTCATTGACCTCAGGGCCTTCTCCCGCAGGTGTTTTTCTAGATCATCAAGGTTGTCTTCTGGTTCACTTTCTGTCTCCTTCAAACAAAGACAAAGCATTTCTTCAAACACCGAACGCTGAGCAGCCCTCCCAATGCTGCAAACCGCTGAGAAAACCATCGGCCCTAAGCTGCATTTCTCAAGTAAGAGCTGTTTAGAACACCAAGAGTACTGTGGACATTCATCTCCATCTATTTTCTTATACCAGACTCTCAAAAAGTAAAGTGTAGGTATCAAATTCCTACCTTTTTGGGTTCTGTCTCTGCTTCCTGGTGGTCTTCCTGTGCTGAGGTGGTATCTGCTGCAGCCACAGCAGCAGCTGCTGCAGCTGCTGCAGCCTTCTCCTTCTTATGTTTTTTGTGTTTCTTGTGCTTTTTATCCTTTTTATGCTTCTTATCCTTCTTTTTCTTCTTCTTCTTTCCACCTCCTTCTTGATCTGAATTCTGTAACAAACAATTCAACAGACATTACAAACTCATCCCTAAGGCTTCAAAACATTGTTAAACAAGCCCACAACCATCCTAGGGAATTTGCATGGACTGAGCAACATCTGAAGCTCCATAAACTCAACACCGTCTTCAGAACTGGTGGAGTTTCATTCCCAGCCAACTGACAGAAGCAATCCCAGAAGGCAGATCTTGTAATGCCTCAAAACAGAACACCAGGTTAACCAGCTATGGTGGCCACAGCGATGACAGGCAAGCCTCTTCACAAAAATTAACATGCAGGGCAAGTCTAACTCCCTCAAACACTTCTCTGGCAAAGAATGGAAGTGTCCCTGGGAAACACATGAGGAGGACAGACAAGGATGCCAAACAATCTGTCCTCTTCCTACTAGGAACAGCCTGAGTTTGCACAGAAGACTTAAGCATAAATAAGATCACCTCACTTTGTAGACAATGAAACTCATGTAGACTCATGAAATGGAAAGTCTCTTCTCCCAGGAGTTAAGATTTCTATGTAACGGCACTTTTTTCCCAGACTCAAGACGTATTAAGTTTGAAAAATTTATGTTATAAGTTGTTAAGAAGTTTTTAACAATTAAAAAAATATCACTCCAAGGATTTTAATGTTTTTTCCCACGTGCATAAACTTAGAGCTGTTCAGCAGCTAAGCTTTCATGAAAACGACTTGCCATATAACCCGAAACAGAATTGCTTTTCTTAGCAAACAAATACCCTTGCAGGTGATGGGCTCTGAGTTGGGCTGTTAGCCTTTTTTGCAGGTGACCAGTTTGCAGAAGGGGAACGAGAGTGAGCAGGAGATGGAGCTCCTTGATGCTTTTTTGGTGCTGGCTCAGGTGATCCTGATGCAGACCGTGACGAAGACACCCGTTTCGCAGATCGCGGACTTGGCGTGGAAGCCCTTAAAAACAGAAGAGCTACACTTAGCTTCTAGAGGTAGAGATACCAGGCACAAAACAAGAAAGTAAAATTGAACAAAAGCGCCAGGTGAACACATATGCTTATAAACTGGTCGAGGTGCCACTTAAAAAGCAAGTAGTTGCTTAGCTGGCATATGTTACACACGGCAAAACAATCTAATGCCACCATGGCTCTGTAATGCAAAAGGATATTGCAACTTGATAGCTTGTTAAAGAATACTATTGTTGTTCAGGAATGATTGCTCCCTTTCTTCTGATATGACTAATTTATAACCACATTAAAAGTCAAGAGAACAGCCATGCTCTTTTATCATTCAATGACAAAAGAGCACAAGACATTACATTCAGCTACATTTTCTTTCTGAATCAACAAGCCAGCACCATACTTCTGACTATCTGCTCATAAGAGCAGCATTCCACTAAAGAAAACTGCTAAAATTCTCCAATTTTTTTTATCTTGAATGACAGCTTATGAAACAATTCATGAGCTGACCAAAAGCGTTGGTTCCCTTCCACAGCTAGCTTTAAAATATGAAAGTTCATTTTCCTTTAAATAAAGCTAGCAACAAAACTTCTCTCAAACTTTTCACTTGCTCCACCCCAGTGCTTTGCTATGCTATAAAAAGACCCCACAAACCCTACATAACCCTACCCAAAGCCTCTTTAATGCTTCTCTCCATGTCACACTTTATTTTAACAGATGCTTCCAATCTAATAAACTTCTGAAAATCAACATTATGATGGCGGAAGCCAAACAGAGCCACCAACGCTTGAGCAATCTCAGTTTAGGAGAACCATTTTAATACTGTTCCCTAGCTTCTCCCACTGCATTAAAACAAAACAAACAAAAACCCTCATGAAGCCACCACCAATAAAGATGGATTTTTTTACTTTGTCTTCTTAGGTTCTGGCGTTCTTGACACTCTCCTGATGGGTCTAGTGCTTGGAGATGGAGACTGTCTTCTCTGAGGTGAAGCTGAAGCTCCCCTTCGTGGTGGCGGTGGGCTCGCAGAGGTATGAGAAGCTCTAGGCCGTGGTGAAGGTGAATGCCTTTTGTTTTGTGGTGGAGAACGTGTTTCTCGATTGGACCTACTGGGAGGAGATCCCTTCCTGTGCTTGGAAGATATCGAAGGCGAACGCCTTTTAGCAGCAGGCGAGCTCCGTGGTTTTGGCGGTGGAGAATGGGAGACTCTGCGTTTTGACTGTGGAGAAGGTGATGCTCTTCGTTTGGGAGGGGGAGGAGGAGAAGCCGTTCTTCTCTTGGGTGGTGGAGAAGGGGAGTATCGTCTCTGTATCGGTGGAGAGTATCTCCGCGGAGAAGGTGAGCGTCTGCGTGGGGGTGGAGATGGAGACCTAGAAAAAAACCCATGTGTTCAGGTGCCACACAGGCATACGAATTAGCTGAAAGTGTCTTGTAATTCACCCAAAGAGGGGAAAAAAATTCCTCTAAAAATTACTTTAAAGCTTTATTTAATACCCAACTTTTTCAAATGATATCCAGGCCACACACCGGTCACGGAAAAATCTCACTAGCAAAACCATATTCCCCTCAATAAGCTACGAACCAAGGGACTGGTTTCCTCAGTCAAGGCATTTCTTTTTACCTGTCATAGCTGGAAGTCGACAACCTAAAAGCAACCACTTCATGACAAAAATGCAGTACTCTACCTTCGACGAGGTAAGGAAGGGGATCGCCGTCGCCTGGGAGGAGGGGCAGGGGAAGGAGAGCGGCGGCGTCTGGCTGGCGGGGGCGATGGACTCCTCCTCCTCCTACTAAAGAGGTAAAAGGATTTCTCAGAAAAGGTGCAATTGAGCCATGAGATTCTTTTTTTTGTCCTTCTTTCACTATACAAAAATCATCTTGTTCATGTACTTACAACGAAATTCTATTAGAACCACTGATGGAAAAAAAAAATATATACTCAAATACCCACTAGAGCAGTCATGAGAATTTCATCTTCTGCTTAACCTGGTCTATTCACATCCTGTAGCCAGAAAGGAAGCCCAACTCTCTCCCATTTTATTCTCCTAAAAACTCATTTCTGCCATTTCCCTTGCACTGAATCTAGTGATCATCTCGTGAGTCAGACCAGCCTACTGATCCACCAGCAGACTAATCCAACAAACCCACCTCTTTGTTGCCATGCAGTGACATGATTGCTAGATCCAACACAAGGAACTGGGAATGCCCAGCAGTGTCGGGAAGAACAAAACTGCGTTCAGGAGCAGTATGAAGTTGGATGAGATTAAACAGTGTGAAGCTGTACTCTTGAAAACACAGTCTTAAATCTATGCATCTGAAACCCAAAATTACTTATTTCTTGAAATGCAGAGAAAAAAAAACAGAGTTGTTGCTAAACTGCAGCTATCTGGATTAAAATTTTTCACAAAATGAGTCATTTTCTGCTCTGCAAGGTTTACAACAAACTTCTGGCAGGGGAAATTTCAAATACACATACTTTCCTAGAATTTTAGAGAGGAATATTGGTATTTTTAAAATAAAACTTCCTTTTTTTTTTAAAATCAATTCAGATAAAATGACTGGATGAAGGAAAAACTAAGAGTAATGAAAAAGCAAAGAAGCTCATCTACATAAACTGAGATTTGATTTCAAATACACTGGGTGTTGTTCTCCAAGGCAATAAACTACCCTTTTCAGAGAAGGGTCAGCTCCAAGACACAACATTCTTTTATGATCAAAAAAACCACCAGCCTTCAAATGTCATGGAAGCCCTAATTAAACGTCTATTTACACAATAGGCAATAGGTGAATTTACTATGTTGCAAAATAGATTAAGATCTTTGAATTTCAATCTGTTTTACATAGATTTGTTTGACAAGATCCATAATTAGAATGGTCTACACTTGTAGCAGTAGTCATACTTAATCCCATCCATCATTATGTGTGCTGCAACTAAATTCTAGCTAGGTCTTAATTACAGATTGCTCACAAGGGTCAATTACATCAGACTAATAAACCCATCAAGCACCTGGCTTCCTGCACCTTCCTATATTTTAATAGGGATCTACACAGAACAAGCAATTTCACAAATAAAAAGTGTTAATGTACTGCCTACATAAAAAAAGAAAATAAAGTAGGTGTTCACTACTAGTCTACAACTTGTCTACTAGTAGTATCTCCAAATATTTAATGAATGGAGGAGTGAGACTTTTGAAAATTCCAATTATCTGTGACCCAGAGCATCAAGATCTTAATGACTTATTGCAAATCTACGGAAGGGTTTTAGCCAGAAGATTAATGGCAGCAAGAATATAAAGTAATGCCGCTCACCCAACTTTCAAATCCATGTATATGGAACAAGAAAACCCCTGAAGGACATAAGCATTCAGTTGTTTTTCAGGCATCAGTAAAATGCTAAAAACATTATGTTATTAGCTGTTACAGGCTCATGTGAATTAACAAATAGTCAACAATGAAGGAGACAGAGCAGACTCTTTTTTTCCTCCCCCAGATTCAATGCACTAAGGAACACATCAGTCTGAATTTCCCTCCCTTCCAAAGGACAAGGAATGGCAAGGACTTGCTCATGACAAAATGAGTGAGAGCCTGTCTAAACGATTTTCTGTATGTGAATCCAATTTAACAGATTAACTTCTAACCAACCTTTTCATCACTGGCGACTGCCACCTCTTTTCCATCTGCATCCTGACAGCAGTGGAGGAAAAACAAAACAAAACAAATCTATCTGCCATGTATCTGAGGCAAAATGGAACATATTCAAATAAAGTCCGGAGTAACTGACCAAACGAGCATAACAAGAACGCAATCTTGAAACAAGATTGGGCAAACTGGATATGACTTAATTCTGCTGTGTATTTGCTGACAGTTGCATAGCAGATAAACAACATGAACTACACAGATAGAGAAGAAAAAAGACATCAGTTACATTCAACTTCGGAAGAAATTACCGAGGGGAAGATTCCTTCTGTCGTTTCCGTGGAGACGGTGATGGACTGCGTGAATGCGAATGGCGGCGGCGCCTACCAACTTCCCCATTCTTCACATTGGATCTTTTAGGTCGTTCCTCTTCAGATGAAGATGAAGAACCAGAATCTATAAACGTAGAAGAATCACTCTCTGGAAAATGATTCTCAAGATTCTGTTAACACGGTTACTCGTAGGGTTATACTGCAGTTTAAACTACTAACATCCTCTCCCGCAAAACGAGAAGCCTCTATTTAAAAGCAGTTCATCTAAAAATGTTAGTTGAAGTCAAGTCATCAACAAATCCCTCAGAGCTGGGTAGAAGTGTTTGCAGTAACCCAACTGTCCACACAAAACTTGACCAGCCAGGTAATCGAAAAGCTGAACTGCAATTACTTACAGAAACATGAAGTGGACAAAAACCTATACCAGGCCCAGGCTCATTTACTGACCAAGCACACAAGAGCCCAAAATACTAGGAAATAACCTGTTACAGCAACAGATTAAGGAATCCATAGCAAACAGTATTTGTGTGTGATGGTAAGAGTTTAAAAGTGCGAATTTTAAAGATGTAAACTAATTAACAAGAGATATACCATAACTTTAAATTATACTTCATTCTTCACGAGCAATAATTAAAGTGGTAAATCTAGAAGTAAGTTCACACTAGCATTGCAGTGCACACAGCAAATAATTTCAATCAGTATTTGAACATTAACTACTTCCTGCAAAAGTAAACTAGAATCCAGTTTTCGGAAATCTGTGTCATCCATACCAGATGAAGACTGCTGATTTTGCCTTCTGTACTGACGCCTCTGTTGAACAGAGTCTGCTGCAGCCATTTTACCTCCTTTATCTTCTTCTGAAAAGGTACATAAATGGACAGACTATTCAAACTGAAGGTACAAATGTGCCTTATTAGGCAGCAGCAAGGTCATATTACCGTAGATCATCAAGCCTGCCTTTTTTTTTTTAAATTAAAAAATCTTAAGCTAACATTGAGGCAGGAGTACATTTTGGCTGAGCTTTTTTCCAAGAAAGCTTGGATAAAAACAGTTGAGGCACTATGAGTAATCATCTTTATATTTCTGAAAACTCTTGCTTTCAATGCCAGCCTACCAAGAGGGTTCAGCACTGCAACGGCTGCCTTTTATTGTCAGGCATCTTTGACCACAAACCCCACCCAAAACCAGTGTTGAAAAGCAAGAGCCATACCTGACTCGGACAGTTCTGCTTTCCTTGGTTTTGGTGCTGGCGAAGGAGATTCTCTCTTTTCTGTACTCTTATGTTTGGGTGCTGAAAGACAAAGTCAAACAACTCAGTTGCATTTCATTACATTCTCGCAGGCTTTTCTGCTCATACAAACTGTACACGTCACCTCTGAGAAAACAAAACGATAAAGCTGCTAGAAGACAAATTTTTATTTCCTTACCTGATGCTCTGCCAGGTGAAACAGAGCCACGGCTTTTTCTTGCACGATTCGACTGCTGGGGTGTTGGAGACCGACGTGGTTTTGGAGGTGGACTTGCTGGTGGGGATGGTCTGTGCCTTCGCCTGGGAGGGCTTGCAGAAGGAGAAAGCCTACGTGTTTTACGAGGAGGACTGGAAACAGTTCTTTTAGGTGGTTTCTTTGGTGGTGATCGAGAACGTGAGGAGGAGGAGGAAGAGCTGCTGCCAGACAAGGATGCTGATGACCGTCTTCTCCTGTAAATCAAACATTAGATTCTGACTATCCAGCTTAAGAAACATTTGAGCATGAACACAAAAATGCAGGTTTTTGCAAGCACGTATATAGAGCCACATACAGCAGCACTTCCAAAACATGGTGGACACCCTTCAACACTTGGTTTGTAGAAGAGGAGAGTAACAACCAATCTTTCACAGTTATTTTTAAACTACATAGTGAGCAAAAAATTGTTAGTGTTACCTTTGCTTGCCTTCTGCCAATCTACAGACTACAACTAAGCTCTTCTCCTGGGAGCAATTAGTTTTGCTTGGGCTCTCTAGCTTTTGGATGGTTAAGAGAATTCTCCGTGTTAGCACATGTGATTTAATGACCTTCAGAACAGATCTGTTTAAAAGTTTAGTATGCAAGTACACTAAAAAGTTTTTGGACCAGGAGGTAAAAATTTCAGACAAGGTAACAATTTGGAATCAACCTATCCATTCTTCTGTTTTAGTCTTTCTTCTTTACTTTGTAAATTTAAAAAGGTAGGGCCTCTAGAATTCTGCGGCAAAATTTGTGGCAAGTTCTGTTGCAATTGTGTACCTGCAGAATCCACCTTTGGCTGCAGAATTCTTGAGAACCTGGAAAAAAGAAACCCTACCTTGAGTGAGATAAACATTTGCTGAAAGGGAGCTCTTGTACATCTTGCAACATACATGTTTGTTACTGTTCATAGTCTTCCCAGTAACTGTGTGAAATTAGCATCTTTACAAACTCAGAAAAAAATAATTAGTCATCACCTTGTCATAAAAAGGAAGAACTGTTCCTACCGAAAAAAGAACAACTATTGTACACAGGAAGCATCATTTTAATTCTCTTCCTATGAAGGACAGGAATCTATTCTTTTCCCATGAAGACAAATGTCTGTTTTGACATTGCTGTAAACACATCATTTTCTTTGCAAGGCAACTCAGAGCTTTGCGATTAGAACAATTGCTTATGCTGTCAAAAATTTAACCTCCAACACCAGAGAGCAGACCTTGAAGATTTTTTTTTAAAGAAAAGAACATGAAGCAGCAGCACATTTCAAGTCAACGCTTAATTTTTATTTTAACTTTATGTGATGGAAATGTAAGTCATAATTAAAAAACTCCCAACAAGTAAAATCCAGTTACTTGTTCTAATTTTTTTCCCCAGGCAGGAAAAAAAAAGTATTAAGACTTAAGCAAAAATAGTCATACAAGATGTCATGTCGATCTACACTGGGAGCTATCCAGAGCCACTTGAAGTAGTTCTGAAATTGTCCCGTTTCAAAAAGGTAGAATTGGCATCACTATTTCGACTCACAATAAATAGTTTCACAGCTACTACTATGATCCCCACAACACACTCATGAAATGACAATGCAGTTTCTACATCACTCAAACCATCCACCTGACAGCACTAGGAGAAGACGAACGGATAATTTTGATAACATTCATTCCTCACAACTAGTGTTCCCTTCAAAGTTTAACATTTTCAGTTGTCTCAAAAAAGAGAATCTTACCGTCTCACAGGAGATCTGCTTCTTCTGTGTCTGGGTGGGGGAGGCATTCGCCTCGGAGGGCTCCTTCTCCTTGGAGACGGCCGTCGTCTCGGGCTCGGTCGCCTTCTAGGGGAGTAAGACCTGTCACAATCAAAAATTCAAATGAAAAGCAACTATCTAATTTACAGATTTGAGGAAATTTCTCCTCAGGGCACTGAGCGTAAAGTTGCCTTTTCTTGAGTGTATCACATTAAAGTGGCATTTAGCTTGTGATGCACATTGGTACATTCAGACACACCAGAGCTTTAAAGTTTACCAACATCTCTCTGCAAAGAAGTAAAATAATAATAAAAAAAGTAATTGACAACATCTTCAGTATCGGCTACACAATTCTCACTATCTAACAAGTGCCATACTCAGCATGAAGTACCCCATTCCTTCTCCAGCCAGTGTTAGTCACTATGAGTGTCTTCTCACGAGAGGAAGAAAACAACCCCTGAACACATTTGCCCACTGAATGCACCTTTCTCATTTGGCCTGAAACATCCATAGCTCAACATCTCCAAAAATATCACTGCTTTGACTGACAGCATTACATTAAGTGGTACCTTCAGAAGAAAACATTCAGTTCTCAACCTTCACAATGAAGGTAAACTGAAGTCCTACCTTGACCGCGATCTATGACGCCTTCTTGGTCGAGAATGAGATGGAGAGCGTGATCGAGATCTTGACCTTGACTTGGACCGAGTTGGGGACCTTTGACGAGTCTTCTCTTTTTCCTTCTCTCTCTCCTTCTTTGAATTACGTTCTGGTGAAGTTTCCTTAGTCTCTGGTACAGGAGGTTCAGGTTTAGGAGCTTTTGGGATATCACTGTTAAAAATAAAGACTCACTTTATAAGCACATACAAACCGTAGCCCCCGGAGTAACATTTTAGAGGCTGCCAAGATATTCCCCTACAACGAACATTATCCTGCCCATCCTCTGACAAGACATTAGACATCATGCTCCAAAACCGTAAAAAGAATCACAATACAGTACACAATGCTTCCAAGAGAAGAAAAAGTAATCTACAGGCTGTGCGCCAACTTGCTAGAAAACAAGATGCCATTGTCAGAATTGGAAGAGACGACCAGGACAACGAAACCACAGCAGCAGCTAAGCACTCTGCCTTTAGAATTCAACCCAGGACGAAAAAAATCTTCCTGAAGATTATTCATTACATTGTTTTCCCATTGCACGGGGAACAGGGAGAAGCAGGCATTCCCCCAAGTCAAGCTCCAAATAGGTATTGAGATAATTTCCATTTTTTAAAAGGTAATTTTTAGGTTCTGCACACCAAGTTACGACACTTACCTGTTTGAAGTTGCCTCTTGAACAGCAGTCTCCTTTGGTTTCACAGAGGGCTCTGGCTCAGGAGTCGCCTCCTTCTTTTCCGGTGCAGGAGTAGCACTACGGCTCTTGGTTCTGTGATGGGGGGAGCGAGAATGGCTGCGCTTCCGCTCTCTTCTGACAGGCGACGACCTCCTCCGAGGGGAGGGAGACCTGGATTTGCGTCTGGGAAAGACAAGAGCCATTTCGTAACCTAACACGATGAAGCCATGTATGGGAAACAGCACCTGTGATATTCAGCAGCTAAAGCTCTTCCAAATCAGGTGGGCTCTCAGTACTGTCTAGAGCAGTTAAAACAACTTTATATTTTTTTGCTAGTAACTGGCAGCCAAATTAAGATGTCAAAAAAAACCCAAACCCCAAAACGCCAAACCCCCCAAAACAACAAAGCCTAGCATAGAGGACCATTAAATAGTTTCTGGTGTAACCACCACCTATGTCAATGTTGCTCTAGGTTCCTTGCAATCACTGTCCCGCAGTAGGTCAAGCTAGCTGGCCTGCTGAAACGGCTGAGGGGACTATTTCCAAAGTTCAGCTCATTTTTCTCTGCCATGTATTCTTCACTGTGTTCTAGAGTATTGTCGATACATTGTCTGTGCATTTTCATTACCTTCTTGGACTCCTGGATCTGTCTCTTTTTTCTCTGTTGTCTTTGTCTTCCTTATCCCTCTTCTCCTTGTCTTCATCTTGTTTCTTCATAGAAGCCAGTTTCTCTTGCTCTATCTATGCAACCAAAGACCATCACTTAACTCAGAGGCACCATAAACACCTTACCAAATACGTATGTTGAAACACGACAACTAAAAAAAAAATACACTGCTTCAGGACTAAAATATGTTGCCCAGACAGAAGAGTTCCACTGAACACAAAACATCTGCTGAAATACCAATAGTTGTACAGCCACGAGTTCTGCCAAGTGCCCACAACTCACCCACAGTTCTATTACTAAATCCTACCTGGCGCTGTTTTATTTCTTCTTTCTTCAGTTCCAGAAATGCGGTTGGAATACCAGCAATGTTTTCTTGTGCACTTAACAGCAGTGGCCACAGTTCTCCCATGAACTCCCTAGCATTTTTCCCATTCAAAAAACCAGTCAGGTTGATTTGCATCATTTTGGAATCTGGATTCTGCAAAGAGATATGACAGGAAGGCAAACCGGTTATCTGAAAAAACAACATACAGTCAATATTAAACTTAAATTAAAACTACCGTGGGGGCTAAAATACACATACACTCAAGAACTAATTTTTTTTTTTTTAATCTTTCCCTAGTGATTTCTCAATTTAGGTTTATTGTACTACAAATTTTTCTTTTGTGTCTTACCATAAATATTCAGAAAGGCCTGTTAATCCTTTGTGGGTTTCGTACGTATTTTTAGGAAATCTGGGGCCTTAAATTTAATACATCATTACAATGCTGCTACGAGTTTCTATAATTCTTTTCTAAACACTTTTTCCTGGTTGCTTTGATTCTCCTTGCTTGGAAATCTTTAACATCTGCACAATGGACAGAAGCTGCATAATTGCCTAACGCTGCAGATGACATCCTGCTAAGACCCTGACATCCTGCTGCGAAAGTTCAAGATTCATGCATGCATTTTCTCACTTTCTCCAAAACACTAGGCTATGCCTGCGCTGAGGGAGCATACACTAAGTAGGCACCTTACAGATTTTCCTCAAAGTCATTATTGTCACATCCACAAAGGGTTAAGAGGTCAAAGAGAAGTTCAAAGTGAAAGTGGGCTTTTTAATTCTAAATGTTGTTTGTTGGTCAAGCAACAAGGTCCATATAACAAGCACAGCTCAACAGCACAAAGCAAGTACAGATTCCAGGTGTCTTCAGTTTCTTCTTGGAACCTTGGGGGGTTTGGAATCGCCAAGTCCCCTGTAGAGAAAGATGTTCCCTTGGCTTGCTTCCGACTCCCTACTGCAACTCAACCACCTTGAGTTTAATGTTATATCATTTATCTAAATTGCAAAAGACGAACAAGCAATAATGAGTACACAACCACAAAAAAAGGAAAAGATCGTTTTTAAAAAAGTTCTAAACTTTAATCATACTTAGTATAAAGGGGAATTAAAATGAGTATTCAGATTGTATTACACTAACACATGTCAAGAAAACATTTCCTATTATGAACTCTAACTTTATTTAGCTTAGTATTTAAACTTATTCCCCCTTTTTGTTCTCTAGACATAAAAGCATCTAAATAGTCATAAAATAGATACTAGCATCTTCAAAATAAATTGAAATTTAAAGGTTTTTTTAAACAGCAATACCTTTATCAGTTGAAATGTCAACTGTTCTCTCAAAACACAAGGTTGAACTCTTAGGAAAAAAGATTAAGTGTAAAGTACATCAGCATGAGAATGTTTGCCAATAATTCATATCGTGCATCTTTTACTGTCCCTTGGGTTGCAGTGGCACAGTGGCAGATATTAACAAAAACTGAGTTTATTACCACCTCCTATTATTTTATAGCCTTCACATGAAGTTTACTGTACTAAATGATCTCAGTAATGTTCATACTGTATCAGTCTGAAGATTAACTACAGCAAATACAAATACTAGCCTCCAGTAATTAACAAAGGAAAAAATTAACAGCTCTAGATCTGGAATCTAAGCTGACTCAAGCACTCTCCATTTAAAATACCATCAGATCAATTCAGAATTCCCCTCATGCTTCACATAAAACCTGGTCTACTTTACAGTAATTTCAAGAGCAGTGTAAAGCTTTGCCCAATTGCTCTTTCCTGGATTTTTTTGGTTCGGCCACTTTACACAACTCACCTCCAAACACACACTGCATCATCAAGGGAGTTGGGTCAGAGCGACATTGGACACTCACTCTGCTGTGACCTAATAAGGTGATGGTGCTATACTTCAGACGCAAGGAATAACTTCCATTTTGGTTCAGGCCTTTTAAATCATAAATCACATCATCATTAGAAAATTGCTGTCAAAGTAACTTAACACGTAACAGCAAAATTAAAACAGTAAGTTTGATTTTCACCTGAGCAGTTTGCAAACTATGCACCTTCACTAAACTTCCAGCCTTACAGCTGTTTACAAAGTGAATTTCTTTCCAAAATATACATAGTAACAAAACCCCTCCTAATTGTACTTGAGAAATTCACAGATTCAATAGAATTCATAATAATTATGTTATACATTTAGAAACAATATCCACAAAATCGTTACCTTCACTTCCAACTGGTTGAATATAAACTCAATTACTACATCATCTTCAAATCCAAGGATTTCTGTTACTCGTTTTGTTATCCATGGTTTGATTACTTCCAGATTTACTTTGCTCATGTCCACCTGTATTAAAGAGACAGGAGAAACAGAAGGTTTTCAGAGCAAGTTCTTTCACAAAACACACAAGCTCATGGTATCTTAAATTTTCAATGTGAAGACTGAGTTGTCTGCCGCTACGTATGTTATTATCTTGGCTTAAGTTTTGTTTTAAACCAGTTCCTAACCTCTGTTGAACAACAGCATTTTGATTAAAGCACCAGCTTGGATATCTCTGCCTTTTTTTTTTGGTTGGTTGGGGGGGGGGGGAGGTGGTCTAACAGACTTCCCTATCTCTCTTAAGTAGCTAAAATTAGAACCTAGAGATAAGAAAAGTCAAAACACATAATAAATTTCTAGAAAACCAGTAAATACTAGCTAGGCAAGGCAGAAAAAAAAGTAAAGCTACACCAACATATTGCTTGCTCCCTTCATACAATTCAGTTTCCAGTAAATTACTTCAACAACTTTTGAAAAATCACTAAGCATTCAAAGTTAGAAGAGAATTCAACCATTCCACACCTCAATTTACAGAGCTGTCACCCAAGATGAGAGTGCAGTCCAATTCTCCAGGAACATTTTCTCCAGGAACATTTCTACACTCACATTATTACCTCTTTGGAACAGCGTGAATGAAGCAAGTGATTAGTTTTATCCAACTCTTTGGAACACAGTTCTGTCAGAAATCAGTTTTTGTCATTTACAAAAACACAGACACTCTCCACCAGAGCTCTGCACTCCGCTTTGCTGAGTCTTCCACCACAGTTATCTCACCAGCTCGCTTCCCTGGCAGGTGAGGGCCAGTAAAGGAGCAGCTCCAAGCTCTGAAATAAAGTGTTTACTGAAAAGCTACCTACTCACAGCAACCACCCTGGCTGCGGCGCTTAAACATCCACCCCAGGAACACCCTCTCCCTGACAACCAAAAGGTAAAGACTTTCACAGCCCCAACGACTGCATCTAAGCAAGGATCTCTAAACTGAGTTTTCTACAGCTCTCTCAGCTGCTCTGCACTGCCTGAGGGACGATCACTGCAATAACTGCACGATAACCAGGATGCATTTCCAACACACTATCCTAGAAAACCTGAAACAAATTAAAAACAAAACAAAAAAAACCACACACATGAAAAAAGGAGGTTGGGAGGTGACATTTAAGGATGTCCAGAATTGTACATGACTTCACAGCTCTTGGGAAATGGATTTCTTTCAAAGCTGTATGTTACACAGAAGCCTACTGGTGATATTTAGGACTATAACTGGATCATATATATTACTATTGTATCTCTGATGGTCAAGTGGATACTCCAAATATCCTCCAGTATTGCTTTAGAGAAAAAGACATTCCTCACACCGCTGTACGTACCATCTGATATCCAACTACTCCACTGCGAACTGTCTTCTATTTGTGTGTCTTACTTCCTATCTCATCCTAATCAACTCACCTTCTTTTCTAAGCATTCTGCAAATTTCAACTGCTTCAACAGCTTCTTCTGCTTGTTGCTGAAGCGATTGTCCTGTTCTGCGCTTGTTCCCTAAAGCAAAGGAAATAAGATTTTTAGTCTGTATGACATCCAGTCATCCTCAAGCATTAGTTTCTCACAAGTTTCCACTGGCCAGTGCACAGCAACACCCATCGCACCAGTCTGAACGCAAATAACCCTTTTCAGGTGCCTTTTAATTTTAGCACTACAGCCTTCATCTACTGCTGAAGATTTAGGGGTGGGCAAACTCTTGAGCTCTACAGTGACATGTTAATAATATAATCTCCCTGGCATACTACTTACAAATTTACAGGTACAGTAGTGCCAAATTACTGTAAGAAGGATTTCTGCGGGAATTCACAAACTCCTCAGAAAGAACAGGCTACTTTTCCTCTGTCCAAGAACAATACCATCACATTTGTTTACAGTGGCATCTATGAAACCTTTGGGTAAATTTCTGTGAAGCAACTCAGCCAACACGGAGCCAGCAAGAGTACACAGAATACTATTTTATTGATCGTGCTCTGTTAAAGTTCACCAACTCGTTCCACTTTCGTGAACAGAAACTATAGGTTAATTCATTTGGAGCTGAAAGACTTTTAAGTACAGTTCTGGAAAATTTATTTGCACAGAAGTAACCAGAACCACACATGAAGAAGAGTATGTGCAGAACTCCATCCCAATGCTGATGACCTGTTAATGATTCAAAATAAACCCACAGTTCACACGTGAAGTGAAGTTTATTCAGGAAATCAACTGGGCTGATAGAAAGCACAGGAATTTAATACAAAATTCCGTAAGCACAGAAGAAGGGGTTGAGCACCAGCACTAACACAGGCTGCTACAGAACCAAAAGCTGACAAACAAGAAAAAGCTGAAATTCTAAGGTAAGCCAACCACTCCATATGATCAGAAAGCACCTTGAATTAGCAACACGCTACAAAGTCATGGGATGCTGAAAGTGAACTGAAACTATTAACATTCCTGTTTGCCATTCTGGAACACAGAGGCTCTTACCAGGATTAAGTCTGTTTAAAACTCTTTACAAAATTTGCAGCGTACTGTGTGGCTGACACATTAGCGACAAATGCAATACTTATCAGATCACTCAAGAATTTCATATTCTGTTTTTTTTTTTCTTTTTAATTCTGTCTTTCACAACTCAGAAGCAAAAGGGAAAGGAATGTCATTTTTCTTAGCCTGTTTATAACACACGGCAAGCAGTGATGGCAACCAAACAAGGCAGAGTCACAGGAATTACAAGGCAGAGCCAGAACAGTGAAGAACTGGAAGAATTATCGATAGCAGCTTTCTTGATGAGTCTAAACTACTGCTCTGCTGCACTTTCCTAATTTCCCTGAGAACTTTGGTTTCTTCTGAGCCCTTTTGTCTTGTTAAGCAGTCACCTTTCACAGGCCAGTTTAAAGAATGCTAGATTTCTAATTCAGTGTTTTCACGTCAGCTATAGATTATAACCACTTCATTTATAAACTTTTTAATAATTGCATTAGAGAGGATAAGTGTAGATTTAACTTACTCAGCCATTACATTAACACAAAATTGAATTAAGTGAAGGGTTACGTGTGCCCTCATGTTTTAAAAGTATCCTGGATGCAGAAACATAAAATAATTGGGCTGAACAGGTGTATGAACCTTGGAAAATTAAACTGGATGCAAATTTAAGTACTCTCAGACACGCTGTTTTTCAGAACTGTTAAGGAATTAAAAAAAAAAAAGGTTCATTCTAACCAATGTGAGAAAAGGTTCAAAAAAATATACCCCAGGTAGGTTACTGTTTAATAGTCTCTTCAGAAAATACAGCACAGCTGTAAGAAAAGGAAATAAAAGCTCAATGATTTAAAAAAAAACTTTCAAATGTCAACCTAAAAATATAGTATAACTTCTTTTTTCTTTCAATACACTTAATAGCCTTCGTGTCACAGTTGAAAAATTTCTCTCTAAAAAAAAAAAAGGGCAGTTCCGTTGATTTGCTTTGAACGGGGACACCAAAGCGCATTTCACAGCACAATCCGGTTCACCTCCCATCTGCCCCTCGGCTTCTCCTTCCACACCTCCCCGCATCCGAGGCCGGCAGCCCCGCAGCTCGGAGGCGGCCGCGACACGGGCCTCGACACACCGGGCCCCCTCCTCCGCCGGCGGGGTCACAGGCTCGGCCCACCCGCGCAGGCCCGGCCGCCCCGAGGCCCAACACGGGAACCGGCGGTCCCAGGCCGCACCAGCGTGCGGGACGGGCTCGGGCCAGCGCGGCCCCGGGAGGCGGCGGTGAAGCCCATGCTGGGAGCGCATGAGCCCCCGCCGCGCACAGAGCCCGGGACTGGCGTGACGAACCCGCTCCCGGCTGCTCCGCTCCCTCTCCCGCAGCCCCCCGGCGCCGCGGCCTGGCGGACAGGCCGAGCCGCACCGGCCTCCTTCCCGCCGCCATTTTCTTCGCGGCGGCTCCTCACAGGAGCCTGCGCAGGGCGGGGGCGGGGGAGCACGGCGGCGCCAACGGCTTCGCCGGCGGCGGCGGGGCCCGCAGCGGCCCCCCTCAGCCGCGCGCCCGCCGCTGGAGCTGCCCCGCCGCCTTCCCCGCCCGCCCGGCCCCGCCGAGGCCGGCACTTACGCGGAAGAACCCCGCGTCCATCTTGCCTCCTCCGCCTCCTCCTGCTCGCAGCGCGCTGCCGTCCCGGCGTGCACCGCGCGCCCGCGAGCCCCCTCGTACGCTCGCCGCGCTGCGGGAGGGCGGAGCCGGGCGCTCCGCAAAGGCTCTCCGGCGGCTGCCGATTGGTGGCCGCGGCCGCGGAGGGTCGGTGCGCGCGCGGGAGCTGGCCAATCAGAAAGCGCGGCGTTCCAGCGGGGTGAGGGGGGCGGCTGTAAGACGTCCTGTCACGGCGCGCGGCTGGGGTGGGGGGGTGGTGTAAATTCTCCTCTCGCGAGACTTCGGCGTTCGGCGCGCGCGAGGCGCGGGTCAGGTGACCGCGCGGCGGCCAGCGGCGCATGCGCGCGGGGCGAACGGCAGCTGCCCGGTGTGGCGGCGGCGGCGCCGCTTTCCCGGCTCTCCACAGCCGTCTCCTCCCGCCAGCCCGAGTTCTCCCGCAGCAGAACGGGGGCCTCCGGGCCGGGGCGGCCCCAGGGGGTGCGAGCAGTGCGGCCCTGCGTCCCGCCTCAGGACACCGGCGCGTGGCACGGCGCTGGCTGGGCGGCGGGAGGTGGAGCGAGAGTCGGGTCGCGGTCCGGTGGGGTCAGCACACGTTTGTCCAAAGGAGCGGCCGTGGTGTAGCTAAAGGGCTCGCGCAGCCTTCAAAAAGGCAATACTGGTTTCCTTTAAATAAAGATTATACTGAAACCGCTGCTTCCCGCTTTGTCAGCAGGCCAGATGTGAGACGCACGGTCTGACAGATGTCGTTCTGGGAAACAGGTTGGTTACAGGGCTCGGGAAAAGATTCAAAGAACGTTGTTACATTTTTAATCTACTTAGACCGCCAGCGGTCGTACCGCTGCGTTTCGCACAGCCCCACTTGGGACAGTGTTGGATTCAGTCCTGGAGCAGGGGCAGGAGGGCTGGGCGGGGGGGCAGGTGGTTTCTGAAATATAGTGAAGTTGGCAGCAAAACTTGAAATTGTTTTGTGGTTTTGTCTGGTTGCAACTTGTCAGATTGGGAGGAGGGCACTAGGTGGAGCTGTGTGCTCTGCTGAAAGAAGGTGGGGGACACGCAGGGGTGAAAGCTGCCTGGCAGAAGTTTCGGGAAACGGGACTCCCACCCTGAAATGAAAACTGAAACGTTTTCCTCGGGGACTTGCATCATTAATGTGCCAGTTGTGAGACTGAAGGATCCAACCTGCTGACGCTGTAAATCCTAGAAAACTTTTAGGAGCAAGAACTCTTGCAAGACCAACTAGAAAAAAAAAAAATCCCCCTAGAAAAAAAAAATCATCAATACTTCTTTATGTGACCTGCAGATTAAACGTTCTCATTGTCACTGCTGACTACAGCCCCGGGGTGCTTCGTAAAGAGAGAAACAACGAAAGAACAGAGTGAGGAACTGGAAAGGCTGGTTGTGTTACACTGCTGAGCAAAAAGGCTCTCAGGTTCTGTTCCACTAGGGGTTCGACTCTGTATGAATTTGCAGAGCTTCACAGATGGTCTCTAATGAGCCTGAGTGAATCAGTTCCTGTGTTACGTTGCCTGTTCTCTCCAAAGGCTCCCATGGGCTGGGATTTCTTTATTAGACCAATCTGCAATATCAGCTTTCACTTAAAATTAACCAGCAGGTTCATCTGATGGCAAGTCTGGACACACAAGCAGTTAAAGGAGAGCTTTTCCCAAAAACTGGGGCTTTGAAAGCGGAAGCTGGAAGCTGCTCAGACAGGGCAGGTGGACTCGGCGCTGAACAGCGTGGGATTGTTCCTGGAAAACCGTTAAACCCACAGCAAACTTCCCGAGCGCTATGGTGGTGGTGCAGTAGAAATACAGTGAATTTCATTTCTTAAAAAGGTGATTTTGCGTGGTCAGCATAAGCTCTGGATTTTGCTGACAGGAGTCAGAATGGATGGTGGGGGCCTCCCAGGCTGTGCCAGTATGAAGCAAATGTTACTGGTAAAACAGCACACTTTGAATTTTTCAGATTGAGCAATGCTGGTGTGGCCAAAGCAGGAATTCTCCTGCCAATAATAGTTATTCTACCAATCCAGTAGTACTGCTTATTCTGCTTCAGGGAAGCAAAGTGAACTTCATCGTTTCCAAATGGTATAAACATAAAAATAAACAAAATTTACTAGAAGGAGGTCTGGCTGGTAACATTAAAAAATAACAGGCAGATGTGGCTTATCTTTTCTAAAGATACTGATTTTGGTACAGTGGAACATACTCAGAAAACATCAGAGATAGAAACAGGAGGCCAACTCCTTTACATTTTTAGAAAAAAAAAATAAATTAATTGACACCTGCAGCCCCTTCTGAATGATTATATCAATCATTCCTGCCACAAAAAATAAGTTGGAGAACTAGGACAAGTAAAATATTTACAGTAAGATTTAGAAACTTCACAAACAGCTGTCCTAATATTTAGTTTGGAATTCAAACTGTGCTCCAGTTTCATACACAAAAAATAATAATAATCGCAAAGTAATTGAATTTAGTTTCTGCACAAAAATACCAGTTAGTAAAAATGACCTGTTCAAGAGATGGCTTCACATCTTGCAAAACATACATCACTTTCTCACTCCAGTCCCTCAAAACGCCGGTGTTGGGAAGAAGCACGAGTGAACCGCTGCAGGACAAAAAGCTGGAGGCTCTCAGTGATAATTCAGTTAGACAAGAGCAACTTCTCTCTGTAGGTCCCGAAAAGAGTTAAAATGCCCTACAAACGGTTTTACTATGGTCTACGGACAGGCTGGAGCCCTCTGCCAGCCCCAGCAGAGAGCTGACTGGGAGCCGTGTCCCAGTGCGCGACACGCACCACGCAGCAAGCCCAGACCACGACCTGGCTCCTGGGTGCGCTTGGCACTGTCCCGCCGTGCAGGGGGCTGATCCGTAAAATTCAAGCTGTGTGTGTCAAAGAGCGGAGCTGTTTCTCAGAGCCTCAGACGAGGTTTAATTCCTCCATCTCTTCCTGATCCTTCCCATCCGTGCCATCAGCTGGCGTTTCGGGGCTGCTTGGCCAACACACTCCTGAGCCAATCAGCCACCGAACGGCTGACAATGCTGCTGTGTGTCTGCACGTGGTGGGCTGGGAATATCCTTGGGAATTTCTTCGTTGCATTACTGTACACCCACGATCATCACGCTCGCAAAACAACTTCGCTGTCGGTTACTTTCTAGAAAACAAAAGTATCTAAAAATAGTTGGAGCCCAGTCTGCATTAGAGAACAAAGCACTTCAGGACGTAAAGCCTCACTGTCTCCTGCCTTTCCACGCTTGCTTTTTCAACTAAAGAACTTCTCAGGCTTTGTGTAAGACAAAACATTCTAACACAACTCCAGTAACGAACCTGAAGCAATTCTTGGCATGAGAGTGAAAACCATTAGATGTCGAGTTCATTTGGAAATGGGCATGTTACCAAGTTTATTGAAATATTTTTAAAATACTTGAAAATAAAAGGTAACTTTTTTATCTCAAACCATACATATGTGGCATTAGAAACACGAAAGATGAGTAAAGATAAATACAACTGTGATACTTCCTGTGCTATCCATCATGTATAAAATAGACCGCAACCCTGTTTCACATAAATCATAACAAACCCAGGTTCAGCCTGAGTTGTATCTTGCACGTTCAAATTTTTCTTCTCGTTTATCATCAGTCATTGCCGCACAGAAAAAGCTCAAACTCTCCGAGTGAGCAAAAGCTCCACAAAATCTGAGTGTCCATCTTTTCTTCCAACAAATGGGCTTGGTTTATTCGCTCTCTCCATACCCAGAGCTCTGCAAGAAGGCTCACCGCCTTTCTGATGATTTGTATGCCTCCACAAGTTGATTTCAGTCATACAAACTGTCCAGACCTTTTAATTTTTCCTCCCAAAGAGAGAAAGCAGGATTAATTACCATCTCTAGACAAAATAACAGCTTGTCGCTGTTCCAAACGCAGCGTTGCTTTGCCGAGGAGTCCCAGGAATTCCGTCTCTCTTCTCTCACAGGGAGGACGAGCGTTCCCAGTTACCTGTTCTGCAGGTGAATATCCACAGGTATGAAAGTCACAGCAGGATGCTGAGACATGCTGCTGCTGTTCTGCCCTAAAGCAGGTGGCATTGATGTTTTGGTGGTTTTGGGCTCCAGCTCCCGCTTCGCTCTCATGCGTCTGTAAAGGTAAAAATGCAGTTGTCACCAGGGCTGGCATGTGGTGTGGTCTCTCTCATGGTAAATACTGGGCAGGTTACATTGAACAGCCACTGAAAAGTCAATGTAAACCAGGATTTCATCCCAAAGACAGACACTAAATGGCAAGTCAGTGCTTCTAGAGCATAGAAGTCTAACCCAGTGCCCTGAAAAGTGAGAAATCAAGCTCCTCTCTGGCAGCTTTGATGCACTCAGAAGACCTTTCCTATATCAACAGGAACCCTAAAAAGAGCTTCCATCAAGCATCCTCCATCAAGAACCTCTTTCTGCTTCCTAGCAATGCAATCAGAGAACACTGATGGTGAGATTCAGGACACTTCCATCAAGCACGTTATAGTTTAGATTATCCTGGAAATTTTCAGCAATACTGAAATGGTCTGTTAGATGAGAGCACACAATGATTTTGGTTCATCTGGTCTCACCTTAGTGAAGTATAGAACTTGGCCACATACCTGTTATACGTTTTCAATATGAGCAGAACCACTGTAAAAATAATAATCACTCCTACTACGATGGCAGCAACTATTGCTCCAGAACCTAGCAGGGAAGCAGAAATGAAAAAAAAGTCTTATTTACAAAGTTGTCATTGTACTGTTTGGAGTTTGCTAAGTTCAAAGTCTATTTAAAAAAAAAAAAAAAAGCCACCACCCCACTATTTTTCTTACTTTGATAGAGACTTTGTTCTTGGCTCTTTGTGGTCACATTTACTGAGATCTGAGTGTTATTGATCAGTGGTGCGGCTGTCGTCATCTTGATTCAGCTACAGAAGGAAAACAAGTAGAGTGAGTTCATAAAATATTAACCAAAATTTGACAGCACAATTCAGTGATCATTAGGCAGCTACCCATTAACGACTCCGAGCACGCTAGGCGCAGGCTCACTGACTTGGAGTTCTTAACATTTTCTTAGTGGTGAAAATCTGGCCCTGCTGAAGTCAATGGAAATTTTACTACGATCCTTTCTTGAGCAATTTGCCTCAAAATACATGCTGCTCAGTATTAATCGGATAAAATAAGATACACACACAATAATGCATTGTTACCTATATATTATTGCTGTTATAAAAGTTTTGGATAAATATATATTTTAAATGCTTTAGGATTTTAGATTATCGTTTCAGGTTGAGATTCAGATCACTGAGCAAATAAGTGTGAAGAGTAACATATCTTTAAGGAAGGAAAATGTCAGCACAGAAAGGTTGAAAAACTCCTTTATTGAACAGAATTTAAAGTAGCTTCATCCATCTCACATGGAGAAGAAAAACCATTCAACACCCTAACCATTTGAAGTTCCAAAAGTTACATGACAAACAACGGCTATCCCATGACGGAGAAAAAAATATTGCCAGTGTGACCACGACAGAAAGTTGACGTGAGTTGGGACCGGCGCCTCGCTCGTACCAGTGTCAGCTCAGGTCTGTTACTGGGAGAGGACAAGCCTGCACGTGGATAGCAGAAAACATGCCTGCTCCTGCATTTTGGTAGGGTAAAACTGTAGATCTAGAAAGAGCAGCCTGTATGTTTACTGATTTTAAAAGCGTTTTCCAAATGTTTTCTAAATGTGACAAGTAACCTTAGCCATTAAAAGACTCCTTCAGTCCGAGAAGGGTGTGAATACCACTTCAAACAGATTTCTGAAACCATTTCAGAGCACTAATAACCTCAAACTATCCATCAAAAATTAAATTACTCTTCAACACCTGATACTGGAATTGAGTTTCCTGCTTCAGATGCTGCCCAGTACATACAGCAGCCAGGACTCTGCTCTGCTCTGTTGTACTCCATTGGGATATTGTGGATCTGTGGCATGTTCTTAGCAGCTTTGATTTTACAGAGCACAAGACACAGAATAGCCAGAAAATTACTGAGTGGATAGAAATCACTCAATAATAAAGAGAAACGCAAATGTGAAAGGCAGCCTCCCTCCCCTTCCCTTTTGTTGAGGCTTTCCCAAAGGTTTCTGCAAAGCAGCATCCATCAAATAAAACACACGTAGTGGCAGGGTACCGATTCGGGAGGTGAGGAAGACCCAGCTCTGGGTGCTTTTGACAGGCAGGGTGTTGTTTTGGGGTGGGGAGGCCAATAGCTGAGTCAACACACGACGTGAACTTGGGAGGCTCCGCTAACAGATGGGTGAGGAATGAGAGAGATCAGTAACCAGCAGGAAGGGTCAACGTCTGCCTGGGGTGAAGGATCAGAACTGCAAGGTCGATTCATTAAATACTTCGATGCCCTCAAGTTAAAAAGGTTGAGGGTTTTTTTCTTTAAAAAAAAACCAAACAAAATAACTCTGTCTCAAGTCTGTAACTGGGTCATTCTCCTCTGTCTGAATGAGTCCTTTGTTTAGCCAAGGCCAAGTTAATTCAGCAACATGATCGTCGACTGGAGTCACAGATCTTTCCTTGCTGAAAGAAATATTTTGTGTTAGTACAGCACAGCGAAAGGATTTACACACGGTGTGGAGGGACCTGCGAGAGGCACCGCAGCCCAGCTCACAGCACCATCCCCAGCCCTTTCCCCACCCATCCATTTGAAACCACCTTGGTGAAGGTGGTACCATTGACAAGCAGAGGCTGAAGAGACTCTTCGTCGTGCTGCAGGCTGGGGAAAGCTGAGCAAGTATTTTGACTACGGACAGAATTCAGAAAAAGCCACGTCCAGCTTTTGCCTCGTTGCTCCTGACTAGGAGAGCACAAATTCCAGATTTACAGAAGCGTTTTTCTCCTCTGGCTACTAAAATAAAAGTCCCAGATAAAGAAGGCTGAGAAGTTCTGCATTAAGCCATGTAATATTCATACTGACTTCCATCTGGGTCAAACCACCTTGGTAATGGTGAGCTATTTCTGCGTGAGTCACCTATAACCGAAGAATTTTTATTGCTGTCAGTGAAACCGCCTGTTTACAAAAAGGATGGAATTAATTTATCCAACGGGGTGTAACAATCTAAGATGCAATTTGAAAAATGCATCAAATCCTTTGTTTTTTTTCTGCATTATGTAGCAAGTAAAGAGGTCCAAGAGTCTCAGGCCAGGGTGGGAGGCACCAGTTCTCCACTTTACCTACAGCAAGTCTCAGCTCCCTTCCTCCCCTGGGAATCAGCCGGGTTACACCTGACCAAGCCCGTGCTGTGAGACTCCAGGACCCAGCAAAGTCCAGTGAAATCCATGGGAACCTACCACGGGGGTACTGCAGGCTGGATCCTACTCTGTTTAGAAAAACATCTGGAAAAATCAAGAGTGCTCAATAAAAGCTATGCAACAGGGGCGAAGAAATGGACTTTGACACAGCAATCACAGGACATTCTTTCTTTATGACACACGGCAGGCACTTCCCCCTGCGCCTGCACACCTGCCTGGGCTTTTGAGAGCCACCAATTCACCCCTAGTCCTCAGGATTGGGGGTGGGGGCACGCACTGCTGGTTATTTTTGCATCCCCATATGAGGGAGCTGGAAATGTTTCCATAAAGTTAAGCTTTGGGCACGTTTCCATTTCAAACAGCTTTGCAGATACAGCGTATGGCTTGTTTTGGCAAGAGGCAGCAATGCCCCCATTTATACAGCCTGCCTGGACCCCCTCCCCGGAGAATTCCAAGCTGAGCAGCCCTGCTCGTGTACGGAGAAACGGGGATCGGAGCTCATCTGTCACACACGTGGCAATTCCAGGAGAGGGGTGATGGGGAACAGAGGGGGGCGTTTGAGGTTTTTTCCAGGAGAGCTGGACTTTGGCAGCCAGGGAAGGCAGGTGATGGTTAGGAAGTGGCACCAATTCAGTGCTTTGCCACCCAGAAAAAAAGAGGTTTTAGCATCAAGCTGTGTTGCAGGCTCTGAACTAGACACAAAAGTCACCTGTTGTTTCTCCAGCAGTAATACAAACTAGTTTTGACCCAGCAGCTGAGAGAATTAATTCATCCTTTCAACTGTGCTGCTGCACAGATAGTATTTTCATCTTCTACTGTGGCCAAACACAGGCTGAAAACCTTATCCAGGTCTGAGGAAGAGCACTGGCTGCCAGCTCTGCTGCTCTGGGACTTGATTCCCATCCCAAAAATGTCAGCAGGGCAGAGTCGTAAATCACAAAAGCCACTAAGGAATGGGACAAAAAAAAACAGCACTGATTTGCTTGATTTCTGGTTTTCTTGCTCAGTATACTGGCCATGAGAGCTGCTAGGAAGGGGAATACTTTCTAGAATATTTAGAAATAGGCTGGAATTTGGGCTATTCTCTTCCCTCAGGTCCTCTTGCAGATGTAACTGTTTTGTTCAGCTCAAACCATTTGGGCTTGGCTCAGCTTGTGCATCAACCCAAGCAGCAAACTCACTCCCATCCGAGGGAGAAGTTGATCCTTCTAAGTAAGTCCAGAGTTTTTCTCCCTTCCTAAAAGTAACTGAGCTCAAGATCAAGGACTCAGCTTGCAAGCAATCCCCAGAGGAATCATAAACTGGTTTGGGTTGGAAGGGACCTTCAAGACCATCCAGTTGCAACCCCCCTGCCATGGGCAGGGACACCCTCCACTACACCAGGTTGCCCAGAGCTTCCCACTAGCTCTGGCCAGTTGTCTGGGATTTCCCAGCCCAGACCTGGGCACGCTTTAGTCTAAGTTTCCAGGCAGACCCGTGGAAGTCGGGATGCACAAAACCCCTTCCATCCAGAAATGCTGAACAAAACCAGAATTTTAAACCAATACATCATCCAAAAGAAAATGGTCTGTTTAAATGCGCTGTGATTATATAGTAAGGCTCTTTAAAAAGACATTTAAAATAAATCATTTGGTCCAATGGTTGTATTTGCAGAAGATGGAGTTACTTCATTGTTTAGGTCTGATGTGATTCATTTAAGAGGAAATGGAATAACATTTCAAAACAAAACTTCCATTTACATGCAACGCACAGACGATGCATCAGATCTCAGCAGAGACCTGGGAGCAATTTTGCAGCTTGTTCCTGAAAGCAATGCCCGGGGCTTTGTTTTGTCAGCAGGGGTTTTTTTTTAATTATTATTAGAAGGGTCTTACTCTACATTTTTAACTTAACAACTGTACACACACGAATGCTAAATTAACCAACGACAAGTGGTGTAATCAAGAGCTGCAAATAAGGAGCCTCATGGGACCCACCTTATGATAACAGAGGGGGGAAGGCGCGATAGGCTCCTTGGTCTGGTTTTGTGGAGAAAGGATTCCTCCTTCCCAACAACACGCAACTGTGTCTCAAGCCTTGGAGCAAAACAACTGAGCACATGATTTTCAGGTCCACGAGGTGGTCTCCAAGGCTCAGGCACTGTCAGTAATACCTTGCTTTGCCCCTGCAGCCAGGAAAGCCTTTTCCAACAGTGCAGCACGACACAGGAGTGATTTGTACCTCCTTCAAGGCTGGAGCAAGTTCACAGTTCCCTGCGCTGTGTCAAGAAGACCATACATCTTTTTCTTTCCCTCAGCTGTGCTTTTTCACCAGAAGGCTTTGTCCAAGTAGATATTGGGAGTTTTCTATCCCTTGGTATCTGGAAATCCTCCATTTCAATCATTGCTGCACAGATTCGATAGCTCAGAGGATGGCTGCACATCTGGAAATCTGGGATACATCCCCCGCGCGGTAAGTGCCGTGCTTTCTGGAAGGGATCCGATGCGCTTCTGTATTACGTTTTACAGCAGATCGGTACAGATACGCCACTGCATCCCAGAAACACTGCTGATATGCCAGAGGCAGCTCACGGGCACACAGTTCAGCCAGGAAAATCAGGGACATGAGGGACAGCCAATTCATAGCACAGAACAAAGCCCGAGGCTGATTCCCAGCTCGTCTGGACTCAGCAGGAGCTGGAAGCCCCTTCCACACGCAGAGATATTAGCAGAACCATATATCGGAGCAGCAGCTCCCAGCAGTGCCTGGCAGCATCGTTAACCCCCGATTTGGGAATGACAAACGTGGTCTGGTGGATTCCAAGACACCACAGCAACAGGCGAAGAAAATCCCCCCGCGCTCATGCACGTTCAAAGCGACGACTGTTGCCGCAGGTGCAAAGCATCCCAGGAGCCCAAAGCCCACGTGGGCTCCTCAAACATGACACGATCCAGACTCTTGCAGTGGAGAGGAACCGGAGCTGGGCAAGGACAGGCTTGGAAATCCTGGAAACAAGCTACCCGGTGCAGCTGCTGCCCCGGTGAGCTGGTGCCCTGCGGATGCTGAGCCCAGGCAGCACCAGCCTTCGGGGCAGAGGGACTCTGCCACCCTCTTTTACAAGCAATGAGGCAGCAGAGGCAGATTTCAAGACACTTTTTGCAGCTGGGCAGAGGATGGTGATGTGCTCATTATTTGCTGAGTGGATCGAATCTGACACAGCCTTGTCTTAGCCAGAGTCTGAGAGCAGGACAGGCAGGCGTTTAATCCACACGCTGAAATCCCTTCCTCTAATGGAGACGTGAAATAAGCCTGGAGAGAAGGTGCTGGGTAGGAAGAAATACGGTCACGCGTTCTGACGGAGCAGTTCAAGAGTTTTCTCCCCAAGAGAGCTCAGAATCCCACCACCAGCCCTGGCCCTGCCCTGCCTGCAGCAGGAAGCACGTCCCCTCTCCTGGGGACTCAGTTTCCCCAGCCGCGTTGCCTGGCTTTCTTCTTCTTGCCACTGCAAAGCGCCACAGGACAGACGTCGCACCTCAGCCCCGTTCCCATGGGCAATTCCGAGAAGGGGAACTCGATGGCCCATTTTGTGTTACTGGAACAGGACCGACAGAAACCACAAAAACAATGTCAAAGCAGCGTATCCAGCTGGAGAACAGCATGAAATTAATTAACATCAGTAGCACAGGGCAGATCTGGGCTCCTGCTGTGGCATGCAGATCTAGAATCGGGGCCAATTCCAAAGTTTCCCAGAGTTCAGAGAGCTTTTATACCTCGTCTGGCCAGTTTGCATCCCTTCCCTGTAAAGGGTTGGCTGAGTTACATGCGTGCAGCAAAGCTGCTTTCCAAGGTGGTTCAGACAGGGAAGAACAAGGAGTGTTTTAGGGACATCGAGATGGATGTGTACAGCCATACTGCATACACCCAGTACCAGTGACCCCTACCCAGTATCAGCGACCCCTCGCTGAAGAGCCCAGCCCGAAGGGAAGAGGGGAAACCCGGAAAAAATGTCTTGTGCTTTGCCAGGACATATGGGAAACTTGCCTTAGAAAACAAAGAGCTGCTGAAATACTGTCAGCCACTTGTGGCAAGAGAAGGAAAAAGGAGTTACTGGGAGCAAATTAAGACTCACAAGGACAATAACAATCCAAAAAAAGGAGACATGGAAGCCAAACACTTTGAAATCTATAGCCTATCCACCTTCTTTTCCAGCCAAGCCAAACCATGGCTGGAGTCCAGTATCATTTGTGAATGATTTGCCCAAACCGGGACTGGGATCTCAGGCTGGAAAACCACTTCTCCCAGTTCCCATACCATCCCATGCCTCCCTGTCCAGTCCCTTCTGTTCTCTGAACCTTTTGTTGCCTGTGGGCAAGTCACTTACCCAATGGCACGTAGATGCCAGGAACAACTCCAAGGAAGAAGGCGATCCCAGATGTGCCCTCAGGCACCCCTCACTGTATCCAGCAGAGCCGGAGAGATGGAAATGGCTACTCCTGGATTTACCTTGTACCGAGAATCCCGTGGGACAGCGCAAACACCAGCGGCTCGTGCCGTGACCCCCAGCGGGCTGGAATGAGCTCACACCTTCATGTCAGAGATCGGCTCCGCGCTGATCGGCACAAACCGCAGCGCGTGAATCGACACGGCTCCTGTTTGCCGGCCGACGGGCGTGCGTTTTGCTTTTCTAAAGACAAATACATTTGCCAGGTCAAGAGTTCCGAGGCTTCCAGTACGGACTAATAAGTAAATAGGAAACTTTGTCATTCCAAGTAATTATCTGGGTTTCTGTTCAGAAGCATGAAAGGGCCATGCAGCACGCAAGGCTGCGGCGCTTCGCATCGGCACAGCAGATGATGGGCAGCCCAAGTGCCCCAGTGCTGCTGTGACGATCCATGGGCTCATTTCACCCTCCTCAGCCCGAGCACTGCCAAATCCCACCCAAAATCACTCTTCTTTGCAAGCACCCCGTTGAGCTGTTAGACGCTGACGTTAGGTGGGATGAATCTAGGTGTGTGTTTGGCCCAGGGGGCTGTCGCCATCCAAATGGGGGGATGTGATAAGGGCAGAGCCCCTTCCCTCTGCCCACTCACCCAGCCTGGCACTTGAACCAACTGCACCGTCAACCTCGTAGCTGGGCAGGGGGATCCCCGGCTGGTAGCTGTCCCCCACCAGCTGACAGCAAGGAAACATGGTGACTCCAGGGCCCCTGGAATTAGGTTATAACTTTGTTGCTCCATGGTGGTGGTTGTGAAGACATTAAGCTAAGTATGTCAGTGGGAAACTGGATGACTCAGACATTTTTTTTCTTGCGTTCCTCCTCGGTGATCTCCATTCACACCTCACATCATCTCTCTGTGCAAAAGGCTGAACAAACACTACAGGTTTTTGCTGCGTTTCCTGATTTCTGTGCCTCTCAATAAAAGCAGCACAGTCATCCCCAACACCTTTGTTTCCTCTCCCACATGCCCAACAATCGGCCAGGTCAAGGCTCACTCGCCAGCCCCCACCAAACCCCCTCCCAACACAGCTGCTCTTCAGCGATGCTGATCCCAGCCTGGCACAAGGATGTGAGATCCCAGCACGTGAGGTATCACCCTGGGGAACAGGGGCTGCTTTGCGCAGCACCCCGCAGGGTGTTCAGCGTTGATGGATTTACCCCCTGAGCGCAGTAGCTGCCGATCTGAGCCCATTGTAGCACTCAGCATTATCACTCAGGGGCTTCTCCAGCTCCTCTGTGCGCTAAATCCTGACTGATTCATTGTTTATTGCCACAAGTAAGAAGAATTATTTAGTGTAACTAATAAAAGTCACGCTTTCAGCAGCAGCAGACAGACAGGAGCAGGGCTGGACTGGAAACCTTCATGAATTACTGCCAAGAGAGGAGCCAAGTCTACTGCCAGTTGTGGATCAGAGTTTCAGGATTGCTGTCCTCACGCATGTGGTACAATGTGCTCCCCAGCTACTGGCCTGGAGCTTCTGCAATTCAAGCTGTTCATCTACCAGAAAAACCCAAATCTCAACACTGTTGTAAGAACCTCTGTGAATTTAATATCCTTCAGTTTTTTCTGTATTAAAAACCCCACGGATAATTCTGTATGCAATATAAAAATACAACTCCTTCCACTTCGCAAACAGCAGGATGAAAGCAGTCGCAAGATTTCTTTGAGCGCGGCATATGCAAACTTATTGAACTGCTGAGGCACATTCTCCTCTTCCAAGAACACCGTGTAGACAACACATAGGCAGCACGATACTTCACGCTTACACCCCATCCTCCATCCGAACGGTTCAAAGCTCTTGGCAAGCCCTCAGTGTCCAAACCCGGCATCCACAGCCCAGTTACCTGTCCACACAGCAAGACAATAATTTACGGGGCTGTGAAGTCACCGATGACCACTCTGCCTTTGTCTTCTGGTGCCAAATCACTAAATCAAACCCTCCTGCCCAAACGCTCCATCCAGCACAATGTCTCGCATGAGCAAAAACTGTTTACGAAATACTATGCTTCCTTTAGCAAGGACTTCCTGGGGCATTAACTGCATTAATTACCGTGAAAAACCAGAAATCGCAGTTCGATCCCGTCAGCATGTTCCCAAATAAGGAACGCAGTATAGTTTTGTTCCGTGCTGGAGACACGCAGTGAGCTGTAACACAACGCTCCAAGCTTTCTAAGTTCTTCTCATGTTAAATATTACCCTGCCAGCCCTTTCTAGCACGCCGCTCGGCAGAGTGGAAAAAAAAAAAACCCAAACAACAAACCAACAAAAAAAACCACCCACAAAACCTTATTTATGGTGCTGGGGTTGAGTAAGTCAGGAGGAGGGATGGAGCATATCCACAGTGATGAAAGGACACTGCGAGCGAGAGAATAAGCTCCTCAGTAGATGCACGAACTTCTCTCTGGGGAGGAAGCAACTTGCCAGAGCAGTTCCAGCCCCCGTACCTTAAAGGTTCCTCTTTAATGAAACAACTACTAAAGCACCAGTTTAGCAGAAAATCGTGCAACGGCATCTGCTCTGTGTTTCCACCGGGTTTAGAGTTACCGATAAAGAACTTCGCTGCACGTAGCAGGCTTTACTGTCGCGTATCCAACCGCTCGCACGTAAACGCGGAGTAACCCCCCCTGAAGGGACTATTTACAGCCGTTTCACCGGCACCAGACAGCGGCTGAAGAGCTGGCCGGTTACATTCGTACCGATTCGAAACCCGCACGCAGAGACACGCACCCCTCTGCCCGCCCGCTCACCGCAGGATGCTGCCGGCGTCCGGCGCTCCGCGTCGGGCCGCGCTTTCCCGCGGGGGCGGCGCTTCCTCCGGGGCCGGCGGTTCCTCCGGGGCCGGGGCTGCCGCCGGCTCGGCCCCCGCCGTCCCGCTCCCTCCGCAGCCGGGCCGGGAGCGGGACCGGCTGGAGCCCGGCAGCCGCAGGTGGGTCCCCCCGGTACCGCCCAGCCCGGCCCCCGGCGCCGCCCCCCCGGCCCGGCGGGTGCGGGGCTGCCCCGCGGGGAGGGAGGGGACGCGGGGAGCGCCCGGCGCGCAGCCCGCAGCCCCCCTCGGGGCGGGAAGGGGAGAAGGGGGAGGACGGAGAACGCGGGGGCTCCGCCGCGGGAGGCGGAGGCCGGGGTTGAGCCCGGCCCAGCGCCGCGGAGCGAAGGTGACACTGGTACGGGTGACATGAGCAGAGATCCAAGATTTTCTGCTATGGTTACAGCTTCGCTTTGGGCACAGCTCTGGGAAAGCGGAGGCTCCTGGCGAGGTGAGTTTCTGGTGCTCGGTTTGTGCCAGCTGAGCTGGAGAAGGAAGGGTTGCTGCAGGTGCCCCCACACCTTCAGGCAAGAAGTCGGGCAACGACAGAGAAGTTGTGGCTGCCCCATCCCTGGAAGTGTTCAAGGCCAGGATGGATGAGGCTTTGGGCAACCTGGTGTAGTGGAGGGTGTCCCTGCCCATGGCAGGGGGGTTGGAACTGGATCATCTTTGAGATCCCTTCCAACCCAAACCAGTCTACGATTCTATGACAGCAGGCTGCTTCCGGTCAAACCCAGTGGGGTTGGAGCATTGCTCCCTGGCGTCCTCCTCGAGGGCTGCTCCATCCCTCCACATCATCTCCTGCAGCTCCACTGGAACTGAGGATCCTCCCAGACCGCACCTTTCTCACCCTCCCAACACAGGTGCCTTGCAGTTCCAGTAGCCCGGAGGAGAAAACTTGTGGTCTGAACACACAAGTGTCCGCAGCCGTGGGGCCCGGGCATCGCAGCCTCTGCAGAACCCTGGCACGGGCACCTTTCTAAGCGCTGCACTGATAAGGCATTGCTAAAGCAAACAAGCTCATTAATGAATTACTAGTAGACAGAGGCAGCGCTGGGAGAGAGAGCACCAGCTCGTTACTGCTGGGTCTGCCAGAGGGAAAGATGGAAAGAAAACACCTAGAGGGCAAAAGATTTTGTCTCACACTTAAAGCTGGAGAACCTACTACTGACAGAAGCTGGGAAGAAGGTGCCTTTCTTGTCCACCTTTAAATTAAGCCTTCAAAGAGAGGACCAGACCTTCTCCAGCCCACAGCTGGGGTCAGATAAGAAACGGAAGAAAGAGAAATCAGGAGCTGGCTCGAAAAATCAAAAGCTCATTTAAAAATCACAAAATTTAGAGTAAGTATCAACATTCACAGGGATATTTCTTTCTAGTATTTAAATCACAGTTTTCCCTTTGCAGCCATGAAGGAAAGAAGAAAACAGACTGGGAAAAAAGGTAAGACTCTTATGCAATCATGTTTCTCCAGAAGCTGCTGCTTTAGGGAAAGCACCAACAACGGGGACTCACAAAAGATGGCAACCTCGGGAGGCGGCCCCATCCCAGGCTGCACATGCAGCCTGCAGATAAATTGGGGTTAAAAACGCGGGTGCTTCCTTACCTTGCAGCTCTCAGCGTCTTCCCGTGTGAGAAATGCTTTGTTTTAGGTTAGTGATGAGGCAGAGGTGGAGGAGTGCCTGCGGCGGATCCCGTGGGAGCAAAGATGACATGATGGAGCACTCCGAAGCGACCACCACAGCAGGGAGCACGGGGTGGGAGATGGCTCATACCCAGCTGGAGCCAGGCAGCTCTTCTGCCGGGACGCTCTCTTCCCATCAAGCCCCAGTTACAGAAGCATTTCAAGTTCCCTCACGACTCGGTTATGCAAAGAAACCCGATACCTGGCGCTACACGTACAAAACCCCCGCGTCTCGCTCGGGCTCGGGCTGTGCTTTCCGCCCAGATGAGGAGCGTTGGGATCTACGCGCAGCACTTGGCGTTACACACTCTCTTCAGTGCAAAATAAGACATAGTGAAGCGGAGACGTCATTAATTCCACTCCTGATTTTCACTGCCTTGTTCTAAACAAGTACGTTCCCTTTGCGGCAGGTACCTGAGGAAAGACAATTACATCCTCTCAAGTAAAACGCCCTCAGAGTTTCTCTATGAAACATCATCTGCGTTTGAAAATTATAGAGGGTCCCACCGGAATGAAATGGCATACAGCAAAACAAACCAGAAAGCCCAGGGTAATTGTTTCCAGGCACCACCATGTGCTAAGTACCCTTTCGACTATTAAAAAAAAAATCCACCTTAATAAATTAAGTGTCATCTCTCTTACAACGCTTGAGAAGGGGTGTGAACATCTACAACGAAGCCAAGTAAAAGCTCAACAAAAGCAAATGTGTTCTCTAAAAGCCTCTAGAAGAGGAGGGTGTGACTTTCCCAAGTGCTTACTTGGGAAGAAGTCCTTCACTAGGTCCCGATTTTACAGCCCTTGCACCATTACCTGCAGCGTACACTAGGTTCAGACATTGCTACGGACAAAGCTCTGCTTTCAACACCAGTTACTCAGTTTACAGATCCTCAGCTGCCAATCCTGATCTTATCCCACCAGCAGTGTTACTGGAGGACCAAACGAGATACTGGGATGCTCCAGAACCATCATAAGGAAGTCAATGAACGTCAAAGGCCCTAACGTAACGCTCAGTTAGAAACTCCAGGCCCACTCTGCAGCCTCAGAAAAAACAGAAGGAAGAGACTGTCGTGGTGCTGGCAACTGAACACCACGCAGCTGCTCGCTCACTCTCCCCCACCCCTGGGGAACAGGGAAGAGAATTAAAGGAGAAAAGAGCAGGAGACTTGTGGGCTGAGATAAGAACAATTTAATAACAAAAAAATAAAAGTAACACTGATAAAATAATAATATATGATTATATATATCGATAACAATCTATACAAACAAGCGATGTACAGGGTAACTGCTCACCACCTGCTGACTAACGCCTGTCCCATCCCGGCAAGCGATCCCGAAACAGGTAAATCCTGATACCACAATCCCAGACAAGTGAGAGGCCCGAAAGAGAGTGAGAGGGAGATCCTCGAGAGACCAAGAGAGCCCTCCAGAGAAAATTCCAAACTTCCCGATCAACCCTCATCGATATACTGGGCATGATGCTGCAGGATACAGAGTATTCCATTGGCCAATTTGTCCCTCAATCCTAAAACTAAGTTAAAATCCTAAGAGGAGTCGTGGGCCCTTTGTCCCAGCCACGCTCCCCCCAGCCTGGTGTGCTCCTGCACATGGCAAAACACAGGAAGCTGAAAGGTCCTGGATGTCTCAGCACCAACCATCAACACCAGTGCGCTATCAACGTTCTTCTCAGAACAAATCCCAGACTAAATCCAACACGCAGAGCTCTTCCAGCTGCTCTGCTAAACAGAAAAACTCTGTCTCAGCCGAAACCAGGACAGTGACAAAACCTAATGATGAATTAAGTCTCATGGAATTTACACATCCAGCTTACACCTCCCAGTAGGTTTTGTACTCCTCCTGGACCACAGGGTCGGTTCACAGCACCACTGATGAGATTTGCAGTTTGGCTGCAATTAGAAAGGCGGAGAGCAGAGCGGATACACCGGAACTGCCTTAGTAAGAAAAAAGGGATGGGGCAGACATACTACAACAGGGATCACGACCTCCTAGAAATTCATTATCACAGTCTGGAATTGTATGATGAAATCAGGACCTCGGTGCTGTACGTGTACCCACAGCCACAAAAAAAACAACAGCACACCTGCGAGGGATGGACTGAACCGCAGAGATGTGGTGAGCTGCCCCAGCAGAGGGGCACATCTAAGCTTGGGTGCCCTCCCTCAGCCCCACTTGCTGTGCCACGCCGTTTGAACGGGAACGTGGTCATTGCCTACGGAGTCAGAAAGGGCACAGGATCTGGTCTTCTCTTTTATGTAACAGCAAACCAACAGATTGCCCTAAGTAGCTCTCCCACTGCCTCACCCTTGTGCTGCTGACACCTGGGTTTCTGCTGAAGCTATAGCTGGAACATATTCACTTCACCCAGGAAATCAAACATTCCCTCGGCAAGCCTCAACACGCCAAGAGGTTAAAACGCAGGAGACCTTGTTCAGAAGAGGATTTTAACTCACTAGTTAGCATTTAAACACTGCACGTTTTCTACCGTGACTTAGCGCAAACACAGCTTAAAGATAAAATCCACGACCAAGCAAAGCACAAGGTACCACCTGTCTCTCCATTAGGCGGGCACCATGATATGAACACGACGTCTCTAGCCCTGACCTTGAGATGAAGGGCATGGAGACACTCAGATGTTGTGCAAGCTTCTGTGATTGATGTTAGGAGACAACCCTGTAGTCACACTCAGATTTCAATCCACTCAATAGCTACAGGAGAAAAAAAAAAAAATGATCTGGCTCAGAACAAAGGTGAACAGTTGCTTAAGCACAAACTCCTCAGAGGTGTCAAGGGCCACAGCTCCCTCCCACCCACTTCAGCGTGGCCACCCAGCTCTGCTGGCTCTCAGGATGACATATTGCAGGTGCCACGTGAGCCCACAGAGGAACAAGGACTCACAGATCCAGCCAGGTGTGCACCTCCGGTTTGCTTTGCTCAAGGAAACAGTCCTGCATTTTTCTCAAAGGGAATGAGGCTTGGCTATGGTCTCTTTCCACATTAAAAGCCCACTGGACCGTGGACCCCTCCTTAGCAAGCTCTACACATGAAGCAGAGCAAGCAAACAAAACCCATAAGTGCAAGATTTGTAAGACAATCTTCTGTTCTGGGCTAGAAACGATCAGTAATCCAAAACCAGACAAAATTGGAAATAAAACCTTTCAGGGAATCTATTAAGCACGAGGTATTTAATGCATGAGGTCTCTCTGGGGGGAAGCAGTTCAGCAACAAGGTGGACATAGAACGAGAAGCAGCAAGCACAGGCTTGCAAAAACAGAGCCCATTCTTCGTTACTACAAAATAAAAACAAAGCACCCACCACAACTTTTTCTCCAGAGCGCACAGGCAGACTGCCCAAAGAAAAGACCACGCATTTTTTCAGCTGCTTCTCAAGAAGAATGCTTTAAAGGAATTTGGGATATTTATTTATACAAAGTGCAAGCTCAGAAAGGACCAAGTTGGTGCCTCTGTGCCAGCCTACTTCTAAAAATAGCACTTTGGTTAATAGCAGTAATTAAGAGAAACAGGTTCTGATGGTTGTTACTGAACCATCACGTGGAGGAAACAAAGCAAACTGGAATTTCCTTCATTTTACAAGGACAGCTCTACCACCCTGGAGATTACGGACAGCACGCGAGTGGAACAGAATCACTTCTGATATTGATCGAAGTTTCCTTTTCAGCAAACCTCTGCTTTGCCCCCTCCTTGCCCACCCACGTCAGTCCTACAAGGAGCCAGCCACCTCGTTCCCTCCGGCTCCCGCGAAGCCCTGCCTGCCGCACCGGCTCCCAGGCAGACGTGGTGCCAGACAAAGTCTCCCATTATATCTGCACAATGGGGCCCCGAGGCACAGCTTCACGTCCAGTAAAGGAATGTGATTTTGCAGCATTTTTAATGTAATTCAATTTTATTGTGACCATGGGCATTAGGAGGGCACGCAGCCTCCCTCTGCTGGCTAACAAAAACCCAACACTGCCGAAATGTGCCTGATCTGCAAGAGAGGAACCCGCTGGCAGAAGCGCCTGCCGTGCAACAAGCTGATGTCTTGCAATTTTGTTCATGTAAAGTCTGTCTCCTTCCTGTGGAATCAGGTCTTTGGAAATTTTGGAAAACAAGTAATTGTTTATCTTCTTACCACAAAAACTTCACAGAGCTCAGTACTGCAACCCAAAGCAGACATCCTCTCCCACAACAGTCTAAGCAGGTGTCAAACTCCCATGGAAAATTCACGTGAGGTGAAAATCCAAACGGAACTCCGCTGTGACAGGCACCCAAAACCACCATAAAAACCTTCTCAGCCCTTCCTTCGGCCCAGCTCTTCCCAGGATTATCCTGCTGAAATCCCCAACTTCTTCAGCACTATTTTTTCCAGGAATTTGCTTATGGAAAACCCAAAGCATTTCAACCGTTTGTTCAATCCCACAAGCACACAATACCATTAGAAAACTTATATACACGTATCAAACTTGGGCCAATGTGGAATGCAGTTAGAAAAACGCACGTGAATGGCACTGCATTTTTTTATTTTAAGTGTCTTTACACAATGAAAGATGTCGGAATGCAAGCTGTTAAACATTTTACACAGACACATTGACAACATTGCTTGCTTGATTTGCCTTATAAAACTGTTTCTGAAGGTTTTCCACTTATTCCTACTTACAGCAACTTCTACGATAGGGTAGAAATGAAACCATTAACAAAATATAAACACCACAGAAAATCCAAAATGGACTTCTGGAATTTTAAAATACACAAGCCTGATGGGCAATACAAGTTTTTTGTTGTTTTTTTTTTTTCTTCCTTTTTTTTTTAATAATGTGGAACAGTGAGACAGAGAAGTCAGTCTTTGAGTGATTTTAATACCTGAAGAGATACATAAACATCACGCCTGTGGAGATAAGATGAACAAATACCATTTTCCTCCCTTTTTAATATATACTCTACCTGCCTCTGGAACAAGGACCTGCCTGCAGGATCCCATTTTGCAACTCGAAGCTGGTGGCAGGAAGGGATCACAAGCTGGCACAACACAGAGTGGAAAACTACCATGCCGATGCAAATCCATGACCATTACTTTTTCTCTCCTCCATCAACCAGTGAAAACACTTTTGAAAATTCAGTAAGCACGTCATGTAGAATTGAAACACACTAAAATGAAATTGAAGGCCAATTTCTGAATGATTTATATACATGAACATCAGCAGCCTGGTTTGTTCACAAATGATTTTTTCTTTTTTTTAATAGAAAAAAGAAGAATCTGTCTAGACTAAAAAAGGTTGGTTATAAAATAGCATAAAAGCATAGGAGCACGTGTCATTATAACGAGGCATATTTTCCTCCTACTAAACCACTTAACACAAGATCACAAAATTAAAGACCTATGTTTTAAAAGATGCATCCTGGTCTCGAAAGTAGCAGATGCTCTATCAGACAGACAAGAATGCCACCCAGGAAAAGACTTAATGAAAAACAGCAAACAAGGGCTGAAACTGCATAAAAACTGGCTAAGCCAGGCAACTGATTGTCTTAAAAAAGTACAAAACAGGCTGGAGAAGTTTAGGAGCACGAGTTAAAAATTAACCCTAGATGTTTTATCTCCTAACATAATTTAGTCACAACATAACAGTCACTGAATTCAGTTTTACATGTAGGCTGTCTCTAGGACTGTAGAGGAACAAACATCACCGTGTTTCCAGAGAGGATCAGAGGCAACACATTCCCATTTCCCTCTGCGTGTTGTCACTCACTCCTAATTAGGTGTCAGTGCAAACCGTTGGACCATCACAGACAGTAGCAGCAGTAGTGGTGGCCACAAGACTCGGAGTCTGTCTTCTCAGCGGCCTGGGGTTCTTCCTCCTGTGTTCTTCTCTGTGTAGTCAGCAAAACTACTTGAATTTAGTACCCTACGTGTATTTGTGCCTCATGTCAAATCAAAACCAAAACACTTGGCATTTCAGAGAAAAACAAAGATTCATCTTCACCTCAGAAGATGACTAGCTGGGAAGGAGCTTTAGTGTGAAGAGTACATTTCACTCGCATTTAACACTGGACTATTTGGAAGCTGTTGTACCAGTACAGATCAGCTTTTAATTGCCATACAAGGAACTTCCTTGAATCCGATTGTGACAGTAAGACAGACAGTATTTCAGCACTTGGTACATCACACTGTACAGTATAAAGAAAAAGGTAACATCTTAAAAAAAACCAAAACACAACCAGACTTCCTATTTTTCACTATTTCAAGTCAGGTGGATTTGCTACAGTTGGGGGACTAGTCCCTAAAATTAAAGTGCTTTTCAGAGCATTGGCATCCAAAGTCTTGAACATGAGAGACAACTACAAGTAAAATCTGTTGTCGCTATACGTAACATATAGCAGCAGTACAGACATCAACACACCTACTCTTTAAGTGGCTGATTTTTGACACCATCTCGAGCATCACACGATTTAACAGTGCATAGCACCCCCTACCTCCAGCGTACAATCGAACGCTTTAGATTCGCTCAGTACTGTTGTGGGTGGTTCTGGACGCCTTGTCTGCATGATCTTCTGTTTGGGATTTTTAATTTCATCTTCCTCTTCTGTCTCACTTTCACAGACATGAACAACTACACTAGGAGTTGATTCTGTTCCTGCATGAAGCTCGTACTTCTCCCCTGAAGAGCAGCAAACAAAAGTCATGCTAAGAACATCCCCATGGAACAATATCAAGCCACTTTATCTCAAAAACTCCTTAACAGCTGCAGTAACACGATCAAATATTCATTTATTCCCACCTCACCTTTAATTTGCTCAACATCCACACTTCAGACCTGTTAAATGCTTTAAAATAGTCCCTGTATCTGTTACACTGTACTTTGAACACAATCAATCTTTTAATTTATATTTAAAGGAAGGGAGGGATGTAAAAAACTATCGTGAAACACTGAAGGCAACAGAAGACAAGCAGCATGCAAATTTTTAAGTGACATCATTTATGCTGTGCATTTATTTATGATATTTGTAAATGAAAAGCTACAAAAGCATCTGAAAACATTACGCCTCCTGATCCCCTGCTTGTCACAGAAAGCCAACAGCATGTTTCCTACAAAAGCTCATAAAGAAGTTTTGATGATTAAACAAACAAACAAAAAAGCACGTATTAGCATCCTTAATAACCAGAGCTGTCCATCTGCAAAAGACTGAACTTTTCATTCCTTTTCTTGTTTGTTACTTAATACTGACACTACAATGAAATTCCATAAATGGATGGGATGGAGCTATTACCACAATCCGGTTCTGAGCTATACTTTCACACAATTAACAAATTAAGTACAAAAAGCGATGGATCATTTTATTCAAGGAAGAAACATCACAGAAGAGAGACTCAGTTTCTTCTCACAGAAAGAAAAATAAGTAGATAAATTCCTTCAGCTGCCTTTGAAGTTAAGTAACACAATGAAAGCAGGTCAATATTCCTACCTGGTCCCAACTTGGAGACAGCACAAAGCAAGTCATAGTTTATCAGGGGAGTTGCATCTTCACTCTGCTTCCACCCAACCGGTGGAGATGCAGGAGGTGATATCAGGAACTGTTTAACAGGTTGTGGAGGAAGAAGGTAGGACTTGTCACCTATTTCACCAGATACCTGTGCCTGAAGACAAAAGCCAGGAGATACAGAGTAAGATAATTATTCATTCTCTTTTTTGCTTAGTCTGCTTCCTCGATAATGCAGGCCCATCCTCCCTATTAGCAACGCCTAATTGAGCCTGGCTTTAAAAACAGTAGTACAGCGTTTGTCAGTTCCTGGTATGACACCTTGGAGAATGCTGCAGGCAAGAAAGGCCTCTGTGAGTGCTGACCACATACCTGTGTGACACACACGAGCTGCTAATCCCACAAGAACAGACCTGTACACACCTATTATAAAGGGATCTTTGGATGCCCTTATTTTCCTGCCACATATTTCTGTTTAGGAATGGGGAAGGCCGTTTGTGTCACTACAGCGACTGTTCCACACCAGTTACAACTCTGTAACCTCAAGCTGAAAAGCCAAACTGTCCCCTAAAGCATGAATTCCTCCACGAGCAAAAGCAACACAGCTCAGTGTAGAAGACTGAGGCTGAAGGTAAATTCAGATATTTATCAGGAATGAAGCTCGTGGGCAAAAGTGGAACAAGGAAGAAGCAGGGACACGTGTACAACATTTTAGTGTTCCAAAATACCTGTGCAAAGTACAGCTTCAGCTTCTTTCCATTGAAATCGGTTTCATGCAGTTCTATCCGTGCTCTCGCTGCTGCCTCTGGATTGCTGAAGTTTATCCTTACTCTTCTAAAGCTTTTAAACAACTGGAATGTAACTTGATCGTCGTAGACTGTGAAAAGTGCTTCAAATCTTTCCTAGATATGAAGCACAAAGATTCTCCAAACACGAAATGAACAATTTTACTCAATGAAAAGACATTTTCCTTTCGCTTTCCTCTCCCAAATCTCATTCATTTCCTTAATCGCCTTCTAAACCTGCACGTTTCAAACCTCCCTCAGTTACACAGACTGCTGTGTCTCATTATTGAAATCTGAATTCCAAGAGCACACTGATGGGAACAAGCCTATAAAACTCTTCATACACAAACTGCCACCTCGTGACAGTTACTCAAAAGTGCAGATGTCAACAAAAACACTGGGACTTGCACATGACTTTCACCCAAGCATCTCAAAAAATACTGTGCAAATTTTTATATTAGACAAAATAAAGTACTGAGTGCTTAAGGAAAATGTCAACATTCTCAGGATGAATGAATAAGACTACTTTGAAAGAGACAAAAAATCTATTATTACTAAATGACACTTGTTCACAAAAATAAAAAATTGAAAAAAATCATGTTTTATTGAATACAAAAATCTTATCCTCAAGTTCTTTACAAAATATTAACTGCATTGTTATGAAACTCAATCTGGTTTAATGTACTAGTTCTCTGATCTACAACAGACCTAATCTGCAGATTTTTTTTTTTTCCCCCTAGCATAAATGCATTAGGAAATTTGGTGTAAATTTTCATTCCCTGTAACATGTCAGATTAAAATCAATAGATAAGAAGTATGCAAGCAATCTCTTTTCAATTTTATTTACTATGTTCTGATAATATTCAGTTATTTAGAGAGATCTACATAAGCAAATAAGCAGAAAAGGAATACTTTGTCATTAGGATTCTTTCCAATTACAAATTAGTTTGCTTGATTCCAGTAGACACTGTCGTCTTTAAAAGAATCCTGTCGATGCCTTCCTCCCTGGAAAAATAATTACAGGATGAGGGGCTTTCATTTTAAACAGGACTGAAGAAATTCTTCAGATGATGCCCATGTTAGTTTTAACAAAAATGCTATTTTCTTGTGCATTTCTCTCCAATCTCTACAACATCAAGGTCTTTAATAAAGCAGAAAACGTGTTCCTTCCGCACACTGGCCAAGTTTTGTACCTGACAAACACAAAACTGCAATCTAGTGGATCAACCCTGCAACTGAAAATGATGAAGACAGCGTGTTCCAATCATGACATTACCTCAAAAAGGGGAATATTTGGGAAAGAAACAATTTGTACTTTTACTTTGAATTTTTGACCTTTTGTTTTTGAACTAGACTTGAAAAAAACACTTTTAGATGTTATGTAAAAGATAAAATTACTAGAAGATGTATGTCAACTTAGCCACCTGACAGTTTTTCTGTAAAGATACTGCGCATACAACCTACAACACTTAAACTACAGTGGAAACTGAGGGCATTAAATTCAACAACTTAACGTTAGGCAGCAAAACCACCAGGGCCACCAAAAAACCCACACAGACCTGCCCTCCTCCCCCAAAAAACAAACCTCAAAACCACCATGAATTTTCAAAGTGCTTTCTATTCCTGCTCAGACAGCACAATTTCCTTTTGTTCCATGAACTGTTTGCTGTGTGTTCAGCCTTTAAAAGAAGAAACTCAAGCCATGGCAATGTGTGTCCAGGGGCTGACTGAGCTGAATTTCACAAAACAGATAAAAGCCACATAATATATCAAAGCACCTCTATTCTTCTGAGCAGCAGGAAGAAGCCTGCACAGTAAACGTTCAATTTATAGATATAATATATAATTCTGACCTATTCTAAACTAGTGTCTTGACTATGACAATCAGATGAGCTTGCTGACAGTACAATCAGTACACTTTGCAAACTATATCTGAAATGAAAAATTTTAAATGTTAAACTTGTGGTTAAATTTACAAGTGGTTTAATGTGGCAACTAATTATCCCAGTATCATTAGAGAAAAAGCTAGCACGTGTCCCTCGAGACACCTCATATGCACAGGCATGCTGGGGGAATACTTTCACAAAAAACGTCGAATTAATTTGTCATTAAAATGACAAAAACCAATTCAGTGAGGCAACACTTTCAGCGCACGCTTTCTACACCAGACACTCTTTCTGTAGCAGAGTGAAAATAGTCCCGTGCGTTATTTAATGTTCCATTGATTAACTCATGCTTTACTACCTCTTCCAAGGGTACTAACTACTGAAACGAATGGAGTACTCCCTACTTACAACAGTCTTTTGAACTAGAAGCTGATCTAGAAGAAACAGTAACAATTTAAATTAGTCATCAGTGAGTTAAAAGTTTTATCTAGAAAGGGACACGTCATCTTGCCTTTTGTTAAAAAAAAATAAAAATTAGATGACATGATTTACACACTCCTGTGCACTGCCTGTTTTGTTCTCCAGTAAAAGCAGCACTAATACACAAGGCTAGAAATTAATTCTTCCACTGATGTGCACAGGGTAGCAACAACTGTGCTCTTTGAAGAGAAGCATTTAACATCAGCCAGATAAATAATGGCTCAGGAACTGTATCTCATTCGCTCTATAAAACTCGGAAAGAAAAAATAAAGCGTTGTGTCTGAAAACAAGCCACTAAAGACTCAACAACCTTGCCTGGCACCTGCCTTTCACACCCATAAGAATACAAGTAAAACAAACCACAAGAGCAACAGCTCTCATTCTTTACTGTCCTCCTCCCTACTCAAAAGGAGATCCATAAACCACTTTACAAACTGTTTATGCGACACCATGTGAGCGTTCTCAACGAATCACTATTCCTTTTATTTTTATTTTTCATTTGTTAGGGCCACCTGCTTAGGAATTCAGCTGACAGTAAATATTTGAAAGACTGACTTAAGCACACAGTTTAACAACTCTGAGGCACAGAGCAGCAGTTCCCATCTGACACCACACCTTTCCCTCAGATGTTGAAAACATTTCAGCAAAGCTGTAGGCTTCTTTAAGTACTTTTGTAAACTGAAACTGAAGAAGCCACAGACCAAAGCTTTCCTAACAGCCCCTCCTATTTTCTCTCACTCATGTAGTGTACATAATCATTCCTGATGCTCTTGGAAGCAAAGGGCAAGTACAGATTTGACTGAATACAAATGTTAGCAAGCCAGAGAAGATTTAGTTTATTGTAAGGTCTTTATAAGCCACTTTCAAGGTGTTTGAGTCACAACACACCCCCTGCAAATTTATAATGCTCTTTTAACAGAATCCTTGCCTTGAAATAAAACATTTATATTTCCTTTCAGATTTTATTTAAATCTGCCCTTGGATAAAGAGAAAAAAAAAAAATCAGAAGAGCTTTTCATGGGAGAAGCACTGCACATCCATTAACAATTTCACACTCCAGAGAAGTGCAGTATTATCTGCCCTTTGGTAACTGTTCTCATTCTGATCTGAGACTACCAAGTAAATACCTTGGGTTGCTTCCCCACCCCCCCCCCCCCGATATAATATGCAGCAGTACACTGAAAATCCAGACAAAAATGATCAATAGCTGTATCTGTACTTACAATACTATACCCCAAATATGTCTGTCTCTACCTTACCTTTTCTTCCTGTACCTCAAACACGGCTTCATGAACACTGCAAGCAAAGAGTGAGGTAGGCAAGTCACTTAAATCCATCATCTCTTCCAAATCATCTTCGTTTTCTCCAAAAATCATCTGTTCTTCCTCTTCTTGGTCACTGCTGTAGAGGTCTGACTGGCTGTCACTCCAGGACTTCATGGTATCTCTGAGCATCGTTCACCCAAAGCAACTCTTCTTTATGTCCCAGTTTCTAGAAGAGATCTGCCATTCCAAAAACAAAACAAAAACAGAACATGAGGAAACCACATCTTGTTGCTTTGGCTGTTCTTCAAGGCAAATAGCTTTACAAGAAAGAAAACTTGTTCTCTCATCCACAAAACAGAAGCACCTATCCCATTTCTGTAAATAGGGTAAAGACACTCCTGTTCAACCTTTGAAAAAGGAGACAGTCACTCAGTCAACTAAACGAAATTCCTCCTCCCCTTATTCCGACATAAATCAAGAACTATAATACTGTTCTAGAAGCTTTTCTCCATGACACTTTTCAGTTAATTGCAATTTCTTATTAAATAACTTAAAAGCACTTCCAGAGTCATGAGAATAGCCCTCTGACATTTGAAGAACTATCTTTATTTCAGCAATGGGACCACATGCATACAGCAAAGTTAAATCATCTGTCCAAAGCCTTTCCAAGCCAGCGGCAGATGTGGGAACAAACCCTAAGGTCTCCTAATGTGAGGACATTTCCTCCTCCTAAGCAGCAGAGGATGCCTTTCCCATAGCTAAGAGTGTATCTACAGCCTTGGGTAAACACATCAAGGGACAAAAAAGTGCAAACAAGCAAGAGATTAAATAAAAGACTTTAGGTTACACACTAGTTTTTACACAATTAAAAAATATTAACAGAGCACACTTTGCCACCTATCGCTGCAAAAATCGTGAAAAGGTTATCACAATACCATACATAGAAAGTATGTAACTGGACTACATCTCGATTTGCAGGTGTTAATTTGTGACATAAAACTAAGAAAAAGGTAAGTAAACATATGATGTTTTATTGGCAATTATCTCATTTGAATATCTTCTAATTATTTATTCTTTTAAGCAGTCACCGAGAAATGCTATCAGCTGAGACCAATATGCATTATAAATCTGTAACAAATCCATGCTCACGCACAGGAAAAAGTTTAAGACAAGTTTTCTAATTAACAACACCCAAACACTCTCAACACTTTGTTGTTGTTAAGGAGAAACAGCATGAGAAAATGAGGAAAAAAAGATTTAGTACCTATTTTAAGTGTTTACAAACGACTTAGAGACACAGCCCCAAGGTGTGACACTAAGTTAAATGAGTTAAATCAGTGTAACCTCGTTGTGGACCCACAAAAGCTGCCTGAAGCCATGTGTGCACACGCACATGTGACTGCACCAGTTCGATGTCACACCTTTAGTCAAACCATTACAAAGTCATGCACAGACCTGGCTAAATTTTCCCAGCACAGCACACTTCAAAATTTTCACAGGAAACGCTCCTCAGCATCACAGAATGATGTAAATGCAAGAAAACATGTAGCTGGTAGAAACCCATTTTTTTTGTGCTCACTGATTCATGCAGAAAGGAAAGAGAAAAGGAAAAGAAAATATGCCAACACGGTAAAAACAAAAGCCACCATCTGGCTTGGCAGCACAGATTCCAGGAGAGTTCTGGGCTGATCGATCCAACATGCAACAGGACACAGACACCTACACTCAAGCCAAGCGACATGCGGACAGAATCCAGAGCAACATGCTTGCCTTACTGGTTTTGGTCCTGCCTCCCCACACATCCCTGTCAGAGAGGAGTGTGGAGCACAGCAAGAAACACCTAACCCACACGTGGCTGCTCCAAAAACCTGGTTTTCTGTCAAATTAAAGGATGATGAGACTTGCAAACAAGGCAAGAGAGCGAAACTGACACAGGAAAAGGAGAGTTTGAAAATGCTGGCGTGTAAATTCGAAGACTTAAATCATAGAATCACAGACTGGTTTGGGTTGGAAGGGACCTCAAAGATCATCCAGTTCCAACCCCCCTGCCATGGGCAGGGACACTCTCCACTACACCAGGTTGCTCAAAGCCTCATCCAGCCTGGCCTTGAACACTTCCAGGGATGGGGCAGCCACAACTTCTCTGGGCAACCTGGTCCAGTGCCTCACCACCCTCTGAGTGAAAAATGCCTTCCTTAGATCTAATCTAAATTAACGGTCAGTAAGACAGGCGGGAAGGTAACACAAAGATCAATATAAAATTTGGTCAAGTTGGCTGAGTTATGAAGAGCTTTAAAAAGTTCAGGCTGTCTGAGCCTCACACACTACAAAACGAAGGCACCAAAGTGGGCTGGAGGGATGCAAAAGCATCCAGAAAATAAGATTACTGGCGTCCACAACTACTGTGACTTACACTGTGCCTGCAGCAGTACTCCTCTCTTCATTCTGTTAGCACGCTGCAATCAGACATCACAATTAAAACGAGAAAGAATTTAACCCACAGATTATCAACTGAATCTGTTAGTCCTCCTTTAAATTTGTTACCATTGTTACTATTGTGTCGTTTAAGGAGCTGCCATCTGCAGACTCTTAATACCAAACGCTGCAGTGACCACAGACACGTTCCTCCGTTTAGTACATAGCACAGAGGAGCAGCACTTTGGGAAAAAATGAGCAAGAGATGGATCAAATGAAGGCAGGTCTAGGTTTTTATTTATACACGTAAGACACCTGAACTCCACGTTTCTGGCTAATATTCTGTACGACGAGAATTTGTATAGGCTCCTTGAATAGACACCAATGAGACAAGTATGCAAATATCTGCTTGAAAATAAAATAAAACTGATACTGTTAAAAAGAGCAATACAAGACACTTTCTAAAACATCAACTTAAAGACACAAACAAGACATTGCGCAGGGAGAAAAAAAATCCCACTTTTTCCTTCTTTCGTCAAATTTCGTTGAAGTAATGCAGAGAATTAAAATTAAGTTCAAAGTTCCAGCATGAGGAGGTTCTAAAGCTCTGAAACTGTTATTTTGTATTTTGAAAAAAAGACATCCAGGTTATTTCCATGTCTGTTTGGTATAATGGAACAGGGCAATTTTGTAAATGAAAAGGTGACAACATACAAAACAGAGCAAGGCAAGAATGACAGCCAGGTAAACAATACCATCAAGGAAAGGTCTTTGCCAAATCAACTTTGGAATTGGAGAGGGATCAATAACAAACAACTGAAATGTTTGCAAACAAATGCCAGGAGCTCAGATCTCCGAGAATCCCACACACACTGTAAGACAGGATGGGAATTAAAAAGAAAAGGAAAAAAGCCAACACAAAAGCCACAAGATCCACCTCCCCTTTCAATGTAATTTTAATTACAGTCAGCGATCCAAGCAACCTCTGAAGTAGATAAAGTGATGGCTGCAAGGTCACTACGATCTGCACCATGCACGAACTGGTCAGCAGTAAGAGAAACTGTCTAGTTAACATCTTCACATTAAGAAACTAAACTTGCAGCTCCTACATCTTTAGTCCTCTGTGTCTCGACTAATTCCCTGCAGTTCCATGTGAAACTGGCCATCAGCAACCACCCTTGTCTACCTGTGTATCCCTACCTTCAAAACACACACGGATTAAATCAAACTACCACGGCAAGACTGCTCAGGAACAGAGCTGAGATGACAGCCCTGGTGATCCTGCACTGCAGGCCTGTCTTCTGTTCACCACAAAAGATCTGCCCTGTAACCCTTTTACAGCGTAAATACCCTTGACATGAGAAAAATACTGCTTTTTGCTCAACAGCAGTTTGTGGTATTATAAAACACGGCAAATTCTGCACAGGCATGCGTTATCGCACAGAAAAGATGCTCTTCAGATTGGGAAAGAAGTTGAAGAATCCTGATGGAAAACACCCAAACCTGTCTAGGCACACTATACCCAGCTTTGTACGCAGCAAGCAGCCTCACTTGCTTCACGTTTCATTATACATGAATTCATTGTGTTGTAACATCTAAATACAGCAACACAATGTTTTACTGTAAGATATTTTCTGCTCTGTAAAAAGGCAGCAGATCTAAAATGTGTGTAAATGATAATGGGCAGCTGGGGCAGTTTAAACATCCCCATTGCCATGAAGTAAATTGCTTTTTTGTTTTTCCCTCAACTAGTAACAAAAATTTAATTACCAGAAATCATCTTATTCCTTTAGAGAACAAGAGCAGAATCTTGTACACTATTAAGCTGCAGAAGACAACACAGTTATTCCCATCAATTCCTGCAAACAGTCTGCAGGGAAAGTGATTTAATAAAAGCAATCTTAGTCAAAGTTAAGGAAACATTTCAGTAACAAGATCAATAGTTCTGTATAATTTACAGCACAGCATTAATTGCTAGTAAAAAACCAAAATCTAGAAAGCTTCTGTAGAAAACGCTACTTAATTATGTTTTCTTTTTAAAAAATATGAATGCATCACAGTTCTATTTTTTTTAATCATAAACCTACAAGGTTAATTCTGCTTTTCTCACAGATTACTTGCTTTTCCTGACTTCACCCAAATCAGTATCAAACCACCACGGTTACTGAGCAGTGCAGGATTTGTAACAGCTTCCCTGAAATAACGATGAGGCAGGTAAGACTCATGTATGAATGTTAATTAAGAAGCACTGTTGAAAATTGCACTGCGAGACGTGACATTTTAACAGACTGGGTAGAACTATTTTATTGTGCAATTATCAGAAAGCAACAAAACCAGAAAAAGAAATGCTCCCAAGGTCAATAGGTACACCAGTGTGTATTATCGGTGCAAGAGCCAAACTGCTCTGCTCCAGTTTCCCCTATGCAAAAAGGGAATTTACTTCACTTACCTCCTTGGAAAGGTGAGAAGTACCTATTTATAATAGTCTGATATAAATGAAGACATACAAATGCTACAATCAGCTAATTCTTACTGCAATAAACAATTTAGAATCACAAGCAAATTCACTGTGTAGACAACTGACAACACTTGTTAGCAAGCTTTCTGATCACTTGCTCCCTCTTAGATTTCAGATTAAACGGCTTTATGCAGCAGGACTAAAAGGATCCCAAGAACTAAAGCACTTCGGTAGGACCTTTTCCTAAGTCCTTTGTTCTCCTGAAAAGTAATACCTGATTATCATTCAAATACCAGGCGACAGGTACCTCTGAAACACTTAAAAGCAAACTCTTCGACTTCATACAAAGCTTAAGATCTTCCGAAATTCACGCAAACTGTAGAAAAGCAGCTTCTGCCATTAAGAGCTTAAGTTCTTCACCTGAGCACCGGCACAGACAGCACCGGTGTTTTCACCTGTGTCGCCTGGGCTCGCTCTTCGGGCACTGCTGAAATACAAGCAGCTCGTTTACATCACCACATCCTTCCCGAAAACCCCGAATACTCACAAGGACTAAAAAAAACGGCATGGCAATTTGGACATAAACCGTCAAATCTGCTCTGAGGCGTTCACGAACTGGGGCTCAATCCTGCGCACCCGCAGAGGACTGGCCTACCCGGGGGAGCGGCCCTGGGCAAGTTCGACACCCAGGCTGTTAGTACGGCATGTGACAAACACACGGGAGGACGCAGAAGATCCCTCTGCGATTATTCTTTAAAAAAACCCACCAAACAAACAACTCAAACCCTCTATACCTGCCCTGAGGAGCAACTGGTAAAGGAGAAAACAACTTCACCGGCGCCGCTCCGCCCGGCAGCGGCACCGCGGGACGGGCGGGCTCGGCCAGGCCTCGCCGAGCCCTCACTGACCCACCCGGAAGGGGGAAGAGGCGGCGGCGGGCGGTGCTCGGCGCTGCTCAGCGAGCCGACACCGGGCCGGAGCGGGCCGGGCCGGGCCGCCTCACCTCAGGACAGGACTCCCAGGGAAGGGACGACTGAAGGGGCGGGGGAGCAACAGATGGCCGGCGGCGGGGCGCTGGTGGGGGGAGGCGGTGGGCGCTCACCGTCTTCCTCGGCGAGGATCCCCTCGGTAGCGGCGGGGAAGGGGGGAGCGGCGGCGGGAGCGCGCGCTCGCCGTGCGGAGCGAGCGGCGGCGGGAGGGGAGCGGCGGGAACGCGCCTGCGCGCGCGCCCCCTGGCCGCCGCATCGCCTCAGGGAGCCGCGGGGGGGGTGTCGGTGACCCGGATGGAGAGTGGCGACTCTGCGCATGCGCCTCGCGGCTGGGCGGGGGCGGGGGCGGGCGTCTCCTCAGCGTGAGCGGCAGCGCGAGTTCTCTTTCCTGCCGCCCGCCTCCCCTCACACGGTCTGTGCGGCGGGGTTCTGGCGTATTCCGCCCCCCCCCGTGTAGCCCGGGAGTATCCACAGCGAAGGGCACGAAGCGTTTTTGGGAAACGAACGGTGTTTTCCACGTATTGATCGTTGGCGAGGCGACCGCCGCCTGCCCGGCCTCGAGGAAAGGCTTTTCCAGGGAATGGCTGAGCTCAGAGAGATGAGAATTGAGTCAAAAGCTGCAAATAGCTCTAGGAACTGCCTCTGGAGAAGTGGTCGGTGGCCGAATTGTTGGCAGAACAGTACGGAGGATGGAGGCCTCTTCCGTATTTTTAATTAACAGCCTGGAAATGCTGTGTGGGACCTGAGGGAGGAGCACCTTGGGGCGTCCCGGCGGGGTGCTCGGGTGACCTTGAAGGCGGAAGGCAGAGGAGGTGACATGGCACCGATGCTGCGCTGCTTTGTGCTCATCGTGAGGGTTTCTGCTGCGAAAGGCCCGTGTGCACTCCGAGATGGCGGCCGCAGTTAAGCGGTTTTACTTTGCGGTTGGCCTCAGCTGGCGGACGTGCTCGGGCGGTTGCCAGATGGGAACGGCGATGGTTTGTGTCCCTCATCTCAGAGTAAATCATGGCTTAATCCAGCGATGAGATGATTTGAGACAGCAGTCATCTGAACTGTGTGATAAATGAGTGCTCGTGTACATCTAAAGAAAGCGCAAACCAACATCCTTTTTTTGGTTGTGTTCGTTTTTCCACAAAAAGCACACACAACTCTAGTGAATTTCACTGACAAGTATATTGTTTGACAGCTTTGTCCTCACTTAGCCAAAAGACAGGATTATGACATAAATACTTAAAATTTCTGTGGCTGAGATGCTTTCTTCTAAAGTTTACATACAGAAAAAAAAGGCAGAAAGTAACACTAAGTTGGTCTTCTTTACCAGACTAGCACTTTGTCCACAGTGCAGCCCTTTCCCTCTTAAGAAAACAGGGCACAGCAGAATTCATGTTGAGAAAGGTAAGATGAATCCTACCTGTCTGGATAAGGGATTCTGCAATTTAGATGCAGTACAAATTTAGGCAGTAACTGCTTAGTCTCAATTACCTTAGCCTTTCCTTGCTGCAATCGCACGCTTTATTAATTGAATACCATGTTCCTCCTTCCTGGCCAGCAACACATTCTGCTTTAACACCACACACTCCCAACATTTGTATCCATTTCAGAGGCGTTTTAAATATGCTGTCTTTTGTAATAACACCTCTTTCATAGCATGCATTTTTGTAAGGCTCTTGACACCTGGCTCGATTGCCAGCTCTTTATATCAGCACTTAACACCACTGTTGTCTCTTACATAACACACTAGCCCTTCAATGATGTGTGCTAACAAAGTATTACCACATTTATCAGAAGCTCTGGGGTTTAGCTATGCTGCTTCTGCAGGCATTGAAGGTGCTAGCCAGTGTTTTATTTCTCTATGTCCAGGGACTTCCTACGAAGTGCAGCTTTAACACCAAAGTGGATAAGGCTGCTCTTGTTTTGTGTTTTGTTTTTTTTTTTCCATTGGTGGTTTGGGACCCCAAGAGATACATTTAATTAAGAGTATCCTGAGGGTTATCTTCTGCTTATCCCCCTGGACTAAAACCCATCTGGTGAGTGTTAATTAGGTTGGCAAGCATTTGATTAAGCAACATGGCCAGTATTCTAAATTTATGACCGTCTGCATCACTTAATGGCATTGTTAGGAAATGCCTTTAAGCTGTCTACTCCTGCAATCAAAGACATGAGATCCTGTATCTGAAGGATGGCATCTCCTACAACATAGTGTTCCCGACGAGTGTCAGACGTCTTCGCTGTCTCAGAGAAGCATGCTGTTGTCTCAATTTCAGTATTGAGTTTGCAGGCAGGCAAAAAATCATGAGTCAGGCCACCAATAATATAATACTTTTGGTGTTGTGATTTGGCTCATCTTGTGTGTGTCACTGTCCCCCCTCCTTTAGGCTATACTTGGATCATATTTTCAAGCTCTTCTCTGAAATAATGAATGCTAAGATTTACTTTTTTTTTTAAAGTCCTGTAAAACTAAGATTTTAACGTGAATGCATGATTCCTAAAGCTGACACCAAATACTTGGTGATGCCTACTAATGCTGCAGCCCCAAACATCAGTTGTAGCAATCTGCATTTCGTTTACAAGTATCCTGTTAAAAAAGACAGTTCTTTGAATCCATAGTACTTGTGATAGTAAACAAAATTCCATCGTAACTTCTCTTAAGCCATTTATGGCCGATTAAAGCTATACCAAGAGTATGGAGCAGCCCAGAATTCTGTAGGTTTTACCACAATCTTTTATTAAGTTTCATTTCCAAAGGTCTCACCTAAAAGTCAAATAGAATTAGAGACATGCAACATTGCTTATGAAAAATTAAGCAGTTATCCTCATAGTCCAATACTGTAAAGCTTGATTTATTGACACATTTTTAACATGAACAAGAAAACATTGTAGGCAGATCATTTTGTACATTCGACCAACACAGGAGCTGTATTCCACAGCATGAAGTAACATGGAAGGGAGACACTGAGGACGTATTAAGTGCTCTGGTGCATTGAAGAGCCACACTGTGGAGGCAAGAGATGTCAGTTCACATTTGATAAAGCAGCTAGAAGTTAGAGAGTCACGGAGCTATTCTACCAGTTTAGCAAAGGAGACAGCAGTCAGGTGATTTTTGTGCACGCTTTTTCAGCTCTTGATTCTGAAAAATGCTGCGCATTTGGGAATTTAAGCATAGTCTGCTGTTTACAGTGCCCTGCCTCTCTCAGCATCAGCCCTGGATAAACTTAAGTTTTGACATGCAAATATCAAAGTGTGCTGTACACCAAGGGATTGCTTTTCATGCTGCAAGGAGGACTGGAACGTGGCACGGGGCTCCTCTCCTTTAAATCTTCACCTGCTGTTTAGCTGTAAGTGTTTGCTGCAGCCCTGGGCATGGCCATTGTCACCCCCTACCAACAAATATTCTGTAAAAAGTATAGACTTAAGGGTACAAATAGCTTCCTGCTTTTGGCTTATAAGCTCTGAACTAGAAGGGAGGCAAGGAGTTTATTTCAATCCCGAGCTCTGCCCTCCCACTGTTGGAAAGAGCGCCCAAGTCCTACAGGCAGTTTGAACCGATGTTTAGGGGCCCCTGTTCACGCCTTCTCAGCAAGAGAGACGGCAGCTATAAGACTGTGCTGAAAAGCAGAAAATAAAATCTTTTGGAGGAGAAAGAGCAAGAAAGGGGAAAAGTGCATAAAGTACAAAAAACCCCCCACATTTTAAAATTCAAGTATTGAACACAGGCAGCAAGCAGGAGTGAGGCACAGTCTGGCAGTCCTACTACCGTTCTCACGGTGGCTAGCACAGACTGGCAAACACACAACCCTTACAGCATTGGTGCGGTGAGTTGAGGCCTATGGTGCAAGGAACACCTCGTGGCACAATGGAGTAATCAAAACTATTGTGATTTATGTGCTGTAGAAACAGACATCATCTCCCTTGGAGTCCTTTGCCAGGAAGTTTCTAAAAGCAAGGCTCACTGCAGGTAAAGGGAACGATCATTATTAAGTAGAATTCTTCAAACATACACACAGACTGTGTAAATAAAACATAGTTATATAAAGCTTTGGAGCAAGACTCTTGCCTTCAGAGTCTTTGAAAGAAAAGGGCCAAAATAGCACAATAATGCAAAAGCCTAGGTTACAGCTGGAGGAAATTTCACCCACAGCAGAGGACAGCCACATCCTGACCACCGCAGGTGCTCTGGCAGTGAGGAGGGTCAGCCCAGGAGTCTGTCAGTGCTCAGGCTGCCGGGCTGTGGAGAATCCAGGCAGCTCATTGCAAAAAAAAAAAAAAAATTCACTCAATTGGGCCAGAAAGCAGCCCACAAAGGAGAAGCACAAGCATCAGAGCGGCACTCTCCCCCTGGCAAAGCACTCTGTGTCTCTCTTGATGTCAGGTTCCATCATGAGGGGAAAAACCTAACCAGCCATTCCACTGGCTACAAATTCTGCACACCAGTCAAGTGCAGTTTTTAAATACTACTGAAAAATCTACATTCTGTTACACATAGGGCCATACTAATAACAGAAGTCCACAGCAAAACATGTTGGTGTTTCTGATTAATTATTTTGTACCACAGCAACATCTGTAACAACTAAACACAGAGAATATTGCCACATAGAGAGTTTGTAGCTACGTGTGGTTTAGCACAGCTTGTTTTAAAACAGAACATTTCTGTGGTTTCAGAATTAATAGGTCAAATGAGCTACTGCCTCATTGATTAAAAGGGAAGAGAGAAGAGCCAGCATTCTCGGACCCTTCCCATTCAGCCTCCCCTGTACTGCTTTGTGTTGTGTTATTAACGAACAAAAGCTGCACATAAATTCACAAACGATTGATTACCGAGGATACAAAGGCAAAGGCAGTAAATCAGTGTCACTGCAACTCCAACGAGATTAATGTTCTGGGCAGTATTAGCCCATTAACATCGTTATCTTATTTAAACACAAAAAGTCTTGAGGGAGAACGAAAAAGCTGTTATTTCTTGAGGTTTCATAACTGATGAAACTTCATTTCTTTCCACTGATAAGATCTGAATTGCCAGGTGTGCCAAGCTGGTGAAGAAACTTCACATATAGGTAGAGGTACAATCCCATGGCATCTACTCTTTGCAGGGGGGGGAAGGCTGTAATTTTTCTAAGCTGCACAAGAATGCCAAAGCAATCTCAAGTATTTCCAGATTAAATTAGTATTCAGAGCTGGCAAAGCAAACATATGCAAAAGAACAGTTCTGTTGTAATATACAATAGCCAGAATTTGGAATAACTACATACAAGTCAGTGAAGTTCTTGGGAATTTTTGGTAGTGGGAACAGAAACTGGCCGTGAGTCAACTTAAAAAAATAAATAAATAATGCAGAAAGCCACTGTTGCAAGTCCAAGGTCCTCCTGAACTCCTTGGTATCAAAGTAACCACTTACAAAGGTGCAGAACACAAGCACTGTGCATTTCAAATCAAGTCTAAGGTCATCGAGACACTCCGCTGTGCACACCAAGTAGACTTAAAATTGTGTTTCCCAGCAAAACAATAGCTTTTAGAGAAGATGATATCAAAGTGTAATCTGCATATGCCAGTAAATGTTGTACTTTGTCCTTCTCACTTCAGTTCCCTCCCGCCCTGTGTCTACTCTCCCTTCATCTCAGCTTTAGCCATCTCTCGGAAGCTGGGAAGATAAATATCTTAAGTACACAATGCTCCATTATTTTCACAGTCCTCACTGCGCACTGGACTGTGCCTGCTTCTTTCTTCTTCTTAGGTCATTCACAATATTAGACCAATACCATTTTTTGCTTTTTTAAAAGAAAAAAAAAAGGGAGGGGGAACTGCAGCCTACACCACTTAGACTGAGCTTTTTAACTAAGGAATGTCAACACCTTTAAGCATTTAAGACACTAAACACAGTGGGAAATCCTGCCTCAACCAGAAGGAAAATAAAAGTGAGAAGAGAATTAGGACCTCCTCAAAAACTACAGAAAATTCCCACCAGATACCAGTCACATTACCACTCTCATTTCCTCTTGTTCTTGTACTTTATGTTGTTCCCTCTGCACCATTTAATCCACCTTGAAGCTCCTTATGAAACTGGAAAACTAGCAAAGAATCTTTGTTCTAAGCTGCCCTATAACCCAGTGGTGCTATAAAACAATTCGCATACTCAGTGCAGATGTTCAACATCGGTCAGAGAACAGTTGTGCAGGAAGCACCCAAGATTCACGATTTGAAGGAATAAAGCAGCTTATTCCAACCAAACATGGTGCTCTAAAGACACAGTTTCAGTAGTCATGCTGAAAACAATCAGGTTTTATTGCCATGTGAAGGGAGTTTGGTGGCTAACCGAGAGACAGGAGGATTTACAGCTTTTCTGGAGATCCGTCACAGTCTCTATAGATGAAAGATTAAATCCTGCCCTCCTCTGTCTGTGAGCAATTCCTGAAAACTTCTGATTGGAGATAAACCCACTCCCAGCAGGACTAAAAATTGCACAGTCCCTTCTCCTCCCACAGCTCTCCACTTTCACAGTGTCTGCTCTCTCATCGGTTTCGTGCTGCCGCGATATTGCACTCACCATTCCACGCTTCCAGACAGCTGCCTTCAACGGAGAACTGGGATTTGCTTCTTGCTAAGATGAATGCTTTCAACTTCACAATTAGAGAGTTGTTTATTTTAATAATCAGCCTTGAAAGTCAAGTTTGAGGCGAGCTTTAAACTGTATCAAGGTTGGCTTTCCACTTGCTTATATTTTAATGGGTAAATAAATAAAGGTCATAGTTCCGATGATTCAAATCAGTTCCTTGAAGGTCACTCACTCCTTTTTGCTGTGCTCCAGCACCCGGTAGGGTGGAGCAGAAACTCCTTTGGAACCGTGTTGCTCCTGCACGATCGGCAACGTAGCTGGAGTATAAATTTCCGGCATGTTGTCGTTGTTCTCCAGGGCACCGTAGGAAAAAGAAGCTTTGAGGTCAGGCTGAACTGCAATCCCTTTGTCGTGCATGTTCTGCATGCCTGAAAAGAGCAAAGACAGAGATTAAGTGCTTAGGAACAAAAGTGCATCCTTCCTGCACTCTGTTAAATCAGCAAACTGTATAGTCTCGGAGTTCATGATATGTAGCTCATCAGTTCCTTGGGTGTTAAATGAAAGACACTTTTTCTGCTTAGCACTAAAGCCACCAATGGTGAAATAAGCTTCAAGTGATAAAGAACCAACTACCGCCCCTCATTCAACTGCTGCATGTCTTTTACACAGCTCAGAGAGAGTTTGGCCATACTTCCCAAAATAAACTTCTGCTCCCCCTGGCCTCCACCTCTTGCAGCATACCTCAGTCTTCCCTAATAATCAGTTCTTCCTGCTGGATGAAGACCAAGCCCAATTCAAGCAAATCCTCAAAACTGGTTCATCTTCTCAGACAGTAGCCAACTGGACAAGGCTGATCTGACAAAACTTGACATCCCCTCTGGTGCCAGAGGACGCAGCGTAAGTGACATCCAAGTGGCACATCACCTCCTCTCTGCTCCATGCAAAACAGGCACGTACCTCTCACAAGGCACACACACCAGAAGGAAAAACTCAAAACAAACACGGCCACCTGATATATCTGTATACTTCACAGAGCCTAAGGCTTGAGCTTTCACTGTGAAGCCCAACACTTAAAAAAGTGTGATAAACCACTGTATTTCTACTGTTACCTGGCATAGCATCCATTGATATGTAGGGTTCAAATGGTATCGACTTCTTCCTATTTCTTGTGATCAGGAAGACACCTAGAAATGCTATGAGGCACCTGAGAGAGAAGACAACATCTACTGAGGTAACTGTGAAAAGGGAGAGGAGGTAATGTTGCATGTTGCTTCTTCCAAGTGCCTATCATGTAGTGCCACACAGAATTCAGAACTGGAAGAGGAAGAACTGTGAAGCTGCAATTACACGGAACTGGCTCAGCTGAATAACCCTCTTCAATAGGATTGAAATCTACCCAGCAATCAGAACAATTTCACATTTTCGTTATCAAAACGCAGGGAAAAGTTTTTGTGTTAGTTAATTAATCTTAACTAACTAAAGAGGAAAGGAAGCATATAAAAATTTGGTTTTCTTTGATGAAATTCCAGAATTTAGCAACCTGAGCTTTGAATGGTTTCCCATAGTAAACACACTAACGACTGTCACCCTTGACTTTTACAGTATGTTGACAGAGAAAGGCACAGTTCATAACATTAATCTCCCAATTGTTTTTTCTGTACTAATCTGAAAGACACTTCAGAATGTCCCCTGATTACGGACAGCTGATCACATCGAGACACTGTTCTAGGACTAAATACTCAGTTACACAGCAAACGTCGTTTCACTGATCATATCTGCACTGTACCCGTGCCCATGCCCTGAGCAACAGGCCTCCAGAGGCCCAGTTACAGTTCAGTGAAGGCCTGGTGCAAAACCTGAAATAGATTCCCTAGAGATGGCTTCTTTTGGTTATTCTGCAACTTTTCTAGAATCATGAGCAGGTAGCTTGAAAAACAGCCCATATCCTTCAACATCCAAGCTGGTCTCCAGTACAGTCAGTAAGGGACTTAGTGTTTAATGTTGTACAATTATGCACAATGTAGTGTTACGCAATCCCTGTAGAGCACACCTCATCACTCCGACACGATACTGAGCTCTACGAGCCACTGTATGCTCTAGAAGAAAAACTGCTTTCACTTCGTCCTCCTCTCCAAGACATTAGGTACCTCCACTATACATATTTATGGATAGATAGGTAAGTACTTTTAAAATTTTAGTCATATGAAGAAATACTTTCCAGTTTTCTACCAAGGAAACTTTAAACACTTACCCAAGTGCAAACATACATATATGGAGAACATCTTCGCCGGTGAAGTCCAAGTAAAAAGTTGCTCCTTAAAAAGGAAATAATTAATGACATGTTTCTTCCCAGCTTACACGAGCAATTAGTGCTACGTCTCCAGCACTAGTCCCTCCAGAAACCAAATCATGTAAGATTCCTATTTTTATAGTCAATACCTTTGGTTTTCTTTCTGATCTTAAAATAGAAAAAGGTGGCGTGATTTCCACTTTAACGCAATTTATTGACAAATCTTTTAGAATTTCACTGGTGCAACTAACAGAGATGCAAGTAAATCTGTACAGTGGCACAACAAATAGTACAAATCCTTCCATACTGGGGTAGGGGGCACAGCAAATAGCACATATCTTTCCATACTGGGTAGGGGGTTCTGAAGGAAACATTGCTGGAACTACTGCAGGTCACTGTGCTACTAGAGCCTGAGCCAAGTTCTCACCACACAGCAGCAGTTACCACGTAAACAAGAAAGACCTTATTTCTGAAGTCCAAATGACAAACCACACTGGATCTCTCCAACTGCAAGAGGATACAAACTCTTGACCCCGAACAGATATATACTGCTCAAACCTTTAAGATGACAAGTGTTCTTGGTGTCCTGGATGTCAACAGGACATGCATTCTGACTCCTACTCTTTCCATTTCTAACTGAAGTCCAGTAAATAAGCTGATGAATCTGAGAGCAGCATATGGCTTGGAACAGGAAGGGAAATAAACAGCCAAGGAGCAGGCCGTCCTCTCTCATGACGGTGAAGAGGAGCATTAAAAGGTAACGTGTAATTTCCAGGGGGAGCTATTGCCTTTCTATACCTGGAAGAGCATTACTCTTTACAGATAGCATCCATCACTGCCAAGCAGGTACACTTTCTCCAGCACTGGGGCTGTGTGCCATGTTCCTTTGTTTGGGGTTTTTCCCTCAGTTTTGCTCACGTGTCTAACTGACGAGAACAAAACCGTAAAAAGGCTGCTCGTCAGCTCTGAAGCCTAAGGGGGATTAAAATGCTTATCTTTGTTCATGCAGACAAAGCTTCTCCTGTGTGGGCAAGGGCTGAAATTGGAGTAAAAACTGTTTTCAGAATTTGTTAAATGTTTTAAAAAATGGAGTAAACTGTTTAGAAAGAGAAGTGCCTATAGAGCTGTGAGCAGCTCTGTTCTAGACACAACACAAACAAGACTATCGGGAGAATTTTAACACCTTTGTACAGAGGAAGCAAATACATTGATACACTGTATCACATACATTTTAAGAAAATCTAGATAAAATTACACAAGGAGAAATTTTAGCTGTGTATTCAAGTTGCACATCTAAGAGCATAGATCACGTTCCTCTTCTACACGCTTGCATGATATGAATAATACAGTATCAAGCGTTAAGTTCCCATGCACTTTAAACAAAATGACAGAACCTGACAGAAAATTTTAACACAGTCTAGTGGGATAATTCATATTTTTGGAAAGAAAAGAGAAACAAAGCCAGCTGCAGAAGAAAGATGACAAGAAAGTACAAGTCATCTTGCTGAGTATTCGCCTTCCTCGTCTGTAAGTGAGGATTATTTTTGAAAAAATCCTTTGCCCTTCTTTTAGAAAGGGCCAACAGGCTGTTTTGTGCAGTTACCTGCTGTGATGGCCACCGTTGTGGACAGGATGTAGCCCACGCTGGCAATCTGGGATGAGTCGTACAGCTGTGAGGCTTGGGCTAAAAACCTGCAATACAATGACAGACAACAGAGGCTGATTTGGGAAGGATACTCAAATTGTATAGCAGTTATCACAGACTAGTTAGTAGAAGTCATCTATTTTTGGAAATGCCTTTCAAAGCGATGCATAAATTTAAGAAACTTTATTCTCTTTCTCACTAAACCTGCAGCAGCATTCCTTGGAATTAATGTAAATGACAGAAGAGCAAGCCTAATGGCTGTGCTGACTGAAGACAGTGAAATTCCTGCCACTGACCTTAAGGCCAGAATGTCACTCACATTTGGAATAGCTTTTTTATCCCTGCTGCTACTGGCTTCTTCTATTGTTCCAAGTACAGAGGAAAAAAAATAATAGACACATCATCAACAACACTGATTCTGCACTTTCATTTTAGCCAGTGCACAGATGCTGTAGTCAACTTGCCACCATTTCACTCCTAACGTTGCTTTGTGAATACTTGAATGATGCATAAATTTGGGATTAAAACTACTTGGCAGTGTCACTACATGGGAAAGCAGAGAACACCACTGTCCTAGGCTCCTGTGATGTGGATTTGAGGACAGGTCACAGAAGAGAATGGATAATTCTTCTCCTAAAATTTAAATTAGCATTCTTGGAACGGATAACAAACAGCCCACTAATTACTGATCCCCTGAAACCAGCACGGTTACAGACAAAAAGAGAGGGAATGTCTTACGTTGCTTGAAAGATGGCTGTAGCAATCATGCACACCAACATGATATAAAATATCGGGTAGTCAAGCTGTAAGTTTCCTTGTATCGAGACAACAATCATGCCTGCCACAGCCTTCACCGTCACCACAGTCATGGAACCTGTGAACATTCACCAAGACTCAGCAGAAGCACTGCCACATGCTCACTGAGACAGAAATGCTGCTATTCAGAATTAGGATAGTTGCTTTGTCTATGATTCACGCAGCCTCTGAGACATCAGTTACTGAAATCCAGCCCCAAACAGTTCAAAAAAAAAAAAAAAAAAGAAAAAAGACAAGACACTGCAGTGACTGAAGTTGCATAAAGAGCAAAAATTGAGGACTGCAACATGGATTCAACAGCATGCCAGACTGTGTCACTGCCTTGCTATTACTCACCCTTTTTAAAGTTTAATTGATCACAGTTTCTTAAAAAAAACAAACAGATTAATGTGGAGAAAGGTACAAGTGAAACCCTCGCCTTTCCAAGTCACTGTAGGATCCCACTGCAGCCTACGAGGATACCAACAGCATCGTTTGACCCTGTGCCCACAGGCTCTCTCCATTTAAACAGGGATATACTGGCACGGCACAATATTTATCATTTCTTGGCTGTGTTGCTAAACCTTCCCAGAGCCAAGAAGGTTCTTGCAGGTCAGATCCTCTCTTTCATCCGCTGAATAGAGAAGATATCCTACCATGCTTTGCACGCGGATTAAAATTAAGAACACTAATAAATAACTTGCACTTTCTGGATTTGGCAGGTTATTCATCCTTATGGGAAACAAGTCTTAATTGTTCAAATTAAGGCCATTTGCAAAGATCCTAAGCACCACTGCAAGATATTAGCTTCGTCTCATTTGTAGGAACATTTCTGGAGTAGATTGGTGGAAGATCTTACAAGTCCATATCAACTTACCCAGCAAAGCTACCAGCAGAAGAATAACTGCAATGTAGTTTGCATTTTTCTCCTTGTAAAAATACAGTAGCAGGCAGAATATGATGATCTCCACAAGCTACAAAAGAAAGAAATGAGAATATAAAAAAATGCAGGGTATATGGAGATGGCAGTAAATGGGATTCGAAGCCAAACATTAGAGTTACACAATAGGGCAAATCAAAGGAAAATGAGAATCCCACATAATTATAGATCGAATTTAGCATGATCTTAAGATTCTAATTAGATAAGATATTTGATAGCTTCTTACGGAAGAGGAAACATGGGACACTTTCAACATCATATTCATGGTAAAACAGCCGATCAAATAATCCTGACTAAAAATAACTGACATCAGAGATCTCAGCCTGCTTTCCTGCTGTAATGAGGTTCTTTAGGTGATCCCTGCAGCACACGTCGGTGCTAGTAGCCATAAGGAAAAACAATGCTTGAAATGGAACTCCCAGTCAGGCATACAGCAGAAAACTATCCCACATTTTATGGGCCATCTTACCATATACAACAGAAATGGCCAGCTCACTAAATGCCTAGTGATATTTTCTCCTGTCATCTTCTCATGACTATTAGGTCCAAATGTTATCAGCAGATAAGTTCCAACAATTGCCAAACCACAGCCTACAAAGGACAAAACATAGCGCCCTTCGGCAACCAAAGGACAAAAAGGAAAAAAAACAAGAGAGGACAAAGTTAGTGGGTTAGTGTGGCTGTATAGAATTAATACCCAACATGCACAGTGACCATTGATGACATCATGCACATTCCCCTGCCCTTCATGCCCCACTTTCAAAACGTTAGAACCAAAAAAACCCTAGGCAATATGTGTGCTGTGAGTTGAGGAAAAAAAGCTCACCCCAGGAAGCATCTGCTAAACAAACAGGAGCTACAAGTTCTCTGTCTGGGGCTTATCCCGCCTGGCACTGCCCACAGCCCATTTTCTGGGATACGGAAAAATGAATGCCCCGGTTCTGCAAACCCTTGCACACGTATGAAATTCAGCTGATTCTTTCGTGCCTACACTATTGCAGCTTCAGCCCAGAGAACCATGATTCTCAGATCCTGCAAACACACACCATTTCCATGTATTTCTAAAATCTGTGAGATTCAGATGATTTGGCACAAGTTGGAAAAAACAAAAAAAATCCATTTTTAACAAACAGTGGATGAGATGACACATTCCTTCGAAGAGGTACTATAGCTAACACACATCTTGCCATGCCTCTAATGATGATTCTTGAAAGGCCATGCTACATGTTGAACAGCTTGTAAACAGTGAGGAAAAACGAAAAGGAACTGTGGAACTTACTCAAAAAATCCTTGGGCTTCCATTTTTCTTTAATAAATATAATTCCTATGATTGCACTAGCTATAAAAAAAAAAGGAGAGAGAAGCAATGAGTTATGTATGAGTCCAACGACCACCAACCTCACACTAGAACACACTCAGACTTGTCTGGCTGTTGCCTCTTTCCCCCCTACCTACAACAGACACTGCACTGAGGGGCACAATCAGTGAGAGAGGAGCAAAGGCGTAAGAGGAAAACACTCCCAGTTCTCCCAGCACCAGCAGGAACAGTCCACACCACCACGTCTTGGTTTTGAAGTAGGCTCGGGGGTCTTTGGAACCTGCCAGCCGGATGTGGCTGTATTTCTAGGAAAGAAAATAAAGGCAAAGAAGTTTTGGCATGCTTGCTGCTTTTTAATGCAGGATGCTTGAGGTGGGATCAGTATTTGCTTCACGATACTCACCTGGAGGTTGAGGGCAATACTGATAACGAGATGCCCAAAAATAGCTAGTAATGCACCGATCAAGTTCTCCTGTAACAACAAAGCACACACAGATATCAAATTTAGCCACCGAAGGAACTGGGAGCTTTTTACACAATTGGGAAGAGAGTAGACTTTTAAAACAGCTCCTAGATCACCTGTGAGTAAAACCTCTGTTTATCTTCCTCCCTTTCTACGGGTGCTAGAGAAATTCAGGAAGAAGTTCCTTGTGGCCCTGTTCCAAATCTGAGAAACTCAGGGGAAAGATTAACCCTTCCTTAACAGACACTTTCTCCAAGAGACTTAAATTAGTGTGCGTTTGTTTGCATTCTTTGATAAACACAACAACCCGTTCACTCCTTTTCCCTTTGAAAAACTCTTTCATGAGGATGTTGTCCTGGAATTCAGCAGAGTACAGATCAGGAACCTCTGCATTCTGCAGGTCACATGTTAAGTTTAAGAACGATTCTGCTTTTCTCCACTTACAGCATCTGCTTGTTCAGTAGGTAATTTAGCCAATTTGATGAGGCAGACCGATTATCCCAGGTTTTATGCTGCTTTTTATACAAACCAGTTATTCCAAAGTAATAGGCAACTGGTAGCAACTCCTAGCAAGCTCCCAACCCCTTCCACATTATCGTTCCCAGCTCAGCAGTAATTCTCACGGTCTAAAGACAGAATTTGAAACAAAAAAAAATATGTAAAGCAGGCTGAGTCACAAAGCAATCGTACATTAGAAGTGAACAGAAGAGCCTGAGGCTAAGCCAGGTCATTCAGCGTTTGTGTTCTTCCAACAGCTATCTACATCTCATCAGATGTCATTAGCACTTTTCATTTCAGTGCAGGTCTCCAAGATACAGTGGCATACTTGCTTTGATTGATTTGGGATAACCCAGCTCGCATTCGTATTTCTCCCTTAACAGGAAATACACTATTCTTGATTTTCTCATACATAGTAAGAGAAGGACTCTAAAGTTTCAAGTTCTTATCAGTGGAACAAGCAGCTTTTTATCAGGATGTATGAAAGCAAGATTCACCCAAGCAGCTTCTTTCAAAAACACCCGAGATACCTTCCCACAACAAACAGTAAAGCTGACAGAAAAACATCGCTGTGCAATCACAGACGTAGCCAGAGCAGCTCAGCACAGTTTACTGGTTCAGCAACTGGACTTAGAATCATAGAATCATAGACTGGTTTGGGTTGGAAGGGACCTCAAAGACCATTCAGTTCCAACCCCCCTGCCATGGGCAGGGACACCCTCCACTACACCAGGTTGCCCAAAGTCTCATGCAACCTGGCCTTGAACACTTCCAGGGATGGGGCAGCCACAGCTGCAAGGTAACGTCAGCCTGATCAGCTTTGACAACGCACCTAGGACTGTGTCCTCAGCAAAGTACTTTTCCTAGTGGGGAAAAAAAGGCCTTTCTTGCTGGGATTTTCTGAGCAACTTCAGCATCGGGGATTCAGAGGAAATTGATTTGAGAACAGCTCTGTTCCCAGTTGGACAATAAGGAGGAACTACAGCAACACTTCCTACCCCAGCTGCAGGCTTTCAGCATGACTATGGGCTGACCCGCCTGAAATTCAAGCACTACAGCACACTACAGTAGAGCAGAACATCTGATCTCAGTTACTGGTGTATGGGTTAGCCTGAAAAGGCACCTAGCAGAGCTGAGACACCTTCAGACATCCACGTGATCTTTTAACTGCCAGACATTCTTTCTTCACATTGTCTAGCTCTTTAAGACACAGAATTTCTCCTTCTTCTCTCACTGCTTGTACACATGGCACATAATACACTGGGGCCTCCAGGCATGGCTAAATACAAAGACAGTGCACTTTCTGTAAAAAAATAACCAAAACACAGTGGCATTATGAGCTTACATGAATATCTAGGGCCTTCTAGGGACAGACTGGGGTAAAAATCTGACCTTGTAAGAAAAGGAGTCAGTGTGTGGCTGCACAGAAACCGCTGCTGTGGCCAAAGGGAGCTGCTGGAGTTGCAGATTTGCACCGTTGCCTCCTTCCATTTTGGTTGATTGAAGAGTTTGCTTTTCCGCCTTTTTGATGCTGGAACTTCTCTTTACAAAAGAGACTTGGACCCTGCTGGAACCACCTTATCTGTAAGTTGGTACCACTTCTTCCCATCCATCCTGTTTTGCTTGGACAAGCAACAATTAGCTCAGCAAAGCACAAAAAAATTCTCCGTAGCCTGTCTGCTGCTTTTCTTCCCCCACCAGGCTACAGGGAGATACAGTAGGCACCGTAGGCACAAGTGTAGATATGCCAATATTTCCAGCAAGTCAGTGGGGCAGAGAGGTTATACTTCTCCAAGGTGACTCTAAGCTAAAAAAGAAATTAAAAAAGACAAAATTAGGTCAAATGAACTCAACGGTCCAAAATCTGCAACGAAATCCAGGTAGCCCACAGAAAAGCCCCTGGAATTGAACTAATAGCTGCACACATCAGCAGAGTTTAAACACCTTCTCACAAAGTCCCACACGCAGAACAAGAGCTGGCAAACTAGCTTGGCCTCGAGCGCGACACATTCAGCTGGCATTTAACATCCGGCCTTGCCATTTAGAAAGCTCTTATCAGAAAGCCTCTGAAGTCCTCCAAGCTTTTCATTTCTCTCCCGCCTGCGCGCCTCTGTTGTTTGTCTGGGACGCAGCACTGCGTTAGTCACGCCATTCCCAAGCGCTGGGGATGACAGCGCTGCTCCTCACGGAAACAGAGGTCGTTCCAGTGTAACTGCCGTGAGCAGAGCTTGGAGGCCAAATTCCTTCGAGTCAGACTCATTCCAGGTGTCTGGAAAGCGCTGCGCACAGCAAACCGGCCTGAAGTCCTTCCATGCCGTGATGGCTCCTTTCACCAAAGACCTCAAGGAGCATCCGCAACCCTGAGCGGTGGCTGCTGGTGGAAGAACCCCTTTGTACAGAGGGGAACGCTGGCGTGTGGGCATTGTATGGTGTGACACTTGCAAGTGACGCGTCCCTCTTGCTCCATGAAAAGACCGCCTGAAATGGTGCGGGCTGAGCATGCCTTTGACTCAGACCCTGGACAACTGGCCTGTGGTCACATCCTGAGGCAGCAGGACCCATCCCGTGCTCAGGCCGTGAACTGCCCATCCTTTTGGTCCGCGCTGGCCTCCAAGGGATGGCTTTAACGCAGAGCTGCCCCAGGGCCTCCGGTGCGGGCAGGACAGGCAGCATGCCAGCCCAGCCGGGCGAGGGCAAAAGCGCCCCGTTGTCAGGGGGAGCGAGGGGCAAAGCCGCCCTCACCGTGAGGAAACCCTGCCGGGCAGAGCCTGGCTGAGGACAGCGGTGCCCCCAGGACACCATCCCCGGGTCAGGCCGCCCTGCCCAGCCCAGAGCGCAGCCGGACCTCGGCGGCGGTTTGTTCCCGACCAAAAACCCTTCGGAAAGCCCGCAACGCCGAGGGGAGACAGGCGGCCTCCGCCGGCGGCCCCGGGCACTCACCTGCTCCCTCAGGGAGCGACCTGCGCGCTCTGCCCCCACAGCCCGGGCCTCCGGCCGCCAACTTCGGGCCCCGGCCGAGCCTCGCGTTCGGTTCCAGCTCGGCCGCTCCGATTTGCCGCCAGCCCTGTCAGTCCGGGGCCGGGCCCCGGTTGCCGGCGGGGATTGGCTGCCGGGCGGGGGCTGGGCCCGGCGCAGCCTATGAGCCGCGCCCGTCTGAGGCAGAGGGCTCTGAGGAGGCGGGCGGCCGGAAGAAGCTGGGTTCCGCCGCTCGTTTCGGGCAGAGCGGGGAGGGGCTGTGGCGGCGGCTCCGGGCCTGCAGGCCCCTCTCGGAGCCCCGGCCTGAGGGGAGGCGGGGGCTCTCCCCGGGCCGGGGCTCCAGAGACAACCCGCCCCGGCCGAGTTCGGCCGCCCCCGTGTGCGCGGGTGCTGCGCGTCCCGCAGGCGGCGCCCTGTAGCCGCCACAGTCTTCTTAAGGCGCATGCGCAATGAGGCTCGTCCGTGCCACCCTAACCACCTGCGCATGCCCAACTGCGCGCACGGCGGCTCTGAGAGCTCGCCTGTGATTCGTTGCTTGCTGGAGGGCCCAAAGTAACAGGCGCAATCATTGGAGCAGAGCTGGGTCGGCCTTTGTCCCGACAACCGGGAGTACGCGTTTCCCCGGCCGCCGGTGCGGCGGCGGGCCCGGGTGTTCCGCGGCGCACGGCGGGTCCCGGGCGCGCCCGGCCGCACCGCGCCGCCTCACAGGGTGGGAGCGGGGCGGTGGCGGTGCTCCCTGCAGCTCGACAGAGCGGTTCTCCTCAGGCGGGTGCCCCGAGCCGAGCGGTAACGCGGCGGCAGCGCTTCCCGTCTTCCTTCCCTCCCGTCTTCCCCTCTGCCCCTTCTCGCCCCGAGGGGCCGTTCTGCGCGCAGGCAGCGGGCAGCGGCAGTTCACTGAACGGGAGAAAGACAAAGGTTATGGCTGTTCAGCCTGGAGAAGAGAAGGCTCCAGGGTGATCTTATCGCAGCCTTCCCGTACCTAAAGGGGGCCTACAGGAAAGCTGGAGAGGGGCTTTGGACAAGGGCATGGAGTGACAGGACAAGGGGCAATGGCTTTACACTGAAAGAGGGGAGATTTAATTAGATATAAGAAAGAAATTCTTCCCTCTGAGGGTGGTGAGGCACTGGAACAGGTTGCCCAGAGAAGCTGTGGCTGCCCCATCCCTGGAAGTGTTCCAGGCCAGGCTGGATGAGGCTTTGAGCAACCTGGTGTAGTGGAGGGTGTCCCTGCCCATGGCAGGGGGGTTGGAACTGGATGATCTTTGAGGTCCCTTCCAACCCAAACCATTCCATGATTCTATGATCTGTTACATCTCTGTAGAAAACCAACCCAGTCCTTCCCGCCTCTCCATCTGCTGTGCGTTAATGGTTCTGACTGGTTTGTTTTAGAAGCAAAACGGTGGCGCGACACCGAGCCGTGAGATGCCACATGTGGTAGTGCTGTAGCATGGACACCGGCCTTCCTGCGGCTACTCCTGGGTGTTGTGAAGGAGCACGAGGTACCACAGGTGGACAAGCACTGCTTGGTGTCACAGCTGCAGAAGGAAAACCCCAAGCGTGCGAAGGTTTTTCTTTCAAAGCACAGGAAGGTTCATTAATGAAACCCGTCAATAGGAAGTGGCATCTGGAACAATTTATACCCACAGCCAGTTACAGCTGTTTCAGGTCCAAAATTGCTGTTCCTGGTGACAAACCAGCACAAGGGACTAAGAACCTTTAAACCTTGAAATTACTCCAAATGCAGCGCCCTCATCTGTACCCTCTCCCCATCTCACCCACCCAGCTTTGGCCCTGGTCCCATTTCCAGTCCTGAGCTCCTTAGGACACATGCCAATATATTGCATTTCTTCTGAAAGTCGGGAGCAAATTCAAAGAAATGGGTAGAGTTAATGCTTGTGTAGCAAGATGACCTCTCCCTATCTTTTCCTCGGCTTCACCCTGGTCCTTCCCGGATTTGTAGGAATGACATCGGTACTTCTGTTAGCTGGCCAGCAGAGGGGAGCAGAAAGGTGCTTTAAAACCAGACTGTTTTCCCAGCCTGCAGCCTGCAGGGTTCCTTTTCAAGTCCAGCCAGCGCTCACAGGTGCCAAGGGCCTCCTGGGCTTTCTGCATCCAGCTTTCAAGCTGCTTCCTCTGCTCGTGGAAGGAGGATGCCCGTGGCTCCTGCTGACAGTCTCTCGCTGTCTGGTGACTACGTGGTAACCTCAGAACTCTGAAAATTAAGTATATTAAGAATTTCTGAAACTTTGTGTACCAGGTATGTAAAGTAGGTAAATCAAGGAAGTATTTGGCATCTTCCCTCTTTCTTCTTCTGCCTTTGGCATCTTCTCTTTCTTCTCCTTCCTTTGATCTCTTCCTCCTTGCTTGTCTCTCCCATCTCAGTGATAGCAGGAGTGTATTATCTCAGGATTGAATAACAGCAATCAAGGACGTAAAGGACAAAAGATGAGGGAAAACGATCAAGGTAGAGAAGTTGCTTAAATACCTTCTGTAGGCGCCATCAGTCTGTCTGGTCAGCTTCCAGGAGTTCCAGATGACCTGATGCTAAGTTCTGACTAAAAGAGAAGAGGCAGAGTCTTAAGGTAGCTTCACAAAGCACTCCCTTCTCTTTGAGAATTTCCTGCTTGAAGGGCAGAGCGGGCAGGAAGCCAAACCACAAGCTACACAAGGGCTTGGCTGATTCTTTCTTAAGCTTTATCCCTAGAGAAAAGTTACTGCACCAGGTAGGGGAGGGGAAGCATCAGATCCATTAACACTAGACCATTTGGGGGCTGCTGACTCAGTGTCCTCTATCGAAAGCACTTGACTGTGTCCTCTTCGGCACAAGCCATTTTGGAGCGCGTTCCTTTAGCAGTGTAGTCAGGGATAAATGCCAGTACATGGAGTTTACCCACTTGTAATTTAGGCAATGTAAAGAGCTCATTTGCTTCTTAGTACCTGACCTAGAATACCTAACAGGTGAGTTGACCCACTTTTGTAACTCTGCCAGTTTACCACTGTCTTCATACATCCCTATGGGTAGCAGAACACGGGAGCTTGCAGGGTATTTCTGGTGGGCTCACCTCGCAGCTCAGTGCCCCGTTATATCACCCCCTTATATTACCAGAATAGGATTGAAACCATTCAAAGGGCACAGAGGTGTGCAGTCACTTTAGCAGGAGGTAACTTTCCAAGGGCATGTAGATGCCTAATCTCCAATTACTTTCAACAACACCGAGGTGATGATGGGCACACCAAACCTGGAGCTGGATGCATTGGATGGGTGAAGGGCTCTGTAGCTGTTCCCCTGACACGTGCTACCCTAGAAGGTGCTAATCAAGACCGTGCTGTCAGAGTAGTAACTCCCCTTTCTAGGGCAGGGCTGAGCATGGGACTCCATCCAAGCCTCAGGAGGCTGGTCAGCAGGAGCAGCCAAGCCTGGACAACACCAGGGAATGGAGCTTGCAGTTGCAGTTTTTTATCAGCTGCTTTGGTAACCTGCTGCAATTTTAATAGCCAGTTCTAGCAAATTGAACCAATCTTGCTTTCCTCAGCACAACCCTCTTGTCTGTGGAGCACAGGGTGGAGAACCTCAAGCACGTGGCAGGGCTTCCACATGACAAGGCCACGTGGAGATGCAAGCCGAACACCAGAGCAGCGCAGTGTCTGTTCTGCTTCTAGTTCTGGAGGTTGATAAAGAATAGCTAGCTCAGGATCCCTGCCTGCTCTGTGTGGACAAGCCCTCAGACCACATCTTCAGAAATCTCCTCCTGTAGGTTTGGCATCCCGGGAGTATCACACCGGGGCTGAGCTGGAACACAACATAGATTGGAGCAGCTCTGCTGAAATTCCCAGAGTTGCATCACATACCTCAGCTTTTAGTTTGTCTTGAAGCATTTTCCTACAAAGAAAAATATGTGTAAAAGATTATTTGTGACCATCTGCTTTACAACTCAGGCGTCATTTTTAAGAGGAAGGACGAATCTGCAAGGATTACGTGTGCAAATAACAAGAACGGAAGAGCTGGGATCTGATTCCTTGCAATGCTCTTCCAGTTTTAAGGGAAGTGGCATATATTTGAGTTTTATTATTTTCAGCACTGTAGTAGTACTATTACACTTGTTCATGCATGCAGGAAGAAACAGCTCAGCTGCAGTGGAAAAACAGACCAGTGAAGTGATTTGCCCATGATCTCACCATAAATCAACAGCATCTTCTCCAGTGGACAACACTGCCTGCCCACTCCCATCTATTCTTCCCTTTAGTCCACTCTTTTGCAAGACCAAGCAGAGCAAGAGCCTCCATTCTTCTCCTTGCCATTTTTAGTTCTTAACGGGGAACAAGTCTTTCCAGGGCTGCTGCTGGAACTGTGGCCATCGGTACAGGTCCTGTCTGGATGGTGGTTTTTAATCAACTATTTGCTCGTTCTACACAGGCTTCCGTTTCCCCACTTTTAACCTTGCGTCTTTCCTGCTCCTTCTTGATCCTGCAAAAATTTCTACATGGTCAAATCCCTTCATTCAGCCTCGTGTCTTCGCATGAGTGGAATAATGCCCAAACTACTTTCTCTTCTCCTCTCGACGGCACATTGCCTTGTTCTTCAACCCCATGCATCCTATTCTCTTTCCCTCGCTGTCATGCACGCACTGTTTTGAGGGGCGGCATCTGATCACTGTCAGAATCCAACTCTAAAGTCATCAGAACAGCAACTAAGTCACTTCTGGGCATTTCTAAAATATTTTCCATTAATAACTGTCAGACAAGACAATTAATGATGTTCACGTCACGGTAGAATGCTCTTAAAAGTCAGGAACTTTAGCTCTTTCCATCCTACATACCGGACTAATTTCACATTTATGTTAGTACAAAGCTATTTCTTTCATCTTGTATGATCCCAGACCTTACAAGTCCCAGTTTTGTTTTGTTTTGTTTTTTTTTCTGGGATTGGCAGAAGTAGGACATGCTACCAAGGGCATTCAGCAACTCATGGGACCACATCTGAAAAGCTGGAGGTATCATGTACGACAGACAGGTTTTGATTTATTTGGCTCTATAAAAAGAATCCCACCCAGTCCTCTTTTTTGAAAAGAATAGAGTCAGGAAAGGTGTGGTGACTGCAAATAATGCATTCTGCCCACATGCTGAATTAACTAGGTCCAACTCAGGTGTTACTGGTGAGATTTTAAATTTGCCGTGGCTCCCAGTCTATACAAATTGCCATGTAGACAGTAGAAATTTGATCTTCCTCATACTCAGAAATATTGAGTTTTCTATGCAACAGGAGACTTGCATTAAAAGATTATAATTTTGAAATCATGAAGACGTCTACCTCAATGCACGATTACAATTAAAGCATAAAATTTGGGGGTGCGAGTGATGACTTGGAAAATGATACAGGAAATACAATACCACCATCATTTATGCTGCTCGTACGCCTTCAGCTGGAATGTTATGTTTAGTTCTAAAAAACTAAAGAACTCTAAAAAAAGGCTATGACAGAAATAGACTCAATTTAAAAATAAGAGATATGATGATTAGAGTCCCAGTAAAGACTGAAAACACTGAAGATATTTTATTTAGAGAGAAGGCAAAGAAGATAGCTTGAAAGGTATGGGAGACAATTAAGCAAAATGAAATAGTGAGGTTCTCCCGTATCATATAGAACAGTAGGATATCAGCATAAACTTAAAAACTAATAAATTTAAACTTGACTTCAGTGGACCATGGACCTGGTCTTGAACTGCCTCTGCTGACCATGTCTGCAATACCTAATGAGTGTCATATTGGGGACGTTTCCAAAATCTGGCCAGGAAGGAAAATCATTTCTCATTGTCAGACAATTATAATTAAGGTGGAAGTCCAACAGCTATTCTAAGCTGCTTTTTCATATATGCTTATCTTTTAAATTTCTACTGGGGCTGAAATTTCCTTTTCTCAGTCTCACCCAGAGGTGGTCCTTTTTTATTTTGCGTGAACCTTAAAGCAAATTTGGCAGAACTGTTGTTAAGTTACAAAAGTTTAAAGAAGGATGCAGACACACACAGCGTGCTAAGCTATCTGAAATGTGCAGCTAAAGGGAATGATTTCAGGATCTGTTGTCTCTAATACAAAACTTAAAGGATGTCTTTAAGGTTTCTTTTGCAAGCTGATGAGCATCCTCACCCCAAAAAAGAGGAAATTAATGAAACTTAATACCTGAAAAAGACCCTCGCCCACATTTCATTTCATAGAACTCGCAGCCATCAATTCTGTATAACAGTTTCTGCTCTTTTTAAAATGCAAAAGGTGATTTGTCCTTAAAAATTACATTTGGTAAATTCCAGGCCTCAGTGACTTCCCAGTTTCTTTCCAACTCAGCTGCTCACAGTTTCCTTGCTCCCTCTGTTTCTAGGTTTCATGCACTGCACGCAAGAAAATCTCCAACCATCCAGCTCCAAACGCCTACGAGATCTTGTGGTGTTTTCAGCCCAAGGAAGACTTTAGCAAGGGTCACTCCAGCACATTTCAACAACACATTGCTAGGAAGATTGACAAAATCCCCGCTCCAGCCCCCAATCAGTACTACATAAGTAGATTTGCAAGGGAGGACAAGGGGCATCACAGCTAACGTGGAACGTTTGTGATGTTTGATGTTCCAGAAAACACTGAAACTGGCTGTAACCTGCCCAGTTTGGGTCCAGCTCTCAGGGTAGCTGCGACAGCCCAGAGCCTTGTGCTGGGTACTTATCTTACACCTGATGATTTTGAGGTCTGTGCCACTGTGGGCAGTTTGGCACCAGTATCTAAATGAATGAGCAGGAAGCGAGGTCAGGTACTTCTGCATGATCTGCTGTCTCACCTCCGACCGTGCTGCAGATGTACCCCAAGCTGTTGTTGGCCTTGAGCACACATCAGGCAGTAACTCTTCAGTACCAAGGGAGAAAGAACACATCCCACACAGTAGCAGCCCCTGTCCTTGTGCCACATCACTGGCTTTGATACTGAAAAACCCCATAGCATCCCATGAGTTTTCATCCCGTAAATCCAACCTGCGTTGGTTGGTTTCAGGGAACTTCTGCCAAGAAGCTCAAGGCAGGTGGATGTTACATCTGTAACAGGTACCGGGTTTTGAGGTTCAACCTCTGAGCTGGGAATCTGGTCTGCGTACATCCAAGCGATGTAACTGACTGTGCCCTTCTACTGGCTGTGGAGTGGTGCCAGTTTGTATCAGCTGAGGACCTTGCCTTCAGCTTCAGTTCCTGAACCTCCTGCTGATTCACCCTTGTGTAAGAACTTAACTGTTCTGTGCCTGATGCTCCCCACCCATGCCACGGTGACCAGGCTCCACTGGGGTGTTGTAAGCTTTAGTCCACAGGAATTCAGGTGTGTGTGTTTGGATATGGAAGATGGTAACAAAACACAAAGTGTTATTAACAATTATCAGATAGTTTATAACAATATACGCACTGCTAATGGGACAGAAAAGTCCATCAACGGTGTCTTGCTATTGCTGTCATTACTTTTGGTTTCTTTTTTTGTTCTTTGGAGAGAGTTTTTGTCTTTTTCTGCACAGCATGTCTGCGTTGCAGCTGTTTCCTGGTGAGCTGTCCCCTTTTAAACTGCACTTTAATGCAAGATACATCCACTGTGTGGTGCGGCAGAGCACGTTGGCTCTGTGTTTGATGACTTTGCACAGCTGTTGAAGACAATGAAGGTGACACAACTTAATAAGCTTAATAAGTTGCCACTCATCCGCTGAGACAACTGGCTGCATGCATGTTCTTGAAGCAATTCAGGCTTTTATAAAGTAATTTGATATAGCATAGATAGCAGCAGAAGTGTTTTAAACAACCATGTCTTACCTCACAAGTTGGGTGTGCAAAGAGCACACGTACGGTGTCACCGAGGCTCAGCTGACATGGGGTAATCACGTTTGCTCACACAACCCCTACACTAAGACTGTGAACTTTCTTGCAATGACTCACTCCAACCGAGTAGCTGCCCCAGCATGTTCTAAGTTGATTAAACTAGTTTGCAGGCCATAATTATTTTCTATATCATACTCTAATGGATTCACATCGTATTATTTTTAACATTGTAAGAATTTGCTTCTGGGAACGGCCTTCTTGAATTAATCACTGACTCATGATTTACTGTAGGAGATAATATCTAACCTACAAGAAGCAGAACAGGAAACTATCTATTTAAAAGATGGCAGTGTCTGATAATTTATGACTATAGACAAAGAGACATCTGAGAAGAAAAAGAAGGCCAGATCCTGCAGTCTTTACATGGCCACCACTCTCAGGCAAAAAGGAACTTTTGTCTAGTAACTGGAGGATCTGCTCTTGAGGCAGTGAGACCTGAAAGTTGACAAATATTGGAGAAAAAATGAGTGAAAGACAAGAAAAGTGTCCCAAGATGTTCTCAAAGCTCTGGGACCAAACCCTATATTAAAATAAAGCCAGTTAAACATCGTGACTATTGTAGTCACTTCACCAGCTTAAGACAGGAAATAAAAGGGAAAAAAGCAGGGGGAAAGTATCGGTCTTTTTGTGTTTGAATCTTATATGCAGGTGTCTTGCTACCTTCTCACTCTTGTGCTTGAACTGGACTCTTCCACTTACATCACTGAATTAGCCTTGAGCATTAGAAGTTTTCTCTAACTACAGCCCAATTAGAAAAAGTCAATTTCAGCAGCCAACAATAAAAAGCTTTAAATCCCAGAGCATGTTCCAGAAGGCCAGGCTTCACCCTGCGCCTCTGAAAAATCTTTCCCTTTGTCCCATTTCACTGTGATCTGTTCTGTGATTTTGGGTTACTCGTTTAACCTTTGGCACCGTAGGTTTTTCGGACTCTAAGGAGAGCAATCCTCGTTTGCGAGGCTGCCCAGGAGCTGTGGATGAAATGTGTTTCCATGTGTATTTTGCAGAAGAGTTGCAGCGTGCACCAGGGCAGTGGCTGCAGCAGGTAGCCGAGCGCTCCAGAGGAGCAGCGTGACCTGCTCCCCCAGGGACTTTTGCCTCCTCTGTCCAAGTGAGTTAGCTCAGGGACCATTGCAGCCTAACAACAGTGCTGCCCACAGTCTAGCAGCTATCTGCAGGCTTGAACGAACCAAAATACAGATTCTTCAAGTCATCCTTAGCTCAGAGCCAGCAGCCCACCTTGCAGTCCCAGCAGCGACAGCCAGAGAGACATCTCCTTTTCTCCATAGCACTCCCCAGGGGCTGCCATGCAGGTGCCCCTTAGGTGTCTTGGCAGCACCACCTCAAATTCTGTGCTCAGCTGGTGGCTTGAGTAAAACCACACACAGCTGACGTCGGAGAAGTCTGGAGACAGCAGTTAAACACACGAAGCCACATTTTCTGCAGGAGTTTCAAGTCCTCAGCGTCTGTGTAAATGCCGGGCAGTCACCGAGACCTGCCTACGATTGGTCAGCACTCCCAGATTTTGGCCCTAATACTGCCTACAGCTGTATCATTAGCATCACTCACAATGGAGACAACTGGATTTTAAATGTGGGTTTTCCTTTGTTGGTTAATTACCCACAGGTAAAGTCAATTCAAAGGCATTCACAAGCCCTTTTCTTTTTCTGAAACAGACCTCTACAGAATTCTGCAAGCAAAGCAACAACATTTCCGGCCAGACAGTGTTTATGTCCAAAACCACAAGAGGATTAAATTTGGAAAAAATTGGAAAATGGCCTTCTCCATGCAGAGGAACCTTTAGCTGGGAGGAAGAATGTTGCTGGTGATTTTGGTTCTGATCCTCCAGGGTGCAGAGCACCGTCGCACACACGTTCGGGTCACTCATAGCTCCTTACAGCAGGTGTCAGGACATCAGTGAGTCTCCCTTCCAAGAGCTCTGGGCAGGTCCCTGTAAACATCTGCTGAGACAACCATCTGGAAACCATCCTGACAGTTCTGAGTAGCTGTAAGGACTCACTAGAACACCCCACAACTCAGTGTAAATGCCAGTGGCTGCAGGAGAAGCCACATTAGTGCATAATGTACCAAGCTCCACAGTACTCTAGCTGCAAAAGCAGCCAACTCCTGGCTTGTTGCCCGGAGAGATTTGAGGCCCGGAGTGTGAGGCACGTAGCTTTGTAGCCTATCTGACGAGTTACACCACGTGTGAGTTCTCCTCCTGTTTGTTTGATTCTTTAAAATTGCTAATATCTCCGGTTGTTCCTATGCTCAAGACAAAGTTTAATGTTGCCTTATCAGTGTCCCTCGAAATAAGCTCTGCCCAAGACAGCACTTTTTAAAACCAGAAGTGATTTCCCCACACAGTCCTGCTCTACTGGTTCTTTTTCCTTCTGTTACGTTCACTGACTGATGCACTCTCCTTCCTCGGTGCCGCTGTTGCAGCCTTGTTTGGTATTTACATCCGTTTCCTGTTTGTTTTGTAGGTCACTACAACATCAACGATTCCCTCATCAAGGTGTCTCCCGAAAGTGTAACACCTCACTTCAAGTCAAAGACCTTCTGCCTAACAGGGATGGACGGATTTATTCCAGAGCCTGCAACCTATCAGCCACATAAACCTACCAAGCAAGCAAAGAAAACTCCTTTCAGGTAATTCCAGCCTGGAAGACATGCCACTTTCATGGCACATAGGAAAATATGTCAGGCAGCAGAGCAATCCCACAGCGTCCCACTGTGTCGCCTGGTCCAATGTGGCCAGTTATTGCCACAGGTTTACAGGAATGGGCTCAGAGGTGGAAGTATTACAGTGCACTGCCCTGAAGGGGAGTGTGGGCTGATAACACCCTGGAGCAGTGTATCAGAGGTTCCTGTATCAGATGATCTCTCAGACATTTACAAACAGTAATTAAATACTGCACCACCCTTATGATGTAGGGGTAATTTCTTATCCCCATTGTACAGAGCAAGAAGCCAGAGCACACATGACCTGGAAAAAGATCCTTCTCGTCCCGGGCAGAGGCTTTAAGCAGCAGGCTGTGTTTCTTCTGCATTGCCAGAGCCTAAAATCACCCCCAGAGGAACACACTGGGCACGAAGAGCCAAATCTGGGGACCACTGGGCAGGAACGGTGAGGGATGCTCGTGTCTGCACAGCAGCTCAAGGAACCTGATGGGTAAAACACGGGCATTTCCTCAGCCCCTGCTAAGGCTGGGAATTGGAGCTGCAAAGAGGCTTGTAAAACTTTCAAGTACTTCCTTCAAGCCAGAACTACCATTCCCACATATTCCATCCTACAGCTTGTTTCAAGAAGATTAAAAAGGCATGAAAGGAAACTCCCTTCTCCCAAGCCCTCCTCCCCCTCACTATCCTTATGGGAAGACAAATAAATCTGCCTATCAGCAAATTGTTTGAGTAAATTTATTGTCACCATGCAGTGACGTTGCCTGGCCTGAGATTAAGATCAACAATAAATTCCTGACCATGGAAAAGAATGAGAACATGAGAAAGCCCACGGCTTTCCTTACCCAACAGGTGTATCTTTACTACATCTCTCAGCAGTTGTAACTTATAACAGGGGTTTTGTAAAGAGAGTGGGAAGCTGTGGGCCGGGAGGGAAGCAATGCCAAGGCGCGTTTGATAAGGACAGAGGGCTAGAGGAACGGGCAAATTAAATATGAGGAGAGAAGATCATCAGTCTGTATTATCAGAAAACACAAAAACACCCCACGCCCAACTGTGGGGTTAGAGCCTGCTCCCTCTCCCGTTTCAGTCAGTGGGAGAGAATGGGAGGAACTCCCAGCTGGGGTCGTTTGATGTCGCTGTCTTGGTTTCAGCGCTCGTCCTGGAGCAGCTGAGCAGCCAGGTCTCTGCAGAGCTGGACCGCTGGCGAGTCTTTTTATTTTACAATAAACAAAGCGGCTGTCTAGGGCATTGCAATTGAACCCCTTTTCCCCCAGATCATTTCCCAAAGATTTTGGCTTAGGAGGATAAAGCATCCACCTCCCCAGGGCACTTAACAGAAACCACAGCTTCTATTTCCAGACAAAAAAAGCCCATCAGTGTGCGACAAGTTCCTCAAATCTCTTTTTCTCCTGACAGGCAGAAACTCTGCTTGACTCTGCTTCAGCCATCCTGCCTTGCAAAGACCCTCCTTCACCTGGGCCTTACAAGGGGTCTCCAAAGCAGGGCTGCTCGAGTGCTCTGTTGGTCTTAAACACAGGGTGATGCCAGAGTGCAGATCACGGGAAGGGTTCCCTGGGCCAGGGAAAAATTAGGATTGTTCTGAAGTATTTCTCACTACTAGCGACACCAAAACACAAACATGACTAAACAGCACTACTGCCCATTCAACAGGAAAAAAAAACAAAGCATGGAAATCAGGAGAGCTCACCAGCAAAGGTGTGTGACACCATTTCTGAATGGCACTTAACTGGCACAGGGCATGTAGGACATTCTGTGAATGGGGACAGTGGGATTATAACGAGCATCAAGTGTCTAAATCCTTATCAGATCAGAGCATAGCATCTCCTGACACCTGTAGATGATCCAATATCGTTGTGAATCTGGGCTGAACGGTCTCGAAAGGGCCACACAGCAGCAGCACAGCAGAAGCAGCACTAGAGTCCTGACTACCAGCTCCGTCCAACTTGCCCATCCATATTTTAGAAGCAAGATTGAAAAAAGCGTGTTTGCGATGTAAAGTCGCTGGCTGTCAGTGTGTTTGACAAACAGGTTCTGTGGGTTCTGGTGCAGGTGTAAAACTATCACATAATTCTGGCTGTTGGTACAACAGACATTTCACCTGCGATATTTTTCTGTTTGATTGGAACAGGAGCACTTGCTGGGGCGGTGGAGGGGGCAGAAACGTGCCTTCTTGCAGCAGAGAGAGCTTCCATCCCCAGCTGGAGAGCGGCGTTACAGAGCACCTCAACGCAGTCTCTGTGGTTTTACAACCTCTCGAGCTGTCCTGTCCTCCACAGGCTTCACCAGAGCTTTCCTGACATAAAGCTGAGTAAAATGGGAGAAGAAACACATCCTGCGGCTTGTAATCAGGAAATGCCTGGTGAAGTGGGAGGAAGGACCCACCCTCAGTGAGGAATGGGTTAAACACCACGCTGACTTACAGACCTGCCACCAGCCCCTCCAGCCAGGACCAGAGGGCAGCTGCCTTGCCCCTGCAGGCAGTGGTCACATCTCAAGGTGTTCCTCAGCTGCAAAGGGACAGCTCAGACAAGGAACAGTGCCGAGTTCCGACCCTCTGACACCGGCATCGGTAAGGGAGAGGCAGATCAGGGACAAATCCTGCCACAGCCTCCTTGGGTCACGCAGTTCTCCGCTGCACGGGGACAGAGCTCGTCATGGGGTGGAGGTAGAGCTTAGCTCAGCCTGGGTGGATCACATCCCTCCGTGCCCGTGGGCTAATTGTTGCCAGGCGCAAGTAACATTATTTTTTCAGTTAGTCAGACTCATATTCCTTGCCCTGTTTACTTCTTCTAAGATTCTTCAGTCCTTCTGGGGGGTTACTGAAGGGCTGGAAAAGCAGACAACAGCAATACTGCTGTTATTTCTGGTGTTTGAATTTACCCAGCTGCAGATTTTGTACCAGTCACAAGCAGCCAGAGAACGGGCTGGTGCCATTAGTCTGTCCGGAGCCCTTGCAGCAGCACAACCTGGGTACTGGGCTTTCCTGGAGCCACGTCCGGATCGTATCCCAGACTTGCAACGCACCGTGTCAACACGCCAACTCCCCGAGAGCTGTTCTGCTGACTAAGCTGGGACAATCCGCAGCCAACGTAAATCGGCCTCTTTCGGTTAAGGGAACAGAGCTGGGCCAGTTTGTTCATGCTGAAGATCGGGCCCAGAGTTGTTAAGGATGGTTACCAAAATTAATTAAAGAGGAAGGGAATGGGCTAGAAGTACCTTCTGCAGACGGCAGAGAAATGCCATCTTTCATTTTCCTCAGCCTTTTATGTGAATTTTATTAGAAACCCGTGCAATACCGTGTGAACGCATGGAAACAGCAAGGGGACACCATCGTCACAGACATCGTAGTCTTTGGGCTGTTGATAGAAAAAAAAACCCACGTCTCCTTTCTACACTGGCCTGAAAAAAGGGGAAGACAATTCCACTGCATCAAAACTCCCACTCATGTGATTAGAGGTGACTCCAGCCCTTTGCCCACAAGGATGCACGATACCTACAGGACTATTCTGCACTACGGCACAGCGAGCAGAACTCCAGGGGGGCCAAATACTTCACGATTAAATCCCTCGGTGGCTGACAGGAAGCAGCAGCATTATTAAAGGCTGGTTATTCAGCAGTGGTTGAAGCCTGGGCTGTTTGTGAGGAGGGTCTCAGTGTTTCCTGGAACTCTGGATAATCCCTTGTCCAGAAATCACAGTCGAATGTACGATCAAGACAACCCTCAACATGGTAAAGCTGAACCAAAGCCTGCGCACACCAAACGGGAGCACTAAACTCTAATTCTATGGCCAAGGACACTTTTGAGCTGAAGATATCGGGACATTCACACAGGCTGACGGGTTTAGTACCAGTCCCATCACTCAGAAACTCAGTTATATAAATCCAGGGAATCACCCGAGGAAATGGGAGAGAAAGCAGAGCAAGGGGACCCTCGCTGGCCGCATTAAAGCTCTCCACAGTGTCAAACAGATGCCAGCAGAGTTTCATTTCCCTCTGTCTTTGATCCTCTCCGATACTCAACGCAGCACCAGGGCATCTCCGAACACAACGTGTGGGTGTCCTAACAAAACACCGGATGCTGTTTTTCCCTTTATAGCGATGGAGAACCACACCACGCACCGAGATCCTCAGCTGCTTGGTTGATGATGCAAGGAATGAATAAGCATGAATAAAGACACAGAAACTGGGTGTTATTTGTCGAAGTGAAAAGCAGAGCCCTCCACCCAGCGCTGGGGATACCAGAGCTCTTGCACAACTCGGCTCACATGCTGCTGTTTCTCTTTTTTATGCATCTGTGTCATTGCATTTATTCGCACGGAGCACTCAGGCAGTATTCCTTCTTCTACAGCTATGGTGGGAGGTGGCTGCCAGAGCTGGGAGCAGCAGAACCCGGACACCAGAGCAGGGTTCCTCAAACAGGACTTGGGTCACGCTCTGCAAAGCCAACTCACCATGAGCAGCCCTGTCCTCAGCCCGCCCCAGCTGGCTGGTAGCTCAGCAGCTCATGAGCGGTACTTGGTGCAATATTTGGAAGATGATCCTTAGCTAAAGAGGATTGAAATCTTCCAGTTTTGTAGATGTTGAGTAATTACTACAATTAATGAGAGTTGCAAAAAAAAAAAAACTTCTCTTGGTGCTTTCATCTGATAAACCAAAGAGAAAACAGGTGCTGGAGACTGAGCACGCCCATTGGAGACATTACCCTGGTGGGGAGCCCTTTCTTATCAGGGTAGAGATACGGGAGAAGGGCAGCATGGGCAAACCCTGCAGCTCTGCCGCTCGCTCACTCAAAGGACGGACATTGGGTTTGCCCCATGGCACCAGGTCTTGGTGCAGCTGGAGCACGATCCCTGTGCAGAACACGTGTCACACCTCCACGGCGTGTGTGTGCCCAGACACCCTCCGCCGCCCGCCGGGTCCGTTTCACGAGCCAGTTGGCTCGAGCGGTTCTGACTTGAGTCAGCACAAACCAGCTGCCGACTGTCCGGAGCAGACACCGCTCCAGAGGAAGCTGCTCCCCTCCGCCAGCACGAGCCCTTTGCAAAACACAAGTGGGTTCGTACTTTCACACGACCTTTGTTCGCTCCGAGGTGAATCGCCTTCATCGCTCCTATCTTAATCTTCAAAAGGAACTGGTGGGCTCCGGGCAAAGAGTCAAGAATGCTTTCAGATATTTGGGAGCTCTGCTTTACGCAACCTCTCCAGCAACTCGCCTTTGCTGGAAGGGATGAACGATACTGGGCCAGTCAGCAAAACACCCACCCTCGGCAGGGGTGGCAGGGGGTGGTGACTGTCTGCTCTTACGCTGGCGTGAATCAACCGGCGCTTCCCTGCGCACAGCGGCGTTACCGTGAACTGAGACCTGGCAAAGTCAGGATTACCCAGAACCTGCACGGAAAAAGCACCCAGTTCTCTGCCTCCATCCCACCAACGGAAAGTCGTAGGGAAATCATCTGCGCAGTGCGGAGCTCCAGCCAGGGCAGTTCTCACCCTGCAAAACCTTGGACAGGTTCGTAGCTGGTGTGAAATGGAGCACTGTAAACCCCAGCAAAATTCATCCCTGTTCTGCTGGGAACCTGAAGTTACCAGTGACGTGATTTTTGCTGTTTTAAATTAGGAGTAACACCACTAGAATCCATGGAGTTAGGCTAGTGTAACCGAGAAGAGAATCAGACGGGTAGCGCCATGTTTACGCTGGTAGAAAGTTACCCCAAAATCAGACTTTTAGTGCAACTAATTGCAAGCTGAGAGGTCACCAAGAGCCCATAACATTGTGTGCACAAAAAAACCCCACGGTTGCCTGCAGCCCCCCAAAATCCGTACTGCAGAGCAAGCTGCCTCCACCAGCAGGGCTTTTGCCAAGGCCCAGCCTCTGCCAGGGCATCAGCAGCTCCCTGGGGAGAGCAGCAGCACCGTGCGGAAACCCAGAGCACCCAGTGGGGTATCCCAGCTCCATCCATCGGCTGTTGGTACCGATTCCTCGTGCTCGGGCCTCTCTGACGATAAGGAGGACGCAGTGCTTCCCCTGAACCACCCACCCCCTTGGATCTAAGGGTGTTGGGTGCTCCCTCTCCCACAGGCAGTGGGAAACCTCTGTTCTTACCTGAGCAGCCAGCACGTGTCCAGGTGGTCAGGCAGGATCGGTTCACCCTCCCCAGGCTCAGCCCTGCGGAGGCAGCGCAGGCAGCGTGCCCTGCGCCTGGAGCCCGGCTGCAGGACGGAGCCCCTGCAGCACCTGGCACACCAGGGTGACAGGGGGATCTGTAGGTCTCACAGCCATCAGTGCTGAGCATTGGGGGATTCTCAGGGTGCCCGTTTTTACCAGGAGCTGGAATTCTGCGGTAGCCGGACTGTAGGCACGGCCTCGCAGAACTACCACTGAATCAGAGAAATCCTGCTGAGGAAGGAGTTTATGATGAGAAGATGAAGGAGTGCAGAGTGCTGGGAGAGATCTTCAAAGGTTGATAAGCCTTCAAACTTATCTGAGCCTCGTCTTAGAGGCCCTCCTCATCATGATAACAACTTAAGTAATCCAAAATTCAGCAGCCTGATGCATTCCAACATTTCAAAATCCCCTTCCCAGTGGGAGTAGAACGGCTCTCTCTGCCCCAGTCATGGGACTCAGGTGCATCTCTCTTTAACAGGACAGGAAAAGCAGAGGATAAAGAAGAGGGAGGAGGAAAGTCCCCAGTTTTCACTGGTGAGAGGATTAATGAGAAGATGCAGAGCTCCCTTGGTATTTTTTTTACCCAAACAGGAAGCAGCTGCAGGCAATTTTGGCACAGGGGTGAAGGATTGGAGGTTGAGAGGCAGCAGGTGTGAGGGGTTTAAGCAGCTGGTGCAGCACATGGAAGAAGGTACCCAGCTGGCCATCTGGTAGCACCACCTCCATGGAAAAATGGAGGCTGAGCTGCTCCTCCTTTGAGCAGAAAGAAACCAGGGCATTTCTTTTTGACGTGTATAAAATTTCACCAAATCTGTGTGACGTAATCCCGCCATCAAAGGGATGTGCCTGGAACTGCCCAGTAACCTCCACCCGCCCGCAGCGCCGTGACGGCACGTCTGCAGCAGCGGCACAGATCCGGCGGCGATGGCCCAGCGTGCAGGAGCGGGGGTTTAGGAGGAGTCCAGGTGCCGATCCGTGTGTACGGGTGGAAGCAGCAGCTGCAGACATGAGCAGACCAGCAGCGCTTCCCGTCTCTCATCCCTTCACGGAGAGACAGTTCAGACGGACAAACTCCTCACGCTGTTGAACAGCACATGGTGCAAAACCAACCCGGAGCCCTTTCCGTGCCTCTGAGGTCACCTCCCTGCCCCGGCTCCTTCCCGGCCCTTCTCCGAGGCCTTCCCAGCTCCAGCCTCCAGAGCCGGGTGAAAACAGTTCACTTTCCGTCTTTGAACCTTTATTACTACGGAAAATCCAAAACAACAAAACCAACAACACAGTTACAAAAGGAGTTCACGGAGAAACGTGAAGCAGCCTGTGTTTGAAATGCTCTGTGTCACCGTACTGAGGCAAATACAAAACAATGCACATTTATACAGATATAAAATACAAAAGGAACGAGCCATCGGAAATGTATCAACAAGGGCTTTGGAGGCCTTCGTGGTATTTACACCCAGGGATGCCCCCACGGCAGGGTGGGGGGCACGGGAGCAGGCAGTGTCCGTTTGACAGCGAGTTTTAAAGGCATCTGTGAAAAAATCTGTGGGCAGGGAGAAGCTCAGAGCTGGGCTCAGCCCTGCTGGAAATGGTTTGAAGGTTCTGCATGACTGCTGGTTTGGGAGAAAGCCAAAGCCAAAGGTTGGATCCGTCACGGGCCGAGGCACACAGCGAGCACAGGCAGTCCCTGCCCCTGCCCAGGCTCCGACAGCCGTGTCAGCGGAGCTTCGTGTTCCCAGCTGTGAAACAGGTGCTCGCCAGAAGGGAATAAAATAAAATAAAAAAAAATAATAATAAACTCAACAGAGAGAAGTTCCATGTTCACATCGATAACACATCTTCCAAGTGGTCTCCGGCCCGGCACCACGCGGCTGAGCCCTCCCCAGTGTATTCAAGTAAAGGCAACAGTTGAGGCATTGGGCTGAGTTCCGTTGGGTCAAACTTGCCGGCTTTGAGAGAAGTCCCAGTAAGTGCTGCCTGCGGCTCTTTATAGCTCCTTGAGGATGATCTGGAACTTGTCCTCTGCTTCCACCATGTCCAGGAGAAAGGCCATGTGGTTGCTGTAGTGCTGGATGATGTTGTTGTCCATGTTCACCAGGATCCTACAGGAGAGGGAGAACGGCTGGGTCAGATGCAGCACAACGAAAGGTTTGCAGAGCAGCTGAGTCGGGAGGGCCAGGCATCGCCGCACACTCAGCATTCCCAGTCGTGAACTGGGAATGACACCACTGACAAAGCCTCGTGGCACGGGGGTGGCCCTCTCCGAGACGTCTCCACACAAAACTCCCATGAAAAATCGACGTTACTGCCCTGTCATTGATCAGCGTCACGTCACGGCAGCCGTGCCCCTCGCTGCCGCTGCCGGGCTGCTCCGGGAGTCACGGCCCCGCGCCAGCACGGGAAGGCACCGCGGTGCCCACCCTGCCCACTTTGAGGGGCTCAGCCCCTCCAGTTAAAGCCACAACACCACGGAACATCCTCCAGAGCTTTTCGCAATTCCACCCTCGACATGCCCAGGCCCAGCCTTCGCTACACAGGCAAATTAATCTGGATCACGGCGGGGTGTGAATTCAGAGCAGAGTTGCTCACTCCTCGCTTCCTGCCTGGGTGCTTTTAGGGGAGCATGATTCCAAACAAGCTGAGACGGCTTTGGGAGTAGATGGAAGCGGTTTGGAATAGGACACCCTTCTCCTACCCAGAACAACCTCCCATGCAGACGTGCCCTGAGCATCGCCCGGGAGCCCTCTCTGTGAGAGCACACACGGGCGGGCTGCGCGTCGGTGGCAAATTCCTGCCCGTGCTCAAGGGCACACCTCCAACCCTGCTGCACATCACACTGACCTGGAATCAATCACGTGGAGACACACGGAGAAGGAAACATTTCAACAGCTGATTTAAACCTGAGACTGTAGTTCTGTGCCAGGCAAGAGCCCCTTGTTGTCATGGACGTAACGGGGCAGCTTGGCATCATCCCCCTGCGTTCCCATAAATTAGATGTGAAATTTGTACCAGTTTGGAGGGAATGAAGAGAACAAATTATCTTTCTTTGCAGAAAGCGCATCCCCTCCAGGTTCCTGCTGGGGTCATTAATGGGGCAACAGCATTAATGGTGCAATGCTCCACAAGCCAAGATTAAACACAACAAAAAGAAAAGGCTGAGCATCTGACAAATCTCACAGTTTAACAAGCACAAACACGCCCCCGTGTCCTTCCGGGGAATGCCTTGGAGGTCAGTGCAGCCAAACCAGGCTGCAGGAACTGGTGAAGGTGGGAACTCTGCCCTCCTGTCCCATGTGTTCTGGTGCGAGCTTTGTCCCAGAGCTCAGCACTGCGCTGCCCTTCGGCAGAGCACAAAACACTTGGCCAACAGGTTATTCATTCCGTCACGGCACTGTTGGGGAAGGGCATCCCACCCAGTACAGGGGGAGGCTGAGACACAGGGCCTGACACTGGCCAGGGGTCTTCCTGGTGAATCGTAACCTTCATGGCTGCATCTCACCTCGTCACGCTGGACAGGAACGGTGATGGGGCTGCCTGGGGGCAAGGGAGCCAGGTCCCCACGCCCTGGATCCCAGGGAGCCAGGTCCCCACGCCCTGGATCCCAGGGAGTCTGGTCCCCTCGCCCTGGATCCCAGGGAATCTGGTCCCCTCGCCCTGGATCCCAGGGAATCTGGCCTCCGACAGGTGCCCCCAGAGCGACAGCGTGGATACCCAAGGGTGGGTCATCACAAAAGAGCTGCTCCTATTATCTCCGTCTGTCTTAGTGCAGGAAGCCAGAGGAGTCACCTGTGCCTCTTGCTACTGTGCTTCCATCTGATTTCCCAACCACAACAGATTCGAGGGAGTTCTGATCAGGAATCTGAGCCCTGTATTGTTTTTTCTAGACCAAACCTCACCACGGTACGAAATTACTCATTACTGCTCTTGAGTCACCCCGAGACAAAGTTCATCTGAATGAGCTCATCACACCAAGGCGCCCATGGCTGATGGTGGGCCCTCACCTGCTGTAAATCCAGGCAGCACCACTGAGCTCCACTAGTTTACACCAGATGAAGATCTGACCCTCAAGCTGTAATTACCGAGACAGGACTGTTTAGGGTGGAGCAATAGAATAAAATTATTCAAAGGAAAATTAAATCTGGGGAGCAGGAACCAGCGCCTGACCTTGCCACCTAGAGACTGGAGAAGATCTTCTGTGTCCCCCACACTTCAGCAGTAACCTACGGCATCAGTCATGTCTTTCATTAAACTAGGTGTCAAATTTGGGTTTTTTAATCTGATTTTCAGGTGTTGCCTTTTCTTTTCATTAGATATCTCTTTGCTCCTCCATTTTGCGGAAGAGATGGAAAGAACATCTGCCTGTTTTCCCTCCCAGTCATCACTAAACAACATTCACTACTTATCACATCAAGTAATGAACAAAACCAAAGCAAAACAAAGTAGAGGTGGCCTCTCCCCTAAAGCAGTGCCATTTCCTGGTCCACCTGCAAGCTCATCAGTGCTGGGATCTTTCCTGCCATGCAGATGCTCACAGTCAGCTGGTTCAGAAAACTCCAGCCCAAGGTGGAGTTGCCTGAGAGGAGTTGTCTGATGACAGTCTGATGACCTGTGATGGCCACATCACAAGCCACCACCACAGCTGACACACCTGAGTTTTGGCTCAGACCTGAAGCTGTAATAATAAACTGACCACCCCTGTCCTTTGCAGTTGTTCTTCTTCAACATCAGACTCTGACTGAAGGTGTATGGGACAAGCCTTCTCTTGAGGCCAAGAATGTTGCTTGTTTTCTTTGGGGAGAAAATTTCCATTTCTGGGGCTAGTGGATGAGCAGCATCTGACAGCACTGAGGGCCCTGAGTTCAGGAACAGGTGGAAGAGCCTCCTGACAAATTCAGATACCTCACTGTGGCCCATCCATCATTTCAAAATTAGGACCATACCTAAAACCCGTCCTAAATGGGGACAGGTTGCTCAGTTGTGGATTCAGAGGTGAAGGGGTTGTAACAGCTCCCCAGATCAGTGACCCCACATCACAGCACGGAGGAGAAACCACTGCCTTTCCCCTTCCCACCTTGCAGCTGCCTCCAAGCCTCACTTTGGCTTTGCTCCCCTTGAAGCAAACAGGCTGAATCCCATGGGGATCAAGCTATGGTGACACCAAATGAGTTGGAAGATCCCATCCAAGGAGCCTTAGGACCTTCTCATCTCACCATCACCAGAAGGCAAATGCAGAAGCAGAGCTCTGGTCTAACTCTCAGCTCCCAAGGACTCTGTTCCCTTGTTTTGTTACGCAGAGGACCTCTTTGGCGGGCCACGCTCGTGAGAGCGGCACGGCTGGATAACGTGGGACCTGTCAGCAGCCTGGCATTTCTGCCTGTCCCTCTCCACGCTCAAACTCTGGACCAGGGCCAGCAACAACAATGAGTTCATCTCCCAGGCAGTCGCTGCTGCTTGCAAAGCCTGATCGTATCTCGCTCGCTCTGCAAGAAGGGCTCTGGATTTAGCCTTATGAAAATAAGCTTGGGAGTTTAGGAGTTGTTCCCTTTCCATCAGCTGAAGGGAGAATTTGCTGCCAGAGATGGAGGCAACCCAGAGGGAGTTCTTAGTCCAGAAAACATTTCCAAAAGTAGCACTTGGCTCCACATCAGACCACTGTCCTACACAGAACACTCGGCGGCTGGTCCTCAGCTCATGCAAACTAGCACCATTCCCTCTCAGCCATGGGGCAGATCCACATGGATGGGTCACTAATGACCACCACGTTGACATCACTTGAGAGGCCGTTTCACGTTTCCTGCAGACCTCACCCGCCACCCCTGCAGAGCTACGCCCATCTCCCAGCAGCGCCTGACAAGTGTCTCAGGTGGGACCTGCGTCTCTGCACTGGGGCTGCGCAAGAGTCACCAGTGCCCAGAAGGGTCTGATCCCTCACTCCCAAAGCGAGGGTGAAGTTTTCTATTGAGCCCCCTGGTCTGGGGATGGGATGGCAAAGCTGGGAACAGACACTCCCCTCTCAGATCTCTTTTCCACCAGGGCTGCCCATGCTCTTATTTAGCCCGTACAGTCTCTTTCCAAGCCAGGGACATTTGAGCACTTGGTTTGGAGAAGCAAACATTTATACCTCTCTGATGACAGTCAGATAAGTTCTCCATAACCTCAGGCTTTTAGACTGAGACACAAAGGATCACCCATTAAACTACCCAAACAATTCCTCCTTCATCCAACTTCCTTTCCTTGGGAGACTTTACACTCCAAACAAATATAATACAAACAAGCATTATCCCAAATCTTTAAAGCCCAGAAAGATCCAAGTTTTATATGCTCCAAATAGCACAGGCTCACATGGCTTTACTTTTTATTATCTTGTTAAAACGCTGTTTCAGCCTATGGCAGGGTACCAGAGGGAAGGGGGCTTTAGAGGCACAGCGTAAAAGCAGATGAGAGATTAGCTTACCCTCTTTTGCATTTTTTGTAGACTTTGTAAATGCTTTCTTCAGGAAGCCCATACTTTTCTGAAATCTGTGAGAGAAAACATGGCAATTCTTTGTACTTGTAAAATGAAATTCCCATGATAAAGATCAACGATAACACTGAGCCAGGGGTATTCAGCAGCACGGGATTCCCCCTCCCTTTTAATCAGGAAAAAAGGGCCAAAGCAATGATCTGAACGGGACAACTTGAACAGGGCTGTGCCTGGTGGTGGGCAGACGGGCAGGCTGCAGCTTGGCCTTGGTTCTCTTTCTGGCAGCTGCTGCCAGGCCAGGAACCTTGGGGAATAACCTTGATTTTCTTTCTCTCATTCTCTGGCCTGTTTGGGGCTTAATGCTTCAACCTGCTGGGCACAGGCAGCTCTGAGCTTTTCCTTTGCTGGTGCATCCAAAGGTGAGCGAAACTACAGAAGGTGCTCGACTATCTGCTGTGGGTGTGTCGGGCTGCAGCTTTTCCTTAGGTTTTAGCAGATCTGCAAAGCTTCCCAGCAGACCTCTCCTAGAACAGTTACATTCTTAGGATGACAGGAGTTTTGTAGCCTTTCCACAAGCATTTTCTGAAGAGGTTTTTGACTCTGTGGTGAAGGATGGGGGAGGGAGAAGATGGCAAAGAATCCTCTGTGCTGACATTTTTCAAACTCTCTATTTTTAAAAGTTTGTAAAACTAACAAAGCTTAAAGTGCAGTCATAAAGCCACCCCAAATCTGAGAGGTTTATTGTTTGTTTCTTTCCCAGCAATCTCCGAAGAGAGGTGGGTTATCAGAGATGCTGCTGATAATCATCACAGAAATATGTCTGTGTGCTTCTCAAACACAACACAGGCAATTCCAGCATGAGGCCAGAACTGGCTTCAGATTGCACATCTACAACCTTGAGAATGGAAAGGGTGTTTTACAATGGAAAATATGAATGTGTTGTCACAAGAGGAGACTGACATTATGATTTGGACAAAACATCTTGCCATAAGGTGTATTCTTCCCTGCTGCAGCACTAGCAGCACACGGCCCATGCCAGCAGCTGTGGGGAGAACTCGCCTGCTACTCACAATTTCCATTTCCACTCTCAAGAGAAAGCAGACATGAGATATAAGCAGTCTTACATCCAGCTTCCTATATACCAAGTACCGTTGCCCTCTTATCTGCAGTTTGTTCACGTGCCACAGTTCTTTGATAACACTTACAGCTGTTCTGAGGCCCTGGAGATCTGGTGTCTTCAACATAAGAGCATCAAACACTTCCTCAGACTCCCTCCGCACGTACAACAAGACTGAAATCAGAGATAAAGCACAGCACGGAATCAGGGCTCTCCTCAGAGTCATGTGGGCTCATGTAATTCAAGATCCAAGGTTACTTGAATCAAATGAGACACGACATTCAAGAAGAGTTCCCATCCCAGGGGTTACCTCTCTGAGGGTCTTCTTCCTTGGTTTGCTTTGGAGGTATCGGGTCAAACTCATCTGTGAATGAGGCACCACTCCGTTTCAAGGGCAGCCTAAGCAAAAGGAATACAATAGTATCAAGAGGACAGAACAATAGCAGTGAACAAAACAATTCCAGCAATTGGACTTTTGATTGAACAACCAATTACTCCAAACATCCAGCAATTAAATATTGGTTTCGTAATTACGGCAGCAGAATGTCCGCTGGAGTTGCAACTTCCTGCCTAAGGCACACAGGGACATCAGTGAGAGCAGGCAGTGGGTTTGGAACCGCATCACAAACAAAAGCCTTTTGCACCTTCACGGCATTGTTTCTCTATCGATATCACTAGACAGTGGATCAAGCCCAGTGTAAATACTGGTTCTCCCCACTCCAGACACATCACAAGTGTGATTTCTACTTCATTCCAGTTTATTTGACAGCAGTATCTGCCTCTGGTTACTTGAGCGCTTCACTGACAGTTCTGTGGTCTTTTTTTCCCCTCTCTTTCAAACACTGTCTCAACAAGAACAGCAGGACAGTCATGGACCAGACTCATGTTGGAGTGGCTCACTGATAGGGAAAGGAAGGTGTTTGTGTTTCTGCACCCCTTGAGTTCATTCTAGGCCAAGGTCTAAGTGTATTTTGACACTGAAGGGCATCAAGGAGACACTGTGCTGAGTTATTCTGCACCTGTAGGTCTATACTGCCTATGGATATCAAACAGCCATGACATACCCGAAGAAATAGAGCAGCTGATGGATGAGAAATACAAACTGCTGCATCCTTACCTGTTCGCAGAGTTGGGAACAGCAGGAGGGAGCACCTTGAAACAGAAAGGAAACACTGATCTTTTAGTTTGCACAGTATCACTGTGTGCCAGTGAAGCTGGGCAGGGGGAAGGCAAACATGGGCACATTTTAAACATGATTTCCCTCCTCCCAATCCATCATTTTTCCTATGCAATTAAATCAAAATATCTGTATGTGTATCTTAGATTAAATAAAACCTGATATAAAGAACCTATCTAGACGCCTCTCCTCTACCTAGAAGAGACCTGAACACATATCTAGCTAGACCCAAAAGCAAGCCAGAACTCATCACCTGCTTGGGATCAAGGACCAAGTTTCTCAGCCAGTTCTTTGGCTGTAAACCAGATTCTTCTGGTCCCTGGTTTTGATGCTGATGCATCAGTACAGCAGCCACTGCAATAGGATGCCACAGTATTGTCACCGATGGCTTCTTCCCTCTTCTTGACAAACTGAGACAGTAATTTCTTGAGGGAATACTGATGAGCTCTGGAGGACGCTGGGTCTAAGTTTCCTCAGGCTCAAGGGGATAAAGAAGGGCAGAGGACAAGTGAGAGATGTCCCACACGTGCAGGGACTGATACGGATGCGTTTTTCTATAGTTTACTTTCTGTTGATATTTTTGCTGCCACCCCAGTCCTCTGCGGAAGCTGCAGATGACACCTGTAAACCACAGGAATATCTGGCCGGAAGGAACCAGGAAAGGTTATCTTGCCCATCACTGTTGCATGACTATCTAGGCCACTCCTGACAGCCACGTCTTCAAGTTCACCACATTTCCACAGAAGAATTGTGGTGTGGTTTTGTTTTTTTACATAACACAAGTCATGTCTGGGGGACTGATCAGTTTGGAAATGATGTGGGTGACAGATGAGGGCCACGGGTTTGTTGTTTTTGAGAGGACTTACCGTGCCACACCTCTGCAGGTTTGAAAAATGGACGTTGGGGATAAACAGGACTGGCTGGGTTTCGAGGTCAGTCTCCGGCCTCAGGAACGTGATTTCATTCCCTCTGAAGCCAGAGAGCAAACAGCCTTTCAGACCTACAGATGGAAAGTCCAGTTCATCTCGGTTCAGATGGCAGTTTAAGAGGCAATTCCATGCAGAGAGGGGAAAGCACCCAGCCAGGGTGTCCCAGCAGAAATACCAGAAAAAGACAGGACCCTGCAGAACCAGGTCTTCAGGGCTTGCCCAGTGCTGTCTTCCCTAGGGAAGGCTCCCTGCCAAGACCCCAGGACAATTCAGAGAGGTTGGTTAGTATTAATAAAGGGCTTTGGGAGTCTTGGTAGGAGACCAAGCAAGGACCTGACTGACAAGCTATTTCTGAATGGTGCTGATTTCATCAGGCTTGGAAATACCCCGGGCCAGATCTTGTGGAAGTTAACGGATAAGCCTACATGGATTTCGACATGCTTCGGATCAGGTAACAAACGCTAGCACTGACCATTATTATTGGAGTCCAGGCATTTTCCTTTCCTTCTGAACTGTTTCCTTTCATCGTCCCGCATTTTCCTCTCTGCTCCCTGTGGAGAAGATAAGGCAAAAATTAGGACATTGATAGTTCTAACATTGTGAGAGGGTTTACTGGCCATCTCTGGGAGGGAAGCACACGGAGGTAAAGGCAGCCTTTATTAAAAAGGCTCATCTCAGAGACCTTCTACAGGCTACCCAAAACTTTCTGATACTTATAAATCAAAAAACGTAAACGTAAAATCTGCTTTTAAAAATGAAAAATACTGACAAAAATAGCTGTGAGAAATTTTTCCATGGGAAGATATCTGAGGCTGGGGAAGAACCTCTAGAGACATTCTCATCTTTTCTTCTGCTATTTAAAAACTTGTCAAAAATAGGAGTTTATTTATGAGGCACAATCCCACGCAGGTCTGACATGGGGAAAGCTTTCTAATGACTGTTCTTCTACAAAGGCCTCAGCAGTGCAGACACATCCCTGCTGTCCTGTCTCTCAGCTGAGGGGGGTATCCATCTCTGTTCCTCAGTCCTGACCTCTAGGCTGTTCTAGACTATCACAACCTTCCTGTTTTTTCTCCCAGAGTCACTGGCCACCAGTTTAAAATTCCTCTTGGACAACCTAGTGGAAAAGCAATGTTCTACCTTATCACAGAATATCTTGATTTGGCAGACTGCGCGGTGCACCAGCTGGCTGGTTCCGTTGCCATAGTCATAAGTGTCTATCTGGAGGTTGAGCGGGACACCTTTCACTCCTTTCTGGGAGGAGAAGTCAGTGCTAAGGCAATTCACCCCAATAAATACCTGCAAATAGGAACAGAGATTGATACAGTTGGTTGGTGCTGAAAACACTATTCTCAAACAGCAGTGAGAGCAGTGGGTAGGAACAAAAGCAGCTGCTGAGACACCCTTCCAACCCTCCCAGCACCAGCCAAGCATGTGAGCTGTTGGTTTCCCACCTGAGCACAACCACCGGTCCTTCCTAAACACAGTCTCCCCCCGACATCTATTGCAGCTCTCAGTCTCTTTATGAACACTGAGGCTATCTGCTCCCATGAGCTCAGGCACGCCTCAGACCAGATGGAAAGTCTGCCTGGGGATGTTCTCACTGACACTTCTGATCTTTCTTTGAACAAGGGACCCTCAGACAGCAATGTCCTGGAGGAAGGGAGGAGGGCTAGACTACAGCTTCAGGATCATAAATCATTGCTACTCATTAAATAAATATTCATCACACACTGGTCTCCTTTATCACGAGGATGGAGTTACCCCCAGTGGAAACTTTTGAAGAAAAGCTGAGCACAGATATAATCCACACTGTATCTCCAAATTACCAACTCATTTGTGTGACTTTGAAATTTCCCCTGGACTCTGGGGACAGACTGGCACCTGGAGAAGCTCCCACAGCTCCCTCAGCAAGGCTTTGGCTGGGGATTTCAGCCCTGAAACCTAACATCAGATATAGTCAGTACCTATATATGGAAAAGAAAACCACTTGACTGCGGTGTGAAGTTTAATTGCAAGCAGAGAAGTAGCAGGTGCTACAGACAGCCCAAATACCTGACCCCTCCTGTCGCGGCTCCCAGCCCTCGCAGCTCTCTGAAGTCTCACCTTCACCAGCCCCAGGCCAGTGCATGTACAGAGTTTCTGCTAAGAGTTAAATCCAGTTTTGCCGAGGTGCCCCTGAGGGCTTGCCACATACCTGACATATTTCCATTTCTGACAACTTTGCCTCGAAGACGTTTGTTAACCTCTTGGGTTGTAAAAGACCAAGGTCGCCTTTGGGCTAAAAGAAGGGCTTATTGAGATCCCAAAGCAAACCAGAGTTTTCCCAAGCTACCAGCTTCAGAGAGATGGGGTATTTATGCTTTTCTTTTTTCCTTAGTTACTTCATCTTTTTTCTATGCTACTTTCAATCCACACTAGATACAAAATGTTAACGAGAGACTCTGACGAGATGCAGAAGAGACAGCAGAGCTAGAAAGATGTTGATAAAAGCTTTACAGTTTTTAAGGTCAAAAGGGATCCTGTGACCTGCCTGGCTCCCTTCCACATCACACAGCCACAGAAGGGTGGTCAGTTATATCTGCGTTAAAACGCTGCTTTGAAAGGAGAGTCTTTGTTCCCTAAGCTGTGGTTTATTTAAATAGGCTTCACCTACATGTGAGCAGAGCCCTGATCTGGGCTGCCTGCTGCAAAAGGCTTTCTGCAGAGTTATCCATCAGCACTAAAAAAACATCTCTGAGCCAGTCTCAGGTGTAGCCAGAGTGTTTATCAGCTAATGGCAACGCTTAAACACACAGAGAAGCATGGTGTCCTTCCCCACTGTCCTGGCAGACAAACACTACCTGGGGCCACTGGAATGGAATTGTTTGGATTTGAAACTCTCCCTGTCTTTCAGCTGAGAAGTTGGGGCGGGGGGGCGGGCCTGGGCCTTCAGGAGGGAGGCTACAGTTTTGCTGTGGACCAAGGTTTCCCATATCCCTTCCACAAGTGGTTGGTACCTTCGCTTCTTCATGGATGTTCCATACGAAGGACAGTGCGTTGTAGGCTAACTCCTCAATGTTCTGCACTGTGTTGAAGTTTTCTTTACAGTCAGCTGAAAGGCAATGGAGAAGCAGTTTATACTCTGGCTGCAAAACTGGTTACATTCCCTAAGCTTTCCACTCCCCAAAAGCCTGCCTCTCACCGACTCCAAGGCTAAAAGATCTATCACAAGGACATCCTTGATACCACTGGATAAACCTTAGTGTGCATTTGTAAGGGACAGACCAGAAATGACTCAAAGGTGGCTGCTGACTGTTATTTGAGTCGTGATGTTATTCGAAGTCAATGTAAATTGCTTCTAAATTCAAACAACTGCCTGTCTCTGAGCCTGAGGTGCTCAGCTGGACAGACAAAGCATAACGCACACTGTAAAGCCTGCGTGGTGGCAATGGAGAAGGACAAGCAGTGCCAAAGCCTCTCCTAGTTCAGATTCCTAGACTCCAAAAGGCCATAGGTCACACCTGCCAAAACGCTTTAGCAGTTTCTCTCTCTGACTGAGGTTCTTCTTTGATGTATCTCGGGCTTCTAGTGCATGTCTCTGCACTTGGCAAACATCACCTTAAACCCGCAAAAGCTCCTCAGCCAGAAAGAATCTGAAGGCAGCAGATCAACCTGCTCCTCTCCACCTTCCCCCAGGGCAGATTCTGGAGCTTCCACTGTGTTATCGTGTACTGGAAATTCAGTAAAATGGTGCTAGAACTTATGAACCCCACCCAGCCACCACAATCAGACAGCCCCGCTCCTACCGACGTCAATGACTCTCTGCTTGGCGGTGGGCTGGCGGGAATGCCAGTGCTTCCAGAACTTGAGCTGCTCCGTTGGGATCTTTTCGTTGTCAAAAACAATCATCACAACACTCTGTAACACAGCAAGGATATCCCATGTCAGCATACACAGCAGGCTAACGCTTGGTGCCCTCATTGCCCTTTCCATCCAGTGCATCTGTGCCCTGGCCAAGGGCAGCTTAGTGTCATTCTTAATGTCTTATTGCCGGGGAAACTGAGGCAGGCAAGGCAAGGGATTTGAGCACAGTCATGCAGGCAGCGACAGAGCCAGGAGCAAAACCGAGATGCCCTGTATGCCCCTTAACTCTGCTGCCCATGAGTTTCCACTGACCCCGAGTCGCACAAGGACCCTGTGCTGGGGCAATGTCAGCAGTGCTTCAGCACGAACTAGGCTGGGGCAGCCTACGTGGTCTTTTTCTAGACATTCTTAGTTTCACCAATCCTGTAAGTCTTGAGTTGTCCAAAGTCTAGCCCCTAATACTGCTCAGGATTGGACAATCAGGTTTCTTTGCTGGGATTTCAAGCTCAGTTTAGTCTCAGGGGTGGCTCTGGGGTCTGGCCACACATCTCAGGAGCAAGATGGGGAACCTCTCTCCAGCTCATAAGTCTTCCCACCAGGGTTCCCAGCCAGCCAGCAGTGAAGGAGGCCTTTTGTGCATCCCTGACCTTACTGTGAAAGGTTTCAACTGCCAGGTAACATGAAGGCTGTTGCTGTGCATCAGAGGATTAGCTTGTTATGAGTGAATCCAGCCCATTCATCGCTTTAAGCCAACGTGAGCCACAAAGCCATTACTCTTCACATTCAGCTCTGTTCCTAGGCCAGTACAATTGCTGGATGTCTGATTACAGCATGTGTCAGCAAAATTGTCAGCTTGTCTCTTACCTTCACTTTATTTGAGGACAAGTGTAAACATTTGCTGTCTCCAGCTGTCCGCAGCGTGATGGGGTAGAACTGTCCTTTGTTGAGGTAGGCCATGGGAGAGTCCCCAGATTTGATGTGAATGGCTTTGGGTGACCCCAGAGTGTATTCAAAGTCACTTGTATGGAACAAAGAGAGAAAGATGAATAAGCACACGCTGCTGTCTCACTCCAAAAGCAAAACAAGGAGACATGTAAGTCTCCATCCTTACAGATGACAGGTTACAGGCACTGCACACAGGAGTTTCTGCTCTGTTCCCCATCTCACACGCCCCTACAGTTGTGATCGAGCACCTCCCAGCACAGCACGTACTGATCCTCCCCAACACCCTGGGGAGCAGCAGTTCACACATATCCTCATTTTACCCTTTAGTTTTGGCTTTAAAACCCCTGGACATTATTGTAACTGGTATTTTTCTATGGATGGCTACAATGGAACCATTGCACAATCAAAAGCCTAAACCAAACCAAAAATAGGCACCTGTGATGAGACTTTTAAAACATCCTAAACTCAGGTTCCTGTCTCCAAATTCACACCCGTAAATGGCTGACCCAGGAAAACCGTGTCCTAATGGGTCTTGCAGAAACAGGAGGACCTGCAGGACACTGACATCTGCTTGTTTATCGAGGTGCTTAAAATGGACTTGGAAACCCAGGTTGTTGAACTCTCAGTCTGGTGGGTGGCAACTTTAGTCTTTACAGAAAAAATTTGCAGTGTTACACAGGGGAAGGTGTCACTGTTGACAAGCAAATTTAAAAGAAGAGCCTGATTTTCAAGAAGCCCTGCTCTTGGGCATTCACCAGCACCTGTGAGCGTTCAAACCATAAGGGTACAGCTCAAGCTATTTTCTTCTGTGAGAAATCTGTGCAAGCCACCGCCTGTACACAAGCCTTCACATGGACCCTTCAAGTGCTCTGGAATTGAAGATCATCATATTCCTATTTAGTCACCAACCCATCTCTTTTTCCTGCTCCACCTCCCCTGTGATGCCATCTCTGAAGATAGGCTTGGCAACTCCTCTTATCTAGAGCCAGGGAACTTCAGTGCACAAATAAACAGCAAACAGAAACCCTCGCTCACCAACGCGAGCCGCTGTCTGTGTGAAAATCCCCACGTCTGACAGCTGAGTCACGGAGTCAGGTGACTCAGGAAGCAAATAAAAAGTGGGAGGTGGAATAATGTTACCTACTCGGAGGAGGTTTGATGCAGTATCTAGAGCAGGAAAGCTTTGTCTGAGAGAGGGGTGGAAAGGAGGAAGAAATCTCTCATGTTTTAGGAATGAGAAGCAGTGACACCTTCTAAAATCAAGGTTGACTAACAGTGCTAACCCCAAAGTGAGAACCTAAACCTTAGATTAGGAGGAGGTTGCTTATCACTCTCATCGACTGCCATCCTCATTTTCTCTGTCATTTACCCCACTCCAAGTAGCTTATGGAAAGATGGTGCAGACACCTGGATCTATGGGTACCATGAGGCCAAGCAGTGCTCCCTGGGAAGGGGCTGTAACACACAGCAAACCCTCACATGGAAGACCTCAGTGCCACATCTCCCCTCGTGCAGGTCAAGGTGCTGATGAGATGTGATCCCAACAACGGAAGCAGTCAGCACTGGATTTACACCAGTTTGGCCAACAGAATACAGTCTCTCTAGCTAAAAATATGAACTGGCACAACTCCATCTAGTAATTTGAATTCAAGATTGGGTTTGGCTCCTTTTCAGCAAAACATTTCAAACCCTAATCCGGGCTTCATACTACAAACACTAAAATTCATCACTGCTTTGTGTCTAAAAAGTCATGGAACAGCAACTTGCTCCTAAGACACCAGGGGGACGGAACTTGTCCCTGCAAAAGCGTGAGATCTGTGAGTTTGCAATGGTCATTGCCACGACCGGCATTGGGGCGCGGAAAGGGATGCAGTCTTTCTGCAGGAAAGGGATACAGCCAAGTGCACTGGAGACCCAGAGGCCACGTATTGGCAGTTACCTCTTGACACCGTCTGTAGCATAACTCTCGGGGCAGGGCGGCTCTGGCTGGGGTTTGAGGATGTCACTGAAGAGTAGCGACTGCAGACACGTGGAAACAAAACAGTCAAAAGCAAAATCTTCCATTGCTTTGTCCACCCACCTTCTGCCAGACATTACAACAGAGGCCACAGATAAAACACGGGCCCCCATTTCAAAGCCTCATCCTACTTCCAAAACCAACGTAAAAATCTCAACAATTCAATGCAAATGACATCGAGCTTTTAATGCAAAAGCAAAGCTCCCAGTGACTCCAGCATGAGCAAACCCCAAACCAGTGACAGCTTCATGCAGTACCCCCTGGGCTGCACCGCCGGCACGCAGCCCGCTAACAGCTCTGACCTCCTGAGGATCCTCTTTGAAAGTGCTGTCTGGCTGCCACCGCTGCTGTGGTGGGGCTACAGGGATAGTCTCGAAGAGGGAGTTCAGTGAGCTGTTGTCATATACATCCCCTGGAGGGACCATGTAGTTGTCTGGAGCGCCATCCAGCTTGCTAGTGCCCGGTGGAAGCATGGAGGGCTTGTGAGGAGCAGGGATGCCTTCAAGACTTAAGCCGTTCTTCTTCTGTGGCTCACAATATTCTTGGGTCATGGAAACATTTTCAGACAAGAGCTTCATGAGATGGGCTGAGCCATCAAAGGATGCAATCTCTGGGTCGTACTCCATTCCGTGGCAGTGCCTGGTGGAGAAAAGGTCCTGTCTCAAACCAAGGCAGAGGGTGGACAACCCCAGCAAGTTGTCTGAGCAGGAAGCAAGTGCCTTGATGTGCTGCTGGGAAGCAAACTGCACAGTCTGGCTGCCAGGTGACCCTGAGTCAGCTGTGTACATCTCCTGCTTGATATGGGAGATCTGACAGGCCCATTGGTGATCTCCACCCACATGCACACCTCTTAAGTGCAATCGGTAAGAGCCAGAGGTGTTCAGCAGATAAGGGATGATCACACAGAATCAGAGAATACAGTTTAGACGTGGTTGGAGACTGCAGATCCAGGGCCTACATCCATCATTTCTTTATTTAGGCTATTAAACACTTGGAGGAGCAGGGATCATGAGAAAGATCACTGCTATGTGGTCTTTCCATCTTAGTCTTTTTAAGGCTCATTGACATTGAAAGTTGATTTTTTTAAAAAAACATTTCCTTTTTTTAAAGGAAAGCTGATTCTTGTACAAATTCACAAACTCCAGGAAGCAAAACTCCCAGAGAACATGAGATGAGTGAAAAATTGACAGGGCTGCAGTATTGGAAGTGAGGTGTATGACCCAGACTTCAGAGCAGAAAAGACTAAGTATAGGAGCTATCAAGGGATAAAGACATGTACAAAAACACACTCTTGCACAGGGAAACCATCCTTTTGTGCAGCATCCCAAGAACCAGTCCTTTCTGCAGCAGTGACTCTGTGACCCTGCTGACTCTGCAGCCCTGGCTGAGCTGGGAAAAGGTGGCTGATTGCCTCTGTTACCATGCTCAGAAAACAAACCAGCCCCCACATTAGCAACCCGCACACCTCTTGGCAGCAGGAGCTACCCCTAAGGGAACAAGTAGCTCCCACCCACTCTGCTTCGAGAGCTTCACCTTCAGGTATGTGCTGAAATTTCTGTAGTTAATAAAAAAAAATCATACCACTGTCCAGAATGCAGTGGCCTTTCAGAGGGGAGAAAAAAGCTTAACTCAGCTTAATTATGAAGTAGGAATGAAGTATCGTTCAAGAGGCTTATTCTGTCAAGTAGTTAAAAACAGACAACCAGAAAAGGTTGCCAAAGTACACAGCATCCAGGAAGGGGAACTGAACTCATAGTGGCAAATGAGCCATTAATTTAATAGTTAATTATCTGAAAACCTCAAAGGACAAATGGGAGTCACTGGAAGAGAATCCTGGGAGACTGAAAGCAAGTGGAACAGAAATCCTTATCAGCCTAGTGAATGGCAGAGGACGTGGTCATTCCCTTCTGGCTGCCACTGCTTAATCCCTTTCCCCTTTCCAATTGTCACAAAGTAGGAAAAGAGAAATTCTTCGGATGCTGCAAATCAGTGCAACTCCTCTGAACGCAGCTAGACAGATCCTCAGTTGTGTAAATGGGTGTAGCTCAATTTATACCTGCTTGGGATCTGGCCTAAAGAATTTTAATATACGTCTCAGGGTTAATAACCTCCACTGTTGTTGGTAATAATGCTGTGCTTTGATGTCTATTTTATGCAAGCTAAGAGACCCATCATGCATGCAAGCAGCTGCAGGAGAATCAGACAGCTATACAGAGCGAAAAATGAAGCTAACCTCTTTCCTACTTCATTGCGCCCCATCATACCGGATGGAAGAATCCTCTTCTCCTTTGGGACCTAGAATGAGGCAGATCAAAGAGTTTGTTTATTGTTAGATTTTATTAACGGAAAACAGAGGCAAAATTCGCCTGGTCTGTGTAGCACGTGAGGTCTTACAGATGAAACACTGGGTGAAGAGTAAACACCAAGTGAGGATAGAGGAGATGAGAGTCTCTCACTGTTTCTGCCGTGGATTCCCAAGGTATCCTTAGGCAAGCCGCATCGTCTCGTTCTAGAAAGGACTTTCAAAAGCACCCAAGTGAATGGGAACATCAGTCCTATGGGGTTCAGTTAGGACTAAATCACATCCACATCTCTTGAAGCACCACGCTACAGCAACACTGGAAAAATAAAGGTGCTAGAGTCTGCAAAGCACATAGCTATTCCAGCTCCATGTCTCTAAAGCATTCCTGTTTCTTACTTGAAAGCTGCCGGGTAGAACAACCCACCAGGCTGAGTCTCAAGACACCCAGGTTCAGTTTTCCACCCTGTTCTGGGTTTCTTCTGCGGCATAATGGTGTTTTGTGCCTCAGTTTACCATCTGTGCACTGGGGATAACAGTGGCATTCCAAGCCTGGGGGTGTTATGAGGTTCATTGCATAAACGACATGGAGATCTCAGGACATGGGACCCTCCTAAGGTGCCTGAGCACACATTTTACCTTCACGCCTCTCCTCTGGGACAAACTCCCCCAACTCACCCAGCCCCAATGGGAACGTACCATGTAGTAGTCGTAGAGGAGGCTCAGGGCAGCCACGCTGTCATCATCTCCGTTCACCCTCATCATAGCTTTGGTGGCTGCGGTCAAGGGGTTCTCCAGGTAGGTTTTCCAGGCTTCATCTTCGTTGGTATAGGGGAATTTCTGGAAGTTCATGGTGTCATTCTTCATCAGACGCACAGATCTAAAACTGAGCCAGACAGAGGAAATGGGATGAAGGATACTCGTTTCCCACAGCAATTTCCATGATGCCCAGTTGAATACATGAAGGGCTTCTCAAAGGCACGGCTGGAATGGAGAAGGGATGCTTTCCTGGTCCTTAACTCCCAGAGTCTTTGGGATTACCAATTCTTCTGCCTGTAGCCATGCACCACGTTAGACCAGAGTGTCTCTGGTGGGAGGGTGCAGAGGTGGGTGTTCCCCTCCTGCCCTCCTCCTGCCCAGGGGTGCAAAACACCACATCAGCGTCTGCAACTGCTCCTTCCCCAGCAAGCACACGCTGCCAGCCAGCCAGCCCAGGCACTGCCAAGGTGGGATGTTGGTCAGTAACTCGAACACAACATGATCGGGAGACTTTGCATAATTTTTCCTTTAATTCGGAGCTAAAGGCCAGCGCAGCCCACAAATGTGAGTGATCAGAGAACCTGACCTACCCAGATGAAACCAAATCCCATCATTTTTTTTTTTCTGTAGTTCACGGGTTTTAAATTTAGTTCCAATCTAACTTAGGTTTTTTTCAATCAGTTATATATGATTTTACTTAGGGGGAAGTAGACAGGCAGATCACAACACCCTTCCTTCCACTAAAAAATTCCTAACAAAGGTGAGGCTCGTGGGACTACGTGAGCTGAGCAGCAACATACCAAAATAATACCCTGCCTGTCCTCTCTTCTGGCACTTTCTCCAGGTCTCTCCATCGTATGTTAATAAACTGTCAGACACTTAATTACCCAAACATTGGTCATCTTTCCTTTTCCTCCAGCAAACCCTATTAGCAGCCAGCACAGAAGAGCCTCTGCACATTCCCGGAGCACTCCGTGCTGCAGGTTCACCCCACGCAGCGGAGGATGAGTCAGTGGCCGTACGTCCTTCAGCCACGTCTACGTGATGTCACCACAACGGCTCATACTATTCATCATAAAAAACAAGCTTCGTGGACAAAAATTACTTTTTCATCGAAATGGAAACGTCCAGGAAGAGCAGACCAGTTTTTATTGGCAAAAGTTGTTTCAAAAAATTACAAAATTTAAATCTCCAAAGTTGCCAAGAGCAGAACTTTTTCAAATGCTGATTTTTTCTAATGGAAAGGCAAAGAAAATCTACAGGAATTTAGGTAATGAATGCTACATTTTAATGTTATTTTCATAAGGAATACGTTGCTGTCATTAAGCTACCCTCCATATGTTTATCGTAAGTCCTGGGCTAGACTTTCAAGTGAATCATTTGGAGAACAATAATTCCTCTTGAAAGGAATCTGGCACCTCTGAAACAGTTATTGCCAACCATGACAGACACTGCCAGCCTGTTTGGTGTGAGCTGCCCACACTGATAGGGTGAAAATCCAGGTGCTCAGCGGATGCTCTTGGGCTGGAAACTGGAAGGGTGCAGAGGTGGACCTTGGATGGGGTGAAGGATGCTGCTCCATCCTCCCAGGCAGCCCAGCAAAGACAGCCTCACTCCTGCACATGCACCGATTGCTCATGCTGCCATAGCTCCAGCAGGGAGCACACATATAAACCATGCATGGATAGTGGTTTTTTTTGGTGATGCTCCTGGATCAGACTCAAGAGCTCTCCTTGGCCGAGCAGAGTGGCAGCCCTATAATGGCACACAGTCTCAGAGCAGCACAGATGAAGCCACCAAGGGCTGCCTCTGCTCTCCGTGTTGCCTTTTTATTAAAGAATACTTTGCTTCCATAGAGTCCCCTCCACATCCGAGCTGCACAGAAGAGAAGTTGGTGACAGCTCTGCTAACGGCCCGAGGCACCCACGTCCCATGGGTTTCTCTGCTCACGTGGCAGCAGGTGCCTGAGCTCCGGAACGATACGGAGAGCAGCTGCTTCCATGTCATGGTTCTGGCCACCAGCAGCTCCCCTCACACGCTGGTGATGGTGTAACAGAGATGCTGAGCTTGCTCCTCTTCACCCTCACACGTTGGGATGAGACACTAACACCAGTTTCACCCCGCGCATGAAACTTCACCAGGTGCTTTGCGAGTTTCGTTGTCTTTAGCGTTTCTCACGCAGCTCTCCCTCCCCTTCAGTGCCGCTGCTGTCTCCAAGGCGAGCAATCGGCATGACTCAGATTTCACTGCTGTCGACTTGGCGATGGGCTGTTTGGTCCTGTCTGGACAGGCATCCTCACCCGTTCTCAATCCGATCTGCTCAAGGAAGAATAGGCAGCAACAGAGCTTGCTCTCAGGGTGAGACTCAGCTCCTATCACTTGCAATCAACATAGATAAACACACCATGGTAAGATGTAGCAACAAAGCATTCAGGAGCTTAAAAAAGCACAGATGTTACAAGGGAAAATGCTTTGGAGCTCTCTTCTCCCTCACCTGAGCCCTCAACTGAAGGACTCTCTGTTGTATGACTCTGTTCTACCTCCTTGTCATGTCGCTTTGGCATGGCACAACCACTGTAGGCAGAAGCAGCTGATGTTTTAGCACTTTATCACCTGGTCTGCAATCTGTAGGCAGAGGGAAGTTGAGGAAGGGCCTTGAAATCTCAACCACTTGCAGCTGTGTCCAGTTTATGAAGAAAGCAAGTTGTGTTGGTCCCAGTGAGCTTGCATTAACTCACCCAGCTGATGACTTGGACAAAGGTGACATGATGGGGATCACACATTTATTCCATCCTGTTTCTTTTCCAGAGTTTATTTGATCCCAAATAGTCACTGAAATACATTCAAGTGGAGCCAGGTGAATCACCTCAGACAAAACCCTGCAGCTAGGACAGCTCTGCAGAGGAGATGTAATGCAGACTTCATCCCTTCCTACTTTTCCAGGTCTGCTCTGCTCTGACCCTATTCCAGAAGATCAATAGGACTAACCAATATCTGAAGAAGGAGGGTGATTTGAGGAGATATGCAGATATGATGACACGTTTAGAAGCACCTTTTGGCCATCAGATGCACTTCAGTTCATGCAGCTTTGGCGTAGCGTCATGTCAGTCTGCCTCTACAGCCTACTTCCAACCCGGCAGTAGCAATCTGTGTGAAGCAGAGATGCAGGAAAGACACACTCCAAATCCAGATCCAAACACGCGTGACCTTTCCTTCCATCACTCCCTGCGATGCCCCTTCCATGCGGCTGTGCCTTGTTTGTCCACTGCAAACTGTCTGCTCTCCGTTTGGCAAAACAAACCTTCCCTTCGCAGGCAGCCGCGCTGGCGCAGGGGCTGAGCCCGAGCGAGGATGGGTGAGCGAAACACAAACACGCGGCACCGGCGGCCTCCCTTCTTGTGTGCACGGACTCACCTCGCTGGAGCCTCGGGGTCATGTGCGAAGCAGAGCATGATTTTGGGAAGGGAGCAGTCTATTTGTTTCCAAACAGTTTAGAATTTGACACAAGGTGATACCAGCCCCCCTTCCCCGCTCCATCCCACCCAACCTCTGTTTCCCCTACTGTAACAGTGGCCTCCTGATTACGAATAAACACTCAGGGCGATGCTGGAACTGGAGAACATGCCCAAAGGGTCTAGGTGGGGAGATCAGCCAAGCAGGAAAGAACCGCTTGTGTTCCTTTTGCCTTTTGTTAGGTTTCAGTGGGTGGTTTTGCCGGCCTTTAAGTTCTGTGTTGCTTGTCTTTGTTCTCTCCCCTATAACTGATTAGGCCTCCAACCTAAATATTAGCCATGCCAGATGCTGATGGCTACAGAGAAACATCACATTGTCAAAGGAGCAGAGAATCCATGGCAACCACCAGCAGGAATTCAAAGCCACAGAATAAAGGACTTCAGAGATACCCCAGGCAGTTCACGCTGGGGCTTTCATTAGCTCTGGCTTTGTGCATGGCACTCAGCTCCCTATTGAAACAGCCCTGACATTCCCCAGGAGCCTTATTATCAGCAATATGGAGAAGGATCGACACCCCGCTCGAGAGTGGGACTGATGAAGAGCAGCATTTACCATGATCGCTTTCTGGGGTTGAGATTTTAGCCTGTAAACCAGAACAGCATCCCAAAAAGTGGCTTCGCGACTAAATCCAAACTTCTCAGCAAAATTCTGATTTTACCCTATCTTTGCAAGTTTAATAAACAAGCACATCCGGAGACAATGTGACAGAACAGCCACCAGTAAGCATACAGTCACAGGCCCATTCACGCAGGCAAAATACAGACAGAGAAAGAACAAGGGGAAAAAAAAACACAGAAAGAAACACAACAAACACACGGACTAATGATGACAAATGTTGCCCAGATGCCAAGCACAATACAGCGTTGATGCACAGGCGTCAAAGGAGAGTACTGATCTCATGGACCCCGACCTGTGCTGTCTACCAGGCTGAAATATTTTCTCTGGCAGCTGGATAACAACGTGGCCTGTGTTACTGGATTTCTTCAGGGGCATTTCAGCAGCACGACCAGCCTCAGGGTAGTGCAGTGTGTTGACTTAGCACAACAGCTAGATGTTTCCAAGCCATCCCTTGGCTCTGCTTCACCCACAAAGACAGTGCACAAGCATCTCTTGTTCCTGGAAGCACATGGCCTGTGGCACATGCATGAGACAGGTCAACCCCACCACACTCAGCCACGGACCGTGCACAGACGCACACAACAGGGCATCGACCTGCATTTAATAAGCGCAGAGCAGAAATGTGCAGTGGCTGGGATGGAAAGGGGCCACCACCAGCATCTTTGAGAAATGGCTCCTGTTTCTCAAAAGGAGAGTTCTCAGCATTGACCTCAGCGAGCCAGTGGTGCTCAGCACCGTCAGGAGGATGGGTGAGCTGTGCAGCTGGCTCCAGCCATGCAGCGGGGAAGGGTGGTATGTTCCCATGGGTGGGATGGAGGAGGGTGGGGACTGGGGCGACGCTCGCACGTTGTGCTGGCACTTGGGGAAATAGAACCTTGCCAAGCTCTTTGACTGAATCCCCCGTCCCACATCTCCTGTGGAGATGAAACCAGTTGGAATGGTTTGCAGGCTGAATCCAAAGCACCAAGGAGCTAAACAAACGTCCTAGGGGCCCTACCTGGATAATATGCAGGGAACTCCCCCACCTCTCGGCTCTTCAGTTACTTACAGCTCTTTAGGACCCACAAACCCAAGATCCGAGTTCAATATTCTTCCATTTTTACACCAGTCTAACTCCCCGCTTCTGAAGCTATTTATTATCACAGGAGGAGAAACTGAGACATGGGGATTGACGTTAAAATGACTTATCCAAGGCTGCTCAGGGAAGACGAGAGAACAGAACCAGACCTGAACCTCTGCTATAAACCTCACCAGCATTGGACTGGTTCCTGCCTTTCTAGCCTGAAGGGCCCCAGGAGACTATTCGGTGTTGAATGATGTTTGGGGGACACCAGCTGGTATTGTGTTTTACCTGATAACATCACCCTTGAGGTATCCACCCACACAATTACAGTTCACAAATGATTCGTGCTTTAGTGCCTTCCCTGCCTAACAAAACAAATTACAGCACAGAATTAGTTTGCAGTTCAGGAATTATGGCTGATTTTTTCCAGAAGCAGTTTATGATGTCAGATGCTTCAGTCTTGAGGTGTCCTCTGTTTCAGGGTGAGCTGCCTCCAAAGGGAGGACGCAAAAACCAGGCCCTGAACAGTGACTGAGCATCTGCCACCACCTGGCACTTCTACAACAGTGGTCTAAACTTCATTCTCTTTTTTTATTTTCATTGCAGACAGCTCAGGACACCTATGTACACGTGTATTCACGAACACAAACCTCCATCTCCACCAACACGACACACACACATGCTGCATTGAAGCTCCCAGTCCTTCAAACATCATAAAAAAAGATTACACATGAAGAGCAGACCTTCATAACTCCAAGAGTTTAGGTGCTTTCAGTTATCTTTTTTTTTTTTGTTTTCAGGGCTTATGGATTTCCTCCCCACCTTCCAAATCCAAAAACCTAGCTACTTGCTATTTTATTTTTTAATTCTCCTATATTCACTGACTCTAAAAGCTGTGGCTTTTAAATTAAAAAAAAATAAAAATTCACAGTTTTACAAGACTTGGATTAAAAAAAAAAGGTAGCAATAAAGGGGTAGCAATCTTTTGTTTGTTTCTTTTTTACTGCTCTTCAGGTAATCTAGTTTTAATCTAGTAAATCAATTATTATGGGCTGTTTGTACTGTAGCAGGGCCCAGAGGCCCTGACTACGAACAGAGCCCATTTTTACTCAAGTTTCATCCCATCAAAGGATCCTGCAGTAACACACTATGGGATGTTGCATATTTCTGTGTGAAACTCAGCACTCGTTCAAGAAAGCTGTAAGAACAGAGATGAACATGAACCTCACGAGAGGTTTGCTGCTTCAGAGTCATGCGGTGAGTCTCAGGCTTCCTACATGCACTGAGAGCCAGCAGGAAGGTTTGGTGCTCCCATTTTACACTGGGTTGTGCTGATTTCCTCTTGCCTGCAAATTCAGACAGCTAATGCGCTTGGCACCTGGGTTTAAGCTGGCTGAAGGTGAGTGAGGTGAATCCTCAGCGCGTTGCCCAAGAGGATGCAGGAGGCGTGTGTCAGGGCAGGACACTTGACACAAGGCTCACGCGATGCCCGCTCGGGCTGTCCCTGCCTGACGCCTGGCAGTGGCTGCACCTTCTTCAGCTGCACTGTGGACTGTCTGCAGACTTGGTGAGATGCAGCCAGCGTTGGCTCTCCCCTTTTTTCCTCTTTCTTCCCATCCTGGAGGGACTTTTCAGGCTGGCCAGCTCTCAGCTGCCAAGATCTCCTCTATTGTGCTTGGCCGGTGTGCTCTGTATGCGTGCTCTAAAGCATTCTGATTCAGTATCCTGTGAACACATGTCCCTCAAGGTCATGCAAGCCTTTGGCTTTGCTGTTTAATACAAAAAACAGCATAATGCATTTCAAACAATGTTTTTGTCAAACAAGCACGATTCGTCCCATTCTAGGTATAACCCTGTTAAACAACGTATTTCTGGAGAGCAAGCATCACAGCTCAGACAGCAAAGGCAGAATGATGAAAAAAAAAAAAAAACACAAAAAACTTGACACAGCAGGTGGCTGGCACCCAGGAACCAAGTCCCTTGGTAAATGACGCCTGCTCTTTTCCTCTGAACACTTGTGAACGCCCTGGGGACAAGGACCGTTTGGGATCAGAGCAACCCTCACCCATACCAGAATCACAGAACAAGGTAACACCTAAAGGAATAACAACGAACAAGTCATCACATTTTCTTATCTTCCAAGCCTTTGAAACTTGGGCATTAGCAATGGAGCCCCAGCCAGAACATAACCGTGTGCAGTACAATCAATTGCACTGATGAACGCATTTTTCAGCTGTTGCCTTCACCATCCCAGAGCACACACTACTGGAGGACCCGAGGCACCGAGCAGGAGCCCGATGGGCTGATCTGGAGTACTTGCAGGTGCAATGGAAGTGCAACTGCATTTTCCAATGAATGCTTTAAACACCAGACTGAACAAAGCAGGAATAGATCCTCATCAGTGTAACTGTCTTTATTCTACAAATTTATCTGGAGTTATACCAATGTACCAATCAGCTGCAAATGTGACCCAAAGCATCAAAGCAGAGATACTATGTAAATGTTGATTTATCTCTGCTTTGAGTCTAGAGTTTATTCAGAGGGCTTTTAATCCTTTGTTGTGAATTGCATAGCAGTTATTTGATTGTTGTTTCTGTAATTTACAAATCTCTCTTTCTCTTTACATAACTTAAAAAAAATAAAGCCCACGTCTCCCTTGAAAGTGTACCTTGCTCCAGCGTGGTTATCCCTGTGTGCTTTACCGCCAGGGTTTTATAAAAGGGCTTTAACTTTTCATTCACCAAGAGCATAACTCAAGTTTTAATAACACACCTTATGCATGACAAAAATTTGCTTCTGGCGATCATGGTTTCGACCACAAAACCACAACTGGGAGTAACTCCTAGTTAACTCTTTCAAGCCCACGCACCACAGTTAGACATGAGTTCAATTTAGACGACTATGGAAATTATCACTTAGAATATTTTATAATAGGCAAAACATCTCATTCTCTCATGCCACGCAAGCCTCTTCCCAGTCCTTTCTGTGAAATTAAAGTGGCAAAGGGAGAGATGAGATTATTCTCATCTTGGGTGACAGCAGCAGTCCATGGGGATACCACAGCTGCCTTAAAATCAGCGACGTTTGGGCACATTCCCTGCTCAGATCCATCCTCCCTGTGCTCAGCAGTCGTGAGGGCTGTATAAAGAACGACGACTGTGTGAGACAGACACACACTGCTGCCCTTATCAGATCCTCTAAGTACTGCTCCCGAGAGCCCTTTCCTTCTACAAAGCTACACCCTGTATGACTTCGGCCTGGGTGATTACTACTGCAACAGCCCCATCGCTCAGATGTTGGGCTTCAGCAGCTCTTCACAAGGTTTCTCCTCCCAGTGACACCTTTTCACCCTAACAGTAAACCCAAAAGCTGTCTGAAAGTTTCAGCTATGCCTTTGGTACCACCAAGTTCCCAGCTCCCTTATCTCCTATCACTGCTCCCTGTCAGCCCCCTGGGGAGCTTTTGGGTGAAGCACTCCAGGCCCATGGTGATCCCGGAGCGATTCTCCAGGCGGGTGGCAGCGACTGCCCCTCTCCCTGCCCTCAGACGAGGCACCCACAGGCTGGAGTTGCTACACCCACCTCTCCGCGCTCCCCAGAAAATTTTTCCCCCCAGCTGCGGGCTAGTGAACGAAAGTGAAATTTTCAGACATCTACAAACGTGTCTGGAGGTTCCATCTATAGGAAAAACATTGCACAGAGCCTTTTACCTCCAGAGGTAAGCAAACAGGGCCCCACACTGAGGCTGGTCCTGAAGATTGAGAGCAGACACCAACCTCTGCATTTTTATCGGTCTTTGCAGTCGAGATCTGAATCACAAAAGGGATGCTGCTCCCGTCAGCTCCCCCTTCCTCGTGGGAAAGGCACAGGGGTTAACAGCCCGTTAGTAAGAGAAGAGTCAAGCAACCATGTAATTCATCAGGTAACATAATGCCCCAGTCCATAATTAGTAATACATCAATCTAATTCTGCAATGCACTGTGTACACACACAAACACTCTGCAGCATGTTGAGAGTCAAACACACGGCTTGACTTCAGTTTAAAAAGCACCAAGTATAAATTACCCAAAGACTTCAGAAAGGGAAAATTTAAGTCACTGATTCTTAATCGATCCAAGCATACAGATCCCAGCATTTACATAAAATAATAATAATTAGTGCTGCAGCTTTTCAGGGTTCTTAATAATTAAGAGATTAACTGTCACAACACCTCTGTCAGGCTTGTAAACACATACAGGTACGTGTTTTTTCTTTCAAAATCCACCTTCTGAAGCACCACATCTGTACACAGATGCCTATGTGGACATATATTTCTCCATATATTTTAACATACACATTTATTCCATATCGGGCTACATACCTAGATAGCTTTTTACGACTGGATTGACAGCAGCATTCGCTACCATTGTTCAACGTTTCTCCAGCCTTTACTACACCATGTCATACCAATATGACATTTGTTTGCTTTTACTCCAGAGGTGCGAGGCATGGTACGCTGTGCAAATCCATGCCATCAGCATCCAAAGTCCAAAATATTTCGGAGGACTCCAGATTAGAAGCAAGAGTTACACAGGATCAACAAAATATTGAGTGCTTTTTCTTGCTTTTTAAAAAATAAAAGAATATAATCAATCATAATTACTTGATAGAATCACAGTGGGAATCAATTTACTTTAAAAAAACCCAAACAAACACTTAAAAAGCATCCAACAAAAAAGAACACCACAAACAACCCTTGACCCGAAAAAACTAGAAACTCATCCAAAGTTGGTAAATACTTTGGAAGTTATTTTCTAAGGGAAAAAAACAAACCACAGAATCACTGTAGCCTATGCCTGATTTTGCTGGATAGAGGCAGAACAGGCTTGCCTCTAGACAGAAACCCTGTGTGTCAAATTTTAGTCTGGAGGAGAAAAAAAAAAAATTAAAAAAGGAAAGAAAAGAAAGATAAAAAGGTCCTGCTTGAAAATAAATAAAAAGGTCCTGCTTGAAAATAATAAAAAAAAAAAGATCTTGCTTTTAAACAACTCTTAAATAATAACAGTAAGAAGTGATTCCTCCTAAGAGGAGGAATTAGGGACGAACAGAAAATCCGGAAAACTCTCCCATCCCATTCTTTCACTTCCACGCGCGAACAGCTGGACGGGAGGATTAACCCAAGGAGTGGAATTCATTCAGAGCCAAAGCACTTACACGAGCCTCAGGAGAAACCCTCAGCCTTTCCGAGAGGAGGGGGTAAACAGAGCAGAACTCTACTTACTCCAGTTCATTCGACATGGTTCTCCAGGTTTCCAAATCCTTGCGAGAGAGTAAATTCCGATGACTTCTCCCGTCTAGTACCTGCTCCAGACAGACATTGCCTGCGAAGTGTTTGATTTATGTTGAGGTTTTGCGTACAGGTATTTTGCTGACAGGTGGGTTGGCAGGGCAGGGCGGCGGGATTGGCTGCCGGCACAGGTGCCGTGGGACAGGTACACCCAGACAGGTGCAGCCCGTAACCCTCTGCCTGCCGGCCCCGGGAGGACGGAGCAGAGGGAGGTGGGTGGGGAAGGAGGGAAAAGCCCTTGGGGGAAAAGAGATAGGATAAAGGAGTGGAATCAGTTATTCATCTCTGGGATAATTAGTTTCAGTTTGGTGGACGTGTTCCACATACTGCCATGCCAAATAGCTGTCATTTTTATGAATCCGGGGGTTGATTTGTCCTTTGCTGTTTCTTTATATATAAATACACTGACAAAAATACACACAGAAATATAAAGGAATAAATTAGGAAAGAAGAAAAGCCTTAGTTTCCTTTCATTCCTAAATGGTAATCGTACCGACAGGCTAACCCTCTTTTTGTCTTCTCTTAGCTGCTCACTCCAGAAAGTCTCCCATAGGTGGGTTTTTTTTTTTCTCTTAAAAAATTAACTTTAAAACCCCCAAACTATCAGATGCCAAGCCAAGACATGCAGCAAATGCACTGGCTGAGGGAACCTTTGCATTACACTGGATATGTAAGGAAAACAGGTCTGTGGGATAACCTTTTTCCGTACCGTTCACGCATGCCGTCCTGCCTTCTGTAGCACAGAGAAGAGCGTTACTCCAGCACGCACGGGATGGCAGCGGGAAGCCCAGACACACGCCGTTTGGGAACTGGCTGCAGGAATACCACCCAGGCAATACCTCTGTAGCAACTCACCTGCAAACGGGGAAAAGATTTATGCAATAGAACAAAACTCATCATGGATTCAAGCACTCCTGTTGGATGGTTTCTGTCATCCGTGTTGCAACGAGGAGGCAAAGGATGGGCTCAGCGGGTGACTCATGTTGACTGGATTTGGAAGGCAGGAGAGGATTTTACGAGACAAGTTGGTACAAGCCTTAAAACAAAGGGAAAAAGAAAGGCTTCCACCACTCTTTCTCATCCCCCATCACTGTCTCACTCACGGCATCGGTCCCACTCGGCACCCTGCAGCAGCAGGGGAACACAAGAAAGCTTGTAAGCCTTCCTTCACGTAAGAGTAAGCTCAGCTCTCCCAACTTGGTGACAAATGGCTTTACCAGCCCACTCAGGCAGACGTAGGGCATGTCTACACAGGCAGATGTGAAAACAGAGCATATTAATTTGGGTACAACACCCTTCAAACGCATCTCTGTGGCTTCTGGCCCAGAGCATGGCCAGCTCGGAGTGCAGGACGAAGAATGACCGTGGTGTATCTGCCCTGGCTGATAAGGACGCGCCGGGCTGAGCTCTGCCTGACCCAGCCAGCAACTAGTGTCCTCCGCTCTGCTGCGCAAACTCCTGCCTGCCAGGGATCTAGGGAACGGACAAAGTCTGTTTTCTGGGAGTGAGAACCGAAGGTCTGGAGCAATGAAAACTCCATTTGGGGATCACTGCAGAACATCCGCTGCCAAGACTTTGTACAGCAGAGGACAGCAATACCCAAAAGTCAGTTGAATGAGGGCTGATGACCAGACTCGACACCACGCAGCACTGAGAGTACGAAAAAGGAAGAGGAAAGAACACGTATGTCCTACTCAGCCAAGGAAGGCACAACTCTTACGCAGTGGTGGCATGAGTTGATTAATATTCTGATTATATCTCTAAATTAAGGAAACCTCGCCCAGTTCATGGTGACCACAGTTGTAGTCCTGGGTACTTGTCCTTTACTGGGATGCAGGCAGAGAGCATTACACTGACTCCGGGTAGTGCAAAGAGCAGCAACATCCCCTTAGGGGATTTCCAAGTTTCTTCTAACCTTTCAGTGAGACTTACCAGATTCCAGCCACAAAAGTGAAGGAGGAAAAAACACTGGCTGGGCCAGAGCATGCAGGGGAATGGCAGGGCAGGGGATTCTGACCTCTGTGGGAAAAAGCCCGTGTCAAAGAAACGAGGGAGAAATGCGTCTGGCAAAGCTGAGCAGTGACAGGCTTTGCCTTAGGGAAAGGTGCCTCACGGGCCTCAGTGCCACCATGGCCAGGCCAAATCCACCTCTGGAAGGAAACGTTCAGGTTTTCAGACTTGGGCTTTTGCAGAACAGCAGGGATGGCGCTGTCTGCTGCTTGATGATAGGGGACGAGAGAAGAAGGAAGCCACCAGACCCTCCTGCCTGCCTGGAACTAAGCTCTGCGAACAGCGTGCGGCTGACAAAGCCTCATTCCTGCCTCCTCGGGGGTTGAAGGCCACCCCTGCTGCACGTGCAGCTCTCGCACCACAGCTCAGATGGAAGTGGGGACATCCAGGGCCAGTCTGGGCTTCCCAGGGTCTTGGTGCTGCTTGCCAGTCACCAGCAAGGCTCCATGCCCTGTCCTGCTTCAGTGCCCGGAGTCTGCCTGAGAAGCCACGAGGTCCCTTGGGAAGCTGGGAAGGGCTGGCAGAAAGGACAGAAACACAGATTCTCCTTTGAACAAACTCACTGGGCCTCCAAAAGGGCAGCCGTGACTGTCTCTCTTAGTTGTACTAATTCTGGTTTTAAGCATCAAGTTTCTCCTTAGCTTTGCCACCACTGATCCTGCACCTCGTCTTTGACCTGCCAGGATCTCACTGCAATGGCGGGACGAGAGACGTTGCCAGCGAGGAAGACGCGTGCTCCTTCTCGCATAGAGTCTTATTTCTCATGCAACGAGCTACGCGCCCGCCCGCAGCACTGAGGTGCTCCCCCAGCCTCCAGGAACGATGGCGCCTCGGAAAAATCGCTCCCAGCAGGAAGCAGCCGCTTTGTGTCAGTACTATGGGGCCCGTACGCACGTCTGTCTGCTTTACGGGAACGCCAACTCGAGTTTGCTCTCTCAGGCACATTTTGAAGGCCAGATGAAAACGTCACCGACTCCCTCTCACCGACCTTGCCGCAGACGGGACCCCCACGGCCTCCCCGGAGTTCGGCGTGTGCTATCGCCAGCCAAGGAGGGTCAGGACCACCCCGGCACACGCACACCAGTCTGGGTGGGATGTGTCCTGGTGGGACGTGGGGACAGCAGCACTGCCTGGGCACCGCGCTGCCTCCAACACCCGACAGCTCCTGCCAGACGGGACCACCCGTGCCCTGCTTCTTCCATTCTCTTGGGCACCTTGTCTCTTTTGTGATAATGTATGTTTGATGGCGCCTGAGAGGCCTCCAGGCCTGGACGCCTAGACAATCCCTTTGACTGTGATTTTAGTATTTTTAATTATTATTTTCTCTCTTTTTTTTTTTTTCATTTATACTCCACCCTCCAAGAGTATCTGGTGAGGGGGTGGGTTAGAAGAAAAAGACCAAGAGATACACTCTCTATGCACAAAACCCTCCCACTTCCCTTCCACTCCCCTGTTAAATATACCTTGGAACAAAAGCCCTTTATGATGCTCTAAAAATAAAGCATGCACCAGTCAAGACAAACTGCAAAGTTTAAAAGATAGGGCCAAATTTTGCTCACAGCTACACCCTCTCTAAGGCAACAGGGTTGCACTTGTGTTTGGATTGTTAAACCCTCTTTAAACATCCAGGGGCAGACTGTGATTAGCTGCATTTCGTTAGCGAGAGATCAGCAGCTCCATGATTGAGGACAACATCACTCATCAGGTCACCAGCCCTTGGAAGCTGCTGCCGTGTCAGGAGTTGGCTGGGTCTGCATCTGGAGGAGCTGCCCAGGGTGTGCGTGGCCCTGTGACCATGCCACCTCGATGTGCCTATTTCTCCCTCCGCTGCTGATTTGCGGTGTGACCTCGGATAAGTCATGTCACGCTCCCTGTTCCCAGTCTGGCTTCTTTTCTGTACAACTTGTAAGAAACTTCAAAGCAAGGGTTTTAATCCCTTTAGGATACACGGCTTTTCCCACTGACAGCTGTCAAACATCCTTTCCAGTTGTCCTGTGATGTGCCAGGAATTTCTGTCTTTTGACCAAAGGTTATTAAAACAATTAATACGCAGTAAGAGGAAGCAGCCTGAAGCAGATTAAAGCGAGCTGTTCTCCAAAGAGAGATGGGGCTGCTTCAGGTGCTTTTCCAGCAAAAAATATAGCTTGTGCCATATAAGTTTGTAGAAACCTTTGATATTCAGACCAGACACTCTTTCCCAGTGAGACTCTTTCTGCCTCCCAGAGCCTTTTCCTTGGGAAGGCAGAGCAAACAGCTGAACTAGAACTTCCTTGGGCTGCAAGTCTTAGTCTGGCAGGACTGCCCTTTCGCTCTGTTTGTACAACACATAGCTCAACAGAGGCTACAAAAGTCACTCTATAGCACTATTGTCAGAGTAATAATGAGGAAAAGGAAAAAAAAGAATTTGGCCTTCTGAAGCGAGCAAGAGACACAAACCCTTCACTGACCCTTTCCCAGCAGTTGTTTTCCAGTTAGGTGAACACCTCTATCTGCAGGTATCTGGGAAGCTGGCTGGCTCTGCCGGATCCTAGTACCACTAAACAACATGACCCGATGCTTAAATGTCTTTTTAATAGAGTCAGGCCAGTTTGTTATTATCTGTTGTAGCCCAAGGGGCTATAGGAAAATTCCTGTTGTCTTTATCTAGTTCTACCAGTTTTTACACAGTAACAAGTTTGGATTGCAAACAACTGACCCAACTAACAGTCTTCAGGGCAGCCACCTTCAGTTTAAACAAACAAACATGACCCACCGTTTCAGCCAGCTTCTCTTTGTGGAAGAAACTTCACTTTTTCTCACCTACAAAGGATCCAGGTGCTTGGGAAAGGTCTTGCTGGGCAGCTGTGAGGACTGAAGTCCTACAGGGTCCGGACAGCTAAGGCAAAGTGCCCTGTGCCTCCACACCAGGAACACGCACTTGTTCACTCTGCATGCTTTGACCTGAGCTTGTCCCGTGCTCCCACTCTGGAGCTGACTTTAGCTGACACTTGTCAATCCAAACCCAGCTAGAAGAAACCCACAGCTGGGACTGGACATGCTGGTTTAGTCTACAGAGGGAGGGAGTTGGTTGGAAATGTAGCAAGGATATTCTCCATTTCAGATGAATTTGCTGCCCAAGCCCTGGCTTCCTGTGATATTCAGTGACAAATATGTCCAGGGAAGGACTCGGGAAAAGGTTTCACAGAGGAAAACTGGATCCTCTTTAAAAGGGATTTTAGACTGGCTCCAGTAAACTTTTGCCTTCTAACCGCAGCACCCAACAGTGAGCACACGCTACAGCTCTTCAGCCATACCTAACTGATGGGACTTCCCTCCCATCAGCCGTCTCACACATGCAACTCAAAACACAAAAGCACGTTTCCTCTTGCAAAAAACCAAGGAGCTGAATTCCCCCCTCACAGAGATTACCACACCAGGAGCAGAAAGTGCTGTCAATGACTCCAGCAGTGCAACAAAAGGCTCAGGCCCGGCTGTAGTTAGCGCAGTGCTGTGATTCCTCACTGAGAGAAACTTATTTTTAAACATGAAAAAACAGCTTTTAAAATGGACCAGATGCAAAACATCAGGTGTTGCTCCCAACCCTTTCCCCTACTGCTGCAGCCTGATCAAAGCTACCTCCCTTCAGGAAGTTATCTGATGTCAGCCAGTGACGCTACAGCAGAGATGAGTTTGGTCTCAGATACCTCAGTTGACTCCACTCATCATCAACCAGCCCTTGACGAGCAGAGATAGGGAAATGTCACTGGCAGAGGTGTCCCAAGCTGCTCAGAATAAATTACCCTGATCAGCCAGTGGGTTAGAACCCAGCAGCAGACACTGGGCTCAGATTCAGGCTCCAGCTGAAGCACAAGGAGCGTTTGGATCCTGGTGTCTGCTCGGTTCACGCGGTTGTGGAGATGCCAGTTCTGATTTGGAACTAAGCGCGGCACAGAAAGGGGATTTCATTCAGGAAACCCTAAGTAGCAAACAAAAAAGGAAATATTATGAATGAATATCAGTTTTTCCTGATGGACTGTAATAAATCTGCTCAGGGAGGCTTGAAAGACATCCTTACGTGACAACTTAGTTTCCGTAGCTAATTAGAAAAGCTCAGGCCAGAGATACTGATCTGTGTGCAACATCTGGAATTCATAACGTCTCAGGTTTGCCAGCTTTCATGGTTTCATTAGAAATCTGCTGATACTTGCTGCTGTTATTAGTTTATTTAGTTGCCTTCTTAAAGCCTGACTTCCTGTAATCACATGTTCATGTGAAAGTTTGCTCGACATAAAAATCTCTGTCCTTCACGGTTGTTGCAAAACGCCTCAAAACACAATCCCTATAAGCTTGGGAATGAAGAGACAGAAATGAAAATAACTCCCTCACACACCCCGCAAAGTTAAGCAATTTTAAAGCCGGTCCTACATCTAGCAGGGACCTGGCTCGTGGTTTCGAAGCCAGCCGTGTTTGGCAGGACCATGGCTCATGACATATTAGTACTGAGGCTGGTCAGTATTAGAATCATCAAAGCACTCTGCAAATTTTAATTATTTCTCACTTCTGTTCTACACCTGTCATTACTCATCCGAATCAGTCATGGGATACTGGTACAGGGGATGTTTTGGGATGGCTAGAATTGGCACACGGCAGCAGCCGTCCTGCCTTCCTCTGTCTCAGCACTTTGGCAGGAGCTGACTTTCCCACAATACCTTGAGAAAACAGCTGCTGGACCTGATTATTTATAGAGAAGAGGAAGAAGCAGTTGGCTCCGCAATCTTGATTTGACTCGAAAATTGTCCCTGGAGTTGGGATTCCATGCTTAGATCCCAGGCCTGCTTTGGAGACACCTTCTGCTCCCGAAGCATTCAAATGAAAAGGCAAACGCAGAGGGAGGGAGAAGCAGCGAGGCTGGGCAGGGGCTTGGTACATCAACTGTGGGAACTGAATCTCATTTCCACTGAGCAAACTGGAATCCCCTGCCAAAGGCCCTGCGTGAGTCACCCAGCTATCGTCTGGCTGGCTGATACTGCGCAGGTAATTCAGCACCAACGTCTGAGCAACCTCATGGAGGAGAAGCACCTGGTACTTGGAGCTCTAGTTCTCAGCTCTTTACAGGCAGGGAGGGATTTTCCTTTGAAAATCTCCTGCAAACAGGCCCAGTGTTGGCCCTGCTCCTTCCCCAGGGGCTCCAGCTTTGTCATGCTAACATGCAGCCATCAAAGGAAAAAGGAAAGCCCCCTTCACAAGATATGTGGAGCCCACCATGTGTCAGATGCTGCAGCAAAACCCAAAGCTGGCAGTGCTGAGGCCTCTTGTAAAAATTACAGTTCTTGGCTGGAGAAAGGGGAAGCTCGAAATTTTAGGTTCTGGTGCAAGCCCAGCTCCAGGGAGTTGCTGCAGCATGTCATCTGCGACTGACAGCTTGAGGGAGTCAGTGGCTCTCTGTCTTTTTGGTGCTGCACACCACTGCTGTGACCGGCACTGCCAGCATGCGGAAAGAGCAGGGAAAGCTTCATCAGGGGGTCACGGGACCTTCTGAGTCACTCCAGCCTCCTTCTGCTGCATAGTCCTCCTCCATCCACACTGCAGCTGCATCCATTCCTGGGTGAAGCTGTGACCTGGTGAGGACACAGGTAATCACAGCCAGCTATCAGGTCTTCACCTGCCAGAGTCCACCCACCGCATCCCATCTCCTGCTGACACCTCACTCAAAGAGACCAAAAGCTGCAAGGAACCAGGGCTCCGCTCCTATCAGAGCTCCAGTACACGAGCACATGGCAGCTTGCAGGAGCCCTGAAACTCCACTGGCATTGTCTCTCCCAAGCATGCTCATCCCCATGGCTCTGAAGGCTGGGAGAGAAAGAAAAACGGACACCCATCTACTCCACCATCTATTGGTGGACAAGCTCTCTTTGCTTCCTAGCTGGCACCTGCCTATCATATTTGATACCAAATAAAGGCCCACTTAATTCTGACTCACTCTGCCTGCTCATATTCCTTACTTTTCCTGGTCAGGCCATAATCCAACATCTACAGTGACAAATCTTGTCATCTTAAATGAAATTTGAATTAAAATCATATCAGTGCACTGCCTTTTCAGATATCAAATCTAACCAAAGCTTGTATTGTAAGAATTTATTAGATCCTTTCCAGATCACCCAGCATCTAGGTCAAATGTATAAATCCACGAGCGTTCCTGCACAGCAAATCCAGTAGATAAGTTCACTTTTTGTCAGCCTCTGTAGAGTTGGAACTCCCTTCTCGGGGCAGGTAGTTGTTGGGGGATTAACAGAAAGTTCACTTCAAGGTACCAGTTGTCCCATGGAGTGGAAAAATATCAGGCAGTTTTGCAACATTTAAAGAGCTGCACCAAGAACGTCCTGGGTGGCAGTTAGCACACAAGGGCCGCTGGCCCTTAGGGGCTTGGGGATTTTCCTTCCTCATAGAAAATGCCTCCTGCAAGAAGCACATACCTATTACAAAACAAACTGTTGCTTTAGCTTTGTTAAATAAATCAATCAATCTTTGACTTCAAGATCTGAGAATCAGCCTCTCTTCTAAGCTGACACTTTCGTATTTTCCCCATAAATATTAGATGGCACCCAAAGAGCAGGCACTGACGGCTAAGTGGGCCTCTTGAGAATGGCAAACCCCATTTCACAGAATCCCAGAATGTCAGGGATTGGAAGGGACCTCAAAGGATCATCTAGTCCAATCCCCCTGCCGGAGCAGGACCACCTAGATCAGATCACACAAGAACGCGTCCAGGCGGGTTTGGAACATCTCCAGAGAAGGAGACTCCACAACCTCTCCGGGCAGCCTGTTCCAGTGTTCTGTTACCCTTACTGGGAAGAAGTTCTTCCTCATGTTTAAGCAGAACCTCCTATTTTCCAGCTTATATCCATTTCCCCTTGCCCTACCATTGGATGCCACTGAGAAGAGCCTGGCTCCATCCTCATGACAGTCACCCTCATGACAGTCACCATTGACCTGCAAACCTCTGATGCCGGGATATTCGGGAAGGATCTGCTGCCACAGGTTGTCTCTAAGGCACTGGGATGGAAAGCAGGAGACCAAAGCGCCGCTCACTGCACATCAGTGTGCCTGAGCTTTGCCTCTCCCAACCTTTGTGCCCGTTCCAGTCGGAGGCCTGTTTGGGCAGTCCCGCACTAAGCACTTGGACAGATGCCACCCCTGGGGCTCTCATGGGATTTGCAGCCATGACCGTACTGCAAATAATTTTATGCGAGTCTTAGAAAAATTTGCCTACCCTGAGTGTCTAGTCACCCACGCAAACCACTGGTGGAGATGTGACTTATAGCAATGCATTTTTACCCCAGTTTGAAACAAGATCAAACAAATTATACTGCACCAGCATAAACTGTGTCTCTACCAGAGCCGGAACTGGTACTTGCAGCCAAACCCCAACTGCAGATGAGTCCTAAAAAGGCACAAAAAGGGAGCTACAATTTCATCTGAACCTGAAGGATTTATAACCTCGACAGTGAGACTTTTTCCTGTGAGCAGCTATAGGAGCTTTAGGATTAATCACTGCCAGTGAAATCAGTGTCTGCTGCTCTGAGTTTCAGCAGAAAATGAAATAATTTTAGGATAAACTAGAAAGATCTAATCTGGGTCAGTCCTGGGAGCAGCCAGATTCAGAGTTCACTGGAGAAGCAAAGCTGAAGACTAGGTTCAGATGAAGGACGACAGACGGCTGGAGAAAGCCTTGTTATAAGAATTTAAATGTATTTTATCCATTCTTGAATAAAAGGTCAGACCGATGAGACGTAGGCTCTCGCCTGGCCTGCCTGCCTCTCCGTTTGGGTTCTTGCACTTGAAGGTGCTCAGCAGGTAGGCAGGGATAGGCTTACTCCTTGTCTGCACTGCCTTTGCATTCCAGCTGATGGGATTAATTGCATTAGATTACTTCTTCACCTCAACCACACTTTGGAAGGCGCAGGAGGACCATAGATGGGGAAGACAACACAACCTGAGGAGTTCTCCTGACGCTCAGCTACTTAATCCCACTATATGAGATGATATTTGGGGAGCCCAGCTGGCTGTCTGGAGCCAGCATTGAACCTCGAGTGTAGACAAGTGCCAAATAGGACAGCGCAGGGCCGTTGCGAGCCTTCCCTAGGGATATTTTGGATTGTGGATTGTTCTTTTCTTCTGCACAAGGAAAAGCTGCCCTTTGCAGAGCCTTGCAGTGCAAACTGGCATCGTGTGGCAGAGTGCAGGTAAGGGTATTCGGAGATTCTCCCCCTTGACCTGAGCGTGACATTTGGCTGACATTTCTACAGAGCCCATCCCTGCAGTATCAGATCCTTTCTCCCTGTGATCTCCTGTGTCCTAAAGACCCCAGGCAGCTCCCCTGGCTAACAGGAACCCAGATCGAATTCTGGCCATTCGCTGCCTGAGGTCAAGCTGTAAAACGAACAACCCAAAATTGCCCCGAAAGGCAGATGTACTAATTAGAGAAACCTTGGGTGGCAGTTCTGAGTATGATGCTTTTAATAACTGCAGGGATGTTGAGAAGCAAATAAATTATATGATGAAAGTCTACCAGGCTGCAGAACTCAGATATGTAATAAGCAAGACTGGCACCGAGACTGAAATTTTGCCCCCTGGGCTTGGCATTTTGTCTGATTGCCTTTCCAGATGAGAAGGTATCTGGAGCTTCCGGTCCCGCCGACTACTTGGCAGAAAAGTATTTCTCAACAACAACCCGGGGAATCATCCCGGGAAGTCTGGAGCTGGAGAGCCAGCACTCACTGGCACTCAGGGAGGTACAGCCAAGTTTTCACCAGGAAAGAGTGATCAAGGTTTCTCTCCTGACTTTTGGACTTAAAGTGGACATAAATACTACGGAAACTTTAAATGTGCTTAATATTGTAAAAACCCAGCTGGTCCAGGTTCTTCTCTTTGCCAGCACACAGACAAAGAGACTCTGCCAGCTCCAGGGGTCTCGACGGCTCCCTGTCTGCCTGTGGCCTCTGATCCCATCAGGTGCCCCACACTCTAATGGTTTGTCTTCCCAGTGGTCTCGTGAAGATGGGAAAACCTCTCCTCTCTTTATGCTGTGAGGGATGCCTTTGCCTTTCAACGCAGCACAGTACAGAGGTTCACATCTGCACAGTACAGCTGCACATCTGGGCTTGCCAGCCTAAAGCTACACACAGTGGGTCCCAGGAGGCTCTCCTGTTTCCAACCTAAGCCAGTTGTCCCAGCCACAGAGGCCTCTGCAGGGCCAGTACAGCCGAAATGCCCAGCACAGGGTCATACAAGGAATCCCTGCAGAGCCAGGGCCCCGCACACTCGATTGTATGGCGGGGGGATAGCAGGGACACCCACCTTGCTGCTTTTGCTGGTCCATGGCATGCAGCAAGGCTCCTTGAGTGGCTTCCCTCCCTCCAGCTCAGCGTGTTACACCCTCCCACACTTCCTTCCATCACTCCGTGACTTCTTAGTGCCCTGCATCGGGGCTATCTGAGCCCACCTTCCAGTTGCGCCACTCCACAACAGCCTGGTCCACTCTCCTCCATGTGCACTGCTGGGATCTGCATGTACCCATTGCCTCACTCAGCACACACCAGGAGCACCCACGGCCTCCACCGACGCTGGCCTCTTCTCCCATAACCCCACCCTTGTGGCATGACCAACAGCTCTAATAAATCCTGCAAATGAAGGTGCCCAACTAGCAGAGGTTTATGGCTCCCTGATAGTTTGCTTAGTCCCATAGGTCACCACAGCTTTCCCCTAGGGTGGACCTTACTTGAAAGCAAACTCCCACACACATATAGAGCCCACTTCAAATGTCTTGACCAGAGACTATTGCTCCTGCTGATGAGGAGCAAGGCAGATGGAAAGGTCTGCCCATCCCTAGCCCACAGCTGCCCAAGAAAGGAGGACACCAGTGCCTGTATCACACCTATAAGAGTTTCCATTCACTCACAGGCTGCTACATGTCCCAAACAAGCCACACACAGTTATTTCCAATGGCAATTAAAGACTAGCTCTTGTTTCAAGGGCTGGACAACGAAATTGCAGGAAGAGCTGCCCTGACCCAGTACCTATTATGTCAATGAACACAGCTGGGAGATGCTGACGCTCATCTCGGCTCCAATTCACTTTTCATTCTCCTGGCCTAAAACCCTGCAGAAATAACATGAGGACCTTCTAGCCATTGCATGGGGATTTGGGAGCAGCACCTGTTTCAGGAATAATCAGCCCAGCAGGAGGAAAGTTTTTCCCTGCTGGTCTCCTAGTAGTTACATTTTTGACCCCATCCCAGCATGATAATAGTGCACTTTGTCAATCTTGCACAAAACCTTGCAGGGCTCTGTGACTGTTTTGTCCTGACGCCTGCATGGCTCTATTATGATTTTTCAAAAGACCTCCCATAAGGGTTAAATGACCTCACATTAGTGCTAATTTGGGGCTAACTTTCCTATTCAGCACATAACAAAGCAATCGGTGTTTACCCAAGTCCCATAAAGTGACAGGGACCACACACAACCTAAACTGCACTCAGCCTGGACAGACAAAACTCCACCTCTGCCCCTTCTGAAGTATTGCTGGTTTGTAAGAGAGAGAGAGGGAGGAAAAAATAAGAGAGGCTGATGGAAAACCTTCACCCAGCCTGTGCCCAAAGCGCGACAGGCTGAACTAAGCACCCAACAGTCAACCTGAAGCAGCTCCACTGCTGTCCCCAGTGAGACTCTGCAATGGGAAGAGACAGTGGCCATCCCTTCCGTTCCCCTACGTGGCCTAATTGCAACCTGCTGAGTCACAGACCCACGAAACACTCGGCTGCTTCATTCCTTAGCTGCTTTTCTTCGCCACAGGCTCCTTATGAATTTAACTCATATTAATTTGATGCCAGTAAATCACCCTGCACAGCTAATAAATTAAATGTGTCATTGACCCCGCTTCTGGGAAAGGACAGGCTGAGTGGAAAGAAAGCGGAGCGCAGGCTGACTGCACACCGACGGCTGCGTGACTACGGCCACAAAAGGAATTGCCAGTCTCGTCCCAGTCCCATCTACCTCTCCATGATTAATGACAGTGCAAAGTAGGGCAGGCTGAAAGTAACAACAAACCATGACGGATGCTCCCAAGCACAGAGCTAGGCACAGATCTTCAGCTACAGCCAACTGGAGTCACGACCGGAGCTGCACGGCACATTTTACACCGGCTCAGCTTGCAGTGCTGTGAGCCACCGAGACCCAGCAACACCAGCCAAGGGTTTATTCCGCGCATCTTTCCACTTCGTCAGAGGCTGATCCGAAGCACAAGGGCTTTTACTTGGCCGTATACTTGCCCCCTTCCCGTTGCAATTAAATAAGGTCAAAAAAACAGAGGGAACACAAACATGTTATTGGCCGAGTGAGTAAACATTTCAGGCTCTTTCGCAATCATTAATGACAGCACAAGGCGTGCGTGAACTTCCTGCACACCGCACCGCAGTTCATTCCGAATTCACCAATGCAATTAGGGTGTCTTTTATGCAAGAGCTGAAATTCGCCTAGATTGATTTAACGAGTATAATTTCCTCTCTGGGACTGCTGGAAATTAATCATCACATCTCCAAGCTCCATCTGGAATTCGCTCCGTCAGCACAACACACAGCTATAATGGTGGCATCTAAAGAGAACTGCTGGCTGACTACACTGGTGTTGACTTTGCTCAAGTATTTCCTATGCTTAGAACGGGAAATATCTCAAATATGCAGCAAAGTCAACTATCCCAGCACAGAGCGCACCGATTTTTTTTCTCTAGTGACAACCATCACACAGACAATAAACCAAATTCTCCTCTTGCTCATACTAGTTTTCATTGAGGCAACTGCACCAGCTTAATTGGACTGACCCTAATTTGCAGCAAGTGAAAGCAGCAGAAGAAACTGGTGGAATATTTTAAAGAGAAATGAAATGAATACACCTAACCAGTTACATCTCTAAGCAGCTGCATTTGCACATAAAAATGCCAATTTGTGCATGCAAATCAGGTAACTAGCCACATAATTCCCTATTTTCATGGCTACCTGCCCGATTTGGGTGCACAGCTGTAGGATTTGGAGAGCCGAGACCAGTGAATGCCTCTGAGAATCCAGTGACAGAATTATCTGGACTCCAAGAAATCTATTCCTTCCTGTCCATTTCAAACTTGATGAAAAATCTACAAATGGAGTCAGACAAAGTAAAAACAAGGACAACTTCATAGCACATGGGGACACTGCTTAAGTGACTAGCAGCTAAAAGAACAGAATGCTCTAGAAGGAAAACTGTTTTGTTTATTAAAACAATTAATGCAGCTTAAAAGGAAGAGCACTGAAGTAGGTGTGAATGAACTGCCCTTCTCAAAACTGAGGTGTGGCTGCTCCAGAGGTTTTCCCAGCATTTTGGTGTCTTTTGATGTAAACCACAGAAACTAAACTATATGAATTAAAATCAGAGCTCCTTAAAATTCACTAGTTCCAGGATTATTCTTGGGAGCTGACCCATCCCTAGAATACCCCACAGGTGTACAGTCACAAAGGAACTCACATGAAAGTTTGAGCGTCTTTGTTGACTTCTTCCACCCCAGTATTGACCCATTTCTAGCCGTCAGTAGTTTTCAACAATTTTGGACAAGAATCTCTATAAACTTTCCATTCTTCTGTATATAATAAGTTCAAACCAACTGACAATGAGCTTCCTTCAGTTACCCATGCAAACCCCCTAGGATTGGTTAAAAAGAATTGGTCCCCGTCCCTTTATTGCTTCTCCAGCATGTCATACCCTTTACTCAGCCTCTTGGGAAGAACCAGGACTTACTCCAGCATATTTTTTGCTCTGGACAATAACAGTTAGCTCTGCCACAGAAAGCTGCTTATTGGAAGTACTCTACAGGGACTGTTTAATTAAAGGTTACAGCATCCCTGGGAGATACACAAGCTCATCTTACTCCGTCTATTGATAACAGGGGGAAAACAAACTCAAAGCCGAAGTGTCTTGCCCAAGAACACAACATGAGAGAGCAGCAGAGCCAAGATAACAACAAGCACTATTGATTCCTGCCACACTGTTTCCAGATTCAGGCTAGGACTAGGAAAAAAATTTTCCTTCTGCTAAGTTTCTGCCTCTCTTTGGAGCAAGAACAGCTGGAAAGCAAATGAAAAGATCTCCTCCTGGAAGACCTCCATCCAGTTTTGCAAATAAACAGATAAGCAGCCACCCAGTGGGGGAAAAATATAACAACTAGCTGGGCTCTGGGATGCAGAAAGGTGTGTAAAAAAAAAGAAAAAAGTTCCAAGGATGGCAAGACGGATGTGTAGGAGATGGAATTACAGACAAACCTAATAAGGGAAAGGAGAGTTTGAACTTCCTGTGAAAAAGAAAAACCACAAACAAACCTGGGAGATTCTCAGAGCTGTGGAGAAAGGAGCAGGGAGAGGAGAAGCGGGGTAAAACTGCACAAAGTAGGAAACTGCCACAGAAATCTTTGAGCTTTAAAAGTCTTCCCTTTTATCTGGAGAGCTTTGGGGTAAGAATGGAGCAAGAGGGAGTAATAAGCATAGGTGCTAATTGCATGGAGCATCTCCATGGAGCTTTAGATTAAAGACTCCAGCACCTCGGGGGGTGAAGGAATCTGTAGATCTTGGAGACAGTATTTGGGGCAGGCAGCTGCACCCTTTGTTACTAACCTGCCTCCCTTCCCCATCTGATCATGTAAATGAGAGCTACAAATGCTAGAGTTTACAGCATGCAACATCTGAGTTGGGATCTCTGGAGAGACAGGAATGGATTTATTTACGTGTTCTGAGTTATCTCTGCAAACGATCTAACAGGGGCCCCTTCACATCTGTAGAGTCCTGATGAAAGTACAAACATTGTGCCCAGGTATTTCTGTTTGTGCTTGTGGCACTGAAGACAAACCAGCCAGATTCTCTGCCTCTTTTACACCCCCTTAGCACTTGCATTTGTTATAGCCTGCTCCTGTGAAGTATGCCATGTCCTTGACATTGAATATGTATTTTTCAGGGGAAGAACCAGGGCCAGATTCAGTCTGATTTGCCAGCTCTGCTTCAGCTTGGCCTCAGATCTTCCCCAGATGCCAGCCCAGCAAAGCTGATGATCCTGACTCCCCCGGTGAAGCTGCAGGGCAGCAATAACTTCTTGGAGAGGGATCTCCCTGCCACAGCACAAGGCTGGGATAGTGGGAGAGTGGAGCTCAGGCCAGATTAGCCCTACTGCAGTGCTCCAAGTTATGGTGAAGCCCTCACTGCATCCCTGCCACAAAGACCTCGGGGGAAATGACTTCTCCTGCCATCTGAGTGTGGGTGAACCCAGTGCTTGGCAGCAAGGATCAGCCTAGGTAGCTGTAATTCTATTTAGAGCCAGGAGGAAGGCAGGAGGGAGGAAAGCAACTCCTCTGCTCTCCTCTGCCAACAGCAAAGAGGAAAACAATAAGAAGAAAAACCTCACATGTTGGAGGAGCAGAAATACTTTTTCTCCCAAGACGCCAGGCTTACTTGGCATAACACCCCCCTGTGTGCCTGCGCTGCCGTTCTCAGGGAAATCCGAGCAGAGGAAAAGCAGCCACAGCCCTCAGATGCAGTAGCTGTTGGGATCTGTGAGTTGCCTGGCAGCCCTGAAATGTTGAAGTACCTTCTCTTGCTGCAGGATGATGGTAGCCCAGGACTGCTGAATTCACCATCCTCCACAGCCACTGTGTGGCTGACATTATGTCTGAATTGCTGAAATTTTGTTTTGAAGATGCTCATACATTAACGGAGCAGTCCTCTTTCCTGTCAGTCAAACAAACAAACTCAGTCAGTCCCCTGCTGCTACTACCAGAAGGGAAGCCGAGGAAAAAAAGGAAGAAAAAAAAAAAAAAGGCTTCAAATAAACCAAGGCATGAATGAGCCTCTGGAGCTATTTGTAACAGATGTACTGGCAGGTGTGTAATTGCCTTCGTGCCGTTAGCTGGGGCTCATGCAGGGCCCACAGCCACCCGCAGCCCTGCAGCAGGGATCCCCGGGCTGGCTGTGGCCTCCGCTCCCCGGCACCCAGCACCCCTTTAATCTCGAGCCTCTTCCCGCCCCGGCGCTACCTGCAGACGCAGCGCCCTCCTGATAATGGAAACGGCTGTCGCTGAGGACCATGGCTTTGTCTTGCAGCCACTACGACAGCTACACAGCAGTTTCATTCCCCGCCTCTATTAAATCTAGAAACTCAGGAGATAGGAAGAAAATCTCTGGATCTCTTCTTTTTTTTATACAGTGTCCTGTTTCCTTCTTTTCCGTGTAGATTACTCCAGAAAAATACCTGCTACAGAGTAGCTTGCATCCTTCCCTGCCACATTCCCTACAAAGAGTGTCAGCGCTGGCTTAGAGGACATTCTGTGTTGGGAGGAAGCAACTTCTGCTTTCCATTTTTACCAGAGTAACCACTCTTGGGCATCTTTGTAAGTGATCTTGCTTTCAATAGCATTATTTCTTTGAAATAAAAAGATTTCATATGCTGTCATACAGCCCCAGAGCCTGCAAACCTCTCAGTTTGGAAGGACATGGGTCACTTGAAAAGAAAAGAAATGATGGGTAGGGTGGGGAAGTTCTCATCTTTCTTATTGGAAAAAAAACATAAAATCTAGAACTAAAGAACAAATAAAACTAATTGAGCCCTACAATTTCTACAGCGCACTTCCTGACTTTTGAATGCATAAGGCTCATTTGAACAGCAACAAAGACGAGTGGGAATACCATGGAATTTCCTTGGCTTGTGCTATGGAAAGATGATTCAGGGCGCTCTCAACGGGGCTGCTCTGCTTACGGAGGGCATTGCAAAAACTGCCAAAACTGCCCTCTTTGCTAACAGAACCATGGCGACACGCAAAGCAAACAGCTCCTCCAGCCTGGCCTTGCTAAGAGGCGGCTGTTTGCCCCACGGCTGTGACTACCTGCGCGTCTCTCTTTGAAGTCCTGCTAACTCCAAGGCCAGCCCTGAGCAGCGAGCTCCATCCTGCGAGGTGCTGAGCACCCTCAGCCAGACCCTGTGGGAAAAAGCGAGCTCTGAGTGAGATTAAAGGGCAGCATATGGCGGGCTCCTGAAAGGGAATAGCTGTGTCCAGTGCATAGCAGAGAGGAGGAATTTGCAGCCGCAGGAAGGCGACTGAGACAAACAATGTTGACTGGGTTTCAAACTTGAGTTGGAAAACTTTATGACAGCAAATAACACTGGCAGTCATATAACCCAAGGGAAAAAAATAAGGGTAATGAAACCTCCTGCTTCAGGGCATGAGCTGGTGGCCTCTAGGGACAATGGAGGAATTTTTTTTCCCATTCACAGCGTTGCTCAAGTAGCTGGGTGCATTCTGTAGGAGTTTCACCATCCATAGAAATACCAAGCACCAACTGTTGACAGTAAAAAAAATAAAAGATACTGTACTGGACAAGCCACTGGCTTAATTCGGTAAGGACATCTAACAAGTAAGTCAGACAGCAATACTGCCATGAAATAAAAGGGACATGGGATGACAGTCCAGCCCTGGGGAGCTAAAGAATCAACAGGGATGCTCTCCAAGGATCAGAGATAAACACATCAGACACAAAGAAAAAGAAAAATGCAGGCCAAACCATCGTGTTTTGACCCTGACCTGGAGCAGACTACCCAATACCGTTATGCTGGCCAGCCAAACAACATGTCTGTGGAACTGATTTTAAATTCCTACCTGTGGTGGCTGAAGACTGGGCAGCTGGGTCTATGGTTCTGTCTGGGCTCCTCTTCCTCCTGAACGCTGCCAATCTGCTGACACAGGGAGGGTATGAAGTTTGCTGGACATCTCCAAAATGTGTCGTCTCTAGTGGGCAGAAGTGTCTCCTCATTGTCAGTCTAAATCAACCCAGGGCCACTTTAAATTCACTGATTATTACGTCAGCATTGTCCTTCCTCTGAAATAGTTCTCATTCTCCTCATGTTCGCCTCCTGATATATTTACAGCGAGTGACCACATTGCCACTCGGCGTGGCCCTTGCTGGGTCACAGAGCCAGCTCTTGCAGGCTGGTTGTCCTGGGATCCCACTCTGAACCCTCTCTCTGTCAGTCTGATTTCCACTGACCACTGATGATGGCACCTATGGACGTTATTTCTGACAAAGCTTTCCCTGGCTTTGTGCTGATTAGTTATTAATCCCTGAATGCATGAATTTGCATTTTTTACTTTGAATGTCATCTTTTTTCTTCTGCTCTGGTCCTGAAGGTCACACCACTCTTTCTGTAGAACATCGTGACCCTCCCCTGCTTTTGATGATAAAGTCCGGATGAGAGTCAGCAGATTTCATCAGTATACATTTTTTTGTTTATTCTGAAAAAAATGGATAAGATTGAGCCCAAAAATGATTCTGGATGAACTCCTCTAGTAACCTCCTTCTTGCCTAGTACTTCAGCTTTCCACATTTACCTGTGGAGTACGTCCTTTTGCCTCAGTTCTCCTGTCTGCTTCAAGTGAATTATCATGTCCAGATAGAATCTCTTTTTCACGAGGTCTCGGGCATTGCTACACACACACGCACGTGTGCGTGCACAAGCACGTGTGCTCGCTGGGGATGTCTGCAGGGAACCCGTTTCTCAGCAGAAGAACAATGGTCTACGCAGTCCTGAAGTGGTACAAACCTGAGCTTCCCAGAAATCTTATTCTCAGGCCTAAGCTGTCTCGGAGCCACTTTGCCAAATCACTCCCAGCACCCCCATAATAAGGAGCTTAAAAACTCTGACATCAGGACTCCGAGTCTAGCAAAGGGGCACAACAGCATCTTCTGCCCCGTGACACGTTGAGCAGCTCCCAAGGCACTCAGATGCAAAGGCATTAGGTGGTTTTAGGAGCAAAACGTGGCAGATTTCCCTCCGGGGCCCCCAGCCGTTTGCTCATGGTCATCATTCCTGTCTGGCGAGTTCAGAGTGTCTCTGCCTTTCCTCTCAGTGGATTAAGGGGTGGTTGAGCGGTTATTTTCTCCTGCTTTGTTGCTTGGAGATGGGGCTGCAGAGGGGAATGAATTACATCAGATAAATACATTAAACTGTCAGTCTGAGAATTAACTGGAAACCCCGGTCCCTCCAGGAAAACAGCACAAATGGTAAGAGAAGAAAGTGCCACAGAAGGCGTCTCTACTGTCATTCACATGGATGGATCAACAAGGACATAATTTTTCTTCCCAGTAATTAATTTCAATGTATTATTAATTGTAATAACCATCAATTTCTAATGAATACACTGAGCCTCATCCAAATCCTGGCACTTAGATGTCACAATTAAAGTAACTGTAGTATTCCCTGATCAGCGGGCTCAGTCCTTCCATCTCCTCCACTCAGATCAGAGTCCAAAGCTCCTTACGGCCGGGAAGAAAGCCAGGTAGTTGCAGCATTACCCCAGGACTCAGGCTCTCTACTGTAGATTTTCTATAGGACTTTGAGGAAAACTCTCTTTACCTCCATCTCATCCAGTGATAACATCAATTTTCTCCTGCACCCGTGTATTTGGAGTTAAGCTTGTTAAAAATGCAGGGATGATTCAGATATTGAGATAACAGGATCCACAACAAACAGCACGCTGAGAAAAACACATCCTAGGGAATCCTGCTAAAAAGGTCTCCGAAAAAAGACCCAAGTTAGGTTCTAGGTGTTGAGGTAGTTTCAGTCAGTACAACTTACATGTCACACCAGGAGACAATTAAACCAGTCGAGAGCTTAACCCAGACTCACAGAGCAACAGCAACAGGAGCATTTGTCATTTCCTCTGCACAACTTCACCAATTAGAAACAAAACAATGGATTGCTACATGTGCCGTGAACATTATGCATCTCACATCACAAGCACACTATAATCAAACATAAAGAAACAAGTATTAATTACAGCGTGGATATCTTAGTCACTATCCTGATCAAAACAAAATCCAAGAATTTTATCATTACACATGCTTTCAAAGGAGAAGCAAGAAAACTACTATGAACACATTGATGACACATCCCATCGTAGCTGCACTCTCTTTAGGACAGAGCCTGCCTTCTGTTCTGAGTTGGTCCAGCACGTAGCACAGGGGTCCTGTGATTGCAGACACTACTACAACAGCAATTAAGTTTCCCATTAAGATATGTGTACCTTATTATTAAGAGGCAATAGTTGCCATTCCTATAGCAAAATACTCAAAGGCAAGTCAGTAGATGTATCAATTAATTGTTTTCTTCCGTTTCACCATATTCCTTATAAGAACATATTCTCGGAATGGCATCAAGGCTGTAAGAGCCAAAAGAGTTAAAAAGATCAATGATTTTCAGGTCAGAGTTAAGGACATGATGTGACATCAAAGTAGACTACGTCGCAGAAATCCTGACTTTGCGAAGCGGAGTGGAGAACTCCCGCTATCAAGATTTCCCAGGGTGTTTAGTCAAGGCAAGGTTTGCAGCAGAGAGCACCATCCTTCACCACTCCTGCTGATGGCAGCGGCACCAGGGCTTCGGCAAAGATTTGTAGCGAGAGGCGTTATCTTTTCCAAACCAGCTGCTACAGCTGGAAAAGCAGAGATGCTTTTAAACGTGCATCTAGATCTGACTCAAAAGTAACAAACTCCAAGCTGTGTCCAGGCCAAGAGAATTGTCTTTGAGTTTAACGAAATTACGCTGATCAATTAGACAAAGCGAGAGAAAAAGCGGTTGATATTTGTGCCAAGTTTTTGCCTATTAGCACAAGTTCGTGTGATGTTGCTATGGCTAATGGACCTCCAGGCTGAAACAACTTTGTGTTTTGTCGGCTCAAGGTATGGACAGATGAGGTTCCTGATTGCTTGTGCCTGTCCATGTAATATGGCCCGAGCTGTGGGCACTTATTTACTTAGTCATTTCCGCGCTCTGACACGATCGCGATTTACAAATCATGTAAGCAGGTATAATGTGATCACCCAGCAATGTTTTTTTAATGAAGATTTTTGGCTCTGGACTATGACCCAACTAAATGGTTTAGAACAACAGGTGAATCTCAGGATCTCTGGCTGTTGCAACCCTCATCCTCCCCTGCGAGTCTCCTCCCCTTTGTTTACTGCAGTTCTCCTTTTGCACTTGGATTGTGAGATCCTGCCAGCGGGGCCCGATCCAGCCTCCGTTCGGACTGCGATACATAAACAGCTATTTGCATCCAGTGGGAGACTTACCTGACCCAGGACTCACTCGGAATGGTGGGATCAAGATTAAATATATTTACATAGATGTAAATTTTTGCCGTTTGCTGTGCAAAAATATCCTGTCTCTGAGATACAGGAAAATATGGTTCTGACTCAGAATTGATGCTATCTTTCTAGTCAAGATTAGAGTCTAAATTGTGCAATCCAGCTTAACTCACAGTATCAGTTGCTATGCAAAAGGCAATGTTTCATACAGAGGTGTGGTCTTTCCAATGATTGCAACAAATGCAGACCACAGCTGGCTCGTCATTTCGATCCAATGCAACTGGAAAGCGCAACCAATTTTTCAGGTTTGATCCTAAAAGAAACTGATTATTCCTCATAAGATGCAAACTGACTAAAACATGGTGAAATTAATGGGATCAAGAGCTTTTGAATGCCTGTGAAGAAACTGTCCCTAAAGACAAAAAACAGAAAAGGTGAAAGCACTTAAAAGAAAAAAAAAAAAGAAGAAGAAAAAAAGCTTTTTTTCCCACAGGAAACTTCCATCACCATTGTATTTTCCCTAAGGACATTTCTGTATCTGTCACTAGAAATTACTGCTGTCAGCAGTAATGCATCAGCACAAACCAGAGGGCTGGGCTTTGGTGGTCTGAAAAGGGATGTAAACCACAGTTGTTTTTAACCACCAACTCACCTTAGCTCCAGTGAACATTTTTATTATGCAATAAATCCAATTTTGTCTGGAGAAATAATGATGTTGGAAAGAAAAATTGTGTGCTGTTTTCACAAGTGCTCGCCTGATGCTTAAGCAAGGCTCAGAGAGAGACATTTCACTCACATAAGGCTGTTCGACTGCCAAAACAGAGGTAGGAGAAAGGTACAAGATAAGGAAACAACTGCAGCTGAATGCCAGAACCCTTCAAACCTCTGAAACAGCCAAACTGGCTTCCCTCCGAGCCCTTAAACAAATGCCTTACCATTTCAGTGGCAAAAGAAACAAGCCTAAAACAGATTTCCTCTCTAATGTGAAATAACACCCTAGAAAATTATACTACCAATAAAAAGCTAATGAAAAGGTCCCCTGAGAACAGTTTTGCCCTACAGATAACTCGTCCCTACTGATCTTAATGAATTCACTTGCAATTTTGACATGCTTTTATTACAGTGGCACTCGACGCCCCACAAATCTCAGCGCTAGGTGCTGTTCAAAGAGATGGTCTTTGTCCCAGAAAACATGACGTAACTCTTAAAAAGGCAACGATAGAGGCTGCTAATTATTCATTGTTTGCACAGGGAATAAAAAAGGTTTATATGGAACTAACGTATGGGTAAGTGTAAGTATCATTAGTAGTAATTACAGTAACTGCCTCTATGATCCTCCTCTGTTATATTTGAGGCAGACTTCGTAACTACAGGTTTGTCTGCTAAAAAATCCTCTTTCACAACAGACAGCCCATTGCAAGCCACTGGCTGCCTTCACGTATCCTGCCACTCTGGTCGAGCTCTTCTTCCAGCATGGAGTGCTCTCCTCTGGGCTCAGGCTGGAGGAAAGCTGCAGCAGACTGGTGCCACGTTTCTCTTCTCAAAGACGTTTACCAAGGGCTTTGCACGGAGAGATTTAATGCCAGAAATGTGTGGGTTGTCAAATCATCCAAGGAAAGGGACAGTGGAAGGCCCTGACCCTCTACTTTTTATGCAGGTAAAATACCATTTTACTTCAGACTAGCATTTGATAGGGGAGCGGAGATGCGAGGAAGGGTGTCTTCTGTCCAAATAGCTGTTGCTGGGTAAGGGCAGAATTAAACAGGACGAAGAGGGCGTGGACTGAAGATAGGGAATGGGATCTCTCGTGATGCAAGAAGCATCTTTGTGTAATGGCACAGCCCAAACTGGAGCTCACAGGCTGTAGCAGTGTCCACCCAGGCGGAGGTTCACCACCATCCCCCTGCCCCAGAGGGAGAGCTTTCCTCTCCGTGCCGAAAGAAAGCCAGGAGACCCACGGGTGAAATGGATTTTAATCCCTGTTGAGAAAACACGATGGCAAAAGGACTGTGCTCAGCATGTGCTCGTTGCCGAACCCACGCAGGCGCTCGGGGCGGGTCTGTTTGTCTCTTTGGGGCCACAGAAATCCACAGGCAGCAGCAGGGAGAGGAGTCGCTGCGGCCGTATCCTCATCACGCCCACGCGCCCATGAGTGGCCTTCTTTCTGCCTAATGAAGTGCGGATTAATTAGAGGAGGTAATGGGCTTCCACGGATGGCATTGTCAAGCTCTGCTTACTGCTGTTTGTTGCTTCAGCCAGGCATTTCGTAATCCCTCGCGTTGTTTTGCAGTGACTACGGGAAACAGGTAGGAAAGACACTCAGCTTCACCAAGTTCAAGGCACCTATGCAGACCCTTTAGAAATGACGGTGATGCTGGAGAGCACTGGGCAATGGCAAATCTATAATCAATGCTCAGATAGTCCCAGTCATCTCCAGAAGATAGCTAATCTATAACACATGGGATAGGAAACAACAAAAATAACTATTTTCTACCTTTCTTCAAAAAGAAGGTGAAAATTGAAAGGGAATTTGTCTTTGGCACTTCTTTCTTTTAAACAAAAAGTTATTTTCCCTTTCTTACTGACACAGTTTAGCTAATGGGGGAAATACTGCTCAGAGATAGTCTGGTGACTTGCCTAAAAACAGGGTGGTGAGGAAAACCCAGCGTTTTTTGGTTTTCTCCTTGACCCATGCCGAACACAGCACACCCCAGAGCCTGACTTTTCTTTGCCCTTTGCCATGTCCAAGCTTTTGTACCCACAAAAATACAGTGTGTAATGCCACCAGCCCTTAAGTAATGGTCAGCGTCCACGCTGCCTTGCGGTGGCGATGCCTCAACACGTGAGGTGTCAGCAAGCCAGCCCTTGCTGTTCTCCTGCTTCCTGCACAACTCTGCTTTGGGCTGGGCCATAAGCTAACACACAAAAGGGTCTTCCAACGTTTTCCCTGCAGAACCACTTGGCAAAGGACAAAGTTACTCTCCTGGGGTTAAAATAACTCTTATCTCTCCGGCCAACCCACCTGGATGTTAGCAGTCACTCTCCTGTCATGTAACTCAGCCTGGAGAGTATGAACAAACATCAGCAGGTTCAAACTGCCACATTTCTCTATTTGGGCTAAGCAGAGCTCAGGGCAGAGATCCAACGTTGTCTTTGTGTGTACAAACCCACCACAAAAAGTCATTAAAGCACGGAGTCCTGATTTTTCCCCTTTAGTTCTCTTCAGGAAAGGTTACGACTTCACCCATGCGCTGAAAATTTGAGGCCCCTTTAAAAACTTCCCCTGGATTTTATTTGCCTGCCCAGCAGAACAGATGACACATTAGATTTCATTTCATTTTCTCAAGACGTGACATTTTTGTTGGCTCATGTAAGGGGAAGGTATCTCATGCCTTTCTAAAGATCTCCGCATGCATGAGCACACCACAGAGCAGACAAAGCTTTTGCCCTTCCCAAGAGAGATATTTTGAAGAGAGATGTGCTGTGAGGGGCAGACAAGGCTTCCTAAGCAGTGCCTATCACGAAAAGAGAGCAATCGTGGTGAGGGCAGAGGTTTTGGCCTGTTTACTGCAAGACCCCGTGAGACTTATGTCGAAAACAACAGGAGGGTGTGAGTAGCTGTGTCCTGTCCCGCAGGAACAGCCTCTGCAGGCTGCGGGGCCAGCTCAGGATTTCAGGTGGGAATGTCCAGGAGAAGACTGGTTAGCGGGTTGGGCTCCTTTCCTTTTCCTCAGTGTTCATCCCTTCACCATGCAGTGCGTGGTCCCAGTGAATGCACGTGGCTGTGGCTGGGGACCAGGCAGCATGAGGCACAGACACAGCTGGTGGCAGTGGTACCAGCGTGCTGATATGCCACTTCAGACAGAGCCTGAGTCAGCTGGGACACAGGCTGTTCCTAAAGGACAGGTCCGGGAAATCCCTGCCTGCTCTGAGGAACCAGGAAGGATGACTTCCATTCATGAAGGATGCAACAACAGCTCCTGCATGCCTTCAAACAGGCCAAGCAAGACTCCTGCTGAGCTGTTGCTCCACTCTCTTCACTGGACACAGAGGCCAGAGGAACTGTCCGTTTACTTTCACGATGAAGGAAGATTTGCTGTTTTGAAGTATTTCCTAATGGTCATGCCAACAGCCTCCTCCGCGCATTGCTTCCTCGCTCCTCTCTGAGGTAGCTGAAGGCTATGAAAAATGGTGGAGGTCTAGTGGAGTCCTTTCAGAGTGATGCAGAAACTCCTCCTAGAGCTTGTCTACATGGCGGAAATTCAGGGAAATCGATTTGAGTTAATGAATGGTAATAACTTAAAAACAGGTCAGTAAAATGGCAATGAACTGTCCCGCAGATGCTCCAGTTCAGAATCAGATAGCCTTAACTGAGTCCTTTAATCTGAAATCACTTTCAATTAAATTACAGTAAATCCAAAGGAGGCCCCCAAATTCTACCCCAAAGGTAGAATTAAAATTCTACCTGCTCCTGTACGGACCACTCTAATTCTAATTGAATCTAAAGGTGCTTAAGTAGCTCACTTCAAATCCACACTTCTAAGGCACCACCAAAAGAAAGCTTGAAAACACGATGGGAGTGTAATACCAAATGTTCTCAAAGCAGGGGATATAGAAAAGTAGTGCAAAATAAGTCTATGTATTTAAAATGTCATGCTTTTTCTGAGTTAGCACATTAAACTATGGAGTCATCTAGCAATGTCTTGCTCTCTACAGCTTATGTCGCTGCCCCGTGCAGAACGCACATGTCATGTGCCGGGCTATCAGTGGAAATCCCAACTCCAGGCTCTACTCCGAGTCCTCTGGTGACTCACTGGGCCACGGCAGGAGCCTTGTCACGGAGCTGCAGTCTCTCCTGCTGACCTGGCCATGCAGCAGTGCCTACAGCGCAGATCAAAGCCGGAGCAGAGCTGGGCAAATGGGCTGAGAGATGAGAGAAGCCACAAACGGAGCTACACCCTTACTAATGAAAGCAAAGGGCTTGCAGACATCAGAGCAAAACGACTGCATTAGACCGACTAACAGTCATTTCTTCTAGATTTATAGAGCTTGCTTTGGAAGAGGTGTGCTGGGAAGGAGGGTCTCTAGTTCGGGAGAGTTGGATCCATGATGGACCGGTGGCATCTAGGAAAGGGGACTCAAATTTGGACTTCTCAAGGAGGTGGGTGAGGAGCAGTTTGAGCTCTCAGCTGCTGCGCTGTGCCACGTGCTTGGTGCCACTATCACTTTCACTCATTTATTAGCAACGCCAGCAAATGCAAGAGCTCCACCACACTGCCTGTGGTACACATCCCACCCAAACTGGTTTTAATCTTAAGAAACAAGAGGCAAGAGGGAAGGCAAACCATGCTTCGAAAGGGTACACCTCTTGCTTTAAGCTACACAAGAGATCCATGAGCAGAACTCAGCTCAAACCCAAGACTGATGCCCTTTCTGCTAGACCAGACTTCCTCTTTCTTGGATTCATGGGATAAACAGCCTCATTTTTGCGCTGTCTTTGCACTTCCTCTGCACTGTCACAACCACACTAGGACTTCACCAGACCGAAGTTAATGCCTATACTGCTTTTCCTCAAGCCTGGTTATAAACATTACGTGTTACCACACCTGCCTCACCCGGCAGTTAAACACTAGGCACAGCCTGCACCATCCTGCACAGAAAAATCTGTGTAAGAAATGTGTATTTTTAATGCAAATGCATTCCTAAGAGCACAAAGGCACCAGGTGAAGACATTTCCTCATTGCTGGGTGCATGTGCCCAAGTGCCATTAGCACTAAAGAGAAATAACAAGAGCCTGGGAAGACCCATCCTCTTGGGTGGAGGCTTATCACAGTGCCAGGTCATCAGAGGAGATTTTAGGGTGATTGTCTAGGATTAAAACCTCCCATTTCAAATCACTGACACTTGACATTTCCAATTCAGCTGCGAACTTGTAAAATCACTGAAGAAAGTGAAGCCAGGCCACATTAGTACCAAAAGAACCAGAAACATGTAACACATCCCTTCTCAGCCTTGGCAATGCCCATGGTCTCAGCTAGCTGAACTCGAGTGATTTTTTCTCTCTGACCATTCCCAAATTAGTTTCTTACACCATCAAAACTGACTACTGACTTTCTCTCAACTTATCTGATAGAGTTAAAAGAAAACACCCTGGCAATGCCACTGCATCACAAGGGAGGCTTTGATCATCTGGAACTGCCAACACACCTTGAAGCGTGTTAAACATACATGACTTGGCTGATTGCACCTGCCTGTTTCCATTAAGTGTACCTGCAAGGGAGCTACCCGCGGAGAAGGGGCAGTATGAGGGAGAAATGACCTGGGTTTTGGGATACTGGATACTCCTTGAGGTTTTTCATAGGAGGAACTTTCAGCACTTTGTGTTTAGCACGTCACCCAGCTCAGGTAAGCAAAGGCATTTTCGAATAAGCTTTCGGCAAGAGCTGACCTTTCCCCTGTGGTTATGGATGGAGAAACCTTCCAGCAGCAAAAAACCTCCAACAGCCCTCACGGGCTTTGGGTGCTTATGTAAACTCAACAGATGAGTTTCAGCTCCTGGGATAGCAAGTGCTACCAGTCCACGCTGGTGACGCAGAGTGCCATGCTGGACACTGCTATGTTGGGGATTCATCCCTCCCATTCCTTGCGTAAGTCTCCGTGTGGACAAAGGCCTTTCCAGTTGAAAACACCTCTAACACTGCTCCGCTCAAGAACCAGAGCACAGATTTTAGACTCAGCTTTTAAAGACTCAGGTTAGGGGAGCAGACAGAGACAATGCTGAAGTAGGAGACACACTGCTGATGAAATGCTCTGACACTTCAACAGGAGCTGCGTGAGGAAATCTCAGAAACTTCCTTTTTAGTAAAAAAAAAGGTAACCCATTTCCATTAGCCTTTTATTTCCTGCTAATGGTTCAGGACTCTTCCCAGTTCTCCTCTGGAGCATGAAACACCAAGGCCACCTCATCCCCTGCCCTCTGGGAACGTGATGCTGGCTTCGTAGGTTATCTGGGGTGGGGTAGGGGAGGAAGCGGGGGAGAAGAACGAGAGGGTGCCATGCAGATGATTCTCATTAATTTTGGAAGAAGTTATAAAAAGTAAGCTTTAAAGTCTATCCTAAATATAAGGATTCAGCTGATTGAGAACTCATCTGCTCTATCTCTTGGGTAATCATGAATACGCTTCTGCTGTGTCACTTCAAAGGCGCAGCACAGCTGGGAGGGTTTTCATCAAAGCTTCTGCATGTCTGGGGGAGGTTTTCCCCCCCATGAATATACATCACTGGAGGCTCCTTTTCCCAACTTTTCCCATGCCTCTCTCTGATTGATCCTCATTTCATTCAGATGAGCTCTTCCTCTCTGGATGGCTAAAGGGCAAGAGACAGCTCTCTCCAAAGCTTTCCCACTCGCCTGGATGCCTCTCCGAAGATTTTCCTCTCATCAGAGTGGGGGAGGGAGGGAGCTGTTCAGACAAGAGATTGAGTCTTTAAATTAAATTCTTGTCATCTGAGGGATGGGCCTGATAGTAGCGGGGGTGGGAAGCATATTCTCCCAGTATCGGGACTCTGGCCAGATCCTCATCTGGTGTAAATATGTGCCAGTGGACTGATCTCAGCAATCATGTCATCAAAACTACAAGCCTTAAAACACTCCCCTCTCTGCAAGCAGCAGGTTGCTGGGTGAAACCAGCATCATCCTCCGTGTGCCTGCCCTGTGGAGTACGTGAGCTCCTCAGACAAGGAACACTTGCTGAAATTGCTCAATTCCCCTCTTTTTCTGCGGGGAGGGAGGGCCGGGCAGCTCGGTGGAATTTCAAACACTCAGCCACCCTCAGCCGGGTTGGGATTTCACAAGAGCCCAGACCCTGTGTGCACCCAGCACGTGCAAAGTGCCAGTGGAAATCTGGGCCCCTCTCCTCATCTCAGATGGGAGCTCAGCCCTCCTGGAAATTCTGGGCCTGGTGCCACTTAGTTACAGCACGTCTCCTGGCTGGTGGCCAGATCAGAGGAGTCTGAACCTCATCTTAGCTCTTCTACCCTCCACCCTCTAATTGCATATTCCCTAGGGCCAAAATGACCCCAGCAATTGTCAGGTCAAGACACTGCTGAGGCAACTGGATGCTCTTACCCCACTGGCAAAGTTGCCCATGTGAATGATAATGTGTTGCTATTGAAGACATTTTTTTAAATGTTATGAATCTCCTAGGCAGTGACCCATGGAAAAGTGACAGCCTTGGAGACTGTAAGTGCCCAGTGAGATCTTGCCCTTTTCCAGTGAGACCCCTCAGCAGATGGGGACCCTCTCTGAGGGCAGGATTGCTGCATAGCCACCACCCATCATCCACCAGCAAGTTTCACAAGCTTGTGTCCTTACAGCCTCTCTGAGCTCAGAGCCCCATAAACCCACATCTTGGACCTTTACCAGGGAGATCAAATCAGGTCCCCAACAATGTCACCCTCATGGGGACTCTTCCAACACCATAAGGTCTGTTGACACCTATAAATCCTGCCCTCCATGCCCAGTTCCAGGCTTTAACCTTCGCCTCCACAGCAAAAGCCCCTCTGGAAAGACATTCAAAGCCAGGTCAGTTGTGCTGCTGCTCCATGTGATTAGGACTTTTCTTCCTCCCAGATAGTGATGGGATTTTCCCACACCAGTCCCCTGAATGGTTAATTGGATCTTGAATGGTTTATCACTTCTTTCACTGGGGTGTGTGGCTAGATTTACTTTGACACAAGCCCCTTTCTGAATTGCAAGTTGGCAACAATAAAAGGGAAAAGTCTTTAATTAGTTATCTGGCTAATTAACTTTTACGGCACTGTATAGCTTTGGCATCCAAATACTGCAATGCAAAACATTGCAAACATTCAAACAAAGAGCACCCACCCCACCAGGAAGCTGCTGCCACTAGCGGTTGCGGGGGAATAGCATCTCGCAGCCTTGGCCCAGCTGCGTGGAAATGCACCTCTCGCTGTGCCGTGCTCCCTGGACTCCCTGAACAGCCACTTCTGCAGATAACTCAGCTTCTGATGATGGTGTTCCCCATGCCATACTCCTTCTTCCCAGCACGAGCACTCACTCTACTGTTGGATGAAATACACACAAGATAAAATGTATTTCCTGCTGGAAAGGGGTATGCAGAGATTTGGGAGAGTTTCACAATCAGGGCCAGCGTATTGGCATCCCACGGTCCTGAGCCAAGAGAGAAACCCCTCACATCAGACAGGATATTGTCAGATCACACATTGAGGAAATGCTCTGGAAGAGGGATAAGCTCTGACACCTGTGGGATGACCCCCAAGAGCACAGTTTGGCTCAGAGAGTACAACAGACAGGTTGCTAGCATCACCTCTCTCTCTCTGTCGGAACATGCAGGGTCCCCACCGCTTTTCCCACGCTGATCAGTGAGAGCTAGGGGTTTCGGGAGGCACGGTGCCCCCAGGACGTTCCCGTGTTGTTATATCTGCACCTTGTGGGCTAGCACTTGTTTTACTCTGTGTGCACTGGAGTTTCGCCGCTACTGCATGTCCAGGCAAGCTCCCTCTCTGCTTTCAGCATGAATAAAAAGGTACTGTAAAGGGGAAGGGACAGGTTTCGGGAAAAGCGAGAGAAGCAGCATAAAACGGGCCATCAGCTGAGTCCACTGGCTAATCAGCACCATCCCACACGTCTGCCCCACCGCTCAGAGACGCACGGAGGGAAGGCAGAGTCTGGCTGATCTCAGGCTGGGATCCAAATTAAATCTACTTTGTTGTAGTTTGGACTTTAAGGACGATCTACTTTACTGCTGTATTTATTTGTGGCAGAAGAGGATCCTGCTTGCTGGCAGGCCTCACTCAACCAAGTAAAATCAGGGCAATACTTTGCCCCGTTCCTGTACTGGTCCATGTGGGATGTGGGGAATGAGCTGAACCGCCAGCTGACAGAACTGGTGCCTTTGCTCAAGGAGCGAGTCGCTGCCTTTCACGTTACGCCGCCCGGGGAGGGTCGCTACAGCAGGATTTCAGCAAAGCAGCGCCGTGTTTGCACGCCGCTGAGTTGCACACAAAAAGCAGGTCACGGGGAAGGTAAAAGCGAAGTCACCTCGCATGAGTACCTGGCATGAGTAACCGTTGCTACAAAAGGAGGCAAGGCCCTCTCAGCACCTTGTGAACACGCACGTAAGGGACTCTTCTCCATGTTCATCTGCTGTAAGCGAGTAAACCTGTCAGAGGGAATGAGCCGACTCTGAGCACAGGGCTGGTGCCTTCTTCTGTGGGGGCTTCTCTTCGCCCAGGAAAAGAAGTCTGCAGATTTGCACTTGTGAAACGGAAGCAGTAAGAGACGAGGCGGGAAGGATGGACGAGATCACTGGTACAGGGAAGGTTGTCCCCTCTGGGAACAGCCGTGCATCTTACCAGCTCTCCCTGAACCAGAGGACCTAAATCTAGCAGGGATGGAGATGCCTGTGAAGCCTCCCCTTCTCCCCCTGCTAGCGCTGGCCCAGCCAGTCTGAGCTGCTGCATCCTGCCAGGGCAGCCGGGCAGCCGTGCAGCCCTCCTCCATCAGCCTCCCAGCAGCATCCAGTCCGCCTGCCTGCAACATTAACGGTAATGAGGCTCACAAGGGAGGAGAGCCCTCTGCCCTGGGACTGCACGCTGCCTGTGAATCGCTGCACTCTCCTTCGGCAGCGCCCAAGGCCTTGTCTAACCACCCTTAATGCCTGGCAGGGTACAACGGTCTGATGAAACTATGACACGGGTACAGTCCTTAACACAAAGGTTGACTTCCAGGGTCCAGGTGTCTTTACAGGATTACTGTACTCTCCTTGCCACGCAGGAGCAGGCTACTAAATGGATACACCCTTTAAATTGTGACCCTTGTATCAGGAACTGAATGGGCTACAGCTGCAGTGTAGAGGCAAAGCCCTGATTTCCTTCAAAAACCCTGCCCCAGAAGAAAAAATAAAGGACATGAAATGATTCATAGCAGAACGTTTTTTGGTTTTGCTTTTGCTTTTCATTTTAAGTCTTTTCAGACTCAGTTTAAAAAACAAATCAAGCCCATTCTCTTCTCTTCCTTCTGGTGACAGGTTGCCCAGATGCCTGTCTGGGTCAAGGAGACACTGCTGCATTTTATTTCACCATCTGGAATCACCCAGCTCTGCGGATTTTTTAACCTCTTAATTCCCAATACCATTTTGTTCTTTGCTCTTCCCACTGTTTCCCCATATTTGCTTTCCTAAACCTTCCAAAATAATTACGATCAAATTCAAACACTCAGCAGCCTGTATGTCAGGTTAGTTTCTAAGCACAAAGAGGAAAATATTTCCCCTCCTGAGCTGCAGAAGATCAGGGACCCCAATTCCAGGTCAGAGCTAAACCTTCAACAAAAAGATATTCCAGGGATAGGCAAGGAGGTTCAAGTTCACCAAACTAGTTCACTAAAGCCAGGATCAGGCTCGTTGTTAGAGCTCCTTGGTGTTTACAGTCTCAAGCTGTCACTTTGATATATCTCCTCCTCTCAGAGTATGTGCCTTGCACCCTCCTGCCAAAGCCACAGCTGCAGCCACTCGCAGGGGCAGTGGCTGTTTCCACACTCCGCGTTTCTGGATGGTACGAATGCCTTTGCTGCACAACTCGTCCCACAGATCCACCTAAGCCAGGGAGAAAGAAGGGAGAGTTGTGCAGAAGAACTGCCAAGGAGAGGAACATTGTCTGAGGGAGAGCAATCGCTGCACCTCAGGTCCAAACTTGTCCTCTCGGTGCAAGAAACTCGGGACAGGGGAGGAAGTTTCCAAAACTGGTGACTTTTGAGTTTCTGCCTCTCCCGTAAGTGTGGGTTTCCTTGAAGAACAGTATGTTCTCCACAAAAATTACAAGTGGTTTCCAGGGAAAACTTTGGAGCCGAGTGAAGTATCATTCTCTATTTCAGATTATGTTTTTTTGTTTAGTTTGGGGCTAATGAGTGTTTTCTCTTCAGACACTGCTACGCTCATTCAATTTTCCAAACAAGTGGCGAAAAATGTTGAAGGAAAAATTCCTCTCCTGCTCTCGGGTTTTACTTTGCCCAGCTCTGAAGACAGGCCCATACTGCACACTTTTGCCACCGCGGTTACGTCAGCTCCACCACCTCCAGAAATGAAGACATTAAGCCAAGAAAAGCAATCTTGCACTGGTGAAGAAGCTCTGCAGGCAGCTCTCTAAGTCAAAGACATCATTTTCCGACTGCCAAACCTTGGGCTCGCACCTCTGAGCTGCTACAGGGAAGTCACTAATTTTTTCTGTGCCTCAGTCCCCGTCAGCACAATACCTGTGTACACATCCGTGTTGAGAGGGATAGAGGGCTACGTTCCGGAGAAAACGACGAGAAATGCTGCACAGGGTGTGGGCTGCCCTGTAAGCCGTGAGCACACGTCCAGCGCCCAGCGCAGGGGCGGCGAGCTCGGCTGCAGGAGCGGTGCAGAGAGCAGGTGCTGCCAGAACTGTCTGCAGCATCACACCGTCAGCGAAGCAGAGGAGTTAATTAAATAGCAGGAAAGGAAAAGATGATTTAAAGAGCTGCGTCTGAATGGTTAAAGGTCTTAGTTACTCATTTACCAAGATCTTAGGCAAAAACTCCTTTTTAAATAATTTTTATCTGGATCATGTTCCTTTAAGAAATTTCTCAAATCATCCAGCGAGAACTACTGGGAAATGACACTCTCATTCCTTCCGATTTTCAGTGTCCAGCATGTTTGTGACAACTGCTGTCACCTCTTCCTACCTGCAATATTCTCTTAGGCTGAGCAACCTCACCTGGCACAGGACTAGGAATGCTGCTAGAGAAGAATGATTATTGTCCTGCAGAAATTGAAAATTTACTTCCTAAAAAATACTGATTGGGAACTTTCCAGTGTTTCAACAGAAACCTCCAAAACCATCTTATTTCATTAAGGGAAAAAAAAGCCCTTAACATTTCAAAAAGAAACAAAAAGCAACTGTGGAAGACTCCATGTGGAGGCTCTTTCAGAAGGCTGTTTCACATTTTAAGAAATACTGAAAACACTCAGCCAGTCCTTCACGCAATATGGTGGTGATGGAAACGTAAGAGCACATCAGAAATGTTAAGCATGCTGCACTTATGGATCAGTGGTTTGGTTTCCCATTGTGCCACTGACACCAGAAATGCCCTGTTAAATTTTTTAATATGTTTTTTTTCTCAACAGGACAGTGGTTCTCCCAAGCTGACAGCATGCAGCACCCACAGCTCTGCCAGAACAACTACATGGGTGGGGTAAGAGCAAAGGGAAGGAGCTGGGATGACAGTGCTTTGTACTGCCTATCGCCTCCAAAGGTTTCATAAAACCAAACCCAGCCCAAACTGAGCCTTCCTCACAAGATTAAGACTGTATTTCCTGCAGTGCCCCTCCTCAAGAAAGGAAGGTATCAGTCCGTCTGACTCAAGAAAAGGTTGCAGGGTTTGCCCGCGTGGTCTGAATCACCTGTTGCACGCAGAGAGGCAGGAGGTGGCACATCGAGAGAGTCCCCCGAGTACCGTCGGTACTACAGCAGTACGCAAAGGCCCACCTAGAGATGAGGCATTGCACTGAAGAGTGACAACCCCATCCCACAGCACTGATGCTCCATTTGAGTAAAATGGTGGCGGAATGTAGGTACGGTGGTGTGATTTGTGATTTTTTGTGATTTTTGGAGGCATTGCACTAAAGAATGACAACCCCATCCCAAAGCACTTATACTCCATTTGAGTAAAACAGTGGCAGAATGTAGGTACAGTGGTGTGATTCGCCCAGTGATGGAGAGACACCAGTGGTCTTACCAAGCCCAGTCCTCTGCTGCAGCAGGCATCCCTGCCCACAATCCTAAAGTCATCACAGGCCAAAAGACCCCCCCCAGCTGCAACGGTGATGGCTGCAATGGTGCTTCCTGCCCTTGACACACAGGCAACGAGCCTTGCTCCTGTGGGCACCTGATCCATTGCCTGCCTGGGCACCCAAGCCAGAGCCCAAGGCGAGTCGGGCAGGAGAGCACAACCGTTGTGTACAACATAAACTCAGTGCCCGCAATTAGAGGATGCTGTCGAAAATACGCACGCAGGCCGCTGTACAGGAGGGTGCTGGGCAATGCAGAGGGCGGAAGGAGCTTTGGTGAAGCTTGCCAAGTTTTTAAACAGGTCTAGAGCAGAGCCTGTCTCTTGGAGGAACAAATGCATTTTGTTTGATGGGCAGCGACACCTCGTGGCATTGGCCTCCCCACCACTCCCCCCCAGTTTGCTGCCAACAGAACACTTGTTTTTCCTGGGACAGGTTCTCAGTCATGCTAAAATCAGGGGGAATTTTGCCACAGAGTCCAGCGGAGCCCAGATTTCAGGGCAGATGCTTCACCGGAAACCGTGATGATGGTAAGATTCACCTCTTGCAAACGCTTACTAAAAATCACACGTCATCTTTAGGAGAAGCTGCCTGAGGGCTCGTAGCAAGATCTTCATGAGGCTGGTCCCAGAATTGCTTCCTATTTTGTTCAGGCTGCTACAAGAAGCATAAGAGCCATGTGTTGGTACTAGCTCTGCAGTTTTGATGCTAAAGAGGAATAGACCTAGGATTCTCCAGACCCTTACCTGTGGTTTTTTCCTTATAAAGGATTATAGTTCTATTTGCCTGAGAAAGAGAAATTTCATAGAAATGAAACAGAGGTACCAAAACAGCCAAGTACTGGTAACAGAAGCCTGTAGTAAGAAGAAATGGAGGTTTTTGGAGAAAGTTGTGACTGAAGAAACTTGTAACTGTGTCTCCTCCTACAGCTTGAATCGTACCATGTTCAAGGAAATGAGACATTTGGTACCTTCCCAGTAAATGTACAAACTTTTGCCAGTACAAAACCCTGGTCCATCAGCTCTTCTCCCACTTAGTACCCAGAACCTGGCATTCACAGGTAGAACAACAGGCTGTCTGCTGCGCTTGGTGAGTTTTCCATCTGGGGAAGACCCAGAAAAGCCCCTTTTCTCTGTGCTGGTGTTACCTTCTGTGTAGTAACTTCATTGGCACGTTTCCTTTCCTCATGGCACCGGCCTGGAGGTTGTTGTGATGGGAAGAGCAGGAGAGCAGACGTGCCCACCAAACAGCACGACTGAAAAGCGGAGTAATTCCCTAACTTCTGAGAACCATTCTTAACCTGGTAACAGAAATTAAGAGAAAATCCTTGACACCAGACTATCATAGTATCACATCCTACTGATTGATTCCTGTTTTTTATCAGTGCTAGGTTATTATCAGACATCTCATGAAGTAAAACCTTATTTGACTTCTATTAATATTTCACAGCTACACAGGTGAATTCCAAAGGCCAGTTTTTAATGAGGTGCCTCACAAGATAAGGTCGCACTGGTTTCCTGTGCTCCTTTTGCCCGTGGCCCGTGACAGAGATCAGTTATGTTACACTGGAGGGCGCAGTACTGCAATCTTTACAACATTTTTGCTTTCATCGAAAGCACTCTCACATCTGCCCCGTCCCAGTTCAACGTGCGGCGCTGGATTTGGGCTGTACCAGGAAGCGAGGCTGTGCGCATGCGGGCGGTTCATTAACAACACGATCCTCCGTAATTCATGCAACCCGATACAAGAAAACAACACAATGGAAAGGTAGCAAGAAAAGAAATATGTTACAAGTGGAGAAGTTCTGAATCGGCATGTCTGCTCGGAGAGCCCGAGTCCTGCTGGCACTGTGCTTCCTGTGGCAGACTAGAGGTACAGTACAGCTCCCTGTTACTTCTCATTTCGCTGCGCTACGTGGCTTTGCTTGTAGGAGGACAGACATAAACATACAGGGAAATTTTAAGCAGTTCACATGGGAATGATTTGCACAAAGTGAAATGGAGTGGAGCATCTCCATTAAGGGAGTGGAGCATCTCCAATTAAGGGAGGGAGCACTTCCCTTATGAGGAAAGGCTGAGGGAGCTGGGTCTCTTTAGCTTGGAGAAGAGGAGACTGAGAAGGGACCTCATTAATGTTTATAAATACGTAAAGGGTGACTGTCATGAGGATGGAGCCAGGCTCTTCTCAGTGGCATCCAATGGTAGGGCAAGGGGAAATGGATATAAGCTGGAAAATAGGAGGTTCTGCTTAAACATGAGGAAGAACTTCCCTGTAAGGGTAACAGAACACTGGAACAGGCTGCCCAGAGAGGTTGTGGAGTCTCCTTCTCTGGAGATGTTCCAAGCCCGCCTGGACGCGTTCTTGTGTGATGTGATCTAGGTGGCCTGCTCCAGCAGTGGGACTGGACTAGATGATCCTTTGAGATGCCTTCCAATCCCTGACATTCTGGGATTCTGTGAAATATTCCAATGTAAAGAACTGGCAATTTAAAATCTGTCTATAGAATGTGCCTTGTTGAAGGCTAGCAATGTATATATTTACATACCAGAAACAGTAAGAACCACAAAAGTACAAGAACCAGCCTGCACGCTGCATTCATGGCAGAGTGTGCCTTTGAAGAACTGGGACTGAACGAGCGATGTGAGCTGTGTCTGCTCCGTCCCGGGGCCAGAAGGAGCGTAAGGGAGTCAGGCTGGAGTTTGTGGGGTGGTAAACCAGGTCACCGAGAAATCCAGTGAGACCATGGGGGAAACCACTCAAAATTACAGAACAGGATGGTTCACATAAATGTAGACCCTAATTCTAAAAGCTGTTGAGACAAAGATGTTTTATAAGAAGTGAAGAAAACACGACTACATCACAGGCATACCCGCTTCCATAGACGGTTTCCAGTCTTAAATGAACTGAGCGGCTCTGCCTCAAATTTTGAAACCACCTTGGTCAAAATCAGGTGATATTTCCTATCCTCAAAGATATCTTAAATAATTCATGTAATTTTCCCTTTCAATCAGGTCATGTTCAACTTCCCCCTCCTCAAAATGTAACACTTCTGTCAAAGGATTTTGACATGATTTTGACATGGACTCCAGGAGAAGGATCTCCTCCAGATGTGACATACACTGTGAGGTATGAGAGGTAAGTGCTTACGAAGGATGTCTGATTGGAAGTGTGGCACAGGGCAAACATCTGTGCATGTACATTAATCGGTGTCATTATCACCACTGACCTGGCTGCATCCTTTCACCAAAACCAATCCTCATCCATCTGGAAAGTGCTCCAAACTCTGGGCAAGATTCGGTACCCATCTTTCAAAACACTTCCTTCTCTTGCTCTGTAAATTATAATAAACCAGCATGTTTAATATTATGGTGTGCTTCTTTCTTCTTTTAGCCAGGAACGCATGGACAAATGGATAAAGGTTCCTCATTGCAAAAATATTCGCAGTACCTCTTGCAATCTGACCTGTGTGCTTCCAAACTTCTTTGTTAAAGTCCGGGCTCGAGTAAAAGCTGTTTCTGGACAACTCCAGTCTCCATGGGTAGAATCACAGTTCAAGGAATACCATTTGGATGGTGAGTGTCTGTTAGGTTACAGCCTGGATGAAAGGATATCCCAAAACAGTGTTGGCATGAGCAAATGAGTAGAGCGCCCACCACAGAAAGAGAAACAGTAACAAGCAGCTTTATGAATGACAGAGATTTGAGCGAGCACAAACATCAATAAGCCATGATAATTCGAAAACAAAATTTGTAGCAAGTGCCAGAATTGGTTCATCAAAGCTCTAGGTGAACAAACTGGCTTCAAGCTTTCCACACACTGGCGGGGGTATGTTAGATAAAAAAGAGGTATCCCTTTGCCTTGCCCTTTCCCTCATGCCTATCACGAGGTAACAGAAGTGTAGATCAGCCACAGGAGAGCACTACTTCTCTGAAGCTCTGTTCTTATGTCTGGTCACTTGGTTGCAGTGGAACTGGCTCCCCCAGTACTAAACGTGAATGTCAAGAAGAACTCAATCCATGTGAATGCCTCCTTCCCTTTGGCCACCTGCGTGGAGAGTTTCTCTTGGATGTATGACTTGAACCTTTGGGAAGCTGGATCTGAAGACAAGGTCAGTAAAAGTGGCTCTTCTTAGATGAAATGCAGGAACGATGCCCAGCTTGAATTAAAATAGTTTCAAATTTCTGGGCAGGGAGGGAGGGACTGGATCCAGGGCCTGGAGAAAATGAGATGGCCAAACCAGAGTTAAACCAAAGCCAGAGGAAAAAAGCAGATGTGTGCATCCTTATTTTATTGGTAGCTCCCTTTCCTATTCTATTCCTATTTTTATCAGGAAGATGTGATGGGGAGGCTACACTATAGCCGGTATAATAGGGCAATATCTGAGTTTTAAACCAACTAGTTCAGGTATCGCTAAGAGCGTGCAACGGCAGCACAGAGCACAGCACCAGCTGGAAATCCCACCCTAGGATCCATAAGCCCTAGGAGAAATGCTTGCTCTAAACAGCAAGCGCCTCTCCATGCACCTTCCAACCACTGGAGCCACACAACATGATGAAGAGATTCGTGGGCTGAAAAGGTAGAGAAACATCACCCAAATAATGAAAGAATCATCTTTCCAACCCTCTGTTCTTTTTGTTTCCGAACAGAAGCAATATGAAGGAATCTTTAGGAAGAACACAGTGACTATCGACACCACTGCTCTTAGAGGCAACTACTGTTTAAGTGCCAGATCTTCCATCCAAAGCATTGACTTCAAGCACAGCAAATTCTCCCAACCAGTATGTGTGCTATTAAACCACAAAGGTATGTCCCTGCTGAGAAAAGGATGTGGTGAGACATCACATGGGATTAGGGCAAGTCAAAGATTTCCAACAAAGTTATCTTTCAGCCAGAAAAAATGGGCTTCCTGTTAAACAGATTGGTTGGATTTTCGAGCGAAAGGGGTCTGCTTTCTATAGAAATGTTTTCATTTTAAAAATCCAACCCTGAAATATTTCCTGAAAATCCTGAAATATTGTACTCGAGTTATGTTCACAATGAAATTTTGGGAATATTCAAATTTCTCCAGAAAATATGTGAATAAAGCATTTTACCTGCTCCAGGTATGGCTGGTACCAACATTCATTTCTGACTGTGACTCTGACTTAGAGTCTGATCTCAGGCAAGTCTGTTACCATTTCTCTGCATTTGTAAAATAAGGATCTTGAGCCTAACATTTTCTGAGATTTCTGACAGAAAAGCCAAGTATAATAGCCCATTATTAGCATAAAATATACCACCAGCAGGAGATTATTTTTGTCTTTTTCTTTTTCAGCAGCGGAACCGAAGTTCCCATTTTCTGCCACGATCCCTGTGTTTGTCCTCCCCATCCTTCTGGCAAGTGCCTTCATCATCTGCTTGCTGAAGCAAGACGCTAAGCGAAAGAAGATGCCTCGTGCTTTGGTATGGCCCAAATGTTGGGGTCCCCTCCTGGCTCAGTCTTGCTGATTCTCAGAGGGTAACTGGGGAGGAGTGGGGGAGTTCTGTGCTTCTCAGTTTTGCATTCAGAAGCTCCATTATAAGTAAGCTTTCATTCTGGCATGTCCTGTATCCAAACTTTTCTTTAAAAAGCATCACTGACTCACGGATCTGTGTGTTTTGTTTCTTTTCCCTGGTAGGATTTATCTCATTTAAAAGCTGCTGGACCAGCCTTTCACTGGGAGCTCAGTGAAAATGAATTCTTCAGGGACTATCTTATCTGCACAGAGAAGCCAATGTCACAAAGGAAGACAAACAAAACTTTAGCAACAAACAACCTACCATGGATGGCTTCTTTCCTCTCATCATCATCATCACCACCATCAGAAGAGGAGGAGGAGGAAGAGGAAGACGACAGTAGTACTTTCATCCCATACACTGAAATATCTCAGTTTCCAAAGAGGCATCTCAACTGTCAACCATCCAGAACAGCTCAGGAGGAAACTAGCTCCGACTCCGGATCTGGAGGTCTCTCTGTGGATAGTGAATCTGAGCTTGATCTAAGTACCTTGGGTTTCTCTTTCTTTCCAACGAGAAAGAATGAGGTGGACACCTCAGGATCCCAAGGAAATGCATCCCTTTCTCACAGTTCCTCTTTGGGAAGAATATCCCTCACTGACGTGAGATTCCCAGGTCCCAGGGAACATGGACAGCATGATACAGACGGGGATGAATGCCTGGAAATGACCCCTCTTCAAACACCGATGGCGGGGATTTGTGCCAAACTTCCAGCCGATGAGCACTACCTGCATAGGAAGGCTCATTGTTTCACCAAGTGTTACCAGAAACCAGTGGATGATCTGCATGTCCAGACTGGTAAGATATCACAGCTCAGTGAGGATCCCAGCACCGAGCTGCTCATTTCCTTTCAGACATTACAGGTGGCAGAAGATGAAGGTATTGCAAGTGACTGTGACAGTGATAATTTTACAGAAGGGACACCTCCCACTTCCGCTGTCCTAAGTGACGCATTTGAAACTTCAAATATGGAGGAAAAATTCGACGAAAAGTTAAAATTCAACAGCTACAAGCACACACATTACATGGGAAGGAGCTAAAGTATTCTAGCAGTTCTATGGCACACCTGGAAAATGCTGGAGAGCTCCAGATATCCAGGCAAGGATACCTAAACAAGAACAAGAACAAATAACTGATAGTGGTGCTTTTTGTATTTATTCACCTAGAGAAGAGTTTTTTCTACTGATGTCTGGCCTACCAAGGTATATGGCTTTAGGGACACAAAAGGTGTATTTTTACTGCTAAATAACTACTGTACGCTCAGCACCCCTCTGTACAAGCAGAGCTGTGAGACGGTGTTACGGCTCTGGCATGAGGCACCCCATTGGCACCAGGCAGGGCAGGGGTGAGGCACACAGTGATACCTCATGTAGGCATCACGCCGCGAACACGCAGAGCCTTGTGTTCACCTGAGACTTCAGAGCCAGGTAACTTTTGTATGTGAGTTCTGAAAGGCAAAGCCACCTCTGGGATAGCAAAAACACAACCTGGACCTGTGTGAAACCATCAGCTGGGCTCCGAAAGCACAGTGTGTCGTGCCTGCATGTTGATTTTGAGCCAGGAAGAACTGTTGATGTTGCCTTTGCTTCCCTGTGACTGCAGAACTGCACCCCTGCTTGACTGGAAGTACCGTACAGAGACATTTAACAACCTTTGCTTTTTGTGGGATGAAAAGGTCTCCACCTCAACCTACAGAGATCACCTTCTGTGTTTCCACAGACTGAACTGAAGTCAAAGTGATAAATGTGCAACATGTTTGTTTATTTTTATATATATACAAATATACTAATGGAAGCTGAAATTCTCCCTGCTGTGCAGAATGTCTGAGAGCTGCTTTATACAGAGGCAATAATATTTTGATATATAACTCCATGTGTGCGTGTTTTTATGTTTCCTAGAACTACACAGGGTGACTGCAGCTTATCCTGAAGAACATTATATTTTACACCAGGATGCCATCATGGGCTTTCTAATGCTTTAGTTTGAGTGGAATCCTATGAGACTTCCCAGCCAGGTCACCCTGGGTCACTGAAAGACCAGGACTGTGACCATCTCTCTGAGCAAAGAATCGAGTCAGAAGGATTCCAGGATCAGTGTTGAGTAAAGGGACACGCAGAAAACCAAAGCATTACAAGAAAGAGGGAGAGACACAACAGCCATGCTCCGCATTCAGAGAGAGCTGTCTCAGATGAGGGAAGGGTGTTCATGGAGGCTATTAAAGCTGACATCTTCAGAGAATCAGGAGAACAACATTAGAAAGAGGTAGGGGGTGATATGAGGGATTGGGAACCGCTTTGAAAAAGGAAAGCAAGATGCACTAATTAAGGTCTTGAATTAAAGTAAAAAGGAGAGGTGGGAGAAAAGATTCATCAGCTAGAATTTTTTTTCTCACCTGTCCTCCCCAAAGCGTCCATAGGTACATCCTGCATTGTAATCCCTCCTGTTCATTTAGAAAGATACAGATCATCCAGATACAATCACCACCCATTTTCTTGTGCAATCAAGGAAAAACCCCAGGCTTTGCATTACAGGAAGCTCTGAAGTTGTGTAACCTCTACAAAATTATTTTGACATGTCACAGCTCAGGGCCTGGGATCAGTTCTTTGTCTTGTCCAGGTTTTCTGAGGATGGAAGCTGAGGGAAAGCCTGCAGGGCAGGTGAGCTGTACTGGTGGAGGCAGCATCCCACTCCTCCATGTTTTCTTTCATCAGGGCTTGAGACTTTCACCAGGGCTTTCCACTGCAAAAGGGTCATCAGTGGCCAGAGCGCAGTGCTCCCTCTTCCAGAGCTGTCGGTCCGTATCTCACATCCTACTTAACAGTTGTAGCTGTGTCATGAGAAAAGCAGCTCTCCCCTCTCATTGGGAGGGTATGATCCAGTCAACCAAAAAACCTGAAGACATAACCACTTTGGTCTTTTTGGCCTTAATCTACTATCTGCACAAATCTCTGGCACGCAAGATTTTTCTCCTCTTTCCCAAGCTGTGCCAAGTTATAAGCAGAGCTCCATGGAAAATGTGTTATGAACCTCTCAGTCTGTTTTTGTCCTTAGGAACTAACTTCTGACGTAGGGTCACAGTCTACACTTTGGAATTTGAAAGCCAAGTGTTTAATTTCAAACTTGGAACCAGACTTTTGGAGATCTTCAGATACCTAAGGATTCAGAGAGGTGTTTCCAGGACTATGCAAAAGGTAACATCTCTCTACAAATAAGGGCAGAAATCAAGATTTAAGTTACATTCTCAAAACTAAAGTCTCAGGTGCACTACAGTTTCCCTCACCTCTGCATTACCTGGTGTCATAACACAGCAGAAGCATGAGGCAGTGAGGTGAGGGAAGAAAAAAATGGAAACGATTTAGCAAGCTATTCAGGAAACACCCTAACAAAGATTTGCACTTAATTAGACATAGGCTACGCTGGTGGAGAGGTGTGTCTTGTTTAATAAACCTGTGAGGCTTCTGCATTTCTTTAAGTGAGATGAGAAGGACAAAATGACAGCGATGCATCAGTGGCATGGTTTGAAGCATACAGCCTCGTGAATATCGAAGCAGGGCAGGGAACAGAAACAACTTCAGGAACAGAAAACCCATCAGATGAAGAGGTAAGCAGAAGGGGTGGTAATTTCTATCACATGTTTGGCCACAAGGACAGAACAGTGGAAGTAGTGTGCTTTCAGCTTCAGAAGCACACATGGTTTGTGTTTTGATTAAATCGGCTGCAGGTGTGACGTTGCTTACGGGACTCACTTGTAATAATAAGAACAAAAAAATCTAGCATTTAGGAGTTTTAAATAGATCTAGACAATATAGGAGTAATGCTCATAAGGAAATTGTCTAATGCACAGTTGCCCTATGTGGTTTAGAGCAGCTATTTCCGTCAAAGTTTTTCTAGGGCTGAAGCGATGGTAATTTGAATGGTTCTCAGCGCTCAGGACAGTCCAGTTGGTCTTGCTCTGGGGGAACCTCAGCTTTATGCCATGGTCCAGTTACTCCTAGGCAAAACTGAGGACTGAGGACAGGACTTTTTGTGAGCAGTTACGAACAGGGGATAAAGTAAGTCAGAGAAATAAGCCAGGGAGGTTATCCTGTCTGTGTCAAGGGAATAGCCACGCTACAACAATTCAAAGCAGTGGCTAAGGGAGTTTCCTACGCCTCAAACGCAGGTTGCAAGTGTGAAGTTTTCTCTACTCAGGACATCTTGGGTAAAATAAGTAGCACGGAGCTGTACCAGTTCTTCAGATGTTATACACATCTGGTGGTTCTAAATCCACATCTCCTGGTGACAAGCAATTAATTTTCACTTTTGACCACAGAATGAAATGTCTCTCCCTCTTCTGAGAAAAGTCTGAAAATGTAATGTAATGACACCCTAAAAAACTAAGAACACTATGGAAAAGGAACTATATCTCTTTCTTGTTTAGATTTCATACAAACTCCCAGTTCTTACCATACGGCATCCACGATACTCAGAACAGACCCTCAAATTGTGAGCAGGCACAAAAGTAAACTGTAGGTCTAGAGCAGGCTCTGAGAAAAGCCACGGGACAGCACATGCTCCTCCTACAGAAGGGCTACCTCCTTTCTGCATCAATGGGAGAGCCTCCCCAGCCACCTGAGGTGCTTGTGCTCTGCCCAGTATGCAGCAGGGCTACATGCCAGTCAGTTGGCTCTCATCCATGCCCAGCATGAACAATGGAAGAGCTTAAAAACTAGTGATTTGTCCAACTTTCATTTTAAGAAAGCATTCAAAGGTATTTCTTAAGGAAATAGGTGTCTTGCTTGCAGCAGTTATAGAACCAAGTAGGCGCACAGGACTAAGTTTTAATTTCTAGAGTTTTAACAAGTCAAAGTCACCCGACCAGAAAAGCAAGCCCCAAAACAGAGAAATCTCAATGAGGCTTTCAGGCAGGAAGCTCTTTATCAGCAAAATGGTATTTGGCTTTCTTTCAGAAGCTGGGGATTTTCTAAGCCTCTGGCTCGTGCACCTTTGTACAGTGGGTGTTCACACTCCGAGGGGAGAGGTGCTCCTGTTGTCACTCTGACGTCCTCTCTTACACATGCGCACACATCTTCAGCTGGTGATCTCGGATCCGAAGGCAGGTGAGACAGTAGCTCTGCAGCCTGTTACTGAGCAACAGATCCAACCTGGCCTCCCAAACAAGAGCTCAGCCCTTGTAAAAGGTGATTCGTTCGCACACAGGATCAACTGCCTGCTCTCCCAGCCCAGCTTGCGCAGTTATTCATGAAGCAATTCCTGATCATCTTGGCTGTGTTTTCAGTGGTCGGTAAGTCCCGACTTCTCCGTTCCTATCACTGCTCGTGGTTGTTTCTGTTCGATCCTGTAGCACGGGACGGAGGTCAGTCATGTTTACGGAAAGACGACCTAGAGAACGAGCTGGTGTCTGAGGTTGTTCGAAAGCTCTCTTCTGTGTTGCTCTCTCCTTTTAATATTTTCAAAGTACTGTTGGTGTGCTCAGTGCTGTAAGGATTAGTAGGGAGAGCAAAATAATCCTTCATTTCAAAGCGTTTGCCGCTGATGTGTTACAACCCAAACTTACAGGAGTACAGGATATTCATCGACTTCAGGGGGCTTTGGATCAGTCCTCCTGTGTTTTAAGACGAGACGCAAAGGCATACAAGAACAGCTCTGATTTTGAAAGAGGTACAAACAAATAATGTATCCCTAAAAGCCATTTAACCCTACTCCAGATGTGGCAAACTCACTCCTGGGTAAATCAAGGATAAAGTTGCTATGTTTTCAAATGCCAGCTTTCAGCAAGCAACCTCACCATTCATCTGCTCGTGTGTCCGTGATCCTGCACTGTAGGGAAGGTCCCTTCAGAAACTTCTAAAACAGAGGGACTTTCACACTGTGAAATATCCTGGTTTTTCCCTGCCCACACTTGACTGTGCTTGTGTTACGCTGCTTTGCATAACTGTGTTTTAGTATGGATAAATGTGGGAAGATGGAGATTTCCTACTTCTGATATGATCAGTGTATTGGTGACTCAGTTTTCATGGTGCCCAGACAGGGAAACCCACCCACTTTATTCTGACTGCTGCGTTCCTGCCTCCTCTGGAAGACTGTGCTGAGCCTTGTGTGAGCAGAGGCAAGTGTCGAACTGCAGACGAGCTCCGGACAAAATCTGGACTAGACTGCAATCCATTTCTGCGTTGCTTCCCTGCCAAAATGCCACACACAACAAGGCTGAGAACTGGATCTGTTTTTCTGCTGAGCTCTCCTCCTATACAGCATGGCCATTTGGAACTGCTGACACTCAGTTCTCCTCCACGGAGGCAGCTGGAAGGAAAGCTTGGAGCGAGGACCCAGGAACTGGTGTGGTTTAGTCCCTGCTCTACCACAACTGCTCAACGTGATCTTGTCCACCTCACCCCCACTCTGGGCCTCAGTTTTCCCATCTGTAAAATGGTGCTGCTTTTGCTCACCCATCACACCCCTTCTTCATAGGGCGGATGCCTTGATGTTGAGGGTCCGTTTACAAGCACCGTAAGGGGATCGTTCACGTTCAGCAAGCGCAGGCTGAAGCCTATGCAAGTTCAAGGTGTTTATCAATTCTGCAAGCCGAGAGTTGAGTAATGTACAAATTATCTATCTTTGTGTCTATAATTCAAATTTACAGAACTTATCAATTCTGAAGGTTACTCTCCAAGTTAGAAGGTTGCATGAATCAGCCTTGAGAAAATTTCACACTGTGTTCTCATGATAGGAGAGAGCCAAAAGTCTCTAGGACACCCTTTTGCAGCGCCTACTCAACACCAGTTTGCTGCAGGTGGATCATGGTGGTATTCTGCTCTATGGAGGCAGCTCAGACCAGGGGCGTGTTTGCCAGGGACAAGCGACATTTCTGCTTACCTAAGGCAGAGCCCATCCTCTGTGGAGAAGAGGCACAGGGCTCTGAGAGCAGGGAACCACGTGAGTTGTTTGCCCTCACCCTGGCACACCCAGGCCAGAGTCCAGATAGGCATCAAGTCTGTGTGTCACTCTGTACAGGCAGTCTCCATTCAATAAAACAGAGCACGAAGGGTTAATGTCACATCTTCAATGATGTGACACCAATCTAAGCATACAGCTTCCCTGAGTATGGGCAGAAAGCAGAGACATTCATAGATACGAACATTATTCTTAGTTTTCCAGCCATTTAACTGCTTTAAAAGAAACCTGATAAGGAACTCAAAGATACTCTTTCTGACTCTGAGTTTTTGAGGTCTTTCTGTAAAAATTCCTGACTTGCATTTCTTTGGGATGAGTCAACAATCTGTAAGACATATACAGCCATGTGTGCACAGTTTGAATTCCTGTTCTGTTCAAGCTTCTGCGTTGCAGCCCATGTCTAGCAAACGAACTGGCTTGCCTGATGATATTTCTGTTCACTAAAAGGCTGAGCAGCATCAGACCCACATCCATCTGAGGGCTGAGATGCCAAAATAGGCATTTTAATACTAGTTTCTTTGCTCCTCTAGGCATTGTGACTACAGAGAGGCCATCATGTCTGAAACGTGCAGCATTTTCTTCTACAAACTTTGAGAACATCCTGACATGGGAAACTGAAGCAGGCATTCCCCCTGGCACTGCGTTTGATGTCCAATATAAACAGTATGTGAAGTTTGCCGTTTTTTTGAATTCTGTTGTTCTTAGGGCCACTGTTCTCAGAGAGAGAAGGGTCAAGAAAGACAAGCAGATTTTGTTGTTTCTGCTGCTTGTTTTACCGTTACGGAAATGGTTCTGCTTAGATAAGAACTCAATAAAGAAGTATTTAAACTGGTAGATGGTGCTCAGTTACGCAAACCCTTTTACATCTTGGATTGCCAGCTTTACTCCGTTACTGAGCTACTCTCTGCCTTCAGCAGCCCCCTTCTCACTAGTCTGTAGTTTCCTCACCTGTAAATACAGGTAATAGCAGTCATCTTCCTCTGGTTCAGTCACTAGAGAGATGAGACCAGTGCTACACTGGTTTGGGTAGCTCTGCAAACTCTGCAGTGAACTGGCATGCAGTCATTCAGCGTCACAGCTGGGCAAAGAACCCCGAGTGGCTGACTCAGGGCACTCCGGTCCGTGCCCTGAAATAAGCTGCACTTCCTCAATGTGACATCCATGCAGGAGCCATCAACGGGAATGGATTAAGGGCTGTAGTCCAGGGGAAGTTTCTCTGCCATTCCATTCCCCATCACTTAGTAATTGTAATAATGAATTTAAAAACTACTAAGAGTTGGCAAAACAGCCATTTGGATCATTCTGGAGAAGTGTACTGCAGCTGTTCTACCGAAAAGACTAAAACCTTTTTTTGTCTTTAGGTATGGAGAAAAAATCTGGCTTAACAAGCGTGAGTGCCAGGGTATCACACAGCCTTTCTGCAATCTCAGCCGTGAAACAGAAAACTTCATGGAGCATTACTATGCCAGGGTGAGGGCCACTGGCCACAACTACTGCTCCTCCACCTGGGTGCGCTCGGAAAGATTTGAGCCCAGAAAAGAGAGTACGTACCGTTGCTGAAATCTATTAAATCCTCACTTCTAAGGATTCATCCCAAGTCTCATTGATGTTTAGGACAGCAAAGGGAAGGAGGCACACGAGCAATTAGGCCATTCTTTTCAGTTTGATGTTTTTAAGCTACATGTCCTTGGAGGAATATGGACTGCTGCTTTTAAATACACTGTTATAGATCAGGTTAAATGTTGGGATAGCATACGCCTTTCACTGCAGATAAGTGTACATAAAAAAGAGCTGAACTACTCTAAAGAGAAAATCTGATGTAGGATGGGAATAGGAATTTAGGCAGCAGTTAACCGAGTGCCCCGTGGTGGGATTTCACACTCATCACACACGCGTGAAGGAGGACGTCCCTGCGCAGGACAGTGATGCAAATAGAAGGAAGGAGAATTTCTTGAGACAAACACTGGCTAAAGGTGGCAGAACCCTGAGGGAAGACAGTATCTCCAGGTGCCTGATTTCTCCTGTGCTCCGTGAAATACAGTCAAATACTGTTTTGTATATGAACAAAAGCAATAATTTACAGTGAGTCTGGGGGGTGTGTATAAGATGTTTATGATAACCTGATCTCATCTGATCATCTGAATAAGATGATCTGATAATGTATCAGCTTTAATCTTAACAGCTGACACTCCTGTTCTGTCTTTTCTAGCTATTATTGGAGCACCAGAAGTGGAGTATATTCCTTATGTGCGGTCCATAAAGTTTCTTATACGGCCCCCTTATACTCCACTGAGAGGTGAGGATGACCGCCAGCTAACCATAGAGGACATTTATAGCAAATTTGGTACTGTTGATTATCACTTAACAATATTCAACCAAAGGACGCACCAAAAGGTAAAGCACAACCTCAGGCCACTGGCCCACTGACTTTTGTAAATCACATTTCGCATAAAATGGAGAAGGACATCAGAGCTTATACACGATGGATGAGATTTTTGATGTGCAAGGGAAAACCTCAGTCTTTAACTCTCAGTAGACAAGAGGAACTTTAAGCATTCCTCTATAATTCTGGAAAAGAAACTGGAGTTTCCCAAGGTGCTGTATAAGTAACAAAAAATAAAACCACTGGTGACTAAAAAAGAGAATGACTTAATTAGTTCAAGCCTTAAGAACCTGAAATGCAAAAATTAAATACAATAACAGTGGAAAGCAAATTATATATTTAGAATTCCATATGTACAGAATTATTATAGTCCTATAACACCTTACTAGTAAATAAAATATTCTGCTGAATTTTTCAATCTGATTTGAAGAAAATGTATGCATTTAATCTTTCTAAAACACAGAATTTGCCTTTATTTTAAACAGTGGATGAAGCATGCACACAACAAAGAATTTGAAGTTTCCAACTTGGACCCAGACACTGAATACAACGGAACAGTATATCTCTCTCTCCTCCAGAGAAGCAGCAAATCCCAAGTATTTTGGGTTAAAACACTAGCAGGTGAGGCTGTTAACTCTGCTCGTTTAAAAGTCCAGCTGGGATACTGGGTACACAAAAGAGAGTGATTTTCAGCTGGTATAAAAGAACATGGCCTTGCTAAACATCTCGAAGCAACACCGACTTTCCTAATTTAAAAATCGAGTCCTACGAGATTGGCCTATAAAATCATTTAGCTAATCCCACACGGTTTATCTAATCCAGCTCTCTGACACCACCTTTCCCACTTGTTCTCTTCCCCACTAACCAGACAACACGTGGCTTCTCTACTGTTTCGTGGCACTCGCGTTCTGTGCCGGACTGGTGTTCGCTGCCATTAGTTACGTGATCTACAAATACATCAAGCGACACAGTGCCCAGCCCATGGCGTTGGTAAGTGTTCTGGAGCCATCGCAGCCAATCTTTAAATGCTCGGGACTGTGTGCACGCACTTAAACGCCATCGCTACGTGAAGAGGATGAATGAGAAGACAGGAGCATTGTCTAGGTGGTCACTGCAGACTACAGGTGGTTTAAATCATAGAATCACAGACTGGTTTGGGTTGGAAGCAACCTCAAAGACCATCTAGTTCCAACCCCCCTGCCATGGGCAGGGACACCCTCCACTACACCAGGTTGGCCAAAGCCTCATCCAGCCTGAACACTTCCAGGGATGGGGCAGCCACAACTTCTCTGGGCAACCTGTGCCAGTGCCTCACCACCCTCTGAGTGAAAAATTTCTTCCTTATATCTAATCTAAATCTGGTCATCCTACCACAGGTAGAGAAAATTTGTCACAGGGAGCTGTAAAGTAAGACAGCAAAGATGTCTGCGGACTTGAAGAATCTAGTTTTTTCTATTAAAGGAAATAAACTGTGCATATTGTCCCTAGAGGAGAGCAGGGCTCTATACTAATATGTTAGAACAGCTCTCAAAATCCCAGACTCCCAGAAGTTCCTTTTCCTTTCCTCTTAAATCTAAAATTTTCAGAAGTTTCTTAAGATTTTGGTTTCCAGTTTTTAAGTGACCCACTGGCAGTTTGATTTACGGAAGATGAGTGCTCAGAACTCCCTCCAAATCGGGCCCCTTTAAAGAAGGAATCAGGTTAGGCAGCTAAAGCCTGAGGCATCCTAAATCACTAGTTCCTCTTGAAACCCTGGGCCACCTTACCTAGCCTTCATCTCCCGTGGCAAGCATTGGTTCTGCATGCCAAACGAACTTAAGGGCAATCTATTTCCATGCTGCAGGGCCCAGGCCAAATTTTGGAAAAGTTAAAGCCAGATTTTTTCTTCCTCATATTTTAGGATCGCACAGTTGCCCTTGATACATAATGAGAGATGTCTGTATTCCTCTGAAGGGCCATTCCCCAGGAAAAAAAAACAGATTTATTTTCTCAGTACAGCAAATCCCTGGTGGTTTTTACTGATATTTCTCCAAAGAAAATTTTAAAGAATCTAAAGCAAACCTTCAAAGTCACAGCTTCTTGTTAATACCTCATGTTTGTCTATCTACTTCAACAGGACTTCAGAGGGATTTCATCGTTCCAGCCTCTTACACTGACAGTGGAGCATATTATAAAGCCCATTAATTTATCCAGACCCTCACTTCTCATCCCTGAAGTGCAGTTACCACAGATCAGCCAACGTTTGGACAGAGCACTGGAGCCACGATGGTCCTTCTGTCCACCACAAACTACCTATCAGCAACAGATGGACGTACCACCACTCCAGCTGCCCGCTCAGCCTCCCTGCTCGGCAAGTGCAGCTCCTACTAATTATGCTCCTCAAATAGCTGAGCAAAGCGTTCCTACTGCCGCGTCCGGCAAAATCCTGCCCCTGACCTACGGCGTGTGTGTCGAAGGCACAGACCATGTTGGCAAGAAGAATTTGCAGCCAAACCAAACGCTAAAGGATGTTTCTCCAGATGGTTTTGTTGGTGGAAAACTCATAACCCAGATGCTGGGCAAGAGCTGCAGCCATTGGAATTATAAAGAACAGAGACCAAACTTGGCATTGTGGGACAACAGTGACACAAGAAAGTCAGTTTTTTTGCAGGGGAGCCCTGGGCAAACACAGCAAGTGCTGTTGCAGACTGATGGAATGGAAAGTAAAGCACACAGATCCCAGCTGTCACTGTCTTTGCTGGAACAAGGAGGATGCTATAGAGGACAGACAGCAGAACTGCCACCGTTATTGTCTTCAGTGGAAGTTGACACAGACTATGTCACAGAGGATAAATCGCTGTCGTCTCTATCAGCAGCCCTCCTCCTCTCAGTCGGTACTGGTAACAGCTTCCCTGGAGACAACTCAGAGCAGTGGATGTTGCCAGATTCATTCTCACATTCTGCAAATAAATTGCAGTTCCCAGAGACTCGAGAAATAGAAATGTTAACAGCAACAAAGGAGCTAAGCTGCACAAACCTGAGCAACGTTGTGTCCCACGACACTATCTCAGACCGGGACAACAGCACTCCTCTCACTATGCTGTTCAAAGATTTGGACCTAAAAGTACTGTGGGATCAGGATGAAAATATAGAGTTTTATTAGGATGACTTAATGATATTAAAATCCAGATTATGTTTGCTTGCACGAAAGAGTAGCCTACCCTGCAAACAGTAAATGCAAATAAATACACATAGCTAATCCTGGATGTCTTAACATGGCACAGAGTTGTCAGACTGCTTCCACTATTTTTCTACCGTGGAGATGGGTGCCTTTGCTTACATCATTACCTCTGGGTACACTGCAATCCTGTATCTTTGTGCTTAAGTCATAGGTCTCATTTCTTGGATATTCTTCAAATTGATTAGGAATTGGATTACTTTAAAGCTGAGTTAAGATTCATTTTCAAATTCTGGATTGAGTTTACTGAAAATTTAGCAAAGTTCACAATAGAAACTGTATTTGTTCTTTACCAACACCAAATATCCAGGTCCAAGACATATCCACCCTTTGAAGATATTCAAGTGCTGATGTATGGAGAGATAAAAGAATTAAGTATATTATGGCACCATAAAAGAATTAAACATATATTGGTGTTCTACCCTTGGATATACGATTTGTGCAAAACAACAGGCTACTTCTACAAAATGGACTTTGCCTTTAAAGCAGTCACTGCAACTGTGGTAACAGCTCCTGGTGCAGCAATTCCGTGAAACTACATGTACCCTACCCCGCTGTGTTCTTTAATGCTTGTAGAAAGTGAAAGCCTTTTTCATCTCTGCAAGAGATTACTGCAGTCTTGGCCCAGCCCTGACATATTTCTCAGCTGCTCTTCATTTCTTCCTCTGAAATAGTCACGCATTCAATTCTTCCCTTGATACCCCCAGGGACGAAGCAGCTAGAATCACCTTCCACGTAGGTAGGAATGTGAGGATTTACACTAATCTCAGTTCAGCCCTCAATCTCAATTTACACTAATCTCAATTCAGGCATTTAATAATCTACAAAGGAGACTAGGGAGGTGTCGAGCCGCTTCCTCCCAGCCTTCACCGACACTGTCGATGAGGAATGTGCTCCATTTGCACGACGGAGAGGGGTCTACAAGACCTCTGCTCTAACAAGAGCAGAGTCCTCCTCTGCTCCTGTTACCAGCACACCCACCTCCAGGGCTGGAATGAACCAAACCCAATGTAAACTGAGAGCCAAACGCTTTTCACGCTGCTCCTTTACCAAAAGCAGGCTGAATGGTATTTATCCAGGGGACAGAGGAGGCGATTATTTTTCATTAAGAGGAGAGTATAGTTCAGCCTACTGATTTCCACTGGTGTGGTAAAAAAGTGTGAGTGTCTGATGACATCAGTTTCAGAGAAATGAAACCATTTATATGAATAAGCAAGGCTCTGAGCGGTATGGGGAAGTACTCACTCAACGGGCACTGCCAGCGAAAGGCAGACCAGAAGCAAAACTCAGCTGTTCTCACCACGAGCACACTTAGGTGTTTTCTCAGCCCAGGGAAGCTGAGGTTAAAGGCTAAATTTCACTTGCTTTGGTGTGATTTTGCAAATAAACTGTAGCCTTATGAAGTAAAGGGGTTTGATGATTCAATCCAGGATTAAAGGAATAGTCTTAGAAACTTTACAGGGAAAGGTGCAGCTCCTAACTGCAGCATCAGTAACGAAGAAAGCACTATGGCCATGTCACACAAGGCCAAAAGGTGAAAATGCCAGGTGAAGCGTGTCATGGCACAGGGTATGAATACGGGCACAGTCTGGGCAGCAACCCGGAAGGACATTTCCACCGTGCTTGTGTTACTTCATACCATTCAGTATCAAAGGTTTTGTGGAATGTCGTTTGAGCTGTTTCATGTACTCTGTGTCCACACTATACCATCACGACCAGTACCCTCCGAAACGCTGCAGTGACAGGAGTCGCAGCAGCCCAAGGAGTGCGAGATCCCAGGGGCAACATTCTGCCCCACTAACTACCCCCTGGGGAGGCTGCATTTCAAGCCGGTGATGCCAGTTACCTTGTTCAGAGTTGCCTGCGGGCTGCATATCTTGTGTCAACAACATTCTTAGTGATGCTACTAAGGGAATAATCAAATGCCACAATGTTAACATTTTGGCTCATGCTGTGAAACATAACCCTCAGCACAGGATCAGTACGGGCAGCGTAACGCGGAAGGGAAGGGGGCCTTAGGAGAGCACTTGAAGATGCTGCTAAAAAGTACAATATTTTCTATCTAAAAGCCTTTTCAAATCCCTCTGCAGACCCCCTGCAATAGGGTCTGACCATGTCAGTCCTTAATAAATGTATCATTTTGGTGCCCCAGGAGGAGAGTTGGGAACTGAGGTGCAGAAAGCCTAGGGCCAGATTTTTAGAATGCATGTGGGTGCCTAAAAATGCCAAGTGTCCCACAGCTGGGATGTCGATCTTTTCTTCAGGCATCTTGAGAAACTTAGAAGCTCCATTGCCTCTGACTGCACTCAAAAGCTGTGTATGGCAGGAATGATCTTACAGGCCCACAATCCAGCTATTGTCCTGTCCTATCCTATCCTATCCTATCCTATCCTATCCTATCCTATCCTATCCTATCCTATCCTATCCTATCCTATCCTATCCTATCCTATCCTATCCTATCCAAACCTGTTCTACCTCTAACAGCAGCAACTGTAATGAACAGGGGACACAGCTGAGAGAGACTCCAAACCATATCTTAAGGAGATGATTGATAGCAATATTCTCAACTTCCTGCTCTGGTCTCAGCTAAGTCAACATTTATCTTTCGGGCCTTGATATACTAAAGAGAAGGAGAAAGATTTTTGTCTCATGAGTCATCTCTTAATTTTAACAGGAAGATCATCCCTTCTAAAACTATTTCTCTTCAGGAAAGCTTGGAAAGAGATGTTGACGCTACTGAGCTTTATTGTAGCTGCACAAGGAAAGTGCTTATCCATCCCCCACCAACATGTGCTGACCTTATTGCATTCCGCTTGGTTGCTTTTCCTAACCAAATTGATAGCCTTGTTTGTTTCAAAATGCATCGTAGCAAACAGCTACAGTAGGATCTAATTATCCCATTCTGTGTAAGAACATTTTCAGATAAACAGCAGGATTTTTCAACGTTGTTTCAAAGGTCTTCCCGTGCAAGCCATCTGGATCTAACAACAGACTGTTCTTCATTTATCTTTTCCTCTCCAGATAACAGTTTTGATAGCTCTAGATAATAAAAACTAGAAGGGCCTTGCCACAAAGACCGTGCTTATTCCTTGGCAGATGTCACGCCGATGACAGGTGAGCGCTGCAGTGCCAGTTGTCACAGGATATCAGCCTGGCAGGTGGCAGCTGTAACCCTAGAGCGAAGTATTACTCTTTGTCTTCCCAGCTAAATCGGGGAGCTGTCGCTCCGCCGCTCCCGGCCCCGGCAGCCCTGCTCACAGCTCACCAGAGATCCTTGCACCGGGATGAACATATCCCTGCAGGCTGATTCTCACGTTCTTCCTCCTTATTTGCTTGTTTTGCCATTGAAAGATGCCCTGTTCAAAGACTATAAAAGTCACCGATGATTTTTTTGAGAAAATCTTACTCAAGGAACAAATTAAAAGCTTCAAATTCTGGAGACAGAATGAAACAGAGTTGAGAGGCAGCTCTGAAAGTATTAGAGACCCTGATAAAATAGACTTTATATTTTAGTTGGCCTAACAGTATTGCTGTTGGTGATGGGGAGGTACGATGTAGCAGAACCGCAGCAGCTAAGCAGCGGCCTTACACTTGCTGGTTCGCAGGATTTAAAATGTCCATGTATATTGACTTTCTTCTCAGACTGAGATAATGAGAGCTGTGAGATGTGATTATAAGATATTTTTGTAAGAAAAAGGTGACAAAAGTGGTCTGCATCCATATGAGGACAGCATAACTTAAGACTCTTCTGCAAACATACAACAGAGGGTTGATATGACAAAGACAAAAAAAAAAATTAACATTAAGCAGAATAGACGATAATTACTCATTGCTTCTCATAATACAAAATTCAGGAAAGCACTCAAGTGCTTTCCAAGGCACTTGAACTATTCAAGGTCATCCAATGGTTCAAAAGCAATGAAAGAAAAGTGTTCCTTCGCTTTGACAGCTCAGCTCATACTGAAATGTATTCAGTCCTGCCTGCTCAGCAGTATCTGTCCCTTGCTTTCTTGGGAATGTCTGAAACACAGCCACTAAATAAACCTCACACACAGAAGTCCTTGTAGTTCTAGTGCTGATCCTGCCAAGTTGCAGCTTTGTTTCATTTGGATGGTGCAGCAAAATGGGTTCTTAGAAACGGATCCTCCTGATACGGGCAGGGTGACTCAAACTGTGCCAAATTTGATGGTGGAATTCATTTCCACAAGGCCTTGTGGAGGCCAGAATCAGAAAGTGTTCAAAAAGGAATTAGGCAATTTAACAGGGGTAGGACTATTAGCGACAATAAAGCACTGTGTCCAGCTCAGGAAAAGCTACGGGCCACTCTCAAGAGACAGGACATGGGCTGAACAGACCTTCAGCTTCATCCAGGATGGCAATTTTATGTTCTTACATGTCCTCTTTACAGACTTCTAGCAGCTTTGAGAAGCCCACTACTGATGTGCTGACTCCTCAACTAATAAAACACAGCTGGAAAATACCTGGCTCACAAACTGGTATCGCAGCCTCAGAGCTTCGCTACACGTAAACCTTCATTTCTCCTTCTGACACCACAAAAACCAATATCACCTGCACCTCACATTGCTGGGAAGGGTTTATCCCGAATGCTGAAACTGCAAGGCTATCTCAAATAGATGGAAAAACAGCAGTGTCTGTTCTTTTACCCCACCCCAGACTCTCAGATACCACCCTGGGCAGCTGGATATGTAAGCTTGCCCACGACTGTGGCAGCAAGCCTTCATGTGCCTGTAATAAAGAAAGCACGGTGGTGGCAGCCAACCAAAACATAAGGGCTGCTGTTAGCTCCTGATCTAATTATACACTGACAGAATTTGGCTGGAGTTGGCATTCACTAAAGAGATGTCAAAGTAAATGATTTCACTCTATTATGCAGCAACGGCAACGTTAACCCAAGGGAAATTCCTGGAGGAGATGAAAACATTCATAATTCATTTAGGATGCTTTGTGAGCTTCTATCCTAAATGAGCAGAGGATAATCCACTACTCTGATGCCTGAATTTTGGAGGCACCTGTCTTTCCTTCTATCCTTTGGCAAAGGCAATAATTTGCCTGATCTGAAAAAGAGTTTGTGGCTAGTTGCCACTGCAGCAAAGAGCTCCAACTGCGTAAGCCCTGCCCGGGTCTCCCCATTGTCACCGCGATGGCATGGTAGGATGCTATATTTAAGACTCCAGGATGGGCACTCAAACATGGGGAACATTCTTTTGGGGAGAGTCATTCTTAGTGTCATCAACAGGGTGAAGGAAACGCTCCTTTGTCCCTTCTCTTTCACGAGGACAGGCGCTCCCACTGTAGTCTTCACGGGGTGAGTTCAGTTTATCTGTAAATGAACTACTGTTTATGGCAAGTTTTATAAGATCTACGTAGCAGCATCAGCTATTTCGTGTGATCCCTTGATCTGAATTGCACTTCAGAAATAGACTCTGCTTAGTGACTGCATCTGCTTTAAAGTGTCATTGCTCTTTTTCCAGTGTTGTTCTTACAAAAATACTGGTTTACTTCATGTTTTCTCACAAGAATCTATGCTGGTTTACTGGTTTGTTTGGAAAAAAATATATACTCGGATTGAAAAGTGTAGGTTTTGGCAGAGAGAACTCTGTATCTTTACAATAAACACTAGATCATAAAGCATTGAAAATTTTCTAGAGAAAAAATTAAAAAATTATATAGCAAAAATTAACTTGGATTCATAACTATTCATGAAAATGGAAACAAAGATCTGATGCCCGGTAGTCATTCTGCAGCTGAAATAGTCCTGAAGAGAGCAGTATTCTATAAAAGTACAAAGATAATTTTTCCATAAAAGCCTGTTTTATTTTCTCTTATACTTGCCAACATTTCTTTGTTCCTTCCAAAGTTAACATCTACTGCGGAAATATTATTGTGATAATTCTGTATCTTCATTTGCACTTTGGGATATTTTGCATTTACCACAACTCTGTTTCTCCATACAACTGTGTTTTTCCATGGACTGTTTTTAAGAAATTTGTTTACATGAACAGAAAATTGTACTACTAGTAAAAGCTGAAGTTTTTGTATTTTGTACCATTTTAGGATTAGAAAACAGTAAAACTAAAATCCAGGTGCAAAATTTGCCACGGGAAAATTTCAATAATGGAATATGAGCTAGGGAAAGATTTACAAGTATGTTCGAACAAATATTATTTAGCAGCAATTACATTTCCAAAGCTGTTCTTATAAAGTAACCTCAGCTCTTAGAACTTGAAAATCCGAACAGTTCAAGGATTGCAGGACAGAATGAGATAAGGAGGGAAACACTTTTAAAATCTACTTTTGTTTAATGTCCACTCGTCAGTCTGTGCCTAAAAGCAGCACGCTGCTTGTTCCTAGAGCAGAGGCTGCAGCAACAGCCTAGTTCTCAGCAGCTAATGCAGGAGATGGATGGGGGCCAAGAGTGCTGATGTTTGCTCCCCCAGTTTCACCTGTACAAGAGGGATCTCTCTGGGAAGGCTTCTCCAGTCTCTCTGGGGAAAATCCTGCTGTTCACTGAGCAGCTCCTTTAAGGCTAATTTTCTGAAGGATGCTGTTTTCTCCATGATTTACCAACCTTTTTCTAAGAAGCAATAACTGATCTCTCAGGATGCACTCAAAGGACTGGATGAAGCATTATCCTCTTAAGCTGTGACTGTTCTGTGAGCAGCCTAGATACGCAGACGGGAACACAGGCTGAAGTGCTCTGTTTCGGCCACGGCAACTGGAACCAGTTAGTTCCAGAAAATGCACTTGGATTTTCCAGCTACCACTGACACCGTGACTCCTGCTCTGCAGCCCGTGTGTTCGGTTCAGCAGTGCTGCCGTATCGAACCGCTGGCACATCCAGGCAGGGGCAGCACATGGTGGGATCACAAACTGGGAGCCAGGTCACAGGCTGTTTGACATCACAGCTACCCCTGCAGTATAGTTTCCAGAATAAAAATCTGCTTCTCTTCTAAATGTTTCCTCTATATCTCACTATATGTCATTCCATACCTTATTTTGTCCCTAATTTTCCATGTCCCTCTGATCTCTCTTTTCATGATGCTCCTCGTTTGTCTGCATGCTATATTGGGGGTCTGATCTAATGGAATTCTCTGGAAGAATATCCACCAGATTTAGAGCACAAGATCAGTCCTAGGAAAACAAATCTACCCACAAAATGCTGCCTACTTACTGTTCTGTTACAGCTTCAGCTGCCTTTAAAGACTTACTGATTTCTTCCTCTGATTCCATTTTTCACAGAAGCATCACGAAACAAACCCCTTTCACAGTCTGAGTGCCAGAAGGTCGTATTATTATAGGGACTTTCATTCGTGGGCCTTGAACGTCAAAGCAAACCAAGCACTTAGTGATAAGTCTGTCAAGGTGTCTTATTTGAAAGCCAGTTTATGTTTTATTCTATTCCAGCAAGAAAGTTCATTTTTGACTTCCCAGCATGGGAACCCGAACCTTCTCCCACCACAGAGAGGAGGAGCAAAAGGAGGAGAGGCAACAGAGCTTGCAAATGACCTCCACAACTAGAAAGAAAAAGTTCAAAACCAGGTAAGCCCCAGAGTTAAGGACAGGCTGAGTAAATCAGGTCCGGACAGGACTTTCTACACTCGGTACTGAGCATTCACAGATTTGTTGGATTTTGAGTTTATGAAATCATGGAACTTTGTCTGGATTCTTTTACATGCGTCTGCCTCTGGAAGTGAGGAAGAAGAGGCTTTCAGCCTTTCAGAGTTATCGATAGCAGCTGCCCTTGCCTTGACCTCCGAAATACCACAGTAAGTCAGAAACCGTTATAACTCAAATACAATCATTCCTTAAAACAAAAAACACCAGATCTCAAGTAAAATGCGGGAAACAAAATTTTATAGCCTTGGTACCTGTGATAATGGGTAATATTGCCCTGCTCCCAAGCAAGGGCTTAAGAGAAACCAGATTTCATAGGAATAAATGGAAAACACAGTCAGATTAATAAATTAATGGTAAGAGATGAAACTCCCTCTTTCCTAAAAAGTCTTGGCAATGATTCTGCCGTCCATCCTTCTGTGATGGCTGAACAACCTAAGTAGTTAGCAACATCCCTCCTCCCTTTAATCCTTCTCCCAGTTCCCTGCCCAAGATTAAAAGCGGTCAAATAGTGGGTTCCCTTCTTGTGCCATGAAAGTGTTATCTCTCATGGTAGCACTGCTGGTTCCTGAGGCATAATTGCCTGACATCCATACCCATATTGCATGCAAGCTTAACCCTTGTTCTGATTAAACAAAAAATATGTGCTATAAAACAACAACAACAAAAAAGAACAAAACAAAATAAAAGCATTACCCTAACTTCTGCTGGCTTTTATCATCCTCTGTTGCAGGGATTACAAGATAAGAAGAGAAGCTGCCATCCTAGAGCTAGAACAGAGGGGGCAAAAGAGAGTTCGGTTTGGGAATGACATGGAAAAGTTGGAGAAGGAGGTTATTAGGAACTGCAGACTGCTGCGTGTGAGAGCTGACCGGAAGGCCCTTCGGAGGAAGGTCAGATCAGACATCTCTCTTGGTAGCAAATGCCAACAGGATTAAAATTGCCAAGACTAACTAGCATTCTGGAGAGGACGCTAAACCTCATCAGGTGTTAGGACACCTTATACTCCTGCCACTGAAGCATTATCACACGTCCCTTTCGTAAAAGGAATTTGTGTAATTAGAACATAATCCCTTTCTACTGCCTTTATTTAGTCTATCCTTGTTGCAGGCTGTAGAAAAGGCACGTATGGAGAAGGAATACATCGAGCTGCGTTCGGGGCGACCGCCTATGTTCTGGATCCCCCTCAGAGTACACGCCGTCTGGGAGAGGATGGAAGTGAAGCTGGCATGTACAGTCCTGGCTTCCCCACCGCCGCAGGTTACGTGGTATGTCAGTCGACAGCAGTGACTCATGCTGCCCGTGGAGCTAACGGCCTCTGTGCGTTTCAGGAAGCAACCCAAGGAGTAACATCTGTGTCCTGCCAGAAGGAAGGAAGGGGCAGGCTCAGAAATCACAGAAAACACTTTCAATTCTCCAGTTCCACTGTCAAAACCAGTAAAGGCATCTAGTATCCAAAAACCAGTAAAGGCATTAAGTATCCAGTGGGCTGTGGAGGCGGTGGACAGCCCTACAGGGCTTCTTTTGGGATAGGACTGACATTCACATAGAGTTCCCTGATTCCCTTGGTGCTGTCCTCTGTTTTGCAGGCAAACTCAGGATTTAAGTCTCAGAAACCAGAATCTATTGCCAGCACAAAATCACTGCACACATACACACCATCAAGGTTTGGCTACCTTGGCTACCAGGCATTAAACTGCCATCGCTTCTACAATTTGTAAAATACAAACCAACTCTTTCATTTACTCACCAAACCACAGGAGAGAAAGTGTTATGGACCAGGCCTGACTGCAGCATTTACCATTAATAACAGCAGGAAATAAATGAAAGATCACCTCAAAAACAATTCGCAAAGTGCACTTTGATCAGTTTGTTAAAGTGATTGACCATTCCTCCCATGGAAGGTTTGAAGTATGCAAACATTTGGATTATTAATGACTTCGTAGGCAGCTCTCTCTGCTACTGTCAGAGCTCCTGAGGTCCTGTGTCCTTCCAGAACAACCTCTTTGAATTATTCAAAGAGCACAGAGAATATGAACCTCCCACAGATTCCCAGTGAACACAAAGAAGCGAGACATCTGCTGCAACTCCCTCACACAGCCTGCAAAGCAGGGAGCATAAACTGAGGAGGAAGGAGCGAGCCGATGCCAAGCTGCCCGTGGGCAGCCTGCAGGCAGCCCTAGGGACGAAGGGCACGCAGGACCACAGGAGGGGATGGATCTAGGTTGGCCGCGAGGCTGTTCTGGATTGATGTGGGAGACCTGTAAAAGAGGGAATTGTGTCTACTCCTCTTTTCTGTTGTGCCTCTGTTGTATTTGGCAAGGTTAATTTTAAAATAAAGTGTTAATTTTACCACTCAACTTCTCTGACTTTTCCTAAGCAGCATGTTTCCTTTGTGTTCCATAGGTACAAAAATGGAGTCCGTATTGATCCTCGCCTAGCCCCAGCAGGAAAGTACAAGATAAAGAACAAGTTTGGGATGCTGACCCTGCACATCAGCAGGTAATGTATGTGCTCTTGTCTGAGTTGTTTTTTCACTCAAATAAGACTTGCTCTGCTGAAACTCCCAGCTTGTGTATGCAAAACAAAAACGATAATTCTTCTGGAATCTGAGCCTGCTTGACATCAGTGTGTTGTGTCTGAGCTAAAGCTTTGCCATTAGGAAGCAATCTCAACAGCAGTTCATGAGGTTTAAAAAAATCTTAAAAAAGAAATTTAGACCCTTATTTGGTTTTGGTCTTTTTAGACATGGCCAAAATGTTCTCATTCAGAGTAAGGCCATGTGCATTAAAAGCATTTCACAAGCAGACATACCAATGTGATTTAAGATGGATTAATGTAACCAGAATTACATTAGTTCAACAGCTCTGTGAATTACGCATGTGATAAAGATACATGCATATCTTCAGTGGAACAAAGTGTTCCACAGGTCTTTTGCTTGTTCATCACTTGAAATGTTCTGCTTCTGTGTATCAAGAGAAAAAACTGACCACTCGGTATAAGAAATCCTTGTAATCGAAAGGAAAAGGAAGTATCTGCTTCTAACTTCTGAGATTAAAGGGGAACTCTTTGAATTTGTCCTGGGAAGTATGAACTGTAACTCAAACCTAAATAGGAGGGGAAATGTTTTTCTTCCAGATGCTCCATGGAAGATTCTGCTGAATATAGTGTTGAAGTTAAGAATCAGTACGGCGAGGCTTATTCATTTGCTACAGTGCTTGTTAGGAGTAAGTAGAAAATGTTCCTTTGATTTTACATTTTCAAATTATTTAGATTCTTCAAAACATTTTCAGTGCTATACATTATATCGTAGGAACATACAAACACTCTGGAAAAACAGAGAAGGAAGTGAGCACTCTGTTAATAAGAGAGGAGAATTTATCTCAGTTACCAGTGAGGGAAAAGCACAACTGGGTAAAATAATCCTTAACTACCACTAACTAATGTGTATATGGCTGATACAACGGCTTCTCTTTCTTAGTCACTTCTGGGCACAGGCAAAATCTTTCAGATTCCATACAGACACAGCTGTCCTTCCACTGTGCTAAAATTGTACTAAATTTAGGTACTTATTTCTTCTGGACTGGTATGAAACAGCCATACAGTTAAATACGTACCAGGCTTAGAAAGAGTCTGCTGCATTTCTAAAGATAAGTAAGAAACTGGTTAACAAGTACTGTGGCTTTCAAGGGGATCTCTCAGCACAATATTGCAGGGAATACCGGATTTCTCTCTCAAATCAGTAGCTACCAAGAGCAAATACAATTTTCTTCTTTGGATCTGTGCTGTTCTTAAAATAACTGGCACAGACTCCGTAGATACACATTCTGCACAAGCCATATGGTGAAGGAAGTAAACTACCAGGACTTAAAAAGGAAAATTATATCAAGCTTTAAGAAATATGCAGTGCAGTCTCATAGGATCATAGTTTAGCTCTTCATATTTCATATATATATATATACACACACATATATATAAAAATAACAATTTTGTCACAAAAAGCCTGAACAGAATAGACTTACAGAACTGTAGATAACTAAATGCTTCAGCAGGACTCACAGAGTCCAGGGAGTAATTCACATGGTAACAGATGAATTGGAAGGGAACAGGTTTGCTTTGGACATCTTCCTAGTCATGAAGAGATGGGTTTCTTCGACTGACTGAATTGCAAACCCAGCTTGAACTACTTTTTTTGCAGACAGAAAGGGTCTTCTTTGGTTTAGATAATATATTTATTGTTAGTGCTTTAATATATTCTTGGCTCTGTCATGGGTTATGTTATTATCATCCTTAGTCTTTGCATGCCGTATTTTGATCCCATCCGAATACCGTTTGGGGATGCATATGCCTACAGAAGAATGTGACTCCAGAATTGTAATAGAAGAGTATCGTTTATGATATCTTTCAGATCTTTTAATCAATCAATGTAAAAATTCAGCATATCTGGAAATATGCAGCACACACTTAGCAATTCTAAAGGGACATGTATAATAGCCCAGAAAACCTTCATTTGCTTCCCAGATTCCTAAATTTCCCTTACTCTAATACAGAAATACAGAAAAAAAGTTACCAGGTGTGTAATGCTTCTCTTCTACAAAGGTTCTTAAAATATGTCCAGAACTCGGGAACTGGGCCTTTGCCATAAAGCAGGAGCAGCTGTCTGAAATAAAAATCCATGGCAATAATCACATACTCCTCCCAATTCCCATCAGAGTCTTTAGGATCAGAGCAGGCACGATGATAGAATAAGGGCTGAGGTATATCACAGCAAACCTCAGATGGAACTGCTCTCTTCACCTCTAAGTGCCTGATTAAACTGTCCTTCATCAAGCCTGACCAGCGTTTCAAACAGCCTGCAAACATCGTTCCTTGTGATGGCGGGTGAGAGGCTCCCACTGTTCCTTCTCCCTTGAGCCTGCCTAATGCCATCCCAGTAACATGATTCTTCCTTTTGCTATTTGCATTTAACATTCTGAAAATAGAGACTACACCAAGGCTTTAATCCTGCCTCCACTGGAAACATTCCTCATCCCCCAGGCAGGCCGATGGCATCTCTTCTCCCAGCCCCACACTGTCTGGAATGCCCTTGATGCCAGGGGAGGGTCTCCAGGATCCGTGGTTCCTACAGCAGAAGTTCAGACATCACTGAGGGTCTCACAGGACCTGGGATGAGGCTGTGCTTTGCCTCTTGTGCTTTCTATTTCTTTCCTCTTCAGCTATTAACAGTCCTCATCTTTTGCTTGTGAGTGAGCTCTGCTATTGTCAAGCTTCATCCATTGAAAAAATAGGCATTATTTTATGGGCATTTCTTGCAGCTTATAAAGGTAACAAAGTGTCTCAATTTCATCCTGTTTTAAGTGCACCAGTTCTTAGATTTCAGCTCCAAAACATTCTATGCTGTGATGCCAGCAGTTCTCACAGGCTGGAGTAGGTGAAGCAGGCCAGCCTTCACGTATGATGCCTCCAAAGAATCCATGGCTGTTGAAGCAAGTGATTTTGTAGGGGACACACCTCCCTTGGCTCCAGGAATCACCTCAATGTCTCAGGACAGATATCCTTTCTTTTGGTTAAAGCTTTAAGTCTTCAAGAATCCCACATAAACCTTTGGGAATGCTGTTTAAACCCAGGGGTTGGGCCAAATTCTGCTTTCAGTAATGTTTATGATGCCAACACTTTTTTCTGTCGTGCTCTGTCTCCCAACAGGGACATAACTGAAGCACTTCAGTGATGGATGATCCCAGATTGTCATGCTTCTAACTTGGACAGTACCATCCTGGTACACTCATGCGACAAAAGTTGCAGCTCGCTGTACGCATGCTTTTATTCAGCATAAATTTCCTCGTGCAGCTTAAAAAGACAGAAGCCAAACTGAAAAAAAAAAAACCAACTTCCTCAGCTATGAATAACTGTGTGCACATGAGCATTCGAAGCAGTATCACTTCTACCACTAGTACAGTCATACACACAATTTCCTGCGTAGACACATCCTCGGTTGGTTGTGAAGGTCACCAGCTGCCGAATGAGTGATGTTTTACCATACGATGAGACTTTGAAGGTTCACATTAAGAGCTGGTTTGAGGGAAAAACATAATTTGCTGAGGATCACTGGTTTTTGAGAAGATAAAAATTGGCATGAGAGTTGCTAAATGTATTTTCTTCTTGTCTTATAGAATATTATGGAAAGGAGTCAGGATTTGATTCAGAAATATACAGAAGTGAGTAAATGACTTGTTATTATTATTTCTTTTATTTTTATAGCCTAAAGCAATTTGATTCTTTTTTTCTGATAGCTTTTCCTATTAGCCTGACTGCACATGAAAAGTGCAAGGCTCAGCTACCACCCTAAATACATGACAGTAAAACTACTACAAAGAGGAAGGCTCTGGGAAGTCTCTTTATCATGCTGACTTTTACTCTTATTTCACAGGGTCCCTTATGGCCAGAGAGGCAGATTTTGCTTTTCCACTGAAACCCTTATTTTCAAGAGAAAAGGAGCCTTTCACCCTCTCCTGTTACTTCTCTTCTGATTTACTCGAACACCAGCGAGACATTACCTGGTTCAGAGATGGTTTGTATGCAACAGATAAGTTTATATACACATACCTATATGAATATACCGTTTGAATTCATAGCTGTGAGCTAACGTTCACAGAAAATAATTAAAATTTAGGATTCTTGAACTGCTCTCAGCTCTTCTCAAGCTACAGATGTTATTATTTAATTTGTATGTTTTCCTAATTTGTAAAAGGATGATACCACTAAAATGTTTTGGAGGTAATGACTTATTTCTGCTCATAAGAACAGTCTAAAAGTCTAAGTTCTACAGAGCGGAAGCTCCAAATGCTTGTTAATTCACCAAAAAGCCAGTGGTTTTCTAGTGAAAAAACCCTTTTGGATATACTGTGCTGTTCTGCGGACAAACAAGAACTTCAATCTTAGCCAAACCAGTAATCTTTCTGAGCTCCTCAGTTTTGGAGAGCAGAAGCAGCACAGTAAGTCTGCTCCTGCCATTCCAGCACTACTGCCAGAGTCAGCTGTGAGGACAGCAGGGCCTAGTGAGTTGCAGTGATTTTAGGAGAATTTGGCTAGAGTGTGGCTCTCAGATCTGATAAAAATACACAAAACTGATTTAATGGCAAGGGCTTTAAACTGAAAGAGGGTAGATTTAGATTGGATATAAGGAAGAATTTTTTCACTCTGAGGGTGGTGAGGCACTGGCACAGGTTGCCCAGAGAAGTTGTGGCTGCCCCATCCCTGGAAGTGTTCAAGGCCAGGTTGGATGAGGCTTTGGGCAACCTGGTGTGGTGGAAGGTGTCCCTGCCCATGGCAGGGGGGTTGGAACTAGATGGTCTTTGAGGTCCCTTCCAACCCAAACCAGTCTGTGATTCTATGATTCTAAAATGCACACCGTGTGCCATGCTGTTTTCTTGGTTTTGAGCGCTGCTGGGACAAAAGCTCCCGCCTGCTGATCAGTAATGTATCCTCAGCTAGAGCTGGCATAATATTTGGCAGGCTATAGAGCATCCAGTTACCTGGTGCGAAGAGAACCTTTCACTCACCGATTCAGCCTCAGAGAGGCAGAGCAACAAAGCAGGATCAGAGTCCGTGACTGTAACTCAGGGGCATAATAACATCAGGAATGTCTTACAGATCCTCGTCCTCGTCTTGCTCTGTGCGTTTTTTTGCATTTGGAAATCTGCCACTCCTGACTCGAGTAGTTCAGGTGGAATTCCTTTACCCCTTCTCATGCTTCGCAGGTGAGTTGCTGCAGAACTCCGAATGTCGGGAACTAAAGTGCCAAGACCGGGAGGCTTCTCTGACCGTGTCACACGCTTACAAAGAAGATGAGGGATTCTACACTATCCGCGTCCCCTCACTGGGTGGATATAAAGAGCAGACCACTTACGTGTTTGTTAGAGGTATAAGCAGGAATCTATCCAACTTAGAACAAAAGCTCCTTTCCTAACACCTTGGCATAAAGGAATTCGCAACTTCATACACAAGAAAAGATCTCCCAATTTTATGCATGGATACAATTATCAAAATGTCCTTATTTTTAGTAGCGATTTAGATATTAGAAAATATGACTTGTATTACTGGCCCTTAGACGCTTAAAATTCAGCCATTGAATGAAAATTTTGGTACGGAGAAGAAAAAGAGCTAACCATTATCACTTGGTGTTTCTATAGATGCTGCAGCAGAAACAGCTGGTGCACCTGGATCCCCTCTCAACGTGCAATGCCATGATGTAAATAAAGACTGCTTGATTCTTTCTTGGGTAGCACCCAGTGATAACGGAGGTAGCCCTATCCTGGGATACTACATTGAAAGGTCTGTGTGTTGATCATCTTTGAGCAAAAAAGGCTCATGACTATGTTGTAGGAAAACCATGAAGGAACTCCATGAGCTATGTTTCATTTCAGGTGTGTTGCTGGGTCAGAGGACTGGGTCCCATGCAATGACAAGCCTGTGAAAACCTGCAGATACCCTGTCTTGGGCCTTGCTGAAGGACAGACGTACCAGTTCCGAGTAAAGGCTGTCAATAAAGCGGGCATCAGCCATCCTTCAAAAACCAGTGATCCAGTTACAACATATGACCCCAGCAAGGACAAGAGAGTGACAGGTTTGTACTAAAAACAGGAAAATTTGCTCCTTAAATACAATGTGAGGTCGCAGGTATAACCGAATGCAGTTTGTCCAGATTCTCCCCATTCTCACAAATGCCATTGCAACACACTGCCATGCTGAGCCTGTGCTGAACCCACCTTAGTACTGCTCTGAAAGGAAAAAGATCAAAACACCAGTTACAACGTTTCCTTGTATGTGTAATGAAATCTATACACTAATGCACATAACGAAATGACACTTTTTTTTTTTAAAGTCCTGAGCATCTTCTCTCAGTGGATAATATTGCCCTGTTTGACATTACAGTTATTCCATACGACGGAGGCAGGACAATTGAAATTTCCAAGGATGACCTGGAAGGTAAGTTCAAATTTATACTGAGCCAGTCTCTCAGACAGGAATGATTGTTCTACAACAATCAGATTTGTAATAACATGACTGCACTTAGGAAAATACATGGTGAAGTATCACTGTAAGCTGCACAAGGATCGAAAAGTATCCTAAACAGCACAAACTTTTATAACAGTCTTGAATTGTCTCTATGTCCCCAAAGGGTTTAAATCTCCTCCTTTATATTGAAGAATCTTACTTTACAGTGGGAAAACATAATCCTTTGTAAAGGAACTTCTTTTTCCTGCCACGTTATGTCTAAAACATAGCCTATTCTAACTTCCCATAGGACACATTAAAATTCCCTTGCCACCCACCAATGTTCATGCAAGTGAGGTCAGAGAAGATTATGTAGCTTTGGCCTGGGACGAACCAGATCCAAGAGGCAGAGAGCCACTGGAATATTATGTGGAAAAGGTAAGAAAATAGTATTGCATAGAAGGGAAATTGCAGAACAGAATCACTTATTTCTCAGATGGTCTGTAGCACAGGCAAGGCTATTCACTGTGTCAGTAACTGGAGAACCACAGCCTCAAAAATGGCTTGCTCAGCCTCTCTCCAGCCCCACAGTGCACTCGAGCTAGGATCCTGACTCCTGACATCAACTCAAGTAGTAGTGATTAACAAAGACTAAACAATTATGGTTTATACCACAGAAGAGCAGCAGTTTGAACAGGAAGACTGTTCCTGCCCTATGGGCCCTTAAGTGTGGAAAAGCTGTGAAGGACTGCACAATAGTTCCCTTTCCTGTTCCCAACTAATCATTCTGATGGTTAATTACCATCTTCTACCAATCTCCTTTCATGCAGACTCCTTGCCCACCCACTGTACCGTTTCTGCTGCAAAGGGGTCCTCTGTTGCCAAGGAAGAAAAGCTTGAGTATATCAACAAGAAATATATAATTTATATTTTTGTTTGGTTTTGTTTGTTTTTAAACTGCTTTCCTGTAAAGATCAGCTTTGTTATTGCTCAGGAGGGTTTTAAGCTTGATTTACAACATGAGTTGTAAATCACCACCTTTTTCTTTACAGTCGATTGTAGGCAGCAACTCCTGGCAAATGGTTAATCTGGATATGCCAGTTAATTCCCCAAGATTTGCACTCTTTGATCTTGTTAAAGGAAAATCATACTGTTTCCGCGTGCGATCTGTTAACAAGTATGGAATCAGTGAGCCATCCCTGCCCAGTGAGCCTGTAACTGCTGGAGCAAAACTGGGTAATTATTTCATTAATATGCTCTACACTAATGATACGGAAGAGGACACATACCATGAAAGTAACATGTGGGTTCCCCTGCCCTCGCTTTCCTTTAAACTTCATGGATATGTTTACACCGCAGTTGCTTTGATATCAGGAAATCTCTTAAAGCCTTAAATCCTCGTTTAATTACTTTGCAGTTGGTCAGTGCAGTGTAAATCTAACCAAGCAACGATGGGGGAATTACATTCAATAAAATGAGGACCAGTTGAAGCCTGTGTTTAATCCAAATACGCTTCCAGCACTGCGTAAGAGAGAGGTTGCACAGCCCAGTGCTGGAAGGAACGGTATGCCAGCTGAAGGAGCCTGTTTCTGGGGCTTCAGCTAGAACAGCAGTCTTGCAGGGCTGACTTGTTTTTTTTCTTCCTGGACTGAGCTGACAACAGTAAGAGATGCAAAGACCCATGCCCATGTTTCCATTATGTAAAGAGATGAGCACTAACTATTTCTTTTATTTTTTTATATTCTCCCATATTAAAGCTGCTCTAGTGTTCATTCATACTGTCCTTTTTTCTCAAGAGTGAAGCAGGTTCTGTTTCACAGTGGAGTCACATGAGAGTTACTGTACGACTCTTGTTTCTCCTCTGCTTCAGAGAAGCTTAAGTAGGTGTAACTGCAGAAAGCGATGGGCTGTAAGGGAGAGGAACATGAGATATGGCAAGCCCAAACACAAAAATACAGGCTGTAGACTGGGACAACATCCAAAGTATTCTGCTCTAATTTGAAAGTGATGCTCTGGAAAAGGTGAATAAATCAAACAGGTCAACAACACTTGTAATTTTTAATTTATGACTTTTTAAAACCTCCTGTTTTTCTCTGTGTTTGTTTGTTTGTTTGTTTTTAGCTACTCTGCCTCCACCATCTCAGGTTTTAGCTTTCAGAGACACCAAGACATCAGTTGCTTTGCAGTGGGATAAGTTAAAGGATGGTCTGGAGCCTCTTGGCTACTACATATATTGTCGGGAGACTGGGACAGAAGAATGGCAAACTGTCAATAATAAGCCCGTGACATGTAACGAGTGAGTTCAGCCATAACACTCCATTGGGAGAACACAGGGTGCCAACTTGGATTCTACTGTTTATGGCTGGAGTCATATTTCAGATAAAAAAAGAACTTCCTTCACTGCACACACAGAGGCACGCACACACACAAACACCTTCTCCTCTTTTAGCATCAAATATTGCTCAAAGTCTCACTTTTACACCCAAAGCCAGACTGACAGCAAAGTCTGCATATATCTTCATAGACTCTGGATCTGCAGATCGTAGATAAACCTTGTGGCACCAGCAGAACCACATTCCATTTTTTTTGCTTGCTTTCCAGTAGAGTAAATTGGTGTCACTCACACATAGGATTTAGAAAACTTCTCTAGCTGTGAGGGTCACATGTAAGCAAAAAAAATCCTTAAAAAAGTCCTATTTACTCTACCAGCAATGCCAGCCAGCAGTGTGACACCTCTCCACCTGCTCCATACTTACTGTCTGATTTATTGGTAGCCATTTCATGTGACACAGTGCACTTTAATTTGTAAAGGCACATAATGATTTTGCAAGTAACAATGGCTTATTAAATGTATTGCTGTCTGCTCAAAAGACTGGTTATCTGTACTTTGCACAGTCAAACACAAACATATTAATTCTCTCTCCTAGGTTTACTGTTCCTGGCCTGCAGCCTGGAAAAGAATATGTCTTTTGTGTGAAATCTGTCAGTGAGGCAGGACTAAGCGAAAGCTCACCAGAAACAGATCCCATCGTTGTGAGGCCAGCTATTGGTAAGTAACACTTACACGCACGTGCACACAAAAATTACATCTCTCACACCTGTATCTATCGTGCCTAGCTATTATTACATGTAGTGGTACACCACATGAGCAGATAAGCAAAGCAAAGCAACAGGGAACTGATTTTCTTGCACCCTGCAGCTTATAGTCATCAATTATACTTGTCAAGGATGGACACGGTTAATTAGCATTTTGACTTAGCAGTGTGTTACATTTTCAGCATTTGTTTGGCACTGGCACAAGTGGCCATTTTAAGTGCTCAATTATCCCGGTATCTTGAAATCAGCACTGTGAATTTCTCCAGGGCAATTACAAAATCCTGCCAACCACATTAGGCAGTATCTAGCCCTCCATCATTTTATTGACCCACTGCTTCCATCTTTTCTACCAGATAAACTACAAAGCAACATGCAAGAAACACCCTGAGACACATCCATCACTTTTCCTGTGACTTCCAAATAAGAACCTGGTCGTTTCCAAATAATTTTACAGTGCAAAAGTGCTATTAGAGGGCCTTAGAATCACATCTAGTACGAGCACACAGGGATTTCCTCAGCCCAGTTTATCCCATACCTACACCTCTTTCCCTGATCCCTGAATCCCAAACCGGCATTGAACAATCCCCTGTTTTCTCTCTCCCTTCGCTGCGCAGCTCGTCCCTCAGCACCACACGGGTTCGTTCTCCTGAGCTGTGGGAAAGCCGACATGACCATCGGCTGGAAAGCCCCGAAGCGAAAGGGAGGAACGAAGATTCTGGGTTATTTCCTTGACCAGCATGATACATCTGAGCTAGATTGGCACGAAGTCAATATTCAGCCAATTCCTCAACGAGTTTACACGGTATTCATTTCAGACATAATGCTGTCCTAAAGGACATAGTGGGAACCATAGCTGTAACAAGGGTTGAGCTGGTTTTCCTCTACCTCCCCTAGTCCCGAACTCTCTTCCTACCCTCACAAGGCTCCGGCCATGCAGGGCTGTACCAGTAACCTGTTTGCACTTCTGAACCCAAAGGTCAGCAATCTCGAGGAAGGTCACCTGTACAAATTCCGTGCCTGTGCAGTGAACATGGCTGGTGTTGGGGAAGTATCTGAACCCAGTGACTTGTTCAAATGTGAGGAATGGACAATGCCAGAACCAGGTATCTCTCACGTAAAAACAGCCAGAAGAACATTACCAGTTCTAGTTATCTCCTCACTCTTCTGTGAATCCAAGGGCCTTCTGAAAACCATAGGTCTGTATAAGGATGGTCCCTACTATAGAAAAGCACACAAACACTTCTGGGGAAGTTCTGATTCCGACATAGGCTCTTATTTCTGCATTACACAGACACAGCACCCAGGTATTTTTAATAATATTGTTTCCAGAGAATGAAGAATCTGGATCTAATATCTTAATGTCTTTGTATATTACACCAAAGCAATTCACACTAAGCCAGCTGATGTCTGCTTTTTTCTAGGAGTTACCTCTACAGTTAATTAGCAGGGAAAGCATCTCCTATGGCCCCACTATTCACTTGTTATCTTCAAACTCTCTGCTTTCTGTTCTCAGACACAGTGCACTGGGTTGCATTTTCTAATGTTACTGCCTGACAGCCTCCCCTTCTCTGAACAGGCCCTCCTTACGATGTGAAGTGCTCTGAAGTTAGAGACTCATCCCTGAAGCTACACTGGGAAGCGCCATTGTACATCGGAGCAGGCCCAGTTACAGGCTATTACATAGACATGTGTGAAGAAGGGTCAGAGGAATGGAAACAAATAAACAAGCAGTCCATAGCCACCACCCATATGAAGGTCTGTATATGCACTTAGTATCCAAGTGTTGCTTCTCATTTAGTCCTACCTTAATTCCTGTCGTTGTTTCCTGCAGGTTTCAGATCTGGAGACAGGGAAATGCTATATTTTCCGAGTAAGAGCACTGAACAAGGCTGGAATTGGACCTCCTTCACTCCCCTCGGATCCTGTGGTAGCTAAAACCAAACCCGGTATGCATCTGAAAGTGACAAGATTGTGCAAAGTTTGTAAATACTGTGATGATTCCAGTAAAAAACTGCTTTATGAAACATCAGCTACATGTTTCATTGCAAGAAAGAACCTCAGTCAAAATAAAGATTAGCAAATCAAACTGCCCAAATTAATTTACTCTAGCTGTACACTCTGGCTTTTTTTTTTTTAATTATTTTTTTGAGTTAGATGCCCAGAAGCTAAGTCCTGATCTCTTTTGGTAAGGAACGTTTTGTGGATTGTGTTTTTTAAATCATGCAGGCACAAATGAAATTGAACTTGGGGTTGATGAAGAGGGTTTCATTTATATGGCTTTTGAAGCTCCTGAAAAGAATGACTCCTCTGAATTTATCTGGTCAAAGGACTATGAAGGACCACCAGATGCTGACAGAGTTCACATTGAGGAGAAAGGCAATAAGTGAGTAGATAATGCACACCGAGATAATTAATTGTGGACTGTCAAATAAAGAGCATATTTAACACTGAGAAAAAAGTAAAGCCAAATGTTTCCCTCTCCTTCCACTGTTCAGCTAAAATACATACACACAGTTGAACTTCTGCAAATCTCTGTCCCTGATTCTCAGCTCTGGTGTCCATGAAACGCATTCAGTGCAATCTTCAGGTCACAAAAGGGAAGCATCAGCCATCATATTGCTGATGGTTTTGCCTTGCTCCTCAGTGTCACATATAAATGACAACAAGTGCTATATTTGATGTTCCAGGTGATTCAAATGTATTACATTCTGTTACAGAAGGCATAATTTTTGAGGAAAATGCATTTTTTCTTATTATTATTTTTATTTCTAAGATCTAAGCTTATACTGAAAGACCCATCAGAAAAGGATCTGGGTGTATATTCAGTGGAGGTCACGGATGTAGATGACGATATCTCTGCCAGCTGCACTTTAACAAAAGAAGGTAAAAACTAATAATTGACAAGAAGAAAAACCTAATGTGCCATAATTTTCTAATATTAGATGTTTAAAGGAAAGTTTCTCATAGAGGAATAGTAAGTGACTGACATCTCTTCATGAAGAGGCATCATTAGAAAGATGTTTCCCATTCCTTGAAGGCTCAAGGGCAGTTTCTTTTACAGTGCCCTAAGAAAAGATTCCATGCTCCTGGAAGGTCATTTTCCCATTGCAGTTCAGATTTCACACACAGCTACACTATCACAGCGATTTAAAACTTCTTTAACATGTTTCTTGAATTGATACAACCAACTCCTTATTCAGACGTAACTAAGAATTATCTTCATAACCTTTCCCGCTCCTCCCCGCTATTGAATGTTTTGTACTTATTATATTCTTCTTGACATAAATAAAGTTCATTAACAAATTAAATTAAATTGATACGATTAATTTGTTTTGGCCTAGTTGTACTAATCTAAATTCCTTGCTATTCTTTGAATTTCAGATCTGGACAAGTTACTGAAACGCAGCCATGAAATCAGGAACCCACGTAAGTTGAACCAGTGAGAAGCCACACGTGCAGACTGTGAAAGGGGAACCCTGGCATAACCCTGGCTGAGCCAAACTCTGCAGCTTGCCTCTGAATTCCCCTCTGGGCTTCTCTTTGTTTTGCAGTGATCAAGCTGATATCTGGATGGAACATCGATGTTCTGGAGAAAGGAGAAGTGCGGCTGTGGCTGGAGGTTGAAGAGCTGTCACCGAAAGCAGAGCTGCATTTAATCTTCAATGACAAGGAGCTCACAAGCACTCCAGTATGTTTTGGTTTGTTTCGTTTTTCATTCTGACTTACCTTTCGCTTGCTGAACAGGGAGATAGAGCAAATGGGTATGTTCCCAGTTTTCTAAATTCCTATCAGATATTTTGATGCGTGACTTTGGAAGAGTATAGGGCTTCGTTTGCCACTGTGCATAAACAGAAAGCCAACTGATTCTCAGGCTGTCCAGTCTTGGTGTCCAGCAATGCTGCAGCATTGAAGCTGCTAGTTCAAGGCAGCATAATATTCATCTGTATTCCTCGTAATATTCCAGCTTTCCTGTTACCCTCTCACTCCTGAGAGGCTGCCGCCGACAATCTTGCCGCAGCAGAGACTTCCCTTTACTATGGAATTTTCTGACAGCAAACCTCACCCACGTGCAATTCATCCGATACTACAAACACACACACCTGTGCAGGGCTGAGCGCTTTGTCTGGAATGGACAAACTCGACTCATTGCGGCGGATGCCAAAGAAATACCATCTCTCACAATGAGTCCGGATATTTGTCTTCTGCTTTACCAAGCAAAGCTGCAAACTGTCTCTTTGAACTGAATACAGATAAATCTAATGCATTCTAAGAGCGGATGAAAGTGACTTATTTCTCAGTCTGAGGCATTGGAAATAACACTGTATCGTGTTACAGTGCACTCCAGTCTTCTCAGACATTTAAAAAAATGTTCTAGCCTCTTCTTTGTCTTCCCATATCAAGTTAGTATTATAACATTTTAAAAGTATTTGGAATGACAGGACCAGAGGGGAGAACTGTTGAAAATAAAGAACAATATAAATCATTCACCTGTCAGTTAAATGCAGTGTAGCAATGCCAAGATAACAAAAAGGCCAAAGGGACAGGACTAAGCCAAAGAATTTCAGCGCTGTTACTGCCACATTGGGGTTTTTTAAAGCAATGTATAGCAAATTTATTGAAGGCTTTGTCTATTCTAAGAACTGTCTTTTCTACATCGGAGAACTGACATGGTTAAGCACCATCACAAAGTATTTGTCAAGCTGTAACGACAATATTTGCTTAGAGCAAACATGGCAGTAAGGAATAATCATGATATTTATGTTTAAGTGTCTGGCAGGTTTCGGGGTGTATGTATAAAAGGTTCAGTAGTGATTGCATGATGTCAAGAGGGTAGCAATATTACTCATTGTTGCCCAAATATGCAATCACACACCACAGATGTGTAATTAAGTGCAACGTTTCTATTATACTAAAAATCTTACAGATTCTGGTAAGCTGAAAAGTCTAATATCCAACAAGAAAGTATGTATTGTGTTACGTGGTTTGAACAGAAACTTTCTCCCAGAGAGAAGTTCTGCTGTAAGCAATTCTACTATACCTACGTACATCACCAAATAACAGACGAATCTCAGAATACAGAATATCAGAATGCTTTGGCTTCACCACTCCTGTAAGATGAGGGAAGTATATAAGGATACATATATAAAAGAACTGTAATGTCTGAGTGTTGTAGAAGATGCTGTGCCAGGATCTGACCTTGGAACAGTTCTGCTGTGGAAAAACTTCAGTTTATCATATTTCCTTTGTTTTACACAGACACATAAAATAAACTTTGTCAAAGGAAAAGGTCTCGTAGAACTGATAATCCAGAATTTCTGTGATGACGATAAAGGGATGTACACTGCCCAGCTGCAAGACGGAAAAGCTAAAAATCAATTCACCCTACTTCTTGTGGATGAATGTAAGTGGAAATTCAGGATCAAATATAGACTGCCATGCTCAGTGGAAAGTTTTCTAGGCACTTAAGGCCTCAAAGTATTTCCAACAGTTATAATGGCACCCTGGGAATGGGGAGAACAGATAGTTATTTTAGCACACATTTGAAGTCCAGGAATCATGTAAGAAATTATCTGAATTTCTCTTTAACATAAATTGAAGCTTTTGCTCTTATAAATAGGGTTCTTGAAGATAAATATGCCCTGCTAAAGCAAAATATCCAGTGGAATTCTTAGTTATTTTTTTCAAATGTTTCACATATTATCTTGCTGTGGAAACTGTCTGTGACTTGGCAGTAAACTGTACGACGTGTTATTACATGTACTCATTTATCTCAGGACAGGATCAGGTTGAAAATTCAGTGTATTTAACAGCTGGTTAATTGCACTAAACTGAACGCAATAAAGAAACCAGAGTCAGCTGTACTTGAAGACAAGTCCAAGCAACAAAGTAAGCTGAACGTGGAACATACAGGGTCGTTGTTTATGCTAGTACAGAGCCTGTTTAATTAATTAAAAATAGGAAGTAACAAAATTCTCATCCAAATACTTCCCCATAGAGTGTCTATCTCCATTTTCAAGTTTGCTTTCAAGTGACCTTCTGAAGCGTCCAAACTTTTTGAATGGGAAAAAAGTCTATAAAATGTCAAGTCTACTTGACTCCCTTTACAACCGGAGCAGAGAAACAGGCAGTCTTCCAGAGTGATTTGGCACATGATACATTCAGGATAGAAGAGCAGTTTCGTGAATTGTGCTCTAAAAGTTCCCATTTTTCCTCACTGATAATGAAGGAAGCAGAGATAACTGAAGTTACATGCGGTTGTCTAAAACAGAGGTAAATTCTATGCTCTCTGCCTTCTTCTGTGATTCTTACCTTTTAAACATTTTCACTTCAGGGTTTCTAGTCTGTCTTTTTGTATGGTCAAAACTCCTATTTCATTTCCTAAATACATAACAGTCAGGTCTTCAAAGACTCTTTTGCTTCAATGAAAATAAACGTTAGGTTCTGAGCAACCAGCACAATGAAAGAACGAAGGGTTCTCAGCAGGGACCAGAGGTAACCCATCCACTAGAGATGTCTTATAAACAAATATCACAGCTCTAATAATACCTTTGGTGATCAAAAATTTCTCAAGCGCTACACTGACTTTGACCATTGCTGTTCTCACAGGTTTTGCTAAAGTTGCAGAGGAGGCTGATGCAAAACGGAGAGAATGGAAGAAAAAGCAGGGTAAGATGAGCCGAAGGTTAATGACTTGCCGGAACTATGCCAACAGGGCAGCAAAACCTGAGCAAAGCTACTTCACTGACTGCTCTAAATAATTTTCTTTATCATCTTTTTAAAGTGAGCTATTTAAGCTGATTAACACACTAGGATGATTCCTTATTTTAAGATACTCTGCCCTGCTCTTAAAAATAAAAATAATTTACTTAAATATTTTAGCCATGCTAGCCACAATCCCCAGTACAGATCTTCTGCATCAGTGCTGTAGCACTGAACATTTTTGAATTCTGAAAATTTTCCAACCTGAATATAATTAAGATCCACTTGCCTTCCTTGTAGAAAACAGGATTCTCTCTGTAAGTTTAAAAAGAACCATGCATTCCACTTTCATTCTATCTCCCATCTTACACTCATGAAAAAAGAAGTTTATAAAACAGTTTCAGAGGAAAAATACTAGAGTTGGAAAGGTGATCTCCTTCTAGCAGGGATCAAAATATTCACTTAATACCAAATGTGATACCACACTGTAGGTCCAGTCTCCTGTCTTCAGAGATGCTTAGCACAAGGTGGAAGTGTATATAACATGATGTGTCCCCCAGTTTACCCTCCCGGAATCAGGAAGAAAATGAGGATGTACATGGCATTTCTATCCTATTGCAATTCACTTGGGAAATAAATATCTGTCAGCTCCTACACCGACTGGATGCAAAGCAGAGACACAAAGGGCTGATTAGGCAGCATCATTAACTACATTTTGAGATAGGATTCCTCAACAAGGAATTCCTCAACCTAAGGACATTACAAAACCAGCAATAATTATATGCTCTAAACTGCGGTGCTTATTACATGCAAAACTCGGCAGCGCGAAGCGTTCCCTGCAGCCCGCACTGCTGGGATGCACCAGTAGATGGAGGCACGTCTGTGGGTAACACTTGGGAGCTACGGAAATGCATGGAGAAAGACATTTCTTTTCTTTTACAGGTCCACATTTCATAGAGAGTTTGAAATGGAAGGTTACTGAGAACTGTGAAGTGCTCCTCACCTGCAAGGTACATACGGCTATGTGATGCAACTGCACAGTCTGAATCCCTTTAGCATTAAATTTGAGATGTGAATTTTAAGGGAAGAGTATGAGCAGTGCTCATCCAAATGCTTATTTACAGACCAATGAAAGTTAAGAGATAATTTATCTTGGACAGAAATTTTAAAAAAGAAGGAAGTTTCTAAGATTCTGCAGCAAACCTCTAATGCAAGTGATGTTTCATATTAGAAGGACATCAAGGCATTGAGAAATAAAATGCATTTGGGACCCTGACTTCTAAATGTTGACTTCAAACAGGCAACAAACCTGAGAAAGGACACCAGCTTCCAATGGTTCTTCAATAAGAAAGCACGAGCAGGTGGTGTGTTTGATCCACAGACTGGGATAGGAACTCTTCGTCTTAAAAAGGTGAAAATCACAAAGCAGAGGTTTTGGTGATCACATGAAAATGCAAAAAATATGGATGTGTTTTGGGTAGTCCCAGTAAATGACAGAAATTGAGCAAATGCTGAGAAAGGCAAAAAAGCAGAAATGATTTAACATTATAGTCCGATAGATCCGAATTAGAAATAGGATGTTTTTAACAGCGAGTGGCTGTTAAAGGTTTAAGGTGTCCTGAGCAGCTAAAAAGAAAAGCGTGGGCTTTTCAGATTTTCTCATCAGGCCTGGTTTGCCTATGCTGCAAATGAATTTTAGTAACAAAAAAAAAAAAAAAAGTTACTGAGTTCATTACAGAAGTGAATGAAATTTTCTGGCTTGACCTACAGAGATGGCCAAACGAGCCAACATAACAGCCCTTGTAATCCTAACTGTGCCTCAGAGAAGATACAGCTGAGGAAAGGAAGTTTGATGGTGCAGTCAGAGTTCTCGTGCAATCTCTGCGTGACTAATTCAAATCTTGTTTGGATTTAATTGTTCATCTTAATTTCAAACAGCTGAATCACCTATAGCAAACAAGTAGCTAAATGCATGTGAACAGGAACTCTGCTCACCCAGGTCTGAGGACCAACAGGAGCAGTGCAGGCTGGAAGTCAAGAGCATTGGCAAAAGCAACACAAGGAAAATTTATGGAGCAGTAGGCATCCGTCGCCACTGAGTTCCAGACGTACCTGTACCTTACACCACCAAGGGCACACAGCGGTACAGGGTGACTGAGGGCAAAAGCCGAGACGCTGGCTCCCTATGACTGACACCATACCAGTTTGTAACGAACCAGTGTCTGTCTATGACTGACACCATACCAGTTTGTAATGAACCAGTGTCTGTCTATGACTGACACCATACCAGTTTGTAATGAACCAGTGTCTGTCTATGACTGACACCATACCAGTTTGTAACGAACCAGTGTCTGTTCTAACCTTTCAAAGGAGGTTTGGGGCAAATTGTGCCCAAAAACTCTGCCCTCCTTTCTCATCATCCAACCAAATTCATAGAGAGGGAAGGAGAATATCTCAGCTGATCTCCTTTTTCCAAATCCTGCCCTATTTCAGTGATATATGAAATTTCTGTTGGGGGGGTGTTTGGGTTTGGAGTTTTGTTTGGTGATTTTTTTTTTTTATATATTACAAATGTACATATGTATTTGCTAGTTAACCAAAGCAGATGAGGGCCAATACAAAGCAGCTGTTTCAGATGACCGAGGAGAGGATTACACCCAACTTGATCTCACAAAAGGAGGTAAGAGAACCTTGTATCAGGCAGTAATGCACATTCACACCCCTGCCTGGGATTAATTTTGGATTTAAAAACAAATTTCATAAGTTTCTACCACATTGTTAATTACCATAGGACCTACATGCTTTTATAGGGATTAAAACCTGCATAAAAAGTTAATAGTCAAATTTAAAAGTTTCCTGATCTACTATAGCATGTATATATTTGCTGATCATTTTAAAAATCACAAATATTTCATGCGAGATCAGAGTCACAAAATGCACTACGTAAAACAGTCTTGTATTCTGCAAGAGCTACACAGAGCCCAAAGAACAGAATAAAAGTCTCCTTTGTATCTGATTTCAGAGCTTTTCTTTCCATCTGTCCATACTGCACTTTATGTGATAATCCACAGACAACTTTTCACTCCTGGAAGTTCAGCCAGTCCTCCAAAGCATCAGGAGAACAAAATTCCCTTTCCACTTTGCATCCCCCATAAGCGAAAAAAATTCCAGGCTGAATTACGACGACAGAATAGTTGTTAAATCGAGTGGAAAAACAATCACACGTTACTGCAGATTCCTGCTTCACTTTTCAGTGTTCTGAATATGCTCTGGAAACTGAAAAATAAATGGGTAGTTCTGACATTCTAATGTCATTTACATATATAGTCATTTATCAAGCTATGACCGCATGATAAATTCTGTCAAGGACCACAGCTAAAAGCTCAGTAATGTTTCAGTCACTTCAACTCAGCATCAGTCAGAAGATTCTGTTTCCCAGGATTAAACCCTACCCTGACATCTGGAATCTATCATTTAAACCTGCTACACAAATCTGCTATCTGTGAGGCAGCCTGTTGCACACGTTGAATGCTAAGGAAGACAGAAGCATCTAAATTTAGTAAGAAATGCCCAGCATCTAAAAATAAATGAGTCAGTGGTAAAAACTCCATTCCAAGTAAGCTTGGCAATAGAAAAAGACCATAACTACCAGATAGAATACATTCTAAACATAATGAAATTAAGTCGGTAGCTCAGATGTGATTTGCTAAATATTGTATTTACAGACACTTAAATCTTTATGTCTTTGCAGCCTTTGAAGACGTTCTCAAGGAGCTGTGTAGGATTAGTGGTACGTCATTTTCTTATCAGCTGATGGTAGTAACGAAGGGGAGTAAGGTGGGGTGCCACGATCAGAGCAGACCGCTCAGGAGCTGTCCCTAGGTTTGGATCAAGTACATGCCACTCAATTACTATTCCTTTAGTGTTAGAAGCACCTCCAAATTGTCAAGGAGGATGGGCAGTAAATGAACCCAGGGGCATAAAACCCTCTGCATTTACAAATTAATTCTGTAACCTTCACAGGCCGGCAGCCCGCTCCTTCTCACATCACTTGTTATCTGAACTTGGCCAAGTTATACTATTTCCATCCAGGAAACGTGTATTCCAGCCCCAGGGCTCTAGAAGAGATGCTGACATTCTTCTACCAGCTGTAAATAGATCCAGGGTCTTCAAGAGCTAAAATGCCATTCTCCTTGCAGCTAGCCACATTCTCCAGAGAGAAGTGTTAGCAGGTTGCTTGGGATTTTGTTTGCATAACATGTAAAAATTAAGCATTTTTGAACGTCCTCCTCAATTTCAGTCTTTCAATTATACCATTAGCTCTTTCTGCTACACCTCTGAAAATTCAGCCTACTGAAGAAGGCATCAAGATCTACACAGATGTGAAGTACTACACAGACTACATGAAGACAACTTGGTATCACAAGTAAGTCCCCAAAAGATATTTGCAAGGCTTCTGGAGTGCTGTTGCTTGTAACTGTTTATCATCAAAATTAAACATGCTGGGCCAGAGCCCGCAGCTTTTTAAGACAATGGTGGATATGTTTGAGTAAGGGCTAAAAAACACAACTCACTCTGCGTCCTGAAACATGTCTGGGAATTCCAAAATAAGCAGTCATGTTATTTTTACCTTAGCATTGAAGAAATATTTATAAGTGATCATGTTTACTAGAATAATAATGATGCATTTAAGGTACTGCTCAGTTACAGCCACCTTGGTTACAGACAGGAAAAGAAGTTGTTGTTTTTTTCAAATTCTTTATTTCTACTACTTTGTACTTTCCTACACCACTCTGTTGTCCTACTCTGAATAACAAATATTCCCAAACATTACAAAATTCTTTCCAAACACTAGCTAATTTAGCCTCATAAATTCTCCATAAAATAGAGGAATGGTGTTTTATTAGATACCACCTACACACATATATAAGGAGGCCAATTTTTAATAATGTTTAAGGGCTAAACGCTTACAAATATTCAACATCTAAATCCTATTTAATCTCCTAAATGAGAACTAAGGGGTCTTTTGTTGAGTTCGTAGAGCTTTGGCAGACTGCCTAAAAGCACAGCTAGATGCCCCCTGAGATTTTCAAAAGTGACCAAGTATGTAACTCCGTAAAATTAACAGTGAGGTCCTGCCTCCTGCTCCTTATTCTAACCAGTATAGGTCTAAAAAAAAGTTAGTGCTCTAATTTATACAGCTCTATACTAATTTATACAGCCAAATGCTACTGAAATGATATAATTTGTTTACACAGGGAGAAACAACTGGAAAGCCGTGACAGACTGAAAGCTGGGAGCACAATGAATCAGATCTGGCTTCACATTCTGAACCCAACAGATGCAGATAAGGGAAAATACACCCTGGAGTTATTTGATGGGAACAACTCTCGCAAACTGTCAACTGACTTGTCTGGACAAGGTAAGCTGAGTCAAACAATACCATCACAGGAATGAGGTAACTGGAGCTGCTTTCCAAGACTCCTTCAAATCATGGGCAGTGATTCCTCTCTCCCTTATCTGAGCTGGAGCCGCAGTGCCATGGCAGCACACGATGAAACTGGCTTAAGAAGGACAGTGAAGTGCTCCCAGAAGTCAAAGGAAACACAAGAAGAGAACTGTGCAGCAGAAAGCACCGGAGCCTTTAGGGAGCCTTGCAGCCACAGCATAATGTGCTCCTGGTTTCCCCAGGAAAACCAGGTTTCCCCTGGTTTTCCCCAGGATGAGTGGGAGGGCAGCTGCTTCCTCCACAGGCCAACAGAGCTTACAGGCAGCATCTTACAAAAGAGAAGGTGGCTTCAGGTTTACAAAGACTTTTCCAAACTGTTCAAAGTTGGGTTTTTTCCCTCCCCTGGACTCCTCTTTGGAAAGAGAATATTAGACCCCACTCAATTTCAGTAGTATAAAAATAGATTCACATCTCCTCAAGGCAGCTACAGATACTGTCTAGATGATAATTATACACATCTATGTGCACAAACACCTGTAATTCCAACATGGATGCATTATGTTGAATCTACTAAGTCAAATGAAAGAAATGGCAACTTTCCCTAAAACCTTTTCATTCCTTGCAGCCTTTGAAGATGCCCTGGCTGAGCACAGAAGGCTGAAGTAAGTTCTTGCCTAAATATTTTTGCAGCAAAGTCTATTTTGAGTGTCATATTCTCTATTGACAATACAATGCCTAATACACAAAACCACTACAATTTTCTCTCTCTCACTTTCAGGGAAGCAGCAGTAGCAGAAAAGCGTAAGTAAATTAATTTCCTTCCTTCTGTGCAACAAGTCAAGTGGCACGCTGATAAGGAAAACTAAATGATCATCTTTTTTCATTCCCAGGTCGTGCCAGAGTTGTTCAAGGTCTGCCAGATGTTGCCACCATCATGGAGGACAAGGTAATACTGAGTAAATGTTCGAATAATTGGCCCTTGCACAGGCACAGAAGAATAACTGCTGTGGAGAAAACTACTTGTTTTCCCCTCCTGTATGTTCCCAGGAGCTTTCCTGAGCCACTGCAGTTGCTGGAGGTGTGAAGTGGTACCCTCCACAATACTTGTATCAGCCCCCTATATCGTTGATGGTGCTTCCAAACATGCACGTGCTTCTGCACATACAGGTGCTCTTTGTAGCACAGAACCTCTTTCTTGCAGATTCCGGGTATTACTGCTTCCTAGATCTGTTTCACAGCCAGACCCTTTCTGTTGTCTTCCTATTTCATAGGATTGGACTAAGGCCTTTAAGTCCTGGACCGGATTTTCCCATCATATCAGCGTGCTGCTTACATTTCTGAGTCACGTTCCCCTTTACTAGTACATAGGGAGAATAAAAATCCTGTAAAGTAATTGCAACCTCACCACGTGCCTATTGAAGTGTCACTTCTACAGTGTAAGAAAGTTATAAAAAGACAGTATCACAAATATGAGTCAGGCCCAGTGAATTCAGCCAGGTTAATCCTGATTATATTGGAGGATATCAGGAAAAGGCATGGACAGTCTTGGAATCTCACCTGTTGAAAATTTAAGAGAATTGATTTTTATTTTTCTTAATTTCTCAACAACTGAATTTCCTTGCTCATTTATATCTTCACAATCTATTTCTGCTGTCTGTTTTACAACAGACCCTGTGCTTAACTTGCTGTGTATCTGGAGACCCTTACCCAGAAATCACCTGGTACAAAAACGAGAAGGTTATCGTCTTCAAAGATCGTTACAAAATGGATGTCAAGGGGACAGTTGTCACGATTACCATAGAGAAAGTCTGCAATGAAGACACAGGGAAATACAGCATCTACGTCAAGAACAAGTATGGTTCTGAAACAGGGCAGGTTACTATCAGTGTCTATAAGCATGGAGAGATACCGATAGGAATGGAAGAAGAGGAAGTCCCGGGTGGGATTAAAATGAAATAATGAAATTGAATTGCTCAATTATGTCTCATAAAAGGAATTTAACTCCTTCATACTCCTTTCAGTGTCTCTGCCCTAAAATTCAGGCTTGTGTCTCTATTTTTATTTTAGTACTATTGTATTATTTTTATTTTGGTGGTTGTTAGAAAACGATTCTCGAATGTGTGTGTGTACAAGTGCATGTTCACCTTACAGAGAAACTCTTTCCTAGTAAATCCTCTGGGAAATACCAGAGGATTCACATATGACAGCCAGGCTTTCAGTGGAGTTTTTTTGTATTGAATCACTACACGTTAGTGATTATCTTGAAGCTGACAAATGCTTGTGCGTGTGTACTATTAAACTTGTACCCTTGGTGACACCTCAGCACTGTTGTCAAGTACGTTCATCTTGAAATCAGTTGTCCTGCATGTGGGAAGTCGGGAATTTTCCTAAGTGCTGTGCTGAATCAGGGCCTTGAAACCTATGCCATATGGGAAGAAAACAAGGCAGTGACATTTTCCAGGCTTGGTTCTTTAGAGAGGAACACATCCAGCTTCTGTATTTTCTGACACACAGTAACACATTTACACAAAAGGACCAAGTGAACGTCTGCAGAGGTGGACCCAGAGCCTTCCATCCTGCTGAACACCTATTTTCTTTAGAATCAGAGAGATCTTTAGGTTTATCAGTTATGTTAGATTACTCTGGATGTAGAAAGAAGTGTGGCCTCTCAACTGCTCTGAAGCCACAGCTACACTCCCAGCTTCTACCAGTAACACTGTATCAGTGAGAGATAAAAAAGTGATTGTATTCCTAATAGAGTCATCCAGCTAAATGCATTTATTCAGCAAAATAGCATCTTACCTTGCTCCACAAGCTAGTATAAACTGTCCTCACAATAGCAGTATCTTTCCCCATTATTTGAGGGACACTGGTGTTCCAGTGCCAACATAAAAGAGCACAGCAATCCTGTACAGGATTGCCAATCATTTGACCAAAGGCAGTTACATTTCAGACATTACTTAAATTAAATGTATATAATTTATATTATTAAATTTAAGACTATTAAAAAGTGAGAGCTTAGCTAATTGTCTAGATTTATCTCACAGTGAATGAAGAAAAGCAGATGGCATCACTAACATTACCCTATGGTAAAACAGATGAACCATGTCCCAGAGTAACTCCAGTATAAACATGGACCTTTTAGAGCCATGTGTGTTACACCCCACACATAAACATGGCCTTATTCATTACCAGCACCTCACCCTTGCAACTCAGGTATTATCATATGTACAGGGAACTACAAAACTGGCTCTTTATGTGCAACTTTTTTTTAAATTACACACTAAAAAAGAAGTTGTGAATTTGTAAGAAAAAGTTCAGCATTGGTTTTCTATTTAAATAGAAGAATTACTGACCAGTATGGGGTGATAAAAGTTAACTTAGAAAGGTCACCCACCCCTGGGATACAGGCTCTATTTGAATTAAGCAATGTAATTGCAAGACACACAATCTAATGAATGTATTCCAAAATCAACAGTCAGGCTTGCACAGACAGTAAGGAATATCACTCCATAGCTATAACAAGTGAGGAATTCTTGGTGCAATCAGTGAGAAGAAAAATAACACATCCCATTTACTTCTTTCATTTCAGTATCAAGCAATGTTCCATGTTTCATTTTACCTTTAATCTTCTATTTATGCAGTGATCATTAAAAAAAAAAAAACAACAGACCAACTGAATTTAATGCAGATTGAGATGCACATTACTGACATCTACTGGATAAAGTCATAACTGCCTGTCCCACTCCAACACGATTTTCCCTGTCCTCAAGCAACCGAAGGCCCACAATTTTGGCAGAAAGAGCTGTGATTTATTCCCTTGGATAAGGTCCAAGTGTCCATAGAAGAGAATATTGTGATAATTAGGAAGTTCCTGCTGCAAGATGGTAATTATCTCACATCTATTGTAAGTTATGCCATTTTACCTAAAGAATTCTATCCAAAACACAGAAAAGGCATTAAACATAGAAGCTGTGAACAGAAGAAAACAAATTAATCCATGCAACACTTTACAACGATTATGACTAATTACCTGAGTTCAGTAACCCACAATAAACACAACATCCCAAACCAGGTGGTCAAGGTAAGACTTGCTACAAAGCAGAATGAACTTGAGGTTATGATCATTAAGAATAAATAAACGATTAATAATTGTTGTTTCATGGTTAATAATTAGCCAGTCATCTCACAATTTGGGCTGGCCTTTCCCTTTCCATAAATAGCGTGTGAATGACCAGGGAGAGCCCTCACTTTCCTGCTAGCATCACTGCCCTAAGCTGCGTTACAGCACCCACGATGGCGTTCAGTGGGACCTGGCAGGTCTACGCTCAAGAGAACTATGAACCATTCCTGAAAGCTCTTGGTAAGTGCCTAGTTCCTCCTGAAATAATTTGCTCGGATTGAAACACACACTTTGCCTTACCTTTTTCATTACTCTATTATATTGTTTGTTTGTTTGCATTGCAAACTACCCTCTGCCAGGTAAGGCTGTCATGTCTAATTCGGAAATTAGAAGAAGTTGAAAATCGTACAAATCGATGTAGAAAGGTTAGAGATAACCCCTAAATCCCTATCTTAACATGAGTCCCTCACGAAGAAGAGGTATATCAGAAATCATCTTGTTTTGATTAACACGTAACTTTATAAATACGTTTATCTAGAAACCAGCCATCAGTGACACGTACAGATTCCCAACGCGCTATTAGCAGTGCAGGCACTTTCTACAGCACTGGTGCTTAACGTATGTGATAGCTGCTTAGTAATCCATAAGGAATAGTCTCATTGGTTATGACGTAATAGGTGCCTACATTAATAAAAACGCACTTACCCTCTTGACGATCTTGACAAAACATTCACATCGGGGTTTTTAAGGGTATATAAGAGATATCCAGTAGAATAAAATTCAGTTACAGCTGAAAAGCCTATTCCTACAGCATGACGCCCGACCCAATCCCTCTACTGCTACAGATGACACTCTCAAATCATACCAGAGACACCCCCACAAGGTAGTTTGGGGGTACTTGCACTGTCGCAGCTCTGACTAGACAGATAACCCCCACCTCCAACGGCCCTGGGAACAAGTGAGGGAAACAAAACAGCACACACACGGTTTTCTTCATGAAGAAGTGTTATCACATGGCAAGTCATTACTGAAAATAAACAACACATGTTCTGACTAACAAATATAGTACCAAAATCTTTACAGACTAGATGGAATGGACCAAGATGTCCATAGAGAAGTGAGGAATTCAAAATAGGATTTATCTTTTAACTTGGACATCACTTTCTATGACTGTTTGTATCTTTTGCACCTTTATTAGAGAAAATAATTTGCTATTTCATATCGACACACTACTTCATAAAAGAAAAAGTCTTTTTTTACCTTTTTTACAGCATTGCCAGATGATCTTATCAAAGCCGCCAAAGACATTAAGCCTGTTGTTGAAATACAGCAAAAAGGAGATGACTTTGTTGTGACATCGAAAACACCCAAGCAATCTGTAACTAACTCGTTTACGCTGGGAAAAGAGGCTGAAATCACTACTATGGATGGCAGAAAGCTAAAGGTAAGACTTTTCAGGAACAATTGCATCTCTTTATTCATCCTCAGACTTCAGTTTCTGAAACTTGTTTGGACCATTTTCACTCCCATGCACTTCTACCATTTCAACAAACAGAAATGCTTCTCCTAAAACTCTTACTAAAATGCTGTGGTCTCCAGTTTAAATTAGCAGATGTGATTATGAAGCATTGTATAATTTATTTCCTATTTATTCGAATTGAATTCCAAAATCTAAAATTTTTTACAATTTTTAAATCTGCTTCAACAGTGTACTGTGAACATGGTAAATGGGAAACTTGTGTGCAAATCCGAAAAATTCTCTCATGAGCAAGAAATTAAAGGAGGCGAAATGGTGGAGGTAAGTGCTAGAAAATAATGGCATATTAAGAAAAATGCTGAAGGAAAAGGTGTTCCATGTTAATTAGCTCTTAGTGTAGGCTCAATACCCTACAAAAATCCTGGCCCCCAAATTACTACATTACTTGCAGAATTCCTTACAGGTGCTTAAATCTGCAGACGGAGAATTTCAGTATTTCAAACTAACCACAGTTAGTGGAAACTATTTATGTTTCTTATTAAATCCAACTGCCTTAGCTGACATTCCTTTAAACATTGCTCATATATTTGATGCATCCTGCTCAACAAATCTTTTGTTAATCACTATGCTGGGGCCAATTCCAGGCACTGAGACGTGAACGGCTTTAGCTGCTGAGCATGTGGCAGAAAGACTCCTTGTAAATTCCTCCCGATTAATAGAGCAGTGTTTCCACCCTTAGCTCCAGCCACAGCACTAGCTTTGAAAGGCAAGTCAAGGCTGAGCCAAACCTGGAAATTTACAATACATCTGTTCCACCTACAAATCTTCAAAGTTCTTTAGTTAGTTCTAAATCGTTCAGTACTGACAAAGAGCTTTTCTCTACAGAGTTGAGCTCATTAGGCTTCTAAGAAGTGTCCACTTGTACAAAGACTACAAGAAGGACAGCTAACTACATTAAAGTTATATGTTTTGCACAGACAACTTCCTAAGATCATTTTGAGTACATCAAACTACTTTTCTAACATTAAGTAAGCAAAACAACAGGCAAAAGAATGCATTGCTACATCAGAGAGTGGATTTCTCTTACAAGAAGCACATCTTTCTTGTAGTATCTAGGATAGCCCTCCAAGCAAAGTGATAAAATGTAGTTGATGAGGGCATTTATGTTTAGATTTTCCATCTTCAGAATTAGTTCTGTAAAAAATCTTTCCTTGATATGAATATTATACACATATTTATAGGCAGGTACTGTAAATGTATTTTCTTATGGAATAAGATGGATTTATAAATGAATTACAGAAACTTCTAGCCACTTAGCTATAAGCAGATTTCCTAAAGTCTAAACAAAGTTTACGCATATTTTTCTTCTACAGAAAATGACTTTTGGTGGAGTGACATTTATCAGAAGAAGCAAGAGAGTTTAAAGACAGATCACCATCTTTGTGACATCTTTACACACCTAAAATAAAGTGGTTTCCACAAGATGTGATCTTTGTTACCTGAGAAAATGGTACAGAAGATAATTATGATTTCTATTCTCCTTTCACACACGCACCACTTCCCGTTATTATAAGATGGTTTTACCTGAGTGCATTTATGGATCCTTTCTGTACTCAAAGTGACAGAAGTCTGCCTCTCAGATACCCAATCCGGACATTAACTGGAACATTACAATTTATCATAGCAATCCTTGGGAGCAGACAAAAGCTGATAGAAATGCTTACTGATTTCTTAAATAATGAACATACTCAGCTTTAGTTCTTTCGTCTAGTAAAGTTCGGTCTTCTACTAAAACCCTTTCTCTATAACCTAGCGAGCAAAGAACAATTACACATTTGTTCAGCTGATCTGCACCACGTGTCTGTAACAGGAATAGAAACAGTAATGTTTTAAAAGCTATGAAGTATTTAACAGTCATAAACAATTGCAAAGTAATAACAGGAATGACTGCTTTTAAACTGAAGTGCACAAGAGTACAATTAAACAAAAATGAGGCACTACAAAAGTAAAGGAATTAAATACTCTTCCAATTTGCAATGTACTCCCAATATCTGCTTGTCATGGCTCGAGTTTGTGAAGCTCAAGTACAACTAGACCATTATGTTCAGATTATGTGTGTCTACTGAAGTATAAATGCCCAGTATGAAGTATAAAATACCCTACTTCACTGTTCACTGCTGATCAGATCCTAGTATTCTATTAGCAGTCCTATTTCATACTTATTTAAGTCACTGTAGATTTGTTAGAATTGGTCTTGGCTGTAAGACCTCCACGAAAAACTTGCTGGACTGATTACACCATTTAAAAACCTCATGGGGAGGTTTTATCCCAGTTAAGAGTGCTGAGTCTACATTTCCAATGCTAGAAGGGTGGTTTGTGAGGGGGAAGCTTGTGTTTTAGTAAATAACATTTGCAACATGACATAAGCAAGCTGGGAAGTGTATTCTTACTCTGGGATAAGACTGTCTTCATGGGGAGTTTTACTGGCATAACCGTGCAATCATTATTGTGCTCATTTTGCTTCCCAGGCAGTTCTAATGCTAAGGAGGCTTTGGCAGACTAAATTAAATTCCATGGGAGTTACACATAAATAAGACCAACAGAACAGAAATCAAGATACTGGTAAAACTCAGGAAGAAGGCTGCTCTAAAGCACCCACACTGCAAAAAGCCATATAAGAGCCTGAAACACTTCTGTTTGGAAGTTGCTGGGTAACTGCTGCTAACTACACAATGAAACACTACAAAACAGAGCACAGTTTTCCAACAGCAAACTCACAGAACACTGCAAGTCTTCAGTGACCCAATGCTGTATCTGTAGTTGTAGGATACAAAATATGAGACACTTCAGTTTCATTTCTATACTAACGCAAAGACCGTTCCTTACTCTGAATGCTACACTTCACAGCCTGTGTCCTGGTTTGGGCCGGGACAGAGTTAGGGGCCATATTGTGTGCCACAACCAACGCGGGGCCCGAAGGGTTGAGGTAACCTTGTGGTCTGAGTAGATGCAGTGCTTATCACCCACAGGTCTCTTTCCCTTTTCCCCTTTAATGCTCTTCCTGCAACAAGCACTGCACCTACTCAGACTACGTTATCAAAGCAATGGCAGACTGCCCCGTGCAAATCCTCACTTGGATGTGTCTGCAGTCTTGGAAGCTTGACTACGTTCTCTTACAGGGGTAGGAGGTCGTTAGGAAACAACAATTATTCACTTTGATACATTATGACATAAAATGGGAATGATGTTAAAGCCAAAGGTGTGTATATTTGTTTGCTTTTTAAAAGAAACGAGAAGGTCTTATTTGGGTTCAGTAACTACTCAGATATTGCCAGCTCACGTGACATAATCTGCTCTGCAAACTCGCTTCTTCCCCATTCAACCCCTTATCAAAGTTCAACCTCAATACATGAAAACAGGTATACAAAGGTGGCTTAAGTCATAGCTTGTAGATGACACACACTAAACCCACACTAATCCTATAGAATTTAAACTGATGCTAAACCATTTCAGTTTGAAAGCACTACAAATTCTTAAAAGAATATTTCACCTTACTTACTTCACAACTGCGGCGATTTAGCATTTCCAACAACTGTGCCAACCTTTTCAATCCAACAGCAACATTCTTCTGCCACAGGACATCTCAGATTTAGGTGAAATATTCGGTGCAGTTCCTTACATGAAGCAGTCAAAACCCGAAGGATTTTGATCAGATTGCGAACCTTGCCACATTGCCCGAAGTAATCTATCATTTCTGGATGACAGACTCTTACAGGTTTGTATGATGGCACTGGATCCACTCTTCCACAAAACCAAGTGAATTTTTCTGCAAAAGACTTCATGAGAGTATTTATAATCTTATTTGGATATTGTTCAAAACTGTTCATTTCCAATTCGAAAAGCTCTGCAAGGGTAATCCTGACAGCAAGGAATTCCATCCATCACCAAACTCCATTCTTTGGCGATTCCATTGTTTTTCAGAATGTCTATGGCAGGGATTTTTTCTGCTTTGGCATAGCTGCTTTGTCACACACTCCCACCATAATTTCAGTCTCTGATGTGCTTTCTTGGCTTGATTTTCACATTCTTTTGATGACTTGTGTAAGCGGATCTGTGTATGTATCGCCCAAGGTAACACACTCAACCTGCTGCTAGCATACTTAGTACAGAATAATGTTAACTGTAAATATTAAATGAGAAAAACATTGTCAGAGACTCCCATCTTTTTTCTGCAGAGTCCTGGACGCAGACCACTGAGCACACAACCACCATCATTTTCTTTTTTTCACACGAGCAGCATGTATAGTTGACAAACATCTCCAGTGTCAGTGATTGAACTTCAGCTGTCATTCAAAACCTGTAGAAATGTCAGGCAATTGAGCGCGATATTGCCAGGATACGACGGCAGCATCCACCCACCAGTTCTCATTCATGTTCTGCCATTAAAAAGTGAAAATACACTAGTAACGGGTAGGGCTGCTATAAACTCTTTACATCTTTTTCTCTCATCTGCAGTTCGCTGAACATTCCTCACTCACACCAGCACTGCTCCAGACACCGCTTTATTGAGCTCACCATCAAGTCACTGCAGCCGTTCGCTCACGCATCGGCCATTTACCTGCCTATATACCTCGAGTCACGCATTAAGGCGTTAAGGAATAATCCCTCTCCCCCCCTACAACAAAAAGGGCTGCTCCTTTGCGAACAGTGCTGCTCTACAGCTGCCCAACGGAACTCCCGGGGCACAGCCCCGCTGTCAGTAACGGGGCGCAGAACTGCTCCCTCGGGCCACGGGAAAAGCCCAGACACCCCGGCCAGCCGCCGCGTCAGCCCTCTGTGCTGGCTGACTGCACACGAGCAAGCCGAGGCGCCGAGAGGCGGCTGCGTGAGGCTGGAGACACTCCACTCGCCTCACGGCAGCGTTCCCGCCTCCATCTTGCCCGCGCGCTTCTCCTTCCTTCGGCGGGAAAACGCGGCGGCCGCCGTGGCGGCGCAGCGCGCATGCGCGGGCCGTGCCCGGAGGGCGGGGGGGGGCGCCCCGGCGCGAGCTGCGACAGCGGGCGGCAGAGCTCTGCGCATGCGCACACCCCCAGCGAGCGGAGCGCGCAGGCGCCGTGAGGGCAGGGCCGGTTTTGGCGCCGGCAGCCTTCGCGGAGCCGCGCCGGAAGCCGCTCGGGAAGTCTCGCGAGAGGCGGCGCGCGGGCGGCGGTGGCGCTGCGCGCAGCTCTGGAGGGTCGCTCGCCTCAGCCGCTCGGCTCCCGCAGCGCCTGGGCCCCGCCGCTCGCTCGCTCCCTGCCCCGCCGCCGCCATGTCCCGCTACTTGCGCCCCCCCAACACCTCGCTCTTCGTGCGCAACGTGGCCGACGACACCCGGTGAGTGGGGGCGGGCGCTGGCGGGGCGCGGGGGCCGCGCAGGCTTTGGCGGGCTCGCTAGGCCGCGCGGGCGGCTGCGGCCGGCGGGGCGCGGGGGCCCTCCCGGAGCGGGGGGGGGAAGGAGGGAGGCCGACCTGCTCCCTCCCGCCTTACCTCTCCCCCTGCCTCGCCTTTTGCGCCCTTCTCCTCTCCCGCCTCGCGGTGCTGCTCGGTTTCCCTCCTCGCCGCGAGGATCGGTCTCAAAACAACGTCTCGAAAGAACAAAGCTGGGCCAGAAGAGAGTGGAACTGCCGCTCCCGCGGTTGAGTTCGTCCAGCGGGAAATCCAGGCGGGATTCGCATGTCCGCTCGCGGGATAGCCGCCCGTGCCCCTTAGCAGTGCTCAGCAGCCGCTGGAGTTCGGAATGCTCCTTTGAGACACAGCGGTTGTTATGGAAGGGAGAAAACAGCGCTTTCGCGGGGGCTGTCCCCAAAATTCTTGGCGTAGTTGGTTCCGTTAGTCTGGTAATTGCTACCAGTTCGGGTGGAATGTTATTGCGTTAATTATGTGCTGTGTTCTCTTACGACACTCAGCACAGAGGGGGGAGAACAATGCTTTTTCTCCGATTTAATAATTGTATTGTAGCAAATATTCCATAGGGACTAAATAGTGCAGCAACTTAGTGAAATAATTTTTCGTAGCAGATTAAAATAATTTAAAAGCGTGTGTTGCACAGGTTCTTATTTATTGCTTGGATGTTTTTAGTGAACTGCTAGATTTCTCCGTTTCTGTTTTGCAGTTTATCTTTTTTGTGTTTATTATTAGCCGCGAGACATTTATAGAGCGTGTTAGTATAGAATGCATATGTAAGTTAGAGCACTCATATGTTGTTAATTATTGTAGAATTTGTATGGTATGGAGGTCCCTGTAAAGTCTAGTTGTATCAAATTCAAGCATGAGTTTTCAAACTTGCTGCCTGGGCGACTTGCACCAAATTTGTTCAGTAACTAACAGTACCATGGGCACAATGGAATTAATTAGGAACCTTATCGTGGTCAAAAGCGCAAATGGTTTCAAATTAAAATTTTATTTAATTTTTAGTGAGTTTTCTTTCCTCTTGCTGGTAGTTTATTTTACTGTAAGAACAGTCAGAGAGGACTCTTACTTCCAGACTTTTTAAATGTGGGTCGTATGGAAGTTTTCACCATGAGCTTGTGATTAAATGGTACGTTCTTCTGAGAGGTGGTTTCATTGTGAGATCTTGATGTTGGTTGTTGTGGTTCCCTTCTGCTGTCGTTGACTATATGCGCTGCAGATGCCTTCCCAACGGTTGTGAGAGAGGAGTGAATAGTAGTAACTCTTTTATACCACGTAAATAAGGTATTACGTCAATCTTTCTCATACAGGTCATTGTCCTCAAATGACAAAAATACATGTAAAGAAGCCGATGTGGTAAAGAAACCTCTCTGTTGAGGAGACAGTAGTTGTTCCAAGTATAGTTACAGATCTGTTCGTCAGTTTTGTGCTCAGCTCTCTTAAAGCCACCTCTTTGGAAAAGCTGTCCTAAGGGCGTGAATGGTTGCTCACTCAAGTTTTGTTCTATTTGATGTGGTTGTAAGTATTGATTATTCTATGGAAATGAGTTTATGTGACTGGTTTATTCCTGTACTGTTTCTCTGGATCTTACACTTGATGTTTGCATGTTGCAAAAGCATTGTCAAGTTACATGAGGTACTTGAATAACAATAATTCTTGGATCCTTCTTTTCACTTTCTGCCCACCTTTGCTAGTACATCCTGCGTTGACTTGACTAATGCGTGTCACTTCTCAGTTTACTCTTCTGTTGTGGAGTTTTGCTGAACACTGGTTTCAAAATGCCAGAGTGTATCTTAAGCATCCTGTGTCTGGAGTGTTTCAGAAGAGCCTAGTGTGTTCTTAATGATAAACTGCTCAAACAAACACCGTTTTTCCCCAAAAATGTTTTGCTACATGCATCTTCTGCCAACTGCTTCCAAAAAGATGGGTGGGTCATATTGATGATAGATTTTTTAATTTTTTTTTTTATATTCTTTGGTGGATGTTTTGTAACACCTTAAACAGTAAAGAAACATATAAGATGTTTGTGATGTTCTAGGTCTGAAGACTTGCGCCGTGAATTTGGTCGTTATGGGCCTATAGTTGATGTATACGTTCCACTTGACTTCTACACTCGTCGTCCCAGAGGATTTGCTTATGTTCAATATCCTTTCTTCAGATGGCTGATTAGTGAGGGGTGTTGAAGTTTGCAATTCAAGTTTGTGTCAGAGGTAACAAATCTAAATGAAAAAGCAGTTTACTTGTGTGTTGTATCTAATGAGTGTCTTACTTATTTTGTGGTGTTTCGTTATTTTTTAAAATTAACTTCTCTCAATTGTTCTTTGCCTTTTTGCGAGACTTAAATCAAGTCCAGTAATATAAAAGCTTGCTTATGTCACTGAAATTAATACTATATGATTTAAATGAAAATTTATCGCTGACTCAAAATTGTCTAGCACGTTTTTATTATCACTGGTATGTAAGTAAACTTGTGCTTAGCAAACTGTGGCTGGTATTCATTGTTAATTTAACAAATGGAAAATGGAATCACTTGATCAAAATCAGATTGTATAAAAAAAAAAATGAGGTGAACTTTCTTTAATATTGTCCCCTAATTTACTGTCCTCTGTTGTTGCCTCAGAATGTAAAGCTGTACAGTAATGGCGACCCCAAAGAGAAAGCATGAAAGAACCTTTAGAGTAGAGTTCAACAATTAAGGCAAGTAGACAAGCCAAAGACCTCTTAAGGATCAGGCTTGAAGAGAAGGGAGAGTTTGGGAAAAGAAAAAATAAAGAAAAGCTGGAAGAAGGACAAGCCATAATGGGAGACAAAGCTTCGCTTTATCTACAAAAGGGGGAAAAGGTTGTTATTCAAAGTAAAAGATAAAGCCATCTGTCATTTTTGGCCAAGCATCTCATGACAAGTCCTTCTGACAAGCACTTAAAGAGTTAAAGGTCAAGATGAAGTTGAATGGTGGCCAAGATTAAAGGAGCCATACCTGATGTATCCTACAGAATAACAGTTTCTCTTCTGTTTGTCACGTAAGCAGTGGTTTGATGAATGGTTCTGGTTTGGTCCATTGACAAAACCTGTGATATCTCTCTCGGGAGTGCTGTTGTAACTGTGGTCTGGAATGAAAGTGCATCTGGTCTGGGTTTGTCGAGATATACAACATGATAGCTTAGTTTCTGGAGAGATGCTGCTGATGATGAACTGAGTTCCACAAGGAGAAGGGCAATTCCTGCTTTCGGGTCACCCAGCTGGAAGAAGGTGTGTACGTTACAGCAGTGGTCAGTCTTGCAGATTAAAACTAGTAATGTCTGTGTTACGGAACACCTGACCTGACGGTGCTGTAGGGTTTGATGTATGCTGGTATCTCGGACTGCTGGGGGTCTGTATACCTGGCCATGGCATTACATGATTTAAACTTAAAATCAGTTGGTGGGGAAAAAAAAAAATAAAGGAAAGCCTTATCTCAATTCTAAACTTAATAGGCACGTGTTAATTTTTACTGTCAGTATGCCTAACGTAACTTAAGAATTAGGGCTTAATTTTAGTAAAATCAGTGTAGAGAGAATCAAATGACTATTAACAAAGATATTTTGAAAAGGATACCGTTTGTTTTCCATGCATAAGTACAAGGGGGAGAAAAGTTAGAGCATCACATAGCAGCTGCTTGCTGATGGATAAGTTTATGGTCATATGAGATTTTAATTTTATTGTAGGAGTTCTCAGACAGCTGGTGGTTAATTAAAAAAACCCAACTTACTAGTGTGTACTGTAGCATGAGCAAAGGAACTTAAAAAAACCCAAAACAAAAAAAAAAACCTGTAAAATTAGAAAATAACTGATTTTTTTTTTTTTTATTTTAAATACCAAATCTGTAAACTGCTCAAATTCCCAAGTACCTTAACACTCACCACATTCGAAGATGTCCGTGATGCAGAAGATGCTCTCCATAATTTGGATCGGAAGTGGATTTGTGGTCGGCAAATAGAAATCCAGTTTGCACAGGGGGATCGGAAGAGTAAGTGCCTTGCGTGTGATTGTAGCCTTGGTGTTTAGTGCTGGGTGACATGACGTGGTGTTAATTGTTGTGATGTGTTCTTACTGGTGTGTAAATAGTATGTGGGTGTTGTGCTTTTATCCAGTAACTATTAATGACTCATTTTAATTAGAAACAGATAGCTAAGTCTAACGGTCACTTACCACAGTCTGATTCTTGCTGCTAGCTGGGAATTCTGAAGAGCTCTCTGCGCGGCTCTGTCAAGCTTTCTTTGCAGAAACACACTGTTGGAAATTCTCCCTGCCAAAACGAGTAGCCCAGTTTTAATGTATCGCAATGTTTATGTTGTGTCGAAGCGTATTGGTGATTCTGTGTTGACATTTCCCAGTGCAGTCCATTTTCCAGGGCTGAGATAATGTTTTCATTTGGCTTCAAGATAAAAGTAAATCTCAGTGTGTCTCAATTTAATATGGAACAGAAGTCTTATTTTCTGAACAGATAATTGATAACTTAAAATAACAGATAACATATTTTCTATGTTATTCATATACATATTCTTAATGTAGAGATAGATACAGATATTATATAAAAATAAAATGTGCTGTTGGCAAACCTAGCACGTACTTGTTGATCTAAACCAGGATTATAATACTTGTGCAGCTTGGGAGTAAAAGCACCTTAAAGATCTTTCAAAAATTATCAAAGAAACAACCTAACTGTCCAAGTTTCCCTCAAATTCACACATTTAACTTCTCTTGCAGTCGATGGTAATTATATGCTCTGAAGGACAAGCCTCTGTCCTGTATATAAACATGGGGATTTCTTCTAAGTTTCTGAACAAAAATTAACTAAATCTACCTTTAGTACTGTGAACAGCAGCACTTAAAACACAAAAATTGTAGCCATTTAGTACAGAAAGTGTTCATTACGGTACGATATATCTCAAATACTTTGAGCATGGTCTTTGGGGTTGAATGAGAACGGGATTTAATACAAAGGAAAGAGCTGTGCTGCTTAGAGAAAATACAACAGGAGACTATTAAGTTTCTTCTTCATTATTTTAATAATTGAGCTACAGAATGAATGTGCATTGTTGTACTGGCAGGGGGTTGCTTTTAGAATCAAACTTCTTACTGTGTGGCATCCATTGCTGCTTCTGTGTAAGCTGTATTTTAATCATTAAAGACTGTGGATCAGATGTAGTGTATGGTGCTGTGTGGTCAAGAAAATCGATGTTTAATTAATTCCCTGTTAGCTCTCACTTTTTTTGTAAATTCGGGAATGTTAGAATGTTTCAGTCATGAGTTTAGCCTGTTGTACCAGTTTCCAGGTGGCCTGAAATCACCTTAGCCAGTTCCATGTTCTGGTTTTATGGAGCGTTAGTCCTTTCTTGTTGTTTTTTGGTGTGGTGGTTGGTTGTGTTTTGTGTTTGGGGTTTTTTTTTCCTCTAGATTTATAATGCCTATGAAGCCGCATTAATTTTTGTCCAGTGGTTAAAGCAGCAAAAAGCATACAGCAATCTCGTCTGTCCTTTCCATAAACATGTCTGCTAGATTCATTAATTGGGCTCTCTGCTAAATACCAAATATGTGGATCAGTGGTGTCACTAAAGGGAAAGCAGGACATCTTTTTTAACCTCAAATGTTAAATATTGCTATTTTTTACAGCACCAAATCAGATGAAAGCCAAGGAAGGGAGAAACCTGTACAGTTCTTCTCGTTACGATGACTATGACAGATATAGGCGGTCTAGAAGTCGGAGTTACGAAAGGAGACGATCTAGAAGTCGTTCTTTTGATTACAGCTATAGAAGATCATATAGTCCCAGAAAGTAAGTGTAGTGTGTGTTTGGCTTCAACTGCACAGCGGTCTGTTGGAGGAGAAACACCATATTGACTATCTAATTTTTAAAACTTTGAATAATCTGTTTCTGTACTTGCTTTGTAATTACTTGTGGGAGTTACGTGTCTTGCATGCTACTTCAAATCAGAAATACTGAATGAAATGATTCTGTGCTTCCTTGGAGAATAACTAAAAGCAAGTGCACAGCTTGAAAAATAATTTATTAAGCGTTTGTATGCATACATGGGTATTTGTCACCGTTTACTTTTTCTGATGTACCTTTTTAGCAGTAGACCTACTGGAAGACCTCGTCGTAGCAGAAGCCATTCGGACAATGATAGGTAAAACACTTTTTACACCCTTTAATTTGAAAACTAGATCACTGTATTCTTTTAACTATAGGTTTTAAAAAAGTTTCTCCTGCAAAAACGGTAAACAATTTTTAATGTACTAGATGTCTAAGAATAGTGTTTTTACATTCAAATCTCCTCTCTCCCCTTTATTCTGATAGGTTCAAACACCGCAATCGATCTTTTTCAAGATCTAAGTCCAATTCAAGATCACGATCCAAGTCACAGCCCAAGAAAGAAATGAAGGCTAAATCACGGTCTAGGTCTGCATCTCACACCAAATCTAGAGGCACCTCTAAAACAGATTCTAAAACACACTATAAGTCCAGCTCAAGATATGAAAAGGAGTCGAGAAAAAAAGAACCAGCTAGATCCAAATCACAGTCAAGATCACATTCTAGATCTAGGTCAAAATCCAGATCAAGGTCGTGGACTAGTCCCAAGTCCAGTGGCCACTAACAATGTATCCATGTTGGTTTTAGGCATGTAAGATTCATTTACACACAGTTCAGTTTACTTAAATTATCAGGAATATGATGTTGCAACAGTGCTAAAAAAAAAAAAAAAAAAATTTCTTTGTCAGTTTTCCCTGTAGCCGACAATGGTTAAAATTAAAACAGTGTTGAGAAGCCACTGAGAGAGAGCGAGAGAGAGAATGTCCACTTGGTTAAATGTCATGGGCAGCTACTGATTTGGTTGTGGTGTCTCTATGTATATTTTTGTAAAGATTTGCATTTTTAATGCTTAGATATTGGTGATGACTTGATTGATCGTAACTTGCACCATTGTCCTATTAAAAATGTCATACCCGTAGAGAAATTGGTACCAGTTTGTGCCGAACGGTTAAACCAACTGTTTAACTGGTTCCTGAATGCTAAACTCTTGTGCTAGGACAGAAAACTGGACAGCTGTAGTGCACCACTGGCTGCTGTGAAATGCAGACTGGCAATTTGACGTTTCTGTTGTTCAGAGGCAGGTTTCTGCGTTCTCCGTGCCCACTGGCACAAGTAGGGTGGTCAGTGGAGCTCTGTGGAGAGAGACTTGGGCGATTGCTCTTTAACCCTGCCATCGGAGAGATGGTACTAACATTTTATGTACTACATGGGGAGAGAGTTGGGCTTGGAAGCTCGATCGGAGGTTGTGCAGTGTCGTGACTTGTCAGGATAGAGGCTTCACTGCTTTTGACCTGGCTGCTAGTACTGAATGTGTGAGGAGAAAGAACACCTTGAAATGGGAAATTCAGATTTCAGCAAATGGCAGAACAACTAAATATTAGGTCGTGTGTACATTTTATGCAGTTTTTGTATCTATTCTGAATTTTAGTGAGCAGTTAACCATAAAATTGCTTAGTTTTCCTGCTGTTAGATCCATGTAGATTGTTTCGAGTTGTGTGTGTACAGTATATAAGAACTAAACTTTTATGCCAATGACTCCTGTGGTTAGTTGGTGTATTCGTAGATATAAAACCGTAGCCATCTCTCTTCTTGAGTAACAAAGGCTTGCTTTTACACATCAAAAACTATTTGGCTGAGCAAGTCGGAATCACTTCTTCCTCAGAACCAGTAGTGGTTTGGTTACAAAGTTTCATTTTAGTTAAGAACAAATGTTTGAAGTTGAATATGAACAAGAGCTGCATCTCTAGCAATTTAGTTTATCACTAATGCAGTATATTTAGTAAATTGAATGTGAAAAATAACAAAACCAGTGTGTAATCTTACCAGTATTTCTCTAGAAGGCAAGATACTTTGTTAAGAAAATGGCTTTTGGCATTGTTTTTTCCTATTTACCTTCAAAAGCCAGCATCAAACACCTTGTGTTCCTTGCCCTTGTGTAGTAGCATATAAAGACATCGATTTCAAGAAGTTCCTTTTTAGAGAAATGTTTTAGGTTTGGGGTTTAGTGTTTTCAGCAGGGCCTTTGAAGAAATGCAGATGGCTTTTAAATATTGGCAGTGGAACGTGCTTAGGGGGTTGATTCTAGAATCTTTGTACGTTTGGTAGTATTTCTAACTTTTTCTTTCCTGTTTGCAGTTAATGTTCATGTTCTGCTATGCAATCATTTATATGCACGTTCCTTTAATTTTGTAGACTTTCCTGGATGTATAGTTTAAAAACAGCAAAAAGTCTATTTAAAACTGTAGCAGTAGCGTGCAGCTCTAGCAGAGGAAAGTTGTGGGATTAAACTTTGTATTTCCTTTCTTATAGAGGCTTCTAAAAAGGTATTTTTATATGTTCTTTTTAACAAATATTGTGTACTACCTTTAAAACATCAATGTTTTGATCAAAATAACTAAAGACCCAGCTTATTTTCTGCTTGCTGTAAATTTAGCAAACATGCTGTAATAAAAAAATGAAGGAAATACTGATCCACTGGAATTATTGTAGCTTTAGAATTTGACTCCAGAGCATGGTTAGGAGTAGAGCTATGCATCCCTTATGGAGTAAAATCCTTACTATGGTATTTCAGTCAAGTCAGGAATTTAACCATTCAATGTCTGAATAAATATCATTTCACATTTTAAAGGGGTACTAGACAAAATAAGAATGATAAGCATATGTTTTAGGCTAATATGTTGAAATTTCTTTGCCATTAACTTTCATTATTGCTGGATGGACTTCCCTGCGGTTATAATTCAGATATTGTCAGCCAGGTTATGAGCTACTTAAAATCAGCAACTGGAGATTCATGTAGAACCAAATTTCTAGTGTCATCTTATCGATGTATATTCGGCATACCAAAAATTGCAGCAGTGCACCACCAGCACTGGTTCTTTTTGCTGATGGTATTTGAAATTCGAGCTGCCTCCTGGCACTTGTAGTATTTACAACTTGTTCCTCTTATGCCACTGAATGAAAACAACTCTGAAAAGCACTTAATTGATAAACTCACTTCTACACTTCTGTGTGTTGAGCTGCGAGTATCTTGTAGCTGTCCATAAAAATGGCTTGTAAGGGCAGAAAACCCCACCCTTTTTCAGCTTTCTTAAATGAGTACAGTCTTCAAGACAAAACTCCTACTTCAGTGGTCCACCTGACCGTGTCGTAGGACAGCATGGTGACGATTTTGTCAGCAGCCTGCAAGGGATTGCTGCGTTTGATGTCTGTGTTAGTCCAGCCAGAATTAGAGCTGGACAGGTGGGAAGGAGGGAGGAGAACATCCTTGTGTCCAGGCTAAGGTTCTAATCTGAGACTGCAGAGTAACAGAAACTATACCTTAACTATTTTGTCAGCATGTCCTTATATTGTGTGTCTCAACATTTATGTATAGCACAGTTTAATTTTTGTTTTGAAAATCCAATTCATTGCAAGTATAATGTAGTATCTGACAGTTCTGATGGTTCTTTCTTTCTCTCCCAGAGGTAGGACTAAACTTTGACTTGACTTGTGTATATGAACAAGCCAGAAAAGCCGAACACAAACCCACGATGTTTCAAGAGTGCATGAATAAAGATGTTGTCCTAGTTCTTGCTCCCATGGAAAAATTGTGAAGAAGCTGTTCTGTGGGCCTTTCAGTTGGGGACGAGTTAGCAGGATGTGGCCAAAAGGGCAGGGAATGTTTATGCATTCATGCAAGTCAAGCCACAGCCCATCTAGATAAAACATCTCCCTTCCTTGATGCAGGTGTCCTAGTCCTGCTCCAAAAAACAGCAGTAGCCTGTCTTGTGCAAGCTACCTGCAGGTTATGCACAGCTGGAATGCAAGAACATAACGCAGGCTGCAAAAGATCATGTATAGGCATCTTTCTTTTGGAGTCTCAAGAACGGTGGGAATTATGTTTTTCTGTGGTAAACTAGATTTTGTCATTCCTGCAAAATTTGTAGAATTGAAGTAGTATGTAAAAATTCTGCTGAAAGGAACGGCTGTGCTCCAAAGTATCTGCAGCGTGTTGCTTTATCTCAGCAGTCTTAGAAGGCTCTATTGGAACTTCTTCTTTTTCACCTAAAGTCCATGCACCCAACTGGTAATTAAAAAGCTTAAATTTAGTGGTTAAGTAGCTGGGTGTTTAAATTAGGGACTGTGATAGACTGGTCTCTGAAAGCTAAATGTTATCCTTTCTCTGTCTTCTAAAGATGTTTAAATGTACAGTATAATGGCTTTATTCAAAGTGGAAATTTTCAATTTCAATGTTATTTTGAGCTCTCTTCTTGGAAAGAGCTGCTTTTTTTTTTTTCTCCTTTCTGTTTAGTCTGGGGTAACAGCTTGAAATATGTTCAGAGAAGGGCAATTGGATTGATTTACATTGCAGCACTGCTACTTGATTTTTTTTTTTTTGGCAGGGATGTTGCAGACTAACATTTTGAAGTACAAAGGGATAAACTTACACATTTTTAGGACATAATCACCCATTAATAATTGCTGGTTTTCTCCATTTATCTTGTAACTTGCTTAAAAAGTTTGTAGTCCATTGCTATAATATTTGTCTAAAGATGCTCTTACTGATGAGACTATTCTAGGAAGGGAAGACTCTGTACCCTGTAGTGTGTTTGATCAAAAGATGCTAATGTTTTATTCATACACATCCTTTCTTCTTGAGTTTTGTGTTCCATCTGTGCAAATAACCCTGTGAATTGGGAATAAAATGTACAAGTTTTGACTATAACTCGAGAGCACCTTCTGACTTCCTTAACGCAGCCGTAGTCTGTTGGGATGGAATACCCGAGGAATTTCCCCTAGCCCAGAGCCTTGAGCAGTGAGCCACTGGCAGAGGCTGCAGTGTGGTCTCGGCTGTGCTTGGCCAAGCTTAAGCTGCACCTACTCCGACTGAAGGCTTATCCCACTTAGTCCAGCTTTCCTGGGCAGAGCCGAGGGCTCCGCAGTAGCCTTGGCTCTGGTTTTGTGAGTGATCAGTGTTAATTTGCAAGCCCTGTGTTCACAAATCCCTGGCAAGGCATGAAGGAGAGGGCTGTGGTTGAGGAATCCCCTTGGTGGTGCAGTGATTTCCAGCTTGTTCTGACACTCAGCCTCAAGAGACACACAGAACAGGGCCTGGGCTTCTCAGGCTGCTGACTTTTACCAGATAAGGGTAACCTTTTAATGGTAAACCTGGAGTTTCTCGCCAGTTCAGGATATGAAAGAGGGCGTTTAAATCCATCAATACATTATAGAACTTGAGCTGCCAAAATGGTGTCATTCCAGTACCACCTTAAAATAGACAGATGCTTTTAGGGGGTGAAAAGTTTACTTTATTTAAATTTTTCTTGTTTCCAATTTGTACATATACCATTGGTCATTGACAGTTTGAAGTCAAGTGTACACAATTGTAACTGGGATACAGTTCATACACTGGTGAAGGTCCAGGTGACAAAGATACAAGTTTGAAGCCTGCCAATTCCATCTCATTCTGATCAATAGATTTGTAAACATTGAACCAGCTGCCAATGCCTTTTGAATGTACAGAAAGACACCTCGAAGAACATTTCACTATCTGCAAAACTCCCTTTCAGTTAAAGCACTTTTTTTAGCAATAAGGGTATTTTTAAATAACCTTGGATCCTGTTATCACAGTTCAGCTGTTTGTTACAGGATCAACTGAACGGTGATGGCACTGACAGCTGCCTCTGGCCCCATTCTGAAGATGACATATTCTAGCAAATACTGGGACAAAATAATGTGGATTTTAGAAACAGACACACTGTTGTTAACACCTCAGTTTCATCAACCACCCAAGCTCAGCCATTTGCATTTCTTGTGAAACATCCAATTTGATTTCAAACACCTTAGTTTTAGTGTGTTTTGATGATTACATAACACACTTCTATACATTCAGAACATGAGTATCTTAAACTTGCAGGTTTTTTTAAAGTTTTTTTTTATTTTATTAAAAAATTCTAAATAAGCCTCTTTTGCACTGAGTTTACTTTAAAAATGAGCTCACAACGAAGTCAAACGTGCATATTCACTGTATGTTAAGTGCAAGGGCACAGCCACAAATGTTTTGGTTTTTTAAACAAAATATCTTTTTTTAAATCAGGCCATGTACTCAACATGGTCGTCTTACATTCAGTTTTGTACTAAAAATACTTCTGTGCAGGAAAGCCCAGCATAAATTTACATATGCTACAAAGTTTTACATTTATTTACATGGCTCTGTCTTCCCTAAGAAAACATTTTAATACCTACCACAAGCTACTCTAACTTAAAGCAATTATTACAGGGTAACCAACTTAAGAGCAGTCTAAGTAACTACTCCACGTTTTCCACAATTTAAAAATGTATTTTAGAACTCAACAGTGCAATGGTAACGCAAAGGATTTTTTCACTTTTTTGGCAGTCATCCGGCAATGCAATGTCATTAGTTGGCACAGTCTGCCCTGAGATTCCAACGACGGGGCGCTAGAGCTGCAGAGAGGCAATTACAGATTTGCCCCATGTTTGCTTTCATCCTTTCAACAACGTGCACCAATAACGTTTCCTAGATCTCAGTTTTAGTCACAGGCTTGAAATGCTTCTACACCAACCCACGAGTGCCAAACCAAGCTCACAGGTACAAGCGAGACAATAGTCTGTGGTTTACCTGCTGCCTAGGTGGGGGCTGCCTCTGCTCAGCAAATCTCTACAGAGTTTTGATTTAACCAGCAAATTTTACACAAGTTTGAAAAGCAGTGAAGTACCTGACTAAAGCTTTCAGTGCGTTTTTTTTTTTTCCAGTTAATGCTGCATTAAGTTAGGTAAAAGCTGGTTTTTCAACATGATACCAAAAAGTAATCACAATTCCAATTTTGAGAGACAGCCCCATTTACTTTTAAAGTAAATACAATAAATGGTGACTGTTCAAGACTTGATTGGACTGATTATAGAGAAAATACCTACTTCACAGTGAACACAGCACACAACTTTTGAGGTAAACAGTAGGGGAATGTAAACATCCACCCCTTCTCCAAGTGACTAACTACATGCAGCAAGAACATCTGGTTCTCTCTACCTGTGTATTGGGAGTTACGAATAACAATTCTCAAATTTGAAACCCTGTAAATTTAAATAACTTTAAAAAATATAAAAAGTTACATCTCAAGCCTGGACTTTAAGTAATGTTTTAAGCTGAAATGTCATTATTTCTTTATCAGAAGGTTTAAAAGAAACAGGTACCCAGTGGCTTGGTGGCTTAGGAAGAACACTTGGTGAGGGTGGCTCACTGAATTTTGCTCCAGCGTAGTTCTGATTGGTTTGAGGTGTGAAGAACAGGTTGCGATTCGATAAAGCAGGACTCCAATTTTGATTACTGGGGAAATGAACATTGTTCTTTCCCCCTTTTTGCATGGCCTGCCATGCACCAGATGATGAGTTGCATCCATGTCCTCTTTCTTTCTTCATATAGGTCTTCATCTGCGAATTCTGGTCTTTATTCTTCTGCCTGTTTTTAAGTTGTTGATGGTTCTTGGTGATATTTCTAGATTGGGGAACTGGAATGTTGAATCTTTCTCCACCACCCATTTTCAACTTAAATGTCACCTGTAAAAACAGGGGGAAAAGTTGGTAGAGTTTATTTTTTTTTGTAAACAGAAAATATTTCAGAAAACTTTTAGATTCTAAGCAAGGCAACTGAAATCAATCTAACCAAAACTGAGATCAACTGAAAGTAGTTTTTTCTCCTTTACCGGACGCCACTTCAGTAATACCCAAGAACTTAGCTGACACACTCATGAGAACTGAATTATAGTTCATCATATCTTCTGAGTAGGAAATTACTGACTCTACAATGGCTTAACAACTCTGCTGCTGACCAGCCAGTCATATAGCAATCCATCCTTCAGGAACTGTACCCCAGTCCCCTTATCAACAGTCACAGCTTTGTCTGCCTAGCTATAAAAAAGCTCATCCTGCAGGCAGCCCAGCTATTAAATACACCACTTCTGTTCTCCTCAGCAAAAGGTGTTACTGGAAGAATGTGAAAGACTTGTTACTTGCAAAATACAGTGCAAAATCTAAGGTGTTAGTATTTGATCCTGAAGACATTTAAACCAAGCTTGTTACATCTAAAGATCTGAGCAAAATTTGCACTGATAAAGCCACTGCCCAGTCTTTCTGATAAGTCCAAGAATTACTCTGATAAACCCAAAGTGAACTGAAAACGACCTCAAATGGAAAGCAGCCCTTTGTAACTGAACTTCCAAAGCAGATACTATCTGCCAGCCAGATACTATCACAAAGTACTTGGCACCTTCATAGTGACTCTCCTACAGTATACTATTCCCCTCCCATCCCCATTTACCTTTCAGTTGTCTTCTCAGATTCCACAGTCTCCAACTCTTGCCCCCTTTCTTGTTTCCAAGCCTGAAAAAGTAGGTGCTGCCTTTTGCTGGACTCCTTCCTTTGGCTAGGAATAGAAGTTTTCATGGGCCGATCTGCTGTATTCAGCCAGGTAGCCGAGCCCAACATCAGATTCTCGGCACAGAAGCTCCAAGGGAGAAGTCCCACTGCATAAATGAGAATAAAGTTTGAACTCAGGCTAAGGAAACAATTGTTTCCCTTTCAAATTAAAAAATTATCAAAATAAGATGAAATAATTCAGAGAACTCAAAGTCAGTCGTGTCTCTTACTTGTTAAAGATGACAATCTGCTTCAAACTTAAAGCAAAAACACATTACGGTAATATTTATCTTACTCTAATTATATAAAATTCCCCATCATACTTAATATTTCACAAAGAATAGCACTCTTATTATATATCTTAATAAATAAGGAAAGGCAAGCAAGAACTGTATCTTTTAATAGGAGAAAAAAGTCAAATACAGTGGCACATACTTAAACTCTTAAGCAACCAGCGCTTCAGCGCATCACTGAGCACAAAGGAACCCTCCCTGAAAGCCGCCCCTCGAGAATCGCCCGGCTCTATGGGGCCGCCCGGCATCCCTGCGCACCCCCAAGCTGACCCCGGGGTCCCGACGCTTCCCGTGAAACCGGGCGCACCCTCAAACTCCTCCCCAGCCGCTACAACAGCTTTTCTCATCTGTCAGCTTATTTTTCACCTTCTTTAGCAAAGTAATTCCTTACTAACTGTTACAATAATTTCCTGTTTAGCCCATGACTCATCCTTTTTTTTTTTTTCCCCCCAAGATTTTGATCTTAAAGCACTCCGATCTGTTCACTTCCCCCTAATCGATCTGTCCCTCTGTCAGGGTCACCAGCACTCCCTGTCTCCCCAAAAGCCCCAGGAAAAGCCGCTCATCTTCAATTCCACCTTTCGCCCTGCTGCGACTGACACCAAGGGCCGAGACGCCGTCACCGGCACATCAGCCTGGTGATCATCACGGGCTCGGCGCTCCGGAGCTCCATCTGTTCGCGCTCAAACGTTCTCCCTTCTCCTCTTACCCACAGCCCCTGGTGCCCCGTCCCGCCTGTCGCCGCGGGAATCCCCTTCCCCAACAACGGAGCAGCCCAGCGAGCACAACATGGCGGCGGCAGCGCCCGGCCGTTCCCGCACCGCTCCTCCCTTACCGACTTCCGTCCGTCTCGTTCGCCCACAAGCGCAGACACAGGCGGGCCTTTACGAACCGACTCCTGCTGCTCCTCCGCCGTCACTTTCCGACACCCCCCCCGCAAAGCACAGCCCAGACCGCCCCACCGACTCCTGCCGCTACCCCTCGATCTCCCACACAAAATGGCGGCCGCTCCCCTCGGCCGTATAACACCCTCACCTTCCTCCCCCCCTCCCCACACCGCGCCGCTCCAGCCAATAGGAACGCGCCACCCGCTCCCTCCGCCAATGCGAGCCAAGCCCCGCCTGTTGCCGGGAGGGGACGTGGCAGACTGGCCGCCGCGGGTGGGCGGGGCCGGAGTTTGAATCTCCTCCGCGCAGGGCAGCTCGGGAGCGCGGGCGGGGCTGCCATCCCCGGGCGGGAGCCGGCCCTGAGGGCGCCCGGCGGGGCTCTCCCACCCCCGGCCGCGCAGGCGGCGTCCCTCCTCGCTCAGGAATTAGCACAACAAAAAGGGAGGGGGGAGGTGGGAGGTGGCCGCACCAGCTGTCGCCTGCGGCTTCAAAGAGGTAAAATTAACAAAAAAAAACGCCCCTGCGGCTGTGAGAGGGTCCCCGGGAGCGAACAAAGAGCCCAACCCAGCCCCGCGGGGATCGCCCGCAGCTTTCGGGTCACCGCACGGAGTGTGTCCGCGGAACGGGTCCATCACCCTGCACCCGCGTTTATTTGAATTAAATAATTTTAAAGAGAATTTAGAAGGATTTTCAGTGCCAAAATGTAGGGAAATGCATGAAGGGAAAAAGCGCCCAGAGTTTTAAACTGCCGTGTGGGAAGGGATTGAAAGCGGCGGAGCCCCTGGCACTGGCTGCTCTTTGCGTTCATATTCACAGACTCTTTTTTTCGCCTTAAAGGATCATTTACACTGAAACCCACAAGATTCGGCCCTTACCTTGTACAGGCTGAATGAAAATTACACAAAAACAAGAAACTGTGCACTCTGGAGAGAGGTCCCACTCCCTGTCCGCTGCTGAGAGGCCGGTCAAGCACTACACACAGCATTAAGGACCAAAAAAAGGAATTTCAAAAGAAAAACGGAAAGTGACTTTCAGTTTTATCAGCCCTGGGGCAAGGAAAGAGCACTGACAAACACCACATGAAGATTCAGAGGTTTGATTTTCAGATAGAGATACCTTGAATAGTTCATTGAGGTGCTCCACATTTATAGCTGCAAAATGAAAAAATTACTCCTCCTTTATCTGTAAACCATTTTAAAACACAGGTTTCTCCCTGACCAGCACTTCGTATTTCAGGGCTCTAACCCATCATAGGGTCTTCAGGCACTACCAGTACAAAGGCAAGTACACCCCAAGGAGAAGCTGCATCTTTAAGGAGTTTGTATTTCACTGTGCAGTGGTATTGAAAAGGACATGCTATGTTTTAATATACAAAATGCATTGACATAACCAAGCCCAGACCTTTGTTCATGTTTTTTATTGTATTTTTTCACAAACCAAGCTGAGATTAATTTATTTTCATCCCTTTGCTCTGTATTTCTTGGCACTTAATGTTACATCTAAGATCTCTTTAGTAGCTTTCATTTAGATGGAAGACAACAGTATCTGCTGTAACCAAACACTTAAGCCTTGAAATTCCTCTAATTATGTCAAACAACTCTCCTATAATGCACATCAGCAGATTTTTTTGCTTTGGTTCTATCTTTAGCATGTTTATGTCTGATAAAACATCATCTCATCTGAGTGTGTAGATGTTTTTAAGTCAGGAGATGTCACTGAGATTTAGAAATAGCATTTTTACTGGCTGAAAATGTGCTCTCTTGTCTGGGAAGCTGAACAGCCATGTACTTTTCAGTCCAGATCAAGGATGACACAAGTTCTGGCAGTTTTTCCTCACTATCTTTTAGATATTTCATAAAACATCTTGTCTTTCAGAACGGGTTTCGGGGTCAGGCTGACACATTTAGCCGGAGGCACAGGGGAGCGGGAAACATCAGTGATAAACAAATCCTGTACTTGTGCAGAAATTATTTCACTGAAACACACCAGGAAACTAATTGAACATTACCGTAAATTGTGTCATGCAGAGTTTAAGCAGGGGTATTTTTAAATCAAAAGGGCAGCCAGTCTGGAATATCCAAAACACCACAATGCCCAACTTGGAAGCAAAGAGAAAATTACTCATGCTTCACACTTCAGCTGCCAAAACCTCAGTCAGGTTCCTGCTCCCGCAGTGGAGGAAAGGGGACAAAGTTCCCAGAGCAACGGTAATGCTAACGTGTACAGAAGCACTCAAGTGCCTGACGTGTCCTGAACTGCACATCCTGAAGACACAGCACAGACTCAGTCCCAGGGTTCAGTCTTGATTCCTTATTATCAAGATCTGAGATCCCTTCAAGAGAAACTGCTCCACTCCTCCAAACAATGACTTTTAAACCCTCTTATTTTCTTCATTGGCCTCAACACAAAACTTCTTGTTCCAAAGCCTGGATGGTGCTGTATTCACCTCAGTCACTCATGGGCAGACTGCCTGGGCTGCAGCAGGATGTGTGATGCCTTGAGGAGCAGCTTGTCCCCACCATTCAAGCCATGCTGCCCTCCATCTGCTACACACCAGGCCAAGCAGCAGTGCCTTCCAGCGTGCCACTTGAACAGGGCAGTACCTCCAAACCTGACTTGTCCATGTGTTGCCACGTGGTGACACAGACTCAAACTCAGCTCCACTATACCTTTGCTCTATGTTCTTATAACCTATTGTTCATGTGTTTTCTATCATGCAAGTGTCTGGATTATTCTGCTTCCTCCAGGCAATCCAAGACTGGCTGCAATAACAACTGCGTTTCCTCACATTCCCAGTTTCTTCAGTAGGATCTACATTACTCCAGTTCCCCTCTCAGCCCTCCACCATACTTGTGCTGCCACAGTGACAACTCAAAGATCTCCCTAGCCACTATTTTCTGATCAGCATCTTCATTCTCCCTCAAAGCAAGTGTTAATACCAGCCCAGGGAAGCAGCTCCATCTGTGCTGGCATTGCAACAACTAGCCATTTGCACAGAAGTTCCAGTGAAGACAAGTCCCCAGAGCTTCGTTAGCCCCAGACTGAAATGCTTCCAGCTGCGATCAAGATGGATCTAACTACGTGTATATTCATGCCAGAGCATTTCAGTGGAAATACCCACTGATGGATGCTGCAGGAAGTAAGCAGCACAGATTAATAATTTGTTAAGTCAACAGTGAACCATTGCCCCAGTTTTATTCCACAGGTGACAAGCTTCCAGAGGCACTTGATTTTGAGCCATAAAAAGTCAACACCTTTACTAAGAGTCTCATGACACACTTGAAACTAGTTAGATGTTCCATCTGAACCAAACATTAACCAGAGTAACAATCTACCTAAGTTTTCCTCGTGGTGGAAATGTGTTGGATTTGTATTTTCTTAAAACCTGCATGAAAGCATGGAGTATGCAGTAACATTCAGGCTATCCTTTATTCTGTTTGGCAGAGGACCTCAAATACTGGCTAAAGCTCAGGAAATCCGCAGCAGTGATCTACAGGAACTAGGTGGATATTTGAATCTCTCCAGAGCAAGTAAAGAGGTACAAGGCAAGAACCCCAACAATTAAATAAAACTACATACTTTAATTGCTTCAACTTCATTATAAGTTTGATGTTAAATAAAGCAGAAGTGAGATATCCAAGGATATTTTCTATATAAGCTGTAGATATGAATTAAGTCAGTGTCCACCAATCCTGAGTTGCATTGTCTCCAGAGTAAGAGTTTCCTCCTCTGCACTGCTGAAACCAGTTAAACGCTCAGGAGCATCTCTGACAACTTACCTCTTTTGTGTGACTGCAGCAAGCACTTCTGTGCACATACAAATACACAGAACACAACAAACACAGCACCAAGAGTGAAAACACCACAGACACACACAGAGCTCATTGAAGATCAGTCATCCAAGCCCTGAGCCTTAGGCCAGGGGGCATTTAAAGGCCTTGTGCTGAAGCAGCTTCATTGCAGCTGGTGTCTGAACTTTGTAAGTAAGAGCACATCCAGGCATGACTCCCAAGCCACACCCTGTAGGTTTTCTGTCTCAACAGCTCCCTGTTCAAATCCACACCAGCACTGAGTCACTAAAGCCTGCAGGAACCTCCAGCCCATTTAAATCAATATGCCTGGTTCATAGCTCAGCAGCAGGAAAAAGGTTTCCACCCTCAACCCACCTCAGTACAGGAGCAAGCAGAGGTGGTTCCCCAGCAGGACAGCTCACACAGGGCACAGAGGACAAACTTATCAGACAAGCCCTGCTTTGCTCACATGACCTATGCTACACAAGAGAATAAGACTGTTTGTTTGGGGTTTTTTTCTGAGCATTTCCTCTAAGAGGGCGGTATAAAGTCACACTGCCTCTCTGATTCACACCTTATCAACATGAGCAGTGCCTCCACCCTCAGCCCTGTCTGGGCTACTCAGTTTTCAAATTCAGCCCCAGCAAACACCAAAGTCAGAGAAATACAAGCAAGTCACTGCCCTCCCACAAGGCACGGCCCTACTTTCTGCAAGCACTAGTGACTAAGTGCCCCATCACATGAGCAGTATCCTAACAGCAGCCCCAGGGGTTGTTCCCTGGTGCCTTAGAGAACAGAAGCTACTACCAAGCCCACAAGCCCTTTTCCCCACTAACTGCACAGCTTTTCCTTGAGCCTTCCCTACAGCATAACACAGGGAGCAGCTCACCCAGCCCTAGCCCATCCTGCACCCCAGCAAGCCGGGACACCCATCAGCCAGAGCTAGAACCTGTGCAAAGTGTCCCCCCTTCTAAGGTCATCTCCCCAGTTCTGCTCAGTCTCACTCACTTAGAAGATCCGGTACAGCTACTGGCAACAAAGCAAAGAAATTCAAACTGCTCTCCCAGACAACCCAGCAAAATCTCACACCACTATCTGCATAATAACTCAGTTACACCTGATTGTGCCTCTGGCTTAAATACCATCAAAATCAGGTGCTCTGAATTCAGGCAGCCCCACCCAATTGAGAGAGGGGCTATTTAAGGCCCACCCAGCCAAGACAGTTTTAGAGCTTTCCTTTAGTGATGATGCTCCTTTAGTTCCCAGTATTCATGAGCTGACTGTGTTTTTGCTCAGAGCCAGCAGGCAAAAAGACAAAAGCAGAATATGACCTTTCTGGGAATGTAAAACTGATCATTGTTCCCAGCTGTTGACCCTGGGCATGGGGGGTTTCCCAAAGCAGGGCTATTCACAGCTGTGTTAGCTGCAGCTGATGCCAAGGGAAAAAAAAAATCCAAGCTAGAGAGGAACAAAACCCCTTACATTACAGAAGTGAGCTTTTTAAGAGCTTTCTTTTACTTTGGGAGGACATTTTTGCTATGAAAGAGTGTCCAGAAACCAAATTACAAGCTTCTAGCTATGCTGCAGTAATAATGTTTCTTTCTTTACATCTTGCACCGCTTTGCCAGAGCAACTGCTCTCATCGCAGACAGAGGAAACTTGGGTCTGTATTTCACAGGATCCTGCTGGACACAAAGCTGTGACAGAGCAGGGAATGGTCTGGGGCCGAGTGCTGTTTTTCTAACTCAGGACCAGTATAAACTATCTTTCTGCTTTTCACAAGCTGTTTACAGTCTCCTATTTGCTCTTGAAAAGGAAAATTTGTCAGTTCCTGGGAGGTGAAATGGTAGCGGCTGCTTTTTGAGGCAGAGCTGCCAACCTGCCCCTTCTCCTTTGCTTACGCAGTAGCCCGTGATGCTTTCAGTGTGGTTTCCACACATGAGATCCAGAGAGGGGCTTTCAAAAATGCCCAGCCCTGTGCAGCATCGAAAGGGTCAGACAGGTCCTAGCTGTTCCCCAGTGCCCCAGCGAGCAGAGGAACCCCCTTTTCCCGGCCAGGGGCCAAGAGGAAGCGCTGGGTTCCCAATTCTGCCTCTTTCTCAAGTGTCCGCGGGCCCATGTCCCCGCCAGCATCGCGGGCTCCCTGGAGAGGGCAGCCGTGCGTTGCTGAACGTGGAGCTCCAGCAGCTGCTGGGGCCACAAGTCATGGCAGAGGGGATAGATGTGAAGCAAAGATTTGGAGAGCAGGAGATATAACTGCCATTTAAAACCACCATGAATCCACCGAATGGGTGAACTGGGATCCAAGCAGGAGGGAAGGCTGAGTTCCTGCTTGGGAGAAGACAGGTCAATGGTGCTGGGATGGGGATGTGGAAGGAGGTTGCAGCTGCTCTGTAGGGTGTCAGAGCAGGACCTGCTGCGGGGCAGGGCGCGTTTGGGGGGCTAAGGAGCCAGTGCAGCGTGTGCTCCCCACTATAGGTTTTATAGTCTTACCTAACCGTAATGTAGCTGATTCCTTTGGGATTTTGGGCAAACTTGCCTCTACCCGCTGACAGGGAGCCTCGAGTAACAGGTGATGATCTCATGATCTCCTTGGTGCTCTGTTGTCACCCGGCAGCTGTCCCTGCGTTCCAGCAGCAACAGCACAACCTGCAAAGAACCAGCTGCACGCTGCTGCTGCCCAGCTGAGGGGAAGCAGCGGTTCGCTGGGAGGAAGGACAGCTGAGAGTAGGTAGAGCAGAGACCTCAGCCTCTGCAGCCCTGGCACCGTCATGACCACAGGGGTATGACTGCGTAACTCAAGGTCTTAAGCCATTTCCTTTCCCTTCCACTTGCAAAGAGAAAATCCCCCTGCTCTTCTGGCCTTAGCAGAGCACGTTTATGTACGGAGAAGTGACTTGCCCACTCTCCCGGGCACAGACAGGTGGGATTCTTGCCATTAATGGGGCTGGCAAACACGCAGACGGCAGATTCCTGAGCTTGCCCTTAGCTCTGCACACAGCTAGATACATCCAGATTTTTCCATGTCTGCCTTCTAGCTCTTTTCCTTCCCCTCCTTTTCCACTTCCCTGGAGAAATCAGAAAAAGACCCTGAATGTCTCTTGCCTCAAACACTGCAGGTACCTGTAGGAATCGGAGAGACTGAGCAAATTATTTCAGCAAGTCGGAGGGTTAGGGTGCTTGTGAGATGTGGCACTAGCAGTCAGAAGACTCGGAGGGGAAGTGGGAAGGAAAGAAAACCTGACACACGTTCACCAAAAGAATGCGAAAGAGAGCAAGAAACCAGAGGAAGGATTTGCACTGATGGATTTCCAGCCCAGGGGAATAAACCAGAACGGTACGAGAAACCCAGACGAAACCAGAAGTGATGTGAGAGGGAAGCAGGCGCCGTCCGCAGCTGCACAAGCTGCCCTGAGAGCTGGAGGGATGGGAAGCCCCGGAGCATCCCCAGCCCGCGACGCGAGAGAGAGGAGGTGAGTGGGTTGCGTTTGCTAACCCGTGGGGAGATCCTGCAGCCAAAGATTTTTTTCTCCCAGTAAAACACATTGTACCTTTGAGCCCACGCATGCACGCGGACTGGGGAGACTTTGCTGCGCAGGGTTTGTCACGGGGAGATTCCCAGTGTTGTTCAGGATGAACTGCAATGCAATGTGTAACAAAGGGTGGGAAAATTGGTTTTTAGGATGAATACTTCCTTAACAAGCACACGGAATATAAGTGTTTAAATAGCAGACTGCGGACTAACTCTTCACAGCTGATTTTAGGAAATATTGACGTTGGATATATCAGAGGTATTTCCAAAATTCTTGCGAGGATGAGTGTGATACTGAGTTCTCAGGCTGAGCGTTCTGCACGCGCCGGTGTCTATCGTGACCGCAACGCGTGGTGGTTTTGCTGGAGCACGGGAAGCTCTGGTCTGCCATGCTTTGTACCCGAACGGCGTCCACGGCACTGCTCTGCACCCACCCTCTGCACCTCTGTGCCTCGAACGCTGTCGCACACGGGCAGAACTGGACTCTGAAAAGAAATAAAGGATATCATCTTCAGCGTGGCGTGTGTGCCAGGTGGTCCTTACATCAGGGAGGTAACGCCGCTCGGCATTATTTAACATGGTCGGAGGGACAAGCCAGGATGAACAGCTCTTTCCAAAATAATGGCAAAACTTCTGCAAGTAAAACAAGAAATCATGCACAAACTGAAATATTTGTAAAGCAAAAGATATTTTGCTTTTTCAGCAAGTGAAATGTCTAAGCATTAATGACAATTTTTGCATCAGTCTCTTTACGTGTTCATATTAGTTGATCTCTTAGGACATTTTACTCCATTGTAAAGATCGAGTCTCAGAAATTCTGGCAATGAAATATTCAAGGCCAGTGCTTTCAGAGTGCTGCAGGCACATTGCACTGGCTGACTGTAGCAGGAAAATTTAATTTTACATTATCTAAGCAACCAGTATGTTAACTTATTAATCACTGGGATTCTGAGATGTCTCTGTAAATGAAGAAACCATCCCAAGTGATATCAGAAACCATGCTGCTGCGTGCAAGGCAGCATAAATCCGGCAGCTGAAATCAATCACAGCAATGCACTGAAATGGAAAAGGACTTTTTCACTTGTAGGTTTAATTTCCACCAAAGCCAGCAGAGTTGTTAAGCTGGAGTGAGTGGGGTCACCAGGAGATCTAATGGGGGGAAGGTTTCTCTGCTATTCTGCAGAATATTCCCCACCCTGGGAGATCCTGATGGCAAGAGACACTTTGCTGTGCTGGGAGGAAAATTAATTCTGTGCAGAGGCCCAGGAAATCCCTGCTCAGCTCCTCCAGCTTCCAGGGACCCAGTCCCTCTGTGCCGCAGCCTCCTGGCTCTCAAGGAGGGCGAGAAGGCCCTTCGCTCTTTCTTGCTGAGCTGAAATATCAGCCCTGGTGGGCAGGGACTCTGGGCTTGTTGGACTGGTTTGTGCCCAGGGCTGTAATTCCCAGGGAGGTGGAGATGCTGCCCCTCGGAAGGGGGTTTCCACCCTTCAAGTGAGATTTGCCCCACGGAGGATGCCACGGATGAGCTGTCCCCCAGGATCCAGGTACGGGCTGGCTCGTTTCCCCGGAGCTGAGGCATGCAGGAGGCAGTGGGCATGAACAAACAAATGGTTGAATCCAGGAGCCCACCTGACAAGAGAAAAATGTCCTCTGGGCAAGAAAAAGCAGCCTTATGGCCAAAATAAAAAGAGACGGGCATTGCAAGGAGAAGGGCTCTTGGCACTACCCGTGTTCCACACTCTGGAGCCTCTGCAGAAGAGATCTTGAGCTGGAGCAAAGCCCCATGCTTTCCCTCACAGACACGGGAGCTGAAAGGAGGATTTGAGGGAGCTCAGTCAAAACTGCAAAGAGATTCGTCCTTGTCACTCAGCCTGAGACACAACAGATGTGGGAAAAGAAGGGCTGGGCTGGCTGGTTGCTACGAGCCCACGCAGTATTTTGGACCTAAGGGCTTATCTGAATGATGTCAGCTTAATGGAGAGAGCTGGACCAGAACAGCCAGTGCAGGAGTTATTGTGCTGTTCTAAGCAAATCCTCTCTCCGAGCAGCAGAACACGAGGGACAGCATTCCGTAGGCCTTCAGCCTCTTGCCTACTGTTCACTACAGTTTCTAAGCTCCTGAGTACGTTCGTTGGACATGGCACAACTGCAGAGACTGAGAATTTAAGATGGTCCTGGGAATGCTGCCTGCAATTAACAGATGTCAAGGTGATGCTGGAGTCTGCTTAATTAAGAGATGTCTCGGTTTGGATGCTAGAGTTTTGGCTGGGGAGTTTTGGATGCTCAAGGAGGCAGTTGCTGTCCCAGTGGTCCCTGATGAGCCCTGAAATATGTCAAAGTCCATCTGTCTGCTAAATCAATCTCTCTCTGGAGAGGGAGACGTTGTCAGGTTTAATAACAGCAGTTACTAATCACTGCTGCTCTTGTTTCTGTGAAGAGCTGCAGGAAACAAGAGTGCTGAGGTTAGAGTGCAACATCTCCCGTCCTGCGTGATTACCCCATGCCAGAGCCTGACGTAAGAGGCGAGAGGTTTGCTGCAACGCCGAGCCACATTTCAGCCCAAAGTCCAGGACTCCTCCAGTCTGACATGCCAAGAAATGCAAATCGGGGTTGAACTGCTCTGGCTGTAACGTGCACCGAACGCCCCGTAACCGCCAATGTTGGAGCCCTGACAGGCAGGCAGGAGCAAAGTGTGGGGCTCGGGGTCTTCTCCGCAATCTCCCGGGCAGCTTCTCAAGTGCTCAGGGGTATTTTGCAACTACTGCAAAACACAGAAACAGTGATGGGTGCCAGGGGACGGGGGAATCAGCAGGGGAGGAAGTAACAGACAGGAATAAAATACGTGTCATTGCTAAGATGTTGTGGACAGAGGTTTCTAGCGTGTTGGTGGCTGCTGGCTACTGTCACCTCTAAAGACAGCTGTTGCCTTTGCTGAATTTCAAAGAACACCCAGGGAAACCGCAGGTGGTTGGCTACAGGTGCCTGGAGCCCAGCAGCATGGCAGCCTGATCCCTGCACCACCCGGGGGCTCGCTGCCGCAGGGCTCGCTCCGCTCCTCGGGCAGCTGTAGGCATCACACATCCGTCTGCTGCGGCTCGTGCATTTCGGATGTTTCCTCTTTCAAGAGAGCTGAGGGCAGGGAGAGACGATGGCTTGTTCCGAGGGAAAGGGAACGCTGGCAGCTCGGGGCTGTCCTCCAGCAGTGGGAACTCACGGTCCCATTGCCTGGATGTGGGATCCTGGATGCTGGAAGCCAGGCGGTGCTTTCGGGAAGAGCGTTTCTGTCCCATGGGCGTTTTGTAGCAGGGCAGTACGACCAGTGCGTGGCTCTCGGGACACAGCACCTCTCTCTGCTAATAAGGTGGCTTTAGTGTCTCCAACAACCTCCTCTTGATCTGCTCTCAATAACCCGGTCTGGGATGACCTTGTTCCCCCTGTTCCATGAGGCAACACAAGGCAGCTGAGCCCTCAAGGAAAGCACATTTGGTTTAAAGCACAAGTTTAATCAAGAGCAAGAATGGGAGAAAAACAACATCTGAAGGACAAGCTCATCAGTGTAATGGAGAGGAAGGGATTTAAATGCATTAAGCTGCAGAAGTGTAGAGAAGAACATGACTTTGCTGCCACGGAGTGCACCGAGCAGCTCAACATCTGCTTAGAGGAAAACAAGATGTTTCCCTCCATCACATTGCTGCTGAAGCTAAAAATATTGATAAAATTAACCCAATCCTGGGCACGGACAGGGCTTCTTAGGTTCAGGTGGTCTAACACCTGCAGGTCCCCATTGTTACGTCCAACCTGCACTCTAATATTGATGTTAAACAATAACTTTTAACCACTCTGACCATGGGACAGACTGACTCATGAAACAGGGATTATGGGGCAAGAAATGCAACTTTAAAGAGGCTGGCCTTTATAAAACTGCAACGGACAAGCTTAAATATAAAACCGGTCTTGTCATTTTATGTGTTCAGACAGCTTTGGTGAAGAGTAAATGCTTCAAAGTGCACTTTGTGTTCCCAGATGAGCTGCACCGAGTCCCTGGCAGTGTAATATCCCTCGTCCTTCTCCATCTGAGCCATCTCTCGGGGCAGCTTCGCCCAGACAGGCTGTTCTCCAGGGCCCGTCCCCAGCCACAGCACAGCATCACCATGAGCTGCTCCTTCCACCGCTGCTGGCCTGAGCCATGAATCACTCCGGGAGGATCGGTAAGAACTGACCCAGGATTTGTACAATTCTTAGAGCTGCTGCTTCCCTCTTGTGGTGAGGAAACAGCTGGAGAGGCAGACGTGGTACCGACGCGGTACAGATGTGGTACAGATGTGGTACCCATGGGTTGCGATAGATGGTCTCAGCCGAATCACTGGTGAGACAAAGCCTGGGGGGTGGAAGCTGGCTCCAGCATTTGGGCTGTGGACCTGAAAGTAGGTGTCCTTGGGCTATTTCCCTTTTGCTTGCCTCCCTCTGAAGGGAGGGATGTGTCCGAGTGGGCTGAACCCATTGCTTGTTGTGCTCCTGTAAGTCCCCTTCCTCTTGGTCTTTTTCAGAGCATCTGAAGACGTGCAGAAGGAAGCAAAAACTCTCTCTGCAAGCCCCTGGCTCTAGTTAATCATAATGGATTTTTGCAAGATACATGACAACTCCTCCAAATGCAGCGTGAACACCATGGAGTGCTTCATGGTCCTCAGCACGCAAGCACAGAAGATAAGCATTGCCACACTGTGCGGCCTCTTTGGGATACTGTGCGTTTTCGAGAACTCTTTGGTGCTGTACTTGATCTTCTCCTCCCCTAGGACCAGGAGAAAGCCTTCCTATCTCTTTATCAGCAGCCTGGCCTTGGCTGACATTCTGGCCAGCATCATCTTCGTCTGCAGTTTTGTTAACTTCCATGTCTTTAATGAAACCCATTTTTCTAAAGAAATTTTCCTGCTGCAGCTGGGAGGGGTGAACACATCCTTCTCTGCCTCCCTGAGCAGCTTGCTGCTGACAGCTCTGGACCGTTACATCTCCATCAGCCGACCATCCGAATACAAGCTCCTCATGACGAGGAAGAGAGCTTGGATAGGCCTGGGGGTGCTCTGGGTGACATGTGCGACCATTGCTTCCCTGCCCCTCCTGGGCTGGAACTGCTGCACACTCAATTCGACCTGCTCCGAGCTCTTCCCGTTCGTGGATGACAACTATCTGTCGAGCTGGATCTGCTTCGTCATGATCCTGCTGGGGTGTATCATCTATGCCTATGTGCACGTGCTATGGAGGGCTCGCCAGCACGTGGCCTACATGGGGAAGCACCAAGTGCAGGTAGGAAAGCAGAACACCAGGATGAGGATGGACATCATGCTGGCCAAGACCCTCATCATGGTGCTGACTGTCCTCGTGCTGTGCTGGTCTCCGGTCCTCGTTCTCATGATCTACAGCGTCTTTGCCAGGCTGAGCAATCTCCTGCGCAAGGTGTTTGCCTTCTGCAGCACCCTCTGCCTGCTTAATTCCATGGTGAACCCCATTATTTATGCCCTGCGGAGCAAGGAGCTATATTCCTCCCTGAGGGTGGTCTTTTCTCGGTTTAGGAGGCAGCTGAAGGCCTCTGAGGACAGCCCAGAAGCAGAGAGCACCCACAGGTCCTCCATGATAGAGACCGTTTGCGAGGTCACGCGTGTGACATAGGGAGGCAGCCATGGAAAGTCCATGCTCAGAATGACAGAAACAGTCTGGATCACTTTTTCTTTTCTCTTCTTCTGGAGGTCCTGGAAGATGAGGGATCAGACGCCTGTCATGGAGCCAGCTCCCTCTGATGGTATTCTTAGATGCTGGGACATAAAGTGCACAGACTTACGCAGGCAGCCGGTCCCCAAGCTGCGGAGATACCAGTGCCACATCAGTGGCAGTGGGTAATGCCATGCCCCAGAACAGCAGATCCTAATATTTCATGACAACTCCTCCTGCCTGGCCTCCCGCCTGTCCACCAGGAACCTCCTAACCCATTTTTCTGGCATTCAGTGATGTCTTCCTTACACTCGCTGAAAGTTACTCGAGCCAACCTCAAGTAAAAGACTCTGCAGACCTTCAGGTTCTCTAGACATCCCCAGGTACCGTGTATCTCCCTCTAAACCCCTTAACCGGCACAGGCAGAGCTGTACAAGCACCACCAGCACAGTGCTAATAGCACATCGCTGCGTAGCAGAGGTCCATCTATTTATACCAGGCTGGAATGCCGTCCCGGTGTGTTATGTATGAGCAGCACAGTGACAAAATGTCTTCAGGTCCTGGCAAAGGTGGCATAGAACAAAACCAAGTCACGACGAGCTCCCGCTGACGGCGAATGCCTCGCTGCATCGCGCGGGAGCTGGACCGGCAGCAGCAGGAGGTGCCTTGGCTTTTGCTGGGAAAGGTGCAGGGGTTTCTCTGGACTCACTTGCCATATTACTCCTGGCTAATCATATCTCACAGCATTTAGGATCACGTTGATTTTAGCATTTAATTCTTTATGGAAAACTGAAATGCTCTCGCTGTGGCTGACAGACTCTGCCACAGCTGAGGATTTCAAGGCGGATAGGACCCTGCAGGCAGCACGTTTCTTTCAGCAAATTTAAGGAAAATTAATCTGTGCCATCCAGGCATTTGTTGGATGTTATGTGATTAAACATCAAAGCCATTTTTCAGCCTTGTCTTTGATTAACTTCTGGGGCACAAACACCTCCAGGCGACAGATTTAAGCCCAAACTGGGACAGACACTCCGAGCATGAGAAACTTGATAGATTGTTTTGCAAATTATACAAAAAGCAGCACCTTTACTGGAAAACATGCCAGGAGAGCCAAGTGGGACGGGCCCCTTCGCCAGCACCGCGGGGTGCCACGGGGCTCCTGCCGGCGCCCGGAACGCCTCCGACGGGGACAAGCCTGGCGCAGGGCATGGCCACGAGGCCCTTGGACTCTGCCCCATTTCCCCAGAGGATGCAACCGGCCCTCACGTGCGGATTTTGGAGCCGGGCCCCGGGCCTGCTCCGGCTGCACTGGAGGGCGAGGGCTCCGATGGAGGCTGTGCCACCATGGCGCCAACTCCATGGGCTCCCTCCCGGCCTCTTGTGGGACGGACACAGAGGCTCAAACCGCAGCAAGAGGCACACAGGCGGCTACGGCGGGGCAGAGCCGGGCTGGGAGGGAGGGAAGGAGGAAGGAGGGAGGAAGAGGGCTGCCAGCCCCGCTGCCGGGCGGACCGCAGCCTCGAACCGGCGGCTCCTCGGCAGCCATGGCGGCGGCGCGCTGACGTCACTGGGCAGCATGGCGGCCGGCGGGCTGCTGCTGCTGGCGGCGGCGGTCGGGCCGGGGTTGGCCGCGCCGCGCTACCGCCCGGACTGGGCCAGCCTGGACGCGAGGCCGCTGCCGGCCTGGTTCGACCGGGCCAAGGTGGGGGTGTTCGTGCACTGGGGGGTGTTCTCCGTCCCGGCCTGGGGCTCCGAGTGGTTCTGGTGGCACTGGCGGGGCGAGCGCCGCGCCGACTGCGAGCGCTTCGTGCGGCGCCGCTACCCGCCCGGCACCACCTACGCCGACTTCGCGCCCCGCTTCACCGCCCACGACTTCCAGCCCCGCCAGTGGGCCCGGCTCTTCCAGCGGGCTGGGGCCAGGTCTGCAGCGGGCACAGGCCGGGGTGGTGGGGGTCCCTGAGGGGGCGCGGGGGGGTGTCTCGGGGTCCCTGAGGGGATGGGGGGTGGGTCTCGGGGTCCCTGAGGGGATGGGGGGTCCCTGAGGGGATGAGTGCCACATCTGGGGGTCCCTGAGGGGATGGGGGAGCCATTTCTGGAGATCTGTGAGGGGATGGGGATCCCTGGTCACCAAGCAGATGGGTGAGCCGTGTCTGGGGGTTCGTGAGGGGATGGAAGGGTCTGGAGAGGACAGGGGGATGTGTCTGGGGTCCCCAAGGGGTCCCTGAGAGCATGGAAGGGCCAAGTCCAGGGATCCCTGAGGGACTGGAGGTCCCTGAGCAGAGCTGGAGATCCTTGAGGGGTCATGTCCAGGTGCTGAGGCGATGGCGGGTCTCGCTGCTTCCTAAGTCTAGATTGTTCATTCTTTTCCAGCATTATAGCACATCAAAAACCTCTGTTATTCTTGTAGTTGCTTCAAAATTTAAAGGGTAATGAAAGAGAGGCCCTCGCAGCACGATTACTCAGCCCCTTGCTTTTTTAGGGACTAGGTTTGCCAGGGAGGCTGGAGAACATCTTGGGTGGTTCCTTTGTCATCCTGATCGAGTACTTTTTCTGCCCTCAGGTACGTGGTACTGACCACAAAGCATCATGAAGGCTTCACCAACTGGGGGTCGCCCGTGTCCTGGAACTGGAACTCTTTGGACACGGGGCCCCACCGAGATCTTGTAGGAGAGCTGGGAGAAGCCCTCAGGGAGAGGTATGGCCCTGCCAAACTGCGCTGTTCCTTTCGTACGTGTGCATGGAATTCTCCTGGCAGATGAGTTTAATATGGAAAAAGCAGTGCTTGCAAAGTCATGAAATCTTCTGCGAAATAATAATGCCAGTCATCTAATCTGCCACTGGTTCTTAATCCCTACTGCCGGCTTAACTCTTTCCTCTGTGTTTTCTGTCCTTCAGCAACATACGCTATGGACTGTACCACTCCCTGCTAGAGTGGTTTAATCCACTCTACCTTGCTGACAAAGAAAGTGGCTTCAAGACCCAGAACTTCGTTTTAAAGAAGACGATGCCAGAACTTTATGATCTTGTCTTAAAGTAAGAGCTGCAACCAGTTAGGAATCAAGAGCATTTCCTGGTTTCAATACTGTAGAGAAAGATGCCAAGTGGATGCAGAGAAGAGAGGTGACAGATGTTAGTTTTTGCCAGACAAATCTGTTTACTTGTTGGTAATGATTTGTGGTGATGAGAAAGGGGGTTCACATTTGCCCTTTGGACAGTCTAACTTGTAGAATAAGATAGAGATGTTTTTTTCATGCAAGAGCAATTCCCTTTAACGCTGCCTTTGTGCAGGGAGGCTTTGAAAAATGGAGCAAGCTGCTTAGTGTGTAGTAGAGTAGAAGAGCAATTTCACTGTGAATTCACATCCTTGCCTTGCTTCCCCTTGTTGACAAAAATACGAGGCTTGGACACATGTTGCTCAGAATGGCCGTTGTCCCAGGTCAAGAGTGTGCCTCGTAATTGCCTTTGAGATGCAATCTTCTGGGTTTTGGAAGAATTGCATCCTCTCTTGAGCTGCGACCGACACATCATTCTTTGCTGCTGCAAGAACCTCGCGTAAAGCTGTGTCTGAAGCAGAAAGTGATAGCATGAATCTCCTGGAACTGTCAGGCAATAGGAAGAGGTGAAGCTAAACTCCAGCTGCAAGAAACACAGTGCTTCCTTTGTGGTAGGGGAAAATAAGCCATTTTGAAATAACATTCATCTCTCTGTTAGATATAAACCAGATTTGATTTGGTCGGATGGAGACTGGGAAGCTCCGGAGTCGTACTGGAATTCTACCTCTTTCCTTGCCTGGCTTTATAACGATAGTCCCGTCAAGGTATCACTTTCAGCTATCCCTCATGGCCGCTGACATGTTATGGGTATGGAAGGTCTGGCAGCAGTGAGATATGAATGTGATCAAATCAGAAACCTGCTTGACAGATGCCAAATGTGCTTTATTCTTTTACAAAAAAAGCAGCAGCTCACGCTGTGCTCCTGTGAGGAGACAAGTGTCCTTTACAGCACACACGTGGGAGGCTCAGAGGCCAGGAACCTCGTTGCCTCAACTTCTGCCCGAGTGAATACAGAGAGGTTCTCCCAGAGAGGGATTCAGCCTTCTCTGGAGGATCCTCTCTCTCTTTCCGTTGGTAACAGAGGGGCTTTTAGGTACTTTCCTCCTGACTTAGATGCCTTTGCTGACTTAGGAGGGATGACTGCAAGCTGAAAAGTCCAAGACAAAACTTTCTCCCTGCTGAGCTTCGTTTCTTCTTTCAGGACACCGTTGTTGTTAATGATCGTTGGTGTAATAACTGCTCTTGCCATCATGGAGGCTACTACAATTGTGCTGACAAATACAAGCCAGGGACCCTGCCAGCTCACAAGTGGGAGATGTGCTCTTCCGTTGACAAGCTGTCCTGGGGCTATCGAAGCAACATGGACATTACTGAGTTAATGGACGAAGCGAGTATCATTGAGGTGAGATATCTGAAATCGAAATGACAGATGCAGGGGAGTTACTGAGAATTAGAGGTTTCCCTCATCCTCCTACTTGCGGGAAGAGTTGTCAGGTGTTCCGTACAATCAGGCTGGAGTTAAAGGAGCAGCTGATGAGGACAAAGTGTTCCTCAGATTCCTTTGTTGTCGGAAGTGATAGTAATTCAGTTTGTGAGCTTGGTTTATCTGTCACAGGAACTCGTGCAGACTGTGAGTTTTGGAGGCAACTACCTTCTCAATGTGGGACCTACAAAAGAAGGGGTGATTGTTCCCATCTTCCAAGAAAGACTTCTGGCCCTTGGGAGGTGGCTGGACACTAACGGGGAGGCAATTTATGACTCGAAGCCGTGGAGAGTACAGATGGAGAACAGCACAAACACGGTCTGGTAAGGACTCTGTTGCTCAGTACCATCTGGGCTGGGACTTCCAGGGCTGACATTTCTGTCTTATTTGTTCTTGAATTTGGTGCACTCTGAAGTGTTGCCATCAGGTGCAGATGGTGTTTAGGTAATATCCTACAACTGGAGTGCTGAGTTACTGCCCCAGGGTGTTATCTAAGGAATATCTTGCTGGAAAGAAGAGAATAAAAATCAGGACTTCCTCCATCTTGCTTGGTTTGGAAAAAAAACAACTCTTCCTTTAAAAAAATTTCCATGCTGCTGCTGTCAGGACTGTTTAAGTCGTGGTCCTGGCTGGTTTGAGTTGTAAAATGCAGACATTTGCTTTTCAGCTGCTCTATAACAGCACTGATCACTGTCACCAACCGTTAGATTTAAACCGACTGCGAAGGGCTCAGTGAGTCCCGGGCCAGAGGTTGCTACAAAACAGAGCTGGTTTTTTTCATCAAGTGTGTCCAGTCTGGAATGCAGAGCAATGACGGGATACAGCAGCGTATCCGCGCTGTTCACGGCAAGCTGAAGCAAGGACAGATTGCCAAATGACATTTGCTCTCAGAAACCACGCACGGACTTTGTTTGGGTTACATCAGCAGGTGATGACTGGCCAAGTGGTGGGTCCAAAGTGACAAATTTTGGAATGAGGGGAAAGTAAGTGACCCCTGTACAGTGAAAGCAGGCAAGCTGGTGTTCTTGTCCTCCCTGGAAAGGTCAAGCTTGTGTCCGGTTCTCTGTCTTATGGGGCGCTTCACCTTGCTGAACTCTTGCTCTCCTACCCTTAGGTACACTTCTAAGGGACCAGTTGTCTATGCCATCTTTCTGATCTGGCCTCGGGACAACGTTTTGGAACTGTCCTCACCCACTCCATCCCCAGCCACAGAAGTAAGGAACTCGAAAAAAAGATGACATATTCTGAGAGCCCACCTTGGGCATGGGTGGGCTGGGAAGTCCAACCTGGCTTCATTTGGAAACTGGAGAGAGTATGGAAGTTGTCATCCCATGCTTCTTGTTCTGGGGTGCTCTGGCTTCCCTCCAGATCCTTGCAGCATCCTAGGTTATTCTCCAGGCTTTAGCCCACTGTTCAGCACAGAACATTGGCTACGACTTGCCAGGACAGGCTCATAGTCTGCCGTAGAACAGGCAGAGACACTTTTCCCCCAGAGTCTTTTGGTCCTGTTGACCCAGGGAGGTGAAATAAACAACAAGCCTCACACATAGAAGGGGTCACTGGTATTCCATCTCAGATTCAGACGAGGTACACTGGTATTACATCTCAGATTCAGACCAGGTACACTGGCCCGCTCGTTGCCAACGCAGTTGTGAGTGACGCAGATGCTCGAGTGCCCTTTGCCCTAGACAAACAGAGGCAAAGCCTTCTCAGTAGGAAAAAAAGAGACAAACAACAAACTAGAGTCAAATGTTTGGCCGCAAAACATCCCGTGTGTTCCCTTTTGTGCGCTGAGTGCTGGGTGGAAATGTGCAGGACGCTTTGGATGCCTGGGGAGGGCTGTACAGAGACTGGAATCATGTTTTGGGGTGTCCAAACGGACAGTACCTGTGCGAGCTATGACTGATGTCTCCCTGCCCTCCTCTGCAGGTGACGATGTTGGGTTTTGCAGGGACTCTGAAGTGGCAGAAGTCCCCCGGTACAGGACTGCTTGTAACTTTGCCCTACATGCTTCCATCTCCTCTGCCTCCTCAGTCTGGCTGGACTGTTAAGCTGGAGGGTGTGGAGTGACGGCTGCGGGATGAGAGCAGCCATCTGCCCCTGCCTTCCTTTAAACTGAGTCCAAGAGGATTTTTCCTTTGTTGTCAAATAAATTGTTTTTCTCTTAAGAGAATCTCTTCTAATCCTTTTTGTCTGTAAGTGATCTGTGTGCCACGTTTGGCAGCAAAGGACTGACCTCTCTGCAGTGGGAAGTTGGGATTCCTTCGCAGTGTTCTGCAGGGATGTGACGGCCCGTGAGCCAAACATCTACACATGGAACAAGAAGGTTTTTGATGTAAAGCTGGGCTTCAGGACAGGTGTTACTGCTTCAGTGCTGTGGCTAGACAGACTCAGAGTTGGTGGGAGACTGAACGGAGCTGGCATGGGGCAGTTACAAGGACCGGTGCCGGGGTGTCAGGCCAGGCCACGTGGTGCCAAGGTACAAGTGCGTGAAGCTGACAGGTCACGCAGCCCAGAGGGTGTGTGTCTGCCAAGGAGGAGATGCACACGTTAATGGCGGGAGGATGTGGACTGTCAGAGCAGCTCACGGGACATCGAGCAGCGGGAGCTGCGTCCGTGTTCATGTGCACGTAGCCAGTGGTGGTGAGGTCCACACCTCCCAGGTGGGAGCAGGCCCTGCCACTTCCCTGGCTTAATTGCTCATGGAAAATAATGTTGATAACCAATGTGATATTCTTACATGTGGAATCATAGAATCATGGAATGGTTTGGGTTGGAAGGGACCTCAAAGATCATCCAGTTCCAACCCCCCTGCCAGGGGCAGGGACACCCTCCACTACACCAGGTTGCTCAAAGCCTCATCCAGCCTGGCCTTGAACACTTCCAGGGATGGGGCAGCCACGACTTCTCTGGGCAACCTGGTCCAGTGCCTCACCACCCTCAGAGTGAAAAATTTCTTCCTTATATCCAATCTAAATCTCCCCTCTTTCAGTTTAAAGCCATTGCCCTGCGTCCTGTCACTACATGCCCTTGTAAAAAGTCCCTCTCCAGCTTTCCTGTAGGCCCTTTGGGTACTGGAAGGCTGCAGCCTTCATGACGCCTTGCATGTGATGGGCATGTTCTAATGAAGACCAGCCATGGTGCCACGGCAGATTCCTGCATATGATGGACTCGCATGGAAATAGATACTCAACGAAGGTGCCTTGTGTTACTTTGGTATTGAGTGAAACCGTTATCACATTCTTCCATCACAAATAAATCTAATGAAGGGGTCTAGAAGAAATCAGCTACAGAAAATCATAATCTAACACAAATCCGTTAACAAACTTTTATTATATTCTGGTGGAGACAGCCGTAAGCAGGAGAGTTCCTGCTCTCATGTGGATTTAGCAGCAAAGCTGCTGTTCTGAACCGAACCTCCCACTCCCGCTGCCTCCGTGAAGCAAGATTTCCTGCGCCAACACCGAACTTCTCCAAAAAGGGTTGAACGATGCCTACTTCAATCTCCAAACTCCTCATGGTGGCACGTTTCTGCGGCACAGTTGGCGTGAAGGCCCCGCGCCATTGCACCCAGCCGTTATTTTGTGCGGAACGGTCGGAGTTCAGCGCAGGCTGGGACACTCCGGAGCTGGCGTCGCGGGAGCCGTTACTCAACAGACAAACAACGGTCCGTGCTGACGAACGCGGGCGGATTTCAGAGAACTGGCACTGCCGCCGGAGGCAGGAGCATCACCCCGGCTCCGGTGATGACCCCGTTACGGACACGGGGAAGGGAAAAAGGGACAACAGCCATGGCCTTTTTGTCTCCTGACCTCTGGCACGTGGAACGAGCCCATCCAAAGCAAACACGCCGTGTTTATTCAGCGGCACGAGCCAGCGGCGAAGCCACGGTATAAGGAGGCGGCTGCCGAGCGGCCGCGCAGTGCCGGCACCGGTACCGCAGCGAAACATGCCGCAGTGCGCCACCGGCTCGCTGCCGCGGGACGGCCCGCGGGGACAGGTGCGGGCCGGGGCTCTCCCGCTGCCCGGGCAGCGGCAGGCGCAGGGGCCGCGGGCGGTGGGGAGGGGGCGGCCGGGGCCGCCGGTTGCGCGCGGAGAGCGCGGCACTCACGTGACGCTACAGCCACGCCCCCCTCGAGTCACGTGTGAGGGGCGGGTCACGTGGGAGCGGGCGGCCATGGCGGCGGCGCGGCGGGTGCTGCCGCGCTGGGCGGTGTCGCTGCGGCCGGTGAGCGGCGGCGGGGCCGGGCCGGGGTCGGCGGGCGCGGGGCCGCGCTGACGCTCTCCCCTCCCTCTGCCCGCAGGTCAGCGCCGCGGCGGCGAGCGGCGCGTTCCCGAGGCGAGTGAAGGTGGTGGAGGTGGGGCCGCGGGACGGGCTCCAGAACGAGAAGGTACGGGCGGGCCGGGCTCCCCCCGGGGGGCTCCCGGGCCCCGCAGCACCTCACGGGGGGGGGGCCCAACCAGATACCCGTAACCTGCCACTATGCCCCGATGGCAATTATATTTGTGTGAAAAATGCTGGGTTTTGGTGTTGAAAGACGAGGGGGTTTTGCAGTGGTGGAAAAGGTTATTGTGGAAATAATGACTTGAGGCCATTTTTCTTTTCTTCTTCTTAGAATGTGGTGCCCACACCGGTGAAAATCAATTTGATCAATATGCTGTCGGAGACAGGGCTTCAGGTTATAGAGGCCACCAGCTTCGTTTCTCCCAAGTGGGTTCCTCAGGTCAGTATTGAAAGAGGATTTACAATTGTGTGTTATAAAAATGCCTGATAATTGGTTGGAATCCAATGAAAAGATTTTGCTTGCTCCAAAATCCTTGTAACCCGGCAAATAAAGGAGCTTGCAGGATCCCAGCCCTCCCCTTTGGACCCTGCGAAAGAGCAAATGTGCAGCTCAGGTACAAACAGCTGGTTGTGCACATGTCAGCCCTGGATGGCTGAACTATGATCCCTCGCTGGGTGCAATGCTGTTTGCCTTTTAGAGGCCCATTTCTCTTATTCCTAAACATTCCTGTTCCCATTATAAAAAAGAAATCAAAAAACTTATTTTATAATTTGCGGAAGTGGATGTTGTCCCCCTTAGAAACCTTTCCTTGTTTACTTTGCAGATGGCTGACCATACTGAAGTCATGCAAGGAATTAAGAAGCTGCCTGGTATTAGTTATCCCGTGCTGACCCCAAATCTGAAGGGATTTCAGGCAGCGGTAAGAGACGGCAGCGTCCAAGCGTTCACAGTGTGCGGGGCTGTGGTGAGGGGTGGAAAATGCACCTTCCTTCTGGCATTGTAGCTCCTTCACAAGGGATCATGTTACTGGGGAAATAGAAACCTGAAAATGCCTTGATGCATTTTCTATTATTAAAAAAAAAAAAAGGTGATCTGTTTTAATCGACAGTGACACTTTCAGTCTTCTCTCTGTGTCCTACAGCTCTCCTGACTACATCCAGCAGATGGAGCGTTACGGCCGCGTCTATACATGTCGTTGTGTTTTTGTTGTAAAATGAACTGAGGAAAGAATTGGGTTATTTGGGGGAAAATTGGGAAAAAAAAAATTTTTGTACAAAATGAGAGGACCGTAGTCAGAGTTGTGCTCGTCATTTCCCTTGCAAGGGAAACCAGCTCACTTTAATTGATGTTTTCTGTTGGCAGGTGGCAGCAGGGGCCAAGGAAGTGTCGATCTTTGGAGCAGCATCTGAGCTCTTCACCAAGAAGAACATCAACTGCTCCATCGAGGAGAGTTTGGAGAGATTTGGTGAAGTGATGACGGCAGCGAGAGCAGCCGACGTTCCCGTCCGGGGGTGAGGAGTTCCTGCCATGAGCTCAGCATGGGGAGATGGGACTGCTTGAGGTTCTCTCCTTGGAGTCCAGCTCTTGCAGCACCGAGGAGTGGGATTTCTTTTACACTTCACCTTTTCTGGGGGGTCTCTCTCTGCCTGGGTGGGTGCCAGCAGATGTGAGCTCAGGGCGTCGAGGAGCATTAATTTGGAAGCGCCACCACACTAACAGGGCTTGAGAGCCTGGCTTGGTGCAAAGCCTGTACCACTCCTGACAGTTTATGCCCTTCCAAATGGATTCACCCTTTGTGTGATTGTTCTGTCTTCGGCTTTACCGAATGATCCAAAATAATACTGGCGTCTTGGCAGGCATTCTGCATGGGAGTGCGTAGATCCACAAACCGAACAGTCCTGTGTGCTCCTCATCTGGGCAAATTTTTCTTGTCCATGGAAGAAATAATTGTGGAAGAGTTAATTGTGTGAGCTTTGCCTACTGGACTGATTTTTAGAGTGTGAAATTACTTCTTCCATTGTGTGGAGCGTGCAAGGTGCAGCTCAGGTCCTGACTAATTTGGTGGGTGTCATCTCACTTGGGTTCTCCGGCTAAAAGCGCGTGGTTTTTTTAACCGTAGATACGTTTCCTGTGTCCTCGGGTGTCCCTATGAAGGGAAGATTTCTGCAGCTAAAGTTGCAGAGGTGAGTTCATCATAAATATAACCACAATTCACGAGAGGTTTTTGGGTCCCTTTTCTGGATGTGAACTGGGCACTGGGGGCTGGAGGATGTGTCAAACCGTTAAACTGGAGACTAGGGAAGGTTCCAGCTAGCTGAAATGGATGAGGGAATTCAGGGAGAAGAGTCTGTTGTCTCCGTGGCAGTATGCCCCAGGGAAGCATAGTCTGATTCCTCTGTGCAGCGGGTCTCCAGCTCTGGGGAAGGGAATGACAAAGCTGCTTTTTCAGTTGCAACCTTGGCTTGTGAACAGGTCTCAAAGAAGATGTACTCGATGGGGTGCTACGAGATTTCCCTCGGCGACACCATTGGCATCGGGACCCCAGGGAGCATGAAGGAGATGCTGACAGCAGTCATGAAAGAGGTGCCAGTTGGGGCTCTGGCTGTTCACTGCCACGATACCTACGGGCAAGCTCTTGCCAACATCTTGGTAGCGCTTCAGGTGAGATTCTTACTTTGAAGTGTAGCATCTTTCCTCAGGTTTCTTCTGTGCTTGCTTGTGAGCCGTGGATTTGAGGAGCAGGACCGCAGTTTGCCTGTTAAGAGGAGTTTACCGATGGTGGTTTTGTTTGCAGATGGGTGTTAGCGTGGTCGATGCGTCCGTCGCTGGCCTCGGAGGCTGCCCCTACGCCCAGGGAGCATCAGGAAACGTTGCTACGGAGGACTTGGTGTACATGCTGAACGGCCTGGGGATCCACACGGTGAGCGGCACGGTGGCTCCGTTTGGGTTCAGCGGGGATTCGGACGTGGCCCAGGGAGCCTGAGCGTGGCGGGTGCAGCTGCAGGATCACTGGCTCTGCCGTGCAGGTCAGCCAGGCCGTGCCTTGTGCCACATCAGTCCCACCCCGACCCGCCGGGAGCATTTCGGTGCTCTGTGATTTGACCCTCACTCTCGGAATCACACTAGTGAGCAGCAGACAAAAATCCCTTGAGGCTCCCTCACCCCCTGCTAGTCTCTCCTAGCGGTGCCAGTTGTTACTGGGCAGCTTTACGTGGCAGAACCGGTACCAAGGTGTATCGTGTCTTTTTTCCCATGAAGGGTGTGGATCTGCAGAAGCTGATGGACACAGGCACGTTTATTTGCAATGCTCTCAACAGAAGAACCAATTCCAAAGTGTCCCAGGCGTCTTGCAGACTGTGATGCTGAATCGAGTTTCTCCTTGGATCAAGAAGCAAGCAAGGATCTTGTTGGCCAGGTTTCCCCTCTGCTCTGCTGCCTCTGATCTTCAGGGCTCCTTCCAGGCTCAGTGCTTGAGAGGAAATGAAGTGCATAATCCACTAGAACCTATGAAGAAATGAAAAAAATGAGAACACTGTATTTAACCTCGAAGATGTTCACCGTTTGCCTTAGGGAAGGGAGGATGCAGGCAGGCTGAGGGAGGAGTGGTGGCCGCACCACTCGCCTTTCCACGGAGGACAGAGAGCTGTGGGCTCTGGCACCAGCTCAGAGCAGTGTCTGGTAACTTCTACCTCAAGAGCGTGTTGCCATGAGCTACCAGCAGAGGAGAAACCACAGCTCTCCCAGTCAGGCTGGACCCTTCTTCCCTTCTCCCTCCTCGCTGTGAATGTTGAGACTGAAATCAAGAGGTTCCCCTTCGTAATCCAAGCGTCAAGGGGCAGCCTGGGACCTTCTGTCTTAGCATTTAGGGATTGCAATGAAGGACCGTATCTGTTGTAAGATACTTCTGAATATTAGGAATGACAAACACATTATTTAATATTCTAAGCTATTAGAAATTTGGGTTACCTAAGCCAGTTAAAGAGCTGGTTTGGTTCCCAGTGCCTCTTCTACCAGCACTCAACGTGGAAATGCTGCATCATTATGGGCTGTAGCCCATCCCCTGAGAGCAGACAGTGTGAAACACGCTTATTCTGTACGCACCTGTGGACGGGTGCTCGGGAAGTCGATTTATTTAATTTATTGGGAGACGGGGGACCGGCACAGAAACCGTGTCCTCCGGCGGGGCGGGTGGGTTTGCAGCTGCACGCGGCGCCTTTCTCCGGCCGTTCCAGCGTGCTGCGGAGCGGACCGTTCCCCCGAGTCTGTCCACATCCCTGGAATAAGCTGGAACAAGGAAATAAACCCCGACGCTGAAATAAACCGGAGTCGGTGAATCACGGGCGGGTTGGGGCGCGGGGCTGTTCCGTCCTCCCGCCGCCAGGGGGCGCTGCGGAGCGAGTCGCTCGTGGCCCCGCCCTCCCCTGCGGCTGGCCAATGGCGGCTCGCAGCCCGCGCATGCGCGCCCGGCGGGTTTTTTGTCCCCGCCGCCGGCCCGTAGCTGAAGCGGCGGTGACGCGTTTCCATGGGAGAGCGGTGCGCGTGGCACCGCGGGGGCGGGCAGCGCGGCCGCGCCTTAAAGGGGCCGCATCCGACGTGGGGGATAGAGCGAGCGCGGCGGCGGGAGGCGACCGGAGCGGCAGGTGAGAGGCCGGGGGCTGGCGAGCGGGCAAGCGGGGAGCCGTGCTGCCGTGCCCCGCCTTAGCGCGGAGCTCCCGCGGCTGTCCCGGCCCCGCGGGTAACCGCAGCCCCGCAGGTGCCCGGTCCCGGTCCCGCCGGCCCCTGCCCCGCTGCCGGCTCGCCTGCCCGGTGCAAAGCAGCGGTGTTTTGCCTTCCCAGCCCTCACCCGCCTGGCTCGGCCCCGGGGCCGGCAGCGCGCACGGGGCGGGTCAGGGTTCGGTTTTCAACCGGGAGCGCGGCCGGAGTCACCCGGGTGGAAAATCCCTGCGCCGCCTCCACGTGCCGCGGTGAGAAAGCGGATTCTCCCTCCGACCCGGTGGGCGGGGGCTGCTGCTCGGTTCCCAGGGACAGGGGCTTTCTGGCCGGTTGTTTTCCAGGTTTTCCTTTTTTTTTTTTTTTTTTTTCCCCAGCTGACGTCCCCGTGCTCCGCAGTGACCCGGTGCCCGCTTTCGCGGGAAGCCGGGCAGGAGCGGGGCCAGCGCGGGGCCCGGGGAGGGAGGCTGGAGGGAGCGCTGGGGCTGTGGCGGAGAGGAGGTTGCAGAACTGGAGAAGAAGAAGCGAGGAACGGGTGGAACAGGGCAGAGCTGGTGCCCCGCGACACCGTTAGGTGACTCCCTGCCCTTGTGCCGAGGGGTGATCACTGGAATTCACTGGATTTCACCGGAAGAACAAGGGGTTCCGTGTCCGGGAGCTGTGAACCACGTCGGCAGGGTGTGCTACCACCTGCCCTGCGTGTTCCTTCCCGGATGCTGACCTGGCACAGGGAGGGACCTGGAGGCAGTGCTGACGTGACAGTGCCCAAGTCCTGCCTGCCCAGTCCCAGGGCCCCTGGCTGTCGTGCTCACCCCAGAACCCCTGCAGCGCTCCGCACTGAAGGGCCTTTTCTCCCCCAGGGAACCATGGCAGAGAAGATCCTGGTGACCGGTGGAGCCGGCTACATTGGCAGTCACTGTGTACTGGAGCTGGTGGAGGCTGGCTATGTCCCCGTGGTCATAGACAACTTTCGCAATGCCATCCAAGGTACGGAGAACCTTCACCCCATCCCATCCAAGGGGCTCAGCCCCTCTCAGCCTGCGCCAGGACCTCCAGCCATCCCAGTGCTTCACCCCCTTCCGTCTCACCAGGGGCAGACGCGCTCCCCGAGAGCCTCCGGCGTGTGCAGCAGATCGTGCACCAGCCCATCCTCTTCCAGGAACTGGACATCACCGATGAGGCAGCGCTGCAGGAGCTCTTCAGTAAGGTGGGAGCCAGAGCTGCGGTGCCCCAGGGTGGCCTCATGGGCTCCAAGGGGTCAGAGGGGTTTGTGCCGGAGGTGGGATCCAGGGGAGAGGTGGACTGGGCAGGAGCTGAGTGGGGAGGACAGTGCTGAGGAAGTGTTGTGACCGGCAAGTGTTCCTCTGGGCCATGGAGACCACACGGGATGGCTGAATGAAACTCCTGGGGAGATTTCTGTCCGGAGCTTCTCTCTATCGCCGTGGCACTAACTCCAAGCTCTTCCTCCCTCTGCAGCACCGTTTCTCTGCCGTGATGCACCTTGCAGGGCTGAAGGCAGTGGGGGAGTCTGTGCAGAAGCCCCTGGAGTACTACAGGGTGAACCTCACCGGGACCATCCGGCTGCTGGAGGTGAGCGGCGCCAGCAGGCAGTGTGTGGTGCTTGGGGCTGCACGGATGCTGGGTCACTGGCACTGGGTGTCATCCTGCTCTGGAGTGGCTGTGCTGACTGGCAGCCTGGTCCCTGCAGTGCTCCCCATGCCCAGGCTCTGTCCCAGGGGTGTGATGGTGCCTGCATGGTGGGAGCTGCCGCCTGCGGAGGGCTGAGCAGTGCAGCTGAGCTGGAGAGCGCGGAGCTCGCTGGCTCAGTGGTGGCTGGTCCCTGCTCCTCAGACCATGAAAGCCCACGGCGTGAGGAACATCGTGTTCAGCAGCTCTGCCACTGTCTACGGAGACCCCAAGTACCTGCCCCTGGATGAGAACCACCCAGTTGGAGGCTGCACCAACCCCTACGGCAAATCCAAGTACTTCATCGAGGAGATGATTCGAGACCTCTGCAAAGCAGAGAGGGTGAGGAGCTGCCCCGAGGCGTGTAGGGCAGAGAACCAAGGTCTTTTCCCACTGAAGTGTGCTGGGAGACCAGGCAGTGCTGCACAGCACTACACCCTCCCCAGGCAGCCATGGTTGTGTGTCTCCCCAGGACTGGAACGCTGTTGTCCTGCGCTATTTCAACCCCATCGGTGCCCACGAGTCAGGCATGATTGGAGAAGATCCTCAGGGGATCCCGAACAACCTCATGCCCTACGTGGCACAGGTACCACCCCACTGCAGGCTCTGAGGACCCCCAGGCTCACAGTGCCTGTGTGGGGCACAGGCTGACAGGGCTTTTGCGGGCTTGTCCCTCTGTGCAGGTGGCAGTGGGATGCCGGGAATTCCTGAGCGTGTTTGGGAATGACTACAAGACAGATGATGGAACAGGTGTGTTGCAGAATAGGTGAAGGAGAGACACCCCATCCCCTGGGGCAGCCAGCGCAGCTCCCCAGCCCGGCTGCGCCCCAGGCAGAAGGGCTTCACGCTCACACTCCGTGTCCCCACAGGTGTCAGAGATTACATCCACGTCGTGGATTTGGCCAAGGGCCATATTGCTGCTCTGAAGAAGCTCAAGGAGAACTGCGGCTGCAAGGTACTGAGGGCTGTTGTCTGGGGTGCGGTCAGCCCTGCCAGGGCTGTGGGGCTGGGCCAGGGCCAGGCTTTTGCAGCCCTGCAGAAGCTAAAAGGGGCCTGGCCTTTCTCCCCTTGTGAAAGAGGCTGACCAGTGTCCCTTGTTCTCCCTCCAGATCTACAATCTGGGCACAGGGACCGGCTACTCCGTCCTGCAGATGGTCCGGGCCATGGAGAAAGCCTCAGGGAGGGAGGTAAGGTCTGACCTGCAGCCTGCAGGACCAGGGGCAGAGAGCCAGCTGCTCCCACAGGTCCCCCCTCGCCACCCCAAGCCATCACTGCCACAGCAGCCCTTGTGCCTGTGTCTGTGGCACCTACTGGCATCGATCCCTGAGCTCCCAGGCCTCGGATGAGTCCCCTCTGCTGAGAGCCAGGAGCCCCCACACCCCATGGTGCTGCTTTCCCTGCAGATCAAGTACAAGATCACGGGCCGGCGGGAAGGAGACGTGGCCTCCTGCTATGCCAACCCGGCGCTGGCCGAGCGTGAGCTGGGCTGGAAAGCTGCTTTTGGCCTGGACAAGATGTGTAAGAGCATCCCCTCTCCCCAGCATGCTGTGTGCTGCCCCCCTTCGGGGCCACCCCTCACCCCTGTGCTCTCCCCTGCAGGTGAGGACCTGTGGCGGTGGCAGCTGCAGAACCCCACAGGCTTCAGCAAGAACTGAGCCGTGGCCCGAGGGCTCGGCTGGCTGCCGTGGGCTGCTCTGGGCCACCCTGCCAGCCTCCCCCTGCAGCCCCAACGAGGCTGCCATCATCCAGGGTGCAGTTCCAGCTCCCTCTCCTGACTCTTGCATGGGGCAGGAAGGCAGGAGCATCCCTCGCCACTCCACTCATCCTCATCCCCCAACTCCTTTACATCTCGTAGAGCAGAAATACAAGGAAGAACAGAGCTAGTGCCTGGCTTTGGCACCCAGGGAACAAAATCCCCTCGTGGGACTGTACAGGGGCTCGTGGCAGCCCCACCAAGGGAGAAGGTGCTTGACTGGGTCCTGCTGCCATTGCTAGAGTTGCTCCTGAGCCCTCCCTCTGCCCTTGGGAGTGGCCACATCCAGCACTGAAACATCTGAGTCCTGTTGAGTCCAAACTGCAGAGGAAACCACCTGTTTCCTGCTGCACCCCAACCCATCCAGCTCGGGGAGTAGAGGAAGTTCCCCATTGTGCCAGGAGGAGGCTGGGGCACCCACTGCTCCCCACCCTGGGCAGAGAGAGGGCTGCTCAGCACCTACCTCATGGCCTTGGGCCCCAGGAACCCCCACTCCCACCATGACCAGTCACAGCCCAAGGCCACCATGGCTCAATTCCATAGCCCAGCTCCCTGGGGTGAAGGCCCCATGGCTGCCAAGGGCTTTCTTCCCCATGCCTTTTCCCTTGTCCCCTGGCACGGTTTTGGGGGCAAGTCTCATCTCCCACATGCTCCTGCCGAGCCGGGGGAGCCCCTGCCCATGGCTGTGCCAGCCCTGGGCACAGCTGGTGTCCCCTGGCTGCACACAGCCCCTGCTGCCGTTCGATTTGGCTGGTGCCCAGTTGCCTGTGGCAGCCGCTTCCCTAATCACATTGCCAAAGGCTGCCCAGGAGAAGGCTCTGCTCAGCTGTCAAATACTGGTCCTATTTATTACTGGTGGTTCTAACGGCTTCGTCTGGCAGCGATGACGCAGGCAGCCTGGTCTGCTGTCCGTTGGGTTAATAACTTATGCTACTAAATTGTGAATTGAGCTTTTGATTTGTTTTTAAATCAACTTCCTTACTTTCTAAGTGGCAGCTCTGTTCTGCTTCCCCTGAGCTGGAGCTGCTGCCCCCAGAAACGGCACCCTGGGGCCTCGTGCTGATCCGCTCCCCCCGAATCTCCGTGACCGAGGGGCTGACGGCGCTTCCTGCCCAGCCACCAATGACGCCAGCACAGCTCCGGGAGAGGTTTAGGATTTATTTAACCTTGTATCTGACTCTGTGGAACACACACACAAAAAACCCCAAACATTTACAAGGAAGACAAAAGAGAAGGGAAAAAAAAAAAAAAAAAAAAGCTGTATTGAGGAATGGAGAGAAGCCGTTCTCCCTCCCGGGTCCTCAGCACGGCCCCGGCCAGGCGCGTGCTGCTCAGGCAGGGAGCGAGCAGGAATGCTCTGCAAAGGGGCCAGGGTGGCCACTTGTGCCATGCCCAAGGACGGCCACGAGTCCTGGGCCCCCACCAGCCCCCGCTACGCACACAGTTCCAGTTCACAGTCAAACAGGTCCGTCTGTCCGTCCACCAGCCCTCGGGTAACCGCAGGGAGCGGTGCTCCCGTCCCAGCCCACCCCTCGCGCCTCCCCACCCACCGAGCGCGGGCGGAGGACACAGCAGCTTTAAAACAGACAAAGAAGAACCAGCAGGACTGAACCCCAAAAGCAAGGGGCAGAGCCAGGCTCCCCCTGATGCCAGCAGCAGATTTGCTGGTTTAAGACTTCCTAAAGAGGGGCAGGAACCCAAACCCCAACCCGAGAAACCAACCGAGAATGGGCCCAACACATCCGACTCTCCGGAGAGCGGGTTATTGCTTTGCACATCCCTGGCAGGGAGGGCACGGCTGGAGCCAAGGCCCCCTCACCTGCCCCCCGGAGCAGCCCTCACCTTCAGGGAGGTACCAGCCCTGGCACCATGAGCCCAGCCCCAGCCACTGCTGGCCATGGGGCACCGGGCAGAGGGTCTGTGGGACGAGGGGCCGGACAGGGCATCGACCCACACGGAGCCAGAGCACACGGGAGGGAGTGACAGCCCTGGGGCCAGCTGGGGTTTGGGGGCTAGTTTTTAAAAGACATGTACAGCTCCAGCCCCGCAGGGCCCAGCAGTGCCGTGGGCTCAGCCCATGGAGGAGAGGAGAGGCGAGGAGAAGGGCAGCGCTGCTCAACAGCAAGTGCCCTCGGCGCTGCGGGAGGGGAGGGGGCGGCCAGGGGCTCACCCGTGGAGGAGACATTCAGGGCCCTGCACCCAGGGAGCTGTTCTGCTGGGGGGGGACGATCCCGGCCCCGCGCCCCAGCCAGCCCCAGCCACCGGCACAGCCAGGCCACCGCTCGAGGAGGACAAGCTGTGGCTGCAGCCCCCAGCCAGGCGGGCGAGGGACCCCAGGGAAACCTCTGATTGTACGTGGAAAGGCCAGCAGAGCCCGCAGCCCTCGCCGTGGGGAGCACAGAGACCCCTGCACTGCCCCGTGGGATGGGGCGCAGCGGCACCCGGGCGTTCGATGCTGGTGAGATGATGGCTGGGAGCAAACCTGCGTCCTCCAGCTGTGCCAGCCTGGACCTGGAGCCATCCCTGGGGGCCGGGGGCCTCTCCTCGCCTCTCCTCTCCCTCCCCAAGCCAGCTCGAGTCCAAAGGGAAGGAGAAGTAGCAGCAAGAGAGACGTTAAGGACCGGGCCAGCACCGGGCAGGCTCTGTGGCAAAGCCGCTCGGACACCGGCTGTAAACGGCAGCGCTTTGGGGGTCTGAGGGCGCAGAGCTGGGCAGAGGGAGGGAGAGATGCCCCTGGGACCCCCAGCCGGGCTGAGGAGATTGTAAAAGCAACAAGAGGAGGAGGAGGAGGAAGGAGGTGATTATCTGGAGGAGAGCAGAGCTGCCACGAGCCGAGGGCTGAGGCTGCTGGAGCGCGGGGCGAGCCCGCGGGGAGTGTGCGTGTGCGACAGGGCGGGGGCCGGGGCCCCGTGCCAGGAGGTGCAGGAGCTGCACGGACACCTTTCCGCCAGCCCCGGGAGACGGGGCAGCCTTTGGTGGTACCGGCCCAGAGCAGAGCCTCTCCCCTGGGCCTTCTGAGGCGCTCGCAGGAGAGTCCCGGGTTCCTGAGCTCCGATGGAAAACCCGTGAGTCGCCCGAGCGGAGGCCGAGAGCAGCCGCGGAGAGGACGGGCCGAGGGCAGAGGAGGAGCACGGGCTGCTCTGGGCCATGGAGGGCTCTGGAGGGTGCCCCAGCCCTGCCCTGTGCCCGCGCTGCTCCTCACACCGCACGGGGGCACATCCCACCCCTAACACTGTTACAAAAAAACCCAAACCAAAACAAAACAAAAAACCCTCACCCGCGCCATGCCAGACCCACACACCGCAGTGCCTGAACGGGGAGCCGAGGGGACGGTGACCCCACAGAAACTGCCTGGAGCAAGAGGAGGAGAGAAAAGGCCACTCGCAGACTCGCCTTAGACAGCTCCACTCTCAGCTCCGAGAGCAGCGGGGAGAGACGGGGCACCCCCAGCCGGAGAGGACGCGGTGCGAGGAGACGGGGAGAGGCGGGGAGCGGGGGTGCGGCGGGAGGTGCGGCAGGGTGCCATGGCTTCCGTTGGCAGCAGACGGGTCACGGGGAAAAGAGCGGCGGCTGCGACCTCGGCACCCTTCCCTGCGACAGTCTCGATTGGCTCCGCTTAGATCCGGGGCAGCAGCTTCTCGATGAACTCCTTCACCGCCATCATCTCCTGCGGAGAGCACGGAGCCCGTCACGCCTTGCCCCAGGGATGGGGACACGCGGGCTGCGCAGCCTCCCCGCAGGGAATCCGGGAATAAACACACATCTCACGTGTTCCGGACTCCGCAGTCTCCCTGCCCTGCCCAACCCACCGTGCTGGGGTCAGTGCCAAGGGCAAGACCAGCCCCTGACACCCCGTCCCCTCTCCCTGCCCCGAGGCACTGACCTGAGGACAGGAACTGTGCATCACGCCGGGGTAGGTTTTGAACTGGACCTTGGTGGGGGTGACGACGGACTTCAGCTTCTCAGCAGTGAGGGCCCCGAAGCGGACAGGGATCATGGGGTCCATCTCCCCGTGGCACTGCAGGATGGCAATGTCCTTGTTCACGCCGTTATTCGCTGCCTGCAGTGAGGAAGGAAGTGCTCAGGGGTGCCCACGAGAGGGGTGGCCCAGTGGGGAACGGGGCAGGAGCTTTACCTGTGTCCCCAACACGTCACATGAGCTCAAGAGGGCTGTGGGAGAGCTGCTGGCACGGGACCCCCTGGCCTGCCACCAAACACCTCCTCCCACGCTGCCACCACGACTGAGCTGCTGCCCAGCAGGTGCTAGGAGCCCCAGGGAGCAGCACAGCTTGCAGATGCCCACACCAGATCGGTGGCAGAGCCCTCATCTCTGCTGTGCCCTCACCTGCCCCAGGAGCAGGGAGGTGGGATTAAGCCCCCACCCCAGGCACCTCGTGCCTCACCTCCAGCAGCCCCAGGGTCGCTGCAGCCAACTCCAGATGGGAAAATCCACCCCCCCACACCAACCCTCCCTGCAGACACGCGGGCAGCGGCAGCGCAGGGTACCTGTGGGAAGGCCTTGTGCAGCGGGAGCCAGCAGCTGAGTGCCACGATGCCAGCCAGCTGGTGCTGGCAGGTGAGAGCCGTGTACAGCGACAAGGCACCGCCCTGCAGCGGGTGAGGAAGGTCTGTTAGTGCCACGGCGGCACCCGCAACCCCAGGGCACCCACCAGCCCTGGCTCGCCCAGCATCCACCCGCCTCCTCACCACTGATGCTCCCTTTGAGGGGTGTCTTCAGAGGGGGAGGAAGGGCCCCGACCCTCAGTCTGCTCCCCCTCAGCCCCCCCAGCCCAGCTCACCTGTGAAAAGCCCCCCAGGATGATGCGGTTGGGTGGGATCCCGTTCTTCATCTCGTGCTCGATAATTGCTTTAACTGGAAGATAGAGAAATGGGTCAGTGGAAGCTGGGGGGCTGAAGAGCAGCACCTGAGGCCTGGAGGTGCACACAGGACCCTCGGCACATCAGGGAGAGGCAGGTGCCAGAGGTCCCAGGAACTGAACACACTTGGCTTCAGCCAGGGAGGTGGTAGGTTGGGATCACAGGAGCAGAAAGGAAGGAGAGGTGGAAGGAACACATCTACTCCTGTCCCAGAGAGGTGCCCAGGAGCTCGGTGCTTTCCCCTCCCCAAAGCTTCTTACTGTTTTCTGCAGCTTTCTTGATCCCAGCTTCATCCTCAGGTGCATCCGGAGTCAACCCCATCAGATCAAACCTAGGCGAAGAAGCAGGGTCAGCCCCAAAACTCTCCAAGCACCCAGAGTGTGGGGAGGTGGGAGCGGGGTGTGCTCTGCCCTTCCCCTGATTCCTACAGGGCAGTGGATTTTGGCTCTTCAGTCCTCTCATCCCTCTCATGTCCCAAAATACACCCTCAAAGGGTCCCACCCGTCCCTGCCACCCAAAGCACTGACCAGGAGGGCATAACCATCTTCATGTTGAGGGTCACTGGGATCCGGGGCCTGCAGAGAAAACAGTTTGGGTGTTTTAGTTCAAGTGCAAGAGAAGAAAATCTGAGGCAAGGGGAGTGGGGTGACCGGCCCTCCCGCCAGCAGCTGCAGGACACCTCTCCCACGGGACAGCAGTGGGTCAGTGCCACCAGACCCAGCCTGGGGGCTGTAAGGTGACCCCAGGGATCATCCGTGAGCCTCGAGCAGATCCCGGCTGAGCTGGCAGCTCCAGGGCGTTGCCAAGCAGCTCGCCCAGGGAGGAGAACACCTGCATCCCTCTCCTGTTCGCTGCTGCCGAGCCAGGAGATGCTGACAGAGCGGCTGCCTCTGCTGCTGGGATGGGGCACGGGGAAGCTGAGGCCCTGCTGCCAGGGATGCTGTTGCGGCGGAGCTCTCCCAGCCTGGTGAGTGCCCCTCTGCACGGGCTGCTACCGACACTGGGGACACATCGGGGAGCATTTCCTTCCCTTCCCGCTGAGCCCCATCCTGCCTGACCAGGGGGATGGGGAAGGAGCTCTGGTGCTTTTGGCTTTCACTGCAGCCGTCGGGGAGAGGCAGAGGACAGGACAGGGGAGAAAACAGACTCAACGCAGCAGCCCCTGCGCTGATGGGCTCTACGGGAGCCACTCCGCCTGCAGGCATAGAACGTCAGGGCTGGGACCCTGAATGAAGGGCCACAGCAGGACAGCAAGCCTTACCGCACAGCCCCGCAGCCAGGTCAGGGCACAGGCCACCGTCTGCCTCCCCAGACAGCCTTGGCAGCGGGCACCAGCGTCACAGCCCCCCCAGGCCCTTCCCGAAGCAGGGATGGCACTTACGCGTGAGGGCAAATGTATTTCACATAGGGGAGGCGGATGGAGGAGAGAGCGTCAGCCCAGCTGTGCCTGCGGAGAGACGAGAGGAGGGAGTTCAAGGCTTGTCTTAGCATTTTGGAGGATGCTGGTGAAGATGAGGGATTTCCCCCAAGAACAGGTTTTTTTTCCCAGGCTGCTGGCCCCCTGCCCGTGCTCCAACATTATTCTAGCAGGTCCTGCCCATTCCAGCAGCCTGAATCCCAACAGGAATCCCCGACACAGATCCCCTCTGCGGCAAGGCACAGGCAGCACACAAAGCCCCGCGGATGGAGGCAGGGGAGCTGCTGTCAGCGAGGGAGGAGGGAGAACCGGGAGAACCTCCCGTGCAGGGAGAAGCCTTTTGTTACTGACGTATCTCGCGCTGTCCTCTACGGTGGCCTTGCCCGTTACAGAGATCGCTCCCGTAGACACAACCCGACTCCCAAGGACTGGAAAAGCCGCAGTGCTTATCTGCGTGCCTGAAAGCCAGCAGAAAATCAAACCCGCAGGAGGCGGGGGGCTGTCAGGCTGCCAGGATCATAAATATTCAAGTGCAGACAGCTGCTGGCCGGCGATTCCCTGCGAGGGTGGCACAGGCACGGCTGTCGGACCGAGCTCAAAGCTCCAGAAAAATACAGGAGCTGCCCCTGGGGAGAGCAGCGAACGGCCAGGCTCGGGCTCGCCTTTGGCGAACCAGGCGTCCCAGCCAAAGCCAGCTCCAGGAATACTCACCCCGTGTCTCCAAGGCCGTGTAAAAAAATGACCTGTTAAATGAAGCAGAAAAAAACCAAAAGGATTAGCAGGTGCGACAGCCGGTGGCCTGGGAGACATGCAGGGCTGGGCTCGCAAGGACGCGGCAAAAGGCCACTTAGTCACCAACTACGAGAGACTCAAAGAGGCAGGAATTAGCCAGTGCTAATGACAAGTCTCTGCAGCTTCCAGCACGATGGATGGGTGGAACAGGCGCATCACCATCATCATGCCGGAGCCTTCAGCTGCCGAGCGCAGCAGAGGGCCAGGGAGCGATGGATTGTCCCATCCTGTCCCGCTGGGCTGCACAGCACCACGCTGAGCGCAGGCCGAGCTTGCCAAGGACTCCCAAAACCCATCCCCACAGGCTTTTCATCGAAGGCCAGAGCAGAGGGAAGGCAGCCTGTGGGGCCCCAGGGAACAGCAAAGGATTTTCTTTGGGGGATTTGCTTTTAAAAGGTTGAATAGCCAAACCAGATCCAGCTCCCACTGACCACCCTGCAGATCCCAGCTGCCAGGCTGTGCCCGTGCTGCCACACTGGACCGAGCACCAGAAACAAAGAGCCCAGCCCAAAGGACAGCCATGTTTCCCCTTGCTGGTCCTGCATCCCCTTTGATGTACCAAGGCGTACATCTGAAGAGCTGAGGGACCACGGGCTCAGCTCCCGGCTCCTCTGAGCCCCGCGGAAGCAGCTCCTTATCTGCCACGCTGCCAAAAGGGAAGCAGGAGGTGAGGCAGGAGGGGTCCGGCCCTTACCGCGGCAGTCTCCCGCTCTGCCCCTGAGACAGTCACTGCGTCAGCGAGGAGGGGGACAGACATGTTGTTACCACACATACACCGAGAGGGACTCAGACACTGGCACCTGTGGGACAGAGGGACAGAGGTAAGGTAGGAAAATACTCCCCCCTTCTTCCCCCCTGGCAACAATTTGCCCCAGAGGGACCAGCTATTTTGGGGGGAAAATTAAAGAGCACAGGAAGGCTTTGATGTTTAAGCCCTCGGGACAGCCCTGCTCCATCTGCATCCCCAGCCTGGCAACACCAAAGAGCCAGGAAGCAGCCAACGCTTCCCACATCGCAGCACCAGATACGTGTGAGCGGGGCTGCGCGCGGGGTGCTGCAAGTGTTAAAATTAGCTCCTTCTGCTGCACCTCAAAGCCAAAGTTATTTCTGCGCCTCCAACGACGTGGGCAGAGGGCGGCTGGGCGGCACGCAGCCTCAGCATCCCTTCCCTGCTGCCAGCAGAGCCGAGGAGGAGCCTGACCCACATCTGCTCCGACAGGGAAGCAGGAAATGCCAGCCCTCGGCACGCAGCAGCACAGGCTTTATGGCGCTAATAAAAAGTCCAGCCCTCTTTTACAGAGCTGGTTTGGGATAAACCCAAGCGTTCCAGCCTGAGACCCCCTGCCAGAGCCTGCACCCCCCCTAGCAAGGCCATCCCCGTCCCTCCCCACCAGGCAGCCAGCCAGTGCCACCACCGCCATGGCCTCCTGCCAGCACGGAGGGCTGACTGTCACCTCCCGAATCCCGCCGCTCCGGCAGAGCTACCAGCCACCACGACACCACCTTCAGACACCACTGTCAACGCTGTACGTTCCCAGCCTGGCACAAATCACCAAAACCACGGCTCCTCAGGCCCTAACCCCGCTTACCGCCCAGGACTAAGTAGCTCAGCACACGTTTAGAGCTCTGCCATCATCTCCCAGCTACTGCCAGGAGCCAGATCCGACCCCACAGTCCGGTCGAGTCTTCACACCTCACAGCGAGCACTGTCCCTGGCAGGTTTTGGGCAGCACAGGACCACCTGAACCCCCCCAAGCTCCCGGTGCCCCAGCAGCCAGCCTTACCCAAAGGAAACAGCCGCCTCCTCTACCAGCCCGGGCCAAGACCCGCCCGACTCGTTCCACCAACTGCTCGTCAGCTGTTTTCCCCGACTCAAACGAAAACACCGGGCACAACAAGCTCCTCGGGTCGGGCAAACCTTGCGGACGCACGGCCCACGTGCTCGTGTGTACTCCAGGGTCAGAACAACCAGCGGGCAAACACGGCACCTGCCAAAAATCCTGCCGAGAGGAGCCACCAATAAAAGCATCTTCCGTCACAGACGGAGACGCCAAAACGCGCTCCCAGGGCAGACACGGACTCCGTCTCTGCCTTGTTCCCGGAGGCTTCGGGGACACGAGGGGTTTCGACCCCTCGGAGATACCCCTGGGGGGTTCCTGCCCCACGGCCGGGGTATCCACAGTGGGGTCCGCGGCGGCGGCCACCGCAGCCAAACCACGGCATGGGAAGGACAAAGCCCCCAGAACAGCCCCGTGCTTCCATAAGAGCATCCCTCACAAAAATATTCCCTTTTTACACACCTGTGCCCGATTCGGGTTGTTCCTGAGGCGGCCCCAGAGCTGTCGCACCCCGCACCCACCGGAGCGATGCCGGTGGGACACCCCGGGCCCGGCTCCGGGGTCCGTGATCACCCGTTACCAATGTCCCGCGGCCCCTCCCGTCCCCGCAGGCCCCGACCGGGAACCGGGGCAGCGCGGGGAAGGCAGCAGGAGGCGGGAGAAATCCCGCCTGGATGCGGATGGACCGGAGGGATCGCGGGGGCCCGAACCGCACCCGCCCGGCTCGGCCGCCCCGCGAGCCTCCCGCCTGCCCCGGCTAGAACGGGAACACCCGTTCTCCGTGGGAACGGGGCTTTTTTCGGGAGTTTCCTAACTGGGAGTGCGGAGGGCTCCGAGCGGTCCCCGGGAGGCCCCGGGCCGCGGGAGGAGGCGGGTGTCGGGCGGCTCCGCGCCGCGCGGAGCGGCCCCGTTACCGGCAGCGCGCGCTCCCGCCATCCCGAGCACGAGGCCGCGGAGCGCCGGGGCCCACCCGGGACCCGCCTTCAGCCACCTCTGCGGCGGGGTGTGGGGGGGGCCCGGAGCCCCGGATTTCCGACGGAGCCCGCCGAGCCCGGCCCGCGGCTGCACCACCCGGTGATCTCCCGCCCCGCTCCCCCGTTAAACGCCCCGGGGAAGCGGCTCCTCAGCGCGCCCCGGCCCCCCGCCATCCCCGCGGCGCCGGGAGGCGGCCCTGCCCTCCGCCCCGTCCCGTCCCCCGCCGCGCCCCGCTCCCGCCGCCCCGCACCTCTCCCGCGGGCCCGGCGCGCGCTCCTCCCGGTTCCCCCGACGCGCTCCCACCGGAACTTCCGCCCGCCGGGTCGCGGCCGGGGCAGCGCGGCGGAAGTGACGCGCGCCCGTCCCTCGGGGGCGGCCATCTTCGCAGCCAGCCCCGGGCCCGGCCGGGGCTTTAACGGCGAGAGGCCGAAGGAGGCTCCGGCCCCCGCCCCCGTTCCGGCCGCGCACCGAGCGCCGCCCCCCGCCCGCCACACCACCGCCGGTGACGGCCGCGGCCCGGAGCCGCCCCCGCTGCCGCGCGGAGGGCGGGGACGCGGGTGACCAGGCCACAGCACAGCTCGGCGCCTCGGCGCCTTTTATTGGCAGTCAGGGAAGGGAACGGCACCGGGCGTCAGCTCGACCGGTGTCCCGTTAGGAGAGCAGCCCCGCCGACGGCGGCGGGACCCCGCTGCCCTCGGCGGCCGCCGCCGTGCAGGTGCTGCGCGCGCTCGGCACTCGGCTTCCCAGCAAAGACCGCAACGGAAAGCGGATCCGACACCCTCCGGTGCTTTGGGAAGCCACTCGTGTCCCAGGCAGCCCATCGTGTCCGTACACGCGTACTGGAGCCTTTCGGGGGATTCCCGACAGCGCTGTTAGGAGATGAAGTGCGTCTGCGGGGTGATCTGCTCCAACTTGTGATCCGCTGGGTTTGCTGACGCCTCGTAATTGCAGATGGTGACTTCGTGGCGATGAGCCTGAATTAAGATTAAATGTGTTAGTCCAGAGGAAAGCAGAATTCAAGTTCCTCCTAAAACACCTACTGGCAAGAGCTAAGCTGGTTCCCATCTTACAGACTTTTCATCAACAACCTTTCCTCTCCACCCCCCCACCACCCTCACCTTCCTCAGCGCTACAGCTCAACCTAAGCTGTGATTTCAAGCTCTTTTTACACCGTCAGCACAGTCTTGTTCACCCCTGCTCTCACGTACCTCCGTCCACTCTCCCTTCAGGCCTATATAAAAAATCTTCGTTGTCTCTGCTCCAAAGTTCTTCGGAAAGTGCATTGAGAGGTGGGAAACATTGGAGAAACGGGCAATTCTGAAAGAAAACACACTCTGGAACCAGAGCTGTGCGCACAGGGTGCCACTCCTCTGCATTGCCACCTCCCCTCAGCACGGCACCATGTGTGGGTACCCTACGTGTACCCTAATCCGAGTCAGACTTGGGAGCAAATGACTGAGAGTGCACGAGGAGCAGCTTCCCTCATTGCTGGCGGTGGGCAGGCCAGCAAGCAGCTGTCACTGGGGCCAGGAGCAGGGGACACAACACCGGGATGACTGTGCACCTCAAAAACTCCTGGGTCACAGGCACAAGCACCCCCCTGGCTCCAGGGAGGAGGTTTTCAGAGCTCCCACCTGACAAGGGCAGGACAGAGCTATGGAGGCAAATTCCGCTGCGGGCAGCTCTGAGATGCAAGGGTAGGAACTGCTCTCTCCTAACATTTTCCTAAAATTTGGTGGCACGTCAGCAGGATGGATAGAGCACTGTGGGAGGAGCAGCCCACCACACTCCCGAGACACAGGGGTCCACATCGTACTTGGTGGGGTACTCCAGCTCGCCTGTCGGATCCCGGTTCAGGCTGAACGTCTGGTCCGGTTCCCTGGCTGCGTCATCAAAGGACATGTGAGGAATGTTCTTGAACCTGGGAAGAGAGGGAAGAAACTCAGGAAGTTATTAACACACAGCTCAGCTAATTTGTTTCCTCCCCATCCATTAGCATTACCCAGATTCTTCCCAACAGTAAGAAGCTGGATCTGCTTTATCTTCTAAGGGAGAGAATACCAACACCACTACAAAACATCATGTTCCAGAACACCCAACACCCTTCAGAGATCGGGGAACAAAGCTGGGCAGATACAGCTCTCAGCACACTTAGGTCCATGAAGAAACCCAGACCCCACTACGCTGGAGACCAAGGAAAACAGGGGCTCGATGACGCTGTATTTCTTTTCCCACAAGCAAGAACTGTGCAATACTCAATACTCTCTCATTCAAAAAAAAATATATACTAAGAGGGATCTGTCTCCCTTCAGGAGCCTCAACAAGCCACGTGGCTCGGCACAGCTGGACTGCTGCCAAGAGCCTTGCAGACTTCACCTGGATGCAGGACACTGGCACTCGTGTCCATCCCTCCTTCCCTCCCTCCCAGGCCTCAGAATTCACCTCCAAAACGTCACCCCTCATCCTGCTAAGCCAGCAGCAGGTTGGTTTCTTCACAGCACAGCTGGCGTCTCAGCCAAACGCTCCCATTAAAACCAGTGCCCCGTTTCTCTAGAGAAAAGGCAGCAAGTAGCTCATCCTTGCACAAGTTACGGTTTCTTTTTCCTGCCAGGGCCCCGGAATGCCTGAAGTGCTGCCGCCCGACGCTGCCTCCTCCCGCACTGCACACCCTTGGTGGGTGCTTGGGCACCCGACAGCGTGGGAATCGCTGTTCTCCTTCGCTGCAATTCCATCCGTTCAGGCTCCAGCAAAGTTGACACTCGTTTTACTTACAGCCTCATCTCCGCGGGATGCGTGCCGCCGTCTTCTCCCATCACGATTATTCCTTTTAACTTCACGCTGCCCGTGAACCTGCCGAGGGACACAGCAGCGGCGTTTTCCCCTCTGCTCTCCCCGAACCAGCCCCAGCTGCGGGAGCACACGGACACGCCGCATTCCCGGGCACATCTGGGCACGGAACCAGCCCTGCCAGCAGCCGCACCGACGCCACGGGAGCTCAGGGAAAGAACTTACGGGATATTAAACAGCAGCTCCTCATCGTCGTCGCTTTCTACGAACTGGGGAGAGAGAGGAGCGGGTCAGGCCCGCGGGTGCCGCGCTGGGGGAACGCCGGGAGCGGCGGGGCGGGTGACCTCGGAGGGGCAGGCGGGGACCCGCACCCCCCCCCCGTCCCCGTCCCCGTCCCCGTCCCCGCCGCCGCTGCGGACCCCGGCGCGGCCCCACCTGCGCGCGGTCGCCGCGCTCCTCCCAAGCGCGGAAGACGAGCGCGCCGCTGCCCTCGCGGCGCTCGTTGAGGCACTGCAGCCGCTGCCGGTCGATGCGCAGGTAGAGCCCCCAGGCCGCGCCCCGCTCCCCGCCGACCGCCGCCTCCCCGCAGCAGCAGCAGCGCCCGTGACCGTGCGCCATGACTGCGCCGCGCGCTGCCGCCGCCCCGCCCACCGCGCCCTGCCGCCGCCCCGCCCACCGCGCCCTGCCGCCGCCCCGCCCACCGCGCCCTGTCCCCGCCCCGCCCACCGCGCCCTCTCGCCCCGCCCACGCCGCGCGCGCTGCCGCCGCCTCGCCCTGGCGCCCCGCCCATCCCGCCCGCGCGCTGCCGCCGCCCCGCCCACCGCGCCCTGTCGCCCCGCCCACCCCCGGCGCGCGAGCGGGCGGTGCTCGGCGCTGCACACGCCCGGCCCGGCGCGGCTCCCCGCGGTGAAGCGGGAGAGCGCACCGTGTCCTGGGGAAGGGGCCCGGGCCTCGCACCGGTGCTGTCAGCTGCCGGGGATGAGCAAAGCTGCTCCTCAGCAGCGCCAGGAATTGCTCCTGGGGCTTGAACTTGGGGCTTGTTCCAGGCGGGGGGGGGAGCGGGAGCACCGACCGCCCAGGAGACGCGCTCCTCGGGAAGCAGAGCCCTGGTTTTGCCAACGGCGTATTTAACGTTCATCACTCCAAGAAAAGAACAAGCAGACACGGTCCAGTGTTCGGCTTTTATTGAGACATGATTTTCCTCTTTTCATATAACTTATCTAATTAAAATATTCATCTTAGTTACCACAAAAAAAGGAACATAGAAAATCGTATGTACACAGTTAGGGACCAAAATACAAATGCAAGTCAAAGTCGCTCCCCCTCCTGCCCACATTACTTGTCCCACCACCAGCGGGGCAGCGAAGGGGGAAGAGGCAGCTCTGCTCAGTTCCTTCGTGCGTAGTGTAGCACAGGAAAATTGCACAAGTGTAACTGGGAGAGACTGGAAAGGCAGCAAGCGCTTTTCCCCTAGGCTTTGCTTAGTTTGTGTCTCATGGAAGTAACCCTCCTCTCTTCCCAGCTGAGGGCTGGCGCTTCACCTCTTCCAGCTCCACGGTTTTAGAGTCCAAGCAAAAGGAAGGGGAGGGAAGGGAGAGCAGTTGGCATCGGTCCCAGTACCAGTGGCACCCGCTCAGAACAGGGCAGAGTCAATTCAGACAGGGAATCACATCTGATCCTCTCCGTACCCTCCCTCCCTGAAACACAGACACAGTTGGCAAAGCCTGGAGCAAAGAGGCTGCTCGGAGAGGGAAGACACACCACCCCGTAACAGCAATGCTTTGGGCAGTACCCACCTCCGAGTATCGAGCTGTGGCAGTAAGTGGCAGTTTAGTAGTGCCCAGGATTGTCCTTGGGCTTCACCCAAACCCTTTGCTCAAGGCTCCACTGGCGCCTGAACACGATGCCAGACCCTGCTTCCCTCCCCTCTGCCTCTACCCCAAGCACAGAGGAGAAATAAATGGTAGCACAACGGTCAGCAGAAGGTAATATATTGTTATCTAATTAAAAATACAGCAAAATTAAATACAGCAAAAACGCAGGAGTAAGGAGCCGTTATTTTACAGCACAACACACACTGAAATGCTGCACAGTAACATTAAAGCATCTGGGACTGTAACAAACTTACAGCACATGAGAGTCTGAGAACATTTTTCCAAGACCTTCAAAATAAGAAACGAACAGACCAAATAAATGAGAGACAGGTGTTCAGAATGGTTTAAAATTAAAAAAGAAAAAAGAAACTGAAACCAGAAGCATACAGGGATTTTTCTAGAGCCCTCCAGGGACGGCTCTTCACAGCAAGGTCATTGTGCACAGACAGCTCCACCGGTTCAGGATTTGGCAGCCACAGGCCAGCAGCAAAGCTTCTCAAAAGCTGCCACCAACAGCATCCACTACCAGCACCTTTTCCACCTCGACAGCAGAGTCCTAGGGCAGCAAATATGGCTTGGAACAGGAGAACATCTCCCCTTTCTGATCCAGTCAGACCTCTGGTGCTAACAGAGAGGCCATCTCCCTCACCACATGCCCTGGGTCTAAACCAGCTCCATCCTCTGCTTGCACCACCTCTGGCTCGCTTTGCTTCTGAGGCAGACCTAACCCCCCGCAGAAACGTCCATCACAACAAGGCTTCACGTTTAACAGCGAGTGCCCAGCTGTGCCCAGAGTGCCCCACTCTGCTGCAGCCTCCACGAGCCCACCTGCAATCACACACCTTGCACAACGCTCTGCCTCCCGACCTCTCCAGAGGAGCTCCAGCTCCACACTTCCACTAATCCCAGCTTCTGGGTCCGCTGGGTCACATCGCACACCCTTTCCTTCCAGAGCTCCAGTTCCTCAGACACGAAGCACCACCAAGCTTTCTGAACTCCTGCTATGTAGTATGCACACATTAAAAACAAATCACATTCTGTTACTCATTTCCCTCCAACATCAGTCAAGTGGTTTCAGGTTCAAAGACTAAAATCCTTGCTTTTTCCAAAGAGGGGACAGAGGAAAACATACAGGGAAAAGACAGGATTTAAGAACCAGCTTCCAAACTGGAAATAAATCCTTCCCAATTCCACAAAGAAAACATGATAAAAGTATTCCTTCTTTCCACTAAAAGAGGCAAACTGATGCCTTCATTGATATTTAAAAATTGGTTTTAATTTCAGAGGCAGACAAAGTCCCCTCTCAAAAAAAAAAAAAAAGTTAAAATCTGACTTGGTGCACAGTAAAATTTCTCCCCAAATCCCTCGTAGTTTTATTCCCAGTAGCCAGCAGAAGACAACAGCAGCAGAGAAAAAGTCCCCAGTGGCTCTTGGCACCCCTGCACAACAACGTAAGCATCTGTACAACATCTGCAGTAACAGCAGAGAGAAGGTCAAGAGCTAAAATTTTATTAACACACACAAGGAGAGAGCAAAGCCTCAGGACCTGATGCGCTTGTCAAGGATCAATGAGCAGATGGGCCACCAGTCCTACCCGTCCCAGAGAGTCCAGGAGGGACTTTGGGCCCAGCAGGTACCAGATCACGAGCAAAGACTCCCGTGACACACAGTGTCCACTCAGACAGATGGATTCCTGCCAGCTCCAGTCAAAGAGGCTGGCCCTTCTACTGGGTCAGGAGGGGAGAGACTACTGGGAGCAACATAAATAATACCAGTGGGATAGAGGGGCAAAATATTAATTAAAACCATTTTATAATTTATTAAAAGGTTAAATAGTAAATAGTCTCTGGATCTTCCACTCTCAGCAGGTGCCAAGACTTCACATTTTCTTGTGTTGGGAGATTCTGTACACCCTTCTTTTGACGGATGACAAGGCCAGAAACATGATGTTAAGGGCAGGGGAAAAAGAGTGGGGCTTGACACTGAGAAAGGGACCAGAATAAAAGATAAAATACTGTGCTGTCATCTTGTGCAGATCGAAGCTTCTCCCAGCAGCTGCAGCCTCCAAAGAGTTCAAAGAAAAGGGCTGTTTGGGTACCTTCTCCCCCTTCATTGCCGCTCTCCCACGAGAGGAAAAGTCCCAGATCTGCACTGCAAACTTATCTCCGAGAGAACCTGTTTTTAAAAGCTTTGATAGTCTTTGCCATCATGGGTGCAATTTCTGCAACAGAGAAAGGAAAAAAAAAAAAACCCAAATCGTACGAAAACCCCACACGTGAAAGCAGCAGTCACAAACTGGGAGAGCAGAGAGCAATTCAGAGCTGCAGCCCTGGCCCAGCAGGTGCAAGGCAGGTGTAACTGTGTGCTCTCTGACCATGGCCTATCGTATTTTCAGGACACAGACCAAGGAGACCCCACTCTGCTTTCTGCACTGCAAAGACACAGATCTCTTGTTATACTCTCCCTGCTTCCTTCCCAAGAGAGCTGCACCACAATTTCTTTGTTCCAAACAGCTGGACAGACGCAGAAGGACAGCAGGAGGGAACAGGCAGGGTTTCTGCCTCACTGGTACCATTAGGACAGGCTGATACAACCAGCACTGGGTGAATCTGACAGGGGAATCTGATGTTTCTCTACGCTTTTTCTTGTGCAAGAAGTTTGAACAGACTTTATGACCCTCTCCTTAGGGACAGGAAAAAGGCCACCAACATCAACCCTCCTGCATAGCCCGGATTTCTCTTACAGCAGAAGCAGCAGATTCCTGTGTTTGTAAAGGAAGAGCTCTAGGAGATCACACTGATGTTCTGCAGTTTGTACTTACTCTTCACTGGTGGTTTCCTGGGGTCATAGGAGGAGAAGGTGCTACCTGAAGATGGGACAGAATGCCCGCTGCTGGTGCTGGGCCCATCGTAGGACTGCTCCTCACTCACACGAGAGTGGCTTTTGCTAGATGTGTACAGGACTGGTTTTATTCTGAAACAGAGACGGGACAGACATTTCAGTGAAGGAGTCGCTGTGGTTTGACGCAGTTCTTCAGACACAAGCCACAGCTGTCAACAGCAGCATGGCTGGTACTGCACACAACCAGCGGTGACCAGGACCTCCACACTTCCCAGCAAGACAGAGGTTATTACAGCTACCAGTTTCACTGCAAAAGGACCTCCCAGACACACCGTATCCTTTCCTGCTCGGACACAAAGCTTCAGGGGGAAGCTGGCAGGGATCCATGGGGAAAAAAGGCCCTGAACAGCAAGTGCTGCTGAGAAATGCTCACTTGGTTTTCTCTGGCAGAAGAGGTCCTCCAGTTCCAAACTTCTCTTGTCTCCTTCGTACGTCCCGAGGAGGCTTTGCTGCAGAGTTCACAAACGCCATTTTGGCCACTCTACCTGTAGGAGGCCAGAGGGAAACATTGCTTAGATCCAGCTCACTATAAAGGAGGCTCCTTAGTGCTTGTCTTATTACAGCAAGCTCCAACCACCCCTCCCCAGTCCATCTGTTCCAAAGCTCTGGCGATAGCCTCCTCTCTAAGGTCTGAACCTCTTGCAGGCACAACGTGGGCTATGAGAAATGAGACTGATCAGGTCAGTAGTTCTCATTATGTTCACCAAAAGAGGAGGCACGTTTCCCCCGACTCTTACCTTCTTCAACCCCAGCACAGAGAAGCCACTCTAGCAGAACAGGAGGTGCCACATGTTCTTGCTATAAAATATTGCTCTATCTAGTCTGCACCAACCCCACTATGGATGAAATCTACAGCCTGCTAAGCCATCAAGCAAAGGCCACCACAAAGAACAGAGTTATACAACTCCTGAATCTGACTACATTTCAACCAGCCACTCCAAAAGACCTTCCCCACTCGAAAACATACTCTAGGCAGCATCCCCAGACTCCTCTCTGATCATTGAACCCTACTTTACCTTTGGGTTTGTTGGCATGAGCTGAGCCAATGTTCCGTGCCAACATGAGCAGCCGCTGCTCTCGTGCGTCGTGAAGTCGAAGATACATCTCCCGCCATGACTCAAACTCTTCTGGCTTCTCATTCTTGAAGTCTCGGAGACAGTGATTGTGCCACAGTTGATCCGTATCCTCAATAAGGACCTGAATCAAAGCCACACGTAAGCCGAGATCCCTCCTGACACTTCCACTCCCCTCTCAGCACCAGCTATCGCCAGCGTCACTGGAATACCACGGAGGGCAAGACAGCTTAGGGGCCCAGCTTACAGCAAGAGATAGGAAAACAGCAAATCCAGGAACTCAGGACTAGCAAAAGCCACCTCTTGTTATAAAAAGCGTTGTTCTTTACTGTTCTGCTATTGCAGATGAGGACAGACCATCACTCCCACACCACCGTCCCCTCCCCAGGCCCAGGCACTCACATGATTACATTCTTCAATGCGATACAGCTGCTCTGGGGTGCATCTCTCCAATACTGGCTCCAGCACCGAGAAAGGGACACCACCCACTTCATAGATTGCTAGAAAGAAGCAAGATGCACATTTATCCTGCTCCGTCCTTGCCAAGGAAAGGGCTTGACACCCTGAAACGCAGCGGAAAAAAACAGCAGTGCTGCATACCACTGCACAACATGAGGGGAAGGAGAAGGGAACCACAGGTGCAATAGTGGGTCACCAGGCACCAGTATCTCCAAGTTATGAAGTGCCTGAGCTTTCAGTGAGATGTCTCCCATATCAGTTAGCTTGCCTTCTGACAACAGGCAACTAACTGTTCCCATGCTCCAAGCCAAATGCTGCTGGAATATATACAAAGAAGTTACCAAGACTTCAGTGTATTTGCATGGCAACAGGACTTTAAGACAGGTCAGGAAAGGTACTTACAGTCAATGTTGTTACTGAGGACTCTGATACATTGCTGATACAGAGACATCATCTTCGGGAGGTAGGCAGTTTTAGAGCCTGAATACACTTGCATCTTGGAATTCAACCGGCGACCTGTAAAACCTGCTTCGCTCTCTTCAACTGGCGAGGACACTGCTGTGAAGTCAAAGACTTGGAGTAAGAAGGGAACAGAGAAAAGAAGAGCCCACCCCAATGAATGGCACAGCAGACACAAATCAGAGTCACCCAGAAGCAACCTAAAGAGCCAAGTCTTCTCTAAGATACTTGCAACCTAGTTCAAGAAGGGCGAGTCCAAAGCCCTCAGGAAGGGTCAGCAAAAGATCTTCCTCATTTCTGCTAGAGCGTGTGGGAAAGAAACCACCTTTTTCTGAAACATGGGCTCTGGGCATCAGAGGCAGGACAACACCAGACCCCAACAGAAAGACTCGAACCCAGCCAGCATCCACTTTCTCCCACAAACAGTGGCTGCAGCCCATTTTCAGATCTATTTTCCTACCCAACATACCTTTCCTTTTTGTCTGGGAGCAGGTAATGGACTCGATTGAAGGAAGAGGGCGGTAGTTGGCCTGGATCGGCGGCAGTGGGATGTCTGGTAACGTTGGTACCACATCTAGAAGTATCTGGAAGGAGATGATGTGCATGCAAGTAAGCTGAGAATACAGGAGAATGTTACCTCCTGCCAGTGAAGGAAGAGCACTGGACTGCATTTTGTTTGATATTCTGAACAGGACATTCAATGCTGATCAGCTTGCAGCAGGAAATAGCCTCAGAGGGAGCCTGCATTTCTGCCACACGACTGTGACTCTGTCTAGGCTGGCAATACAAAGAAGCCAAAATTCAGGATCTGAATCACTCAGGACCCTCCAGTACGAGCCATCCGCATCTCTCACCTGCTAGGTTCAGTGCTAAGGACCTCTGGCAAGAACCCAAGCCAGACTAACAATGCAAAGAAAGAGAGAAAAAACAGAAGAGAAAGCTGGCAGAAACATTTCCTTGATCTCAAACACTCATTTACCTGTTCTGTCTCTTCTCCTCCTCTTCCTCCTCCCCTCCTGCAAAAAACTCCACAGTAGTGGAGGAGAGGGGAACCTCACAAACTGAGGAAAACCTGAAACTTTGATATGAGGCACTTACTAGAATGAATAGCAAAGCAGGATTTTAAGAGGCTGCTAAGATTATAAAAACACTTTTTGAAGAGCAGAGTGTTTCGAAGTTGAGTAAAAAGATTGAGCAGTAAAGGCTTTACGTGTTAGTCCCTATTTATATCTACAACCCCGGCACCCATGGGGTAAATGAATACATACAGAAACATTGCTCATTTTTCATGCTTTCACAGAAGAAGGTCTGTCTTCTAGAATAAGTTGCATTGTAATAGCAGTTCTCCCATTTCTTCCCCCCATTTCTGGAGACCAACAGATTTAGTTACCAAAACTGCAGTACTAATACAGAAAAAAGGTCAGTTTTAGAGAAGCTTAAATGCTTGAGAGGGGAGACATGACCCTTGCTAGCAGGTAGAGACGCACTGCATATTAGGCCAGATTCTAAGTTAACTCACATCTAAAGATATCCTGCGTGCTCAACACGTGTATCGTGTCCGATGCATTTTCATAGGAGTAGTTGGAGATATTCTCTTTTACTCTCCCTGTTTTTTAATAAACAGGATTTTGCCTATTGCATTTCTTTTTTCCCCTCCCTCTTCACCCACTTCTCCAGCAGAGTCCCACTCTGACAGCACAAAGTGATGCCTGTGGCACATGGCATAAGGGACACATGGTGCCTCTCAGCAGGAACCAGGGGTCACAGACCGAGACACCACCGAGACACCGCAAGCACAGCCTGATGCGAGCACAGCCCTGCACGTCCAAGGGCAAAACTAATAAGCCCCAGATGGCAGAGGACTGAGAGCAGCTGATCCCACCTTCTTTGTCCACTTTCAGATCCTTCAAAACCTTACCCTGTTTGGTTTAGGAGGCTCTGGTAGTTTCTTCTCTGCCTTTTTCTCACTTGTTCGCTTGTGGCTTGGACTTTTCCGACTCGAGCTTGAGCTGTTGGTGCTGGCCTTGGATCCGTTCTGTTTGCTGTGCCCTCGGTCTTTCTCCCCAGCTGACACAGAGGGTTTGACCACTTTCTTTTTCTTTTTCTGGGGCTGGTCGTAGCTGAGGTATGACTCAAAGGACATTGTAGGTTGCTCAAACTCATCCTCCACTTCCCCCTCCCCAGAATTTGAGGAAAAGCCCGTCGATTTTTTGTCCACCTCAGAGACTTTGCGCTTCCCCTCTGAAGATTTTAAGCTCCCAGAAATACCCTTTTCTTTAATCCTATTTGACGAGTCACTCTCCGCTTTCCGTTTCTCCCGCTCTGTGTTAGAGGTCTCCAGGCTCAGCTTGGGCTTTTCCAATTTGCTTTTTTCAGAGTCCCGATGTTTCTGCTTCTTAACATGGTTGTCCAATGACTCTTCTAAGTGTGGCAACATGTGCAATTTCTCCTTTCTGGAGGTGCCACTTTCTCGGTTCTTCTCCTTCTTGGTGCCATCTGACATCCTCTGCTTCTCCTTGCTGCTCCCTGCCATGGGGGCTTCTCGGAGCTGCTCTTTGAAAGAGGTCTTGTGCAATCTTTCCGGGCTGAAGGCAGAGGTCCTGTCCTCCCCTCTGCCATCAAGTCGCTGCTTCTTGTGAGAAGACTTGTGCTCTTTGCTTCGACTCACGTTCCCTTTGTCGTAGAACTCACCAGGGTTCCTCTCCCGGCCTCCCCCCAGCTTCTCCTGAAAACTGTGGCCTTTACTGGCTTTCCGATGAAATACTGTCGGTTCTTCCTGCTCCTCAGAGGCATAAGGGTCTGTGTACATATCCTGAGGGCTCTCACTGGGCTCAGGTGACACAGCTTGTCCATAGTCTGAGTACTCCTGATCTGAAGAGAGCACTGGGGAAGATCTGCCCCAACCCTTCCCCTCGTGGCTGCTATAGCCGTAAGTCTCATGGGCTCTCTCAGGCCTAGGATACCTTTTGGACTTCTTTTCCCTATGATCTGGGCTATAGGACTGGCTGCAAGACGGCTGGAAGGGTTCTGAATACTCCTGGTCAGGTTCCTCATCCTCTCTGAGGGAAGGTTCTTGATGTCTTTTGCTTGAGCTGCTCCTCTCGTAGTCACGGTCTTCAGAATCTAGGTTATTTCTGAAAGGATTAAAAAAAGCCCAAAATAGTTAGATTAAAACTTCCCAATATATATGAATGAAAAGAGCCACTCCCCATGGACCATGTGGACAGAAACCTCTCTTACAGAAGACTAAAGTTGTATTTGGTAGTTTTGTGGCAAGAATACCACTAATTCTCTCAGGCACAGCAACATTCGGGGATTTAGAAATGGCATTTCTAGTGCAGGAATTGATTAAACATTTTTATTAGGACTAGAGACTTCACAGTTCACTGGGAAGCAGAGACATGACCCCACACTCCTGGATCTGTGTAGCCTATGGGAAACACATCCCCCAGTTAAGCACGCAGGAATAACACAGCCATCAAAATTATCATGAGTAACTGGTTTTTTATCACCCACACCTAAATGACCTCATTGCTGGGTTCAATACAGCTTTGTTACTACAACAAGCTTGCTAGCATCAACTTTCAGTTTCCGTAGGATTTCTGCACATAAAAGCCTTTCAAAGAAAGCCACTTCCTTTACTTGGGCCTGGAACTTCCTCTCTTTAGCATCATGAAACGGGAAGCAAGCAGATTGCATCTCTTGCTTTATTAAAGGCACTTTCCTGGCACCTACTGTTAATCTCCTCAAACTGCCAATTCTTGAAAATCAGCCCCTACTTTCAGGCAAAACTGCAGCCGTCAGCAACGCAACATGCTGCAGCTAGCAGAGGCAGGAAGTTTATGCCAAAACAGGGCAAAAACCCCATGTCACGAGTTCTTCCACAGCCTTCACTTTGCTTTCTTGGTCAGAAAGTTTATAATCTCCGCTGCAAAAATACAACAAAGCTTGTCCATCGAGATAACAGTTCACTTACCTGTCTGCCTCTTGGGACACCGGCACTAGCTTCTTCCACCTGGCTACGAGGTTCTTCGCAAAGTCTCCTACAAGCTCGTGTTTCCGTAAACTGTTCACGGTCTTCCCAACACCTGTCTCCTTCATGAGAGAGCCAAGACATGAATTCATCTCAGCAGAACAGTCAGCGTTCTCACCTCTGCTAAATTTCCTACAAGGTGAATGAAGTGAACCCGCTGCCTGCTGCTGCTAGGTAGAAATAAACTCCCTTGATCTAACAGCAAAGAAGTCACAGTCATGTAAATCAAACCCAACCTTACACTGCCTCAGACAAACATTAATTATTTGTATTAATAAACCAAGCTAGTAAGTATCAAGTAAACGAACATGACTGTTGGTAAATTCGAAGACAGAAGTCACTAATAATTTGACAAATTAGCACTTCCTAACTCCATGCTGATTCAGTTATCATTAGGAACTGCTCTGACTCTCATATCCCAGTGAAGCGTTAAGCTTTTGGAAGGACTGAGGATGACAAACTGTCCTCCATAGCTTCACACTTGCTCTGACATGATCCTTCTCCGTGCCTAAAATCTCTAGACATCGCTGCTGTGCCTGTGAAATCAGGCTGTAGCAGGTGGCCAAGGCAACACGCCCCATTCCAGGGAAAGCAGCATTTCTGTGGCCAACAGTTATCCTGTGACTTGACAGACACGAGGAAAGCGTGAGAGATTTCACAGCTCTTACCACGAGAATGTCAACTGTGATGGGCAACTCAGACAGCCTCTTCAGACTTTTCAGCAGCTGCAGAGACAAAAAGGAAAGAGATCAGATTTGTCATACTGAACCACATACTGGGATTAGAAAGGAAGAAAATTCGGCACCGCATGAGAGCTTGTTAGAGAGATCCAAGTGGCAGACAGCTGCTGCCTTCTCCAAATCAACACACGGGCCAACTGTACAGAAATTACCACCTCTCTGCCTACAAGGGCCCACCTGAGAATCTTAAAACACAGTCAAATATTAATGCTTTCTTCACACAGGACTGCAACTTCTCTTTGGCTTAAAGCATCAGGAACAGGGACACACAACTCTCTTGCACAGCAAGTGGAAGAAAGGACTTGGAAGCTTGTGGTTCTCAGAAGGTGGTGCTGAGAATCGCATCACTTGTTGAGAGGAGAGGGAAAAAAATATTAAGAGTCCTTTCTGAAGTTTTGCAAGCTAGACACTGAGGGAAGAAAGATTTCCAGATGCTCTTAAAGCTCTAAGAGGGAACTTGCATCTCCCCTGCAGACCCTTCACTGTCAGCGCTGCTGACAGTCTCTCTCCTCTCAGCTATATTCTGAGCTAAAAAGTCCACGTCCCTTCCACAACCACTGCCTCTCGCCCCACTCTTCGCCCTTCCCTTCGCCATACACCAGTGGAAGATGTCGCTTTCCTCCACGCACACGCTGCCAAGCGAGGCCGTGCCAGTGCACACAGCTGCTCCGCGGGCCAGGGAGGGAAGAGGAGCCCTCTCCGACTCGCACGGGGCGAGGGGCTGCAGGTGAAGCGGGCACACTTGTACCTCTGCCACCCAGGTGGTTACAGACATCTGAGATGTCTACCGACTTTTTAGCTACAGCACATGGCAGCCCGCGTCTGACGGCACCGCTGCCCCTCACGTTATTTCCCGCAGCTCGGCTATAGCCACAGACCGGCCTTGTCAGCGTTCCCATTATTACAGCCCCTATAGAGCCCAGGCTTTGTTCAGTGCTGCTGTGCTATATGCCATACAAAGGGCTGTCCCTGATCCAGATCTTCTCTTTAAAGCACTGTGCTCATGCTCAAATTAGCACTGTCGGCCTAAGCTGTTACAATCACCCCCACTTCCACCGCGCACGGATCAGAGAGGTTTAGAGGTTTCCTTCCTTTTGAAGGAAATAAGTTCTTTTAACCTATTTGAAGAGTGCTATTACTTTCAGAGAGAAAATAGTCCTTGACACAGAGATAAGGGTTCACCTAGCTTAAGCAGAACCACATGACTGTTTCTGTTCACCAGAAACCACTCCATTACATTTAGGACTTAAGAAAACCTAAACCTTTGGCCACAGTAATTGTTTGTTTTAGAAGAGTGAAACACTGATATCAGCAGTATCAGTGTGTTTCAGCACTCTTGAGCTGAGATGCTGAGGGGGATACCACAGTTCTAGCTGTGCTGTAACCACAGCTAACTGGGTCTTCAAGCCCTCTGTCCCTGCAACTCCAGGCTCATGGTAGCCAGAGTCTCCCACAGGATCCGAAGCAGGTAACTTGCTCCACCACCCACCTCAACTGATAGCAGGGAGGGGAGGAAAAAACAAAACACAAACTAAAGCAGCCAGTTGAGCTAAAAATCCCAATGTCCTTTCAGTTTTCCAGAACAGCTGTTACTTTGCCAGCGCTGCAGCTTGACAAACTCACTGGCAAGGACATCAAAACAGAAGCAGCAGAAGTAGAGACACAGTCCACCTCTGCTGTCTCCCCTCAAATTGCCACGGCAAGGCCTGCCACAGCTTATCCATCAGGATCCCTCCGGGAAGGCCAAGATCCTCCTGGCATCGGTAACACAGGGGTTTGGACACAAAGACTCTCTTTGGAAGGAGGCAGGAAGGAAGGAGAAGGATGAAACTTGTGCTAGATAGAAAAAGAGTAAAACGGGGCAACATTAAAACAATAGTGCCTCTGTATGCTGATTACCTTCCTGGAGAGGTGGTTTCACAGCTTACAAAATCCCACTGTGAGAGTAAGAGCCAAGGGAAAACTCATGCTGTCCTTAAAGCCTCCCGATCGTTTCCTGCTACACCCCACTACAGCATCTTCCACAGCTCTTTTTGCTCTTTAGTTATTTGTTGCCTTCAGGGCTGAATTCCAAGAAGAAAAGCGCTATTCTCAGCGGGGCTCGTCTCAGGGTTTTGTACAGCCAGGGGAAGTGTGGCTTGAGACCAGGGGAACCACACATTTCATCCAGAACACGTCTCATGGGGAACTGGCTGATTCCACACCCACTGCAGTCAATGGCTGCAAATGTCCACACACCTTTTAAAAAAAGCAAGAGCTGGCTGAGAGGCCACCACACATGTCCCTTTGCCCAAGTGCCACTCTACCAAGCTTTTACACCTGCGTGTTCTTTAGAAACCAACACAGTTCGAGTTTCGCTGACTTCCCAGCCAAGTAATGAAACCTCAAAATGACACTGTCAGGAAATGAGGCATTTTTGTTACCCACGTCATCAGTGATGCACTTATATGACACTTTAAGAGATCAAAACCTGTGTTTATTGACACTGTCCAAGTGGCACGCAGCCTGGCAGTACCCCAGTGGGAACTGTGTCTGTACAGCACAGCAAAACCTTGCTTTGCTTGTGACCTCTGTGGACCCACCGGTCCAAGCGCATGAGATGCACCAAGTGAGACAACTGGGAGGCAGTGAGGCTCAAGAACTTGTACGAATCTCTGTTTCCTACGGAAACAAGCTGATGCGGTGCACCCCACTGCCTTCAGCTGAAATCAGCCAAGCAGACTCGAATCTGGCAACTCAGCTCAGAAATAACTGAGATCCTACAAGTCCTGTGAGAAAAAGGCAGCCAGGCAGAAGACAGAAAACACAAGGCTCGTATCTTGCTAGACACCAGATGAAACACACATGAGAAAGCTCTTCTAGAACACCCTGGCACTGGGTAGAGCTTCAGTCAATCCGCCACAAGACACAAACCATAAAAACGTCACCTAGTTTCAGCTCCAAGAAAGTTTAGTTTAATATGGGTGGATTGTTTTCTTTTTCTTAAAAAAAGTCATGTTAACACAACACGTTAATATCAAATTGCTACAGCACAGCCTGGCCTCTTCCTCTCTGCGAAGATGCTCTCTTCTTTGTGTTTCCCTTACTCTCTTTCTCAGACCAGAAGAGAAACACTCTTGCAGCAGAGTTTGTGTCTTCTCTGCTGGGGGAAAAAAAAAAAAAAAAGACTGTTTCCAAAACATTACAGCAGCATCCAAAGCTTCAATCATACAGTTCTGTGCCAGCAGGCAGATTTTCACCCAAAAAAACCATTAGTACTTAACCTTTCAGCAAGGCAATATGGAGTTGTACACAGCACTGGGCAAATATTCTTTCATATTACTGATAAAATGTTTCAAATGGACAAAGCAAGAAAAACCAAAGACTGGAAATGGTGTAACACGTGGTAGCACCCAGAGGTGCCACAGATTTGTCCTGCTGACAGAGGAAAGCTGTAGCTGCTACAGAACTGTAGTGAAACCAGTCACAGCAGAAGAGCTGAAAGCCACTTTCTGACACAGGAAGGTGCTCAGAAGACACACGATCTACCAAGACGACACAATGACAACGAAATTCAAGCCTAGAAACACTAACGCTTCCGAGGATACAGCTGAAAAGGTATCAGAAATAAAAAGAGTACAGGGCACAGGACCTTTCTGCTGGGGAAGGGCGAAGTCATATCCCAGCTAGTGACAGCTTGCGAATGCTGACCACCCCTGTCTCCCCTTGCAGAACCGCGCAGAAAAACAACTCAACACCACACGGTCACTGGAGAAAGAGTCAGCCTGCACAAACAGTGCCCGGAGACTTACGATGCCCGGGAAACAAAGCAGTCAGTGCCCCAAGCTGACACGCGGGTCAGGAAACAGGAGCACCAATTCTCTGTGCACGGCGTGCTGAGCTGGTATTTGGCATCCTGCACGCGCTCTCAGTCCTGCAGAGCCCCCAAAACTGACTTCTCCACAGCCCCTCAGCTCCATTTCGGGGCCCCACCAGCTAAACCTTGTCCTGGTCTTGGTGAGAAGGTGAGAAAAGGAACCAGACCCTCCATCGCTTTGCCCCCAGGTAGGCTGCAGCTCGGTAGAGGGGCCTCCATTTCAAAGAGTCAGAACTTGAGCGCTTCGGTGTCCATCCTCCTTCATGGATGGGCTTCTTGGAGAGCGAGTGGTTCTGCAGGTGTCTGCCTCAGTTAAACAAAGTGGGCTGAGAGCGGAGCGGCTGCACAGCCCTCACCGCCTCCTCCTTCACCTGAATGAAGTGAAACACGAGCCGAACGCCTGTACATGGCCGCAGCAGATGCTCCTCCTATAAAACATGACATCCCGCAGAACGGGATGACAGCACGTGGCGAGCCCACACCTGGTTCCAAATTTCGGTTTTAAGAACCCCGATGCCCAGTGAGAGAGTCACTGTCAGCAACACACAGGGCAACTGTCACCGCACAGATCCGGGCACAGGGCAGCGCGCATGGCGGCCGCTCCGGGCAGCAGGTTTCGGCAGCGGGCACGTTCCCTCGTGGCAGTGGGCGACAGCCATCACGCAGCTTCCCTGCAGCCACGGGGGGACCCCATGGCGGGGCTGGGCTCAAACCGGCAACTTCTCGCCCGAATCCCAACTCCCCGGTGGTCGGGGGGCGCCTTGCCTGGCCCTGGCGCACCCCTGCCACCTCCTGCCCGGGCTCACCGGGCACCGCGGCTCTCCCACCGCGCACACGTCACCAAGGCAGAACTTCTGGCAAGTTCTCCCGTCGCCCGCTCGCCCGCCCGCCTCTCCAACCGCGCCCCACGGCCCCCCGCGCACCGCCGCGGGCCTCCCGCAGGGCAGGGGGCTGCGGGCACGGCCCCAACCGGCGGCGGCGCGGGGTGCCCCCGCCGGGGACAGCCCCCCGGACGCGGCCCTCCGCCGCCCGCCTGCCCCACGGACCGCGGCCGCAGGAAACTTCAGGAGAGGGGCCCCGGCGGGCAGGCCCGGCCCGGCGCCGCTCCCCGCACCCCCCGCGGGGCGGCCCGCGCCCTCCCGGCCCTCGGTCCCGCCGCGCCGGCCCTGCCGCGGAGGGAGAGCCCCGGCCGCGCCGCCGCCCCGGTCACCTTCTTGGGCTCCGCGCTGCCCGCCAGCCGCGACTGCAGCTTGCCCACAACTTCCAGCACCGACTCCGCCATTTTTACTGCTGGAGAGGCCGCGGCGGCGGAAACGGCTTCACCGCCCGCTGGCCACACGGCGCTTCCCCGCTGCCGCCGCCATCTTGGCTCCGGGTAGGAAACGGAAGCGGCGCAGCCGTTGCCCCGGCCGGCGGCGGCCATGGCGAGTGCGGGCAGAGTGCGGCGGGCGCCATCTTGGGGCCTGGCAGTGGCGGTGGGCAGCGCCATCTTGAGTGCTGGCAGGGGAGCGTCGCCGCCATGGCAGCCCCTCTTTGGGGCAGTGGTGCCACTTCCGGCCCCACCGCGGTCAGGACAGTCTTTCCTGCGACAAATGTCGCTTCACACCTATTCCTGTTGCCTACCAATGGCCAGCAGCTCCACCTCAGCCATTGGGAGGGAGGAGAAAATGGGGGTTAGAGTCATTTGTGGCCAGAGGCAGATCGAGCGGGGCCACGGCTGCCCAGGCTGGGGCTGCTGTTCCCTCCGCTCGCTCAGGAGAGCCGGGAAGGCATCAGCGGGGTGATGGCCCCCAACCCATCTCCAAACGCCCCTCTGGGGTAGAGCCAGGCCTTTGGCTGCTTCCCGTTGCCTTGCCCTTGGCAGCGGCCAGGTAGCCATGCCTGGCCTTCGGCTTACTGCCTTCCCCTGGCACTGGCTGTAATGATGCCCTTGGCTGCAGCGGCGCTACCTGAATCCAGCCCTTTCTGCGTCTTGGCTGAGGGCGGCTGTCCTTGCATCACCCCAAAAGCCTGCTGTAAATGTAGAAGTGATAAGAGCAGTCAGCTGGCTGGGAGAGGACGGAGGAGGATGTTGCATAGGGAAAGTTGAGGGTCTCTGTGTCTCAACCTGCAGAGCCCTGTGCTGGTCAGAGCTTCCCCTTGGACTAACCGGTCTGAACAGCAAGGTAAGGAGCAGATCCAGCCTGTGGATGAGTCATGGATAACCAGGGCTCACCTAGCAGGATTTGCAGAGACCTTGCGTGGGGCACGGGAACTGCTGAATAATGGAAATGGTGGCATGGGGAAAAAAAATTGCTCTTTTCTAAAATGGGGCTGGCGGAGTTATTGGTAGCAAAATAGTGTCCAGAGCTGCAGTGTCCAGGTAGTTTTCCAGGCCAGCTCGGTGGTTGCTGTGACTCAGACCTTGCTTGAACCCAGGGCTGGGGGCACTGGCAGGTAAAGGAGAGGGACTCTGTCTGTTTGGATAGATATTAAAGAAAATGTCTGAAGACCTGTATCACCCAGTATAGGTCCTGCTTTGCTGTTAGCTCAGTAATGTGCAGGGCTGAGATTAGCAGCACTGAAAGGATGTGAGGACAACTACTGTCTTTTAAGAGACGTTTAAACAGCTAGAAAAAGCCCTATCTTCCCTCCTTTCTGTCTGGGCCCTTTGAAATCTCTTCAAACCATTCCAGCTCCCTCGATTAATCCAGCAGTCAGGATTAATCTGTAGGAAAAATATCCCTTTCAAGTCACTACAGTGGTATTTCACTCAGAAGCAGCAATGATGTTCCATTTTAAATTAACTGCAGGTAGTAAAAGTCACTCTGGCCTCCTGCAGCCAGACATTGGAACAACAGGAACACCTGCTTCAAATCAGAGTCCATCAAGGGTGCCCAAAGGAGACAGACAGGATCCCACAGGTATCAGCGTGAGCCCAAAACTTCTCATGGCTCCACTGGACTTGTATGAAGCGTAATGCAGTTGGAAGAGCTCTGTTTTATCCCAGAATAACTTCCCCCTTTGAATCCTGACTAAGGTGGCCAGGGGATGGAGAAAGCCAGCTGCATTGCTGGGCTTTCCAGAAGGAGCTAACACGACTTTCAGAGATGTGATGCTGGGCTCCGCACCAGGCCCACAGGAGCTGCTGAGCACTGGTGTCACCTCTCTGAAATGGGGTCTGGAGCCCCTGAAAGGGAGATGAGCACTTTTATGGACAGAAACAGTGGCTTCCTGCAGACACTGTGCTAGTTTCTGTAAAAAAAAACGCCAAAAGCAAGGCAGTCTGGGGAGCGGAAGGGATCAGGCAGATCCTCGGCACAGCCTGGTGGGAGTGGGCACCCCTGTCACTTATTTCACAAGGTCAAACCTTCCTGCCCCAGCAGGTTGTAGACCTCAACCTGGCACCCATCCTGCTGGGACCAGTCTCAGCACAGGGGCAGCAGGACAGCCACATCCCTCCAGGACGAGTCCTGCTTCTCTTTGGGTTTGTTCAGCAGCGAGGAGGTTCTTGCAGTGTTGTATCTCAGAGAGATGCAGGTTGAGGGATCTGGATAGAAGGTCTGGAAAAACATTTTCATTTCCTAGGAAATTCCAATATTTAACCTATATTTTCCCTTCAAATCCAGCCAAATTTGCTGAAACTGCAAATTTTCCTGGGGAACGGATAGTCTGAACAAAATGCGTGCTTGAAAACATCAGAGTGTTTTTGCTCTGAAAGGGTAAATCCCAGTTCCTTTTCCTAAGCCTGAGCTAAGCGTCAGAAACCATTTCACGTCCAAACACGCAGAGAGAGCGGCGTTTGTGTCCCGCTTTCGGAAGGACTGACGTCCACTCGGGATACAACACTGCAATAGATGAGACCTCACTGGTGTAAATTGGGGTAGCCCCGTGAAACGCCGCAATACCAGGGATGGTCCAAGTGCCTGGGGCTTTTCTCCTGAATCCTGGCTTCCGGGCAAAGCCAGGAGAGACAGCAGGGGCTGCGGGTGTCTGTGTCATCCCTGCTCTCTGCTCACCCCAGCCAGCTGCTCCCTGCCTCAGACTCAGCCCTGAATCCTCTTTCCTGGCAGGGACTTTTAACAAACTTTTCCCTTCTCCAGATTTTTGCTGAAGTCTCATCATGCCCCCCTTCTTCTTTGCCCGGTGCTAAATACGAGATGATTACTCAGTTCCAAGAAACCTGATCTTTGTGGCCAAGCGTAATAAACAGCACCCAGACATGTGAGACAGCACAGCAACGGCTATTTCTGGCCAGCAGATTTGTTCCCTCTGAGGAGCTGAGGTCACCACCGAGTTTCAGACTGGAGTTTCAAGCTGGAATTTGGGAACATTCAAAAGCTGGATTTTTGTTGTCGTTAATTTTTTTTCCCTTTCACCTGTACTCTGAACTGGTCACCCCACAGGGCAGCTGGCCCCATGCTTTGCCCACCAGTGCCTCAGCGTGGCTGAGGGGGAAATGAACACGCTTTTCTCTGCAGTCCTGCAGTGCTGGGGTCCATCTCACCTCGCTGCTGCGTGGGCACCTCTGTCAGAGCTGCTGGGACTCGATTCACCCCAACCGATGTGCGTTCGAGTCAGGAAAAGCACACCCTGCGATCGCTGCCTTGCTCTGCCTGGACTCTGTGTCACCCTGGACAGCAGAGCTGTCAGTGGGGCCGAGCACAGTCCCACACCCCAGGAACCTGGGGTGCTCCCAGTTTCCCAAGGCAACCACCCAAAATCTCCAGTCGTTTTTTAACACAGTGAAGGTGCTGGTACTGGTTGAGAGTTGAAGATCCCCTCTGGCAGTCATGGCCCTCAATGCCTTTAATGCAGCTCGGAGGGGTACAAGACTTAGGAGGTATTCTCCATCCCTCCTTTGGCCTGACCCAAAGAGTATATGAGTCAGTGGGAGTTTTTCCTTTACTCAACTGAATGCCTTAAAGAGCAGAAGGACACCTGTACCCCTGCTACAAGGCTCCTCACCTCTCCTTTCTCACCAGGTCCTGTTCCAATCCTGCCAAGATGGCACCCAAAAAGAAAACCCCCAAGAAGCCCAAGGTGGATAAAGAGGATGCATCCATCGCCTCGGTGACGGTGGAAGATGCTTTGCTAGACGTCGAACACCTTAATCGCTTGAATGGTTTGTACGACAGCGGCTCCAACGGCTTCCACTGCACGGCCACGGAGGTCGAGGCCCCAGACCATGGAGCCAGCCTTCTGGAGGGGATGAACCAGATGCGCCAGAAGCGGTTCCTCTGCGATCTCACGATTGTCACCAAAACGAAGTCCTTCGAGGTGCATAAACTCGTCCTGGCTTCCTGCAGCGAGTACTTCCACCGCCTGCTGCAGAGAGACCCTCAGCTGCACCAGGTGGAACTCCATGATGTCTCCCCACTGGGCCTGACCACCGTCATCACCTACGCCTACGCGGGGAAGCTGAGCCTCTCGCTCTACACCATCGGCAGCACCATCGCCGCGGCCACCCAGCTGCAGGTGCCAGCGCTGCTGAACATGTGCAGCGACTTCCTCGTTCGGGAGATGGCCGTGGAGAACTGCGTGTACATCGCCAACATCTCGGCCACCTACGGCCTCAACCAGGTGAAAGACGCCACCCGGAAATTCATCCGGGAAAACTTCCTGGAGTTCTCCAAGACTGACCAGTTCATGAAACTCCCCTTTGACCAGATCAATGAGCTGCTGATGGATGATGGCCTGCAGATACCCAGTGAGGTTGCGGCCTTCCAGATCGCTGTCAAGTGGCTGGAGTTTGACCCAAAAAGGGTTCGATATGCTGCTGACCTCCTGAGCAACATTCGGTTCGGCACAATCTCAGCTCCAGACTTGGTCAACCATGTGCAACCTGTGCCACGCATGATGCAAGATCCGCAGTGCCACAAGCTCCTCGTGGATGCTATGAATTACCACCTGCTCCCCCACCAACAAAACAACCTTCAGTCTCGGAGAACCAGGATACGGGGAGGCCAGAGGGTGCTTGTCACAGTCGGAGGTCGTCCAGCTTTGACTGAGAAGGCTCTTAGCAGGGAGATCAGCTACAGGGACACAGAGGGAAACTGGAACAAGCTGACGGAGATGCCAGCAAAAAGTTTTAACCAGTGCGTGGTGGTGATGGATGGATTCATCTACATCGCGGGTGGTGAAGACCAAAATGATGCCAGGAACCAGGCCAAGCATGCCGTCAGCAGCCTGAACAGGTAAGATGGGCTCCACCTGGCCACACAGACCCTGGGGAGGGGTTCAGAGCTGTGCCATGTCTGCCTGTGCCCCAGCACCCACCATAGGGTGAGGGATGAGCGCATCAGAAAAGTTCCTCTTTGCTATCAGTAACCAGGAGGTAGGTCTGGCCTCGGGGATAATGCTGCCAGAGGGGGACAAATGCAGCGAGGCCCAGCACAGGGTGCTGGACTGCGAAACACAAGACCTGGAAACCACTTCCAGGGATTTAGCTTGCATGGCCCCAGCCTGGGCTTTCCCTGGGGACTTTGGTGCCTGGGCTGTGCTGTCCATGTCCGGTGCAGGATGAGGGTGAGGCACAGCCTCTCCGAAGCTGTGAGGCTCCTGGAGAAACGGGAGCCCTCGTTATTTAGGAGGAATCCATTTTGTTACTCTGGGGAGCTCCCCTTTTTGCCCGCTGGCTGTTCCTCCGGGGCCAGTGCCAGCCTCAACCCAGTCTCTGGTTTGTCTGGATTAATTTTAAGGTAAATTCACTGTCTGTAGGATTCCTGTTGCCCTTCAGGCTTCCCTCTCTCCGCCTCCCTTTTTCTCTTCATCATTTAAATGACACGGTTTGTTCCCCATAAACCTGTCACTGGATCACCAAGGGATGACTATTCAAAGAAAGGAGGAGTAACCATGGCAACCAGATACGCAGTATTTTGTTTGCAACCTGAACCTGAACTTCCTAGTGACTCTGCCCACAGCTTGGCTCAGCCACCTGAGACTCCACACGCAATAGTGCTGGCACTGCTCAAGGCCAGTGCTTCGTGGCCCCAGCTCACCACCCCTCGGCTAGGAGCCATCATTGGGGTCTTCCTCCTGCACCGAGTGAGGTTTTGGGGACACACTGGCAGGTCTCCTTTCTATTTCTGGCCAGTAGCTTGTCCACCTTTCCCAGCCTGGCCTTAGTCCCCGTGGCGTCACTCTGAGGACACAGCAGTTGCAGTTTCCTCTGCCATCTTGTGAGCACACAAGAAGCTGTGTTCTTACCATGTGCCTGGCTTTGGCCTGGAACGGTGGGCAGGGAAGTCCTGCCCCGAGGTCCTCTTCTACCTGCCAAGACCCAACAGAGGGGACAGGGACGGTGCTTGAGGACACCTCAGATGGGTAGCACTTTCCATTTCCAAGCCAGGCCAGAGCTTGTGGTAGCAGGAGCAACACTGGGCCATCCCAAGGTTTAGAGTGGCAGCAACCCCAGCAGTCACAGGCAGGATCCAGTCCCTTGCAGTGCCGTCATCTCCATCTGCACTGCCTGTCCAGATGCTTTTTTACTGCTGGAGAAGACAGAGAGGCTCTTCCAGAGCGTGAGTTGTCTGCGCTGAAGGCAGATGTTTGACAGGCCCCTCTTCTCCCCACGGCCCTGATGCTACTCCCAGAGAGACAGATATACCCTTCGTCCCCCAGGTACGACCCGCGCTTCAACACCTGGCTGCACCTGGCCAGCATGCAGCACCGGAGGACACACTTCAGCCTGAGCGCCTGCAACGGGCTCCTCTACGCTGTCGGAGGGCGCAACGCCGAGGGCGCGTTGGCATCTGTCGAGTGCTACATCCCCACCACCAACAGCTGGCAGAGCAAGGCAAGCCTGGAGACACCCCGCTGCTGCCACGCTACCACGGTCATTGATGGCAAGCTACTGGTCACCGGCGGCTACATCAGCCATGCCTATTCCCGCACCGTGTGCTGCTACGAGCCCAGCACCGACACCTGGAGGGAGCAGGCAAGGCTCAGCACCCCCCGGGGCTGGCACTGCGCAGCCACTGTGGCCAACCGAGCGTATGTGCTGGGTGGGAGCCAGCTGGGTCCCCAAGGCGAGCGGGTGGACGTGACGCCCGTGGAGTGCTACAGCTCAGTCACGGGGCAGTGGAGTTACATGGCACCCCTGCCCACGGGGGTCAGCACGGCTGGGGTGGCTCTGCTGGAGGGGCGCTTGTGCCTGGTGGGTGGCTGGAACGAGGGTGGGAAGAGATACCAGAAATGTGTGCAGTGCTACAACCCTGACCTGAACGAGTGGGCCGAGGACGAAGACCTCCCCGAGGCTACTGTGGGTGTCTCGTGCTGCACCATCATCCTCCCGCGCTCCCTGAGCTCCAGGTCGCGGGCCAGCTCCGTGGCCTCGGCAGCAACCAGCACGTAAAGAGCCCTGGGAGCCATGTGGCTTATGCCAGCAGTTAGGAAAGAAAACAGAGCTGAGGAGGGTGGAGTAGCTGGATGAGGAGACACATTGATGCTTGGAGTCACTGCAAAATCTCAAACACTCTTGTTCCAGCATGGCAAGTTTTGGGCTCTAGGAAAGCGTCTTCTGAACTGCCTGCATCTCCATCCCGCAGCTTAAGCAGGGATTGCTCAAGCAGGGCAGACACAGAAGCAAGCAGGACAGAAGAGCTTTTCTCCTCAGCCTGCAGCACTGTATCGCAGCGTGGACTGGGAAAAAAAATGGAAGAAAAAGAAGAAAACCAAACCAGAATAATGCAGGAGAAATTCTACTGTAGGAATAGCATTGTGAGGCACTTAGAAAACAGCAGTAGTATCAGTTTTAGGAAAAAGAGATGGTCTGTAATAGATCCTGTTGCTCACATAGCATTTGTTCAAGGGAAACACATTTAATATTTAATAATAACATTTAATATTGAAATTTAAAAAAACTAGATACCTTCAGACCAGGAATAACATGAATCTTGACAGCAAGGAAGAGAACTATTGGAGCAACTCACCAAGATCTCCTGCTCTTCCAAGTGCTGTGCTCCAGCTCAAGCAGAGGGAGTCAGGAAAGTGCCCGAGAATGCTATGAGACTCCAGGAAATTTGAGGGGCAAATGGTGCCCTGAAAATAAGCATCAGCTGGAACAGAAGCCCTTCACATCTAAAGCAGGAGCTCTCGCAGATGTGTTCCTGGGTCCCGCTAACTCATACCATCAAGCTGACAGCTTGGTTTGAACTCCATAAAAAAAAAAACTGCGGTAAAAGCACAGTCAAACCTGTAAAAGGAGAAGTTTTTAGGAAAGTTGATTTTCCAGGGGCAAGCACTTGCTCAGTGCTGCTGTCACTGAGACAGTTTTAAAAATCTGGCTGCCCTTCCAGAGGGCACAGGGACTGCAGACTCCCCCTTACAGCACGGCAGAGCACGGTCATACTCCTGGGCTGAGCACGTTGGGACAAACCACACCACAGCACTCCAGACCCTGCCCCAGCGGGTCTCGGAATCAGCCCCAGGGTAGCAATAACCTGTGACACGCAGGAGGCAAGACAGAGCAGCGGTTATTTCCTGGTCTCCAGCCCATGGTCCATACCAGACATCACACAACAGTCACACACTGGGGCCAGCATCTTCTGGTAACAGGTCCTGTTACTGGAGCACAGTTACACGTGATCCTGGACTGGCTCATCACCTTCATCTCAGGCCAAGACAGCTATGTGCTGCTGAGCATCCAGGCAAAAGCTCTTGATTTCATTCCAGTCTTTTTTGCACAACACAGTGAAATGGCATCCAGGAAAGCCCCGAACTCCTCGAGGGAACCCCAACATGCCATGAAGATGCCAAGACAAGAGCTTCAGCAAAGCAGGCTGGTTCACACTTCCTTTCACAACACACCAAAACCGAGCAGTCGCAGGAGCTACAGCTCACATAAAGGTATTGATCTTTCTCTTGAGAATTCCCTCTCAATTAAGAGTTCACATCAAACACAAAGCTGTACCAAGGCAGAACATCATTTCTGTTCAAATTTGACTTTCCTCTGTGCATTTTAGCATGCACAGCACATCCTGCCCTGTTCGTTTTGGAGCGAGCTCCACCCTGAACAGTGCTGACAACCTCCTCTGGTTTACACCTCCAACAGGCTGGTCTAGTCTTGTGACAGCACCGTGCCATCGCTGGTGTTAACATGCACAGATTTGGATGGAAGTGAGTTTGTTCCTTGGGGTTTTTTTTGTAATTTTTTTACTGTAAGATGCAGAAAAGAACTGAACGCTAGAGGCAGAGAGGCAAGTGTGTTGCTGAACTTCACTTGTGCAAGCTTGTTATCCTGCAGGGAATTTTCTTTTTAAATAAAGGCTATGCCTTTGCAGAGGAAAACTGTCTGGCTGCGTAATTACAGCAGTTTAACACTCCTGACACATTTTAAGAAACCAGTCAAGATTCATCCTCTACATTCCAAGCACATCCAGTCATTGCTTCAGGATTTCTACAGCACACGGAGAGCACCATGATCTGTGGGATAGAAACAACTGTACCAGCTGCGGGTACAGGCACTCGAGGTCACTCACACTGCCCACACAAGTGGCATGGATTGGCGGGTTTCTGCTGGCTGATCTCTTGTGGCACCACGTTTGAATCTCAGCTCAGGAGCCTCACCAGTCCCCCAGCACTGCCAGCACCACAGGCCTTGCCCATCTCCTCAGCCCCTTCCCATCATCTTTGCTTAGACAAAGAACCTTCAGCCTGGCCTTAGAGCTCTCCTTCATTAAGGGGGTATGTGCACCTATTTCCTTTAGCTTCCCATTGAAGAGTCCCCATAAAATTCACAACAGAAGTTAGGGGTTAGAAAATTTTATTTACTTTTTTGGTAACAGGAACTGCTCATTTACCAGGAAGGATGATGCCATCATACTGTGAGAAAAGAAAAAGAACTAAGTGAGAAAGCACTGTCACTTGGTGCAGCACTGCTGTGCAGAAAACTACACCATCACGTTCATTCCAAGCCACCCAGACAACACTGACATGAAACACCAGTTCTCCTGTGTGAGCAGCTAACTGCCTTTCTACTTTGCTGCTGCACTGTCAACTTCCGAGGGGAACTTTGTTCAGGTAAGCGTTAAACTCCGCTCATCAGCCCAGCGAAACAGAAAGCTCCACTCTCCGCAAGTTGGTCTGACCAGAACTACACTCATCCCTTTTACACTCCCACGATTTGGCCCCTGAAGATAACCATGCCACAGTAACCAGAACCAGGCATGAGGGGGCACAAAAAAAGCCATTTAGCAGGAGCAGGCTGGAGGCCGCCCTGTGCAGGGTATGGCTGGTGTGGATCTAGGCACAGTAGCCAGTAAAGAGCCTCCAGACAGAGTGCCCACCCTTGCCACCTCTGAAGAAGTATCAGCAGTCCCCATCTCTCAGCATTTCCAAGCAAGCCTTCAGCCTTTCCCAGTCATTATCCAGTCTGTGTCAGAGGAAGAACTTGTTTTATTTGGATCACTCCATCCTCCAAGCCTGGCAGCTGATCTAGAAGCTGTGTCAGATACACAAACCTCAACCCTGCCTTGTGTCACTTGCGATCCATGTACAAAGAAAACCTCTAAAAACTGTGGGAGACGGGTTTACACAACTCTGATACTTCCAGCTGTCCTGCAAGAGCTGCTTTCAGTTCAGCACGCACAAAAAAAGGGGCATGAACAGTACCAACGCTGCTCAAACGCAGTGCCCCAGAGCAGTAAAAATCAGTGACTTCGGCAGCGATCAAGATCTCCTCCCGCCCAGGGACTCGTTCCAGCCCTTCTGCAGTGCAGCATTTTGCTGACTCTTCCTAGGAAACTCTTGGGGTACTAAAATAAAGATGGACTTTACCTTTTGCTGAAACCAGCGCATGGCTTCTTCCTTCCCAATTCTGTGCTTGGCCCCAATGTTGCCAGTCCTGCGTTTCTTGTCAGCAATGCTGAAACCAGGCCTGCCCAGCACCTGCCAGGAGAGGAGACCAACAGCACTATTTCATTCCGGCATTTCTTTATATTCTTAAACCTGACACTTTTCTAGGAGACAAGGCTAGCATTTCCACATCTAACGTCTCATTGTCCGCGTCCCATTCCAGACTGAGAGCGTTATCCTCTACAGCCTCAGCGTAAACTGAAAACTAAGTAAGCTTTTAGCAGCCAGGTGAACTGTCAGGGACAGAAACTGAACACACACACTGACCCAGAGAAACCAAAACCACTGCGCAAGAGTCACTATTCCACACCCAGAGGCCTCAGCTCTTAAGATACATGGCACAGCATTGCTAAACACGCACGGAACAGCTTCCCTCTATTCCAGAGATTTCGAGTGAGGCACGGCAGAACGGAATGACTCAAACACACCAGCCACCACCGCTGCTCCATGACCCATCCCCAGCCCTCTAAACACAAGGAGAATCTTCCAGGATGCAGCCTGTCTTCCAGCCTGCATTCCTGAAGCCTCTGCTGCTCTTTCCCTCCTCAAACCGAGCACAGCTGTTCCAGTGTTGTCCCAGGAGGACCAGTAAGAGCAACAGTATTTGTTTCTGAAGAGGCTTTGAGAGACATGCCATAAATCGGGGATTTTATGGCAGCCCTGGGAATCTCAGACTTGGATTTTGTTGACATTTTTCTCTCTTCCAGTACTTGGCAGCAAATTCCTGTGAGTCAGTTATCATTCTAGGTTCCATCCAGAGCTTTCACACAAGCCCAGTAGCTGCAGGGAAGCAGGGAATACGCACCACGTAAAAGTCCAAGCCGTAGATACCAATACTGGGATCGTACTTAATCCCCAGATCGATGTGCTCCTGGATTCCAAAGCCGAAGTTCCCAGTGTCTGAGAAGTTGTTTTTTCTCAACTCGTATTCTCGCACCTGAAACATATGTTGCCAGTCACTGTTCCATTACTGAACACAAACAGAGCAAGAAGTTGTGCTCCAACCTTACCAGACCCACAACTCGCTTAGATGCTACTAAGTCTTTCCGTGCTACTTAGTCTTTACTCCCAAAATTTTGCTTCCAGAGCCTACTCATACATCACAGCAGCAACGACAGGACCTCAAAAGAATGCAGCACCCACTACCCCTTAATTAGGACGTAAGAGCAATTAGATAAATGGTGCAAATGTGTATCAGGTGCAACATTTCAAAGCCCAAGTCTTTTCAGCTAGTACAGATTATGTTTTTTTTCTCTCTCACAAATCAAAGATCCAAACCAGCCAGATTCTCACCTTCAACCCCTTCTCCAGAATCTCCTCTGCTTTGGCCCCACGAACGGTGCAATGAACAGCAATCTTCTCGTTTCTCCTGATTCCAAAGGATCTTACAGTGTATCGTGCTGTAGGCAACAACAGTTACCCTTAGAGGCTACACGAAGAATTCCCACCCGGGGGATTCGGAGCTTGCTTAAGACTGGAGACTTTAAAGGAAAAAGAACCAAGGCAACCAAATATTCCCTCTCTGGGGATGGGGGCAGAGCACCAGCCTGAGTTTGGAGGCAGAACGGACCTGACAGAAACGACCACCAGGTCCTGAATGTTTAAGGCCCCCAAATCTCCCACCAGAGCAGATTTCCCCACACCGGCTCTGCCAAGGAGCCTCTTCCCTGGGAGCCACGCCGCCACTCCACCCTCTGCGGCTCCCACCCGCCGCTGAAGCCAGCGGACACCCCGCTCCTCCGCAGCCCCCAGCGCAGGCAGTGCCCTTGGAAAACCAGCGGAGAAGCCGCCCCTCACCTTTGGAGAAGACGGGGGTCTGCCCCGTCAGCTGCTCCAGCACCTTGGCGGCGCGGGTGAGCCGGTCCCCACTCTCCCCGACGCAGATGTTGAGGCAGAGCTTGCGGATGCGCAGCTCCCGCATGGGGTTCTCCTTCTCGCCTTGCTCCTGCTGCGGACAAACGGCACGGGGGTCACGGGGGGCCGAGCCGCGCTCCGCCGCGGGGGCGAGCCCCGCCGCCCCGCCTCAAGCACCGCCGCGGCGGCGCAGGCATCGGCCGGGCCGCGGCCTACCGCGGCAGCCGCTCGCCCAGGGCGGCTCGCCGGTTCCGCCCCGCCCGCCCATCCATCCATCCCTCCCGGCCGTCCCCGCCGCCCGCGCGAGCCGCGGCCCCGCCGGGCCCCGCCGAGGGCGGATGTCGGCGGATAGAGACGGCACCGCTCAACCTCGGCCCGGCCACTCACCGCCATGACGGGGGCGGGGAAAAGAGCGGCGCCGCGCCGCCGCGGGGTCTTATGGGTACGCGGGGGCGCGAGGCGCGAGCAGCGGCTCCCCCTGGCGGCCGGAGGGCGGCGCCGCGGCCGGTTGCTGTGGCAACGGCGGGCGCGGAACCGGGGGCCCCGCGGGCACCGGCGTGCCTACCCTCTGGAATTCTGCCACTGAGGCCCTGCTCCTTTGCGGCGATGGCAGTTTGTCCCTCCAGAAGGAGAACGGAGGGGCAGGAGGGCAAGGAGACTTGCCCAAGAACGCAGGAGACACGTCGAAGCCTGAGGTTGCCGGCTCCCAGGCCCTGCTGAGGCAGCACTTCAGCCTGCTGCTCCCCGCGGAGCAGGCTCACCTGGGCGGCAGGAGGGCTGCTGAGCAAGCAGAGGGGCTTCGTCCTGCTCTGCCTCTGGCCATCCCCTGCCCGCGTGTCGTCCGCGTGGCACTGCATCCTCTCCTGCCTGCAACACCGCTGCCTGCTTCTCCTCAAGGAAACGTCCAGTCATGATGGGAAGTGAATCTCAAACACCAACAAACACGGGAGCAGTCGGGCCGTGACTCCTGACGTTTCCTCCCAACGCCGTTGTGCGCGCGGGGAGAGCGGAGCAGGCTGCCGTCGCAGACACCTGCGCTGCCTGCACGAGTTCTTTACGAGCACAGGGATTTACAGCAGCCTCAAACCTCCCCGGGACGGTCTTTGCATCCATGTTTACAACCCTTGACCACCAGAGCCTGGCAGGGCAGCCAGCAGCCGCCCCGGCGGTACCCGCTGCTCTCCCTCCGCTGGTGCAAAGGAAGGCTCCTTACCCGCCCCGCCCCGTTCACCGGGGGTTGCTCACGGATGGGGAGAGCTGCCTCCCCCAGCGCGGAGGGGACGGACGCGGCCGTGGCTCTCCCGGCTCCGTGTCCTGGCGGCAGAATTTGGGATTTCAGGGATCTGCGCGGGATGGAGCATCGCCGGGACTCGAACCGGCGGCACTGGGGGGAACCCCCGGCGTTGTGCCCCGCCGCCGCCGGCACCGCCCTCCGCCACGGGCCACGCCCCCTCCGGGCCACGCCCCCTCCAGGCCACGCCCCTGCCGCCTGACCGGAGCCGCGCGCGTCATGTGGCCGGTCAAGATGGCGGCGCTCAGGGTGGCGGTGCTGGGGCTGTGCCTGGGCGGCGCGGCTGCCGCCGTCCCGCTCGTTATCTGGCATGGCATGGGTGAGCCGGGACCGGCGGCGGGGCTGGGGGGGGGAGGGCGATCCTCCGGTAACGGCTCCGTGGGCGGGGCGGCGGGGCTTTGCGTGCCCGGCCCGCGGAGGGAGGACCCGAGCGGGGCTCGCAGACCGGCCCCGGCCCCGCTCCGTCGTCCCCCTCCTCCGGGCCGCGGGTTCCTGCGGAGCCCGGGAGGCGCTGCCCTCCTCCCGGGGCCCGGTGTGTTCGCGGAGGCCGCGGCGGTGCCGTGACGGCGCGGTGTTCCCTTCCGCTTTCCCAGGAGACAGCTGCTGCAACCCGCAAAGCATGGGCTACATCCGAAAAATCGTGGAGAAGAAGATCCCGGGGATTTATGTCCTGTCTCTGAAGATCGGAAGCAACCTGATCCAGGTAAGGTGCCCGCGTGGTCCGAAGGTGCCACGGTTGTTGCAGTCCCTGTTATTAACAGGATTCCACAAGGATTCGTGTCGGGCTTTCCCTGCTGATTTGTTTTTTCTTCTTCGTGAAGTAAACAGCTTTGACAGGTAGAAACCAGTAAAGTCTAGGCAACACCTGCAGCAAACTGGGGAAAAGAACTGGACGTGTTCTTGTGTGATCTGATCCAGGTGGTCCTGCTCCGGCCAGGGGATTGGACTAGATGATCCTTTGAGGTCCCTTCCAATCCCTGACATTCTGGGATTCTGTGAAAAACAAATCCCTAGCCTTAATTGGATTAATATGCAAATGATGAGGGCTTGCTAACCATTCCAGGTAATACAAAGGCATGTGATAAGGTGCTGTACTAAAGCTGAGCTTTATCCCTCACCATCCTTTCTGATTTACAATGTTTATTCACCGTACACCTTCAGAATAATAAAGAGATAAACTTGTTCTGCACGTTTGTGGTGTTCGACAGCTTTATGTAGCCCTATGGAATTTCTTTTCTCTCAGGTAATGTATGTTATTTTCTGGGAGCTGGAAAAGATGGGTGAATTTAGATTTTTATTTTTTAATACATATATATTTATATATTTTTTCATACAGATATATTTTTAAAAAATATATACACACACAAAATCTGAAGGGACTCAAATTGTCAAGAAGTTTGGGGAAATGTTACTTTTCTGTATGGGACAGTTTTGTCAGGCAGAATAGAAACAGAGACGTGATGAAGGGAAGTCTCAACACTTGAATTTCACTTCTGTCGTATTGTGAAAGTGAAGGTCCTCTTTCAAAGGCAGAACTGTTGGCGATCTGTTTGCAAAGAATAAAACAATGTAAATCTTTGTAAAGGTAGAAGTTACATGCTCTAATCTGGTTAATCCCTCAGGATATGGAGAACAGCTTCTTTATGAACGTGAACGATCAGGTGAGAGAGGTGTGCAGCCAACTCGCAAAGGACCCTCACCTGAAAGGAGGCTACAACGCCATGGGCTTCTCCCAGGGAGGCCAGTTCCTGTAAGTTTATATTTCTGTTCCGCTTCCCGTGGTTTCTGTTGGGTTTTAGGTTCTGATTAAAAAGTCTTTTGAAGTACTAAGCAGGTGTAAACTGGCAAACTCCTGCATAAAGGTAGGAGTGCTCCAAAGGAGGTAAGAATGTGTTTGCCTGGAGCCCTCCTCTGCCAGAAAGGGTTAATTCTGTTTGCAAAATTTACTCTAGTGCCCCAGCCCGCTCAGTGGCAAGCGAGAGCTGCCTGTGAAGCAGCACTGGTGGCCAGGGCATGCTGAGCAGGAGCTCAGCTCCTTCTTCTTTCTCCACAGGAGGGCGGTGGCCCAGCGGTGTCCTTCTCCTCCCATGCTCAATTTGATCTCCGTCGGGGGGCAGCACCAAGGTAGTGTCCTCTTAGGTTCTCACACCTCCTCACCACCTTGGAGGGTGGGGGGCTCTTGTTGGCAGGAGGGGTGATTTTTTTGGCCTCTTCCTAAAAACTGACCATTTTCTTATGAATTAAACCGTCCCCTTGTTCTCGCCTGAATCTGGTGGTCTGCTTTGACCAAGTTGTTAGATGAGCAGCTTATCTGGTGTCTGGGTCTTGATCAGCTGGCAACGAGGAGGGACCTTTGCAAGTAGATGACGTATCTTCTGGGTAGAATTCTTACGTGCTTTGGGAGCACTTGGGGTTAGTTGTTCTGGGAGAATAAATTTCTAACTGCAGAGCAAAGCCTTGGTGAAACCACACCTTCTGAGTCCCAAGAATATTTTACAGTTGGCATCTGGAAGGCTAAAGCCCCCAGGGAGGTGCTTTTTGCACAGATTAAAGGGCAGTATGAAATGGGATTTAAGAGGTGTCTAGTTAAGAGCAGCTGGCACTGAATTTCAAAAACTCTCCCCTGAGACGTTCTATGGCTTGAGTCTATTTCTTTGTAGTGTAGTGGGAAGACTTGTAGGGAACCATTTCGAGACCTCCTGGGAACACACCAGACGAGCTGGACAGTATTCTGCTTGTCTACATGCCTCCGTTCTCCAGAGCAATACCTTCAGCTCAAGAACATCACCCATTATCTTTGTGTGTAGTGGTGCCCAGGAGCAGGAGAGCTGCCTAAGGAGATTGCAAGATTAAAGGCCACCTGATTCCCTGGCTAATCTCGCCACTGCTCTGTGAGAGGGTGGTTCTTCACCAGCTGGAGGGATTAAAAGATTTGAGCTTGGCTCACTGAGTTGTTACACGTGTCTCCATACCCCAGGTGTGTACGGCTTTCCACGCTGTCCCGGTGAGAGCTCCCATATCTGTGACTGGATCCGCAAGACGCTGGATCTGGGCGCCTACACACAAGCTGTTCAGGAGCAGTGAGTGTATTCATCGGGCGGCGGTGGCTGGGCCCCCCCAGCAGCTCTGGGTTTCTGGTCTGATCTTTTGTTTCTCTCTTCTCCAGCTTGGTACAAGCAGAGTATTGGCACGACCCTCTGAAGGAGGAGGACTACAGGAAAAATAGCATCTTTTTGGCTGACATAAATCAGGAGAGGGTAAGGATCTGGCTGATGATTAAATGCTAGCAGGAGAGCAGAAACCTTAGCAGTGAGTTCCTTCATGTTAAGTCTCCCTGTCAGTGGTTTTGCTGGAGTTTGAAAGGGAGCATTTTTTTTTCGCTCTGCATCCCAGGAGCATACAAAGTGGTTTTGCTGGTAGATGTATGAATGAGACTTGTCTGTGGCAGAGCAGTTCCTGTGTCACTGCACTCTTTCGGAGCGGTCTGTGTAGGTATGCCACGTGCTCAGCCCACCCATCACCTTTCCAGGGGGCAAATCCTCTCCCTCCCCTGGGAAGGCAGGGGAGGCCCATTCTCTCTTTACAACCTGGAGATGAGGCTGAATGCCATGAGCACAGCCAAGGGAGGCTGGTGACAGAAATGCACGTTTCCGCCTTCTAGGCTGGTGCAGTCCAGGGTTTCCTTTGCAAGTGCAGGGCAAGTTGGAGCAGGCGGTTTCCCTGACTTGTCCCAGTGGGCTTTCCAGTGACTTGGATCTGTTCCCTGTTGCTTTCATCCAGGGCATCAATGAGACATACAAGAAAAACCTGATGGCTCTGAAGAAGTTTGTGATGGTGAAATTTCTCAATGATACCATGGTCGACCCTCCGATCTCTGAGGTGAGGCGGGCACGGTGGGTGCTGGTTTTGAGTGGTGGTTTGGTTCTTGCTTGTTCCTTGTTTGTCCTTTGCTGGTGAGGAGCAGGCTGAGCACAGAGGCCTGATACTGCACTGTCTGCAGCAGCATGTCTCCAGCAGAAGCTGGTGAAAGCCTGCTTATTTCCTGGGAGCCCTTCAGCAACTGTTTCTTTGTTTTTATTCTGATAGTGGTTTGGGTTTTACAAAAGCGGCCAAGCCAAGGAGACCATCCCGCTGAAGGAGACCTCACTGTACACAGAGGTATGTTCTGCTGGGGGCTGAGGGGTTTCTGCTATTCCCACTCTAAAGAATGTAGTGTCCCTGTGGCCTTGAGGAGCTCTAAACCCCACAGCTCTGCCTTACTCACCATCTCTGCCGTTTCTGGGTCATTGCCTCCTCTTGCCAGTAGCTGTTTGGGAAGGCATTTCCCTTCGAGCCAGTTCTAGCAGTGGGAATCATGGTGGTCTCACACCTGGGCTCAAGGTCTCCTTCATGTGTTTTATGAACTCTCCTCCTTTTTAAAGCCTTGTTGTGAGTCATCCAAAATGCCTTTTCCCCTCTATGAGGAGAAGCTTTGAAGAGCAGAGGTGGAACTCACTCTAGCCTGCTCGCCACTTCTGCTGCAACCACCATCTCTGACCATCAGCGCGTTTCTCTGTGCCGAGTTCCCCAGCCAGTGCCAGCGTTTGGCGTGGCAGGGCCCCAGGAAGCTATGGTCATGCCTCTCTCTCTGCAGGATCGCCTGGGGCTGCAGGAGATGGACAAAGCAGGAAAACTGGTGTTCCTGGGGGTGAAAGGGGATCACCTGCACTTCTCAGAAGAGTGGTTTTACACCACTATCCTCCCCTTCCTCCAGTGAAGCTAAGGGGATGGTCTGCCACTGTAGCTAATGGAGCTGCTACTGTGCAACAGCACTTTCTGCATACAGGCCTGCGGGGATCTGGGGAAGGGGGAAGAGAAGGGGGTTTAGCTCAGCAGTCCCACAGCGTGCAGAGGTGGCACCTGTTACACTGTGGGGAGACTGGGAATTATCTGGCTGTAATTACGCTCCAGTATGGGTGGGCTGAGCCTTGCACTAACTCTGAAGCACTGCGTCCTGCACGGGTCCCCTAAGTCTGCTTCGGTTCTCAGAGCTGGGGCAGCACCAGTCACTGGGTGATGGCAAAATAATTAGCTGTGAGAGGTTTGTCTTCCCTGTCGCCTGCTCCTGGCAGGACACAGCGGCAGTATGAGCCAAGATCACCAGTGCAAGAACGCTGCATCTTTGGAGGGGCTCAGCAAGTAGACTTACGTGGCTGTTTGCAGGGGAAAGAGATGACAGCCTCTCTTCAAGATGGGGAAAACAGCCAAATTTAGGGGTTTCTGGGGAAAAAGGAGGGTTTTAAATTAAGTGGGTATTAACTGCTTGAACAGTTTTCAACTAATAGCTTGTTTTATGCACTTTTGTACAGTAATGAAATCAATAAAGAATTTTAAATCTAACCAACTGACAAAAAAGGTGAGATTTGACAATTACTGATGAGGGGAGTTGAGGAAAGTCTGTACTTTCCCCTGGGAATGCCAGCAGTTGGGCAGCCTGAGGTGCTGTGAGCTTCCAAAGAGTAAACGAGCCATTGTAATGAGCAAGTTGGCATTAACTTTATTCTATCTTCTGTATAATCTTAAGTACATAAGAAAGGTTTTTTTCACAAGCCTCAGGAGAAGACGAGTACAAGTCACAGGACAGTCTCAAAATAAAAAAAAAAATTGCATATTTTTTTGTAAGTTTTGTCCTAGAGAAAAAGAACATTGACACTTTACAGAGGAAATGCATTTAAGATATGCTTATGCCACCCGAGGCATTGGAAAAATGAAGGTCAAAGCACGTGCAGCTCCCTTTTATGGGTCAGTACAGTACTGTGTCTTGGATCCACCGCTCTGCTCCAGGGCCCTGGAACAGAGGCTACAAGCTTCCACCAAAGAAAAGAGCCAAGCAACAGGGGGAAGAGGAGGCTGAGAGGATTCACTTTATGGGGACTGATTGCAGATGAGGAAGAGAGTGATGAACCGACTTAATCCAACTCTGGTATTTACACTACTGCACTACTGACCCTGGAATGAAGGAGACCCTTCCTCTGCAGAAGGGGACAGGTTCAGAAGAACTGTCCTGGAAGACTGAACCTGAGTTCAGCTGCTCCGAGAAGGAAGCCCTGGGGCAAAGATTCCCTTGCGAGGGTGGAGGGCTGATGGAATAAGAGGTGCTCAGCTCGAAGCTACCAGCCAGACTGCCGAGGCAGAGGTGACCGCAGTTACTCCACTGCAGCCTTCCTGTGGCACTGGTTAATATTAAGCCTCCTGTCATGGCACAATCAGAAATACACTGAGCTAGTGGGAATGACGAAAGAGAAATCAAGGTGGAATGCTACAGCCCAGGTCCTCAGCCTTTGGTCCGACAAAGACATTCCCATGTCCTGTAATGCCACCAACTAATAACACAGAGCTGGAATTAGCAGTTTCCAGGACCTTCTTGAGACATCTGCCATAGCAACTGAGCACTCTGGATGCCAACATAAACCGTTATTTGTTAAAAGGGGACAACATTCCTCTCTCACATGAACAGTTTGCTTAAAGGCAATACAAAAAAACCTGAACAACACTCTGAAAGCCAACTGCCAGTACTGGCTGTGAAGTTCACCGAAAATCTGACTTGACCAATTGGTGCAGTTAGATCAAACAAGGGGAGGGGGGGAAAAAAAAAGTACACCTTCCTGCTAATAGACGTGGACAATAACTGACCCGCCACCTACACCAAACCCCAGCCAGAGGTATTTCAGTGACGGCAGGTAGCTGTGTCTCTCGGGTAGAAGAGAAGCAGTTTGAGAGCAGAAAGGTACAAGAAATCTAAGAGAATCATCTGAAAGCAGATTTGTCCCACAGCAGGGCCAGGGGAGGACATGAGCCTTGGAGCTTTTCTGCTTAGCCAGCAATTTCCGTCACAGTGGTAACCAACTTCTGACCGTTCCACACTGTCTTGAACTGTTCTGGGACAGGGAATTCAGTCTGGAGGGTAAAAATAGAAACCTGTTGTCAAAAAACACTTTATGACTGAGACTAGCGACTACTCTTCCTGCTTTAGGCACTTCTTTTCTTATACATATGCTGTGTCACTTCCTGCACCACAAACTGCCTGTTCTGCTCCCCAGAGATGCTGAGGAAGAAGAAACTTTTACAAAACAGCAAGTGTCTCACTGTGAAGATAAACAACTTGATTTGCTGGTTTTACCGTCTGATCATCATTCACACCCTCCAAGTCTAGAATTGTCCCCTCACTGTAACGTTCCTACGAATCCTACCCTGCGTTACCCCAACCCCAAACAGACCACAATGGTTTCAAAACTGAACACTTACAAAGTCACCACCCTCTGTGGGAATAAGGACATTCATCTCTGATGACTTGGCACTGACGATTTCACAGTCTAAGGAGTTCTTGCTCAGATACACGTGGCAACCGTCTGTCTTGTTGATGGAAATTGTTGGCACTTTACCCATTACCTAGCAGGGTGGTCAAAGCAGCAGTTAGAGGAGCGTTCGCTTGAAGTGGGAAACCACGACGTTTTTGTTTCGCTCCCACCTGCGAGGCAAGAGCTTTGACTCCAGACCCCCTGCTACAGACACGTTGGATTCAAGTACTCCCACCTTTGGCAAAAATCCAAAGTTACTTCTCATTTCGATCTCTTTAGAACAAAACTACAGTGAAGGTTGGGCAAATTGACCATCCCAAACCAGACACTAAAACTGGAATCAAGAGTAGATCCTACTGCTGGCCTCCTACTCGGCCAGTCACATTGCGCTGCCCACCTCACAGAGGCTAATCTTTTATCTACAGCCCTGAAGCAGCTCAGTGAGGCAAATTTCTGCCCTTCTCTAAGGGCTGGGCAGGGTGAGCTGCAGGGCAGCAGGACAGGTGGTGTTTCATCAATGTTCTCTACAGATGCACATTCCTGTTCTGGAAATACAGAACTCAAAGCAGCAAATGTTACAGACACCCTGTTGTGCAGTGCAGCAGCCACACTCCAGGCAGAGAACAGGTCACAGACGCTCACCTGAACTTTAACGTCCCTGCTGTTTATGATCTCTACGATGCCCACCACGTCATCGAACACCAGCCCTAGCTTCTTACAGTTATCTGCAAAGAAAAGACAGAGTAGCCCACAGAAAGGTTTTGGAGATTCAGCCTTCTGCAAACAGCCCTGCATGCAGAAGCGGTTTTCGGGGTTTCTCCACTTACCGAGGGTGATGGAGTTGATCTTGCCTTTGATTTGAAGCGTGCTATTTGTGCACTTGAAAACGTATGCTACCTGCTTCAGCTCCGTGTCGCTGATTACCAGGTTAGTGGCATTCTCCTGGTTTTCCTGAAAAGGCAGGGAAAAGGCACTTTATTTTCTGAATGCAGGCCAATTAATCCGTGTGAACAGCAGGGCAGCGCAGCCTCTTTGAAAGCAAACTGCATGCACCTTCGGGCTGGTGCCTCTTACAAGAAAGGTCTTCAGGAGACCCACCTTCCCTGCTGCAACGCTCCCATCCCTCCAACCCGCTCATGCCGATGCCAGGCACTCACCACTCTCCACTTTTTGCCCTCTAATTCTAGTAACGCAGGTGCCTTTGGAGAGGTTTTTTGGGAGGGATTAGCGTTACAGGCTGGTTTGGGAGCAGTGAAAGGTTTGGGTCCACTTCTCACAGGACCCCCTTGGTTCTTCAGTGCCGGATTCTTGTGGGTCTTCATGTCATCTGAAACATGTCTTAAGCCTGCAAGATAAATCAAACCCGAGATCCAGCTCTCCTCCAAGAACCCAGTTTCATAAACACCCAACATCAGTGATTACAACAATTATCACAGTAATGTTTTTTAAAATGCAAATAAATTATTGACACTGGGCCTAAGTTGAGCCCAAGCATGAGTGACAGCAAGTGAGAGGGAGCAAAAACCACTGGTGCAATATCGACGAGAACACAAGATGTACTGTAGAATCAGAAGGCATCAGCTCTTCTACTCTGCAGCTGGAAAAAGCCCTGAGCCAAGCATCTCACCTTTGTTTCACGTCTGCCCTGATCTGCTAACCAGGTAACACACAAAAGGGGTGAGTTTTGGGCAAACAGATAGGTGCAAAATTGCACCTTTTGTACTTGAGACGTGCAGGCAACCAAAGGGCTCCTTCTCTCTGTCCTAGCTAGAGATTAATGTCTTGCTACACCTGACAGATGAGGCTGACAATGCTCCCTCAGATGTGCTGCCTTTGTCCCTGTGTGCTGCCTCAGGGCTGCTTCTGGCTCCCAGCCTCATGCTCAGACCAGCTGGTCTTTTGTTTCGCAAGCTGCTTTCTAAGCAGGTGCACTGGAGGAGCAGCAAAACAAGGATTCACAGCACAACAGCACCCTCGCTCACAGCTTCCCTCCCTCCAGTAGCTGCTTCCACCTACCAGAGGTGATGCCCTCTCCTCGATTGATCTGGGCGAAGAGTGCGGAGCGGGAGGCAGAGTCATCTGTGCTGGAGCTCGCGGGGGCAGGAGCAGGTGGGGGAGGAGGGCCTGGGGGGGGAGGCGCAGCCCCGGCTGGGGGAACGGGTGGCGATTTGGCCCCTTCTGTTGCTACAGGACCCTGTAAGAGGCCAGCAACAGGAAAGGCAGTTGCACGAGCTCCGTATCTGCTGCAATCCTCATGCAATACTCACCTAAGAAGCTGCTGCAGATGTAGCCAGCACTTACTGTTTTGCTCCAAGTCAGCCCTATGGTGTGATACTCTTTGATATAGGCCTGCAGCTCCGTCCAGATACTCAGATAAGCTTTCACCCAGTCCACTTGCTTTTTATCTCTGAGGACACAAGGAGATCATGAGGGGTGAGCAGCTGCATTTGCCATTAAAACTCAAGGACTATAAACACTTCTTGACATCTCTCCACCTCTCCGCCTGCAGGCACGACACGGCTGGACCAGCACAGCAGCCTCACACCTCCAGCACTGCGCCCCAGCTTCAGTATTAATCTCGCACCTGCAGGCAGAAGGGCACAGGCCTGCTCTGCACTGTAACCCATCTTAATTGAGGATTCCGGTACTTCCAACAAGACCCATTCCCAAGACACAACTTGCTGCCCTGGGAAACAGTTCAGCCACCAGATGATGCTGAGACAAGGGCAGTGGTACAATTACTACCAGAGATTGCAGCTGCAACATGAGTGGAAGGAATTTTTTCCTTTAGAAATATAACAGCCTTTAAAAGGAAGATTGAATGAAAGACCAAAGCGGCTGTGGTTAGATACTGGAGTAGCCCCTACACACCCAGTTAGATGTGTTCAAGAACATCTTTAAGAGAGAAGGGCAACTTACACATCCTTGTACTCCTTGAGGATCCGGTTGGTATAAAACATGGCAGCATCGGTCATTTCCTTCACGTAAGGACCAGGCTTTGGAGCCTAAAGAAGAAAGAACACACTGGCATGGAGCAGCTGACCAGGGAGCCAGACTCTTCCCACCAGCCCAAGGAAACCACTTCCCACTGGAGTTCTTACCATGGCCACCCAGCCCAGGGCTGGGATGCTCTCGCTGACTGCCGATAAGTGATTGAACAGTTTGCTACCACGGTTCTTCTCCCTGAAATTCTGCACCACCTGGATTTGCTCTGAAATCGGTTTCAGAAGCGATGAAAACGCATTCTGCAGGACAAAAGAGACAATAACATTTAAGAACATTAGTACTGCTCTGGAACGGCTGCACATCTTCATTGACAGCTCTCCCGAGATGATGGCCACTCGGAGGAAGGTTCCAACTGGCACAAGTTACTGCTACAGCTCCTGTCCAGGCTTGGCCCTCCCTGCGAGCTGAGCTCGGTCCCACAGCATAGCTCCTCCAGGGCTGAAGTCATAGCTCCCAGCCGGATTGGTACTATGGGAGTACGCCAAGAACTGTGACTCATGTTCAATCCAAGAGACACTGACAAAGCTTGTTAGTAACGAGGACAGAAATAGCATTTGCCTTTCCTGGATTCTTTTGTTCCAAGACAGTATGTCAAATTTTTGCTCTCCTTTACAAACCCTCAGAGGAAGGGGATGCTACGCAGGTTTCTGCGGTCTGGGAGCCACAGCCTGCATTACAAACGGAGTCGCAGCAAGTTCTCGACTCGCCCCATCAAGCTGGGCTTCAGGATTCACGTTACTTCTCAAGTCAATCCAAGCCTTTAGCATCTGGATGATAAAAACTGTTTCTGTGTGTTGTTCACTTGGAGTGCCGACTGAAAGTGCCAGAGCAGAGCAGCCAATTAAACAGGCCCAGAGGTGCCTCTTAGACAAGTTTTCTTTCCTCTAAAATCACAAAGTTTCCTCCTGGTGGCAGCAGTGAGGGACAAATCTGGGCAAAACTTGCTTTTCAAAGCTTTGGCTTTTCCATTTGCTGTCCCTTCCTCTCTGTTTAGATGAAAATAGAGAGGTTCTGAGCTCCGCTGGCCTGGCTACACTTTCAGAAGCTCCAGCCGAGCACCACTGTGAACTAACAGGACAGGGAAATTCTTTGCCACAAGCAAGGAGAGTTCATACATTTGCATTTTAAACTGGCTACTCCAGAACGAACTAGACTCCTGCAAGACAACCTGCACAAAGACCTACACTAGATTAAGGTGGTTGTTTTTTCATAAACCTTTATTTAAATAGTGTGTCGGTGGAATTTGTAAACAGATTCTCAGACTAGAGGCTACGGAGAGCAGCATCCCAGCAAGTCTGGTGAAAGATAAACCACCCTTCAATTCTGAGTCTGGGGAAAAAGATGCAGATATGTTTTGCAGTGAATAGGGAAGTAGCACAGAAACCCAGCTACCACAATGTAACAGCAGAAGCCATGACTAAGCCAGATAATAACTGCAAAGAACAGCAAGGTGGGATCCTGTTGCTTGGGAAAAACGGTTCTCAGCCGGGAAAAACCTATGCATTCAGGCTCAGATTCTCAGTCACACGTCCTGCTGAGAAGCAGCAGTCAAGGGTAAAGTGTTAAATTACTTGCTAAGGACAAATCAATCCTAAAAGCCTAGCTATTGTTCAGAGGCCATTCAATAGAGACAAGTGTCTGTTGTACTTCAGGAGGAGTTTAATGCCTGAAAGTCTATAAGCATCACATAATGAAAAGGTCGCTCTACGCAAATCCCACTGTGCCTCCTGCTTCAGACCAGTCGTGTCTGCAGGCTGCTCTGAGGGAACAGTGATTGTGCAGTGCTGGTGCCAGGTGAAACCAGAGACAGACGCTGTGAGATGACATTCACAAGCTGCTCTGATGGCTACAGAAAACCTGTTGCTCTAATGACTGGAAAACGCCAGTTCTGCAGCTCTAAGAATCAACCTCCGCAATTCTGCCCAGTATTGAGTAAGCACCTGGAACACGCTTTCAGCAAGTGCCACCTCATGCAAGTGTCTCCAGTCCTCCTCCAGTTCCTCGTTTGGAGCAACCAAAGCGGCCCAGATTCCCCTGCCGTGGCAGTCATCCCCGACTCCTGAGGTAAGGGCACACAAGGCTTCTGACAAGTGACTCCCCAGACTCACCTCTGTTGGCTGCTGATGTTGAGATGCCGTCACTAGAAGAGCCCTCTCACTCATCAACCCCACGTGAACCATCTCAGCCTAAGAACAGAGAAACATGAGAGAGCTTAGAGAGCTTCCTTTGTACCCAGCTGGCACAGTTCCTATCTGTAAGAAAGCAGCTACACTGATCTCAAAGCACATATTCTTGGAGACACCCATCCTCAGAGAAAAATCACAGGAGTGTAACAGCTCTTGGGCTGGGTGGTTTACAGCCTCCTAAAGGCATGCACCAAAGCCCATAAAGCGAGCCAGGAACCTAACTACCAAAGATTTCAAGGAGTTTTGATTCACAGGGTGTGTAGGTGGCAAGCTGCTGGAGGTTATCTGGGCATCTGCATCCGTTTTGAATCCTCAGGGATTATAAACATCCTAGAATGCAGCTCGAAAGGAATGCAAACACTGACAGCAAACTTGGCCCTTAACAGCCCCGAAGAACAAGCAGCATCTAGTTAGAGTGGAGGGAGAACGTGAGTCCTTACATGCTTCTGCACATCCCCGCCAACTTCCTTGCTGATCTTGATGTATTCAGCTACTGGGCCCGCCAGAAGGGCATCGAAAGCCTGCACGTACTGAGCCACTCCTGCAGAGAAGGAACCAGAGCACAGGCATCACCGAGAGGCACCAGGTGGGCTCCCAGGCTGGGGGCACTCCCACACGTGCGCTGCGCTCTGGGGCTGCACCTCCCACCCGCTCCACGCTCAACCTCCCCGCTCCAGGTCACATCGACGGGATGCAGAGGAGGGAAGCGCCGCGGCCACAGGAAACCCTCACCTTAGCAGGACGGTAACCGCAGGCGTTTGCGCAGTATCAGCTGCCAAACTTCACTTCCCCCTGCGTGCAGGCAGCTCATCTAACAGCCCTCTGCATGCGCCGCACGAGCGCCGCCCGCTCCGCGACAGCCGCTGCCGGCGTCCGGCGCTGCCGCACCGCCCGGCTGGAGCTTCAACGCAGGGACTCCTGTGGGGCGACGCTGCTGGGAGCTGCTTTGGGCCTTACCTTTGGAAGAGCCATCTCCACACATGCCAGGTCCTTGGCACACCGTCTCCAGGCGCTCCACAGCCTTCTCCAACCGTTCCACCAGCCTTTCCATATCTACTGCTGTCCACGACCTGCACAGACAGAATACAATTATTTGCATTCTCTGACAGCGTGAAACTTGTAGGCCAAATATTGAAGAGGGTTTATCAGCTGTCTGGCACAAGCTGTACCAGTTCCAGAAGAATAATTTCTACCCAGCTCTGCACCCTGATGACGGACAGCGGGGTACCCTCACCTTAGCAGGGACGTTCAGATTACGCAACAGCCACCTTCTATTGCCACAGTCGATCCTTAACGGTCACATCGTCTTATTCCATTGTAAGGACTTCTTAGACTTATAAGGACACTAAAACTTACATCTTCTAACCTCGTATTGACACCATGCAATAAACCAAAGGTCCGCACAGAACCTCACTGCAGTCAGTTCTTGGCCAAAGTCCCAGTTGTCACCATACAGCAATCCAAGCACGACTGCTTTGCTGGGAGTTCACCCACTTCAGGTTGGAACTAGTGGTTTCCATTCTGCAAATGCATCTGCGGGGACCTCCCGGAGCCTTGCAGTTCTTCCAAGGAACATCTATAACTCCAGCATGGCTACAGTGCGGAGCATCAGCGTGCAAAACGAGCCACCCTGGCACAGATGAGCAGCTGCACAAGCTAAGAAAGCATAGCTGCTTCTGCAACAACGCGCCCTGCTCATCCCCTCCCTCTGAACTGCAGAGCCTACTCTGCACAGGAAGGAGATTTAGCCACAGAAATCATCTGAAGTGTCTCATCTGGAGAAGCCTTAAGTGTCACACAAACTTTCCATTAATTACTGCTTTGCAGAGACTCAGCACCAAGGAGCAGGACGAGTCACGCTCCAAGCACACTAACGTACAGGGAAGGCAGGGAGGGAGCAGCAAGTCACCGATTGAATTTTTATCTTATCGCCACTCGCTGAAAGGTTTTACAAGGTGAATCACGATTCTGGCCCGGACAGAATCCTTCCTCCTTATTGCAACAGCCTGCGAGAGCTCAAAACCCTGCCTGAAGGAGAACGTCCTTCCCAGCACATTCCCCAGCATTCCCAAAAAGGAAGGCAGGGTTTTGAGCTGATGTTAGACCTCCCTCAGAAACTAAATCTGAAGTTCTAACCAGGCTTTTGCTCACAAGCCTTCTCAGCCCTGCTCCAAAGTGCATGTTTTCCCCCAATTTCCAGAGGATGCGGGGCAGACCCAGCATTAGTCACGAGCGGCACTGATGTCACAAGACAAACAAGGCCATTTTCCACCCCTCTTTCGCCTGCTTGCATCAGGAGAAGCAGCACTGATGTGGGGGGCAGGGGAGAGGCCAACCCCCTTCTAAGAGGAAGACAGCGGTTTCCTGAGTGTGCAAGAGTGAGCCAGAGGAGATACTGTGCCTAGAACTGTGCAACAGCAGCTGGATGGCTTCCAGATACAAAATAGTTCAGAGAGGTTGAAACTAGTGGGTGCTCACCCATATAATCAACAGTAATGAATATTTTTTTTTTTTAAATTCTGTACAATGTAGAAATCCTGACCACAGCATCGTCAGCGCTCTGCTGCAGCCGAGGACGACAAATCCAGAACCAGGCTCGTGTCTTCAAGTGGGAGCACAGCCAAGAGCCGGGCGCTGCCTCCCCCGCTCTCAGCACACTAAAAGAAGGGTTTTTTCCTCAAAAAGCCACCTGTTAAAGAAACCCTCCCATGTTTCAAGAGTGCAGCGAGACAGAGGGGTGTAACGCCGGGGTTTCAGGAAGGACACCAGGGTTACCGAGCGTCAGGCCGACAAAGCTGCTGTTCTGCACCACTGATCCCCACCACATTCCACGCCAGGCTCTAATCTGATCAGCCCCATTACCGAGTGGCAAACTGCATTTCAAATCAGGATTACAAACCAGAAAGTCCAGATGGAAAGCTGCTTCCTTCCTACCCCCAGCAATAAAACACGCTGTTGCGAGGAGCGCGTCGCTTTGGTTCTAGAGACGCTGTTGGGATTAATGTCCTTTAACAAGAAAGTGTTCCTCGAGGTTCAGGCTCCTTCCAGTCTCCTTGCCGTTCCACACGTCCTTCCTGGGTGCTCCTGACAGGAGCCATAAACTCACACTGCTTAACTTGCAGCCACGTTGTAAACCTAGCGCTGCCTGGCAGATGGTGAACTCATTTTGATTTCTTTTAATGGGCAGCATTAGGACAACTCACCAGATAAGTCACTTGGTAAATTGGCAGCAGAATTGGAACTAAGTGCAGGCAGCACAAAGTCCTGGAGCAGGCAGCTGTATCTCGGCCCCTCCTCGCTAAAGCTGCCTTGACTCGCCCTTGATTTTATTGTAGTAAAGACTCTGCTCTTCACCAGGATGCAGCTCTTTGTGCTATCTACACATCCATCCAGAATGAAATAAAGAAATTTAGTTATAACTAACATCAACAGCCAGAGTCTGCAATCCTGAGATTAACATTTAGCGAGGAAAAAAAAAAACAAGATCACCAAGCAGACCAGTGTTTTGGCTAGGGATCGCTCTGAACGCAGAATAATTTGTCAGTTAGTGACAATGTCAGTAGGAAAATGGGATCTCATCGGCCTTCTTTACAGAGGAAGCTGAGACACACAGATCATTGAAGAGCCATTTTTGCTCGGCGCATCTTCCCATGCTCAGGAGGAATGAGGAAGGCTTTCAAGCTGCGCCGTGCAGCGGGGGTTAGAGTTCTCCGGCCGACAGAAGCGGAGTTGAGATGAAGCTCTCCCTTTTGGGACTGTAATGCAGGCTTTAAATCTAGGTCTTGTTTAAACTCAACTGAACTTCGATTACCAATGGAGCAGAAGCTACGGACTTGCAGCAAGTACGTATTTCACCCTGGGCCAGAAAGTCCATTCATTTTCACAGCACATTTGGTTAATCTGTTAACAAGCTTTTATTTCCATCAAAGCTTGGGAACGTGGTTTTGAACACACTGTACAGCTTTCATCTACACCCAGACTGTTTTGATACACGTAGAGCAATAAAGGGAAGGGATTTTATCTGTGAAAACACTGGCTACCCCGAAGCCGATCCTGCACAACAGCACAGTAAGAGGAGTTTCCTGTTTGGAGAACATCAAGGAGTCGGCATGTCCCAGCCAAAGGCCACTCCTCAGAGGAGGGAGCAAGTTCTCATAAAAACGGCACCAATGAAATTCTGCCAGTTGCCTGAGACAGCACGCTAGCCCGAGTCCTCGCTTACACATTCTGCAAGACACAAATGTCAGTTTGAGTCAAACCTACGCTTCTGTTCAGATCCAGCTTTCGCGAAGCCCGACGAACTGCTGTCAGCAGCACGAAATTTGCATCAGCTACTTCCTGTTTCTACAGGCAAAAGGCATAAAGATGGGACAACTAAATTAAGAACATACCACAGTTTATTTCTGAGCTGACACTGGAATATCTCAGGGGATCAGCTACCAGATGATTTCCAACATTTATATCTTTCAAAAGCCCAAAGAATGTTTTTTTTAAACGGTTCAGCTCATGAAGGAAGGAACTATTTGAAGCAAGACAGGACTCGAATGTCTGATTCGAGTCAGTTGTCAGGACCAGCCACGAACACAAGACAGCTATTGCTAGTCCCAGCAGCTGCCAAGACAGAGATCTCTGCTGTTTATAGTACAACAATACTTGTTGACATTGCTCCAGAAGCCATGGTGACTACTTCTGGTATTTCAGATCTACTTTATTTAGAAAGCCAAAACTGCTTTTTTTAAAAAAAAAAAAAAAAAAAAAATCCCCATCTGGACCCTATTTAAGCTCTCCCAAATAGGAAATCCTACTGAAGTCATTGAAAAATGTTATTTGGTGTTTTTACTCAAACATTAAGAGCCAAAGTATCACTTTGCTCTGCACCGCAGCGAGCACAAGGACTCCTTGTTCACTACAATTATATGAAATAAGAGATTTGCACTTGCCAGGCTCTGTTGCTACGCTCCTCTCATTTCCATTCCCCGTCAGGGCGACGAATCCACCAGGGAAGTAACTGAGGATCCCGGATCTAAGCTAAATTGGACACGGTACCAAGCTCCGTATCGGGAATTCAGAGCACCGAACCTTGTCAGCTGTGCCTGCTCAAGCAGAGGCTGCTTGGCGGAAGTTTGCTGCGGGAATAACAGGGGGTATTTTTGGCTTTCCAAAAGCTCAGCAATATTCCAGGGACACAGGGATCGCCTCGAGAAGAGAAAGGGAACACAGCAGTTTCTCAACGCCACGGATTCCTGGTTTTTCAGTGATGTGCAGCTACAGCCCAGGTCTTGGGGAATCAGAACCCGATGTGCAAAATCCTGAGAGCCGACACGTGAAATGTCTGGAGAGTGTTTTCATTTCGCTGTCACAACCCCAAAGCCATCGCTGACGCCTTTATCCCACTCCAACCACCACCAAAAGGCAAGAGGCAGAAGAGAAGCCAGCAAGAGTCTGAAGAGCAGCCCTGCCCCCAGCCAAGCACCCACTACCCAAATACCCTCGCCCGAGGCTGCGGCACACCCGTCCGGTGGCAGCGGAACGCGGGAGGTGTCACCCGGGCACACACCTCCCCGCCCGACTGACTCACCCGGGAGCTGCCGGCCCCGCCTGCCGGTTCGCCCCGTCCCCGGGAGAGGCGGCTCTGGACCGACAGCCGCGGGGATGGCAGCGGCCGCCGGCACACCCCGACCCCCTGCCAGGGGACGGAGCCGGGGCGGGCGGGATTAAACACCTCTGGCCGCGGTTGTGGGGCCGGTACCAGCCCCCCGGCCCCCACCATCACCGGGGCGGCGTGCGGAGCTGGCGGGGTGGACCACGGCGGCCCATCCCCCGGTAATTCGTGTGTCCTCCTCCTCCCGCCAGCCCCCGGGCAGAAGTCGGGCGCAGAGACATCCCCCGGCCGGGCCCCCGCGGCAGGAAGCGCCTCCGCTCCGTGCAGGAAGCCCCGGAGCTGCCCCGCCCGGTGCTACGGGCGGCGGCGAGCCCCGGTAACAGCCCCGTTGAGAAGCCTTCACCGTTCCGTGACTAAATTAACCCGAAATCACCGCGTTTAACGCGTTTACCGGCAGCCGGGCATAAACCCCTCCCGCCTCCCTGCGCCCGCCCAGCGCCGCCTCGGCAGAGGCGGACGGAGCCTCACCGGCGCCCGCCGGCCGCCCCGGGGCCCGGCGCGGCCGCTGGCGACTGCCCCCGGGAGCTCCCCTCCCGCCGCGGCCGGCTGCAGGGCAGAGCCCGCGGCCCCAGCAGGGAGCCCCCCACCTCCCGCCCCGGCGCTCACCGCTCCGCCGCGCTCCCGCTCCGCCGCCGCCCGGCGCCGCCCAGCACCCCCCGCGCCCGCCGCTTCCGGCCCCCGCCCCGCGCGCCGGAAGTGCGCACGGCGGCGCCGGCGGGCGGCCCCCGCCCTGCGATTGGCGGGTGGGATTGGGGGCGGGGCTGGAGGGGCGTGGTCTCCCTTAGGGGGCGGGGCCACGGGGGTGCTGGGCGGGGCTCGGGGCTCCGTGAGGCCCCGGGGAGGGGCTGGGGGCTCCGCGGTGCTCGGGGTGCCGCCCCAGAGGGGCCGGGCAGGCTGAGAGCCCGGCGGGGGCAGCGGGGACCCCCCCGGGCAGGGCTGGGAAGGGCCGCAGTCCCCCCGGGAGGGGCTGTTGGGACCCACTGAGAGGGCCTGGGGGGTGCTGGGAAGAGGCAGGGACCCCGGAGAGAGGGGTCAGGGTGGAGGTTGGAGCCCTGGAGGTGTGGGGGCTGCAATGTGGACCCCCAGGGGTGGGCTTGGTGGGACAGGGGTGGAAGGGAGATGTTGGGTCCTCCCATCCCTCAGGAACAGCATCCGGCTGTGCTGGGGGGGATGAGGCCAAGGCCCCTCCAAGCTACGTCTGGTGGGTGTGGGGTGGGAGAAGGGTCCCTCTGGGGAGCTGATGATGATGGAAGCAGCTACACCCATACACAGGGATTGAATCCTGGGGGGTTCTGGGCCCCTGGTGCTCGGTGCCGGGGTTGGTTGCCATTGTTGGCTGTGTGGCAAAGGTGCTTTTAGTGTGTGCTGGCTCATCCCGAGCATCAAGCGATTCCTAAAAGGCTCCTGTGCTTCCAGAGCACTTTGGAGCCTTGTGCTCACAGACCCTCTTTGATGTGAGGGTCTCAAAGCGCTTGGCAGAAGGTGGATCAATATTGTCCCAGCTTTGTTGCTGGAGAGACCAAGGCTGTCAAGGGAAAAAAAAAAACAACTTGGAATCAGGAAGAGGTCCCGGGGCTCAACATGGATTGTTCCCACAGAAGGCTCCACTGTCTGGTTTTACCATTAGGGCAGGACTTGCTCTAAAACGGTGTTTGCTGCCGTGGTTAGAGAAAGGGCAGTGGTTGTCCCTGCCTGCTGCGAGGGCCTGGAGCTTTGCTCCGGGTTTTTGGGTCTCGGCAACCCCAAGGAGGAGCAGAAGCTGCTGTCGGAGCTGGGGGTCTGTGCAGACAAACGGAGCATCTGGCCAGGGGAGGGCTGGGACACATTGACAGGATGGGAAGGAAGGAGGAGAAAACCCAGCGAGGTCGGCTGACTGTACCGCCGCTTCCTGCGCCCTGCTCCGCTACCATAGATGGTCACGTCTGCGCTGGAAGCGGGGCCCGACAGCCGCCGAGCGCTGGAGCAGCTCTGGGCTCCGTCTGCAGCGCTCCGAGCAGGGCAGGCAGGAGTGGGGCCAAGCTTGGGATCGCCTGCTGGAGTGGGATTGCTGGGAACGGGGCTCTGCTGACATCTAGTGAGGTTGCCTCCTCCAGCTCCGCGCTCCCTGCGAGCTGGGCAGCCGTTCAAAACCCTTGGAGGGCTGGATTTTTCTGAGCAGGCAGCGGGTGGGAGTTGCGTGTTTTCTTGGTGAAGATGCAGCTCACCATGACCCCCTCCAGCTCCCAGCCACACAGCCAAGCAGGACCTGCACCACTGCCCTCGTACCATCCTTCCCAGTTAGGCTGAAGCAAATAGAGGAGATGAGCAGCTCCCTGCAGTCAGCAATGCCATTTGCCTGATTTTCTGGTTTTCTTGCCTCATTTTCCACCCTTCCAACACCTGATCTGCCTCTTGCAGCTGCCTCCCATCACAATCAGACACTTTAGGCTCAACTGACATGCTGCAAAACAGAAAAGAAGACACAACCATCTCTTTTCCATGCAGCCAATGACTTCTATTTTATGGCATCCTGTAACAGTCACAGCAGCAAAGCACCAGCCACGTCCTGCCTCGCTGGTGCAGGGGCTGTGGTTATCCTGGTGGGCAGCACGGGCAGGAGGTGTCTGTCCTCCTGGGCTGCAGCCACGAGGAGGAAGTGAGACTGGGGAGAGGAACTAGAAGCAACCAGAGCACAGGGAGAGGAAGAGCTCTGCTCACTGGAGGTATTGCAACCCAGCCCCAGGCCTGCGTGTTTGCTTCTGGGGTGGGTTTGTTCAGCTGAACACAGTTCCTGAAGGAACAAAGATCAAGTTCCTGGTAAGACTGGGTCACAGAAGGGTTGTCTGTTTACAGGAGGACTGTAAACCAGGTCGGTGCTCTGTGGGGGATCCCAGTGCCCGTAAACCATGCCAGCCCATGGCTGTCACTGTCCTGTCTCCAGGGAAAAGCTTACAGCTTCCCATGCTGCTGCCAGGTGGCTGGCACCATGTCCCCCTTTTTCCTCCAAGCACCACGGGAATATTTGCTCCTCTTTTTAGCCGTGAAATAGCCAAAATGCCTTTGTGTCCCCTAGACAGTGCCCTTTGGCTGGCTGCAGCCGAAGGAGAGTGCTTGTCCCTGCTCTGTTGTGGTGTGAGGAGGGCACTTGTCTGAGCTCCAGGTCCTCGTGGTGCTCAGCAGCCTCCGACTCCTCCGTGGGAGCAAACGCAGTCCTGGCAGGGGCTGAGGCAGCGCTGTGCTTTCAGAGCTCCCTAAGCCATTGCTGGTTAAGGCTAAGCCTGAGCACTGGCCTGCACACAGCATTTCATTTCCCAGCAAAGCAATTTAAAGCTTCATTCCTGGGAAAAGGGATATTTTTCATTTTCTTTCTTGGTAGCAGGAAACCATCTTGCTGCCCCATCAGTTTCTGGCCACGTACTGCAGCACCTTGGCTGCTCGTGTCCTTAGAACCAGTGGTTTTGCAAAACATTAACTAAAGCCCACCAAAACAGGTCGGTAGCCTTCATCAGTCTGTGTTTGCAGTTGAAGTGAGTGACCTCAGCCCGGTGGCACAAAGATGACCCCAGGGGACAGGTCCTGCACCCCTTGGTGTGCAGCTGGCCCTGGGTTAACTCTTGCCTTCCCCAGCTGGTGACAGAGCCCAGCCCGTCCCGGGATCAGCGTGCCAGGAAAGTGGACCTGCTCGCCTTGACCTGCTGGTCAGTGCCTCCATCCCAAGCACAGCCCTGCACCAGCAGTTCTGCGTCTGCCCACAGCTTCCCAGGCTGAGGTAATGCCCAGCTGGATCCATTCCCTGATCCAGCCCCCTGGAGACCACATCAGCACAGTGGGGTGGCTGCGCTGTCAGACACCCCTCTCTGTGGGAGCCTGTGCTTGGTTCAGCTTGAAATGTCTGTGAAACCAGCCCTGGGTGATTTCTGCTGCTGCGTGGGGCACACGGGTCCTTCCAGCCCAGGGGCCAAGGGAAAACCATCCCCACTAGCAGCTGTTTGAAAGTTTCATAAATCTCTCCTGCTGCAAGATAAACCTGAGGCTCTTTGCCCTTTCCCTGGTGATAAGGAGGGGGATTATTCTTTGCACTCTGCAGGGAGAGACTTTTCACACTTCCACTTATCCCTCGTAGGGTAAATAGACACAGCATGGCTGCTCTCACCTTGGGGACTCTCCTGTCACTTCTGCTGCCTCCATCTGCCTCCACCAGGAAGGGACCTGCCTCTTGGCAAACTCACCCTTGGTGACAAACAGAGGATATAAGTCCAATTTTGCAGGTTCCCGTGCTGCCCTTCAGAGGCCACCATGGATGTTTGTTTGGTTTTGTCCCCTCCACAGCCGCCTCCCAGGACGAGTGCGCTGCGCTTGGGGTGAATGTCTGTCTGTGCCCCATCACCTCCCAGCCTCCTCTCCACCTTCCTCGTGGCATGTTCAGCCCTGGCAGCATGTCACTTGCTCATCTTGGTGCTGCCATGCAGCATGGGCAGGGCAACACCCTCCTGAAGTGCCCTTCAGAGAGTTTTGTGCTGCAAGGGAGGCAGAGCTGCCCACCAGTCCAGGCTCAGCCATGTGCACTGGGTGCTGGCACCCAGCAGGTTCCACCAGGGCTCAAGGAGAGCCTTGCAGCTTGACCAGAGGCCCTGGGAAGGGTATGGGATGCACTAACGTACTCCGATGGGTGTCAGGGGAGAGCGGTGCCTGCAGCAGCCTGCCCTCCCCACTGAGCAAGCCCGGGGGCTGGGACATGGGCCTGCAGCCCTGCCAGGCTCTTTCGATGAGCCCCATTGCTCATGTGCACCTTCACCAGTGTACAAGGAAAGGCTCTTTTCCTCATGAGCAAAAGGGACCAGATCAACCTGGTTCCCTGAGTAGAACAGAAACCCTCTGCTCCCTTCCAGCATGGGCAGCAGCACCTTCCTCCCAAGTTCAGGAGAAGGCTTCCCAAGCCCCTGGCACCAGATGGGTAACCCTTGCCCCAGCTGGCCCAGGAGCCCATTAAAGCCCTTTAAGTGGGAATCAGGGCCGATTCCCTGCACCCACATATGGCTTCTGAGCAGCACAGCCCCAGCCCATATGCTGTTACAGGCATCAGCTCAGCAGGTGCTGAGCGCACAGCTGCCACTCTGCTTTTTCCATGTTCTGGCTTTGATTTCACAGGGCTGGTGCTGCCCGTACACCAGCCCCGACAAGACTCACCTGGCCAGTGCCAAGGACACAGCAGCACCAGAACTCCAGCTCTGCAGGGAGGTGCTTCCCAGACGCTCGAGTGCATTTGCTTCATCCTCAAGGTTCGTGTGGACTGAGCCATGGCACAGCTGCTGGGGACCAGCTGTAGGTGCGGGCAGCGTCTCCCCGTGCAGTTCTGGCCAGGCGGGCTTCCCATGCCAGGGAGGCTTTCTTCATGCTTGGAGTGAAAGCTCTCTGTAATCACCACTGAAGCAAGACTTCAAGGCTGGAGTTCTGCCCAGGGCTCAGTGCTATCAACTCCCATGGCCATTTTCTCCCTCCCTTCTATTTTCTTAAAAGCCCCAAAGAGAAGAGGTGTGCCCAGCTGGGAACGCCTGGCCCCAGCTTAAGCTCAGTATGCTTTTAGTCTCTTGAGCTGGCTGCAAAAAACCTGAACAGAGACTCCTCGTGAACCCCGCAGAGCCAAAAAAGAGGAGGCAAAGAATAAGATGTCCCTGATTTCTGTTGAAACACATTGAAAAAGAAAAGCTAGCAGCAATTTTTCAAATCCTGAGACAGCAGCGCTGCCCACACCCCTCAGAGGCAGCCAGGTCATGGCAATGGGCAGACTGACTCCTCGCAAACCCGGCCAGGAGCAGGGCAGGGGTCAGTACATTTGCAACAATCTTGAGCTCTGTGCTTGGCTGGAGCGCTGCCCTCCTCCTCCTCCTCCTCACAGACGGTGCACATGGCACCTACCTGCCCTGCCACAGGGGCTTTGGAGAGCACTGGCTTTGTCCCCCTTGTTCTGTCCTGCCCTTGTTCCTTTGCTGCAAGCTCCATCCCTGGGGAGTGGGGGGCACCCAGGACGAGGCCAACACTGCCTCTTGCCCTCTGCTCAGCACAAAGCCACCTCCCAGCCTCCTTCCACCATCTCTTCTGCACCTTTCCATGACCCACACCACCGTAGCACAGTGGGGCCCAGTTAAGCATTCCCAGGCTGAGGTCTAATCCCTCTGGCTATTTTTAACCCCCCATCCTCATTGCAGCCCTTTGTACCCAAACATGGAACAAAGGATGATCCCTCCTTCCCCCGAGCCCGCCCTGTGCAGAGGGGCTGCTCTCGACTCAGCCACTGACCCCACAAATTTCTCGCTGTGACAAATGTGCTTAACAAAAGGCAAGAGCCCTGCCCCCCAGCCCAGCGGCCACGGGGACAGAGCAGCAGAGCCAGAACAGTCCCTTCACACTGGGCATTTGCACCCAGCTGCATGGGTGGCTACCCCATCCCTGGAAGTGTTCAAGGCCAGGCTGGATGAGGCTTTGGGCAACCTGGTGTAGCAGAAGGTGTCCCTGCCCATGGCAGGGGGGTTGGAACCGGATGATCTTTAAGGTCCCTTCCAACCCAAACCATTCCATGATTCTATGATCCCTGGTGTATCTTCCCTGCACCCTGTACCTGCTCCAGCCTGCTTTTCCCTCCTGCATTACATTTGCTGCCACAGGAGTGCAGTGCTCCGCTCCTGCCGCGCACGGAGGGCAGGGCTCTCCCCATTTCTGCTACGGAGATGGGAATGTGAGAGCAAGGTATAAATATCTGCAAAGATTAGTGCTCGCCCAGCACTCTGCCCTGGGAGAAGGCGTTGAGTGTCACCCACAGCCCGCATTCCCTTTCTCTCCACTCCCCAGCTGCCTCTCCTGTTTCCAGCCCCGGGTTCGCAATCTCCGCAGCCAGCACTTTCATTTCATTCCTCCCTCCACCCCCGTTCCCTCTTGAAAGGGAGGAAATAATAGAGCCTTTGTTGGGCTGCTGCGGTGCCTGCACCGAGCAAGGAGCCACACGGGGGTAAGGGGCTGCTGGGCACGGCTGCCTGCCTGGATTACGGCATTCCTGCGCCTTCGGCTTAGGAGAAGTCAATCCTGCACCTCGTGGCGTGTAAAGAGACCCTGTGCTTGCTGACATCCACAAAAAACCCAGCCAAACAAAAAAATCCTCTGCACCCACACTGCTGACTTCCTCCACTTTTATGTAAATTAATATTAATAGGTCCTGGAGTTCGGTTCCTGTACAGATATATACAAATAGGAAATAGTTTCATATTTACATCATTAAGTTAATTAGGCTCTATAAAAAAAAAAAGAACAGCTTTCCAAATTAATGTCGTATGTACAGACAGCAGAGGTGAGCTCACGTCCTTGGCGCGGTCACATTGACAGTGTAATGTACACTAACCATTACCTCCGGCCCCATGGGCCATCGGGGCCACGCGGGCCGGGCACAGACGGGCAGCGGGCACAAGTGTGACGAGCAAAAGGATCCTGCTCCGGGCTTTTCTGCTCTCCGGGACCCGGCAGGGAATAGTGCTTGTTTCTCGTGAGGCACACAAGTACCACGGGGTCAATTCGTGTAATGTACACTACCAGCGCTCTGCGGATCCCGTGGAAGGCACAGAGCCCGGGTTTGAGTCCGTGGATGCTCTGCACGGCTTCTCCCAGGTGCTCCTCGACGGTGCACACCTGCAGCGGCACGAGGCTGGTCCGATTCCCCGAGGGGCCGAGTCCTTCGGAGAGCCCCGGTGTGAGCGGACGGACCCAGCCCCGGGTCACACGATGCTGGCCAGTTCTGTGTTGTCCGACTCGGAGCTGCTGTTGCTCTCCTCCCTGGGGGCAAAGGGTTGGGGAGGAGGCGTGGAGTGAGCCATGGAGCGAGCCCTGCCTCCAAGCAAACCTCTGCCTTGGAGCACAGGAGCCTCCGAAGGGCTCGAGAGGGACGTCACCACCTTGCGCAGTCCCCAGACGAGTTTTCTTTAGCAACTGGGGCGGGTTCCCTGTTGATCTCCAACACTTCACGCCATCTCTTTGGAAGTTGGGATTGGGAAAACAAGCCAGCCCTTCCCTCACCCCACCACCCACGAGTCCTGGAGGATTCCTGGACGAGTCACAGTGTGTCCCAACCCGTCTGGGCCTGATCCTGCCCCCGCACACCCCACTGGCATGCTGGCTACCTCCACAGCACAAGCTGACGCTCACCTTAAGTCCTGAAGGGCTTTCTTGTTTTTCTTCCGCTTCTCCTCGTCGATGGGGTACAGCTTGAAGAGGAGCAGGCCCAGCAGGATCAGCCCCACAGGCACGGCCGACACCAGCATCTTCAGGGTGAAGTTCACCTCGCTGGGCTGGGAGCAGCCCCGGGTCTGGTACCCTGCAAAGCTGCAGACAGAAAGGAACCTTCAGGCAAAGGAAACAGAGATTGCAGGACACAAAACTGTCCCTGCAAGTAGAGGTTTGTGGAGCCACAGGTGGATTTAGACCCTCCCCACCTCTCTCCCAGCCCTTGGGAAGCAGCGGTGGCTGGATGCAGAGGCACTAGGCTGGCCTCCCTCCCTCCTCCCCAGCTCCCACGCAAAAACTCACTCTAAGCTGAGTGTGGAGATGCCCAAGGAGACCCCAGAGGTGAACTTGGTGAAGAAGACATAGAAGGAGAAGAAGATGGCTTCATGGCCATGGGAGTCAGGGTGCTGCAGCTTGAAGTCATCTATGACATCCGGAAGCATGGACCTGTGCAGAGAGAGGAATGGTGAGCACTAGGACAGAGCCAACGAAGCATCTCCTGTCCCTGCTGAGAGGATTTCCTGCCAAGAGCCCCATCTTAGGCTGAAAACACCGCAAAAAAGCCTCCCAAGGATTTCCAACCACTCCAGCAGGCCCTGGAAGCACCTTGCCCAGCTCTTGGGGTGCAGTGCTGAGAGCACCAGGACCTCACACTCACCAGGGCAGGAGGAAGGCGGCTGCGACGCTGATCCCAGCTGCAACGGCCACGATGTAGGTGATGATGAGGTTACTGTCGCGGACAGCGACCACGATGAGGAAGGGGATGGCAGACTGCATAGGGGGACAGAAACCAGGTTGTGTCAGCAGTGCCTGACCCAGACTCCGTGGTCTTTCCCCGTCCCTCTGGTGCACGCCAGCCCTCTGACTGCAGGGATGGCCGGGGAAGCAGCAGAGCAGGCTTCCTCCCAGAACCCCGCAGTGGCCATTTCTGCTGGCCTTGGCCACATCCCTGACAGCACAAATAGCAGCACGAGGGACAGGCACCGAATCATCATCAGCAGCCCCTGCCCAGCTCCAGGCCCTCCTGGGGGGGCACACAGCTCAGCTCACCCTGTGTGGGAAACACCATCCCGATGTGCACCTCTGTGTGCGAGGGGACCCACTCACCGAGATGCCCACGTAGACAGCAGTCTTCTTCCCAAAGTGAGTAAGGAACCATTGCCAGAGGGGAATGGTCAAGGTGGCCGAGAGCTACGGGAAGAGAAGGGGGTTGCGGTGTCACTTGCTAGCCAGGCTCTTCTCTGGGGGAAAAGCTTTTCCCAGCAAGGAGCAGCTCCTGGGCACAGCCTCCTCCATCCCATTTCCAGCACCTTCCATTTCCACACACTTCCAGGGCTGGCATGCAGCCATGCTGCCTGCTCTTGCCCTCACGCCATCCCTCACCATCCTTCACCTCCTCCCAATTGGAGTGGGTGCATGGGGCCACCTCCTCCCCCCATGCAGAGCACCCTGGCACCCAGCACCGCCGTCCTCAGGGGACTTGGCAGGTGCCAGCAGACTTGCCCAAACAAAGGGAGGACCCGACTCGATCCTCAGTGCTGGGAAGTGACCTGATTTTGTCACCACTGTCTGCACACAGCATGGCCAAGAGCCAGGCTCTGTGGAGACCTTGGACCTCTCTGCTCCATCAAGCAAGGAGGATGGGAAGGGCTCCCAGGAATGAGGCAAGCTGGAAAGGGCTCTCAAGGACCTGTTTTGCTCCATCTTCCTGACAGTAAACAGAGATCCTTTTCTCGAAGCAGGGGGAAGGGAGATAAGTGGCAGGGCTTGGACAAAAGGCTCCCAAGGCTCCTGGTCTCTCCCGTCTCTGGCCGCCTTCACATGGGAACAAAGGCCTCCCTGTTCCTGCCAACTCGCCTGGCCTTTGCAGGACATTCGGCAGCTTCTTCTCCCTTCCCTTCTCCCAGAGACCTTTGGTCACTGTCCCCACAGCAGATTACCGCAGCCCCGCAGCATCCTGCCCTCAACCCACGGAGCACCCATCCCCAGGAGATCCCATAGCATTGTCCCACCACAGTCCTGGCCCCAAGGGGCTGCAGGACGGGGCTGTACGCACCATGATGGCCAGGAGGATGTTCTGGAACTCGTTGCGGAAGCCCAGGGTGTAGGTGCAGAAGAGGGCGAAGTTGCCCTCCAGCAGCTGTGGAGGAGGTGGACAGTGGTTAGGGGGGATGAGCACCCAGAGGCACATGCTCCTCCTCACAAGGCTGCGTCCAAAATGTGAACGGGGGAAGAAAGTGGCCATTCATCGACCCATCCGAGGGCACGAGGCCACATCCTTCCTCTCTGCCTGGGGCAGCTCCGGCTCATTGTGGTGCCTCCTCACATGCTCCCAGCCCACTGGGATCCCATTGAGACCTACGCTGCTGATCCCCCCGCCATCTCTGCGCTGCTGCTCTTCCCTCTGCCCCATCCTCCAAGCCTGGCTGTGCTTACCATGAAGGCCAGCGAGGTGAAGAGGAAGCCGACAATGAGCTTGATGTAGGCGCCATGGTTCATCACCAGCTTCAGCCCCTGGAAGAAGGAGACAGGCTCGTCCGACTGGAGCTCAGAGGACTCTGGGGAGCAGAGCAAATCAGCCCATCGTTAGACCCACTGAAACAGCACCCTTGGGTGCAAGGGGTGCAGTGCCTCATGCCTGCTGCTGAGCACCTTGCACAAGCCCCTGCCCACCTACAGCATCCCACCCCAAGGGAGTCAGGGCAATGCCTGCAGGCGCCTCCCTGCCCTCACACAGGGGTCTCTCAGCCCCATGGTGGGGATGGCCTGGCTGATCCAGCCAGAATCAGCAGAGCTGGTCACAAAGAAGAGGGAGGGAAGGGCAGAAGCTACTGGACTTTGGATATCACCTCACCCTGGGGTGCCCTAGTTGGCACAAGCAACCTTGGCCAGACAAAACTGCAAGATAAAATTTATCTCTGACAGTGCAGAGCAGAGCCAAGTCCTCAGGGCTGTGCTGTAACGTATCCTGGAGATGCTCTGGCCTCCTGCCCTTCTGCAGCACCTTCCCCAGGCCCCCATACCCAGACCTCAGCTCTACCTGCCCCTCTCCTCCAGTGCTTGACCCACGGACGAGGGGCCAGGAGATGAGCCAGGCTCCTCAGGAGCCCCTGGCAGAAGCCACAGCATTTCCACAAGTCCAGAGTATTCCGTCGTGTCTCAAGCCTCACCTCTCTTCTCCCGCACGCCCACCGACAGGATCACGGCACAGAGGATGTAGAGTCCCCCGATGACCCCCGCAGCGATCATGTAGGCATTTCTCTGTACAAGAGGGGAGGGAGCGGTGAGGGAGGGGGCTCATCCCAGGAGCCAGCCTGGGCAAAAAGGCAAGGAGAGCATGGCAGGGGCTGCCAGCAGGTCCCCCCAGCTTACTGTGTCCGTGAGCGACCCGGTGTCGTGGGTCATGTTTAGCTCCTCCATGGCCACCGAGGAGTTGGTCTTCCCGATGAAGAGGGGGCTCTCGATGCAGGGAGTGATCACCTTGCCTACAATCTGGCCCTGGATGGCGGTGCCCAGCACAGTGCCCAGCACTTCCACTGTCATACCTGGAGAGAGAGGCCAGCGGGACTGAGCACAGTCCTTGGGCACCCAGGGCATGGGTGCAAGCCCCTTCTCCACAGCAGAACCTCCCCAGATGCAATTCATTGCCCTTCACCAGGAGAAATGCGCCCGCCCAGCTCTCCTACAGCTCCCTCCAAATCACCAAGTGATAAAGCCTGTGCTACACAGGGAAGGAGACAATCTGGTGGGGAAACTGAGGCAGGGAGCGAGGCCAAGACTTGGCCATGCTGCTCCCACTGTTGTATGACAGAGCAGGAGGAAAGACTTGGGAGCTCAGATCCCCCATCATCTGCTCCAGGCACTTGGCCATAACAGGAACCACCTCCCCGTCAGCCCAGCTCCCACCAGACTAGACAAGGATCTCTGCTGGAGGAGCCAGGGAAGAGGAATGGGAAGAGCTGGAGCAGCTGCAATTCAAGCCCTGAACAATGTTCATCACACACCGTACTTGGGGTGTGATCAAATGATCCCTCCTCCCTCTGGAGGAGGATCAGGCCCCAGTGAAAGCTGCAGCAAAGGAGCTGAGCACCAGCTGCTCCCCAGCCATGGCGAGGAAGGGAAGGAAATGCTCTTACGGTAGGCGGTGGCCGAGTCCCGCTCGCTCTGCTCCCTGCTGATGAACATGGTCAGCGCCGAGTAGGGCACGTGGAAGCACTGCAATGACATGAGGAGAATTAGCTCAGGGATGGGAACCTGCCCCTCTGCGTAGCTCCACGAGGTAAAGGCAGGGATTCCTCCTCTCCATCCCTCACCCACCAGCCCTGGTGCGTACAGAGCCCAACTCACCGTCACGAGGGTCTGGAAGATGCAGTAGAAGGTGAGGTACCACATCACTTGGCCGCTAGAGATGTCCGGCACAAACCAGATGAGAAAGTAGGAGATGACGGCAAACGGGGTGGAGAAGATGATCCTTTGGGAGAACACAGCGTTAGCTCATGGGCACGCAGTGCCTCTGTAACTCCACCAGCCCAGCTCTCCCCGCTGCCACACGTCCAGTGGGGTTCAGGCATCTGATTTTGGTGGCTCCTGGGCTGCCCTGGGGCAGCCCGCCCTGCTCCAACACTTCGATGGGAGGTGGTTGCCACAGGGATGACACAGACCAGGCTGAAGGCAGCAGCTCAGGTTTCACAGGACAGGAAAGAGAAGAGCCGACTCATACTTCCAGGGAAGAACTTTATTCGCAGGAACAGACATCCCTGTTTCATTGGAAGAGATGAATCTGCTCCTGCCTTTGGCTTCCACACCCGGCCCCGACCTCTCCCCCAGGCAGCACTGCTGTGTTCAGCAGGATGCAATCACCTCCCTTGTCCCAGCAAGGGCTGGAGAGCGGCCAGGCAGCACAGCCAGGCAGCACCACGGGTCCAGCAGACAAATGCTTCTCACCAGCTTGGGTTTGCTGCCAGCCGCCCCGAGCCCTGCTCCCGGGGTCAACTCTGTTCTGCTGGCAGGGGTAGGGCAAACCACCAGCCAGCAGCAGGTTGGCTCCTTCTTCTACCCCTGCCCAGCTTCCCAGAGCTGTGGGCACGCGGACACAATATGCAAAGTGCAACAGAGGAGCAGTGGGGATTGCTCAAGCGCTGGGCCTTGGCAGCACTCCCAGCAGGACCGGCCAGCGAGGGCGATGGCAGCGGGAAGCCACCCAGAGCATCTCTCCACTTCAGCCAGAGCATCTCACAACCCCAGTCCTGCTGCAACCCAGACGGGGAACAGCCCTACCCTGCACCAGCAGCCCGAGGACACCACAAGCACCCCGGTCCCCAAATTGCTCAGGAATTCCTGCTCCATGAGGGAAGTGAGCCAGGTGCCCAAGTTCCATCCACATCTGTTTAGGAGACCGATTTTGCTTAGGGATTTGCAAGCACCCCGCGCTCCACAAACCAGCCAGAGGCTTCATCCTGGCATGATGCCAGCAGAACCGGGCATGGGACAGAGCCGTGCACGGTCAGAGCTCACGCTCTGCCGCTCCGCTGCCAGGGTACAGTGAGATCTTTCCGTCTGGCCTGACATACCAGATGCAAAGTTTAAATTTAAATTGAGGGGTGGGGGGTGGCAAGCGAGAAACCGAATCTCCACGGATGGAGAGCCGGCAGAGGCATCACACAGGACCCAACACATGCACATTTTTCTGCACACACGTCACCCCGGCGGGGGGAGGAAAGGGACGAGCTGACTCCAGCCACTCCTCTCCCGCGTGCTTATCACCACACGTATATGTGGAGAAAGGGAAATTTTGAATGAGTCACCGCAGCCGCACGGGAACCACGTCACGCTTGCCGTGGGCGCCAGCGCGCGCACATCAGATGTGCCAATTCCCCGCGGGCCCACCCCAGTGCCGGGACTGGGCTGCTGAACCCTGGCCATGGCTGACCGGCAGCTCCTGGCAGTGGCAGACCAGTGACTGAGAGTTACCCCTGACCGAGGCCGGCCGAGGTGATTAAGAAGCTCGGAGGAGGCCACCGCCGCACCGTGACGCGCTCGCCCGCTCATTGGCCACGGCGCGATGGTGTGTTCCTTTGTGCCACGGCTTGCACACCCCTTCCCAGCCCGGCAGTTAACTGTTTGCAAACGGCTGCCGCCCTGCAGAAGGAAGGTCAAAGCCGAGGCTCTTTAGTCACACATCAAGGAAAGGTTTGGTCACCGGGAAGTCTGGGGCGGTCGAGGAAACAGGGACCTGGTCAGGGCTGGAGACAGAGCGGGGTCCCCAAGGCCAGGGGAGAGGAGGAGGCAGCCAGTGGATGAGCTGCTGGGACAAAACGTGCCCAAAAAGTGTTAGAAAAAGAAAGAACTGAAAGCGAGAGAGGTGATGGCCCTTGGGAAAGGTCTCCTCTCCCTTCCAAGGGGCTGGAGCAGCCCCAAGCTTTGAGCTGGAGTCACCAGCAGCTGGCTGGGGCTCAGCCTCGCAGATCAGACCCTCCAGAGCCCAGCAGAAACTCGGGACAATAAACCCTTGCACCCAGGGGGGTTACACAGCGTCACGCCGCAGGGTCTGTGGGATGGGGTCAGGCAGCACCCTCCAAGGCCCCCCCCAGTGCCTGCAGCTCCCGGCTTTACACACAGGGAAACTGAGGCAGCAGCAAGCAGCTCTGCAGCCAGGGCAGCCTGCGGCCACGCAGCCCCCCACAGCCAACAAACCCCGAGTTTGGGAGGTTTAAACTCACTCAACTCAATCCAAATTGGACTCAGCCGGTTGCCCTTGAGCCACGTTCAACAGCAACGAGCTCCGTGCAGCTGGCTGCCCGGGCACTGCTGAGGGGCCCAGCGCAAGTCAAGAGCTCTGGCTAATTTTAACGAAGCACGAGCCGTTTGGAGGAATGCAGCCACTCCATCCCCACCCCCAGACTCGAGATTACAGAGAGCGGAGCCGCGGAGGCCATCGGAGCACGCGGCTATCCCGTACCGCCCTGCCCGCGCGCCCAGGCGGCTCCGCGCCCGCAGCCCTGCTCTAATCTCCGGACCCCAGACCCCACCACATGCGCAGCTGCAGAGAAGCTATTTCAGGCCATGTGTGGAGCCTGGCTTTGACAACAGCCGACTGCCACTGCCCAGAGCTATTCCAGGAAAGCCCGGAAGCAGAGGGTATAATCTGCGGGGGAAAGGACTGCGTCCCTCTAATTCCACTCCCCCCATGCCCACCCCTCCTTGCTGCATTGTATTTCAGCAAACCCGCAGGCACCCAGGACGTGGGTTATTTTAGTGCAGGATGTGCCACCATGTCCACACTTCGGCATCAGCACCCGGCAACACTCCGTGTCCTGCATGGGGGCAGGTGTTTATGGATATCTTAAGTCTGCCCTGGGTGCAGTCAGGAGCCCTTCGGGGCTTTGCAAGCCCCATCCCATCTGCTCCGACTCCCTTCGGCACCCCTTTGCTCAGCTCTCCACTCCCGAAGGCAGCGCAGGCACCCACGTGCAGACAGCCAGATCCATGACAGCTGTTTTCCTGCCAGAAGAGCATCCTCATGACTGTCAGCTGGCACCCCACCACCGCACATCGACCGCACACACCCCCGTCCCTCCCCCTTATGGGTGTGATGCCACCTGCTCTGCTGGCAACGTGGCCCTGCCACCAGCCAGGGCTCCGCAACCACTGCGGAAACAAAGTCCAGCACCGGAGCTGCTCTCAGGGAGCCCGGAGCCGCTGCAGGCACAGTGACATGGAAGACAGCTGGTCCCAGCTTGTACTAGGATGTCTTGGGACCAGTCAGAGTAACAGGCACAGACTCGAAACCCCAGCTCTTGGCAGCACCTTGGGCTTTTTGGGACGCTTGGCACCTCGCGTGGGTGAGATAGCGCATCAGCACGTCCTACCCTGCAAACCTCATGCCAAAGCTGACTGGTAGTGCTGTGACACATCAGGCAGGGATGCAGGGTGCTAGAGGCGGCTCTTACCAGGGCATCAGGCGGCCAAAGCGGGTCCATGATGTTTTGGTGATGAAGAAGCCCACCACGGGGTCTGTGATGGCATCCCAGGCTCGCCCCACAAACAGGATGATGGAGGCATAGAAAGGGTCCAGCTGCCGGGAGAAGATCTTGTGTCAGGACGCACAGATCCCCGTGCCCCAACTGCCCTCGGCCTCTCCCCCATGTTCCATGGGATTTGAGGCACAGTGACCCAGTCCCTCCCAGCACTGCCCCACCACACTCCTTCCACACCAAACTCCTGCCACCTCGGAGTGGAGCTCCCCAAAACCCACTCCACGGCCAGCACAAGGGTCCCCCACGGAAATTTCCCCCTCTCCATTTCACACCGACCCAGAACACTGCAGGTTCGTGGGACAGATCCTGCATCTCGAAGGACGGACACCACGAGCCCTTTTATAGCCTGGGGAAACTGAGGCACGGAGAGGCCGCGCGGCTCCACGCGCGGGGCCGGCCCGGTGGAAACCCACGGCCCTCGGACCGACGCCCACGCAGGACCGCGACTGCTGCGGGACCGATACCCCCCCCCGACACCCCCTCCAGCAGGACACCGTATCGAGCGGGGATGGCGGCGCCGGCGAGCCCCGTCTGCCGGGCAAAGCAGCACCCAGCACCCCCGCACCGGGGGCTCCGGTGCCCCCTCCCCGCCCCAGTCCCGGTCCCGGCCGTACCTGCGCCACGTCCAGGAGGTAGATCTGGAGGAAGAAGCCGAGCGCGCAGCCCGTGATCTGGTAGGGGGCCCCCCCGACGGCGTAGCACACCTTGCTGCACACCGACAGCCGCTCCCGGCTCTCCTGCAACCGGGCTCGGCGTTAGCTCCCGTTCCGTTCCGCTCCCCCCGACCCGACCCGTTCCGTTCCACCCCAGCCCGACCCGACCCCCCCTTGAGCCCGGAGCTCACCCTGCGGCGGGGCTGGCGGCAGACGGGCGGCAGGAGCCCCCCGGGCCGGGCCCGCTCCGCGCCGCCGCCCCCGGCCATGCCGTGCGCGATGAATGGGGCCGCGCTGCCGCCCGCGCGGGCCTTGTACCGGCAGCGCCCCGCCCCTCGCCGCGCCCGGCCCGCTCCCCGTCTCCGCCTCCCGAGGGGCAGGCCTCCTCCTCCTCCTCCTGCCTCGGCCCTTCCTCCAACCCCCAGCCCCTTCCCTCCGTCCCTCCACCCGTCTGATCCCATCCTTCCTCCACGTCTCCTCTGTCCCCCATCCCTTATCCCCCAACCCTCCATCTCCATCCCTCCATTCCCCTCTCCCTCATCCCCATCCCTCATCCCCTCTGTCCATCCCAGCCCTTCATCCCTTCCTTTTCCGTGTCCCCCTGTCTCTCCATCCTCCCCCCCAGGTGCCCCCATTGATGGCAGAGACTGAGCGAACACTGTGTTGCCCTACAAGGGGTGACGGCTGCAGGGGGTCTGTCACCCTCCCTGTTGCATGGGTGCCCGGTGACACCAGCCAGTGAGGGCTGGGCACTGGAGACCCTCAGTGTAGTCCCACTCTCAACCCCCCTCATTTGGGCCCATCGAAGGGGCCGAGGTGAAGCAGGAGCTCCCTCCAGCATCAGCTCCCATGGCCTCTGGCTGCTGCACAACAGCTTCAGCAGGTGCTGAAGGGCACTCCTGGGTCCCAGCACCTCTCCCTGGGCTACCCGCGGTGTACCCTTTGCACCTGGCCACGTGGACGTCCATCCCAGCACCTCTCAGCTGTGCCAGGTGCTGTTTGCCCAACTACAGGCACACATACACCTGTGCCGGTGTTGTGTCACCAGTGTCAGCCATCAACTCCGCTCGGCTCAGGCCACTGGGATCAAAGATCACCCTGGGATGTGCTGTGAGATGAGGCTGCACAGTGGGGCCAAGCCAGAGGGGCTGAGCCAGCAGGGCCAGCGTGGCACTTGGTACCATTGGAGTTGGACTTGGAGCTGCCCTTACGTGGGGCAGGACAGGCAGACAGGACAGGCAGCGGGCACCGAGCAGGGACCTGGGATGCAGCAGAGCCTGAGCGGGTGCTGGGGATGAGTGGTGTGGGTGGCCCCTGACATGGAGCAGTGGCACAGTGGTGGCACAGCGGTGGCACAGCAGCTCCGGGCACTCCCCAGTTTCGGGAGAACTCAGCTGGTGTCACCGTTGACTCATGGTTTCCGGACCCTTGTACAATGTGTGCAGCGGGTTTCCCCTGTGCTGCCACACGTCACAGCCCTGCGTCCAGTCCCACCAGGCACTCAAGGAGGGCACCTGCCAGGGAAGGGGGCCCGTGTGAGGCTTCGGGCCATCCAAATTTGTTCAGTGACATGAAATACCTTGAAGCAAGAGGGGAGCAAGGTGTGGGCCATGCTGCTTGCCCAGCCAGTTTGGCAGAGATCTGCCTTGGGCTCCTTGCCCTGCTGTGCCACGCTGACTCACGTGCACCTGGCACCGGGCAGCCCCAGGACAGACACGCTGGTTCGAGCTGGAAGCCCCCCAGACCCCCCAGGAGAAAGGAGCATCATATCGGGGATGGGCTTGTGCCTGTGTCTGGCAGCACACTGATGGAATGAGTTGGCCGGGCTCTGCTCTCCCTGAGCATCAGAGCTCAGGAGATGGGGACAAGTGTCGTGACCCTGTGCTGAAGTGAGCAGCACGAACGATTTAAGGGGTCTGGGTTTTGGGGTTTAAGGGGTCTCGGTTTTGTGGTCTGTGCTGCCTCCTGTGCCAGGTGGCCAAGAGGAGCATGTGGCCGTGTGGCTGTGGCTGACTCGCTGCTGGCTCCGGGTGCTGGCATGGAGCAGACGGCCCTGGGCACTCTTGCTGCGGATGAGTGCGTCCCCGGGCAGCATCAGTGCAGCCGCTGGGGACATCCATGCGGGTTTGTGTCCCTGCCTGAGCCCACTCCCAAAGCACAGATCTGGGTACCCCAAAGCACTCTGCTCCCCAGCACACATAACCACGGATCTGCCGGGGTGGTGTGTTTGGGTCAACACCCTCCAGGCTCGGTGCGGGGTCCCTGCTCTGTGCCTCAGTTTCCCTTTCCACAGAGGAGAACTCTTTCTCGGAGCGGAGGGGACCACCACGGTGGCATGTGTGTGCCCTGGAGGCACTGGGCTCCCCGGAGTCAGGGTAGTCTTGTCCTCAGCTCCCCACTGTGTTTGGCCCCAGCACTGTTGCTCTGCTCCCTTTGTTCCAGGGGCTCCTCAGCTCCCGATGCTTTTGGCATTCCTGTCCTTGAGCAGAGCGCTGAGAAGCGGCCTCCTGGGCAAAGGCAGCTTTAGGGGAACAATGAGCGGCCCTTTGTGCCGGAGATTGTGCAGAAAGACCGCGGATAGGTGTAGCCCTGCTTTACATATGAACTGGGAGAAGTAGAAAGACCAGGATTTCCCTGGATTAGGAGGATTTTCTCCCCCAAGTCTGGTATTGCACAATTTCCGGTGGAGGAATTTAAACCTTCTCCCCAAGCAGATGGTCTGGGGGATCCTCTCGGCAATAAATCAGCCACCTAGGGCTGATCCCGGTGGGGACGTTGGTGCCACAGCTCCCGCCAAGCTTGGGGTCCCCAGGTGGTTGGGGCTGGGCCACTCACAGGGTCACCTTTGGCACCAGAGCCAGCTCAGTGTGATGGTCTTGCAGGCAAACACCCCTTGCAAGCTCAAATACCTCTCTGAGGGTGATGCTGCACCATCCTGGCCTCCATATCCCTGAGCTGGGGACACCATCAGGCTCCAGGAGTGACTCTTCAGGGGCTGAGACCCAAATGCTGGCCCTGGGGACATGGTTCAGCCCTGGGAACAGGGGCAGGGATGTGAGATACTCCAGTGGATGATGGCTCTGCCATCTCGCCTGCCACCCACACCTTCCTGCTGTCGTGGATCCGACACAGCCCGGAGCAGCAGCTGAGCAAGCATGAGCGCACCCGAAACCAGACATCCCTGCCAGGCTGGGCCAGCGGGCTTGGGGGCAAACAACAGAACACGGGTCCCAGAGCTGTTGAGCTGTTGGTGGCCATGGGCTGTGGGCCAACCTTGGCGTGGCTCCTAGGCTTGGGGACAGCCCTGTCTGCACACCGCAGAGCTTCTCCAGGCTCAGGGCATCTCCTGGCATAAGGTGGGATGTGCCAGGGGCAAAATGGGTCCAGGGGGGCTGAAGAAGCAGCAGGGCTGGAGGCGATGGTGAAATTTCCTCCCCCTTCTCTGGACTTCACTGCCTGCCGAATTCAGGGAGCCGGGGCTGGTGTGACCCTGGGGCTGGTGTGACCCCAGGGCTGTGAGCACCGTCCCCCACCCTGTACAGCCAGACAGTATTTCGTGGTGCTCCCGGACCCCGCAGGGACTTGGGTGGGTGTTTTGCAAGGGCCCAGCCAGCCCCCACGGCCGCTGCCTGTCAGCTTCACGGGGACAATGGGACGCGTGTCATGGCAGCTGCCCTGGGCTGCCCATGCCTCTGCCACGTGGGAACATGGGAAGCACGTCCCAAGGCTGAGGGGGACCAGACAGGGCTGGGGATGTGTTGGCACAGGGTCTCACAGGCTCCGCTGTCCCTGGGGATCTGGGACCCCCGTGGGAATGGCAGGGTGGCTCGAAGGCTGCTGCTGCAGCAGGATGGGGATAGCCAGAGGCAGAGCCCAGCTCAGGGTGCCCCCGGGACACCTGTCAGGCTCGGAGTGGCCATCCAGCGTGGGGAAGCACGCTGGGACTGGGGCTTCAAAGTCCAGTCCTGCTGTCAGTGGGGATCCAAAGGGCATGGGGGCTCCAGGAACTGCCTTACGTCATGTGCCAGAGCCGTGCCAGCAGCCAGCTTGGCTGTGACAGCTTCTGCAGAGCTGTGCCAACACTGGGGGCACGTGCTCGGTGCTGGCCATGGAGCCGTGCCAGCACTCTGTGACTTGGGGGTACAGCAAGGTGCTGGCCTGGCCCATGGGTGGCCCCCAGCCCTGTCACCCATGGTGCTACAGCCCCTGGGGCACTCACCCACCCACCCACCCTGTTTGCACAGCTGGCATGGGCACTGGCAGCGAGAGGCTCTCAGGTCCTGTTTGCCAAGTGCCTGGAGAGGCTGGGATGAAAGGGCTGCGCGGCCCCTCCAGCCCTCTCCAGCAGTGGTTTCGCACCTTCAAAGCATCTGGAGCCCCTTGAAGCCAGGACGAGCTCCTGCCTCACCCTGGGAAAAGCCAGAGAGGTCCCCGAGGCCAGCGAGAAGGAGGAAGGAGACGTGGCCGAGAGCTATAGGTTGTACGAGCCTTTGCTCCTGTGCCCAGGGATGTGTTGGGGGTTGGAGCAGGTGGTGTGGGGCAATGCCAGCTGCATCTCCAACTATGATCCCCTGTCCTTGCAGGTGCCTGGGGCAGCCTCCACAGCCCCTGCCCTTAGTGTTGATGGGGCAATTTGTTTCGCCCATGCTTCCCAGAGAGGGAGAAGGGCTGGGAGCAGCTCTGGGGTGGGAGGGTGGGAGGACCCTGTCTGGGGACACCCCAGGGACAAGCCCAAGGCTCCCAAGCTGGTTGGGGATGGAGGCCAATGCTGAGACTGGAGCACAGAGGGAACATCAGACCCGGCTCCCTGGGGCTCTGTGGGTCCTGGAGCTCCTGCTGCAGCCCTGTGGGCATTCAGGCAGGACTGAGATGCTCTGGATGGGCCAGGAGGGTATGTAGGGTGCTGCGGCCATTGTGGGGACCCCATGGAGCCCTCGTGGCTCGGAAACGACAGCCCCAAGCCCAGCACCCTCCTGCTGCTCTGATCCAGATGCACAAGGCTGGCAAAGCTCTGCTCAGCTGCACCTTGTGCCAGCAGGGAAAGGGCCGGAGCAGCCCTGGGTTGGGCACCCCACAAGCTCGGGGGCCCTGGGAGCAACCGCCAGCCCAGTGTCCACTCCTGACCCTGCTCCTCTGCCATCCTCTTGCCCTCTGCTGGGTCAGCAATGGGGAAACTGAGGCACGGAGCTGTGCATAGCGGGCAGCGCCGTCCCCCTCGGCGCTCCTCTCCGGACCTCTCCGGCTCGGCTGAGCGGGGCCGAGGATGCCCGGTGAGGTGTCCCCCGACTCCATCCCCGCTGCCCCACGGACGGTGGTTCCCTAACGGGCCCCCGGCCCTGCCCGAGCCCCAGCAGGTGGCGCCCCGCGCCCGCCGGTGGCGGCGACCAGAGCCCGGGGCCGGGGGTGGCCGGACGGGCTGTGCTGGACTGCACTGGGCAGCGCTGGGATGTGCTAGTTCAAGCTGAACTGGGCTTGTCCATGCTGGGCTGTGCTGGTGCATGCTGAGCTGCGCTGGGCTGGGCTGGGCTGCACTGGGCTGCACTGGGCTGCGCTGGGCTGCGCTGGGCTGTACTGGGCTGGGTTGTGCTGGTCCATGAAGGACCGTACAGGGCTATGCAGGGCTCTACTGGGCTGGTCTGGACTGGGCTGTACTGGACTGGGGCTGATTGCTCCCTGCAGGGCCAGTGCTGCAGTCTGAGCCCCCAGCTCCCAGCCCCCCCAGCTCCCAGCTCCGCCGTCCGGGGCAGATCCCGTAGCCCTGACAGCACTGGGTGGCAAAAGGAGGGTGCTGGGGCTGGAGGCGGTTAGTGCACAGAGCCGGGGGGAATCTGCGCATCCCAGGCGGGCTTTGTAATGGCACGTGCGCATGTAATGGTGCCACGTTGTTAGTGGGCAAGGCAAAAGCCTCACCGTGTTTCCATGTTTATTGTCCTTCGTAGAAGGATCTCGGCAGTGGAGAGATGCTCACCCGGGTCCCCTGAGGACACAGCGTGTCTCTCTGGATCCCCACACTGCATGTGCGGGGTGCCGCATGGGCAAAGCCAAGTTTGGGCAGCACCGATGGGGCTGCTGGTGGGAGCTGTGTGTACGAGAATGGCTCTGTTGTGCCTCAGTCCATCCCTGGCTTCCCTCCGGCCCATCGCTCCCAGCTTTGCTGGCAGCTCCTGGCCTCCCCTGGTCTTGGTTTCGGAGGGGTGAAGCTCCCAGCTGGACCTACAAGGGCTTGGGTGGCTGCGGGGGCACCTCTGTGGGAACACCCCAGGCAGGACACAGATGCTAAGTGACCCCACTGCTGCCTGGGGATGAAGCCACTGTCCTGCCTGTGTCCGCAGGGAACAGCCACGCAGTAGCGATGGGTGGCTGCAGTGGAGGGTACTGGTGATGCCCCAGTGAAGGACTGGGAGCCCAAGAAGTGGAGGGATGCCCAGGCAAGGGGAGGTGGATGAGAAAGGGCACCTGGGGGGGGTCTCTGGCAGTGGGCGATGCCTCCCTGTGACATGTCCCCACTTCTCCAGTTTGCTTTGCCATCATGCTCAGCCAAATGTCCCCAGGCTGCACCTGGCCTAGGTGTCCTCAGCCAAAACCTTCCTTGTAGAAGCCCCTCCTGGCAGAGGGGGGTCCCCCAAACCCCGACCTTTCCGATGGGCTGAGGAAGACATCGGGAGCCCACGGGACACTCTGAGGAGCAGCGAGGGTCCCCCACCCCTGCGCACGGGGTGGCCACTGGTTAGTAGCACCGTTAGCATCCCCGTTAGCAGGACCGCGGGCGTCTGGGAGGGGGGATCGCGGCATCCCTCACACCGTGCCCCCGGGGGGCGGGGAATAGAGCAGAGCCCCTCCCTCTATGCAAATCCCACCCCGGCGATTGGCGGGCGGGCGGGGCCGGGGGCCGCAGACAGATTATAAGAGCGGGGGTGAACAATACAGTCGCGGTCCCGGTTCGGTGGCTGGTGCCGCCGCGACCTGCAGCGCCGGGCGAGGTGGGGGCTTCCCCCCCTCCCTTCATCCATGGGGCTGGGGGTGCCCCTTTCCTGAGTGGGGCTGCAGATCTGGCGGGGGGTTCCCCGTTTTCTTTCTGGCCACCCCCGCCCCCCCCAGGCTCTGCCAACCCCCCCTCCATGCAGAGATGGAGTTTGACTCGTACCAACACTACTTCTACGACCATGACGCCCAGGAGGATTTCCACCGCTCCACGGCACCCAGCGAGGATATATGGAAGAAGTTCGAGCTGGTCCCCACGCCCCCCATCTCCCCCCTGGGCACCCCCGGGGAGAAAGCCTGCTGCTCGGGGACGGAGGATCGCTCCGGCTGGCTCTCCCGCTACTGCCTGGCCGGGGAAGAGCCGGAATATCTCATAGGGACGGGGGAGATCTTCGGGAATCTGAGCGCTTTCATCCTCAAGGATTGTATGTGGAGTGGGTTTTCAGCCCGGGAGAGATTGGAAAAGGCGATGACAGAGAAACTTTCCACGGGAACGCAGAGGGCCACCCCCCACAAACCCTCCTTCGCCCAGGATTTTGGGTTCAGCAGCTCGGTGAGCGAGTGCGTGGATCCCGCCGCCGTCTTCCTTTGCCCGCTGGCCGAGAGCAAGATCCCCGCATCCTCGGGATCCGAGGGCCAAAGCGATTCTGGTAAGGGATCCAGGTGCGGGGCTGTCCTCAGCCCAGCCGCCTTCCAGCCTTGCTGCACCCCGCGGGGAGCCCGGCGTGGAGGACACGCGTGTCCTCACATGTGCGTGCCAGGAGCCTCCCAGCGCCTTTGTTGCGGCTCCGAGCGAGCCCCGGTCCCGGCCCCACGAACAAAGCGGGCTCGGCTGCTCCCCTTCCCGCGGGGCTTCTCCTCGGGAAACCCCTGCCTCTCGCAGCGGGGTGCGTGTGGGGGCTCCCCCCGGCCGCTGCGTGGGTCCCTGGTGGCCCCTCTCGCTTATCCCTGCCCCACGGGAACCTCGCGGGCAGGTTGGTGAGGACAAGTTTGAGGCTCGTCGTAGAAAGTTTGTTTTCTCGAGCGCCGCAGCGTGCTCTGCAGCCGGCTGCTTCCCCTGCTCCCCCACCCCGCTCCCAGGGCCCACCCGGGACGGGCATTTCCTCGGGACAAAAGGCAAAACATCCCCCGGGGCCGGCAGGCTGCGGAGCAGCGGCCGCGTCCCCCGCGGCGGTGGCTCCGTGGGATGAGCAGGAACATCCCGTATCAGCTGCGGCACGTCCCAGACCACCCCCGGGGCACGTCTGCTGGTCCCGCGTGGGTGTGTTTACGCGGGGGGGGGTCGGGCTGGGAAGCGGATGCCTTTGAAACCCACCAGCCAAGGGCGATGTGGTGCCCACCCTCCCCCTTCTCCGGCATCTCGGGCTGTAACCACCTATTTTTAGACCCCGGGGCTCACCAAACCCCTCGTCCCGTAGCCCCGGCGGGGCCGCGCGCGGTTCCCCCCGCTCCCACGGGAGCCGGGCCGGCTCTGCTGCCGTGGGAGCGCTGACGCGGCCCCGCGGTGCTTTGACCCCGTTAATAAATCTGCCGGTGGCAGCGACCTGCGCCGGTGAGTCACGGCGCGGGACGGGGACTTAATGCCATTAGGAGCCCGGGAACGGTAAGCGGGTCGCGGGCGTAAGAGGCTTAACCCAAATTCGTGTGGCCAGCTGGGGGGAGTGGGGGGGGGTGGGGTGTGTGGGGGTCCCAATGAGGTCCCGGGGTCGGTCCCGATCCGGATCCGGCCGCGCCACGTGGGCGCCGAACAAAAAGCAACAGATTGGAAACAATGAGAGGGGGCAGCGCTGATGGACAGGGGCGGGGGCCAATGGAGCGGTACGGTAGCCGGCCGGCCCCGCCAGGCAGCCAATGGGTGACCCCGAAGGGCGGGGCGCCGTGGGCCGACTTTTATTAATGAGCGGCGGCGGGGCGATGTGCGCGCACACGTGGCTGAGACCGGTCGGGTTGTGACACGGGTGGGCGCAGCTGTGGGCCTGTGTGGGGGTCGCGGGTGCCCCCCTCCAGGAACTCCAGCAGCAGGGTGGCTTGGGCTTTCTGGGCAGAGCCCCCAGAGCCTGGGTGGGATGTGGGTTGGGGGCCGCAAGTAGGAGGGTGCCCTGGAGCCCAGCTCCCGTGGCCACCCTGGGCCTTGTCGCAGGAGGGGTGGGGGCCAGGCCTCTGCCCGAGGTGCTGGTGGGGGTTTGAGAGTCTCGGAGGACCTTTGAGTGATCATCTGTATTTTTCCCCGAAATTTGAGTAAAAAGGTGGCAGAGCAATCACAGGCGTGTCTGGAGCTGGGTCACCCCGCTGTCCCCAGGGGCCAATTTTGTGCTGCTGGGCTTTGCTGGGGTGGGACGAGCTGGAGTGAGAACAGGCAGGGTGTTTTGGGTCCATTTAGGCTTTATTTGGGTTTCGCTGGTCACAACTCTGACGACTGCCCCCCCCGCGACTCCCGGCCTTGGGATGCCTTCGAGGTTCACCAAGTTTGTTGGAGGGACCCCTTCACCTCTCCCTCCCACCCTGCACCGTGGGGGATTGTCCCCCCTGTCCCCGGGAAGCCTGGGCTGAATGGGGCTTATCACTTGTGAAAAGTAACAAGTCACCCAAGTGGGAAGCTGCAGCCGAGGGGAACAAAGGGCGGCTCTGCCCCCACCTCCCTCATTTGCAATTCCAATGGGCCATGAAAGCGCCCGACCAGGATGAACTTTGGAATTAGGCTGTCCCAGGTCCCCAGCATCCTGTTCCTCCTGTGTCCCCTGGGGCAGGTGAGCTCGAGCGTTTCTTGCCTGATGATCCTTTATCCTGGACACGTGTTGCTCCTGGTGCAGAAGTAAAGCCCTATCCCAGTTTCAGGGGACTGGGTGCAGGAATGTGGAGGGAAAGCTCCTTCCTGCGCGATGCTGTTGGAAAAGTATTTAATCACGTAATCCCTTCTGGCGGTCACAGAGTGGCTTTGCAGCACATGAGCAAACTTCTGTGGGATGGCAGCAGGGAGATCGTCTGTGGGCAGCCCTGGCAGGGTGATGAGGGGTGGCCAGAGGCTCCCAACTAATGGTGACTTCTTTCTTTTTTTTTTGCCATGTCTATTTTGAGCAGAAGGCGAGGAGATTGACGTGGTGACGGTGGAGAAGAGACAATCGCTCAGCCTGAAGAAGCCAGTCACCATCACACTGCGCGCTGACCCCTTGGACCCCTGTATGAAACGCTTCCACATCTCCGTCCACCAACAGCAGCACAACTATGCCGCCCGCTCACCACCAGACTCCTGTCCCCTGCCAGAGCCACCCCAGCAGGATGAGGACAAGCCACTGAGCTCTGCGGAGCCAGCCCCTGCCGTCACGCTGCCTGAGCCCAGCTTGCCAAAAGCCAGCAGCAGCCCCGGCTCCGACAGCGAGGACGTGGCCAAGAGGAAAAACCACAATTACCTGGAGCGCAAGCGGCGCAATGACCTGCGCTCACGCTTCCTGGCACTGCGGGACCAGGTGCCCGGGCTTGCCAGCTGCCCCAAGACGCCTAAAGTGGTGATCCTGAGCAAATCCTCCGAGTACCTGCAGTCGCTCATCAGTGCCGAGAGGAGGTTGGCAGCCGAGAAGCGGCAGCTGCGGCTGCGGCAGACCCAGCTGCTCAAACGGATTGCTCACCTCAAGGGGCACTAGCACCCAACGTGCCCCCCACTCTGATCCCTACCACCCCCCGGCTCCCTCTCAATTTGCACATTTTTAAAAATTTTGTTGGTTGGTTGTTGAACTGTTGGCCCCAGGGGGCTGGAGCCCGTGGTGGTTGCGGCACGTGGGGTGGCTGCTGTGGTGCTTCCAGTTGTGGGAATGGGGCCACAGTGGGACCCCCCTGCTGTGGCATCACCTGCCTGGGGCTGGCTTCTTGGCACTGTGTGTTGCAAGATTTCCTCTGTCCCCCCTCTGAAGCTTTCTCAAGTGACTGCTTCGATTTGCAGGCTCAACTCCATTCCCCCTCCCTGGCAGCCCCTGCACCCCTCTCTGCCGTTTGCCACTGACAGCATTGCTGGGAACTGCCCCTGGGCGTCCGTCTCACCCTAAAAATCCCAAGTAACCATGATCTGCTTCAGCTCAGGGAAGCAGGTGGAGGCAGGCACGGAGAGCCCAGCACAGGGCTCATCTCTGGATGGATTGCCATGGAGATGGTGACGGCAGGATGTCTCTCACCAGGGTTAAGAGCACCCTGTGGGCGATTCCCCTTGCTCGGCTGGACCGTACCTCACTTTCTTACCACTTTACGCAGTAGCTTGTCATGAATTTTCTGTTCTAGAAACTGCTGCTGTATCTGCGAGTCTTATACTGGAGGCTGTGTTTTTATACTGTATTTTTGTACCACTTTTTGAGAAGTATTGGTAAAGAGTTTGCTTTTTTTATATATAAAAACTTTTTTTATATATAAAAACTTTTTTTTGGAGGGGAGGGTCCTGCTGCAGGGGAGGGCTCAGTCCTGCTGCACTTTAGGGAGATCAGGAAGGGGCTGGCTCCTGCTGGACCCTTGAGCTGAGTCCTCGCGGAGGCTGGTTCCCCCTTTGTAGCTCTCCAAACCACTCATTTGCAATAAAAGGGGATTTTTTTCCCCTTTCCCGTCCTTGTGAACATTCTTGTGACCCACTTTCCCACCCTTGTGAGCACCCCCTCAGCAGCAGCCACTTAAAATCTCCAGTGAAGCTTTGGGCTTTGCAGGGAGCCTGGCTAGAGGGGGCAGGTTGGGTGCATGGGGGGTGCTGTTCTGCCTTTGAGGCTTCCCCCTGCCTTTGCCAACCCCCTGCCCAGCCTGTGGTGGGGTACGTGGGTGGCAGAGTCCCCTGTTTCCTCCTGGGAGTGTTGGCAGGCATGGCCCCCCAGGACAGCACCCTTGGGTCCCTGCTGAGAACCGTTAGAGTTAACACTGTGGTCGGATTTAGCACTTTCTTCATTACCTCACACTTCATAAATAAATAAGTTTGCAACAGCCTGGGTTGGCTTTTTCCGTGCAGGTGGCTGTGGGTTTCCATGCATCACACAATGATGCTTCTGGGGGGCTGGCCTGGCCTGGCTGCTGTGTTTTGGGGTGTCTTGGCCGCTCATGGACATGAACCGAAACAAAAATATTTTGCACCAGGGCTTGGCTACCTCGCTGCCAGTAAGACTGAGCTTTGTCCTGGCTTTCTCCCAGCGATCAAAACAGAAGTGGTCATGGTGGTGGGGCCAGGGAAACAAATCACCTGGATTATTTTTCCTTCTTTAAGTGGCTTTATTGGCAAGGAGGGGCAGAGAGAAGGCTTTAGTGTAACTATAAACCTCTCTAAGGGGCTCAGGGCAGTTGGTGTGGGACGATCCCTGCCCCATGGTTCAGGGGACAGGGCTGTGGCTGGCAGTAGCCCTATAGGGAGGGGGGGAACAAATCTGCTTGCTTCAAGAGGCATTGGAGAACTTCATATACTCAGATCTGCCGAGTGGATGAAATTATATCTATGTGAGTTCTCCCTGCCGTCCCTGAACCCGATGCTTTTGGGTTCCCTTTGTACTGGCGGCAAAAATCTTACCCTAAATGCGGGAGGGATGTGGGATCCTGTTACTGCTGAGAAGTCAGAAGAGAGCTGCTGCTGCTGCCACTGCAGGAGGCTCGATGACCCGGGGGAAGCCAGCCTTAAAAAGCAATAATTCTGCACGGAAGCTTTTAAATACCCGTTCCCTTCAGTTCTGGCAACATTTCACACTTTCTGCGTATTGCATCATGCCGTGTCAAAGCATTTTAGAGCTCTATTAAAAGGTGCTCGCAGGAACCACAGCTTCAACGCGGAGCAGGGTGACCTAAATCTGACACCTCGCCCAGGCACAGGAAACAAAGCCCAGATGCACCAGTCCCTCAAACGTTTATTTTTGTTGTGTGTACACCAACATTTGCAGACTGGTGTCTTTTTTCAGCTCAAGGTGACCCTCCTGATACGGTTTTTAGTAAGGTGTGCTATTTCTTTTCACGCTGAAGGCACATAGGATGTTTGTAACGTTATTTTTCTTTCTTGGAAACGATGTGCAGATCCCATGGCCCGAGCTGAGACCATCACCCGTGGAAAATGTAGTTGGTCTCAAATCAAACTGAGGAACAGTTGCAGTTTTGCACTTATCTTTGAGTTCTCCTGCTTAAAACCCGCGTACATAAATATACATCTACCTGAAACTTCCGTGGTTACTAAAGCAGATGTCTCCTCTCCTATTGCCCCAGTAAGGACCAGGAAAGCAGACTGACAGTGCTATTCAGGGAACAAAATAAACACACAGGGCTTTTCCTCCTCACTTATTCAGTGCTGCAGTTCACAAATGTCAGCTGTAACCATCACAACTCCGCATTTCCAGGTCCGATAGAGTCATTTTTTAAACACATATTGCGCCGCTCACACCCTGCTCCTTACGCCTCTCCCCCTTGCCTCTGCCACCATACCCCCCTCCTCTAAAACCACCTTCTTTTCCCTCCACTAGCTTTACTCTCGCCAGCCCGGGTTTGGCGCAGGGCAGCCTCAGTCGGCCCGAGGGTGCCACGGGCACCGTGCCGCCTTCACGCCTGGGTGGGCAAATTTTTAGGACAGTTTCCCCGAGGCGGCCGTAATCCCTTTCCCTGCGAGAGGGGCCGGCTGCCCGCACCCCTCCCCGGCCCGCAGCCTCCTGCTCCCTGTTGCTATGGCAAAGGATGTGTGTTGCCAGGGAGAGCGGCGCCGCGGAGATACCCTCCTCCCGCCGTCGCCATGGCAACTGTCTCCCTGCCTTCCCTTCCTTCTGTTGCCACGGAGACAGTCGCCCGCTCCCCATCTCCCCGTGTTGCCGTGGCGATGGGGAGGACGAGCCTCTGTGGAGGCTGCGGTTGCCACGGCAACGCGCTCCTTTTTGTTGCTACGGCAACAGCCCCGCTCCTCACCTCCCTGCCCCGTTGCTATAGCAACAGCACCTTTCCCACTCCATCCTACCCCCCAAAAAAAGGTACCGGGGGCAGAACCCCGCTCGTGGGCACGGCCCGGGTGCGGGGGGTGCCCGGGGTGCCCGGAAAGGGGCCGGGGGTGTAGCGCCGGGCAGGGCAGGGGCAGGGGCCGGGGATGGGGCCCCGGGCCGGGGGCAGGAACCCCGCCCGGCAGCGGGGCACAGGGCGCAGCGCCCGGCCCCGTCCTCCCCGCGGGTGGCCCCGGCCCCGGCCGCGTCCCGCCCCCGTCCCGCCCGCCGGGCCTCATGGCAGCCGCCGGGCCGGGCCGGGCAATGGCGGCGGCCGCGCTCCGCCTGGGCCGGGCCCCGCCGCCGCCGCCGCGGCCGCTGGTGGTGATCCTCGGCGCTACCGGCACCGGCAAGTCGGCGCTGGCGCTGCAGCTCGGGCTGCGCCTCGGCGGGGAGATCGTCAGCGCCGACTCCATGCAGGTACGGCGGCGGCGGCGCGGGGCAGGCCCAGCAGCCGGGAGGCGCCGGAGCCGGGCCCGGGGCCCGGGGGGGCGGTGCGGCTGGAGCGGCCCGGCCCGGCCCGGCCCCGCGGGGCTGCGGGCACACGCGTGCCCTCTGCCACTGCGCACCCGGCGGGGCGGCGGGCACCGTCCGCCCTTCCCGGCGCTGTGTTATGGATGTGGAATAAAGGAGGCCGGGATGCGGCAGCCGGAGGCGAGCGCTCCCCCTCGCCGTCACCGGCAAAGGGGCACCGGCGAGACACGGGAACGTGCATTAAAAATGGTATTTGCTGCGTGCCAGTGCCAGTCCCTGTGGTCCTGGGTGGCGGTGTGGGATGTGTCGGTTGTGCAGTCCGGTTCAGGAAAGACTGAGGAACTGAGCCACGTTTTTTTGGTCCTAATTGCGTTCAGCTACAAGAGCTTTGCCACGAGATGTAAATTTCAGCCACCGCAGGGATTTTGTTTCTGTTTAGCGGAATGTTTTCCTTCCCAATCAACACTTTCACTGTTCTCTTTCTGTAGTGCCTGAACTTTCCATCAAGTTTAATGTTTAATGTATTTATTATGCTTTTTAAAAAGGTGTTTTCTGCCAACAACGCCCTTTGTGCTGCGCAGAGATGGACTCTCGCTGTCCTGCGGACGCCTCCTGGTTTCCTACGCGGCGGCTGCTGATACTGGTGGTCACTCTTTGTGTCCCAGAGAGCTAGGTTTAAAAACTCTCTCTCCTGAATTTAGAACAAGCAATCGGAAAGCTTCAATTTATTTTATTGAATAGTTTCCTTAAGCTCTTGGGGGAAGAATGTTTGAGGTCTCAGCTGAATTGACAAAATCCCGCAGGGACAAAACATCCATCTAACACGCAGAAGCTTTTGTCCAGGTCAGGAGCAGCTGCCCTCCCGGCTGCCCGGCCCAGCCGTCGGGAACCACCAGGCATTGCCAGCCCTTAAGGTGTGCTCTCTAACGAAGGGCTGGCGCGTCCATCTCGCTCTTCTTGAGCCTGGGACTGCCCACGGGCTGGTTTTCTCCGCAGACCCTGTCTGGGCTGGGGCAGCTTTTAGGTGGCTACTGTTAAGTTTCCAAGGCAAGTTACTCTGCTCTAGTGTCCCCATCAGAAACGTCTCTGAGCAGAGCTCAGCTGGCGTGGTTTTACTAGTACTGACCTTCCTGATCCGAACAAGCCCTAGAGCTTTTGTTCAGTTATTCGTGCTTGTTTGTGTGCTGTGGACGCCGAGGTTCTGGGACCTTGCCGTGACCACTAGCCCAGCACACAGCAGGCTTTAATACTGGGAAGTGGCTGTAGACTGGAGCGATCCTGTGAACATGAGACTTCTGCTGCATCCCGAGCTCTGGGGATGTGGCTGGAGCCGACTCTCGCGCTGCGGATTCTTGTTTCGTGCTGGTGGATGTTCTGAAGCGTGTATTTTGTGCTCTGGTTGTTTCAGGTCCCACTATGGGAATGCAGGCACTGGGAAGACTCTGGCTGCAGGCGCCCAATGGCATCTGGGCTCGAGTGGCTCTTGTCCTCCTTTCCTTTTAATCTCATTCTAGCGTGACTGTGGAGCGAGAGCCGAGCGGCTCCGCTACTTTTATCCCATAACGCAGCGTGCATTCTGCGTGGCCTCTCGGGGCGGCGAGGCGGGGGCGGCCCGAAGGCACAGCCTCGAGCAGCGTGCGTCTGCGCCTCCCCCACCACGCTCCACTAACCCCTGTGCCCCGCTTAGGCGGCCGCAGCCAGCCAACTGGGTCTGCTTTCTTGCTGGCTTTGTTCCCGTGGAATACTGTCTCCCCGCTGCATATCCCTCTGCCATGCAGAGCTGGCTCTGGTGTCCTTGCGGAAGAGTCGCCGGGTTTTAAAAATCCCATTGCTCATTCTCGACTGACAGCTGCCAGCGACCGTGTCGCCCTCAGCCCCCTCTGTCCATTCATCGCTGCGCCCCGTGCGGGCTCCGCGGAGCTCTTGACAAGTGCTGGCAGTGTTTTGGGCAGCTGCTGGGGCTGGAGCCGGGCTAGGGAAGGGGCCGGGGAGCCCCGAGCCCACCTGTTCCCCCACACAGGCACCCCTCTATCTCCAGGGTGTTTTTGTCACAGCCCTGAGTCACTGTAGTCAAATTACGGATTTAGCTGCTGCCTGTGTGCAGCTCAGGAGCTCTGGTTAATCTGATGGCCTCTTAATCTTTGTTTTTGTCCTTTCTGTTGCTGTTTGTCATCCCAGTGAGTTTCCTTTAGGAATAAGTCATTCCGGGGAAGCCAGGCAGGCTGAAGCCAGTGCCGCTTCTTCATTCCTGACAGAGCAGAGAATGTGCAGCGATCCCGATGGCAGCTTGCTGGAGCACCCCGTCCGCTCCCAATCCCACTGTCCCTTCTGGATTTCATGCTTGAAGTGGTGATACAGTCCTTCTCCAGAGGCTGTCGTAGCACACTGGGTACATTTGCCACTTAGTGTGTCGAGTCAGGACATCTTAAGAGCCTTTGCTGACATCCTTCTCATGGCAGGGATCAGAGAGGAATGAATCATGATCTCCTTGCGCCCTCGCTTGGTTTGGGTCCTCCATGCCCATCTCCAGCTTGGAGATCCCTTGGCCCCTGTGAAGTCTTCACATTCTTCCCAGCTGTAGGTGTCTGGGATGTGTGTGGGGTCCCTGTGCTGCACAGCCATCACGTCACCTTCAGTACTGTGCTCCCTGCGCTCAGGGCAAGGACAGTGCCTTTCGCCCTCTAGTTCAGATGGAAACAAAGGGACAGAGTTTGGGATATGCATGAAACTGGTGGCAGAGCGAGGGTCTGGGAGAGCCCACCCTTCCTGGGCTGCGGATCGTCATGGGCGCCGCTTCCTGAGCATCGCTGCTGTTTGTGTCTCCTGCTTCAGTTTCCCCACCCTTCAAAAGGGGGGATGGCACTGACCCTCCAGCAAAGTGCTGCGAGCTGTGGGGCTGACCTGCCCGGGGGGCTCAGCGGCAGAGGTGGGAGGACGCCGTCAAGGCTAAGCATCTTTAGTCCCTGGCTTGGATTCGGTGTCTCGGAGGCTTGCTGCTCCAGGCTGCCGCTAATCTGTTTTGGGGCCTTAGAAAGCAACAAAGGCTTATCTGAGCCGCTTGCTGAAAATAGAAACGAGCATCGGGAGGACGTCTCGGTGCGAGACCCTGCCGACAGCCAGCTGGTGGAAACCTTCTCTGGGCTTTGCTGGGTGCGTGTAAAAGGCCGCCTTTGTTTCCTCCCAGCCCACACACTGACACCACATTCCTCCTCCTCTTGTTGCCAGATATTCGGGGAGGCTCTCGATGTTTAATCTCCAGGAGAACCTTGGGGGATTGGAGCCTGAACTGTAAATCCCGGCTCTGCCCGCACAGGGCACTGGGAGCTCCCGGCTGTCTCCGAGCCTCCCCGTCAGCCCTCTGTATTGACTGGGATTTCAGGCAGACGAGTGGGAGTCGGAGGAGCTGAAGGGCTGGACTGGTCCTTGCTGGGGGAGGAAAGGCACTGAGCCAAAGCTCGCTGAATTCTAAGGTTTTGGGTGCCGGCTGGAGACCTGTACTGAATGATGCTGCGCAGCCCGGGGTTGGGTAACGGAAGGGGATCAATAGGCTGCAGCCAGCCACGGGGCATGTTGGCACAGAGCTGCCTCTTGGGCCTCTCCTCCTGTCTGCTCGCCGTCCCCTGGAGCCAGATGGGTTTCCGAAGGGCAGAAAGTAAGAGCAGCATTTGGTTGCCCTCCCGCTCCTCCCTCTCTTCCTTCCCCCAGGCAAGCCTTTCTCCAGCGAGGGACCAGGAGCGGGAGCTGGCCCTCGCCTGCCGAGCAGCAAGTGCCAGAGTTAAGCAAGATGGGGAGTGTCTGCCAGGCAGCAGCCGGTTCAGCCACCCCAGCAGCTCCAGGCAGGGATCGGGCTTCCCTGCTCCACTAACCTCGGATCGTCCCTTTGCTGCTGCTCCGTGCCTTCTGCCCGTGGGTCACCTCTGTGTCACCTTGTCCTTCTGTCTGGGACCAGGGGAGGCAGTGGGCGGAGGCCGCGCTGCAGCCGGAGGTTTGGCAGCTTCTCAGAGGGGATTAAGGGGAAATTTGTTTCTGGAAGTCTGGCCCTCTGGCTGGGGTGGTTTCTGGGGGATGGAGGAGGAAATGAGTACAGCTGTTTTTCAGTCTCTTCTCCCATCAGGCCAGTTTACCCCAAACTGGAAGACTGCACCAAGCAGGGAGGTGCTGAGTGCTAAACACATCCTCCCTGCGACTGCGGCACAAAGCAGAGCCTTAGCCACTGCCTGGCACAGAGGGTGCTCAGTCCTTGGCATGGTGCAGAGCTGGGCTGGACAGAAAGGCTTTATGTGCCCCGCTGCGACCACGTGCCCGCTGCCAGCACCCACAGGGTGCGGGTCCCTGCTCTCATCCCTGTTTATCTGCAGAGCCTTGCAGCACCCACTGCCAGGCATGCCCAGGGCAGTGCCAGGGCACAGGGGTACCCTGTGCTGAGGAGGGTTGTGTTTGCATGCCGTGGGGAGCAGGGTGAGGAGCCTTCCTCCCTTCTCCTGGGTGAAAGATACTCTCATCTGAAAGGGCTCTGCTCATGGGACTCAGCTGGGACGCGGGGATGGGATGCCAGGCTGAGGTGGCTCCGATACTTGCACCATCTGGGTCTGTGGGCTGGGCTGTGGCTGTTGCTTTATGCAGCCTGGAGGGTGGATTTGGGCTGTGGCTCGGTTGGCTCTTTACCAAGAAGGCTCCCGAGGGGTTGGTTTGGGTGGCTTTTCTTTCTGCTCTGCTTTTAGCTGTCTAGCTGAGGGCCAGCATCTCTCAGCAGTGCTTTTCAAGGTCGTATATCCCAAACTTGAGATGGAAGATGCACCTCGAAGCAGCGAGATGCTGCTGGTTCTGCTCCCTGATGTCTCCTGGCACTTTGGTGCAGGACAGTGCCTGTTTTCCCCTGGGATCGCTGGCCTGCACCGATTTGTTTTGCTCCTCTCTATACCTGACCAGCTCACTGAGAGCAGGCAGTACGCCAGGGTTTTAAGATATGCATGAGCTGAGACCGTTGCCGTGCGTTGAGGAGGCTCCATGAAGTTGTGTGTTGCATCCAGAGAGATCTTTGGGATTTATTACAGGAAGCAGTGATCTTGTTCCCAAACGAGACTCAGTGCTGTGCTGGAGACGGGTGTTTGGAGAGAGGCACAGCTGAGCTTTTAGCTGCAGCTGCAGCAGCTGAGGAGCCGCTGCGTTGTTTCGAAGCTCTGTGTTTCAGAGCCCGGCTGGGTTGGTTACGCTGTCCGGGCTCTGACACCGCGCTCTGATCGCTCCATCAACCTTTTGTCCCTGACTGCGGGGTTATATCAGACCAGGAAAGCAGTCGGGAGCAGTTGGACTCACCGTTTGTCTCCTGTGGGCAGGAAAACAAACACCAGAGAGAGGCAGTTTGGCCCTGGCAGGAGCAGACGTTGGCAACATTCCTGCTGCCTTGCCTGAACGGGGCACGTGCCCCTGCCTGTGCTCCTGCTTCTCCAGAGACCAGCCAGGGGCTTGGAGGGGTGACAGGGGCAGGCAGCAGCTGTGCCCGGAGCGAGGAGGGGTGGTCCATGGGGCTTTCATGGGACGCAGGGGTGAACGATGGGCTCTTCTCTTCCCCAGGTGTACAAGGGCTTGGACATCATCACGAACAAAGTTTCTGCCCAGGAGCAGCGTCTGTGCAGACACCACATGATCAGCTTTGTGGACCCCCTTGTCTCCAACTACACGGTGGTGGATTTCAGAGACAAAGCCGTGGGTCTGATATCCTTTCGCGCTGCAGCCTGCCTGGCTGAGCAGCTACGGACTTGCCCCCTCCGCAGCCAGGCCTGCAAGAGAGAGCAGTGTTTGCATCAGCCTTGAGCTCTCCACATTGCAACTCACTCCGCTTTTCAGAGGTTCTTGCTGGCAAAGAGGGCTTGGAGCTTCTTTTTCCCAGCTAATGCTCAGGGCAGCTCCTCGGGGCTGGCTGGGGAAGATCTCTGCGGCACTGCAACAGTGCTGAGCTGGGTATTGCCCTCCCTGGGTGTCCCTGAGTTTTGGTGGTAGCTGGCACAGGTAGCAGAGGACAGTGAGAGGTGAGGGACACCTATAACCCTCACCTGCAGCCTCATGGCTCCTTGGGGCTGGCAGAGTGGGGTCTGAGCCTTGGGCTGCCGCTCCCCACAGCCCTCCCTGCCATGTGTCTCCGCTTATGCTCCCTGACTGTGGCACATTGAAGATATCTTTGCCCGAGACAAGATCCCAATCATTGTGGGAGGAACCAACTACTACATCGAGTCCCTGCTCTGGAAAGTCCTTATCAACACCAAGGTACCATTGTGGGGCTGCGTATCGCTCTGGGAAAGGGTGAGCCCCATGTTCAGGGCAGGCATCCTGCGACCGAGCACGGTGCTCCCCCTGCTATAGCAGGGCAAGGAGACCCAGAAGCTCCTCATTCACCCTGTGGGGCTGGGGGATCATCTTGCTTGTGCTGGCCTTGCACATGGATGAGTACCTTGAGTCAGGGCTGCCTTGTGCTCCACAGGAGAAGGCCAGCACAGCCCCCGGGCCGGTCACCGACAGGAAAGTGGAGCTGGAGCAGCTGGATGGTGTCGAGCTCCATCGCCGTCTGAGCCAGGTGGACCCAGAGATGGCGGCCAAGCTGCACCCCCACGACAAGCGCAAAGTGGCCAGGTGAGCTTGGTGTGCTGGGGGCAGGGAGCGCCAGGGCTCAGCATCCCTTCCTGAGGGAATCGTGTGCCTGGGAACACGGCAAGATGAGCTCTCCCATTCCAGGCGGGCGCTCCTGGCCTCTTAGCGAGGTGCTTGGGGACCTTGAAGCGCTGGTGTTGGGGAGCTCTCTGGGATCCGAGACCTTTGGCTATGCAGCCCCCGGCTTGAACTGCCTTTGGGGTCCAGGACAGCGCGTTGCTCCTGGCTTGTGTGCACCGGGGCTGCTCCCGCTGCGGTGCCCCAGCAGCAGGATTTATCTGGAGCTATTTAAAGAGCAAGCTGCCGTGCTGGCTGAGTAACATACCTGAGCTCTGTGGGAACGGCACGGCGGCAAGACCAGGCTTGCTGCTTTGGCGGGCCCGTCCCAGCCGAGCCCTGGCCCGGGGGGAGCAGAACGCCGCCCACCCCATTCGCACGGTGCAGGGGGACGGAGGGTTGGGCACCCAGTGCAGCTTCCTCCACCTCCCCGGCAGGGCTGGGCTGAGCTGGCGGTAATGCTTCGCAGCATCGGACACGTTGGCCCCTTCCCTGCATCCCTGCCTGGCTGGAAATGGCAGGGCTGGAGCCAGAACTCTGGCCCCTGCAGGGCTTGTCCCGGTGCCAGGCAGGAGTGGGTGGCTGTGCTCTGGGCTCCTTGGGTGCCACCGCTGTGCTCTGCACTGCGTTGCACCCTCAGGACCTGGGTGTGCTTGGGATGCCGGGCACGGGAGGGGGCAGAAACCTGCCCTCCCCCCACATGAGAGGGTTGGATCACAGCGAGTGTCTGCGGTTCCCTTTGCTGGAGCCCCCGGGGCTGCCGGGGAAATGGAAAAGCTCATCCTCACCCAGCCTCTGAGCTCTGTCTGTCTCTGCTTACAGGAGCCTCCAAGTGTTTGAAGAGACGGGGATCCCCCATAGTGAAATCTTGCACCAGCAGCAGGAGGAGGAAGGTGGGGGGCCCTTAGGAGGGCCTCTGAAATACCCACATCCATGCATCTTGTGGCTCCGTGCCGACCAGGCAGGTGAGAGTGGGCTCCTGGCTGGCTGAGGAAGGTGATGCAGGATTAGTGCCAACTCCCTGCTCCTGCCCCAGCCTCCTCCCTGCACAAGCAGCGATTCTTTGGCATCAGTGGGTGTGAGAGTGGGCTCGTTCCTCTCGCCTGCTGGGCTCTGCCTTCCTTGATGGATCGAGAGGCTGGCAGTGCCGAACCATGTCCCTGGCACGTTGTCCAGCTGTGGGCCTGCCGAGGGCATGGCTCTGAGTGGCTGAGCGTGTCCTGCTCTCCTCCTCCCAGCTCTGGACCAGCGGCTGGAGAAGCGGGTGGATGACATGCTGGCTGCAGGACTGCTGGAGGAGCTGCGGGACTTCCACCGACGCTACAACCAAGAGAAGGTGGCTGAGAACCGGTGGGTGAGCAGCCAGCTCCCTTTCTGCTCCCAGTCCCACCTGCCAGAGCTGTGCAGGATCCAGACCGACTCTCCCTGAAGCAGCTCTGATGTATTGCTGCTCCCAGCCCTTTCCTGGCAGTGCCTGCTCCTGCAGCAGGGTCAGCAGACAGGACGGGTGCCTGCCTCTGCAGGGGCACCATCAGCGGAGAGGTCTGAACCAGCCAGATCCTCCAGCACTTCCTGGCCTTCCCTGCCAGAGCCCTTAGACCAGGGTTGGTCAAACTGTGGGTCTTAGTGTTGAATTATTTTTGCCTGGACCGTATCTGCCAAGTGGTGACGTTTCACCTCACTAAAAGTTACTTGGTGCTGCCCGAGTGTTCACACAGCGAAGCTGACACGGGCTGTCACTGAAGGCACCAGTCTGCCTTCCTGTGTGTTTCTGGGATGGCTTGTCCCCTGAATCCATGGGCTTCTGTCACCTGTGGGGGTCCTGCAGGGCGAGCCACAGGGATCTGAGCTGGTATGGGGCTGTTCTGAGGGAGACTGCTTTGACCCCTGTCTCTTGTCTTGTTCTCCAGGCAGGATTACCAGCATGGCATCTTCCAGTCCATCGGCTTTAAGGAGTTCCATGAGTACCTCATCAGTGAGGGGAATTGCTCGCCTGAGACCAGTGCCCTGCTGCTGCAAAAAGGTTGGAGAAACACCCTGTGTTCCCTATGTCCCTCAGCCTCACACAGCTCCAGGTGACACTGCGTGGTGGTCTGAACCAAGCTCAAACCTTGGGGCAGTTCTTGTTGGGGTTGAGCTGCACCTTTCTGTCTGCTTTTTCCATGTCTGCCAGCCTGGGGGGGAAGGGATTCTTTTATTAGTGCTTGGAGAGCATCTCTGAGGACACTCAGAGCAACTCCTCCCTCTTTTACCCCAGGCCTTCTTGCAGCACAGCATGATTTGGGATCTGGAGCTGGTCTACCAGTGAACTGGGTGATGGGATCCCAGCTGGGATGTGAATGCTGTGGAGAACAGGGTTAGAAAAAAGGAATGAAGCAGAACTCAGCATCTGGTTCAGCAGCAGGATGGTGGGAAGGAATCTGGGGATCTAGCAGATCACAGCATGAGTCAATAGTGATGCACTCTTCGATGGCATGGTTCCTTCTGGAATGTCCGGACTGATGTGCTGTTTTTAAAGGAGAGAGCTGCTCTGCTCCTCAGCACAGCGGAGGTCCCAGGCGGAGCTGGTCTGTGTCGAGAAGGGATCAATGTGGAGATGGAGGCTGAGGAAACCACAGAAATGATAAAAGACTTGAAAACAAGTCTGATGCAGAAGGGGCTTGTTGTGTCTGCTCAGGAGATGATCACGGAGGGATATGATAAGTCTGGTAGTAAATACCGAAAGGTTGTACAGGAGTAAACCATCCTCTGGGCCCACTGCGGGTAGGACAAGGAGTCCTGGGCTCCGTTTGCACAGAGGAGTATCCAGTTAGGGGTTGTGAGACCAGTGCAGCCCCTGAACAGATTGTCCTACCTGCTAAAAGCTTCAGGGCTGGGGTTTTGAGCCCTTTCCACCCAACGTTCGTTCAAGGGCATTTGGGACACCTTGTCCAGCCCTTCCACGCTGCCGCTGCTCTGGCAGGGCTTGGCTGCTTTGCCGTGATAACCACGTCGCACGGCTGGCTCGGAGACTGGCAGTAGAAATGCTTCTCTTAAGTGAGCACCCACAAACTTTAGCCTGGTGTGATTTGCTCGCACCGGAGCTGACAGCCTCTTCTCGCTCTGCCCTGAGCTCAGCTTGCAGCTGCGCTGACCTTTCGTTTTATTTTTTTTTTTAACTTTTTACTCCCTCTATTCCAAAGGGATCCAGGCCCTGAAACAGGTGACTAAGAGATACGCCCGGAGGCAGAACAAGTGGGTCCGAAACCGCTTCCTGAAACGTGAGTCCTCTGTTCCTGCCCTGCCTCACCATCCCTGTGCTCCCATCTCTTCCCATCCCTCCTTGGCACATCCCCTGCTGCCGCCTCAAGAGAGGAGAGCGGTGGCTTCTCTGCTTTGGGGCAGCGTGTGCTGGGGGCGATGCGAGTCCAGCAGAGATCAGATGATCCTGCCTGGATTCTTCCTGCTGGCCCAGGCTGCCCCCAGCCAAATCCCTCCAGGAGCCACAGGCACCCGGTGTCCCAATCCACCAACCAGGCTCTCACCTGGTTCTTTCCCACATACTTGTCCCACATCCTCAGACAGCCCACCAGCACTGTCCATGTCTATCCTGCCCCCAGCCTCTCTGCCCAGACACTCAGGATCCTGAGTCCTGGATCCTGAGCTGCAAGGCTCAGCAGGGAGAAGTCCAAGCTCCTTCTCACTGCTTCCCCTGTACCCCTGGCTGCCTGTGAAGGGAAGATCTTCCCCTCCCAGCAGAAGTGCCATCAAGATGAGATTGTTAATACTCCAGTGGAACAAAGCGAGCAAAGGCTCAGCCCCGTGCCGGGCAGCAGATGATGACGATGGCCACAGTGTCCCTGCAGCCTGTCCTGCCAACAGCTCCTGAGGGGCTCAGGAAGGGGGTGCCCAGCACGATGCCTCTCCCCACACACCCACACATGCTCCCTGCATGGGGTGAAAAGCCCAGTTGACAGCTGCCCTCTGGATTAGGAGCAGGAGCCCGTTGGCTGCTCTTAGCCTGGGCCATGCTCGCCACGGTGGCAGGAAGCCAGCAGGACTTCCCTGTCCCAGCCCCAGCCTTGGAGCAGGGCCAGCAGCAGCAGCTGGGAGCCGGGCACTTGTTGAAAGGTGCTTGGTAGGGGCAAAACAACAATTAAAAAAAAAAAATGCAGGGAGAAACTAGGAACAAAAGACGGGCTTTGAACGAGGTGCAAGAGCTTCCTGGAGCCATGTGCTCGGTGGCTGTGGCTCACCTTTCTGGTGGCAGGTGTGCTTCACATCGGTGCTGTCGGGAGCTTGTTTGTGGTTCAGCACCTGCCGGAGACTGGCACGCGGCAGCTTTTGATGGCTCAGTCCGAGTGGGGCCGTGTGCCCGATGGCTGCGGGCAGGTGGGCCGCCGCGGGGCAGCCGTGTCGCCGGGGGGAACGGGTGCTCTCTGATCACAGCAGTCTCGCCCGGCCAGGCCACAGCGAGCTCCTCGTGCCCTTGCACCGGGCTGGGGGAGGCTGAAGGGGTGACTTTGAGACTGTGCCTTGTCAAGTCAAGGCATTAGTAAAGCATCTCCTGTGGTGGCTGGCTAGTGTGAGCCGGGAACATTGGCCCCTGCAGCTGCACAAGCAATTACACCTCTGAGTGGGAACCTGAACCCCCAGATTCCTCATCCAGACTCCGTGTCTGCATCTCTGTGCAGGCTTTGTATGATGGCTTTGTGCCTGCATCTAGCTTTTGGTGGACCACAGCCGTGATGAAGCCTTTGCTGTTATGATGGGCTGTCGGTGTGCTCGGGTTTCCTAATGCTGTCCCGAAGGCAGGCAGCCGTGAAGGTGCTTGCTTGAGGTCTTAGGTGTTCTTGCTGTTTGTGAGGGTGGTGCCCCCCAAGATGAGGTCTCTGGTAATTTTGGCTCTGGAAAGGCTGGTGTTGTTTGCTTCTGAATGCTAAAGGACAGCTAGATAGGAAAGAGCAGATCCCCCATGGTCACAGCGTAGCCCCGTGGGTGCTAGGATGTGGTTCTGGTGGTGACCTGCCTTTCTGTGTCTCTAGGTCCTGGGCCCAACGTGCCCCCGGTGTATGGCTTGGAGGTGTCAGATCTCTTGCGGTGGGAGGAGGATGTGCTGAAACCTGCTCTGGAGATTGTGGAGAGCTTCATCCAGGTACTGGGTAACTGGGGTTAACACGTGAGCTGTGGCTGAGAAGCCAACTCCTCGGGAGACTCCAGGCCCCACAACTTGGTGCTTAGTGTGTCCTGTGAGCAGGGTCTGTGTACATGTCTAACCTTGAGCTTTCTTTCCCCATGGTGGCAGAGGGTCATTGTCTAAGCTGAAAATTTCTCCTAATGCCCAGTACTGCGCTTGTCTTGCATGGTAAAACTGCAGTGTCTGTCCTGGCACCTTAGTGTCTGAGTATGACAAGTTCAGAGCCCAAACTCCACCAAAGGGAGCACAGCCAAGCACGTTTTCATAGTAGAAACCAATCTGAGGCATCATTTAATCTACAGGGACGCGAGCCTCCAGCAGAGCCTGTGAAGATGGAATACGACGTAAACGAGAACAAACGGAGTCATCGCGTGTGTGAGCTCTGCGACAGAGTCATCATCGGGGACAGGGAGTGGGCAGGTAGGATCTGGGGAGGGGGCGAGGAGCGGGGCTGGCAGGGGGCACAGCGAGCGCAGTTACGCGCAGGGATGGAGCGAGGCGGTTCTCTGGAGCAGAGCAGCTTCCTTGGCTGTCTTTGCTTGGCCGATGACCCTCAGCACATGATCTTGGGCTTTCAGGGATTGTTTACAGCCCATGTATGAAAGCAGCCATTTGCAAGCCCAGAGGGGGTGCAGGAGCTGTGCCACAGCAGCCATCTGTCGGGTTTCCCCCCCTTCCCCGGCACCCAGTAAACACCGCCGCGCTCTGCCGTCACGCCAGACGTGGGGATCTATACGTAGCATCGAGCCTCGGAGCTGTCTGTGTTTAGTCAGGGCTGCTGGTCCTTTTCAGTGCTTTAGATGCTTTGTCAAAAAGCACTGAACAAATGTGTTTCTTCTAAAATTTTGTTATGTAAACCGAAAGTTTCTTAGTGTCTTTGATAGCTTGGTTTTGCTCCAATATTTCCTATTTGTTTGATTTTTTTTTTTTTTAAAAAAAAGAAGTATTCTTAGCTGTAATGGTAATAGAAAGGGATTTTCTATTTTCAATAGACTTACTTTAAAAGAGCTCAGTTGGAATCAGATTAACTCAGTGAATTTATCTGTGCTGTGAGGCTCACGCTGAGAACCAGAAACAAAAAGTAGTGAAGAAACTGCCTGCAGAAATGAAACTCTTACGTGTCCATGCGTGGCCCAAATGCACTGTATGCAGACACAATGCAAAGATAAATTTCCCAGGTCATTGGTCGTTGGATTTGAACGAGTCGCCTCTTCCTATTGATCCAAGGAACTGCTGAAAGCCAAGATGGAAGTTGGCTCAGAGTAGGAAGCTCGTTGTAGTGAGATCTGTTTGTAACTGTTATTTTAGCCAGTCTCAGCTGTCTCGGCTTGGAGGTGCTTTGAAGGAGCTCTACCTACTCCAGAACTAGAGGAGACTCAAAGGTATCAGACTCTGTGCCTTCCTTCCAGGTCCAGCAAGTTTTATGAGCGAGTGGGAACTCCTGAAGATCCCCCCAAACACTACAGCTGCACATGCATGCCCCCTAGGGATGTCATCCCAAATTCTGACAGATGATGACAGTACCTTTCTCAACCAAGACCAGCTGTTGTTCTCTGCATCCAGCTGAATTTGGCTCAAATCCCTAGGCAGTGGGAGAAAAGTGGTCCAAAACCTGGGTGTTACTTGCTACAGCAAAATGTAAAAGCTCAAAGGGAAATGAAAACAGTTGTGGGAGCTGAGTCGATCTGCAATCTGGTCTGTTTTCTGAAGTTAAGTTACAGATAGTTCTGGGAATTGCTTCCCAGCACCCCGCTGGCGCTGGAAGATTTTAAAATTTTATCTGATTTTACAATTTGCGTGGACTTAAAAGAGCACACCTCCCCAGACAGCAGCAGCAATCGGTGCTTCTCCCAGGCACTGCGCTTTGGTGTTGCTTGAGACAAACTGTAAAAGGTGAGACTTTGTCTCAAGCTGAGGGTGACCCTACAGCATTGTGATAAAGCAGCAGCTTTGCATGTAATTTCATCCTTTGGCAGAAAAGGAGGACTGGAAAACACCTGAGGGCCTTGATTCAGTGAGCACATACCCTTGTTTAATTAGGGCCCTGCTTGAAAACTTTGCTGCTTTAATTGCTGCGCTGATCTCTTGGAAATAGGAAAACCGCCCTGCTGAGATAATGCCACGGATACAGGAGGTTTTGCTGTCCTTAACTATGTGATTGCAAACAGAAATGCAGCTTCTGCTGCCCTGCCACGTCAGTACAAGTTGCATCCCGGGGATTACGCCTCTGTTCCCGTCCGACTCCTGCTGAAGTGCTCTCGTAGCTGGGAGCCTTGCCCTGGAGTTATGCAAAAGCAGAACTGTGCTCCGGGCTCCGTCCTGATCCGCTCTGTAGATGTACAGGATATCCCCAGTGCTGTGGTGCAGGTATCCAGGCTTACAAATGATCCTGGCAGCGCTCCGTGGGGTGGCGGGTCGTTGCACAACCTCGCCTGTGTCCTGCAGCGTGCCACCTCTTTGGTAACGCTTTCCTTTCTCCCGTCCTCCCGGCGGCGTGGCTCGCTTGGGAGCAGGCTTGCTGGGAGAGCTGGATCCTGACAGTCTGGAGTGTTCTGCATACACAGAGCCAGGTTTCTTCCCTCTCCCAGTCCTTTCTGAAGTCGAGAGAAGGCTTGGAAGGGTTGTCCTCCTTTGAGCCCCAATAGTTTGGCCTAGAAATGTCCTGAGAAATGGCCAGGGCAGGGCTCGGGAGTTCACTTTTCTGCGGGAATGAATTGTGCGGGAGGATGGGAAGGGAGGATGCTCTGCACCGCACGGGGGGATCGGATCAGGCGATCCCATCTCCAAGTTCCCCAGGGTTAAACGCTCTGTTTGCCTCTTCCTCCAGCTCACACACGATCCAAATCCCACCTGCACCATCTGAAGAAGAGAAGGAAGCTGGAGGCTGCCAGCCGTGCTGCAGAGACTGAGGGCGACAGGGGGGGTGCAGAGCCCTCGGGCCAGGACAGCAGCTCACCTTGGCCGTAGGCCCACGGAGCAGCTGGTGAAGGGGAGCAGCCGCTCTTCCACCTGCGCGGCGAGGGGGTGACTTACTCCTGAGTGGCCTTCAACCGAACAAGCTGAGTCATTTTTTTTTTTGGGGATGAGGCAGGTGTGTAAGTGACAGCCAAAGGCTGTCGGCTGCATCACATCACCTTCATGTGGCCACCTCGTGCCGTGTTCCCGTGCCTCCCCAGCACTGCCTGGAAAGGACTGGGCTCCGGGGCAATGCTCGGAGCATCTTCCCATGCCAAGCGTTAATTCCTACCAGCGACGCAGCATTATCCTTGGAATGGTTGAGCCGATCCTGCTGGCTGTGAACGTGTCGTTCTCAGAGACAGAAATACCCCGCGCTCCTCCAGCTTGGCCAGGAGCGCAGCTCCGGAGCTGCGTGAGCTCTTACTGCCTTTATTGTGAAGAGGATATTTTTTTTCTTTTTATATGGAAATAAAGTTGCCAGATTATTGCGGGTTCCTCTCCCTATGAACAAGCGCAGTTGTTTTGCTCTCTGTTCCCACCTGGCCCACATCCCCTGTTCTGGGCACGGGGTGGGATGTCAAGGCTTGGTTTCTTCTTCCAGTCACCTTTTCTGCAGCTTCTGAGGGAGCCGAGCAGATGTTCTCAGCTTGGTGGAGGCAGGCTGATCCCTGTGCACATGGCAGGTGCAGAAGGAGCTGGCACCTGTTAAACAGGAACTTGGAAATGATCTCATCAAGTTTGCAACAGATGAGTCTGTCCTAGTTAAAGCTGAATTCCCGGGGGTTTACGCTGTGGTTTGGCAGTGGGAACTGGCCCAGCATTTGAATCCGAGTTGCTGAGCAGCAAATTCCTTGTGCCGCGTCCGCGAGGCAGTTGGTCTCCGCAGCGTCGTTCCTGGAGGACGCGAGTGCCGTCTGGGTGAAACCAGAGGGCTTTTTCCAAGGCATTGGGGATTCTCCTGGCAAATGCAGTCAAGACCGTTCCTCCTGGGAGGGTTTTGGGTTGGTAGAGCACAATTTTTTCCTTCAGCTGCTTGAGATACACCATGTGGCAAGAGCCATCTCCAAGGGGAGCGGCTGCATGGGTGGATCTGCCACCGCTCACTCTGGGGATGCCTGCTCTGATAGGGATTAGATTCAACCTCTGGTTTGTGTTCCTCAGCATTGAATTATTTCTGTAATATTTCAGCCGTGGAGCTGCTGCCTTGAGCCATTGGTAGGGATGTGGGGTGGCTTGGGAGCTCGGACGGAAGGGAACATGCAGGGAAGAGCTGGGAATTTGGGTTGGCTTTTCTCTGCCGGCATTGGGCAGAGCTGGCCATCAGCTTTCAAACGCTGGGCACTGCGTTTGTGTTGCTGGATCTGTCTGCAGCACCAGCTGAACCTCTTCTCCAGCCCAGACTTGTTTGCCATCCACACTGACTCAAGCGTACATGGATCTGGGCTCAGCCCGGCGCTGGAGCACCCGGCCGGGTGTAAAGCCCCGTTTGCCGCCGACGTGCTGAGCGTGGTCTTGTGACCGACATCGTGGACGCGTTGAGTCATCCCCAGGCCAGGCTGGGATCATCGGGGCAGCTCTGAGAACGAGGGGTGGGATTATCTGCCCTGTCTCCTGAGCGCGGTCAGATGACCATACTGTTAGAAATGGATTTAATATCTTTAATCGGTTTAATACGAACTTTGTTATCCCCACAGATAAATGTTATTCCTCTACCACAATAGCTGCCAGTCTGCCTGTTCCGTTCGTCCGGCAGGGTCTCCCAGGCCTCCCCCTGCTCCGTGCCGCCCACTGCAGTGCCTTGTTTTGGGGGTAGCAGCTCCCGTGTGTGCCAGGAGGACAGGGGTCTGGCACACTTCAGTGTTCATGCTGTGGCTGGATCAGTAGAGGAAGGTGGAAGCATGTCCTGATCCTGCCAGCAGCAAGGAGCAGGTGAGTTTTCTTTTCCAGAGAGGTAAGGAGCATCGATGAGGACACAGCTTTTTATTTATGCGGAGCCAGAGCCAGCATCCCTGCGGTGATTTGCTCTCCAGGGAAGAACCTAGAGTCTGTTGTACCTCTGCTGTTGGGAGGACTGAAGGCAGGGACTGGGATGGAGCTCCTGGCGCGGGTCGCACTGGTTCCTGGTGCCGGCACACGTCGTTCAGCTCCTGCTCCTCTTGCTCCGGGCCCTGCCTGCTCCCTGGCCTCCTGCAGAAGGGATGAACAATGCGAAATCACTCTCCAGTCCCGGCCAGGACTCGCTGAATAAGTTGTTGTGATCTCGGATTTCAGGCTGCTGTCAGTGCCGAGAGGTTTGGGGATGGGAATGGCACTTCACTCCATCTGCCCTCCGCTAATCCCCAGACAAACGCAGCTCTTCCATCTGTGCAGCCGGAGCCGCCGAGCCCATCACACCAGCCACTTAATCTAAATGGCTTTGGCCAAAGATAAGGTCATTAATTACACTGGGATTAGAAAACAGTACAGGCTTGGCGTGGCGTGGCCGCCATCAGTTAAAGTCCTCGGTGCCCTGGCCTGGCTCAGCGTCGCAGCTGCAGAGCTCGAGTTGGAAGAGCCCCGTGCCCTCGCTGATGGGGCATCGTCCCCATGGCACTGCCTGTCCCCGGAGTCCCCTCACCCGGGCACCGGTGTTTCGGCACGGTGCTGGGGTGGGCTCCTGACCCCAGCCACCGGCAGGGCTGGGTGCCAGGCGGAGTTGGTGACGCAGGTCCCAGGGGTCACTGCCTGGAAGGAGAGCAGGGGTCTCGGAATCACAGAACAGTTTGGGTTGGAAGGGACCTCAAAGATCATCTAGTTCCATCCCCCTGCCATGGGCAGGGACACCTTCCACTACACCAGGTTGCTCAAAGCCTCATCCAGCCTGGCCTTGGACACTTCCAGGGATGGGGCAGCCACAACTTCTCTGGGCAACCTGTTCCAGTGCCTCAGCACCCTCACTGTAAAAAATTTCCTCCTTAGATCTAACTGAAATCTCTCCCTTTCAGTTTAATCTAAATTGAATTTAATCACAGCACCCAGCACAGCCCAAATCCTCGCTGCTGGCAGCGAGAGGTGCGTGGGCAGCATCCCCCCACCTGCACCCCCATCCCGTCACCAGCCCCTTCCAGGGCACCGCATCCAGCTTGGCCCCCACTCGCTGCCACTGCAGGAAGGTCGTGCCGGCTGAGCCGCGCGGCTCTCGCTCACAGCAGCCCAAGTCCCTTTGCTCATCTCCGATCCAACATCTGGCCATGACGTTCTAGGACTTGTGCCTGCTTCTGCTTCCTCCACCTTCTGGTTCCCTTTTCTTACCGTGTGGGGGCTGTAAAATGCTCCGATCTGCTCATCCTGCAGGAAATCTCACCCGTGGGGTGCTGCCCTCGGCCCCGCGAGGTGCTGCGTGGGCGATGGCCAGGGCTGAAGCTACAGACGTGGCATGAGTTTGGCCTCAGCCCTCCCCTTGTAAGGAAGAGGCAGGGCCATGGGGAGCTGGGCTGTGGCTCTGTGCCAGGAGCTGACTGGCACTGTGGCACTGTGGCACAGCTGCCATCTTGCCTGGCACCGGTGACCAGCTGGTGTCTGTGCCCATGTTCGCTGATGGATTGAAAGGATCCGGCTGTCCCTTCTCTCCTGTTGGAGGTCCAGGGTGGTGACGCTGGCTCGGCTCAGCCCACCCCAATTCCCACACTGTGGGGACAATCCTGTCTTGGTGCCTGGGATGGATCTGGGGACCATCGAGGGACGGTGTCACCTGGTGATGGCAGCTCCTGCAGACATGCGGCAGCTGCGGCCACCAAACTGAGCCGTGTCCTGGCCTCACCTTCAGTTCCCAGGTGGGACTGAGCACCAGGGGGATTTAACGAAGCCCTGGGTAACGGGCTCGGTGGGAGGGAGCCCTGGGGGTCTGCCTGGGGTGAGCAGGGCTGGAGGTATCGCTGCAGTTGCAGCGCTGGTGGGCGAAGGTAACTAATGGGGAAACTGAGGCACGGCTGGTGCACAGAGTTGCTGTGAGAGCTGCCAGGGCTGGGAGCAGGGCAGGGCGTTTCGGATCGTGTGGCACATTGGTGCCTCGGTGACATTTTGAGGGAGTGCAGGGAAATCGTGTCACAAGAGCCAAAAATAAAAGGAGCCGTTGGCCGAGGTTGTGCAACAGCGTGTGTGTCCTGTGCCGCGCGCGGGAGTTCGGCAGCTTTGGCGGCAAAGCCTGGGTATGTGCGGCCGGATCCTGGCACCAGGCCTGGGAAATGCCAGTATCCAAAGGACTGGAGGCTGCCAGGTCTCGCCTGTCTTTGTCCCCTTCTTGTGCTGCCCGCGAGTCCACAGGGCTGCCGTGGCTGGGGGGTGCGGGGCCATGCGGGGCTGGGGACACGGGGGCTGAGCAGGGCTGCGGTGGGCAGGTGGGCGGGATGGGTGTCCCTGTGTTGGCACCCTGAGCAACTCAGTGGGGGGGTCCGGAGCTCAGGGGGTGTGGGGATGGGACTCTGCCCACGCGCCCTCCAGCACATGCTGGAGACAGTGGTCGTCACCCATTGCACAGGTGGGGAAACTGAGGCACGGGCATGCCACCAGAGAGCCACCTTGCACGAGGGCTCTAGGGTCCTGGTGTCACACGTGGGGTGCCCGTCACCCCCCAGCAGTGGGGGGGCCATGTGGGGCAGCGAGGGGGTCCAGCAGTGCTCGGCGGGAAAGGGCGCGGGAAGGAGACCACCGTCCGGCTGGCGGGACACCAAACCCCGGGGGACTTGGCCCCGTGCCCCAGCAGCGCGGCCGCGGTGGGTGGCAGTCCTGGGGTGTCCCCATGGAGGGGTGACGCAGCCCCCGCCAAAGGCTGGCGCGGAGCCCTGTGCTGCAGGGTGCCCGTCGGGGCCTCCCCAAGCGAGGGGGCTGCGGGTGGGGGGGCCGAGGCAGAGTGGGTCCCCCCACGGTGGAATTGGGACCGAGGGGGGCCGCCAGGGCCGCTTTGTCGCGGTGTCACAGGGCCACCTGCTGGCAAAGGCGCCGGCCGTGGCCACCAGTAGCCTCCCCGTGGCCACCAGCAGCCTCCCCGTCTCCCCAGGTCCCCCAGTCCCCCCAGACTGCATCTGCTGGGGCAGCGGGACAGGAGGGTGCCCGGGACGGGCTGGTTGGGGGCAGCCAGGGGAGCACCCTGGGGACCAGCCCTGGGCCATTGTCCCTCCAGGAGCCCCTGGTCGCTGGCAGCATCACGGTTGGGAGACGGGATTTGTCCCAGCAGGATCAGGTCCCCAGGGTGTCACGGAGCGGGGACGTGGTCCCTGGGGGGTTCAGCCCCAGGGATGTCACGGACGGGGCGCTGGGTGGTCCCGGTGCCCCCCAGCCGGTGCGGCACAGGACAGGACGCAGCAGAGATGGCCCCGCGCCGGCCGCGAACAGATTAAATGTCGTTTTATTTCACACTCAAAAAAAAATGTAGAAAAGAAGAGGTGAGTGGAGATTTAATCGCTCAGATTAAAAATCTGCCAGGTGAGACTGAGCCGTTTCCACCAGGGTCAGTGCAGCTCTGCAGGCGGCTTCAGTCCTCCTCCTCCTCCTCCTCCTCCTCCCTAGCTGAATGCTCAGGGACGAGGATGGGGACAGGGGTGACACCTGCCCCTTTCCCCCTCCCCAAGGTGCCCACCGTGCCGTGGGCACTCACTGCCACCGGCCCCATCGGTACCTCCCTGCCTGGGTCCATCCTGCCCGGCCCAGCACCCCTGGTGCGGTGTCCCCACGGTGCCACCCGCACCTCGTGTCCAGTAATTGGGTGCTGATTTTGGAGGTGGGGATGGGAACAGGGGGCAGGAGCACATGTGGGGTGGCCTTGGGCCATTTTGATATTTTTTTTATATATTTCTGTGTGTTTCTTATTGTCCCTTTTCCCTCTGTACAAAATAAGCGGTATGGTCATGGGCGTAGGTGACACGATGACGGTGCGGGGGGTCAGGGCTGGCTCCGGCGGCCGCCCCGCGCTCACTGCAGCAGGGCCCGGATCTGCTTGGACGTGGTGTCATCGTTGAGGTGCCGAGTGGTGTACCTGGATGGAGAGGGGACGGTCACCCCGCCGCACCCCGACTCGCTCTGCTGCCGTCCCACGGCACCGTTCGGGGATGCCACATCCCACCCCGTGTCCCCCGGCCCCCTGGCTCACCTCAGAGCGTTCAGGAGCCCCTCGGTGCTGGTTGAGGGTTGGTCTTTCAAGACTTTGATGCAGCCTTTCATCTGGTGGGGGGAGTGAGAAAGGCAGTGAGCAGATGGATGCGCATAGGGGGCTGTCACCTTTCCTCCCCATCCTCCTCCTCACTGTGGAGAGGGGATGAGTTCCCCTTCAGACCAGCTCAGAGAGAGACGTCCCCACAGGGGACATCCAGGGAGAGGGACCCCCAGGCATCCCAACAACGTTGGGATGACCAGGACGGCTGTGCCCCCCGCCCCGATGCAGCCCCTGCCACTCACGTCAATCTTGGAGGTCTTGGCGAAGGCCCCCACAGGGTGGACGTGGTCGTAGAGGATGATGACGCCGACCATCACCCGCATGCAGAAGAGGAGGGTCTCAGTGTTGGTGAAGCGGCTCCGGTACTCCCTGCACCAGGAGAGGGGCTGGCTGAGCCTGGACGAGCGGCACCGGGACCCTGGCACCAAGGTGTCCCCCCTCCCCGTGCGGGGTACTCACGGGGTCTCCAGCATCACCCTGCAGACGCAGGCCATGGTGCTCAGGCAGTCGGTCGTGTCCTCGATCGGGAGGGTCTTGTTCTGAAACCCAACAGGTCCCGGCTGCCGTCTCCCCTCCCTGACCCTCACGTGGTGCCGGGGCTGGAGAGGGGCTTCCCCCCAACCCCGAGGGTCTCCCCCGGCCTTGCTCACCTCCGAAACAAACTTGGTGGTGGCATTGCTGAGCGTTTTGAGCATGGGGGTGGCCTCGGCATAGAAGAGGGACATCCTGTTGGCCATCTCGTTGTTCACCTCGCTCTCCGCGTCCAGCTTGGGGGGAATGATGGGGACTGTTGGGGTGGCCGACCCCCCCTGAGCTGTCCCTAGTCCCGTTGACACCCCTGGGGGAGGCCATCCTGGGCTGGGGGGGGACGGCATTGCCCTCTCACCTGCAGGTTGTTAATGCGATTTCGGCTGATGGTCCTTCTGTAGTAGCTGAAGTCGTTCTGGATGGCGGGGTTGGTCATCTGTCGAGCGGAGACCCACATTAGGGGCTGGGGTGGGGGCTGCAGTTGGCTCGGTGTGCCCGGGGCGAACCTTGGGGTCCCGAGGGGTCGCAAGGGACTGCGCTCGCTCACGGCTTTTGCAACCCCCCAGCTGTCGTCCCACCCGGAGGGGTCACGGGGAGGTACCTTGAGCTCGTCGAAGCTGAGGGTGAAGTGGAGGATCTCGGCGAACTGTTTGGCTAAGGCTTGCTCCCGCTCCAGGTGCTGGGTCGGGGCGTACGGGGGGCTGGTGAGGGCCTCCAGCAGGCTCCGCAGGGCGTTCTCTGGGGACGAAGCATCACTGGTCCCCCTCCTGCTCCTGTGCACCTCCCCAGCTCCGGGTGGGGAAACTGAGGCACGGGGCAGCACGGCATCCGCACCGGAGCAATCCCCATGACCAGGGGTTCCCCCAACCTGCCCCATTCCTGCATCTGGGGAGGGATGCGGGGTGCACTCGGGGGACGCGAGGAAGGGGCACGGGAGCTCGGGGCGCTCACCCAGCCGCAGGGAGAACTCATAGAAGCGCTTCAGCTTGGCGACGAGGGGGCAGACGGCGCTCCAGGCCCTCTCCTGCAGCCGCAGGTCCCCGGGGTTTTGGATGGCCTGTGGGAAGAGCACCAGCGCTTGCCCTGAGCCGTGGCGGGTGGGTGGGTGGGTAGCGGGCACCGGGGCTGCACCCACCTCTCGGATCTCCTGCCCGGCGCCCGTGTAAGACTGCAGCTCCGCCAGGACGGCCTGTGCCTCCTCCAGCACGGCGTTCACCTGGTTCCACACCGCCGTCTCGGCCTCCGTCGGCTGCGCATCTGCAGGGCAGCGCCCCGGGGAGAGAAACCCGGAGGGCTCTGAGCGGGGCCCCGGGCGGCGAGAGCCGGAGTGGGGGGCCAGCACCCCAACCCACAGCTCTGCCGCCAGCCCGCAGCCCTTCCTGGAGGGTTTCTCCCCCCCGGTCCATCTGCTTGCCCGAGCTCGAGCCAAGCTGTGGAGCGAGGGCAGGTTGGGGCGAGTCCTGGCTGCCCCGCGACCATGGTCCTGCTCACGGGAGTCCCCGAGCAGCCCCCAGCCCCGGGCTGGCCCCAACGGGCTGCAAACTGCCCCAGGGAAGAGGTGTGGAGCCATAGCCCCCTGCCCTGGCAGCTGCGGTCCCCCCTCCCCGGGGAGACCCCCGGACGGCGAAGGTGGGGCGGGGGAGGACGTCTGGGATGGGCGCGATGCGATGGGCAACGGGTACGAGAACTCAAAATGGCGTGGATGTGGAACTCAGAATAAGTACGAAACAAAAAAGGAAAATAAAAATCCCATCTCACTTTCAAAGTCAAGGAAAAAATTAGGGCCTTGGTCAAGTTCGTTATAAGTCAACACTTTAAGAAGGTTCCCCATGTGAAACCTGCAAGAGAAGAAACAAGAGGAAAAAAGCATGATGGTGAGGTGGTGCTCGGGGAAGAGGTGCTGGGCTGCGGGCAACGGCTGGCGGCGGCCAGAGCCCCCGTCCTCCCCCCGCTGCTCCCCGGGGGCTCGGGGTGCTCCCGGCCGGCCGGCGGTGACCCCACGCCTGCTCCCGGCCCCGGGCTGCAGCCTCTTCCCCCCCGCGATGGCGATGAGCGCTGGCGATGGGGTGATGGAGAGGAAGGAGCGAAGGGAGGAGAGAGCCGCCGGGCTCCGGCGAGGAGGGCGAAGCGGTGAGCGAGTCCCCGAAATCTTGGCTATGGCGTCCCCCCCTCTCTAGCTGTGGAGCCAGCCCTCAAACAGGGGGTCCCAGGGAGCCCCCCAGCCCCGGCGCGGGGGGCTGCGGAGGGAGCTGGAGGCAGGCGAAGGCTGCACTGCCTCGAAGGAGCCCCAAGGAGCTGGGAAGGTCCCTCGCTGGGGGAGCAGGGTGGCTGCGTGGCCCCAGTCCCCCCCACCCCCGTCCTGGCTATTTTGGGCCGTGCCGGTGCGGTGAGCGGTGCGCGGCCCCTCCTCGCCGGCGCCGGGGCGAGCGGTTGTGCCGCACTATTTTTACCCCCCTCGCTCTTGCTCTGAGCTGCGCCCCGGGAGGAAGGGGGGAAGAGGGAGCAAGGGGGGGGCCACGGGGCTGTGCCGGGTCTGGCATCCTGCCACGGCCGCCACCATCTCCCATATGCCCCCATGTCCAGCTGGGAGGTCCCCGAGCCACGTTCTTCCGTCCCAGTTAGCTCAGGCCAGCGGAAAGCTGAGGCAGATCCCCCCGGGTTGAACCCCGATCCTCATCCCTCCTGGCATGGCAGGCGGCACAGATCCTTCCCTCCTCCTTCCCTGTCATCCCAGAGCCTCCAGGCTGTCTCTGCCATGGGCACATGCCACACGGCCACCCAGTGCCACCGACTGTCACAGCAGCAGCACATGCCTTAGGTCCTCACGGGCCTGATCCTGCTGCCAGGACGTGTCCTGCACCCCCGCCACTCGGCCAGGGACATCTCCCCGTGCTTTCAGGGATGGGGCATCTCTCGGGGTCCCGCTCCCCTGCCTCACTCAGCCCTTCGCGGGGCACATCCGGGGCCACCCCGAGGCACCTGGGGACATGGGGCTGCTCGGGGACACCGTGCCTGTCCCCATCTTCTGGAGAGCAGCCACCGTGGTGGCCCCAGCCCCAGCCCCCTCCCTGCGCCCACCCTGCTCACGGGACTTACTTTCAAAATCCAGGAAAAAATGAGGACAGTTTTCTAAATCTTTGCCCAATACCTTTATCAGGTTGCCCATGGCCAGCAGACCTGAGCGAGAGAAACAGAACAGAGTGGAACAGCACCAGTGCCGCCAGCCGCGCACCCCGGCACACCCGAGCCCCCGCCGCTGCTGCCGTGACACCTACCTGCACCCGTCCTGCCCGGCTCCGCACCCCGCGGCCCCACCGTCCCCAGCCCGCACCTTCCCGGCCGGCGCACGCGGGTGCGAGTGTCCGCCGAAACGTGGCGGCTCTCCCCGGCGCTTGTGCCGCTGCCGTTTGCCGAGGCGGGGAGGGAAGTGGGGGCGCAGGTTTGCGACCGTCACGCTTCCTGTGGGCGCCCCTGGCTGCGTCGCCTCCCCCGAGGCGCCCCGGTTTCCCCATCCTGCACACGGCTGGGGGACGGGGGGTTGCCCCAGGTGACCCCCATGGGGTCACACCAGTTCCCCCGGGTGATGGGGCTGGGCATCCTCCATGGGCAGGGAAGGAGCCCAATTGGGATTTCTGCCCCACAGACCCGGTTTGGGGGTTTGGCGCCTGTGCCGGAGCATCCCACCCACCTCACAGCCACAGCCCTGGCTCCTTACCTCGGTGCCTGGTGCGGTGGCAGCGGCTACGGCAGGAGCAGGGGCTGTGCCACCCGCCCAAATCACTTCATGGGCCAGCGGGGACCTGTGGGCAGGAGAGTGAGAGGGTCAGGCCACCCTGCCAGGCACCTCCCCACCCCGGGGACCCACCAGTGGGTGACCAGGTGGGGAAGTGTGGTGGGATGCCAGCTGCCCCCGCCCTGGCTCCCAGCCTGGCATGCTGCCACCGGGCTTCACCTTATTTGCCTTGATTATGTTTTTATTGCCAGCAGTCAGAGTTGCCAGGATCTCACCAGGCACTGGCTGAGCATCCCCTTCCCTGCGCACCCCTCGAGGGACCTGCCTGTTCAGGGACACCCCCGGGGCTAAGCCATCTGTCCCCATCTTTCCTTGGAGAGGCCGAGACCCCCGGGATGCCTTTCCGGGTGCTGCTGGCTGGGTTTGCTCTTTCTGCACGCTGCGTGAAGATCCCTTTGTGCCACTGATGAGCCATGACCCAAATCCCACAGGCTCCAGGATGCTCCCCTGCTTCCCCTGTCCCCCATGTTTCCTACGGGGATGTGGGGGGGGTCGGGGTTGGCCCCACGGTGTTAGTGAGCTCCAGGAAGCAGCTGCGGGATTCAGCGGATTGTAATTAAGAACTTGGGCTTAATTAATGTGGCTGGGAAGGGGAGAGGGAGAGCTGGAGGAGGCAGCAGCGGCAGAGAGGGATGGGGTGGCCCTGTGCTGCCCCCCAGCCCAGTGCTCCCCACTCAGCCCCAGTGCAGCCCATCAGCATCAACAGTGACGGCTCTGCCTTCCTCATCCTTCTCCTCCTCCTCTTCCTGGGCCCGGTAAGCAGTGGTTTTATACTGGATCTTCACGGGATGCACCAGCCCAATGCTGAAACACAAGCTGCTTTTGGGGAGTCAGAATGCCCAGGTTCCTCACCGCACACTCCTGCCTCAGTTTCCCCACGTGTGGTGGGTGCTCGTACCCTGCAGCAGGGCATAAAGATGCCCAGGGCTACCACAGCCCAGTGACCCTGGGGTTTGTCCCACAGGGTTCTGGGGTGTTTTGGAGGGATGCTAGACTCTCTGGGGTGATGCTGGGGTGGTCCTGGGGTGCCTGGGGCAGGTGCCAGGGTGGGAGACTGGCACCCACTCTGCTTGGCCATTTGCACACACGCTGCGATGGGCGTACAGGCGGCCTCGTGCCCTCACCGCAGCTGTCCTTGACGGGCAGCTTGGGGCTGGGATTTGTCACTGCTGAGCTCTGCCTGTGCCCAGGGAGGGGGCACAGATGGGTCCCCACGGCCCCCAGCGTGAAGACACCCCGGAGTGAGGTCTGAGCTGTGGCTCAAGGGTTTGGTGCTGGGTGGGGGGATGGAGATCGCTGCAGCCCCCCCGGCCTGGAGGGGCGGCTCTGCTTGGGGCTTAGCCCTGATTTACACCGTTTCCTTGGCCCCTGGGTGCCCGCACCCGGCGGTGGTCTTTGGCCTGGGGAGCCATGGCACGTCCCCCCAGGTGGCTCTTGGGGAGGGCAAGGGGCTCCCTCCAGTGTGGGTGCCCATTGCTGTGAGGCTGAACTGGGGGAACTGCACACCCCAAATCCGCTGGGAAAGACACCCCATCCCGGGATGCTCCAGTGGAGGGGGTGCGCTGCTGGAGGAGGGCTGCACGCAAGGGGCGCGGGGCTGGAGGCAGTGGGGTCCCCCCCAGCCACACCCAAGGTGGTCCCAGGTTTTGTCCCTCCATGTGGTGGCCCCTCCACACCCAGCCCTGCTCCAGCTCCCACTCCTCTCCCCACTCCCCCCCAGCATCCTGCCCCACAGGGACCCCACGTCTGGTGTCACCTCCATGGGGACATCCCAGCTGATGGGGTGAACCTCCCTCTCCTGCTCCAGGCAGGGCCAAATCCTGCACTGGGGAGCATCGCTTCCCCCCAGCCGGAGGTGCCCAGGCTGGCCATGCGGAGGGGGCAGCAATGTCCCCTTGGATCAGGCCAACCCCACATCACCCCTGTTTTGGGGCTGTGCCCCTTTGCCGCCGGTGCAGCATCACTGTGGGCACTGCAGCCTGGTGCAGCGCCGCACCCCCGGCCGGGGGCTGAGTGCCCTTTCCTCTTGGCTTGGCTTCACATCCCGCGGCCCCCCCATGCCCACTGGGCACCCACTGGATGCTGGGTCTGGAGCCCACCACCACCACCGAGCCCCTCCTGCCATTGCCCCCCCACCCATGGCCATGCTGGCATCGCCGCAGCCGGTGCAGGATCAGACACACGGTGCCTGGAGGATTTTTCATGGGGGCACCTTATCCTGGGAACCGGAGTGCTGGGGCCAAATCCTGCCCCACCCGGGGCAACCCCAGCCCTGCCCAGGGTGCGGTTGGGGCTTCTCGGGGCTGTCACTCCCCCCCCAGTTTGGGGACCTCCTGGGCTGAAGGGAGGTGCGTGTCCCCCCCATGGGGCTGAACCCCCCTGAATGGGGCCGGTGGGGTGCTGGGGGCCACCCCTCTGCCTCGCCGCAGCTGCAGGCGAGCGGCAGGATTTACCGCAGGGCTGCCGGGGAGCGGAGCCGCAGCACCCAGCCGGAGCGGGCGAGCACCCAGCCGTGCCCCCCGCACCCACCCAGGGCCACCGTGGGGCTGCAGCATCCTGTTAGGGGGGGGCCTGCACCCACCCCATCATCCCCAGTCCTGGGGGCACCCAGCAAGCATGGGTGCACTGGACTAGGGGGGTGAAAAGGGAGAAAGGGGGCACCTACGAGGGGCCGCTACCAGTTTGGGTCCCCTGGGAAGGCAGCCAGTGCCTGCCACAGCCCCCCACCCTGCTCTCAGGCCTGGTGGCACCCCCATCCCCGTCCCCCCGTGGGGACCCTCGCTCACCGTGGCGGTGGGGAGCTCCAGGCGTGGGCAGGCGGTGGCTGCCGGTTGTCTGCGGATGGTGCCGGAGCGCGGGGTGTCGGGGAAGAGCCGCCCGCCGCGTGCGTGAGCCGCCCTGCGCCAGCTGCTGCCGAATGCACCACAAAGACCACCATAGCCCCCCGGCCCCCCCCACGCCACTGGTGACGGTGACGTCTCAAGTGTGAGGGAGACGGGGATGCTTAACCCCCTGTGTGCCGGCCGGCAGAGCTCTGTGGCCTGCCCTGGCGAGGGCTCTGGGTGGCACTGGGGTGCTGCTCCCTGGTTTTGGGGGATGTGGTGGCACCGAATGGGTGCCTGTGCCCCCCCGCCCCAACGGCGGAGCCAACCTGGCTCAGCCCCAGCAGTCTGAGCACCCGCTGCCTGCTCCAAGCAAAGGGAGAAAAGCCCCAAATTTTCCTTTGCTCCTGCCCCAGAGCATGGAAACATCACTTCCCCCCAGCCCCCCTCTCTGGGGAGGGGGACAGTCACCAAACCCACCCGGTGCCACTGCCGTGGGGCCAAACCAGACACATACCTCTGGAGCCCCATTTTGGCAAGGTGACACCATCCATCCCCCCCTTGGCTCCCCGCCCCGGGGCCAGGAGGGGTTCGGGTGGTGGGTGCTGGCACAGAGGGGGTCCCGTGGGGGCGATGCTCTGCCTGGGAAGCTGGGAAGCAGGTGGGGAACCCCAAAATTGGAGTACTGCTTTTCCACCCCGCACCCCCTTTTCCCAGGCCAGTGCTGGGCATCACAGGAGGGAAATCAAGAGGGACCCCAGTGTTGTGGTCACCCCAGGTCTGGCTTGCCCAGCAGCACCCAGAGGTACCCCCCAGGGACATGGCATTTCTGCACAGCAAAGTGTGGCATGGGTGCCCACCCAACAGCATCCCAATGCTAGCCAGGGGACCCGGCACCAAACCTTGGCCCTGGGGTGCCACGGGTAGGGAAGGGACCTGCTCCAAGATGGCGAGTGGCTGGGCAAAGGCTGAGGCTGCTGGTGAGGAAACGCCAACGAGCAAGAAATGAGCAAGCGAGTGAGAAATCCACGTTTTGCTCCAAAACTCTCTGCGAACAGCTCAGCCCCAAACGCTGCCCGCAGCAGGGCTGGCACTGGATCCCCCCTGGGCACGCGTGTGCCACCCACAGTGGGGCTGTGCCAAGGAAGAAGCCACTTGAAGCCCATCCTGATGTCCCAGCGTGTGCCCATGGCCCAACAGCCCTGTGGTCGGGCCAAGTGGCTGCTGCCCCGTGTGTCACTGGAAAAGGGGGGACTTTGTGGGGGTGCATCAGCCGTGAGCCCTGTGTTCTGTCCCGAAGGGACAGTGTCGGTCCCCGTCCCCAGCCCTGCCCAGCTGACCCCACCCGGGGTGATGAGCCCTGCCCAGGACCACGTCGGTGGGACACTCATGGGAGAAGAGTGGCACAGGGTGCCAAGCACCACAGTGTCGCAGCCGGGTGACCTGGCAGTGCAGAGGGGAATAAGGGCTCCCCGTGGCTCCCAGCAATCTGAGGGGGCTGATGTGGCTGCAGTGGCCCAGGGCAGCGGGGGGCTGTGGCTGCGGGGTCCCCCCCTTGGGCACAGCCCCCCCGTGCCGTGCAGCCCGCAGCCGCTGGGGGAAGCTGCAGCCCTTTGCATTCCGCATCGCGGCCGGAGAACGAGGTTTTTAGGAACCGATGAGGCCCCGGCAGCTCTGCACCCCGGGAACTCCAGGGCAGGGGTTTGGGGCGATGCGGGAGCGGGGAGCAAAGGGGTGCCACGGAGCCAGTGCTGTCCGCAGAGCCGATCCATGTACCCCCACCCAGCCTGGTGCTCCCGCTGCAACCCCAGGGCCAACATCCCAGTTGAGCCTGAGCTCATGGTAGGGTTTTGGGGTGCTGTGCTCTGGGTGCTGGGCTCAGCTGGGTGCTCCGGCCTGTGTGCTCAGGGCCACCAGTGCCACTAGCCCCCCCATGAGCCCAGGAACCTCTCCAGCACCAACACTCGGGGTGTCACAACCCCAAAAATGTGGACACCCTGGTACCCCACAGCTGCCCTTGTCCCCAGCCCCAGGGCATCCCTGTCACATCCCTATCCTGGTGCTCCCCTGCCTCTTCCAGCCACCCTCTGCCCCTTCAGCACACTCTGTCCCATGAGCTGAGCTGTGCCAGCCTCAGCCCTGGCAGCCACGCTGCTTCAATTAAGCCCTCATTAATTTTTCAGTCCCCCTGTGCACCCTGGGCGCGGGCGGTTCGCAGTGGTGCTAATTGATGTCTTCTCTACTTAAGCATGTAAGAACCAGCAGCGGGTTGCTCAGCTGGCACTGGGGGGGCTCATCCCCCCATGCTCTTGGGGAGGCTCATAGAGAGGCTGTGGGGCCAGACAGAGCCATGTGCCCAGCGCCTGGCAGAGGCTGCTGGAGTGACCTGAAAGCCGTGGGGCTGCATCACCCACCTCAGTTGGCATCCATGCCCAGATAGGGACACCATGCAGGGATGTCCTGTACGGCTTGAGGGGGGCGTCCTGGCCCTCCTGCCCCTGGGGCGGGTGGGTGACAGATCCCTGCAGCCTCGCTGCACGCACACAGCTGCAAATATTTATGTCTTTTTGCAAACCAGCCCCCTCTCGCCTCTGGCTGGGGCAGATTCTGCAGCTTCATGCAGCCACCTCCACAGTGAGGGTGGGCACACCCACAGCAGGGCCAAGCCAGGGGATGCTGAGCCATGGGGAAGGGCAGAACACCCTGAGGCACCCCACAGCCCTGGTGGGGACCGGGATGGGGACCAGCCCTGGCTGGATGAAGACATCATCTGGGCTCCCTGGCCACCGGCTCCAGAGGGGCTGCTGTGGGCAGGCCCGGGTGGCACTGGGATCACAGTGGGATGGTCAAGGTCACCAGGAAGAGCCACCAGCAATCGCCATGGAAAAACTCCGTTGGGTTCTGGAGAGCAGAGCAGTTTTCTTGGGTCTTTCCCCTCTGCCCTTCAGCGACGGCTCTGCCCAACAAGGAGGACCGAGGAGTGTCCCAGTGTCCCCTTGGTTCAGGCAGCCCCGGGCCCGTCGCTGAGTGCCTGGCAGGGGGACGCAGGCAACATGGCCCTTGCTGGCCCTGAAGCCCACCAAGAGAAGGGGATTTTGGGGTGCTTTGGGATCAGCCACCACCAGGGACAGGAGCTGGAGGTGGGTGAGTGGGACAGAGTGAGGAGGAAGAGGAAGCAGGGAAGCAGCAGCAGAGGCGGGCAGGAAGGGCAGGGAGCACCGGGGGGCTGTGCTCAAAGCTGGGGGCCAGGCATGCAGGGCCGCCAGCATCCCTGGTGCTGAACTCAGGCCTCCCCCGCATCCCGGTCCCAGCATCCTCCCCAGCATCCCGGTCCCCGCATCCCCTCCACTTTCCCCTCCAGCATCCCCCAGCGTCCCAGTCCCAGTTTCCCTCCCAGCATCCCAGTATCCCACCTCGAAACCTCCCCGCAGCCCCTCCCTGTTGATTGACAACGTTCCCAGCCAATAGGCGAATGTTACTGCTGCCGGGGGGCGGGCGGCCGGCGGCTACAAGAGGGGCGGGAGCGGCGCGGGCAGAGCCGGCGGCTGGACCGGGGCCCCTCCGCTACCGGCACCGGCTGCGCGCCCCGCCGAGCCGCCGCCTGCCCGCGCCGCACGACAGGTAAGGGCCGTCGGGGCCGGAGCTGCCCCTTCCCGGGGCTGGGACCCGGTCCCTCGGTGCGGAGCTGCTGTCGCGGCAGGTGCCCGGAGCCGCGCTGTCCCCGGGAGCCCGTTGCAGCGGGTGTCGGGACTGGTGCCCCGGAGCTGCGCCCCGGGTGGGCAGAGCAGCCCCCGCACCCACGAGTGCTGCCGCCCCCAGCCCGGCCACCCCATCCATCCCCTGGGGCTGGGCCCTGCGCCCCTTCCCTGCTCCCTCCCAGGGTGCTGGTCTGTCGGGGTGTTGCTGGGTACCCTGTGCTGGCCAGGGTGCAGACCTGGGGGGGACACCTGTAGTGACCCCAGTCTGTCCTGTTCTGGGACTGGCAGCCAGTGACCAATGATGATATTGGTGCTTTGAGATGAGTGGTTCATGTCAAGCGTGTGACAGCCCTTCTGCTGCTGTCCCCTGCACTGGCACGGCCTGTGCTGGGTCCTGCTTGGAAAAGGGAATTGAGGTCTGTGGACCGAAGGATGCTCTTAAGCCCCGGCCTCTTTGAGGGCTTCACTTGCAGGGTGAGATGTGGGGCTTCTGGCAGAGGTCCTCATTGCTGTTCCCTTGTGGGAAAAGCTGCCCCGTGTGCGGGTGAGAGGCTGCACCTACCTGCCAGTGTGGCTGGTGGGAGATGCGGGAGGACACGAGCACGGTACGGAGTGGGGATTAATGGGTCCCTGCAGGTTAGAGCCGGACCGTGGTGCCGGGAGCTCTGCAGCCGAGCTGGGAAGCACTGTGCTCCGTGGGTGTCCGGATGGTTCCTCAGCTCTGGCTGCTGAGGGGTGGTGGGTTAGTGCCACCGCAGCAGACGGTGACAGATGCTGGTGGGATGATGGGGCAGGAAGCAGGCTCTGCCTGTGGGATTAGCTGGGAGCAGGGCTGGCTGGGAGCGTGAGGAGCCTGGCATTGCTGTAGGGGGAGGCTTGTGCCCATCGCAGGGTACCCTCATGTCCTGCAGCCCACATGGCCAGGAAATCAGATGCTCGGAAGGGAGATGGTACTTGGTTGGGCTCCAGGTGAACTTCTAGTTAACTTTCTCTATGGAGAGAGAAGCTCCAGGAGCTCTCAGCAAACCATCTGCTGCTTGGGCTGAGCGGCGCCGGCAGCCAAGGCTGCGTGGGAGCGGGCACGGCGTGTATCGGAGCAGCTCTGCGTCCCACCCACGCAGCTGCGGGCTTGCCAGCGCTCCCGTGCACCGCGCTGCAGAGGGGTGCCTGGCCATGGACCCCATCATCACCAAGAGCTGACCAGGAGTGGGTCAGGCATCGCTGCAGCGGCTGGATGCTGCAAGTCAGATGGTGCCAGTGAGGTTTTTCCCTGCTTTAATGGCAGCCTCATGTTACGTCTTTTGCATCAAGCCCGTCTCTGATGCCATGGTTGCTGTCCTGATATTTGGCAGTGCATGGACATCCACCACCCAGATGGACTGGCCCCAGCGTGGGGAAGAGGCATGTGGGGTTGGCCAGTCACAAGGAGGAGCAGGGTCTGGGAGCACTAGCCCTCCCCATGCCCAGTGTGTAGGAACTGTGTGTTTTCCCTCCCAGGGGCAGCCATGGGCAAGCACAGCAGCAAGCTGGCTCCGGAGATGCTGGACGACTTGGTGAGGAGCACAGAGTTCAGCGAGCAGGAGCTGAAGCAGTGGTACAAGGGCTTTCTTAAGGACTGTCCCACCGGCATCCTCAACCTGGAGGAGTTCCAGCAGCTCTACATCAAGGTGGGCTCTGGCTGGGTGCCCAAGCACTGCCTGCAAGGCTGGAGCACCCTGCTTCTGCCAAGGCAAGGGTGCTGCTTTGGGTGCAGCCTCTGCACTGAGCTCCTCCTCCCTGTTTCAGTCTCTCTTTTCTCTCCTCCCTGCAGTTCTTCCCCTATGGAGATGCCTCCAAGTTTGCCCAGCATGCTTTCCGCACCTTCGACAAGAATGGTGACGGGACCATCGACTTCAGGGAGTTCATCTGTGCCCTGTCTGTCACGTCGAGGGGCACCTTTGAGCAGAAACTCAACTGGGCCTTTGAGATGTATGACCTGGATGGGGATGGGAAGATCACGCGCTTGGAGATGTTGGAGATCATTGAGGTACTGGTGCTTAAAATCAGCAGGGGTAGATTGTTTTTTCAGGCTTTTCACAGCTATTGGGTCGCTTTTGGTGCCAAAGAATGGGCTTTCCTGCCCAGTGCCTTGTCTGTATGATACCTGGTGTGCACCTGGTTGTAGCTGTGCAGCAGCACAGCTCATGCCAGCAGCTAACTGGGGCCCTGCAGAGCAGCAATCCTGTCCCCTGCCTTGTGCTGGGACCTTCCACCTATCCAACATTCCCGCTCTGGTACTTTGCTTCTCTTCTTCCTCCAGGCCATTTACAAGATGGTGGGGACTGTGATCATGATGAGGATGAACCAAGATGGGCTGACACCCCAGCAGCGTGTTGACAAGATCTTCACAAAGATGGACAAGGACAAGGACGACCAGATCTCCCTGGAGGAGTTTAAGGAGGCAGCAAAAAGCGACCCCTCCATCGTCCTCCTCCTGCAGTGCGACATGCAGAAATAGAGCCCTGGGTGCTCATTGCTGGACTGGTTGCAGCCAAGCTCTGCTCCCTGTGATGGTTTCCATCCCCATTTTCTGCTGAGTCTCCCCTGTGCCTGCTTGGCCCCAGGCGTGAGCCACGCTCTGTTCCTCCTGCTGCCCATCCGCCTCCACTCCCAGCTGCATCCTGGGCAGCCCACAGCTCATGGGCTGTAGCTCTCCCTCGATGGGTAGGGCCTGCTCTGGGTATTACCAGCTTGAGGTTACCCCCAAATCAACCCTCTCCCATCCTGGAGCTGGACTCCCCACAGCCGATGGCAAGCGTCCCGGCTCCCCAGGGCCAACTTTTCCCGTATCCCTCCTGCTTTCTCACTGCTTTCCCCCACTGCTCTGCCTGACCCATTCCCTGATCCGAACTGAAAGCAGCTCTTTCCCTTTTTCGCTGATTCTCCCTCACTGCTTGTGATGCCTCCAGGGAGGCTGAAAAGTCCAAGGCCTCCCTGAGGGCTTGCTGCCTTGGGTCTCTCTGCCCAGCTTTAGCTTTTCCACTTCTGCTTTTGCTGCTGGGAACAGCCAGGGTTGGTCAGGGGACTGTAGGGGAGAGCAGAAGTGTCCAAGGCCACCCCTAGGTGTGGTCAGTGTCTGATCCCAGAAGCCACCTTCTACTCCATCACCTGTGTGAGCTGGCAGAGCAAGTGGGTGACCTCCACAACTGCTCCAGCAGCATCTTGGGTGCTTTGTGGAGTTTCTGGCCTTCCTGGATATTGAGGTGATGTCTTGGGTCCCAGTTCGAAGGCAGACACTGCCTGACTCCTCCATGGGCTGCCCTGGGGCAAGGTCAGGTGTGTGGGTGTTGAAGGCATCTCCCCTGGTGCTGCTCCTAGTGTGTGGCACTACTGCAGGGACTGGTGGGTCCTGGATTGGGGCTGTGGAGAGGTGTGGATGGGTCCTGTGTCTCCTTCTTTTCCCCCATCCCAGCCTGCTGCCTCTGTCCCTAGGACAGGAATATTGTCACAGATCGGTGTTTAGTCTGCACGCTGTGGTGTTGATGACTCTAATATCTGTTAGGAGATGGTGAAGTTGTTATCTATTTTTTTAATGGAAAAATAAACTGTCCCCCAGGTGTGGTGTTCCCCCAAATAGCTTATTGGGGGGCAGATAGCTGCTGCAGCTATGGGGAGAGTGAGACGAAAACACTGCACCCCTGAGTGTTGTTCATGCGTCTCATCTGAGCTTGTGACACTCTGAGGGATGGAGAAGCCCTTGGGGACAGCATGGTGGGGCTCAGCCTGGGGACCCTTGAAGATGGGTGAAAGCGTAGCTCTTCTGCCACATGGGTAGCCCTGGGGAAGGGAACATTATTTCCTAGTGGGGGGGTAGGACCAGACATCCCTGGTCTGAGCTGGAAATGGGTCTCGTTTGTTGACCAGGAGCGTGGACCCTGGCTGTTCTGGGGCCTAGGCATAGCCAGAGGCCCTGGTGGCTTTGTCCTGGGCCCCATTCCAGCATCATCAGCAACTGGGACCTGCTGTCACTGTGTCTTTGTCCTTCTCAGCCTTCTCTTCTCCACTTCTATCTTCTCTGCACATATTTTCCTCTGGCCTTTCTTCTCCATCAGCAGCCTGCAGAGATGGTGGCTGTTGCTAAGGAGCTCTCACCAACTTTAAATACTTGTCTGGAGTTAATCAGGCAGGGCTGGCTCCCGACTGCGAGCCGGGCAGTGCGGTGCTGCTCACCCCATCCCACCTGGCTCCTGTGTGCCAGGAGGAGGTGAGCAGCTCTGCTTCCACCCTGCAAATCACCAGCATCTTGTCTGTCCAGCAGCAGCCAGTGCCTGAGCACAGGGATGGGAGGATGACCCAGCCATGCAGTGTGTGTATTTTCGGGAGTGCTGCTGAGGGATTGCTCTGTGCACCCCAGGTTGGGTGCTGTGCTCGCCTGGGCTGTCCGGGAGCGTGTGTGTGTCTGCAGCCCAGCAGTGCTGGGGGAAGGAGGGACGGGACAGGTTGTCCCTGCTGTGTGCCAGGGCTGCTGTCTGAAAGGGCAGCAGCTCATGCTCGAGAAGGGACTCCCAAGAACAGCCCTGGTGATCCTGGCCCATGAAGCTCCTGCTTCCCTTCGGGCCACCCCAGCGGAAGATCAGGTATTTCCCAGGGGGACCTGCAAAGGCCCTGGGGAAAAGGAGTCTTTGATGAGGCTGAAATGATGTTAAACCCCCAGAAGGGCATTCCATGGGGTTTGGGATCCAGGCAGCTGGGTGAGCCCTGGAGCCAGCCCTGCTCACCAGCACCTGGCTTCCCCTGGCTGAACCTCAGAGCAAGCAAGGTTGTTTGATCAGTCCTGTCGGCAGGGACACGGGTGTCCCCGAAGCTGTGGTCCGTAGGGAGGGTTGGTGTACAGTTGCTGGCACAGAGCTTTGGGCAGAACCCTTCTGTGGGACTCTGTGACCTCCTCCCCGGCGCTGCCCTGTGCCAGGTGAGACGAGGTGGGATCTTCCATCACTTGGCCCATCCTGGCTGCTGAGTTTTGGTCTCTGGGCCACAAGCATGGCCCCAAGGGCCTCTGGCCTGAGGGGTTTTGCTGGTCACGGTGCAGTTTTCAGCCTGAGCTGAAAGCTGGGCTCTCTGCATGTCTCTGTGGCTGGACTTGATCCTGCATTGCTGTGCTCCTGGGAGAATGTTTGGTGAAGAGCCTCAATTAATATCCACACTCATTCCATTAACCAGCACACAGCACAGGTTACTCTGGCATGGAGCAGAGCATGAACATGTCTGTAACCCACTGCCACGGCTGCTCCTTCCCCTCCAGCACCCGAGGTCACCACCCTTGTGCCACCCAGTCTCCTGGCATCGGTGCCACTCTGTGCTTTGCAAGGATGGGCAAACCCCCACAACCCCCGATGCTCTTGGAGCCGAGAGCAAGCTGGTGTCTCCTGTGGGTGCTCTGTCAATCCATGTGCTTCCTACGGCTCTCTGCTCGCTTTCTCCCCCAGCCCCCTTCCCTTTGCTGCCCCCGGGACTGACTCCGCCCGGGAGCGGCTGCGGAGCGCTCCCGCCTCCACCGCTCCCCGGCACCCCGATATTGGGGAGAGGTCGAAGGGGGAAGCGGCGGCGAGGCGGGCTCGGTCCCGGTCCCGAAGAGGTTAAGCCGTGTCCCGGTGGGCTGAAACCCCGGAGCTTCATGGGATGCCTTATAAAGCGCGCTCCGCCGGCCCGGCGGCGGCTCCAGCAGCTCCCGGTACGTGCGGACCCGCCGCCGCGCACGGACCAGCCGCCGCCGGAGCCGCCGGGCCATGGAGCCCCCGGGCACGGCCGGGGCGCCGGGCGCGGCGGGGCGGCCCTGGGAAGAGGCCAAGGCTTTCTACGACAACCTCGCCCCCAAGAAGAAGCCCAAATCGGTGAGAGCCCCCGAGGTGCCCAGGCGGACGGTGCTGCCCACCCCGGAGGGGAACCAGTGCCTCTGGGTGCCCCATCTCCTCTGGGTGCCTCCTCCCTGCATGCCCCATCTCCTCCAGGTCCTCCTGGGTCTCTCCAGGTGCCCCATCTCCTGCAGGTTCTTTGGGGTCCTCCTGGGTGCCCCATCTTCTCTGAGTTCCTCCGTGGATCCCTCTGGGTCTTTTTGGGTGCCCCATCTATTCCAGGTGCTCTGGGGCCCCCCTGGTTCTCTCTGTTTCTTCTTTGACCCCCATCGGTGTCCAGGTCCTTGGGGAAGCCTTGGCTCTCTCCAGGTGCCCCCACTCCTCCATGGCATCCCTGGGTCACCCTTGGTTGCTTGGATTCTCTCCAGACCCCTCAGTCTCTCTGGATCTCCCTGGGTTCCTGCAGGTCCCCGGGGTGCTCCTCCTGGGTTGAGGTGTCCTTGCAGAGCGGCTCCGTGCCCGGTGAGCTGCCTGTGCCCTGTGCCAAGACCGGGAGGCCCAGCTAGGGAGGGGGCAGCCCGAATCCCAGCCTGGGACAGTGGGGTGTCACAGGGGTGTCGCAGCCCCTGCCAGGCTCCCCTACTCCAGGAGGTGAGAAGGGAAGGCTGTTATCTAACCAGGGCTGAGCCTGCCGGCTTGAAAGATGGGAGCTCCTGGAAGTGCTGCTGTATCTCAGAATAGCTGCGGCAGCGCGGGGCTGGCAGCCCAGTGGGGCTGGGGGCTGTGCCCCGGGACCACCTGGCCCTGGCCCTGCAGCCTGCGAGCCCACCCAGGTGTAGGAGTCCTTGGGACTCTGGGTGCCCCCGAAGCACGAGGCTCTGGCAGAGGCGCTGCCCGCAGCGATGTTGGGAGCCCGGTGGCACCTGGTACTTTCTGTGGTGAGGCTCGGTGCCTGCGACCTCTCCGGCGAGGGGAGACGGCGAAGCCCCCGCTCTGTGGGCCCTGCCTGGGAGCAACCCCTGTGCTTTCTGTGCTGGGGACCTGGCTGCCACCCCTGGTCCTGTACTGGCTGCCAACTGTCCGTGCCGCAGCATCACTCCTTCCCAGGGGAGAAGGACAGCCTGGCTTGGCGGTGGGATGTGGTCGGTTGTCTTTCATGCCGTGCTTTCAGGCTCCAGCAGATGTTAGCCCAGGCTCCTCCTCTTCCTCTCCTTGCAGGGAGCTCAGTGACCAGCACTGCTGTACAGATGGGGAAACTGAGGCACAGGGCAGTGATGTGGTTTGCTTGCATAGCAAACCAGTGGCAGAGCTGAGCTCCAGGCGCTTGGGCCCTGCAGTTAAGCTGTGCCATCCACCCGTGCGGGGCTGGGGCTGATGCCCACAGTGCCTGCCCAGCCCCGTGCCCCTGCTGCGGCAGTCTGGGGTCCTGGTGCCCGTGGTCAGACAGCTTGGCTGCCCTCGCACACAGCTGGGCTGCCCCGCCGCTGCCAGGCAGCTGTCACGCTCCGTGATGGATGGCTGCAGAGCACTTTTCTGCATTATAAATAATGTGTTTGGAGAACTCAAAACCATCTCAGCCATTGCCCTGAACTTTAATCTGATCCCGAGCGGGGGGTTCGCGGCCGCCCAGGCTCCTCGTGCGCACGGGAAACGGAGTTTGCTGTCATCCGTCTGCGCGTTTGTGGGTCTGTCCGTCCGCTTGACTCAATGTCTCCGCCAGCCGGAGCAGATAGCGGTGGGGGAGCAGGCAGAGGCGCAACCCATCCTGGAGATGGGCTGATTTTAGGGAGCATTTTTGGGAAGCCCATTGCTGGCTGGGGAATGGGTTAACAGGGTGATGCTGCAGCCCATGGGGCTCCTCGCTTTGCAGGGGTCTCCGCTCTTCCCACGCCCTGGCTTCCATGCCTGCTCCGGCCCCTCTCCTGCCAGCTGGGGAGGTAAGCGATGAGACTTGTCACTCTTCAGCAATGCAGAAAATGTCCCCCAGCCTCTCCAGTGACGCTGCGCAGGAAGGAGAGGCTGGGTCGGTGGGAGCTGGCCTTCTGCTAGCTCCACTCCTCTGGGTGCCCTGCTCGTCCCCTGCACCCACAGGGACCCGCGTCCAGCTCACCAGGGTGCCTCATTTTTGGGATGCTTTAGCTGGAGTGGGGACCATGCTTGACCCTGGTGCACATCCTTCCTATCCCCTTTCTGTCTGTGAATCTCTCACCAAAATTCACCTCCAAATTTTGAGTGTAGCCACAAGGATCTGGTCTTCTGCAGCGTTCAGGAGCTGCCAGAGTTCTTCCAGGTTTTTAGGATCAAGGTGGGTCCAGCAGATTTAGCCCCAGGCAAGGCAAAAGGATCTGCTGCATCAGGGGCTGCAGAATGGGGTCTCCACTGTGGCTCCTCCATTGAAGCCAGCCAGCGACGGTCTCAGCAGGTGACAGTGAAGCCACTGGTGTTAGGTGCCACTGTGGGCACCTGGGGCTTTCCTGAGTGGGAGGACATGGCCCCTCTGTGCATCCCAGGAGCGTGTAGGATTTCTAAATGTCTGCCTTTAATCCTTGGGGGGCTGCTTAGGATTTACATCCGATTAGGAGAGTGATTTAGAGGCCAGCCAGCTGTTGGGTCTGCAGAGGAAAATGTGCCATTTCCAGTCACTGCTGGAATCCACCTTTACCCCAAAACTGGGATGTTTGTGTCTCGGATGGGTTTTGCACTTCCCGGAGCTGGAGCCTGCTGGAAAGGTCACTTACGCTTCTGAGATGGAGTTTGGACCTCGTGGACTGCCTGGAGCTGTGCCAAGGGCTGATGTTCCTCCACAGAGGACTGGGCTGTCAGGACGTGTCCCTGGTCATCCCTCCTGTCCGGCTGAGCCCAGGGATGGACCCAAGGTTAGGATGGGACCTTTCCCTGTGCTGCCCTGCTCACACCGCTGTAAATACATTGTTAAACTCTCGCCTGATGTTCGCGATGGGGCTGGATCTGACCTTTCCATGGGAAGGGAGGAAGGAAGAGGAGCTCACCATGAATCCCCAGGCAGCAAATTCAGTTGAATTCAGCTGAGCAGAGCCCCACAGCCACTTCCTGGGCTTGTGTTGGTTGATGAGCGATAATCGACCTTGGCTGACCTTGGGTGCTGTTCTGAAAGTAAAAGAGGGTTCGTCATTCAGAGCACCCAAACCTGCCGGGGCAGCCGGAGAGGAGGCTGCGTTGGGGTGGGTGCTGCGCAGGCTCCACGGCAGCTCGCGGGACTAAACGCATCCCGATGAGGACTGCGAGCGGGACCTCTCCTGTGCACATGCTTCCTAGTGAAAATGAAGGGTGTTTTTGCCCCAAACTGTGATGTTTCAAGGCAAAGTGGGGTTTGTTGGGTTGTTCGCGGCGCTCTGATGGAGGATTTGAGGTGGTGCGGTTCCCGTAGCGCTGTGACTTTTTAAAGCCCGTTTTCCACTGTAGTAATGATCATCTGCAGGACTAGTGGGGCTGGCGAAGCATCCAAACAACCTCAAGGAGGGAACGCTTCCAAATGAAACCTCCGCTTCAAAGAAATGTCAAAACGCAGCTCCCTCCTCGCAGAGCAGAATTGCTTTATTTTTTTCAAATGTCAGCGTTTCCCAGAGAACAGCAGGGCTGTTCCAGTCCAGCTGGAGCTGGGAGCTGCGTTAGTGCCTGGGTGAGACTTTCCTGCAGCAAGAGCTCCAAAGGTGCAAATCTTCCTTGGCAGGAGCGAACAGGATCCGGCAGGTCCCGTTCCCGGAGGTCAGGCTTCCCGCCCGCAGGCAGCTGGGGCTCCAGCAGCCCACGCTGGGCCAGGGTTAGGGCCCCGAGCGTACGGTTATTTTTATTGCTGTGTTTATTACCTCTTAAATTAACCTCCCGGAGGCTGGTGCCTTTAAATGGCAGGGAAGGGACCTTGAGCAGCCTGTTGCCGTTGCGCAAGGTGCCTGTGGTCTTGGCACCCGCCGGGTGCAAGGTGTGTGCCGGGAGGATAGAGAGGTGCAAATTTAGGCTGGGCACCCGGCTGGGCTCGGCTCGTGGCCCCCCGCCACGTGTCTCACCCACTTGAACACGTCTCTGTGCTGGGTGTGCTGCTGACCTGCTTTCTCTGCTGCTGGGGATCCAGCTGCGGAGGATGCTCTGCCCCGCGGTCCATTGGGGACCAGGAGTGGGGAGCGAACACCCGGCAGCACCCGCCAGCTCTGCCACGTACCCAAATAAATAACCCGGTGCTGCGGGGACTCGGGAGCAGCGTGGAGCAGCAGGACTCCTTGCTGAAGGCTAATGGCCGGATGTCCCAAGACTTTTCATAGTTATTAATATTTTCAGCTAATAAATGGCCCATGACACCAGAGTTATTAATTAATGAGTTGGAGTGCCAAGACGTGGCCCATGACAAGTTAATAGCTAACACCCACCGGGGAGCTAAACGTAAGGTGGGGACCTGGCTCTGGGTTGTTTGTGGGAGCGATGCTGGCGTCACTGATAAGCTTCTGCGTGGACCTGGGTGATCCTGCATGTCCTGGGAGTTGGTCACCTGCTTTCTCAAAAGAGCTGCTTCCAAATGGGATCTGATTTCTCTGCAAACGCCGTGGGAAAGGGATCCCTCTGGCCACAGGGGTGTTCTCAGCCTGAGCTAATCTGTGTCTAGTCCTAATCGCCCACTGCTTAATCTGCTTGCTGGGGATTTTGGATACTGATGTGGCCGTGGAGAGGTGTCTGGAACCAGCCGCGCTGTGGGACTGGCCCTGGGCACCGCTTATGGGGTGTGTGTGTGGTGCTGGGAATGGCACGGGGGCTGCCATTGACTCATCGCTGGGTGCGTCTCCATGACGGGCAGGATCAGCGGGGCTGGGATGGGGCAGAGCGAGCCCCAGGGCATGCCCAGCCCTGCGGAGAATGAAGATCCTCAATGCCCATGGGGTGCCTTGTCCTTGCCAGGCTGCTGTTTCGGTAAAGCTCAGCCCTAGGCAGGGTGGGAGCTTGAACTTTGGAGCACCTGGGTGTGCACTGGCCAAGGCGCCCTCCTGTCCCTGGGCAAACGGCGTTGCCGGAGGCTTATTCACAGGGCAATGTGCGATGTGAGGATCCAGAAATCACAGAGGAGCTGAGGGGGAGGCTCTGAAGGGCTGGCCGCCTGGATGTCACAGGCTCCCTGCAGAGATGCATCCCCGAATGCAGCCAGAGAGTGTGTGGGCTGGGGCTGTGCCCGGAGAGCATCAGCCGTGTGAGCCCTCCAAGCCCTGTCCTGCTCCCAGGACTCGCTGCTGGGGTCAGGGCTGCCTGTGCCACCGTCCCCCCCTTAGGATGTGCTGTTCTGGGAGTGAGGATTTCTCGTTAGCCGTCAGTAATGAATTTGCTTTCATGCTTGCAAGTGAGTGATGGGGATTAACACCCTCGTGCCCTCCAAGGGGAGATGGAGGACGGGTGGGGGTCAAGATGAGATCGACTTTCCTGGTGACCCCTCTCTCGCTGCCAAGTCCCACTAGAGGCCCCTTGTTGACTTCAGTGGGATTTGGATTGAGCCGTCGAACATTAATAATAATGACTCATAAATCATTGCTTGCACCACCTGTTTGTCATGTTTCCACCCACAATAACTATATCAAGTGTTTTTATAAGCTGAGCTGGCATGGGTTGTTTGTCACATCTGGACAGCATCGTGGGAGTGAGGATCTGGCTGAGCCGCAGCATGCGGTTTTTCCTGGCTGGGAGGGGAAAAGCCACACAAATCCCTCCTGTGAGGGGTTGAGTGGTTCTCCTGGGGTAGCACATTGGGTCTGGATGGGTCTTGGGAGCCTGTTTGCAGCGGGAGGGCTTGGACATGGTGCAAGCAGCAGGAAAAAAGCCTTCAGGTATCCCCATTGTGTGGGGATGGTGCATCAGGGCTTCATCTGCTGAAGTGTTGGAAGATGAGGGTTGCAGCTGCCCCGTTAGTATGGCCGTCCTCCAGATCGCTGTGGAGTTGTCACTCACCCCGTGGTCTTTAGTATTGAAGCCTAACAGATGCCTCCTCGGGCGGCGGGGCTGGGTGCAGGGGCTGCCTCCCCACTTTCTCCTTTTCCATACAGCCGAAGCCCGAGAACGCCATCACCATCGCGGTGTCGTCGCGGGCGCTCTTCCGCATGGAGGAGGAGCAGAAGATTTACAATGAGCAAGGGGTGGAGGCCTATGTAAAATACCAGCTGGACCATGAGAACGAGCCCTTCCTCCCTGGGGCTGCCTTCCCCTTCGTCAAGGTGAGCGTCCACCCACCTAAGCTGAATCTGCACCGTGATCCTGACCCACAGCCTTTGGGGTGAGGGGAGCGCTGCGGGCTGCTTGCGTGGGGAAGGGATGGGGAATGAGCGGAGCGGTGGAAGGGATGTAGCCAGAGAGCAAACCGAGGTCAAATAAACCTCCCGGCAAGTGACGCGCTTCTTCCAGGACTGAGGAAACGCTGAATTTTCCAAATTGGCAACTGAGCCCAAGAATTGAAGAAATCGTCTCTTTGGATCATATTTGAAGTTTCCCTTTAGGGAATTCTCATATTATTTTTTTTTTCATTACAATTTTTTTATCCTTTTAAATTGGCTGAATTTAGCCTTGCTACAGCGTCAGCCAATTTCCAATTTTGACATGTTGAAATGAGGCATTTTGAACTTCAAAAATATTTTCTGATTTCTGCTCCAGTTCCACTGGATTTAGTGCAGTCTGTGTTGGCCCTCACTGAAGCCATCTCTTGCCTGTTCCCAATGAATAAACTAATCCACTGGGTGGGGAGAGACTCAGTCTGTTTCTGGTTGCTTGAAAAACACTTAGCGATAACTTTGGGCTAATTTATTCTCATCTCCTAATGAAAACTTGAAACCCTTTGTGTTTGAAGATAGAAGAGTAGCTATGTATTTTTTTTTTTCCCCCAAATCAGTCTTTTTTCCCAGCTAAAGCTGCTTGCTGATGTCAGCTTGGCTCAGGGGGTAGTTGGGGTCAGGCCAGATCCCTGGTTTCGGTGAACAGAAGTGTTTTGCTCAGTGAGGAGGGGGTCAGGGCCATGTCTGGGGCTCGCTGACACCCCCCCCCCCCCCCACCCTGGGGTGCTGCAGGCGTTGGAAGCGGTGAACATGCAGCTGCGCCAGCTCTACCCCGACAGCGAGGAGCTTTTCGACATCGTTCTCATGACCAACAACCATGCCCAGGTTGGGGTTCGCTTGATCAACAGCATCAACCACTATGGTAAGCTGAGGGCAGAGCTGTCCTTTGGGTGGGTCTCATGGCTCTTGGGCAGATCATTGTTGCTTGGCAGCAAGATAAGGAGATGCTTTCTCCTGTCTCTTCCTCCAAACTACGCACTGAGCCCACTTCTCCCAAATTTCCTGGGATATGAGTGGAAGTTGGTTGGTGGTGAGGATGCTCTGGCTGCCAGACATGCTGTTGAATGGCAGGACCAAAACTAGCCCCCATCCTGCCAGCTCTTGGGAGGCCACAGGGGAGCAGGGTCGAGGCTTGTTTGGGGGGCGATTAGGCTCATCCCAGGGTCTCTCTGCCCTCAGATCTGTTCATTGAGAGGTTCTGCATGACGGGAGGGAACAGCCCCATCTGTTACCTCAAGGCCTATCACACCAACCTCTACCTCTCCTCCGACGCCGAGAAAGTGAGTGGGGCCATTGAAGAGGGTGAGTCTGGGGTCCAGCTTGGCAGGGGCAGCGGGGGGAGCCTGGAGCCCTCAGGGGGTTGGTGCCAGGAGCAATAGCTCCAAAATCCTTGTCCCTATGTTGATGTGCAGCTAGGGTCTGCCTTGTCCCACATCCCATCCTTGATGCTCCAAAGAGCCCGTAGTTTCCATAGAAATAAGGCTTTCTTTGAGCTCCACAGCTCTTCCAAGGCAAAGGCACTGGTTTTCCCCGTTAATTCTTGTATGCAAAAGGAGGTTTGTCATCTGTGGATTTGTTTTCGCTGTAGAAGGTCTCGGGGCCAAGCTGCAGGCACTACTGGCCTTGCAGTGTTTACCTTCAGCCCAATGTGTTTTGCTCTGCCCCTCAATGGTTAAGCCACGAGGCCGGATCCTGGGTAACTGCAACCTCTTGCCTCACGCTTTACCTCCGCAGGGATCGCTGCAGCCACCATCTTCAGCCCCAGCAAAGACCCGGAGGTGTCGGAGAACCAGCTGCGGGTGGCATTTGATGGTGATGCTGTGCTCTTTTCTGATGAGTCGGAGCAGATCGTGAAGGCTCACGGCTTGGACACGTTCTTTGAGCACGAAAAAGCTCATGAGAACAAGCCTCTGGCACAGGTAGGGCTGGGATGGGGCCAGAAAAAGCCTCTGGGAGAGAGGCAGCCCGCAGGGATGCTCTCACCTCTGGGAACAAGCCAGGGGTTGGTGTATGGAGTGTGAGATGGGATAGGTCAGGATGGCTGCGGCTGGCCCCTCGCTGTTGTTTTTGGGGGCAGCCAGCATGTCTGGCTCTGCTGGGACTGGGTGCCTGGAGGAAGGGATAGCGTGGAGGTCTGCAAAGTGATGGTTTCTTCTTGCTTTGGCAGGGACCCCTGAAGGGCTTCCTGGAGGCCCTGGGAAGCTGCAGAAGAAGTTCTATTCCAAGGGGCTGAGGATGGAGTGTCCCATTCGCACCTACCTGGTCACTGCCAGGAGCGCGGCCAGCTCGGGAGCCCGGGCCCTAAAGACTCTGCGCAGCTGGGGCCTGGAGACGGATGAGGCTTTGTTCCTGGCCGGGGCTCCCAAGGGGCCGCTGCTGAAGAAGATCCGTCCTCACATCTTCTTCGATGACCAGATGTTCCACGTGGAGGGAGCCAAGGAGATGGGCACCGTCGCTGCCCACGTGCCCTACGGCATTGCCCAGAAGCACAAGCGGTCGACGCAGGAGAAGCAAACCCCGAACAGCAAGTAGCGGAGCTGGCTGGTCCCGCGGCCCCCGGCATGCGGCACAGGCTTCACCCCGTGTGCCACGCTCTGACCTGGGCTGTGGTCTGCAAGGCGGAGAGCGTTTGCCCTGGCGAGCGCGAGGTTATTGCCCGTCGGGAGCCTTGTCGGGGGCACGGATGGAGGAGGGGGCTGATGAAAGGCTTCCTTTCACCTCTGTATTCCTTGCAGCGTCGTGGCGTTGTCCCTGTGGGGCTGGAGGCTCCCCTGCACTGGGCAGCCCCACGAACTGTTTCCCCGTTCCTCCATGCTCTGCACTTGCTTCAGGCCAAAATCCTTCGAGGATGGATCTCTCCTTTCGTGACTGTTTGTGCCAGGCAGGTTTAACCTATTGGCCTTTCTTTAAAACCCCAGGTAATTCCCAAAGCCTTTGATTTACACAGCAAATGTTTAGGCTGAAGTGTTGAACTGGAAAGTTGGGAGCACACAAAACCCCTTCTTGCAGCTTTGAAACAAAACGTCATCTCTTTTAACTAAAACTAAACCATGATATTGTTCCTTCACAGACCCAGCTCCTGCTCCCCAGCCACAAAATCTTTCACGTCTTTGACCTTCCACCAAGATTTTGTTAGCTGAACAGCTTTCTTTTCATGCCCTAAAATTTGGAAAAATAGAAACAAACACATATATATGTATATGTGTTTATATATATGTAAAATCTTGTTTCCTGCTTGGAACTTCGGGCCAGTGTCTTGCTGGCCCAGGTTTTTAAATTTGGGTTTCACAGTTGCGTGAGTTAGCACTTAAAAATAATAATCTGAGTGAGGCACCCAAAGCTCAGCTCTCGTGTGAGCCGTCCAGGGTCCGCAGACACATGCCTAGGGCTCGAATTAAGTTAAAGGCCCTGATATATTAGGGACATCATTTGAAGTCCATTTAGGTAAATCTGCAGAGAATTTCAGCCTGGGGGTTTTAATTAAAGGATTTTTTCCCCCCCTTTCTAGGCTGAGCCCATATGAGTTGATAATCTTTTTCTCCTCAGCTTCTTAAAACCTCTGGTGTTTCCTAAAATAGACACCTCTGCTAGTGATGCTGTGGGAGAGAACCAAATCTCCAATTAAAAAAAACAGGAAGAAAAATCAATTGGAGAGCTTCTCCGAAATCGGCATGAAAATCACCCTGATGTTTCTGCACAAAGCCCTGTCCCGAAGGACACTCTCAGGAGAAAAATGTAAAGATTACTTCTTTCTTCTGGGTTTTGTTTTGTTTTTTAAGCAGTACACCTCATGGTTGGGCACGCAGGGTTATCAGATAATAGTTTTCTACAAACACCAACTCCAGGGGCTGAAGTTTTCCCGGGTACGTGTCTGCCTCTGGCTCGACTTTGCGGAGAAGTTTCAGCTAAAACAGCTCAGCCCTTCCCGACAGCGAGGCTAGAGCTCGAGTTTTTCACGAATATAGAAACAAGCTAGTGATGCCCTCGGTGGCTCCAGAGACTGTTTTCTCATTGCACTAAATCCTGCGCTGGCAGTGAAAAGCAAATTGCACTTTTTTCCCCCCCTCTGAACTATTTCGCTTTGGCAGACTGTTATTTGTCACATCTGGGTGACGAGCACCTTCGAGGAAGGTCTAAAATACAAACAAAGTCTGGAAAGAAGTGAGTATCTCAGTAACGCATCTATTAATACACGTAGAGGTTTATAAAGGTCTCGTCTTTTTAATGTGAACCCCAGATACTGGGATCTGAGACCTTTTTGGCAGCTGCGAGGGGGAGAACAGCCTGGCCTCCCAGGAAACATTTCCAAGGTGTTTCCTGAAGATCTCGTTGTGGAAGCTCAGCCAAGCCCAGCTCACAAATGGGCTGCACCGGTGCCTCCCGCCAGCCCGGGAGGTGACGTTGCAAGAGGAACAGGGTTTTTGGCAAGCCTTTAGGAACCCCTGGCCAGGGCAGGGCGCTGGTGGGATGGGATACAGGGTGCAAGCACAGCCGCTGAGGATGGGTGCTTGCACCACGTGCTGCGGGGGATGCATGCTTTGGCTGAGGGATGTTGGCAGGAGGAGATGCCCTGTCTGAAGGTGCCGTTAGCTCCATGGAAGCAGGAGCTGGTTATGGGGCAGGGCCCTGGATCTCAGCAGCTTTCACTGCTGCCTTTCACTGAGATGCACAGGGAACTGGGTGCAAGCTGGGAGAGGCAGGGACATGGTGCAGGCAGGAGTTTTAGTGACTCTGATTAGGGTCCTCTTGGTGCTAGTGCAGCTTAGGAGCTTGCTGGGAGACATGGAGCTTGCTGGGAGACATGAGGTTTGGGAACCGGGCCCCGAGTGAGGTAGATCCTCCCTTGGCACCTCCCGAGTCCTTCCTGTGTAGGGAGGATTTTCTGTTCCTGCAGCAGCTGCCCCATTTGCTTTGATCCATATGGCTTCCAATGTTGGTTTTTTTTTCCTCCTCCATCACTACAACTGGCAGACATGAATTTGCTGCTTGTGTACTTCTCCTCATGTGCCCATCGGTGACATCCCTGCGGGCTGGGGGCAGTGATGCAGTCCCCAGGACCGGCTGCGCAGGCTGGGCACATCTGCCATGCCCATGGGCTGGTGTGGTTGTGCCTCTTGTGCTGTGCTGGCCGACGACTGGACTTTCCCGCTGTGTGTTGTTGCTGTGGGTTTCCCTTCATTGTCCTCCAGTGGTTTTTCTTGTGAACGGACAGCCGTGTTAATGGAAATCCCTCTGGGTGTTTTTCTGTAATAAACTGTGTTGATCCCAGCCTGGCTCTCTGTTGCCATTTTCACAACGAATATTTTGGCTCCCAGCAAGAGAGGCTAGGGTCCCTGCTTGGCACCTCCTGGGTTTTATGGTGAAGGGGTAGGGGTGACAAGAAGGAAAAGGGCCTTTTGGGATTTAAGGGAATTCATAAAATGTCATAAAAGCAGCTACCTGGGAACTGGAGACCTCTGGGAAAGGTGGGATTCCAGAGTTGAGAGATGTGCTGTGATACAGCTACCTCCCTTTGGTTCATGAACAGACTTTTATTGTAACCCAGACTCGTGATGAAGTCCTGGATAAAAATACAACTTGGCAGAAGAATTTTGTCAACTTGATCTTCTACCAGCCAACAGGTGGGAGGCAGCAAAAGCTTTTTAGAGGAGATTTATTGCTGCTGAAGTACTGGTTTTATCCGAATAGCGACACTGCAGTTCTGGTGTTAGCTCCTCCCCACCAATAAGGAGAACAGATGGGTTAAGGGGAAGCAACAAATTCTCCCATCGGTCACCAAATATAGCCAAGGAATGTCCATAGGCCCCAGGGCAGCATCTCTGCTATGGGTGTTCATTTTAAGGGATGGACGGCCCTCAGCAGAGAGTGTTCTTGTGCAGCCTTGCTGGCTGGAATGCCTTTCCCTGCACCCGTCCCCAATCCTGCATGTCCTTCCACCGGATGCCTGGAGGAAAAAATCAAATTCCAGCACTGATAAGGCCCATGTTGCACCAGTGAAAGTCCAGGTGGGCCCTGAGAGGTCAGGATGTCCATGCCAAAGCCAAGAGCCTCTGATGTTCATGCGAAGACCACCCAAAGCCCTTGACTTGCTGTTGGGGACCAGTGTGGACACTGGGGTCAAGGAGCCAACAGGTCATGGAGAGGCATGGACCGAGGTTGTGCAGGGAGGGAAAGGGAAGGTTCGTGCAGTTGGGTCTGTGATGTCTTGTCCTTGGTTTGCTGCAAGCCCGAGTTTTTGTTTCTGTTGCCCTGTTTTCTGAGCTTTTTCCTTCATCAGGCATCGAAGGGCTTTGCAATGAGTGTGCTTTAAAATAAAGAAGACGGAGGAGGAGAAAGCGGAGGCAGAGCTGATGGAGAATTATGCTGCCACTCAGCTATTGTCAGCGCAGATGTTCACAAGGTAATCATGGCCTTTGAATAGCAAGAACAGCTTTTCATGACAAACCCAGAATTTATCCCCAAGAACTTGAGGGGCCTCTTGGTGAGGGTGTGACACCCCTGATGACCAGCTGCATTGCAGGGAGGTCAGGCAGAGGGTGGACTCTGCTCTCCTGGCCCTCACGTACATAGAGTAAGTCATGACACTTTCCTGCCTCAGCTTCCCCATCACCATAACAGAGATCAGAATGATCCAGAGGTAGCATCAGGTCTGGAGGGTGACTCCAGCTCCTTGCAGAAGACAAGCAGAAATCCAGGAGTGCTCTTTAGTGCAGTGAAAGCCCATATGTCTGTGGTGGTGCCTGCATGAGCAGCAGCAGGTCCCAGCAAGCAAGGGCCATGCAGACACAGGGCTGTGTTGACAACCCCATGGTGTTGGCCATGAGGGGTCCCAGGCTGTGCTGGTGGGGACTCCATCTTGTCCCTGCAGCCCTTTTTGCTTAACATCCTTTCTGGAGTGCAGAATAGCAGCCAACAAACGTGAGCAGGGGACTGCAGCCATCCCAGGAGGCTAAAATATCAGGGCAGGGGACCTGGTGACAGGGTGACAGAAACACTCGGAGTTGGAAGAATAGATAAGAGGACCTGGCGGCAAGAGAACAAGCAAAGGGCACTTGCTATCAGCGCTAGCGGGGCTGTGCCAGCATTTGGACAGCCTGACCATCTTGTTGCTTCGACACCGCTATTTATAGCAGTGTTCGCTGATGCCTCTGTCACCGGAGCCTAAAATGGTTCCCCTGTGTGCACCCGGGGCGGCTGGGCTCAGCCGTGCCGCGCTGGCGAGGCCACCAACGAAGCAGTGACTCAACGGAGCGTGCGTGAAGCTGCTCATCGCCCCGCTGACAGAGGAAGCATCTCCCTCTGCCAAGAGGCAGTTCCACACTGGGCCAACTCCTTCGAAGATGCACCAGACGGTTTCTGTTGAAGGCCTGGCCCCTCACCAGGAGGAGTCAGTGGGGTAGACCCACCTTCCACCCTGCTTCTTCCTTTTTTCCTCCAGAACTGGGGCTTGTCCGGCTCCGTCTGGGAGGCAGCAGTTTCCATGTTGGTCCTTAAGGTAGCTGTGGGGATAGCTCTGTGCCTTACTCACACAGGTGGAAATAACCCTTTGGTTACTGGGCTGGAGCAACAGGCAGGAGGGCAAAGATCTTGTAACTGCGGAGCAAATATGCCCCGTTCCCCACCTGGAGATTCGCCTTTTAAAAAACTGCTTCGTCTTCCCAGTTCTGCCCAGGCCAGTGAGTGATGGAGGCGGAGATCTCTGTGTCCTGGCATCTTCCCATTCCTGCAGTGAAAGCTTCGTTACCAGGGCTGCCCTTCAAAGCTTTGCTGGCAGCACTGTGCCGGATAGGACTGCGCACATAATCCCACCGAGGAGGAGAGGAGGGGGTCTCCGCAGCCCTGTGGCTGCACATGCCGGGCAGGTACGGCTGCACCCGCCATGGAGCGGTGGCCAGCCCCACGCTGCTGAGAGCCTGCCATGACCAGTGCCTAATTTTTGGATTGAAGAACTTGAGAGGAGATGAGCATTAGTGTTTTAAAAAAAAAATAACGGTGCAATTTGCCCTAAAAGAAATCATCCAGCAGTCCTGCACACAGGATGGGACTTTTGCTTGTTTTGTTTTAGGACGAATTGCACCATTATCCCTTCTCTCCGTGACAAAAAGAGGTTGCAGAGCCCAGGACCGGCTTGGAATATTTAAGTTTTACTCAGTGGGAGCTCACGTCCCGTCAGCCAGTGGTACCCATGAGCCGCCCCGCAGCTGGAAGCGGCCCGCGCTCGTGCTGCAGCCGTGTCCCTGTCACCGTGGCTGTGTCCCTGTCACCGTGGCCGTGCCCCTGTCACCGTGGCCGTTGGTGCTGAGCAGGGAGCAGCGGTTTCCCCCTCGATATAAAGCAGGTTGCCCAGAGAAGTTGTGGATGCCCCATCCCTGGAAGTGCTCAAGGCCAGGTTGGATGAGGCTTTGGGCAACCTGGTGTAGTGGAGGGTGCCCCTGCCCATGGCAGGGGGGTTGGAACCGGATGATCTTTAAGGTCCCTTCCAACCCAAACCATTCCGTGATTCTATGAACCCGTGCGGGGCCGTGTGAGTTATCATCCGCGGGCAGCAGAGGCGATGCTGTCGCCCGTGAAATGGGACCACTTCCAGTCACAACCAGACCACCGCCTGACGAACTGCTGCCCAGAGGCAGCAAAGCCCCCAGCAAGGACCAGAAAAACCTTTATCCGTGGAATTGTGGGAGAGGGAGGATAAACGAGGGAAAATTTGCTCCAACTCGGCTCTGCCGGCCCCGTGCGGTGTTTGCTTTTGGGCTGCACCTGTCGGCAATTTGTGCAGGGGTGGAAACGGTTGCATGGGCTGGGAATTCACTGTCCTCACTGGGATGCGTTCGCCGCGGGGGGACGGAATGGTGGGAATGACGGGAAGGGCTGTGGGGACGGGGACGGTTGCGGTGCTGAGCGGGTGCCACGAGAGGGCGCGAAGGGCTGCGCGGCGTGCGGGAGGGTGCCATGGTGGCGGGAGTGCCCCTCACAGATGTCCTCCCTCACCCGCGTCCTTCGCGGGCCAAGGCGCTCCAAGTGGCATCGCCGCCCTCCGGGGTGCCGCCTGTTGCTCCTTCCCCCTCAGGCGTGTGCTCGGGAGTGTACATGTGGGCATCTTTGCCTCAGCACAGCCCCGGTGGCCATCTTAGCCCCCACGTGGTCCCCAACACACCACCTCGTGGGGTATGTCCTCCATGGGGAAGGGCGGCTGCTGGAAGGCCACCAAGCTGGGAATGGAGGGGTCTTCCTCAGTGCTGGCTCCAGCATGGAGCACCACGTCTGTAAGTGCCCGTGTAGCACTGAGGTAGAGCCACCATCTTGGGCACTGCGGTGCTGAGGCGGGGTCGCCATCTTGGGTGTCAAGGCAGGGCTGCCAAGGTGGGTGTCACAGCAGGGTGGCCGTCTCAGGTGCCATGGCGAAGCGGCCATCTGGGGCACTGAGACAGGATGGCCACCTCAGGAACCTTGTCAGCTGGGGTGGCCAGGCTAGGGTGCTGTGGGGCTACCCCATACAGCATGGCTGGCGTGCTGGGGGCTGTTCCCGCTGGCTGTATAAACAGGCCCCTGCTTCCTCAGCGGCCGGGCGGCCTCCTCCAGGTGCGGCTGGGAATCATTAGGAGCTCTCCGCGCCGGGCTGAGTGTGGGAACTGGAAGAGAAAGCTGGAGAGAGGCCTTCTTTCATCTCCCCACTCCCTCCTCCCCCTGTGTCTGCCAAGCCTGGCTTCCTTTTGAATCCTTTAGCTTGTGCCAAGTGAGTTGGGGGGGGGGGGGATAAAGAGAAAAAGGGAAGGGAAAAAAAAAACCCACAGGAATGTGTCCAGGGATCTGGCTTCATTCAGGCAGCCGAGCCCTGAATGCCCCAGCTCCCACTTGGGGAGCGGGAAGGAGGGAGGCCACGGCCGCCCCCATGGCAGAGGCAGGGGGAAAACAAACAGGGAAGCGGCATTTGCGCTGCGGCTGTTACCACAGTGACTGACAAAGGGCTGTCTGGGAGGGGGCCACGGCCGCGTCCCCCCGCCACGAGGCTGGGGAGGCGGGAGCACTGGGGCAGGGCGCCCCGAGTCCCGCGGGGGGAGCGAGGGCTCCCAGACGCCGCGTTTCATCCCGGCGTGGGGACGTGGTGCCCAGACGGACGCCCTCGTGTCGGGCCGGTCTCTCGGCACAAAGGCGACAGGGCTGCTCGCAGGGAGGGCGCAAGGGGGAGGGCGGGAGGCTTTTCTCCGGCGCTTCGGGAGGATGGTTTTTTGACTTGCTGCCGACTTTATTCCCAGCAAATTAATAATTTCCTCTCGCGGCAACAATGTTGGCCTCTGTGTGTGCGTGTGCATGTGTGTCGGTGTCTCCCGCTGCCCTCCCAACCGCGTTTCCCTCCCCACCGCGCACGGAGAGTCCGCACCGCTCGCAGTGGACTTCCTCCATCCTTGTCCTCAGCTGGGCTCCTTCCAGCTGCGCATAACTGTCAGACTTGGCCCAGCTGTGACGGCCGTCGCCTTGGGAGCATCCCGGCGGGAGCGCTGGGCCCGGCTGTGAACTGATGATGTGAGTGCTGGAGGTGGCGGGGAAGCACGTTGGGTGGCGGGGAGGGAAGGCACAGCTCCAGGAAGGAGCGCTCGGCTTTGCAGCCTGTTTGGCAGAGTGCTTGGCGAAACGGGAAAGCAAGCAGGCAAGGAAGCGCGCGGAGCAGCCACCAGCGCACGCTCGCCTCCATGCCTGCCCATGCAAGGTGCTGGAGACACAGGGCAGCCGCAGGACAAACCCAGCGTGCCTGGTGGGAGCACCGGCCACCCCAGCTGCTGCAAAGCCCCTGGCATTTAATCTCGTGGTGGTATGTGTCACCCAAGAGCACTCGCATAGCTGTGCATGCTCACACGAGCCCGTGCACACGTGCTTGCTGCTCCTCATGGTGGCAGCCTGCTCACACACGCGCATCCCTGCACGCCATGGCTGGGCTCTGTGCATGCCCCCTGCGCGTTCGCTCCCGTCACTCTGCAGCCCATTCCCACACAGCCCTGCCTGCACGGCTGCCTGGAAACGCGCAGGGCTGCCTGCGTGCCCGCCGCAGCACAGACACCTCTCTCTTATGTGGGCACACAATATGGCATACTGTATCGGGAGATCTGGGAACGCAGTCCATTCCTCTGGCAGCATTGTGTTTTGTTCCTTATTTATATCCCCGGGGTGGTGCCACAGGTGGGCAATTGTTCCAGCTGACAGCCTGAAAGGCAAAGAAACAAGATTTAACTTCCTGCTATTCAATTAGAGAAAGTGAGCATTCATCACCAGCTGCTGGCTGCTGGCAGGAACAGACCCACCCGCCGCGGCGGGCGCAGGAAAAGCTCTCCTCGGCAGGAAAGCGGCCTGCCACCGCGGGCACGGCGGGCTCCCCGCGTGGTCCAGCTGCCAGCGCTGCTCCCAAGAGCCTCTAGGTAAGGCTGGATGCTTCCCCTGCTGTCCTGCACTGCAGTCGATGTTCTCTCCTGCACTTGTTTTTTGGAAAGGAGATTGCCCGTTGAAAGCAGCCGCATGGAAAGCACCAGCGTGGGCTGGGGAGGGGGAGCAGCCATGCAAGGAGGGGAAGCCACGAGCTCGTGGTGCTGGAGGGAACGGCAGCGCAGCGGCTTCCCCCCGGGCCAGCCCGACCGCTGCAGATTCAGCCTCTGCCCTGAACTCTGCACGATCCCTGACCCTGGGGCCTCTGTGGTGGAGGGTTGGCGGCTTTGGAAGCCCTTTGGACGTGCACTTCCCCTCCTCCATGCTTGAAGCGTGTCTTGACCGAGCAAGCAGGCGCTGGCTGGTGTGTGGAGAGGCAGGGGATGATCCCTGTCTCTACTGAACGAGGACCTGGAGACTCCTTGGCCCTGTTTCCCCACACATGTGCGCACTCCCTCGTGGGATTTTCTAGGCTGGCAAGGGAGGAGGGAGTGCGGGCTCTGGTGAGCTCCATGTCTGGTAATGAACCTGCCTCCATCATCTCCTGCGTTGACTCTGAGCCACCCACGAGGCACCCGCTCACCAGGGCCTCATGGAAATCCCTGCAGTGCCCAGGCTGCAGCGAGGAGCCCCAGTGCTTTCAGGGGCTCCCTGGCAGCTCCATGCGCTGGGAGCCCAAGGACATTCCTGCTCCATTTCCTTTCCTCACTCTTCCCCCCCCCGCGAGGCCGATCCAATTGGAAAAGAGTCTCCTGCTGCCTCCTCTTCCCGTCCCTTCTCCATGCCATCTGTCCCCAGCACAGTGACAACTTCACAGCTCTGCTCTGGTGGCGTGTTGCTAAAGGTCCTTTTGTGCACCTCTTAGCTGGTTCTCTATTTTTAATTCCCCTGTCTCCGCAGGGACTCAGGGTATCTTCCAAGCTGGTTGTGATCATCAGGGATACACTTGGAATCCGTTTCGCATTGCTGCGCCACGCCACATGCACACGTATATGTTCACATGCCTACACGCACGCCGGCTGCCGTGCCAGACTTCGCAGCACTGTCACTCTCCCGTTGAAGACAGGCGCCCCATCGAGTAGGACCGAGCGGAGCACAGCACCTCGCACGAACATCGGTTATTACCCCAGACTAGGAAGGTAACAAGCTGCAGCCAAGACAATCAACAGCAATTAGCCCTTTTGGGAACTCGACGTGAAATGCTGCAGAGGCTTTTCTGTGCGTGCCGATTGCTCTTCCTCCAGTCCTTTGGAAGTGATGGGAGTTGGACATGCCAAACCGCTGGTCATGTCTGGGCAAAACTTGGTGCCTCGTGCCATTTCCATGAGGCTGGGAGGGCTCAGGGGGGTTGTCTGTGAATGTTGAAGGCACTTGTGTACCCAAGCAGTGAACACACATGCTGTCATTACCTCTGCAATGCCATCTGGCCAGCAGCAATGCAGCTCGAACCAGGGCTGCTCACAGAAGAACATTTTACAACAGAAAGCAATTAACCGAATAAAGCCCTTTTTAAAATCCCGTAATTAAAAACAGTCCCTCCCCCTTGTTTTCCTTTTAAGCTGAAAGTTGCTGTTTACTCATTTGCTTTACAAAGTGTGCCTTGTTGTGGCTTCAGAAGAAATGAAAGTTTGAAGTGGTTAGAGAAGAAAGGCTTTGGGGCTGGTTCGTTCCAGGCAGGGCGGAGGGGCAGGGGCTCTCCAGCCCGGCTTGTTTGTATTTGTTCTTGTCTACTCACAAGATCGCTAAACACACATTAACCGGTGGTGAAACTGTCTACCAGCCCGATCTCTCCCAGGGTTCATGAGAAGAGGCCTGGCACATTAGCATTGCTGGGGGAAGGGGAGGGGGAGGACAGGCCTTTTGAAGGGTTGGTGTTTTGGGGAAGGGCTCCTGGTTCAGGCCAAGTCGAAAACAAAGGCATTGTGTTCCCCGGAGCCCTGGGGACTGGCCCCGGGGGAAGGACAGGGCCTGGCTTCACCACCGATGGGTTTTCCCATCCCAGCTCCTCCTGTTGCTTTAGCACCGGTGCAGCCTTAAGGCCATCCGCGTCCTTCCAGCGCCCAGAGCCAGGAGTGGGGCTGGCACTTCTGGGGTTGGCTCAGCCTGCCCCTGACAGCCAAGGGCCGCGCAGTGCCCCGCAGCACGGAGGGCTGCAGTGTTCATCCAGACCATCCTGTACCACAGCAGCCCACCTTGTCTGCGTTACCCTCTCCAGGCCCCAAACATGAGAGTGGAGCAGACCTGCGTCCACCGACGGTAAGTTTCTGGGCCCTCTGTGTAGCCACAGGGGAGCCCTGACCACGGTTTGGGCACCTGGAGGAGCCAGTAACCCTGGCTGTTGGCAGGGCTGGTGCAATATTAATTATCAGTCATTGCTGCTTCTCTGCAAGGTGAGTACCCAGTGCATTAGCATCACTATGGGTGGGGAAACTGAGGCACATCGAGGCCAGTCAGGACTGAAACGCTGTCGTTGTCTGACACTAACCACTGGGATGCACGGCCGATTCTGGGGCAGGAAGGCAATCCCATCCCTGGGCCACCTTACACCTGGCATTCACCGCTGCGGGTCCCAGCCTTGCCCTGGGCATGGGTTGAAGGCGACAACCACACCTTCCAGGGCAGAAGCTCCACGGTGTCCTGGCTGTGGGCCTGGCAGGTGCAGCCTCATGGTGCCCCATCCCACGGGGTTTGCACGGCTGCCCAAGCTGAGCCGCATTCCTGGCTGCGGCGGCAGGACCGGGCGCAGACCTGCCGCAGGGCAATAGGCGTGAGGACACAGACAGCCGTGCCAGGGCGGCGAGGGTAGCGCCGAGTTTCAGTCGGGCCCCGAGCAGATACGGGATCTGCCCTGTCCCTGCCTGGGGAAGGGTGAGGCCACAGGTTTGTGGGAAAATGTTGTTTTTCCCTCCCCTGGACTGCCCCTAGCAGTCGGCTGGGCCGGCTCTGGATTGCGTGGGCCGGGGAAGTGGGGGGGAGTTAACAATTGTAGTGCCTCTGGCTTGGAGCGGAGCCACGGCAAACAATCCTCTCCTGGCCGCGCTCCAGATCTGACAAAACACGGAGGTGATATCGTATTCGTACCTACACGCTTTCATCCCGAATCACCTCCCGAAAGCCCGGCATGATTCTCCCGGCTGTGATGAATCCCTCTGCTTAGCCACACAACAAGACAGCCCGTCCGCAGCGCTGCAGCCAGGAATCCCGTCCAGCATCCCTGCGAGGCCTCTGCTTTTGAAATTACAGCTGTGGATCTGGCAGCCAGTGGTGGGACCTGAGGTGATGTTGACTGAAGACGTGCGGACAGGGCATTCCAGGCACGCACGGGGTTAAATCAGAGGTGTCAGTTCACAGGGAGGTAACAGATACCTCGGTCCTGTCCTGCTCTTTGCTGCCTCTGGCTTTCCAGAAGCGTTGCCCTCCCTCCCACATTCCAGCTGCTGCAGCTTTTCACAGCTGGCCGCTCTCCGGGGACATTTCCCAGAGCTGAGCAGGAGGGAGAGGAGGGAGCGGCTGTGGTCCCGGCACAGGAAGGGGGTTGCTGGCTGGGCTTGACCATCACTCCTCTGAGGGAACCTTGGGCTGGAGCCCTTCAGCCCCAGGAGCGGGCTGGCACAGGCAAACCTGGGCAATCCCAGGTCCCTGGCAGGGATCCACCCTCAGCCCTGGCCTGGAGAGTTTTTCCTGCTTGCAGAGAAGGGACATCAATCTTTGCAGCTCACTTATTCCTTGGCCTCCAAAGCCAGGTAGCCAATTAGTGCTGGGTGTGATGGATGGCTTAGCCCCGTCTTCGTGACACCCGTCCTCTGGAACCAGCTCCCACCACGTAGAGGCACAGCCAGCCGTAGTGGGAGACGGCTCTCGCCAGCTTCCGGAGTCCTGAGGAGTCTCACAGAGGTCCGGGGACGGGGACAGCAACGCTTGCTAAATTCCCAGAGATTGTGCAGGAGGAGAAACAGCCCTGAACACTGGGCCAGGATTGATAATTCAGGGCCTGGGGAGAGATTTCCTCTAATAATTCCCTGGCTCGGCTGTGGCAAAGCCCGTAGCTCCCCGGGGAAGAGCTGATCAGCTCTGGACAGAGGTTGTTTACCCACTGTTTGTGGCTCTGCCACCGCAGGAAGCCGTATCATGGGAATAGCTGGCATGGATGGGAGGCAAAAGCCCCATTTCTGCACTTAGACCCCATCTCGCCTTCCCCGGTGTCACCCCTGCTCCGCAGCGGGGTAGGTCTGCCCGCTCTCTCCCGCGAGACGTGGGTGATGCTTCCTGAAACCTGGCTTCCCTCGCACGCTGCCAAGACCAGTTAATCCTTCCCTGTTGTCTGCATTGAACTGACCTGTGAGGGATCTCCGCACCGTCTCCGCTGCTCCAGGACGCAGCTAATCCTGGGGTGGTTCGGATGGCCCTCACGATCCCCCCGGGCTCGCTGGGGGCGATTATAAACGACTCTCCAGGAGCACAGGCTGGAAAACGGATCCGATTACAGGAGAAGTGGGTTTCGGGGCCTCCGCTCTATTCATAATGAAGTGTAATCCTAGAAAAACATGTTGCCAATTACACTTCAATTGAACCCAGATAATGATGCTTAGACAAGGCCTAGAAAAGACGGAGTCTGGACAGTGAATTCCTTTCTGATGGAGAAGAAAAGTGTTCCTCCGTGGCAGGTCTGGGCTCCGCTTGGTTCAGGCTCGTTGTGATATGAGCAAGAGCCTGAAATAACCAATCTCTGGATCCCATTTAGATGGTTTTATCAGTGGAAAGAGTATTAATCTCTCAAAAACACATGTTATGGGAAGTTTAGTTTGGAGATGTATGTATTTTTAACTGAAATCACTTCGGAAAGGGAGGAGGAGTGGGTCTTAAAATTGCTAAAACAACACATTTCTAATTCTTCTGGTTCAAAGTAACTTTTCACGTTGAAATGTTAGCTAAGAGTGGCTCTGTTCCTTGACCACTTTTTATACTGAAAATTAAAACAAAACATCAGAATTATAGAAACAGTAGTATAACCTAAAGCAAATGTTTTATTCTCATTTGGGGGGTTTACAAACACTTCTGAGACATCAGTTTCCCACTCCAGTGCAGGATGGCTGTTTTGGGTCTCTGCTGTTTTAGTTCGGGAGCGAGGACAGGGTAGTCTGGTCTCAAAAAATGGTCACAGGGGCCGTGCGTGCTGGGCCGGGGCAGGCGTGGGTGAAGGGTGGGCGGTAGCTGGCATTTGGCTTTTCCAGGAGCTGCTTGCGAGGTGCTGGGGGATCGCAGACGTCACGGGGTTGGCGGGTGCAACGCGGGTGAGCTGGCAGAGATGGCTGGGGCAGATAGGGAGCACCCGACCACGCGGCTGGGCGCCTCTGCACACGGGAGACCGGTGGTAGGGTGGCTTGGCTGGCCCGAGCGGCGATGGGCTGTTATCGCCGCCACGGTCTTTGCAAAAGGCTTTGGGAAAGCCACGTGTTGCCAGATCTCAGCGCTGATTATTTTTTTCAAAATAAAAGGCATTATTTTTGTACTGCGAACCTCCACTTCAGCTCCTTCCCTCCTCCCCTCTCTGTCTCTCTCCCACATGCACACGTTTTTGCTGCCTTGGGGGATTTTAGCAGCGCAAGGCTCTGAAAAACAGACTCCTACCTCCTTCCCGCAAGCTCAGGGAGAGCGAGATGCTCTCTAGATGCCGCGCTGCGGGTCAAAGTTTCCGACATTATGGAACAAGACAAGAAAACGGCAATTCATCATAGTGTCATAAAACCTAAAGTTGGGCTTTGGTCGGTTTGTTTTACAGGGAAGGTTCCAAATGCCCTGGCACTGCCATGAGCAGGCACTTGAAGACGCTCCAAGGCTGTGGGAGCATGGCAGGGGGCCGAGCTCCCGGCGGGACCACCGCGGCACGGTGCTGGGATGCCAAACCAGTCCTGACGCCTCCGAGCGCGGTGCCACCGCTGCCCTCCCGGCCTTTGGCCGTGGCCACTGATTAATCCCAGGCGAGGGCCCTTTGAGCGGCGTCCTCAAACAGCTCCGCGCTTCGAATAAGCTGGTTTCCATCTGAATCATAAGTCTCCAAAAGTGCCTGCGCCGCGCAGAGCCGGGCAGACATGTGTGTGCGTGTGGGGCTGGATGTTGATTTTTCCCTGAAACAACTCAAGGCTTTATCAGTCCCATCTCTTTCCCACGGTTTTCTGTTGCCAGTGAGGTCACTGGTCCCTTTAAACTGGGGCTGAGGCCAATGTGCGGCGGGTGGAAGGGGGGCCGTGGGGAGAAGGGGGGCCGTGGGCGGGGGGGGGGGGGGGACATGAGACGGTTCACACAGACTGTTCCTTTTACAGGAAGACTTGGGATTTCGACCAGCGAGCGGGAGGAGGCGAAGGGGGGGGTGGTGCGGGGAGGCCGGGGTGGGGGGGGCCTGGGAACCTGGGAGCGCCGGCGCGGCCGCGTAATCCGTCACTCCCGGGAGATGTCTCATTAACCCATTAACCGGGGAGGCTGGGGACGTGCTGGGAGGAGAGCGAGGGAGAAGCCGGGGGTGTGAAAGGCAGAGCGCGGGCAGGGGAGGAGCCGTGCGAGGCAGGCCCGCACCGGGGGCAGCTCCTCCGCGCAGCCGGGGCACGGACAGCACTTCCCCGAGGACGCCGGGGAAGGACGGCGGTGGCCTCTCGGGGACACGCGTGGGGCGACCTCGCCGAGCCCACCGGCCTCTTCCCCAGCGCCCCGCGGGGACGCGGCCGCCCGGTGCCGCCTGCGAGGATGAAGCGGCTGTGCGAGGAGAGCTCGTCCGACACGGAGTCGGACGGCACCATCGACGTGGGCCGGGAGGAGGAGTACAGGTGAGGACACGCTCCCGGGGGCGGCTCCGTCCCACGGACAAAACCAGATTTTGGGGTCCGTGCTGCGGGGCAGCTCCGCATGCTGCGGGGAGCCCGGGCTTGGAGCGGGATCCCCGGCACCGGGCACGGCGCTTGCAGCAGCTCCCTGGGAGCTTCTCGGGGCGGCAGAGTTCGGGGCATGGCACGGGAGAGCACCGGGCTCCGCCGCGGGCTCACCGGGAGTCGCCTGGCATCTCGCTTAACCCCTTCGGGCTGGTGCTGCCGTGGGCAAAGATGGGCGGGGGGGTGACTCCGGTGTGCAAGTGCGGGCTGATGCTGGCGTTAGGACTGACCCAGCAGGGAAACGCGAGTCGTGAGGCGAGGATTAAAGCCGTGCGAGGCGCCGATCGCATTCAGGAAAACGCCTCGTTAAAGCCAGCGATTGCCTTCTCCTGCCCGGTGGGGAGAAGGGCAGCTCTGATCTTCGTTAGCAGGAGCCCCATTGCTCGCAGGTCTCTGCACCCCGAGATGGGGCAGTCCCGTCCCCCCCAGCAAAGGCACCCGTCAGCTGCCTGGGTGCCGCTGCGGTTCCAGCGACCCCAGGGCTCCCAGGGAACGTGGAAGAAACGAGGAGGTTTTGCATGAGAAACGCTTCTGCTCTGCTGCTGCATTTGTAATGCACCAGCTGGGCTTTGATCTTTCTTAAAGAGGGAGCCCGTGCAGTGGCCACCAAGGGTCCCGCGCTTTAAGCGTGCACTTTCAGTGTGGCATTTCGCAGCCTCCGTCCCATCACTACTGAGCTGCGGTTTCGGCTCCAGGAATTCGCTTTCCTCTTTCCTAGTGAGGACAGGACCTCTGTGTGGTTGTCCAGTAATGTCTTTGGGCTTCACCACGCTCCTGCAGGCTGCAGCTCTGCTGGCAAACGGCATCCCCAGCCGCTCACTCGCAGCCCGGGTTCCCATGGCATGTCAGTCGTCTGCCGGCATGCCCAGGCTCTGAGCGTGCAGACAGTGCTAGGGACGAAAGAAGGGCTCTATTATTTGTTTTTGTCCAAAAATCAACTGCTTTTCAGCTCTTGTTTCAGTAGTCAAGAGTCCCCCTCCCTCCATGTCCAGCGAGGCCCCAGATGAATTAATTCCATTTTGCTGCTTGGTATCCCGAGCGGAGAAGTCGCCCTGCCCGATGCCAAGCTCGGGTTCTTATGGGACTAAATTCATGAGTCTGCTTTACACTGATATGGTCACAGCAGAATCAGGCATGTCTGACACGTAACGTCCTGCACAACTTCACCAACCCCTTATGCAGTTTCCAAGTGCATCAATATCCAACCTGCCTTCCTGCTGCACATGAAATATCTTTACATCAGTGCAGCACACCGAGTCTACACGGTACCCCATATGTACCGTACCCCAACGGATGAAATAGAGGAATTGTCATAGTGTTTTATCTCAGTGAACAGTAACGATGAATTTTTGGTCTCTCTCTGGTGCTGCTGATACGTTTGTCTTCTCAAGCCAGTTGTAGAACTGGGCAGTGCTGCGATCTGGTGGTGTTTGTATATGTTTATATTGTTCATGTCATGCAAACGCCTGGCCAAAAGAGCTGTTCCTGCCCTGACGAGTTTACACCCCAAGTAACACGGGACGCTGGCAGATTGGGCACAATGAAACAGTTCCAGGTGGGCAGTGAGGTGGAGGGATTAGGGCAGCGGAGGCAGCCGGGCTGTCTGGCCAGGGTTCCCAGCCCATTACATGTCGGTTGTGTGGTTTGGGCAAACCAGTTCCCCTGTGGAGCTGGGATGAGTCACTCCGGGTGTGAGGCTTGGTTCAGTGCGTGCAGCAAGTTTAGATTCCGGGGTCACTGCAGAAGTGCAAGATACTGCTTGTTTTTTTTAATTTTTGTTTTGTTTTTCTTTTTTTGTTTTGAATAAACAGCCAAAGTTATGCTGTAAATTATATAAAATCGAGCACAGAGCAATGCAGAAATTTTAATCATCAGAGAACACAGTTATGACATCTTTTATGTGGCTCAAATCTGCCAAACATATTTTTTAAATATATTTTGCAGTAAGCCAGGTCTTTACGTCCACATCTGGAAGTGTAGCTCACAAAGAGCTCTGCAAAGAGAGTTTCCAAATTCCCTGTTACAGACTCCTCGAGTGCGCACTCCGCATTCCTGCGCTGCCAGGTGAATTCAGTACCTACCCCCTGCACGTATAACACCCCAGCATCCGTGCGGAGCCCGTTTTCACACCATACGTGCTCGTCATACGTGCGTTTATGTATATTGGCAACGCATGTTGGTACTTGCGAAGCCAGCCAGCACCTATGCCCAGGGAAAGCCCACCCAGCAGACATTCAAATAGGGTACCTGTATGGAGATGAGTGGAGCAGTCAGTAGAAAAACGTGTTATTTCGTCTGATTGTGTAAAACCACTTCTGAAAGCACCTCGCTTGGGCCTAAGAAAATGTATTTTTAATGGGTTGAGTTTGGTCTAGTTTTTGGCTTGCTGTGCAGACAGCTCTGTCTCTGCAGAAACATCTTTAATAGACTGCTATTAAAATGCTTCGTCAAACTGAAAAATAGTTTGATTTGATGGGGTGAACCCAAATGCCCCTTTCCAGATTTGTATGTCTCACACAGTCTCCAAGTCCCTCCGGAGCGCTGTGCTGGCCAGGGTTGCAGACTGCCGTCTCGCCTGCGTGTTAACATCCCTGCACCGAGTTTTGTAAGGTGCAGAAACAGCCCTGAGCCCATCCCGCTTTCCAGAGGGAAAACCCCTGCTCGGGGCAGGTGGAGAGTGTCCCAGCCAGGCTCTCCCTGGCAGAGGGGGTTTGCTCCAAGGAGTTTCCCACACCCAGTTATCCATCCTTATGGAGATTTCACCTCCATGGGGACCTAAGGCTTGGACTTTGCCTCCCTGTGCATGTCTAGTGCTGACTTTTGGTGCCTTTAGCCTCACCCATGCCCACCAGGCACAGGATGGTTTGTGGGGCCCTTCTGCTTAGCCTGTCCCCTCGTGTCCCTCGAGCAGAGCTGGTCCCCGAGGCTGTCGGCCAGCAGGCAGGGTCCCTGCTCCATCACCTCCTGCCCAGTGTTCCCCCTGCCCAGATCCTGGCCCCTCTCCGTCTGGTTCAGGGGTGTCCATGCATTCAGAATATGGTGGCCCACCCCAAAAATTGCGGTTTGTGAAGCGAATCTGCAGGAAGCCCTCAGAAACCACATCAACACTGCTGTTAACCTCACCCTGAGGAGCGACCAGCCCTTTGCTGCCGCCCTGGGTGGGAGCTCAGACACATGCTCACGCTATCGCAGCGCCGAGATGCAAAGCCCTGCAGACGGGGCAGGCTCAGACATGAGAGCCGGGAGGTTCGCACATGGAAAAAGAAAAAGCCACGACTCCAGAGCTCGGATCGCTGCTTTTCCAGCCCGGTGGAGATGTCAGCATGGGTTGAGATTGAAGGAGACGCGTGTCTGGTAGTGGATGGACAGTTTGGTGCAGAAATCTGTCCCAGGGTGGTGGGAAACTCTCGGATGGGAGAGAGTGGGATTCGAGTCTCTGCTTGGCTTCCCGTCCCCGATTCCTGAGCTCTGTGTTGTGGGTAAAAATGAGATGGGAACCACAGAAGACATTATTCAGGGAGGGAAACTGCAGATGGCAAAAGTGTGTAAAGCATATGTGCAACAGAGGTTTCTCTCCAGCTAGCGCAAGAAACGATTCCCTCTTCTTCCTTTCCAGCCATGTTTCCAGGTCCGTGTCTCCCACTACGACATCTCAGATACAAGCCAGGAAGAAGAGGAGGGGGGTGAGTCTCACTTACATTGACCAGGGTGGCTGTGCTGTGTCTCCCTGGGGGGGTCAGGCTGGTCCCGGCTGCATGCCAGGGCTCCCCGTGACACCCCTGTGTGCAGTGAGGTGCCGTTGGCACGTCCTGACTGTGGGGACACAGTCCAAAGTTGACCTTACACCATTCCCTTCTCTATCTCCTGCAGAACTCTCCCCACAGCCAATTGGAGATTTTTTTTTGCAAAGGTTTGGCCTCAAATCTGGCAAAAAGGGGTAGGGATAGGGGTGGAGGAGAGCAACTTTACCTGGGGTTATCGCACCGGTCAGTTAATGTTTCTTTGCTCAGCTTTTGCACTCAAAATATTTCCTTACTTGGCCCTCTCTCAACCCGCCATAGCTGTTAATGAGGGCTTTAAACCCATGAGCTCTGTGGCCATAAATGACCATGGTTTCTTCTCTCCACTTGGAAATCTCCCGCAGATCATCGAGAAGCGTCGCCGTGACCGTATCAACAGCAGCCTCTCCGAGCTGCGGCGCCTGGTGCCCACCGCCTTCGAGAAGCAGGTGTGTGTGTCCGTGATTTCCATCCGTCCTCCCGTGCGAGGTGCGTTCCAGCAGTGTAAGGGTAGAGCCCTCAGAATGAGAAAGTCTGGAGCAATGCTGTGTCTTTCTTCATTGCTTCAGGGAGTAAGTAGGTGGTGAAACTGGGTGGTAAAACAATATTAAAAAATATTCAGGAGCCCTAGGGAGGATAAACTTAATCCAGAAAGCGTTTTGCAGATATGAAGATGCACAGAAATGGGGATTTTCAATTTGCGGTGGGGGATCTCGGGAAGGGACTCTGTTTTCCACTCACTTGATGTAAAAACCAGAGCCAGTGCCCACATCTGGGCATCTGAGTGCTCCTGGGCTTCGGGAAGGTTTCTGGGAGGAGGTCACTGGGTGAAACCCAGCTCCTGAATGCCACAAAACCCTAGATCATAAAATGATGAATTGTTCTATTTTCCTGCTCCCAACACACAGGGGTCTTCCAAGCTGGAGAAGGCAGAAATTCTACAAATGACAGTAGATCACTTAAAAATGCTTCACGCCACTGGAGGAACAGGTAAGAACTGCTCTTATAAGCATACGGGTGAGGCAAAGGTGAAAACCTGAAAGGAAAATTCCCTGTCAGCCTCAGCAGCAAGCAATATCTGACACCAGCCAGCACCAAACCGAATGCTGCCCTGCCTGCTTCCCAAGGGAAATATTTGTCGAGGGGGGGGCAGATGGACGTTTCCTGCCCTGCTGTTTTTCTTATGTCTAACATATGGGTCAACATCCCATGCATACATTTGAAAGCCTGGGGTGTGTGGGACAGCAGGGACGGCACCGCTGTCACTGTCACACACCTGGCTAAAAGCTGTCTGGCCGCAAACACGCTTAGTTCTGCTCAGAAATGGTGCCTTCTTCCAGAAAAATGATATTAAACTCTTTGCCTCCTCCCTGGGATGTGTTTCCTGCAGAGGCTGAATTCTCCATGGGGACTCTGCAAATAAACAAGGCTTTTTTTTTCCTTTCTGTTCTTTTTTTTTTTTTTTTTTGTCTCTTGGTTGTTATAAGAAGAGAGAGGGAGCCCTGTGCGAAATTCAACAAAGGTCTTATTTGTACTGAGACCTCAGTACAGACCCTCTGTCCTGTTCCAGTTAACAGGATGGAGATCACAGCTCCAGTAAAGAAGCCTCTGGCTTGCTTACCACCTATTTTTGGCTTGCTGGGGACATTGCTGGCATCCAGGTTTTGGTTCAGAGCTGTAACTTGGTCTGGAACATTTGTTTAGATATTCAGTTTGACTGCACTGCAACAAAGGGCTGTATTGTCAGGAGAGACCCCGTCAAGCAAAGTGGTCCAGCGCTTCGCTGTGCTGTGACATTCTTTGCTTTATTGCTTATCGTCTCATGAAGCTGCAAGTAAGGAGCAGCAGCCTAAAAATCAGCCGTTGGTTGCATTTTACCTTGTTGATTTTTGTGGCTTTGAGCTTTCTCAGCCCAGCGGCATCAGTTCTGCCACTGTCCTGTGTCCTTCAGCCAGGCATCTGTTTAAATGCAGTACAAAGGTGGGGACCCAGGCAGAGGAAAATGATGCTAAGCTGTGCAGCGAGGAGACACACACAGCGTCCCCCTGTTCAGCAAGACCGGGGATGGTCCCTTTGCACAGAGGGACCCGGTGCCCACCCAGCCCACAGTCATGTCTCCAGCAGCGATAACTGATAGAGTCCCATAGGAAAAAAATTCTTCCTTCCTGAGCACAGTTAATGAAACCTCTTACTCATCTCACATGCTGGAGTAAGAGGCTTCATGACCCTGGCAGCTTTATCCCGATGAGATAACCGCAGATGCTATTCTCATGCACGCAAACGTCCAGTCTCTTCGGACACCCACTTGGCTATCTGCTTCAGGAATATCACACGGCAGCAAAGTGCCTCAAGTGAAATACACAGTGCAGTAGAGAGGGTAGTGAAATCAAAGAACATTCCTGAGCTCTGCATGGACTTAGCGTCACCCGTGTCCTCTCCCTACAGGCTTCTTAGATGCTCGAGCTCTGGCCGTGGATTACAGGAGTATCGGCTTCCGCGAATGTCTCACCGAAGTCGTCAGGTACTTGGGCATCCTCGAGGGCCAAAACGCCACTGACCCCATCCGGCTGCGACTCCTCTCCCACCTGAATAATTATGTGGCTGAAATGGAGCCTTCGCCGGTGGCCACTTCCCTCCTGCCCATCCAGACGTGGCCGTGGTCCTTCCTCCACAGCACTGCTGGCCCCGTGCAGATCCCCAGGAGGGAGGCAGCTCCCGCTCCGGTTGTTTTGACTGCATCTTCCCTGGCTTACCCAAGCCCCGCTGTGAGGCCGGCCCCACTGCGCCGTGTCCCCAGCGACATGCTGCCGTCCCGCCGAAGCTTCCTGGCCAGCAGGATGGCCTCTTCCAGCCGGAGGGCCCGAGGCGTGGGCTCGTCCGCAGCCGTAGCAGCCGTGCCCAGGATGCCGTCGCCAGCGGCCGTGTTGAGAGAGGGCTCGTCCAAGAGCAGCCAGATCGCGACGTTCCTCTTCTCTCCGGCCAGTGTCCCCGTTCCACCGGCTTACACAGCACCCCCTGCCTTGGGCGCTGCTGTGCAGGGACCTGGGATCAGGGTTGGGACATCCAGGATCTGCCGTTCCTGGGCGACTGAAATCGGGGCTTTCTGACCTGACCCGACCCTCCCCTTCGGAGACAGCAATTCTTCAGCACTCATTGCCCACTGGCCTAAGAACAAACCCGGCTGAAAAGGCGTCTTTCCTGCTTTGCAGAAGCCAAGGATCCATAAAGAAAATTCTCTTTACTCTTCCCTCCCTCCTCACACCGCCTTCCTTGCCTCCCCGTCACACGTCCTCTCCCTCGTGATGCCTGCAAACGTAAATCACATCCAATTCGATTCACTTGTCTGCACGTGGCTGTACTCCAGACCCTTCCAGCTACGAGGGAGGGGGCACACGCAGATCCCAACCCCGTCCCCCCTCCAGCAAACTCCTCCGCGGAGCCCAGCATTGCTTTCCTTTGGAAAACAGCCAGCCTTGAAATACTGTCTTCTTTCCTTGGGGACTCAGAGCTGCCAGACAGAGACTTCCTCATGCTGATTCCCTGCGATGTGTCCCCCAGCTGCAGCACCGAATTTTGGTGTGGTGGGACAGACACAGCTCACCCCCCTCCCCAGCACTGCTGGCACCCCGCAAGGCAGGACGGAGCCCCCCCAGCTCCCTTAGTGAACTGGCTGCCTGCTAATCCCCGTGCTTTCCTCGCCGCATTACCAGCTTTTCCCACTTATGTGCCCTTAAGGTGGAGTGAGGCAACAGCTTAACAGAGCTCGTTCCCACAGCCGAGCTGCAACACTGGCACGTCCGCAGGGCCCGTGCTGGGTCCCTGCCCCGAGCGTGCCAGCGCAGCCGGCCGGGCTGCCCGGGCAGAGGGAGGCTTCTGCAGCCCTTGCTCCGTACCGAGGTGTGAAGAGGTGAGATGGAGGATTTCAAAGGGGCGTCTGCCATGGAGGGGAAGGCTGTGACAGCCAAAGTGAGAAGAAAAGGCCTTTCCCTCTGCCAGGCTCCCCACTGGAGCCATCTCTCCTCCGTCCCCTGCTGAACAGCCGTGACTGCAAAGGGGGGTGTTGGGTCAGACCAGCCTGCACTTGAAGTGCCTCCCTCGTCCTTTCTTAGCCCCGCATCCCTCACCCTCTCCTCTCACAATGTCTCCATTTTCTTTCTTCAGCACCCTGTTTTGGTCTCACATTGCTCATCCTTCTCCCTGGGCCGGGACCAAAACCCACTGAGGTTTCACTGCAGACCTCGGCAAGCTCTGGGTCTGCACTTGTCCTGGTTCCCGAGAGCTTTTTCTGCCTTGGCCTGCGTGCCGCTAGATAACTGACGCAGCAGATACGCCTCTGCTCCTCCAGCTGTCCTCCCCTTCTCTCTTCTTTGGGCAGAAAAGAACAGAAACCTGAAGCTTTCGAGCCACCCTGCTCCTGTGCCACGTCCCTAACCCCCGTGGTGGCCAGGGCAGGGTCTCCCAGTGCTCCCCCTCGTCTGAACAGCCCCCGCTCCCTGCATCTGTGCCTTGACTTGCTGGGATACACGTGCAGAATAGCCTGGACCCAGTTGCATGCCCACCCCAAGGAGTTTTGTCCACCTCTACAGCACTGTGACATGAAAAGAGAGAAAAGCAGGGAAAGGTCAGTGCAAAGAAAGGTGAAAAAGAGGGAGAAGATCTCTCTTGAATGGGAGAGGCTCTCCCCACGCCTCAGGTCAAACGCGCAGTCGGTTAGACTGTGTGGATGAGCTGGTGTTTGCGTTTCTACAGATTGTATCTGCCATGTGCATGTCAATGTATGTATCTGCTATTGTTTTGAAAGTGAGTCCCTCCCAGTTGTTTTGATGAAAGTGGTCGCACTTAACGCACAGAAATGCCTCCGCTACTTCTCCTCACCCTTGTCCCGAAGTGCCAGAATCAGCCAGGAACAACATATTCCCTTTTAATAAAGTCAGAGGAGGTCCCCGCGGACCCTGGTTGTTCCCGTGGCTGGCTGGCGCGCTAGAGCTCACAGCAAGTAGCCTGGCCTCACTTTACACCGTGCAGAGCTGTTAGATGCACGAGCTGTGACATCCAGCAAAGGTGTCAAATAAAGTCTTTCAAAACCACGTCTTGGTTGTGAAATGCAGCGTTGATGTGAGTCTGTTCCGCTAATCCAGCCTGCCTGGATAACTGCTAGCTTTGCAGCAGGTGAGGTTCTGTTCCTGAAAAGCTGAAAAAAAGGTAAGATGTAGTTGGTAAGGTGACATCCCTGCTGGTCGTCTTATAGCTGCTGCTCTTGGTAACTGGCCCCATGACTCTTGGTAACTGGTCCCGTGACTTTTTACTTTGCAAACCACTACGTGAGGTAAAATCAGCCGGCTAGTCAGCACCGCTTGCCCTGAGATTGGCAACAATCTGTGGCTTGAAAACAAATCATTTCATTCAGCTAGCAGCATCCACAAAAATACCAGGGAACAAATCGGGGCCAGCAGAGCCTTGCAGCCAGACACCAAGGGCTCGCCTCGGTCTCCTGACCTTTTGCAAGCAGGACCAGGATAACCCCTGCTGCTGCTTGCTGTCGGGAAACGCTTTGGACTGAACAAAAGAGCCACAGCTGAGAGCCTGTCTCTGTTCTGGGGAAAGGACCAGTAAACGATCCTGCTCATGAGAGATGCTGGGAGAATTTTCTGGGGAATGGTGGGAACTCGACTTCCTTTCCCATAACTCCTTTTCACTCCAAAATGCCTTTCAAAACCGCCCATAAATCCCTGCCTTAAAGTGCTGTGTTGGGAATTGCTGGAAGGGAGCAACTGCAGCTGTGATGGAATAACGCGGCATCCGTCTGGAAGCAGAGAGAAGCTTCAAGAGCAATAATGGGGCTATTGACGACGGGTCATCCCACTGGTGCCAGGGCTGCCCCGACCTTGCTGGAGGCGGCGGTGGGAGCTCAGTGCTCTGGTGTGGCCTCTGTCAGAGAGAGGAACCAAATTACCCTCCGTGGGAGGCAGGCATACAAACCAGCCCCGCGGGCCACAGTGGTAAAACAAAACAGAGACAGTGGAAAAAAACACTTCCTGATCTCTGCGGATCAAACGGGAGCTGGAGCGGGTGGGAGGGCATCGGTTCAGGCCCGTGGGGTTTTCTCCCCACAGCAACGTGGTGATTAGAGCAGTAGCCCGGGACTGGAGCTTCGTTTTTTTTCCCAGGGTTTTCCTAAGCCTAAACGTCTCCTCTAACTCAACCTGGCAACTTTTGATCTACCCTGTAGGGGAAATCCCCGAACTCTCCGCGCGCTCTCTTCATCCTCCTTCTTCGGGCAAGAAAACATAATGGAGAGGCCTATGGGAAGGCGTGGGCTGTGTTGGGCGCAGTCCGGCTGGGATTGCTCGGTGGCACACAGCACCCTGCCCCGCTCCAGCTCTGACACCGGTGACACTGGAACGGAACAGGGTCCTGATGAACGAGCCTTCGCCTGCTACTTGGAGGGGACAAGGTGGGAGGTTTGCTATGCAGCAGGTGCTCTAGCAGCGAGCGAGTCCTGCTCTCCCAAATTCCCTTGCTGGAAAAACGTTGCTTCTCAGAGTTGGGCTGATGCCTGCCCTGGGTGAGCCGCTCGCCCCACTGTGCTGCGGGGTTTTTCTGTGTGCAGTGCAATCCCGGCCTGCCCTCTGCTGGTAAAATCTCAAAGCTGAGGAGGAGAAATCCTAAACCAAGTTTTTTTGATTAAAAACTTGCCATCCGTGTTGAAGAATGGATGGTCTTTTATGATGACCCACCAGCGACTGAGTTACCACGCAGACACACGACAGCAGAGCGGCTTGGGAGGCCTCTAGGTGATGGGTCTCACACCAGTGTCATCGATGGGGATGGACTGGTGAGACAAAGACATTAAAAGTCGTAACCTTTGCTCCAGGCACTGCTGGACGTCTTGAGAGGGCGAACTGGGAGAATCTTGGGCTTTGCTGGTCACCGCAGGCAGCTGCACTCGTGCTTCCAGGGCAGTGACAGCAGTGGGGTTCTTGGGACAGTTTTGGTACCCTCAGCCCATCGGTTCGTGTTGGGAGTGATGAGGACTGAGGAGGACACATGACTGTAGCTGTCTGCATGGTGTCCCCTGGGAGGGGATGCAGATGTCAAAAAATATGTTTCAAATAAAAGCCATTCTCAGCGCAGCCACAGCAGCTGCTTGCAGCCAAAGGGCGTTTTTTTATGTGGAAATATGTTCTTCGAGCTCTGCTGCGTTTTGACTTTAGCTGTCAGAGCGAGAGCCGCCCCGAACTCCTTCCACAGCAGGACACTCATCTCAGCCCATGGTCTCCTGGCTGAGGAGATGCTGGCTGCGGAGGACCGAACAGCGGCAGGTGCCACGTGTATTCCCACCAGCACGCACCAGTGCTGCCTCCCAGCACCGCCAGCTGTTGGGAGGAAGATGATGAGCTCAGGAGGAATATAATTTGTGTCTTTAGAGAATAACCTGGACTGAAAATATTGCGAAATATTACAATTTACTTTGCTGTTGTTACCTTTTATTCTGCTACTCTCCATTATTCCACTGTAATGAAGTATCACATCGCATTTTTATGATAAAATTATCCCACTTTTAAAGCAAATGAAAGACAACGTAATGTAGAATTGAAAAGTCACAGCAGACCAGCCCCTGGAGACTTAGTCCCCTTTAACAGGACATCCACGGTGCCCGAAGGTCACTGATGAATCACTGAATCCCGTGTTGCTGTGTCCTCACGCTCTGCTGAAGATGCTGGGAATAGATAATTACGTGTCTCCCCGGAGCTGAATCCCGTGAGTGTGAAGCTGTGGGATGGCGGAGGGGGGTGAATCTCTCTTTTGTTCCAGCAGCTCTCTTCTGCATTTGGAGTTGGTCAGCCCTCACCCTGGGAAGAAGGACTGACAGCTCGCTTCCACAGGGAGATGTTGAGGACCCTTGGTCCCGCTCCAGGGCAGCCCATGGCGTGAGCTGGCACAGCACCAGGGCTGCTGCAGGAACTCACACTTATCCGAGGAAAAACTATGTTCTGAAGGGGAGGAGGCAGAGTGCTGTGGGAATGGCTCCGGCTCCGGCGGCTCCTCATCTCACCGCCAGCGACACCTCCGAAACCATAGCTTGGAGCAGCGGGAAAAATGATCCCAAAGGAATTCTTTGCTCTCCCAGCGCGTTCCTCTGCTCGTTCTGCTCCTTGCCCTGTTTCTAGCCTGTGGCCCTGCTTGCTCCAGGATGCTCCTCTGGGCCTGAGGATGGGGATGGGATGGGATGAGATGGGAAACAACCCCCAAAACACCCTTCTAGGGGGGTGTTGCTGTGGGTGTGTGTCCCTGCCAGCTGTCCACAGAGGGTTGTTTCACCCTAAATCTCTCCCGTCCTTGTGTGAAGACAAGACTTTGGCGTTGCTCGAGCCACCACGGGATCGGTACACGGCCTGAGCTGTTAGACCGCGCGGCCCTTCTCCAGACGCCGCACAGACACCATTTGGCGCGGTGACCACGCGGATCAGTAGGGCGAGGAAGTTGTTGTGCTTATTTAACGGGTGGGTTGCTGGCTTGGAGGAGGGGGACACCCCTGAGAAGCGAGGGGCGGGTGTTGTTGGGCAGCCTGAGGAACACCAGGTCCTGCTGAGGCATGGCTGGGGTGTGAGGGGAGAGCCCGGCACCGCCGCGCCAGCCCCTCCTGGTGCCCCCTCATCCTGAGGGGCCAGGATAACCCCAGGGATGTGGGATTCCTGCTGTTGGGAGCAGTTTGGAAAGAAACGGAGGCCCAGCTTGTCCTGGGGCATGTGAGGAGTCTGGAGCCAGGCTGACGGCTGGGCAATCCTGACGGGCCGTGAGCCGCCATGTCCCCGATGAAGGTCGCCAAGCGGCGACCCCGAAATGGCGAGCGTGGGCCGCGCGCCTCCGCTGGGCCCCGCCCCGCGGTCCTCCCCCCCGCTGGGGTCGCTGCAGCGGGCGGCGGCGGCGCGTCGGGGCGGAGATGTGGGACGGGAGGGGGGGATCGCTCCCCGCCGGGCCCCGCCGCTTCCTCTCCGCGGGCACGGCGGGCCGCTCGCGCCGCCGCGGCGGCTATAAAGGGGCGCCCGCCGCCCGCCGCCGCCTCTCCGTCCGCCGGGCCGCAGCGCGTGAGTCGGTGTCGGGCCCAGCGCCGCCCCGGGCCGGGTCCGCGGGGCGGGGAGGGCACAGGGCAGCGCGGGGGCGCCGGGCGAGCGCGGCTCCGGCCCGCTCCGCTCCCTCCCGCCCGGCCGCCCCGCTCGGCGCTCCGCCGCCGCGGGTTATTTACTGTCCCGCTAGAGCTGATCTGTTTTATATATATAAAAATATAAATCTGGCAGAGAAGGTTTAATTTAAAAAGATTCGTGTAAATATCTGTTACAGAGAGGATTATTTTTCCTAGGTTTTTTTTTTTTTTACCTCAGAAAATCGAGAATTGGGGGTAAATTAGGTTCTTGAGGTGACATAAGAGACGCGGTTTTAGGGAGCTGGAGGAGGGGTTGTGCCCCGGAGCCGACGGCGGAAACGCTCAGGAGCTGCCGTAGGGATTTTGGCTCCGTTTCCGAGCCCCGCTCTCCTGGAGGCCGAATTTTGTGGGTTTTTTTGCTGATTTCCAGGCCTCTCCCCCCGCCTCGGCTGCTCGCAGTCCCGGGCCTGGCGCGGCGGAGCGGCCGTCCCCCGGTCCTCCCTCCCTCCGGTCACCGCCTCCTGCCAGCCCCCTTTCCCAAGCTGTTTCTGCAGGCCCCCGCTTAGGGAGACTTAAATAAGATTCTGAGTTTTTCCCCAGTTTAAACATTTACAAAAAGCTTGACTTAGAGACCCCAAGCGCCCGCAGTCGCTGGCGGGAGCGGAGCGCGTGCTGGGTGGAAGATGAACGCGGCTGCCAGCAGTTACCCGATGGCCTCGCTGTACGTGGGCGACCTGCACCCCGATGTCACCGAGGCCATGCTCTACGAGAAGTTCAGCCCCGCTGGGCCCGTGCTCTCCATTCGGGTCTGCAGGGATATGATCACCCGCCGGTCCCTCGGGTACGCCTACGTCAACTTCCAGCAGCCAGCAGATGGTAAGTGACACGTACAACCACATCCGTTGCTTTTTTCTTCACTTTTCTTCACTTTTTTTCCCACCAATCCACGCTGCTGTTCATGTGCATTGCCATGTAGCTGCCTACCAAAATGTTAGAGTTACAAGGTAAGTAATCACTTGCTGGTGACTGGAGCTGGCGTGTTTTTTAGTGATTGGTGTCTACAAAATACTCTGCAAATGCACATCTTGGTAACATCTCTCATAAATAAACCTATTTCTCTCTTCCTGACGTTAAACATTGGAGGCTTGGGTTTGTTCCAGCTTGCATAAGAGGATAACCTCCACTTTTCTTTTCTTTCCTTTCGTTCTCGTGTGGGTCTTCGTGCAGTCAGTCCTAGCAGAAAAAGCTCAGAGTAGTCAGCCCTGGCTGAATGCTCACTTTGACTGGCTGAGCCTCTGGCTGCCCACTCCCTCCAGTTTAATATTTGGGAGATCTGGTGGACTACAGATTGCAGTGTTTGTGCAAGGAGCTGGATAGGTCTCCCAGTCTGAGAACTGGTGTTCGTGTATAAATGGGAAAGAAAATGTGCTGTTCAGTGCATGGGAAACCAGGTTGTCTCGCCTGCAGAAGCCAGGTTGATTCACTCTTGCCAGACTCTTTTTTTTTGTTGTTGTTGTTGTTTTTGTTTTTCCTCTCCCCTCCATAATTTAATTTGGCTCCTGCTCAAGTAGGTATTCCAGAGCTGTAGCAGCAGTAGCATCTGAAAGATGGGACAGAGGAGGTCATTTTGGAGCATGCCTTATCTGGAAGAAAGATGGGTCAGCGTTTTCTGCCCTAGTTTTCAGAGCCTTTGCGTGTTGACCAGTGCAAGTTTATTGCTCTGTGCTGTGATTTAGCAGTATTTCTATGCAATAGAAACATCGAAAGGATAGATGAACTTTTCCCTTGAATTCGGAATCAATTCACAACAGCACAGACTTCAGCAGCAAGTAGACTTTCCTTTAGCCTGTAGTAGGTTATCCTGCTTTACGTTTTTAGACAGCTGAGCGTGGTCTGTTTGTTGCGCAGGGTAATGTGTGGACTTTGGATCAAAGTATTTGTTGTGTGGAAGGCAGAAATGTTATTACAAGATTCCTGTAAGCTAGCAGAGTCTCTGGGATTTAGCTCTTGGCTGGAATGTTTGGATTTTACACAGTCAATTGTGACTATGTGCCATCCTAGCTTCCATCCTCTCCCAGGTCAAAGTACCTTCTGCATGTGCTTTCCTTGGGATGCTGACAGATCTGATGGAGCAATTCTGATCCTTTCTCTCGCTAGGCTGATAAAAAGCTGGCTTGCACCCAGTGCGTATTTTCTCATTCATAGAACTCTCAAAAGTGCTTTTAATGCAGCCTAAGCAATGTATTTATGTGTTTTATAACTCCTCAGGGAGAAAGAGTGCACCTGAGAGCCTGTATGAGTGGTCCTCTCCTGCTCTGATGAAACTGTGTGCTCCGATTCCTTCTTATAAAAGCACCTTGGTACCGTCATGTGCTGTACAAAGGCACAGTCATCCAGGCTCACCTGCCTTTGTCTAGGCTATGATCTCATTTTTTTGGGATAAGAGAAATAAAAACAAGCAGCAGAAATAAAGTCAAGAAGGAACTCGGAGCTCGGATTAGATAAACGTTGGGGAGGTGGGGTGCAAAAGTATAGGTAAAGTTCTTTTAAAGGAGGAAAGACCTGTATAGCACGTGTAGTTATGATGTTAAAAGGGAAGAGTGGCTAGTCACGTGTGCTTGCTTTAGCAGGAAGAAGTTCTGCACCTTATACAAAGTCAGGTGGCTTCCAATATATTTCAAGGTAATCTTTTATGGTAATAAATAGGCAGGAATTGAGAGGGAGGTTGCATCATTCTGGGCTCCTGGTGAGGCAGCAGACATTTTAGGAAGTCCCAGTACTTCAAGTGATACTTCGACAAAGTGAGTGGTGTCTTGTTACTGGTAGGTCTTACAAGGTCAAGTGATTTAGACTTAATCATTGAGTTAAGATTGGGAGGAGGAAATATTCAAGCTCCTCTTGCCCTCATGAAGAGATCTCTTCTGAAATGCTCCTAATTTCTTCTGTCTGGCAAAGTGCAGCACGTGTTACTTTGCATAAGTGAAAAACTGCTGCTGTACTACTTGTAATGCAGCAGAGCATGAGCAGATAATTTTGGAAAGGTGAGCCTGTTGTTGTGTTGTGACCTCTCCTAAACAAAGACCTGAATTTGAATAATATAAATCTGATTGTCAAATGGCAGGAATTTGGCTTTTTCAAGGTGGCAGTACTCAGTACTACCTGCGTGAGGGCTTTCTGAAAGGAGAGGTCTGTATTTTCTTCCAGGAATGCATAATCAGAAATGCATTTGGTCTTCCCCCATCTTTTCTCAGATATAGTAAATTGGTGTTCTGTAGCACTATAGGGATCTGTTGTGATTTATGGGTGGCAGATGCTACAAAATGCCCCATAAAAGTAATGGGGAACTTTGTGCCGTGAAAACTTCTAGGGAAGTTCTTGTGGACACATCATTAGTATGCTTGAAGTGGTAGTAGGCATTAAAGAAGTCGATGTATGATAGTTTGCATTTCCCTGGCACCTTTTGTGCAAGGATGAGTGTTTCATAAATCTGAAGAAAGCAATGTTTTAATTTTTTTGTGTGAGAAATAAAACTGTCCATATGACTGGAGAAAGACCATAGAGCAAGTCCAGCAGCCAGAGCTTTTTCCCATTATATGGGGCCACCAGGAGCTCCCACTGTCACATCCTGAATGTCCTCTGTATTTCCAGAGTTCCTGTGTCCGAACTGGTTCAAAGCTTGCATTTTTCTTTACATTTTTGTTACCTAATGGAGTGATGCTTGACCCTGGAAGGGGTTATGTTCTGGGCACGCATGGCCTAACTGGTAGTCTGCTGCAGAGATTATTTTTAGTGAAAATAAGCTCTGCTGGTGTTGGTTGCAGTTCTTTGGTGTAATAAGCAGTGAATGCTGATATGGAATCTGTCCTACTGTGAGAGGCATATTAAGGAAATGTTTTAAAGTTCTGGCTAGTTCAGGCTCAGCTGTGGTCGTTAATATTTATTCTTCTTGACTGGGAAGAAGGGAAAGAAAACAAACTCATTTCATCTGAAAGAAAAGCTGAATTTCCTTCTTCATGTGTTCCTCATGCAGTTTAATTGCATCCCAGGGTTTCATAATGTTGACAACTCAGATGATGAAGTGGAGAAACTTTAGTATGGCTGTAGAGATAAGCTGGTCTGGAAGCACAGAGAAAACAGAACGTTTCCCAAGCCAAGAAGGAACCCAGAGCTGGGATTAGATAAGTGTCTCTGAAGAAAGGTGCAGAAGAGTATGGATAAACTTTGCCTTCTCCTCTTTGAGGAAGAGAAGAGACAATGTAAGGGAAGACCTGTGTAGCGTAAATGCAGGCATGAAGTTAAAAGGGAAGAGTGGTTACTTATATATGCTTATATAGCATGTTGTTCTAACTTAAGTGATCAAGAGATTTAAGTCTATTCTGTGTGCAATATCTCGTATTTAAAAAATAAGAGGTTAAATTTGTGCTATGTGCTTTTGTTGTCGGGTCTTTTTTTGCTTAGAGACGTAAGCGAGAGCCCGGAGGTTTGCAGAGCAGCTGTCTTTGCAGAATAAAACTCCCTGTGCGGAGTTTCTCATGGGTGAATCTTGGTGTGTGCATGTGGTTGTGTCTGCCTTTATGCTGCTCCACCACAGTTACTAATTCCAGCATTGTGTTAGCTCTGCAGCAGGGAGCCTAGAAGGGAGATTAATTACTTTGAGGCCTAAGGCAGGCTGCAAATGCTTTCCCTATGCAGAAGGCTATGGAAGAGGAATGAAAAGGAAACCTGAAAGGGGTTAAAAGTGTCTATAATGTTATATTTGAGTTGCAGTTGAGTCTGCTGGAAGGATGACAGGAACCAGTGGGAGAGAAACAGATACAGGAACTGAAATGGCTGAAGCTTTGTGGCTGAAATAGAAGAAAATGAGAAGGTGTTTGCTCAGATTAAGGAAATGAATCAGATGTGCCTAGTCTGAGTCATGCACATAACTCATGATGATCCTTTACAGGTTTTCTTAGGTCCTGGGGTGCCTGCACTTCCACCGGTGGGTACGGCAGACCTTCCTCAAAGCAGGGAATCCATCTAGGGCTTTCTTACACCAGTGCTCACAAGAAGTGTCTGGTGAATTTCAAGCAGAGCATAATAATAGAGTGGAATACTAGCAATCTATTGAAAGAGCAGTGCAATAGTATCTGCTTGAGTATATGCTTAGGAAGCTTGAAAGGGCTGGGAGTAAGTTCATAACTAGTCTGTATCTCGGTAGCTGCTGCAGAGTGTTTCACAGCTCCCTCTGGTTGCGTGCCACTGCTTCATCTGCTTGTCACCTTTCAGCAGGAGCCCTGTTTCTGCTGCAAATGGTATATACAGCTAGTTTGTGTCCTTGCCAACACATACTTCTGGAGGACCTCTCCTTGCTATAAATAAACACTGCCAAATTTGACAAGCTGGACCAAGTCGCCTGGTGAAGTGCCTACTAGGAATGGACTGCAGGAAGAACCTCGGTTGCATTGATTCAGAGTAGCAGCTGAGGAATCATTTTAGCATGGCAGTTAATTGCATTTAGCACCTTTGACAGAACAGAGCTCCTAGAGTTGTAGCAAGTGTAACTTTCCTCCTTGAATTCTTTTTTTTTTTGCAAGGCTGACTGCTTCAGGAATGGAGTACATCAGAGCTTATTCAGCTGGGGGTATGTGTGAAGGACTGGGGAAAACAGCAACAGCACCACTTCAATTTAAAAAGCAACAACAAAAAAACATTTTCAAAGCTCATGAAAAATTCTGAGAAACTTCCATGCAGTAGTTGAAACTGACTCTGGGGGTAAGGAGTGCAGGAGACTTTTGTAGGCAATGTCTCACTGGAGTTCCTAGAGATAGTTCCATGAAATGCTGGGTAGTTACTCTGGGTGCACTAGCAGTCACATGAAAGGAGATGGTGTTTGAATTGGCCTTTTCCTTGAATTTGCTGCTCCTGAAATTTAATCAGCAAGTATCATCGGGTGAAGGTGGCCTGGAAGAATTGAGGCAAACAAATTTGGGAAGCTTGGGTTCTGCTCTGTTAATATTCCTTGTTTTTAATGCCTGTCTATCTCTCTCCTTGCTTCATGCTGGGAATTAACAGTCTTTCTTTTTCTCTGCGCACTCCATGCTGGGAGTGTTTTCTGGCACAGAAGAGTCCCAAGCATCTCAATTTTATGAACAAGATCCTGATGTGTGTACGTAATGATCCTTTTAATATATCAGTAGGTAGCAGAAATAGAATCGTGGAGGGGGTTTCAGTGTAGGTTAGAGTGACATTGCTGGGGTTTTAGAGTTTAGATAAACACTTCCCTGTTAATCAGATTGGGTATATGGACTTTTTTTCCGGAGTTTTGTCCACTCTTTCTGTCATCTTTAGATTGAGCAACTTGAGGATCATTTTTTGGCCACAGAAGTTAGAGGCTGGCTCACGTCGTCTTCCCAGCCAGCCACGTGTTCATGCACGTTTTCCCTGACCTGACAGGGAGATGATCCTTTCCTCGTAATAGAAATGAGTATGGGTAGATGTGAGCTTCATGAAAAGCAAACAAGCCAGTCACTTTTACTTCCTTTTTTTTCCCCCCTAGGGTTTCCTGTGTTTCTCTTCCTTCTTTGGGTGCAGGATTTTACCTTTACAATAATTAAGAATACAACTATATAAACCCCAGGCATTTTGACATTCATTTTGCTGTGGTTGTTAAAGCATTACTATAATGTAGATTTAAAATAGTCTTATCAAATCTTTTGTCTAGTGACTGTGCTGCAAAGACCTCCCTTGAAACACTGAGTTAAAAAGTCATTGGAGTTGGTTGCCCCTGATATTACTCCACATGTCTCCGGGAGCTGAGTAAAATTCAGAGAAAATGATCACCCACACGATGGAAACCTTTAACAAACCACAGAAATCTGTTCTTGACTTCTCTTGCAGCTGAGCGTGCTCTAGATACCATGAATTTTGATGTGATCAAAGGAAAACCCATTCGCATCATGTGGTCTCAGAGGGACCCCTCCTTGAGGAAGTCAGGGGTTGGGAATGTCTTCATTAAGAACCTGGACAAATCCATTGATAACAAGGCACTTTATGACACATTCTCAGCGTTTGGGAATATTTTGTCCTGCAAGGTGAGATGTGGTTACTTTGTCCAATTCTGTTACAGCCATGACATGACAGGCACATCCGATGTAGGAAGCAAAAAGGACAGTTTTCACCAAGTGAGGAGTGGAATCTCTAAAAGGCAGAGTTTGACCAAAAGGTCAGGGATTGCTGAAGTTATGTCAGATTTGGTCATGAAGTGCACAAGTCTGAAACACAGATGATGTCTTCCTAGTGTTGACCCTTGGCAGTAACCTGTTTTTGCGTGCTGGCCTTGTTTCTGAGCACGACAGAGGAGAAAGCGCGTTCAGAGCTGACGTTTTGTTTTCCTTGCACATATCTAGGTGGTGTGTGATGAGAATGGCTCTAAGGGCTACGCGTTTGTGCACTTTGAGACCCAGGATGCTGCAGATAGAGCCATCGAGAAGATGAACGGCATGCTGCTCAACGACCGCAAAGTGTGAGTGTCACAGCCAGAAGCAGCAACGATCGCATGAACCGTGATGCATCTCGGTATTAACAGGGACACACAAGGCACTGGTTCTCCTGGCCCAAGCCTTGGCCTGCTACCTCTCCACTACAGGGCTGGTGAGTGACCCTGCCCAAGCCATGGCCTGCTCCCCCTCCATTACAGGGCTGGTGGGTTTCCCTAACCAAGCCTTGATTTGCTGCCTCTCCACTAGTGGGCTGGGATGGGTTTCTGTGGCCAGTACTCTCTCCACTGCAGAGCTGGGTGGGCATCTTTGACTCTCTCCACCATAGGACAGGTGATTTTTCTGGTTGGTCTGTGGCCTGTTTGTCCTTCTCCTGTCACCCTTTCTTGTCCCCATTCTCAGCTCCTACTACACACTCATTTTTTGCCTCGCTGCAAATCACACATCGCTTTTCTGCTCTTGAAAACAAGCTACTTACTGGGACTTTCACTCTTTCTTGCAGATTTGTTGGGAGATTCAAGTCTCGTAAAGAGCGGGAGGCTGAGTTGGGAGCCAAGGCAAAGGAATTCACCAATGTTTATATTAAAAACTTTGGGGATGACATGGATGACGAAAGACTAAAAGAACTCTTCAGCAAATATGGTAAATACAGAAATGCTTTTAATGAGGCTGTGAATTTGATGACCCGTGGTAGCTCAACAGTGCTGCTACTGTTTGTATGGCTCTATGTGGGTCACTTTGAAGCTGAGGAATACAGCAAGTTGAGGTGTGGGTAGTAGTTGTGCCAGATGTTGGACAGGAGGCAGAGGCTGACCAGCAGATGAGAGAGAAGGCCAGGGCTATTATATGGAGTTTAATAGTCTTGAAATAGTTTTATGGTGTTTTACCAACCGTGTCCCTTGGTAACAGGTAAAACTCTGAGTGTTAAAGTGATGACAGACCCCACTGGAAAATCCAAAGGCTTTGGCTTTGTAAGCTTTGAAAAGCATGAAGATGCTAACAAGGTATGATCATTTTTTGTGCTGCTTGGGTATCTTCAGAGAAGAAAATCTTACTTGGTTTATTGTAGGGGCCTGTTACTAAAATGAAAGAAAATTCTGCCTCAGGCATAACCTATTCTAGATGTGGAGACTTAGAAACCTTTTGTACCTTACTAGCTTGACAGTCAAGGGTGACTTGGCATTTCTCCAGATTACTAGATCCACAAAGAATGCAGTGGTGTAATCAAAAATGTTAATTGCTGAAGAAATACTTCAGTGCAGGACTTCAGGAGGGGGAAGGCATCTAGAGTGAGAAATGGTCTTCTCTAAGCAGAACGTGTGTTAAAATTTGGCCTTAATTGCAAGAAGGAGCGAGGATAAACTCACAAGTTGCTGTTAGTCCAGCATGTACAGTGGTGATGTCAGCATGGTCTTGCCCAATAACTTCAGTTTGTCTTTAATTACACGGAAGCAGGAAATGCAGCAGCCTTGGGTTACTGATTAACAGGCAAGGATACAGTGTGAGCTTTGGACAGTCCTGTTCTTCACAGGATCAGGTGCAGTCTCGTTTCAGCAGTTGACAGGTTCCTCTTGAACCCTCTATCCAGGCAGTAGAAGAAATGAATGGAAAGGATATCAACGGGAAAATGGTGTTTGTAGGCCGAGCACAGAAGAAGGTTGAGCGCCAGGCAGAGCTGAAACGGAAGTTTGAACAGCTGAAACAAGAGAGACTCAGCCGGTACCAGGTGAATAGTTTGTTCTTTTTCTGAATTTAAGCACCATTTTCAGTCTATTGGCAGACTTGAAAGGAATTGACCAAGTAATGAGGCATCGTCCTCGGAGTTATCCTGTGAGTTAGTTTGCATTTTAGTAAAGGCGACTCCGTGGTATTCGGGGGCAAAGGGGGCATCAGGACATAGCCTTGGCAATGAAACGTTTAGGAGGACATGAGAAAAGTCACTCAGTCTCCTTTAATTTCAAATGGGGATACCTAGAGGGATGGAAAGAGGCAGCATGGCCCTGTTCTGTTGTCTCTCTAATTTAAGGCAAAACTGGGTCACGTCAGAGATTGCATCTGAATCTTTTCCACTCCTTGCAGTGCAGTGCTGGACTGGAGATACCTGATGCAACAGGAAAGCAGAGGGAATCCAGACAAGCTCCCTTTCCCCACAGTGGGACTTGTCTCTACACCTTTGCAACATTTACCACTTTCAGCTTTGAGCAGTACAAAAGGAACATTATGCTAAATTAAGAGTTTTCCGACAAATTACAGCTCTGGCAGATGGATGCTGACAGTCAATGTGCTCAAGGTTTCCTTTAGTGTTATGAGTGTCTTATTGTTCTCTCCCTTCTAGGGTGTTAACCTATACATTAAAAACCTAGATGACACTATAGATGATGAAAAACTGAGGAAGGAGTTCTCACCTTTTGGGTCAATAACGAGTGCCAAGGTATTGTGGGGTTTTGGAGGTATTTGGATTTTAAAGCCTGAAGAAGGAACTGTTCTCAACATGGGATTGAAGAGCAGTTCTCATATTCCCTGGTCATTGCGGTCCTGAGAACATCTGGACTAGTAAACGTACAGATTTTTTTGGGACTCAGTGGGATTTTACTGAGAATTTGCTTCATTGCCTCATGAAAAGAGGAGACTGGAACTGGCAAACATGCTTGTTTGAGGTGACTCCCAATAAGTGTGAAATGGCATTTTCCTATGCACTTTTAGAGGTGGCACCAAATCTTTCCCATTCCTCACTGTGCGGTGTGGGCCTGGGGACACATGGTGCTTACAGAAAAGCAGAGTAAATCCAGACAGGTGACTTTTCATTGGGTACCTGTCTCTACACCTCTGCAACAGCTGTGTCCTACCTGCCCGAAATCTGACATTTAAAAAATATGGATTCTTAGGCTGAGTTCTTGTAACGGTACTCCACTAGCAATTGGTCTTTACTGCAGGTGATGCTGGAAGATGGACGGAGCAAAGGGTTTGGCTTTGTCTGCTTTTCCTCTCCAGAGGAAGCTACGAAAGCTGTGACAGAGATGAACGGGCGAATTGTGGGCTCAAAGCCTTTGTATGTTGCACTTGCACAAAGGAAAGAAGAGCGAAAGGCCCATCTGACTAATCAGTACATGCAGCGCATCGCTGGGATGAGAGCCTTGCCTGCCAACACAATCATTAACCAGTTCCAGCCTGCTGCTGGGGGATATTTCATGCCTGCTGTGCCCCAGGTGAGCTTGAGCTAGTGTGGTTTTCTTAACCTGTCTCGGAGCTTTGGTGGTTCAGCAGCAGTAATCTCATTGAGCCTTTCTTATGCCTGTAAGCAAATAACTCCTGGTGAGGGGTGCAGTCAGTGGAGTTAATCCTGTGACTTCCCTGCTGCCTGTTCTCTTAGTGTGAATTGAGTGTTGAGTCCTGGCAACAACCGCCAAAACATGTTGTAAACAATGTTTGTTATTCACTTAGATGTTGCCTCTGAGCTTGTCTGATCTTTCGTCAGGCTCAGAGCAGACCCACTTACTATGCACCCAACCAAATGACGCAGATGAGACCCAACCCACGCTGGCAGCAAGGAGGAAGACCTCAAGGTGAGCATGCTAGAGACAATATTTTGATTGTATGACCCTCTTAGCTGCACTTCCCAACAAGAACGATGCGTGCTTTCCTTTCTGTGCACAGTGCCAACCTGCTTTCTGTAGCTGACTGTCCTGACTTGCCAGTCAGTTCTGTTTTGAGGATTTCCCCTCATTTCTTCCATTAGGCTTCCAGGGAATGCCAAACGCCATGCGCCAGTCTGGACCACGGCCAGCACTGCGCCATCTGGCCCCTGCCGGCAACGCTCCGGCCTCTCGTGGCCTCCCTGCTGCTGCCCAGCGAGTTGGTAAGGTGTTTGCCTCCCAGGCACTTCTCCTTGTCTGTGAGGGAGGAGGATACTACTGAGACTTGACTTTTGCTTCCAAAGATGCTTGTCAGATATGGATAACAAAAGGCCAAAGAGCAGAGACAGCACCTGAGTCTTTCCTCTTCCTTGCTGTGCAGTGCAGATCTGGGGACAGTTGGTGCTACAGCACAGCAGTGGAAATCCAGATGGGTTGCTTTCCACTGGTTTGGAACCCATCTCTACACCTCTGCAACATTTAGCAGTTTAACCAAAAAGACTCTGTAGGTTATGGATATTGTTTTCAGAGTAGAGCATCCAAATTTATTTTATGCCCGTGGATAGCTAGAAAATATTGTAAATGCAGGATGTGGAATGCATGGTTTAGTTTAAGGAGAATAACCCCTACCTAAAGTAGCTGTTTGCATTTTGGAGACACCAGTTTTTAAAGAAATACCAGACTGTGCAGGACATAGTCTGAATTCAGCAGTTCATATCAGACATCTGATGTGCTTGCTTGTTGCTACAGGTGTTTGTAATTCTGTTCTCTTCTTTCGCAGGTGTTGGCACTGCAGGGCAGAGTTTAGCTCCTCGTCCGCCGGTAGCTGCCCCCGCTCCCAGAGCGGTTCCTCCTTACAAATATGCCTCAAGTGTCCGCAGCCCACACCCTGCTGTGCAGCCTTTGCAGGTAACACGAGGGGCTGGGCTGTGAAGTCCCTGCAGTTGCTGCAGTCCCAACGGGTTTTACATGCAGCTGCAGTGTTTTTACAGAAACTTCAAGCTACTTTTATAACCCAGACAGACATCAGAAGTTGGAATTCGAAAACCTGGCAGTTGTACCTTTGCCAGGAGCAACCTAGTTGATTTATCTGTCTTGTACTTGCAAGCCATTTTTTTCCCCAGATTTGCTGTAAGGGTGTTTTTCATGGTTCTTTGCTTCCCTGTTTTGCAAACATTCATTCTCTCACCTCTTTGCCGAATCCTCATTAGGGTATCATTGAAGTCAGAGTTTGCTTCTTCCATAAACCTCTGCATTGTACAAAAAGCAGGCATGAATGTTGCTCTTTCTCAATTGTGCTGTTTGTCTCACCATGTTTGATCCAGTTTTTGTAAGATATTTACAGTGCCCATGTGTAACGTTGTGGGGTTTTGAGTTCAGGACTTGGAGGGAACATGTTTATGAACAAATGGTACTTATTTGTCCTTTTCTGAAAATAAGTCTGCTGTAAGCTTGACAAAGATTGTGTTTTGGAAGGAGGGAATATCTTCTTATTGTCTCTAAATATGAAGCAATCAGCCTAGTATCTATTTCAGAACCCTCATGTCTGCTTTTCTATAGGCACCTCAGCCTGCAGTACACGTGCAGGGACAGGAACCGCTAACAGCCTCCATGCTGGCTGCTGCCCCTCCTCAGGAGCAGAAACAGATGCTGGGTAAGTGAAACTTCAGTTCTTACAGATCATGTTTTAATTTGGAAATCCCCTCAGGTTTCAAAGATGACTTCTTAATTGAAACTCTGAACTTTTTTTCCCCTCAGGAGAACGTTTGTTCCCTCTGATTCAAGCTATGCACCCCAGCCTTGCAGGGAAGATCACAGGAATGCTGCTAGAGATTGACAACTCAGAGCTGCTGCACATGCTAGAGTCTCCAGAGTCCCTCCGGTCAAAGGTAAACTGGCATGTTCCTTTAGATGAGTGTGGTGGGTTGACCCTGGCTGGATGCCAGGTGCCCACCAGAGCTGCTCTGTCTCTCCTATGGGAGACAGTCCTCGACGAACTTCTCCAACATTAGTCCTTCCCATGGGCTGCATTTCTTCACAATCTGCTCTAGCATGGGGACCTCCCATGGGTTCACAGCTCCCTTTGAGCATCCACCTGCCCTAGCATAGGGACCTCCATGGGCTGCAGGTAAACCTGCTGTAAACCTCCATGGGCTGCAGAGGCACAGCCTGCTGCCTCACCATGGTCTTCACCACTGGCTGCAGGGGAATCTCTGCTGGTGCCTGGAGCACCTCCTCCCCTCCTTCACTGACCCTGGTGTCTGCAGGGTTGTTACTCTCACATATTCTCACTCCTCTCTCCAGCTGCAGTTTCCATTCTGCAGGCTTTTTCTCCCCTTCTTAAATATGTTGTCCCAGAGGTGCTACCGCTGTCACTGATGGGCTTGGCCTTGACCAGTGGTGGGTCTGTCTTGGAGCTGGCTGACGTTGGCTCTGTCAGACATAGGGGAAGCTTCTAGCAGCTTCTCACAGAAGCCACCCCTGTAGCTACCTCCTGCTACCAAAAGCTTGCCGTGCAAACCCAGTACAGTGGAGTGGATTGTGGGAGGCTTTGGTCTCACTAGATAACTTGTCTCCCCGAGGTGGAGGAGGCCGTTGCAGTGTTGCAGGCTCACCAAGCCAAGAAAGAAGCTGCCCAGAAGGTGGGCGTGGTTGCTGCTACCTCTTAAACCAGGAAGACTGGTGAGTGTCTCGGTCCTTAGCTTCATTGAAAGCTTCCATCCAGAATCAGAGTAAATAAAGTGTGATTGTTAGTGAACGTGGCCAGTCTGGAGGCCCTTGTAGGTCCAGGTGCAGCACTTGTCTGCTTTTAGTCCACTTTTTAAAAAACAAAACAAACTCTAATGCAGTTTTTCCCCAACAGAATCCTTATTGTAGAAGCTTTAGAAATATTCTTCAGAAATCTTATTTTAATTAAACGTCAGAAAGATGTTGTGTAAGTCCCTGAAGTGCTCCTAGCAGTTGGCATGTCGAGGAAGGAATAATGCATTGAGATGAGTCTTGTGAAAGTGCTAATCTGGGAAATAAAATGAGACACAAGATGTTCTGGTGGCTTTGAGGCCAAATAGGCTGTTAATGCCCATTCCTTATCCTGACAACCATCTCCCTACAACATATATTAAAGTGCTTGTGTCAGGAGTGTCATTGCACCGCATAGATCTGTCCGAGCAAATCCTGGCTCCTGTGTTTGGAGCTGGCTCTTGTTTAACTTCTGAATAAAATTTTTGATTCTTTGAATGCCACTTCCTGCTTTTGATCCATTTTTCTGTGGGTTGTGTGGAATGGACATCTTCAGTACTTATTGTGAAGCTGTTGTGGTCAGATGTCACGACTCAAAACGGTGGAGAATGATTAAGGGTTTTTATATTTTCATCCATGTGTTTCTCAGTGGCTCCAGTCACCAGCTTCTCTGCTAAAGAGTTTGACTTTCTTGTCAGATGACCAGAAATGGATATTATCTGTGACTGTTAGCAGTTTCTCTGTACCTTGCACATTATATTTGGAGTTCTCATGGTTTGTAACACTGGGGAGTTCCCTGGCCTGGAGCGAGGTGTGCTGTGTGTAGGTAACTTGTCTTCTTTTCCTCTAGGATGCAAAGAAGCCAAATAGCCCCTTCATAGACATCAGCTCAAGATGTTTGAAGATTCTTCACTGTCCTGCAGATCTCAATGCCGTGCATCATATCACATAGTTATATTGCATTTTGTAAATTAATCTTTAAGATCTTATTTAAAAAAGCCAACTCTGAAGCTCTAGATTTCCAAAACCGGAATTGGGCTTGCAAGCTTTTCCTTTGTGTTTGGAACGGAGCTACCTCTTGTGTCTTCTAAGGAGGACACTGAGGATTTTAGGTTAAAAGTATTTTGTGGTTTTGGTTTTAACTGAACAATCCAGCTTGGAAAGTCTGGAAAGCATTTATCAATAAAGGAATAAAAACTTTCACTGCATCCGTCTTTTTTTTTTTTCCTCTACATATGATAAGTAAATGTGATGTGGCTCAGTAAAATTAAACTGGCAGGCAGTTGTCAAATGATTGCTACATCAAAACTGTGATTTAATTGAGTTATTCTGCTTGTTAACTTTAGACAGTCACAGTTTTGAAGCAGTTGGGTTAAAATTACGCCCCAGGATGGTTATGTTGGGTTTGGTTAGTATCCGAATGGGAGATGGATGTAACTCAGTGGGGATCTAATAGCAGGTTTGGGGGGCATTTTTCAAGTGAAGTGTAAAAGGAGTTTGGCTCCTTTCTCATCCTCTGCAGGAGAGGAGCAGCTTTGCTGTTCTTTGTGTATATTTCTATATTTTCAGCTGGATGTTTTCCTTAACGGTTCTTTTGCTATTTTATACGCTAAAGGTGGCTGTGTTTTGGCCATATGTATATAAATGTAAACTATTTTGGGTGATCCTTTGGGATAAAAAGAGCTATCCAAGCAAGTACAGGGAATCGCTACTGCCCGAGGAAGGGGCCTGGCTGAAACACTGTTTACCCTGGAGCGGAACGTGCCTGTTCCATCGCGGACTTGAGCCTTAATTTGTGCTCGGAAAACACCGGGAAGCCGGTGACGGACCGTCCCAGGGAAGCGGAAAGCCCCTCCCAGGGTCCGCCCTGTTTCCCGAGTGGAATAAGCGAGAATTCCCCTAAAAACGCTCCCGCGGAGCCGCCCGCTCCGCCCCCGGTGCGGCCCCGCGGAAGGGCGGGCGGAGCCGCCGGGCGGTTCCGGGGCGGGCCGGGCCGGGCGGGAAGATGGCGGCTACCAAGCGGGTGCTGTACGTGGGTGAGTGGCGGGGCCGGGGGCCGCCCCGAGCGGGGCCGGGGGCCGCCCGCGGTGACCGCTGTCCGCCCCGCAGGCGGGCTGGCGGAGGAGGTGGACGAGAAGGTTCTGCACGCCGCCTTCATCCCCTTCGGGGACATCACCGACATCCAGATCCCGCTGGACTACGAGACGGGTGCGTGGCCCGGGGCGGGCTCCGGGGCGGGCTCCGGGGCGATCCCGGCGGTCCCTGCCCGGGGGTGCCGCCTCCCCGCCGGAGCATCCCCGGGACCGGCGTGTCTCCGCCGCCCGTGACCTCCCGCTTCTCTCTCTCCAGAAAAGCACCGGGGATTCGCCTTCATCGAGTTTGAGCTGGCAGAGGTGAGAAAGGGGCAAAAACTTGAGCCACTCGGGCCCTCCTCTTCCTCCCCTGGTGTTTTTTGGGCTGGATCCTCTTCCCGCTGGGAACAGCAGCGTCGCGGTTGATGGGAGCGGGCAGGAGTTACCTGCCGCAGCCTCGGGACACCCCCCGGCAGCAGGAGATGCTGGTCTGCCTTCCCAAGCTCCTGCTTTTCCCATTTCCTCTGGGGCTGAAGCACGGCTGGTGCCAGCCCAAGCTGCTCCCCCGTCCCTGGAGCTCAGCGGCAGCCGGTGGGTCTCTTGGCTTTGTGGGCAGCAGACTGCCACGTATTTGCCATCTTATAATCTGTCCTGGGCTTCTCTCCTATTTTCCCAGATATTTTTTTGTAAGCGTTAAAGCATCATACATAAAACGAGTTTACTGGATTGGTTGTGGGAAGGTGAATCCCGGATACTGGTTTGGCTACGGCTCGTGCAAGATCCATCAGTTTTACAGCCCAGGGGTAGATGAGATTTGTGCTTTGGCAATCTTTTTTTTTTTGCAACAAAATGCTGCAGCACATATAGGCTGAGCCTTGATTTTAAAGGGAGAGAGGGGAGAAACGGTAATAATTATTTTCTTTTGCATTTTTTGGCAGGATGCAGCAGCAGCTATTGACAACATGGTACGGACCCCGTTCCCACTCGCCCGCGTGGCTTTGCCGTCTTCCTGGTAGCGCAGAGCGAGGCCCTACGTGACGTGGGCCACATAGAGAAAGCAAAGTCTTGTTCACCTCCGACCTCTGTGAGGATTTGGGGGTGTGTGGTGATTTTTTACCTTTTGGTGGGCTTTGTTCTGCTTTTTGCCTTTGCAGAACGAGTCTGAGCTCTTTGGCAGAACAATTCGTGTGAACTTGGCCAAACCAATGCGAATTAAAGAAGGATCATCCAGGCCTGGTGAGTTGGTGCCCGGCAGGGGAGAGCATCCTCGTGGATGTTTAGAGCTTCAGGCATCAGCCTTTCTCTCTGGTTCCCAGACCCCGAGGTGGAGACCTCTGCTCCGCCTCCTGTTTGGGATCTTGAGGATCCAAGCAGCATCCTAATAATCAAATAACCAAAAATATCGCACAGTTCCTTGGATGGAAACGCTCTTGGCTGCACTTCCAGTTGCCTTCATGCTCTGTGAGAGAGAGGGCACAGCACGTGCACAAGTGCCAGGCAAAATTACCCACACATCTGGCCACATCTGTAAAAGCAGATGGGGCCAATGCCATGCGGAGCAATTGCCCTGTGTCCTGTGTTGTTTGGGGCAGGCTGCTGCCAGCCAAGCGCTCCCGCAGCTCGGGTGCCATCCTGCTGCCAGCTCCGTGCTGTGCCCTGACCCGTGCAGCCGTGTGCCTGTTCACGTGTGGCCCTTCGGTTCGGTCCCTGTGCTCTGACCTTTCCTTTTGCCATCGCAGTCTGGTCGGATGACGACTGGCTGAAGAAGTTTTCGGGGAAGACTCTGGAGGAGAACACAGAGGAGGCAGGAGCAGAGGCCCCCAAACCAGAGGTGCAGGAGGTAGGAAAACCAACTGGAGCCATCTGTATCCCTGCTGTCCCGAAGGCTGAGAGCGTGAGGCCAGGCAGAGCAGAGGAATGTCATCTCAACTTGCTTTTTTTTCTTGCCCAGGGTGAGCCTCCTGCCAAGAAATCCCGGGTCAACCCTCAAGTTTACATGGACATCAAGATTGGAAACAAACCTGCGGGGCGGCTGCAGATCCTCCTGCGCTCAGATGTGGTGCCCATGACCGTAGGTGAGGACAGGGTCAGCCTCCCAGCGCTGGGGCTTCCAGCCGCGACGCAGCTCTCACCTCTCTCCCCCTCGCCCCGAACAGAGAATTTCCGCTGCCTCTGCACCCACGAGAAAGGCTTCGGCTTCAAGGGGAGCAGCTTCCACCGCATCATCCCCCAGTTCATGTGCCAGGCCGGCGACTTCACCAACCACAACGGCACTGGAGGCAAATCCATCTACGGGAAGAAGTTTGATGATGAAAACTTCATTCTCAAACACACGGGGCCAGGTAGAGTCATCTCCCTGGGCAGGGGCCGGAGCGCAGAATGGCTCAACATCATCCAGGGGCCACGCTTGGTCTGGTTTGACCCAGACCGTGTTGATAGTGGCAGCTCTGAATTATAATCTGTGTTGGCCAAACGCTTCTGTCACTCTGTAATCTCCGTGGTCAGACTGTCGCGTGTCACCATCCAGGCAGAAACATGTTGTTCTTTTTCCATCCACGCGCTGTTAATCTTTCTGATTTGATTTTAAAGGAGGAGAGTCACAGTGTGACTACAAAAAGCAGCAAAAAGCCGGCAGGTTTATCTCCATACAAACAGCTTTTCTATTACTGCAACTAAAAATAGATGAGCAATCTCCACCACTTTCCATCTTCCACGCTTGCAAGTGTTTCTCTCTGTGTAATTGGTTTCCAACGGTATCTATGAAGTTTAATATTCTGAAGCTCTCCAAAAACCGGCGCTGTTTTGCAGACCATGGGATGGGTTTGGGTTGAAGTAGCTCATCGCTCCCTCCCCGCCCGTAATGCTGCACTCTTTGATCACAGGGCTGTTATCGATGGCCAACTCCGGCCCAAACACCAACGGCTCCCAGTTCTTCATCACTTGTGATAAAACAGACTGGCTGGACGGGAAGCACGTGGTGTTCGGGGAGGTGACGGAGGGCATGGACGTGGTGCGGCAGATCGAGGTAGGTGCCGGCAGCCGGGCGGTCAGTGCAGAGCCGACCTCCATCCTGCCCTTGGGCTTTGTGCCATTAATTCCTGCTCCTCCTTTCTCCAAGGCTCAGGGCACCAAAGACGGGAAACCGAAGCAGAAGGTGATTATCTCGGACTGCGGCGAGTGCTCGTGAGCTCAGAACTTGGAGGGGGCTGGATGGGGTGAGCCTGGCCAGGAGCGGCCGCGGAGCCGGCTGGCGTGGGACAGCCCCGTGACCCCCTGGCAGTGCCCGGCTCCTGTGGCTTCTGTCAAAATTCCTCCACAAAGTTTGGTGTGAAGGTGCCTGCAGGCAGCACTGGGGGCTCCGACCCACCCGGGCAGAAATGGCGGCTCAGCCGGCGTCGTCCTGCGCTGCGCCGAGCCGGGCAGGGCCGGTTCTGCCGCTCTTCGGGAAAGGCTTTACGTGTGGCAAAAATAAAACCTAGTTTTAAAAATACTGAGGACCCACCCCTGGCTGCTGAGCCCTCCCTGTGTGAGGATGGTCTTTGGTTTTGAGCAAAGGTGGGTTTTTTTGGCATTTGCCCATTTTTTGCATTTTTTTTCGCGTCTTCTCAAATCTGGTGCCTAAATCGTGGCGCCAGGGGAAGCCGCCTGTGCCAGGATGAGAAGAGCAGAGCCGAATCTCCTGCTTTTTCAGCAGCAGGATCCTGGTGGAGACGGTTCTGGCGTGTCCCTGGCTCTGTTGTGTCCTTTCCCATCGGCAGAGGGAGGCAGGTCCCAGGCTGGCAGCCGTCCTGGTCCCACTCCACCTCCATCTGAGAGGGAGCACGTTTACTGGGATGTGTACGTGGGAGAACAAGGTCTGGATGAGAAGCACCAGGGAATGAAGAAGCCCTTTGGGTGACAGAAGAAGAAAATAAAGCAGCGATGAGGCTGTAGGAAGGGTTTTCATTTCCAAACTCTGGCTTGCAGATGAGGGTCGGGCGCGGGGCTGGGATTTGGGGATGTTTTCTAGGGCTTGTGCAATTGGGGATTTTCAGTTTCAGCAGCCCAGCCGCTCAGCAGATCAGGGGTGCTGCTTTTCCGTAACAAAAACTCGATTCCTTTTACTCATTTGCTCATTTTTCACACTGTTTGGGGGTCGTGGATAGCCCTACAGCCGGGACAAGGTGAGACAGGGGCACTCAGACATGCAACCTGACAAACGGACAAACCATCCCAGCATTTCCCTTCCTCCCTCCCTTCTTTTGTTTAAATCTCATAACTTTTGAAGACAGACCTTGCAGAAATCTTCAGTGTCGCCCTGGCTTGGCGGGGCAGTCGATGGAAGCCCTGGGCTTTCTGCACGAGGCACCGCATCGCACGGAGCCGCGAGCGCATCCCGAGCTGGATTTCGTGTGAAATTAATCAGCAGCTGAAATTTTCTGAAGAGGCGAGACCTTTTTCTTAGGAATCCAGGCAGGGAGCAGATCTTTCTTATTTTAGTGGCTTTATTGAGACTTTTTCCTTGGCGTTTGGCTAAGCCAGGTTGGTTATTTGTTCAGTGACGCGGGGTTCCCTGGGTACCCGAGCTGAGAAACAGGCCAGGCCCTTTTCTTTTAAAATCACAGCAAATAAGTAACTTAATTGTGCAAATAGCAGATGGAAGCTGCCCGGGGCCGGTGCGGCCGCAGCCCCATCGCAAACCCACGGGAAGCATCCAGGGGTGAGCGCAGCCGCTCTCCCGCCCGGGGAGGCACAGCCTGACCCAAACCTCACATCGCAGCGCTTTGGCGGGGCTTATTTTCAAGCAAATAAGTCTAATTTTAGCCCATCCTGAGTCTTTTTTTCGTTGCGAAATCCCGGCGGCGAACAGAGCGCTGCTGTGCCGTGGCATTTATTAAAAAACAAACAGCAAGAGAAACTACGTGTTTACTTTCCAAACGAGGCGTTTATTTTATAACAGTGTCAGAGCTCAGTATGGATATTTTTATTTTATTTTTTTTTTTTTTTGCAGCTGGCCGAGTTTCATGAACTTTAAGTAAACAGGAGCGGGTTAGTCAGCCAGCTACTTAATTGCCCGACGGTGTTTTCATTAAGGGAATTAAAAGCACTGGTTAGAGGTGAGCGAGTTAGACGTACAGGGCTAGAAACAGCTCGATCCCAGAGCAGCTCCCACACCACCTCCCTTGTCCTCATTCCCCTGCAGCCCAAACCAGAGCCGGCAGCAGCCTCTGAGCCAGCGGTGCACGGGGAAAACGTGTCAGCCACGGACAAAACACACGTGTAACCAGCCACAAATCATCTCTTTCCTATATATATATATATTTGTATATATATGTATGCATCTCATTAAGTGTAGTAAGAGAATAAAACTTTTATATTATTTACATCCACTTTTAGGAAGGGGTGGGAGGGATTTATTATTTGCTATTAGTAATGGACTACTTGGCCAGGATGCAGCCCATGAAACTCCTTTTCCATGCACGCACCCACTGTCATGTTGCTCTGGTGGGGGTGGGATGGGATGTTCAGGGACAGGATGGGATGTTCAGGGACGGGATGGGACATTCAGGGATGGTGCTGGGACCCGGCCGTCAGTGGCAGCCGCACGATTTCACCACCATGTTGCGGTGCTTCTTGAGGATGACGTTGTTGTTGCTGTCGTAGTAGAGGACAGAGGTGGCACTGAGCTTGGTGGGGGCACAGCACGCCTTGGGCACGGCCTCGGGCTTCATCAGGTGGACCTGGGGGGATGGATGGAGCCCGTGAGTGCTGGCGAACTCAGCCCCGGGTAGAAGAAAAAAGAAAAAAAACCCCATCAACTCAGCTCTTAACTGCAAAAAGCCTGGGTGAATGGGGAGATTATTTCCAGCTTTTTTTTTTTTTTTTGCAAAAATATTTATTCTAAACTCTGGGCAGGCCTTGCTGCAGTTTATATTGGATCGGGGCTCGTGGCGCAGCACGGACTGGGGCAGCCCCTTCGTTAATTTGGGATTTCGGGGCCCTTTTCTCCCTGTAAATAGGCAAACAGCTAAAAATAATACTAACGAGGGCAGCGCGGGTCTCGCTCCCGCGTGGGCAGGGGGTGCTGGGTGCTGTGGCAATAGAGATTCTCCTTCAGGGCTCAGCGCTGCCCCAAATTCAACACATGGCACTAAAATCTGAAGCACACACCACCTCTGTGAACACGACTTTCCTTCGGCTCGTCCATCCCCTGCCCAGGACACGCGTTATCCCAGTGACCGGCCGGTAAAGCCGGCGGCTCACGGGCTGCCGGACGCACGCAGCCCTCGCCGGCTTCATCCGACATGTGCGATTAATTTATTGCAGGGGCAGCCGAGCTCTCCCAGTTCGGAAGTCCGGTGTTTTTGCTGTCAAACCCTGCTATTTGCAGCGCGGGCCGGGGCTGGCACAGATCCCTGGCCACGTTTGTCCTGGCGCTTCCCAGAAGGGCCGGAGCCGGGCGCCAGGTGATTCACATCCTGCCCAAATGGCTCCGTTTCGGGAAGAGCATTGGGTTTAGGGGTGGGTGGGTGCATGGGGGCGAAGAGGACACCTCCTCACTGCTGCCAGGATCGTGCCCAGCCCTGGATGGGGCCTCTGGCAGCTTCGTTAATGCAAAAATTAAACCCCGCCAGGCGACACCTTCAAAGGCTCGGCCAGGGACTCGACGCTCCCTATAATTAACTGCGAACACCGGAGCTGATGTGACTCTGCCATTGGGAAATCAAACACTCACAGGGCAGGAAATTCCAGAAATTAAAGCCCCGGCTGGGATGCAGGGTGGGTTTGGGGGGGAAAAAAAAAAAAAAACAAACCAAAAAAAACCCCAAAACAGGGCATTAAAGCCTTCCTGCTCAGAATATGCTGAGCCCAACATTTGGGTGCTGAGCCGCAGCGGCATTTCGTGGGACCTCGGCCCAAAGCCCTGCACACAGCTGGCGAGGTGATGCCCTTCCCCAGCAGCTGGCGGGGGAGCACCCATCCAGCTGTGCGTGCACCCACCCGTGCCTTAGTGGGAGCTGAACTGCACCCTCCACCCTAAATGCTCCCAAAGCCAGGGTGCTCATCCCCAAATCCAGCTCATCACTGGGACCCGCTGGGCTCCAGCCGCTCCCCCAGGGTAGTCAGCGGGTCCCCCCTGCCCTGAGGCTGCCTTTGGGGGTGTCTCACCGACCAGGGACTGTAGGATGGCGTGGTTGGTGGCGTTCATGCAGGAGTCCAGGGGGAAGGCGCACTCCCCCTCGCAGTAGTAGGCTGAGTATCCCTGTGGGGCGATCACCCAGTCCTGGAAAAAAAAAAAAAGTTTATACCAGTTATGCTGTGGGCTTCACCCCTCCAGCCATTCCCCACCTGCCAAAACAACCCAGCCGGCTCCTCCCAGCACTGCCATGCCAGCAGCAAGGGCGTATTTTGATTTATTTCAGCCAGAGCCATGAATTGTTGGGGGTCAGCAGTGGGGTTTGGGGTTGTGGCAGTTCACATTTGCCTTCCTGGCTCCCGGGATGGGGCCACGGCAGCTCCTGGCTGCCTGGCACTGCTCACACCGCTGCTCAGCGCTTTATGGGCAGGAGATGCCGCGCTGGGAGGGAGCCCCGGGTGAAAGGGGGATGATGGGGTATTTTTTGGCATTTACTTCTCCCGGTAGACAAGTACCAGCCAGCCGAGGTCCTGAAAGCTGACGTAGAGCTCGTGGCGCCGGCAGACCTGCCGCCCGTCCGCAGCGTGGACATCGTCTGCAGGAGAAGGGGACATGCAGCATCGGCATCCCGGTCACCCCCTGGCTCCGGCCATCCCGGCTCACGGGTGGTTGAACAGCCCGTATGACCGGGGTTAGGCCAGGAGAACAAGCAAAGAGGAGCCTCCGTGGCTGCATGAAGCAAAAAGAAGCTTCAGACCAGCCTGACATTTATTGCTCCAACATCGGGACGAGGGGATGCAGCCGGGGAAGGGCTAAATCCCAGCTCTGCTCATGGCACAGTTGGCATCAAAGGTTTCCCAAGATAAATGAGTTCAGGAGAGCTGAGGCTTCTCGATTCCCTCCTATCTGAATGGCTTCCCAGGGCCATGACACCCTCCCGGGACCGTGACACCCTCCTGGGGTGATGCCCTCCCAGGGCAGCATCAAAACTGAGGGAAATGATGCCAAAACTCCAATATCCTGAAAACCCCACGAAACACCATCACCTCGAGTGCACCCATCCCATCCCACTGCACCTCCCAAACCGCAAACGACCCCAATCCTGAAAACCCAGAGCTCTTGCCTCTGCTTCCCCTGGGGATACATTTCTGGGCCAAAATTGGGCTTCCTTGCCAAAAACAAGGCACTAACAGAAGGTCCCTCGCTCGCGGCGGTGGCAGAGCGTGATGTTGTCCATGGGGACGGCTTCTCGCCCCGCAAAGCTCTTACCGAAAATTCCCGGCAGCTTGTTCGGATGCGGGAGGTCGTTCGTCTTCTTGGGCTGCCGCCTCCGCGGGGGTCTGGCCGCCCGCGTAACGCGCACGGGGCCGGGGCTCGCCCGGAAAAACGTCACCATGAAGGGCTGCTTGGAGCGGGGCCCCCGGCGCCCCAGCAGCCCCGCCGAGCCCGGGTCCACACTGTGCCCTGCAGGGACGGGACCGCGCGCCGGTTTGCTCTTGGAATGAACTCATTTGGTTAAAGCAGGGAGGAAAAAATACAGGAAATTTGCAGCGGAGAGCTGTGTTTTTGCCCCCCCCCCCAACTGGCTGGACCCTCCCGCCCCGGGGTCGCTCTCTGCTGGTGCCCCCCTGGGTGGGTGTATGATGGGTGGCTCACAGAGGCAGCTACAGCCCCGTCCTGCATGGCCACCACAATGTGATGGGCATGTAGAGAGATTCAAGGAGAAAAACCAAGTGAGACCAAGCAACTGATTTTTTTTTCCCCTTTGACACTGGGAAGGAAAGCCCGGTGCGACGGGAGGGACGGATGGGGCATTAACGGCTGCGATTTCCCCCGCCATGGGAGCAGAGATGCTCTCGGTGCCCCTCGGCATCGTGCCTGTGCACCTGCAAAAGGCACCTTTGGAAGACGTTTGCTCCCTTGGTGAGAAGGGGGTTAATCGGCCTGTGCACACAGGAGCATCCCTCCAGGTAAGGAGTTCATTAAGTGCTAATGGGGTTATTACAGCCCACACCAGGAACCCCATTAGCATTAATGCCTTTGGGAGACTTCACCATCAGGGCTTCACAGCTTCTCCATCACAGCTGGAAATCTAAAATTGCAGCGAACTGAACCCACCCCCCACACGCCGTGGCACCAAGAGGGGATAAGAGGATTCCAGTTCCTGGGGATTTGGCCCCAAAGGCTGCAGGCAGGCTGGGCAGGCTTACCATCGGCCGTCTCCACGTAGAGTCGCAGCCCCAGGTTGTATTTCCGATCCAGTAACCAGTGGTTGCTGGCGGCCGTGACGTCAAACACCAGCCAGCCCTCGGTCCCGGCACGCAGGTCCTGGACATCTAGGAGGAACAGGTCCGACTCCCTGTGAAATGGGGAAAAAAACCCCGAGCAGGTGAGTAATAGCACCCAAAGGGCATCAGCACCAATGATAATTCAGGGAAATGACTCCTCGGTGCCTGTGTCCGTACAGGTCCTGGCACAGCAGGGTCAGGATGGCGGCTCCCAGTGCCTATGGCTGTGCCAGACATGATGGTGGCATCCTGGCAGCTGCTCTGGGAAAAGCATCCTCCCAGCCCTGGCCAAAAAGTCGGGGTGTGGCATTGCCCGGTGGGAAAGCGTGGGAAGAGCCGGCCGCGACCGCGCAGCTGCCCTCGGCGTCTGTATGGGGTGGGAAGGGAAAGGGCCAGGGCTGGTGCTCACTGGGGGCCTCATCTTCATCCCCATCCCTATCGTCATCCCACCATCTTCATTCCCATCCCTATTCCCATCCCCATCTATATCCTCATCTCCAACCCCAGCCTCGTCCCCATTCCAATCCCCATCCTCTTCCCTATTCCCACCATCTTATTTCCATCCTCATCGCTGTCCCTGTCTCCATCCCCACCCCTGTCTCCATCCCCATCCCCATCCCTGTCTCCATCCCCATCCCCATCCCTGTCTCCATCCCCATCCCTGTCCCTGTCTCCCTCCACGTCCCGTCACCTGTTGGAGTGCTCAGCAGCGATCTCGTAGATGCTGACGTGGAGCGTGGTGTTGGCGTGGCGGGTGACACCCCGCGCCTTGTAGATGCGAAACTCGGCGGCCGTCACCGACTCGCCCGTGGGCACCTGGGTCAGGTCGAATCTGAACTCCTTCCAGTACGGCTTCGGGGAGAAGATGTCCCGGTCCTGCTCGACTGTGGAGAAAAGGGGTCAGGGAGGGCCGTGCCGGGCTCTTACTGTGCCACCGGCTGCCCCGACAGGCGATCAGAGCCGGCAGCCCCCCGCCGAGCCATGGAATCATGGAATCATGGAATGGTTTGTGTTGGAAGGGACCTCAAAGACCACCCAGTTCCAACCCCCCTGCCATGGGCAGGGACACCCTCCACTACACCAGGTTGCCCAAAGCCTCATCCAACCTGGCCTGGAACACTTCCAGGGATGGGGCAGCCATCTGACCTGATTTGCCCCCAATTTGGGGACAAACCCCCCTGAGCTCTTGGCCACTGCTGCAAGTTCCTGTTTCTCCTCTCCCAAGAGTTTTAATCTTGATGCAACTCCTACATTTTTGCACAGCCCACCCCCCATCCTCTGCTTTATTTTTCTGTAAACCCCCCACCAGCCTCCCAGCCCTCTTTCATTATCATTGATTGGAAAAAAATAAAATAAAAAGCACAAAGCTGCCCCTCGTGCCGCGGTTTTGGGGCTGCAGCCCTTTGCACTTCTCCAAAAAGTGGAAAACCCACCCAAAGACTTGAGCTGGGGGAAATAGTCAGGTCACTGCTTTGTAAAAAATAAAACGTGACTTTTGACTGAAAATACCTACTTTCTGCAGAAATCTAGCGCATGTGGGGAAAGGAAAAATCTGGTGATTTTTTTTTTTTTAATTAAGTCCATAAAGAATAAACCACCGTCTTTCTTTACCGTAATGCAGCCCCACACAGTTTCTCTAATATGTAATTATTTTCTTCAAATTGTTCTTTTAAAAATATCCCAGGCTGCCAGGACTGAACATAATTAAAGTGATTAAAGCTCCTCCTGCTTCAGGCACAAAAGCAACGCAACGAATCTGACCCAGCGCTTACTTTTAAAAAGAAAACAAACAAATAATTAAATAGGCACGTTTTAAATGCAATTTTTAACTGATTCCAAGGGGGAAAAAAATCAGCCCAAATTTAACACACCATGAGCTTGCCATCCCCGTTTCTACAGGGGGAGCAGCGTGGGGCAGCTCTCCAAACCGAACACTGAGATGTCAATTATGCATCCACAGATTTTTTTTTTTCTTCTTTTTATTTTTTTTTTTCCCTGTTTAAAAAAACCCCACATTCCCTCCAGCTCCTGGGCTCACCACAAGTTATGGTATAAAAAAAGCCCGGGGCCAGGCGGGCAGGGACGGATGCGGAGAGCCCTTCCTGCTCCGGGGGGGTGCCCGCTCGGCGGCCAGCCGCGGGTGGGAGGGTGCTGCGGGATACGGATCCGGCCCTCACACCCCCGCAGGGGGGGGATACACCCGTCCCCTGATCCCACTGCAGCCCCTCGGGGGCTTCCCAGCCCTTTTCTGCATTTCCATTTCTTCCACTGTCCCATCCGGATGGTTTAATGCTCCTGGACCATTAAAGATGCTGCTGAGACCGTCGATGCCTCGTAACTCTTGCAAAATCCTTAAATCCCCCAAACACAATCAGAGGAATCACCTCCTTTTTTTTTTTTTTTCTTTTTTTTTTGATCAATAACCCCCCAGCGGGAGGGGAGGTCCCGCAGTCGGGCCGGGGGACACCCAGGTACAGAGCGGTTTCCCCTCGGGTATTTTCGGTCACCTGAGTGTTTCATGGGTCACTTGGGTCACCCCTTATGCTCGCCGGCGCCGGGTGAGACCCAACCAGGCTAAATACCAGCTCAGAACCCACCACCATCACCGCGGGCCGAGTGTCTATGGTAAAAGCGACGCTGTGATGCCACTCGGGTGGAGCCAGGGGAGGTTTGTGGCAGCGCCAAGGAGCTCACAGGGCCCCAGCAACACAGAAAAAGAGCCTGGGGTGATTTTTGGCCCTGGAGAAGGGTGAAAACCTTCGTTAAAAAAGCAATTTGTTACGAAATCTTTGCGCCCGTACTCTGCAGAGGTGATGGAGGAAGTCGGGGCCGAAGGCAGAGGGGGGTGAGCTAGTGGGGACGGACAAGGGTGTGTAGTGACAGGACACGGGGCAAAGGCTTTAAACAAAAAGAGGGGAGATTTAGGTTAGATCTAAGGAAGAAATTTTTTACACTGAGGGTGGTGAGGCACTGGCACAGGTTGCCCAGAGAAGTTGTGGCTGCCCCATCCCTGGAAGTGTTCAAGGTCAGGCTGGATGAGGCTTTGGGCAACCTGGTGTAGTGGAGGGTGTCTCTGCCCATGGCAGGGGGGGTGGAATGAGATGGTCTTGAAGGTCCCATCCAACCCAAACCATTCTATGAAGCACAGGGACGCCCTGGCCGGGCACAAGAAACACTAAAGGAGACCACAATTAATTGCACTTCGATGAACCAAATGAGCTGGACTTGATAGCAAGCTGCCTGGTATGTGGGATGAGCGACTGGGAGGAATCCCTGCTTTCTCCTTCATCTTACGGAGCAGAAGAGGGAACCTCCTTGGAAGGGCAGGACCAAGAATGAAGCAGCCTCTCCTGTGCCACCACGGGGTTAGCGTGGTGGCGGGCGGGCGATGGGGACGGGTCCGGCTGTTTAGCAAACAGCGACCCAGGTCGACGATCAGCAGGTTGGAGGAGGTTTAATATCATTGCAAAATTTCCAGCAAAATTATAACCAGCTGCAAAATGACAACTCGTCGCATCCCGAAAGCACCCAGTGCCCTTTGCCCAGGCAGAAAAGTGGGTGCTAAAGTGCTGCCGGTGCTGGGGGTGTGCGGGCAATGGGCACTCCCCAGCCAGCTGGCAGCCCATCGTGCCTGGGAACCTGCTATTGATTCGAGGCGGGTTGACTCAGCCGCACCACCAACCCTCAATTAGCTGTGGGTGGATTATCCGGATTGCGGATGAGACACACTTACTTAAAAAAAAACCCAAGCCAAGCTCTTTGCTCTCCTTGCCCCCTCCTTTAGCATTTTCTGACTTGCCCCCAAGAGCTGCTGTGTCTTTCCCCAAAGCTGAAGGCCACAACCACGCCATGTGCTCCCACCACCTCAAAAAAAATTAAAAAAAAAGATTATATACATATATAAATAGCCATGGGGCCATGTGAACCCTGGCAGGGGATGCCCCACTGAGCCCCACTGTGTCTCCCAGCCCCAGCGTCCTCCTGATCTCTTCCCAGGCCGGCACTGGACGGGGCGATGGGGCTGCCTGCCCTTCGTCCTGCTCCCCAGGTTATTTTTAGCTGCATTTTTTTTCATTTTAAACTTTCTCTGTTTCTATAAACTGTGCATCAGTCATAATTACTGGTCCTGGCTGCTCCCAATGGTCCCCATGATCATTTCAGACACTAAATTAAAAGGAAATGCCAGGATATTCAACCACATCAAGTGCTCTGAATCCTAAAATAGGTTTAAAGGAGCTGCAAGGAAGATGCCATCCTTCACTTGCAAGCAGGAAAAAATAAGCTCCGGAGGTTTTCCAAAGTAGAGAGAGACTTAAGAGTTATCCCAAGCACTGCGAAATGCAGCTGAGCCTCTGCCAGGCTCCTGCTTCATCTCACAAGTGCTTCCTCCATCCTCCTGAGATGAAAGTTGGGAGCCGTAGGACATGGGGCTTGGCACCAGGTACCCCCAGCCCGGCCCCACGTGGCTGTGAGGCAGCATTGGCCCCCCCCTTGCATCCCCCCCACTCCCTCAGCCCTACAAACCACCAGCCGACAGCACGCTGAACCCCAGGAGATTTTTATTTGCAAAGCTTTTCCCATTTAAAACATGAATGGTGGGTGTGTACAGGGCACCAACACCTCTGCACGGGCTCATCCCATGCTGCTGGAAAACACTGCTGCGTGTCCCTCGGCTGTGCCAGGTTTTCTGGCTGAGCTGCTGCAGATGCTTGGAGGAGAAGGAGGCAGAAACGGCTCCAAAATGAAGTCAGGAGTGGGGAAATCCTGACCCTGCTGCTGACAGCAGTTGGATTTGGGTGGTAATTGCACAATGGGGCGAAGGCGAGCACCCGGCTGGGCACCGAGGCGGGCAGTGGGCAATGCTCTGGTAGTGCCACCTCCCTGGCTAAATTCAAGAGGTTGGGTGAGCTCCCACCCGGCGCTGGTGGCTCCTTGCAGCACCTGGGGCATTGCAGCTGTCCCTGCTTCGTCCTCCAGCGCTCCCCGGGAAGCGCAGCTGGTGCTGCCAGGGTCTGCCAGAAAGATGCCCGGCCGCGGGGAAAACTGCCTCACTGCTGCATCCGGAACAGCCACGGGGAGAGTCCGGCCACGTCGCGGGGCAGCAGCGCGGGCCGGGGAGGGAAAGGGAGGTCGGGTGATCGCAGGGGGCTCCGGTGCCCCGCAGCACCGCGAACCTCCTCCTCGCCTCCCCGTCACAAACCTCTCTGCTCCGTGATTATACCCTGCGTGTGACTCACGGCTGGTGGCTCAGGTCTGGCCGACAAGAAATCTCAAAGCCCATCCTTACCCCGGCTTAAAAATACAGCCCCCCTGGCTCCCTCCTCTTCTGCCAGAAATAGCACGGGTCAATGTTTCATCTCCGTGCCGAGAGGCATCGAGCTGGATGGGACAGGTGGCCCCAGCATCACCAAATCCAACCGAAGGTGCCCGGTGGCTGCCCGTTGCCCTCGGCCCCGCCACCTGCCCAGGCCAGCAGGCAGGCAGGGCGCTCTGCCCGCCCAAACCGGGACCTGTTTTTTTGCACCGGGGAGCTTTGTCATTTCCCCTTCCCAGGAAAGAGGTGTGCCGTTGGGAGCCGCGCTCCGGCCTGGCTCACACAGGGCTACGCCAGGTGGCTGGGAGCAAAGAGGTCCAAGTGCCCAATGGAGCACAGACTTACCCCGTTTGCATGCGCCATCAGGGTAATTGCTCAGCAAATTATGCATGCAAATGAAAGCTAGCCTTCTCCCACCAAAAAAATTTATTTAATTAACATGAAGGGGCTGACAAAGCCACAGAAATCAAAGCCATTCAAATTGAAGGCTGGGACTGTGTTCCCCAACTCTCCCTGCTGCTCCGGGAAGGGGAGCGGCACCAGCACCCCTGTGTCAGCACCCCTGTGCCAGCACCAATGCCTCCTGGGTGGCTCCCCAGTACCCCCAAACATCCTACGCTGGCTGTCATCAAACCTGTCCATTTTAAAGCACTTTTTGTGCTTTTATGTTGTCTTGAGTGCTGAGGGGAGTTGGGACTTGATGGCCCAGTCTTGGCTTCCACAAGATGCTGAGCCCCACGGCCCCAGGGGTTCGAGACGGAAGCTGGGTGGTGGGTGCCTGTGCCCGTGGGCACTCCCTGACCATCACCCAGAGCAGCAGGGTCTGTCCCAGGGAGCTCAGTGGTGGGTGCTGAGGGAAAAGCTCCGTATCTGAGTGCCTGGTCTGCTCATTCCACTGGGTTCAGATCACCTCAGAGCCTGCCCTAACGGGGGGACCCCTCGCGCCTCGAGTGCCCGTGGCCCCGCGGATGCTGGCTGGAAATAGATCTGCTTTCACTGCCGCTCACGCAACCTCCTGGAAATAGGCCGGTGGCTGGAGCTCGGCATTGCTCAGCAACCAGCTGGACGGGATTCCAGCAATAATTAGCAACCTTGAGGATTTTATTTTGAACCGTGATTCAGTGTCCCACCGCGGGTAATTCGGTCCACCCTGCTGCTGCTGGCACGAGAGAGCTGCCGGCCTGCCTGTGTGCTGTGCTCCCTCTGCAACCGCTTCACATGAGCCCACCGAAAATGAGGAGCACGTGGTGGGTGACGCAGCTGCCTCGAGCAGGACGAGCATCCCTCATCCCACGGTGGCCTCCAGCCTCCCTCCGCTGCCTTGCAATGGAGATGGCATTCAGGGAGGGGACCAGCCCAGTTCACTGTGACTTGGGGACAAGCTGACCAAGTTGACCCCTCTTGGTGTGGGGGTCAGCCCACCCTCGCTGCCTGACCTTACCCCCTCTCCATCTCCACTTTCTTAAGCCGAGCCGGGTTTCGTGCCAAGGCCGAGCGCAGCCTGTGAGGGATCGCAGCAGCTCCCCCCCCCGCCAGCCCCGCAGCCGGTGTCCCTCACAGCCTCCCTCCTGCTGGTATTAAGCTCAGTTCTGGGCAAAAGAGGCTTTTCCGAGCAGGGACGCGCCGAGGAAGCACCCCGGGACCCAGGGATGCTCGGAGCCCGCGGTACCCCAGCTACGGTCCCCTGCCCGCAGCCAGGGACGAGGTTTGCTCCGCGGGGTTTGGGTCGGGATGAGCTCAGCAGCCCCGGCCGGGCTGGCAGCGGGGCTCCGTGCCGTGCCCAGCCGCGGCAGTGCGGCCGCCGCGGCCCCGTGCGCCCCGTCCCGCCGAGCGCTGCTCCCCGGTGCCACCCCCCGGCGCTGCGGGCGACGACCCCGAGAGCCCCGGGGCGATGCGCTGTGCGGGGCTCGGCCGTTGCCTCTGCCCCCGGTCCCCTCGCACGCTCCGGTCCTGTCGGTGCGCCCTGGTCCGCCCCGGTTCTCCCGGTGCTGCCCAAGCCATCTGGGTCCTGCCCGCGCGCTCCCGGTGCCCCCGCGCGCTCCCGGTGTCTCCGCACGCCCCGGTCCTGCCCGTGCGCCCTGGTCTGCTCCGGTCCCCCCGGTTCGTCCGTGCGCCCCAGTCCCCCCGGTCCTGCCCGTCTGGATCCTGCCTGCCCGCCCCCGTGCCTCCGCAGGCTCCGGTCCCTCCGGTGCGCCCCGGTCTCTCCAGTCTCTCCGGTCCCGCCAAAGCCGCCTGAATCCCGCCCGCACCCCTCGGTCCCGCCGGTGCCCCCGCCGGCTCCGCTCCCCCCGGTGCCGCGCTCACCCATGTTGACGAGGCTGACGACGGTGTCGGCGCGGCTGACGACGCTGCCGGGCGGGGGGCTCTGGGTGCTGAGCCCGGTGAGCACCGGCCGCGACACCGCCTCCTCTTCCTCCTCCTCCGCCTCCTCTTCGCCGGCCACGGCGTGGTAGAGGTCGAGCATGAAGAGCGGCGCGGCGGCGGCGGGGGCGCGGGCGGCGGCGGGGGTCCGCGGCCGCGGCCGCCCGGGCAGCCCCAGCACGGCCAGGATCTCCCGCTGCACGTCGCGCCGCTCGCCGCCGCTCAGCCGCCGCTGGAGGAAACCGGCGGCGTGGAGGCGGCGGCGGAGGACGCTGCCGCTGCCCAGCTGGCACAGCACCGCCGCCGCCCAGAGCAGCGCCAGGGCGCCCAGCGGACCCCGGCCCCCCGCCGCCCCGCGCCCCGGCCCCATGGCACCGCCGCCGCCCGGGCCCGCCCCCCCCCCCGCGCCGCCCGCCGCCCGCCGCCCGCGCGGTGCGGCCCCGGGCACGGTCCCGGTCCCGGTCCCGGTCCCGGCCCCGGCCCCGGCCCGCCCCGTCGGGGCGAGGGAAAGGGACGGTCCCGCCGGCGGCACCGCCCCGGCCACGGCTCCGGGACGCCCCGGCCCTCCCCGCCCGGCGGCCCCCGGGGCACGGGGTGCGGTGCTGGGCACGTGAACCCGTGGGCAGCCAACCCTACGGATGCTCATCCTCGTGGGCAGCCAAACCTGCGAGCACCCATCCCCAGGGATGCTCGCCTCATGGGCACCCAAACCTCTGGGCACCCAAATGCATGGGCAACCACCCCCATTGACACCCAAACCCATGGTCACCCACCCCTGTTGACACCTAAACCCATGAGCATCCAACTCTATGGATGCTCATCCCCATGGGCACCCAAATCCATGGGCAACCTCCTCCATTGGCACCCAAATCCATGGGCAACCACCTCCATTGACACCCAAACCCATGGGCACCCACCCCTGTTGACACCCAAACCCATGGGCACCCACCCCTGTTGACATCCAAACCCATGGGCAAATTGACAACCAAACCCATGGGCACCCACCCCTACAGATGCTCATCCCTGTTGGCACCCAAATCCATGAACACCCATGCCTATGGATGCTCACCCCTGTAGATACTCAAACCCATGGGCACCCAACCTGTGCATCCACTCTCACAGGCACCCACTTCGGCAGCACCCACCCCCACAGGTATCCCCCACAATGGGTCCTCACCCTGCACACCCATCCCCGCGGATACTGACCTCACCGAGCACCCACCTCACCAACACCCAACCCCACCACACGTGCACCTCACCAGACACTCTCACTGGCAAACACCCACTCCAACAGGCACCATCATCAGTCGGCATCTGCACTGGCGAGCATCCACAGTACCCCCCCCACCGACCACCCTCACCAGCACCCACCCACCCAACTGAACCTTTTGATGCTGGCGCTGGTGGTTCCCAGCTCCATTCTGCAAGGAAACCTGTGCACAGACACCCCACGACTGGCACAGCCGTCGCCTCCCTGCCCGGGATAAACGGCTCCAAAAAGCTAACACCGCGGAGTAAAGTAGGAGGCAAGATTGTTTATTACCGCAAGCAATTTTAATACAAAAATGTGTCTGGTTTTTAAACAATTCATTGGTAGAGCTTCAGTTTTGCCTCAATTTAAACCAATTGAGAGAATCACACAGCAACACGGTCGGAGCTGGAGAGGAACAATATTTAATAAATACAGGAGCTCTGGAGAGCCCTCTCCCCCAGCCCGTCTCCTGGTCACTTGGTCAGTTTTGATTTTATTACAAAGAAAAAGTAGCGTACAAAAGCCAGACAGGACTCGTAGCAAGTGTGCTGGTGAGACTCATTTCAAGGACAAGCGACTGTGCGTGTAAGTCCAGATTTCTTCTAGGAGCAGAGGTCACATCAATCTCAGCCTGGTTGGGAGTGGAATGACCAGTTAAATAATAAATAGGAAAAAAAAAAAAAAAAGAGATGCAGATAAATAGCGATTCCATAAGGAACGTCTTGGGTCGGTCCCTCGGGCCGTCAATCCGGAAGAATCCCCTAATTAGTAGGACCCACCACCGCTAAGGGACGTGGCTGAGTGATCCAGACCTGCAATCATACCAGCGTGCTCTCCTCGGGCCGGCTTCGGCGTGAACCCCCTCCCCAAACCCCCACCGCCTCTTGGCTCTCTAAAAACGAAGTTGGGACAGTATTTTCAGGACAGCAATCGTCAGGACCTTCGCCGCAGTGTGTGCAAATTTTATTCAAACTCCGCTTTTCTTCAGGTAAAACCACGTAGCTTTAAAAAAAATGGAAACATAAGCCCCAAGTCCCCTCACCTCACGTTTCTCTGGTTGAGGTATCTGTGATTTACAAAAAGAGAGTTCCTTGAACACTGTAGGATTCAGGTCTTTGTTTTTAAATATAATTTACCTTGCTGAGACAGCAAGTTAAGTTTATAAAGATGCATTTAGGAAACAATCCTAAAAGATAAAGCAGGTTCGCACCCTGCACCGCGCAGAAATCCTATTTATATTTTAGTTTTTCTTTACACTTTCACATCTTGATCTTTTTTGCTTCCTTTTTTTTTCTTTTTCTTTTTTTTTTTTTTTTTTTTTCTCTCTTTCTCTCCCACATTTCAGTTTTCCAGGCCCCTCTCTGAACAGGGGTCACCGAGAGGCAATTTTTATCTACAGAAATATTCACATGAAAATAGTAACTTACAAAAAAGAAAAAAAAAACAACAAAAAAACCCAAAAAACCCAAATAAGGCAGCTTCATAACACAACTTTCTTTTACACTTTTAACAATATAGTTTCTCCCATTTAGAATAAATATACATCCAATGTACGTAGCAGGGTTAAAAATCGGACACAGGTTGGGTTTTCTTTCTTTCGGGAGGGCGTGGGTACAGTATTATCTTTTAGGGCCTGGAGTTTTTGGGGTGGCAGTGGTTGTTTTCTTGGACATGGTTGGGATTTTGGAGGGTTTGGCCACCCCCCGCCGCGAGCCGCCCTGCCCGCCGGCCACGCTGCTCTCCGAAGTGTCCGAGCACGCCGACTGCGTTTCCAGCAGGTCGAAATCGGAGGCGTCGCTTCCCCGCCGGCTGCTGGCCCGGCTGCCCGTGCGGCTCCCGGCGCGGCTGGTGGGACGGCTGGCTGTTTTTTTGGGATCTGCAAGGGGAGCCGAGAGAGCCGTGAGCAGGCGGGAGGAGGAAGATTCCTCCCCATCCCCAGACCGACTGGCACCCCAAATCCCCAGCGCTGCTGCACGGCTGCTTTCAACATCCACCCAGCACCCCTGAAACCTCTGAAACAGGGGGTTCGGCACCAGGACTCGTTCATTCCCAAGTTTTTAAGGAAGCGGCGGCAAACCCTCACGCTGCGAAACTGCTGCAGCATCCCCTCTCCCAGGCAGGGATGTGGTGCTGGGCAGCAGCCTCCCCGACTCGCTGTGGGTTCCTTACATATATTTTATATAAAAAATTATATATATAATATAAAAATAAACATATTATATATAAAAACATACATATTATATAGGAATACACACACAAATATAATACATATAAATGATGTATAATATATATACACATATACATTTTCTTTGCCAATTTAAGCCACCAAGTACGAACAGCAGCAGCAGTTTTTCGGTCTTTGCACCCAACTTACCTGCCCGACTGGTTTTGGCACCTGTAGAGACCGGTGAGGAGTTGTTACTGGTGTCCCCAGCCAGGGAGGTTCGGCTGGAGTGGAAGGTGGGTCGCTTCAGCTTGCTGCCGGCGGAGGGGGTCACCTTGGGAGGAAGCACACACAGAGCATCTTTTAGGCATCACTCGGGCTGTGACGGGCCAAGATCACGTCTGAAATCAGCACTTCCACAAAAGGATTTGGACATTTCAGAAACACCCATCTTAACGGTCAAGGAGAACACTCGCCGTTGTTTCAGCAGCGGTTAATAAAAAAGAAAAAAGCCTGGATCCCGAAAATTTGGAGGGCAAGGGCAGTTTGGGTGCTGCAGGCTGATGCACGGCTCTTTGTTGGAAAAAAATTGGGAAAAAAAATAAAATAAAAGCAAAGCCGCCCTCCATCCGGAGGATGACAGCGTCACCAGGGCTCAAACGCTCCACAAAGAGAAGGGGAAATCTTGCAAAAATAGGTATTTTAGCATCTAAGCAGCTCAGGACCGTTTTGGGAGGTCAAACACAAGGCAGCGCCTCGAGAAACGCATCCCGTCGCCGGGAGGCACCGGCGCGATGCCGTGAGTCGGCGGGTCCGTGCACCCACCGCCCAAGGGCGGATGAATTTTGAGCAGCGTGGCACCGGTGACGAACAGGGGCACAAACCACAGCCGGATCGGCCGCATCCTGAAACGGTGCTTTCCCTGACCTTTAAGACGTCGCAAACGCAGGCGGCGGGTGAAAAAGCAGCACAGGAGGCAGCTCCGCGCCCGCCGCTGCGGAAGAAAGTGAAGGGGGCGAAGGGGAAGGTGCCAGCGGGGCGAGGGCACCGGGATCCAGCCGGAAAGGGCAGCTCCAGTTTCGATACATCGACCAAAGGTCTGGGCGGGCGGCAGCGCTGCGGGAAGGCGCCCGCGTGCCCGGACAGAGGCACGTTAATATCAGAGGGCATTTCCCAATGGATTTAAAGTAAGAGCTGGAGAGGTTTCCCTCCATCCCCTACGATTTTGTGGGTTTGTTTGGGGTTTTTTTTGGGAGGGAAACTTGGAAATGTTGAAATGTCAGGAAACTGGAGCTGCAGCGGGGTGGAGGGGCAGCCAGCGGTGGGCTCGCCGGGAATTAAAACCCATCAAGGTTTAATTGCGAAGGTACCATTTCCATCATCAGAGACTGTGATTCTCATCCTCGATCCTATTTTACAAAACCAGTTAAGAGCAGCAAGCAGGCGATTTAGGGCGACTGGGGAAGTGCTCCGGACCTTCTGCTGATTTTAAAAAGAATTCCTTTTCTGCAGGAGAGCACCGCCGAGCAAGACGCGGTTCGTCTCGCCCAGCGCGCACCGCGGCTCTGGGAACCCCCCCGAGATCCACCAGGTATTTCTCGTCACCGATTCCCAAAGTCAGGAGAGTCCGTGAGGAGGCTGAAACTTTAAGGGAAATCACCCGGATTCATCCTCCCGGGAGCATCGAGCCGGTGCTGGACACACCATACGTGCTTCAACACGGTGATCAACACAAGCGCTTCGTGACAACGAAGGCGATGTGGTTACTGCGCATGCGCCGTAGCCGATTTTCAAGTCTCAAACTCGGTTGACGGATTTCAATTTTTGGAAGCCGAACACGGCTGCTGTTCAGTGTTTAAAAGCTGTTAAAGCTTGAAAAAAACAAAAAAAATCTTTTTTTTTTTGAAAGCGCAAGAGGATAAACGTCGCTCTTTTGGTTCGAAAGCAGGAAAACGTGAACCGCGCTTCGTTCTGAAGTCGATGTTTTGTTTAATCCGAGTTAGAAACCCATGAAAAACGCCAAGAGTGGGAGCGTTAGCGGTGCTCACAAGCGCTGCTCTACCACGAGGAAAGCGTTAAAACAGGCAAGGGAGAGGGACTTCTCCGTGCCCATCAGCAGGTCCTCGGGGCGGCGAGACCATACTCTACCTCGGCGCTCGAGAGCTGGAAGTCGGAATAATCGAATCCCCTCAGGGGGGTGCCCGCTTTACTGTTTATCAACCAGGGTTTGTCATAACATCGAGAGAAGTGATGTGGAGTCTGTGAAATGGAAAATCCAAGGAGGGGAGGGGGGGGGGAGAGGTGGGAGTGAGTGAAAAAAAAAAAAAAAAAAAGAAACGGAAAAAGTACCTGGAATGGGGGAAACGGCACTAAAATGCAATGAGAACCAAACAGGAAATATATAAATTAAAGTAAAGGGGAAAAAACCCAAACAGATGATGAAATAAACCATGGGCAGCTGATGTGGTGGGAAAGGAGAGATGACGGGCGATGGCTTCTTCCTGCGTGCCGGCCGGACACCACGGCTGCGGCACAGCCCCGCCTCGGGGACCAGGAGCCTTTGGCTGCACGGCGAGAGCTGGGGACCCTCCGCAGAGCCGTGAGTGCCCAGCTCGGGCTGGAACCCTGTCCTGCACCATCCCAGCCCACCCGTCCCGCGTGGGCAGCGGGTTCTTCCTGCAGACATCAGGAACATCCTCCAGAGACGACAGTAACCACGAAGTCCCAGACCCCCAACCTTCCTCCTCCTCCATACTCCTCCTGCGGCTTCTCATCTCACCGGGACGGGTTCGGAGGCCACCAGTTTGGAAAGGAGAGGGAAGAGGAAGGCTTCACGCGCAAACCCCACCTTGGCTCCACTGGCTGGAGTGGCGGGAGAGGATGGCATGGAGGCGCAGCTGTGGTTGCTCTGGCTGGCGCTGGAGCTGGATCGCGTCGGGGAGGCTGCTCGGGAGGACGGTTTCGATCTTCGGCCTCGCGATCGGAACGGCGTCATTCCCTGGGAGGCCCCCTCTGGCAAGATGAATTTCTCTCGGAGTTCAAGGTTGGTCCGTCCTCGTGCTGGAAGGGGACAAAGGAGAGGAGACCTGAGGTTTGAACGATCCCAGTGTCATTCCTGGGGCTCAGATGGCTCCGGGGGTCGGAGCACGCATCCTTGTGATGCCTCCTCAAGCCCATCTCAAGGGCGAGCGGATGGCAGAGACACCGTCCTGGCTCTCCTGCTCTGCCCTAACCACCTCCTGCCATGAATCACCTCATTGAGAAACCGTCCGATTAAACGCTGCGTGAGGCCCATGAACTCACACTGGACGCCCTATCGTTCTCTGGTGTCTTGGGGAAAGCAGCTCCGATGGCCTTTAAACACACCGTGTTACACCAGCGGCCAATGTCATCTTAACATGGCTTAAAAATAGTAGAAGCAGCATTGAAGGGTTGTGATTCTGCTCTCTCACAGCTCTGGGCACCAGTTTTTTGGGGTGAGGAAACAAAGAAGTGACCACCACCCAGTAAAAGCCAATTTAAAAATTTTGATCCAAAGGCCCCAAAGAGCTGAGGTGGGGTTTCCCTTCAACAAGTCAGGTGCAACCAAGCAAGGAGAAGGTCTGTGGCCTTCAGCTCCCAGGACAGCTGATGTGTGCCAACGTGTTTCATAGTCATGGCACACACCCAACCCTACAGGACATGGGACTGATGCTGGAGTCGATGCATTAGGGACCAGAAAGCAACCGCAGAAAGGAAGCACCATGCTGAGATAACCAAGGGATGGAAATAACCTCGATGTCAGCGCTGTAAAACATCTGCTGCAAAGCACGAACGGGGGCGGCTGGAGGAGCAGAACCACACTAGGAAAACCCTGAAGGTTCCCCAAAGCAAGTGGCTCCCGCTGTAAATCACCCCGCTTTCAGCAGCAGCCGTCAGGAACGGACAGGCAGCAGCTTGAAGAAGACAGATCCGAAGCAATTAACATCTTGGAGACCCCGGAGAGACAGGGACACATGGAGTACAGACTTACTATCTCCAAAATATGCAGCCTTGATGCGCTTCATTCCTGGCCATCCCCCTTGCTAACCCTCTGTCCCCTGGTCACGGCTCTCGGCCGGTCGCAGCAGAGCATCGCTTCCAGCCCAACAGCTCTGACCACGATAAAGCCTCAAGGCTGAAGGTTTTGGAAAGGAGCGAGACCCGCTCCTCTGGCACGTCTGCCCACTCACAGTCACAGCAGCCACGTTCTCAAACTCCCCTTACTGGGCGAGAAGACCCCAGTTGTACAAAACCCCGGAACTGCCTTACCTCTGCAAGGATCGTTCTTCACTAAAAATTCATCCAGGGCCATCCATCCTCCACCGACGCGGACCATCACCGTGCTCCGCAGGATACGGACCAGCCGCAGCTGCTGGGAATCGCCGAACTGCGGAGCCAAGGAACAGTTCAGACACGGGGGGACACTGTGAGGGACACTCGGCTCCTTCCCGAGGAGGCTGCACCAGGGCGAAGCTATTGGAAATGCTCTTTTGATCTTTTATTGACATATTGAATAATTTATGGTTTCTCCAGATTGTTTTTTTCAGGATTTAAAGGATTTTTTCTTTTTTTCTGCATCGTTTTAAGATGATGCAGCTATTAAAATCTTTTAGTTTTAAAGCCACGAAGAGAGAATTTTTGAGAGTAGCGAATGATAACTTGGAATTTGGTCTTTCACTGGGTTTGCTCAGCCAGCATCACAGGTTTTCCTTTTATTAGGAAGGAAGCAGGGGCTGGCAACGCAATGAGCCTCCTGGTCCAGCCCACGTGGCAAAGAGCCGGCTGCTTGGGATGGCTGAGCGCCGGTGAATCGGCAAGGCAAGCAGTGCTGCGTCACCGCTGAGCCAGAAACCTCTTCTCATCAAGTCTGAAGCCCAGGGATTTGGCCCAGCCTCAGCCTTGCCCCCACCAGCCACAAAGCCCCCGCCGCAGAGATCGCCCAGCGCGGATGTTTCGGTGAGTGCAGAGGGATGGGAATCCAGGCAGGAATCCCGCAGCAGTGTTGATTAGCGATTGCAATGTTCGTTAGTGATTTGAAACACCCGCAATTTCAAACGAGTGCACCCCGAAATCACAAGCCTGTGTCTGTTTTTCGAAGCTCCCTAAATCTCCTGGACAAGCCCAAGCACTGGGAACTCGGCAGAGCCGGGCAGGACACCGGGAGCCTGGCTTGGATGTAGTAGCTCTGCATCCAGGTCTGCAGAGCGCCTGCTGTGATGAGAAGATTGGGGAACCAGCCTTTGGAAGCAAGACAGGCTTCAGAACGATTAAAAAAAAAAAAGGAAGGGAAAAAAAAAAAGCAGCAACATTTTCCTTGAGGGGACAAGAATACAAAAACTGAGAGATTACATGAAAATGGAAAGTGCAAAGCCACACTGAGATGGGACATGGCAGGCGGAGGGGCAGGAGGCAACGGCATCTCCGACCCTCCTTCCTGTGGGAACATGGGACCCTGGACCTGCTGGCTCTCCCTGCTCAGGGTCCTACCAGTGCCGCAGTGAAAGAGCTGCCACGGCTGTGCTTGGCACGGCCACGGTGCCAGCGGGCAGGGAGGAGGGCAGGGGAGCTGCCTTCCCTCTCTCCGGGCTCTCCACAAAGCATCCTTCGAGAGCTACTTCTGCACCAGGGAACACCAGGGACAAGTGGATTCTCATTTCCACTGCCACATTTACATTATTTTTCAGCTGCTGTTGAAACTTCTTCTATAATCACTGCCTAAATTAAAGCCAGAGCTCTCTTGGATCCATCTGCTTCCGACATCCAAGTTTGTTTCTTTTCGGGGGTGTTTCGGTAGGGCACCGTCATTCCGCGGGAAAAAGAGGATTTTCTGTTTGAGCGGCGGCGGCGGGCGCATCGTCACGGTACGTGATGCTCCGGTGCCGTTAAAAAAAGAGCTTTTTCCCCGGAACCAGCCCCGCTCACACACGCTGCACCGCTCATCTCGCGCCACGGAGTAACGGGGACACATGCGGGTGCCGTGAGCCTCGGCTCCGGTTAGCAGTTACTCAGGGGTGTAGCGGGGATGAGGGTTTAGTTATCGTTACCTACAGGATTAAAGGGGTGGAAGTGACATTCTCATTCCACGGTGATTGTGATCCAAACCCACCGGAGCCTGGTACAGCCCTTGTGCAGGTGATGGGACCCCCGTGATTTAATCCGGGCTGGCTGTCCCCAGCACGAGCCCGTCCGTATCTCAGGTACCGTGGTTTGCCACTGGGTACCATCAGCACTCTCAACATATCCAAGAAAGGAGCCACGGAGAGAAAAATCTCTCCATTTTTGTCATAATCCTGGTTTTCCCATGTTTTTCTGCCCAATTCAATCCTTTTTTTTTTTTTTTTTTTTTGGGTGGCCCTCCCAGCTCCGGCACTCCTCTGTACCAGGCTCACAGATCACATCCTCCCACAGCAACAAAGGACGGAGCAGCGTCACAGACACACGAAGCTAGGTTTGTTAAAAAAAACCAGAAAATAAAAATAAAAATAAAGAGGTGAGAGACAGCATCGCAAGGCAAACTGTACCTGATTGCCGAGGAAGAACTACGGAGGGAGAGTTGTGGAGGGAGAAGGGATGGGGGGCGGGGAAGGAAAGTTGAGAGGAAGAGGAGGGGAAAGAAAAACAAGAAAAACATTTATGGGATTAACAGTGCAATAATCATGAAAACTGTTAACTGCAGGGAGTTAGAAATCCGTGGGGTTTATGCTATCTGGGTGTCAGACAGACGCTTGGGGAGGCTGGGGCCGGTGCAGCCGGCGCAGGGTGAGCTCCGTGGCTCGGCTCCTCCCAGTTGGAGCATCGACCCCGAAACCAGCGGGCAGGAAAGCGGGAAGCTCCGCTGCCAGCTCGTTCCACCAGTTCACCTCGGTGAACGATCGGAAACGTCAACAGCCAGCCCGTTACAAAGAGATTCTTTAAGGAAATCCTTCTCCCTTCTTCGGGAGCGAGCTAAGAAAAACACAGGCGTAAAAGTACACTCATCGGCGAGGAAAAGTTCAAGGGCGGCTGCCGCCGGCGTGAATGCGGCGTCTGACGGGGCCGGCGGGGCGGCTGCCCCACAACAGGGCCACTTTTATGCTCTCCTGCTTTGGGGAACGCCCTGGGGCGAGGACGGCGCTGGGCAAACACGGCCCGGTCACCTCCGCCAGGAGCCGGAGGACGAGGTCTCCGTCCCAGCCAGGGGAGCCCAGGGGGGTCTGTGTCCCTACCCCGACACCAGGCTGGGCACCCCAGCGGCGGTCCCTCCCCGGGTGGGAAGGGGAGCGGGGTCTGTGCCGCCGGGGCAGCGTTCGGCCACCTGTGCCTTACCCGGTATTTGTTCTCGCCGATCTGCTCCACTTGGAATCTCTTGGCACACTTGCACTGGGCCACTTGCCTGGTGACCTGCCATCATCAATGAGAGAGGTAAGGGACCAGGATTTTGGGAGTCTCTCCCATTACACGCAGCCCTAAGCAGCCCTTCCTTCAAAAACACGGCAGGCACTGGTGGTACCAGTCAATTATTTTGGCTCACCACCACCGCAATCCTTTTTCTTCCCCCTCCTCCTCATCTTCCTCACCATCAACCCACGGCGTGGGCCACCCCAACAGCCCCAAACACCCGTGTCCTTCAGTGCTTCACCTCATCTTCGATCTTGTCAGCATCAGTGGTGGGGCGGTAGGCGTCCTTGTTGGGATGGAGAGCAGCCACAAACTCATAGTAATCGATGTAGCCGTCGCCGTCACGGTCAAAGATGTCGGCCACCGCGGTCATCTCCAGCTTCGTGGTGGGGAATTCTGGAAGGGGAGAGGAATGAGCAACCGATGAGAGGACCTCACTCACGGATTGGGTTGAAGACTGTGCTCGGACATCCCCAGCTCTCTTGAGCAGGGACAACCTCTCGTCACCCCGAGGTGGCTGTTTTCCAAGCTCGTTTCGGGCAGGCAGGGACTTACTAGAGGCCAGGATGCCATCGATAAACTCCTGTCGAGTGATCTTCCCATCTTGGTCTTTGTCGATGCGCCGGAAGAAGTCCATGACGCGGGATTTCTTGTGGTTCATCCAGCGCATGTACTTCTTCCGCCAGACGTCGAAGTCGAAGTTCGCAAACTCCTTCAACTGGAAGGAAACCCAAGAGAGTCAGCACGGGAAAATCCCCGACGGAGCAGCACCCCCGGCTCTACAGCACCCTAACCCACCAGCCTCCGGGGAGCCCGAGCTCCCGGCGCTGAGGCTCACCGCCCCCCCTCCCAGGAAGGTTTATGTGGGTTTATCTGGACGACCCCTGTTAACGAGAGAACCACTCAAATCCACTTCCCAGAACAGAAGGACACACAGCATCGCCGACAGCCACCACGTGGACCGCGCACCACGGAACCATCGCCACGGGATGCAGCACCCGCCGCCGTGGCACACGTACACACACGCAGATACCAGCTACCGGCACACGGACACACACACCCACCCCCCTATGTCTCTGCTCGGGCGACTGGGGACGGTTCCTCACCCAGGATTTCACCTAACGGCTCACCAGGCTCTGCCCGGGAGGATACCCACTGCTGGCACTGTTTTGGGCGCACATCTTCCCTCTCCCTTTCCGTCTAAGCAGCCGGGAAGGGATTTCTGGCTCATGTTCCAGGTAAGACGGCGGCTGGGGCACACCTCAGCTCTGCCAACTCTGGCACCTCGGCTCTGATGAGCCGCTCACCCTCCAATTTAAACTAATCCCTTTTTATCCCCCTCCTCGAAAAGGACCCCCGCGACCCCGCCAGCTAAAGCGGCTCTCAGCCAGGTAACGCCACAATTTTTAGTGCTTTTTTTTTTGGTGTGTGTCTTTCTTTCTCTAAACATTCTCGGAAGTGAAAGCAACAAAGAAAAAAAAACATTAATACGTATAAACTGAACTGACCTACAGCAAAAGCAACGAAAAACAAAAACACTCACTTCTGGGCATAGCTGCTTTGTTAAGCATAAATAAAAACAAAAATTCCATTAGATGTTTGGAAAAGATATAGACAGTAATTGTTAAACTAATTACTAGGAGCAAAGCAGGCCTGGCTGTCATTACCTCTACAGATACCGGCTGCAGGGGCACAAAGCAGTTCATTAATGTGCAGTTAATTACAGAAGGCACTTTTCAGCCTTAATATTTTAGGAATTATTTTTTTCTTTTTTTTTGGCATTTGCAGAAAGGCAGCAGGAACCGTCTGCAGGGGCTGTGCGATTCCAGAGGCAGCACTAATTTAAGATGCTTGTCGCACCTCTCCGGTGAGCGACCCCTGGCACCGCTCCCCCCCGCCAGCCCAGAGCACTCGGGGGCCGTTACCTCCTCCAGCCTGTCCAGGGCATCGTTGAGCTTTCGCTGTCGCTCCAGCGCCAGCAGCCAGACCTGCTGCCAGCGGGCTGAGAGCTGGTTTATCCGGGGGTTCTTTGTTTCCGACTGGGAGATAATGGGTATGCTGGGGGGAGCAGCCTGGCTCAAGGATTTTCCTGGAAAAAAGGAGAAAAGGACTCGGTTGAGGTGGTGTCCATGGGTTGAGCGAGTCCGAGCGGTTCAGGGAAGAGCAGCAATGAAATTGATTTTATTTTTCAAACAGAAAACCTCCCACGGCCTCGCTGGGTGCTCCCTGAAGGGACGCAGAGTCCCCAGGTGGGAGGACGGGGTGACGGATGGATCCACACCCAAACCCCGCGTGGCGCTCCCTTCACGCACGGAAATTCACGCTGGACTTTGGCTTCAGGACACAACGTTAAAGACGACCCCAAAACCTCATCACAAAGCACCCGCAGAGCGAAAGCGAAGAGCAGGGGCAGCACGAGCTCCCCGGCGCGCAGCACACCCCGGCACGGGCGCTCGGGCAAATGCCACCTGGATTTTCCCCTCCTGACAAATTCCAACCGCCTTCCTGGTGGCAGTCGATGCAGGATGCCTTGTTAATTGATAATCAAAGTTAATTAGTTTCCTAGGCATTTCATTTCCTCCCATCATAGCACGTTTCACCGAAAGCCACGTAGCGAGCGGAGACGTACTGTTGCCACGAGACTTCTCGATGAAGGGCCCGTGGGGGGGCTCGGTAGCCTTCCTCTTGTACGTCTTCGTCACCCGGTCCACGTCTGGCTGTTTCCGTGTCATCTCCTCCATAAACGACTGTCAAAACACAGAAGGGACATGAAAACATTTGCTGTTTCGAGCTGTTTTCTGTCTCCTGTTGCTCCAGATCCTCCCTGGGACATGCCAAGCCCGTAGCAGAGATGGGTGCGTTAAGCACTGGCCACGGGGGCTTGTGGTCAGGCTGCTGCTTGGGTCTGCAGATGCTGGAGTTCACCCCCCAGGGCTGGCTCTGCTCCCCGGTGACAGCTCCGCTTGGGTCACACGCTGTTTTAACAGGGACTTCCAAGAGAAGTCAATGCCTCTTCCATGGAGGGGCAGGAAAAGTCAACCCTGCCCCTCTCCCGAGTGCCCGCCGTGTTCGGCACCGGGCTCACCTGGTGTTCAGAGATGAGGGCTTTGACCTGCTCGATGTTTTGTGGCATGGCCTCCTGGTCCCGCTGGATCAGGGTCGTCTCAGCCCACTGGATCCAGGCCAGGAGCTCCTCCAGAAGCTCCGCGTTCGCCACCAGCTCGGAAAGCGCAGACTCCAGTCTCTGCTGGTGCTGCTTCGCCCACGTGAGAACCTGTTGGAAAGACAGAGACGACTGTCAGCCCAGCATGGGGAACCTGGGGCAGGAACCAACACCCCACGGCCATCCCTGGTGCTGTGGTGGCCACCACTGCCAACCACCATCAGCCTAGAACTCACCTCCTCGAACCTGGCTCGGATGATGGTGATCCAGTGTTTGACGGTGGTGATGCAGTCGGGATGGCAGGCGGCCAGGATGACCTCCCCCATGCCCACCGCCGCGTTCACGTCCGCTCTCTTCTCTTCCACTTTCTTCATGAACTCCTGAAAGGCCCAAGTGAATTATCTTACAATATCCTCCCCCCACAAATTCCCCTCGGGGCTGTGTTTTGGAGCTCCCCGCTACCTTGTGCGCGTCAATGAGGGACTGCAACGCCTCGGCATCGTCGGGCAGTGCCCCCCCGAAAGCGCAGGGACTGCTCTGCCTCCGAGAGCCACTCCAGCAGCATGTGCACGGCCGTCCGGAACTCCTCTGCCTGCGGAGACAAAAGCACAGGCGTGAGCCCTCCTCCTCCCGGAACGGGCCACTCCGTTCACCGCCGAGAGCTGGAGACACAAAGGGCTGAAAGGGACTTTAAAACCAAATTAAAACAGGGGATTTTAATCAAGGAGATCAGTCCCTGGCCAAAACCTCTTCTCTTGAGGTTTGTGTTGACCTCCCGGGACAAACCTGCAGCCCCAGCAAAGCTCTCTGGGACTGTTCCCAGCCCCAATCTTCTGCTCACCTGCTTCAAGGCCTGTTCCAGACGGGTTTGTTTGGACACGGACAACTTGCACACCGTGTCCCACCGGTTGCTCAGTTCCTGCAGCTGCACCTTCACCCAGGTCGTGTCATCCCGGCTGTTCTCAATGAGCTCCCGGCCGGAGCGCTTGAGCACCTGGACCGTCCCCGTGCGCTTCCCCAGCTCCTTCTGGAAGACCTGGATGGAGAAAGGGAAGATGATGAGTGGGGCCAGTCAGTCCCAGTTGGTTGTGAAGGGGCAAAAAACCAGGGGCACATCTGAAATAGTCTGTAACATGGGGTTTGCACCCACACCAGGGATCCACCACAACCTGGTGTGATGGCAGGGCGGGTGCGCAGGGAGCTCGACAGTGCTCAGCACATTTTGGTGAAAGTGCACATGGGCAGGAGCCCCAACTTTCCACCCTGGCAGAAGCGGTCGTGATATGGAGCGGGCCAGCTCCAGCCCAGGAGCTCTGGCTGCAAAGGCAGCAGCTGCCTTGAACGGAAGCCCAAGCCCTGTCCAGGGATTTCAGCATATGACCTCATCCAAACTCGGGAGCACCAGTCTCTAAGACATGCCGGAAAGAACTGCCAAGACCAAAGTTTATAGAGGACTAGAAATTCAGCCACCTTTTCAAAACTAAACCCTCCACAGATCTGTCTGACAGTGTCTTGGAAGAACAGAGCTCCAGCTCCTGTACCCTTCCCAGTAATGCCAAAGTTTCTTCCCACTTATTCGCCCTGGTTTTGCTCTCCTTGTCCACCGCAGCAAAGCAAAGCGGCGAGACATGTGGCTCTGCAGCAAGGCACCAGCTCCAGCTCCTCTGTTCTTTGGCTCTTGGGGAAGACGAGCCCCACTCACATCCCAGAAAAGAGCTGGAAAAGGTGCTCTCACCTTGTGAGCATCCATCAGGTTCATGACCAGATCCAGGTCACCGTGGACAGGCTGGTCTTCAGCCAACTGGGGTTCCACCTTGTAGAGCCAGTCCACCAAAGCCTGCAGTGCATCCATGAACTGGCCAGAGAACAAGAGGGCTTCTTCCAGCTTGTGCTGCCTGAAAAACAAACACCTCCGTGGACTTCCATGAATAAACTCGTCTCCATTTGTCATGTGCCAGTGACTTCCACCCCATGAAACCCCCTCCCCTTCTCTGCTCTCCACTTTGGTAAGAATCCTCGGCAAACGACCCTGTTGGTACAATGTTGGGGCTGGACTTACCTTTCCACGGATTTGCCGCACACCGTGTCCCACTTATCCCGGACTTCTCCCAGTAAATTGTCCAGCTTTTGAGTGTCATCTGCAAGCAAGGCTTTTTCTTTGAGGGCTCTGCCTGTTCTGATGGTGGTGTCGTAGACGGGCTGCTTGCCCCCCAGTGTCTTCTGGAACTCCTGGGAACCGGAGACAAAACAAAACTGCTTCAGAAAGCCTGGCCTTGGCTTTCTGAAGACACATGGTGCTTGCGAAGATCCCCAGTTGAACGTTCTCCATGGCAGCAGTAGGCACGGACATGCCTTTCCCCTGTCCTGATGGCAGAGGAGATGCTGCCCGGTTCCCCCTCCCAACACAGCACCATTCCACCCAGTGTCCAGCGCCCAGGTCTCACTTTGGCGAAGCTCTACCTTGTGTTTGGAGAGCTGGAGCTTGATTTTGTCGGGATCATTGGAAATCTCCAGTTCCGAGTCCAGGTGATTCTCTGCATCCTCCAGCCAATCAATCAGTTTCTTCCAAGCTTCGTGGAACTGCAAAGAAAACAGGAACAAGTCTGAAACTTAACGCTGGTGGTGTCCCCAGTCCCCTTCTGATTTTGGGACCTCCTGCCCTCCAAGGCTGGCCATACCTCGGGGTCTGTTGCACCCTTCCCATGTTTCTCACCTGTTTGGCTCGTTTCCTGGCATCATCAAGAGCCCGTCCCCGCTCCACCGAGCGCTGGACGACCTTCTCCCAGCGGGACTGGACGCTCACCAGCAGGTTCTTGATCAACACCACGTCCTGCTTTTGACTGAGGAACTTCAGCTGGTTCCCGGTTTGGTCTAGCTCGATGATCCGATCCCGATGAGCGTTCACCTCGTTGGCAAACACCTGTGAACAGCAAAGACATCCTCCCATCTGTAAGGGGAGCTGGATGTGCCTGAGAGCACGGGGCAGATGAGGTGCCACCCTTGCTCCCTCCATCCCGGGGAGCTGTCGGATGCTCACGGCACCGGTACCTTGTGCTCATCGATCTGGGCCAACACAGCGTTGAGGATGAGGCTGGCCGGGGGCGCGATGTTCAGGCTCTGCTCGGCCAACGTGAGCCAGTTGATGAAGTCCTGGAGAGAGTTCTGGAAGTCCGTGGCCAGGGCCAGCGCCTCCTCCAGCTTCGCCTGCCGCAGCGGGGAAGGAGAAAGGGAGGAGGGGAATAAAAAAACACAACATGGAGGGTGAGAGCTCACGATCTGTGGTTTTGCAGACAGAGGCAACCTTTGTGTCCCTGCCGAAACGTCCTTCTAACAGGAACCTCATCGCCTCGGCCGGGGAACGCGACTTGTTTACCAAGGGGAGGGGGTTTCAGTGAAAGCCACCGCTTTCTTTCAAAACAAGAATCGCCCCTGAAAGGGGAGACCTTCATCGGCACACGAGCAGCTGCGTCACCCTCAGCTTCCCGAGAAAAGGATCGCCATGGGGAGAGCGGCTCGGGAAATGAGGTGGATGGTATTTCGACGGTAACAGCTGCAGCACCGCAAATTTATTCTGGGCTGAGGCCACCGCGTCCCTTGTTTCATCTCATCGCCGGCCAAAAGCCGAGGACGGAATCGGCTCCGGGGAGGATTTGGCTCGCCGTCTCGCGGAGGACCAACAAAGCCTGCCTTTCAGAGCCACGCGGGGCTTCTTCCCACTTCTCCTCTAAATTAACCCCGAAGACAATTTTACTCCAATCTCCCATGTGACTTAACCAACTCTGACAACTAGAAAAAAACCCCAACAGCCTGATGCTCGGACAGCACCATGGGAAAGACAAACTCAACCAGTGCAACCAAGAGAAATAAAAAACCCCCATCTCATCCCTCCTCTCCATCCCTGATCCAGCCCTAATCGGCTCCATCCCTCACGGGAAAGGAGAGCAGCAAAGCAGGGAGCAACTGCTGTTGGAGCAGCCGCTGGGGCAAGGCTGGACAGCATCTCAACACTACCTTTCTCTCCTCCATCTTGGTGCTGACCAGGCACCACTTCTGCTCCAGCAGCGCTACGCTCTGCTCCGTCTTCGAGCCGGAGCCGGAGTCGTCGCGGTTCAGCAGCATCAGTCGCCCCTTGGCCAGCAGTTGGCTGTAGATGTCCTCCTTGGCTTTCAGCTGGCTGTACAGCTCCTACAAAGGAGGCACCACCAAAGCGTTAGACAAAAGGAAGAGCTCGGAGAGGGGCCACAGCTCGCGGCGACGCAGGGTGGAGAGATGATGAGGTTCAGGGTGGGCAGCACAGCGACAGCGGCACGTCGCTTTGAGCAGAGGAAGGTGGTTCAAGCATCACGATGCTTGTCCCAGGCACCAAAAGCAAAATTCGGTAAGAGAGACCAGAGGAGCACTACTCTTCCCATCAGGTAGAGGAGCAAGAAGCTTCGATGCTGACATTTGACAGACAGGAGCCCGCTGAATTCAAAGTATTTAAAATCTCTCCTAAGAAATTACCATGTGGGCATTGAGCTGTTCCCGGGCAGTTTCTGGCAGACCTCCTGTGGGTTTCGATGCCGACAATTGGCTCTCCATCCTCGTTAGCCACAGGAGGAAATCTTCAATCTCACCATGGAAACCCTGGGCCTGTTCGGGAACATATAATGGGCCCCGGATCAGATGACATCAGCCACCATTGATCGTGTGCCAGGGTTAACGCTGCGTTTGCTTCAAAAACCAGATAAAGAGGCAGAGCCGGACGCAGCAGCGCGTTAAGGAAGGTCACACATGGTACCTCCTTAGGCACACGGGTGGGCCTGGTCCCCGCCGTGCCCCTGGGCAGGCACCGAACCGCTCCGGGACAAAGAGTTAAATGAAAAACTGGCACAAAAAAAAATCCCAGCGTGTCTCTCTAACTCCTTCCCCCTTCATCTCCCCCCAAGGCACAGGGGCGAGCAGACCCTCCGCAGCTCCCCGTGGCACAGGTAGGGTACCCCCACGCTTCTCCCCGACCTGCTGGAGCGTGGACTGCAGCTGCTGCTCCCTTTCCTCCGTCTTCTGCAGCACCGACTCCCAGCACGAGTTCAGCTTCTCCAGGCGGCTGCGCAGGCTGCTGGCGTCGTCCCCCGCGCTCGACTCCAGCAGCTCATTGCCCGCTTTGTTCACGGTCTCCACGGTCGCTTGGTGGGCCAGGACGTCGTTCTTCAGCACCTACACGAGATGTGGTGGGCAAACGTTGGGGACCTCTCTAGAGCACCTCGTTAATTCCTGCCTGCTCTCAGGGACTTGAACCAACTCAAACCCTTCGTGGGAAATAAAATCCTGCAACCGGAATACGCGAAACACGGAGCGGGAGTACTCACGTGGTGCTTCGCGAGCTCAACCTCGATGACTTTTGGGTCTCCGTTGATGGGTTTTTGAGCGTCGAGCAGCTCCTCGGTGTGGGTCAGCCAGGCCATCAGCTCCGCCAACGCGTGCTGGAACTGGCCGAGCGCCAGGAGAGCGGCTTCTAACTTATGCTGCACAAGGACAGGGATGGAAACAGGAAAGTTTAAGTCGGGAAGGAGGGGGAGCATCCCAGCGAGTTTCAACCCCACACTTGCCCAGATCTTCTCTCTACCTGTCTGTGAGCAATCTTCTCGCCCAAATTCTCCCAGAGATGTTTCAGCTCTGTCAGTGGTTCCTTTATGATGTCTCTGTCTGTCTCATCTGTAGCTTTTTTAAGCATCAGTTCACCTTGGTGATTAAGCTTTTCCATCTCAATCTGCTGCTGGTAAACCTCCATTTTAAACTCCTGCCAAAACAAGCGGGACAAAAACCAGGATGAATCACTGGAGCTCCAGCCCTGTGAGGCAACACGAGCGCTGAAGGAGGGGTCCCGCTCCGCCAATGTACCTTCATCTCGTTCATTTGCTCCTTGACTGTGTTGAGGTCGGTGCCGACGGGTGACATGTTGCAGAGTTTGATGACAGCGTTGTCCAACCAGTCGAACATGGCCTGAAACGAGCACAGACACCGTTAGCGACGGCAGCGTTCTGCTGGTGGCCGGCCGGGGAAGCAGGGCAGGTGTCTCCAGCTCCCCATCACCACGAAACTTTGCCGAGCGGCATCTCTGCCCTAAAAGACAGTGCCCGCTTCTGCAAGCTCCTTCCTCCCCGCTCCTTCCTCCCCGCTCCTTCTCCCAGCAGAAGGACCTAAGGGTAGCGAAGCTCATCCTGCTGATTCGCGCAGAAACCAAGAAGGGTTTGGGAAAACAAACGCTTTTGGTTGGAACTAGATGATCTTTGAGGTCCCTTCCAACTCTCTAACCGTTCGAATCAAATATCTGCTCTTCTGTGGAGCTGGTTGTTGAGCTCAGGCTCTATCAGAGGCTGCAAACGCTCAGCCAGGAGATGCTTTCCGCTTTGCATTAGTGCAAACCCCAGTACAACACCAGGAAGAGGGTCTGCAGTGGTGTTGCCAAGGTCTACCCACTCCACGCAAACAGCCCTGCTTCTTACTTGCAGCGTATCTTGGTATTGCACAGCCGACTGCATGGCTTCTTCCAGCTTTTCAAGTCTTTCCTTCCACGTTTTGTTCAGGTTTTCCCACGCGTTGTTCATCTGCGGAACACAAGATTGCCCACAAAATTCGTTAAGCTTTCCCGCCAGAGCTCCCACTCGCTCCTACCTGATTTTATCTGAAGGAGAGGCTGCTGCTTCTCCTACCTCATCAATGCTCTTCTTCACTTCTGGTTTCTCAGTTTCGCCACAGGCAAAAATTAAATCAGTTCCAAGGAGGCGGATGAACTCCAGCTCTTCGTGCAACCCATCCGTCTCCTCTTTAATGGTCTGCATGTGACACAGTGACAGAAGAAAAACGTGTTATTATTAAAGGCTCTTCCAAAATCGTCCTATGAACCAGTGGGAGAGTCCTTCTGCTCCGGTGCCTCACACCCTGGCCGACAGGACTGGGTTCCAGAGGGAGCAGGTGGCCGTCCTGCTCACTGGCACGGCCACCACTGACTCGCTCTGCTCCCACCTCTGGCTTGGGGAAAGGAAAATAAGAACATCTGCATTTAGCCCGACGTGTGTCCGAACCACCCGCCTGAAGATGCTGTTTACAAGAGCTGCACTGTTTACAGGAATATTTTGTCAATATAGGAATTAGTTTTTGAGGCTCCAAAGTCGCAAACCAAAGCTGGAACAGTTACAAAAAGGAAAGAGCAAGGACCAACTTAGCAAAGCATCAGGAAACATCCCTGCTCCCCAAGGTCCAAGTCAATCCACCTGAAGTGGATTTCACCGCTTATGTGAAACAACCAACACCGCACAAATCCGACCCCGGCCTGCTTTACACTTATCTCCGCTCTAACCAAACTCCAAACATGCGCTTCCCACGCTGGACACGGCTCAGCTCCTCCGACTGCGGCTGGGAGCAGAGCCCTGCAGCCTTCACATCACTCAAAAGGAGTGGGCACACAACGCTGACCACGTGCTTGGTGAGTTTCCCAAACCAGGAGCAGATCCACCTCTGGCCATGGTCAAATCTGAGATCTGTCCCAGTTCAGCTTACAAGCTGGGTGCAAAGCTCCTTACACGGTACCGTCCCCTGGTCCTCACCTCTGCTGCCTCCACCTGCTGCTTGATGATGGAGGGGTCAATGCCTGGGCTCTCCAGGTCGTGAACAATGTCCTGCGTGTCTTTGATGGTCGTCAGGAGGGCTGCCATGTCGTACCAGAACTTCTCTGCAAGCTCCAAGACATCAAGGAACTTCATTTCACGTTCCTCAGCCCGAGCTTTGATGTCTTCCCAGAAGAAGACCATCTGATCCAACTTATCCTGGATTACTGAGAAAAGGAATGAAAACATTTATTGAAGAAGGAAACGTTTTTACAACTCAAAAGCATTCTGCAAACACTTTCCACTTAGAAACAGTCAACAATTATTCAAATGGGAATTAAAGATGACCAGGACTATCAGAGCATTAACTTTGAGAGATACTGGGGAACATGAGAAACTCCAGCTTGCAGAAGTAAAGCCTTTATTTATGTGCAGGCAAGCTCAGGGCAAATTTCCCCACACACTCTCCTCCAATGAACCTCTGTTCCGGCCACCTCTAGCGTGAAGTCTACTTTCACCCAGTCCATGAGCTGGCTGTTGAGCTGCCAAGAAAGGTGCCAATTAGTGTCAATTGCGTTGACAGGTCTTTTTGTGCTGAGGATGTTCCTTCCCTCCATTAGATGCTGAATCGACACCAATAAATCATTTCACAGGGGCCACCAACAGTTGCCACAAGAGACCAGCTCAGGGTGAGGGCTCAGCTTGGCTGAGCTGAAACCTCTGTCTGAGTAGCCACAAATACTTCTTTATCCTCTGGCTGATGCCACCCTGGCTGCTCCAGATGGAAGCAAGCACCAGGGATCTTCATACAGAGGAAGCATCTTTCCTCCTAAGGCCAGGAGACCCTCTGAAACAAATGCCCAGGACATCAAAGCCTCCTCAACCGTGATGGAGCCATGGTTTGGGTAGGAGAAGCTGGGCAGTGCTACCAGCCCAGCCAGCACCTCCTCTTAAATCCACCCCCGGCGATACCTTTTGCTGCCAGGTCCTTGTCCGTTCCCTGCGACCGGCCGATCAGCTCCTCCCCGCGGCGTTTCAGAGCCTCGAAGGAAGGTTGCAGCTTCTCCAGCTCCACGCTGGCGTTTTTGTTCTCGCTGATGCACTCCCGGATCTTATCGACCTCGGCGGGGATGAGGGGCGGCACGCGCAGGCGGGAGGATAAGGTCTCCAGCGTCTCCAGCATGGGCTCGATCTTATCGTGGAACTGGAGGAGAGCAAGTCCGTTAGGGCGGGCGAGAGGACGTTAAGCAACGCCGCGTCGCTCCCGGCGCGTGCAACAGCCCAGCGGCCTCTCGGAGAGGACAAATTCCCTGCGACAGCGAGGAGACCCGCAGCTTCCTGCTGCCCCTGCATCCCTCTGCCGCCAACCGCCCCGGGCTGCACCAGCTCCAACCACACGTCAGCCATAATACGGCAGCCGCGAACCGAACACGGCGGCGTTTGTCACCGGGTTCAAACTCTGCCAAATTCACGTTTCCGCCCGCCGTCCCGCTTCTCGCGGGCGGGCGAGAAAACCCCGTGCTGCCCATCCGAGCGCCCGCGCGAAGCCGCTGCTGGAGAAGGGCCCGTGTTTGGTGCCAACGGGAATCTCCGCTTGGTGCAACGGCAGCAAGAAAACCACCCCGGTGGGGTCGGCGGGAGGTGGCACGCGCACGGGCAGCGAGGTGCCACGGGGCTGGGGCTGACACAAGCAGAACCAGAAAGCCAAGAGTGAGAGAGGCAGGGGGTCTAGCAGGGTTGTTGTTATTATTATTATTATTATTATTATTGATATTATTATTATTATTGTATTTTTTTCTTTTCAGAAAAAGTCAACTTTGGCCTTACAAGATCCCAAACCGCCTCTGCTGCTGAGGACAGCTCCACGCTCGGGCTGCCAGCCCCGGTCCCTCTCCGCAGGACACCAGCGCTGGTGTTTCCCAAGTCCCAGGCTCCGAGAGCGGCGAGGAGAGGGGCTCTGGGCTGCCAAGCGGACCGGGAACGCACCGGCTCAGCCAACAAGCAGGAGCAAACTGGCAAGCCCAGCCTAGAGCAGAAAGCTCCACGCGTGGGGGTAAAGCACTCCGCAAGCGAAACCTCTGCTTTGCAGGAAGCATTCCCAGCGGAAGCTGGCCGAGACCAGGCGGCAACGCAACCAAAGCCATCTCCAAAAGGTGATTTCAGGCCCCCGGAGTTAATTTTTAAGCATGTTCTGCTGAGCTGTGCACGGAGCAGAAATAAAAGTCTGGGTGTAAAAGGGAATCAGCCCAAAGAAAGAGCGTAAAGGACCATGGGTGGTGGTTGGGGCTTACCTCCGTGATCTGCAATGGTGGGGCGCAGTCAACACAAGAATGAAATGGGACCATGTGGGGAGGACGGGCACAGGCAGCAACACACACAGATAACACATTCCACAATGGGAGTGAGAGATGAGACGGGAGGGGGGGTGTGGGAGGGGGAAAAACTCGGAGTTAATACAAGTGCAAACCAAGAGAAGTGACTACACAATACAGGAATAAAAAATAAAAACAAAACCAAACACCCAGACATGACAAAAAACCAACTCTGCTACGGTAACACGGGGTGAAACGAAACGTAGTCAGGGGTCATGAACCCTCATGGGCAGAAACTCTTCGTGCCCGTTCTGGACTTTAGCACCTACAGTCTCTGCCCCTTTCACATCTCTGCTCCTGTGGTCACCGAGATGCCCAGACCTGGGAGACGACCGTTAACTCTCCCATACACCGGATCCGGTGGCCGTTGGCCACACGTGCAGCTTATCAGAAATGAAACTTATCTCTCCAAGCTCTTTAAAGAGGCTCTCTGGGGCCCTTCCAACCTTGGGCGGATGCCAAAACAGCCCCTTTGAAAGAGCATCGTTATTGAGGCTGTAAAAATTTATTACCCTATTTACTATGTCAAGATTCCAACGCCTTCGCCCCTCCTTCCACAGCCAGCGCTGCGCCGCAGGAAACTACCCTGGAGGTGTCTGACCACGTCGTGCCTTGTAAAGGTTTTTATGATCACAACACTCAGAATAAAAACCACGTTTCAAAGCACGCGGCTTCCCCAGGGGACTGCGACGGGAAGACTCGGGCTGCTCCGCACCCCAGCGTTACCTGGGTGGACTGCGAGACGGCTTCGTCGAGCGCCAGTGCCCGCTGGCACACCTCCTCCTTGATTTTGGCATACATGGCCTCGGCCGTTGAGTATTTTTCCTGCACCATCTCCCCTTCCTCGGGGTTGAGGTCCTTGAGCTGCGGTCCGATTTTCAGCAGCTTGTCGATGTGCGGCTTGTGTTCCGCGATGGACTCTCTCAGTTGCTAAGGGCATAGAGGTGGGGGGGAGAAAAAGACATTTATTCAGAAATCTATGGAAAGTCCCTGCTTATTTATTCCATGCAAAACTCCAAGAGCGACGACGGTATCTGGTAGTCAGCTCGTGCTGTGCATTTCTTGACCCCAGCATCTGCCAAGCACATGGCACTCGGCTCTTCCTAACATGGCCACAGCTCTGCACGCGCCGGCACACCGCCCGGCACGGGTCCTTCCCCGGCACAGCCAGCTCCTGCCCCTCCCCACGGAGGACGCCACTGAGAAAACCCGCTTTGCAGCTCTCTGCCCTAAAAGCACAAAGCAGTTTTTCCCTGCCACAATCGGGCAGGAGATCCGGAGGCAGCCAGGCTCCCTTGGGTGCAATCCGTATTTTTGTTACGAAGTGCTCACATGGAACTAGTGATTTCCACTCATGGCACACTTGTATTACATAGGCAAGATCTCCAAAAAGAAGAGAATGGGGGGAAAAAAAAAAAAAAGAGAAAAATTCAGAAAAAAAGGCACTCTCGCCCCTGCAAACGAGTGCTTTGTCTCCGTTTAAGGCAGAGGAACCGATGGCACGGGAGATGGAAACGCCACGTCCTCGTACCCTCATGTCCTCCTGCTGCTGCTTGAGCTGCTCGTGATCGATGGCTGGAGGGGGCAGCTGGGAGAGGAGGGTCTGCGTCTCCTCGATCCACGGCTTCAGCTCCTCGTAGGTCTCCCAAAACTGGTTGACCAGGACCTGGGCACGCTCCAAGCGAGCGTAGCGCTCCGAGTTGAGCTGGCTCACGGCTTCGTACTGCTGCACCAGGGACTCGGTTTTCTCCTAAAAAATAAAAATAAAAAAAATAGAAACGAGAGGGAGGAGGGTTAGCGAGGGATGGAAAAGGGGCTCAGGAAAAGCACGCTGCGAGCTGGAAGCACCGTTAGTGGCCTCTCCACGCGCACAAGCTGCAATTCCAATTAAAGCAGCCTCCAAAACCTCTGTTATCCCCCTCCCCATCCCCAAACACCGCAATAAAAATATGCAATAAAAGAGAGTAATAAATGTAAAGAGATTTCTGCTAACGCTGGTGGGAATTACTGAAGTCGGAGGGATTTTAAACTACTTCAGCCTGTGCAAAAGTGGAGCCTTCGCCTCTCCCCCCTCCCCGCTGTAGGAAATAGCAGGGGGAGGCTCACCTGGAGAACAGCTTTTTGTTCCTCCCCGCACGTTCCGAAGATCTCATTGCGCTGCTCGAACAGCTCATCCATAGAGTCTTTGTGCCGAATAATGTCGATGGAAAAAGCCTGCAGAGAGGAAACGTCCAGAGAAAGGAAAGAAATCAGAGCTGAGCCCGACCTCTCCCCCCAGCCCATCCGGGGACCCTCCTGCCCGTGCCCGCTGGAGCGGGCGGCGGAGCTCAGCGCCGCAGAGACCGTGCGAAACTCAGCACAGGCGTCCTGCAGCGCACTGAAAATCTGGCTGGAAATGTGGATTATTGCATGTTTTTCTCATGACTCATCTGCATCAACCTCTCTCTTTCAAAGGCCTCAAAAAAGCTCTTAAAATGAGGTACAAGTCAACTTCCACACCCAGGGTCCTCACCGGAGGAGAAGCTCCACCGTTCCTTCGTTAGCGAACACATTAACCCCCCCAAATGATGCTCTCCAGAACTGCATCTACCAATAACTTTGCCATTCCCAAGGTCCACGCGATTAACAGCAGGAAGCCAAACGGAGCTCAATTTAACTTAACACTCAACGGTTCAGTCCCCCTCCCCTATAACAACGTCTTAGTTTTCTTTTTTTTTTTCCCTAAAACCCAACCCCACTAAGCCTGTGCGCTGCTCCGATTGCCGAGGCTGGTGAGGGATGAAAAGGGCCGTTTATTTAAAGTGCACGTTCTTTCAGGCATGAGCTCATCTCAAAGATACAAAAAAAAAACACCCCAGTGTCTCTTTGTTCCCCGTCTGGCTGCCGGGAAGGAAACGAGGAGTCCCCCACTGCAAGGAACAATGAGCAAAAAGCAAATGGAAAAGCACCCTCATTAATCAATATATACATTTCTCTAAACCCCTCCCGCTGCCAGCACCGGCAAGACCCAGAGCTCGCGCCAGCGGCTGCAGGAAAAACCTTCGGAAGGAGCAGCTCTTCCAAGGGGAGTCCAGGCAAGAGCACTTGGAAAGCCCTGAATGACTGGAGAAGAGAAGGCTCCAGAAGACCTTCTAGCATCTTCCAGTACCTGAAGGAGCTACAAGAAAGTTGGAGAGGGGCTTTGGACAAGGGCGTGGAGTGACAGGACAAGGGGCAATGGCTTTAAACTGAAAGAGGGCAGATTTCGATGAGATCTAAGGAAGAAATTCTTCCCTCTGAGGGTGCTGAGACACTGGAACAGGTTGCCCAGAGAAGTTGTGGCTGCTCCGTCCCTGGCAGTGTTCAAGGCCAGGTTGGATGAGGCTTTGGGCAACCTGGTGTAGTGGAAGGCGTCCCTGTCCATGGCAGGGAGGTTGGAACTGGATGATCTTCAAGTTCCCTCCCAACCCAAACCATTCTATGACCATGCAAAGGTTTCGACTCCTACAAATGGACAGGAGGCTTTTTCCTTCAGAAACCCAACACTTCATTTCTCTAAATCCTCTCTCTCCCTCATTTTTTCCTTTTACTTGCCAAGGACAAGTGCTGTACCTCTCCTGGTGCTCTGGGCTCGGCGACATGAACCCCAGAAGCCTCTCCAGTGTACAGCTGCCCCCGCTGACCCCCAAACCCAGTCCATCACCCAAACCACATCCCTCCTCGCTGCCCACCCCGTCCCCCCCCAGCAGTGACTGCGCACGTACCTTCTGCACCTGCAGCTGAGCCGTCGTCTGGTCTTGCTCCAGGCGGATGGGACCGAGAGCCATCAGCTTCCGCTTGGTCTCCGCCACCCAGGCCAGCTCCGCGTCGGCCGCCTGCTCGTACTGGCACACGGGAGAGGACGGGCAGCACAGGTTAGCAACGGGCAGTGGGGACGGAGCACGCGGAAAACCAGGAGCCACGGTGGGACCCAGCGGGACACGGGGGGCGAACGCCTCACCCGGGCGTGCGGAGGTGGGAGGGGAAGGGGACGTTGGGGCAGACGTGGGTTTCCGACTCCGCGCTCCCCTCCCAGAGCAGTGGCAGCCCCTGTCCCGCAGCTGGCGGCTGCCACAGGTGGTTTTGGGGCACAGAGCGTGCCCCCAGCACAGGTGCTCGACCTCTCTCTACACCCTGCCTGCCCACAGGGAAAGACACCTCCATTTCCCACGATCGCTTCGCTCGCGCGCTCAGCTTCGTGGCGTCGGCGCTCGAAGCCAGCGAGGGCAGTGACTCACAGCACTCCGGTCCGTGCAGAACAAGCCCTTTCTTTCAGAGGACTGTTCTCCTGGAACAAATCCCCACGCTGTCTCAACAGGGGATGACGTTTTTCCAGGGCTGAAAGTCACCTGTCATCGGTTTTACACCGTCTACATCTCCCACCCGCCGCGGTGCTGCCCTGGCATTGTCCTGTCGCAGCCACACGGAACGGGACGGGTCAGAAACCAGCCCCGCTACCACACGCCGCTGGTGGGGTCCATTTGTTTCTTGGCGTTCCCGATGGGATTCAGCCCTCCTGTCGGGACACACTCGCTATCCCCCCCACTGCTGTCACACTGCACGGGCTGGGGTGGTGCTGAGCTGCTTGCTCCTGCTCTGCTGAGAAAACCCATCAGCTGCTGTCGGGGTTACGAAATTACCTGTTGGGATCTCTGAATGGCAGCATCGATCTCCTCCACCCTCTGCTTGACGGTGTCGCTGACCAGCTTGTAGCGCTCGTTGGTGTCTGACACGAGCTTATCCAGCCCTTCGCGGGCTCGCCAGGGAACCAGCTCCAAGAGCGCTCGGCTCACCTCGTTCACCGTGTCCAGGACCAGTCGGTGCTCCATCACCTCCTTCTTCAGCTCCTATGGAAGGCACCCATGGACACATGTCCTCCTCAGCTCTCTGCAGGTGACATCCCTCTCCAGCTCCTCCCCAGCCTCTTGAAACCCCTGCCTGCTCCCATCCTCGCGTCCCCGTCCCTTGGGTGCTGCTCCACCAACCCCCTCACCTTCTGCCTTTGCTGGAACTGGGGTATCTGCTCGCCGGCGGGGGACTGGCCCCCGCTGGAAGCCAACTCCTCCTCCACTTTGCTCATCCAGCCGGTGAGCTCCTCGTGCGTGGACTGGAACTTGGTGGCCAGCTGCCGAGCCTGCTCCAGCGTGCGCAGCGCCTTGGAGCTGGCGGCCGTGATGTCCGAGTAACGGGTCTTAATCCCGTCCAGCTTCTCCTGGATCAGCAGCACCTCCTCCCCTGCGAGAGAGCAGCGAACGGTGCTGGGCTGGGGGGGCTGCAGGGAGGTGTACGCAGCCACCTGCCCTGCCCACCCCCCATTTTAAATAGCTAATTTCAGTCTCACTCTTCTTTCTATCAGTGCAACTTTGCAGCTTATTTTCACAGCCAGGAAGCTACTCTTGGAGCAGACGTTTTCTACCAGCCAGCGTAACGCCCGCGTCCTCCCCGGGAGCGGATGGCAGCGTGCTGCCAAGCCTGCCCTTGCCACAAGCCCCAAAGCCACCAGAACTCAGTTCTCGACTAAGGTGCCACAGCTCCAAGAGAAAACTTCCAGTTGGCCTCTTTACTGCTTTTTCCAACAGGAAAAGAAACCACAGGCCAAATTCTTTGTAATCGCTCTTCCTGCTCCGCGGCTCCCACAAGGACAGAGCTCCGTCCATCTGCTCCGAGCAGACCTGCTCCGAAGGAAACGCATCGCCCCGACCTTTCTTCCCACTCACAAACACAAACTCACACCCACGTGACAACAGCAACAACTGCTCGGTATGGGAAAGCAATATTAGGAAAGGGCCGGGGTGTATTTTTAACCTCTTTCCATGGGATTTAGCAGCTGGACGCAATGAGAAAACCCTCCCTCGCGTCGCGGGGCTGCTCACGTCGGCGGTGGGAACCACCCGCTCCCGAAGCTGCGAGGTTGATGCTCGGGGTTTACTAAGCTGGAGAGCTCGTGGCTCAGCACCCACGTCTGGATGCAAAGCAGCTACTTTGGGAGTATCCCAAAGGAAATTAGACCTGAGGGAGAACAACCTCCCCCGAACAACGTATCCCTGTAGAGTATGGACTTCCCAGGGAAGACCACGTGGAGGACGGGGGAGCTTCCCAGACCCCCACATTGCCCAGAGCGTGCCCAGATCTTCGAGTTACCTGTGGTTTGCTTCAGGAGAGCTTGCCCATTTCTAATGGCTTGGTCCACGTTCTTCTTCCTGTTCACAATTTCCTCGTTCAAAGCCTGCAGGGAAAGGCAAACTGAAGTTACCCTTCTGCGGGCAGGTCCTGGCGTCCTGCCGGCCCGAAATACTACAGCAGAGCACGAACTGCTCCTACTGAGCACGGGAAGGCTGGACAACAGACCTGATACCCTGTCCAGTCAACCTTCTTTTATGGGACTTACTGGGACTTCTGGGACCCAAAGGCTCAAATCTTAGAGCAAATCCATCCCAACCCGCTGGATATGTGTTACTGGAGAACTCGCCCTTGTCTTAGACATAACCTCACTCTTGAAAAGAGCTCGCCCGGGCCCTGGGGAGCGGAAGCAGACAGCTTCTTTGGTGGCCAGCCTGGCTCAGAAAACCCACCAGGCTTTTCAAGTTCTCATTCTTGGAAACAGTATCCAGCTTTCTAAAGGCACGGGGTGGCCAAGCTTGCTCAGACATTGTTCACAAAGCAAACGAATCATTTGAAGTTTCTCCCCCGGGAAACCCGTTTTTGGGGCCACGATTATTGTTTTTTAACACGTCAAATCTCTTTACACTTCTCCAAGCCTAGAAGGGAACCAGCAGCGGAACGAGCTTTGCGCAACTCGAGTCAGACCAGGAAACGAACCCCAAAACCAGATAAACCCAACCAAATAAACAACACAAACATGGAAGAAAACGGAAAATACCAGCTGGTCGGCATGCTGCTTCTGCAGGACGTCCCGTTTGTAATCCTTTACGGATACCGAGCCGAGCTTGTCCTCGACCTCAGCCAGCCAGTTGAGCACTTCCACCTCCTCCTCCCCAAAGAGCCTGGCGTTAGACAGCGCCTGATCCAGCAGCGCTGCCTTCCGGCAGCACCGGTCGTGGACCTCGCCGTAGCGGCTCCGCAGAGAGTCAAGCTTCTCTGCCAGCAGCCTCCGCTCGGCGGCACAGCTCAGGGAGGAGAGGGACTGCCCGACACCGACCGCCCGAGACACGTCGGCCGCGTGGCTCTCTATCTCTTCCTCTAGAGCCTGAATGCCGGGAGGATAAAACGGACAACAGAAAGGAAAATGAGTGAAAAAAAAAAAAAAAAAAAAAAAAGGATTAAACAAAATAATTAAATAAACAAACATAAAAGGGGAAACGGAAACAATGAAGGCAACTGAAGGGATGAAGGAGACACAAAACCCACCCGTGAAAGGGCAAACTGCATCAAACTCAAAAAGGTTTAAAAGGAACACAAGGACAGGGATGGTTTTTCTAGCCAGAGCCAGATGTGTTCGCTGCGAGGACGTCAGATTTTAGTGGTTACCCACGCTGGTGGGTTAGGGGTTTGCAGCCTTTCTCTGGGTAACTCCTCAATACGTGGTCGGGCCAAAAACCTCCTCGCCGTGGCAGAAACAGCCACCTGAGCGGGACCCAACACCAACCACCTCCACCAGCAGCTCCTGCGCACGCAGGGTCCTACCTTGTGGCGACTGATCTGCTGCTGGATTTTGGCAGTCTGGGTACCGATGGGCTCTGAGTTGGCCAGTTTCTTCTCCGTCACCGACAGCCAGTCCGACACGGGCTCTGTGGTTTCGTGGAACTGCTTTGCCAGGACCAAGATGTCCTCCAGCTGCTTCTGCCTATAGTAAGGACATAGTAAAACACTAAGGAGCTGCTCCTCATTGGAGCCAGGCATGGGAAACAGCTTTGAGCAATGGGAAGAGGGAACTGAAGCAGCCCTGTTCGGTGCAAGGGTGATGGCAAAATAAGCTTTTTCCTGCAGCTGTGCTTTTAGGGTCTCGTTCACCCCCGGGGAAGACGGCAGAAAGGCTTCCCCGTTGTGTTGCTTTCCTTCCATTCCCATCACAATCTTGGAGATCATCCAATGTGCTCAGCTCGTGGCTGGGCTCTCGGCATTTCAGAGCCGCTGAGCTCCTGTTCAAGGACAGCCCAGCACTGGTACAAGTCCTAGATGGACAGTCCATCTAGCTGGCAGTGATTTAAAACACTGGGAGGTCAAATCTGGCCCTCAGAAGTGACTCTGTAACCTCAAATATTAGCTTACGTAGCAACAAGCGACTCATAAAGGAGACTCAGGCAGCAGAAAGGTGTCAACAGGATGCTGCTGCTAAAGCTAAATGTTAATGCTTAAAAGAATAAAAATAACACCCATCCCCTGCAGGGAAATTATTTAATCTGAGCTCTTCCCTGCCATTGTAAACCACCGCTATCAACTTCAGCTCCCCAAACAGCCTTTGATTTCTCATGTTTTCCAGCTGTTTCCACGTTTCCAGGATGCATCCGCACAGAAATCTCCGCCAGCTCCCCCGGTGCTGTAACCCCGAGCTCCAGGGCACCACCAGTTGCTGGACGAGCTGGCCTTGGGTTTTTGGCTGGCGGGACAGACTCTCTCACCTGCCGGCCGCCCGGCCCAGCAGCCCTGCCCAGCGGCGCTCCAGGCTCTCCAGCTGGCCCACGATCTTCTCCCGATCCCCGGGCTCGGCCGACTGTGCGATCCTGCCGCCCTCCGCTTGGATCATCTCAACGGTGGCTTTGCGATCGTCCAGGAGTCGTTGGAGGAGCTTTAGCATCAGCAGTGAAACAAAGGAGGATAAAAGTTACCAGATCGGATCAGCAGAACCTCTTCTAGCCCTCCGAGACAGCAAATCTCTAATTGTGGCTGAAAACTGCCGTAAGGACGGGGCTGAGACCGAATCCAGCCCAGCAGGACAGCCTCTGCCATCAAAACCAGTTCAAAAAAGAGAATAATACTATAATAATATGCTTTAACTTTTGGTCAGCCCTGAAGTGGTCAGGCAGTTGGACTAGATGATCATTGCAGGTCCCTTCCAACTGAAATATTCTATTCTATTCTATTCTATTCTACTCCATTCCATTCTACTCCATTGCATTCTACTCCATTCCATTCTACTCCATTCCATTCTACTCCATTCCATTCTACTCCATTCCATTCTACTCCATTCCATTCTACTCCATTCCATTCCATTCCATTCAAGATTCAAAGCACTTCTATGCCAGAGAAGTTTTCAGACGCTTTCCCGTCATCCCCCTCAAACTTATCAAGATCAAGCTTTTAACTTTCACTTTAAATAAATTTCCTCTTCAAAGTCTCAGTACGTCAGACCAAGTCCCAGTAAGAATTAATTTCTAAAACGTTTTACCACGACCACACTAGAACTTTCATCCGCCCGCTGATGAGGGCAGGCGCCGGCCCGGGCTGTTATCTCTGCAAACACCGGCACGCCTCGGCTCCGCTCTTACGGTTGGGACATTCGTTTTGTCCAAATACCCAACGCGGTACCTACAACGCCAGCTTGCTCCTGACGCAGCGGAATTACCAGCACGAACAAAACGTAGGGCTGGAAAAACACGGCCGACCAGCGAAACCAGCAGCAAACTTCAAGAGGCAATGGGACAACAAAGTAACGCTGGTGATTTAGATGATGGAGATAGCGAGTGTGGGCAAACGAGCCGCCTGCTTCTTACATTAGGATGTGGGGAACCAGAAGATCCACCGTGGAAGAAGTAGGCTTGTGGACATCCCAGTCACCCTTTATCTGTTACAGTTGGACCCCCAAAACACTGTCTGGCTGTCCGAAGCTCCCCCTCCCATCAAGCCAACCCTTCCCCTGTGCTTGCTCACCTTCTGCTCCTGGATCTGGGCTTTCACCACCTTGTACTCTGCAGAGGGAGGTTTCTGGTTGGAGATGAGCTCCTCGGTGTCTGTCAGCCAGCTCAGCAATGGCTCCAGGGCATCCTGAAACTTCCCGCAGTGCAACAGGGCCTCTTGCAGCTGAGCAACTCTTTGGGCCACCTGCACCCCAAACACAACCCCACTGAACGGTCAGGATGGTGATGCACCAACGCTGGAGCCTCAGCTCCCTGTTGATGACCCCTTCTTCTACCAGACCCCAATGGAGAAGAGAGAAACCAGTTACAGCCCCTCCCTGAGCTCTGACCTTCTTGTTGAGGGTGTTCCAGCGGGTGTTAATTTCTTCCATGTCATGCTCCAGCCCTTGGACATCACAGTTTTTCCCGGCGCTTTGGATGAGTCCTTGACCAACTCCATTGACTTGCTGTAGTTTTAGCTGGAGAGGATCCACTTGCTCCTTCTGGAACAGCTGGGGATGGGAAAGGTGAGAGAGAAAAGGGATTTATAACCTGCAAGCTGCTCTTACAGTCCCTCCAACATTTCACAGACACAACAGGCTTTCTCCTCTAGAGAAGATGCTGTAGCTACTTGCACGGATTTTATTAGAGTTGGGCAAGTTTGTCTGAACTCTTCCCTCGCCTTGACCCAGTAACAGCTGCCACAGGCATTCGCCGGTGCGGAGCACAGCTCGGGATCTAAATGCATCCACCTCTGCTTTTAAATGGGTAAATCCCCTTTTTCCAAGCACTGGAGTGAGGTGGAGCAAGAGCATCGGCTCTGGTCAGCCATCGCATTGGGAGGTAACGCTCCTGGGGAAAATCCCGGAGTGATTCTCGCAGTGATGCTATTGAGAACAGAGACCTGACATCACATGAGTTTTGTTAACCACAAAATTACAGACACCGAGAAGAGCTAGCTGTATTTCGAAAGACAAAGGCAACAGGCAATTAATGTGCTGGTCGTTACTGCACCGCGTATTTGGCACGGTCCTGCCTGGGAATCCTCTGGGGAAAAGCTTTTTAAACCAAAAAAGATTTGATAGGGAAGAGGGAGGAGAGTGAATGAAGCTCCCTGTTGTAAAGAGAGGCAGCAGAACCTGCTGCTTCCCCATAGCAAACAGCACAGCTCCCCCAAAAAAGGGAGTGGAGTCCTTCATCGCTCACTCTGGTCCGTGGTCAATGAGCCCATCCAGAGCACAGGTCACCCTGCACCCAGCACCGGGCAGGATCAGAGCCCTCTGTCGCAACGCTTTCTCTTTGGAAAGCGGAGGGGACGGCAGCCAGCCGCCTGCTTTCTCAAGCGTGTCTCCTCCTCCTCTGCCCGAGGATATATGGCCACGAACGTGATCCGAGGGCTGGAGCACCTCTGCTACGGAGACAGGCTGAGAGAGTTGGGGCTGTTCAGCCTGAAGAAAAGAAGGCTCCAGGAAGACCTTCCAGCACCTCCCAGTACCTAAAGGGGCTACAGGAAAGCTGGAGAGGGGCTTTGGACAAGGGCGTGGAGTGATAGGACAATGGGTGATGGCTTTAAACTGAAAGTGGGGAGATTTCCCCTGTGTGGGTGGTGAGGCACTGGACCAGGTTGCCCAGAGAAGCTGTGGCTGCCCCATCCCTGCAAGTGTTCAAGGCCAGGTTGGATGAGGCTTTGAGCAACCTGGTGTAGTGGAAGGTGTCCCTACCCATGGCAGGGGGGTTGGAACTGGATGATCTTGAAGTTCCCTTCCAACCCAAACCAGTTTAGGATTCTATGACATTGACATCGAAAAATTCCCACTTGGATGTGAGATCTCTCCTAGCAGAGCAGCGGCTCGTGGATGGCACAGCTCTCCGCACCTTTGCCTCCAAAAGAACACAAGGCAGGCAAAAACCCCAAACACACAAAAAACCCCAAAAGACACCCATAAAAAGTTCTCAGCCTGAGCGAGAGGGGCTGCCCTGACTTTCTTTGCCTCATTTTCAAAGAAAAAGCTATTTCTTCCCATCAGAGCTCAGCAAGCGGAGGGCAGGGAAGGCATCGCTCCACGACATGAAGCCAGGGGCATGCGGGAGACGCTGTCTGGAGCCGTTTGCTCAGGGAGAATTATGCCACGGTTACGCGAAACCAACGGTGCCATGAAACGGCCCATTCCGCAGCCGCGTCTCCTGTTACTGTTTATACACGGAGCGGCTGGTAGAGCTGCCAAGCCCACAACAGGCTGATAAGCCTGGCACGCCGGGCTGGGGCCGAGCCCTCCCCGCGCTGCAAAAACAACCCCCAGGGCTCCGAAGCAGCCGGGCAGGGAGGGGCCCCTGCAGAAATCCCAGCCGTTGCTCCACGGAACCTGCAAGACACGACTCAGTCCAGCCCGAGAGCAGGACGGCGCGTGGGATCGTTACGAAGTTCATCACGCCGAGGGCCCGTGGAGCGGGCATGTCCAACACGCTCGGGTTGCTTTGCTTATGAAAGATTCTGGCGATTTAGTTCATCAACCTCGGCGTGACTCAGCTTCCAAACAAATATTTAAGGTCCACCCTCTGGTAGGCAGGGAAAGGCACGGAGTGAGGTGTCCTGCCCGGGCGAAGTGGCTGGACAGACATCTTGGTGAGCAGGAGGAGGACATCTGCTCCAGCACACCTTCTCCTCGCTCCAAGGAACGCTTCCCAAAGTGTCCCCTCCCCATGGCGTCTCCTCCCCACGGTGTCCCTCATCTCCTGACCCCCACTGCTGCGAAACGCAGAGCCCGGCCTCGCGCTGGGAAGAACTGGCAGCGCTTGGGCATCATCCCGGCGCAGACCTGGAGCTGTGGATGATTTCAGTGACGTCCAAGCAAGGGGAAGGTTCACGGGGTTAATAACCAGAGACACTGCACACAAAACAAGGGTCTCACCAGCAAGGACACAACAAGAGTCCCACCACCATGGATGCAACAAGGGTCCCACCAGCAAGGACGCAACAAGGGTCCCACCAGCAAGGACGCAACAAGGGTCCCACCAGCAAGGTCATGCTGACACCAGTGCAGTGAATTGCAGACAACAGATGTACAACGGCCAGAACCCAATGGCTCCTCTTCCTCGCTGAGGTCCACACTGGGTGCCCCAGGCTGTGCTCACACAGACCCCCCCTGGCAAACGCATCTCTCCCAGCCCCTCCATGTGCAGTTCTCAAACGGGTGGCAGAGCCCAAAGGATGAGTAATTGCTACCGAGCGGGGATTTTCGGCGCTGACTAACTTCTGACAGCTCCTTGGTGATGTTTCTCCTAAGCCAGATGGCGATAAATCAGCGCTCGGCTGTGGGAACTCCACCACCGAGGTGTCTCCAGGCGAAAGCCGCCGGCACGGCGCGGTAAAGCAAACCCCCAAACGCCAGAGAGCACGCGACCCTCTTCCCCTGCGTGTCCAGAGCCTCAGCACCTTCCTGCTCGCTGAAAAAAACCCTACAGCAAGCGGTGACTGCACACAACAGGAATTATTTGCGCTTAATTTGTTTTACAGGATTTTCTCTTCTAACATATTTTCTCCTTCACAGACGGGAACCACCCCGCCAGGCTCCGGCAAGAAGGTTTTCCTGAAGCCTGTGATTGACATCTGCCTGACCATAACGCGCCTGAATAAGCCAAAAAAGTTCAAGGCAATAGTTTAGATAAATCAGTGATGGTCTGTTGTCTCCCCTATTTATAAAACCACAACAGTTCTCCTCCCAAAACTTTTTGCCTGCTAAGTTCGAGCCGGTTTCAGGAGGGAGAAGGCTGTTTGGAAAACTGAACCCCACAGATGGTGGCTGTGAGGTCCCGAGAGGGCTCCCACCTCCCACCCACCCACCCCTCCAGCACAAAATAAAGCGATTTCTGCGCCTGAACCCCCGTCTGCGAGCGCCCGAGCAACAAATACCTCGTTATCGGCAACGAATCCATCCGGTAGAGCGGGAGCTCCTTCTGCAACGAGTGCGGAGGTGGAGGGTCCCTCCATGGCCTCAGGCACCTCTCCCTCGCCGGGAGCTGGGGAAGCAGCACCCCCACGGCTGGGTGGGGGATGGAGGGTGTCCCCCGGGAGGGTTTGTGTGGTGGGTGCTGCGGTGGAGGGTGCACCCGGCAGCACGTGGAGGTCTGGGGTGGTGGGTCCCTCTGAGGCAGGTAGGAAGGTGGAGGGGGGACCCTCCATGCCCAGTGGCATGGAGGCACCGTCCCAAGGTGCCACCTCCGCTGCAGGTGCTTTCGCAAGGGAGTCATCCTCCAAACCCAGCGCTGCAGTGGACAGGTGCTCCAAGACGGGTGGCACAACCACGTTGGCAAAGTCATCTGTATCCCCCAAGGCCACTACTGGTCCCCCCTCTGCCAGCGGCGCAGGGCCACTCCTGAGATCCCCGACACCAGAGGTGAGCGCGTCGGCCGCTCCTGGTGGCACAGTGGCAAGAGGCACATCAGCAAACGGCGGTGGGGCCTCCAGAAGCTCTTCCACCACTAAAGGCACAGCGACGGTGGTGGCATCTGGAGGTGAGTGCTCAACACACAGTTCCTCGGCAGCCGCAGTAGGATCCCCAGAGGCTGGTGGTGTCTCCGGAGCCCGGGGCTCTGGGACAGCCACGTCCCCCGGTGCAGATGGGTCGGCAGGAGCAGGAAGCCCAACAACATCCCAAGGGACGGCATCGGGGGCAGGCTGCCCTGCGACGGGGAACGTGCTGGGAAGCTCTTCTGGGACAGCCGGGCTGGTGGCACGTGGTACCCCTTCGCCCAGCACCGCGGTCCAGTGCTGTGCCACTGGCTGGGCCTCCCAGCCACAGGCAAACAGCAAGTCCAGGTCTCCCGGATGCAGGATGGCTGCCGGTGCCTCCCCATGCACGGCACTCACCTCTGCAGGGGACCCCTTGGCGTGGGCAGCCCCTTCCAGAGCCAGGTGCTGGCCCAGGGGAACCATCGCCCATGGGAGGTCGTCGGCAGGTGCTGGGGATGCTGGGGGAGCCTGGGAGCCCAGCTCTGATGCAGAGCCAGCATGGAAAGGTGGCAGAGAACTGTGGCGAGCATCCTCGCCTTCTGCCACATGAGTCCGGCCCTCAGCTCCATCGCTCTCCGATCCCAAATCTGTGGTTTCATCCTCAGAAACCAGTTCTGGGACATCCCAGTTGGTAAGGTCTGTCCTTTCAGGCAGAAGGTGATGGATCCCAGATGGATCCATTCCCTCAACACTGTCCTCGTGCTGGGGGGGGGACTGTGGCTCCTCTGCCACTGTGTCAGGAGCCGGGGGCTGGCAGGGAGACACTCGGCCAGGCCAGGTCTCCTCGGGGAGCTGCGATTCTTCACTGTCAGGGACCAGTAAGTTTTGGTTATCTTCACCCCAGCCCACCAGAGAACCGGGGTAACCGGCTCCCTCCGCACCAGAGGCTGGACGCACACCCATCTCAGGAGACGGCATCCCACCAGCCCCCAGCACCACCATTGTGCAACCGTCCATGAGCTCCAGGTCCACCAGTGGGTCAGGGGCATCCTCCTGCACCAGTGCCGGAGAGCACTGCCGGAGGGAGCCCGGCCCTGCCGCAGCTACGGGGCTGGGAGAGGCCCCTCCGTCTGAGTCCGTCGGGGGTGACGGCCGAGGTGTCCCTTTCTGAGAAGGGCTCCGTCGCTGGCTCCAGCGTGCTCAGCACCTGTGAGCTGCAGGTGATGTCAAAGTCTTCCAGATCCGACACGACGGCAGAGTCCGAAGCGCTGATGTCCAGAGGGGCCGTACGCTGACAAACTTCGACTGCCGCCCCAGCCAGTTTGGCCGACTCTGGGTCCAGCCCCTCCGAGTCCATCAGGGAGATCTGAACGTCCCCACGATCAAGGATGGCCCCATCGCCCTCATCCTCGTTCAGGCACTGCTCCTCCAGCTCCAGGAACATCTGCACCGAGTCTGTGTCGGACAACTCGGGGACCGCGGGGCTGGCTGAGTGCTCCGAACTCGGAGCAAAGTCCTCGGCCTCGCACTGCACTGCTGCATCCTCAGTACAGGATGCACTGCCAGGGAGGGGGCTGCTGGCACCCCCCGGGGACGCGCAGGATCGGGAGGTCCCTGGGCTGTGGGCAGAGCCATCCGTCGGAGCAGCAAGTTGTTCCCTTTCCTCAGAAATATCTGCCAAGCAACAGCTCTTCTTCTCCTCTGCCACCAGAACAGCCTTTCCTCGCTCTGACAGCGTTGCCTCCTCCCACTCCTCCATCATCACCCAGCGCTCGTCCTCCTCAAATCTCAGCTCAGACTCTGTTTTCTCCCTGAGATTGGAGGAGACGAGAATATCCAGACCCGCATCCAGCAGCTCTTCACTAAGGCACGGAGAGAGGTTGACGTTCTCCACTGTACAGTCCGACTCGGAGGCCTCCAGGGTCTCCTGGTGCCCATCGCTGAGGCTTCCCTTGATGAAATTCTTTCTGGCTCGTGGCCAGGTGGCACTGGGAAGCCGGCGAGCCCTGGCCAGGTCCCCAGCACGACCGCGGCCATCACTGGCGCTCAGCAGGGGCTGGCATTCATCCCGGGGACCGCCGTAGCCATCTGCACCAAACTGCTTGGCCGTCAGAGCCTCCGCCGCACCGGATGACTTGGAGACGTGCTCCAAGGTGAGAGACTCAGACATGAGCTCACCATGGTCGGGCTGGCCTGGGCGCTCGGCGAGCATGGCACTCGACTCCCGCTTATCCCGCAGGGAAGGGTTGGAGGCACCTGCTTCCGACACCTCGCTCAGCGAAGCCCCCATCCTTTCTGCGAATTCGGTGAAGTTGGGCGGCATGAAGGACTTCCACGACCGCCGGTTGACGTTCTCCTTCCTCTCGGGGTTCGGTCGTCTCCTTGGCGGAGCAGGTGCTGGTTTGGAGACGTCGCTGCTGAGCTTCAGTGCGTCGAAGATGACTCGCTCGTCCAACTTCTTCGTTTCTGGCGGCCTGGACTCAAAGACGTTGGCAGCTCCCAGCGTCCCGTTGCTGGATATGGTGCTGCCGTCCCCCTTGCCAAGAGTGCTCTTGGAAAGCTGGTTGAGCTTCGATCCCTGATCGATTTGCTCGTTAATTCTCATCGTGTCGTATATCGATCTCTGGGGCACGTAGCAATCCTCTATATAACCATCCTCCTCCTCGCCCTTCCCCAGGCAAGTGCGGTTCTGCCGTAAACAGTCTGGCCGGCTCAGTGGTTTGCCCATGCTCTCGTCCTTACGGATGACAAAACCGCCTCGGCAACCTTTCGCCCGCCACCGCAGGAAGCATCACACGGCCAGAAGGTCCCAAACCCGCCGTGGGAGTCTCTAATCCCAAAGCAGCGACGCTACGGGGAGGGGAGGGTGCACCGACAGCACCGCGCCGGCTCAGCAGCCCGACCGGCTGTCCCGAGCAGCGAAACAACCCATCTCATCCCCCGGCCCCCTTAAAAATAACCACCCATCAGCAAAAACCATCCAAATCCGACGGCTTCGATAAAATATTCCCAATGGTTGTTTGCGACAGCAACCGCCGAAGAGTTTGAAGCTCTTAAATTTATCCCGTCTGTCCTTCTTTTAATAACAAAGGCACTGCTTGTCCCGGCCGCTCACGGAGCGCGGCCCGAGCGGCGAGTGGCTCCTCGGATTTTCTGCCCAGTTTGAAGTGCTGGGGAAGTCCAGCTGGTCCGAATTAGCCTCTCCCCCCAACTCTCGTGTTTTCATTTGAACTGAGCTTGTCAGCGGATATTCGTGCGAGTTTAAACACAGGAAGTTCTTCATTCAGGGCAAACTCGGAGGTTTCCTGTCTCAAAAACATGATGGCATTGTTGTTCCCATCACCCCACCGCGATGTCACCGAGAGTCATCGAACCCCCAAAATCCAGCCGGTTGCGGCACGGCGGTCGGGGCGCGCCGCGGAGTCCTGCGGTGGTGGCAGAAGGCTGCTGGGTCTTCGCTTTTTTTTTTCTCTTTCTCCCCAGGAAAAAAAAAAAATTGGCTATAAAACGCATCCAAAAATGGCAACGGGACGGAGCGGCACGAAATCCCCCAACTTGCCGGGAGCCGGCGGGGGGGACGGGGGGCGGCCGCGGCCGGAGGCGGCTGCTGCTGCTGCTGCTGCTTCTTCCTCCTCCTCCTCCTCCCGGCTCCTCTCGCACTAACTTTCCCGGTGGCCGGTGGCGGGCTGCGGCGGCTCCGCGCCGCCGGGCGGCCCGGCCATGGCGGGGGGGCGGCGGGGAGGGCGCGGGGGCCGGTCGCCGCGGCGAGGTGAGGGAGGGAGGGACGGACGGACGGACGCGGGGCACGGCGGGGCCACCCTCCCCTTCCCCGCCGCTCTCGCCCCTTTTGTGCGCGGCTCAGCGGCCGGGCCGGGGGCGGGGGGCTCCGCGTCGCCCCCGCGGGCAGCCCCCGGCCGGCGCGGCGGGATGCATGGCGCGCCCGGGCCGCTGCCTTCCTCCTCCTCCTCCTCCTCCGCTGCCTCCTCCCTCTCCGCCGCCGCCGCTCGCTCTCCTTCCCGCCGGCGGAACAAAAGGCCGAGCCGCGCAGGCCGCCGCACGCCCCGGCCCCGCCGCCGCCGCTCGCCGCCAGCACCGGGCTCCCGCGGAGCTGCCAGCCCCGGCGGAGGGCGGGGGGAGGCGGGGGCGGGCGGGGGGCGGCGCCGCGGGGCGGAGAGGGGCGGGAGCAGCGGGGCCGCCCCCTCCGCGGGCGCCGCGGCCTCTTCCACTCCTCCTGCCCCCCCACCCCCGACCCCCGCTTCACCGGGCCCGGGAAGGGGGTACCGGAGCCCGACCGGAGGGGCGGGGGGGGGGTAGCTCTGCGGCCGGCGGCAGCCCGGGACTGGCCGGTTCCCCGCCCCGCCGGGGCTGGCCCCTCCTCCGGGGGGGAGGCGGCAGCCCCCGACAAAGAACAGCAACGCCCTGGCTCGGCGGCGGCTCCGGCTCCGGCTCCCCCCGCGCACCGGCCCCGCCGAGCCGCGCTCCCCCGGCCCTTTGTCCGCGCCCGGCCCCGGCTTTTCCCCGAGACGGCGTTTTTAAGGCGCTTCCCAGCCGAGCCCCGCGCTGGGAGGGGGCCTGTGTCCCCCCGCCCGGCTCCCCTTTCCCCTCACACCCACCCCTGCACAAAGAACCGAGTTATTAAATCACCCCCCCCCCCAAAAAAATCACAAAAAACCCCACCAAAACCCCTCAAAGTATCATTTTTGCCTTCCCTGAAGCCGCGTTGCTCTGCCAACGCTCCCAACCGCTTTGCCAAAAACCCACCCGCAACTTGCCGCCGCGCGCTGGCTGGCTCCTTTGCCTAAAAACTAATTATTCCAGCCTCAGCTTCGGGTCTGCATCGTGCTCCCCCCACCCCATCACCCTCTTTCCCCCCCCCCTTCCCCCCGATCTGTGCGTTTCGGAGATGGGGAACGTCGGAAGCGGCTGCGGTGGGGCTGGCGGGGGGAGGCAGCCGGGGCGCGTGAATCACGGCTGCGAAGCGATGCCGAGCGAAGTCGCAGACTTGGGAAGAGAAACCAGGAGGGTTGGAAACAGCCTCCCCGCATCTCCAGGCAACAACCCGCCCCACCAGCCACCCTGCCTGCTACTTTGGGGATGAACTATAGCGTTGGGATAAAAATACAAGAGGCTGGGCAGGTGTTTAATACACAAAAGCGTGAACCGTGCACCCCAATAGTGCCAACGCTGGGAGATGGTGATCTGGGTCTGTGCTTTGCCGTGCCATAGCTTCACCAAAAGCCTTCACGTGCCGCCACGATGAGCCATTGGCCGTGTTAGAGTCAAGGGGGAAGCCAAGGGAGAGATGAAAAGCCTGATTTTTTAGACAAGCTGGAGGTGCCTGCTGTCCCCAAAAACATTAGGGCTTGGCCAAGGTCATGGCATGGCTGTGGTGCAAGCCTGGCTTCACCATCCCTAAATCCTCAGACACTTCACCCCCAAGTGTCCTGGCACCAACCGCACAGGCAGCAGCTCCAGCACCGCGTCCCCCAAGAGACTTTTTCCCCTTTGGAGAGACGGGAATGGACGTTTTGTGGAAGGGGGGGGTTCAGGGCTGTGGAGGAGAAACGCCCGTTAAATGGCCCAAAGCGCTCGGCAGGGCTGGTTGCACACAAGGAATTCTTTGGAAACCCTTCTTCTGCTTTCCATGATTAAATACGACCGAGGAAAAAAGTGAGAGGTGGGGAGGGAGCCAGGAGGGCAGCCCCAAAATGTATGAGGGGGAGCCCAAGCAGCCCCTGGGAGCCCCCTGGGATCCCCAGCTGTCCCCTCCATGTCCCCCCTAGACCTCACGGACAGACAGACAGACGGACGGTCAGGGCCGGCCCCGGCTGCCAGCACTGCGAGGGCATCCCAGCTCATCTCAGAGCCCAGATTTTTATACTCGGGGGAGAACCAGGTCTCGGTCCGTGTCATTAATCCAGCGCAGCTGAAACAACAGGGGCAGGGTGGCCACGCTGTGCCAGCGCTCCAGCAAAGCCGCCCCCGGCTGCCCCGCTACCACCTTGGCCGGGAGCTGGCGGAGCAGGAGCAGGACCGTTACCGCTCCGGGGCCCCTCCATGAGGAATCCCAAGCATCCGGGCTGGGGCGCAGAGGCTTTTTGTTCCACTGCGAAGAAGGAACCATCTCGACGTGGAGCTGCCGTTTCACAGCCAGAAATTCTTTTCCCATTTCCTCACCGAGTCACGTGCCAGGAGCAAGCCGAGTTTTCCTCCAACACAGCCCCCAGCCTCTAAAACCATTAGGGAAATATTCGGCAAGTACCAAAGTCAATTAAAAACCTGCTGTGCCCGGCCTGACGATCCCAGCCGGGGCTCTCAGAGGTTCCCCAAGTCACAGGTCACTTGGCTTTAAGCCATCAAGTGCCACCCCAGCGCTGGGGACAGAAGCCGAAGGGCGTCAGGAATCGCCAACTTCAGGGTTTCGCTCAAGCTCAGTGTCGGTGCAAGGAAAGGATGGGGCAGGACGCGAAGGTCCCTTCTGAATTTTTGTCCTTTTGGGTGTCCCTGAGCGGCTCCGGCATGCGGAGCCATGCCAGCGGCATGGGCTGGGACCGAAATGAAGGGCTGATAGAGCTCCAGAGCCACAGCCCGGAGATGAGGAGAGCGTGGTTGCCAGCCCACCACAGGGAGAGGACCAAACAGCCCTGCCGAGGGTGGTCACTCAGCCCAGACCTACTCGTGCCCCACAGCCACCCCAGGCCATCCCATGGCCACGTCCTGAAAACAAGGAACCTCAGCTAAAACCCACGTGGAGGTTTTCCCAGGCTTGCTCCAAGTAGGAGCATCCCCATATATCTCCTGGACCCGTAGGTTTCAAGCTTTCCTCATATGGCCACCAGCCCCGGAGCACGGGGACACGTGCCTTCGTCGTCACGGGGTGACATCACCCTGTTTACCGCCGTGTTACATCCTGCCCGCCGCTGCCACGACTGTTTACATGGGAAAGCGGGATTTGGAAAGCAATATATTTTTAGCTTTCTTTTAATGCGTCTCAGCAGCTGGAAATGAGGGACCTGTGTTATGGGACGAGCAAGAGAGCCCAGAGACAGATCAAGATCTCTGATGGACACGTCACTAATGAGCCCAGGGTGCAACCAAGGGCCTTCTTTGTCCTCAAAGCTCCTTCGGTCTCCACCTCGGTGCCCTCGTGCCCTGGGCAGAGCAGCACCTGCTCGCCCAGCCTGGCCAAGGGTGGATGCAGGAGAGCTCCTGCTGCTGATCTTGCCCCCGTGTGGGTCAACGTGAGGGTCACTGAGCTGGTGGTGGCAGGAGGGACCGCGGGGTTGGGACACAGTGCCGCGTCCAAGCAAGGCAGAGGGGGACACTCCAAGTGCCTCCAGCCCGACGAAGGGACTCGGGGTGTTCAGCCTCCCTCAGACACCCCAATAAAAGCCCAGAGCCAAATCACACACGTCCAAAATCTGCTGTAGAAACCGCTTTTTAGGTTTCGCTGGGATTTTTACTGGAGGATTCACATTTTTTAAAGCCTTTGCTGCATTTGTCACAAGGTCTGAGGGATTTCTTTATCTCCCCTCCAGCGCCCTTGTTCTCCTAATCTCGCTCCTTTTGCCAAATCTTGGCGATGGCCGTTTCGGCGCTGCGTAGGCAAGCCCCGAGCTCCCAGCCCATTCCAGCTGGCTTAATCCCACCCCACCGTGCCGGGCTGGGTGCTCCCTTATCCCCTCGCCTTACAAAACCGATTTCACGTCGGGCCACCCTGCCTTCAGCGGCGACGGCTGCTCGCGGTGCAGGGAGCCAGCGCGCCTTCCAAGCAGGAATTTGCAACCCGTAGCTCCTTAATTCAGGATTTTCCTCAGCAGGGCTGTGGGAAGAAACCTGGCCTGGCTCCATGGGGCTGCTCTGCACCTCCACTGGAAAAGTTTTAGAAAGAGGTTAAAACCCCAACTCCTGGAACGACGTTCTGCAGTTTGGATGTACAGATGCAGCGAGAACTGCAGTTTTTAACTTATTTTGTTTTTCCAAGGGCGCAGCTCTGTAGCGCCTTCCCTGCCAAGCGGCTAATATAGATGTTGGTAAAAATAATTCTCCTGAATAAAGCCCAGAGTCCACGTGTTACCGTGGCAGCGCTCCGGCACAGCCCCACACCGTGGCATTCGGTGTTCCATCGCTGCGGAGCCCGGGGTTCCCCTGGGACCCCGGCTGTGTACATGGAGCACCCTGAAACCACCCGGGAGTAACCCCGGCTGGGACCACGAGCCAAGGGCAGAGCCACACGCCGGGGCACTGGGTCCTTGAGCCGGGGGCTTGGCTGGGCACTAGAGGTGTGATCTGCTCAAATATCCATTTTTGTCCTCAGTTGCCTCGTTTTCCTGGAAATTCCCCTCTGTGGGTGCGGGGCTTTGCTTGGGTGCTGCCCAAGGGTGGAGGAAGCACCCTGGGCTCTCTGGCCATCCTGCTTCATGCAGCCAGTGCCCCAGCACCCAAGGGCAGGGTGCTGCCATCCCACTGCCCACCCAGGGAAATGGAAAACTGCCAAAGCTGCTCCTCACCTGGTGTCAGAGTCACCAGGGATCGCAGGGAGAGTGGAGGGATGGGGTGATTAATAAATGGCTCCGGAGGCTCTTCAGGAAGTGAGGTAAGCGCGTTATCATCCCGTGAATCCTCTGGATGGGAGACATTTTAAACTGCTCCTTCAGCAGAAGAATTGGCAATTGTTCTTGAAACGCTGCGGTGACTAATCCGAGCCCGAGCCCATTCCCGGAGAAGCCCCCATCTGCTCCAGACCCAGTGGCCACTGTCACGTCACTCCCTTCCCCACAGGAGAACGGTGACTCGCTTGGACACCACGGGTGACGGGAGAGTCCTGTGTCGGCTCCACCATGTGCTTCCCCATGGATTCCCCCCATCCACGGCCACGTCCCGCTGGGATCGGGCTTCTCTCCCCCTCCCCTGGCTCAGCACTTGCAGACAAAAAGCTTCCCATCTCCTCCTCCCTCGGATCCTCAGCTCTCCGGGTCTTATGCAAAGCTGGTATTTTTAGTATCTCCTGGAAACACTGCGAAGTGTCACCACCACTAGCTAACGAGCGCTCCTGTGAGAGGACATTCCTATGGCCCTCAGCCTCCGCTGGGACCTGGCAGGGTCACCAAAGCATCTGCAAGTGGGTGGCTTTGGAGCACTGACCCAAGCCGGCTCCTGAAAGGGACCCATTTGATCACAACCTAATGGTTCTATGGTGAAGAAAATAAAATAAATAATAAAAAAAAAAGCCTTGCTCTGATTTGGTCGGTCTTAGCAGCTCCCGCCTTAATTCATTCTTGTTCTGGGATATCTTGGGATCAGGAAAGTGCCCATTCCCCCCTTCCCACCTGCTGCCAAGTCAAGGTCAAAACCCGCCGGCGGCTCCCGATGAAGGAGCGCAGCGGCGATGCTCCCCGCGGGAAGGACGAGCTCCCGGGGACGCGTTCGCTCTTCCCCTTCTTCGGGATAAAATTTATTTCCGAGGATGGAGCGGGCTGCAGGGGCCACTTGCGCAAGTGCCTCTTGTGCCAACGTGTTTATTTACATCAGCCCCAGATAAGAGGGGTCGAAGTGCTCCGAAACCCACTGAGACTTTGCAGCATTGCTTGGACCACTCGCCCCATCCCCTTCTCCATCAAGGGGAGATGGTGCCTTTAAAGCAGCTTCACAGCTGTCAGAGAGGAGGCATTTTTGCGTGTGTTGCTGCCGCTGAAAATACTCGCCAGAGATACTTTAAGTAGGTCTGGAAAGCGTTCAACGAGAAGACACCATTGTGCAGCCTCACCCCGCTCCCAGTCCAGGCCCACCCAGCTGCTCCCAACAGGACGACTGTCGGGAGCCGCACGCATTCCTCCGGGGGGCACCGAAGGGTTAAAAATACCCCGCGGGCCAGGCTGGGGCATGGCAAGTGGCAGTGTCTCCTCCCCATCCCATCCCATCAACCCATCTCCACTCTCCCACCCATCCCTGAAGCCCTCGTGGGCGACACATGGGGTCTTCAGACAGATTATCCGGTGCGGAGTTACCAAAGAAGGCTCCATGGAGGCTCTGTGCCAGGTGCTCGGGCATCGCCGTGAGCACATGTGCCCGTTAGCGCCGGCTAACGAGCTGGCTCCAGAAATTAAGGCTCTGAGTGGCAACACTTTGGTGTAAATACCTCGCCCCGTCAGCAGACGGGTTCATTCCCGCTCTCCGGTTTGACCCCGCGATCCCGAGGCTGGATGTCGGTTTTCCAGTGCCCATCCTCGCGAGCGGCTCTGCAGCAGTGGGAGCAGAGCTGCCGGTCCCAGAGAGGGAATCAGAGAATTGTTAAGGTTGAAGAAGACCCTTAGGACCATCATACGTGTGTCTTGCAAAGGAAGAGCACAAAACGCCTCCCGTGCGCGCAGGGACCGCGCTGGTCCCCAGCCCGGATGGCAGCATGTGCTGCCCACGGGAACGGAATGAACTTTTGGGGGAAAACCCAGGTGTTTCAGTCCTCCTGCAAAATAACTGCCGTGAAACGTCGCGTGGTGCTGGGCAGCCACGTCCCTGTCTCTCCCTGCCACCGGTGCCCTGTGCAACGACAGCAGCTCACGCGGGGGGATGCGATGCCCATCAGCTCCCTCGTACCCCCTGAGGTCCCATGGCACCGGCAGCCCGCTCTCCTGAAAAGCAGCAGCACCCAGGAGGAACCCAGGACACGGGGCACTGGGCACGCTGTTAGTAGCACTGGTGGCATTTCTGGGAGCGCCGTCGCAGCAGCTCCCTGGCGGAAAGGTTGGAGGAATTAAGAGTCATAGAGTGTCGAAGAAAGGCACCGCGAAGGGGGGGCAGCAGGAACGGGTTCGTAACGAGCGCCGGCTAATTGCTCCTTTTACTCGGGGTGACGCGGGGAGGACCCGGAGCGGGATGAGACGAGCGGCGTCGGAATGGCGAGATGAGTAACGCTGCTCAGGGCTTTACTCCCTGACTGCATCACCCCTCCTGGCATTTCTGTCCTGATTTTTTGTTTTATTTAAGTAGACCAAGAGGGTGCTGGAGGCGTGAGGGCTCTGCGGGCGCGGGACGACCTGACCTGCTCTAAAATAAAACAGGAGTGTGGCTTCAGTTATTGCTGTCTAGAGATTCCTCCTCCTCTTCATCCTCCGGCAGAAAACCTTTATCGGCGCGAGGGAGCGATGCCCGAGTTCGCTGCGTTGAGCAACTCCGGTTTCAAATAACCTCCCCAAAAATCCGCGGCAGGAGGAGAGGCAGGAGCCCGAAATCCCGTCTCTTCCCTCCTCTCCCCACAACCCGCCCCGGCAAAGCCGTCGCCCACGAGGGTCGGATGTGGTGGTCGTTCCTGCCCCCTCCCGCTCCGGCTGGGGTAAGGGTGGGGTTTAATTAATACTCGGAGGCGAGATCCTGGATAAGCGGCGCGGCGTGTGCCAGCTGCGGCAGGTCCCGGCTCGCCGGCATTCCTCTGCCGTGCCCCAAAGCCGCCAGCAGCCGTGGGGTGAAGCGCAGCTGCGGGGTGTCGCGGCACCGGGAGGGGCCGGCGAGTCGCCGGAGCTCCAGCCGCGCGCGGAGGTGTCGCCACGCGTCCCCCGCTTCGGCCAACCCCACCTGCGCCGATTTGACGGCGACCGTTGGGTTATGTCGAGTTGGATGCTTTTTCTTGGGTTTCGTTTTGGGTTAAGTTCTCCAGGCTTTTGCAGAAATGCTTTGTGGCTGCTGAGGCCAAGTGGGAAGGAAGGTGGGATGCCCCATTCCTGCTCCCATCTTCATCACGGGCAGGAAAGTGTCCCCAGAAAAGCAAAACCACTCTGGCATGGTACGACTGGGGAGGCAGTGGCATCCTTCTGCCCCCGAGCAGGGCTTTATATTGCAGCAAACCTAAAAATCTCTGCTGGAGCCTCCAATCCAGGGCTGAGCATCACGTTCTGCCTTGTAGGGGAAACGTGGCAATGGTAGAGTTTGTCCAAAACCAGCGCGGTGACTCAAGGAGAGCCCCAGCTCAGAACCGCCAGTGCCAAGAACCAACCAGGCTTTGAACCTCAAGTTCAAAATCCACTGTACAGAGTAAACAGAATCCAGGCTTGAGCTCGCTTAGCCAAGAGGGCAAGGTACCCCAGTGCAGATGCCTTCCCAAAGAACACCAAGGAATTTGATTCCATCAGCTCTCAGCAGCACAGGCTGATGGATTCTCTGGAGTCTCCAACACAAGAAAGACATGGAGCTGTTGGAGCGGGTCCAAAGGAGGTCACAAAGATGATGTGAGGGCTGGAGCACCTCCGCTAAGGCTGAGACAGCTGAGGCTGAGAAGAGAAGGCTTCAGGGAGACCTTCTAGCAGCCTTCCAGTACCTGAAGGGGCTACAAGAAAGCTGGAGAGGGGCTTTGGACAAGGGTGTGGAATGACAGGACAAGGGGCAATGGCTTTGAACTGAAAGAGGGGAGATTTCGATGGGATCTAAGGAAGAAATTCTTCCCTCTGAGGGTGGTGAGGCACTAGAACAGGTTGCCCAGAGAAGCTGTGGCTGCTCCATCCCTGGAAGTGTTCAAGGCCAGGTTGGATGAGGCTTTGGGCAACCTGGTGTAGTGGAGGGTGTCCCTGCCCATGGCAGGGGGGTTGGAACTGGATGATCTTGAAGGTCCCTTCCAACCCAAACGATTCCATGCTCTTCAGCCAGACAGGATGAGCCCATGCCTGGGGCTTTCTGGCACCACCACCCCAGACCAGCAAACCTCCCCTCTGCTTCTTGGGGGTGTAAAGGAAGATTCAGCCATTTGCACTGAACAGCAAGAATCTTATCTGGAGCACAGCACGAGTTTCCCAGTCTTTGGGAGAAAAGGCTGTAACTGGAGGTCTTCTAGCTCAGGGGTTGCTGATGCTGGAGAGCACGCGACGGAGAAAACCTCTGCACCTCCGTGTGACCCTTCATCTTTCATCCATACCTGGGGAATCGCTTCCCTGGGGAATTCTGCTGTTTGCTAAACTGAATCAACACAGCTGCTATGTTTAGTAACTGTTGCTCATTTGATTCCAGTCATTAAAATTTAATATCAGCGTAAGCTTTGAGAAACCTGAGCTGACAGCAGTGAGTGCGGAGGGGGAAGAAATGGCCCAGCCTGAAAGCTCCTCCAAGGAGCTCTGGCTGGTGGCTGTCGCTTGTCCCTTGCACCAAAGAGCCTGGCTTGGCCGTGTGATGCTCGTGGAGACGCAGCGCCGAAAGATTCTTCGACCTGTAGTACTGTTTTGTACAAAAAAAGAGGCTCCTCAGAGAGGCAGCAATGGACAGAGTGACTTGGGTTAAGCTCCTGCTGAAGACCAGCAGTTAAAGATGAGGTCCCTTTGCTCTGACAGCTCAACATAAGCTAAATCCATGTTATTTCTTCTGTCGCCTAGCTGTATCTGAAGCGATCCATCACCATGTCCATATAAGCACAGACTCCAAACCACAGAAATGCCTTTCAGCTGCGCTTGATCTCACCACGAAGTTGGGCGATAGACCGAACGACCCTTGAAAGTCTCTTCCAGACGGGTTTCTTACAATCCTCCAACAACACCACGTTCCGAACCAGTCCCTCCCTAGTTTCCCCCCATCCCCTGAAGGCCAGGTCAACCCCACGTCTCCATCCTGGCTCCCGATGGCCAGCATGGGCTCAGCCCCTTGGGGCAGCCATCCTCATCGTTCCACCAAAACGCCTCCTGCAAACAAAGCTTCCCCCTCCCTGAGCGAGATCCGACAGCTGCTTCCCGGCCTCCTGCCGCCGAGAAACCCGGCCAGGCTCAGCACTTCGAGTGGGCGAGGGCTCAGCCCTCCTGTAGGCAGGATTAGTCCCTCCATGACCTGGGAAAGGGGCCGGGTAGCCGTTCTCCAAAAGTTAAGGGTTTGTTGTAGGTTGTGGCCTTTTAGGGCTAGTTTGAGGGGTGTTCGCAGGCAGGAAAAGAAAAAATCCATGGGAAGCTTCAAAGTAGAAACTGCTTCAAAATTCATCTGTTCACAGCCTCCGTCGCAGCCTCCAATATATCTTCTTTATTAAAATCTGGACACAATGAGTCCAGAAGTGCCCACCTTTGTCAGCGCTGCATTGGCAACGTGCCTGGAGCCCTGGGGCCGTGCCTAATTTGCATCTCATTTACACAGATGTTCATTAAAATTAACGCCTTAAGACATAATATCTGCCCGCATTTGAGTCTTCCGGATAGACGGACCGCGACCGCTCCTGGAGAGCTCCAACCATCCCATCCTCCTCCCCATGCGCAGCTGCACTGTCCCTACGCCGCCCGGGGAGCATCGCCTGGCTCAGGAGCTGCCTCTGGTCCCCTCTGGCCACACTGTGTGTGCATCTTGTTTGCAACCCAAGGGAGACCGTTGTGACATTGCCTTAGGTGCTGAGAAACAAAAGCCTGGTGCCACCAGAAAAAGCCCCCCGTGCTCTCCGCTTCCCCCGGAGCCCAAACCAGCCTTCCCCACCACTCTCCTTCCTGAACAAATGGAGTAGGGACAGTCCCTGCCCATCCGCTGCGATGCCCTTCCACGTGCAGATGGATATCTGGGATTGCATTTCCCTTCGGAGAGCACCGTGAGATGAGGCTTTGCAAAGATCTGCTCTGTGACATTAACGATTCGTGCGAACACTGCTCGCTCCCGGCTGAACCGCGCGCAGGAGGAACGCCGCTGCGCAACCGCCGCCGCTCCAGCCACCCTTCTCCCATCGTATTCTCAGCCGTTGCACGGTAAAACCCTCCCATCGCTGCTGCAACTTTCATTTTTCCCACTAAGCTCTCGGTGAACAAAGACCCCAACTGCACTGCGTGGCCTCAACAGCCAACGGATGACTTCTGGTAAGGACACGTCATCCCCCCAAAGCACCCTTGGCTGGTGCAGCCCAGGACACTCTTGTCTTAAATAGTCATCCTCAAGGTCACTGAGACATAGACCATTCTCAAGGGCTCCGATGGGTTAAGTGGCACCTTGCCAACCACGCAATCCGCACCGATCCTGAGTTTCATCATCCTTTCTAATGAGACCTGCTCAACCAGGAATAATCCCTTGCTCTGCAGGAAAGTTCCACTGGTTTTAAGGACTAGAAACTTGTTTTTTTGATATATTTGTTCCAAGTGACTGTGTGATGTTTAATGACAAATCATTACAAGCTCAATGTCAAAGACTGCCCAACACAAGGGTCACCAGCAACGCGAGCAGATGAGTTTTAGTTTGCCCCTTACGTAATGCTTCCGAGCTCTCTCTTTTTTTGAAAGGCAACCCCAAAACAGGACTACCTCGTCCTGGTGAAGGTTTCACAGAGCTATTAAGTGGTGGAACGGGATCAATTAGCCATGAGATGAAAAGTAAATGGCTGTAAAAACACCTCCCCCTCCCAGCCCCCATTAACACCAGGAAACGAGCAGCCAGATGTAAATCAGCCCAATCATCAGCTACTGAGCACATCAGTAATAGAAGTTTCACAGCAAGAGAATTTCTAAGCAGTATTAATATAATTAATGTAGTGTAACAGCATGACCCAACACCGTAATACTGTATAAAAAATAAAATAAAAATCAAACACACTCCAGCTCTTCCCTCTCTCAGCATTTCATCCAAGCCTTGATGGTCTCCATCAGCTCTTTGCTGGAAACATGAACAGCCCATGGCAATACTTTGCCATGGTTTTATTCCTTGTGCGTGTCCCTCATCCCACAGTTTATCTGTGCTTCATTTGTACCCAAGGACCCCCAAAATGGACTTAAATACGTCGCAGATGAAGTGAACAACAAGCAGGAATGGTAGACCAGGTAGAAAGACCTACAGGATGATCTGATCTCTCAGACTCTCAGATGAAGCCAACTTACAGGTCAGATGGACGCAAAAACCTCCCTCCTTCCCCCAAAACCCAAATGCCAACCACCTCTACAAGACCACGAGGCACTGGCACATCAATGTTACACATCACAAGGAGAACAGGGAGACGTTTTTTCCTCCCAATCACAAAATCTTTCTGCACTTTTTCACCGCAAACTATCAGGTCCAACAGTTGATCTGATATTCTCCAGAGCAAGGATATTTTACTACACCAAAAACGCCGACATTATAGCAACAAACAATGAAGCCGTGATAGCTTGAAGACTAGAGGTGCTACACAAAAGACCACAACACTAGAGAGACCTTCAGACGCCAAACACCGCTTAAGAAACGCGATAGCGTAAAGACTTACCTTGAAGTCTGCCAACTGCTGGTTGATGGTTTCCACCTCTGTTCCCACCACCCACTGCAATGCCTCGTTCTCCTCCGCTGCCGTTGTCATGTGGGTCAGCTCCTTCAGCCGGCTGTAAAAGTCCTCGACACGAGACAGTGTCGTTTCTACCTGCTCCTGACGGTTCCTGCCTCTCTCGGTCAGTTTGCTGCACTGTTTGTTCAGCGTCTCCAATTCACGTTTCAGTCCTAATAAATCGGGGCTCCCTTCGTCCTCCAGCATCTTCTTACATTCACTTTCAGAAGCTTCGATGTCAGACTTCAACCTGTGGAGTTTGCCCAGGAATGCGCGAACGTCCTCTGCTTGGGACTGAAGGCTGTCAGAGTCTCTCCCGATGGGGCCCATGCTGTCCAGCTCATCGTCGAGATCCGCCAGTTGAGAGAACATCTCCCTCACCCGATTATTGAATTGGCCAATCCCTTCAAGCTTGTTTTCCATGAGTGTACAGCAGTCGTTCACTCTCTGCTGCACAGCTTTGAAGTCCTGCTGAGCCACCTCAGCTTGGCTTAAGAGCTGGGAACAGTCAGACCCATCTGGCGCATCTTCTACTAGACCTTGAGTGAAGTTTTTCAGGTAATCCACTTGCGGCTCCAGGGCCTGCAGCACCTCCTGCTGTGCCCTGAGCTTCTCCAAATTCTTGTTGCTGCAGGCTTGTGGCCCCAGTGCATCGTAGATCTCCAGCTGGTGCTTCGCCCCTTCCAGCTTCTTCTCAATGTTCTTGAAGCTCTCTTGAAATTCCTTGAGCCTCTGCGACATTTCTTCGATGGAGCCCGTCTTGGCTTGCAGCTCTTCTGTGATGGCATCCATCTTCTGATTGATCCCAGCCTTCTCATCCCGAACCTCATCCTCGTCGGTTTGAGAAGCATCAATCAGGATGTCGGCAGCGCTGTTCAGCATCTCCAGCAAGGAGCGGCGCTTCTCCACGTCACTCAGCATAGCCTTTGATCTCAGAAGAGTCGCCTCCAGCTGCACCGGATCCAGGGTTACTTCCAGCTCCGACATCTTTGCCTTGCAGTCCTCCACCCAAGGGAGGAGGTCTTCCATGTGCCGTTGGTACTTCTGAGCTTTCTGCAAACAGTCCTTGAGCTTGGAGTGTCTGTCAGCAGCCTGTTTGCTGAGGTCTTCCCAGTGTGTTTTGAGGCTGACCAACTGGTTTTGCAGAGTGGTCTTCTCCTCCCCAGGCTGGACAGAAAGCAGCAAAGATTCTCCCTCGGCTACAATCATCTCGTAGGAGCCACTGTGTTGGTTGAGGCTCTTCTGGAACTCTTCTTGTTCTTGAATTTGGCTCTGTAGCCTCTCTAGTTTCGCAGAAATAGGCTGGCTCTGAGCTTGCTGGCACAGTTTGTCATCCAGCCAGGTCCTGAGTTCATCAAACATATGCTGGAACTGCTGGGAACTCGCAAGCGCAGTCTGCAGTCGGTTCATCCGGTCGGCTGAAATGGAAATAAGATTAGAACGCGACAATTAAGCCGAAATCAAATAAGCAAAGTGCAATTATTTAAAATCATCTCAGATGCACCAACTGTGTTTTGATTAACAGGAAGGAGGTTTCCATTGCATCACTAGCCTTTCTGCTCACTGATTCATGAATTTCTTGAGTAGTAAGAGGCAACGGCAACGCAGTAGTCCCAGTTCTCCTGACTAGTCTCTAAAGGCAACCTCTCAGAAACCAGAAGAGGCATCCCAAAATTAGAGGGTGGCCACTGGGTCTTCTCCATACCCCGTTCTGAATTTAGGAACCATTTTTTTCCCCTGGGCACAGCACATGCTTGTTTAAGAGCCACATTGGTGGGACTGAGCGTCTCCAGACTCAGGTATGTCTGGAGTGTGAACTCTCCTGTGCTTAGTCCCACATAAAACACCCCAGAAGGACCCTAAAAAAAGATAAACGGTGCTTCTCCTATTATTCCTAGAAACTCAGTAACGGGAGAGCCCTTTGGCAAAAAGCAGGGGTGGAGTTTGACATCCCAACATCTCTTAAGCAACTCCGCCGTGCTGTCTCACCTGCCAGGTCTTCCAGCCCTTTGAGAGGAAGAGCCACCGTCTCCAGACGTTTCCTTAACTCATCTTTGAGATATTGCTCCCCTATCAGGACAGAGAGGTCATCGCAGAGGCTCTGAGCTTCCGTGATCTCCTCTTCCAGCTGCTCCAGGTCCGAGCGGATCTCGCTGGTTTCCTCCAGCTGCTGTTTCACGGCATCGGGCTGCGTGCTAACGGCAGACTGGTTGCTCAGGCGCTGCCCAACCGCCTTCACCTTCTCGGAGAGGCCCTGGAGAAGCTCCTGGTACTGGGTGCTCTTCACTATGGCTTGGTCAATTTGGCTGGAGCGAGAGTTGAGGCGTTCCGTTAGCTCGGACCATTTCTGATTAACTCCTTGGAGCTCTTCCCGCACCTGGTTAGTGGATGGAGAAACATCTCCAGGGCCCGTCAAGATGCTCTGAGCTGCCTGGTTGAGCTGGTCATGCTGTTGTCTGCGAGCTTCAAATTCTTTCAGCATAAACTGGAACAGAAAGAACATGAAAATGTTTGCATAAAAGTGACAGCTCTGAGTACACACAGTCAAAACAAACCAGACTTCCAGGGGCTTTATCCAGCCCACGGAATCAGGAGGAACAAGCCCTGGGGTGGGACAGCAATTGGACCATTGACTGTGACCTTGCAACTTCAAAAGCTGGGAGGGGTCCGTGACTCCAGCACTTTGCTCTCTCTCTTATTTGTCCTACTGCCATGTAACGTGACACAAAGCAGTTAGATGAGAAGGAAATCTAATTATGCTAACTGAGGCAGTTCGGTTTATGATGCGGCCCGTTACGGACACGTTAGGATGTGGAAGCAGGAGGTATGGCAAGGGCGGGCTGCCAGGCGGAGGGGCAGCAGTGGCGAGCCCTGCAGAGCATCAGCGCTGGTCTTGTTTAAAGCAATTTTCCTCTCCAAGAGGGACCAAGTGATTCACTGGTGAGTCAACCCAGCGCGGGGAAAGGAGCTCCAGCACCGCACCCCTTTCAAGTTATTCACAGTCTTTTGCACTCAGCGGGGTTTGGTGGACTTGGGAGAGGAGCTATGAGGTCTCTCAACACTCATTGCATGGCAGAGCACTTGCAAGACAACTCCAAGTATTATCTTCTACCTTACACCCTAGAGGAGCCACCCCCCGTCCTTGTGCCGAACCCACCGCGGAGACAGCTCAGAGCTCCCGGCTCACCTGGACCTGCTGCTTCTGTGCGTTCAGCATGTTCGGGTCGATGGAGAGGGGTCCCAGCACGCTCATCATCAGCTCCTTCTCCATGAGCCAAGGGCGCAGCTGGGCTTCGGCCGCCTGGAAGCTGGCCAGCTGGTTCGCCGACTCCTCCAGCTTCTGCTGCCGCTCGGCCGTCGCCTGGCTGGCTCTTTCCCATCTGCAATCTGAAGCACCGGCTGCGTTGGCAGTAGTCACACTCCCGGCTTGCCCACCCCTCCATCGAGAAGGTTTTTCACTCTCCCCGTGGTTTCCCCAACGGGAAACCTCAGTTTTTCAGTAAAACTACCGTGGCTCCATTCACTCTCCATCCAAGACGCCGTTACCCATCTCTAATGGCTACGTGGTCTTGAAGCTCATCAAGAAAAACCACCTGGCAAGCAGGATCTCTGCGCTCTAGTCACTGCTGCCATGAGCTGGTCCGACCTTGGCCAAGCCATCCCACATCCCTGGTTTGATAAATGAGGATACTCTCATGTCTATCAGTCCTCACACAGCAGATTCAGATCTCCTGGACGGAGAACTCCATAAACTTGTTCCTGCTATTTCAAAGAAGAGAATCTCTGGGCTTCTTTTTAAATAGAGAGTCTTGTTTAGTCAACATTTAGTCACCTAGGACAGCCTTACTAACGACTAGAATTTTATATCAAGCAGTGAAGCTTTTAATCAAAATAATCAACCCATGTCCCTAACGCACTTTTTTTGTGCTTTTTTTTTTTTTTAAAGAAGTAATTTAAATAGGCAAGTCTTTAAAATATCCATCCATCATGGAGATTTCATTAATGGTGACAGTGCTCATCTCAGGAACACCTTGTACACCAGACAGCTTGGAGATAAGTTCGCTATTTACTGAATTTTAATTAGAAGTGACTCTGCTCTGCTGTGACTTTGGAGTCGCCCCGTGATCCTCAACTGCTGCTAACGTGATGTTTCAAGACAGAAGCCTCACTGAGTGCTTCAGGCACTTACTCAGGTCTTCCTGCATCTTCTTCCAGTTCGCTGCTTCTGGAGAATCTGGATATTTCTCCAGCAAGCCAGAAAGCGCTTCCTTTACCTTCTGGATCTTCTCTGAATTCTGTTTCAATTCAGCCAGAAACGCCTGGAAAACAATCATTTGAACTTCAGATACCGGGCAAAAGGATGAAATCACCAAGTAGGAACGAAGCAGCAGCTACAAGCCAGAGTTGGACAACTTCTGTTCTTTGCTCTTTAATGAAATCACTTTTATTAGCAATATCATGAGCTAACTTGGCTCCAAGAGCAGCGAAAAGGCTGGGAATTGCTTTCCAGGAGAAGCTGGAGTGACCCAGCAGCAGGAGCTATAGATAAGCTCCTTTCCCCTGAGCCAAATGCCTGGAAGCAACAGGTCCAACAGCAAAGAGGTGGAGCACAGTGCGTGGGCTCCTGCTCCATGGATCTGCCTGTGCAACCTTCTGGGGAGAGCCCTTAGCCCCGGGCAGATCCTCCTTGCTAATCCTTCTAGCCCTGCTGCAATAAAGCACGTCCCCGAGATCCTTTGGGTGGAGACGCTCCAATCCCCATTTTTTGCTCGGGAAGAGAAGTTACCTTGTTGTGCTCAGCCTGGACTCTCATTGTCTCCGTCTTGGTGGGCGAGGAGGAGGCATCCAGCTCCGACAGCGTTTTTTCCTTCGACTCCAGCCACTTCAGCATCGAGCTGGCCTCCTCCTGCACTTCTTGCATCTTCTCCAGCAGAGCCGAGAGCTGCTGCTGCCGTTCCCGCAGCGCCGTGCCGAGGTCCTGGTACTGCCGGCTCACGTCTGACACGTCGCACTGGATCTCGGTCAGATCTGGTTCCAAAAAAGCAGCCCGAGATGAGAACCACTGCCCACAGTGCCCATCTTAACCCCGACTATCAGGTACTGAACTAGCCCCAGGCAGGCGCAGCTGGCCAAGCAGGAGGAGCCAGAGGCCACGCTGCCGTCCGTCTGTCTGCAGAGCAATGTCAGGTTATCCTCACCTCTTCCAGCTGCACCACGGACGGACGCTGACAACTTGCAAACCAAGCAAGTGCCCTCGTGTTTGTGAGGCTGATGGGAGCTGAGCCCCCCTTTCGCCTAACACAGCGTTAAATAGCTTGACACCAAAATATAAAGCCATTTTTATGCCCCTATTATCCCGTTGAACTGGTGAACTAACAGCAGATACCGGGCAATAATTAAAAACTGCTCTTCAAGCTGAAGGGTTGGATGGCGTTATAATCCCTTAGAACCAATAAATTTAATTGCAGGCCTTAAAACCACCTCCCATCTATCAGCTTTTCACACCAGCTGACGGGGTGTCAGGGGGCTGTCACTGCCCAAAGCTGCCCCTCTCTGTCCTTCAGCCCATCCTACGCCCTCCATCGCCACCCGCTCATCCCGCGGCTCCGGCTCCGGCGCAGCACGGCTGAGAACACGCCAGCCTATCTGCAGGCTCGTTTCCCCGCGCCGGGATGCTGATGGTGTCACATTGGGGTTTATATTCTCACGGATGGAAACGCACGGACAAAAACAGACAGGGAGAGGGCGAGGCGGCCTCGGCACGCGCGTGCCAGCGCGGCGGTGACAGTGGGCTCACCTTTGCATGTGTGGTATCCGTTCACGCTGCCTAACAACCCTCCCGGTGCGGGCGGCACAGCACCTGAGCAGAGGGGACAGAGACAGACAGAGGGACAAGACAGACGTGTTAGGAATGCGGGCAGCAAGTGATGAACGGCCCTCCGTGACATGGACCACACTGGCCACCGAGCACAGACACGGCGTCTCCACGATCCCACCCACCCGGCGCTGACGGACCCACCGGCTCGGCGCCGAGCGAGAGGCGTTAGTTCGCTTTGGAGCCCGTTTATTTCTCCTCCTCCCATCCCACCCACACCCATCGCCTTCCCGGAGCTGCTCCTGCCTCACTGCACCAGAAGCAGAAGAGCTGGAGCTGCCCGGAGCTGCGCATCTCTCCCAGAATCGCCCACAGTCCAGGATGGACGTGGCTCCTGCATGGGCCATGATGGCAGGAGCCTTTGGCCACGTCTCACCCCTGGAAAGCTGCTACCTCGAGCATGATTGTGTGAATTATAACCTCGAGTGAGACTGCTGAATGCCTTCCCTGAAGGGATTAACTCCCTTTAAGGGATTAACTCCCCCATATTCTCCCTTTCTTACGGGATGAAACTATTTAAACCCACCCTGGCGCACGGACACACTCCCTTTGCCAAGAGGCTCCACGCAGGTGCCTCAGTGTCCCCTCCTCAGACACCAGATATCGCTGCTACATTCACAGCCCAAGGGGGATTCATTGGAAACATTATTGGGAGAGTCTCTCTCTTCCTAACCACGTGTTTTAAAGCTTTCATGGATGTAAGGGGCTGCAGCTTTGGTCACCCCACGTGGGTCACCCACAACGAGCCTCTCCTCACTTCTCTTAGAGGTTTCCCACTGAACTGCTCATCAAGTTCACCCTAACAAACATCTCCAGACTCTGAATCCCTGTAAATGCCCATCAACCATGAGAGTTCAGAGGCTCGTTCTCACAAGCTGGACGACATCTTTCAGTTGGTTTCCAAACGAACCAGACATAATCTCATCGCTTCACGGACTCGAAGCCAAAATGGAGACGAGTAAATCACGTCTGAATATCGCAGTCTTAAAATTTCATCCAGATAGGAAACCCAAACGCTGGAGTTTGATTAAAACACTCCAGCCCTCAGGAGGCTGAAGCACATCACCAAGAGAAAGCAGGAGCCGCCTCCACCATCCCCCAGGGGGCCGAGAGCCCGGACCCCCGCGCTGCAGCAGCTCGAAGCCCCCACGCTCCATCCGAGCAGCCGTACGTGCCCCCACGCTGCACTCACGGCGAGCGCAGCGTAATTCAGCGCTCGTTACGCTGCAGCAAATTAAGGCAAGTTGGCTCCGCGCGCTCGGCTGACGCATCAACGCAACGGCGGCTTGACCACGGGCTGAGCCCCATCTTCCTTGGACCACCACGGGCCCTCCAGTGTTTGTTACAAAGGGGAAAAAAACCCATTTTTGGCTTGAGGCAGGCTCAGATAAGATGCAATGGGAGCAAAGAGAGCTCTGAGGAAGGAGGCATCCTCGGGAGAGCCGGGCTGCGACTCACCTGCCTTGGACGGGGTGTCGGGGGCCGTAATCTCCACGATCAGGTTCTCCAGGAGGGTCCCTCTGCGGCCGATCTCCTCTACCTCGGCCCCCTTCCCCTTCCACTCCTCCAGGAGATCCTGGTCAAAAGCAAAGGCTCTGATGGGAAGCTGTGCTTGCTGCACTGCAGCCCTCCCTCCTCGCCCATCACCTCGGTGGCACCACGACACGGCGCCTGGGGAACCGGCAAAGGTCACACTGGCACATGGGAAGCAGACTGCGCTGGGAAAGCGGGTGTCTTTATGTTTATTTTTGACAGGGGGAATCAAAGAGTGAAAAGCTCTTCCTCAACTAGCAGGTCTGTCACAGGAAACTTTATTCCCCCTCCTTCTGCTCCGGGGAACCTCCCTCCTCCTCCTCTCGACACAACCCAGCCTCATGCAAGCCCAGTCCCCGCAGCTTTTGGCAGAGCCCGTGGCGTGCCAGAGCCCGGCACCGTGCCGTGGGTGCGAGGGCTGTGGGCGACTCAGCGGGTGCTGCTGTGCCTCTGAGTCAAACCCTTGGCACATCCTGATTTAAAGCATCACGGTGCCGGAGGGGAGCGGGGGCTTGGATGACGGGAGGCCACCTTCCACGTCTAGCAAGGGGAAACACTCAGTGAAAACAAGTGTGGCTGTGTCTCCCACTTCCAAATCCCACCCCGGGCAGGCAGGGGGAGGGAAGGGAAATCAGGCAGTGCCAGGAGGACCCACACTCTACTCCCTTCTCTGCAAGCCAGGGACCACTGGACGCCCACGCACCAGTGGCTGCAGCCCAGCAGCACGTACAGGGGAGCCCAGGATTCCTGAGACCATAAAACACCTCCCAGGACTCTGCTTCCTGGGATTTATTCCACGTTCCAGTGTTTCCACACCAGCTGCCAGTTTTCCCAGTCCGGTTCCAGCTCCCTCTGCCCACCTGGATCTTCTGCCTGTGCTCGTGCAGCTCCAGGGTGCCCAGGGAGGTCTCGGCGGGCGGCATTTTGCCTTCGCTCTCCTTCAGCCACTTCCTCACGGCCCCAACCAGCTTCCGAAACTCGTTCAGTTGCTCCTGGCAGGACGACGCATCCTTTTCTCTGCGAGTGAAAAGGTTTCGGAGAGTCAGAGCTCGTGCTTTGCCTTGCAATTACCCCCGCTTGAATGTGGCACAGTTGTGTCTCCGGGAGCCTTTCCTTTCTTTTTATTATTATTATTATTAGACGTTGCTTAGGAACAGCGCCCGCCGAAGCGGGGTGCACGCCGCAGCCTCCCCTCGCTGCTGCTGCTGGGACCCCCCCAAAAGCTGCACCCAGTGGCCCTTTCAGGGTCACTCCAGCATCGCCGCGGTAGCCGACAGCCGTGGCACCGCCGCTGCCAACCTGCACTGGCTCTGCCCCGGGCTCTTTGTCCTGGGGGAAGCGAAGCTGTCGGGAAGACAGGGCTCATTCACACCATCTCACCCTGGCCAGCTGCAGCCCGGGCTGGGGGGCCTGGCTCAGCTGCCCCCCCCTCCCCAGCCACAGCTCTCATCTATTCAGCCCATCCTGGCGGAACACGGCAGCCCCGGGCGGGAGCCCCCGGCCCCTCCGTGCCGACTGCAGCTGCTATTACGAGATTCATCTGCTTCTCCTCCCCATCACCTTCCCGGTATTCACCAGGGAGCTCGGAGATGCAGCCGGGGAGGTGTGACCCCCCTGGGGACACAGGCGAGCTGCCCGTCCGCCCCTGCTCACGCTGCCGTGGCCAATTTGAGCCCAGGCTGCTGCTAAAGCTCCCCTCCACCCCGACTTTAAGAGGATTCCAGGGACAGGCTGCTCTGCTCTGTCCCCTCCCAGAGAGCATGCCTGTGCCAGGCTCCCGATCCCCCGCTGGCACCCTGCTCCCCTCAAGCAAGACGCTCCGGGATGGAGCTGCGGCAGCCCACACGCCGGGAAACGCACGAACAGCGGCTCCGGCAGCACCAGGAATTTTTCACGACGCCCCCAGCCAAGGCTTTTTTTAAAGCGTCAGCTGGAGCGAGAGGCCTTACGTCTGCCGGTGTGGGAGGAGGGAGGCAGGAATTGTTTGCTCGTGCCCCTCCATGGAAAGGAGAGCTCCGTGGGGTCTTGCTCAGACCACAAAGCCACCCCGAAAATCACCTCCCCCGGGGAGTGGCTGGGTCTCCGGGACTCACCTCTCTTTTGCCACCTTCTGCAGCTGCAGGAAATCTTTCTTCAGGCTCTGCAGCTTCTCCTGCTCCTGGGAGATGCCAGGGGCGAAGCCGCAGGAGCCCAGCTCTGCAGCCAGCTGCTCTAGGGTGGCCAGGTCCTCCTGGTGCTGCCTCATCTCCAAGTTCAGTTCCTGCCAAGAGCAAAGGGCGATGCTGACTGTGCCCCTGCCAGCAGGCTCGGGCAGAGGGGATGAACCAGACAGACCCTCTGCGGGCAGCGCCGTGAATCGCACCAGTGCCAAACAGGCTGGCATGGCTCAGTCCCACCTGTTCCTCTGGCTCCGGCTCACCGAATGCTTTAAGCAGCTGTGGGTGCAAGTCCCACCTTCCCCAGTGCTGGCGCTAAGGCCGGGCAGTGAACGGGATGGGGGGCACCCGATCATGCCAAATCACCCCCACCCCTCAGCATGAGGGTCTGGTTTTACACCAGCTTAGAGCACTTCTGAGGCTGCGGTCAAGCCACCCCCCGTATCGGAGGAAGACGGAGGGAGGAATCCTGCGCAGCCAGGACCAGCCACCACGACCCACGGCATCTCTGAGGGCTTTGTCACATCCTGCGCTGCGTGTGATGCCAACACTTAATGCCAACACTCGGGTGTTTCGCTGTATTAACCCTGTAGAGTCTTTAATTGGTAAAACCTTGCTGTGTTTGGACTGGCCCTAACAGCCTGGCTAGAGATCCCTCCCGACACCAGCCTGGCTCCAGGGAAATCCCATTTTCCTCTCTCACTGCTGGAAACAGCCTCAGCCGCTCCGGCCACGCTCCCTTCCCCAGGCAAAGAACCAGCACAGGCCTGTGGGTTCTGCCAGCCCGAGACTGAACCGGGGGCTGTTTGCCCAGGAAGAAATCACTGCAGAACAGCCCTGCCCTAAAACCTGACACAGGTTGAGTCTTCTCCCCCTGCACCTCACCTGGATGTGCTGGGAGAAGCAAGCGATGTCCCGGTCCGGCTGGTTCCCAGCTGCCAACATCCGCCCTCTGCTCTCCGTGAACTGCTGCAACTTCTCCGAGAGCTGCTCGTACTGCTCGACCTTGGGGAGGAGACCCTTCAGCGCATCCTCCCTCTCCCGCTGCTGCCGGCACAGCCTCTCGAAGTGCTCCGTCACCTCCGCCAGCTTGTCCTGCAGGGCAGAGGCCGTGGGGCTGTCTGCCGCCTCCGTGAACCGTGTCACCATCTCCCGGGTGGCTTCCAGGCAGCTCTTCTGCCTGGCGATGTCCTGCTTCAGCTTCTGTGGGAAGCACCCAAACAAGGATGCCGTTAGACAAAGGCTCTCGAGCAAAACCGAACTGGCACGGAGAGGCTGGGCCACCCTTGGGAAAGAACAGTCGGGCAAGAAGAGCTTTCTATCCTGGTTTTCCTTTCCTTTCTGATCTCCCCAGCCTGCTCTGCCTTTCTCCAGCACTTGATATCTAAGCCCTGCTTGTCAGCAGAATCATAGAATCATGGAATCATGGAATGGTTTGGGTTGGAAGGGACCTCAAAGACCATCTAGTTCCAACCCCCCTGCCACAGGCAGGGACACCTTCCACCACATCAGGTTGCTCAAAGCCTCATCCAACCTGGCCTTGAACACTTCCAGGGATGGGGCAGCCACAGCTTCTCTGGGCAACCTGTTCCAGTGCCTCACCACCCTCAACGTAAAAATTTCTTCCTTAGATCTAACCTCAACAGGTCTGTGTCCTGGCTTAAAGAAATTAAGTAAAGGTTCTGCTTCTACCACTTTTTTGGGGTTCTTGTGCTTTCAGAACAGGGTAGCTGAGCCCCAGGAACTGCCTGCAGGGTTCAGGCCCTGCAGACCGGCGTGTTTGGGGCGAGGGAGCTCGCGGACCAGCCTTACCGCGCTCATGGCAAGCGAATCCTGGATGGTGGTGGAGGAGAGCGCGGCCGGCTGCTCTCCCGCTAGGCTCTTCTCGATCTCGGCCACCGACTGGAGGAGGCTCTCCAGGCTCTCCTGGACGCTCTGGGACTGAGCAATGGATTTCTGCAGCAGGTCCGAGCGCTCGGCCATCTGCTGGGAGAGGCTCTGGAAGCGGCTGACGATGGCGTCTGCAGGGTTCAGGGCAAAGGAGGATCAGCGGCAAAGAGCTGCTCGCCTCGGTGCTCGGAGAGCCGCAGGGACCCCCCAGGCTCCTGCTGAATCCCCACTGGTGATGAATCCCCATCCTCAAGCTCAGCAGTGAGACAGGGGACCCAACACAAACGGCCACCCAGGTCACAGCCCTCCCCATGTGCAAACACAAGCCCTGAAGACATGTCCCCATGCGCCTTTGCCCCATCTCCCCTAAATCTGGGAGACTTCATCCTTCCTCCCCCTCCCCGGTTTGTTTTCACGCTCTCCCTGTTATTGCCAGCAGCTGTTTTGCTCCGTACCTGCTGTTTGCTGGACGTGTCTGTGGTCTGGGGCCGGCTCCCCTTGTACCTCCAGGAGGGAGCGAGTCGCTTTCTGGAGCTTCTCCACCGGCACCTGATGCTCAGCGAGGTCTCCCTGCAGCTGCTGCTTGGACATGAGACAGTAAAAAGTCACGGGTGGGTCACACATGAGAGACCTGCACCCGTAGGGAGCTCAGCGCTCCGTTCAAACCCGCTGAGGGATCCTGTCCGCTTAATCGCAAAATCGTTAGGAAAAATAACAATGCAGGTTGGAAGGTCCAGCCCCGTGCTGCGGGAAGAGCTGGTTCAGGGGTCTGGGCTGTCCCAGGAACATCCCCTCCACACCCTGCTGGGATGTCCCCTGTGGCAGTCCGTGACCACAGCCCCACTCCCTGCTTGGAGCAGCTCTCCGAAGAGTCTGGCTCCACTACATCCGTGGCGCAGGGACCCCCTGAGCCTTCAGGTGCATCTTTGCACCCTACCAGCAAAAAAGCTAATGGGTCGAGTCTCTTTGCTGCTGCTGACTGCTCAGAGCAGCGGCCAAATTCCCAACACACAAGCTCCAATGCTGCCCCAGGAGATCTCCCCCACAGCCCGTACCTTGGCGCTGGCGAGCTGCTTCTGCAGAACGGCTGGATCTGAAGAAACCGTCTCCGAGAGCAGTTTCCCAACAGCGGCTTCGCTCTCCTGCAGCCACGTCCTGAGAGACTCCGCTGCCTCCTGGAACTGCTGGTAGTGATCCAGCAAGGTGTTCAGGTGGGAGCCAAGCTTGGTGCACTGCGAAGGAGATGTAACGGGAGGATGCACACAAGCACAACCGGTGGAAAACAGATAGAAATCATCAAGAAAGAAAAAATAATTAAAAAACCAATCTTGCCATATGCATTAAATGAATTACAGGAGGCAACACGCAGACCAACACCAACACAGAGGGTGTTACTCTTGCCCAAGCCCTGGAAGAAGACAATCCTTGTCCTACAAACTTTGTATGTGCTAGAAGGCCGGCCAGACACTCTTGAGTTAAACATCTCTCCGCCATCCCTGCTTGTTCCAGAGGCACAGGAGGAAAACAGCGCCCAGGGTTTCACGCCCAGCATGTCAAGCCCTGCCCGTACCTTGGAGTGTAGCACAGTGTATCGCTGCGTCGCATCCTCCAGCTTGCTCTTGACCACGCTCCCAGATGCCAGAAGCCGGGACCCCACGTCCCCAGCAGCTCCCTCCACGTCCAGCACCTTCTGCCCCGACATGGTAACGAACCGCAGGTCGCCTTTGTGGGAGATCACGTCTTCCGAGAAGCTCCCCTGCCGCAGGAGCAGCTGCCGGAGCGCCGCGGGGTTGCTGTCCCCCTTGGACATCCCCTCCAGATCCTGCTCCGCTTGCTTCAGCCAAGCTTCGAACTCCCCGTGATCCCGCAAGAACTTCTGCAGCTCATCCCGCAGGACTTGCACTTGCTTCAGCTGCGTCTCCGACTGCGAGAGCGAAGCCGCGTACTGGTCCTTCAGCTCTGCCAGCCGGCCCTGGAGCCGCTCCCGCTCCTCACCAGCCAGGCTGTGGCCGTGCTTGTCCAGGAAAGCCTGCGCGGACTGTGTCGCCAGGAGGACGTCCTGCTGCTGGGACAGCAGCTCCTGGTGCTGGGCCTGAAAGATACCAGCGAGCAAAGGTGATGCTTGTGACAGAGGTTCTCTGCCCACCAGCACCCAGTGGGTGCAGAGATGCCTCCACACCCTCCTACAGCACTGGCAAGGTGGGGGAGCACCCCAAAGGCTGGAGTACGGGCAGGCGCTCTGCCCGCAGGAGAATACTCCCCTCTCTGACCACAACGGGCACCCTCGCTCGTTACCCTGATTGCCCCATGCCATGGCACCCACCCACCAATGCACAGACTGAGTGTCCTCTGAGGGGTTGGGCAGGGACTTCCTGGAGATCCCAAGTCTCCCGTATGGAAAAGCACGCGGGCCGCGTGTGTCGGAGGCCAGATCCATCTAACAGCCCGTCCCGCTCCCTGCATCAGCGGCCGGAGGCAGGGTCAGCGCATCGGGCAGAAAGCTTTGAGAGGGATGAGGTGTCGGTCCTGACCTTCAGCCTCTCGTACTGCTCATCCAGGCTCTCGGCAGCGCTGTCTGCTTCCACGAGGTGGCCATCAGGGACGTGCCCAGTGTCCATCCCCACTCGCACCCCCGGCGTTTGCTCGATGGGGTGTGGTCTGTACTCCAGGAGCCCTCCCTTCTGCTCCAGCGATGCCACCCAGTTCAAGAGGGAATCGATCTTGTTGCTGTTGTCCTCCAGCTCTTTGGCAGCTTTCACCTGAAAGCACAGAGGCTCCAGATAAGAACAATCCATTTTATGCATGTTCAGCAAAACGGCTGCACGGGAGAGGGAGACAGAAATGAACAGAAGAAAAACCCCGAGCGGTTTTCCAGCCACAGCAAACGCCTGAGACGCTTGCAGACCTCCAAAACACTTTGTGGCTCTCCAAAAGGGAGGAAGGTGCAAAGAAGCTGTGAATAAACCCAGCTCCTCTGCTACCTTGGTCTCTCACACTGATACAACCCAGAGTTGCCCCATGGAGGGCTGCGACTCCTCGCACACCGGTGTGGGCATCGCTTTCGCTGCCAGTGCACGGAGCTGCCTGATGTTCACGCTCCTGTTAAAGACTGGCCCAAAGGCACAGCAAGGTGCCTTTTACTCCCCCATTTCCTCCACAACCAGCTCACCCGTGGCTGGAGCAATCAAGGCATTTCACGAGAGAAAGGGCTGGGGGCAGACGGGCAGGAACAGCAAATTGCTTTATGCCACATCACCCAGACGAACACCAGGACCCCGAATGAATCTGCTCGTGCTGTCTGGACCTCACTGTCCAGCTCAAGCAGGGCCCGGGGGCTGCAGCTCTTTGCATGTCACCTTCTCAGTCTCCTGCTGCACCGCAGCAGTCACAGCGCTCTCCAGCTCCTTCTGGGCCACCTCCGTCCTCTCCTGCAGAGACCGGTACTGCTCCTTGGCGCGCCGGAGCTCCTCTTGCAGCGCCGCCAGCTCCCCAGGCTCCATCTTTGCCTTGTTCTCCTCCAAAAACTCCTCTGTGCTTTTCAGGACGCTGGCGAAGGAGGCGGCTCGGCTGTGCATGTTCCTCTGTAGCTCCTAAGGCAGACGGTGCCGTCGGGCTCCGCGCGCTCCCGAGGCAGCGCCCGGCCTCTGCCCCTTCTGAGCCCCGTTTGGTTTTAAAGCACTGACCTTAACATCGCTCTGCCTCTGCTGCAAGGCCGACAGGTCCCCTTCGCTGGCTGCTCTCTGCTGCTCTGCCAGCGTGTCCTCTGCCTGGCACAGCCAGCGGCTCAGCTCAGCCAGGCTCCGTGCCCGGGCTGCCTGCTGCTCCTGCAGCGTCTGCGGGCAGAGGGAAGGGGAGAGGGGACAGTTAGTGCCTGTGCCGCACCCTGGCTGATGCACATCGCTGAAAGGCAAGGCGAGAGGTTACAGCTGGAGCTGAAGATGAGGATGCAGCACAGAAAACGGCTTTTGCAGCTCTCCACGTGCTCCCTTCTCCCTCCCAGGGTCACGCGCCTCGGGAACGGGGCTGAGGTCCCGAGTCCCTGCTGAGCAGGAGCTGCCCACAGCACGTTTGCCACCGTCCCAGCAGGTTTCTCTTGATGTGCTCTTTGAGAAGCCTGTCGAGATCCAACGTGGAGCTACACTCCAGGTCACGCACTCCGCTCCCGCGAGAGCTCAAACAGAAGTTTCTGTGCCTTTTCCATTCCATCTTACAAACATTAAAACTGCAGCAGAAACTCAACGGGAGGTAACGACAACCTGAGGTCAGGCAGCACCACTGTGGAGCCCCAAACAACCTAAGCAGGCTGGTTTTTTGATCCTGGGGTTGGAAAGGGAGCCCGGGAGAGAGAGAAAACGTTTCTGTGGCTGATCCAGCTCCTCCGTTTTGCTGCCAGAGCACAACACAGAAGCGCCTGTTTGAGCAATTGAGCATGATGTGACCTGAGAGTCCCTGCAACGTTTCTGTTCCCCTTTGCCAGGGGAGACCAAGGTTTTGGAGTTTCACTGGGCATTTCCCAGCAAGGTGATGTACAAACTTGTGCAAAACACTGAGCTCGTTTCTCCCAGTCATAAGATAAACAACAGAAGCGAATTGAAAGAGCCTTCTTAAGAGCTCTTCAGCTGCAAAGCGAGTTCTTCTTGGGTTAGGATGGGCGCACACTCAATCTGAAAAAGCAAAGCAAACTGGTTAATATACACACACACTCCAGAGAGGACAGGCAAGAGTTACAGAGAGCAATTGTTAATAAAAACCACATTAATCCTGTCTTGAATAAGAGGATCCAGTGATGCAGTGATGCAGCAGAGACCTGAGGACTTGCTTTTGCAGCTGCCTGCTGCCTTGGTACGTCACCAGCTCTTTCTCTGGGACAGCGATACCCGACTGGCACAGTGGAAATAAGACATTAAAACTGCCAGGGGTCTGCAGTGGCCCCTCTACACAGGGATTTTCTGGTGGGGTTACAGAGACCAGGGTTTATTCCACCCAGTGCAAAGCGACTCGATGTCTGGCAGAGGACTGCCCGGCCACGCTAGTCAGACCTCGGCAGGGCTCCGTCCTTTGGGAGGAAAGTGACTTTCCACCTGGGAGTTACGTGGTAGGAAGAAGAAAGACTTTAGTGGAAGCTCATGATGTGCAATGAAAAGTCATAAATTGTGAGCTGCATGCACACGAAATCCCAAATACGAGGTGTCCGAGCGCACGTTCTTGTGGCCAGGAAGCACTTCAGCGAGCAAACTGCAGCCAGGGAGCAGAAGTCTCACAACCTTCACCTGATCCGTCTGCTCCACTTGCTGGAGACAGACCTGCAGGACCTCCACTCGAGCTGTCACACGCTCCGACAGGTCCCGGAAAGCCTTCTGCAGCTCATTGAGCAGCCGCAGCAGCTGCCTGCTCTGCTGAGGAGTCAAGTCCTGGGCATGCTCTGAGATAAGGAACTGGATGTCAAAGGCGGCGGCATCGAGCTGAGACTTGGTGTCAGCGAGGGGCTCTTTTAGCTCCTGAATGGGAAAGAAAAGACCTGTCAGGCAAAATGACTCTGCAGACAGCGCTTTTCTGCACTGCTACTTTCATAGAACCATAGAATGGTTTGGGTTGGATGGGACCTTCAAGACCATCTAGTTCCAACCCCCCTGCCATGGGCAGGGACACCCTCCACTACACCAGGTTGCTCAAAGCCTCATCCAACCTGGCCTTGAACACTTCCAGGGACGGGGCAGTCACAACTTCTCTGGGCAACCTCGTCCAGTGCCTTCACTTTATGGTGAAGCATTTCTTCCTCAGCTCTCATCGAAATCTGCCCTTCTAATCTACCCCTTACATCTAATCTACATCTACCTTCAGAGGGGACGCGCTGACAGGCAGCAGAACACGTCCAAAAGAAGTGCTTTGTCACAATACGTTCCAGAAACCCCACCATCCTCTGTGTGCCACCATCTCCCCTCCATGACTCCATGTGCCACCATCAGCTCTCAAAGCCTTTGATCTCCTGACTTCAACGCCAAGGTGCTACCAGCAAATGGGAGATGCCAAACTGATCAAATCTTGAGAGCTATCGCTAGAAGATGAATAATTGTGGAGGGAAGCTTGGGCTCCTTGTGCAGTTGATGGAGACCAGGGCAGGTGTAATGGAGGGGGCTCTCAGAGCCCCCATGGAGGAAGCAGCTCTCTCCTCACCCACCTGACGGGAATCCCTCCTGGTCACTCAGCCCCCAGCCCTGCATTTGAGCATGTTCCCCAAACGGCCAAATCTGATGGTTTGGGAATTGCGGAAAGAAGCGACTTTGGAGCAAACACAACATTGTCGCTCCTCGTGCAACAGAGGATAAGGGCAAACCCTTGGTAGGCTCCAGGAGGGAAGCAGGATTAAAAGCCTCTCCTCTGCACAGAGGACAGCAACTTCATCAGCCAGAAGGATTAGGGGCATCGCCATGGTTACCGTGTAGCGCTGGAGGCAGCGGCCCAAGCTGTTCGCATCGGTGGCGTGGTGGTAATCGCCGCCATCCAGCGACTCTGCGGTGCCAGAGACCCAGCTCAGCAGCTCCTGGAGTTTGCCCTGGAGAGTCTCGTGATGTGCCTGGATTTTAGCCTTAAAACCAGGAATGCATCATTTAAAGAAGGAGCAGAGCACTCCGGGGAAGGGATGCTGGGATGCTCGGGGGGTGGCAGGCAGTGGGGACAGCTGCCAGCTCTACCTTTTCGGATTCTGCCACCTCGTGAAGGTTTTGCAGACGGGACTGCAGGACGTCACTCGCGGAGCTCAGAGACTTCTGGAGGTTCTTGGCATCCTTCTCCAAAGCCTTCAGCAATTGCTCAGGGACTTCTTCGGGGGGGTTGGCCACAATCCACTTCACGGCGTCCAACTCCTGATTCACTGGGAAGCTCAGCTCCTGCAGCTCAGCGCCCAGGGCCTGAGGCAAGACAGCATCGTCACGTCTGAGATACGGTGACTCCATCTCCCCACTGCCAAAACTGCAGAAAGGCTTTGGAGACCCAGCTCCAAACACCGCCTCTATCTCCTAGAAAGATTCATGACCGTCCTCCAGCCCCGCTCAGCTGCCAGCACTCGCCTGTCTTTCTCCAGGCTGTAAAATTCATTTCAGCCACGCTTAGGTTATTGTCCAAGCAGGGAGGAGAAGGTGAGCCAGAGGCAGTGACGGAGCGAGGAGGAACAGGGTTTGCACATAAACCCCAGCCCAACCTCCCCGGCTGGCTCCCAGCAGCAGGGAGGAGGCACAGGGGCTGCGGGGGAAGCTGAAGAGCAGAGGGACGAGCTCTGTCCTGCCTAACGCTGGCCAAGCCTGGCCTGGCCTCGCTCACCTTCGCCTGCTGCAGCAGGTCGTGCAGGGCGGCCAGATTCTGCTCCGCCGGCTGCACCCGTTTGATCCTCATCTCGATGTCTCGGAGCATGGAGAGATACGATATCAGCTTCTCGTCGTGCTCCAGGCACATCTTCTTGCTGAACATGATCTGCAGAGTCAAACAGTAAAACAAAACCTCAGATTTAGACAGAAAAGAAGACAAAGGATTATATATTGTTCTTTTTTTTCAAAGAAGAAATGTGCTAATAACATTCCGTTTCAGGGACTTTCCACTCGCCAGCCTTATCTACAAGATTTACTACAGGAAAAATAAAACACATGGCTCTTTTTCCAACATAAGCTTATAAATGGCAAGAGATCTTTGGAGTTACAGCAAAAGTGCCAAAAAAGAGTCCTCCTTATTAGTCATTCCTAAGTCATGCTCTAGCAAGGAGAAGCCACAGCTAAGCCTGGAGTGGTTTCAGCCATACATCACCGGGTCCTTTGCCAAATCCACTGCAGCTGATACTGCAACATCGAGCTCAAACATCCACCCCTCTCGTTCTGCCTGTCCTCTGTGCCGAGGGCCCCGGACAGATTTATCACAAACACACACAAATAGCTCAAAAAAACCATGCTGAAATAGCAAAAAGCATCAATTTACCTGGGCTGGTCTCGTGGATTCCCTCGAGGTTTCCAGCAGCTCCCCCTCCACTATCACGGGTAAGAGCGAGCCCCGATCGCCAGCACCTGGCTGCCTGGTCCTCTCCTGAGGGGTTTCTCCATGGGATTTTGGGGAAACGGGGGCACCTCCTTGGCCTGTGCTGATCTCCGCTGTTTGCTCTTGTTGTGTCTCTTCTCCAGGCTCAAGGACTGCAGAGGTTTCCTGAGCTTCTCTGGGTTCCTCTTTGATAATTAGTTCATCGAGTAGTTCATCTGCCGCAGGGGCTGCACCGGACACATCGCTGGAAGTTTCCAGCTCGGTGTTCTCCTGGGTCACCCGCTCCTCCAGGCTCAATGCCACCGAGGAATCGTGACCATTTCTGATCCCATCTTTCATCACCTCTCCAGCTTCCCCTTGTCCTGGCAGGACAGGGAACACCTGACCCCCAGCGAGGTTTTCTTGATCTTTCTCAGAAATTGGCTTCTTTTCTTCTTCATCCCTGCTGCTCCCCAGGAGCTTTCGTTTCGCTGCGTCTCTCGCCAGCCCCGCAGCAATCTTGGCGGTGGTTTCACGTTTTGGTTCTGGTGTGCTTGAGACAAAGTCCTCCACCTCTTCCTTCTTCCCTGGAATTTCTTTGGAAACCAGAAAAGGAAGGGACTGCGCTTCCGCAGAAGATTTCTCCGGCTGAGCGCTGTCCACTGGGATGACAGTCTGCTTTGCTTTCTTTTTCTTGCTTTTCTGTTTTTGGGTAGGTTTTAGCTCAGTTTCACTTGTTTTTTCTTGATCAGCTGGACCTTCTGCACCCAGTCTCGGGGTTTCTCCTTTGATGTGCTTGACAGTTTTTCTACCTGCAAGCTCAGCTCCTGCAGGCTCCGTAGGGATGCTGATCTCAGGGGGTTCCCCAGACTCTGTAGGACCCATCTCTCCCTTCCCTGGACCCACAGTAACAGATTCCCTCCGGGCTGTTGTTGTTACCTGCTCCGGGACACCCACTTGCTCTCCTTGCTCAGAAGCCACCACTGCACCTCCTTCACCTGCCACAACTCTCTCTGCACTTACAAACCCTCTCCTCCTCCTCCTCTCCTTGCTGTTCTCCACACTGCGAAGCACATCCGTGTCCAAGAACGACCACTCTTTCTCCAGTCCCAATCCCTCCACTTTCTCTGTCCCTCCATCTACGTCTTCTCTCCTCAATTCCTCCCCCCAAGCTGCTCTCACCTGGGAGCTGCTCTTTGCAATCCCTTTTCCCATCGCCCTTTCCAGCACCGTCTCTCCAGAGGGAGACGCTGTACCCAGTACTGAGGGGTATCCTGGAGTCAGTTCAACCTTTTCCTGGGGCTGACATGTTACACCATCCTCTGAACTTCCTTGAGGTTTCGGTTTCCCATCTGTCGGTGCCACTGAGGATCTCACGGCAGCAGACTCAGCCGCACTGGTAGAGAGGACAACATCTTCTCCCTTCAGAGACATTTTTTCCTTATCCACTTCGCAGACCTCAGAACCATATTTGCCTTCAGATATTTGTGTCTCCTGAAGACTGGCAGCTAATTTTTGGCTAATCAGTCCTTTTTCAACAGCTTCCTTTAAAGTCAATCTTTTCCCGCTGCTGGCCTCGATGATCCCCCCAGTCCTCAGCTGGTTGGTGGCGATGACTTTGGCCATCTCCTCATCCAGCAGCCCTCGCTTCACAGCAGCCCTCAGGGACAGCCTCTTGCTGACCGTACCCTCCACCACCCCACCGCTGTCTGCCTGAGCCTGCAGCAACCGCAGGGCGGGCAGAGGGTCCACCTTCCCCAGCCTCACCGCCTCGGCGCACGTCAGCTTGTTCCCCGTCACCTCATCCTTGATGGCTCTGAAGGGATGGACCTCCAGATACCTCTGGCCAGACTCAATGTCGATTTTACACTTCTTTATGAACTCTGAGTAGGGAACGATCATGCAGGTCTCGGGATCTACAATTCCTTCTTTCATTTCTGAAGATGACAGGACGTTCTCCATCACCTGCTCGGGCAGCAAGCCCTTCTTTACGGCTTGACACAGTGCCAGTCTCTGCCCAGAAGCAGGATCAAAAACACTTCCACTCCCAGCTTGGATTTCTTGCACTTTCCTCTGGAAATCTGGACTAACGAGCCCCAAGGAGACTGCCTGGGCCACGGGCATCTTCTCCTTTGTAACCGGATGAACACAGTCCTGCAGGCACACGCCTTCAGCTTTCCGGAGTTCGTTACACAAGTCCTGATTGATCAAACCATGTTTCATTGCATCGTTTACCGAAAGCCTCGTTCCAGACATGTGATGGATGATTCCTCCGTCAGCAATCTGCTTGGTCAACAGCTGAAAAGCTTTTTCCTTTTTCAGGAGCCCTTTTTCAACAGACTGCGCAACCGTCAAAGGCTGCTTCGTTTTAGGATCCACAATTCCACTGGTTTCAGCCTGTAAGCTAATGAGCTTCTGCCTGGTCACCTCATCAGTGCCCTTCCCTTTGGAAGCCTTCTCCAGCTTGACCAGCTCCTTCTGACCTGTTGGCTCTATGAGGCCCAGATTTGAAGCCAAAGTGACCGATACTTTTTTGCCACGTTTCAAGTCAACGATCCCACCAGTAACCACTTGCCCTTCCAAGATCCTCATTGCCGTTTCCTTGTCCAGAAGGCCAACGGCAGCAGCATCCTTGATAGAGTAGACAAAGTTATTGCCTGGGTCAAGAACGCCACTTATCGCTTTGTCAGATGCAAACACCTTCTGGAGAAGCTTCTCATCCATCAGACCTTCCTCAATGACGTCCTCGGTGGTTAACGATTCACACGTATGCGAGTCAAAGAAGCCACTGAACATCTTCATTTTCTCCATCAGTTTCACAGCCGTGTGGCTGGGCACCACTCCACAGGCTACTGCTTCATTTAGAAGAAGAGTCTTGCCCGTCTGCTCATGGATTATGCCACCACTTTGGAGCTGCGTTAAAAGCATTTCCAAAGCGTCCTCTGCTTCCTGCTCTGCAGGGGCTGGCAGGGATGTTTCATCAACACTCTCATCACCTAATACTTCTTCCCACTCTCCTTCTTCCACTTCCAGTACACTTTCCACATTTTCACTTTGCCTCTCTGTTGGCTCTGCCTCTCCAGTTTTAGGGAGCACAACCTCTTCTCCTCCTAGCATGCCATTCGCAATCTCTCTAACATCTTCTGCCTGTAGTTTAGGTTCCTCCATGCCCTGAGACCTCTCTGCCATGATTTCCAGTCTATCTCTACTTTCTGAAGCACCCATCGATACGCAGATTTCGCTTTTCACAACAACTGTCCCATTTCCTGATGCCCTCTTCTGATCTTTGGTACTTTCCACTCCATCTACTGTAGTAGACTTGGACTCTTCTTCTGCCTCAATCATCATTTCCTCTGTTTCTCTGAATCCACTATCAAGGTCACTGGGATCTCCTGGCATCAATAATTTTACCTGATGTTTGTCCTCGCTTGTAGAAGCTACTTGCTCTCTTCCAAATTCAGCATCGGTTTTGCTCCTGATGGTAGCCTGTTCGGTACAAACTTGCTCTTGCTCCTCCAGAAGCAGGGTATCTTCTGCATCCTCCAACAGGAGGCTTTCAGGTCCCATCACCACTCCTCCATTCTCCAAAGCAGTTCTGGGTGACAGGACCTTTTTGCTTTGTTCTTTTGAAGGAGCAACATGAAACTCAAGCTGCTGCAAAGCCAAACCATTGCAAGGCTGGCTTTCAAGAGCCACATTTGCCTTTGTCTCCTCAAAGCCTTCGCTGCCTTCCAACACGTGGGTATAGGATCCATTTTCCTGGGTTGGGATGAGGGCTTTAGTGAGATTGTTCAACTCTCCATCTACTAAGAGCAGCTTCTGGCCATCATGGATGTTGATGTAGCTGTGGGTCATCAAGTGGAACATCAGCCTTTCGTCATCACTCCTTAGCAGAGGGTCACTTTGCTCTTTGTGACCTGTGGGACTCCTTCCAGAAGAGCTCTGGCCACGCCTGCTTCTGCTTGGAGAGCCAGCAAGCTGCACGCTGGCCATGACATCGGGTATGACTGTTGACTTCAGCTTCTTCGCCACATCCCTCTCCAAGATGCCGTGTTCAACTGCTTTCTTCCAGGACAACACCTCAGTGGTTTCTGGGATAAACACAGCACTAATGAGCTGCCTCTTGCTGAGGATCTTGTAAACCAACTCTGTAGACAGGATGCCTTGCTCTAAAGCATCTGCAACGGGGACGATCTCCCCTGTCTCTGGCCACAGGAGCCCCATGAAGGACCACAGGGACTCGAGGACCACCAGTGCAATCCTCGGTGCTACCAGCTCTTTCCTTACAGCTTCATCAATTGTCAGTCTCTCTCCTGTGACGGTATCGATGATGCCACCTGTCTGAAGCTGTCGGATAAGCAGCGTGCACGCCAAATCCTGGTCAATTAAATTATGTCTCACCGCCTCGTCCACAGTCAGCCTGTGCCCTGTCCTGGGGTCAACAATGCCACCAGCAAGGAGGTGGGCTTCCAGCAACCTGACCGTTACCTGCCTGTCTATCAGCCCTTCCTGCACTGCACGGAAGACGCTGACTTTTCTGCCTGATTTCAAGCTCACCATCTCACCCGCCAGCTGCTTGACTGGGAGCAGCCTCAGCCCAGTCTCTTGGTGGACAATGCATCGGTGCACGAGCTCGGGCAGACTGATCTTCTCAGCAGTGTTGGGGTCAATCAAATCCTTGCCACCCTCCAGGTGAGACAGAAGTCTGGAATGCAGCTGGGGGGTAAGGAGCCTTTCTCGCACCGCTGTCTCCATGCTGATTCTGCCCCGATGGGCTTTAAAGCCCCCAGTGACGAGCTCAGCTTCAAGAATCTTTAGCCCAATGCTCTCACTGATCCTCCCCTCTTCTATCGCAGCAACGACAGGCAGGAGCTGCCTCCCTTCACATCTGACTTCTTCTACCTGGTGGAGGGCATCCCTCAATTCCTGCAGCACCTGGAACATCCGGAGATCGATGATGTTTCTCGCCAGACCTTTCTCCAAGGAGAGTTTCTCATTGGTCTCTGGAACAACTAAGCCAGATGTGATAACCTGGGCCTCCAAGAGGACAAGGCCAGTGTCCTGATCTATAAGACCTCTCTGCATGGCACCAAAGACAGGGAATATTTCTACCGTGCCAAGATCGATCACTCCTGCCACTGCTTCGTTGCCCTAGAACAGAAAGAGAAGGAAAAGAATTAAATCAAAATCGAGCACTCAGATCGTATGATTTCCAGGCAGCTCTCAGTTTCCAAAAAAAACAGTTTAAAAACCCTGAACAGGCTAGAAAGGAGTCCCAAAGTGCTTGAAATGCAACTCCAAAGACACCACAGCACGCAAATCGCTGCCTTTGCTAGCTTGCACGTTGCCAGCACGTTTTAATGCTCATCTAGTCCATCACCCAGGGCAGCACCGAGACGCTTCCAACATCCACCAACAGCGACATGGCGAAGCGGCAAGCAGCAAACCCCAGAAGTGCTCCTAATGCCCCACAGAGAAACAGAGGGAAGGAGACCAACAAGCACACCAAAGCCATCCAACAACTCCACTTTTAAAAAGACAACACAAACCCTGCTGAGTACTTGCAGAGGAGAAAACCCTCCCAAAGATGTCCCCTTCAGGAGACCTGTGGACCTCTCCCAGCACACCTGCCACGCTTCAAACCCTGCACTTCCCAAGCAGATCTCAAGTGCCAGGATGGCCAGGGGGCACCAGAGATCCCTGGGCCGTGGAGCAGCTCCCCAGCCACCCAGACCGGCCATGCAGTAGGGCAGGAGCGCTGCATGCAGGGCAGCACCCCGAGCACGACCACTAGCACCCATCTGCCCGGCTCCGGCACCTCAAAGCAGCTGTGCTCTTCAGACAGGGCAAGGGGAGAGGCAGAAGAAGTTGGAGGTCCCAGCATGGAAACAGTGACAGACTGGGAACTGGTGTTGCTGGTTTCTCACTGGTATCCCCACAGGGAGGGTAATAATTAAGGTGATAAAGAGCAACAGCTCTTTGGACATTTGGGTTTCTCCCAGTCCCACTGGTTGGGTATAAGGCTGGCCCAAGCACTAAAAGTGAGGATAGGGAGGAAGGAATCAGGACTGTGGGATGGATTCCTTTTGCAACCCCAACACCTTCTGAGTTATCTATTTTTCCATTGGTGAGTCTGGACACGGGCGGCTGGGGGTGCTCTGCAGCCGTGGCACAGCGCGGTGACGGCACAGCAGAGGACACAGCCCCCACCACGCTGCTTCCAGACCCCCATCCCCTCCTGCCGCCTTCTGCCGCGGAGACAGCGTGAACCTGCTGGCAAAACCTCAGCTCAACCATCACCACCGGACTCTGACATGCACGTTCGGAGATGAACAAGCCGTGGAAAGACAGAGAAAAGGAGGGGATGGGGGGGAAAAGAAGAGAAAGAGAAAAAAGGAGATGGGAGGGAGGTGGAGGGTAAAAGGCTTTTACTTACCCGAGTTGCAGGGTGTGCCTTGAGCAGTTAAAGACAGAGCCTTACGGAGCAGTTCAGCCGTATCACACACAGTGTAAAGCTTGGTGTTAGCGTCCAGCATGCGACTGCTTTGTTTGCAAAAAGAACCCCCCACACAGGTCGTCCTCTTTTCGCTTTGTGTGGTTTGTTTGTTTAAATCCCGGAGGGTTAGTTAAACTTGTAAGCAAGGATGTCAGTTAATCTTAAAAAACAGTTGACATGAAACACAAACTGTACAGGGACACATCATGCTCAATTTAGCGCGCTCTGCTTTGCGTTTTTGTCTTTCGTCGCTTCTCTCTGACAGTCGGATGTTTCCAGCAAGCAAATGTTAAGAGTTCCTCATGCTCCCTCTACAGTGAAGCAACCGCACCGCACACGAGCCGCGGGGACCGTCTGGTAGACGGGGACCTACGGCCATCACCTCCTTTGGTTTCCTGGGCTTCGTCAAGAGCGTGAGCAAAAACTGTTCTAGCCGGAGCCCCAGAGTGGCTCACGCTGTAGGAAAACAGCCCGGCAAGCCCTGGAGAAGGCTTTTGCTCTAAAGTCGTTTTCCCTGCCCGGGAGGGAGGAAAATGGGAAAGGCAAAAGGATCCTTTCCCTGGGCAGGCTGCTCTCAGCTCTCTCCTGGCAGCAGCAGAAGCATCAAAGCCCTGATGGCGTGGCGGCGACTAACGAGTCGTTTGCTCACTATTAAGCCTTCTGCTGCCAGCACGAGGGCTAAAGGGCTTGTGATGGAAAGTGTTTAATGCACTGAGCCCCCTGAAATGTGCTATAAAGTCCAATTTGCTGAGAAACGCTGTATGTTCAGGTGAAAGCTGGCCAGGGAGGTTTCGAAGAAGCAGCCCCATCGCCCTCTTGCCACGAGCAGCTCGAACAGGGCTTCGCTCACGGACCCGACAGCCAAAACCTGCGTCACACGTCCAGATCCGAGCGGGCCGTTGCTTCAGAGTACAGGGAGCCAGCAAGCAAAGACACAAATATATCCATCGACACATGTATATACACTGATAGAACACGTACACGTATGTCTGTGGATGACCGAGGACAGCTGGTAACAGAGGCGATGAGGACACGCTGTCGGCCCTCCCTACCCAGTGAAACAAGGATGGGAACAGGGAATGGCTCCAGCTATGGGGCGTGAAGGTCCCCCAGGTGAGCTGAGGGCCTGGACGACACAGTCACCTTCCTCTGGGGATGGCAACTTCAGCCGGCCACAGCTGAGACAAACCTCTTGCCAGACCCTGAGATCCTGGAGATCGCCCGAGGCTTCTGCCCTTCTGCAGAAACCCCCCTCCTTGCGTCTCCTGCTCACAGGGCTGTGAGATGGAGCCCTCTGTGGCTAAAGCACTGAGAGGCCATGCCTCAGAGGACACAGATTTGCTAAGGGAACCGTTTCCAGGACCAGAGGTCCATCTACATCCTTACCCACCAAGTGTGAACCAGCCAACCCCTGTGCACAGGGCAGAGCTCTGATGAAAACCATTGCAAAGGACAAGTCTCCCATCAACCTGCGAGGCAGCAGGTGAACAGCTCCTGCGTGGCCTCCAGGGACCAGCCCAACCCAGATGTTCTGGGTGACACACAGATGGAAGAGAAGGGAGGGTGACCATGTGCAAGTAAGAAAGTCAACGTGCTGCAAGCAGCTGGTGGCCAGGAGACACGCAACCAACCAAAACCTTTTTCACACCCTGAGGAAAGCCCTGTGCCTGTGCAGGCATGGGACCAGACAGGAAGCAGTACCTTGTGCTCTGTCTCCTGAGCCAGCTGGCTCTGGAGCTGCTGGAGCTGCTCTGTGGAGTCGCTGCAGAGCGCCTGGTAGGTCTCCTTGAGGGCACCGATCTGAGCAGAAATCTGTTCCTTCTCCGGCTGGGAAAGCCTGCAAGGGGAAGGGGAAATCTCTCAGGGAAACTGCCAAAACCAGCTCTCAGCTCTGCAGAATCAACTTCTTCTTCAACATGTGAAGGAAAAAGCCAAACCCACCACAAGTCCCCTCTTCCCACTGCCCTACTCCTTACCCGGCTCAGCTAAAACCAGAGAGGGTCACCGTGCTCAGCAAAGCATTGTAGCGTTCGAATCTTCAAATACAAGGGGTCGGATCACTACTAAAGGGGATTAATATTGTCCCAACAGCATAAACGGGTTGCATATTTCATAGTTTTGTTGCAGATGAGAAAAAAGCCAACTTTCACATGCAGCTTGTCACTGTTTTCAACAGGAATGAGGCACTGGACCCCAAGGATGCCACCAGCACCGGATCTAAGGTAACCCCTCTCCCCGCGCTGCCCTCCCTGTCCCCTCCTCAGGCCACACTCACTTGTGGCTGTGTTTTGCCAGGAAGATTTGTGATGTTTTGATGGCCTCAGAGACCTGCTCCTTCTTTGCAGCTACCTCCTCGTTCAGGGCCTGTCAAAAAAAAAAAAAAAAGAGGAAAGAAGCTGAATTCAGCTGTGGAAAAAGAGCAGAAGTTCACCAACCTGCCTGACGGTTGCCCCTGCTTTACCTGCTGCTCCGAGATGGATTTCTCGATGTCGCCCAGTTCTCTGCTCCCAGCAGCTGCCGTCCTGCCTTGCACACTCTGCTTCAAGCCCAGGGCCCAGCCCAGGAGCTCCTTCACCTTGTCCACATGCTCCTGCTTCTCTTCCTCCACCACTTTCTGCAAACAGAGGAGGGAGGAAGATAATGACGTCAAAGGGATCCCAGATTTTCAAAGGTGGGGAGGCTCTCGGGAGCAGTGCCCGAGAGGTAACCTGAACGTGGAGCAGCATCCCCTTGGGTGTTAGAAACCAGCTGGCACATTTGGACTAGAGCTCAGCTCCCTACAACGCCCTCACCTCCTCCTCCTCCAGCCGCCGAAGAGCATCGCTGATGTACTTCACGTGCTGCGTGGTCAGCGTCACCAGAGCCGTATAGCGAGTCCGCAAATCCATGAACTGCGAAAGGGGGAAACGAGATGTGTCAGTCACGACCGGCAGATCCAGCGCGATGGACTTCACCATACACGACACGGATGTACCATCTCTCGCTTGGGAAGCCCCCTGGGCACCTCGCAGAGCTGGTACAGCATCAATGAAAGGTGGTGAGTTCAACAGGGAGGGTTGTGGCCAGACATGGCACGCTGTATGGCACTGGAGCGAAAGGCAGGCTCCGGTCACGGACACTGGGGCTACCGGGATCTTTAATATCCACAGGGAGCAGGAGGACCTGGGGTCCCTAAAGGTCTCATCCCAAAGATCCACACACAGTAACGCTGCACAGCACCCTGGTTATTCACCTCGTGAGGCTGAAGGGCTGAGCTGACCCCACTGGATTTGACCCAGGGGTTCCCAGGAGTCCAGGTATTTCATACCTGGTGCTCAGAGCGCTAAGCCATCCTCTCTGGCTATCAGAAAAAACAGCGAGGGTGGAAACTTTATTTATACAAGGAGAGCTCAGCAGAAAGGAGCTTGTTTTAGAGGCTGCTCAGTGGTTTGCTCAGCGTTGAAGAACCCTCCCACTGCGTGATTTCTCCCTCGTGAGGCAGGGCAGGCAGGCGGGCACGCTCCTACCTCCTGCGTGATGGCATCCGAGGACGAGAGCATGCGCCGGCGTTTCATGGGAGACTTCTGCTGCGACTCGACGAACGCCCTGTACGTCATGAGCTGCAGCTCGTAGTCCTGCAAACGCAACCAGAGGTGGTGAGAGATGGAGCCCGCGAGGTGCGAAGCGTGTCGGGACCGTTTCTGCCCAGCCAGCCTTACCCCAGCACAGGGGAGACCCGTACCTTGACAGCAGCCGAGTATTGCTGGGAGAATTTCTGACACTGGTCCAGTTTGGCTTGGTTTTTCTCAATTTCTGCAGCCAAAGCCTTCAAGAAAATTTAAAGCAAAAACGGTTGTCAGGACAGCTGCCATGGGTGGTGAGCTGGATTTCAGTCCCCATCCCTCCCCTTTTGGGTAAAGTCTTTGTCCTCTTCAATTTTTTATGCAAGGGCTCATCTCCACCTCAAGCTAAGCAGAGTTTCTCCCTGCCCAGACACCCAGCTGAGGTCTGCAGCCTTCTCCCCGCTGTGTTTCAGATTTTCAAGCTCACAGATGAAAAGGTTTTAGTAACAGAAAAGGACACAGTGCAGCGACCACACCATCGAGGCATCCCAAGGTCCTGTCTTACCGTCTGCTGGCTCAGCTGCTCCGACAGCACCCGGCTGTCCTCCGCTTGCCCAGGCTTCATCAGCTCCTGCTGGACCGTGATCTCCTGGATCCACTGGATTAGGGCACTGTGGCACTGCCGGTAATCGCTCAGCACCTCCTGGATGTTCTCCAGCTCTCCGTGGCTGAGACAAAAAACAAGACAAATAGGAGGAGGGCGAAACGCTACCGTAGGCTATAGGGATATCCCAGCCACCGGCCGGAATCCCATCTGGAAAAAAATATCACTGCTAAAAAGCCTGACCCAAGCTCTCAGCTGAAGCACGAAAGTGAATCTGTGAAAGGAGGTGGGGGGTTTCTCACCGGGTCTCGATCTGGGCGCAGACTCGCTGCCAGCGATCCCACAGCTGGCTTCCCTTCTCCTGATAGCGCTCCAGGTCGATGCTGCGCTCTTGTCTCAGCCGGTACAGCTGCTCTCCCACCGTCTTTGCCTTTGCCATCTCCTCCTCCAACGTGGAGAAGACAGAGCTCTTGTCCTTCACTTCTCCAAGCCATTGCTGCAAAACCAGGAAAAGACAGCACCGGTTCAACATCACAGAAAGCAAAAGGCACGTTAAGTCAGAAATGTCCTCCTGCCCGGAGCTGGGGAGGCTGAGAAGGGCTTTATCCTCCCTCTCTCCTTAACCTGTAAAGAACTGGCTGATTACAGGAGATGCAAAACGAAGGGGATCATGTTCCCAGCTCACAGCAAGCCAGATGGGTTCAGCCCCTGTCCTACAGCAATAGGGCATGTAGCTGCCAAGATGCCCACATGTGCCCCACAAGAGACAGCACCAGCCACGGCAGCTCCTTTACCTTTACTAAGCAATATGGGATCACATAAGCAGCACAAAATCCTGCTGGCAGTTATATCGAGGCAAGAAAAATGGCATGGAGCGCAAATTCAGCGGAGAAAGGGAAGGATCCTGCTCAACAAATGCCAAAGTGTTGGCCAGTTTCTGCCTGCCCACCTTGGGAAGTGAATGGCACCAACCTGTAACGCGGCTCTGTGCGACTGAACAGCCGCCGGGTCGGCGGGGACTGCCTCCTCCTGACTCAGCTTCACCTCGTACCCTTTGACCAGCGACTCTGCCCCTTGGGTGTTACGAATAATGACATCGACCGTCTTCAACCTGGCAGGTGAAAGAGGCAGCACAATGACATGGGAAATTTGGCAGAGATCCTCCCGATCGCGAGGCTGTTCGCGCCGCAGAGGGATGGAGCGTTAGAGGGCCAGAAGAAAGGTCTTCAGCAGAATCAGGTAGATACAAAAAGGTGTTGGGGAACAGAGGCACGTCCCCACTCACTTGTCCAGGTAGACGGACGACAGCCCGTGCATCTGGTCCATCTTGTTCACCACCAAGTCGAGTTCGGAACGCAGGTGGGGCGTGCTGGACCCCGTGGGCGCCTTGTCCAGGAAGCTGTAGCATCTCTCAGAAATGAAGCGCAGCTCCGACTGCAGCCGCTGCAGATCCTCCTGCATGCGCTACAGGAGGAAGGGAATGAAGGTGAAAGGAGAGCCCGAGCAGGATTGCCCTCGGCAAAGGAGATGGGTATGAACTGAAGCAGGGAGCCCACCTGGAGAGGTTTCCTGCTGCCTTCTCTGCAGCAAGGTCCCCTCAAACCCCACACAGTCACGCACCCACCACCCACACGTTCACCCCAGAGAAGCTAACGATATTTTTGGCACATGCTAAAGACCAGCGGCCACCACCTCCCTCCCCTCCGCGTCTCACAGCAGCAGGACTGACCTCCTGCTCTGCAATGCGGATGGTGTTCTCCTGGATAGTGTCACCGTCTGCACGGGCGCTGCTCGGGGCCTGGATTCGGCTCACCAGCCTCTGCTCACACTCCTCCAGGCGCAGACGGATGTTCTTCAGCTCGGAGAGATACGTCCTGGCAATGGTCTCGTCCTTGTCTTCTGCGAGTCACAGACAAACCAAAACAGCAGCTCAAACAACCGCAGCCGGCTCCTGCCCTAGGTGGGACCTGCCAGGAGCCCCGGGGCCAAGCGCGGTGTCACGCTGACATCGAGGCACCGGGGCCTCTGCTCAGACGGAAAACAAGTTCATCAAATCATCTCATTCCAGTGCTGCTGAGAACGAGCCCAGCCACAGGGCACCTCGCGTGACGCAGCCGGAGTCCCTGGTCTCAGCAGGACCCAGCCCTGCCGTGTCACGTCGGGAGCCATCCCCGGCTCTGAGCAGCAGGACTGCGACCTCTACATATATTTCCTTAAAGATTAAATGCAGGAAGAAGTCCTTTCTCAGAATGTGTCCTGGCTAATGACTAAATCCATCTCCAACAATATCAGGGTAAGAGGACCCAGCGGTTAAGCTGAAGCTGCAGAGCCAAGCCCTCTCTGCAGGAACATCTCTGGACAAAGGCCAAACACTTGAATGGATGGAGAAATAAGGAGCAGCTGCTCACACCATCAACTAGCTAGCTCAGGAAAAGAAATGAAAATGAAGCTATCCCATAAATCCTTTGTTTATGAGTTCCCACAGCTCCTGGTTAATCCATCAGCCCTTTGAAGCTCACCGTTCTCCATGGACTCCAGCAGTTGCCGGATGTGTTCCTTGGAAGACTCCACTTCCTCGTCCAGGCGTAGCCGGTCCGACACCGAGAAGAGCTCCGAGTCCCGGCTATCCTGCAGGAAGTCCTCGTAGTGCGCCTGGAGGCTCTTCATGGCTTGCTGGCACTCCCCTTGCGCCAAGGATCTGAGCTGTGAGTGGAAACGCAGCACATCAAACCACCGGGAACAACTTCCGACGCATCACCCGAAGCCACCCGCCCCACCTCAACCACCTGCGTTTGCCAAGGGAGCGTTTGCTCTTTAGAGGAGAAAAATCCAGCCCCTCCATCGCCGCCTCGCGCCTCCCCCCAGCCCTGCTCGCTCCCCAACGAAACGCCAAGTCCACAATCTGTTACGCTTATCACAGTTCAGCAGCAAACTGCTGATGCTCTTTTTATTGGGGAAGCTGCAACCGTTTTGCACAGAACCCCCAAGCTCAGGTTCTCCCACTGGTCAAGGTGCAAAGACCCTTGAATTCCCCAACATTGCAGTCTCTGGTCTTCCCATTAACACCCCTCCTTTGCTCCTCAGCCACATGAAGAAGTCGGACACTGAGCAAGCAGCAGAGAAGCTCCTACCATACCTTCTCCATGCTGAAGCTTTGCACCAGGGCTATGTCCTTCCGCAGGTAGTTCCAGGAGATGAGGCTCTTTGTGTTCATGTGGAGCTGGTGCCAGAGAGCCATCACTTTCTGGTACAACTGTTCCACTCTGCAATGGGAAAGAGCAGATCTGTCAACCCTGGACCTGCCCAGCACGCTCAAGCCCTGACCCTGATCCACCAGCCACCACGGCAGCGATCCCAGCCTGGCAGCCTGCCGCGAGCGATGCTCCAGCTGCCCAGTGCCAGAGATCCCCGGAGCGATCCCTCCTCCCAGATCGTCGTTTTCTCTTTTGCAAGCTGCTAGAGCAGCTGCTGCGACAGAGCTGAAGCTGTATAACCACGGGGGATTCCTTCCCTTGCCCTAACTCAGCTGTGCCACCCACTCCCACCCCTCCACCCCAGTTCCTCTCCCATTCCCATCCCAGATCTGTCCCCTCCCATGCCACCAACCCCCTCCCCATCTCCCTGCCACCGCAGCAGAGATCAGCGAGTTACCTGTTGGCCATCTCGATGGCCTCTTTGTTGGGCGGGGGGATCAGGAAGCACACAGAGGGCACCATGGCCTCGTTCCCTGTGGGGCTGATCACCTTCCACTTGGTCCTCTGGGAATTGTCCTCCAGCACGCACTCGTCGTTCCGGCAGATGGTGATCTGCAGTGGCACCAACACCGCCTGGCCCGTCAGAACCCAGAGCCCAGGGCTGCCCACGCCTGCCCACGCTGCCCACACCTGCCCACCCCCCTCCTGGGGCAAGGCAGCTGCCACAAAGACAGATATAAACTTTTTTTTCAATCAAGCAAAAGCCTGATACAGTGCTGAGCAGTGCAGCACCCTCCTGTCTGGAGAGGAAGGGACAAGGACGTCAAACGGAGCTGGCTCCCACCCCTGGATTTATTTGGCTGAGGCTGATGAAGCCCGTCCTCCCTGGGGAAAAGGACTTTAGCTCCAGCCCAGAATAAAGCTGAGACACAGAAATCTGCTCCAGGAAAAACAGTTGCGCTATTTCCCTCGTCCTGTCTACCCATTTCATTCCTGCTTTCCATTGACAGACGCTGCAGAGCTCATCCCAACCCATCGCGGGCGTTGCTCCCTGCCTCCCCCTCCCAGCCCTCACCTCGATCTGCCGATAGTCACAGACAGCCTTGATGGGGATCGTGCTCTTCACAAGGTGCTCCGGGTTCCTGGGCCGGAGCTGAACGATGGTTTTGGACCGTCCCACCAGGCTGGCGACGGAGCTCTTCGACTGGATGAGCTGCTCCTTCTCATCCTGGCAGAAGGAAGGATGACGGACGGGTTGCTAGAGGTAGGGGAGAGCAGGTACCTCCCAGGCATCTCAGCAGCCCCCCACCCCAACGCTGGCCTGCAAGAGCTACGCTGGGATCTCCAGGGATGAACAAACACTTCAGGAGGATCCTGCTGCCCTAACGGGATGGGAAGAGGGCTCAGGAGATGGGATGGAAGGGAGAACAGACTTCACGTCGGGGTGGGACCTCCCCGCTACTACTCCCGCTGCCCTGCGAAGCCACATGCATGCCTCTGGCTCTTTCACTGCTAGGTCCAGAAAATGTTGGTTTTTGAAAGGGAAAAAAGAGAACACAACATACACCGAAACTAAAGTCCCGGGAGGCGTAAGGGGCCAAGAGCAGGACAAGTTCCAGCCCAAAGCCAGGGACGTTTGGCTGCCTGGAGGAGAGACCACAGAAGCATGCTCCCTCTTCTAAAGCAAAGGATGACGGCATGGTTAAACCAATGGCTGGAATGGGAATACGATGAATTATGCGGATAAAACATCTCAGGAGGAGGAGCTAGTGGTGGAGTGAGCGCACAGGTCTCTGGGTTTGGGTCAAAATTTGCCAGTTGGAGGAAGATGCTGCATCATGGATTCCCACCAGTCCCTGCTGGGTTCGGTGATGGGACGACCCAGGAGACTGGTGGCAAAGCTCTCCTGGAACAGCCTCCGGCACCGACGGAGACGTGTGCGGATCACAGCACCGGCAGCTTGTGTGATTAGTGGCAGCTCAGCCCGTTCTGGCTGCAAAATTTTGAAAAGGATCCCAGAGAAATGTTCTCCCTCATGCTTGGTACTCTCGGGGCCGATTAGTGTGCTAACAGCGGTGGAGGATAATTTAATGGTTAAAAAAAAAAGAAAAGAAAAAGAAAAGAATAAATGATTAAATAAACTACCTGTGCCTGTCCCAGGGAGCATGATTGGAAGAAATACAACTTTCACTTATTAGGTAAGAAAGAGTAATATAGCTCAGCTCAGGGCAGCTGCCCCAGTTCTGAGATCGTGGCCACTCTCTGGCTGCCCGGATGAGCCTCTCCCACCCCAGATGGCATCTGCCAGACTTCTGCTGTCACAGCACCCACAGATATGGACCCCAGGAGCCAGGCTAGCCGCTCCATGTCCTGGTAGTGCTGGAGAACAGACCAGGATGACCCCGAGACTGCGACAGAGAGGATGGGACCCTCCAAACCTCCAGGAGAGAAGACAGCGAGCCCTGGCCCAGCTGATGCACCCAGCATGAACACCCAGCGACGGCGTCCCAGCTTCACTGGCGACACGCTGGAAACCCCCGGTGTGCACCAAAAGCAAAGCCAAAGCAGCCACCAGCCCCCGCACACTCAAACGTCACCTCCTTCCACTTCCACCAGTGGCTCCACAGTTAACCCACAGCCCAAAGCCTCCCCCATCCCTGGTGCCAAACACCATCCGACGCTTTGCTCCTTGAGTTTTGAGTTTAGGTCATTTTGGTCTTTTCCCAGACGACGAGACCACAGCACGACTGCCCATCGTTCGCTCTCTGCTACGCCCCAGCTCAGCCAGGCGTGTTCGGAGATCGCTGCCGAGCCCCTGTCCCCGCTGTCGAGCCCTGGCGCTCCCTGCACTGGCACAGCGCGATGGATTAACAGCGGATTTGGGCTGGATAAAGAGCTGGCATTTCTCCGCATCCCACTGCGCTCCCAGCCAGCACCAGCTCGAGAGCAAAACCAGGAGCATCCGACCAGCTCTGAGCAGAACACAACCGGCTCCACGCAGCCACGGACCGGGCTGGCACGATGGGCACCAATGGGGAAGAACCAGCTCAGATGTTTTTACTTTTCCACATCTCGAGCTATGAATGGGCACAGACAGCACCCGCCACCTCCTCTTCTCCCCGAGGGTACAGAAGGACACTGGTCAGTGCCTCTGAACAGGAGTGACCCTGTAACGACCGAGATCCGGCACCATTGGCAGCGTTACACCCACGGCACCTGCACCCCACGGCCACGGACAGACACATACAGCAGCTCCAACAAAAACCAGAACATCAACCGAGATGGGGAAACAAGCCACAATGCGTGAAACCACATCCATGCACAAATAAAACGAGCCCAGTTTTCCCTGGGAAGCAAGAGGAGCTCCAAGCAAAGGTGCTGAACTCGAACAAGAAGGTCACCCATCGCCCGCCCAGCGTGGCAGGGATGTTGCAGGACCCACCATGGAGTCCTGCAGCAGGTCCTCCAGCCGCGTCAGGCTCGTGTTATGGTCGCAAGAATACTTCCTTTTGATGGAGTCCTGCAGGTTGCGTAGGTAGGTCTCTGACTCCCGGGCATCGCTGAAGAACTGTGAAGGCAAAGAGGGTCACGGAAACCCGCGCAACTCCGCCGAGCAGTCAGCAGCACACGCCGCAATGGACCACCCCAACATCTCAACCAGCACCTCCCCACGCTGTTCTGGCCTTAGGCTGCGAGAGCAGGGATAATCCCACAGGGATGGCCAGAACTACGTGGAATTTGATCCCTTTTATCCTAGTGAGATATCCCAAGAGAGCAGCCAAGGTGAAGGTGATGATTCAGGAGAACGCAGCCCCCGTGAGCACTGCATATCCCTCCCCTCCTTCTCCCCCGAAGGGAGCAGCAGTGGATGAAGCTGAGGCAGCGGATGCTGAGCGGGGAAATTCGGGCTGTCCCTCCCCAGTACCTGGAAATAGGCGGCGTTCTCCTTCACGTGCTGCTCCACGCACAGGCACAGCTGCTTAATCCACTGCCACTGGGTCTGCACGGCAGCGCTGTAGGCCTGAGAAACACCAAACGGCGATGAACAACGAGCATTTCCCAGCCGGGAGGGTCACGGGACGGACACGGCTGCAGCCAGACGGATGGACATAAACAGGCAAGATCTGGCTGCGACCAGGAGGGTTTGGCCACGGGCATGAAGAGCCGGAGACCGCAGACCCAGGGCTGGTGATGCCAGGGGCTGCACAGGCACAGGTTTGCTTTCTCCCTTCCAGAGAGAAACACCTGGGAGAAACACATCCCTGCAGCCCTCTGCTTCTCCACCACGGTTCTCCTAGGAGCCTGGGTAACTCCAAGCGAGCTGAGGCCATTCCCTGCATCACCTCGCTGCAGGAAAAGGCTCCTGCTCCGCACAACCACATCTGTGCCTCAATTTGAGATGGGGATTAACTGGGAACGGCCTCGAGCGTCTCACTGCCCAGACCAGAACAGCTCTGTCACTGCACTAACGTTCTTCTGACACCGGAAAACATTTCATCGGCCTGGCTGCCCATAAGGGCTCCCTGGAGCAGGACAGCAAGTTTTCCAATACCAAGTGGGAAGATTCACTGCCAGCTGATTCCCAGGGCTCCTCCGTCCCCTCCGCGTGCCGCTCACCTCCACGGTTTGCTTGGCCGGGTGGTTCTCCAGGGACAGCAGCTCGGCTGTGTCCTGGAGGGAGCGGAAGACATCCTGCTTCTCCTCCAGCTCCGTCGTCAGCTCCTGCATGAAGGACACGAGCAAAGTCCAAACCTTGGCTATGGGGAGCCGCGTCCCTGAGCACCCGTTTAACGGATACAACGCGCCGTACGGGAGCACTGCAGCAAACACCAGTGGATCTCACAGGAAACCCGCTGGGACGTCTCCTGTGCACCAACCACGCGGGGCAGACGTACCAGAGATATCGCAGACCTGCCTGGGGACCTCTTCAGTTCCAGACAGTGTGATTGTGGAAAGACAGCAATTTATTTATACTGCTTTAAAGAGGAATAAATTTTCCTCTTTAGTTCAGATTTATTTTTTTTCCCCCCTGCTAAGGATGTCTTTAGTTCCGAATAGTGCTAAAAAGCCATCTTTTGATGCCTTTTCCATTGAAACTCAACTGAACAAACATTTCTTTGCACTTTCTGCTCTAGGGAGAGCTCTTTCATCAGCAGCACTCATGAGCTATAAGCTCAGTGACTTGGGAGGGAGCATCAAACCTCCAGGGACTTCAGGTCTGTTGGTAGCTGAAGGTCCCACAGCAGGTTAAAAGCAGCAACAGCACAACCAAGACAGCACCCACCCCACCAGCCCTGCCCCAGGGCCACTCACCGAGAAGTAGTTTCTCTTGGCTGCGATGTTCGGGTTGTTGTTGCTCCAGTCATAGGCCAGTTCCTCCTCCTCCTTCTCGTTCAGCCAAATCAGCTCTGCAGTGGCCCGAGACACAAACCCGTGCAAGCTCTGGAGATGTCTTAGCCGGAAGCTCGAGGTTTCCTGAACACAACAAAGGGTGATTCCTCTTCCCTGCTCTGAAGGTGACCGGTTCCTTCCCCTCCTCCCCAGCCTCGGAGCCGGGATGCTCAGGAGCAGGGGGCAGGGATGGTGCCCAGGCTCCTCGGGCAGTGCCAGGAGCCCACTCGAAGCCCACTCACCATCAGCTTGCAGTACTGTGTCTCCAGCTTGCCAAGTGTCTCCGTGTAGCTAGCGCGGAAATTCTGAGACATTTTACCCTAAAAAGGATGAAAAAACGCTCCTGTTACCTGACACAGGACGGCATCACTCAAAACCCCATCTCTAAATCCTTCTCCCCAGCTCTGCGTGAGCCAGAGGAGGTGGAGAGGATGGCTTGGGACAGCAGCCTCTTGCACCAGCCCAGTGTCACTTCAGAAGCTCTGTCCTTAAAAAAATATCTCTGCCTCGGGCACCTTTACCCACAAGAGCCCATCCCGATGCCCTCACCTCCCGTACGTGTTGTGCCATGTGCTGTCACCCAGCCCGTGCTGTCATACCTCGTACATCCTGGCCTCCTTCACGCTGGAGCCCAGGTCCTCCACACTGGTGTGGACGTGCCGTTGGGTCTCCAGCTGGGATTCCACGCTTGGCAGGTCCGTCCCCCACTCTGCCCGCTCCAGTCTCATCTGAAACAGGCCAAGAGATCCAAGTCAGCAGTCCTCATCCACAGGAGCACGTCAAAATGACACAAGGGCAAGGAAACTTCCTAGGTCACTCAAGAGGGAGCAAATGCCATGCCAGTCCAGGTAGAAGGTCCTAAGCCAGTGCTCCAACACTGACCGATTTCTGAGACAGCCTACACAAGCTTCACCCCCGCGTGAGACTAAAGGACTGACTGAATCAGTACAGATTTGCTTCCAGCTTTGGAAAGATCTTCCAACACCCACTGATCAGCAGGACCACAAGAGAGAAAACCCAACTCAAGGCAAAAGCATCGGTGCTGTCCAGAAACTCCAAACCATCACAACAACTATTCACAGATAAAGGCAGGAAAAAGCCCAGATTGGCTTCCCACCTTCCTGCATCAGTGTGAGTGGAGGCAGGTCATTTGGCCCAGCTTGGGGAAGCAGACAGCCAGCACTCACCTGCATTTCCTCCACCCACGCCAGCAGCTCATACACGAACCGGAGGCTGCCTTCGTCTTCGGAAGAGGAGATGGCCACCAGCTCCGTCCTAGTCATGGGCTTCCGGAACCAGGAGGCAGAGGAGATGTGCAGCCCTTTCGTCAGGGACTCGCCCTTCAAGTGTGTCGTGCTCAGCATGGAAGCTGGCACCAGCTCCAGGGTGGAGAAATGGCCTTTCCTGTACAGGTTGGTGCATTCCAGCCTCAGCGTCACCAGCTCGTCTTGCAGTCGCATGATCCTGGAGAAGCAAGCAAGGCATGGGTTAGAAGACAGACGGACACTCCCTCCTTCCCGCAGCACACCGCGGAGCTCCGTGCATCAGCTCCTGATCACATTTCTCCATCCACAAACCATCTCGGACACGGTGCCTCTCACCTGAACACCAGCTCTTCCAGCTGGTAGTAATTCTCATCCCGAAGGATCTGCACATCCACCTGGAGCTGGCGGATGAGCCCCTCACATTCCTGCAGATACACGACCACATCGGATTCGTACTGCACCGGCTGGCCCGACTCCAGGTGAGCAGCATCCTGCATCGAGAGAGAAGACTGAGGGCTGGGTCCTCTCAACCCAAGCACATGGGCAGAGGGACTGGGATGGCAGCCCACCATTGACTTTAAGACCAAAAAGACCTTTTAGTCCTCAAGCTTGACCTGAGCAGAAGAACATCAGTTCATCACTCACACCCCACCCAGGACATCCCCTTTGGAAAAGCTCCTGGAGATGAACTGAAAGCTTCTAGCGATAGAGGGGCTCCTGTGGTTAGTGGCCATCACTTAAACGTGCGTCTCATTTCTTGCTTGGGTTCAATTGTCTTGAGCTCTCAACCCTTACATCTCTTTCTTCCAAAACAAAACACCCCTCTTCAGAAACACAGTCCCTACCCAGGCAGCTACAGTCTGCAACCGAGTCCTTTCTGCCAGTCTTTTAGACAAATAAAAGATTGTTGCCTTTTAAAGTCTCGTTATACAAGGAGCTCCCCCAGCAGCACAGTTCTCCTCCAAGGCAGCCCCTCTGCAGGTGCCCAGCCTCACTCGCTGCATGCCCAGAGACAGCCTGTGGCACGGCGAGGCCGTTCCCCTGCCCCTGTCCCCGAGGTCCTTGTCCCATAGACCACCAGGGACCCACCACCACCCCTGGAGCCCCTCCGGGATGGGTTCAACACCAGAAGAGAGAAGAAAGAGAGCCCACCACCCCCACAGAAGAGGAGCAGAGATGGGCGTAAAATAAGAGGCAGGAAAACAGTAAAAATTAAAAAATGAGGAGAGGGAAAAATACCACCCCCCGACTCACAGCTTGCAGCGTGTTCTTCGCCAGAGTGAGTTTTTCTTCACAGCTCAGAGCACCATTCTGGATTTTGTTAGCGATTTGCAGCAGCAATTCCAGCCTGCGATGGCAGAGGGAAAGAGAATGAGAGAGGGGCTTTGGGAGGGGAGCAGGGGACATCCCCGCAGGGGACCCTGCCCGCGGTGGGCAGGGCACCCACCTCTCCACCGCCGGCCGCAGGAGCTTCTCGCGCTCCAGCATCTCTATGATGAGCTTTCCCCACTCCTCCTCCACGTCGTTGGGGTGGTAGCCCTGAGGCAACTTGATGCGTCCAAACTCAATCCATACCTGGGGAAAAACGTCACCAGAATGGCATCTTCTACCTCCTCGAGCTGGCTCGAGAGAGACTACAGCCAAAAAAAAAGCGGGGCTGTACGGCAGCAGCTCTGCCTCCGTTCCTGCACCATCCTGCTTGCTACATCACTTACCCTCAGGGTTATTTCCACTTCTCCATTCCAAAATAAACCTGAACTGAGCACACTTTGGTCTTGCTAAAAGCACAACACTCCCACCTACCAGCCTCTGGGTAGCCAGGATGACACTTACCTCTAACAGTTTGTAGAGCTCCTTTATCCTTCCTTTTTCCTGCTCTTTCGCTGGGATTTCAGTTTCTTTGATGTGTATGTATTGGTTATAAAGTGCCTGGGATGAGAAAGGCTCATCAGAAACCACCCTGGGGGATGCCACCACCCAGCTCTTGGCACTGAGCACATGGGACACTGCGGATGGACCTCGTCCAGGACCTACCTTTAGCTCTACAGGGTTCTGGGGGAAGGATTTATCTGACATGAGTATCGTGTGCTGCTTGATCCACGAGATGAGGGACTCCACGCAGCTCTGGTACTCCAGCCACCTCGAATCCACCTCCTGCGGGGTGAGAGCGTCCTTGCAGAGCGCTGCCGGCGGGCAGGTCTCCACAGGGGAGAGGCAGAGCCTGGCCCTGCCAAGCAGAGCCCGGAGGGAACCGAGGTGCCATGGTCACAGCTACGGGGTGATCATTCTCCTGTGCCTCCCTGTTGTGATGGCATCGCAGGTACAGGAAGGAGAAGGAGGATCCTCCTTGCAAGCTGCTCCCTGGAAGCCATCTCAGCTTCCCTACAAGCTCAAAACCCATGTAAGAACCTGGAGAACACCATGGACCTACAGGCACACCAGCAGTTCACAGGGCAGACACGCTAATGGGGAAGTTCCTTCCTCCCTCCGAGCCTTTTCCACCCATTGTCCATCTGCTACAGTGGACGAGGAACCTCCAAATCCTTCCTGCAACAACCAGCTGCCTCCCAAATCGCCGTGGCAGCCTCCCGACCCACCACGATGCTTACGATAGCGCTGATCCCTTCTCCTCCCTCGGGGACTTTGGGAAAGGCATCGTAGATTGAAGACACGTAAGTTATCACGGATTTCTCATCCGGAGAGGGGACGTCCACATCTGGCAAGGGGGAAGCAGAAAAGCAGTGAGGAACGGGAGCAGGTGAAGACGTCGGCATCTCCCCGCACCAGCCATCTCCCCCCGGCCACCCACCTTCGGCGTCCAGCAGCCGCGTGACCCCCAGCCGCTCGGCGATCTCAAAGGCCTGCTCCAGGTTCTCCCGGTTACTCTGGATCTGCACCCTCTCCATGTCCACCAGGTCTGGCCTGCAAGACACACGCCAGAGTCACGACGTTGGCAAACAGCACAAGGTGCCCAGGGCAGAGCATCCCAGACGAGCACCACTGCTCCGGGCGGCTCCCGAGGGCTCGGATGGAAGTGCTGCTATTCCCGGAGAGCAGAACGGGCAGCGGCAGCGCGTAGAGCACTGCAGCACTCCCATACTCTAGAGTTAAAAGCTTGGCTTTTTCACCTCTCTCCCCCACCTATTCGAGATATTTCTTCTTGCAACCTGATGTATTTGCTGCTCTTTCCAAGCATCTACCCCCCAAGCTACCCGGCAGAAGAGATGATTTCCAGCTAAAAGAGACGTTGCTCCCTGCAAGCCTCACCTACATCTCCAAGCACAGACCACCACCAACTGCAGCGATGGGCAGGGACTCCCAGGAGATCCCCAGCCCTTCATCCCACCCAGACGATGCTCTCTGCTGCTCCCTCCTCCCCACCTGTATCTGTGGATGAGGGCGTTGAACATCTTCCCATCGCTCCAGCACGATGAGAAGTTGGTGCACTTCACGCCAATGTAACCCGCCGTCACCTTCTGTGTCCACAGAAGCAGCTTCTCCTTGGCCGACATATCCCCCAACTCCCCGCTGATGTAGATGTCGGAGATCTGTAAGGAAGTGGCACGGCCATGGGGTGATGCCGGAGGAGGAAAGTCTCCACCGGGCACATTCAGTTTCTATGAACTCGCCCGAGACCTGGCAGCTGCCAAGAAGGGCAGGAGGAAGCTCCTGGTCACCGTGTGAGAAAGGGGACCCACAGCTGACACTCGGGAACGGATCCCTGGATCTGCGGGAGCGCGCCGCGGTTTGGGCAGACCGGAGACCCTGGCAGGCGAGGGAGGCTCAGTCACTCGCCAGCCCTGTTTCTCAAAGGCACGAGGTGTCGCTTGGCCACACGTGCCATCCAGCCCAGCCCAGCCCTGCTGGCACAGGAGCCGCCACCACCCGATCCCAGCTTCCTACCACCGCCCAGCTCACCAGCTCCGCTCTCGGGATCGGCTGCAGCCACACGTGCTCCGAGCATGCCGGAGAACCGCACCGCGCAGCCTGCAGCACGTCCTGGCGCGTTACACCGGCATCGAGCCCCCAGCCGAGGCTCCAGGCACACCTCACCAGGAACACAATGCCCCGGCGAGACGGGGGACCGTGCGGGTCCCATCCTGCCCCAAACACGCTGTGCCAACAGTTCCGCCTGTGCACCCTCCTGCACAAACCCGCTCCTGCCCAGCACCCACGCGAGGGGCCCCAGCACCCTCGGACACGCGGTGCTCACGCAGGAACGGTCGTGTGTCATCCAGCAGCACCCATGGCTGGGTGGTGAGGGAGCAGCCAAGAGGGGACTGCTGATGGCGTCCCTCACCAGGGCTGCCGGTGTGGCAGGTGATGCTCCACCTGGAGCATCATGTTGTAAAAACCAAAAAACAAACAAGTTAAGGAGCAGGAAAGAGCTCAGAGGTGCTGTTCGAGAAGATGCATGGGGCAGAGGTCTCTCCCTGCTCCAGCCAGCGGAGTCCCTTGGAGCAGGGCCACCAACTCCATCCCGGGGGGAAAGGGAAGGACAGGGGGAAGGCTGTGGCACCCCAGCTGTGCCTGGAGAGGCAGGTGCCAGCGGGTGCTGCCCAGATGCAGTGACCCACTTCCCCAAAAAAAGAGACCGACCATCACGGACCCCTCTCGGACAGACGCACGGACTGTCTGCAAATCCCAGACTCGCACGTGACGGAGCGCACGTGTCCCCGCACGCCAGCATATTCTGATTGGCACGGCTTCCTGCTCGCCCATCCCCCCCCCAGCTCCCCAATTAGTACAACTACCTCCCCTTAATTAAGGGGCAGACAAAGGGGAGGATGAGAGCTTTGCTTATTTTCCGGGGAGCCTGTGGAAAGGCAACGTGGGCCGTTCGCTGGCTGGATTCCTCCTCCCGGCACTGCAGGGAGAAGGTGTGCCAGGACCCAGCCCCCCGGAAAACACCCAGTCGCTTTATTCCCCCCACAAAATACGCCCAGTCGGGTGCTGACATCGCGCGGGTCCCCGCTGCAGAGCTCCCTTTGCAGGCAGGAGGCCGGGACCTGCAGGATTCCAGGCACGCCGTGCCGCTCCTCCGGCCTCTCCCGCCGGCAGGGAGGATGAGGATGCTGCCGAGGTAGGGCACGGCGCGGCGAGCGCGGTGTCATTGGTATGCTGCAGCTCACCTCCCTCTCCCCAGCCCCATACGCTCATCACACACAAAACTGCTCTTTGTCAGCCGCTGCCTCACCGCCGGCGCTGCCTTTAACTCCTCCAGCCCCGGGGCCGGGTCTCCTTAGGGATGCCGGGACCCAGCATCCAGTGGCAAAAGCAGGATGAGGGCGATGCAGCAGGTGAGTAGAAGGATGGGACCCCCCACACCTGCAGGGAGGGACCCACAAACCTCCACCTGCGCAGCACCCCCTTACCAATTACCTGGTAGCTCTTAATTAAGAATGGGATGGAACCTTCTGCAAACCCACCCACCGGCGATGCCCTACCTGGGCTCTCCAGTGCCGCTGCCCATCGGGGAGCTCCTTGGCACTCAACTCAGATAAACCCTTTATTTTTAATCATTCAATTACTTAATTAATTTTATCCAACCTGCTGGGCCCTTCCCTGAGGACATCCTTGCAGGAGACCCTCCCAGAGCTGCGCTCATGGAGGTGCAGGATGCGGCACCAGCTCCACCCTCCTTTCTTCCCATGGCTGTGTCAGGACAAAGATTTAGGGAGGCACCAGCGAGAAGAGAGAGCGGAAACTCGCAGGACTGGGGTCCAGATCCTTCCAAACCCTCTGACATCGGCCTCGGGCATCAAGCAACCAGTGGCAGGACACTGAGGGCCGGGGGTGGCGGTGACACCAGCCCCAACCTGGCAGAGGTATGGGGGGGCTGCAGCCCCTTTCCTGCCCCTCCGACCACGCGCTCATCCCGGGATGTGCAGAGCTTGGCCAAACCCAAGGGCGTCTTTTGCCCACCCTGTCACCCCCAAAGAACAACCTCCAAACAGCTCCAAAACCAAACCCAGCATCGTCCCCTCCTCTTCCTCTCGGAGCCCCCTTGGAGCTGGCAGCGCCCCCGCACCTCCATGTCCACCTGCTGTCGCCCGCCAGGGAGCTGAGCGCGGGCAGCAGGAAGGGGACACCCCAAACTCATACCCACCCCAGCAGCCCCGAGGGCACGTGTGTCACCAGCGAGCACCGCACCCACCAGCTCCGGCAAGAGCCGGTGTCTGGCTGCCCGTGCCAGGAGCGGAGGACAGGAGGGGTGAGGCTGTGGGGAATCCTCTCCTGGCAGAGATGATCGGAGGGGAAAAGGCTTGGGGACCCTTCTGCATCAGAGCCCTCCCGCCCGCGCTCTGCACGAGGCTGCACCTCGCCGAGACGACCATCCCTGGGGGCCACCAGGACCTGGGGGCTGCTGAACCGCGTCCCCCCACCCTGCTTGGCAGAGGAGGCGAGGGTACACGCCGACACTGACCATTCCTCCAGCCGTCGCCAAGCTCCTGCTCCGAGCCCGGCCCTCCGCAGTGAGTCCGCAGCCGCCCTCGGAGGGACACACCGTGGTCCCACTGGCTCCAGTGCCCCTGGCTGGCCGGCGCGCCGGATCACTGCCGTACCCCGAGGAGCTCCGGGCAGCGCCACCGCTGCGCCCGCTGAAGGAGGACGGGCTGCGGGAGACCGACAGTCCATGCTCATCTCCCTCCCCGCCCCGAGACGATAGCAACCCTGAGCTTCTCCCTGCGCTGGGGTTTTCCAGCTGATCCACCATGGGGGACGGCGTAGACAACTCCGAAACGGTGCCCGGCTCTGCTGCGGAGGAGCAGGTCCACGCGGCGCTGGAGCTGGGATCGTTGCTGCCTCCTCTCCCCCAGGCAGCTGAGGCGCTGCTGGCCCCCGGCTCCTGGTTCTGCGCTGGCTCCTCGCCGGACCCGGTGCTCGCCGGACGCAGGAACCCCTCGGTGAGGCCATGGGTGCCCCCGCGCAGCGGCAGCAGCACGGCCCGGCAGCTGCCCACACCGCTCCTCTGCAGCTCGACCAGCCGGCTCACCGCCTTCTCGCAGCCCTTCTCGGCCGGGTTGTCCAGCAAGCGGGCGATGACGGTGGTGCCTTCCTCCAGGGAAGTCCCCGCCGCAGCCGGCCGCCGCGGCGGCTCCAGCACCAGGCGAGCTTTCTGCACCTCCCCCTGAAACCGCTCCTTCACCTGCACGATGAGCCCAGGGTGCAGAGCCGCCGGGTCGGGGTCCCCTCCATGACACCGGCTCCCGTTGGGCTCCTCTCCTCCATCCTGCCGAGGGGCTGCCTTCGACTTCAGCCCCTCCTCATCCTCAGCGACCTCCAGAGCCGGGGGCTCCTCCTGCGGGGCTGCCTCCGGCATCGCTCTCCTCTTCCCCCTCCGCCTCCGTTTAAAGCGGACCCTTTTTTTGGGAGACAGGGGTGCCTTTCCCACCGCTTTTTCCTTCGGCTCTTTAACGCAGCCCAGAGAATTCCCCATCTCCTGCTCGGCGCCGGCGGTAACGCGGCTAAGCGAGTCGCCGGCTCCCGAATAAATCCCGAGCCGGGCTTCATCGGCTCACACGTACGCCGTACGCCGTGCCGTGGGCTGCCCTTCGCCGCCGCTCCCTCCCGCCAGCCCCGCCGCCGCCGCCGCCGCTCCAGACAGCCATCTTACAGCCTGGGCGCTGCGAGAAGACAAATTCAAAGCATCTCACTGCAGTTCAGAAATCACTTGACCTAAAAGCAGAGGGAGCGGGGATTGGCTGCGGCATCCTTCTCTCCAAATATGAGGTAATTGGAGCACGGCCCTCGCCAACACAAACAGGGAGCAGGAAAGCAGGCGGCGGAGCGGGGAGGGGGGTGGGAGAGGCTGGGGAAGGGGAGAGGCGGATAGAAAAAAAAATACAAAACCCGGGGAAGGTTGGCCAAGGTAGCATAAAGGAAAGGGTGGGAGAAATGGAGGGGGGGGGAAAGAAAGGGAAAAAAAGAAGGCAGGGAGGAGTCAGAGAGGCTCGCAGGCACACCGAGACGCGGAGCCGCCGCGTTTCTCTCAATTTCGGGAGGTTTGCTCTTTAATTCTTAATCCAGAGAACCCCAGGAGGTCAGCTCATGTGCCCACCCTCCTGCCAGGCTCACCCAGCTCAGGGCACGGAGGGGTGGTCCAGGGTGCCTCCGGGAGCTGGCAGTTGCGGAGTCCCAACGGGCTATGGCTGTGCTGGTGCTCTGGTCCCAGTCCCACCCCACATCCTGCCTCTCTCCTGCAGCTCCTGCCCCAGCATCACCCAGGGCAGGGGTCTGAGAAGCACCCGGCACCCCAACTCCTCTCGCCAGCTCGGAGGGACCGGAGAAGGGTAACACACGCCAAAAACAGGGACGAGACAGAAAACAGCAGCGGGCACCAGGCACTCCCCCCGAAGCCCTCCCCAGGGCTCTCCCAGCCGCTGGCCCCCAGGCACGGCACTCGGATATGGGAGATTAAGAGGTTCACAATGGAGCTACAACCCCAGAAAAAATCCCGTTAGCGCAGGCGGGGAGAGGACGCGCAGGCTCCTGGCACCAGCCCAGCTCGCCCAGGGACCCCCCCCACCCTGTCCTTCACAGCAGGGTGGCAGCAGTCCCCCCCCGTTGGGTGCAGAAGGGATGTAGAAGCTCCTGCTTGGGCTCTGCCGTCCCCTCTCCAATCCCCTGTGGCAGAGGAGGGCCACCCTGAGAGGACCGTGGGGACAGGATGCCACCAGCCAGGGCCCCACCGGAGACAGCGGTGACTCATCAGCATCCAGATCCTGCTCGACCTCGGCTGCTTCCCGGGGCCAAACCGCCAGTGGAGCGCCTCATCAGCTGCCTTACACCCAGTTCCTCCCCGTGCTCCCCTCAAAAGCCTCTTCCCGAGAAATACAGGTCATGAGGGGCTTGCCCAGCGCACAGGGCCAGCCTGGCCGTGCCAGCACGGGGCACACAAGTGGCCCAGGCGAGGTGGCAGCTCCCCGGGGCACTGCCCGCACATGCTCCAGAAATGAAAATCTTTCTCACGAGGTCTCAAAGCCAGTGTTACTCTTGGCTGAGAGATGCCCGCAGGGATAGGGCAGGGAGCCGGGATGCAGCAGCTCCCAGGGGCTCAGTCCCGCGGTGGTGACGGCCTCAGAATTAACGCCACATCACTAACGAGCTGCTGGCGGCAGCAGCGCTGAGCAAGCCCCACGTGCCAACGCAGTGGTGGCATTAGGGGCCACGCGTTGTCCCCCTGAGGGCATCAAAGCTACAACCGGATAATTTGAGGCTGTTAAAGACCCGAGACCCTGTTTTGAAAGAGGATCTATGGCACACGATTGATGGAGACGGTCCTAAGGCGGCTCCCCAGCACCCAGCGGGGTCGGAGCTTCTCCCATCCCTGTCCTGAATCACTGTCACGCACCTGACATTTTCCATCCCAACGAAACATCCTGTGGCTGCGATGACCACACAAAGGGCCAGGAACACCTCGGGATAACAGCCTCGTGCAGGCGTGAGCTCAGCCTGTCCCTGACATGGCCCCCTCCGAATTCATCCTCCTCCTCCAGAGACTTCAGCTTGAGCAAACAGCCACCACCAACAGCCCTGGTGCCAACTGGGAGGCACCACACAGAGCCCATCCTTAAGGATTTCATTATGTCAATGATGAGAAAAGGGCGTTGGCTATTCTCCGACACCGGTCTCCATGACACCGCAACGCACGTTGATCCTCCAGACCGACCGTCACCACGAAACACGCCGAGAAACGGATGCCAGCGCCCCGAGGAGCCAACACGCTCCCTGCCGTCCACCCCGCGTCCTGCGGCAAGGAACTCGCACGGCCTACCTGGAAGTGGAGGATGATCGTCCATATGAGCCCCAGGGTGAGCTTGGGGTTGCCATCCGTGATGTCATCGTTGCGAATGTTCACCAGCTTCACCTGAAAGAGAAGCAACAGGGTCAATGCTCCTCATCGGCCTCACCCCCAGGGAGCCGGGGGACATGTCCCCGACCACGCTGTCCCAGGGCCACCCCGACCCCTCCAGCGGGCAACGGACACACAAGACCCCGGTGCTTCCCAAAGAGGCACCGAGGCCACCCCACGCCCTGGGAAGAGGGGAAGGAAGGATTTTTCACGTCTCTGGCTCTCTCCATCCAGAAGTGCTTTCCCAGCACTTAACGGCTTTATTTCGGCTCACAAGGAGAAGCGCCTCGTCCCCAAAGCCCCGAGCACTAGTGCATAATTTAACAGCTACAGACCACAGAGCACGGTTAAAATAGGATGGCCGAGCTTTCGTAACTCCCTCCTGGGTTCAAACCCATCCTGCCAACCCATGAGCCCCAACAAAGGCAGAAACGCCAGCGCTGCCCTCGCTGAGGGTCCAGCACCCACCAAAAGCCCCCAGCCCGGCACGCTCCAGCCCCGCGCAGTCCCAGAGCTGCTCCCTCCCAGCTGCTTTGCTCTCAGGGCGATTTAAACGCACGGTGCAGCCCCTGAACCCCACGGAGATGCCTGCAGCACTGGGAGCACCAGCCTCGGCGCTTCCAGCAGATGCAAACCGGAGCGGCGCTGCGCGGCTGCTGCTCCTGCTCCCCTTGCAGCCGCCTTCCCGGCAACCGCCACGTGCTTTGGGCTCTCCTCCCCGCAGCGGGCTCCCCACAGGGGTGTTCCTGCTCCCCAACACTCAATGGGATCCCGCAGTCTCTAGCAGGAGCATCTGGGGTAAGACGTCCCAGCAAGGCTGCTGTCGCCAGGCCATCACGCTTCAAAGGAAAAAAGCCATTTCATCCAAGTAGAGAAACCAGTTCCCAAGAGCCGCCGGCAAAATGTCTCTATCAAGGGGCTGGGGAGGAGGGGGGGGCTGGAAGCGGCTCACCCTCCCTGGCGTGGGGCATGTGCTCAAATTTATTCAGTGCCCTCAGGCCAGCAGGGAGAGAAAAACCTCTGCTTCAGCATGAACTGGTACAATTATCATCGTCTCGGCGTATCCGAGGAGCATCACGGCAGAGAGACCTGACCCAACAGGCGGAACAGGACACCCGGCCCCGGGGCTGCGGGGGTTTCACCTGCAGAGCCAGCAAGTCTCGGGATGTATCCCACTGCTCCGAGCGGGATCTACCCAGGAGCGCAAAGGATGTCGGGTCCCTACCAGGCACTGTGGATCCAGCACCCCCTCAAAGCTCAGTGGAGTGGAGGGAGCCCTCGGAAAGCCGGAGGGCAACGCTCTCCGGGGGCAGCACAGGAGGACGATACGTCCATGCTGCCATCCGGAGGGGCGCCACCCCACAAAGAGGCATCCGGCTGTGCCAGCGCCGAGGCCGTGGCAGCGTGGGGCTGGGCAGGAGCCAGCTGCCCTCTCTCCCCCAAAGCTGGTGGGAAGGCACAGACACGCCGCAGCCGCCCATCCCCACCACCAGAATCTGCCGGGGCACCCCAGGTGAGGCTTTTGGGGCGTAGAAGTGACCATCTGGGACATCTGCAAACCCCTCCCCAGAACTGGAGTCCGGTCCCTCATTTCGATACTATTTTTTGAGCTGCGTGGGTGGTTCTGAGAGAGCACAACGCCTACGGGGGAAAGTCCCCCGACCGCTGTCCTCAACCGGCACCAGCACCGCAGGGACGGGCACACCCCGGCACAGGCTGACGCTGCTTCTTGACACCTTTTAGAGTCCCGGTCAGAAGAAAGAACCACAAATCACCCAGCTCTGCTTCTGGACGAGCCTAAATCAGCCCTTACCTGTCGCTGCTTCAAGAAATCCAGGGCGATCTGAACATTCTGCAGCCGGTGGAAACGCATCCGCCCCTTCTCACGCGGCTGGAAGAGAGAGGTGGCAGCTTCAGGTCAGGCTCGGGGGGCTGGGAAGGCAGCACCCCGCATGCACAGCCGCCCCCCGCATGCCCCAGGAGCCGCCTGCACCTCCCCACACTCAGCGTGCTGGTGTGACCCCCCGTGCACCCTGCACACCCTGCTCTATCTTCCTGCTCTGCAGGCAAATAAAGTCATCGCTGCGCATGATCCTGCTGGAAGAGGGGAAAAAACCCACGGTGGGACACAGGGGTGGGAAGACCCTGAGATCAAGACCACCTCTGAGACCCTGAGGGTCCACATCCAGGCTCCAAGCCGTGCATTGCACAGCTGCCGGCAGCAGGCAGGACTGGCTCAGCCTCCGAGATCCCAGGGCAGGATCTCACCCATCCCATGGTCAGCCAGACAAGCTGGGATGACGCTCAGTACAGAGATTTACCCGAGTTGGTACAAAGTCCAACTCATCCAAGTGGAAGCAGAGCGGGTCTGCTCTGCAGCAGGATGTGGGGAGCCGGGCAGGGCCCGGCCGTGGGTCCCCACTGGCAGCAGAGGAACCTCAACCTCAGCATCAGCCTCTGCAGGCCTGGCTCAGCTCCTCCTCCGCACAAGCAGGGGCTGCTGCTCCAGGTACCACCCCTGAACCCTTGGGAAGGGGAGAAAGGAGATGCTCTGGGCTCTGCTCATCACTGTCACTGCAGGTAGGGGATTTTCCGAGGTACCCGGTGGCTGCTGGGTCTGCTCCGAATCAGCAGAATGAGGAGGATCAATGTCCAAATCCTGATCTCGGCCTCAATACGAGGCATCACCAGGATGCTCTGACCCACGAGGACACCTCAAGTCCTCCGAGTCATCTTCCTTCCCCAGTCTGAAGGGGAAGAGCTGTCCCTGCAAGGGGAACATCTCCAGGAAGGTGTTCCAGCCCCAGCCCCTCCCTCACTGCTCCAGCAGGGAGGTGACACTGTGCACAAGGGAATCGTCACCCAGAGCAAGGTGGCTGGAAACCACACCTTCCCTTGCACCTGAGCAAGGTTTTGGGGTCCGGCCCCTTCAGGGTGACCCTCGGCTGGGGCTGGGCTGTGCTCACTCCCACCTCCGCTCACATGCACAGGGTCACCAGTCGTGGCCCGGACCCCAGGGTGGCACCAGCCCCGTGAGAAGGTGCCCGTGCTCACAGCCTGTCCATGCAGTGCGAGGTGAGCAGCCGCCACCACAGCCCCCCGAGGGGTGCACGGATGGGGGGCCCGGCCATGAGCAGCGTGCAGGACCAGTCCCTGTGCCCCCCCACCCCGTGGTGGGTTCACATGCTGTCACACCGGGTGGGTGCTGTGCCCTGACTGCCGGCCGACACTGCAACGCACGCGCAGATAATCCAGTTAACGTCAACGCAGCCCCGGTAACGAAGACCGTGGCATCGGCTGCCTCTCCGCTCCTACGGCTTCCCCTCCGCAGACCCTCGCTCGGGGCGACCACCCTGGCCAAGCCGGGTGGGTTTCATCAAAAACCCCGGCTAAAACCGAAGGGAGGGGAAGGTCGGAGCCCCCAGCGACGCCGGGCTGCACTGGACTATCTGACGGCACTCCAGTGTCCGCCACGATCACGCTGCGGCCGGGGCCGACTCAACCTACTTCTTCATCATCATCATCTTCCTCCTCACGCTCTTCGCTGCTTGCACGGCACCAGGCCGGCGCTCTCACCAGGCGAAGGCTCCTCTGAGCTGGCGGCTCTATTGGCTAACGAGGAGGGGAGGGACAGCGGCGACGGGAGGGTGACACAACAGGGAGACAGAATGGAAACCAAAACGCAACGCCCAGGTGAAAGGGAAAACAAAAGAGCGGGGATGAAGGCGGTTGGATCTCCAGCACATCCTGGGCTCCAGCACGGAAATCTCCCCCCGGCTTTGAAAGCCGAAGCGAAGGAAGCTGTCTGGATCACAAGTAGCTCGATCCAATTTTTCAGCCCCCACAAAAACTGCTTTGGCGTCTCCAGAGGGAGTTAGGAGATCTTTGCCCAGATCCTATTTTAGGGAAAAGCTAAAATAATTCCTGCTGTGCTACTCTGTCGCAGCACTCGGGATCTTCCCGGAGCTGAGTGAATGTGGCAGTCTGAGAAGGAGGAGGAGGAGGAGGAGGAAGGAGGGGCACTCTACGATGCTCAAGATGCAGGAAGAGGTGCCACCGACTCCTACAAATCCAGCTCGTGCGGGAGCCGAGCACGGGGCAGGAGTGCCAAATCTGACTTAAACTGCTGGACACGCTGTCACAGAAACAGTTTTATTACCCGTTATTTTAAAAATGGAGCCAAATCTAGAAGATGAAGGTGTATAAGCCTTCACAAAAAGAGGTCTCTACCCAGGGCACCACAAGCCAGCGGCTTTAATCACACGCTTTGGTGGTATCCAAGAGCCCAGCCTGGGGAATGCAGGTTTGAGTGAAAAGAAATAAAATAATAATAGCAATAATAAATAATAATGGTAACAATAATAATAATAATAATAAAAGGAACGACAACAGACGTTTGAAAACAAAACTATGGCATAAGAAACGACAGCTGATGGCTGGGAGTGGGGGGGAGCAGGGGGGAGGAGGGAGGGGGGCTTTAGGGGAGGCAGCAGCATCGCTGCCCAGCGCTGCCGACTCACCAGGTTCACTCCTGACAGCACCTCCAGGAGCGAGATGAGGTTGTGGCCGTCTCGCAAGTCCTCGTAGAGGTCATTGATGTGCTTGCGCACCTGCGGAGAGCCGGGGAGGAAAAGATCCAGGTTTGCCATCAGATTCGCTCGCCCTCCGGTGCTCTGCCACTGTTTGAAGAGCGCGGGAGGAAGGCAGGGGGAGGAAGGCAGCGGGAGGAAGGCAGGGGGAGGAAGGCAGCGGGAGGAAGGCAGGGGGAGGAAGGCAGGGGGAGGAAGGCAGCGGCGTCTGCGAGCAGACGTCTGCCTCCAAGCCATGTCCATTGCAAATGGTTATTCCAGAATGATCGCTAAGGAAAGCGGTCACCCAGACCTTGTCCTGGAGTTTAACTCCACTGGGAACCCCCAGATGTTCTCCCACAGCAGCCTCAACCAGGTGCCCTCGACATTTTCCTTATTTCCCTCCTTTGTAAGGTGTAGAAAGTAGCCGAGAGGTTTGCAAAGCTGGCAGGAAAATACGCTGTGATACCTTATGCCCAAACGACTTTTTTTCTTCTTTTTTTTTTCCTTTTTTTTTTGGCACTAACCAAGAAAAGCAGGAGGCACCTTGCAGTGGGATGTTAATCCTAACACCTGTGGCTGCAAGCATCTCCCTTCGCACATTTTGGGGCTCCCCTCCACGCAGGAGCATCCTCCGAAAGACAAAGAAAAGCCCCTTTGTCCTGGCACTGGGGGTGCAAGGGGGGAGTAGCCCCACACCGGGACCCCCGCCCACACCCCAGCTGCCCGTGGCCCCGAGCAGAGGACACAAGCCCCGTGTTAAAGCTGGGGTAGCCAAAAGGGCTGCGTGGTGATGTTACAGTGCCCTCCAAAGGCACCGGCACATTTCCACCGCAACCGTGTCTGCTCCGAGTACAGACGTGTGTGAACACTCAAATCCAATGCAAAAATTCCCAGATTGAAAAAAAAAAAAAGAAATAAAAGGTATTTATCTGCCAGTCCTGAGCCAGAACAGACAGACAGACGGTCATTTAACCAGCTTTATAATAAAATATGTGGCTCTTACCTTCATCAAGTGTTTATTGACCCATTTAGTGAAGGTTTTCTTTTGGACTCTGTCCCGTTCATCTGTCAAAAGAAGACAAAGGCGGCTCTCGGTCAGCACTTCTCATGCAGAAACTCCAACGACTTTGAAATGAAGGGAAGAGACAGAGGAACCGCTGGCAGTGCCAGGACCGCCGGACGGATCCTGCACCCGCGCCGGGGAACAGAAGCTGCTTATTCACGGGTTAGACGGGGCCGTTCCCGCGGCTCCGACGTCTCGCTCAGGCAGGGCCATAGGAGCGTCGGCACGGCTAGAACAGAACATGCTGCTTTTTGGGGAGAAAACAGGTTTATTTGAATAGAAGCAGCGCAGATGATCGGGACGGACACAGCCACAGCGGGCAGCAGCAATTGAACCCCCAAAACATGCTCCCCCGGCTGGGACCCCCGTGCCTCCTCGTCCCCCACCACAGGGAGGCAACACAGGGAGGGAACTGGGGTTTGCCTGAGCCCCCCACCTTTAGGAGGGGGTCTCCCTCCCCTGCCTGCTCCTGGGAGGCTTTAATGCATTATATAAACCCCCCAGATGTCCCGTAACGGGCCTCTGCCGGGCACCGGCAGCGCATGCAATTAGCAGCTTATTCCGTCGCCGTATTTTTGGTTCATTGGATTGGCAGGATTTAACGTTTATTTCCGTCCCGCAGCTCAGCCAAGGCCGCCCTGGCCGGACACTGGGAGCTCTGAATGCCGGCGGGACAGGGTGACAACGGGGGTCCCGTGGGGACCACCCCAGCCCCACGGGCACCCATGGGGTGACGGGACGGCAGGGAAGATTCGTGGTGATGCCAAGACATCCCTTTGATGCCACGGTCCACCAGGCAGAAGCACCCCTTGCTTTGGTTTTAAGTCAAAAATCAAGAAAAGGGAGAAAACCACCATCCCTCCTCCATCCTAGGGCTTCCCCTGCCCAAAAGCACCGCAGTAAAACACACCGCATGGCACCAGTACGTTGCCAGTGAAGCCTTCCATGCCACCCCTCCGTCCTGCTCCATCCCCCAGCCAAGGCACGTAACCATGTGCTGAAAACTTCCCGCCGGGCAAACTACAGCCGCCCTCGCTCCCAGTCCGCCCAGCTCTCGCCTCGGCACGGCTTCCCGGCACGATGGAGCCGAGCCACGGTGCTGCCGCCTGGCACCAACGGCCACCGCCTGCAATAGGAAGCCACGTCACCCCCACGTGTTTTTAGGGACCTTTCCTGTCCCCGACCCCATGGAGCCGTGGTGCTCGGTCCCTTCCCAACCCTGGCATTAAATTGGGGTGGATAAAGCTTGAGGTGTCCCCCGGCTGCGGTGCAGTGCTGGCAGCACGGTGGGGGCTGCCTGCAGGCCAGGAAGGAGAGGGTGGTGGGTACTAACCGATGCAGCACATCCGGCACACCAGGCAGGTGCTGAGCCGCCTCTCCTGCCCGGAGAGACGCCGCCTCTCCATTGCCCGAGCCCGGGATGGGGAGCGCTGGGTCCCAGCAAAGCAGCAGCTGCCTCCCGGCTCCTGGGGAAGGGTCTTCTGGCGGCACCACCCGCTCACCAACCTTGGCCCCAGCAGACGCAGGCGGGTGGCTTCTCAGTCGCGGCTCCTCCCACCGCACCACTTCCTACACCCGCTGTCCCCAGCACTGGCACCGACCATTCCTCCTCCGGGGCATCGCCGCAAACCTCACCGCGACGTCAACGGCTGCTTCGCCCGCGCCCCTGCTCCCCGCGTTCCTCCGGGTGCTCCCAGCCGAGGGTGCTGCCACGGCGGCGGCTCTGTGCCAGCAAAATCCTCACCGGCCCGCGGTCCCAATGGCCGGCAAAGCAGCTCGGAAAGCTCCCAGCAAGGAAGGGCAGAGCTGCTCCCTCCTGCAAGCGAGCGAGAAGCGGTGCAGAGTGCGGTGCAGAGCGCGGCGCAGCAGAACTGGCAGTGCGGCCGCAGGCTGGCCCCGCGGAGCCGGGCACTGCCCCGTCAGCAGGCTCTTCACTTGTTTTCCCTCGTCTTGTTTTCCAGTTAATTGCACCAGGGACGGGAGGGACAATGTCGGGCTGTTCTCTCCGCTCCTGCCTGCCCGCCTGCAGCTTCTTCCCAAATCATTTCTCGGGTGCGCAGTGCCGGAGCCAGGACCCGGCTGCAGCCCCGCTTGGCACGCAGGGAGATAACAGGGGCCGCCTTATCACCACCTCTCTTCCTTTTCTTCTAAATATAATCCCTCCGCAGACCTTCTGCTGGCAGGATCCCGGCCGCCCCAGCCAGGAGGGCAAGAGGAGCCGGGCAGCTGCCGCGGGAAGGTGGGAGCGTGTCCCCGAGCATCGCAGGGAGCACGCGGGGACGGGGCCGCATCACCAAGTCCCACGCGGAAAGTCTGCGGTGAAGCACCTCTGACGCCGGATCCGGGGGGTGCCTGCAGGCCAGCAGCTCCTCAGCACGCTCCCTCTTCCCATCTCCTGACGAAATGGGGGTTTTCTTCCTTTTTTTTTGCCCTGTCTCACCACCTTTGGGTGGTTCCCGAGCTCCAGATTTACACCTCCCCACCCCACACCCGTGCTATCGTCTGAGCTAATAATAACGCCCCGTTACTGCTTACTAACGATATTAAGGCATTGCAAGCTTATCTCTCCCTGGCTAATCTTTTCCAGAGTTATCCTGATAAGCAACTTGTTGCAGCCCTTCCACGCTTGTCCCCTCCCTTGTCTCACAGAGCTTCGCTGGCCCCAGCCACCGAGAACCCCGTCACCAGCCAGGACAGCGAGCAAGGGCGATGGCCCCGGCAGCGGGCACAGCACGGCTGGAAGGACGGTTTCAGCAGCCAAAGGAAATCTGCACCACTCCAAAGACAAGCCAGCAGCGGGCCAGGGCAGGAGAAGCCAAGCGCGGAGCTTCGGGTGCCCCCGCACACAGGGCGCAGAGCAAGGGCTGGTGGCAACGACGCAGGGGACATCGCTGGCAAACGGAGACCCTGCTGCCAGCAGCACCGGTGAGAACCACGGTCCTTAACTGAACACACCGGTGTGACACGCATTCATTCGACAGTTTCCAGCACCGCCGATGCTATCGGAGCCGCACGGACGCTTCCAGCTGCAAAGCGCTTCCCAAGACAGGTGAGACTTGCCGAGACGAAAACCCGGACAAGCCAGGCAACAACCCAGCCTGAGTCCAGCTGAGACAGCCGTGCCATCGCTGTCCCCATCCCTGCCCAGGCAGAGCCCAGTCCTGGGCCGCAGGGACCACGGCGGGACAGTCCAGCAGAGCCAAGACCTCCCCTGTCTGCTCCCCAGTGCAAGCAGGGAGCAGGGTTCGGCTGCCCGCATCCCGGCTGCCCGCATCTCAGGACCACGTATGCTGGCTAATTCCCACCTTGCCTCCTCTCCTCCCCATTGCACATCAGAGTCCACCGCATCCCCAGAAATGGAGATCCCAAAGGCACCGGGGCAGCAGGAATCTGCTGCAGAGGGCAGCCAGGACCAAGGAGGGAAGGTGACGCCCAAGGTGAAGGTGAGTTTTGAGGCTTTGCCAGCGCCGTCGGTCTCTGAAGTGAACCGTGTGAGGGGGAACGGGGAAAACCATCCTGGCCCATAGCTGGTTTCCAGTGCCCCGAAACCAGGAGCATCAGCTGAGCGTGGGAAGCAAAACCCCCACTCACTGTTCCGCCAGACCCCAGGGCCCCCTGGCACTTGCCATCGTCACCAGGTGCCAGAGACCCTCCCGCCACCTCCACAACACCCCGCACAGACATTTTTCCCCACGGCAGCCTCCGTCCTGGCAGCCTGCCCAGCTCCAGCAGCTCCCAACACGCTGGGCTGGGAGCCGCCGCTCCCCCCAGGATCTCTCCTCCACCATCACCAGCCTCGCTCGCTGTCAGACTCCATCACCCATCACCTCCTCCTGCCTCCGGCTGCTGCCGCGAGCGCCCGGTCCCAGCCCTGGGGGGCCGGAGGGTGCCTGGCCAGGACAGTGGGGCTCGGACTGGGCTCTCCGCTGCTCCCCAGGGATGGTCTTTTGCCATCCTCAGGGAGGGACCCGGGGTTTCAGTGTCCCCCACCAGCTCCTTCAGCTTCTCCTGCTGGAATAAAGCCTGGAAGCAGCTCCCAAGCTTTCTGCTCCTTAACTCCTGCTAAAGCCGAAGGAATACGGGAGACGTGCGATGGGCTCCTGCACTGGATGAGCTCGCAGAGATCCTGGGGACGTCTCCGAGGCCACGCTCCACGTGAAAGCGGCTCTGTGCATCAGACAGCAAGAGGCAGCCTTGGGGTGAAGGGGGTTTGTACGTATAAACACCTCGGAACAGGTTTTCACAGCGTTCAAACCCACCACTTTCACTTCAAACTCCTCCAAGGCAAGCAAAGAATGGGAATGTGCTTTTTTTTTTTTTTTTTAACCTGGTACTTTTAAGATGGGGGATATGCAAAAAACCTGGCAGGCTCGGGAGCACGAGGTATTTCAAATGTGCTGGCTGCCAACTCGCGGGCTGATATAATCCATCATGACAACAGAGCCGACCCGGCAGGATTTACAGAGCCTTCCGAAACAGGGAGAGGAAACGGTGCCTGATTCAGTCTGGAAGAACGCAGAAGAGATACCTGCGGTGGAAAACTATCCAGCACCCAGATATTTCATGAGGGAGACACCTGAGAAGCAGCAACACAAAGGAGACCCGGGCGGATGCTCAGCAGAGCTGGACGAGCATCGCAGGGCAACAAAACCTGCTGCGAGGTGACCCTCGTCTCCCAGGGCGCTGCGCCCGTGGGGCCAGTATTTACCTTTACTGGGAAGGAGCAATGAAGGAAAACAGATACTGAACATGCTGCTTGCAACATGTGCACCAGGATTTTTTCCAAAAGGGATGACTTCTGTAGGGTGAAGCAGTGGGTCGGTGCGGTATAGAGGTGAGGAGCTGAGAAGGGACATTTGTACTGGGAAGAGGTCAGGAGGTCCCTAGATCATAGAAAGGTTTGGGTTGGAAGGGACCTTCAAGATCATCTAGTTCCAACCCACCAGCCATGGGCAGGGACACCCTCCACCACACCAGGTTGCTCAAAGCCTCATCCAACCTGGCCTTGAACACTTCCAGGGATGGGGCATCTACAGCTTCTCTGGGCAACCTGTGCCAGTGCCTCACCACCCTCAGAGGGAAGAATTTCTTCCTTAGATCTCATCGAAATCTCCTCTCTTTCAGTTTAAAGTCATTGCCCTGTGTCCTGTCACTCCACACCCTTGTCCAAAGTTCCTCTCCAGCTTTCTAACGTCGCTGCACAACGCTGCCCAGACATCAAGATTAATTAAGTGGACGTGGGACACGAGAATCACAGCAAGGTTGGGTTCAGCGGGTTACAGGGCACGTTTTGGCACGTTTGTGCAACTCAGTCTTACTCTCTCTCTCCCGGTAGTTTTCGGGAAGGAAAGAAGGAAAAAGTGTATCCCAAAGCACTATTTGGGGAAAAGTCCCTGCATGCTGCCCAGGCTCCATGGTCCTGCTCTGCATGGAAAAAGAGAAAGAAAAAGGGGAATCAGTCACGGATGTGGGGAAAAGGTCCCATGCGGAGGCGCAGGAGAGAACAAGCTCTGCTAGAATAAAAAAAGAGGGAGGAATCAAAACAAACAAATCCCAGGAGGAAGAAGTTGGGGCAGAGAAGGAGCTACTGAGTCCTTGTCCAGGCCCTGGAGCTATTGCACATCCCTGGAACGAATCCTCACCCTCCTCGGGCAGCAGTCATGTGCAAGCCCTATTTTGGGAAACTGAGGCAGGGTCAGCCCCAGCTGCTCAGCGAGCCCGTGCCAGCACCCCAAGGAGCTCCGGGGGCCATGTCTTGCCGCTGCTGGCGTCGGCGGCTGACCGAGGCGCCGCTGTCACGGCGAGGGGCGGGAGGGATGGCCACCGGGGCAGGAGCCGGGAGGCAGAACACCGGCCACGTGTCACGGGCTTGTGCCGAGACAAAAAGCAGCCTCGTCCCCCGCGAGACACCCCCCATCCCAGCCGCTCCCACCCCCCACGTGCGCTGGAAATGGGTGGCAAGACCAAATATAGGCACCGAAACCTTCGTGTGTGCCCCCCCCGGCGTGGGGACCACGGCCACCAGGAGGATCCCCACCGCCGCGTCCTCCTCCCTCCTCCCCACCAGCCACATCCGTCCCTGCCCGCACCGCTGCCATGGCTTTCGGAGAGGGAAAACAAGCCGTGACCCTCACCGGCGGCACGCCGGCCATCTTAGCCCCTCTCCCCCCGCGGGGGCTGCTCCTACCTTCTCTGCTCCGGCTCCGCCAGTACAGGACGCCGGCGATGCCCAGGACGTGGCTGAGGACAAAGGCGGCGGGCGGCAGATAGGAGCTCTCCGAAAGAGGCATCGTCCCCTACTCCCTGCCCGTTATCCCGAGCCCGGCTCTGAATTTCTTTCTCCTAAAGAAGTTGCTGCTGGAGCCCAGCATCGCTGGGAGGGCGAGGGGACGGCGGGGGGGCCGAGCTGCTGCCCGTAGAAACTTCCGAAACTTCCTGCCTGCGCCTCTGCCTCCAGCTGCCCGCGCCTGCGGCGTGTCCCCGGAGCTGGCAGGGCTTGGGGACAGCCAGCGTCGCCAGGACGGGGCCAGGGAGATTTGGGAGCTCACGGTGGCGGGGGGGGGGGCGGGGGGTAGAGGGAGAAAGCGAGCGTCAGGCCGGCTCAAACATCTTTCCTCGGCATTCACGCAGCCAAACTTCATCCCCCCCCCCGCTTCGGGGGGAGAGACGTCATCTTCTCAATTTCCATTCCCAGCCCCGCTGCGGCTCCGGCGGCCTCGGCAAGACAGGGGGGGGATCGGTGGGAGCAGCTGCTGCGCCGGCATCGCTGCAACACCCCGCTGCTCCCTGGGGGCTCGGGAGCAGCCCAAAAATCTTGTCCCCCCACAGCGGGTGACAGCCAACAGCCCAGCGTCCCCTGCCCGGCAATGCTGGCACACTGGGGGCAGTGGGATGGAGAGGGGAGCAGCTGGGAAACGGGGGGACCGCTTTGGGAACATCTGTGTGGCAGCAGGCAGGTGCCTGCTCCAGGTTCGGTGCTCTGGGTTCCGTATCCCAGGCTGGACCTGGCACCAGTCTGCTTGCAGGAAACCCTCTGCCCAACACAAGGGGCAAAAGCGAAGGCAACCAAATTAGGGCTCCTGGGAGTCGGGCACCCCACGTGCGTTTCCCTCGCCCTCCCTGGATGCCCACGGATAAGTGTTATTAAGTGCCAGGAGACCCCCAGAGCCTCTGGGGAAATACCCACAAAAGATGCTCTAACAGGAAAAGCAAAGGTTCCTCCACCCTTCCCGCAGCCCGGTGCGCCGCTCGCCGCCAGCACCGCACCACGAGCCTTCGCACCGCGCTCGGCGGGCACTCCGGCAGTTTCATTTCTTTTCAGAACCGTTCCCGGCAGCGGAGACACGGAAATGGCACAAGGAAAGCCAGAGTGGCGAGCCCTGCCGCGGCACAGCCGTGACGTCCCCTGGCCCGTTTGCCGTTGTAACCACAGGCAAAGTGGGCAGAGACTCCTGACAAAGCCCGTTTTGCTTCCTGAGCCCACCGGGTGCCAGGTCCCCCCCGCCAGCTCCTGGGGGAGGAAACTTGCTCTTAGATAAAAAGTTGTATGGAATGAAACGCTCATTTTTTGCCTTTTCCTCCCCAGAAGGGCTCAGACAAGAGCGGTCTGTCCCTCCGTCAGCGCTCGGCAGCGGAGGGGAAACGTTGCGGTGAGGCCGGCACGCCACAGCCCGGCTCTGCACACCCAGGAAACCTCAGCCCGGCTCAGGCTTTGCCCACGGAGAGATCCGGGAGCCCAGGATCGTATGTGGCCAGCACCAGACCAGCCACCATCTGGCAGCACCGGCTCCGCGCCGCGGGACGGCAGAACCCCGCGAGGTGTGGGGTGTCACCCAGACACGAGCAGAGATTTATCTTATATTTAAGACCCCCGAGCAGCTCCCCAAACCTGACAGCCACAAGAAAAGCGTATCCAGTAAATCGTGATGGACCCAACCGTCACGCCGCTCCACGCGGGACCCACCACCACCTCCCAACGCCGGCCGGGATAACGAGGCCGGCGATGAAAAACGTAAAGAGTTACCCCAGCACTCGGCGCTGTTGCAATATATTTTCCAGAGCTTCATCCCTGCCTGGATGAAAAATATCCCGGCATAGTTTTCATCTAAAGCAATCTGCTTTCTGTTAAAGTGGCGCTGGAGCAGCAACCCGCCGGCAGGCACGAGGCCACCATAAATGGCCCCGCAGTGCAGCCCTGAGGCGGACAGGGCCGGGATGTGCCGGGGGAAAAAGACTGCGGGAAGCAGGAGCTGGTTTTCCCCATCCCATGGGGGCTTGGCTGCTCCCACGCTTCCCGGGTGCTGGATGTGCAGAGGGGCTGACAAAACTCTCAGAGCGCTGCCAGCTGGACAAGGCTTCAGGCAAAAGAAACTCTTTAAAAATATATATAATCACAAAAAACCTTATGTTTATATATATAAACGTATCTATAAATAATATACATTTAAATATACAAAATACATAAATATACTTATATAAATAATGTATATTTATATCTATAAATACATCCCACCTACACCAGGACACCCCAGGGACACCAGTGGTCCCCAACTTCATCCCACTTGGTTTAAGGCTGTTCCCCCCTTCCTTCCCACGCTCCCCGTGCTGGCACACGCCAGCCCGGCCACCTCTGGCCACCGCAGGATGCCGGTGCCGGCTGTAGCCCATCCAGCTGCAGGAGGGAGGTGGCAGACTCGGGGTGTGGGGGGCCACCGGCGGGTTTCGGGGTGACCCACCGGGGCCCTGGGGGCCGCCCAGCCGTGGGTGCAGCTGCCAGCCCCCCCGCTCGCCCAGGGCCGCCCCCCCTCCCCGCCGCGGGAACCACCCTGCGCACCCGAAACTCAAACGGCTCATTGCGGTTCCCTGCGAAGCGGCTTTTGCAGCTTCAACCGTCGCTGCGGCCGGAAAGGAAAGGGGTGGGGAGAGGACACGTACCTCACCTCCTGCCTGCGCAGGAATTTGGGGAGCAGAGACACCCCCCCCCCATTTACGAGGTGCCCTGCACAGCATTTGCCATCCCTATCCATCACCCGAAACAGTGTTACCCCCATTGCTACCCCCTCTGCCCCCACCACCAGTGCCCTGCCTGGGTTTTTAGGGTACCCCACTGGACAGTTTTGGGGACACAGGCTGCCCTGGCCCCCCCATCACTCCGGTCATGCCTCTCGCCCAGAGCTGAGTCACCCCTGGCTCCAGCCAAGCGTTTCGTGGGGCCAATCCCCCCCCCCCGCCCGCCATGCGCCTCCCCGGTGAGTAATGCTCAGCCGACACGGCCCAGCCACGGCTGCCGGCTCCGGCATCTCCTTATATGACTGGGGAAGGTGCCCGGCAGCAGCACGCAGGAGCTGGGCACAGCCCACGCTTCCCGGCACCGCTTGGAGGGTGACGGCACCCCGGCATCGGGGTGGGCAATGTCACGGGGATGCTCCTCCATCCCCCGGGTGCCGTGGCCTCCTGGGAGGCAGCCAAGGCCCCATGGGCTTTATCCAGGGACACGTGTTCCAGCCCCGGGAGGTGGCACTGTGGAAACATCACAAAGGGTGTCACCGGATGGCGCTGGGGATGGCGGCCAGAGCCAGAACTGGCAGCCGGCAGCACCGTACCTGGGTGAAGCATCTCTCCAGGGCTTTGCCCGTATCCCCCCGTGCCCAGGGCAGACAGGGGTGTCTGCCAGCACCCCCCAGCCAAGCCCACAAAGTTCCCCCCCGTCGCCCACAGCAGGCACTGCTGGACATGGAAGCAGCCTTGAGCGTGTCGGGGGACCCTGGGGGGGTTTACAGAGGGGTTTCTCTGCACCCAACAGGCAGCGGGGTCACCCCGTGCCAGGCAGGGGACACCCTGTTTCCCACGGCAGGGAAAAGGGCTTGTCTAGCAGTGGCGCTGAGCACGCGCAAACTCATCACCGCGGTACAGGAGCCGGGTTTCCTGCTGTGCTTCCTCTGATGCCTTCCCCTTTCTGTTGTTTTTTCCTCCTTTCTGGGAGCTTTGAGGGCAAATCTCGGTCACTTACAGCAGCGTCTGGGAATTGCCGAGCAGGGGAAGGAGACTCCGAGTTTTGGATCAGCGACACCCAGATAAATCCCAGACAAGCATCACCTGCTGCTCCCTGGGGACACGTCCCGCTCCGGAGCAGGGCAAGGAGCCTGGCTTGGCTCTGGCCTCCACGGGGACTGGATGGGGGGCACAGTGCTCGAGCAAAGCCCCCGCACCCCTAACCCTGAGCTGGACCAAGCACACACCCCGCACCGGTCCTCAGGAAGGGCTTTTCCAGAGCTCGGCTAAACCTGCGGCATCGCTCCCTCCTTGCAAACAGCAGCAAACACTGCTGTGAACAGACAGACAGACAGACAGCTCAGCAAGACACATCCCTGGCTGCTGAGCGCATCCCCACGTGCCGGCACACCCCCTCCCGCCGGCAAGCACGGGCAGGACCCTGCCAGGGCGCGGGGTCTTGCTCCACCCTGCCCGTGGCGCCAGGAGCCATGGGAAAGGAGAGCAAGAACAAAGATGACGTTTCTTCTGATCCGGGCTATTAAAAACAAGGTGGAACGAGGCAGGTGGCGGCTCCCGGCGCTGCCCAGCGCATCCCTGCGGGACGAGCTCCTCCGCTTCGAATATATACAAAAAAAAAAAAAATAATCCACCTTTCCTCTCACCGCTGAATCACCCGCCCGTACGTGTGCGGGCAGAGCTGCCGATGCCGATCCCTTCGCCATCCGGCGGGCCCTGACGCTGGGCTCTGCCCATGCGCCTCCGGCTCCTGGCAGAGCGGGCGCATTCCCCACGTTAAACATCTCCTGGCTTTCATCATCCCGGAGCAGCCGCGGCCCCACCAGGAGGGACAGGGACAAGTCTGCAGGGTCTCGCACCAGCCTCTCGGCATCGCCACCAAACCCCAGGGCTGCAAAAGGTCAGAAAAATTGGGATTATGAAACGTCTCAAGGCAGGAATGCTCCGTGGCCCTGGAAAAAACAACCTCCCGAGCCCTGTTTTTTGTGCAAATGGGGATTTTGGGCTGCAAAAGCGTCTGTGCGAGGGCTGAGGCTCCACGTGTGCCGTCACCATCCCGTGTTTGCACAGGGAATGGGGGGGCCCGAACTTGGGCATCACCCGTAATGACCAGGGCAGCCCCGTCCAGCCCAAGGTTCGGCCCCTGTGGACCAGCACCTGCACCGAGAGGGCAGCATGAGCCAACATTTAACCACAAATCCCTCGGCAGAGGAGCTGCCCACGCTGCCAAAGGTCAGCTGGATGCAGCAAAGCAAGGGGAGGGGGACGGGGGCTGCACAGGGGGAGCCTCAGACCCCCCCGCCGCTGTCCCCGGTAAAATCCGAGTTCCGATGAACCGGGGAAAGGAAGCACTGATGGTAAGAGCGGAGATGTTCCCCTTTCCAGCAGACGTCTGGGCACCGAAATAAGAACCGTATCTTGAAATAAAGACTTCCCCTCCCAGGGCAGAGCTGCCGCCCCGCAGCCGGCGGGGCTTTGGGGGCCACGGAACAGGACGCCGAGGACCACCCCGCTGCTGGGAACTGGAGGCGGAGGGTGGAGATAAGACGGTTCAAGGTAAGACTGGAAGCAAACATCATTCCTGCCAGTTTTCATCCTGGAAAGCAAACAGCCGAGCTGGACTGCCACCTGCTCACAGCTTAATCATTCCCCAGCAGCACGGCTCAGCGTTAACTCCTGATCCCGGGCAGGAGGAGCGGAAATCCCCCGGCACACCAGCAGCCATGGAGTCTACGGGAATGTGACATCTCAACTGCGACCGTCCAACGGGACTGACTCATATGGGATGGACAGAGCCAACAGGGAGGACCCCAAAGCCTCAAGAAACTCCAGAACGACCCAAAGGAGACCATTTCCCTCCGCAGCAGAAGCGGGGAGTTGCGCTCGCCTGGATCCCACAGCTCCTGCAGCAAGGAGAGCCGCCGGCAGCCCCAGGGCACCGGCACGGAGCTCCAGGCTCCCTTCCTTGGTGGGGTTTGCTTTTTGGTGCCCCAGACTCAGCACCTTATTCCAGCGTGTCTGTAGCCATCAGCACTGCCAGACCAGTTCCCTCCCTCCCGTGCATCCTCCAAAGCACCTCGAGAACCCTCTCTCTCCCAACACGGATCCCAGCAGATCCTCGCACCCAGCCGGTGGCTTTGCCAAACCACGTGGCAACACCATCCCAGGCACGTCTCAGTCAGACCCTCTCCGACATCGCCCGGGTGTTTGAACCCTCCGTCTTGGCAGGAAACCGAGCACGTCACGTTGAACAGGTAGTGAGGATGATCTCAGTGCTTCATTCCCGGGGCTGAAAATCTCCATCCGGCCACCCGCCTGCCCAGATGACTGCCGAGGCCTTGTTTTTTTTGCTGATGCAGCAGTTCAGGCATTATTTCATCGCTTCTCGCTTCTCAGAAGCCTCCCCTGGTTTGTCACCCCTCCGCTGACTGGGAGCTGTGCCACGCTGGTTCATTCCACGATGCCGTGAAACTCACGGCCACGCACCCCGAGCTCTGGGAAAGCGTTGAACCCCACTGAGTCGGCATCAACTTGATGGCATCACCCTGCAAGGAGAGGGCAGGAGGGACAGGGGACGGGGACAGGCAGCAGCTGGGTCACCGGGGCACGGATAACAGCTCACACTGGGAGGCAGCCAGCCGAGCGGCAAACACACACGGAGCTGCTGGGCAAGAAGGAGGAGGTGAAGCCAGTGCCGGAGGCGAGGAGGACTGGGATGCACGGAGGGAGGAAGAGCAAAGGTCTCCCGGTAGAAAACATTCCTGCTTTTTGAGAGCGAGTGGCACCATCCCAGCTCCGGGCGCAGGGGAAGGCTCGCTCGCACGCCCACGTGCAAGAGGACGCACACGTCTGCACACTTTCCCAGGGGCCTGTGCTGACATGGCGAGGTGGCACCTTTCCCAGCCGGGGGAGGAGGAAGGTGATGCCATCTCCGGGTCCCTCCCTGCCCCTCCGGCCACAGGGACAGCGCTGCACACCTCCACAGAGCTGCCATGTCTCCATGGCTGGATAAACACCCGCTCCGGGATTCCCAGCACGCCCCACCAGCGTCTCAGCAAAGGGAAAGCCGTGGAAAACCAAAACAAAACAGAAAAACACACCAAAAATTATCTCACTGCAAGATTTATCAGAAGCCACGGCAGAGGCGAGTGGCAGAGCCCTGTGCCGGAGAGCAGCCCAAGCCCTGGCCACATCCTGCATCCACACCAGCACAGACGCTGAGCAATAAACGCTCCAAATCCTGGAAAAAATCTCCCAAATGAAATCCCAGGCCTCAGCCCCTCTCAGAGGAGCCAGACCCCGCGGCGGGGCGGCCGGCTGGGGTGCAGAGCTGCGCCCCGGCACAGCCACGCCGCGGGAATCCACAGGATCCGGGTCAGAGCCGTGACGGTGGGATCATCACGGGCCGCTCAAGGCCAAGCTTTGCGCTTCCCACGGCAGCGGCTTAGGCAGGAGGAAAAGCCGGGGGGAGCGCGCGGAGGGATCGCCGGCATAAAACTCCTTTTCTACCGGCTAACAAAAGGCTCGGTGTCTCCGCAAAGAGGCTCGTTATTCCAACCCCAACCAAAGGCTGCTTGGCAGTGGGAGAACTAGGAAAATGTTGGGCTAGTGGGAACTGGCTGCGCTTTGTCTGGGGCGCGCTCGGGCGCTCTGTTTGCACAGGCTGGCGGGGGTGTCGGGGCCGGGCTCCCTCCGACCGCGCCGCCCGGGCACGGCCGCACCGACAGCCCCCGGCTCCGGACCCCCTCGCTGTGCTCCCTGCGAACAGGATGCAAAACAGCAAGAGGAAAGGCAAGGGCTGCTCGCAGCCCGAGCGCGCGCCCCGAGCTGCTGGGAGGAAGCCATGTGCCACGCTTTTGCTGCTTCTGACCCCCCAGCTGCACCCCAAAAAGCAGCCCAGGGGCTGACCAGCTGCCCCACGCTGCAGCCCCCCAGCCTGGCGGGGACCGCAGACGTGCGAAGCCCCATCTTAGAAACAGTGGCTGAGGAGAAGCTGGTGACCGATTCTCTTGTTTTCCCCCGCAAACGGAGGGCGGGCAGGCAACCTTGAGCCCTGATCTCATTAGATGTCCCAAACTAAGCAGTGTGAAACCTGATTAGCGCCGCGCGGGAGGCGGGCGAAGGGGTGGCAGCCGGCTCTGCCAGCCAGCGCCAGCAACCTTCCGCCAAAGATGGGGGGGTCCCAGCACCTCGAGGAAGCCGGGGCTGGGGAGCAGGGCACCCAGAGCTCCCTCACCAGGGTCCGGATGTGGCCCTGGTTCTTCCACACTCACTTGCCCGGAGTGTGCATGCTTCCAAGGATCCGGCACTCACGGCTGTGCCGTGCTCCGAAGTGATGCTTCATCCCAGCTGCTGCCGCCGGCTCCGGGCCGGCCTTGGCGTGCGGCAGAAGAGAGGAATTTGGGATTAAAAAAAAAATCCAAACCCAATCCAAACAGGGGAAGGCAGGAGCCTGAAACCTCTGTTCCCTAGAGACCTGATCTCCCGCAGAGAAACTTAATCCCCATCAAAAAACAAATGAAATAATCCCGTTGCTAACGGTGCTCTGCCTGCTGCCTTCCAGCACCAGCGCAGCACCAGGTCTGCTGGAGCCACCAGCCTGGCCCAAGCCCATCAGATGCTCTTAGGAGGGCTCAGTCGGACCTTCCTGGAGCAAAAAAACCATCCCTGGCACCGCCAGGCTGCGGTGGAAGGGCTGCGGATCGCCGGGGATTCTCAGTTCGGGCACAGCCCATGAGCCCCCCTGGCCAACCGGGCTCCCCAGGGGACACCCCGTGGGATGGCCGTGCTGGAGGAGAAGCACCCATCCTTCTCCAGGAGCAACCGACCGTGTCCACCTCCCTGTGCCTGGGGAGACGGGCCGACAGAGCCGCTTGCCAGAGGAACCGAAGCCCACCGGGGCCTCCGCCCGTGGTGGCCAGGGCAGATGGTTGCCCCGGATCTCTTATCACGCCTGGCCACCTTGTCCAGGGCCGTTCCTCGGGGAAACCATCACATGACAGGACGAAAGCAAACGGTGACGGCTGCGCACAGGGACAAGGACAAGCTGCGACACCGCTCCCGCACCATCCCCACCAGGGCAGGATGCTGCTCGTGCTTCCTGCTCCGATCCCCCAACTCCTCAGCACATTATACCTCAAAAAACCTCTTTTTTAACAGCAGAAAACCCACCGAGCTGGGCACACGCACGCTGCAGAGACGGCAGGAACAAGCACAGACCCACGCGTGGCTGCTTGGCCATGGGGAAAATCTGAGCCCGTTCCCCAGGGGAAAACACGCGGCAGTGACAAGGTCAGATGACGCCAGGAGATTAGGCAGCGCGCACCGGAGAAGGCCGAGAAGATGCTGGATTTTATCCGGCTGCCAAGCAAACAACAAACTCCTCAGAAAGTGAAACCAGCCCTTCTCGTGCTGCTGGTAAAATTAACCCAGCAATAAATTTGTAATCAAATGGGTTTCCTGAGCTGAGCCCGAGGCTCTCGTCACCTCCGGGCTGTGACAGTTGCTGCCCCGGGAAACCCGAGATGGAAACTGTGCGGAAAAGTCGGTGACCCCAACCCACCGGGGCAGCGGCTGTTGGGGCTGCTCCATCCCAGAGCAGCATCTTTTGTCCCCAGCACGGAGAGGGGGGATTCGGCAGGGCTGCCCAGTGCCATCCCAGTTGGGTGGGCACGGGGGACTGGGATGTTCTCCAAACCCTTCGCCTGGATCCAGCGGGGCTGACAGCGATGGATGTTGGCACCGCGCCGGGGTCAGGGGCCTGGACTTGCACACACGGACATTTCCATATGAAATGTTCCCAGCTCCAATATCCGCTGCTGCCTCCACCTCCCCGAGGAGATGAATAGAGATGGGGGAGCCGGGGGAAAAAAATCCTCTTTGGCAATAAAACCTTCCTTTCCACCAGCTTTGTTCAGCCCCGCAGCTCCCGGGCAAGCTGGGGCTGCTTCCAGCGCTGAAGAGCACGCTTAGCTACACGGCAAATGCCAAACCGCAACGGCGAGGGGCACGGCACAGCCATCGCCGTGCCAGCCGGCACGGCACAGCTAACCATAACCGCTCGCAAAGGCGGGCACCCCTTCCACGCTCAAATGCCGAGGGGAAGCATCCCAACAGTCAGCATCGCTTGGGCCAGAGGCGGCAAAACAGACCAAAATCTGCAGATTTGGCTTCCTGGGGACCCGCCACCCATAGTTTTGTGTTCCCGTTACGGGCTCGCAGGAGCGGAGAAAGTGCCACGAATGCCGGGATGCCGGAGCCAGCGTTCCCGGCAGCACCTGGAGAGGGGAACGCTGCCAGATCAGCTCCTGCAACCAGCCACCTTGTAAACACGATTAATAACGTCACCTCGGCTCCGCGGCACCGCGTTCTCGCGGGCAGGAGCGGAATTTGCCGAGCTGCGGCTGGAGACGGGGCCCGAAACCCCTGCACGAGCGCGGGCGCTTTCGCAGCAGCCCCAAAACAAAGCGGGGGGGTCACTGGCACCCAAGCCCAGCACCCACCCGTGCTCCGGCTGCCGAGGGGCTGCAGGACAGAGCCGGCCACACGGCACGGTACGGCACACCCAGCCGGCACGCGGCGACTGGGGCTCCTTTCACATTGATTCCCAGCGCCAGCTGCAGTGAGGCTCAGGAAAAATTTATGATGGACACGACGGCAGCATAAGCGAGTGAATTATATTACTCCCGGACCCGATAACTCAGGGCAGCTGTCAGCCACAGAGCTGCGGGATTAACCCTTTGCGGCAGCCCCGGCAGCGGCACGGGAGGGCGGGGAGGCTGCCAGCCCGACGGGTGACAACTCCCTTGGCTCCCTGCTAAATTAAACATCGGATTGATTCACCTTTGTTATTCAGTGGGATCAGCTGGCGGAGCCCAGCCGTGCCGAGGCAGCACGGTAAAAAGGGGCAAGTCGATGGGAACGTTATTAAATGATGGGCGACAGCATCCCCAGCACCTTCTGCTTCCTTCTCCGCCCTCCATCCAGTGGGCAAATCCCAATAGCTGGGCACAGCAGGATGAGGCTGGCTGGGAGTCCCAGAGCAAAAAGCTCCTCGGATAGCAGGAAAGGGAGGAAAAAAAATAAAGAAATGGGGGGAAAAAAGCAAGGGAAGCGTTGTCTCCTGCTGTAGTCCAAGCACCAGGTAAACCGAGCCGCTGTCCTGCTGCCCTCGTGCCCGCAGCCGGGGCTGCCTGCCGCCGCAGGGACAACAGCCACCAGCCTCCAGCCACCTGCCAGGGGCTGGCCCAGCACGATCGGGTGTCGCAGGCGGCTCTCCGGGGACAGCCTGCGAGGCAGGAGAGGGCAGAGCATCAGGAAAGCACTTTGGAAAGAAGCAAGGAGACAAAAAGCAGCAATCTGCAACCAGTGCCACCGTGCACCCACACCGGTGAGACCCACGCCATGGCCAGTGGGACCCACGCAGGCGAAAACAGCCTCACCGGAGCCGGAGCAGCCCCCAGCTCCATTCCCTTTAGGAGGATTTTGAGTTCAATTTCTTTTCCAGTTGTTATTGGCAAAGCACTTCCCCTGCCTCCCGTGTTCCTGCCGGGGCTGGCTCAGCCACTGCCGCCGCTCGCTTTGTGCCCAGGCACACAGCTCGAAATCCATGGAAAAGACAAAAGCGGGAAGCGAAGCGGAGCCACGGAAAGCACCTCCCCTCCCGGCTGCCTCCACGGGAAGCCAGTGACTCCTCGACATCCCAGGGGGAATGGATTTGCCTCCATCGCCTATCGACGGCAGATGGTCGGACTCTGCTGGAGCCCTCGGAGGAGGCGACGCCGGAGCGGCTCAGCCTCTCCCCGCGCTGCGCACCCCCACCGCGGAGGGTGAGAAATACCTTTCAGGGCGCCGAGTCCATCCAGGAACTTCTTGTACTTCTCCAAGTTCATTTTCCAGCCGAGCTCACCTCGCTCCTCAGCTGGGCGGCATCGGGGCACCCACGAGCCGCAGCCACCGTCACGGCAGCCCCGCTGCCTCCACCGCCGTCGCCCTTTGACCACCCGCACGCGCGGCCGCGGCACAGCCCTCGGGTTTCCTTATTTGATGAAGCACATTAAAACCTCCCATGGCTGAGGCCACCTCCCTTTTTGCAAATGAGCCCAGCACCACCGGGGGTCCGGCATCCCTTACTCCCCCCACTCCATGCCAGAGGTTTCAGGGATTGTATGTCCGGGGGATATTTCCAGCAAGGAGCACGATTGAGGGAATTGGGAGGGGAAGGAAAAAAAAACAAAAAACCAACAGGCTTTAAGAGCAGCAGGCAGAAGACAGTCAGTGGCGGAGCGCGGGGTCCCCGTCCTTGTGGGAAAAGCCACCCCGGTGACTCTGACACCAGGTCACCAGCTTGGGAGAAGCCGCCAGAAAATTCCCATAATGTGCTGGAAAAAACGGCCAGGTGAGACCCAGGAGCAGGCACTGGCCGGGTCCTCCCTGCCTGTGCCCCCTTACTCGCCAGGTGCTCGCCCGCACCGGCAACCAGGCACTTACAAAACTGAAAAGGAGATTTAGAATCATAGAATCATAGAATCATAGAATGGTTAGGGCTGGAAGGGACCTTCAAAGGTCATCTAGTCCAACCCCCCTGCAAGGAACAGGGATATCTCCAACTAGATCAGGTTGCTCAGGGCCTTGTCCAACCTGGCCTTGAACGTCTCCAGGGATGGAGCATCCACCACCTCTCTGGGCAACCTGTTCCAGTGTTCTACCACTCTCATAGTAAAAAATTTTTTCCTAATATCCAACCTGAACCTACCTCCCTCTATTTTAAAACCATTACCCCTTGTCCTATCATAACTGGCCCTCCTGAACAGCCTCTCCCCATCTTTCCTGTAGGCCCCCTTGAGGTACTGGAAGACCGCTATAAGGTCACTCCGGAGCCTCCTCTTCTCCAGGCTGAACAGCCCCAACTCTTTCAGCCTGTCCTCATAGGAAAGGTGCTCCAGCCCTCTTATCATCTTCGTGGCCCTCCTCTGGACCCTCTCCAACTGGTCCATGTCCTTCTTATGTTGGGGGCTCCAGAACTGGACACAATACTCCAAGTGAGGTCTCACAAGGGCAGAGTAGAGGGGGAGAATCACCTCCCTCGACCTGCTGGCCACGCTCCTCTTGATGCAGCCCAGGACGCGGTTGGCCTTCTGGGCCGCAAGAGCACATTGCCGGCTTTTACTCGTTTTAGAGGAATTTTTGGCAGCAGGAACTGGCCCAGCATGATCCGAGGGGATCCGAGTGCCCACCCGGCTCATCACTGCCCTTCAGCAGGACTGGTGTCCACGGGGCATGTCCCAGGCCTTCTGTCAAATCAAACAGTAAATAACAGTATCGGCAGCAGCGGTGTCGAAACGTACTTCTCATGGTGCCGGATCACGTTCTCCCTGTATCATCCCACTGCCTCTCCGGAATGATCCCAGCAGATTGAGCAAGACCCACCGCACGGTGCAGGATTTGCCCGCCTGGGCTTTGGCACGGCTGGCACCTCCCGGCAGGGCCGTCCTGGCACGGCGCTTGGGCTTCATCGGTGGGAGAGGAGAGGAACTGGAGCGAGGATGTGCTGCACGAGCCAAATCACCCCCCAGAAACCAGTGGCAGCAGCTCCCCGCGTCTTTCCAGGGCGAAGAGATTCCCCTTGTCCGCAGGTACCGGCACCCGAATCCCCAACTCCTTCACCACGTGCGGGGGGAGCGGAGTCGCCCATCCCCGAAACAAGCAGCATCCCACGGCGATGCCCCACGTTATCCATAAAGAAGTTAATAAAACCGGTTTGCACATCCAAGCGACCCCTCGGCAGCTCCGCGGACAGACGGACACCTCTCCGGGGACAGACGCGCACCAGGGGTATCACTTTCCTTCACCCGCGGAGCAAATCCCGCAGGCCAGTTGCTGCTTGTGCCCCCGACAGCTGTTTGCCAGGGAACCGAAACCGCTCCAGGAGCAACGAGGGGGAAATGGGGGGCAGGTGGTGGGGTGCCCTCCCGCAGCCCCCCCTGCTCCAATCACACCGGGACCCTCTGCTCCCACTGCCGGGCTCGGGTGGGATGGAGGTGGCACCCAGAGGACCCCACTGCCATCGAAGGGAGCTGCCGGCAGAGCCGGGAGCAGAATAAAGTTGTTGCGAGAAGCCAAGTTGTCACCACTAAAAATAGCACAATGGAATTTTCCTCTAAAAAAAAAAAAAAAAAGGAAAAAAAACCCTGTTTCTTGCTGACAAAGGGGATGCGAGAAGGAAGCGAGGAACAGCCTCGCGGAGGGGGCGTGGGGGACACCATCTCCTTCCCCTCCATCACCCCTGTGCCAGGAGCCGGCCTCGGCGGGCACAGAGAGCGGAGCCCAGCGCGGGGGAGAGGGCAGCGTTGCCAACGTCCCTGTTTTATTTATCTCCATCCTCCCCTTCCCAGCAAAGGGGTGAGAGCGGGCACCGGACGTGGCAAGCAGGGAGCCGCTCCAAGATTACAATCGGAAGAGGGAGATGCAGCCACCCTGGGCAAGCCCTGGCCCCCCCAGCACCCCAGCTCTCCCCCCAGGGCTTTGTACCCCCATGGTGATGGGGGTAACCCCACACCCGCAGGGGGCTCAGTGCATCCCCCCGTCCCGCTCCCTGACGTGCCGTCCAACACCAAAGCAGGTCAGCGGTGTGGGGAGGCAGCCCGACACCCCTGGACACCCCCAAACCCCACGGTGATGGGGAGAAGGGCACCTCCCTCCTCCTGATCCAAGGGGGTTAAGGGAAAGCAGGTCTGACACCTCCAGACCCCATCCACAAGCACCCCAGCTCCCTCTCCCCACCGGGAACGCCAGGAATTCCTGGAGCAGGGAGGATCGCTCCAGCTGGTTCCACTGGTGCACCGGGGGGAGCCCCCAGCTCCCAAGACAGCCACCATGCACCCGGCCGGCCGAGGAATCCCAGCATCTCCCAGCTCGGCAACTGCCCTTGGCAGCAAGAACGAGAAGCATCTCAAACAGCCGGCGAGGATGAAATATCTCCACGTGCAGCGTCTGGAGCCGCCGGCAATAAACCCTGCCATGCCACGGCTGTCCCCACCACCCTCGCCCCAGGGCACTGCCCCAAGGAGGGGGTTCACTCCCCGATGTGCACACGAGTTGGGGGGGTGGGGGGGCAGGGGACCGCACTGCCCTTCCCCACCATCCCCAGCGCAGAGGCCGTTCACAGCGCACCGAGGACGCCGGCAGAGCCGCGGGAGCCACGGCAGCAGCGGGATGCGTATATTTTAGGAGATCCTCACCAACATGGCTGCACCACCACCACCATCCCAGCGAGCCCCCAGTGGGGACATGGTGATGGGCACGGCCACACCAGCTGTCCCCAGCGTCACTCAGAGACCCTCAGATCAACCGAACGGCTCTCGAAGCAGGGAGGTGGGGCAGGGGCTGTTCTGGGGTACGAATGTTAATTCATGTTAATTAGCTGGCAGGCCAGTAGTGTGGGACCACCGGGCTGGGGAGGCGGCCTGGCCCTGCTCCGCACGGAAAGGAGTCGCTCCCGCGGGATAGTTTTACCAGGACGGCTCTTGTAGCAAAACTGCCCAAGGTCAACGCGAATCTCGCTGCCACGGGAGCCCTTGTATACAGTTTCCTGCAGGGAAAAACAAACTGCTGGCGAAAGCACTTCTGGAAAGCCCCCACGGACCTGAATAGCAATTAATAAAAAAACAGGAGCGAAGTTACATCCTTATTTGATCCAACCAGGAGTCGGCACAAACATCCCACTGGGATCAAAGCAGAGGTGAAGCTCCACGGCCAGGCAGGAGCAGGGCAGCCAGCTGGAAGTAGTCAGGGCAGAGCAAGGGCTTGGGAATGGGACAGGGCAGAGCTGGCACTGGCCACAACCAGGCCAGGAGGCTGCCCTTGACCCAGTGGTCCCAGCAGAGCTCGAGGTGGCCAAGAGCAGAGTCTGGGAGAGAAGAAGACTCATGCAGGTGCTGCAGCGGTGCAAAACGCAGCATCCGTCACTGGTAGGAGGTTGGCAAAGCTTCCCTGGCATCAATAAAAACTGCTCGGTCGGAGCAGGGGAGGGAGGGCAAGGAGAGCAGGCAGCTGCCGCAAGCGCATGGCACAGTGTCGGCAGGCTCGGGCTCACCGGAGGGAAACAGGGTCAAACAGGAAATGAAAAATGGAAATGCAGCATGTCACGCACAGGGAAACAATAAAAAGCCATGACTGTTCCCTCGCAGCGCCCAGCCGGCCGCCCTGAACTCGCTGGACCAGATCGCTGATAAACGGGGAGGTGGCAGAGGGGCACCCTGGCACCGCGAGGCTGGGGCTGCAGGACTGGGCACCAACACAAGTCGCTGGCTGCAGACCGACTCGTCTCACCGCTGTCGGTACTGACGGACACGGGCTCCCATCGGCACCGTCGGATCCTGCTCCAACAGGGCGAGAGGGAGCCCCGGCCAGTCCTGCCAGCCCTCGTGCTGGGATCAGCATCCCGCTTCTCACCCAAAACCTCCCACACCATCTCGCCCCACAGCCCTCCCCACTTCCCCTCTTCCAGGAATTGCTGGGCGTATCTGACCCAGAGGCAGGGCACACATCTCAGATCACATCCCAGCACTTACTTTACCACGTTCCTAGCCGGACACACACCGAATCCCATCGCCCAGCCTCCCAGCCCCACCACACAACTCCTCCTCGGAAAGCCGGGTGGGATCCATCCAGACGCACAAAAACCCCACGACATGAGCTTGGAAACAAAATCTCCCGGCTTATTAACATGAGCATCCTCTGTGCTTCGTGAGCACCGCCGTGCAGGCGACCTCCTCGGCGGTTCGCCTCTCCCAGCTGGAGGCTGTTTGAACATCCCCAAACCCCAGCGGCGGGTCCATCCCCCCGGGACAAGGGCAGCACTGAGATGTTAAATCTGGAGCTTCCAGCAAGCCTTGAGAAAGCATCTGGAAGGAGAAGGAGAAGGTCAAGGTCAGCATCCAGCAGGGATGCTGCAAGCCCTGTCAGTCGGGATGCAGGACGGGGGCTGCCCAGGCAGGGACCACGCTATCGGCAGGGCCGGTGCCCACAAGCAGTGGCAAAAGCTGCCAGGAAGCCACTCTCCTCCTCGTGCCCAGGAGACCGGCACCCTGCCTCCACCCCCTGCTCTCCCACCACCACCCAGCCGCGGCTCCGCTGGTTCCCACCCCACCCGCAGACTCCGATGGGATGGGAGAGGCATGAGCAACCAGTCGGGGTGCGGAGAGGAGCCGGTTTGCAGGTCCTGCCCACGGACATGCGAAGGCTGGCTCTGCACCGCCGTGCTGGGCAGGGTGCACGTCATGGGTGATGGTCACTGGCCCCAGAAATTAGGGGTCCCACCATGGCCCCGCTCACGACGGGCTGCCGTCCCCATCCCAGGTGTGCCATCACACCCACCGCTGTTTCGCCTCGCCCCACGGGCAGCGATTGCCTCATCCGCCCTGGAAAACTCAGCCGGCGTTGCCAGGATCCATCCACAGCACCGAGCTTCCCGAGGCAGTGACTCCCTGGGTACGGCTGAGCCGCAGAGAGGAGCAGGGAAGGGCTGGATTTGAGCTCAGGGAGCATGGTCCCACCTGGATGGGTGCAGCCCCGAGGAAATGCCATCTTCCACAGTCCCTGAACCCCCGGGGTGAGCAGAGCTTGCACTGGCATCAGGCAGCCCTGCCCACGCTCCCCACCGTGGGTGCACATCAGAGGCTGCTCATGGAAACCATCCCCAGGGAATATTAATGAGAAGGCATTTGTGCTCCTTCCTGGAGAAGCGATGGATTCAAACCGACACCGCCCCGGTCGCCCTTCTCAAACCGGAGTCGCTGCAACGCCGAAGGCTGAGCAGTCGCACATCCCACCCTGGGTGCTGGCCCTGCTCCCCAGCACCCACCCGACACGGCTGCTCATGGCTCAGACTCCCCAAAACCTTCCTTCCAGGGATCCTCTGGCTGAGCGGAGCCCCAGGAGGAGCCAAAGCACCTCTTCCCAGCACTGCCCAGTGCATCCTCCCAACACTGCCCCATGACTGTCCCAGCCCTCGCACTCCGGCCGGCGGTGAAACACTGCCCCGTGCAGGAGCCCGCAGCAGCCAGCCTGCGCCCACGGCCCCAGGATGGGCTCCCAGCCCCTCGTACAGGAGAGATGGGGCAAAAAATGGCTTTATCAGGGTCCCTCCTCGCAGCAGCAGCACTCCTGCTGCCCATCCCTGCCCATTCCAGGGGCACCGGCAGCCCCGGCTTCTTCACACCCACCCTGAGCTCCAGTGTAGCTTCTCCCTGCACCAAAACAGGAGAAACTGGAAACTGAAGTCCCTTGCTGCTTCCACAGCCTGGATTTATCCGTGCATTCAAAGGGACTTATCATCCTGGTATTCAAACAACAGTGTTAAGACACTTTAAATTTAAATAAAACCTTTTTTTTCTACTTCCCTCTGGGAGGTTTCGTGCCGCTGGCATGAGCCACGGTATGTCCAGAGCCGTCTAAACTTAGCTGACACAAGCGAGACGAGCCTGGAAAGGAGGTTGGCCAGAAACCAGCAGACGGAGGTCAAAGACTCCGGTCTCGCCCCGAAGCATGAGCCGGGAAGGAAAAGGCTCCGACGGGAACGCGTGCAGGCGGTGCTGGGAAGAGGAGCGAGAGAACAGCGCGAGCCCTTTCCAAACGCTCGGCTCGGCGGCGAGCTGGCTGCCGGAATGAGATCAAAGCTTTCCGGTACTCGCTGCCAGCGGGAGCCGTGCCACGTCCCAGCACCCATGCCAGGGAGGTACCGTGGGCGCAGCCACCTTGCACGGGCACCTGCCACCCCCCAGCCTCCCCAGGGGCTTTTCTCTCCGGACCAGAAGCTCGTGGAAAAGAAAAGCAGCAGGTGGCAGCCCCAGGTCCTGCGAGGAGGGCTCGGCTCTGCTCCACCGGCGGGGCGCCGGGACGATTACGGCAATTGCTATCGCTTCCGCCGCTTTTGTGACCGGGGATGCCGGCGGGACGGGGCAGGAGGCACGCGCCCCTCGGCACGGCGAGCCCAGCCCGGCAGGTGCTTGGGATGGCGATGACTCCACCGCGAAGGCAGCAGAACGCCGGCCGGGCGAGGCGGGGTGGATCCTCTCACCTGAGAAACCACCGGCTTCATTTCCCTGTTGGCCAAAACAAACAGGAGCAAAACAGCACCTTGCACCACGCACCCGGGCTCCACCTCGGACCCCCAGGTCCGGCCACCCCCCGGGGCAGCCCGCGGCTCCTGCCGCCTTCTTGAGCCCCTCTCCATCTCTGGGTCCCCCATACCAGGGAAACCAGCGACTCCCACATATATCCCAAAAAATCAGCGTTAACCATCCTGATGATGGAAAGCCCAATGGCTTCCAGCCCAGCTTCCCCAAGCCAGGGACTCTCCGCTCCAACGGCCACCCCTCCTCCCGGGTGATGAAGAGGAAGAAGGGCTTCCTCTCCCCTGGCGAGGAGTCACCACCACGCCGCCAGTCCCGTCAGCGCTCTTGCAGACCGCAGAGACCTCGTGCAGCCCGCTCAGCACCACCCAGGAGCAATGTTTATCCTTGCAGGATGAAATCCCAGCGGCAGCAGCCCCGCGTGCCACCGGGCTGGCACAGCCACTCGGCTGCAGCAACCGGGCACCCGTGGCAAGGGGTCTTCATGCCCTGAGACCCCAGCGCTGGGGTCCAGACACCTCTAGCTGTATTTCTTACAGCAGAAGACTAAATAAGTGGAGGGAAAAAAAAAAAAGGGGTTTCTTCGCAAATGGGCACAGCGAGGACTGCTGCCCACCACCAGAAAGGCTCCAGTCTCACAAGGAGGGGTCCAACGTGCTCCAGTTCATTTATACAAGCGTGCCACACCAATTCTGCCCACCCTGGGGTCTCTTCCAGACCCTGGGAAGGTTTTCCCCTCCCTAACAGAAGTCAGGGTAGGCAGACAAGGTGACGAGCCATCCCGTGCTGCCCCAGTCCAAACAAACCAGGCCACGTGCCGGGCACCACGGGGCAGGCAGAGCCAGCCCCGGGGGTGGGAAAGGCCCTCTCAGACACTACAGCTCCAAGTTTCTCCTCCTGATCCCAAAAAAGAGTTAATTACCAAAAAGAAAGGATTTCACCGAGATTGATTAGTTAATGTTTACAGTGCTCTGAGCTGGGAAAGCATGACCCGTGCTGCAGCCCAGCAGCGCTGCCGGCACCCTTGCACTGCCGGGTGTCCCGGGGGCTGCTGCAGCACGGAGTCATGCTCCAGCTCCGGCTTTCCCAGGGGTACAGAGAGTGTCAGCACCCCCCAAACACGATGGGGGAACACATCATGGGAATGGAGAGCAGCCCTCAGACACTGAGCCCCACTCAGCGTGTTGTGTGCCCATGGGAAGACAGACCAGGGCTGCCCTTCCTGCCCAGACCTCTCTCACCAGCAGCTCTGCCATGGTGGCAGCATCCAGAGGGGTCCCCAAAAGCTCTGCCATCACCTCCCGCTGTTGCTCCCACCGGCACCCACGGCAGCAGCGCTGCACGTCCCAGCACGTGCCGCGACACCACGTTCCAGCGATGAGGCAAGAGGGGCTGGAAGCCACCCTGCACCGTGCCTCCGCGGCACAGCCCTGGGAAACCAGGCTGATGGGTTTCAACTGGGCCAGACCGGTGAAGGTCTCAGTGCTGGAGATCTTCTAGCTCCAGGTGCCAGGCTCTGTTCGGGACGGCACAACCCAGAGGGTGCTGTGCCCCCCAAGGATGCCAGCAGCTGAAGGAAGCCACAGTCAGGGCAGCTCTGCCACGCTCCAAGGTGGCACCGGAGCCTGTACCCCCCCTAAATCCCCCCCCTTGCCCAACCACCCCCCTCAGGACTGGGGTGCAGCATTGCACAGCACCCAGTACCGGGTCCGCCGGCAGCAGGGACGGTGCCCCCGCAGCGCCCACGCCAGCTCGCGGCACTGATGCAAACCTCCTTCCCCAGCACCGCGGCGATGCGGCACACCTACCCGGCACCCCAGCCTCGCCACGCAGGCAGCTCTCCTCTGCCCACGGTGGGTGTTTTTATAAAGAAAGAAATCACAGGGATCTGCCAGCTGGTTAACCCCTGCTCGTCAGAGGAAGGCAGGATTCGCAGCCCACTGCGCCAGCTCGGAGACCTTTCCCGTGCCGCCGACCTCCTGCCTCCAGACCTGCCCCGGCTTGCTCGACGGTGGAGGCCCCGCTGCCGAGATTGGGTTTTTTTAGGCTATTTTCAATTAGAAATAGAGAGGAGCTGTCTAATAGAAATGCAGGAAGGCATTTGCACTCTCCCCATGGTTCCCGGTTTCAGCAGCGCCAAGTGTCCTCCTTGCCCTCCGACAGCGTAAGCCGGTGCCAGCGGCACCAGGTCCCGGACACACCGGGTACAGGGTGGCAACGAGCCGGACACCGACCCCATGGGTCTCCCCACGCGGCTCAGCCCCCAGCAGTCACATTTCAGTGAAAACTCTCCATTTTTGCAGGATTAAGAGGGGGAGGGGATAAGCCAGTGGAAAACTTGTTCCGGACAGGAAAAACTGAACCATTTACAGGAGCTGCAATGGGGGAACATAGGGAAGGGACAACACGTCCACCAGTGCAGAGCCCAACGATCTGAACTGGAGGCTCCCACCCAGCCCTCACAGCGTGGGTCGGATGTCCCGGGAGGGGAGAGGAGCTGGGAAGGGGTGGAAGGCAAAGGAAAGCTTTTATCCAGTATAAACACTGATTTCCCCTACCACAAACAAGATCAAACGACACCCAGCGGGGTATTTCCAAGCTACTACCAGCTTTCTACCATAACCCAGTGTAGAAATCAGGTATTACCCAAAAAGCTCTCCTTCCTGGAGGAACCCAGTCACTCCACGACGCTGGAGCACCGGGTGGGAGAGGGGGGCCAAGGCCGGCACTGCTGGCTACTGGTGCTCCAGCTGGACCAGCACGAACAAGCACTGTAATTTCAATTTCTGTTTTGGAACAAAGCAAAACCGATGCAAACGACAGCTCTTTCCATGCCAGCCCCTGGCACCCGCCACAAAGTTTCCTCCACGCTGAACCCAGCTACATCAAAAGGGCTTTTTATTAATAAAAGTTTGTCAAGTACTTGGATGAGCCCGAGTCACGTTATCCAGCGCCTTTCCAAGGCGCCCGAAGAGGCTTTTATTCCCTGCTCCCTGTGAAAGCGGAGCGAGGCTGTGGGTTTCTCCCACCTCTGGGAAGTTTGAGTGGCACCCCCTGAATCGGGGAGCCGGGGAATTCATTATTCCCCTTTCTCTGCAGGCAGAAAGGAAAAGGAAACGGGCGCCACGAGCGCCTGGCTCCTCTCGACTCGGCCATCCACATTTGAAAGAGGTTTGGCTGCTGAACTTACAAACCAGAGTCCTCGGAGCCCTGTGGGGCTGAAATCTGGGCTCCGGGACAAGCCGACCTCTGCAGCAAGGGGAAAAAAATAACAAGAAGAATGGAAACGCACGCAACTCCTGGAGACGAGCTCCTGACATCAAAACTGCACACTCACTGCCGGTACCGACACCGGCACAGCCGCCGAGACGGCGACCCGGCGAGCACGTCGGCCCTTCGTCCCTGCCCAGCTACGGCTTGGGGAGAGGGAGTTCAGCCCCGCGGGGGGGATACAGGGACACCGGGGCAGCCGGAGCAGGGATGGGGGACAGGCGGTCCCTATGTACCTTTGGCCACTCCAGGGTAAGGGCGGCAGGGATCATGGATGTTGTTGTGCTCTGAGCAGCAAGGTGAGGAGCTGGGATGCCGGGCACCCCACGCAGGGGACACAGGGACCCCAGGACCCCCACGCAGGGACGCTGAGCCCCCAAGCAGCCCACGCAGGGGACACAGGGACCCCAGGACCCCCACGCAGGGATGCTGAGCCCCCAGGAAGGGGACACAGGGACCCCAGGCAGCCCACACAGGGGACACCTGGGCCACTCATCCCTTGTGCAACCCACGCAGTTCGGATACAGCGACACCCGGACTCCAGGCACCCCGCGCCGGGGACTCTCAGACCCCGGGTACCCCACGCAGGGGACCCTCATCCCGCAGGCACCCCACACTGGGCACACCAGGAACACCCAGACCCGGGGCACCCCACGCCGGGGACACCCGCAGCCCGGGCATCCCACCCCAACCACCCCGCCCAAGCGGGGCGCCGGGGAACACAGACGCCTCCAGAGCCCCGGCCACAGCGGCGGCCCCGGCTCAGCCCCCGCGGGGCGGCCCCGCCGCGCTCCAGGCCCCGCGCCGGGCCCCGCCGAGCCGCCGTACCTTTGTAGCGCTCCAGCACGTCCTCGTAGGCCTGGACGAACTCCTTCTCCTGGCTGCGGTTGGCCGGGAGCAGCCCCGGCACGTACCCGGCCATGGCGGCCTTTGTGCCGGTGCAACTGCCGGCGCGGCGGCCGAGGCCGGTCTGCGCCGAAGCGGCTTCCGCCCGCGCCGCCGCCCGCCCGGCGGCCCCGCCCACGCCCGGCGGCCCCGCCCACGCCCGGCGGCCCCGCCCACAAGGCCCCGCCCCCTCGGGGCCGGCCCCGCCCCCTGACCCCGGCCCCGGCCCCGCCGCGACCCCTGGCGGCGAAGCGCGGCAGCCCCGGGCGGGAGCGGCGGGGGGCACCGGGCGGTGACACGGCCCAGGCGGGGCCTCCCAAGGCCGCCACCGCCCCCCAGCGCCATCGCTGCCGCCCAGCGCCGCGCTGCCTCGCGCAGCTCCCCGGGGGCAACCGGTGAGCCCGGAGCAATGCGCCCGGTGAGTACAGGGCACTGCACCTACTGAGCCCTGGGCACTGCACCCACTGAGCCCGGAGCACTGCACTCCAGTGAGCACAGGGCACTGCACCCACTGAGTCCCGGCCACTGCACCCAGTGCACCCCAGTGAGCCCGGAGCACTGCACACCAGTGAGCCTAGGGCACTGCACCTAGTGCACTCCAGTGAGCCTGGAGCACTGCACCTCAGTGAGTCCAGAGCACTGCACGCCAGTGAGCACAGGGCACTGCACCCAGTGAGCCCAGTGAGCCCAGAGCACTGCACACCAGTGAGCCCAGGGCACTGCGCCCAGTGAGCATAGGCACTGTACCCAGTGAGCCCAGTGAGCGCGAAGCACTGCACCCCAGTGAGTCCAGAGCACTGCACCCCAGCGAGTCCAGAGCACTGCACCCAGTGCACCACAGTGAGCCTGGAGCACTGCGCCCAGTGAGCACAGGGCACTGCACCCAGTGCACCACATTGAGCACAGAGCACTGCACCCCAGGGCCTTCCAGTGAGCCCAAATTGCTGCTCCCCAGTGCCTCCCAGTGCAACAAGGACATTACCTCCTACTGCACCCAGTACAACCAAAGCGCTGCGTCCCACTGCATCCCAGCATTTCCCAGTTCAACAGGGGCATTACCTCCCAGTGCACTCCGTGCAATCAAAGCGCTGCTTCCCACTGTGCCCAGAGCACTGCATTCCAATGCCTCCCGGTGCGTCCCAGAGCACCCCAGTGCACCCAAGCCGGGGAGCGTCTCAGCTGCCCCCAGCTCCGCTGCCCAGCAGGATGGGGGTCCCGCTCTGCCCTGCACCCAAGGCCAGCCGGGCAGGTGGCCGCTCCAGACACTGACCCCAAATCCTGGGGGACAGAGGGTACCCCACCAAGGGGCACAGCAGGGCCAGGGGAAAACTCCATGGGGAAATGGGGATGGGGTGCAGAGCCAACCTGCCTGGCACCCCCATACCCACCAGAAACCCCACACGGTGCCCCCAGACCCCAGCCCCCCAAAACTCCAGCCCTCTGGCGACTCTGGATGTGGCAGAGCGAAACCTCCCACGGAAACAGGCGTTACGGGGGCACGAGGGTGGCTGTCCCCAGGCCAGGGGACACCGCAGTCCCCCCAACACCTGGCACCCCCCGCTCAGACCACAGGGCACCCCCTCACCATGACCCAAGGCTGGATCCAGCCCAGCCTGGGCAGCCCTGCCCCCCCGCCACCCGCCGGGGCAAATCCCAGCCTTTTTTGGCCATGGCAAGATGTTGCTTTTTCACCCTGTCTGCACCGTTCCCATGGCAACCGGAGGGCCAGGCTCCGCCAGCTGGGTAACCATGGCAACGAGAAAAGCCCCATCCCGCTCAGCCCAGACATCGTGTGTCTCCCCATCATCACCCAGGGGCCCCCCAAACCTCCCAGCAGCACCCCGGGGTGCTGGGGGCCGCACCTCACATCTGGCCGGGGGATGGCAAGGAGCCACCAGCAGCAACCGCCACCATCCTCCTCCTCCTCCCGCAGCCCTCAGCCTGAGGGGGGGTTACACAAATCATCCCCCTCGCTCTGGCTTCGGAGGCATTTCCCCTTCGCCACGATGCCATAATTAGGATCAGTAATTAACGTCGCACCGAGCGCCGGTGCCCGGCTGCATCCCCGGCAGTGCCTCCGTAGGGAGGAGGGTTTCAAGCCCGGCGACCGCGCCGGCGCGGCGGCCTCGTGGCTGGGCTGCCTTTGTGCCAAGCAGTGCCGAGGCAGGACAGCCGTCCTTGGGCGGCACAGCATCCCGCCGGGCACCGCCGCAGCGGCTGCGGCTCCTCCGGCTCTGCCCACACAGCCCCCGCGAAGCCGCCCAGCACGGAGCCCTGTGGAGCATCCAGAGCCTGTCAAAACACATTTCTGGGAAAAGGGAAACCTGTGCCCGTCAGCGGGCACCCAGCGGCTCCTCCTTGGGCAGCGGGAGAGCAGCTGGAAACCTGCCCTGGCTCTGTGAGCGGGAGGGTGTGCGGCTCCCGGGGCAGCGGAGAACAAGGAGGTTTGTTCCCACGTCCCTGCGGATGCTGCCCCGGCACATCTCCCGGCACATCTCCCTCCGCTCAGCCAAGGCTCTGCCTCTGCCAGCGCCGCGGGTGACGCTCCCGGATGACAAAGGACTCCCAGGAGCCTTTTCAAACAGACCCAGCGCAGCCCTCGGAAAGCCCCCGTGACGCCTCTCCCACCACCCCCCACACGCCACCTCTGACGCCCGCTCCCCCCTCGCACCCTGTCCCACCCCAGCCCCTCGCACCCCAGCACCACCCCAGGACTGCCCCAGCACCCCCTCAGCACCCCACCAGCAGACCGTGACCCCTGGCAGGATCAAGCGCAAGCAAGTTTAGGATGAAAGAGCCTTTTCTTCCAAAAGCAGCCCCCCCCCAGCCACCACCCTCACCCTCTGCCAAGCAGCCAGAGCGAGACAGAGCAATGCAGGGCCAAAGGCTGAACTCTGACCCACCACGTCCTGCTCCCCTTTCGCCCTCCCGGCCCATCCCATAGCCTTCCAGGGAGATGCCAGCCAAGCAGGGAACAGCTCTGGAGGCCGCCTGGGGACCCAGCCCAGCACTGGTGGTACCAAAGGCGCAGGCACAGACAGTCGGGGGGGGGGGAAGTAGCATGTCCCAGCCCCCCGTGCCACAGCCCTGGCACCTCCCGCCATGTCCTCACCAGCACGGCCCCTCCCTGGGCACCACCATGTCCTCCTTTCCTTGGCTCTGATGGCCAGAGGGGACGTAGAGACCATCAGCCCCATGGGCAGCGGGAAGGAAGAGCATCCCAGATCCCTGTGTCTCCCCAAAACCACCGAGGTGCTGATGCTCCTGCGCAGCCCCTGCAAGGTCCACAGCCAGGTGCGAGATGGGGCTCCCCAGCCCCACACGATGCCCAGGCTCCGTCCTCACCACTGGGCTGGCTCCCTGGTGTCCCTTCCCAGGGGTCCCAGGGACCCGAGCCCCTCCTCAGGCGCACTGAGAGGTACCAGCTCCCCCGGGGCATGTCCTGCCACCGTCCCCGGTCCCCTACCCCATGGCAGGGACAGGCACCGGGGCGGCCAGTGAGCTGCAGACAGTCCCGCTGAATAATGCAAGGAAAGGAATCAATATTTCAGCTCCTTTTTAAACCTGGTGACACAAAACTGTCTCCAAACTCTTTTTTTTCCCAGCTCAGCACTGTCTAGCTGCACCTCGCGAGTTATTTTTAATGGGGAATCTGCCTGAGACCGGATTTTGTGACATCCCCCTGCCTTTAATCACAGGCTGGATCCAGCCAGCGTGACGACAAGCGCTCGGCATCCCGGGCAGGCGGGGAGAAACGCGGCTGGGGGAATGGATGTGCCCTGGGGTGCGGGAGGGGATGGGGCTTTCAGGGGGAGCAGGAGCCCTGGCACGGAGCAGAGCTGATCCATGAGCCATGGATGGGTTTGGGGGCTGCGGGTGCTCGGTGGGGCCCTGGCAGCCCGGCCATCTCCCAGCCTCGGCAGTGCTGGTGTTTGGGGCAGGACCGGCCGCACCCTGCGCGTTTGCTTCCCCCAGCCCCAGTGTGTTTTTGAGAACCATCATTTGAATCAACTGGTTCTTCCTGCCCGGAGACGCCTGTGAGCCACGACGGCACAACCTGCCCGAGCGGCACCGTGGCACAGGCAGAGCCACGCGCACCCCACTGTGCCCATGCAGGCAGGCAGGGAGGGCAGGCAGCCAGCATCCTGCTCCTGCCCCGGTGGGATCTGCCCATGTGCCAGTTGCCACAGACACATGGAGGCTGGGATCCCACTGCTCCCCAGTGCTCCCAGTCTGAGTCCCCACAGCGTGCAGAGCCCAGCGCTGGGGCCGATTTGCCGTTGGTTGGGGGCTGGCGGGGGCTGGCAGGGGCTGGCAGGGGCTGGTGGGCTGAGTGGGCGCCTCGGGAGCTCACCGCCCTCCAGCACGCCTCTGCCAGCGAGATGAAAGGCAGGCTCCGGGCTTCCCTTGGGGCGGCAGCCGGGAACAGTCCAGCCAGGGCTTGGTGGGGGCCCCTCGGCACAGCCCCGAATTCCCGTTTGCCCCGGCAGGAGCAGATGAAAGACCCCTGTGGCACGGGCAGAAGGGGCCAGACCCCAGAAGCCTGTTTGTCCTGGGTGAAGAAGCAAATCCCAGCTCCGGCACCCAGGGTCACCACCTTGAGCGAAGCTCCTCCATTCTCCCTCCATCCTCCCTCCCGGATGGCCCCGGAGCGGAGTCCCTGCCAGCCCCATCAACTGGTGCTTGGTGAAGGAGCCACCAGCCATGGTGGGTCCAACCCTGTCTTTGTTCCTCCTTCCCGTCCCTGTCCTTTCCCCAGGGTGTGACAGCAGCCGGCGGGCACTGTGGCAGCACTGCAGGCAAGGGGACAGACGGGGCAGTGTCCCCTGCACCATGCAGCAGCTCAGGGACCCCGGGGGCGTCCCAGTGACCACAGCAAGGGGGCTGCAATGAGCAGCCCTGGCTCCATCAGCCAGCAGGGAGTCACAAACCTCCCAGGGCAAATTCCTTCCCGGAGTCTGGCCAAGGCCATTGTTCCACCAAGGAGCCATTTAGTCCTTAATTAGACATTTTAATGTCACCCAACCCGAGCGTTAGAGGTGCCCAGTCATCCCTTAACCCCAGCGTGCTGAGGCTATGAACAACTCGCCGCGAGCCCTGCCCGGACAGAACAAAGCCATTGCGGAGCCGAACTGCCACCCTGGCCCTCGGCCACCAAAGGCCACATCATCCCCGTCCCATCCATTCTCCGGCTCCCTGGGAAGCAGCGGGGCACGGCAAAGACCCCGAAACCATCTCAGCCCCATCTCCCCACCCTCGGGGGGACCCACCGCACAACAGGGCGCTGCCTTACCTGCGACCCTGACGACAGCCCTCTCGGCCGGGTCCAGCACCGAGTCCTGGCTCTTCCGCTTCCTCTGCTCATGGAGGGGTAAATTCCAGGGCAAGGTGTCCCCGGGGGGGCAGGGGGAGAGGCTGCCCGAGCGCTCGCTGCGGTAGGAACGCTCGCTCCGGCATGACCGCTCGCTCCGGCACGACCGCTCGCTGAGGGTCTCCTCATCGGAGGACGACATGGTCCGTGGCGCGGGCGGGAGGGCGGGCAGGGCGGGCAGGACGTCCCCGTGGGCAGCAGCCTGCAGAAGGAGCAAACAGCGCGTGACGCCGGGCCACTGGCCACGGCTCCCTCCCCGCCACGGGCGCCGGGGGTGATGGAGAAGCGACCATCCCGCCATGGACGTCTCTGTTTTTGCACCTATGCCCAAGCACCCTCTTGGGTGGGTGAATCAGCCCTCCCAGAGCTCCTAAATGCTGCCTCAGTTTCCCCCTTGCTGGTCTGTCAGCCAGGGCTTCCAGGGACAGGAATGGTGGCACAGCCACCCCTCTGCCAGCAAAGCTCACACTGGCATCCCTGGCACCGGCTCACTCCCACAAAGCAAAGTCCAACCTTTTGGGTTCGATTTCTTTGTGCTTGGTGCAAGAAGAAGCCACCAGCTCAGCGCTGCCCTTTGTACCTGCCGTTTCCCCCCTCTCTGAGCAGGAACAGCTTTAAAAATCCTATTAATGGTGGTAGGGGAAAATGGTAGGGCTTTCTGGAGCACACTGGGAGCGAGCTGTGGCGCGTACACACGCTGGGCAAATAAGCACCTTGCATGAGACATATTTAAAATAATTCTCATTGTGTCCTCTAGCTCGACCAGGAAAAAGGCACATGAAACGACGGAGACTCCTACAACCGATGTGCCGCGGCAGAGGAGCCGCCTCCATCGCGCGGAGCTTTTCCTTATTATCATCATTTAATCGGCAAAACAGGAACAAAGAGACCCAAAAAAACATTAAAAGAAAGGGAGAAAGGATTCCATGAGTCATGCACCCCCCCATTGAAAAGCTGCAAAAAATGAACCGCGGCCCAAACCCGCGTCTCCACGGGCAGCCCCGACGCCTGCACCGAGGGGCTCAGCCCTCGCCCTGCTTTGGGGGGAGCCGCGGGTGCGGGGCTGGGGGGGCTGCGGGTGGGCGGGGGGGCTGGTGCCCGGGGGAAGCAGGGCCGGGGGCTGCGGGGGCTGCGGGGAGCCCGGGTTTGCGGCGCGGGCAGGGGGTGCAGCAGGTGCGGGAGGCAGCGGGGTGCGGGCACGGCTCTGCGGGGGCACACGCGGCTGGGCTGGCCCTCCCCCCGGGGCCTGCGCTCCCCGGGTCCTGCTCCCCCCGCCCAGGTCCTCTCCCCCGGGGCGGCATCCTCCGGCGGCCGCAGCCCCAGCCCAGCTCCGGCGGCTGCTGCCCGCCTTTCCCGCTCCATCCCCATCCCCATCCGCCGCTTTTCCCCGCTCCATCTGCCGCCCTTCCCCGCTCCATCCGCCGCCCTACCCCTGTCGCTCTCCGGTGCGCACCCCCCCGCCCGCAGCTCCGGCCCCGCTCACCCCCCGGCGCCGCTCCGACCCCGCTCCCGGCGGCTCGGCGCGGGCAGGACGCGGCGCTCCCGGTCCCGCAGCCGCTCCCGCTCCCGGCCCGGCCGTGCGCTCTCGGTACGGCCGCTCGCGGTCCCGCCGTGCGCTCCCGCCGCTGCCGCTGCCGCGGCGCCTCCCCCGGCCCGGCCCGGCCCTGCCCACCGGGGCGGCACGGAGCGGCGGGGGGGTCCCAGCCGCCTCCCGCCCCGCGCAGCTCCGGAGACCGGCGCCGGCACCCGTCCCTGTGTCAACCCAACCCGGCACCCGCCGCCTCGGGCACTCCCGGTCCGGCCCCGGGCATCCCCCCCTGGCTCCCCCCAACTCATCCTGTGCCCCCCAACCTGCCCGCGCTCCTCACGGCACCCCAATGCCTGTCACCTCCCCGGGCTCCCCCATAACCCACCCTACACCCCCGCCCTGCACCCCCATTGCACAGAGGGTCCCCCCAAACCACCCATCAGCCCCCCACACTCCCCACAGCCCCCCCCCGGGTACTCCCTTCCCCCCCAGCACCCCCCCTCCACCCCATCCTCTGCATGCCCCCCAGGCCCAGGGTTAACTAGAGCACCCATCGATCCCGTCCGGCAGCCGTGACAGGAGCACAGAGGGGGGGACATGAGCAGGACGCGGGGGGACGTGAGCAGGGATAGGCCCAGAAGGGGCCGGAGGGCTGCGCTGGGGAAACCGTGGGGTGCCCAGAGCCTCACCTGCGGGGCAGCGAGACATGCCAGGCTCAGCCGAGTCAGTCCTGGCAGCAGCCGTGGCGCAGGCAGGGTCACCAGCAGCAGCCCCAAGGGGTGGCTGAGATGCACCACGGCCCCAGCCACTTGGCAGGAGTCAATCAGGATAAACCGCTCCGGCTGACAGCAGATCCAACCGCTCCGCACCGACGGCGGGACCCAGCGAGCAACAGCACCGTGCCACGGCCCCGGGCCAGTGCGGCTGCTCCCACGGTGTCGCGCAGGGTCGGGCCAAGCTCGTCGCCCCGGTCCCCCGGGGATGTCGGCGCAGCCAGCTGCCCCGCGGGCGTCTCTCCCCCACCGGTTCTCAGATGTCATCCCAACACGTTCTTCTGCTTCTCAGCAGCTGTTTCCCCGAGTACCTCCAGCGAGGGGGTGGGACACAGTGGAGGACACGGCACGGGGTGTGGTGACACCCCGCTCTTGGACACTTGGGACGTGGCTGTAAAGGAGCACGTGTTGCCCTGCAGCCCTGCCCGGTCGGATCCAGGGACGCGGAGAGCAGCGCAGGAGGAAGCACTTGGCCAAAACCCACCTGGGCGCAGATGCACCAGTGGGACGTACCGAGCCCATGGACGCAGCGCCCAAGGCCTGGCGGACACCAGCACTGGCTGGTAACGAGGCCACGAGCTCCCCAGGACCCGCGAGCCCCGATAACTCTGCAGCCAGGCTGGGCTGGTGCTGGGGCACCGTGGGCAGAATAAAGGGTTATACTGGAAAATGGTTTCCTCATGGGCCAGCACCAGCTCCGTCGCCCCGGCACCGCTTTCTCTCCACTCCCCCCACGCAGCTCTTGCACCCCTTGAGTGGGTCGTGCCGAACGCTGATGGATAAACACAGCCGGTGTGCTCGAGCAGGGGCCGTGGGTCCCAGCACCACGAGGGACCCCAAAATCCACAAGAGCCAGGGAGTGGGGAGGGCTCGTCCTGCCGGAGCCGGCAGCATCAGCTGCACCGGCGGGAGGAAAGCGCCCGAAGAGCCAGACACCGCTCACGCCATTCCCAAAGCTCCCGGACGGGTTGGGCAGCTCAGCCGCGTGTTTGCGACGCGCGGAGGCCCCCGGCTGACGGCCCCGCGAGTCCGGCTGCGGCTCCCCCGGGGTCCGGCACACACCGGGGCGATGGGCACGCTGCCCCCCCCCGTCACCCCCGATCCCACCCACCGTGGCTGGGCACCGCTCGCCCTCAGGGTGTGACACACATGGCTCAACCACGCCGCCGGCTGCGGCACTGGCATTAGGGTGATGTGTCCCTTCGTCACCCCGCGCTCGGTGCCACCGGCCGGGCTCTGCCCTCCGCCCTCATGGCACTCTCGAAGCACACCCGGCTGATCCGTGCCAGCCCAGAGCAGCGAGGGCGGCCGGGAGACGGTGCCTGTTCCAGCCTGTGCGGATTTGGCACCAAGAACACCTTTCCCAAAATCCCTCACAGCGCCCGGCGGCGCTGGATTATTCGTGCTGCGAATCTGGGTTAACATCGTGCCTTGTTTTGCCGACGTGGGGACGGGGAATCACTATTTCAGGAGGAAGGGGGGAAGCGGGAGGGGGTTCTCCCTAAATCATTTCATCTCCCTGTTCCTGCACAGGAGGGTGCCGAGACCTTGGGGTCCCACTCGGCTTCCGCAGGGAGACATCTCCTGGGACACGGCTCTGCCCCAGGATCTGTCCCCTCTCCCTCATTAAAACCTCTGCCCAAGCCCACCGATGAAACCTCCTTTTCTCTTGACTTTGGATAAATTATTCATCTCCCAAGAGTTGTTTATTCCCCCTCTCCAAAGCAGAGAGGAGCTGCAGATGCTGCTGGAGGCTCCGGGCACATCCGGGGATGTGGGAGCTGCAGGAGGTTGGGGTCACCCACTCCATGGACCCCAACTCCCGCTCCCGGGCAGCTGAGGGTTATAGAAAAATGGGAATGGGGGAGCTGGCGGGAGGGAAGCTGTTGGGAAACCAGCCGAGGAAGAACGCGAGCGATGCCCTCGCCGACTCCCTGGGTGCCTCCCACCCAGCTGGGGTGCGCCAAAAAAACGACAAAAAAGCCAACAGTGAAATATAAATTTGGATCCGCTACCCACTGGAAATGAATCCTGTTCAGAGCTCCGCGGTGAACTACATTCAGCAGCCGAGGATGCTCCAAATTTGCCCGGGGGAACCCGCTCGGGATGATCGGACCCGTTTTCCATCGCTGCTGCTCAGCCAGAGCCTCGGCCATGGTCTCCTTCTGCCAGAGCCGGGAGATGGATGTTTTATCTCTCCATGAACTTGATCGTTTTCATCAGGTCTTTGGGGATTTTCCTTATCAGCTGAAATTTCCAATGGAGCTTTTAACTACGACAACCAGCTCCGCTCCTCCCAGTCCCTGCCGCTCTCCACTCGCCCGTGGCTGCGGTAACGCCTGTCGCCAGAACAATCAGACTCCGGATGGATCTAAAGAGCCACTCGGGAGGCAGAAGCGTTTAGATACATTCCAATATTTCCTCCGCCATCCAGACAGCTCCACGAGATGAGTCACGCTTGACACCCGCAAGTTGCCTGGTTTTTTGCTGAGCCCTTTTTTCCCCCCTCCCTTGGTTGGAAAAGCAACCAAGCAATCCCTCCCTTTCACAGCTCCTTTTTTTTTTTTTTTTTTGCAAACCAGCAATTCCCAGGAGCACCAGTCCGTGCTGCCGCGCGGCTCCGGGTGCCGCCAGCCTCCGCAGCCTGCTCGCCAGGGGTGCCAGGGGTCTGCCATGCAACCCAGCCAATGACTGTGGCAGTCAAGCTGCCACCAGAAGAGCCGTTGGTGGGGCCGATGCCAGCCGTGGGAATCTGCTGCCTTCCCGAAGCCACCTCCGTGTCCCTGACCCCTCCGCGGTGCCTAATGCCTCTCCGGGAAAGGGGAGAGTAATTAATGGTCGTCCATAACAAGCGATGGCAATGGAGGGGGTGCAGCACAGCACAGGGGCTCCCAGTCAGCCCCACTCCCTAAATTTCCATCCTTGATGGAAACCCAGGGGCTGACACCAGCGGAATCGCAGTCCGGCTCGGTGGGGAAACAGCTCCGGGCACACCAGCCCACAGTGGGCAGGAGCTTCCCGCTGCACTGGCACAGCTCAGCCCTGCTGGGCGCTTTCCAGGGGTGCGATGTCGTCCCACCCGTGCCCCCCATCCTGCCGCCAGCTCTCCACTGCGGATCAAGGCCAACGGCTCACGCGGCACCATTCCATCTCTGCCCCCATCACAATTTTCTCCCTCTGTCCATTGTTTGTTCGTTCTGGCGGCTGGAAGCTCCAGCAGCCCCCACCCCACAGAGCCCACCAGCACCGTACTGGGAGCCTCCCAGGGTGTTTTCACTCGACATCGGTCAAGTTTCTGCCCATTTCTCCATGCTGCTCTCACGTCTTCCCAGCATTTCCCTCCACTGCTGCCCAGGGAGCCCCCTGCCTGCTTTTGTAGCCAAAAGGCTGTAAATCCGCCTGGGCATCGGCATCGTTACATGAATTTTCCTCTGCTGAAACTAATCAGCACTGAACAGTTTTCACGTTTGAAAGCATCAAACGAAATCCCTGAGGATTATCATCCCGTTACGCACGGCGAGAGCAGCTCCCTGGCTCCGGCAGCCGATGCCAGGATGTCCGGCAATCGCACCCGGGTCCAGCCAGGATGGGATCTCGGTTCGATGATTCTCTCAGCAATCTGGCCACGGGCAGGAAATAAAAAAAAAACAACATCAAAACTGATGGAAAAAGCACATTATTTCTGGCATAACCTAAAATAGAGGCAGCACGTAAACGGCAGCGGAGCAGCGCAGGGAGGAGCCGGAACTGGCACTCGGACGTGCCCTCGGCTCGGAGCACCTGGACCCAGAGCCGGATTTCGGAGCGCTCCGACACTGCCCGCCCCCGGCACCTGCCCCTGCCAGGGAGAAACGTGGCTCCATCCCACACGCCGGGATGACTGCGGCCGTGAATCAGCCCGAGCGGAGGGAACCCATCTGGGCCGGAGTAATTGATCCATCTGGGCCTGGGGGAAGGGAGAAAGCTCCCGGCAGTGCTGGGAAAGGCCGGTTCGGAGGGAGCTGTGGGAGGGGAGATTCAAGAGGAGCACCTGAAATCCCAAAAAAGCCAAACCGTGCTGGGATGGCACCTGCAAGACCATCACTGCCACAGCCCACCTGGAACCAGGATGAAACTCAGGGAATTGTTTCTTCCAGCGTCCCGGGCAGCTGGGACAGCACGGAGGCAGGGCAGAGAGCCCCAAAAACACCCACCCTATCCAAGGGCGCAGCCTCTTCCATGGTCTGTGCCTGGAGTCAGGGCTCTTCAAGCCTCCTCCCACCCCCAGGATGGATCCGTGGGCCCGCCGCAGCGTCCCGGCCCCCGGGAGTTCCCTCTCCGCAGGCAGGGGAGGGGTCCCAGCCAGGAGAGTTTGGGTTTTCCCTCCTGCCACAGCTCCCGTTCCGCGACGTTTTAATTTCAACCCCCAATTTCAGGCACGCGCTGTGTAAACACAAACCAGCTGCTCTCCTCCAGCCGGTTAATCATTCCCAACGTGTCTGGAGAAAGAGGGGATCTGCCACGGCCACCCTCGGCCCTCAGGAGAGACCACCTCTTCTCAGCCGGAGACAGGCGCAGAGGCGCGTGTCCGAAGTACTGACGATCCACGGACAAAGGCACCAGCAGGAGTTGGGGACCTGGATCCAGGAGCAGAAGCTGGGGACCTGGATCCGGGAGCAGGAGCGAGAGCCCCACGCAGCCCCTCGGTGCAGCTCGGAGAGGGGCACCAGCTGCCTCCACCCGCTGGAGGTTACACGGCGCTCGGGTCCGCGTTCACCATCCCAGCGCGGGGATTTGTGAGGATCAGGAATCTCCCGGGCTCCACCTGCACCAAAGATGAAGCATTAAACCCACCATCACTGGTATTAAAATTGCAGATTAAAGCACAGATCCGTCCCCTCTCTACTCCCAGGTCCTCACCGGCTTTAATGCTGTCACAAAACCAAGCTGGATTTGGCGGGAATGGGGGAAACACTCCCCCTGGGAAGGGAGGAACACCAGCTGCACAGGCAGGTCCCGCTGCCAGGGCTCAGCACGGGGGGACAGACCGCCCCGGCTGTGCCAGGGCCACCCGCCGCGGCGCTCAGTGGATCCCGCTGACACAGGGGATTCCGCAGCAAAGTCCCCAGCGCGGAGATCCGCCTCTGGCACTAAAGAGCAAGGGAGAAACTGAATCCATCTGCTCCCACCCCGAATCTGGGCAGGAACGAGTCACTTTAACTAGGTTTTCACCTCATAAACCACCACAGGTGGCTGGAGAGCAACTGGGGAGAGCCCAGCACACACCAGTCCCGTGCCCTGGCTGTAAATTAAGATGAAGTTTTGCAGGACAAGCTTGGATAGGTTTGCGTTTTGGGTTTTTTTTAACTCTTTCAGGTCATTTCTCTTGTTTCCAGCAGTGCTCACTGCCTGGGAGACCTGCACGCAGGTCAGCGGGAGGGATGAAAGGGATGACTCGCAACGGCCCACAGCACCCACTCCCTCTGGCTCTGGGAGCACTGGAGCTTCCCAAGGGCACATCCCCAGCACCGCTGCGGTGCTCCTGGGGGTCTCAAAAGCTCCCCTGGCAGCACTGCTACAGGGAAAGACTCTCAAGCCATGCTTTACTCCAGAAAAAAAAGACAAGAGAGCCAAGCGTTGTTCCGAAGTAGATGTTTTATGATTTACTAGCCCAAGCAATGCCCGACGTGGCGTCACTGCCCCTCAGCAGGGCCCCCGCGCAGACCCTACGCCACCGCTGCAGCGTGACCCGGTTGTGCCACAGGTTTTTGTCCACGTCACCAGCTCCGCAGGCGACCGAGGGTCACATCTCCCCTGGATCACGGCCGTGGCTCCTCTTTGCCCTTGTGGTAGTCGGGCGGTGTGTACTTCCCTTCCTTGATCAACTTGTCCCTCTGCTCCAGGATGGTTTTCAGCCGCGCAGCCTGGTGGAACACACACACAGCAGGGTCGCAGCGGTCAGGAAAGCACTTACGTGGCGCCTGGCACAGGGCCCAGGACCCACTGCGCGTGGCACCCGTGCCAACCCTGCCCTGGGGGGGACCTGCATGTATCTCACACACAGGTTTGTGCCTCCTACCAAAGGCTTTGGGGCTTTCGGGCTGTCGCGACACATTTCACTACTACCGATTTACTAACATTTAACATTTTCCTGCGAAGGATAACTGGGTTTCCAGCCCACAGCCGACCAGGCAGCACTTTCTCCCATCGCTGCTGCAGCTGAGGACCGGCTGGAGCTGCTGCTGGAGAAGAGGACGGCCGCACCGAAGCGAGGAAGGGCCTGGGGGGGGGCCCAAGCCCTGGTGCTCTGCGCTGCTCCGCGACCCGCTGCTCCCACAGCCCACCCCGCCCCTCGGGAAGGGGCTGCCGCAGGGCCAGGCCCCCCCCTCGCACTGTGTAGGGCACACCGCCTGCCCGCTGCCAGCCGGGGGATGGTACTTCAGAACACCAGGAGCACCCCTGGCAGCACTGCCCCCTCTAATCCCGCTGTCAGCTGGGGGGTGGTACTTCGGAACACCAGGAGCACCCCTGGCAGCACTGCCCATCCTGATCCCGCTGCCAGCCGGGGGGTGGCACTTCGGAACACCAGGAGCACCCCTGGCAGCACTGCCCCCTCTAATCCCGCTGCCAGCTGGGGAGTGGTACTTTGGAACACCAGAAGCCCCCCTGGCAGCACTGCCCACCCTGATCCCGCTGCCCAGCCCGGGCTGGAGCCCCCAGACCTTCTCCAGAGCTTGGCCTGGACCCCCCGCAGCCCGTCCCCAGCCCCGTCGGCCCGGTGCCCCCCCTGCAGCCCGGCCCCAGAGCCCCCCCGGGCGCTCACCAGCTTGGTGTGGCGCATGCACTCCATGAAGTCCTCGTACTCGGGGCGGCACTCGCGGCGGGCGCGGGTCTGGCCCAGCCCGTGCCCGCACTCCACCCACTCGCGCTCGAAGGCGTGGCAGGCCGCGGCGTGCCCGTAGGGCTGCGGCATGCTCTGCCGCAGCAGCCACCGGTCCACATCGATGCCCAGCTGCCGCTGCAGCTCCCAGAACGGCATCGCTCCGCGCTCGTCGCGACACGGGCACCGCCGCGACACCGACAGCCCCCGTCCTTCACGGGCCTTTCGCGACACCGTCAAGCGCAGCTGGAGCCGCGACGCCCGCACCGCGCTTTACGTCTGGGATGTCCCGGCGGAGCCAGCGAGACGGGCGGCGCGAGCGGCTCCTCCCGCTGCAGCGCCCCCTGGCGGGGCGGAGGAGCGGCCACGCGCCGCGCCCCAGCGCTCCCTGCCGGCAGCCCGGAGTACTGCCAGCGTCCGACCGGAGCGCTCCCAGTGCCCCCAGCCCAGCGCCCCCGTGTCCCCAGTATCCCATCGCTCCCGGTGCCCCCAGACCAGTGCCCCGGTGCCCCCCAGTATCCCACCGCTCCCGGTGCCCCCAGCCCAGTAGCCCAGTGTCCCCCAGTATCCCGTCGCTCCCAGTTCCCCCAGCCCAGTGCCCCGGTGCCCCCAGTATCCCACCGCTCCCAGTGCCCCCAGCCCAGTGCCCCGGTGCCCCCCAGTATCCCATCGCTCTCAGTGCCCCCAGCCCAGCACCCCCGTGTCCCCCAGTATCGCATCGCTCCCAGTGCCCCCAGCCCAGTGTCCCCACAGCGCTCCCAGTGCCCTCAGCCCAGCGCCTCGTCATGCCCCGGTGTCCCCCAGTATCCTGTCACTCCCTGTGCCCCCAGCCCAGTGCCTCGGTGCCCCCCAGTATCCCGTCGCCCCTGGCGCACCCTGCCTCGCCAGTCTCTGCCACTCAGGGTCTTGCACACATCCCAGGGGCGGGGGGCTTCAAGAGGGCTGACTAGAGCGCGGGGACTGGGGGGATGCCTCCCAGTAACACCCACATCCCAGAACCCACCTCCCTACTTCCATCCCCCCCCAAATCCCAGGTGCCCCTGCAGATTCCTGAGCGGTGTCCAAGGTTGACCTTCCTTAACGAGCAAAGCCTCGTTACGCAGCCGAGTGCTTCTTGCAGGCTGATTCTCCACCACCCCTGGCGCGGGACGGGGAGGAAGATTCGGTGCCTTCCTCATACGGAACCCCGAGCCGTGCTGGACAACCGTTTATTACCATAACTTCCAAAAAACAAAGAACCCAAACCTGCTCGGTGCCACCCACCCACCCCTGGAGCGGGCACACATGCCGCACAAGCAGGAGGAACGGGATTTACGGTGCAGACTTCAAAGTCCTTGCTGCGGGTGCCCCCCGGAGCGAAGCGGGGCGATGCCGGCAGTGGTGGGACGTTCCCCCCGGTACGCGGGTACCGGTGCTGCTCAGATGATGCCAGCCGGAGTGAAGACCGGGGTGACGCACAGCGTCTCCGCTGTCTCCCAGCCGCAGGACAGCGGGGCGCAGACGCTCTCCCGGTCGTCTTCGGTCTGGGGTGGCTTTCCCTGGAAGAGCTGGATGGCTTTCCTGCAAGTGGGAGACATCCAAGGGGGAGCAGCCCCTCCTGAAATGCTGCAGGGGGGTCCCCTCAGAGCAACAGCCCCGTCTGCACGGCCAGAGCCGACCTACCTGCGGCTTCCTCAGTGAAAAAACTGGCTGAAGCCCGCCAGTGTTTAAAAATTGTGACTTTTGCCTCCGAGGCCACAATTTTACCCTGAATCTCCAGGTTCTGGCACTCAGATTTGACCCTCTCCCCTTGGGCAAAGAGCCCAGCATCTCCCACAGGATTCAGCACTGCCCCCTCGCCCGCTCGCGCGGGACCGTCTCTTACCAGGCCACGCGGGACATGGCGTAGGTGACCTGTGGCTGGGGACACCCCCCAAGCCGGGAGGAGGGCGCGATGGTGTAGGCACCCATGTCCTCGAAAATCAGCCAGTCCCCGACCTGCAGCTCGGGCAGCTCCAGCCCGTCGGCGACGCGGTCCTCTGCGCGTCCCAGGGGGCCGCGGAGGCTGCTGCTGTGCGAGGGGTGGGCTGGGCAGGGTCTCTGCAGGGAGAGACGGGGTGGCCGCAGGGCATGAGGATGCAGCAGTGACCTGCCTCGTCTCCACCCGCCTGGAATTCCATGCCCAGGAGCCCACGGACTCTGGCTCCAGCCCTCCTGGTGCATCATCACAGGCTCTGCTCTCCTCCGGCACGGAGCCTGAGCCCAGCCATGATGTGAGGGAGAGGAGGGTCGCGTGAGGCACCAGGATGCAACGCCAGAGACCCGCTGGGGTCTCCTCAAGCTGGGCCAGACCCTCACCTTGTGCAGCTGAGGTCTGGGGCAGGGGCTGTCAAACAGGAGGGAGCTGAAGGCACCGTAGATGCCGTCGCTGAGGTGATACACGAGGCTCTTCTTGCTGCCGGACTCTTCCTCTGGAGAGGAGCAGGGAGAGGGCTCAGGGGGGCTCGGGCACACAGGCAGGCCCGTCCCACCATCCCACCTACCGTCGGAGCCAGGCTGCTCCACGGGAACCTCTTCCATGGCAGTGATGCTGGCAGCGAAGGTGAAGGCAGACGTGACGTAGTATCGCCCGGGTGTCGCGACAATCTCCACCCCGCAGCCGTCGGGGAAATACAAGTCCAAGGCAGAGTTCACCGCAGCGGCGATCTGGATGGGAAGAAGATGTTCCCCCCTCGGTTAGCTCGGCCCCTCTGCAGGGAGCCAGTGCCAGGGGCACCCTCCAGCCTGCTGAGTGCAGGTGTCGGGAGCCGGGTACCTCTTCGAACCGGGCTCTCGTGTCCTCGGTGCCAGGGAATCCCCCTCCGATGTCCAGGAGGTGCATCCGGTAGCCCAGCTCTGTGCCCATCTCAAAGGCCAGCTGTGCCGCAGCCACAGACTGAGCGAAGGCCTGGGGCTCCAGACTACGGCTCCCGAGGTGGAAGCTGAGGGCACAGTTCCTGTTTCAGCAGGGTTTGCCCGTGCCCGGAGAGCAGCGAGGGGACAGGGCACCGGGATTATCGCTCACTTCCCACACACCATGCCAAGCCAGACTGCCTGGCCAGCCCCACAGAGCCCTCCCGAGCCTCTCTGAGGGCCAAACCTGCCCCAGATTGGTCCAAACAAGGGTCGATCTCCCCAGGTCTCTGCCTTCACCTCACTCCCAGCCAGAGAAGCTGGTGGTTCTGTGGACCCCTGCATTGTTCCAGCAGGGCAGAGCTCCCCATAGCCCGGTCTGACAGGGGCTCAGCACCCCTGTGGAAAAAGAACCATGTGCTGTACCTGATGCCAACAACCTCCACAGCCTGTTCCTTCGCTGTCTCTAGCAGGTGGCGGCAGGACTTGAGAGCAGTCCCAAACGTCATGCTTGGATGGGCAGAAGGGCTGGAGTCAGCAGCGATACCCAACAACATCCTGCAGAGCAAAGCCACGCTGTGTTGAGGGGTCTTCAGGCCCTCTGTCACCCCACGGCCACCTCCCCAGCTCCTACTCCAACCCCCAACTCCAAAGATGATGCCAGACATTTACCTGGCACGAGGGTGGCTCCTGGCCACCTTGCTCAGCTCCACCTCGTTGTCGAAGGTCATCAGCCGCACGCCGCGGCTGGCTGCGTATTTGATGTGGGCGATCTGCTTGCAGGGGCTGCTGTAGAAGATCTTGCCAGCCGGGACTCCGATGCTCTGGACCCGTGCGATCTCCGCCTGCGGGGAAATGGCACGGGCAGAGGCAGCTCCCCAGGGCTGGCACTGCCCCTGCCAGGCCACGATCAGCCCTGGGCCTTGGCCAGTTTGCAGTGCGGCGAAGGGCAAACCGCCAGCGCTGCAGCCTGGGCTTTTCCAGGGAAAATCCGCAGGAGCTCCAGGGGATCACAGTGGACTTTGTTCTGGCAAGATGCTTCCAAGCGGCGTGGGATCAGGAGGAGAGAAAACAAGAGGGTTTGGCCGGTGTGGGTTTGGTGCATGTGTCCCCTGTGAGCTGCAGCGAGGGTGACGGCGGCAGCGCTCGTCTGAGCCAAGCACTGCACTTTCTCCTCCTGGTAACACATCCCATTTAATTCCGTAGAAGTAAGTGGCTTAACTTTGGATCCTCCCTGGAAATCTGGCTATTGCAAATGACCAGCAGGAGAGAGAAGGCAGCTGCAGGCTCAGCCTTAAAGCCACCAAGAGTTGGACGGCTGCATCAGTGGCACCCCAGGGATGTGCCCTGACACCAGCCAAGCCTGCCAGGCAGGACACTAGTCCCAGAGACAGGAATGTCGGTCAAAGGGAATAAACTTGAGTCATCAGACAGAGGGCACACGGATTTCTGGGATGTGTTGGGAGGGTTTTGACAGCAGAGGGACACTCCAGCCCCTGTACATCTTGTCTAGTGAACAGAAACTTGGGAAAGGAGGGGGAGTTCTGCCACTCTCCCACAAATTCCCTAAGGATGCTCATCCTGAGCTGTCCTACCACAGCCCTACCTTGTTGTTACAGGCAAAGCCTGCTCCCAGCTCAGCCAGGAGCCGTATCACTCCTTCACTGCTGTTGCACTTAACGGGGAAGTAGGGTTTCACGCGGGGCAGGGCCTTCAGGAAACGCAGATGTTTCTTCACAACGTCCCCAAGGTCTGCCACGAAGAAGGCTTGCTGGTCACTCTGGGAGAAAGCTGGAGTGAGCAGCAGTCGCCTCACCAAGACCCCCTCTGCCACGGGGGTGCTGGCTGTCAGGGTGCGGCAGAGCCGCCAGCCCTTACCTCTTGGCACAGCTCCACCAGCAGGTTCTCCAGGAGGTCTCTGGTGCTGAAGCCTTCCTCCACCATTGTGAAATTGGATTCATTCAAGTACCCGTTCATGGTCAAGCTGTGATCACGTTAGTTTAAAGCCTCCTTGAGTATGGTATAGCTTCTAAGTATGCAACACGCTGGAAAAGAAAGGGAATATTAGAGGCAGGACCCAGAAGCTCCACCAGCGTACACCACCCAGCCTGCACCCTGAGGGGCTCCCCATCCCTCTCACAGGCCGTACATGGCAGTGCTGCCCTGGGTAGAGCTCTCTGCTGCTCTCCTCCAAACCAGCACCTCAGCTGAGAGCCCCACTGTGAGTTAAAGTGGGAGAAGGCACACTTCTCTGCAGCTCAGAGCTTTGTTTCGGCACACGGCAGCCCTGTCTTCTTCAGCAGCAGTTCAGGCACTGCCACAGTTAACAACAAAGCCAACCTCACAGCAAAGTGGATGGCAGAACGTGCCCCTCCATGCCCTGGCATGTAGCTAGCTCTGGGTGAAGTCCCCTGTGGTTTCCAAACAGCTGAAGTCTCACGAAGCCACCTTCCCAGGCACACAAGCCCCATGAAAATGGAGGCATCCTTGAAGAGCACAGCACGGGCCACTCACTGGTGCTGGCTGACCTGGGCATGGTTTGGATCTGTTCCGTGGTTCCCGTTTCACATCTCTCTCATGACACAGGGTGTGGAATCAGGGGACAAGTCAGGCTGCACGGCATTTCCTGGCTCGCACGCTTAGCGAAGCTTTAGCTTTAAGCTCACACCCTCAGCTTTAACGATCTCCTCCCCTGGCTCCAGCCCATCTCATAACCCAAGGAGCTGAAAACCTAGCAGGATCTTGCAGGAAACATTCCCACTCTTAATAATCCTGGTCTAGCTCCAGGGCTCTCACAGCAATGTGGTCTCTCTGATCTGAAGCGAGCAGGAGACAGAGGTTTCATTTCTCGGAGCTGCACATCACCTCCTCCTCTGCAGAGACCTCCTTACGACATTTCCATGGGCACTGGGAGAATCCGGAGCGGCAGGGTGTTGGAATGCATTGAGCAAGCACCAACAGCAAATTCCAGAGATGGGGAATGGGGAGAACAAAATGGGTTTTGAAGCTCTTATTGCTTCATACTCGGGAAATGAGAGGAGCTCCTCCAGCCTTACCCTTCATTTCCCAAAGACATCACTAACCAGCACTCAGCCCGCCCTGGTTGGGCACAAAAACAATGAGCAATTAAGTGGGTCATTCCTGCCAGCCCTGGGCATGCCCTCCTTACCAAAGCTCAACACCCCACTCCCGGGTGACTAGGTGTGCTGCCAGGGAGGCCCCCGAGGAACACCGAGCTCCTGCAGCACCCCAAGGCGTAGCTGTTGCTGGGGGTCCAAGCTCTCTGGGGAGAAGCAGTGCAAGGGGTTAGCAAGGGAGAGAGGCACTGACAGCAGGATGCCCCCCCCCATTCCCAAAACTCACCAGCCACAGGCATCCCTCACCAGCCCCCTCCTCACTGTGCCAAGCAAGCCAGCTCCCCCAGCAGCCCCGTGCAGTGCCCCCCACCCTGTTACCTTAGAAAGCATTTAAACAGATTATGCCCATGGGTCTGTCACGAGAATGAACTGGCCCCACTGGCGGCTGTTTGTCCTGCCCCAGTTCCCTGCCTGCCCTGAGCCCCTGGACCAGCTACCCTTGCAGAGGTGGGGGGCTCTGCACCCCTTATATCCCGGCACCCTCCTCCCTGCTCTGCCTCACGACTGTGGCCATGGCAACCAAACCCAGCCATCCCATTGGCTGAGCTGCCTCCAAGCATCCTTCATCCCTTTCGGAAGGGAATATCCCTCCCCCTCGCCCGCCCCCTCCCAAGGCAGGGGCTGCCCCCAGCAGATACCCTGGGCTCTCACCGAGTCCCCGCCGTGCCCACAGCTCACCCCCAGCCTGACGGTGCAGAGCGCTGCGAGGCTGCCCGCAGCCCGGCCCTGGTGCCAGGGCACTCGTGGTTGCGCGTGCATCACGTGCGCAGGGACCCTCGGGGGGAAGAGAGCCAAAAATACCTCCGAAATACTGCTGCCAGGGAAACGAGGCTTCCTGCAGATCACAGGCTGAGCAGTGCCTGTTGGACTGGGACACCGGCCGGGGGAGGTAGCTGGGAAGACGTCATAGACCAGTTCTGCCTTTGTTGTGCTGCTGCCAGCTTCGGTGGGTTCCCCAGCAGCAGATCCAGCTCTGCCACACGTGCAGATGCCCTGTCGAGTCGGTCAGTCGTGTCTTTGCGTTTCTGCACTTGGAAACGGTTCCACTGCTCCGTCCCACAAACACCAACTACAGGCTGAGCAGAGGATTATTTTTCTTCTTCTCGCTAATTTGCAATTCCCTCTCTGGTGTCGCCGAGGAGACAACGCTCTGTGCGTGGAGGGGCAGCGGTCCCCACCGAAGAGGTGAGAGGGACCGGCTTATCCCGGTTCCCCGCATTCAACACTGTGGTCTTGGCTTTGCCATTGACTCTCCTGGCAACAAGGCTCTTGTCTCCTGTGAGATCCTGGCCTGTTTTCCCAGTGCTCTGGCCCAGCACCCAGCCCTGGCCTGTGCTGTGCAGGATGGGGTCAGCCGTGGGGGGACCACTGCCCTGGGAGGATGGCAGGAGGCGCTGGGTCCCAGCAGCGTGGTGCACAGCACCGCAGCACCCGCTCTCCTCTGGATGTGCCGCGCAGTGTCGTGACGCACAGCCCGCGCAGTGCAGTCCGCTGACCCCAGCCCACGCAGAGGCGGCTGGCCCTCGCAGCCCGGGATAAACGCGGCGCGGGATAAACACAGCACGGGATAAACACAGCACGGGATAAACGTGGCGCAGGATAAACGCAGCGTGGGATAAACGCAGCGCGGGATAAACACGGCCTGGGATAAACGCGGTGCGGGATAAACGCAGCGCGGAATAAACACGACGCGGGATAAACAAACACGGCGCGGGATAAACACGGCGCGCTCCGACTCCCGCAGTGCCGCGTAACCCCGCCCCCTAACCGCGTAACCCCGCCCCCTAACCGCGCAACCCCGCCCACTAACTGCGCAACCCCGCCCTCTAACCGCGCAACCACGCCCACTAACTGCGTAACCCCGCCCTCTAACTGCGCAACCCCGCCCACTAAGTGCGTAACCCCGCCCCCTAACTGCGTAATTCCGCCCACTAACTGCGTAGCCCCGCCCTCTATCTGCGTACCCCGCCCACGAGGCGCGCCGGCCCCGCCGTCGGTGCCCATTGGCCGCGGGGCGCGCGCACAGTGGTGGAGGCGGCCATGGCTCCGAGCGCGCAGGCGGGGGGCGGCCGCGGGCAGGCGCCGGGCGCGGGGCTGCGGCAGGGCATCCGCGCCGTCCTGCTGGGGCCGCCCGGCGCCGGCAAGGGCACGCAGGTGAGGGAGAGCCGGGGGTGCGGGGCACACGGGGGGGGGTCTTTCCCAGGGGGGCGTCCCGGGAGCGGTCGGCGGGGTCGGGCCTCCCCACCCCGGGGCCCGTTGTCCCGGGCTCCCTCCGTAGAGCCGGCCGCGGGGCTCCGGTGCCCTGGCCCCGCTCCCGAAGCACCCGGGAGGGCTGTGTGCCAGGCCCTGCCACGTGCTGGCCGGGCGCAGAGCATCCCGCTGCGAGCCGGGGGGACACGGCCCCGCTGGGGCGGGCGGTGCTCGAACGGGGGGTCCGACCGGGGCTCAGTCCCCGAGGCCCTCACCTCGTGTCTGTCCTTTCCCGCAGGCTCCGAAGCTGGCTGAGACCTACTGCGTGTGCCACCTGGCAACCGGGGACATGCTGCGGGCCATGGTGGCCTCGGGGTCCGAGCTGGGCAAGCGGCTCAAAGAGACGATGGATTCAGGGAAGCTGGTGGGTAGCGGGGAGATGGTCTGGCAGCACCTGGAATGTGAGCAGTTAAAATCCACCTCTTAATTGGAAGCCTCACTGACAAAACCCAGTTAGCAGAGGAAGAGGAGATTGCTGGGTGAGGGTTTTCCTTCCCATTATCCTATAGGAGAAACATCCTATAAAAACATCATTGCTCTTCAGAATTGCTCCTCTCTTACCAGCAGCCTGTGTCCCTGGGTTGGTTCTCCCCACTGTAGTGCTTTCATGCTCGCAGGGTGCAGTCTGGGTGGGTGGTGGCTCCTGGACACTGTTTGAGGTGAAGGTTTATTCTTGGAGCTGCAGGATGCTACAGCCACGCTTTGTGGCTCCTGTGTCTCTTCCTGTGATGCCTGGACCCCTGTGGAGTAGATGACTTTGTTGAGAGGGTTCATCTATGTCCCATAAATGCCATCTGCCTCTAACTGTAAGGTGAATAATAGACTTAGGGGTGTTACGGTGGGTGCTGCGTAATGCTGCGTGAAAAAGGCATTTTGGAGCCCCAAGAGACAAGAATTAGGATCTCTGACACATTTATTTTTCAAGGATTTAATTATCTCTTGAGGAAACTTGAAGGACAGCAAGTTGCAGTGACTTGTCCCAAAGCTAAGCAGCGTGGGGCACGTCTTGGGCATCTCTGCTGGCTGTCACAGCTCTTACCACCCCACGGAGAACCTGAAGGCCCTGGGTGGGAAGAACAACATGGCTTATCTCCAGTGTTCGCTCAAAGCTTGCATTGCAACACCGAGCCTGCAGTATCCCAGCTGGTTATGAAAGATAGGGACGTTATCTGGCAAGGCTGGTGGTATTTGCCACGTGTGTGTGGCAGCCGGCGCTGGGCTGCACCGCGGGTGTACCCCAGCAGTGTTCTTGGCTCTGTGATAGCTCAGCTGGAGCACAGCAGCTTTCGGGACGGGCTTGGGTGCTTGATTACCAAGCAGCACCACTTCCTCTGAAAGGGGTAATCAGGAAAGCACAGAAGTGACTTTGCTTCACCCAAACTGCCTCCCGCTCGTACACTTCCCATTCCAGGGCTCTTGTTTACGTGTGCTGTGACAGTCTGGTCCCCAGTCCTGCTGGGTCCCAGCTGCGTGTGCTGGAGAAAACAGCGCTGCTGAGGAGAGCTGCTCTCAAATAAACAGCTCTTGTTGGAGCTGCAGCATCTGTTAGTACTTTCCAAACGCTGCAGCGTAGAAGCACTAATCCCAGCAGTATGCTGAGACCATGATATGTGGAAAAACTATCCAGCCAGGCCAGAGCTTGTCAGCAACAAGCATTTACCTTCATACAAGGTTTACAAGAGTTGATGAGTGACTCACCTGATTTGCCCTTCCTGGCCAGGCCTGCCTACTGAGGGGGATGTGTGGGTGAAGGTACAAAGTAACAGGAAGTAAAGGTTATGTTGATATTTTGTATTGGTTTAAAAAAAATAAAATCTAGGGAGTTTGTCTTCAAGCTGATGGTCTGCCTTGAAATACAGCAGCCTTTGTACCAGTGAGGTTACAGCACTGGTCCAAGTTCCTGCGCAGGCTGGAGCGTCCCTGGTGTGGAACCTCTCATCAGCCACATCTTGGCGTTGACACCCATGGCAGGGAGCGCTTCCCTGACGTGGGCAGGTCTGGACACACAGCTTTTCGCCCGGTTGACAGCAGTGCCCTGCGCTGTGCCCACTGCCTTTGGGACCAGGAACAGCTGTGAAAAGGGTCTGATACAGCCTGGGCGCTGGCGTGAGTACAGCAGCTGCGTGTAAAATCGGGGTGTCCCTCCTGATCATGTGTCTGTCTCTCTTCTGCGCAGGTGAGCGATGAGATGGTGGTGGAGCTGATCGAGAACAACCTTGACTCGCCTCCCTGCAAGAACGGCTTCCTCCTGGACGGCTTCCCACGCACGGTGAAGCAGGCCGAAATGGTATGTGAGCTCCTGTGACATCTCCTTCCCCGGAGGCAAGAATTCCTTGGCCGTGCCTCTGCCCCTCTGAGCTGGGTGTTTTCTGTTGCAGCTGGATGAGCTCCTGGAGAAGAGGAGAGAGAAGCTGGACTCCGTCATTGAGTTCAGCATCCCTGACTCCTTGCTCATCCGGAGAATCACTGGACGGTAATTCTTCTCTCCCAAACGCTTGGTACATGGGGTGGGGGTTCCCTAGTTTAGGGGAGAGCATCCTAATTTTGGATCCTCTTGTAATTCTCACAGTGTTTAGGGCTAGCTGCAGTGCTGGTCTGTATTATATTTCTGCCTTCTGCCCTGATCCCTTGCCTGCTCCTGAGCCTGGGCCAGCCTCGAACGGGGCCCCTTCACTGCCCTACAAATAGGGTCGCTGATACGAATCAGCGCCCTCGGTGACCCAGCTCCGCTGTTAAGCCTGGTGCCTGACAGCTGATGTCTTCATGTCGTGCTTCTCTGGAGCTACTACTGCTCCCTGACGTAGGACATGTTGGGGCACTGCTGAACATCCTGTCCGGGGTCCGTTGTGCCTGTGCAGGCACACAGACCACAGACATCTCCCACTGTTTGCTTTGCCCTGTGTCGCCCTCGCTCCTCCAGGACCTAGCCCCCTTCCCCAGTAAAGCAAAAAGTAAAAATCCCTTTTCCATTTCTGTGCAGCTGCTTTTTTCCAGTGCCTGAAGAGGCCCTTGGTACAGAAATAGCTAGAAGAGCTTTTTCTTGACAGAGAGAGGCTAATGGGGTTGCTATTGCAGATGTTTCTGTGCTGATGATTGGCAGGTTCAGGAGACCCTGTCCTGGCACCGGGCTACTTTGCTAACACTTGCTTTCTGTCTTAGGCTGATTCACCCAGCGAGTGGCCGCTCTTACCACGAGGAGTTCAGACCCCCGAAAGAGCACATGAAGGACGATGTATGTGAGCTCTCGAGGCCACAGCTTACATGGCTTTGGGTTTAGCTGCTGCTTTGCAGCATCCCTGGAACAACTCATTTCTTTCCTTCTCTCCTACCTTCTGTCCTGGCTTTCTGGGGAGCGTGGGGAACTGCCTGGGCAGCCTGAGCCGACAGCACTGCGGGGAGCGAGGCCTGGAGGGATGAGTGAAGGGCATGGCCGTTCTGCAGAGCTGGCCCAGGCTCTGCCAGCCTCAGAACTTACTGGACTCTGTCCATAGCTGAAGGTGCAGTGGGCTGTGACTGGTTTCCCTCCTCAGCAGCAACTGTAGCTGGTGTCTGCTCTTGAGGCTCCTTGGGCTCCTTTTAGCAGGCAGAGTGGTGTGTGGGGGAAAGACCACAATGCTGAATCCTTCTTTCTTCAGTGACTGCTCTGGGACTTGTTTCAGCTGCCCTGGGTTCTCTCCCTGCTCTCCCCTGCGGACCTGGGCATCGCCTCTGCAGCTCCACGTTGTAGCCTGTCTTGGAGGAGGGGAGCAGGGGTTGCCATAGCTGTGGAGAGACGGGGGGAACGTGCCAGGCTGCAGCTAGCTGGAGACTGTCCCCTTGCTTCTCCCAGGTCACTGGAGAGCCCCTGATCCGCCGTTCGGACGATAACGAAACAGCCCTGAAAACCCGCCTGAAGGCCTATCACACGCAGACCTCTCCCCTGGTCTCCTACTACAGCAAGCAAGGGATCCATACGGCGGTGGATGCCTCCCAGTCTCCCGATGTGGTGTTTGCTAGCATCCTGGCAGCCTTCTCGAGAGCAACATGTAAAGACCTGGTTATGTTCATTTAGGGCTCTGTCCCAGGATGGAGCTCTCCCTTCTTTCTCTCTCTGTCTCTCCATCTCTGTCTCCTGGGGGCCAGGGAGGGTGACGAGCTAAGCAGAGTAGAAGAGGAGGGGAGACAACGATGCAGCCCAGGGCGGGGCTGTGCTGATTCTCTATTAAACAAGCTGTTAACGGTCTCTATCTCGATATATGTGAATGTCGGTCCGTCTGCAGGTGCCGGAGATTTGGCCCCTAGAGGTCGCCGCAAGCCCGAGCACCGGCTGCCAGAAATGGGGTCTTGCACCAATTTGGGTCAAAAAGCTTTTGTTTCATTCTAGAGCTGTAGCTCCCTGAAAGGAGCTGTGCTTTCAACTCTTCCTGGCTGCTCCACAGGGGACTAGGAGAAGGTTGGAGATGAGGACTGAGCAGTGAGGGGGAAGTGACCATCACAAGGTGCTGGATAGGTGATGCTGGAGGAAATGGGTTGCTTGTGGGAAGCATGTGAAAGGCTGTGTGTGTGTCATCCCGGGGAGCAGCTGTGGGAGGGACAGAGCTGGGGGTTTTCAGCCTCTCCTCAGTTGTGAGCCCTAGTATAGCAAATATTGGTGAGATGTTTTTTGGGTTTGTTTTTTTTTTTTTTTTAACATGAAGTCTCTGCTCAGAGTCTAACAGTCACTGTGTGTGGCAAGTTGGGATCTCCTGAGGACAAGGAAAGGACTTGGGTTTTCTCTCTTCACTCTTGCCTTGGCTTTGGCCAAGGAGATGAAGATGTGCTGAACTTCTGATCCCAAAGTCTAAAAAAGCCTTATTGCAAAACAAATTACTTCTTTTTAGGCCTGAGAGACAGTGTTATTAACCACTGGATTCATGTGCCCTTGAGCCAACGACCTTCATGATGAGATCATGGAAATGTACTTGTTTCTTGAGCAAATCAAGAAACGGGCTGTCCAGTTGAGGACACCATGTGTGGCGTGGTTAGTGCCCCGGCTTCTAAGGGCTGTTGTGCTGCTATATGGTGACCCTGCAAGGCTGGCGATGACCTTTGGCCATGTGAGATTCCAGCCCTTCCTGGAGGACCCCGCTATAAACGCAGATTGGCCCAGCGGAAACTTTGTCCTTTGGCCTTCCATGTGTGTTTACTGATTTAGTGTTGTCGAGTGCCTTCCTCTTTTGAGGAGGTGGCCTGTCTCACTCCTGTGGGCTGTGTGTCCAGAGCAGATGCCTAATCTTCAGGAATCCCTTGCTCTTTTTCTTGATAATTTCTCTTTTGTCTGAAAATTGCTTTTTCTCCTCGTACATCCTTTCCAGGGAAACAACCTCTTCCTTTCCAGCAAACTGGAAATAACACCAGGAACTGAAAGCAGTAGACTAGTTGCTCTTGAAAGCACGTGACTGCAGGGAGAGAGGGTTTGAAAGTGAACGGTGCTGGTTTTGTCAGCAGCCTCCAGTCCCCTGGGATGCCCCAGACAGCTGTTCCTTGTTGATCATCTCTGGGTTTCCTGTGAAAGGGCAGCCCCAGTGCACGGCGTCAGCGTGGTGGGAGGTCAGGACAGCATCTAGCGTAGGACGGCCGTGCTCCAGGGTACTGGAGAGGAAAGTGTGTTAGAGCTGCTCCGGCATCTCGATGACTGTAAAGAAGTTCTTGAGTGGAAGCAGCTTTTGTCTTGGCATCTCAAGAGAGTCAGAGAGGAGAGCTGCAGCTCCCCGCGTGCTGCCGTAACGGCAGGAGTGGTGTTCCTGGATTCGGTCAAGTTTCTACTCCCCAGCAAGAACAATGTGTTCTTCCACTCTCCGTTCCTTTTCACCTTTGTGCTCACTTTGCATCCAGCTCGCCAGCCTTTTTCTGCCATAAACCATGATTAATTTTGGTTGTTTTTTTTCCGCCCCCCTAAATCAATTTTTTTCTTTGTTCCCATTTATTCCAGCTGAGTGACTCCGTGAACCAGATGAGAGACCACCAAATGCTGCACACTCTGCTACATCACCCATTGCAGCCTTCCCCTGAGTGCAGGGGAGGCAGGGAGGGCAGCTGGGAGGGGGTTACAATTGATGGGAGGGGAATAAGGAGGTGGTAGACAAGGGGCTTGGGGGCTGATTTGGTTGGGGGTTGTTTGGATTTCTTATTCTGCAGAATGATTGTGAAGAGGAGATGGCCTTCTCCTTAGAAATCACAGTTTGGAGACGCAAAAACAATTGTACAGAGTGAAACATCTCTGCCAGTGATCAGACGCAGGTCCTTGACCTGTTAGGAGGATAGGGCTAGATGCTGTTCCAGGCTTCTCCAGGACTTTGGCGGCTTGTCTCATGGGCTCTCGGTACTCTGAGGCCACTGCAAGGTTTGGTGTGATTTTTCTAAAGCTGCTTCCTGTCAGCGAGGACCAAAACGAACAAATGACTCATCATGTCTGAAATGGAAAGGCATAAAAGCCACGGTCTTTTCCTGGAAATTTTGTTTTTCTTGTTCTGCTGCATTCCTAAACTCTGGCATAGAGACTTCTGAAGGTTTCTCTGCTGCTGAACAGAGGGGCTGCAGCTCTAGAGCAAGCCTGCCTTGCTTGGCAATGAGGTGGCTTTTGTGTGATCTTGATCAAGCTGGAATTCACACAATTCCGAAGAAATGCAAAAGAGACTTTCTTAATTGACTGCAAAAATAACCCTTAATTGGTTTTTTTTGCATTTCTTTTTAGATCAAATGGTGCCTTGTCTAACCTCTGAATCAATAATAAAATAACCCCTGTACATTTTATATCTGTTGCTGTGTCCTCTTTGACCTGCAGACAACGTGGAAGATGAGAGGAGGCAGGTGACAGCATAGCTGACTAACAATTGAGCTGGGTGGATCCTCGGCCTGATCCTATCTCAAGGATGTTGTTCTGTGCAGTTGAAAATGTGGCTTGTAATTCCTTTTCTCTCTTTTCCTTGCTGAGTGCATTCCAATGCTTTCTGTCACCATAGCAATGTTGTCTTTTGCTGCTTTTCTCTCTCCTGTTTCTTGATGCATGATACTGAAAGCACTGAGCCCCTGTGTATCCTGACCCTTTCTGGCCAGAGCTCCTTTGGTATTTTTAACAGATATCATTCCTAGCCTTTTCCCCCTCCCTTCACACCACTAGTGAGCTGATGTTATTTCCTTCTCTCCTCCTGCCCTAACTGGAAGGCACATATTGTGTTGTCTATTTGCTTTCTGCCTTTCGTAGCTGGTTGCATCCCTCCCTTCCCCTCCACCAGTGCCTCTCTCCAGCTACGCAAGGCAAAATCTCTCATGCAAGAAAGGAGAGCGTTTCCTGGCCTCCCTTTGTCCCCCCTCCGCAGGGACCCTGACCTGGGCTCTCTGAAGTGTCTCGGAGGAAGGCTGTTCCTGATGCGCTGATGGAGGGTTGTTTTTTGGCAGTGCTCTTGGTACCCTCCTTGCAGCCCTGCTTGTGTTTGGGGCTTTGGTTTAAGCGCTGTGGACAGGCACCAGAAAGGGTCAGGCTGCCCATTTCCTCCAGAAACGACTGGTTTCTTCAGCATAACTGGGTGCTCTTGCTCCTCTGCCATTTGGTCTCTCTGCTCTGGTGTTTTTATTACCTCTTTGTACCTCCCATTAGCATTCTGTCTCTTTTGAAGGCAAGCTTGTGTCTCTCTGGCGTTTGGTGTTCTTCCCTTGTTTCTTTTGATGATGGATGTTAAACTATGCTCTTTGTCGTTGTTTGGGATTATGTCCTCTACTACTTGTCTGCTGTTGTTTTAAAAACCTGTTCTGCCTGTTCCTCCTGGCTTTCCAGTATGTGGGATGGAGAAATCTTGGCTCCTCTGAGCTGGGCTTCTTCCATTTGATCCTTAGCTAAGTGTGGAGCGTGAAATGAATCGTTGGGGTGCTGTGGGGGAGGCTGCTGTGGGGAGGCTGTCTAGCTCAAGCCCACGTCCTCTGTAGTTGGATCTGTTCTGTGACCTGTCTCTCATGTTGACCTTGAATGTTTTCCACAGCATGTGATACTCTGCAGGTGCTGTAAATTCCTTCTGTTCAATGATTTCACTCCAGCAAGCTGCTTATCAGGCACTCTTTTGAAAACTGTGTTCATATTTCATACACATAATTATTCAGCAACTATAAAAGGGGAAAATTCCTATTTATAGCACAAGGACCAGCATCAAATAGGACACTGAATTCTCACTGATAGAGGAAGTGACCTGTTCTCTAATGCAGCAGTATTTCTGCTGAAAAGAAACTGCATCTTGGATGGGGGGGAGGGATGAAAAGCCCTGGGCCATCTCTTTCCATTAAAAATGTGCTGCGGTCCTAAAAATATAATATCTGCCCTTCTCCCTTCCTGATGAAACCATCTGCGAAAGAGAGATCACAGAAAAACCTTTCACTGTGGATTTGTGGTTAGTAATAATGAGTCCACGGACTCCTGATGGTCTGGTTTGGAGCTGGTCTTAAGTTTCTGGTCAATACCTGATCGCTGACCTTGACCTGGGAGTGAGAAGTCCTGTGGTGGACAAGTAGCACAAATCCTCCTCTGTAGAGAGTCGTGTATGATCATGGTATAAGTGTGCACAGCCCTGAAACAGAAAGAGCACGTGGGGCTGAGGAACAAAGAACTGGCTGAGAGCAACGAACAGAGGGGGTGGGAAGAGCACTGGGGACACGGGTGGTAACTGCTGCGGAGAAGGTGAGTGCCTGTTTTGTCTCAACTGGCTTCCCGTGACTGCCTCTGCTTTCCCTTCCCTTCCTTTCCAGGTATGTTGAGCCACGGATTCCCCCAAGGCCATCGCTGGCTTTGCCTGCTGCTGTTCCCTGGTGTCACCTTGTCCTTCCCATGGTCTCCAGGCTCTTTAGGAAGAGCTGCAGTGGGTGATACCAAGCGAGGCCCAGGGAGGTGGAGGACCAGAGGATGGGATTCCCTCTCCTGTCGCTGTGGCAACCGTTGGGAAGGGAAGCAGCAGTGGGGTGTGATGGGCGGCTGCGTGGTGTGGAGGGGTGTGATGGGGAGGCTGCGGAGGCAGGGCTGCGCTGACATCACGCCGGGGAGGTGGCGCAGAGGGAAGGGGAGTGGGAAAGGGAGAGCCAGGGAGACTGCGGAGGGAAGAGAGCTGCATCAGGAGTGGGCTTCAGGGAGAGGTAAGAGATGCTCCGGGGACAGTGGGTCAGGGTGGGCTCCACAAGCGGCTGTGGGACCAGAGCCTGCCTCGGCTTCTTTCTGGCTAGCGTGGTGACATGGAGTGGGTCTTGGGCAGCAGTGATATTATACAATGTCTGAACAGCCTGGCACAGCAGGGCTTGGTTCCTGGACAGTGAGACCAGATCAGAGCCTGGCTGGCTGGTGCAGAAACTGCAAACGCATCCCCCCGGGGGTATCAGTGTGCATCACTGACACTGCTGGGAAGAGCCAGGATTACATGCACCTCCAGGATGAGCTAAAGGGACTGGGGAGCAGCCCTGGTCCCTCTCTGGAGAAAGGGACCGGAGTTCTCTCTTGGGATTAGAGCACAAATCATTGATGAAATCAATTAGAAGTTTGGAGGCTCAGTCCCCTGAGCTGCATCTAGCTAATAGGAGGCTGTAAGCAGAGCTGGTGCACTGGGACCAAGCCCAGCAGTGTGTGTTTGGGGTGGGAATCCTAAACTGCACATCTCCAGCAGTCTCCATGCTTACCTTGCCCATGCAGAAAGCGATGGTTCTGGGGAAGGCAGCCAAGTGCACAATTACTGCCGGGAGCCCTCTGGATGTGAATCCTGGGGATCTGCAGACCTGGAAGGCAAAATAACAAAAGTCCTTGAAACTGCTCCGGATGTCGTATTGCCTTTAAGCATAACGGTTGCATAACGGGATCCGATCTGCTAGTGGAGAGAACAAGGGGTGACGGTCACCTCTGTGCCCTGCAGCATCCCAGCGGTACCTGTGTGCTGTGCTGGCCCGAATTTCATCCCTCTTCCTACTCCAAAAGCTGGGCTCATCCTTTAACGCTTGACAAAGCTGGTGGGTTTCCAGCTTCGATTCCACAGCAGCGGGGTGTATGGACTCTACACCTCCATGCAGGCTGGGCAGCAGTGCCCTGTGGTACGTTAGCAAACTAGAAAATGAGTTTATTAGCACCTGCTCGGTCTGTGCTAACCTGACTTTCGCCCATCAGGATCCTCAATGTGTATTTGATTGAGGAAAGTACATCTGGAGTCAGAAGCCCATTTCTGGTAACTCCTGTGGGTGTCAGAAACTGGTACTGGGGTGGAGATGGAAAAGGCACAAAGCAGAAACTCAGTAGGGCTGAAGAAACCTCATTTGAAATTCAAGAACAGGGAGAGGCCAATGCTACTGTCACAACCATTTTGTTGAAATAACTTTCACACGTTTCCCATGTCATTTAAAAGGCTGGAGGCAGCAGTGGGGCCACGGAGAAATGTGGCCGGGAATGCTTGAGAGCAGAATTGCAATAAGGAGCATAAATGTTCTTTAATTAGGGAAGATTCTTGCTGTGAGATGCACAATCCTCCTCCACCGTGGCACAGATGCCGGGTCTATAGGAGGCATTTGGGAGTGGCCCGGGGTGGTCCTAGTGCTGCTTATTTTACAGTAACTCTGGGAACAGCAACAGCTTGTGCTGCTGTGTGGGACTTCTGTGGGAGCAACGGGTCGGGGGCTCCATGCTTGGAGGCTTTTAGGAGCAGGCTGTGGTGGTGTCACCCAGGTGGCTGTGTGGCCAGCTGCGTTTCATGCCTCTGACGTGGGCAGGCAGGGGAGGAGAGGACCTGCCAGCAGCTTTTGGTGCCAGCCCTCAGTGCTGCACATGGCAGCTGTGGTGGGAGGGAACCAGCTCTGGACGGGCCCAGGTGCTCCCAAATGAGACCTTGCTGGGCACAGCCTGAACCAGGCTCCCGGGGGCAGTTTGAGAAGGGTGCAGGGAGGAGTTACTGATTTTTTTTTTTTTTTTTTTTTCACAGTTTTAATCCCCGAGGTTGTAGTTCTGCATGGCCAGCAGCTAACACAGCTAGGACTGCTTCTAAGTCATGTTTCAACTTGATTTTTTTCAAGGTTATTCAAAATTTAGTGGGAGAATGGCACCAGGACCTCCTACAAGGAGAAAGGCCAAGTCAACCCTCCTAGTCCTTGACCTTCTCCACTGCTCAGCTGGCTCTCCTTGCTGTTCCCCCTGCAACTTGCCTACACTGCAAAAGGGATGATCATGTGAATATTACATAGCCTGGCATCTGCACATCAGCTGAAGCAGCTGAGTCTCTGACGTGCTCCTAGTGCCTTCATGCAACGCTGTTCCCCAGCCGTTGCTGTACGGTCGGTGTGTTTGGGCCCTACCACAGGTGATCGCTGCCAGACATACAATAATATAGAAATACAATAGATGGGAACTTGTGCTCTGCTGGGTGTTGCTACCCGGCCTGCAACGTGCATCTTCCTGGGAAAAGAGGGCTGTGGACCTGTGAGCCTCTGTAGAGCCTTGGGGGGCAGGGAGGAGCTGCCCTTGTGCCGGTGTCCAGAGAGGGCCCTGGGAGCTGAGCCAGCTCCTGGGAGACATTTTAATCCTTGCTATTCCACAGTCTATCTTGGCCATGACTCCACTGCAGCGAATGTTTTCCTGTTCCTTTGGCAGGGGCACTCAAAGGCACCTACCTTGTGTTTGTTTTCACTCCTTATCTGGTACCAGGGAGAGCACTGCAGCTGAGTCAAGGAGAGCAGGTTGGTCTGTTCCCACCACTGTCTAGGCCACCCTGGAGCCTCCTCTATCCTCTCCCTAAACCAAGGCTGAAATTTCCTTCTGCTGAGGTAGCTGTTTGCTTAATAGCTGAGGTTACTTTAGTAATCAATAGTTCTCTCATTCTCAATGGAAATATTCTCCCTTTGGTCAAATCAGCATTTCTATTTTTGCTATAAACCTGGTCTTAGCTCTGGGGGGATCTAGGTGTGTTCCTGATCTATCTGCGTAGAACCCTGTTTCTTCTCTTTCTTCCTGCCAGCATCTATTTTTCTCTCTGAGATTAAGCAAGAAGGGCTGGAAGCACATGGAGACACAGTCCATGGGCTCCAGGAAAACTTGGCTTGGCCACTGCCAGCAGAAGAAAAGATGTTCCCATCACACAGCAGGGACCTGTGTCCCGGAGAATCAGGGCTGGAAGACAAGGTGCCCATAGTAAGGCTCCATGGCTGCAAATAAATTTTCCTTTCAGCTCCCTGGAGCTGGATTTCCACTGGTTCCATCCCAGCAACCCAAGGCTGGGCTGTGGCTCTGGGCTCCAGTTTCCTCTGACTGAAAGAAGCCACAGGGTTTGTTCTGCTGCTGGAGCAGTTGAAACACCCTCGCTGTGCTTTGTTAGCATCTCTGCACATCTCTGATTTCCAAACCAGAAAATGTCACAGAGACCTGAGAGAAACCCACTTTCCTCCTTCACTGGAACTCCTCTTTCTGCCTCACACATGCTTTTGTTGCCATCTCTGGCATGCCAAAAGCAGGAACAAACACTGGGGTTTGGCAGGGCTCAAAGCTTTGGCTTGTCAGATGGGAAAGAGGCATTCTTGGTCCTCAGCCCGGGGACAGGGCTCTGCTCCGTGTCCACTGCCAGGTTCTCCAGCTGCAATTTTGGTGCTCATCCCATGCTGAGAGCACTGTTCTGATGTGTCTGGGGATGGGCAGCACCCCTGGGTGCTGGGCTGTGAATCCTGCAGGAGATCCATGGAAAGTGCGTGGGAATAGCTGGAGCAGAACCCAGAGCTACGTGAACCCCAGCACGTTGCTGTGGCTGAGCTGCATGTACAGTGGGAAGCGCAGGAGTCAGCGCTGCCTCGAGAGGCTTTTCCCCAAACATGCCTGAGAGCAGAGGGGCAGGGAAAGGCAGAGGGAGGCGTGTAAAGTCAGGCTGTCTCCGTTTTGTTTAAATAGGGCTGATGTTGCCAACAGTTGCCCCCTGAGAGAGTGCAGGGCTTACGCTGGGGAGGGATCCTGTAACTCAGAGACAGCTGGGAGGCACTTGGCAGCTTCTGCTGTTTCAGTGGCAGGCACTGGACTTCTCCCGCTCAGGGGAACTGGGACAGCAGCCCGGATCAGAGAGAACAAGGCCGGATGGATGAGAGACGGTCATAGCTGCTGCCTCCCTGTTAGCGGGATGCTATGGAGCAACAGCAGGGCCTGATTCAGGGAAGTGTCTGAGGTCTCAGTGTGCACTGATTGCCCCAGAAAGCTCCTACTCGGTTTTCTGCTGTGCACAGTCCAGCTTCCTCAGACAGCACAGGGCCTAGTTTGCTTAAAGCCACAGATGAGATCAGCCCCAGAGAGGGAAGCGAGTTTCTCGTGGTGGAGGGGTGAGGGAGAAGAGGAATGTCCTGGCTGCGGTACAGGTGGGCTCTATCTGAAGCGAAGAATGGGCTTGTGGTCGTGGCATCAGGCTGCGGGAAGGAAGGGGTGGGTCAGCAGCAAAGTCTGGCAGAAAAAACCCTGTTTACCTTTCCATGCTGGCCCAGGAATGAAGGACACACCAAACTACGTCTCCCCTGCCCACCTTGTTCTGCTGCAGAAAGAACACGGCACTGGGGGAGCAGCCCTGGACTGAACCAGGCTGAGGGCAGGGGCTTGGCAACCAAGGGTCTGGCTGGGGAAAGATCACATCTGAGACAAGGAAACCCTGATCAAGCTGATCTTCAAAGCGAGCCACTCATACATTTCCCACCTGGTTAGTGCTGGCTCAGCCCTCTGGAAAATGACACACGTTTTCCTTGCTGCGGGGCCAGAGGGCTGTGCTGGGAGCACTCTGTGGCTCTCCCGTCCCAGCTGCAGACGGGAGGTGCTGCTGGCTGAGTCCAGAATCACTCTTCTTTCCCCTTTTGACAGCTGTTACTGGTTATGAAAATGGGAATGTTCCCCAGCCAGTTCTCAGCAGGAACTGCCCTTTCCAGGGCTGACCGCATGGGCTGTTTCTTCCTCTTCCCACCTCCCGACAGTAGTCACAGATTTGGGTACGTTCTAGTCTTGGCGAAGCACTGCCCTTCCCTGCTCCTCTTCCTCTCACGGTGCACGGGAGAGGCCTGTGGCTGTGGCCTGTGAAGGGGGGATGTTTGTTCCTTGGCCTCAGATCAATACAACTCTTGACTCGATGCTCTTCCCAAAGCACAAAGAAAGAAATAAGAAACGCTGGGATGAGTCCTGCTGTGGGGATTTACACCCCAAGCTGTCCGTTTGCAAGTAAACTGTGTGCCTAGCGCAGAGATCCTGACACCAGCTACTGTTCCCTTTCCCCACAGTGCAGGGTGGAGATCACACCTTGCAGGAGATCAGTAAAGGCATCATGGCATCTTGCAGGAAAGTCATTATTTCTTGTCACATCTGATGCAGAGGCCAAGTGAGTGTCCACAGCACGGAGAAGGGAACACTGAGCAAAGCTTAGGGAAGAGAGGAAGGAGACAGCAGGGCTTATTGCTACTGGGAGCTCTGAGTGTTCAAAGCTTAGCAAGATTTGCAAAGGGGTCAAGCGTTTCTGCGGGCAGCGAGACTGTGCAGAAGTGACCACTGATGACAGTTGCAGCAGGTGGGAAATCCCAGAGTTCAGAGCTTAAGCAAGTTTCTAAGAGAAAAAGAGCAGAACTAGCAGGAAAGGGAAATGACTCCACACCAGCTTACTTGCACTCTGCTTGCAGCAGCCCCTGTTGGCTACTCAGAGGACACTGACGGCACAGAAATAGGTGGATTCAGGCCACATCCTACCCAGCAGGTTGAGAGTTCCCCGGAAAGCCCAAACAGTGCCACTGAGCCAACTCAGAAAGAGGTTGTTTGGCTAATGCCAAGGTCAGTCTGAATAACTCCTTCCACTCTCCCACTTTTGCTGCATGGTGAGGCAGGAAGCTGAAAACTCCCTGGCACCCCAGGCAGAGGTCAGTGAATGGCAACTGCCCTGGTTCTCAGTAACACATGAGTGCATCAGCATCCAGCCCCTTGTTCCCAGTTCCCTCCCTGACTCCTAACGGCACACAGTGACAGAATTTCCTTGCTCTTTATTTCAGAGCTCAGGGAAAATTTCTGCCACCAGCGCTGAGTTAAATGAAAAGTTGGTAAATTCAGGAGGAAACGCGGCTTTACCCAGCAAGGCACTAACCTTTGGAATTGCTTTGAGAGTTGGGTAAGTGAAATATGATAACTGCCTTGGAAATATCCTGATGGTTTTATGACCTTTAATAATGTCTGTACTTCTGTACCCAGACAAGGGTCACCAGACTGCTCCAAGACATGACCAGATCCCCTTGGAGAGATAAAGAAAGAATTATCTTCCTGTCTTTCCCTGTCCTGTGGTGATTGCAATTGCTCAGTTTCTGTAAAGCACAGGAATTACCCCAGGCCAGAGCAGCACGGCTGGAGTGCTGAGCACACCACATGGCCTGTTCCCATGAACCCCTCTTTGGTATGAGAATGATCTCTGTGTCACAGCACTTCGCCGAGGTGGTCCATGTTTTGGAAACTTTGCCTCCAAGACAAAGAAATGCAGGGCTGTTACTCAGGGGAATGAAGTACCACATATCTGTGTGCCCAGAAGTGGACAGCAGAGTTTGAGCCCCATGCTAATATTCTCCCAGATGGTCCTGAAGAGACCTGAGATGTTCAGGTCTCTCTGTGACCTCCTGGCAAGTGAGGGAGTGTGGATGTGTCTCTTCCTCTGTCAAGATGAAAACAGTCCCTTTCACTTTTTTTATTTCCCTTTTACTGTCCTCAGCCCCAGTGCAGGGCTGTGGAGGTTGGGTGATGGCTCTAAGAGGGTGTCATTTCCCAGTGACCTTCCCATGGCCATTGCTGAAGGGGCTCCAGGTAAAGGAGAGGCCTTGCTGAGGGCAGTCAGGTCCTTGTCCTTGCAAGTTCTGCTGAGACCTTTCTCTTCCCAGGTGTTAATAACTGGTGCTTTGTGGGACTGGGGCTCAAACCTCCTTCAAGGCCACGCAGCTGTAGGGACAGGCTTCAGCCACCACCTGCCCATGACAGCAGGTCCCCCTGGTGCCCAGTTCACTGGAGCTTTCTCCCATTAGCAGGTCACTGCGAGCAGTGGATTATACCCTGGCAACAGGGACACTGCAACACGCAAGCCCCGAAACTGTAGCGCTTGCTCCACTACACAGCAAAATAGGTCGTGCATCAGCAAATGAAAAAGGACAGATGGTGTCTGCTAATACAGCTTAGTTTATGGCCTGCAGGATTAACTCACTAGTTGTCATGTCTGCAGAAAATAGGAAATGGGTGGGTCGGGTGGAGGAAACGTGTGGTGTGCCCAGCCCTACCTGTGTTTGAAGGATACACCAGCTGGAAAGGCTGTCAGAGATGCTTCTGATGGGCTGACAGTGTCTCTTTGGGGGTCTGGGCACTAGAGCTACTGCCTTGTACCAAGCCTTCCCATCCAGCTGGGGTTCCCACACCCCCCCTGCAAAGGTCAGCACTGCAGGGAGAAAGATACTGAGCTGCGGAGGGATCTCCGGCAGAGACAGGGACACCGTTTGTGGTCTGTGCACCAACAACAGCTGTGCAGGAGAAGCCCCCAGCTTCCCGTCCTGCACCAGCTGCTGAACAGCTTCCAGATCAGCCTTTTGAACTCCCCAGCACCCACGTGTCTGCAGGAGCGAAACAGAAAGCTGAGGCAGAAGCCTCAGGTCTTTTCAATGCCTTCTCTGTGACACACTGTTCTCCTTTCCTGGAAACCAGGCCAGTGCCTCACTCTGTTCTCCTTGCAGAAATCAAGCTCTGTGCCAGTGCTCTAGCCTCCCTGCATCTGCTCTCCAAGGGCAGAACAAACCCTTCCTCAGTCCTCCGCGAATGGTCCTCCTGAAGATTTCACCTTGCTGCCTCTGCCGCGGCCAGGTTTGCTCACATCCTGCAAGATGCTGAGCACCCTGAAAGACAGCTGCCATCAGGGAGTGAGGAGAGCCTCCAGAGACAGCGCTGGGTTCCTGCCCTGTCATGCCATCTCTGTGCCTCTTGCTGGTAGCACCTGGCTCTCCCCACTACGTGCCCGGCCACTGCCATCCCGGCACAGCGTGTCTCGGACAGGCAGCTGCCTGCTGCTATCAGAGGGGTTTGTCACCCCCACCTTCTAGCCACAACCAGCTGTCACAGGCACTGGGGTTTTCTCCAGTGACTAATTTGCCTGTGTTGATGCCAACACCAAACACATAATTGCCTGTTTAACAGCTTGGGTGAGGAGGGAGTCTGGCTGCTTCCTCGTACTGTAGGGATCAGACCAGCACTTTCCTGATGGCAGCACCCTACTGCGCTAAACCTTCCCAGTTAGAAATCCCCTATCATTAGGGACAGCAGGTCACCAGTGAGAGTGAATCGAGAGCGGGGATCATTGTTACTTCTATCCCCAAAGCCGTACAGTGAGCGTGCAGGACAGCAGGTGTATAAAGACTTCGGAACAGCCTGTGCTTTTATTACAAAAGGGAAAGCCTCTTTTGTAGAGGTGAAAAGCATGTCAGATTACCATTGGAAGGAATTGCTTAATGCTCCCTACCTTTACGTCATGGCTGAAGCAGACAGCAGTTATCTCTGCAGCCCTGTGCGGGGACTCCTGCCAAAGTCCGTGTGTCAGCGACGGGGCCGAGCCCATGGCCCTCCCAGCTGGCTGAGCCCTGGAGGAGACAGGATGGTGAGCTACACGAGCCTCCGAGTTCTTCCCCCTCAAAATCTCCCCACCTCCCACCTCTTTTATCAGCTGCTGACAAGACTTGCCATGTGTGTAGGCGGCTCCCAAGCTTACAAGATGATTCCCCGCTCCCCCCACCTCCATCCGTGAGCACATTCAGGATTTCGGGGAGGGTGAGCGCAGTGTTCCTCTGTCTGCAGGCCTGTTGTGCGCAGGACGCGCGATGCTTTCAGAGAGCTCCATGTGGTAACTCTCTCCCAGGATTTCACATGACAGCATCTTCCCCGGAAAGTCACAGCAGGGAGTGGAAGATTGCTGTGCTGTGCATGTGGGTGTTAGGAGGGAGCCAAGTGGGATGGGAAGATGGAAGAGAGAGGAGGTGTAACCACAGAGTAAACCAGAACAATCCTCTTGTAAGAGCCTTGAATTTCTGATCCTAGGTCTCCCATCTCCTGCGTTTTGCTCTTCCTTTAAAAGAATGTCAATCCTTGTTAAGCCCAGCAGAGAAAAAGGGAGTCAAGCAGAATCATCTCTCCCTTCCCTGAACACATCTCAGGGGACCACGAGAGGCAAACAGAACATGAACTAACTAGAACAACCTAGAAAGTGTGTGCAGATTTGCACACTTGGAAGAGCCCTCTCCAGCCACTGGTGTCTTCCCGGGAGAGACATAAACGGCCGTTAATGGCATCTCCATCTGAGAAATGATCAGAGTGCATGTCATTATACACCAGTGTTTCCCCAGGGCCCTGGCAGAAAATGACCCCAATGAGCTTCAGTTCTTGAATGCGCAGCTGCTACCTCCTGAATGCAAAGCATCCCTCACCGCGGATCTCAAAGCTCTTGGGGTTAAACTTCGCTGCACCCCTCTGACACCCCATCCTTGCTCTGTACACAGAGAGGAGGCATTAAGGGAGGCCCACATGCTCCTGGCACGACTTCAGGGCAGGGAGCTGGGATGAGACCCCTCCCACTGCACCTCTGAGAGTTTTACAAGTACCTTTGTGCCTCTTGGGTCTGTCTGTCCCTCCCACCTTCATCTAGATGCTGCGACTACAGCAACCTCTCAGGTGTGTCTGCAAGGTGTCACAGCACGTACCTGCCTGTGCCTTGTGCTGGGGCCTCAGGAGACAGACCCTCGAAACTGTCATCTCCATTTTGACACTGGTGAATCCTGACGCATCTGGATCCCTTTAACAGCCCTGGCTGTCCCAGCTGAGCAGGGCCAAAGATCTCAACCTGCCCGCAAGACCGGAGCTGACTCATTCTGGACTGCCCTCGTCCAGCAACAAGGAAGAATTCCTGGTGTAAAGCTGTTCCCCTCCTTCCCCCATTTCATCATGTCTGTGGCTATTTCAGAAAGCAGCAACATGAACTGGATTTTCTCGAAACTCCATCTGCTCTGAAACACAGCCTGTGACCCATGAATAACCACCCACCCCTGCCTGGGCACAGAGGAAGAAACCCCGAGGAGACCCATGTACTTCTAGAGAAAACAATCTGTTCCAGGGAGGGGTTCACACCTCAGTGCCAGAATGACCTGGGGATTGCAGGCAGATTGAATCTTAGTCTGTCCCACAATAGCTGTTTCAACATCCCCCTGCATCCCGCGGGCCAGGGACAAGAGCAACAGGCAGTTATTTACCATATCTGTGCTATCTGGGTAACCAGGAAAGGGGGGGCAGGCAAAGGGGACATGGTCGGAGCCAGAGTTTCTATTTTATGGGCTGCAAAAGCCAGTGCGCCTGCCTGCCAGCGGCCCACCGCAGCAATATTCCCGGCCACGGCACACACCAGTCCCTCCATGCAAATAATTCCAGTCTGAGAGCCGAGTTTCGCAACCTCTTCCCAGCAGCCAGCCTCTGCTTTCACTCTCTGAATTACGAAGGGGAGTTTTCATTACATCATCAGAGGCTCTTCCTCCCTGAAGCCAGTGACAGAGCTGTCACTCTGCTCTGTGGGGGTTTTTGGGGTGTGGGTGGCTGGGGTATTTCTCTGGAAAGCTGCCCTGTGCCTTCTGAAAGCAGGTTCAGCCCAGTTCAGCCTCCCTGGCTGCTCTGTCCAGGCTGGGAACGGCACCAGGCAGTGCGGGTTGGCTCCCAACTGGTGCCTGGACAAAGCATTCCCTGCACTGCTGCTGGAAGCCTTCCTGGGAGATACGGCATTTTCAGGCAGTTTTAAAAGTCGCCTGTGCCAAATCCTGCTCTGACTTAAGCAGCAGGGTCAGAAGTCAGCAGTCTTCCAGCTTTCTGCCAGCGTAAGCAAGAGCAAATTTGCCTATCGGAGCTGGGATTTGCGGAGCGGTTCGCTGAAGCATTTGAAATCTCTGTGTCTTTGTTTGCTTGTTTTTTGTTTATCTTTCCAAATATCCCTCAGTTAAATGGTCAGACTGGTGACGGTCTCCCTGCAGCCCCAGGGAGGGGCTGATCTGATCTCACTCCCAATCCGGTGACTTTCCAGCCAGCCTCTTTCCTCCTCTCCCTGCCAGCCCACTTCCGTGCCCTCTCCTTCCCAGCCCCAGATCCTGGCTGGGTTTTTTTTTTCAGTTTGAATCAAAACAAACTACCGGGTTCAAACTGCTCCTTAGTCAGGAACGTGCTGAGCAGGAGCCTCTGCTCCTGGCAAGGGCTACAGAAACTCGCCACAGAGAAACACCTTGGCCACGGAGAACTTGTTTTCAAGTAGATGGTATGTCTGGACCACTCAGGGTCAGGACAGTTAGAAGTCTGGATCTCTGAGCTCCATAAAAGCACTGAATTCCCTCAAACATATCAAGATCAGCAAGAGGTCTGCGCAGCTCGGGACTTGGAAAATGACTCTGAAGTCAGCAGGAGCCCCTCGGAATTACCCCGGCCTCCCCCAGCCCTTCTGCATCATGATTCCTCATATAAGGGAATGAAGAGTCATTTCTGCCCCATCAGCGCATGGCGAGCTAATGCCTTTCCCAGGAACTCCAGATGGTTTTTGCTCTCTGTCTCTCTGTTTGTGTCTGCACTACGGGTAATTCAGGCCTGTCTCACATTAGCTTTTGAGCTGAAACCTTCCCACAATTAGTTACAGTCTGTGCTCTTGCGCTGCAAAGGACGCAGGGCTGAGCTGTCAGAGCGCTATCTGGGAGATCCGTCCCACACACAAGTCCGGCTCAGGTTTCTCTGTTTCAGTCAGGAGTGTGATTTTTCTAGTGAAATCATCAAACCAAGACAGTCTCTGCTACAGATGGGTAGCGACAGCCATTTAAAGATGCCTCATACCTGGCCCGTCTCAGACAGGAACAGCTAATTTCAACATAATCTTGTTTTACACCAGTACAACATCTCTCCTTTCTCTCTCTGGCCTTCCTTTCCCACCAGTGGAATCGGGAGAGCATCCTTTCAGGTGCCAGTGCACTCTGAGAGCTCCCCATCAGACGTGTCAGAGAAATGCTAAGCATCTTTTTGCCTGCCCATGACCTACCAGGGACCAGAGCTCAGGAACTCACACTGCTCAGGGGCAACACACTCCACAGACACCCTTGTAGCATCCCTGCCTCTCTCAGAGCAGAACTGTTTGGCTCTCTTGCCAAATTAGCTCGCTAATAACAGAGTTCTTGATCCCAGGAGGGAATTTAACACTCTGAGGCCAATCCTAAGCGTGGTCCAAAACTTCCAGCTGGGCTAAAGCCATGTATATTGTGGCAGGAATGCCTGAGCACAGCAGAAGTGAGGGAGAGCTGACAAATGTCTGGGGAGCATAAGCTCTAGGGAAGGACTTGGGTGCAGCAGGTATCTTCGGATAAGCACTAAGTGGGGGTGTATGGCAGGCACAGAATTAATGAAGAAAAGCACAGCGAAGGTAACAGGAGACCTGAAGGGTATTAGGAGAGGAGGAGGCTTCATTTGCGTGCTCTTAGGCAGGTGATTTACTCCCTCTGTGCCTTCATTCACCCATCCATCAAACGAGGAAGCATCATCATTATCTCTGCTGTACAGACAGGCGCGGGGTCTTTGCCTCCAGCGAGTCAGGCAGCGCGAGCACCAAAACCCAGGTGCTTTTGACTGCCAGCCTGGGTTTGGTTCCCTAAACCTTGTTCTCCACCCCAGAGGCACTGAACAGGGTGCTCAGCAGCCAGGAAGGAGCCTGGTAATAACTCTGCAAATAGGCTTTGCTGAGAGAAATGATTCCGGGAATGGCGATAGCTGGGAGACAGTGATGAAGCCACACTTGTCTTGTCACATGAATAACCACAGTCTGTCCAGTCCCGAGCTGACAGGCTACAGGGAAAGCAGCCCCTTCTGCGCCGATTTAACATGCACTTCGTAGACACAGCAGATCTTTCTGCTTCACCTCCCCTGCATAATAAGAGGCAGCGTCCTTCCCATCAGGTTATCTGCCTTTGAAGGGGAGACGAGGCTGGCAGACCCCTGTGGGCATGGGGGAAACCCTGGAAGGAAACGGAGGCTTTTAAATTTCTGCATGACTGCAGCAAGAACGTGGGTTGCAGTTTCAGTGCCTCTGTACGGAAGAGGCTAAACCCTGCTCCTGGGGGAGCACATCTCCACACGGCCCTGTGCATAAAGGAGGGCCTCGCAGCGAGGGACAAGACGCCTCCAGCAGGACGAACGAATTCAGAGGCGCCTCCTGCAGTTACAGGCCCCCCTCTCTAACAAAACACACGTTCAAAGCCAAACTTCCATGGGGGCACAGCCCTCTGCCCGCCCCAGGAGAGCGCCAGGCCCCTTTGCAACTCACCATTAGCACCAAGCCTGGGGTGGGGGGAAGCCTCTGGCTGGGTGAGGCCACGATGCCCACGCTGGGGCAGGCAGCGATGCCCCGGGCACAGCCAGCAGCCCTGTGGGTGCCAAGGGCGGGATGCTGAGGGGAGCCGGGCTGTGGAGAGCGGGCACAGCACTTCGAGCCACCGAGGTGCTTTAGAGACACCTGGGGCACCGCTGCCACACCGGGGCCACCAGCCTTCGCACCTGCCCGGGGGGCGCTGCCCGCAACTAAAATGGCGGCGCGGCGGCCGCGCCCGCTGACGGGCGGGGCGGGGCGGGGCGGGGCGCGCGCGCAGGGGCGGGGCGGGGCCGCGCTCACTCCGCTCCGCGGCCGCTGTCGTTGCAGCGTGGCGGAGGCAGCGCCCGGTGGGACGCGGCGCCCGGAGCCTCCTCGTCCTCCCCCGGAACGATCCCGGACGGACACCGTCGACTGGCAACCACCGCCATGGGCTCCGAGCGGGATTCCGAGTCGCCGCGCTCCTCGTCCATCCACTCGGCCGCCGCCAAGTGCCCGAAGCCTGGCCGCCGCCGCCGCCTTTCCTTCCAGAGCGTCTTCTCCGCCGCCGCCGCCTCCGCCGCGGGCGGCCGCCGCCGTGCCAAGGCCGAGCCGCCTCCCGCCGCCCCGCCGCCGCCTCCCCCCGGCCCGCCGGCCCCACCGCCCCCACCGCCGCCGCCCCCGCCGCCTCCTGAGGAAGCGCCGGTGGTCCCGGAGAGTGGCGGCGAAGAGGAGCTGGAGTGCCCGTTGTGCCTGGTGCGGCAGCCGGCGGAGAACGCCCCGCGGTTGCTGTCGTGCCCGCACCGGTCGTGCGGGGCCTGCCTGCGGCAGTACCTCCGCATCGAGATCACCGAGTCCCGCGTCAACATCTGCTGCCCCGAGTGCAGCGAGCGCCTCAACCCCGCCGACATCCGCCGCCTCCTCCGCGACTCCCCGCACCTCGTCGCCAAGTACGAGGAGTTCATGCTGCGCCGCTGCCTCGCCGCCGACCCCGACTGCCGCTGGTGCCCGGCCCCCGACTGCGGGTGAGTACCGAGGGGGCACACGGGGAGCCGGTGGGGTGCTGCCCCTTCCGTCCTGGGACAGCCTGGGGAGAGGGGCGACCCGCTGTCCCCATAGGGTGCTGCCCCAGCCATCTGTCCTGGGATGGCTCGGGGAGGGAGACCCCCACCCTGGTGGGGTGCTGCCTGTGCCCAGCAGGTCCTGGGACAGCTGGATGAAGTGGAACCTTCTGTCCTCATAGGGTGCTGCTTGTCCCTACTAGGTCCTGGAACAGCTGGGATGGTCCTGGACCCACTGACTCAGTGGGATGCTGCTTGATCCCAGCAGGTCCTAAGGATGGCATCCCACCCACTGGGGTGCTGTCTCCCTCCTCCTGGGTCCCAGGACAGTGAAGGAAAGGGTGGCTGAGCCCCAGTGGGGTACTGCTGCTGATACACGCTTCGGGTCCTACTGAGTCCCGTGAAGAGCCCTCGTTGCAGGTGTTCTTTGCTTGCTTGTCAGCAGTCTCTTCAGGACAGTTGATGGGCCTTGGGTACCAAAATGACACTTTCTCCATCCCTGCTCCCTCGCTGGAGCACTAGGATTTGACCTTGGGGATTGTGGAAATAGAGACAAATTGGGTACGAGTGATAGGACTTGAAGGGGGTTTTAGCTGAGCCATCGTTTCCCTAATTTAAAAGAAAGCTTTTTTTTTCTGTACAAATGGGAAGCGTGGAGTTTCCCATCCACATGTATCGCTGCGAGCTGTGGGGACGGTGCACAGGGACACCCTGCAGCTTCCATGGTGGGGAAAAGGAACCGTGAACGGTCACTTTTTCCCAGTAAGGACGTGAACGCGTGACACAGAGGCAATGGATAATGAGTCAACACCACGCCTAAGTGAGGAAACGTCTGTCTGTCCAGAAGTTGCTCCAGCCAAGCTTGATGACTTTATAGTTATCTGCATGTTGTTTTCATTTTCTCTTCTCTGTTCCTCCAAATGAACTCCGTTAGGTTTCTGTTTGAGCGTAAAAGCCAAAGCTGCCTGGAAAAGGGCTTTGTTCCGGAAACTTAGAGAGGTGCTGCAAAGTTTAGCCAGAACTCAGCTTTGATTGCAGCTCTGGGTAACAAGAACATGAAAGGAAAGTCTGACCTAGTAGTCAGAATGGAAAGCGTGGTGGGAGGGTTCTGAAGATTTAATCAGAGCGGTGTAATAGCCTTCCTATGCAAATCGGTTAACCTGGCTCAGGTTACCCATTTCACAGCCTCTGAGCTGCCTGGTTTTTCAGAGGGCGACGTTAACTGCTTTGCTCCTTTCTGAAGCAAAATCGACTGCTGGATCTTGATGTTTCAGTAACTCTGGGGATGAGATCAGGGAGATAGAGCAGGTGATGCTGGCTGCAAAGCGATACCGGAGGGAATGGCCCTGCTGTTCACCAGCTAGAGAAAATCCGGTTCCTGCTTACCGAATCTCAGCTCCTTGACTGCTGGGATATTTATCTGCGCTCAGGATAAGATGTAAATGCAACGTACGTCACCCAGGCTGGCTGGTTGGAAGGAGCCAGCCCCGGCACGGCCTGGAGGGCGTTGCCTCTTTTTCATAGTAATAAACCAGCGTTAGTCTGATCCGACCGTTGCTCTGGGGGGTTTGGGCAGACTGGTGTCACACACAGCTCTTCGTGCGAGCGAAAGCATCACCTGTTGGCAAGGTGAGCCAGGCGATGTGCACGGGCATCCTCCTCTGAGCTGCCCAGCAGAAGCAAGAGGTGATCTGGTTGTTGGAAACCAGGCAGCTGTCGCGGACCAGCGCTGCTGGCGTGTCTGTATCGCTCAAACAAAGGCTGTTGGAATCAGCCCTCTGGCAGGGAGAGGAATTAATCACCCTATTCATTCTTCCCAGCGAGCTTGTGTCGCTGCGCTTATATAAAGTCAGGGTATGAATTATTTACAGCAGGCTTTCCCACCGTAGTAGTGCTGGTGTACGGAGCCAGAGCAGGAGCGCAGGGCTGGGGGCATGGCGATGCTCGGCGCTGGGTGTCACCCACCACCATGGCGATGGCAGCAAGGGGCTGCTTGGTGACGGAGGACAGAACCCTGCGTGTGTGGCACGCAGCATCCTGTGCCTTCCACGCGTACCGCAGTCTTTGCCAGGGGGTGGGGGGGGGGGGAGGAGGAGGAGGAGGACCAACACAACACCGGTGCGTGTTGCCATGGAAACGCTGGTCAATTGATGCGCCATCAATCGCAACACAAATAATTTTCTGTGTTTGCAGCTTTTTTTTCCTTTTTTCCCTTGCTACAATCAGGTGGCGTCGCTGTCTAGTGTTTGTCACGCTGCATCTCTCCTGGAAGCTTGGGAGAATAACAGAACCTTTGAAGAAACAGAGCTGTGTAGGCTGAGCTCGGTGAATGAGGCTGGAGGCAACTGGGGAGGCTCCGACTCCTGCAGAACAGCAGGAGGAGGGACGGAAGCAACTCATGGCTGTCCAAGGAGTGGGCTGGGAGCAACGCTGTGCAATTCCTGGGGTCTCAGGAAGACACTCGCTGTCGTTGCTGTGTGGGGAAAAGTCAGAGTTTCCCTTTACGTTGGCTGGGGTTGAGCCTGGAAGTGGCTGTTTAACGCAGCGATGTGTCCGAGGCCAGGTGAAGAGGGGGCATGTGTTGGCCATCCAGACCTGCCGTGGCTAATTCTGGGCACATTGCTCCAACAGCCTTTTTCTAGTTGACCTTGAATTCGGAGAGGTGTTTTTTCCTTCCCTAACAGACAGCCATGCAGTTTGTTTCCCTGCAGCTGTGGGTTTGTTAATGATATTTGTCATTTCAGCTCTAGGAATAAAATACAAATGGTGATGATTTTCATTTCTTATAGGATTTGCTCCAGTGTCTAAAAAAAAAAAAAACCCCAACCCTACATCTCTAGCAAGGGGTTAATTTGGAGCATGGAGTTGCTTAATATATTACACTGAGCTTTGCTAGCCCGCTGTTATCATTTGAAATAGCAGCGTGTCATAACACAGCTGGTCAGATGAAGCTTTTTTTTTTCTTTTGCCAGGGGTAGGTCTTTGGCTGTATCATAGTGGCAGGGTGAAGCTGCTTAGCGGGATCTTCCCTAGACAAGATGCGTAGGAGTCAATGTGGGTCAAGTTTGACCCTCCCAAGCCCCCAGGCTGTCTATATCCCATCTCTCCTCGAATATCGGCTTCGTGTGCCGGAGTGTGCGGCCGTCGATGCACGAGGAGACCCTCCAGTCGTGCCTCCCGGCCCTGCGCTCGGCGCGGAGAGGTTGTTTCTTCGGCGATTGTGTCGTACCCTGGCAGGATGAAGTTGCTCAAACTCCCACGGGATGTGAATCATTGTGGTATGACACATTCAGCGGTTCTCACGCTGCCGCCTCAGAAGAGGCGACACAACTTAAGCTACACAAGCTCTAAATATAAAACCTTAAATAGGAGTTGTTGTCCTCTGACCACTAACAGAAATACTGAGGATGATCGACAAAAATACCCTTTGCCGTACTGGTGTCGCAGGGCTGGAAGGTGCTTCTGGAATTGCTCAGTTTAGCCCCTGCCAGTGGAAACAACCTCATCGCAGATGACTGTAAGTCAGTTTTCCTGTAGTGGTGCCTGGTGATGCTGCTCAGGTTTTTGTGTACGTAGCACGCTGCCTTCTGGAAGCATCACACCACTATCAGAAGAAGTGAGCTGGTTGAACATCCTGACTCTGGGCTCCCTTTCTGGCACATTCAGTTGTTTTTACTTAAGTTTTGGCTTACTCTGGAGGCAGAGCACTGTTCTGCACTGCTCCTCAAAAAAAGAAATTCGATGGAGCTCAGCAAGAGCTTGCTTCTTGAGATAGCTGCATAAACCCCTGTTTTTCCACTTTTTTTAGAGTCATTCAGTTGATAGCAGTGCCCAGGACAACCTCAGCTTTCCTAGACTCCTCCGGGCCATACTGCATCCACCCCTTTGCCTGTCCTAAGGAACTAGCATGTGTGTGTTTAGCCACAGGTGCCTGGAAAGAGCAGCACGAGCCTGTCCTTGAACCCTGAAATGAGGAGAAACAGCAAGCTGTTAGCCAGACACTCCAGGCAAGACAAATCTGGTCTGTGTGAATTGACAGTGAGACCACCAGCAGTTATTGAGGAGAGAATTCAATATTTTAAGCTGTCTGTATAAAAGGTATCTGCCCCAAGTAGCCTAATTAGCGCTACTTAATTTCAGGCCCTGTAGTGCAAGCCACAGGACTGGAGAGAGCAGGAATTTGTCCAGTGTGCAGGCTGCTGTATGGGCCGTGATCCGAAATAAGGTGAAAGAAACGGGATGGGAGAGGAAGACCACCTGCCTTGCTGATCTGCTCCGCAGGGCAGCATTGCTGCAGGCTCCGGGTGTAAAAGCACGTGTCGCTCGGCGTAGCCCGAGATCTCACTGCAGCAGCTCTGCAACCAGCAGCTCAGGCAGCGACAGCCTCCCGTGCCACCCCTGGGCAGGATGGATTAAAAGGATCGCCGGACCGTCGCTTGATAACTTTGTCTTTTGCTAATTCACCCCGTGTCTTCCTTCTCCAGTTACGCGGTTATTGCCTACGGCTGTGCCAGCTGCCCCAAGCTGACCTGCGAGAGGGACGGCTGCCAGACGGAGTTCTGCTACCACTGCAAACAGATATGGCATCCCAACCAAACCTGCGACATGGCCCGCCAGCAACGGGCGCAGACGCTGCGCGTACGGACCAAGCACACGTCAGGCCTCAGTTACGGACAGGAATCCGGGCCGGGTATGGATTCACGTGTTTTTTTCAGTTACTCGGTGCTGCAGTTATGCCTGTGAAGCTGAGAAAAAGCCACCTGTGTGCAAAACCCCCTCCTGTCAAAGTGGGGAAGCGTCGGTGCCCTGCGGGGAACGCTGCTGCCTGGCACAGCTGAGGGTCTCCAGCAGCCTTGGGTGAGAACAGCTGGGAAACTCAGAGTCGTTTCCCTTTCTCGTGTGTGTGAGGGTAGATTTAGATTGGATATAAGGAAGAAATTTTTCACTCAGAGGGTGGTGAGGCAGTGGACCAGGTTGCCCAGAGAAGCTGTGGCTGCCCCATCCCTGGAAGTGTTCAAGGCCAGGTTGGATGAGGCTTTGGGCAACCTGGTGTAGTGGAGGGTGTCCCTGCCCATGGCTGGGGGGTTGGAACTAGATGATCTTTGAGGTCCCTCCCAACCCAAACCAGTCTGTGATTCTATGATTCTGTAAGTCTGTCGGGCTCCTATAAGAACGCCAAGCAGTGGGTGATGACGTGCTTTGGGTCCTTCCGCGTCGTGGCAGCTCCCCTCAGCCGCCCCAGCTAGGCTTGTGGCTGTTTTGATCTCGGATGTTCTCGCTTCTTGCTGATCTAAACCCTGAACAAATAGGTGCTTTTCAGCCTTGCGACTTCCAGTTTGCCTGCTGCGGTAGTGGAGTGGCATCCATGCCGGGCTCCGCACGCTCTTAGGTGTTAGTAATGGCAGCTACAGAGAAAATGCCAACCCACAGACTCCTACGCTGCCTGGTAGGAGCTGCTGTGTCTGCTGAGTTAGAGTTCATTAAAAATAACTGTATTGACTCTGGAAGTGGGCAGAAAGGCCGTTTCCTAAAGTCCCGCCCTACCCCCAAACACAACAGCCTGTTTTTCCTTCTGTGTCAGGAGTTAAAATGTTAATACACTCGCTTAGAATGGCGCTGCCGTGGGTGGTTCAGAGGTGGCTCAGTGGTATGTTGAGGTTCGAGATGCCCCGGTTAGAGGTCCCTGGTAATGGACAGCATAGATACAACCACAGCCCGCGGTACAAACCAGCAAGCAAAAAATAGTTTCTGAGTTTTTACACCCTTTTAAAGGAGATCTCTGCCAGGAAGAGCTTAGCACTGAAAGAGACGTTCTTGAGACAGCGGTTTTTCCCCACCCTGTTCTTACTGGATTCAGAGTAGTGATTAATAAGGTGTGAGCTGGTCTCAGCAGCTGGATTTCATATTGCTGAGTGTTGCAGAGGCTGCCAGCAGAGCCCTGACCCACCGCACAGCCATTGCACAACTGCCAGCAGATGACACTTGAATTAAGGAAGAGATGAAGGACGTTATCCTGTGCCACCAGCAGCAAACCAGGGACTGGACAGCCTCTGCACCGGGCTCCCGTGTGCGGCTGCAGACCAGTTCCCCTTTTGGCTGCTTTCGAAGGCCAGGTTCAGAGTTTCTCCAACGCCGCCTTCTCCCAATTGTTGTGTTGTTCTTGGCCCATGAGTCACCTTCATGGAGCAATTTAGTAATGGTTTGTTCTTGCGCTGTTGCCTTGGCTGGCACAGGGCAGGTATGACTTGTTCCCATCATTTAAACATGTTCTGGAATACATCCCATTCAAGGCTGGAATAAGCTTTTTGACTGTTGTTCTCAGTCGCTGCTGTCCAGGCAGATGGCTTTGGTGGGATCTCACCAATGTTATCTTCTCGCTCTGAAGATAAAGCGGGGACGGTTGTGTCTTTAGATTATCCGTGGTTAGTGAAGGTGTTCTGCCCGTGCAGGAAAGGGTTTCGATCTGTAACGAGAACGCTCTCGTTGGTTCTTCATACTTGCAGCACAAAGTCCAACTCAATTCCTGCTTCCTCCCTGTAGCTGATGACATCAAGCCATGTCCGCGTTGCAGCGCTTACATCATCAAGATGAACGACGGGAGCTGTAACCACATGACGTGCGCGGTGTGTGGCTGCGAGTTCTGCTGGCTGTGCATGAAGGAGATCTCAGATCTGCATTACCTCAGGTGAGGAGGGGAGCGGCGTGCCGGGGTTCCTGCTGGCAGGGCAGCACCTGCTTCTGAGGCTGGTTGGAGGGACTCGCTTCGTGTGTTGGCCTTTCATAGAAACGTAGACTGGTTTGGGTTGGAAGGGACCTTCAAGATCATCCAGTTCCACCCCCCCTGCCATGGGCAGGGACACCCTCCACTACACCAGGTTGCTCAAAGCCTCATCCAGCCTGACCTTGAACACTTCCAGGGATGGGGCATCTACAGCTTCTCTGGGCAGCCTGGTCCAGTGCCTCACCACCGTCAGTGTAAAAAAAAAAAAAAATCATCCTCCTGCCTTTCCAACCAGTCAGTAAAATTTCCTGACCCAAAGAGCTGAACTTTCTTCCCACTTTACAGTATGAGGATGCTCTTCCGCGCCAAGAAAAGCTCCTCCTGATACAATGCATTTGAAAGCTCTTGGCATACTGGCTATTCAGCATAGGCCTGGTAGTGTGATAATCACCTTGATGAGCAAATTAACCTTGATGAGGAAAAAGGAGGAAACCTTTTTTGTGTTATCTGCTTCCTAAGTTTTGGGTTTCGTTCATGTGGAAGTTGAACTTGGGCTTCTCAGGAACACCTAGGAACTGCTCTGGTGTTAATGTCATTTTTTTCTCTTCCTTTAAGCCCCTCTGGCTGTACATTCTGGGGCAAAAAGCCATGGAGTCGTAAAAAGAAGATTCTCTGGCAGCTGGGCACGTTGATCGGCGCTCCTGTAGGCATTTCCCTCATTGCTGGCATTGCCATTCCTGCTATGGTCATTGGCATCCCTGTGTATGTTGGGAGGAAGGTAAGTGTTGGAGCTGAGGGATCTGGGGCTTTCAGGGTGTTCTGTGTACTCCAGGCGTCTGACCAGGAATTTAGAGCTGATACAAACGGTGGATCGTAGAACCAAAATTTAGTGTCTCTTCTAAAACTTGTCTTATCTTTTGGGCTTTGTATGGGGAGACAGAAGGTGGTGACTGATAGCTCTTCAGGCTGAAGTCCTCTCAAAGGCGTTTTGCTTTGCTCTCGTGCCTCTGCCGTGAGCCAGGATCTCCCAAGGAGAAACCTGGTCCCTTTTTAACGCGTCCTGTGATGATGGGCTCTATGGGACAGTGGCTGGACCCTGAGCATCACACTTTGGCTTGCATGAGTCACTTGTCTTTTCGATGCTGACCTTCTTCCCCAAACTGTGTGATAAAGAGACGTCGAGGAGGATGAAATGGTGTGTCAGCACTGTGTTTGTAGCTACTGGTTTTTCTTAAACACAGACTCACCTGCTAGATCTGATGTGTGAGGAGATCTGTGGTCAAGATGAGGTTCTTTAAGGGCTAATGCAGCTGACAGGCTGTAAAATCACAAGCTTATTAATGTCTTCTGCTGGTGTTTGCTCATGGCCAGGCTCTGTTCTCACCTGGTGCTTCTCCTGTCAGATCCACAGCAGGTACGAGGGAAAGAAAACCTCTAAGCACAAGAGGAACTTGGCCATTACGGGTGGGGTCACCTTGTCTGTCATTGCCTCTCCAGTCATCGCTGCTGTCAGTGTTGGTAAGTGGGCGCAGTCCCTTTCCCTTCTGGTGGGCCGGTAGTCTGAGACAAGTGGGTAGCCCAGCCCTGTGAGATAGGGGTGGCCAAAGGGTAGTTGACAGACTGCTGCTGTGTGCTCTTCTGGGCACGTTCCTCTGTTTCATATCCAAGCTGCACGTCCTCCTGTGCTTGGGCTGGCCTGGAGCCAGCACAGGGCTTGTCTGTTCAACAGCCCATAGTGGGGTCTCTTGATGCAGGGAGCTGGCTCTTACCCATGGACTTGGTTTGGTGGCTGATGTCTTGGGGGTTCAGCTGAGGCTGGCTGTGCTCTTGGGGTTCCCTCATTCTGCACAGCAGCAGCACAAACAAAGGGCTCCTCCACTGTCTATCTGCAAAGTTGTGGACTTCAAAAGCAGCGTAAATACAACTGAAAGAGTCCCTGCCCCAAAGAGTCCTTTCTGTCTGCCCAACACAGCTCAGCCCTAAGCTCCTCTTAACTCAGCGCATCCTTCTCTCCAGGTATCGGAGTTCCCATCATGCTGGCGTACGTCTACGGTGTTGTGCCGATCTCGCTGTGCCGAGGCGGTGGCTGTGGAGTCAGCACCGCCAATGGAAAGGGTGTGAAAATCGAGTTTGATGAAGATGATGGACCAATCACAGGTAATGTGATAACTGGTGAAGGGAAGGGGGTGAGGCAAGACCGTCGTTGCCTCTTGTAGTGAAGTGGGAGGGGGCCTTAAAACTTCCCAAATCTGGATACCTCTCTTTAACTGGGTTTGGCTCGAAGCAGTTACTTGGTTCCGTCTTCTGCTGGTGACCAGCTATGTAGCTCTCAAAGCAAAATCTCGGCTCTTCCTTGCCCTGGACGAGGCAGGAGGGCAGTCAGAGACAAGACACATGCTGCCTGACCCTCGGCTCTGCCAGCACCATCGCAGCTGGACAATTCTCTTGCTGATTCCAATTCCTGTGCTGTTCTTCCCTGCAGTGGCTGATGCCTGGCGAGCTCTGAAGAACCCCAGCATTGGTGAAAGCAGCATTGAGGGCTTGACCAGTGTGCTGAGCACCAGTGGCAGCCCCACCGATGGGCTCAGCGTGATGCAGGGCAACTACAGCGAGACGGCCAGCTTCGCTGCCCTCTCGGGCGGGACCCTGAGCGGTGGTGTCCTCTCGGGGGGCAAGGGGAAATACAGCAGGTAACTGACCTGGTGGGCACAGCAAGAAAGGGAGAGAGGCTGCCAAGGCCTGTGTTGGTTGGGCAGGCTTGTTTTGGGGAGCTCCCCAGGACTGTGTGCAGTCCTTCTTTGACTTGGGAGTCATGTCCTAGTATTTTTACTTCTTGGTCTGTTGTAGAATAACCAGTCCCAGCAGACCAGGCTACTTCTGGAGTCAGTGCTAGGCTGGTTCTTGCAAGGAGGACAAGAGATAAAGAAGTTTCTGTCCCTACTGAGCTCCTTGAAACTGCAGAGCTGATGCTTCAGGTTAATTGGGAGCAGTGCAGCAGTGCCTATGTGGCCTGTTTAGAGATCTTCCAGTCCCCTTATCCCAGCCTACAGGTTTTGATACTTCATGTTCTCCAGTGGCCTATAGCAAGGAAGGTCACTGCTTTCCAAGTCAGGAGCTTACACCACAGTTGTGCTCTAAACTTGCCTGTGAGTCACTTTGGATAATTAGAGACACGTGTTGATATGGCAGCCAGGATATAATCATGGCTGCGTGCTACATCTGTGGAAATCTGTTCTTCGCAGGAATTGCGTGAGTCACAGATACAAACACAACTTTACCTTCGTCACGGAAAACAGAATGGGTTTACCTAAACGAAGCCAAAAATGAGACTAAATGAGAGGAACCATTGGGGTTAAACTCTGTCATGCTGAGCTGCGCCAGCCTCTTGCTTTCCCATGACGAGCAGTGACTGGTTCATGTCCCTTGGGGACCATCTAAGCCATTTCTGAGGAATCCTTCTCTTTTCTGCAGGCTGGAAGTTCAGGCAGATGTCCAGAAGGAGATTTTCCCCAAAGACTCGGTCAGCTTGGGGGCTATCAGTGACAACGCCAGCACTCGAGCCATGGCTGGTTCCATCATCAGCTCCTACAACCCCCAGGACAGGTAGGAGGACATGCAATGGTGAGAAGAATGTTGGTAGTGGGTGTCCTGGAAAAATCTGTACTCTGTGGGGTGATGCTGTGGGTGGTGAGATGACCATAGTTATACCAGCTGGCAAGTGGATTGATCCTTTCACTAGCACAGGAGGACTGGGGACAATTTGGGAGCTGCCTCCATGTGTAGTGTGGAGACTGAGGAGGGGACCTGCAGCCCAGGACCCTCAAGGTCTGTTTCTGGCAGCTCACAGGGACTCTGGAGCATTCCCAGTTCAGTTCCTGGCTCACAGCCTGGGGATGATCTCGGCGGCTGCTAGGAGGGCTCCAGGAGAGCAGTGAGTGCTGTTGTTTCCCCAATGCCGTGGGATGATGAGCAGCATCTTACATTTAGGAAGTGTGATCCTCCTGGTACTGTGGTGCAGTGCCCAGTGGTGACCCAGTTGAACCCAGTAACACAAGGGTGCTTGTTTCTGCAGGGAGTGCAATAACATGGAGATCCAGGTGGACATTGAAGCCAAACCAAGTCACTACCAGCTGGCCAGCGGCAGCAGTACAGAGGACTCGCTGCATGTCCACACGCAAATGGCAGAGAATGAGGAGGAGGAGGAGGAGGAAGAGGATGGTGAGCAGGAGCCGATGTGCAAACACCAAAGCTGTGAGCAAAAGGACTGCATTGCCAGCAAAACCTGGGACATCACCTTGGCCCAGCCTGAGAGCATACGGAGCGACCTGGAGAGTTCCGACAGTCAGTCGGACGACGTGCCAGACATTACCTCAGACGAGTGCGATTCTCCCCGCTCGCAGACTGCCCCAGCCTGCCCACAGACCCCCAAAGCCAGAGGTGCTGAGAGCCCAAGTGCCCCCCTGAGCCACTGTGCCCGAGCCGAGGGCTGCAGGCTGGATGAAATAGTCAAACTGGAGTGCATCGAAGCCCGAGTATGAAGTGGCCTCCTGCTGAAAAGCACACTCGCTGTCATCGCATCTTTTGGGGCAGGGTTGTGTCCGTGTTGGCTTCTGTTTGCCATTCTCCAGCCGGTCCCCCCAGCCTCGCCTCGGGGAGCTGCTGTTTCTTACGTGAGAAACAAGAAAAAGGAGAAAAAAAAAAAAAAATCCCCCGCCCTCTTTTTGTTTTAATTTATTGGTTCAAGCTCTGTGAGGTGTGTAAGAGTGTAAATATGTACGTGTGTCTGTATGTCTGCAAACATCCTAAGGGACTATTTGAATAAAGACTCTGGTTGTCATTCGACTCGCATCCAGCTCATCCTTTCCGGAGATGGACGGCGGGATCCTCTGGCTGCCTTTACCCCTTGCTCGGGCATTTGTAAACACTGCCCAAGGCACGGGGAGAACGGGGGCATCTCCCTTTCTGCCCCCAGACAGCGTGGTGTGACAGCCTCAGCTCTGGGGACGGTGCGTGTGCCGCTGCGCTGACCAGACCCGCTGTGTCCCCAGGCTGTAGCGGGGAGAGGTCCCTCTTCTCCTGCTCCCTGCGCAGCGGGGCTGTGTACGGAGCAAAAGAGGGGAAGGACGGGGGCTAACGCTGCGCTGAGCCCCGTTCCCAGCGCTGCTGGGTGTAAGGGGTCCCAGGGGGCTGAGGGCTGGTGGCTCAGGTGGGATACTGGGGACAAGTGTGTGTCTTTGAGCCTCTGCCTGGACCAAGCCCCTCCCCAGCCCAGTCCCAGGAGCCAGGGCTGCATTTCTGTCCCTGGAATTAAATCGTTGGTGCCTCATGTCTGTAAGGAGCTTTGCAGAGAGCGTCGCTTAGTGAGGATGTCCTGCCAGCGAGGGAGGGCTCCCCAAAGCCCCCTGTGTCAGCGCAGCCCCCGCGGTAAGCCGCTGTGCCCGGCTCCTCTTGCTCGGTCTCGCTGTCAGTAACTTCCCTGGAAGCTTCATGAGGGTGATGGCAGCCAAACGGGCTCCTCCGAGTCACCTTCTGGGAAGTTGGCACCAGCCCTGACCCTTCTGCTTTTCCTTCTTTCTGCAGGTCCAGCCCTGGTACCTGACGGTGCTGCTCTCTGCCCAGTGGTCTGGAAGCATCGCACCCCGAGGGGCTGCCCCTTCCCAGCCCCTCACCCCTTGGCTTCAGACCTGTCTGCCTGCATCCCAGCCTGCGGCCATCGCTCCGGCATGAACTGACCTGGGCATGCCGGGGAGGTGGGGATGGGTGGGGAAGGGGGTGAGCAGCATGGCACGGCTTTTCGGCATGGCATGGCCCAGCCTGCTGTGGCACAGCCGCTGGCTCGGCAGCACGGGGAGCGTAGGGGTGGGGATAGGGCTGTGCTCCCCGTCAGTGGAGGCAGGTGAAGGTGGAGTTATCCCATTGTTTGTCTTGGGGAGCTGGTCCGACAGGAACTGGAGTAGCAGTGGGGTGCAGCAGGAGTGGCTCTGGTGGCCTGCTCATGCTCCTGCTCCTTCCCGGCCGCGTGGGGACCCTGATGGATCCAGCTGCCAACCCAGAGGCTGAGGGCAGGGCAGGACCTGGGGGCGTCGAGGGGCTCTGATGGCCTCATCCTGGTCCGGTGAAGATGTGCCAAGTGGGTGAGTCTGGGTCTGGCGTGGTGACTGCGACAGGAGGGTGCCCGAGCCCTGCCTGTGCTCCAGTGCTGCCCTCCTGCGGGGAAACTGAGGCAGGGAGGGAGGGGAGCCAAGGGGCTTGGATGGGGTCAGAGACAGAGCTGGGCTGAGCACCGGGGTGACAGTCGGTGTGTGAGGAGAGTGGCCCCAGGGTGGGTCCCAACAGGGGAACATCCCCGCGGCTGCCACGGTCACTTCTCAAAGTGCCGGGTGCCACGAGCCAGCACTGGCGCCCTCGTTTATGGGCAGCTGCTCTCCGCAGAGCTTCTGCATCACCTGGGGACCCCCAGCCCTACAAGGGATACCTGTCCCCACGGCCGCTGGCCCCACACCACCACGCTGGTCCCGGGAGAGCCGGCTGGAGCGGTGGTTTGCATACCTGGGCTGTTGGCGGCTGCCACCACATCACCTCCCACCTCATCCCTCCACCAGCACAGGGCACATACTCTGGGGCTGTCCCCAAACGCCCCGTGCCCTGCGCTGGGCATGGTACAAGGGTGGGAGGGATGGCTCGGTGCTGGCTGCCCCACACCGTGCAACCCCTCTCTGCCTCAGGCCACCTCCATCCCAGCAGCCACCAAAGGGTCTTCATGAAAACGGGCCTCATCCTCCTCATCATCGGGCACCTCAGCTTCATCACCAGTGCCCTCGTCCACGGCACCGTCCTCCGCTTCGTGGTCGACCCCGGGGACGCCGTGTCCCTGCAGTACGCCATTGCCAACACCGCCTCCGTCATCTCCGCGCTGCTGGTACCGCGGGGTGCAGGGTGGGAGGGGTACGGGGGGGCACGGAGGGGGAATGGGGTGCACCTGGGCTGGATGCAGATGTCTGCAGGAGATGGGATGCAGGCTGGACACTGCTCCGTCTCCCCTTCCCTGCTCTAAATAAGCCTTTAGCACAAAAACGCACAGGGAGTCGTTGCTGGGTGGAGGCTGGGGGACACAAAGTGCTGTACCCCATGATGCCAAATTTGCCGGATGAGCTTTTGGGGACAATGCCAACAGGGAAAGTGGACCAATGTCACTGGGGCAGATGGGTGTTGCGTGTCGCTGACACCCCCCACACATTTTCTTGCAGACCATCTCCTGCGGAATGGCTGCCCTGGCGCTGTCCCGCTGCCTCGCCCTCGCGCCCCTGGTAAGCTCCCGCAGCCCCTCGCCCAGCACCCGGCTCCAGCCGTCCCATGGAGCGTGCACAGCCGCCACGGCCCCTCGCTGGGGGGCTGTCCCCAGGGAGGGAGCCCGGCTGGGCGGCCGTGCACGGCCCTGCTCGCCACGCTGCCTCTTCCCTTGCCTCCCGCAGAAATGGGTGGTTTTTGCCCTGAGTGCCAGCAGCAGCCTGGGCTGCCTGTCCTGCCTGCTGGCGCTGGCCGTCTCCATCGGGCTGACGCTGGGCAGTCAGGGCCGGGTGCTGCTGGCCCCGTGCACCGTCACCGACGTCGCCCTCAGCCCAGTCTCCCGCGAGTGCCCCTTCGATCCCACCCGTGTCTATGTGAGTCCCCAGTGGGCTGGGGATGCCTGTCCTGGGGATGGGCGAAGCGTGGGGACCTGACACCCCATGTCCCCGCAGAGCTCCACGCTGTCCCTCTGGGCCATCTCCCTCCTGCTCCACTCGATGGAAATCATCTTCGGCACCCACTGCCTCCTGCTCATCATCGACCTCCTCCACCTCGGCCGCTGCTGCCGTGGGCCACACCGGGGGAAGGTGACTCCCAGTCCCAGGGCTCAGCACCGACCCATTCCCGTGCAGGGCTGGGACGGACCTGGCTGGGCTCGCGGGCTCAGGGATGGGGGTGACACTTGCCAACCCAAAGCTCTTGTCTCCTCAGTCTCATTCTCATCTTCCTCTCTCACTTGCAGGTCTCCCTGCAGGCAGCCCCTGCGGACAGCCCCGACCCTGGGCAGTGCCTGGGCTTGCTGAGGCTGGACAGTGTGGAAACTGCCCAGCTCTGAGCGAGGGCTGGGCTCCGACCCTGTGGATGTGTCCTGGGCAGCCCTGCCCCATCCCAGCACCCACACAGCCCTGCAACAGGACCTAGCCTGGCTGTCGGGTGGGCACTTCCCCTGGACACCACCAGCCAAGACATATGAGCCCATCCCCATGGCCTCGGGTCACCTGGGGCTGCAGTGAGGGAGGTGACTGAGCTGGATCCAGACCCTGCGAGGAAGAACTTTCCCCTCGGCATCGATGGCCCCTTTCCCACCACTGTCTGCACTGACACAAACTTTATTCTGCAGGTATCAAAAGACCAGAAGCGTGTCCCCTCCCCATGGCGCCGACCCGTGCGCTGGCCGTGGGGAAGGGGCTGGCCTGGCCCTGCGGCCGTGGCAGTGTGTGCATGCGTGGGGGGTGCTGGAGGGCCCCCGAGCCACCGGGTCTTTGTCCCCTGGACCATGTCCCCGTGCCCGCTGGACAGGCAGTGGTGGCTTCGCCACCCACCTTTCCCACTGGACTGGGTTGGCCCCTGCTCCCAGCTCCTGCTGCTGGGGGGGACTGTCCTTGCCAGGGCAGACCCTGCCGCCATCCTTCCCCAGTCAAGCCAGGGCAGGAGCCCCCCTGGCCATGGGGACCGTCCCCCCTGGGCTCCCGCTCCCCCAGCCTCAGCCGGGCTCCAGCTCTCTCCCCGCAAGGGTCCGTGGGGGCACGGCAGTGGGGACCGCAGGGCACGGGCAGGGGACAGAGGCAGTGACCAGCTGCAGGGTGAGGGGATGGCGTGGGGCCGTGGGGGAATGTGGGGGCTGTGGGGGTCCGCGGGGCTCAGAGCTGCGCGGCACCGCTGGGGTCACACTGCAGCAGGCGCACGATGGACGGGTCGCTCTTGGCACCTTTGATGAACTCCTCCAGCGAGAGCTTGCCTGCGGGGGGGGGACACGGCTCAGCCCAGCAGCCCCCACCCCGTCCCGAGTGCACAGATGGGACCAGAGACCTCCCGGCATGCACTGCCAACACCCACCCACCCGAGACGAGCACCCCTGGGGTGCACCCCCCCCAGCACACCGAGCCCCTCCAGCCGCCGCGGCTCCCCCCGGCCACACCGGCGGACATGAGCCATTTAATCAGCTCGCGTGCGGCTCCTCCTAAGACCCCCGGATTTAGCCATGAGACCTTTCCCTTAATCCCCTCCATCTCCTCTCATTTACCGTCATTATTAGTATCCATCTGTCGGAAGATTTTTTCCGTTCTTTTCTCGGGAGTCGATTCGTCTTCGGGCATGTTCATCACAGAGGAGACCATTTTGTAGATGGCCTGGGAGAGGGAGACGGGCATGAGGGTGGGTGCAAGGTGGGTGCCTGCCATCACCCACCCGAGACAGGGGATGGAGCTCTGGGCTTTGCTGCCCTGGGGAGCTTTACTCCCCGCACAGCCGGGGTGGGTGCAAGCAGCAGCCCCAGAGAAACACCCTGGCTTCAGGGGGTGGATGGCAGCTGCTCCTGCAGGGAGGAGATGCCCACCGAGATGTCACTGCCACGGCCTCGCCATTCACCTTCCCATGCCACTGGGCTGGGGTGTGGGCAAGGAGAGCATCTACCGTTGGTCTGCAACCAACACATCCCTCTGCCCCCAACACATCCCTCTGCCCCACAGTGCTCGGGGACGGCTGCGTGCACCCAGTCCTCCCCAGGAACACTGAGTGGGGCCAGCGGGAAGAGCCCTGGAATGGGGTGACAAAGGGATGTCCCCAGGACAGGGAAGGACCAGGGGATGCCCTGGGGTAGACTGATCCCTGCAGCCGCAGAGCTCAACGAGTGGCTCTCTGTAGACAGCAACAGGCTCCGTCCCAGGCACTGCCAAGCCCTGTACCGGGGGTAACGCAGGGTGCATGTCCCCAACCCGTCCTGATGGCCACCATCACGCCAGGGTGACACACACGACCACACACTAGGAGCCTCAGCGAGGCCAGGGAGCCCGGTACCTGCACGATCTCCAGCATCTCCTCCCGGCTGATGTAGCCGTTGCCATCCAGGTCGTACATGCTGAAGGCCCACATGAGCTTCTGCTCCAGCTTCCCACGGGAGGTGACGCTCAGGGCGATGATGAACTCTCGGAAATCGATGGTGCCGTCGCCATTGGTGTCAAAGGTGCGGAAGACGTGCTCGGCAAACTTGGAGGCATCGCCATAGGGGAAGAAGTTGGCGTAGATCTTCTTGAACTCCTCCACGTTGAGGATGCCGGAGGGACAGTCCTTTAGGAAGCCCTTGTACCAGCCCTGCAGCTCCAGGTCGGAGAATTCAGTGTTTTCCCGCAGATCCTGGAGCATCTCAGGGCGCAGTTTGCTGTTCTGCTTCCCCATGCCACTGGGATGCTCCGGCTGTCCTGGGGGACGAGTGCTGCAGTGGGGCAGGTGCCTGGCCTGGCTCGGGGGTTCTCTCTGAGCTACAGGAGGGAAGAGGGACAGGGCAGCGCTCCCTGGCAGCCCCCAGACACCCAGGCAGACGCTGATGCTGTCCCCTCCATCCCCACTGCCCTCTCTGAGCCGTCGGGGCCAGCCCCAGGGGCCACCCAACGCTGGGCAGCGCCAGCCCCCTTGCGTTTGCGTAATATGCCCTTATAGCTCATTTGCATAATATATAGGCGATATATAGCTGGCATCAGGAGGGTAGAGCAGCCTGAGGAGGAGAAGGGGCTGAGTTTGGCCCCCGCAGGGCGCGGGCTGGGGCTCTGGGTCCAGCCCAGCTTTGGGGCTGAACGGATCTGGGTCAGCTCCCTTGGAGGGAGGGTTATTTTTGGCTTCTCCGCTGCCTCCATTAATATTTGATGCCTCTGGCTGGCACTGGAGCCCCGGGGAGGGCCGGGGGCTGCAGGTCTTTGCTTGGGGCCTCCTCCCTGCTTTGGGGTGCCCACACCTCTGGGGGACCCAGCGCATGCCATCCCACCAGGGTGACCCCCGAGGAGCACAGAGGGGCTGGGAGGAGGTCATGGTGGGTGCCCAGCATCTGGCCATGTACCCAGGTCCTCACGCTGAGGGCTCTGGGGGGACCCTAACCTGCTGCCCCCACCCCAGGCTGTGTTTGACCCTTCTGTGGGGAGATGATGGGTTCAGGGGGCTTCATGGTGCCCGGGGGGCTTCAATGCCTCGAGCACCCATTGTCTTATCCAAAGTGGGGAGTGGGCCCAGCACCCCCAAACTCCCCTTCCTTCGGGATCACAGAGCAAACAGGACTCCCCAAGAAGAGTAGCCCAGTAAGGCTGGACTCCCCAGTTATGGGGGGCTAGGACCCCACAGTGTCTCTCCATCACCCCCCACCACTGCTCCATCCCCGCTCCAGCAGCCCGGGGAGAATCTGTGTGTCCCCACCCCAGGCAAGGGTCCCAGCCGGGGCCCCTCGGGGCTGCCGCGACCCTCAGCCCTGCTGCCCGGGGGGGGCTGTGTCCCCCTCCCCGCTGCCCGGGGCAGCTGCCGCCGCTGGGAGAGGAGCCCGCGGGGGGCTCAGCGCCCCGAGAGGGGTTTACAAGGACCCCGTCAAAGCGGGCATCTCCGGAGACGGGGGGTGGGCATCTCCGGAGACGGGGGGTGGGCACCCCCAGGGAAGAAACTCTCAGAGCGAGGGGGCTACAGGGGATTCCCTCCAAACCGGGCACCCCTGGAGAGAGGGGAGGTTGCCGGGGACACACCCAAGGAAAGATCCCCCCGGAGGAATGGATTACAGGACACCCCTGGAAAGACGGGGCGGGGCGGGAGGGGGGCACAGGGCACCCCCGGCGAAGCTGCAGCGGGCGGGGGGGGCTCTGCAGCCTCCAGCGGGGAGGGACGTGCCCGGGGGCTGGGTTCGTGCGGGTGCCCCGGTCCCCTCGGTCTCCCAGTGTCCCCCGATCCGCCCCCCTGGGTCCCCCCATCCCCGCCACCTCCTACCTGCCCGGGGACGAGCTGCCGCCGCCGCCGCCTCCGTGCGCCACCGCAGCCCGGGAGCGCCCGCCGGTAGTGCCCGCCGCAGCGCCTGGCTGCGGGGGGGCACCGGCACCGGGGGCACCGGCTTCGGGTGGGGCACTGGCAGCAGCGCCCCCCTTCCCTCCGGGATCCCCCGCCCACCCCGGGGCCTCACGCACCACCACCCACCCGGGACACTGCCCCACGCAGCTCCCTGCTGTGGGGCTGGGGGTGCAGCCATGAGAGACCCCCATTGCACTGGCGAGGGCTGAGGCAGCTCTGGGAGCATTGGGAGGTCTTGGGGGCACTGGGAGCACTGGGGCACTGGGGGCACTGGGAACATTGGGGGTATTGAGGGCACTGGGGGCACTGGGGACACACCAGCATTGCTACGTTGGCACACCAGACACAGGAGCCGGGGTCCCGAGCTGGCTGCAGACCCGGGCAGACACTCCGCGCTGCAACGTGCCCCCAGTCGGGTCTCCGAGCCAGGGGCTGAGGGGATCCCCCCCATGTGCCTCGGGCATCCCCAGCTCCGGGGCAAGGGCTTAGCCATCACCTTCCCGCTGGCCCAAGACGATGCCAAGCTGGGTGTTTTGGGGCTGGGAGGGGACATTTTGGGTTGAGTGTCCCCAGCACGCTGCTGGGGCCCGATGCGGTGTAGCATCACAGCACCCTCACTCCTTCCAGGGGCTGGAGCAAAGCGGCTTTCAGCAGCTGCTCCGAGCGCTGGGAAAAGGCTCCGGTGGAGACAGATGCTCGCTGCAAGGAGGTGCCACTCCCGGCAGGTTTTCCTGCGTTCCTGCACCAGCTCCATCCATTTGCAAAGCCCGGGACTGTTCAGCAATGCCACGGGGAGCAGATGGCAGGGGCAGATGGGAGGAAGAGGCACTCTCCTCCAAATTACACAAATAAATATGCATAAAGTGATTAAACCCACAGCCTTGTCACCGGTCTGGGGGGAACAGGGAAGAGACTGGGACGGCTGCTGCAGAACAGGGAGCTGAGGGGAAGGAAGGACCACTTGAGAGACCCAGGATGGGGCTAATTCACCCCAAAATCTGCTGGGCACTGAACTCAGTGAGGCTAAGGAGCTGTAGGTGCCCATTGAGGGAGACCTGGCACCTCCAGGCCTAAACCACCAAAACTAAGGGGCAGGAGACAGGGACCAGCCCTGATAAAGTGACCCAAATCCACAGGCACATTGTGGAACACCGAAGGGCAGCACTTGTCCGAACCGCGGCCGGGCCGGCGAGGGGACCCAGCCCGCGGTGCTGGTCCGTGAGGACCACGGGGACCTCACTGTACCCTGGGAACAAGCAGTTGTTAATAAAGGCAATATTGGTCCCATTGTGGGTTTTCCCCTTTTTTAAGAGCCTCGTGGTGGTACCATGTCCCTGCCTGTTCCTGGAGGACTCTGGAGGATCAGAGACCTGCACAGGCTCCTTCCTGCACCTTTCAGTGCTGAGCCTCCTCCTTGGCACTGCCACATCCCACCAACTCCTTCTCACCCTCCACATTGCAGCAGCCGTGTCCATAGCCCAGCCTGGCCAAGGGGCTGGTGGCTCCACGGGGCTGGGAACCCTATGTGGGGTCTGGGCAGGGATCTTTTGCAGGACCAACATCGAGGCCAAGGGGCTTTTTGGGACTGGGATGGGGCTGGAAACAAGGGAACTGGTGATGAGAGCTGCTGCAGTGGTGTTTTCCCTCGCATCCCATGTAGGAAAGATGATTGGAGAGGGGTGTGGAATGGGAACTGGAACTGGGGCCTTGGTGTGAGCAGAAAGGGGAAGAAAAAGAAGAGATTTGTGCCTTGGGGGCTGAAGGTGTCCTGAGGGGCTGGAGCTGGGCAGCCCAGCGATGCCCCCACACCCAGTGGTGCTGATGGTGATGCTGGGAGGAAGGACCAGGGCCCCCCGAAGGTGGGAGTGCCATTTCCCCTCCGATAATCTTCATATCTATTTTAATCCCCCTCTGCACGAGTGGCAGAGGGCACAACTGACGCAGGCTGATTTGAAAGCATCCCATTTCCGACTCAAACCCGGCCCTAAACCCACCTAATCCCCTGCGCCGGAGTGGATTGCAGGAGGGAGAGCGAGGATAATACAGGGCGCGGGGGGCACGGGCAGTGCCATCAAACACTGAGTGATTTACAGGGTCCCTGGGGTTGGGGGCAAATGACCCCCAGCCCATCCCCTCTGGCTCCTCATCCCCTCCACCTCAAAACTTGTGGTTTTTCGGCTCACAGCCCCCTCCATCTCCCCTTGGTCCCTGCAGCGGTGCCAGGCACACTGGCTCATGTTCCCACCAGCCGGTTTAGGGGCTCAGCTGTGTCATGGGGGGGAGCAGGACCACCCATGGGGGGTGTCAGAGCCCAAAACCAGCCAGGTCAGGGAGCAGGGCTGGCTCGGGGCTGGCTCCCACTGACCCCAGCCTTGTAGCTGAGCTGAGCCCCTGGCAGAGACGCTGCCAGGAGGACACCGAAATGGTCGCAGGCATCTTCATCACTGCCGGTGGGGAGAGACGTGGGGTGTTGGTGATGCCTCAGCTGGGAGATTCCCCCTCCTCTTCCTCCTCCAATTTCTTCTCCTCCTTCTTCTACTTCTCCTCCTCCTCCTGGGGATTTCTGCGGGAATTTCCTGCATTGGCATAGCACCGAGGCCTCACTGCAGCAGGGCAGCGTGGGATGGGGCTGCAGGGGAGACCTCGCACTCGAGGAGGGGGCACATCACCATGTCCCTGTACTCCAGCACAGAGGTGCATGGCACTGCACACACAGCAGGGCAGTGTGTGTTGGTGTCAGCTTTGGTGTGGCCCTGGCTGCCATCCCCAAGTGCTCGGGGTGCCCAGGGCTCACCATGCCACGCTGGGACCTTCAGGGGCTTTGATGATTTGGGCTCCAGCATCGCCCGCCCTGGCCTGGCCAGCCCCACGTGCCAGCGGGAGCATCCTCACACACAGAGGAGCCCAGGCATCGCCAGGGAGCTGTGGGTGCCCATGGGACTGTGCCCTAAGGAGAGTCAGTGCCCAGCAGACAAACAGGCACCATCCCTATGACCATCCCCACAGCCTGGCAGGGTGCTGGGACAAGCCGGGAGAGGAGATGGTGAAACAAGAGGGGCTCAGCCCCTGGCTGCATCAGCAAACCCAACCAGGGTCTTCCTGATACTCTGCAGATCCCTCCCCGTGGGCATGCACTGTTCCCGGAGCTTGTGCCCATCCCCACGCCATGCACGCTCCCGCGGAGGACATGGTGAAGGTAAGCGGAGCGCGGCGGGGGCGCGGGGCAGGGGCTGCAGGAATAGCCGAGGATTAAGAGCAAATGCCCAGATAATGAGGATCTTTGGTAAAAAGCCCATTTGTATAATTTAAGTCTGTAATAGGCTTCCTGGAATACAAAGCCCTTTGTGATGCCCGATCTCATCTGGATCAGGAGCCATTCGCTCGCTAAATCTTCACTTAGCGCTGCCGGGATGCGGGGCCGTTTCGTAACAGAGTGGCCCATCCACGTCCCCACATCCCTGTGATGCCCACGCTGCCGCCCTGGAGCACGTACAGCTCACCTTGGCCGGGCAGCCAAGGTCAGGGCTCCTGGGGACACGTGTCCTGGTCCCCATGGGGCACACACATGTTGGCACCTGGACACATGTGTTCAGCAGTGCCATCGCATGGAGCTGCGACATGTTTTGGCACAAACGGGTACCCTGGCAGCAGGGGCGGTGGCTGCAGCAGAGTGGAGGGGACAAAGACATCCCATGGGCATCTTGGTGCCCAGTTTTCCATGCCACCGTCCCTGGCAGGACCTGCAGAAGTACAAAACCCCGAGAGGTTTCCTCACCGTGGAGACACTTCGTCTCCATGTCCAGAGCATCACAGGGCTCCTCGAGCTGTGGCGGGAATGGCCCATGGCCAGGGGCTGCCCCAGCTCATCCTGCCCGGGGGTTTGGGCTGCAGGCAGGGGTGGCTGAGCTCTGCAGGGTGGCCAGGACGTGCCCAGGCCTGGCTGGGGGGGCTGCATCTCATCCCCACTGTGTCCTGCCATGGGGCTCAGGGGCTGCAGAGTTGGCATCACCGTACCGGGCAGCTCATGGCCACGTTGATGGGTAGTGGGACCGGAGTGCAGAATGGTGCTGGGGCGAGGGAGAGGATGCCCGGAGGGGTCCGGACCCAGTCTTGGCCCTTGTCTCCCGCCCTCCCCAAGGACCGGAGGGGTTAACCATCATCGCCACTGTCACCAGTGTCACCACTGTCACCAGTGTCACCAGTGCCACGGCCACGCACGAGCCCCGGGCTCCCTCTCGTGGCATCTCGCCCCATCTCATGGCGTGACCGATGAGCCACCGGGACTCGGGGGGGCGGCGGCAGTCGGGGAAGCAGGTCTGGGGGTCTGGTCGGGGGGCTCCGAGCCGGGGGGGCATTCCAAGCTGCGGGGGGCTCCGACTCGGGGGGGGCCACCCTGCCCCCCGCGGCCGTCCCCGCCGGGCCCCAGCCCCCTGCGGCAGGACCCCGGGGGTCGCGTCTGGGCGTGGGGCCGGGGTGGGGGTCCCCTCCCGGGGGGCCCGGAGGGATGGAGGAGGGGTCCCAGCTGCGGCCCCCCGGCGATACGCGGTGTCGGCAGGTGGCAGCAGCGGCCTTCGGCGACGCCGGTCTGCGGGCGGCACCCAGCACCCTGCCAGCCCGGCACCCAGCACCTCCCAGCACCCCCTGCACCCCCCAGTCTGGCACCCAGCACCCTCTGCATTCCCCCCAGCACCACCGTACACCCAGAACATACCCCTTCCATCTCGCAGCAAGCCCTGCACCCCACAGGACCCTGCCAGCCTGGCAGCCAGCACTCCCTGCTCTCTGCACAGCACCCCCTGCACCCTACATCACCCTCAGCACCCAGACAGCACCCACTGCACCCTGCTAGCGTGTCACTCAGCACTCCACAGCACCCCGCAGCACCCCACAGCAGCCCCTGCACCCCGCAGCATCCTGTACACCTCCCCACTGCCCACCACCACTCCTTGGCATCCCCCCGTGCAGGACCCCACACACCCAGCACGCTGTGCAGCACTCCCCCAGCCCCCCTGCAGCCCTGCTCCCCTTTGTAAGTGACCCTGCACTGTTCCCTCCGACATGCAGAGTCCCCCAGAGCACAGTGGCCCCCTGGCACACAGCATCCCCCTGTGGGTATCCACAGCTGGGCAGAAGCCCCTGGGAACTGGAGGGGTCAGAGGCTCTGGAGCTGTTCCTGGTGAGTAGCCATGTGGGTGATGGGCTGATGGGTGAGATGGGGTGCAGCACACCTTCACCCAGAGGGCTTGGGGTGCCACAGGGAGGTGCAGGTGATGATTGGGGCTGACTGAGCTGCTCCTGGGGAACAACTGTGGCTCTGGGGGCCGGGGCTGTGCCAGGGTCTCCTGGAGAGTAGCAATACAGGGTCCCATGGATCTGCCAACATCCATCTGTCCCACCATCATCCCCCGGGGACCCCAGGGCTGGGACTGTCCCTCTTTGGGGACACCAGGAGCATCTCCACACACCACATCCATTTCCCCCACAGGCTGCAGGGGAGGCAGCCCAGGCTAAAAAGAGCCCCATGCAACGGCCTCAGCCCCACAGCGCTGATTTAGGGACAGTTTTCCCTGTTGCAGGGACACGGTATCGGTGCTCAGCCCCTGCCAGAGCCCAGCCCAGCGTATTTAGGGTGACGTGGGACAGGATAGGCACCTGGCACAAGGAGGACGACGGCTGGTGGCCTCCCAGATGTCCGTCTGGTGATGCGAGAAGGAAGAGGAGCGACTAAGTGCGTAATTAGAGCTGTGACTTAATTGGCACACCGGGACGTGCAATGGGTGCATGTGACTTGAATAGTGATGTGCTGGTATGGGCTGGGGAGGCAGAGGAGGCTCCACACCGCACAGGGATGCGACAGGAGCCCAGAGGTGACCAGGGTGGGCCAGGACACCCCGAAAGGCCTTGCCCGGTGGTGGGAAAGGAGAGGGGACAGGGAACAGATGAGGGCAGCGTGGGCTGCCCTGTGCACCTGGGGGCAGTCGGGACCTGAGCCCCTGGAGGGGACCTCAGCACAGTGGCCATGTCCTGCGGGACCTGCCAAGGATAGAAGACATCACAGGGCTGGAAAAGAACAAATATTTCCCCTTTATTTGGAAAGAGGGAGAGGAAAAACTAGGGAATTACGATGTTAACTGTGTTCAGCCTCTGGAAAAATACCAGAACACATCAAAAACCCTCTGTGGGAGCCTGGGAGGTAGTGAGGTGATGGGGACCAGCCCTCTCACATCTGCCAGGAGCAACTGGGGCAAAACACTGGCTGTTCCATGTGCTGCAGCCTGGCCTTGGCTCGCTGTCGGCACAGGACAGGGTCCAGCCCAGGCAGCACCTTCCTCAGGCCAACTGGGCAGTCCGGCTGCAGGGAGTTACTGGTTTTGTGTGACTGCCTCTCCATCTCACAGCTGCCAGGGGCTTTGGGGCTCCCCGTACGGAGGGAAATGCTGCTGCCAGCAGCATGATGGTGCATCCTGCTGCAACCTCGGCTTTGCATTTTTGCCGGCAGCTGGAGCTGGTTCAGCTGCATCTGCCTTGGAGCTGAGGGTTTGTGGTCCTACTCCGGGTGTGCAGCCCACCGAGGCAGCACCAGCAGCAGCCTGGCATGCAATGGAATCTCCTGCCCAGCCTCGTGCTCCGGTGAGGGGAGGCCCAGGGGAAGCAGGAGCCCAGCCTGCAGCCACCCCTGCTCACCCAGCCTGGCCACACGTGGCTGGATTTGGAGTGGGCACCGAGCTCAGCGCAGGCTGCTCTGGTTGAGCCCCCCGCCAGCCCAAGGCTCCCGCTCCTCCCCAGCACCTTCTCTGCTGCCGAACTGATGAAATGTTAATCTACTGCCAGGCAGGAGATGAAAGGGAGGCACCACAGGCGCTTCCCTGGGAAGCAGCCAGCTGCAGCCGAGTGCCCCAGCACTGCGATGGGCTGTGGTGCGGGTACGGCCCCGGCACCGAGACACAGATGCCATGCTGGGAATTATCATCATCTCAGGCTGAGAACAGGGAGTGTTGGAATGGCACAGGGCTGGGATTTGGCAGGACAGGGTTGTCTCCTGGCTCTGGCAGAGACTTTTTGGGTCTCCCTTGGGCAATGGGTGTCCATCACTTCTCTGGGAAGGGGCTGTGGTTCATGGGGAGACACTGGGAGCTCGGCAGGATCTCCTCTCATGAGGGGACCCCTCAGCTGAGGCATCTCTCACTGTGATCCACAAGCACAACCACAGTCTGTGTGCATGGCCGCAAGGTCCCCAGCACCGCTGCGGGAAGATGTGGGAGAGGAAGGCGGCAGAGGTTCCCAATGCCAAGCCTCTCACTGCAGATTCACTCCCTGTTTTGTCCGGCACGGCTCTGTTGATGCCGCTGGCGCAGAGCGGAGAGAAACCACCAGTCCACAAACCAAACCACAGAGACCAGGCTCGGCGTAACCGAGAGGACCCCACTGATGCTCCCAGGAGCCCACGGGCCACATTGTGCTCCCAGGCAGGCGGCAGTGAATAAATACCACCAGACAGACGGTGGTGTACTTGTACTTCTGTACTTGAAGACCAGGTTCGAGAACATCTGAGGAACTTGAAGGTGCACAAGTCCATGGGACCTGATGAGATCCATCCGCGGGTCCTGAAGGAACTGGCGGATGAAGTTGCCAAGCCACTGGCTATTGTATTCGAGAAGTCGTGGCGGTCTGGCGAGGTCCCCGATGACTGGAAGAGAGGGAACATAACCCCCATTTTTAAAAAGGGGAACAAGGAGGACCCGGGCAACTACAGACCGGTCAGCCTCACCTCTGTGCCTGGCAAGGTCATGGAGCAGATTCTCCTGGGAACCATGCTAAGGCACATGGAGAGCAAGGAGGTGGTGGGTGACAGCCAACACGGCTTCACCAAAGGCAGATCGTGCCTGACCAACTTGGTGGCCTTTTACGATGGGGTGACAACATCGGTGGACAAGGGTCGACCAACGGATGTCATCTACTTGGACTTGTGCAAAGCTTTTGACACTGTCCCGCACGACATTCTTCTCTCTAAACTAGAGAGTCATGGGTTTGATGGATGGACCACTCGGTGGATAAGGAATTGGCTCAATGGCCGCACTCAGAGAGTAGTGGTCAACGGCTCAATGTCCAAGTGGAGACCGGTCACGAGTGGCGTCCCTCAGGGGTCCGTGTTGGGCCCGGCCCTCTTCAACATCTTTGTCGGTGACGTGGACAGTGGCATGGAGTGCACCCTCAGCAAGTTCGCCGATGACACCAAGCTGTGTGGTGCCGTCGACACGCTGGAAGGGAGGGATGCCATCCAGAGGGACCTCGACAGGCTGGAGAGGTGGGCCCGTACCAACCTCATGAAGTTTAACCAGGCCAAATGCAAGGTCCTACATCTGGGTCGTGGCAATCCCAGGCATAAATACAGACTGGGTGGTGAATGGATCGACAGCAGCCCTGAGGAGAAGGACTTGGGAGTACTGGTGGACGAGAAGCTCAATATGAGCCGGCAATGTGCTCTTGCGGCCCAGAAGGCCAACCGCGTCCTGGGCTGCATCAAGAGGAGCGTGGCCAGCAGGTCGAGGGAGGTGATTCTCCCCCTCTACTCTGCCCTCGTGAGACCTCACTTGGAGTACTGCGTCCAGTTCTGGAGTCCCCAACATAAGAAGGACATGGACCAGTTGGAGAGGGTCCAGAGGAGGGCCACGAAGATGATAAGAGGGCTGGAGCACCTTTCCTATGAGGACAGGCTGAAAGAGTTGGGGCTGTTCAGCCTGGAGAAGAGGAGGCTCCGGGGTGACCTTATAGCGGTCTTCCAGTACCTCAAGGGGGCCTACAGGAAAGATGGGGAGAGGCTGTTCAGGAGGGCCAGTTATGATAGGACAAGGGGTAACGGTTTTAAAATAGAGGGAGGTAGGTTCAGGTTGGATATTAGGAAAAAATTTTTTACCATGAGAGTGGTAGAACACTGGAACAGGTTGCCCAGAGAGGTGGTGGATGCTCCATCCCTGGAGACGTTCAAGGCCAGGTTGGACAAGGCCCTGAGCAACCTGATCTAGTTGGAGATATCCCTGTTCCTTGCAGGGGGGTTGGACTAGATGACCTTTGAAGGTCCCTTCCAGCCCTAACCATTCTATGATTCTATGATTCTATGGTGAGCGAAGCTGCCCGGACACAGCCCAGACCGTGCTGCATCCTGCCCACAGTGTGGCCGGGTGCTCCCAGCTGGACCCTTCTGTGCGTGTTGGGACCTACAGTCCCTGTCCACTGGCACCCTGCGGCCACCACAGCTGGTGGGGCCACCCCAGGCCATGGCAGCTGGACCCTCGTGGGGGCCAGACGCCTCATTGCTGGTGGGACACAGTGGAGGGGCTCGGCAGAGGCTGCGGTGGATGGAACAGGGTCCCCCCATCCAGCAGCATGGAGCTTGGCAGCTGGTCACTGAGCTGAAGAAACGGCTCATCTTCCCTCCAACTCGTTACCGTAAATCAGAGCGCTGCCGGCTTAATTAACCTGGAGGCATGGCTAATTCCAGAACCTCATCTAATCCTCATTATCTCCGAGTTTAGAGCCCAGCGACAGCGAAATCCCAGCGGTAAAATGTCACCGCTGCTGTGCACGGGGGGCTCGTCTCGGCGTGAGAGCCCATCTCCTTCCCCCGGTGGCCCGGGGGGGCCCGGCGGGGAGCAGCCCCCGGGAGTGCTGGGCCGGGGGTGGGCCGGGACCCCGGCGGGGGCGGGAGAGGCGGGGAAACTGAGGCAGACAGCGGGGCCAGGTTGGGGGAGGGGGGGGGGGCGAGCCGCCCCCGTCCCACCGCCCCCGGGGCCGGGGGAGGGACCGGAGCGGGGCTGCCCGGCGCTGCAGCGGGCGGAGCCGGGGCTCGGCGGGGCCGCGCCCGCCCCCGCCTCCCGGCCGAGCCCAGCCGTACCGTACCGTACCGAACCGAGCCGTGCCGTGCCGGGCGCTACCGAGCGGTGCTGAGCCCAGCCGAGCCGTGCCGAGCCCAGCCGAGCCGTGCCGAGCCCAGCCGCACCGGGCGGCTCCGGCGGTACCGGGCGGCCCCGGCGGTACCGGGCCGCGGCGCTCTCCGCGGTGCTGAACGGCGCCGCCGCGCCCGCAGGACGCGCCGCCGGCGGGGCCCGGCCCGGCCCGGAGCGGCTCGGCCCGGCGCGGCGCGGCGGCCGCGGGGGATGGAGCCCTTCCTCGGCTGCACCGGCGCCGCGCTCCTGCTCTGCTTCAGCTACGCCGGTCTGCGCCCGGTGGAGGCAGGTAAGGGCCGCCGGGCCCCGGGGAGGGGCCGCCCGGGGTGAAGGGTGGGGGGGGGCTCCGGCGGGGGGAGTCCGCCGGTGCGCACGGGTGGGAGCGGCGGGTGAAGCGTGGCTGCTGCGTGGAGCGCGGCCGGGCCGGGCTGCGCCGAGGGGACGGAGTTTGGGGACATCGCCGGTTGGGACTTGTCCGTAATTGGGTTCAGAAGAGACGGGTGATTTCGGACACGCAGCCCCGGTCACGGGGAGCACCGAGCTCTCGCCCCCACGGTTCCCAGCGTGGGTGCTTGCAGCCGGCTGTCCCCGGGGAAGGCGGCTCGTAGCGACGTGGTGTGAAACAGGGGCTGGGGGAGAGCGAGCGGAGACCCTCGCCCAGCGCCGGGCACGGGGGAGGCGAAGGCTCTCCTGGCCCTGAGTTTGTGTCACGGGGCTGAACCGGAGCAGAGGGGGCAGAAACGGATCTGCTCTGCCAACACCGCGGTGTGTTGGCCTTAGCAATCCCCTTCCCTGACTCCTGCTCAGCCCAGGCTGCCCGGGGCCCAGCCAGGCACCACCAGGAGCCCCTGGAGCTCCTGAGGAAGCGCTGCTGCCCCAGAGGAGCCACCTCTCCCAGGGCACAGCACATCCCGGCCACATCAAACCAGGCCCCTTCGAGCAGAGCAGGTCCTCTGATGTGGGGGATCTTTCGGGAAGGCAAAGGTGCCTCCCCATGAGCTAGCTCTAATTCTGGAGCAACCAGGACGTGATCAGGTCCACTCTCCTCCTCTTCATCAGCTGGGCTAAGCCTTCACTCAAGCATCCTGGTGTGAAAGCCACATCTCAGCCAGTGCTGGTGGATACTTGCCCCGAGCCCTCGCCCCACCACATAGCACCAGCCCCAGCCGGACGCTGTCCCCGGCTCTGTGCAGAGATCTGCCTCCATCGCTGGCTGCAAGATGTTGGTGGAACAGCTGCTTTGATTTGCAAAACGCTGATTGCCAGAATATCTTGCATTCCAGGGGGCTGGGGGTGACTATTAGGGATGCAGAGCTCAGGGGAGTGGAAATTCCTGTGCCTGAGCCAGCCCCGGGAGTTGCTGGAGTTACATTCACCCTCATCCTGCCTGCGCTGGGGCTGTAGCAACCCCCCCGAACGCCTTCGGCTCCGACTCACGTGTCCTTGGCCAGACATCGGCACTCTGAAGTTGCTGTTTCACAACTGACAGAGCCGGGGAGATTAATGAAACGTTCCCACACGGAGGAGCAACACAGGGAAAACACAATGGAGGCGTCTGCAATTGTAACAGCTCTCCCGATTTTCTGTAAACTAGGCCACTTCCCTGCTCTTCCTTATCCTTGAATCACCTCAGCCAGTGACTGAGAGTAAACATGGAATTGTGTCCCTGCCCATAACCACCTTCTGCTCCTGTCTTACAGGCAGCGTAAGGTGCCCGTGCCACGTTCCGAGGCGGGCAGCTCTGCGGACCCGGCTAGCTGCCCTGTCTCGTGGCTACGGCGGGCGGTGGGGGGGCGGGAGACTCAGTCCTGGGCTCTGCCGAAGCTGCGTGACCTTGGTGCTGTGCCACGCACTCACCCACCTCCTTTTTCCGTGGTCGCCTTCACCCAGGGTTGCGATGAGCTCTCCCCGCACCCCGGCGAGGCAGCAAACTTATATTGTCCCTGTTTTTCAGAAAGGGAAAGGAGGAATGAGGGTATGGAGTGATTTTCCCAAGGTCACACAGAGGTAGCAGCAGCATCATCACCAGCTTTGTGTCCCCAGTCCTACCTGATGTTGTGGCCACAGGGCCGCCAAGGCAGGCAAGCCACAAGTCATCAGAAAAGCCCATGGAGAGGAAATCATCCCCAGCAGGGCTGGCAGAGATGGAGGCTCGGGGGTCCCTCCCCTTCGGACCCAGTGCTCATGCAAGTGGGTTTAAAATAAAGCCTGTTGTGAAAGGTTAAGGGTGGTGTCCCGGGGAGAGGACCTGTGAGGACCGGTGCAAATTCCCCCTCGCTGATACAGCAGTGAGGGCTGGTGAGGGAGTAGCCCTGAGCATGGGCCATGCTCTGACAGGGGGGTTTGGCCAGTCAGGACCATTTTTTGGCAAGGTGAGTGAGAAGGGGAAGCAGGACCGGGACAAGCTGAGATATAACCTCCATGCTAACGCTCTTTGACAGCCCCCAGCATCCCACCAGCGCCCCGTGGGCAAAGCCCTCCAGCTCCCTCCTACTGCTGCCTGCTCCAGAGGGTCCCTGAGGAAACATTCAGGATGGTTGGCAAGTCAGAAATCCAATTTAATTTTGCCCCAGCGCTTGCTCTGGCAGCGGGCTGGCCTGCGCTGCCCAGCCTGTGCCATCCAGGGTGCCAGCAACCCCCTCCTCGTTAGGCTATGCTGGGCTCAGTGGTGCAGGGCTGCTGTTGTGGGCTGTAAGAGCAGCAGGACGATGCTGCACAATGATGATGAAAGACCCCAAAATAGGCCACGGTCCCTGCAACTTGCAAGGTGCCTGGAGAGCGGCTCAAGTCAGGTTTATCCCTGTGAGATGCAGAGGAAAGACAGCAGAGTGCTTAGGCAGAGGTAAAGCATCACCCCCAGCACAGCTCTGAGCCTTCACAGAACCTGGAAGGCTCCAATCCAAGAAGCCCCCTAACAGCTCCTCCACCTCCGCTCCCAAAAAGGGGCCAAACCCCCTGGCTGGGTCCTGGTCACTGCTCAGCTATAAAGCAGCTCAGTGCTTTGCGTCTCTCCTGCGCGTTCTTGCACCCTGAGCCGCTCTGCAAACCAGGCTCCTCTTCCTCTGCTGAGGTGGGTCTCCATCCTCACCCCCTCCCAGACAGCCCCACCAGCTGCAGGGGGGAAGGAGAGCAAAGCGAAGGTGACAACGGCGCTGCAGATGCTCTTTCCCAACCTATACCTCGCCAGGCACGCTCACCTCCTCCTCCGAGCCGGGGGAACTGGGCTCACCTGAGGTCTGGCAGGATCAAAACCAGCAGCGAGCGATAGGCTCAGCACCACGAGAAAGCAGCAATGGGTCTGGCAGCTATTTGGAGATGACAAACCAACCCACTCCAGCCCCTTCCCGTCTCACGGAGGCCACGGAGATTCCTGGCCGGCTGATGGAAACACTTTATTGATTTCTGCATTCAGCGTAGGAGAGATTTAATTGAAACGTGGAGGTTTCTAACCTCGGTGTCAGCCTCTCAGCAGGGCTTTGTGCAAAGCAGCCAAGGTTGTGCCATCCTCTTCCAAACGCTGTCTCCTGCTGGGAACATACATGTGGAAAACGGAGATTCCCTCCCAGAGAGGGACACGCTCACACAGGCACCGTGGCAGGATCCAAAAGCAGCCTTCATGGAGTGGGACCCATGTGCTGCTGCTGAATATGGCCTCATTCTTTTGGCATTTGTTGTCACATAAACCCCTCCTGGTTTGTATAGTACCCAGAGGCCAAATTAAGGCCTGACTCAAGTATAATTCAGCTAAAAGCAGAAATGTATTGAGCAGCGAAGCATGCAAATCTTTATTTGTGCCCAGCTGGGTTGGGGCCAGCCAGCAAACTCCCGGGAGAGGTACGAGCACTGGTGTCCAGTGGATGGCTGGGAAACTCCAGGGCTTGCTCACCCTCTCCGCCTCGGACAGGTTTCTCTCTTATTTCTCCAACGTTACATAGGTGTGGGCTGAGAAGAGCTAGAAAGGACCGTGGTACCCAGTTCTCCCCGGACATTCGGGTCCTGGATAAAACATCCCACAGCATTGACTCTGCCCTGGGTTGGCAGCGATAAAACCCAAGTCAAGGAATTGGTGAGACCTGAGCAAATCCTGCCCGGCTTCGGGACTCGGAGAGGGGGAGGTTTGGCAGCAGGGGACATTCTCCAAAGTAGAAATCCCCCTTCCCTTCCTCCTGCCCTAAGGAGCTCCTGAAAGCTGGGCTGGACACAGCGAGCGTCTCCGTGCTCCCTCAAAGGGCTCCGTCCTTCTTGACGGCATTTCCAGCCGTACATTTGGGCACCCACTCACGGAGGAATCAGCAATAGGGCTGGAGAGAGGGGGGCGAGAGGGGGCTGGCTATTAATATCCCTTTTGTACAGGGGAGTGGGCGGTCAGCAGGAAATAATTGCCTCTTTCCCAGACTGAAGAACCACCGGTTGGTCTTTCTGCTCTTTGAAATTCTCGGAGCTCAGTAAATAGCCCCGCTTCCCGCGCGGCCAGGGGGACGGCAGCGGCGGGCTCTGCTCCCTCCCACCCCCCTGCAGCTCCCTTCATTAAAACACTCGGGGAAGCCGAACGGAGCGCCAGCCCTTCCCACACACCCCATAAAGCTGACAAGCAATTACATCCACTGAAGGGAGCCGTGCTGGGAGAGCAAAGAAAGGCTCGGAAAGGCAGGGAAAGGAGATCTTTCTGTACCTGCGCTCGGGCGGCGGGCAGCAGTGCTTCGCCGAGAACATCCCGCAGGATCTTATGGGATGCTCCTTCCCCTTGCAGGTTGTGTCCTTCCATCTCCCGCATCCGCAGGGAAGGCTGTGGTGCAGGAACAAAGGGGTACTGGGATTTAAGGCTGATGCTCACTGCTTCCTGCAGGAAAGGGCACACAGCGTGCAGGTGGATAGCACTGAACGAGCCGCTTCGGAGCCTCGGCTGGCATGCTGCTCGCTGGGCCATGTCCGAGGGGCTCTGAAGCAGCTGAGCCTTTCCCAGCAGGAAAGGAGCTGCTTGCGGGAGAGGAACTAACTGCACTGGAAAATGCCATGAGTACAGCGTAGCCTTGCCCACGGAGGAAGCAACCGCGTTTCACTCCAGGCACTTCCAAGCAGCTGGAGTTTCCAGGACAGTTGAATTCAGAAGGAGCAGATTTGGAGGGGAGGCTGAGCCCCTTGGCTGGGGAGATAAATCCAGGAACAGGCTCTAATTCCAAACCTATAGCCTGACCACAGGACTCAGCTGGCAAAGGTGACCTCCAAGGGTGTGATATTTCCACAGATTCATCCTTTTGCTCTAAGCAAAAGTTTCCCCTGGCAGTTTGCTCGGCTAAAGGCAGCAAACCAGCTCTCACCCCCAGCCCCACCACAGGAGCTCATGGCAGAAGGTGCAAATTGAGGCTGGCTTCAAAAGGGAGAGACCCAGCAGCAAGGAGAGGGACCATGGCAGCAGAGCCAGGAGCTCTGAGCATCTCCCAGTGATGCCCTGGTGGCGTAGGTACTTCCCTGATCCTAGAGGCACCAGGCAAGACACCCTGGTGTCTCCTACATCCCCTTTGCTCACCCCACCACCTGACCAGCAACTCACCCATCGCAGGCGACAGCAGCAGTGGGATGGAGACAAAGCTGCTCCTCTCTCATCTTCCCTCCCTGTCCCATCCATGCTCCAGCTCCGATGGTGAAGTCAACATAAGGGGCAGGCAGGTGGTCTCCTCTTCCTCATGCCAGCAGCCGCTGTGCCGACAATGAAAAGCCAGGAGGAGTCAGCCCAAAGCTCTAAAGTGTGGAGGGTTTTTTTCCCCCTCTCTCTCCAATAAAAGTCCATTAATAATCAGCAAAGCGTTTAATGAGAGGCTACAAGGAGTTCTCAGCACTAAGAGGGGATTAAGGGTAATCTTCATCGCTCATGCCTCCTCGCTGCGTGGAGGCGGTTCTGACCCGCTCTTGCCAAAGGGGCCCAAGGTGGGCAGGAGCGAGGCAGGGCTGGGACACAGCCCAGGGGGACGTAGGACTGTGACTCTTCTCACCAAGGGTCCTTGTGGGAAGGAAACAAGTCGGGATTTAAGCATGATCAGTTTTGAAGCAGCCGTTCACATTCAAAAATCATCATGATTTCCTCTTAATCAATCAGGGCTGCCCCTTCGAGAGGGGGCTGCAGGTCCTGCTGGCATGGAAACGAGAGCATCTTCTCACCCGGGCACACAGCTCTCATTCAAATTTGGCCAAACGGCTCCTCTGCCAGTTTGCAGCGTGTGATTTGCTCCGGCGGCACCGCAGCCTCTGCGCTGGGGTGAAACCAGAAATCTTGTGCCATATGGGTCCCTTACAGACCGGGCAGGGGATGTGCTGTCCTCAGTGCCTCTGGAGCAAACACACATGAGAGAGGTTTGAAGCACAGCGTGCTCCTTGCTATGGCACCTGCAGCGGGGAAGGAGCAGCCCCCGGGGCCATCCCACCTCTGTGCCCACTCCTGGAGCACCAGTGGCTTCCTCGGCTGCCGCAGGCACAGAAGCAAAGTGTCCAGGAGTTGTCTAGGACTCCAGAGGGAACCAAAGGTTTGGATTTGGCACCTCGAGGCCCTGCTAGAGACGCTGACCCCCTACAGCCAGCTGGGAACCAGAAATTACATCTTCTCCACCTGCCCTCAGCCGGGCTGGCACTACAAAGAGCCGCAACTGGTCCAGGGAGCCAAAGCAGTGTGGAATATCTTGGAGCGGTGACTAGATTTTAGAAAGTCATGATCTCATCATGCATCTCCTGGGAGCGGGGAGAAGAGCATCCTCACAGATTAAAATTTTGGTTCCATATGATGCACTCAGCTCTGGGAGCAGGAGTCTCATTTTCCTGGCTTTGTATTTCTGTCAAACGCCATGCTTAATTCCCTTTTCATATCACTTTTATACTGGTTTGACATCACTGATTTATGTGTAGCTACTCCTAATCCGTGGTAGCGAAGGGAAAAGCACACTCAGATCTGCTGTCCCAGATCTCATGCTATTATCTGCTGACTTCAACTACCCTGTCCCTCTCCCAGGTGTTACTACAAAGGGGGTTTCCAGGCTGCTCTCCACCATCCACACCAGCCACCTTCTCCCCTGCCTCCATTCCGAGCCCTGTGTTGCAGCTTTGCCAAGTGCTCCCCTTCTGCCTCGCAGCCCTCCACCCCTCTCACCAATTCCCAGAGAGGTTGTTTGCTCTTCTCCAGCTCTGCTAGGTCTTCCCATCTCCCCCACGTTTTAGGTCATCAGGGAACTTAGACACTTTTTATGCTGTGCATCCCTCAAGGTCATGCATTTCAAAAGGGACTTGGGCACTACGTTCCCTTTTCCCAGCTTGAAGCTTTTTTCCCTGACATTCTGCTCTCTGTTCCTGTGGGGTTAATTCATCTCTTTTCAAAGGCCTCCTCAACGTAGGCTGGGCAAATCAGTGGGGCTCCTAAAAAAATGTAGCTCCTAAAAATATCCAGGAAAGACAACCATGCCGGGATTGAGCTGTACAGCTGTACTTGAAGAAGGGCGAAGTGCCTGGCTGCAGCTGGAGACTGTTTTGTCTCCCATCTCTCGACTCCGTCATGTCCTCTGTATGTTCTAGCAAATTCATCAGGCATGACTCACAGACCTTCCCTGTACGCATTCCCATCTGCTGACTGCCCCTTCCTAAAATTAGACCCTATTTTGGGTGGCACATGGTTCAGTCACGGGGGAAGGTGAGGAGCTGCAGACCCACGTCCCTTCCTTGTGTCACAGCAGGGAGCTGAGTCCAGAAGGGATGGGTGTCCAGGCTGGGAAGGGTGATCCATCTCCCCTGCTCAGCGTGTCCTTGGTCCTGCTGCTGCAGTGGAGGGTGAGGATGGTAAATGTTTCCGTTCTCCGAGAGCTGGCTGGAGACCCCCACCTTGTTTCATGAAGGCCAAACCCGGAGAGACGAGAATGCTCAGGGTCAATCCCAACTTCATCATCTACTCCACAGAGGAAAGAAACCTCCCACTATGGAATCCTGGAGGCCACGATTGCTTGCTGCTCCTCCTTCTCAAGTCCCAAATTCGTGGGAATTTAGCCACGCACATTTCAGTGACCTTTTTGCTCACTGAAGGACTCACTGGAATCAGTCTGGATCCCAGCGGCTTGTCCAGACATCCCGTGCCTGAGGGTCTCACTGGTGGGTGTGGGGCTCCCATCTGCTAGAAAGGGGAGCTTGGAAGGCTGGACTCTGGGTGTCGTTTGGGGAGGAGAGAAAGGAATAAGGTCATCGCTCTGCTAAGTGTAGAACAGCACTGACCTTCAGCTGGGGAGTTTTGTGCTCCCGTTATTTTCTCTGTTCCCGGTGGAACATTCACTGGGAGTGAAGTCAGTTGTTAGGAGACACTGACACTACAGCTAGAATATTTTCGGCCACATTCAGGCGGCTGGGACTGTCTATAAATCCAACAAGTGTTACTGGAGACGTGCACACACGCATCCTTCTTTTACTGTGAGCTCAGTCCCAGCCCCAGCAGGGCAGTGTTAGGAAGCAATAAAACTATTATTCTTTGATGGGAGTCAGGAAAAATGACTCCTCCTCACCCTGCTGACCTCCTGGGGCAGTCGGAGTCCTAACAGTCTCGTTAGCATTTACTGCCTTTGGGCTCGAGGCACAAGCTGGATCTTTGTGAATTAAATTTGACCAGTGGAGAGGGAACAGGAGTCCAACCTGCTGCATGGAGCACTGGAAGGACTGTGCCAAGCCTGGGAGGTGAAGATGGTGGAGATGCCTTGAGATGCCCAGAAGGGCTTTGCACTGTGCAGCTCCCTTGGGAAGAGGCTCCGGTGAGGGTGTGCTGTACATCGGAGCCCAGTTCACCTTGGCAAGGCAGCTACGCAGATCCACCTGCAGCTGGAAACTCTGCTGTGCTCTGGAGTTGGGAATAAACATGGACCCTCGAGCTACTGCTCTCATGGCCTGTCCTTTTCACGTTACACTGGTCCATCAGTGCCGCTGCAGCATATTCTGTTCTTCTAGCTGTAAGCGATGGTCACTGGATGTCCTCTGACCATCAAAGAGACAGCCCGTCAGCCACAAAACATGGATAAAAAAAATTCTGTCAAACTAACAGGGAAAAGCAACAGAAACACACCCATTTACTGCTCCCGAGTTTCAAACCTCCGGAGTGCTTGTCAAAGCGTTCAGTTTTCATACTTCCCAGGCAGATTTTGCATTTCCTGCCAGCTGTCACTGTCAGACTGTAATAGGAAACAGCAGAGAAAACGTGGTACGTGGCTGGGAGGGATGGGATGAACGAGCTACTCGGTGGTCTGCTGTGTTGTCAAAGAAACTGTTTCCAAGGGTCAGATATTTCTCATACGTCTAACGCAACTCATATTCTCAGCAGAGATCTCCTAGAGCCTCACTGGTGGTTGAGATGTGGAGTACCTGCAATTTCCAGGTCCCATGCCCAGAACGAACCGTGAATGAGGTCCTTTCCTCCTCCCTTCCTTGCCCTTGTCTCCTGGCTGTGACTTTGCCTCTGTAAAGGCTCTGCTCTCCCTCCTTGCAGACAGCCCGTCGGCTCCAGTCAATGTCACAGTCAAACACCTGAAAGCCAACTCGGCCGTTGTGACTTGGGATGTTCTGGAAGATGAAGTTGTCATTGGATTTGCTATTTCCCAACAGGTACGGTGCCTACAGTTCCCCAGTTTCAGTCATGTTCTTCTTCACCCCAGGTCCCCTCAGTTTCCAAATTCTCTCGCTGCAGTTTAAGCCCATTCCTTCTCGTCCTGTCCCTCGTGGTCCGGGAGGGGACTTGGCTTCCCGTCCTCTTTGCAGCGGCACTTCATGTATTGGTAGCTGCAGAGGGGAAAGGGTCTGATGGTCTCCACGTCCGTGGTGGACAGGGCAGGAAGCAGTGGTCTTAGATGACAGCAGTGCACACGGGAGGCCTCTCCACCACTCTGTGCTCTCCTCTCTCGGCTTCCAGAAGAAGGACGTGCGGATGCTGCGCTTCATCCAGGAGGTGAACACCACCACCCGCTCCTGTGCCCTCTGGGACCTAGAGGAGGACACTGAGTACATTGTGCATGTCCAGTCCATCAGCATCCAAGGCCAGAGCCCTGCCAGTGAGCCAGTCCTCTTCAAGACCCCCAGGGAAGCTGAGAAACTAGCCTCTAAAAATAAAGGCAAGTGTGGGTGAGTTCCTATGTGGCCCCTGGGACTCCCAGGCAGCGTAGGGCTCTGCAGAGAGTAGAGCAGTATCCTGTGCAATGAGAATAGCTGGGGCAAATGCACGCAGGGCTGAGCACCCTCTCCCAGCCCCACGTGGACAAGCGGGATGCCCTGAGTGGACCCAGCAAGGCTGACGGGTGCGCAAAGCGATAGGGAGGTACTGCCGAAGGCTCCTACTCATTTCTCCCGTTTCAGATGAGGTTTAACAGGCAAAGTGAGCAGGAGAAGGTTTCCAGGCAGGGAGTTGTGTGTCCAGCATCCTTGTAAGTGGAGAATGTCAGAGGAAATTCATGCGGAACTAGACCCTGGGATGGCACTGGGCACACCACCACTGTGCTCACAGGGCACTTGGGTGGATTCACTGAGCCTCCTGTGCTTGGATTCCAGGACAGCAGGGGAAAAAAAATATCCAGAGACTCCCACTTATCTTACATTTCAAATATTTCTGTCAAATCACAGAATCACAAAGGTTGAGGTTGGAAGGGACCTCTCGAGATCACCTAGTCCAAACCCCTGCTCAAGCAGGGTCAACTAGAGCAGGTGGTCCAGGATCACGTCCAGTTGGGTTTTGAATATCTCCATGGAGGAAATCAGGCAATTCCTCACTGCCAACTCCTTCACTTGTTCCTCTTAAGCCAAACCAGATTGTTGAAAGGTTTTCTGGCAGCAAGAATCCCTGCTCCTGCAAGGGCAAGGGAGTACAGGGGTCTGGGATACAAAGGGTTACCTGCCTGCTGACAACCCAGCCTGTTGCAGGGCTTTTGGCCATGGCTCCTAGGATGTTGTGAGTTCTTGACTCTTTCTGCTAAAATGATTTGGTGTCTGTAAATACTGAATTGCTGTTCATCTGAAAGCACTAAGAGGAGCACTGCTTCCCTCCCTGGAGGCCTGAACTGTAATCTTCTTAGTGCTTTGAAGCCAAGGAGGCGCGTTAACGCCCTGCAAAAAGGCTCTACTCATTTCTGAATCCCACAGCTCCACTGAAAAACACCGTGCCAGGCTCCACGCTCCTGAGCTGGGAGAGGAACTGCTGAAGCGTGCGAGGCTTTGTGACAGGCGCAGATGGCACTGACAGAGACCACAGGCAGAGCAGAGCGAGCCGCCGCGGGGCCAGAGAACGTGGATTTACCCCACGGCAGCTCCTCGCTGGTAACCGCCTGTTGGTCCTGTCTGACTGCTCCTCCCTCGCCCCATCTCCTCCAGGTTGGCCGGGGCAGTTGCTGCAGAGCAGCTGATGCTCTGCAAAGTTCAAGGTGCAGCTCGTGCTGCCGGCACGACTCTCCCGGCTAACTCCGACCCGGACAGACTGACGACTCGAGTCAAGGCGGTTTGGTTTCACCATCTCTCTTTCCCCTTGTGCAGATGAGGTGACGATGAAGGAGATGGCGAAGAAAAACCAACAGCTGCGAGCGGGGGAAATTCTCATCATTGTTGTGGTGTTGTTTATGTGGGCAGGTCAGTTCAATCTTTCTGTCAAAAGCAAGTAATACCCCTCAGTGGACCCAGCAGGCATCGCTGGCTTGCTTGGTTTGCACGTGTAATCATGTAAGACCTGAAAAGAAACCCTTCCTCCCATAAAGAGTGCTGTGTGTTCAGCTGTAAGGGCACCTCAGGTCCCTCTGCAGCATCGCAGGTTGGGCAGTGCCAAAAGCAGGTGAATCAGTGGTCTGATCTGGCCCAGCAGGAAGGAGATAATGGACGTGATGAACCAATTGCCTAATTCACCATGGCTAATCCTGTAATCTCAATTTTTCCAGAATGCGCTGACGATAATGCCCTCAGCCATCTAACAGGATGCCTCGAGCCCTTCAAACGATACAGGTCACTGTAATTATCCGGCTATTATATGACTCCAACTTTCATGCAAAGTAGAAATGTAAAAGTCTCACTCTCAACACCCACTATTATATACACACTAAACCCCACTTCAAACTCAATTAAAATAATGGAAGCATTGAAAGAACAAATGGCCCCAAACATCAAAACGCGAATAAACCCAGATCCTCTCAACATCCACTATTAAAATACAAAGAATGGTATTTAAGAGGAAGAGGAGGGACATTAGCAATATTAACCGAAAGGAAGGAAACATCTACAGGAGTACGGGATGGTGGGAGGAGGAAGGTGACTAGCATTAGCTGAAAGCTGCTGTGCAGAAGGGTCCCTTGGAGCCAAACTTTTGGCTGTGGGATGCGGTGGGCATAGCCAGGCACATGCACTAACACAGCATCAGACAAACGTGCTCCTTCCATATGAAGATCCCTCACTGTGCCTTTCTGTAATACGTACAAATATATTAATTAAACTTCCAAAGAGAACCAAGAGTTTTCTGACATGAGTTTGAGACCACGTTTCAATAGACCTTGCAGCAAATTGTACCTAGGACAGATCTTGCTCGTACGTTTTAAACTAGCAAATGGGGAGAGGGAAATGCCTCCGAGTCCTGCTCCATCAGCTTAGCACGTCTGAAGCGGCGGCAGCCAACCCTTCAGCTTGTTCAGTTTGGAAATTACATGCATGAGTTAATGGGAAATAAAGTTTGCACGTGTTGGTTTCCTATTTGGAGCCCCAGTCTCCCCTGGCTGCCAGTCAGCTGCTGCTTCTGCTGCCACATAAAACATTAATGAAACCAGATTTGCTCCCTGCGAGTCACAGAGCACGTTGCCCAAGGGGGAATGCTTCAGGTGACCCAAGGAAATGGGCAGGCCAGGAAATTAGTGCTATGGTAAATCTATGATCCATAAAAGACAGCCTTTGCCACTCCGTGTTTAGTTTTCTTGTCCCAGTCAAACCACTTCTCTCCACATGGAGCGTGTACACAGTTGCACGGAGAATTTTCCTCGGTCAGAAGGGAAACCCACCGCAGCAGCACTGAGTGGTTGATGACTTCGACAGCTTGTAGTTTCAGGGGAGACCTGCAAAGGGGATGGTCTGTCATCTCTGCTGCTCTAAACTGTAACAATCCTGAATTCACAGAATCACAGACTGGTTTGGGTTGGAAAGGACCTGAAAGACCATCCAGTTCCAACCCCCCTGCCATGGGCAGGGACACCCTCCACCACACCAGGTTGCTCAAAGCCTCATCCAACCTGGCCTTGAACACTTCCAGGGATGGGGCAGCCACAGCTTGTCTGGGCAACCTGGTCCAGTGCCTCAGCACCCTCAGAGGGAAGAATTTCTTCCTTAGATCCCATCGAAATCTGCCCTCTTTCAGTGTAAAGCCATTGCCCCTTGTCCTATCACTCCACACTCTTGTACTGACAGGACAAGGGGCAACAGCTTTAAAATAATAGGGGTTGCACCAGTTTACTCCAACAGAGGATTTGGCTCATTTATACTAGATTCTGCTGAGATGAGATCCCTCCAGGGAGAGATAGGCAGAGAAAACCAGTCACTGATCTGAGATCTGTCCCAAAAGAGGGGGATGGAGGGATTGACTGTGTCCTGTACAGCGCTGCAAAGTTTCTTACAAGTGAATCCAGGTGACACAGAATCAGATCCATGTATGATTTTTTTTTTTTTTTCCCAGGAAAGTCCTGAGTTTACCACACATTATTTGTGTTTCCAGAGACTGGACAGCAATTATTGCTAAAGTCGATAACTGAATAAAAACCGAAACTGAATGACAAGGTTTACAATCCCCCTAGTCCATGATCTTGTCAGCATTTATGTCAAAGTTTTAGCTGCCCACATTCAAATTTAAATGCCCTGCCAGTAAAAACAATCGTGAATAATTACATGAAGTGACTGAACAACTGATTCATCTCCCACTGCAGTATAATCTAAAACTCAGATCAACAAAGAGTTTGCTAATACCACAATTTCCCTTCGAAACAGATGACTTACTTACATTTAAAAAGGAAAGTGGCTGGAGGGAAAATCTCTCTACATCTAGTGGGTTCTTTACAAACTCTCAATACACAAAAACCTCTTTCCAGCTCTTAACCCAGCCTGGCCATAACCTGAACACGACGATGTTTTAACAGACGCAAACTGGAACCAGTGTGTGCCCAGGGCTCTGAACTGAGACAAGACCTAAGCTCTTGTGCTGTCTTTCTGGTGGTGCTCACAGCACTTTGCTTCTCTGCGCCTCAGTTTTACCACGGGAAATGGCAGGAGGTGTGGCAGATGTTAACCTCTCCTCCCAGGATCAGCCGTTTGTTCACATACATGGAAGAATTTGGCCCGTGTATTTATCAGTAACACCTGGGCACAGCTGCTGTAACACTATCTCGCTTTATAAACCAGTTTGGGTTGATCTGGTGAAAGCTTTACACGTGTTTTGCTGTTAGGGGAGCTGGAACACTTTTTTGTAAGGGAGAGGCAGCACCTGCCTGGGTCTACTGAACCTCTGCGTTTGGTATCTGCAGGCAGAGATGCTATTTGGTCAAAGTGTCATCTAAAAGCATCCGAGAAAGACATTTGCAGTCTTCTTGTGTCAGGGCTGCCCCTGCTTTTCTCTTCGTGTGTCTGAGTGTGGGGGAGGAAATTTCCACTGGCAGCTTTTGCTGCCGTCAGTGCGGCGTGTTTGCAGATGTTGTCCTGCTGCTCGAAAGGCCCCGCTGCATCACATGCAGGCAGGTGTGGTACCTGCCTCCCATCCACCAGCCCCAGCTCCTTCTCTTCACCCCAGAGGAGAAAGATCAGAGGACAGATTTTCACTAACCAGAAATTCCAGGAGCTCCTGTCTTTTTGCAAAGCGAAGATCCCATTCAGCTGCACGGGTAGTGTTGATCCCTATCCAAACACAGGGCTTAAAATGCTTGTCCCATCTAATGACAGGGAAGTTGGAATATAATTAATCTTCTGTTCTTCTGTCTAACTAGTTTAGTATGGAATTAGGCCCCGAGAAGGAAACAGCCAGAGGGCTGACTAGCTAGAAAATGATCCTTAGGAGCAATTGGGAATGCTGCTGAGATCTCTACCAGAAGGCACAAAGCCGGCTGGCAAGCAAGGGATCTCTGATCTCTGCAGGCTCCAGGGGCTGAACTCATTTGTGTGATCACTAATGCTTTTTCCTGTTAGGGGTGATCGCCCTGTTTTGCAGACAGTACGATATCATCAAAGATAACGAGCCAAATAACAGCAAGGAGAAAGTCAAGAGCGCCTCGGAGAACAGCACTCCCGAGCACCAGAGCGGAGGGCTCCTCCGCAGCAAGGTGAGATGCTGCTGGTGTGCAGTGGGGGACTGGGCAGGCAATCATCTTCCAGCTGGGCCCCTGCTAAATTACCCAAAAAGCAGCTTGTGTTAAACATCCTCCCTCCAGCTGGGCTGTGGATAGGGAACATCCCTTGGCATCCACGCACGCCAGCACCGCAGCTCCGTTAGTGGTCTGAGCCTCCCAGGGGCACTGGGACAGCAGCACTTCACTCCCACCTCTAGACTAACCTGCATGTCCATCAGCAAAACAGATTTCGATCCGTATTTCTGAAATAGCTGAACATCTCTGGAAGAAAAATGCACTGAGTGTTGCTGCAGTCCCTGAGCTCTTCTACCCCTGCAGCAGCCCTTAAGTGACGCGTGGTAAAGGGGATAATTACTCTTGCAATTAACTGAGGAGCTGATCAGCAGGAGCATGGCTGGTAATACGCACGATGTTAAAGGTATGCCATATCCATAACGTAGGCAGATATAAGTTATACCAACTTATTTCAATTAATTTAACTTTCTGGTGTTTCTGTTCACAATTTGCACACTGCCACATCCCCACCACTTCACATTTACTTACTGTTTGAAATAGTCCACTGATTCATGCTCATTCAGAAGCAGACAGCGACGAACTGCGCAACCCTAATGCCTCAACTCTGACCCTTCTTCATCATCCTGATGTGATGGGAACAAAACTTTTACAAAAACAAATATTGACCAGCATACTGCGCTGATCTCTGATGTGGGGTTTTTCCTCTCTAGTGATTCCTGTACATCCTTTCTTCCTTTGTCTCCTCTTCTCTTCTAGTTTCCAAAAAACAAGCCCTCAGTGAACATCATCGAGGCGTGACAGCCTGCCATCGGGTAGATAGACTCCATCCCTCACTCTCACTTTCTGCCTCTGAGCCTTGATGACCAGGGAGGTGAAATATTGTTGGAGCAATTTGGAAAGAGACTTAGTGATTGTCACTTGCTGGCATACACCTCCTCGTCTGGGTTCTGCAAAACATCTGGCCAGAAAGAAAAATCCTGCAAAAAACCCTGAAACCCAAACAATTACGATGGAAAAGCGTCAGCGAGAGAGATGCTGCCGGTGAGCCAGTACCGGACTCGTGAATCACCTGGGCTGGAGCAACTTCTCACGCACTCCTCTCTGCCCTCGCACTCCGTCTTCTGGAACGATTTTCCCACCTTTGGAAACGTCCAAGGTTTTGTTGTATCTTTATTTTGTCTCACTGTCACTACATCTTGGCAGTATTAACGTGAGCTCAGGCGTCCGTCACTGTCACTCCTCTCCAGGCAAGAAAGGAGGAAAGCTCATCGCAGACACGACCAGCAGCCAGGTCTGGGCTGCTGCGTGCTCTCGGCTTGCTTCGTTCCATTGATGTGTGTTGTGTAACACGTCTTGCAGGTGGGTTTTTAAAACAAAAAAAAAAAAAAAAGAAAAAAGAGGCATACCCCAGTTTCCATTCCCACTGCGAGAACTTCCCTGGTTGTTCTCCAGTGAGGCTGCACCGTTGCTGTCTCTCCTGTCTCACACTGGTGCTCTTCAGCTCAGATAATCGGGGCACGCTGATCACTGAGGCACAGACCAATATGAGGGGACACCAGAAGCCGTTATTTAGCTTCCAGGATAATTACAACCATTTTCTTCGTGGTATTTTCAGCTGGGCCTGAGTCCACCACCAGTGTGACGGAAGGTCCGTAAAAACATAGCCAGTCAGCAAAAAAAAAAAAAAAAAAGAAAAAAAGAAAAAAACTCATGATACCAGTTGCTATGCAAGGTCTCCAGTGGCAATAGCTATTTATTGCGAAAGGCTCTTGCCCAAGGGACCTTTTTCTGAGTGCTTAAGTTCTTAAATTGCTTCTTTTAGGAGGGTTCCTGTGGGAAGGTCTGGTTCTCCTTACATGTCCTGTCTGCACTATTTTTGTGACGTTGTAATGCCAGGTATCTGCTGGAGTCAGTCCTCCACAAAGGGAGGGTGATGAATGGGAAAGAGGTTGGGGTTCTCCTCTCTCTCTTATTAAGTGCTTGATGTTTGTAAGCTGACAGGATCCCTGGGATTGCTGGTGCTCTGGAAGCTGGTAGATGCCAAGTCCATCATGTGGAAAAGATCTACTCTTTGTAGTGTGCCATGGGGTATCTGTATTTATTTAATTACTCCACAAGACCACTCTACATGCACTAGGGGATGAGGCAAGATCCTACTTGTTCCATGAAAGGAACCAAGACAGGTTGGCCTGAGTAGGGTTTGAATGTTGTTACAACAAACCTGCACTCAGATGAGCCTGGTTTGAAAATCCCTGCTAAGAAAACAGGCTGGCAGTAACAGAGCTCAGCTCGCTCTCCTCTTCCACTGTCACCAGCCTTGCCAAAATAGTTGATTTGGGAGAAAGGCATTAGGAAGTCTCCTTGCAGATGTGTTGGTGAACAAGCAAGGGCTTCCCTTGTGCCAGTTTCAGAAAACAGGCCAACCCCAAAGGTCTCTTCAGTGGATCCTTTGCCAGAACATACTCCATCATCAAGAGGGAGAGGCCAACACCTCTGATACAGACAGAGCAATAAACATTTTATAATGTACAATAAAAGATTAAAGGCATCTCTTGTGTTCTTGTAACGTCTGAATTTAGTAATATTTCATCTTCGCCTGCTTCGAGCAGAACACGCACACTAGAGCAGGGGGACTTTCCCTGTATTTCCCAGGGACCACAGCATAAAACATTCTCTCAGTGTCTGGGTGTAGAACACCAAGAAAGGTTCACCAGAGTTCACTCTGGCTGCAGGACGAGGGGGGAAAAAACCTTGCAACATAAATAGCACTACAGCCATATCTAGCAAGGTTCTTCAGACATGTCTGTTATCTCCCAAGACAGAAATGTCATTTGGAATCCATACCCCTATAAAGGGAGACTGAGGACAGATGGCACAGCACGTGCAAAGCGATAAGGGAGATGCTCTCTCATAATCCCAGAGCAGCCAGCGGAGCAAGGAGCCCTCAGAAGCCTGCGAGGGAGGAAATCCAGCCTGGTAACTCGGCAGGTTTGGGGGGTGGGGGGTCATGGGTCTGTTTTCAAAAACAGTTGTCCCTGGGAATTCAGACCATGTCGCCTCTTTTACAGGAGCTGTTGTTGTTCCTTACTGATGGGTTTAAACGATTTCTCTCCTAACAGAGACATGCTCGCTCATTGTCTGGTAGAAAAGAATTAAAATGTAAAGTGTTTGCACAGAGTTCAGTGTTCACACCGTGATGTGGCAGGAGGTAAAAGGGTTATCATCATGTTCCATAACTGCAGGCTTTAGAAGTACGGTAATAATGCTGTTAGTGAGAAGAAACAAATGTAGGCTGGCAGCAACTCAACACACCAGAGAGAGACTCCGAGCTATCCAATTCCAGCGATTCTCTTGAAGGAAACGTTCTCAGCTTCTCTGAATTGGAGTGATGTAATAGATCCACACTTTAGGAAAAGGTGTTTCGCGTTACAGGAGAAGAAAGTTACTAAAGATTCTACTTTTCTGAGGGTCATAAGCATCAAAGCTTTTAACTCCTGTTTCAGTATCAAATTCCACTGTAACCCATGAGCACCAGATGCCATTAAGGCTCTGGACCTGCACGACTTCAGGGCTAATTGCATCTTTAGAAAAGACACCTCATTCTCATCAACAGCTGCCAAAAGATGCTCCTGAGGAGTTTTACAGTCAATAAAGGGAAGAGATCAAGAAAAAAAACCCCAAGACAGCACTGCAGAAAATCATGTTGGGCCACACGAGAACACACCCTGAAGGCTGCCCACGTTTCCCCGCATGTTTTTGCCTGACTGCTGATTTTGGCTGGTTACGGGAAGCAGGGGCTTGGAAAGGGAGCTTCCAATGAATGCTAAAAAGCAGCAAGTGGGAGTGGGCTGGCACGACAGGGATCCCAGAGAGCCCTGCCAGAGCCGATTCCCCGTCCGTGTCAAAAAGCAAAGGAAAGGAGCCCTCCAGCCGGCTCTGCCAACGCCGCGCAGCTCCCGAGGACTAATCCCATGGATTTCCAAGAATCAGCTGAGCAGAGACTATGGGCACAATAAGGAGCATGAAGCCACAAACAGAACCCTTTGCCAACACACGCCGCACGTGTTCAAAGTTAAGCACCACTTGCCTTCACCCTTTCAAGCACTGTAATGTTGTGCCTACAAGTACAATTTAGCCAATATATTCCTCCCCCACGAGTTTAGCAAAGCGGAGCTGCAGGAGGTGGTGTGGAGCAAACAATCCTGCACAGCGTGTCCTTCCAACTCACAACACACAGCCACACACTTCTCACCACCTCCCTCCGTACAACAGGCAGCAGCACAAGCTCTGTTCTCCGTCTCCTCGGAGGAAAAGGGGAACATTAGGCATTTTATTCCCTGACAGTTCAATAGCATCAGAGGAGGAAACACCTACACGACAGAACGTGTTAGTGTAATCTCAGCTGGTAATGACTTTCTGGAGGAGATGTGAATGGAGAGGAACAGACTGCTAACGCCAGTGTTTGCCAAAGACGCTAAAGGTTACATCACTCACAAGCGTATGTCACAGCTGCACATCCATTTCGCTGACAAAAATATGGCAATTCATTGACTGAGTAGTCAGACTTCACTTCCCAAGGAGAGAGCTGAAGATGATACCATATGTTACACCACATGCAATTTCCCCAGGTTTGCAGAAAAGCTTCCTAACACGTAACGAGCTATTACTGGCTGGTCTGCGAGCAGAAGCTCCGCTGACCAAATTCAATCAGCTTTCTAGCATTTGTTAAAAAGCTGTATGAACAACACTCTTGTTATGCTAAAATATCTTCTGTTTCCTCCACAAATGTGGTGTCTATTAAATAATCTGATGACCTTATAGATTAAAATGATTATGTTCCTTCTTGTTAGCGCTTTAAGCCCACGCGTCTCGAGGAAAGCGAGCTGGGCTCTTTTTCAGCTCGTGCACCAGCATTAATTTTGTTTAACTAAGTTCCAAATGAAGAATCTTTATTATTAGCGACAGAGCCAGGAAAGACACAGCTTGAATTTTAGATCCCAGATGGAGTCAGCAGAGTTGGCAGCCAGAAAAGCCATCTTTTTGCCTGCATCCTGAACGCACTGGATGCGGGGTCCTTGAGTGGCAATAATGACACAGCCCCACGATGCCATTTGACACTTTCCAGCACATCGTTGTCCTTTTTAACCGACAAAAAAAACCCCACCAAATTTAGTGCCACCAACTTCTAAATATAACCTATTTGTACCATCCAGACCTGTTCTGCGGAGGATGCAACCAGCATAGTACTGGGCATCCTCTCAAGTCAAAGGGAGAATATTATCCACTATTGTTTTACATTTCAGGACACAATTTCTTCCTCCCATTTAGAATTACCTTACAGGACAAAAGTAGGGAAGAGTTTGTTAGTTTTCGAGAAGACAGCAGAAAAGCCACGCAGTAGTTTCATTTCAGTCTCATTGTTTTCCAGCTGCTGCTGTTAGAGTGCAATACTTTGGCAAATGTTACTAAATTTTTAATCATTAAGACATTTCATCGCAGAGCTCACGCAGGGCTTGCACCAAGCAGTCTCTTCCAGCCTTATCTGATGTTGCTGGACTCTACTACAGCAAAAATCATCAACACAGCCCTTGGCTGCACTCTAGCAGCAAACATGCAGCACATCCTTCCACGAAAGCTTAACACACAACCCCTCCCTCCTTGCAGTGCCTCTACCGTTCAGCACATACTAATCACAGTTGTGATGTCAAAGAATGAAATCTCCAGCAACAAGGCTGCCCAGAAGCCTCAAGCCTTTACGAAGCACAGAGCTGCTCCACGGTGTTCATTCATGTGAGATTTACATTCACAAAGAGCACAAAACACACGTTCAGGAGGAGGCACTCCTGCCCCAGGTCCTCCAGCACAGGGAAACTGGTCTTAGACACGGCACATGTACAGACACCATCATCTTGCTGTCATGGTAAGGTGCTGCCTGTTCAGAGTAATTTCATTTTCTCAGCATGGCTGAACTGGCAGCAGAATGCCTGCTTTAAGAGAAGAATAATATAAATAACATCCTGACTGCTCTGCATCACTTAATAATGATCTCTTGAAGAGATATAACAAAACCAAGACAGCTAGCATGGAAATCTCCGAGCACATGAAAGGCAACACTTCAGGACGCACAGCAAAGGGAGCAGAGTGCCTGTGCTCTTCCTACCACTCTGCTCCTGCTCCGTTTCACCGCTGTCGGTCCGCGGCGCCCACCGATCCCTGGCTGAGACAGAGCTTCCCTGTCCCAGCAGGATGGGAGTGCAGCAGCTGCCGCCAGGCCTGCGTTACTTCTGGACCTTCAAAGAGCCAGCGTGGGCAGTTTAATACCAGATAAACCCTCCAAGCAGGCAAGTTCGGCTGCTTTTGCAAGGTGGGGGGAGGGAGAGGCTCCGCAGGCAGATTCCTGCTCTCTCACTTGCCTCTTCAACATGGCAAGACAAGGGAATCCGAAGCAAACTTCTTCCTTCCCTTATTACGCATATATCAGGAGCAGGTGGACTTCACAGATATGACAACCACCTGGACAGCAATGAAACTGCCCTCAGGACCACAAGTGCATTATTATTTTTTCAGAATATTTCCTATAATATTCATTATTCCTTTTATTCAGTTTAGTACGTGGGATTCCCTGGTTTAAAAGGCATCAGCCAGCATGTCCTAATAACTCCCCCACACCCAGTCAATGGCTGCTTTCTCTTTCTAGGCACAGCTCTCTGCGAGTAAAATCTACAGCCCTAAAAGTCCCAAGAAAGGCCATGCTGGCACTAAGATCATGTATTAACTGGAGAAGACCAGTTACTGGCGCAAAGCCCTAACGCTGGGCAGGTACCACCACCTATGGCTCTACAGTCCATCAGGATATCCCCCACCCCACGGAACTGCTGTATTCGGATTACTTTAATGGGGGCAGTGTTATCTAGGAGTTAGTGCAGTCAGGCAATGCCAGGCTCTGTTCCAAGCTCCGCTGCTTATCCTTTGGACAAATTATTCCGACGCTCTGCGCCTCAAGTCACTGCACATCTAGGACACTGACAAACTTTGTCCACTTTTTAAAGCCACTTCTTCCCATCCCGCTCCGGATTTGAAAGGTGCTAAGGAAGGGCAAAATGATAAAATATATGAACCACAACACTGAAAAACATTAGTGCTGTACCTAAATTTTATTTCTGTAAGATCACATTAGCCAAAAGCGTCACCAAAACAGTTCAAGTTACTGTAATAAAAACACAGTACAGTTTCCTCATGAATAAACCTCATTTGCTCTCTGAATTCCACCTATGAACACCTGAAGGGCTCACAAGGCCTGTGTAGGCTCTGCTGCACCCCCAGGGAAGAGCATTTTGCAGAAGATCAACCTAGCTCTGTTTTACAAATCCTCCAAACAATCTGAAGCTCCTACGCTCTGTAAGGGAAGGAGATGGAGGCAGCACAGAGACCAGTAGTCGCTGTGGGACTGTGGCTTGAATGAACAGGAGGTCACACCCTTGTAGGCACTAGAGAAAGCGGCCAAGTGAAAGGGGAGAACCTCACAATAACCCAGCAGGAAAGGAAACTACATCTAACAGGTGCAAAATATTTATAAACTGAAGTGCAAACCTCATGGAACATCTACAAGAAAAGTTACAAATGAAAGCACAATCAAAAACACTCAAAGGAGGAGGCAAACTTTTCAGGGATAGGAAGATCAACAAAACAAGACAAGACATACCCAAACCAGCAAAAATCGACAGCTGCTCCCCAGTTTACAATAAACAAACACAACGTTGTCTTTGCCAAATGGAGGGGGACATTGGCCATAAGCTTTTTGTACAATTTAAAACCTTCATGTTATTGAAACGGAGCCCAATCACTGAGGAGATTTAATGCCAAGGTTTAGGATCAAGCTTTAAAGGAAAGTGTTTCCCCTTCAAAGCACATTTTCCAGTCTACATCTTTGAAATATCACACCCGCACATCCGACATGCAGTCTTGCCTCTTGAACACCAACCACATTTGCTACTCACTCCCTGAGGTTGTTTGCAGTTCAAAGGATAACACTGTTAAAAACACAGAAGTAACGTCCAAAGCAGATCACATTTAAATTGCACTTCAAAAACAGTTCCTGAAGTTTCCAAAATGCAAAAGCTTCCATTGACCTTATCAAAAACAGATGACAAAACGACTTATGAAAACACAAACCACTCAAAATCAGAACAATTAACAACTCTAAATGCAGAGTAAGAACGAGCACAGTCCCTCAGCAGCAAAACCAAACATTAGTAAAGGCTGCGACTGGGCTACGCTGGAAGTGGTCAGGAACGCTCTGGAAATGGTGGTGTTTGGCCAAGCTCTTGCTCCCCCACAGCTGTACTTCTGGGCAGGTCTCTTGTTGGATCTCAGGTGATTTCTGCGAAAATAAGTAAAACAGTTAAACACAAGAGAAGCAAACATATGAGAAGCTGGAACAGCACCCTCACTGAAAATGCCTTCCACTCCTTGGGGCTTGCAGTTGGTACCTGGTTTTCTTGTTACCAAGTTTTAAAAGGGAAACTGCATTCCAAGAAGGCACCTTGGCAAGAAATAACACAAAAGTTTGAAGTCTGTACTTTCAGAAACGCTGCTTTGGACTTTGTTACCTCCTTTGCAACACTCCTTCTCTCTGGCCCAGCAGAGAAGGCTGAAGGCTCCACTACACACCAGTTTAAAAAGAGGTAAATTTTCCCTACAAAGTGCTGTACACATGTTAAATACTCATTTGCTGCATCTAAGCATATTCTGAAACAACAAGACAAAACCTCACCAACTTTAAGCAGTCAAAGGAGCAAGATTAAACAACAAATTGCATTTCAACAAGCTTGGTTATCTCCAGCCTCAGCATCACAAAGCTTTTCCACATCATTAGAGGCTGCTTTGACCCTTCTGCATTTTGAAAAAAGCCAACTCTGCTGTCTTGGTTTTTTTTTTCCCCCTCATTTGTGCAGAGGCATCAGCATAACTCAAGAAATAGCAGTTATAAACTGCAGATCCATCTGAAGGAGCATGAACAACCACAGGGGTCGCTCCTGGAAAAACACTATGGAGACAGTTGGTCTGGAGAAGGAGCATCTGGCTGGCACGGGGTGTCACATCCACTACACAGAGAGTTTCCTTTCTACACCAGTTGCTCAGCAAGAGCAGCCAGTGACCAGATAGGTCTCAAGTCAGCAAAGCAACTTGTTCATGCCAGCAGCTGGGGAGAGATACCTGTGTTACACTTGACGTATATTTATCTCAAAGTTCAGGAAAGCTGTTATGGCTGGATCATACAGGTCAGAAAAAGTCAGGGTTACATGGGTCACAGAGCACCAAACTTTTAGTCCTTACTCGAGCGCTCCACTACTGCTGATCTTGCAGCCAGTGCTATCTGTGGACACAGAACAAGCCCCTCTGTTCAAAAGAGCAGATCTGAAGGCCCCACAGAGTGAATCCTTGGCAAGAGACGGTTCAGCAGAATGCAAAACTCCTTGAATTCGTGTCACAAAATGTGAAACAACCAGTAACTGCAACCTGGATGTAGCGTTTGCCCTTCTGCTGGCTCGGAACAGGTACTGAAGCTCAGTGAAAGGCAGTTCCTTGAAACACTGCCCCTGCTGAAGCCCACGGTACAGAACGGTGCGTGTCCTTGCCTGGTGGAAACTCAAAGGTTTTTCCATCCTGCCACTGCAGTCATGGGATTAACGGGAATCACGGCTCTGCCTAACACCACTTCCTTTCCAGGGAACAGAGCGTCTCTTCAGTAAATCCAGGTCTCCTTCATAAACTGCAATATCAGCCTTTATTTACCCAAAGGAATAACTTCCTTTCAATAAAAGATACTTCTGGAAGAGACGTCAGAAGCGTTCTTGAAAAACCCCTGTTTCTGGGCTGCATTTAGGAAGAAGGGAGGAAAGCCAAGACAGCTAACAGAAGGCAAACTCTCTCCGTCACTCAACAGCTCACACTGTCTGCAATCAGCTGATGCAAGACGTGTGTGTGACGAGAAGAAACCACAACTTTTCCCAAATCCTCAGCCTTCCTGCAGACAAGTCCCCCTCTTCCCTTGCCATTCTGATTCGCAGTCAGAACGGGTCACAGACACTGGGGGGTCGTTTCCTACTGCCAGGGGTGCACCTTCACCCCTGCACCCGAGGGAAGACAAGAACTTGTGCAAACTACCACCATGACTCACAAGTACTTCACGCCAGGACAAGGTTTGAGCTCCTCTACAAGAGGCAAAGTCACAGGAGCAGAATAATCCCACCAGGTGTTGGAGAGAGCTGTTACCAGTGCCTCATGTAACCAAGCCAGGGCTCAAGATGGGAATCCTCGTGGCCAGTACACATGAGGAAAGGGGATAATGACACCCTAGACAAAGTGAACTGCCATGGAACAGAACTTAAAACATTTAGATTCCTTTCTCCTCAGGCACAGTCCGTCCCCCATCCTTCCACAACAGCTGAGACCAAACTGCAGATTTAGGCTGAGATTTTCAGGGAAGTTCCACTTGTTTACAACCCAGGAGCTCTGATTATCTCAGCAGAAGCGCCTGCAAACTGAAGCCATGGGGTGTGCCACTAGAGAAGCCCCTGGACCAGTCATATAGTCTGGGGAGTCTCATCCTTTGCTAGAAACGAGTAACTCCTCCCAAACTAACCTAACCTCCTCGCAGCCTGCTTTAGCAGTTCCTACTCCATCCCCTACTCCAAACCCCACCTCACACCCCTCTTGAAATTTAGGGTTTGTAGGTGGATTTCATTTGCTTTGAAGTGGAGCCTCTCTCCCACGCTTAGCCATAAATGTAATTCCCCTTTATGTCAGCACAGCCCAAGTCCTGTACCTTCCCTGCATGCTTTCCATTCAAGCAAAATGAGTTTGGGCAGGTAAGAACTGTTTAAAGTCTTCTCCTCAGCCAGCTCAGTACCAATCAACAGACCAGCATCAAGGCAGACTCTGCTAGCACAGCATTCATTTGTATTTCACAGGTTTGTTTCTCCATATGTTGCCTTATACTATTCTCCCTTTCCATCACCTTAGACCTGGTATGTCTGGTTTTTAAGGATATTTATCTTTGTTATTACAGTAAGACCAGATGGTCTGTGACTCTTTATAAGGTATTTCCTTCTCTCCTTTTGATTCAAGAGGGATCCAAGAAAATAATTGATCAGGTTTCTCCCAGGTTGTAATAAGCCTGGTAAAACTGCTAAGCATCATAAACCTCTACCAAAGACACCAAGCCTGAAGGAGAGCTCCTGGTGGAGTCCTGCTAGCAGAAGCACTCAGAGAAAGCAGTGGCTGGAGGTCAGACAGGAGCTAGCACAGCTTCCCAGGTACCCGGAGATGTGACTCTGCCAGAGTGATGCTGCTCCAAACAACAGGAGAACAATTGTCTGAGCAGCAGGTGGTGGAAGCACTATCCCATATGCACAATTGCAATGTTAATGGCCTGTGAAAGCAGATCTCCCGAAGTACAGATGTTTGGGTGGAAATCAAGAGATGGCTATGTTTGGAGAGGGAAATGCTTTTTCTGTTAAGTTTGCCCTTCCCCTGCCCATTTAAAAACAGGTCTATCCAGCCACGTACACTGCTGAGGACAAGACTAAGCAGCAGAGCACTAACAGCCAGTGCCAAGAGTCAGTTACAAAAGCAGGAGCCTCATTACTTCCGTGGACTGACACAGAATCAGCCAGAATTACCAAGGAGGATCTGATTCTATTTACTGTTGGATAAAAGGCAGTAACTAAATATGAATGCCAACAAATGGTCAGCTGGCAGAAATCTTTTGTGGTCAATTAACAGTTTCAGCCACCCATTCCCAAGCAGATGTTCGAATCACATCTCATTTTTACATCTGCTACAACACAGCCTGGGCAGCATTCAGATTCCCATACAAAGCCGCAAATAAATTTATTTAGTCAGACTGAATATCCTCTAGAAAACAGAACAAGAGGAAGAATAACCGGAACCACAGGTCACCTCCCAACTCACCTGAGACAACTGGATGTGAAAAGCTTGCTCTGAATACAAAAGGATTTATTCCAACTAGTTGAGGTTCAAAGCTTGCATGTGTGGTAGCCAGTGCAACACATCCAACATGGATACAAGAAAACTGTATTTATAGATAACCTGGAAGTGTAAGGTACTGTGCAGATAAGTGAAAAGATAAAGCCTGTGCTGTAGCCAGCCTGTAATTCACCCAGACAACATATGATCCAGGAGCAAGAGACAGAACACAAGGAAGAGCAGACAGATCATGCAGGAGAGGGGACAGCAAAGTCAAACACTGCCAGGAGATCTGCAACACAAAACAGAGCTCAAGATTTGTAGCAGTAATATATTAGTTACTGCTTCCCAAAGGGAATTCCCTTGCTGGCTCTGAAACCTGCTCATTTTCCTTCAGGAATTTCTTGGGATCGCTCTGCATTTCTGCATCTCCTACGCAAATGACATGCAGGACACGGCTGCAGATCCAGGTGCACAGAAGCATCACACACGGTCAAAAAACAAAGTCAGCCCACTGAGAAGGGTTTTCTGTGACAACTGGGAAAGCCCACGCTGTCTGTCAGGCTGAATTCCAAGCCTACAGCTATTTGGAATAAGAGAAGTTTGCACTAATAAGAAAATCAAATTGTGTGCATCACAGACAATGCTCTTCCCCAGCAAAATAAATCTCAATCTCGCTCACCAACCTTGCTCATTTGGAGCTCCTGCCTGATTTTCTGTGACTCAGAACATACGTCTTGCATTTTTAATTTGAAAGGAAGGAAAACCAGGCCATTTTAGCTTTCCTTACAGTCCCCTCTGCATCACTTATGCTGCATTCATACACTGGAAAGCAGCCCTGTGGCTATGCAGCTGTTCGTGCTGCCCAGATAAGTGCAGGCTCCATGCAACGAGCCACAAAACTGTCAGTTTCTGATCATTCTCAAGAAATGACAATTATTGCACCCATGGACACTCAGAATAACCACAGTAGGAGGGCAGCTCTGGAAGCTACCAGAACACTCTTTGCCCTTCAGAACACCCCGGTTCTACCCATCAGATACTGCTCTCCAGCCAATATCCACACCTGCTCTTTACAGACACCTTCCTTTAAACCTCCACAGTTGACACCCCTTGGATGACACCGTTGAGAGGGGCAATATGTAGAAGGTGTCAGTAGCAAATACAAATCTCAGCACTTAAGCTAAAGATTCTCTTGAGTCAGGTTCACAAGGTTCAACCTTGTGAACTGACCAAAACAAGTTACCTCCCAAAACAACAAGCCAGAGCTCAGCTCTGCTCTTCCCAGCCAACGTGGGCCTGTTTTGGGAGCACCCGGGACTTACAGCAGCAAGCCCCCTGTATAACGTTTCCCAGGTATTCCAAACCACGACACTACTCTGAACAAGTCCTGGAACAAGACTGATTGCTGTACAGGAACTGTGTGTGTGGTAGGGCTAGTAAGCGTAGCAGGCACTTTTTATTTCCCTCTAAAAACCAATTACATTCAAAACGTCAAAGAACACAAGTTCAGCAAGCCAGGCCCCCTGCTAGGATATCTATCCCCCACTCTGCCCTTCCCACCAGTACAGCCTTACCCCATCCCATCTGGGGCTTACCTGGTGCAGGAGTCACAGTTCTCTTCGTAAGGACGTTCACACTTCGGATACAGACGTTTCTTTTGCTCAAGCTCCACTTCTGAAATGCATATCCATTGTTCCAGGCTTTAAAATAAAAAACAGTATAAATTTTTTTAGGCAGTTTGTCAAATTAGGCTGCGGAAGACAGAGGGGACAACATGTCCTATAGAACTAGTACAGACATGAACTTCTTTGCAGCACTATTCTGTGACTGAAAAACTGGAAGTATTTATTTGAATAAAGCTGCAAAGGTAACCAAGATGACACACTGAGAGCAGAGCAGGAGTGCCAACCAAGCGAACCAGCAAGTCCCTGTCCTGACTAACGAGCCAGGAACCTGCAGTGAGCCCTCAGAAGCAGCAGATTTTTCGTGCTACTCAAGGCCACGCTGGGAACGGCCACACGCAGAACATCAGAGTGCAGCAGGTCCGCAGCGATCACGGGAAGAGCCACCCAACCGCCAGGTCCAGGCCCGAGGAGCACTGGGGACCAGAAGGCATCCATCCCTGCGCAGCGCCTGGCGCTGCTCTGCTGCTGCCATCTGCTGGGAACCACTCCAGGAGGAGAGCGGCCACCAAGCCGAGCCAGCACAGACATCTCTTCTGCCCTGCAGACCACTGCCCACGGCTGCCTCAGCAACCTTCCTTCCCATCTGGACCAGCCCTATATCCTTCCTCCTCTCTTACAGGGTAAGACAGTAAGTACCTTTCCCATTCTTTCAGTGCACCTTAAGAAAAAAAAATAGAGAAAACCAGCAGCACACAACCAACCCGACTGGTTTGGGAAACTGCTGGGACATTTTTCCAAGTGCAAAGGCATTTTGTGGCTCCTAAGGAACTACCTTGCCTCCTCCCGTAGCACAGGAGTAACTTTACCGGGCTTCCTCCCACTGATTGTCTCTTCCTGCCCTACAGCTGTATCATTTAACTGGAAATATAAGGGAAAAAGGGATTAACACCTAATAGGAAATCATTCCATGTAAGTCTTGTTTACACAGTTACATAAAAATCATAGAAGCTTCTGGTTGGAAGAGACCTTCAAGATCATCGAGTTCAACTGCTCACCCTGCACTGTCAGGGTCCCTAAACCGTGTTCCTCAACACCAAATCCACACGGTTTTTAAACACCTCCAGGGATGGGGACTCCACCACCTCCCTGGGCAGCCTGTTCCAATACTTCACAACCCTCTCTGGAAAGAGATTTTTCCTGATATCTAACCTAAATTTCCCCTGGTGTAACTTGAGGCCATTCCCTCTCGTCCTGTCATTCATAACGTGGGAGAAGAGACTGACCCCCATCTCCCTACAACTTCCTTTCAGGTAATTGTAGAGAGCGATAAGGTCCCCCCTGAGCCTCCTCTTCTCCAGACTGACCAGTCCCAGCTCCCTCAGCCACTCCACACAGGACAAGTTCTCTAAACCCTTCACTAGTTTCGTTGCTCTTCTCTGAACCCACTCCAGCACCTCAGTGTCCCTCCCTTGCTGTGCCTGGACATTACTGCAAGTACAAAACAAAAGGAATGGAATTAAAAACGTTTTAGTTACAAGAAATAAGATGTGGGTTTACTTTAATGCTGTTCAGCTTCGGGAGATTCCTGCTCCCTCATCATTCTCTGGAGAACCTGCTTTCCTTGTAAAATGGCTCTTTGTTGCTTTGGGAAGTTCTGGCTTTCTGGACCCAGAAGATGGTGTGGAACACCTAAACAACACAGGCACTGAACTGTGGCGACAGGCAAAATCAGAAGAGGGCATGGATCTTCCTAAACGATCACCACAGAAGTTGGACACATCTCTGGTGGGAAAGGGAGTGTTTCCCAGGCTTTGCCAGCTGTTAGACGTCAGCCCCTCCGAGGATTCTGAGGTTTTATTGTACTCCAGGCAATCTATGATTGCTTCTGAAGCTTCTCTTTCGGCTCCCTCCAAACAATCGTCCTCCAGAGGCTGAGCTACACACTCAGCATCAATTGGGCTAAGACTCAGAAGCTCCTGGAGGTCAAGGTCAAACAACATGCGAGTTACTTGGGCTGACTGCAGATGGTTCTCATGCAAGCTGGCGTTTTCGTTCCACGGGCAAGAAGAACATTCAGAACCGAGCAACAGACACTCTCTGGACAGAGATGCATTCGGTGTCTCTGCCATCTTTGAGGCCATGTCTGCATCTTTGCTGCTGACTGATGCCCTCGTGCAGCTGCTGCTCTCTTCTTTTTCACTCTCTCCATTTACATTTTGGCTCAGAGTGCTTTTTCTTGTTAGGTACCGCTCAGATTCCACGCAATCATCTGCCAAGATTTCCTGAATCTCTTCCTCAGTGTAACTGAAAGGAGAATTCCCTTCTTCACCATCTGACAGCTCCAACAAGGAGTCATCTGGCTCACTATCGAAACATCTGGTTGTATCTAGAGAAATGGCTACATCGTTGTAGTTTGGTGCAGCAGAGCTGGCAACAAGGTCGTCACGGCCAGTATCGTCCAGAAAACAAGAGGATCCTTGGAAGCTGGTGGAATCTGGGGAACAGAGCAGCCGTTTCTCTGATGAATCTGGAGTGATACAGTCATGACTCAACCCACAAGACTTCTTAGCTGACTGCAGGGCCTGAGCCTGCTCTACAGAATCCAACAGCCTTTTGGCCCTGGGAACTGTGTTACCAACAGCAGGTTTGAGTTCATGACAAAGGCAGAGCCCAAAGGCATGAGGGGGATGGTCATCCATGTTGCTGCTGGTTCCTGTCTCTCTGCTACCCTGTGCCTTCTGCTTACAGCTCTAGAAGCCTGTTGTGAAGTTCCTCTGGTCCTGGTGCCCTTTGAGAAGAGAAATCAGCAGCAGTCAGCTCCAACCTGCTAGCAAAAGCCAACATCTTAAATAAAAGAAATTCAGCGTTTTCCAAAGATGCAGCAGTGTAATGGGGAAGGCAAATAACACTAGCTGAGGAACACCAGCCACAAAAATTTTAACTCCCCGGTCTCCGCTGCCTCTACTCCTGACCAGTTTAGGCCTTAACACCCTAAAATAACCACCAGTCCCTCATTCCATGAGTGTTCTCACACGCAAGGCTGTTTGGCTTTATCAAGCAGGACTGATACAAGCTCCAGTCACCACCACAGTCTGTACCTTCTCCTCCAAAGCTGCCGTAAATCAGCCACTCTAGCACCAGTACTCACAAATTACATTCTTTACGACCTCACATTTAAAGTACAGAGCACACTTTAGGTATTAAACAAAGCCTCACAGGCCCTCCCAGTGTCTCAACCCCCACCTCCGTCCTTCAAAAACACTAAACAAATAAAAAGTCTTTTTTGGGTTAGGAAAAACTGAGCAACGGAAGAGTAACCCTGTCAGGGAGCTAAGGGGACATTCAGCAGGGTATTAGTCACTAACACACTCCTACAAAACACATTTTATAGTGAAAGATCAGAAGATAAAGAGCCTTCCCCTAAAATTCAATAGTTGAAAAGTATTCACAAACAGAATCTGTTTTCTTCTTAGTGAGGACTCATAACATGAATCTTTTGACTTGAAAGCCCTGCGTTTGACTCTCACCCAGCAGGAGGATCAAGACTACAGAAAGGTATTTCCTGTCCTCTTTGACCAACAGATTCCAAGGAATGCCTTTTGTCTGTTTCTTTGACTACTTACTGCCCTTAAAAAGGGGGGGTACCTACTACCTACTTCAGGAATAAAACCTAGGCACTTCTACTGCTTCCTCTTGTCATTCTGTCCAAATAATAAAAATAAACACTTTCAGAATAATGCTGTAACCACACTGAACAAATAAAATACCTCAGGAATCACCTACACACATACAAAACCTATACAAGGACATATGGAGTCACGGGCAGTCCTCACTAGATAGCACTTGCCTCAAGTTCTGCAATTTAGCTACAAGTGCCCAAGTGCTTCAAAGACAGGCAAATAAATTAATTAAACACGGATTCAGTCCTACAGAGTGCAGCACTCCCATAATCCAGCTCCTAACCAGTAAGGACTTGAAAGAGAACCAAACATTTTAAGCCTTTTCACTGGCTTACAAAAAGCACACTCGGAGATATTCACTGTTGCAGACACAGAAACAGTTTCTCTACTGCCGTGACCTTCCCCGTTCAACAAAGTGCAACCTGCACTGGGTCTGTACGCTCAGTCCCACACGGGCTGATACTGGAAGCAGAACTCTGTACGTCTGCCCGGACAGAGCCCCAGCTGTTCCCCACAGCAGGGTGCTGAAACCAAGGATTTACACCAGGGCACTGCTCCGGAACGGTTTAAATGTCTCTGGCACAAGACAAGGCTGCCAGCCCCTGTCCCTCATTCCAGCACTGGTGCTTGGAGCCAGACCACTGGAGCCAGCCCGCTCCCAACAGTAAAAGCACCAGCACTGGAGCCCCAGTAGGGGAGACAAAGGAAGGCTCTGTAAAGTTACACACACTTTGCGTGTGTTTCTAGCGCAGCTTCAGGAAATGAGGAGATCAAAAGACAAAGCTGCTGAGAAAGGCGGGTCTGCTGAGGCTCAGGGACTGGTGGCCGGGCCTGTTCCACTCCAGGCAGCCGCACACCCCAGGAGCAGCTCTGCCCTGGGAGCTGCAGCGGCACCTGCTAGAGAGAAGAGTCACGGGCTCCAGGGTAACAGGCCCCGGCATCCGCCCTCCACAGGAGGGAACTTCCCTCAAAAAGCCAAATCTCGGGACACGGGGATCCCGCTCCCCCCCAGCACAGCGGCAAACTCCAGCCCTCCACCCCCGCAGCTCCCTGCCCTCGCCCTCCCTCCCTCCCTCCCAGACCGGCTCCAGGCCTGCCGCGGCCTCAGCAGCCCCCCCCGAGCTCCCCCTCCGCCGGGCACCGCTCCGGGCCGCCCGCCCCGCGGGAGGAGCCCCCCCCCGACTCCTTCTCCCCCCGGGGCGCCGCTGCGGCCCGCAAAGAGGGTCAAAACCCCGAATAAACGGACAAAACGCCACAATAAGGCAAATCGGGGGCTGGGGGCTGTGCGGGACCGGAACGCCCACCGCTCACCCGCCGCCATCTTAACGGCGTGGGCGGTGCGGCCCCACCCCCCCCGCACCCGCCCGCGCGCGCGGCGCCGCCCCATTGGCGGAGCGCCTCGCCCCGCCCCCTCCTCATCGGCAGCTCGGCGCTCGGGCGGCGGAAGTGACGTCCAGGCGTGGTGGGCGAGCGCCGAGCGGAGCTGATGCAACCGGGGGAAGGTGAGTGGGGCCGGGGCGGGGGAGCGGGGGGCTCCCGGGGGGCTTCCGGGGGGCTGGTGCCTCCGGTAACCCTGTCTCGTTCCCTGCAGTCGCCGCCATGGAGCCCGCGCCCGGCCCGCAGGAGAAGTATCACCTCATCACCCGGAACCTGCAGGTGCTGGGGGGCGGATCGGGGCCGGGGCAGGCCGGGAGGGACGCGGGGATCGGGGCCGGGAGGGATAGGGATAGGGATGAGGATCGGGATCGGGGCAGGCCGGGAGGGATGGGGATCGGAGCCGGGACAGGTCGGGAGGGATGGGGATCGGGGCCGGGACAGGCTGGGAGGGATGGGGATAGGGATGGGAATGGGGATGGGGATGGGGTCGGGGCCGGGGCAGGCCGGGAGGGATGGGGGTCAGGGCCGGGGCAGGCCCTGGGCGTAGCGGAGGGAGTCCGGATCAGCCTCTGGACCCGGCAGGAGCCCCGGGGCCATGCTGCGTGCAGGGTGCCTGGGCACAGCTCGGGGCTCGGCCGTTCAGTGGGACATTGTCCTGCCCACGTCCTCCCCAGCGTGTTCCCGGGTAGGCTCAGCCATGCGGGATATGTGTCTTGGCTGTCTGTAGGAAGTGCTGGGGGAGGATAAGCTCATGGCCATCCTGAAGGAGCGAGAGTTGAAGATCTACTGGGGGACTGCCACCACGGGCAAGCCGCACGTGGCCTACTTTGTGCCCATGTCCAAGATCGCAGACTTCCTGAAGGCAGGGTGTGAGGTAGGTGGCCAGGCTGGGAGTTCAGAGCCTGCGGGTTTCCCCTCGGTAGTGTGGCGCTGACTCTGTCCCCCTCCGTACTAGGTGACGATACTCTTTGCTGATCTCCATGCTTACCTAGACAACATGAAGGCCCCCTGGGAGCTGCTGGAGTTGCGCACCCGCTACTACGAGAACGTGATCAAAGCCATGCTGGAGAGCATTGGAGTGCCCCTGGAAAAGCTCAAGTTCGTCCGGGGCACTGACTACCAGCTCAGCAAGTGAGTCCTGGGGTGTCTGGCCCTCTTGGGAAGGGAGAGCCTGACCTGGGGCTCTGCTGTTCCTTAGCTTGTCCTGTTCCTGAGCCTGCTCGCAGGCTCTGTCGTTCAGGGAACAAAGCGAAGGTGCCTCCAGGCCTTGACTCCTCTCCATGTGGCCAGAACTGGTGTTTGCGTGCAGCAGCTCTAAAAGACGTCCCCTTCCCTGTCGCTACCAGTGCTGTCCCTTCCCACAGGGAGTACACTCTGGATGTGTACCGCCTCTCGTCTGTGGTGACGCAGCACGACGCGAAGAAGGCGGGAGCGGAGGTGGTGAAGCAGGTGGAGCACCCCTTGCTGAGCGGTTTGCTCTACCCAGGCCTGCAGGTGCGTGGTGAGGCAGGTCAGCAGAGCCTCCTGGCCAGGGAGGTGCTGGGCAAAGCCAGGACTGCAGGGACGCGTGAGGCTGGATGCCAAGGTCGTTACGCTGCACCCCAGTATTGCATCTGGCAGCAGCACAAAGCATGACCTGAGCACAGAGCTGCTTTTACAGCGACTCCAGACAGCTGCGGGACAGCAGGCAGTCAGGAGAGCTCCCGTTCTTGCCAGGGTGGAAGTTCTGTGGCAGAGGCTGGGCAGATCCTGGGCAATGGACAGGACCTCTGAAGCTTAAGACTGTGGAGTCTCGGGTCCAGTCTAAAGGCCGTGTGTGCCTCTCCACAGGCTCTGGATGAGGAGTACCTCAAGGTGGACGCACAGTTTGGAGGAGTTGATCAGAGGAAGATATTCACCTTTGCAGAGAAGGTGAGGAACGGGGTATTTGTGAGTTTCCTGCGATGCTGGTGTCTGGCTTGGGGCTCAAACACTTGATAATCTGTTGGGAGAAGCATGTCTGTGATTTCAGTTGGCATCACAGAGCTCTTTGCATCTCCTGCTGCTGCTCTGGTGTGCGAAACAGTGCAGCCACGCATCCCTGGCTGTGGCTGTCAGTGCCTTGTGAACCCATGACAGCTTTCTGAGTCCAGTTCATAGAATCACAGAATGGTTTGGATTGGAAGGGACCTCAAAGACCATCTTGTTCCAACCCCCCTGCCATGGGCAGGGACACCCTCCACTACACCAGGTTGCTCAAAGCCCCATCCAACCTGGCCTTGAACACTTCCAGGGATGGGGCATCTACCGCTTCTCTGGGCAACCTGTGCCAGTGCCTCAGCACCCTCAGAGTGAAGAATTTCTTCCTTATATCTAACCTAAATCTCCCCTCTTTCAGTTTAAATCCATTGCCCCTTGTCCTGTCACTACACGCCCTTGTAAAGGACCAGTTATTCTGGGTCCTCAAGTTGTCTGGAGCCAGGAGCAAGCAGGGATTGTGAGATAAAGCCAATCTTCAGAAGAGGATCGTACGTGACTTGCCTCCTTGCTTTTTCCCAGTACCTGCCTTCCCTGGGCTATGCCAAGCGTGTCCATTTGATGAACCCAATGGTTCCCGGTCTGACGGGCAGCAAAATGAGCTCGTCGGAAGAGGTTGGTCCCTGAAGGGTGGCTGTGGTCAGAGGTTCTGCAGGGGGACGGGTTAATGGCTGGGGTTGAGGAGGCTGCACCCCAAGAGAAGGTGAATCTCTCTCCGCTCTCACTGGGGACTAAGAAGAAGCTGCAGCAACTCCAGCATGAGTTGTCTCTTTTGGACAAGAGGTTGAGTTGAAGGCCTGTGGAAATCTCTTCCTGCAGGACTCAAAGATTGACCTCCTGGACCGCAAAGAGGATGTGAAGAAGAAGTTGAAGAAGGCTTTCTGCGAGCCAGGGAATGTGGAGAACAACGGTGTTCTCTCCTTCATCAAACACGTCCTGTTTCCCCTCAAGTCAGGTGAGAGGCTCACCACACTCGGGCGTTGGGTCTAGTTTTTCCTATGGGTAGGAGGAGGGGACAGGAGCGTGTCCCCCCCGAAGCAGGCTGCCTCCGAGTGTCCCCTCCCCGGCCCCGCTGTGGTCACCCTCAGCTCTTGGGCAAAGTGGGGTGGGTGGATTATCTGGCTGAGCAGAGGGGTTGGGATTAACTCCACTTGGGTTAATCTGAGCCTCAAAATCCGTGTGTGACAGAGTTTGTGGTTCTGCGAGAAGAAAAATGGGGAGGAAACAAAACCTACACAGCCTATGAGGCCCTGGAGAAGGACTTCGCTGAGCAGGTGAGTGACAGGAGGGACTGAACCCTCTCCCTGTCCCTGAGGCTCCTGAGTGTGCTGTGGGAGGGCTCTGAGCAGCAGTGGGAGACGGAAATCTGTACTGGGGGAGATGGTGGAGGAGAGTGCGGCCCAGTGGCTGTAGGGTGACAGGGTGCTCCCAGCCCGGAGAGCCCGAAGGTGAGAGGATGGGTGAAGGACGTGAGTGCACCAGCTGTCCTAGTGCAGGGCAGGACCACGTCAGCCACGTCCTGGAACAGAGCAGCAGTTCAATTGTTCTCAGCTCTTCCCAGCTGAGCCTGCAAGCAGACGTGTCCGGAAGAGGGGCTTTGTCTTCTGAGGGGGAACCAGTCCAAGTGCTGGGGTTCATCTCCCTGCCCTGCGTGGTCTCCGGTTCCTGCCTCTGTCGACTCAGATAGTGGCTCAAGTGCTGCTGTTCCCTGGAGGAAACCACGCAGAGCCCGTCCGTTTGTCGCGATACAGGTTGTGCACCCCGGAGACTTGAAGAACTCAGTGGAAGTGGCCCTGAACAAACTGCTTGACCCCATCAGAGAGAAGTTCAACAGCCCGGAACTGAAGAAGCTGACCAACGCAGCGTATCCCAACCCGTCCAAAGCCAGTAAGGAGCTGCTGGGAGCTCCAGCTGGGGAAATGGGGCTCTGGCCACACAGGGCTGGGTGGGACAGAGTTGCTTCAGGGGCTGAAGTTAGAAGTTCTGAAACTTTAGTCTCAGGAGCAGCCCTGGAGAGTGTTAGGAAGGGTGAAGAAAGGCCATTGCCAGGGGTGCCTGCCCTGGAGAAGGCAGATGCCAGCATGCTTCTCTGGTGCTTGAGAGGCCAGCAAAGCAGGAGAGGCCGTGCTCTGTGTACAGAGACAAGCAGGGAATTCAGGGAGCCCCAGGGCCAGCATTTGGGGGTCACTGTGGCCAGCTCCCTGAGTTTATGCTGAGTGGCACAACTGTTCCCTTTGCACTGCAGAGCCTGCAGAGAAGGGTACCAAGAACTCGGAGCCAGAGAACGTGGTCCCATCGCGGCTGGACATCCGTGTTGGCAAAGTGATCAGTGTGGAAAAGGTATGGGCACAATGGGGAGAGGGGAGTAACCTTCCCGCATGGTGACATGGGCGCTCATTCTGCGTGTGGCGTCTGCCCTCTTCTTCTCTGCCACCCCAGTCCCCTTCTCTGCTCCTCACCTTGCTTCTGCTTGGCAGCACCCAGATGCTGACAGCCTGTATGTGGAGAAGATCGATGTAGGTGAGCCCGAGCCCCGCACCGTGGTCAGTGGCCTGGTGCAGTTCGTCCCCAAGGAGCAGCTGCAGGACAGGCTGGTGGTGCTGCTTTGCAACCTCAAGCCCCAGAAGATGAGGGGTGTGGAGTCGCAGGGCATGGTGCTGTGTGCCTCCAGGTGAGTGAAGGGCCATCAGGGCCGTACCCCTCCAGGGGGGCAGTCCAGACCCCCCTCTCCTGCCCCAGAGCCCGGCGGTGCTGAGGGTGGGTGGGTGCCACCTCTGTGTGACTCTGCTTCCTCCACACCCCTCCGCAGCGTGGGGGAGCCGCGGCAGGTGGAGCCCCTGGACCCGCCGGCCGGGTGCTGCGCCGGGGAGCGCGTCTACGTGGAGGGCTACGAGGGTGGGGAGCCCGACGACGAGCTCAAGCCCAAGAAGAAGGTGTTTGAGAAGCTGCAGGTGAGAGGCTGTGCAGAGGGGCTGGGCCACAGTGGGCCAGTGCTCAGGGCCACATAGATGCCACTGTGCCCACCTCTGGGTGACCCCAGATTAGCTATTTGCAGCTTAGTGCCCTTGTTTGCTACTGGAGCAAAGCGGTGGAGGAGACAAACCTCCCCAGCAGCCCAGCAAGGTGCCGATGCCTCGCTGGCAGCTCAGGCCTGACCCTCCCTCCCTCCCCTGCTCTGCTCCCCAGGCCGACTTCCATGTCTCCGAGGACTGTGTTGCCCAGTGGAAGCAGAGAAACTTCCTGACCAAGCTGGGGAGAGTCTCCTGTAAAAGCCTGAAGGGAGGGAGCATCAGCTAACAAGTGCCAGAGCTGCAGCCTGTGCCTCCTGCCTGGCCCCCTCTGCCACCTCAGCCAGGCTCTCCTCCCCGACCTCTGCCATCTCCTCCCCGGTGCCCCGAGCTGGGGGCTCAGCCATGCAGGACCTGGGGGTTTTGGGACTGAATTTGCAGCCTCCCACGTGGAGAGCCGCCTCTGCCATCCCCCTTGCCCTGGGCCTGCTCAGCCAGCATCTGTGGCTCGTCTGTGGGCCAGCTCTGGGGACTGGCGGTGGCCCCACACCTAAGGGACCTGTGTGACTTGGTGCCCGTGGCCTCAGGCTCTACGCTGGGGCCATCGGCTCGCTCCCGGTTGTGCCATGGAGTGGACACCCTGCCCGCTGGTCCTGGCTGGGATGGCACGTCTGGGTGCTGCTTGCTCAAACCTGTGTTGCTGCTAACAGAGCTGGGGGCAGCTGCCTGGCAGCTGGGCAGGCCCTGTGCCCTGCTCTGCCCGGGCACCCCCTGCGCTGCGCTCAGCCTCCCCGGGGCTGGGGCTGCTGCTGGTGCTGCTTTTTGGCCAGGAGCCCTGGCAGCACTCGCGGGTCTGTTCTGAGCCCGTGGGGGGCGTGGGCCTTGAACACTGACTCGGGAACCATCTGTCTGTCGTAAACCCAAATAAAATGTCCAGCTGACTGCGCCTGGGTGTGCCCATCTGTCCGGGGTGAGGCGGCCGAGCTGGCAGCCGGCCTCACTCCTGTGTTTTAGTGCTGCCCGTGCCCTCTGCCCGTCCTGTGTGGGGTCTGTGCCTGCCCCAGAGCTCGATGCCGCCGGGAAGGGCAGCTGCGGCGTGTGGCAAGGCCATGGCCATGAGCCAGGAAGCACAAGAGGCAGCGAGCTTTGGTCGTCATTTTTACCAGCCAGGTACAGAGCTCTGAGCAGCTACTCGGCGGCAGAGGGTTGGTTGCTTTTGGTTTGGTTTGGTCGGTTTGGTTTGTTTTGTGGTTTTTTTTTTACAATCAAAGGAATCAAAATGTGACCAGTTTACAGAAACAGAAATCGAGGCTCTACCCCAGGGCCTGAAGACCAGCTCACGGGTCAGACGGGCTCCCCCTCCACCCTGGGGCCAGCTGGCAGAGATCGGTGCTGGCCAAGAGCTCCTTCATGCCTTTCCATCAAGGGCCGAGGCCCTGGTCCCTCCCAACCACTGCCGCCGTCCCGTCCTGCTGCTCGTGCCCGTGCTCCCCCGGGCACTGCCGTGGCCGAAGCCTTCCCGTTCCTTTGTCCAAAGTGCTTCGATTCCTCGTGGGCCCGGCTGGCCGGGAGCAGAGCAGCTCCAGCTCCGGCGTCTCCGCGCTCCTCTTCCCCGTGACTGCTCTGCTCTGCACGCGCAAACCGAGCGGCCGCCCGGCGGGGAGGAGGTGCTGGCTCTGGGCACGGGCCTCGGGTCCAGTAAAAAAAAAAAAAGCGAAATAAAGCTGTAGTACTTAGGAAAGTGAAACCAACACCATTTTTGCATAAATATCATCAAGGCCGTGGAGGCTAAGGCTGTTTGCTTCCTGTATTAAGTTAGTTGCCAGTTCCACACTCGTCCGTTGACCTGCCCAGGTCCCTGAGAGATTTGGATTCCTGTCCGTGGCGGCACCGGTCCTGCAGCTTCGTCCTTCAGGCCGTCTCTCCCCGTCCATCTGCAAGGCAGGAGGCAAGAGCCCATCAGCCACCCCGAGCCCCAGCGTCCCGCAGCCCTGCCCCAAGCCTGGCACCACGGCCGGGCTCTCCCGGCACGGCCCGCGTGCCGCACTGGGAACCTATAGCTCGGGAGCATATAGCTCAGGAGCCCGAGCACCTACAGCGGCACCATCCCGTGGCGAGGCTGAGCCAGGTCCCCATCCCACGTACCTTGTGCAGGGAGGCTCTGAGCCGGTGGCTCCGCCGTGCTCCTGCCCTCCGTCCCCGAGGCCGCCGTCCCTGCCGGCTCGCTCTTAGTCCTGCTCTCATCCGCCGGCGCTGCCTTGGCCTTCCCATCCGGCACCAGGGAGCCCAGCGCCTCCGGCCCCGGTGCCTTTGGGCTCAGGGGGGAAGGAGCCGGCCCCGGGCCAAGTGAAGGCTTCTTGGCTACCGGAGGGGGGATCTTGCCGGGTTTTCGGTGGGCTTGTGCCTTGCCGGGTCCCTGCTGGGCGGCAGCCGGAGCTGCTGAGCGCTGCCCCGAGAAATTCATCAGCTCAGCCACCAAGTTCCTCTTCAGGTCCGCCTGGGTCTCGGGGGACGAGGCCGTCTCGATCACCAGCTTCCTGGAGCTCTTGGCAAAGATGAAGCTGGCGGTGGAGGCTGGTGACTTGTGCCTGGGGGAGAGCTGGCCGTCCCCAGGGGGTCCCTCGGGGCCGGGCAGAGCTGCTCCGCTGCCCAGCGGCTTCTCCGCAGCCTCGCCAGCGGACAGGGCGGCTGCCTTGATGTGCACGGCGTGGTGGAGCTGGTTCGAAGGCACCGCGTCTTTGGCAGGAGGGCTCTGCCGCGTGGACAGGGACCGGCGGACGGGCTTCTGGGGCGCCGGCCGCTCCTCGGCACCGGCCCCAGCCCCGGCGGGCGGCTCCACGCTGACGGAGCGCAGCCGCACCATCTGCAGCAGCGATGGCGTGACGATGGGCAGGCTGGCATCCTCCTTGGCCACCGGGCTGCTCTTGCTCCGTGACGCCGGCTCCTTCTTGGCATCTGCCCGCGGGCCGTTGGCCGCCTTCTTAAGGCTGGTTTGGGGCAGCAGAGCTGGAGCCGAGGGCAGGGGAAGAGGCGGCGGCGGTGGCACGGCAGCCTCAGGAGGGGGCTCAGCTGGGGAAGGCGGCCGCGGTGCCCCGGCCGGCAGACCTTGCTGCTGGCTGCGCGAGGAGACGGTGGCCAAGAAGGAGGAAGACACAGTCCCCGGGCTCGGTGCCGCTTTCTGCCCGGCTGCCGGAGCCGGTGTGGCATCGGGCAGGCTGGAGAAATAGGCTTCATCCGGAGGGGGGAAATCCGCCATGGACAGGTCATGCTCCTCGGGAGCTGGCGGGGGTGGCGGGGGCCAGGCGGCGTCAGCGGGGTCCTGGGGGCTTCCCTCCACCTTCTTCGCCGGTGGGGGAGGCGGGTGGTAGGCAGGCGGTGGCGATGGTGGTGGAGACTTGCCGCTGGGCTTGGCCGAGGGCTCCTGGCCGGCAGTGCTGGGCGCCGGCGGGTCTGGAGAGGGGAGGGGGGCGCCAGCGGGGGCTGCGGGCTGCTGGGGCTTGGTGGGCGGTGGGGAGAAGGGAGCGGGCACCTTGGGGTGCGGCGGGATGACGAAGCGGTCTGAGCGGCAGGGCAGCGTCTCAGGGGGGGTCGGGTCCGAGGCCGAGGAGGAGATGGAGGTGAGGGAGGAAGACACGGAGAGCGCGGGTGACTGCAGGGAGCAGACCCGGTCCGGCTTCTGGGGCTGAGCCCTGCCCAGGGACACGGAGGGAGGTCCCAGCCCCTTGGCGGGCAGCGTGGGCGTCCCGCTCTGGCTGGAGTAGCCGCTGGAGGGGGACATGGTGCGGTCGGACCCATCCGGGCAGCTCCACTTGGGCTGAGCCTGGGGCTCCCTCAGCACCACCGTCACCCCAGGGCTGCCCCGTGACGCTTCCGGGGAGCTGGCGCCAGCCAGGCTCTCGGAACGGAGGCTGCTGGTCTCGCTCAGCGACGACGGGGAGAACACCTCATCCTCGGCCGCGGGGCTGAAGGGCTCGGGGCGCGGGGACCAGGGCACGCTGCTCTCCCGCTGGGCTCGCCGGTCGGGCTTGGGGGGCAGCCCCAGTGCCTTGGGCTCCCCCTCAGCCTTCTGGTGCAGCGAGTAGGTCCTGCGAGGTGGGGCTGGGGGCTTCTTCATCTTCCTGAGGGACACGCTGCGGGTGGAGGAGCGCTCGCTGGCCAGGCTGCCCGTGTCCGAGCCCTCCGCCCGGCTGCTTGTGCTGTAGGTGGGGGACACCCGGCCGCTTCCACCCGCCACGGCCAGGAGCCCGGGGGCCGCGGGCGCAGGGGCAGCAGCGGGCTTGGAGCGGGAGCTGGCAAAGCTGGCGGAGCTGTAGATGCTGAGCTGGTCGGCGTCGGAGCGAGCTGCCGCGTCCACCTCACTGCGCGGCCCTGCCTCAGGCTGCCGGCGGTCGGAGCCGCCCTGGGAGGAGATGGTGGAGCTGTTGGAGACGATGGTCTCTGTGGACTGCGAGTGGCTCCAGTTGTCGCTGGAGGAGGAGGGCTCACGGCTGCGGGTGCTGCGCTCCGAGAAGCGGGCGAGGGAGCGCACCGAGGCCGGGCTGGATGACACCAGGCTGCAACGGCTCAGCGTCCGCACGCTGCTCCGCGTCAGGGCCACCACGTCCACCATGGGCGGCAGGATGGCATTGGGGATGATCTTGGACATGTAGGTGCCCTGGGGAGAGATGGACATGACGGGGCTCAGCAGCTCCGGGGGGCTGGCATTGGTGGTCATGCCCGGCACGGCCAGCGACTTCGGCCTCGCCATGGGTGACAGCTTGGCCGCCGTCTTCCTCCCCAGCAGCGTGTCATCGTAGTAAACCCGGTCGATGTGCTTCTGCAGGGCTGCGTCTGCCTCCTCCAAGGCTCCGAGGCAGACGCGGGCTCCTCCGGGGACAGCCAGCGGCTGCAGCTTCCCGTCGATGGTTGGGATGCGGATGGCATCGCCGGAGACCTGCCCGCCGTTCAGCAAGGGCTGCGGCGCCTGGCTGCCACCGCGCCCCGCCTGCCCTCGCCCATCACCGTCAGGACGTCCCTTGGCTTCCCGGCTGTTCCTGAGACCTGGGAGCAGGGAGAGACGAACCCGGTGTGATCCCAAGGCAGATGCACTGAGCCAAGGCAAACGGAGCCTGGGGGACAGGACCGGACCCTAAAAACCCTCCCTTGAGCCCCTGCACTTACCCAGCTCCTTCTGGACATGCTGGGGGATGCCCAGCACCGTCGTCCTCCTCTCCTTCCTCTTCTTGCCAGCCCTCTCCGAGGATTTGGGAAAGGAGTCGTGCGGTCGGAAGGTGGAACCTGCGAGAGGCACGAGCGGGTCCAGCCAGTGCAGGGGGAGCCCTGGCCAGGGCATCCCCAGCACCCCCTGGTGCTGGAGACACTCCAGGACACGCCGGGCTCGGGCACTTGGCAGAGCCCAAAGAGGCACCAGCAGCTGCCAAAGAGCCGCACAGGCTGAGCAGGGAGGAGACGGATTCTATCCGTCCGTCTGTCCCCCTCGCCCAGCCCCATCCCAACCCTCTGACTCAGCCAGAGCTGCTCTCTTCTCTCCAAGGGCCCCCAAATCCCTGCACTGGCTCGTGGCCACGCCAGCTCAGAGCCCAGAAGCCCCCTGGGTTTCCTGCCAGGCCCCTCAGCCCCCCTTGGCAGGTGGCCCCCAGCCCTGCAGCCCCCTGCCCGGGTACCTTTCCGCTGGATCATCTCGGAGCGGATGGAGAGGGCGTCCTCAGAGGTGGTGTCCGTGGCACAGGAGGCTGCCCGGCTCCGGAAGGACACGCTGTCATCCTCCGAGGATGCGCAGGACTGCGTGGGCAGAGAGTGGGCTCAGGCGGACCCCGGGCTGCGGGAACGGAGCTGCCCTGGCCCCCGCCAGGCCCCTTCTCCGCTGCGAACTGACTCCGCTGCCGAGACAAAAGCTTCTCCGAGGGCCAAAGGCTGAGTCAGCCACGCCGGCATCCAGAGTCCTCCCACCAGGAGTGGGGCCGGGAGCAGCCCCAGGGACCCCGCGTGGCCTCGCAGCCCCCCGGCGAGCCGGGGTGTGCCCCGTCGGAGCAGCACCCGAGGGAACTGCCGCCCTCGCCGCTGCGCCGAGCTGAAGACAGCCCCGCGGCTGCGCCCCGGAGCCCGGGGCTGGAGGGCTGCCATGGCGGGGAGAGGGGCTGCGGCGTGGGGCTGGGGCGGTGCGGGGGGACAGGGACAGGCAGGCAGCACCGTGGCTGTGCCGGGCAGTCCGCAGTACGTGTGTGTCCTCCGGCATGGCACAGCCCCATGACGGGCACGGCTGGCGGTGTCCCCCCATCCCTCCAAAGCACCTTGGGGCGCAGGCGGAGGTCGGCATGAGACACGTCAGTGTGAACCACCACCCAACCCCTCCACCATGCCGCCCTGAGCTGGCGCTGCTCCCCCCGGGGCTCCAGCCCCCCGCTGCCCAGGGGTTAAGGGTGCCAAGGGGAGGCAGCGGCTTGAGCAAACATGGGCGGGCGAGGTACTGGCAGCAGGGTCAGGGCCCGGGGAAGTGGCGAACCTCGGCTCAGCCAAAAGAGTGGGAGTTTCTCCTCGTCAGCAGCCAGGGAGGGGCCCAGCCATGGAGCTGGATACGGCCGACGGTCCCCATTGCGCCGCCTTGTCACCCCACCTCGCTCCGGGCTGCCAGGGGACACCGGTGGGGTGGGAAGGGGGGACGGAGGGACACAGGCAGGGTGGGGGGCTCCAGGAAGGATATGCCAAGGCTAAGGATGGGGACGGGCAAAGGGGATAACACGGAGGGAACGGCTCCTTCCCACCCCACAACCCCCCCGGCCGTGGTCCTGCAGCCCCAGCCTCGGCTGGTTCCCCACAAACAGCACCCAGGGGGGACGGAGGGGCCACCCCACATCCCCTCACCCCTGGGGCACCCCAAGAGTGCAGCAGGGCAGAGCCGGCTCCTCGGCTGGGCTCACCTGGAGGCTGCTAGTGTCCCCGTGGTCCCAGGCACTTTTGGTCTGCTTCTGCTTCTCTACAGAGAGAAGGTGGAGGGTAAATCCCTGCAGGGGAGCTGGGGGAGCCACCGGCCAGCGGAACGGCTCCCAAATCCATCAATGCCACCCGCACGCCCCAGCCACCGCTGCCAGCCCCCACGCTGGACTCCGGTCAGCCCCACTGCACCGCCCCCGCAGCCTGGCCAGCCAGGAGCCAGGTCCGGCTGGCTGCACCCTCCGGGGCCACCCCGGGGCTGGGGACACCTACCCTGGTGCTGCAGGGACTTCAGTCCCTGCTGCGCCTGGTTGTGCAGCTCCTCCAGGTGCGGCGGCCGCGTGCTGGGGAAGAAGACGTTGTCGGGGCATTCCTCGCCCGCCGTGTACTGCACGCTCAGCCGCTTCTCCACCTCGCCCTTGGCAGCGCCTGCAGAGACAGAGGGGTCAGCTTGGCCGGGGGGACACAGCCGTGCTCCCACCGATGCACCCCCCAAACACGGGCTGTGGCCCCAGCCATCCCGGAGAAGCTGGCCCAGGATGACGTTATCCCGCTCGTCTCGGAAGCGGGCGCTGGAAACGCCATGCCAGACGTCACCCTGGCTCTGCCCAGCCGGTTGATACGCTGGAGTTGGACTGTCTCCACCACGAAGCCGCGGGGTTTGCTCCCCGCAGCCGGAGCGGAGCTGGGGCACAGCACCGCCCTTCTGCCCAGCGCCTGCGGTAGGAGCCAGCATGGCAGCGAGCTGCGCGGGGCCGCGGGCAGCTCAGCTGAGAAGGGGCAGCTGGAGGGATTAAACGAGGGTGGAAAGACGATGACTTTTCCCTTTGGAGGGTCGCAGCAAAGCACCTGAGAGCAGGGACTCAGCTCGCAGCCAGGCAGGCTGGGAACTGCACAGATGAGGGAAACTGAGGCACAGCCTGGCATGGAGGACCCACACCCTCCCTCCCAGCCCTCCAGGTGCTGGAGACCCCCCATGCCATGCCACGGCCAACACGGGACTCCCCATGCCCCATCTCACAGCCCCCTCCTTGCAAAACACCCTGGGGTGCCTACATCCAGCTCCAGGCCCTTGCTGGGGGCTGTGCCTGGCATCGCCCAGCCAGGGCACCGCGGCACCGCGGGCACAGCCCTGCCTGCTCCTGCCTGCCTGCCACAAAGCATCAAACTCTTCCTGCCTGGAAAAAAACAACTTCAGGCTGAGGAAGGGAAGGGCAAGCAGAGAAAAGCGGTGGGGCTGGCGACAGCGCCCTGAGGACATGGGCACCCACCGCTCGGCATCGCCGGTGCCACGCACCCATCCCCTGTCCCCCATGTCCCCCGTCCCTTCCCGGCCAGCCCAGCCAAGCGGCGAGGCGGCCGCGCTCCAGCTCCGGCGCACAAAGGAGCAGGCCCCGAACAATGGAGCCAGCCCGCCCTGCCGCGCCATGCCACCGCGCTGGCCTCTGCCTCCGCCGGCACCCACTGCACGGTGAGCGGGCACCGGCGGCGCGGCCGGGCCCGCAGAGCAGGTGGTGGCACAGGGGACCCCTGTGCTGGTGCAGGGTCCCTGCAGGGGACATGAGACACCCACAGCCCCCCCCACCATCACGTTCCCCCTCCCCTAAGCCCTTTTCTCCCACAATTTCGGCAGCCCCTCGCCTGACACCCCCCACTCGGCACGCTCAGAGCCGCCTGCCAGCGAGAGGAAAGCAGTGATTTATTCCATTAACTTCCCAGCGGACGAGGCTGGAGCTGGGATGACCTTCCCTGCCCTCCCCCTGGGGTGGCAGCCCCCCTGCCCGCTATGGGTGGGCAAGCACCCGGTGCCGGGCATGCAGGGGTCCTGTCGGGCAGGGGTTGTGTAAGGACAAGGCGCTGCTCCCTCCCTCCCACTCACTCACCCTTCTTCTTGAAGAAAGCCAGAAGCGACGAGAGGTTCCTGCCCATGAAAACCACCATGGTGGCCAGGGAGAGGGTCTGGTCCTTGCGGGAGCGGAGTCTCCGCTGTTCCCCCACGGAGGCTCTGCCTATTGTACCGGGGCGGCTCTCGCCCAGCCGTGTGCCGGTAAGGCGGATGCTGGCAGCCCCCAGCTCCCTCTCTCCGTCCTCATCCGCGCGCCGGGAGGATGCTCGACCGGGCGGAGAGGCTCTGGCGCAGCTGCCTGCGCGCGGGGAGAAGCCTGACCCCGGGGACGGCTGCGCGGTGGCAGGAGGGGACAACCCCAGCTGCGCCCACCGCGCTCCTCGGTCACCAGAGGAACCGGAGGAGGAGAGCGGGGGCCCCTCCTCTGGCCTCCCCGCTCGCCCCCCGCCTCCTCCACGCATCGCACGCCTGGCAGGGATCCATTGTGCTGGGCTCGGGGCCGGGATTTTCCTGACTCCCTGCTCTTGCACCCCTGGGACTCCGCCAGGACCCTCCTCCCCACTGGGCACAGCATCCCTGAAAACCAGTTGCTCCCTTCCACAACAGTGCAGCCAACTGGGAGCACCTGGGAGGCTTTTCCTCCAGTGAGAACCAGCCCTTGGGATACGGCACAGTGCAGCCGACAGTGCTGGCATTCCTCCTCCTCCTCCTCCTCCCTGGTGCGCCCCAGGACCCGGTGCCCACCACGGACCCCCCCAGCCCTGCCAGGGAGAGCCCTGCTCCTGGCACAGCTCAGCCCGCAGTGGGCAGCCATGAGCCGTCGTGGGGCAAAGGGCATTTGTCCTTAGGGACGGGGCGTCCAGCACGGCTACGTCACGGTCACAAGAGCCGGCGGCGCTGGAGGAGAATGAGGTCTCGGACCAGTCTAACCAGTAGCTCCAGCTGCTGGCGCGGGGGCATGTGAAGGCGGGGGCAGAAATGCCGGGCGGTCGGGCATGGGCACAGACTGCGGCACTGATGGCCACCCGTCTCCACTGCACGAGGTGCTGCATTCCCGCCGGGGTGGTGGGTGCCAGGGAGCCCCATGCCATCTGGCAGGCAGCGGCAGTGCCCCGCGCAGACGGGGAATCTGCCCCATCTGTCAGCCCGAGTGCCCTTGTCCCTCCCATCTCCAGGTGTTTTGCCCCAAAAAGTGAAGAGCTCCCAGTATTTACCCAGCGGGCAGGGCTGTCCTCGTGCCAGTGGGGAACCGACGTGTCCAGCCCTCCCTTCCCTGCCCTGCCAGCTCCCCGCGGGCTGTGCCCAGGGTTTATTGCGGTGGGGCAGAGGTTTGGCTGCAGACGGAGTGGTGATACCCAAAGCAGGGAGCGAGGGGCCCACCAGACCCGGGGCATCGGACGCGCGGCTCGAGGGGCAGTTTGACCTTGCAAAGGGCACCTCTACGTCCCTGGCTGGGCAGCTCTGCGTGGAGGGAGGATTTCTTGCCCTGCGTACCCTACGTGCTCGTAACAGCAAATAGAAGCAGCGCCCCGCGGCCCCTGCTACGCATGATCCAGCACCCTGCCTCCAGCGCGGGCAGGATCGGCCCCGCTGCCCACGCGCTCACCCAGAAGGTGCCGGCGGCTGCAGGCAGCCGCTCCCCGGCTCTTTTCACAGCACAAGTGGAAAAGGGACATAATTAAAGGGCTGAGGATGCACAAAGCGGGCAGCCACGTGCTGCGCTGAATGCTGCCCTCTCCTCTCCGGGCAACCCGTCACGAGCCCCAGCGAGGGCCACGGTCAACGGCGGGCAAACACAGCCGAGAGTAACGCCGGGGCTGGCACTCTGGGATGGCACGTCCAGCTCTGCCCGCACGGAAGGGGCTGCACCTGGCATCCCCTGCACAGCACTGGCAGCTCTGCGAGCCCCCGCGGGTACAGGGGGACAGTCCCAAGCGCAGCTGAGCTTTAGCCCCGTGGGTTTGCCCATGGCAGCACACGTGGAAGCGGCCGCTTGGGGCTATACGGACATTCCCAGGTGCCAGCAGACAGCCCGTCCCCGCTCCTCCTCCTCATACGTGGCCCATCGCCCATGAGGACCCAAAGGACCTCGAGGGAGATGGTCCCTCTCCTGAACGTGACACCTCTGGGGCTCGGGGCAGGAGGAGCTCAGCATCGCTGGCTGCAATCTCCCAAAGGATAATCCGGGCAGGACGCCGTGGCCACCACCCAGCCAGGGCAGGAGCGGTGCCCGGCCACGGAGCAGCCCGGTGGCGAGGGCCGACGCTGGGAGCGCGGCGGCACGCGGAAAGCAGCCTCCGCTTCTCCTCCCACTCCCTGCGACCTTCGCTACCGCGTCCTCCTCGCCCCGACGGCCTCACCCCGGCTCTGTCAACACACGGCGAAACCTGCGGCAAAAGGGACGGGAAAAGGAGGGGGGGAAGCCAGGAGGGAGAGGGGCCCGATCCTGAAGCAGAGGCTGTGGATCTCGGTGGGCTGAGGAAACCATCGCAGCTGCAGCCGGTGCCGGTAGCGACATGCCCAGTCGGAGCTGGTGTCCCGTCCCTCGTGCATTCCTTGCGATGCGCCCCGGATCGCCCCGTCCCCTCCAGGCTCAGCAGCGCTGATCAGACACACGTGCCTCATCCGCGTGTGGCAGCGGGATCCTCCCGGAGAAGGAGCCGGAGGCCTCTTGGGGCCGGGCGCTCTCTCAAGGATGTTCTCCCTGACTCAGAGCTGGTATCTGCCGCTACTGGTGCCAGGGATGGTCCGGAGGGAGCAAAGCATCCCGGCAGCAAGGCAAAATGATAGGAAAGGGCAGGGAACACTGGGCACCCTGCCCTCAGCTCTGCCTGCTCCGCTCGGTGCCAGCGGAGAGGGGCTGGAAGGCACCGGGGTGGGAATGGGACGGGCTGCACAAGGGAGAGACCAGAGCTGAGATCCCAAAGGAGCACAGCCGGAGTCGTATGGCCCTGGACTGGCGATGCTGTAGGCAGGATACGGCGCTGGCCCAGCTCCCTCCCAGATCTGGCTTTGCCACGATGCTGTTCTTCACGTGGGGAGGAAATCCTGGCTCCTGTCCCCCCTCCCCAGGCCTCTGCCTCCTGCAAGCAGCAGGTTTGGCCGGACTCCGCTGCAAACATCCCTCTCTGCCTGCACGGCGCTGCCCCGACTTGCCTTCTCCCCGTGCAGCGGCGGGTCCCGCGGCAGGAGCACAGCTCCCTGCCTTCCTCTTCCACCGCCGTTGACTCACCGGAGAAAAATGGGGAGGAGGGGGGAGCTGGCAGGCGGGAGGGAAGGGGCTGCGAGGTCCTCAGGGGAGGAAAGGGAGGAGAACAGGAGAACCTGTCTGTGTGTGTCCTACTTGGTGGGATGGAGACCTCACCTCACTTCTCCCGGCAGCTGGGGCAGTACAGAGAGCAGCAAGAAGACCTCCTGCCCCATGGAGTCAATACTCTCCCACCACTTTGAGGTCCCCTCCCACCATGCGCAGCTCTCAGGCACTGGCCAGCACCGTCCAGGCACGCACCCAGACCTGGGGACCGCTCTGCTCCCTGTGCTGGAGAGGGGGCAAAGCAGCACTCGCCTGCAGATGCCATAAGCGTGGAAAATGCTGATGGGGTGCAGGATGAACCCCAGCCCCGAGCACCCCAGGGAGCAGCCAGCACGGCCATGAGAGCCCCGCGCTCTGCTCCAGCATCCAGCCCCTCTGCTCCCTCCGAATTGGCCTCTCTCATCGCAAAATGGGCAGCCAGTTCCCCAGCTGGCAGGGTGGCACAGGCAGCCCTGCCGGCATCTCCCCATTGGGAGCGATGCCATCTCTTCATGAGCCCGAGCCCGTCTGTCTTTCCCCTGGGCCCATCGCCTCTGCTCGGGCAGCTCCGTGGCCCCAGGTGGGACGTGACACCCACCTGTGCCACCCTGCCCTGCCTCTGCTCCCTGATCCTCAGCTGGAGAGGGAGGCGGGGGGCTGGGGGCCATGGCCCCACTGTAAGCAACGAGCCCGGCCACCCTCAGTCCCTGAGTTTTGTTATCTCTGCACAGGATTTGTGCCTGGGACACGCCGTGGGACTGTGCTCTTTCCAGGCAGGAGAAGAGCACAACAATATTTACTGTGGCTCTGGCCGTGCAGCCCCCTGCTGCCAGCCCAGGGGCTGCACCCTGCCCTCGGCCCTGCTTGGGGCTGCTGCTTCGGCCAGGAAAACATCTCCGCGAAGCAAATAAACACGACCCGATCTGCACCCCTGGCTCGACTCTCAAAGACGATCCCACGCGGAGGCAGGAATAAAATTCATTTCAAATGGGAAAACAAACTCAGGTCGGTTTCTTCCTCTAAAAATCACAGTGCAGAAAACTGCCCCGCATCGCCCCGGCGAGCCAGCGGGCCACGGCAAAGCAGCCGGTGCGGGGAGAAACCCCGCTCCGAGCAGAGCTGTCGCCCAACTGGCTGCTGCCATGGCAGGAGCACCCCTGGTTGTGCAACGGCACTGTGCCACGGCCGACTCGGCCGACTGGCATGCCCCGCAGCCAGCTCGGGTGGCCGTGCGCAGCATCCGCCGTTCCCAACTGCGCATCATCACGGGTCCCAGCTGAGGGTCCGGCAGCAGCCCGCGATGGGATCCCGGCAAAGCAGCGGGGTCCCGGCACCGCAGCGGGAGGCAGGACCACCTCGGCACCTGATCGCACCCCGCTCCCATCCCCAGCCCCTGTTCCAGCCCAACGAGCCTTCGTCCCACCGCGTCCCCACCCCGCACCCGTCCCCTCCCCAGAGAAGCCACCAAACAGGTTTGAAGGTAAATAACAGCCTTCCCCGGCCAGGAGCCGGATCCGGGCGGGAACGGCCCAGATGGGAGCGCGAGGAAGGAGAGGGCGGCGGGCAGAGCCTCGAGAGCAACGCGGGGCGGCGGAGGCAACGCTGGCGGCACACACGGATGGGGACGAGCCACCGGCACCTCCTGCCTCCCCAGAGCCATGCCAAAGTCCACGGCTTTATTACAGCCCTGCTTCACCTTCCCTCCGCGTCCTCTCCTCCTCCTCCTCCCACGCGCGCTGCGGCCGCGGCGCCTGCGCGGTTCTCCGCCACGGTGCTCGGAGCTGGCTGCGTCCCCGCGGCGCGTGCCGTCACGCCCGGCGTGTTTGCCGGGTACTGAGGGGAGCTCTGGAAATGGCAGGCGTGCCTGTCGCAGCAGGTACCTGGCTCCACGCAGGAGTAAACCCAGGAGAGGGATTAGGGACAAGACCTTGCAGGTTTTTTCCGTGCACGGATTCACCGTCCCGCAGGCAGCACCAACCCCACTCCTGCCCGCGGATCTCTCGCTCGGCGGCGCTGGCAGGAGGCCAGGAGCTGCCGATCCTTCACCAGGGACCAAGACGGACCCGGCGATGCGGGATCAGAGGAGGAGATGGGAGAGGAGCTGTCAGACGGGGCCGGGGCTGCCTCCGAAATAAGGGGGGGATAACCGGCAGCAGGTCCCATCCCTGCCTCTTGGTGACGGAGCGCCTGCCAAGCGGGCACGGCACGGCATGTCGGAGCCGAGCACTGGAGGCGGCTGCCTGCCCAGGACACCCGCAGATCACCTCCTCCCTGCTCCGGCTCTGCTCCAGGAGCAGGAGGGGGCACTGGGAAGGGCTCAGCCCTCCCAGCCGGCAGCAGGATGCCGGCAGGCGAGTCCGGCAGGTCGGCGTGCCGGGGTCCAGAGAAAGCGCCTGTGTAAATCCCACCGTGTCCCCCACCGGGGTGGGCCCCTGCCCTTATCTGCTCCTCCGGCTGTTTGCGGAGCCGGCCCAGCGTGGGTCTGGCACGAAGAGCGGCTGCGAAGTAGAAAAGACGCCCAGATCTGCTCAGCCCACCCCGCAGCTGCACGGCAAGAGCTGGGGCTGCCGACGGCCCCCACCACCGGCCCCCCCGGCTAGGGCAGGCACCGGCACCTGCTGCCGGGCAGTCTCACAGCCACGGGGCACCCCTTGCCCCAAACCTGCTGCCCCCCGGGCGTTTGCCCTGGTAACCTGCCCCGGCGCCCACCGATGGGGACGCAGGTGCCAGGGGACCCCACACCCAGGGAGCTTCGTGCCGGCTGCAGCCGCATCTGCGCGGACTCCACGGGGCGCAGCCTGGCCGCCCGCCACGTTCCTCCACCCTGACTCAGCAGCGCCCGGCGGGGCCGGACCGATAAGGAGGCGATAAGAGGCTTTGGCCTCCCTGGTGCTCAAGGACCATCTCCAGCCGGAGATGAGCCCGGGGAGGAGAAGCAGGGGATGAAACCCAGAGCTCCGGCACGGGGACAGGGGACACGCAGGTTTGGTGCTGGTGAAGCAGAGAGTGAGGCGGCAGGGAGCGGGTTGCAGCAGGCAGAGCAATCCTGGCAGCCCTCGGCCACGCTGCCAAGGCTCCAGCCTGGCCGACCCTGTCTCTGGGGACCACCATCCCGGCCCTTCAGGATCAAAAGGCAGCGGGTGCCCACGCTGCCCCACGCATGGCAGAAGCACAAAGGCAGCTGCCGATGCCTGCCCAGGCCTGACCTGCTGGCAGCGGGCACGGCAAGGCCAAACCGGTGCTCCAGAGCAGCTGGGGATGGAGAGGTGGGAACTGGGGGACAGCAAAATCCAGAAGCCCCCAGGGTCTGGGTGAGGGGTACGGGTGAGACGAGAGCGACCGCGGGGACCCATCCGGCGGGTGCCGGTGCACCCTGCCCCCAGCCGGTGATCCCGGCTGCGCCCTCCGAAATGCTGAAGCGACACAATGCAAATTCTTTCGCTTTGTGGCCGCCGCACCGTTGCCATGGAGCTACCGCAGAGAACAAACACAACTCGCCCCATGTTTTCTCAGCACCTTCCACCCCACGGCCTTCGGCCCCAGCGCCGGCCCTCGCCTCGCAGGATCTGCCCCGGCTGTATGGCACAGTCCCACATTGCACCCGTTTCAGGGCATCCGAAACGGAGCAGGGCTTCTCCCAGCCAGCCCTGGGGAAGGGCAGTGGCGGTGGCACGCAGCCCCCAGCAGCCCCGCAGTCGTGGTTCAGGGACTGGCAAGGGGCACCCAAGCCTGGTGGGGCGACGGAGAGGAGACGGAGGTCTGGACAGAGACGGCACAAGGAATGGGTGAGGACTGCACCGGGGACGATCACATGAGCCCCCAAACCACCTCTCCCAGGGAGATGGCTCACCCATCACCCATCACTGGGAGATGGGTCACCTGCACCACTGTGGCTCAGGGCAGAGGCAAAATGACAGCATCCGGCAGAGCCAAAGAAGAGCAGGAGCCCATCTACGGCACAGCCTGGCCGGTGGCACCAAGCCCTTCCTGCGTGGACGCCACGATGAGAGGATGACTTTGGTGGAGAGGAGACCACAAGCAGCCAGCGAGGAGAGATGGACCGCGGAGAGCCTGTGGTGAAGGAAACACTGTCCCTGCACAGCCATGGGTGATTGGTGTAATTGCTCCTGCCTCAGTTTCCCCAGGTGCCAAGCAGATGCTGGCAGCTGGGGCGTTTCGGCACCTACTCCCAGTGCGCCTGCAGGGTCTCCCCATTCCAGCTCCCACCTCTCCGGGGCAGTGGTTGCTCCCCAGGCCTGCGTGGGGTTGACTCCAGACCCTGTTTACCCCGCGGACAGCCTGGCTCACCGCACCTGGGCAGCCGCTGGCTGCAAAGCCCGAGGGAAACAGGGCAGCCAAGGGCAGGAGGGACGGTGTGGCCAGGGATCCCACGGGGCCCTCAGGAGAAAACTGCCCAGTTACTATCCCCCAGACCCACTAACCCCACTTCTACCGACCCCAGACCCCTGCCCACGTGCCTGTCGAGCTCCCCCCCCCAACTCAAGCCAGGCTGGGGATGTGGGGACAGTTTAACAACATCAGCGGGGAAATCGGCAGCCCTGGCACGGGGACAACGTTACTGCGAGAGACTTTCCCCACTCACGCTGCCCCTCTCTGCCGGAGGAACCATGGAGGGAACTCGCCGGGACCGGGCACTCCTCGGGGCCGGTACTTCAATACGTGGGTCCAGGCTGGCATGGGGCCTTTCCCCGCTCCCCTTCCCTGCAGAAAAGAGCTCCCTTTGGCCCCTGCCTCCTCCTGGGCTTTTCAGTTGCATCCGTGGAGCCGAAGCATATAGAAGCAGAGCAATCGGTGCCTGGACAGACAGACAGACCCACGCAGAGCGAGGCAGGCAAGTGGCACAGGATGGATACAGGGGGAGCAGCCCAGCGCTCCCTGAAAACGCTCCCAGACCCGCCGCTCCCCAGGGCGCAGCACGGGAAACCGAGGCACGGGACGGCAGCGGAGGCCGAGGAGGACGGCGACGCCGGCAGCCCCGGGGTCCCTGCTCCGACCACTGGGACACCGCCGAGAAAAACAATTCGGTAACTTAATTCAACGGACGATCTCCCGTCCCGATAGCGCGGGCGAGCCCACGGCGGGTCCCCGGCATGTCGGCACGGCCCCGGCGTGCAGCCAGAGGTTCTCCCCCAGCTCCGGCACCTGGGGTCAGAGGGCCTGATCCTGCCCCCTCCAGCACGGGGGAGGGCAGGGAGGGGGAAGCCACCAGCTGCGGTGGCTCAGGTGGCAGAGCGGAGGCGGCAAACTTTCCCAGCGCGACCCCCGCAAAAGGCACCGAGCCGGGACCCCCCCATCCCCACCCCACCGCCCCTCCCCGGGCAGCCCCATCCCTCCTACCTGCCCCCGGCTTCCCGGCGCGGCCGAAGGGCCATGCGGAGCCGGCCCTGGCGCCCGCCGGGCTCCGCTTGCGGTGCGCGTTGCCCATGCGGCCGCTCTCGCCCTCCCCCGCGGCCGGGCGGAGGAGGCCGGGGCGCTACATGGCGGAACCGGGAGACGCCGGCGCTCAGCCGCCGGCTCCCATCCCTCCGGCTCCGGCGGAGCTCGGCTCTCGCAGGCGGCTGTGCCGGAGCCAATGGTACGGGCGGAGAGGAGGGGCCTGCCCGGAGCGCCCGTCGGATCCGCACCCTCCCAGCCCCGCTCCCGCCGCGTGGGTGCCGCGGGCAGAGCGATTCCGGGTCCCCCCCGCGTCCCCGAACACACCCGGGGACAGCCGGCCCCGCTCCCGCCCCCCCCGCAGGTCGCTGCGCTCTGCCGAGCCCTCGCCACCACCGTTTCTGCCTGTCCCCGCGCACAGCTCCGACACACCAGGCTGTGACCCCCCTGAACACGTCCTGGGGGTCCCAGCGCCATGGGGACACCCCAGCCAAGGCACGGCGCGGCCAAGGCTAGAACGGGGCTTCCATGGCTGGAGCACAGCGGCCAAGCACGCAGCTGGGTCCGGCTGTTGCCCAACCTCAGGGCGAGCACCCACACGCCCGTAGGTGGGTGTCAACCCCCTGCCACCCTCCCAGGTGGGTGACCCTGCCAGAGCCTTCATGGTCACTCCTGGCTCTGGGGCAAGTCACAGGTGGGCAAGCCACGGGGACATCCGCAGCCATGTCAGCTCATGCCACCGGCACCTTCTTCCCACGCCCTCCCGGGTGTATCCCGGCTTCTCCCCGCTCCAGCTCCGTGGGGTTTTGCAAGCAGCGAGCTGGCAGGGGAAGTGCAGCTCAGTGCACGGGCAACGCGACTGCTGCCCACGCCACCCGGGCAATGCGACTGCTGCCCACGCAGCACGGACAAGCCTGGCCGCTGCCCGTTCGGAAACGCGTTGAGCCAGGCAAGCGGCCTGCCCCCTCTGAAGCCCAGCTTTTCCTCCCGAGTTTTAATTAGAACGTTATAATGTCGCCAGGGCAGGGAGGGGTCAGCCGGCCAGGCGGTGGGCAATTCCTGCTGGCAATGTTTATGTTCCTTAGGTGATTCATCAAAGACTGGGATAAATAGGAAGGAGGGTTTTGTGGGAAAGGCACAAAACTGGGGAGATGATAGCAAAATTTAAAAAAAAAAAAAAATTAAAAATCAGTCAGCAGCTCTGTCCTGACCTCCCAAGGTGCAACCTTTGGACTTCAGTCTCCTTCTCTGCAATGGAAATATTGATGGTTCAGTTTCTCACCAGCTTGTTTTGCTGCCCAAAAGGTATGCTCAGCAGGGCAGAGACCACCCTGTGCCACGGACAGTGCCTGGCACCAGGGCGGCTGTACCAATTCCCCCGCATATTTACTGCCCCGTCTGCTGGAAGAGCTGTTAAGGGAACAGGAGATCCATTGGGAAACTACTCCCCATTTCTCATTACTGACTGTACCCAGTTCAAGGTGCAGCCTTTCCCTCACAGGGCAGCTGGGATTAAACAAGGTCGTGGTCACAAGTGCAACAGAGTCAGGTCTCTGCCCAGTGACTCGGAGAGATGATTTTTCCCTCGGGATGCAGGAGTTTGGTTGGCTGGGGGCATCTCCAGCCTGGGACAGGGCTTCCTCCCGTTGCCCAGCACCTCCCAGCCCTCCCTGGGATGTACATCCCCTTGCAGCAGGTCCAAAAGAGGGTGCACGGCCCCCCCCCATGCCGCTCAGTCCCCCTTCCCGGTGACACAGGAGGCTCCTCCACTGCCACACACTCCAGCTTTCCCAGGGAAGCATTTCTCTGTCTCTCCCTGCAAGAAAAGGAGAGGCTGGAGCCTACGACTGCCCCAGATACAGCGAGACACTTCCCCCTCCGCTCCCAAAACAGACGCCCTCCGTGCCAGCACCTGCCTGGCGAACACAGCCACCGCCGACACCGAAGCTCCACCGCCCCCAGCCGCAGCAAGCCCCAGGCTGGGAGGTGCCGAGGGGGCTGGGAGAGGGAGCCCATCCCCAAGAACCCAGCAAAGCCCACGCGTGCCATAAATATCAAGGGGCTAACAGGGTAACTCGCAGCCACGTGGCAACTCAGCTCCAGCTCCTCCTGGCTCCCACGTTTCAGTCCCTGCCATAGCTGGGGGGGCTGAGGGCAGCACGGGGAGCTCCAGCGTTCCCGCAGACCTGCATCGCTGCCCCATCGCTGCCTCGGGACACAAACCCTTCTGACACCCAGGGACAGGCTGCGCTGCCAGCCGGCTGCTCTCATTCTTCATCCCAGACCTGGGTTTAAATCCCTGCACCCAAAAACCGGTGTGGAACGCGTGGCAGGGGAGGGGAAGCATTGGCAGCTTCCCCAGCGTGCAATTCCCAGCACAGCGGGTGCGCTAAAAAACCCAGTTGTGGAGTGAGTGGTGAGAATGGGGAACTGGGGGCAAGAGATGCTGACTCCAGGTTGAGTCTTTTCTCCGGGTCAGAAACCCCTGGCTTTATTAATTGAGAGGACTCTGATAACAGTGAGGAGCTAGAAGGCGGGAGGGGGGGAAGCTGCTCATGAGATACAGATCTTGTCATCGTGGCGTGACTGCTCCAAGCACATCCGATCTTCCCGAAGTCACACGCTCCCTGGGTCAGCCCAGCCAGCCCAAGCGTGAGGTGGCAGGGACACTTCTGCACTGGCATGGGGGAAGGATCCATCCCTCCCAGTGTTTTTTCCGTGCCTCCTGACGTTTTCTAAACCTGATTCCTTCGCCGAGCAAACGTGGAGCGGGCGCCGAGCTGCCTGAATGAGAAAGGAATTCAGCCCTTGTTCCCTTCACGGGGAAGTAAAGCTCAGCGAGGCAAAGGTGACACAAAAACCCCACTTGAGATCCCCAATCATTAACAGAAATACATAACCAGAAAGGCTTCAAACAATTTCCTGCTCAAGCCGGAGTCTAGGCCGGCTCTGCCGATGACAGCTCCAGCCCGCAGAAGCGGAGGGAGCTCAGCTCCCTGCTCCAGCTCAGGTATTTTTTAATCCGTGCACGGCGGGAGCCACAGGGACCAGCCCAGGGCTCCGGCTCCTGCTTGGCAGGGAAATGCTTTTTCACTTCATCGTTGCCCAGCTCTTCACCTCCCGACGGCTTATGTTCCCATCGCTGCTGGAGTCAAAGTCAATGATGATATTGTCTTATGAAATAAGACCTTCCTTCTGAAGAGAAACACGACTCCGGTGAAATAGTTTTATCGGATCTTATGGAACGTTATTTGCAAGAGTAATTCTTCCAGTTGTCTCCAGGTGGAATAGCTGCGGTTGCAGACACACCTCTCTTTGTTCGCAGAGCCGCTCACCGTTGCCAGTTCGGGCCAGCCAGGGGATTCCTGCTGCTCACATTTTCTGAAGTGTCACTCTTTGCCCTCTGCAGATTAACAAATTCATTCCCACACACGCACGGAAACAATCCCGCGGAGCAGGAGGCGCGGGGGCAGCGGTGCCTACACCTCTCCTGCCTCCTTTGAGCCGAGAAGCTCAGGGCTCAAACACAAAGCCCGTGTTTACACCAAACCACGTGCCACGCAGCACCAGAGGACGGAGGAAATCAAGTGTCCGGGGAGATTTCCCATCTTGATTATTACCGGAGCAACACGCCAGGACAACCCAGCTCCCACGGTGCCTCGAGGACTCACATGCAGCTCCACCACCCCACAGCATCGAGCCCAGTCCACCAGCACGGTCCCCACCGCAGCCCATGCCCGGTCACCGCGCCGCTGCCGGCTCACCACACGCACGGCGAAGCCATCCCGCGCCGTTTTCAACAAGCGCCCGCTAACGTTACGAAGCAGCTGTGAATATTTAAAGCTTTATTTTTAAGATCACAGTGACCACCCCCCTCCCCAGTCAGGAAATCTGTTGCTGCCGGACCAAGCTGGCATCAAAAGGGAAAAAAAAAAAAACCACCCTTATTTAATATTTCTGGAACATCAATTCCTTTACTTCATCAGGGAATGAAGAAGAATATTGCGAAACCCGGATAAAGCGGTAGCCAAAAACCGGACTAAAACTGCTCACAGGTGGCACGACCCCACCACCGCCTGCTCCGGGAGCCTGGAGGCTGTTCCAGGCTGCCCTTCATCCATGGGGCTGCAGGCAGCACCCACTGGGGAGATGAAAAAGCTTTCAGCTTCTTGCTCCCAGCTTCCAGCAGGAAAAAGCAGCCGCACAGAGCAAACCAGAGCCGGCCCACCACCCCAATTCTCTGCTCCACGTTAGACCCTCGGTACAGCCCACACGCTCTGCCTGCCTCGGTTCCCATCCGGCAGGTTAATCGCTCCTCAGCCTCCAAAGGTTATTGTGGAAATAAAGACGTTAGGAAACACGAGGTGCTGGGATACCATGGGGCCGGGGCTGCGGAGGTGCTCAAAGCAGATGGGCTGTGTACGGGTAAACCAGTCCGGTGCTGGCAGCACCCTGGCAGCCACCGCGCACCCGGGACGGGGCGTTACAGCGCACGGCAGGAATTATCTTGCGGCAAAGAGTTGCACCGGCATAAAAACGGGACGCTGCAGCCAGTGGGGCCCATTCCATTGCCCGAACAGGGCTGAGCATCCAGTTGGGAAACGGGAGAGGACTCGGCTTCCAGCTGGGATGGAGACGTGCCCCCACTTGGCATAAAGCTGCCGGTTGTTCCCTCCCAGAGAGGTGGCCTGAAACTCGCCCATGAGCGGGATCCCTGCGCCTGTCCTCTACACAGCTCAGCTGTTTGCGCGGCCAGAGATGGGATCTCTGATTAGATGGACCCACGGGTTTGATCCAAAGTGGAAATGCTTTCATCCTCCTGCTCGCATGATTTCAGTGCTGAGCAATTCCGACCTCGCTGACACCCAGGTCATGAACGGGCAGATGCCCAGGCTGAGGAACGAGTCCTGACCCGCACCTCCCCGGATGGCTTTCCTCCCTCCCTCCTCCCAAAGCCACCCCAAGACCTTGCACAGCCCCTCCCTGCTCCCCCGTAGCTGGGATGCACCAGGGAAGGTCAGACATGCCCTGTCCCTGCTCCATGACCAAAGCCACCTGTGGGAACGGCAGGATGATGGGTTGGGTCATGGATCTGATCCAAATCACCTCCCAGCACCGCGCAGACACAAGAGGAAAGCCGAGGGTGCTCAGAGCGTACACGGACCTGCTGCAGATCTCCCCCCTCCCTCTCCCACAGCTCCCAGCTGATGTTTGGAAAAATTCCCAGGCTGGGGCAGAGCCCAGCTGGCTCCTGCCGTACCAGGGCTCGTGGTGTCGGCAGTGAGGCCGACGCAGCCTCCGGGCAGGTCAGAGCTTCACTCCGCGGCAGCGCGCAACTCTGCGGCCACAGCCGCCCTCGGAAAGCGGCCGGCACTTGGCACTGCCGGAGCCGACACTCCTTCCATTGCCACAGCTCAGCCCAAACCGCCGCTCAAGGCACCCCGACCCCCGTCATACAGGGAAGCATTATCCCTCATCCCGCAGGGAAGGATGCTGGTAACCCTGGCGCGTGCTGGCGGTGTCCTGAGGACGCTCGCGGCCGCAGCCGGGCCGGAGGCGGTTAAGCAGGGTGGGGCTCCCGGCGCGCTCTGCACGCTCGAAGCGCGCGGGGAGAGTGATTCCATCGTGCACGCGAGCTGCAACCACTGCACGTCTGCGCTGCTTCCCCACTGCATGCCACTGAGCAAGCAGCGACGTGGTGGAACGTGGCACCTCCTGGCCCCACGCATGCCAAGCGGGATGCTGTGGGCTGCCAGAGCAGAGCCCAGAGGGGAAGGGTCCTGCAGCCCCGTGGCACTGCACAGCCCCTCCATCACCGGCACGGACTGAGGACAGGTGGGCACTCAGGGCAGCTCTCGCGGGCACGGGGACATGGAACTGAACGGCGCGGCGGCAGCGCGGTGGCGGAACCCCGGCTGACACGAGCGGCAGGCTGCTTCGGCAGGGTTTGCGCGCGAGGGACGGCACGGAGAGCAGGCTGAGGGTCCCCCAGCTGCGACCCTGGTGGGCAGCGACTTCGCTTTTTGAGGATTAGCTGGTGAATGTTAAAACTTTAGGGAAAAAAATAAATAAAAAAAAAAGGGCTGGCAGAGCTGCTGGGGGCGTTTCTGTGCTGGAAAGGGGAACGTCACATGCTCCAGCACATCTCATTTTTTCTGCTCAGGTTTCAGCGTTGGGCTGTGGCAGCGGCGTCCACGCACGGCAGGCCGGGAGGGAGGCACCGGCAGCATCCGATGGACCGGCTAAGTGGAGAGCCTGGCCTCTTCCCAAGACTCTTTTGCTTTCCATGGCCACTCCTCTCCTATCACAGATCTCTGCGCACTTCTCCGAGCAGTAAACGTGCCTGTGCGCAGTCCTGGGTGCCTGGAAATTCACTCCTCGGGGCAAATCCAGGGAGAAAGTCCCAGGCGACAGCATCCGGCTGCGTTTGGGCACCGCAGAAGCGGCCTCTCCCTTGGCAAGAGTGCAGTGACGTCCCCGACGGAGGTGCCTTGCAGGGAGGGCAGCGGCGTGACGCAGACGGTGTCCCCGATAGCACGGGGCGGGAGAGGCTGAGCACTCCTCCGCTGCATGGGGAGCAGGACACCTCACCGGGACACCTACTACTGCAAAACAACCGTGCCGAGGAGACGAGCATGACCAGACACGCCACCACCCATCGCCCTGCTGAAGGTCCCAGCCCACGGGAGCCTGGGCTGAGCCCACGGATCCCCGTAACGCAGCCCCGGGGCAGCAAAGAGAGGGCACCCACAGCACCTTCCGCTGCGGGATTGTCCTGGTCAAGGTGGCAGGGACGTGGCTGGGTTGTGGAGGCAGCAACCCACCAACCGGCCAGGGCGAGGGCCATATCTAGGACAGGAAGGGCCACACCTGGAACACGCAAACACCCTGCCCAGGAGGAGGAGGAGGAGGAGGAGAAGAAGGAGGCAGCGGCTGGCGTCCCTCCAGGTTTCCCTCAGCCCCAGTGACCTTCTGACTCACCGGAGAGAGAACCTAGCCAGTGAACCAGCACCAGCCCTCAGGGCAGGGACGAGATTGCACCAGGGATTGCCGGATCCGGCCTGCTGCCACAGCCACCTCAGCAGCGGCCACCGTGGCCAGCACAGCCCCCATGGCTGCCACCACGGCCATCACCTCCTTCACCCTTATTCAGCCACTTCTGCTGCCACCAAGGCCAGCACCTCCACCCCTCTGGGCCACCACCACGGCCAGCACCTCTGCCCCTCTGGGCCACCACCACGGCCAGCACCTCCACCCCTCTGGGCCACCCCATGGCCAGCACCTCCACCCTTTCTTGGCCACCACTATGGCCACCACTTGGCCACCTCCATGGCCACCATCTCAACTCCTTTTTGGCCACCACTGTGACCCCTCTTTGGCCACCTCCACAGCCACCACTTCAACCTTTTCAGCCACCACTACGACACCTCTTTGCCACCTCCATGGCCACCACCCTGACTCTCCTTGGCTTCCACTGTGACCTCTCCTTGCCCACCTCCATGGCCATCACCTTGAGCTCTCCTTGGCCACCTCCACGGCCACCATTGCAACTCCTCCTTGGCCACCTCCATGACCTCTCCACAGTCGCCACCCCAACCGCTCTTTGGCTACCTGCATGGCCACCACCCTGACCCCTTCTTGGCCACCACCCCAACCCCTCCATGGCCACCTCCATGGCCACCATCCCGACCCATCCTTGGCCACCTCCACACCCACTCCCACCCTCCGTCCCCACCACCCCCTCGCCCCTCACCTCGTCCCTCCGCCCCAGCCGGGGGGCTGCCGCCCTTGAGCCGCCGCCGCCGGCCGCGGAGCCAGCTGAGTGCCCGGCGCAGCGAGCCCGCCCGGGCTTTCTTCCGCCGGGGGGGAGCCTCCGCCGAGCCGCCGCCGCCGCCGTCCCGCTCCGGCTCCCGCTCGCCGCCCGCCGCAGGTGCAGCCTGGGCGGACACGGACATGGACATGGACATGGCCGCGGCGGGCAGCGCCCCGCACCGCCCCGCACCGCCGGCAGCCGCTGCCCATAGGGCCGGGCCCGCCCGGCTCCGGCTGCAGCCCCGACTCCGGCTCCGGCTCCGGCCCCGGCCCCGCTCCGGGCTCCCGCCGAGCGCCCGGCGCCGCCGACGGAAAGTTTCTGCGGGGCGGGGCCGGGCTGCGGGAGGCCCCGCCCGCACCGGCCCCCGCCCCCCCCACCCCCCCCCCCTCCGCCCGCAGGTGGCCCCGGTGGCGGCGGAGGGGGGGGTCCGCGCCGGGGCGGTGCGAGGACCTTCCCCTTGATGCCACCGCGGGGCTGTCGGGGGTGCCCAAGCTGTGCCCCCCTCGCTGTGCTGTGCCCCCTCGACCCCGGTGGGTCCCGGTTTTGTCCCCTCGGGACAGCGATCCGCGGGGTGGGAGCATGCAGGGGCAGCCGGGGGCTGCTCTCGCCCCTTGGGACCCTCCATTTCCCACCCCCCCACTTCCTTTCTCACCGTGCTGACCATCAGAGGGAGAGAACCGGGGCAAAACCGTCTGTGCGGGGCCAGAGCGGGTAATTACAGCATCGTCACCCCCCCGAGTGACAGAGTGACATCGTGCAGAGCCGCGGGGGGGCTGTTCCTGTCCCTGTCCCCAGGAGAGGAGCCAGGGCCAGTGGCCGTGTCCTGCCCTTGACCTCTCCCCGCAGCCACCGCCAGTTCCTCACCTGACGGGCCCGAGGGTGACGCTGGCCATGTCACCGCCGATGGCAGAGCCCAGGGAGGGCACATGATGCTCCCCAGCAGCAGACCTGGGCGTACCTGAGGCCACCAACACACTCCCGTGAAACGCCCTGTGCCGCTCTGCTTCTCGTCGCTAATAATAAATCAGCTCCTGAAAATGAAATGACACGGGGGGTGGGGGGGTTCGGCCGCTTGACGTGGCTCTACCAGCCTCTGCCCGCAGCCCAGAGTGCCCGGGAGCTGCCCGGGGACAGCAGCGGCTCTCGTGAGAGATTTCACTGCTTGCTACAAGCCTGCATTGCTCAGGAGCGTGACCATGCGGATCCGGCTGCGAGGGGACAACAGGATGCCCGAGAGCCTGGGCCGGAGCGGTGACACGGCCGGCAGTGAGAAGATCGGTGGCAGGATGCATGGCAAAGCTGGCGGCATGAGCCCAGCAAGAAAAAAATGGGTGGTTTCTGCCACATTTCCAAGCTCTTGGCTCAGTGGGTTTTGGGTCCCTGCGCAGATGCGTTTCCTGATGTGAAAAGCTGCATCGTTGCATTTAAGCCGCATCCTTCCCGGATCCGGGCTGGCGAGGGCCTGGCTGCGTGCCCAGAGGAGTTTGCCAGCCGCTGGAAATGACTAGAAGAATTTATAAAGCAAGGAGCCTGTCTCTCCTGCCGGCTTCCCGGTGCTTTCCTGTCTCCTGTGGGATTCGGGGACCGGCACTGCCTGTCGTGTGGGGTCCGGAAACCCCAGCATCCCACTGCTGTTCAGCGGTACCAGTCATCAGGGATGGGCAGGCGACGCCATGCCCTGGGTGATGCCTGCAGAAGGGCTGGGGCTCACCGTGCTTTTATGTCTCTGCCTCTCATTCCCCCCCTTCACCTCGCTGAACCCAGACTCAAGACCTAAATGAGCACTGAAACAGCCAGGCAGCAATTTCCTGGCACCATCCTTGCCCCCTTCACGATCCCAAGGGAACGGCTCCTTCCCAGGGCAAGGGCTGAGCACGCCACTGCTCTCCAAGGCTTTGCTGACCCATGTCGAGGTGAACTGCGCTGGGGCAAAGCTAATCCCCAACTAGGGCGTTTGTGTCGACTTTCCGCCGCCGGCTCCAACTTCCGAGTCATTAGCCTCCAAAAAAAGATCCTGGTTTTCACATCTTTCCCCTCCCCGGATGGCAGCAGAATCAGATTTAAAAATATTTTCGCAAGCAGTTATGGAGCATTGTCCAAATAATCACAGTGGGACGGAGAGTTATCAGTCACCCTCTGGGCAGAGCTCTCGTCAGATGGGCGAGGAAAGTAGAGGAGGAAGGTGAAGAGGAAGGTCATCCTCAGCTTTCCCTCCATTACAGTCCCATTCCTGGTGGAGAAGGAAAGTCCAGGGGCTCCGTAAAGCACCAGCCCACCGTGCAGAGCCCCAGAAAGCTTTACTCTCTCCCCAGAGAGCTCCAGCGCCAGCGGCATGCCGGGATACCCAGCTGGGTAACTCGTTTTCCGCTTGCACGGCCAAGACGGTCACAAGGATGGCGGGTGCCTCGCGGGGAGAGCAGCTGGCTGGAGCTCAGCTCCCGCGGGGCCAAGGCAGAGGCAGACGGAAGGGGGGGCAGAGAGATGGGGGGCTGCCCTGTGCGCTAAGAACCCTGATCCCTGGGAGGTGAGATCCCAAAGGGCACCTAAGGGTGCCAAAACACATCAGCCACCAGCTGCGGCATCACGTGCTTCAGCAGCCACCGAAGCTCCTGCCCCTTGTGCCGAGACGGCACGAGTTCGGTGCAGCCGGTGCGTTGGGGTGTGCTCAGCCCGTCCCCTGGCCCCGTTTCCTTCCCCTCGCCAGGGCAGCGGGAGGGATGGCTGCTCCCTCATTAACCATTAACACATCCCGTGGTCGTGGGTGGCCAGGACAAGGTCCTCACACGGCCACCCCAGCCCCGCTGAGCCCCTCTGCTGCCGCTTCTCACCCCGCTGCCTCCCCGAACAGCAGTCACTCGCTCCAAATCCATCCCATGAGGATGAGAGCCGGAGCTGCCGCTCCTTGTCACTCGCCCCGGGATATGGAAAAACCCAGCCACGAGCCCTCTCCGCTGGCACTCGGGCAGCAGTGACCCTGCTAGCGATCGTTGGGACACGGGGACCGATTGTTGTGGTGCTTAAAATCCGCGCTGTTTTGAAAACGGGTTTTACAAAAGGGTGCCTGGGCCCTAAATGGCATCGGAAGGGCGAATGCGGGCGGCTCCTTGCTCGGGTGTGGTGCACATGGAGATGGCCATGAATAAATAGCAGCGGTTTCTCCCCGCCGAGTCCGTCACGCTGGGAAGGGACACCCGGGAGCATCGCCCACGCCTGCAGCATCCCGGCTGGGTGACCATGAGAGGCAGCTCCTGCTCCCATGCAAGCGTCCAGATTCAACAACAAGGGAAAGATCATGGGAAAGATGGCATGGCAGCAGTGCCCAACGGGCACAGGGTGCTGTATGGGATGTCACGGTCCCATCAGCTGATTTGCCCTGTAAGTGCCCATGGGCTGGCAGCAGGTGCTCCACGGGGCTGACAGGACATGGTAGCCTCATGCCAGGGGTGTGAAATCCCCCGGCACAGCCGGAGCGTGGCCAGCAGCCAGCGGCTCTGGGAAGATGCTGGAGGAAGAGAGGGATGTCACTAAAACCAGGTGTCCACCACCGCTGCTTCAAAGGTGCCTTCAGGCCTGATACTGCCACGTTGGCACATCCAGCTCCGCCGCGCGAGCACGCGGGGCTGCTAATAACGGGGGTCACTCGTTGCACCAGCTGTTACCGGGCTGCTGGTGTGGGCCGAGCTGTGCACACGCGTGCACACACGTGCATGTGCACACATGAACACGCACACGGGCACAGGGACACACAGCCATGCTCACACACATGGCTGCGTGTGGTCGAGCTCCCCGTGGGGCACCCATAAGCCCGTGGCACCGGCTGGCACACGCGTGTGCCGGGGCTGCCGTGGGAGTTGCCGGGATGGGCAGCTTTGATGCAAATATTTAACACTCGGTACCGGCGAGCGCTGATAGCCCATATCTGGGCTGAGCAAAGGCAAAGCTGAAGGGACACGGCGTGGGAGCAGCCGCGCTGGCGGGGGCTCCGCTGGCCCCCATCCGTCCCCACTCCGCTCCCCTGGCTGGGCTGGCGTCTCCCTCGGAAGCAGCTATGGCAGGAACGACGCTTTCCTCGTCCCACCTCGCCGCGGGGCACAGCGGCACCCAGCACCCAGATAAGCAGGAGCCGCCGGCGCCTGTGGCCTCGGGGCAGGGTCCGGCCCCGCTCCAGTGGAGCTCCCAAGGTCCCTGCGGAGAAAACGGCGCCTTCAGGCTCCCCCTTTCATCTCTACCCCAGCTGGGCCCATGCCCATGCTGCGCTCCTCTTCCTCCCCCTCCTCCTCTTCCTCCGCCCCGCTGGGCGACCTTGCCTCCCTCTTGCAGAATCTGCCCCGAGCCTTTTTGTCCAGGCCAGGGCACCAGGAGTTTTGAGACGGGGCCAGTGTCTCCATGACAGGTGTGCGATGAGCGCTCGGGCACCAGCTCCAGGGACACAGCAGTGGCGGTTGCCCTGTGCCACCTCCAATGGCGGCATCCCCATGGCACCCCTGCATCGCCTCTGGGTATGCCCCCCAAGACAAAGCCACTCCCAGCTCTCAGCTGGGGAAACTGAGGCAGGAAGTGAAGTGAGCCAGGCTGTTCCCAAGGGGCCAGTGGCATCCAGCCCCCCAGGCTCGAGTGGAGACCCCCAGGTGCTGTCCCCACGCAGCCACGGCCACTCCGGCTTCATCCAGGGACCCCCCACCCACCCGGGAGAAGGGGCCACCATGGGAGGGCAGGGCAGGAACGGGCACAGGGTGCCGCTGCTCTCCGAGCCAGGATCTGTCCCTGGAAGCGTTCCCAGCTCCAACAATGAATCACACTTTCCCCCTGAGATCAGATTGCAGCTCCCTGCGCATGGGGGGCCGGATCCGGCACCGCTCGCCCTGCCGCAGCTGGACCCTCACACCCTCGGCAAACAGAGCCGCGATGAGCTGCAGGCGGGGGGCATCAGGCTGGCAGTGTCGCCCAGATTCATCACCGCTGAATCCTGTTGGTGCTGGGAACTGGGCAGGCTGGGCACCACGTGGTGCTGCCGGTGCTGCCAGAACGTCTGGTCAAGGAGGTCTCAAGACCAGGAAAGCCTCCCTGGTACCTCAAGACTGTCCCTAAAGATTGAGGGAGGACAGCATGGGGACAGAGCCAGAGCTGCCACAGCCATGCCAGGGTGGTGGTGCCAGGGTGACTGTGCCAAGATGGTGGTGCCAGGGTGGCAAGGCCGCCTTGCCGACTTCATCCCTGCCCTCAGGGCGGACCTGCCATGCGTGACAGGAAGGAAAAATCCACTGGGAAAGTGGATGGCAGCAGCAGCACCAGGTCACTGGAGCGGAGGCAAAGTGACCCGCAGCTGCTCTTTGCTCTCCACGATCCTCTTCAGCCGCTCACCAGGTCCGTGCCAGGGACACCGCGGTGGTGGGGAAGAGCAGCGACTGGACCCGACACCATTTATTCTAACAGCCGGAACGTTTCGCCTCTCAAATACTCTCCTGCCTTTTGCTTTTCCCTCCGGCAGCGCCGCCGATAACTCCCCGCCAGCTCTGTTTACCGGAGCAAAGTCCACGCCAGTTCACAGACGACGGCGTCTCTCCGCGCCAGCCGGACCCAGCGCGTGCCCGCGGCCGGCTGGGCTCTGCCGAGCACATCGGGGTCCGGCCGCTGACACCCGAGCCGGCCGTTGCCTGGTTATATCCACAAAACAGCCCCGTGCCGGGGCCGGGGTATCCGCTTACGGAGCAGAGAACAGCTGAGCCTCTTCAATCCCCACCCTGCCCTTGGCAGCTCATCAGATAAACCCCAGCCAGCGCTTGGCAGTGCCGCTGCCAGCGTCCCCTCCATCCCCTACAAGGGTTTGTTGGACCCAGCCCGTGCGACCTGCAGGTTTCTCCCCTTGGCAGTTTCAGCCTTAGATTATATATTTATTCGCGCAACTTGTGCGAATTAACAGCATTCCTCTCCTACTGAGTCAAAAGCCTCGGCACAGATAGAGGCATTTCATGGAAAAAAAGAGAGAAAAAGAAGATGGGTCGTGCGGAAAAAAGTAACGGGATCCAAAAAAAAAAAACCACCCGAAAAAAACCCACCTAAATCTCCCTTTTCCTTTTAAAGCTCTATTCCCTGATGGGAACGGGATGGGAGATGGACAAGAGCAGTTATTTTAAGGTTTCGGCAGCCCGGCGGCGAGCGAGGCGTGGGCAAGGTGACGGTGTGGGTGACGCAGGGACAGGGTGGCACTGGGTGATGTTGCAAGCCGCGGTGCGGGCTGCTGAGTGATTTTGTGGCGCTTAAGCTGGCAACTTCCTGAGCGGCGCGGGCCGACTTCCTGAGCCGCCGCGGCAGCGGGCAGGACTGGGCCTTGGTGGAGGTAGGCTCCGTTGGCTCTAACACCGCGGGGGGCAGCCGGGCCCGGTGCCCGCTGGCCGTGCCACAGCCCTGGGCTGTTGCACCCATGCCAACACGGCAAAATATCTAAAATATGTATTTTATATAAATATATGCTAATGATATAACCACCGAAGGGTCGGTTTAGGGTGCCACAGGGTGGGGATGATGGGGACGGGCACCATGTGAAAGCAGAGCTGCAGGGATGGTGGGTGAGCAGAGGTGGAAAAACACATCTGTGGGCAGCGAGGGCAGCGGTGCGGTCAGCGGTGCGGGCAGTGGTGCGGTCAGTGGTGCAGGCAGCAGCGTGGGCAGCATCGAGGGCAGCATCACTGCCAGGCTCCCGGGAGTGTGTCCATGGCCACGGTGGGGATTTTGTGGAGCGAATCACCCCCTTCTCCATCCCCCAAACAGAGGGGAGAGGGGAGGCAGGGTGGGGGCTTACAGGGGGAAGGGGAAGCGGAGGGTGCGTTCCGTTACCGTGGTGTTTGCGAGGCCGATCTGGGGCACCTGAAGAACCCTGAGATATTGGGATTTAATACATCCATATGTTTTAATAAATACCAAGAGGAGGGCAGCGCTGTGCTGCCAGCACCCTCGAGCACCCCACTCGGTGCACAGGATGAGGCCGCAGCGTTTGGTGCCCACGCGCTGCACCCTCTGGCGTTTCCCTTCCAGCTGCCCGCGTCGGCGGCGAACCCCGCACAGCCCCAGGGGACATGGCCCAGGCACCCCAATGACCCCATCCCACCCCCTGCCCGGCACCCTGGCAGGATGAGACCCCGCAGCTCCCGGGAAGGACCCCCCAGCACCGCGAAGGGGTGGGTTTGAGGCTGCACGAAGCAAAACTCCACCTTAAATCACTGGTGGGAACAGCGGGAGAGGGATGGGGGGCTGCGGGGGCTGCTCCCCAGGGATGCGGGCTGCAGCCAGCCCCTGCGGTTGCCTCTGCCGGGGACGCAGGCGGCTTTGCCTTCCCCGCCCTCCTCCTCCTCCTCCTCCTCCTCCTCGGGGCGGAGGGAGACTGCCGCCCGCCGCTGGCACTGCAGGCGGTGGCCGGGCGAAGCGGCTGCTCGGGGGAATCTGATTTCCAGCCCCGTTTATTAATAACCCCCCCCCGCCCCATGCTAAGCCCATGTGCAGCGCAGAGCCGGAGGCGCTGGGCTCCGGGGGAGGAAGGTAAGAGCCCACCCGGGACGAGCAGGGGGGAGCGGAGAAGGAGCTGGGGTGCACCGGGGGTGTCCCATGGGTGCGGGATCCTTGGCGAGGTGGGGGGCGTGGGGCAGGCGAGGGGGCTGCTAAACCCTGGGGTGCAGGGATGGGGTGGGGGGATCTGAGGTTTGGCACCCGGGGAGCATCCCTGGACCCTCAGGAGTAGTGGGGAGGGGGAGGAACGGCCTCTCCAGGGTACCCAGGGGTGCTGCCCACCCGGGGGGCTCTGGGACGAGGGGTGGTGGATGGGAGCGAGCCCCCGCGCCCCGCTGTGAGGGTGGTATGGCCGTCCCTCCCTCCTGCCCCGCCGCTGCAAAGCACAGCCAAGAACTTTGAAAAATGGGCACTGGCAACGGAGGAGGGCAAGGAAAAATGAAGCAGAGCCTTTTCCCCAGCTTTCCAGGAGCTGCACCCTCTCCGGCCGAGGGGCCGTTGAGTCCGAGGCTGCGATGTGTCATCGCTGCCCAAAACTACCTTATTAGGAGAGAAAGTATCGGTGAAAATCAGTTCTTTCCTTAAAGCCGTTGGTGCGAGCCGAGTGCCAGCCTGTGCTCATTCCTTGGGGGATGACTAGACATGAGCTCAGCGGCGTGGCCGGGAGGTGAGTGCATCCTCCTGCCGAACCCACCGGCTCCTGGAAGCTTTAGGAAAAGCCCTGGCTCATCCCTGGGGATTCTCCTCTCCATCCTACCCCAAACAGCCCCCCGGCAAATGTGAGACGCGAGTATTTGGTGGTGGCAGCTGCAGGTACCGGGGCTGGGGATAATGACAGGATCGGATGACTCTGCAAAGAGGAGCTCGCTGGGCTCCCGCTGCAGCAGCTGCCGCGCGCTCGGGTGCTGTGCGTGCAGCGCTTCACCCATCTCGGCCATCCTGGAGCCCGCCTGCGCTTTAGCAGCACATTCCCTTGCCCTGAGGTTATGCCACATCGCTAAACCCCCGGCGAGTTTTACTGGAAGTGCCCACGCCGCCGCCGGTGCACAGCGTGTGCGACATGCCAGGTGTAAGAGTTTGGCACGGGCGCAGCAGCTGCGCTCTCATCTGGCCAGTCACACTGGTGCCGCTGGGGGAGATCAGCCATGACATGACGGGCAGTTCCCGCTGGCACTGGAGAAGCTCTTGGTTTTGGGGTCCAGGTTTGCATTCCTCGCTCTTCCTCCATCGCAGTCAGTCACTTTTAGAGGGTTCTATTCCCTTATTTCGGCCCATGCCAAAGCCAGCAGCTTGGGTCAAAGTTATCATCAGAGCGTGCAAGGGCAGCCCTGCCCGGTTTGCACAGCCCCTGGGTGACACGGGCACAGTCATGGCAGTGGGGACACAGCCAGGGCACCCCCAGCTCAGCTTTGTGTGGGGCACCCGCATCACACAGGGTGGAGAGGAAGGGCTGAGAACTATTACACGTGTTGCTCTGGTTCACATGTCTTTTCCTTTCCAGGGACCTGATGGCAGAACCCGAGCCCCCTCCAGAGCTGCAGCTGGATGAAGCTGGAGCATCCTCGGCCCCGCAGGGAGCGGCTGCAGGTGCTGCTCCACACCCGGACCTTTCCCACAGCCCGTTAGACCCAGCGGTGGGGGTGACACCCCGGCACGGGGGCAGCCCAGACCTCTGCCAGGAGCTGCAGGCAGACAACAAGGGTGCTTCCTTGGAGCTAAACATGCCAGGGGCTCAGCTGGACGAGGATGCAGCCGGGGCTGGGATCCCGCTGGATGTGGATGTGGCAGGAATCCCGCTGGACGTGGATGCAGCTGGAGTAGGGATCCCACTGGATGTGGATGGGGCAGAGATTCCATTGGATGTGGATATAGGTGGGATGGGAATCCCACTGGATGTGGATGCAGATGGAGTAGAGATTCCACTGGATGTGGATGGGGCAGAGATCCCGCTGGACGTGGATACAGGTGGGACAGAGATCCCACTGGACGTGGATACAGGTGGGACAGAGATCCCACTGGATGTGGATACAGGTGGGACAGGGATCCCACTGGACGTGGATACAGGTGGGACAGAGATCCCACTGGATGTGGATACAGGTGGGACAGGGATCCCACTGGACGTGGATACAGGTGGGACAGGGATCCCACTGGACGTGGATACAGGTGGGACAGAGATCCCACTGGACGTGGATACAGGTGGGACAGGGATCCCACTGGACGTGGATACAGGTGGGGCAGGGATCCCACTGTACATGGACACAGACGGGGTGGGGATCCCGCTGGACATGGACGCAGAGGGGGCAGGGATCCCAGCCGACGTGGACACAGACGGGACAGGGATCCCGCTGGACATGGATGCAGAGGGGGCAGGCAGCCCCCTGGCCGCCGATGGTGCGGAGCAGCAGTGCCTGACCCTGGAAGAGCTGGGGGACTACTTCCAAGAGTGCATCGAAGCCGTCGAGCAGCTGGAGAAAGAGAGAGACAGCCTGATCGCGGAGCTCTCCCAGCTCCGGGAGCCGGCGCTGCAGGAGATCCGCCATGCCCACGAGGAGATCCAGGCTGCCTGCCGGCTGCTGGCCAAGGTGGAGCTGGAGAGGGACAACCTGAAGGATGAGATCCGTCAGATCAAGCAGAAGCTGTTCAAGGTGACGAAGGAGTGCGTGGCTTGCCAGTACCAGCTGGAGAGCCGGCGGCACGACCTTTCCCAGCACGCTGCGTACCAGGGCGAGCTGGAGACCCAGGCTGGGCAGCTCTCCGGCGAACTGTCCCGGCTGAAGGAGACCTGCGAGAAGGAGAAGGAGGTTTTGAGGCAGCGGCTGGAGACGCCGCCGTGTCGGCAGGATAACCTGTACCTGCAGGAGAGTCGTCGGCTCTCCATGGAGTTCGAGAGCTTCGTGGCGGAGAGCCGGCGGGGGCTGGAGGAGCATTATGAGCCCCAGCTGCTGCGGCTGCTGGAGAGGCGCGAGGCGGGGGCCAAGGCGCTGCAGGAGATGCAGGGGGAGATCCAGGGGATGAAGGAAGCCCTGCGGCCCTTGCAGGGGGAGGTCAGCCGGCTGCGGCTGCAGAACCGGAGCCTGGAGGAGCAGATCGTCCTCGTCAAGCAGAAGCGGGATGAAGAGGTCGGGCAGTATCGGGTACGTGCCCCGGCTGGGCACCCCTCGCACCCTCTGTAGGGAGCGGGAGTCGTTCTTTGCAATGTGGACGCTGAAGGTCTTGTCCGTAGGGCCAAGGGGAGGAGCGAGGTGGATGAGGAGGGTAAGGAGGTGGAATATCTCCTGCTGGTTAAAGTCAAATGCATCCCATGCCCTGGCACAGGCCAGGCGAAGCAGCAGGGCAAGGGGCAAACCTGAGGTTACAGGGATGCGGTGGGTAAGTGCTGGGGGTTCACTCAATGAGCTGCCAGAAAAAGCTTTCTCCCGATTAAATTCTCACTTGGTTTTGACCTACCCCCGGAAAAGGCCCCGGAGAGCAGGGATGAGGTGGAGGGGATGGGGATTTTCCTTCCCAGAGCGGGTCGGTGGCAGAGCTGCGCGATGGTGCTGAGCGCGGGCACCGCGCGCTTCCCGCAGCTTGTGCTAAGGCACACTTGGCTGAGCTGAGGTGCTTGGAAAAGTCAGGTTTCAATGAAGGTGGCTTTTCTTTAACAGCCCAACCCCGCCGGGGCAGATCCTGCCCTTCCCACTGCCAGGAAGGGTCTCACCTCCTGTGCCCGCAGCGCAGGGGCCGGGCTGCCTCTCGAGAGGGTTATTTCTGGCTGCGCCAGGCATCCCCCCCCCCCAGCACCTTGTCCTGAGAGGAAAGGCAATTCAATATCTAAAAGAGCACATTTGGCAAAGAGGCTCCACAATTAATCTTGCCCGTTTCAACACTCCCTGTTCTCGGCTCGTAACTGCTGCCTCCTCCCAGCCTGGCTCTGAGCAGCTTCTGGAAGCTGGTGTCCCCCCTCCATCCTGCTGAGCTGGGGACCAGGTCACCAGCGCCTGCCACACTGCATGCCTTAGATTCCAGGGTCTGCTCTCCCTTGGAGGACAGGACTTTGGGACATCCCTGATGTACCTCCACATTTTCTTTTTCCCAAATTCCCTGTTTATCTTCTCCTGACTCATAGGTTTATGCAGTTCTGACAGCTTCTCAAAACCCACACAAAGTAGTCTAGGGGACACAACCAACCAGCCAGGAGAAGTCTAAGGACCCAACACACCACATCTCAGCCTAAGCTCCCACCTTTGTAACAAAATAAAGCTTTTTCAAAGAGTTTTTTTATAAGACAGTCGTTGCTCCAGACCAACACCATTGAGAGGCAGATCTCCCCAGGAAAACGTGGGCAGCAGCTGAGTACTGGCACTGAGACAGCCTTCCTCCCCCAGCTAACCCAGTCTTGTCTTCTCGCTCCCCAGGAACAGGTTGAGGAGCTGGAAGACAGGCTGAAGGAGCTGAAGAACGGAGTCCAGCTCCAGCAGCGCAAGAATCAGGAACTGGAGGAGCTGAGGACCAGCCTCCACCGGGAGCTCTCCATCTACAAGTCCGTTTGTGTCTCACCCCTGCGGTGTGGAGGGGCTGGGTAGGGGCTGGGAGGAGGAGGATGGTGGAGAAGAGGCTGGGGTGCTGCACGGGGGTCACACAGCTATCGGACACCGTGGGCATTCACTCCTGGTTCCTGGGCACGTGGCTGGCGTGTGAGCAAGGGGCTGGTGGGGCAGCACAGCAGGAACAGCTGAACAGCAAATAGGGATTTGCTGGAAATTCCTGTACACGAGAGGAGCGGAGGTTGCTTCCCAAGAAGCAGGCATGGCAACTTAAAACAAAGCACTGGATTCCTTAGAAATACGTGGGGAGGAGCTGAGGGTTAGGTTTGGGAAACAGCCTTGGGGATTCTCCTCAACAAGAGAGCACAACCTTCCGCTCATACCTCCCTACTGCTGGTATCATTCAGCTCGTCTTTATTACACGGAATTTTTTAAAGCTCCAGAAAACATCCATAAGTTCATGGACTATTTTACTCACCAAACTTTGGGTTGTTTTGCGTTACTCCAATCTCAGCTGTCCACACTGAACCATTTTCTGTAGCTCCACTGTTACTTCCGTATTCTTTTTTCCCCTTCTCCACTCAAACCTCCGCATGCAAGCGCACGGGGAGGATATTCCCTACCACAAATAGACAAGTTTTATCCAGGTAAGACTTTAGCATGGTAAGCATAGGGCAAGAGATCTCTGTTTCAGCCTGCCATGCCACGAGCTGTTCCAAGATGTACTAATGAGAGTAACTGCATTTAGGATTCGGACCAGATCCAAACAACCCCATGTCTTCGCTGCTTGGGATCCTTCTAAACCACAGGCCAGCATTTCAGCCTGGGTGCAGCAGTGCAGCCTCTTAACTCCTGGCACCCTACAAATCCCTGGAAGCGACAGCGTGCGAGGCTTCTCGTATGTCAGGACACCTCATTAAGCTTTCCCTTTGCACCGGGGACCTCAGAGTTAAGTTTGGCTCCGAGCTGCCATCTCCCATAGCTCACACCAAAAATTACATTCCCTTCTGTTAAAGCAGTGTTTGCCAAGGGCTCTGGAAGGGCTGGGCTGGGCTGCACGCTCACAAGACCATGTACTGAGCTGGTTTTAAGTGTTTCCTAATTACTTTTCTTCCCTACTGTGAAAGAAAATGTTTTCCAGAAATAGCATCTCTCCCCCTTGCCCGTTTTCTCCAGCCAGAGTACTTTATGTAAACGTTCCAGTCTAAATTTACTTTCTACCCACACAGGGGCTGCTTAGAAATCTACGGACACCTTTGCAAATCGGAAGAAAAAGCAGACCAGGACTGTTAGGAGGGATGGACTTCTCCTCTTTGTAGCAAAAGCCATGGACAGAGGTATCTGCAGGGGACATCTCCTGCTGCTTACCTTACACGATGCGCAGCAGCTGCCTGAAGTCAGGAACACCAGACAATCATTTGCTTGGGTGTATTTCTCAAGATGCTGCTGTTGATCTTGTAGCAAAACTGCTTTTCCACAGAGGAAATACTTGCACTGAACAATGGACATATATGAACCATAAGATGTATGTTTTGCTGTGTTTGGAAAACGTTGTCTTGTTCCATAGGTGGATTGTCTAAGCCTGCAGAGAAGGTATTGTTCTGGAAGCCAGTGTTAAGGGGTTTGATTTTTAAAGTTTACATGTAAGAGAAGCTTTATCCTTTTAACAGGATTTTCTTTTGTATTTCAAGAGTCTCTGCTGTATTGTGACATGCTCCACAGAAACTAGTTTGTGGATAACAGGTTTCCACTTTATAAAGTCTCACACTGAAAATAAAGGTCAGAGTTTAAGGATTCTTCTAATTCTCAAAGCTGCGTCTCGAAGAGAAAATAAAAAGCTTGTGTGTCAAACGGAGGCACTTGTGAGGTATCAAACTATTCATGCTGCAGACTAACAAAAAAAATAGTTCTGTTGTAAGGGCTAAGGGTAAACCCGAAATCCAGACAGCAGCACACTTCAGGTGGAAGGCACACTTCAGTGCCCTGACTGCTTGGTGATATTAAGTGCTCATTTACTCATTTCACAAAACCAGAAGGGGAGAAGCATCCACGTGTGTATCTACACCAGCACCCAGTCTCCCCAGGACACCTGGGCAGAGACTATGCTTCTGCTTTTTCTGCTTTCTGAAGAGAGGCAGTTTACCCTCAAGAAAGCAACACAAAACCAAAAGAGAACAGCGACACAAAAATCAAAGCTACACGGCGTTTACGTAGAAAAAATTTATTCCATCTGAAGCACTTACACGCAATTAGTCATGAGGAGCACGGAGAGTAACAGGTTGCTGGTGGAGCAGGACACCCTAGTGGAAGATGTGCAGGAACTAGTGGTCAAGGACTAACTCCTAAAAAAAGTAGTTCATCCACATTTAATTTGCTTTACAGATACCAGCTACCAATGCTGTTTTAGGGCACCGGGCATGCCATCTGCGGTACATCAGTTGGTAAAACATACACCTTTACAACTTGGTGGCCCCAAGTTTTAAAAACCATTTCACAGAAAGGAAAGAAATATATGTGAAAACACAGCTCAAGAAACACACAATAGAGCAAAAGACATGGAAGGTGAACAATGCTCTGCAGGAATAGCTAACGAACCCAAACCGCTATCGCCCAGCAGACGGCAGAAAAGGGAAAGGAAGCAAGGAATGCAAACCCCAGAACTACCAGTAGAGATGAAAAATAGAGAAAGGACTTTAATTTCAGTTCAAGTCAGGATCTGTAAGTCTGTTTTGTACCTGCAGAGGCAGAAAAATCCACAAGGTACAGATAAACTAAAGGAATCCCAAGACTTCTGAGTTGTACTGAAGAGGACAAGACCTTCCACACTCCATTTCTGAACTGCCAGTGGATTAACACTTGTATCATCTCCATTGGCTCAAGCATACTCTGGCAGCTCTCCCCATTTAACTTTTGTTTAAATTAGGCAAAAGCCCGCAGCTGTAGCAAGCTAAAGACAAGAGAAGGAAAAAAACCAAAACAAAACCAAGTTTGCTGTGTGTGATGAAGGCAGCTAAAACGGAACAGCCAGTCCTACACGCAAGAGGTTGCTGTAGGAAACGTGACAAAGGATCTACAGCCCAGCACCAGCTGAGTCGGGCCAAGCCCTCTCCTTAGGGATACTCGCTGTCTGGGTTACAAAGCCTGTCGATGGTATCTACAGAAGGATGGCTGAAGGCAAAGTCTACGTGTGTCTCAAAACCAGTGTTAAGTCAATATCAGGGTTGAGAAGGAAGAGAAGGAACAAAGACTAAAAACGGGGAAAAAGTTGTCATCTAGGATCCTTGACCTTCTGGATCCACACTTCCTTCAGGGTCTTCATCATTATATATGTTCTCCGCCTGCAAGACAAGAGATGGAGGAAGCAAAGAAGCATTTTGTCACCACATTGAACAGGATTCCATCTGCTACACCACTTGAAAAAGTGGCAGTTTTTAATCTGGAGATATGTATCACCCATCCCTGATCCCTCAAGACCATTCAACATTAAAGAAGCAACAAGAACAACCTTTTTCATAACAGCCACATCTCCAAAACATTTCATAAATACCCAGTAAGTTACAGCAGCTTATGGTAATCTGCCTTGTTAAAGGAGAGACCCCTGCTTCAATTAACAGACTATTTTGTGTACATTTAGTAGATCCTCTACTTGCAGCAGAGCCTTCCAGAAGAACTATACGGAATGCTGCTAAGAACAAAGCCCCTGTGAACCAATTTATAAACAAAAGCTAGGAGTATGGTCTTGTCAAAGGTTATTCAAACAATTCAAGATTGTTTTCCAAAACCTTCAACAGCTGGTAATTTAGGGCAGCAAATTTTTCCTATTCACCACCACCCCTTTCCATCTTCAGGAGGACATTTATCAAAGATTTCATTTTTTAGGACAATAACTAAGAGAAACCTCAATTTCACCTTTGGTTCTCACACACACTGTTTTCATTCAAACACAGAAGGGAAAAGTTAACTTTTTTTTTTTTCTACTTTCTTTTTTTGAAACTCACAAGAAACACAAACAGCTTCCGAGTATTTGTAAACCATTGTTTTGACCAAGCATAAAGTGGATTTCACTGTCCCTTTGAGATTTAGGCAGTGCTAACAAAGCAAGTCATGCTGAGAGCTGTAACTAAAAGCCAGGAATGCTGAAATCCTGGCAGTTCAACGCCATCTCTCATCTGCCACTTCCTCCACCTTCCCAAACAACTTACCATTTGCCAGACTTGCATGATATTATCTTCTGATACAGAACAAATTACCCAGGGTTCATTTGGATTCCAGGAGAAATCAGAGATCTTTGCAGTATGACCACCATGAATGAACTAGTATTGGGGAAAGAAAAAGGGGAATGTTTTCAAGTCTACATCACAGAGATGAACAATAGGTCCAAACAATCAATGAGGTTCAAAAAAACCTTACCAACAGCTCTGGGGGACCATCCTCAGCATCTTCAGGGGATTGCTCTTCTCCGATTTTACTGTAAAAAAAAGGAGGAAAAATGAAAAGGTGGGGTTTTTGCTTGTTTAAGTGTGATGCAATTAATCACTAGTATTTTGTCAGGACAATGTGAATAATTTGAGATTTACCTCAAGTCCCAAACATTTAGCCTGCGGTCAGTGCCACTGGAAGCCAATATAGTTTCGTTATGGGGAGACCACTGAACCTACAGACAAGGATAAATTTAGAAAGGAAGTCAGTTTTAAGAAGCTGTAACATGACAGACATTCACAACAAACACGACCATGTTTTGTACCATGAAAGCTCTACGAGAATACGAATTGGTATTAACTTGAAATATGAATATGGCCAATAATAACGTTGTAACACAGGAGGTAGGTTTGTGAACAATCACCCACTAACGAGGTGTTTGAGCACCAAAGAGGTACCACACATAACCTTTCCTCCAACAAAGACCACAAGTTACGAAATGCAAACAGCTCTCAAGGATACTAGCTGCTCCTTACCTTCCTAAGGATTGCACAAATACAAACTACGGATTCCTTAAGTAGTAGGTAGGGTTTACACATGAAAGGAAAGCACTGTAATTAAGCTTAACTGCCCAAAAGCTCACATTTACTACTTCTGCTGGAGATAAATCTCTCTGAAACATACCACTTAATAGGATCACAGGATTAGAAAGGAACACGTAATTCTGCACACTAACCTGACATTTCAAGATTCCATGTGCAATTTTATTTAGAGGTAACTACAGTCTTAAGTAGTAATCCTTCTACAAGAAAATCTCTACATATTTTTCTTCTGAGTAAGGCCTGAGTTGGAGATGGAGATTTTGTACCTGCTAAGCACACACTACCCATGGTGTTAACATTCTGTATTTACACAGGCAAAATCAGCAATTGTTCATCACAGGATGTTCCAGCAATCCCCTTTAATAGGCACTGGCTAAAGCCTTCCTACAGGACCAAGCGGAGGAGATGAAAACACTGCAGCCATTTCATTGTGCCTCCCTGCCATGAATAATTTACATTTTCTCTGTGCTGCTAGTGTTTCACCCTTCTGTTGTGGTTAGAGCTCTCAACTATTTCCTTGTCACGTTCCGCCTCTGGCTTTCTGGACACTCTTATCTGTGCCGGAGCTCTACACAGTTCCACAACAACGAGCCAGAAAATTATAAGCAGATGAGAGAAAAGAATATATAAGGTTTTTAAGTGCAAGTACATCTAATAAAAACGTGGAGTGGAAAAGAATGTTCTTCATTTTTTACAGATAGCTAAGTAGAACTAAGCCCATGCGCATAAAAGATAAAGACATTGTGTTATACCTGAAATATTTCATCTTTATGTGATTCAAAGGAGTGCAACTTCAGTTTTAGGTTCCTCAAGTCCCATAGAGCAACAGTCTAGTTATATAAAAAAAAAAATAAAAATTGTTGGAGTAACCAATATATACATCCACATTTACACATCAGAAACCAAACAAGTACGTCCCAAGTTCAAGGTAGGTGTACCTTGTCAGCTGATCCTGTAGCCAGGATAAACTCACTGTAAGGATTGAACGAGAGGCAGTTGACTTCAGCTGTGTGAGCATCCACTGAGTGACTGGGCTTGGAGGTGTTGTTTGACCGAGTGTCCCAGCTGTAGGGGGCAAACACGGAATTAAAGTAAAGGTTTATAACCCATTTTACTGAGGGACTAAGGAGCAGGTGGGAAAGCAAGAGGGACAGAAGCTCTCCATTTCTGAAGGCATTACCCCACTTACATCATGAGCTTCTGATCATCAGCAACAGATCCAAAAAGAGATTCATGGAGCAGGTGCCAAGATACGTCTTCCACTACTGCTGTATGCCCTGTGAAGATGGTCTTTGCATCCACCACTTTGCCCTCTTTTGGAACAGCACTAATATCCCACAAGCAAATGGTCTTTAAAAAAATAAAAAAAGTTTAAATTGCATCTTTAGACAGTCATTCTCTTTATCTCCTCTACCTCCACCCCGTCAAAAAAAATAATATTTTTTGGCCTTTGCCAAGGGATTCAAGGAGCAGGTTGTACTCCAGCTGTATCTGAAGTACTCACGTGATCATCAGAAGCACTAAGCAAATGCCCACTCAGGTTTGGGTTCCACGACAGTCCATAACCTTCCTTCTGGTGTCCACGCAGACGCAGATCAGGGTTACACTCTCCAGAAGGGTCTGTAAAGAGGTGGCGTAAGAATTCCCGTGCCTAGTATCATCCCAGAACACCTGGCATTAAGTTTTACTGTGCTTTACTAAACTTTGCTCTGGTGTTTTCAGCAAGATCCCTCTCTATTCTTTTGAGCGTTTTCCCCAACTGAAGAATCAGCTTATTAAAACAAAATGCTCTGACACAACACGGAGCAGTTTGTCATCTTAGCCCAATAAAAGCACACTGCAGATTTTTCCAAGCCGATTTTTCCTTTTTTTGGCTGGATAGCCTAGCAGTGGTCCATTCTAAATGAATGCTGAAGAGTCAACGCAGCCCAGTAGCCACGTCCATGCTTTGGTTTGAGTCACCCAGTCTAGTTGGATGGAGGAACAGTAGCTCATCTCAGCTACTGCTCAAAAAACTCTTCCTAAACTCTCTGCTGGTGCAGCATTTTCTTTTCTCTTATCATCTCTAACTGCACTTTGCAAGTGAGAAAGCCACTTCTGATCCTCCCCACACGTGGCAGACCAGTTATTCTATAGGATCTTGCAAGTTCATCAGTAAATGACTGTTAATATCCTTACAGGATATCAGGACAATAGGCTCAGCTACCCAGCAAATCATACTGTTTCCAAAAAAACACCTTCCACCACCCCAAATACCAACACACACAGTGACAGAATAAAACACAGCAAAAAGGAAAAAAAAGCCACCTTTCTATTGATGCATATGTTTAAGCTTCACATAAAATAACCTTTTACACTAAATATCTACTTTCCCCTAAAATCACAAATGATACGTAATCCACAAAACTTTTTAACCTCTTTTTCACTGTATCAACCTTTTCTGATATAAAAAAAAAGCATCAGACACCTGGTTTCGAAGGGTGTTTGGTGTAATCAAAGACAAGGACATCACTGGATGGAGTCTTGGTAGCGATGATACATGGGTTCTGTGGCATGTAGCGTGCTCTGTTCACTTCTCCCTCGTGATTTATCTTGATTTCAATCTCAATTTTTCCACTAACTGACCCAAAGCCTCCAAACTCTGGAAATAAGAATTTTTAGTAGTTGTGAATAACAAGCCAGCTTCAGATCAAGGCATGAAGATCCAGACACAACCACTGGTACTACCAAGCACTTATTTTTGAAAGAGCAGTCACAAGAACAACTGTAACTGAAAGAATCCAGTTTTCAAATGGCATGTTGTTTTAAACATCTGTATTTTTAACATCAAAATATCAGGACTGGCTAAGTGAAAGACCGTTTCTTCCCAAAAATTTTTTACTGTTTCAAATTTAACAACACAAGCCTCAAATTTAATCATACCTAAACCATCTTATCTGTCACGAAGATGTATTGTGCATTCGAAACAGATGTGCTGTAACTGCACTTCCAAACATAACAAAATTCAGCATTGTAGAATAGATAAAGTTCTGGTAAAAACAAATTGCTGGACCACGTTTAAGATACAGGACTGCAATATAACTTGTTAAAGCTACTTTAGCTTTTTAAGTTACTCAGTACCTCACAAAAATCACCCAGCATCCTTGTGGCAAAGGGAGGGTGGTTTTTTTTTGTTTTTACATTAGAACAGCATATTTTTGGGAAATGTTAAAGTAGAAGAGAAGCAAAGTCTTTATTAGGCAACACTGTGTTCATGACTAACTCTCAGAAGCCCAAAGATCAAAATACCAATTGCACAACCCAGGCTTCCGGCAAACCAAGAGCAAACACTGGATCATTAAGGACTTTCACCAGGTAGAAAGACTGATTCAACCAAGTGAAAATGAGAAACGTCTAACTCGGAGCAATGCTAACAGCCAACTAAGATAACACACAGCATCAAATTCAAGTCTGATGTAGTGAGCAAAACACAATCATCTTTTTTATCCGAGAGAGGCTGGCACAACTATCAGGCAGCGTAATTTGGACAAGACAAGAACATTTGAAACGTTACTCTCCTCCAAAATAAAAATTAAAAAATTCTTTTACTTGAGTGACTTTCTCACTGGAAGATTTTACGCAATGCAAAAGTGTTAATAAAAATACCAGTAAGCAGTACTCCATGGAATTCACTGACAATTCCTGATGAGAAACAGGGAGGGGTGAGGTCCCTCCACACACATACTTTTGCAATAAGCCTGCTACCTTCTTTTTCATCCCTATATTATTAAGACATTAGGCATATTCAAAAAACAAAGTATTTGCCTATTAAATAAGGGTACTACGTCGAAATAAATTGATTAGTTTAGAAGCAATATCTGAACTTTGCTGCCTGAATTTTAAGGAAAGACAAACGTTCCGTTAAGAAGGGGAGGAAAAAATGGTTAAAACTCCCCACATCTGCAGCCTCTTACCTCCTTTCTCACTATCATAGTGTGAGGCATCAAACTGTGCATCATCGTTGGGCAACTGCACGCTCGCTATCACGAGATGATTTTGTTCATCTGAAGTATGAGTCCCCAGGACCAACCGGTGAATACTGAAATCTTTGCCTTCAGGTCTGCAAGGGAAAGAGAAACACAAGAAACAAAAGAAGGGGTTTACACCAATACTTGAGCTGATTACAAATTTTTTTCACGACGGCTTCTAACACTAATAACACTTTTAAAGTTATCGCTGCTCTCTGCTCCAACATCAACCTCACTTCCTCCAGAGGAAATCACTTATCATAACTCAAGATCTCAACCTAAAAATTCGAGCAGCACAAGGCTCTGACAGAGCGCCCGTATAGAATCATAGACTGGTTTGGGTTGGAAGGGACCTCGAAGATCATCCAGTTCCAACCCCCCTGCCATGGGCAGGGACACCCTCCACTACACCAGGTTGGCCAAAGCCTCATCCAACTTGGCCTTGAACCCTTCCTCCCCTGCTTTCCTTCGAGAGACCCTAGCAGCTCCTCTCAGGGACAACTCTGAGGGGCATGAACACTTGCCACAAGCAGAATATTGTTACGGAGCCTTTGGACAAAATGGTGGTTCCAGAGAAATTACATCTAGTTCTATTTTTGAGTATTTTTTTGCTTATTAAAGGGGAGGGTGAAACTGGAAGAAGAAAAACCTGGAAGTCAAACGTATGAAAATATCTTCTCAGTAACTGAAGACATTTTCCCAAATCAAAAACGTCTGTACCAATTATCTCTCCAGAGTTCACAGTCTTCAACTCGCTGTTGGCAAGGCAAGGGTACAAAAAGTGATCAAGACAGAAAGAAATCACATGTCTGTCTTTAACAAAAAGTGAATTAAATTCAGCGTTTAAAAACAAAAAGCAAAAGGATGAGTTTACCTTGTTACATCAGGAAGCCACTGAGCAGTCAAGCTGGGCCACTCCAGAGCATGGGTCATTACCAAATCGTACAAGAAGGGAGTGTTCTTTTTCCATATTTTATACTCTTCATTGATCACACGCTCTTCCACTGCATCATCGAAGGCTGCTAAAGTGGTGTTTTTTTTAAGAAAAACACACACAATTAGCCTTTATTAATACATTTACAACACAGGCACAACACTGCGAGTGGGCAACTGAATAAGGAGCCAACGAGATGACGCCCTGGTTTGCCGCTACGGCCACTCTATGGGATGGAGTAGCTGCTGGAGGATTAAATCCGCCCTGCTGCACATGCTAATCCTTCTTTCTGGATTTAAGGCTTGGAATTAATATTAACCACGTCGAATTTCATCACCTCAACCGATGCATAATAAAACTAAACCTTGGTGTCGCCGTGCATCGCGGCGGCAAACCCCGAATGCAAAGACGGGAGGTTAAACGCACCGGTCCGGGCGCAGCCTGGAACTACCAGTTCCCCAAATCCCCGTTTCCCAGGGCTCCTTCTGTCGCCGGGTTCTTTCCACACGCTTCCTCCGCCATCCGCCGCCAGCCTCTGCTAGAGAAGGCGAACGGGAGCGGCGGGACCCGCGGGAGCCCCCCCGGGCACACGGCTGCGCGGCCGGTGACACCTCTTTGTCTGCTCCAGCCCCCCCCTCCCGGGGCACGGGCATTGCCCACCGGCTACCGGCGCACCGGCCTCGACGCGGAAAACACAAACTCCCGCCGGGCGCGGAGATCGAGAGACGGCGCCGGGGGCGGGCGGAGGGGCCCGGACCCGGACCCGGACCGTCGCCGCGCGGGATGGGGGGGGGGCGGCGGCCGCGTGGCGCGGCGGGGCCGTGCGCGCGCGCCCCGGTAGGCCCCGCCCCCGCGCGCCCCCTGGCGCAGCCGCCCCCCCCCCCCCGGACCGGTGGCCGTTGCGGGGGCGGGGGGGGGGGGGGCGGCGCCCCGCGTCTCCCGGAGCCCTGGGCGGAGGAGGCCGCGCCGCGGGGCCTACCTTCCTTGTCCGCCATGGCGGGCCGGGGGCGGCGGAGCGGCGGCGGGACGCGCGGCGGGGCGGGCGGGGCGGGCTGGGTGGGTGGGTGGGTGGGTGGGTGGGCGAGGCGGGCGGGCGGCTCCTCCGCTCCTGCTCCGACCCCTCCGGCCGCGGCTCTATTGTTTCCCGCCCCCGCTGCGTGCCGCTCGGGCGCCGCGCACCCCTTCGCGCGCCAACGCCGGCCAATCGGCGCCTGCCGCCAGGCGGCTGCGGCCAATCGGCGAGAGGCGCGGGGCGGGGCACACGGGGAGGGCGAGCGCGCGCGGCGGTCACGTGAGAGGGCGGCGGGGAAGAAGGGCGGGGGGGAAGGCGGGTGCTGCTGAAGCTCCCTTGGGAGCCGCCATTTTCCGGAGGGGACCCTCGCTCGGTTCTTAAAGCGGCAGTGCCCCGCGCCGAGGGGCGGCTCTGCGGCTGCCGCGGTTCCGGAGCGAGAAGGGCCGTAGCTGCCGCTGCGGTTTCGTCCGGTCACCACAGCTGCAGGCAGACCGTGTCGGGACCGGACCGGACTGGACTGGACTGGACTGGTGCGTGTGTGGGGCTGAGGCCTTCCTGGCCTTCCCAGAAACCTTGGGAGTATCCTCAGCCTGCTCTCGCGTTGTTAATTGTCGATAATCGCTAATAACGTCTCTTTTTTCCCCCGATTCAGTGCAGCAGTGAGCCCCGCGCCGTGCAGCCGGTTCTGGCCGGCCTGCTGTGGGTAAGCGGTGGGGTCAGCTGGGGTCTGGCCGTCTGCAGGCAGGGCTCGGCAGGTTTCACTCCAAAACGTGCTCTTCTGGGGTTATTCCCTCAGGGGAGCATCCTTCCCAGTGTCAGAGTTCTCTTTGCAACACCCCTAAACCTCACCTGGAAATACAAGCGGGAAATCCCGTCTGGGCTGTGTGGGAGTGCTGGAGGAAGAACCACTCCTGTTAAAAAGTTGTCTTGATGATGTTACGTGCTATCTGCAAATCTATCGTCTGCTTTATTTACAGAAGTCTTTGGCTGAGCTGTGGATAAATGTTTTAATGCACAAAAAATATTAAGAAAGAATGAGAATGGTTGTTATATTTGGAAATCTGGGGAGTTCTAGGCTGAGGAAAATTAATTGGCCTGAAGTTAACCGGGTTGTCCAGTTTGTGTCTTGCAGATTTACAAATGAAATGTCACCGGTCACGCTGGCCATGCATGTGTTCTTAGGGTTGAAGCCATAAATGCAATTCCTCTCCTTACAGAAAATTAAACTTTTTTACCTAAAGACAAATAGCATATACGGCTACAGATCATCCTTCCTGTCACATCTTCGGGTTTGGAGGCAATGGAAATTTCAGCTTGCTGTGTAGTGTACTAGTGGGCTTACTTTTTCATCGTTATGGTATTTTATTATTTGAGGACGAATAAAATGCTTGGTGTTGTACAAAACAAGGAGGAAGAAACATGGTTCTTCCCAGAAAAGGCCAAAGTCCACACTTTCTGTAAGGACTGTAATCCTTTGGCTTCACTGCCTGAACATAACTGGTATCAGTTAACGAGGCAAGTGGTGTGGGAGTGAACTCCGAACTTCCTCGGTCTCCCAGTGACAGTTTTGACAGCAAACGTAAATGACATGCATTTACTGTCTTGCTCTGAATACCTGAGCCTGTCTATGATGGTTCCATCGAGTGAAAAGCTGAGCTGTGAGGCAGTTCTCCCTTTTCTAGGGCAGCATCCCATGGCAGCCTGGCAGGGCTGAAGCCCTGGCGGAGGTGGCTGTGTCTCCCATCACTGGGAAGTGGGTGAGTGTTGCTCCAGCCCTGCAGCCATGGCAGCTGACGAGAGGGACTACAACCTGACGGAGGAGCAGAAAGCTGTCAAAGCCAAATACCCCCCGCTGAACAAGAAATACGAATGTGAGTGTTTTTAACGCTCTTCTGACACAGCGCAATCGTGAGAGGGAGGAAGGAGACTGGTGACAGCAGGATATGCTTTTTAGGCACACGTGGGGTTTCTTAATACACGAATATCGCGTGTGTTTAGCCTGTGGGATGCGTCTGTAGTTGAGTTAACAGAGGTGAGATAGCGACAATTATCTTTATCAGAGATAAATGCCTTTGGTGTGGGTGCTAAAGAAACTGTGATAGAAATAAATTAGTTCAGTCTCACCTTGAAAACTTGCCCCTTTCAAGCTATTTATTAGCAAGGCAATATGTTCTTCTACCTCTCTCATATAGGAAGAGATATTCAAGAGTGTGTTGGCCTTAGAGGGGTTTTTTTTTTCTCCTGCATGCACTCCTAAAAGATCTTTATCTCTTCCTTTCCCCCACCCCTGGAATGTCTTTTAAGAACTGTCAAGCAAGTGGGTGGCAGCCCAAGGGCTAGCTTGAGGCGCCTCAGGAGGCCATTGGGTGTCTGTCTGAAGGGACAGTGTCTATTTCTCTGTTAAAATATATATATTTTAGGATGTGTTCAGATCTTTTGTTGATAGCAGTGCAGAAATATGGTGACATATTGCATTAGTCACACTGTTTCCATAACTGGAAGAGGTTTTATTCTTCTTTTACATCCACTGGAATTTGTTTGCTTTAGAGACCGTTGTTCAGAATCCATTAATAGTGTGTGAAGGATCTAAGCAGCATCAGAGCAGTCTTTTAGTTAGAGTCATCGTGGCGTGGCATTTGGTTTACATCTCAAGTTAGCTCTGGTTCTGCCCACCTGGTATAGTTTTGCTTTTCTCTCGTTCCTCTAAATGAATATGAATGATGCTCGTGTAAAACTTGATGCATGCTTGGGATGTTAATCCTACTTTATTAGCAAAGATTGTCTTCTATTTTGCGTTAGCTACTTTTTAAAAAACCTGTCCTTTTTGCATAATGGGTGTTTTGGGTGTGGACAGGTGTTATTTGTTCACTGAGCTGGAAACATCTGCAGATTTTGTCCACTACATGTATAATTTTCAGTCCTGCAGACTTCAGCAAAAGCTCTTTACTCCTGGTTAAAGTTTCTTTTTATTGCAGTTAGCTTGTAGAAGCCTGTCGTGTTACAACAGCCGTACCTTGCACGCAGTGTTGTACACTTACAGCACTGACATAATATTATTAAACGCTGTTTTTCTGCTTACCAGAAATAATCAAGATTCCACCTGTGCTTTTTCTAATATACTAGAAAATAGATTATCACTGTTTCACATCTGAAAACAAATGCCAAAAGTTCTTGTTGTAACAACGATATCTGATTTCCTTTGTTGTAACCCTCATTTCTAAAATATGTTTGGTGATGTCATGCCTTTTTTTTTTCCTTCCCCTCAGATTTGGATCACACAGCAGATGTGCAGTAAGTATGGGCAGCTGGGATTTCTCAGTGGGACAGATTGATGGTTTCTTACACTGCTATGTATCTGGAATACCTGTCGAAGTTTGGTTGCAGATGTCCACTTTAAGGAACTATGAAATGTCACATGCTGGGTTTTTTGATGGTCAGTTTTGTTTCTGGTCTTGGGAGAGCGTAGAATTAGGTTTGGTTTCTTTTCTAATGTAATATACCTGTGGTGTTGCTAAATAAGCCTCTGCTATTTGGAAATGTCTTTTGAGATCTTTTAATCTCTCTCTTCTGAGCCAAATTTATTCCGAGTAGTTCACTTTTATAGACATCAATTAGCCGTATTAGGAAAGAACTTTCTTGTTGTCTGGTAGAAAATTTATTTTCCGTATTCTTCCAAGAAACTCTTCTCACAAATGGTAAGAAGGAAAATTTCTGTAATCTGCCCAAAGGCATAGGTATAGAAGAGCAAGTATTTTTGTTTGTTCCCTTCCTCTGCATTGATTCTCATGTTCTGATTTCTCACCTGCATAGTACTTTGGGATTTTTTTCTTTTGTTAACGGTCTGGTAAATTATCCCATGTCTTTTTAGGCTACATGCCTGGGGAGACACTTTGGAAGAAGCATTTGAGCAGTGCGTTATGGCCATGTTTGGCTACATGACTGATACCGAGACCGTGGAACCTGTGGATACAGTGGAGGTGGAGGCAGAAGGTAAGGCTGCATTGACTTTTTTTATTGGAACTGTATGAACCCTGAGGGAGAAGAGTACCAAAATTCTCAATCTTTACAGGTCGTGTCATTGCAGTTAATTAAAATCTAATTAAGCATTGCTCATCCGCAGAAGCTGTACATCTGATTACTCTTAAAAACGTTGGGGTGTTCTTGCTGAGACAATCAACTGACTATCTTTTCTGCTTCCATCGTGCAGGACATGACATGTTGTCTCTTCTCTTCCACTTCTTGGATGAGTGGCTGTATAAATTCAGTGCTAATGAGTTCTTTATACCCAGGGTAAGTGTTCTGTTTTGGTCTTTTTCCATTTGTAGGTCGAGGCTGTTCTCTGATAACGGCAGCTCTGAATGCAATGCTACTTCAGGGGAAAAAAGGGACACAACAGATCCCTTAAGCACAACACATGGAGAATTGGAAATACCAGGGCAGAAAGACTTGAGAAACAAATTGTTAATTAAGCTTTGTTACCACAAACACCAATTATTAGCTGCTGTTATATGGTAGGGGCAGCTCTGCTGCCTTCGTGTTCCAAGCAGCAGTGTGTCTCTTTGAGGCTGCTCAGATTCTCTGGTTTTACATTCCATTTAAACAGTGGGATATAACCCTTGTAAATGGGATTTACTGAGAATTTCTGCCTGAAGATAGAAGATGTTACTGACAAATTTCTTCTCTCACTTTCTTTGCAGGAGGTGAAAGTGCTTTACATTGACCGAATGCAGTTCAAAATAAGATCAATTGGGTGAGCTTAAACGATCAGTATATTTACTGATAACTAGTACATTTACAGAAAATGCATATTACCTTCAGAGTAACCACTCTGAAATACCGTGATGTGCTAGAGTTCACTGATGCTTTCTAAAAAGTGGATTGTGGACTTTTTTTTCTTTCCTTTGAGGCTTTAAGTTAAAATCTCACTGTCCTATGCTCATCAGTGAAACTAATTATAACATTTGGTAAATATTACCAAAATTCCAACCACCTCTCTTCTTTTTGCCTTTAAAGGTGGGGAGAAGAGTTCTCTTTACCCAAACACCCTCAGGTACGCAGTGGTTCATCTGTACATCTTTTACGTTTTAGGGGTATGATGGGGAGGGTTGGTGACTTTTAAACAGACCTCTGAGTTCTCAAGGGATCCAGGTGTAAACACATCTGAGTGGTATCACAGGCACTAAACTTAAGATGTCACTTTCTGGCTGGTTTTTGCGAATGCATGCCTGAAACTGTTGGCCTGAGCATCAGATACTTCCTCAGCACTAGCGAAACTCAAGAGCTGGATTCCTTTTTGTGATGCTGATAACACAGTAAACCAATCTGTGTTCAGAGTGTGTACATGGGTTTGGTTTTCACAGTACTACGACAGCTTTTTGCTTAGTCAGTTACTGACTTTTCCCCCCACCCCCCCCTAAAGAATTATAAGAAACAAATCTTTATCTCCTTGCTAGCTCTTTAGCTGTGTCAGTATTGGCATAGCAAACGTTTGAGGTAAGAGGAGGAATTTGTAGTATTCAAGAGTCAATAAAGTAAAGGAAGAGTTGCTTGGCATGGCCAAGTCCTTGCCATTAGTATGTTCTTATTCATCAGAACAAATACAGCTTTTTGGGGAGAAAAACTGGACAGCATTCAGAGAAGGTGATAAATAGTGTGTATTATCATGAACTGCTACAAGGCATGTCATTTAGAAAATCCATGCTTTTGTGTCTTTTCTCTCTAGGGCACGGAGGTGAAAGCCATAACTTACTCAGCAATGCAGATCTGTGAAGACGAAAAGCCAGAAGTCTTTGTCATCATTGATATTTAAAGCAAGAAGAGTGTGGTTGAGTGGGTACTTGTCATTGGTTGGCAAAAGCCCCTTGAAAACTGTAATCCCCGTGGAAGTAACTAAGGAATTGGCCAATTTGAGTCATAAATTGAAGGGAGTAATGGAGGGGAATGTCAGCCTGTGTTTTGACTTGAGGATGGTGAGACAGAGAAATACCTGCATGCCAGGAAAAAAAGGACTAGTTGGGGTTTTGGGGAGTATTGAGAAGAAGAGAGAGAGTTGTAGGGGTTGAAAGTTTTTCAGGAGTGCTTAGTAGTCAGCTTTTAAGGCTGATACATGTATTGGATGCTATGTGAACTAAATAGAGACATTAGTGGAGCTGCTGGCTGAAGTACTCTTTCTGTAGGGTGGCAGGAGATAATGTTCATCGACACGATTTCATTTGCAGATTTAAGTGTTCCAATTCCGAGGTGACATCCCTCCTCCATATTATCTAGAAGGTCCAAAACACCTGCAGTGGGTCAGATTTAACGTAGCAAAACTTCTGACTGCTCAAAGGACGCCTAAGAAAGTATACCTGTTTGAAAAACAAACCACCACACCTCCTAGACTACTTTTTAAAAAAAAAGTCATGCCAGCAGGTGGTGCTGAATTGCTGTAAATAAATTTCCACGTGAAATCCTAAAGCATGTGACCATGGACATGGAATCCTAATAGCTCCTGTTGTCACTCTAGAAGGGGATGCACCAGTTTCTCTGCGGGTTTGCTCCCAGCTGTGACTCCGGAAAGCTGGCTCGCTTCTTTTAAAAAGCAGGCGATTCCGATCAGCTTCCCTGACTTCCTTTAGAAAGGACAATACGGACAATCCTGTAACATTAAAGATTATGGACTTCAGTTCACTGAATCAAAATTAATGAAAAATAATCAAAACCGTGTTTTGTTTTAAATTGCAGGGCAGCAAAATGTGCGTGATTTAACAGGGTAGGGGCACAGTGAGTAGGGGCAGTCAGTGCTGGCCCGACCTGCTTTAATTGTTGTAAATGCTGCAAGTGCCTCCCCTCCGGAGGGGGTGTCTCATCTTTATTTCGCTGTAAAGTCATCTTAAATAGATCTGGTTTTATTTCCATACTCGATGGAGGGATAAAATCCCTTTTATTTTTGGAGAAAGCTTCCATGCCGAAATAAAACTTGGACTGAAAGAATTGGCGGATTTGTGTGTGAGTCATTTTGGCCAGTGGATTTTTAACCTTAATGAATTATGGTGCTTTGCTCTCTGCTGAGGTAAGTGGGATTTTCTGCAAGTAAGAACGACAATACGCCTGTTTGATGGCACGGAAGTACGATTTTCACACACTGGGTTTTCTCCTCCCTCAGGAGCTGCCCCAGGGCTCCAGCACATGCCGGACACAGCACCACTGTGGAGGAAGAGCTCGAAAACGAACTGCTCCCGGCCTTCCCGCCGCACCGCGAACCACCGGAGCCCACCGGGAGGTGAGGCCGGGCGGGCGGCGCCATGGCGGCTCCTCCGCCAGGCGGAGCGCGGCCACCGCCCCCCAGCGGCTTCGACACCTCATTGGCTGGCTGGGGCAGGCGACCGGGATCAGCCAATCAGGCGTCGAGTTGAGGCGGCTGTGTTCTCCACAGAGCCTGAGGAGGCGGTCGGGGCGGCGGGAAAGGGCTGGGGGGGGCCGGTCCTTCTGCCCAGCCCTCTAAAACGGGAAAAGAGAAATTTAATGAAGGTAGATTTTAACTTTGTGTAAGTGCTGAGATGCCCTGTGTATTTCAGCAGTCACAGGCTGTAGTAACACAGTAAACTGCTCGGGTTTTAGAAATGGTGACAGGAACTTGCTAGGAAACGATTGGAATTCACTAAGTGTGTGTCACCAGTCATCTGTTTTTTTTACAGTATTTATTACGTACTTATAAAACAGGCCTTAAATTCGCCTCATTCCATTTCCAGAGCTGTGGGAGTGGCGGGTTTCAGCTGGCAGCCCTTTTCTGGAAGAAGTCCTGTTCTCCCGCTGCATCACAGCAGCTCCCATGGCTGTCGTCTCTCGCTGAGACAATGACCTACCTGAAGTGGTTAATTAAAACACGTGCTTAAACTGCAAACCCTTCTTCTGTGGCTGTTAGTTGAGCAAGCTCTGTCGCGAGTTCGTGTGTGTCTCTGTGGGGTCAGCGCGACGCCGCAGCGGCTGTTGCAGGAGCCAGATCTGAAGATGGGACTCACAGGGATCACTGGACTTGGGGAGACGTTTGCCAAAGGATACTTGCGATTGATGCAAGAAGTTTAGGGTAAAATGGAGAAGTTAAGGGTAAAATGGAGAAGTGTTTGGAAAAGACGTGCATTGGTGGTTACTAAATGTAGAAATCTCAAGTTAGTAAAATCCCCGAAACTGAAAATGGCTGGTTTGGGAGAGCATTAGGGAATTATTATACAGGCTTGCCCTGTTCTCGCTTTTCCCTAGATAATCTGTTAATGGCAACTGTTGGAGACAGGGAGAACCTTGATGTGAATCAATATGGCTGTTCTCAAGTTCTCTACAGGGAATTTTTGCTTGTTTGGCAGTAACCTCAGGCTACGGATTCTGCTAACAGGAAAGGACGCATAGCATCGAATGAGACATGAGATCAAACCGTGGCTCTTTGTCAAGAGTTCCTACTGGGAATACCATTCTCTGCTCTCAGAATGTTTCTGCTATATGTTCTCTCTAAGATTTTTTTTTATCACTTTAGTACTAAGCTTTTTCAGTTTCTCTAGCAAGTGGAGGTTCTCTTGCCCAAATGACTGGGAAAAAAATATCATTACAAAAAAAAGCTGAAGAGACTCTAGAATTACAAAAGTTGCTTAAACTCTAAGGGAAATTGTCCTTATAAACAAATGTTTTTATGCTGACTGTCAAGCAGCTGTTAAGCATCCTAAATTTATATGCACAAGAAAGGCTTTCTAAAGTAGCTCCATGATCCAAGACACAATTGCCCCACTGAAATGAAAGGGACTTATCCTCCTCATTATCTTAGCATAAGATAGACAGGAGTTTAAGCAAATCTTGCACCAGTCCTGGAAAAAAAAAAAAAGGAAAAACCCTGACAACTGTACTTCCAGTGATTGCACTTTTATTTCCTTGGAACCATGTTAGTGTATCTTTGTTTAAAACTCACAGTACAAAAACACAGCGTATCTGAAAAGGCAAACTCATACTATCCAAGTGCACTACAGATGCTCTGTTCATTATTCTACTCTGTATGGCTGTGTGTATTCTTTAAAACTACCCATGTTTTTCTGAACTGTAAGAAGCAGTAAACTCACTCAGAAAACAAAGCTCCCATAAATAGGTTCTTCAGCAGGAAGCATTCTACTCGTTTTTTTCTTTCTTACCAAGTTTCTGAAGTGTATATACATATTAATTATAGTGTCAACAAAAATGTGGTTTATATTTCTCAGCTGCTTACTTTAGTAAGCCTCTTTCAAAGCAAATTATCAATTTTTAAATCTATATTGTGTAGAATGTCTGTAGAACTGTAAAATGGTTCATGCTTTCATTACAAACAGGAGCTCTGAGCAAGTCTTTGATGAAATATAAACCAATTCTTCTAAATAGTTTCCAGATAAGAAGTACTTTCTAGATGATATTTAGAAGTTGCATGTCTGCAAGTACAAACCAACTTGTTTGTAGTCCATATTTTGCTTCTCATAATAGAATTTTTAAAATATTTAATTTTATTGAAAGCAATAAACCAGCATGAGTTGGTAGGACCCAAGTAATTTAATCTTGAATACAACAGGAACAAATACACAAATATATCTACCTCAGATTTGGTTTCACCTTTTCATCTGCCTCATCTGGAACATCATCTTTAACGTGTCGGACAACCAAATTATACGGTTCCTCCTCCATTGTCTCTTCATCTGATTTCTGTTCCTCCTCCAAAGCCCATTTGGAATGTTTGTTTCCCGAGGAGGAGACAGGAGAGTGTTCTGCATCTAAATCGTCAGGGATGCTGTCAAAATTAGCTTCTGCTAGACACTTGTGGCACAGTCTGTAGCGTCTTGTTCCTTGCTGAACAACACATCCTGTTAATTCAGTTACGTGACGCTTGCATTTTCTGCAGATCAGTTTGCCAGCTTGATGTATCTAAAGAGATTTAAAATTGGAAAACATCAGTGTTCATCCAAAAGCAGAAATTTTTTAAATTAATTTTTTTAAAGAAAAATAAAATTCACTGAATCATTCTAAAAAAAAAAAAAATACAATTTGCCAATTTAAATAATGAATAATTAAAGTCGATGTGCAGCTAGGAAGCTTTTCTGGTATTATCTCTGGAAATGACTGAACAGCTGGTACCAATGACATCTTATGGATGTTTTCCAGGCTGAATCTCCGATTGAAGCAGCGTACCGTTTGGAAGTGGTTCCGTAAATGCTCCAGTCGGGTGAACCTTTTCCCACACGCTTCGCAAGGGTACGGTCGCTCCCCTGTGTGGCAGCGGAGGTGTCGCTTCAGGTCTGCGCGTCGCTTCACTGTGTGCGTGCAGAAGGGGCACTTGAATCGCATCCGAGGTAGGTCATCTGTTGCAGAGAAACACAGGTAAAACGTCAAGCAGCAGCAGCCTTTGTGTAGTAGTTTGGTTATTTTTCAGCTTTAATTAGCAGCAGATCATTTTTCCTCTGTTCTGCCACTAAATAAGAAAAATCCCAAAAGGTAATCCCCCCAAACCACTGTTTCTTATTTAATGTGTTAAACAGACGTTTGAGAACGTATTCTTTCTTAGGGTGTTTTTTAGACATACAGATGATGGAAGAGGCAGATATGATGACTATGCATAGCTATAATGTATAGCTATCTGCTAATAGTTCACAGCTTTGACATTTATAATCTCCATGTAGTATACTAGAATGCCCAAAATCTTAAAAATATGCAATTACAGTAAATTATAGGTACTTAAGAGTACCTATAGTACTTATAATATAAACTATAATTATAGTTTCCAAAGGAATGCACATAAGAATACACCTATTAACTTTACTCCACCATCTCAGGCATATTCCATCAGTCCATCAAGAGCTTAGATGCTTTATGTAGTTTGGCCAAACACTCATGAAGCGTGGGCTGATTTAGACCTTAAAGGAAATGCAGCATCCTGCCAGTGACAGGACCTTCTCTTGTGAACCACTTGGGTTGGATTTAGGCTGAACGCCTCTATTACTGCCAGGTATTGGGGACGTTACAAGAGAAATTCAGTCCTTCAGGTCCCCAAGTCAATTATAGCTCTTGAGGCTTCATAAAACTCCACTTGGGTCCAAATAATCTGGCGGGTATTGTTTTAACTTTATGGAATACCTGAGTCAAGCTCTCTGATTCCAATTCTCATGCTCTGTTCTGGCTTCAAAGTCTCCCATTCTGTTAGGCACTATAACTGAGTAGATTAAGAAAATAATCTGCAACTCTAGGCATCATTTTTGCTATTCATGCAGCTACACAAATTCTCTCCAAAAGATCATCTGAATTCTTGCAAATAAAGACAAACTTTGCAAAACCATATGTATTTTTTACCTTCGTTCCAACTACTCATTACACCTAAAATCGTGGGCATTGAGGTGTACAGTTCCTCTGCTTTTAATTCCATGAACTCGGGAGTTCTTGAAAGTTCTTGTTCTAGCTGAGCAACAGGCCACCTCTTTGGTATCACTTCCGATTCGCGATTATATCCGTAATCACCCTCATCAACGTCATTCTCAGCGTCCAGTTCAGCCTCCTCCCTAACCCGAGAGACGTGGCTGGACTCTGACGCGCTGCAGCCTCCGCCGGCCCTCTCGGCTTTGCTCGATTTGTGCTGCTCAAAATCACGGGCCTGTGACAGTCCGAGGTGCTTTCGGCGCTTTCTCGTCGAGCCCTGTTTTCTCCCTCTCTTCGACAGCTGCGTTTCTGCCCGCTGAAGAATCACCTGTGAGGACAGGCAGCTGCTGTAACTGCTCCAGGAATTTTCATTCACTGTATTTGCCTTTTCATCTGGGATGGAATAGGAGCGCCTTGGGTTGCTCTTTGCTTTCCTTCTTGACCGATAGATAGATGGACGGGCAGGCTCGTTGTTTGTGCTTTTGGCCGAAAGGCTGAGGTAATGATCCTTTTCCTTTTCATTAATATCCAGCGAGGACTTAATGAACGTCTTGCAGACATTAAGAATATCGGTCATCTGCAGGTAGCTAGCAGCCGACATTACTTCGATCACATTCTGACCGGTTAAAGACAATACGCCTGAATAGACGAAGTCCAGGATAACCATAAATGTCTCTGGAGAGAAGACCTCAAAATTAGCGATTGTCGGCTGGCTCGTCTCCTTGGAGCTCTGCGAAAGGAGCATTTTGAAGTAGCCGCTGCTGGCAAACAGCACATTGCGATGTGCTTTGAAGACCTTTCCCTCCACCAGGATGTTGCAGTCGCAGAACAAGTCTTGCTTCCGTTGCTCGTTGAGCTGCTCGAGGAGGTGAAACTGATGGGAAGAGATCTCCATCCCAGTCAGGGGGTAACAGGAAGGCTTGCTGTAAAGTAAAAAAAACAAGTATAATCATAACAATCTCAACTAATGTTGCTGAATCCTACTTTAAAAAAGACAAGCTATTTTTAAAAAACACTAAAATTGTGTGTGTTCTCACATTGCCAGCATCCCTCCCAACCCGCTGCAGCCCCTGCCCTGCGTAATAACACGAGATAAGAAACTTAACAACTCGCAAAGGGGTGAAAGATGCCTCAGCAGGGTTACTGCATCTCCGGAGAGAATGAAGATCGCATCGACGAAGACGCGAGCGGCTCGCAGCCCGAGAAAAACAACTTGTGCGGCGGCTGGCGAGACGGCCCGCGCCTCGAACCGCCCCGCTGCGGGCACGGCCCGGCCCCAGCGCGGCGGAGCCGCACACGAAGGCGGCGGCAGAGCCCCGGCGGGCGCAGCCCTCCCGGCCCGGGCTGCCCCGCCATTGGCGGAGGCCGCCGTCACTCACCCGCACGCCCGGCCCAATTGGTCGCTCGACCATGGGCAGCCCGGGACGCCCGACGGCGCCGGACCCGCCCGCCAAAGCGCGGAGGCGCCTCCCGGTTCCGCGGGCTGCTGCCCCCGCTCCCGCCGCCCCCGCTCCCGCCGCCGGCACCGCAGCACCGGCGCCCGCCAGCGCCGCGCCCGCCTGCGCGCTGCCCTCCGCCGGGACGGGACGGGCCGGGACGCAGCCCGGAGTCGCCCGCGCTGGCGGAGCCCGGGCTGCCGCCCCGCCGGCGCCGCGGGAGCTGCCCGCCACGCTGCCGCCGCCCGGTGCCGGGCGCCCGGCGTGGCCCGAGCCGCTCCCGCCCGCGCTGCCCGCAGCCTCCCCGCGCTGGCAGCGCCCCGGCCGCCCCTCGGCGCGGCCCCTCTCGCCGCGCACCCGCCGCCCGCTCCTGCTCCCGCGCAGCCCCTTTGTTGCCGCGCCCGGGGCTGCAAATGGCGCCCGCGGAGGACGCGGTGCAGCCCGAGTACGATCGGCTCCGCGGGCGGCTGCCAGCGCGGGCGGACCCCGGCGCCCTCGGAGACTGCCGAGCCCGGGGACGTCCTCGCAGCAGCCCGCTCATTGCCGCCTGCAGCCCCGACGCCCGGTCCGACCTACCGCTGTACGGCACAGCCGCCACTCACCGGCTGGGTCCTGCGGGCGGCGGCCGCTGAGCCGAGCGGAGCGGAGCGGGCGGCGGATGCGGGGTCCCCGGCCCCGCGTCGGGGTTCGACGGTGGCTGAAGGCTCCGCGCCGGTCCCGCAGCCCCGAGCCCTGGGCGCCCGTTGAACGGGAGGGAAACAAAAGGTATTTGCTGACGTGGGCGTCGGACAGAGACGCCCGAGGGCTGGGGACACAATTAAAGGGGCAACGCACCGATCGCAGGCGCAGCCCAGCGGCTCCCTCCGCCCCATCGCCCCGCGGCCGCCGCTGCCGCCGCTGCCCACACCCACACGCTGCCCGGGCGGCCCGCTGCAGACAATGCACGGCTATTGTTAACGGCCCCTCTGCACATCCTCGTATGGGGAAGGAAGGCGCCACCCGAATGGGAAACCTCTGGAGTTCTGTGGCGTAGGATGTGTTACGTTACTCAATATAGCAGCATTTTTAGAACAGGGAAGTTTTGGATTCAAACAATGGAGATAATCCTAAACCAAAGTACTGCTAGTGGGAGAGGTATGTCAGATTGTCCCATTTTTCCTTGTGCGTGGAATAAAGCAAATCAAATCAGGATTTCCACTGGAAGACAGGACACTTTCAATCTTGTGCCTATTAGAAGATGAGACACTTTCAGTCTTGTTCTTTGAGATCATTGAATAATTTGGAGAAGGAACCTCAGTAGGTCATCTGGTACAGTTGCTCCTCAAAGCAGGCTCAGCACATGGTAAAAGAACAGTTCCCATTTGCACAGTAAAAAGTGTCAGGTCAAAGTGTGGCAGAGAAGTTCATTAGAGTTTCATTTAATAAAACAGCTAAGCCAAGATACGGACATCTTTTTCCTGCCACTCCTCCTACTTTTTTCTTACAAAATTTTTTGTTGTGTTGCTTCTGTGTTTTAAATTCTTGATACACCAAATAAGACGCCTCTCTACATTTCACGAGTTAAATATGAAGACAGGTTATGCTAACTCCAATGTGGGAGATTTTTAAAGTTAAATACATTTAACTAAATGGTATTGGAAGCTTTTCTTTTCAGCCTTTGAACAGATAGTAAAAGACTTGCCAGAAAATAAGGATAGTTAAAGGTGAGACACTGAACAGAGGATGAGGAATCTATGTCTTCACTCTTGACCATGGTTTTGTGAACACGACAATAATCACAAGCCAAGCAAAAAGAGGCAGGCTTTCAGTGACAAAGGACAGAGGAGAGAAAAGGACAAAGACACTAAGATTGCACAGAAAGTAGGTATCAAAAAAGGAACGTCTCTTGAAGTGGACATGCAACGTTAGACGAAACGGGGAGTGGAAAAGCAAGTGACAAGAGAACCATGTATGGAAAACCAGTGAATAATCGAAACATGCATTAAGTGGTAGTATTTAAGAGCATTCAAGGCAATATGAAGAAGATGAAAGAAGTACAAGAAAAAAATAAAATTAAAAAAAAAAACAAGCAAAAACCAATTTGAGAGGAATTGTAGAACTGTTGGCCATAGGGCAGCTGTGACAGAGGCACAGGACAGAAACAGAATCTGCATGGACCGGTGTTAGCAGAAGGCAATACAGCTCTGCACAGCCTTCTCCAGCATTTAAAGATAAAATCACGTGTCTTACTTGTGACCTGGCAATGTTCTAAAAGCAACACATTCAAATCGGTTATCATCAGGTAGATCAAGTTCTGTGGGGAAGAACCCTCTATGGTCTTTGATTTCCTCCTTGTAAAGAACGAAAACGTTACTTCTGCTAATGAGTGGACGTGATCCTAACAGGAGTGTGAAGAAGACAGTCAGCAGAGGCGATGCAAGGAGATGAAAAGAAAACAAACAGGATTACTTTCATTTAAAGAAAACCAAGCAAAAATACATGACTGGCTATGTAAAATGAAGGACATAGAAAATAAGGCACTGAACATTTGTCTTGTCTTGCAATACAAAAATAAGGGAACAACAACTGAAATTAAGGCAACAAATGTAAGAATGGTAACCTTTTTAAAATACAAAACATAATTGACCTGTGGGAATTGCAGTCTTGAGCTAAAACTCCAAGCTTAGTAAGATACTTTAAAAATGACTACAGATACCTAGTTATGCTACTGAGAATAGCGTACAAGAAGAGTAAAAACTGTTGTTTGCCAGGCAAATCAACAATTAATCTGCCTATATTTAAAAAGTAAATGTCTTCATATGGATAGATTGCTCCATTTGCCTGTTATAGCCACTTCACATCTTCTTCTGAAGCATCTGGTCCTCACTGTTCTCAGATTTACAGTATCTAACTGAATTGAGTATTGATCCGAAAATCCCTTTGCTTCTGAAAATGCCCCCAGTATACAGAAACACTGAATAGTCCCAGCTTTACAGCTGGCAGTTAAGATTTCAGGCCTGGAGTGACACTTTATTTTCCCCTCCCCTTTATCCATCCCCAAACACACACACAGACTAATCGCAGCCACTTTGTGCTCTGGGACGGCAGGCACTGATGCCTGGAATTTATTGTGCATACTGTTCAGTGTAAAGGGAAACGGAAAAATCTATTCAGTTTGATTGCAGCAAGCATTTTCTCTTGAAATTTGATCAAAGCCATCCCATATTCTTTTATATATTTCTTTGTTCTGTATTTGACTTAGTTAAGTTTGCTCAGGAATATTTCTTAGCCATTTAATAGTACGCATTTTAGGAGTAACAGCTCCAAGAAATTAACCATCTGTGTTCCCATCAAGTCCATTCTGTGGGCTGCTGACCAAAGCGTAACATAAAATCGAGGCAAGTGTAAGTCTTGTTTGGAAAAGATGTTTTCATGTGGGTCATCAGAAAGTTTTCTAAGCTTCCCCCTTCCGCCTCCCTCCCCAAGCCTAAGCCAACGGACGATAATTTCTGTAGAAGCAATAAAATACTTCTGGGGACGGGCACTTGATGCCTACACTGTGGACTGAGAAGGAAGCACCTGAGCTGTCATTTCAGAGACCTGTAGGCTGGCCATCTGCAGCCTGGAATGAAAACGCTGCGCTCTCTGGTAACGATGATACTAAGAAGGTTATACAGTTTTTACACAAATAAAAGTAAAATAGTGACTTTTTAGCTGTCCCTGGGAAAGAGATTATATAGTATATATATGGGACTGTTCTGTAATTAATCCCGGGTTTCAGCCAAACATGCTTACAAAGTTGTAAAAAAAAAAAGAAAAAATTTTCTAAGCCTATACCCATTGAGTTCAATGATCACAGGATGCAGACTGTATCAATACCCAGGTCTGTCCATGAAAACGCAGAGTAGAAGCACCCCAGGAGCATATTTCTGCTCCTCTCCCATGTACAGTGCTGGTTAACATAAACTCAGTGAGTAACAAAACAAAAAGTGGCTTATTTTGTTATAGAAGTAAACTTTCTTCACCATCGGTCACCTCATCTCTTGTAGTCCAACTGTAGGTGAAAGTACACAAATATGATGTCTAGAACTTCCAGTACATGTTCTCGTCGGCGTACAGCACAGACTGAAAACAGTTAAAGTAGGTTCTCTTGGTGACCGAATGACTTTGGGAATATATAAATTGATAATGACTCCATCTTAAAACTCACCAGTTTAAACTGAGCACAGGTCAACACAAACAAGAGCAGTCAATGGTTTCAGGCGTAAGATCTCATCAGTTCCATTTCTCATGATATAGTATATATACTGTACAAATTGTTCTGCCACTGTTATGGGCAAGTAAAATGGGGGACAAAAAGGGAAAACAAGAGCTAAAGTAACCTTGTAAGGATTGTTTCCTTCTTGTTAGCAAGCAGAAGCTGACACTGCCATTGCAATGCTGTGGACGCAGGGCTACCAGTCACCTCAGCCTGGCACTTTTAAGAGGTTGGGGGGGGGGGGGGGGGAAAAAAAAAAAAAAAAAGAGTATTTTACTAGTGCTTATTAAAACATACCCCAGTCTGAGTTCCCAATTTTCAGAATGAATAAAACATCTACTGGCATCAATTAATGATCCACGTTTGTAATAGTTTTCTCTCTGATGTGTTGACTAGGACTAACATTCATGTGTTTATTTTCTTGTAAAGAAATACGTCTTGAATGAAGGATCTGCTAAAGATTCTCCTTACTCCAATAAATTTTACAAGAAAGTGCTTTTCCAGACGAATGTGCTAAAACATTTTTACATGCTTTTCCTTAATTAGCTGCCTTTTTTCCATATCATATATGAAGAATTCATGAAATTTCGTTGAAGATTACCTTCATTTCTGAATACTGCAGAGAGGTTTTCTTTATGTTCTGGTGTGTAGGGTATTTAGACTTTGTTTATCACCAGATTACATATAAAACCCACATCTCTACAAGTTTAAAAAGTGGGCAATTTACACTGCTGTGTAGGTTTGTTTGTTTGGGTTTTTTTTAAGTACTTAGACCTCACTCCCTTGAAAGAGGTTTTTAGAAGTAACCAATTGTCTACTATAAAAATCCATGTGGTACATCAGTTTCCTTGTTCATCTATTATTTCAGTTAAGGATGGATTCTTTCTAATGAAGCGAAGTATGGGTATTCTGGTGACAAAACTAAGGACGGACTTAACGGCATGTCCATAAATACATGCAAGTCTGGACCTGTTCAAGAGAAACCAGAACGTCCCTGTATGATTAGCAACAGGCTGGTGGAGGGCTTATGGGCAAGACAGTACATTCTCCCTCTTACATGGAATCCTAATTCTTGTCTTGCAACTACCTAATATTTGGTTTTACTTCCTTTTCATCTGCTTCATCCTCACTGTCATCTACTTGCTGAATGACCAAGTCGTTCGACCCGTCCTCCACAATCTCCACATCAGATCTGTTGTCTTCCCCATAGTGCCACCTGGAATCCTTATCCCCATCCTGTGGGAATTCAAGGGGTGCTTCAGCCTCCAAGTCAATGCGAATACTGTCTATGCCAGCTTCAGCCAAACACTCATTACAGAGTCTGTAACGCCTTGTCCCCTCTTGGACCACTTGTCCTGTCAGCTCCGTCACGTGGCGTTTACACTTTCTGCAGATAGGCTTACAAGCCTGATGAATCTGGGAAAATTGAAACGAATAAAATTCATAATGTAGCCACAAAGAAGTGGGTTTTAAGATGACAAAAAGTAGGGCTGGAGTAGCATCAAATGGTAGTGTTAACTCATTCCAAGAGACAGCCACCAAAGGTTAAAAATGAAACACTCACAGGCGTTGTGATGGCCCACTTAAGCTCTACTGCAGGTCTTGCTTAGCGAGCCACCAATTAACAAAGAAATTCATCCCCTTTCATACAAATTATGCTTCAAATCGACTTCCACAAAACCAGATTAATTTTCCATCACCTCTTCTTTACGGGAGTCAATACATCAACCAGATACACTTGTACTGTGCTTAATTATACTGAGACAGATTTATACATTGAACAAATCATGCAGTTACTAAAATTACATACTGTTCGGAAATGGCTACTTAGGTGATCCAGCCTGCTGAATCTTTTCCCACATGCCTCGCAGGGGTAAGGGCGCTCTCCTGTGTGACAGCGAAGGTGACGCTTCAGGTCTGCTTTTCTTTTCACCACATGGGTGCAGAATGGGCACTTGAACCTCATCCTGGGCAGATCATCTGTTAGAAAATAATGCGATTAAAAAAAACCATACAGCAAGTCATAACATGTCTAAGTCATGTAGAGCTCTGGGAAAAGGCATTCTATGAGCAGAACAGCAAATCACTTTTATTAAAAAAAAAAAATCACAGGTCTTTTCAAGTACAAAGATCTTGTTTTCCTGTAAATTACACAGGAGTGCAACAAAGGAAAAGGAGTGAGCCATTAGCTGTATTAAAATGAGCTTAACAATATCCCAAAAGATCATGACTTAAATTTGCAAGATGAAGCTGTAGAGACACGAAAGATCACGTATTTTGAAAGACTAGTTTTACTAAACCAGGTGCTTCCATCATTCACAATTACTAAAAAACTGTTAAATTAGCAAAAAAGAGTTTCCAAACTTACAGTTCTAGACAACACAGATGTCTTTTGGGCAACTGTACACTCAGTAATGTTCAGTAAAGTACATTTCCTCACGGGCAGAAGAGACGGCTGGCAGATGAACATGTGCCTACAGCATTAGACCCCCTCTTACCTTCAGCCCAGCTGCCCATGACACTCAGGATGGAGGGCATGCTCGCGTACTGCTCATCCACTTTCGAGGACTTCGATTTACTGGAAGAACGGGGCGATTCGTGCTCCTGCTGTGACACAGCCAAGCTCCTCGGCATCACGTCAGACCCTTGGCCATACTGGTATCCCACGTGAGGGGATTCAACTTCTGCTTCGATCTGAACTTGCTCCTCAGACTGAGTAATATGGCCAGCGGGCTCAGCAGCCCTGTCCTCCAGTTTGCTTGATTTATAGTGAGGAATGTCAGAAGGCTGCTGCAGTCCCAGGTGCCGGGATTTCTTCATGGAATCCTGCCGCTGCTCATGTTTGGACAGCTGCTGCTGGGCATTTCTTTGAGAAGTCGGATAGTAGCTGAAATTGCTCCAAGTGTTTCCACCCATCATACATGTCCCTTGGTCCGGACTCAAGTGCGAATGCGGGGGGCTGCTCTCCGCCCTCCAGCCTGCGCTGTACAAGCAGGATCGCTCCACGCCGTTCGAGTTTGCATCTTTGTCCGAGAGGCTGAAGTAGCGATCCTTCTCCTTCTCACTGATGTCCAGCGACGACTTAATGAACGTTTTACACACACTGATAACATCGGTCATCTGCAGATAGCTAGCGGCCGACATGACTTCGATCACATTCTGACCAGTGAGAGACAGTTTGCCTGAATACACAAAATCTAGAATAACTGTAAACGTGTCAGGAGAAAATGCCTGGAAAGTAGCGGTTGTTGGCTGGCTCGTCTCCTTGGAGCTCTGCGAAAGGAGCATTTTGAAGTAGCCGCTGCTGGCAAACAGCACATTGCGATGTGCTTTGAAGACCTTTCCCTCCACCAGGATGTTGCAGTCGCAGAACAAGTCTTGCCTGCGCTGCTCATTTAGTTGCTGCAAGAGGTGAAACTGGTGAGAAGAAATCTCCATTCCAAAACAGACGAAGTGAAGCGTCGCTCTAAAAAATAAAGAAAATTAGACTCCCGACTTCAGCGTTGTGCGACTCAGCCAAAGACGCCAGACTCAATTTTACAGAGATCTTTACAAATAAGTTCATTTATTTAAGTCTAGAAATATATTTAAATGAAAATATGCACAATCGTACATTCTTTTTCCAAAAAGAGAATGACGAAAAAGCCACACAAACCAGCACGCATTATCTAGCAGAGACGTGCGTGCTACATCCAGGAGCATCCCCTTCCCAAAGGATGCAGGAGGCGATGTGTGCTACTCGCTGGCAGCTCCACAGCCTCCAGTCATTCCCCACCCAGACCAAGAGCGCTCCAGCAGCTGCCGTTAAGGACCGTGTCCGCGCCTTGGGCGGCCGTTACCGCATCGCCCCGCTCCGGCCGGGCACCAGCCCCCGTTGCCCAAAGGGGCACGAACGGGACTCGGCGGCAGAGCCCCGGCGGGCGCAGCCCTCCCGGCCCGGGCTGCCCCGCCATTGGCGGAGGCCGCCGTCACTCACCCGCACGCCCGGCCCAATTGGTCGCTCGACCATGGGCAGCCCGGGACGCCCGACGGCGCCGGACCCGCCCGCCAAAGCGCGGAGGCGCCTCCCGGTTCCGCGGGCTCCTGCCCCCGCTCCCGCCGCCGGCACCGCAGCACCGGCGCCCGCCAGCGCTGTGCCCGCCTGCGCGCTGCCCTCCGCCGGGACGGGCCGGGCCGCAGCCCGGAGTCGCCCGCGCTGGCGGAGCCCGGGCTGCCGCCCCGCCGGCGCCGCGGGAGCTGCCCGCCACGCTGCCGCCGCCCGGTGCCGGGCGCCCGGCGTGGCCCGAGCCGCTCCCGCCCGCGCTGCCCGCAGCCTCCCCGCGCTGGCAGCGCCCCGGCCGCCCCTCGGCGCGGCCCCTCTCGCCGCGCACCCGCCGCCCGCTCCTGCTCCCGCGCAGCCCCTTTGTTGCCGCGCCCGGGGCTGCAAATGGCGCCCGCGGAGGACGCGGTGCAGCCCGAGCACGATCGGCTCCGTGGGCGGCTGCCAGCGCGGCCGGGCCCCGGCGCCCTCGGAGACTGCGGGAGCGGGGCCGCCCCTCGCTGCCCCTCGCAGCGCGGCTCGCTCCGGGGCCGCTTCCGCCCCCCGATCCCGACGCCCGGTCTGGCCTGCCGGCGTGCCGGAGCCGCCACTCACCGGCTGGGTCCTGCGGGCGGCGGCCGCTGAGCCGAGCGGAGCGGAACGGGCGGAGGATGCGGGGTCCCCGGCCCCGCGTCGGGGCTCGGCGGTGGCTGAAGGCTCCGCGCCGGTCCCGCAGCCCCGAGCCCTGGGCGCCCGTTGAACGGGAGGGAAACAAAAGGTATTTGCTGACGTGGGCGTCGGACAGAGACGCCCGAGGGCTGGGGACACAATTAAAGGGGCAACGCACCGATCGCAGGCGCAGCCCAGCGGCTCCCTCCGCCCCATCGCCCCGCGGCCGCCGCTGCCGCCGCTGCCCACACCCACACGCTGCCCGGGAGGGGCCGTGACGCCCTAAATGCTGCCTTCTCGCACCCTGATCCATAGCAGAGGCCTCCGTGACCCAAATCCTTCTTTAACGCGCCTGCAGCGTCCTCAAAGGACATGTAACTTTTTTTTTTTTTCCCTGTTAATATCTCTTATCATCTGAAAAAAAATATAAAAAATCTTAAATCCCAGTACCTGAACGTCTCACCTTCTCTTTTTTCGAAGTTTGGTGTCTTTCTCCTTCCTCTTCTTGCCACCAGGGTCTTTTCTGTGCTCTTGACACCCCAGTTATTTCTCATAAATACTTGTTTTCCCATGGAAGCCATTCTGTCTCAGCTGTATCCTTTGTGTCCTTTTTTGCCTTCCCTTCAATAAATTTAAGACATTCCATCTTGGAACAATTTACGTTCCTTTCCCCACTATAGCAAAATAAAAAGACATCTAAAGGCTTTGTCCTCTGATAGTTAGAAACCTTCTCCCAGTATATCATATACATTTATTCATATTCAGTTTGTATGCATTTGTATTGTAATAATATTTTTCACCAGCTTAATTCCCCGTTTTTAATAAACATCCATAGTTTTGTGGACCCATCTCCTTTCAAAGGCAGGCCACGCTTTTAAAATGTTTCATGAGACCCATTCTGCTCGTGTAAGACTCCACTCTGTACCTGACCAGCTTCGATTAATCATTCTTGAACATGAAAGTGAATGGAATTTACACAGTATTTCGCATGAATCTTTTCAGTCCACTGGGCAACGGTGTTAATTATCAACTGAGAACATTTCAACCTGGTGTACCTACAACCAACCAGCTTTTTCCAGCCATGTCACATTGCCAGTCCATAGTCATCCTCTGATCAGTGTCACCTGCAAATTTAATGTCATTTATCTTGTTTTTGCATCAAAGTCTAAAGAACGTGTTAGCAGAACTGACTCCAAAGTCGGCCCAGAGACACAACTGTAGCACCCAGCCTCTCGCAGCTCCCAACCATTAATGAGGACTGCACACTTGTGGGGTGCAGCCCCGGGGTCACTCATTTCAAAAGGCATGTACAGGAACCTGAAATGGTGCAGAGAGGGAAAAGGGAAACGATAAAAGTCCAGCACAGCTTCGCAGAAATGTCTGTGGAGTGAGAGGTATCCAAACTAGGAGAAAAATGAAGCAGGTGACATCCGTGGAAATCTATAAAATCATGAGAGGATCAGTGGGGACTGTTTGTTCACCGCGTGTTCCTGCATAAGAGGAAGGTGACAGTGAAGGAAGGTAGCGGGTGGCAGAGTTGGGGCAAACTGGAGGATGTGGTTCCGTGTATAAGATGCAGTTAGGCACTGGAACTGCCTGCCATAGGCTGTGGTGGATGGGAAGCGTTGGTCAGTCTTACAGGGGTGTGCTAGACGTGGTCGTGAGAGAGGCTCCAGAGCCACATACAGAAATGTCTGGTGCTTTCAGAAGTCCACAAATTGTCACAAATTGTAGGAGACTGGAAGAGTGTTCAGGTAAAAATATCGCTTGTCTTATTCTTCCATAAAGCAACCGATTTTGACTCAAAAGTCTTGAGTTGAAGAATTTCATAGAATTTAGTTTGTTGCCAACTAACATGAACTTTCAGTTACTGATTCTGGTATTGAGAAGTAAAGACGACAAACAATTAAACAATCGCTTGGATTGTTTAAGAGAAACCAGAAAAATTATTTGCAGTATCAGGTTTTAGGACTGCTTGAATTCATTCCTCTGAAGTTTGGTTTTGCCTGGTCAATTCAACTAGGTAGCACCTCTTTTTAGATAACATTCCACATATTTTCTTTTGATCCATGCCCAAATTATGTAATTTGATGAAAACTTCCTTTTAAAAAGAACCTAACATTGTAGGAACTACTGTAGGAACTATTACCTGCTAGGAACAGGTAATAGAATTTTTAAAGTAGAAACAAAAATGCAGTGGTATCTAGGGTAGCTTAATTCGAATTTTTAAAGATGTTACAAGTGCTTTACTCAGAATACTTGAGAAACCTTGCCCAGGAGTCTGCGCAGTGCAGCTGGAAAAGCCATGGAAGAGTCTTTGGTTTTGTCACACACAGGGACTGATTTCATCCTGTTTTGCACAATAACACATCACAAACAATCTACTGGTTCTAGAAATATATTTAGTAGCTTAATCTAGTCCTTTGTTTTGCAATTTCTAAATTTTAGAGTTACTGTTTCTAGCCAAGAAACTTCCACGTGAAGTAGAGATATTGTTTGGAGAGTTTATCCAGTGGGAATGAACTTGGCAACTATGTGGAGGGGCTGCTTCTCCCAGGAGACGCGTTGCAAAGCAAGACTAATTGGCTTTTCAGAGAACAATTTACAACTTACTTTTAAAAAACGACATTGTTAGTGCTGATACAAACATTATTAACATAAATTTTGCATTGTCTTATTTGGGTTTTGGTAACCAAATGTAATTAACAGTAACACCAGTAATATGCATTTACCAAGGTTTTTATTTTAAATTTTGAAAATATAAGTAAAATTGCATATAACCTTGGGCTAAAGCAACACAATTTCTTTCTTTTTCTACCATTGAAGAAATAGCTGCATTTTTCTTCCACTGGATCAGAAACGTACCGTACTTAGGGAATTAAATAGTTGCCTTTTTTACTTTTTTTTTTTTTTGCACTGGATCTAAAAATCCATTTAATGAGAAAATGTGAACGGCAGGAATTTTCATCCATGCTCTTGCAAAAATTGTAGCTTTTAAAATAGTGTTATACCTCTTAAAGGAAGAGTAATTTTCTGAGAACATTCTGTTTGTTGAAAAGCTTTTGAAAAATTCTGCATAACATAAAAATATATATTTTTTTAGTAGATAATAGGCGAGTTGTTAATCATTCCATGTCACGAAACTTTTCAGTGTTCCAGGACCTAATGCCTCGAGGAATACAAAGTATGCGAGATAAGACCATATCCCCGTCAGAATGAAAGAGCTTTTCAAGTTACGTAGACATGGTCTGGAGATAGGGGAATAAGCAAGACACCAGAAATTAATTAAGAATGAGTTTACAATTTTCATCTTACACGCTGCCAGCTTATATTTGGGTTGAGTTCATCTGCCTTGGCATCACCTTTACTGCCATCGGCTTTCCGTGTGCCCAAGCCCAGAGACTCACCGTGATTTCTGCAGTTTGGTTCTTCACAAAGATCCCAAGCAGCATCCTTGTCTTCCAGTACAAATACAAATGCTTGTTCAGCCTCCAGGGCACCAGGGGATCACTTCATTTTTAAAAAAAAAGGGAAATCATCATACACTGTCCTAAAACATTGAGTACAGGAGGAATCTTCCATCTGGCAGCACACCCAACTAACCCAGCAGGCCGTCTTCTAAACGAGGTTTACAACTTAGGAAAAGTCCGAGATTTGATGGCAGGATTTATTTAATGCTTTCTGTTCTTCAACTATAAAAGAACCAGACTACATACAACAATAGAAACATATATAATACATCCACAATTTAACATACAATAAAGACTAACTCAGTAATGCACCACTGTAGAAAAAAAACATTACAAAAAGCACTTAAAGATTTGGTCCCCACCCCTTAAAAAGGGAAAATTGCCTGGAAGGTGGTGCATATTAATACATATTAATGCATATTAATTCTCAACTTTGGTTCAATTTGTTTTTCTCTCCTCTACCCTGACACGTACACTCACAGACATCTCAGCTGGTTATGCGAAAAGCACGTAAGAAGCACGGAGTTGTATCTATTGACAGCTAAAATATTTTGCATCTTGACTGGCAATCTAAAGCCACACATGTTGCCTTTGGAGATTTGGGGACTGTTTAAAGTTGCTGTGTACAGCACATTGTTTTGAGAGGGATTTTTTTGGGGAGGTTGAGTGTTTTGTTTTGAAATTATTTTTTTTTCTTCTTTTTAATTTACTAGTATCCAGATAGCTGCCTGTAACTATTTAATGGAAAACAAAGAAGTTGCTACACTCACTGGTTGTGTTTTACTAAAAGTGCTCCGCTGACCTACATGGCAGAGATGAAAAGCAATTTTTACATGCACGTTAAAGGGCACTGTCAACTTAAGTTGGATCCAAAAAATCGTTAATTCTAACAAAAATGTTTTGATGATTTTTTAAAAAACCCCAATAATAAACAAGTTTTGAAATATTAATAATTCCCAGGCACTTCTGAAATGTAAAACGTCTAAAGATCCCAATAAAATAAAAGCGGACAGATTTCACTGTTTGAATGAAAACAGTGAGAAGACGTACAGGGTTATTGCAGTTTTCATTGATTCAGGAGATTCTAAATCAACAGGTAAACACAGGTTTTAAATATCATGGGCTGTAAAAGCAGGTTTAAAAAAGCTTCTTTGTGAAATACGCAATATAATTCAAATTGCCTAGAAAGAATATTCGAGAGTCTGTTCCCCCCACCCCCCTGCACTTTACTGTAGGCATTTGACAGCGTTTTCTCCTCGCTAGGATCAGGGACTGCTTCCCAGTTGCATGGATTTTTCTCACCCAGGATGAAAAATGAAAAGCTTTAAAAAGAGTTTAAAAAGTTAAGATGATTATAAAACTACAAAAACTGGTAAGGAAACAAAGTCAGTGTTCATAATATAAAAGCTTTTCTTAAAAAAAACCACCCAGCTGGCTGGGTTTTAAGTTGACAGCATCCTTTTAATCCTTTCCTACCAAGAATCTGATTCTTGCTTGCAAAGTGTCTGTTGCCAGAAATGGATATATTAATTTTTAATTCCCAGAAATTGAAATGTGAGCCTTAATCTAGACACTCTCAGGTTTACTCAGTCAACTTCTGAACAGTAAAAAAAAAAAAATCAAAGCAACCCTCTCAGAGAGTTTTATTTTCTAGACAATCAAAAAGCTCCAGAACGCTCCAAGATCCACAAATATAGTTAAGTCACTTCTACAAATAAGGTTCAGTTTATAAGAATTTGTCATTCAAACTAGACTAAAGGACTTGGGTTATGAAACTTCCTTACAAAACATCAGTAAACTAAATGACCACATTTGGAACGTTTACAAGGTCTTGCACCAAGAGGTTAAACGCGTTACGAATACCAGCGCAGCATGTATTCCTTCCATGTTTTCACTGAAATACAGTAAAATTCTGTGCAAAAGTACGTGAAAACGTATACTCCTAAACTAAGTCACTTACGCAGAGCTAAGACTTCAGGACACGTAGTCTGCATGGCCTTTAAAAAACTTTGAGAAAGAGATTAGATAGAAATAACTTCCCTAAAAACATTATTTTTGATTCTTCATTAAGCACCATATGAATATTTTGAACCAGCTACATCGTTTTCTCAAAGCTTGTAGAGGCTGGATCTACCGTGGAAGATTTCAGGAAAAACATCCAAAGACTAGGTGGAACAGGTTTACATGAACATCTGGTCACAAGAACGTGGGTAAACTACATCCTCTTCTAAATACCAAGGCTGAAGGACTCCACTGAAAACAAAGCAGCACAATGACAGATCAACAGGAAACATCAATTTCGGTGGTTATTTTCCACCCGGAATGTGAACGGCGTACCCCCCACCCGCACCCCTCACCCAGCGCTACACAGACTCCATTCTCTACGCACAAGACACACAAGAACAATCTCTAAGACCAAAGAAAACGGGTTGAAGTAGCATCGCTGAAGGTCTCTGCAGTCATTCCTGCAGCTCTTACTACACACAGACTTTCACAAGAGGTTAATTTTCCCTACTCGGAACGTCGTCACAGTTCCAGAGTCAGCTGGCCCACACCTCAGCACAGCTCAGCCATGGGAGAAGCCAAATCTTCCGGTGATTTAATTGTGGCCAACTAGCCAGAGCCACGCTCAGCTGATATTCCAAGTCTAGTGGCCTCTACCAATATTTACAACGAAGTGGCATTTTCATCCTAGAGTGACCAGAAATTGGGATGCCTGGTCACTGAATATCATTTTGGATTCCTATTTACATTCTTACCCCACTTTCATCAGCAAATTAGTCTCCTAAGAAACACAGATATCGTGACTCTCTTTCAGGTGTTCTCACACGCAGAAGTCCTTCCTTTATCAGAAAAGCAGATACAAAAAAAAAAACCTTCCAATGTTGGATGTACTCAACAGAAATAGCCCAAAAGACTCGTGCCAGTAGGCTGGAGTGGCACTTCCCAACGTGCCGGTATGATTTACACGCCCACGTTTCGCTCAGATTTTCGAAAGCACTAAGGACCCAAAACCACAGCAGGATTTTCAAGGGAGCTCAGCTCCAAACCTGGCACCTCCATGAGTTGTCTCTTTGACGGTCTTAATTTAGATGACTAAAACAGGGGCTTTAGAGCCCTGAATTTTTTAAAGATCTTGTCCCAGTCAGAGTTTTCTACGCCGATGTGTAGCACCACGATACTGTTCAGCTATTACAAACCCAAATTTACAGATGACCTGGAACAGGGACTCCTGAAAGCTCGTGCAACTTCAGTTACAGAAAATAAAAGTAGCAAACGATGCCAGTATCTTCTGGCGAAGCTGGCGCTTATCAAGAACAAGAGACACATTTCAAAACAAGTCTCTCCACCTTCTGCTGTTTTCAGGAATCACTAGCAAAGTGACTTGTTTAAAAAGAAGCTTGTTTCTTCTTTCCTCATCTGCCAGTGAATTCTTAACTGCATTTTTGACTTCAGAATCACCTCTCACAAGTAAACTGCAACATCACTATAGACGTAGATGAAGCAGATAGAGAAGCTGACTTGTTTGTAGGCAGCATGTAAAATAAAAGCACAAGGTATGAAAAAAAAAACCCAACTGGTTAAATCAGAGGGCTCTTTGCTTTTTAGGTCCCATCTAATGTTTGCCAAGTGTAAAGTCTTCCTTTACACTACAAACCTCAAGAAGCACTGCCTTGTTAAGTGGGAGGAACTGCTCTTTCTTTGCCAGCCATGCCTGTCTACAGGCTCCTCATCTAGCACTTACTCCAGCTAGGAAGACTCGTTTACAATTTGCCTTTTCATGAAACACTTAAGCACAACATAGTAAAGAAGCATTAACAGTCTTATTTCACAGTATATTTCAGTTTTGTCTCTTCATGAGGAAACCGTAGGTTACCCAGAATCAAACAGGCTTTCTGTTGGTGGTGCACTTTCTTCTAAAGCTTCCCAGCTTGATTTTAGATAGTTTACATCAACTTGGTACTGGAAAGGTAAAAAATTTCACCTCCTTTGAAAGCCAGCTTTCATCTCTCCCAGCAAAGACACAGGAGGTTCACATTGGAGGTGTTTTTTTTTTTTAAAAAAAGGAAAAGATAAATTCACATGACAACATAAACCATGAGAAGGATCGCCAACGACTAAAAGAAAATACAGTAAAAAAGGATTTGCATACAAAAAGGCTAGTAAAAATTTCTGAGATCTCCTACCCAATTGCTTCAAAAAGGGTATTCAGAGCTGGTTTATATGCATAGCTCAGATATTGATATTTAACTGCTCCTCAGCTACACCAGCTGTAAACCTGGCTATTTAATCCACCAGAATCAGAATTCCCAAGTAACCTGATGGACAGCTTTCAACTTGTACTGTGAAAAGCTGAAGAGAACTGGGCAGTTCACTTGGCCTCAACTTAGAGACCAGGACACTAGACACCATGTGTGCTTCGTATTTCTTGAGCCAAGACTACGAATGTCTAAATGACATTAAAGACACATCTGAAGATCTGTAGTCCGAGCTCTTGAGAGAGGAAGATGCAGTAAAAAGTATTCAGAAAGAGAAGCTCGTTCCCTAAATACCTGCAATTAAGGACATGTGAAATATATTTATTCTTACTGTCTATGTTTGCAGCAGCAGCATATTTTTGTTATCCTGGCTTGTCTGCCCTGGTTTCCAGGTCAAAGCCAGTCTAAGCAAATACTTAAGGTTTACAATTTAGAGAATACTGTCCTCATACAAAAGGATCACAACTTAGTTCAGAAAAGTCCCAAGGTAGTGGATGAAAACTGCATTTCTTTTAATGTAACCTTCAGAGAAAAGACGGTGCCCCTTTCGGATCAGGATTAAGGACCACGACAGCATTATTTGAAGAAACCTGTTATCAAAACAAAACAGAGATGTTCCACCTGCAAAACCAAAACTCGTAGGCAGAGACACCACTGGGAATTGCTCAAGTACAACCTCTGTGAACCCCAGAGAGAAGATTCTTCACAGATTTCTGGTGCACAGCACTGAAAACTTAAAAGTATTAAAAATTCCAATTCTCCCCACTCTTCTATTAAAAAACAGAATAATAGAAACCAGCAGAGTCTCACTAATGGGGCAAATACGCAGTTTTCTGTTGCAGACCGACCGCTGTCAGGGAGACACTTTCAACGCTCCCACTCTCCTCTCGCTGCTACATAAGTGTTTCTCGGTCTGATAAGCTCCTGTGGATTTCCCGCTTGTCATCACCATCAGCATCATCATCATCAGCGGGATCGTTTTCCTCCCCAGACTCCACATAGATGGGCCAATCGTTATCGGCATCACCTTTCTCCTGGCCTTCTGATGAAGGTTCCATTAAGCTGAGGTTAATGGGCATCGAGTCCTCGTGGGTAGTGGTCACGCAAGTGCAGCTGTCGCACAAGCCAAAGCGGCGTAATCCTTGAGACAGGCTACTGGTGAACGTCCTCCTGCAACCTTTACAGATAATTGGCTTGTTTGATCGATGCACCTGAAGTTAAAAACAAAACATTACGGTAAAAAAGGCAACATGTCTTCTTGCTTTAGCTCCTTCTGGGGTGCTGGGTTGCATCTATTCCTAGAACAGAAAAACATCTGTGCTTAATCATAGAATCGTCTGGTTGGAAGAGACCTTCAAGATCATCGAGTCCAACCATTCCCCCTGCACTGTCAGGGTCCCTAAACCATGTTCCTCAACACCAAATCCACACGGTTTTTAAACACCTCCAGGGATGGGGACTCCACCACCTCCCTGGGCAGCCTGTTCCAATACTTCACAACCCTCTCTGGAAAGAAATTCTTCCTGATATCTAAAGAAATAGAATTAATTCCTTTAAGCTAAAGGGCAGATGACCCCATCACGTTTCCATGGACAAGGATTTGGAGCTACACAAGTACTAATGAACCAAGCATCAGTGGCTTAAACTTATTATTAGAAAAGTTTCTCTCACATTGGCAACAATCATTTTGTCCAACGTATGTTGGGAAATACGATCGGGAAATGCCAAAAGCTTTTTAAAATTTCCTGATAGGTATAATCTTTCAAACTTACACTTAAGGCATGACTCCGAAGGTGTTCCTGCCGAGTGAAACGTTTCCCACACGTCTCACAGGGGTAGGGTCTCTCACCTGTGTGAGAGCGAATGTGCCGCTTCAGTATTCCTTTCTGCTTAGCCGTGTAGGGGCAGAACGGGCATTTGTGAAGCTTGATTGGCACAACTAACACATCACCTTTTGGAAGAAAAACACAGTGCATTAGGTTAGGCAGTTCACCAACGTTAGCCATGTCGGCTTCTTATCCTCCTGGCTGCAAATCTGAGCCAAGATAACTTGACTTTTCCCTCTCTTTGTATTTGCCTTACCTGGAATTTCTGCAGGTCACACAATTTCAGAAGGCATTCACGAAGCTGCAGATGATCAAGTCCCTTGAAAATCAGCTCACCTATACTTACATAGCTGATATTCTCAGGGAGTTGGCTCACAACAGAAAAACAAATTTAATTAAGTGCCAAAAAATTTGCTATTAGTGCAGTGGAGTCTCTGCACTCTCTCAGCCACACAAAGTCTCCTACTTTCTTTTTTTTTTAGATACCATTAGTGTTAAACAGCACCAGAAACTAAAATCTTTAACATAAATTACAGGTAGAAGTAGTGCAATGTTTCCCATGTGCTTTTACAATGTGCATAAATTTAGATGTGGGGAACTCATCTAAAAATACAAATGCTTGTTTCTACTGCCATTCACTTTAGCCTTGCTGTTGGAAATAACAAGAGGAAGGACTCCAATGCATTTGCTGATGGTATTTTACTTTTCCTACAATCAGACCATACACACACAAGTAATACGCCATTTATGAAGTCAGATGCAAAAAGAGAGAATTAAATTTGAAGATCACCTTTTGCATGAAGATGGGTATTGCCAAGTTTTCCAGTATCAGCCCAGATATGAGCTTCCTTTTCAGCGTAAAGGTTGAGATGTTATACTAAACTAAAAGATTAGTTTTCCCTGTTTCAGGTACTGATTCAGGGAAGCGTTTGCGTATCAAGCTTTGAGCTCTTGAACAGTCACACCAAAGTAGGTGGGGCTGTAGAACATTCCTCATACTAAGGTGTGTCCAACTCAGCCTCAAAAAAAGGAGTGCCTAGTATTAACGTCTGATTATGGAGTGAAGTTCTTCTTACCCAATTTTGGACCTTCACAAGGTATTGCTAATCCCTTTAGAGCTCTGTTTCAAAGAAAAAAAAAAAAAAAAAAGAAAAGCAGTTCTTAGACCTGCCTTGCTTCCAGGCTCTCCAGAGGTGCCCGTTTACCGCCCATCAGCTGTGAAGGGGAGCAGGATGACTGGAACAGATGTGGACACTTGCAGGTAAGTGGCATTTACCTCATTTGTCAGCCTGAATGCACGAAAGAACCATTCTCTTATCAGGCCTTTCCATTTCTCATTCCTGGTGTCTTGTGAAAACGCTAAGATAGCGGGACCACTGAAAGCTGAGAAGAGATACTTCCATCCTACTAAATGCTTACAATGTTCAGTTTTAGCAGAGAAACATAACAGAATGTAAAATTTGGGGGTTTTACCTCCACTCCTATTCAAGGCACATCTACCATTAACATTTCTAATACGTTGCTGTAACACCTGATGTTCTCTATGAAATTCTAGAAGCGTTTCCCTTTCAGTGATCCATTAACAGCCTGAATTTAAGAGGGAAAAAAGTAAGCAAAGTTTGTGTGTTAGATGCTCTTGCCTTGCTATATGTCAAAAACCATAGGCATGATCTGGTGACAGCACTCTGTTCTGGTAACTTTAGTCTTTGGTGACTGGAAGACTGGGTTTGTGATTTCATCAGATTCCTTATTCTAAAGCAGTGGGAGATAACATTGAGTTTATTGGCTTGATCTGGAAACGACATGAATGCCAGCTTGCTATCTGGAGTAGAACACTCAGCGAAAGATTTCCCATCTGTTGCCCACACCATTATTGCATCTGTCATGTCCCAAACAACGATAGCACTTGCAGTGTTTGTCGGAGCCACCTCCCGTCTCCGTAGGGCTGTTTGGACGAGGCAAGTCGTGTGCCCCCATTACAGTAAGCAGATAAAATGCCGAAATCCTTGTCCACTTCAGGAGAAACGTATATGGACACGACCTCCTTCTTCTCCAGATCCCTGACACCGCTGCTAGGAGACATTCCCGCCAGCATGAGACATGCCGACAGACGCTGGGCTTGGGAAGGCAGCGGAACCTCAGGTGACAGCAGCTGAAAAGCAAGTCTGCCTCTAGAGGTAAAAGTTAAGTCTGGTCTTTGTGCAACACCACAGAGTTTACAGCTTTCAGCGCTCTTAAAGAAGTCCCAGGTATCACTCAGTATCGAATAAAATTGATATCTGCCAAACAGGCTATCATCCAGAACTGACAGGCTGGCAGGAGCTCCAGTGGTATGAGCTATGCCTGGTCTGCCAGGTTCTACAGCAGATCCCTCTTGTGGCAGCTCAACTTCTCCTTCTGACTGCTCTTTACACCACTAACATTATCAGAGGAAGATTCTTTTTAAAAATTCACCTGCCATTCAACAAGGTCCCAAGTGAGATTGTTTATTAAAGCAGCGTCACCAACACCAAGCTCCAGGATCTGTTTCAAAGGGACTGTAAAAGCTGTTCCCAATACTTACCTCTCGAACGCTGCACTGAATAAACGAGTACAGCTTTCTTTTGAAGTCCAGAACAATCGTTTATTTTGCTACGGCATAATATTCAGCAATGTATTCCTGAACAAGAACTAGAGTAACAAAGGAAGTCGCACAACTAAGCGTTTTCCTCCTCGATTACACAGACTACACCCCCCCGGAGTCCTCTCACCTGTGTCCTCACCATACCAGTCGCTGTGAATGTCCATCATGGAACTCATGGCTACCCCTGCATCCTCTGTCCTACCCTCAAAGCCCCGGACAAAGTGGTGAACCACGTCATCCTTTCTCTGAGCTGAGCTGTTGCGCAACAGGGCCTCTAGGAATTGTTTCATGTGATAGTTATTGCAGGCCAGGTCCATCGCCTGCCCACCGTGCAGCCCCTCTTCCATCTGCTCGAGGGACAGCGGAGTCGGATACTGCGGCAGCCGTTCGCCCACTTCCACCTCTACTTCATCGGCGTCAAACTCGACTTTGGGTTCCACCACCTTGGGCAGCGAAGAATTAACGTCATCCGGAGAACCGCTGCCCAAGGGGTCTCTGACCACAAGCTCCAGGGGATGGCAGCTGCTGCACTCGCCGCAGGGAGGATCTCTCTGGCAATCCAAAATCCTTCCCTTTTCCTGCAGGGAAGAGACAGAGGCAGAGCACTGGCTCTTTGAGCTGTACGAGGTGCCCTCTCTCGCAGAGCTAGCGCTCCCGCTATCCGCCTGATAGAAAGCAGCTTCTCTCTCTATTTTCCTGCAAATATCTAACGACGACCTTATATACGTTTTGCAGAAGTTGACCACATCGGTCATCTGCAGATAGCTAGCCGCAGACATCACCTCAATAACGTTTTCCCCACAGAGATCCAGCTTCCCGGAGTAAAGGAAATCCAGGATGACGGAGAAGGCCTCGGAGGTGACGATGTCCAGCGAGGCGGTGCTGTGCCGCCCGCTGTCCTGGATGTAGTGGATCAGCAGCGCTCGGAAGTAGCCGCTGTTGGCGAAGAGGATGTTTTTGTGCGCTTTGAAGATGCGCCCCTCCACGATGATGCTGCAGTCGCAGAAGAAGTCCCGCTTGCGCTGCTCGTTCAGCTCCCCCAGCAGCTTCGCGTAGTACGACTGCATCTCCATCGCTCCCGCCGCCGGCTCAGCGACACGGCACCGTCAGCACCAGCGCTCCCGCCGCCTCCCGCCAGCCCCGCCGCCGGTAACTCCTGCGGACCGGCCACGGCTCCTCCTTCCCGACACCGGACGCCCTGCGGAGCGCCCCCCGCCCTCCGTGCGCCGCTCACCTCCGGTCCCGGTGCCGCTCCCGCCCGGCCGCCGTACCGCGGGGAGGGGCAGGAAGTGGCGCCGAGCGGAGTCACCGCCCGCGGAGGCGGGGCCCGCGGGGTGAGGGGTCGGTAAATAGCGGTGACGTCAGGCCGCCAAGATGGCGGAGGGGTGAGTTTGGTGGTGCTGGGGTGGGCGGCGGGAGAGGGGCCGGTCCCGGTCCCGGGGGGGCGGCGGGAGAGGGGCCGGTCCCGGTCCCGGTCCCGGTCTGGGGGGGCAGCGGGAGAGGGGCCGGGGCCGCGGGGTGGGCGGAGGAGGGGGCCGGGGCTCGCAGCCGGTCCCGGGAGACAGCGAGAGAGGGACCGATCCGGTCCGGGAGGGCGGGTGAGGGGCCGGTCCCGGTCCCGGGGGGAGGCGCGGGGTGGGCGGGGGAGCGGGCCGTGGCCCGTGGCGGGGCCGAGGCCGGTGCCCGGTGCTGGTGCTCGGTGCCCGTGCCCGGCCCGGCCCGGCCCGGCCTGACGCGCGTGTCCGCGCAGGGAGGACGCGGGCTGGTGGCGGAGCTGGCTGCAGCAGAGCTACCAGGCCGTCAAGGAGAAGGTAAGAGGCGCCGGGCCGAGCCGGGGGGGCGGCCCCGGGACCCGCAGCGCGGGGCTCGGCGTGGGAGGGAGCCGCGACGCCGGCACCGGAGCCTCTCGCCGTAGCGACTGGCCGAGTCTGGAGCGCAGCCCGCGACCCCGGACTGTGTTAGAACTCCGGGAACGGGGACGGGAGCGCTGCGCCGGGATCTCCCGGCTCAGGGCGGCAGCGATGGGAAAATCCCACCCGAGCAGGGAGGGCAGTGCCCGCAGCATCACTCTCTGATGTGTGGCAGCATCACTCACGTTAATCGTACACGAAACTCTGGGCAAGGCTTTTCCTAACCCGTGCTTTTTCTGTCTTAGCTTAAAAAACCTCCACTGTAGCATGTTTTGGCCGTAGCTGCCTCCCATTGCCCTGATTGTTTCAGTCTTGCCCATTGCACCAGTTGGGGTAAGGGCTCAGCGGCGTTAAAGGCTCTCGCGCTTTGATCTTTGTAATGTGCCAGGCGTTCCCAGCATGGCTTTGCTGGAGAGCAAAAAGATGAGACAATCCATCTGTCGTCTTTTTCCAGTCCACAGAAGCTTTGGAGTTCATGAAGCGGGACCTGGCTGAGTTCACTCAAGTGGTGCAGCATGACACAGCCTGCACTATCGCTGCCACGGCCAGCGTGGTCAAGGACAAGCTGGCAGTGAGTACGGGAATCAGTCGGGTTTCCTGTCACAGAAGGCAAAGCGGGGTGAATTAGCTTCCAAGGACATAATCCTCTGGACAAACCCCGGCGTACAACCACGAGCTTCAGGTGTCAGACTCTCTCCCTGCTGCAGGTTTGGTGCCAAGCAATGCGTGGTGTTTCCTTGCTGTGGTGGTGAGGAGCCCCTGGAGATAAGTGGAGACGAGCTCCCTGTGCTTTCCCTCTCCCAGTGTGCCGCGTGGGTGGGATACTGGCAGAGTCACTGTAGTACGACATGGGATCTCTGCAGAAGCTGTCAGCCTCAGCTGCTGCTGTGACAGTGCAACCCCCAAAACAGCCAGTCCCCAAACCTGGCTGGGTTCTTGCTGGCAAAGCCTGACTTCAGTTCCCAACAAAACTGTTACAAGGCCTGCCTGTCTCACGGCCACTGGAGGCTAGTGCCTGCCACCACACCTCTCTCCTAGCCCAGCCCTGGCCACACAATCGCCGTGTTAGCACTTTTTTGTAGGGAGCTACACCCTGCTTCCTTGAAGGAGCCTATCCAGAAAAGACTGACCAGTCCTGCTGCTGCAGCCACTGTTACTTATACCGTGCTGCTTTTTCTCTTCAAGAGGACAGAAGGTTCCTCAGGTGCGACTGAAAAGGTGAGGAAAGGACTCTCCGACTTCCTGGGCGTCATCTCAGACACATTTGCTCCCTCGCCGGATAAGACCATTGACTGCGATGTCATAACATTGATGGCAACACCCACAGGTACCACAGAGCCCTACGACAGTGCCAAGGTGAGTGCCCCATTCTGGACCTTCTCTCTGGGGTGCAGAGTCCCAAGCCCTGTCCTCTGGGGGCTCTGCTGCTGTTCCTGCACTGATGGCTCTGCCCTGTGCATCTTCTCCTGCAGGCTCGCCTCTACAGCCTCCAGTCAGACCCAGCCACCTACTGCAACGAACCCGATGGTATGGGAGGGCTGGCCTTTGCGTGGGGTCTGTGGGGTGTCCCGGATTGCTCAGAGCTTCGCCAGTGAGCCTGTAGACTGTAGATGGGGTGACGGTTTATGGCGAGCGGATCTGTCTGTTGCACTGCGGACCAGCTTAGCCAGGGTTTAAATTGCCGCTGCGGCTGGTGCCACGTGGCCTTGTACTGGCAGAGGACCCACAATGCAAGGTGGTCTCAGAGACCCATGTCTCCCTCCTTCTTTGCCACTTGCTTACCCCAGCTGGTGTGGTCTGTAGCATCTTTCCAGTGAAACTTCCCCAAACTGCCCCTGTTCTGTTTGTGCCAAGGAGTGTTATCTCTGTTCTTGTCCCGTACAGGCCCTGCTGAGCTCCTTGAGGCCTGGCTGGCTCAGTTCAACCTAGAGGAGAAGAAAGGGGAGATAGCAGAGCTGCTGGCCACCAGCCCTTCCATCCGGGCTCTCTACACCAAAATGGTAAAGCCCTGCCTGGCTCCTGTAGCGGGCAAGTTCTGACTTGGAATAAGGTGCAGGGAAGCCCTGAGCTGCTTGGGCCCTGGAGCTGGTGGTAGAAAGGGTTGTGGTTGCACAGTAAACTGGCACAGGGATATTAGGCAGCATATTTTATTCTTCTTCCCTGCTTGTTTCTCACGGCCCTGGAACAGAAGTTCCTCTGTAGCTGTCTGATGTGTGTCTGAGCATCTGCCAGCACGTACCTGAGGTTTGGACCCAAGTCTGTGCACCTGCAGACACAAGTACCTTGCGCAGGGTGTGAGGGTAGCTGCGAGGCTCGGGAGGAGAGAGGAGCTCTCTGAAGCGACTCGTGGTGTTTCCCATGTCACTCCCAGGTCCCTGTGGCTGTTTCCCATTCTGAATTCTGGCAGCGCTACTTCTATAAAGTGCATCGCCTGGAGCAGGTAGGTCAGGAGGTGGGTGTCTCCCCCGGTGGGTGGGCACTCCAGCGAAGGAGCTCTCTGATCCAGACCCATGAGGCAGAAGATCCTTTTCCTGGAAGAGGAGGGCTCTGGGCTGCCTTGTCTGTGTCCTTGTTGCTGACACTGAAGTGCCTTGGGGAGGAAAGGACTGGGGATGTGAGCGGCCACTGATGGTGAATTCCCTGCAGGATGAAGCCCGGAGGGAGGCTCTGAAGCAGCGAGCGGAGCAGAGCATTCACCAAGAGGAGCCAGGCTGGGAAGAGGATGAAGGTGGGTCAGATGGTTGGGGATCTGTGGGAGGGCTTGTGCAGGCCTTGGCGGGTCTCAGTTAGAGAGGGTGGTGGCTCCTCTTTGCTCCCACAAATTCAGCTCCCAGCCCAGCTGCAGCCAGCCCTGCTGCACTGTCAGCTGCTGCTGTACTTGCTGAAACATCTCTCGCTTCTCTTCTGCCTTCCTACAGAGGAGTTCTTGGGCATGTCACCCCTGCCTTGTGCAAACATGAAATTTCCAGAAGCAGCAGAGAAAGAATCTGCCCCTGCAGCCCTGGCGGGAAGCCACCCCACTGCTCACCAGGGACCCTCAGAGGAAAGCTGGGCCGTCCTCCCTCCGGAGCTGGCCCCGGCAGAGGGGAGCCCCTCTGAGAGCAGTGAGAGCATCTCCCTTGTGACTCAGATTGCAAACCCTGCCTCTGTGCCTGCCGCGCAGCTACAGACTGGAGTACAACCAGCTGGGACCAGAGACCTCTCCCAGAGGCTGCTGGAGGCCACCTTGGAAGAGCAGAGCTGCCTGCCAAAGCCCTCAGAACCTGGTCATCCTTCTGCACCTGCCCGGGAGTCAGCAGCATCCTCAGAGCAACCTGCTGTTCCAGAGCTCAAGGAGGTGGAGAGCAAAGCCCAGGGCAGGACAGAGACTCTGAAAGAGGAAGGACCAACAGATTTACGAGTCTTCGAGCTGAACTCGGATAGTGGGAAATCCACTCCCTCCAACAATGGCAAGAAAGGTGCGTATATGGGGCCAGCACGGGACCTGGAGACCTTCTGCTGGGGGTGGCAGCTTTTGGGGAAGGGGCCTGATTTTGTGATGATGGAGGAGGAGAAAAGGGGGGTTGCCAAAATCACCCAGGAAAGTTAGATCCGAAGACTGTCTAATGGCCAAAACCAAAGCGGAAGCAAATCCTCATGCTGTCGGGCAGGGTCAAGTGGGTCATATCAGATGGTGACACCCTGCTCTCACTATCCCATTCATGGTGCTCCCTCAGGAGAGCGGAGGGTGAGACCCCTCCAGGACCCTGAGGAGGGACCTGTCGCAGCTCTGGTTGACGCTGTTTACAGACCTCTCATTGCAGGAGATTCTGCCTTCAGCAGAGCCTGCTGCAGGTCTCCCAGAATAATGTTTGTGTTGGTTATCAGATTATAAAGCCACTGGAAGCAACCAGAGATCCAGCAAGGTGGCCAAGTGTCATGAACTTGGTCTGTGTTGAGCAGTATCAGATCAGGAAATCGAAAGTCAGCAGCTGAACGGGGGTAGACCCTTGGTCCATGGCCTCCTGAGTGCCTGTGGTCTGTGTAGGATAAGTGGTGCTTCCTTCCCTTAGGAGTGTCCCTGCTGCTCCTCTGCCCCAGGAGGTTGGCCTTTCTGTTAGGGACTGTGACAGTCCCCATATCTAAGTCACTCCTGTCATTCCTCATCTGTTGTGTTTTCGGTGGGACTGAGGTGTGAGACCTCCTGGTTCTCACAGGCTGGAGGAGAACATGTTTCAGCATCCACCTCTCCCACTTGTTCTGAACCAGCCCTCGCTGCCAGGAGAGTGTGGTTCGGTCTGGTTGGGAATGGGGGTGGCTTTCTTGGGCAGGCTGTGGTAGATCCGAGCCCCATGAGTGCCAGGGCTCTGGGAGCCTGCTTGGGCAGCTGCTTGCTTTTGCCAGAGTGGCTGGAGAGCACGTGCGGCTCTGATGGCTCAGGGGTGACGTTTGTGTTTACAGGCTCCAGCACGGATATCAGTGAGGACTGGGAAAAAGACTTCGATTTGGACATGACTGAAGAGGAGGTGCAGCTGGCGCTCTCGAAGGTGGAAGTGTCTGGGGAGGTGAGTCAAGGGGGAGGTGCTTGCTCCAACAGGCAAGAAGGTCACTCCGAGAAACCATCAGCAGCTCCTTGGGGTGATGCTGTGTGAGCTCCGATTGCCCTGGGACACGGAGAGAGCCCGCAGTGCCTCAGCAGGAGGGCGAATCCCTTGGCTTGAGCTCTGCTTCCAGCCCCGGTGCCGGAGCCAAGGCTGGGCAGCACGGTGCAGCAGGATGGGGCTGCTGCTGGCCTGGCAGGGCAGCGCTGCAGCAGGCAGCTGCCTGCCCAGAGCAGCTGGCAGGAGAGTTCCCAAAGGCATGTCTCGCTGTTTGGGGCACTGGCTTAGCTTGGGATCTCACCCTGGGAGTCACAGGTGTTAGCTGGAGCAGAGAGGGGCTGTTTGGAACGAGCAGGCAGGTTCCCCAGGGGAGCAGAGCAGGCAGATCCTGTCGTGAGGGTGTGGGAGCATGAGGATGTGTCAGGCTGGGTGCTGACTCGGGTGCCCTGGGCAGGAGGATCTGTTGCCAGGTGGCTGCTGAGTTACAGAAACAAACTGAGGGATGTTACTTTTGTTTGCAGCTGGAAGATGAGGAGTGGGAAGACTGGGAATAAACTTGACTGCTTCCAGTGTGTGTCACAGGCTCATTTCCACCATCGAATGTGAATTAAATCGCGGACCGGCTGTTCCTTCGTGTGTAACTGTGCTGGGGATTGCAGTTCCAGGCTGGAGGAGTTTCATTCCTGCTAAATCCTGTGGGCAACTCAAGCGATCCCGAAGGAGGAGGAAGCAGGAGTTCACTCATCCACTTAGCTGCCAGGGAGCCCATCTTCTCAGTAGGTCCTAGAGACTGGCCAAGCCAGAACTGCCCGAAAGCGTCGGGCAGGGGCAGGTGGGACCCAGCGAGGGGCCCTCAGGGTGAGCTGGGCACTCGGGCACCTGGCAGGATCGCTTGGTGCTGCCAGGCTGGTGGTTTGCTTGCGTGCGCGCACTTGATCTGCAGTGCTGCAGTTCAGAGGCTCTGGGATGCCAGCTGTGCCCGCTCTCTCGCTGCTCCACACTGCTGGCCACCCCGTCCCTGGAGAAAGCCCTTGTGCAGGGAGCGGCAGGGGGCTGGATGCTGCAGGAGGAGCCCCTCCTGCCGTTGTTGCAAAGAAAGGCAGTTGGCTTGTGGCATCGGCCCAAAGCTGGGCTATGCTGGAAGGAGCCAACCTCCCTGCCAAACCCTGAGCTTCTGCCTGGCTTGTCGTCTTGGAAGCTTTTTTTAACGGAAACTCCTGTTTCCTGCTGCAAGAGCAGCAGCAGCTCCTCTGAGAGCCAAGGCCTGCTGCTTTCGCCTTTGCAGCTGCCATGTCTTCCTCTGCTGGGTTTTGTGTACTTCTAGTTAAGGTTCCCAAGCAAAGTGCTTGTGGCTTGCTCTCACTTGAGCCCTTCTGGGCAGGTGGTGGTTGGGGTCACCCTGGGGCGCAGAACCCCTCCTTTGTGGTGCCCAGGTCAGCCCTTGCTAAGCCCCAGCCTGGCCCACTGACCACTTTAACCTCTGCCTTGGCACCGAGGCTCGGCCCTTTCCTCTCCCAGCCCCGGGGGGAGGCAGGAGTGCCCAAGCGTGGGTAGTACCTAGTGTCTGAGGCTGTCTGCTCACTCCTCCAACTCCTCTTGTGTGCCACCTCACCAGGCCCCACGGCCACCGGGGTCACCAGCCTCACTGTGCTTGCTTGGCTTCCTTCACCTAAGCCCCCTGTGACTGCTGGCAACGCTTCCTGCAGCCCCCCAGCCCCTCTTTTGGGGACAGTTCCCTTCTAATGGCACGAGATGCTCCTCAGTGGATGTTGCTAATACTCCCTTATCCTACAGAGACCGAGCTGTCGCTGTGCCTCTGCCCTTCTGGGCGGTGGTTTTACACATGCCACCTTTGTCCTGCCCCTTCCAGGGCTGCTTCACTGGAGCTGTGGGTTTCCTTCTTGTTTTGGATGGGATTAACCTACCTGCACTTGGAGGAGTTGGGTTTTTGGGTTTGGGTTGTGGCTTTGATTTTTTTTTTTTTTTCCCCCCTCCTTTGGGGGGATTCTCAAATGCAGCTGCACGCACAGGTGGATCGGTGGCAGGGGGGACTTGGGGCGCTTATGCCAGGGAATGTCTGTCCCACAAACCCCACAAGGGCCAGAGGCTGAGCAGCAACTCTCCTCCCACTTGATGTCCAGTGGGCCCAGCAGAGCCTCTGAAATGTGCTGCAGCCTCACTCTGTCCTGGGCTCCAATCCACCTGTAGCAGGAAAGCCTGTTGTGGGTGGATGACACCGGTGGCAGGGTGGGCTGGCTCGTGGCTCTGTTCCCTTGGGATTTGTGAGTCATGGCTGGATCCCTGGGCCTGCAGCAGAGCTCCAAGGGTGCAGTGCTCTCATCTGTGTCACTTTTTTGGTTTTTTTTTTTTTCTTTAGTCAAATTAACCATTTGGTTGTCTGTGCAATATTCTCTGTTCTGAACTATTCCGCATCTCCCTGAGCCTTTTCTAGCTGGGGTGAAAACCAGGAACAATTCTAACAGCTGGTAGTTTTGTAACGATGACTTTCTCCAAACCTTTTACAGACTTGCAGTTAACAGCAATTAAAGGAATTCTACAGAGTCTCTGCCTGTGTCGGGTGGTTTTATTTCCGTTGCCTGCGGGATGGAGGGGTCTGCGTGTCAGCTGCTTTACATTTCCCTTTCCTCCCACCCACCTCGGGGGAGATTTACTTAACTTGGAGGTGGACCTGCACTGCCCCAGCCTGCTCAGAGCTCGTCTCTGCCCAGTTTCCCCCCCACCAAGGGCTTTGAGAGAGCCGAGAAAAATACGCAAATATGAAACAGACCATTTATCACTGTTTTAGAAACAATCTCTTCCTTTGGGGAGAGCGGGGTGAGCCCTTCTCAGGGGTTAGTCAGCCATGGGTGTCTGCTGACCCCCTCGATGGAGGGTCTCAGGGTCATGTCTGGTTCCAGGAGCATTTTCAGGAGGTTCTGGCACTTATTGGAGATCCCCAGGTGCCCGGGGACAGAGATACCTCTCTGCTGCTCGTGCAGCATCTTAGGGATGTTGGTGTCGTCGAAGGGCAGGCGGGCACAGAGCAGGGCGTAGAGGATGACGCCCATGCTCCAGATATCCCCTTTGCAGCTGTCATGGGGCATGCCCTGCAGCACCTCGGGTGCCGCGTAGGCTGTGCTGCCGCAGAAGGTCCAGCTCAGCTCCTGGCGGCCTTTGGGGAGCCACTTGGCGAAGCCGAAATCCGTCAGCTTCAAGGTGTTGCCCTGCAGCAGGGCATTCTCACATTTTAGATCGCGATGGGCCACCCCGCAGCTGTGGCAGTACCGGATGGCCTCGACCAGCTGGTGGAAGAGTGCCCTGGCATGCAGCTCGGGCAGGGGACCTTTGTGGACCACGTAGTCAAAGATGTCCCCACCCTCTGCCAGCTCCATCACGAGGCAGATCTTCCCCTCTGCAGATTCCAGCATCTCGTGCACGCGGATGATGTTGCTGTGTTTCAGGTGTGTGACGATCTGGAGCTCCCGGGGCAGGAATCTCTGAATAAACTCTGTCGAGAAAGGAGGTGGCTTTGTTCATGGGGATGTCCCTGAGCTGCTGGCTCTGGGCACCGCTCTGGGACTCGGTAGAGGGGATGAGTAGAGGGAGGGAAGGTTGTTCCTGGGATGTCTCGTTCCTTCTGGCCTGGCACCGTTTCCCAAGGGATCAAGGGGAGATGCTGGGTTCTGCCAGCGCTTTGCCATCCTTGCAGTCACAGGGGCGGCCACCTAAACAGATCTTAATCCTCGGGCCATGGTGCCTGGGCTGTTCTGCTGGACCCCCTGGCACTGCACACTCCCCTACCGTCTGCTCTCAGCTGGTCAGTCTGGGAAACTAGTTTTCTGCTGGGAATTAAAAGCCTCCAGGAAGGGACAGTGCCTCAGCCTGGAGCTCTTTCAGGCTCAACTCTTACCTTCTGGGCTGTCCTTCTTGTCGATTATTTTAATGGCCACTTTCTTCCGGTGCCTTTGGGAAAAAGCCTCCTTCACTTTGGAGTACGTCCCCTCCCCGATGGTCCTGCCGAGCCGGTAGCCGTTGACGAGCAAAAACGCCTCCATGTCCTCGCGGGGGTTGGTACCCGTCGGCTCTCAGTTCATCCCGCAGAGACCGCGAGAGCATCTCAGTGCCTGGAGGGCACCCACAGCACCCAGGTGCGACACGGAACCACCTTTCAAAACCCGGGGGTGCCATTGTGATGTAACCGGTGTCAGTCCGGTGGCGGGTGCGCAGTGAGGTGGGGACGGGCTGGAACATCCTCTTGGTGAGTGGGGGCTCTTGGGGTGGGCGGTGCGGAGGTTGCAGGGCTGGCTGGGGACCCCCCGTGTTCCCCCCGGGGTTTGACCATCTCTGGGGGGCCTGTGCTCACCCGGCTCACCCACCTGCTCCGATCAGACGCATCCAGGGCCTGGACATGAGCTTCCAGTGGGCACCACAGGCTCGGAGGTTTCCCATCGAGGCAGGTGACTGTCCCAGCTCAGCTGTGCTTCCGGAAAGACAGGAGCCGATAGATGCGGAGCAGCCTGTGGGAAGGTAAGGGGGGTCAGGACACCCTGTGAGGTGCAGGATCTTGCCCTGGCACAGCCACGCCGTGTCCTGATCACACAGACCAAGTCCCTGCTCTGGCAGACGCAGCTTATTTTACTCCCAGAAGCATTGACTGATGGCTGGGCACCTCCTTGCTCCGGGACGGGGCAGGCTGGCTCCCTGCTTGCCTGCCCTCTGCTGCCAGCAGGCTTTAGTGGGGCAGGGAGTGTCCTGGGATGTGCCATGCTGTGCCATCCTGTATCATGCCATGCCATGCAGTGCCATGCCACACCATGCTGGCCCGTGTCATGCCAGGCCATGCTGTGTCGTGCTGTGCCACGCCGTGCTGTGTCACGCCATGCTGTGCCATGCCTCCGGGTTCACACTGCTCTCTCCCCGCAGGCAGCTGCGGCGATGCCCCGGCAGCCACCGCCTGACGCTGCCCAACGTCCCCATTGACGTGTTCATTGCCAGGGGAGGCAGCCGCAGGCCTCGCATCGTCTGATCGCCCCCGTGCCAGCACCGCACCGGCCGCAGCCAGCCCGGAGCTGCGGAGCTGCCATGGGCACCAACCGATGACGCGCTTTGGAATAAAAATCATCTTAGAGCCTTTCGGTGCCCAAAGCCCGTGTGGTGTGTCGGCCATGGCGGGTCGTGGGGCAAGAGGGGACACGAGGGAATGGGACACGATGGGCGGGCATGAGGGAACGGGACATGAATGACGGGACATCCCGGGACGGGACACGATGGGATGGGACACGATGGGTGGACACGAGGGAATGGGACATGAGGGAATGGGACGCGAATGACGGGACATCCTGGGATGGGACACGACGGGGCGGGACACGAGGGAACGGGATGCGAACGACGGGACATCCCGGGACGGGACACGACGGGCGGACACGAGCGGCGGACGCGGCGCCAGCCAGGTCCGCCCCGCCCGTTGGGGGCGCCCGAGCGCCGCGGGCCCCGCGGGAAGGAGCGGCTCCGCCCCGCCCCGCCCCTGCTGCCTGAAGGGGCGCGGCGGCCGTTGCGCGGAGGAGGTTTGTCCCGTTCCGGCCGCCGTTCGCTCCTCTCCCCTCGCCCTCCCTCGGCCGCCATATTGTGGCCGCCGCCGCTCAGGAGCCGCCGCCTGAGGAGCCGCGATGGGTGAGGGCGGGCGCGGTCCCGGTCCCGGTCCCGCCGGCCGAGACGTCCCGGTAGCGGGCGGGAGAGGCGCGGGGAGGGGAGGAGGATCCGCCTTACTGGCCGGGCAGGGCGAGTAGCGCGTCCTGGCGCCGCCCGCGCCCCGCACCGGGGCTCCGGGGCCTCCCGCCCGTCAGCGGCGGCGGGCCGGCCTGGCGGGGCGGGGGGGGGCTGGGCCCGGCCGCCGCCGCTGAGTCATCCCGCCGCGGCACGGCAGGGCCTTCCCCGGAAGGGCGCTCGGAGCGGCGGGGCCGAGGCTCGGGGGGCCCGTGCCCGGGGGGTGTCTCGGGGCAGCGGCCGCGGAGCAGGGTGCCCCGGTGGGGTTGCCGCGGCTGATAGCGGCTCCGGGAGCGGCAGCTCCGTGTTGGGGCCGTGCCGTGCCGGGGCAGGGGGCGGTGGGGGGGGTTTAGTGCCGCGGTGTGCCGGTTCTTGGGCATCGGGGGCAGCTCCTGCCGCGGGCACCGAGGGAAAAGCCTCGAGTGGCGGCGGGAAGGAGCTGCTGTGATGGAGGATTCCTGAAAGTGTCCGTCAGGTCGCTCATCTCCGGTTAATTGGAATTCTGAGGGTTGTGGGAGTTCAGGGCGAGCTCGGGGGGATCCTGCCAAACTGCCGAGGCTCCTCGTAACCCACCGGCGCCTCGGCTGTGGCAGCTGTCCTAAAACCAAACTTCTGCGGCAGCGTCAACGCGAGCTTCCTGAGGCATTCCCTGTGCGGCATGTCGCCGGGGACACCGTGAGAAAAATACGTCTCCTGACACCGCACGAGAGGGGTGTGGTGGAGGACTTTGTGTGTTCATCAGCAATACCTCTAAAAATGCTTAAAATTTCAGAGAGGGAGCAGGCAGCTCTCTCTGTTCGCTACAGATGGATCATAACTGAGCGTTGCCCTTCAAAAGGTGCTTCAATAACAGGAGGGTTTGGGTTTTTTTTGTCACCTTTGATGTAGCCTGAGGTTGAAGTTTCCTACTCAGGGGGAAAAGGTGTCTTTTTCTTGAGACTTCGAGTGGTAAGTGAGGGTTTGAACGGGTGAGGTGAGTGGGAAAGCCAAGCCTGTAGCAGGTGTATTCTCTATAAAGCAGAGTGAGGTTCTTCTGGGAAGTGAGGATTAAGGTCTCATCAATTTTCACCTGCAATATTATCTTTTAACTAGCCTTGCCTTAAAAATGCCCTCTGGGTGGGATGCTGCTGGATCAAAATGATCTCATCAGAAGCTCTCCTGCTGTCTCCAGACCCCTCCTGTGATGTTCCAGGAGAAGTCAGTGGCTGCAAGTCTGTGTATGCCATAGCTGCAGCACCTCCCCGTCCAGAGCAGCTTCTGAAACTTAATTTGTAGCTTGGGATGCATGTAAAATCTTGACTGGCAACTTTGAGTAGAAAAATGTCCTCGGGCTCATTGGTGAGTGTCTGAAAACTGCCTGTGTTATCTGGATCTGAGGACATTCATGCAAAAGGAGCTTCCCATCCTTCCCTACCACTGCTTCCCTGTTTCTTCTTGGGGTTTGAAGCAGGCGTTTTTCTGGCAGCAAGAATTTAATACTCTCCTTATTTGAATTATCCCAATGTAACTTTTTCTTAACTTTTTAAATGAACTAAGACTGAACTTTTTTGTTGTTTTATGTTAATATTGGCAGCGTGACACTGTTACCCCTTCTCGTGTGGTGCAGTTTGGGGGTGCTGCAGCGTTTTGAACTGATTGGGATGTTAAAAGTGCTGGTCAGTTCGGGTTTTGTTTGCTATGCAAATGCCATGTCTAAATGCCTTTGTAGTGCTGTTTAGCCTGTGGAGCAGTGTGTACTGTTTGCTTCTTAACAAAACTTCTGTGGCTGATGGATTTAACCAGTTATTTGGCTGTTTTGCTTTGTTTGCTTGTGCTCAGTAGAGCAAACATGAACTTTGTAAAGGGGAGCTCGATCATTAAAATAGTCTAATAGTGAAAGTACCAATTCCTTCAGTCTTCTAGCTTTAAGCTGTTGTGCTAGTGACATCCAGATAAACTCAAATTTGCTTGGCAAGTCAGAGGATACTGTTTTTCTGGAGCAAAGCACATGTTGGGAAGGATGACTGAGTTGGAATTTTATAGCCCTCTGGCTCGGACTACTTCTGGTGGTTTTTAACCTCCTGTAACTCTCGTGGGTTGAGTTTGAGTTGCCTTAGTTGAAGAATTAATGCCTACTTTAAGAACTGTTACAAAGGACTCTCTGACCTCAGGTGACAGACTGTTATCAGTCCGCTGTTAAGGAAATCTGAATGTGTAAATCGGGGTGAAGAGGCATTAAAGCCCCTAAACCTCAGATTTTTTTGGGGTGAAAAGATCAGGAGGAGGTAAGAGTTGAAAATTGAGAACTGAACTGAGGACTAGGTGGATTCTTTTTACATCATAGCATGGATAGCCTAAAAGGAATCCTAATCTTAGGCTGACCCCGGTGAAGGACACTGTGCTGTGGGACTGTGGATTTTCCCCAAAGAGAAGTTTTGTTTTCCCCTTCCCCCTGCGCAGCCAGCACCATCAGCGAGGCTGTTGCACATTCCAGCGGTGATATCATGTCGCTGGCTCTTGGTAGCCCCACCAGAAAGTCACGAGCCCGTGGTGGCTGCTGCACCAGACAGCCGGATAGCCGCATGGGTGAGCGTTTTCCAGCACAGCATGGATGCATGTGAGGGGCACGGCAGCAGGCTGGGCTGGAGACAGCTTGGGAAGAGGACTGGGAAAACACAGGTTGGAAGGGGTCTTTGGAGGTCATCTGGCTCAGTGTTTGCTCAGAGCTGGGAAGCTCTGAAACGTACCCAGCAGTCACTAATTGGCAGATCAGTGCTGATGGAGTTCATCAAGTGTGTTCCTTTACACTTGCATCATTCTGCTGCCCTTCTCCACTCCAAACACGCAGCTGTCGGCCTTCCTGGCTGGCCAGGCTTTGCCCTAGGTATGTCTTATGCCCAGCAGCAGAGCTGTAATAGATATCTTCTGAGGATTACCTCTGTGAAACTGGGCTTAAAAAAGGCCTTGTCAGATGTGTCAGCGTAACTGGCTCCCTGCTCGATGGCTTCGCTCTGACTCAGCAGCACAAGTCCTGGTTTAGAGTGTGAGTCCCTGCAGTGACTCAGCTTGGAGGCTTTGATCAGCAGCAAATGCTTTTTGTAGGGCAGAGAAACAGGAAGAGCATCAGCTGGAAAGAAGCAAGGTTGGCTTTCTCATCCAGTAGCATTAGGAAGCCGTTATAGTGGTGGTGTGGCAGTAATGACCCTGGGGTTGCCATTTTCTGGCTGAACTGCTGTAGTTTGTTAGCTTTTGTGTAGATGCTCACAGGGTTTGAATGCTCTGCTGAGCCTTCACAGTCCAACTTTCACACTGTGATTCCTTTCTTTTAAGTGGTAAATACCTTCAAGATACAAGGATGAGGGTGGCAACCTGTTCTAGTAATTCTTTGGTTTACATGACAACTGGAGGACTCTTTTCCTTAGCAGGACCAACCATTGCTGACAAAACCTATAGCAGGAGCCAAACTTCTTCCTCGTCCTGAGGGGCTTGCCTTTGCACAAGGAATTAAAAGGTAATGTTCGGTTAAGCTCCATCCCCAAGTTTGACTGTTCCTGTAGCTCTTGTAAGAGGATTTTCATCTCTCAGAACACCTGAAGTCATTCCCAGTATGAATTATTAGCTTAACAAAGCCTTACTTTGGTTTTAACGGACCAATTTTTAATAATAATATGATTCCAAAGATGATAGCATCCAGAAAGTGTTGACATGGAGACTTTTTAATGTTTATGCAGAGATGTGCTATATGAGGTGTGATCTTATAGTGGCTTTAAAATCCCACTTAGGCCTTTTTTCTCTCTGGGAAGACTAAGGAAGAGAAATGGAGAAGTCAATTGGTTTCATGTGGGCTTTTAGTACTGTGAATTTTGAGGATGTAGGCAAACAGTCTTCTAGAAGAAGTTAAAATGTTTTTTTAACTCATTGATGCTTTGCAATCCTGAAGGCGTATCAGTGGTGGGCTTAGGTGTATGTTTAATATGAACCTTCAAGGGCAGCTACTTGCTTCATGCTCCGAAGTGACCTTAGCAGACCACTGCAGCACCTTACTCGTCCCTGGTTAATAGTGAGCAGAGTTACTTGTCTGAAATGGGCCTTGTCTCTCTGGCTCAGGGTGACAGAGATGCATCTGAACTCGTGTTGCTGTTTCAATCTTAGTCCTTGTCTGTAGCTGGTCGGGTGGTGGCTTCATCTGCTCTCACTAAAGAGGAGTTACAGACTTCCCTTGAGCATGTCAGCTTGTAGTAGCTACTCACCTAGCTAAGAAATAAAAGCTAATGCTTCTGACACTCAGTACTTGTTCCCGTTTGGCCTTTCTGCCAGGATCTCCACTTGCTGCTGTTTTCCTCGGGACAGTTGTCCCTCTGAGCCAGGACTAGCAAGTGTTTTGCCTTTTAGTGAGCCTTATATCCCCCTGGTCTGTGAGGTGTCTGAGCAAAGCTTTACACAGCTGTGCACTATTGAAGTAAGTCATCAAACAGGTACAAATGGATTTCAAAATTCATCCTGCAGAGCCAGGGTTACCTGCTGTTACGTGTTCGGCATCTAGAAATGAATCTTTGTGTAATTCAGGCTGATAATCCTTAGATCTATTTAAGATGACATGTTTTCACCGAATTTAATGTCTGATTCGGCATCTCGGGGCTGATAGTTGGCAGATCTGATTGGAGCTGCAGAGCTTGGGTGCTCAATAAAACAACTATTGAGATGCAAATACTGTCGCTTTTTTCGGTGGAGCTGCTGAATAAAGCTCACTAATGCAGGGAGACACTTGGCTGCAAACCCCATGGAGTTAGGAACTGTGTGAGGTCAGGGGTTTCCTGGAGCAGGAGTGATGTTTTGGCCAAGCTTGGTCAGAACACTATTTTAAATGAAGTCAGTCTTGCAAGTCTGAGTTTACCCTTTTTTTGAGTGAACTCTGTGAGGTTTTGGTGTAAATAGCAGATCCTCAAATGTTCTTCATATTTGGAAACAACGTTAAAACTCTTGTAGATTTGTGGAACTGTCTGGTCTGCAGAGATGTTGGAAAAAGATGTGTTGAAAGCACCGCAGACTCATTTTTTTGGCACTCAGTACAAGCTTTTACCTTGGCAGTTTTTAATTCTGCCGTAGGGACGGTGAATAGGACTGAAGGAGTTAAGGGTGATGCATGTTGAGCCCCTTTGTAACCAGTGCTGAGGAGACACAGGTACTCAGAGGGACTTCCAGTAGTTGGTTCTAATTGACCAGGCAAGAAGGAAAAGACAGAGATTGTGCTGTTGTGGGGTAATCCAAGGGATGCTGAACTTGGAGGAGACCAGTTTCTTAGAAAATGAGGCTGTTTCTTGCAGCAGGAGGCTAGGATGGTAGGGATGAGGTATAAACAAGGGCCTGAAACATAAGTAGCTGGGCTGACTTTTGCTGGTTTTGGAAAAGCTGTGCTACCGTTTCCACTGGTGGAGGAGGCGCCTCATTCCAATCCTGTCTTAATTCTTATTGTTTTCCTTTCTTTTCCAATGACATGTTTGTGCTGTGCTGATATTCTGGTAGAACAGGGCAAGCTCCGGCCCTTGCCCAACAGTCCTGCTCCCACACAGGCGTGCTTCTGCCGCTGGGCAGGCAGGGTTGAGCTTAGCCTGTTGCCTGAGCAGTTCTGGAGGTGCAAACGTGGATTTGTGCCTGTTGTGATGGGATAATGCTGTGCCCATGGTGCCCAGCCTTACCACCCAGCTACCTGCATGTCCCTCTCGCAGTGCCACGTACCGAGATGTTTGGAGGAGTTGCAGGAAGCCTCGCCTCTTCCTTGAGCAAGCTGTTAGATTGGCTCACAGCCCCATGCCCCAGGTACCTGCAGCTGTTTCCCATCATGTGAATGGGTACCTGTACCTGTCATGCCAAGAGGCTGGCCAGGAGGCTGCTTCTGGGGAGAGATAAGTGGTGGGCAGGCTGCGGGCACTGCCAGGATGGTTTATCTGTGGTGCAGTCTGTTTGGTGTGCTCTCAGGAAAAAGGGGTACCCGCAGCAGCTGCAGGCTGCACACATTGCTCTGGCTGAGCTGCTGTGCCCTAGAAGGAAAAAGCCTTGTTGCCCAAGTTCCTTGGAGTGCTGCAGGTGAGCTCGGAGCCCCGGAGTTCTGGCTGGAACAACAGCAGAACAATTTTGTAATTCCAGGGTGTGAGCTGATACTATCTTTGTTTAAGGCAGGGCTTAGCTGGTTCTTACAGAAGAAAAACCTTTCCTAGGAGAGGTGGGTGCAGTGCAAGGTGCTGCCCTAGTGGGACAGCATTTTTGTAGAGGTGAAGGTGGCTGCCTAAATGCAGCAGCTAAAACTTTAGAGCAGGTAAAGAAACTCGTTCTAGCGAACTTTTGATTGCCACTGTACAGTTGAGAGCTTTTCTGTAAAAGTGGAACTTCTCAGAGCAACAGTGTTAGGATGCAAAATGAAAATCTGTGGCTTGGGTAGCTTCTATGCATCACTCATCTACGAGCAGATGATGGCTTTCTTTCCCTAATCTGACAGTCCAGGTTACTCCAGTACTCTGATTTAGTGGAATTATGTCATGGGTGTTCACACTGATAGAATTTGGATTGATAGTTAACGCTGCTGAAGCCCAGTTTGCAGAGACACTGGATTAGCGAGATGTTTTGCACTGAAACACTGCAAGTGAAGAGTTTGTACGTGCCTGGCATCCTGCTGTCTGTTTTGTTCCGTGTGTTTGGGCTTGCTGCAGTCCGTGGTGCCTCCAGCATCTGCTGAGCTCACCGTGAAGGCATAATTCTGCATTTGTGACATTCATCCATTGCCATGGAAATGGGGTGCAATGTAACAAATTAGCGTTCTGGGTTATTAAAGTATTGACAGAGGTGATGGCAATGGAAGTCATCTGAAGAGAGAAACGTGAGAAAATGAAGTACCCCAGTTGCACAGTGCTGGGCTGTTACACAGCCGGCCTGGGAAATCCCTTTCCAGGGGCTGTTTGTGTCCTCGGGGTTTCCGTGTGGCATAACGGTGTTCGTGGTGCTCTACAGCGTGTCCGAGTGGCTCCGGCTGTGTCCCGGACTCCCGGAGCAGGGTCCCGGGGGTGCGCAGCCCAGTGGGGTTGTGCCAGTTTGGAGGCAGCTGAACTGTCGTGTGTCACTTCGCTATTTGTGTGACTAACTGGCTGTAATCCTGCGTGTGGTGCCAAGTCACTTAAGCACTTCCTCCTCTTCCCTTTCTTAAAAATTACCTTTTAATTGGAGACTTAGCTTTCCAAGGGGAGGTAACAAATCTGTCTGTGCTAGGGATTCTGTTGTAATCGTCACAATTCACATTCTGACAACTCTTACTTTTGTGGGGCTGTATCAGCCCTTAGTGTTGGGGTAACAATATGGATACACTGACAATCAAAGTGGTAGTCAAATACATTTCCTGAATTAAAATCTATATGTGGATGACACCTTGCTACTGTAAGATCAGATATAAACCCCTAAAGCCTGTAGATTTTTTTTTAAGTCGTCTTATCTTCTGAATTAGCTCCTTTTTAGTTAAAAATAATAAATTCTTCCTTCCAATCTTGGCATACAGCGCTGCTGGGAAGAGGGATGGACAAGCGGGAGCAGTTGCATAGTTCCTGTGATCTTCAGTCCCTGCTTTTCTTTGCCATGTAAATGTTTGTTCAGAATGAGGAAAGTGCTGTCAAACTCCTTTAGAAACAGGCCAGCTGTTCCTCCAGAGCTCTGACTTGTGAGAAGTGAACGCAGGAGAAAAAGAATGGTTTGATACAGGCTTCACTGCGAGGCTGTCACAAGGTATGGTCCAGCTGCCATGGTTGGTGCTGTAAGTGAGTTTCTTGCCTTGGTTTTATGGAGAACAAGCCTTATAAAATGGGATTCTTGGAAAAGGGACTAAAGGTAGACTTAGAATCATAGACTGGTTTGGATTGGGACGGACCTCACAGATCATCCAGTTCCACCCCCCCTGCCATGGGCAGGGACACCCTCCACTACACCAGGTTGCTCAAAGCCTCATCCAACCTGGCCTTGAACGCTTCCAGGCATGGGGCAGCCACAGCTTCTCCGGGCAACCTGGTCCAGTGCCTCACCACCCTCAGAGTGAAAAATTTCTTCCATATATCTAATCTAAATCTAAGTTCAAAGCCATCGCCCTGTGTCCTATCACTACACATCCTTGTAAAAAGTCCCTTCTGTAACTTCTGTAAGGCTCGAGATCTTAAAAACCCTACTGCAATTTGAACACTCCAACCCTCCCATCAGTTCTGAGGCTGCATGACTCTCTTGGTGGTGCTCAGTGGGACGTAGTCCCTTTTTCTTAAAAATTCTGGCCACTCACCCTGCCCTAAGCAAGCTACTGAGAAAGGCTTTCCAACCTGGCACTGGAATATCCCAAGGATGAGTTGTGGTTGGTGGCTTTCTTAGCTTCAGAGGAGCCATAGACTTGCACCTTGTCGTGCTGTACCTCCTCAAGCCTGGTGGTGTTTCTGGGTGCAGCTGGAGGCTGCTGAATTTCAAAACTGTCCGACAGCTCTGGGCAGCGTGGAGTCAGGGCTGTTTGCCAGGGACGTGCATCTCTGTTACGGTGTAAATGACCAGAGGAACTTGGGGATTGGTATTTTTTTCTTTATCTATTAATTTTCAGAATAATGTCCTCTTGAATTTTTTTTTTTTGCTAGGGAAGAGAATGCCCTTCTAGAAAAGCAGATGCTGTGAAACAGAGTGACTTTTTCACAGTGCTTGGTGTCTTTTTAGCTATTTTTGGTGAAATCGCAGAACTGGAAGTATTTTGTTTACTCTCCTGTTAAAATATGAATTCTTCCAGTTGTTTCCTCTTTCCATAGCAATGAAATGTTGGATGTTTGTGCATTGTGTATGTCTTGGCTTGGCTGTGGGCTGTTGTAGGAGGAGGGCAGTAAGGTCTGAAGCTTCTCCAGCTGATCTTGGAAGGGCTCCAGGATGGCTGGAGGCAGTTGATAAGTCAGACAAACTTTCTGTAAGGAATGTGGCTGAGAAGTGCTTAAAGCTTGAAAGAGGAGGGCTGAGGAGATAGTGCTGCAAACTTTCACAGGACACTTCTTCCACCTGCCCTTAGCAGTTGGAAGAAAACAAAGATATGGGTGTCCAGTAGACTTCTGGAGAAGAGTAAGTAGGTCTCAGGCTTAGTCAGCGCTCTGATGCTGTGTATCATGATTGCTTCCTTCCTGTCCTGAGGAAGGCACAGATGTTAAGTAGGTAATCTGTGTTGTAAATGGGAGAAAGGGAAAGTTTGGAAGGGTGCACAAAAAGAGCTGACATGGTCAAAGCGGTGTACTAGAGCCAAGGGATTGGTGTCCTCCTGTTCTTGGGTTACTGCTTGGCCCTGGTTGCCTTGAGCTGTGCCAAACAGTGGAGTGTCACTTCCCTGACTAGGAGGCAGATACACAAGTATTCAAGTCTGAAGTGCTGCATTAGTCAGATGTGAAACAGCAAAATAAATAGGTCAGGTACTGAGTGCTTGCAGTAACCTGGTGGGGCAAACGTGGCCTGTAGGTCACATACAACTCTGGTTTTTGCAAGGTTTGTTGTTGGGAAATAAGACCTCAGTTTGCCATGAGTTCTGTTGGGTTTTTGGCGTGCGTACCTCCCAATCTGGGAGGAAAAAATTATCAAGGTGTGATTTTATGCCGTGATGATACCAGGGAAATAGTTCCTGCTGAAAACCAAAGTAGAATTGAGTTGTACACCTCCTGAGGACAGCGAAGGTGTTTGAGTAGAAGCCTTTCATATGGGTAATGTGCTTGATACTGTGAAGCTGGGTCCAGTTCCTTTCAGAACAGTAAATCTACTCATGCTTCCGAGCAACTTTGCAGCACTCTTGCCATGACAGCATATCACAGGAACTAAGATTAGGATCACGTTCTAGCTCGAAGCTTCTACTCCAGTGTTGGAGATCAGCTCTTGCAAATAATCTTTAATCTGGCTCTTCCAAGTGCACAGACTTCCTTGTCAGAAAGGACACGTGGGTAAAGGAGCAGAGAATGACAAGAAGTCTGAGGCAGATGTTTTTTCTCTTGACAGAAACCATGGCGAGTCCTGCAAAGGATAACTATCGAATGAAGAGTTACAAGAACAAAGCCCTAAATCCCGAGGAAATGCGTCGGAGAAGAGAAGAGGAAGGAATTCAGCTGCGCAAACAGAAACGAGAGCAACAGGTAACTGTCAGCTTGACTAGCTTGTGTACAGCCTTAACACAACCGAGATTGTGCTGCTGCCAAACTGGAATCTTCAAGGATCTGTGCATTAAGGTTCGTTGGCAGTCCTCTTATTTTTCTTATTCTAACTGAGATCTCGCCTTTCTCTTTTTGCTTTGTACCTAATACTGAGTGTAGCTCACATCAAGAGCTCTCCAGGCACTTCCTCCATGAGGTACTGGAGGTTTTTGTTTACAGATCCTTGTTTCTAAAGGTGTTTTTGAGTTTTTTATTAATTAGTGAATGGGGTTATTTCCTCGAGAAGCAAGAAGAGCAAGTGAAAGTATGGGCTGCACATATTTCTTAATTCTGAGCTGGCTTTTTTTGGCTTGGAGGTCTATGAGAGTGAGAGGTGATTCCCAGGTGATGTATGTGGCTTACACTAAATATTTGCTCTATTAGTGTGTCATGTGCACGTTGCCTTCTCCTGAGATTCCCGAACTTGTTAGGCTGAATTCCACACTTGCCTGTTCCAGTGTCTCAGTGACTTGAGCATTTGCATATCTGAAGGCAAGACTTAGCATGTTTTATTGTTGAGGTTTGTATGCCAAACTAGTCTGCAGAGTGCAGAGCTGTTATTAATGACTGCTTTTCTCTTCAGGTTGTGTTTCGTCTAGCTGACAGTATCTTGTTTGAGGAACAAGAACGTCTAGTTATGAAAACTGTTCATCATTGCTTTCTAACAATGCCTCCTGTGTTTTGTTCCCCACCAGCTCTTCAAAAGAAGAAATGTGGAGCTGATCAATGAAGATGCCTCCATGTTTGATAGTCTCCTTGTGGATTCCTACGTTAGTTCCACAACATGCGGGGTAAGGTGCCTTTCCTTGTTGCAATTGTGCCTTCGGATAGGTTTGATGCTGTGGACTGCCTAGAACTCACAAGCCTCAATGTTTTTGTTTTCTCACTTGTGAAAATGTTACGAGTGTTACTACAGTGAACTAGAAAAGTCTGCCAGGAAGTAAATAGTGTGCTGTAATCTCAAATTGTGAATCTTTGGATTGCTAGCGAAGCACAAAGTCATGGCAGGCTGTCATGACTGTGATGCCTTAAATAATCTTAGTGTGAAATGGAACAATTATTCTGTCTCCTTTGCACCTTTTCAGGAGGGAGTGATCACAAGAGAGATGGTAGAGATGCTTTTCTCAGATGACCCTGACCTACAGCTAGCAACCACTCAGAAATTCAGGAAGCTACTCTCCAAAGGTAAAAATAACTCATCCCTGCTGTAGCATCTGACACAGCCTTTCTTCTGCAAGCGTTTGTGCATGTGTATTGCTGTGCAGAAGCTTAGCAGCTTTGAGGTGGGGGGGGGAGGGGGAAGTAAGTTATAATCTAGAAACTTGATAATCTGATATATTGCTCATGATTTACGGTCGTGTGACGTACACATAAGGTGATTACCCAGTTCAGAACCGCTTGAGATGATTCAATTCAGTAATAGTTGATGCTTGTTATTCCCTGTGTTAGACCAATATACTGTTTTGACATTGTCTTGCTATTTCAGAGCCAAATCCTCCAATAGATGAAGTGATAAACACTCAGGGAGTGGTGGACAGATTTGTTGAATTCCTGAAAAGAAGTGAAAATTGCACGCTACAGGTAAAGGAGACTGTGTTATGAATTCTGTGTGGCAGGTGGCTGTTAACCTTCACAGCTTAGGAAGTTGAACCCACGGGTGTGTCCTGGTTTCAGCTGGGACAGAATGGAAAAGGAAAGGGGAAAAGTGATGTCTTGAACCCAAAAGGTGCATGTTGTATGATGTATAGGAGAAGAAAAAGGCAGCCTGTAATGCTTAGGCAAAAAAAAAAAAAATTTCTAAATTAAATTATTGGAAGAATACTGGCAGAAATAAGGTAGTCTGTTTCTGCTGAGAAGCTAGTGGAGCCACGGAATAAATGTGTAGGAAAAACCTGCATTATTGGAGGCTTTTAAGTACAGGCTAAGAGTCTGATAGAAATGGCTTAGGTAGTGCAGATCCTGCCGTGGGGCAGAGGGATGGACTAGGTGGCTTCTTGAGATTCCTTCCAGCTTGGTAATAACTACAGTTACTTTGTAGGGATTGAAGACACTTCCATACATGGAATTGGATCTGAGCTGATGACTGCCTTCATCTTTCTTCCTGCCCTCTGGCCCAAGGCCAGGTATCATAGGGGCTTACTTTCAGGAAGAACTGACTGAAAAACTTTTTTTTTAAACCAAAGAACCAGTGGCAAAAGCAGGGAACTTGCTGCTCATCTTCACCTGAACTCAAGGCCTCTTTGTGGTGTTAGCCAGACAAGAGGGTGGGCTAGAACTGGCTAGTCTGCACTAGATGAAGAAAACTTTGCACCCCATGTGTTTATGCACTGTGTCTTTGCTTTTCTTGCTGGAAAATGGTGGTATAGGTGAATGGATGTGGTGTGACTGACAGTGATGTCTTCACTTCTTAATCCTTTAAGAAGCTGTAGCCTCTGGGAAGGCGTTTAGCAGACGTGGTGGTTTTATTGCTCAAGAAAATCAAATCCTTTCCTTTGAGTATTGAGGTGTTCTGCTGTGATATGCTTGCTTTCTCTCACAACCTTTTTAGTAGAAGCTGAAAGGGTTATAGCCAAAATGTAATGGCAAATATTTTGCTTAATAGGACTATTTTATTCATACTTTTGTCATTTATTTGCTTGTTTCAGTTCGAGGCGGCGTGGGCACTGACGAATATCGCATCAGGAACTTCCCAACAAACAAAAATAGTAATTGAGGCTGGGGCAGTTCCTATATTTATAGAGCTGTTAAACTCTGACTTTGAGGATGTTCAAGAACAGGTAAGGCTCACCTCTTTCTTTGGGGTTAGGGAGAGAACCACAGTGCATTGCACGTGATTAAAATGCAGTGTTTAAAATGAGTGACTGGTGTCTAACAAAAATTGAAGTATTGTTTGCCTGGAATTACGAGGAAAATGCTTTCTTAGCACACTATTCTTTTCTTCCTCTGTTCAGAAACTGTGTGAATGCTAAAACTGTTGCTGTTTCCTTTCAGGCTGTCTGGGCATTGGGGAACATTGCTGGAGACAGCTCTGTGTGTAGAGATTATGTCCTTAACTGCGCTATTCTTCCTCCCTTATTAATGTGAGTAGCCATGAACACTTGCCAGTGCAGTTCTTGAAGTCCCATTGTCCTGCAGCAGAGCAGTATTTGAGCTGGGTGAATAGATTCCCTAGCAAAGTGTGCTGATGTTCACTGAGAACCAAACCATTTCTACCAGATAAACTGGCAGTTCAGACAAGTATCTGATAAATAGTGTGGGACTTGGTAGATAACATGCCTTCTCACAAACCTTTACACTGCTCTGAATCTGAAGTGGGTGCTGTTGCAGCGTGGGTGTGTTTCTGAAGTCACTGTTTCACTGTGTGTCCCTCCAGATCCCTGTTCTTTGTGCTTATGCTGTGGATTTCAGGGGCTTGTCTGAGTGGGCTCCTCTGGGACTGAGGAAAGGGAGCAGGTCTCTGCACACCACCTTGCCTCTGCAGCTCTTGTGGTGCACGCCCGCCGTAGCCAGCAGATGTGTCTGTCAGGCCTGTGCTCTCCAGGACTGTTCACAGCTCGGGAAATAATTAATCTTCACTTTATCCTGTCCCTGGCAAACTGGTGCTTTGTCACAAATGACTTGGCTTGTTACACTGCTGCTTCTGTCAGTCGCCTGCCAGCAGCGATTGCTGACCGAAGCCCGAAGCCCACAAGACTCGCTGTCCTCGTTAGAGTTGAGACAGCAGTTTGTGTCAGTTGGCTTCTAGTGAGGAGCATCTGACCTCAGATAGGGGTGTGAGTGTCTGCCTGGGCTAAATTTGAACTTGGAACCGCGTTCGACTAACGTACCCTTCCTTCTGCAACTTGTCTGACGTGGGACTTGCCTTCCCAACTCACGACACTTTATGTTGTTAGGAATAATAGCTACTTATCCTAAAAAGTAGTTGCATGTCACGTGTTGCTTATTGAGAAGCTCAAGTGACAAGCAGCATGGCTACAGTAAGTGGAATAGTGGTTTAACTTTTTAAAAATCATACTAGTTTTCCTTCTTTTGATTCCCTTGCTGGTTTCCACATCAAGCATTATAATTCATGGTAATTGTCTCTTTAGGCTCCTTACGAAGTCCACCAGGTTGACAATGACACGAAATGCTGTCTGGGCCTTGTCAAACTTGTGCAGAGGAAAGAGTCCGCCACCTGAGTTTGATAAGGTGAGAATAAACGCCCTGTTGGCAGACAGGTGATGGGGAGACACCCAGTCAAGATGTTAGTCTAAATTATTTTTGGCTGTCAGACTTCTGTAAGTCATTCTGGGAGGGAACAGGGTGAGGTTGTTCCTGCTGAGGTCGATGCTACTGTTCAGCAGATGTCTGGGTGCCTGTTTAATTTTGTGCCAAGCTTTCTGCTCGACTCTATGGGCAGCCTCTCAGCTGCACCCCTCAAGTCAGGGGCAAGCCCAGGCTTCCCTGCAGGGTATCATGCACTGGGCTTCTCTGAACCCTGTTTTGAACTTTGGAAGTTTAAGTCTTTGCTCAAATTGTGACTAAAAACTTGATTGAGACCTCTCTAAATGCTGCAGGACTGCTGTGTCTTTGAGAGCGGTGGAAGCTTTCCTCTTTCCCTCTCCTGGTGTGCTGCTGGCACTACCAAAAGGTGCTGCTGGCCTTTCAGGTGTCTCCTTTGGTAGAACAAAAATGTTTTAAGATGGATGTGTTTCACTTTTTTAAATGAAAGCTTATGTGTCAAAGCTGGGAAGCCTGTGGGTGAGGGATGAAATCTGACTCGAGTGTAAATATAATAACACTTAAATGATTGAAGTACTCAGAGGTGCAATGGTTCATGGTTGCTGCTCTGAATACTGAGCTATTTAGGGTTATTAAGAGTAAGAAATGGAACAGTGCTCTTACGTAAGAAATGTAAGGAGCTTCCAAACGTTGGCATGTGCAGTAGCACTTATCTCAGGAGTCTAGGCTTGCTCCAAGAGGAAGGGATGTCATTTTAGTTTAGCAATAAAGCTCTTGAGGTACCTTCAGACACTGTGATGATGAGATACGTGAACCAGCAAGGAAGCTGCTGACTTTGGGGAAGGAAACTGAGGACGTTCGAGACTTATCTTGCCAGTCAGCATAGCCACACGATGTTTGCATGTGAATGTGGTGGTCCCCGACAGAACGTGACTAACCTCCTGGGGTGGGGGCTGTTGTTGTAGGTGTCTCCCTGCCTGCCAGTGTTGTCCCGATTATTATTCAACAGTGACTCTGACTTGCTGGCAGACGCATGTTGGGCTCTTTCCTACTTATCAGATGGCCCCAATGAGAAAATTCAAGCAGTTATTGACTCGGGAGTGTGTCGGCGACTGGTGGAGCTGTTAATGTAAGTATCTGGTCTCGCTGCTTCAGCCCAGTGAGACTGGGAAGCGCGTGACAGCATGAGTTCCTATCAAAACCTCTCAGAGCACCCTTCCCACCTCTTGTGGGCGCAGGACCCAGTGATGGGTGTGCCTGAGCTGACTTTGGAGCAGTTATGCAGGAGGGTCTGAAGCAAGTGGAGAGCTGCTGTTTACTGGCTTTCCTTTCTGAGGGAAGCTGGGTGTTTTCTGGTGCTGGAATGCTAGTTAATAACATGTGCTGGGAAGAACTTCCTAAAGAGTGGTCGGACTGATGCGTCTGTGAAAGGAGAGAGGTCTGCAGAGTGTCTTGTGCTCTCAAACTTCAAATATGCTTGGGGAAGCCTAGTTACTAGGCAAATCAAAGATGGCAAGGATACTGTCTAGCAAAAGTCAGCTTGGCTTTTTCTCTGATACCTATGTGGAAACTTGGATAAAAATGTTTGCTGTTTGCAGTTTGAGTGGGCCTCTTCCCTTTAATCTTCAGAATTGGTAGAACTGCAAGATACTTGCTTCCAAAATTATCCTGAAAAACTCATTGGGTGTTCTCATTGGGTGAACAATAGCTTTGTTCAGGAAAGTGATGTAAAAGGTGAGATCTGTAATTAAGCTGAAGATGGAGTAAAGATGTTAAGGATGAAAACTGTCTGTATTGCAAGTTTGTCTTCACTCCCTGCTTATCCAGTGGCAATATGGTCAGCTTATTGTATGTTCCTATATGCTAGGAGATGGGATTACAAATAAATAATGCAGAGGAGATGCCGGGGAGAATCTTCTGAATATCCAGGTGTGTGTGATCTGATAGATTTGGGTTTGTCCTTGCACCATCTTTCCTGCAGGCACAATGACTACAAAGTGGCCTCCCCAGCTTTGCGAGCAGTTGGCAACATCGTGACAGGAGATGACATCCAGACCCAGGTGAGAGGAAGCTACTGTCCTGCAGGGAAGTGCAGTGCCCAAATAGCATGTTCACTGTGTGAAAAGTGAAAGTATTTAGCTCTGTACCTCATACTGGTGATCTCACTTCTGCTTTTTTTTTTCAAAAGGTGATTCTGAACTGTTCAGCCTTGCCCTGTCTCCTTCATTTATTAAGTAGTCCCAAGGAGTCAATCAGGAAAGAAGCCTGCTGGACTATATCTAACATCACAGCAGGAAACAGAGCACAAATACAGGTACAGTCTTCTCCAGCTCATCCGTAATGATCCTGGATTCCAAACTCAGCATTAAGGATTTTCGATTTTCTTATCTGACACTTAGAGGCTGGTTTTGTTCACATCTTTTCTTCTGCAGTAATTTGCAAATTTGCAGCTCCCAGCCATCTGCCAAACGAGCTAAAAAAAGCTTGCTAATTGTACCAACAAAGACTGGACTGAAATGGGTCCCACAGGCTGGATCCTTGGAATAAGAGGAGATACAGCCCCTGTTTCTCCATGCTCAATTAGAGATACCCCTTTGAGAAGCTGGAGCTTGTGGAGTTTGAATTATCCTTTTAATGACCTACATCCAAAGGCAGATGAGTGATGAAAGCATTCCTACAGTATTGCTGCAATAATAGGGATTGTCTGCTGTGCTAGTTCTGGAATTGAATATCCTGCGTTAGTAGGACTTGGCTGAGGAATAAAATGGAGGAATCACTGAAGGGTACAGCTTGGAGAGTTCTTTTGCATTGGAAAATGGAGGCAGAGGTTTTTTTCAGGTACTTAACAGCCTTGTAGAAACTGCTGTGCCAATTCAAACACTTCTCTCTCTCTCTCTCTCCAGGCAGTCATAGATGCAAACATTTTTCCGGTACTGATAGAAATCTTGCAGAAAGCAGAATTCCGCACGAGGAAGGAGGCAGCTTGGGCTATTACAAATGCAACGTCAGGAGGAACTCCAGAACAGATCAGGTACTCCCTGTGGCTCCTCTCAGGGGAGGTGGATGGTAGCTTGGTCTTAAGGGCACTGCAGGACAAGTAGGGGGTGACTTGGAGAACCTCCGAGGGAATACCTGAGACACGGGCAGAGCTACAGCTGGATCATAGAGTGGGCTGTAAACTGTAGCTTCCTTCTGAATAAGGATAAGCTAGTCCAAAGTATTCCCCTCTTCCCCTTTGGATAACCAGGCTAAAAGTCCAAACTTGACAGGTTAAATTCCAGAGTGGACTTAATTTGAGTAGCATCTGGATTTCAAAGGGAGTTAGCAGCTTTCTTAGAAGAGGGAGTGTGTATACAAATGCAAATAAGTGGATAAAATTCACCATGTAGAACAGCAAAAATACATTTAATGTTTTTGTGGTTTTGTTTGACTCATTTCCCTTGCCCTTTCTAACTGAGAACGGTGATGTTTGCTGGATCCTGACCAAGTGCGTGTTGGTGGTGCTCTCTCTTCAGGTACTTGGTGAACTTGGGATGCATCAAGCCTCTTTGTGACCTGCTAACTGTCATGGACTCCAAGATCGTCCAGGTGGCGTTGAATGGCCTGGAGAACATCCTGAGGCTTGGAGAGCAGGAAGCCAACCAGAGTGGGACAGGCATCAACCCCTACTGTAGCCTGATCGAGGAGGCCTATGGTAGGTTGTGGCTGGTGGCCTCTGCTATTGGCTTTGAACACCACAGGGTGTACTGAAAGGTGGCTGCTGGTGGTGTTGGTTGCTCTTCTGCTACGTTAAAGGGATTTAGTGTACCCCCAACTCGCCAACGTTTGTTCTGATTGTCTTTTTAGACTCTTAGACGGGGCATAGGACAAAATACTAGAAGTAAAAACTATCGTACTTCTGATCCAAGCTTCCTGGACCTGGAGGCCAAGCTGATGATTGTGGCTTGCGCCAGTTGGGAGTATTAATCAGAAATAAGCTGAGCTAGGTAAAAAGTGAGACTTCTGGGTCTAAGATTGCTCTGACTGTGCCCAGTATACACTGCAGATGTGTAGTGGAAACCCAGGGAGACTTAGCTTTTCCCTGGAGTGACTTAATTTGGTGGTTTTTTTGTCCTGTTCTTAATGCTTTGAGGAGCAGTTCCTATTTTGGTCTGAAGCTCCCTGCGTACTGCCAGTGTCTGATTTGCCCTCTCACTGACTTGTGACATTGTGTGTCCTGATTCTCCCAGTAAGATTAACTCTTGAAATTCTTGAGAGTATATTGTGCCTGGATGCCTTCTACTCAGCAGTGGATTTAATGAGGACAGCTAAAGCTGTTGCTGCCCTTCTGCTGGAGGCTACTGGGACAGCCCCTGCTTCCTTCGCCTCCCTACCCCCCTGCAACTACCACACTGTTCATAGCCAGTTTTAATTTCACTGAAATCTGGTTTAGGCTCCAGCAGAGAGCTGGGAGTGCATCTGCATTAGCTGTGTCAGCTAAACCTGCTTTTGAAAAGATGTTAATGCTGCCTGATGCGGATGAAATCCACAAGCAGCTCTGGAATAGTTTAGCTTTAGATGTCAGCGCTGCTCACAAAATGCAAATCGAACACAGGCATAGGTCTTGCAGTGAATAGGGGCATGGGTGATGGATGTGGGACAGTGTAAATGTCAGGATCTTCTTGTTTCATCATGTTCCACTTTTTTTTTTTTTCCCTTCCAAGGTTTGGATAAGATAGAGTTCCTACAGAGCCATGAGAACCAAGAGATCTACCAGAAGGCCTTTGACTTGATTGAGCACTACTTTGGAGTAGAGGATGACTCAGCTCTAGCTCCCCAGGTAGATGAGAACCAGCAGCAATTCATCTTCCAGCAGCCTGAAGCTCCCATGGAAGGTTTCCAGCTATAATGTGCCTGGGGGAAAAAGAACACCACAAACTTGCTGGAAAGCAACTGGGAGCAGCTGATCGTCCCATCTCCTCCTTGCAAATGGAAGGCTAAACACCCACTCCACCTGTTAGGAAACAATTCTTCCTTCAAACAACTAGCAACAGTGCTTTGTCCTCATGGAGAGAAGGGGCTGTTCTTACCCTTTTTTCTTTTTGCTGCTGCATACATGTCTTTTAAAGCAGGCACCTGGGTGGAGGAAGGACACTGAGGTAACAGATTGCACCTCTTGGTTTTTGGTTTTGTTTTTTTCCTTTGTGGTGATCTCTCCCAAATGTCACTTCTTACCTCGGGTACTTAATTGAGATTTCAGCATTGGGTTGGGTGAGAACACAAATAGAAGGTAAGCATTCTGACAACAATAATTCTGGAAACCTGGCTTGATCTATTTAATTTTTTTGCACATGTTACTCTTTATTAAAGACTCTAATTTGCCATGAGCAAATTTTAGCCCTGGCCTTTCTACAACCCTCCTTTGGCGGACAGTCCTGTTGAACCTGGGCCAAGTTCCCCTAAAATATACTGTAAATGGACAGAAATGGGAAGTTCTCCCACTCCTGGGAAGATTTTTCTGGGGTGAAGGCTTCTTCCCTTTGTCTAGATTTTTTTGTTGTTGTTGATTTTGAAGAACTGCAAGTGGTATTTACAAGGAGAGGAGAAAAAAAAAAAGGCAACAAGACCCCAAAGATGGTCGGGATGCTTGGGTGGTTTTTGAAGCAGGAAGCACAGCTGCTGTTGCACAGGTTTCGCATTGCTACTGACCGAAGTCATGGAACTGTTGAAATGGTGAAAACCCATCTTCATCTTTACATGAAATATTTTTTTTTTTTCCATGAGAACATGCTTTGAGTTGTGGGTTTTTTTTCTGCCTTGGGCTGGGGTGGATCACGCTGTGGGTTGGAGGAAGAGGACGGTGTTGTGTGCAGTGTTCACGCGGTAGCAACACGCCCGAGTTCCCAGTTCGCCTGCTCACAGTCGGATCTTGTACATTTTGCTTCCAAAAGAAGAGAAAAGTCAAATCTCTGTATTTTTTATATTATATATAGGTGGATATTTGTCTAATTGGGCTTCAGAGAAAAATATATATGAAATTCCTGTACTGTATGTAAATAGAGCGCTGTGAGGCAGGCGCGCCTGGGAACGACGGCCCCGCTGCGGCTCCTCCGCCCGGGCGCGCCGTGACCGCGACCCTGGCGCCGTGCGACACCTCCGCCCCGCCGCGGCGAGTCCTTTCTTGTGGAACGAATAAACTCCGTCTGTGCAGTGGCGGCGCTGTCTCTGCGAGCGGGCGCGTTCGCGGGGGCCGGGGAGGCGGGCGGCGGGCGGGGCCTGCGGCGCCTCAGGCGCGGCCGCGCTCGGCGGGAACACGGGACGGGAGCGGGCGGTGGCGCGGGGCACGCTGGGGGCTGTAGTTCGCGGCGCGGGGCACGCTGGGGGCTGTAGTTCGCGGCGCGGGGGAAGCTGGGGGCTGTGTTTCGCGGCGCGGGGCACGCTGGGGGCTGTAGTTCGCGGCGCGGGGCACGCTGGGGGCTGTGTTTCGCGGCGCGAGGCACGCTGGGGGCTGTAGTTCGCGGCGCGGGGCACGCTGGGAGCTGTAGTTCGCGGCGCGGGGCACGCTGGGAGCTGTAGTGCAGAGCGCAGCGCGCCGCCGCTGCCTCTTCTCCCCGGTCTTTCCCGGCAAGCCCCGCGGCGGCCGGTCGCTGATTGGACGGCGGCGTGGCGCATGCGCGCTGCGCGCCCGCTGGGAGGCCCGGGCCGGAGCCGCTGCCCGCAGCGCGGGGGCCGGCGGGAGCGGGCGGGGCGCCGCGGGCAGCCGCCACCGGCACCGCGAGCAGCAGCGGAGGGGCCGCTCCGTTCTCCCTCCCCTCCCATGTACCGGGCTGCCGCCGGCTCTCGCGCGCTGATTGGCTGAGGACAGAGGGGAGACCTGCGTCAGACCGCTGGCGCTGACGTCACGGGGGTGCGTGCATGACGTCACTGCGGTGCTGAGGGGGGGGAGGGGAGGGAGACGTGTGTCTGCTTTTAACGTCACGGGAGGTCGCGCGGGGACGGAAGCGGGGGCGTTGGCGGGGGCAGGGCCGCACCGGGGCACGGGCGGGGGCGGCGGTAATTAGGGGAAAAAGCGTTAATGAGGGGGGGGCGGGGGCGGTGCGGGACGGGGCGCGCCCGTTACCGCCGGTCGGAGCCGCGGGAGAAGCGGCGGGAGTTGCGCTGTTGGCGGCGGCCGAGGAAAAGGAGCGCCCGCGGCTGCGGAGCCGCCGGGGCCGCCGCGGGACGGGGCGCGGCCGCCCGCCCGCACGTGGGTGGGTCGCACACGTGCGGGGCGGCCGCCGCTACCCGTTTTCCCGGCGTTTTTCCGCCCAGAGCTGAGGTCTCTGCCGCGAAATGGAGGAAAAGCTTTTCTCTGCTTCCCGCGGAACGACCCCTGGGCTCTGGACCGGGAGCGTTCGGCGGCTGCCCCGCTCCGCAATTAGCGTCGTAATTAGAGCAGTGCGCGTGGGGAGGGGGAGAACACGCGCCCTGCGGGAGGAGAGAGGATGAGGATGGAGGAGCCAGGAGCTGGGCTCGGTCTGTTCGTGTTGGCTCGCGGTGGTGCTGGATGGTCCTCCCAGTGCCGAGCACCAGCTCCACTGGGGAGCTGTGGGCTCCCTCAGCCGGGTACGTGGTTTTAGGAGGTCTCGACCTTTCTGCTCCGGTCTCCGGGTGCCCCCCTGCAGGGAGGGGCTTTCTCTGTCAGCACGCACGGACCGCTCCGGCTCGGAAATCCAGGAGGAAATCACGGTGGGGGTGAGGGGGGAGGACAGCCAGGGCTGAGGAGGTGGTGCCCAGCGGATTAGGGAAACTGGCGCTGTCTGGGAGCCCGGAGATGCTGCCTTACTGTAGCAGGGGCTGCATCCAGCTCTCCTCAGCTGGGAGAGGAGTTATCCTGCTACGGAGACCTTGTGGGGAGGTGCAAATGGAAAAGGAAACGATGCTTTCCTCAGCGCTGGGCTGCAGGTGGGAGCCTCTGCTGAGATCGAGCTGCTTCCCAGATCTGATGGCTCTTAAAATCCTCCAGACCGTTACACCGTAAAATTAAGTGCAGTTTCTCTTTCCCCAGGGTTTGCTGAGGCTGAGCGGGCAGAACGGTCGCGATGAAGAACCAAGGCGGGGAGACCAAAGCAGCCCCGCGCCCGGCGAGCTCGTCCAGAGCGAGCGGTGGGCTGGCGCTGGAGGAAGGCGACTCGGCGGAGGCCGTGGCACCCCTAGAAGGTGGGGGTGCCCGGGGCGCACCGCTCCCTGCCCGTGCTGGCGGCGATGCTGGCAGCCCGAGCGGCGAGTGCAGCAAACACGAGGGTGGTTTGAGCCTGGAAGGAGTCAGGGTGTTGTTTTCTCTGCGTGAGGGTGGGCCCCTGCGTCCAGCTCTTTACTGGTATAAGAGCAGCTGTAATTTGGGGGCTAGAAAATGTTGGTTTCTTCCTGTTCCTGCGTGTGTTCTGAAGCAATTGCTGCTTCCTGCCCAAATCGTGGAATTGATCCCCAGCTGGAAACGATGGGTTGTTTATCGTTGCGCAGACCTTAAGGGTCCCGTTCAGAAAACGTCAGGCAGCTCCTTCCTTGGCGCAGCGTTATGTTGAGTGACCTGCCCCGTCACTGGTGCTTCTTAAAAACAACGCTCTGGAAGATGAAAGCTGGGTCTGACCGAGCAGGTCCTTGGTTAAAATCAACCCTGCCGTGTCTTTGGATGCCAGGAAATGTGGGATGCAGGAAACATGGTGGACAGAGTGGGTTCGATAACCAACTGCTGCAAGTCTCTCGTTTGGAGGAACTTGGGAAGCAAAGCAGCGTGCTGAAGGATGTGTTGCCTGCTCTTTCCCTAAGTGTCCGCTTTTTGGGACAACACACGTTTGATCTGAGACAGTACAGCTGCTCTTATATGTGAGGAGAGAGGCTGACTCAGGTTTAAAAATCTATTGTAATGGAAAAAAGCCTGGCCCTGGGGATGTTGGCAGGCAGCTCCGGCAAGGGAAAGCTCTTGCACACCCTGCTTTCATTAAAGGATGGTGGGAGGGGGGGGAAATTTCTGCTCTTGACAGATGTCAGGGGCTTGGTCATGCTCTCGTGATCAAAAGAGAGGCTGTTGGGAATGCACCTCCATTGTCAGGGCAGCTGGCTGGAGACGCAGCCGGAACAAAGCAGCTTATGTTGCTGGAAGTTTCGCCGGCCTTGGTGCCGTGGGGTGCTCGGGAATCCTTCCCTTTGCCGGGTGTTTGTGGAGACCAGGCGCTGTGGGGGGAGTCTCACGCTTTCGTGTTCCCGTCTTCCACAGCTTCTCTTGCACAGGAGGACACCAAGTCCTCCCGGCCCGCCGTGCGTGACGTCTCCGAAGAGCTGAGCAGGCAGCTCGAGGACATCTTGAACACGTACTGCGTGGATGCCAGCCAGGAGGGCCCAGGCGAGGACGGCGGGCAGAGTGAGCCCGCGGAGCCAGAAGAAGCCGAGAAGTGCCGTAGCGAGTCCCCGAGGAACGGTGACCCGGAGACGGGTGGCCCCGAGATGAACGGGGAGAAGGAAAGCACGAAGGGGCCTGAGGAGTTTCGACCTGGCGAGGAGTGTGGGGAGCGGGATCAGAAGAAGGCTCAGGAAAAGAAGAAAGCCAAGGGCCTAGGTGAGGGGTTCCCTGCTCTGGTCGTGCTGCCAGCCTGAGACCTTCGGTGCAGACGTTGGTTTTATGCTGCACTGGTTGCCCCAGGGAAAGCAGCACCTCGAGTGCCCGATGTGCAGCGTGGTTGGCAACGACAACGCATCGTGTTTTGTGAGGAGACGCACCGAGGGCTCCTGGGTGCCCTGAATCCTGTGGATTTCTCTTCTGCTGGACACAGCTCTGTGTAACCATCCCAGTGGTGGTTTCCTGCTCTGAAAACCGGGTCTCTCTCCAACTGCTGCAGTTGTTCACCTGCTGCATGCAGTGAAATCTGTGGGGCAGAGCCCCGAGAACGCGCTGGAGATGGCAGCTCTGACCCAGGGCAGGCACGGCTGGGAGACTTGGTTTGTCTCTCCCGTCGTTGCCCCAAGGAGCCACAACTCTTAAGTGATTTTATTTTATTTATTTAATTTCTGTGTCGCATTCCAGGCAAAGAAATCACTTTGCTGATGCAGACGCTGAACACCCTGAGCACCCCCGAGGAGAAACTAGCAGCACTGTGCAAGAAATACGCGGAGCTGGTGAGTGCTTATTTCTTTGTTCCAGGCTCTGGGGCTGGGGGAGGACGCTGCACCAGTGAGCACAGGAGCTGCTCGAGGAGGCACAAGGTGGCTGTAGATTTTTTTTTTTTTTTTACTTGATGTTGAGAGGGACAGTCCAGAACACACATGCAGCTTTGCAGTGTATGTTTTGGGATTTCTGCGGTGCTGGACATCCAAATATTTGAGGCTAGATGTTGCTTGGTCCAGCCAGGTGGTGTTGTTTGCAGAAGCGTGAGCATGGGCAGGAGTATTTTTGGCAAATCTGTGTGTAAGAGGACTTCAGATCTGTTTTCCCCCTGCTTCTGTAACATGGAAGCTGCATCTCCTGCCCGTCCTGTCCCGGAGCGCACTGCGGCCAGGTGTGTTCTGCTGAGCCTGGGTGCTGCTGCGTGTCTGTTGATGGTTTCCTGGCAAGAAATGTGATTTCCTTGGCAGAGTCACCGTGCCGCTACGTGTGCACGTTCGGCCGTACAACACACACGGTCTGATGCCACGTTTAACCAGAGCTAGTTCTAGGCACTGGATCTGGATTTGTGCGTGGATCTGGTACGGAGGAGAGGTGTGGGACTGTCTGTGCATGTCCCACGTGGACATGTTCAGGCTTTCACTGTGCTCAGAGCTCTGCTCTGTTCGAGCTACACGCACATGGAGGTGCTGGGTGAATGTGCAAGTCTCTCAGATTCCAGCAGAACAGGAATTCAGCAAGGAGAAACGCCTTGTCCAGGGAAATCTGGGCTCTGCGTCCGTCCTGCTCTGCTCAATGTGGCATCTTCTACATTACAAAGCTCTTGCCTTCCTCTCAGAGCACAGAGAGCACCTGTTTGCTCCCTGCGTCCCCTCGTAGGGGCACAGGATGTTGCCCTGGCCTCTCTTGGTGCGTCAGTGCCCTTTGCTCCGCTGTCCTAGCTGGAAGAGCACCGCAACTCCCAGAAACAGATGAAGATCTTGCAGAAGAAGCAGACGCAGCTGGTGCAGGAGAAGGACCACCTGCAGAGCGAGCACAGCAAGGCCATCCTGGCCCGCAGCAAGCTGGAGAGCCTGTGCCGCGAGCTCCAGAGGCACAACCGCACCCTCAAGGCAAGTGTCTCCCGGGCACCGTGCCAGGAGCTGCTTCTTCCCGAGCACTCGGATCGCTTGCTGTGAGCTATTCTGGCAAACTTACCTTTACCAAGGATTGCCCACAGTCTGCCATCCGGGCAGTGCTTTCCTTTTGCTGTTTGAGCCATCGTTATCCACAGTGCCTGTTATTTCAGGATATGTTCACTGGAGGAAGGGAGGGGAGAGGCCCGAAGCAGGCTGAGGAAGGGGGTGTCAGGCAGTGGCCCGAATTCCTGACGGATATAAACAGCAGTGGGAGGCTGGGTGGGATTGCTCACGTGCCCAACGCAGAGGCTGACATGTCCCTGCCATCTCTGCCCTCCTCACGCAGGAGGAGGGTGTCCAGCGTGCACGGGAGGAAGAGGAGAAGCGGAAGGAGGTGACATCCCACTTCCAGGTGACGCTGAACGACATCCAGCTCCAGATGGAGCAGCACAACGAGAGGAACTCCAAGCTGCGCCAGGAGAACATGGAGCTGGCAGAGCGGCTCAAGAAGCTCATCGAGCAGTACGAGCTGCGGGAGGAGGTGGGTCGGGGTAGGGGACCTGGTGTGGGGCTGCTCTGGGACGTCCGTTCTGGCCAGTGGAGTATGTTCCTGCTGCTGGAGGGGAGAAGGGGCCTCTGGGTTCCTCCCCTGGGGATGCTGCATGGGCAGCAAGGACGGGCTGAGCGTGTTGGTGACCGGTGGTGTTCCCTTGGCAGCACATTGACAAGGTGTTCAAACACAAGGACCTGCAGCAGCAGCTAGTGGATGCCAAGCTCCAGCAAGCCCAGGAAATGCTGAAGGAGGCAGAGGAGAGACACCAGCGGGAGAAAGACTTTGTGAGTCTCAGAACAGCTCTCTAAGGGCCACCAGCACTGTGCTTTTTGCTTTGTGCCTCCATGGAGGCTTCTTGCTGTTGGATTCGTGAGTGCAGAGCCCAACTGGGATCAGGCCATCCCAGGCCTGCTGTATGCCCAGCAGTGGCCGCTTCCCCAGCGGCTTCGGGAGCAAGGCTGGAGCCCTGCTCTGCTCCTTTTGTCTCTCCCAGCCCGCTCCTGTTTCCAGGCAAAGCACCAGCCGTGTAGGGGCATGGTAAGAGCCTTCCCTGGGGGCAGCAAAGTAACCACTTCTGCTTTTCCCTAGCTGCTGAAGGAAGCTGTGGAATCGCAGAGGATGTGTGAGCTGATGAAGCAGCAGGAGACCCATCTCAAGCAGCAGGTGAGTTACCTGGTCTGTGTGCTCGGCCTGCTTTTTTGTTTGATTTCTCTTTCCGCCCCCACCCCCCCGCCGCCCCCTTCCTCCCTAAGCAGGGAACAACACGCAGCTCCTTACTCTGGAAAACACGGGCAGGATTGCTCCTGGGTTGGTTATTGAAGGGCCTGTATCAGCACAGCATGAGCTGAGACTTCCTTCAGCAGTTCTGCCTTCTGGAAGAAAGGGGCCTTGGTTTTTACCAGCGTGTTTCCCAGTGCTGGGCGCAGTCTCGTGATCATGCTGTGCTGAATCACACCCAGCAAGTGCCTCCTGCCAAGGCCAGGAGGTGTTTGCAGAGCACATCAGGCTCCGAGGATGTTTCCCTAGGAAAGAATTTTTCCACATTCCCTGGTACCTAATGTTAGCAGAGCAGCTCTGTGCTGCCAGTTTGTTTGTCGTAGAGTCCAGTCACAAGACAACTAGGTCAGTCTTTGGCTGACGTCTCCCCTCTCCTGAGGCAGGCTGTCAGGAGGTGCCGTGGTGAGCAGTGAGGAGCTGTAACCCTGTCTCTCTCTGCAGCTGGCTCTCTACACAGAGAAGTTTGAAGAATTCCAGAACACCCTTTCCAAAAGCAGTGAAGTGTTCACAACATTTAAACAGGAGATGGAGAAGGTGGGTGACGCTTTCGCTGCCCAGCATTGCTCGCGTGGGCTGGAGGCATCTCCTGTCTGTCTCTGCTCGATGCTTCTGTGAGCTGGAAAAGCTGCAGCTCGGGAGTTTTGTTTAGTTTTGCTGGTATTAAAATCGCCACGAGTTGGCTGCTCGTAGAAGATTGATACCATCCTTGTGTGTCCCACCTGTGTCAGAACCAGCAGCGCTACCCCGGTCCCCTGGTTCGTTGTTACCTGGTCAGTGTTTTCCTCCAGTGAAGCTGACTGCAGCAACACAAGGAGACATTGCCCAGGACAGCAGAACCTCACTGCACTGGGATACTGGGTGCTCTTTTGAGGACACATGAGATGTAACTGACTGCAGCGCTTTGCCTGTGGCTTATTTCTTCCCTTTTTGTCGCTGTGATTCCGTAGATGACTAAGAAGATCAAGAAGCTGGAGAAAGAGACCACCATGTACCGCTCTCGCTGGGAGAGCAGCAACAAGGCTCTCCTGGAAATGGCCGAGGAGGTGAGGAGGCTCTGGGTGTCCTTCGGTGCCGAGGCGGGCAGCTGGAGCAGCGCGGTGCCGTGTTGTGTCCTGGGCTGGAGCTGAGGGATAGAGGGACAGCTCTGGTCTTACTGCAGGCTTGCTGGGGGGTTGTGGTTTTCCCTTCAGCGTGGTTTGCTTCCCCGTACATGGTGGTAGGAGCCCTCTGTCGTGTGGCAGAAGTGATGGTTCATGAGTGCAGAGGTGCGTGGCAGAAGTCAGATGGTCTCAGTGTCACTGTGGGGGCAAAGGAAGAAAGCAGCAGTGACGATAGCGGCATGTTCTTTGAATGCCACGTGTTTGCTTGGCCACAAGTATTTTCCCTTTGAGGTTTCAGCTCTCTCCCTTTCTGCCTCTCTGCCCAGGTGGTAGAGTCTGAACTGCCTCTCTGTTTGCAGAAAACCCTTCGGGATAAAGAGTTAGAGGGGCTTCAGGTGAAAATCCAGCGCTTGGAGAAACTGTGCCGAGCCCTGCAAACGGAGCGCAACGACCTCAATAAGAAGGTGCAGGACCTGTGTGCCCACGTGCCCCGGGCAGACACGGACCTGTTGGAGCCTGGCAAGGACCCATCTCGGGACGGCTCCGAGGCGGCGGGAGGTGCTCCGGCAGAGCAGCGCCTGGCTGAGGATTGCCTTCACTTGGGAAGGCCGACGCACAGCACGGATCCTGCGGAAAGCCTGGGAGAACTGAGCATAGGAGCCTTGGGGCAGAGTGGGACTGAGGAAGGCGCTCAGGGCGCTGACTGAGCCCGTCGTGCAGGAGGCAGAGGTAGGGAGAGGGAGGGTAACGTCAGTGTTTCCACAGACTCAATCAGATGCCCCTCTCCTGGTCCTGGGACAGGCGTGAGAGGACAGCCCTCCTGGGGATTTGAGATTTCCTAGCTTAGGTTTTTGGAGGGTTTTTTAAATTTTATATATATATATATATATATGAGATATATAAAAGATGTGCAGGGCAACGTACACTTTATGTATGGATATACGTGAAAACTAGAATGACCCGCCTCCCTGCGTGTGCGTGAATAACTAATATATGGAGACTCAACTGGTCGTCCCTCTCACTGCAAGACCTTGTCACTGGCAGGCTGCGACTCCCCTAAAACCCAGCACAGCTCCGGAGCGTGGATCGGCCCGGCACGCGGCGCCGGGATGGCTGGATGTGTCACAGCGACTCTCGCATCGAGTGAAAGCCAACGAGCTGAGCGGGGCAGATCCCAAGTGTCTCCCAGCGCTGGATTCTCCCTCCCTGGTCTGCGTCAGGCAGGAGGGAGCTCCCAGACTTGCTCCTGTTTTCTCGTGCCCCGGCTGGCTGCTCTCCGGTGTGTGAGCTGAGCCAACAAGGGTGGGAGAGGCCGTTTCCCCCCCTCTGTGTGGGTTTTGTGTATTGAACGGTGACAAAAATGGACGGGTGGTGAGGCACTGGACCAGGTTGCCCAAGGATGCGGATGCCCCATCCCTGGAAGTGTTCAAGGCCACGTTGGATGAGGCTTGGAGCAACCGGATCTAGTGGAAGGTGCCCCTGCCCATGGCAGAGGGGTGGGAAAGGGATAATCTTGAAGGTCCCTTCCAACCCAAACCGTTCTGTGGTTCCAAGAAAAAGCAGCAGAGAAATGGGGGGTGCCCAGTTTACCCAGGCTCCCGTGGGGCCTTCGCTCTTCCCGGAACCTGCCAATGTCTCAGTAGCCTTATGATTCACAGTTGCCTCTTTGCTATACGCACATGTGCACAAGTGTATTAAACAGTTAATCCAAAGGTCTAATTCCCAAGTGTTTTGCACAAGCGTGTGTGATCAGTTGTGCAAGGGGACAGAGAGGTTCCACCTGAGCTCCTCTGCCCTCCGTCAGGACCTCCCGGGGCCGAGCAGGCCATCTCGGAGGCGTCCGCAGAGATGGGGCACCAGGAGGATGGAACCTGCATCTGCTCCACGCCCTGCTGCTTAAGCCCAGTCGCCAGGACCAGCACAAGGACTGTGCTGTGGGCTGGTCCCTCCCGCAGCGTCAGACCCCCACCAGCCCTCCAGTCCAGCTGTACTGGTGCTGTCGTAGTCCCCTGCTTCTTGTTTCCCTCTCTGCTTTGTCGGAAGAGCATCTCCCCAGTGCTGCTGTCCAGGAGGGTCCCTGTGGCCTCTGCCCTCGCCCAAAGGACCCTGTTGCGCTGGGAGGGTGTTTATGGACAGATGTGGGGCCTGCTGGCACAGGGTTTGGGGGATTTCTCCTTAACTTCTCAAGACTTTTTGCCGTTCTTTTGGGAGACCTCTGCTTGCTTGGAAACCTTGTTTCAGCTTCCCTTTACGACGGACTTTATTTCCAGCATTGCCTTCCTTTTGCTTGCAGCTGACGCAAGCTGGCCGGAGCCATTCCTCGCCGTGGATGTGTTTGGTGGAACAGCTTTGGTTTCTCTTCCAGCAGCACAGCTGCTCTTGCGGCTTCTCTCCGCCATTGCACGGTGCCCTCGCAAAGGACCTGCCTGGCTGCCAGGGGAGCAGCCCATGGGAGGTGCCTCCACATCCTCCTTTCCTCCGTGGGGACTCCAGTTCTTCCATGGGGACTCCAGCGACTCGGGTCTAATGGACACGGCTGGCTGCAGCAGGGACGGACGGGGTCTAACGAGTCTCTGCAGAGCCACAGTCTTGAACACCCACTGGGACGTGTTCCCGGCTCTGAGCGTGGCCCCGAGCTGTCGGTGTTGCTTCCTGCAGTGCCGGGACACGTCTGCCTCTGGAAGGAGCCGGCAGGAGCCCCCGAGCACGTGAATGTAGCTCTGGTCTGGTGGGAGCACCCTCTTCCCAGCAGCCAGGTTGAGCGAGGGCTGCAGCCGGGCTCTGGACTTCTCTTCCCGCTTTTTCAGTAAAAGAAAAACCTCTTAGAAAGTCACCAACTCCCTTTTTTTTTTTCCTCTTTTCCCTGTTGTGGTACAGAAACCTTGGCGGAGGCTGTTGTGTGTAACTTGGCATCCAATAGAACTGCACCCAACTGCTGCTGCCTCTTGTTTCTCATTCCTCAGGCCCAGTTTGGGAGTGAAGATGGGGAGCACTGGGCTGTGGGGCAGGAGTGGGGAGGCCACATCAGCTTCCCTAGCTCCCAGGCCCTGCTGTCCCAGTGGAGCTGGGGTGTAGGGAGAGGCTGGAAAAGACCTTCTGCTGCAGAGGTGATGGGATGTCCTTGCCGGGGGGGTGGAGGTCGGGTAGGTCTGTTCTGGGATTCCCTGGCACTTCCCGTGTATCTCTCCCTCCTCACAAGCCAGAGCAGCTGCCAAGTGCCACGTGCTGCGTCAGACCCCCTGTTCTGTGGGTGCTGGCACTGGTGGTGTCGAGCCCCTGCCTGGCCAGTCCCTGGCATCCGCATCGGCTCCCAGGTGTCCAAGATGGCTTGAAGTCCTGCAAGGATTTAAACCAGCTGCGTTCAGCCCTGCGTCCGCTGCGGGGACAGGGCTCCTTGGATCTCTCCCCCGTGCCAGGGCTGGAGGTTCGTTCCTGCGATATCGTGAGTCTGGTGACATCGGGGGGACGTGGGGTAAACCCCGACGGCCTGGGGGGGCTGAAGGGGGCGGCGGGTGGTGACCCGGGATCTGCTGGGGCGCTCGGCCCACGGGAACGGACCCCATCACCGTGCCAGGCCCTCGCGGTCCCAACGCGACCGCTGTGCCTGTTCCAGCTGTGCCTGTTCCAGCTGTGCGGGACCGCGGGCCGGATCCTGCCCTTCCCCCCCCCTCCTCGCCCGCACGAAGCTGATGCCGGTGCTGAGGCCGCGGTCGGGCAGCCGGTGACCGGCAGTGCCGCCGCGCCGGGAACACGCCAGAGGAAGTTCCCTTTCCCTTTAAATGCAAATCCCGGCCCCGGGGCTGCGGGGACGGGTGTCGGGCGGGTTCGGGGACGCGGCCGGGCTGGCACCGGGGGCTGTACCGGGCGCAGGTCAGTTCCCCGCGGCGCTCGGGGGCGGCCGGAGGCTGCGGACACAGCGGGTCCCGCAGCCCCGTCCCGCCGCCGTTCGGGCCCCGGTTCGCTCCGCGCCGCAACGCTCCGGCACAGGCGCCGGGCACGGGGGGGGCCGCGCTCCTGGCTCCGGCACAGGCCCGGCCCGCGGAGCCCCGCTGCGGGTCACCCGCGGCCGCGGCTGCTGCGCCGAGGGTCCCGGGGCCGCCCTGAGCGCTGCCCCCGGGGGGGCACCCCGGTCCCCGCCGGCTCGGGGCAGGCGCGTCCTTCTCCGGGGGCGACAGGTCCCGCGGGGGGAGGGAGCCGCCAGGAGCCGTGTCCGCCCCTGCCTCGCGGTTCCGGTGCCCCCGCGCCCTGCAGGATGGCGGAGCGGAGGAAGAAGCGGAGCCCCGCGGCCAGCCTGGCCCAGCCGGCGCCCACCGGGGCCCCGCGGCCGCTGCCCCCCAGCAAGAGCACATCCTTCGCGCTGCCGCTGCCCACCCTGCCCTCGCCCAGGCAGCGCGCCCGGCTCCGGCGGTCAGTGCCAGCGCGGGGGTGACCGCCGGCCCCCCCGTCCCGTCCCCCCCCGGTGCGGGGTCAGGCGGGGTGCGGGCGATGCCAGCCTCTCCGTTCCCCGTGCAGGACGAGCAAGGAGCGGGGGCGGGCGGGCGGGCCGCCGGGGGCGACGCGGGGAGCCCCGCTGCAGCACAGCTTCCTCACGGACGTTTCCGACGTGTGCGAGATGGAGGGGGGGCTGCTCAGCCTCCTCAGCGACTTCCACTCGGGAAAGCTGCAGGCCTTCGGTGAGGTGCTGGGGGGGCCGAGGGGGCAGTCCGGGGGGGCCGGGGCTGGCCCGCCGTGACGGCCGCCGCCCGCGGGCGCAGGGAAGGAGTGCTCCTTCGAGCAGCTGGAGCACGTGCGGGAGATGCAGGAGAAGCTGGCGCGGCTCCACTTCGGCCTCGACGGCTGCGCCGAGGAGCTCCCGGAGGAGCAGAAGAAGGCGGCGGCAGACAGGAACCTGGACCGGCTGCTGGCGCACGTGAGTGCCGCCCCCCCTCCACCCCACCCCGGTCCCGCCGCCGCGATCCCCACCGGCTCCGGCTGCCCCGACGGCACCTCAGCCGCTGCCGTTGCCCCCCCGCAGCTGGAGGAGCTCAGCAGCTCCATGTATCCTGGGCGGCGCGGGGGTGGCGGGGGGGGCACGGGCGGTGCGTCCCGCCGCGCTTTGCCTTGACCCGCGCTCAGACAGAAGCTGCACCTGGCGGAGAGCCCCGAGCCCGACGGCGCGGCCGCCTGACGCGGCCCGGCGGGGGGGGGCGGCCGCCGCCGGGACACCCCGCGGGAGCCGCAGCCCCGTACCGGGACCACCCCCCCCCCCGCCGATGGACGCGACACCGGACACGGACAGCGGGGCCGGTCCCGCCCCGCCGCCGCCATTTCGGTGGGACGCGCGATGACGGCTGGCGGCGGCGTCGCGGCCGGATGACGCCATCAGGCGGCGCCCGGTTGCCCGGGGGGGCGGCGGGCATGGCCGCGGCGCTGGGGTTGGAGGCGGAGGCGGAGGGGTGGCGGCGGGTGGTCCGTGCCGTGACCCGCCTGCAGGTGGGGGCCGGCTGGGAGGGGGTCCCCGGGGGGGAGGACGGACGGACACCCGTCGGGGAACGTGGCAGAGGGGGGTTCCCGGGGGGCGGCACGTTCGGGGGGCTCCCTGCGGGGTGGGCACGGCTGGACGGGGAGAAGGGAGGGGGTGCACAGCTGGATGGGGGGGGTCCCGTGGGGGGTCGCGGGGGTGCGGGTCCCGGCGCTGCTCCATTAAAACCCGCCTCGGTGCCAGCCGTGCGACGCGTTCGCTCCTTGTGCGCCCGTCCGCGTCCCGCGGGGTGCCCGGGGAGGGGGCGGCGGGGGCTGGGGGGGGTCTCGCCGGCGCCAGCAGCACCCCCCGCCCGTGCCCGCAGGCCTGTGTCAGGGGCCGCCTGGTGCGGAGGCGCTTCGGGAGCCTGCGGGCGGAGTACGAGGCGGTGGTGCGGGAGATCGAAGGAGACCTGAGCGCGCTGGAGTGGAGGGGACGGTTCCTGCCGCGGCCCGTGTTTACCCCCCAGGTCTGTGCGGTGGCGGGGGGGGGGGGGGGTTCTGCGGCCCTGTCCGAGGCGGGGGGCAGCACCGGGGTGCGGTGGAGCCGTGCGGGTGGGGTGGTGTGGCGGGCTGGGTGGTGGCACCCCGGACGATGACTTTTGCAGGATGGTCCCAGGAACTAATTTTTGCTGGAGTAAAACGATGATTGCGCAGCCCCGGCTGGCACGGCTCTCCCTGGTCTGTGCCCCCCCCCCAGACCCTGGCGGAGGGTTTTGTCCTCCGGGTGAAGCTCAGCCTCAAGTCGAATGCCCAACTTGCCCAGCTGGCTCCTGTGGGTCTCGTCCCTGGGCACCCACCTCCCCGGTGGTGCTGAGCAGCCAGACCCTCTTGCAGTGGCCGAGCGCCTCTCTCTGGTGTTTTCAGCCCTTCTGGAAGGAAAACCCGTAACAAGTTTGCGATGGATGAAGCAGAGCACGTCGGTGTCGTGGCAGGAGTGCTGCCGACGGCGGAGCTCCGGCTGGGGCAGAGCCTCCGAGCCGCTTTTCAGATCCTGCTGTTCTCTTTTCCGTGTGTTTCGCTCTCTCGCACGTTGCCCCTTCAGAAGCCAACGCACGGGAAGCGTTCGAGCCTGCAGGACACAGCACCGAGGGATGAGGCCAGGGTGGAAGAACCCCAGGAGGAGCTGGACGCCTCTGAACCAGAACGGGACTGGGGCTGCAGCCACGTGAAACCCGCAGCCCAGCTACACGGCGAGAAAGAACTGAGCTGCGCCGGTGACGGCGATGCAGGGAGCCCCCCAGAACTCGGGGCTGGCACCGATAAATGCCCTGGGAAGGGGCGCGGTGCCCCAGCAGAGAGCGAGGACTGGCACAACGACAGCAGTGTATCCTCCGTGTGGGATGGCGCTCTCCCAGAGGCAGAGTCCCTGGAAGCCTGCCTGGGTAAGAGACTGGAGCTGGTGCAAGCGTGGCCCGGGGCTGCGTGCTCTCCTGAGCGGTCTGTTGCGCACGGGTGGTGAGCGCTGGGGGCACAGTCGGTCCTTGGAGAACCAAAACCTTGAGAATATCCTGGAAAGGTTACAACAGCTCAGTGCAAGACAGACAGTAGGTGCGATCTGAGTCTTTGCCTGCTCTCCTGAGACCCCACCTGGAATACTGCGTTCAGCTCTGGGGTCCCCAACACAAGAAGGACATGGAGCTGCTGGAGTGGATCCAGAGGAGGCCATGAAGATGATCCGAGGGCTGGAGCACCTCTGCTATGGAGACAGGCTGGGAGAGTTGGGGCTGTTCAGCCTGGAGAAGAGGAGGCTCCGGGGGGATCTTATTGCAGCCTTCCAGTACCTAAAGGGGCTACAGGAAAGCTGGAGAGGGACTTTTTCTAAGGGCATGTAGTGACAGGAAAAGGGGCAATGGATTTAAACTGAAAGAGGGCAGATTTAGATTGGATATAAGGAAGAAATTTTTCACTCTGAGGGTGGTGAGGCACTGGAACAGGTTTCCCAGAGAAGCTGTGGCTGCCCCATCCCTGGAAGTGTTCCAGGCCAGGTTGGATGAGGCTTTGAGCAGCCTGGTGTAGTGGAGGGTGTCCCTGCCCATGGTGGGGGGGTTGGAACTAGATGATCTTTGAGGTCCCTTCCAACCCAAACCATTCCATGATTCTATGATTTGTTCTAATAACAGGTTATTCTTCCATCTCTTTGCAGGAATTCCACTTGAGGACCTAAAGGAGCTTCCTCGAACTCGGGCTGGGCTCCAGTCCTACAGAAAGCACTTGATCATGGAGTTGCTGTGGTTGCAACAAGCTATTGCCAGCCGTGAAAACGTAAGAGCCTGACCCTGCCTCTTCCAAAACACTGGATCAGACCAGTGCCTGTCCGCAGCTGGAGTGGGGCCGTCTGTGGTGGGACTGGGGCTGAACGCTGATGGTTCAGTTACCCAAGGATTGGATCAGATGATGGCACTGCCCTTTTTTTTTTTTTTTCCTCTTCTGTGGGGAAAAAAAAAAGGGAATGATGAAGGAAAGCAGGAGCTGTTTAGATCTGGTTACGAGCTTTGCTCCTGGCCTGCTGCAGGGACGTTGGTACTTCGGTAACTACCCGGTCCGTACCGTGCAGCAGTGTGTACCCGGGCACTGGCCAGCTTAGTGAGCTGCTCTTGGCATTGCTTGCAAGGTGGGACTCCTGCATCTTCTGGCCAAACGCAAGGGATTTTGCTGGCTAATCCATGAGGCTTTCCTACTTCTGGGTCTCTGGGATTTAATCATTAACACTTGGTTTTCTTCCTTCTGCAGTACTTGATGGTGAAACAGAGGCTGGGGACTCCTGACCCGTAGGAGGGCATTGCTGAGCACGTGGGGCAGTTGTCTGGGCGTGGAGGAGCAGTGGAGCTGCAGCACCGCAGTCGCGACATGACCTCACGGACAGCAGCAGCTCTGGGGAACTCCAGCTCTGTGGGTTGACGTTTTCCACTTCAGATGAACGTGGCAAGAAATTCTTTTAAATGTGAACATTGGGTCAAAGCAGGGATTAAATATCGCTATGAAGCCAAGGAGGTGGTTGTGTGTCCTGGAGGGCGTCCCACTGAGGTCTCCTTCCACAAGAACCCTCTTTCTGTTGGCTGAGTTGCACGGGCTTAGGCGAAAATCGAGGTTGGGAAGACTTGTCACTTGCAGAATTTCCCAACCAGGTGATTGCTCGTGGTGGAACTAAAATGCCTGAAGGCAGCAGGTGGTTTGAACCTGCAGGAACAAGCTCTTCTCTGCTGACCTGTGGGTGACCTGTGTCAGTGTCTGAGCTGTGCCTTTGGGGTGGCTCTGCAGGTCACAGCTCTGCAGTATCTGGGATTTCCCAAGTGCTCGTGGCGGGCTTTGGGGAGCACCGAGTTGAAGTACTAAGTTGGGAGGAAGGTTTCCTAACGTTGTTGTGCAGGTGCTGGGGGGCTCCTGACCTTCAGGAGATGAGGCTTGGTTCCCAACTGGCACGTCTCTGGCCGTGGTAATGTCTCTCTGTGTGACAGAGTCACCCAGACCAGTGCCTGAGTGAGCAAGTGAGGACTCACGGGGTTTGGTGCTTTGTCTGTACGGTGCTCTAGTTCAGGGGCATCGAAGTCCCTCAGAAAGGGTCTCTCCACGTGGTGCTGTGGTTCCCTGTTGTCACACTAAGTCTTCTGTTGGCACAGAAGACTTCTTAGAAGACTTCTTCCTGCTGCCTGAACGGTCACTCTTGCCATATGGCAGATGTATCCTTCTGTTCCTGAATGATGCTGACTTGTTTGGAATAAAAAGCTTTCCTGATGCTCGTCTCCAAATCTGTCTATTCCTATCTGGCCTGCCTTCCTCTCTTGGGCAGAGCCAAAGAAGTCCATGGTCTCTTTTGACCCGTGGCAACCTGTTCAGTGCAAAGGATGGTGGTTCCGCTAGGATGTGGATGTTTGTCCAATACACACAGGACAGAAACCTGTTGCATTTCTCATGCAGGTAGCAAACGATGGATGCTCCGGATGGGATCTGAGCTGCTGCCATAAAGACACTGGCACTTACTGTACCTCCAGGCTGGTTAATGTCAGCCTGGTGGCCACAGTAGCTGGTGAGAGAGCTCACAGTACTTTGGCATTTGAGGATTAGAGCTGTGTGGTTCCTGGTTCTCAAACAGCAAGGTGCTCTGCAGGTTGTTTCATGTGGCTCCAGATGAGCCCACAACTTCCTCCTGTTGCACCTGCATCCATGGAGACAGGCAGTCACGCCAGACCGCACTGGGAAGGGACAGCAGAGCGTGAGAGCAGCTGGTCAGCAGGGCTTGGGCTCAGCAGGAGGCTGGCTGGAGCTCTCCTCTGTGCCTCACACTGGTCTGCTTGCCTCTGTGATCAGCGGGGCTGGCTTGACCCCCAGGGGATGAGCTCCCGTGGCTTAGCTCTGGCACCTCCAGCCAAGAACGTCGTGGTGTATCGCAACGGTGACCCCTTCTTCCCTGGGAGGAAGTTTGTGGTGAACCAGCGGCGGTTCCTGACCTTCGAGGCGTTTCTGAACGAGGTGACCACGAGCATTCGTGCACCCTTGGCTGTGAGGAACCTCTACACGCCCAGGCACGGCCGCCGCGTCGCTGAGCTGGGGGACCTGCAGGATGGGTGCCAGTATGTGGCTGCGGGCTTTGAAAAGTTCAAAAGGCTCGAGTGAGTAGACAGAGCTTTGGTCTCTGGGTGTGGTAAGCAGCTTCCCATCACCTCTGGGGGGAACGTACTGGGGTGTGAATGGAAAAAAGCTGAGAGGGGTACAAACCCAATGAAAAACAGAGACAGGTTAGCTTCTTTTCCTACTGGAAACTACTGGACATGCTTCAGATCGCATGGAAAATGCAAATATTCCTGATAAGGTCGCTTGGCTTTCAGAAGAAAACACGTTGGGGGAGGCACGGTTCTCACAGGATGTTGTGATGGGTGCTGCTCTGCTTTCCGCGCACCTTGTTTTGTGGTGTGGGGGAGGTTCTGCTGCCCGCTTCCTTGGCACAGCTGCCGGTCCCACCGTCTCCACTGAGATGTTTTACTTTGGTTTGATGGAGGTTTTTTGTTTCCTGATCCTGCACAAAGTGAGTTGTTTTGGCTCATCCTGAAATACAGAGGGTTAAAGAGGTTTTTGTGGCATCACTTGACTCTCGAGGCTCTTGGAGCCTTCATTAGTGAACCACACAAAGGAATAAAATGTTTTGGTTGTCTTTAGCATGGGGATCTGAGATGGTCTGTATTGGGCTGGGAATTCCTTAAACGTAGCAGACTTTAATTTAGACTGGAGTTCTGGGAGACCATGAGGTGGGGCACCTGGAGAACTGTTTCAGAAGTGACCTAGATAAGTGACCGGCGCATCCGGTGGCGATGCTCCAAGCAGAGCGGTTTTCCTCGCTGCTCTTCAGTCAGCCATGGCCCAGCTGGTGTGTGGCAACATCGTGGTCTTGTTCTCACAGCTACTTAAATCCTGGAAGGAAGGTGCAACGTGGGACGAGGAACAGCCAGGGTCTGCAGGTGAGTTCCCTGAGCTGGGGGGGAGCGCAGAATGAGCCAGGAGGTGCGAGAGGCACGAGGGGTGATGAAACTAAAGTTGAGAGGCTGCGAGGTGCCCAGTGGAGATGAGGAGAAAGTGCCACCATAATCAGTGGGACATGTGAGGCAGCGCGGCGGCTGCTGCTGTGTGCCTTCATCCCCCTTAATGGTGCAGGGAGGGATCTGTGCTCGGAGGTTCACTGGTGATTCTGGAACGCACTCAGCTACGTGAAGAGCCTCTCCAGCCTTGGTGTTGCTGACAACAAACCCCACCTAGCAGCAGCAAGCGTGAAGGCAGGGCCAGCGGTGTCCCGGGGCCAGCGGTGTCCCCCAGGGCAGGAGGTGTCCCCCAGAGCCAGCAGTGTCCCGGGGCCAGCGGAGTCCCCCAGGGCAGGAGGTGTCCCAGGACAGGCAGCTCCTGATGGAGAAAAGGGAACAGCCCTGGGAAGCTGGGTGCCAGGCTGGGTGCCAGGGCTGTCCCTGTTCTTGTGCACTGAACTCGGTCTCTAGTTCCGCACTGCAGCTCCCTGGAAGTCGGACGTCTTGGCGCGACGGCAGAAGCATGCCCACCTGCCCTGCGTGATACAGTAAGTGCCTTCGTGTTTCCTCCTTGGAGGGTCTCTGGGAATGTTTTCAGAGGCTGGAAGAGGGAATTTCTCTGTGAGATCCCAGGAGTGCTGCCCCACAGGGACAATTCCCAACTTCTACCAGAAAGATTTGTTGTAAATATCGTCCAGGCACCAGTGGCTGGCTTTTCTCCCCATCTTCCACAGCTGTGGGAATACCGGCTCATGGCATGCTCTGGGTTGTTTTTACTGCAGTGTTTTCCGGAATGGGGATTTGCTGAGCCCTCCCTTCCCACTGCCACTCTCCGAGAGCACTCCGCTGCAGTGGGACGTGCTCCTGGGCACACTGACAAAGAAAGCTGGCCTGCGCAGCGGAGCTGTTCACAAGTGGGTATCAGATAAGGCACTGCTGGCTCCTCTTTCCTTACGTCCAGAACACGAGCAGCTCGGATTAGCATGGAGGACAGGGAATTCAGACAGCCACTTCTAGCCTGCTTTTGCAAACTCGTTGGATTTTCAGGTTCTCCCATCTTTAAATAGCGACACCACCAAGGTCCTGGGTGCTTTGTGAGGAGGGCTGATGTTGCTGGTGGTCTGGTGAAAAAGCAAACAGCAAAGCCTGGCATAAAAAGGAGTTTATGTCTAGAGGGAGGGGCTTTTATCCAACAAACACAGCCAACCTTCTCCTACATCCAGTTACTGACGCCCAAGGAGAAGGCTGAGATCTGCTGCATCTCACTGGGTGTAATGCTCTGTGTACTTCCCTGGAGTAACACTAGGAATGACCGATTCTCTCCGCCATCTCTTGGTCCTGTTTACCACTTCACACTTCTTCACGCTGAGGGGTTGCTCAGGGTCTTCTGACAGCTCTAAACCCTTTGCTATCTCTTCCTTGAGGCTCTGCAGGCTGGATGGAACCCGGGTGTCTGGCAGAGAGGAGGTGGCGAGCGGCGGTTACTACGTGGCGGTGGGAAATGAGGAGTACAAAAAACTGCCTTACTTGGAGCTGCTGGTGCCCCGGGATTCTGCGTGCAGGACGCTGCGGTACGCAGGCTGTGTCTGAGTCTTTAAAGAATCCTCTCCATGGTGGTCTTCAGCTAAAGCCAACCTCTCTGTAGCCCTCCCGTTCAGTGCTGTCTGCTTCAAGACTTGAGTTTCGCTGCACGTGTCGAAAGTTTAAGAAGAAATAAGGTGTTTTCGAAGCTTTTGGTGTAAGGGTTAGCCCCTGAAATCCCAATCCACCAGAGAAAACAAGTGGTTTGGTTGTTTCTCAGTTAAGTGTTCATCAAACACTGAGGAGCACCTGCCCATTAGGCCGGGCATCGAATCTCACAGGCCTGTGGTGGGCAGTGTGGTGTAACAGGGATGTGTGCTGCTGCGCAGGGTGCTCTGCCTGCGCTGAGAAAAAACGCCTCCAGGGGCTCTCTGTTCTGGGAAAAAGGGAGATCACCTTCTCCTGCAGCTGACTTCTGCCTGATGCTGAGAATCTGCTGCTTCTTTCTTACAGGAACCGCCCGAACAGCAGGCGCAAAAAGCACCGCAGAGGGGTAGGTGGCTCGGCTGGCGCGGGACTGGGTGTGCTGTGGAAGCAGTTGCTTTTGTGCAGACATCCATCCGTAAGCAGAGGATGTGTACAGGGTCTCCATTCCCAGTTGCCATGGCTACAGCATCCTTGCTGGGCACAGTTCCCAAAAGAGAGGAGCTAGAGACAGCTACCTGGCCAGCTCACACTTGAGTCAAATCTCACAGCCTGATGAGAAACTCCTGAAGGTGCCCTCACTTGTTTCTCCTCCTTTTTGGCTGATGGGTAAGGAGAGTTCGTCCTGGAGCTACCCTACCTTTCCTGCTCACCGTGTGGGTAAAATGCCCAACGTGTCCTGGATTGTCCACTGAAAAGCACATCTGCACTATTTTCAAAGTGCTGTTCTGCTTCTAACATTTCCTTTTCCTCCTCTTGTTTGTTTTCAGTTTGGTGGGCTCTGCGCTGCCTCCCAGGTCAGTGCTGGTGACTCTGCTCTTGCTGAACCACCTCAACAGGTAGCAGTGACTGCAAAAAGGGGTTTATGTGTTCCCTGTACCTGTTTCACTTGTAGTATCAACTTAAAACCCCGGTCAGAGAGTGCAGTGTTACAGCTTCGTACCAGTCAGGACTGGGGGTCACAGGGGAAAGCTGTGGTGTTTAGCGGAGTGCCCTGCAAACCTCCTCTGGTTTTATAAACTGCTTTCTCAAGAAGGCCTTTCAGATGTGTGTGATGAATACTTGCAGCTGGACAGTCACAGGGTGCAGACCACAGGAGCTGCGGAGAAGGAGAAGATCCCAGCTGCTTTTCCACAACGGCAAAGGCAAGCCAGGAAATCTCACCTCCAAGGGGAAGAGTCCGTTTTCCACGCTAAACCTGTCCGTGCAGGACAAAACAGAAGGAGCAACAGGAATGTGCAGCACTGGTTTGATCAAGGTAATGGACACTGGTTTGATCAAGGTAATGGACACTGCTGTAAGCGTAGAGGAAGACTGGCTTTACTTTGATGCTGAAGGACAAAATACCTGCAGATGCACTGAAAGCAAGCAGTGATGCATCCCATAACTTCTGCATTTCTGCTTCTTTCCTTGTCTGGGCACATACGAGGACCTTTCTGTAGCCTCAGCAGGACCAGGCCGTGGCTATCTGCAATACCCATTGAACAGCTGTTTTCTTTTCTTCTCCTGGCAGAAGAGAGTGTCTATAAAGCCAGAGATCCCAGGAAGGAGATGCGAGGTGCCCAGGAAACAAAAGAGGATGAACGCACAAGGGTGGATGTCCCCATTGACCAGGTATGAGGAATGATTTCCTGCCCTCTTAGGAGCCTCAGTGCTGCAGGGGAGTGTTCATGGTGCCACGAGAACCTGTGCGTGCTGCAGGTTTGGCACAGCAGGGAGGCCAGCTCCAAGAGCCAGCCCGAGGGCACATCCATCCATAGTTTAGAGGAACTGCTTGGGGAAGTCCTTCAGTGAAGTTTTCTCACTTTTTGAGTCCTGTTGGGTTTGCAAAGCACCGCGCTGCTGTGTAGGGATGAAAGTAACCACCAGGGGGAACTTCAGAAACCAGAGGCCAGTGTGGAACTGCAGAGCTTTGCATGTTAGAAAGCCGAGATTGTCACCTGGGTCATGAACATTCCCCTTCTGGAGCATGAGAGTCACAGCTTCCCACTGTAGCAAGGACATCAAAGGCTTTCTTGGATTTTTTCCCGTGTACTACTTCTATCCTTACTCCTGTCCCAGGGATTTGCAGAAGAACTTACACCAAAGGCCAAAACGATACACCACAGTAAGGTATTTATCCCACTTCACAGAACCATGAAGTGTGGGAGATCCTTCCTGGCTGTGCTCAGATTTCTTACACTAAAATTCCGCACTCCCAAATATTCCTTGATAAGCAGAACTTGCCTGTAGCCAGGTGAAGCTGAGGAGCTGGCACGGAATAAACACGTAATTCATAAAATGGCTGAACACACTTATTAGTAACAAATTTAAACCCTTTTTTTAAAAGGGAAAAAAAGCAGTTCTTTTTAAACCAAACTTCTGTGTGAAAAATGTGTGCAAGGGGCTTATTGTTTTTGGAGAATTAATGTTTGAAACTTTTCCTAAGCACCTTTAGAACCGATGCAGTGGGATGACGAGCACTATACTGTAGGTGACTCACAGGCTTGCCTAGGTAGTGCTTCTGGAGCAATTGGAACTTCAAAGGAAAACAACTCCTTTGAACTCAGAGAAAGCCCTGGTCAGGAATTCACTAATGGTTCCTGACTTCTTGGCTCACTGGGGAGCCTGGTGTGCTCTTTGTTTCAGAGGCTGGGCTGGCATTTCCCAGGGAGGTGGGTGCCCTGATGCCACTGCTTTCCATTGACCTGTCCCCCCCCCAAATCATCCTCCTTCACAGTCGTTATTTGAGTGTCACAGACACTGCAGAAGGGGAGAATCATTGGGCATTAAATAAATACATTTTGAATTTAATCGAGACGCGAGTTTGCACACCAAAGCCACAGTGAGACTGGAAATGGAATGCAGGAGTAGTCCCAGAATCTTCCTGTCATAGCCAGGTGCTACATTAATAACGGTATTTTTCTCACCGCAAAAAGGCACGGACAGCAGACAAACCACAAAAACTGTGACAAGGAAAAGGGAGGCCAGTGACCCCAAGACTGAAAAGCACCGAATGATGTTGCCCTGGGCAGAAAAGAGCTCTGAGGAGTTCACAAAGGGAGTGTGAGGGGAGAAGACAGTGAGGTACACAGCTGTCTGCACAGCTGCAGATAACAAAAACATGAATTCCAGATTTCTGCAACACCACAGACTGGCCAAATTTTTTGTGGAAATAACAAACTCTTCTAACATCAAGCATCCTCCTTGTCTGGGATCGTCCCTCTTGCCTCATCCCCGTGGCGTGACGGCATGGCAGAGGAGATGGCTGCTTCTCTGCTCTCTGAACTGGTTTGTGGCTGAGCTTGGGAAGGAGGAATCACCACATGGAGCACACGCCTTTGTAACAGAACCTGCCAGGAAGCTCCTTCTGCGTCAGACACTTCTTACGGAGAGATTTCATCGCGTCGTTGTCCCTCTGATTCGGAATGCCTGGATAATGTCTGCAGCAATCAAACCTCTTCCCCAAAATATACACATCTCGTTTCTCTTACCTTGTTTTGGGTGCATCTGCCTGATTTAGTCATAGTAATAAACAGCTCTTGTACTAACCCTCTCTGTGCAAGGCTTCCTGTACTCCTTCCCTACTGCTCCTGATTAATTACAAGAGTAACAAGTTGTGGGTTTTTTTTCCTTCTGTGATCCACCTTGTAGATCCGTAGAAAACCACCCTTCTTTCCCTAAGGACAAACTGCACTGTTGTTATTTTACAGACAAGAGGCACTCTACAAAGATAAAAAAGATGTGGTGACCTCAGTGAAGGGGCTGTGCAGTGTCACCTGGTACATGCCAGCTGAGTGCAGGGGAGGAAGCCCCTTCCACATGCTTGGCCATGAAAGGGAGAGTTCCTAAATAGATTTCTTCTACAGAAAAAAAACAACAGTTGGGCCCAGAAGCTCCTGTTGAATGATTTATTAGCCATTTATTATCCCTCCAGTGCTGAACAAGACAGTTCAATCATCTTTGAAACACCTCCAGACAGAGAAATTCCTTGACTCAAGACATTAAATAGGATGTCCTTGCAACGTGCCTTGTTCCACCTTGGTGCTCAGGGGATACAGTCCATGTTTTCATAGTTTTTGACATCTGTGTGTCAAAACACAGCTTCCAGGGTCCAACTGACCCAAACGGTCTGCTGCTGAGCCAGAAGCTCCCCTCTTCAGCCACGGGGCTGTTCACCTTTGAACAAGTTGTGTTCTTCTGCTTCTCACTGCGTCTTGTTCACGAACTGGCTACACACAGCGTGACTCCGAGGATGGTGAGCAGCATTCCTGTCACAGCCCCTGTAGAAATGAGCAATAACATACTGGGAACTTGCACAACTCAACGCTGGTCAGTCAGACCTTCCCATTGCTAAATACGCGATGCTCACATGTCGTGGTCAATGGGATGGCATAAATGCCTGGACAGGTATAACCTGGACCAGGAGAGTCTGGAAGGGGTTTCGATCTCCATCTCTGGACTGCCTGTGTCCACTGAGCAAAGCACGTTTCTGAGAAAACACTGGTGGTGCTGTGTGTCTGGGTAGCGAGAACCAGGGTTAAACACCACAAAACCACTTTAGTGTGTTCCTACAGCTATTGTGCCAGGTCCTGGTGTTTTTAAGCTTTCAAGTTTCCTGCTCGTTTTTCGACTTTCTGAGCAGGGTAATGTTACTGTAGGATGTAAGGGATGGAAAGAAGGATGGGTGGTGACATTTAGGGGCTTACAGGACATTCCTTTTCCATGGTGGGCATGTTATTTAGTGCTTCTCTTATGGTTAAACATCTAGTTAGGTAAAGGCTCAGGCTTGTAAACTCTGTTAGCTCAGAATAGCCAATTCTCACTTAGAATTTACTAGCCTTGCCCACTTACAAGTCCATTTCAATTCCCTTTCAGGTCCTGTGGCAAGAACTACTGCTTAACTAGTTAAAGCCCTTCCGTGGGTATTGCTGTTTTTCAGGAGACCAGAGGGTTGCCCATGCTATTAAGTCAGCAAATAGATGCAGGGGACAATGTGAGGAAATGTTTTAAGCATAACTTACTTTTGCCACCGACATCCTCTCCCAGAAGCCTCCCAGTCACCAGTGTAACTATCAAAGCCAGGGAGTTGCACAGTGGTACTGCCAGGGACAGATCTGAAATCAAACAGTTTTAACACAAATGGCTGAAAATGGATAATCTTGGACAAATCATAGGACACTTGTTTTATTGGTGATTATTATAAGACAGCTGCTTCATGTTTAGCTGAGTGACCAGAGTACTCAGTATCACTTATCCTCCCAAAATCCCAATCAACCCACTCCACGAAAGCAACGAGAACTAACCTGCGGACGCCAGAGTGAGGTAGAAGAGGAGAGATCCACCTTGATTGAGCAGAAACGGCACCATGTACTGCAGGAGGAACACAAGCCTGTCAGCTGCTGCCTGTGAACCCACTGGGCACCCCCGGACCCGCTCACCCTGTACCGTGTTTGGCAGTGGATGTGTGGCACGCTGGCAATTCTGCTGCCAGTCAGCAGCTGCCCAACGTCTCAGCTCCCCGACCCGCAGAAGGCACGCTGTGCTTATATCATGCCAAATACGAGGGCTAATGACCTGCCACCTGTGAAAGCGTCTCGATTCTGCAAAGGAAGAGCCACGCTACAGGCAATTAAATGAAACATTACCCATAGAATCATAGACTGGTTTGGGTTGGGAGGGACCTCAAAGACCATCTAGTTCCAACCCCCCTGCCATGGACAGGGACACCCTCCACTACACCAGGTTGCTCAAAGCCTCATCCAACCTGGCCTGGAACACTTCCAGGGATGGGGCAGCCACGGCTTCTCTGGGCAACACGTTCCAGTGCCTCACCAAACAAAATACCCAGGATAAAGGATTCTGACGACAACTAAAACACTTCAGAGTCCAAGTAAAAGTATCGAGTCCAGAAGCAGACAGGTAGGAACGATCCCCACGGCAGTTTTGACACCCAGCTGCCCCCCCCCGGGAGCCCGGCCGCGGTCGTACCTTGTAGCTGCGGCCCAGGAAGCGGCTCTCGGCCAGCAGCTGCCGCAGGCGGCCCGGCCGCCGCACCTCCTCCAGCCCCGCCGCGCCCGCCCGCAGGAACGGCGCGGTGCCGCCCCACAGCACCGCCACCAGCACCAGCGCCGCGGCTTCTCCTGCGGCACAGCACCCTCGTCGCTGCCCTCCGAGGGCCCGCGCTGGGTCAGCCCGCCCTCACCTCCCCCGCGGAGGGGCCGCAGCCAGGCCCGCCCTCCCCAGAGCTGTCCGCCATCACGAAGGGCCCCAACTGCCGCAGCCCCCGCAGCGAAGGCACCTCACAGCGCCCTCAAGGAAACCCCCAGAGCCCGCCAAGCCCGCGCCCACGCTCCCCCCCCAGCAGGAGAGGCCCCGCTGCAGCCCCAACCCGCCGCCATCTTCTCCCCTCAGCAGGCGAACCCCACAGCCGCTCTGCCCCCTCAGCGAAACCCCCTCCCGAGCCCCGCCCGCCGCCACATCCCCCCTCCCTCAGAGCGATCCCGCACAAAAATCCACCCCGCGGTTGTTTCTTTTCCCAATGGAAAGCGCCGTTTCCCGCTCCCCACAGACCCTTCCCCTCCATCCCGGAAGCTCACCCAGGGTCGCCATAGCGACGGTGACGTGTTTCCGCCCCCCTCCCCGCTGCGAGGCGGAAGTGAACGCGGCGCGCTCTCGCCTCAGCGCCGCCGCCATGGTGAGAGCGGGGCCGGGGATGGCAGAGCGGTGGTCGGGCCGTGAAAAACCCGCCGCTCCGGGGCTCCCGGGTCGTTGGGGGGGTGGGGGGCGGCCACCGGCCGCCCCCCACCCCCCCCAACGACCCGGGAGCCGAGGGCCGCGCCCTCCCGAGACATTAAATGGCGTCTCCCCCCCTCGCAGAAGCCGATCCTGCTGCAGGGCCATGAGCGCTCCATCACGCAGATCAAGTACAACCGGGAGGGAGACCTGCTCTTCACCGTGGCCAAGGATCCCGTGAGCGCAGCGGGCCCTGCCCGTGTCCCCTCCCCGGGTGAAAACCGCCATAATGGAGCGGGTGTTCATCAGTCCTGTTAATTAATCTGTTTGCTAAGAGGGGTGTTTGTTTTTTGTTTTTTTTTTCTTCCCCCAGATTGTCAACGTTTGGTATTCCGTGAACGGAGAGAGGCTCGGCACCTACAACGGCCACACAGGAGCTGTCTGGTGTGTGGATGCAGACTGTATCCTTTGATCCCAGAAACCGGTTTGTCCCATCCATTTTCTTCACCATGAGCATTCACTTGGGCTGATTCCTCCCAGCTGCTGCACTGTTTGCTCTTGAAGAGGAGCACGGGGGTGATACAGCGTGTTTAGCTCTTGTGCTGTCTTTCCCTTACTCCAGCTTTTGGGTATTTCCTGGAAAATTTTTCTTCCTAACTCTGTCCCAGCTGAAACCAGGACAGCTGTTTGGAATAACATGCGCAGCGTGGCCCATCTGCTGTCGTTTGTGCATCGTTTCTTTTGCTGTGGTGGCTCTGGTGGCTCAGGGAAGGTGTCCAAGTTGCACAAGGGCTTCTGTCTCCAGCGTGAGCAGCAGGTAGTGGAGACAAAAACGTGCAAAGATTGTGTCAGTGCAAGAGCTGCAACGTTTTTCTTTCATGTTTCAAGAGGAAAGTTGTGGGGTTTGTAATGGGAGCCCTTGGACTCCTTGTCTGTCTATACTAGAGTATTGCTGGTCCTGGAATGGAATTTGTCCGGTATCTGTGGGATAGGATTTTCAGTCTTGTGTATAAATATTCTCAGGGAATTTAGACAGTGGCTTTTTGGGGCTGAGAGCGCGCTGATATTCCCTAACTGGTGGCCTAGGGGACACACGCCATGTGCTCACTGGTTCTGCAGACAACAGCTGTCGGCTCTGGGACTGTGAAACTGGTAAGCCTCTATAAAACCAGTAAAACTCTCTATAAACACATAGCTGTGCTGGGGTCACAGCTCTGCCCTGCTGCCTGCTGCGCTTGGAGTGTGTGGTGCCGTGTGCTTGTTCACCCCTCTGGAAGAGGTCTGGGTCTGGACTGGGACTACTGGAGGGGAGCGTTTGTGTGCGTGCTGGTTTCTCAGGAATACTGAGTGAATTTCCTCCCTTCACCGCCCGAGCAGAACGTGCAGTCCCTGCCCGTGGGCTGCACGCAGTGCGCTCGTCCTCCCTCGCAGCGAGAGGCTCCGCGCAGTGACGGCGTCTGCTCTGTATTCAGGGAAGCAGCTCGCGCTGGTGAAGACCAGCTCAGCGGTGAGAACGTGTGGCTTCGACTTTGGAGGAAACATCATCATGTTTTCCACGGACAAGCAGATGGGGTATCAGTGCTTCGTGAGCTTCTTTGACCTCCGGGACCCCAGCCAGATCGGTGAGGGATCCGGGCCAGCGCCTGCACGAGGGAATAAGGGGAAGCGTTGACCGCCAGAGCCGGTGCCACTGTGTCTATCTGTCTGTCTGTCTCCTTCCTTCCTGCAGAGAACAACGAGCCTTACATGAAAATCCCCTGCAGTGATTCTAAAATCACGAGTGCTGTGTGGGGCCCTCTGGGAGAGTTCATCATCGCAGGACATGAGAGCGGAGAGCTAAACCAGTTCAGTGCCAAGGTCAGTCCGATAAGGAACAGCATCTCCCTCGGGCAGCAGTGCCTGGGGGAGGGTATCGCAGTGTTCCTGTCGTGCTCATAGAATCACAGAATGGTTTGGGTTGGAAGGGACCTCAAAGACCATCCAGTTCCAACCCCCCTGCCATGGGCAGGAACACCTTCCACTACACCAGGTTGCCCAAAGCCTCATCCAGCCTGGCCTTGGACACTTCCAGGGATGGGGCATCTACAGTTTCTCTGGGCAACCTGTGCCAGTGCCTCACCACCCTCAGAGTGAAAAATTTCTTCCTTATATCCAATCTAAATCTGCCCTCTTTCAGTTTAAATCCATTGCCCCATGTCCTGTCACTACACGCCCTTGGAAAAAGTCCCTCTCCAGCTTTCCTGGATCTGTCATGGGACAGAATAGGAGATTTTTGGCTCAAACCAGCAGCCTCATGGAAGGACAGTTGAAGTATGCAGCTCCCTTGAGCAAGGCTGATGTACCAACATCTGCCCCGCTGCTGCCAGCGACATCTCCTGAGTCGTTTTTAGTGGAGAAGTTATGTGCACGCTCACTCCACGTGCCAGCACGTTGAAACCGCTTCCTTCACCCTTCAGTCAGGGGAGCAGCTTTCAAACATCAAGGAGCACACCAAGCAAATCAACGACATCCAGACCTCCAGGGACATGACCATGTTCATCACAGCCTCCAAGGACAACACGGCCAAGGTGAGGCCTCCCGTCAGAAATGCAGCTGGCAGGAGCTCTGCCCAGAGCCGTGCCTGTCACAGAGGTTGGCTCCTCAGGAATTTGGGGAAGTGTAAAGTCAAAGCTTAGTGGGAAAGTTCCGTGAGAAAGGAGAGGCACCACCACGTTCAATTAAGAGCCAGGCACTGGAAACATTACCAAAATTAAGGCTGCAGTTTGCTACCTCGGGAAGATGATAGAGGTGGGAGTTACTTTAGGCCAATATTTTGGGATTCTGGGCAAATGTTTTTGAGGTTTGAGTAGAGCTCGCAGCCGGATTTGGGTGAGCTAAGGGTGCTGCCAGCCCTTCCGCAGAACAACTCTCTCCTCGTTGCCTCGTAGCTGTTTGACTGCACGACGCTGGAGCATTTGAAGACGTTCCGGACGGAGCGACCAGTGAACTCTGCCGCACTCTCCCCCATTTTCGATCACGTAAGGATGAGCGTGCTCGTTGGAATGGTCCGACGGTGACTCCTGCCTTGTCCCAGGAAGCTGGAAGGCAGAGTGGCACCAGTCCCGCTAAAAAACAGGACCGTGGGATGGGATGGGGGACCTTGGCCATGGGATGGGATGGGGGAACTCGACTGTGGGATGGATCGGGCGAACTTGGCCATGAGATGGATCGGGGGAACTTGACTGCGGTCTGGTGCAGAGAACAAGGCTTTGTGTCCTCTGATCTTAACGAAGCGTGGCTGGGAGGTGGGAACTTCTCCAGGGCTGGACTCAGCCCTGCTCCTGAGTTTCTGGGATCAGCTGGGATAGGAGGAGGCTTCCCCAAGGCTTGGCTCCCTCTGTCTGCAGCTGAGCACGGTGTAAGCAGCACTGAAGTGCTGTGGCTTCTCTCCTTTGCAGGTCGTGCTTGGTGGCGGGCAGGAGGCCATGGATGTGACCACAACCTCCACCAGGATTGGCAAATTTGAGGCGAGGTTGGTCCTTTTCCTCTGGCAGGGTCAAGTCCTCAACTGGAGGACTGGTGACAGCCTAGGAGTGCTTCTCCTAGTGCATCTTTCTCCTGGCAGTGTTGGAGGAGTCATTAAACTTGAAGAGCTTTTTTAAGGAAACCCTGATTGTGTCCCTAACCAGGCTCCCAACTTCTCGAGACGATTTAAATCTTCTTTCTCCCAGGTTCTTCCACTTGGCTTTTGAAGAAGAGTTTGGCAGAGTGAAGGGTCACTTTGGTCCGATAAACAGCGTTGCTTTTCACCCTGATGGGAAGAGGTGAGGATCTCTTGCAGTGTGCCCCAGTCCAGCCCAGCTTGCTTTTTGGTTGGGACATGGCTGGGCTGACGTGAGCTGTGCAGTGGGAATGGAGCTGGCACCGTCCTGAACTCTCCCACTCCCGCCCTGCTGCCTCCACCCGGGCTGGCCGCGGGGTTCACACTCACGCCCTGTTGCACATTTTTTGGTGTCCCGTGACTCCTTTGTTAGTTTTTGGAGGGGGCTGTGAGAACTGGCTCCGCTGCTGGTATAATCCTGGGCACCGTGAGCTTCTGACAACGTCGGTGACTCTGTCCTTTCTTCCCTCCTGCGCAGTTACAGCAGTGGGGGCGAGGACGGCTACGTCCGCATCCATTACTTCGACCCCCAGTACTTCGAGTTCGAGTTTGAAGCTTAAAGGAGCTTCCTCCCCTCTCCTCTTCCCTGTCCTCCTTCACGCCGTCGGCTCCTGCGCAGAGCTGTTGTAAGGCATGAAGTCGGTCCACTCCACAGGAGGCAGCAGGAAGCAGCTGGTAGCAGTCTCGGGGGGCTGTGTGAAGGTGGGGAACTAGAAACCCAACCAGCTCAGAAGGGCAGGACTGGTTTTCACGGGGGGTCGGGAAGGTGGGGAAGGGAGGGCCTGCCCTGGGGGATGCTTCCTGCACTGCTGGGTGTATTTATACATCGCGGGAGAAAAAAAAAATCATCAGGGAATAAATAGAAATCTTTATAAACACAAGAAAAAGCATCTCCGTGGGGTTTTTGTTGTTTTGGTGGGTTTTTTTTGGTCTGGAACAAATTTAAGCTGAGTGCTTTGCTTTCCTGGCTCTGTTGGCAGTGCCTCGCTGCCCACCTTGGGCAGGCAGCAGGGCTGTTCCTCCCAGGGCCTCTGTCTGCCGCAGGCTGACTGCTTCCCAGGGAAGATCTGTACCTACGGATCAGGTCGGGCCCTGAAGTGTGAACAGGTTGGAAGTGCAGCAGCCAGGCATTGTTTTCCAGATGACACGCACGCGCCCAGTTCTGGGGCTTTGTTTATTTGCTGGACTTGACCCTGAGCCAGCTTTCCTCATGGAACAGTTATTTCCTGCACTAGTACTCCTGTGCTGCCAATCCTCGCCCTTCCAGCCCTCTCGCCCTGTGCCTGTCTGTCTGGAAGGGATGGTTTGTATCTCTTTCCTTCCTCCAAACTGGGTTCAAGGAGAGATTTCCTGGCCTGGCTCCCAGTTTGGAGTGACTGACTGCTCTTTGTGGAGAGTGCTGCAGGTTCAGCGTGTTCTGCTGAGTTTTGCTGGGCTGTGCCAGGCAGGGGCTGCGAGCCAGGCACGCCGCGGTGGCAGCTGCTGGGCACATCTGCCTCCTGCTGCCTCCTGCCCTTCTGCTCCGCCGCAGTCCAGGTACGAGCGCTGCTGAAATCCCGCGGGAAGGAGCCCTGCGTGCCAGGGAGCGGGGCTGCTCCCGCCCCTACGCAAGAGCGGAAAAGCAGGCATGGGCTGGGAGAGAGACCACTTTACTGGAACAGGCTCAGTCTGTGCAGCCCAGAGGCTGCGAAAGGGACTCTGTCCCCCCTCCCAGGGATGTCCTCGGGTTCCGTGGGGCCCATGTCCTGCGCTTTTCCCACAGAAAGCCCCAGTGTCACCTTGGCCCAGCAGCCCGCGGGGATGGGGGGAAGTTGCCTACGCTGCCGTTCATCTTTCATTCTCCGTCCGGGCAGCGGGCTCGGAGAGGGACTGGCTCAGCCTGTTCTCTGCGCTCTCCTTCATGGGGGGGTCGTTGCCTTCTACTAAGCGCTGGATCTCCGCCCAGGCCTCGTCCAGGTGCTGGGATGAACGGATCCATCGGAAGAATAAGCCTGGGAGAGAAGGAAGGGGCTGTGTGTCACTTCAGTCGTGCCGTGGCCCTGTCGAGGGGGAAGAGCAGAGCAGCTTTCTCTCACCCAGCCCAGCTCGGAGCTGAAGATGGGTTTGGAGAGCGCCGGAGCCGGCTTACCCTGCCAGAGCTGGATGCTCTGGGGCTCAACGGAGGGCCAGATGACCAGGGCGTTGTGCGAGTAGAGAGGGTTCAGGTACTTCTCCTTCTCCCCAGGCTGGTTCAGCCAGGCCCAGAGGGAATGCGTCCTCTCCTTCACTTTACACAGGCACCTACGGGACAGTTGAGACACGTTTCAGTCTCTGCCAGGGGTTGTGGGGCCAAGTTTGACCCAGGTTGTGACCTGGAGAGCTTCCTTCTGCCCTATCCGGCAGCGTGAAGGCAGGGGCTGACCCTGCCCTGGCTGCACCGGGTCTGCCCCAAGGGCACAGTGGTGACCGTGGCATCGCTCCTAGGGGACAGTGCTGTCCCCACCTCCCACCCCGCTCACCTCTCCTTCTCGTTGCTGCAGAGGAAGGTGCCGTAGGCAGAGGCGTAGGCGTTGTCAAAGAGGGTGAGGAGAAGGCACTCGCCAAACTCCAGGGAGAAGGGGAACTGGCGGCTCAGCTGCCACACGCAGTCGAGGAAGAGGAGGAAAAGCGGCGCCTCCTGCTTCAGCCGGGCATGGGAGTAGGCAGAGCGGGCGCAGCGGAGGTGGAAGGGATGGCCAGCCTGCAGGACCCCCGAGGGCGAATAATGAGGGTGAAGGGGAGTGGGGAGTGTCCAGCCAGGCTGGGATCTCCAGCCCTCTTGGGACCACCAACCTCACCTCGATCCACTCCCGCTCCAGCAGCCCCTGGAAGCCCACCAGCGTGCGGCAGGACGGGTCCAGGATCACCTGGGCCAGCGCCGTCACCAGCAGCGTCGTGTCCGTGCCCTCCGCCCCGTGCACCAGCACGCTGGCCCCCTCCCTGTGGGCAAGCGTGGGCAGTTGGGGCGATGCCGGCTGTGCCAGCAAGCCCGGGATGACGCCCGAGGTTTGTGCCACACTGAGAACTTGGAAAGAGGGAAAGTGGGGGCCACGGGGCGGCAGCCCCCCTTACCTGTCCATGCACTGTGCGGCCAGGCAGGCCGTGCTCAGGGCCGCCTTGACGTGGCTCAGCCAGCGGCAGCTCTCCAGCCGGCTCAGCCACCGGTCCATGGTGACCGCGGTGTCGTTGCAGGCTTCCACCAGCTTAATGAAGCTCTCCTGCAGCGGCCGGCCTCTGAGGGGGGAGGAAAGTGGTGTCAGGGGCTTGGCAAGTCTGTTTTTTGGAGTGGGCTGGGGTCTCCATGCCATCAGCGAGGCAGTGTGATCACCCATGTCGTGAGAACGCACAGCCCCTCACCTCTCCAGGGGCCGGTGCAGCCTCCTCCACTGTGGGTAGGAGGACTTGGGCTCTGTGCCCCCCCCCGTCATCCGAGCCTGCTTTGCCGCCTGGGCTGAGCGCGTGTCGATGATAAAGCCCCGATCCCCCTCGTCCAGCACCGTCCCCAGCAGCATCTCGTCCTCGCGGCAGCGCTTTCGGTTGGGGCCCGTCAGCGGCTGGCTGCTGCGGAGCATCGCCTGCGGGGTGAGGGACGGCAGGCTGGGGGGCACTGGGGCACCCCCACAGGATGCGGGGGTTTGAGCCACCAGCCCCCAAGGGCTGGCGGTGGCAGGAGAGGGGCCGGGGAGACGGACTCACGGTGCCGTTCTTGGGGTGGTAATAGCTGAGGACGGGGAATCGCCCGCCCTGCCGGAAACGGGCAGCCTTCCGCAAGGCATCATCGTCCACCGCTGCCGGCACGATGACGGCGGGAGGGTACGTGGGGCAGGTGGTGAAATCCCGGTTCACGTCGCTCAGCCGCCACTGGCTCGTCTAGGGGAGATGTGGGTTGGGGGGCTGCCTCGGGTGCCTCCTGGCAGCCCTGCCAGTGCGAGCCCCAGCGGGCAGCCCAGTGTGGGTGGGGGGAGTTGCTGCCCAGCCCAGCCGGGTCTCTCCCCTCCAGGCTCACCTGCGAGGCAATCTGTTGGAAGTACTGCTCGAGGGGGAAAAGGTGCCATCCTTCCTGGAGCTTCAGGTTCTGGGGTCTGTAGAAGAACGGGTACATCATCATCACGGAGTCCACCGAGGAGAGGGCCTGGAGTGGGAGCAAAAGTGGAGCTGGTCGTGGCTGGGCAGCACGGAGATGGCTGGGAACGTCCCCACTGTGCCCCCAGGCCAGCCTCGGCAAACCCCATCTCCATTCCCCACTCCTGGACACATCCCAGCTGGAAGCGAGGGCTGGGCAGGCAGGCGCTGGCACCACCTGCCCCGCGGGCACCCTGTGCCAACATGAGCCGGGAGCTGAGTGTTTACCCACGTTAATGACAGACCGAGAGCAAACACTGCAGGCGGCCGCTTTCTCCTGCCAACTCTTTGCCCCCTCGCACGGCCCGGGATGGGCTCTCCGGGAGCTCACCTCGACGGAGCTGGCGATGTTGAGACACTCCTCCATGCCCGGGATCTCCAGCTGCAGCACCTTCAGGTCTTTGCACCGGAGCGTGATGGTGCCGGAGGAACCGGCGAGCCTGGGGGAGGCAGGAGGAGCTTGAGGGCTGGCTGTAGGTCCGTGCACGCAGACAGACACACAGACACACGCCGAGCTGCCCTCTCCTCCCAGCAGAGCCGAGCAGGACAAAGCCAGAGGGCTGTGCTGGTGCCAAACTGCTGGCTCTCATCCGGCAGCGGTGGCACGCCTGTTTGAAACCAGGATTTCCACCATCTCCCTGCCCTGCCCAGGGCCTGGTGGTGCCCAACCACAAAGTCGGGCGCTGCCGGGTGGGTCAGCAGAGCCGAGAGAGTGTTAAAAGCCAAACCTGGTGTCTCGTGGGGAGCCGTTAGTCCGGGGCGGCTGGTACCAGCCTAAATTCTGCACTCTGAGGCACGGAGGAAAAAAGGAGGTCAATGCCAGGAGCCGCGAGCATCCCTGGCGTGGGCCGCGGGGAAGAGGAGGGATGAGGCTTGACGGGCAGTGCCATGGGGTGGCTGTGGGTGCTGGGAGAGCAGCGGGAATCTCCTCCAGCTAAGGCAGGGGGTGACACCCTTAGAAGGGAGCACGGGGCCGTCCACGGGGAGAGACCCACCTCTTCTCCACGGCATCCACGTTGCGGATGAGCAGCCAGAGCTCCACGGTGCCGGGCTGGGCGTCCCCCCCGGGGCAGGAGGAGAGGAGCAGGTGGTGGCTGGTGATGCACAGGGTGCCCTTCACCGCCGGCAGCCCCGCACACGACAGCACGACGCTCTCCACCGTCGCTGTCTTGATCAGCTCGGAGAACTCCATGGTGGTGCCAGCGGAAGTGGAGCCCCAGTGTAGCTGGCCCTTGCCGGGCGCAGGGACCTGCTGCCGGCGGCTGCCGCGGGGCGGGAGGGAGAAAGGGGAAATCCTGCAGCCACACGGCCCAGCCTGGAAACCCCTTCTTCCCTCTGCGTCACGCTGGGCCCTATGGCCTCACCCTCCTCTTCGTGTTTACATCGTCACCTACAGCATATGGAGCTGCCTCGCTGCAAAACGCAGGGCAGCGTGACTTACTTCCTCCCCCAGCAACGCTGTCATTGCAGACAGGGAAACTGAGGCAAGGGGCAGAGGGGGCTGAGCTGGCTCCGGGCTCCCTGGCAGTGCCCAGATCCCAAGCCAAGTACCCCGTGCCCGGTGCTGGCTGCACTGCAAGGTGGGGGGATTTTTGGTGGCTGGGGAAAATGCAACTGCTGCCTCACAAGGAGCAGCTCTGGGTCCTCTCCTGCCTGTGGTGGGGCCTGTCGCTCCAGGGCTGGATGGTGCTGCTGGACCCACGGCACAGCCTGACCCTGGCTCCCACGGGCTCTGCCTGCACCCACAGCCACCCTCGGGCCCAGGGACGGAGCAGAAGCTGCTGCCAAGTGCCCTGGGTGAAGAAGAGGAGGGTGAGGAGCTGGCAGCATTGCCTGCCCCGGCCACCCTTGTGCTTACCTGCTTGGGCTCGGCAGCAGGCAGGGACCTCGGGGTGCAAGTGGGGACCTCGGGGTGCAAGCAGGGGACTGTGGGGTGCAAGCAGAGATCTTGGGGTGCAAGCAGGAGACCTCAGAGCGCAAAGAGGGAACTGTTCAGTGTAAGCAGGGGATGTCAGCGTGCAAGCAGGGATCGCGGGGTGCAAGCAGAGGACCTTGGGGTGCATACAAGGATCTCGGGGTGCAAGCAGGAGACTGTAGGGCGTGAGCAGAGATGTCGGAGTGCAAGCAGGCGACCTCCGAGTGCAAACGGAACTGCTGGGCATAAGCAGGGGAGCTCAGCGTGCAAACAGGGATCTTGGGGCGCAAGCAGGAGATCTCAAGGCGCAAGCAGGGAGGCGGGCGATGCCCCGCACAGCCCTGCCATGCCGGCGGGGACGGCGGCTCGGCGCAGGGCTCCGCGCCCGGCGGATGTCGGGTTTAAGGTGGCCCGGCCCCGGGGCGGCTCCGCCGGCGGGCAGCGGGGACCGGGGCCGGGGCCGGGGGTCTGGGGACTCCCGGGGGGACAGCGCGGGGTGCGAGAGCGAGGGGACACGGGGGCTGCATGCGGGGTCTTTGGGGATGACTCCGGGGGGGGTCTAGAGGGGAAGGGGGGAACCATCCCCGGGGCAGGCGGTGCCCGTGGGGCGCAGGCGAAACCCGTAACCCACCGCCGCTGCTCGCGGACCCGCCCTGGGCAGCGCTTGAACCACCGGGGGATGGGGGGGAGTAGCGGGGGCAGCGGCCGGATCCTGACCGGGTTCCACCTTAACGGCCCGGCCGGGATGCGGGACCCCGGCTGCCCCCGGCTCTCGTCCTGTTCCCCCCCCCCCCCCAGTTTCTTTTTCCTTCCTTGGGCTTTTTTTTTGCTGACCCCCCCCCGGCCCCGGCCGGGTGCGGGAGGGCGGCGGCTCCCGGGGATAAATCATCCCCGCTCCGCCTTGCCAGAAGGTCCCGGTGAAGGCTTCCTCCGGGGGAACAGGGAGTCTCCTCCCAGCTGGAGACAATAATGCTAAAAAAGAAAAGAAAAGGAAAAAATAAAATTAAAAAAAGCGCCAAACACCACCGAACAAAACCAAAAATCCCCCTCCTTCGCACTCCTCTGGATAAGGAAAGTTCCTGCCCGTTAGAGCTGTCCTTGGAGTGCCCAACCTTTATTGTTCTGGGGGCGAATAAATAGCCGGGACTCGGGTGCAGCTGGGTGGGTGTCTGTGTTCAGGGTGCTCCTTGCTTTGTGGGTGCAGTGGGGCAGAGACTTCATTGGCACAGGGGCTTGGAGCTGGGAGAGGTCACCCAAGGGGTCTGGGGGCTCCAGTGGGTGCCACCATGCCCTTCGGTCACCTGAAGTTCAAGGAGTTGGGCGAGGAGGAGCCCACCTGGGAGGAGGAGAGCCTGGACAGCGTGAAGGCACTGACGGCCAAGCTGAAGCTGCAGACGCGGAGACCATCCTACCTGGAGTGGGAAGCCCGGGTGCGGGGGCAGCCTTGGCGCAGCCGGACCCCTGGGGCAGCGTGGGAGGCACAGCAGGGCCCTGGGTGCCCCAAGGACGAGTGGAATGGTGGCATCTGTGGCTTCTCCACTGTGGAAGCAGCTCTGGAGTGGCTCAGGACGGAGCTGGTGAGTAGCGGCCAGTGGGATGGGGGGCACGAGAGGTGGGCAAGGGCTGAACCCCAAGGCAGGGATGGGGCTACGGGGCTCCTCCATGCAGAGGGAGCGCTCGCAGCCCGACCTCCTGCAGCAGTGAAGGGATGTGCCGCAGCCAGGGCACTCCAGCCACAGCACAGTGCTTTGCTCCTTTGCCCTGCACAGCTGGCACATGTGGATTTTGCAAGGCACATATGGCTCTGCCTGTGTCCCCTGCACAGCGCCGGCATCACGGCTCTGTCAGGGTCCTGCCTGCTCTGCTGGTGGCACAGCTGTGGCACAGCCACGGTGGCTTTCGTGGGGTGGCACAGGCAGGAACAGCCACGTGGGTGCAAACCCACGGGTGGCTGAGCTGGCCCCAGGCTGTGATCTCGGCACAGACCCTGTGCCAACCCCGAGACTGTGTGTGTGGGGTCTGTGCTGATCCCAAGGCCGCTTGTGCATGTGGTCCGCAGTGGGTTTGTGCCCTGGCCGAGCCCCAACCCTGCTGCCCCAGCACCCCTACTCCTGCGGGGCGGCTGACCCCACTGTCGGTCCCGCTTCATTCCTGATGCCCGTCTCCCCATGCAGCGGGAGATGCAGGCTGCGGACCAGCGCCTGGCACAGCAGCTGATGCGCCTGCGGGCACAGCTGCATCAGCTGAAGGTCGAGCAGGCTTGCCACCAGCACAAGGAGATGCTGGATGACGCTACCTTCGGCCTCGAGGGCTGCGAGGAAGACTCGGACCTGCTCTGCAACATCCCTCCCAAGGCCGCCTTCCTGCTCTCCATGCCGCTCAAGCACATCGGCGTCACCCGTATGAACATCAACTCCCGACGGTTCTCCCTTTGCTGAGCATGGTGGGACCCCACGGATCACTCGGCACCGAGCCTGGATGGGACCCTCACAGGCACCCATGGGTGCATCTGGACCTTGTGGGACTCACAGATCCCTCCCAAAGTGCCTTGGGGTCTGCAGAGCTGCTGCCAGGGCTGAGCTCCCTTGGGGCAGGCAATGCTGAGCCGTGGGGCAATGCCATGCCACAGTGACGTGGGCAATGCCACCATCCCCATCGGGCACAGACTGTTTTAGGGCACCCAGTGCCCTGTCCCTAAGGATGGTGGGGTCAACCACAGTGGAAAACGCGGCGAGCAGCCCTTTGAGGAGGAATAAAAGGAGGCAAAGGCAAGAGCTGATGTTTTTTCCTTTTGTGCACGCAGCCGGGCACCTGCCTGCGCCCGCAGTTGTGGCTCCCAGGCCTTTGCCGTGGGGACCTGGGGGTGGCAGGAGGGACGGCGCTGCTATGGCCCCTTCCCTGGCTGCCCCCTGGGGCTTGGGCTCACGAGGTGGGCGGCTTCTCACCGGTTTCTGCCACAGGACGGCACCGTGTCGGGGAAACAACATCTCTGCTTTGGGGACCTCATCGCCAGCCTCTCCCCGGGTGCCCCTGGCAGCGGCTGGGTGCCTGGGTTGCACTGCTGCAGGAAATGCTCGTTACCAGACCCAGCTGTGAATAGAGGGGTTGTTTTTGAGGCTGGGAGGTGCTGGCGGCCGTGCTTGGGGTTCGGCAGCCCCCACACCCTCATCCTACCCCCTCTCCCGACCCCCTGGAGCACTGTGCTGGGAGCAGGAGGGACCCTGGGGGTAGTGCCAGCCGTGGCTGACAACGCTGCCGTCACTGCAGGGGTTTGCTTTTGTCTTTTTCCCTTCCTCCATCAACTCCAAACCCTTTACAAAAGAAGTTGTTGCTCAGGGATGAGACTTTCACAGAACACTTTTTGCAAATGGTGCCGGGGAAGATGTGAGATGACCTGGGGAAGCTGCGGGATGATGCAGGGATGATTTCAGGGGCTTCTTCTTCTTCCCAGGGTAGCAGCAGGACATGAGGAGAACCTCACGTGCACCCCAAGGCTGTGGCACACCTCAGGGCCTGGCAGTGCTCCCCACCACCCCTTCTTGGGGCACCCGTGCCGTTGGCAAACACGATGGGAACGGGGCTGTGTGGCTGCCTCTGGGAAACATCCCTGCCGGGGTGGATGCTGCGTCTGGTGCTACTGCGGTGGTGCCCCCCCAGCTGCCGCAGCCCCCCCGGCACAGCTGGGCTTCCTGCCCGTGCCTCCGCAGAGCAGCCAGCAGGTACCTGCGGCTTCGTGTTTGATCACAAAAGCCAAGACAATAACGTTGTGGTTGCTCTGCTCTGAGCTGTCTCCAAAAAACACTGGGCTGGCAGCCTGGCCGGAGCGTGTGTCTCCTTGGCTTCAGCCACTGTCACTGCACCTTTTGGGGTGCTGGGCTCTGGGCTGACCCAGTGGTGATGGCCAAAGTGTGGGCTGCGGGGTGCAGGATGAATCCCACACCTACGTAGGGTCTGATGAGGTCAGGGCTGGCTGGTGCCCAGCACCAGCAGTCCGCCCACACCAGGCACCCAAGAGGGGACAGCACAGGGGAGTGGGGGGCTCAGCCATCCGGGACCACCCAGGCAGTGGGTGACGAATGCCTGCCCAGCGCTGGCCCCTTGCAGCACATCTCCCAGCCCCTGGGACCCCGCTCCCCCACCGGCTGAGGGACTCAGCATCCCCTTGCCCACCTGCTCCCTGGGCACTGGTGGCCGGGATCACCCCGAGCAGGGACCCTCTGTGCCGGGGATGGCAGGAAGCCATCGGGGTTTGTCACTCGCTCTTGCGGTTGTGCGCGAGCTGCGAACCAGCTTCTCTAGAGTTTGCTCATGAGGCAGGAAACCAGGGCAGGCGGCGAGCAAGAGCGAGCGGCGGCGGCGGGGAGCGCGCGCCCGTGTGCGGGGGGCTCGTCTCTGCTCCCCAGAGGGTCACCGTGCTCCCGCCAGGGATGGGGAGGACGTGAGCGGGGACGGTGCCTTCGCTCCTGCTGCCGAGCCATGGGTGTCTGAGAGCGGCTGGTCCTCGCCTCGCTGCCAACAGGTAACGGGGACCTGGCGGTGAGGGGGTTTGTACCCTCCAGATGGGACCTCCTGGATGCCCGCAGAGGGTGGGGGGTCCTGTTGCACTCTCTGAGATTGCCTGTCGGAGGGATGGAAACGGGGGGTTCAGGCTTGTCGCTGCAGGGGGATGAGAGTGCTGGTGCCCAGGCGAGGGATGGGGGGAGCAGGGTGGTGCTCCCCACTCCTCTGGGGCCTCCCAGTTGGCGTGAAAGCTGCTGCCCCAATGCCCTCTGCCCACCTGGGTGCTGCCTGTCTCGCAGGGCTCTCCCCAAGCCCCCGTTTCCAGGCCGAAGTGGGAGTTTTGTCCCCAACACCAGGGGCTCGCCTGCCCGGCTGTGGGCACGAGCAGCTTTGGGACAGGCAGTGGTTTAGTGCCGCTCCATCGGGGTGCACTGCCCAGTTTGGGGGGTTCAGACGCTGAGATGGTTTCAACGCTGTCTCAGTACCAACACCTCCCCGCTGCCACTACACCTTTTTGGCTACACTCCTTTGGGTCTCCGCGAGGCTGTGCCAGCGCGGGGCTGACCGTCCAGCTGAGTCACAGCTGGCTCGGGGACATCCGGGACACCCCGGTGAGCTTTGAAAAGCATCAGGGACAGGTCAGACAGGTCAGCCCAGCCTTCAGCTCTCCTCAGGCCTGCTTGTGCACGGGAACAAACCACTTGGACCCAGCCAAAGAAGGGTGTGCGGAAGGGCCAGAGCAGGGCAGCTCCTCCAGAAACAGCTGGAGGGGTCCCGACACGCTCCGGAGCAAAACCAGGGAGAGGCACATATATGGCCGTGCAAGGACACGCGTGCACACCCATGCAGACACCTTCGGCGAGGCACGGGCGCCTACACAGCCCTCCCAGGCAGCCTTTGTATGAGAAATTCGGTTGCACAGATGCAGTCACAAAACCCGACTTCAAACGCCCCGTGGCACCGGTGTGGCCCTCGTGTCGTGCAGGTGAAACGGCTGCTCGGTGGAAATTATGCTGTGGCTTGAGCATACAAGAAAAAAAGGCACAATAGCAGCACCTCCCTCCCCACCCCGGCTTTGGGGAGGAAGGAAAAAACACCTCCTGGCACCGCTCGCCTTTGGTAAAGGCATTTGAGGGGTTGTGGGCAGGTCTGGGAGAGCGGGGGCTTCTCTGCGGGGCCAGGGTTGTGCTCAGGGTGGGTACGGGTTTTGCTGCTGCCTGGGCATCACCAGGGCCTTGCCCCCTGCTCCTGCCTGCCTTGGGCCACCGTGGCGTCACCGAGCCCCTGCTTGGGTGCCAAAGAGCGTTCCTAGATAGGTGTCACCAGAAGCTGAAGGCACCAGGGTGGTTTTTAGGGTTCGAGTTCCCAAAGCAGCATTGCGTGGCATGAGGGGGGCTTGCTTGTCCGCGCTCTCCTTGCCAAACTCACCCATCACCTGCTCCCATCAGCCGCCGTGGCGGTGGGCACCCCAAGGCGGCACCATGGGGATGGCCCCCGTGTCCCTGCCGGGGATGCTGAAACAGCTGCACTGACCCCATCCCCGAGGGAGGGGGCTCCTGGTCTGCAAAACCAGCCCTGGCAGCACAGGCTGGGGGGGTCTGGCTGGCGGTGGGGTCTGATGGCTGGGGCTGGTGGCACCAGGGACAGGCAGCACCCTGGGGACCCTGCACCCTCCCTGGGGACCCACTGCGAGGCTCTTCCCTGTGTCCCCAGCTGCCCATGGAGGGGCACACACTAGAACGAAGCCCCCACTGCCGCATCCTCCTTGGCAGCATGGGGAGAGGTGGATTTAAGCGTGTGCTTGTGGAAGCACAGCGGTGCAATGGCTCCCGGGTAGGAAACCAAGGAGAAAATGGTGCCGGCAGCGCCAGCAACCAGCATCTCCCAGCAAAGCGGCTGTTCGGGACCCAGCTCACCGCAGGGCGCAGCGGGGACAGGGACCCTCGCAGCTGCACCGTCCTCGCTGCCAGATCAGAGCTCCCACTCGGCGCTGGCAAAAGCAGCCGCTGATTTTTGGGTGCCAGGGGCAGACACCTGGGGTGGCTCTCGGCGGCGCAGGGCTCCCAGCCCTGCCGCTGGCACCCAGCGCCTACGGAAACCACACCGGGGCCCCTGAAGAGCCCCCAGAGCTGCTGGGCAGAGCCTGGAAAGAGGATTTGGGGGCCAGGGTTCAGTGGAGACAAATTTCGGCGGCGTAGGTGTGGGGGTTTCTGCAGAAGAGCTTTTTCCAGGGCCGTGGGCTGCCGTTTCCATGTGACGCACTGCCGGGGCTCCCGGCTCCGTGCCACGCTCGGCTTTTGCTGGGAAGGTGAGAGCTGCCCGGGTGGTTTGCAGAGCCCACGTGATGCTCGTGGCATCGCTGCCAGGCTGCCCCGGTGCCCACGCTGTGGTGCCGGGGATTCTGGGGCACAGTCCTGCACCAGCTTGGCATCACCGTGGCCAGGGCTGATGGCCGAGGTTGGGTGGTCCTTGATGTTTCGAGGGGAGCTGCTGAGGAAGAGGGGACCCCAAGCAGGGATGGGGGTTTAAAGCACATCCCTGACGTGGGAGAGAGGAGCACAGCGACTGGGCCGAATGCACGGGGGGAGGCCAACGAGAGCCTCGAGGGAGAAGGAAATGGGAGGCGATGCAGCGTGGGTGGGTGAGCGCTCGCATCCGCCTCTGACCCCAGGAACTGCTTTCACAGCTGGGGAGGTGTCTGGTCCAGCCAGACCTCGTCAAACACGCGTGGCAGGGCCGGGTTCGTCGCTAACGGGACATTCGTGATGAGATCGTTACCTCCATGGAGAACGTAGGGATCAGCCCAAGGGCTGCAGGGTAGGAAGGAGCTGGCGGAGGAGGCAACGCCAGGCTGTGCCCATGGGAAAGGGGAGCCTCAGGCTGGGGACTAATTGCCTTCAGTGTTCTTAATTAACAAAGCCAGAACAAAATTAGGAGAATATATGGCTGGTGACACAGTCAGGAGAGGCTGGGGCTGGGTGCGAAGGCTTCCCTCACCACCTCTCACCCCCTGCAGCCACCATGGGCTGCTGCTGCAGCTCGGACTACGACGAGGACTGGATCGAGAACATCGACATTTGCGAGCACTGCAACTACCCCATTGAGCCCGACAGCAAGCGCCAGGTGAGGAGGGGGCGAGGGGACCCTCCGTCCCCAGTCTCAATGGCCAAACACCTCCAGAGGTGGCCTTGGGATGGCCAAATCCCAGGAAGGCGAGGGCTCACTGGGCTTCTCACCCCCTCGCAGAGGCTGATCCGCAACGGCTCCGAGGTGCAAGACCCCCTGGTGTCCTACGAGGCCACGTCTCCGCCGTGTTCCCCCCTGCAAGGTAAGGTCCAGCTGCGGTGGGGGACAGCTGTAGACACCCCTCGAGGTGGCCACTGCCACCCTGCCCCTCCGCTTGTCCTCCCAGATAAACTGGTGGTGGCCCTGTACAACTACGAGCCCAAGCACGACGGAGACCTGGGGCTGCGGAAGGGCGAGAAGCTCCGAATCTTGGAAGAGTGAGCGAGCGCTGATGGCGTCCCAGCACCCGTGCCAGCATGACCCCGTGGCTCCCCAGCTGGCATCCCGGTGCTGCTGGGGGGTCCGTGCGGGGTCCTGCCAGCTGGGGGGGGGGTCTCACCTCACTATATCCTTGCAGGAGCGGGGAGTGGTGGAAGGCGCAGTCGCTCACCACTGGCCAGGAGGGTTTGATCCCCTACAACTTCGTGGCCCTGGTGAACAGCCTGGAGCCCGAGCCGTGAGTAGGGGTTGAGTAGGAGTCGTGCCCCGGCACAGACTGTGCCAGCACAGGAGGAAGGTGGCTGGGAGCATCCCCTGAAGTGCTGGTGGGGGAAGGTGGCCTGAGTTCCCCCAGCCCTAACCCTGCTCCGTGTCCCCAGGTGGTTCTTCAAAAATGTCAGCCGCAAGGATGCGGAGCGGCAGCTCCTGGCGTCGGGCAACACACACGGCTCCTTCCTCATCCGGGAGAGCGAGACCTCCAAAGGTACCGTCCTGTGGGTCCTGCTGGCATCTCCTGCTGCAAGCACTGGGAAAGGTGCTGGGAAGCACAGGAGGAGTGTTGGAGTCCTGCACCCACACGGTCCCCCGTCTCCCCAGGCTCCTACTCACTGTCGGTGAGGGACTTTGACCAGAACCAGGGTGAGACGGTGAAGCACTACAAGATCCGCAACATGGACAACGGGGGGTACTACATCTCGCCCCGCGTCACCTTCAGCAGCTTGCACGAGCTGGTGGACTATTACACACGTACGTGCTGTCGGGGGGCTGGGGGGTGAACAAGGGGTCCAGGGGCTGGTCCTGCCTGCAGGCAGGGGATGGAGATGGGGATGGAGATGGAGATGGGGATGGGGATGGGGATGGGGATGGAGATGGGGATGGGGATGGGGATGGAGATGGGATGGGATGGAGATGGGATGGGATGGAGATGGGATGGGATGGAGATGGGATGGGATGGGATGGGATGGGATGGAGATGGGATGGGATGGGATGGAGATGGGATGGGATGGGATGGGATGGGATGGAGATGGGATGGGATGGGATGGGATGGGATGGGATGAGCAGAACATGCTGCTACCTGTGCCCCAGCAAAGTCATCAGCTTGTGCTGGGTGGCCTGTGGCCTCCGCCTGCACTGACACTGGCTCTGCCTGCCCCTGCTCCACAGGCAGCTCCGACGGGCTGTGCACCCGCCTCGGCAAGCCCTGCCGGACCCAGAAGCCACAGAAGCCGTGGTGGCAGGATGAGTGGGAGGTGCCACGGGAGTCGCTGAAGCTGGTGGAGAAGCTGGGAGCAGGGCAATTTGGAGAAGTCTGGATGGGTGAGTCAGGGTGAAACTGGGGTGCTTCCTCCCACATGAGGGTGCTGGTGTGGGCAGCATCAGCTGGGCCCCGTGGTGTCCTTGGCCCAGGGAGCGTTCTGGCCGGGGTCTTGCATGGAGCAGCCAGCACAGCCCCAAGCATGGGACCTTGGCTTGGCTTTTCACAATAGTCCTGGAAGAAGGAAGAAAACCAGCAGCTAGAGCAGCCCAGGGGCAGCTCTGGTTTACCCAGAGCAGCCCAAGCTTTCCCCCTCTTCCAGCGCTGGTCACCCAGACCCCTGCGCTGCTGCCCGGGCAGGCACCCGCTGCCAGGACGGGTGTGCTGGTGGAGGCATTTCCTCGTCGAGCCGGGCTCTGCTCGCCGTGAGAGCAGCTGCCGGCTTTGGCACGGGGCTGGCAAGCACCGTGTGTGGCCCCGCACGGGAAACGGCCCCTGTTGCGGCTGTCACTGCAATGCTGGGAGCAGCTGGGGGCTCGGAGGTAGCACCGGGTCTCGAGCGTGCTGCAACCCAGCCACAAAAACACCTCCTGCTCCTGGGGTGCTGCGGTGGAAGGCACTGGTGCCGCCCTGCTCCTCTCCATCTCACCCTACAGCCCTGGACCGGGGTCCCTGCCTTCACCCCTAGAGGTGCTGGCCATACCCCAAAATCCCCTCCGGGCACCCAGCAGCTGCCAGGCTTCAGCATCGCTGCCCGGCTCCCTCAGCCACCCCTCCTGTTCAAAGCCCAGCAGCCAACAGCTTCCTTTCCTACTGGCAGCTGAAAGCCACAGGTAAAAATATCTGCCCAGTGGGTTAAAACGCGGTTACAGATTTTTCCCCAGGATGTGGCCAGCACAGAGATGTGGTTGTCCCCGAAATTCCTCTGGCCCTGCTGCAATAATCCTCCAGGGCGCAAGGGTCCTCTGCCCGTCTTCAGCCAGACTTTGCAATCTCCAACATCTCTTGCTTGTGCAGTCTTGGGTTGGGATGCTCCAGATCCACAGAGTAGCCTCCACATTTGCCTCCGTGGCCAGCACTGCTGTTGCCACGTGTCCCCTGGCCATGCCCGGTGATGAGGTCCCTCTGCCTCATCACACTCTGCCCTATCTCTCCGCAGGCTTCTACAATGGCCACACCAAGGTGGCCATCAAAAACCTGAAGCAGGGCAGCATGTCACCCAGCGCCTTCCTGGCAGAGGCCAACCTCATGAAGAACCTGCAGCACCCACGGCTGGTGCGGCTCTACGCCGTGGTGACGAAGGAGCCCATCTACATCATCACGGAGTACATGGAGAAGGGTGAGGGCACCCAGGCGCAGCCCACTGTGGGTGGGGGTGTGAAGAGCCGTGGTCCCTTCGGCTCCTGGCTGTTCCCTTCCAGCAGTCAGTTCTGGCTGATGTGTCTTGAGCTGCTTTTGGCATCCTTCACCTCCCTGTGCTTTATACCATGCCTGCCCCACCAGCTGGGAGCTCAGGGGTCAGACCTGGCAGGGGGAAAAGGACCTTGCAGGCAGGGTGGTCTCCTGTCCATCCACTCCTGCCTGTATTGCCGGGGGCTTCAAGCCACCCAGCTCCACGTTCGGTGTTGCACTGGGGGATGGTGCCCCGAGGAACCCACTGCTGCGACACCTGGACCCAACAGACCCCGTGGGGAGGGGGGGGCAGCACCTGCCCACTGCTGAGACCGGCCACCTTCACTGCAGGCAGCCTTGTGGACTTCCTCAAGACCTCGGAAGGAGTCAAGCTCAGCATCAACAAACTGCTGGACATGGCTGCGCAGGTGAGGGAGGGCTGCTGATGGGGAAGGGCTCTGCGGGGGCTGGAGCTGGGGCTGGTGGCTACTAATTGCAATTACTGCAAACCGCAGATCGCCGAAGGCATGGCCTTCATCGAGGCCAAGAACTACATCCACCGCGACCTGCGGGCTGCCAACATCCTCGTGTCGGACACCCTGTGCTGCAAAATTGCCGACTTCGGGCTGGCCCGCCTCATCGAGGACAACGAGTACACGGCTCGCGAGGGTGCGTCCCCCGCCGCCTCGACCCCTGCCAAGCCTCCCTCTTGGGGTGCACACAGCTGGGGGTCATGAGGGGAGGAAACCCCCACCCACCCCCAGCCTTTTACGGGGGTCCACGCTGTGCCCCGGGAGCCGCAGGACTTTGTGCAGGTCTGGGAGAGGGGAGCAATGAGGGCTGCAGAGGTCCTTCTCCCCCCTCCATCTCTCTCTCCCCAGCCAGAGGGAGAGCTGCGGGACCCCATATGCCCACCTGACCCTGCTTTTTGTGGGGTGACAGCCCTATCTGGTGGCTACTGCAGGAACAGACGTGCTGGCCCGCTGGAGGGGTGCCAGCCCACGCCAGGGGGGGGCTCTGTAGCCAGCCAAGCAGCGGGGAGGGGGGGGACGACTGGTGGGGCTGGCTGCCACCAGCCCCAGCTTGTCCCCAGGCGGACGGCAGGGACAGAGGCTGACTCGGGGTTGTCACATCAGGTTAAACAGAGCGGGACGTTTCCAGCTCAGCCACAACGTTTTATTTCCTCCCCTCCTGCTGTTTTCCAGGGGCTAAATTCCCCATTAAGTGGACAGCGCCGGAGGCCATTAATTATGGGACGTTCACGATCAAGTCTGATGTCTGGTCGTTCGGCATCCTGCTGACGGAGATCGTCACCTACGGCCGGATCCCATATCCAGGTCAGGATTTCCCAGCAGCTGCGCGGCAGAAAGGCTCACACGTGCACGCACGCACGCACGCAAGCGCACACCCACGAGTGTGTACATGCACTCCTGCACGCACACACGCTCTGAGCCGCCCCAGCTGGCTCCCTTCCCTGCCAGCCCGCGATGGTTTCCACCGCTTCCCCGTGCACGTGGCCATCGGGGGTGTCAGAGGCGGTGGGCAGGGGGAAGGAAGCTTTCCCAATGGATTTGCAAATGTAGGGTGCTACCTGCGACACGAGGGGAACCCGAATTCAGTGCCGCGTGCGTTGTCCTCACAGGGATGACCAACCCTGAGGTGATACAGAACCTGGAGCGTGGTTACCGCATGCCACAGCCGGACAACTGCCCGCAGGAGCTGTACGAACTGATGATGCAGTGCTGGAAGGAGAGGCCCGAGGAACGTCCCACCTTTGAGTACATGAAGAGCGTGCTGGAGGACTTCTTCACGGCCACCGAGGGCCAGTACCAGCAGCAGCCCTGAGCACACCCACAGTGGCCGGGACACCCTGGCATTGGGGTGCCCGTGGACTCTCCTCCTGCAGCAGGTCCTCACAGACTCCATACACATTGCCCCCTGGGGCACGGGCGAACGCTGCTTGGACCTCAGCAGTAAAGATTGGAGGCACTTCAAATATTCGGAGCAGCGGACTTCACCCCCCTGGAAGGTGATGGACGGCCAAAGCTGACACACAATTCCAAAGAGTGGAGGGGTGGTGCGTGGGGGGGCGCCGGTGGGTGCCCGCCGTGCTGCCCCCGATCTCGCCGGGGTGCGTACCCGGCATCCAGCCCCACGCGGGGCTGCGCGGGGGCCTTGCCAGCCCCCTCACCCCCTCCTTCACCCCCCACAAGCGACAACCCTTGGCCATGGGACCCCCCCCCCCGCGGTGTTCGCGGGATCCCTCCTGTAACCGCCGTCGCGTTTCGGGGAAATAAAGGCCTTTGCACCGGCGGTGGCCCGGAGAGCCACGTGGCTGCCATGGCGCCCACGGGTGATGCTCTCGGGGGACGGACCCCGCTCACACCAACCGCACCCCGGGGGGGGGCGAGGCCCCTCTCATGCCCCCCCCCGGCCCCGCTCTCGCAGCCCTCCAGCAGGACAAGCTGGGACCGGGGTCCCGGCACTGGTGGGGGCGTCCGCCGCGTCCCCCCTCACCCCCGGATGGTTCAGCCCCACCTGGCGCTTCCCCCCCCCCCCCCCCCCCTCCGCGAATGGTTCCGCCCCGCCCATCTGGACCCTCTCCCCGTTGGCCCCCCCCGCGCCCCAGCGATGGTGCATCCCGCGCGGCCCCGCCCCCGGGGCAGTGGTACAGCCCGGGCACCGCGCCGCTCCGCCTAGCCTGCTAGCTCCCCCTCGCCCGCTCTCTCCCGCCGCCGCCATTTCCTATTGGCCGGCGAACTGGAGGGGGCGGAGCGCCCCTCCCCGATAGGCCGGGGGCTGCGCGGTGGGCGGGGCAGGTGGGGCGGCGGGGCCCGGGCCCCGGGGCGGGCCGGGCCGGGCCGGGTTGGGTTGGTTGCGCGGCGCGGCGGTAGGGTCTGTCGCTGTGGGGAGGCAGGAAAATGGCGCTGACGCAGGGGACCAAGCGGAAAGTCTGCTACTACTACGATGGTGAGGGGCTGCGGGGCCTCGGCGGGAGCGGCCACGGGGGTTGGCGGGACCGGGGGAGCCTGAGGGGGCACTGGGAGTGGGGGAGGGGAGGCGGTGCTGGGGGTGGAAGAGGGGGCGGGGGGGCTGCACTGGGGGGTAATGGAGGTCACTGGGGATGGGGGGTGAGGGATTGGCTGGGGGAGGTGGGGGTTCATTGGAGGTCATGGGGTGGGGGCTGCTGAGAGGGGGGCGCTGAGGGGAGTGGGAGGTTCACTGGGAAATGTGGCGGGGGGCTGCCCTGAGGGTGGTGGGAGGGGTACTGGGAGTCACTGGAGGACCTGGGGCTGCGCTGCGGGGTGGAGGGGTGGATGTTGGGGGTACTGAGGGATGTGGGAGGGCTGGGGGCTGCGCTGGGGAGGGCAAAGAGCAATAGGGGCATGGGGGGAGGCAGGATTATGTGGGACTGCAGTGGGGTTGGGCGAATGGGGGGCACTGGAGGGCATGGGGAGGATATAGGGGAGCACTGGAGGGGAGAAAGGGAAGATTGTGGGGGAAGATGAGGGAGCAGTATTGGGGGGAGATGAGGGGGTAGAATAGGATGGAGGTGTGTGGAGATGTATGGACTTTGGAGGTGGGGAAGGGCTGCCAAGGGTCCAGGATGGGGAGAGGGGTGTGAGGCTGAGAGAGGCTCTGGGAGCTGTGCTGGGATGCTGAAGGAGGTTTCTGGGAGGATGGGGAGCCCTTGGGAGACAAAGCCTTCTGGAACCATGTTAAGAGGAAGAGGCACTCCTGAAGCTCCCGTTTGGGTTGGCTGCGTTGCTGTCAAGCAAGGGACAAACCCGAAGGCGTTGGGAGCCAGCCCGACTGCGTGGTTGTTTGTAGGGAGTTCCTGTGTCTGGGAGCATTGTTTAGTTCTGGTCTGAACTTGGCTGGCTTGTAGACTGGCTTTTTTTTTTGCTTTTTTTCGATTACGATGCTGGGGAAGCGCTGCTTTGGGGCTATATAATTGTCCCATCCGAGCAGGGGAAGTAACGGGGTACTAGAGCTGGCCAAATCCCAAGCTGGGTATCTTGTGCAGCGTCCCTGCTTCTAGCCCAGAGTCTGGGGGAGAAATGACAGTCGCATGGCCTCTGCACGTTCACAACCACCCACCTCCCCTTTGGAGGTGCCTCGGTGACGGGCGAGCTCTTTTTTAATAGAGTTTGGGATCACTCCTTATGAAAGGTATTGTGCAATTCTCTATTTTAGTCTGTGAAATTAAATAAAAACTTTTTCTCACTACTTTTTCTGGTTAGTGGATGTCCTCAGGGTTCAAGCAGTGAAGTGGGCTCTTTGAACCTGCTGTATGTGTCAGATATATAGCGAGGGCTTTTATTTCTCCAGAAAAGTAAATTTAAGTAGCAGGTTTGCAACCTGTAACGACAGTCCTGCAGGGTCTCTGACTCAGCCGGTGCCTTGGGGAGGGCAGGGCGAGGAGGAGTGTGGATCAGAGCGCTGGGTGCAGTGAAACTGAACCTGATTTCGCCACACAGCTGATCTCTGCGCAACACCCATCACGTCAAAATACGAGGGGATGCTGGAGCCCCAGGCCCTCAAATGCCTGGTTGAAACTTAGAGTGCTTGCAGGGGGTGCCAGAATGCTGTACACGTGCACGCGACCTGGGCGTTGAAAGAAAATGGTCTCTGTGTCCAAACTTGTCCCTGTCCTTGGAATATGACATGTTCACAAAGCAGCTTGTCAGTTTGTGAACGAGCTATAATCTTTAAAGGCACGCGATGATGTCTTAAATATGAAACAACCAGTCACTTTGTTTGAAAATGCTGAGCAGAGGTGCCATCCTTGTAGACTTTATGGCACAGTAACCACACGACGTTGGCGTTACGCGCTCTGTCTGTAGCTGCCCTCACTAATTTACTGCGTGGTGAGGTTTCAGTGCCTTGTTTCCCCCGCTCTTTAACAAGCTGGCAAACATCCACAGCGTGTCCTAGGGTGAAAGTGTGCTTTTATTGTCAGGGAAGGCATAATCTGCAGTTGTGGGAGGACAGTTTGTTATAGGCTTTTATTTTCCATGCAGAGAGGTTAAAGCAGTGCGATCCAGTGCAGCAATTCCCTGATGGGAGGTCCCTGGGCGCTGTTTGGGATGGGGTGCAGGTCTTCCTTGAGCCATAAATTTCATAGAGTCATAGAATCATGGAATGGTTAGAGTTGGAAGGGACCTCAAAGATCATCTAGTTCCAACCCCCCTGCCATGGGCAGGGAAACCCTCCATTACACCAGGTTGCCCAAAGCCTCATCCAGCCTGGCCTTGAACACTTCCAGAGATGGGGCATCTACAGCTTCTCTGGGCAACCTGTTCCAGTGCCTCACCACCCTCAGAGTGAAAAATTTCTTCCTTATATCCAATCTAAATCTCCCCTCTTTCAGTTTAAATCCATTGCCCCGTGTCCTGTCACTACATGCCCTTGTAAAAAGTCCCTCTCCAGCTTTCCTGTAGGCCCCCTTTAGGTACTGGAAGGCTGCAATAAGATCACCCTGGAGCCTTCTCTACTCCAGGCTGAACAGCCCCAGCTCTCTCAGCCTGTCTTCAGAATGGTTTGGGTTGGAAGGGACCTTAAAGACCATCCAGTTCCAACCCCCCTGCCATGGGCAGGGACACCTCCCACTACACCAGGTTGCTCAAAGCCTCATCCAACCTGGCCTTGAACATTTCGTGGCAAGAGGGCGTCTTGTGCTGGAGAAAGAACCTGAGCTGTAGGGAAGGGTCTAGGTGGGATGCAGAGGATGGTGAAAAGGTAACTGGGTATCGTAAGGATCCTTCATGGAAATCCTGAGGGGTGGTGAGATTGTGTGCGAGGGTTTGAACTTGCACAGTGAATTCTCCTTCATTGGCTCCCTGTGTGGGGACTTGCTTATCCCCAGAAGACAGGAGGAGTTGAGTTCACGTACTCTTAATCTGCACTGATGTCCACGAGCAGATGAGCTCGTCTGCTGCTCTGTAAGACATGGGGTGGGATGTGTTTAGCAGAGTGAACTTGAACAGGCTCTGGAAGTCGGGGTTTGCCCAGGGCATTTCACTGGCAGCCTGAAGTGAAGATGACAATGATGATTTTTTCAAAGCTTCATGTAGTTTTGTGCTTGTATTTTCTAGATAGGGTCTTGAGCATCTTCTATTGAGTTTCCAAAAGCTTGATTTAACCTGATTTTACTGTAAGGATAGTTGCCCCAGGAAAATACCTTTGTGCAAAGAACACACCGTTTTACTGTTGCACCAGGAGTGGGTGAACTCCAGCAGAAGAATTGTTTGGGTGTGGGATTTGCACCGTTTGCATCTACTTTGACTGAAAATAGTGCCATGCTCGCAGGAGGAAGAACTAGAGCTGCGTGCTGTGAGGAAGTAGCCCTTTCTCCTGAATGTAAAGATTGGTGATGAAATATTAATGCTCCCAACTGAGTCACCAGCCAGACCGGATTGGGTCTCCTGCTCCCTGAAGTGATCGGGAGTTGTACAACTACATGAACAACTTGGTCTGGTTTCCCAGGAAAATGAGGCTTGTGTGATATTGCTGCTGTCGACACGTTTCCTGCTCCTGGCAACTTTCGAGTCCGTGGTACTGACAGCGAAATCAGGCAGACAGCAGAAATCTGAAAGTTAAATTTCTGCAAGTTTCATTAAAACAAGTACCCTGGGAGAAGAGGAGGAAAAACCCAACCAGTTAGCGGTACCTGCTGTGGGAGAGTGCTGCATGAGCTCAGCTTTTGCTTGGGTAGGAGAAGAATCCACATGGGGAGGTGATCCGTGGGATATCCTTGCAGGAAGGTGACTTTGTTAACGCTGGTGCCTGTCGGATAGCTCATCAGGTGCCCTCGTGGGGTGCAGTTGGTAGGGACTGGGATCCTTCTGAAGGGGTTCAAGCAACAGGAACGGGTGAAAGTGACGCAGATGCACTAGTGTTTGCTTGTTGACAGAATTAGCTGCTTTGTTTCTCGTTTCTGTTAGGAAATAATGAGAAACTGAGGCAAAAAGGCGACGTGCTCTGTCTGATGAGTCATTGTCTGAACTGGGATTAGACTTACGTGCCTCTTGGCGCGTGGGTTTCTGTGCAGAGCATGGTTGCGTTTCTCCGTGAAACCTGGGAGCTCTGTAAATGTGAGATACCGTAGTGGGTCTGAACTGCCTGGAGAGGACATTGGAGAGCTGGAATTTGCTGAGTGGGGACTCACAGATGTGGTGCCCAAAGCCCCTCCTGCCCAACTCCCTCCTCTTAACTCGTGCAGTGTGATGTGAGTTGCTCAGACTCTACTGAATTGCCTTCCCCAGAACTGGCATTAAAACCTTCTTTGTCTGGCCATACCCCAATTTCCAAATGTCTGTCGTATTTAAGTCTAAGATAAAGTTTTCTGAATCCATGGAGATACCTGTGCAAGCAGGATGGGACACCCAGTCTCCTGTGAATGGATGCACTGCCGAAGGACGGTGCCTCGGCTGTGATTCTGTTTGAAAGAATTCGTAGTTTTCCCTATTGTGACAAAATCCTTTCTGCTCCCAGGTGATGTTGGAAACTACTACTATGGCCAGGGACATCCAATGAAACCCCACAGGATCCGGATGACCCACAACCTGCTGCTGAACTATGGCCTCTACAGGAAGATGGAGATATATGTAAGTGTAAGGCTGGTCACGAAGAGAGCTATGTATGGAAGACCTTTGTTTATGTGTCAGGTTTTAATTTTGATGCTTCAGACTTGTAAGTTCTCTGTTGATGAGCCGAAGAGGAAAAGGAAAAAAAATAAACAGTCGTGCTGATGTATTTCTGCTTTCTTCTGATTGCTTGTAGTGAGGTGTTCTTTGCTTCAGATAAGCTTTGGAGACTGGTAAATTGCTTTTCTCGTTGTAACTTAAATATTTAGATTAGATTTGAGAAAGAAATTCTTCACTGTGAAGGTGCAGCAGGCACTGGACCAGGTTGCGCAGAGAAGTTGTGGCTGCCCCATCCCTGGAAGTGTTCAAGGCCAGGTTGGATGAGGCTTTGAGCAACCTGGTGTAGTGGAGGGTGTCCCTGCCCATGGCAGGGGGGTTGGAACTGGATGGTCCTTAAGGTCCCTTCCAACCCAAACCAGTCTGTGGTTTTCTTTGTCTAGATACGTAGCACATTCCAGTCTCCAGTAATGGCATTCTTGCCTTTGAAAATAAGTTTCTCTTGTTTAATGCTGCTGGTTTGAGTTTTTTTGCAGTTCCTGGGAGTAAATCTGGGGTTGGAAATGGGAATTTGGGAGAGAGGTGTGTTTCAAAACAAACCTTGCTCTTTTTTTGTCCTTGCAGCGCCCTCACAAGGCAAATGCCGAAGAAATGACCAAGTACCACAGTGATGACTACATAAAATTTCTGAGATCCATTCGCCCAGATAACATGTCTGAGTACAGCAAGCAGATGCAAAGATGTAAGCTGTGTGTGTAGTGCTGAAATTCCTGCCAGTGTTAAAATTTGTGGCTCTGGGTATCCTAGGCGAGCTTTGGAGGTTTGTGATGAAAGGAGGAGGAAGAACTGCGGGAAATTGTCTTTCTCCTGACTTTGTTTTTGATTTTTCTGGTAAATCATGCATTTTAAAAATGGGTCCCTCTCTCAAGCCGATATGCCAAAGAGCTGAGGAAACCCCTTTGACCTGGCTGTCTTTTTTTGGTCATATGTTTTGATGGAAACTTTTCTAAATTGATTCCTGGCTGAGAGATGACTAAACTGCTCCATTTTTGAGCTGCCTGTATTTTGTGTGATTGCTTCTCTTTAACCAGAGCTATTGGGGTGGGAAAGGCATGTGCAGTTTAAAACAAACAAACAAAAAAACCCCAACTCATCAATTGTGTCCAAAAAAAACCCCAACTCATCAATTGTGTCCAAAAAAATACCCCAGCTCATCAATTGTGTCAAAAATCTGCAGTAACTCTGAGGGATTTTCAGGGCAATGGCAGTTTGGAAGTGGGGGAGAGTTGAGATGTGCAATGATACCTGTCCACTTGGTGTTAGAATGGTTTATTTTGTGAGCTAATCTCTTGTTCTAACCTCTCCAGTCCATGGAAAGGCTCTTTAATGGCAACTTTAATGTTACAAAAACCTTTTTTGGCCTCTCTGCAACTCTGAGCTGATGTTCTTTGGCAATGACCATGGCAAACTGGATTTCTAGCAAGTATCTACAAATAGTGAGGAGGGCTCAAGGTTCATTTAAACAGTGTTTTGATCTTGCTCACTGCAGTCCTCAAGAGCAGAAAAAAGCTGTTAGCCCATGGGATTTGTTTACGTGGAGTAAGTGTAATCTCCAATTTAGAAGAAATACGGGTCTCAAGTCTGAAGTAGGGGCACTTGGAAATCCGTTAGGAGCCGAAGGGGACAGATATTAAGGCACAAGGGTGTAAGAGGAATGGGTAGTGTGGTTCATGAGTAATATCCATGGAAAGACTTCCTGCAGTAAATGATATGCCTTCGTATCCCAAGCGACATATACCAAAGTACATATTTACACGAACTGAACTGTTTACCCCTGAAGCAGCCACGGCTCATGAACGCCCACTCTGCTCTCACTGGTAGTCAACATTTTCTGTACTGCACTTCCACAGAACTATTTTTACCTGAAGGAGGCAAATATGAAAATTAATCTTCAACATGCAGAGGACAGAGCTTTTCTTCAACAGGACCTGCAGAATAATAGCCTCTGCATAGAGAACTAGCCCAGGAGGCTCGGAACAGGGATTAGGGATATAGGAGACGAGGTCCCAAGTACAGTGGTAGGTCTCTGTAGCCTGCGTGGTGCTTCAGCTTTCCCTTTGAGGGAAGGATAGCTGCTCTGATTTCCATAGGGATGGTTCCACCTCTAATGCTGGGCACTTTCTGGTTGTGCTATCCCAGATACGAAGCTCCTCACTCACCCGTTGCAAGGAAGAAGGAGCATCTGTGCCTCTCATCTTTCACCAGAGCTTTATGCCTATAGTCAAGTGATTGACCCCTGTTATTAACATCCCTCCTTAGTAGTCCTGGCTGCTTTGACTGTCCTGCTGGGAAAAAGCCCACTTGGCTTCTGTTTACACAGCAGCTCCTGTCTTTGCCAAGTATAGCAGAGGGATGCCCTCAAATACCGTCAGTGCTGCCCACGGAGTTCTGAGAGGCAGCAAAGGTAACGAACAGTCTCTAATTTCATTCAGCTAATGCTGTGTTGCCTGCCTGAGGACTTGGGAAGACTACCCTGTGACATAAAGGGCAAGGAGTTTAATTTGTTATAATAGCAAGCATGCAGAAATTGATTACTCAAATTCTTCTCACTTAACAGGGAAAGCTTCCAACTACTTCTTTGAATTAATTATTCAAACTCTGCCAGTTGCCATGCCCTGCTGAAACAATTGGAAAGCAGGAACAATTGCTTCCTTCTGGGTCTCCTCATGGGTATTGTCCTTTTCAGAGATCCCTGTCCCGAACTGGGACCATTCAAACTCCCTTATCACTCAGTCTTTGTGGAGACTGTGCACTGATGAGTTTCTAATGCTGCAAGAACTGTGGTGTTTGTGCCTTTCTCATAAGCACAGAAGTAAACATTCTACAGATGTTGTTACAAAAATACAACTTTTTTCTGTTTGTTTGTAAAAGCAAATCTTGCAAAATCTAGATTCAGTACAAGTCTGTTGTTACTGTTTTTATTTTTAATCATGAAACTATTTACAGTAGAAATTTATGCAGGCCAGAACTATGGTACTACTGAGAACTTTCAACTGAATGCTCAGTGTGAAGTGAAAGGAATGTACAAAGTGTAACAGAACAGATGTGGGTGTAAACTTCTTGTCCAGGGCACGCCACTATCTGCCATCTCCCCACTCTCTTCTGCAGAGCTCGGTTTCTGCACCGTTTGCTTTCTCAACTCCTCGTCAGCGTTACAGCAGGAAACAGGAGCAGAAACCTTTCCTGCGTGCCGTGGGGTTGTGTAATGGAGCTTGACATTAGCTCTGTCATCAGGAGCAGCACTGTTCCCCCCGGCAGACACGGTGCCCAGGCAGCAGGGCTGCCCGTGTGGGGTAGCGAGGGGTGCTGGCCCCTGCTTTGCACAGCCTGTGTGTGCCCCTGGTGGGCAGCATCTGCTGCCAGAGCAGAATAGAGTGTGAATGTGCCATGTCAGCGCTGCTTGAGTTACCACTGAGGACCAGTATCAGGATTACCAAGCTCTTGTTGATAGCATCTCCTCTCCGCCCACTCGTTTTCCAGCGTGATTGACTGGTTTCAGGATCCCTCATGCTGCTCTCACCAGAGCTCCTGGGACCTGCTTTCACGTTTTCTCACAAGTCAGGAGCATCTTCCCTACAACAAGAGCCTTTTTGCCTCGTCAGGCAATCCTCAGGTTGATTACGTTAACGTTGTATTATTTGTGTGTGGTATTTTGCTGTTTGAAACGTTTGATTGCTTATCTGGGTAGCTTTTTTAATCAGAGTGGAGGTATAAGCCTTGCCATTTATTTGTGGTTTTGCCTTACCGACTCTTTTGTATTCTTTTCAAGTTAATGTTGGGGAGGACTGCCCCGTGTTTGATGGGTTGTTCGAGTTTTGTCAGCTCTCTGCCGGAGGCTCCGTTGGTAAGCTCACAAGTCGGATGTTCTTTCCTTTTTCTGTTAAGCAGATGCATGTAATGTAGGTCTGTTAGGAAATAAATTGTTGTAGGTGGTGGTGGGGAAGCCCTGGGAACCTATTTCTGATTTCCTTACTAATTAGATCCAGATTTTTTTCCCATGTGAGAGCTCAGGCCTTGCATATTGACAGGTCCCTCTACGTTTGTTAAGCATATCTTTGCTAGTCTGGGTTACTTCACTGAATATTCAGACCCTGGAAGTGGTGTAACAACATTACCAGCAATAGAGTTAAAACAAAACCACAGCAGCAACAGGGTTTAATAAAAAAATCAACATGAGATTTACAGAAAAAAAAAAAAAAAGTTGTAAAAACCTTGCTCTGGGCAGGCATAACCTGGAAAGGAAAGAAAAGAGTTACTTTATTTATTGTTTTTAACAATAAGCTACTGTCTCTGGACACGAGGGAAAAGAGAACCTGAAAGGTTTCAGCAAGCTCCCTGAAAGCTGTGAGGTTTCAAATGCTTTCACTGTTTTAAAGTACTTTGTTGCAGAAAGGCTGGTGTTGCGGAGCTGCGGGAACTGGTTAAAGCTTTGTGGCTGCTGCTCCCGCAGTGACATCTGCGAGTCCTGGTTTCCTGTAGCACAGTTCAGCAGTTCCTACAAGTACTGACTGCAGCACTTTTGGAATCAGCTCTATGCTCTCTGGTCCCACGACTGGAGATTCCACAGAATATGTGATTCATTTTGATCCTGGGAGACTTGCAAAATTTGCAGAAAGTTTATGAAGGGGCTGGAGGGAGAGGACTGCCGTTGCCTAAGTGCATGTTCAGGGAATGGCCGAAATATGTGATGGATAAAACCTTTCATGAAAATCCTTTGTTTAGGGCACTGAGAGATCTAGGCTGTCTTCAACTGTGACCCTGGCTGGGATGCTCTGGACTTGTTTGTGCAGATTTCATGCTCTGAGGCAAAAGTGTGATCAACAGTGTGTGCAGGGAAAACAGGCTGCGTTTCTCTTCCCTTGCCTTTCGTTAGTTTGTCGAGACATCCAGTGTTAAACCCCGTGCTTGGTGAAGGACCCAAACACACACAAAGGCAATGGTGTGATCGTGAGGTCTCTGCTGTGGGTCCTTTGCTCCCGTGCTAATATTTTGTAATTCTTCTCCCAACAGCCAGTGCCGTGAAGCTGAACAAGCAACAGACGGATATTGCTGTGAATTGGGCAGGAGGCCTTCACCACGCTAAAAAGTCGGAGGCTTCTGGCTTCTGTTATGTCAACGACATCGTCTTAGCTATCTTGGAGCTCCTGAAGTACGGGCAGTACTGTTTACCCCTTTTGTTTGTCTGTTCTGCTGCATTTCTTCTGAGTCCTCAGCACTTTCTTCCCAGTCTTCTCTTTTTGTTGCTTTTTTTTCAGCTGCATTTTCCTGGGAGGGCGTAATCAGCTATCTTTTGGGATATGGCACCCTCTCTCCCAAAGGGATGTGTCTAATGGTGACACTGTTCAGGAAGCAGAAGGCTCGGAGCACTCTGCAGTTGCTCTTAGGCCCTTCTTTCCACCATCCACCCTGGGAAGGAGGCACAGCTGTAATATGTGACAGCTTTTGGCTCAAGGCAAACCTCAGTGGGAGGCTTGGACATAAAAATGCAGTCTGTTGGCTGAGTCTGAATAAACTGAGTTGAATCTGCCTGCAAAGATCAATTGCAGCAGCAAAAGCCACTTTGTTTTCCTCTGTGGTTCTGTTCCACTGCTGACCAAGGCTGATGTCCGTTCTCCGCAGCTCTTTTCCTTGTAGACTCCGGAGAGGGAGCTGGCTGGTAGCCGTGCAGCCTGGGGATTAGCACCGAGCTCCTGCAGTTTTTGCTCTGAAGAAATGCAATATTTTGATTCTTTTCTGATCCTAGGTATCACCAGAGAGTGCTGTATATTGACATTGATATTCACCACGGAGATGGCGTGGAGGAAGCCTTTTATACCACAGACCGTGTCATGACCGTGTCCTTTCATAAGTACGGAGAATACTTCCCGGGAACAGGGGACCTACGGGTGAGAGCGAAGGCTTAGCAGAAAATTAACCTGAAATTTGGTCTTTTCCATGTTTGCTGTCATACTGATTTAGCTAAAATCACTCATCTCCTGGCTTTTCCTGCTCTTTCTGAGGGCAAAGGTGTACATGTGAGGCAGCAGGCTCAGCTCTCAGTGGGTGATCACAGCCTATATAATAATAAAACCAAGGGTTTGATGCCAGTCTCTTATCAGCCTCCTGGTGAGATTATGCACAGAAAAGTGGCTCTGAAGATGGCATTACTGGTCATCTGTAGCTACTTGCAAACCAAGCTTAGTCACACAAGCTTTTCGGTGAAAGTTTGTCGTGTTGGCATTTCCTCCTGTGAGTCAGTTCCGCAGGTTAATGAATTGTGATGTTGGCTGTGGCACTCTCTCAGGTAGGATACAGGTGTGGTTCACTTGGTGACTTCTGGCATTGCCAGGATGCTCAGGGGTGAAAGGTTCTTCACGTTTTTTATGCGCTTTTTAGTCGAGTTGTGTTTTTATGATCTAAATTATCTTGTCTTCCAGTTGTGAGTTGTGTTTTCTCAGCCCTGCCTGTTGTTTGGCCTTGATGATGTGAGCCTCCGTGCGGCCTGGCGTTCTGTCCCGGTGCAGCCACTCTGCACTATAAATGAAATTCTTAATTTTTTGTTTTTATAAAACACTTGGCTATGAGAGAAATAACGGAAACGTAAAAATATATGTATTAAAATAAAAATAGATTCCTTCAGTTACTAGACTGCATGATCAGCCCGAACTGGTGTTTTGGGCTGTGCATCCCTGCGGTGTATGGGTTGGAACTAGAATTTTGGCTGCCAGTTTTACTGCTGTGTAAGAGAGTGGCTTTTGCCAGCGAAATGCAAGCCTGTGTGCTCACAGCAGCATGAAAGTGGTGAGACAGTAGCAAATTTGTCTTCTCTGAGCTCTGAGGGCCACATGCACCTGCTTATGCCAAGCAAGCTGCTGTTGGAGTCAACTGACTCTTGCTGTCTTCTGCCAGGACAGTGAGAGCCTGAGCTTACGTTTGGATTATGCTGATGGAATCCCAGACCTCCATTCCTAATTTGAGGCACAATTTATGTGTTGCAGTTGGTTCTCTGGTGACTTGTGGTCTCTCCTGTCTTTCGCTCTAACAGGACATTGGTGCAGGCAAAGGCAAGTACTACGCTGTCAACTACCCGCTCCGGGACGGGATTGATGATGAGTCCTATGAAGCGATATTCAAGCCGGTAAGTGGCGATGTCTTTGCTGAGCGATTCCTTGTGGGTCATGCTTTGTCACTGGGGGGCTCAGGGAACCATTCTTTGTGGAGATTCATTCAGTCTCCTGTGATAAGATTCTTCGGGGGCTGTATTCCTCCCTAACAATTGCAGCCTGTGGTCAGCAAGTTTATCTTTGTAAGAGCCTCAGTGTTACCAGTATAGGGGGTTCGGCAGCTGTGGGAACACTGGGGATGTCTTCATGTCACTTGCTGACATGGCCGTTACTGTGACACTGTGCTGTGGAGAGTGTGTAACAACGGGTTTCTTGTTTAGGTGATATCTAAAGTGATGGAGACGTTCCAGCCTAGCGCAGTTGTCTTGCAGTGCGGGTCAGACTCTCTGTCAGGAGACAGGCTGGGTTGTTTTAATCTGACCATCAAAGGTAAGAGTACCATGCAGTGCCAGTCTTGAACTGGCATAACTGGTGTAATCAGATTTAATTGAAAAGTTTGTTCTTCTTACGCCATGAGGCTATGACCTTTTCCTCCACTGCTTTTGCTGCAGGTCATGCCAAGTGTGTGGAGTTTGTAAAAAGTTTTAATTTGCCTATGCTGATGCTGGGAGGAGGCGGCTATACGATCCGCAACGTGGCTAGATGCTGGACCTATGAGACTGCTGTGGCTCTGGACACTGAAATTCCCAATGGTAATTCTCCCTGGGAGCCTTTGAAGCAAGCCTAAGGGACAATGATGGTCTAGAAACAGAGCTCAGGGAGATGATGGTGCTGTGGGAGAGGCAGCAACCCTGAGATGTTTCATTACCTCTTGATTGTTACTGTGGAAGAGCTTTTGGATGCCCTGATTTGCAGTAGCTGTTCTTCTTTGCTTTCTAGTGCTGTAGCTCTCCCCTCCAGCAAAGAATACCCAGCATCCTTGCTGTCCTACTTAAATGAGATGATCTACTGAAAAGTTTTGTGTGCACTGATAGCGTTTAACTGCCAAGTAAGCTTTGACTGCACTGTTGCTAAGTTGTCTGCTTTGATCTGAGTTTGGGCTAGGAGAGCTTCGGCTCCTGTGCCTGGGTAAATGCTTTCTGTAGAAATACAGTGTGTTTGTGGCATTTTTGTCACCAGTCCAGTGGTAATTTGGTGTTTATTCCTTTTTAACTTCTCTGCAGAACTGCCATATAATGACTATTTTGAGTACTTTGGACCAGACTTTAAGCTCCACATCAGTCCCTCGAACATGACTAACCAGAATACCAATGAGTATCTCGAGAAGATCAAGTAAGTGTTTGCTCTTCTTCACGAGACTGACACCTTCTTCCAGGGGCTTCAAAGCCCGTGGTGGCATCTTGCTGACGGAGATGTTCTTTTCCTGGCTGGCTCTAGGCAACGTCTCTTCGAGAACCTGCGCATGCTGCCTCATGCCCCTGGCGTTCAGATGCAACCAATTCCTGAGGATGCTGTTCAGGAAGACAGTGGAGATGAAGAGGAAGAAGATCCTGAGAAACGGATTTCAAGTATGTGCTTGTCTCCGGCATAGTTGTATTGCCCGGCTGGGAAGCGTACTGCTCAGAGCCTGTGGGTGCAAAACTGGACAGGATCAGTTAGCTGGAGAAGTGTGTGGGCTCTGAACTGGGTTGCTTTAATAAAGAGAGAAGGATGTATGATTTAGATATGTCTCAATTCTGGAGTCCTCTGGTTTGTATCTGTTCCCACCTTTCTGATTGGTTTTGTAAGGTAAAGCACTGATGCCAAGCACTGTGGGGCTGATAGATTTCTTTTCCCTTGGAGAAATCACACTTTTGCCAGATGATTTCCGTAATGGGAGAACCTAGGCTCTAATGTGAGAATTTAAACAGTTCCTGTGGTGTAGGTGCTATGACAGAATACATTCTGGGAGACTGTCAGGTTTGTTCCCAGAAGTTGTCTTCCACAGTGAAAATGCCAGTTTATATCCAGATTGGCTGATGGCCTTTAGATCTGGCAGACAGATTTTCTCAGTGTGAGGCTGGTTAACCTGCTTATGCTGTCAAGTCTAGACATCACACTGTACCTAATCCAAGTTGTACATGTGATCCTGGATCTGAGGCGTGAGCGGTTAGGAGCGGTGAGTTAAAAGATACAGCAGGTAGAAAGAGAAAACGTTTTTATCATGGCCTGATTCTGACTTATGTAGGCTTGTTAGTTCATTCCAGTGTGTAGATGGACTGGGAGAAGTTAGTGCTTGGTGTCTCCTGGCTTCTGAATCTGCTGAAACAACCCCTTGTCCTCTTTGCACTCAGTCCGCAATTCCGATAAGAGAATATCCTGTGATGAAGAATTCTCCGACTCTGAAGATGAAGGGGAAGGAGGGCGCAAAAATGTTGCCAACTTCAAGAAAGCTAAGCGTGTGAAAACAGAAGAGGAAAAGGAGGAAGAGGAGAAGAAAGGTAAGCATGAGAGCTAGGACTATAGAAGCCCTCCCAGCTCTGTGGAACTTTGCCTGGCATGTACTTTCCTACTGCACTACTGTGTGTCTATTTTTTTTTTCCCCGCTAGATGAGAAAGAAGAGGAAAAAGCAAAAGAGGAGAAAGCAGAACCCAAAGGGTGAGCCCTGTCTCCTGGCGTGGCGGTCAAATGGCTGTGCCTGTACTTCCTTGTGTATCTACCCATGCCCCCAGTGGGATGTTGCACAACTTGAGGGGTTGGAGGAGGGATGTGGTGGCCTGGGTGGCTTCGTCACGGGCTCGTAAGAGGAAGAAGTTGGCGGGCACAGAACGGCACGCCTGAGAAAGCGCCGTGCGAGCAGAGCCCTCGCTGAAAAGGGCTTAGAAGTACTGTGCCTTCGTTCATGTGTTAAGTGTTTTTGATGGAGGTGGGCCACATAAGCACCATTTTTAAGGCCTTGTCACTAAAGCTTGAGCACAGCCCAGGTTGCTCGTTTAAACCAAATTCTTCACCGCTTTCTTCCGCAGGGTGAAGGAAGAGACGAAATCCACCTAAGATGGCTGCAGCTGGACAGCACCTGTCAGCGTGTAGTTGTCATAGGTTAGCTTCTCTGGTTGCCTCCCATTCCACAGGATTTATATTTTATATATGTTTCTGTATATATTTCTATATAAATATATAAATGACTTGAGAACTGTAAATTATTCCTTGCTGCACTCCGCTGGGAGCAGACAGGGAGGATTCTGCGGAGTAGACAGACCTGCACTGCCCAGATTTGGTGACTGGGAAGTTTCACTCTTGCCTTCCACTGCCTCCTTAGTGTGTCTTTAACAACATCACCTCCTTTCTTTACTCTCTCCTCTGAAGTAACCACCCTTGGAAAAGAATAATTTAAGTAGAAGTAGTGTCTGCATTTCAGGTTAGGTGGAAAGATGGCCATGAATACTTTTTTTCTTTTTTTTTTTCCTTTTTTTTTTTTTTTTTTTGTGGGAGAATATGAGTTCCCAAATGAAGCCTGTGAGAGACTGACTATTCCTTTGGTCTTCAGTTTGATTCCACCGTGGCAAGTAACTGCAAGCTGGTACCACTTCTCAGGGTCAAATAGTGCAGTTCTTGAATAGAGTTGGCTACCTCCCTGCAGCAAACTTGTGGAAAGAGATGAAGCAGCTTAAAAGCAATCTGAAAGGCTCGTTAGTGAATCAGCCCAAGAGCCCTGCAGGTGCAGATCTGGAAAATGCAAAATGGAAATCACCCTAATGTGGTGGTTAACGTTTTCCAAGATCTTGCAGATCCAGTTAGTGTGCAGCATTATGCATCTCGAGTAAGAGAAGGGATGAAATTTTTTTACCTTTTTTTCTATACCTATGCCCCTTTTTGGAGGGGAAAAGTGAGTTACTGCCCATTTGGCTGCCTGCTTTGCTTTTCCTGCTTGTTCTGCCCTCAGCTATCTGTGCCCTCATGGGCTTTCTCAGTACGGATCCGTGTCCTAGGCTGAAACCACTGCAGGAATTCCCAGCGCATCCAAAGGCCAGACCGAACAGAGCCTGGCTGAAACCTCCTGTCAACGTGTGTCACTCGCTGAAAAACTCTGCTCTGAAGCGAAGTACAAATGTTTTCAGTTTGAAGCTTTCCTCTCTCCTGCTCTCAAGGCCAGTAAATACGGAGAACCTTTTCATCAGCCCTCCGAGCTGTTATCTTTATAAGGGAACAGCAGATGGGGCTCTGTACGTTTTTATAACTACTCCTCTTCCTACTCCCACTCATTATCTCACACCCAAAAGTCTTTTGTGGCTAGAACTGGCCTTTCTCTTGCATCTTGTTTTGTACAGCTGATGGTTGGATGAGCCTTTGGTGAAATGCTTTGCAGAAGTGTTGCAGGCAGTTTTGACTCGCTGCTCTCCTTTCTCAGGGGGATTCCTCTGTCCATAAGAGGATCTGTACCTCCCGCGGAGCGCTGCCCATGGTTTCAACTCTAATAATGCTGCTAACTTAACACAGGTTATTTTTAAAATGTTTTATTTTTTTAAATACTTTTTTTCCCTTTTCCACCGTGAGTTTTTTAGTCTCTTTGGATCTGAGTGACGTGTCACTCCCGCTCTTCAGTGTTTGTATGTGAAGCGAGAGGAATCAGTGTATCTTTGTGTCTGGGGGGGGAAATATATTGTGGTTTTTTAAAGATGCTTTTATTTTGAATTTTGAGAATCTTTGTAATAAAACTGGTACATTTCTATGGTTGGTGTGAGTTTGTACTGCTTTCTGCTGAGAGGAGACACACTGTTAGAGTAGGAGTTCAGTTTGTTTTCAGAGTAATTGCTGGAAAATGCTGCAGTACCTTGGTCATGATCACGGTGTGTAGGTCTCAACAACAAAAAATGATAGCTGTAGTAAGGCTTTGGAAAGAAAGGCAAGGTGAGGCGTGATTACTTCCCCTCTTTTCAAGAAGGGGGCTAGATGTGTTGGTGCAAATGCAGCCACCAAAGTGGTTTTTTTGGAACATTCTCTGGGCTGCATATGACAGATTGATTTAGTTTCTTTTGTAGATATTTGTTCTTTTTTTTTACCTCCTCTGTTTTGTAAAGCAGCCTTGAAATTCCCCTCATGACCCTTCTCTCCAGAAGGGGTAAGTCAAAATACTGTGGGTTTTGTTTACTCGAGTCTTTTACTAAAGGTCACTGAGGCAGTTCTGCCTCTTTCCTAAATTACAGCTGGGTTCCCATCCAGCAGCATTGCTGATGCTAATTGGGTTTGTAATTTGTTTGGAGCTACAGTACTTCACGTGGCTGACTCTTGCTCTGAAAGCAATGTTCATCTAGAAAAGGAATAATAAGTTATGGGAAGAGAGTATTTTTTGGATGAACTTAAGTGTTTTCTATCTGGTATTCCAGCGAAAAAATTTTCTTTAATATAATTAGGAGCAGATTAACTCTGCAACTGAGTGGTGATCACAGCTGAAATGGACACAAAAGGTTCATAAGCCAAATCTGCTGTTTATGTTGCAGTTAAGAAAAGCTTTGCACGGCACAGTTGACCTTAATTGCTGCAATAATACTCTGGGAAACTTAGTTATCCTTTTCACCACAGCACATAATTAAAATCCTCTTGTCCTTGAACAAAAACAACTGTACGATTCACGCTACCCCTGCCAGATCACGCATGCCAATGTGCAACTGCAGTCCTTCTCCCTTCCAGTGTTTCTTAAAATGGCTGCCACGATGCCGCGCGGCAGCTCGGCTCCGCGGCGGATGCACAGAGCCCCGCATCCCGGCGGGGCACGACGCAGCTGCGTCCCGCCTGGCAGGCAGCGAGCACGCTTAGAAATAATTTGCAGACCACAGTGCCTACATCTAAAATACCTTTTTTTTTTTTTTCCCCCCCAAAAATGAATAGGGATTAATATTGTGCTGCATTTGGGAGCTGGCCCCTTGCTTTAGCTTCCTGCTGTTGCTGGGAGGATGTGCTACATCAAACTAAGAGTTCTGGCCATTTCCACCTACCTCAAGGGCCACAGAAGAGCAGTGACAGTCCTTGCCCCAGGCCCTACCTTGCCAGGGTGCTGCCAGTTGGGTAAACGATGGTCTCCTGTTTTTCTCTGTTGTCTTTGCCAGCCGGAACAGCAGGGGCAGGTGATTAGATGGGAATTAGGAGCAGGCCATTAAATGGAGGGGCTGAGCGCTGCTGCTGCAGCCCTGGAGCTCTGAGCTGCTCCTTCCTTCTGCTGCATGCCTGGCTCGGGGAAGAATCACCTCTGTCCTTGTGCAGGTGGCAGGAGAAGTGGGAGAGGCACCCACTGTGTTTTCATTTTCTCTTGGAAAGTAAATATTTGCTCTCAGTTCATAGTTCTTGTGCTCTAGCATGTCTTTTCAGGAAAGAGGAGCCAATCCTATTCTAAAGCCACTAAAAAAATTATTTAAAATTAAAGAAACCAAGCTTAAAATGGGAATTTCACCCAGTAGCCCTCCTGGGCCCCTTCTTAGGGGGAAATGCTTTTTTTTTTTTTTTTTTTCCTTCTCCCCCACCAGGAAAACATGGGTTAGATCTCTAAGAAAGCAGGTAGCGAGCAGCCAGCTGAACAGCGCTCCGAAGGTAGCGCCAAGAGGTTGTGTGAGAAAGTCCTTTGTGGCTGGAGCTCTACATCTGCTGCAAGTCAATTAACCACGAGCAGAGCCAGGGCTGGAGTGATTAAATGCAGCAGCTGTTGAACTAAATAAGCAACTGCTATCTTCCCTGGCCCTTGTCTGGCATCCGGGACAAGAAGGACTCAAGCTCACCCATAAAGGGGTCACCATTTATTCCTTTCAAATGTTACAAGAAAGCCCATACAGCTTTTTTTTTTTTTTTTTTTTAGAAGTTAGAAAATTGCAAATCAAGTGTTTTGGCCATTAAAAAATTATTTACAGAGGAAACAATGTTGCTTCACATTATACAGCTGGCAGGCCCCCTCCCTCCACCCCACACCCTAAAAGTTATCCCTTAGAAGCAGAATTAAACACAGCGGACTTACAAGCTTTATGGATTTAAGCCAATAGTAAGACATTATAAAAAACTAACCAGATTAGCTTTTAAACCATTGATTTCTATAAAAAGCACAAAATACTTTAAATGAAGTCAGAACCAGGAATGTAAACTGAGAAAAAAGAATCTGTTGAACAGTCACTGGCTCGCTGGGCTTCGAAGGCTGCCGGGGGGAGAGGGGGGACAGTCAGGAGGCCAGCAGAGATACCAGAGCGGGGTGGGAGATCTGGGCTCTTACAAACTGTAAATTCCAGTTATGTCCAGGATCATCTTCCTCCACAGTTTTAAAGGATCCAGGTAAAACTACTCCAAGTTGTGGTGGCAGTGGTGGGAATCCAAACCAGCTTTCTCTAACAGGGGAGGGGGAAGAAATAACTCAGGAGGGGGTTTGGTTTTAGAAAGCGTTGTCAGTTCTAGGTGGGACGGGGAGGCGTGTGGGCCAGGCAGCGAGTCCGTGGTGTTACCGGGATGGAGAGGATGGCGTAAGAGTCTTAAGTTGGGATGATGCCAAGTGGGATCTACTCTTCCTTCTGCTCCGCCGCCGGAGCTGTTGTAGGCTCCGGCCCCGCAGGTTTTGAGGGCTCCTCCGGTTTGGCTGTATCCCCGTGGCTTTCCTCCGGCTGCTGCTTCTCTTCCTCCTTGCTTCCCCCAGCTTCTGCATCCTCCTTCTTGGGCTCAGCTCCCTGCTGCCCATCCGCAGCCGGGCTGCTCTCCCCGGGGCTGCCCTGCTCCTCCGCCACCCCCTCCTCGGGGGGAGCCGAGGGCTCCGTCCCACCGGCCGAGCAAGTGGGGTTCTCCTCTCCCTTGGCCTCCGCCTTGCCTTGGTCCTCCGTGGGAGAGGACCCAGAGGAGTCCTCGGCTTCTTTTTGTTCTTCCTAAACGAGATCCCGCTCAGCTTGAAGGATTTCTTGAACGAGAACTTCTTCTTCTTCTTGGGGGTCTCCTTGGGGGCCGTGGCCCCTTCGGGTTTAGCATCCCCCCCCTCGGCGGGGGGAGCGGGCTCGATGGCGTCCCCGCCACCCACCTCGCCCTTGCTCTCCTCCTTGAGGGGTTCAGCCGAGCCGTTCCCGTTCGGGGGTGCCGCCTCGCCGCCCACCTTGGGTGTCATGTCCCCGTTGAGCCTCACATGGCCGTTCTCCTGCGGGGGGGGAGCGGAGCACCGCGTTAGGCACAGCCGGGACCCGGCACCCCCTCCCCGAAGCCCCGCACCCGGCTAGGGAAAGGGGGTGCACCGGGCATGAGTGAGGGGGTGCACCGGGGGGGTGGGGGGGGTGGGGACTCAGTGAGGTGCCACCGGGCGGCGCCCGCGCTCCACGCCCGGTGCCGGGGCGAGGCGGCGGATCGGGTCCCCGCCCGATGCCGGGAGGGAGCCCGGGGCGCGGCGCGGGCGGTGCCGCATCGCTCGGTGCCCGCCGGGCAAGAGGGTCCCCCCGGACCGCCGCCGCCCCTTCCCCGCCAAGCGGCGGCCGCCCGTCGTCGTCGCCGCCGCCGCCTTTGTCCGCCCGCCCGCCCCGACGAGGCGCACGGCGCGGCTGCCCCGGTGCCCCCCCGGTACCTACCTGCCCGTTGGCCTTGGCGGGCTCGGTGGCGGCGGCGTGGCCGGCCGGTGGGACGCTGCCCTCCGCCTTGGCCGCCTTGGAGCCCTGGCTGCCCATGGTGCGGCACGTCGGGCGGACCCCGCCGCGGCGGCTGCGCTCGGCGGGCGAGCGGCGCCGAGAAGGAGTGGGCAGAGCCCCCCGCCGCCCCGGTAATAAGGCGAGGGGCGGGGGGCGGGCCGCCGCCGAGCCCGCCCCAAGGGCGGGGGACGGGGATGGAGCCACCGCCCCGACGGGGACGGGGGTTACTGGCGACCGCCGTTCCCCTTCCCCCGTTGTGAGCCCCCGGCGGCCGGGGCAGCCCCGGTCGGGGCGAGGCCAAGCTGCGGGGAGGCGGTGGGGAAGGGGAGCGGGGTGCTGCTCCCCCCAGCCCCCTCAGCCCTGGGGTACCTCTGCCCCCAGCCCTGTCACCCATCGGGTGCTGCTCACCCCCACCCCACTCACCCCTGAGAGGTTCCCACGGTGCCACTCGTCCCCAGCCCCATCACCCCGGGATGGTGTTATGGTGCAGTTTGCTTCAGTCCCGTCGCCCCAGGGTACCGCTCACCCCAACCCCATCACCCCCCGGAGGGCCCTGCTGTGGCAGAGAGGTTGTGCCACGGGTTGCACACCGGTTTCCCGCCTCGCTGGGCTCCCTGGCTCGCAGACCAGTAGGTTTTTTGCCCTCTGGGTCTTCCTCCTCTCTGCTTTCCCGGAAAGAGGGAGCTGAGGAGAAAAGAAAATGAGACTAAACCAAGCTGGACGCTAATGCTGGCAAGGGGCCCGCAGCTTTCCAGTGCTGCCAAGGCCACTGGCCACAGCACAGAGCCAGCAGTGGCCATGGGGGGCTTGCTCCTGGGGCCTCTCTTGGCATCCCGGCACAGCCGATACCACTGGAGGCTCCCAAAATCAAGGTCCTTTTGTGCCAGTTGAAGCCAGGAGCGTTCCCTGGCCAGCCTGCACCATGCCGGCGGCTGCAGCGAGCCACGCTCCGAAGCACCGTGCCCTGAGCCCCGTGGCCACAGCGACTTCCAGGCACCCTGCTCCTTCCAAACCTGCCCCAGAGCCGCAGCGGGCAGGCAGGACCACCCAGCACCCAGCTGCACCGCAGAGCCCGCACAGGATCAAGGCCAGTGTCTCCGAGGGGAAAACAATGTGCCGCTGTGCGCGCTCCGCCAACAAGGTCATGTTTTGTCTCTGTCCTCCCTCCCCCCCCTCGGCACACAGCATCGCACCCCCGTTAGAGCGAAATTTCTCGGTTAATTAAAACAGGCGGCATCTTCCTTATTGACTTTTGGTTGCCAGTTGATAAAGCTTTTGAGCGGCTGCTGGGCTGCTGGGCTGTCCGCCCGCGCCTTCGGCCGACTGGGATACTGGGAGTTGCCCGAGCGGCCGTCGGGGCTGCAGAGGGGCTGTGGAGGATGCACCCGCTCTAAAAACACGTGCTTTTCAGAGCGCAGCGAGGCTGTTGGCTTTGGGAAGACGAACAATCCGAGCGAGTGTGTCACGTTAGTCAGGAAACACGCTCAGTCTCCTGCCCCTTGTTCCCGAGTGTGAGCTCCAGCCCAGTGTCTCCAGCCGTTACTGCTGGGGAGCAAAACCTGACAGAGCCACGGCCAGCGAGCCCTTCCCTCTGCCCCAGTAGCCACCCCGCCTCGGGCAGTGTCTGTGCCAGCCGGGCACTTTTCTTCCCACCTTCTGGGAGTGATTTTTCTGTCTTTTTACTGAGATTCCTTTTGTCCTGACTCTTCTCTGCAGGGATGCAGAGAGTTCTCATGCTGCTGTCCCATCCCATCCCATCCCATCCCATCCCGTCCCGTCCCGTCCCGTCCCGTCCCGTCCCATCCCATCCCATCCCATCCCGCCATGCTGCCCCACCACTGCAGCAAAAGCACATTTTGGCTGTGCCAGGCAAGCCCGAGTGAGCACCAGCTTTCAGCACCCATCTGAGACCATCCATCCACATAACAGCCCCATCCTGCACCTGAGCCACGGAGGGAGGACCCGCTAAGGTGAGCAGCACCCGCAACCCACCACCCACCTGCCCCATCCCTGCTGTGGTACCGTGAGCTGGGAGGGGGCTCTGGGGGTGCAGCCTTTGGGGTGAAGGTGGCAGCCCTGGTGCAGCTTTGCCTGTCTGTCGGGTTGGGGGTGTGAACGTGTACCTGGTGCTGTGGAACAGGCGTCTTGGAAAGATGTTTTCTGCAGCGATGGGATGGAAGGGTGGCCGGGCTTGGTTATTTGGGAGGGGGTTTATCAGGGTGGGGTGGGGGCCAGGGCTGGCAGGGTGCCTCTGTGCCGCTGACTGGGCTGGGGTTGCTCAGCTCAGCCCCCCTCACCCCCCGCGCAAAGCCCAGGTCTCTTCCACGTTTTGCTGGAGGGGAGAAAGCGCTTTACACCCCGCTGCTCCCCTGCCGGAGCGATGGGCAGGCAGTGCCGGAGTGATGGGAGGCGGATGTGATGTCTCTGAAGGGCAAACTTTAGCATGATTAGACAGGTCAAGATGCAGACGTGCTCTGGAGGGGGGGGGACAGCCCCCCGTCACCATCAGAAGCGATGCAGGAAACCTGGCAAGCGGTTTTCTAGCGGCTTTCATCTCCGAGGAATCCCCAGTTGCCACGTCTCTCTTGATCCCAGCTTTTCTTGAAAACCCTCTCCTGCAGCGCTGCGTAAGGGATGTGTATATAAATAGCCGCGTTCCCCTGTGCATTCCCGAGCGTGCCTCCTCTTCCAAGGGCCTGGCTCCGCTGCGGATGTCTGTCCTGCCCGCGCTGGTGGCAGCAGCACCAGCAGGGCTCAGCTGGCTCCAGAGCGGTGCTTGGTGTGACCACTGCTGGTGGTACTGGAGCCCCGCTGCTCCGTGGGGTGAGCGTGGGTCCCCCCTGGACAGACCCACGGCCGGTTTTCCCAGCTCTCAAGCTGGGAAGAGGCTGTTCACCTCTTCTGCGTGTCGTGGGGGGTGTTGGTGGCACCGAGCAGACGGTGCTGCCGCGCAGACGCCGGGGCAGGTGTGGTTACACTGGGAGAGCGGGTGGAGGGCTGAAGCTGGCTGCTGTGCACGGCGGAGGGTTTCCAGCATAAACCAAACACCAGCTCAAACCCTCCCAGTGCGACCACCAGCCCCACTTGCCATGGGTCCCATCCCTCCACCGCTGCCTCGGCCGCGGGTCGGGCTCCTCCATCCCCAGACGTTGGGCAGGGAACCGGAGCGGGGCAGGGGATGCTCTGGCTCCGCACAGGCTCTCCGCTGGCTCCCGGGGCTTTGGGTGATGGGGAAGCGAGGGGGATTTGCAGGGTGCAGGCAGACGGGCAGATTATGGGGCTGTCTGCTCCTCTAGCAGATGGACAGGCAGACAAATCTGTCTGCCTCTCCGCGCGCTGCTCCTGCCTAAAAGGCCTCGGGGACGCAAGATCTTGGTGGATGTTATTTTCCACTTTCCAGACCTACTTAAACTGCGTGCTGATTATTAATTTATTAGGTGTGAAGCACTGACAGGCTGCAAGGCAGAGCAGCAAGCGCAGCCCCCGCTCCGGGGGGTTGGAGTGGGGCAGGAGGGTGCAGTCCCCAGCCCCTCGCCCTACCCCTGCCACTCGCCGTATTCCCCCAGCCCTTAACGAAGTATTAATGTAATTATTTATTCATGTATCTCGAGCCATTCACAAGCCTCTGATCATCTGCTCGAGGATTTTAGCCGAGTTAGTGGGGGCCCAGCCAGGGCAACCAACAGCGCTGGGAATAAAGCAGAGGGATTTCCATATTGATTTATAAATAGCAAAGGAATTAGCTAATTAGATCTCTCCAGGGAGAGAATTCCGGCAGGGAGAGTGCGAGGCCGGGCTGTGCCGTACGCAGGGATGGATGGTAATGGCTCCTACTGCTGTGGCAGCGCCAGCGCGGGAATGGCCCTTGCAAACAGCCCTTGGCTGGGAATAGTGGCCATGGATCAGGGTCTGGGGTCTGTCTCTGCCACGCTGCCCGTGCTGCCGTGTCCACCAGTCATGCCCGCCCGTGGGTTGGCTTTCCCGGGCCCTGCGATGTGGCTCCAGGACGTGGCCACCCGCCCAGTCCCCAGGGCAAGTGGTGCGGGAGGGATGGGGTGAAGGGGCTGGGGGACATCGCGGGTGCCGAGCGGGGCCGTCATTGGCTGCAGAAGGGAAATCTGCCAGGCTTTGTGCTGGGGGATTTCTGGGGGAAGGAGGGCTGGCTGGGGCCGGGCAGGCAGGAGGAAGAGCGGGGCCGCGCGGTAGCCAAGGGGGTCTTTCCAGTCCGTCACCCAAGCAGAAACTGGTGGCTGCCAAACCTGCTCGTGGCCGTGCCGTCACTGGGGCTGGCTGCCGAGTCAGTGCCGAGAGACCCTCTGACGTTTGCACCGGGAAAAAGCATCCCTGACTCAAGGAAGGGTCTGCACGGGATTTTGCCGGGGGTCTCCCTGCCGCCCACGCAGAGCCAGTGCCACAAGTGGCGTCCCCGAATCCTTCCTGCCCTGGGAAAGGTTCCAGCCTGGGAGGCTGCGGCGAGGCGCTGACTTCCCATAGAAACACATAAAAGGGCCCGTTCTTGTGTTTGCCAGAGCCCCGTCATTTTGGGTTGTGAAGATCCCATGGCAACCGGCACCTTGTGTAACTGCCGTTGCTATTTCGGGGCTTGCTTTTCAGTCCGGTAACATCCTCCTCGCATCCCACTGCCCTGCATGGAGGGCAGGATCGGCCTCCCTCGCCCACCCCAGGACTATCTCCCCCCGTCACCCCCTTCCCTGCTCACGCTGGGATGGCTGAGAGCAGAGGTTGGCAGCTGTGAGTCATGGCGAAGGAAGGAGAGACAATCCCCTTGGTCTCTTATCTCATCTGCCTTTCTTTTTGGCCAAGAGCTGGAGCATTTGCAAACAAAGCTGAGCCCTCTAACCCCCAACCCTCCAGCCTCATCACTGGGGTGGTGGGGTGGGCTGGGCCAGGATCCCCAGCCCCGCTTCGCCCCGGGGTGGGGACGGTGGTGGGACATGAGGGGTCCTGGGTGCCTCCCCGCGGGGACGATCCTGGGGGAATTTCTGCACGGTGGGGATCAACACCCCACGGGGAGCCCCCGCATCGCCTTTTCCTGGAGAACAGGAACCCGCCGCGACGCCCTCGCCCAGGCGGGATGCTCGTCCCACGCGCCTTATCTCCCGTATCCCCGCCGTAGGCTGCGTTTCGGCGCTGATAAAGGGCTCCCTGACCCTGAGCAAGCCGTGCGCTGCCGGTTCGGTGGCATCACGAGGGCAGGACGGCTGCTGGCGAGTGTCCGGAGAGAAAAAGGGGCAGCGGAGACAGGAGCACACCGGGGTCTGCTCGCTCCCACCCCAGCTGGGGCTGCTGGCAGCATCCCCCGGCCGGGGGCCGAGCGGGGAGCGTGCTTCAGAGCCTCCTTCCTCGTTAGAAGGGAAGTTTATAATGGAAACAAAAGCGATGCTCAGTCCAAGTGAAGCTTTTCCCGTCCCGTTTCCTCTGGAGCTGCCACGGGAGCGTGCCCGCACGCCACGCGATGGGAAAGCATCCCGGGGGGTCTCGGGCACTCGCTGGACCCGTGTCCACCCTTGCCATGGGGAACACAGCTGCGGTGGTGGCCTGGATACGGGGTGCTGCCCTTCCCGTGGTTGTTCCCAAGATGGGCTCCGCTCTCTCCATCCCTGGGGTCACCTGTGCCCTGTCCTGGTGATGTGCCCTTGGCTATGGCAAACGGGCAGCCCCACATCTCTGCCACCAGCCCAGTGCGGTGACCCCTTTCGCCCGAGCCCCTGGGGCCACCAGGTGGCCCCAGGGGCTCGGGCGAAAGGGGTCACCGCATCAAAGGACAGCGGGTGCGACTGGACCCGGGACAGGAAAGTGGTGCTGGGATGCTTTGGAGCAGCGGTCCCTCGTCCGGGGGAGCAGCCGGGGATGTATGGGCCTCTTTCTCCCTGGAAGTCAATGTGTCTTTTTGTTGCACTGCTGGGTTTTGATGCCTTCGAGCAGGGGACAGACAATACGTGGCATTGTTCCCTTTCAGCAACATCTGACGGGCGCAGGCAGAGAGGGGCCAGTGTGTGCGGAGGGGGAGGACGGCCGTGGGGGGAAGGGATGGGGATGGGTGGACAGACAGACACGGGGATGGACACTCAGGCTGCTGGATGAAGGGCTGGAGGGATGGGGGGTTGAACCCGAGGGGTGCCGGGGCTGGGGAGAGGGATGTGGGAGATGGTGGGGGGCTGGTATCTTTTGGTACCCAACCAGCCTGGAAAAACAGCCCTGAGGGATGCAAATCTCCAGTCCTGCTTGTCTTAACGGACTAATTAACGTTAAAGCCTCATTAGGAACCTGTAAGTGTCAATACCATTCACCTCTTCCTTGCTGCTCCCTCTGCCAGAAGAATCCGACTGCTTTGCCGGGGCCGTGCAGCCAGGGGGTACCTGGAGTGCTCCCGTAAATCCTGGGGTGCCTGGAAAACTCTTTCCCCGAAATCCCGCACAGGTGGGATGGGGCAGGGGCTCGATCCCCACCGGGGTGGGCTGCAAGGGGGGAGCCGGGAGCGGAGCTCGGCGGGGGAATGACGGCAGCACTGGGATTGTCTGCAACTTTCCATCAGAAATCCCCTCCCTCCCTTATCCCCGGCTGTCCCCGGCCTGGATTGCTTAATCGCCAGGAACAGAATTCCCCTCCGCCTCAGAGCAAAACCGAAAGTGTCCCCAGGGCCACCGCAGCTGTGGGCAGGGCTGGGTGGGAGCTTGAGGGCCAGCAGAGCCCAGAGACCCTGGCGATGGGCTCCAGGGGGTCTGCTGGCTGCTCTGTGCCCCAGCCTGGTGCTAAGATTTTGGGGAGCACTGTGCCTCCCAGGCATCGCAGCCTGGAGCCAGTGGGATATGCTGGTGGGGGGCACGGGGGGGTTTCGCACCCACCGGAGGCAGGTGCCACATTCTGACCCCCTCCTTCCCTGGGCTTGCCCAGCGCTGGCAAACCTCTTGCACAGCTTTTGGGGTTGGGGGAACGTGGTGGGCCCTTGCCGTGATGGACCCCAGCCCACGGTGGATGGGGTCTGCAGCCCCTCTGCGGGGGGGGACGGGCACCCCCCAGCCACCCCCCTGCTCTCCCGCAGTGGCACTTGCTCTTGGCAAAGGTCCCAGGAGGGGACAGCAGCCAGTTACGGGCTCGGTGGGGACCTGTTTGGTGGGGGGGTGGCGGGGTGGCCTCCCCGCCCCCACGGCTCGGCAGGCTGCAGCGGCAGATGCATTTCGCCCAGACTTGCATGGCCGTAGCCATGGCAACGGCTGCGCGGCGGCAGGATGCCGGGGGGCTGCGGGCGCAGGGCTGCGCGGCGACGCGGTGCTGCATCGCTGCCGTCGCACCCCACAGCTTGGCTTCACCCCAGCTCCAGGGTCACCCCAGGGTTGGCTTCACCCCAGCTGTGGGTTCACCCCAGGGCTGGCTTCACCCCGTCCCTAGCAGCTACGACAGGGCATATCCAGGTCCGTGGCACGCCGGCACGTGCGTGCTACTTTGCACACGTGTGTGCAAGAGTGGACACGGGCACCGGGGCGGCTGCACCGATGCGCACGTTCTGCCTGGGGTGATGGTGCTCAGGGAGAGGCTGGGCAGGGTGGGAATGGAGCCTCTCACCCCTTTATCGGGGCTGGGCTGCCATAAAGCCGGGCTGTTTGCATCGGCGCGGCCGCGCTGCCGCTGCCCTCCCAGGTCCGCTTTGTCTCCGCGTTAACTTTTAACCGCGGTGGCTTTTCCTCTCCGCCACCAGTGCCGCACCCTGCCAGCCTCGCCAGGGCTGGCAGCCTTGTTGGGGGGCTGCGGTGCCCCCCAGCATGGTGCATGCCTGCTCCCCGCCTCTTGGCAGCAAGACGGAGGTCGCATCTCCATTTGGGGGGTCGCTGGCGGTGTCCCACTCCTGCTACCTTCTCGGGTGCCTCCGGCAGCGAACGGTGGCCGGAGCTGGCAGGGGCAGAGGGGCCGTGGCAGCCCCTGGCAGCTGCAGCCGCAGCACCTTGCCACTGCGATGCCAGGCTCGGCTGCTGTCTCTTGCCGGTACCGCTGCCTACCCCAGCCCCAGCGCCGCGGCGGGGCGGGCAGCCACCAGCCCGATGGGTTTTGGCAGCAAAGCAGCTCAGCTGGAGAAAAGCCTCCGGCGCTGGAGTGACCCACTAACCCTGTTCTTCTTAAAAATGCATGAAATGCAGGCAGCTGCCTACGGGGACTCGCACACGCACGCTCGTGCTCACACGTGGGCGGGGGCACGGTTTCAGCACTGCATCCATGCACCCGGGTCGGGCAGCAGGGAGCCTGGGGGTGCCCGCTGCACTGGCTGCCCAGATTTTGGGGTATCTGCAGCGGGGGGGCTCTGCTCTCCCTTTGCTGGTGCTGTTTGATGCCCTGGGCATTCCCCCAGCGAGGGGCCGTGTGCTGGTGGCATGAGCTGGTTTCCCGGGAGCTCAGGCGTGGCACAGCCCTGCTTGGCTCTGCCAGTGCCATTGGGCTGTGGTAACACTGTGGCAGTGCAAAGTCCACCCAGCACGTGCCCCACTGCGCCCGGGAGCCAGCTGCTGGGGCTGGGGTACGCTTCAGGCTCCCGTTGGGGGTCTGAGGGCATCTCAAAGAGCTGTGCCCACTCTGGCTGGTGCCATGGCCAGGTGCCGCTGGGCATATGAAGGGGTGGCAGGGTCTCGCTGCCAGGGAAGGCGAGCTGGGTGCAGGCTCACCCCATCCCCTGGCTGCCATCACAGCCCTGACCTCGTTTCTCTCCGGCTTCCCCGTGCCTTTAATACACCCCGGCCAGATGGCTGCGAGCCGGGGGGCAGCGGGGGGGGTGGCGGCTCAGCCCACCATGGGGGTACAGCCCCCCGCTCCCCACACTCGGCACCAGCTCATCGCCCCAGCAAGGCTGCAGTCCCAGTGGGTGCCATGTGCCCCCAGCCCTGGCATGGCTCCCACCACCGCGGCGGTGCCGATGCCCGCGGGGGGCCATCCCCCTGCCGCCCCGGCAGGGGTTAAAGGATTTCTCTTGCATGCGGCTGATTTAATTTCGGCTTGTTTGCTTGGCTGATTTGCTGGTTGCAACACCTCGGCGGGGTGGGGGGGGGTTGTTTGAGCTGCTCTGGCCTTGAGTCGGGTGGCCCCGAGCAGCCCCGGGGCGGCATCCGACCCCAGCACCCCATCATGGGCACCTGGGCAGGGAACGGGCATGTTCAGCCCATGCCACACACTCGGGCGTTTGGTGGGAGCAGCAGAGGATTTGCAGGATTAGCGTTTCGCCTTTTTTTTTGTGCTCGCAATCCTGTTTTAAGAAGAAGAAACAAACCCCAGAAGCCAACCGCAGCCCAAGCCGCGGTGCCCGTTAGCCTGGAGCCAATAAACTGCGGCACACGCGGGGTGAGACGGAGCAGCTTCACCCCCTGCTCAGCTTCCCAGCGCGGAGAGGGGCTGGCATGGCTGGATGCGGCCACACCACGTCTCCCATCCTCTTCCCTCCCTGCAGCACGTTGCTGGGAACTCCCGGACCTCGCGGCCGCGTGCTGCTGCTGCCAGCGCTTCGCATGGCGCCTTCGCCCCCAGAATGGCTGCGTTTCGCCCCCGGCAAGGGCGGAAGTGGCAGCGGGCGGGAGAGCTCTTGGGAGCCCTTTTGGAAATCCCTGCATCTTCCTCTGCGGCCCCGGCCCCTGCGCGTGCGGCAGCGATGTCGAGGAAGAGTGTGAATCACCCGCAGGAAACTCCGCGTGGCTCATCCTGTCGCTGCCCGTGGCTGAGCCCACGCTGCCGCCGCGGCTCACGGGATGGTGTCACCCCGTCCTGCCCCGCGGACGTGGCTGCCACGGCCCTCGTCACCCGCCTCGCCCGCTCGGGGCTGCCCGAGCAGCAGCACCCCGAGCTGCAGAGTTGGCGTGAGCTTGGCTGTCTGCAGCTGCGTGTGCACGTGTGCATGGGTGTGCATGGGTGTGCGTGTGTTCATGGGTGTGCATGTTCATGGGTGCATGGGTGCACACGTTCATGGGTGCACGTGTTCATGGGCGTGTTCATGGGTGCATGTGTGCATATGTTCATAGGTGTGCATGGGTGCACATGTTCATGAGTGTGCATGAGCGTGGGTGCACGTGTGTGGGTGCACATGTTCATGGGTGCACGTGTTCATGGGTGTCCATGTGCATGGGTGCACGTGTGCGTGGGTCCATACGTTCATGGGTGCATAGGTGGCTGTTCACATGCACACACATACGCACACAGCTGCACACACACATCTGTGCGCATGCACCCATGCACGCACCCAGGTGTGCACACACCTTTGCACACACACAGGAGCACACACACACACACACACACACACATGCACACGCCAGGTGGCAGAGGAATCAGTCTCTCACCTCCTCTGTCTAATTAACATAAATTGACACTGACTAATTAACCGTCCCGGCTCATTACAGCCCGGATACTGCATCGCTGGGAACAGCAGGCAGCCGAATCCTCACTGTCGAAGCACCGTGACCACGCGGTGCCCCACACCGGGCACCAGCCACCCCTGATCCCTCCCCACCGGGAGTGTCCCCATCCCCGTCCCATCCCATGGCCCTCACCAAGGCTGCTGGCAGCGATAACGAGATTGATTCCTAATCCATTTATTCCTGGCTGGTGCAGAGGGCTGACGACAGCCTGCTTCCAACACCCGGCGTGCAGTGAACCCCTCTCCGACCTGGCACCTCCATGTCCCTGGGGTGGCCAGGGGGTTGGTACACGACCCCCTGGCCACCCCAGGGACACGGAGGTGTCGGAATGAGGAGGGAGACAATGGCATCATCCCTGCTCCATCCCTGCAAGGTGAGTTGAATCTGGTAGGGTGCAGCAGGGTGACCCAGGGGAGCAAATGTTGCATCCGCTGGGAAGGGAGATAAGGAATCCTTCCCAGTCCTTACCATGTGGGGTGCATGGGATGGGTGGGCAGGCAAAGGGGGGGGCTGCTTTAGGGAGCAGGGTGTGGTGACAGGTCACTCCAGCACGATGACACCGGCTCTGCAGCAATTCAGGAGGAAGGAAAAGGAAATTTCTCGCTTTCCTCTTTACTTAAAGGCTCTGACGTGGCTGCCCGGGAAGCGGGGGGCCCCCACGCAGGTCCCATCCTGCCGCCGCACCCCATGCCCTCCGCCGAACCCCCCCCACACCCCCGGGCCTGCCGGTGCACGCCGCTCCCCGCCGGCTGACTCGGGGCTGACTCATGGCTCCGCATGCCCGACCGGTTTGGGGGAGACCTTTGGGTTTGGCGTGGGAACGGCCTGACCTCAGCAGCACCAGCGTGGCACGGAGCCGGGGCGAACCTCGCTGAGCTGCCTGCGGGATCCCCATCCCCAAAAAACAAGGCGGGGGTCTTTGAACTGGGGGGTATCCGTGCTCCTGGAAAGCTCCGGCTCGTTCCAGCAGCGCGATCCCTGCCGCCCGTGCGCGGTGGATTAAAAACTAGGTCAGCGGTTGATCCCCAAAAGTGATTGCAACCGGGGAAGTGCACCCGGGGGACACTCGCTCCGTTCGATACCTTTGGCACTGAGCCGGAAGAAAACGGCTGGGGAAATGCAGAATCCCCCTGAAACCACCCGACCGAGCCGGGTCGCTCCCGCAGCGGTGTCGGGGCCAGATCCTGCACAGAGGCTGGGGACCGGAGCCCCTGCGGAGGTCCCGGGGTCCCAGGGCAGCTGTTGGGAACACCGTGGCGGGACCAGGTCCCTCCGTCCAAGGGTCAGGAAGGAGCCATAGGGAGGATGGAAGGTGCTGGCACGGCAGGGAAAGCTGGGAATGCTCAGTGCATGGAAACAGGGATGTGTGCGGGGTGGATGCGGGGCCGGGGAGGAGGCAGAGCGGCTGCGGCAGCCCCAGCGCCAGCGGGCAGGAAACGGGGCGGCAGCACGGGACGGGGCAGGAAGGCAGCCGGCGGCCCCGGGGTCAGCGGAAGAGCGGCGGAAAGGCTCGGGGCCGCGGCGGTGGCGGCGGGAGGAAGTTTGGCCCAGCGAGGGGCTGCCCCAGTGCACGTGTGTCCCACGGGGGCACCAAGGCTGTGCCCAGGCACTGCGAGAAGGAGCACCGTCTGTGCCCGCCGCGGCACCGAAACTCCCTCGGTGCCGGGAAGGGGCCTTTCCTGGGCGAGCCCTCGGCTGCCAACGCCTCCATGCTGCCCTTGAGCTGCGGGTCCCGGCACGTCCCGCAGCAGCCGCGTGTCAGGACTCGCAGCCTCGTGCCGCAGCGTGGGAGATCCTACAACCGGCTCTGCCAGCCGGGGACACTCAGCCCGGCATGGCTGTGCTGGGGGCAGGACCCCCGGGACCCCCCAGCGGTGGCCGGCGAGGCGGCGCTGCTGCCCGCAGGGCTCCCGTCTGGGGTCTGGGCAAGGGGCTGGCACCCTGGGGGTGTAGGGGTGGGTTTGGGGGTACTTGTGTCCCCTCGGACCTCCGAAAGGGCTCAGGGACACTCAGCCTGTGCGATGCCCAGGATGGGGCCACCACAGAGCCTGACGCCCACCTGGGAGGTGGGCGACCTGCCCAGCTCTGCCTGCCCCCCACCCCCCAGCTCTTGGGAATTGTCTCTGTGCCCTCCAAAATCTCCTTCACCACCTTTAAGTCCTCAAGCCTTTCCAGCCTGGCTCACTGGGGTTATCCAGCTCGGAGCCAGCGCAATGCTGCGTGGAGGGGCCGTGCCCACGCGGGGGTCTCAGCCGGGTGGCCCCCAGCACGGTGGGAGCTGCCATCCCTCCGGCTGGCGGTCCAGCAGCAGCGCAGAGGATGGAGCCGTTAAATATTAATAGCGGCTGTCGGAGCCGGTTGGGTAAAACGGCGGCGGAAACGGAGCTGGGGGGTGCCAAGGGGACGGCTCCGCTGCCCTGCGGCCCATCTGGGACCCGCAGGGGTGGCGATGGGCCCCGGCCCGGGATGGAGCAGCGGTCCGGGGTGCCGGAGGCGGCGTGTCTGCGCCGTTGCACAAGTGCAATGAGTTCGGCGGGCTCAGGTGATGAGCAGAGCACCGGGAGAGGTCCCGCTGCTCCGTGCTTACTCCACTCGGCTCCCGGGGTCCCACCGTGGACTCGTTCAGATGAGGAAATGAGGGCGTGTGTGTGTAATTGCTAATGAGGATGTGCATAATGCTAATTCGGGGCTGCCAATTACGGCAGGTCTCGCTGGGTCAGGACGGAGCCTCATGGGCCGTGTCCTGCCCCGGTTTTGGCCAGGTGAGCCCTGGGCAAGGTCAGGAGCATCAGGAGCAGCGGTGGCCGTCTCGGCTCAGCACCTCCTGGATTTGGGTGCCCAAGCCCCACAGACACCCCACAGCTCTGGGGCTGGGGGGAGTGGGGTCTGGGGTGCTGCTCAGGGGTCTCCGGCTCCCAGCCCCTCTCCTGGGGCAGCAGGGATGCTGGGGGGATGGGCACTGGGATGATGCTGCCACCACCCCCCTGTGATTTTTTTCCACCATTGATCTCACACAAAACCTGCCGCGGTGTGAGATGGCAGCGGGCAAACGAACCCTTAATTAGCCACTTTAGGGATTTGGCTTTATTAATGGCATAAACGACTATTAAGGAAGAATTAAAGCTACCGGCCTCCACATAAAGGACGACACGGCCCAGGTGGAATTACCCACATGCATTGTGTGCCCAGGCTGGGGACCCTCAGCTTCGTGGGGGGCTCCTCCGCACCCCCCTGTCCCGATCCTCACATCAGCAGCAGCTAGATGCTGGATTTGGCAGTTCACCAACCAGGGACAGGCTGATGTTTTTGGGGGGACGAAGAGGAGCTGGGGGGGAGGGGTTGTCTGTCAAGCCCCCAGTGGGGTATTGCTGCTGCAGGCTCACCCAGCAGCCCGGGACACCCCCCATGACCGAAGCATTGGGGTTCCAAGGGCACCAACACCATTGCTGTGTCGGGGGGAGAAAACGGGCGTTTGCAGGGGCGGGTGTGAAATCTGTGCAGGGTGTTTGTGCCCCCCACCACGCCGGGGGCACGTGTGGGGCAGGTTTGTGGGTCAGGGGCTGCGGGCAGCCCTGTCCTGAGCAGCCACCGCCCACGGCGCTCTGCAGCGTCCGTCCGTCCTCCATCTGCGCCGAGCTGGGGGGACCAGCCGGGAACCGGCTGGACCGAGGTGCCAGGGACGGGGATGTGGGCGGCAGATGTGGCTTCCCAGGAATGTCGGGATGGGCTCTTCGGGGAAAACAGCCACTTCCCATCAGCTGCATCCGCTGGGAAGCGGTGAGGGGATTCCTGCCAGGCAGCGGGAGGCTGAAGCTTGTCTCCTGCGCATGTACCCCATTTGGGTCCCTATGGAGGACGTTTCTGCCTGGCTTTCTGCTCTGTGACCGCATCAACATGGTCGATACCCTGGGGTCCTGTGCTTGGGGGCACCCCAGGACATGATACCCTGGGGTCCTGTGCTTGGGGGCACCCCAGGGTGTGTCCCCAGCACTTCAGGTTCCCTGTCCCCGCTGCCCTCCTGGCTCGGGGACCCCACCATGGCACCAGCCAGCTTGTCCCCCGCAGCTGCCCAGTCCTGCTGGGTGCAGGCAGGACGGCTGCTGAGCTCGTTAGGCGCAGGTGTGGGATTAGCCATAATTGCCTGCACTGTGATGTCCCTAACCTCCTCCCCGAGGGATCCTCGTTACCTGCAGCAAACCTGCGCCTGGCATCTGGCTGCTAATCCCGGGATTACCGAGTGCGGGGAGGGTGGCAGATGGAGCCCGGCCAGGCCAGGACCCCCAGGGTGCAGCGCTGCCCATGGGCCGGGCACCGCTCGAGTTGCCCGAGACCCCTGGGGTCACCAAGGCAGCTGGGTCCCTAACGAAGCCACCTCAGCCACCACACTCAGGAGTGCCCAGCTGCTCCTGGGGGAATTCGCGCCCGGGATCTCCCCTGGGACGTCAGTCCCCTCCGGGGCCCCGGGGAAAACCCCTGTGCACTTGCAGTCAGACGATTGAAGGGAAATGAATCTTGTCCCCTGCTCTCCACCACAGCCTTTCCCAGCTGCAGGAAGAGCTTTTTCTGGAATCCAGGAACCTCTGTGTCTGGTCCAGGGCACTGCAAGGAGGAGGGGGCCGGGGGGTGCAGCGGGGCGCAGGCACCCAGTGGGGCTGGGGGACTCTGCCCAGAGGGAGCCAGTGATGAGGATCATGTTGCTGGACCTGGGGGAACCTCTGAGCCCTCCTGATGTGACTGGAAGCCCAAAAATTGCAGCCAGGATGGCTTCAGCTTGGCCAGCTCCGCTCCGACCACCCCATGGAAGGGACGGGCTACGTTGCCCCAGGGCTGCCCGCTCTGCCTGGCTTCTTCTTGCCCTGAAAGTATCAGCAGTGCGTGCAGGCTGGGCAATGGGGAGGGGGCGAAGCTGTGGGGAAGGAGAGAAGGAAATGGCCGCAAGTCTCCATCCTGAGCCCTCCCCAAAGCCGGCTCCCTCGTCCCTGCAGGCAGCTGCCCTCCTGCCTGTGGGGCTGCACGGGGTCCAGGCAGGGGGAGGAAAGAGGGGGGTGTCCTGCCGGGAGCTGCACCCAGGGCTGTGTGTTGGAGGGGTCTCTGCCCCCCACCTCCCAGTCAGGCCCCCCTCTCCCACGGGCTGAGCGCCCACGGCTGCGTGCTAACCTCAGGGTCCCCGCTCAATGGGAGGAAGGAAATCCTCATCCTCGGGAAAGGCTGGACACGGCCACTTCCTCCTGCTGCAGTGGGGAGGGGGCCAGGGCACAGGCACACCAGCCCACGCACGGCGCCCCAACATCACCCCCCCCCCACACCCAACCCGTCCCAGTTAACAATCCCATCCAGAGACGGGATCTGGCCTTGGCTAGGGGAATACAAGAGCCAGGGGACAGGCTGAGGGGTCTGTCCATCCCCCCAGAACCTGCCAGGGGTCCCCAGAGGGGCTTCTTGCAGCCTTCCCATGCCATCAGCCAGCGGAGCACCGCTGCCCTTTGGCCGTTGGCTTCCCGTGCACGGGTGGGAGCCTCAGCTCGGTCCCTGTCACCCCCCACTGCCCCGGTGCCAGTCGCGGGGGCTGCGTGGGGGCACGGTCCCGCGGGGCTTGGCTGCACCCAGGGCTCCCTGCCAGCCCCGGCCCTCGATTTTCCCGCCCATCCTTCCTCTTCCTCGCCGTGCCCTTTGCCCTGCCGGCACACAGAGGCTGGTAACAGACTGGCGAGCGGCGGCGGTGCCTTCGCTCCCGGTGGCCTTTGCCCCCGCCGTGCCCCCGCCGAGGACCGGGGCGACGCTTCGCCGCGGGGTCGGCTGCTCGGAGCTGGCAGCGCGGCTCTGCCATGCCCGGGGTCACCTCGCTGGCACGGCCGGGCACGGCATCCTGTCCCCAGTCGGTGCCCCGGGACGATGCTGCTGCCGGCCCGGAGCGCTGCGGGGTCCGGTGCCGGTGCCCGGAGCAACCCCCCCGCCCCGGTCCGGTGTTTGATCTCCGGGCAGGGCCGGTTTCATTCCCAATAATCTCCCCGGGGTGGGTGGACGGGGCTCCCGCCGCCCGGAGACCGGCGGCGCTGCCCGGACGCGGCGGGGCAGAACCGGCACCGGCACCGGGAGCGGGGCTGCGCGCGCCCCGGGCGCCTCCTGGCGGCGGCGGGACCCGGGCGGAACAAAGGCCGGATCCGGCGGCGGGGAACCGCCGCCACGGGCAGGGCCTCGAGCCTGGACCCGGCCACAGCGGCGGGCACGGCCGGCGCCCCCGGCAGCAGCGACGGCGGCGGCTCTGGGACGGCCCCCAGTCGCCGGGTGCGGAGCTGCACCCCTTCCTCCTCCTCCTCTTCCTCGCCCGGGTGATGTCACCCCACTCGTCCTCCCGGGCCCCAGAGCCGGGCAGACCTGACGGGCAGGTTGGGCAGGAGAAGCGGCGGGGAGGGGGGGTGGGGGGGCAGACACCCAACCCAGCGTGGAAAGGCAAAGCGGGAGCAGCCGGACGCCCCCTCCCACCCCCCGAGCTCCCCCCGTGCCAACTGGGGGGGCTGCCACAGTCCTGGGCACCCATTTCAAAAGCATTGTAGCCAAACAAGGTAGCCCTTCCCCGCGGCCACAGAGCATCAGGGGGCTGCAGCCAGTCCTCCGGGGTCCCTGGCAAGGCAGGATCGGGGCTTGTCCCCTCCCAAAGGGGACTCGGACCGGAGTTGGGAGCTCCAACATACCTGTAATCCTCATCTTCCCGCTCGGTGCCGGCTGGAGCTCCGACTCCAGCAGAAGCAGCAGCGTTTGCCCCTCTCAAAACTAACCACCGTTGTTGTTACATCACATACAAACAGGAGCAGGCCTTCTCGGGGTATTCTACCAGACAACAAACACACAAACAACTGTTGGGAGTAAAAAAATATGTTTTTTCCTTTTAATTACATCAGTTATCAAAGAAAAAAGGCAGTGGTAACAAAAATACAAAGCTCTGAGGGTTTCTTGTTTTGTTGGTTTTGTAATAAGCTGAGCATCAGTGCAATTGTTTTAATTTAACTTCTGCTCCGAGTCTCTGCTGGCGGAATACGAGTAGGCTTTGCCCAGCACCAGGCGGTCACGCAGCAGCTTGAAGAAGGCGTAGTAATTGCTGAAGAGGATCAGAGCCAGCGAGATAGTCTGGTGCCACTTCTCGGAAGAGATCAGCGAGTAGAGCTGGTAGAAGATGACGGCTCCTTCCAGCAGGATCAGGATGTTGAGGATCCTCAGCGGTTTGCTGAAAAAGAACTGCAGGAGAGACCGCAGTAAGGCACGGAGCGAGGTCAGACCCTTCGGGATGCGTTTTCAACCGGAGGCGTGAGGCAGAGGCCGGTGAGGATTCCTCTGGGATTCCCCTCTGGAGACGCACCGTTTACCCATGAACGGAGCCCCCGGTGCACAGGCCAGTCACCCTCCTGGCAGCACCGAGGGGAGGCACGGCACTCCCGTGAAACGCTGCACCGAACCCCGCGCGGTCCACCCGCACACCCAGGGCAGCTCTCCTGCCCGGAGAGCCGGCTCGGGCAGTCCGAGGCGCTGAGGACAGGAGGACCGTGATCCTGCCGAGGTGCTGCACCTCCCTCCCCCGGAAAGAGACGTGATCTTACGTGAAAACGGAAGTGTGAGACGTCCGAGGGCACCGCCACGTTGTAATGACCCACGGCCTTGTACACGTTCTTGCTGTGTTTCACTAACACTCCCTGCGGCCACATGCACTCCTCCGTCCACCTGCAGGGAACGGGCAGAGAGCTCTTATTCCTACCTGCGCCGCTGAAGGGGGGTCTGCTGCCTGCCCACCCTCAGCCAGGACAATGCACGAGCTGCTTCCACGGCGTGTGCCGCGGTAGTAAGCTGCCCAGTTTGTGCCCAGCTTGGCCCACTGAGGCACGCAACAACGGCAGCGACGACTGGCAGATACCTGGGGCCAGAAGCAGCAGGCATCTTGCCAAAAATCAGACCTGCCTGCTGCCCTCTGAAGTGTCTGTACGCTGTCGGATGTGCCCGCCGATAACTCTGCTTTCATTTTTTTCTTTTTTTTTCTTAAAGCAGTAAGAGGAGGAGGAGAGGTGGCTGCTGACGCCAGCAGGAATGGCAGCTAAAACTCCACCCCTAGCCCCAGGAGAGAGTTCCTTACTGATGCTGCAGCACGTTGGAGCAGAGGGCTGGGTCGACCTTCTGCCAGCAGCCCAGGTGCGCCGCGGCTTTATGGAGCAGGTCGCAGTAGCGCGCAGGTAAGAGGTACTGCATCAGGATGACAGAGGTGCTGATGGAAACCAGAAGGAAGAGCTCACACGACCAGCGTTTGTCATAGTACTGAGTGTTCTGGGGGGGGATGACAAGAAGAACGTGTGACAACGTGTTTGGACAGCCTCACCTAAGGAAGCCATCAAAACACGAAGCGCTCAGGCAGGTAAAACGAGGGCTTTCCCGTAGCTATTAATCCTGCTCGAAAAAGAAGCGCCCACATAGGGTGGCTGCTGTACAACTCCTGCATGCACCACGGCGAAACATTTATGCTATCATCACCCACCACCAAAACCAGGGAGATAGCTCCTGATGCTCCCCTAGCTCAGCTGACAACGGTGGGAGCATCAGCCCCTCATGGGAAGGGGACTTGGGCTCATCCCTGAGGTCTGACACATTCACTACGGGACATTTGTCTCATTGTACAACATATTAGGAACTTAAATAAACCAGCCAAGAATCCTAATAAGGTCCATCCTCCTTCATACCGCCTCCCTTTTATCATCCTGGAGCTCTGCTCCCACAGAAGGTCATTCCTTCTCAGGTGTGAGAAGGAACAGTCTGTCTGGAGTCCTTCTAGCTTCACAGGGAGGCAGGAGGAAGACTCCGCTCCCCCACAGATGGATGCACGCTCTCACGACAGTCAGAATACACTTTATCAGGACAATATTGTCCTCTGTTATCTGCAGTTTAAGCAAAGCTAAACCTAGACAGTTTTGCTTCTTACTTTTCACAAGGCCTCTGTGAACGGGTTTGATACGGCCACCTGGGCACACAGGCCAGCCCTCTGAATAACCTCTCCCACGTTCCAGCTAAGCTAGAAGCGAGAACCAGACCTCCATTACCCAGTGTCCCCCTCCCCACAACCCTCCTCGTCCTTCCCACACCTGGGGGAGTGGTGCCTGCATGAGCAGATGTGGCCCTCGCTCACCTTCACAAACCAGACGGGCACAAAGGCCACGTAGTAGGCACTGAGCATGGAGCTCACCAGCACCTCTTTCATCCGCCAGTTAAAGTCCATTTTCAGGTATTCCACCTCATTGCGGATGAGATCCGGGGAGAGGCAGCAGGCATGGGTGGGCATGGCCTCCATGCCGTACATCTGTCGCGTGTGCTGCTTCCAGGTTTCCTTCAGGACGGTCAGGTAGTCTCTGCCCCTGGAGTTCACCTCGCTGGTCTCTCTGGGACCGATGTTGGCCACTTGGGAGAAGAGGCCCGTCTTCCGCAAGTCACAGTTCAGCTGAAGGAAGGGGATGTACATGCCAAACCTGGAGCAGCAAAGTGCAGAAAGGCGGTTACTTCCTCACGAGCCCCCCGTGCAATGCCTTTGCTGGCAGCAGGTCGGCATTATGATCACATCCCTCTCCTAAACGGCATCTAGTACCTACACAGACTCCAGAAAAGAGCTTCACCACTCCGACCTCAGACACAAGCTCCAAGTGTCAGGTCTTTCTGACACAGACACTTCCTCCTGCATTTGCCGGAGAGAAGGGAGCTCTTTCCGCTGCTTGACTGGAAATAGAACTGGCTTCCTTTGGTCAGTTAACACGAAGCAGGGAAGCTGTCTGATTCCCTCCACCTGGCAGAGGCACCTAAGGACTAAGGTGAACTGAAGACACGGGTTCTCTGAACACCATGAGAAAAGCGCAATTCCTTTCAGAGACATGAGCAACCTAAGAACTACAATTAACGCTTGTATTAAAGCTGAAACACGGGTAAATGTTAAAGATATGCCCTGCCACCATGAAGAAATGTGACTCAGCAAGACGGAAAAGGGCAGTTTAAGTTCTGTTACCAGGTGATCGAGTGCTGCTCTACTTTCAGGCTTCATTTCAATGGAGCAACACCCACTGCACCGAAGCAGCATCAGCAATCACACGAGTGACAGAACAGATACTCACGGGTAACACAGGAACAGGAGATTCAGGAAAGAGTAGGTTCTGAACAGGTGAATTATTGATCGACACAAACTCCAGCCTGTGCCCGTGAGAACAGCGAATCGAGTGATCACCAGGAAAATGGAGCGTGGCAGGGAGACTTTGCCACTCTGTGAGGCCTGCGGGGAGAGAAGAAAGAGCTGGGCAGAGGGGAGACTCATTCACCCTTCCTCCAGGAAGCAAACAGTAAGTGAGCAGCACCCAATCTGTAAAACCAACTTCACACACATGAAAGAAGCGCCAGTGAAAGGCTCAGTTTGACTGCCACCAGCAAGGGGAGGCTTTCTGCAGCCTGGAATCTGGACTCCCCAAAACCCAGGACCTCGTTCCTCAAGCTGGGATGAGGAGAGCTCTCAGAGTTTCTTGTTAAGGTCTGGTAGCTATTGGTGTGACCAGCCCACTGTCCTGGACCTGCTCACCACAGAAGGCTTCTGCAGTCAGCAGGAACCGACCTACACTAGTTCCTCCTTGCAGAGAGCCAGAGTAATTAAGAGAACAGGAAAAGAATCAAACACTGTTCTTCATAAGGAAGAAAGCAGAATTGCTCCAGTCTAGTTGAGGCAGCAATTCGGAAAAAATGACAGTCATGAGCAATGTCTGAGATGCTCATTTCTGTTCTCCCCATTAGAAAGCACGCCTAGGTTTCTGACTTGGACACAGCACAAAGGTCTTCAGAAAAGGACGGAAGAGTTTGGAAGTGCAAAAGGGACACACATCTCTACGTTTTGCCTGAGAGGAAAGAGCAGTTCTGAGACCTGCTTAGGGACTTTACCTCCTTCACAATAGCACCAATCAGTCGGCGTGCCAGGACGATCGTTGTCACTGTCAGCACGTTGAAGTCAATAAGATGAAAGTTCTGCGGTGACAAAAACAAAATGATTCCACTTTCCATCAGGCAGCAGAAACCTACATTCAACAGAGAAGCTCCCAAGTTATTCTCTTGTCCTCGGACTCTCTTCCAAGATGAGAAAGAGAATGCCAAGCAGACAGGCAGTGCCCAAATTTTGCTAAGTCAGAGTCGTACGAGCAACCCTCTAGGGCTGTAGAGTCACACGTAGTTTGCATCAAACATAAATAGAAAACTTTATGTCTAACGACCCAAGAGACAGTCCGTGAACATCGTGGGACAGCAGCTGTCCTTTGGTGCTTACCAACGACGTGTGCGAAGGCGGGTGGGAAGGTGGGTACCACCACACAGTTTTGTAGATGTTGATGTAGTGGACAAACAGAGCGACAAGATGACAGAAGAAGAGCTGCAGTTCGAACAGCACGCTCCTCTCCACAGGCAGCTCTGGGATCTTGCAGTGCCGGAGGGGGACGACTGTCTGGGTTGCCAGAGGTGGGCTGGAAAGGCCTGTACCTGACCCGCTCCTGCCGAGGCAAACGAAAAGCCAGCAGTCACTTCCCCGAGACAAACACAGCTCTGTCCTCAGCCCACAAACTCCGACCGCAGCCGTCGGCGGGTCTAATATTGACTGAGAAACCTCCTGACTACCACGGTCAATGGCTGCCACAAACCAGAGGTGCCAGCACCCCGAGGATGTCCAGGACGACTGTTACAGGCAGAGGTGAGCAGGAATTTGCCCAGTGAAAGCAATATTTGGAAACAGGCCAGTCTACAGCACCAGGTCATTTGATATTAAATCCCTTGAGTCAGGTTCAAAAGCCGGGGCTGTGTTTTGCTATTCCAGGGGCAACCAGTGGTCCTCTTAATCAACTGGAAGCTTTTAGGCCTCCAGTTGCTATTTACATTTCTAAGAGTGCTTGAACATGAAATGCAGAGCAATTAAACACAAGCTCTTTCTCATTCTTCAGCTTCTATTCAACTATAGAGGAAAAACAAGTTTAGTCAGAGGTGCATATTCCTGTGTGAGCACGCACACAATCCCAGACAGCAACTCTTTTAATCAAAGGGAAGGGAATTAATACACACTAGATATATCTCTCCTGATTTGCAATCTCTAAATAACAACAGTCAAAGGAATCTGGGTGTGGGTTTCAAAGGAACTACAGAGCACAAACTCCTCCTGAAAATCCCGAAACGAAACCACAGAAGTCTCGGAGTGCGACTGCAGGAAGACTTCTAGCCCAGGGGTGGGCACAGAGGGATCAGCCCATGATTTTTAAAAAAACAGAAGGCTGACAGCCTAAAACAAGGCCATGCATGAGGAGAAAAATTTAGGAGCCCGAGCTGACTTCCTGAAATCCTCTGATTCCCAAGCTGACAAGAGTGATTCAGCTCCTCAGGATTGAAAAATCCACCAATAAACTCTGCTCCTGCACACAGAGCAGGAGCTCCTGTTCTGCTCCTCCAGAAAAGCGCTTTCAATGCAAACACAAAGCCGTTTCTGCTTTGCCCAGACACACAGCACCCAAGGGTGCTCTTGCAAGAGCAGCAACAAGGCTCTCGCATGCATAAAGAGCATAAAGCACCTCGGGATTCCCCAGCCTGGACTGCCACATAGGTGACAGGTACCAGAGGGTTTGGATACAGAGACAAATCACTTGGAGGTGAGCCGGGGTGTGGATTTGGGCTGCACTACCTCCTTGTGATAAGGCCCTTTGTGCACGCTCTCACAGCAAACTATGTACGAGGTGGACTGCTCCGCCTTCCGTGGCCTTGCAATAACTTGTTTGAATAACTGTATCCCTATAAATTTCTTGGCCTAGGGCCCTAAGCAGGGAGTATGTTAAGACAGATCTAACATTTTCTTCACCTCCTGCTTACGTGGTGCTGTCAGTGCTCTGCTTCTCCTTCCTTCTCTCTACCTCCGTCGCAGAAGTGGAAGTAACCAGCTAGGCTGGATCTGAAAAAACCCCACAGCCTACATACCACCTGACTGAGCTAAACCCTACCCCAGAAACGCCTCACCTGACATAAACCTCAGGACACGTCAGACGCAACAACCAGAACTCCAGAGTCAGGCTTTGGATGAAAATTTGACCCTATTCTTACTTTCCATTCAATGGTCACTAAAGGCTTTTGAGCACTTCTGGAAGTCTGTCACAGTCTGATAAAGCACTTAGCAGTCTCAGGCAAATCAGAACCCTCCTATCCCAGCTACAACATGTGGCACGGACACTGCCACATACAGAAAAAGGATTTCAGCGAGACACGGGGAGTTTAGAAATCTCTGAGCCACAGGAAAACCAGCAGTGTGTGAGATGGGGACATACAGGTGGCCTCACACCGGCCTCAGAGTGGAGCAGCTGGCCTGGCTGGACACGAAGACATGGAGAGCGGACATACCTGGTGCGTGAGCGCACACCCGTGACGGAGGAACTGGTGGAATGGCCCGCGCCGCCGGCGGCCCCGGGCTCGCAGAGGGGATTTCGGCAGTAAGATGTCCGGTTAGGGCCCCGCCGTCCCCCTGCCATAACAACAGAGGGTGCGGAGGGCTCTTCTTCCAGGTGGCTTCTCTGCTGCTCACTGCGTGATTACGTCTTCAGTCCTTAGAACTGAAAGGAAGAGGTTTATAATTACAGCTCATCGCCTCCCCACGCCGCGGTGACCAGCGGACACCCATTGCTCACACTGCTGGCTCGCAGCCCAAGGCAGGGTAACGATACCACAACTTTGCCCGATGCTTTTTCTGCATCTCCTGTATTTGCCACAGGCTACAGATGCGGCCCCAGATAGCTCCTGACACTCCTAGGGCGTGCAGCAGCTCGCCAGCGTGCTGTGAATCCACCCAGACTCCAAAGCCCGATGTAGGCAGGCTTCCAGCGGAGCAGGAAGAAGCTCTTGGTGCCTCTCTTCCAGCCCAAGGCAGTTTACAAGGAATTTAATCTGCATCGCTGTGGTGTTATCCCTGTTTTACAGGCAGAGCAATACACTTACAGAGATGCTAAACAATCCGCCCAAAGGATTCGGTAAATTGGGGGTACTACCTAGGCCCCCTTTTGCCCAGTTTTGTGCTGGAATCAAATACTCCCGGCTCTTTGAAAAGGAACACTGCAAAAGCACACGAACTGGCTTTTTCCTTTTTGGCTCCTTTAAGATGAGAAACGAACAACTTGGTGTTTTTAGGGCACTTGTTGTTGTATGTTTGCATGGCACAGAGCTCGATGGGATGTTAGCCCAAAGTCAGCTCTTCTTGTGCGTGCCTGCCACGGTGTAAACAGTAACACCAAGCTTTCAAAAACCTTCTCTAACCTTAGGAGAATCCGTACAACTCAGAGAAAGGAAAGGGTGATAATACTCCATCTAGTAGAAGTGAAATCTGAGCTGTGAAGAACTCAGATCAGGACACACCACTTGCTTAACTTTCTCTGATTGCTAATTTCCAGTTTGCATCACTCGGCAAGTAGCGTCTGGAGTAAAAAAATAAAATTGCCGACGGCTTAGAAACTGCTGTCAAATGAAGTTTAAAACTCACACCGAGCTCCAGAGTCCTCCAGCAAACTGCTGTAGCAGTCGCAGACAATGAAGGGCAGGGTGAGGATGGCTGTGCCTGGGGCTAGACTCAGGAAAAGTAAAGATATCCCGATATGGGTGCGATACGGGCACTGTCACACAGCCCAGCAGGGCACAGAGGTGGCTGCAGCACTGGGGGAACTGGGAGGGTACAGAGCAAAGGGCAGAAACCCCAGTATGTGCGATGGCACACGGAGCCCTCGTGACCTGGGGACGCAGAGTAACTCCTGGCGATCAGGAGGGGCTGTGGCACCCCCGGACACAACACGGGGGCTCGGGGGGGCACCAGATGGACAGGACCTTGTGGGGAGGCCTGAGACAGCACGACAAGAGAGTCTGTGAGGGAAAGGTGGTAGGATGAAAGTGCTGGGGCTGGAAAGAAAGCTAGGGAGCCTGGGGGGGGGGGGCGTGGGGGGCACACTTGGGAGCTACGGGAGTGCAGTTCAGGGGCTGTAGGAGCTCTGGGAGCTCAGATGGGGGCAGTGGGGCGCTGCGAGGGTACAGGCCAGGGGCTACAGGGTCTAGAGAGGCGCCGACGAGCCACGAATGCTCCAGGGGTGCGGGCAGAGGAGAAACGGGAGCTCTGGGAGCACAGGGGGGGACGACCACCAAAGAGCAGCGGAGGCCACAGGGGCTCTGAGGGCGCAGCAGGGGCTACTAGGGGTCTGGGGGCACAGGCTGCGGCTGCAAGAGGCCCTCGGGGTGCAGAGCAGGGCTGTAGCGGAGCAGCGGCAACTCCGGCAGCGCCGCGGGGGCTGCGGGCCCGCAGGACGGGCCACGGGAGAGCACCGGGGGCTCCGGAGACCCCACCGGGCACACGAAACCTGCGGGGCAGCACCAGGGGCGCCGGGGAGGGGCGCGCACCGAGCCTGCAGGGAGAAGCGGGGCTCCGGGGCAGCTCGGGGGCTCCGGGCCCGGCCGCGGCGCGGGGGCCGCCCCCCTCACGGCGGCGGGGCGGGGTCAGCCGGGCCCTCCAGCGCCCCGCCCGCCGCTCGGCCTTCTCCCCCCGCTCCCGGCTCGGCCCCCCGTCCCGTCCGGCGCCCGTCCCCCCTCCCTCTTCCCCCCCCCCGGTGCCCGGTGCCCGCCCGGCCGCCCTCACCCATCTCCGGCCGCCGCTCAGCCTGCGCCGGGCACAATATGGCGGGCGGGGCCGGCGGCGCGACGGCGGCCGGCAGCGGACAATCCTCCGGCGGGGCGCGCCCGCCAGCCCCGCCCCTCGCCCTGGCCCCACCCCCTCCCGAGGCCCCGCCGGAGCCCATCGCCCACCCCGCTCCCACCCCCCCAACTCCCAGAGTTCCCATAAACGGCGAATCCGCGGCGGGAAAAGGGACGGGGAAGAACCTCACGCCTTTGAAACGCACGAAAATTCCAGCGCCAGGCTTTTATTAGCGGGAACGGCTGATCGCTGCCAACACCTGCCCACCGGCCCCGCGAGAGCGTGCCCGCGCCCTGTGCGAGTTATTTTAACGCTGTGATTCACCTGGATCAGTTTTCATCATCTTTACCCACCACTTGCAGGATTTTTTTCATGGATTTCCTTAACTCGGGGGTGGTCGGTGCTCCAGTGCAGATGGAGCATTACACAATCCTGAGAACCACCCCTGCCAGGGCTGGAGGCAAAGCCATCTCTCAAATTAACGAACTTCCACAGGGCTGATCTTTCCTTTCTTACTGGTTTCGAAACCTCCACTGTGCAAAGTTGCCAAAAACCAGGAGCATCCAGACACCTTCAACGGAGTCTTCCAGGAACAACTATAAACGTACCAATGTCAGGTTAAAACCAGGTTTGCGTCTGTAACACCACGTACGAGCCTCTGGTCATATCTGGTTCTAAATCCAGTTGTAAAAGCAACAGCTTCACTGGAAAACATTTTCCGTTTCAGCGTTCCGACACACAGCTGCTGCTCTCCAGCTTTCGAAGCGCTGAGGAAGGCTCCGGTGTTCTCCAACACTCACCGGGAGCTGGCAGGTTCCTATTTCCCAGTCACAGCAAAGCAAACGACATCTTAACTGGGGACCTTTACCAGATCTGGTATCAGCTCGTTGGAGGTTCATCCCACTTTGCAAAAGGAGCAAAACGAGCGCGGAAACAAACATTTCTATTAAAACATATGGTAGGCAACGGAAGGCTCAACTGAGCAATAACAGCAAAGGTTTCTGCTCTGTGCTCGCAGGAACTGAGCTTCCTGAGTAGAAAAAGAAGAATAACATCTACATTCGAGATGAGAGATCCCATGGGCCCTCGCTAGCCTGCAGAAATTCCTCCCCCTCAAAGCTTACAACTGGGGCACGTGTCCAACATCTCATCCAAGATGTTACAGGTTTCGCAATTAAAGAAGAAGCTCCCCAAGCCCTGTCTTCTTCCCCCAAAAGCACCATATGTGCTCGTTCCTCGCAGCCGAGATGAGAGCTGTGTTAGCAGCACCGCCTGTTCTCCTCCGCATCTCCCAGCGGACAGGTCACAGCTGGTCTCTTCTCTGGGGCCATTTGGAGGGTTTATCCAGGCTGGAGAAACCACCCTCTGCCCAAGCGTTCTTTAGGAGAGCAGCGGCACGGCACGAGGAAGGGAAGATGCACACGTTTAAATTGTTTTCCTTGGCTCTGTTCGTGACAGATGCTGTCATACAAATTTAAAAACTCATTCTGTACAAAAAGAATCATCTGCTTTAACAGCCAAACAGGGAATCCAGCTGTGCTCTCAAACCCAACTCACCAAATACAGAATTTTACAGAGGACCCTATCAAGGTACTGTCTTAGCCTTACCGAAGGCACAGCGTTTTAAGTTAAACATAAAACCACTGTAGGTAAGTTATAAAATAAAGCTCGTAGTCATTTGCTTTATTTAATAATCCGAACAGCAACTTGAAACCAGGGGTGAGGAATGGGCAGGGTGTGACAGCCTCCTTCCAGGAAAAGCTGCTGGAGACATCTCCGCAATACCAGTTGGAGTTTTTCCTGCAAGCTCGGTTTCACGCTCCTGTTGCTGTCCAAGATGGACTATGAACCACTATGCATGGTGAGACCTCACCGAGGGCGTGTGAAGTCCAGGTTTGTACCAGCCCCGAGCAAGGCCAGCCTGAGTATTCATACCAAAGGGCTGGACTAGAGGCTGAAGAAGCTGCGGCCACTCGGAGCAAGGGCCAGAGAAGATGGGACTGCTGAGGCAGGGACTGCTCTGCAGCAGGAGGATGTTTCTAGAGCCAAGCTTCTCTTGAAAAGAACAGGATTGTTGGGAAACCCTTCCACAACAGAGACGTGACTGCTGCTGCACATCACACAATGGGGGCCTTTATCTTGTTTATGGTCTTTACCAAAATCCTACAAATAATGAGGTGTGGATTAGCCCTTTGGGGAAATCAGGAGATGGAAGATCACTGGTGCTTGTTAGCTCACAGCCAGCGGAGTACTAACTCCAGTGGCTGTGTGTCAGTAGAAAAAGGAAGGTTATTCAGGTGACTCAGACTTCAGCACTCAAAGGAATCTCTACCCCTCACAAATTTCAGCAGTCCTGTATCACCCCCGGAATGTCTGGCTAATTAGAGCATCTTTGAGAGACACATCCGCTGCTGATGGCTATTTTGGGATCTCAAATTAGCTTTTGCAGACTCTAGGCTAAAATCTGAATGTAGTAATGCTATGAGAGGGAGGAAGATGCCTGATGCAGGGCATGTTTTCGAAATACTTTCAGCATATACAGTTATTTCAATATATTAAGATTTACATTCCTCCATAACATTAAAGTCTTTCACATAAACATGCAACAAATGCAATGCACAAGCAAGCTGTATTACTCCAAAGGCAGTGTCACAAGATCCACTTCTACTGGTAAAAAACTGCATCATAATAGATGATCTCTATCAAATCTTTTCCACTTGATATAAAAGCCGTGCCTATTAAGAAAGAAATGGGAAAGATTGGTACAACACCATATAAATTGATGTTCCAATTACATTGTAAATGAAGATGCATTCGATAAACAGGCCACAAATCCAGACACGTTACGATTTCCCCTTGCAGAAAACTGCAGATCCAATTTTCAAGTTAAAGTCAAAGAATTGAGGGTAATCTCACTCCGGCAGCGTTTCCAATATTACCGCTTTCTTGTTCCTAATACTCCTAAGATAAGAGAAGCTCGTTTGGTAGCTTTACAATTCCATATAAAGTAAGACTTCTGTCCTTCTATGTCCTATGCCCAAGGCTTTTCACAGTTGCCTTTTGAAGCCATTAGACTTCTTCAGCCTTCCAAGGGTTTATTTCTTTGTTCTTTTATTTATGGAGCTCAGACTTTCAGTGATCTCGAGATTTGAGAGCAAGTGATTAGCCACCCCCAAAGGAAACGCTTACGGCTGCTTCCTCTGGGCCTGGGGGGAGATGTGTCCTTGCTGCATGAGCAGGTCACTCCACTGATGCATGATGATCTCCCCAACCAGGGGACCACTCGGTTTGCAGGCACTCGTGTGCATTTATTGAAGTATTTATTGGAGAACGAGCAAGTCAGCGGGGCCGGAGCAGCCACCAGAGGGAGCCCCGTCACTGTGGGTGCCGACCGGCACCAGCACCCAAAGGTGCTGAGGGTCCAGCACCCCTCCCAAGAGCTCAGGGGGTTCACTTGCCGATGCCAGGCGTGCAGCCCTGTGGGGCTCCGAGCTAAACATGCCCCAGCCAGGCCGGGCGGACCCACTGACCGAGCCGTCTCTGGCAATGACATCAGCCAAAAAGCCATAAAAAGAACAGCCGTCAGCCAGATCCCATTTCAGAGCCCGTTGGGGGGTGTGGAAGACTTAGAAGTAGCAAGGTCTAGCTGGGCAACATCTGGTCTAAAATCTGCGTGCTATTATTTTAACACATGATGGACTCCTACAGGAATTCCTGTTGAGCCACTTTGGTTCTAGAGCACGGGGTGACCACGTCTCCAACGCCACCCTGCTGCTGAGAGCACTAGGAAGGCCAGCATCTCAGTCGGGAACCAGCCTTACCACGTTTCCCCCTCTCCTCAAACCCACTTCAGCCTCCTTCTCCACGGGATCTCGGTGGGAGAGCTCCACGCAGGTACACATCAAAGCCTCCTCCACACCCTGACCTCCACCAGAGCATCACTCATGTAACTGGCCTTTCCCAAGAGCAATTTATTGGTGGGTATATGAAGGATGGCTTCCATTTAGCAGCTCAGATGGTGCCGCCCCCTCCCTCCCACACGGAACATGTTAGCAGCTTGCAACGGGTTGCAAAAAAAATCAACAAACTTACCCACTTCGTGCTGCCCCTGCTCATCTTCACCCAAGTGACTCACGGCGACGTACTCTTGACTCCTGCAAATTGAAGGCATTTGTGAGTCTCCTGAATGCAAGCACAAATCAAAAGAAAAAGATTCCTGCATGCAATTACACAGGAAGGAAAACATGCAACTTAAGCTGAGCTTTGAATATTTCACAGTAAATATCAATACTGGGGTCTAAAAAGGGCCATCATTTTGTTACATTTTTAAATAACTGAGCAGAATTTTTTTTTTTTTGGCAGTAGCAGGACTATCTATATTCGTTGTCATTTTACATCTTTTGATATTTAAGCTCGCCGATTCCTTTTTGCCCACATTACATTACAGTGCATTTTCAAAGGGCACATTATTGAAGTTATTGCTAATTTATGCAGAAGCATGTGGTTTTTTTTAAATGTTTATTTTAAACATTTTTTTTTTTTGCAAATTTTTACATTAAAATTAACATCTGAAGAATTGTTTCAATAAAGTTTATGCAAGTTGCCGTCACAGTTTATGTAAAAGAGAAATGTGCTATTAAAATCAGACATTTAGGTTACCTTTTGGGTTTTGCGATGCATGTTAGCTTTACACATCCTGATTCTCCTGCGATAATTTTCCTTTAAAAGGGGGGTATAGGGTGATCTTTTCATCAAGCAAGACATTATGCCCTGAAAGCTGACTCCAAACCATTGTTGAAAATTCAGTTATTTACACTTTAATAACAATCTACAAATAACAACTTTTTGTTTTAAAGTATTCCCCTCAATCATGCACTGCTACAAAGCAGTTTGCTTCCTAACGCTCGATTTTTCACCCCCGAGCAGTTTAATTCTCTCCCCCTAGGATGCCAGATTCATTTTGCAGATGGGAAATACAAACCGTTTTTCATCTCTCTAAGCAGCAGTTTACTCTAAACTATTATATTTCTCTCTCTAGGTACACATACACACCCTCTCAGAAAGATATGAGGAGCAACTGCAGCACCCTGCTCCAACACGGATACATTTTTAAGTGGCTTTCCAAGCAAAGGCTACCGTAAAGTAGGAAAAGCATCATCTTAGCCGAGGGGGTTAGGGGTGTTTACGTAAAGCAGAAAGCAAGCTTCCTCCTCCTCCTGGTGGCAGCTAAGCCTTGGATTTTTCAGCGTTCATTTTGTCACGCTACGTTTAAACCAGCCATTTCAGACTCAATCTGGAGCCTGCAGTCTGGAATACTCTTGTGAGGCCACCTGAAATCTGAATCGGTAATTCAGCAAAGAACCATCAACACTTTCCAGCAGGCTGAAGTCAGATTTCTGCCACAGTCCAGGATCAAACTGCTTTCAACAACTTCCAGGGGGTGAAAAACAATTTTTCTTGCTTTTTTTTTTAAAAAAAAAAAATTAGCTCGTTCAATGAGCTTGATAAACTTTTGGTGAGAATTACAAAAAACATCACTTTTAGAATGTCTCCATGTTTTAAAAAGACAATTAGCTTTAGCATTAATTTAAATTTATTTGAAAAAAAAATAGCTATTTTATCGCTCAACAAAAAAAATGACAATTCATCACATTTACTTTGATTAAAAAAGGACTAAACTTTATTGACAAACTGCGGCAGACATTTTGACAAGTTTTAGCTACCTATTTAGGCAGACTTACACATGTAGCATTTAATCTTCAAGAACAGAGTGGGAGGACAGTGTACAAATCCAATTAGGACTTTATCCTATGTACAAAGTGAAATTTTTCCTCATTTTTTCAGCTGCAGTGTCCCTTTTTATGCAAAGCTAGTGTTGAGATACACTTGAACAAGTCAATGGGATTGCTAATATTGACAATTTTGTCAGTTTTAAACTTGCACTGTATTATCTGCCCCAAGCACTCTAAAAATGAAAAGACTGTAATTTTACAGAGTTCAGACCTAGTCACTTAATACTCTGTTTTCTAATATCCAACACTGGGCAATTAGAGCCATGCTTTAATTTGTTTGTTTGTCTTTTTTTTCCCTTAAAAGTTCTTCATATAGAACCAAACTAAGAACCCCTTTACACTGGAAAATCTGCTTCCCAAGCATCTCTCAACACCGCATGTTCGGGGCTAGATTTCAAAACCCACGTAAGAAAAGTCAATTTTACAAACCTAATTTTTTTTTTTTTCCTTTTAAGTCAATTACCTTTAAAAAATGCTATTTAATTTGTTTGAGGATCCTTCATATTAAAATTTAAACTGAAGATTCACCAGCAATCTGCTTTTAAGGAAAGTTTGACGTCTGAGGTTACTTTTAAACGGTGGCAGCTACTACCGTTACATTATCATTTTAATTCTTAAAAACCGCCCTGAATTTTGAAATGTAGCCTACTTTGGGATTCTGCAACTATAACTTTTATGGGTTTCTTAAAACCAAAATTAAAAGGTTAACAAAACCTTTATTTCATAACTGCTAAGCAAAGCATGTCACTTTTGAAACTAACATTTTTAACTCAACTTTTTCTCTATTAAAAAAGGTACAGTTGTGTTTATCTAAACAACAAAGAAAGAAAAGCCATCTACACACTTAAAAAAAAAAAATTAAAGTCGGTCCTCTAAATCTAGTTAACTCATTTTAAAATACTACGTACAGAAGCCAGAATGCAGGGTGAGGATGGAGTGGGAGGAAAAGGGCCACGAAGAAAAACAGTTAGACAATTACTTGTCTGGTGTGGGTAAAGCAACGGGAATCCCGGGAGATACAAGAATCAGTAACAACTGTTTGCTCATAACTGATATTTTTCCCTCATGTTTGTTTTTTTAATAACGTCCGTATGGGTGCTCTCTGTAGGCCCCCTTCACTGGCCTGGCCGGCGGGGCCTTCAGGGAGGGTCTGGTTCCATTCCAGTCATCTTGCCCTGCGGAAAAGAGAGGGATATGTCAAGGATGGAGCGCTGCGAGCCAAGGGGCACGGAGGGAGCAGCGGGGCCGGAGGGACGGGCTCCCCTCCGGAGCTGACACGGAGCATCTTGGCAGTGGTTTCACCCCAAAACCAGTATGCAGAACGCCCCGCGGTCCACCAAAACCCCTTCCAACACTACTGGGAAAAAGCCACTGGCACAGGATCCCCGCGGCTCCGACAGCCCGGCTAAGCGGCGACCTGGACAGACCCAGTGCCTTTCAGGAGCAATTAATTCCGGCAGAGCCGAAGCCGGCTCAGGGGCAGCTCCGGCAGCCGGCCGCGGCGGAGGTGGCGGCAGTCGCAGCCCCTTGGGCTGGTGGCCAACAGCACTCGCAGCCCCGGGGTCTGGCTGGGGAACGCCACAGGTAGCGCTTCTCTCCTTCCCAGACACCAGGCAAGGCAGCTCCTGGATAACTGCACCAAAGTAACCAGGTCCCTAGGTTGCTCTAGGACAGCAGCGCGTCCGGCTGAACTTCCAGACACCAGCCTGCTTTCCGACTGGGACTTGCTGTTCCTTCCTCTCCGTGAACACAGGGAAATCCATGGCCACAGCTCACGCAGCGCCTGCTCGTTTCTTCGGAGCAGATGCCACTTGCTAAGGCTGCTCCTGCATCACCGGGATGAAGGCTCGACAGGACAGCCCAAACCTTCTGCTACGTACAGCCACCACCGCAGCAAACAGCACTCGCATCCGCGTTGTCCCCGAGCCCAAATATCCAAGCTCGGCTTTCGTTACAGCTCGTGCTTGCAACACCCATCCTTGCATGCCTACCATTCCCTCCAGGGTCACCAGTTTACGAAAGCAAGTGTCCGACGCCCGGAAGACAGCCGAGCCTGTTCCTACCACCATGGAGCACGTTCCCATTTTCTCAAAACTGTCTCCAGCCTGGCTCACCAATTTATTTCTCTAATTCTGTTTTCATGAAAGCAGAGACCAAAGGAAATTACTGTGGATAAACAGATTAGCTGTGGCAACTTCACGCCAAGTATACAATGAGCGTTTTGGCCTCCATATCCCAGACAACACCGTCGCTCTCCTACCAAGTAGGAGGCACAAAAGCCTCTTTGTGCTGCGTGACTAACACAGGCAACAAACCAAGCCACTGAAGGCAGGAAAGGCAGCCAAGTTTCTGACAGCAGCTGTCTACTCAAACGCATCTTAGACTGGAAGAGCATCCCTAGTTAGGCACCTGAATTTGAACTTGGAGCAGCTTAAGCCCAGAGCAGGGAATGCCTCGAGGCACAGTCATTGTATTAACAGATCTGCTTCCCTAATACCAGCACGACAGGGGATTCCCAGCTCCTGAGGATCCCAGCAAGCCCCTACAGCTGGTCATTATCCTCTACCTGCATTCACTCACACCTTCAGGCAACTGATGCTCTGCTAAAGGGAGCGTTCTCAATACAGCACACTTCCATACCTTTAAGCAGCTCCCTGTATTCCTTTCCTAACTCTTTATAGCTCAGCTTGTTTGCAGAGAGAGGAAAATGAATGTTATTCATTGCCACATGCAGATGCCATTCATGAGCTCGGACATCTGAACTAGCTTTAAACCAAAAAAACCGCAGTCACCCAATCCTTTATTGCTGGCACCTCAGATACAAGGTCTATTGTTTTTGACAGTTGGTGATTTACACAGTTGTGGTTAAACTGGTCTCCCACACCTCCCAGTCTAGCGCAAGTTGATAGCCATACGAAATTCAAATTAGCTAAACTTCATAGACGACTGGCAAGTCATACTGACCAAAATGGTTCCACCTAGTCAAAGGGAGGCCTTCGCATGACATTTAAAAACATTTTTCAAGCAAATGTATAGTGCAGAGTCAGTATCAGCTAGTGGGTTTTTGAGGATAAGGAAGCAGATGGAACCATGCACTCATCCAGCTCAATAAAATATAATCCGTGAAAACCAGACTGCAGCAAAACTGGCACTGTGGGTGGAAATTCAGAGCCCTTAAAATATTCTAAAGCTACAAGGAAATTAAAAGACATTTCCATAGCTAAAAAATGGAATTTTAAAAGCGTCACCTTTGAGACAATCAAGCTGGATAAGAATCTAAAAATCACAGAATGCCTCCGGTTGCTGAGACCTGGATAATCTGTAGGATATAAATATTCTACCACGAAAACTACTTGAGTTTCTCTTCAGTAAGTGTTTGCTCAGAGCGTGGAGTGGCACTGGAAAACAGCTGGTTGACCACAAGCAGTTCCCAACTATGTGCAGCCCCTTCCCTGTCAAGAGAACAGTATTCCCAGACATACCATAAGCTTCATAGGTTTCCTGTGCCTCCCCGTGTCCATAATCATAGTATTCTGTGTCCCTGGAAGAGTAATTATGTTGGTTACATACAGTGCTGACATCGTATTCCTAAACTGACACAACTTGCACAAACACTTGAAAAGCAAAGATGCCCAATATCGCTCCTGGCTGCGGTGTGTCGGATCACTTCACTTTTACAGAATTGTCAACAACACTGGGACGCTCCCAAAAGTTATTTCCCAGGCACGCCTGGATTCCAGCAGAACAGGACACTTTCCCTACAGCTCAAACTTGGAAATAAGTGTTTCCATTCCCTTAAAAGAAAAAAAAAAAAAAATCATGCATAATTTTCTCAGTAACAGACAGGAGACAAGCAAACTTACCCTTGGCCCTGGCTGTAGTAGCCTTCATACCCCTCATAGCTCTGGTCTGCATACGCATCATCATAGCCCTGAAACGGATGATGACATAAACAGCATTAAGGGAAGGACCAAAGGTTAATCCATGACCAAGAGTAATGGCAAAACTGAATTCAGGCTACAGCAGCTTTCAGAGGAGCCTGTGAGCCCTTGCCTGCCCCAGGGAAGGGCCTCAATCATGAGACACAGGTAGCTAAAACCTGCTTGTGTCCTGTGGCTTGGGAGGAAGGAACCACACGAATATTTACAATGCATTTGAAAGTCATTTACATGCCCAAGGCTCCAGTTTGTCCATGGTACAAACCCATGTGCCAGGAGGCCTGTCACTGTGGTGTCCAAACCATCGATTTGCAGGCAGACAAAACCCAGCCCCTTAACTTACAATTGGTTTCAGTGGAAAAAACGAGAAGTTTTACTGAGAAATAGGCTTTTTAGATGCACCAGTACTTGTGATGGTTTCCAAAAATGATGTTGTGCATCAAAAACAGTTGTCTTGTTCTCCCTTTAGGATACCAAGAGCACAGATGCTAAGATAAGCTTGGCAGGAGGGTGGTGCTTAGTTATATGACTTAAACATCACCACGTTCATTCACATATTTCAAGATTTTATGGGCAGTAAGAGACCTTTGGTGCTTCTCGCTCAAAGAATCCTCTTGTAGAGAGAGAACGTGATGTGAACTACATCAATCTTTGCGACGTAGTTTTTCTACCATGCACTGAGAGCTACAGCAAACTTCAGTCTTGGGGCCACTTTTCAGTTTTACAAAAGCCACCTCTTACCCTGTGTTTAGGACACCGGCAGTCCCCTCTTCTGAGGGCTAAAGAGGCAGAGGAGGTCACACAGCACCCTTCCGCTGTTTGCACTGGTGCCTGCTTCTCCAGAGCAACCTTACTGTTGTTAACCTCACATTTCAATAACGTTGAATATCTAAGACATGATCAGCTCACTAGAATAAAAAAAACCCAAGGATATATAGTTTCTTACATATTCCTCATAGGTTTCTGGCGCGGGAGGAGGAGGAAGCGGTATTCTCTGAATGCCGGCTGCACGCGCTCTGGGTGCAGGAGCACCCCGTACCGCCGGGGGAGGAGGCACTCCGCGGGCTACAGCAGCTCCCCTGGCAATGGCACCCCGCACTGGGGCTCCTCGCACGAGAGCCCCCCGAGGAGGAGGAGGGGGAGGACCAACGCCACGGCCCCTGCGAAGGAGAGAGAAAAAGGCTCGTGAACAGCTGCTGCTGTGCTGAACACCGAGGGCAGCGCACTGCGCTTCTCACACCTACTTCAAAACTGACAAATAAATGCAGCCACCACTAACTAAGCCATGAATTCTTCATCAGAACGCAAGCCCAAGGATTGTTAACTGTGTCGGACTGCAGGATTTACGAAAAGCTCTTCTGGGATGAGAACTCTACTGCATTGGGTGTTGCACAGATGAAGACGTAAATCTGATGCAGCACTCTGGCCAAGTAATTTCTCAGAGTTCGTTTTGAGCGACCCTCTGTCACTGACCTGTAACGGCTGCCAGAGCTCCAGCACGGTACGGATCAGTGACGAGATGAGCAGGGACACTTCTGGGCTAAACACTCAAGCAAAGACCTTCCCCCCATGAAATAAGTCGTGAAGTAAGAACTATAGTATCAGAGCTTTATCATCAATTTATCCCAATGCCTTGAAGCAATGACAGAATAATGCAATCCCATAACTTCCAGAGGAAGGTCAGTTTATACTGAAAGTACTTCTGCTGAAGGCTACAGAAGCAAACATGACACATCCACCTACACATGATTTTGCAGGGCGATTTTTGAAAGGTTACTTTATGAAGCTACTGATTTCAGACATCAAAAATAATACAGATTACATCTCAAAACACACGAAACATTTGCTGCCAGCTTGCTGAAAGCAAACCTGCAACACAAGCCTTGAAAGACTTGGCCAAAAGTCAAGGTCAAGGCCAACAGCTAATGTGCAAGAACAAGTAGCTTAACCCCATCTGGCCGCACAACTCCGAGCAAGATGCAGCATTTCCAGGTCTGTGCTTTTGGGAAAGATACCTTGGAACAGGTGGAGGTGGTGGTGGAGCTGCTCCCCTTCCCCGCACAGGGACTCCTCGGCCACGACTTGGCTCTGGTACACCGTTCAGATAGGAGAGCTCCAAGAATTGCTCCTGACAGATATCATCCATCATATCCTAAAGAGGGGAAAGAGTCAGCTCCAAAAAACCGCTAACTAGCCAGTCTGTGCTCCAGGATATCACAGGCTATTGTGCTGGAATAAAAATAACCTGGTAGTCCTAAATTAAAACCTTCTGGTTAGTTTTACTGGGATTTGCAGTAAGCACTACAGCTGGTGCCAGGGAAGAGGGTCTTGCTCATAGGGGTTCTGGAGGCATCTGATGTTCAGCATCTTAAGGATGTCAGCAAGATTTATTTGCAAGCATTGGAGAGTTCAGAGGTGAAGTCAGACAAGACTCTCTCACCTCCAGCACCCTACAGCTCCCATTTAAAGGCAAGTGGCTGGCAACGAGCCCACAGAAGGTACCAACGCACCGCTGCGTCCCCGACACGCTGAGGGAACAGGAGAGGACGCAGCCTGACAAAGTGCAGACTCCCATTTGCAAATCCACGCTGCCTTTTCAAATTTTTAGGAATGCAGTACGTTGCCAGCTCCACACGTTTTCATCTCCTCAGGGGATCTAGCTTCAGGAATTAGTACAGATCACTGGTGACCCCGTGAATTCATCATACCCCACCCCTCCCCTCAACACACAGGCAGGCTGGCCCTCGCACCGAGGATCTGCATGATGCCATGGCAACATCACAAAGCAAGGAGTCTCCTACCAGATGTGTCTTCACAGCACTGCTGGCTTCCATAGTGACTCCTCTGTCAATTTTCACAAGTTTAACACATTGTTTGAAGGCAGAGATAGATAAGACATTTTAAATAGCAAGGCTGCACGCTTGCTTTAGCAAACCGAGGTTTTGTACATCCCAGGGGCTCCTTGAAGATGACCTCTTCTCTTCAAAGATACTTCACATCGCAATCTCTCCTCCTCTGGGTCAGGCTCTCAGAAATCACACAGTACCCATACGCTTTTCCATACTTCCCTACTAACCACCGCTCGCAGGTTCCACTCGCCCCTGGTGTTTCAGGCAGAACATCTCAGCTCTCCAGGCTCAGCTGCAGAGCACGGTGCTGGGGTGTGTTCAGCTCAACCTGCCAGGTCTCCGAATTACAGGCTGAGACAGCCAGAAGCAGGGAGCACTGAATGCTTCTTTCCCATTTTTTTTTTTTCCCCCAATTTAGCGAGCAACACTATCACTTTAACAACATGTGAAAGACTCCTTGAAGTTCTGCAGTCCCTGGAGGCAACACTCCAGCATTGTCCTGTTACACGCTGGCACAAAACCAACACAAAGGTCTTACAAGGTTCATCAGCAAAAGATATTCCTAAACAGATAACAAGTGTCATCTGTAGAGATGCCTGGTTAGCAAAAAGAGGTTCCTTTGTGTCATCTGTGTTTAAAGCAGCAGAATTACTCATTTAACAGATCCATCTCAGAAAGCAGCTACAACATTGAATGCTACTACCGAGATGCCTGGGCAGTCACCCTCCTCATCCTCACACCACCCCTTTAGAGCAAAGCAAACACCTCTGTCCTTAGTTTCTGATCTGACGGATTAAGTTTGCCAGCTGGATTTCTATGCTACAGTTCCAAGTCAGAGAAACCCATCCAAAAAGGTTCTTCCATGTCAGGCATAGCTGAAGTTATTCTCCTGTTAAAACTGACACGGTGGGCTTTATCCACCCATCCCAGTGTCCACAGCTCGTACCGGGAGAGAAATACCTACAGCAAGTGTTCTGTACAATTGCCCTGTAAGTGTATGTCTTTCTAATTATGATTAGGGATTAATAAATGCCTTCGTGCAAGATTAGTGCAGACATCTTAAGCTGCCACACACACACGTAACACTCCAGGCTTCCTCAACCACACCACTCCTGTAGAGCCTCACACTACACAAATCTTACTCAACCTTACAGCCAGGTTCATAACCCATCCACCTCCTTCAAAAAGAAAAGAACATCAGCATACATACTGGAACAAGGAACTTCTTGACCTCCTCCATGGCATGAGCCATCAGAGCATATGCTTCACAAGGGGGTCCAAAAACTTCAATGAAGACATGCAAATCCATATTTAAATGGGCATATTTAGGGTCTCCTCCTTTACGCAGTTCTTCCTCCTGAAACAAAGCAGATTAGAGATTTCTAAAACTAAGAAAGATGCAGAGAAACTGTTTTTCTTTACCTGTTTTCTAAGCCTTAACAGGAAATGTCTGTAAAAGCATTTTGGCCATGCCTGGACACACATCATGGTAACGTACCACGGACATGAGCGTACAGTTTTATAAAAAGCCACATGCAATCTCCACCTTCCATCCTCTCACAGCTGCCTTTTCAGGTGACTGACATTTTTGCTAATGCATTGATGCCAGTCACTTCTTTTTTTTTTTCCCAGAATATTAAGCAGATGCAAGCACTGTTCTTTCTCTTCTACACCACCTTTCTGCCAGAGGTGCTCCAGGGAAGTCTAATGCCTCAAACAAGCCTGCTTTTTAACTCTTTTTAGATACTTGTGTTATTCAGATGGCTTTAAGAAGCTATGGATAAGCTAGAAGTGTAAAAGCTTTTCATGCTGCTAATGTAAAAAGCTGAATTAAGTCACAGCTCTGTTGACTGTTAGTTCAGTTCTAGGAATAAGCAGGAAGAAAAAGAATTCTTTTCCTTTTTTCTGTTCAAAAAACCTCCTGGCACTTTGTGATTCACTAAAGATTACCAGGAACATACTGCATACTGCTCCAACATCGTCAGTGAACCATGAGAATTTAAGGATTTCAGAGGGAACAGCTCGAAAAAAGATTTATATTTTTTTTCCTTGGAGAGGAAACATATTCCTTTAGTGAACTACTTTTTCATGAAGTAGCTGGAATTAATTCTTATTTTACAAATTTTGTACTTCACCTTTCATATAAACTATCTCTGCATCCAAGGGTACAGGATATCAAAAGCTCACTGGTCTCTGAATTATGCTCCTAAACAAAAACAAACATCACACTTGTGCCCCCATCAAGATTGCTCAGAACAATTTAGGCAGGGTGACTTCCTACTGCCTTTGCTTTTGGGTTTTAATAGTTTAACCTTTTATAAAATGCTTTGAGAACCACTACTTCTCACAGCAACATGAAAGGCATTAATACATATGTATGTTTTCAAGGTGATGCCCTTACCTTTGCTTTATCTCGCATTGAACCCTTGCCAAGCACAGATATCTTAGCACCAGTTTCTTCCTGAAGTCTCTTGATGGTGTTGCCTTGAGGTCCCAAAATCTTTCCAACAAAATTGAACTGTAAATGATGGGGGAAAAAAAAAAATTAGCTCCTAAGCTCAGTATCCTTAACAAAAGCTTTTCTTAATGTCATGCAAAAAATTTAGTCACTCCATTTTCTCTTCACCTCACCAAAAAACACAGACCAAAAAATGCACAGGAAAATTTAAGTTCCAGAACATTCTTTTCATGAAAAAATGCTCGACCATAAAATCAAGCTAAATTAACTCACATAAAGTCTTTAATTCTAACATCTACTCTCCAGCAGTTTTCCAGGCAGCAAGTCTTAAATGAGTTCTTAACTGCAAAACGCAAAGCTCTACACATGAAAGTGTCTCTTCTCGTAATAAAAGATCACAGCTATGCATCACCATTTAGCTTATCCCAAGACATTCTAGAAATGTAATTTATTAGAAATAAGATCCTGCAAGCTTGCATAGGAAAAATTCCATAGCGACCGTGGAACACTGGCGTAACTCCTGATGACACTTTGACAGCTACTATCTCTCAGAGTCAGCCATAAAATCCACAGGAAATCAGCAAATCACCGAGATTCAGGAAGCTATTTTCTGGCCCTCACCTTGGGGTACTGTTTGACAGGTATCAGAACTCGTTCTTTCAGTTTCATATTCTTGTGGGAAAATAAATCCAGGTAGTTCTCTTCCTCATCCTTCTTTGTTGTTTCACCCTTCTGAATTTTTTCAATTTCTAAACAAGATAAAAATAGGGGTGCTTATATTCCTCAAACAAGCATGACTTTAGAGCTGGAATTACGACAGGACATACCACTCTCATTCTCTGTGAACGTATGAGCACTTACAACTGTATTAATGGAATCTGGACAGACAGGCCACCAGCCCAGCTTGCCTCTTCCTCCCTTCACATCTAGGGATTCCAGGAGGCCAAAACCAGGACAACGAACAAAAATAAGAACCAACAGCGGAGAATGTCCTACAAATAACTTCAACAGATAAGAGTAAGAAACTGTACATAGTTTTGCAAATCATTTCTGCTGTGCTTTCCTCTATCAGCCCCCAAACTCGTGCTTCCACCCCACACGCAGCACCCACGGGTTGACTCCTCCACCTCCAATGAAACCAGCCCCAACTACACTAACTGTTTTTATCACTCCAGCTGATGCACTATTTTAAATCTGTAATCGAAGCAGTGGTGTCAACACATATCGACACTATGAATTTCAGTTGAGTTAAAAACATTCCTAATAAATAGAGGCCCAAACGAGCGACACGCTGGAGCTCAGTCTGGCTTACGAAACTCTTACAAGCTTCATTTCATTATTTAATGCACCTTTATGCCATGAACGATCCACAACTGGGTGTTTAAGTCGTAAGCCTCAGGCATACGGCCACAAAAGTGAGTGTCAGAAGTTCCTAACTTGACTCAGGCAATGCCACTACAAGTTTTTGCCTCATTCAAAATAAGATTCTGATTTTTACTTGTATAACGTGAATTTGAAAGTCTTGGAAAAACACCGAGGTGGCCTGACTGAACTGAAGGCATGCTGTGGCATGGGGGATCTGGAACAAAGTCCAAATTACCTTCTGGAAGTAGGTCATTAAGGCAGGCCAGGTAGGAACTAGTACATAAACACAGTCTCAAACCTGGCCAGAAACAAAACTTTTGCTGAGAGATGGCAGGAGACAGTCACCTCATAGAAGATGACCCAAATGGAGAAGACTGAAGATCATCCCCAAGGCAGACATTTCTAGCAGAGGTTCTTACAGTCATTACTGCACTTTCCCTGGTACAAGACAAACACCCAACACTTTTCAAGAGAACGTAGTCCACAGCTGACTGGCTTTTTTTTTTTCAGAGATGTCCAGTCATGTACAATTTTTATTTAATGGCCAACAATTAGATGACGAGTTCCTCCAAATGTGGAGCCAATCCACTACTATCAATCCCAAATTATCCATAAAGTTATGCATTCTTTAGTCCAACCAAAGAAAAAACTGTCACACCACGCATAGCCATCCCAAACTATTATTTACAGATGCTTATCAAGGGAGGAGCATGACCCTTTCTTAAAAGTTAAATTGTGCCATTTCATCAGCAAACCCAAGAACTATAAATATCTCTTCTGAGTCGAAAGCTCTCTAAACACAACTTCTCACATCTCGGGGGAAAGAGACACTGTCACAAAATTATACAGATAACTGGATTGAAGCTGCAAGAAAAAAATGAAACCGAAGACTGCTTAGTCATTACCAGAATTTAAAGAGGGCAGCTGCAATATCTTGTGTTTCCTGAGATTTCTGTCTATGTCAGAAACTACGTGCTTTAGCCTGAACGTTCACGTTTGCAGTCTTGGAAGATTGGTGTATTATCCACGTAGCAATATTCTGATATCATCCAAACAGAAATAGGAACAACAGGTTACTGTCATCCTCCTGCCTGGACAGGCAACCACAGCCCCATGGGCTGAGAAGCCTGACTGGCATCTTTCCAACGGTGCAGACCACAAGGGAGTCAAGCAACTAGATGTGCCACCAAAAAAAATGAACCTTAATAAAACAGGATCAAATGACCAATATTTTATCTTTTCAGTTACGGACACAGTAATGTAAACTGGTTTCTAGTTTAGAGATCTAAATATAGAGCTTGGAGATTGTGTTGCATAATTATGAAAAAAAAAGCCTAAATTTTGTATTTCTACTTGCAACAGCACCTTGGCTCCCTTACAAAAGTGTTACCATGACTCCTTAGTTTAAAAAAATTACCGGATGTAATTTCTTCAAAAGAGATAGCTCAATTTTTGCTTTAAAAATAAATTATTTTCTGAAGACACTATACAAAAGTAAAAAAATCCGCAGAGTTTGAGTACTGTCAAATTTATAAAATGTGCAACCAGAGCTGGCTGCCTTGGTTAGTTTTATGTAGCTTTTTAATTTTAATGATAAGAATAGCTCAGAGAATCAAGATTTTGAAAGTAAAGACAGCACTGGTGGCCTTACCCCTGGTCAGGTGTCGCTTTAGACCCTATAATGCAATGCAATAACTTCTCAAATATTTTGCTTCTCCAAAACCAGCAAGTGAGGTTCTGCAAACGCATTCTGCATATTAATGAGAAGCGTTTTCTACGCACACATCAAGAATAAAAGCACCCTAGAACTTTCTTGATGTAAATTAGACTACCCAGAGGCATCTTCTACCTTGTCAAAACACAAGGCCATCAGACAGAAGCCTCTGCAAACCAGTGAATCACAGTTCACGTCAACCACACAGCAAAATCCATCCTGTCTCCTGCAACGGCAGCGACATCTGGGAATCGGTCTGGGAGGGCGACAAATAATTCACTATTTGCTTAAAAAAAACAACAAAAAAAACAGAAACAAAACCATCAGATCTACCATCACCAAACCTTCAAACAAAACATGAGAAGAAAAATCCCTGCCCCAGCAGAACAACTCTGAGCTCTGCAGCTTGTGCAATTCGGGTCAGCGTGGGTGACCTCGCAGTCCCCTTCACACCTCCAGAACAAACTCCAAGGCTGGAAATAGGCGTGAAGGAGGACTAAAACCATGCCACTGGTGACGTGTCCTACTGCTCCGGATTCCAGCCCTATCTGGATGCATTCTGGCTGTGTGACACGAGAAGGAACTAATGGGTGGCAGCAGTTTGTCGGACCACTTACTGATAGGAAGGAGAAGCGTACGTATACCTGGAGGGATTAAGCATGCCTCATTTCAGTGCTGATTTTTTAAAGCCGTGTCAGAGGTGCAGCAGAAGGTTACCTTCTTGCCACGGGGAATGGCAGCAGTCTGGCGGCATGCGTGGCAGTGGTTTCCAGGACTTCGTGTGGGGCAGTGATTGCATTGTCTCAGAAGAAATCCTAAGGGGTAGGTAAAGGGGGTTGGTAACACCGCTGCTTCACAAGGAGGAGGCTAAGCAGCCACAGTGCTACTCCTGAGCTAAGCCCAAGCTCCTCCTTGACAAAAAAAACCATATTAAACACTGTCCTGCAGCATGCTTGTGCTCTGTAAGCAGAGACACATTCTGTTTACTTGTAATACGGAGAGTATTATCTTAGCAGTATGGTAATCCTGACCTCGTGCCCAAAACTCCAAAACCAAACCAAAAACCCCAAAAGGCTTTGGGGATGGGAGGCTCTGGAAGACAGCAGAGCTCCCTCTTGCCTACACTGCTCCCCAGCTGGTTTGGTTTTGCAGGAGAGGAAGCAGGGACCTGTTCCTGGACAGACTCTGCCAACAGTGCAAGCTGCAGAATTTGGCAAGCCTAACCCCAGCGTTTCCCTCCCACTTTCTGCTGAAACACTCCCCACCACCACCCTCCAGCCTGTTTGCTGGGATTCATATGAGGACAGCTCTGCTTTGGAGCTTTGCTGGGAAGGAAGGGGACTGCCACTAGCACAGGGAGAAGGGGTATGGGGAAGAAAAACACTGTTCAAGCATGAAGCAGGGAGGAGAAAGCCTGGAGGTGAGCGATGAGAAATGGCACAGGTAGTAGAGGCTCCTGGGAGAGAGTGGGGAGGAGGCAGAGTCACAGCAGTGACGGGCAGGGTGGCATCAGCATCTAATCACGCTGGCACGGCTTGGCAACACATACATTTGAAAACGCAACAGTGAAACGGCGTTAGCGTAGCACAGTCTGCGACATCTGGGCACAGGTTCAAGGTGCCAGTTACAGCTCCTCTGGGGGCAGGACATACACTTGGAAATGCAGAAATATAGATCATCTTCTCCACTTCAGGACAGCCTTAACTCCACGGGAAGCAAGCTTCAGGACACTGTACTGCTCTGGGTTACATAGTTTCTCATCATCCCCACGACCTCAGCCCATCCCTAATCCCACTGTCTGGTTCTTTGGCAAATCACTCCGGCAAGGCCACTGTCCATCCATCCGACTCTCCCATACAGCCCATTTTGCTTCCTTGGAATACACACAGACTAAAGGAGCCTGGCACAAGAACCAGCACAGTCAGCAGGGCGTTCTGTCGAGGAGTTCTCCAACACTGCAAGCTGCTCCTTACTTCCCAATGCCTTGCTCTAATCCCAGTTACTTGACGCTCCCTCCCTTCAAGGTCCTGCTCTGAATCCACCCCTCACCACCCATCTCCATCCCTCCTCCCTGCTCCACACTTCTGTGCTGCATTTCACATAAGGACCAACCAGATGCCAGCTATAAAGAGCCCTGCTAGTGGAGTGACACCGCTCACATATCTGTAGCACAGGAAGCTCCGAGATGACCAGCCCTTCACGTGCAGTTTCGCCATGAAATAAAAATAGCTAAGATTACCACAAGAATCTGAAAAAACCCTACGCCTCGCTGACACATGGGTGGACGTCTCCTGTCCTCTGAAAGCATGCCAGCCTTTCAAAACATCACCATCTCCTCCTGCTCTCCCTGCAGCAGATGAAGGGCATAAATCAAAGGGAGGAAAAGAGGTTTTCTTGTTCCTGTGGAAGAGGAAGGTCATACAGACTCCAAATCACAGGAGCGAAGACACACGGATCATATTCCAAGGTGCAAGAAATCCCAATTTTCAGTTTCTGCTCAAGGTGCTGTGTAACAAAGCCTCAAACTCTAGCCACTTTACTGCCTTTTCATCACCCAGTAAATTGTTGGAGAACCAGTATGACATCACTGTGCTGCCCTTCCTCTTGCTTCAAAAAAATGCTAATTTTCCCTGGAAAATTCTACACAGCTTTAGAACCATACAAGTGTTTTAGACTACTTTAACATACTGATTTTAAATCATGAAGTCTTAGTTTCTATACAGAACTCCTGCAGGGTTCCCTCCCAGAGGCAGGCAGGACAAGCAAATTCCATTCCTGAAAAAAGGCTGGAACAGGAATACTGCTGACATTCAATAATCAGTCGTTTCTTTGTCTGGAAGTAATTTCGCTTAAGTTGCACTGGCCATATGTTTTACAATCTTTGGCCCAAACCTAAATTCCACAGTAAACTTTACAGCAGCTTCTCCAACGTGACATCCCCAAAGGGTGCCACAGCTGTAGTGAAATTCTGAGCAACCCAGATCAGTTTGAGGTCATCCGTACAAAGATTCAGTCACGTAAAACCACGTGTTTATTCCAGATTTTCTCACGAAATTCTCCAGATTTTCTCACGAGCTCCTTGATCGAATCGTCCTGAATTCCGACTGCTAGTGAACGCTCCCACAGGACAGCAATTTTCAACGTATCCAAAGCAAGCAGGAAGCACCTGGAGCTCTTCCAATGATCAATGTTAAGTCTCAAAAAGCTGCAGCCTACTAGCAGCAATTTTTAAATTAATGAGAAAAACCTCATAAATCCTTGTTACGCCACTCAGTGAAGGAAGCTTTACTAAGTGGCCTGAGAACGCTGCTCTTCCTGCAGGAATAGGCAAACTCCAGAGGCATCACTACAGAGCTGTTGAGCATCAGCTGGCTAAGGGGTTTTATTAATGAAAAACATTGCATTGATGGCAAATCGGATTATAAAACTAATTTATTTAGATCAAGATGTCTGCGAGTGATGCCAAGTTACCCGTGACCATGTACCTCAGTTATTTGCACAATGGGAGACAGCAATTCCCAAGAATTACTTCCCACATTAAAGAAGATAATAAAATCTCTAGCACTGCACCAACTATGGCGATACTACACGTTTTAAAGACCTTACAAGAAACAAAAAATCGTTTAAAAGCAGAATGATAAGCACCACAGAGCTCAGCACCCAGATTAAATCCGAGTCTATCCTCGTGCTGGTCACCTCCCCGCTCACAAAGCCGTGAGTGGCACCAAATATTTTAACTTGCTCCGATTTTTAAGCTGACTACAGTGTCTGGAGGCAGCTGGATCTGCTTGATAGCGGCACCGAAGGCGGGTGCAGCAGCTGCACTGTGGAGAGATGGAGAAATCAGAGCTGCCAGCGACTGGGCAGCGGTGGTGGGGAAGGAGAGGGCTCGCCTGGGCACAGAACAAAGACTGCCATTGCCGGGCCCTGCTCGGGTTCACCAGAAGCACGAAACCAGCTCTAATACGGATCCCCAGGAGTGGGAAACCAAAGAGATCACAACCCACGCCTCAAAGGGACTCCAACGACGCCACATGGAAAACCCCATTTTTTTCTGCTCTCTTGGGTCCCCTCCGTCCCCAGGGGTGAGAAGGGCCAATATGACCGAACACCGTTTTTAAAAATAAAACGTTCTGGGTCTGCGTTTCATCCAGGCGCTGGATTAAGCACAGGGCTAAACAGAGATTAAATAAAAGAAATATCTAATCTTCAAAACCCCCGGGGCGCATCTCGCCCCGGGCAGAACGGGTCGGTGTAACGGCCGCGCCCCGCCGCTTCACCTGGGGCGGCCGGGAGCTGCTTCAACCCCCGGCGGCCCCGGGGGGACCCTCCCTCTCTCCCTTCGCCGCAGCAGGCGTTTACCAGGAGCTGCCTCCGCCCCTGCCCGCCCCACCGAGGTCCCTGCCCGGGGGTCCCGCCCGGCCCCGGTACCTGCGGTGAGGAGCTGCATGGCGTGCGTGAAGGACGGGTCCAGGCTGTCCTTCTCGGCCATCAGCTCGGGCAGGTACTTGTTCTCGGGCTCCATCTTGACAGCGGCCCCGGGCAGCAGCGGCGTAGGGGCGGCGGAGGAGCCCTGAGAGCCCGAGGCGGCGGCCGTGGCGCTGGGCGGCAGGAGCGGCGGCGGCTGCGCCCCGGCGGCGGCCCCGCGCCCCCCCCACCACCGCGGGGCGGCCGCCGCGGCGGGGGCGCCCCTTGCCGGGCACCGCCGGGGCCCGGCCCGCGGCCCAGGCGGGCGGAGGGGTCGTCGCGGCGCTGCATGGCGGCGGGCGGGCGGGCGCGGAGCGGGGCGGGGCGGAGCGGAGCGGGCCGAGCGGCTCTGCCACACCGTCCGCCGCGGCGCCAGGGCCGGAAGTGAGGGACCGGAAGGACCGCCCCTTGTCCGCCCCCCTCCCCTCCCGCCCCCGCCTCGCTCCGTACGACCCCGCCCCCCACCGGGCGCGCAGGCGCGCGCCGCCAACGGCGCGCTCCGGCGGAGTCCCGCTGCTCGGACGCATGCGCAGTGCCGGACCCGTGACAGCGAAAGGGACACGTGTGAGGGAGGGGCCACCGCCCTCCCGGTCTCGACTGCGCACGCGCAAGTGCACCTGTGTGAAATTAGTCACAGGCTGGTGAATTAATCCCCAGCGGACTCACGGCGCCTGCGTAGAAGCAGGGCTCATGCGTGTCGCGCATGCGCAGAGGCGACCTGCAGCCGGACTAAAGCGGCGTCGCGCATACGCGTTCAGCTTCTCCTCGAGGCGGCGGCTTTGAGGCGCGAAGCCGAGGTGTGGGGGAGCTCGGGCCGGGGTCTGGCCGGGGAGTGAGAGGGGCAGCGCGGCTGCTGCTGCCCGGCCTCCGCAGGCACGGTAAGCCAGCGCAGCCTGCCTGAGGGCTGAGCCCGCGGCCGGCCGGTGCTCACAGGCCTGGGTGGTGCCTGTATGGGGTTGAGCCTTCCTCCTCCTGCCCTCAGAGCCCTCACAGCGGTGCCCGCTGCCTTTGGTGTACTTGTGGTGTCGGTCCCATGCTCGGTATGGGGCTTTGGAGAGAGCGATTAGCTTCTGTGGGGCAGGTGTTGTTATGCAGTGTTGCAGAAGGAGCAAAAAAATGCCTTAAGGGCTGGCTACAATTATTAGAGGTTAAGGAGCTCCAGTTAGAGATACTGCGGTGGTGCTTGTTGGGGAAGGCATGTTTGCACAGTCTTGAAACCCAGCAAAGTGGCACTGAACGCTTTTTCAGTCGGGATGGTAGTGTATGTGAAGGCACCTTGTGTGCAGGGGTTTCTGTAACGTGGTTTGTGGAGGCAGCAGTTCTTTAACTAGCACGCAGGATACATTTCAGGCACTGCAGCTCCTTAAGTTAGTATCAAACATGGCCTTTTATTAATGACTTGATGGTCACAGCATGAGGAGACAACAGCTTTTATAATTCATGAAATTATGCATACACTGTAACCTGTTAAGGAAGCACAGGATTTTTATTTGATCTCTCAATATCTTGTAACAGACCACTGTCTGCGGCAGCCCCCTCTGTGCAGAGCTGGAGTTGATGTTCATCGACAGACCTAGCCTCCGATGCCATCAGGTAACGCAGCCTGAACCTTGTCCTGTCCCTTGTGCCTCCAGGGTGCCACTTCCAAACAGCCCCCTTGAGCCCGTGCAGACCTGTCAGTAGTCAATGGCTGCACAGTTCTGCTGCACAGAATGTCTCACCAGGAGAAGAGAGCTCCTGGTATTGACACCTTCAGAGCTGCGTGGGTTGCTGGTGTGTGTGCCTCGCCTGTTCCTCCTGTCTTATTTCCCTCCTCATTCATGTACTGTTTCATTCATCCCGTTGTGTATTTTCGGTGTCATTCTTGCGTATTTTCCATTGAGGTTCTCTTTCCTTGCCTGCCATCCCTGTCTCATCCTTACAGCTGTGTCACTTGTAAATGCCATGGCACCTTCCTGGAGCAGGGATAAACTAGCTCTGCTCCTGGTAACATGCTGTCATTGCCCTGGGGTTTCCACCTGCTGCCTCAGCCATACTCCCTGAGCGCACACAGCTTCCATCTTCCTACAACCTCTGCTGTGCTCCTGGAACTGTGGGAGGCAGCTGTCGTTTGCTGGTTGATTTGGATCCATTCCTTAAAGAACTATAGCAAAAAAGAAGAGATGTGTGTGGCTCCTTTAGAGGATGTTTCCATTTTTAGAGGAAGGTTGCCTGACTGGGCCCTGGACTGGAGACTGGGAAATCTGTGACCAGTTTCCAACACTTCCCAGGCTTCCTGAGTGAATCTGGATGCTTTGCTTAACCAGTCAGTTCACCGTTTGTAAATGAAGTCACTTCTACCTTCTTTCTGATCTGCTCAGGGTGTAAAGGGGCTGAGACATTCCGTTGTCATTACCTTACGCAGCCTACAGAGAGAGCAGCATGGCCCTGAGCTCGGCCAGAGTCTCCAGCTCCTTCAGAAACAGTCACTGGGTGTCAAAATGGACACGGTTCACTTCCAGACAGCACCAGGCCGAGGGCAGAGGTGAGATGTGCTTTCCTCTGGCTGAAAACAGGAGACGAGTGTGTTTTTTGGGCCATCCCCACTTTGTCCTCCCAGTGTTCGTTCCTCCATGACCGACTTCTGGGAGCAGCTGATGGCTGCTGCAGATGGGATCGCTTCTGACGGGGCTGTTCATCAGCTCCTGGAGAAAATGCCTTTGTTTTGCTGCAGAAGAGGAAGAGGCCCAGCAGCCCGGAGCACTGGGTATTGTGTGTTCTGCAAACGGCTGTGCGTCAGAGGCACCGCTCGGGCCAGGGGCCCTGCGGAGGGAGGGCTTCCCGCCCGCGGCAGCTGAGAACAGAGGGACTCTTGTTCCTGCTCTCGCCAGTGCCACTTCCAGCACGGCCGCCCACTTACTGGGCTGGACTGGCAGCGGCAGCAGCAACGCCGGTGGGAACGGTCCGTCTGTCCCACGGCTCTGTCCTTTGCTCTGGTGTTTTTATCTCAGCTGGCAGAAAAAGATGTGTTAGTCCGTGGCTCCAAATGGGGGTACTTGTTACGGGGGATTAACAAGTGCTAACCTCTGAGGTGCTAGCCCTGCTATTCTTAGGAATCTTTGGGAGACTCAGTGACTTCCATCCCATGGCTAAATCTGTCTCCTGGGAGACTGTAGGGCCAGCCCTGTGCCATGTCCTGATGCCCTCTAGCAGGGTCTGGCTTGCCAGTGGGATGGGCTGCTGTGGTCCCACTGTCCCTCACAGCCATGCTCCATCAGCGGGGCAGCTTTGAGGGGAGAAAATGCCACCCTGTGCTTGGGGAAACCTTGCCCGGGGCAGCTTTGAGGGGAGAAAATGCCACCCTGTGCTTGGGGAAACCTTGCCTGGTGCAGCACAGCCCATCTAAGTGTTTCTCTGTGCTGGACTCATGGGATGTCTTGTCGCCCCATCTAGGATGGCGATTTTGAGGATGGTGAGGGGCACGGACCCCGTCTTCCAGGCAGGATTAGGAAGCTGGCCCCCTGACACGGGAAGCAGGTGCTGGAGCCGTGTTACACGAGCACAGTCACGCCGTGCCGTGCAAACCGGTGTCAGGAGGGGGTGTCGCCGAGCACGGCGCAGTCCGGCAGGGACCCGGTGCGGCCGTCACCTCGGGTGACTGGACACCGCCCGGCTGGGACGGGCTCCGGCCCAGCGTGGGCTTTCCTGCGGGCCAGGATCCCGCTCCCACCCAGCTGAGTCACTGTGTCCGGAGCGGGGAACCGGATCAATGCGTTACTCGTTTATTTTCGGTTTCACCGTGCGCGCAGCCGGGGAGCCCCGGCCGTGAGCCGGCCTTCCCGGGGGGCCCGCTCCCTCTTGCCGGGGTTTCCCGCCGTGGACGCTCAGCCGCTCCCGCAGCCCGCTGGGGGGCCGCGGGCCCGTGGCCGTGGCGGCGGGCAGGGCTCGGTCCCGGTGCCGGCGCGGCCGGGGGAAGCGGAAGCCGCGGGAACGGCCGGGCGGGGAGCGGACTGTACCACTGCCGCGGGGGGGGGGGGGGGGGGGGGGGGTGGTGCGTGTGTTGGCGTGGAAGGGCCCGCGTGCACGTGCGGCCGGAGGGCCGGTCCAGGAGCGGCGGAGCGGGTGGGGGTGGAGGCGCACCGAGGGTGACCGGGGTGGCAGGGCGGCGTGTTCCGCTCCGGGCCGCGTTCGCCGCCGCCGCCAGGGCAGGGCGAGCCGCCCCCGGGCTCTGCGGCCGCGCTGGGAAGGGCGATACCAATGCCCACGGGGGGGGGGAAGCGGGCTGTACCAACGCCGCTTCCCTCGCGAGGGGGGGACGCGGCCCGTTCCAACGGCAGCGGGGTGGAGGGAGCCATTCCCCGCTGCACGGGGAGGGGGATCCGGCTGGTCGCATGCCCGGAGCACCCCCGCGGCTCTGCGGGTGGACTCACCCGGCGCGCTGAACTGTGGCGGGGGGGCCGGACCGTACCAATACCGGATGTGGGTGTGAGGCGGGCCGTGCCAATCAGCGGCGGGCGGGCCGTACCACGGGGCGCGGGCGGGGAGGGAGCGGCCTGTGCGCGAGGAGCCGTCTGGCGGCGCGCGGGCTCTCGGGTCTCTCCGCGCGGCCGGGCCGGACCGGGTCGAGCGCAGCCGCAGCCCCGTAACGGGCCCCGCCGCCGCGCCCCCTCTCGCTCCTTCCCGACCCCCGGCCCGGTGTGTGCGAGGCGCCGGGCCCGCTCGGAAGAACGCCGACGCGCTCAATGCCCACGGTGAGGGGCCGCGGCGGGGAGGAGCCGGGGGGGCTTCGGGTGAGGAGGGACTGCAGGAGGCCGGAGCCCCCGCCCCGGGGCGGGCCCGGGCTGCGGGGGGAGCTGTGGCTCAGGGGCGATCTGTGGGCACCCCCCCCTCTGCCCCGGGTGCTTGGGAGGTTTTGAGGAGATAGCGTGGCCTGCGGGGCTGGTCCGGGTGGACCCCCCTGGGCCTGAATGGTCTCCTTTGGCCCCTGCAACTGGTTTGGAGGGGTCTTTTGTGCGCTGGGGGTCCCGCCTGCTCTGCCGGTCTGGTTTGGGGGCGTCCTTGCTGGTCTAGGAGGCTCTCCTTGGTCTGAGGGGCTGGTTCGGGGGGGACATTCTGGCCCGGCGGGCTTTCCTGACCTGTGGGGCTTGTTTGGGGAATGTTTCCGGGCCATGGGGCCTCCCTCGGCCTGAAGAGCAGGCTCGGGGGCAGCTTGCTAGCCTGTGGGCTCCCTGCTCGACTTTGGGGCTGGTTTTGGGGAGTCCTCCCTGCCTTTGGGGTTGGACTGATATGCGGGGATCTCTGTGGCCAGTAAGGCTGTTTTTTGGCTAGTAGCCCTTGCCCGGGGTGTTGAGCCCCTTTGTGGAGTGCCCCTTCTACCTGCGAGGCTGGTTTGGAGGGTTCTTCCCTCACCAGTGGGATGGGGTTGATTTATCGTGCAGGGCTGGTTTGTGGGGTCTCCCTTCAGCTGTGGGGATGAATGAGTGGACCCCAAAAGGATGGTTTAAGGTAGGGAGTCTCCCTTGTCCCTGGGCTTGGGGGGAATGTTCCAGAGGTGTGTTCATTGCTTGTAGGATTGCAACAGCGGGAGGAAGAGGAGACAGTAAAGGTTGGTGTGGGTGAATGAGGGGGGGGATCTTGCTTGTATCTGGTGTGGGGGGCATTTGGAGGTTTTTTTGAGGGGATGGAGTGCTACTTATTCCTGTGTGTATGTGCAGATGGGCGAAGAGTTTGAGAAAGGATGGGAGGGTTGTTTTGGGGGAAGGGGGCTGCCTTGTCTTGGGCCTGGAGATGGCCCTTAAAGGGTAAAGAAATTTTCTGGGATCTGGGCTGGAAAATGGAAAGGGAAGGCTGGGAGCAACGTTGGGGGGGGGGGGAATCTTTCTCAAGAGTGGAGGGAGGCATATGGAGCTGGAAAGGAAGGGTGTCCAGGATGTGGTGGTTTTCCTGGGGTTTGAGTGGGGGCAGGGTTGTGAATGCTGAGGCTGGTTTGTGTAGATAGAGGCCTGCCCTGTGGGATTTGGAGCTGCCTGGGCTGAAGTGTGGCCAGGGCAGTGGCTAAAGAAAGTACTGGTGTTGCTGGGGGTGCTAGGAGTGACCTGCAGGAAGGCCTGGGACAGGGAGTGGTGTGCTTACTGGGAATGGCTGTGGTTTGCTGCTTAGGGCATGCCTTAGTGGGTGAGGAGCCCTGGTTATCGAGAGCTGGAGGGTTGGGGTTTGGCACACAGGTGAGGTTGTGGGTTAGGAGGTGTTACGGGATGGGGATGATGGAAGAAGTGCCCTCTGCTCAGTTGCGGTGCTGCTTCCTCGTGGTTCCTTGGTGGGATTAGTCACCATCTGCTTTTTCTCTCAGGGCGGCCGTGTGCTTGTTGGCTTGAGCATGAGGAGGAGTAAGGCAGAAAGTTGGCTTTTAACGACTGCTGTATAAATGGAAACTCGCTTCAAAACTCCCCAAATGAACCAGTCAGGTTCTGACTCAGAACTGCAGTTAGTATTTAAAGCAGAAAAAAGATAAACCCGCCACTAGCAGCAGCCAGAAAACTCTATCTTCTTATGACTCAACATGTAGAAATACTTAGATTTAATGAACTCGACTGTTGGAAGGAGAAGATTGGTCGGAGTTACGGTAGGAGTAAGGATCTGTGTACGTATGGATGCAGAGCCAGGAAAGTCAGTCTTACATGGAGTCTAGTTGTGATGTTTTTACGTACATCCCTAATAAACATAGGTGATTGACTTTGGGTTTAATCACCTGCAAATATCCATCATTCTCTTCCATACAGCAGTGCTTAAACACTCTTCTGCCAGAGCGGAGCTGAGCTGTGGTCGCAGCTGGGTTCCTCGCTCCTACCACTGGACTTTGCCCCTGGTGGAACGCCATGGTGGTTAACTGTTGCGTGGCCCTGGGGAGAGCCGGGCTGTGGGTGGCTCGTGGCACAGCAGGTTTCTGTCCTGGCTTGAAGGAATGCAGTCCACAGCTGAAAATGTAGCTCTTGAGTTGTAGGGCAAGCAGGTAATTTTTGTAGATGGCGTAGGTTGTGTGTTTTGGCGATATCTTTGGAGGAGAAAACATGTTGTCGGTGATGCACCGTTAGCAGAGAGGGGCTCCGTGTTGTCTGCTGTGTTTGGATCCCTTTGACAGCTTATTTGCCTGATGAGAAATGAAGATTTAAGACAGCTCTATCTAGACATTCAAAAATAGACCTAATGGCTTGAGAATCTGAGCTAAAAGTTACTCTTTTTGACGCGTGTGAATTGCAGCGCTAGATCAGGCTGGCACCCGTTTAGGCCAGACGTGATCGCATCAGCCAGAAGACAGAAAAAAATACCTTTATCGTGGCTGTGGAGTTGAGTGTCATTTCATGGCTCGTTCTGCTGATTGGGAAGGGGTAAAGGAGCCTTAAATCTCTTGATCCTTTTTACTGTTGCAACACTTGAGACGCTGGCTTGCTGTCTCTATTCAGGTCACTGTTCCATGTACCTTTTTTGTTACCCCTTGTTTCTCTCTGTTCTGTACTAATAAGTTAAATTCTTCTTGGTCTCTTACACTGAAAGTCTAGCTCTGCTCGAAATAATGGGCTGTGGATTTGAACAATTGAGACTTTGTGGACGTGCAGGGAAATTTCTCAGTGAGCTTCAGTTTCAGTTGTTCAGAACTTAACTGCCGCAGGAGCATGGAAAAGGAGCCAGCTCTCCACTAAGTCATTTTTCCAGCAGAGGTAGATGGCAAATTCCAATGTGAGATGAGTAAGATGCAAGTAATTCAACTCTAACTTCATAGAATGACATCCCTGTTGGTGTGCAATTGGGAATTGCTTGTAAGTCCTGCTTGACTCCTTCATGGTTTTGGGGTGGTTTTTGATGCTTCATCTTAAAGCGTGAGGATATTTAGGCTGAGTTGTTGAGGAAGCTGCTGGTCTACCAGGACTGTGTTTTCAAAGACCAGCACTTGATACAGCTTAGACAACTCGGTGTTCTGGTTTACAGAAGTGGGTTATTAGTGTCACAGACTCATGAACTGTTGTCTAAAGTAATGTTTGATTTTAGTTAAATATAATTCTGTGGCTTAAACAGGATAATAGCTTAAGTTTCTCTTTCTTAGCGAGGCCTTTTGGTTTTTACTTCAAACACTATTAGTAACTTCAAACTTTTTGGGCATGGTATGTAAATAACATTCAAATATGTCCTCTGAAGGGGTTTTAAAAACGACGTGGTGGGTGGGGAAGGCGTTGAGAAAATTTTAAGTGTCGGAACAGCATTTTTAACTACGAAGTGGATTCTGTCTCGCAGAAAAGGCAGAGTCTGTAGCAAAAAGCACACATGCCTGTCAGTTCTTCATGAAAAAGCTGCTGCAGTATCCAATCTCTTCCCGTGGCCGAGCTCGCTGGGATGGTGATCTCTGGGCATCCATGCCTGTATTGGGTACAGTGGTTTGACCTCACCTGGATTTAGGGATGGCAGCTCAACTTTTTCTGCGAAATACTCAACGTGGAGTTCTGCTGCAGGATTGTTCTCCCGCTGAGTAGCCTTGCACAGTGTATTTGACAATTCTTGCTGTTTCCTGATGCGTCACTTTTAAGTTGAGACTTCTTTAATCTGTTTTTTTTTTTTTTTTTTTCCCTTGCTTAGGCAGATCTCTATCTGCTGCTGTAGGGTTTTAGGGCCTGGGACTCAGTTAGAGCAAAAGGAAATGAATGAGTCACCCGCAGAGCTTGTCAGCAGGCTGGGAGGGAGCTGGCTCCGCCGCGGGGGTGGATAGGGTGGAACAGTAAAATTTTTGACCTCACCCCTCTCTAGGCACGTGTCATTCTGAGCAGGCTTCCTTCAGAGAGCGTTCAAGAATTTTTTCCAAGAATGTTAGTTCCAGGGTTTCTTTTCTCTGTATGCAAGGAGAGTATGTTTCAGAAAAGATGGTGGCTTCAGTTCTTGCTAATGTACATCGCCATTGTTTTAAGGCTAATTTTGGAGGTCTTGGTGGATTCTTTTGCTTGAAAAGCACCTTGTGTTCCAGATGAACCAGGACGTTTTGATAGTGTGTGGATAGAATGCGGGTCGCTTAGTGGGGCGATGCGGGACGGGGAAGTGAAACGTGACGTACGCAGAGTGTCAGGAAAAGCCCGCTTGGGCTGCAGTGTCTTATCAGAATGTCAGTTTGTACAGGATCAAGTTGTGTGCTGTGGTGCTGATTTCACGCGTGGAAATGCAAATAGAATGAGGTTTTATAGAAGAGGAGAAAGAGGAAAAACCCAACAGCTTGCAACTTGACTTTATTAACATCAAATATGGATTCCCACTTACAGGAACAAAATTAGTTAAGATGGTTTCCAAAAAACTGGTCTTCAAAGCACTGCAGTATTCTTTTAACAGACTGACAAATTAGCAGGCTTTGCTGTGCATCCTGTGCGCTGGGTTATTTCGAAAGGCGATCCAAGTGACCTTTCCAAAGGTGCCCATGTTTTGCAGTCCCTGGAAGCTGCAGCTGTTGCAAGCTGTTTCACTGTCTCAGGGTCGCTAAGGCAGCACTTGTAGTGGTGTGTTTTGAAGGAGATGGTGGAACGAGGAATTCCTTCTGATGTTGTTACTTGTTTTTCCTTAGACCTGTCTCCCTGAGCTTGTACAGGCTCAATACAGAAGAGCAAGCAGCTTGCCCTGTTGAAGTATCTAATTTGGGAGTCAATGCGGCGATAGACGAGGCAGCCACTGGAGAGAAACGTTGTAGGTGTGTTGGATTTTTACTTAAGGCAATCTCAAGCGAAGTTTCTGTCCAGTCAGGAGTTCCTTTAACTGTTCTCTCTTAATTAGTTAATCGCTCTGCTGTATTTGTGCTAGTTAATAGGACGGCCCCTTGCTTACAGTTTAAGCATATTCTTGCATGTTCACAGGATTTCGAAAGATGTTCTTCTCAAATTGGCCTCGCCAGGCTTTATCAGGCGCGCTCGGCGTGTACGGCTGTGCGAGAGGTGGAGAGCACAGTTACAACTGTAGTTGCTAGTTACAACTTAAATCAGTCGTGTCTGTAGGTGCAGAGGCTGTCACAGCTCACTGAACTTGGTTGTGTAGATCAGCATCTTGATTGATGATTATTCCCTCGTAATTAAGTTAACCGCTGTCAGGAACTGACTCCCAAGCATACCTAGTTCTTTTCAGATGCAGGAGTGGCAGTTGCTTGGCTCGTTTGTGTTGCTGGCTCTGCTTTTTCTTCTTTTCTTCTCCTCTGGTTCCTGATGGGGCTGTTGCATCTCGTTCGGAGCGTTGACATGTTGGATACTTGTGCTCCCTTTCTGAGGCCAGCCACATAAGACATGCAGTCATTTTTTGGTTTCTCTCCGTGTGCTGTCTCACTTTCTGAGTATAAAAAGTTGAAGGTTAATTGGCTTAAATATCATTTATTGGTTTATGTCGTGCATCCTGGTTACTGCTTATCATCGTCAGTTTGATAGTGCGCCGTTCTCTTGGGATTTTGAAGTGCAAATTTGCTTGCTAACACAGGGAGGAAGAAATTTTGCAGTATTTACTTGGGGAGATCAGACGTCGTAGACAATAGGGGTTTTCCTGTTTTTCATTTTCTTAATTAGAAGCCTGGGTTTTCTTTTTAAACTTTAAGTTAACAGTTAGCAATTGAAAGTCATGGGAGGAAGGGATGTGTGTGTCAGTAACCAAACTTTTAAAAATAGGGTTGTGTGCTACATAAACTTTTTACCCTTCTGGAAATCGTTTTTCAGACTTAAATACAGTGCTTTACGTTTTTAATCACTCCTTAGCTATTAGCTAATTAAACGCTTCAGTAATATTCCTTTGGGGAAGGTAAGGTGGTGTCATTCCTGTTCTGCAGATGAGTTGAGCTACTGAAAGTGGCTTGGCCGAGGTCAGACCACGAGCAGCTGCAGATCTGAGAGTAAGACTTGAGTTGATGACTCCTCCTGCCATACTTAATTTACTGGAACATGTCATCTCCGTGTGTCCTTAATGACTTGGTAAATAGTTTTTACAAAAGACTTAAAATAATTGAGTTGAAATTCCCTCTTTGATTTGCTTGAGGGAGGAGAAGTGTAACCATAATGACCTGATTTGATACAACTTGCAGTGCAAATAGCACTGGACGAGGCTCTTCCAACCAAATTATTGGTGCTGAAAAGAAAAACGTTTAAAGGATTTGTTTAAGTATGACACAACAGCTCTTCCCCTCGCGATGGTGTACTTAGTAATGCTGTAAGCCTCAGGTACGCTGGATCCAAGTTTTGATCTCCTATGCCAGGATCTATTGACCACTGTTTTTATTTAAATGACCTTGTTAGGTCCTCAGAAGTTAGTTTTGAACCGATTCCTGTAATGTAAGTGTGCAGGTTGCTCTCCAGGACGTGTCAGATGATGGGAGTGTATGTTCAAATGGTGTTTGCCTCAAAAAGAGACTTCCATGCATCACGTTTTACAGGTGTCGGACACATGCGGATGCTGTAACTTCAGTCGTTCTGTTCTTGTTATGTCCCAGCTATAGCAGACTGTAATACATTTTAACAAATCCTTTGCTTTTTTTGGTAATATGTATGAGAAAATTGTGACAAATGTGCAAGAATTGACAAGTGTAAGGACTTGAATATGATGTGTTTAGATGGGACTCTTCCATCTGGGGTGAGACTTAATCTTGTAGTCATTACGCTGATAAAATATTCCAGGATTCATTTTTGAAATTTGTATTTCAGTCACTCAGAGTAAGAACTGCGTTAAGGTCGGGGGAGGTTATTGGAAACATCTTTGTTCTCGCCTCTGGCAACCTGATTAATGTATTTTTTTGGCATTGAAAGCTGTTCTTTAAGGAAATAATTGCTGTTCTTTGGGTGATTTTTGACTTCATGTCAGTGAAAAAGGTAATTTTGTAGTACTGAATTTGACTATCTTAAAGTGAGAATCTCATTAAAACGTTGAGCACACCAGAAACTCGGGGTGTGAACTTCCATGCATGTGTGGTTTTCCCTAATTGTGCTCACTTGAGGGTGCCACGTTGACCTTTCCACTTGAGTTGCAGGTTTGTGACTTCTGGCTGCTAGTTTGGATTTTATTCAGCTGATTTAAAATTTTCTCCTTAAAAAAAAAAAGAAGTGTCAGTAGTGATTCTTTGGCTTCACGCTTTTTAAACACAGTGAGAAGCCACGTTGCTTATTTAGTATTTCAGCCTTAAATGAGTTGAGCCAGTTTAGGTTAGCCCTGTTTTATCCCCCTAAACTTCATGGCAGAATTATATTATTGCATCTTTTATTGTTGTTGCTAAAACATCTGAATTTTGAATCCTGTGTGTTAGGACTGGCGTTGCTGCCGTCTTAACGCCCTGGTCTGCAAACATGGATAAGACTGGGAATACTGAAAGTTATTGCTGTTAAATGATTGTTTGGTTGCTTTGGAAATGATTTTTACTGATTTCTGGAGGTATCTCCCTACTGCTGTTGGGAGTTTGGTGCTACAACAATGTTGGTGAAACTTAGCTGCTAGCAAAAGCTCAAGTCTATGGCACGTTAGTTGTACTCTTATTTCTACTCGTGCTGCTTATTTTCTGCAGAAAATAAAGCCGTACCAACAATACTTTTTGACATATTTGGGCTTAAGCCCAACAGCTATGACTGGACCAACAGACACTTCCAAGCGTGCTCTTGGCTTTGTGCTTTTTTCTCCTCTTCTAAGGCACCTGGTTGGGAGGGAGGGGATGCAGAGAACACAGAAGAGTTCCTTGTTCTCGGTTCCGGAGCCTGGTTGCCAGGGACAGCAGTTCCAAGAAGTCCAGTGTCTCTGGGCTACAGCCGAAAGAATATTTGGGATTACAACTGTGGGTACTCCAGTAAGGACTGATTTGTTTGTTCGTTTTTTTTTTGTCTAGTCTAATTCGAGTGCCTCTAGGAGGGTCAGTATTTGGTGTTTCTGGAAGTAGAAGCAGCAATTCCTCTCACATGGTGTTTTTCTTCTCTGTAGGTGTTCCGGTGGAATATACGTCGCACATTTATGGCGATTCTGAGCGTGAGGGCAGACTTCTGCCAGGCCCAGCACAGCATCCTGGCTGACAAGTGAGCAGAGCGCAGCGGGTTCCACGTGCCATAATTACTTTGCCTTGAAGACTCCAGACGCAGCGAACACACTCAAATATATGGGATATCTTCTGCACATTGGAAGCATATTCCTTTTACTGACTCTAGCAAAACTAAGCATCAAGAAAACAAAGTGGAGAGAAAATCTGCCCTTACTTTTTTGCCCCACCAGTGCCTAAATGTAGAACAGGCTGCCTAGTCTTGCATGTAGTCAGAGTTTTTGGAGTCTGAAGGATACCACCTGCAGTAATTGAGGCTGAAGTTGAATTGAAGCGGATTCTGAAGCAAACCTGCTTTTCTAGAAGCGAATTCTTTAAGGAACAAACAAGTCAAAGCAAGCTCTCATCAATCCCAGGCATTTTAGTGGTCTTTTTCATGTTTTCTGCTGTGAAACGTTCCCAAAGTTATTGATTTTTTTAATTTTTTTTTTTAAATTTTTTTGGCCCCTGACACATTTTATTTGCCATTATGAACCGTCCAGCCCCCGTGGAAATTACTTACGAGAACATGCGTTTCCTGATCACTCACAACCCAACCAACGCAACCCTCAGCAGGTTCATAGAGGTAAGGCAGCCGAACAAAGTGCCATCCTGCTTTCCTTACATGCTCCTAGTTTCTGTGGAAGTACTGCACAGTCATTCTTCACACCCGTTGCTCAGAGCTTTGGCTGTATGTTACGTGGTACTTGAAACTTAAGGCGTTTTTGTCTTCAGTGTTTTGTTCACCTTCTCTTGACAGTATGGGAGGAGAATCCACTGATTACTTTTTCCAAAGTCCTGCATTTCTTGATTTGTGAGAGGCTGTATGAGCTTCCATTTTAGAATACAAACACACCCTTGTGTCTTGTCCTGGTTTTGAAGGACTGCATGTTCTGTGATTCTAAACGTTATTTTTCATTAAATAATGCAGTGCTTCTAATGTATCGATCTATTGCTCGTCTTTTGGCTTTTAAAGTAGTTGACAGAATTGGAACTTAGTTCCAATCTTTCTTATCCCTTAGCGTGGGATAAAGTGCAATACTCGAACTGGTGTTTTAGTTTACAGGATGTGTTCTCCAGCCGCCCTACCAATCCCAGAACTGCCACATTTCAGGTGCCAGAATTTATCCATGACAAATGATATCTCCCTGGGTCTGACTGTAGGAAGAGTCAGTTACGATGGGCAGTGGATCAGACTGTTGCTGACACAATAAGATCTTAAATCCTGCAAAATTTAATGTGCAGTTTTTTGAAAAAGTAACAGATGGTATCACCAGAGAAGCACAGTGTATTTCTGCATTCCTGTTTGCTCCAAACCTGCTGTATCTTTATGCCCTTATCTTATATCTAGAGGACTTTTATCTTGCATATGCAGGTCTTTTTCATTCCAACGAGATCCTGTCATCTGATACTGATGTCTGACTGTGGCTATTAACAGACTTGAATCATTTATCTGCTCTTCACCACAAATCTGTTCAGATAGAAGCGATTAATTTGTCTGAAAGCCACATTCTTTTGGTCTTTACATATTATTTTTTTCCCATTTTTGTGGATTGTCTTCCTTTTTCAGGAGTCTTGACTCTGGAATATATATTATTGCTAATTGTTAGAAGTTACAATGATTCAGTCCAAACATGAGAGGAAATTCTGCTTGCTCTATAAACCTTCAAAGTGAACTGGAACAGCTTTTGTTTGATCTTCTGATTATTTGTCTAGCACAATGTGCTACTTATAGTGCATTACAAGGAAGCTAGAGCATGGTGGTGTGTGTGTTCTGTTCCTCCCTGTCTCAAAATGTCAACACCGGCTGAAGCAAACAGTTCCAGGCTGCTATTTAAAGAGAAGAAGAAGCTGCATGGAGAATATAAGCAGCTGTTTTAGTTTTATACATGCAATTTTTTTCCACCTTGGCGTTTCCCTAGAGAAGAAGAATTCGGAGGTGTTTCACGTTTATTCCTGTCACTTGTAACCCTTGTCCTAATGTAGGCCATAAACCCCCTTCTTGAGTTGGCCCTTGCTCCTTCCTTGTGTACTCACCTTGGAGCTGTGCAACAGCTGCGATACCACTGTGTCTGTAAAACCTTTTGTTTCATGCTTGATGAGAAAGTTCTGTAATTCTTCACTCTGCCAGCCTGCTCACGTGTTTTCCTTTTTCTTAAAGGAGCTGAAGAAGTACGGAGTGACAACCTTGGTGCGAGTTTGTGATGCCACTTATGATCAAGCTCCTATCGAAAACGAAGGAATCCAGGTTCTAGTGAGTTGCCTTTTAAACTGTCTGAAAATGAAAAATTATGTGTCTAGAAGTGGTGGGGGTGGCCTTCACACTTTGGGCAAGAGCTTATGACTTTCGGATGGACCAAAAGCAATGGGATCCCCAGCATCAGCTAAAGCTGGTTTTGAGAAACTCACTGTACTCTTGCTGGTTCATTACTATTGCCTGAGCTCTTTACTTGGAGTAGAAATGTCTTCCTGGATTTCTGGATTTATTGAGATGTTCTAGTTGCCTTTCAGTGAGTATTTTGCTACGAATCCAATGTTCAGCCTGGTGATTCATACAGCTTGATTTGGTCCTTTTCTCTAGATACAGCACTTCTTGACTTTACTGTTGACCTCCTCAGGATGCAGATAAAACTCCCTTCTCTCGCTCTTTCAAAAAGTGCCACCTTTTGAGACTGTAGCTGACACGTTGATACAGGCTCCCATGAACTGGCTGTAGCAGGATATTGATCAGTAGCCCCATCACTGCTCACCTCTAAATGGAGCCTGGCTGCTGGTGGCTTCCCTGCTCAGCAGGTGGAATTCCTGAACTGCTACTCATAGCTGGTGTTACGCAACGACTGTCTGACTGTATCTAGTATTGCTTGGTGTTTTAGGGGAGGTTTTTTTAATAGGTGTGTGCTCACACTAAGCTTGCAGGCGGTATTTTTCCAGGCAATACCTCTGAATTATTACAGTGTGTCGGATATAATTGGTTTATTTTACTGGAGTGAGTAATGCTCTGTTGGGAGGCCAGAAATTGCATCTTACCTTCTTGTTGCAGGTAATCAGTCTTGTATTGCCTCTTGATTTTTATGGCTTAGTTGGAGGAAAACTTCTGCAGTTTTCCATTAGGAGAAAAACTTGTATCCTGGCATATCTGTGAAAACTCCACGTATAGGTCAGTCAGATTTCTTGGCTCCTGGCCCTAGTCAGCATTTACTTTAGTTCCAGGCAGCCACGTGTGCCTCAGTGTTGTTGGAAAAATCAGTCACTACAGGGCTACTAGTGCTCCTAGGGCTGTGCTCTGGAATAGCATTTTTGTTCACTCTAGAGCTGTCCTGGACTTGAGTGTCTCAGTATTTTCGGGCATGGTGCTGTGAAACATCTAGCTGTGCTACTCCTAAGGCTGCCAGAGACTGGAACGATTAAACTTCTGGTGTGGAAGCCCTCAGAGCCCTGATTTAAACTGGAGCTTAGAGTATTTCTGTGTTCTTGTGCCAGAGCAGAGATCTGAATTCCTCCTAGAAGACTTAGGACAGTTCTGCAGGTGTCCAGCTCTGCTGGGCTGGCTGTCCTGTGAGGCCAGCCAACCTTGGCTCTTGCAGCTGTGAGTGAAATCCACATTCTCCAGTCCATGGCTGGGGCCCCAGGGCAGCTGCAGGAGCCGGGGACTGCTCTGCGCTTCTGGAATAGTTTGGGGATTTTGGTTCTCAAGAAACTTCAAAAAATTTGATGTTGGCTAGGTTTGAACTGAAAGCAGTTTTTTGAGGAAGCTTTTCTAAAAACTGGAAATGCTGTTTCCGCCAGCTCTGCTAAGTGCTGTTCTGTGGGAGAGCCTTTCACTTTGAGTAAGGCATGCGAGAGTCTCATGTCTCTACACGTTTGCTTCAGCTGACAAGCCTGCCTGTGTTTAGTACCTACCAGCTCTTAGTATTCCACTGCTGCAGAAGGCAAGACAGGAGAGAGAATAAATCCACCAGGCATCTGTTAGGGGCAACAGAAAGCAGGAGGTGGCAGGGAAGGTTTGCTGCCAATGTCGTCGCTGATCCTGATGATCCCAGTCAGGAGGTTGTCTTAGTGATTTACTGTATTGCAAAAGCGTTTTGCTATTTGAGGTGAGTTTAACCAGTCACCGACGTGACCACCTCCTTGTCGAGCTTTTCCTTCCTGTGAATGCTTTTTTCAAAGCAGAGTCCTGTTGCTGTTCAGAATTGGTATTGAATTGCCATCTGGCTGAGAAAATAACACGTCGCTATTTAAAGCTAATATTTGCTTGCAAAAATAACATCAAGATTAAAAACGCAACCTGAGAGAGATTAGTGTCTATTTTAAAACTGTTGAGGTCAAAAGCGTAGTGAAACCCTTGAAAATGAGAGCATTTTAGCAAAGCTTGCCCGCATGCCGTGATACAGGATCGTGTCCTGGCAGGATGGGTAGGATGTGGCAGCTCGAGAGCCGCTTTGGCAGATGGCATAGTGAGAAAGTAGAGAATTAGATGTTCCATGTTGGAAGTGGTACTATTGCCTGCGCATGTTTATCAACAGAGATTAAATCCAGGAGGCAGGAGGCGGGGGATGGATTTAGTTTCTGTGGGCTTCTGCAGTTCTTACAGTTCTGTTTGTGCGTAAGGTCTTGTAACGTAGAAATGCTACATTGGAAAAACTGGTAGTTTTTTTTCTGGAAGTATTTTTGCACTGCTTGGCAACCAAGGAGGCTGCGATATTTTGATTCATCTTCGGTATCGAAGACGTTTCATTGTTCTACTTCCATCAGTCCTTCATTTACTGTTCATCCCTGGATCAGACAGTCTTCACGCTCTGTGCCTTCCAGAGTGGCCACCACCCCAGTGCTGGTAGGCACAGATGCTTGGTTGCCATCTGATGCTGACTGCACCGCTGTGGGCTCTGGTTCTGAAGGTGGGAAAGTTCCACGCTGGTGGCTGTGGTCCCGTTGTTCACAGGTGCAGAGGGTTCTGGGAGTCTTGCTGTGTAACTTCAGTGCGAGTTACACACGGGTTTTGAAGAAAGGAGTCTTTTTCACCTTAAATCTGGTAAACCCAGAGCTGTTCTGCTGAGTAAGGCTGCTCTAGATAAAGGGTAAATAAGAATAACCCTTTCCTGCCTCTCGCCCTTCCCAGCTGCTGCACGGTGGCACAGAAGAGCCGTATTTTCTGTTTCTACAATCTCAGTGCATCATCCTGGTTATTAATGACTGCTCTGGTTGTGGAGCTTAGCAATTTGTTTTCTGTCCTGCCTGACAGGAATTCGGAGGTGATGCTGGCAGAACTCATGATCAGGAAAATACCTGCAAAACTTTGCTGCAATTACTCTTCTAGCTCCAGGGATATTCTTCTTCCTCGTTCTGGCAGCCTCCTGTGCAGCAGTGTTTTGTCAGTGGTGATTTAATGCCAGTGGTGTAGTGTTTCTAGGGAGGTGGTGCTCTGGGAGGAAGTGGCCGCTGTCGTTAATTGGGACCAGCACAAGAGTTGTGTGGACAGGGTGGTTAACATGTAAGCTAAACGAATGTAGTAACCTCCTGGTTTGGGTCTGAGGGCAAGGGTTTAACTTAATCCAAAACCAGGACACAAAACTGACATATAAATCTTGCTCTTTGCAAGGCAGTTTCCAGTGAAAGCATTTTGCAATGGGTAATGCCTCTTCTCTCAGCAACCCTTCCATCTCTTCCCAAGGCAGTGGATGACACTGGGCCTAAAATAATATAGCCAGCAGTGTGCGATCGAGTGGAAAGTTTCATAAAAGCCTTTTATTAGAAAGAACAAATTTTACTGTAGCATCTTGTTTCTGTAGTCTTTTATTTTGCTGTGTTGTCCCAGATTTTTTTTTTTTAATTTCCCATTTGCTTCAGCCTTTGTGTATCTTGCTGAATTAATCACATAAAGGTATTTCAGTAACTTAAAAGTTTTTGGTTTTGTAGTTCTGAGGTGCAGATTTCCACCTCGCAGCTTTTTTAAGTGCTAACACATTTACGAGGTGTTCTTGGGCTGAGGGCTGGGCTAAGGCGTTCTTGCTACCCCAGTACTTCCTGAAGAGCAACAAGTGCATTTCAAAATTAAAAAGTTGTCATTTTTTTACCTTTGGTTGTCCTCGTTCAGAGTTTCTGTGTGCCACTTTCAGGCTTCAGAGACTAGTACTTCCTGTTAACCTGTTCTCAAGATACTACGTGAGAGACTTGTTTCTAACCAGTGAGGGAAGGTGGTGACTGTTTAAAGCAGCTTCCCTGCCGTTTGGAGAGGTGGTTGGATAACATGGAGCTCTGGCTATGAATCTGCCTTGAGAAATGCATTGTGGCTGTCTAATGAACAGTGCTAAATAACCACTGAGCATTATTGTTCCTCTTGCACCTAGGAGTGCTCTTCCTGCTGCACTCCCTGCCTCTGAGGAGATCATAAAACATGTGATGTTGTGCTTGGGCTTGAAATGTAGGACGCGTAGTACTCGGCACAAGTTCCAGGAGAGAGCTGTGACCTCGAGAAAATGGGAAGCTTCTCCCATGTCATTTGGATTGACAGCCGTGTTGATGATATTAAATGTGCCCTGGGTAGTTTAAATGTTGGCTACCCCTTTAATAGGCAGAAATACAACTGTAAATGCTGCTTAGTTGTTACCTTTGCCTAAGCACTCTTCTTTTTAACTGGGGAATGTGGGGTTTTTTGACTTGAAAACACCCGGATAATTTTAACTGTCTTGCTTATTGGATTCATGGCATCTGGACAAGCTGTTTCGTTTGAGTTATGAAACTCCTCTATTTCTCCTCTGCCGATCCCCTTGAATTGTTATGAAGTAGCTTCTCTGCACAGTCTGCAGTACAAAGAGTATTTTAAGAGGTCGACACAACTACAGGCACAAGTCTACTGAGTTCTCATCTTTCAGATGTTTATTTGAAATGTCTATTGATTTTTACGTATTTTTAATAAAATGAGATTTCAAGGGCTGCTATTTTTCTAAAAATTCCATACTACAAAGGAGTTAGTGTAGAGTTTTATTGAAGTTTTATTGAAAAGTACGATTAAATGGTTGTTAAACATTTAGTGTTACGTTGTGATATTGACTCACAAACTTCTTTGCAACCAGAAAAAATACTCCCAGAACTGTTTGTGTAATGTGCACTTCTTGCTGAATGGAATATTTTGCCTCTCCCAGTTATGGTTACCTTGCTGTTGATTATGGCTTGAAATCCATATAGCTAATGTCCTTTTCTTTCCTTCAAAGGACTGGCCATTTGATGATGGAGCACCACCCCCGAATCAGATAGTTGATGACTGGCTAAACCTGTTGAAAACCAAATTCCGTGAAGAGCCTGGATGCTGTGTGGCTGTTCACTGTGTTGCAGGGTTGGGAAGGTCAGTATTCTCCTGTCTTGGTGTTGTACTGGACTTAAAGTTAGTTTATTTCTGTGGGAGGTAGGTCGTGGAAGGTGTTAAGTAAATGCCAGTTTTAGTATCTTCTCTCAAATAGCACTTGAAAGCAGCAGCATCAAGTTTGTGTCATTAAAGCACGAGAGGCTTACTGCAGCTGAAAAATCTTCAGTGATGTCATAACTGTGATCGAGGATGTGAGGAGAAACTTGGAGAGATTGTTCAGAGCATTTCTGTCAATCATGAGCAACACGAGCAGTTGGAGATGCTATTTATTTGAAAGTATATGTCTTTCTGCTAAAACAATAGAATCTCTTGTGCTCCTTGACAGCTGCACTAGACATGTATAGTACAATTTCTAAGGCTGTGCAGGTTAGTTTTTTTTAAATTTCCTGTTTTCAACTGGTATACTATTAAACATGTGGTAAGAAAAAAAAAAAAAAGGGCATTTAGAAAAACTGTTTCAGTTACTTTCCAGAGTGGCTTCACTTCGGTTTCAGGGAGAGTTAGGCTTGTATTTCTCACTCGTGCAGACTGATGTTTCTCTCCTCACTGCTCAAAGTATGACTTCCTTCTTTGGCAAGAACTTCCTTTCAAGATGAAATAAAAAAGACTGTTTGGGAAAGCTAAATGTTGTATTCGTATTCCCAAATATAATCTTGGAATGTTATGTTTATCCTCTGGGCTAGGAGGAAAGGGAGCTTAAGTGTTAGTATTCTTACAGTAATCACGGGACTTAATATTTAAGGATATGAATGAGTGGGCAAGAAAGGTGGATTAAAGGTCAAGTAAGCACAGAATTGGAGTGCATCAAGTTCTTAAATTTCCACCTCTAGAGAAGAAGAAAGGGGAGAAATGAAGAGGTGGAGGGAGAAACTGCTGATATTTAAGGACACAAGAGCCAAAACCCTAAGGCAGTTAATGTTTGTTTATCCATTTCTACTCTTATTTTTGTCTGAGGAACATCTTTAGGGAGGTAGCCACGTGTAACTCAAGTGATTTTCAGCTCTCCTGTTTCCTGCGTAGTATTGGGCCAAAGGGTACTAGAAGCTCCCTATCTTCTGTGTCACATAAATTCATGTTTTGATATCTGTTCCTTACAAAATGACCTTTTTGCTGCTGTTCTCAGACTGCTTCTGGCAGAGGGAAAAGCAAGAGCTTTACAGGTTTTGCTTTCATCTGGAAAACCATCTACCTGTAGTAGGGAATTGAACTTCAACTACAGTAAAAAGAGACAGCTTTTTTTTTTTTTAAGTGACTTTTGAGATTTCATATTGTTTCCTTTGGAAAGTGGATAATTCTGTCTGTGCAGGTGCAGTGTGGCAGTAATAGCTGTTTCTCCTGAGCTATGTTTTTGTTTAACCATGAGTGCGAGCTGTCCAGTTGCTAGGACCTGTGTTACCTTTTAGTACTCTGCCACCAGAGATGCCTGTGGCAACTGTGTGTTCAACGGGGTGAACGTCAGTCGAGGAGAAAGTGTGCAATGTGATTTCAGCTTGATCGAAAAGCCAGCTCTGTACACATAACTGATTTCCAAAATGTAGACCCCAAAGTAGAAAGTTTTACCCTGCTGTCCCTGGAACACCCAGTTCCAGTAACACACAATTAAAAAAAAAAAACCAACGTCTATATAAGTTGTCTGTTCAGTGCTTCATAATCTGTCTCACGTACAGCTAAATCTACAGCATTGTAAGAAGCCAAATACATACAAAAGGTATTACTCACTTGTTTTAGCAAAGTAGAAAATTAGGTTATAGTGAAATGAAAAAGCATAAAAATCTAGAATTATTGTTTCATGCCCCAAACGCTAAGGAGAGATTGATCTTTATTTTCGTGTGCGTGTGCTGGAAGCAGAGCTGTCTACTAAAAGAAATTTTACATTAGGAACTCAGCAGGCAAATGTCCTTCTGTAAATGCTTAAAGAGAAAATACTTAAACTATTCGTTTATAGATTAATTTGATGTATTTTGAGGGGCTCAATATCTTGTTTCTCCGGATCTTCCTTGAATATTGATTTCTCTTTTAGGGCTCCTGTCCTGGTTGCACTTGCTCTCATTGAATGTGGAATGAAATACGAAGATGCCGTTCAGTTTATAAGGCAGTAAGTTAAACTTCTCCATTCTCAGGAAATCTCTGTCCTGTTGAACAGCATATGTCTTCAGCAAAGTGTGTTAGATGTCCAGTTTGTGTTCTGGCAGCTGTATCCTGACAATAATGGGCATGGCTTTGATCTTAATGCTGAGGCTTGAGCCCTTTCCTCTGTTTAGAGATGAGGATTCAAAGGTGATCTCTCCCATTTTTTTTTTAATCTTAGCTTGTATATTGAGCCATTGACCTAAGACTCAAAGATTTTGAACTTGGGAGGTGAGGGGAAGTCTAGGCTGAGGCTGTAAAAATCGTGCATGAGTTGGACATTGACTAATTGCTCCTAATTAAAAAAAAAAAAAAAATCTAGTGAGGTTAGGCCCCCAAGCAGAATTTTTGCAGCAAGCAGATGAGCACCAGCATTCCTACAAGGGTTGTGGGTGAGTGTTATCCACCCAGGAGATGTCAGAAACCACCTTGTCTGGAAAATAACAAAACTGATAAAGGATGAGACTGCAGAGCTCTGTTGGTTCAGTGATAACATCAGATCTTGAAATGAAGCCCAGCAGGTAGGATTGTGTTGAATGAGCTTTGCCAAAAAAGCAATTCATCCTTCTGTGGATTCCCAGGGTCTTCAGTTATCTTTGTAAACTGTGTTGCTGTCAACAGATCTTTCTGAATTTTTCCTTTCTTAAACTCCTTTTTTTTCTCTTCCTGGGTACAGTACCTTTTATACTAAGAAGCTCTTTTCTGAGAACCTCTTAGATATTTGTAGCTGAATGTCATGGTCATATTTAGCTAATATAATAAGTACCACATGCATCAGCAAGGAAAGGGTGACCTTGATGTTGTTCAGTGATTACTGCTGGTGATGGAAATAAACTCTCCCAATCCAAGAAAATATGTTGAAATTTGCTAACTGGCTTTTGAGTTTATTATTGGCACGGGGGTGATGAAGTGCATGTGCTGGTCTGGTGTATCCTTCCTCAGAGTGTTAGTGGATACAGAACCAAGCCAAACTGCTGATTTATAGATAGAGAAAAGCTTTGAAATGAGGACTGATCTGCCTTAGACTGTATATGGTGATCAAAGCAGTACTTTTTCCATTGATATGAGCCTTCATTCTCTTTGTTTTAGGAAAAGGAGGGGAGCTTTCAATTCCAAACAGCTGCTTTACCTTGAGAAATACCGACCTAAGATGCGATTACGCCCCAAAGATGCCAACGGTCACTGCTGTGTTCAGTAAAAAAAAAAAAAATAAATCTCAAACGAAGGCAGAAGTTAGCATGGCTGTTTTCTGAACTCTTGGCACCTGGAAATGTGAATCTGGAATCAAACTACGTCATCAAATTAGTGGTGGAGTCAGTGCTCCTCAACCTCTGTCCTAATGGTGGTGATGATTGAAAAAAATAAAAATAAAAAAAAAGAGAAACATTTCAGTGAAGGATTGTTTTCTCCTTAAGCTGCAGTTTGAACATCTGCAAGGAGAAAATCAGTTTCTGAACCTTCTGTATTTTTAACTTTTTAAGAAAAGAAATAAAGTAAATTTTATGTCTAAGGAAAACCAGCAGAGCATTGGCTTGTGCGGAAAGTATTTTCTTGATTTGAGGAAAATACCCCACAGTTAGGGCCCGATACATTAATTCCTGTGGGACTCTTTTAAACAGAGTTGCCTTTTTTTTTTTAACCTTGCTGGGACCTGCCAGAGAGACACGAGGAAGAGCCTTTGTTGCTGTGTGGGAGCAATCTGACAGCCTTAAGCCCAGCCTGGGCATGTTGTAGAGATTTGGTGATGTTTGTGTTGTATGTCTGCATGGTGTTCAGACTCTGCAGGTGGGAAAAAAACCTTCCTGGTGGGCTTTAACCTTGGGTGAATCTGCTGAAGGCCTTTTCTGGTTGGTGGGAGATAGTGCTTTTGTGTGAGAGAGTGTGTGTGCGATTTTGTGTGTGTGTCTCAGTTATTTTTCCAAAGAATTTGGCCGAAATGTTAATTGTCTTTCTGTTACTAGATAGAAAATCTATCCTGGCAGAAGACTGATGTGTGAAAGGGTCCTAGATGAGCACGGAGCAGTTCAGACAAGGACTTAAAATTAATCTGTCTGTCATAAGGAAGGAGAAAAGGCTTTTTGCTGCTGTCCAGATTCGCTGCTTTGCTGAACACAGTAAATCAGGATCTGGGGGTCTCATTTGAATCGTGTATGAGGTGAAGATGGTCCGCAGGCAGAAACGGGATCGGGGAATAAATGCCCGGTGTGGGTGTTTGCCCCAGACCAGCCCTCATGTACAGTTCAGTTTAACCACTGATTGCCTTGTTATTTTTTATTAGGCTCTTTTGGAGGGAGAAGCTCTAGTTACAGACCAACATGCCTATCACGTCTTCACCATTGGCAGACCATAAATATGCTGATTTTTGGAGCGTGGACTGGCACCACGTTCTCTTTGTAGGGCCATTGGTGTTGTCAGTGAAGTAATCAAGACAAGTAATTTTACAGCCTCTAATAAGCAGTTTCAGCCAGGCTGCTTCTACCAAACGTGTTAACTTAGTGCCCTGCCCCAGTAGTGACTTCAGATGCTTTCAACTTGGAATATTCCGCTATTGAAGACTTCCAGTACAGGTTTAGGGTCATTCTCACCTGTGATTTTTTGCTGTGGAGCACCAAAGGCTTTTGTGGGTCTGTGCCTGCAGTAGGGGTAGACTGGTACCTGTCTCCTACCGATACCTCAGCGGCTGGTGATGCGAACTGCCTTCATGGGATTTCTTTCTGTTCTAGACTTCTGTTCTCAGTCTGCAACTGAACTGCGCAAACATTGGCAGAACACAAGTAATGGACTTTCAGAACTCTATTCCTGGAAGGGATTTACAAATTTAAGCAAAAAAAAAAAAAAGTAAAGTACTTGTCAAGCCCCTCACTTTACAGATACGCCAAGAGACCTATTTGGGGTTCATGGCTAGAAAACACTGCGCTCCATGAAACTCGGTCTGTACCCTGACTCACGCTGTGGTGTTGTTTTACTGAGTTCCTTCCTCCCTTTAAGATGTGTAACGTTTCTGATCTCTTCAATAGACAAAGGAGATGCGAAAGTGTTCGTGATGTCAATGCCTACATTAGGGAAATAACGTGTCTGATAATGTCTGAGTCCGTGTGGAAGGTAGACGATGCTGAAATCGCCTAATTCTGGCCTTCACCTTCCCCTTGCAAACTAGAAGCCTAATGTTCTAACTGTTTCTGCAGATAAAATGGATGTTTTTAGTAAAATGAGATACTGGTAGTTAAAGCTGATTTGACAAATGATGGAAGTCAGATCGGAGGGGAGGATGTTGAACTGGATTAAAAACCATCCCCAAGCCCTTCGGAAGAACAATAAAAAATTTTTTTACATGCTATATGTATAACTTTGCATTCTTCCCCCTAGTTTTCATTTTGATTTATAATGTACTAATTACCATGTACTATGACTCTGCAGCCTTAATTGAGGAGAAAATAGTGAGAAGTGCAGACTGTCATACACCGTAGGCACAAACGGGGGGAGCGTGGTTGTGACCGATGTCCAGGAGGCACGATACTCGGTTCAGCACTTGAACGTAGTGCAATAAAGTTCTTGCAGTAAAATGTCTTCCCTCTGGCTCTTGATGAATTTATTGCAGCTCATTAATGTTAAATGCTTTTCTTTAATCTCATTCGTAAAGGCCTTTGGACAAGTTTGTCGATGCCCCTTGTGTTACTGATCGCCGTGGGTGCTACGAGCTTGGATCTGCTGGTGACTCGTAGCTGTTGGGAAAGGCTGCTCTACCTTTGAGAAGAGGGAGCAGTGCTGCTGACAGGAGCCCTCTTCTTACTTTCAAATTACCTGTTTAAAACCCTGTAAACTTACCTTTAAAAAACCAAAACCAACCAACCAACAGCTCTGAACGCTCCCAAGAACTGTCAGAGATCTGTTGCAAAACTTTCTGTTGTGCCCTGGGCAAGGCTAAACACCGTGCCAGCCGGCAGAGCTTGAATGGGGTTATTGTTTTGGGGTAACGACGAGTGACTGTCTAGAGTGCTGGATGCCAGTCGGTTCCCCTTCCTTGGTAGTGGAATGCCACTGCATTGATCTGTACAATTTATTTAAATAATACTGAGGTGCCATTTTCTGGGCTTCACAGCTAACAATCCGGTCGGCTTGGCTTTGCTTTGTTGCCATCACAGAAATATGTTACTTGCAAATCGGTGTCCTGTTTCTAATATTTATCCGATTTTTCCCACTAGAACGAATTTTTGGTCCCTGTTGGCAATGAGATAATAAACCACTTGGACTGAGACTGGCAGCAGTAACTGTGAAGTTCCATCTCCTCTTTCTGTGAGGATGTCTTTGTATATATGTTCTTTTTCAACACCAAACTCTTGCTTCGTTTGTTTTTTCAGAGTTTCTACTTTTTTGGTTACCATGCACAAAAGTGAAATGTCTTGCTGATCAAAGGCTACTCATGATAAAAAATATCATGTACTGAATTGGAATTGAGATATTCCTGTATGATGAGAATTACTTGTTTCTCCTGTTATTTTTTTTTTTTCTTTTCACCAACATTTGGGCAGCTTCAGATACTGATACTTTAACTGGAGATAGCACTTAATCGCATGCATATTTATATCACTTCAGATGCTACTTTTGGAGCAATTAAGAATGATAAGCAGAGTGAAATGACTCTGCATGGGGAAAGAAACTGCAGGAATCATGGCTTTCTCTTCTATAATAGTGTTTTTTTTAACCAAAAAATTATAAATCATTTAACTACTCTTAATGCTTGTGAATCCGTTCCAGGGATTAAGTACCTATTTCTTGGAGGATGGGAAGAATAGCTTGTTGTCAGTAGACAGATCTGAAGTAAAACATTGAGTTTGCCATCAAACCTGTCGTCTCTCTAGATTTGTGGGGAGTCACCACTCCAGACAGCAGTGTCCATGTGCACACTAAGGGTGGCCAGAGCCTTGGCTCTGGGTTGTGACATTCCTTAACGAAGACACAGAGGCTGCTTGGGCTGAGGCACTTGGAGCACACGGTTATCTGCTCCGTAGTAACTTACTAGGCTTGAGTAAGTGCATTGCTGTATTCGTCTGTCTGCCCTGGAGGCTGGTTTGCCTGCAGACCTGTAAAGTTGGGGATATGAGGTAGGCTCGTGATTCTTCTATGAAATGGAGATGACAAGGAACCCTGTCTGGAACTGGATTTATGAGATTAAGTCCCAAAGGGACGTAACAAATAATGCTTTTCACAGGGTTCTGTGGAGCATCTTTCACTTTAGGCTGTCCAAGGGCTATGTAGACATCGTTACCTTGATAGTGCTGTGTTAAATATTTGCATCCCCGTTTTGCAAAAACCAAAGCATGGAGCTAAGTCTTAGGACCTTCCCTTGTTCTGACTGCTTGTCTCATCAGAACTTAAATCACCATCATGAATGAACGAAGTGACACAAGGCAAGTCTTAATTGTTTTTCGTGTTTTTCAAATTCATTTTTCATGAATTGTTTTTCATTTCTTTTTGATGTGGTGGGACAACATCATAAAGAACACTAGGCTGCCTCACAAAGTTACTGGCTCTCTGACAAAGTTGTCGCTGCAGTTGCAGAAAGTTGCCTACGTCCCAGCCAGGACAGGAACTCGGCTTCTCTTTGGACCAATGAGGAGATCCTCGTTCCCAGGGGTCAGTACCAGGTAACTGGGCACCCGAGCACTTTGCAGGGGTAGTGGTGTGACTGGCGAGGCGCTTACCTCTCGAAGAAACGACTGTGGGTGAGATTTAGAGGCTGCCAGAAAAGCTGCTTTGTTTTGGCAGTGGCTGCAGTGATCCCGGCGGGATAGCTGGAATTTGAGGTGGCTATGTCTCTGCCCTTTCTTACAGGGCTTAACTCTGTAGATGGAGAGAAATGAGGGACACTGGGAGCCAATGCCAGAGGAAAATCCCTGATCCAAATGTGTGGATGGATTAGAAGAGCTCAAGGCGGGGAAAAGAACCAGGTAAGGAATCTCTGCTTCTCTGTCCAGCAAGAGAAACCAAAAGTGCCGAGTGATAACGTGAGTCTTTTAGGGCTGCACAAAGTCAACACAGGGAGCGAGTCTGGTCCCAGGATGACACACATCCTCCGTGGTTCCTGAAGCTACTTTGCTGGGAAGCTGGGCTGAATGCTGATGACTGGAGTGGTTTACTGAAACAATCTTCTTGCTGACAAGCACCCTGACGGGATGTGCATGCAGGCAGTTGGAGCATGGGATGTTGTGAAAGGCCCCCTGCTCCCAGCAAAGCAGGGAGGCTGGGGCTTCTACCATCTGCAGCGTTTCGCAGAGAATGGAGAGCACAGCGTGAACCCCTGGCTGAAATAATATTCCAAAAGCCCTTGGGTTGTCTTTGGCAAGGCCATGCGTGCAGAGCTTGTGACCTTCCTGGGCTACTGTTTTGTTTCTGTTTTTTATTGTCCTTGTTGCTGTCCAGAGGGCTGTTGGATCATTAGCGTGCTGGGTGGCACGGTCTTGCTGAGCTGGTTATTCCGATTGACTAGACTTAGTGCTCTGGGGTACCTTTTGCTGCAGATAATTCTGCATGCAGGCTGACTCTTGTGCTACTTTGTGATTTATTGCCATTTCAATTTCAAATTTCAATTTCCAACAATAAAAGGGAAGAGGACATCCTTGCGTGGAATATAAACAGCTTCAGGACTGAAGTAAGAAGTTTTCCTAGAGAAAAGGGCAGCAGAACCCATCAGGTTGGGGCTGGGGGGGAAATGTTAAAATAGCAGCAGCTTGCTGACACCTAATCCCTGCTGCTGCTCAGCCCTGCTGCCTGTGAGCTTGAAGTGCTAGGAGTGCAGACAGAGCCTCCTGCTTTTTTGAGAACTATGATGGGATCGATATGTTCCTGTGGAACACTTCAATCCCATCGTTTCAGCATTTGGCACGGAGGGGAGCATCTGTTTTGCTGGAAGATCTTTCACTAGCCCTAATAACGAGAGAGCCTTTTTGTTTCTGTTGCTTGAGGGCAGTAAGCGAGTCGGTGGGTTTCCTGCTGTCAGATCAGGCACAGGGGAGATAAAACGCAGATTGGATGGAATCCCTGGGGATGGAGGGGCTGACTGGTGTGTTGGAGGAGTCAGCTGGAGTGTATTGTACTACGGAGCACCTGCTACGTGACCCGTGCTGGAATAGCTCGTCGTGGGGTGGGCATAAGCTGTGGATTTCTTCCCTTCTCTCCTCCCTAGACACTGAAAACAAGACGAGGGCTAACAAAATGTTGTCAGGCTAATAGAAAAAAGTCTGGAGGAAGAACTGCATAATGCAGAACTTAAGGATAATGGCTATCTTCCCAACCACAGCTCCTCCACCACTCCTGTCTGGTGGCACCACAAGCTGCATGGGACAGGGACCTCGTGTTACCAACAGGCTTTTGAGGTGTTCCTTTTCGTGTAACGCCAATTCGTGTTCGTGGTATCGTTGCTACTGGGATTCAAAGTCAGGCCTGATCTTGCAGCCGTGGAGTGGGGCAAGAAAAAAAAAAAAAGATTCCATTAGAAAAAAGAAAATGTTGTCAAGGAAACTGCTCTCACAGTACCACTGCGCGCAGCCAATAAGGCACAAAGAAAAGTCTCCCCACAGCAGAGCTGCGTGTAGCACGGGGTAGGCTCCACAAACGTAATTGAGACAGCAGGAATTCAGTGCTAGCTACAAAGCCTTGTTTTGATTACCGCGTGGACTCCATCCCAACCTGCTGTAGTTATTCTTTGTACCTTCATTAATGAGCCAGTCTCGCTTTCCTTTCTGTAAAGCTAACCAGAAATTTTAAATAGGAGAAGGGGTCAGGAGGAAGGTGACAGAAATTACAGCAGACTTGCTTTTGGTAGCAGTATTCTTCCTGGAAGGATAATTACTTAAAGCAAGACGAATGCTCTCCATTTCAGTTAACTCCTCTCCAGCCTGCGTTAAATCCATTACGGGATGCCTTCCGTTTGACATTTGCGTCTTTGTCCTTAATGGTGACAGTAAATTTGAACACCCCGGGAGGGCTGTGGGGAGCTGCCAAGTCTCAGGATGCTGCTGCTACGACTCCTTTAACATCACCCCACGGGTGAGGCTGGAGCTGGTGTCTCCCACACGCTCACGTCGCAGGTGAAAGCTGCGCTCGCAAAAGCTCGATGTGACGCTGATCACCCGTGGTTGCTTCCTGGTTACTAGGTAATAGCACTGTCCCAGGTGAATCCTTCGTGCCTGCAAAGGTAATTTATCATATGGCTTTCCTGTTTGTGTTCTGCTGAGCTGAATCCAAGCCTTCCATTTATTTCGGGACCCTCAGGAAGAAATCAAAGCAGGGTTACCGAAGGGCAGCTGAATTAAACTGTTTGTCTTTGCTTGGAAATGGCTTCAAATTAATTCTGGTGCTCGCAGAGCTGAGTTTGCTGGTGATAGCTGGGATGGGAGGCGGTTCTGGGCAGCTACTTTGCAAATAGCACTTGCACTTTCCTGCCTTCCCCTGCCCTGTAGCTCTGTAATTGATACAGCACCAGAGCCCCCACAGCTTCTGTAAGTGCAGACATGCATTAAGCTCCTCCGGGAGCCAAGTCCAAGGCAGCTCTGCCGTGGTGCCAGGGCACTCCTCTCCTGACCCTTGCTGCTGAGGGTCTTGTTTTAGTGCCCTGAGCTGGGTGGTCTGCAGGGGACCTGGCGTCCAGCTGCTGTGAATTCTGCCCTTGGATGCTGCCGTGCCAACGGGGCAATGACGAAGCTGCGTTGTGAATCTGGGCTGTTGTCGCTCCTAAACAAAGCAGCTCTCTAAGCCAGGCCTGCAGGGCTGTGAGGCGAAATGCCATCTTTCCTCCAGCTCTCATGTTTATGTATGTATGCTGTATACACTCCTATTATTCCACCTGTTTGATGATAATGGATGTTTGGGATAGAGCAGCTGCTAAAGTGGCACACAGGGCGGATCGACTCAGCAGGTGACATTTTTCACTGGGTTTATCTTTGAGAACAAGCTGGGCCTGCAATAAACTGGCTGCTCCTTCATTTACTGGAGGACAAAGCTGCCATTATTCAGGGGCAGAAGAAAGCGAAACCCCAGGAGATGAGCTGAGTGCGTGTGCGATATCCCTGTCTGGCTGTGTGCAGGCATTAATGCAAGAACTCAAGGTCAAAGGCTGCCCAGCTCTGAGTCTCAGAGGCAGAATGGGCCCCCAGAAGGAAGAATGGTTTATTTCTTTATCTCATGGAGTCATATATCAATTATCCATGGCGTCTAACAGCCTAGGAAGGGAATAGATTTTCTGTGCGTTAAGGGAGGTTTTGCATGTACCGTTCATTCGCTGGGCAGCAAATTTAAACTCTGCGCAGCTCTTGAGGCATGAGGCTAAAAGCAGAGACACCGTGTAGCCTCTGAGGGGGAAAACCCAAAAGGCAACAGCTTTCCTTTTAATCTCAGGTGGTCCTTCTGTCGTTCATGAGGCAAATGGTGCTGATAATGCGAATTAGGGAAATCTGCTGTGCTCTGTTCTAGAGGGATTGCTGAGAAATTGAAGAAGAAATTGCCTGTCCTGTGCGGCAGAGAATGGTGGCAGGGTTAAAAAAGTCAGATCAGTTAAAAAATGGAAGGATTTAGAAAGCAATTTTGTCAAGCATTTATGGTAAGAAACTGCTACCTGCCTGTCTCTGCTGCGATATCTTATCATGACATGACCTGTCAGCCTCCTGACACCAGGCTGCTGCCCAGCTGCCTGGGAGCTCCTGGGGTTTCCAGTCTGCAGAGCAGTGCTGTGTCCTCCGGTGGGGATGCTCGTGAAGTGATGCTCCTGCACCTCCCTTGTGATGAATCTTGGTGAGACCCTGCTCACCGCAGTCTAACAAACCAGCGCTGTGGCAAAACCCATCCTCAGCAGGAGGGCAGAGCTCCAGGAGCTCAAATAGAACCAGCATTTCTGCTGAGCAGAGCAAGTGCTGAGCATTCATTCCAGCCTCGGCTTCTGAGGGGGACCCCGTCGTCTGTTGTGCTAACAAGCAGAGGAGAGGATCCTGTGGAATACAAATGGATCTGGGCTTCGACACGGGCATCCCGCAGCACGGCTTGCACTTTCCCTCGCACCCAGCCAGGGCTCTGCTCACTCAGCAAGTTGCTGGGCCAGCTTTCCCTCTGGCAGCAGTGCTTGCTGCCAATTCCTCCCCAGTCCAGAAACACGGAGGCTAGAGAAAGCTGGCCCTGAACAGGAGAGACTCCAAGGGGTACTTGGCAATTTCTGGGGTCCTGACCTCTGTGGGATAACACGAAGCCATTTCCGCTGTCAGATCGATTGAAACCAGCTCCTTGTTTTGGGCAAAAAAAAAGCGTTCTTTTGTCTAACGGCCTCAGCAGTGAATTGATTACAGAAAGCAGTTGCTGTAGCATGAAAGGAATGCCTCTTAGCTAGACAGCATGGAGCAGGTTTGTTTTACTGTCTGCAATCCATGTGCGTGCTGCTTGCCTTGGGTAGATCAAGGCATCAGAAAGCACTCCGGCAGGTTTCAACCCTGCCTGCTTTGAGCATCCTCCCCTGCTGCCTCCTGCCCCTTCCATCTCAGCTCTTTGAGCTCTGGTAAACGTGTTCATTTGGAAGCAGCTCGTGGAGCTGCCCACGTGAACAGGGAGCTTTTTCTTTCCTCTGAAGCACCAGAATTTGGGTGCTGGGCACAAAGTTCTGGCTGGGTGCCACGGCGTGTTGTGAGCTGTTCTGCCCTTTGCTGCTGTGTTACCTTTGTCTCCTTAATGGCCTCAGCTTGGGTCTAGTTTCCAAACTGACTGCTGGGGCTGTCGTACATCCAGTTAGCAATTTTTGATGATGAGAATAAATGTAACCTCTTAGAGATCAGTTTCATATTGAAAATGCAATAATACAGAATGCAATTGCTCTTGGAGTCAGCCTTGGAGGGCTTCTGACTGCCGTCTGCAGGGCTTAATGCAGCAGGGAGCATCTTCCTAATTGATGAGAGCTCTCTGCTACTCCAGAACACCGATAGCTGATCAATACGTGGTAGAAACAGAGCAGCGTTAGATCTGCACCTTCTCAGGACCCCCCATGAGAAGTGGAAGAAAGATATTTGCAGCCTCGTAAAGCGATTTCGCAGCTGGAGACCGGCGGGGCACGTGCCTGCACGGAGCTCTGCCACGCTGCCTCCTGCATCCCGTCCCGTCACCGCGTTTCCAGCGTTATGCCGTGCCTCCGTGCTTCGTAAAACTTGCATTTTGAACTTGGATCTCTGTCACGTTTGCTGTGTAGCTGAGGCAGAAAACAGGAGAATGGCTATGGGAGCTGAAGGTTGGGGGAATGTCTCCTGCTCACCTGGAGTCCCGCACTGCCTGGCTGGTGAAAAAAGGGATCTTAAACCACCGAAGGCGTTGATTGAACACGTTTTCCATTTGGTACGAGACAGAGAAGGATTTTAGATGGATGCCTTGGCAGAACTCAGGCAGGAGGTGATTCTTGTTGCCTTGACAAGAACGTTTCAAACACTTAGTGATGCTGAGGACAGTGACCTCCTGAATCTGCACCGTAACATCTGGAGTACGTGCAGCCCTCGGGCTCTGCACCAGTTAAGCTCACAAGGAGCTCTGGCTCCTCGCTCTCTGCACCGATGGGGCTCTGCAGCTGGACATCTCCCCATCCTGTTACTCATGATGCGATACTGAGGCCATGGACCTGTTGCACGGGGTTGCATGCTGGGGCGAGATGTCCTGCTGGTGTCAGGCTCTGTATGGCCTGGCTTTTTGGTAGCCCCACATGGGAGTGAGAGTGCTGGGGAGGGATGGAGTGATGGGAACTCCTGGCAATCGAGGCTGTGGGATCCTCAGTTGCAGACTACCCCTCGCAGAAGCTTGCAAAATGCAAACTTTCACTGTTAAAGTGGCATCAGCTTGTTCCTGTGTTGGCAGAATTGTCCCAGGGTGGCCCCAGAGCCGAATGTTGTTGCTGCTCTAGGAGGAGGTTTCGGAGGCAGCCTTCTCATTTCACCACGGCGCTGACTCCTCCGTGACTTGATCTTTGTAAACCTCCCCTTACGAGCCACGGGAGACGTGTCGCAGATCAAAAGGTGTTTTAACTTGGCTGCCTTTGTTGCCCTTAGACTTAGACTGTAATTAGAAATATAATCCATCCCCTGTACGCCGGGTGCCATCCCAGCCTGTCTGAATTCCGCAGCTATATTTTGTGATTACCAGCGATGCGGATGCTATTCCCGGTTCAGCTACAGCCTGACTTGCCCATCTGCTGTCTGCTTCGCGCAATCCGAATGCAATCCCAGAGGAGAACGGGACATATTTGTCACCTAGCTGAGTGTGACGAGTCCAGACCACTGAGGTCTCTAGATGTCCCTCAGCGGGATGTCTTTGCTAACTAAGAGAAGCAAGATGGACGTAGGGGTGGCAGAGCCCAGCACGGGTGGGTTCCTGGCCGAAAAGAGCATGTCCATAAATAACTTCCCTTCTTGGTTATGGTCCAAAGTGGTGTCTGTCAAGTGGAGAGGCTTGTGGGCTCAGACTCTGTTGGTTTTGACGCCGGGTACATCTTTTAATGTTCAGCTGAGTTGTTGCCATCTGGTAGAGCACCTGCCTTCGCCTTGCCAAGGAGCCAACAGCAGATTCTCGTGGTGCAGTACCCTGGGATTTATCCCGGCGGCGCTGGGAGAGACGGGGACAGTCATCCCAGGGGATGGCAGGGAATCACGAGCGATGACTAGCAGGAGCTGGGGCTGACTCGCGCGCGTGCTGCGAAGGCAGCGTGTCTTGCTGTGTCCTGATGGAGCAGCTCCTGCTCCGTGCCAGATGGAGCTGCACGTGTCTGGGCTTGCGGAGCGGGGACAGGGAGCGAGTGATGGGCCACGGCTTAACGACCTGCTGCTTCCCTGCTCTGCTCCCTGGCCCCTCGCTGCCGGCACGGGGGAAGGCACATGTGCCCCGGTGGTCCCCTGGCATCTCTGCGGCCAGGCTGTGAGCCCTCTCCAGCCCTGGCACGTGCACCCAGGGCTTGCCACAGACAACACAACCACCCTTCCTAAAGGGTGGGCTGCACTTCCCAAACCCCATCCGAGGAGGCCAGGCTGCCTTTCCGTGTGCTGGAGCAGGCTGCTTTGCAAATAGCTTGCGAAACTCCGCAGGGATGAAACCTGAGGATTTTATGACGCTCTCCCTGCTTTTCCAGGAAGGGCTCTTTGCCCAGGCAGGGCTTGCTGGGCTGCAGTGAAATGGGATTCTCAGACTAACTTGTGTTTCTGGGAATCTCCTGTCCTGAAAGAGAGGAGCCCACCTCACCCGTGTATCCGTGCCGTGCTGCAGCTCCCCAGTTTCTCTGTGTTCCTGCTTCCCGACTGACTTTTAAAAAACCTGTTAAAAAACACTGGAGTGTTTCTTGAATCACATCATTGTACTTCAGCGAGCGCACTGGAGAGTGCGTCAGCCCGAAAGCGTGATGGGAACAAATTTTGGAGAGCTTTTGATGTGAGGGGAAAGAGGGGAATTGGCCTGCGTAGGAAGGGTCCTTGGCACCGAAACACAGAGAGCTTAAAAAAAAAAAAAAAGTCTGTAATTTGTTTAGCTGTTTCCTACCCAGTTTTCTCACATTCCTAGAACTGACTCATAAACCTGCTGCTCTGCATTTCTGATATTCAGCCTGAGGGCCTAATTCATGCAGTACTGGATGTCTTGTAGCTCTGCAGCCTCTCCGTGCCGTTGTGGAGCACGTGGAAGAGCCCAGCAGAAAGTGCTCTGCGCCTTGCAGGATTAATCTCGGAGACTCCTGGTCTGTAGGAAAGTTTTCTCCTTGGAGACAGCTGATCACCATTTAATTAACAACAGTTAGCATGTTTCTCGAGTGTTTGGGAAGTGTCCAGACCAGCTTTGTTCCAGGATGCTGCTCTCTGTGGTTTACCCCAGGGCTTGGGCGAGTTGTTAATGGGGATTCAGACGCTGCCCTGACTGAGTGTGTGCATTAAACTCGCTCGGCAGTAGCAGAAAATGTGCTTTGAAAGTTGGCCTGGATAATCTATAAATACAGAGGGAGCTTCAGCGGGGTCAGAAACAAATCCGTGACATTTTGCATCCGCAGGGAGAAAACAAAATTTCATCCAAGCTTTTATTCAATAGAGAAGCTGATAATAAACCTTCCTTCCTCCAAACGATCCATTGCCATGGCAACCGGCGTGACATGCCAGGATGCAGGGATGGATGCAGAGTGTCACCGTGAGGAGGGCTGCTGCCTTAAGCGCGGCAGCGTTAAGCAGGAGCGAGCGTGCGGGTTCGCTCCAGCCGGCGGAGGTTCGGGTCAGCCCGAGAGGAAGGGGTGGAGGTTTGGGAAATGTCGGTTTAGGCTTAAAGCAGCGAAGCGCAGCCGGACGAGGTTGGGTGAGTTAAATTTGCAGCAGCCTGGCGATGGCAGAGCAGCTCTTGCCCTCCGTGGGGGCTGCCCCTGCGCGTGTCCCTCCCTGGCAGAAGAGGGAGAGACCTTTGTGCTCTGCGCAGCGCGGCCGCCCGCTGCCCTAGTCCAGCAGTTCGTGGGTCTGCGGGATGCTGCCTGCCACGGTTTACCCATGAAAGACGGTGCAGGATTGAGCAGGGGATGAGACACCTGCGAGCAAACTGGTGAGGTTATAATCTCTCTTCCTTTTCTGTCCAGGGAGGAAAAGGGTCCTTTGGTTCATCGGCCACACAGCGTGCAACCCCTGCGCGATGTTCGTTTCTGTGGCTTGCTGGCTTTTGTTTTTTCCACCCTCAGGAAGAGCAGGCGGTGGTGCTTTGAGGTAAAACCCAGCACTTCCAAATCTGATCCCTGTGAACAAGGGCAGTCGTCTGACTCCAGGTAGCCAGGGCGGTTAGGCACTCGTCTGGGATGTGGAATCAAGTCCCTGCTGCGAATGAGACCCGAAATGCGATCCCAACCCGGGCTTGGCAGGGCAGCATCGCTGATGGGAACCCTCTGTCTTTGAAATAATCACTAGGTAAGGGAAAGCCTTCCTTGTAAAGCAGGGAAAGGGTTTAGGAACAGCTTTCTTGTGCGGGTATTTCCTATCCCAGGATTGTTGAGGAAGCAGCAGGAGATGGAAGGGTGCCAGCCTGGACCTGCCCGCCCTGCCCTGGGACGATGTGGGTATGGCAGGGAGTACAGCAGGACAGCCCTTGAGGCTTCCTGGAAGGGAAGGCAGCTTTTCCCTGGCCCTTGTTTTTGCAACCTTTCTGGTAAAACGTATAAAACATCCTGGTTCCTCCTCCAGAGGCGGGTGGGGAGCAATGGCAGAGCCTGGGGGAGCTGGAGGTCTTGTCTGTGCCTGTCACCTGCCCACTCGAGTGCTTCGTGTCGGTGCACGCAGGAGCGGAGGGCGGCTGCAGGAGTAGGTGACCGTGGACTTTAGGATGGAAAACAAAAGCTGGAAGTTGAGCAGGTTTAATTCCTTTCTTGCTGGTGGAAATTGTAGATCTCCTGTCTCCTGGGGGCATGTTGATGAATGTGGCAGACGTTCCTGGTCATTATTTCATAGCCTGCAGGCCTCCGTGTGACAGCCATCATCCCTGCGCCTGGTGTCCTTGTTGGTCATCTGGTTTGGAGAGTGAATCTCTGTGCTCCCCAGCGTGTGTTCGGGAAAGCACTTTGCAGAGTAGTTGTTTTATCTCCTGCAGAGGCAGGCGCTGTCATTTAGCCAGAGTCAGGAGGGAGAGCAGATGGTGACCTGTTTTTGCCAGTGAAAGAACGAGGTTGGAAAGGCACCGTTGAAGTGAGGACACGGGGAAGAGCCTGCCTGGCAGCGCCTTAGATAAACAAGACTTCATTTTAGCTGGCCCCAGTGTGGGGCTTGAGACCTGCCTTTTCCCACCCTCTGCGAGGAAGATGTGCCCTTGGTGAGGAGGTAATGGTTGAAAATGCGTGTCTCTGTGGTCCTTGATTTTTAACCCGTGATGTTATGTTTTCCCTCTTTAAAAGACACGTGATAGGATGGGAAGAACTTGTCCATCACTTGCCTGGTCTCCAGTTGTTCACACCAAGAACTCCAGAAGAAGTGACCCTCCGTTAGACAGACCCCACTGTTAATGTTTCAGCCTGGTCCCTGATAAAGATTTGTGCGAAGCAGGAAGGACGAGGGTACGTTCCCCTTTGTTTTCCTGTGTGCACTGAACTACTGTAAGATGACTCACTGTTATGCATAGAAGCATATGCTTCTTCTTGGAGTGTTGCTAATTTCTTGGCTTCGGCAGCTTCTTCTGGGAGTTTGGCCGCGTTTGGTTCATGTCGAGTGAACAAGTGTTGTTAATGCCTATTGCTTTGTGTGGGGTTCTGCTGCAGGGGAATTGTGGGCTGAAGCTTGGTCCCTGCTCAGCATCCATCTCCTGCCTTGAAGATAGCTTAATCGCTGGCAATTTTTGACGTAGCAGAAGGAGCCTGAGGCAGAGCGAGTTGCCCATAGCAGGAGAATTCGGAAGTCACCTGAAGCGCAGAGCTGGGAGGTGCTGGGTGAGTTACTATGGGAGGGATTTGCTGATTTTTGAAGCGTTTTGGGTACTTTGTCCCCTGCTGTGATGTGATCCGCAGCAGAAGGCACGGCTGTCACTTCCCGAAGGGGAACATGAAATGACAGAGAAAGGATTTGGAGGGCGGATAAATGAACCCTTTGCCTCACAATGGTTCATCCAAATCCGTCCCAGGTCCCATGTAGATCAGAAAGTTTCCAGCTGCTGACTCCTGCATGAGATGGAAGGTGATCTCTGTCCCGCATAGGGCCACATCCCACATCCACAGTGGGGCAGAGGGGCTTTCCCCTGCGCTGCTGTGGTCCAGCAGCTGGGGATCCCCACAGCACATCTGCCTGGGAAATCCCAGCTCTGCTGGCACCCATCTGGCAAGGGGACGTGCATCCCTGTACAAAACAAGGATGCTGCACACTGGCCAGGTGTTTGGGAAGGTATTAACGGGAGGGAGGGAGTGTCTCCAGGCCTGGGGAGGCAGTAAAATGGGATGGAATGGTCTGACACAAAATGTGGATGTGCAGGGAGATACCACGAGCGGGAGGCTGAGAAGTGTTATGGTAATTAGGACAGGGGATACAGGGAGGCAAATGAGTCACTCGGAGATTAGGTAAATCTCAGCAGGATTATTATTATTATAAGGGAAAATCCTGCAGATGTTGGATCTCAGCAGCTTGAGAATTCACCTTGAGAGGGGAACTTTCCAGGGCACTGACCTTGGGAAAAGGTGTCTTAGTTTAATGGGGATTTGGGTACAAAACCGTGGCTAGTTCTGGCTATACTGATCCACCTGTCTGTAAAAGAGATTCAAACCCCTTTTCCGCCCGCGTGGCAGGGCAGATGGCACAGGACACGGGTCACTGATGTCCTCTAGATGCGGGACAGGGGGCTGGGTAGCCTGGCTGTCCTTCGATACTCACAGCGTCAGACCATGTTGCTCGTCGCAGTCGGCTCTGGAAGGCTGCTCTGAGCCTGCCAGGGTGGGAATTCCCCGTGGGGTTCCCCTTTCCGTTTTTGCAGGATAGCACCATCAGCAGCCAGCGATGGTGGAAGTGATACCACGCCGGGGACTGAGTGTTACTGGTGCTGGTCCAGGGCACGTGGCACTCGGGGAACACCTCGTATACCCCTGGTGACAAACGTGGTGCAGCTGTGTGACCCCCTTTTTCCAAGGGAGTCGCTCCCACCGAGGCTGGGATTGGAGCAGGGGGTTGCTCGCAGGGGAGATGTGGTGGTAAAGGTGGGTAACACTGGCGTAGAGAGCCAAGGTGGACCAGGTTTTGTTATCTTGGTAGGACTCTCCGGTGTCTGGGAAGCTGGCTGCTAGTGCGATCCAGTCGATGATCCTTCTGGTTGAAATATTAACTTTCAGAGCATGGAATGTTTATTAATCAGCGGCAGTATTTGGGCAGGCAGCCGTGTGAGGCAACAGCTCCAAGATGTGAGAACTGCCCTTCTCTCTCTTTTGGCAAACTGTCAGGATCCTCAGTTCCTTTCGATGACGATGCGCAGGGAAGACGGGGGCAGTTGGATTACGAAGGGCTCTGTGGGAGGGCTGTGCTCCGATGGATTTTGGCGTAGGGATGGAGCTTGGGAGAACGCTGCAGTTTAGCCTTCTGCTCTTCAGCCCTTCTCTCTTTTTCTCCTGCAAGGTTGTGGATTAGCCTGGCGTAGGGAGGGGAAGGTGGGTCTGGTGGCCCTGGAACAGTCTCCTGTTCATTCCCAGCCCTCTTTAGAGCTGCTGGAAACATCTCTGAGCAGCAGCCATCGTTTCAGGTCACGACTGAGGTTTGTGAACCGAGACACGGAGAGCAAAGCCTCGAGTGATCTCCCGGCAGGGCGACTCTCCCACAAAGACCTGTGCTCCGAGGCTGTGACGGCTGCAGCAAATCACCGGAGGAGCCTGCAGGCAGCCCGTGACCTCTGCCCACTGCTCCCGTCCCTCCGAATTAGCAGGGCCTCGTTAGCACTGCCGCTGCGCCGGCGGCTGAACCCGTGCCGCCCTGGCGTTCCCCTCCAGCCAGCAGCAGCTTCGTGCTGCCAAGCCGTTATCACTGTGCCGCCGTGATGCTGGGCGAGAGCGTTGGGGCTGCCGGGCTCTCCAAGCACCATTACATACTGGATGGGCTGGCAGGTCCAGCCGAGGGCTTTTCTTCTTGCTCCTGCAGCTCCGCAGCAGCGGAGTGGGAAAGGGGATTTCTCTGCTGGCTGATATCTCACCCGGGCTCTGACAGTGAGCTCTGCCTCTCCGTTTATTGCCGACAGCAAAGATGCTGCGGGCTGAGTGGTTTCGGTGCAGCCTGCCCTGCCCTTGTCCTCTGTCTTCTGCGTGGAAAATGAGTATAAAATACTGATTTGGAGTCTGGCTCTGCAGCCCTGCCTCGTGGCAAGGGGTCCCCCTGCTCGATGGGGCTCCCTGTGAGTGCTGGGCAAGGGGAGAAGGAGCTGCTGCCGCCTAGACCTTCATCAGCGAGGGCGTCTGCATCGCCTTGGGTGCTGGCTGGGGTAGCAGGTGGTGCAGAGGGGAGTTGTCATTGATTTGAGCTGTCTGGCAGTGGGGAAGCACCCCCCACGGGGCATCGCTGGCAGTGCCCGGGGTGAGCCAAATTTGCTGGCAGCGCTCCCGCAGTCAGTCGCTTGCGCCCTGGCCGACGCGTGGGTGACCTTTGTTTTATTTATAATCACAGCTCCGTAATTACCCAGGTAGCAGATGAGCAGCAGTCTTGTCCTGAAGCGCCGTGCCTTGGCTCGCTATAAATAGATTAGATCTTAATCCTGAAAAGATACAGCAGCGCTGCTGCTCGGGCAGATTAAGCCGTGTTGGGGGGAATTTTCCAGCCCCTGGAGGAGGAGGAGGACAGAGGTGGCGAGTGTCACTGCTTCACGGCAGCCCCGCAGCTCGGTTGTCACACGAAGCCTTTACTCCTGACCCAGAGCACCCACCCTCTGAGTTTTCGCTCTTCTAACTGTAGTTATGATCCCTGGTGCTGTGAGATGCCAGGATGCACCCCGGCGGGGCTCACGTACCCAGCGGTGGGACGTGCCCGGCAGCTGGTGGTGCAGGGGACACGACTCCGCAGTCACGTGCAGCGGTGCCGGTGGATGGTGGATATGCTGACCTGGAAAGATATGGAAGGATGGGTATCCACGGCAGATAAAAGTCTGCCTTGTGTTTGCCACAGGCTGCAGCTGCCTCTAAATGCCATTATGCAACACGAGGTTTCCTTTCATGTGGAATTTGACTTTAACAACCTTATAATTTAGCAGAGTGGTGATTATTGTTTTTTTTTTTTTTCCCCGAGCGGTCATCATCTTGGGATTGCTGTGCTGACTTTAAAGACAGACTCGAGTTCATCGTGGGTCAGCCCATTCATTAGGCACAGTTCTGCTGGGGCCAAGAATGAGGAATGAAATAATTAAGTAAGCTGGCATAGGCAGGAATTAAAATAATGACAAACACAGCTTGGTTAGCCAGGTGATGGCCTCAGTCCTCCTCTGTCTTCAGCAAGTGCACGTGTGAAATAGCCACCGCCTTGTGCAACATCGAGGTCCCTTTGTGCTGCAGGGTCATTTATGTGGTGAAATGGTTGTCTGCACCTCGTGTTTTGGGGATGATTTCAGGCAGAAAATGATTTTCTTGTGTTGTCCACATCAATGTGAACAGGAGAGAGGTTTGGGGAAGGCAAAGAATAATTTTTAATTGGATGCTGACACTCATAATGCCTGCAGTAGGAGATCTGAGGAGCGCCTTGGCCCTGTGCTCTGGCTCAGAGGATGCTCAGTGCTCCTGCATCCCTCTCGTTGTTGGAAAGGGCGGCTGAGGTCGTCGGGGCTGGTCTCTTGTAACGTGGTGAGGATGAGCAGAGAAGGGGGAAGGCAACTTCTGAGGAAGCTTCAGTGTCTGTCCGTTGCTTTCTGAAGAAGAAAGTTGGATTAAGGGCACAAGCTCTGCCAGGGATGGTGCGGAGGAGGTAACATGGCTCATGGGTGAGAATCGTGGGGAACGTGCTGATGTTTTCCATGAGCTGGGTGCAATTACTGGGCGAAGTCTCACATCTGATGCCTCTTTCCTTAAACATGCAGGCAGTGAAACCCTTGTTTTGAATGCGATTGCCGTGCTGTCGGAGAGAGCTGCTTTGGAACAAGCTGTTCTGAAACACAACAAACCTACTCGTCGTGTTTTCTCCAGGGCTCGCTCCACGAGGAAGTTGTTGTACCTTAAACTCCCCTGGAACCTCCAGCCACCTCTTCTTGGAGGATGAGACAAAACTCCTGCTCCATCTGTGCTGTGTCCCCCTCCCTGGCAGCTGAAATCGAGGTCCCTCGCTTGGTATCCCAGTTAGGTGGGACCTCGGGGGTCAGGAAAGCCAATACAGCCCGAACCACTCGTGGCACTGGGTGTCCTCAGGGACGGTCTTGTTGCTGCTAAACATCCTTTCCTAGAGCCAGATGGACACATGCAGCATGTCCCTGCTCCGGCAGCGAAGGGCTGGGAATATCCACACTGGGCAGCGAGCTGGGAGTGGGGCTCTGAGGTTTGCAGCGCACTGCGGTTCGCTCTGCAGCAAGGTCCTCCCTGGGGCTGAGCGGCCGGAGCCGACCTCTGCTCCCGAGGTGCCGGGGAGATGGGTCCAGCTCAAGGAGCCAGAGGAGGGGTTTTTCCCACGTGTGAGGTTTTTGTCTTGTGTAGAGGGGCTGGAAAACGTCTCCTGGCAGCTTGGGTTAAGAGCATTTCACTTTCCAGTGTTTGTTTCTGATCTGAGAAATGCGAAGCATGTGCCCAGCCTGCAGGAAGGCCACTTTATAAATGTTAGAAGTAAATAAGAGAGATTAATAGCAATAACAGTCGCGGTATCGTGTTGCATACATAGGCCTTGAGTAAATCTGAAGGTTATCAAACAAATAATAATTATCATCTTGTGTATTTTTTGCTCCTTTGGCTTTAGAAAGGTTTTCTAAAGGAGGCTTTAACCCGCAGATGCAGTCAAGAGGCTGTATTCTCCCCGGGGTCGCCTGGGATTATTTGGAGAGCATGGAGCCAAAGCCGAGGTGTTCCTCCAAAAGCTCTTGCTTTCTGTCCTGGGGAGCTCCTTGGAGAAGGGGCCGTGACGGGAGTGGAGGAGGCAGCTGGTGCTCCCCGTAATACCCAGGGACGTGACCAGTGCACGGCCAAGGCTTTCGGTGGCGGCAGAGCCCAGAGAGGTGTTAACGTGAGTGTGCAGCATCTGCTGCCAAAACCAACTTTGTACATGAACCGTGCCCGTCAGGGACTAATCCTGCCCCTGCTCCCAAGCTTTGGCTAAAAAAATCAGTTTAGTGTTGTGACCCTGTTTGGGGCAGTGCAGGGCTTTGAGCATCGGCTGGGAAAAGGAAGGGTGATGTCGCCTGAGTTATTGGAAAGGGCTTCTCTGCTTTGGTTTTGGTCTTTCCAAGCAGCCAGTGATTCCTGCCGCAGCGGCTGAAGATTGCTGCTCATCCACAGGAGTGGTGCCTTATTTTTAGCTGTGGTCAGCCTCAAGTCACAGCTGAGCTGCGCTGGCATGTTTGCATGCAGAATTAGCTCCATCTCCTCATTTAGAGTGATTTAGACAATTAGCGTTGGCGTGTCACTTGAGAAGGAAAACAATGCTCCCCATCCAGTGATGGGCTCTTCCGATACAGCGGGAGAAACCCTGAAAATAGCAGCAGCGCTTGGAGCTGTGGCTGCAGCTTTGGGCACAGGGGATGTGCCTGCCTGTGTGTGGGCATGGTACCCAGTGTGGGGGGCACCAGGGGCTCAGCACCCCCTCCTACGGACACCGTGCAGCTGGGATGGCAGGACCACGCTGCCCGAGGCAGCGGGTCGTATTCCCCTGGTGCCAGGGCAATGCTGGTCGCGTGGCCACGCTCCACAGGCGGTTTTTTAGGCTTCGCCCCGTATCCTGTGCTGGTGGCACTGGGGAACGCCACTGTCGCCAAGCCAAAGGCATGACTTTAGCAAACAAGATGGATGGCAGCTAAAAAACCCTTCTCCTGGTCGAAGAACACGAGCTAACACCGTATGTTTAATAGGATGTGGATGGAGTGTCCCTGCTCGTTGCTGCAAACAGCAAGAGAGCAAAGAGAATTATGTGGTTTTTCCCTCCTCACGGTGATCCAGACTGGCTCTTTGGGCCACGGAGCCCGTGCCTTTGCCAGGCTCACGGGGGGTAGAGGTGCAGCCCTGCGGTCGGGTGTTTGCTTGTGGTGGGCTTTGCACGAACTTGAGGTGGCAGGAATAACGTGCAGGGCTTGGAGCCCATCACGGATGGGTGGCCAAGGTGAGACAGGGAGTAGGATGCTTTCCGGTCCCTTGGATTCTTGCAGCAGCTAAAAACAAACTGACTGTTTCCCCGGGAGGGCAGGAAAATGCCCTGCATTAACAAGGTGGAGTCTGTGGCCTTGTTGGGAAAGCACCTGATGTGCCCATTTGGAAACAACAGACCGCTGAGAGGAAGGGATTTAAATTTTAATCACACCTGGCACGGGCACAGGTTGAAGTTTTGGGCTTTTAATAGAGGTTTTTTCGGTGATGGTTTTAGTGTAGAGCCACCGGATAGAGGTGGATTTGCTGACTGGTGCAACGCGATACAGCCCTGAAGGTTTTAGCTCTGTCACTGAGCGTAAAGCGCTTTCCTGGCGCTTCTCCCACTCGGGGGCTGGTTTTTGTTAAAATCTTGGTGTGGGTGGAAAAAAAAAACCAACAGATCTTCCCAGTGCTGGGCTCTGCTGCTCAGCACTGGCGGTGCCAGTGTTTCTCAGATACCTGCCAGACTTCCAAGGGCTCTGGAGAAGGTCAGCCCGAGCCCACGGGGCTTCGACCGATAGCTGCGGCGGTGGGAACCCCGGGGGTGAATCCTGGTGGGGTTGGCAGAGCTGTGCCTTGACCCGCGTGCGAGGGATGGCTGGCTGCGCGCCGCGGGTCGTGAAGTCTTCAAAATAGCTGGTTTTGGAAGAAAACTCCAGGACTGCTGCTCTGTCTGTGTAATGCTGTGAGCTGTGCACATCCCGGGGCATCCCGGCTGCCGGGAGAGCCGAGGAGGAGTGGGTATGGGGCAACGGCACCCACCCGCGTCAGAGCCCGCAGGGCAGGACATGCATCGTGGGGCTCGGGCGCTTGGTGCCATAGTGAACTGCCCATGAGAAATTCCCTTCCTCTCCCCGCTCAACACAGTTTCCCAGTTGCTCCCTTTGCTCCCCGCACTGCCCCGGGCTCTCGGGGTACTGTGGCACAAGGTGCTGGGTGACTCTGGGTGGCCACCCAAAAGCCGTGCCAGCCCTGGGCAATCACAGGGCAGTGTGCCTGAGCTGCCCAGGGCTGTGTTCCCCATTTCTAACCAGTGTTTGAGCCCCAAACACATGAGGCTTTTGCTGCTGGTGCTGGACTGGCCTCTCCCTGGTGTTGTCCCGGACCAAGCGCCGTCTGCCGCAGACCTGCATCTTGTGGGAGCAGCGAAGCCGCATCGCCCGCCTGCATGTGTGTGTCCATCCTGCTGGGGCAGACACTCGGGTGCCCCCGCCCTCATCTCCCCGTGTAACGGGGTGCTCTCTGCACCAGCAAGCCCTGTCCCACCCTCCAAAGCGACTTTCCTGCTGCCTTTTATCACTCCCTGGAGCACGATGCATCTGGCAGCCTTTTATTGCCCCTGCAGAGGAGGTGAATTTGTGTCTGGACAAGGGGGTTTCCTGGAATTGCTTTGGAGATTTCCTGCTGTAACCACTGAATTTAGAGGTGGGCTGCGTGTGGGGAGCGGGGAGGTGAGAGATGGGTCCCACTCCGGCAGCGGCAGGGCTTCATCTCCTGCCCGCGGGCACCCAGCTGCCTTCGAACGCCTTGGGGAAATTCTGCGCCTCTGAATTATCTCATTTCCTTGTACAGGATCCAGATGGCACGGAGCTCCCTGTCCTCTCGTAGTAAACACAGCAGGCAGCCTGCCCATGCTGGAAACGCTCCGGCCGGGCATTCAGCGCGTCTCGGCCGCAGTCCTTGGTGTGCCAGTGCTGGTCTCCTTCGTCTCTCGCCTCGCTGGGGGCTGCAGCGGTGACCCCGTGCCAGGCTGCTCTGAGCAGTCGGGGTCCTGGCACCCGCAGCCCACCAGCTGGCAGGGACCGGTGCTCGGTCCCGCTTGTGTGCGTGGTGTGGCTGGTGTTGCTGGCAGAGGGCTTTGCAGCACGGGTGAAGTTTTCCCGGGTGCCAAGGGGAGCGGGGCACAGGCAGCACCCAGTGCTGTTGTCTTCAGCTGTGGGTCCTGCGTTTTGAGCATGAGATTAGGAATTTGGGGAGAAACTTGCAGCCTCAGGGAGGGTTTGGCAGGTCTCCAGCAGAGCTGGGGTCTGGTCCCTGGGGTCCTGAGCCCCTCTTTGGCCCGTTTCCCCAGCAGTACCTGCTGGCTGTCCATGCACTCCTGGGACACTGTCACCTTTAGCATCACCCAACCAAGCGAACGTGCTGGGGTCCATGTTCCTGCCACGCGTGGTCACCTGGCCTCTCCCGAGTGTCCCCCACAGCTGGTGGGGAGGCAAAGCCAGGAGTTTGCAGTTCCCTCTTCAGCAGAGGCCAGGAGTGATGGGGAGAGCAGCCTTCCAGTCCAAGGAGGATGTGGCCACCAGCACCTGGGGCTGGTGGCCCGGTGTCACCAGCCCTGGGAACGGCAGCATTTTGCTGCCCTCTAGTGAGGTCTGGCAGCCGGGCTCTCTTTGGGGTCCCCACGGCACCGACACCTCCCTTTGGGACCCCTGTGGCAGGGGCACAGCCTTTGGGGTCCCCAGAGCAGGGCATGTCCCTGCGGAATGGTGGCACTTTGTGGTGGGAGCGGCTGTCCCTGGGTGGCTGCTCCGTGTCCTGCTGCGGGACGAGACACCAGCTTAAAACTAATTGACCCCCAAAGCAGCTGGGCCTGTCTCCCCCTTCCCACGGCCTCGTGGGACCCCACCTTGTCTCCCCACCGTGCCCTGGGCTGCGGGGTGCTGTCCCCGAGGTGTCAGCCCCAACCACCCCCTTTCCTGTGGGACCTGCTCTTTGCCAAGCGGCGAGGAGACATTTACCCTGACTTCTGCCCGGGCAGCTGTTGCTGCCTGTAAATAATAGAAATTAATTAAAAGGAAAATCAAAACTAGGCACATTTATAATTAGATAATCCACAAGCCCCTGGTATAATTAATTATGTTAATAGGGCCGCCTGCACCACGAAGGCTTGCGGGGGATCAGCGCCGCGGCGCAGCGAGTCGCGGTGTGGGGTCGGGAGCGCAGGGGCTGCGGGGACACACGGTCCAGCGCTGCCTTGGCTGGGCATGCTGAGCTCTGCCCCCCTGCAGTGAGATGTGCCCGGGGGGGCCGGTGTCCTTAGCCGGCTATGCAGACACATCTGTCTGGGGATGCTCATCCCCATCCCAACGGGGACGTTTCCTGTCCCCAAGGTGTTTTATCTCTTTGCTCGTGGTGCCCAAGCCCACCCCTTACCCGTTGCAGCTGGTCCCTGTGCCCCACACCAGCTCGCCTGCATGCCCCAGGAGCAGGAATCCCCCAGCACCAACCCTCTTGCCCATCTCCGTGGCTGATGGTTGCAGCCAGCCCCAGAGCTCCTGGACCACTTTGCCAGCTCCTGCAGTGTCCCTGTCCCGGGGTGCAGAGCCAGCCGCCAGGCAGGGAGCCAGTCCTGGCCTCATGCAGGAACTCCAGGACCGTGACGAGCAGGCTTGAGGCCGTGGGGTCCAGGCAAAGCTGCCAGACGTGGGCAGCTCTGTCCTGGGAGGAGAATTTCCCTGGCAGCAGCTTTGGGCGCGGCAGAGGGCAGCAGCAGGCTTGGCACGGCGGTGCCCGCAGCTGCAACGGTGCTGTGCAGGCTGCTCCGGCCTGTTGCGTCCCAGGGAGCCCCCAGCAAAGGACTGAGTGGCATTGACTGGCAGGCGATGCTGGGGATGCCACTGCCACCTCCAACACACTCCTTCGCTGCCCTCCCCTTTCATTCCTTTTTTTTTCCCCTTTTCCACCCGTGTCCCCAGCTCTGGTGGCAGGAACAGGGATGGGGATGGCCAGGCTGGGGCTTGGGGTTTTCCCTGCCAGCCCACCCCTCCTTGTCCTGCTCCCAGCGCTCTGCAGCTGCCTGTGCCAGCTGGGAGAGGAGCTGGCACAGCTTTTTCCTCCTGCTTGATGGTCTTTCATCCTCCAGGCCTCCGAGGACCCGCAGGGACAAGGACATCAGATACACGCTGGCAATGAAAGCTGAGAGGGGAAGCTCTTCCTCCCTGAGAGCATCTGGGAAGGTCCCGTCCTTCCTGGGAGGAAAATAGGCCGTGCCATGGGGCACGGATGGCTGTCACCATCCCCCGTGACACCCGTGGGGCTCCTGGCTGGGCTGGGGGACGGAGATGGCGTTTGTGACAGATGTGTGGGACGGTGCCATCTGCGTGGGAAGGGTCAAAGAGCCCGCGTGGAAATGGGATTCACTGAATGGCAGCCTGGTGCGACGGGGAGTTTAATGAGGCAGGGCTGGGGCGGGGGGCAGGATGGAGCTTATTGACAGGAGGATGAACGGAGGCTCCTTCCACAAGCGCCACAAATCCGGGTGCTAAATGGCCGCTGTCAGTCAAGATTAGGGCTGATGCTTAGAGCCTGACAGGGGAGAAGATGTTGTCAGGAATCCTTGGGGCACACCAGCGAGCCACGTTAGTCTCTTGCAGTGATACGAATCCATCACCACCTGGGAAGCGCCTGTTTGTTCATGGCAGCGCTGGCTGCAGCGGTTCCCCGGCACTGGGCAGAGGCACGCACAGCCCTGTGCTACCCACAGAGGTGGGTGCAGGTGTGTACACACCTGCACATGTGTGCACTCCATGTGTACACACTTGCACGTGTGTGCACACCCCGTGTACCCACTTGCACTGATGTGCACACCCCAGGTACACCCCATGTACCCACTCGCACAGATGTGCACACTGCATGTACCCGCTGGCACAGGCGTGCACACCCCGTGTACCCACTTGCACAGACGTGCACACTGCATGTACCACTGGCACAGGCGGGCACACCCCATGTACCCACTTGCACAGACGTGCACACTGCATGTACCCATGTACACACTCACACAGGCGTGCCCTCTTCCTGGGGCAGCCCTGGCTGCACCATCCCTTTGCTGTGTGGCTTCCTCCAGGGCTGAGGCTCGTTTTGAGCCCAGTGACTGCAGATCCTTCCCTGGGGCTGGGAACTGGCCGGAGCAGCTCTGATCTGAGCGAGGCCTGGCCACAGTCTGGAAAAGCCCTGGGTAAATGGGGGTGTTGGGGGAGCACAGCAGAGCATCAGCTTGGGGTGGTGGGCGGCCCCTTCTGCCTCTGGATCTGCTTTCTCTGTGCTTCAAACGATCTTCAGGTATTCTGAGAGCTGGGAGCAGAGTAAGCCCTGGGGACACCTTGAATTAAAGGGTAATGGTTCCATATTTTCCAGCTAACTTGAAATAAAATAATAAAAATAACCCCCAACAAACCTAGCCTTTTGCACCAGCCTGCCTGGAGATTTCAGCGCTGGGACTTTATAGTCCAAAACACCATAAAAGGAAACCTAAATTACCTAGTTTTCACTTGAAACAATTACAGTTTTTATCTATGGATATTAAAAGAGATGATTGTTCCGTGTAGTTAAAAAATCTTTTCCTTTTTTTCATAATTTAATCTTTATGGAGCCAGGGAGAGCGGGCGCACGGCTGCCCTGCCAGCCTCGCCGGGGACTGGCAACGCTCCGAGCTGGGGCTAAGGGGTGGGGAGGGTTTTGAGGAGGTTTAGGGGTGCACGGCTGCGGTAACGAGCAGCAGGTGGAGAGGCACCGAGGGCATGGGAGAGCACTGCTGGCTCCTGCACCCATGCCAGGGCTGTGCTGATGGGCTCCGGCTCCCTGCTGGGTCCCTCCAGAGCTGCCCCGGGAGAAGGCTCCTTTCCACTGGGCATCGATGGAGGAAGCTGCTCTGGTGCTCGGAGCGGATTTTTGCCGGTTGCTGCCGCAGGGCTGAGCCATGTTGCTGCCTGTGAGCACTCCTCAGCTGCTCCAGTGGAGGCAGCTGGCTGGACTGGGGGCTGCTCCGGGCTGGGTCAGCACGATCCTGGGCAAGGGTGGCTCCGGGTCAGGCAGCTCTGGGATTCGGAGCCCTGGGAAGCATCCTTCCACTGACTCTTCATTCAGGGGCATTTGCTCTTCTAGACCTTCCCAGCTCCCCTTGTCACTGGGGGGAAAAGGGCCAGGATGAAGTTTTAGGGGTAGGAAGGAGCCTGGTGTGGCCACCCCGGCCCCATGGTGCCACTCCCGGTACCCAGGCACCGCTGCCCTGCTGCCGCCGCTCTAATTCTGGGTAATTGGATTTACAGGGAGTGCTGTATCCAATTACAGAATCCTAATTAATGGACCAAAGTTACAAGTGCGATGTGTCTTGCTTTCAGCAATTATGATTAATTTTGCCAGAATACACACGCAGACGTTGATTACAGGATCCACGGGCAAACAGGAGCTGAATGCTGATAATTGAGCTGTCAGCGAGGAGGCACATCGGGGGCTCGCCGGGGTGACGGCTGCAGCCCTGGCAGCGGAGGGTCTCGCTGCAGCCAGGCCAGGGACCCCGGGGCAGAGCCTGGTCCTTGCTGGAGTGAGAGCATGTTCCCACTGGCTTTGGGAAGAGACATGGGATGTGGGACATCATTGGTGCCCCAGCCCACGTGTGGGGATGTTCATGGAGGACCAACTCAAAGCCCTGGAGATGCCCTAGGACATTCCTGTGCATCAGTGCACCAGACGTGGGGACCAGGAGCAGCATCCCCATGCAGCGCATCCCCTCGCCACGCCGGCACCAGCCCCTCACCGGGGTTTCCCGCTGCAGGAACTGGTTGTCTATTCTGTTGCCTTGCCAGGCTCGAGCGGCTCCGTCTCCGCTCAGGGCTGAGCCGTGGCGGCAGCGAGGTGAGGCCGAGCCGTTCCTGGGATGGCTGGAGGAAACACCAGCCACGTGTTGTCGTGTGCCGTGACAAGCTGCTGCTGCAGAGCCCGGTGTCTGCGCTGCGGCACGGGATGGTTTCACAGGGTTTTCTCTCCTTTGGAAAAAAAAGAATAAAACCCACCCACTGTCCAAAAATTACAAGTGCTTGAGAAATCTCCGTTGCTCCAGCGGTCCCAGGGCTTTACCTGCACCTCAGCACTCGCTGCCGCGTCCAGCGTCGTGCCCGCCCTGTGCCAAGGGGCTGCCAGGGCTACGTGCATCCCTGCCAGGCATCCTCCCGGTATCTCCGGTGGCCGCCCTGGCCATGGAGAGCACTTCTCCGTGCTGTGCCGTACTGTATCGCTCCATTTGCTGTTGCTTATTATCTTGTTCCCAGGCAGCCGCGAGTCCCCGGCTCGGGACATTAATCCAACACAAGCCAGAAGCTTATCCAAATAGGGAATCTTCCTCGGTGATTTTTAAACAAAACTTGATAAATCCTTCGGAAAAGAAAAAGGGCTTTCATCTCCAAAGGGCCCATCCTGGAGCTGATGAGTGATAAATGCTCCAGCACCGCACATCTTCATTTGCTGCACGTTTGCTCCCAGGGTGCCCGGGCTGCACATTTGCTCTTGTTCTCTCTGTGTTTTTTCCTGCTTTGGCAGCTCAGTGGAGAGATCCCAGCCTGGGGACCGTCGGCGGGATGCTGCTCCCCAAGGCTGTGCTGCTATTTTTGGTGTCCCTCACGGGTCAGGATTTGGTGGTTGGGCTGTGCCGGTGCTGGCAGGGCCTGGGGGTGTCCCCAGGGATGTGCCGATGAGCAGGAGGGACCTTCCTTCCCACCTGTGCCCTGGGACGTTTGGCCCTTCCCAGGAGCATCCCCGTGACTCTCTGCCTCCTGCCAACGTGGTAAGCAGGACATCTGCCCGTGTCCCCGCCAGCTGCCCTTCTTGCCCAGCCTCAGCCCCCCTGTCCCCCTCCACCTCTGCTTGGCCCTAAGGCTGCTTGGTGGTGCCCAGATTTGGGGGCGGCAGGGATGGGGTGGTGATGCCAACTGCGGTGGGCTAGCACTGGCCCGGACATTTCTTGGCTGCTGCGGTGGCCAAGGGCAGGGGGGCTGGGACTGCCCTTCGCTGCCCCACAGCCGCTTTCCCCCCACGATCTGCTCCTGCCCGGGCAGCAGGGAGGCTCCGAGTGGAGTCTCCAGCCAGCGCTCAGCCACATCTCCGGCCTCTTCATCTCCTTTTGTTCCCAGCCCTCTCTCCCTTCCTCCCCTCCTTCCTCTTCCTCTTCTCCCTCCAAGTGCCCCAGCTCCTTCGATGCTCACGCGGGGCTTTGATCTCCTCCGGAAAGCCCCTTCCTCACCCCGAACCGACTGCAGCGCCTTGGCAGAGACTTATTAAAATACATGAGGAGCTCCCTTTGATCACCGCGGTGCTCCCAGGACCTTGCCCCACTGCGAGGCTTCAAGCGAAGCCGTCTGCCTTTCATCCCCGCGCCGGCGAGGAGCTCACTGGGCTGGAGACTGGGAGCTGCTGGGGCTACCGCTCACCATCCAGGGAAAGGCTGGGGGATCCCAGCCCTTGGCAAGCCCAGCGTGGATGGAGCGGGGCTGTGGTTCATCCCTGGCACCTCAGCATCCACCGCAGAGGGATGTCGGGGCGCCCGGCAAGGATGCGGGCGGATAGAGACGCGCCGGGGAGGAGCGTTGCTGGAACGCTGGGGAAAAGAGCAAGGAAACGAGAAGGTGAAGATAAAAACAATCCCGAGGAAAAAAAGAGAAAGGGTTAGAAAGCAAAAGAGGAGGCAGCAAGGGTAGCTGCCCCCCTGGGCAAAGCAGGAGCTTGTTAGACCTTTATAACGACGTGTCTGAATTTGATAAAAGATGAATAATTAAGCCTCCCCCCCCGCCCCGTGGATCGGCCTCGCTGTGCACTTGCGGCACCGTGTGCTTCCGCGGGCGCTGAGCTGCTGCTGGGCTGATAAATGGGGGAGCCCCCGCCCCGCGTGGGGTGAGGGATGCGGGGGTGCCCGAGGGGTCCCCAAAGGGAAGCGGCCCACTGGGAGCCTGCCTTCCCCTGCCCAGGGAGGGGGAAAACAGGGGTGACAGCCCAGGCATCCTGCGGGGACCCAGCGGGACGTTGGGGGCCAGATGTGGCTCATACCCATGCCCATGCCCGCTCTGGCTCATCCAGCTCCATCCCACAGGAGCCAGCACAATCTGCAGGGAGCTGGCGTGCCAGCGCTCCCTGGGCAAATATTTGCCCAGACTGCTAAAATGAGACAAACTCTGCTAATTACAGCTAATTAACTACCGGGCGGGCAGCGATTGCCCTGCATGCCATGGCCCTGCCGCCGTCATGCTCATGCTCAGAGCAAACACAGTGGCTGGTGCTGTCCCGCTGGGGCCTGTCCCCAAAACCTGGTGCTCTGCACGTGGCATCAGCCATCCTGGGCCAACGGCAGTGCCAAGGATCTCAGCGCACTGTGCCGCTGCCACAGCAGAGCTGGCAAAAGCCCCATCCCACTTTGGTGGTGAACCACCACGGTGAGCCCCATCGCCCATCGGTCCCATGGGTGCCCCATCGCCCCTCGGGAGCCCCATCACCCCTCGGTCCCACCACGACCGGCTGGCAGAGACTTCGCTGAGCCCTTAATAAGACGTGATTCACACACTGTGCTTAATTAGCAATTCAGTTAACGGTTTGTAATTCAGGCACGACCCTGATTGCATCCGAATGCTACTTTATTTCTTCTCTGCCGCTCGCATTCTGAGCACTAATTATGCCTCTTTGGATGCTAATTGCTTCCCAGCCCTCTGCCGCTGTCTTTCCCGAGCAACATTTATTTTTCATGCGTCCATGTGTTTAAACTAATAAAAGCCGGGGGGGGGCTGGGGTGGGAGGAGGGAGCTGTGTCGGTCCAAGGCTTCTCCAAGATCAAACATCCCGGGAAGGTGAGCTGGGATGTGCAAGAGCTGCCGCTGCCTTTGCTGTGTCGCCAGTGGGGAGGAGGGAGCGTGGGAAAGAGCCAGGCTGCCTTCTCCTCCTCCTCCTCGTCTTCTTCCTCATCCTCCTCCAGCCCCAGCTCGACCCAGCATGAAACCCTTCTGTGTTCTCCATGCTCAGCTCCCTTCTCCATGGGGTGGGCAGGGTGGGGGTCCCAGGACAGGCAGGGACGCAGCTTTGCCACCAAAACCGGTTGCTCCCCGCAGGCTGCTGGCCTCGCCGGGGCTTTCCAGTGCGAATGGAAACCAGCTGGGCTGGGCTGGGGCTGAACACGGGCACGGGGGATCGGTTCCCTGGCCAGCTTGGTCTGCAGCAGGCAAGAGGTGCCCATGGAGGGTGCGGGGATGAGCGGCTGCAGAGCCGACACGTTGGCAAGGCCACGGGCTGGTGGTAGATGTTGTGAGTACGGGGCAGGGACACACGCAGCACACACGTGTTGTGTGCATGCCGACACCCATGGGACCCAGTCCTGCCGGTGGGGACCCATGGGTGCTGCAGGGAGCTCTGCTGCAGGTGCCAGCTGAGGAGCAGAGGAGCCAGGGAGCTCGGAGGCAGCTTTTTTTGCCCTCGGTAATGGCTGTATCGCTAACGGGTATTTAATTAGCTCAGCCATTCTCATTAATGGTCTTGCTGGGCCGTGAGCTGTGGTTAGGATGGTGAGTGCGGAGCACGTGAGTGTCGGCAGCTGCCATCCTCTGTGGTTGTGCTTCTTGCCACGGCTCTGGGCTGGCCTAGCCCCACTCCGTGCCTCAGTTTCCCCAGTGCCGAGTGGAGCACAGCCGTTCACAGGGCCACATTTGGGCTGTAGGGCCAGCTGGTGCCCGGGGCAGGGGAATGGGCTGTTTTGGGGCTGTGCCGGGGTGGCTGAGGACCACGGAGGGTTGCAGGATCTGGCCAAGGTCGTGCCGCTGGTGTCACACCATGAGTGGGACCCCCAGCACTCACCCCCTCGCTCCTCCCAGCCCCTGGGTGCCCCCAGCACCCCATGGATGGGGCCTGAAAGGAGACATCCATGTTTTCACGCCTCTCCCAGTGCTGCCAGACCCGCAGTGGCACAGGAGGGTGAGGGTCACTGATGCCGGTGCTGGAGGAGCTGCTTGCCATGGGCCAAACCCATTAACATGAGCATTTTGCCTGGTGTTTCATGAATAGTTAACGGTGAGGGAACCTGCAGAAGGGTCCCACAGCATCACCGAGAGCATGAATTCTATGATTCTATGAATATTCATCTGCTTGGGAGATGCGGGCAGAGACTGGCTGAGTGGCAGCTGTCAGTCTCCCAACCCCGGGCAGGAGAGCGGGCACCTTGGGGCATCCCTGCCAGGAAGGATGTGCCCAGCGTGGGCTGGGGTCCTGGGGCTCCTGCTGAGCCCCACCAGCACCACGATGGGCCAGACTGATGTCTGTGGGGTGCGGGAGGTGAGCACCGACCCGCAGGCACTGGGATTTGGAGCTGGGAGCCAGGATTTAGAGCCGGTTCAGACCCGGGAGCTGGGATTTGGGCTGGTTTGGAGCCCAGCACCTGGCTTCGAGTGCGGAGGGAGAGGTGACCGGCCGTCGTGCCGAGGCTGGACGCGGCTGCGCACAGCCAGCGGATCGTTAAATCGCCGCTGGGATGGGAGATGCCGCCTCTTGATTAGTGTCTGCATTGCGGGACATTAATGCCAAGTGTTATTAAGCAGCTGTTTCCCAGGGCTGCCCGGCCCGCCTGGCGTCGGTGGGGCCTGACGGTGGAGACGCGTGCCGGGATGCCGGATGTTCACCGGCGGGATCGTGGCTACCACCAAAACCCCTGCCCAGCTTCTCCGGGACTGGCTTGGGGCTCATCCCACCGTGGTTCGGTGCCGGGCGGCAGAAGAGCCCGCGGGCGCGTGCACCTGCACGCGGGGAGGTGCTGACGCAATCGCCTTTATTTATTTAAAATATTTGGCAGTCGGCGAGGGAGGAGAAGGACGTGAAATCGTATTTGCATTGGATTCCTGCTGGCTGGCCCCGCCGCCCTGCCAGCCGCTCGCCAATTAAATATCCATCAGTAACAAGGAAAACAAACTCGCGGATCCCTAACGCTCCGCATTAAAAGTTAATAATACAGCCAGCACCTGCAGCAAGAGAGGCAAATTAAGAGCAGCGCTTGGAGTAACACAGCCGATGGAGGAGGGAGCAATTAACAACCATAAAAAGACGAAGAGAAACAATTAGGAGCGGGGGGAGCGCAGGCACGCGTGCACGTGCGCCGCGGACGTGGCCACGCCGCTGGCACAGCCGTGCCAGGCCGGCGGAGACGCCGCGGTGGGTGCTTTGGTTTTGCCACTGCCTTTCCCACCGTGCCGGGAGTCGCTGCGGTGTTTGGCTGGGTCCTCGTTTGCAGCCCCCAGAGCGGAGCCCGGCGGGGTGCGGGGTAAATCCTGCCCCTTCCCCTCGGCTGCGAAGTGTCTGGCCACGCGCCGTCCCCGTGCCCGGCTGGGATGACCCCACGGACCCCCGAGGTGCCCCCGGCCCTGGCACACGCAGGATCGACACCGGCGGCTCCGGCTAATCGCCGCCGCTCCCCCCCCTGCTTGCATCGATCCGATATATTAAGCTATTAAATTATGTTGCTGCTTCAGAGCTCGGTCAATAAACGCCAAAGCTATCGCCGGGAATGACCTTTCCTTCAGGCTGCTCGTGGGCACGAAACCCGCATCGCCATTGACCGGTGCCAGCTTCAGATGCTGCTGCGGGACCTTTCCTCTCCCCCTCCTGCCTTTGGGATGTCACCCCTGGAAAATGAGGGAGCTGAGGGTGATTTTGTGGCAGCACGTTGGGCTCGGAGCTGCTGCCGGTGTGGTGGGGTGGGGTGGATGCTCCCAGTCCCTGGTCAGGCACCAAAACGGCTGCAGGCGGTGGGGCAGGGTGGGGGGCACTGCCCTGGGGTGCTGCAGACTTCGGGATCCTGGAGCTGGTGGTGGCACCTGGGGAGTTCTGGTCTCTCCTGGGTTTCTGCACCAGAAAAGAAAACACGAAACTGGGAGAGGGAAAAAGGGGGTGATTTTGCTGCATTAACGTTAAAATGGGGGTAGGAGGAGGAGGATCGGGGCAGTGGGAGCCTGGCCTGGCGTTTGTGCCACAACCACAGCGCTGATTTCCTGGTGTCTTGTCCCATTTCAGAGTCTGGACCGCTCCACATCCCAGTGATGGGGTGGGACCTGCCCCAGCCTGCCTGCCTGTGCAATCGAGGAAACTGAGGCATGGCTCTGGGGAAGGCATCTCCCCTGTTTTGGGGGCAATGTTGAGGATTTAAGGGATCTGCTGTGGGCTTTTGGGAAGTTATCCCAGAGAATCGAGCCCACGCTGCAGCCCATCACCATCAAACATGGGGATGTTTGCTGGGGGGGTTGTAAACCTGTGCTCAATCCGGACTGGGAGAGACGCAGATGCAATAGATCCCAGTGACACCGGAGCTGAGGAGGCTTTTGATTTTCCAGGAGTTATTTAGAAATGTGAGGGGTTTTGTTGCTTTTTTTTTTTCTTTTTTTCTTTTTTAAATTGGTTGTATCGCAGTCCAAAAGGGAAAGCTGATATCTCTGAATATGCAGGAGAATCCTTCCTTGCAGGTTTTAAACAGAAAGAAAAATGTTTTAACTATTACAATAGAATATTATTAGAACGGCACCGGCAGGACGGAGACTATCGCTGCCGGCGTAGCCGCAATGAAAGAAGAATAAAATCAAACCTTGAAAGCCGCCCGAAAGCTCAAAGCCAAACGGCTGCTTCCAAGCCCTGACTCTTTCCATTACGGATTTATTTTTGGAAAGCAAAAAATTTCCATTTTGGAGCGTTTTTTTGATCTGACAGATTACTAAACCCCCTGATTTTGGATGAGAAAAATGAGTGTCTTGGGGAGGGGGGAGGTTAAAATAACCCCTGGTTGCTCCAGCTTTCACCCTGGCCCGTGGGAACCACGTCTCCAGCGCAGCCCCCGCCAGGCTGGGGGGAGATGGGCTTATTAATAAACTTAACGAGATGAGTAACATCGGCGGCCGCTAATAAAACGAGAGCAATCTCCCATATTTCACTGCTGGAATCTGAATTACTGGGTATCGCCACCGCTTACCGCTCCTCTAAAGCTTTATATCTCCGCACCGCTGTAATGTCATTAGCGACTAATTGATTTTTTGCAACATTTCGGCGAGATAAAGAAGCAGGATCCTCGTTTTGCAGCGAGACAAATCGACTGGCCACGCGGCTGAGCCGGTGCCCGGGTTTCCCAGCGGCCCGCGGCATGGCCAGGGACCCCTCGCTGGCTCCTGCATCTGAATTTTTTCCTGTTTTTTTGGGGATTTCAGCATCCTGGCCTGCAGGGAGATGGTCTGGGAGGGCTTTTCCATCTCTGGTGCTGGTGGGGCTCAGCAGGGAGCAGCCTGGCTTTCCGGCATCCGATGTGCCCGAAAGCCAGAGCCACACAGGGGATGCCCCAGCTCTGGCACCAGCCGGACACACCGGCACAAGCCCAGCTGCCGGGATCTCTGGCAATCACCTCTCCTCCGGTAACCGGGATTTATGCCAACGAAACAGGAAGCCGGAGGGAGAGATAAATTAGAATTATTTTTAATAAAATGGGGATCATTTTTAATCACGTTTAAGTTATTTTTCTTTAGCCACCTCGCACCGCGTAGATTTCCCTGAAAAATGGGGAACTTTCATCTCTCGCTGCTTGGAAATTAATTCCTCCCTGACAGCCGTGGTGCTTAATGTAGATAATAACTATTAGTTCTACCCCAGACAGCACACTCCGTCCTGCGGGGCCGGGGCTTTCATTTTTCTCCCTGGATTAGACTAAGTCCTTCGACAGGCAGCGAAGCCCTTGAGAGAGGAGGGGCTGGGGGGGACACGCGTGTTGTTGAGCCGTACGGATGCTCCCAGTCTCCATCCCTCTCCCATCCCTGCACTGGGCTGGCAGTGTCACGCGGGGGCAGCCCGAGGACGGGGGATTTTGTGCCGGTGATGGGTTTTGGTACCAAAAATAAGGGATTTGGAGTTGGTCTCGGGATCGTTGTACCACCCCCGTGTGCTCACCCCGCTCCTAGCATGTGCCGCTGCTGCGGGCATCCTCTGCCAGCGTGACAGAGCGACAGGACCCACGTCCTGTTAAAAAGGGGCTGTAAATAGGAAGTTAATGGAGCCTGAAAGCCGGCTGTTTCCTCGGTGTGTCTCCCTGGCCGAGATTTCAGGGCTCGTTTGCGAGCGGCTCCGGGGATTTATAGCCGGGATGGAGGACGGGGCTGGGAGGATGCTGCTCACAGGAGCCCTGGCTAAGGGGGTTTGGTGGCTGATGGCAGCACGGAGACGTTTGGCCTCTGCCTTCTGCAAACGTTGGCAAGATCAGAGAGAAATGGGAATCGAAAATATTGTGGCGGAGGGGAGGTTGGAGAAGGACGCGGCTGGAGGGAGGCTCTGCCCTCTGGAGTAGAGGCACTGAGAGAGGCTCTACCCAGTGCACCGGGCACCCACGATGCTTTCATGTCCTCGTGGCGTGGCAAGAGTGTGGGACCGGCTGGCAAAGAGCCCCTTTTGCCCAATATCTGCCCTCCTGCTGACCCAGGAGGTGCTTGGGGGACACCGGGGCCATTGCCCAGCAGGGTCAGGGCACCAGGGGGGCTGGCTGTGCCCGACAGCCCTGACATCACCTCTGCCACCACCTCATCCATCCATCCCCCACGGCCCAGCCCTTCCCAAGAGTGTGGAGCCACGTTTTTCCCTCCCTGGAATCACTAATCCCTTCCCATCGCTGGGGCAGAGATAATCTCCCTCCATCAGCCGAAGCCCGTGGGGCTGCACCGGGAGCTGCTGCTAAAAGCAACACAAAGCTGTAATTTTGGTGCAATAAAGGCTTTTTGCCAGTCTCCCGTCCTCCCCCACCCTCGCTTCGCCGAGTCGCCACCGGTAATCGCTGCCTCTCTCCTGGCTTTTTCGCAAAGCCGTGTTCCAAACAAACCTCTCCCGGTCCATGAGGCTTTGCTGGAGCCAGCTGAGCTCCCTGCATGGGGCTGCAGGTGGAAAGGATGGAAAAGCTGCTGCCCTCCTTGCTGGGGTGCCCCGATGGCAGCACTTCTACCCCCTTCATCCCCGTGGGCATCTTACTGGGGGCTCAGCGCAGGGATGCTGGTGCTGAGATGAAGAGCAAAGCCGAGATCCCGGGGCTCCTGGCTGCTTCTCAGCCTCCCTCTGCTCCGAGTACATTGCCCTGGGTCCAGCATCACCTATGCCAGGGTCCAGCATCACCCGTGGTGGGGTCTGGCATCGCCCACCCCGTCTCTGGGCACGGCTGAGCGTTGCAGCTGGTGCAAAGCCTTTTCCCAGTGCAGGATGTGGGTGCTCCGGCTGCCCCGGGGTGCTGCCCACACTGGTCCAACGGTGGGTCTGGGGGAGCAGAGGCTGGGGTGTCACTCACCCAGCAGTTCCCACTCCGGTGCTGACACGCGGATCACTGGGGCGCTGAGCCGGGGTGTTTGTCCTTTTGCTGCAATTTCACATTCTTTAGCTGCGCCATTTACTTACTTAAACCATCGAAAAACACCCCAAAAGCTCTAATTTTTGTTAAAAGAACAGTTTCCCTAAAGGAACGGGTTACAACACCCTCCTGTCCACCTCCGAGACGAGGGGCAGAGGGGATGTGAACAGCTCTGGGCTCTCAGCAGGATGAGACCCAGGTGGTGCATGACCCCCACTATCCCTGCCCTTGGGGATGCTCTTATTGATCCCTTCATGAAGGCTCCTAAAGAACCAGTGAGGGTTCAGCCACCGGAGCTGTCAGTCCCCAAATAACCCCCGGCCGAACCAACGGCGTCTCCGCTCCCGCCGTGGGGTCCGGGGGTGGGTCCCCACGGCGGGGGCTCGCGCCGCCGCTCGCCCGCGTGATCTCCGCTCCGCCCGCCGCCGCAGCTGCAAAAGGTTCTTTTAATCAGGGGTAATTTTATGCATCATTAATATCAGGCCTGATTATAAGGAATGAAAGTTCAGCCGAGGGAAAGATGAAAGGAGGCGGCGGCCGCCCCCTCTCCCCTCCCCATGGGTGGGGGGTCTCCGGGGGGGTCCCTGGCTGGTGCGGAGCTTCGTGCTCAGCACCTCCGCACCCCTCCTGGCCCCACATCCCCCTGGGAGGCTGCGTCTGGCCGAGGCCACAGGACCCAGGAGGACCCTGTCCTTCGGGGACCCTTTGGCTTTGGGCATATGGGGGTTCACCGGGAGCCTGGGGACAAACGGGGTGATCCGATGCCGGAGTGGCTGGAGCCGGGGGGAGAGCAGCAGGATTTCGGGGAGCCCTGCACGGCACAGACAGGAGGGATTAGTCGCTTTCTTCGTTAACACTATTTTATGCACGTTAACGCGCTTTTGGAGCCTCTCCTACATCAAGGGTGTTTATTTCCCAGCAATGCAGCAAATACGCCTTGAAATCCCCATCCTGGGGGGCTGCTCGATGCTTGTCCCCCACCCCGGGCATCCCCCGTCCTCCGCTGGCTCCTGCCTGGATGCCAAAGGGCAATGGTGGGATTTGGGGCTGGATGCTGCGACGGGGCTCAGACGGACCCCTGGGACCAGCTCGTGGGTGGGGGGCTCCAGTGACGGGGGGGGTCTTTGGTGGCCAGAGATGTGGCATATTGGGGTTTCACCCAGGCATTTCACGGGGCCGCTCCGCACCCCGGGATCAAGCAGGGGGACGAGCTGGGACGTGGCAGCACCAGTGGGCTGAGCAAATGGCTCCGGCTCCTTGGAGAAAACCCCCGTTTCTTCCTCCTCTTCCTCTTCCTCGCCTTCCCCTGCTTGCTTTCCCTTCGTGTGTGGGTACAGCCATAAATTAGAGTCTCTGAGAGGAAAACAACATCTGTTTACCCTCCTTGGGTGTGCGGCTCATAAAGGGAGGAGGAGAAAAAGGTGCCCGTCCACCTCCCCAGTGGGTTATTTCTTTATTTATGCCCCTGTCGCTCCTGGGCACGGGGGGTCCCTGTGGCCAGAGCTCCTCTGGACGAGGCTTCCCTGCTCTGTCCCCTCCACTCGCTCCAGGAGACAGGGATGGAGAGGAGCAATTCTCATTATCTGGATGTTGAAGGAAGGAAAAAAAAAAAAAAAACAACCTGAGTTTTATTCCGTGAAAAGTAGAGGATATAAAACCTAAATGCCAAAAGAACCTTTGCTGACAAGGAGTAAATTTATGAGGATTCACCCCAATAAAACTCGAGGCAAGTTGCTGCTGAGCAACGTGTCTGTGTCCCCTGGGTGCCGATCGTGATCGAGAGCCGGTGCCGGGCTGGGGAGGGGAAAGGTTTTTGCCGCTGGGATCTCCCGGAGGAGATGGCACGTCCCAGCGAGGCTGCAAATCCCTTGGCGGGGAAGCGCTGACGAGCACGAAATAAATTACGGTTAATTGGATCAAAACATCTCAGCGGCTTTGTTTCCTTGCCCAGGCGGGGTGGGAGCCCGAGCGCGGCTTCGGTCCCCAGCTGCCAGGTGTGGGATGTCGGTGGCACGAGGGGACGTGGCGCTCTGTGCCCGTCCTCGCCGCGTGCCGGCAGCCGGTGCGCGAGCCGCACGCTGTGCCCGCTGCACCGAAATGTCACGTTAGTCAGGTTGGCAGCCGCGAACGTTAATAAGATGCTCGTTTAATTAAATACCATTTTTCCCCCCCGCCCGTCCTCCCCTCCCTGTCCTCTTCCCTCGTCCTTTCCCAAGGAAGAGCCTCTTTAACTGCCAGCCCTGAATTTTGGAGTAATATAGAAAAAGCCCAAAGTTCCCCTCTAATATTAACAGTAATGAGATAAACTTAATTGAACATTTTTACGATGTCATACTCATTTCCCTTTTAATTAGGTCCTTCTTCCATAACAACGCGGAACCGTACGATCGTGAACTTCCACGAGCGGTTCGTTACCGAGAGCACTGAAAGCTGAATTAGCAGGAGGGTTTGGAGATACCAAAGCAGCTCCTGGTCGGAGTTTTGAGGGAGGCAGCGATGCCACGGTGGGGTGTGGGGGGCCAAATCCTGGTGGCCCTGGTGCTCGGGGGGTGGCAGGAGGAGGGAGGTGATGCCAGCCCCAGCTGAGCCCCTCGCCCCCATCGCCGCTGCCTCCCAATCAGGAATTAATTGCACTTAGCAACATAAACAACCTAATAAAATAGGAAAAAAAAAAAAAAAGAGGATGAAAGATGAGCTACAGCTTTGATGGAATGGCCTGCTGGCTGAGGAGTTGTTGGGAATTCACAGCGTTGGGCTGAATGGGGCCAAGGGGGCTGTGCAGCCCCAGGGCAGGACCCCATGTGAGGGGGGGCTGTATCTGGCCCCTTCCCGACACCGTGGACACAGGGATGTCCAGAGCACCCCTTCACTCTCACCGCACGGTCACACTGGGACCCGCTTGGGCACGGCCACCCCATCGACAGTGATACCAAAGACGACGGTGGCTGAGCCCCGTCTCCTCCCTGCCCATCCCTGCTGCAAAAATCCCGGGATTCAGCTTATTTTTCCAGGCTGCCCAAGCCAGTGTTTCGAAGGATTGACTGAAAGGGCAGGAGATGGTGGCTGGGAAGGGGGTGAAAGGAGATGGGGGGGGGATAACGGGGCGAACGGGCACTGCTTGGGTGTCTGCTGCGGGCTCCCTGTGCTGGCTGGGGGTCGGAGCCTGTGGGAGCTGGGCGGGATGGGTGCTGGATTGAGCACCCGCAGTCCCAAAATTGGGACATCGCCCGGGCTCGTGCACATTTGCACCCGCTCTGCGGCTGCTTTGCTCCCTCCGGGGCTTGGAGCAGGTATTTTGCAGGGGGAGAGCACTTAGTGCATTAGCGGCGGCTTCTCCGCGCGCGCAGCCGGGCTGTAATTAATCATTCATACAGCTCTGGGACCCCTGGCATCCTTCGGAGGGAGTAATTACACCTCTCCCGCTCCTCTTCCTCGCCGCTCCCCCAGCCCGGCGAGCGGGGAAGTTTTGACAAGGTGATCAATGAGGTCTGCGGCGGCAGGGAGGGGGGTGCGAGCCGAGGGGGGAGGTAATTAGAGCAGAAAAAGGGGCCTGGAGGAGGGAGCCCTACCTAATGGAGCAGGCGGGAGGCAGGTTGCGGCACGCCGGGGAAAAAAGGGGAATGAAAGCCGGAACGCGGCCGCGGCGCTGCTGACCCCTTGCTGAGCTCCTGGCGGAGACCGCGCCGGCGGCTTGAGATGCTGGTGTGCCGGGCTGGGGGGTGCAACTGGCACCTCGAGCTCTGCCTGTGGGATTCGTGTGGGATTGGGTGCGGGAAGCAGGAGTTTGCTCCCTCTGAGAGAGAGGTTGGGACCAGTTTCGCTGTGGGATGATCCCAGTGCCACCAATGCTGGATCTGCCGCTGGCCCCAGAGATGCTCCAGGGTCTCTGTTGCACTGTGGCTGCAGTTTCCTTCCCACAGCTTCACTGCAGCTGCAGAGGGGGAAAAAAAGGGGAAAAAAAGGACTATTTGGGATTGAATGTGCTTCCCAGCTGCACGACGAGCGCTGAGCTGGGCTGAGCTGGGCTGGGCTCAGGACAACCACATGCTGGAGGGGTTTTGGGGCTGGGGAGTGGAGTTGCGTGGGGGATCGGGTCCATGGGCTGTGTGACATGGCCGGAGTTTGAAATCGCTCGTCAGCCCCAACCCGAAACGTCGTTAGACAAAATCCCGCAGAAAAATTCTTGGTCCTTAAAAATGCAAATAACATGTGATGCTGAATGTCCTTGTTTGTCTGTAATTGCAAAATTCTTAGACTCAATCAGCCAAAGATAAACTGTGTTATTTAGGAGCAATTTGAAAGCAGACAGATTGAAAACAACGGGCCACATTCGGCTTCCGGCGGCTCAGGAACGAAGCCAGAATCTCTGCTGGATCGGCTGGACCGGGCGGGATTTACACCCCTCGGATGGCGAGCAGAGCCATGCCCGGCATCACTTCCGAAGGCCGGGCACGCGGGATGCCAGCTGCCCGCACGAGCCTGCTCCCTCCAGGAGCCTTTATCCTCCGTAACTCCTGGGAATTCCCAAATTTCCTGTCTGAAACACCTAAATTGCCACCAGCATCCTCCCGGCTCGCTGGTGGCTGCCGGGCGGTGTGTGGGCACGGCCCTGGCTGGCAGGAGCAGAGCCAGCGGCCAGGGATTTATAAAAGATGATTTTCCCAGTTCCTACACTGCGGAGAAACGACTTTGGGGAGCGGCCGCCACCGTCTCTGCCGGATGAGGTGAGCTCCAGGTGAGCTCCCTGGCTGCTCACCCTTCCATGGGTGCTCTCCTTCCCTGAGCGCTCTCCTTTTCCTGGGTGATCTCCTTTCCTGGATGCTCACTCTTCCCTGGCTGCTCTCCTTCCCTGGGTGCTCACCTTCCCCTGGGTGCTCACCCTTCCATGAGTGCACTCCCTCTCTGCGGGTGCTCTCCCTTCCCTGGCTGCTCTTCCTTCCATGGATGCTCACCCTTCCATGGGTGCTCTCCTTCTATGGATGCTCACTCTTCCATGGGTGCTCACCTTTCCAGGGTGCTCTCCCTTCCCTGGCCAGGACACATCATCCCGTGCCCTATCAATTCCCAGCAATTCCAACCTCAAGCCTTTGCCCAGCTCCGAGGACAGCAGCTCTGCTGGATTCTCCTCCGGGGTTTTCCTGGGGGCAGTGGGCCCAGGGGGGGGTACGGAGGAGCACACAGTAATGCAGAACATCAAGGTAATTATTTTTAAACAATCCCATTTCCCTTTCTGTGCCGACCTACAAGGATGTAAACACGATACCCTTTAAACACATGCTTCCCGGCCATCCATCACCGCATCCAGACTTTATTATGCTCTGCTCTATATGTTATAAATTACATTTTAATGATAAATTACGCACTCCTAATGCAAACTGCAGCCTCCTGTTGTTGGTAAAAACAATAATAGATTTGTAGAAAGTGAAAAGAGGAGAGATGTATATTTATGAGGTTGCAAGTTTTGGGGGGGGAAAAGGCAATTGTTACCTGAAATATTTGGATTTATGAATTACTCCCTATTTTAAAAGGCCTCTGTGTTGTCTCGTGCTCAAAATATCAAATCAGCAGAGCCGAGGAGGGTGGGCAGCAGCGTGTTGGGACCCAAATGGGGCTGTTTGCTGGGTGGGATGGGGTAAAGGCTGGTCCTTAATGGGTTTGAATAGGATGATAAACGCCAGAGGATGCTCCAGCATCCCGGGGCGACGGTGGCCACGGGAGGGGGCTCGGGTGGGAGTGGAGATCCCCCAAATGGGCACTGGCCGGCCAAGGACTGCGGCTGGGATTGGGGCTGGGGAAAACACCCACCATTTGGACAATAATTGTGGTGGCAGCCGCTGCTGGGGAGCCACCCCCCAGCTTAATTTAACCCTGTCGGGGTGGAGCACTGCTGTCACGACGCGTGTGGGGGCTGTGGGGCAGCCCTGACGATGGCGGTTAATTAGGGGCCGGTGGGAGCTCCGGTGCTGGCGGGCACTGTGCCCCGTGCAGGGGCAGCCAGCCCGGGGCTGTGATCTGGGAGGCTCATTTTGGAAGGGGGGTTGCCTGTTGCAGAGCAGCGGCGGCTGCTGTGCAGTGAGGAAGAGGAGGAAGAGCACGAGGAAGCATATTTTTGGGCAAGAGGCAGTGCGTATCCCTCCTCCCGCACCTTCTTTGCTCTCTCCATCCTTCCCAGCAGCCAGCCCTGATTTCCCCGTGAGCTGGCAGGTCTGGCAAAGGCTGGGGCCGCATCCTGCACAGCCCGAGCTAAAGGCTGCGTACCCGGAGCTCTGGGTTTGGCCGCCCTTGTGTGTGGTGCCCGGTGGCACACGAGGCTGCCTGGCAGAGCGAGGAGCCGGCTGCCAGCGCGGTGGTCCGGTGCTGCTGGGGGCTGCGGCTGCTGCGGAAGGTGGGGGTGAAGTGGCCTCGCCAACCCTGCGGTGCCAAGTGGGTGCTTTTGTCTGCACATCCATTACCGGAGCAGCTTTTGCCTTCAGCGGGGATCGTGTCTCTGGCCTTCAGCAAATGGCTTTTTCAAGGTGAACATCAGCTTTTCTGCCAGAGCCGAAGCTTTTGGGAGCTTTTAAAAGCGCATCCTTTCTCCGGCAGCAGCAGCTGGAGTCCCTAAGTGAGATCAGGGCCCTGCGGTGCAAAACCTCTCGACTCCTGCCTGGAAAAACTCCAGTGCGAGACCAGGAGGCAAAGGGGAAAGCTGCTCGTGGAGGGAAATAAGAGGAGAGGGGCAGGAGGTGCGGAGGGTCCCATAGGGCTGTCCCACCCCGGGGCGCCAGGGCTGCGCAGGGAGGTGGTGCGTGACCCTGGCTCCGGGGAGGGGAAGAGGCTGTTGGTGTTTGGAGAACAGTGAGGGGGGGGTACACACGCCTGGGCAGGGGGCTGAGGGCTGCCAGGGGATGATATGGACAAGGAGAGCTTGAGCTGGTGTGCGACATGTTGCTCCATCCCCAGGAGTGCCAGGGCGTGGGGTGATGGGGAGGCAAAAACACGGAGAGCAAACCGGTGAGCGGAGAAAGGGAGAAAGCCTGACATCGGTGCCAATGGTGACGTCGGTGCCACTTCTTCACCCTGCGGGTGACAGACTCATCCCGCTCCCCATTTCCATCAGGCACAGAGTGCCGGGTACCGAACCAATGCCCCCCAGACCCGGGCGTGGGAGAGGGTTGTGCGGGAGCGCTCGGAGGGCTCACGTGAGAGCACCCGGATAATTTATACATGAGCACCCGTTCAGCTCATGCACGAGCGCCCAATTAATTTTTGCATGGCCACCCAAGTAATCCGTGCATGGCGGCCCAATTAGGCCATGCATGGGCGCCCAACCACCCACCCCGAGCCCCTCGTTAGTGGCATGGACGTACCCACCGGGCACGGGGCAGCCGGAGGAGGCTGGGGCTGGGGCTGCCCATCCTGCAGCACCCGCAGGAGGATGGATCCTGCCCTGGGAGCTTTGTTAGAGGAACTGCCACGGAATCCCAGGCATTTTCTGGCTGTTTTGGGAATGTGGCAAGTGAGAAAGGCAGCCCCTGGCAGCGCTTGGGAAGGGGTCAGTGAGGAGCTGCGGCTCTGGGGACCCCCAGAGCAGTGGGAAACTGGGACGAGCTGGGATCCTGTGGTGTGAGCCGGTACCCGGCACGAACACAGCCCTCCCGGCCCCCACGGCACAGGGGGGGTCTCCAGAGGCATCACCGCTGCTGCCGGAGGCGCAGAGCCCCGGGCAAAGCACCCAGCAAGGAGCAAATGGGTCCCAGGTCATGCACCGGCAGCGAACGGTTGACTGCAGCAGGAGATGGGCCAAAATCTGGCCAAGGGCTCTCTGCAGCACGTGGTCACACTCCCGTCATGCTCCTTTGCCAGCTGTTGGGCACAGGAGACACCTGGGACGTGCTGAGCCGGGGACCAGCCCTTCTCCCATCCCCTCCCTGCCTGCTGGCACGGCTCGACCCCAGCACAGCTCCGTATTTCCCCGGCAGTTTGGGAAGCAGAAGGTGAGAGTGAGCGTGCGTGGTGAGCTCCGCTCTGCCTTCTCATCCTCCTCTGCCACCTGACCGCCATGGCTGCCAGCGGCATGGTGCCATGCTCGCCACCCACTCGCCGCCGGGCCGAGGGAAGCGTGTTCCCATCTATTTCTGGGTTGGCTGCCCGTGGAGGGGCAGCTGCAGGGAATGGGTCCATCCAGCTGTCTGGTTGCCTCCCCGGCGAGCCACTGGCCCCTTGACCCCACTCAGCCACCGCTGCCGAGGGTCTTGCAGGGAGGGACGGGAGACGTGGTGCTGGGACTGTGGGACGGGCACGGTGGCATTGGGGGGAACATCAGTGGTGGGCTCAGCATCCCGGGGCAAGGCGAGCTGGACCGAGCCAGGGCAGGCGCGTGCCAAGGCTCTTCCAAGCCAGCTCCGGCGGGTGAAACGGCAGCACCTGGCCGGCTATATTTAGGAGGAATGTAGGGCAGGCTGGAGCATCCCAGGCAATCGCCTGCCCGCAGCCGCTCTCGCCCTGCGCAGCACGGACCACAGCATGTGAGGGCTGGATGGAGCGAGCGCTGCCGCCGCTGCCCGCGGGCTCTGCAGCCAAAGGGGGGGCTGGCTGCTTTGCCCCCAGCAGATGGGGGCCGCTGCCCGGCTGTGTGTGTGCGGACACGCTCCAGCTCCGGCCAGCTGGCTAAACGCTCCGGAGATTTCCTCCCAAGGCTTTTAGCCGTGGCCGAGGGCTCGTGGCGGCGGGGCTGCGGCACACCCGCAGCAGATGAGCCCCAGCCCTGGGGAATGGGAATTGCTCGAAGGGTGCAGGGTGCTCCCAGCCCCACTGCCCCTCGCTTCTGCTCCAGCGGCCAAGGGCTTTTTTTTCCGGCTGGCAGCGTGCCGTACGCCGCGGTCACACCGATCTCCTCTCAATAGAGGCCTTTGTTCCGCTGCGCGGGAGATGTTTAATCCCTATTATTGCTGTTAGCATGAAAGTACAAAGAAAGGTGAAGAGAGAAGAATTGGTCCTGTCCCCGAATTCCCCGCATGTCTGCAGCACGGCGAGCGGAGCCGGCGGCGGGAGGGGGCTGCCAGCTGCTGCCCTGGTGTCGGGCAGGATTTGGCATCCAGATGAGTGCTGGGGAGGGAGGAACCCCACCATGGCCAGGGGGGACCAGGGGTGCTGCGGGCATCACTGCTGTTGGGCATCCCCCACCCTGCTGGCATCAGTCTTGTGGCTCCATGTGGGCACCATACCCTTTGCCGGCCACCGTGGGAGCCCCTGGCTGCACTGCCCAGCCCCCAGACCACTGGGAAGCTGCTCTGGCCTCGGAACTGGCCTCGTCTGCATCTCTGTGCTCATTCCCAGACGCTTCCAGCAGCACTTTCGGCACCTGGGCCCGCATGGGAAGGGCTGACACCACCCAAAACCCTCACTGGGTTCTACATTCCCATCGTTTCCCACATGTTCCAGGTGGAGCAAAGCCCAGTGTCCCCCTCTGCCCGCAGTGTTCATCTTCAGCTGCCGGGTGGGAGAGCAGCGCGTCACCCGGCTGTCACCGCTCCCCGCAGCGGCAGCCTGGCAGCGGCCGTTCCTGCTGCTGCTCCGCTCCTCTGCTCCCAGCCCGGCTCCCTTCCCCTTGTCCGTCAGTCCTTCCTCGCTGGCTGCCCACCCCGGCTTGCCTGTCCCCTCCTCCTCCCATGGCTCTGCGGTGGCCGTGGTCTGGCATCACCACGAGACTCAGCTGGGTCCGGGGTCCCTGCTGTGCCAGGGGGGTCCCCTCCTTCCTCACTTTTGGGGGTCTTCTGGGGACTCACTGGCCTGGCATGGGGGTTGTGTCCTGGACCATGGGGGGGTGTGGATGCTGTCAGAGATCAGGAGCTGGCTGTGACACCGCAGCCACTGCCCTGGGGAATATGGCATCCCTGGGCCACCGCTCACAGCTACACCTCAGCTCCAGCACAGCACGTGTCTCGGCGTTGCATCACCGGGTATCAGATAGGCAAAAATTCTTCTCTTCCTCCTCCTCTTCTCCTCCTCCTCTGGGGACTGTGGATGCCCTTTGCAGCCCCTTGCCGGCTGGGTGAGCCAGGGCAGCCCCACTGGCAGAGACATGCCGTGGATCGGGGCTGCAGGCACTGAGCTCGTAGCTCTGCGCGGGTGCCAGCGCAGCAGTGCCGTGGCCTTGCGCCTGCCCCACCGGCGTGCCGGGAGGCTGGTGGGAAATGGGAGCTGCTGAAGGACCTGATGGTTCCTCAGCACATGTGTGAATGGGAAGAGGGCACACGGGGCCAGGGCCAATGCTCTGCCAGGGGCTCATGCCACCCTTGCTCCACTCACCCTGGTGATTTCTGGGCTGCTCCCCGCCGGTGTGATGAGAAGGAGAGGAGAGCTGCCGAAATGGTGCCAGGCTGCTGCCAGCGTGGCTGGGAAGTGCTGGGATCTGAGTTGGGTTTTGGACAGGGGCCCTTTGCTGCGGCTCCTGGATGCCGAAAGCGGCTTCGTGCCGCCGGCTCGGTCCTTAAAATTCCAGCGAGGGATTTCATCCCGCCTGCCGCTTTCCCCCAGTGCAGGACCCGGCTGCTGCCGAGCGGCCAACGCAGATGCTGCCGATCGGGGCGTTAAATTTAAAGAGCTGATTAAGTGCGATGAAAACCGTGTCAGCTCGTTGTCAGCGAGGAGAATGCGTCAGGGCTGCGGATTAGGGCTGAGTGGCGGCCGGGGACGGCGGGCACACAGCCTGGCAGTCAGCCGCCGAGCCAGCAGAAGGGGAAGCTGCCCCGGTGCCAGCATGCTGCTGTGGCCAGAGGCACCCCCAGGTGTTTGGTGGTCTCCTTCCCCGGGTGCTCATCTCGTCCTCACCCTTCTCCCGTGGAATCTGAACCCAGTGGTGCGGTTCAACCAAATCCGCTGGCAAAGCTCCCGGCGTGCCCAGCTCCCAGTTTCTCGACCAGGAGCGAAGGCACTGGGGGCTGCATTCAGTTGCAAATTGGTGGGTATCAGCCCACCACTGAGCTCTCCCTCAAAAACGGGGGCTCAGGCCAGACCCCCAGCGCCCGCGGCCGCTTGCACCAGCTGCTGCAGCTCCCTTGCCACCGGCTGCTGCTGGCAGTCGCTGCCGCTTTGTCGCCGCTTCGCACCCTCCCTTCCCACCCCGCCGCCAGAGCGTGGATTTCTCCCACGTCTGCAAAGCAGGAGCAGCACAGGGGGAGGCGGGGGACGGCGTGGGGTTCGGCACCCCCCTCCTGGCCCTCCCGTGCTCCGAATCCGGCACGGAGATGCCGGTGGGGCTGCGGGAGCCGTAGGTCCTGCATGGCTTCAGCCACCTCCGTCTCTTTTTGTGCTTTGTTTCCCCACTTGTAAAGTAGGAAGGAGAAGCCGGAGGCTGCGGTGCTGGCAGAGCTCACAGCGCCAGTGCAGCCCGCGGGGCCCATTGCGGTGGACTCGTGGCTTTGCTCCATGTGGCCGGAGCAGCCTGGGGACCGGCAGCAGCAGGGCTGGCCTGCCTTGAATTCTGGTATAAATAAATGTAAAACGATCATCTGTTCTTCGGGGGGCATCCAGCCTTTCCTCTCTTTCCCTTGGTTAATTAATTTAATGGTTTTATGATTGCAAAGAGATTAGCGAGGAGATATATGATCTATATATAGAGGTATAGAGGGGACTATAGATAGCTCATAAAAGTGAGAACAACCCCCACTCCCCTTGAATTGGGAACTTTTGAAGCGAAGGGGAGCCCTTGCCGGAGGCCGCTGATGGATGCCTGGATCCTGCCGGATCACAGGAGACACTTGCTGGGATTTAGCAGGGCTGGTGGGTGCTGGGAGGTGAGTGAGGGGGGAGTGGGAATCCCAGAGTGCTGAGCTGGGGCTGCAAACACCCGTAACTGGTGATGGACGGAGCAGAGGGGTGGGAGGGCAGCGTGTCCTGCCCACAGCAGAGCGGGGCTGGTGGGTGCCTGCCCACAGAGCCTGTGCCCTGGAGCCCGCAGCCTCGGGGTCCCTGGGGTGCCCTGGCAGGTCTGGCTGTGCAGAGCAGAGACCTGCTGGGAGAGATGGAGATGATGCCAGCATGAAAACCTCCTCCCTGCAGCACCCACGAGCCGGTGGCTCTCCCCTTGCCGGGTCCCAAGAACTGGCAGCCGCAGGGTCGAGGGTGATGGGGGCTGTACTGGAACGGATGGAGGGTCCCCAGCCCCGGCCCAGCTCCGCGCTGCTGCTCGGGGCTGTGTGGGTCCGTGCCAGTGCGGGGAGGGGGGACACAGCGCCGGAGCCATCACCGTGCGTGTGGCGGAGGCTTGATGCCGCTATCATGTTGGAATCTCCGGAGGCAGCGAGCTGCAGATTGACTTTGACAAACACGGCCCAGAAACTGCGTCTTGACGGATGCAAATTATTCAGCAGCTCCCGGGAAAAATGCTCCCCGACAGCGCGTGGAGGGGGAACGATGGGATCTAACACCCTGTCACATCCCCTGCCAGCAGCAGCTGCGCCAGGTCCCCCCCCTCCGCCGCCACCACCACCCTCCTGGCAAGGATGCGGGGGGCTGTGTGTGGGCACGGTCCCCAAAGGTGGGTGGGTATGATGCTGGGGAGGCGACACGGGGGGTTTGGCCCCCCCTGGCCATCAGAGTGGACAGCAGATCCCCCGGCAGAGCCACGGGCCGTGCGTGCACCGAGGAGTGCGTGTGCATGTGTGTGCGTCGCCAGGCACACGCAGGGAGATGCCGAAAGCATCCTGGTTCATCCCTGTTCATCCCAGTTCATCCCAGTTCATCCCTGTTCATCCCAGGATTGCAGCTGGCTCCAGAGGGCTGGGGTGGGTGTGGGATTAAGCTCCAAGAGCTGCTCCAGGCTGCGTGTCGGGGCTGTTTTGGAATTGGCCAGGAGCTGATAATCAAGCAGGTGCAGACCTGGAAGCCGCGTCCTGGGGTGGTTTTACCGATCGGATCTGCCGGACCCGGGCGGGGAGATCTGGCAGAAAAGCCTCTTGTCAGCTGAGATTCAATTCACACTCGGAAAATAAGGAGCTCAGAAAATAAGGAGCAGCAAACCCGTTCCTGGCTCTGAGCCTGAGGCAGAACCATCCGCAGGGCTGTCCCCAAGTGGGTGACGTCGGGTCGGACACCGCAGCCTTGTCCGGGTGAGCTGTTACGGACCCAAACAGGCACCGTTTGCACTAAAAAATGGGATTTTGTTCCTGTCCCTGCCTTGCAGAGGTGCCTGTGCCTGGCCGGCTGCACATGCCTGGGCAAGCAGGACCACAGGAACATGATGTGGGAGCTCCGGCATGGCCGGGGGACCCAGTGTGAAGCAACCCATGGAGGTTTTGAGACCATCCCCTGCCCAGGTAGACACATTTTGCCTCGCTCCCAGGTCCCACCAAGTCCAAAGGCCTCCTGAGCTCCAAGGATCAAGCAGGTGAATCCTTAAGAGGAGGATGGGAAACAAACAACAAGGGGAGAAGATGTTTCGAGCTGATCCCTCCTGGAGGTGGCATTTAAGCAGATGGAGGAGCAGAGCCGGTGCTGTCTGAGGAGGATGTGATGGAAATGTGAATACAGAGAGGATGCTCCGGCTGCCTCGTGGGAGCTGGTGCCCCCTGGGATCTTCATAAAACAACAGCCTGTGCCCACTGACCCACAACCAGCCCCTTGTATAAGCGCTGCCAGCCCTTCGTACGCGGCAGGAGCCACTTTCGAGGCTCATTAGGGCCGTGGCTGTGGGGCTGGAGGCTCGCAGGGCTCCCTCTGCTTTCCGGGGCTGCATCGCTTGCCAAGCCCTTGGAAAAGGCTTTTGCTCTGCCCAGGTGCAGCTGGGGAACCTGGCACACATGGTGCCTGGGCACTGCCAGCTCTGCGCCGGCCATCGCTGCTGCCTTTTGCCGGGAGAGCAAAGTGGCCGCATCGGCTCTCGTGGCTGGACCATGCACGGGCTGGGCTCCCGTGCCAAGCGCTCCCAACACTGAGCTGTATTTTTTTTCCTGGGGGTTTGGCATTAATATTTATCTATCAGTGGTGTGTAATTAGGCCTTTCGATGATGCTGCCGTACTCGGATGAAGTAGATAAATGCAGAGGATGCGCGAGCGGAGCGGCAGGCTCGCTCGGGTATGTGCTCCGCGTCTAGATCAATAGCGGGGCTTGGCTAAAATTTTCCATGATGCTTTTCCATGTGCTGCCGCTCCCGCTCGGCTGGCTCTGCCAGCTCTGCCTCCTCGGGAAGGGGGATGTGGGGCAGGAGCCAGGGCTTGGGGAGGAATTTCCCTTCAGGGTGTTTTCCCACTTTTTTTGGAACTTGTCCTGGCGCTGTGGCGGTGGGCACAGGGGCTGCTGGAGGGGGTCAGGCAGGACGGTCCCCGCTGATGCCAGCTGGGGAGGGATGTCTCCATCTCTCCATCCCTGGGTACCCACATTCCCCCTGCTGTCAGGGGGTCCCGAGGCACATCACGCTGCGGCTGTGCCGGCACGTGGCATCCATAGGATGCCTTCCTCCGGCGGCTCCGCGCAGCCGGCTGGGGCTGCGGGGTGCTGGATACGGCTGGGGCTGCTGCTGGGGAGACGCGTGGCACCGCGGGCAGCATCCCAGGCCCCGCACAGCTGCTGCCGTGGCAGGAGCCGTTCGGGTTCCTCTCGGATCTCTCTCCGTGCTGTTTCCCATCTGCTGTATTATTTCAGCATTTAATTATTTACCGCGGGCTGTGTGGGCGGCTGTACAGAGGCAGTTATTGCTTAATTGAGCTACTTGACTCCAGCGCTGACAAAATAATAACACGCGTGGAAAAAAAAAGATACCCCCTCGACAAGCAGCCCCAGGCGTGGGCAGACCTGGCCAGGGTGTGGGGGGGGTCAGCAGCCACCCCAGTGGGCCCGAGCTGGGCTTCCAGGGGAGGTTTGGGGATGTTCACCACCCACCCGCCCCATGCACGCAGACCGAAGGGCTGCAAATCCCAGCCCAAGGGAGAGGGATGCCCCGAGAGATTGCCCGGTGCCCGGGCAGTTACTGGGGTGCAGGGGGTGGCTGAGAACAGGTGCTCCTGCCCGGCCACCCCACAAGTGTGATGGGCTCACAGGGTGGCAGAGCCCCACTGAGGAGCTGCCGGCATCCATCCGCCACGCAGCCCTGGACCAGGGCCGGTGTCTCCCAGAGCAGCATCGCTCTCCCTGATCTGCACCGATGCAGAAATGGGGAAGTTTCTGGCTGGAAACGGGGAGTTTTGCAAGGTTCCCCTATTTCCCAGAGGGAATTCGGCCCCAGGCTCTCCTCGCCCCTTCTGCCACTAATTCCCTGTGACCTGTTGCCAGGTTCGGGGTCCCCAGGGCCACTGCATGGGACCCCGCACCCCTCCGGCTGGCGCTGAAGAGGCTCCATCCATCCCTATTTCCAGAGAAAGCAGAGCTCCGCGGTTGAAAGCTCGGGGTAATTGATATTATTATCGAATCCAGCAGGATGCAGATTGTCACAGAGCAAACATCTGCCCGCTGCTCCGCAGGGAGCCCGGGGGAAAGGGAGAGGGACACGGAGAGGGAGAGGGGGCCGCCGCGGCTGCTCGCGTCTTCCCATCTTCTGCTGTAGTGGGGCCGAAGATGATGGGAGGGAGGATGAAGTAAGAGAGATCCGAGCATGTGCATTGGGGTGTGTGTACATCCATGTGCGTGTACATCTGTGTGTATGTACATCCGTGTGCACGTACATCCATGTGCATGTGCATCCATGTGCATGTACATACGTGTGTGTGTACATTTATGTGCATGTACATCCACGTGTGTGTACATTTATGTGCATGTACATCCACGTGTGTGTACATCTGTGTGTATACATCCATGTGTGTGTACATCCGTGTGTGTACATCTGTGTGCATGTACATCTGTGTGTGTGTACATCCGTGTGCATGTATATCTGTGTGCATGTACATCCGTGTGTGTGTGCATCCATGTGCATGTACATCCATATGTATGTACATCCATGTGCATGTACATACGTGTGTGTGTACATTTATGTGCATGTACATCCACGTGTGTGTACATCTGTGTGTATACATCCATGTGTGTGTACATCCATGTGCGTGTACATCCACGTGTGTACATCCATGTGTGCACATCCATGTGCATGTACATCTGTGTGCGTGCAGCTGAGGAACGCCCACACCTCTGGGGTGTGTGATTTTGTGACGGGGCTCATCACGTCCAACGGCGCAGGGGGCTCGGCACGAGGACACGGAGCCGGCTGTCCCCTGCACCCACCCCAGTCCCCATCTCCTGCGCGCTCTCTCCGCGCCGTCACGTCGGAAGCGGCGATTTATCGGCCTCTAAAGGCTGCGGGGACCGCGTGTGCCTGGAGGTGACGGCTTCTGGCGTGGAGCGGATGGCAGCCACAAATATGCTCCCGGATGCTCCTCGCCACGGCCAAGGGACGACGCAGGGACCTTCATCTTTGCTCAGCCCGTCCATCACTCGACCCCGCGCTGCAGCCTCCTCCCGCCAGCCCCGGGCTGGGGAGCGGGATGGCTGTGGTGGCGGGGACGGTGGGGACAGTGGGGATGGTGGGAACGGTGGGGACAGTGGGCTCCCCAGCGAGGCGGCTGCCCCTGGCACTGGCCGCAGCCCCGAGCACGCCAAGGCAGCTGGAGGGGAGCAGAGCCGCGGGCTGGGGGACACGGAGGTGGCCCCGGTGCCAGTGTCGCGGCAGGTGGCACAGCCGGTTTGGCATTTCGGAGGCTCCCGCTGTCACCGCCAGCCGCCTTGCTCCTGTTACCAGCGTGGCAGGAGAAATCATATAATTTATGGGTGCCTTTTATTTCCCTTCTGGTGTGGCATAAATACAACTCATGGGACTCCGCAACGCCGCTCTCCCAACCCGTGCCCCTCGCTGCCAGGCGCAGAGGCGACACTGGGGCTTTCGTGGCTCTGTGCCCTGCGTGGAGCAGCAGAGCAGCCGCCGGCGCCCCGTGTGCCGGGATGGCACGAGGGGATGATGCTGGCACATGGCGCTGCCGTTCCAGCGGGAATCTGGGGCCGTGCCCTGCAGTGACACAGCCCACGGTGACTCCAGCTCCGTCCTGACCTGGGCAGCCCCTTTCCCCGTTTCCCAGTCTCTTTTCTGCCTGTGGTGAGGAGGGAGAGACACTTATATGGACACATGGGGAAGGATGAAGAGCAGTGAAGAAGCACGTGAAGGCCCAGGGCTGGGGGTGCCAGGGGGCAGGTGATGCTGCGGGAGGGGGTGCTGGGTAAGTGGAAGGGTCCTTTGTGTGTTCCTGACCCCTCGGTGTTTCGGGGTTGAGCCTGGGGTGGGTGAGCCCAGCATGGGGCAAGGGCAAGGACAGGGCTACCATGTTGGGGACACCACAGAGCACTGAAAGGCTCATGGATCCCTAACAAGGGTCCCTAATGAGGGCAGTAAGCAGGTGTGGGGCTGGGTGGGTGGGTAGGTGTGGGTTCCCTCCTCACCCGTAAGCCCAGCTGAGCTGCATGAGGAGGAGGATGGTGGAGGCGGAGGAGGATCCTGCCCTATTTAGAGAGGGTCAAGCATGAAGTGGGGAGTTTGGAGCAGCTGGGTCTCTGTGCTGGGGACTGTGCACCACTGAGCTGGGCCACCAAGATGGGCCACTGAGGTCTGGAGACCACAGCTGACAGGCACAGACGGAGGCTGGCTAAGCCGGGCAGGTAAGTGGTGCGTGTGGGAGCTGGGCTGCAGCCCCTGTGTGGTGGGGGAGGGCTTGGGGTCACCCCTGGTGGGGGTGGGTCTCTGAGCCCGGCTGTGCCACCTTGGGGTGACTCCAGAGCTACCTTTGAGAAAGCCGCAGCCAGAGCGTGCTTGCCAGCGGTTGGGAAGCAGTTGTGTGCAGAGCAATAAATTAATTAAACCCATCAAATAAACCAGCACAACAGCCCCGGTGGGATCCCTGCTAATGCATTCGCTGGTTACATTTAGGTATTAATACCCTGACAGGAGGGCTTTAATTATCAGCCTTTAAGCCTGGTTTTCTCCTCCCTGCCTCAGCATCTCCTGGTGCGGGTCCCTGCATCCCATGGGAGCTGGCTGCCAGCTCCCCTCGCTCTCCGGGAGCATCCCTGCTCCCCACCCAGCACCCACAGCCCCAGCCCAGCCTGCCTCCCGCAGTCATCCTCTCGCCGCCGCTCCGCCGGGACCCTGGCAAGCGAGGATCAAACCGAATTAGCGTGAAGCTCTTGCATAAAGACCCAGCAAAGCAAAGTGATTCCCGGTTGATCCGATCACGCTGCCGTAACCCGCGCTGCCGGGAGCTGGGGGGAAGAGCGCGGCGGGGCTCGGCGCGGGGAAAAGGGCTGATGTGTTGTGGGTTTTGATAAATTGTTGATAATCTCGGCTGCTGGAGGAGCTCGCGGGATCTCTTCTGTATTCAGAAAAGAGAAGGAAACTCGAATCTATGAGCAGCCCCAGTTGTCTCGGTGCAAAACCTGGGGAGGTTTTTGCTGGGACGGCAAGGTGAACGGTGGCACTGTGCTCCCAGCAGCCAGTGGCACGGCTGGTGCTGGGGTCGAGGGAAGGAGCAGCTTTGCCTCCGTTGGGTCTCTCCATCCTGCCCTAGACACGAGCACGTGGCTGGTCCCTTCTCGTCCCCCTAAGAGACTCTCTGTTGGGTATCTCCATCCTGCCCTGGGCCAGAGCCCGTGACCGGAGCTGCCATCAATGCCACTTGTGCCCTTGCCCATCCTGGGCCTCAAATCCACCCCTTGTAAATGGAAAAAGGGGTTTTCCCAGGCAAGGGCTGAAGGAAAGTGTGTCCCTGCTCAGCCCTGGCTTGGTGCTGCTGGGGGGCTTGCAGGGCACCCTGTGATGAAGCTGAGGGATCACGGGAGCTAATGGGGTGTGCTTGGGGAAATGCACAGGGACAGCGCTGGGAGAAGCAGGGGGAGGAGAGGGGAAGGTGCCCTGGGGGAATCCTGGAGAGACCCCAGCTCCTCCGGAGGGATTTGGTCCTGGGCCAAGTGGCAGCTGGTGTGAGCGTGCCAGGGCGCGTGGCGGCACGTCAACCCATCCCCAAATCAGCGACGGGAGCAGGGAAGGAGCCTGAGCGGGTGGATTTGCCGCCTGGATGGGCTCCGCAGGCTTCCTCGTGTCTCTTGATTTATGGGGTTGTTATTTGAAATACACTCTCCAGCGCGGCGCTCTGAGGAGTCCATCTCGGGGCTTCCTCTCCGCTTCCCATCAACGCGTCAGACGTAACAAATCTGCCGGGTTTATAAACGAGCCCTCACCCCCCCCGCTGCCGCGCCGGGCCGTTTCTGACGCAGGCATCAGCGTGGCAAGAGCGAGTCGGGCACGGGGGCTTCGCTGGCAACTTACTTGACGATGCACGAAGCGGAGCGAGCCCGTCTCGCTCGTCAGCGGGTGCTGCTGGCTGCTGACGAAGGGCTTTGCTTGTCAGTGGAATAAGTGGAGCGAGGTTGGGAGAGATGCAGAGGGACGGGAGGTGCTGTCATGCCAGGTGGTGTGATGGCTCTTCCCGGCACAACTGGCCCTCGGGTCCCAAGCCATAGGGTTGATGTTGTCCATGGTGAACAGTTTGGCACCTTGGGAAAGCCAAAATCCTCCGAAGCTGGAGGGGAGAGATCCCAGCTGGCACCCAGCAGCATTTTTCCTGGGATGTTCCAACCCTGATGTTGCTCCTGGTGGGACAGGACCGGGGACATCCAGTGGTGTCAGAGAGACCACCCCAAACTGCTTTTTTTTTCCTCAAAGCCACACTTTCATCCTTTCTCCTCTCCAGGTTTCCCCCTGGATAGCGAGAGCCGGGGCTGGAGGGGCCAATCTGCTTTATCTGAATTTTTTCCAGCCTTCCTGGACAACATTTCAGCGGGTGCTGGGCTGTTCGCAGGGTGCAGCCACCTGCCCCGAACCCCACCACGGCTGCAGATCACCCATCTGAGATATTATAATATTCAAAACTGGGTGCCTCCACCGGAGATGGCACTCGCCTGGCAGCGCCAGCAGCAGCGGGGCCGGCCGGAGGATGAATTGTTTCCCACTGGGGGGGGGGGGGGGGGTCTCTCCCTGCTGCACATCTGCCCGAAAAATAGTTGTCAGGGCTGGTTTGTGTGTGCGTGTGTATTTTCCCACCAATAAACTTCCGCCACAATTACCCCATTTTTTATCTTTATGGCCTTGGACGCTGCAGGAGATATTGGATCCATATCGGAGCAAAAGAGGACATGAAAAAAGCTCCTAAAAGCAGAGAGGAGATCAGTCAAGCCGCCGAGTGAAATACACTCTTTTGATTAAGCATTCAGCAGGTAACCCAAACATAATTTATGAGCCTTAAACAGCTGCACGCCGGGTTTCGCTCGGCGCCGAGCGCTGGTTCGGCGTCACCCGCGGCAAACGGAGGGTGCTGGCGGTCCTGGGGACCCCCGGAGACCCTCAGAGCCCGACCCCGCGGGGCAGTGCACCCCAGGGCTGCTGTTCTGGGAGGCTGAGATGGATGATAAGTGCTTTGGTTGTGCTGGATGGAACGAGGTGCTTTACCCGCACCGCCGCCAGCTGTTGAACAGTGAGAGGCAGCGAAGGAGGCACTTTCCAGGAGTGAGGATTTAATTATTGGAGTAAACGAAGCCCCGCTGAAGGCAGGACCTGCATCAGCTGGGGGGAATGCTCTCCCCAGCCCCGAGCAAGTCTGGCTGCAAAACCCTGCATTTGGGGGTGCCTGAGTGTTTTTTTGGGGAGTGGGGCTGATGTTTGACTCCTGCCTGGCACCGCTGCCCCTTTGGCTGGGGCCCAGGCAGCTCTGCACCCGCTGTGCCATGGGGGATCAATCCTGGAATCCTTCACCATCCTCACCCATTGCCCCCGTCCACTCAGCCCATCGCTGCTGGGTCGTACCAGTGCTGCCGTGGTGGTGGTTGGTCTCCTGCCTTCGCTCACCCTGCTCCCTCGACCATCCGTCACCTGGCAGAGGGGGTGGCCCCAGGGCTCTGGGTGAAGGGACAGGATTTATGGGCACGAGGCTGCGATGCAGGAGTGGAGGATCCACTGGTGGCTTGGAATCGATGGGGCAGAGCAGTAAGGGGTCCCACGGTGAAAAGGGTGCTGGACCCGCCTGGGATGCCCCTTTTGCCGCTGCCCTGAAGGCTCTTGTGCCAGAGCAGGGCAGAGCCCACGGGACCATGCCAGAGCGCATGGATGCTTCTTGGGCATTGATGGATGGAGGCTGGTGCTCCATGTCCTGTGGGTGCGACCAGGGGATGGGCTCGGGTCAGCCCTGGGACCCAGCTGGCCCCACAGCTCCCACATCCTCTGTGCTGATGGCAGGGGGCTGCTGGTGGGCTCCTGGGTGCCAGGGGAGGAAGAACGAGCGTTTTCATTAATTATCCAGCAGGAATGAGGCATTGCAAGACTTGCAAGGGGTGACACTGATGGGGATGTCCCTCCCGGGGACTGCAGTATTTGGGCAAAGCTCCATGGCTCCGACCTCACTGCTCTCCGCATGCCTTTGGCAGGGGACATGGTGCTGTTTGCCAGCGTGGCATCGCTGGCTGCCAGACCCTGCAGTACGGCGAGGAGGGGATGGCGGTTGGGGAAAATCAGACACAACCCTGGCACGGTGCTGGGGGAGACCAGCCCCGAGTCCTGCTGGCAGCCCTGGCTCAGCCTGGATTCCCTGCCAGGGAGCGAGGGCTGCTTTGGAGGTGCCCTGGGCACTGGGCAGAGCGGGCAGAGAGACGAGAGGTGCCAGTATCTTTGCCGTACTCCGTACATGGGTGCCTGTCATTTAACATCAGTTAATGAGCACTTACAGCGTTATGTAAATTTGCTCTTCACTCTTTCCCTGAGGAATCAAATACGAGCAGGTGCCTTTTTTTTTGCCCTTTCTCTTTTAATCTCGCCACGGATCGTCTTTTCTTTTTCTTTTTTTTTTCTCCCCTTTTTCCTTTCATTTAGCAGCAAAGCAGCCGGGAGATCACACCAAATGCTGAATTCAAACCAGTGCGTGCAGATTTCAGAGATGGGCGTTACGTGGGTACTGGTACCGCGGGGGAGCACGTGCCAGCGTGGCGGCAGAGCAAGCGTCAGCCGTGCCCAGAGCCCCCTGCCTGGCCTCTTCCTTGGTTTTGGTGTTTCGTAACCCTCCAGAAAACTTCTTACATCCCTCTGCAAAGTGGCAAACCTCAGGGGCATGAGCATCGTGAAATGCTGGCAGAGGTCTGCCAGGGGTTTTTGGAACCTGTGATGTTTGAAGCAGCCCTGATGCCACTGCTGATAGGCTCTGGTGCTGCCTGGGCAGGAACCGGTGAGCCCGGGGGCTTGAGTCGATCTGAACACACACGTGTTGGTTCAACTCTTTGGTAAATGGTAAAAGAAATGACACTTGCCTTTGTGCACATCCGTCTCCTGGAAGTACTTCTTAGCTCCTTCCCTTAGTAATTATTCTCGGGATGAGAAAGCAGCTCAGCAGCTCTAAGACCTGGGAGGAAATGTGTCAGTCATATAATGATTTTCTTGATATTTTTCCCCCCCTTCAAATGAAAGTTGGCTAATGGTTCGTTTCGAAAAAAATAATTGCTGCTGATTTCTCCAAATTGCAGAAAATGTATTAATGACACTTTTCAAGACAGAAATAACACAATTTGCATTTAAATGTGCCCAATCTTTGCAAACTCCACTTGGTATTTTCTTGTAGACACATAAAATACTGAGTGTTTCAGCACATCGTGAGAGTGCTCAGCTCCGGAGGAGCCCATGAATGGTGGCGGGAGCAGGTGCCGCGCAGCCGGGGCTGGTGGCAGGGACTGGGGGCTGGCAAGTGGCACGGCCAGCCCCAGTGCAGGCGGTGATGTTCAAACTGGGCCGGGTTTGCTTGTCCATATTGATTCATGGAACGCAGCCTCGCCGAGCTGCTTTGCTGTATTAATAACCCAGCCCTTGATTTTTATTGCTGCCTCGTTAGCGAGAGCCCAGGGGGAGCTGGTAGCGCAACAAGTGATTTATGTAGCGGGGCACGACTGCCCTGGGATGGGCAGGGTGGGGAGCCCCAGCAGAGGCTGAATATCCCTGTTTTGCGGGGATAACCTGGGGGTGAGGATGGCACCGAGGTGTCCCGGGCTCTGCCCTTCACCTCCCAGCCCGCGGCAGCCTCCGGCGCTGCTGCTTCAGGTCTTGGCACCCACAAAAGTTGGGGCTGTGGGTGAGTGGAGGGGAGGGTTCGGGTCCTTGGGTCCCTTTGCCGCCTTTATGTCCTGCTGGTGATGGGAGGGATGATGCCAGGAGGGGTGAACACGTAGGGCTGCCCTGCTTTGCCCCCAGCCCCTTTGCCGTGCACCCGCGCTCTCCTCCACCGTGGCTGCTGCAGCTTAATTCCACATTAGGCATATCGGGCGTTAACGGGTTCGCGTTTAGGAGATCAGAACGGACTCAGAGATGTTGAAATCGGACTTTTCCCTGGCTTTGGCGGGGCAGAACTGCTGCGGAGGAGCTGAGAGCAAAATCCCCCCGGCAGCTTCAGCGGGAGATCAAGAGTAGTCAAGAAATCATGATGAATCCTTGGTCTAATCTTCCTCTTCCCCAATAACGATCGTTCCCAGCTCCTCGTGCGCGAGCTGCCTGCAGAGTGCCTGGGCCCTCCCCAGCTAGTGGATGGGGAAACTGAGGCACGGGGCAGTGGAGCACCAGCCCAACCTGGGGTGGTTTTGCAGGTTCGATGGAGGATTTCCCTGGAGGCAGCAGTGTAGGGTCTCTCCGGCCCCCGAGATACCTCCCTCATGTCCCTTGTTTTAGGACGATAAACGTATTTATCTGGAGAGGAGAAACATTTCCTTCCATCAGCAGAAAAATAACTTTGTCTTTCACTCAAAGGGCACCTGTGGTGGTGTCGGTATTTGTGCCCATGGAGCTGAGGCTGCTCCCCGCCACGGGCAGGTGCCTTTCCAGGGGCTAAATTTCCAGAGGGAAATTTTGCTCTGCTGCAAAAGAAAAACAGCTACTGAGAAAAAGAAATTACAGACATGGGTTTGTCCAGGTGATGGGGGGGGGTCCTGGGGGACCCCATCCCCTCCCATCCAGGCAGGTTCCCAGCGATGCTCTGGGAACCAGGATGGGAGCATCCAGGGGAGCTCTGGGAACCAGAATCCCAGGATGCCTCTTGCTGTGCTCCATCCCAGAAACAGCTGCCTTTTGGGTTGGGTGCTGGGGGTGCAGGGTGCTGGGGTGCAGCTGGAAGTGCTGGCATAAGGCACTCCTGGCCTTTGGGGGCTGAACCTGCCTGATTTTGCTTTATGTGCAACGCGCTCGGATCTCCCTGGGGTCTCCAACTCCATAAAAAGCAAACGCTGCCTTAAAAATTAAAAAGAGAAGGAAAAGACTCTCTAGCTTTGTCCCCACTTTGTGTCCTGTCCTCTCTGGCTCCTGCTTCCCAGTTGCTTTTGCTCTTCTCCCCTCGGGACTGGACCCTTCACGCAGCAATTCCCTCTCTGGGGCTGGTGTCCAGAGCATCCCCCTGGTCCCCTCCCCAGCCCGTGCCATACCCTGGGACCAGGACTCGTCCCTGGTGTCCCTGTTCCTCAGGAGGGGATGGGGGGGACCACAGAGCGGCCCCAGTACATTCAGTGCCAGGGCTGCCGGTGGTATCTGGGGGTTCTGGCAGAGCCTCCTGTGCCCTCAGCATGTCCCTGGCAAGGCCGGGGGCAGTGGGAACCCCCTACCAGCCCCTCTCTCCTCCTGAAGTCCTTTCTCCCCTCTCCCCTTCTGTTTTCCTTGCAAACAGCTTGCCTTTGAAATTCAAATGTTGCCGTAGCCCTTTGCTCGCCCACTGCAGGAATATCTCCCTTTTCATCTGAAAATAATTAACAAATGAACAAAACTCCTGTGTGAAATTAAAATTCATGCCCAGAGGTGACCTTTGAAGCCCAGCGCTCGCTGCTGCCGGGTTGGGTTTGTTTTTTTTTTTTTTTACCTTTTTTTCCCCTCGAACTCTCCCCTGCTTCAGAGGGCTCCTCCACCCCTCCCTTTCTCTCTTTTTAATTGCATTAAATTGCATTTCTCCAGAGATGCTTTCCCTCCCGTTGCTGCCTCCTCCCTGGTCCTGGCTGTCCCCGTGGCTCCCAAATTCCCCCACCCCACCCCGTGCTCCCCAGGGCCTCCGGCGCGGCGGGCACAGCGTGTCGGGCTGTCTGGCAGATCAATAAGGTTATTAAATCCCCACCAACCGGCCATGGCCGGGCTCCATCTGGCCAGCTGGCACCCGGGGCTGAGGTCAGCCGCCACGGGAGGATAATTGCTTGTAATTGGTAACGAAGTGCCCTGGGCAGCAACTTCACAGCCGGAGCCCCGCGGCCGCTCGCCTGCCCCGCTGATGGGAGTTCCCTGCTCCATCCCCGCTCCATCCCCTCCAGGCTGGAGATGTCTCGTTGCTCATTTCAAGCCGATGCTCAAGCACTCTGGGTTCACCGGCCTCGGGGTTCGCTGGCACCGCAGGGTTCATGAGGCTTTGCCGCGCCGCTGCTCTTCTCCCCACGCAGCTGCCCGGTGTGATGGACCATGTTCCATGTCCACCCATGGAGCCACCAGCCCAAAGTTGGTTTTCTCCAGCTCTGGCAGGAGCGGGAGGAAATAGCGAGCCAAGGTGCAGCCCAGGGTGTTTCGGGGAGCAGTGCCATCCCGCTGCTTGCACGCATTCCCACACATTGGGCTCCTGCGCCAGGGGAGAGCTGGTCCCCTTGGGCTGGTCTTGCTTTGCACCGCAGTTGGGATGGATGGTTGGGCTGGGCCATGGTGGGTCTCGAGGAGCAGCAAGGGTAGGAGTGAGGTGGGACAAGGGCTGCCAGGGGCACTGGTTCCTGGTGGTTGTGCCATGAGGAGGAGGCAAAAGTCTTTCCCCTGTATGGGAACTGGCTCTGTGGGCTTCACCCCAGCAACCAGGTGGACCCTGTTCCCCCAGCATGGCCAGCCATGGGTGGGATGCCACTGGGGCATCAGCTCAGCCATACACCGGGGTTCCTTCGTGCGGATGCTCCTTTGGGGCTGGACAAGGACCCTCTGGCTCCTGTGGGAGCCCTTGGGTTCCTGTCGGCTCCTGTCCTGCAGCCCTGGCTTTGGGGAGCAACGAAACAACAGACCCCCCCACCCCCCTGCGGAGGCAGCAAGCAGCTCTGTAATTAAGCCAAGTGGGAAAGGTTGCCATGGTACCAAAAGCGAAGAAACGAAGCTGCACCTTTATTGCTGCTCCGGAGCCTTGGAGCGTTCCCAGCCCCTTTGCCCGGGGCGGTGGGATGCTGTGGGGCACAAGGGACCCCATGGTCCCTCCTGCCTGCCCCTGGCCTCCGTCCCATATCTGCGGAGGGGCAGAGGTGTTGGGATGGGGCAGCTGGGCCCTGATGCCGGGGCTGTGCCCTGATCCCGGGGCTGTGCTGTGTCTCTTCCCCTGGGGATCTGGGGCTGTTCCCCGGGGGTTCCCTGCTCCATTCTGCTTTCCCTGTGCACCCGCAGTGCCCCATGCCATGGGGCCATGGCCCTGGCCATGTGAGACCCACTGGGCTGTGCTCAGCACTGTGCCAGTGGCTCTCGGAGGGTTTTCTGAGGGGCTCATACGGACCCCAGCCTGAGGGGGCTTCCCCAGCACCCCAAACCTGCTGCCTGATTGCATCCCCCATGCCCCAACATCTCCCTGTGCCTGCGATCACCCTGATGGAGATGGCTCCATCATGGCCCGTTGTCCTGGCAACAGGCAAGGATGCTGCTGAACCAGCCCTGGCTGGTCCCCTCTGGCTACGGGGGGCTGCCCTCGCCCTGAAACATCTCCCCCTCCCCATGCCTCAATCCGAGGGTCCCACTGTGTTTCCCAGCCAGTGAGCGAGAGAGACCACTTCTGCCCCAGGGATGGTGGGCATCATCCCGTCCCGGTGACCCTGGCTCGCTCCGTTCCCCCCAGCTGCACACAGGACAGAGGTGCCTGGTGGCATTCGTGTCCCTTTGTCCCCATCCCTGGTTCCTTGGCAGGTTGTGATTATTTACGGGGCGAGGAGCAAAGCGGGGCTGGCGGCGCAGCAGAGTATCAATTAGCTAATTATCGGCAGGCCGCCTGCCTGGCTGCCGGCGTTAAACCGTTTACCGTACAGCTCTTCTGGGACTTAACACCCCCCTGCCATGAGCAGGCACCAGTGCAGGGGCTGGCAGAGCCCCAGGGGGACAAGGGGCATTTTTGGGGTATGCCTTGCCAGCTCCTCCCAAACGCTGTGGCTGGGTTGGGATTTATTTTTGCTGCCCGTGCCCCACATTTCGAACTCGTTCCTTGCCCTTTCTCTGGCCTTGTCCTCCTGTTGTGCTTCTGCTGCGACAGAAATAGCCAAAGAGGTGCTAAAATAGAATTAAGGTGCCTGAATATGTAAATGCTATTTGTGCTCGCCCCGTTGCCTCCGTAATTTCAGCAAGAACGACCCTTTTTTCCCAATCTCAGCTCGAGGAGGCGGTTTTGGACCAGGCAGCGCCGGGGTACAGAGCTGTGCCGGGGGGCAAGGAGCTGGGCTGCCTGGGTCTGCCAGCTACCTTCAGTACTGGTGCCCCTCTTCCCAGAAGCTCCTAAAAATAGTGGTTTTCCACCCAAAATCAGCAAGCACCATCATAAGCGTCGGGTGGCAGCGTGTGAGCTCCCTTCGGCTGCGCCGGGGGGAATGTGGCATCGCTGCCAGCCGGTCCCCATCCCGCCGAGAGATGCTTTGCAGTGGGAGGAGGTGGGGGGAGCCCAGCTCAGCCCTGTGGCGCAGGGTTGGACCTCTTGTAGAGGAAGAGCTTCACCCTGGAGTTGATTCCTCTTCATCTAGTGAGGGGGGATTTTTCGGGAGCGCTGCCATGAATCTTGGCTGCTCCCGTGACCGCCAAAGGGAAGGAATGGAGCACTTGGAAAAGCTGGCAAAGGTCCCTCTGGGAGCCCTGTGGTGGCTTCTTCACACCTCTCCTTGGTTTTCCCTCCCATCAGAAGTTACAATACATGGTCACTGCTGGTGCTGACATCTCCGATCCCCACTCCAGCACCGCAGCCCCCTGCTCCATGTGCTGCCCAGCTCGCAGTGCCCACCTGGGCATCACCTCATCTCCCTGCGAGGTGGCTGAGAGGCCTGGGAGACCCTTAAATCCCTGCCCAGGGCTGCGGGCTCCCATCCCACTCCTCCCTTCTCCACTCTTGCCCCAATCTGGTTTCTCTCCGCTGCGGCAGGTGCCAGTGCTCGGGGAGGGCTGGGTAAAGCTCGCTCCGAGACAGGGAGGTTTGGTGCCATGGGTGTGAGCTCTGCCAGCAGGCGCAGACGCTGTATTTGCTCACACGACAGCTCTGCTTTCCCCTCCGGATTTTGCCCGGAAAAACTAGGGCGCAGCCACGCTGCCCACATCTCCTAATCCTCCCTGCTGGCATCTGCTGCTCCCAGTGCTCTGGGACAGGGAGCAAGGACCGATCCCTGTGCTGGGACAGCACCCGCGGAGCTGGAGGGCTCCAGTGATGGATTGAGGGGGTCGAATCCAGGAGGAGACGTGCTGCTCCATTCGGTCTCTGCCGCGCTTCCTGCGGCAAAACGCGGGCAGGGCGGCCATCCACGGCAGTGCCATCCCGGGTGTGCAGGGGCGGCCGATGCCCGATTCAGGAATAGGCATCAGGGCATCGCAGGGACCTCGTTGGAGGCGTTTGCTCTGGATTCTTTCTCCCTCTCTCTCGGGCTCGAGCAGAGTGGTGGGTCGAGGTGCCACCATGGCCCTGCACCCACCGGCACCGGCTCTGCACCAGGCGGTGGCAGGGAGGCAGCAAAATCTGCATTTCAATGGGGATATTTAAAGCCCGAGCCGGGTGGGAAGCGAAGGAATCAATTTCCCAAGTGGGAGGGCGGGGTGTTATTTTTATATATTATTGGATACGCAGCTTAAATCTGGCCCTAGAAAATGAAGAGGAAACGGGGTGGGGTGGGGAAGGGAAAGCGCATCCCAGCGTTACGGCTCTGCAGTCACTGGCTCTGGGTGCTCCAGGAGAATCACCCATCATTTCCAGCCCCTGGCCACGCTGTGTCCCTCTCCTGCCCAGGCCCCGGCTGGGGTGGCAGGAGGGGATGGGGACCTGTGCACCCCCTTGCTCGTGTGCCCATCGGGTACGTCCCTGCGGCTCGGCGTGCTGCACTGGGCACTGGGTGCAGAAAGCAAATCGTCAAAGCAAGGGAAGGCAAAGCTCTTGAGTTGTCATCAGTGCCCAGGGCTGCTCCTCACGAGGATCCGAGGGGCTCGCTGCCCCCTGCTCCGAGCATCCCCACCAGCTCGCAGCCGCGTGCTTTGGGACATTGCCAGCCCCAGCCTGGGTGCGCGGGGCTCCTGTGGAGCCGTGTGTGCTCCTGGCACAGCCACGCTGGTTTTTGGAGGTGGGCAGGGACTCCTTTTGTGCTGGTTGTTAATTAAGAGGATCATTCAGAGCCACTAGTAGTGTAGTCTGTTGTCTTATAATAGTCGCGATCCTGTCCCTGTGCCAGCTTCCATTAGCAACAAAACCCACTTATCTTGTTCTTCCCTATCTCTTCCCTTTATATTTTTATCCGTCCCTCTCCCTGCAAGTCTCTCTCTCCTCTTTTTTCAGCCCCAGCACCGCAGTAATAATTCTACCAGTCGTCATCTCGGTTGACAAAACACTGTTGATGTGACAGCTCCGAGCTATGAAATCTCCGTTACCGCTCGATAATTAATTTACTAATTGCATTGTGCTGCTTCGCCACGCGGCTCAGAGCCAGCTCCAGGGCCGGCGGTGCCATCCTGACCTCGGTGCCCGCCGGCCCGGGGATGCTTGTGGGGAGTGATGGGGTGGTCCCCTCCCTGTGCTGGGGATGGGGGGGACCTCCGTGGGGATGGGGCCACGCTGCTGCCAGCCGTGCCACTCCGTGGGGAGCTTTGCCATGGGGTGGTCCCCAGTTTGCTTCCCCCGGGAGATGGGTGCACAGTTGTGGTTTTTCTGGGGAATGGGGGAAACTGGGGTGGAGGGGAGGGGAAGGGGCTGATGTGGGATGGAGGGGGCATGCCAGGGCGGCTGGTGTGCCCCGTTGCTCCCCGGCTTTATGCCCCAGTGAGCTGCCATCACCGCTGGCCACGCTTCAGTGAGCAAAGGCGTCATCTCCATCGGCTGTCACACTGGAGAGCTTTCCAAACCGGTCCATCATTTAGAAGGAAAAAGCCCTTCCTCGCCCGTCTCCTGGCTGATAAACGTGGGTACGTGCTTTGCCCTGGTCCTGGGCATCGGGTGGCACCTGCTGCTGCCTTTGCACCCTGGGAGGGGCAGGATGTGTCCCCAAAACCACCTCCACGTGTCCTGTCCAGCACATCTCAGCTGGTTTCTTCCCTCCTTGTTAAAGACCATTCCCACATCTCATGCACGAAGGGAAGGTGTGATGGAGGGGAGGGGAGCTCTCTCCTCCTGCTGATTCCTTTCTAAACCAATTCCGAGCCCGCCTGTGCCTCCTGCCCGGCTCCGTGCCAGGGAGCTGGGGCTCGGCGAGAGCTGATGATTCCCGCACGAGGATTTCGGCGGCTGTGAAATGTTTTGATTTTCCCTGATTGCAAGAGTTAAACTGAACAAAGTCTGACGGAGCCGCCGTGACCAAACGGCACCTCTCACTCCTGCATTGCGCCTTGTTTCGTTTCTGGAGGGAATTGTTGGGTTTTGCTTTGTTTTGGTGATTTTTGTTGGGTTTTTTATTTTCCCTTTAATATCTCGAGCCTCAGATGATGCGTTTTCATCTGCAGGAAAACTTCTAGTCTCCAGCAGGACATGCAGGGCAGGACCTCAGCCATACCTCTGCCTGGGGAGAACTATTTGGGGTTAAATCCCCCCTGTTTGGGGTTGTGTGGGCGGGAGAGACCCCACCATGCTCCCCGACCAGGGGCTGCCTGACAGGGGGTTAAGTGCCCTGTCCTGGTGCCAGGGGACCTTCCAGGGCTGTCACCTCCTTAGTGGGTAAATAAATAACGTCTCACCTCCGAAGCCGCAGAGTCGGTTACATGGTAATTGCTTTTTGGGAGATGCAATTCTTGGGCAATGTGGGGGAACATGTCCTGCCCGTGCCTCCTGCCAGGATCCGGCCCTGGCCGAGGGTCAGGTGCCCGCGGCAGACAGTGCTGTCCCCACGGGTGCCAAGGGCATCGCTGCTGCTTCGGGTGCCGCTCACGGTGACCGTGGCACCATCCTCGCCCTCCTCCCAGGCGAAGGGGCAAGGGGAGGCACTGTGCTGCATCCCCCTGTGTTTTAGGGGCTGCATCTGAGCATGGCACCCTCACCTGGAGTCTGGGAAAACACTGATCCATGATTTAGGGTGGCAGAGGAGGGGATGGTGAGGGAAGGCAGGAGCTGCTGCGAGCCGAGGCTGTTTGGGTAGCTGAGTGATGGTTCTGAAGCACGGAGCCGTGGCTCTCAGCAGCTTTTGAAGCCTTGGGAAATTTGTCTTTTTGACTCCGCAAGGTGCTCAGGCGGGGAGGGGAACGCATTACGGGCTGAAACGCTCGGAGAGCAGAGGGGAAAACGTTATGTGATTCCAGCCCCGTTCCTCCCAGCCAGAGGAACCCGCTGAACACAATATATTGTATTCCTCGCGTTCCTTCGCCTCCCTGTGCCCTGTGTGTAAATTTGTTTGTTCTCTCCGCCAGCTCCGGGAGCCTGGGCTGGAACCAGGAGCTGGCTGCTGTGGCACCCGCTTCCCGCCCGGCTGGGCACCCGTCGCAGCCAGCCTGGCCCAGAGGGATGCAGGGAACATCGGGAAAGGGGCTGGGGTCTGCAGCCTGGTCCAGGATAAAGCCCCTTTCCCTCCTGAGCATCCCAATGCTGCCCCAGCCTCCCCTCGAGTTTGGCTTTCCCCGTGGCAGAGGGGGTGTGGGGGGGTCTGTGCCTCGAGCGGGTACGGGGCCGGGGGGATCAGAGCCACGCTGTGCCGAGCGCGCGCCGCCCCGCCGGGGGAGCCCGGGAGCTCAGCGTGATGCGTAAGGAGTCGAAAATAGAATCAATGAAGGTTCGTTCATGATAATAAATGGGAGCAAATCGCAACCGGTGGGTAAGTGACTGACAAACGCGGGTGTTTTAATGTCCTCACAAAAGACCCGTGTGTAAGTGGGACTTTGCATGAGTAATTCCATACATTTTTAATGGTGGACCCTGGGGGAGAATCAATCGCTCTGCGCAGTCGAGTTCCCCTAGTGCAAGGCACAACTCAAAGCAATTTTGTTTGATAAGGCGGCGCTGAGAGCGGCCGCTTCCCCGCGCAGGGGAGGGTGGCACGGAGCCGCCGGCTGCTCTCCCCCTCCCACGGCAAAGTCCTCCCGGGGACCTCTGCCCAGGAAACATGCCCTTTGGCAAAGCTGGCTGTGTCTCCCCAGGAGTTACTGGTGGGGCTGGGGTCTCACTGGGAAGGTTTCTTCCATTTTGTGGGACCAGGTGGCTGTTTTGGGGGGTTTGTGCATGGAAGAAACATGCTCAGCTTGGCCCTGGGTCCTCCACGGTACAGAGATGGGTTTGGGAGTGCTGGCTATGGAGGTGAGATGCTCTTCCCAGTGGTACCTGGGGACATGAGGGTTGGATCCTGCCTTGGGATGCAGGGTCCCGCCTGGCTGCCAGCCTCCCTCTGGGGCTCCTGGTTTTTGGGAGCACCTCGAGGCTTTGCTCCGGGCTCACCTGCTACCAGGGCTGCTGCCTGCACGTCTCTGCCCGACCTTCCTGGAGAAGGCGCAGGGGGACAAGCTGAGTGACAGGTACCACCAAGAACAGCTCTCGGGGGAAAAAACCACCGTTATTGGTATTCTGGACGATCCTGGCTCCATCCATCTCCAGCGGCAGGACGCTGAATAAATATTAGTGGAGCCTCCCCACGGAGCGAGTCCGGGGCTGTGCGGGCAGCAGCACCCCTGGGTGCCAGGTAGCACCCAGTGCGTGGGTGCAGCACCCACCAACAGCGGAAGGGTCTTACTTGGGGTAGGTTTTGGGGCAGCTCACCCATCCCATGTGACCCCCAGGGCTCACCGTGGCCTCGTGGGTCCCGCAGCCACGTGGGGTGGCAGAGGTGGCAGCGACCTTTTCCGCAAGGGCAGGCAGCGAGCGTTGGCTTTTTGTGAGGGAGACACGGTCCCGTGGGAGCAAAAGGCTAATGTGCTCCAGGGAGCTGCTAAAACTTCTGCCGGGGATATATCGCACCTCATTTACGACGAGATTTTTTGTGCTGAAAGGGAAGAAAGCAGCTGCTCTCTGTACAAACAAAATTAGGCCAAAGGAGGAAAGTAATTTTGTAAAAGAAATAGGGAGATGCAGGGGGAGATGGATAGGAGGCAGATGAATAAACACAATCTACATAGAAACTGATAAAAATTCAATTTCTGCTCACACGCGTCCCGGTCTAGCTCACTCCCTTCCTCTCCTCTTCTCCACGCGCTCCGACGTTGTCTGCAGCCCTCCTGCATCCATCTGGGATGTGGGAGGCAAACACAATGATCCTATTCTGTCTTCGACATGCTGCAAAATTTTCTTTAATTATGGTTCTTTAATTCTTCTGAATCCGGCTTTATCTTCAATATTTTTCCCTTGCACGCAGCGGGTGCCAGGGCGAGCGTCCCGCGAGGTGAGACAGCCCCGGTGCCAGGGGGTCTCTCTGGGCATCACCCCGCTTCCACCACGGTGCTTCCGTGGAGCCGGACGGGGAATGAAGGACTGTAACCCCACAGGATGAGGGGGATTGGAGGGAACTGGTGAGTCTCATGAGTGATCCAGGGTTCCCAGTTTTATCCCCCTTCTCAGGACCAATGTCCCTGTAAACCCCAGCTCCTGGAGATGCAGGAGCACACCAGGCTCTGCCTGATGCTTTCCAAGCGCGTTCAGTGACTTTGGCTCTGGGTTATAAAAAAAAGAAACATCTCCAAAAACTGGCCAGGGCTGTGGAAGGTCCCTGCACCTCCCACGGCAGCAGTTTGTCCGCGAGCTGGAGTTGTGTGCTCCGAGCAGCCGCGCAGCGGGAGTGATGCTGGGGAGGGCAGGACCTTCCTTGGGTTCATCACAGCAACCCTGGCTGGAAAATTCATCAGCACGAGCTTAACTCCTGGGAGCTGGAGCTGACCTCCCTCTCTTCTCCCTGACCCAGCACCGGGCTCTGGATATGCCCTGAGGTGCTGCACAGCCGTGCCTGGCACTGGGTGCATGGACGCTGGGGGCTCCTGCGTGTCCCCTATAGCTGGGGACGTGGGGCACAGGGCTTGGCACCAGTGTGGTCCATCCCCAGGGAGGGAGTGAGAGCTCTGGGTGAGGGGATCGATGGGAGCAAAGCGAGTGCTTTGGAATCTGTCCAAAGGGCAATGGAGCATGGAAACAGCCGTGCCACAGGGAGCAGGGCGCATGTCACTGGGGCACGGGGGCAGCCGGGGCTGAGCCCTCCTCCTGCCACACATGGAGCCCTGGGGACACCAGACCCAATTCTGCCGGGTGCTGAGCACCCCTGGCTGAGTCCGAGGGCTGGGGCTGGCCAGGGTGGCATGGAGCATCCGCATGGTGCGGGACCTGCACCGACTCCTGAGACTCCTGCTAAGGGGGCACCCTGGAGCAGGTGGGTGCTCTGCTCCACTCTGGCCCCCACCTTGTGCATTTGGGAGGCTTCATGCTCTGCACCAAGGGTTGCCATGCTAGCAAGAGCCGGGAGGGGAGATGGAGGGTGCGGGGCACCCACATCCCCCATGTACACCCACGTCCCCCGTGCACACCCACGAGTGCGGAGGCTGAGCTGAGCTGCAGCCTGGTTGCCCTAGGAAACGGAGCGGAGGCCAAATTCATGCGGGGAGGTGCTGGAGGGGCTCCGAAACGTGGCCCAAAGAGCTCCACACCCAGGGAGCCTCACTGTGCCACCCTCTGCTCTGGGGCCACCGGATGGTGCAGAGAGCACAGTGGCACCGGGGCAGCCAGGGGTGTAAGAGGGGCTGCGCTGGTGGCAGCTTGGCTGTGGTGGGGGGGTTTGGAGAGGGGGGTTTGGTGATGAAACCCAGCCTCTGGGCACCCCCCTGGCACTCTCAGCTGACCAAGATGTGGCAGTGAGGGGCTGTCACTGGTGCTGCAGGACTGTCACCGGGGCTGGGGCACGTCCCTGCCCTGGGCTTGTGCAGGATCAGGGCAGCTCAAAGCTCACCCAGAGCAGCCCATCCTGGGAATTTGGGGCTCTCCAGAGCCCCCAGCACGGTGCCGCAGGTAACCTGCTGCTGCAGGGACTGGGAGGACACATTTCCCTGGGAATATCCCATGGACGATGGGGGAGGAAGGAGGACATCATTTGAAGGGTCCAGGACCAGGCAGGGGTGCGAGGGAAGAGCCTCTTGCGGGTGGCAGGGTCTGCCCGGCTCCTCGGCCTCACCGGTCGCACCTTCTGCCTTCGCACCAGCCCTCCTACACCTCCTTCTCCTCCTCCTCCTCTTCCTACACCTCCTCTTCCTCCTCCTCCTCTCCTCCTCCTCCTCCACGGGCCTTTCGCAGGCTGCCAAGTGAAGCTGCGTTTGCCGGGCTGCGCGCTCCAAAAGTTGATAATTCCCCTCCAGGCAATTAAAAAGAAGCCATTTCTCCTCAATCAGCCGTATTTGAATATGGAAATGATTTTTAATTACTCAGAGTCAATATCATTTTATCACCGAAATGTGTTTGAACGAGGTTCGCCGTATTTGCCGGGCGTCTAATAAGCTGAATGCAAATTCGCCGCGATTCACGCTTTTTAAATGTTTCTGACGAGCGAGGGAAGGTGCTGCCCTTGGAAGGTTTCATTCCCTGGCTCCTGACGGGGCACGAAATGCCAGCACCCCTCCTGCCCCACCAGCCACAAAGGCGGGCAGGTCATGGCAGTGGCCACCAGCCCGGTGAGGCCACGGTGGCCACGACCGCCCCTTCCCCGAGCGTGGCCGTTCCCGGCTCGCCTGGCCCCGAACATGCCCGGGGTCAGCTCCGCACGGAGCTAATGACAGCTCGGCAGCGTTAGATCCTCGGCTATTGCCTCCTGATTAATTTGCTAATTATGTTCTGCTTTTATCCAAGGGGCCTGGTGGCGGTGCGGAAATGTCAGGCACTTGTTTATGCCCCGGGTTGCTGGCGGAGTGACAAAGGCAGGGTCTTGGGGGAGCCACGCGTAACCTGGCCCTGCCAGCTCTGGCATCACCGTGCCACGGCTCCCACGGGGCTGCAACCGGGCTGCTGCCTCTGCCACTGCCTCCCCCGGCAGCCCTGGGACTCTCCTTTTGCCCCGGCTTCCCCCATGGTGGGAGCTGAAAATATCTGGCTCCATCTCCCTGCACGCCCTGGGGGTGGGGAGAGCTGGCACGGCGGCCTCAATGCCACCACGCCGTGGTGGGGACCCACTGCCCATGGCTGTGGTCCCTGTGCCTCTGCGGGGCTGTCACTGGTGGGGCGCAAAGCAAGAGCGACTGGGGCAGCTTCATCTACCGCAGCCTCTGTATCCCAGCTCACGGCTTACTGGGAGGCACTGGGGCTCCAACCCCTTGGAGGAGAGAATCCCAGAGATGCCACCGCCCTGCTGAGAAGGGGACAGGGGACGTGGCCGTGCGGCTTCCCGATATCCAACCTCTGGGTTTTCCTGCTGCGAAAACCCATCAGGTGTCGGCGTTAAACACCGCGCCCCTGCAAGACTGAGCAGCCAAGATAACATCCCCGCTGACGGCTTCAGCCCGGCTTTCTGCAGCCCTCATGTATATTAATCGAGATGAATATTTATGCAAAGTTTCCTGCTCTTGAGCCGTTGCTCATGTGCAGGCGCGATCCGGCTACCGCTGCCGGTTTGGGTGGCGAAATGGCTCCGGTGGCCGGAGGCTGCAGGCAGCCCTGTGGTGGGAACAGGCAGGGCTGGGGTGGGAGCTCGCTCCTTGCCAGGCTGTTCCAGCTCAGGGGGCATCTCCCAGCATGTTGGGATTCACAGGGATTGATCCCAGCCAAAGCTCCGGGATGGAGCCGGGCTGCTTTCCAGTGCGTGGAGACCCGGAGGTGAAAATCCCACTGGTGTCCCGCGTGCTGGCTCCCCATGGATGCTGTGCTCATCCTTCCACCCCACAGGCCCAGGAGGCAGCTTCTGCACCCTCATCCGGCAAAAATTCTCCCAATTTCTCCCAGAAACACCCTTCAATGCCTGGCCCAGCGCCTTGAGTCCTTCGCACTGCCCTGCCTTGTGCCGAGGCACCATCTCCGCGTTGGCGCAGACGGAGACGGGATCAGCCCTGGTCCATCCATCAGCGCACAAAGTGCCAGGAAGAATCAGAAGGAAGACGCTGAGCTGAAACCCATCGTCCTGGGCACAACGGCCACGGCTGTAGCTCTGGGAGCCACTTGGGATGGGCTGTTGGCTGCGCCGCGGCGGCAGCGCTCCTCGGTCCAGAACAAACCCCAAAGTGAGATTTATTTCAGAGCTTATTCATATCCTTCCTCTTCCGCTCATCGCACCGGCTTCCCTCGCTCCTTCTCCTTGGCATTCCTCCCTGCCAGCACTAGCAGGAAACTTCACCGGCAGATTTCTCGGAGGTGAGCAGCGGCCGCAGGCAGCTGGTGCGGGGCCGGTCCCTCCATCCCGGTGATGGACACCAAGCGACCGGCGAGGGCTCCTCCGCCGGCACTTACTGCCTCTTCCCGTTAGAACGGATGATCTTACAAACCAAACTTCCCTGTTTATGGCTGCTTTTGTTTTTCCACTGGAGCAATTCGCAACGAAGTTTACGGGAAGCGATTCAGACAGGCGGCTGCGGTAACCGGCTTCTCCAGGGCTGCCATCTGCTCCCGGCTCGCCCCATGGTTCAAGCCGAGATGCTCCTGTTAAACCTTTCTGAAAATCTCCTGCTCGGAGGAGACAAGCCCTGGGATCAGACCCATTGGGGGCCGCAGCACCTTGGGGGTTGGCTGCAGCATCCCCACATCCCACTGGCCGGGAGCGGGACTTGATCTCTTCCCTGAATCCTCATCCAGGGCTGGGCACAGAGTAGCTGCCACATCGGTGACTCTCCTGTGTCCCTGATTTCGGAGTCAAATGAAGGGGAAATAAGAACCCCGTGCTGGAAACGCAACAGTGCCGGGTGCCTCAGGAGCTCCCGGCTGGTGGGGGTGGGGGGCTCAGCCGGTCCCTGCCCAGTGCCGGTTGTCCCAGCAGTGCCCGTGCCTACGGTGCTGGATGCTGTTAGCGGCAGCAGCAGCATAATGATCGTGGCGGCACCGGGGATCTTGTGTCAAACTGGCGCGTGATTATTGCCTTAATGGACAGGTCTAATTTCCTTCCAGCGGGCAAAGCCCTGCTGTTACGACCTCCGCATGCATGGGCACTGCCCTAATTATGCCCTGCGAGCTGCTCCGCTGGCACTGCCACCCAGCCCCCTCAAACCCACGGGCACCCGTGGGGATGAGCCCTCATCAGTTTTCCCCATGGCCCAGCAGTTCCTGGGGGTGAGGAGGATGAGGACGCTAGGGGCTCTGGGTGCTCGCACCCATCAGCTGGGGAGATGGTTTTTTTCAGCTGAGGGGCCTCCAGCACCTTCCCGAGCGCTGCGTGGTCCAGGGGGCTATGGAGGGGCTGAGCACCCTCGTGCTTTGCTTTGGGCTGGGGGCACGGCTGGTGGCCGAGCTCACGCTGCACCTGGGGGAAGGTTTGCAGGGATGCAGCAGCCACACGCAGCTATGGAGAGCACCCAGTTGTCCTGGTAACAGTGGGTGCTGCCAGCTCCCCCGCAGCACTGGAGCCCTCCAGGCCCTCCTTTGCGATGGGCAGGATCCCACCTGGGGCAGAGGAGAGTTTTGGTGACACTGGGGCAGCGGGGTGATGCGGAGGCTGGAAATGCCCCCCCCACTGGAAACTCAGCAGCCAGCACAGGGTGATGGTACGTGCAGGACCAAGGGCCGCGGGCAGGTCTGGCAGCCCAGGGCTCTTGCAGGACAGAGCAATGCAAGCCAGGCTGTGCTGCAGCGGGCATCGGGGCTGGGGCAGCACCCGCTGGCAATGGGCTGGCAGCGCATCTCACATCGCATCCCGCATCGCATCCCGCATCGCATCCTGCATCGCTCGCAAGGCAGGGCCAAGCGATGCGTTTGGAAATTTGGAAGTACCTGAAGCGCGCAGACCGATTCGGCTGCGGGAGCAAATACCTCGCGGGAAGCAGCGAGCGCGGCCCAGAGAGCCGTGGCTTTTGGGACGGCCCTTCTGCGAAGCCGCAGCCTCTGCGACCGTCTGTATTTACAGAGACTGGTTCTGGAACATCCTCCAGTTATGTCTGAGCTAACGGTGCTTTTCTCGCTGGGATGAAGCACAGCGTGAGATGCTGGTGTGTTTTCTTCAGCTGTGACCCAGAGGGGATGAGCATCCGTCTGGGGATGCTGGGTCAGGCACCAGCAGGCTGCAGGGGAGGACTGGGAAAAGGCAACACCGGGGAAGGAGGGAGATGAATTGCACAAAGGTTTCTGGTGGATGTGACCCTGCGCTTCCAGCAATGCCAGGCTAGATTAGGGCTGGTGCTGAGCTGCAGATCCCCAGGGTGCTGAGCAGTGGTCCTGGTGGTGCCTCCTGCTCCCAGACTTTTGCCTTTGTAGTGCCTGGCCCCAGCTGGAGACTGAGAGGGGCTGCCCAGAGCTCTGTGCACCCCCAGGGCTGAGCACAGCACATGCAGCACCAAGTAGGATGCGGCCAGGATGAGGTGGACAGGCGGGCAATGGGAACATGCTGCATTTCCAGCTGTGCTTCTCCCGCAGCGTGGCAGCGAGGCCACGCCACATCCTGCTGGGCACCTTGCTGCGAGGCTGGGGCTCAGTGACACCCCGTCCCCTCCAAGCCAGAGCTCCCCGTGCTCCTGGCGGAGCTCTGCCCTGGGCAGGATCCAGGCTGCAGAGGAGCCTCTGTGCCAGCTGCTCTCTGTTGCCCATGGACCACCAAGATGCTCAGGTTTATCCGGCCTGTGCACAGCCTTCACACGTGGGACTGCAGCTCTGCAGCCCCCCCAGCCCCGCCGTGGCTCTGGGAGCCTGACATCCTCCGTGTCACACACACTTGTGCCACGTTTGTGCAAACGCCAGCCCCATTCCTCACCCAGCGCTGATGCTCCAGGTTTCCCTGGGTCCCTCAGCTCTCCCTGCAAAACACGCCACGCCGAGGCCTGCAGCACGTGTGTGCAACGCAGCTGCTGGCGGGGAGCACATGTATCCTGCACACGGGTGTGCCACGCGCGTGCGCGCCCCGGCACCCACCGGTGTGCACGCGTGCGCTGCCCACGCACCAGCAAGCACGAGCAGACCACCGGTGCGCGTGCCCGACGAACACACACGCGGACACAGCGCATGCATGAACCACTTCACGCGTGTGCGGGCACACGCCAGCCACGCACCCCCACCCCCCCCACTCCGACCCCGGAGCACAACACCCGTGTGCGTGTGCACGCCACAGCCACGCGCATGCACGGCCCCCCCGCGCCGCGTGCACCCCTCCACATCCCCCCCCCCAGCGCTGCAGCATCCCGGGGGTCACCTTCCCCCCCCCTCTCCGGGGGCGGCGGCGGTGCAGCCGCGGGGAGGAGGGGGGGGGGGGCACACTCCCACCTCCCCCCGTGCCCCCCGCCTCCCCCCCCCCCCCCGGCCTCCTTAAGGCGGCCCCGCCGCCGCGCAGGCTCCCCGCCATGCCCGGTGCTGTCACACCGCCCCGCGCCCGGCGCATGCAGCAAGTGCCCGAGCCGCGCGCGCCGCCGCCGCCGCCCCCGCCTCCCCCCCCCTCCCGCACCGCGCTTCGCCGCCGCCACCGGGGCCCGGCGCGCCGCGCGCCCCGCTCCCGGCCCCGCGCGCCGCCGCGCTCCCCCGGGCGCGCCCGGGCACCGGCTGCCGCCGCCGCCGCCGCCGCTCGGGGATGGCCAGCCCGCTGCACGCCGCGCCGCGCCGGGGCTACACGCGCTGCTGACGGAGCGCAGGTAAGGGCGGCGGCGGGGGAGCGGGGGACCCCCCTTTTCCCGGTGGCACCGACACCCCCCCCCCCCCCCCCCCCCCCCCCCCTTTCCCGGTGCACCAATTTCTCCACCCCCCCCGCCCTTTCCCGGTGCACCGAGCCCCGAGGTGCGGTGCATTCCGCTCCCCTTCTCCGCGGCGCAGCGGGGGCGGCAGCTCGCCGGGATGCGGCGGCCGGTGCTGCCGGTTGGCAGAGCCCCGGTTCCGCCGTGCGCCTCCCCCCCCCCCCCTCCACCCCCGGCCAACTTTCCTGCCCCCGCGGGGCTGCGGGGCCGGGCAGTTGCAGCCGCGCCGCGGTACCGGGGGTGCCCGGTGCGGGCAGCAGCATCCCCGGGGCGGCCCCGGCCCTGCCTGGAAGTTGCGCGCGGCTGCGGTGGCGGGGCGGGCTCGGCACCGGGGCTGGCTGCGAGCGCCGGGCATGCTCGGGGCTACCGGGCCCCCCCAACCCCGGGGTGCCGGGCCCCCCCCTCCCGGGTTGCCCCCCTCCCCATCACAAGCAGTGTCAGGGCTCTGGCAGCTCTGCGGTGGAGGGTCTGCACGCGTGTCGGTGGGCACATGCATGTTGGTGGGCACACGTGTGGCACCGCGGTGCCGCGGCGTGTCATACAGCAAGGCCACGGGTGCCTGGCTGCCTGCTGGCATCCCTGCCAGCTCCGACGTGGGCACACGTGTGCTCCCAGCCTGGCACGCGGGGGCGCTTGGCAGGTTGGTCTCCCCACGCCGGGGCTGGCCCCGTGCCGTCACCCTTTGCCAAGGCCCCGGGGAATCGGCACACACCAGGGCGCGTGGGCAGGTGTGTTGGCAGAACCCCGGGCAGTTTTGTGGCTCTTCCTCCTGCGAGGGGCTTTGTTTGGTGCCAGCGTGGAGGGCTGCAGGGAGCCCCCGTGCCACGGCCACGCCGCCGGGGCGAGCGGCGCCCGGGGACCGTGGGCGTGCAGCGAGGGCACACGTGGGCACACAGCGTGTGCCGGCGCGGGCACGTGCAGCGTGCAGGTGGCAGCCGGATCTGGGGGGGAGTGGGGGAGCTGCTTCCCTTCCCAGGAGACCTGCGAGCCCTGGGGTTCGTGGCAGGAGCAGTGCCACGTGTGCCCGCGCGTGTGCCCACGCAGATCACTTGTTGAAGCACGGGGAGCTTTTGCACAGCCGTGGCTGGTGCGGAGGGTGCGTGTGCACCGCGCCTGCCTGGTCGGTGCCAGGGGCTCGCGGCAGCGCAGCGTGTGAACAACCCTTTGCTTTTCTAGGTCATGTCACTACCGCCTGTGCTGGATGGCGCCTGGCAGCCGGGGCCGCCAGTGACGTGGGGAGGTGGCCCCGGGGTGGCCAGGCTGGCTTGTGGCAGAGCATCTGGTCAGGGTTTCTTGCTGGGGGCTGCTGGTGGCTGAGGTGTGCGTGGAGCCAGTGGTGCGGGGCTGGCGCTGAGACATGCCGCTGGGAGAGCTCCCGGTGGGCACCGAGGCGGTTACTTGGGACTGAGCTCTCCCCCATTGAAGGTGGCGGTGGCAGAGCCGAGAAGAGCTCGTGGGGAGGGAGCCGGCTCGCGGGGCTCACACTGGGCACCCATGGGGAGGAGCGGGGCGGCACGGCACGGCTGTCGTCACCATCGCCTGGCTGCCCTCCAGCCGCTCTCATCGAGGAGACTCAGCGCCCCATTTCCCAGAGGCATTTGTTACCAGTGACACCGACAGTGGCGGATGCTGGAGTTGGCCATGGGGCAGTGCCAGTCCCTCCACGCCGGAGCCTGGAGCCTGACAGCGGCTCCTCCTCAAGGCCTCCCTGGCTGCTCGTCAAGCCTTGTCACCAGACCCTGCTTTGATCCAAGGAGTTTGCAAGAAGCCAGGATCCTACAAATTTGGTCTGTGCTGGAGGGAAATGGATACGGAGCTGGTACCGCGGTGGCTTGCTCTCTGACTGGCAGCCCCGTGGCAGAGGTGCTCCAGCACCAGCTGGGAAGGTGCTTCCTGCTCTTCCTGGCTGCCTCTGGCTCTTCTCGACTCCTCTAAGGACCTCCGGCAGCGCGGCTCTGCTGCCCGGCGTGACGCCTCTGCTGTGCTGGTGACAGGCGTTGGGCCAGCGGTGACAGGCTCTTCCCGGAGAGCTGTGGTGGGCTCCGTCCTCCTCGGCGGGCTCATGGGTTGAGAGAGCCCTGCCCTGGCACCAACCTCCCGCACAGGGCAGTGGGAATAGATGGACCTTCCTTCGCTCAGGCTGTTCCCGTCGCTGCCACGTCCCCGTGCCCTGGGCTGGATGCTCTCCAGGCTGGGCAGGGGCTGCAGGACAGGCTCCCCGTGCCCCCCTGCCTGGAGGAAGATGATGCTCAGACAGATGGATGCATGAGCCGTGGGACGAGCCGCTAGCCCTGGTCCAGCCCCCGCGCAGCCCTTGGGGCTGGGCTGCTGTGACGCCCCGACACTTCTCCATGGGAATTTGGACCGAGGCCCTGCAAACTCATTTCCTACCACGGTGCCGTCCTCTAATGGGGACAGGGCTGGCTCTGGGCCACCCAGCTCGGTTGCCAAAACGTCAGAGGCTCCGTAGCTCGGTGCTTGCGAGGGCCACTGCATCCCCCCCCGCTCTCGTCCCGTCTGTTCGTTCTTGATGTCCTCCAAGAGCAGGATGGAGCCAGGGCCCTTCTTCTCCTCAGGGCACCTCAGAGGCTCCCAGCAGATCTGGGACTGGTTGAGACGGTGGGTTACAAAAAAATAAAAATCCCCCTCTAGCATGAGCACACATCCAGGCTGCCACCACCCTGCTGCCACCTGGACCCCGCTTTGGAGCCCTCCTGGGGCTCTCAGCCCCTCATCCCTTTGCAGAATGGAGCTGGTGGAGAAGAGGGAGCCGCATCCCAGTGACACGGAAAATACTCGGAAGAGGCCATGTGGCTGCTGCAGCCCCTGCGGGTTCTCTGCTGTGGGGGCGGGGGGTGCTCCCCTCCAGGGACCCCCGCAGCCACGGAGGGGGAGGCAGCACACGCTGTTCCCTGGCAGAACGTAATCCCTAATCCCGGAGGAGATTTCACTGTGCTGTCTCTCGGCCTTGCTTTTGGAGTGGAGTTTTACCAACAGCAGTTAAGTAAAATAAATAAAAGGCCTGTGCTTGCCAGTGCTCGCGAGGCTGAGCCAGTGATTGGCAAAGCGGCACCATTAATTACAGCCCGGCGCTGCTGCCAGCCTGCCTGCGTCGGGAAAGGTGGTGGCAGCGCTCCGGGGAAACCAGAGGGAAAGGGGGAGTGAGCCGGGAAGGGGGAGATGTGGGAGCGTGGAGCGGGGGGGAACCGCGGTCCCGGGAGCCGAGGGGATTGTGCCGCGGCGGGTGGAAGCGGCACCGATACCCCTCTCCCCGCCGAGTGGGTGCGTGCGTGGGAGCCCACGCGTGTGCACACGTGTGCATGCACGCGCCTTGCAGGAAGCCGTGTTTTCGGGGAGCTGCGATCTCAGTGGAGCTACTCCGGCACTTTGGCCCGGCGATGCCCATGGCGTTAATTAGTTGGCAGGGAGGCTGTGTGGGTGCTGCTGGGTGCTGCCAAGGGCAGGGCACAGGCTCGGGGCTGGGGGTCCCTTGCGCCGGGAGGATGGACAGGCGCGGGGCGGCGAGGGCTGAGCACGGCGGAGGCGGCTTTGAAATTCCCGGATGCCTTTGAACCGCTAGTGAAGATCTTGGCAATCAGCGGATCGCGGATTCTCCAGGCGGGAAGAGCTCGTTACGGTGCTCTGTTCGTCAGCATCACTTCTGGGAGGCAGGGATGAGCTGCCATGGGATGGAGTCCGTGCCGTGGCCGTGCTGTGCCGTGTCACCGGGAGCCTCCTCCTCCCCGGGTGCCGTTGCCTTTCAGCAGGGAGCGGGGCTGTTCCCACCGTGGTTCAGTGCTCAGGACTGCCCGGCCCTTCCTCACCCTCGTGCCCTTGTCCCGAGCCATCCTCGCGTTAGGAATTCTCATGGATCAGATCTTTTCTATAGCCTATTAAAAGAACACTGTCGGGTTAAAAACCGTGTCTCTTAAAACCCAAATCTTCTTTACTTTGCTATTAATCGTGTCTCAGATTATTAGTGCCAGCGGGGTTTAGTGCTGCCCGTTTATCACTTTTCAGGCTGGTTGGTTGGTTCTGGCTTTGCCTGGCCGGAGAGGGGCGGCCGTGGCCAAGCGAAAGCGCGATGGTCAGGAGCTGGCCCCCACCGTGCCGGGAGGACAGAGCTGGACCAGGTCGATGCCAAAATCCCCGTTCAGGCGAAGCATCTTCAGGGAAACAACCTGTTTGTGCAGTGGGAGCAGGGCTGGCATGGAGTCGGGCATCATCCTGCTCTGCTGTGGCTGCCAGCGAGCAGCAGGCGAGCCCTGGTCGGATCCTGCTGGTTACCGGAGCCGGGAGGGACGTGGTGGCAGCGATGCGGGGAGCCCGGGGTGTCGCTTTGGCGCGGTCGCTTCCCCGCTCTGTGATGGCTCTTTAAAAGCTTTAATGAAAAACCCACCCCCTTCCCTGCGCCCGGGCGGGGAACAAAGGCGAATGGAGAGGGCTGGAGCGGGTGCCTGCGGCGGGCGAGCGTGCCAGCCTGCACCAGCCGTGCTCCGGGTGCCATCCCCATCCCCAGGGAGCATCTCCTGCTCCTGCTGCAGCTCAGCAAGGCAGCCAAGTGCGACGGGTCCCTGTGGGCAGCCGGCGTCCTCCTGTCAGCAGGCTTTGCCAGCGGTGCCAGGATGGAGATGCCAGTGCCGGGTGGTTTCTTCTGCACAGACCAAGGCCGTTTCGGAAGCAGAGGGGCGATGGGAAGCTGGGCTGTGCCCTGGCACCCCGGCAAGGCTGAGCTGGCTCTTGCCAGAGCATGCCAACGGCGACGCTGCAGGGTCCGAGGTCCTCGCCACGGTGCCAGGTAGGGTTGATGGTGGCCCTTCCTCACGCCGCTTTGGCATCTTCCACTGGGTGACTCGGTGCCCCAGATGTTAAATATCTTCTGGGGCCCAGCTTGCAGCTCCGTGAAATATTTTCACTGCAGCAGCACCAGCGAGTGCTGCGGGGAGCGGGGCTGGTGCCGAACGCGCTGTATCAGATTTGATCTGCTCTTAAGGAGCCCTGGCCTTCGGTAGCAGCTCCGGCGCGGTGCCAGGCTCTCGGCTGCAGCCCCGGCAGGTTTTTGGGGTGGGGGGAGGCTCTCTGTGGTCCAGAGCACCTGGATCTTGCATGGCACCGTGTTCAAAGTGTGGGGAGCCCGGGGAAGCGTGGCAGTGGACTGCCCAGCCATGCCCAGCCCCACCGAGCTTCCCAGCAGCCGGTTTGCCCCGGCAGCAGCCGCGCAGGTGGGCTGGGCACCGGCAGAGCTGGGCGGGAGGGATGAGCGGATGGCGGTGCCGGAGCATCCCTCCACGCTGCTCCCAGGCGAGGGAAGCAAGCACCATCTTGTGTCCCTGCCAGGCTGCGGGAGCCCCAGGAGCTCGCTGCAGAGCAGCAGCGTGTCCCTGCCTGACCTCCGCCTCCTCCTCCTCCTCCTCCTCCCATCCCTGGCTCTCTCGAAGCAGTGGAGAGCCATGATTCTCCAGGAGACCCCAGCTCCTTGCTGGGTGCTTGAGGAACATCAGTGGGGGACGCCCGCTCCGGCTGCCCCTTGGCTCCCCGCTGCTGCTGTGGGTGGGGGGGTCTCCTGTTGAATTCCCCGGGGTCTCCCCAGGGCTGGAAGTGGCTGCAGGAAAAGTAGGGTTTTGTTTTGCTCCACATCTCCCTGCGTCGATTGGGGGGGTTCCTGCCTGGATCTGGCCCCAGACCTGGCTGCTTCCACTGGCTCCATCCCAGCCCCTTTCTCCCCACGCCTGTGTGCCACTGGCAGGGGCCAGCTGCCGGAACCGAGCCCCCATGCTGCCGGGGTGGCAGGAGCTGGCGCCAGCCTGTTGCATGAGAACTGGGATATTTTTAGCTCTTTAATGTGCCCGTCGTGGCTTCAGCACAGGCTGGGCTGAGGCTCAGGCTCCCTCCTCCAAGAGCAGGGGGATGCCCCAGTACCAGGGCCTCAGTCAGGGGTGATTTGGGAGCAGAAGATACTGTTTGGGGATGGAGAAGATAATCCCTGTGTCACACCGAGCACTTGGCACCCCCCACACATGGCTGCGATGGAGAGGAGCAGGGACCTCGGTGACTTTGGAATCAACCTCTGGAATGGCATTGGTCCCCTGCAGCTACCTCCTGAGTGTCCCCTGCCATCCCCGGGGCTGCCCCCTCACCGCCGCCGCCCTGGGCACAGGCTGGCCTGGCACAGCGGTGCCGACACGAGCGCGGTGGCCTCAGCCTCTGTAGAGCCGCGCTCCGGTCCCGCTTAATAAGGCCACTGCATGCATTATTTTATTAATGAGTTATTAAAAAGCTATCCACGGCGATGCTGCTGCGTACCCAGCGTGGTGTCCAAGAAATATGTATTTTAATGATTGCTCACCCTGTGCTGGGCTCTCCCGGCGGGTCAGGGGGACACCACGCCGTTGGGGTGCCCGTATACTCCAGCACATCACCCTGAGCTCCTCCACTGAGCAGCTGGTCTGTCCCCATGGTGCTCCGGGGCACCAGCAATAGCTACGAGGCTTTTTATAGCCCCGTCTGGGCAGAAGCTGTTTGGTGGCTCCTTGCCCGGGTTGTGCTTGGCCAACTCCAACGGGTGAGCTGAGGGCGGGGGGGGGTCGCTGTGGTGGGGGTCTGGTGGCTGTGGGGTGGGGGCCAGGTCTCTGCTCTGGTGGTTTTGGGGTTAAGTCCCCGGTTCGTGCTGCACGGTCCCTGGCCTGGGGGCTGCCTTGGCATGAGATGGGGTGGGGGTCTCCGGTGGCTGTCCCCTGCCTGCAAGGTGGCAACCGGGGACGTGGACCAGTTGGGATGCTGCTCCTACACTGACTGGTGCTCGGTGCAGGGCACTGACCCCCCTGTACCAGCTCCGCACCCCCTGGCACAGCGGGGAGCCTGCAGCGGCGTGCCTCCCAGTAAGCGTCTGTCTGTCCGTCTGTCTCTCCATCTGTCTCTCCGCCAGGGCAAATGCCATAGGATGACCGCTGCTGGTCCCCTCTTACTGGCTGTGATATCGTCTCTCCTGTGGCTCACGCGGGGCTTCGACCCGGCTCCCAGCGCCTGCTCCGCTCTGGCCTCCGGCGTCCTCTACGGCTCCTTCTCCCTCAAGGACCTTTTTCCCACCATCTCCTCCGGCTGCTCCTGGACCCTGGAGAACCCCGACCCCACCAAGTACTCGCTCTACCTCCGCTTCAACCGGGAGGAGCAGGTCTGCACCCACTTCTCGCCCATGGTGCTGCCGCTCGACCACTACCTGGCCAACTACACCTGCGACCCCCGCGGCGAGGCTTCCAGCCCCCCGCCCACCCGCCAGCGCCCAGAGGACGAGGAAGAGGAGGAGGAGGAAGCCGAGCTGGAGCTGTGCGAGGGCACGGGGCCCTTCACCTTCCTCCATTTCGACAAGAACTTTGTGCAGCTGTGCCTGGCGGCCGAGCCCGAGGCGGCCCCGCGCCTCCTGGCCCCCCAGGCACTGGAGTTTCGCTTCGTGGAGGTTCTGCTCATCAACAACAACAACTCCAGCCAGTTCACCTGCAGCGTGCTCTGCCGCTGGCTCGAGGAGTGTCTGCAGGCACCCGGCGCCCGCCGCTGCGGCTTCACCCACGCCGGCTGCAGCTGCCAGGCGGAGAGCCCGCCGGCACCCCGGCGCAACGGCACGCGGCACGCCGCCCGCACGCCCGCCCCGCCGCCCGCCGCCAGCGACTGCTGCCCCACCGACCTGCATTCTGCGAATGCCAATGATTTCGACGCGGTCCCGCACGGTGAGTGGGGTGTGAGGGGAGCCCCAGGGATGAGTCTCCTGCTCTATGCACGGAGCAGGGAAGCCGTGCGATGGATGAATCCTGCCTGTGCGCGCTTGCCAGGGCAGGAGGGTGCAAACTGGGTGCCGTGCACGGAGCAGGGAAGCCGTGCAATGGATGAATCCTGCCTGTGTGCACTTCCCATGGCAGAAGGGTGCAAATCGGGTGCTGTGCATGGAGCAGGGAAGCTGTGCAATGGATGAATCCTGCCTGTGCTCACTTCCCAGGGCAGGAGGGTGCAAACTGGGTGTTGTGCACGGAGCAGGGAAGCTGTGCAATGGATGAATCCTGCCTGTGCTCACTTCCCAGGGCAGGAGGGTGCAAACTGGGTGCTGTGCACGGAGCAGGGAAGCTGTGCAATGGATGAATCCTGCCTGTGCTCACTTCCCAGGGCAGAAGAGTGCAAACTGGGTGCTGTGCACGGAGCAGGGAAGCCATGCAATGGATGAATCCTGCCTGTACACACTTCCCAAGGCAGGAGGCTGGAAACTGGGTGCCATGCACGGAGCAGGGAAGCCGTGCAAAGTGCAGATCCTGCACACGCTCCCAGCTCCAGGTGCCCCTCGCCCAAGTGACGGCCGGGCTCAGCAGAGCTGCAGCTCACTCTGCCCTGCCCGCGGTCCGGCTGGCCCTGTTAGTGCCACTCCCCGCTGCGCCAACCCCGGCTGTTTGCCACGGCTGCTCTGGCACAGCCCGCGCAGCCCTGGGGCCTCACTCGCCACCTCCCTGGCACACGGCTGCTGCTCGCCCGACTGCGGGCCCGGAGCAGGAGCCCTGTCACTCTGTGTTGGTGGAAACGTGGAAAACAATTTGCAGGTAAAATGACCCTTTCCCATGGCAAATTACCCTTGACTGCTGCAGCCCGGGCGCTTGTTATTCCAGGCAGGATGTCACGGCACGGCGGCACGGTGCGGCCGGGCTATTAACCAGGCGGAATGAAGCCGTTTGCTCGTTACGAAATTGCAGAAACATCAAGTGAAGATAAAGCAGCCGCGCTCGCCGGCACCCTGGGCACCAGGGTCAGGCTGCCCATGGCGGGCAGCCGCCTCAGCCAAGCGATGCCTTCACCCGTGGGGCATCTCTGCTGAGCTTAGCGGGGTGATGCAGGGGTTTTGGAGCACATCTGGCCAGATGTTCCCCTTGCGCCAGCTACGAGTGATGCACGGGGAGGAGCAATCCCCAGCTTCACTGTGTGAGGTCTTTATCCAGTGGATGAGGTGGTGGGGATGGGTGCTGGGTAGATGGATAATTTCATTGGGCTTTAGCATTTATTTCAGGAGCTAAATGTCATTATGGGCAGATCCCCCGACTAAATCCCTGGTCCGTTACAGCTGCAGGGTTATAAATCGCCTCATCCCGAGGGCAGCCGCTTGAGCTGCTTTTGTTATTTTTTTTTTTTTTCCTTTCCTTTTTCCCCCCCTTTAAATGCAACTCCACATGGATGATTAAGAGCTCAGCGCCAGGTTCAGGTGCCATCCCCAAGCTCAGCCTCCCCGACCCTCTGTCCCCATCATGCGGGGATGCCACAGGCACCAGTGACTGCTGTACGCTGGGGAGCAGTGGGTGCCATGGGGTGCTGGCACAGAGTGGGGCTGGGGGATGCCCTGTCCCCTTGGTTCCCAGGGGATCTTGCACCTCCACACAGCTGCTTTGGTGGGGGTTAGTAATGCTGAGCGCGGCTCGAAGAGAGGATGCCAGGCTGGGTGCTGGAGAGGAGGGTCCCCGCAGACCTGGCATGCTTGGGCACCAGGCTGGCTGCCACCTCGCCACAGCCTGGCACGCTGTCTGCAAGGATGAGAGTGCAAACTCCTGCTCCTTCCCCAGATTACATTTGACATTCAATTAAAACCCAGAGGCGCCCGGAGGTTGGATGTTATTGCGACGCCGGAGCCGCAGGGGTAACACTCTCCCTCGGCCGCCCCGCGTGCCACACTGCTGCCAACCGGCGCAGCCCCCACGCCGCCTTCCCCCCCGCGCCTTCGCCCATGTCGCTGGGCTGCGGGGCTGGAGCACAGAGCGCTCTTCATGGCAGCAAGGGGGGGTCCTGGGCTCCCACCTGGCCTCCCCCTGGCACCCCCCGGGGGGAGAATGGCCGCCTTTCAGGGTGGCGGTGGCAGGCAGGGCCCAGGGGCTGAATGGCGCCTGTGAGCCGAGCGCTGGCGGGTGCCCAGCGCTGATCTCACCGGCTCTCCTCCGCCGCAGCCGCGCAGCGACGCGGGAGCTGGCACCCACCCAGCCGCTCTTTGGGCCTCCCCGCTTCCAGCCGCTGTGGCATCCCCGGGGTCCCCGGCCCCCGTGCCGTCCTCTCCGTGGCATGGCTCTGCCACGTGGCCGCGGGGACGTGGTTGGAGCGGAGGAGATGCAGCCCCGGTGCGACACGGTGCTGGGTCCTCACGAGTGGAGGGCACGGATGGGTGCGGGGACGGGATTGAAACTTTGCAGGTGACATTGGGCGCATCACAGCCGTGCAATGGGGGGTCTTTGGAGGGGGTACAGCCCCGCAGAGCCTGCGCTTCCCAGCTCTGGCGCTTCTCCGGGCTGCGTTTCCTCTTGCCTCAAACCCACCACCCTTCAGATACCAGCCCCTGGAGAGGTGATGCCAGGACAGGGCCATGACTGCCAGCTTGCGGGAACACGACTGGCATCAGGGGACATCCTGGGCTCCCCAAAAGAGCCCCCCCTGCCTTTGCAGCCTGGCAGCTGTGCCATGGTGCGGGGTGCCAGGGGATCCCCGGGGCAGGACCGGGTGAGGGTGCTGGGGCGGAGGGTGCCAGGGCCGGCTGCGGCCGCCCCGCGGTGATGGACAGGGATTTAGTGCTCTCTGAAGGAAATTGAATTTGGTGTCTCTGTCGAACACAGCCGGGGAGAGCGCCCTCGTATATCCTCGGGATTTATGGTTTTCCCCGGGCGCTCACCGTGCCATACGTAATTCTGCTGTGCCGCTCCCGGGGACGGGCAGCCCGGTGGGGACCTCGGCTCTGCAGCAGGACAGACCCCCCCAGGGCAGCCCCTCTGCCTCCCTGCATCCCCCTGCACCCCCAAATGTGCAGGGAGAGGAGCACCGGCGGTGATGGCGAGGAGCCCACTCCAGGGACGAGCCCGGGCAGGGGTTACGTTTGGTTGAAGGCAAAAGTCTGTAAATTTAGGTCTGGTTTATGGCACCAATAAGTGTCAGCGCAGGCAGCACTCCCTGCCTGGGGCTCGTATCTCACCTGCGTGTGTCAGGATGGGACACAGTGTGCCCAAAGCATGGCTGGGGGCTCCCCTGCCAATGCCAGGTGTCCTCCTGGCACGGGGCAGGATGAGGATGTGAGAACTCGCCAGCATCCTGCAGCCACATATGGGGGCAAGGGACCCTGCTGCAGGACAGTGGGGTGGCCCAGGGGGTGTAGGGGAGGTCGGGGAAGGCGTTCCCTGCCCCCGCACCCACAGCCGCACCTTCCGCCGAGCCCTTCACATGCCAGTTAATTTCACACCAAGTGCTCTTGATGGATCTCTTGTTATTTTTGGTGAGCCGAGCCATAAATTTGTGCCACCTCACTGCAGCAAGCTGTTAAGCAGGGACGGGAGAGCACCTCTGCTCAGCACGGCCAGGGCTCGAGCACCCTGGCCACACCGGACCCGTGGCACCAGAGCCACGCTCCAGCCCCTGTGACAGGGGGCGATGAGTTTTGGGGGACCTGTGATGGTTTTTGGGGGCTGTGAGTGTGCTCAGCTGTGTTCAACCATCTCTAGCCCTTGGGGATGCTATCGGTGCTCAGCGTGGGGCTGGGCATCCCTGTGTCCCCCCTGCAATGTCCCTTACCCACAGTGACCCATCCCCATCCCTGTCCCCTGCCTGCTCTCACCGGAGCCCTTCTCTCTTCCAGGCAATGCAATCGAGGAGAACCAGAAGGTGAAAACCCAGTGGCCACGGTCAGCGGACGAGCCAGGTGTCTACATGGCCCAGACAGGTACCGGTGCTGCCCTGGTGCAGGGACGGGCACAGGACACCGGCAGTGCAGGGCTCGGGTGCCCAGCCACGGGTGATGGAGTCGGAGCGATTCCCTTTGCTTCCTGCCCACAGACCGACTTAATTTGCTCCATTTATATATTTTTTCCTTTACACCTTCCTCTGAGGGTTGTAAAGAAAAAAAAAAAAAAAATCCATTAATTGTTTCGTTCAAATGTATTTATTTGGCAAATCCATCTGGGTAATTTGAAAGTGCTGCTCCCCCCTCCCCAGGCCCCCTGATTTATGGTCGGAGGGCTCGGAGGCGAGCGGGAGATGGATGAACCCGGGAGAGGAGCTCTGCTCCGTGTGCCTGGCATGCAGATCTCCTCCCAGCCACGCTCGGGTGCTTATGGGGGTCCTGGGCCCCCCGGGAGCTGCTGGGCAGAGCGTGGGGTGACCCCACTGGTGACTCGATCCAGCCTTGGGGTCCCCGTGTGACGTGGAGCAGCCACCCTGCTCTGGAGCCCGCGTCCCGCCTGTCTCCGGGACAAATCGTCCCCTTCGGAGCCCTCCTCCCTGTGTTCCTTTTTAATTTAAACTGATGGCCTTTTCTTCTGGCCTGTCCAATAGCTTCAGAGACACCATCAAGCTTAATAAGAGCCGGGTTGTTGTAAATGTCAATGCTGCGCCTGGGTGGGGAGAAGGAGCTGTGCCACGCTGCCCGCGCTGCCCTGGGGCGGATGCTGTGCCCTGGGGTGGATGCCGTGCCCCAGGGTAGATGCTGTGCCCCAGGGTAGATGCTGTGCCCTGGGGTGGATGCCGTGCCCTGGGGTGGATGCCGTGCCCCAGGGTGGATGCTGTGCCCCATGCCGAATGCTGTCCCCTGTACTGGGTGCGATCCTGTGCCCTGACCCCTTCTCCAGGTGCCACTGGTGCTGGGTCTGGAGGGCAGCATGGGCTCCTTCGCCCCGCTTACACCCTCAGTGTCATCCCGTGGCACCTTGTCCTCATCCCACGGGAGCTGCCCGGCCGCTTTCCCATCCCCCGTGGGGGCTTCACTCATGGGACCTTCCCTGGCCCCCTGGGGTGGTCACCGGCTCTCAGGCTCCGTGTCTCCCACAGGGGACCCGGCGGCGGAGGAATGGTCCCAGTGGAGCGTGTGCTCCCTGACGTGCGGGCAGGGCTCCCAGGTGCGGACACGCTCCTGCGTCTCCTCGCCCTACGGGACGCTGTGCAGCGGGCTGCTCCGGGAGACGCGCACCTGCAATAACACGGCCACCTGCCCAGGTACGGGGGCACACAGGGGCACCGGGGTGGGGGGCTTCACTGCTGGCTGGGGATGCCCACCACAGGCTGGGCTCTGGGTGAGCACCCAAAGGGCTGAGCGGACGGTTGGCTGGGGAGAGCGGGGACGTGGGTTGATGGGGGGGTCTCTGGGGGTGGGGAGGCTCTCACCGGTGGTGGGGGGTGCTGGGGGTGGATGAGGGCGGCACTGTCGTGGAAGCAGGCGGTGCCCATCCCGCGCCGGGCTGCTCCAAGCCCCTGTCGACATCCCCGTCATCTCGCCTTCCCACTGTACCAGCTCCTGGGAAGCCGAAGGGGGCATCTGGAATGGGTGCCCCAGTGCCCCACCCCACCGCTCCCGCTGCCAGGGGTTTTTGCTTGGCAGCAGCTCGGCCGGTGGCCCCTCACCATCCTCCTTCCTGGCAAACTCAGGGCTTCCCCATGGGTGTCTCCGAGGCTTTGTGCTGGGGGAGAAGCAGGGGCTGGAGCCTGCGCCGGGGGGCTTGGGACCGAGCAGCTGCCCGGACCAGCGTGGTGGGGGGTCCCCACTCCTGCAGGGCAGGAGAGGGCTGAGCTTCCCCCTTCTTCAAGGCGGGTCGTGGCCAGGAGCGGGCAGGCAGGACACGGGGGATCCCACTGGGCCGGGTAGTGCCCCGTTTGTCCGTGGTGGCATCTGTGTGTCTCGTGTGGTGGCCACAGGCGGTGGCCAGGCTGCCCTGTCTGAGCCTGGGAGGCTTCAGGGGCTTTGCACCCCCAAAACACGGGGGTGCCCACTCTCCTCTGTACCGGGGAGTGCAGCCCCATCCCGGCACCGCCGGGACATGGCAGGTCGTGGACGAGCATCCTTGTGCGCTGTGTGGATCCCTGCTCCCTTCCTGGGTGAGCTGAGCTCCCAGGGGTGTGCCATGTCCGAGGGGCAGCCATGCCCAGCGTGTTGACGTGGGTTGGGGCTGCGTGTGGGTGTGGGGGGACGTGCGTCACCAGTGCCGAGACCCCAAAGGGAAGGCTGGAGCAGGGCAGGGAGTGGCAGCGGCATCTGCTCCGGGTCCGCAGGGTTTGGGCTCGGGCGTGTTGGCGGGACACCAAGGGGAACTGGGGACCATGCCTGGCTCTGCCATGGAGCCCTGGCCCAGGGCACGAGGGGTGTGCAGTGGCTGGGACCCCTCAGTGCCAGGAGGAGGCTGGAGCACTGTGCTGTGTTGCAGTTCCCGGCGCGTGGGAGGAGTGGTCCCCGTGGAGCCTGTGCTCGGTGACCTGCGGGCGAGGGGCCAGGACCAGGACGCGGCGGTGCGTGGCCCCGCGGCACGGAGGGAAAGGCTGCGAGGGCCCCGGGCTGCAGGCCAAGCCCTGCAGTATCGCGAGCTGCCCGGGTCAGTACCGCGCTCTCCCCCTGCTCCTCCTTCCCCCGGGAATGCCAGAGGCGGCACCGGCCAACAGCCAGGGCCATGCTCCCGGCACGGGGCTGCGGTGCCGCAAGAGATGGTGGCACCACCATGGGCACCCGAGACAGCCTGTGGGTGCTGTGACATGGGTGCACCCTCCTGTCCCCAGTGGAAACGCAGACGGAGACCCGGCTCCGTTGGCTGTGCTGGGGGGCTCGAGCCCCACCATGGGCAGGGGGACCAGCCTGGGCACCTCGGAGGAGCCGGCTCCTTCCCTCCCCATCCGCTGCGACTGACTGTCCCCCACAGTGCTGGCACCGCAGTGGCACGGGAGCGTCGTGGGGCACCGGGCGGTGGCTGGAGGTGGCAAAGGGGGTTGGCTGCGGGGTCCGTCTGTGCACAGGTGGCAGCGCCGTCTTCGTCCCTTCCTCCTGCCGTGGCGGCAGCCGTGGGGGTTTCAGCAGTGATGGCCAGGGATGCCACATCAGGGCTGGCATCCCCGCGTGCGGTGTAGCGAGGCTGGCGGCAGGAGGGCAGGTGGGAGCTGTGCACCCCTCTGCAGCCGCTCTGGCAAGGATGTGCCACTCCTGGCACGTGGCTTTTCCCACGGCTGCCCCACGGAGATGCTGCCGGAGCCATGAGAGCTCAGAGCCACTCCTTCCCCGCCTGCCCCGGCCATGGAGTGATGCCAGGGCTGGGGGGTTTGGCATGGAGCAGTGCTGGGGGCTCGCGGCGCTGGGTGTTGCGGTGCAGCGGGGCTGTCGGAGCCCCCGCTCGGGGTGCAGGAGCCAGTCCTGGTGACAGTCCCTGCCAGCTGGGGCAGGATTTGGCACTGACTGTTGAGGTTGGCACGGGAGGAGCCGGCACATCGTTAGGTTGGACCCGTTGCGCGGAGAGCCCGGCGTGGGTGTCGGGGAGCTGGCGCCGAGCGGCCGAGGGGCCGCCGGCCGGTGGGGGCTGACGCCGCTCTCGCTTGTCCCCGCAGTGGAAGGGCAGTGGCTGGAGTGGGGCGCCTGGAGCCGCTGCTCCGTCACCTGCGCCAACGGCACGCAGCAGCGGACGCGCAAGTGCAGCGTCTCGGCCCACGGCTGGGCCGAGTGCGGGGGGCCCACGCCGACGCCCGGGAGTGCTCCAACCCCACCTGTCCCAGTAAGGCCCCGCGCGCTGGAGGGGGAGCGGGAGGGGAGGCCACGCGCGCTGTCGGCACGGCACGGCACGGCGCGTCGGTGCGCGGCACGTCGGCACGTGGCTCAGCCGTGCGTCTGCCGTAAGGCCACTGCGGTGTCACCGCCGGTGACACGCGAGGATGCCGGCAGCCTCCTCCGCTGCGGATGCAGGCGCAGGGAGAGCGGGAGCCAAAGGGTGATGCCAGGGGTCAGCAGCCGCCTGCGTCGGTGCCGGTTGCTCCCTCCAGGCACATCTCAGCCGGAGGAGCCGTGGATTCATCCCGTGCCCTCGCCCCTGTGTCACGCTGCGGGGACCCGTCGGTGCCCGGTGGCTGCAGGTCCCGGCGTGCGTTGGGTGTGCAAGCACGTGCGAGCTCTCGTGTGTGCACGTGGGGTAGCTTGGGCTGGAGGCTGGGGGCACACCGGGCAGGGGGGGAGGTAGACCAAAGGATGGACCCCGTCCTCATCCTGTCCTTCGACGCCTCGGCATCGGTTGCAGGCGCAGAGGGAGGTGGGTGCCACATCACCGCGGCCACCGCGGCCACCGCGGCAGCCGGAGGGAGGGAGCGGCTCTGCCATTCGCCGAGGGTGCCCTCAGGCTGCTGGTGGCCAGGTGGCTGCACGGGAGTGCCAGTCTCTGAGTGAGATTTAAATTCTTGATCTGTGGATTTAATACCCGGCGAGGCTTTCGATTCATGGCACGGGGGGCGACCGCCGCTGGGGCCCATCAGCACTGTCTCCACGGGTGCCAAAGCAGGTGTCCCACGGTGTCCCTGTCCCTGCAGCCGACAGCAAGTGGGGCCCCTGGAACCACTGGAGCCTCTGCTCCAAGACCTGTGACACCGGCTGGCAGCGCCGCTTCCGCATGTGCGAGGGCACTGGCGTGCAGGGCTACCCCTGCGAGGGCACCGGCGAGGAGGTGAAGACCTGCAACGAGAAGAAGTGCCCAGGTACGGGGCATCCCACCGCCTCCCCCACCCCGGTGCCCATCACCCTGCGTCTGGGCTGCGTCTGACCCCCCTCTCGCCCCCCAGCCTACCACGAGATGTGCAAGGACGAGTATGTCATGCTGATGACCTGGAAGAAAACGGCTGCCGGGGAGATCATCTACAACAAATGTCCCCCCAATGCCACAGGTGAGGGGTGTGGGGCGGGCACTCCCAAACCCCCCATGCCCCGGAGCAGGGTAGGGGGTGGCAGGTGGCATCGGGGTTCCAAATGGTGCCTCCTGTCCTCGGTGTTGAACCCGATTTTTTGACACAGGGTCCGCCAGCCGCCGGTGCCTGCTGAGCCCCCACGGCGTCGCTTACTGGGGCGTCCCCAGCTTCGCCCGCTGCGTCTCCCACGAGTACCGATACTTGCATCTCTCAGTAGGTGCACGCTCTGGCGCAGCCCCCCTGCCCTCCCCCCCACATCACTGGGGGTCTGCCCCGTCCCCCTTGCCCCCCGCCATCCCCTCCAGGGCAGGGACACCCAGCAGCCGCCTTGCTTCACCGGCCGGCTGCTGCATGGGGAAACTGAGGCAAGGCTCACCAGGCAGGGGTGGGAAAGAGGACCCCATCCTCGAGCTGAAGTGGGATCCTGGTCCAAGCTGTGCTCCTGCATCCTTGGGAAATGGCTTTTGGGTTGGCAAGGACCCCCCAGAGCCTCGTGTCCCACTGCTGCCCTAATTACTGTCCCCCGTGCCCAGGCTCTAGGCACGGTGAGGGACCTGGGGACCCCAGGTGCTGCTGGGGATGGGTGCTGGTGGCCGAGTGACGCTGGTGGCCGAGTGACACTGGTGTCCCCCCCTGTACCAGCTGCGGGAGCACCTGGCCAAGGGGCAGAGGGTGCTGGCGGGCGAGGGCATGTCGCAGGTGGTGCGGAGCCTGCTCGAGCTCATGGCCCGCAAGACCTACTACAGCGGGGACCTGCTCTTCTCCGTGGAGATCCTGCGCAACGTCACCGACACCTTCAAGAGGGCCACCTACACCCCGTCCTCCGAGGATGTGCAGGTAGCGAGCGGGGGACGGCGAGGGACAGCCCCGGGGAGGTGGCAGCGGTCGGTCCTTGGACCCCAGCCCCGCTGAGCCCCGTCCCCGCAGCGCTTCTTCCAGGTGGTGAGCTACATGGTGGATGCGGAGAACCGGGACAAGTGGGAGGATGCCCAGCAGGTGAGTGGCACAGGGGTACGGGTGAGTGACCAGGATGGCCAGGATGTCCCCACCACGGGGATGCATCCCGGCGGCTGCGGAGCTGGTCCCTTGCCTGGCAGGTCTCGCCCGGCTCCGTGCACCTGATGAAGGTGGTGGAGGACTTCATCCATCTGGTGGGGGACGCGCTGAAGGCCTTCCAGAGCTCCCTCATCGTCACCGACAACCTGGGTGAGCGGCGGGACGCGCACGGGGCCGCGGTGGGCACGGGGAGCCCCCAGTGACGCCCGCTCTGCCCTGCCAGTGATCAGCATCCAGCGGGAGCCCGTCTCTGCTGTCTCCAGCGACATCAACTTCCCCATGAAGGGGCGCCGGGGCATGAAGGATTGGGCCCGCAGCTCCGAGGACAAGCTCTTCATCCCCAGGGAGGTGCTCAGCCTCGCCTCCGCCGGTGAGGCACGGCCGGGGCCGCGGCAGCCGGCACGCTCAGCGTGCGCGTGTGCGCCTGGGGCTGTGCACACGTGTGAGCGTGCACATCTGGGAGTGTGCATGTGTGTGCGTGTGCTTGTGTGAGTGCACATCTGGCGGTGTGCACACGGAGCGTGCACGTGGTGTGGGTCGCGTTCACACACGTGTGTGAGCGTGCGTATCTGGGAATGTGCATGCGTGTGCATGTGAACACGTGTGAGCTTGCATGTCCGGGGCTGCACGTGTGTGAGTGCACACATCTGGGAGTACAGGTGTGTGAGGGTGCACATCTGGGGCTGCATGTGTGTGAGTGTGCACATCTGGGGGTGCACGTTTGTGAGTGTGCACATCTGGGAGTACAGGTGTGTGAGGGTGCACATCTGGGGGTGCATGTGTGTGAGTGTGCACATCTGGGGGTGCACATTTGTGAGTGTGCACATCTGGGAGTACAGGCATGTGAGTGTGCACATCTGGGGGTGCGCATGTGTGAGTGCACATCTGGGAGTACAGATGTGTGAGTGCACATCTGGGGGTGCACGTTTGTGAGTGTGCACATCTGGGAGTACAGGCGTGTGAGGGTGCACATCTGGGGGTGCATGTGTGTGAGTGTGCACATCTGAGGGTGCACGTGCATGAGCACACAGGCAGCCTCCTGCCAGCCCACGTGCCTGCCTGTGTCCATGTGTGCCTGTGTCTGCGTGTTCCGTGCCGGCGGTGTGGCAGGGGCACGTGTCCCCTCACGCGTGTCAGGGGCGGGCGCGGGGGCTCACACGTGTGCGTGTGTGCTCGCTGAGCCCACGCGTGTGCCGGGCGCTGGCTCACGGCCCCTCTCCCTTCCCCTCTCTCCGCAGAATCGGATGAGTCGTCCCACTTCGTCATCGGGGCCGTGCTGTACCGCACGCTGGGCCTGATCCTGCCCCCACCCAGGTGAGTGGGGCTGCCCGCCGGCCCCCGCGCCGCGTGCCCATCCCTGTGACAGCCGGTGCCCCTCCCCACAGGACCCCCCTGGCTGTCACCTCCAAGGTGCTGATGGTGACGGTGCGCCCGCCGACCAAGCCCGCGGAGCCCCTCGTCCTGGTGGAGCTCTCCCACATCATCAACGTGAGTGTCCCTCTCCCGTCCCATCACCGTGTCACCTCCTGGTCCCATGTGGGTCCCACCAGCCCATTCACCACCTGGCGCTGAGAGCTGGGCCAGGACCAGCAGCTCCCAGCCGGTGGCCACAAGTACTTGGCTCCGTGCCCACAGTGGGGACGTGCCAGCACTGGGGGAGCTGGGCAGGTCCCACGGGCCAAATACCCTCGTGGGGGTGGGAGCAGGGCAGGGGGGCAAAGCACTGACCCGTCCTTCCATCCCTCTGTCCGCAGGGCACATCCCACCCGCAGTGCGTCACCTGGGACTACTCGAGGACGTGAGTGAAGGGACCAGGACAGGGACACCCTGGCTGTGCCCGTGCCAGCAGCAGTGCCGGGTGATGGGGCTGGGTGTCCCAGCACCTCGTCAGTGCCCGGGGGAGGTGGCGGGAGGGACAGGGAATGGGGCCGGTCCCTCGCTGTGGCCAAGTGCCTCTGGCTGTGGGTGAGCGGTGGTGCCACGGGATCGATGTGGCTCTGCGAGACGGATGCCACCAGCGTGCCAGACGCAATTCTTTAGCCCCCGAGTCCAGTGCCCTGGCAGGAGGGCGTGGTGGGCGGGTGGCAGTGCTGGGCCCCCCCACCCAGGTGCCCGTGGGTGCTCTGCACCTCGGGGTCACTGGTTGCAGTATAGCTCCGGTGCTGATGGGAAGGCGTGTGGTTGTGATGAGTGTGGCAGGTCTCAGCCCGGTCTGAGGGAGCTATGGCCCCAGTTGGCCCACAGTTCCCAGTTTCCCTGCCATGCTGCCTCGGCCCCCTCCATCCCCCCCACCCCTCCTCCCACACCTGGCCCCCTCCCTCTGTGGTCTGACCCCTCCTCCAAACCTGTGCGGGATGATTAAAAATCAAGCCTTCGTGTTTCACGGTCCCCAGAGGGATCAGCACCGGGGTGGGTGTGGGCAGCTGGGGCATGGATGGCTTCACCCCCGCGATGGGCTCAGATTATCCTGTCCCCTGGCAGTGACCCCCCCGCACCCTGTCTGCCTCCCCCCAGGCAGGGACCAGCAAAGGGTTAACTTGGAGAGGGTGAGGGGCTGCTGCGGGTGTGTTTGATCATTTCAAATTGCTCTGGTCCCATTAATCAGGGATGCTGGCTTGGGAAACTGGGACACGGAGAGCTGCCAAACCCTGGAGACCCTCCCAGCGCACACCAAATGCCAGTGCCGCCAGCTCGCCACCTTCGCCGTCCTCGCCCAGCTGCCCAGAGACCTGGTAGGGGACAGGACAGGGACAGGGACGAGCCCGCTGGGATCCCGGGGCATGGATGGGGGGGCGATCCCTGGGCTGCGGAGCTGGCCCAGGTGGGAGTCCTGGGGGAGGATGGGGATGGGCAGGGGCTGCATTGCCTACGGGCACCCCACAGGGTGGGGAGGGCACTGGGGGGATGAGGGGGGTGTCTCCCAACACCCAAGGGGAGGGCTCCTGGCACCCCGAGGGTGGACTTGGGCGGGCAGGGGGCTGCCATGGTCCATAGGGCTCGATACGGGGCATTGCTGTGCGCGAGGAGGGGAGGGGGTGGCCCCAGCCCCAGGCAGCCCCCCACCCCATTGCTATTCCACCCGCGTCCCCTGTTGGCATGGAGATGGGCACGGGTCCCCGGGAAGGCGCCTTGGCTACGCTGCTGCCGCCACCAACCCCCTCTGGCACCCGGGGGTCCCCAACCAGGGTGGGTGGAGGGGCCCAGTGGGGGCAAGAGGCTGGCAGGGAGCAGCCATGGGGGGTTCCGGGCTCAGCCGCTCCCCCCTCGCTCCCCACCAGGCCATGGACCCCTCGGGCACCCCGTCCGTGCCACTCATGATCGGCTGCGCCGTCTCCTGCATGGCCCTGCTGACCCTGCTGGTGATCTACGCTGCCTTCTGGAGGTGACCTGGGCACAGCTGGCACCTGGGGGGGCTCCTGGGGTGCGAGAATGTGTGTGGAGGGGGTGGCGAAGGGGGGCACAGCGCGAGCGAATGTTTAGCATCAATGGAATTAAATGCAACGTGGGGGGAAGAGAATAATCCGGTGGCAGCCGGGGTGGGAGAGGTGCCCGAGCTGCCTGGCACTGCTCCGGTTCAGGAGGTGGGACACCGGCAGCACGCAGGGGGCCGTGGGACAGGGATGGGACAGGCTGGCACCCCAGCCCCACGCTGCTCCCCCCCGCAGGTTCATCAAGTCGGAGCGCTCCATCATCCTGCTCAACTTCTGCGTCTCCATCCTCGCCTCCAACATCCTCATCCTCGTGGGCCAGTCCCAGATGCTCAGCAAGGTGGGTGCCACCACTGTACCCCCATGGCAGGGTTCCCGGGCAGGCGTGGGGGCTGCGGTGGGGTCCCAGCCCTCTGTCCCCTACCAGTCACCTCCTCCCCGCTGGCTCCCAGCAGCAGATTGGATTTGGATTAACTCGATTTTGAGATTAAATCCTTTGAGCCGGTGGCTTTGACACAAACCTTGCCCGGGTGTGGGGTTTTAACCGCTGCAGTGCCAAGCATGTGGCCGCCGCAGTGCCACGATGCCACCGATGCCACCGCCGTGACATGCCCGCATCCCCGCAGGGCGTGTGCACCATGACAGCCGCCTTCCTCCACTTCTTCTTCCTCTCGTCCTTCTGCTGGGTGCTGACGGAAGCCTGGCAGTCCTACCTGGCGGTGATCGGCCGGATCCGGACACGCCTGGTCAGGAAGCGCTTCCTGTGCTTGGGATGGGGTAAGAGCCTGGCAGGGCTGGTCCTGGGATAGGGTGGAGGGGAGGCACCGGGCACACCTTCCTGGTACCCCCCAGGGTTATCAGAAGGGAAAACTGAGGCACAATGGAGAAAAGCAGACCCAGGTGTCTTGGTCCCTTCGACGTGGCAGCCTCTGACCTGCCAGACCATTGGGGAGCTGCCAGAAGGGCCCCCCATCCCTGTCCCTGGCACAGGGGTGATGCTGGGGTGGGGGGAAGCGATGCCACCCCTCTGCAGCTCCAGCCTCGTCTCCCCTCTCCAGGGTTGCCAGCCCTCGTGGTCGCAGTCTCTGTCGGCTTCACGCGGACCAAAGGCTACGGGACGGCGAGCTAGTACGTGGGGACGGGGAGGAGGGGACACAGGGCTGGGCACGGGCACCGCGCCAGGCTGGGAGCAGGGGACGGGGACAGGGGATGTCCCTCTCCATCGGGCCCTGATGTGCCATGGTCCCCTGCAGCTGCTGGCTCTCACTGGAGGGCGGTTTGCTCTACGCCTTCGTGGGACCCGCTGCTGTCATTGTGCTGGTGAGCTGACCCCGAGCCTCGGATCCCCAAAACCCACCCCGGCACATGGCAGCTCCTGCCAGCCCCGGCTGGTGGAGGGCTCCGTGCCCAGCGCTAACCCTGGTGCCGCTCTCGCCCAAGGTTAACATGCTGGTCGGCATCATCGTGTTCAACAAGCTCATGTCCCGCGATGGCATTTCAGATAAGTCCAAAAAGCAGCGAGCTGGGTAAGTGCCCTGTGCTCCACGGGGCTCTCCCTGGGGCTGGTGGGGAGCACCCTGCCCTGCCACACCGTGGGCACGGCACGGCATCTCCTCCGGGAGTGGGCTGAGGACGGGGCAGACTTCATCTCATCAGTGGGCAGCGGGAGCCAAGCCTGGGGCAGCCACAGCCCCTTGTTGGGGGCTGAGGGGGGGGGCAGACCCCCACACCTTCCCACAGGGAAGGGGGAGCCGCTCTCTGCGGACCCCCCTCCCTGCTGCCAGTGGAGGGGGCTGAGCCCTGACCCCCCCATCCCCCTGCCGCTTGGCCACCCCTGCTCGTCATTAACAACTGCTGCCGCCCTCGACTAACCCGGCGCTCTCTCTCTCTTTTTCCTTCTCTTCTCCTTCTCCCATTTGCTTTTTGCCTGTGTCCGTCCATCCATCCATCTGTCCGTCCATCTGTCCGTCCCCCGCCCCCATCCCTGCCATCCTGCTCTCCCACCGCCTCGCTCCCCCCACCTCCATCCCCGCGTGGCCCGGTTCTGGCCGCGGGGCGCCGGGGGGGTGGTGGGCACGTAGCTCCGAGCCCCCCCCCCTGCGGCAGCCTGCTGCTGAAATGCACCAAGTGCGGCGTGGTGTCCAGCGCGGCCATGACCTCCGCCACCGCCAGCAGTGCCATGTTAGTGCCCGCCACGCGCCCGCTTCGCCCCCCGCCCCGAGCACAGCCTTGAACCCCAGGGAGATGGGGGGGGTGGGCTCCGGACATCACCCCGGGGGCGGTCGGGCTCTGGGTTGGGGGGGTCCCATGGGCAGGGCGAAGGCTGTGTGCTCGAGGCGGCCCCGGGCGCGGGGTGCGCGTGCCCCACCGTGGCCATCATGTCTGCATGGCTTCCCGCAGGTCACGTCATCGCTGGGGTAGGGGCACGGGGGGGCTCAGCTCCTCTTCCCCGGGGCGGCTTGGGAGCAGGGAGGGCACGAGGGGCACCACACCGTGGGGCTCAGGCCAGCGCTGGCCTCGGGGGTGTCCCTGGGACCCTCTTCCTGGTGCGTGAGCCCCCACGGGTGCTGGCTGGGACGTGTCCAGAGGGCTGGGGCCCCGCTCAGCCACGGTCCCTGCTCCCTGGGGGGTCAGTTACGATAGAAGCAGCCCCAAAATTCTCTGCTGAAAAAGAAAGAAATCCCCTTTCTGCTCTCATTGTGGCTGTGGGAGGGTGACAGTGGCTCTGTGTTCCCCCTGGCACCCTCACTGCTGCCTGCGTGGGGACAGGGACACTCCTGGCACTGCCCGGGCTGGCTCAGCAATGCTGCTGGCTCAGCCTGGGGGTCAGAAGGAGCCCACAGACCCCCTCGCCCTAAAGCAGTGCCCCAAGCACCCAGCCAGTGCTGGCTTGGGGATGCCAAGGAAGAGGGGACAGTGAGGGGCCCAGCAGGGCGCAGGGCATCGGCGCTGGGGTCTCCGTGCCATGCTGTGCACACGGGGCCAGCCCCGACCACGCTTGTGGGGCAGGGGGCAATGCTCAGGGGGCTGTTGCAGGGCGGCCCTGGCACGGTGGGCTCACCCTGGCCCCTCTCTCCCTGCGCCAGGGCATCGCTGTGGAGCTCCTGCGTGGTCCTGCCTCTGCTGGCGCTGACCTGGATGTCGGCCGTGCTCGCCATGACCGACCGGCGCTCCATCCTCTTCCAGGTCCTCTTCGCCGTCTTCAACTCCGTCCAGGGCTTCGTCATCATCACCGTACACGGGTTCCTGCGCCGAGAGGTGGGGTGACCCCGGAGGGGGTGCCCTGGGTGGGAGGGACCCTTGGCCACGGGGCCGTGACCGGCTCTGTCCCCGCAGGTCCAGGACGTGGTGAAGTGTCAGATGGGGGGGTGCAGGAGCGAGGAGAATGAAAACTCGCCCGACTCCTGCAAGAACGGGCAGGTGCAGATCCTGGTGAGTGCAGGAGTGCTGGTGCGGACTGGGAAGGAGTGTCCCCCCCACCCCAAACCCCGCTGCTCCCCGTGCTGGCCAAGATGCATTCATTTCCCTCTCTCTCTCCCTCTCTCTCTCTCTCCTCTCTCTCTTTTTTCCCTCTTTCTGTATTTTTATAGACAGATTTGAAAAGGACGTTGACCTGGCGTGTCAGACAGGTGAGGTCTCCTCTGTGCCAGGGATGTTACTGTGCCATGCTGGGGAGGGACGGGCAGTGTGTGCCGGGTTGGGTGCGATGCCACGGCACAGGGGGTCAATCCAGCCTCCCTGCCCTCCCGTGGGACCCCTGGCACCGGCCCTGACCCTGTTCCCTGCCCACAGTGCTGTTCAAGGAGGTGAACACCTGCAACCCCGCCACCATCACGGGCACCTTGTCCCGCATCTCCCTGGACGGAGACGAAGACCCAAGCTCAACACCACCTCGGAAGGTGGCCTGGGCTTCTCCAGCCTGCCAGGGAACATCCCTCCCGCCAGCATCCTGGTCCAGGTCCCCAAGATGACGCCCAACGTGGTGGCTGGCTTGAGCGAGCTGGGTGACCCGCCGGCGCAGCCGCTCAGCCTGGACGCGCCGGGTCCCGTCTACCTGTGCACGGAGAGCAGCCTGCGGCCCCTGGAGTACGGCTGGCTGCGGGCCCCCGAGCCCCCCCGGGAGAGCGACTACATGGTGCTGCCGCGCCGGACCGGCAGCCTCAAGCCCTTCACGCGGGAGGAGGGCACCCGCGGTCCCAGCGGCGATGAGGGGGTGCCCAGTGGGACAGGGCGCCCGACGGCCGAGGGGGATGCCTACCCCAGCTTCGTGGCAGTGGACCACGTCAACGTGAACTTGAACCAGCCCTACGGGACAGTGAAGACCCCCTACAGCCTCCAGTTCAAGCAGCACCCCAGCGTGCGGCAGATCCTGGCCTCGGAGCTGTCGGAGCGCAGCCGCACCATGCCCCGCACCGTCCCTGGCTCTGCCATGAAAGTGGGGTCCCTGGAGGTGAGCGGGGGGCTGGTGTACAAGCGTGCCCGTGGGCACATGCGTGGAGAGGGAGGTGTGTGGGAGGGGGGTTGGGTGAGCGTGCAAGAGCATGCGTGAGCGTGTGCACACGTGCAGGGCTGCACGAGTCGCCCTGTGCTCAGTGTCCCACCCTTTGCTTGGGGCCACCTTCTCCCCGTGCCACGGCAGATACCTGCTTGTCCCCCAGCCCCGTGTCTCCATCCGAGCTCTGCCCACCTGCAAGTGCCATGGCTTGGGGCTGGCATGAGCTCCCCCCATGTCCCGGACCTGCAAAGACCTTTCTCTTTTCTTCTCCATCTCTTCCCCCTGCTCCTGGCCCTGCGTGTCTCCTGCCAGAGGAAGCGGTTGCGATATTCCGATCTGGACTTCGAGGTAAGCCCCACCATGGCAGCGAGCATCACCGGTGCCCACCATGGGGTCGGGTGCCATGTGGGGACTGAACCACTTTGTCCCCAGCTCCCTCTGGCTTGCAAAGCAGCAGCCGAGCTCGGAGGAGTTTTATACCGGGCAGTAACGAGCGTTGGCTCTTGATTAAATTGCCAGCACCGAGCAGGGTGCTGCAGCGAGCTCTGTGGCTCGTCTGGGTGCCGCTGGGAAGGCAGGGGGTGAGCGGGCGGGAGGGGGATGGGGATGGGAGGGGGGGGGCGTGCCGCAGGGCATGGGGCTGTGCCGGATGCCGACGGCCACGGGCTCTGCTCTCGCCCCGCAGAAGGTGATGCACACGCGGAAGCGCCACTCCGAGCTCTACCACGAGCTCAACCAGAAGTTTCACACGCTGGACCGGTACCGGGCCCCGGCTGCCGGCTCCTCCAAGGTGAGGTCCTGGGGGCCCCATCCTGCCCAGTCCCCACACCCCTCACCTCCCCTTGGATGGACCCGGGCATCCCGGGGAGGACGGGAGAGATGGAGCATCCCCGGGAGAATGCTGCGGCTGAGCGCTGTCGTTATTTCCGCAGCGAGGAAAAGCGGTGGAGCGTCTCGTCGGGCGGCGGGGAGAAGAGCGTGACCAGCGTAAGTGCCTCAGCACCCCTGGGGACTGATCCATCCCATCTCAGATGGGGCCGGAGGGCTCCAGGCCCCTCTAGAGCTGGGTGGAGGTGGGCGGCTCTGCTCTGGGGCTGGGTGCCAGCTGGATGGAGCCATGCATCACCACGTGCCCCGGCCGCCTGCCGCAGCTCCCTTTCACCCTGCAGGATGCGGCCGGCCCCGGGGAGCAGCAGTCACAGGCACCGGCTGCGCCGCCGAAGCCGTGGAGCACGTTCAAGGCGATGACGCTGGGCGCTCTGCCCAGCGCCCAGCGGGACCGGCTGGAGCTGCGCTGTGCGGACTGGGAGCGCCCCTGCGCCGGCCTGGATGCGGCCGATGGTGACTTCCAGACAGAGGTGTGAGCCCCGCGCCCGCCGCTGCCACCTTCGCTGCGGGGCAGGACGAGCCAAGACGTTGGGTTTGCTCCGTCCTTCTCGGTGGCCGGGGCCGGGGGGTCCCTGCGTGGCCGGAGCCGTCCCTGCCGGAGGGACCGCGCTCCCCCCCCAGCCGCAGCCGCCTCCTGCCCATCCTTGCGCGGTTTCTCCTCCCCGCTGCCCTCCGGATGCGGGTGCGGAGGGGACACGCGCACCCCCCCACGCTCACCCACCGATCACGCCTGCACCCCCCGGGGCAGGAGCGGCCGTCGAGGCCATCGGATCTTCGTTCTTTTCTACTGGGATGTTTCTTCACGCAGTGCACCGTGTGCACGCGAGCGGCCGGGCTGCCCTCGCCCCCCCCCACCCCGGGGTCGCCCCCTCCCAGCCCTCCCCACCGTCCCCACCCCACGGGGCAGGTGCTGTCGTTGTTGGAAATAAAAGTTCACTCTCTGTGGTGCCGTGGGGCTGCGGCCGCCGCCTCGTGCTTCATGTCGGGGGTCCGGATGGGGACCGGGGGGTGGCTGTCACCCAGTGGGGACCTCTGGTCTGTCCGCTCCCCCCATGCCCCCTCCCCGCTTGGGCTTTGCCCCTGCCCAGAGCCCGCAGGATCTGCTGGACGGGGCCGTGCCCACACCCACGCACTGCCTTGCAAATGAGCATCTTATCACAGGAGCCGAGAGCAGTAAATTACACGGTAATTAATCTATGAGCAAATTAGTAACTTCGGCGGCAATTACCACGCGATCCGCAGAGGCACGGTACGTGGGGCACCCACGACGTTCCCGCAGGGATGAAGCTGGTGGAAGCCATGAGGCCAGCAGCGATCCCCAACTCCTGGGGGATGCTGGCACCATCGAGTCTCTCCAGGCGAAGGATGCTGCCTGGTTGGACAAGTGGCCTCCAAGGTGCTGGTTTTCTGCTCAGCACTCTGCGAGCCCCCCTGGGTGCTGGGGGTCGGGGGCACTGCTGGACCCACCGCTCCGGCAGCCGCGGTTTCCCCTGCCACGGCATCAATTAGTCCTCGCCAGCGCAGACCTGGGGCCACGGAGACACGATTGTGAGACGAGGTGTGAAATTAGGCGGGCGAAGGGGCACCGTCATGAACCGAACCTGCCCCCGGAGCGCACGGAGCTGCCAGCGCCCGCGATGACTCAATCAGCGCCCAGGGCCGGGCACCGGGTGAGCATCCTTGCGGAGAGGGGTGGTCCCTTGCCAGGGATGAGCCGTGCCTGTGGGAGAGGGGACCCCCATGGGAGGCAAAAAGGGGTGCAGGAAGGTCCTGGGCCTGGGTGCTGCAGGATGGGACCAGGAATTTGAGGGTGCTGGATTTGGTGGGGGGGTGACAAGGCTGAGCTGAGGGAGGGCCACCGGTGCGGTGTGGTGATACCCCCTCCCTGCTCCCACCACTCTGCCCCTACCTGGCAGTGCCAGCCCTGCAATTTCCCACTGGCTCCCCCAGTTTCCCGGTGTCTCACCAGAAGTTCACTGGTTCCCACTGGTGTGGAGCCCGCAACGGAGCAGTGCCGCAAGGACGGGACTGGAGATGCTGCTCCCAGCCCCAATGCAGCTGTGCTGGGGCACCAGGGCAGGATGCGGCCCCCAGAGTGGGAGGTCTCTCCCTGGCCCCCCAGGCAGTCCAGTTAAGGCTGAAGTGCTAATTGCATGACCCAGTTCATCTCAGCACTGCCCAGTTCAGGTTTGGGGTGCGGGAAGAAGCGGGCTGGGGGCTGCAGCACAGCAATGGGAGTGGCAAAGGGGCAATGGCCCTTGGAGGAGGCGAGGGAAGGGGGCAAAGTCTTTCCCCCCCCCCATTAGAACCTCCTCAAACAAAGTAGAAAGGGGAGATGGGGGTCCCGGGCCCAGCACAGTCACCTCCTGTCCCCAGGTTTGCCAGCACTGGGCTGGTGTCAGTTCCAGTTGTGCAACAGATGCTGGAGCCATGACCCAGGGAAGGGGCCAGGGCTGAGGGTGGGGGGCTTTGGCTGCCCATGCCAGGGAACAGGGATGCAGGAGAGGGGCTGTGGTGGGGCTCTGCTGTGACTCCTCGGCCCCATAGAGGGTATGGGGCAGAAGGCTGGCAGTGCTCTGGGGGTGATGCTGTGGGTCAGGGGCACCGGCCCCTCCCCGGGGGTGCTCGCCCTCCACCTTGGCCTGACTCTAACAAACTCTAACATTAATTTTGCTAATAACAGCAGCCATGTCCTCTCTCTCCAGTTGCTGGGAGCCGCCGCGCACTGGGATTCCCCCACCCCACACTTTGGGGGACCCGGGGCCGACTCCAGCTCCCCTCCTCTTCCTCCCAGCCAAACGCAGCCGCGAGAGGCAGCGTCAGGGTTTCCTGGGGCATCTGTTGGCAATTAGCAGCTTTTATTACTCATGGAGACGCCATATGCGGCGAGGGAACGGAGCCCGGGTGAGAGGCGCAGGCTCACGGCGCGCTCCGGCAAAGGGGGACGGGGGGGCAGCCCCCAGTCCTGCGGTGGGCAGAGGGTGTGCGGGTCCGAGCAGCTGTGCAGGGGGGTTCGAACAGGTCAGAAAGCTCTGGAGGCGTTTTCCATCTGCAGCTTCCATCTGAGCCAAGCCACCCCCATCTCCGGCGCCAAAAATGTTCGGTTTGGGGAGGCGGAAATGATGGAGAAACCGCTCTGAGGCTGCGCAGCCCACGGCGGCGGGGGGACGGCGAGCTCCTCCGCTCGGCTCCCTGGCCACTTCTCCCTTTGCCCTTTGGCGAAGTATTTCCTCCAAAAGAGGCAAAACTGTTGTTTTAACGCTGCGGAAACAAACGGGCCCCGTCAAGCAGGAAAGAATCCCCGCAGGCTCTTTCCTTCCCGGCAAACGCTGGAATTGGGGAGGTTCGTGTCCAAATCGGTGCAGAAATAAATGCTGAACCACTGAAATCCTCGCCACAGGAATTCCCTCCCGCTGCTGCCCGGGCCAGCGTGCCGGCAGCCGCCGGCGAGCTGCAGGGTCCAGCCAGCGTTACCCCAGCCCTCGCCCCCCAGCAATGGGGTGTCTGGGGGGGCCGTGCTGGCAGCGCCGGGGCTGAGCTTGGCACGGGAGGCGGGGAGCCCCGCGGTAATCCAACTGCTGCAGCCGCCGCGTGACGCCCAGAGTCGGAGGCAAATCGTCTCCAGCCCGAAAATTGCCGGGTTCTGCTCCGGCTCGTGTTTCTTGGCAGCTGGTGCGGCTGTTTCTTGGAAGCGCGACTTGCCTCCGCTTTTTCCGTGGCGGGTCGGTGGGCTGGGGCTGCAGGATCCTGTTTTCCATCCCCCAGCTCGGCATCGCTCCAGGGGATCCTGACAGGGGTTGGAAACAAACTGCTCCCCGCTTTGCAGAGTGTTATGGGGGCAGGATCTGGCCTCCTTCCCCCACAGACACCGATCCGGTGTGCCAGCACAGCAAGGGGAAGCAGGAGTTGCATGGAGCAGAGGTTTCCACGCCATGGACATCCCCGTCTTCCCAGGGCCAGCGGGGTCCCTTCATGCCATTGGATTGGGGACAACCTACCTGGGGGAGCACCCTAAATGAGGGAAACTGAGGCACTGGAAGAGCAGTAGGAGGGAGGTGCAATCCCCCCAAAGCAGCTCACAGCCGAATTTGTGGGCCCTGGGAGCTGCTGGCCGTGCTGGTGTTAGCGAGGGGCTGCCCTTGGTCCCTGCTCTGCTGTGGGGTGGGCTGGGGCCAGGCTGGGCTGTGGGGCCGTGCCCAGTGCTGGGGGTGAGGGCAGGTCCCACCTGCCCCAGCTCACCCCACCCACGAGATGCACAAACCCCACTCGTCCTCGTGTGTGGGCTTCGTTGCTGCTGAGTGGCCACAGACAAAGAGCAGCGCAGGGCGAATAATTGTCCAATAAACAGGAATTATAAAAGTTTCATTATATTTCATACCCACTTGCTTTAATTACCCTTAATTACTGCAGAAGGCAACTTGCAGGAGCATTGAGTGCTGTGCCTCCACATCTCGGAGCTGTCGGCTGAATAAATGGCAGAGTCGAGCCGCTCTTCAAACGCCGCGTCGCTTGGTTTGCCCGCGACAGCCTATTTACCGCGGGCTGAATAAATATCAGTTGTTAATTAGAGCACGTTGATTGAGATGCATGCGTCCCTAACACACATTTGTAAAGCTTCAGTGTAAATAGATTCATCGCAATTTGGGAGGAAAGCGGCTGAGCAGGGACCCGGTGGTGCTGTGGTCTGCTGGGCATCCCTCGGAGAGGGCACGCAGGGATGGGGACCCAGGGACACCCGCGGCTGCTTTGCATCCCCCAGACCCAAATACGCGTGGGTCTGCGGCTGCTCTGGGTGGGCCCGCTCCCTGCCTGCTGCCTGCCTGCAGGGGCTCAGGATGGCCCAGCTTGTGTGGGAGGAGGATGCTGGAGTGAAGCTGGGCAGCCAGGCCCGGGGGGCAGCAGGGCAGCTTTTGGGGTTGGCAGATCTCTGCGGCGCGGAGGCAGCGTGAGCCAGGATGGGTGCCAGATCCCTCCAGGGCTTGGTGGGGCTGGCACGGCCCTGGAGCTGCTGGAGAGGCTGGTTCAGCTCTAGAAAATCAGGAGCTCTGCTGCCGGGGGCGAACAGGGAGCCCTGCCAGGCACGGACAGCGGTGCCGCCACTGCCAGGGCTCTGACCCCGGGCACCTCCTCCTGGGCCGGACTGTCCCCGAGCCACGAGGCACTGGGGACGGTACAACAGCTCCGTGGCACGGTGGGCTCTGGCTGTCCCGATGCCGCGGGGTCTGCCTGGGCAGGTGCCAGTACAGGAGCATCCCCGGAGGGGGACACTTTCCTCCCCGCAGTGACAACCGTTCTGGCGAGCGATGCCGTCACCGGTGCCAGCACCTGAGTCCCCTCTGCTTCCTGGGAGGAGGAAGAGCCGCTCCATCGGGATGGCAGCCAGGGCATGGGGGTCACCCCCATCCCGGGGATCGGGGCGCCCCGCTCGCCCCCCTCAAAGGGTCCCCGCCTCCGGTTGGGGGCAGGGGGAAGGATGCTGCCGGAGGAGTTGCCAGGGGCGTGGGAGGAGGAGGAGGGCGGGAAGGCGAAGGCGGGCGGCGGGTCGAGGGCCCCCCACTCCGAGTTGGGGAGGCGGAGGGCGGGCAGCCGCCGGGGGGCGGCTCGGGCCCCCCCGGAGGGAGGCGGGGAAGGCGGCGGGGGCGGCGCGGCGGAACTCCCGGTGTCCCGCCGCGCTCCCACCGTCCCGGACCGGCCGGACCCGCGGCGCCGCCCGTTCCCTCCCCGCCAGCCGCGGGCACTGCCGAGCGCCGCACAGGTGAGCCCCGGGCACCCCCCGGGCACCCCCCCGCTGCCGGTCCCGGGCACGGGGAGCGGGGCAGAGCCCGGTCCCGCCGCCGGGCGGGCGGGGAACGGGGGATTCCCTGTAATTAATCGTAATGAATCACCGCCCCGGGGCGGGCGGGTCCGGGAGGACGTCCCGGAGCCGTGGGGACCCGCCGGTGCGGAGGGTGCGGGGGTAGGAAAGGCGGGGAGCAGCCGTGGGGGGCTTGGGGAGGGGGGGTGGGTGCAGGGGGGGAGCGGGAGTGGGTGCAGGGGGTGCCGGGCCAGGGGAGCTCGGAGGGAGCAGCGGGGAGCCGGGGGGGGGGCAGGGGTTGTGGGGGAGGTGCCGGGCAGCGGAGCTGGGGTGCAGAGCTGGGGGTGCGGGAGAGCCGAGGGCGGGCAGGGCAGAGGCAGGGCGGCCGGTACGAGGGTCCCTGTCCGCTGTGCCGGGGCACGGAGGCTCGGGGATGCGCGTCCCGCTCTCGCTGTCCCAGCGCCCGGTTCCCGCTGCCGGAGCCCTGCCTTGATTCGTGGCAGGAAGCGGGCAGGGGGGAGGCCAGGTCGGGGTGACCTGCAGGGCCTCGGGCCACCCCAGGGGACACGCACGGGACCAGGAGACAAAACAGGAGGGAGCGAGACCTTCCCGGGGCGGGGAGGGGGTGTCTGCGCAGGAGGCACCCGCTTCTGCTCCCGGTTCTGCTCTGGGGCATCCGTGTTTCCGGATGTTTGGAGTAAATCTGGATGCTGGGGTTGACTGAACCCGTGAACGCCGGGGTGCTGGGGCTTGGGCTGGCTGCGGAGCAGATGGGGCATCCAGCAGTGGACGAGGGCCACAATGACCCCCAAAACCTGCCCGAGCCATGGCCGAGCGGGTCAGCATCAACTCCATGCCGGTGGCTTTGCTGACAATGTCCCAGCGCGGGTGAGCTTGTGGGGCACGGGCCGGTGCCCACCGCGTGCTTGTCCTGCTGCTGCCTGATCTCTCCCTTGCAGGCAGCTGGGCTGGCCCCGAGCCGCTGCCGTGGGCACCATGAGGGGTCTCTGGGCCCTCGCACTCGCGGGGCTCATCAGTGCCTGCGAAGGGAAGGAGCTGCCGCCAGCAGAAGGTAAGGGGCACCAGGAGCGAGGGCTCGGGGTCTGCACGGGAGCGACCCCCTCCTTGCCTGTCTCTGGGGAGAGAAGGGGAAGGCTTGGTCAGACCCAGAGGTCGCAGGGCAGAGGTGGCCAGGGGACGCCGTGAGCCGTGCCAGGTCCCCACATGCCAGGACTGCACGCAGGGACAAGCTGGCAGCCAGAGCGGTGGCTGTGGACATCGGCTCCCTGCTGAGTGCCGGCCAGCCGGGCTGTGGGCTTTGCTCAGCATCCCGTGCGGGCAGGGGGCCAGGGAGGGCCGAGCGAGCCCAGCTGCGGGGAGCCAGCCCGGGGACACCCTGCCATCGCCCCCGCAGCAGCTGAGCGCCAGGGACACCCCGCAGCCCAGGCCACGTTTATGGAAGGAGCGGGCTTGGCCACACTCCGGCCACGCGGTGCTTGCTGCCAGCTGGCGGCAAAGGCAGCGCCGGCCGGTCCGGCAGCGCGTGCCGGAGCTGGGTCCAGACGGGAGCGAGCAGGGGCTGCTCTGTAGGTGAGCCAGGACCGCTGGAGGAAGCGGTGAGGATGCACAGAGCTCCCAAGGGAGTTTTGGCTTCCGGCTGCGAGGTGAGAAGAGTTTGGCCATGGCGTGAGGCAACGGTGGAGGGCTTGGGGCTGTCCCCATGCAGCCAGGGACAGAGAGATGATGGATGAGCCCATGGGGGGTCTCTGCCGAGGCATCCCTGGCTGTGGGGCTGCTGTGTGGGTCCCGGCTCCGGGTGAGCTCAAGGCGGATGGCGGGGAGGAGCCGCTGGCAGCGAAGCCATGGTTTCATCAGTCTTCATGTGAGGGTGGAGCAGTGGCTCGTCCTGGGGGGGCCTGGAGGTTGCCCAGCTTTGCCCATGCGAGGAAACCCACGGCCGGCACTGGCACCCACTGTCTCATATGGGGTGGCCTCGGGGCTCCTGGCCCTTCGTCAGGGAAAAGAGGGTTGGAGAGATGGGTTTTTCCCTTAAGGGCAGCGCTGGGGCCGGGAGAGGCTTCAAAGCAGATTACGCCGGGGGTGATTTATGCTTCGCTTTCCGCCCCCTGCCCTGCTGCGGATGATCTCAGCGCCGGCGGGAGGGAGCTCTGCCCCTGGCTGCCACACGTGCCTGCGGGGCTGGCTCCGGTACTGCAGCCCCCGCTGCTGCTGCCGTATCAGGGGTCCCGAGGGCGAGGGGCACCTCCCCACACTGCTGCTGGCCACGTGTGAGCAAGTGGTCAGACTGGGGGAGAAGCTCCGTGGTGGTGCTGGGCTCTTGGGCAGTGGGGCTGCGGGGGCCAGAGTGACCCCCCGGGAATGGCCAAGAGCCGAGGAAGAGATGGGGGAATTGGCAAGGGCCATCCCTGCTCCAGGGCTGGTGTGCACTGAGACACAAAACAAATTCCTCCTTCAATACCTCCTTGTTTCCTCCTCTGTCTCACACCTCCCAACATCTGGTAGCATCCAGCGGAGGTGGATTGATGCTGCTAAAGCAATAATATATCAGCGCGGTTGCAAACGACACCAGAGTCCCCATGATTGCGACTGACATGGTGTTTCCTGCGGCTCAACCCCTGGCTGGGCGCTCACGCCTGTCCCCTGGGGCCACCAGGTCTTGGGATGTCACCAGGATGGGACGGGGAGGCCCGCGGGCAGCTCTGGGTGCCATCTCCCCACCTTGGGTGTCCGCGGCACCCATCCAAGTCTACTGATGCCGATTCCAGCTGCGGGGCTGTTTTGAGGCAAAACACGCAGTGACTGGGAAAAACATTTCACCTGGTGAACTTGCGGCAGGAGGTGGCCGGGGCCAGCTCTGAGCTCACCGCCTGGCCCTTCCAAACCTGCTGCTTCGCTCCTGGTGGGCTGTCTGCAAGGAGCCGGCGCTGCCACAGGAGTTGTGTTTGCTGGATCCGTGCTGCCCTACGGCTGCCAGCGGCCTCGAGGGGCCAGGGGGCTGGGGTGAGCTCCTGGCAGTGCCCCGAGACCCACATGGGCTTGGGGAGCTCTGCATGGTCTGACCCTGCTTGACCAGCCTCCCCAGGGACACGGCGGTGACCGGCTGATTTGCCTTGCAGGGGAGCTGTGCCCGCAGCTCTGGGATGAGGATTTGGTTGGGAACAAGTACGAGAACATAACAGGTAAGGAAAACCCCTCTGGCCCTGCAGGTGGGGGCTCCGTGCAGCCCTGACTCCCCAGGGATGGGCTCTGCACCCTGCCTGGAGAGCATGGGGTCAGGTATCACCTCCTTCGCTGTGTCCTGCAGGTTTTAACCTGATTAAAAGGTTCGACCTGCTGAAGATCTCCTCCGTCAAGAAAATCCGCAACCCGAGGGGGCCGGTGGTGCTGCGGCTGGGCGCCGTGCCGCTGGTCCAACCCACGCAGTGAGTGCAGGTGGCTCATTGGGTGGCCAGAGCGACACCGGGCACCGTCCCCACGTGTTTTAAGGACGGGACCCGGGCAAAGCTTGTTAGGCTTTGCCCTTAGCTCGTGCTGGAGAGGCCAGGCAGCTCCGTGGCCCCGGGGCTGCCCCAGCCACCGTCCTCCTAGAAAGTAAATCATGGGCTGCAGCGGCTGGGCTGGGTCGTGGCCAGCCCTTACGCAACCGCGGCTCTGTGGCTGCTCTGTGTCTGCTCTCCCCAGCTTGGCAGGCGCTCGCCAGGGTCTAGACAAGCTCAAACTGCTGCACAGCTCCAAGCAGGCGCCGCTGGGTTTGCTGGGACCACGGGGGGCTGCTGGGGGAGGCACATAGACACCGGCCCTCGGTTCCATCGTCTCCGGCATGTGCTGCTGGGCTATGCCCGAGGCTGTGCTCGCCACCGTGTCGCCCCGCGGGGCTGGGGCTGGCAGGGATGCTGCAGCGTGGCAAGGTGGGAGCAGGTCCACGTCCTCCGGAGCGGTTCCTGGAGGAAGCTGCTGTGGTTTCCGCGCCTGCCTCCTCCAGCGGGCCTGTCCTGACATCGCCCCGGGGCTGGCACAGCTCTGCACAGGGCATGAGGCTTTCCTGAGGGTGAAGGAGACCCAGCCTTGGCTTGTGACCTGGGCAGCCAAGTCCTCAGATGGCTCAGAGACGGCGGATGCTCCAGGCTGGTGTTGCTCTTGGCCGGGTGGTTGTGGCAGCCCAGAGCCAGGCTGGGGAGTGCTCAGCGCGGGGGTGGCCCTGGCAGCCAGGTTGCAAGCTCCAGGTGGGCACCCATGGGTGCCCTCCACCCCGGCCCTGCTCCTCATTGCCCAGTGAGGACGGTCCCATGTCCCACAGAGAGCAGAGGGGACCTCTGGGTCTGGCCCGCTCCCCTGCCTTGGTCCGGCTCCAGAGCGGTGGCTTGGAAAATTGCTGGTGTGGTGGGGCCGAGGCCGGGAGCAGAATGGAGCCCGAGGCAAATATTTCCAGTGGCTGAGCAGGCTGTGGGCAAGCTGGGCATGGTCCCACTGGGGAACAGCTGCCATGGTCCCAGCCGTACCAGAGGGGACCAGGCTGCTGGCGGGAGGTGGGCACTATGGCTGCCCTCTGCCCACTGCCTGTGCCAGAGCATCTGTCCCGTGGAGCCCACGGGGTCAGGGACGCGTTTCCCACCTGCCTGGGGACAAAATTCGATACCATGGTGATAAGTGCATGGCCCCGGGCACTGCAGCCGCCCCAGGAGGGTCGAGTTTGGGGGTGTGCGGTGGAGAGGGTGGCTGTGCCGTGGGCAGGAGATGGGGACAGTGGCTGGGGGTGCCTGGGACAGGCTGGGCTCTCCGTGTGCATCTGGCTGGCACGAGGGATGCAGGGCTGCGCTTTGGGGGGGACAGTGCGCTCCCCACGTGGCACTAGGGTGGGAGGGAGCATCTCTGCCGCCCGTCTCGTGTTCGGCTCCTGTTGCATAAGTGCTGGCATCTCCGGCAGCCACAGCCTGCGCGTCCGGCTGAGACACAAACAGCTCCAGGTCCAGGCACTACCATGGGGGGCCAGGGCTGGATCCACCCCGATGGCATCCACTGTGCCACTGATGGGGACAGACCCCAGCGGGACCCGCAGGGGCTGTTGGGGTGATGCTGCCAGCAGGTGCCGTGGGGATGGGGCTGTTGGGGCCGGTGCTGCCACCAGCCTCGGTGCAAACACCAGTGTCGGAGCTCGGTGAAGGGTCCGGCTGCCCCTGACACCTGTCTCCACAGGCAGGTGTTTCCCCGTGGGCTGCCTCCCACCTTCACCCTCATCCTCACCTTGCTGCTGAAGAAGAACAGCACCGGGGAGCACTGGTACCTCTTCCAGGTCACCGACCAGCAGGGCTACCCCCAGGTACGGCCCCGGTGTGGCGGGATGCACCGGTGGCAAAGGGGCAGCCGGGAGCTGACCCTGAGTGTGGCGTTGTCCCCTCTCTGCCCAGTTCTCCCTGGCCGTGCACGGCCCCGAGAAGAGCCTGGAGTTTCAGGCCAGGGCACCGGGGACCGCATTCGTCAGCGCCGTCTTCGCGGGGAAGGCGGTGGCATCCCTTTTCGACGGGCGGTGGCACAAGGTGGCGGTGGCCGTGCAGAGCCGCGCTGTCTCCGTCCACCTCGACTGCTCCTCCATCTCCTCCAAGCCGCTGGCACCCCGGCGGGCGCTGGCCCCAGAGGGCAACGCCTTCCTGGGGCTGGACGCCGTGCGTGGCACCCCGGTCCGGGTGAGTGCCCAGGGCATGCGGACCTGCTCTGCCTGTGGTGCAGGATCTGTGTCTGCCCCTGACCCGCCGCCTCCTTCCCGCTGCAGTTCGACATCCAGCAAGCTCAGATCTACTGCGACGCCGAGCTGGCCAGGCAGGAGGGGTGCTGTGAGATCTCGGCCAGCGGGGTGAGTCCCCCTGAGCCCCCACCCCGTTCCCACCGGACCCTGGCATGGCCCTGCATAGTCAGAGGTTTCCCCAGAGGGGAAACTGAGGCACGGTGAGGGCAGGTCTCTGAGCCAGAGCTCCTCTGTGCGTCACCTCCTGCTTGTGGTGGCCGGGGACGCAGGGCAGCTCTCCACCAGCCCCAGGATGTCTCGGTGCCTGTCCCCATGGCCAGCACAGGGCACAGTGCAGGATCTGTCCCTCTCCTGAATTGCACTGGGTGCTCGGGCAGGGCTGAGGCTCCTGCCTTTCACCCTGGCAGCCCCCTGCGACTGCCCTCTCTCCTGGCAGTGCCTTCCAGAAGCACCCAAGACCCGTCGGCAAGCGGAGCTGATGCAGAACAGCAACCTCATCGAGATCTCGCCGCAGCCCGAGGGCCGGGTCTACACCCGCTGCTTCTGCCTGGAGGAGCCGCTGGGCATGGTGAGCTCCCGCATCCCGCTGGCGGCTTGGCACAGTGCCCGTCCCGTTGTGGGGTGCTCCTGGCCCCGTGGGGTGGGCAGCGCTCAGCCGCCACGCCGGATGCCTGGTGCTGCCGAGCCGGCAGCCACGTTGATTCAGCCCCTGGAAAAGCCCTGCCTCACATTTTCCACCGCGCCAGGCTCGGTGCGACGGGAGGGAGGGAGCTGGCGGCGGCCAGAGGCCGGGGAGGGAGGGAGGGGATGGCTGCGGCAGCCTCACTGCCGGTCTGCACCGGCTGAGCCGCCGGCATGGGGCTCGACCCGAGGCACATCGCACCCATGGGTGCCCCAGGCAGCATCACCCAGCGGTGCATGGGGAGGTATCACCCAGGGGTGCACAGGCAGGTAGCGCCCATGGGTGCTCTGCTCTCTCCACAGGAGCCAGCGAGGACATCGGGGAGAACCAGCCTGAAGGGAGATCGTGGGGAGAAGGTGAGGGGAGGTGGGAAGGTGTCCCAGCCCGGCTGCACCAGTCCCGGCACACCCAGCTCCGCTCCCCTTCCTCGTGCCGGTGCCCATCTGCACCCCGCGCTGGGTCTGTCCCCGCTGCATTCAGGAACTTGCTGCTGCTGCCAGAGCTGCAGGGACGCCCGCAGAAGCGGCTGCTCTGCTCCCCCGAGCAGGAATTGAGGCCCCACTTCAGTCTCTGCCGCTGCTGGAGCCATCCCAGCTGTGGCCAAGGGCCTCTTTGTTCCCTCCGAGCGTCTCCGGAGCTCTGCCAGAGCCGGGAAGCGTCTCCCGCATGCTCCATGCTCCGTCCCTGCCTGGCCCCGTCCCCCCAGGGCTGCTGTGACCCCGCAGTGGGATCCCTGGGGTGCACACTGTGTCCCACGGCGTGGGCTGGGGGGCTGCAGGGGCTACAAGCCTGCCCAGCTCTTCTTCCCACCCTCTGCTCCGTGTCACCTCCCTGCAGGAAAACGGGTCCACCCCTTGAAGCTGGGAACACTCAGCGAGGGGGTGAGGTGGGGGGGACGGGAGCCTGGGGGCTGCGCTCAGCCCTGCCAGCACCCAGGCGTGGGATGTGGGCAGCCCCCGTCCTGCCTGGCCCCGGCCCCGTGGGAGCACGGCGGAGTGGCTGGTTTGGCACGGTGGAGCTGTGGTCAAGCCACAAAGCCACGGGGAGAGCCGGGTGCCAGCCCGGCCGCTCTCCTCACCTCCCCAGGGACGTGGTGGGGGAGAGATGCTCTCCTGCCTTTTCCCTTCTCCGCCATGGGCATCCCCCTGTGCCCACGGACACCCCGGGGTCAGTGGGGAGAGACACTGCTGGATGAGCCCCGTGGGTTTTGGGGTGCCCAGGGGAGTGGGGCAGTGGCTGCGGGGTTGGGGGTGCTGTGGGGTTTTGGGTGCTGCGGGCGATGCATGGAGCTGGCGCCAGCTGCCATCCCTGTCTCTTCCAGTGCCCACCCTGCTCGCCCCAGACGGCCTCGGCAAACGTGAGTGTGCCACTGGGCTGTGCTGGCGGGTAACAGGGACCCCAACCCAACTGCTGCTGGGGCTGTGAGCTGGGGCTGGCAAAAGCCACCAGGGTGCTGGCCCAGGGGTGTCACCCACTGCTCTGTCATTGCTGCCAGCCCCCCATGACCCATGACTCCTTCTGGCCCGAGGCCTGGCAACATCTGGCTGCGGGGAAGGTCTCTGATCCCTTCCAGATGTGACTCCATTCATATGGCAACCTCTGGCCGGAGGCATGGGGCTGATGGTGGGGGTATGGTGGGGGTTTGGGACCCCATGTGCCCCGTGGGGCTCCTGGAGTGGCACTTGGGGACAGTGTTGGGAAGATGGGGACCACGGTGGAGACGGGGCTCTCTCCTGCTGATGTTTGGCTCCGGGCCCTGTGGGACACCTCTCTTCCTCTCTCCCTAGGTCACACTCGGTCCCCCGGGCCCAAAGGTGGGTTTGTCACCCCCCCAGGACACACAGAGCCCAGTGCCCACAGGGATGTGGCCACGCAGACCCTCGGCTGTGCCTGGAGCATCCCTGTCCGGGAGCCGTGGCCCCACTGTGGGCACACGCGTGGGTATGGGGACACCCGTGCCCCATCTCGTCACCCACCCCTCCCCTCTCTTGCAGGGCGGGAAGGGTGAGCGCGGCATCCCTGGCACTGCCGGCGCCAAGGGGGAGAAAGGCGACCGTGTGAGTGTCCCCAGCCACGTCCCCGGCAGGGACTCCCTGCCCCAGGGGTGCTCCCTGCAGGGGTCCCTGGCACATGGAGGTCCCGCTGCCCCGGGGAGCCCTCCTGCACTCCATGGCCCCCATCCTCTGCCATGGCTGGTGTGGGCAGAGCCCCTGAGCCGTGTCCCCCCTCCCGCAGGGCGCTGACTGCGTGCGCACCCACCCTGGTGGCCCCGTGCAGGTGAGACCCCCCCCAACCTCCATATAACTCCCTTGGCTGTGCTGCCTGCCGCCCCTCACCCCACTCCCTCCTCCTCCTCCCCAGTGTGCTGAGGGGCCGCAGGGCGAGAAGGGGCAACGTGGAGAGACGGTAAGTGATGCTCGGCGGAGGGGGCCATGGTGCAGGGTCCCGGTGGTGGTCCCCCTCCATGTCTTGTGTGTACCCCGGGCTGGGGTGTGGGGGTCCGGCTCCGAGGAGGCATCTTGGTGGGTGGTGGTGGGGTGAAAGGAGCTGTGGTGCCAGCGGAAGGAGGGAAGCCCTGCTCCAACCCACCCGTGGTCACCTGCACCAGCCTACCCATGGGCACCCACTTTGCCACACTGTTCTCACGCAGGGGCTCCCGGGGACAGATGGCACCGACGGGCAGAAGGTGAGTCCAGCCTGTCCACAGGTCCTGGCATCACAGTGGGGATGACTGCCCCGTGGGTCCTGGGATGCTGGCAGAGGTGCTGGGACCTGCCGGTGCCAACCCAGGTAGCATGGGAGATGGCATGGAAGACAGCACGGGTGACATCTGTCTGTCCCGCAGGGCCAGAAGGGTGAGAAGGGCGACGAGGGACTGCAGGGCAAGCCGGGGCGCCCGGGGCGCGATGTGAGTAATGCCAGGGGGTACCTGGGCATCCCCTGGGGCACTTCCTGGGCAGTGGGGTCTGGCTGCTGAACCAGCCTGCCCGCTGCCGTGCATGGTGCTGCACGTGCCGAGCCTTCACACCCTGCTCCTCTCCTGGCAGGGTCGGCCTGGAGAGATTTGCGTGGTGGGTCCCAAGGGCCAGAAGGTAAGTAAGGGCTCAGGGGGTGGGAGAGCGGGGGCACCTGGCAGCACTGCTGGCACTGACACCTCCCTCGCCTTCAGGGTGACCCGGGCCTCGTGGGACCTGAGGGGCTGGCTGGCGAGCCGGGGCCCCCGGGGAAGCCGGGCTCTCCGGGGATCGGCTTTCCAGGGAAGCCGGTAAGGACTCCCCTGCCGTGGAGCTGTGCCCAGGTGGCATCCCTGGCTCGGCACATGGTGGCTGCGGGTGGGCATCACTGCAGGAGCGGGCGAGGTGCCCCCCTCCCAGGCTCCGTGATGGGGCTGGCTGGCCAGGGCGCTGGGGCAGGGATAATGCCGTCCTCTCTCCCTTTCAGGGTGACCCTGGTGGCCCCCCGGGGCCGAAGGGTGAAAAGGTGAGTGAGGGGAAAAAGGGGTCCCGACCACCCTCGTCCTGCCATGGGCAGCTTGGCACGGTGGGCAGTGGGTCGTGCCGGGGATCCCCGGCTGGAGCCGGATCCGCCGCAGCTGAGTCAGCGCTGGCTCACGGTGCTGCCGGCTGGGCAAGCCCCAGCTGGGTGGCCCAGGGCTTGGTCTGGGGGGGCAGAAAACCCCCCTGAGGGGAGAAGGGTGCTGGGGGTGCCGAGGGCCGTGCGTTTCTCCCTTGGTGGGCTCAGGGTCTCCCATCTCTGCCTCCAGGGCAGCTCAGGATCTCCTGGACCCGGAGGATCGCCAGGGATGCCCGTGAGTACCGCGAGCCTGGAGCCAAAGCCCGGGGTCAGGGCCAGGTTTCTTGGCTCGGGGTCGAAGTTGCTTGGCCAGAGCAGCAGCGGGATCGGAGCCCAGGCGTGGAGAGGGGTTTGGGAGAGCCGGCAGCCTCGTTTGAGGCTGGGGCCGTCCCGTGCCATGGCTGGTGGCGGTGCTGGGTGGTATTGCCAGGGCAAACCGTGGTGTCCAGGCTCTCTGAAGCAGCCCCATCCCTTGTCTTCCTCCCGCAGGGACCCCCTGGCATCCTGGGGCCAAAAGGAGACAAGGTAGGTGCAGGGGCAGGGGGGCCTGGGGGGGCTGTGCCACACCTCACTGTGCCACGGCCATGGGCACAGCGGCTCCTCTCAGCACTGCTGGGGTTGGGGCTGCTTGGGGCATTTCGGGGGCCACCCCAAGGAACCCCCAGCCCTGGGCTGCATCTCCGTGTCCCCGTGGGCAGGGTGAGCCGTGCGAGGTGTGTCCCACCGTCTCCGAGGGGATGCTCGGTGCCACCGGACTGCCTGGCAAACCAGGACCCAGGGGAGCACCCGGAGCACCCGGCAAGGACGGAGTCTCGGTGAGTCTGAACCCAGGGGCTTGCGGGTGGGCACACGGGGCGCAGGGCAGAGCAGGGTCTCTCAGCATCCCTAATGCTCCTCTTCGTTTCCCCTTCCCCAGGACAGACCTGGTCCCATGGGACCCAAAGGGGACAGGGTAGGTGACGTGGGTCCAAGGGGTGGGCTGGCTCGTCCCCAGCCAGAGCTGGGGGACACTGAGCACTGTCCGGCCCGTGCTGGCAGTGCCCAGCCCAGCTCCTCTCTTTCCTCCCCAGGGAGATCCTGGCATTCAGGGGATGAAAGGGGAGAAGGTGAGTGTCTGTCCCTCCACCCCACCTGCCCGCTGGGTGGGCAGCCCCCCGGAGCCCTGCCCTCTCCCTGCCCTCGCAGGGGGACTCCTGCCTGTCCTGCGATGCCCACATCCTCGCCGCGCTGCTGCGGGGTCCCACCGAGGGGCTGGAGGGTGCGCGGGCACCGGCACCGCTGCAGCCAGGGCTGCCGGTGAGTACATGGGGCTGAGCCCCCCATCTCCTGTGCCAGAGGGGCACCCCGGCCACCCCGGGGCTATGTGGGTGCTGGGTGTGTGACCGCACGGGGTGTTCAGCAGGGTGAAATGGGACTCCCTGGGCTGGCTGGCATCAAGGGCAAGAAGGTGAGTGACCCCAAAACCCACCCCTCTTTCTTCATCCCCCCCATGGGGCCAGCGCAGCCTTGGCTTCCTTTGGAGCCCAACCTTGACCCTGGTGTCTTGCAGGGAGACAGTGGCCAGGAGGGACCCATGGGCAGACCGGTGAGCGGGGGTGCGGGGGCTCAGGGTGGGTGCTGCTTGCCCAGGGGGGCAGGAGCTGGCACTGGGGGCCATCTCTCATCTCTGCCACGGATTCTTGGTGCAGGGGCTCCCGGGAGACAAGGGCGATCCAGGCGTGCGGGGGCTCAAAGGAGAGAAGGTGAGACCCGTGCAACTCATTGGATGGGACAGCCCTGAGATGGGGAGAGCTGCGGGGGCTGCGGGTCCCCCACCCCGCAGTGCTACAGCCCCCGAAGCCACTGGGATGTCCCCTCTGCAGGGTGAGCCATGCGGGCAGTGCCCACCTGTGCCACAGGCCCTGGAAGGGGCAGCGACAGTGCTGGCTGTGCCCGGACCACCAGGGCAGAGGGGCCAGAGTGGCCCCCCGGGCAGAGCGGTGAGTGTCCCTCCGCGCTCGCGGGTGCCCGTTTTGGGGGATGCTCTGGCCTGACCTGTTTCCCTGCTCCCCCAGGGCAGACCTGGCGACGCTGGCCAGAAGGGACAGAAGGTGAGAGGGGCAGGGGAGGGGGCAGAGGGGGCTGCGACACTCCCCACCTTGGGCTGTGGGGCTGGAGGAGTGCCGTGTGCCCCCCTGCCCCGTGCCAGCCTTGTCCCCGCTCTTTGCCAGGGGGATGCAGGCAGCCCTGGGGACCCGGGCATCCCGGGCATGGCCGGTGTCCCGGGGCTGTCAGGTGAGCCTGGCATCAGGGGCCCGGCCGGCCCCAAAGGCGAGAAGGTGAGACCCTCTCCAAACTTGTATGGGGACCCACACCCCGTCACCGTGGTGTCACCCACCCCTCACCCATCCCCACCTCCCCTCCTGTGCAGGGAGACGCCTGCGAGCCCAGTCCCGTTCCGCACGGGGACTCCTCGGACGTGGTTGGCATCCCGGGAAAACCTGGGGCCAAAGGGGACCAGGGCCCCCCGGGCATCGGCCAGCCTGGCAGACCCGTGAGTGCCCCCTCCCCACGGCACCGCGGGTGTCCCGTGGTATCGTGCCCTTGGGGTTCACTCTGGTGTGTTTTAGGGGAAGCCAGGACTGCCCGGGGTTCAGGGCCCCGCCGGACCGAAGGGGCTGCAGGTGAGCGGGGCTGCGGGGGGACGGATATGGGGGGGCCTCGGGGCTGCTCACTGCCCCTCTGTCTCCCAGGGTGAGCCGGGACCGCGGGGCATCGGCCAGCCAGGACCGCAGGTGGGTGTATGGGGTGCCCGTGCCATGCCATGCCATGCCATGCAGCTCTGCCAGCTCTCATGTATTCTGTTTTTCCCAGGGAGAGCCTGGAAGCACCGGACCACCTGGGACACCTGTATGTAGCATTTTCGGCCACCCAGCCTGGGAGATGGGGCACCCACCAGCCCCCCAGTTCCTGCAAGTTGGGGGGGTCGCACCCCTGCAGCATCAGCCCCTCGATGAGGGTGATGGCAGTGGGATCCTGGCCACAGCACCTTGGGGACAGTGGTGTCACCATGGCTTGCTGGGTGGGCAGGGGGGCTGGCTGGGGCTGCTGGGGGACCTAACACTTTCTTCTGCCCCAGGGCTCTCCTGGACCCCAGGGACCCCCGGGGATGGCAGCAGAGAAAGGTGCCAAGGTAAGGGAGCATCCCCCAGCCCTCCCTCCCTTCCCTGCCCCCCCACTCCTGCTGTCCTTCCTCTGCAGGGATCTCTGGGGCCCAAAGGTGCCGTGGGACCCCCTGGGCCACCAGGGACCAGCGTTACGGGGCCCCCGGTAAGTCCTGCCCTCCAGAACGGGCATCGCCATCCTCCCCTGGCCCCTCGACGCGGGCTAAAATCTGCTGTGCCCAGTTTGAGCCCGGAGCTGAGCTTCCTCACCCTCTTCTTCCTCGCAGGGCCCCGAAGGGCCACGTGGGCTCCCTGGGGTGCCCGGGTCCAGCGGGCAGCCGGTACGTACGGGGGCTGGTGGAGGGGCCGTGCCTGCGAGAGCGGGCAGCGCGGTGCTGAGCCCCCGTGATCTGGTGCTCACCCAGCTGTGGGTGGGGGACACAGGGGGGGACACCAGGGGCCGCCTGCTAATGCCCATCTCCGGCTTTCGTCCTCGCAGGGGGAGAAGGGCACCCGGGGCGAGAAGGTGAGTGGGGGTCGGGGTCGAGCCGTACCCCCGTGCCACCCTGCTGCCCTCCCTGCCCTCACCTCCTCTCTCCGCAGGGGGACCCCGGGGAGTGCGCCTGCCCGCTCGGCCCCCGCCAGGACCCCACCTACGCCGGGATGCCGGTAAGCACCACGGGCACCTGTGGGCACCCCCCGGCTCTGCTTCGCCCCCGCTGAATGCTCTTGCCCTTCTCTCGGCCCCAGGGAGCCCCAGGACTGTGGACCGGGATGTCCTGGCAGCCGCAGCCGGGCCCACAGGTGGGTGCTGGCCCCGCTGTGCTGTGCCCGCCAGCCCCCCCACCCCACCCCACCCCACCTCACTCTCTGACTCTCTCCATTTGTGTTTTGGGGTGTTGCAGGGTCCTCCCGGAGCCCCCGGCCCCCCCGGCCCCCCAGGTGCCCCAGGCCGCCAGGTGAACGATGGGCAGCGGGAGAACGGGGACAAATTCTGCCCAGCTTTTAGGGAAGGGTTTAAATTTTCAAGCTCTCTCCTTGGCTTTAGGGGATGCCAGGGCACAACGGTTTACCGGGACTGCCTGGACCAGCTGGAGACCTGGTAGGTAGTGGCTGTGCCCATGGTAGATCCCCCCCACGGTTGCCCATCCTGCTCCCCATCCCCAGCACGGGGACCATCCCCTTCCCTCCTGCATCTCTTCCAGGGGCCGCTGGCTGTCATGGCCGAGAGGAACATCGAGGTGCTGAAGGTGAGAGCACGAGGACAGGGCACCTTCCCATTGTGGGTAGTGCCCAGGGGACCCCAAGCCCCTCAGGACACCCCTGACTCCTCCACCTTCTCCCAGACCCTCTGCGGGGACTGTGCCCAGCTGCAGGCAGCCTTCGAAGCACCCAGCGGCGTCAAGGGGGAGAAGGGGGACAGGGGCATGCCGGGTGCCCCTGGCAGCGAGAGCTGCGCCCGCGTGAGTGTTGCCCACCTCCGGGTGGGAGTCCTGGCACCCAGAAACCCCTGGTCTTGATGGGTTTCGGGGTGAAGTGCAGAGATGCTCCTGAGCCCCTGGGCAACGGTTGTGCGGTTGTGCAAAGCAGCAGGCGCTTGCAGGGCTGGGCACGCTCTGGGCACGCTCTGGGCATGCTGGTCCTGCCCAGCAGGCTGCCATGCACAGCACCCACCTGCCTGAATGCGATCCCCAGGGAGGGTGACGGGCTTGTTGTGTGCGGGGGCTGGAGCAGCGGGTGCTGAGCGTCCGAGGGGTGCGGGATGTGGGGCTCCGTGCCCCGCAGCTCCCTCAGTGCACCCCTGCATGGGATCCCCAGGTGACTCCTGGGTTTTCTTCCAGTGCTTTGCCCAGTTCCCGAGAGCGGAGGAGGCTCGGGTGAGTGAACCATGCTGCCCAGCACCCTCTCCCTGTGCCAGGGGCTGAGCTGCCACCCCGGTCCCCAGGGTGCTGCAGGGATGGTCCCCACTGGGGCAGGACCCAGCACCGTACCCCCATGGCAGGAGCAGCCGGGGCTTTGGGGAGCGGAGGTTGCTTCGGGGGGCACTTGGCGGGGCTTGGCAGGGCTCAGCCATGGGCAGTGGGCACGGACAGCCCTGGCTCCTGACGCATCCCCATTCCCCGCAGGGTGACAGCCCTGACCCGGACTGCGTGGGTGATCCCGGGCTGCCGGGTGCCCCGGGCATCCCCGGAGAGAGAGGCGAGCAGGTGGGTGCGCTCCCCGCCCACGGTGTTGCCCCACTCCACTGCTGTCCCAGCCCTTCCTGGCATCCATGGGGCCGTGACTGGTCCCCCAGTGCCCCTCGGAGCTGGAGCAGGGCCAGGGCCCTGTCCCCCTGCCCTGGTCACATCTGACGCAGCCGTCTCTCCCCAGGGCTCACCAGGACTGCGGGGACCCCCGGGGCCACCTGGGCCCATTGTAAGTACCCCTGCCCGGGGCGGGGGGCTGCTGGGCTGTGCGGGCATCATGTCATGAATCTGGGGAGCTTGGAGGCCCCCACTGCAAGTCACCAAAGGGGTCCATTGCCTTGCCCCAAAGCCATGGTGATGGGCAGAGGGCTGGGGCTGTGGCAAGGCGGAGGTGTGGCATGGCACAGCACGGCTGACCCCCGATGAGGCTGGAGATGGAGGTGAAGACGATGCCAACCTGGAGACGGAGCAGGAGCCCGGCTTGGTGGGAGACGGAGGCCAAGCTAGCTCTCGCCCAGCTGCTCTGCAGTGCCCCAAGGGCTCAGCCCGGGCTCCCGGGTGCCATTTCCAGGATGTGACCTTCCCTGTTTCTCCCCTCAGGGCCCCCCGGGCTTTCCTGGAACGCCTGGCGCACCCGGACTGCCCGTAAGGACCCCGCACGGCTCTGCTCTGTGCCCTCTGTTGCTGCTGCTTGGTTTGGCTGTGTCCCCTGTCCCTGTCCCCTCGGGAGCAGCCGCAACCCAGCAGTCCCCCTCCCCTTCCACCCCATCTCCATCCTCCCATTTCCACCTTCTCCATCCCCATGCAGGGGGTCTGGGCAGAGCCGGGGTCTGCAGGCTCGGGAATGATCTTCCTGAGCTCAGGGGCCTGGCGCTGGCACTCACTGGTGCCACTGCCCCCAGTGTTGGGGCCATTCACCACCGTGGGATCCCGGTGTGCTGGAGATGGCCGCGGCCTCTGGGCTGGCTCAGCTCAGCTGCTCTCAGTGTGTCAGGGAGCCGCTGCCCCGGCTTGGTGCCCGCGGCTCGTCACAGCTCGTCATGCACGAGGTGGCACTCAGCTGCTGCCCCTTCCCTGGCTGCCCCTGGGGACTCCCCTCATGGGGGCCAGGAGGACCCCCTTGTGCAGCCAGTGCTGCCTGGGCTCATCCTCCCCTTGCCCTGGTCTCCAGCTCCTCTGGGGTCAGCCAGCCTCCACCACCATCTCCATCTCAAGCTTCATCTCCATCTTCATCTTCATCCTCATCTTCATCTTCATCCTCCTGCTCCCACCCATGCTCCCTCCGAGCACGAGGCGGTGGTGGGGCTGCGCCGGCGGCTCTCGGAGGATCCTGCCCTCCCTCACCCGTGTCAGCTGTGTCCTGCTCCTGTCCCCTCGTCCACTAATGTCGCCGTAACACCACGGTCTGTGTGGGTCTCTGTGGGTCTGTGTGGGTCGTTGCTCTGCGGTGTGCCAGCGTGTCCTGTCCAGCCTCCGCCGCCTCGGCACCACGTCACCCCACTAACCTGCCCCAGCGGTCCCGTGACACGGATCCTGGGGGGCTTCCAGCTGTCACCTGTGTCACCCGTGCCCGGTGTGCCCTGGGAGAACAGGGAGGCAGCGGGTGGCACCAGGCTGGAGCTGTGGGCCAAAGTGTGTCCCGGACAGTGACCGGGGTGCCAGGAGCTGGGCACCCCAACACAGCTCCCCCAGGGCAGAGCTTCCCATGGCACCGGGGCTGCCTGTGGGTCCTGCCTATGGGCCGCAGCGTGGGGGGCACAGGCAGCAGTGACCTGTGTCTGGGTGTGTGTTGAGCCCGGTCTGGTGCCATGGGCGCAGGGACCCCAGCCAGGTGCCAAGCGGGTCCTTCCCAGTGCCCGGAGGTGCTGGGCAGGCTGGGGCCGGCATGGGCTGGTGGAGATCACAGACCCCCTGGGCTGTGCCCAGGTCCTCGGTCCCCGCGCTCTTCCTGTTGGTGCTGCCAGGTGGGCACAGCCCCGGGCAGGGGCCACAGGAGTCCCCTGGCAGCTCCTTTCTTCTCCATCCAAAGGGTCTCCAGGGGGAACGCGGCCCCACCGGGCTTGCTGGAGCCAAAGGGGAGCCGGTGAGTGGCATGGGAGGAGGCGACGGGGGGGCCACCTGTGCCCCATGGGCTTTGGGCACCTGGCTGGGGCATTGCAGGTGGCTCAGCATCCTCTTCCTGCACAGGGACCTCCAGGGCAGCCTGGCTACCCCGGTGCGACAGGTCCCCCCGGCCTTCCTGTGAGTACCATGGGGTGTCAGGCAGCACGTGCCAGCCCCCAGCCACCTTGTGTGTCCCCGCGTCCCTCCCTGGGGCAGGCAGTTGGGAGACCCAGTGGGCACCCAACACCACGTCCCTGCAGGGCTCATCCCAGTCCCATCCAGCCCCTGTCCCACTCTTCATTGTCCGTCTGTTCACTCCATCCATGCCCATCCATCCGTGCCCTGTGCATGCCCTGACTGTGCCCCATCTTTCCCTGTCCATCCTTGTACCCCATCCATGCCCCATCTGTCCCCCACGTCCCATCCATGCCCCATGTCCCATCCGTGCCCCATGTCCCAGCTCATTCCCTGTCCTTCGTGGGACCTTCATCTCCTTCCTTCCCCAGGGCATCAAAGGCGAGCGAGGCTACGTGGGCCCCCCCGGGGAGAAAGGGGAACTGGTGAGTCCTCCATGGGCAGAGGGGCTGTGGGCTCCCCCAGATGCCCCCCTTGCTGTGGGCACCGGGGCTGAGCCCCTTCCAGCTACATCCGTCTGACCCTGTTCCTCCCCTTCCCAGGGACCCCCTGGCTTGGACGGCCTCCCCGGTCCCATAGGGCCAGCGGTAGGTGCCCACCCTGACCAGCTCCCAGGGGGCTGTGGGGTGGGATGGGGGGCAGCTCCGGTGGCTGCGGGTGCAGCGAGGTGCTCCCCACTCACCTCACCCCCTCCCTCCACAGGGACCGAGGGGCGAGCGCGGGCTCCCGGGCAGTGCCGGCGAGAAGGGGGACCAGGTGAGCATCCCCGAGGGGCACGCAGGGACATGGATCCCCGGGACCCCCATCAGGCAGGATGCGGCTGTTGGGGTCCGGCTCAGCTCTCATCTCTCCACAGGGTTTCCAGGGCCAGCCCGGCTTCCCAGGACCACCGGTGAGTATGTCCCACCAGGGCTGCCGGAGCAATGCTCCAGCACAGCAGGGTGTGCCAGGAAAATGATGCCCGGACCCATGTCCCTGTGTCCCCACGGGACTGGGGACCCAGCCAGGGCTGGGGATGGGGGACTCTCCCAGACTGACACAGGAGTGTCCCGTGGGACAGGGTGTGGAGAGCAGCCCCACAGTAAACCCCTTAAAATGAGTTTGGAGACGATGGGACGTGCGGGGCTCCTACCGCCATGCCCCCCCCTCGCTTAACACCCCTCTTCTCTTTAGGGGCCCCCTGGCTTCCCGGGGAAGGTTGGTCCAGCCGGGCCACCGGGGCCCGCGGCCGAGAAGGTGAGTGCCATGGGTGAGTGCCATGGGTGAGTGCTGTGGTTGAGTGTCGCCAGGATGCGGCTGCGTGGTGGCACCACTCATCCCAGCTGGTGGCCGGGTTTGGCCTCTGCTCTGCTGGGCGGCCCAGGGGTGCCCAGCCCCGGCTGCTCCCATGACCATCCCGTGGCTCTTGCAGGGCAGCGAGGGCATGCGTGGTCCCACAGGGATGCCAGGGCCCCCTGGACCCCCCGGACCCCCAGGCATCCAGGTGAGACCCCCTCCCATGCCACCTGCAGGGGCAGAGGGGGCAGGACCACCAGTATCATGGTGCTCCTGGGGAGCACCGCTGGCTGCACCTGTTCCCCAGGGACCTGTTCCTATGGCCTGGGGTGCCCAGAGCAGGTCCCCTGGGGACCCCCAGAGCCCCTTGGTGCAAACCACCCTCTCACACCCTCACCTTGTCCCCGCAGGGCCCCGCTGGCTTGGAAGGACTGGACGGCAAGGATGGCAAGCCAGGGCTGCGGGTGAGGCTCTGGGGCATTGCCAGGTGCTAGCAGGGGGGCAACCACCCTGCAACCCCCCCAGGACACCCCCAAACCATGTCTCTTTCTCCCCAGGGTGACCCCGGACCCCCTGGGCCACCAGGGATGATGGGTCCTCCGGTGAGTGACAGCCTTCCTTGTCACCCTCCCTAGTGCTTGGTGCCTGGTACTGTGAGCCGGGACTGTCCCACCATGTGCTCCTGGGGACGCTAAGCCTGATGGGGTGGGTGGGCATCCCCCTTGGCCCGGTGCTGTAGGTCCAGGTCCCCAGTGGAGACTGGGATCAGGGTTGCCTGCCTCAGTCTGCTTGCAGCAGCTGGGACCCCCACCCAACTCTTTTTTCCCTCCAGGGCTTCAAGGGGAAGACGGGGCACCCAGGTCTCCCAGGACCAAAGGTGAGTGATGGTGGCACTGGGGGACACTTCATGGTGACACCCCTGGGGACATCAGTCCTGGGCCAGGGTCTCCACATGCTGCCCACCATTGTCCCTTCCTCCTTTTAGGGTGACTGCGGCAAACCCGGCCCCCCGGGGAGCACGGGCCGGCCAGGAGCAGAGGTGAGCGAGGGGGTGGGTGGGTGCGGGAGCCCTGAGCCGCCTGTGCCCCACGCCACCCCTTATCATACTGCCTTCCCCAGGGTGACCCTGGACCCATGGGACCCCAAGGCCGGCAGGGACCCCCGGGGCTCATCGTAAGTTGGACCTGCCCCCGCGGTGCACGGGGACGGTGCCTATGGCGGATAATATGGCGGGGACTCCCCCGGCACAGGGAGTGGGGGCATTGCCCACAGCCCCTCCAGCTGACACCCCTCTCTCTGCCCCTCAGGGACCCCCTGGCAGCCCAGGGCAGCCAGGTCCTGCTGGCCTTGCGGGAGTGGTGAGTAGTGCCTGGGGCCGGATCCTGCCCCGTCACAGCCCCAGCTGCGGGATGTGGGGACTGGATGGGTTTGGGGGTCGCCATCCTCATCCCGCGCTGACTCCGGTGCTCCCGGCTCCCTCCTGCCTCCCTGCAGGGGCTGAAGGGCGAGCGGGGCTCCGCGGGGGAGCGAGGTCTGCCGGGGATGCCAGGACAGCCGGGACCCCCCGGCCACCCGGGACCACCGGTGAGTGCAGCAGGGTGCGGGGGGCGATGTGGACCCCTGCACCCCGGAGCAGTGGGCACCTTGAGACTGGCACCGTGCTCATCACCATCTCACGCCGCCCCGCTTTGATTTCGCAGGGGGAGCAGGGACCAGATGGACCTGTCGGTAAAGAGGTATGAGCGTGGCCTCTGCGGCTCCGCAGCTCTCCTGCCCTGCATGACCCAGGGCTGGACCTTGGCATCCTCCTGGCCCAGCCACGGTGTCCCGAGGGTGCCCATGTGGGGAACATCCCTGCCACCTCGCTCCTCTGTTTCTCCCCAGGGCCCCCCAGGAAAACCCGGTACTGTGGGTCCGGCTGGCCAGAAGGTGAGTGGAGAAGCCCAGCTGTGCTGCCGTGGCCATCCCAGTGTCCTGCAGCCCCACTCGGGGCCAGGGGTGCCAGGCTGAGCCCTGTCTCACCATGTCTCCGCAGGGTGAAGCTGGATCCCCTGGCGAGAGAGGCTACCCTGGGGAGAAGGGCAGAGCTGGCATGCCAGGGGGGCCGGGAAAGAGTGGCTCCATGGGCCTCGTGGGGCCGCGGGGGCCTGCAGGGGAAAGGGGCCCCCCAGGCTCGCCAGGACCAGCGGGCAGCCCCGGACTGCCAGGACCCCCAGGGATGATGGTAAGGAGGGGTGGCCGTGCCAGCCAGGGTGTGGGACCCCATGCGCCCGCTGGGCCCGGTGGCGATGGCCCCTCGTGTGTACCCCCAGGGAGACTTGGTGAATTATGACGAGATCAAGAGGTTCATCCGTCAGGAGCTGAGCAAGATGTTCGACGGTAACGGGGTGGCGGGGGTGAGGGCCAGTCGCACCCCAGCAGCGCCATGTCCCTGCTGGCACTGAGCATGGCTGCCTCTCCCTGCAGAGCGCATGGCGTACTATACCTCCCGGCTGCACTTCCCGGTGGAGATGGTGGCATCCCCAGGGAGACCCGGTCCCCCGGGGAAGGACGGGCTGCCTGGCCGGCCAGGACCCCCCGGCTCCCCAGGGATGCCAGGGCAGATTGGCAGAGAGGGGCGGCAGGGTGTACCGGGCATGCGGGGTAGGTGCTGCTCCCCGGGGCATTCCTGGTATCCCTAAGTGCCATGTTGTGCCAGGGTCTCACCCCTCTCCATCCATCTCTCCTCCAGGTGAGCCAGGTGCCAAGGGAGAGAAAGGAGAGAAAGGCGTGGGGATGATGGGGGACAGTGGCCCCCCGGGCCCCCCAGGTGAGCCCCCTCCTTCTGCGTGGCCACCAGCCCCACGACGGGCCTCACTGCCAGCCCCCTACCCTGCCACCTCCCTTTTTCTCTCCATCTCTTCCAGGTCCCCAGGGGCCACCAGGCTATGGGAAGATGGGTCCCCCGGGCCCCGTGGGACAGCAGGGCATCCCCGGCATCCCCGGCCCCCCGGGTGCCACGGGGCAGCCGGGCAAGACGGGGCACTGCAGCCCAGCGGAGTGCCTGGGCGCCGTGCCCCTGGAGCAGCCCCTCTTCCAGCCCAAAAACGTCAAGGGCCCCTTCGGCTGAGGGTCCCCCCGCGCCCCCCGCCTCTGCTGTTAATATCGTTTCCCCGCTGTGCCGGGGCTGCGCCGGTCCGGCGGGGGGGCGCGGGGGGCGGGTATTGTACAGCTCCGTCGCGATCGTTAAGGGCAGGTGGATCCTGCCCGGCCAAATACACCCGTGCTGGTGCCCCCGCGCCTCCCGCCTCCTCGCTCGGCTCCGCCGTGTCCCTGTCCCCGTCCCGGTCCTGTCCCCGAGGGACACGGACGCCTCGCCCGGGAGCCCCGGTCCCGTGCGCGGGGCCCGAGGCCAGCCCGGCCCGGGGGACGGTGCCCCAGTACCCCGTTCCACCCCGCGGCCCTGGGCCTGGTGGGGGGATCCGAGCCCCGCTCCTGGGGATCCCAGCCCCGCTCCTGGGCTGATCCCAGCCCCGCTCCTGGGCTGATCCCAGCCCCCCTCCTGGGCTGATCCCAGCCCCCCTCCTGGGCTGATCCCGGCCCTGCCTTTGCCAGGATCCCGCACCAGCTCCCGGGGAAATCCCGCTCCTGCTCCTAGAGGGATCCCAGCCCCACTCCCAGGCTGATCCTGGCCCTGCTCCAGGGGGATCCCACCCCTGCGCCCGGACTGAGCCCGGACCAGCTCCCGGGGAAATCCCTAGCCCTGCTCCAGCGGGAATCCTGCGGGACGGGGCGGACCCCACCCCGCTCCGCCCACGCGTCGTTGCCGCCTTAAGGCTCCTCCGGGCGCGCCCTTCCCGCGCGGCCCCGCCCCGCCGCCCTGCCACACCCTGGGGGCGGGGCCTCCGCGCGACCACAGCCAATGGGTGCGCGCAACGCCCCTGACGTCGGCGGGGCGGAGCCAGCGGGGGCGGTAGCGGTGCCATGGCGGCGTATCCGGGGCAGGTGGGGTCGCGGCGGGACCGGGGCCGGGGCCGGGGCCGGGGCGAGGGCTGCGCCGGGGGCGGCAGGGCGGGGGTCGCGGCACGGAGGGGGTGCCGGGGTGAGGGGCGGGGGGGCAACGGCGCGGAGCGAGGCCCGGTACCGGCCGCACACCGGCTCTGCCCCCTCCCCAGGGCTTCCCCGGCGCAGGACAGGCCCCCGGCGCGCCCCCGGCCGGCCCCTACCCCGGTGCTCCCTACGGCGGGGGGCCGCCGCCAGCGCCCGGGGCGCCCTACGGACAGCCCCCGCCCGGCGGTCCCTACGGAGGGGCGGCTCCCGGAGGTGAGTGGGGCCGCGGGTCTGAGGGGTCCCTCCTGCGGCGGGTACCGGAGCCCCTGGGTGGCCCCGGGACGGGGGTGGGTGTGTGAAGGAGCGTTCCCCAGCCCGGTCCCGCCTGTATCCCGGCCCCGCTCCGTGCCGGGAGGGGTCGGCTCGTTGCCCCTCGCCCAGCTCAGCGGAATTCGCCGAATGGATGAAATCGCAAAGCCTCGGTTTATTATTTTAAAATCCTGAGGAGGAGGAGAAGGAGGAGGAAGGTGCCGGAGAGGCCGCAGCCCTGAGCACCAGCAATAAAACTTCACAGCCACACATCGATCTGGCGGGTGTATGGGGCGGGAGCTCCAGGGGTCACTCCCCAGTCCCGTGCGCCGTCCCCGGGGACAGAGCAGCCAGCGACCTCTCAGAGAGGACATGAGAGCCACTGATGGCCTCTCCCTGCGCAGGTAATGCCCCCCCGGGCGTGGACCCGGAGGCCTTATCCTGGTTCCAGGCGGTCGATGCCGATCGCAGCGGGTACATCTCCGTGAAGGAGCTGAAGCACGCGCTGGTCAACTCCAACTGGTCGACGTTCAACGACGAGACCTGCCTGCTGATGATAAGTGAGTCTGGGCTCTCCCTGCCCCCCCCGCCCTGCTTTTGAGCCTGGTCTGTTCGAGCAGAGCCTCTGTCGGGGTGCAGCCCACCCCAGCCCGCGTTCCCCTGTTACTTGAGCACCACTTACCTGGGCAGCTGGACTCTCTCTGGGCAAACCGAGCAGCTCCAAGCACCCTTTTGGTGGAGGGCATGAGTCAGGGGCCCAAAACACAGCCTGGGAAAGGGACCCCTGCTCTGCATGAGGCCGGGCAGTCCCCAGCTCCTAGAAAGCCGGCGAGCAAAGGGAAGGAGAGGTCCAGTAGTGAGGAAGAGTCACAGTGTTCTCCTGCTTGCCCCAGCATCAGGTTTTGGTGCTGTTTCTGCTGGCCTCTTATGAATGAATGATCCCAGTTGATCTCAGTCCTGGTGAGGAAGGGCTTCTGGGGCCAGAGCTGGGTGGTGGGGAGCTGCAGTGCAGATCCTGAGTTCTCTGGGAGTTTCTGCAGCGTGTCCTTCCTCCACTCCTCACTATCCTGCTCCCACTCTTCGCTCCTTCCCCAGACATGTTTGATAAGACCAGGTCGGGACGCATAGACGTGTACGGCTTCTCAGCCTTGCTGCGCTTCATCCAGCAGTGGAAGAACCTCTTCCAGCAGTATGACAGGGACCAGTCGGGCTCCATCAGCTTCAACGAGCTCCAGCAAGGTGAGAGAGGAGCGGAGCCACCAGCCTGGCCCTTCCTGAGCTCCTTAGGGACTGCCGTCTGGCTCTGCTTGGTGTTTATTTCCAGCCCAGCCTGGTGACTCCTCCTGGTGCTGTCCCTGCAGTAGGGCTGGGTGTCTCTGAGCTCCTGGGTGCCTCCCACACAGCCATGGCTGCAGTCCATGCCTGTTCCTGGGCTGGGGCACGCCGGACTGGCTAAACCGGCCGTGGCAGAGCTGACGCTGAGCCTTCCCGTGGGGCAGGAGATGAGGAGTCACAGCAGGGCTGTGACATGAACTTCCTTCCTTAAGGAAACTCAAGATGCCCCCACCCCTAATGGCATGTGGCTAAAGCCTGTTTTCTGGGAGGAACTCTTGGGCGTGTGTGTCTGATGGAGGGGAAAAATGTCCGGAATTCGTGCCTTGGTTCGGTTCCTCCCTCCAGAGAGCCCTGCCCGCGCACACCCACCGTTGGAAGAGAACACCACGGGGTGGTGGGAGATGAGGTGTGTGCCAGTGCAGGAGAGGGAGGGCACAGTTGTTCTGCATCCCATTGGGAAGGTTTAATCTGAGTGTTTCTTGCTCCCAGCTTTCTCCCAGATGGGCTATAACCTGAGCCCCCAGTTCAGCCAGCTGCTGCTGGCCCGCTACGCCCCGCGATCCTCCAACCCCGGCATCCAGCTCGACCGCTTCATTCAGATCTGCATGCAGCTCCAGAGCACCACCGACGCCTTCCGCGAGAAGGACACGGGGCTGGTGGGCAATGTGCGGCTGAGCTACGAGGACTTCCTCACGATGGTGGTGACTCGCATGATGTGACGCGCTCGGCCGAGGGCTGTGAGCCGGCTGGGAGCCCTGCGAAACTCTCCGGGAGCAGCTGCCATCCTCGGCCTCGTGCCAGGATGTAGCCAAGCCTCCTGAAGAGCGAGCTGTTCCCCCAGGCCAGCTTTCCAGCCTGCTCCACCTGAGGAGCCCCGAGGCCCACTGGGTCCCTCCCAGCTTTGATTCCTTGTTCCCATTCAATGGCAGTGGGTGCCTCCATGCCAAACTGGAGCTCTTCTGGGGCCGTGGCACGGGTGGGACAGCCAAACCAGTAGCAAGCCTGTGCCGTGCCTCCCAGGGAGCGCTTAGATCTTCCCTCGCCAGACACATAAACAGAGTTCCACGCCACCTGCGCTGTCCCTCTGCTTGGTGGGATGTCTGCAGTGGAACATCCCAGTCTCAGCATGCTTTTGGGGACTTTCCAGTGACCAAGAGCTGAGCCTCCATTTGAAAAGCAGCAGGAAGGGCCCAAGCGATGGCAGAGCTCATCCTTCCTCGCCTCGCAGACAGCTCTTCCTCACTAGGAGCACATCCAGCTCTCAACTGTGCTGGAAATGCTCCGGCTTTCCTGGGGGGTCTGTGCCCCATCTCTCTGCGGGCTGCCGGAATGGGCCATGTTGCTGCCATCACACGCAGGATCATCAACCCCCCCCCCTTATTGCCAATGTCTTTTGGTTTGTCTCTGTCTGCTGAAGCCAAACTCAGAAACGGTTTAGAGCTTAAGAAATGGTTTAGAGGTTATTTTTACAGCTTTTGAATAAAAGGTGATGTGCGCTGGCCGCAGCGTGGTTCGTGTTTGCCGAGCAGCTCGTGGGGACGCTGGCCCACCCCGTGTCACCCGCCACAGGCCACGTCCCCCTCCTGCGCCCACAGCCCTGCTCTGGGCGCTGCTCCCAGAGCTCAATAACGCTTTCCTGAAGTTTGTTCTTAACGTGTTTCATGTCAACTTACAGAAAATCAGGTGCCGGCGTCTCCTGCTGAGATACAAGTAAAGATTTAACCAACACAAAGGTGTTTTTTCCTGTAGTTTTGAAGTGATGTCCAGGTGATTATCCTTTAATTGGCCTCGATGAGAAATGTCAGAGATGCTTTTTGAGAGACGCGTTGCTGTTACATATTTAAAGGAATTTTCAGGTAAGAAAATAGTTAAACCAGCGAGTAACTTATCTGGTGCGTTCCGAAGCAATAACCAGATGTCGGTGTTTTCCTCGGCTGCAGCCAAAGGCAGGACTTTTTGTTCTAGAGCATCGCCCAGCGTTCCAACAATACCTCTCGTGGTCTCCTGTTGAGTCAGAGCTGCCCGGCTTTGCGGAGGGGTTTGAAGCAGAGGTGGCAGGAGCTGGTGCCCCCCTCCCCGTGCTGTCACCCGCACTGCAGCTGTCACCCCGCCTGGCCTGGGCTGTTGTCAGCACCGGGGATGATGGGGGGTGTGTATGTCTCTCCCTCTGTGTGTGTGTGTATATATACATCTCTGTATGTGAGTGTGCATATATCTGTGTGTGTTTGCATGTCTATACACACACACACACGTGTGTCTGTCTCTCTCCCTCTCTTCTGAGGGCTGGAACATTTTTCACTCTGAGGGTGCTGAGGTACTGGCACAGATTGCCCAGAGAAGCTGTGGCTGCCCCATCCCTGGAAGTGCTCAAGGCCAAGTTGGATGGGGCTTTGGGCAACCTGGTGTAGTGGAGGGTGTCCCTGCCCGTGGCAGGGGGGTTGGAACTGGATGATCTTTGAGGTCCCTTCCAACCCAAACCAGTCTATGATGCTATGATTCTCCGTGTCCCGGTGTCGCTGCTCACACCCGCCTGTCCCGGGCTGTCGCCGCCAGGTGTCGCCGCGCTCCGCAGCGGGCGGTGCCCGGTCCGGGCGCTGCGGGGCGGGCGGCAGCGAGGAGAGAATAGAAATAAATAACATTTTGAAAAAAAGCAACACTTGTCCTCGCCACGGGCCAGCTCAGCTCTCCCCACCCCTCCCGTGGTCCTGCTGCGGTGGCCTGGGGGGCTGCGGTGGCTCTCGTGGCTGTGGGAGGACTGCAGTGGCACTGGTGGCCACGATGGCACTCCTGGCTGCATTGGCACGTCTGGCTGCCGGGTAGCTGCGGTGGCACACCTGGCTGCAGGACAACTGCAGTGGTCTGGGTGGCTACAGTGGCACTCCTGGCTGTGGGGTGGCTGTGGTGGCACTCCTGGCTGCAGGACAACTGCAATGGCTTTGGTGGCCTCAGTGGCACTCCTGGCCACGGTGGCACTCCCGGCTGTGAAGTGGCTGCAGTGGTACTCCTGTCTGTGGGGTGGCCGCAGTGGCACTCCTGGCCACGGTGGCAGCTGCAGTGGCCTGTGTGGCTGCACGTGCCCATGGTGGGTCCGGTGCTGGCCGCCGGCCTGGCCGCAGTCACAGGGAGCCGGCGGGGCCGGAAGGTGCACAATGAGCGGGGTCTTATCTCATCCCGCAGCCCTTCCTGGGGCCGTGGCAGGGTCCCCCTCCCTGGGACTGGGTAGGCTGGGGACAGTGAGGCCACACTCCCCCCCCCTTACTGAGTGGGGCTGGGGAAGGAGCAGACCCTCCTGGTAATGAGGCTTCATTTATTTATTTACAAATAATAAAAAGCAAAATAAATACAAAAAGTCTTAAAAGTACAGCCCAGGGTGGGAGGGGGGCGGGGAAGGGGCAGGGGGGCCTGGGCTGTGCTGCTGCGTGGTCCCCAATTGTGGCCCTACCGGGAGAGGGATGCCGTGGGGCTGAGCCTTCCTCTGTCTCCGCAGTCCCCAGGGGGGTGGCAGGGGCCATAGCACCATAGGGACGGGCAGGGGGGGGACGGTGGGGACCCCAGCCCACTCTCCAGCGAGCAGCCCCCAGCTCGGGGCTCCTCCAGCCCTGGGAACACGGCTGAACCCCCCGGGGCACTGCTGGGGCATCTTATCCCTCAAGGTCCAGGGGATGCCTGGAGTGAGGGGGTGTGTGGGGGCAGATATGGGGGTGCAGGACCCCTGGGGATCCCGCTGCAGAGCTCCCCCAGCCCTGTGCTCGCCTGCGCTGGGAGGAGGGTGGTGAAGCCACCAGCGCCGGCTGGGTGGGATGGGGGGCGGCTGCCTTTGAAGAGCCCTCGGCTGCCACCAAAGCCCAGCCAAGCCCCGGGCAGGGGGATTAGTGGGTAAATCCCACGGGATGCGAGACGGGCCCTGGGGCACCCCCGGCCGCACGCCCCGTGCACGCGCCACTGCACCCAGCCGCCGCGTCAGCACAGTGGGGGCACACGGCCCCCGGGGGATGGGGACCCGGGGGACAGTCCCATCCCCCTGCCCCGTGGAAGGGGGGCTGCGTGAGGGTCCCACCCCATGGGTGACCCCAGGAGGGGACGGAGGGGCTGCAGTGCTGGGCAGGGCTGTCGTAGGGATGAGGACATCTGTGGGGCTGGGGGGGCCCTGGGGTGGGAGGGCCGTGGGCAGCGGGGTGCTCACTTGTGGGGCATGTCCTCCATGCTGACACGGCCCCAGACGCCCACCACGAAGGTCTCCACCTCGCACTCATTGATGCCGCGGGCGATGCGGAAGTGGCCGCCCTCGCCCCATGCCGTGCCCCAGGAGTTGGCCGCAGTCTGCAGAGGGGACACGGGACACGGCTCAGCACTGGGTGGCCCAGCTGAACCCCCTCCCCGCCCCAACCTGTCGCTGGATCCCATTTGGGCATGGGAAAGCAGCACTTGTGACCACCCACCCCCATGACTGAGCCCCAACAAACTCGTGACACCCACCAACACTCACCCAGTACTTTTGGGTCTGGCCATCAGGCAGCTGCTCTTCTCCCCACCTGCAGCAGGAGGGCAGGATGGTGAGCGGGGGTCACCCGGCACCCCCTTGGGCTGCAGACATCACCCCCCAGCACCATGACAGCAGGGTGCTGTAGACCCCGCTCGCTTCCTGGCCCCAGCACGTCCCTGAGGGCCAGCCCGAGGTATTTACGTCCGCTCCCGGAACACAGGCAGGTATATTTAGCCATGGGGAGAAGGAAGGAAGCCGCCGGCACAGGGTGGCCGGCACAGGGTGGCCGGCCCTGCTCCCCTCCTTGGGCTCTGCACCTCCAGCCCACGTCCCTCCTTTGAGGGGGCTGAGCACCGCACGCTCATGTCACTTGTGGCCACAGCCCCGGGGCTGCCATCGGCCCCTGGCAAGGCTCCCCACCATCACGCCCTGCCCCATCCTTCCCTTCCCACTTCCACTCCCTGGAGGAAGGGGATACCTTTCCTCCCCCAAAGAGAACGGTTCTCCCACCCGGAGCAGGGCTCTCCGCACCCCCTGAGCCCCCCTGAGCCCCCCACTTACCCGGTGATTTTCACTGAGTGGGTCCCATGTCGCTGATGCTTCGGGCCCTTCCCCTCGGCCACCGGCGTGTGCCGATAGATCCCACTCTTGTACATGAAGAAATCCTCGTGCACCTCCAGGATGGCTGGGGGCAGGGGGAGAGGGTTTGGTGACACCGGCCATGCCCCCCCGGGGGACAGGGGACTGAGCTCCCAGGGCTCCTCCTCCCCCACAGCAGAGGATACGGGCACCAGGGACACAGGGCATCACCCAGGGGGAGCAAAGGTGGCAGCCAGCTCCTCCCCCGGGCGATGTGACCAGACTCAGAGGAAGATTAAAAGAAATGAAGTAAACCAAAATCAACTGCCAAGACAGAGATTAAATCTCCGGAGTTAATGAGCAACAAGGGCAGCATGACGGGCACCCCGCGGCTGGCAAGAGCACGGTGCTGCCCGGGCACGTGGCTCGACATTAGCCAGGGAGAGCAGCCGGGGTGGGGGATCCTGGCTCCCACCCTGGCCCCCAGCCCCAGGCAGAGCAGCTTCCCCCACCCAACTCATCCCCCCCGGCCGTCGCAGCACCCAGCTTCGGGGTATGCGGGTGGGGTGCCCCCACCGGCTCCCTACCTTGCACAGGGCCGTTCTCCAGCAGCTCCTTCATGATCTCCTTCTCCTACAAGAATGGAGCCGGATGATACCGGGGCCGGGACCCCCAGCACTGCCCTCCCCGCTCCCTGGGGAGGCGTTTTGGCACCCACGGGTGGGTGCTGTGGAGATGCTGGGTGGGGAAGCGGCTCCCCTGGGGGCTCCGCAGCGGGTTTTTCCCGGCTTTATTTCCAAACTCGGCTTTCCCAGGCAAACCACCCCAAGCCAAGCCCCTTCCCGCTCCCCATGCCGAACGGCTCCTGCTTCGCCCACGCTGGCGGCTCGGCCCATCCCATCCCCGTCCCGTGGGCACTCACGCTGGAGGAGAGGCGGTAGGCGGGGGTGGACTGGTAGATGTGGTTGGCGTGGGTCTGGGGGTTGGGGCAGCGTGCCGTCGCCTGCCGCTTGCCCCTGCCCGTGGAGCGGCTGTGCATCATGCAGGGCGGTGCCGCCGGCTGGCTCTCCTGGCTGGTGAAGGGGTAGCACTCGTCCGTCACCACCCTGGGCAGAGGGACAAGGACATGAGGAGGGGAAGGACCACTCGGCTCCATCGCCATCCCTATCCCCATCCCCAAACCCCTCTGCGCTGGCAGCCCTCGGTCCCTGCCTGCCCAAGGGTTCTCCCCAGGTGAGCCTTGAACCCCCTTATCCCACCCCAGCACCAGGGCAGCCTCCATCCCCCCGTCCCGTCCCATCCCGTCCCGTCCCCACTCACCCTCGCCTGCGGAGGTACCACCAGGCACCATCCAGCCGGCCCCCGCTGCAGCCCCGCTGGTTGCGGGTGTCACAGGACAGGAGATTTTGGGGTGACAGGGCGGGCGTCATGTGTCCCATGGAGTGGATGGAGATGCGGTCCGAGGCGACGGCTGGGAGCGAGCAGGGGGTCAGGGAGCAGCGGCTGCTCCCCGGGGTCCTGTCCCACTCCCTGGCCCCGCAGCAGCAGGTTTAGTTCCTGTCCCCACCGGCCACCCCATCCCGTCCTGTCCCGTCTCACCCGCCGTGGAGAAGGCCCAGGAGCCGGCGCAGTTGCCCTGGTCCAAGGGCTCATGGATCATCCCGGGCCACTTCGCGGCTGCGTCGAAGTGGCGGGGCAGCACCTCGTTGGAGTCCATGTTCATCTGCGGAGGCAGAGCCGAGGCATGAGGGGTGCTCACTGCACACAGACTCCCTGCTCCTTCCCCACCACTCGCAGCAGCCCATCCCCAGCAGCTCCTGGAGCATCCTCAGAGCCGTGGCCCCCAGCCAGCGCTCGCATCCCCCAGCCCCACTGCAGGGTCCCTCGGAACAGGGACATCCATAGCCCTGGCCGAGTGTGACTGGGATTCGGGTGCCCCCTTGTCCCAGAGGAGTCACATCCCTCACCTTTCCCTAAATTTGGGCTTCTCAACCCCAGTGGCTCCTATACAACAACAGCACCAAGTGTCCGGTATCGGACCCCAGCTGTCCTGTCACAAGTGCATGGCACTGGGTGCCTCGAGCCCCTCATTGTGGCCTCTGACCGGCCCTTGCCTGGCCGCTGACTCACGTCCAGCCTTTCCGCTGGACATGGTGCCCCCACCCCGGCCGTGCACAGCTCAGCCTTCCTGGGGAGGACGCGGCCGTGACACCCGGCTTATCCCAGTGCAGGAAGCACTAAAATTAAACCTCGCCGGGAGTCAAGGCCACAGCGCTGGGCGTGCACCACACATGACGCTCGCTCCCCGACAGCACCCATGGGACCCCCGGCTGCTGCCCGCCCCCAGTGGGGGCACCAGTTTCAGGTGCAGCCCGAGGGCAGGCGGAGGCGCCTCGCTCGCAGAGCGCTGGCGCAGCCGGCTCTGCCGACTCAGCAGCTGCGGGGCTGGCTTTCCGATGGGAAACCAGCACGGAGGAGCGGGGGAAAAAACAACACTGGCCGCCGGGGGATTGTCAGGGGGAATTTGCTGAGCTGCTGTCTCCAAACACAAGGGCTGTGCGTGGCACCCACCCATCACGGCCCCTTCCCTTTCTCCCCCCGGCTGCAGAGCCCCTTCCCAGGGATAGGGACATGGCGAGGACATCGTTAGCCAAGGGAATGGTGAATCATTGGGTCCAGCCATGGGACAGGCAGGCTCAACTCTTGGCGTGCCTCAGTTTCCTGTTGCATCTGTGGCGACTCACGTGCATCTCGTTCATGTTCATGACAGTGGGAGAGGGCCGGAATGTGCCCAGGCGGTACCGAATCCCATCCTCCAGCGTCATGCCCCAAAACTGGCTGTAGTTGGTGGCTCTCCAGCTGCATGAGAGGAGGGAGCACAGCTCAGGGGTGCCCTGAAAACCACCAAGGGCTGAAGGATCCTTTCCCCACCCTCCCTGTGCCCGGTCCTTACCCGTAATTGCCCCTGTTGATGGCGTCGATCAGCTCCCCGTCCATCAGGCAGGCATGATCCTCACACTGCCACTGCCCACCGGGGACACAAGTGCTGCAGAGGGGATGGCACCAGAGGGGACAGTCAGCTGGGGAGGGACAGTGACCTTGGGTGCTGCCCCTCCCAAGCTGGGGACCCCCTGCCATCATGGGCAGCCAGCAAGGGGCCAAGGATGCTTCTGTACTGGGGTATGGGGGTCACACCGTGGCTTGGCACCTTGGGATGGGGTGAAGCTGGGCCAGGAGTTGTGGGCAGCCGTCTGCATGGCCCTGGGGGCTGAACACCCCCCCGCCCCGGTCCCCGCAGGAGCCCGGAGGTCAGCCAGAGCATGGGACAGAAAATCAGCTGAAAAGCAGCCAGACCTGCAGACTTCAGAGCAGGGCTTGGATGCCAGCCCGGGGAGGGGATTCGGGGCTGGCTGCCCCCCCACCAGGGCAAGCCACTCCAGCCAGGTTAGCCAGGAGCCCTGCAGCACCCATGGGGAAATGTGGGGCTGGGAGGGTGATGTGCTGGGTCCGGGTTCCCCTGGGGAGCTCTGGGCTGTGCTCCCCCTGCACGGCGAGCAATGCTTGGCATGCTCCCTCCTGCCCGCCCGCCGAGCTCCCGGCACGCTCTTCCCTTTTAAGGAGCCATGCGAGGCCCAAGCCGTGTCCTGCCATTGCGGCCCCGATCCTGCCGGTGGCACCTGCACCCCAGCACTCGCCCCTTCCCCATCCCTGAGTGCTCCCAGCGCTGCGCCGGTGACCCCGCATCCAGCTGATAGCTCCTTGGGGACTCCCACCTCGGGGTGCAGACAGCTGGGTGCCCACAGCAGCCCCCTCTGCTTCACCCCAGCATCGCGTTTGGCCCCTGCCAACCCCCGAGGCCCCGTGGGAGCTGGGTAGGAATGAGGTCTGGGGTGAAGTGCTGCATGAATCGCTGCTCTCCAGGCACCAAGCGCAGGGGAGGAGGGTTTTGGCAGAAGAGCCTCAGCCCCTGGGGGCCAGCACTTCTGGGGAAGGGATGCTTCCCAGCAGCTGGGACAAGTCATCCAAGTGCAGGCTCGGGGACCTTGACCTTCCCCGAAATTGCCACCAGCCCTGCATGCCCCCGTGCCACAGTCCCAGAGAAATGCCGGGCAACATCGGGGCTTTGGGGAGGGATCGGGTTGGCTTTTCACCTTCAGCTCCAGCTCCCACACCTGCACACACGTGCTCACACACGTGCTCATGCCCTCGCACACACATCCCCGACGGAGCCTTTGATTTCCCTTATCTGCCGCATCGCTGCGAGGCAGCCAGCCCCGCTGTGTTTGCTCCTTGTCGACAGGCAGATCTGTGCCCGCAGGTTCCCCAATCCCCCACCTCCGGGATGCCATTAATACCACCGCAGCCGTTTCCAGATAAACCCCACGCTGCTTGCTAAATGCCAACAGCGCGCTCCTGGCGCACCGGGGCAGGCTGCGGGGCCGGATTCTGGCCACCTGGCACAGAGCCGCCACGGCTGCTGGCTGCCGACGTGTCCCATCAGGCTTGGGCAAGCTGGACTTGGACCGACATGGCCAGAAATGCCCCGGCAGTGCCGGGCCCCTGTTTGGCAGCCCGCAGCCAGCCTGGCCGCACGCTAACCTGGTGGAGCAAGCGGCTCCCACAAAGGCATGTGCTGAAATTTGGGAGGGGCTCAAGGCCCCGGGCTCTCCACTCCGAATATGCCAGAGCAAAGGCATTTGGCACCGGCTCCCACCACCCAGCTCGGGCCCCGTGCTCCCGCCGAGCCGGCTGCGGGCAGCCCTGGCGCTCACAGGCCCCCCGACGCCCCTTCCTCTGTGCAGACAGCATGCTGGCACCAAGCTGGCGGTGCCCACATGGCACGGGGAGCGCAGAGGCACTCACCACAGGTTGCAGTTCTCCCGGTACGTGGCTCCGGTGGGGTAGTTGCGGCCAGCGCGGGCACAGCCTGAATGGGAGAGGGGAGAGCCCTGGTGAGCACACCTCTGCACTGGGGGTCCCGCTGGCAGCCCCATGGCTCCGGTGTGGGAATGCCAAGAGGAAAATAAATGTGGTCCTTAGAGCCAGGCAGGTGCCTGGCTGCAGCTCGGCACCTCCAGACCTGCGTGCCCATCCAGCTGGGGCATGATGGGGACCGACTCGCAGCCCATGGTGCAGGGTGGGAGCAGGACTGGCTTGGTGCCGGGAGGGTTAACCGTGGGGCTGCCGAGCAGAGCCAGCCTCGCACACACAGTCTGGCGGGACAGGGATAAAGGGGCCAGTTGTACCCAGGCACTGGCTCTGCTCTGCAGGGACTTCTTAGAGAGCCTTGTGCTACGCGGCGGGGGCTGCCCGTGCCCCCCTCTTGCCCCCGTCCGCCCTGCCCGCCCCAGCTGCCGCGCGGGTTAAGTCAGGGCCAGCATCCGCCTGTCCCAGACATGACCGGGGCAGGCGGGACAGAGCCCCCCTGCCACCCCTGCTCTGCCCCATAGGTACGCACCGCTGGATCTGCCCCTCTGCTCTCCTGTCCCACACTGCCCTGTCCGTGGGGAGGTGCAGGGGACCTGCTGTGGGGCCATGGGCTGCTCCCAGCCCTGTTCTTGGGAGCCCAACCCCAGTCCAGCCACTTTGCGTGAGTTTCCCCAGCTCCGAGGGGTCAAGACTCCGTGGCTGTGAGGTGCCACGTCCAGCTGCATCCCTTACGAGGGGCACCAGCGGCATCACACAGCACATCAGGCACCCCAGGGCCAACCCCTGGCACCCACAGACCCCTGCCCAGCTGGGCTGGGGGCTGCCTCACCTGAGGCTTTGGGGAAGGGGGCCGGGATGCCCAGGCAGTAGTCCCAGAAGTCCGGGCAGCAGTCAGAGACGGTGCGGTTGCAGAAGAGGTCGCAGTAGCAGAGGGTGTCGTGGTAGGGCACCGTGCAGGCGTCGTCGCGGCCGTGGCAGCAGACGTCCCCTCGCTGGCAGTAGGACCCACTGGCATCGTAGACCCCATGCTCGTACAAGCCGGGGGCCAGCTCCCGGCGGGTGCGTGCCCGTGAAGCCAGGGCCGCCTCGGGCAGCAGCCAGAGGCAGAGCAGGGCCCGCAGCAGGCGCATGTTGCCAGCCATGTCCCCAGACCTGCAGCCGCTGCAGAGGGAGGGCAGTGAGCGGGTGGGGGGCAGCTAGGGATCCTGTGGGAATGTGGCATCTCCGCCACCCTACGCCAGCCCCATCCAGCTGGGTCGCCCACCCCGGCCAGCCCCCACCACCGAGCCCCCCCCAGGGGCACCTCGCCCTTTCCCTGCCCTCCCCCGGGGCGCTCAAAATCTTCAGGTTTCTTAACTCCCCTTGCGACCACCCCGGCTGCGGGAACCCGCAGCGCGATGCCCCAAAACACCGGCCGCCCCCCCGGGTGCCCACTCCCCGGGTGGTCGAGAGGCGCGGTGCCCACCCACACCTTAAACCCCGCTCCGGATGCTAAACCTCAGCGGAACGGGCCCCCCCCAGGGCACCCGGGGGGGCTGCCCCGGTCCCGGTCCCCGCCGCCGCGGAGGCGCGGCCGGTGCGATGAGCGCCCAGGTCTCAGCCCGCGGGGCCGGGAGGCCGGTGGAGACCCCGGGAGTGGGGTGGGGGGGCTGGTCCGGGGAACCTACAGGGAATCCACGGGGCACGACCCCCTCCCCTCCCGTTCTCCCCTGCCCCGTACCTGCCGCCCCGCCGTTCCGCGCCGCCGCCGAGCGCCTCCTCCGGCCCCGCCGCTCCTTATAGCCGCGCCCCGGCCGGGGGGGCGCGGGGAGGCGCCGGGGGCAGCCGCGATCCGGCCGGGCGGAGCGGAGCGGGGCGGGGGTCGGGCCCGGGGCTCCCGTCGGGGCGGGCGGGAGAATCGCGACCCCCGAGGCCCCCAGCGCCGGGATGCCCGGCGGCACCTCCTCCCCCGCGGATCCGGGGTTCTCCCCCGCTCCTGCTACCCATGCCCGTGCCCCCCACCCTGTGCTTTTGCAAACTAGGGGGTCCTGGCAGCCCTGCCCGCACCTCCCGCTCCATCCAAGGGGTTCCCCCCTGCTGCAGGGTGTGTGGAGAGAGGAGAGGAGAGGGGGGCTGCAGACTCCCCCCGCCAGCATCCCAGCAGCAGTGTGGGCAGCTGGATGTGACACAGGGACATCCCATCGCAGCCCAGGACACAAAAACACTGTCACTTGGACTCAGCCCCATGTCCCCACTGCCAGCGCCAGAGTCCAGCCAGTTACTCAGGACGCGGGGAGGGCGGTGTTGGCTGCCCACGGGCTCCGGTTCCCTCCGCAGCACCAGGGCTCACGGCAGGGCTTGGGCTGCCCCTGGGCCCCTGCCTGCCGCTGGCCTGCGAGGAGCATCTCCTGCCCGCTGCCAAAGGATTCCTCGAAGATGCCTCATGGCAGCCAGGACGGGAGGCACCGCGGGCGGCAGGAGGCAGCGGGGTTTCCCGGGCGGCCATGGGAGCCAGAACAGGGGCTGAGCTCCGAGCCACAGGCTGGGGGACTCCTGGCTCCCACCTGCAACCCATGGGGAGGGTGCTGTGGCTTCTCAGGACATGCTTGCACCCCAGGAGCACCACGTCCCACTGGGCATGAGGGCTGCCTGCTGCCTGGGACCCCAGGGAGCTCTGGGTGCCCAAACAAGGGTCCTGCAAGACCTTCATCCCCTGGGACCCCCGCCCAGATGCTTGGCCAGCATGCTCGGAAAGGACTTTTCCTGCAAGCGCGGCCTTGGGCAGGGGCTGGAGGGCTGCTGAGCGCCTCAGGAAGGAACTGGGTCCGGCCCGGAGTCCAACTGTCTCCAACCACACGTACTTTCTCTATGACGGGACTGACAGGAATCCAGAATGAGTCACGAATTCTCCAAGACTTTCAGGGGGACAAAGCAAAGCCACTGGCGAAAAGGACAACCCCGGCTTCTGCTCCCGGTCCTTGTCTCCTGCCAGGCAGCTCCCTGAGGATGGCGTGGGGTGCTGCCAGCAGAACTGGCCTCTTCCCGTTCCTGTTGCAGCCTCCAGCCTCTCTGGGCCGATAAGGGCTCGTGCGCGGAGGCGAGAGCAGCGACAGCCCAAGTGCTTGTGAGCCCCCCACACACCCCCTTCCTGCGGCTGGGCTTGGCGTGCCAAGCGTCGCTCTTGGTTGGCAGGACGCGGTGAGCCGGCGCTGCGGGGTCACGGCTCACTGCGTCCTTCTGCCGCTGGCATTTCCTCCCCCGCGTGCCCCCGCCAGCCAGGCCTGCCCCCATTCCGGGGAGTGGCAGCCTTTCGTGGGGGAGAGCCAAGGTGAAGGGGGGCAAAGTCCAGCCCGGGCACCTTGGACCCACGTGGCTGTGGGAAGCAGAGCTGAGTGCCGCGGGCTGGCACACACACCTGCACCACCCTTGCTGGCGGCGGCTGCTCTCGGGGAGGGAGAAGGTCACAGCACCCAGGCCTCACTGCACGGAGTGGTGCAAAGAGCCCAGACCCCGGTGGGTTGTCCCCAGGTGCCCCCCAGCTCAGCAGGGACATGCACGGGCTCTGCCGAGCTGCACCTGTTGCCCAGCGCTGCTGTCCCCACGGGGTGCAGGGTGAGCATCCCTGGCGATGCGTAACTCCATGGCAGGGTGACGCTGCATCCCTCCAAACCCACCCCGGAAAGCCACCTGGCAGGTCGGGGGAGCTGGGCAGAGGCTCGTGCGGTGCCACCCTGGCACGGCTCACTCACGAGGGGCTTTCTGGGTGCTTCCAAGTCCTGGCTCCCCCTTAAACTTCTGCTTCAAAGAAGCCCCGGGACCGCACGCGAGCCGGACGTGTGCAGCACCAGGGGTGGCCGAGGCTCCCCAGGGATCGTGCCCCAAACACCAAGTGCTCGGTGGGTCCAGGGGACCAGACTCACCCCGAGACCCCTGTCCAACCAGGCTGGGGCAGTTCTAGGGCCAGCGGGGCCGGGGCAGGGACGTGCTGGCCCTGTGGTGCTCAGCACAGCCCAGCACTCCAGAACGAGCCAGGAATGGGTTTGTTGTGGAGAAGCAGCCAGGAAAGGCAGGGACTGACCTGCGGCGAGCCCCGGCTTCCTCCCCAGCCAGCGCCAGGGCAGGGCGGCACGGAAAGGGGCCACCCTCGGCTCCCCAACATTCACAGCCTGCGGGACATGTTGTCCCCATGGGGTGCCAGCACACGGGGATGGGGTGAAGGCTTTGCCATCCCTTGAGGGGTTTGTGGTCTCCTGGGGAAAGGGGCTCACATCCCCACCTTCCCCGGGATGGCCCTGGGGCCATCGCAGCATCATCCCCGCTTGGGGATACACCGTGACTCTTCCAAAGAGGCAGATGGGGCCCTTCCCGGGGCAATGACCATCCTCACCTGCCTCGGGCTCCAAACGCAGGGCACGGGCCCCTCTGCAGTGGCATCAGGCCTGCAGCCCCTAGGCACGCGGCACCGTGGAGCCGGGGAGGGCGATCGAGCCAGAGCCGGAGCCCCGCTCCCATGTTGCGGGGTGGCTGCGGCTCAAGGGGAGCCCGGGGGGTGGCAGGGAGGTGGCCGGATGCCCCAGTCCTCTGGCCCGCCGCCCAGTTCCTCCGTGCGCAGCCCTCGGCGGTGGGGCTGGAGTGCCACCTCTCGGGAGAGCCAGGAGAGAGACAGCAAGCAGGCAGCCTCTGCTCCAAATTTTAATGAAACAAATAAGTTAATAAGTTAATCAAGTGAGGTAACTACCGCTGGCTGGGGAAGGTCTGCGGGGACCAGCCAGCCCCGGGGAGGGTCCTACGAGTTAGTTCCTGCGTGCGGCTGCGGGCAAAGCTCTCACATGCACCCTCGCCCCACGGCTGGGCACCCCCGGCCCCCCCAGCACCCACGCACCAACCCACTGCCTGCCCACCCACGGCACCTGGCTGTCCCCTCGTGTCCCCGAGGCACTGCTGCCTCACAGCCTGGCCAGGGGCACGGGCACCCCTGGGGCAAGGGGAGGGGGCCAGGGTGGTGCAGGGGCAGGGGGTGGCTGCGAGCAGCTCTGGCATGGCCTGTGCTGGCCACATGCACTAACGAGGCAAGAGAAACGAGCAGGGTCGGGGGTCCCCGCTGCCAGGAGCAGAGGCACAGGGGGGCTTGGAGGGGGTGTGTGCAAATCCCCCGGTCCGAAGCCCAGAGAGGGGCTGTGCCAGCAGTGAGGGGCTCAGTGGATGCCCACCAGCCCAGATCTGATTCCGGCACCGCGGCTACATGGGAGTCGCTGCCAAAGCCCTCAGGGCTCCGAGCCCCCCGCGACCCCCGGCTGTGCAGGAGCGGACCCCGCCCCAGCTTGGCAAACTTTGGCACTACCATGATTGCTTCCAGCCTGGTTCAGCCCAGCGCTGCGGGACTGGAAACCCCTTTGCTGCCGGGCAGCAAAGGGGAGCAGGGCAGCGTGGGAGCTGCCGTGGCTCTGTCGTAAGCGGCGTGCGAGGAAGCATGGCCAACACTGCTCTGTCCCCACCGTGCAGTCACCTCCAGACCTGGTCTACGCTCCCCAGGCCATGGAGGGGACTGGGACATGGCAAGGAACAAACTGAGCACGGCAGGACCCGGCAGGGACCCAATCCTCTAAGCAAAGCAGCGTCCGGGCCACGAGAGGGAAGGATGCTCCTTGGGGACCGCTGTCCCTGTCACCTGTGCCCGCATCCCTCCCTCCTCCACAGCCCCTGCTCACTCCGTGGCCCCAGGGCCACCCTCGGGTGGAGGTTTGTCACCTGGCCCCGAGCCTCCAGGACACCCAGGCAGGTCTCCACGGGCAGCAGGATCCAGCCCTGTGTGCTGGTAGGGAGTTTTGCTTATTGCCTATGTCCCCACGGTTGCTCTTCCCGGGGGTGTTGCATATTAAGACATTATTGCATAAATATATATATATCTCCTATATATATATATATATATCTCTCACCCTGGGAGCATGCGCAGGCAGGCAGGAGGCTCTGCTGTGCTTCTAGAGGTGCAGCTGCAGCCCTGCGAGCAGGGAAACAACCTGGGCAGAGGAGGATGAGGGGGGAGAGACCCCCGCTCTCCCACCCGGGGGGGGCCCCTGCTGCTGCCAGGACCCAGGCAGGGTTGTGCCCCAATGCCCCTGCTCGGCACTGGCAGCGGAAGGGAGATGGAGCCTTGCATAGCTGGTGGGGGCCCCGGCTTGGCTCCAAGGGACCAGGCAGGACCCCGCTGGGAAGCTGGATACGTCCTGAGGGCTGGGGGGTCCTCACCATGGCTGGGGAGCACTCAAGGCCCCAGGAGCTGGGGGGTCTCACCCCCCGGGAAGGGCAGGAGCATTGCAGGAGCGTGGTCTGGCCACACTGCAGCGCCACGGGATCCCACCCCATCCCCAGAGTGGGCACCCGCTGCAGCCGTGCCCCCGCGAAGGAAGACTTGGTTCAAGTAACAGGGCATGGGACACGACTAGACGGGGGCTGGGCGATGCCACGCTGCTCCCACGTCCCGGTATCCCGTCCCACTGGCTGCACGCTGGCAGGATCCGTCCCGCCGCCTCCCTACTCAGTCCATGTTGGTGCTGGCCGACCTGGAGATGTTCAGGGTCTGGGCAGAGACCGAGATGTCCTCGTGGTCCACGGGGCTGTGGTAGTCAGAGGTGATGTCGGGCTCGCAGGGGGGCACCTGCACGGCGGCCAGGCTGAAGGAGTTCACGGAGCCCTTGCGCAGGCACTGGGAGTAGAGGCCGAGCAGCAGGTCCAGCTTGTGCTCGATGGACTGCACCTGCAAGGGCGGGCAGGGCTGAGCAGGTCCCTCCGCATGGGGAGTGGACCTGGGGGTCCAGGCCCCCACATCCTGCGAGTGCCGAAGGGACGGTGCCATGCTCCCCGGTGGCCGTCCCCTCCTGACCTGCCTCTCCACTTTGACCACACGCCCCATCATGCTGAGCTCGTCCACCAGCTCCATCTCCAGCGCCGGCTTCTCTCCCTTCTCCCGCGTCTTCTTGTCTGCGGCAAGGGCCCCCCTGCCCACGATCTGGTCCACACTGGTGGCCAGCAGAGAAGGAGAGGACACAGCCCATCACTCCCAGCGGACCGGAGGGTGTGAGGGACCACAAGGGCTGGGGACAGGCTTCTGGGACACGTCCCACCCATCGCGACGGGCCAGCACCGCTCCCAGAGGGCACAGCTAGTGACAGGAGACCCAGGGGAGCCCCAAGCCCCCTGCCACCTTCAGGGCAGCTCACCGCATCTGCAGGCTCTTGATCCTGCCCAGCATGTCCAGGTGACCCGCTGAGTACTGCTCAATGACGTCCTTGACGTCGTAGGGGCGCAAAGTCTCCTTGAACTTCCTCTTGGCCACCAGGAACTTCAGGATCCTGTAGGGACACCCAGGCTGGCTGCAGGGTGCTGGGAGGACCAGGCGTGCCCGGGGGCTCCATGCTGTAAGGTGGGCGAGGGGAAGGGCTCGTGCAAAGCACTGAGGTCCTGATCACTGTCCCCACAGGGAGCTGAGCCAGGAGTTGTCCCTGGCTGGACCAGGGCTCTCTGGACACGTCTGCTTGTCCCCAAGGGCCGAGAGCTGCAGAGGAGGTGGGGACAGGAGCAGGAACACTGGGGGGCGCAGGAGGGGACGGTCTCACCTGACAGCCCGGATGAGGGTCTTCACCGCTGGCATGATGTCCTCGAAGGTCAGGTCGCAGTGGGAGCTCTTCTCCTCACTGCTGTCCTCCGGCGGGCAGTCGGCTGCGGGTGCAAGGGTGGGTGGGTGGCAGAGACTAAGGGTTGTCCCCCTGTGCCCCTCAAAACACCCACAGCCCCCCAGAGTGACCCCACAACCGGGGCTGGACCCCACCAGTCCCCAGGGCTCACCCTCGACCGAGGTCCTCGTCTTGAGCCTCAGGGACGCACGGAAGCGGGTCCGGTCATTGAAGCTCCAGCTCTTCTGCACCTTGGTGGGGCTGGAGGCCTCGGGGAGGTCCTCGGTGCTGGGAGAGCGGTGCAGGGCGGGCCCCAGGTGCTGCCTGCCCCGGCTGCCCCGCTGCGAGCTGCTCAGCCGGATGCGGTCCTTGATGCCCATCTTGTTGCTGCGCGGGAGAGCGGGGTGGGCACTGTTAGAGGCGGGTGGGCACCGGTGGGGGGGGGATGGGGATGGGGACAGGGAGAGGAGTGGACCCCCACTGCAGGTGCACGTGGTGCCCACCGTGGTGGGATGAGGATGGGGTGGCCGTGCCGAGCTCACGGAGAGCCCCTGGCATGCAATGGGCATGAGCCAGGGTGGGAGCAGGCGGTACCGCATGCCCAGGCAGGAGCCGCTCGGGGGTCACTCCTTTAAACACCTTTTTTTACCCCAAAAGCAGAGAAAGGAGGAGACAGACAGACAGAAGAGTGAGCAGAGACCGGTTCGGTGGTGGGGAGGACACATGGCAGAGCCCCCAGCAGAGCAACCGGCCCCAGCCCCGCTGGCACAGGGTGTCCTGATGTGCCTGGCCAAGCCCCTTCGTCGTCGTCCTCCTCCTCCTCCTCCAGGCTGTAGCACTTAATTCAGGTTCTGCTGCAGCGGGCAAGCAGAGCCGTCCCCGTCCTGCCCTACCACGAGCTCTGCTCCCGAAACCAGCCGCTCCGCTGGGCTGTGGGCACGGGGACAACAGGCATCGTTTATGTAGGACCTACACAAAAGCACCATCTGGTGCTGCCTTTCCTGTGATGTGGGACCACGAGCGCATCTCGGGACGTGCGAGGAGGCCAAGCAGACACAGGGCCCCGCATGCGGAGGAAGCTGAAGCCGCGGAGGACATGGAGCAAACCTCACGCTCGCTGCACAACGGACTCCATGAAACCCTGGCATTCCGGAGCATCCTGGGCTTCCCGGGCCAGGCATCACAGTGCAAGGCAGGGGTAGGGGCAGGGCACCAGCCTCCCAGCCCCTCCCCATGCAGGCTGCTGGCGAGCGGGTCCCGGGCGGGCAGGACTGCCACAAGCTCCTGCAGCTGGCGGCATGCGGCGGCACGCGGTGCTGCCGGGCTGTTCTGGAGGACAGGGAAGGGCTGTGTCCCGGAGGACCAGATGTGGCACAGGTGTGGGATGGGGTTTATCCAGGCACCTCAGTTTGCTGTTGTTACACTTGGCAAGCCCAGCATGGCCAAAGGACCAGGCTCATCCATGCTGTGTGGTGAGGGAAACTGAGGCAGGGCTAGCTGTGGGATCCAGGGGAGACACCTGGCTCATCCCAGGCCATGCACAGACCCCCCCAGCCCTGCGGAAGGATCACCCTTCAGCCTCAACCCCTCTGCCTTGCCCCCCTGACCCCCTCCACCCCGGCAGCCGGGCCACAGTACCTCCATCTCCACGTGCCCCATGTCCGCAAGAGCCTCCTCTTACCACTAAAGATGGGGCTGAAGGGTCAGGGCAGAGACAGGAGAAAACGAGAGTTAGCCCGTGGCAGGGAGCGAGCGGAGCACCCGGGACCACCATGTCCCCGACCCCCCGGGCATGCCCGCACCCCAGCACGGGCGTGCAGGGTCCCTGCCCGCTGCCGGTGAGCATCTCCCGCCGCACCGGACCTGACCACGGCACCCGCCTCTGCTTTGGAGGCAAGAAGCATGAGCAAAGAAGTTTGTGTAGGTCCTACATAAACACTACTGCCTGCCCCGCAGAGGAAAGTCCGGTTTGTCCGTGGTGGAGCTCTGCAAAAAAGCCATTTGGTGACGGCACACGGTGCTGCCTGCTGGCGACCCTGCAAACACCGCTGGGGCTCTGCGGACCCCCGGCCCCTGCCCGCTCGCTGCGGGAGGACGGGATGGGTGGCAAGTGGTGGCCGGGGGCAAATGTTACCTGAGGCGTAAGCACTTGTGGGGCTGCACGTCCTCCTCCTTCCAGCTTGGGGGTGAATGGAGGCGCAGAAGGTTTGGGGGGAGGTTGGGGGGATGGAGGGGAGGAGGGTGAACAGGAGAGGGGAGGAGAGAGAGAAGATGAGATGTTATGAGAGGTGATGCTTGCGGAGGAGATGGGGGGCTCAGGCCCCCCGGGTGTGATGGCCAGAGGGCTGCAGTCCCTCCCGTCAGCTCGCCGAGAAACCGGGTGAGCAGAGCCCAGTGCTGCTGCAGGGATGAGCCCCCCAAGCCCATACTCACCTTGGGGCTGGTGGGGGGAGCAGGTCCCCTCAGCCCCACGCCCGCAGCGGGACAGCCACAGCCCCACGGCTTGGCACATTCCCTCACCACGCCAGGCCTCCCACAGCCCTGTCTTTGGCATCACAGGGGAAACTGAGGCATGATGCAAAGGAGCAGCGCTCCCTCTCCCCACCTAACACTGATGCTGGCCCGGGGCCCCACGCTGTGCCGATGTCCTGGGTGGCAGTCCAGCAGCCACGGGGGCCACGCTGGGTTCTCCAAGATGCTCCTCAGCCGGAGGGGACTGGGGACATGGTGCACGAGCAGCCACCACCAGCAGCATCACAGCTCATGGTTGTCTCTTCTTGGCAGCACCAGGGAGGCTCAGCGTTGCTGCCACGGATGTGGGAAGCCCACCTCGGACTGCAGGACCTGGGTTTTGCTCCATGCCCAGCCCTGCTAGACCAGCCGTGCTGCCTTCACAGGCTGGTTTCCAGCCACACTCGGCTCCCCCGTGAGAGGTCCTGGTGGCGTAACCACGTTGAAAAGGGCAGCAAGCTGGAGCTGAACGTTGCGAGAGGCTTCACGATGGTACAACGGCCCAGAGTCCATCCACAGGGACCAAACGCAGCCCCTCCGGAGCTGCAAGCCACGAGCGGTGCTGGCAGCCAGCGGCAGAGAGGGACGGGTGCCCTGGCACGGTGCTGGGTGGGGAGCGGGGCCAGGGGCTGCTCCCCTGGGCTGGGGCTGGCGGTGACGGGCACCGCAGTGGCACCATGGGTGGGCACAGATGAGCAGAAGAGAGAGGACAGAGAGGAGGGAGAACGCGGGGCCGTGGGGCTGCACCCTCCTACCTTTCCCCTGAACAAACCGCAGGGCTGATGCTTTTCTGGCCAGGGGTGAAGGGGTGATAAGGCGGTGGGGCTCCGTCGGGCAATTTTTTCACCTCTGAATTCCTAAATCCTCCGTTGCGGACTCGGTGCAAATGCTCAAACATTAGGACCAGCTCTCTGGGGTTGGGGTTAAATAAAAACATGGAGAAATTAAACTTTCCAAAGCAAATGAGATGAGCAAACCAAGGCGGAGCAGAGCTGGGTCCTCCTCTGTGCAAACCAAAGCAAAATCAGAGCAAAAAAAAGAGGCAAAAACCAGCGCTTTCTTTCAAAAGACAGTTTCTTAACAGCTCAGACTGGCACTGCTGGCAGCGGGTTGAGCTGGGAGTGTATGGGGGTGATGGTGCTGGGGAAGGGGGTGCTGGGGGTGCTGGGAAAGGGTCCCACAGACGGCCACTGGCAGAGGGGTTGCACTCATGCCGAGAGGGATGGTTCACACAGGGTGACCACCCTTGCTGTGGGGTGAGGACACAGGAACCTGCCACCATCTGATCTGGGAGTCCGGGCACTGCCGGAGCAGGGGGGAAGCTCGACCTGGCAGGGATCGAGCCTGGCTCTATCTCCACTCCCTGCTGCGGGAGAAACGTCTCCCAGCACAGCAGGAAGGGCTGGTGTAGACCCCCACGACGCCCATGCTGGGAGAGCCCAGCACCGCACTCGGGGGCGATGCACGGGAAGCCAGATCTCCTTGGGGACCAGAGGAACTTGCTGCTGTGGCTGTCAGGAGCCCTGTCTTTGGAAAAATGAAGAGTGAAATGGAACAGTGAATTTGTCATTGCAAAGAAAAACATGGACAGAGCAGGGGCAGGATGTGCGGGCAGGAGGGCATGGCTACGGCACACCGTGCTGCCAGCCCGGCACGGGGCTTGGGCACGGGACCCAGGTGGCAGACCCCGGTGCGCTCGGTGTGACGGTAACACACAGGGCATCCGGAAAAGCTCTGGCGAGTCCTTGATCCACCCGCGGTGGCAACATCCCAGAGGCCACGGGAGGGAGAGTGCTGCAGGGATGGGGCACGGGGCTCCCGCCAGACCCTCTGGGTCCATCCGCTCTGTCGCTGCGTTCAGAGCCCATTCCTGGCCAACTGCTCTGCCATCACCCCGGTCACCAGGTCCCCGCAGCTGGTGGCATCATCCTCTTCCCCACGGCTACTGGAGGAAGGCTACGGATGGGGTGAGAGAGGATGGGGTGGGATGGGCACTGTGGGCTGGGGGGATGGCAAGGACGGAGGAGGGTGTTGGGTGTCTGGCATCCCGGGGCTGAGCGAGGCGTCCGTGCTGCTCGGCCCCAACAAGCCCTCAGTGGCTCCATGTGGCCCCTCGTGGCAGGTGCTGCCCAGGTCACCTATCAGCCCAGGGCCCACCAGGGACCCCCCGCAGCCCTCGCCCGCACGCTGCCTACCTGAAGGAGGGCAGGAGGCTGTCGTAGTAACACCAGGTGGCCGTCAGGTACGCGCGGCTGGCATCCGTGGAGTAGAGGCGCCAGGCAGCCTGCACGGGAGCAAGAGCCCGCGGGCAGCGGCATCAGCTCGCAGGGTCCGGAGGTGACACCCCTGGTGCCAGCTCCCTCCATCCCCTTGGCCACCACGGGCAGAGTCTGGCTCAAAAGAGCCAGCTGCCAGATGTGGGGCCAGGTGTTTGGGTGCTGCCCGCAGCAGGCATGGACAGGCAGAGAAGTCAGGGGACAGCGGAGCATCCCTGGGATGTCACCTGGATCAGGTTCGCCGCCGGAGTCCGCCTCTTCTCAAAGTGCTTCTGCCGATGCTGCTCCTGCACTTTGAGGGCGAAGCCGGAGCCCAGGATCCCCTGGGAATGGGAGGGGACAGGGTCCATGGGTGCTGGCCACGCTGCCACCGCCAGCCAGCAGAAACGGGGCGGATTTTGCCCCTTCCTCCCCGATTTCCACAGGGCAGGAGGCGCAGGGACCCTCTCCCCGGTCCTACTCACGGCGGGCAGCGCGAAGAAGGAGATGCCAAGCAGGGCGAAGCCGGCTGCCAGCATCCGGCCCAGCCACGTCTGCGGCGTCTTGTCCCCGTAGCCGATGGTGGTGAGGGTGACCTGCCGGGGGGCACAGCAGGGGGAGGCCTGGAGGGAGCTCCCCCACCCCAGCCCCGTCCCACCCTCCTCGTCCCCTCCCAGGGCTGGGGCGCCGCGGTGGCCGAGCTTACCGTGCCCCACCATAGAGAGTCGGCGTAGGTGGCAAACTGGGCGTTGGCATCCTTCTCAGCCAGGTAGACGAGGAAGGAGGCGAAGATGAGCACCAGGAAGCCGATGTACCAGGCGGTGATGAGCTCCTGCCGGGGCACGGATGGGTGAGAGGGGCTCATGGATGGCGCAAAGGGGTCCCGTGGTGGGAGACCCCACACCCTCACCTTGCTGTGGGCGTAGACGACGGAGCCCAGCAGCTTCCAGGTGCCGCCGCGCCGGTCCATGCGCACCATGCGCAGGATCTGCAGGAAGCGCATGCTGCGCAGCGCCGAGGTGGCGAAGATGTTGCCCTGCGTGCCAGCGGCGATGACGGCCACCGAGGCGATGAAGACGATGAAGTCTAGGGGACAGCAAGGGTCAGGGGCGTGGGCTTCTCTCGAACGCCCGTGGCATGGGTGATGCTGCAAGTCCCCGTGCCCCTGTGCTCCCCCCGAAGCCCCCCAGTACCTATAACGCAGAAGGGTTTCCTGGCGAAGCGGAAGCGTCCCCTCCAGCCCCGGTAGCGGCAGCAGCAGCCGGCCGCCCAGACGCGGACGATGTACTCCATGCCGAACACCACGATCATGACGAACTCCTGTCGGGGAGGGGGGATAAAGGGGGGGCAGGGGGGTGAGGTGGGCAAGGCGAGGGCAGGATGGCATGGGGGGCTCAGCTGGGTGGGTGGCTTGAAACGCTGGTGCTGGGGAGGGTGCAGGGGGAGCGCAGTGCCCATCCAAGGTTCCCCCCCGCCATGACACAGCCCCGGCTGGAGCCATCCCGGGGGAATCAGGGCAGTGAGACGGGAGCCGCGGCCATTGAGCCTGTGTGAGCAGCCTGGCTCTCCTGCCTGTGCCAAGCTCACACCGAGCTGGGTCCTTTTCCTCCGCCGTCAGCATTGTCCTCCTACCTCCCGCACAAACAAGCCCCCGTTCTGCTTACTCGCGGGAAAGTCACAAGGACCTTTCCCAATTTAGTCTCCATCACTCGGAAGAACTCCAGTGTCAGCCGTTTCTGACAGTTTGGGGGAAAGTTGCCTTTTTTAGCCCCTCCTGCCCTGCCTTTTCCAGCGGTTTGTGCCTCTCCAAGCCGTGGGGATGCCCACAGCAGCGAGGCCACCCTGTGCCTTCTCCCTGATGTGCCGGAGAGGCTGCTGCAGTTAACACCAACGAGCTGAAATCCGGGCTGGGGAAGGGGTCGGGGGGATTGTCCAGGATCTTGTCCGAGTCTCTTGGGGTGTAATGTGGGGAGGGGGAGTCTGAGCGACAGCCCTACTGCCCACTTACCAGGATGAAGAGGCACTCGTTGGCCAATTTCTGATGCTCCTGGATGGTGGAGAAGACCGACAGCACCAGGCAGCTGAAGACGAGGAGGAATCTGGAACGACAATGTGTCCACACGGGTATTGGGGCCAGTCGGGGGAGCCCAGCCTGAGGTGCTGGCCCCCACTTGCAGCCTGGACCCTCAACCAGTCGAGACCTCCACAGCCGTGGCTAAGCCACCGGGGACACAGTTTGCCCCTAGATGGTGGCATGGAGCAATTTGGGAGCCCACAAGCAGCTGCCTGTGGGCGCAGAGGCACGGCCGTGCCTAAATCCTGCCCGCCCCGAGGCTGCCCGCGGCACTGGGATGCCCAGTGCAGGCAGCACCTCCCTGAGTCGGGGCACCAAGCCCACGGCAGGACCCGTCCGTTCCCTGCGCATCCCTCCAGCACACCCGGGATGAGCTTCATGCCCAGCCTCGGGCAGAGCCCAAGTTGTGTGGTGCCCCCCAAACCCCATGGCCAGAGGGAACATCGGTCCTGCTGGTCTCTCCTGTGATGGGGACCAGCCCTGCATGGCACCCATGTGCCAGCCCAGGCTGGTGGCACAGCACGTCCCCGAGCTGCCCTGCAAGCATCGAGGAGGCTCCAGCAGCCGTGGGGCTCAGTGCCAGGCTCTGCTGCAGCAAAACAGGCGGTAGGGAGACAGGGGGTCCCGCACCATGGCAGGGTCCTGCTGCTGCAGAAAGGGGACCAGAGCTTCTCCAGACTTGTCCCCAGTATCGCCGCCACTGCGGGGACCTGCCGCGGGCACCGGGGCTACCTGGGAACAGCTCACCCAGGGGAAGAGTTAAGAGGGAGCAGCTCTGGGGCTATCTGTCCCCGGGAGCTGGGTTAAGATACAAGGGGCTTTGACCCATTTAAAATTAGGAGGGGTAAAAAAATAGATTCTGAAGCTGAAGCAAATGAAACTCCAAAAATATATTTTTTTCCCCTGATCCAGCGATTCTAAAAAGGGAAAGTCAAGGGCTTGTGCCACCAGTCCACGTGACAGCGTGCGAAGGGCCACTGCTCCACTGGAGCCAGCTCCGTAACTGCACGGGGGGCTCCGGGCACCCACTGGGCACTGCGGGGAGGCACCGCCAGCAGCACTGGGACAGCCAGGCTGAGGCTGCAGTGCAAGCCCGGTGGCCCTGGCACCTTGTCCCAGAGCTGATGGGCATCCATCTCAGTCCCCCAGCACCATCTCCCCATGGCGAGCTGTGCCCATGGGACCCATCAGTGGTGCTCCAGAGAGCACAGTGGGCTCAGGGAGCCCTCTGCAAGGGGAAACGGGAGATGGGATCGATGGCAGAGAAACCCCAGGGAATGAGAAAAGGGACAGATCCAGAGCACGGGAAGGGAGAGCTGCAGCGACACACCAGGTGCCCGCTACAGGAATGAAGGGGCTGGGGGTGTCGCAGCCCCACCACCACCCTGCCCTCACTGCAGAGGGTGATGCTCCTCTCCCGGGTGCTCCTCAAGGCAGGAGGCTGGAGCCAGTTCCTTCTCCCTCTGAATTATTAATCGAGCTCTTTTCCTCCTGCACAGCAGTTCTGCCGTTAACTCCTCCAGCAGCCGATGGCACAACCGGGCACAGCGGTACCCCCGTCATGCCCACGCCAGCACGGTGAGCAGTAGTGCCACGGGCAGGTCACCGGCCTCTCAGCCACAGCGCTTGGTCCGAGGAGCAAAACAAGACCTGGCTGAGCATCGCAGGGCAGAGCCCTTCTGCTTTGTGCATCATCAGCAATAAAGATTATACAATCAGGATTTCGCAGGCAATTACACGGGCAGCGGAGCACGAAGCAGAAGAGAAGGCAGAAATCTCCCAGCCTGCAAAGATTTGTGCCTCTCACCCCAGACTTGGAGCGGGGAGGGGGGGGTCCCTGGTGCCTGGGCACACGCTGCTCCCACGGGGACGCGCTGTGGGTGGCCCTGCCGGTGTCACGGTGCCTTGGCACCGCGCTGGAGCCCCACTCGTCACCCATGGCAGCATCACGAGCAACGGGGTGGGTCGGTAAAGCCGTGCAGGAGCGGCGATGGAGAACAGCACCCCAGGGGTGGGGACACCTCCCACCCGGGCCCCCCGGCATCCCCATTTGGTGAAGGATACGGGTGTGCACGGCCCCATGGGGCCAGCTGGGAAAGAAACTTTCTGGGAACACATCACCTGCTAGGAATTAACTTGCAAAGCCTGGGCAAGCGCCATGCCCCGGCTGCCGGCAGCGCCTAAGCGGCTTAGGGAAAGGGTCAGGTGCCCGAAGGCAGCTCGGCGAGCCAGGAACCAGCCGTGCCCCCCCAGCTCCCCCCCGGGGTGGGCAGCTCTCTGGGGCAGAAGTGCTGCTCTCAGCAGCTCTGCCCCGCACCGAGGGCTCGGCCGATCTCTCCATCGAGCGCCACGTGGCACCGGCACTGCCAGGCTCCCCGCCGGTGCGCTCCCCCTCCCAGATTCTCTGCTCTTCCCACCCATGGAGCAGGGCCAAAAAAAAAAAAAAAAAAAGGAGTGCTGCCAAGGAAAGTGGGGATGGGGCAGAGATGGTGGGATAGGAGCTGGCAGGAGCCTCGCTGCCTCCCCACTCCCCTTTGCTGGGGTCCCAGGGGACGGAGGGAGCAGATGCTGTTGTTGCTGAGCCGGTGCATCAGCTCCCCCCAGTAAACCTCCCATTGCCAGCCCCCGCCAGCCAGCAGCCCCTTCCTCAAGGGGCTCCTGCTGCCGCCCGCACACCTCCCTGCCAGCATCCCCACGCAGGAGGGGACACGCCACCGGCAGCCCAGGCACAGGGACGGGACCCCTCTGGCTGCTCTCACCCCTGCAGGAGCAAAGTCTGTCCACAGGAACACACCTCCCCAAAATAATAATTAAAACCCATCAGGGGGCCCAGGTTGGAGAAGGTGAATCCCCTCACATTAATCTTCATTAGAGCAGACTTGGCCATATGCTCCTGCCCACACCGGCAGCGCGGTGCCAGCGGAGGAACAGGTGAGCTGGGAAAGACGCTGAGCTCAGGGAAAGCGGGGCCAGGTCAGCCTTGGCCAGCAAGGAGCAGCACCGGGCAACAGGGCATCAGCTGGCACCCAGTGCCTGCCTGAACACCCCCCGGGCAAACAGTCTGCACCCTGGTACAGCCTGGGCAAAGCTGTGCTGCAGCACCTCGGTGCAGCCAGCACCCATGGGACCGGGGTGCCCAGAGCCTGTGCGGTGGGATGGCACAGCCCCGCCAGGCTGTGTCCCCCAAGCCCAGCACGCAGCCCATGCCCAGGCTCGGAAGCAGGGGGTGATGCTGGGCACCCCCGTGCCCCAGCAGGGCTGGCTTGGACCCCGCTTCGCTCTGCCCCTGCGAGGAAGCCCCGAGCCGGGGGTGCAGGCAGGGTCAGGGCTGCTTGTGCTGGCAGCCCAGCAATAACTCAGCGGAAGGAAAATACCACGCGCCGTAGGATAAACAGCTCAGCCAGGGGACGAGCGAGCAAACAGCCTCTGGCGAACGGCACGGTTCCCTTCCCTGGCCAAGCCTGGCCCCACAGCAGCACTGCCAGGCCCCCACAGTGGCACTGCCAGGCCCCCACAGTGGCACTGCCAGGCTCCCACGGCGCTGGGCAGCAGCAGTCGGGCTGTTCTCTGGCTGTGCCACTGCGGGAAACGGCTGCTCGGGGCAAAACTGCCCAAGCCCATCCCAGCGGGGATGGGGACGGGGATGGGGACGGCACTTCGCTCCCCAGCCCATGAAGTTCAGCTCCCCGAGCGCGGTCTGCAGCTGTATAAACAGCGTGTCTTATAAATCCCCCATCCCTCGCCCCAGCAGCCCTTTAGGAGAGGTGGAGCAGGCGGCCTGTCTGCTCCGGGGGATATAAATAACAGGGCTGTAGTGGGCCTGTTTGTGCCCGTCACCATGGCAGGGTCCGTCCTGTGCCACGCTCCTGCCTGCGCCGCAGAGAAGAGAAGCAGAAAAGCACCGAGCATTTCCCCGCGGTCGCCCGGTCAGGCTGGAGCTGGAGGCAGCCGGGCTCCTGACCGCGGCACCACAAATGCTGGCACACACTCAGAGCCCGGCACCAACCCAGTTATCGGCACTGGGAGAGGAAAGGTGCTGCTCTGAGACCCTTCCTCACCCCCAGACCCGGGGGTGCTGGGGGGGTAAGGCAGGACAGGGTGTTTCCAGCACCCTGACGCAGGCTGCAGGCAGGGCTGGGGCGAGGAGCCCACGTACAGGCTGTGTGCCTCCTCCTGGAGCCCAGTGGCACCCATGGCAGGGACCTGGCAGCACCCACGGCAGCAGCTGCAGGTGATGTCCCACACCACATGGGAGCCGATGGCCCCGACACCTTCGTGCTTCGGCGAGCAGGAGCCAAAGCCTTCAGACAGCCTCATCCATCACCCTCGCACTGCACATCTGCACCCTCGCGTCACCCACTGCCCCCCGGCACCCCGGCCCCACAGTCCCCACGGGGAGCACGGTCACAAGGCTCCCGCAGACAGTGCCAAGACGCTCACACGGAGCAGCTGAGATAGTTTTGCTCTTGAATCATCTGGCAAGGAGCTGGCTTAAGGGGTGGAAAAAAGAAAACCAACGTGTTTTCAGATGCACCTCCTGCATCCGATGGCCTTGCACCCCAGGAGAGGGATCAGGGCTGCCTCCACCCTCCAGCACCCAGAGGCTCCCCAGGGGATGGTGACCTTTGGGGCACAGGGACATGAGTGACCTTGTCATTGAGGCTGGCCAGCCTTGGGCACCCAAACTGGCACCTCCTGCTCTGGGCTGGGGGGTGCTATGGGAGCAGCAAGAAGGGAAAAAAAAAAAAAAAAAAAGAGGAAGAAAAATCAATGCACAGTTTCATGTTGCGCCAAAGTCGCTTAATTTTATGCCCCGGTGACACCGCGTCAGGCTGGGGAAACTGCTGCGCCGGCTCCTCTGCCCACTGGCATTTCCCCCAAACACAGCTCCCGTTTCAAGCCCGGGCAAGGGGAGCGGGGCCGGCCTCAGGAGCAGACCCCCAGCTCGAAGGGCACAGCTCTGGCAGCGGCGTGGCACAGCCTCCCCACAGCCTTTCATTTTGGCCATGGGAGCGAAGCAGCCAGATAGGAAACCACCACACCAGCCCCTGCAGGGGACACCAGTGACAGCCAGCCAAAACCCCGGCGCTAATCCAAGAAGTTTTTCCCAAGCAGGCAGCGGAGAGCTGGCACCGAGCAGGGGATGAACCCATTTCCCTGAAAACCCTCTGGGGCTCCGGCCCATCAAAGAGCCCCAGTGGGTTGGCATGGGCTTGGGCCGGGGCTGCTGCAGGCACCGACCGCAGTGGCAACCCTCAGCATGCCAGGGAAAGCACTTCCCTGCTTGCCAAGTGGTGACGGAAGGATGCAGTGAGGTAGGGGAGCACAGCAGAGCCATTGGCCCTGCGGCAGGGACGGGATGCAGCGGGATGGCAGACCCATCCTGCCCACCACGGCCCTCTTTGGTAATAGGATCCAAGCACAGAGAAGCTCTGGGAGAGAGCAGCTGCCAGCAGGCTGGTGCCTGGCCAGAAGGTGGCCAGAGCATGGCAGGGACAGCCAGCTGCTGCCCTGTGCCCATCACACCCCACCATCCCACTGCCCCGAGGCACCTGGCCAGCTCTGAGTCGAGGAGAGCCCGCGCCTGGCATCGCTCACCAGTGCCAGGATTGTCCCGGGGCTCTGCCGGGAGCTGCCACCACTCTGACCCCCCAACGTACATGAAAACCCAACAACACGGCAAGGGTAAGGGTGGGCGTGCCATGGGGCAGCTGCCCTACATGCCCAAGGGATGGGCACCCTCCGAGCTCTGTGCTCCCATCTCCTCCTTGGCACAGGGTGACACTTTCACAAGGTGAATAAAACACCATCAACTCGACAGTGCCCAGGTGAGATGCTGCCAAGGGCAGGGTGGGCATCCGGCTGGTCCCGCACTGGGGAGAGTGTTTCAGGCAGGGGGTTGCAGGTTGTTACTGGTGCTGCTGGCTCAGTCTTCCCTAATTTGCTCCAGGTCAAACTGTTCTTCATTAAAGTGTTCCTCTAGGAAATGGGAAAGTGCTGAGCTGAGCTTCTGGTGCACCCAGCAGTTTCATAACCGTTGGTACCAGCTCCCGGATCCCCGTTTCCACCGGGGCAGCAGCACTGGCCATGTGCAGCGGCTGGCAGATGAGGAAGAACAGCTTGAACTGGAAACCTCCCTGGAGCAGCTCCAGGCTGCAGGAGACCCCTCGGGGGGCAGCCCCCAGGCTGGGCTAGCTGCGGTGCCCGTGCCAAGGGCAGGAGCCCACAGCAGCTCTGCCCGGGAGCAGGGCAGCCACTGACAGCCTATGCAGCTAAAGGCACGAGCTGGGTACCAGAACAGCCTTCCCGTTTGTTAAGAGGTGGAGATTGGAAAAGGAAGTTTTTCTTTTCCTTCTGGCTGTAAAGTCTTTAAGTTAACGCTCTGGTGACACTCCCAGATTTGCTCCGTAAGCTCCAGGACTAGAAACTCTCCTTTCCAGAGGGCAAGGCACAGCTCCGCAAGCCCGGCGAGCCGGCCGAGCCCAGGCGTGTGCCCCCATGGCCCTGCCGTGGCCAGCCTGGGTGAGAGGGGCCGGGGCTGGCCAGTTGACACTGCACACCTCAGCCCTGCTCTGCACCCACACGGGCACCCACTTCCACACCATCCCCATCCTGCGAACACTGGAGCAGCGGAGCCTGCAGGGACACCCAGCACGGGGGCTCCGAGGGGCCGCGAAGCCCCGGCAGAGCCCACCGGCGGCTCCGAGCCCCCGCAGCCCCTCGGGCAGGTGCCTGGCACAGCTCAGGGGCTGCAGGGATGGTGCAGCCACCAAACCATCCTGCAAGGTGGAGCAGCACCAGCCCAGCCCAGAGCCGGTGTGGGGGACGGGAAGCTATTTGGGATCAATTTGTGGAGAGAAAGAGACTGAACTTGCCCAATAAACGGTATCAGCTCAGCCCTGCTACGTGCTCCCGGACACTAAACCGCTCCGGGGAGGGAAGCGCTTCGCTTCTCAGCGGGTATTTCCATTTTAGCAGCTTTCAGCCCTGTCTCGGAGCCAGGCGGCTCAGGGGGAGGCAGCGCACAGGCGTGACTCAGAGGATGGGTCCTGTGACCAGCGTGGCCCCAACCTTGGGCGACCTCGGGCCATGGGCTTCATCTCCCCCGTGCGTCAGTCCCCAACAAAGTGGGGGTGACACCTTCCTCCTCTTTTTAAAAAAAAACAGTCCTCCGCTATTGAGGCACGCAAATCATTCCTGAGAACTTCAATATCCAGCACTGCAACAGCTTAGCAGCTCCCATCTGCTGTGGGAGAGGGGAAAAAAAAAATAAAAAATCTAAATCAACTTTGAAAAAGCCAGAAAGGAGCAACGTTTACAGGAAAGGTTTCGCAAAACCGACCTCCACACCCTGCACCCCGGCAGGACCATCCGCCCCGCAGCGGACCTCAGCCGTAAAACTCCGTGAGCACAAACCCTCCTCACCCCACGAAATGCTGAAGACGTTTTGCTCCTGCTATCGGCTCCCCATCGGCTCCATCCTTGGTGGGTGAGCTGGCAGAAGCCCTGCTCTCCCTGGCAGAGCTGTGCCACCGGCCCTGCTGCACATCTGGCCCACGTGGAGCAAAGCCCATGTCCCAGAGGTGGTGGGAGCTGGGCATGGCTGGGGTGGCAGAAGAGGGACCCAGGCCTTGGCGGGCTGCAAGGGGAGCAGCTCGGTCCGATGCCGTTGTTTCTGGGGCAAAACATGCGTGGGTCAGGAGGAAGAACCGGTGGAGGACGCTCAGGCACACGCATCTCAGCCGTGAGATGAGCAGGGGCATCTCTCTTCCAGAGCCCAGCGGGCACCTACACAAAAAAGTCCGATCCCTCTCCCTCAGCAGGAGGTTTTGGCTGCCATCGTTATTAATTCCTTGTGGGAAGAGCTCCTTTGGCATTTGCAACGTAGGTATTATTGCCGAAGCACACTGCGGAGGTGCCGGCAGGCGTTACAAATGGACCCCCGGGCTCCTCTCCCAGCTCCCCGGGGAGCTCAGGTGCCCTCTCACCCAGTGACAAATTCATCCTGCCACCTCGATGTGCTAACTTAGGCAAGACCCACTTTCCTGCCTCTTAACGAGCTCCATCTCGCACACCCCGCTAACGACTCAGCACCACGTAGCAGTTTTTCAGCTCAGGCTCTCTGAGAGGGGCTGTGCCCAGCCAGGCTGCGGAGCGCGGGGCACACGCCTGGCACACCGAGCACACGTGGAGGCAGAAGGGGAAAACCCCTCCCTCCCCATGGCTACGGCAGCAGCGGCGTCCCAGCAGTGTCCCAGCAGCGCAGCTGGAGCAGAGTGGGGGTCCTGAGCCAGGGCAGCCAGAGGAACCCCCCAGCACGGAGCCCCCCTCTCTCCCCGCAGCCTCCGGGTGCCTTATGGGCACCCAGAGCTGCAGTCCCATTACAGCATCCAAGCAAACAGCCCCAGGGGCCTGAATTTGTTACTCGGCTCCAAGCTGAGCCCACGAGACTCAGAGAAGATTCTACTCTGCAAGAGCCACTGCTGCCCAGGTCCAGCGAGGAGAGCCGGAGCAGCACCGCACAGCCTGGGAAACCGCACTGAGCCAGGGCAGGGAGCAGAGCTGCGACTGGGAGCATCCTGGGATCCGACTCTGGAGAGGGACGTTTTAGTGCTGGGGCTCAACAGCAGCTGTGACCCCAGAATGGGGACAGCGCTCCGGGAGCAGCACCCACTGCCGGGTCACAGCCTTTAGGGACAGGAATACCCATTCCCTGCGTTCCCCCATCCCATTTGGGCACAGCTCTGGGGATGCCGGGCTGGGACTGCTGCTACATCCCGACACTGCTACAGGCACCCAAGGGGACAAGGTCCCCGGTTCCATCCCGACCTGCCCCGTCACCCTTTCGGGGGACACCTGCCTTCGAGGCTCCCACGGGCCCGGAGAGGGGAGCAGGCGCCACCGGGAAAAGCTCTGCAGGTGCCACCGGGAAGGGGCTCACCGGGCCCGAGCCACCCGGGAGGCGAGGTCCCATCCCCCGGGGGCACGCTCGCCCCCTCACACCGGAGCCGCTTGCAAGAATTCGCCGCTGGGCTCAGTGCCCGCCGCGGCCCCGGCCCCGGCACTCGCCCCCCCCGGGCTCCCCGCTCGCCCCTCGGCGCAGCGGGTGGCGGAGCTCCCCCAGCGCGCTGCTCCCGTCGCACCAGCAGGAGCGGAGAAACTTCTCCGGCAGAGCCCGGGGGGCCGGTGCCCGGTGCCGGGGGTGGCTCGGAGCGACGGCTGCCCCGCGGCTCCTCGTTACTCCGAGCGCGCTCCCTCCCCCGCGGGCACCGGCGGCGCCCGGCCCCCGCCGTCCCACCGGGACCAGCCGCCCCGGGACCCCCGGGACCAGCCCTTGGGCGGCGGGATGCTGTAACCGGCAGCCGCCCCGGGACCCCCGGGACGCCGGTACTCACATGAAGACGTGGTAGACGAAGGCCCACCCGCGGGGCCGCTCCAGCACGTTGTAGAGGCAGTTCTGCAGGCGGCGGCGGCAGCAGCGCTGGGGCCCGGCGGGGCGGGCGGCGGCCCCGGGGCGCGGTCCCACCAGCAGCCCCCGACGGCGGGGCGGGGGGGTCCCGCCGGGCGGCCCCGCGCCCTCGGTGCGCACCGCCGTCAGCGCCGCCGCCGGCGCCCGCCGCTCCCCGCCGCCCGCCGCCGCCCCGGCCATGGCGCACCGCCCCGCTCAGGGCCCCGCCGCCCGCCGCATGGCCCCGCCGGGACCCCCCCCGCTCCGCTGGACGGCGGCTCGCACCGCCCCCGAGCAGCCGCCTGCCCCGGTGCCACCTGCCTTTAGCTGCCCGCCGCCGCCGCCGGGCCCTCCCCCGCCACGGCCGGCCCGCCCCGCCGTACCTGGCCCCCGCCCCCGGGGCTTCGCCGGGACGGGCCGGATGGGGAAAGAGGGGATGCGGGGCCGCCCGCGGCAGCAGCAGCCCCCGGGGGGACGGAGGGGCAGGGGCGCTGCCGGCTCCCCCCCGCTGGCACCCCGGCCCGGCTGGGGAGGACCTTTCCCCACGAGGTTCCTGGGGACTGGGGACCTCCCGCTGCCCGCAGCACCGGGCAGAGAACGCCGGGGCCATGGGGTGCGGAGCGTCCCGGGAGTGAGCATCCCAATCCGCGGGGTGCAGAGCAGCCCAGGAGCCAACCTCCGGAGGAGACGGTATGAGCATCTCCAGAGGGAACATCTCCGGAGCGAGCGTCCCTGGCCACCAGGCACGGAGCATCCCGGGCACCAGCCTCCCAAGCCAGTCGGCTGGCAGCGAGCACCCCAGGCCAGGGCATCCCTCCTTCCGCCTCCGTTGCTCTGGGTCCAGGGACTGCCGGAGGCACCAAGGTTTAGAGGGACACCAAATACCTACAGGGTGATTTCACATTGCTGGGGAAGGGAAGGGCATCTCCTCGTCCTCCCCCTCCCACGCCAAGAGCCCTGCTGGAGCCCGTTCCCCAGGGGTCCCTGCAGCAGGCACCGCTCACCCGCACCCACACCTTTCCCTCCTCTGCAGGCATGGCTTTGAGCCAGGCTCCAAGCGTGTTTTCCAGCCAACACCAGCAGCTGTTTGCTCCTCTGCTTTATTCCACACAACCTCCCTCTAACAGATGGGGAAACTGAGGCACGCTGCTGGGACCCCACGCTTTCCAAGCAAGCTGGGGTCAGAGGTGCCCCGTCCCAGCTGTAACCACACACATGGGTGCCCGAGGCCAGTGCTCCTGGAGAGGAGAGCAAGTTAAAGGCTTTGGTCAGTTAATTATTTAACGTGGCGGTTGGAGATCCTGGCACTGGCGCGGGCCCTCATGAGCACTGCGGTATTTGGTTGGTCTCGGGAAACACACACCAATAAATAGACAATTTTATTTACTCGGGCACGAGGGAAATGGCGCTGGTAAAACCCACCCCAGGAGCCAGCCTGTAACCCCCTCTCCGAGGATGCCTCTCCCTCCTGCCACCAGGCAAACCCCACGGCGGCGGGACTGGGATGAGAGCCGTGTCCGTGGAGGCTGAAATCCTGTAAATCCGAACCAGATTCTCCCCAGTGAACCGATGGTGTCTCCTCCACACTCTCCTCCAGCCCCAACCCCTGCAGCCCCCTCTGAACACGCTCCCCAAGGGGATGCAGCCCCTGGAGTGTGGCCCCGGCTGCACTCAGGGTCCCCCCAGCGTGTCTCCCCCCACCCCAGCAGACGCTCCCTGCAGCCGAGCCGCCGGGGCGGGAGCACCCTGACCTTCATCCGGCTGCCGTTTGGTTCAGCGTATTCCCCTCGGTCGCAAGGTTTAGGTTTCACCTGGAGATTGATTAAAGCCTCCGGGCTGCAGAGGGGGCAGAGTTAAGGTGACCTGGAAAGGACTTCGACCAAGGTGGGCGCTCGCTCGAAGGAACCCCGAGGAGGTGGGAGCTGGTTTATCCCTGCAGTCGCTTCGCAGCTGGATGGGGAATATCGAGGCCGATGTCCCGGGCTTGCCAGGGAAGCAGTGGCAGAGCTGTGTTTGTAAGTGAAGAAGAAGCGATTTTTTTTAAACAAAGACGTCACTTCTCTAAATTGTTTGCTGGAATCAGCGAGCTGCTAATAAATTAGGGGAGGAGGTGTGCTACCACCACCCACCAGCCGCTCTCTCCATCACTGTCACTTTCTGGCCTCCTGCGGTTTTGCTTTTGCAGGTCGGACCCCACCAGCCCCCCAGTAGCGAATGAAACTTCCTGAGGCTTCACTGGGGCCAGCGGTGCTGGTCACTCCCAGCTGGGCTGAGCGACCGGGGCCGGTTTAACTGGGACAGGGAGCTGGTGCTGCAGGTCATCGCACACAGGGACCATCCACGCCGTGTCGCCTGCCTGGACCCTGGGAACCTCCATCCATCCTGGAGCTGGGAGGTTTTGGGATGGAGCCAGGGAGTGTGAATAAACACGGTACCGACCCATCCGTCAGAACGGGTGGAGGTTTCGGGAAGCTGTCCTGGGCTGTCCTGCCTTCGCCCCCCACCTGCCTGGCTGTGGGGGTCCCGCAGAGCTGCTGGCATCCTCCAGCCCTGTAAAGAGGATTTCCGAGGCCGGGTGATGGCGAGCGGGGAGGCCTGCGTGCTTGGAGCCTGCTGCCCTCCTGGGATTGCAGCTCAAGTTCCTGGCACGGATGGGAGGCCAGGATTTGCATCTACAGGATTTCCAGTAAGTTTTGCAGCCCTGGTATGCAGCTGCAGGGCTGGGGAGAGGAACAGGCAGGACTGGGGGCAGCCGGGACTCCTCACTCAGGCACAGGGACCAGAGCAAAGTCCCAGCTTGACTCCTTGGATGGGGGGATGCTGGGGAGTCCTGGGCAGAGCTGGGGGTGACACTGTGGACAAGAGGATGCAACCAGCCCCCTCTGATTTAGTGCTTGGTGGCCGGGACAGGCAGAGCTGGGGGCAGGTGAACTCAGGGGTCCCAGGGCTGGCATTGCCCCCAGAGCTAGGCGAGCACTGGGGACAGCCGGCAGTGCCAGCGGTGGTGCGGGGAGGGCTGCAGAGCACCTGCTTCTGCTGAAGGTTTGGCCTCGGCCCAGGGCAATTAGCTGCTGGCATCGGTGCTCGCGCACGCTCTGACAAACAAGCGTCTGGGACACCCTGGCCCCGCTTCGGAGGGTTCCTGCCCTGCTGCTGCAGGGTTCAGGATGGGGACCCCTCCGGGCTGGGGGCTGCAGCAGGGCTGTGCTGCCCCAAAGCCAGGGCAAAACCCCGCTCCGCATCCCGGTGCTGCTGCGGGGCCGCGCCGGCGCTCGCCTGCCCTGACCCCGAGCTCGGAGCGATGCCAGCATCGCCGGGAGCTGAGGCACATCCCAGGGTGGCCCCGCGGGAGGAACAGCCATGCTTCCACCCCACTCTGCCACCCCACCTGCGCAGCGAGCGGGATGGGCCAGGGACCTGGCTCCTTTTCCCAGCTCCAAAGGTGAGGAAGGAAGAATGGATGAGGGCTTCAAGACAGCTTTGCACTCCCCGGCTCTCTGGCGCTGGCTTGGCAGCCTCAGGACAGCTCACAGCCGAACCCCTCCAGAGGCATGGGGTCCCTGCCGAAGATGGAGGAGAGTCCTACGGTGATGGCAGCACAGAAGAGCCGGCGCCACTTCCTGAGGAAACACGGTTTGCTGGCACTCGCTGCAGGTGGTGAACCCAGAGCCGGCACCAGGAGAGGCTGTGTGCAGGGCAGCTTCACCCCAGCACTTTTCCCTACGTGGCCGGTGGCCCTCGGGGCTCCCAGTCCCCACAGTGGCAGCGTGACCTTCACCGTCAAGGAGTTTTTCCTTGGAAAAGGGTGGCTGGATGCAGCAGCCCCAGGGAAGGGCAGCCGTCAGCAGCAAACCCCGCACGCCAGTTCCCCAGCGTCAGCGTCCAGCACTCGCTGGCGCGGGGGGTGTGCTTAGCTCATCATCCCCAGGGAGAAACGGAAACTCAAACTGGTCCTTGGGAGGAAGGCGCTGCTTCCTCATCAGCTTTCATCCCCCGGGTCCCCGGAGGTGCGACTACCTTCGCCACCTTCTTACATCGTCACCTGCCCCACTTGCCCCGCAGCCCGGTGGCATTTGCCGAGCCGCCCACGGAGGGTCCGGCGTCCCTCCCCGCCGGTGCCGCGGCTCACCCAGCCTCTCAGGGAACACACGTTTCCTTCTGCATCGCCCCATGCCGCCCAATTTGTCATCACGCTCCCTTGGAAGATCAAACGAAGGCGCGTGGCCTTATAGGGAAGATTTGGCTCTTATTAATGTCCGAGGTTTACAGTACCTGTGACAGACGAACGATGTCAGCTCTCTTCAAAATACCTTTCCTGTTCAAGGCATGCCTCTGGGAGTGCAGACAAAGTCTCATCTCCATGATTAGCTAAATATTAACATGATCAGCTTCAGTATTAGCTGTCCGTTAAGTGCCCACGCCCCTGGACGAGATCAGACTTTGGGAGACCATCGGGACGCGAAACCAGCATCACCTTCGACCAGAGGTAGAGCCTTTCGCTGGAAACCGCTCTCCTTTCAGGAGCAGCATCTCACTCCCATTTTCTGTCCTTCAAGCAGCTTACTCCCATTCAAATTTAGACTATTTCAAGCCAACACAATCACTTTGGGTAAAGAGCTTTCCTTCAGAAGAGCCTCACTTGCTACCTCTGCCCTCGGCTGATAAGGCACAGCAGCTCCCTCTTCCAGGAGCTGCACGTCTCTTTCCATCCTTCCAAGCAGATTGCCCAGCTCTGCTCCCTGGCACAAGGATGCTTTGCCAACCCAGCTGCTTGGGAGGCAATCCGCCTCTTCCCACTGCGGAGGGCTGGTGGGAAGCTTCACTCGGGGCAGGACCAGGCTGCGGGGCACCAGAGGCACCGGCTGCACCTCGGTCCCTGCCCCCGGGGGATGGCACCTCCGGCCCTTCCCGGGCAGCAGCCACCCACGGGGGCCCTCTCGTGGCCGCTCCCACGGAGCTTTCACGCGAGGTGCTTCCCCCCCCCCCTCCCCCAACTTCTTTCCCAGAAGGAGCCGCTCTTCCAGGGCGCATCCCCGGTTTCGCCCTGGACCCCGCGCAAGGCTGCGGTACCCAAGGGCTGATGCTCAGGCAGGTGCTGGGCTGCATCGCTCTGCTGCTGCAGTGCGCCGCTGGCTCCCAGGCACCCTAGGATGGGAAAAATTAAAAAAAGAAAAAAATAAAAATTGATATTTAGAAAGCCCAGGAGGTGCAGGTAACGCAGCGAGCTCCCTTGCACAACTAGAACAACCTGGCCCAGATTTAGCAGCTCGCACCAGCCAAATGCTGAAGCGGAGTTTTCCTTCCCCAGCAGCACCAACCCCCCTGCGGGCACCTGCACAGGGTGAGCTCCTCACCCCACATCCCGCATGCACAGCCGGGGAAGGTGCTCACACGGGCTCAGCAGCTGGCACCAGGGTAGGTGCCAGGTGCGGGTGCAACCAGCATCCCCTGATTGCGAAACCCTGGCAAACCTGGTGCTTCTGCCAGCGAAAAACAAACAAGTGCCAGGGCTGGCATGGTCCCCCGGCTCCGCCAAGCACTGCACAAAGCCACGGAGTCTCTCCTGGACAAAGTGCCAACTATGTCAAACCGCTTGATGTTGGACACACAAAGGTTCCCGCGTACGAACTCGCCGCCCTCTTTTAGCCAAGACCTGAACTTGGCCCGAGGCTGCCACGATCTCTGCAGCGTGTTCAGCCAAACCTGACTCCGGAGTTGGCTCAAACCTGCCCCAAACTTCTCCCTGAGGGTTCAGGGGGCACCGGGCACGGCAGGTGCAGGGAGAGGCAGTGCAGCCCCGGTACCCACAGCTGAAGGGAAATAATCCGTGGAAATAATCGCTGTCTGACACCAGCATGGAGACCCCCGGGCCTGGAGGCACCCACCACCCTCCCATCTCCCTGCTCACATCCCTCCAGGCCACCCTTAAGCCCTGGCACTAGTTTCGCTGCTCCAGGTGTAACCATTTTTCAGGGATTCAGGATGCTCTTTGCTTGGCAGGTTGATAGCGGGCAACGGATCTCAAAGAAAGCACACGCGTTATCTTACAAAGGAAATTTATTTCATTTTATGAAGCTTATATTACATGCATCGACTGAAGCTAGTACAACAGTTAACAGCAGGGCTGGGGTTTGTTCCAGACTTCCATTAGTCTTTCTGGAATAAACCAGGCCAAACTAAAGAATCTTTTGCCCTTAGAAGATGCAGTCATCATACAAGGAATGTTTTTTTGTTTTCATTTTAATTACTCCTCCCCTACCTCCCTGCTCTTGAGCTGCATATAGCCAATGTTGGTTTACCAAAAAAGGAGGCAGGAGAGGAAAATCTAACACACACACACACACTCTCCTCCCCCAAACACCTCTAATAAACCATTGAGATGGGAGGACTGAATCTAGCTCTATTCAGAGAAAAAAATACAAACAGAATACCAGGAATAAAGCTCTTGCAACAAACCAGATGCAGTACCCTTTAATAATTTTACTAGATAAAAACATTTTACACATTGTTCAATGAGATACTACAAATTCCTTTTGATTAGTTCTCTTTCAGTTTTGGGGCTGTTGTGTGGGTTTGAACAAGCAGCTGAATACATTGAAATATTGACTTCTAAAAATAAAAAATAAAAATATTGCATTCTTGTCAGTGTCTGTTGGATATTCTCTCATACCCACCAGAGGAAGGTGTATAGTGCACCGGAGATTGCAGCCTACTATAGGCTTAATATCAAGTACAGATGCACAGAAGCAGATGTATTCACCAGCCCAGGCTGGTATGGCAGATGCCAAGCTGGCACGTGTTTGTTTCCACGCAGAGAGAAGACTTGCTGCAACGTCCCCGTTCAGTCCCCTGTCACTTGCGTGGCTTGGCCGTCTGAGGTTTGGCTGGTGGACTGAATGAACATGGGCTGGGTGATGTCCTGGCCTGCAGGCATGGTCACTTGCTGGATCTGGTAAAGTTGCTGGCAGAGACAGAAGCAGGGGAAAGAAAGGACTGTCAGTTCTCATCACGCTCAGCACCAGCTCCCTTCTAAGCACAATGCCGTACATCAACCCTACAAGTTCAGAGGTGGTGTTAACAGCAACTCTCAGGTCCAAATAAAAATCTGTCCCCAAAACAGGCCACAAATTGCTGCTAGACATGTACTGCTAAATCGTAACTAAGTGATTCCGTGGATTTGTGATGCCCAAATTGAGCTCAGGCTACCTAACATCTAGCTGTTGACTGTTGCTTAAGAACTTTATTCCTGAACTGTTTAAGACTAAAAGGGATCCCACCAGAGTGCAAGAGACTGGATTGATTTGCAGTGAGCACAGCAGAACACAAAAAATCCACCTGAACTGAAAGCAGCACAACATCCACTTATCCTGCCCCTGGTTAAGGGCTGGTAACAGCAGCAGTGGTTTATCAGGAGGAGCAGATTTGCTCCAACACGCAGACTTTAAGACAGTTTTTCGAGCCTTTGACTCCAAAGGGATGTAGCACCAACGAACTCCGAGTTCTTACCTGTCCGTCTGTGAACTGGCTGAACTGCTGCTGTCCTTGCTGGACTTCTGTCTGCGTTATCTACAAGGATAAGAGAAGGATGATCACTGGTGGCACCTCGGAGAGGGTCAGAACCCCACTAACAACATTCCGCTGCTGCCTTTCAAGAGCTTTTAGACTCTTTCAAACTTCATCACTCCACCACGTGGGAGGATACGGCTTGTGCCGCCGGCCCGCGGTCGTGCTGGTGCTAACCGCAAGTCAAGAACAAAGGACACGGGACTCAAGCCGTTCCAAACCAAACACAAGCATGTCCTCCCTGACTTCCACGAGGAGAAGGCAGCCTCCAGGATCGCAGAAAGGCAGCAGCCTTCCTGTCCTCTGAAGGCAGAGAAGAATCCCGTAGCGACCAGTCTCAACAAGAACGCGAGACGACCTGCTGGCAGCAACGCCGGTCTTGATGTTTCACCTCTGCAACAGCTGTCCTGAGAGCTTGCACGGCTGCTCCTCCCTCACCCAGCCAGAAGGAGCAGAAGTAAAGAGAAGGTTGATGAAGTTTTACCTGCAGTCAGCTCAGAAGCAGCACGAGCTTTATACAGCAAGACACACACACACATATAGGCATGCACCTTCCACGTATAGGTAAAGGAGGCTTCCACTACGCTCCTCGCTTTATTATTCTGATGAAAGTAACAGGAAGAAAAGAAATGCAGGAATCCTAGCCCAAGAGCTGGTCAATTCGACTGGAATTTGCAGTTTCAGGAGCTAGGGAACAACACTTTACCAGTTCAAGTCAGCCCTGCTGTTGTAGTGCGTACCTGCTGTGCATTGGTTGCAAGCGTCTGGATCTGCCCCTGGACTACCTGGGTGCCTGACACAGGTTGGGCTAAGCGGATATACTGCAGCTGGCCAGCATTCAACTGAACCTGGAGACAAGCGGAGGGGGCAGGGAAAGAAAATTAAACAGGTAACTGGGTAACCTGAAACACACAAACTTGCCTTCTTGTTTCCACAACAGAAGCCGGAGTAACAGATGACACCGGGAAGCTCCAGTCGATCACCAGTTGAGATAAGGGACTATCACAGACCCTGCCAGAGCAAGAAGTCCACAGAACTCCTGCAGGTTCGTGCAGTAAAACCCCGAGGAAGCACAACATTACTTCTTTCTCCAGAGTGGGAGTGGTCAGTTAGTAGCTAAAGCATATTAATTGCTAAATTTCAGAGAGCTCTGAGGACACTTCTTTTGCATTTTGGCTACGCGAATCCAGTTACTACTTTGATGTATCGTTTCACACAAAGAAAATTGTTATGAGCTAGCTGCACATAATGACACTCCTATTGTATCCTGCCAAAAAATATTAAAGAATACATGGGAAATTTTCACATAAATAAAGACAGCAGAGACAACAAACCCAAGGATATATCTGGAAGCTTTTAATGCAACTCTCTGCCAATAGATGCCAACCCCCACCTGGCAAAGGCCGATACTTTCTGTGTCAATCCTTCGTGTATAACAAAAAGAGAAATTTATTTCCTACAACCATGATCTTGCACGGTCAGATGCTTGGGGGTATAGGATATGAAGACAATTTCACCATCACACCCTGTGATATAAACAGCCAATACTGCTAACACACATCTGAGAGCAATAAAAAGGTCACAGTGTGATGGATACTACTGCTGAATTTTTCCTTTTGTATTATTTAACTTCAGAACATTCAGATTCCTACAGGTTAATTATATACAAAAAATGTTTTGAGTTTTCTTCTTTTTAAAAAGGGGAAAGGAGGACATACAAAATACTTTAAAAACCACTCACTGACAAAGGCTCAAGTGCCTCGAACGTGGTCTTGGCATTTACACAAACGCTGCTGACTTCACCAGCTGTGCCTAAAAGCTCCAATATTATTTCAAGAGCAAATAAACTCTACATGAACATAAACATTTCAATAAGAAATTTGTTGCTGCACTGCGATCTGCCAGCAGATCATGTTTTCCACACTGGGGGCTTCCTGCTTAGATTTTAACTACGCTACTAACTGAATGGGTGGAAGTGATTTAGAAAGAGTGTTCTTCCAGAAATCAGAGTAAGCTCCAAAGAACCCACCCAAGGAGGTCTAGCTAAGACACAGATTAAACTTAACACAAAATTAACGCGGACAAACAAGTGATTACCATTTAATTGACGTATACACTTCCTTCTAGTTTTTCTCAGTTTATAAAAAAATAAAAGTCATCTTTCCACAGGCAACCTGTGGTCCTGGAGTAAATGGTAAATCACAGTGGAGAAGCGTACACGGCATCAGGAGCAGGTGGAAAACCAGCAGAGAACATTAGTAAGATGCTCTTCACACTGCTGCAGTCGCCAGAGGCACTACCAGATTTACAAGCATTACAAACTGTCGTATTTGTTATGAAAGACTCTTTGCTGAACCCTAACAGAGACCAGAGTGAAAAGGAACTATCACAAGACAGCACTAACTATATCAAGAGAGAAAGGAAACTCAAGGGAAAAATAAGAAAAGCACATCAGAGAGAGAGCAGCACGGGCAGCAGCACTGGAGAGCCCAGGGACTGCAACCCTGTGAAACTAAACAAAAAGTGCTTTCCAGGTTAGGGCACTAAAAAACTCCTGGAATGAGTGCATGGCTCCGTGTTCCATTTTACCTCGCGTGCTGGAAGTGAGCAAGGGGTAAGACTCTTCCTTCAGCACGAACTGTGCTTCTTCAACGTGCCGTGATTAAGAAGAACCCTCTTAATTACAGTCAAAACAATCTCTCTGCTAGTTACAGAAGTGTGAATTTTGACTGTTTCGTTAAAACACTTCTCCCGAGTTGCTCTGTTTTGCAGTCTTACAGTTGTTAGAGATCCAAGTGCTCCCAAAGACAAAAGACACCACACTCTGGCACTTGGCAGTTTGTGTCTTACATCTGCAGCATAACATGCTTCTGAGGACCGGTCACAGCTGCTCTGAGATGTTCCCAGGCGAGAGGAAGGTAGAAGCACATGCTTGGCCCCAAGCAGACACTGATTAAAAAGCCTCCAGTCTCACACTCCTAAAATACAGCATCACTTGCAACAAGATCCACCTATGTGGAGAACAGTACTTTCTGCAGAAGGTTATGGCTCCCTCACAGCTACTTCATAAAGGTTTCTTTCTCCTAGCAGATCTGCAAGCCTCCTTCTTGTTGGGAGCTACAGCATTCACTGGAAACAACTGGAAAACAAATCTGAACTGTTCTTTTATTGCTGAACCGAAGGAGGATGCTGCAACATTCAGTACTGCTGTAATGGATTCATGCAGGCAGGAGGTGGAGATCTTCCAAAATGCTTCCAGGAACAAGTATCTTGGAGAGACTTTCATGAGGCAAGGAAGAGGTCAAAAAAAAAAGAATGTAAAAGAAAGGTAGTGGAGACCGGAGAGAAGAAAAAAAGCTTGCTTGTAGTAAACCAGCATATTTGGCAAATGATTCACTACCTTTCTGACCGACACCTTAAGTCAAGCAGCAGGAGGCAGCTGAAGACTTAAGAGATGAAAAGAATTTGGAAGGGAATTGGAAAAATCTGGCAACGCCCACAATGTGAACCTTTCCCAAGATGCTATGTCAAAGCACGAACGTTTGCCAAACGTACAGAGGGAAGTTTAGCAAATCTTGAAAGCAAAAACTTGTGTGAAAGATCAGTTTTGCCACAGCTGCGGGTCACAGAAATCAAAGACAAAGCGAAATGCTCGCCTTGGTCATTTGGTCTGACCTTTGGGTTGCTGGTTAAGCACACAGAACTGGACAAATTTTATTTTTTTTTTCTTTTAAGAGGTGTGAAATTTTCCAGATGGAAACTAAAAGACCCAGCTTTGTTGTGATTATAAGCTATGGGGGGTAAGTGACTTTTTTTGACCCACGTGTTTACCTAGGACACATGCCAGAATGTTACTGTTGATGCTAGGTACTCAAAAACCCATTCTTAAGGACACAGCAGGTCTATATTGATGTGAAAACAAAGAGATACTTTCTGGTTCTGCAAAGCCATTCCTCCAACCAGCTCGAAGTATTTTGCAGAAATATTTCTTATAACATAAAAGTTTATTAATAACTCACAGATGGCACCTTTCCCACTCAGTCTGCCAGGTCATGACTTCAGATTGCAGAGGCAGAACCAAGTAAAGGCAAAAGTAGCTAATTATGCTTTATTGAAACCATGCTGTAGTAAAGAACTAAGGCTTATCCAGGAAATATTTCATTTATTGCTTCCTAATCACAACTGTTTCACTCGGGGGAAAGTGTTGGGGGTGGGCAATGAGTCTACAGTAGATGGGTTAGATTTATTTCCTCCCTCATGTCACACCTGGTTAGTTTTCCTAAGTGCAGGAAACACACCACTCAATCCAAACTTCCTCTTAGAGTTAAAAAAGCATACATATGCAGTCTCATGCCAGAAAACCAGCAGACAGTTTGCTCACAAGACTGTTAGACATTTCTATTGGTGAAATCTTACCGGTATCTGCTGGATTTCTCCTGTATTGGTGATGATCTGCTGCATGACTTGCATGGTCTGCCCAGTTCCGCTCTGCGCCTGCTGGGTCTGTCCCTGCGGCTGGGCCTGCACGATCTGTACCTGCTGGCCTTCTCCAACCTGCATCGTCACAGGAGTGCTCTGCATTCAAAACAGGGACAAGGACTGAACACAGGTGGAACAGCCACAAGATACAAACACCATAACACACAGCTTCCTAGACCCACTGCTACTTGTTGATGCTTAAATCACCACGAGGAGAACCCAGGACCGAGGTGACCCTTGCTACTGAGGTATCTGAACGCCTGGTCACGACCAGAAAACACATTTCTGTGTCGTTATTGACTGTTCTGAGCAGCGAGAACAGGACACTGCAATACACTACAGATGAGCAGGCTGAGGGTTTCACTGGCCCCACTGAACTGCAAAGCCCCTGCCCGCTGCTCGTCGCTCACCTGCCCTTGCTGAGGCTGGGCGATGATGATCTGTCCTGGCTGGATAGTGGTTGTAGACGTGGTGGTCTGTTGTCCTTGCTGTTGGCCCTGGACCTGCACTGCAGCAGGCTGCTGAGCAAGCGTGAAATAATACTGCACGGGCTCAGCTGGGGTCACAGCCTGACGCACCTCTTCCTGCAGCCCAGGAGAGAGACAGGTAAACGGGGAGGGAACAGAGCAACATCCAAACAACCCAAGCACAGCTGAAACATCCCCCCTGCACGCATGCTCCATGGGAAAGTACCTTTAATACCTCGTTTGTAACAGTTTAATTAAGTAAATCTGAAACGAGAAATCAAAACAGGCTTCCTCTTTTATTCAGCTATATGGAAATCAAAACCATGTCCGATGCCCTCCGTATAATAACGTAGTCACCAATTTCATTATGAGAAGCAAATGATTAAAACTACCACGGCTGAAAACCACACAACTCCTCATCAGTAAATGCCATCATCACCCGTTATCTTAACACAGAACGAACTGCAAACGCACCAGGAAGACTTACAAAGCCTCATCTTTCCACACAACCCTCTTCTCGGCCTGCGTGCCCACCACAAATCTCAACGTAGCCCCGATGTTAAACCCCTGGGAATAAAAGTCACGGACTTGACGTCCACTGTCATGCATTTATTTATTTATTTGAATCCGGCTTTTCCAGAATTTTAACAACTTCATCTGCTACTGTGGATCAACAGCCTGATTCTGCTGGTAGCTGGAATATCTCAGCAGTGTGAAGAAACAAAAGGCTCTGCTCTAGCTGCCTGTCAGCAGCACAGGATATAATACTGCTGTTTTGTTTTATCCGAGCACGTCTTTAGAAGAGAAAAGCCCCTTATGATTAACAATACTTTAGGCAAAGTAGATTGTCAGAGATTATGTTAAGTGGCGAGCCGTTAACACTCAAGAACCAAAATTCTTAAGCTCCCCAGAGGAGCAATCGGATCTTGCACCGTAGGGAGGATGCAGCTCACCAGACAGACGTTCACTCCATGGCAGAAGGCGTAAACAATCCTCTCCCAGCCACCTCGAGTTCACAGCTGAGAGTGTAGGATGTTTACACGTGCTACAACATGGTAGATTCCCACTCACACAAGTCTGCTTGACTCCCCTGTGTTAATTAAATGAAGCTTGCTCACGGATCGACTTCAGTGCATCCAACTGAACAGGAGAAGAAAAATCCACATGAAACAAAGAGTAATGGATGTTGTCTTCATGGGCATCAGGTGTGAGTAAGAGAGCCCTTTTGCTCTGATGCTAGTCTCCCAGAGGGACAGCAGCCAAAGAAAAGACTATCAGGAGGTTTCTCAACAGCCTACCAGAAAATTGCCCCCAAAGACGAAGCTGTTCCCAGTTGGCTGTAATCAAGAAGCGACTTCCAAGCCCAGCTCTCAGAGCAAACATTAGCACCATCCCACGGCACAGCAAACCACTGCAATCCAACACTTGCAGTACTTCCTATACATGGTACTTCACTGGTTACTCCTCCTCGCTTCATCAAATCCTTTGGGGAAGGGATTAGTAACAAATTTAAAATGTATATTCAACAGGGCATGTCTCCAGTTAACCGTAACACAGCATGCATAGGAGAGCTGTGGCTGTTTCTGTAAGGCCCAGTCCCTAGACACGTTATTTCTACAGCACTCCCATCCTCAACTCCCAGCTGAACCCTGAAACAAGGCAACTGAGTACTTCTGTAAGTATCTATTCCAGGTTAAGTTGCATTTGCTACAGGCAAAAACGGCTTTAAATCCAAGTCTGCCTGAACTAGGTTATATCACATCATTTGCCATCTTTATTTTCGAGCCACAGCTTTAGTTACCAGAGCAACATAACAGTCGTGGTTTCATTCCCAGCTCTTCCACGTAACCAACACTAACTTGTCAAACAGTCTTTTTTTCTGTGGTAGAGATAAAATACAGATTGTACCCCCAGCCAAAGTGCAGGCTGTCAGCCTACAGGCAGCCACTTTTCAACACGGCTGAATCAAAGGAGTATTTTCCACTGCAAAGTCCTGACCTACGTCTTATCGGGCAGCTATTTCTCCACTAAACTTCTGTTGCCATAAGAAATATTTCCAGTGATTCAGCAGGGTTCACAGGCAGTGGATATATCGGTGACAGACAGATCTCTAAAGCCTCCTTCAAACCAAAAACCAACAAGGTTTCACTGCTGATGCTGTGCAATCCTGAAGAAGCAGCTCTAGTGTGATGTCTCAATAAGATATGTTAACCTAGCAACCTACATGCATGCAACACACTATTAAAATCCTTCAGGCATTTATTTGATTATAGAACTTGAATGCTCTGTAATCAGAACGTTCTGATGTGAATCAAAAGGCTCCAGCGAGGAAAGATATGGGTGATGTTCTCCCTCCCAAACATGGAGTACTTCTAAAAATAGCACTATAAAGCAGAATGACTGAATGAGGCACCTAAAAGAAAAAGAACTGAATTTGCAATGCCAGAATTAACGTGTTACTTCAGTCTGCAGCCAACTTGCTTCAGCTTACCAAGCTGAACAAAGGGAAACGCGGGGTTTCTTTCCCTTGGTTAGGCAAAGCGTCGAGAGCGGCTGCGCAGGGTCCTGCTTTGTCTTTTTATTTAATACTGAACCAAGGGATCTTTGGGTAAATCATCTCTGCTGCAGGGATAGAGCAGGGAACTCAGGAAGGAACGGAAGGAGTTGTGCCACGCTCCCACGTGTGACGCTCACCATGTGTACAGAGTTCCCAGCACACCTGTATCGAAGCCTGGGGATGCTGCTAATTTTAACCATAGCTGACTGCAGCAGGAGGATGGACTCTCCTGCAAATGTTGTGACTCGTAAAGGTATTTTCCTCATTTACTACAAAGTCACGCTGCTTCTGGAAATCAGAACGCGAGGTTAAACTCAACTCAGGACATCATCAGCAAGGATGAAGTGTGTATGTCCTCCCTTTGGTCGTCATTTCAGGATTTCAAGACAAAAAGTAAAATAGCAACCTCCAAAATCCAGGTCCCAATGGAACCGCTGGTCTCTACACTCAGAGCAGGCAGCTTTTTGCATGTTATCCAAACTTATACTGGAATACAAAAAAAAAAACCCACATCAAAGAAAAACTTCCAAGTAAAACGCTGGCCAGAGAGATGTTTTAAGGTATGCCGGTCCCTCCAGTAGCACTCACTGGAGAAGCTATTCTATGGACCACCTTGGGTTTTTTTTTCAAAGGCTAAACTCACTGCAAACCTTCAAAAGGATCAGAAAACCAGCTGAAGGAATTTTCATAAATCGTTATAAACTACTGAAATTTACGGTTCAGAGAAGAAATTGCTCCAGTTGAGTCCTGGGCAATGATTCCAGGAGTTGCTGAACAAGGTGCAGCACTGTCTGAGCTGTTCCCTGGGAGAGGTGCACCGATGGTAGCCCAGTTGGTCTATCTACCAGGCAACTTGTAACAAAGACAGATGAGCAATTACTGAGCTGGTCACCTTTCAGCAGCAAAACACCAAGCTTTCAGGTGAAAGAGATTAATTAGTCTACCAGGAGCTGGATCTGTTTCTTTGTGCATTTGAAGCAGCAAGACTGAGCTCCAACCCCACCTCCTTGTATTTTCAGCACCATCTCCAACATGGAGACAAGTGCCTTGTAGAACACAAGCCTGTGAAGTTTCAAAGATCTGGTGCTCGGATGAGCGCAGCAGCCTGCTGCTGTAAACATCCGACTGAAAGCTCCTGCTAACACCTTACAGCTTCCAGTCAAGGATGTTTACAGTAGCAATGACTGCCCCAAAGGATGCAGGAGGTGGGACTTCTAAGCAAAGAAGCCTGGTTTGCTTTCACAAGTCAAAGGATGCGGACTCAGCATGCTCTTCAAAGTTAAATTTTTAACATTGGCACATTTGATATGAGAGTTATTTAGCAAAGTTTTTGTCACTTAAGTAAATCCACAAGTCAGACTTCGGAAAATCTCCACTCAAGCTCTACTTCCATGAAAAAAAAATTTAAGAACCTGAAAACTACTGTTAACAAACATGCTGGAGAGAGGCACAAACCTCACGTTTAAATCTGATTCTGTATTGCTTTATCAACTCTCTTAATTAGAGACTAAAATCACACCAAGGAAAGGACAATCAGGCAACAATTTTTATGTCTCACCTGCCGCTTTGGAGGCTTCAGTTCATCCCTCGGAACAATATCGATAAGAAAGTCAAACTGATCAAACTTCGTAATCGCCATGGCAATGTCATTCCTCTATAACAACAAAAAGAGAAAACCATTCTTCAGCTTTAGAACTCTGTTTTGCCACTGGATAAATCAAGTTAGAGCTTTTAGACCGAGTCAGGCAACAATGTCTTCTCCAGATCCCAAGTGGTCAAGCCAGGTGGTGAGAACTTTTGTTTTAGTACCAACAACACTGTCTTGTGCCGAGTGAGACCTCCAAGATGTGCAGTAAGAAGGTGCTTATCAAACTCAGGCTTTTAGTCATCTACTCACCCACCAGGCCTAATCAGGCTCTCCATCATCGTAACTCTTTTAGCACATTAAAAAAAGGGGAATTCTTCTAAAAAATAATTAAAAAATCTCAAAGATCTCTGAAAAGCAGCTTTACAGAAAGACCAGGACGACTGCTCCATGTATTAGTAGCAACATATGCAGCATCTACAAGTTGGGAATGGGATTAAAAAAAAAAAAAAAAGAAAAAATAAAGTATCACAGGATCTTATTCAGGGCAGGGAAATCCCAAGAGATGTTGAGAGAACAAGCTTGAGCATGTGGAAGGGCAGAATGGTTAAAAGAAAGCATGAAGATTAAAAGATACACTCAGCAAACTGGCCAAACGTGTATCAGAAAAAGGATGTGCAAGAGCCAATGAGCTGCTACAAAAAACTGGCAAGGTAAGTATCTTCTCAAAACGGCTTACAACTTTACTTTTATACCTTGCCTGAAAAAGAAATCCAAAGAATGGCATTAGGTCAAAGGATTAAAGACCTGACTGAAGAGTTACCCAGCAATAAGTCATCACTTAAATGTATTTGCTTAAGATCTGAAGCAACCCCCAAGATAAAAAAGTCGAATTGCTTAAAGGAAAAAGAAAAAAAAAAAAGAAAAGGAAAAGAAAATGCACTGTCATTTTCAAATTCTTGCAAGCTATCTTAAAAAGTAGGGCTAATTCAAGAAGTTATTACAAGTCTCATTCTCATTCGCTGAAGATAAATTTGTAAAGCAATATATGAACGAGATTTGAGACAAAGATGCCCAGGCTGCTAATAAGCAGGTAAAATTTACAGGACTATCAATTCTCTCACTGCAGGCTAGTTGACATTTCTAAACTTTTTACTGTCTTGGCATTTAATTGCCAAACAACGATCACGCAGAAAGCACAAGGGAGACGTTTCTTTTGTTCTGCAGGCAGCATCTGTTACAAAGGCATCTTCACCAGGAAGAAAACTTCTACTGAACAGATGTATCTCGTATTTCGTTCCCTGTGCTGAGGATTGGGTTCAAGCCAATTTCCTCAGGAATAGACTTCCATAACTCAGACCTCTCCACTCGAAATTTTCTTCCCAAATACTTGCTAAACACAGACTGCATTTCTCCAGCTGCACTGTCCATGCGGAGAGCAGCTGTTCCAGGCTGGCAGCTGCTGCGGAAGGCGAGGTGGTCAGAAATAAAACCTGAGCCAATTCGAGGTCTTAGACATTAGGGTCAGGATTTAAGTACGATTCTGAACTAAACGGATCCATGGGAGCTTGAAAGCTGTTGACAGGACACGCCTGAGTCAGCACTTGTGCTTATGAAGCATCCTGCTCATGGTATGTATGTCATACACATCCTTCCCACAGTAACTGCATTAAAACCTGGGTAAAAAAAAAAAATCACAACCTCTCACCTCTGATGTGAGGGTCTGACCTGATGGTTATTACAGTGTCAAGTAGTTCTGGTCAACATGAAGAGTCAAGGTGAAAGCCTTTTTTTTCCTCCCTCCATAAGACCATCAAGAGTTACATTTTACTCTCGAACCACTAAAAAACTACTATTATTGAGGGCCTCTCAAGCCAGAAGAAACAGCAATCTGTTCTAGAGGAGGGTATTTTTGTTTTAATCATTATACATTTATCGACACAAGCTAACATCCATAAGCTTATATTAAAACTACTACTGATCAACATATCAGCTAGAAGTTCAACAGCTACAGCTATCCTGGCCCTTAGAGCAGGTCACTAAGAGCTGACAGCTGCAGCTTTGTTTTGGGTTTGTTTGTTTGTTTTTGAAAACAAATTAAGAAAAAAGCATTTCAGTCCCACAGTTACACTGAGCACTGTGCTTTGGCCACAGGTTTGTAGTGATAAACACAGGTACTAAAATTACTGTCTACAAAACATGCCTCGTGTTATGGAAACAAAGAGTTGGAAACCAGTTTGTGAGGCAGCTGCAGGGAGGTAGGAGCAGCTCCGTTACCTGCAGAGTCCTCCGCTTGTTATCTTCTGTGTGTATCCACGCTCGCAAAGTCAATTCCGTTATAAATATCTGAGCTGCCTTGGCGAACAACACAGGAGCTTCTGCACTAATCATCTGCAATTAGAGTTTATCATTAGTATTTTAATACTGCAAAGTGGCGGAGCGACTTTATTAGTCGAACCTGAAGGGCTGTATTGTTTAACAGCAAAGTCTGGGGAATTTCCACATCAGAATATCTACGGGTCTGATAGTCCGAAGAGTTACTAGCCTGAAGTTAAATGCAGTGCTTAGAGTATTGAGCATCTAAAATTTGTCTCAAAAGTCCATTTCCTCCATGAGCAGCCATATGTCAGCTCCCATCATGCTGGATCACAGCAGCCAGCAGTCCACGTTCACCAGGAGGGTGTCAGGCAGCAGCTTCTCCTGGCAGTGCCTTGAAACGTGCATAAACGGTTTGGAAACTGAAGAGGACAGGTTGAGGACTCATTTTAAAACCTGGCCTTTACTTTACAGTGGTAACATGTATATAATTTGAAACGAATGCTGGAATTGCAAAGGAGGTTTGGAGGCCTGAGTAAAGACTGCCTCACCAAATTCCTTTTCCTTAAAACCTATCTAGCTCAAGTTTTACTCAAATTAAGCAGCTTCATTATTAGCTGAGTTGGCATTAATGTTTACTCCCTAGTACAGCTTTCTAGTTAAATAATATTCCAGACAGGCCAGAGACTTATCCCCTGCCCTAAAATCTCATCTTCCCCTTCTTCGTTAAAAATCCGGCACTAATTGGGTTCAGCCGCTTCCAGGCTGAATGAACAGCTCCCCCGTACAGGGAGACGACACACACCTTTCCCAGGATCTCATTTAAACGCTGAAGCTTCTCCTAACAGAAGGATGGTGTCACGTTGAGAAAAACAAGGAGAAAGAGCAAACCATTCTCTTGTCTCTCAGGAGTTACATGCCTGATGGTTTTCCAACTTCAAAAGCAGGGAGGACCGGAGCAGTGCAGAGTCAAACCCTGCAGGTGATTCCCTTCTCCTTCCTTTTACGTTGCTAAGTTTTCATCAGTTAATTCATGTGTTGTTGTCATCAGTCACATGTCAAGGGTTCAGCTCAAATACTGGTATCAGACCCATATTATCTACCTAAACGATTTTTTATTTTTTCCATAAAACTTGAAACAGCATAGCACGCATTTAAGTGGTATCAACTCTTCACACTAAACACTCTGTAGCTTTGTGAAAGGAAGAGTAGAGAGAAACAAGGAGGAAACATGAGAAAAGACAGTTAAGCACTAGAAAAAACAGGAAATACACAGGATTATACAGTAGACTGGCATTTACCAGAAGGCAAAACTGCAAAAGTCTTCAACAAAGATCCCAAATGATTTTGCTTTCCCAGCTCAGTTTAAATATACAAGGCCAGCTAAAGCTGCATTCAAGGCAACTGTTGAAACGTGCTTTAAAAATAATAATAATGATAGTAATAAGTAATGAATTGCAAAGAATTATATCTGCAATACCCACTTAAGAAAAAACCCACGAGTGTACCTTCACATCTTCATCCAGTTTCATTATCTTCTTAATACGAGCCAGAGGGAGTTCTTGAACTCTGAAGTCTTTCTGCAGAGAGATTCACATTTGAGAGACTCTTTACTGATACTTAACTGGAAACAAAGGTAAGATAAGAAATGTTAAAACAAGTCTATATTGCCTAGAACTAAACTGGCTAAAATTAATTCATAAAAATAACTTATTTTCTTTCAGGTATGGCAGCTTCCCCTCAGGTCCAAAAATTGACATTTGCTTTTCTGTATTTTATACCGATATAATTGTACTTAAATCTTCTGCCAGACACTTGTATCTACTATTTCACCTCAAAGTTGAAATCATTCTGCAGAACAGAACGTTTCTAATGTCACACATTTCTGCATCTATTTATATGTGAAGCAACTAATTCAATTAGCTGTCTTGGGACCCAGGAACCATTGGAATTTACAAAAAGTCACAAGAGAAAACGAAGGCAAACAAGAGCTATGTGGGGCCACCGGAGGAAACCATCCTTGCTTTATTTGTACTTCCTCGTTGTCCAATACCAATTTTGGTGTTAAAAACCTTGAAAGAATCTTGTTAAAAAAAAAATATTTCTTCTATTCCTGGTTTTAGCTGGATTTCTCACTATTTTCCAGCAAAGAGAACTGCTGACTCAAAATGATGTAATGATGGTTTAGGAGATGGAGAGTGAGCGCTGTCATTGTACTGACTCATCCCGCTCCAATGGGCTCCCAGCATGTCCTACTGGGAGCAGCAGCAGAGACACCACCGAGGCACCACCTGCACGAGAGGAGACATGAACACATCGCTTGGAGAGATTCTCCCTGCAGAAAGCTCTCAGGGTTAGGGAAACTGCTGAGCTTCACTGCAAACACTGGTCTCTCTTCTCTGAAGACAGAAATAGGAAAATAACAATAAAAAAAAAAATCCATAGTGAGTTGCTACCAGGAGCTTCTTAAAAAAAAAAAAAAAAAAAAGAGAGAGAGAAAGGCTGAGGCTACGTACCACTGAATCAGGAGCGCAGAATCTCTACCCACAAAGGACTTCTAAGAAAAGTCTTCCCTTCTTAACAAAAATGTCATAGAAAATAAAAGGAAACTCATTTCTCTAGGGAAGGGAGCACTGCAAGACGTGTTAGTGAAACAAAAGAGGGGAAAAAATGCTGAAAATGCTGGTTTTTGCTATTGAAGCAAAACATGGAGGTTGTGTGTGGTCCAGCCAGCACTCCAGCAGGGGGCATTTTATTTAATTTATATATTAAAAAAATTATGAATGCCAAGGGCTGTTGCATCCTGCTGGTGAATGTGGTACTTTGGAAGGATTTGGGGCAATGGGAGAACAGGGGCAGCCAGAGCTGGGACCTGAGCTTGAACACACAATGTGCTCAGGGTTACAACACCAGTGACTGTCACATAAACAAGCTAAGGGGTTGCTAGGGCCTGGAAAAATATCCCAAAGGTTTTTTTTTTTTGGTTTTATTTATTTAGTTATTGTTAAAAGCTCGTTCCTTTTTAAAGAGTCTCGTGAGCTTTGAGCAAGCCTCAAAGAAAGATGAGGACAAAATTTCTAATTTGTGAAACTCTTAAATGAACTGCAACTAGACGTGCACAGGTACAACGCTATTAAATTTTTAGGGAAGAGAGACAGTGGGAGAAGTTAGAAAAGAATTAAAGCTCCTTTATTCCTTTAAGGCAGACAGGCAAACGTCACATAAATCAAAATTAATACACAAGTACCACGGTGAAGGGAAGCATGACCACTACTGGCTACTACCCAGCAGAACAAACTTTAGACACCAATTCTTCATCTTTTCTTTTTTTTCCAAATTAGGTCTCAATGTTTTCACAGGCCTCTTCTAACTCACTGTGGAGCTCGTTTCAGCTGAGTCCTGTTTCCTATTTCTCCAAGACCAGGCTACAGTCCTTTCTGGTATACAGGACTGAACAGGGAGCTCTGGTTTGTTCTTCTAAAGCAGCTCCCTTGTTTTTTCCCCTCTGAACTTTCGCTACTGGTGGCACATGGCAAACACAGAACACCAGGCAGGAACAGCCCCGAAACGCAGGCAATCAAAGCGGATTTTCCATCCAACAGCTGCTCCGACCTCCGCCATGCAGCACATGCGGATGAGCCTTAAGTTTACTTACATCCCCATCCACGGGAGCACTTTCGATCAGATGCACAATAAATTTCGGGATCTGATTATGCAGAGGACAACTGCAGAGGAATGTTTTGCAGTTATCCCTTTTCCTTTCCAATTCCCCTCGCTGTCCTCAGTTAAATTTTCAATGACTTGCTAGCTTGCAATGCGATAAATAGATTCATTCGACAGTTAAAAATTAAGCTGCCTATACTTGATAAGCTGCAGAATAAACCCCTTTCATGTGGAGATGAAGACAAACTACAGCTCTGGAACACAAGAATTCACTGCGCTGAAAGAGGAAAGTAATTAATTCTGGTTATGCATACAAATTTCTACATCTGTTTCTTTAATCAACTATCTGCACACAGGCTGAAAAAAGCAGCTTATCTTCAGACTGCTGGATTGGGGTTTTCACTTTGAACAGCCCCTCTTTGACTGGAGTTCTTTTGTTTCCCGTCACATTAAAAGCACAGGAGTGTGCTTTCAGGACCACTGTATCACAGTAATCTGTCAGTCTATCTCAAAAAGTCATTTTTATTATATGCCCTTGTTCTCAGGCACATCTCTTTTGAGGATGGAAAAAAACCAGAAGCTACTTAGTCCAATTCTTATTCTCAGCCTATGCATGATTTTTTTTTTAATCAAATGTCTTTAAATTAATAAAGCAAGTGATAACGATGCACTTGGCATTTGAGTGATTTTCAAAACTTCAGGCATGTCAAAGGAGACGGTTCTGAAAGAGGGCAGAACTGTGCTACACAAAAATCTAAACTCAACAATTAATTCAGAAAATTGTAACTAACTGCCAACAGCCAGGTGTTTGAATTTATGAAGGGAGAAGAGAGCACATGGTATTTTGAACAGTAACACCTCCCAGGGTGTACTGCTGGGGCTTGTCCTTTGGGGTGGACAAGGGTTCCCTCACACGCTGGTCACCCATTTTATGATACAGAACCTGAACAGCCCATGAAGTACAACGTCTCACAATCTTCTGTTAGCTAAACCAGCTCACGGCAGCCACCCTCATACCTGTAGCCATTTTCAACTCACTTCCCTTTCCCCCTGCAAACAGAAGACAATTCCTTGGCACTTCCCTAGAAGACAGCCACGGTCATCGCTCAGCCCGCTAGAAGAACCTCTGAGTCAACTTTGACTTCTTGCTCAGTCCAGAACGAGCTGAAGGTACGACTGTTCCACCTCCCTGTGCTGTGAATCAACTCCCATCTCCAGTTTTGGCAGCTGGAGCCGACACTCAAAAGCCCAGCTGAACGATTATTTATCGGCTCTTCAGGCCACCTCCCAGCGTGTGAACAGCCAACTCCACTGGATCCAGCAGGAATACGTTCCAGCTGAAGCTGATCTTGCTACCAGACGTGACCAGGCACCTTTCACCACCATCAGAAGCAACACGGCAGAGGAGGACACTCACCACCGTCAGGTTGCGGATCTCCTCCATCACTCGCGGCCAGAAGGACTGGAGGCTTTGCTGGGCATCGCTGTTGCCAGCTGTGCCAAAGCTGCTGTCGGTGGACATTTCGGTAGCTGGGAGGAACAAAAACAAGCGTTAGCACTGAGGGAGGGCGGGAGGCAGGAGTCCAGGGCTCCCAAAGATTCCCTCCAAGTCCCAGGAATACAGGAAGGGGCCAGCCTGGCTCATCGCTCTGGAAAACTGTCAAAATAAGATGTGCCAGTCCAGGTTTTGCAGCAACAATGCAGAGCTACTCACAGCCTCTGCAAGTGTTTTTTTTTTTTAGATTTTTTTCATTTTTCCAAAGACTGAAAAAGAACATTAAAAAACCCCTAAGAATTGAAAGCAAAAATAGCCTCCTTATTCCCCTATTAGAGCTGTGCCTTTTCACAAGGAGTCACAAACAATAACTGATGACCAGTCACAGCTCACACTCCAGTCTGCACCTATTATAAAATCACTTTTTCTCTTGCCTGTTACAGCCAACAACAGTGCAGGATATGGCAGTAAACCCCCCTCAAGTTGAAAACAGCATGTCAATGTCAGCCCGGTAAGATTTCTAAAAAGTGTAATGATCCAGTTGCTTCTGTACCTATTTGAAAGGTGTCAGGTTTTGTGGCTTTACGCTATTTTTAAAATACCTCTTCTCCTTGGGTATAATCAACAGGAGAAATTAACAGTCTCTATAAGGCAGGATGTCAAAAGCACAAAGTAAGATTTAAAATTCAAATCTTTTAATTGAAACAATTTTTAAAAAGCCTCATGCCTGTCACTTAGTATTCTGCAACTGCAGGATGTTAAGTGAGTCTGGTTATTATTGAATTGATACTGGACGTTGCCTGGGCTTTCATTAACTCATATCTTGGAGAACGGCTTTATTTCCTGTATGTACCAGTCGTCATCAGGAGCTTACATGGAAAAAACAAAGGGGCAATAACTGGGTTCAGACCTTCCCCTACAGCCGTGCTGTGCTGCAGTGAAGATGGAGCAGAGGTTGGGACATGCAGCATGGACCATCCTCATCCTCGAGTGACCGAGACGGTGCCAGCCCACGTGGCGCTGTCCTGGCACATCTCGAATTCCAGCTGACACCATTCTTTTCTCCCCAGTAAACTCCTAGATCAAGTTGTGTCTTTTTGATGAGGAACTCTAAGACGGCTCTAGTTAATAGTAAAACAAAGTCAGATGCACAACTTGGGAACCCCTTGGAACACCAGGACCAGCCTTGCCGGCTTCTCTTGCGCGACAGGAGCCTGTGGCTCCGGCAGGATTCCCAACAGGGATCGCAGCCCGGAAGGATGGGGGAGACACTCCAAAAACACAGGCACACACAGGATCTGCCAAGACACAAGCCAGCAGGAGGGGACTTGGTGCTTCCCATGCTCTGGAAGCATCTTGGTGAAGGCCAGAAGAGTCACCGCGTGCTTCTCAAGAGCACAACAGCAGAGGAAGTCGAGTTACTGATGTTAAATCATAGAATCACAGACTGGTTTGGGTTGGAAGGGACCTCAAAGATCATCCAGTTCCGACCCCCCTGCCATGGGCAGGGACACCCTCCACTACACCAGGTTGCCTAAAGCCTCATCCAACCTGGCCTTGAACGCTTCCAGGGATGGGGCAGCCACAACTTTTCTGGGCAACCTGCTCCAGTGCCCCACCACCCTCGGAGTGAAGAATTTCTTCCTTAGATCTAATCTAAATCTCCCCTCTTTCAGTTTAAAGCCATTGCCCCTGTCCTGTCACTACATGCCCTTGTAAAAAGTCCCTCTCCAAAACGTTCTCAGGGTCACCCAGAGCAGCTTTGAAGTTTCCATCAATGACACACCACGTACAAACAGTAAATCTCTGTGTCTCTCAACTTCCAGCAAGAGAGAAGGGGCGCCACGGTTTCTATAGGGGAAGATCTCGAGATGCAGATATTTGTACGTCGCCATGTAATGGAAAAAGACACAAGAGCACATTTAGCTCTGACAGAGACATTACAACCCCCGTTGGCTTTTCATCCACCATGTAAAGGTTTATTTGGGTCCTTCCTCACGCCGAAGGGAAGCGCTGCAACACCGTACAACACACCAAAACACCAACGGGAGGCAGCGGCCAACTGCCAGTGCTTTCAAAATCTACTATTCCAAGGCAACGACGATCCATAAAAATCTTATTAACAGATCAAAGAGATGAATGTCAGACGTTGGTTCGTTACCTCGTGCAGCCTACACTTTTCCAAGGCAGACTCTGAACCGTCACATTTTCCTTTCATCCACCTGAGAAGGGGACACGGGAAGTGTGGGAAGAGCCGGAGGGGATTTTGACCGAGGATGACAAAGAGGAGGTCAGAAGATCGTATTTTCAGTTTCAAAGCAACAGTTTGAGACAGGAAGAACTCCAGGTAAGGAACTTACGGAAATAAGTGACTGACAAGTTACTTGATGAGTCTTCCACAACAATTTGCATTATAATACTATCCACCTGCAAACTAAGATATTTCAAGTATTTATAAGAAAATACAGAGAGCTAAATATTCTAATGAGAGAGTTAAACTGGCATTTGATTCTCCCCCTCTTGATCTGCATTGTCAAAGGCAGACAAAAAAATAGTTTAGGCACATAAATAAAAGCTAATCCTTGAAATCTGCCCTGTACTGGCAATATTTCAACATTAACACGACGGGGTCTTTTCTGCAACAGGAGATGCAATTCATCTTGAAGACAAGCCAAATCACTTTTCAAGGCTTTATTTAAAAATACAAATTACTTGCATCCAACCCACTTAAACGCTCTACATAACCCTAAAAAACAACAGGTAAAAAAAAAAAAAAAAGAAGAAAGCTCATGGAGCAAAGAGGAAGAAGATTCCACCACCACCACTTTACCTCCTGTCGCAGGCAAAAGCAAATTTCTTGCGTTAAGTACATGTCTCTGGCATTCATCCAGATTTCAGGAAGAGCTAGAAATGGCTCACTCCAGTCATCTATAATTTAAGAAGTCCTGTTGATGAATACAAAAAAAAAAATTCTATCTTCAAGGTAAACACAGGACTGATTTCAGAATGCAAAATGAACAGCCTGATGCTTGACCCACGGGACAATTGCTGCTTTAAGTGACAGTTTAGGATAACTGGTAGGAAATTGAGTAAGAGTAGAAACAAGAGTCAGCAGTAGGCTGATTTTCTGAAAAAAAACTTCTCGAATGACATCACTGTGAACTCCACAATAAAAGCCTAAGCAGGTTAAAACCACTCAGAACAGTAATTTCTTCCCATTAGAATACAGATACATAAGTGGCGCTGAAGGTGTCTGCAGGCGTTAGAGGAGGGTTGTAAGGAAAAGAGAAAAACCCAAATTGTCAGGCAAACCTACGGCACGGGCTCTGCAGGACAAACTTCACTAATGAAACCATTCCTCTGCAATTGGGTAAGTCCCATCACCCAAGGGGAAGCTGTGCTCTCTGCCTGTAAGAATGCCTCATATCAGGATTGGTGCCAACAACAACAAAAAAAAAATACCCAAGCACACAACAGAAGTCCACCAAAGCTAACAGGGAGGCAGTTCCTCTGATCTCACAGCATCGGTGTCTGAGCCTGTCGGGGTTTTTTTGATATGCCGGGGAATTTTAGAGCTTCATTATAACTTCATCCTTCCTCCTCTACAGATTTCCTCCACAACCCCCACTCGTGCAATGCAGGGTACAGTCTCTCAGAAGTTTTAAGAGTAAAGGGGCTACTCTGACACCAGCTTGGTGCTGAATGATAGAAGTTACAGTCCATCTCCTGTGTCACCTGGTTGCCACAAAGCATAGCCACAACGAGAGAGAACTTGCCGATTCCAGCAATGCTGCATCTCTACACAGAAGCTGGGCAAGCACCTTGCAAGCTTGGCACACTTCTGCTCTGCACAGCGCTGACTCAAAAACTGCCATCTCACCAGTGTGCTGGGTGCTGCAGCAAAGCAAACAGGGGTGCCACGCTGACCTCAGGTCCAGCTGAACCACCAGGGCGAGTCCCAGGAGCCTGTGACCTGAAAACCGGGCTGTGCAGAGATGAGCAGAGACACCTGCACCCAAAGGAGTTCACAGAGGACAGTCTCCACGGGAGAGGACCCCACGCTGCTGGAGACTGACAGTGGAGCAGAGACGCATCTGCAGTCTGTGGGAAGGGACTCCACACTGGAGCAGGTGGCTGCGCCCCAAGAGACTGTGACTCCATGGGAAAAGCCTGTGCCGGACAGTCTGATGGGTAAGGACTGGATTCCATGGGAAGGACTCATGCTGGAGAAGCTCATGGAGAGCTCTATCCTGTGGGAAGGGATCCCATGCTGGAGCAGGGGAAGAGCATGAGGAGTCCTCTCTCTTAAGGATCAGTGGAAACAGCGTGTGACGAACTGACATGCAACCCCCATTCCCAGTCTCCCTGCCCCGCTGTGGGGAGGAGGTAGAGCTGGGAAGAAGGGAGGGGTGGGGGAAGGTGTTTTTAAGATCTGGCTTTGTTTCTGGTTATCTTAAGTAACGGATAACGAATTAAATTGATTTGTCCCCAAGCCATGTCTCTTCCGCCCAGGGCCATGGTTGGTGAGCGATGCCTCCCTGTTCCTATTTCTACTCCCAAGGTTTTTGTGACATTTTTCTCCTTTCCACCCCACGGCGGGGAGGAGGGAGCGAGTGGTTGCACAGTGGCTTCACTGCTGGCTGGGCTAAACCACGACAAAACTGAAGGCCAAAAAGCTGTGGACAACCCATAAGGTGCCCGGAGGTGATTACAGAGCAGATTGGCAAGCACATCTGACAACTACGACACCGACACTTGGCAATTAGAGCTTTGCTGCTCACCGGAGCAGAACACCTTTTACAAACATTAAACTTACAAAACCCTGTGGCAGCTGACACACTTAAGAGCTTCACTTCAGAGGAGCACAAAGCAAGCATGAAGACATCTCTAGTGTTTGTGGTTAGTTTTTTTGTTGCTTTTTTATTTTTTATTTTTTTTTAAACAGACACTAGTTTGTGCTCTTTATTTAATGCCGTGGGAAGGGGGAAGCAGTCAAACGAAGCTGTCTCACCCTGGATGCCTACAATCCGCACGCTTGAGCAAGAACCTGCTATTGAAAACACGAACTACGGTATAACCACAAATAAACCCAAGATCTCTGATACTGCGATTCCACCTGGAGCAGGTACCCAGAGCTCTTCAGCTGGAAAAATAGCCAGGAACAGCCCACCAGACCCCACAGAGCAGCTGCTACCAGCCACAGTCACAGGACATTCCTGGGAATCGCTGGTGCTGCTCACCAAGTCAGCTTGGGAATGGGAACAGGAGAACAACTTCCCCAGCCAGTGAGGGTCATGGCACAGCTCCTCGTGCTTACTTTTAAGTTATTCCCGAGCTGGTCTTGACTAAGAAGTCAACCGAAAAAAATCAGCTGGGTGGAGAGCGGATCTAAAGGAAATTTATCCAAATCCTGAAAGGATATGCAAACGGTGAATACCAGAGGGAAGTACTGAGAAGCCTTGAGGCTCTCAAAGAAGGAGGCATTAACTCAGCAACATCATCAAGTACCACAGACCCTGGTGATATCAGAAACGTCAGGTTCTTTGCATACGGTACAGTCACGTTCCCATGACCTACATTACGGGAAAGAGCCTGTTTTACAGTGTTGTGTTACACGGCAGTACAAGCAGATTCCACCCAAATGCCTTAAAAAGATGGCTCGATATGAAGTAAGATGGAGGCTAAAAGGAAATCAGACAAAAGCTCAGGTAAGCGTTTTGCCTACATCCTTGGATTATTGCTACAAATACAGGCAACGCACAAATATTTCTGAAAACTGCCATTGCAAAAACAAATTCCCCCTGCTAGATTCTGCCACTACCCAAATACAGATTTACCACCTCTGCACTGACAATGTTTAGAAGGCTTTCCCTCAAAAAAAATCCCCCCACGACTCTTCCGAAGATGCTTTACGACATCCACTATCCCACAAGACTCGCAAGATAATTACTAGGAAGTAGTGTTACAGAAAAGGAGAAAACAAGCAATGCAGCTCCTCTTTATTTTTTTTAAAATATACCATCTCTACTAGCAAAGAATAAAACCCAATGCCACAGCACCTAGCAAAAACTCTGGAGGTCTGAAGAATTAAAAATAGATCCATAGAGCCGAAAAGTGAATATTTAGAATAAACACTAATCCTGGCATTCTGTGATACTTCCAGGCTGATGCACTACCTCTCAAAACTGAAGCGTTCTGTTTTGGGAGCCTGTCCCTTGATTTAAAAGTAAAATGTGCAGAGTCACACTTGCATATCTAAAGAATGAGCTCTGTGTAGCAACAAGCGCCAGACACCTGATCCTGCCAGAATCAGAAGGAACAATCTAGCAACCAAGAACTAGTTCCACAAGAAGAATGAATACAGTTCTAGATGAATGTAGTAAAATATTTCTTTAAATGCGAGCAAAGGAGCTGTCTTCCATGCAAGAGTCACACACCAGCACCCTTTGCGAGATACTGCCCCGTTACTCCAACTAGAGCAACTGGCAGCATCAGAACATCCAATGCAGAACGTACAGTTTGAAGCAGACTGCGACAGCAACCCTTGGTCTCCACAGCAAGCATTTTGTGCTGCAGATCAACGGCCCTTGGTTTGCATGACATTATGTCCCACGCCATCTGATTTTAAAAGAAACCTTTGAGGAGTCATGTTAATGGTCCAAAATTGCTTCCACAGAGAGATCGCACCTTGATTCACCGCACATTTTCTCTGCTTTAAGATCTACTCAAGTCAACATAGGTACCCGTTTTCAGTCAAGCCTCCTTTCACAAAATAAGATCCAATTTATTTCCATTACAGTTCCAAACTACATGTTCACTAGACAAAGACCAAGCAGCACAAATGCACAGCACGGCTGGAAATACAAAAGTGCCAGAAGTGCAGCCAGGAATTACTTTTACTTGCTTTGGGGGCGGCAGTGGTGGTGTAAAAGTAGTTCCTAATCGTGTGCAAGATCAATGGTTTCTTCTTCTGCCTTAATATTCAGGCCTTGCCCGCCCAATTATGTAAAATGGTTTCAAACCAATAATGCAATTCAGAAACCTGAGTCATGTTGGCAGTAGAGCTGGCACTGCCAACAGACACGTTTTTTCCAAACCAATGCCACGGACTTTGTGTTGTATCCGTTTTCTGCACCTCCTTGTTCATCAAAGCTCCAGCTTTGATCAGGAGAGCAGCAAGAGCGATTCAGCCTTGCCAAGGGAACCTACCTGGCTTCTGACACAGCAACAAGAGAGACCAGGTGAAGAAGGGCTCCACGTGGGCACCGGCAACGCAATCTTAGATGGGCACACAACTAGTGTAGCACCCTCTACAGAAGGTTTCCCAGCTATGAAACGAGGCACTGCAGTTACAAGTCCCATCAAAACCATACACAAACCCCATCTCCACAGCACATTTCCGACCTGGTGAGGAACTGGCAGCTGCCACCAGTGGCAAGAGCTGAACAAACCAAGTTTGAGATCTTGCTAAAGAGGTCTAGAAAAATCAGATGTTGCCGCAGCATGGCACAGAACACTACGGCAGATGGAAGAACCACTAAGATTTGTGCCTGGCTCTGCTGAATCAAAAGGAAAGACGCAAGTCATGGCATGCAAGGATCTGGGGTTACGACATGCCAGCCTTTGGCTCTTGATGTTTTGAATGATTCCATGAGAAAAAACAGCAAATGCACGCCCTGGGAACAGGGCTTGGAGAGAACCAGGCTGACGTGTGCTGCCATCCCTAAACGTGCCAAACGCCTTCTGAAGGGAGGAGTGACTTCAATGCAGACATCCAGTTGAGACTCATTTCCAGTTTTGGTATGTCAACAAGGCAGCACAGAAAAGGCTTTGCCTATAAAACATTACCCGAACAAGCGCCGGGGGGAGGAGAGGGAACACCACGTTTAAAGAGATTTACACAAGGCTTTTTGGATGCAAGATCAGCTTTGAACAAAACCCAGTACTCCAGATCACAATAAAAAGGAAGCAGGAACATTTTAAAAAAAATGAAACATAAAATTGACCATATAATCCATAGCAGTACACAGACAGTACAATTATTTCAGCACATCACAGCAGCAATGATGCTGTTATTATTAAAGCATAAAAACTTCCATCGTTATCTACAGGCAACAAATTATGAATAAAGTTATAGCTAAACCATAGGCCAAAATCAGAAGTCTTAGAGTTTAATGCTAGATTTATTTATCCAAAAGTTATGGGAATACTATTCCATTTCTCTAAAATAGTGCTATAAAATCTAAGGCAGCCTCTCAGACCGTGGAAGAAGGTAATGATCACAATTAGGAAAGTCTGAAGTTTGGCTTTTCATAAAAACATGACCTTTCAACTTTTTAAAGCCAATTTCAGGAAGCTTTCAGTGAAACCAACATAACTCAAAACACAAGCACTTCCTTCCAATGGGCTATTCTAAGAAAGTTTTGCAATTCCTCAGTTTTATTTTTATCTGTTCCCTCTTGTGATAGTACACACACATAATCCCCTAAGCATATAGCTGGCGCCGTAAGTGGGTGATTTCAGCTGACAGGAGAATCATTCTAGGCTGCTGGATAAGGTGCCTATTTGCAGATTTCTCGTGTCCAATAAAATGGAAATTGAACGGAATATATTGTCAGGCTAGTTAAACGCTGCACTAAATTACCTACGGAGGACACCGAGTACTTACTGCTAAAGGCTTTTAAGAGCAGGTTGCAAAACGGTGTTTGAGTTGAGTTGATCTTGCCTTAGGGCAGAAAAAAATCAGCAAGATGACCTCTTCAGGTGCTGTCTAGCCCTCTTTTCCTAGGAATATTTAGCAGTAGGTTATTCCATCTTCAAAGCACTGTTTGAGCAGCTCCCCAATAGCTCTAATGCATTACTTTTGTTGTCATTAAATCGAACGCTGCACCTCGGATGAAGCCCAAATCGCCTGCAAAGTCAGGGAGAGATCTGGATTACAGCTTCCCCACAACACACACAACTCGTTAAACCAGGGAAGTTTGGTTTCAGCAGCTGGCAGGGCCAGGTCAGCTTTGCATCACTCCCACTGCTGATCTGCAATCGATATTTGCTGGATCACGCACACACAGCCGTGCCTCCTACTCTCCCCTTCTCCACTCCAGTACCTACTGCAGGAATTCTGCTCCTCCCTTCTCCCAACCCCGGACATGGCAGCTGGGTTTCGGCACACTGGGGTGAGAGCTGCCTCTCCACTACCCACTCAACAGGGAGAAAGTGAGCAGCAGAGCTGATCCCAGCTCCTCTGGAGGGGAGGTGGCAGGGCCAGAGTAACCACCCTTACTGCAGTCATGCAGAGCAGAAACTGGCCAGATAACCTTCCTGATACCGAGTTTGTTATGAAATTACAGCCCTGATCTTGCAGAGAGCTGCGTAAAACTACAAGCATACCAGTACCTTTCACTGGGCTGGGAATGGCCTCGCAGGAAGGCACGTGCTACACACTCGACGGGAACGAGAACTGAGTCTCCAAAGATGCTTCAGCTGCACAGGGGAAGAGAAAATCCTACAGCACAGACAAAGCACAGCAAAAGGCATTTTACTGAACACACACACAGGTGCCCAGAGGAACTGTGTTGTTTTATACCCTTATATACTTTTTATACCCTTTTAACACAGCAGACGGCGTGACCTGGCAGTTAAGGGCAGTTGCTAGTGCAGACAATGGCACGCTGCAGTCTTGGGCAGGCGATTATCAGTTGGCTTTACTCCTTCAGGAGACAAAAAAAATCAGGAATAATACCTGCTTTTACAGATGCATTGAGTTTCTGTACCTAACAGCACCGTTAAAAAGTTCTCTCTCCAGCAGCAGACCACATTAATTAGCGCACAGAAAGACTGAAAACACACGTGGACTGTATTTAACACTGGCCAGGGGTTTGGGAGGGCACAAACACACTAGAGGCTGGTATCAGAAACCCACCAGAAGCATGGCACAGCATGAGAAACCATGCTACAGAGTCCAGAAGTATCTCCCCACAGTGCAGCACCAAGTCAAAAACGAGGCTGCAAATAGTGGAACCCCACAAAAAATAGCACAGGACTTTTTTTTTTTAAAAAAAAAAAGTTAAAGCAAACAAAATAATCTGAATTGCTGTTTGTACTGGTTGTTTTACCCTCCTTTCTTCTTTAAATGAAAGAGCACAAGGGTCACACTTGATATTTGGTGTTTCGACAGTTAAACGTTATTAAATAGTGGCTCTTTGCAGTGCAATTTTGGCAGGCAAGCGCACAGAGTAAGAAGTAGAAGAAGAAAATTCCCAGACAAATAACAAGTGTCTAAGATGAATCGTGCTGACTCTCTGGCTCCTAAATTAAACACCCAGCAGAAATGGAAACGTTCTTCTAAGTAAAGCCTGTTCGTTAGTCAAGACTAGTTCGCATGATAAAACAGTTGGCGCGTACCAAAACAAGACTGCACATCATGTACTTCACCTTACAAACTTCAACCTCCATCAACTTGGCACAAAACTGATGTTATGTATTGCAGCTTCACAAATTTAAAAGAAATTACAAGCTACACACCTCACAATGCCATTCCCAGTCCTGCCATGCATGCGGTTTACTTGCTTCCTTTTAAAAGTAGACATAATGAAGATAACAAGGAAAAAAAAAAAGATAACAAACTCACCTTAACAAAATTACTTGGTCTCAGTCTGGAATAGCTGCATCCTTGCACTTTTATAGAAAAAAATCTAGCGAGAAACATGAAGGTGGTGCCTTGCTCCTGGAGGCATCTCACCCAGACTTGTACCATATGGGAATGAAATTTCACAACTGTAGTGATATCAGGTAGTCACAAAGCAAAAGTACTTGCCACACACCCTGAACTTACACAATACAAGTCAAAGATGAAATCCAAAAAAGCCCCAACAAACAAAAATCCACACATTTTCAGGACCACAGGTCCTATTTTGGGCTCAGCAGTGCTAACCAAGAGATTGGCCCAATTTATTCAGAAAACGCTTCAAACGTTTCAAATTCCAACGACGGTTTTCAGCTTTGGTGGTGTCTATTTGGTGTCAACACCCAGGCACCCATCTCAGAGACCACCTCTGACAGCTCACAAAAGCAAGAGGGGTCTGGCCAGCATTTGGGCTGGTTTGCCCATTTCTCTTACTTTGCATTTTAGGCAGCAGCCGTTCTGATCGTGCAACACAGACATTTACTGCTCTGGAGTACAAGCACAAGCAAAATGCCTGTTAAGACAGTATGGATTAAACAGACATTCAGCCCTGAGGTATTTTTTTTTAGATGTTAGTTGATATTTTTGAATTATTTATAAATAATTCCGCATTAAATTACAAGTTTCTACGTCAATTTCTCACACTTTCTCATCCTTTTGATAGCCACACAGTTTCACTGGCTGAAAAAGCTGAACTGGGTGCTGGCTACGAACGTCCCGGCGGCACGGGGACGCAGGCAGCAGCTGGGGCAGACAGCTGTCACACGATCCTGCGCTCGCACACAGATGCTGCAGCACATTCAGGGCAAAGTTATGCTTTAATTTTCATCTAGCCTTAAGTGTTGCGTGTTTCTTTGCTCTTTGGCTGCGTTTTTAGGCTCAACCACCATCGTGCTGCTAAAGGGGAAGGCAGAAAGAATTATTCAAACTACAGCAGGACAGCTGGAGATGCAACCTAGAAAACTGTGAATGACAAACATGAGTTATTCACACAAACTTGTGATGGTTTTAAGGCCATACCAGTCTGTAACTGGGCATGTCTTCTGTGAACTTTGTTATTCTGGGTAGAAAAGTAAGATAAACATGCTGCTTACAGGGGGCTGCAGGGTTGTTTTTCTATAGGGATTGTCCTAATATTCAACATTCCTATTACTTACTTTTATAAGTTAAATTATCAAACGGCTTCTTGAAAAAGTTAAAAATAATTATCTTCCTAGAAACAACCATAAGCCTTTTGCTTCCTGAGATCAGCAGATCTTACTTCAATGAAGCACAACTTGTACTGCTCAACAGGCAGACAGGACGGTCTGATCAGGCCTTTCTCTCTTTGTTATTTTTTTATTTTTTCAAAAAATGATCCTGTATTATAAACATGCAAATCTATATCCTTCTGGGTCACCTTCACCGAATGAAAAAAGACAACTGGAAGTGACCTGTTTTGATTTATCAGGAAGTGACCAAATAGCAGAGCAAGTTATAAACAGACAATGGAAAAAAATCCCCCCAGTGACATCTCAGCATGTAGAAAATCTTACATTTTTGAGAACAACCCCCCCCCAAAAAAAGCCTTCCTGTAAGTCTTGGGAAGCTTTGGCAGATATCCTGAAGTTTGATCTTGCTGTCAGTGCCCCTTGTAACAGCTGCTACATTTTTTGATTCTCTGAAACATAAAGTAAACTGTCTTTTTCATCAAAACATAATAATTAAAAAGTTTAAGTCGACAACCCCACAAAATTAATTCACTTACAACATGGGCAGATCGCTAAACCCTGAAAAATTAAGAAACCACTTCATGTGCCCACACTATTAAAATACAGATGTCATGCTACATTATATAAATGCAAGATACTAGTCTGATGAAAACAAAAACAAACAAACCAACCAAACCCAAACACACTGGCTTGAAAGGTGACCTCCTGCGGGCCTCCACCACCCTCACAGCGAGGCACACAAGCATCCTCCTCCTCCTCCCCCCTGCCACCGAGGTGCTCAACCCAGGGATAACAATTTCCCACAATCAATCTGTCCTTTACCCCTTCCCTACCTGTGCTGCCAGCTGGGTCAGGACAACAAACAAGCATGGAAAAGTTCCTTAAGGAAAAAGATGAGCCTGTTTTCTGAGCCTGCATTTCCAGCAGGTGCAACCACTACAGAAGTCCAGGGGACCTTTGGGGCAGAGGGGACACACAACCAACCTCACTAAGCAGCATAAAACGGGATCCAAGGACCTTCCTTTCCCTTACGGTGCTGCAAGACAAAGTCAGGAACTGGCATAATTTGTGAATAAATCCCTTTCCAGTGCTACAAAAAGCTTTAGGTTTTTGCTGCTGCTCTTGACCTAGAAAGATCAAGCAGCACCTATTCTTGCACAGCTACAGCCTCCTGCAAGCTTTAAGCAATGCAGTATGACAAACTCTGGGTGTAACAAATACTTCTGACGGATTTCTTATTTCATCTTTCGGTAGCTGCAGATGCCCTCACGTTCTGCCACCCCATAAAAGCACGTAGCAGCTGAATACATCCTAATTTCAAGGCAAAAATCTTGAAATGTCTCATCGTTGCTTAAAGATGCTAACAATGACCTTCACGCTCCCAGTAAATCCTCCAATTCTGACCCACAGCCTGCTGCAGAAGTTGCTGCTGTTCCACTAACGCACCGGAGCAGCCACCATTATTAATTATAAATAATTATTAATGGACTTATGGGGACGTTTCTTATTCTGCCCCCTTCTTGGATTGAAACTACTATGACATGCCAGACAGCGCAGAAAGTTTAAGTTTCGCCTGAGATGAGGTGATGTTATTCAACAGTCTTAATTTAAACGAAAATACCCAAAATAATACTTGAAGGCTGTGACAATTCGAAGACCATTCAGGTTGAAGTTCAACCCCAAGGCGCAGTCCTTTGTTAGCAGCCGACACCGACGTGCAGGTCGAGTTCAGGTGCCAGGGCCCACTTTTCTAATATCCCTACAAAAATAAGCAGCAGGATGTAATTACCTCGGATTTTCCGAACAGTACTTTTAAGGTCAACAATTAGCAATTAAGGAGAAAAAGAAAAGGATGAGAGCAGGGCTGAGAAGACTTGAGCCATGTCACCCAGTTCACCCCAGACAAGGCAGGGACGGTAACGGCAACACTTCGCATCGCCCAGCGGGCGCGGAGGAGAAGGAATTTCTGCGATGTGACTCGACTCCTCGCTGAAAACTAACTTTAATTCTCACCTACAAACTGTTCTCCGTGTCCTCCATGCCCTCAGCCAGCGGGAGTAGCTTCGCTTTCCCCCCCCCCGATTCTTTTTTTCCTCCCCCCCAGTTCAAAGTGCCGTGAACAAACTTTGTCCTTCACGCTGCCAACTGGGAGCAACGGGATTTCAAGGTCACTCGTGCTGGCGAAGGCGGGCCGGGCTCCGGCAACCCGGGCTGCAGCAGCGCTGCGCTCCGCCGGCGGGGGGGCACCGCGCGGATCCCCTTTCGCCGGAAAACCTGGGAGCGATCCGCGCTCCCAGCCCGCTCCTCCGGCTGTCACCGCCGGGCTGCGCGGCTCCGGTGACCTTCACTGCTTTTGGGCAAATAAAAGCGAAAACAAAGGGCCGCTTGTGCTCGCCGGGAGCGCGGCGGGCGCTCTGGGGGCTCGGCTGCCCCCCCCGGAGCCGCGTTCGCCGTGGGTGCCCGCGGGCCGGCTGCCGGGCAGCCCCCGCCAAGGGCGGCCGGGGCGGACCTCCCCCGCGCAGCGCGGCGGCCGCCCCGGGGAAGCGGGCGGGAGGCGCTGCCATTTTCTGCCCTCCCGGTTACCGGCTCCGAGGCGGCGCGGCCCCCCCGGCGGGGCGCGGCCCTGCGGTGCCCCCGGCCGTATCCGCCGCTCCGGGGGCTCAGCCTCGGGCCGCGACCCCGGCGCCTCCCGCCACCCCTCCGGGCTGCCGCTGCCTCCTCCTCCTCCGCCCGCCGCGCAAGGCCGAGACACCCCGAGGCCGGGCGGGCAACCCCCGCCGCCGGGCCCGCTCCTCCGTCACCGGGCCGCAGCCGCCCCGCCGCCCCCCGCCCCAGCCAGCGCGGCTCCAGCCGCCGTCACCAACTCACCGGGCCGCCGCAGGCCCTGCCCGCCGGCGGGGGAGCGGCTGCGGCGGGGGGCGGCGGCCACCGGGCCTGCGCGCCATCCCTTTGTCTTTGAGCTGACCCCTGCCTGCCGGGCCGCCGCGTCCCCGCCACACCGGGCCGCCGGCCCCTTTAACAGCCGCCGCGCAGCCTACCCTGCTGCGCCCGCCCGGCCCGGCCCGCCCGCACCCATTGGCTGCGCGCCGCCGCGGGGGGCGCGGCCCGGCGCCGCTCATTGGCCGCCGGCGGCGGCGCAACGTCGCCGTCCACTTCCTGCTTTAAAGTTACCTTGAGAGGCGGCGCAGGGGTCAGAGCGGCGCCCGCCCGCCCGCCGCCCCCTCCGCAGCGCGGCGGCCGGGCCCTCCCCGGCGGCTCCTATTGGCCGCTGGGCTCCGAATCAAACACGCAGAGGGGTCGTGGGGCGGCTGCCGATTGGCCCACACCGCCTGTCACTCCAGCAGCGCCCACCCCCCCCCCCCCTCCCGCCGCCTCCGCGTCACGGGGCGCCGAGCGCACCGGCGGGTCACGGGGCAGCGCGCGGGCTGCGGCCGGGCTGCACGTGCGCGCGCGCCCACGCTCGCACGCGACGCACCGGCGGGAGCCGCGACGGTGCCAGGCGCGGTCCCTCGGTGCGGGCGGGCGGATTCCCGCTGGGAGAGAGCGCGGTCCGGCACGGAGAGGAGCGCGGAGATCCGCCGAGTAACGGCGCTCCCGGTAGTCGGACCGACGGCACCGGTTGGCTGCTGCAGGCTCGTTCGCAGTCAGTCGGGTACCGACCGACCGACCGGCCGGCCGGCCGCCGGGTCACGGAGCACCCCGCGCGCGGGGCCGGTGCCAAGTGGCACCTGCAGGGGCAGGAGCAGCCCCAAGAGGCGTGCGGGTAACGTCCAGTGGCACTTCCCGCCTGCGATCCACCGGGAACGTCGGCGTGGCTGCGCGGTGAGCGGGATCAAACACGTGCCCGCAGCCTGATGTGGGCACCGAGACTGGAAAATAACCCAGCGGGTAAAAAACCAACAAAAACACAGTCTGCTTGCCCGACGGACAAACGCCCCGGTCTACCCGCTGGCATCCCTGGCACAGTCGGCCAAACACCTCCAACGTTCCTCCTCACGGGACGCTCGGGAAGCGAAGCGAGCGCGGGCACAGCGCCCACCTCTCGGCGGTGCCCCTTGGCAGCTCTGCCCACGCGCACAGCCGCCCCCCAGCCTCGCGCCGCGGTTCTCGGAGCCCCCGAGAGCGCCCTGGGAACGGACGGAAAGGTGGGAACGGACGGAAAGGTGGGAACGGCGTGTTCACCAAGCCCAGACAACGTTTTCACCTGTGCGGACACACAACTTCCAGCAGGTTCTCAACACCACCCCGACGGATTGCAAGCTGCGTTCCAAGATCCAGTTTGCTGCTGGAAAACAACGTGCTTCCAGGATTATATATGGAAAAACCCAACACGAAGCCAATGCTTTACCAATCCTGCGGATTAAATTAGTTTGAATCAGATTGCAAGGAGAGATTAACTTAAAAATAGATCTTCTTGGTGATTTATTAAATATAACTGGTTAAAACCTGTCTTAAAAAAAAAATACTACTACTTGGCAATGCTTTGTTCTCTCCCTGTGTCATTCCTCAGATAAAAGCTGCGGAATGCTGACTATGGGAGGTATGCAAGGTGCTTCCAGGCAAAACCAGTGCACACCAGCCCACCACCTTCCAGCCCTGCAGAGGAGCAATGCCTCGCTGGTATTATATATCTGTATCCCAACACAAGAAGGACATGGAGCTGCTGGAGCGGGGCCAGAGGAGGCCACAAAGATGATCCAAGGGCTGGAGCACCTCTGCTATGGAGACAGGCTGAGAGAGTTGGGGCTGTTCAGCCTGGAGAAGAGAAGGCTCCGGGGAGACCTTCCAGCACCTGAAGGGGCTACAAGAAAGCTGGAGAGGGGCTTTGGACAAGGGTGTGGAGTGACGGGACACAGGGCAATGGATTTAAACTGAAAGAGGGCAGATTTCAATGGGATCTAAGGTAGAAATTCTTCATCATGAGGGTGGTGAGGCACTGGAGCAGGTTGCCCAGAGAAGCTGTGGCTGCCCCATCCCTGGAAGTGTTGAAGGCCAGGTTGGATGAGGCTTTGGGCAACCTGGTGTAGTGGAGGGTGTCCCTGCCCAGGGATGATCCATCATCCATGATGAAAATGGATGATCTCTGAGGTCCTTTCCAACCCAAACCATTCCACGATTCTATTTCGAGTGGCAATGACTGCACAAACACATTCCCATGTGCCTTCTCGACCCCCGGTCACCTACGGATGGAGAGCCCCTCTCCTGTGTGTGGGTACCACCCAGCCCACGGGAACGGCTACCGCTCTTATAGTACTTAATAATTCCTCATGACATAAAAAAAATAATTTTGGGAACCTCTGCAGTGAAGGGGCTGCAGCTGCTCTTGCTCTGTTAGCTGAGCCAACACTCGGGGACTGCCGAAATCCCACCTGAAAGATTTAACTACAAAGTTGCTGGGAGGACAGAGGAGAAAGGAAAGCTCTTAACTCAGGAACTGGCACCTGTCGCTGCGCTTTGCAGCTGTAGCACTTCTGAGAGGGCGACACGGCACGTTACGGACGTAGGGCATGAGCACAGACGCTGATGAACACGACTTCTCTTTATGAAGCACAGAACCAGGGGGAGCAGGCTGGCTGTGCAGGATAAACGACCAGCTCAGGGTCACCCAGCCCACCCACAGTGACCCGAGGACCAACAGGATTACACCCGATTCCCAGTCCTTGCTCAGCGTGAGCAGCTCTCCGCGCTGGGTGGAGGTTTCAAAGGTCCAACTCGAAGCACCACTTCTTTGCTTTGACCAAGAACTCTGCATTCATCCCAAAACGTGTCCGAATCCTCCACGTGCTGTGGCCACAGCAGCCTGCAGGCCACCAGCCCCTGTCTCAAAGAAGCCCTCGTACAAGTGACACGAAAACCAATGTTTTTGGTTATGATGGAGCACACGATGCCAGATGTGAGACCACATGAGGCGGTCACCACAACGACCAGTGCCTAAGGGATGGTAAGCTGGGCCCAGGTCAGTTCAGGCTGGTAACAGAGCATGGCTCACCTGAAGACAATCACAGCTCCAGCAGGAGCAGCCTAGTCCAAAAACATCACCTCCTTTAAGAAGGGCATGGGTAAGCCTAAGACAAGACAGGTGATGTTGCCAAGGGCAACTGCAGCAAACGATGCCTGATGACCCAAGAGATCTGTTTTCTGGATGCAGGACTAGAGGAAAAGTCAACCACGTGCTTGCAGACCGCTCTGCATCGCAAGCGAAGCCAGTTGAGACTTTCCTTTTACTTGCATGTACTCAGACAGCTGTTGAGACAGACAAAAAGTATTTATTCATAACTACGGAAGAACACTGTACTCAACAAGTATCTCAGAAGGTGACATGAAGAGCCACATTCCAGAAGAAGTAGCCAGCTCTATTGTTTCTTCTTCTGCGAGCAGCCTGAAGTCTGACAGAGCTCCGGGTTCCGGAGCCAGCCCTGGGACACAGCTCAACCAACACAAAGCGTAAACTGGCCTTGCCACCAAAGAGCTGTCCTGCCACCCGGCTTGCCCTGTGCCCACCGCTCAGCCCTGACCCCCCAAACACTCGCACAGCTAATGATGCAGCCAGGAAAGGAATTGAACTGAGTGAAACCCAGCCTAGCCAAAAAGAATTAGCTTTCATCCACGCCACACTCATACTGGTTTTAAGGTATAGTGCTTTACCCGTTACTGGGGGTTTCATTTTCTTAGCTCAGGAAAAAGCAGGATCTAGGGAAACCACAGAATCACAGACTGGTTTGGGTTGGAAGGGACCTCAAAGATCATCCAGTTCCAACCCCCCTGCCATGGGCAGGGACACCCTCCACTACACCAGGTTGCCCAAAGCCTCATCCAGCCTGGCCTTGAACACTTCCAGGGATGGAAGCACAACATTTAGGTGCAGATATTTTCACAGCGCCCATGAGTTTTGAGCACGGATTAAACAATCCCTCAGTTATTTACCAGAGACTCACAAATCACCTGCGAGTGCTTCACGGCCGGGCTTGGCTCCTGCCCTTCCTCCCACCGAGAGTCGGGCAGACTCTGGAGAAGCCCCGGGCAGAAAAACACCCCAAACACCAGTAAAATACAGCCCCGCTGGTGCGTGAAACCGAACCCTCCCGCAGTAAACCCCTCGCCGGGGCCCGCCATGCCCGGCCTGCCGCCGCCGGTGCCTGCTGCCTGCGCGGGAAGGCCCCGGAGGCCGCGGGAAGGCCTCCGCGCCGCGCCCTGCCCGCCGGCTGGCACTGCCGCGGGTCCCGGGCGCTCCGCCAACCACGGCGCTGCACGGGCCTCGCTCGCTCCCCGCGGGGCCCGGCCGCACCCCCCTCCCCCCCGCCACGGACCGCGCGGGGAAACGGCCCGGTTCCCTGTCCTCTCTCCGGTCCGCCCCGCGATAGCCAACCAGCGCGCGGCCTCTCCCGCCCGCCTCCCCGGGCGCGGGCCAATCAGCGGGCGCGCTGCGGCTCGGCCAATCGGACGGCAGCTGCGGCCCGCGGGGTGAAGGGGGGGGAACCCCGCGGGCCGCCCCCGCCCCGCGCCCCCTCACGGCCCGCCGCCTCCCCCCGCCGCCTTCTCTCCCGCGCCTTCCGCACTCACCGGGGCGGCCGGCGCCGCGACCTCCGCCTGCTCCGCCCGGTGCCCGCGCTGCCTCCGGCCCGGCTGTCGGGAGGCGGGAAGGAGGGGGAGGGGGGGCGGCCGCAGCAGCGCGAGCGCTCGGCGGCCGAGAAACAAGATGGCGGCGGAGCCGTGAGGCGGCGGTGCTCAGGCTCCGCCCCTTTCTCCTGCGGCGCCGCTCTGCGCATGCGCATGACCCGCGGCTGATCTCGCGAGAGTTCCGCTGGGGCGAGGCCGGGAGCGGGGATCCACCGGGCGGGGCGGGGGAGGATCCGCCGGGCGGACCGGATCCTGCAGCCGCGGTGGAGGAGCTGCTGCTCCATGAGCTTGTTGGCTCCTCCAGGGAGGTTCGCCGCCCGTCATGGCCCTGAGCGCCGATGAAGCCTCGCTGAGGCGTCCTGCGCTCCTCACGGCTCCGGCCGGTCACGGCGGGGGAGCTCCGCAACCGCCCTGCCCAGGCTGGAGCGGGTTCAAGCAAAAGTCTGTGCCCCAGTTCAGCCCGCTGTCTCGGTTCCCAGGGACTGCTTTGCTGGCTCCGGGGCACGTTACCCTGATGCATGACTCATGCTGCTTCAGTATTTTCCCATGAAAAAAGTGCGTTCTGAAAAGTCACTCCGTCTTTCATAGAGTCACAGACTGGTTTGGGTTGGGAGGGACCTCACAGACCATCCAGTTCCAGCCCCCCTGCTATGGGCAGGGACACCCTCCACTACACCAGGTTGCCCAAAGCCTCATCCAACCTGGCCTGGAACACTTCCAGGGATGGGGCAGCCACAGCTTCTCTGGGCAACCTGTGCCAGTGCCTCACCACCCTCAGAGTGAAAAATTTTGCCTCCTTCCTGTCTTTCTGGTGCCCAAATAGTTTGCATCCCATTTCCTAGAAGGAGGATTTGCCTGTCTGGTGCTTTAAACGTCATTCCAGATGGGAAAGGAAAGTCAGGTCCTGTGTGGCTGCCGCCCTTCCCATCACCCTTTCCCTGGGGTTTCCAAAATTGTAATGCCTGCTGGTGAAGTTTCGGATACAAGGATCACCGTGTAGGCTCTGCACGAGAGAGGAGCAAATCCTGCACCCTGCAAACACGGAAAATCGGGATCTGTGGTTTCTGTTCGATGCCGTTTGCCCAAATGTACAAAACGGGACAAATTTCCGCGTACGCCGTGGTTTCAGAGCGCGGCTGCCCTCGAGACCGTGTTGGCACTGAAGTGGGAGATTATCTCGCAGCAAATTCCTGCAGTTTTATTGAAAGTCTTGCAACTTGGTGATCTCAGGGCACTTGCAAGGCAGCCAAGAAATAAAAGTCATGCTAGTTGGTGGGGTTTTTTTTATTCTCACAGTTTCTAAGCTCGCCTCCTTTTGGCGCAGCATTTGAGGGCGATGACACGCAATGTTACACGGCCCGTCTCCAAAATGACTCATTTATAAATCAATTAGCCGGCACCGCTGCTGACTGTGCTGCCCGGCACAGCTGTCAAACCAACCAGCTGTTTCTCCTGCCGTGGATCAGGCCCCACTCAAGGGGTTTCTGCACAACACCCCACTCCCCCTCCCGCTGAATCCCTTTGTGTGCCCTCGCGCTGCACCCGTGATGCTCCATTTCCTCCCACCTGCTCTCCCGGCAGCAACGGATGCATTGTCTGGAGCTGCTCGGCTTCCCAAGAGGGATCGCGGCCATCTGCAAACTCAGAGCTCTGTCAGCCTGCCCGAAACGTGGAGGAGCCAAGAAAAACAAGAAAGGAAAAAAAAACCCACAACAAAAAAAAACCCCAAGCACTTTTCCACTCTCTGCTTCATGGGTGCTGGCATGGATTTGTTTGTGCTTTGTTGGGTTCATGCTTCACCAGCACCTGCTGCCTGCTCAGCCGATCCCCTCCCGCGCCGGCGGCGGGACCCCGAGGAGCTGTGTGCTGACTGCACCCCGGGGCCGGGTTTGGGAAGAGCTGAAGTTGTTTGAGAAAATGGTCTCTGAGAGCAGAGGTGACATGCCTGGCCCTTCTCCTCAGCTCCTCTCCTGTCCCTCGGAGACAGTACTCCCGGTACAGCAGTCCTCTGGACTCATCCCAAATAAGCTGTTGCTTTGGGGCGATTAAAGTGTAGGAAAGAAAAACGCGGGTAAAAATTCTGTGTGGACATGGACACACTGCCTTGTAGATCTGGGGGAAAAAAGAGGCTATTCAGGAGCAGATTCGAGGCCCCAGCAGTCTGCCCCATTGTGTCACATCTTGGTTCACACCTGATGCCAGGCTGCAAACTGGGCTCCTAGCCCAGCATGCAAGTGCCACATCCCACAGGGTACATCTCCCAGTTGGGGACCATCTATATGACATTTAAGTATATTTAAGTTAAGAGGGTATATCAGTATGCCTGTACATCTACGCATGTTTCTGGAGGCCCTGTAGAAGCCTTGTCTTCTGCATGGAAAGAAAAATCCAGAAAGATAATTTGACACAGGAGAGATGATGGTTTGGGTGCTGCCACAAGATTCCTTGGGAGACCAAAGGACCTGAAGGACGATCTAGAGTCAGCCCTGCTGCTGTGGTTCACCAGCAGCTTTTGTGCTCGAGTAGTTTGAGGTCTGAACTCAGCTCTCAGAATATCAAGGGGCTTTTACCTTCTCTGGCCCAGACAGGAGCCCCCAAACCACCATCGCACTCTCCCTAGTTCTCCCAGCCCTCCACCTCCAGGGCAGAGACAACAGAAATCATTAAAAAAACCCAGAGTTACGAAATCTAGAAACCGTAAGAGCTGCAGAAGAGCCATTGTGAACTGAGACACTCAGCCCAGCTCTAACTAGGAGACCGTGTTTCCAGGTAAGCACTTTCATCTCACCAGCAGCGAGGAGAAGATGCAGCTCCCAGTTCAGAGCTGGGATTTGGCTCAGTGTGTGTGGTCCTGCTGCAGGACAGTGGGTTGCCTGGTGCCTGCAGCATCCCAAAAAGAAGCAGATGGTGTACTGGTGCCCTTGCCTGGCTGGTGCCCAGCACAGATCAACCACGCTGGCTTTCCCAGTAGGATACTGGTGAGCCCACGTGACCCGATTGCTCCCTGCAGAACGGCGAAAGGAGATTTCACGGCATCTCGGTGCAGCTCCTTCTCCTGCGAGAAGTGGGACACGGCGCAGGAGTGGGAGAGCAGGCTGCAGAGCTGACGCAGCGCCGACAACCTCAGCACCGGCAGCAGCGTGCTCACCCCCGTGGGCAAGGGCTGCAGCGGTGCCAAGGGGACAAGCCCCTCTGCCCACCCGGGGCCTGCCCCACAGCCCAGCTCTCTGGACGGGGACCAGCAGCATTCTGGAAAACAGTCGGCACAACATGCTGGGTTCACCCAGTGCCAGTGCAAACCACCCTCTCCCCATAACCCTTCCCAAAGTGCAGCCCTCTCCCTCCCCCAGTGCCCAGCCCCAGAGCCCCCGACATTTCTGCCTCCTGCTTTGTGGTTTGCCCGTTACATCCACCTCTCGCCAGGACAAGCAGAGGCAGGGAAAAGGCAGCATGTGGAACCCACAGGGGCTGCAGGATCCCGGGGGTCACCCATGCGGGAACACCACGGTTTGGGGTGCCACAACAGCGCGGCTTGCAAAGCCTCTTCCGTGCTTTCCGTTAGCCTGTGGCCAGCGCCCTCGGCCCCCCGTGCCACACGCTGCTCATAGCCCCTGCAGTGCCGTAAAGCCGAGCCCCCACGAATCCTCTTACGTGGGCTTTACCGGAGTAATCCCATTAAACCGCCCCCTTTTCACCGGCACGAAACCAAAACGTAAAGGAGAAGGTGGTGGGGAGCTGCCAAAGCAGAGAGCTGAGCTCCTTAACAAATGAAGAGACAGGCCAGGGCTTTCCTCCATCCCGCTCTGGAGAAGCGATTCCCGGGAACTGGCTGCGGGGGCTGTCAGTGCCACATCCCCCCAGGCACCCCCAGCCCCCGAGTCTCTCCCAGTGGGAGGTTGGCGAAGGATCCCAAAGCGACCTGCCAAGGGAAGCAGAAAACCAGAGTCGATCAGAAAGTTTCCTTCTGATTGAACTGAAAACATTGTCATTATTGTTTTATTATTGACATGAAACTTCTTGATTTATCATCAAAATGTGGCAGTTGGAAAAAAATGTTAGAAGGAGAGGCTTTTCACTGTCGAGGCACGTGTTTTCACTATCTCTTCCCCCAAAAACAATATGTTCCCAGGACTGACGCTTTCCCCACAAAGCTGGAAGTTTGCTTTGATGAAATTAGCCTTTCCTGCAGCGATATTTTCAGCTAGTTTTTCTAAATATTCCTCAGAAAGGCCCCCTCCAGACAACCTCTCCCTCCCTGAGTTTGTTTATATGCTTTGAATTCTGTTAGGAAACCATCTCCCTACTTCAGCGATGTTTTATCCAAGTTTCCATATTTAGTTCTTTCAGCTATTCCTGCTCCTTAACCAGCTTTCCCGTGCACAACGCCGGGACCCACCGCATCCCAGCTCTCCGCAGCATCCCCTTCCCCTCCCTCAGGGCGAATTTTCCCCCATCCTCCCTGCACCGATGGATGCCCGTTGAGCATCGTACTCACCAACCCGCCTTGGGGACATGGTCCCAAATCACCCCCCAGCCCCTGACCCCGACACAGGGAACCCAGCAGAGGCTTTGCCTGCGAGGGCCAGATGGTTTCCAGCAGGCTGGGATGCCGGTGGCAGCCCTGGGACCCCTGGCATGGTGAGGATGGGGAGCCCACCCGCCAGGAAATCCAAGGTTAGCGTTATTTTAGGGAGGGACAGAGTTAAAGTTGGTGAAGGAGGGCTTCCTCCTGGCACGTGGCTCCATGTCAGCCGTGGTGTGCAGCCTGCAGAGGGAACGCGCTGGAGGAATTTACCATGAGCGAAAAGAGACGCTGCTTAGAGAGAAATTAGTGTTTGTATTCAGGGAGCCAAGGTGAGTCCAAGGGCAGCGCGCGAACTGGGGCTGCCTCTCCGCTCCAACTTTCTCCTTCGGAAGGAACCAGGGCACAAGAAGTGACCCCTTGGCCCCTGTCCCGCCTGGGAGGGCCGTGCTCGCGCTCCGGCGGCAGCCGAAAGGCTGGGAGCACGAGGAGGCGGCGGGGATCGGAGCCGGGAGGTTTACGCGTTCCCGAAGGAGCAGGCACCACGGCCACCCAGGCTGAGCGGGGACCGGCTGGCAACGCTTCAGGTCTGCCTGGAGGCTGCCATGGGCAGCCCTGGGGTTCTGGTTGATGGGTGTGGGGTCTGGCTGGTGATTCTCGGGGTCTGGGTGGCAACTCTTGGGGTCCAGCTGATAGTAGCGGGGTCTGGCCAGTAGCTGTTGGGGTCCAACTGGTGGGAGAGAGGTCAGGTTGGCAGCTCTTGGAGTCCAAATGATGGGCGTGGGGTCTGGCTGGTGGCTCTTGGAGTCTGGCTGGTGGATGTAGGGTCCCTCTTGAGGCTCTTGGGGTCTGGTTGATGGGTGTAGGGTCCAGCTGAAGGCTCATGGGGTCTGGCTGCCAGGTGTAGGGTGCAGCCAGCAGCCCTTAGGATCCGACTGATGGGTGCAGGCTCCGGCTGGTAGCTTTTGGGGTGCAGCTGGCAGCTCTCAGTGTGAAGCTGCTGGGAGCAGGATACAACTGGCAGCTTTTGGGGGGCACCCGGGCAGCCCCGGGTCGGATCCTCGAGGGGATGCCGGCCCCTCTCCACGGCAGCCCGGGCCGTCGGGGCCGGGCCCGGGGCTCCCCCGCCCGCCGCTCCCAGCAGCCCGCCGGGCCGAGGGGAGGAGCGGGCACGGGCGGCGGCGGCGGCAGCGGCGGTGGCGGTGAGTGCCCGCGGCGGCGGCGCGGGGTGGGGCGCGCCCGGGACGGCGACAGCCTCGGTCCCCGCGGCCACCGGCGGGGAGCGGGGCTGCACCTGCCTCGGAGCATCCCCCGCCGGCGGCAGGGGTGGGGGGGGGGCAGTGATTTTTTTGGGGGATGCCCGTCGCGGATGCAGTGCCGGAGAGGAGCGGGACAGGGGCTCCGGCAGCCCCGGGCAGGGAAGAAGGGGGAAGGAGGGGTCCCGACCCTCGGTGGGACAGCCCCGGTGCTCCCCCCTCACCCTACGGCTGCTGACAAGGTGCGCCTGGCACCCCTAAAACAGCCCACGCTCTGAGACGTGAACACCCCGAAAACATCGCTGCACTGAAAGCGTGGGGGCTGCGGCCACGCTCCCCCATCCCCAAGGGCTCCCGGGCTGGGCACTGCCAGGGCCGGTGTACTGGAGCCCTCTCCAGCTCGGGGCAGTGGGCAGCGTTTCCCAGCCAGCAGCTGAGGAACGGGAGCGCTTTCCCGTGCCATCCATCATCCCCGCTGAAAGCCTGTTGACGTCAACCCCGTCCCGTGCACGCTGGTCCCCGCCGCCCGGGAAACGAGGGGTTGGGACTGGTGAAAGCGGGGGGTCCTGCCTGGGGAGGGCTGGCCTCAGGGCATCAGCCTCGCACCGAGCGGCCCACGTAACGCCCGCGCTCACCTCTTCCCCACGTCTCCAGCCTGCGCTTTGCACGTCCCGTTTGCCTCTGCTCCTTCTGGAGAGCCTGCGCTGCCCTCCGTGGCGTTTTGGACAGGTGCTGTGGCTGGTTCTGTAGGCAAAACTGTGAAAGAACTGGTGAGGAGGAGTGAAATGATGCCCCAGGACGGGCAGAGACCCCTGTGCTGCTCCCTGCTTACTGTAACCGGGGTTACAGTAGGTGGGGAGAAGCTCGAGGGCAGCGTGGGCATCACTGTCCGCCCCAGTGAGGAGGCACCAGAATGGGCTTGGACCTGGCTGGCGAGCTGCTGTGGAGCAGTGGCTGCTCTGTGCCCCAAAATGGTCTCCAGAGCCAGGGCCAGCGCGTGGGTGCTCACACTGTGCTGCAGAGCTGCCCCCACGGCAGTTGGTGGCCGTGCCGGGGTCTGCGATGGCTGGTGCCCACTCCTGGGGGTCTGGGAAGCATCACGAGGGGTCTCTCGAGGCTGAGCAAAACAATGAGCCCTGGGCTGAGTTGCCTCACTTGGCACACAGGGAACATCCCGTGGGGCTGCGCGGCTTATTTCGTCGGCGCGCCGAGAGCAGGAGCCCGCGGATCCCCTTGGCCAGCGGCACAGGGATGGGCTTCACCTGCAGCACAAACCCAGCGCCTTCACTGCCGGGCAGAGCAGCTCGGGCTCGTCCCTGCACCTGCCCCAACCAGCCCTGGCACAGCCGGCGGCACCACGCGGCCCCTTCCCCGCGCAGTCGAGCGGCTGCTCCTGCGCCTCTCACCTCCAGCCCCAGTTCAGACGTGCGCCCGCTTCTTCCTACGCCAACACCTCCTGAAGCCAAGCCCTTCTGCTGCGCTTACGCATCTCGCAGGAGGAGCGATGTGCCTCCTCCGGCATCCCTTTGCGAGGGCGAACTCCTGCAGCTTCCCGCATCCCAGCGCTCCTCTCCGCCGACACGGCGCTCCCGGCTCTCGCTCCATCCTCGTTTCAGCCCTGTCCTCGCAGCACCAGTTGCAATAGCCTTTGTGGGACGTGGACAGAGGATGAGATGGTGGCACCTTGGTCTGCCCCTTGCTTGGCTCCTTGCACCCCGAGCCAGAGGGTAAATCCCCACCAATTTCCCCTGCGCACCCCAGGTCTGTCCTCCCACAGCTTCTGCTGCCCCTGGAGCTCAGCCAAGCCAGCCCGTGTGGATTGGGCCCTCCGTGGCCCCACGCTGGCTCTTGCCATGGCACAGCCCTACGGGAAGCATCACATTGATGCAAGATGGTGTTTAAGGTCACGAAAACACCTCATTTTCCTGCTTATTAAAACCCAAGCCGTGCGGCACCATCTCCTTGCACCCGTTTCAATGCACTTAAAATATTTTGTCACAGCATCTCAAATAGCGGGAAAACAGGCTCATTTAGGAATTATTTTGAAGTGGTTTAGTGCAGGATTGACAGCCCTGTTGACACACCGTGCCCGCTGCCTGCTGGGTTTGGGGGCTCCCCGTCTGCCCTGGGGTGCTGTGTTGGACCACGGAGGGATCAGGGTGGGATTCTCCCCGGGGTCCTCATCCTTCCCGCAGATGAAAGGACTCCTGGAGCTGGAGGTGTCTCAGCCTCCAGATAGCCAGTTGCACCCATTTTAGTTGTTGGGTGGTGGAGTGATGTGAGGGCGTTTGGCCTTCGCTTTGGGCACACCCGTGCATCGCCCCTCTCCCCAGCCAAGGCACACGTGCTCCAGGGAGCAGCATCTTACCGGGAACAGCCACTCCAGTGCCCCATCAGCCCGTCCTCCTGCTCCGCTGGGGGTGCTGGTGCCAGCCCAGGAGGGCTGCCCTGGCTTCTCTTGCCAGGTCAGATACAGACAGTGGCAGAACCATGGGTGTTTGCCACAGACAGTGCCAGGCTCCCGCCGTCTCTTGGCATCACTCCGGCTCACAGAAGTCTTCCTACGGCAAGCAAGTTTTCTGCTGATCCCTTAAGAAGCTTTGCTCTAATAGTGCAGTCTTAGCACTTAAAAAGCAACTTTTTCTGCAAACAGCCCACCTCACCCCCTGGCTCCCGCTGGGCTCTGGAGCAAACTGGGACCTGCGGGCTGGATGCAGCTGGGCAGGGCGGATTGGACCCAGTCAGACGGGATGTGGGCTGCTGGCACCAAGCTGTCACGAGGCCACATTCATCGTCCTGTGGACACGGAGCTGAGGGGGCTGTGGGTGGGTTTGGGCACTCATCCTGGAGCTGTTTGGCTGGTGGCTTGGTCCTGGGGAGCCCAACATGGGGCTGTAGCGTTGGGCACCTCTGCTGTGGGTGGGCTTAAGTGACCAGGGGCAGAATGCAGTCAGTACTTTGATTTGAACCCAAGGGGACTTCAGAGCCCCCGGCCCACGTGCGATACAGAGCCCCTGAAAGGCAAAGCAGTATTTGCTAAAGCAGAAAGGGGAGGGAAAGAGGGGGCTGCTGGGTGCTGGCCGCCCGTGGAGGGAAATCAGATGTTCTCTGCAAGAAGAGGAGGGCTGGTAGGAGCAGCAGAAAGCCAGAGCTGATAGCAGTCCTTCCCCTGGAGGAAGCAGCTCCATGAAATATTGATGGGATTCACACACAGCAGACAAGGAGTATGAGCTGCATTGCAGAGCTCGGAGCCGTGCAGCTGGGAAGGCAACGGCTGCTGGATAACAGGAAAAGCTCCGTTCCACAGCCCCTCCGTGCCAGCAGAGGTTGGTACCAGCCCCACCATGGCAGTGCAAGCCCACAGTGCCCGAGCACCAGGCGAGGGGTTGGGGTCTGAGCACAGGTGATCCTGTCCCCCACCCATCCCAGGGGCCACCAAAGGCCCCAGGCTGGTTTCTTGCATCCCTGCTGCCTGCCCATGGTAGTGGCCCAGTGGCCAAGCACCTGCTCATGCATGTCCCCAGCGAGGTCCTGCTCCCTGCCAGCCTGCCCATCATGGCCAAAACCAGCATCAGGGTGCAGCCAACGCTGCACTGAGCTCTGCCCCGCAGGACCTGGTCCAGGCAGCATATCTGCGGGATGAGACCGGACCACGAGGGATGCCCTGGTGCTTGCCGCAGTGCCACGAGCCCTCATCCGCCAGGCAGCTCACCCAGCAGGTCAGCCATCCCCCAGCCACAGCCCCACCGGGTGGCTTTTGCTCCTCTGGTTCTTTGAAGTTGCCTAGGAAACAACGGGATTCAGCTCAGATCTGATTTAACCGAGCGGCAGACGTCATGCAGGGACGTGGGGAAAAGGGACGGTGCAGTCCCAGCACTGGCCCCGGGCTCCTGGCAGCTCAGAGGGGGCTTAGCCCAAGATCAGGCCACCAGGCAGAGGCAGACATTGGTGCCCCTGGCTCCCACATCCATCCTCCACCCAACTAAAGACAGCCATGAGGTGGGTGCAGGCAGACGCTGTGTTCCTGCCTGTCCCTCCCAGAGGTACTCGGTTCCCTGTCCCAGTGCTCCCAGACAGATCCCGTCTGCCAGGAGCATCACTCGTGCTGGAGCGGTGGCAGCCAGGCCGGCTGGAGATGGGTGGCTGGTTTGTGAATGGGGATGGCGAGGAGATCCCCATGGCCGAGGTGTGTGTGGACACAGCTGGGACTGAGGAAGACACAGGCTCCAGCATGGGAGAGTCGGTCCTTGCGTGTCACGCTGTCACTGCCGGCGCTGCACTGGAGACCCCCACACAGGGCTGCAGCTCCGCTCAGCTCTCCCTCCTGGTCCATCCCTTTGCACCGGAGCAGCACAGAGGAGAGCACCTGGAGCAGAAAGACTATTCAGACCCAGCTCACTCCCAGGATCGAGGAACACCATCCCACTGCTTACCCCAGAACAGATGCGATGCGTTGCTTGGGTCACTGGAAGAGCTGGGCTCCATGAAACTGTGTCTCAGCCCTTGGGGACATCCCCCGGACCACAGCGTTGGCCGCTGTCACCACCATCCCATCGGCAGGTCTGTGCAGGACACTGAGCTCTTCACCCACACCATGACCACCAGCACTTCCCATCCCAGTGGAAAGCCTCTGGCTTTTTTCTGCCATCCCTCCCGGAGAGCAGCTCCAACGCCGGATGGAGCGGCTGAGCAGCTCCGGTGTTTTGTCCTCCTGCTCCCAGCCAAGCGCAGGCACCTGCCTTTTGGAGAACCATCTGGACTGGAGCAACCGAGCAGGAACATGCCGCAGAGTTTGTCCCATGGCCTTCCTCCTCTTCTTCCTCCCTGGCACGGGTTTGCAAAGCCTTGCTCATGCAACAGTCAGGCTTTTTCCAGGTGCAGGGGCTGGCACGGGCTGGAGCACCCTCGGGTGGGGGCTGCTCCTGCAGGACACAGCCCTGGCTCAGACCCATCCAAACTTCTCCCCTCTAAGCTCGGCTTTTCCCACAAACTGAGCACATTCGGGCCCATCCTTTAATTCCGAGGTTTCTGTTTCCCGGGAGGCTGTGCAGGAGCAGTAACACTGTGCCTCCAGCACGTTCCAGCCAGAACATAACTTTTATAACGTGCCTGAGCAACGAGATCCGCAGCTCCAGTAGCTGGAGTTACTTCCAAGTTCTCAGCTCATGTGCACTGAATCCTACCTCTTGCTGGGCAATTAAATTTATACAAGCAACTGCCTATCAAACCTGAAGCAATTAATTAGAAGCAAGTACTTTTCGGGGAAATAAGCCCTTGCCTTACTTCCCAAAACAAGGAGGAGCACGTGTCTGCAAGCCGCGCTGCTGCAGCTGGCCCCAGCGCGATGTGCCCAGCTCAGGACTGGCAGGGCCCTGCCACGGCAGCTCTGGCAAGATTTTGTTTCCCCAAAAGTGATGATTTTAGGACCTACCTGCTCCAGACCTCGGCAGCATTTCGGTGCTCTCCCTCCAGGCTGGAGGCAGCCCCAGCATGGGGGGGCAGGGGCTGCAGGGACCTGCTGCCCCACTGCCAGGGCTTTCCAAGCCTGTCTCCCCCTGGGGACACCCACCTAGAGGGCTTGGAGGGAGCAGGCAGCCCCCCAAATCCCTCTGCCCCATTCCACAGCAAGGCAGCATCCCAGCCAGCCCCACCACCAGCTGCTCATTTATCACCTCCCTCCTCCTCCTCCTGTCCCCACCCACAATCAGGGGCCCTTCCCCACCTGTGTGGGGGCACCTGTCCTGATCCTCCCTCCTTCCCCACAGCCTTTGTCAAAGCACCCAGTTTTTCCCATCAATATTTTGCCCCCTATTTCTTTTTCAGTGGGATATTTGGGGCCAGGGCTCCCGCGCAGCCCCTAACACCATCCAGTCCCTGGGATGTACCAGCCACCCCATCCGCTCCCCAGGGTCACCCCCAACACCCACGACCCCCCACCCTCCGTGCCACTTCACTCCCCACTTTTCCCAGCTCCATCATCCCCTGGTACGTCTGTGACACCCGGCTAGGGGGACCCAGCGGGGTCCCCAGGTGCCTGAAGCCTGGCACAGGGCTGCCCCCAGCCCCGCCAAGGCACGGCCCACCCGCCAGACCGCTCTGCCCCTGCTTGGGGCTGGGAGGAGAACTGGGTCAGCCCTGTAACCATGGAGATGATACTGAAGGAGATGCTGAAGCAGCGCCGGCACAGCCCCGCTCTCCAGAACCCTGTAAAGATTAACCAGACCCGTCACCCTCCGGCTCCAGCCGGGCATGGGGCTGGGGGGCTGAGCATCCTCGGCGGGGATAGCAGGGCGGGTGCTGCCCAGTCCTCCTCCACCTGCGCAGGGCGGTAAGCTGCCTCCATCTCCTCTTTTCCTTCGGGATGTGAACGCGGGGAGGGCTCAGCCTCGGCAGCCTCGCCGCGGAGGCCGCCGAAACGCAACAGGGAACCCGTTTTCCTGCCGGTCGTGCTTGTCTGCGCGTTGGGCAGCGGTGCCAGGCGCGGGCTGCGCGTCTGCCGAGCAGCCGGAGGGATGCTACAGCCATGACACCGCTCCCGGCTGCTCAGCCGCTGCCCGGTGCCTTCGTGCATCCCGCAGCCATCCCAGCCCGAGGGGGAAGCGGGACTGGTTCGCCGGAGAACTTCTCGGTGGTCGTTGGTGTTTCCCGCAGGGACGGTGCGCGGAGGTGGTAAGCGCTTGGCGGGGGCTGCAGCCGCTGCCCCCCACCCCGGCAGCTCAGGGATGCGCTTCCGTGGCCGGGAAGGAGGGGGTTTGCGTGCGATCCAGCCGCTGCCGGAGCGCTGCGGTGGGTTCTTCCAAGAATCCCGATGTTTTGCAATGTAGAGAATAAATAAGATGCAGTGGGGGGGTGAAGGGAAACCTGGTGCCGCTCCCTGCACCCCCCACCCGCTGCTGGGGAAAGGGAGCTGGGGCAGAGGGGGGAGCGGGGCTGCCCGTGCCCCCGAGGGTGCTGCCAGGGTGCCCAGGCCGGCTCGGCGGTGGGAACCGCGGGCTCCGGTGCTCAGGCACAGGCTGCGGCCGAGCTGGCCACAGCAGCCAGCACCGGGCACCTCCCCGAGCTCCCCGTCCGGCACCTGCTCCCGCAGGGGCCAGAGGCAGATTGGGAAAAGAGATACGGGGTAAAATCACGGGCAGGGTAAAGAAAATCCTTCCTTTGGGCGGAAAAGCGCGCGCTCCCCGTCCTTTGCAGTGGATTATCCGTGTGTGTGTTGTGTTGGCACCGTGCCCGTCGGCGCTCTGCTCTCCTCATCTAATTTGCTCCCACCAGAGCCCAGTGCTCTCTGGGCGGCTGGAGCACCAAGCAGGGAAAACAGCAGCAGGAGCTGTGTTTTCCTGGCCGTAGGAATAACGGGGCTCGGTTGTGCCACGGCTCGTCTCGCCCGTGACGCGGCGTGGAGAGGCCTGAGCTGGGCACTGCGCCCGGCTGAGCCCCCGCGCAAAGGGACGCACCTTTGTTTTGGCACAGTCTAACGTTTGGTTTGCAGGTGGGGAAACTGAGGCACGGGGAAGGGAAGTGGCGTGCGACCGCGGGTGTGCGGGGGAGCGGTTGGGATCCATTCCTTGCGGCAGATGTTTCCTAAAAAAACCCCAGCCCTTGCGAGCGGCCACAGCGGGTTTGGAGCCCGGAGGGTGGCTGGAGAGCGGTGGGTGGCATCGGAAAACGCTCATCCCAAAGGTCCCGAAGGTCCTGACGGTCCCAAAGGCAGCGGCTCAGCCCCGACCTCTCCTCGAGCAGACACTATGTGTAGGGCGAGTGCTGCCAGCTGCTCTCGGCTTCCCGTGGGCACACAGCTGTGCTGGGGTGGCTCTGGGCTGTGGAGCTGGTGCCCACCTGGTGCCAATGGCTTTATCCAAGGGGCTAGAGCCCTCGTGCAAGTGTCTGTTCATCAGCAAAGGCAGAAACCCCCACGTGCGTGTGCGTACACGGGGCGAAGCGCGTGTTATGGTCGTGGCACACCCCAAATCGTGCCAAAAGCGGGCGGCTGTGCCAGGGTCCTGCTGAGCACCCCGCTGGGGCGAGGAGTGGGGGTGAGAGCGGTGGGTCGCTGCCACGCACTCGCCCGAGGGAGCTTGGCAGAGCAGGGGGGCAACACCAGCCAGGAGGGAAACGTGGGGCAGCTGCTGCTCTCTGGGAGCTCGTTAATGACATTAATGACTAATCGCCCACTTGCCCCTGCTCGATCCCTTCCGTAACTGATGGATCTGTGAGTTGAGCGGTGCTGGAGCCGATCCCGTGGCTCCCAGCAGGTCTCAGCCCAACTGTGCCCCTGCAAAGCTCCTTCCCCAGATGGCAGCGGGCAGCAAAGCCGCCACGCTGCCCCCATCCTGGCCCTGACTTACCCTCTGCGCTTGTGCCCATCTCTCTCTCTCTTTTGAAAGAGAAATATTTTTCCAGGCACTGCCTCCATCCATTATCATAAAGTGGCTTCACTTGGCCTGGAGTTAATAATTCACCTTTCCTTGGAAGATGGATGCTCCCATCCCACTGGAGTTTAAATATTCATGGAGAAGGGAAAGCAGTAACTGCTGTGCCACACGGGAGCTCTGGCAGCCGCGTCGCGGCCTCTGCCACCAGTGAACGCCCTGGTCCCTGGCACCCTGGCATATCCATGGGCCCCTCCAGGACCCTTTGTGGTGAAGCTGGCAGCAGCCTGACATGGTTTGCTGGGCTGGGGCCGGATGCAGCCCGGTGCCAGGCAGCCATCCCGGGGCGGAGCAGGGGCACACCCGGGGCAGCACGTAGGGATGCTGCAACCGCGGTTCGGAGAAGGAGACGTGCGGGAGGAATTTTGCCAGCTGCAATTTTGGACACCTTCGGGAGGGGTGGATGAGGTGCCCCCGAGCCCCAGAGTCCCCTCCTGCTCCCAAGCTGGGCGGGTTGGTGACACGCCGAGCCCTCTGCCCACCGGTGGGTCCCTCCCAGCCATCGGGGGCTGCCCGGGTCCCGCGGGGCAGGGCTGGGGGGTCAATGCCATGACCCGGCTGCACCGGGGGTCCTGCGCACCCCGCGCCAGCCCCTGCCCCCACGGGTCGGGCAAAACGATGGGTTGTGCCACCTGAATTTCATGGCTTTGTGAGTGCCGTGGGGGACCGTCCGTCCCCGCGTCGCTGCTCCGGGCGGGAGCGCGGTGACACGGCCAGTGCCACCACTTGGTGCCACCGGCTTTGACACGTCCCTGGCTTCTCCCCGCAGCTGATCCCACCCAGCGGAGCCGGCGCCGGCGAGCGCGCGAGCGGCTGACCATGTTCAACGGGGATGCCAGCTCCTCGGCGGCCAGGAATGTCGTCCGCAGCTCCAGCATCAGCGGCGAGATGTACAACATCGAGAAGAGCGCGCGGGGCAGCGCCGACTCCGTCTCCATCACCGCCAGCAAGAAGAGGCGGTCCAGCCTGGGCGCTAAGATGGTGGCCATCGTGGGGCTGTCCCAGTGGAGCAAGAGCACGCTCCAGCTCAACCAGAGCGGTGAGCCACCGCGGCCCCCGGGGCTGCCCCCCCAGCTCGGCCCTTTGCTTTTAGGAGAGGTGCACTCCTGGCTGCCCGAGGCAAAGCCCATCTGTGATGGTGCCCCCTGGCACACCGGCACTTCTCCAGGTGCCAAAACCCTTTGCAAACCCGAGGTGGGGACGTTGGCAGAGCTCTGCCAGCGCCGGGGGTCTGAGCTCAGTGTGTCCCCCCCAGGAACCTCCCTGCAGGGCTGTGGGCAGGGAGGGGGCTCGGAGAAAGGACTTGTCAAATGATCTGGCTCTGGGAAATATTGAAATGCTTAAAATAACTTTTTAAAGGGTGGGGGAAGCAAAAAGCTCATTTTAGCGCAGGCTTTTTCTCTAGTTATTGCTTTTTTCTTCTGGTTCTCGTTGGCATTTCGTGATATGTTCTATAAGGAGGGGAGTCGATTTGGAGCCCTCCACCCTGTGCATCCAAGGTGTTTCTGGAGGGGTACAATTAGCCCCAAAAGCCAAGGGAAAAGTGCTGGAGCCAGGCAGGACCGCACCTGGGGATGGCAGGACCGGAACCCTCCCGGCTGCCAGTGCCCAGGGGAGCAGCGCCCGTACTGGGGGAGCTGCCAGGGTCAGGCAAACACTTCCATGGGGGCAGCCCCGAATTAGCAGGATGAACCTGACTCCCCCAGGAGCAGCCGTGGTGCGGTGCAGGAGTGGGGCTGCCGGTGATGCCAAGGCTGCCGGTGATGCCAGGGATGGATGCTCTGGCCACGCTTCTCCTTCTGCCATCTGCCACCACCTGGCATGCATGGCAGCCGGGATGGTGTAACTGCGTGGGGAAAGGGAGACTTTGCTGATCATTCGGTGTTGGGGCTGTGCCCACTTGTGGCACTGGGGGGACCCTGGGGATTTTGGAGGCTGGGAGGTGGCTCTGTAGCAGCACGGAGCAGGCAGTGGGCTGGGATGGTGTTGGCACATGTGAGCCGAGTCTGGTAGGTCTCAGCACACAGGGGAGACGGCCGAGGTGCTGGTGGGCTCTCAGCCATGCAAAGGCACCGTGGCGTCGGTGCTTCCCAGTTCTTCCATCTGGTTCAAGGCCCATCCCACAGGAGGGGCTGGGGGCAGCAAGCACTTCCCGGGCTCACCCCCGTCTCGGTTTCCAGAGGGTGGCCCCAAAAAGCTGCGCAGCAACATCCGGAGGAGCACGGAGACGGGCATCGCGGTGGAGATGAGGACCAGGATCACCCGGCAAGGCAGCCGGGAATCCACCGACGGCAGCACCAACAGCAACAGCTCCGACGGCACGTAAGTCACCGCGGCGGGGCCGGGAGCTGGGGCTGGGCACCCTCCCGTGTGCCCAGCACACCTGGCAGCCGGATGCTCCACGAAGCCCTTGCTCTCCCCAGGTTCATCTTCCCCACGACCCGGCTGGGCGCCGAGAGCCAGTTCAGTGACTTCCTCGACGGGCTGGGACCGGGGCAGCTGGTGGGGCGGCAGACGCTGGCCACCCCCCCGATGGGTGAGTGCCAGCCCGGGGGGTCCCTGCCTGGGGAGGGGGTGCCGTCTCCAGCCCCGCAGAGCAAGGGCCGTGTCTTGGCTGGTGCCGGGCTGGGCAGTGCCAGGGGGAAGGGGCTGCCGGGGTGGAAAGTGGCCACGTGCTCCTCCGCTGGGCACCGGCTCCGGGGGACGGGCTCGATCCTGGCAGCGTCCCTTGCTGCTGAGCACCTGCCGGGTCGGTGCATGGCTTGCAGATGCTCTGGCCATCCCTGCTGCTCCTGCTGCCGGCTCCGTGGGGAGGGAAAGTCCCGTGCGGGGCTCAGGGCAGGACACCTGCGTGGGGAAGCAGCAGCTCTGCCTCTTCCCGAGGCCTCTTCTGCCCCTCTCCTGTGCATTTTTCCCACCATGAGGGAAAATCGTCCTGCAAGGTGCCGTGGGATGGGGCTGGCAGGGAGGATGGGGAGGTGGGGGGGTCTCACCCAGTTCTCTCTTTGCTGCTCAAGCATCTTCACATCAGCTCAGCTTTGTCCTTCCTCCAAATTCACGGTAAACCACACACCCGGTGGCGGGATGCTCAGTGTACCTGAACGCTGGGTGCTGAGGATGGGGGAGCAGCAGGGAGGTTTAGGGGTGCCAAGGCTGCCAGCCCCGGAGATGGCATCTCCCACCTGCTTCTCAGCAGCATGGGAAGGGAGAGCTGGTGGGGACCAGCCCAGCCCAGGGCTGCAGCCATCCCTGGTGGGACGTGGCCATCGGAGAGGGTGCTGAGCGTGTCTCGTCTCTCCGTCTAGGTGATGTCCACGTCGGAATGGCTGACCGGAATGGGCAGCTGGAAGTGGAGGTGATCCAGGCGAGGGGGCTCATCCCGAAGATGGGCTCCAAGTCCATCCCTGGTAGGTGGCTGGGGAGGGAGGGGGTCAGGGATGGAGGGGGAGTGATGGAGATGGGTGCTGTGCCGGAACCATCGCAGGAGCCTGCTCCAAATCGGTGTTTCTCACCCGTTTTCCACCGCAGCCACCTACGTGAAGGTTTACCTGTTGGAGAACGGCGTCTGCCTGGCCAAGAAGAAGACCAAGGCCGTGAAGAAAACCTGCGACCCGTCATACCAGCAGCCTCTGCTCTTCGAGGAGAGTCCCCAGGGCAAAGTCCTGCAGGTGACATACTCCCCGCATGGACACTTGGGGACAGGGAGGGATCAGGAGAGCCAGGACAGGGCACAGAACCTCACTGCTGTCCTGCAGACCACAACCTCCCCATGCCCATCACGGCGGGTCCTGCCCGGCTGAGCACACTGAGTTTTCCCCAGATTCCCCCCCCGGCGAGGGGGACAGCTCCCCTAACGCCTCCTCATCCTCCGCAGGTGATCGTCTGGGGAGATTACGGGCGCATGGACCACAAGTGCTTCATGGGGATGGCCCAGATCATCTTGGAGGAGCTCGATCTCTCCAGCGCGGTCGCCGGCTGGTACAAACTCTTCCCCACCTCCTCGCTGGCCGACTCCAGCATCGGACCGCTGACCCGCCGCCTCTCCCAGTCCTCCCTGGAGAGCTCCACCAGTCCCTCCTGCCCGTAGGCAGGGTGGGAGAGGCTGGGAGGGAAAGGAGACCCCCCGACCTACCAAAACTGTTAGTGGAGCTGTAAATATCCTGTCCTTTTGTTGTTTTTTTTTGTTTTTTTTTTTTTTCTTTGTTTTTTTAAATCTCCTTCCTGAAACAAACCTGCTCTCGCACACTCCTCCCCGAGCACGCGTCCCGGCGCGCGGGGGGATGTCGGAGCGGGAGCGAGGGCCGTGTGTTTGGAGGCAGGGGGAAGGAGCAGCCAAAAAAACCCCGCTGCCACCCGATGCCCAGACTGTTACCGCACCTCGCCCTGGCACCCCGTCGGAGAGGGATGGACGCTCCGTGTTTCTCTCCCGCCCACCCGGCGAGAGCATCTCGGTCCGATTCGCTCGGCGCCGCTGCAAGCAGCATGTTGACGAGGTTGTTTTTCCTTCGGTTCCGTTTCCTTGCCTCTGAGGAAAAGGTAGCTTTGCAAAGAAAAAACCTCAGAAAAACAATCCAACTCAGCACTACTATTTATTTATTTTTTTTTTCCCAAGGAATGTAGCATCTTCTCTTATGTAGCTTGCCACGTGCTGACAACACACTCACTTCTCTGCAATATCTAAGAGACTCCGGATTGACCGGAAACATCCGCCAGTCACTTCCCGTTTGTTCGTTTTCCGACACAAACCCCGCAAGCACTTCTGGTGGCCATTTTTCTTTTTTTTCTTTTTTTTTTTTTTTGGTAGCATGTAGCCTGTGACCAGTGACATTGCCAAAGCGAGAGAGAACAGAAAAAAAGGTGCGCTCACCTCACCTAAGCATACGCTGGTCTGATCCTCGTGTTTCACCACTGACCGTGGTCTTGTACAGCCAAAGCAAGACCCAAAATATAAACTCTGTGATGCTTCACGTGAAAATTTGAGTCAGGAGAAGGTGACCCGACGGAGCAGGAGTACCGTGATGCTGGTCGATCGCCCGGCTCCCAGCCCCTTCCTCCCACGAGGGCCAGCTCGAGGACTGGGATGCTCTCCTTGGCTCTGGGATGCTTTCCTCGGCTCTGGGATGCTCTCCTCGGCTCTGGGATGCTCTCCTCGGCTCTGGGATGCTCTCCTCTCCTCGATACTTGAATTTCAAGCAGGAGCAGAGGGTTTGCCAGACCCCGTGGCCGGCCAGACCTTTCTCTAACTCTCGACTTGTTGGTACGCTACAGGGGAACATCTCAACAGCATCTTCTGCTGATCTGGAATTAGGGTGACTGAGAGGTTACGAACAAAGGACTAGATGTTTTGAATTTCTTATTGGGATGAGTGTTTTGGGTTTTTTGTTTGTATGTTTTGTTTGTTTGTTTTTAAAGCAGCATTTTGGTTCCCCCCCGAGGGACCAGTTCTTGTAGCAAAACCGAGAATTACGGAAGCTTTTTTTGAAGGTGCCTAATGAAATTTGCTGAAAATACTCAGGGGAGACACCACTAGAAACTCTGGTTTCTTCATAAAATACACTTAACACAATGACTGTCCTGAAGGATCAGTTTCCAAAACAGAGGAAAAAAACAACACACCAAAAGATGAGCAGTCTTGAGACTGGAAGAGGACAAAAGGTTAATAGGGAATTTTTACCAACCAGATGGCTCTGACCTTCAGTCTTTAACACAAATCAACCCGCAGCACAGTTGGGATTTTTTACAATTATTTATTGGCGAAGCGGAGAATTTCACAATGCACAGAGCACAACAAAACCAACCTGTGGTTCTCCTGGCGACACCAGGAACGATGAACCGGCTTGAACCTGTTGCCAAAACGGAACAAAAACCAAACCTGAAGGAAAAAGAGTGTTGCCATGAAGCTGTCCCCTCCGCAGAGCCAAACCCGGAGGTCACCAAAACTCCACTGCTCGGCAGCTGCTTTCCCCAACACCGCCACGAGTTTAGCGACATCGTGTCAAGGAATTTCAGCTGCTATCGTGGACTTGGGATTTTTACCAAATCAAAGTCACTGTAGACCTCTGAGAAAAGAGTAGGCTGGACGCTGCTGACCAAGGATGGAGAGGGTTCTGCTTCAAGACGCCGGTGTCTGCCTCGGGAAGAAGGACACCCTCGTCTGCCGGAGCGGCGAGCGCGTGGTCCGTGGGACGCACGGACAGTCTGAGGAAGCAAACGTGGTGCCCTGACTACTGGAACAGGAATAAACAACCGTTTGAATGCGACGTTCCTTCCAGAGCACAAAGTAGTTACATGAGGTCAACGACGCCTGGATGAGGCTAAACTTTCTCTGCCCCGGCGTGCTGGATTTTTCAATATACATGAGGGAAGGCATCTTAAGAGGAAAAGCTTTCTGCTCCTTCCAGCTAACGTTGTTTGCTTTTGCTTTACCAACTCTATTTCAACAGAAAAATGAAAAATCTGCCTGTGGTGGGCCAATAACCATGTCCCAGGGTGGTGGGATAGCGGCGTGGGCAGAGCAGGGAGCTCTGCAGGTATTTTCTGCTCACTGGTGCGAACACAACATCCCACCTCCTTCCCTTTCCAGCACAGAGCTCGCTGGAATTTCTCCAGCGAGTTGCAGAGCTTTACTGCTCCCCCTCTCCGCAAGCAACGTAACGCTTTCCTTGAGGTAGAGAACAGAAGCGGGTGAAGAGCAGCAGGAACAGCGGGACGGCGAGCGCGTACCTGCGGCAGCGGATGCCTGAGGTCTAGCAAAAGGCTCCCTGGTTCTGCACCAGTTGAAAAACCTGCCTTTGCTGGGACGTGGAAAATCCAGACAAAAGAACTATCAGCTGGAAGGCACACCTGGGTGCTCCAGGGACCAGGGAAAACCCAAATACTTCAGCTTTTTTTTAATCATGGCTAGACTGAGGATGCATCGGAGGATAACAGCAGAACAAACCGCACCCCAGTTCTTTCTCAGTGGTGTATTCCACTTTTGGGTTTGCTGCAATGCGATGGGTCCGTGGGAATGATTCCTCCTGCTCGCTGAGACACCGGCAAGGTGGAGCCACCGTGCCAGTGACTTCAAGTGATCGTCACTTACTCACTGACGAACTGAAATCCACCAAGACCTTAACTCCACTTTCAGCACTACGCATCCGGTCCCCCCAGGGAGCTGGTACTCACCTCTCTGGGGAAGCATGTGGGTCAGGACCCACCTTACACTGTGTGGGAAAACTAAAATGGGAGAAGAGACCGAAGTGTGCCACGTTTACATTGCAACATCAACTCCTTCTCGTTTCTTAATCCGTAAGACCATGCGTCAGATGTTTTCCCTCCTCGAAACAACAAGAACAAAAAACAGCCAAGACACCCACTTGCTTTCTACATGCGACACACCAGGAGAACCACAAGCTTCTGGGCTCCAGGTTATTTTTCTAAGAGAATGTTTTATTGCAAAGGGCATTTTTTTTTTTTTTTTAATGTATCATATGATTTGCAAAAGAGGGCTGTTATGTGCTAGATTATTTCCTCCCTTTCCTCCACCTTCCATCAGGAAAGGAAATTCAAACCATTTGACTTTCCAGATATTTTTCCCCTAGAAGGAATAATTAATATTAAACTGAATCAGCTTTGCAACTCATTTCATACCCAGCACTCCAGCAGTTAGCGAGGAGCAAGTAGCACGCAGCACCCACCTGAGACACAGAAGACCTTACTATACAGCACAGCTGAGAGCAGATGCTGGTGTTGGAATCAAGGCACCCTGCTTGAGTAACAAGGATGGAGTTTGCCAAAGTAGCCTTGAAATGATACTTAAACATCCCCTAAACTCTATTAAAAAAAAAAAAAAAAAGCATCTCTGCCACACAGCAAAGCGCAGAAAACATTACATGATTTCATGCTCAGGACTAAGTTATCAGGAATTAGCTCCTGTTTCATCACCATCAGAGCATGTTGAAAGCATGAGGAGAGGATGCTTAGACACAGTTTTCCCGAAATCAAGTGAGATACAGAAGTAATTATCTGCCCAGCAATCAGAAAACGAAACCTATTAAGTGGCTTTGGAAAACGCCACAGACCAACTGAGATGGTGGGAAGCATTCCCTCCACGGCCACCTCTTCCAGCTCTTAAAACCTTTTCTCCAGAAGTAGTTACAGATGTAGCTCTTGACTGCAAATACGAGACCAGAAATTCCTAGAGCAGTGGGATCAGGATTCCCCTCGCTGATAGGGAATCACTTCTGCTCACCTACACGACTGCTCTAGCAGCGATGTGACTCGAAAAGTCCAGCCTGTATCCGTACGTTTGCACGCCTCGCTGCACGTGAGAGGGGCTGACACACTTAAACACCTTCGCTTGCTCAGGTGGGCTTGCAGGCACTCAGCAGCAGCGAGCACGGTTTAAGGGTCTTTACTGATCTAAAGCTGTTTAGAAAAACAGCACCGGTGATGTTTTTTCAGGCATAGAGAGTTCACCTTCTGTTTTCTTCCAGTTGACTCAGACACTTCCCAGATTGATGTGAAACACTTTGGCAATGCACATCTGTAAACTTCCTTAAGGGCGTGCATTCGATTTACCCATTTGGGAAATAACTGCATCTTAAAGGTCAAGGAACAGTGTTCAGGCACCGTTCTTCTTGATGGCTGAATTCAAAGTTTAAATGCGTTCTGCATCACAGATGGAAAAAGATATTAAGAGCTCTCTCTGCTTCCCTTTGGGTCTTCATGCCTCCAGACTGATCTGTAAAATTACCTTCAGTAAAAGCAAGGTTTGCATCCCATGATGTGCCAAAGGCATGATGGCCCACTCCAAGGCTTCTCTAGCAAAGCTGTTTCAACTGGAAGTCTTCCTTCTCCTTCATGTTCACAAGCATAGAAAACACCCCGACCCTTGGCCGGTTGTTAGAGGTGCAAGAGTTATGTTTATGAGCTAAAAAGAAGGCAGAAAGGCTGCGGAAAAGACTTCCCATGGAAAAGAAGTGTCTGCAGAAAGCATGGTTGGGATCGGTGGGGTAAAGACGTGCCACGTGTAACACACCTGAAGTTCTACAAAACAGACTAAGTAACCAGATGAGACAATAACGCTCACCTTAACCGAGCTGGTCCGTATTTGGAGAAGATTTAGGTTTTCAAAGCAGAATAATGTACAGTAAAGGGCCTAAGTGTTTGTCTTGCTGTCTGAATAACCGCCACACTGTTCAGCCCCAATCATCTGCCTCGGGCACAGACACCAGAACGGAGCACAGCAGCATCCAGCCACCCAGGAGAAAGCAGCCTGGTTTAGCAGCTGCTACCAAGACCCAAGAGCTGGTGCAACCACTGTGCCTGTCTGGAGCTCCGGTTATTGGTATACCTCTTTTTTTTTTTCCTTTCTTTCCTTTCCCTCCTTTTTCTCTTTTTTTTTTTTTTTTTAAGAACCAGAGCTTAGTGCACTCTATCACATTCAGGTTATTTTTTGTTGTAACTGTGCAATGAAGAGCAATTATATGGGGTGTGCGTTTACCACCTGCTCCCATGCTGGCTCCTGCGAGCCCAACCTCTGCTTTGTTTAGCACTTGCACTATTGATTGCTGAGCTAAAGGGCAAGGGAAGCAAGAGGCCAGAGTGCTGCCCTGGAGGGAGGGATGATTCTGCTGGACAGTAGGTACCCCCCCTTTCATCTCTCCTCTTCAAGAGCACACAAACAGTGCTCCAAAGGCTGCCCCTTACCCCAACACAGGTGGGTGTTTGCAGTCCTGCTCCCCTGATAGTTCCCCCCCCACGAAGGGCTGGTGAGGAGGCGAGCATCTCAGCTGCCACAAGCTGAGGACAGTGCTGCTGCTCTTGGAGGAGCACTAAACCCTCCCTAAAGCTGTTCCCTGTAGTGCAGATGGAGAGAGGGAGCCTCAGCAGCAGGCAGAAGGGGTGTCCTGCCAGAGGGAGGGCAGGAACTGAACACTGACCCAACTTCCTAGCAGGATCACTGGCTGTGTATATCTGCTAGATCCCAGTAATTGCTAAAAAAAAAAAAAAAGAAGAAAAAAAAAAAAAGGAACTTCACCCTAAGACTTGCAGTGAGAACCGTAGAGCAATGCTTGATGTCAGAGGGCCTCTGGACGGAGCAGCACCCTTCTCCTCGTCCCCATCTGGCCAGAGACCCTGGCAGCAGATGCCTCTTGAATGTTAGCACTTTGAAGTTGGTGGCCTTGTTTTCTTAAAAGGGCTTGATCTTTTCATGCAGTTAAAACTAAATAATCTTCCCCATCATGTTGTCCTGCTCCCCACCTCAAAATTAAGTGATGAACAAGCACCTGGACCATTTAAGATATTATCCAGGACTCGAGAATCTGTCATTAATCTCAGAAGTTTATACCTCAAATATCAAAACATATACATCTGTCTTAGTAACAACGCCTGGTGAAGCAGCAGCTCCAAGTCTGAATTGAAGTTTGTCCTTGAATTTGGATTACTAACAGCACCAGGAAAAAAACTCACCAAAACCAAACCCACATAAGCACACAGAGAAAAGCACCAATGAATTTTTAGAAGCAAACTGAAGTGCTCATCCCATCAAAAAATTCAGAATTTGTATTCCCACGACATGTGAGGGATTCTACCTGTACCTTACAAATCTTTAAACACAGCCTATGCCTTTTAAACTGCATTAGCCCCCCAAAAAGTACAAGGGGGCAGAATACTAACGGGCAGTGGCAAAGAAAACTTCCAGAAAAGGGTCCAAGATCGTTAAAGGTACGAGGCAATGAGATGCACCCAGAACAACTCAGCCAGCCAGGCATTTCTAACAACAGCCTTTCCCCTCCTGGTAGCTGCTTCAGAAGGCTGAGACAAGCACCTTGACAGGGTGCATCACACAAAAGTGATACAACCACCCAAGGACACAGAAATCTCTGCTATTTCACCTTTTCCTTCCCCAAGTCCCCAACAAGTCGCATTGAAAAGAATTACCTAAACCAAGAGAGTCCCATCAGATTGGGAAATTGTCAGAACTCCCTTAGCCACGAGTTAATTGCTACTTTGACCTTAGCCTTTGATCTCGAATAAAAAAAGGTAGCAGACATCTCACCTTTTGAAGGACACACGTCAACCTTACGTCCTGTGTGCATCCGCTACCTGAGGGGAAAAGGAGAGTTAGGGGCAGAACTCACACAGGACTGACACGCTCACCCTGGGTAGCTTTGCACTTTTGGAAGCATTAGTGACCCAATCTGGCTGCCTTCACTAGCCCACTTGTATTTTGTGATAAACTTTGCTTTGATGACAGATTCCTAAGTTTAACAACTCCACCTTAAAATAAAACGCTGCAGAGGGGTGAACTAGGGGGTCCTTTGAGCCCCAGTTCCATGTTGAAGACAAGGGGATGGGCTTGTGATGGATACTTGAGAATGGTAATAGATTTAAAAAAAAAAGCAAATGGCAATTTTTTTACCTGTGTTATGTAATGTTTTATATGTGTGTGGTCTTTCTTAATGTAAAACTCTTGTATTTTTGTGGTTTATATGCAGCAGGACTGATGGCTGTGAGGGTGCACGCTATTTTGTAAAATATTCTTAGCCAGTTTTCCCAAGAAGGAAAAAAACTGAAGTATTCACATTTTCATTGGCTTGTACCTGCATGTACAGTATTGGGGCAGCAAGTGAAGATGATTAAAGCCAGCTTGAAAAAAAACTTTTTCCTGTGCTTAAGTTGAGCTTCTCAAAGCATCCAGCCCAAAACCATGTGTAGCTTAGGAAAAAAAAAAGCCAACCCTCCCCCCAACTGACATGCTGGGGAGGAAGGGAAGAGGAAAAACTCTTCTTTTCTGAAAAGAGCAGGTTTTGAGTTGAGGAAAGGAATACCATAATTAATATGCAAGCAGAGTACCATCAGCTCAAGGCTCACACAATTAGCTGAGCTCACTCCCCTGCAGCTGCACATAGCCACCCACAAGCCTAAGGAAAACTGCCCTTCATATCCATTCTTTGGGTGACCCCTAAATCCCCTCAAGCCTTTCATGTTCTCACTCTTGCCACTTTTTGTAAAAGCTTAAAATTTACCTTTTCAATAGATCTCGGTCAGGTTTTGCTGAACATTAATGTAAAGCTGCAGCCCTAAATTTGAGTTTTCCCTGCAGCCACTGCTGCCAGAATGCTGCCTTTACCCACACCCCTAAGCTGTGAGTCTCTCTTGTATATAAAAGTGTCAACTGACCCGATTCTGCCTCTGCTGAGCCTGGTTCCTTGCATGCCCACAGTCCTTAGCTTTCAGGAAAACACTGTTCCCACCTGACATTTGGGACACAGCCCTGCTACAAACCAGATGGAGTTGGTCTGCTTTGGCTGAAAGGCTCCAAATGCCCACACCTGAAATGAACAACTCACACCAGCGACAGCAGTGTTTAACACAATCTGTTATGCTGTTTAAAAACAAGATTAAGTCAGTTGAGGTTTCACTGCAATATTTTATTTGGGAATTTACATATACACAGGATAAAGTAGACCACAGAAGTCTGACTTCTTGCTCACGCTGATGAGTTTAAGCAGTTGTGTTCTACTGAACATGAGGAAAAAAAATCTGACCCACCCACATCTTATGCCTGGATTAAAATGTCAAAAGCTAGCCAGGAAAAGGTACCAGGATTACACAGGAACAAAAAAAAAATATGAAAAAAGTATAAATTAGGGTGTCATAATAATTTTAAAAGTGTAAGAAAACTTGCAATGGGCTCTCAGCCCTCGATAAGTTAACTCTCAGTTAGCTTGTTAAAAGTTAAATACATCAATACCACATATTAGACAGAAAAGCCACTCTGAAGTGCAAGTTTCACATTCCAAACAGCTTGCCCCCACACTGCGCGAGAATCCTGCTTGCTCACGGGGGGAGGGAGAGGGGTCTTCAAAATGACTTTGGTTCCAATGAGGGTTGGCGAGCCAAGCACAGCGAGGCCTCAGCTCCGGAGAACTCCACTCAAGGGAAGAGGTAGCAAGGCTTGCTTGCCCCTGGGCTTGGGTTAAAATCCAGTTCCTCAGCACCAAGCAAGGTTTCCACCCCTCTGCTAACCAAAACCCCTACTAATACTAGAGTTTGAGTGATTCTTAAAAGGCCTGATGTGACAGGCAGTATTAAGGACAGATTTCCCAAGTTCCTCAGTCACACCTCTGCTAAGATACCCAGCAGGACCTTAAGTGCTACCCAGAAGCATTAGTGGAGGTTTGTGCAAGGAGGGGGTCCACCCCAGAAGTGTGCATTGACTGTGCTAAATACAGGGGAGCTCATGTTCTGGTCACTGAGGTTTCACCGTGTCGGACAGTGAAAAGGCAGAGATGGGTCTCAGTTATGGAAAGAGGCTCAGGCTGGGCAGCCAGCCAGAAAGAAAAACCCTGAATGTCTCATGGAGCAGTTTTGAAGAACAGAACAGAAGGCAAAAATGGTCACAATGCAAGGGATCATTTCCACATCTGGGTGCTGAGGGACTGATTGCTTCCCTGGGCACCTCCTCCACCCATTGACTGTCCATATCCCATCATGCCATTAGCTCCATAGAAGTTCATCCCAGCCATCTGCTGGGTCATCTGCAAACAGGAGAGGAAAGAAGTCAAGGCTATGCCAAGGAGACTGCCAGCCCACAGCAGTCAAAAGTAAAACTTTTGCTTCCCAACATACTACAAGCTTAAGCAAGTTCTTCTAAGGAGTTATGGTGAACAGAAGTCACTGCTTTCTCTAGTGTGTGCCCATCCAGCCAGCTGAGGAAGTTTGCATTTTAGCTGATGTTGCAGTGATTTTTGTTCTCCTCCAAGCACCAAGACCTCTGAACAAGTTACTCCTTTGTGATCCCTCAGTTTGCCTGCAGTGTCAGCAGACCTCACCCGTCCCCAGGAGCCAGGCTGCAAAAGCACTGAAGTCTTCAGGTAACAGGCTCAGTTTAATAGCATGTGCCTTCACCACCCTCCACCCACCTCTGGGTCAGCAGAAGATCAGACCTCACCTGAGCAATGTTCCACTGAAGCTGCTGTGCTGGCTGCACACCATAGACGGGCTGGGGAACTGCTGCCATGCCAGCTACGTAGCCAGCCTGTTGTGCAGCCATCATCCCATTGGGGACACCAATGACAGCTGCCTGGACATTACCCACATATCCAGCTGGTATGGCCATGGGAGTCACCATTCCTGCAGCTCCAGGCTGGGCCATCATTCCCACCGACGGTGCCATCATGCCTCCCATCATGCTGCTGGAGGGGGCTACTCCTGGAAAGCCAGTATATGCTGCTGCAGGATATGCCATCTGAGCTGGGGCCATGAACATTGCTCCTAGAAAAAGGCAGAGAAGTGATCAAGGGAAGAACTGTTGCATTCATTGCCAGGGGCTGAAATGTCGACCCTTTGAATCAGAGACTATCACACCATTCATTTGGCCACGAGATCCAGACTAAGCTGCTCATTATGCTACTCAGCAGTTCTCAAGAAAGACCACCTACATTCCCACACCTTTGCTTGTCAGCTGTCAGGACACCCCACCCACTCTGAATTAGCATACTGCTGGTCGACAGCTCTATTCTGAGATCTGTTACCTTGCGCAGGCAGCTGAGGTGTTTGAGAGCCATACAGGGAGAGGATAGAGTCTTTAGAGAGCTGCTTCTTCCCCACTTCCTCCCCTTTGCCTCCAGGCTCAGGGAAGAGATTCAGGTTTTCAGGAACAGAACCAGCACTTCCAGACGTTGGCATAGAGCCAGTGACCTGAGACAGAGACAGCACGAGTGCAACAGCTGCATCCAGCACTGGAGGATGACACACAACATCTCATTCAAGCATCTAACTAGGCTTTGTCCAGCACTGGTGTTCCCTACTTACCTTCCTGGAGTCAGAGTTTGATCCCACTGATGCAAAAAGATCAAGATCCTTCTCTAAGCTGCTAGGCCTGCCATTCGTAACGGGGGTTGTCACAGGAGCATCTGGGAGAGACAAAGCTGTGTGAGCATCCATCGCAGATGGCCTCAGGCTGAGGGGCAGCCTCCTTGCCAATTAAGCAGTTTGCACATATGCCACTCAACCCAGTGACCTGACCTGCAGCCTACTTCAGCCAACACATATTGCCAGCTCTTCGCTTGTCCTTCTGGTGCTGAGAAGGAACTGGCTCAGGACCAAGGAAGTGCACTGCGCCATATCTGTCTTACTAACCTCAGAGCAGCCAAGAGCCACATGGTATCCAGAGACCACTATAGCTGCTTCTGTAACACTATAGGCACAACCACTGCACCAGTGTAAAGATAAAAATATGGAAAGCTGTTTCTGCTGCAGCGCTAGAGTGGCACTGGAGTAGTTTAAGCAAAACTATCAGCTGTTGTTCCCCCCTGATGTGGAAAATGAGTACTAAAAGCTCACCAAATTCACAGGACCAAAGATGGTGCACAGGGTCATTGTGCAAAGTGCAATGGGGCTGGAAAGGCTCTTACCGAGTCCTAGCAAGTCGATTACTGGCTCAGTAGATTTAGGAGAACTTTTTCTAGACTGCTGTGTTTCTTCTTTCTTTTGAGGCTGGGGAAAAAGAACACCAGAAGTCTTGTTCAAATTTCGGTTTTACTCTGACACATTAGAGGCTTTAATGAGAGAGTAACCCTTACAATCCTTTTCATCTGGTGGACATAAGTGCTTCAAAAATGAAGAGAATTTCAGAGCAAGTATTACCTAGTTGTTTTGTTGTTCTATTATGTTGAAATCCACTATCAAAATTAAGCATGCTCTAAGCTAGGACAAAAGTAACTGCTCAAGATGGAAAGCTAAGCGAGGAGTAGCTGGATTCCAATCTGCTCTGCACAGCAAGGCAGAACACATCTGCTTAAGATCTGGCTGAGCAGTGAGAAAACAAGCTACTATCATTAGTGTGACTCAATGCATCCACCGCTATGACTGAGGCCAGAAAAAATGCTTCCATATCAAGCTGGATTATCTCTGTTCTGCTTGAGAAAAGTCTTTACAATTGATCCACGACCTTGCCTTTTGGTCTTACCATTTTCACCTTCTCAAAGATGATAGGTTCCAGTTTTCTTTCCGATACTGGCTCATTACTCTTTTTCCATTTGTCATCCTTTTCTTTCTGTAAGGAAAAACACACTGTCATGAGAGTCAAAACTCATCATGCCAAGCAAAAGTTCATACAGAGCTTTACATGATGCTGTTAATCTAAAAAGCCTCAAAGATACAGCTGAAGACCTGTGTTTGAAGCTAGTCCTGCTTTGAGCAAAGAGTTGGACAAGATGGCCTTCAAAGGTCCCCTCCAATTTAAATTCTTTCTACGGAATGACTGAATGCAGTCAGCCTTGGAGAAGAGATTAGTCACTAACACAGGAAACACGTGAACTGCCTCTTCTCATGGAGTCACTCCTTACCCCTAAGATAGACACTTACATCCTCACATGTATTCAAGCCTCTGTAGAGGTGACTAGAAACTGACCTTAAACGCATTGATGTCAATACTTCGGTCCATGTATTTCTTCTTTTCATATTTATCCCGAATGAAGCTCTCCACAGCTCTGCAAGCAACTTGTTAAAGACAAACGATTCGAGAATAGAAGACTTACGTAGTATTATTTGACATGTGGATACAAGGTACAGGCTGTAACTAAACTAATGACTGTTTAAAGAGCATTTCCAGCAGTAAGTTTCTTAAAATAATTTAGTGTTGGATCCAACTACTTTAGCTACTCAATTTTTGCCCTTGGGTTACTTCAAGCATGACAGTGCTATAAAAGGTACATTAAATCAGGGCTTAAATTCCTAGTGTATTTTCTTCACTAATGTATATTTTCTTTAACCATTACTTAAGAGCACACGTATCATTAGCACAAACCATGCAGTGGTCAGAAGTGAATCCTGCACATACAAAAGCACCTCAGCCATCAGCTTAAGACAAAGTTGATGGTAGAGAGGTGCTCCTGGGTTTCTTTAGGGTCACATCACTATATCCCTGTTGCACTCCGCATCTAGAAACCCTCCTGTAAGGTAAAAGTTACAGCTTAATTTTTCAGAAATGTTGAATCTTTTTATCTGTCTCCACTGAGAATTTTAAATGCCCAGCACTTTTGAAAGTCAACCCTCCCATTTGCCACAGACTCTAAAGTGCATCTCATGCAACAGCTTCAGGTTGTAACATTCGTGTTCCAGTTCTCCACCCCTATAGCTTGGAAGCAATCCTTTTAGCTCTCCTGCTTCCTTCTGCAAGCAAGCAGCCTGTGGGTGAAGCAATGCTCGTAGGGTGCCTAGCTAGGAACTCGTTCCCACAGCTGATGCCCAGCCATATGAAGTTAAACCTCCTATGCAAGGAGTGCAGCTACAAAGCAACGAGATGAAAAGACTCCATGTTTCCCCAGCAGCAAAGGAAGAAAGGATGCTGATCCGTTTGAGGTCGCCTGAAGTTCTCTGGTAGGTAGGCTTCATAAAGACGATTTGCTTTTCCATTTCCCATCTCTTGCATACACTGCAATTCAAAAGAACTATTGAACTGTTTGTTTCACAGACATGAAAGCTCTTATACATACTAACATGCCAGGGTACCAAGCAAGAGTCTACCCATGTTAACTAAAAGGCATGCACAGACTTTTGAAGTCTGTTCTGGACCTGAAAGCCACTCTTCAGGCTTTTGGTGCAAGCCTACTCGCTGGCAATCCCCAATGCAGTTGCTATGATTCTCCCCATAAAATTAGCCAATCCCAAGCACCACAGCACAATATTTATTCAAAGACAAGATAAATATCACATTAGCAACCTAAAGTGACTCTGGAAGTACAGGATTTGACTTCTGGAAACCTCAAGGAGAGGAGGTGGGCAGCAGCTCCAGACAACAGCCGCCTTCGGCAGTTTCACAGAAACTTGCAGAGCATTTGTCTTTACCTTCTGATGTTTGCTGAGCGTGAAACAGTGGCATTTTCCCTCCCAATCTAACCTTGCTTGACATCATCTTCCTGCTTCACTTCCCACGTTTTTAGCCTATTCAGCTTTTGTTTACTTCCAAGTTTAGCCTTGCTAACAGCACAACACTGTCCATGTTTCAGTCCCATTACCTGTATCTGTTCTTGTGTCCACTGGTCAAGATTGACAGACTTTACCCTGGATATATGAACTCCTAGGTTCCTGTGGATCCCAGCACAACGAATACAGATGAATACTCCAATATTCCAGGATGCCCATCGTGGCCCTGCAAAGAAACACAAGTGTTTCACACCATCAAGTCAGCCTGTAGTGCCTTGAGCAACTGAGAAACTGTACTAAGTGAACTGGGACTAAAGTATTTACATTTTCATCCAGGTTAAGAATTGGAATTAGACATCAGCAGGATGTTTAAAGACTGTTTCCCAATCATTATCCTTAGAGATAGTATTTTATTGCCTCCCTCTTCCATTTTGAGCGCTCTACGCAAGGCAAACAACTCCAAGAGGAGGAGGGAAGAAAATAGGCATTCTGACCACCCAAGACACTACAAAACCCTGATTTCATCTTGCTTAAACTGATGTAACAGTCACGTCAGTATAAGTCTGTGCTCCTGCTTCAGCAATGGAGAATCTTTCTTGGATAGCCTTATAGCAGTGGAATCAGCTCCAGAATATTCACTGCTGCTTTAGGAAAAGCAGCATGAAATACTCAGCATTTGACACACAGACTGCATCACCAAATCTTCTCTTAGTCTTATGCAGGAAGCTACAGCTGAGTCAGGAGAACAGCACAAAGTCCAGTACTTTGGTCAAAAATGTAGAGCCAGGGGCACAACCCCAAGATGCAATCCCGGCACAAGACTGATCAACAGTTCACTCCACAGTTTCTACAGCTCTAATGAGATTCACGGTTTGCATGCGGCTTTCAGACAGGCAGGAGAGCTCCAAGGTGTAGAAGGGAGATCATGCCGGGGAAAAAAAACACCAGGGAAAGATTAACAAGCTTAGTTTTACTCACTGCAAACAGTTGTCTGAAGGAAACCTGCCAATGCATTGCCCAGGGGACGGCAGAGGCCCACAGGCACTCCCACCACTTGCAGCCCCCCTCCCAGCAGACCCCAGCCATCAAAGCCCTCAGTCTCGCTGAAGGAAGACCAGCTTCAGAAGTAGTCCTCTGCAGTGCAAGACAAGCAGGTTTTAAAACTAAGTGAGCTGGCTAGAGCTGCCAGCCAGCCACACAGTCAGTGTGGCCAGCTTCCATCACAGGTTGGGTATCACTGCCCACGGGTACCTGGTCAAACAGGCACAGCAAAGTCACATCCACAAGGGACCCAACAGCCTCCAATCGACTGTGCTATCCTTTTTTTATAGGCATCTATTGCAGATGGAGAGTTATTCTGTCTTTTCTTGCCATGGTTAAAATAGCAAACCTCAAAGCTAATGAGACTGAGGTAGGAGGGGGAAGAGGGGGAAAGTGTAATTTCAAAGCACTAAAAAAGCAGCACTGTAGTTGACTCTCCCAGATACACTAAATGGCTGTTAACACTTTAATTCCTATTCACTGGGAAAGTCTAGAATATCCTGAGGGATTTGGTGCTGCCAATGCAATCAGTGGCTCATGGTGCCTTCCAGGAACTTACCTCCAGTACCTATTCCAGCTAACTCAGCTTACAATTTCGGCAAAGTCTTTATTAAGTCTTCTGGCCTGGCCTGTCATTGCCTTCTGCTTTCTCACTAGAAAAGTGGCCCTTGAGAATGATGCTAATTTAATGAAGCTGATCAAAGTCACTTCCCAGCTTAGGAACAGCTCTTGGTGAAGACCTTAATAGAAGTGTACTCTTGCCTACACCTCAGTTCCTTTATTACACCTACCAAAAATCTAGAACTGAACTCCAAGCAGGGGCCCATACTTTTAACAGCACCTAAGTATGCGAGTTAGAGTAAGGCACGGGACTATAAGGCTTGGTCAGTGTTATGCCTGTCACAGCACCAAGGTGAAGCCAGGAACCCTGATCCTTTGTTTGATTTATTGTGGAGTTCTCTCCCAGATTCACCCTGAAGGCTATAACGTGAGACTGCCAGCAGGATTAAGCATGAGATTCAAGGTTAGATTTAAACTCTAGATATATTTAGCCTTTATAGGACTAAAAGGATTAAGAGTCAGCTAGATACTACATCAGGGCTGTAGTAATCAGCTCACTGGTTTGTCACATGTGCTAGCTCAAGGCACTGCAACCTCCTACCCTGTGATGCCACATAAGAGAATGACTCAGTGGTACAGTCTGTTACACCCATCCTGCTTCAGCATTCCTTCATTTGTGATGCAGGATCCGAAATAGCAAAGGCTGAGTACAGGAATAACAGCTGACCACTGTTATCACTCGGTGATCCCAACTCTGGAAGACCCCAGTACCGAAGCAGCTTCGTTATGCCACTAACTATTTAAAAAACCCCAATACATAGGCTTTCAAAAAAATCCTCCTAGCAGCTAGCATTTGGTTTGGTGATAAACACACATTATACAACCAAGGGCAGTTCTCTTCACTGATGCTTATTCCAGCCAGAGTTTGGGCATCCTTGCAGTGCCATAAGAAAGGCTTCAGATCTACAGACTAGGGAAAATGCCAGAAGTTCAGGGATATGGGGTCATTTTTGTTCAGAGCCAGGAGGAAGACAGTGATCCCAGTCCACTCTCTGGCATGGTGGTGACTCCAGAGTGACACAAGAATATTCAGACCGTTCTCCAAAACGCTGCCCAAAGTCTGTAGCCAGATCTGAGCACTCTGTGCTTTTGGATAGAACCAGTAAGTTCCTCAGCCTGCTTACACAGCCCTGTATTCTATCAACACCACAACAAAAAAAGAGGAACAAGGTATGACCGCACCCCTGGAGAGTGAAAAGCCACTTTAAGATAAGCAGCTGCACAAGAGAACCACTTGCCCGGACAGCAGCGAAGTGCAACAAAACAGGGAGCTGCAGCTGGAATAACCAGTGCTGAGCAGAACAGTAACCTGTCTGCAGTGGTGTGAAGCAAGTGAAGTTTGTCCAGCTGAATCGAAATCCAAATAATGTCAAGCTCATTAAAGTCTTTTGGAGGCTTGGGCAGTGAGGAACATCAGAGGGTTTCTCTCGCTGAAAGCAAAGATATCCCAAGCAAGAGAGCCCATCCTGACCAGGCTGCCACCAAGGAAGCAGTGGGCCAAAGCCCAGATGTCCTGGTCAGGTGGGGTCAGACGCAGCATGCAGAGGCATCAGCCCAAACGCAGACTCCTACCAGACCTTCAGCTTTGCTAGTATCTAATTTCTCCAACCATTAAGGTAAAATAACATTTTTACCACTTCATTTCCTACAAAGCGCTTAGTTTTGGGGCAAGGGGGGATGGGGTATGATGCAGATGTAAACAAGCCTCCCACTTCCCTCTTTCGAGGCCACGAAGAAGGAGCTCGTGCTAGAAATCACATGAGGAAGGGCTCAGCCAAGATCTGGCTGGGTCCACTCATTTCCCCCCAGTTTCACAAGCCATTTTCAAGGTGACTGACTTGCAGAAAGCCCCAGGTGGTACTTACAGATGCAAGTACATTGCAGCATTTAACTTCCCAAATCTAAACCAAGCTAAAGACTGTCCCGAAGCTAAAGACAGAAGGGGCAAGATGCCTCAGTAGATGTTAAAGGCAGAATTTTTCAGAGGAAGATGTTTCCATATCAGTAAGTCCCATTAGAGACCAACACAGCAGCGCTGCTGGAGCTGCCCTGGAGCACTATCAGCCCATGCAGCCTTCATGCACACCCCAACACTCACAGCTAATTGCCCGCACCAGGGCATGGCACAGGGAGCACTTTGCCCTCCGGGCTCGGTGAATCATGGAAACTTATATGCAAAAGGTCTCAGGACAAGGCTAACAAACATTTAGCTTGTTAAACCACTAGAAAGAAACATGAAAGAAACTGATCCTCGCGTGAATGCTCTCACTAACTTTATAAAAATCATTCCCTCGAGGCTGACATCCTCGCAGCCACCAGACAGCTTCGGAGATTATGGCTTCAACAAAAACTCACTTCCCATATGCAAAACTGGGAGCTGCTGCAATGACAACCAGTATCAGACAGGCAAGCCTGATGCTGCAGTCACTTCTGTTTCAGCACGATGGCTCATCTTAACATCCTTAGTAAGCGAGTTACTTGGCACCAACTGGACCAGGGCACAGCTCCTTCGCTTCTGATTAAGAATCTCGTGGCCCTGCACATCACCTCATGCATGCACAGATCCTTCCTAGATTATGTCAACCACCTGCAGGTGAACATGAGATGAAAGAAAATGAGTTTTGAGTAAGAATCAAAACAGATTTAAGAGCCCAGGTATACACTCCGTTCTGGCATGATGTTGAGGCTAGCTCAGACCACCTCAGGATATACTCCTAGTCTGGTAGTGGTTGCAAAGATCACGAGCTTAAAAGCATCTATTAGTCAGTTTTGATTTTAGAAGCTTGCACGGAATACTTGTGTATCCCTAAGCAAGGATGCACCACTACCCAGCAGAGACTAGAAAGCTATGTGCAAGAAACTCAGCTGCCCAGTCAGTGCTTCCATGAGACAGTTTCACAGCCTGTTTTATATCACAGCCTGTCAAAACAAACACCGCATACCAAGCTGGTCATACCAGCTACAGTTCGCATCCAAGCCAGAGTCATTAATGCCTACTGCCTGGATGATCTGCCCTTCCTCAAAAGGCTCCCAAATTCCCTTTAAAACCCCAGCACAGCCTGGCTAGCCCACATCGTGTCCTAGCCACTCGTTGGAAGTTCACACCCTTGAGAGTTTTTAATCTAGGAATCCCAAGGGGATTCACTCCTCACCCTTTATTCAGGCATCACATTTTGGCTCAAGTTATTCATGCAAGTTTCTTCAGCAATAACCCTCCAGAAGGCATTTAAAAATAAAACAGAAGTTGGCTGCAAAGCCACTGCTCTTTTGAGAAGGGAGGTCAGGAAGAAAATAGATGCTTTCAGAGGCAGGAAGGAGAGAGCATCACTATTCAAAGCCTAATGAAACATTCTTAGTGCAAACAGTCATTTGACTCGCAGGCTCCCTGCCTGCAAGCGCTCCAGCAAAAGCCCAGCTGTCAGAGGGAAACGTGCCCGCTCAGCCCATTGATCCCAGCTAACACTGCTGCAAGTGTTAGACTGAGGTGGCGTACAACCGTCCCCTCTCAGCCCTCGCAGGGGAAGTGGATGTGGGAAACTCTCCTTGGAGCGGGATAACCCCTGGGAGATGACTTTCACATCCTCTCGTACGAGCCTTCACCAGTACTTGGAAATTTCTCATCAAGTCAAAGTTGAAAAGCTTCACTTTTTGCAGAGCCAAATGAGGAAATGGCCAAGTATCCAAGAGGTTCCTTTGACCTGTGGTTTCCTTGTTCTGGAAAGAGATTGCTTAATGACTTACTGAAGTTCATTCCACTCATAGAAAAGCTATGACAAAGGCTGTCTTACAAAACAGCTTCCTCCGCTCTTTACTGTAACGTCTGTTCCACAGTAAAGAGCTCAGATTAGTTTGGGGAACCGAGGTAAATTCTGCTAGTGAGTAAAAAGCACAGTTCAACTTCACTTCAAGATCTCTAAATTAGGCTATTTAGTAATTAACACAGGCTAGTTAGTTACTGGTCTGAGTATGCATCCTGACGCAGGGTTCATGGACCTATCCCTGAGATCTGTGAAATACTAATACTTGCTGTACCCCCAGATTTAGTGCCACGCTAAGCTGTGTAGTTCTCAGTAAGCCATTGGAAACCAGGGAAACGGGGATGCTAAAGCCAAAGAGCTCTGTAGCAAGGATATATGCCTAGTAAAGTAGTTTAATAGTTCAAAAATTCAACTTTATGACATCCTTTGAAAGATGAAAGGGCTGTTTTCAGGGTATTTCTTTGTCTTTTTTCCCCACAGTAAAAGATTGTTGCAGTAATTATAGGCGTTAACCATGCTCTGCAGGAAAAAGGAAGAGCCAGAGGCATCTACAGGGGTTGAGAATACTGCTTCCAGCAGCTTGCCTTAATCTCCTTGGCTGTATTAGCAGCAACCAGTATAATCTCTCCTTCTCCAAACCATAATGTTTGCTACAGGTACCTTACTGGCCAGGTCAGACCAAGCTGACTGGTGCTGGCTCTGTCTCCTCTCAGGAACAGACTTTGAATCTTCTACAGTTTACTAGAAAAGCACAATATTTGAGTGCCCGGTGGCCTTGAAGGCAGTTACACAGCAGCATTTGATCTAACCTTGAGTAGTGGCAAGCTTGCAGAAGTAACCTTCAGTGGACATCTTATCATTGTTACCATCTTGTTCTTTGAAGAGGTGCAGTGATGATAAAAACACAGATGGAGCAAGGTGGAAGAAATTAAAAGAGATGCTGTGAACAGCAGGGTGGGTCCTTCCTGCTGTTTAAGAGAGTGATGTTTATTACTTCAGTAAATAAACTGTGAAAGTGACAATTTCAAGCAGATGCTATAATAAGAATCCATGACAGGAGACTGGTGAACATTACCAATACCAATGGCAACACAGCCTAAAGATCTAAAAAAAAAAAATCAGTCAAGTTCCATGGTCTACATTATTTTCTGTGGTCACTAGTTTTAACTAAATCTACACACTAGTCAGTCCTCGAAGTTGTAGGGTAAAGGCAGCAGATTTCAAAGAGGCCTGAATTTCCATGAAATGCCCAAAAGTTTAGGTAGTAGGTAAACACCATCTCTGTGCCCAAATGCATGTGTAAACAGAGCAGCAGGACAGAAACTCACACTATCACTACTATTTTACACCATCAAAATTCACCTCAGAATTTCTCCACCATCAAGTCCCTTACAAGATGTTTTTAATTCTTCACTGCATGTTAAAAATATTTAGACCCTATCTTCCCATCTCACTGGAGTTATGGGGATACGTAGAAGCCACCAAGTCCTTAAAATATCTCCTAAGAGAGGAAGGAGTCTTGGCTCCCAGATCACTTTTTGCTTGATGGAGACTCTCTTCAATATCTAGAGCTAGACATGAACTATTTTTCACTATCACAGTTACAAAAAAGGGCTTGGCATTCATAAGGAAAGGGCACAACCTGGCCAGTAAGGAATGGCATGTTTTGCCAAAAAAGTTTAACAAGGCACTGAAGGTCTGGTCACAGCACAGGTAAATCCAGCTTCACAGTCAGAGGAAGCTTCACTCTAAGACAGTTTCTCTTAAAAGCTCAAGCTTTGTCCTAGATTTCCTGGGACACACAACATAATCACTATTCTGGATCAACCTGAAGGAGACCAAAGCTATTCTTGATTCTCTAGTTGGTTTTGATAACCTACTTGCATTTTGAAAGATGAATTACCTTTAAACTGCAGATGCATTTGCTGAAGAGCCTGGCACACAAACTCCTGAGCCTGTTTGATACCTTATGTAATTCCTCCGGCAGTTACTATAGGAACAAACTTTTACTAAAGTTGTATGCTCTGAGAATCACACAGCATTTCTGGGCCCTTAATTTACACCCTCTGCTATACAGCTGCTCACTGCCCAGGCTCTCCATTTCACAGGTGGGTTAATATAGCCAGTACAGAAGAATAATGCTATCAAAGTTGACATGGTTTGCCGAGATGCCCTCTGCTTGGAGGATTATCTCTGTTATCTAATTCTGGCAGATGTCGAGACACACACCCGTGTATGTGACTCAGAGCTCTGTGTATCTTCTCTTAAAGGGTATCTTCCTACAACTCTAAGCACAAACCAATTCCAGAATAAGGCCCCACTGGAAAGGCTGATGCTTTTTTCCTCGCTTTGTGGCTTGAACAGAAAGTTACAACTTACTCCAAGCAGGTGTATGTAGAGTCAGGCTCACAGCTAGGCAGAGCTGCGTTCCCTCCCAGCCAGAGTGTTACACCATGGCAGCACTGCTCAGGCTTCTCAGATGAAGATCACTAAGGGATAAAGCCAGTCTCACAGAAAAAGTTAATTTCTGAACATTTACACTCACTTGAAATCAATACTGCTTTATGTACAAGACTATTCCTTTTGGACCTGACTGTAGAAGAGTAGAACAGTTCAAAACCAGAAGAGAAAATCTAGGGCTCATTAAGATCACTGCAGAACATTGTGACTGCAGCTAAGAATTGAAATGAGCATACAAGCACATATGCATCCCCTCTGGCAAGCTTCCATTACATAAGACTGTGCTTTCTCCTAATAGATGATTTTTGAAGCAAGCTGAGAAGCTTTAGTCCTACGGCTTTGGTTTCTGAAGCCCACTGCAGGCAAACAGGGAGCACCACTACCCACGGCTCCGTTTTCCCACAACGATCATGTCTTCATCACATGCAGTTGTTCTAGGCAGCTATTTAAAAAGTTGATCTTCATATTGCTTTTGCTGAAAAGGAAATTCAGCTGCAGTTCAGTAGTCTGCTGATGGAGGAGTTGAGTCACAACAGGCTTCTGCTGAATATTAGCAACATGTTTTATCTTAATATTTGGCTGGACTAAACCAACTGTAATAACTTAATTCCCCCATTCCACTGGAAGTCATCTTTCCTTAACTACACCTCTCTAGCCTCAAGCTTATTATCCTGCTTTTCCTGCTTCCCATTCCATGTTTAAGCACCTCTTAACAGGTGTTTTCAAAGCTTTACGTCTCTTTCAGAAAAGACTGTTTGAAGAATTAGATCTGTGTTATGTTTGGCAACCAGTAGCCTCCCATCCAACCACTGAAGTTAGGAGAAGGGGTTGATTTCAGCATGGAACCCACAGTTCTCACAGGACATAAGGGACAAAGGGAAGAGTCAGACAAACCAGGAGGAGCACAGGGCAACCTTAACTGATGGACAGACACAGCAGTCCTCGCTGGTGCTCCCTGTGGAGGAACCTGCCGTTTCGATGCCAACCAAACCGGATCCAAGGAGCCTGTTGGGTAGATAGGACTGGAAGAGCAGAGGGAGAGAGTTTGGGAGAAGGAGAGAATCAAACAGAATTAGCTGTATGTTACACGATTTCGGCACAGAGCTTCAGTCAGAAATGCAGAGGAGAACCCAGTTAATGTAAGTGTTACTCAACACATCTGAACACTTAGGTCAAGTCCAGCTTGCACAGATTACATCACATCCCTCCCTCTACGTTGCAGTTTCAGTCTCCAGACTCCCGCTGATGTTCAGCAGCGTATCTTCTGACGGACACTCGGCATGCTCAGACTGCTGGGCAGTTGCACTATCTCCCACACGAAACCACAACAGCAACACACCAGCAGGCCCTTTCCCACGAGAAAGGCACTGGTAGAGGAGATCCCACTCTCACTTGTCAACAGCTTGTTTCTCCTTCACGGTGTTTGCTCAAGCAATCCATGCAGCACAGGCCTTCGGATGAAGAGGATTCTGATAACCCATCCCTCCGGGTTCCAGTGAAGACAGCCACGCTGGGCAGTCCTGACGAGAGATCAGCATCGCTGCAGGGGGTGCAGCGCTGCCAGGGCTCCGTGCTGGATCACTGCTTTTGATCATTAATGTCAGCGCGGAGAGCACCCAGAGCTGCACGTGAAAGCCACTGAGTAACCTCTGATAACGCTTGCAAGGGGAAATCTGTGTTCTGTTCGTGCCTAACACAGCCAGATTATGTCCCGAAAGGCTGCCTCTGGGCTCCCCGGTCCTGTTCTGAAGACCCCTCTCACACACCCCTACATTTTCACTCCTAAGCAGCACCACCAGGAAGCAGTCTAGCCACGCTCTGCTTCAGCACAGGATGTGCTACTATCTGTCCACTCACTTCTGATCAGATCACCCCGTTTACCCACAGTTACTCTGGACAGAAAGTCTGCAAAGCAAAGAGGAAGAAACAAGCCAGAGATCTCACCTAACTTCCTCCAAAACAAGAGTCTCTAATCACTGCAGTGTTTGTTGTTGCAGGAGCAAAAACCATCCTGAGTTTTCTTTCCCAGTTTCTTTGTCCTTTTTTCTCCCCCCCCCCCCCCTCCAAACAGCTTAGACCAGGACATTAATATCTGCCTAGGGAAGCCAAAGGGAGGTCATCAAGCTCACACTTCTGCAGTTCTCCTTTCAGCCTCATCTGTGTAGCTTTTACAGACAAGTTACACAGAGAAAGCAGGTGAACTCATCACCAACTCCAACAGCATGTCAGAAGAAAAGCCTTGGGAAGAGTGATGTGCCTCACAGAAGTTACTTGAATCCCAGACACATGAAGGAAGGAGGATATACTGAAGAATGTAGTTTTTCCCCCTTATCACACCTGAAGGACGTGATTTGGACTAGGAATCACTTGTGCACACTGCCTGATGGAAAGCAAGTGATAACAAGAACACAGGAAAATTCCTTCTCTCTAAGCAACCCCTTTGAGGAGGACAGAAGTGATGGAAGACACCCAACTGCCTTCAACGTGGCACAGCAAACAAGAGCGTGTTTGCTACACTGGTTCCAGAGTGGGGAGCCCAACATCAGAGAGCTGATGTTCCTCAAACCCAGACTTTTACTCTAACACTGAGAATTTCTGTAGAGCACGAAATCGAGTGGGTTCACTCTAGTACTGCAGCTCACACGAACAGGTACCGGAATCTCTTTCAGTTCTGCATATAGAAGTGAAAAAAATACAGTAACGGAACCCAGCAAGTACTTAGGTCACTGGGAACAGGCATAATAGAAGTGTGGGTGGCATCAGAACAGTCTCTGCCTATGTGTCATGCCAGCTTCAAAAAGCCCAGATCAAGCAGCAAATCACTACAAAACTCAGTAACTTCACCATAAAAAAGGTGGTCAAAAGCCAGTGGTTGATTGTAAAAGTGTCTTGACAGGTGCTGTAGGAGCTGCCAGGCTCATCCTCTGCCTTCAGCTTTGTTGAAACTCACGCAAAACCCCTCACATCTCAAACGTGAGCTGACAAAGGAGAGCACTGGTGTAAGAAACACCACCTGCCACCACCAACCCACCCCCCGAATTATTTACCAAGTGACCAGATCTCAGGCCTGACCTTGGCAAACCGCTGTACATACGTACATGCTTCATGTATCTCAGCCAGACTTGCACCAACTCAAAACAACAACCAGCTGCGCAGAACAGCAGCTCTTTTTCCAGGTAGCACTGGAAATTTTGAAGGAAGCCAGTTAGTGCCAGCAAATACCACATGGCCCCTCATTAGCACAGACTTACAGGGAGTTTTAGTTCTTAAGCAGCCATATATCAAATAAAATGTGCTCTTTACCCACACAAGTGCACCTGGGGCTCGTTTCCATACACAAAGCAGAAGATACCTCCAGCAGCAGTAAGAACATCAGGCCTTTCTTGCATTGCTGCAAAGCAGCTCCAGTGCCTTGCTGGGAGAACATCCCACCCAGTCACAGTAACCAAAATGCAGCCCAGTACAATCATAGAATCATAGACTGGTTTGGGATGGAAGTGACCTCAAAGATCATCCAGTTCCAACCCCCCTGCCATGGGCAGGGACACCCTCCACTACACCAGGTTGCCCAAAGCCTCATCCAACCTGGCCTGGAACACTTCCAGGGACGGGGCAGCCACAGCTTCTCGGGGCAGCCTGTTCCAGTACCTCAGAGTGAAAAATTTCTTCCTTAGATCCAATCTAAATCTGCCCTCTTTCAGTTTAAAGCCATTGCCCCTTGTCCTATCACTACACACCTGTGTCCAAAGTCCCTCTCCAGCTTTCCTGTAGCCCCTTTTAGGTACTGGAAGGCTGCAATAAGATCACCCCGGAGCCTTCTCTTCTCCGGGCTGAACAGCCCCAACTCTCCCAGCCTGTCTCCATAGCAGAGGTGCTCCAGCCCTTGGATCATCTTCGTGGTCTCCTCTGGACCTGCTCCAGCAGCTCCACGTCCTTCTTGTGCTGGGGACCCCAGAGCTGAACGCAGTATTCCAGGGGGGGTCTCACGAGAGCAGAGTAGAGGGGCAGAATCCCCTCCCTTGACCTGCTGCCCACGCTGCTCTGGATGCAGTCCAGGACACGGGTGGCTTTCTGGGCTGCCGGCACACGGTGCCGGCTCGTGTTGAGCTTCTCATCCACCAGCACTCCTGAGTCCGTCTCCTCAGGGCGGCTCTCCAGAATGCATTTCCACATTGTGTATGTTACTGTCTCGTGCCTCAAAAGACAAGATAAGACAGCTATTTTTGCCCTTGGTGCTGGCACTAGGAGCCAAGAGATAAGTGATTTGAGAAAAACATTCTGCTCTCTACCAACACCACCACCTTCGACCTACATGGTCAATCAAAACCAGGTGTGAAACACTTCAAAATGCATCATCTCCAAGATAAGACAGGTCATTACAATGAGGTTACCACATTGTGGGGCTCTTTCAGAGCAGGGCTGAAAGCAAGCCTTCACAGCACCATTATTAGTGTTGTTCAGCAGTGCTCTCTGCAGTTTTTAGAGGTCATACTGAGGTGACTAAGTCTTCCACTTATAGATGAGCATAGAAAAAAAACAGTCCCTGCTCTGAGTTAATTCATTGCAGCTATTGGGAAACAAGCTTCGACTTCAGATCTCCAAATCATTACAAGAGCTCATTAAAATCGGATTTTAGGTAGGCATGGGACAACCTTAACTCTGCTGCTCCAGGGAGGCAAGGCATTTCACAACAGCAAGTTACAGAAGAAGTATCTGCACCACCACGGAACAAGTAACAGTTGTTCTAATTATTTGTTTTGTCTTCTAGAGTTCAGCCATTTACATCGGACTTCCTCTTGGCCCCCCTCTTACTCCTTTCTAAGAACAGCAAGGATCACAACATACCTTGAAATCAATAGTAAGTGGAAAAGGAAGCACAGGACAACATATGACATTCCCTCAGTGATTCTAGGGCTAGGGTTAAAATTCCTTTTCCTACACGCTGCACTTCCAGCTGCTGCGCCTATCTGATCCTCCAAAGACGACCCGCTGCTCACGTTACAGCTCCGATTCACCGGATATTACTCCTCAGCTGGAGCATCCTCCGAAATCACACACCACCAGATTCCCAGGTTCCTGTTAACGCCCGACTTCTCCAGAACAGCGGTGCCCACACACGATTAGGGGTTTTCCCTCTGACATCTCAGACCAAACCCCAGCGCAGTCAGGGCGCCCGGGAGTTTCCATGAGCGGAGCTCGGGCAATTCCCTACTCGACTCGCTTGACGGAGGAGCAGGAGCGGCAGAAGCGGGGCCGGAGAGGCACCAGGAGCGGTTTCGCTGACAGGAGCGCTGCCTGCTGCAACTAACCGCGAACTGAACCGCGCCGAAGCCGCACGTCGGGCTCTGTTCGGGTTGTTTGCTTTCCCAAACACCGAGCGCCTGCTCAACCGCAGAGGAAACCACCGACCATGCCTCGAACCCCCGAGCCGCCACGGCAGCACCGCTGGCCCCGCCCGCAGCCGCAGCTCTCCCCGCCTGCTCACCGGGGCGGCCGGAGCGCGGAGCCGTCACCCCCCCCCCGGCCCAAGCGGGCCTGTCCGCCCAGAGGACGCGGCCCTCGCGGTGGCCGCCGCGGAGGGGACACAGCGGAGGGCCCCGAGCGCTCACCGCCCTTCCAGCCCCGCCACGCGCGGGCACCGAGGGGGTGCCAACCGCGCCGGCCCGGGCCCGCCGGGCCCCGCCGCCCCCTCAGCCCGCGGGGAGGCCGCCGTTACCTTTGGCCTGGCAGTCGGCGCAGAACTTGTTCTCCTCCTCCACCAGCAGGCTGGCCAGCACCGCCTGGTACCGGTCCACGTCGCGAACCGACTTGCCCGTCATGGCGCGGCCGGCGCAGCCCGCCCGCGGGTCACGACGCCGCCGTCCCGGGCACCCGCCGCTTCCTGCTTCCGGTCGGCGGCGAGGGCGGGGCGACGGGAGGGAGGAGCCAATAGCTAGCGGAGCGCGCGCTTTAACGCCTTCCCCCCGCCGCTCCCCTTCGCCGTTGATTGGCTGCGGCGCGGCAGCGCCCGCGGGAGCCAATGGGCGGAGGCGGGTCGGTGGCGGGGGAGGCATGAATGGGCAGCGTCACGTGATGGAGGAGCGGGGGGCGTGGCGCTGCGGCGGGGGCGGGGCTTGGCGGGGAGGGCGGGGCGGAGGGACCCCGGGGGCCCGGCAGCGCTCGGCCGCGGGTGCGGGGGCACCGCTGGGCAAAGGCGGCTTTTCCAGTGGGATCCCGCTGTAAAATTAACGGGAGAGAAAGAAACTGAGTCTCTTAAACGAGGCGGAGATCGTGAACCCAGCCCTGGTGTTGCCATGGCGGGTGCTGGGGCGGGGAGAACGTGGGAAACGGTGAGACGGGAAAAGCTGCGATCCCATGAGCAATGGCATCAAAAGGAGAAAAAAAAAATATGTCACTATGTAGTAATCTGAGAGACACTTGCAATTACATAATTCTTCTGAAAGTGACACTCGCGTCCCAGAAAGGCGCTGGGTTCGGTGGCGGCGCTGGGACACGTCTGCCTGGGGCAGCCGTGGGAATATGCCAGCGGCTCCGGAATGGTGAGGAGCCAGAGTTAGATGCTCCGAAAACAAGGGGTGCTCAGCTGAGAGCCAGAAAGGGTTTTGTCGCAGAACACCAGGTTTTGGTGGAAACGCTTCCCTGCCGCAGCGAGGCTCGGAGCAGCTCTCGCTGTCCGTCGGAGGAGCAGGGAGGGCAGGATCCCGTTGGCCTTTCCTGTGCCAGGCTGGGATGTGGGAGAAAGAACCAGAGAGGAGACACCAGCCCAGAGTGGTGCATCACCAGTCGCTCCGGCTGGTCTGTGTGCTAGGATGGCCCTGTGCCCACTGGAGAGGATGCAGACCATGGCTCTGCCATCCCTGACCTGTACCGGGGTGCAGGCAGCAGCCTGCCTGCTTGGGTGGGGGGCACTGAGCCCCCTCAGTACCGATGAATCAGTCTGCAGCGTCTCATCGTGGAGCCTTTGAGCCCTACATGAGGAGGAGGAAGAAATTGCCAAGATGAATCATCCCCACGTTCCCTGGGAGCTGGCGGGTGGCGAGTTCGGGGGCTGGCTGCCAGTGAAGGCAGGAGCTGGGTGGGGGGAGGTGGGCACGGGGTGGTGATGAATGAGGCGTCCATTCCCCCACAGACACAGACCTTGTGCCCAGCTGGGGCCGTGGGGAGCAGTGGGGTGACCCCCTGGCACAGCCCCCCCCTTCCCCTCCCAGTGCCATGCTGGGGCCACAGGGGTAGAAACAGGGTCAGACATGTCAGAAATCCCCCCTGACTCTCCCCAGGGTGGCAGGAACCGGCTCCCAGTGCTGACCCATCATGGGGTGTGAGGGCAACCACAGCCCCAGCCCTGGGCATCATGATGCCCCATGGCACTGGCATGGGCATTGCAATAGGGATGTGCCAGAGGACACCTCAGCAAAGCCCCACTCCTGGGGGTGCCCATGCAGCCGTCCTAGCTGGGGTCTCACCATGCAGCTCTGACTGCAGCCCCCCCAGTTCCTCTCCCAGCCCTTTGTCTGCATTAAAGCCTCTTTGTGCCACTCGTGCCAAATACCCCGCCACTGTCGTGCCAAACCCTCTGCCACCGTCCGGCTGTACAGCCCAAAATAGCCACGGGCTCACCTGAGTAGGGGGGGCGGGGGGCCAGGGCCACCCGCCTGCCTTCATCCCGCTGCTCCATATTAATGAGCTCCCTCCTCCTCCGGTGTCCGGCTGTGCAGTCGGGGCGCTGCCGTACCTGAGCGCCGGCAGACGAGGCCATCGCCGCTCGGTGCCGGCCGCCCTCGCCATGGCCAGTGGCTCCCCGGTTCTGCAGCTCTGCCTCTTGCTCCAAGCCGCCTGCCTCTGCCTGGCCCAGCTTGTAAGTCCGCTGCTCGATCGCCCCTCTGCACCGGGCTGGGGTGGGGGACGGAGAGGGGATGGAGAGGGGATGGTCCCCATCTCCCCCATGGCAGACACTCGCTCGCGGTTCTGAGAACCCCTGGGACTTTCTGCTGATTTTCCCAGCACCTTTCGCTCAGTTTTCCCAGGAATATCCCATGGTGGGGGTGTGGGAGCAGCCAGGACCCACAGCCCCGACCCAACGGGGACCTCTCCGTGCCGAAAGCTGCCTCTGGCCCCAGGGGCCAGGGCTGGGGCTGGGCTGTGTGCTTTGAAGTTTGGGACTTGTTAGCTAAACAAGTTTAGTTTGTTTTCCCCTTGGGGCAGCAATGGGGCACTCTCAGTTGTTTCCCTCCCCAGCAGCCGCCAGACCTTCTGCCTCCCATCATCTGGGAAAATGCTTATTTGCCTCTGCTTTGCTGGGACAGGCTGGGGAGCCGGGCTGGGGGGGGGGTCTGCCCTTCCCAGGGCTGCCCTGGGGCTCCATGGGGGCTTTCCGAGGGGCAGTGGGGAGGGACACCCGTGGCAGAGGTGCTGGGGGTCCCGGTGGGCTTTCCAGACTCACCCAGGAGCAGGAGAAAATGCATCGGAAAGAAGTGAAGGGAAGGGGTCCCTCTGCTCCCGGGGCGAGCGCTGCACGCAGGGCAGGCAGCGTTCCTCCTGGGATCCCACCCATAAAGAGAAAAACTCTCCCTGCTCTGAAACCACACAAATCAGATTTTTATAACTGATTTGGGAAAAAATCTTCCCATGTGGCTCCTGAGCTGCCTACCAGCATGGACAGTTTGGGTATGGAGAGCTGAGGGGGCAGCTGCTTTTCTAAAACAGCCCCCTGGGATGCTCATGGGCTTGTGGTGGCAGTGCCTGGGCAGGGGAGCGGGCTCTGGTCGGAGCAAGGGGGACGTGGGAGCTCTTGGAACAAGGAACCATTTGGAAATCACTGGGGCAGGACAAAGCTGCCATTCACGGATGCTCCCAGGGACCGGTGCTCACTCCGACCGCGGGGTTTGCTTCCAAGGCGAAGCCGGGGCTCTCCAAGTCCTGTGAACAAACCAGTAACACCTCTCCTCCTTACACATTTCACTCTAAAATAAATACCCCTGGAAGGGCGGCGGAGTCGCAGCCGTGCCAGCGCCAGCCGCCCGGCTGCTTCTCATTTCCAGGAACATCAGGGGTTCCATCTCCGGCACCGGAGTCTCTTCCCCCTAGACGCCCCGTTAGGAGAACAGAGATTTCTTTGCAAAGTTGCTCCTTGTGAAAACCTCGGAGCTGGGGCCGGGCTGCTCGGGGAGCTCCGCTGCCACCGGCTCAATGGGGCTTTGTGCGGTGCTGCGGGCAGCGAGCCAGCCCGGCGCGGGTGGCAGGGCTCTCGCCGAGGGGCTCGGGGTCCCCATTTCACACCGGGGCTTCAGGGCTACCTAAATCCTGCCGGTACCCTTAGAAATCCCAGTGCTGGGCTTGCACCCCAAGCTGGGAGGTGCCTTCACAAGTGCTGCCGTCACCCCATCGAGACCCCAGACCCTGCTCTGTCGGGGCAGGAGCCCAGGGCAGGAGGGTGGGAGGGGGCAGAGATGGGGTAGAAACTGGACAGGGGATGGCGAGCTGGTTGTGCCAGTGTGGGGACAGAATTCCTGGCTTTCTCCATCTGTGCCCTTGCTGGGGGGCACAAGCCAGGCAGCAGAGGGCTCGTGGGGAGGGGCAGAGCTCTGATGCCCTGGGGTGCTCGCTCCATCCGAGCTCTCCGGCGATGGGTCCCCAGCAAATGCTGTCGGTGGGTGCTGCACCCTAGGCTCCTTCTGACCCCCAGCATCTCCTGAGGTCTGTCTGCTCCTTCCTGACATGAGTCCCATCCCTTTTTCCCCTTAGCGAGGGCCACCAGGAGAGCCCGGCCCGCGAGGACCCCCCGGTCCCCCAGGAGTGCCGGGAGCGGATGGCATCGATGTGAGTACAGCCGGGAACCTGTGCAGGCTGGAGGGAGGGAGGGAAGGAGGGAGGGAGGGAGCCTGCAGCACAAAGAGGGACATTGTGTTGGGGCAGAGGCTCGGCGGAGGGCAGGGGATGCTGGTGCCGTGCAGTTCCCGCACTGCTCTGCTCCCAGGCTGGGGTGGATGGGTCCCCGTAGAGCATCCCTGGCTTTGCCAGTGGCCCAGGGCAGTGGTGATGGCATGGGGGAGCACAGCCATCCACCTCCCCAGGACAGCAGCCCGTGGCCTGCTGAGCACCTCAGGAAACGAGGCCTGAAATGCTTTTTGGGGAGCAGGGAGGTTTGGGGACAGGGTGCTTGGGGCACCCCTGGCCGGGCAGCGGAGGATGCTCGGAGGGGTCGGGTGCAAGGATCAGCCCGGAGATGCCCGGTGAGGAGGGGGAGCGGGGTGGGGGTGGCAGGGTGCAGGACACCCAGCTTGGGTGCCCGCAGAGCAGCAGTGTGGCCGAGGGCTGTGGTGGGCGGCCGTGGCTCCGGACCCTCCCCAGGTCTGTGGGGAGGGAGCCTGAACAGAGGGGAGATCTGTGGGCCAGCAGAAAGCACCCTTTCTCCGAGACATGCCCCAGGGTGTTATTTTAGTGCTATTTATACCCGGAACAGCCACAGCCCTCCCGCAGCCCCAGCACAGCCCTCCCTTCTCAGTGCCAGCTGCATCCTGACCTGCATCCCCCCCAGATCCAGCATCTCGCTCCAGCTTGGGGAGGTGGATGAGAGACACAGGTCCTGAGCCCCCTGCGCTGCCAGGTCTGGCTCCCGGGGGTGGCAGACCCCTTTTTACAACCTTCTTCCCTTTCCCCAGGGTGACAAAGGCTCTGCTGGAGCCCCCGGGTCCCCGGTGAGTACCCACGCCTGCCCGCAGCCCACCGATGGTCTCGCCCTTTCTGGGGGAGCTCCTTTCAACCTGCCCCCACATCTCTTATCTTTTAAAGGGTGCCAAGGGTGAGCCTGGAGCCCCTGGTCCAGATGGGCCCCCAGGGAAGCCGGGCATCGATGTGAGTACCAACCCCCTGTCCCCCTGTGGTATCCCCAGCTGCAGCCCCCGGGTCACAGCAGGGTCTCAGCAAACTCCCCTCACCCCGGCACGGGGATCCTTTTCTGTCCCACATAAGAAGGTGCCAAAATCCCTTCGTGCAGGAGCTGAAAGCACCTTTTGAATCCCGGCAGGAAGGGCAGGCAGAGCTCAGGCAGGGAGGGCTGGTGCCACCCCCTCCCACCACCCTGGCTCCCAAAGCACATCCCGCTGCCACCAGCGCAGGGTGAGCGCTGTGCTGGGAAAGCCATGGCACTGCCACCCCGAACAGCCTTTTCCTTGTGCTTTGCTGCAGCTGCTGTCCTGAGCCCTGCTCAGCTCTCCTTTCCTCCAGAATAAATCTGGAGCAAACTCGACTCCCCTGGAGCCACCCACATAGGTGGCATGGGTGACTCCTTGCCCTGCCTCAACGCCAGCTCCTGGCCCCACGTCCCCTGGGCTGGGGTGCGCAGGGGTGCGTGATGGGTGCCCGGGGAGGTTTGGGTTGGGTGCCTGTCCCCCGCCCCAGCGCAGCACCACGCTGGTGAGCACCTGCGAGCGTCAGCCATTCGCTCGCCCATCAGAAGGAAACCTGAACTACAGGGTCCTCTTTTGTGTCTTTGGGCAGCACTCCATAAATCTCCGGGGTTTTAGTTGTTCTTCAATAATAAATGGATAGAATAACTGTCATTACAGCGTGTGTTAGTCATCCAGCCCAATCTGCCTGCAAAAGAGTTTGGCTCCTTTGAATACGGATGCGGAGCAGAGCTGGGCTGAGCGAGGGGGTCTCCACCCACGCCGTCCCCCGTGCCTGGCAGCGTGCAGGAACCAGCCCGTGGGTGAAGCTCACGCCGTCAGCTGCTGGGATCCAAACCTGGCACAGGCACAGCCCTCGCCTGCACTGGAGTGGGGGACAGGGGAGCCAAGGGGTGACCTGGAGTTAGTATAACTGGGATGATGGATGGGCTGAACTCCCTGCGTGCCTCTACCGGGGCTGTGAGATTCGTGCTGGATGTACCCGGTGGTGCCAGGGTCCCTGCCGAGCCCCAGCGCAGGGTCTCGGAGCTGGGCAGCTCGCAGGGGTGTGGAGCATCGTGAGGCTGTCTGTGCCAGCGGGGCCGGGGTCTCTGCACAGCAGTGACAAGCACAAATTCCCCACTGATAACCCTCAGCCCCTCGTGATGGAAAGACCCCCCCCAGCAAAAACCTCTGGCTGGAGAACAGAAGCGCTGGCAATAACCTCCCACGTCTCTCCTCTTGCAGGGCCTGACGGGAGCGAAGGGGGAGCCAGGGCCCATCGGGGGGCCAGGACTTAAAGTGAGTGAGGGGCTGCTCCGGTGCAGCTGATCCGGGCTCCCACCTTCCCCTCCTGGAGCCAGCGGGGCCCGGCCAGGCTGGGACCAGCCCCGTCACTGCGGAGGGGATGCACGGATGCAGGAGTTGGGTGATGGAGTGTTTGACAACGAGGGGGCACTGAGGCTGGGGCCATGGGAGGAGGAATTTTAGCAGTTCCCACAGTTGCGGAGCAGAGCTTGGTGGGGCCAGACCCTCCTGCTTTGGCTCCTGACCCTCCTCTTCTGTCCTGGCAGGGCCAGCCTGGACTCCCAGGGCCACCGGGGCTCCCGGTGAGTATCTGCCTCTCTGCCTCTCCCATGGGTGCTGGTGATGCACCCACTCCCAGAGCACCCATGGGTGGGGTGGGGTGGGAGCAGGGCGGGGATGCAGCCCCAGCCCCCCCCAGCAGCATCCGTGGTGGTGGCACAGGCGTTGCCGTGCTCAGGGCAGGGATGCTGGTGGTTTTGGGGGAGTTGGTGAATTTGGACCAACTGTGTCTTTCTTCTTGTTGCAGGGTCCTTCACTGCCAGGACCACCCGTAAGTGCCATGTTTGTGGGGCTGGGGTGGGCGGCCAGGGCCCCTGCTCAGGGTTGTGCTGGAAGAGCTCAAATCTCAGCACCCCCAAAGCAGGGGGGGGTCTCGGAGCTTGGTCTCTTTCACTCGGTGAATGTCTCTCTTCTCCTTAAGGGGCTTCCAGGCCAGGTTGGGCTTCCCGGAGAGATTGGAGCGCTGGGACCCAAGGTGAGGGGTCAGGAAGGGGCGCGGGAAAACCTCCCCTCCTTACACTGGCATCTGCTCCTCTGCGCTTTGGGGCTCCTGGGGTAAACTGGGATGATCTTGCAGCATAGGAGAGTGGGGTCCTGTGGTGGGGACGGAGAAGTGATGGACTCTGCCTACAGCCAGGTCCCTGGTGCCATCCATCCCCTCCCAGCTCATGGCCAGGGGGTGCCCGAGTTCCTGCTGTGGCAGTATCTGGTGCTTTGCCACCCCTCTCCACCCCAGCTCCAGCAGTACCTGCTGCCTCTCCAGCCCTAAATCTCCTTTCCTGGGGTTATTCTTTCCTAGGGCGACCCTGGACCTGATGGCCCGCGGGGTCCCCCAGGCCCTCCAGGGAAACCCGTGAGTATCTCCCCAATCATCAGCATTTTCTGCAGGAGGGGAGAAGTCCTCTGGCCCCTCAGCCTGGGTTTGGGGCCGGGGCTCGGGCTCCAGCACACATCTCCTGCCCCATGCCTTGCTCTCGGGTGTAACATTCACCCCTCCCGTAAAACAGTGCTGGTATTGCACTGCGGATGCTGATGGTCTCCTTCCCTCCAGGGCCCCCCCGGACACATCCAAGGAGTGGAAGGCAGCGCTGATTTCTTGGTGAGAGCTGCCATTCCCTTGTCCCTTCAGCAGCCTTTGCAGGGCAACGGCTGCTGGGAGAGCATGGGTGACCTGGCCCTGAATGCCAGTTTGGTAACGGGGGGCAGAGGGCGCAGGGAGGTGCAGGGTCCCCCTGCCAAAACATGCTGCAAGTGGTGGGTGCCCTGCGTCCTCGCACAGCGCTGTGGGAGCCCCAACCTTCCCAGCATGGCTTCTCCACAGCCTCTGGGTCCTTTCCCAACTCAACCTGCATTTCTTCTTCCCCACCAGTGCCCAACGAGCTGCCCGCCGGGTCCCAAGGGCCCCCAGGGACTGCAGGGACTGAAGGTGAGGGAGCCCTGGGGCTGCCAGGGGATGAGCAGGAACCATCACCTCCAGTGTGCTGTGCCGGAGCGGAGGAGCCTTCCCCGGGCTGGAGGCACAGGGAGCTCGGGACTTGCTCTGCTGCCCTGGGAGCGTGAGGACACACATGCACAGAGAGCCCTGGGGGAAAGGTGCTATGGGAGAGGTCCCCTGTGGCTCCCCGGCTCCTGCCAGCCCCTTCCGGGGGGGGCAGACCCTGTGCCAAAGCCCCAGACCCAGCTGTGCTGCTGCCCATCCACCCGCCATGCAAAGCCTGAAGGGTTAAACCTGGTGGGCATCCCCATGGCACATCTTCAGGGCTGTGGGAGCTCAGCCCCACAAAGTCAGCAGTGGGATGCTGAACCCCACCATGTCGCCAGTGGGATGCTGAGCCCCACTATGTCACCAGTGGGCACCCCAGGGTGGGACATCGCAGGCAGGGTGGCTCAGGGTGATGCAGCTGGGAGGACGCTGCCTCGACCCAACTGCTCTGCCCAGAGGTGCTCACACTTTTCTTCACCCTTAGGGACACAGAGGCCGTCCGGGTGCCCTCGGGGAGCCTGGCAGGCAGGGCAGGCAGGTGAGTGACCTCTCCGCAGCTCCTGGCAGGAGCCAGGCGTGCGTGCCCCTGGGGCAGCTGGGGCAGGGGGCTTGGGGGAGAGAAAGGGGGAAGGAAGGAGAGAGGTGGGGGAGGGAGGAGGGAGATCCAGGGCTGGGAGATGGAGAGCGGACAGGTTGGTCTTCCCATGACAGTTCCGTGGTGGAGAACTTGTCCCCATCCCCTGCTGGGTCCCAGCTGAGGGGGTCTTGGGTCCCCAGGGCGGTTTGTATCCCCGCTCCACCCCAACACTCATCTCGTTCCTCTCCATCCCTCCCCAGGGCCCCAAGGGTGATGTTGGCGTCTCCGGAGAACAAGGTGTCCCAGGCCCTCCGGTAACGGATTTACTGCTCTTTGCTGCTCTGCCCCCGGGGTGCTCCAGGGGCCGCGGGTGCATGGTTTATGCTGGTGCCAGAACACCAGGGACCCACCACTGGGACCAGAGTGAAGCCTTCATCCCATCCATCCCCCTCCTCCCAGCCAGGGAGGCAAAGCCTCATCCCGACGGAGACCTCCGCGGTCAGCGCTGGCTCGGGCACCTCGGTCGTTAGTGCACGTTAACGTGATCGACCCACCGACCGGGCACAAACCTGTCATGTGTGCTGAGCCCCCCTTAGCCCACCTGAACACGGGTGCAGTGCCCGGCTCACCCTGGGGATGTGGGGATTAAGCTGTTGGAGCTTGCTGAGCACTTTGAAGATGAAAAGCAATTAACGGGCTGAGTGTTTCAGTCTGGGAAAGGGCAAATTCGCTTTGAAGCCAAGAGCTTTGGCAGGGGGAAGTGGCACCAGTGTGGGCCAGTTGCTGTTATTGAACCGACAGCTGGAAAGGCGCCTGGTGGGGGGCTGCAGGATTAGGAACGAGTGGTGGCACCGAAACACCTCGTGTTTGGCAAAACCAGCTGATTTCCAGCACCGGCTTTTGCTTTAATTGCAGCTTCCCCCTGGGCTGCTCCTGGGGCTGTTTCCAGCTAAACTGGCTGTTGTTTCCTTCCCCGCAGGGACCGCAGGGCCTGAGGGGTTATCCTGGGATGGCGGGACCCAAGGGTGAGACGGTAAGCGCCGGCGGGATGCAGGGGTGGCTGTGCCTGGCTCCGGGGTTGGGGGACCAGCTCCCCAGGGCTGAGCCGTGGTGATGCTTCCCGGGCTGGAGGCTGCTTCCCGGGATCGCCACCAACACGGCTCTTTGGCCGTCTCGGGCAGCTGGATGCTGCCTCTTGCCGGTGGGGTCGGACCTGGCTGGGGGTGAGGTGGGGATGGGAGGAACTGACCCCCCCGTGCTCCCTTTGCAGGGTCCTGCTGGTTACAAGGGGATGGTCGGGACCGTCGGAGCGGCTGGGCGGCCGGTGAGTGCCCCCTCCTCATGCTCGGGGGCTGTGGGGCAGGTGGGGGACCCCACGCTTTGCAGCTCAGCCCCAGCCTTTCTCCCCTCCAGGGCAGAGAAGGTCCCAAGGGACCACCTGGAGACCCTGGTGAGAAGGGAGATCTGGTAGGTAACCCACCCCGTTGGGGAGGGCAGCGCTGGGCCCTGTGCGATGCCAATGTCCCTTTTCCCCATCTTGGCCCCACTCCCTGGCACGGAAAGGGGCTCTGCCCGGGGTGCCCTTGATGGGCATCTCCTCCCTCTCCCATCCCCGTCCCCCGCACCAAGAGTGCAGCTGAAATGACACTTGTGCCCTCCTGCTCTAGGGCGGCCGTGGCATCAGGGGCCCCCAAGGAGACATCGGCCCCAAAGGGGAGAACGTAAGTACAGCTGGCAGCAGCCGTGCCCACACCTGGGGCTGAGCCCCTCGCGAGGAGACCCCCCCCGTCCTTCTCTGTCCTGTTCAGGGGCACCCTGCGTCCTTGCACCCCGGCTCAGTGCTGGGCTGAGGGTGCAGAAGCCACTGCCTGTGTGCTGCCTGCCTGGCTGCTCTGGCAGCCCCACTCCATGCAGGGCTGGAGCTTTCCTTTCCCCTTCCTGGCTTTTTTTCTCCCTCACCACGAGCCCTTCAGTCCCTCTTGGAGGCGTCAGACCGAGCGACTCTTCTCCATTTTGCAGGGTCTCCCGGGCATCGATGGCAAAGACGGCACCCCGGGTATCCCAGGCGTGAAGGTGAGCTGCTGCGGGCAGCGGGGAACGCACACACGGTGTTTCTCGTACCGGTGCTTGCTGGAGGTCACAGGGATGGCAAGTGGCATAAGGTCCTGGCCCTTGACGTGGCATCTCTTGACAAGTGGAGCGTGGCTGTCCCCATGGGGTCAAGGGCAATGTCACCCCTTGGCCAGGAGTCTCTTGTCCCACCCATGGACACCTCATTTCTATCCCTTTCTCTGTCACACGGTAACATCCTCGCTGTCCCTCGCAGGGCGGCGTGGGACAGGCCGGCCGCCCGGGAGTGCCAGGACACCGGGGACAAGCTGTGAGTATGGGAGCGTAGGAGCCCCCCACCTGGGCAGGTACCCTGTTACCCGTGGGGTGGTCCCCCCATCCCCAGGTGGTGCCAGGGTGCAGGGCGAGCACCCAGCAGGGATGCTGCCTCTGGGCATGGGGCACTGGGCAGGGTCACTGCTTCCAGTGCTGTGCACAGGGTTTGATCCCGGCTTTGTTTCCGCAGGGCTTGCCAGGCCAGCCGGGAAGCAAAGGTGGCCCAGGAGACAAGGTGGGTGTGGGGCAGCCGGGGCCGGAGCAATCCCCTGTGAGCACCCACCCTGTGGCCCTGCTCACCCACATGGTGCTGTGGCAGCCTCCATGCGCCATCCCTGAGCCCGCAGCCTTGTTGTGCCTATGCCATCCCTAAACCACCTCCATCTCCTGCTCGCAGGGTGAAGCGGGTGCTCGGGGCCATGCTGGTGTCACTGGTGCCCCAGGGCAGCTGGTAAGTACGAGATGTCACCATGTTCCTCCCGGGCACAGCCTTGGGAGTTGGTTGCTCTCTCTTGCTCTTTTGTTCCCTTTTGCTGTCAAACAGAAAGCAGAGTCGGGTGCTTCATCCCCCCCAACCCACCTCCTCCCTGTGCCCCCGCAGCATCTTCCTCACGTGGAAGCCCCGGGGGCCACTTCTCCAGCCCTGCATCCAGCACCTCCTTGGTGGTGGTGGCCAGCCCTTGGCATGGCCGTGGGGGACAAGGACAGGGCCACGCACCCCTCGGGGACGTAGGGCAGACGATGGGGGGTGATGTGAGAGAGAGGCAGCTGGTTTGGGTTTTTTTTTCCCCCTCTCTTAGGGTGAACCTGGACCTCGGGGTGAGCAGGGGCCACCGGGTGTCCCGGGGCTGAAGGTGAGTGCAGGGCACCGTGGGGTTCGTGGGGGTGCCAGGAGCTGCCCCTGACTCTGCTCTCTCCTCACTCTCCACAGGGTGACCGGGGCGAGCGTGGCCTCGTGGGCCCCCCGGGCGAGCAGGGCAAAGCGGTGAGTGGCACCCGCAGCCGGGTGGGAACCGGGTTCTGCCGCGGCATGGCGCGGGGATGCTCAGCCCCGGGCATTCGGGAGGGACAGGGGCAGTGGGGCAGGACTGGCACTGCCCGCACACACCTCTGGCTTCGGTCACAGTGGGGTCCATCCCTCGCCCTGTCCCGCTGCCCGGGGTGAGGGATTAGCCGATGGGGCAGGGATTAGCGGTCCTGGGGCCATGCTGAGTTTGCAGCCCCAGCCAGGAGAGGAATTTCTTCCCAGAACAGGGAAGCTGCCTGGCCCCTCTCAGAGGCTTTCCTGGAGTGGAAAAAATGGCCCAAAAGTGACCTTTTTGTCTTCCTGGAGGATGGGGCCCCATCCTTGGTGGAACCTCTCCCATCTGTGCGGCTGGAGGGGAGGCTCCTCCATCGTTTTCTGCCCTGTCCCCCCACGGAGGCTGGTTCAGGGCAGGTCGGGGTGCCGCGGGGCAGCCTGAGCTGCTGGAGGGGTCCAGGAGCTTCCTGGGCATTTTGTTGCCTTGGGAAAGATGCTCTGATGGGGTAGGAGGGTCTTCCCGTGGTCTTGTCTCACTCATTTTTCTCTTTTTCCCCCCATGTTACCTTGATCTCCAGGGGCCCAAGGGCGAGCAGGGTCCACCGGGCATCCCAGGACCCCAAGGCTTGCCGGGAGTCAAAGGAGACAAGGTGATGCTGCCGGCTGGGGGATGGGCTGCTCCGGGCTCTGGCGCAGGGGAGCTGTGCTGAGCCAGGCTGACCCCCCCTTCTCCTTTCTGCAGGGCGCCCCAGGAAAAACCGGCCCCAAAGGCAGCACTGTGAGTACATCACTGCCCGGGCTGGGGGATCCAGTGGGGAATTGATGACAATCATGTTTAACAGGGCTGGCACCCACCGTGGCCGGGGGGCTGACACCCACTGGCACCCGGCATTTTCTCCACCAATGCCCCCGGCATCCCAGTCAAGCACAGCACTTGGAAAGGGGGTTAAAGTGGCTGTGGAGGAGGTGGGTGCTGGTGGTGAACGTTCATGTTTCTTGTCTCCTTTCCTCTAGGGAGACCCGGGCGTTCATGGCCTTGCGGGGCTGAAGGGAGAGAAGGTGGGTCCCACAGACGGTTCCTGGGGTGGGATGGGACAGGGGCTGGACACGTGTCCCTGCCCACGTGCTGTGGCTGTGCTCGGGTCTCTTGGCCAGCACGGCCCTGGGTACCGCAGCATCGCACACAATGTGCTCCAGGGGGGTATGTGTGCCTCCTCCTGGCTGCATCTCTAAATCTGTGCTGTGTCCCCATTGCCTTTCTCGTGTCCTCTGTCCCCAGGGTGAATCGGGTGAGCCTGGGCCAAAGGGACAGGTGAGTGCCTGGGGGGTTGGGACAAGGGACTCCCTGCACCTTCATGCTAGGTGGTTCCATGGGACCCTCAGCCCGAGGCGATCCTCTGACAAAGGCAGTGGTGGTCCACGGAGCTGCTGTGTGCTGTACACTGGTGGCCTGGGAAAGTATTTTCTCTGGCCATGGGCTTCAGTGACCATGTTCAGCCCTGGATCCAGGTTCAGATCCCATTTGGGGTTCAGATCCTGGCTGTCCTCGAGGTCTCAGGACGCAGCCCCTGTGCTCAGGACAGGGCTGAGCTCCCCACTCCTGACACTGCTCTCCATCCCCGCTGCAGCAAGGCACCCAGGGCGAGCTCGGCTTCCCCGGCCCCTCGGGTGACGCGGGTGCACCCGGCGTGCGAGGCTACCCAGGTCCCCCTGGCCCGCGAGGACTCGTCGGCGAGCGTGGTGTGCCGGGGATGCCCGGCCAGCGCGGCGCAGCGGTGAGTACCCCCAGCTCCCCACATCCCCTCCTCACCTTGGGAGCTGCTGCTGCTCCCCCACGGAGAGCTGAGCTGGGATCCCACCTTTCTAGAAAAGAGGAATTCTTTATTTCTCCCCATGTATGGCACCAGTAGCAGGCTTAGCTCCGACAGGTGCCTTTGCAGCCTGTATGGGGGACAGGATTTTTCCATATAAGCCTGGTTTTATACTTGGAAAATGGGGCTGTGGCAAGTTACCGCAGCGCACAGGTTGCAGCGTGGCTGGGTATGGCATGAGCTGAGCCTGGAGCCCTTGTACCAGGACCCAACGGAGAAGGGTTGGGAAGGTGGCATCAGGTGCAGGGAGGTGCTCTGGAGTGGGATGTGGGGATGGAATGGGTGCTCTGGGTACAGATGGGGATGGAAGGAATGATGTCCCTTTACGGCATGTCCCTCTTCTCGCTGCTGGCAGGGCCGGGACGCTGGGGACCAGCACATCATTGATGTGGTCCTGAAGATGCTGCAAGGTGAGGGGGTGAGCGGGGCACTGCCAGCTGCATGGCTGCTGCGCATCCAATCCCACACCGGCCTCTCTCTGCCCTACAGAGCAGCTGGCAGAGGTGGCAGTCAGCGCCAAGAGAGCTGCCCTGGGTGGGGTCGGTGCCATGGGACCCCCAGGACCCCCTGGTCCCCCAGGGCCACCCGGTGAGCAGGGCCCACACGGACCCATGGGACCTCGAGGCGTCCCCGGCATCCTGGGTGCTGCCGGGCAGATTGGCAACATAGGACCTAAAGGTAGGTGGTGGGTGGCGATACCCACGCTGTGCCGGGCACAAATCCTCCTGCCACACCTGTCCCCCACCCAGGTCCTTGAGCAGGGGCAGCCCCCTCCCCTCTCTGTAGGGTCCATGTTTCCTGCTGCAGCTCCAGCAACTCCTTCCTTCCCCATTTCTTTCCCCACAGGGAAGCGAGGCGAGAAGGGTGAGCGGGGAGAAGCTGGCCGCGGCCACCCGGGCATGCCAGGTCCCCCAGGGATCCCAGGTAAGCTCTTCTCCCCCTGGCGCAGACAAGGCAGGCAGCAGCAGGTCCCCGCAGACCCCGTGCCGGTGTGATGATGCACCCAGCAGAGGCTTGGGATCTTCTGGCCCATCCCTGCAAACCCAAATCTCCAACTTGTAGCACCCTTTGCTGCCTCGGCTCTGCCAGCCGCTTTCCTGGCCCCTCGCTGTGGCTCACTTGCCGCACGACTATGCCAACGCATCCCCATCCTCACCAGCAGCGTTCCCCATACCCCATCCCCGGCTCTGCTCCAGCAAAGGCTGGGCTCAGCACCCTCAAACGCAGCACACACGCTCCCGCTGACGGCCGCGCTCCCGTTGCAGGTCTCCCTGGCATCCCTGGCCACGCGCTCGATGGCAAAGCCGGGGAGCGGGGCCTGCCTGGCACCCCGGGAGAGGCTGGCCGGCCGGGCTTGCCGGGTCCTGCCGGCTTGCCGGGGTTCTGTGAGCCGGCCGCCTGCCTGGGAGCCTCAGCGTACGCCGCCGCGCGCCTGACGGAGCCGGGGGCTGTCAAGGGACCTGTCTACTGAAGTGGCACCGGCACCTATGGCAGTACCAGCTGGCAAATCCACGCCAGGGCTGGCAGCAAAGAGACCAGAAAACTGCAAATCCATAGGGAGTGACCCCTGCCCGTCCCGGCTGCGGGAGGGCACTGGGCTCAGGGCAGCTGCCAGAGGGGAAACAGCCTCGGGAATTTAATTTGGTGTAGGTATCCCCCCCTTCCCACAGCCCAGGGGATGGTGAAGAATAAAGAGAGGTCACCCCAAGCCCTGGCCTCGTTACTGGGGTTCGTTACCTGCCCCTTCTGCCCATCCTCTGCTCCCTGTGCCCCTTCCCAAAGAAATAAATTGTCTTTTATACAAACCCTCTTACTCTGTTACGTCCTGCTTGGTGCTGAATTGGCTCACTGCCGTTTTCCTTTTAGTCCTTTTTTTTCTTTTTAAACCAAAAAGAAAGAAATTGTGGTTTGATTATTTAAGAAACTCACCAGATCCAGCCTTGTTCGCTACTGGGCACTCACAGAGCTGTAAATCTTTGTAAAATAGGATTATTTTATAACTATGAACAGAAAAACCACCAACTTTTTTTTTTTTTAAATGGACAATAAAACCAGATGGATTGTTAATGAATGGAAATGACGTGTTGATTTCTTTGAATCAAACCAAGACTATACTGGTGGGGGAGTTATTTGAGGGCTGAAGTTAGTTTTTCTGTTGTTTCAAGGCTTTTTAGTGAATATCTCAATTACTCATCCCCATCCTTGGGGACAATTTCACCCTCCCAGTAAGCTGCTTAAGCAAAAGCTCCTTTTTTCCCCTCTTGCATCACTACAAACGAGCAGAGGAATTTGCTACCCCCAAGCCACCCCATGCCAGTGACTGAGCAAATCTGCCAGAAACACATCGGGCACCTTCAAATCTGACCGAGTCCACTTGAGTCCCCTCTCAATCAGGTGGGCCAGAAAACTATTAGCAGCATTGCAAAGGGTATTGATCTCTCCATAGTTAAAAGGCAGCCCGTGGCTCTAACCAGATCCACAAGTGTCTTCCTCATTATTGCCATCGACAGCAGAAAGGATTACAGCTGTGTGGCGGGAGCAATGGGGCTTTGCTCTGCGAGATAAATAAAAATCAATTTTTGTTTATTAGCAAAGCATGTTCGCCTTGGCAGGGTAACAAATCCCGGGGAGGGATGGTGGGAAAGGCCAGCTGGATCTCTCCTTCGGCACAGAGCATCGCTGCCACCGTCCCGGGCACCGCGAGCTAACCACAGCTGAAACTGGGCTGTGGTGGGCTCAACCCCCACCAGAGATGTTCCAGCTGGAGGGGGATGACCCTGGCAAGGACCCACTCCAAGCACGGGCAGAGCCAGCACCCTGTGCTCTTCCCTCCCCATACACACCTCGCTGCGTAGCAGAGCCTTTTCCCATACGGATCCTTATCCAGCCCCATGTCCCCAGACTCTTCAGGAGTGTTTCCCTACTCATTCTCCATTTAAATTACCTTCTCCGTGCCCTTTGCAAGCTGCAGCCCTGTCACTTGACATGCAATCAGCCAACTTTAAGGGGACTGTCTTTTATTAAAAAAAAAAAAGATTGGAAGTGAATTGCAAATGTTGTATTTGCAAGTTGGAATTTAATCAAGGAATTAAGAAGGCTGCATATTAATTAGGGGCCAGACTCCGGTTGTTTCCAATGAGTGGCAAAACATGCTCCGAATCTGCCTCTTCATCAGAGCCCTCATAAATATTCATCCAGTAAATAGCAGACTGGATACCATTACAGAGACAAGAGAGATTGAAACCCAAGTATCTGTGGAAATGAAACAGCTGGAAAACATCCAGCCTCTGCCCAAATAATAACAAACCATCGCTGGGAGAGGTGAAGGAAGAGCCTTGTTGAGTACTTGTCTCCATTTCGGGACAAACGGGGAGATTCATTCTAATTCTTTTCGGGCAGGAATTCAGGTTATCAACCCCCCTTCGGGGACAGCCCGAGGCTGGGCTCGCCCCGGGCTCCAGCTGTGCAGCACATCTGGGGCCACAGCCCAGCTGCGCAGCCCAAATAATCCCTTTTTTCCTTCCCCACCAGAGGGAGCTCCCTGCCCGCTGAATCCCACCATCCCAGCGAGCCCAACTCCTGCTCTTCCCACTAAACCCAGCTTTATCCCTGGCAGGGGCTCGCTGCAGGGCCAGGCACAGGGTTGCACCTTGCAAGGGCTGCGCTGTCCCCTTCGCTTTGGCGAGGAGGAAAGGGTGAACCCCCCTTGCTTGGCCCCTTCCCACCTCTGGATGAAGCTGGAACACACTGGGCAAAGGGAACTGGGGGTGTGGAGGTTTTGCTGCAGGTGTGTGGGTATGAGGAGGGCCCAAGGGGTGAGAGCTGAGCTGCAGTCCTGGGCAGGGGGCACCACTTCCTAGAGAGGGACAGAGTGCTGCTGGGGCAGGGAAGATGCCCCCGTGTCCGCAGAGGGTCCTGGGCTGCCCAGGAGGGTCCAGAGTCCTGTGCAAGAAGCCCAGGGGCTCCTCAGTCCTGCAGCCCAGCATGCACATCCCCAGGCAGGGCTGGGCTGGAGCAGGAGCTCCAGCACACAGTCAGGGATGCTGCTCTTGCCAACCCCAGTGCTGCTCAGAGCCACACACGCCCTCCCAAAAGGTGCTGCCTGCAGTGAAGGCTGGGCTCTCCCTTAGCAAGGGGCAGCTTTGACCTTCAGCCATGCTCCAGCCACAGCTGCATCCTGAGAGGTGCTGCAGGGCAGGTGCAGCTCCAGCCAGGTTCCTTGCAGCCTCACAAGTCAGAGATTGGCAAGGCCAGTGCCTGGGAAAATTAAGTCATGACTTATTTTCAAAGCAAAAATACGTGGAATCTTTTAAAATGATTTCAAGGGGTTTAAGAACCTGCTTCCCAAGCTTGTCTGTGCAGTTACAAAGGCTCCAGAAGCATGAAGGTGTGGAGTGAAGCTTCATCACACAGCTTTCACTTGATGTGAAAGGCAAAAGGGAAGCAACGAAGGAAATCCAGGCAGGTCCCTTCAAGGTGGCACCAGTTGCCCCACTGGGCCTGCCAAGCCCTCCCGCAAGAGCCACACCTTTCCTTCCCTTCTTCTTTGAAAGCCTTGGGGGAAAAAAAAAAAAAAGGAATTCTGATTTCTGTAGCCTGGAGTAATTAGGAGGCCTCCAATTAGTGCCACTCCAGGCTGATGACGCCAGTGGTGCTGGCTGCAGTTTGTGTTGGGACGAGCACCACTTGTTCCACTCTGGGGCCACGTGCACCGCTGCGGCAGCTGAATGTGCTGTTAGTGCCCAGGTCCGGCCCAGGAGGCAGCAGAACGGTCCCCTTCCATGCCAGGGACTGTCCAGGAAAAGAGAAACCCACCTGCTCTGCTCAGGGCAGCTGGAGAATGTTGGCAGCAGCCGGGAGAGGGGACATCCGGCACAGGGAGCGGGATCCACCAGCTCATGGAGCACCCTGTTCCCAAAGGGCTGTTCACACCCCGAGCATCCCCAGCAGAGCACTGCCAAGAGGTGGCATTGCCTCCTGCATGGTCATCCATGGTCACCTACCAGCACCATCCCTGCATCCCACCCTGGTGACATTTGTGGCACCATGGGGCCCACCGCATATGCCCGTGGTGAGGGGCAGCGCCATCACATGAATAATTCAGGGCAATGAGATAAAAGTTTCCTTGAGCAAGCTATTGCATTGATTAGACCAAATTGCCTCCCTCACCCTCGAGGAGGTAAAAAATGAGCTAATCACCGTTTGTTCTCTCTTGATAGATGATTAACCACAAATTAGAATATTAAACAGAGGACTTTGGGTACGTAAATTAACAGCTGAGAACCAAGTTAATTATAGGAGGAGCCATAAAACTGCTTATTTTTATTCTTGGATTATTGTTTGATGGTTTTGCCTCTTAAAAAGAGGGAGTTATTTTTAAAATTACTTGTGCTGCTGCTTGTGGCCAGAAGTGCCGGATGTTCCTGCACCAGTCGGGATGCTCAGCACAAAGGAATCTGGTGCCCCATCAGCAACATCCATGGGAAGTGAATCTCCCCTCTACTGCAGAGAGCAGTGCCCTGAGCCAGGACAGGCAGCAGGAGGATCTGATCCTGCTTCTCCAAGGAGAAGGTCAAATTTGTATACTGGCTTTACCCAAAAAAAGCACCAAGACTCTTCCAGATCCAGGACACAGCAATAAGGTGTCTCAGGGAATTAACTTTGTTAATAGACCATTCATTTAAATGTAAATGGTGAGCCTGGCTGGTATAATGAGGCTGGGAAATCTTATTAGAGACCAAATTAAAGGTTTGTGCATGTGGGAGTGGGCCTGAATGTGAGATAGGGGCTTCCGGGGGGGGGGGAAATGTGCGGTGGACACAGGTTTGTACCCAGCAGAAGGAGAACACGCTCAGCTGGGGAGCACAGGAGGGAAGGGTGGATTTGGGGATAGATGGATGCGGGAGGCAGGACATGAGGGCTTAGTCCCTTAAGCAACCTGCTCTAGTGGAAGGTGTCCCTGCCCATGGCAGGGGGGTTGGAACTAGATGACCTTTAAGGTCCCTTCCAACTCAAACTATTCTGGGATTCCTTACTGCTGCCTTCACTTGGTGCCTGTCCCATAGTCGATGCCTGCAGCAGTCCCCAAGCAGATGGGGAAGGAAGGGGCTGCAGGGGTTTGTGCCACTGACCCCTTTGGGACACAGCAGCACCCTGCACATAACCAGGGACCAGCCCGCGGGTGCTCTCAGGCAGCAGCAGGGTCAGGCCATCTGCTCTGGGAAGGGGTACACGTCCCCAGAGCCCTCACTGGGGGTTTTGGGGTTGGCAATAGCCCCGAGCCAGATGCTGCCGCCACGAGCTCCTCGCAAGCAGCCCCATTCCTCTCCGATTGCCATGAGTGGTGCCAAGCACAGCGGTGGCAGCGGGCCACCGGCACGGCGAGTGCTCCCCGGGGCACACGCTCCTCCTTTGGGGGGGTCCTGCCACACCATTCCCGCACCCAGCAAAGGGGGAAGGAGCGTGCTGACAAAAGGCTGATTTAATTACAAGAATTGTTCTGATTACAGCCTGCAAACACTGTTATCTTGTAATTATTGCCAAGAACATGCCATTAGTACATGATTAAACACAACGTCTTGTGGGCTGCTAGCTGATTGTCTGATGCCTTATGAACTTAATTACTCCATGCTGATAAAAAGCAACTGGAAGGATGGAGCGGGGCCATGGCTCTGGAGGGTGCTGGGTCTGGGGCTCTGCTGGCGCACCCCAGGATGAAGGGGCCATCAGCTCCCTCCCCAGACACTTGGCCCATGTCCACAGGTGTACTCACAATCCCAGCCCCTAAACAGCCACTGCAATCCTCAGCTGAGACACACACAGGGTCAGCATTAGTCCCTTGGTCCATTTCTTGATCTATTAAATACCACCTGTCCTGTTTTTAAACTCACCCTCTTGAAGCAGCCAACAAACATAGGGCACCCACTTTCTGCCCGGGTCTCCTAAGGCTCAAGAGTTTCCATTCAGCAGATAAATCCAAGAATTTGTACGGTACATGCTGATGGGAAGGTGGCACTGGGCGTACCCGGACACGCACGGAGCCTGGGAGTTGCAGAGCAGCCCAAGCCACTGGCTGCGTGTGCAGCCAGGGTGGGTGGATGGATGTGGAATGCTAATCTTCACCCAAACATCACTGCCCCAGGACCCTGGGCTCTGGGTGCCAGCAGGCAAAGCAAGAGGAGATCCCAGGTGATGGTCCTGCCCGCCGCCCTTGGCTCTGCTCTCCCTGGGAGCCCTCAGGATGAGCCCAGCAGTGCCAGCCCTGGCCAGTTTGGGCTCCTTCCAGGAAAAATCACGTAGCCGCCTGCCTCAGGGACCCTTCAGCACCTCTCACATGCTGTCACCCTGCCCTGGTGACAAGGACACACAAACTAATCCTGACATCTCATTAACAGGATTAATTCTCAACTTCATTCTCCTCTCGGCTGAGCAATTGGCCCTTCCCTTTGCCATCACACCAAGCCCCACTCCCCAGCCAGAGGTGCCCAGGCTGCAGCCGAGCAAACAGCACAAACCAGGAAAACACACTTCTCTCCTGCTTTCCCTCTCCCTCCTGCCCTGGCACCCAGCACTCAGGTGGCCTCTGGACAGTTACCCACATCCCCCACGCTGTGTTACCTGTTCACACAGGAGTCTCCATGGGAACTGCATCCCCTCAGCAGCCTGGACATCCCAGTCTCAGACTTTCCCAGCACCAAACTCATGCAACATTTAAATAAAGATGCTGTGGGTCCACAGTGCAGGCTCTGCCAGCCACAGCACAGACTCACAGCCTCCTAAAGGGCTAAGGCTACCTGGGCACGTGCATTTATAGCCAAGCAGGGCATGCAGGTGGGGTGGGGAGGCTGCAGGAGCAGGTGCTGCAGGGAAACCCATCAGCCCTGGTGATTGCTTGCAGGCTGATCTTCTGCGGGACATTTGCATGCTTGCTTTCTAACGGGGAGGGTGTCCTCCTGGGAAAGGGAAAGTCAAGGAGAAAACCCAAAATCCCTCTTATCTGGAGGACATTTTCTCCATGTTTCCCCATCCTCTGCCTGCAGCATCAGAGTTATATGGATGTACCGTTCTCCGCACGTTGCGTGGCGTGAGAAAAGCTCCACGTGCGAGTGACAAATCGGCCCCGTGAAAGGCGAAGGAAAAGGGGGAAACACATTGGAAATGGGTCTATTAGCCCAGCCCGAGCTTAATAAAGGATCTATGAATAAAATATGAAAAGCACGAATTTACAATGGCTCATAAACATTTAATCCCCTTATGCAGAACATACATATTTTTATACCCAGCCGTACGGGCTGCGGAGCCCTCTATTTACGGCGGCTCTGGGAGCGCAGCCTGCTGCCGGGCGAACGCGGATCGCTGGCTACGGTTCGTGCAGCCCCTTCCTGTGCTTGTCCTCCCACGGAGCATCCATGCGTGGGTGGGGATGGCTGCTCGTCCCCATCCCCCTCGCCAGCTCCACTGTGATGCTGCTGGGACAGCACTTGCCTGGCATTGGGAAAAATCCACGGAGATACGGCTGCGATGCTGCTCTCACCTCGCTGCGATGGGGAAAACTGTGTCTGTACAGCTCTGCGTTGCCCAGGGCGCGGAGTGGGGGCTCGTCCTGCCACCCTCCCACCTGCGGGGCAGAAGGGCAGAGCCCCCGCATCGGGGCTGCGGGGCTGCAGAGCCAGGGGGGTGATGCTGGGGCCGGTGCCGCTCCCTTCACCGGCTCCTGCTGGGTTTATTCCAGTGTAACTTAGGGCAGAACCTACATTCCTGGACTCAGAAGTACCATAAAGGTGATAAATGGAGAAAAGCAGAGGAAAAAGTGAATTGGCCCCAGCTGAGCCGGGGTGCCAGCTGGCAGGGGATGGGGGAGCCCCGGGGCGGTGCGGGCTGACCCTGGCTCCGGCTCTGGCTCCGGAGCATGGTTTGCATTTCTCTTAAAAGATGATTTCCATTGCAAAACCTTTGCTCCCGTCAGAAGGCAGCCTGGTGTCAGATCCATTTTTACGTCCTGCTGAAAATGCCTTTTCTGTGCCTGCTCCTTGCCGTCCTCTCTCTTCTGCCCTTTGTTTCCTGTCTTGCAAGAAAAGGAGAGAAAAATCCCCGGCAGATTTGCTGTTTATAGAGTCGTGTTCAACACGAGCGAATCAATACAACAAACTGTACAATGTGATTCTGGGCCTTGAATAAACGAGGTCGCAGGCAATTTAGCCAGGTGCCTGTCATGTTCAGGTACCCTCCGGATGGCAGCCTGAAGCGAAACCAAAATATCTCTGTGCAGGAGTTAATTACAGCTCTAAATTTCTCATTTCTTGTCACCATCAGCGCTGTGTTGTGTGCATCGGGTCGCAGGCAGTTGCAGTGGGGCTGGAGGAGATATCCCGCAGCTTGGGTTGGCAGGTGGTGGATTTTGGGGAGAGGTGGGGGGGCACAGCGGTGTGGGCAGGGGGAAGAGGACAAGGCTGAGCCTGGCTGGGCTCAGGACATGCTTCCTGGGGAGCAATGCTGCCCGGCCAGGAGCAAGCAGAGTCCTGGGCTGGGTGCTGCTGCTGAGCTGCTTTATCTTCTGTGCCTGGATCTCTCGGTGTGGCAGTGAGCGAGGACTCTCCGTGCTCCTTGAGCACTTTGGGACCTGGAGTGATGGAAGCTGGGGTGGGATTCGGTGCGGGGTTGCTACCATCCATCGCATGCAATGACGGTTGGACCTGAGGTTTCGATACAGGCACTTGGCAGAATCAGGTTTCACTGCGCTGAAGTCAGTCCCCACCAGAAGCTCCTGCAGAAATGTTGTCAGTGGTGCCATGTCTGCAGAGGGCTCGAGGCCACATGTTGGCTTTGCTCCAGCCGCACGTGCTGTACGAGCCAGCTGTCAACCAACGGGTACAGCCACGAATTACACCAACAAAGGGAGATTTTTCATCAAATGGGAACAATGGTCACTGGTCACCAGCTTAGAACAGGCAAAAGCAGCTTTTAACTGCCTCTTGGTTCGGTCTCCAGCAGGAGTGGTGCCCATGGGAGCAGATCCATGGACATCCTTCAGGATCGGTGCTGGGCACATCCCCTCGTGACCGCAAACACCTCGTCATTAATGCTTCCGAAGCACTTTGAGATCTGCAAATGAAGAGTGCTGTGGAGAGGGAAAGTGTTATTAAACCCACAGACAAGCCATCAATCACCAGGCCTGACTGTTGCAATATCATATTTCTTATTGATGGAATTAGCAATGCTGAGCTCCCAGCCCGATCGATAGCCTTAATAATTCCATCAAGGTCATGTCAGCTTTCATTTCCCTCGGTATGTTTTCCAAAAGAAACTCATTTCTAACACCAAGAAATAAAGGTGTTGCTTATGTCTTGCACAGCTACGGCTCCAAGGTGAGGCCCGGGGCAGCACTGGGCACTGGGACCCACAGCAGCCTTGCTGGCTCTGCAGTAAGTCAGGAGGCATCACCCCTCGGATGCAGAATCCTGGCATCCTTTGCCACTGACACGCCGAAGCAGCGTTTGGGTCCCCCAGCAAGGACTGGCTTCAAAATAGCATTGATGGACAGACAGCTAATGACTGCACAATTAACACAACACCCTTCCAGTGTCCCTCACTGCTGGACAGCCTCTGGTGTCCCTCAGAATATATTTCCAGCCCAAACACACCCAGATTTCTAGATTCTCCTCACTAGTAAATCTTCCTCTTGCTTCTCATGGTGCCCTTCTGCTGGGGAAGGACGAGCTGTTCTCCAGCTGCGGGGTAAGTCCTGACCTTCTACATCCCACGGACCGGAGCTTTCTGCTCTGGAGCTGTGCTGGAGCCTCAGGGCCATCGCCGTGCTGGGACGGTGGCTCCGGGGAAGGGGACATCGCGGTTGAGAGCGGCTCTCGGCAGAGAGAGGGTGTTACGGAAACGTGGGACTATCAGATGAAATGGTTGTTACATTCCAAAGCTTCAGACGGCAGCTGTAAGCTGCTCAAGCCTCAGAGGTCTTTCTGATGCCTCAAAGAATCCCTGTATTTACCAGTCACACCTCAAATTGCTGTCTGAACGAAAGGATTGGTTTGCAGTTTAAAAATGGAATTACTGTCTGTTAAGAGTGTGGTGGGAAGTTATGAGAGACCCGTTTAGTGGGGTTTTGGAAACATCTTCCAGTAAAATCTTTCTGCAGGAGCTTTGCAGGTGACAGCCACGGGTTTACTGCAGGGGCAATAGCAGGTGAGCAATAATAGGAGTGCAATAATAATAATAGGGGTGCAATAATAGTAATAAGGGTGCAATAATAGTAATAGGGGCGCAATGGGAGAGCCCCTTCCCTGTGGCACACTGTCAGGCAGTGGCATTGGGCTGGCAGCCTTTGGGAAGAAAACCAGCTGGGTGCTGGGGACCAAAAGGCATCCCAGCAGAGATGCAGCCTCCCCCAGCTCCTTGCAAAAGGCAAACCGCTGCCCCCAGGTTTTCCTGCACAATGGTGGGATTAAGGAGGAGAATGAGCAGCTCAGTCCGTAGGCAGCGGCTTTGCCTCTCGTTCTCCTGGAAGGACTCGGGGCGGCAGGAGTCCTCTTAAAGGCTGTTCTGTGCTCTGCTGATGACCCTAATCCTCCCTCGCATCAGGCCCTGCCATTGTCTGGGCTTTACGAGGCCCTGGATCGGCGCTTTACTCTTTTCCTGTGTATTATTAATCCTGTGTCTCCATTCCTGCGGAGATGGATTTAATGAGGGTAATTATGATTTGCAAGAGAAAAACCGCTCAAGCTGCAAGTAGTGCCAGCAATTCCCCTTTTTCTCGCTTTGCAACAGTAACTCTCGAAGCACCAAGAAACCCCGTGTTCCCTGCCTGTGTCCAAAACGTGGTCCTGCAGCTTTACTCCTGCAAAGAGGCCCCTCTTGCTGCTTGCTAAGCCTGCTGCCCTGGTCTCTGTCTGCTGGGAGAAATGCCCCCCATCACGTTTTTAAAGCAAGCTGCTGGGGTAGCACCCACTGATGAGGTGGGAGCAGCTCCCCAAAGCCCACACCCTGCTGGGAATACACCCAGGGACCTGCTGCAGCCCACCAAGACTCTGAGTGAGCCCTGGAAATATCCTTGGAAGCAACAAATTCCTAAGGTGCAGTCCTCCTGCCCCAGCTCGGTGCTTGGCAGCATCCCGCTGCCTGCTGAGAAATGAAAGGACCAAGGCCACTTAGCTGTGGTTCATCTCCCGCAGCGTCCCGGGGCTGGGTTCTCCTGCAACCTTGCTGGCTGCTCTGGAGTTCACGGGCTGTTGGAAGCTCCTGTAGATTCTCCCATTAAAAGGAAGGATACTTTAGCCTGGTTTTTCCTGATGGATTAGCACTGCATGAACAGCCTAGATTTTCCCAGGGATTTCAATCATACCTGATCTTCTCATTTCTTCTTTCTCTGTGCCTGTGTGCCCCGGGGGGGGGTCACTTGGAAACCCTGAGGTCTGCTGGAGGCTGTGCTGGGACAGAGGCTGGGGGTGTTGTGCTGGCGAAGGGACTAACGAGTACCTAGGGACACTGCACAAAGAGTTTGGTTTCAGTGGTCAAGATTACAGACACAGAATATTAGGGAAGTCCAGGTTAGCAGATGCCTCCCCTCGTTTACTTTCCTCTAATGGCAGCTCATCGCTCCATCAGCCCTTTTCTTCACCCCCTCTGGGCTGCCCAGCACGTTCCTGCAGGCCGCTGAACTTCTATCGCAAAGAGCATCTTCAAAGACACCAAACCATCTCTGCCCACTGTTCAGTCAGCTTTTCTTCCAAGCCCAGCTCTGTATCTCTCTTGCTTATTTCAAGTCAGTATTTTCCTCTTTGTAGCTTGAGGAATACTAACATTTTGCATTAACTCCCATTCCCTTTGCCTTATTTATTTATTTACTGCCTGCAGTTGCATTAAATCTTGGATGTGTCAGCTGTGAAGCCCGTATTTCAGACACATGAGGGCCAAAGGTGCTTGGGAGGACTGTGGGATGTGCAAGAGGAATTTTTTTCCTAAGGATTTGGCTCAAGACGATGATGGATTTTCATGGCTTGCCTCAACGTGAAGAGATTTGCATGTACATAAATACTGGTGCAATCTCAGCTCTTGTAGTGCCTGTGTCTGCACCGCTGCACGTCGGTGTGGGTAAGGCAAGTCAAAATTGAAACAAACTGTGTCAACAGCATTATAAGAAAGGAGAAGCATAATACTTTCCATAAAAATCCATCTTTCCATAAAGATAGATTGAAAGGTGCTCTGCTCCTCCTGGGATAAACTCCTTCCCTATCTCTACAGAGCAGGCACAGGGTTTCATGGCACAGTAAATCCAGCTTCAGGGCTCCTAGCACCAGATAAAGAGCCTCCGTGGCTCTATGACATAACACCCTGATCCAGTATAAATTCACTCTGCCAGTTCATATTTGCTCAGGCAGCTTTGATAGGCTATGTCCCTGTGGCAGCTTTATGCCACATCAGGTATCATCCCTCCTCCCGCAGGCTGCAGAAAAACTGGACTAAATTGCCTTTTGTCTGCTCAGCGGGCGCCGCGCTTCGCCACCCGCTTCTGCACGTACCCACGGCCAGGGACCCGCTGCGGGGAGCTCATCTGCCCACTTCTTTCCAGGTACTAGTTTGGGAGGGGAATCATAGAATCATAGACTGGTTTGGGTTGGAAGGGACCTTAAAGATCATCTAGTTCCAACCCCCCTGTCATGAGCAGGGAAATCCTCCACCACACCAGGTTGCCCAAAGCCTCATCTAACCTGGCCTTGAACACTGCCAGGCATGGGGCATCTACAGCTTCTCTGGGCAACCTGTGCCAGTGCCTCACCACCCTCAATGTAAAAAATTTCTTCCTGAGATCTAATTGAAATCTCCCCCCTTTCAGTTTAAATCCATTGCCCCTTGTCCTATCACTACACACCCTTGTAAAAAGTCCCTCTCCAGCTTTCCTGTAGCCCCTTTAGGTACTGGAAAGCTGCTATAAGATCACCCCTGAGGAAGAACAGGAGAAATAGGATATTTTCAGTTTGCAAGAGTTTTCTAGCCTGCTTGCTTTTCCTTCTCCGCACAGTTCCCAAACGTTGCAAACGCAGATTAAGCAAATAACCCTCCCCCCCGCCCCTCCCAGTTCTATGTCCGATGCTGCAGACGGTGCCCGGAGCATCCTCCCCGTCGCCTCCAGCCCATCGTGCCGCGGGCGGCGGGGCCGGTCCCCGTCGCTCCGACACTAGGGGGGGGCCGAGCCCCGCGGATGCGGCTGAGCCGGCGCGGGAGGGACCGGAGCGACCGGCGCTGGGACGCGGCTGTTTCTCTTCACCTCCCCTCGCATCCAGCCGGGGCTCTGAAACCAGCCCCATTCATCTCTTTCCCCCCCCCCCCCCCCCCCCCCAGTACATCGTCCCTTCTGTTGCAGCGCAGACGAGCCCTGGAACGCCGGCTGGGTGCCTGGGGAAGTCTCCCCAGCAGCTTTGCTCTTCCCTCAGTCCGAAGGTTTTTCTTCTTATCCTCCCCAATATACGTTGGTTGTGATTTCTCCCCCATACGGCACGGGGATGGGGAACAGCAGCTCCGTCGGGTCTTTGCAGCGGCCCTTTAGGTCTCGTGCCAGCCCTCCAGCCTCTTGTCTTGGAGCTAAATATCCCTCGCATCCCCAGGTGTCCTTGGACGTGCATGTGGTGGTGGCAGGGCTGTCTCAGCACCTCTGCTTTTTAGGTGAAATAGAATCATAGAATCACAGAATCATAGAATCACAGAATCAATCATAGAATCACAGAATCACAGAATGGTTTGGGTTGGAAGGGACCTTAAAGATCATCTAGTTCCAACTCCCAAATAGTAGCAATTGAGACAAGCAGGCACCACTGTCCCTGCCTGCTGCTGCAGAAGGCTCCAGCCTGCCCCGAGGTGCCCATTGCAGGAGGCGTTTGGCAGCCCCTGCTCCCCGTTCCCCTGTCCCTGGTGAGACACGATTATCTGAGCCAAAGCCCTTTGGGTGCTATTTTGGTACCACTGAACAGGTGGGAAATACCCATCTCCTTTTTAGTGTACGACTTGCCAGAAAAACACACAAAACGAGAGAGGTGCAGAGCCCATTCTTGTGTATACAAATTGCTCCAACTGCTCTGCGTTGATCTCGCTCTACGTTATCTTTCCCCACCTGCTTACACCACTTCTTCAGGTTCCTGTGAAATCCAAACACCGAGCGAGTGAGGCAGAAAACAAACGGTTGTTTTCCTAAAGCTGTGGGGTTCTCGGTGAACTTTGGTGAGGAGCATTATTTCTCAGCATCTTCCCCTTACAAAAGTAGCCCAGAACGTCATAACGTTATCTCTGCAACAGCTGTAAGCCTCGAGTCCCTTTAGACATTAAAAACGTGCGTGTATGTATATAGGTACCTTTGCAAACGTGCACCTGTGTCTGCAGAAAGTTTTTTCCGCTCTGCACTCACCCAAGCCTACAGATCCTTGGGAAACATGCAGACCAACTCCTATATATCTCCATCTCCATCTCCATCTCTACCTCTACTGTACCTCTACCTCTATCTCTATCTCTATCTCCATCTCTCTCTCTATCCCTGCATGCATTTAGTACATATCTGCCCATATATCCATATGCATGAATGGAAATGCATACGGATCGTTACTTGCAGGCTGTGCATTACATACGGATGAGCACAGAGTCTTGGATCCTGTTTCTGTAGGTGCTGTTAAAAACAGGACAGAAGAGGGTAACCTGTGAGCGGAAGACGCTTGATGCGTGAGGAAACGCCACAGTTGGTCGATAACGGCGGCTCAGGAGCTCAGTAAACCGAGGGGCTGCGCGCTGCCGTGGGGCTTCTCCCAGCCCAGGAGGGTGTTGGGCAGGGTCCGGGTGATGATGGTGAACACCAACGTTGGCAAACACAGGGCAGCCTTGTTTGAAAGGCATCCAACAGCCCCAGTTTGGCATCATCAGCACCAGGCGGCGCGGGGCTGGGCAGGGGACACGCGTGCGCACGTGTGATGTGCAGATCTGCAAGCCGGGAGGGGGGCGGTGGGGATGGTAACCCCCTTCCCGTGTTAACGGTGCCCAGGAGCGGGGTCTGTGCTCCTGGAGAGGAAAACACAGCTTTCCCCACGAATACTAGAACTATATTCAGCCCCCAAATGATGTGTGTGCATTAATGCTGAGCGTATCCTAAAATAAATGCATCTGTGGCATATATCTCGGCATGTACTTCACACTCCCACGTCTGCTGCGATTCAGGACCCAGGTCTGCTGAGCCATAAAGAGCTGTGAGGTGTTTTAAACCATTTCCTTCTCTTTACAAATCCTCCTCCTATTTTCTAATACACTGAACTATGAAATTAGGAGCCTAAGTGGCAGGCGCGTGAGCTCTTGTCGTCGGGATCTTTCCCGAGTGATGGGAAGTGTTCGGCAAAATTCAGAGACAGACAACGTTTTGAACTTCTCAAACAAAGATTTACTTCCTAAAATTGCTGTATTTTCATGTTTGCTGTCCAACCAAGCGGTGTGTCCTGGTGCCTGCAGCCGGGCTGGTGACTCACCCTCGCACAGTGTGCCCAGCGCTGCCCACGCTCCCTCCAGGCTGTGTTTTACTCCCAGTAGTAACACGAGGTGCAAGGGAATCAAGCTGAGCTGATGGGGCTTAGAATGGCAGGTTAGGGAATAAGGGCAGAGTTCATACACAGCTCCCTGTAAGCCTGGAACAGTAGGGTCCCAAAATGTAAATCTCTTCTGCTTCAGGGACTTTAGTGAGCTGAGGACGAGGACTGAACCTCAAGCTCTTCAGAGCTCAAGCCATGAGCTCCTGCTGTTTGCCCAAAGAAGTACCATCATCGCCTGGCTCCGGGGAAGGGAAAATCGTCAGTTAGAGGGCAAACACTGGTTGATGCGACTGTGATCTGGAGGTTGGGGTGAAAAACCTCTGTGTTTGCACCCCAGGATCTGTCCCAGGGCTTCTTTCAGTTCTGGCTCATGCACCACAGTTTAAATAATGTTGTGGGGGCCCTGGGAGAGGGTCCAGGCCACCCTGGGCTCCCCCAGCACACCCGCTGTCTCTGCCAGCTCTGCTGCCCTGACTTGAGCTTTTTGCTTTTGGCAGAAACCAGCTCACAGTGGACAAAAGGATGCCTCTGAAACTCTTAAAAGGAGCCAAAATAAATGAATCTATAAATATCTTTGTCCCTAACTATTCATCTCGCTGTTGCAGATGTTCCTTGGCATTAGAAGTCCCCTTGGCCCTTTTTAGCTTGTACGTATTTAATGGGAAATTAGGTCTTAAATCCTCCGTCTCCTTGCCGGCTGCAGGAGCCCTCTCCGAGGTTAGGCAAAGGTTTGGCCCAAGGCCAAGCGTGGGATCAGGACTCAGCATTTCTGCAGTGAATCTGAGTGTTGGCACCTTCCTTTTGGAATCCTGGCTCTGCTCTTTACCCGCCCTCCCCATATCCAGAGGCTGTAGAGAGCCAGAGCTGCCGGAGCCAGACTTGGTACCCGGGCAGGGAGGAGGGGGCATTACCTGCTCCATTTACCCCCGTTCATCAGCCCTAAATATCTGCTGGAAAGGTACAATTTTGTAATTATTTCTCTTTCATTAGCCCTGGTCGCAGCTTGTTGGGAGAATCCCCAGCCACAGGCAGATGCTGCCACTCGGCTTTTCCCACTTTCATCCTTTTTTCCAGCTTTGAGACCTGGAGAATGGCTGCCCAGTTGGATTCATTTACTTAGAGCCACGTAGCTCTGGAGCCAAGGAGAACTGGAGGCTTGGACGGTGCTAGGGATGGCAGGACCATCAATAGTGAGCTGAGGTTTGCACCGACAGCAGAGGCACTTTCCCTGGTGTGCAAATAGGAATTAACTGTGAGGGCTCCGGACCAGCAACTAAAATGCAGCCGAAACTGGAGGCAACGTGGGACTCGCAGGGAATTAAGGTGCATGTGAAGAATCGGCTCCTTGAGCAGATTTTGGTGATGTTTTTGATGAGGTGGGTAAGGACCCAGCTGATGTCCCTGGTACGGCCCAGAGGGTCTCTCCTGGGTCTCTGGGATGTCCTCCAGGCCACCCAAGCATCCCCCTCCCCAGCACGTGCTTCCATAAACCTGCTCTGCAGGGAGAGATATCGCTGCCGCTGAGTTCCTTACGGGTTCGGCTTTCCCAGCCGCCGGCGTGTGGCTCAGAGGGCCCTGAATCAACGGGTGATTTATGGAGCTCAGTGGGAAAGGGAGGGTTTTTCCGGCTCGCTTTTTTGGCTCGGTTCAGGGGATCCTGCAGTCAGAACTGGGGAACAAATCAGAGCCCTCTGTGACCCTACCCGCTTTGCACCGTCCCTGATCCTTGCTGGGTGCTGGGGTGGGTTCAGCGTGGGAGGACAGTCGGAGGCTGGAGCATCCTGAGCCCCGGGATGGGCTCACCAAGACCCCCACATCACAGCCCACCACGGGGTCACCGCGCAGCCCCTCCGTGGGCACATCCCCAGGCACTTGCCTGGCTGAAACGGCCCGATGGTTGGCAAATCCTGGCAACCCTCAGCTTCCCTGGAGCAGAAAGGAGAGGAGAGGTGAGTGGCTGGAAGGCAGCGGGGAGCAGACCCCATCCCCTCTCCCCCAGCCCTCCCGGTGAGGCGGGGACAGACGTCACCTACTGCCTGCACCCACCGGGGAGGACGACACAGACCTCGGAGCCCAGCAGCCCTTATCACACCTCTAGGAGAAAGCACAGGCTCCCCTCCCTCCCCAGGTGAAAGCTCTAAACCAATTTTCCTTTCAAAGCATCGCTCAGGAGCATCGATCGGGCTCAGCTCCCTCCCTGCCTGCCCAGCGCCGCTGCCAAAGGGCCATGGGAAGATGGATCGACAGCGTTCCCCTGCACGGCTCCCTGGAGCCCGGCTCTGTCTCTTTTCTTGAAAAAGAAAAAGGTTTCTTTAGCAGCTGATGGGAAGGGAACTGGGGGACGTGGCACCAGGCGGCCTCGTGGCAAATGGTGCCAGGCCATGGGTGGGATCCTGCACCAGCCCCTCGCTCGGTGCCCTGCTGCGGGCACCCAACTCTGCTGCCAAGGCACCGAAGGACCTGTCCTCCTCTGGACCCCAGTGTCGCTAGACTGGGATGCTGCGAAAGGCTAACGGAGGAAGAAGGGTTTCAGAAAGCAAGTAGTAATTAAAAAGAATAAAGAAAAAGGAAGTATTTAAAAAGAATAAAGTATTAAAAAAGAATAAAGTATTTAAAAAATAAAGAATTAAAGAAGTATTTAAAAAAAGATAAAGAAAAAGAAGAACTGTTTAAAAATGAAGGTTTGTGCAGCGTAAGGGATGGGGGGGCTCGTTTCCGCTCTCCCACTGGCCCCGCCGCGTGGGAGGGAGGCGACTCCCAGCACTTCAAAATCCAGTGTCTCCTCCAGGCAAAACCACTGTGCCCACAGACGTGCCCCGTTTCCATTCCCAGGCGCAGAGGACCCCCAGCTCACCAGGAGCTATTTCCCCACCAGTTTATCCCCATCCCATGTCCCAGCGTGGAGCCCTGGGGCAGGATTGGACAGGTCGGGGTGTTTTTACGGCTGGAGTGTTTGCTGCAAATTCCCGGCAGTAAACAGCGGCGAGGAATGAATTGATTCCGTGCAATCTCCACGTTAGATGCAATTATATCTTATGATCTGGTAAAAGGCAGGATTTATCTCCTGCTTTGATAGGCAGCCCTTTTCTTCCTCTAGTGTTCTCGCCGTAAATCTCTTCTCCCGCTCATTATGCTTTATCACCGCGCGAGCGGTTTGGAGAGAAGGATGTTTTAAACGCTGAATTAACATACAAATGTAAAAGAAAAATAACAACCAAAACCCATGCCCTGCAAGAGCGGCATAAATATGGAGGAAAAATAATTGTGCATTAATGCTAATCGAAACAGCGAGGCCCCCACTTACACCATTTTGAATATGCATCGATTGAACAAAGGTTTAATGGAACTTAAAAAAAAAAAAATCCCAACAAAAGAGCCCCCGTTTCTTTTTCGCCATTAATACTGTTAAAATGTTTTACATTCTGGGAACAATCGTCTGTTTGTGAGTGAGAATTAACCCGTGAGTCATCAGATCATTGCCTTTTATTATCTTTAACAGTTATTATTATTCTCACTTTTCCCGGAATGGTGCTAAACACACCACAAAACCAAGTCAGACCCAGCTACTGGGGGTCTTTAGAGAAAAATATAACAGCCATGACCAGGCATCCTGTGGTAAGTTGCTTCCGTGCCTCAGTTTCCCCAGTGCAGCTGGAGATGGCCGCTCTCCCTTCTCGCACCTCCTTGGCCAGGAGATGTCCCACCATGGGTAGTGAGGACCCTCCCGACCCGCGCGGGCACCTCTCCCCTGCCCAAAGCCATCAGCATCTTCCCTGGGCCCAGCTCGGCCCCCCGCTTGCCCACAGTGCTGTTTAAGTAGCCAAAGCCGCTCCTGGTATTGTTTGATTTCTGCATGTGGCCCTATTTTTCCATAATAGGTCTTTAATACCTCCAGGCCAGACTACATTTATGGGTATATAAACCAGGTTAGAGGAAAAAAAAAAGAAAGAGATCCTGGCATGTGAGCTCAGGCTAAGGAGGCCACAAGCTTTAATCTTCAGGGTGATAAATGGGAAAGAGGTGGAAAAATTTGTCCTGTTCAATATTCAAAATATATATATGTATTTTTTTTTATTTTTCCCAAAAAAATCCCTTTGTGAAGCTGGGAGAATACCTCAAGTGGGATGTAAAAATGAACTTGGCACTGATGCCAAAGCCTTTCAGCCTGAGCTGCCCCTGCTATGCCAATGAGGAAGGAGCGGCCAGTGCCTGGCGCGGTCCGGTGCCCCAGAGCTGACAATGGCATCTCCGTGGGCTGATGGGCTCCCAGCTCCCTCCTTCCCCTCCGTTCACTCATTGTTTCTCTCCTTTATCCAGCTGCTGCTTTCTCACCAGCCTGGCACCATCCATCCCCACCTCTGAGCCGCGCCAGGGGCACCGGGACAGGATTTCAAGGGCATCGCGAGCTCCTCCGAGCAGGTGCCACAACCTGCGCGGCTGCGAGAGGCGCTGGGCAGCGCTCCGAGGGCACAGATGGTGTTGATGTGTCAGGAATAACCCGAGCGGACTCCTGCTGCTGGAGCTCCTGAACCTTAACCGTGGCACGGGCGAGCTGCCGAACTTCCCCGTGCGGCATCCAAACTCTGTCTCTCCTCTTCCCAGCCAGCAGCCGAGCTGAGCTCCCACTGCTCCCACACGGAGCGGTTCACGGGTGCTCTGCACCCAGGGCTGTGCTGAGCCTTGGCCGGGCTCATGCATCGGGCTCATCCCGGCTCTCGCCGCGTCCCTCAGCTGCGCGGTGCCTCGTGCCAGCTCTCCCGGCAGCGTGGGGCTCTGCGCTGTCACTCGCTCCTGCCTGCATCCTGCAGGAATGAGCTCCGAGCGCAGGACAGTCCAGGAGTCTGTTCTATCCAGGGTGGGGGGTATAGACTGGGTGATGAAGGCCATTTCTCTGCTATAAGCACGGGATATGGAAAATCAGGCACTGAGGAGGCTGGTGAAGCTTCCAGCTGAGCTGCGGTGTGACAATGCCCTTCCTTTTAGGAGACAAAATGCCACCCTCCAGCCACCTCCTCTGCACATCTCGCCTTCCCTGTCATCCCAGAGGTGCTGGCATTCCAGAGGAGGATGGCTGAGCGGCCGGAGCCTTCTCCAGCTGGTGCCTGGTTGCAAGGTTTCCATCCAGGCAACTCCAGGGATGCCCGTGGCATCGTTCCATGCCGGCTCCATCCCTCTTGTGGGTGAGCTCAGGGCAGGGCAAAGCACCACAGGAGAGATTTCCATCTCTGTGGGCAGCGGATCCCAAACAAAGGCAAAACCAGCTGTGGTGCCAAGGTGTGCAAAGAAAACCTGGATCTTTGCCCTTCCGAGGCGCCCGTAACGTGCCCTGGAAAGCGACGGCAGGTTTATTCCTGATGTCCTTCCTGCTTGGCAGGCACCGGCAGCGCGTGGGCTGCTGAGCTGCCGGAGCCGATGAGGGTTGCCACAGCTCCGAGACGTGGGACAAATTGCTGGAGACAGTGATGGATGGCTCAGTGCAGCTCGTGCCATGCCTCCGCCACGGCTCTCGGCTGTGCGGGGTCTGGTGGAGTGAACTTCAGCACAGCGTTGGGCACTTCTCCTCTGACCCAGCTGCAAAATTCATTCTCCATCTTCCCCGGGGGACCAGAGCCCTCACCCTGCGTAATTCTTACCCAAAGGGCCCCTCTAAACCGCAACGGGGAGATGTTTATAAGGGCTAAAACCAGCCCCCTCGAAGGTGCCCTCTGCTTTCCATCCCTCCTTCGAGGGCAGGAGCTGGGGAAGGTTCAAGGGTTCCTCTCTGGTCCCCCTGCCCCGAACTGGCACATATCCCACCGCAGCCACACCGGGATGTAAAGCTCTCGGAAGCACTTGAGAAGTACAAGCCTCACCCAGCCCCACTGAGGTTATGGGGCAGAACCCCCTCCCCAGGCACCCTCGCAGGGAGGGGTTCATGCATTTCAAACGAGCTCTGTGTGCAAAGAAGGGGACAGCTGTTTCCTGTTTAGAAATGAAATAGTCTTGATTGGGCTCCTAATGCCACTTGCTGCAGAGCTAATTAGCCACCAGACACTGAGCCTCAGCAGATGCTGGAAGGGGCCCGATCCTGGCAAGGCGAGGCGGCACAGGAGGGTCCGGGATGCTGTGAGACAGCCCAGCACTGGGGAGAAAGGTGTCCCCAAAATCCCAGTACCTGGGGTTCAGGATTTCTGGGCTCTACTCTGTTGTCATTTACCCTGCACCGACATCAAACCCTGGCAGCTCCCTCACTCGCTGCATCAGCTCTTGCCTGTCCGAGCGCTTCGGCTCGCGGCAGATGTGGCATGGGGCACTAAATTCGTGCCTCTCTCCTTGTGCCTTACTCTGTTTTGCATTGCCTGGGTCATGGAGCATGTTCCCGGGGAGAGCTGACCCCGGCAGCTTACAAAGCCCCTCTCTGCTGCTCCTGCATCCCAGCCCAGAGCACTCCAGGTTACAGCAAGCTCAATCCTGGCTGGCTGCATCACAACCACATTTCCTTATGGCCACACAAATATGATCCCAGGGATTATACTCCCGAGTCCCTGCGCTGGCCGTGTTCTTCTACCTCTTGTTGAAAAACCCTGGGGAAGGAGACACGTCTTTGTTCCTGACCTGTATGGTGTTGGACAGAGCGCAGGACTGCAGGTGGCTGGTGGGCTCTTTTGTGGTGTCTGTCCACAGGTTTTAAATAGTTTCTTTCCATTTTTTGAAAAATTTGCTGGTAGGACGACGAGGTTGCATGCAGGTAAACTGTCTGCTGAGCTCCCGCAATTACAAGGCTGCCCCAGAGTGACTATCGTTTGCTACAGAAACGTTTTTTAGGCAGCTGAATAGTGGTAGAAGTAGGAAAAAAATCAATATCTACAATCCCCTTGGCTTGATTTTACCGATGAGCCACGTTCTCTGCTGCAAAACCTTCTCTAACAGAAAATTACTTTATGTAGCAGAAGGTTTTCAGTTGGCCAGAAACGTTTCAGTGTGTGTGTGGGGAGAGGCTCAATGTAGAAAAGCCCCACAGAGCTTCTGAGGCTTTAAAAAGCAAATCTGGTCAAAACAATCTGATTAAACGTGTCGGGCTGCAGACGTTGTCTGCTGGCACCCGCTCCCTTCACTGCTCAGCGGCAGCGCCGGGCTGGAGCAATCGGCGGGGAGACAATGGGCAGTGAGAGCAGGAGATTTACCAACTCAGGGGAAAGTTTGGGGTCTAAATCATAGAATCACAGACTGGTATGGGTTGGGAGGGACCTTCAAGATCATCCAGTTCCACCTCGCCTGCCATGGGCAGGGACACCCTCCACTACACCAGGTTGCTCAAAGCCTCATCCAACCTGGCCTGGAACACTGCCAGGGATGGGGCAGCCACAGCTTCTCTGGGCAACCTTCTCCAGAGCCTCACCACCCTCACTATAAAAAACATCTTCCTTATCTCTAAGCCTTCAGCAGCAATGCTGCAGACAGCAGTGCCTTGCTCCTCGCAGGGAAGGGGTGTTTCTTCTGCTCGTCAGGCTGGTGCTGAGCAGGGCAGAGGCATAGAGTGAGGAAGTCACTTAAATGGCTCCTAGGAGGGTCATTGGCTTTGGATGCTAAATTAGCACCACCACCATTTTAGGTTACCTTTTTCATAGCGCCGTGCCTCAGTTTCCCTTCTTGCTCTGTCTTGCCTGTTTAAAACACGAATCCTCTGGAGAAGAGCCATGCCTGGCTGGGTGTGCAGAGCTCTGCCTCCATCGTGGCATCCAAGAACAAGCAAAACTGGTCTCTAGTAATAGCAACACAATCAAGAAACTACAGTCTGTGGTCAGGCGCTGAGATACCAGGCAGGTGGATTTAACAATACATCCGGGCAAGGCAGGCAGGACACCTCTGCAGAGGCCCAGCTCATTATTCAGTCTCTTTGGAGTTCTTCCCTCGCAGGTTGGACTTTGGGATGCTCAATCATTTCTACGCTGCAGTGCCCAGACACGGAGCCAGGGAAGCAGTCCCAGCTCTTCCGAGGAGGCTCATCAATAACGCACCAGTAACACCACCTTCAGCGCATCCAGAGGCTCCAGGCGTTCACCTGCTGGTCGGGACCCATTCACCCCCCAAAGCACCCACTCACCAGGAGCCTGGGCTGTTCGCTCTGGGCTTTGAGCAAACTTCCAGGGTTTTTCCTTCCTTGGCATCACCGGGGCTTGGGCTGGTGGGTGGCAGAGATGAGGTCGCAGCGCTGGTGTCCGGACAGCCGTGTGTCCGTCCGTGCGCGCTCATCCAGACTGCAGCTGAGCCTGAAGGTCAGGGAGATCGGGGCAGGACCAGCCCAGGAGCTCGTGGTCTTCAGCTCCTGGGGACAGGGAATGGGCTGAATACATCTCAGTTCTGCTGGGAAGAAACACCAACCCTGTTGCTCTGGTCTTCCCACCTTCCAGGCTGTTCATGCAGCAGACATCAGCGGTGGAGCAGTGATGGACCTGCTGATGCTGATGGCTATGCATCCCTAGGATTTCTGTAAAGCCAGGCTGGCACTGCTCCCTCCCCCACTGCAAAGGAGGCATAGGAGGGTGAGGGCGAGCTCGTGGCAGGGCTGAGAGCAGGGAGAGGCGGCAGAGACGGCTTTTATGGAGAATAAATCACTGTCACAACATGTAAATGAAGATCGCGCTGCGCGGGTGGCTTCTCCCAGGCAGTGCAGACAGCGTTATGGGATCAGGACCCAGACATTTAAAAATCAAAGGGATCTGACTCTTCTTTTAGTGCCTGTCAAGCACTCTGCGCTGGGAAGCCGGGGTCTGCTCCGGCTGAGCCCAGCAACACCTCCCGCGACAGCCTCGGCTGCGCAGGGGATGGATCGCATCGCTGGCCCTTTCTCTTCCTGCAAAATCTATTCCCAATATGCTGCTGACTAATTTCCTGCCTGTTTCTTCTCTGCAGCTGGAAAATGGCTGAGAAGGACCCAGGAAGGCTGGCTCAGCCTTTCAGACGGAGACCTTGACCAGCCACCCAGGCATCCTGGGGACAAACCTATTTAAAGCCACTCGGTGCCGGCAGATTCCCAGCGGCAGGTGGAAATTGCTGGTCAGGGAAAGCAGAGGCCAACATACAGTTTGTGCATTCCTGCACAGTCCCAAGACACGGATGGGTATCTCTGTTTCCCTGTGCCACAGGCAGTGGAGGAGCAGGAACCAAAGGAATAACGACAGCTCCCATCTCTCACCGTGGTTAGTGCTCTCCTGGGATGGCCACACCAGCTACAGCGGGGTACAGGAAGGGCTGTAGATGGTATCGTAAACCCTGTCCGACCTCATGCTTCAGGGCACCTGTGAGGGGTCAGGGAGGGCATCGTCGTACTTGGTACATGTCAGGAAGTTATTATAGATCCTGATCTGTGTCTGGGTTGGGGTCACTGGAACGACCTTCCTGGGTTTGTCAAAAGGTATTATACCTTCTTTGCAGTATTGAAATAAAACGCTCCCACCCAACGAAAGAATTAGCCTCGCTAAGATGGCAAAGCTGCTTAAGGGCAGATGTGTCTCCTGCAGCACCAGGAGAGCCCAGCTTGGCCCGTATGCCAACCCTGCGGGCAGCCGTGCTCAAGCTCAGCATTACCCGTGCCTGGCGCCGCACTGCGAGTCTGTGTCCTTTCCCTGAAAAGGTGAGAGCCCTTCCCCAGCACAGCCCAGCTCCTTTCCTTCTCTTTCCTTCCAGAAGGGATGGGTTCCACTCTGTCCAGACAACCCCTCCGGCCCCTGGGGCTGCTGCCCTGCAGCGCACGGGGTGCCCCAACCAGGCGGCTCCGCGCACTAAGGTGATCTGTGCTGTTTGCAATTTCCATGAGGATGTTACAGGAATGGAGCAGAGCCCATCCATCACCTAAATTACATTTCTCACTATGACAGTGCCACGAATGGTGGGAGCTGAGGCAGCAGGAGAGGGCAGGGGATGGAAACACTACAGCCAGGTTTTGTCCCCGTTCCTTTTCCAAGGAAAAGCTGCAGCGATGAGGCAGCTGCGGGGAAAACATCAGGTTCCCTCAAACTGCTCCGATGAGACTGCAGGACTGCCCAGCCCCTGGGATAGAGGGGACACGAGAGGTTTTTGGGGACCTAAGAAGGGGTAGGTGATGCTCCTCGAGCTGTGCCAGGGAAGGGACCGCTGCCTCGGGCTTTGGCTGGAGCACGGGGCTCACCTCCGGTGCCCTCTCGCTGCCTCTTCCACTTCACCTCCTGCCAACCTTATTTCCCTCTGAAAGGTGCAAACACGCCCCTCCAATTTTTGAGGCTTAATTTAATAACCCTGCTGATGGGCACTGAAACCCTTTAATGGGAGAGAGAGGCCAAGGATTGCTGCATAGGTGAAGGATTTCTAAGAAGCCACAGCGATGTGTTCAGTAATAAGCTGAAATGACTGTTTAAAAGGGCAAATGGAGCAATATTTCCTGAGGGCAACTCTGGGACGCAGCGTGCCCCTGCCTGTACACACCCTTCTCGCTCCATCTTTAGGCTGACAGGCTAACATACAGTTATATTTAAGTTATAAAAGGATTAGTAGTAAATCACAGCCGGGAGAAACCAGTTTCAGTCTGCTGCTTTCCTGCTTGTACCTCGCCGTGCACACAGTCCTCACTAGGGAGTTTTCCATGGCTCGTTTTTACTGTAGCTTGTGTTATTTTAGGGCGGCAGATGGTTGTTTTCTGAAGAAGTTTCAGCTTTTGGGGATTTATTTTACAGCACAAAAATGCTAATTCAAAGCATCTCATGAGTTTTTGGAAGGAGGCGGCTCTCGGCAGCAGGGCACGGATCTCCGCAGTGCCCGTTGCTGCAGGCAGCAGGAGCAGCTGCCGGGCACTGCTCGAGTCACCGCAGGGATGCAGGAGCTGGGGTCCCGTGTGATGCTCACGGTGAAGCCCTCACCTGTCCTTCTTCTGGCTCCCAGGGCCCTTTAACCCACGGCTTCGACTCAAGAGCATCTAAAAGAGCCTTTTGTGGAGGCAGGGATTTTCCCAGAGCTCCCGCTGCGCACGAGCAGCCTCCAGCATCGACGGGGCTGGGCGATCATGGAGCAGTGACACCTGCGGCCACCAACCAGGAGATAAACCCACTGAGCACTTACCTACACCCTCATCTGCCTCACCTCGCGCTCACGTTTGCCCTCCTGGTCACCACGCCGTGCCCTGTCCGCGGCCGGTGGCGGAGGCAGAGTGGGGTACCTTGGGCTGCTCCAACTATGAACACAAGAAGCCAGGCAAGAGTCAGGGCCACGTGGCACGTGCATTTTAAATTATCCTAAAAATGACTTGGCTACAGACTTAATGAAGTGTTAATATATGAAAATCTCTCATTACAAAGCCAAACTGCTGAGGCTTTCCGTGTCTGGCTGGCCGGGCTCTGAAATGAGACCAATTAGACATGCAAAGTTTTTCCAGAGACCTTTGCTTCCGCACCTGCCAGCTCGCTCTCCCAGCTGCCGCATCGCTTCTCTCATCACCTCTTTCTATTTTTTTCCCCCAAAGGTGCTGGGTGGAAGCTCCAGCTCCATGGACAGGGCAAGCACTGGCCAACAGCCCCGGGCTGAGCTAAGCCTCCCCGCGCCGCGGTGGCTTCATCCTCGGGAGTGGGGTGGTGGGAGCCTTGGTCCTGCTGAGGGAAAACCAGTGGCTGTGGATGATTCTGCGTCTGGGTGATGGAGAGGGGCAGCACAGGACGTTTTCTGCCTGCTGCTTCTGCGCTGCTGTGGTTTTATTAAATTGCTTTGGGCAGGGATGGAGTAGCCGAGAGGGGAGATGTGGCCAGAGGGTGGGCAGCCGTGCCCAGGCTTGCAGGCATGGCTGGGGCCATGCAGGCACCTCCAGCACCCATGGCTGTGCTGGGCAAGAGCCCAATCCAAAGGGATGGGGTACAACCAACCACATTGAGAGATACAGGGTGTCCCGTCCTCTTCTGCCATCGTCCCTTTGTGCTTCATGTCACCACAGTCCCTGCAGTGCCCGGCTCCTCGTCGCCACGAGCCTGTTGAATAATTCATTCCCGCTGCCCCCGCAGAAGATGGAAATGGCAAGCACTGCTATCCAGCTCATCTTTTACGTTCTGTTTCCCAGGGAGGGAAACAGCACGTTTACTTTTAGTAGCTGCCATAAAACACGCTCTGAAATCCTCCCTTGTGTGTGCTGGGGGCGGGCAGGGTGCGGGCATGGCCAGCCAGGGCCAGGCTCCCTGCACGGGGCACTCGGGATGCTCCCGCTTACAGCCTGAGACAGCCTCCTCCGATGTTTTCTCTGATGCCATCTCCTCCTCCTCCTCGTCCTCCTCCTCTCAGCCACGCAGAGGGACTCCCCGGCTGGAGCATCAGCAGTAAAAGTGCAGCAGGAGCAGAGAAATGAAAAAGTTTGGGAACAGAAAGATGGAAAACAACCCAGTGAGGCTTCACTAGAGAATATAATTCAACTGGCACCTCAAAACATTCCCAGCCTTGGGATTGTTTGTTATGGAGACTGCGGTGCCCGGCTGCGGGGTCTGACGGACCCCACTGCAAAGAGTAAGTGAAGGGACAAACCCTCCACACTGGAGGAGGGAAACCAAGAGACAGGGAGCTCGTGGGCAGATTCCAAAGGCTGCGGAGGTCTGGGGTAAGGATATGGGATGCTGGGCTTGCAGAGGGCAGGAAGGCACATGGGTGACCTGGGGCCACCACCAACCACTCCGGGGAAGCACCTCAATGATGCTCCAAAGAGCCAATGGCAGAAAGCAAAACTGGGGGGCTCTGGAGTGGGGCTGGTGAGGACAGTAACCAAGATTTATGAGGTCTCTGGTGTTCTCATACATCAGCCCTGCCAGGAGCAGGGTGACGAGAGAAAACACCATTGATCATCATCACAAATGAAGGCAGATGGATGCGACAGGCCCTGGGAGGGGCTGTGGCTGCTGGGACAAGAGGGGGTTCCCCCGAGTCCCTCTACACCAGGAGCAAACCCCACACTGCCACGGCAGCTGTGGCACTGGGGGTCCGTGCTGCCAGCCCCGAGCCGGGCTCCACGTCAGCACGTGCTCCCGGAGCCACATCACGGGCTCCCGAGCAAGGAGGGTCAAATTAAGGAGAGTGAGCAAGCCAAGAAACATAAATAAAGCCGGATTCAATTAACTCACCTACGTCCCTGCTAGTTAAAGGTGTAAAAAAATAAAAAAATAAATGCCTGGGATTAACAGGGGAAGCGAAGCTGAACATCTGCACCGGGCTGAATGGAGAAGCACCCTGGGATTCCCAGGGGTAACAGGGAATCTGGGCTCAGGAACCGCTCACGGCACGGCCAGGAGCATCAGTCCCTGGCACAGACCTCTCGGGGTGCACAGGATGAGTCTCGGTGCCAACTGGGCGCGAGGGGCTCCAGGCAGCCGGGCTGGCACAGCGGCTGCGGTGCTCGTTGCAGAAGCAGCCATCTTCGTTTTCCTCCTCCCAGCACATTTCCTTGCGTGTACATGAATTATTTATGCAAATGTCTCTGCTATTTATACGTATTCCACAGCCAGCTTGGACAAACAGCCCGCAGCTATGTCACAGCAATGCCCACTCCTTATCTAGTGCTTGTCATTTATAGATGACAAAGAGTTTTCCAGAGGAGAGCAGGCTTTGGGAATAGGATGGCAGAAGCTGTCAAATTGTTGATTTCTGCCCTGTAGACCCCATAACCCTTACCATACGTGAATTTTATAAAAAGTGCATAAACTATAGCTAAGAGAAAAACTACTATTGCTGGTGAGCTCACGTTTACTGTCCATAAGCCTGCAGCCCCATGAAAATGAATAAAGGCTGAACACCACCCTTAAGGAAACCCACGTCTGTACAGGTACTATATTATCTAACTACAAGGTACCTGAATATTATTTTCTGATTTCCTGAATGAAACTTTTAAACTAGATGCATAACAAATAATGAGCAAATCTGCTGCGGAGCAAAGACCTGGGTGAACCATGGCTCTCTCTCAGGACATGGGGTCTCGGTTGAACAGCAAGCAAACAGCACAGGAGCACAGCCCAGCATTCCCCCAAACATCCCTGGACTGTGCCTGCTGCTCCTGGAGCTCTCAAGGCAGGGTTAAGGAGCTGAGCATCACTCCAGCACCCTCTTCAGTCTCCCAGGCTTCCTTCTTTTGTTTTCTTAAATTAAAAAAGAAAAAAAAAAAGAAAGATGCAGGCAATTAAACAGCCTCTTCTTTTCAAATGACTTTTCCCTTCTCACGGTTTTTAATTACTCAGGCAGGTCTTTGTCTTGGTAGTGAACGCATTTGCATAACGTCTGGTTGGTAGGAGTTGCTTTGGTTCGGAAAGAATTACCCCAAACATGATCTGGCATCTTACACTTCCGCAGTTTTCATCCCTCCGCAGCCCGTCCTCCCCACCGCCGCGGCCAGGAGCATCGGTAGGAGAAGGCTTTTGTGAAGGGTTAGGAGGAAAATTGTTCCAGGGGAGGTAACTGCAGACATCACCTGCTGCTCACCGTGCCCTGAAGTCCCCGGGCAATACAGGGAAACGTTGCTTATAAAAACTGAGCAGTGATTTTGTCTTCTAATCATTTCTTTGCAGTCACCTGCTGCTTTATCACCTGGGATTTGCCAGGCTTTGTGTAAATAGAAATTAATCCTGATGAGCCTCTTGCGAGGCAGCTGGTGCTACACTGAAACGAAGCGCCAGGAGGTTGGTGGCCCCACGAGTGCCTCACACCCCACACAAACCCGACCGGAGGGGATGTTCTGCACAACAACGGCTGTCCCAGCACAGCTGGCGGGTGGAGGGATGTTTTTCCCACCTAATGATTAACCCTTTCCCTCGTTCAGGAACCCGCCTTGCAATAACGCTGCTTTGCCACCGTTTCTGGCAGAAGCAGAAGAAAGGAACACATCAAAGCCCATGGCTTGAATTTCCTCCAGTACAACAAGAGGCAGCGGACAGTAAGCTGTGCAGCAGCAGGGCAGCCAGCTCTAACAGCATCCCACACGATCCCAGCACCAACCTGCACGAAGGGAGAAACCAAGGCACATGCAGCCAGCGATGGATGCGCGCTCTGCTTTGCATGGAAAACATGGGAGCAGTGAAAGAAATTGAATCCAGCCAGAGGAAACAGATGCTATTAGGATAACCCTCCAGAGAAAACCAAGCTGATCAGTGTGAAATCAATTCCCGTCCTCTCCCGAGAGGGTTTGCACCAACCTGTGCATCAGCAGCCCCAGGAGCCACATGGACAGGGGTTACAGCCACAGGTCAGAACAACGCAGCTCCGTTGTTTCCAGATCAGCGCTCGCTTTCCAGCGCCGATGCCCAACGCTTTAAAAGTGCTTAAAAGCATTTGTTGTGTTCAGCTAAGCCATGGGGACACCATCGCGTGGCTCACGTAGAAACGGGAAGCCAGAAACGGATCCTTCCCTTCCACGGCAGCCCTTCCCCTGGGAACAAAACCCCAAACAGGTTAAAAGGTGTTAGAGGACAATCGGTGCCCGTTTGAAGCCGATGCTCAGATGCCCCACGGCAAAGCCAACAGAGCTGCAAAGCACTGGAGTGATTTTAAATTTCCACATGGTCCTTACTGGCTATTTCCTACAGCGAGTGGGACCGTACACATATACTTCCAGAAGTCCCAAGGGTTTTGCTTTCCCGACAGCCGAGTGGTTGGGGAGGCTCTGAGCGGTGCTTGCCCGGAGGAGAGCGGGCTGAGGGGAGACCCAGGGACCGTCACGGCCGGGAGCCAGGGAGAGAGAGGGAATTAATTCACTGCTCTCCATGGCCATCCTAAGGAAGACAAGCAGCCATCAGGTTAAACTGCAGCAAGGGAGACTCAGAGTAGACACGAGGGAAGATTTCTACTTAGAGCAGCCCAGACCAACTCTTTAAGTCCCTTCCTCTGGGCTTAATATTTATCTTGTAAAGATCTTTAAGCACCTGAACTCCCGGGAGGTTTCCCAGCGCGCTCACCAGCAGTGCCTGATGCCCATGGCACCAGTGGCTCCGGCTCAGCGCTCGCAGGGATCTGCCAGCGGAGCGGGCGTCAAGCACTAAATGCTCTTGAGGTTTTTTTGACCCAAGTCCCTTTTAGAAAGAGAAAACTCAGCCCAAACTCTCTCCAGCTCATCTTTCATTTTGAAAGGAAACGTCAGCACGTGCACTCTGCTCCCCCAAACCACTGGTGTACCCGAAAGAGCATCCCTGGCAGCTGCACCCCGGGCCGCCCCGCAGCGATGCCAGTGGGCTGCCTTTGCCTGCAGTGGCTTTGGGCAGGACAGGGCCGGCTTGAAAATGCCATGCTTGGCAGAGATGGAGGTTAAAACACACGGGCAGCCACTTCACTATCACCCAGGGACTGGCGATGCTCCGCGGTTGGCTCCCGGTGCTGCTGGCACGGCTCTGCGTGGCACTGGTGGTGCTCAGGGGCTGCCCGCCAGCCCTAAGTGTGATTTACAGCCACCCTGATGTCCCTTGAGGCACTCACATTTAAAAAAAAAAAAAAGAAATCCAAAACCAAGTCAAAAGCAGAAAACCCCAAACAAATCCAAAGAAAAGTGCTAATTCCTCACTGCTTTTTCTCTGGTAAAAAAGTTTTTAGAGGAAAATTCTCCTGATGGACATGTGGCTGTACCGCCGTTGATCAAATATTTCAATGGGTGTATTAAAACTGGCATCCTGTCAAACTTCCAATTTCTGAATGATTGTGCTTTCCCTAGAGGATGCACAGAAGCATCACACTTGAAAATTACTGTTCCCCTCCACTGGAGAGCCAACAGGTCTAATTATCCCTCAGCTCTGCCGGGGCCAGGTGGCTCGTCGGTGTAACGCTACGGGATAATTAAAGCCCCAGCTTTCTCCAGCAGAAAGAAACAGCTTCTCATTAAAACAGGATTTTCAGATTTTTGATGCCCCTCCCAGACACAGGAGCAACACACCTGCCAGGTGCTGCTGCTGGCAGGGCTGGTCTGGGCATGGAAACCAAACTTCGTGGTGTCCCAAGGCAGCCACCACCGCCTCTGCTCCGCGCCGATACGGTGCCGGGAGGACGCCGAGCCGCTGGAGCGAGCCCTGGGCAGGAGCCAGCACCTCGGACGCAGGGATGTGCTTTGATGCCTGCACACTAAAATATAAAATTATTCTGTATACATAGATAAAACACAACTAACACCAAGCAGGCCAGCCGAGGCAGACCGGCACGCAGCACCGCGCACTCGCCGCAAGCCTCCAACGCCCTCGCTGGCAGCGACAGCGTGAAAATGGGTTTTTAAGCTGGGACTGATGGTGCTGCTGCTCTTGCTGGTGCTGGGTGGTTCACTTGGGTCGTGGCCAAAGTCTGATTGGGGTAATTATATTCTGCTGCCAGTTTAAAAAGCCTCTACACGCTCACAGGGAGAGATAGGCATCTATCTAGTGTGCGTGTGCACAGATAACAGTGAAAACAATAATTACGGCCGCGTTCGCTATACAGAAGCGTTTAAACCTTCCTGTGACACATTCAAGCAGGTGACACGGTACAAACCACTCTCCCAGCACTGGAATACGCCTCGGCCACATGACAACAGGAAATTGGTTTTGGCGTTTGGGATGTCGTAATCGCTCATCCTCTCCCCCAGCCCAGGCACCGCATCCATCTGGTAACGCTGGAAGAATCGGGCAGCCAAACCTCCCAGCAGTGCTGGGCTGTGACCAGAGGACCCAGTTCTGGATTGCTGGAGATGACCATTCCAGCACTGGTAATTAGTGCGTTTCCAGCAGTTGTGCACGGCAGGCACCACCGCCACGGTTATCAGCAGGGAACACTGGGTTACAAATTGGACCAGGTGAATAATGGCATTTTTTTTTGGTGCTGTCAAATCTGGGAATATTTTTTTAGAAGGTGAAGAAAAACGATGCTTTAAAAACTTGGAGGTGTCTTAAAGAGCCAGTGAGAATAAATGAAATTTTTTTTTTCCAACCTCAAATTAATTGTTTTGCTTTGGATGACAGGGTTTTTCTAAAGGAACCGTGGCATATTGAAGAACATTTGTAAGCGGAAAAAATACAAATCGAACGGAAAACTACAGTCAAACTTCAAAACTCTGGCCAAAAATGCTTTGACATATTCAAAACCCATGGTTGGATTTGTTTTCTTTTGGCACAGACCTTTTAGCAAGACAAGAGGCGATCACAGCAAGCTCCACCATAACCGAGCCCAAACTGGGCACCGCCGGCACGATGGGAGAAGAGGGAAAGACCCTTCGTGGGTCCTACATCTGCAGGAAAACCTCAACCAACGGCTACAGCTGCCAAATAAATCAGGGCTTTTCCCTTCAGGTTTTTAAAGAAGAGTAAACAGTTATTCCCATGAAATACGTGCGTTGTTTTAGACGCCCCTGGAAGAGGCGCAGCCGTTATTCCCAGTGATCTGATCCACGGCTCCGTGTTCCTGTAATAACACTCGGTGGGGCAGGCGGCGCGCACGGGGGGAGCGCATCGCCAGGGATCCAATTAGTTTTTATTGCCGGAATAACTCAACGGGTGGACCTGATGCTATTAAAAATAATGAAAGCTTTATCTCAGCGATAATTATTTTTCCTTTGAAAGCGCGTTCGGATGCGCGCCCGCACGCACCTACGAGCTGCAGATAAGAGGATGAGCGCAAGTGATTAACTCCTCGAACAGAAAATCTGGATTTATTTTGTAATTTCGCTTTTAAGCCGAGAACTTAACAGCATTCCGTGGGTGTCACAGGGCACGCGGAGCAAGAAAGGGACCTCTCCACCCTGTTAAACTCCCTGGGGCTCCATCTTTCCCGCTGCCTGCCCAGCAGCACAGAGAAGAGGTAACGCTGCAGAAAGGCAACGCTGCGTGCCCCGAGGCCAGGGTGATGGTCGCAGGGGGGATTTGATGGCCGGTGGCTGTGGAGCCCCTTTCCTCTGGGACAGAGCGACCCAGCGCAGAGCGTGGGGTATCTCGTCCCCATGGGGGGATCATTTCACACCTCTCTCCTCTCCTACCTCCTTCCTGCTGTTCCTCCCTATTCAGACTTCCCATGCAGGGGGCAGGGGCTGTCTCCTCTCCGGTTCCCAGCACTGCGCAGCCACGCTCCCAGCTGGGAGCGCTGGAATGAACCCCATAAGGAATCATCACCACTGCCAAGTCCTTTGGCAGATATAAAAGCAGAAAGTGTTTGTCCTAATTACATGGCTGTGGAAGAGGTGGGTTCAGGCATTCCTGGGCTGCTCGGCAAACGCAACGACTGTTAACGCGCACAGCGGCGGGAGACAGGAGAGGAAATGATGGAGCAATGGAGGCAGGCGGAGCACTGATGCCTTCACCTGCCTCTAACCCAGCCAACAAGTGGCAGCTCCGGTGTTTGTGGTGACAGCACCTGCCTATCACTGGGTCGGGGTGGTGACGGTCCCACCGCCGTCACCCACCTCACCGCAGGGCTCAGAGACCCAGTGGTGAGGCATGTGCCTGGGGAAGCCACCGGGACTCTGCCCGGGTCGGAGAAGCCCCAGCGCTGCCGTTTCCCTGCTCTCCGCCCAGTCCATCTGGTTTCTTTCCTCTCCCCACAACAGGAGCGGACACGGCCAAAGGAAACCTCTGCTCAGCTCTGAGCGGCCTCACGTGCCCCGGTGCCAATAAATCACTGATGCAAAAGGTCCGTGGGTGCTACCAATAACCATCTCAATAACCACTGACACCTCCTGATTGGAATAGGGATGGGGTCGCCCCTGGAAACCCATCTGTGAACGGTACAAACCTCTCAGCCCCGTGCACCGTTCACCAGCACAGACCTGCCGCGAGGCCACCAGCCACCTTTGGGGACCTGACATCATTTATCTGACAATGCTCTGGGTGAGGGGAGAGAAGGGAAAAGGCAGAAGGATTAATTTTCAGCTCCCCTGACCCCCACGGGGCTCCAGTACCCATCACAGCAGTTATTAATGAAAGGTTATCGCTGGCAGATGGAGCAACTCGGGGGGCAGCGACACGTCGCAGCCGCGACGCCAGCTCAGGTCACCACTCACAAGGGGAAAAAGAAATAAAAGGGGAAAAAGAAATAAAAGGGGAAAAAGAAATAAAAGGGGAAAAAGAAATAAAAGGGGAAAAAGAAATAAAAGGGGAAAAAGAAATAAAAGGGGAAAAAGAAATAAAAGGGGAAAAAGAAATAAAAGGGGAAATGGGAATTAATCAGCATCATGGCACAGCATGTGGCAGGAGCGCGGGAACTGGGGCCGGCTCACGGCAGGGACCAGAGTTGCTCTCCAGTTTGGAGAACGCAGCTCTGCTCTTGGCCCCCATGGCCTTGCTCAGCGTCTAAGGGCAGCCAGAAACAGGGTTTGGCCTAAAATACCAAGTTGTACAACCTAATTGTGCACCTTAAATAGTGATCACTTAATACAGTGTTGATTCTGGTCTAATTTGGATGAAATCAAGGGTAAAATTCTCACTAAACTACCTGAGTAGAAGTAGGTGTTCTCATTTGCAAGAAACTTCTATTTCTTTATTTCATTTTGCACATTAACATCCCCATTGCCTTATCTTTACACTGCAAAGGAGCACAGCCATTCCTCAATTTTTTTTTTTGTTAATTTTTGACAGAAGCCTACAGCAACCTGCGATGGGGAAGGAGGCGACACGCGGGCTGTGGGCTTTGCCTGATTTATCGTGTTATGCCCTGCCCAGCTTCAGATCCTCTGTATATCACGGTGCAATCCATAAATCTGCTAGAAATTGTGGTTATTCAGTGTGTCAAGCTTCTACTCTGGCTTTTCTTGCCAGCTTGCAGGAGCCAGCATACACAGGGTGCTGTTACTCCTCCGTCCCTCCTCCTCAGTGTTGCTGCAGGAGTTATTTATTGTTCTCAGCTCAGGGTAATTGCCAGAAAATGAAGTTCTGTTTTTGCCAAAAGGAAGAAAGAATAAGGGATGGAGCAGAAAGCCCTGTTTGCTGCACGGTGTGACAGCTGACTCCTCCAGAAGTCCTGATCCGACAGCCATCCAGATAAAATAAAGTCTGCTCTCCTCCTAACGAAGCCTCCGCGTGTTCCTAGTCGGAGCAACCGCTCATTCTCAATTCGATTTAAAAGAAACCCAAAGCTATTCTGGATTTCGGGCAATCATGAATTTCCAGCTGGCTCACACACACAGCCCGGGTTAGTTAATGGGTTTCAAGAGAACGAGCGTTGCTGCACGCTCCGTCGTGCTCAGTATCTCTCCACCTCCAGCGCACGCTGTGTGCGGGGCCAGATCCTGCCCTCCTGTCCCCTTCCCCGCTCATCCAGAGCTGCCCATTAAACACTCCCCCAACAGAAACCATTTCCCTCTCATCTCCTCTTTGAAAAGAAAGATGCACTCAAGGCAGAAACACTCTCAAAGATGCCCAGACCCTTTCCATGGCTTTGCACGAGATCCTGGGTATCTCCATCCGCCAGCACCCCTTGCTACAAACCCCAGCGACTCTGCTGCTGAACCAGCTCCCTACAAATCCCTCCACCACCCTGAGGAGGAGCAGGGCTGCAGGACATCAGTGTTGAGGTGCTGCCCACCCCTTCTTCAACGCAGTAAATGTCCCCCTGCACTAAGGGGCCTGACCCATGGCTATGGGTGCTGGGGATCAGGAGCTGGGGCTTTGCTCCCTCCAGCCCCAATGAAGCAGCTCCCAAAGGAGCAGCAATACAGGGGGAGGCTGGATGGGGAAGTACAATATTTAGCTTCTCTGCTGATGTGCATCTTCCCTCTGGGTAACGTTTTTCTGACAAAAAAAGTGGAGGCTCAGCCATATGTATTTCTATTCAGAGAGCTCGGGAGGGGGTAGGTGCATTTTGCATTAAGTTTTCCCCTCTTGGAAATGTGGGGTTGGAGTTTTTATTCTTAAGCACCAAGCCAACAGAAAAAAAGAAACGAAGAAGAAAAACTGCAGAAGCCCTTTCCTATGGCACGGAAGGACTGGAGGAACCTGGGATGGATGGTCACAAAGTGGATGCCAAGGCAAGGGCTGGGGAAAGCTCCTTCCCCTGCAGCCGGTCTTGGGCACGCGGGCACTGTGTCGCCCAGGCACACGACGCCCGACGAGGAGCTGTAGGTTATTTGTTGCCAGCCCTCCCCCCGGACCCCGATGCTCAGCCTGCCCTCCCCGTTTCAGCCCTAAGTGCTCTGAAGAAGGGTCAGCTCCTCCAAGTTCATCCCTCCTGCTTCCAGCCCAGGTCTCACCCAGGCGACTGTTCTCAGCCACCCCCTTGCAGCTGCTTTGCTACCTCGCTCCTGCAGTGGGATAACGGCTTTCCTCTGCTAAAAACAAATTAGATTTTCTTGTCAAGAGCTAAACGCAGGACTCTTTCACCAGCAGATCAAAGGGGCTGTGTTATTCCCGATTTTGAAGTGCTCTGTACAGCCGGATGGCAGCAGCAGGAATTCGCCGTGCCCGGCATAGCCCCTATTCACCCTCCAAGGGGTTTTTACGCTGATGCCTCCGATCAGGAATGAACTTCTCCTGGGGGGGGCTATTGAAGAGATACTAAGATGCTATTAGAACATCACCTTCCCCATCCTTTAGTTTGCAGAGGGAACTAACAGAGGGGAAAATCACCTGGCACAGTGGAAAAGACCCCAAAGTCAGCTGCCCGCAGCTGCAAATATAAGACCCTGCTGCAGGAGGTCTCCCAGTATTGAGCACAAGTCCCTGAAAGGGGCTATCCCTTGGCAGTTTTCAGATTATTTATGGCCTTTTATGCAGAACAAACCCGCCTGCCTCCACAGGCTTCCCCATCAGCTGGCTGGCAAACAAGCTGACATGAAAAGCTTTATGAATAACGCATGGAAACAGAAAATAAGACAGATAATACAAGGTAGAAGGCAAGAGAGAGTCACCATTTAAATGATTCTGCTGTACTGCCACCTGTCCTCAGTTATTGAGAAAGGCAAGTGGCCAAGGCTGGGGCACAGCAGGGGCTGACCTGCTCAGCAGCAGCGATCTGCAGCCTCAGAACCTCCTGGGACTGCTCTGGCGATCTGCCTTAAGTGATTTGAATTAGTCTTTGGGTCCAGTCCGAGGTAAAGACATCTCCTTCTGGAGGCAGGAGGTCTGCTCTGCGGTGCTGGTGGAAAATGAAGTCAGCATCTTGCGTATCTCCAACCCTTCCAGCATCTCCAACCGCTCCAAGAACCCTCTCGCATGCGGGTCTCTCACCTCATGCCATGACTTGGAGCACATCTGGGAGCTGCACAGAGCTGAACCTCTCCCTTTTTCTTTCCAGCACCCTCTTTCTATCTCATTTTTTATCCACAGCCTCCAACAAACCCCTGGTGTTTGCTGCTGCTCCCTCCCGATGGAAGCAGGAGCAGCATGTCCCAGGCCTCGTTCACTTGGTGACAGCAAGTGCAGCTGGAAGCAGGAGCATCCTCCTCGTGTTCTCGGCACCGCCGTGGAGCCGGGCCGGCAGTGGGGTATGGCACAGCCACCTCCAGGCAGCCCTTCAGTGGCTGCAGACAGGCTTCTTGGGATGATGGGATCCAAAAACGCACGGGGAGACGTTACCCACACTCCTGAGCATCAATATATGCAGGAAGAAGCAATTCCAGGGGACTTAGAAGCTCCCCGTGACGTGCGTCCCACTGCCCAGCCCGGAGCACCTTGGCAGCGACATGCCCTGCGGTCACAAGTGCTGCTAAAACCCGCGAAGAACGTGGGTGAGCGGCACAGTTCAGAGGGTTTTGCAGTCACTCCTCACACCTCACAGCCCAGGGCTGATGTTGGCCACCATCCTAAACCAAATCTCTCAGCTAACGGGGGAAACTGAGGCAGCGCATGGCTCGTCACCCAGCAGGGCTCAGCCTGCCTGGTCCCAAAGCCCAGCCCTGCGCTCTGACCAACACATAACACCAACCCAGCTGCCCAAAACATGCACTATCCTCATTACCAAAGCAGAGAGAATGACTATGCCTATTATGGGAAAAAGCATCATTTAATTTTGTACGTGCTAATGCGATAGCTGTAAACGTTGGCTTTCAGCAGAAGCTGCCACAGAACACAGTTTCGGGCTGGCGACCGCTGCAACTCGTTAACATTGTTGATTCCACCCCCCCCCCCCCCCAAGCATATGTTGCAATTTGATTACATCCAAGTAAATCTGTTTGTCAAACATTAACAGCCTCCTTCCATCCTATTACTCCTTCTCTACCAGCACAGCTATCGCACATAAATATTTCAAATCATCTCACTCAATAGAGCCAGTCCAAGGGCATCACGACCTGGTGATTTCAGATTGTTATTGACAGATTTATTGGAGCCCGCTGTGCTGGCAGGGCGCTCGCTGGTGCAGGGATAAGGATGCAGTCGGCGAGCGAAGGGAGGGAAGCCAAGCACAACAGCCCAGAGAAAAAGGGTGTCGTGCTCTGCTGGTCCAGCACTTGTAATCAGTGATACGCTCCTCTGCTGGTGCTAATGGTGTGAATATGAAAAAACTCCTGTCCCATGGAATAACACCCTGTCCCCATCAGCAATTAATGTCCCAGAACCTCTCGGATGAGCCTGAGAGAGTAACTGGGTTTTTTTAAGGATTGAGTCAGATCTGGGATGCAGCTGAGCGATGCCATCCCTCACCGTGCAGGATGCCAGGCGATGGGCCTGAGTTGGATTCCTCTGTCCAAGGGGCTCAGCCCCTCCCAAAACCAGCCAAAATAACATGATTATTTTATGATGCGACGGCTAATTTTGACTCTCAAGTGCTGAAGCTTCCCAGATTGATATCAGGAATCTCAGCTGCGATATTTCCCTTGCCAAATTTTTCATTCTTAATAACAGGGTGTAATCGGTGCTAATTAATACGAAACACAATAAGCAAGAATTCCAGTCGTCTCCCTGCTGCTTTATCTGCTCAGCCAAGATTCATTGCTGGCTGCGGCTGCTCATCTGCGCCGACCAAGGCCATAGAGACAACTGGCTCCTGCTCATCGCCCTGTCTGGTGGTGTTGGACATCCCAGGGTGGGAGAGTGAGACCTGCTAGGGAAAACACCCACCTGCACCCCAGCGAGCTGGGGAGGCACCTGGTTGCTGCAGTGAAGACGGCCACCAGTCCCAGCGTGATGTGTCCCAAGAACTAGACGGAGCAGGAGCTGTGATGGGCTGGTGTCAACCTTCATGCCTTTGGGTGGAAAACACAACTCACCTTAAAACACTGACCCCTCTGCCCGAGGAAGCAGGGCTGGATTCGCCCCCATGGCTACGGCAGCGCTGCTGTGGATTGCCCACCTTGTCCCCAGCCAGGGGACACACCAGAGCAGCCAGTTGTTCCTCCTGGAACCAGAAACGTGGTTTGCTCCAGGCTGCTGGCGACTGCCACTCGCTCCATGGAGATGCTCTTCTGTGGCACCAAGATTGTGACTGAGCACAAATTCCTTCGGGAAGCTTCAGGCTGGTCCGTAAGCACCCGTGCTCCATCTCTGCCTTTCCCGGTTACTGGTGCTGATGTGCCGAGCTGCCACGGGAGCTGCGGCTGGAGCCGGGTACCCCGCGGGCGCGGGCCAGGACTTGCTCTTTCTAACCAGAAAACAAAAGGGTCAAGAAATAATGAAAGTGTTAATGAAATAATCAATAAAATACAGCCCCTGTCTGGCAGAGGACAGGAGCTGACACGCAGGGTCAGGGCTGCGCTGGAGCCCCGAGCCCTGGCTCCAGCCACAGCCGGGACGGGCTGCTTCCAATGTGGGTAAAAAAAGAAAATCCCTGCAGGAGTCAGCTGTAGGCTGTGAGCTGGAGACAGGGAGGAACATCTTCCAGATCAGACAGGTCTAGACAGGACAGGAAGCACAACCTTTCCTGCTTCTCTAGAGAGGGAAGCGCTACATGATCCTCCAGCTCATCATAATGGGTAAGGAAGAGGCTCCCTCCATTCTTCCTAAGAACAGAAGTTGTGTCGTTAATTTCTTTAATTTCTTCCCTCTTGCCTCATCTCAGGAGCTGGCAGCGATGGCAGCTGCGCTCGTGGGCAGAGGGGAACCGCTGGCAGCCACGGAGCATCACCCGAGCTCAGAGGGAATCGTGGCTTGAAGCGACGGTTCATGCACATCTGCAGGCTCGCTCTAGTCTGACAGCCACCATCCACGTCCAGCTCATCCACTCCTGGATCCACGCTCTTGAGAAGTGGCCCCAGACCCGGGCCAGGAGCCAGGACCTGGCACTCTGCTCCCACAGTCGTCGGCTCCGTCTGGAAGCTGGGCTGCGGATCAAAGACCTGCGTGTGCCTGAAGGTCCATCCGTGGATCAAAGCCACCTTTTGCTTCTCCAGGGCTGTTCCTGGAGACCCGTGCTGGGAGCAGACATCTGCCCAGCTCTGCCAGGAGGGATCTGCGCCAGCACCTGGGAACGAGAGAAATATCTGGCCACTCATCCCTCACCACCTCTCACTTGTTTTCCAGATGTCTTTGATCAGACCTACTGTTGTCACATCATTTATTTCAATCACTTCTCCAGGAGCCTGGTTTGTTCCTGATTTCTACTGCAGCTTCCAGGAGCAGAGCCTGGAGAGATGCCCGGAGAAAGGCTCAGCTGCGACCAGCCCCTGCCCAGGGATGGAGGCTGGAAGTTCAGGCTGTACATGGTAACCCCCAAAACCGCTTCCATAGTCCACAACTACCCTTGTCCTTTCTGCCAAGAGCTGCCCAGAGCCCAGCGTGGGTCTGAACACGAAGAAATCCGTCCCCACCACAAACTGCATTTAACCAGCTGCACTCCCTGGTGCCCCAGACTGGGCATTAATTCACACAGACTTTTCAACTTCTTTCTTTCCCCCTTCCAAAAGCTGCTGGAGCTTATCAAGAGATGAAAGATTGAAGGACGTGCATAATTAATGGCCTGGATTTATTTAAGTAATTTAATTTTGCCATCACATCTGCATTCTTCAGGTATGGCTTTAATTCTTTAATTACAGAAGAGCGTGCCACACTGCTTTGCCTGATTAACGGTTGAAAATTAAGGCTAGATTGGAGTGGGGGAGAAAGATGTGTCAATACAGCAATAAGCATTTGAAGTAGCTCGATAAAAGAGGGAAAAGCAAAGAGTGTCTTCAGCTCAGGAAACCTACTTTTACAGTCCTACACCCCAGGACTTTTCCAGGAGGATTTCCTGCCCCTCATGACAACTTGAGGGGTCTCAGAGAATGAGGATGGGTCCTTCATGGGCTGAAATTCCCCCGTGGCCTGGGCAAGCAGAGCACGATGCCCACCCTCTCCTGCCCCCAGTGCCAGAAGCCTGATGGGTCTGGGCAAACCTTGAGATATCCCAAAAGGGAAAGGCTGACTTTTAACAAAGTTTTGCAGAGGTTTTACCATTAATGCTGAATTTAGAGAGCAGAATTGAGGCTCTGGGATCAATAGAAGCTGAATTCTCTCATCACAAGTTGATATTTTCAAGTTCTAGAAAGGAAGAGAAAAAAAATAATAAAAAAAATCCCCTGGTCGGTTCAGGCAAGTGCATTTGCCAGGAATTACCCAAAGGCAGTACTGATGCCAGCTGCAAGAGACAGCTCTTCCCCTTGGCTCTGTGCCCAGCCCAGCATCCAGCAGAGAGGTACATCAAACTGGGATGGCAGCAGAGAAAGAATAAGAAGTAAAAAAAATAAAGAAAAAAAAAAGAAGCACACGGTAGAGCCAACGCTGCCCTTCGCCAGGCGCCGGGTGAGGCTGGCACTGCCCTCAGCCGTGGGGTTCTCCTGTGCCAAATTCACAGCTGCAAACATGCCCTGGCCTCCTCCCCGCTCCCATCACCACCTGCCCAGTGATGCTGAATTCCAGCCCCGTGGAATTCCCTGGCAGGTCAATGCTTCCTGCACCCTCAGCCGGGCGGGCTGGGGGCCGGGGGGGCCTTCTCCATAACTCACAGTGCAAGTACAAATGAAACATCACTTTTTTTCCCCCTTTTTTTTTTTTTGGTTTTCTGAAGTCTGGAAAATGAATTATGCATTTTCCCCCCTAGCACTGAACTATAAATTCTCCTTTTAGTGCTCGGAACATTTCAGGAGAGAAGAGGCACTCTGGCTGCTGCACCCCTCCTCCCTCCGAGATGCACAAATCTCAGTTAAACAGTACAAAAATATGTCACACTTGGGTTTTTCATTTAGGTGCAGATTTACCGTGGGTGCTGCTCATCTAACAGCCTCCTGTGATGGATTTTGTATCACTCATCTGCTCAGATGAGAACGGGAGGGATTTGTACAATCTCAGCATCTTCCTAGGAGACAAAACCGAGCGCGTTCATCCCAAGGCCCCAGCGCAGCTCAAGGAGACGTGGCATAACCCACCAAAACCCAGGTCCCAGGAGCCACTTGTGACTTGGGTCCCAGCTCCCCGTGCCCCTTTGGCCAGACCCTCCCACCCCTCACTCCCAAATAGCTCCAGTGACTTCTATGGGGGGCTTAAACTGTCCCCCACGCACCTCCAAAGGCTCTTTACAGCCAGTTTTTTTTCCATACCAACATCTTCTAAGGTTTTCAAACCTCCCCAGCCAGGAAAAAAACCCTGGGCAGCCACAAAGCTTTAGAAAACTATGGAGCACGTTAAAACCACGCTCTGTTTTCCCAGTCTGGCCAGATTGAGTCATAAACAAGAGACTCGACATCCAGCGGAGCTGAATCCCATGGCTCGCGTCGTCTCCGAAGGAGTTAAAATGCTTGGCTGATAAATATTACTATTATTTTGTGGCTGTCACCGTGCCAGAAAAGCTGATTGTTTCCAGCCTTCAGGAGAGAAGCCAAAGCGGGCCGCTGAGCAGTTTTCTGTAGGATGTCCAGCTGTGATCCAGATCCGTTATCCAGCTGTGATAATGCAATGAGGAAGGTCGAGCTCAGCCCTCCGGTGCAGTCATCTGGTTGGAAGTGACACGTTCAGGCAGAGCCAGGATGCTAAAGCTCCCGAGGGGAGAGAGGAATGCCTCGGGAACCAGACCATCAACAGAAGCACCAGTGCTTCATCCACTGCAACCATCAGCTTGACAAGAACAGAGTCACACCGAGCCCGAAGCAACGGCCAGTCACAAGGCGATGCCCACCGAGCGCTGCGGGCACTTCAGTCCTGAAAAACTTGGAAAAGCTTGTGTTTCAACCAGGAAACTCAATGTGCCAGGCTGAGCGCTCGGCAGCGGGTCAAGCATCAAACCCCATTACTGTTTCTCTGCACATAATAATTTATGATCCTGGTCTTGACATGTATTTTCAGGAACAACCGTTTGAATTAGGAAGAAAACAGACCTTAACTCACTTGGACTATTAGGAAGAACCGAGATAGATTTACTGAATGTTTTCCAAACACAGTGCACCAGGGATACTCACAGTGGGGGCAGTTTTGTAGCGATGCAGTAAGGGCATGGAAACAGCACCCAGTGAATGTGCCCCAGCCACACCAGAGTACGTGTCTCGTTAACACAGAGCCAGTAACGAAATCCAGCAGAGCACCAGACCTGGGCAGGACTTAAATGCATTTGTCAGCTCCTTTCAATAACAAAGGAATTAAAGGAAATTGCAACCTGCTGCTGGGTATTCTCTTGAAAGAGAAAGGGAGATAAATCAGCTGTAAGTTATTCCTTATAAATTATTCCTTAGCTCTACTACTGCTTGGTCTGCAAACAAAGTTTTTGTTAGGCAAAAGCAACTCCTCTGCAGGCTGGGGGCTGCAAGGAGACTCCACAGAGAGATTCAGCTGCATCTGCTCTGGGAGAAGCAATGGCAGAGGAGCCACCAGGGAGATCAGCTGCAACTCTGACTCTGATTCGACACATGGTCGGAGCCCGAGTGCCAGCGGTGGCATCTCCTGCATCCTCCGTCGTGACCTGAGCGCAGGTACCAGCCCTGCGCCTTTCGTCCCGCTTCCCAAATAACCTGGCACTTCTCAGCAGCAAACACCCAAACAACTTTGTAGCTCTGTGCAAGGATTTCTTCTTTGGTTTTTTTTCAGGAATAGGTTCAAATTCCTCATTTGCAGGAGATAAAGAGCGCGAGCAAGCGATGTGCAAAGTGGGATCCTTATAATGGAATTTAAAAATTGATGAGGAAAACTGGAACAACCTAAACCCAATGTTACCTGAGTAATTATGCAACGCCAGGGCTGCAGTTTCTCTCACGTGTAAGTGGTCATTAGATGGATACGACCCACAAAACCTTTTTCATCTCTCTGTGTCTTACAGGGACTGATCAAGCCCAGAGCGGTGCATGGGCCCCGCACAGGGAGAGATTTCAGCTCCAGGGTCCAACTGAAATCCCAATAAAATCAATTAAAAGCCTTCCTTGGACTTTAAATTGTTAGGGACTCCCTGTCAGCGTGAACAAATTTATTTCAGATCCTCACGGGAGGATTGGACCTGCCAAATGGGGCAGGGGGTGGCCGGGGGCTGCAGCAGCAGCTCAGTCGTGGACGCAGCGATGCTGGTGGGCAGCTCACGGCCGGCTTGTCCCTCCTGCCTTCTGGATCCCCGAACCGCCCGGACAGTTGATGTACACTTGGGGGTTTCCTTTTCTCTCTCAAGTAGCTGGACACAACATTTTTTCCCCCTTTTCCCAGAAGCTGGAGGTCTCCCTGGATAAGCTGGTTGGGAGTAAATTCATCGAGAGCTTCAGCATCACATTGTTTGACCCCAAACCTAGATGTGTTGTGAAGCCACGAGGCAGCAGAGATGGGACCCTGGTCCAGACTGGGACTGTCTGGTCTTGTGGCTGGTAGCCAGGACAGAGGCAAAGGTGAGGACAAGGCACATGGAGCAGGAGGCAGAGCCACAGCCTCAGCCAGAGCAAGCCGCTGCTCCAGCTGCTCTCAAACAGGACGATGGCCACGTGTGGCCACAGTCCCACCGACACCCAGAGCCCACCTCCAGCCCTCTGTGCCCACTCCGCACTGATGGACCTCTGCGGTTCTTCGTTCCAGCATCTCGTTACTCACCTCGCTCGGTATCTTCCTTTCTCCAGCCACAACCACGTTTCCAGGTGCTCCGAGTGCTGTGCAGCGAAACCAGTGCAGCCACGGCGCAGCCGGAATTCGGTCGGGCAGCGGCACCACTGGGGAGGCTGTGCCTCACCTCCTTCCTCCGGCATGTTGGCCAAGGGGCGAGGAGGAAGAGCCTGCCCTGCCCGGGTGCCCGCACGGCAGCATGCCAACGGGGACGTGGGCATGGAAGGGCACATCCCCGGAGCCCGCGGTGTCTGTCGGTGGGATGAATACAGAGCAGCACGAGCTCCGGGTGCGGAGCCAGAACTGGGCACGGAGCATTCAGCTTATCCAACTGAAACAATCAGTGCCATGTTCTCTTTTTTCAGGCTAAGTTCTGCCAAAAAGCAAAGGGCACCGCGGGTGGATTGTACGTATGGGACACCCCGAAGAGTTAATCACTCATTTACAAAACGCTGATACAAATCGCTGTTAATTAACTCTGTAAATACTCTTAAATCCAACAGGAACACAACTGCTGCCCCAAAATTCAAAGCAAAACGCATCTCAGGCTCGTCATGCCATGAACTGGTTGTACCAAACTCCAGCACAGCCCGACACGTGGCACAGTCTGCTGAAACCTCCCGAAAAAACGTCAGCTCCGTCCCACCGCCTTCCCTGCCGACCTCATTTCACGTAAACCAGCCGAGGCCAGACGAGGAGGGGATGAAACGGAAAAGATAAAGTGTCTGTGATCTGGAAGAGACAAATAAAAGGCAACGGGAAAGCTGCAGAGAGAGCATCAAACCTGCATCGCTGCAGCCGGCGTGGGCAGAGCAGAAGCAGCAGCAGGACATCGCAGACTGTGCTACACCCTTTTTCTAAAACAAATTTTGTCATTTGGTGCCGAGATGCAGACTAATTGCAGTCATCAGCACGGGAGAGAGGCGGCTTTCAGCAGAGAAAGCAACCTAATTAAAGCAAACTGGGGCATCCTGGAGCAGGAACACCGGAGCGCAGGGCTCGGCGGGGGGTGCGGGGGCTCTGCGGACCCCGTTACCCCACGCACAGACTCTGCTCACAGCCTCGTGTGTTTTCTCTGCCTGCCTTGGGAGAGCCCATAGGTCTGATAAAAACCTGCTGGAAAAGCAAAATAATCAATTCTGCATATAGAAGGGAATTAACTCGGCACTCTGGGAGGGGGCACAGATGAGAAATTATTCCTGGAGCACATGGACTGGTGTGGAGGCTGCTACCAGCCCTGCCCCAGTGGCTGGGCAGGAACCACCACTGCACGGATGAGATGGAGAAGTGGGAATGTCCCACGTGGGAACGGCAGTAACTTAACGAGCAGCTTTTTACCACGAGGACTGCTGGGCTGTGCGTTCTGGCAGGGGCCCGGAGCTCGCTCTTCCGGGCTAATTGCCACAGCAATTAAACAACTAATTTGCTGTCTGGCTTTGCCCCCCTCCAGGGCTCCAAGAGATGAGAGGTTTGCCTTCTTGCAGATGTCTCATTTTACAGCTTTGGCCTTTAAGCTCCAAAACGCCCCATTTCAGTCCCAGCCAGAGGAGGGGAGAAGGGACCGGAGGAGGACGGGGGTCCACGGGTGTCACCCCACGGTGTCTTTGTAAGCAGCATCATTCCCACCTGCCTGGCCTTAGGCATGGAGGGAGCACCGGGCCACTGAGAGCTCCCAGGACCCCTCCCAGTATGCCGGTGCTGAGCTGTGTGGGATGTTCATGGGATGCTCCGGGCTCCCTCCCGACTGCCATCAGAGGCTGATGCTTCTTATCTGCGCTGCAGCGAGGGGATGTCTACCCTGCTTGGTAGAAGATCTCACACTTGAGCCAATGTTGCAGTAGGAAAACCACTGGCACCAGGATCCCTACGGTGAGGCTGGATACCAGTCAGAGCCAGACCATGCCAACAAATTCCTCCAAGGAAACCAGTAACACAAACGCTCCTATTTATCACTGAAAAATTCAGCAACCTCAGCTACCCTCAGAAAGTGATGACAGTAGACACGTAACAAGGTATTCAATGTCCCTTTCCAGCTAGAAAACTCTTTGCCGTGTTAATTTCCAACTTAAAAAGCAACATGAATCCAGCCCCAGACCTGGATCAAAAGTGACGGCACCAGCAGCGGGTCTCGCTTTGGGCAGTTACGCTTTTTGGGTTTTTTTTTGAAATAGTTTCAGTTTCAAGGGGTTGGTTGGTTTCTTCGAGGCTCTTGTTTAAGTACCTGTTTTCAAAGGGGCTCTGCTGATCTGCTGGGACAGAGGATGTGGGAGCTCCCCGGCAGACGGAGCATCGGTTCCTCACTGGAGGGGGGGACCACGGCTGGAATAACATCCCGTCGTGTTAGCACGGAGCAAGGGAGGAGAGAGGAGGGCACCAACAGGGACGGCAGATGGACATCAGCTCCGTTTAATTCCCTATGGATAAGCCTGTGGCTGACCACACAGCGCAGGGCGCATCTGGATCGGGGCCGTCTTCCCAGGGCACCGCGTGGCGTGGGCTCTCCAGGGTGGCAGGGGAAGCTGGTGATGGGGAAAGGGGTTTGGTCTTGCCTGAGTCCTCCTCTGTTTTCTGCTGCTGAGCCTTCGTGAGAGCTGGGATGTGCTTCCGAGCAGCCGGGACACGAGGCCCCATGCCAGGGTCTGGAGCCACCAGCCTGGGGCACCGGCTCGTCCCGGCCATCCTTGGGCACACACGTGTGCGTGTGTGTGTGTGCAGGTCAGCATCCAGCAGATCCTAGAAAAAACCTTTGGCAGCTCATGAAAAAGGCACCAGAAAAATGTAAGAAAAGCAATGCAAAAATTTATATTTTATTTTAATTCAAAAATTTAAAATAGCTTTCAAATTCAGGAAAGGATGCCTGGACACAATGAAAAGCCTCATATACAGAGACAGATAAATTAAATTGTATATACTGCAGACAAGCCAAGTGTATGTATAGATTACATATTTACACCTTTATGTAAACCATATTTATACATTTTATTACATTTACAAAAAAAAGCTGATCTTCCACTACTGTTTACTACAATAATGAAAAAAAATTTACATTGTGTCTTTTTTTAACTGTACAAACTTTTGATTCATAAAAATATATCTCTGTACAAAAGAGGGATTTTTTTTTTCCTTTTTTTTTTTCCCTTTTTTTTTCTTTTTTTTTTTTCTTTTTAAACATAATGCAAGTCCTCTGGGCACAAGAATGGAGAATGTCACGTTATAGGGTCCCAGCCAGCTTGCAAAAAAATGGGACAACACCTCCTCCATCTTCCTTTGTTGCTTGGGCAACAGCAGAGAATAATGGTACCTAATGGGCTGAGAGCAGCAGGTCTGGTTTAAGCAGAGCTGCCCTTCTCCTGCCTCGCTGTTAAAATATCTTGGGTTTGTTTTACACTCCTAGACACGAGCTTCTCCTGGCTATTCCGCTGATCCAGCGGGATTCGGAACGGTCCGAAAAGCAGACGTGGGATCTGCTGCTGCTGCGTGTCCGTCCCTGCCCTCTGCTCGCCCGGGGCTCAGCACCCTCCAGCTGGGAGAGGACTTTCTTGAGCTCAGAGGTAGGAGCCTGGAAGAGTCAAGCTCTGCTGTTGTGGGACACTGGGAGGTGTTTGGAGTTTTGGGCACTGAAAGAGGAGCCAGGATGCCGAAATCGTCAGCACCGGAGCACCAGGGACTGCAAAGGGCACTGCCTTCGGGATCTGCTGCCCAAGGGAGCCCGGTCCCTTGGCTGCATTACAGGGCTGGACAATGGGCTGCGGGTTCAGCCAAGGGCACGAATCACAAAATAATTTAGGTTGGAAGGGACTTTGGGGTCAAATATGGCCCAGGAGAGCAGACCTGAAGGTAGGAACCAGCTGCACTCAGAGATGCAAGCGAAGGAACCTGGGGAACATCCTGGACTCATTACACCAGTGTAACAGGGAAGCAGCTCCCTGCTCCACTGCATGCCTTGGCCCCGGACCCAAGTGCCTCTGCAGCCCGATCGGGGTCCTCTCTTCTCACTTACCCCCCAGCCCGCTCCAGGGTCTGTGCCCTGCAAGCTAAGGTGCCCGAGGAGGGGCAGGCACCACTGCCAGCCCCGCCACCCCAGGGAATTTAGTCCCACAGCCAGCTGGAAGATGAAACCATCTCCGCCTGTCCGTGTGTGTTCGGAGCTGGGAGCACTCCTCGCTGCAGGACACGCTCCGGAATGCTCCAGCCCTGGCCCTGAGCTCCCTGTGTGCCCAGCTCGGGATGCCAGCGCCGGATCAGGGCTCTGGCTCACGCATGCGCTTGCACCCACCTCTCAGCAATAAACCAGGGCACCTTGGCATGCTTTAAGGAGCAGAGATGGCATTTTTTGGCAGGCTGGCTGTTCAGCAATCAGGCTGTGGAACGCTGCTTACTCTAAGAGCGATGAATAAGAGACAGAAGTAAAAAAAATAATATATATTTATATATATACACACAGGCGCACACACAGAGTAAAAGAAGAAACAAAACGGAAAAAACTAACCTGCGGTTTTCATTAGACAAAACCTCAGCTGACAGTAGGGAGGGGAAAGCCAGCGTTTAAATGCAAGCATGGATGTAAACACCACCCCGTTGGTTTTAATTCTGTTTTCCCTTCAAGTCTTCTGTAAGAAGAAGCTGCTTCACTGACACCTTCTGCTCCACCGCAGCCGCGGTTCACTTGACCTGCGCCCGGTGAAACGGCACCGGTGCCTTCCTTGACTCCAGCCTGGGAACTGGTGACTCAAACCAAACAGACTAAAACCCCGGATCAACAAGAGCAGCTCCCCTCTTTTATTAGAGGAGGACAGTGTCAGCACAAAAGCATCCTTCTCTTACAAGGGAGGAAAAATGTCAAGCCGCCTTATCTGCTCCCGTGAAAGCCAAGGCAACCTTCCTGCCCCTGGGAAATAAAGGGAACAGCTTTGGACAGAAATTAAAACTCTTATTGCATTGCCATTTGGAGGATCAATATGGAAAGGGCAAAGGCTTTTGAATGCTATTGGGGGGAAATCAGTATTTGTTATGAGTTCTTTTTAGAGAGGTTTTTGTCCCTTCATGTCTGTCAGCAATTTCCTGATTAGGGTATTTGGACACAGCTAAACCCAGCAGCTGCTGGGAGAGGGCTGGAGATGGGGGGACATCTCCTTACCAGCCCCGAGAGCTGCCTGAAACGAACATGGGGCAGAAGAAACCCAGCAAGAATGCCCAAAGGAAAATTAAATACAGGGAAAAGGAGAAAAGCTGGCAAAGTTTTGTGTTTCTCATGGAAGAGGGTCTCATTTAGAAACTCTTCCTTTGCGAAAGCCCTGGGTTAGAAAAAAAAAAACAACAAAGAAATAACCCACAAACCCAAATAAAGACGAAGCAAGTACTCATCCTGTCCCATACTGGTATTTCCTATTAACCCCAGTCAGCACCTTGTGCAGCACAACCTCTTTTGCCTCTTCGTTGTCCAAGCTCTTCCCAGAAGTGGAGGGGCACCGGTGGGACCCCACATACCCCACTGCTCCCTCCAGGAGCACACAACCAAGAGCACGTTGTAAAAGCCTTCCCATCACCTCGCCTCCCAGGTCCTCCACTTCTCCAGGTCTTGATGTTGGGCTGAGACTCACTGGCAGGATGGGAGAGAGGAGCTGTGCCCGAGTAGACCTTTGGTTGGCTTCATTGTCCGCGGTGGGATGGAGAGGACGGGTGAGGACGACAGAAGACAACCCAGCAGTCTCTCAAGGAGTTAACACAAAGTCCAATGAGGTGTAGCAGCTTCTCCACAGCCTCAACAAGGTTGGGAGGAGGGAGATGGGGAGGGAACGGATGGAGACTCGTGACGTGAAACACAATCATCCACCAGACACCGACCCCGGAGGAATCTGGGACGATGGGAATGGAAGGGGGAGAGAGAAGCAAACAGCTTGTTATTACACACAGAAATGCTGGGAAAGCCTGGAATAGCTTCATTATCCCAAACTAAGAACGTTCCAGTCTAGAAGCACCCTTCAGGTCCACAGTGGACTTTTGTTTATGACATCAAGTTATTCCTCTGTGCAGTAAAACTTTTAAACCCCTTGCTTCACCCTCCTCTGATCGCTGTGCAGAACACCCTGTCTGGTGTCACATACTGAGGGATCTCTCAGAGTCACTTTTTCCTCCACCTGGTGATTGTCCCCCTCACTTTGCCACCGGTCCCCAAGAGGTCACTGCCCAACTGGCACTGAGCGCCTGAGACCCAGAGACGGGGATGCTGGTTTGGGTCTTGCCCTGGGCAGAGATGACCTTTGTGGCCAACCCGAACCGCTCCAGGTGCTCCTTTCAACCACTACTTCCATACAGCATTGAAGACGTGACAAACACGAGGAGCATGGTGGCACCATCCCCTCCAGCACGTCCTGTCCACCCACTCACCGCAGCGGGGCCGGCTGCTATACGGCCGTGCACACTGTGCTGACCGTGAACTCCGTCTCGTTGGCCATGATGTCCGTGGGCTGCAGGTTGCGGTCGTACATCGGGTTCTCAAACGTTGCTCGGACGTTGGTGTTTTCATGGCCCGCGTAGCCATTGAATGGGACTTTTGGTCTTCTCCTGCAGGATGTCAGGGAGAAAACCCAGATTGGTCACGGCCACTCCTGCCATAGGCAGCTCAACAGCCCTGACGAGAAGTCGGTGGGAAGGAAAAAGCTGCTTTTGAAGAGGGTAAACACCCGGGGATGAGGCAGAAGGGATCCATAGTAAAATCCTACTGTGGATGTGCAGCACAGGCAGCTCCCTGGGCTTTGCCACAGCCCCCCGCGCGCCCCCTCCGCAGAGCAGCTGCACAGCAAGGCATCCATCAGAAGTAACTCATTTCCAACACATGCAAAGCCAGCTCCAACGCTCAAGTATGAAATCTGCTTTGCCTTATCCTACTTAATGTCGCCACAAATCTTATTAATGGTCATAAAAGCCCTCCACGCTCTCTTCTCCCAACACCCTTGCCCCCTCCACGCATGCTTGCTCCATTATTTTTTCACCTTCTGAATTAAATGGGAAACCAGGTCCAGGGGGAATGCTTTTAAGTCAAGCTGACAAATATTTCTGCCAGCCCCCTCATTTGGTTTCACCTACTGGCACCGTTCCTGCAACCCACCTGTGTTTGTAGAGATAAAGCACAAACCCTGCAATAATCAGGGCTATGAAAGGCACAAGAATGGCAGCTGCCACAGAACTGCTGTTTGATGCAAAATGGTGTCCTATTGATTCTGGATCATTTTCCATCATGCTGATGTCTGAAACACAGCAGAAGTAAACGCATTTCAAAACACTGCTGTAGGCAACAGGGTTTGCTTGAGTTACAGGTTACATCAACAACAGAGGAAGATGGTTAGAAGTGTTGCTGTAAAAGGTAATCAAAAGCTTCTGAGCTGCATGAAGAATGGTTTGGAGATCTAGCCTAGCTTAGACATCATTGTTTACTTAGAACTGCAACTAAAGAGATAAGTAATAGATTTATCTTACCAAAATGCTCAAATTTGGATGCTTAAAGTCAGGTTTAAGGGAGACTTTCAAGGGCTGCAATAACGAGGATCTAATTCTCCATAAAGGTGACAAGGCTCCAGGGTCAGATTCCAAAAATTCTAAAAGATTGAAGAGCTCAAGCCACATTTTAAGAGATATTTATGAGCTTAGACCTTGGGTTGTCTAAGCTCTCAAGTGCCTCTGTGATTTCTGAAACTGAGATGGAGAAGCTTTTTGCGGCAGCAACGGGACTCGGGCTTTTAGGTCAGACATCTGGTAACAGGGAGAAAAAAAAAGCGTCCAGGTGCTATTTGTGGCTCCAAACTCTTTCTGTCTTTGAACAGAAGCCTGTCCATTTAAATGCCTCACTTTTTTCCTAAATTAAAAATGTTGTTGTGTTGTTTGTTTCCCACAAACGTTACACTGAGGATGAGTTCAGCCCCCCTTGCCAGAATATTCAGCGTTCCATGTGTTTAGTATTTAAAGACAAGCCCAGGCAGAGCTGCTGGACCCATCTTACGGGGAAGAACTGGTGGCAAAAACGGAGCCAGGCGCAGGGTGGAAGTGCTGCCAGGCAGTGGGGACCCTCCTCCTCCTCCCCGTGCAGCGTGGCACCGCTCTGCCTCCAACGCAAAGAAAGAGAAGCTGTTTCAGATGCCACCACCTCCCACCCCCCTGAGGTACAGAGATTTGAGGGCACCCAACTTCTCTACGCCGGTGCCCAGGTTTGGGTTTTGCCAGGGCTCAGCTAAACATGACGGTTCAAAACCAGTATAAAGATCTGGTTTGACAGGGTTGAAAATAAAAGCCAGGGAGAGGAGAGATGTTCCTTGTTTGAAAACCTCCGCTACCACCAAAAGCTGGCTTTTAGCAATCAAGGGAAAAAGTAACAATCAGAGGAACTTTACCAAGTCTCTGAAGGCCAAACTGCCCGAAGCCTTTGCCACGCACGAAGCCCTGGTACACAAACGTGCCGCTTGACGACTCCGACGAGACCTGCAGTGTCAGGAGAGCAGAAGCCAACAGATTTGTTCAACGCTTCCCTGCCATTTTAGCACCCATCTTGTCACAGCCTCTTTCAAGTTTGTGCATAGCATTAAGGTGTTTCAATTTCCCCCCAAAAAATGGCTTTTTTTTTTTTTAAGAAGTCTGACTGTCTAACAACTTGTTAAGACTCTCACATCTCAAAGGAAGGAAAAAAAATAAGTCTTGTTTGCAATAAACTACAGAACACGTTGCTGATTCAACAGGGATAGTGAAGGCTCTGGGCTACAGCTGGCCATGGGTCAATCACATGCGTGTTTTCTCTAAGCTCCAGTGGATCTCTTAAGGGCATGGGAAGTTACCAGACATAGAAATCAGGGTGAGAAGTTGACTCCATAAGAGATTAGCACTTCCAGCTTGATGTTTACCAGATAAAATGTTAAAATGGAATTAATCGTGTTGGTTTCTCCTTAAGTGTTATCTGGAAGACTTACAGCTTTAAAACCATAGGGCAATAAAAACATACAGCTGCAAGGAAGCATGGAAGAGCCAACTGTCATGTAATATTATCTTGCGTGCTGGAAGAATGCCCTATGTCCCCTTCAAGCAAGCAGGTCGCTGGAGGACATCAGCCTCATCTCACCACCAGTTAAGGCAGTTATTCCCTCAGCTTCGGCGAGAAAAAAGCTAGGGTGGTGATAGCAACAGGAGGAGTCGTGTGGGTGGACTTTGTGTATGAGGTGCCCACGCACTTACATGTCCATCCAGAGCCCATTTATCGTTTTTGAACTTGTTGACAAAGATCTCCACTGGCCCTGTTATCTGGTAAACCTGGAGAAGCAGGTGCACATCTTCTTTCTTGTAAATCCCTGAAAAGTAAGTGGCTTTTAATCACTAGATCCCAATGAGTGTCTGAGTTTGAAGTAATTAACTTTCTACCTGAGAGAGTAGAGAAACCACCTCATCATCTTAGAGCAGACAACTCCTCCTACCAACCCTATCAGTGGGACACACCAGGAAACACACCACAAACACAACCCCACGTCCACTCCCCGGGATATTAAAGACATTTTGCACATGTGAAGGGACTCAGCTGTTAATGTTTAGGTTATGTTGCTGCATCAGGAACAACCTGGTGCTCCACAGAGGAGAGGGGCGAGGGGCACTCAGCCTTTCATCTAGTTTGTCTTGGACTACAAGTCCACCACTCCAGCGTGAAGGGAACGGACAACGGACTGGGCTGAGCTGCCTTTCAGGTAGAGTCAAAGCAAACCCAGCTACGTGATTTTGTTTGTCCTGGTCTGGTCAAAGATCAGATGCTTCAAAGCTGGGTGGTTCTGTGAAGCTCTATCAGAACATCAACATCATTGATAGAGCCGAGCACGCTGCCCCTCGCTCGTCTGACACGTGTAAGCCCCCACCGACGCCGTGTCCCCTCCCTTACCAGACACCTGGAGCTCCACGCCGCTGTGGTCTATCAAAGTGGCATTGACTTTACCCGTGGCAGGGTCGAAGCTAGTGACAGACAGCATCGCAGGCTGCTTTTTCCCCATGTATTCATAGGAGCCTTTCCAAAGGGAATTCCTTGCAAACACATCAGCAGGCACTGGAAACCGCAGGGATTGAGGATGCAGAAAAACAAGTGCAGAGCCATTTATTTCCATTTTTCAGAAAGCAAAACAGAGCAAATTTCTTTCTTTCTTTCAACTCACAAATACATATTTAAATATCTCCAGTCCCACCCGCTCCCTGAGTTATCATTACTGAGTACAAAGCCAAAGAGAGGAGAACAAACAAGCTGATGACTTTAATTTTGTTTTGACAAAAAATGCCGCTCAAGTTTTAAAAAACGACCCACCCTCAAATTAATTTCTTAGGAAAAGCTAACAAAACCTCATTTTTCTTAAAAAAGCTCTAACATAAAACATCCTCGAGGGCTCAAAACTCTGGAGGGCCCTGGGGAGGGCAGCGGATGTTGGTGCCCGACTCCCTCAAGGCTCCTGTCCGTTCTGCAGCGAAGCGTGAACGAAGGGGATGGAGCACACGGGCTGCTGCCACCAGCCCGGCAGCTGCGAGCCCTGGGAGGAACAACCAGTTTCTGGCTGCCCTGGGGAGGGGATGGAGCTGCTAAAGGCCAGGTCCAGTACCAATATGTCCCATGGAAGAGCGAGCCCCGCTACGGTACCTGACACCTTGGTGAGCGGCGGGTCCCGCGCGGTGCCGACCGGCCTCCCGCTGGGACGGACGTCAGCTGAAAGAGAGGAGCAACCCACCACCAGTGAGTACTGCAGCATCTGAGGCTGCTGAGACCCTTCTGCTGTGCTGGTGCTAACAAAGGTCAACGTTGGGCTGCCACCGCTCGCACGGTGACGTGGCTGCACGTCCCGGGTACAAGGGCTTTGGGTGGGGGTTCGTGCCCAGCATGAAGCTTTCCCTCACTGCCCTCCCCTGCCACCTGCCCCAAACCACAGCATCCAGGGAGAGCAACCACGCTCCGTGAGAGCCATGCAGCTTTATTCCAAGATGAGATCACTATGTGTTCCTGGTCTAAGATCCTCAGGTGAGGATCAGCAGCTCCCGCAGAGACGTGGGCGAACGCAAAACCAGGGCGCTGCTGCTCAGGGCTCTTACCGAGGCAGATGGGTGGTTTTCCTGTCCAGCTGCCATCTGCTTTGCAGGTGCGATGCTCAGACCCTCCGGTGAGATAGTAGCCACTCTGGCAGGAATAGATCAGGGTGTAGCCCAGAGATGGCAAATCCAGAGCACCAACGTTGGCGTGAGAGGGGGTCTCCGGCTGCTTACAGTGGTGAGCTGAAAAGCACAAGGAAACTGGGATGAGAGACACCATCCAGTCGTACACAGGAAGGCAGGAGTGACCCCAGGACGTCACAGCAGAGACAGAGATCTCTTAGAAGAGCTTTCTTCAGCAAAAGCTTTCTCTGCTCTCTGAGGGAGACAATGCCATGCCTGGATTTTCCCAGCCGGACGAATTAATGAGACTGCTTCCCGTGCTTTGCTGGCCAGACTGCTCTATCCAGCTAAAGCTCTCAGCGAATCCTGCACTCGGTTCCAGTTTCCACGAACTGAAAATCAGGCTCTGCCATCCCCCACCTTTTAAGGGGAAAAAGTCAAAACCAAATGATGCTAAAGACACCTTTTTCCTTCCTTCACCTGTCACCCCAGCACTGTGTTCCAGGCCTATCTGCAGACCGAAAAATGCCTTTGCAGGGCATCAAGACCTGGTACATTAAGCCAGTGACTCCAGTGAGTGCATTACAGATCCGGTTTTGTATAATCTCTCTCCATGGGACCTGTATCCTAATAATTTTGCACCTACCTATCCAGAGGTTCAGACAGTAAGTCCTCAGAAGCATGCAACAGTCATAAATTCCTATAATTGCTCAATAACTTTCAGGATTTGGCCCACAGAAATCGAAGCTGAGCTTGTCCAGCTCCTCGCCACCAGACCGAGCGTGCGCCCACAACTCTTCTATCAGGTCCTGTTGCAAAAGTGTCACCACTTCCCTTGAGAAGTTACGACACAGAACAAATAAATCACAGAGCTGGGCAGCTCCCCCTCACTCACCCTGTAAATTTGCCCTTTCTGTAGCTCTCCAGCTGCTCATGAATGAAAACAAATCCTGGGCAGCTTTCACGAGGTATTACCTTCATCCTCGTTTTGCAGAAGATGAAATCTAAACCCCAGGAAGCTGAAGGACTAACCCCACCTCGCGAGGGCTGGGAGCCCGGCCGCGAGCCCCCAGCCCCGCTTGCAGGCGGCTCCTTGGCACTAACTGCATCCAGCTCCACGCTGAGGATGGAGAAGGCTTGACACAAAACCTCAGGGCAACAACTCCACAGTCCTGGCTGGCATGGGTAAGCCAAAACCACCTTCTATTTCAATGCAAGAGTTTTTCGAGGCGGGTGCCCCGGTTGGGTCGCTCGCAGCACCAGCACCCACAGGGGTCGTTAACGGGAAAATATCTCACTAATAAGTCACTTCACAAGGGAGAGGGAAAAGCTTTTTAACACTTCTGGTACAGGAGCCGTGATGGGTATTACCACTTAAATGCATCAAACTGCTTCTGGTGTAGCAGGGAAAAGATGATGGACAGCTTAAAAGAGCAACATGTTATTGATGCCAAGGAGAAGCCCCACTCTGCCGGCGAGCCCTCCTGGCTCGACGTGAGCCTCGGTCCCTGGAGCACGAGCTCACATCTCGGCCATCAAACGTGGTCTCAGAAGCACAAAACAAAGTCTCACCTGAAACAACGTCTCTGAAGAAGGGACAAGTAAAAAAATCTTAGTTCAAATCAGAAGTGGCTGCTGGTATAGTCATGTCAGGACAGAAGTGATTGTGTGATCTCCTGTTTCTTCAAGAACATGTTTTTTCAGAGCTGTCCCCCCAAATTACCACCTCTCAGAGCCAGCAATTTGCACGGTGAAGCCCAGCAACAAAACAAGGCAACAGCATGGTCAAAGGCACCGGTTTCCTTGGACAAAACCTCTCGGTGAGACTTACGGACGCAGTCTGGCTGCACGCCGCTCCACGTCAGGTTGGGGAGGCAGGTCCTGGTGGTGGAGCCCTGCAGCAGGTACCCCTTCTGGCACTTGAAAAAGATGATGCTTCCCACCTGGTTTCAAGAGGAGAACAAGCACTGAACCAGTGTAATGTGATTCGCCCATGCTTGTAATACACAAGTACTTCTGTAATTTTCTATCTTCTCAATGCTGAGCGGGGAGCTGCCAGCTCGCTGCCCTCCCCGTCCTGCCGGAGTCTGGTGCCCAGAACGCTCTCGGAGCCCCTGGAACGCTGCAGCCTTTACCTGTGCTGGGAGCTGCTGCTTTCAGTGACAGAGGCACAGCTGCTCTGGCTATTAAACACCCAGAGGCAGCACCAAACCCTATTAGAAAGGGCCGAATTTTTTGCCAAAAGGGATATTCAATGTCAGCAGCACCAACAAACACCCTGTAGCAGTATTCTAAATGCCAATTTGGATTGTGAATAGCAAAAAGGATTACAAAACCTGAAGGGTGACTTTTCCATGTTTTTGAGGTATGCTCACTTTTTGCAGACTATCCACTTTGCGTTTGGTTTCAACCCAACTATTGCTCCAACCAAGCCATTATCATATCAAGGAGCTCGCTCCCTGCCTCAGACAGGTTGGCATTAGATGCTGTCCGGCTGCGAGCCCCGTTACTGCAACTGGATTTGCTTTAAAACCAGAACATGCTGGAATAAAGTTGCCAAGCAGGGCTTTGAGCACCTTCCCCATCCTCCCCAGCACAGCCGTACCACGCGGGCCACCTCCTGCTGACCCGCAGCCGGGTTTTATCATGCAGTCGCTCCGGGACTCTCAGCTGGTGCCCGTGGTCCCCTGGTACCATGTCCAAAGGCACCATTTTCCCGGGACACTCTGCTCCAGCCCCCCCGTGCAAGCACCCGTGGCAGCTCCACCGTGGTGCGCAGCTCTCAGAGGGGCAACCCGTGCAGAAGTCAGACTTATGGTGTCTCAGTATTAATTAAAAACTAGAATTCATTCATTAAAACCCAGGATTAAGAGAACTAATTAGCAGCAAAACTGAAATATCCGCTCTGGCAGGAACAGCCACATGGAATCAACTACCCCGGCCCCGCACTCCGCTCCCGTCCAAGCAGGGAAGGGGCACCCACAAGGATGGCAGCAGAGGCTGGAGATGGAGCATCCCGGGGAATTGCTTGGGGTTTTTTCCCCTCTCCTTTCCACGGATTTCATACTGTACAAGAGCTGAGGTTAAGAAAACCACCTACAGAATTTGATCTGAAAATAAATGGAAACTATGCCTCCAATGTGAACGCTAGTTATGCTAGTAACTATTAATTAGCAGTGTAATCAACACCATAATTAATGCGTGGCTAGTTAATCCCGTACAAACGCGCTCTGAGGTCTAACGGTGCGCACTGGGATGTCCCACTCCCGGGCAGACACGTTAATCCACATAAGGACTCGGACACCGACTGACCACAGCGAGTACCGGGGCGCAGGCGAGGGGACCCCGCTGCCACGGCCGTACCTGGTAGCCCTGGGAGTTGTTCTGCATCCCGAAGAGAGGCACGCCGGGGTCCGCGCACGTCGTGAGGCTGGGGTCTGCAGAGAACAGAACCGGGCAGCGTTTTAAAGGAGCCCCCGTGAAAGCCCCATCAGAGCTCTGCCTCCCCCCGCATCCACGCGGACCGACCCCGCTGCGCCTGTGCAACAAGACAGAAATGTTTTGCCACAGAAGGAATACATAGCAACAAGGAAAAATAGATCTTTTTGTTTCTTAAATCCTCGGCTGCTGCGATGCAAACTAACCAGAGGCGCTGCATCACCCAGGAGAGAACGTCAGAACATAAATCTTGCATCAGGGATGACTCCATTCCCTTCCCCTATTCTACACTGACGAGTGGAGCACCCGGCTCACCAGGGCTGTGCCCTCCGCTGCCCCGGGGCCGTGGTGACCTTGTCCTCTCCTGTGCCCTGGCTCAGCACCTTCGTCCTCCTGGGCTCAGCCCGGCCCCGCTCGCACGCTCCCCGTGGAACCTCAGTATTTCATAGTGACAGGCGGGGGCTGGAAATTTTAATGCATCTCAGATACATAATCTCTCTTTATGCCTCGTTTGGTCTCAATCTGTCAGAAGATGAATACACCCAATTCAGTAGGAATAACCTGCTGCTACTTTTCCAGCATCTATCGCTTCCTCTTTTTCCCAGCGCGCTGACAGTGGCAGGGCACCGATGGAATTAAGGCAGAGATGCATCACATTCACATCAGCATCCCAAACGGAGTGAAGGAAACCAAAGTTTCTGACTGAAAGGCAGCTCAGCAGCAGCAGGTTCCCCGCTCCTTAGGATCACAGGACTGAGCCAAGCTGTAACGGTGGCCACAGGGATGCTCCGGTTCCTGGCCAGGGCAGCCGCATCAGCAGGGAGCTGGAGCACTGCAGGATCTCAGTGCAATGGGATCAGAGCCTGCTCTGGGTTCCCAGCCTTCTCCTTCAGCATGCTCAACATCGCTGCAAGAACCACCACAGGCCCCACGGCAAATCCCTCCCCCCTATGCTCACTCAAAATACGCCAAAAACGCAGCCGGTTTGGGGCTGCGGCACATGAGCCAATTCGTTCTCCGTCATCCAGCTCTGCTGAGCTTTTGTCATCATTTATCACCGATGCAGTTTCCATGGAAGCCCCAGATATATTCCAGTGTCTAAAATAAAGAGCCCCATTACTGGATGAGGGAGCAGGTGATGGATGGCAGAGGGTGGAGGGCAGAGTCTCGGTCTCCTGGCTGCATCTCGGGGGGTGTGCGGTGCTGGCAACCTCACACATCTCAAAAATGGGTGAGATGTGAATAAATACAGCACTTTGGGTTCAGCTGCCTGTGTCAGAAGCTGGTATTTCGGGTGAAGGGTTTTGTAGACACACAAGTCTTCTCCCTTCCCATGGTTTGCTTCGGGGAGACAAATGCTGAGTATGTTCAACAGCAGCAGGAACAGCTGTATCTGCCTGGGTTAAGCACAGCTGGCTCTGGAGGGCCGAGTGCCACCCACGTACCACAGGATCCTAGACAAGGATTTGCAAGAAAGCCATGGAAGCGTTTAAAGCAAATATTTACAACAGTAGCAGATGCTCCCAACTCCTTGTACGTGAGAAAGCTCCTGGTGAAATCAACAGTAAACTTGGAGGTTCAGGCCACGGGTACTTGTACATGGCTGTGACTGGTGATGCATTTAAGATGTAGCTACAAGGACTGGAAACCGTGGAGGACAGCCTGAGATCTGCTTCTGCCCCTGATGCCCAAATGAGGTGGTGGTGGTGGTGGTGTTCAGGCAGACAGTGGAGGTGACAGCACATGGCCCCATGGCAGCACTTTGCCACCACAGGAGCACTGGAGTTCAAGAACACAGCCAGAGTTTTAAATAGGCGAAGAACGCCGTGACTAATTATGATTATACACCTCCCGGGGTTTCAAAGGGTTCTGGAGGCCCCACAAAATGGGCACCTGAAGAACGTGTGGAAATTTCAGCCTGAATCCCAACGCTGCAGCCAGGCAAAGCAATCTGCACAATGCTGACCTCTGTATACAGCACTTCTGTACTTCTAGGAGTTGCTGTTCTGCCATTCTGGATATAATTCAAAGGCAGTGGAGAACATAAGGGCTCTCATGTGCACCCTTTAGGCAGAACCCAGTTTTGCTGCAGTTCCTGTGAGCAGATCTCCCCTCCACTGCAGCCCAGGGCTGCTCTCGGTGGTCAAATTGCATTTCCAGCCCCATCACTGCTAATGATCCCGTGCAGCTCCAGACCAGCTGCTGGGTCTGAGGTCCCTGAGGAAGCCTGGAAGCAGCCAGGAGACCAGAGCCCTCCACTGCACAAACCCAACTATTCTGAGGTTGACCAGGGAGCAGCAGCAGCAGTAGCATGGCACAGCACTGCACCGGAGCACTGCCGCCATCCCCAGCCCTGGTGACATGGGTCCCACCAGCCTTTGGGAGCTCTGCGCAGTGCCACCCTCCCCAGGCTCTTACCAAGCCCTCAAACCTTCTGGCCCAGGTTGCAAACATTAACCTGGAAGTCCTGCAGAGGAACTTCTCCCTCCTGCCCACGGGCAGCTCAAGCACAGCATTAAGGGGCAGTCACAGGGAGGAGATGGTCTTCGTTGGACGCATTAGCACTGACCACCCTCAGGGGCAGGAACGTTGGGGACAGGTGTTGATCTAAGCAGCGACCCCCAAGAGGAGGAGACAGGTTGTTTATGCACAAACCAAAAGCATTATCCCTATACGTTCCGATTTTCAGGGAAACAAAGTGCTAATTTCTGCAGACCCAAGAAAGAAAACCACCTTACCTATGCAGCTGGGCTGCGTCCCGCTCCACGTCCCGTCGGACTGGCAGAACCTCCGGGCTGAGCCCACCAGCACGAGCGGGGCTAAGCAGGAGAAGGAGACGGAGGAGCGGTACGTGAAGCCTCTGTCCTCCCGCCTGCCTTGCGCGGGTATCCCGGGATCTCCGCAGAACACAGCTGCAAGGGGCAAGAGAAGCGGACTGCGACGAGTCTCCCCAAGGGCAGGTGATGTCAATAAGCTAAAGATGGGTCTATCCCCCTCCCTGCCATCACACCGTGGCTGAGTGGGGAATTAGTAGTGGCAGAAGGCATTGCTGGCTACTCTCCTTGTAATTCTCTCTTTTTGTCAATCGCTGTTAATTAACATCCACCTTCTCCCCCATCCTTTTTTTTTTTTTTTTCTCCTCCCTCTCCTTCTTTTTTCCCCCCTAACAGCACGCTTAGCTTTAAAACATATCTCTAATGGCACGATGTCAGATTGCTGTATGGCTCCGTGTCACACGCAAAGCCTGCTAATTACACAAGATCCAGGGAAAGGTGCAAGGAACACGGCGAGGGCTTTGTACGATTTAATATGAAAATAGCTACTGTGCAGCTGCCAGCCACTCAGCCAAGAAAAGAAACTCCAATCTGCCTTGATCATTACAAGACATTTAACTAATTTTTTGCATTAGCTATTGTATCAAGCACAGAGGTTTCCACCCAGCCAAAGCTCTGCCTTCACAAAACATTCCTAACTTCCGCTGCAACAACGCGGTGCCCTTTGCCAAAGATTTTTTTCCTGCTGCCTTGGGCAGTGTCAAGAGCCCTGACTGCAGAAGACAGTCACTGGGGGACACACGGACAAACAGACAATTTTAAACGTGCCTGGTGCACAGCAACATGCAAGATCTTCAACCTTGTTGCAAATGTGACCTCGCATCTCCATCACAAGAGGCGGAGTGACCGACCATATCCCCATGGCCACCACTGCCTCCTCCTTACGGAGATGGCAAACAGATTCCCAGCGATTCGGCTGCCGTCGAAGGTGGGGAGAACGCTCAGACTGTTGGCTACAGACACTCCAAGCATCACCACGCTTTTCTCCTGGGAGACAAAACTCTCACTGACTCCAGTTAAGGCCAGGCTTCCCTTGGGCTTAGGGGTAGGAAGCTCAGCAACCAGATATTGATGTTCCCGCGAACCTGGAACAGTCAGTCTGTGCCCTCTGTGACCATGCCAGGCACGGCAGAGCTGGCACTAACACCAGCTACATGGAGACCAGAGGTGCTGGAGACAGAGCATCAAACCACCGGGTTTTGAGCACAGTCCTCCACCCGACTGACACCCGAACCCGCGGACGGCTGCCGACTCACGGAAGCACTGGGGAATCTCCCCGCTCCACGTGCCGTTCCCCTCGCAGGTCAGCACGGCGGGCAGGGACAGCTGGTACCCCTCCAGGCAGGCGTAGCTCACGCTGGAGCCCCAGCTGAAGTCCGAGCCTACGACTTTCCCGTTGGGAATGGCTTGCGGGGATTTACAGACGATAGCTGAAGGGAAAACAAAAGCACAGGCAGCTCTCCTGACTGCTCACCACAGTTATTTCCATTAACAAGCAAATTGCTGTAGGATCAAAGTTCTGTTCTGCTCTCAGAGCCCCTCCGGGACCAGCCTAGCAGGGGGCTGTACGAACTCCTCCGGCTGTGCCAGCAGTCGTAAACCCCAGGATTTTCACTTTGAAGTCTGGAGTTAACCAAATCCCAAATCTCCAAGTCAGATTTCCATGTCGGTGTTCATTTCCAACCGAAGGTAAGAACTCAGTCTGACTTGGCGTGAAAACTCATCTAAGATCCCCTGAAAGATTCATACATTCTGGACAACCTGGCTGAGTTCCAGATTAGCAGTTGAATCAACAACCAGTCTGTATTTCATCTACTCCAGGGTGTTTTAATATGACATTTTTGCAGTGCTTTGCTTTTCGGCTCAGGAGAGCACTGGGAAAGATGCTAAGCTCATGCAAATCAGCCTGGCCTCCAAACGAGACTCTGGCCACCCTCTGTATTATTCCTGCAACATTAGCTCAGTGGAGAGAAGCGTAAGAATTGCTCTTTACAGCTTCTGAAGGAACTGGAGTGTATTTGGAAGTTTCTATGTGGTCTGCATTTATATCAGAACCATGACAGGTGAATTTTCCAGATTGCTGAAGAAGTACACACATGCTGCTACAAGCCTTATCTACACTTGGTGGGTGAGTAAAACACTCGCAGAAGAGATCCAGCCTATTCTGTAGCTGGCTTATTATTTCCCTTTCCTATCTCTGAACTACAGAGGCAATCTCAGAACCGAGAAATAATGAAAGGAGTAGGAAGAAACATTTTTCAGACTTCTCAATGATGCCAAAAAGCGTGTGCTTGCGAAACACAGTATTTCATTTGAGTTTGATCTGGGTTTTTGTGAAGAGTAAGTCACTTCGCTCTCTGTGCTTCACTCTTCCTTCTCCACTACAGGGATAATAGCAACTGCCTCCCTCCCAGACATATTGTGATGATTGATAGGCCTAAAGATAGCAAGGTGTTCATGCTATGTTGATAAAATTGCATAACTGCCACAAACACAAGGGACAGATTGAACAACAGGACCGAGAAACTCCCAGGTGGGCTCCAGGCACTAAGCAGCAGTTGCTGCCTTTTACCTTGTGACAAGTTACAAAAAGTTTGCAGCCTGTAAAACTCGCAAACTCCCATATTTAACAGCAGCCAGTCTTACCCTTGCAGGCGGGTTTGGTGCCATTCCAGGTTCGGTCTTTCGTGCAGGTTAGAGAAGACGCCCTGTCCGACTCCATCATGTAGCCCGGCGTGCACTGGAACACCACCGTTCTGTTGTAGGTGAAATCACTGCCCAGCCTAATGCCGTTGGCCGGCACGCCGGGGTCACCACAGTTGATCACTGCCACAGACAAGGAAAGAAGCACTGACCATCTCATCTCACGTTTCTGGAGCTGCAAGAACCAGAGATCTGATGGTCCTTGAGCATTTTTCAACACAGGATGCAATCACTGATGGTGGAGCAGGGAGCATTTGTAGCACAGAGGATTTGGAGAGTGGCACTAGCTATGGAGCAAGCTGGGCTGCGGCACGCCGAGAATGCTTTCCTTCTGCTCAGTGGAACAAGCAGTGATCTTAATGGCACATTAAGACCTTGCAAGAAGAAGTATTAACACACATGAAACATTAAAGAAACCCTGGGTCAAATCTGGGCTGGCTGGAAGACAGTTTTGCTCAAGGCACCCCCTCCTCTCTTTACCCTAGTTACTGCCTCTTGTGCAAGACCACGTTTTGCCATCACCCACGTTCCTGCCGCGGGCACCGCGGGTGGGAGCCGCGAGGAAACGTGCCACGTTCACTGCGGGGTTCCGAGCGGGGGCTCTGCACGCACGCCCCGGTGCCGGCACGCCGGCAGGAACACTCTCGTTCGGCGGCAGCCCCGGAGAGCCCCTCTGGGCCAGCTGACATCTACTCATGGAAGTTATTACAGAGCTCCCTTCATCCAACCGGAAAAAAAAACAAACCCAAAGCACGAGTTTTCCATTAGGTACTCGCACAGAGCGCCTGCTCCTACCACTGCACAGTTTAGCTGAGCTCTCAGCGTGGCACACGTGTGTGTGCACGTCCACGGTGAGCATCCAGCACGCCCTGGCAGCCCGTCCCCAGAGCCTGGCAGCACCGTTCGTCTTCTGCTCCAGGAATCCATCCCGGCGCTCACCTGTACACTCCGGACTGGTCCCAGTCCACGTCCCGTTCACCGTGCAGTGCCTGCTCAGCACTCCCGTGGAGTAGTAGCCTTCCCGGCACTGATAGATAATGGAACTGGAGAAAATCAAGCCGTCGTTAAAGATAACCCTCGCGTTGCTGGGGGTTCCTGGGTTTCCACAGGATATAACTAGAAAACAAAATGACAAAGTTAAAATAAACCGAAACAAAACACAAAAAACCCACCTCAACCCCCCAAACAAGGCTCTCATCCTGCACTTGACTGTTGTCAATAAAAGTAAGATTATCCGCAAAGCCCCTGGCTCAGCTCGCACCCAACAGGCTATTCTGCGCAAAATCAGCTACATCAATCCAACAGGACCCCAAACACTTCTCCCAGCTCAGAAAAATGGCTGCTCCACGTTGCCAGGCAGCACATCCCACGGCTGCACACGCAGCATCCCTGGCAGGGGACCGAAAAAACTCCATCCCCAAAGCCAGCCGGTCCCCAGAGCCCCAGCCCCGCTCCTCTCCTGGGAGCAACGTCCTCCTGGCTGCAGAAAGAACTTGTTGCAGAGGACTTATCCCAGATCTTCATCTTCCATCTGGTCCTACAGCAGCAGGTCCCTCCATCTCCCAGGAGTTTGGGAGCCCAGACCCGAGGGCACCGTTTTGCCTCCTGCCCCGTCGGGAAGCCGACAACTTTGCAGACTTCAAAGGAAGGAGAGCAGCAAGAGAGCCCGCTGCTCCTCCGTCGTGGCATCGCTCACTGCCCAGCTAGATCCAATTATGCTTTCAGAGGAAGGAGAATGTTGTGGGAATACAATTATAGGTTTGTCAGTGCCCGAGTTTTATGTCTAAAGTACCTCAGCACTACGGCAATAAAAGGGCATCAGAGTGAATGGTGGTGCTCGAAGCCCTGTCATGACAAATAAGCACCTGCAATAATTGCATCCAGCCCTCATTTACTCTGAAATTAGAGGACATAAAAGAAAATCACATGAATCAAGGAAAGGCTTAAACCACAGGCTCCCAGCTCTTTGACAGGGAAATTCCTGCTCCTGCATCTCCCCAGCAACACGCCGCAACCTCTGCGAGAGCATCAGTCTGTGCACACACGAGGTGACCTGTCCCTGCCCTGGGACACCCCCCCATTTCCAGCCACCCTCCATGGGGAAACACAACTCCTGTCCCCAGCAGGAAAGCAACGAGTACAGGCCACCAGCGCCAGAAGAGAAGTCTTCTGCCTTGCTGCTTAGTTTGCTGACAGCCTGTTAACAGATGAGCTTGTTGGAGGCAGATCTGTTTGACAGGAGGAAGCTAATAACCATTCTGGACTGTGTGCACAGGAACTCTGCGTGGCACCGAAATCATCCGAGGCACGCTCTCGTTACGGGTTCCTCATGCAGCCGACGTCTCTGTGATACACGGTGTCGTTTCCAAGAGATGCTGGGATAAAAGTCAGATTCTATCAACTCAGAAAAAGCTCTGCATTACTATTTCACTGCCTGCCCATACATCAGCTGTTCTCTCCTGCCCAGCCTCCTCCACCCTATGCATGTGGCCAAACACATGCAGATGACCCAAAAATAGTTACTTTTGTGACCACAAGGAGACTCATGGAAATGGTTTAATTGCAGCATGCATCAGCCATGATCTGTATAGGTTAGATATAGAAGAAGCCCTTGTCCAAAGCCCCTCTCCAGCTTTCTTGTAGCCCCTTTAGGTACTGGAAGGTCTTCCCAGAGCCTTCTCTTCTCCAGGCTGAGCAACCCCAACACTCTCAGCCTGTCTCCATAGGAGAGGTGCCCCTTATAGAACGCCGAAGCCCAGTGCTGCTTACAAAACGTTTCAAACATCCCTGGGACTTACAGATTGTTAAAGAACTCCCCACCTCGGGGTTTCTGGATTTGCTTCGTTGAAATAAACTGTGTTCCTCCAGTTACTTTCATGAATTTTTGAGCAAACCCATGGAAAAGTTGCCAAGTGCCATTAACTCCGTCCCCACCAAGCACTCGCACAGCTCTCAAGCCCACCCGCAGCACGAGACTTGCCAAGCAGCTCCAGGCCAAGCAGCAGGACGGGGCGAGCTCCGCTGGAAGTCTACTGGGAGATGTCACAGTGGGAATCACACACTTGAAAACGTTTTCCTGCACCCTCTGGGGACCTCAGCTACTTGCCCCAACCCAGGAGCTGTAAGCTCCTTTCGACACTTCGTTGCTTGCTCAGGTGTGCCGGGCAGCCATGGGCACGCGGGCACACAGCCCCGCTCCCCTTCTTTGCCAACTCCTACATCTGCAGTGCCAGCGCTGCGACGTTCTCCCCTAATTCCTCCTCCCAGAGAGGAGCCAATGTTGATTTTTGAGGACACGTGTGCTGTGTGCATGGGCTGGGGTGGGCAGTGATCAGAGACAGAGGGACGTCGGGGTCTGCCTTGACTCCTGACGGCGGCCGGAGCTGCTCCCTGCCATCCCATCACTACTGGGAGGCGCTGGGAAGGTTCTATACACTACAAAGCAGCCTCTGCCATATCAAACATCACAAAGCTCAGAGGTGCTACAAAGCTCAGCAATAATTAATTTGATTCCAATCCATGCATCCTTTTTCTGAAAAGCCTATTAAGATTTCCCCCTTTGCCTTCCTTTGCTTTTTTCCTACATCTTTTACAGCAAAAAGCTGCTGGGAGAAGGGAATTTCTGTGCTGTTACTTACAAAACACTTCAAGATTCCTCGGCCCTGCACAGCAAACACCTCCCCAACACCATGATGGGCTTGTTTCAGGGCTTTTCTTCCAGCCAGGGCCAAGAGAAGGCACCTCTCTGCCAGGAGCAGCAAGCCCTGCTCGTCAGGAACCACAGCTGGGAACAGACGAGGGCTGCTGGCTGCTCCCAGTGCATGTCTGACCGTGCTCGGGCTGGCGTGTGAACGCAGCGTCCTTTGCACGTTCCCTCTCCTCTGACCTAATCTTGACCACCGTCAGTACTTCTTCTGGGCTCTGCTGCCATCTGAGCGCCTGGCTGAAACGCTCTCCTAATGATGTCTGACACACCAGGCAAAACCTCCTGCCAGGGCAAGGCACAGCCGAGAGCCTTTCGGGGCTAATTTCCATGCTGTTTAATTTAACCAGTAACCCATAACCCACCTAACCATGCAGAGAGAGAGAGAGAAAGAAAGAACGAACTAAAAAAGGCAGCCTAGACCCAAACCCCAGCCCTGCCACCCCCCAGGTCCTCAGCAGTCAAACGGGCACGACGAAACCGAGTTTCTTTTCCCAGTGTTATCACTTAAAATAAATGTGTTTCTGTCTACTGGAACTGCCAAAGAGCAGCCAGAACCCCACCTCACCTCATTTTGGATGCAGTTTTAATTCACCTGGAGAAACAACATACATTGTAATAGCAAATACTCTGCTCAACCGCTAAGAAGAGGAGGAGGGAGTGCACAGCACAGCACAGCTGATGAGCACCCCCCGCACCACTCCTCAGTGAACGCAGATGGGGCATCAGGAAGGAGGAGAAAGAAGGAAAAAAGCATCTAAAATTTCATTTACACTTTAAAAACTCGCTGGAAAGCAAAGCTAAATGAGGCCTGAAAGCTGCCATTTTTAGGAAGCCAGGGAAGCTGCTGTTACTGAGGACAACAAAACCCGAGCTACGTAAACCAGACCGAAGCAGGAGTCTCAGGAGGAGCCCCTGCAATTAATTTGATGTCAAACCATTTGTACATTTTGGAAAAAATCAATTGTGATGACTTCCTGCCTCCCTGTTTCTTAAAAATACTCTAGTGGGTAGGAGGGCTGAGAGCTGATGGAGCATCGTGGTGCCCCTCCATGAAGCCCAGTGCTCCCACGCTCCCTGCGGGGATCAGAGCTGTGCTGGTCCCAGCACAGGAAGGCACCAATGGTCCAACAACAGCCCCTTGACTTCCAAGTCAAGCACCTTCCCCTCGGTGCACACGGCAGGATTGGCACCGTGCCCCTCCGCGGTGGGCACTCAGCTCCTGCAGAGCGGGCCGAGACTGTGCTCATCCAGCAGCTAATCTGGAGAGCAATTTGCACTGAAATCCCCGGGCAGGCGAGCGCCGCTGACCTGCGAAGCCCCATCAGCCTTGATTTTCCTCAATTTTGGTGGCCGAGAGCAGGGAATGCGCGGCGGAGTCGGTGCTGAGCCCTCCGCTGCCACGCTGGAGCTTGTCCCCATCAGCAGAGGTGCCTGTTCCTTCCACACCCCTGCCTGAGCACTCACCTCTCATCTGCACTTGTCCTGAATTCAATCCCAAAATTAATCTCTCCCCTCCCTCTCCCACAAATACCTAAACACAACGCTCCAGGCGCAGAACACCACCGCGCAGCTCGTCGCTGGGAATTACCTTCCCATATGGGCCAGTCTGCACTTACATTAAATGACTACATTATAGGCGTAATGTTATCATTATTCATAAAGTGTGAGAAAAAAAAAATCTGCCAAGGATCCGTATTTTGGTGCCTCTGGAAGCTGACGGGTTATTTATCCTGAGATTAATGAACAGAGCCTTTCCACAGAGAGAAAAAGAAAAAAAAAAGAAAGAAAACCCAAGACCTGAGTGTATTAATAACGTGACTCAATGTCTGTTCAATCAAGAGCTCCATCAATTTGGAATAAATTTCCAATTAATTTATAAACTCTCTCTGAGCTTTTGGCTTTCAAATCAGCTGGAGAGAAGCACTTGCCCAGGTCGCCTTGCATTTGGTACCCTGCCTCGCTTTGGCTTTTGTTCTTTTCCCAATTGATTTTTAAACACTTTTATAAAACAGTAGCAGTGAGCAGCACAGCTCAGAGAATCCGGCTGGGGGTTCATTACATTGGATTACAGGGTCTGACTTGATTCCTTCAAATAGAAAAATACGGAGTTTGGGGTTTTCAAACAGGAAAATATGCTTACTGGAATATGATTTGCATTTTGCATTTCTGCTTCACACAAGTGACTCAGGCACGTGCCAGTTCCAGCTTTAACAGAGGTTTGAAGCTACTGACGTTCCCCATTCTGCTGAGACTCCTCAACAGAGCAACAGTGGATCCAACAGTGGTACCAGATCCACGGATCTAACACAAACTGGGGCGTTTCTGATGACCTACTTGGATATGCGATCGGATCAAGGGATACCCACCCCAGTGCTTCTTGCAGCGAGCCTGGGAGCGATGGCCTTGGGAACGACGGGAAGTGAGGACCAGCTCCCAAAGGCTCTTCCTGCTCTACACATCAGTCTAGATGTCGGCACGAACCCGAACGACCCGAAACCCCTTACACCACCATCCCGCTGCACCCTGCGGAGCGGAGCCGGGCACACAAAGAGGTGGCACTCATCCTCTGGCACTGAAAAACCCTCCCGTGAGATGTGACTTGCGGATGTTCGGGAAGGGGAGAACGGAGGCTCCCCAACAAACGGCAGGATTCGGAGGAACGGCTGAACAATACTACTTCTCACGGCACCAGACTGTCTCTGGCAGCTAAGACAGAGCAGATGGGCTGCTGGGCAGCTGTCCCTGCCACGGAAATTCCGGGGACACCCACAGCAGGCTCGGTGTGACGCAGGAAAAGTACCTTCACATTCCGGCTGCGTGCCGCTCCAGGAGCCGTTGGCTTGGCAGGTCCTCTCGGACGAACCCCGGAGCGTGTAACCGGGCTCGCAGCTGAACCGGACCACGCTGCCCACATCAAAGTCATCCCCCAGCCCGATGCCATGCGAGGGGATCCCTGGGTCACCGCAGACACCCTGGCTGCCTCCTGTTAGGAAGAGAGCACAGTATCAGCAGAGTAAGCACATCATGGACTTTGGTCCTTCTTCCCCAACTCAACTGCACGCAGATTTGGATCACGCAGCTGACTCCATTTAACTCCAATCAGCTCTCAGCAGAGGGGAAAGTCCAGACAAACCATCCCCTGACTCCAGGAGCCTGCTGGTTTTAAGCTGGTTGCAAAACATGGCCATAACTCCTGAATCTCAAGACAGGGCCCTCACCAGCTGCAGCAGCTTTCTGCAGCAGCTGGTCCAGCAGCCAGCAGCTCGCTCGCCAGCATCAGTCATGTGGATGGTTTCCCTCCGAGCAGAAATTACGACGTGCTCCGAGCCACCTCAGCACGGCCTGTTGCATCTGCAGAACAAGAAGCTGTTGGGTTCGGAGCACGGAGGCGGGAGGGATCCAGCTGAGAAACATCCGCTCGTACAAGTTGTGAACACTTCGAGCTGCCACCTGGAAGTTGGGGGACAAGAGGACGGGAGCAGCTGGAGCAGATGCCTCACTGGGTTCTCTGGAGCAGGCTGGAGAAATGCCCACCTCCTCTGTGCCCAACACGGGCTCACACCGTGCGTGCCTGTTCTTGGCTTTCTCCACTAATGATCTGTGTAAACACATCCACCCCCGAGCCAGGACAGACTTTTCCACTCCTGCAGCTGGCAGGGAAGCTCCTGGCTCCGGGGCCTTCTGTGCCCTGCTGCAGGTACAGCCTTCGCAGCGTTATGTGTAATATAAAACATAATGAGCATCTTCATCATCTGGGGAGCGTACTTGCTTGTAAAGAGAAGGAGGAGAACACTCCAAGGTTGAGCGTTTTCTTTCGCACAATGACTTACAGAGTATTTTGTTACCTCTTGCACAAACTGCTGTCGCACCGCAGGTATCTCCTGCACACAGTGGAGAACCTTCAGCAGGAGATGATCTGAGCTGTGTCCCCGGGAAAGGGGCCTTGAAGAACCTCCCCTGGGCAAGAGCCAGAGAAGACATGGACCTCTGTGGGTCCTGCTCCAGGTTCTGGGGAGGCACTGGGTGAGATTTTCGTGCTTTTACTACTGTTAAAGCAGAGGAATGTGATTAAAGGCTTCACTCTTCGGTACTTCTGTAACTGTATCACCAGTTTGGTGTGAAAGAGGAGCCTTTCCCCGAGTTCTTGGGTGGAAATCAGGGTTCTGAGGCACTGGGCATTCCCCTGGCCCCAAAGCGGAGAGAGTCTGTCAAACACCTTCAGCCTTGGTGTAAAGCTGCCTCCACGGAGTCGTTCAGAAAAACCACACGCACCAGATGTCGGAAGGAACCAGTCAGAGTAACGCTGAACGCTTCCAAAAACCCACCCTCAAAGGTGACAGAAGAGACAGTGGAAAACACATGGGGAAAAGGCACGAATTAGAGCAGAAAACCCTGCCGAGCAGCGACAGATCGAGAACTCCGCAGGTACGGCTTCTGAACGAGGATGCTCTGCCCGATTTCTCTCTGCCTTCCACAGCAGAGGTTAAACTTGGTCAAGTGGAGCTGCTAAATCTAAGTGGCAGAATTAAAAATTAACACTTGTCCCAAATGCTTTGCTCCAGCTAAGTTCTTATTTCATCTGCCTCTGTGCTCTCCAGGGAATCAGTGACGGGACGGCGTGGGGAAGGCTTCGTACAGCACCCTGCAGTCGTGCAGCACCCCTCCTTCCACCGGAGGCCACCAGCTGAGATCCCAGCACCTCAATCTCACAGGAAAGCTTGGCAAGCACGTCTCATCGCATCCCCCATGACTTTGACTCTAGTCTGTCTCATCAGGGACTGTTTTGCTTGTCAGGATGTTTTCAGTGCAAGACCTTTCTCACTCTGGCACGGGAGTGGGGATGGATTTCCATTGCCAAACTGCTCTCAGCGGAGACACTGACGATGTGGAAACTCATAGTACCAGCTTCCGCTTGCCTCGTGCAGACCTGGGACTGCTGTGGTGCCGTAACAGCAGATGTCAGGCCCTGCAAAGGGGCCACATGGGCTTCTTTTATTGGAACGCACGAGAAAGAGGGGCAGATGCTGCAGATAGGATGCAAGGACCCGATTTTGCATAAGACACGTTCATCCTGTACGGATTCTGCATGGAGAAAGCTAAAGCAGCGGGCTGCGGCACTCCTCCCACCACAAACCTTTGCTGCAGTGATTTATTCCTCCTCTTGCAAGCCGAGAGCTTTACTCTCTGCCAGTGCTTATCACCCAAGTTGCAGGAGACTGGATGGCTGAGACGCGGTGATTTTCAGCCTTCCACAACCTCCCTCTGTAGCACGAGTATTTCCCCAGCTCAAAGCACATCAGGCTGTTCCATCGTGGGATAAAAAGGGGAAGCAGAGGACGGGACTGCCCCACACCCTCCTGCCCAAAGCCCCCTCACCTGAGCAGTGCGGCAGGGAGCCGCTCCAGCGCCCGTCCAGCTGGCACATGCGAGTGGAGTTGCCAACCAGGGTCCGCTTCCCGAGGCAGCTGTACCGCACCACGGAGCCAACGGTGTGTTTGTCGCCCGAGATCTGGGCGTGGGGTGGGGAGCCAGGGTGGCCACAGGACACCACTGCAACAGAAACACAACAGCTTCAGCTGCTGCGTGGGACCCCGCAGCTTAAACCCCCTCGTCCACCCCAGAGCCCCCCGTGCCCGCCGGGGGCTCGTGCCACGGTGCAGGTGGGGCACAGCAGACGCTGCACCGGGCTCCTTCTGGGGCACACAACTCATCCTGCAAAAGCTGCCAAGGGTTTGTGCACAAACACCTAGTGCTGACACCCACAGGCCTTTTACAGGTTCCGTGGAAAACTCAGCCCTTCTCAAACACGAACGTTTCCACGTGCGCCCTCGCCCCCGGATCCATCCTGGCAGCACCCGGTCCTGGGATGCAGCTGCAATTGATGCTGTGTCACACTCAGCAGATTCAGAGCGCTGCTCGCTCGACCACTGCTGGTAAAAAACCACCACTAACAATAATTAATAGGTTTACTTTAGCTTAGCAATCAGAGCAGAGACAGCCGACAGATACCCTGACACATCTCGGCGCTGTTAGACAGGTCTGGATGAGGATGCTCAGCCTCAGGACCATGCACCACTTGGTTTTGAAGGAAAGCATCCGTAACGGATCTCTCCTCTCCCTCTGCTAGAGTCTAAAAATACCAACACCGGCATTAGGTAGCAAACATGATGTATGTTCCAATAAAAAGCAGAGCACGCGTGTGGCTGAGCACGTGGGCGTTGAAATACGCTGGTGCAGAGCTGTGACTAAAACCAAGGACGCTCGGCAAGGAACCGGGTCCGAGAGCTCATGCTTAAACTCACCCTGTAACTAACAATTTAATAACAGATGCTCCAGCAGACTCAGCTAAGCTTAAAACCTGGGGTGGTATTGAGGTTTTTACAGGATTTACGTACACCGCGTGGAGACTGTTTCTTCGCACGCGCTGGGCTCTGCTCCCGTGTACTTTACTTACTGGACTCGCTCATCCACCCCTTGAAGGACATCAACTCTGGGTTACTCCCTCCCCAGAAACAGGGGGAGCCTGTTCAGCCTGGAGAAGAGGAGGCTCCGGGGTGATCTTATAGCAGCTTTCCAGTATCTAAAGGGGGTCTACAGGAAAGCTGGAGAGGGGCTTTTTACAAGGGTGTGTGGTGATAGGACAAGGGGCAACAGATTTAAACTGAAAGAGGGGAGATTTAGGTTAGATATAAGAAAGAAATTCTTTACATTGAGGGTGGTGAGGCACTGGACCAGGTTGCCCAGAGAAGTTGTGGCTGCCCCATCCCTGGCAGTGTTCAAGGCCAGGCTGGATGAGGCTTTGGGCAACCTGGTGTAGTGGAGGGTGTCCCTGCCCATGGCAGGGGGGTTGGAACTGGATGATCTTTGAGGTCCCTTCCAACCCAAACCAGTCTATGATTCTAAACAGGCATGAGACAGCATTCACAATCCAAGCTTGTCTGGCATCAACCTCCTTAATTTTACGTTTTGGGAAGTGCCTGGTGATTTTAGGTGCCCAGCTATAAACATTTTAAAAGGGTTACGGGCCTCAGCACTGAGCACATCTTAAGTTCAACACGCAGAAAACAAAGACATGCAAAAATTATTTTTTTTAAAACTATTAAGCCCAGGAATCCACATCATCAGTTATAAAACTGTCCTGAGTTTCTGCAGTTCTGAGAATGCCCACAAATCCTCCAAGTCAATGGATGCTCAACATTTTAAGGAAGGAGATCCCTCTTACTTAGGTGGAAAGCTGTGGACTGAGCTTTTAAAAGGTGACTACTCTCCTGGAGCCCCGCGGCTGCGGTGACACACGGTTATCACTTGCCAATTCCCTGGGGCCTGTGCAAGGTGCTGCAAACGCGAGAAGGTGGCATGCTGCTAACAAAAGGAAAGGAAAACATGCCAAAAACTACTGTGCATGACTGGGTGTCAAAGGATAGCATAAGAAAAAAAAAGAAAATCATGGCTTTGGAACAGCTAAGCCGACTGCAAACTTTAGGAGCTCCATGTCCAACTGCTTCAGCGATGCGTTGTGCCACGTAACGCCATGGCAGCTGCTCTCGTTGGTGTGCCAGGGGTCTGCTCCTGCCTCTGCCACCAGCCCTACGTCAACTCCAAACACACTTTGGACCTCGATTTCCCCCGGTGTAAGGCAGGGACACGCCACTGACATCTTTCATAAACTCCTGGAGATCTCCTGGACTGGGTATTGCTGCTACAGCATGAGACCACCATCGGCATTTCGTGTCTTTCTATGCTACTGGACATACTCCTTAAGCCAAACCATACACAGAACCTCCAATTCTCTCTGCAAACTATGATGGCAAAGGGCCAGGATACTGCAAGAAAGGGTGGAAAATGCAGAGCAAGGGTCAGGAAGCAAACCCTCTTCAGCACCTGTGTCGCAGCAGAATAAAGGCTGCATTTATTTCCCCATCGCACCATCACTTCCCTCCCCAAAGCCGCGGGGGATGAGTGGGTGTACAGAAACTCAGCCACGCCTGAGTGGTGCTAAAGATGCTCAGTCCTCAGTCAGGCTAATTGCACACCCCTTCCCATGCAGATCCGTGCTGCAGAGGATCAGCTGCCCTTCTCCAACCTGCAAGGCTTTTGCTGGAGCTGCAGGGAACCAGTAAACCTCAGCAAGAGCTGCCTTCCCCTGCAGAGGGGAACCAGCTCTAACTGGGTTTCTCTCTCCTCAGACCATGTACTTTCCTTCGGTGGGCAGGATCCAGAGGCCAGTGAAGTTGATGGAATGAGTCCCCTGGATTACAAAGAGCTCTGGATCCAGACTTTGTGCATGACCATTCAGCTAAGCCACAGAGAAGCACATGGGATGAAAACCTGCGGTGGATGGGTATTATTCTGAAGAACTTACAAAGACACTGTGGGAGGGCACGGTCCCAAGTGCCATCCCCCTGACAGGTAAGGACATGTGTACCCAATAAGTAATATCCATGGCTGCACTGATACGACACAGTTGTTCCAAAGCTGAATCTGTGAGGACCACTCGGCTGCACTTGACGGATGCTGTTTTCCAGGTGCCCGGGGTCAGTACAGTTTACAACTGCAAACAAACAACAACAAAAAAAATACAAAACAAAGGGTGTAACAAAGAATTCTCCAAAAATGAGCAGGAAAAAGGGGGGCAAAAATTGCAAATCACATATTTCATAATGTAATGTGGTGGGATTTTTTGATTTTTTTTTTTTTTTTTTTTTTTTTAAGATTCTTGAAGCAGAAAAAAGTCTTTACTAGAAGGAAAAAAGAGAGAGTAGAGGCAATGCTGCAGGCTCTCGCCCTGCCACGCGAGGCTCAGCAGTAGAGCCTTGCTCTCTGGCCCCAAACCAGGATATAACATCAGCCAGTTGAGAGTAACTGGTTCCTTGATCAACGCAGCAACAGTATCGACAGAGATGCTGGATTGAGGGAGTACAAAGGAAGGGAGTGCAGGGAGGGAATTTGGTAAGTGAACTTGAGTGTAATACCAGTGGAAGTGGGGCAGCCTAGGAGGAGAAAGGGCTCTGCACAAAGACCGTGGTGTTTGCTTTGAGTACACTGGTCTAAGGTTAGCAGGATGAGCTCTGCTAAGGCTCTTGGCCTGAAATTTTTGTTTCCTTCCCATTTACAATCCGTACTTCAATGTCTTGGAGGATGCAGGGCTGGGCAGGGTCCATTACCAGCTTTGAGTGACATCCAAGGGAAGAATCAGGTTTGTTACACGAGATTCACACAGCCCTTGGTGTTCAAACATCGCTTGTACGTTCCTGAGGAACTGCACGACGTGGTTTACATCAATTTATGACAGTGTCAAGATGGATTTTAGGAACCCAGAGTGAAGAGGAAGGCACAGGTGAGTCCCGTTGGCCGAGAGCAGGGTGGAGGCAGACGACTCACCGCGGCAGGCGGGCAGGGTGCTGCTCCACTGGCCGTTGGCCAAGCACTGCGACTGCGACGCTCCTTCCAGGCGGTACCCGGTGCTGCACACAAACTTGGCCACGTCGTTCAGATTGAACTGACTCCCCTGGGTCAAGCCGTTGGCAGGGTTGCCGGGGTGGCCGCAAGTGATAGCTGCAAGTAGAAATTGGAGATGTGACTTTTTTTTTTGGTCTGGGAGAAGTGGATTATCCATTGGAAAAAGTTCCTAAGGAAGGAGATTATAAAAAAAGGCCACATCAATCCTGAAACCCACACTGATTTCAAAGATTTGTGGCCGACTCTGTTGAAATACTGAATCCAGTTGAGAGCATCGTACCTTTGTTCGTTTTACTGGCATAAGAAATTCTCCGAACCACTCTCTGAGCAGCTGAGTGCCAGCATCCCACTGACTTACACCATAAATCCCTGGAGCTCCTCTTCAAAAATCCCAGCTACCACTATTAATCTATTGCCTCACATGACCCTGGGCGTCACGCAATCTGATGTGTTCCTCCCTCTCCCTGGTGTAAGTCAGATGTATGCTCGCTGCAGGATAAAGTTACACCTGGAGGGATAGTTAAGAGAGAGGAAAAAGATCAGAAAAATCAGGTTGCTGGCACACAGCCTAGAAAGCTCAAATCTTCCTGCTTTAAGTTTGAAAAACTTTAGGAGAAAACCTCTACTTCTAAATCCCTGAAACGAGGATTTTTGTGCAGTTCTTGTTCCTGTGGCTGACATCAGGTTGGGCCAGTGATGAGGCAAAGGGCTAAAGGGTCCTGGTCTGAGCTGCTCCGATGACGCCCGGGGAAGGTGCAGAGGCAAAGGCTGGAGCAGCAGGAAGCACAGCCAACGCTGGAATTCCAAGTGCCTCTGCCCAGGCTGCTCTGCCAGCATCTCGGCAGAGGCGGGCGACGCAGGGAAGATACAGACTCTCTGCTCCCAGCACAGCAGCGCGTTCCACTGCGCTGAAGAAACGTCAGGATATGCCCATACAGAGATTTTTGGCTGCTTAAGGAATGCGACATCTTCTGACAGCTGAGGACAAAGCAATATTGATTATTGTCATGCTGAAACAGGGTAATGGTCCATCAGTAAAAGTCCAGCATTTAGCTGTACAGCTGCCAAAAGCCAGAAGCTAGAGGGGAAGATGAAATTCCCACAAAAGATCCATAACGTGTTTGACTGCCAGGGCTGGACTGTACCACAGGGATGGGAATTTATTCCTTATGCAAGCTGGTGACAGGTACAGGTCTAAAAAATATGAAGCAAGATAGCCTTTCAGTGCTGCTGGAAGCAGATGTCAGGTTCTCTGAGGTACTTCTGAATACGATTATACATGTTTTGAAACCGGTGATGGATTCTGTCCCAGGAAAAAAAAGGCTTCCTGCAGTTGGCAGGGATCAAAAAGAGCCGTTTGCACAGAGGAAGCAACTGTAGCAGGATAAAGAGAAAATATCAGGACAATAGGAAATTATAATGTGCTAACACACGTGGTGCCCTGAGATTCTTCAGAAGCAATAAAGCCTCAAGGCATCTAATTTCAGAGCCCAACAGTGCTCTGCTTTAACGACATTAAATTTATGTTATCCATAAGGTCTAATGTAGTGTGATAATTTCAAGGCCAACTTCTGCACATGAGACACCTTTACAGATCTCTGCACAAAAGCTTGGTGGGCTTTCAGGTGCCAGAGGCAGAAGCTGGCACAAAACAGAGCCAAAGAAAGAGGACCAGCCCTGTACCGGTTCAGCAGACAGAAGACAGATACAGACAAGCAACGTTCATCTGCTTTGTTCTAATGGGTTTGGTCCCTCCTGAAAAAATGATGATCCAAGAAAATGGATGTTTAGAAAATCCTGCATTTCCATAAATCTGCCTGACAGCAGGAGGACCTCTATCAATATGACTTCCTGGTCCAAGGTCAGTATGTATAAACTTGACAGGTAAAAGTGAATTAAAACTTTTTCAACAGAGCATCCTCAGACATGAGAGTAATTCAAAACCTACGTACAGACCCAGAGACAGCCTCTCCAATAATTCTTTTCCTAAAAGGCTCATGCAGAATTGTAGGCATCCTCCAAATTCTGGAGTCACTGCTAACCTTGACACCTTAAGTCTGTTTCTTAATTTTAGGCTGGAATCTGCATATTCATTGATGTATAAGTCATTCCTTACCTCATATCTTGCTGTTATTATTGTGCCTCAGCACATAAAGCTCTAAACCAGACAGGGGAGACTGGAAGCAAACAACTGGCGAATCATGATATGAAACACACAGATTGCACTGTCCATTGATAAGAAGATGCTTACGCTTATTAACACTTTAGAGTTCTAGAGACTTAATTAGCTTATTTACTGGAAAGATAAATAAGCAGGTTGTACAAGGTGACTTGTGAACGTGGATCAGAGGAGGAGAGAGACTGACGTGGGTCTCAAAGGTGGTGACCATCATGTGTGCTTTGCGGGGCTACGTCTGCCTTCGGCCTCGCCGCAGCCCGATGAAGGGTGGGCTCCTCGGAAGACACCCCTGCAGCCGGGCTCACCCACCCGAAATTCAGCATGTGAAGGACAGCAGCCTGGGGGTGTAAACTCTGGCTTTACACGTGCTCTTGTCCTCTGACCGTCACCGGGGCTAAAGCAATCTGACAACATACTTACGCACACAGACAGGCGTCTTCCCGGACCAGCGGTGATCCTGCTGGCAGATGCGCACCGACATCCCGATGAGGCGGAAGCCGGGGTGGCACTGATACACCACGCTGCCACGGTAGTTGTAGTTCTCCCCGTTGATCTGCCCATTGACGATGGGGCTGGGGACACCGCAGTGTCCCGCTGCGGGAGGGAGACAGGGGGATCACGGGAGCCTGGCACCTGCCCCGTCGCAGGCACCGCACCCCACCCCGGCTGGCTCTGAATTCGGGGCTCTGCGGTCATAAATAAAACCAGAGCAGTGGCAAAAACAACATATCGTTTTTAAAGCTCTCCTCTCCAGTCCCAAAACACCTCGCATCTACTGAGCAGTAGGGAATCAAAGCCTGCTTCCTTCTGGTACCTCCTTAAAACCCAACCAGCTTCAGCAGCACTGAGTCCTCGCTTGGGTTCTGTCTTGAGTTGGTATCTAAAACCCCTATTCCCTCCAAAACCACAATCGTGACTCTTTCCCCACCACATCACGGATGCTCCACACCTACCCAGACATCTCACTTCCGCTCCGCTCCAGAGTCCGTTGGCCATGCACTCCCGCACGCGGGACCCCACCAGGGTGTAGCCGGTGTTGCAGGAGAAGATGGCCGTGGCCCCGTAGCTGGTCAGCGTGCCGATCTTGTTCCCGTTGGGGGGGGTCGGCAGGTCTCCGCAGGAGATAACTAAAAGAGATCCCAAAGCACAGAGAGCGAGAAGAGGTCGGGAGTTATGTTTTTTTAAAGAAACGTGCTCAGTGGTGCTACCACCACAAGTTGTTGCTGAAGGCAGAAACGAGTAGGAAAGATCATTAAATAGTTACGTGGATAATAACAATGATTCAGAGTCGCGTTACACGAGGTGACAAATATAAGTGCTATTAATATTTACACTTCGGGACGTGAGGGATGTACTGAAGATGAGACTGGCTGGGAAAAAACTGTAGAAGTTCTTCACACAGGAATATTTCTGTGATTAACCCATTGCTAGATACAGCCAGGAAGCCTGACTTCCAGAAAAGCCATAAAACAGCACAAGATTTCCAATTATAAAGTGACATCCAGCTGCTTCTCACACCAGAATGTGTGAGAAGGACACAGACCTCCAGGACAGAGCTGATGGGGACCAGACCCAGGGAGGACCCCAGCCGAATGCCAGGTTTGCAGGGGGCAGTGGGAGCCCCATCAAACACACCCCCAGCCCCAAACTTCAGTTCTTCCTTTTATCCACCCTAACGATGTGCAAACCCTCCGGAGCTTTCGCACTCAGCAAGAAATCCAGAGACTCACGCTGGGTGCTTCTGACCCCAGCGCCTCGCCAAGACCCTGTCATTTGAATTTAGGTGGCAACAACGCTGAAGGAATAAAACGAGGTCAGGCTCGCGCTGCCGGATGCGGCTGCGGAGCCAGCAGGGGTGGAACTACAGCTGTCACCGACGTCGCAGTCGCATCTCTAGAAACAAAGGGAAGCAGGAGGGAAGGGGAAGCTGCCGTTCTGAAGGAGAAATTTTTCTGTCTCTTTCTGCACTTTGAGAGGAAAAAAAACCCTCCACCTTTGACAAAAGAAAAGATCCAAAGCACAGCAGTCACGTCAGAGCTGCCTGTTTGCCAAGAGTGTTTTTGATTTACAAGTGACACTGTCACCCTCATAAACTTGGCGTTCGCACAGAATTGGAAGAGGTTAAGTTTTAAATCAGAATTTTTTGTTTTCTTTCTTCAAAGTAAACTTCAGAGCATCTGGCACCGGTGACACTTAAGCTGCAGGGACCCGACAGCAACAGATGAGCTGCTGTGCTCGAGTTCTGGCGGAACTGTTCGGATCAAACCAAGAACCAGATCAGCAGACGACCTCTCCCTGTAACCAAACTTATTTCATACCAGAGCAGTTCCGCAGCCACGCTCTCAGGGCCAGGGCTGTGGTGCTTTTGCACACCAACAGCAGAGCTTGCACACCCACCCAAGGGAAAGCAGAAACCCCATTCCCTGCAGGACACCCCGTGAAGCTGCCCTGCCCCGGCGCGGCTCTGAGCTTCTCTTACTTTTGCAGGTCGGCATCGGTTCGCCTATGCTCCACTTGCCGTTGGCTTGGCACCTGATGACCCGCTGGCCCGTGTAGTAGTAGCCAGGGTCACAGATGAGCATCAGCTGGGCGTTGTAGTGGTACTGGATCTCGTAGGTGAGCCGCCACCGACCGTGCTCAACCGCGATGCTGTTGATATCGGGACAGGTGACAGCTAAAAACCAGGCGTGGTGAGACAGGGAAAAGGAACAAGACAAAGATGTCAATAGGTGTTTAACTCCAGGGCGTTTCAACAAGTGTGCTGCCTTTTTAACAAGCAAGTCAGTACTAGCATCTCTGTTTTACAGGTGGGAAACCAAGACACCACGAGAAGGGATGTCAGACCCAACTTGATGTCCTAAACACTGCACCTGTGAGGCAAAGCTGTCCCCGCCAGGGCTGGCAGACATTACTGAAGGGACTTCCAAAATTCCCGGTGGGACCGCCGCGGCCGCGCGCACTCACCGGCGCACTGCGGGGGCTGGTTGCCGTTGCTCCACTGCCCGGCCTGCAGGCACTCTGTACTGGGCTCCTCGCCGGGCGGCAGCTGGAAGCCCTGGTTGCAGTGGTACACAGCCTTCGTACCCACCGTGTACTCCTTGCCAAAGACGACGCCGTTCTTTGGGGCTCTGGGAACTCCACAGGAGAGAGCTGGGAAGGACGAGGGGGGAAAATAACACAGCTGAGAAATCAGTCAGCTTCCAATTTTACCATGGATTTGTGGTAATTGAGCTGAAAGCCCACATCCCAAGCTCTCTCCTAGTCGCAAAAGCTCCAGCCCGCTGTTGAACCCCAGAAGCTGCAGTGAATGCCCACTTCCACAGAGGATCAGATTTTCAACTCCTGTCTATCAGTGTGGCAACAGCGAAGCCAACGCTGAATACCAATTTCTACTGGGAGAGACTCCGGCTCGTACTTTCTATAGTATCTGTAACACGGTATTCCAAAGTTTTCACACTGAGACAAAGGATTAGATAGCAATAACGTTTTGTATTTACATCCCACGGCAGCAACCACCTGAAACCCCTTTCCAACAGCACTTCTGCATTACATAAAGCAGCAAATTGTGTAATTATGTTGTGGCAGAAGGAAGGCTAAATTTAGCATCACGGCTGAGAAGGTAAGGGGGGGAATTCAGGGGGAAAAAAAAAAAAAGATAAAGAGGCACAAGGCCAAACAGCTGCTCAGGATGGCAGCACTTTGGACATGATGCTCTGCACCGTTCCTGCCGAGATCCTCAGTTCTGTGGCCATGAGAGTGGCCAAACAGGGCAGAAAGGGAACAGGCAGGACATAAACATGAGCAACAGCCAAATACAGACAGACTGGAATCGTGTTCTTTTATGTTGCAAGAGTTTTGCAAGACACGACAAGCCCTGTTACCCTCTGCCCTACTGCTGGGAACACCAGCACTGGGAGTCTCTCATTCAAATCTTGTTTTTTTCCTCCATCAGCATCCAGAAGAGCTGGGAAACCAACCCCAGACCCGCCTCCAGAAACACCACGTGTGCTCCCATCCCTCCCTCCCAGTCGTGGCTCTGGAGGAAGCCAGTCTCACTGGGCTGGAGGTGCGCAGCCCACCCGTCGGGACAGGCACGGGATGGCGAGGGGGAGAGCAGCCTGGGACCAGTAAAGCTGCCATTTGGAGACCCCCAGCCAGCGGGGCTGCCAACAGCCTGCGTGGGACATGGAGGCGAGCAGAGCTGCCAGCAAGCACCGACTCGGAGGCCAACACCTTACCCAAATAATGGTCTGCAGTTTCAGAACGCTCTAAAGGAAATCCATTCTTCCTGGAGGAGCCCGAGCTGCTCCTGCTCGGCTAATGCACAAGCTGGAGGCTGAGCCTACGTCTCCTGAGCCACACACTGATATTTCAACACTCATTCACCTTCCTGTTACTCCCCTGCACACAAACGAGGGCCAGAAAATCGGCAACCTTAGAAAAGTCACCTTCTGGTGACACGGACCCCACCGGGCGCCGAAAGCAGAGACCAAACTTACTGCGTACAGCATCAGCACAACCACCGCAGCTTTCTACCACTCCAGGTCCAAGATGCTTTTATCCCACCAGTGCTACAGGAGGCGGGCAGAGCCCCAGCCCAGAGCACAACCACACGGCACCTCGCGGACGCTGGTGCTGCTAATAGGTGCGAGTAATTCAGCGGGCTCCTATTAGCACGATCAGGCACATCCCTGGTTGGAATGATAATCACACGTACGTCACTTCACCGAGCGAAGGAGCTCGGCGGATCTCTCCACAAGGCTGGGTGTCTAGACAAGCAGCCACGCTGAATACCAATGTCATTCTGAGGCACAAGAAGAGGGGACCTGGAAAGTCCTACCCTTTCACTTCCATCCGGCAGCTCTCTTGCTACTTTCTGACCTTGCGTCCAACCAAAGAGGCTGGTGAGAAAGATGACCCCTTTCCCTTGCCACTGCCCCCCAAAGCCTTCTCCTTCCTCTGGTCGATCCTCTTCTGCAGCCCAATGCTTTACCAAACTCACCACCTCTTATCTGCCATTAGGAAACTGAGGCACAGAGTCTGAGCGGGAGGGACACCAGGAGTGAGGAGAGCCCAGGGCCAGCCTTGGTCCAGGTCAGGGAGGCTGAGCTGCCACTTGCCTTCATGCCCCTGCTCGAGGGAAGGATGACTTACCACTGCCTCCTCCTGCCTTGAGTGCTCCGTGTCATCATTTAGAGTCTTTCCATTGCGTAATCCCTGCCCTGATACAAACGTCAGCAATAATGCAGAGATTCTGGGCCAGATGCAGGTAACAAAGTCCATTAAGCCACCAAAAATAATAAAAAAAGTCATCCTCTTCACCCACAGACAGTCGGGCTACAACATGAAGCAGGATCAGGCAGGGAGAGCCGTGGGGCTGTGGCCTCTGCTGCACCACGTGGGCTCCGGTGCCCTGTACCCATGGCACGATCCTTCCTTCCTCCAAACCCAGTACCCTTGAGCAGAACGTGGCATTAGTAAGGTTTTATTTACAGGGCCCTGCATAAAGCAGAGAAGCTTGATTTTTAGGGCAGCAATAAACTTGCCATCTGCTCAAAAAAGCCCTTCTGAGGCTCATATTGTGGGCACTGCAACCCCACCAGAAACAGAGGAGGTGAAAGACAGTAGATGTTCCAGCGGAAAGCAAACCAGCGTTTGGCTAGGAGACACCCAGAGAGCATGGTCCAGGGAAAAAGGAGCACTTACAGGAGAGCAGAGGTACAAAAAACTCTTTCTGCAGGAAGATGATGTGCTGGGAAAGGGACAGAGGCTACGAAAGCAAATCTGCAGCTGGGATTCCAAAAACAAAGCAGCTTAAAAATAGGCAGCAGAGACAGAAAAGGCACATTAGATCATCTTGTGTTCTCCCCCATTGTGCCAACCCAAGATTGTTCCCTGCAGAACATTCTCTGCTGCTTCCATAAATGTCAGCTAGGACAGAGCACGTAGTAAAGATTATTCAGAGGGGATCAGGAAGGGGAAGAGGACTATGCACTGGCAGAAGGGAGCTATGGGAAATGTCATTTGTTAACTAGACCATGTGTTTATGGGCACCCCAGTTCCCCTCCTCCTGACCCCGCCGATTGCGCGAGCGATTTCTGCGGCGTTGTGGATCGAGTTCCCAAACCTCTGCCATGTGGCCCTGGCCACCAGAAAGGATGAGAAATTGAGCGCAGCCCAAAACAAAGGGTTGCCAGTTGGCTTTGAGAGCAATGTTTTTTAAAAAAAAAAAAAAAGGAAAAGATGGCTGTTGGATGTTCTGTAGCTGACGCGGGCGAGAGCAGCGGTGCTGGTCCCAGCTCCAGCCCAGGCGGGGGAGCTGCTCCGCCACGGATTCTCCTCCGGCTCCCACTCGCTGCTGCTCGCCCACCTCCTGCATCCATCTCAAGGCAGCGGGTAACCATGGGCCAGTGGGAACATTCCTGGTGTAAACACGGCGAAAAAGAGAGAGGAGGTGACTTTCCCAAAGGGGTATTTCAACCTCAGGATCCAACACAACCAGCAAGGTCTCCTCACCGGATGGAGACAGGCTGTTCCAGAGAGACATCCAGCACCAAGATCCCGATCGAGCTGCTCTGTCTGGTCAGTGGGAACACACACACCTCTCTCCAAAGGAGAAACTGGAGCAGCAGCCAATCTGAAAGGCTATGAACTGGCCCCTAAATTCTCTCTTGGCAACTGCCATGGACACAGGTTGTGCCCATTGAGCTCCAGACATGTCACATGTTCAGCTGAACCAGAGAGGCACGGGGTGGGTTTAGTGCTTCTCATGCAGATCCCACGGAAAATCCTCTCCCTACATCCCCCTCCATGCCCCGGTGCAGGAGCCCCCCCCACTTCCAGGGCAGGTAGCAACAAGTCATGGATGATGGTCTGGCTCTGACTCCTTCCCTGGTGCCCCAGGCACTGGTGCTCAGGAACTTGTTTCTGCTTTAAATCATCGCTGTCAGGGGATACCTCACCCAAGCACATCCTCTCCCAACCTCCCCACACATCCTCTATCTCCTCCCCACCTCCGTGTTTAAAATCCACTCCTCACACACCATTACACCTCTTAGAAGTAACTACAGGTTTTGGAGCTGACCACGAGGCTCGGGTGGCATCCCAGCACCCCAGGGCAGTAACGACTCAGCAGCATTTGTACCTATTCTCGATTACATGATTCTCCTTAAAAAAAGACGCCGTACATCAGAGCAATTCCCTATGCTGGGGCTCCGGATCCATCGGCACAGTTGCCATGACAGCCCCTCGCGCCCGCCGCTCTGCCTGCACCGCTCCTCCGCTCACTCCATGCCCCCGGTCCGTGTTATTCCAAAGGCTAAATCCCCCGGGGCCGTGCTCAGTTTCCCAGCTCCCGCTCGCCAACGGGTGCCAGGGGTGGGTTTGCTGCTTTCCGCTCACCTTTAAACAAACACAGCCTTGAGGGGGCTGTGCAGGGACGGGGGCACCCCCAGCACGAACCCACCCTTTGCACCCCCGTGCAATTTCGAAAGAGACCAAGTGATTCAGCAACACAGAAGGGTTTGTTTTTTTTTTTTTCAAGGCTCTTTGGTACCTCCCGCACTAAATAATCCTCCTTTTCCTTACGGCTCGGACTGGACAACGGTGCAGACACCGCAATGAGATTTTTGCCTCTGCTGTCTCTGTTCTCTGGCTGGTTTCCAGGAAGCCAATGCAATATTAATCCCCTGTGCTCCGTCCCCTTGGAACATGGATGAACGTTCAAAGACACTGAAAGGCTTCATCAGAATAAAGATGGGCATTTTATCAACACAAAGGAACAGGGATGATTGGGGGATTGAGAAAAAGGTGCAATCAGAAAGGGAATGCGGCGAGGGAGACGGAACAGTGCAGAAGCAAAGCCCCCCCGGGCACACTGCCCTGTGCCCCCCTCCACCCCGCGCCTGGGAGGAGCCCTTGTGCTGAGTATGACATGTCATATGGATTATGGTTAATTAGGAGGAGATGTGGAAAGAACAACTACATGCCTAAATCTTACATGAAGCCAACAGAAAGCGGGCACCATCTGAGTCCCAAGGAATTCCTCATCCCCCACTGACACAGGCAGACCTAAGAGGGCACTTCCAGAAATACCAAAGGAAATTCCAGTCCCAGAAACCCAGCAGGACCCACACTCCTGCCAGCCTTTCTGGATTCTTCTAAGCAACAGCTTCTCCCACCCTTAACTGAGGCTTGGCTGTGCCTTTTCTGAGAGTTTAAACATTCTACAGCCGCAGCCTTTGCACAGATGCTTTTTGTCTCCCCCATCCCAAACACTCCCAAACAGTTACTCCCCTCCCTCCTTGCTCACCTATTCCCAAGGCCTTGGATGCAAGAGGAGCACCCCTCACCACCCACCTGCTGCTCCATGTCTGTTCTCCATACGGAACAGGTGGAATTACAATAGGTTTCTATTTTTACCAAATTTTCCTCAGTCCTCCCTAGGACTCCCGGACCCTCGCAACGACACGTCTGCCTGCTCTCACCTTGGCACAGCGGGATCGCTTCGTCCCAGTGGAAGTAGCCCTGCGGGTGCTGGGAGCAGGTGGTGGTGCTGTGGCCGACGAGGCGGTAGCCCGTGTCGCAGGCGAAGCGCAGCGTGCTGCCGGGCTGCAGCCCCGTCTGGCTGAGAATCAGCCCGTGGGCCGGCGGCTGCGGGAGGCTGCAGTACGGAGCTGGAGAGAAGGGCAGAGGGAAAAAAAAAAAAAAAGCATCACTGGATGGGCTGTTTCGAGACAAATTCCCTTCCTGTTCTCAGGAATTACACCGCGCTCACCTAAGGCTGTACAACAAACAGAGGGCTTGTGATGGATAAATACAAAGCCAAAGGGGGAGAGTGAGCAGGGCTACTGTTCAAGTTTCACTCAGCTCTAGAAATAAAGACTGATTTCTGATAATTAAATATTCCTTAATTCGTTTACTGAGTAAAGCTGTTATTTATTTATGACACACTGGCAAGTCCTCAACCCAGTTTTATAACTTCCATTAATTAAGATTTGCCGAGTACCAAAAGACAGTAATTCATTTTAAGGAATTCTCAGCAAACATTCAGCACCCAGCAGCGGTTTTGTGCTGAATGAGCAGCTGAGACTCCCTGCTCCTGCTCGTAGGAGAGCACAACATGTTTCAAGAAGTTCACTGCAAACGCTGTAGCAGGAGCAGTCACGTGTGAGCTTGTGCCTCATGCACCAAACAGCAACTAACACCAGTTCTTGTGTCTTCTGATGTTCATCTCCCAACACCTCAAAATGTCATTGCAAGGACACCATTAATTTAGTAACACTAAATGCAATCTCTGCTGTGCATTGCACAGGATGGGTCGCATTCATCCAGAGCCACATTGTCTCTGGTTGTATGTTCTGGTTCTGATTCTGAAAAGTAGTTGAGAAACCAGCCAAAGCTTCGAGGTTTCTGCTGGAAATAAAGCTGCCATCCCCAGCCCAGCACGAGCCCAGCTCTGTGCCCCTTCCCAGGCGCTGGCAGCTGCTGCCCACGCAGATGGCTGTGCCCCTCCGCAGCGATGTCATGGAGCTCCCTGGCCGAAGAGATGGCCATGTTCTTGGCAGAGACACCTCAGCCTCTGCTGTGTGCTTACCAGAATAGCGGATCTTGAAGCCTTTTCTGTTGTAGGCATGATCAGAGGACCAACGGAGGTAGACTTTGTTCCCGCTGCTGGTGACGGTCAGAGGGGCAGAGTAGTTGCCGCTCAGCGAGAGGAGCAGCGGGCTCTGGCCGGAGGGACCTGCAGGGACGGAGGGACCAAGGGGTCAGGGCTGGGCACACACACACACACGTGGCCACTCGTGGGCCACACGTGCCAGCGTGTTCCTGCAGAGGGAACGGGCGTGTTGTGGAACTGCAGCACAGGAGCCTTCACTGCCAGCCTGGGAACGGCAGCTCATGCTCGGTGGTTTTGTGAACACAGGTCCCAGTGCAGACACCAGCTTCCAGGAAACCCCCAGCCCAGCTGATTGCAGCAAGACCAGGATTTCGCTCCAGGCAGCACGCCTTCGGCTCAGGTCCCGCGGGAAAGCACAGGAGCATCGGCACAGCGCTTGTGTTCCGCGTGCGGTTACAAAGCTGCTTCGTTGTGAAAACTGAGAGATGCCCTCTCGGTTCCTGAGAGCTCACGGGCCGAGGAAATCTGGTCTGCATGGGCTTCAGGCACGAGAAGTCCCACCCGTCTCAGCTCATCCCCTCCCAGCAACTTCTGCTATGTTTCTCCCAGGAGCTTGCTAACTCCTGCCCCTTAGAAAAATACTTTAGATCCATCAAAAAAAAAAATCAAATCACTGATTTTTTCCTTATCCAGAGAATCAATCAGTCTAAGGAGGAGCTTTCTTTCAGTCCAGAAGGCTACAGGCATAGCGGTGCAAAGCCCTCCCCAGACTGCTCTGGGAACAGAGATTAACAACTAAAACTCTGCCACTTCTCTCCTCGCCCCTCAGCTGCTGCGCGAGTCGAACCGGTGAACCTCTTACCATCAAAGATTTCAAACTCATCGTACTGCTTCTCGCTCAGGAAGTACTCGATGGTGAGGGAGATGTTATAGCCCGGCTCTACCTTCACCACCCAAGAACAGGTCTGAAAGTGAGGGTAACTTCCCAGGAAGCTCTGGCTGAGGATCACCCCGGTGGAGTCCGTCATGACCCCGTTCATCGGGCAGTGCACTGCAGGGAACGTCAAGGAGAGACAATAGAAAATTCATTTTCCTATTTTGCAGAGGGAGGAAGGAAACACAAGATACTGTGGCCGAGGTCTGTCTTGACATGCTCTGTCTTGACCCAGCTCAACTCCCACCGCCCACCTCGACCCTCGGGGCTCACAGAGTCCCCAGACCCTGATGAAGGCTCCGAACGAGGACACTGCGTTTCCACAAACCCAGCGACTACGCTCGAGTTACAAAACACTCCCCAGGAATCTCGGGAAACTTTATTACCTGGGTTAGAACAAGGTGTGGAACTACAGCCTTATCCCAGGTCACCCACAGAGTCGTTAACTGGGACGTAAGAACTCCAGTTCCTTTCTCTAATCACTACACCTCATTCAGCTTTGGGAAATATTAAATCCCTCTAAAAGTACTAAATAAAAAGGCCAGTAAAAACAGCCCAAAAGAGGAGACAAACACACAAAGGGAGCAAAAAGCATAAAAAGAAAAGGATCTTTATTTATCCATAATTGCCACTAAAAGCCAGTGCAAACGCTGTACTTGTATTAATAGAAAACAGCCAGAACTATCCAGAAAGAACAGTGTATTCTTTCCAAATCCTTAATCCCATCAGTGATTTTTTGACCTCTATAAATTGGTGGCCAGATGTAATTTAAGCAGTCCCTTTACCCCCAGGCTAACAACCATCAGTAAATAATTGAATGACCTCCCTCTCTCTCCTTCGGTTCACGCTATTTCAGAGAGAATAAAGCCATAGAAAAATATCCCATTATATGGTAAAAATGTTCAGATAGGAGGGAATGAAGGAGATGAAATAATCACGGCTGGAGCGAACAAAAGCACCAGCAGGAATCCAGAGGATAAATAAGGTAACATGGCAGCATGGAAACATCTCTGGGAGCCCTCCCGAGCAGCAGCAAGGTGTACAACGCCGCGTGCACGGGGCTTTCATTTTTCTCCCGTGTAATACGTTCTGTGGCACTAATGAAGAGGCTGCTCCTGGCCAGAGGAGCTCGCTGCTGCAGCCTGTTCCTCCTTCAGCTGCTCATGGATCACCAGCGACCTGTCAGCGCAGAATTCCCCCCCCTCCCACGGTAAGGACGTTTGGGTGACTGTTGTAATGACTTTGTGAATGCAGTCAGGCACGTGGTGTGTCAGATCTCTGCTCAGGGGAGTACAGAATCACAGAATGGTTTGGGTTGGAAGGGGCCTCAAAGACCAATCAGTTCCAACCCCCCTGCCATGGGCAGGGACACCTTCCACCACACCAGGTTGCCCAAAGCCCCATCCAACCTGGCCTTGAACACTTCCAGGGACGGGGCAGCCACAACTTCTCTAGGTAACCTGGTCCAGAGCCTCACCACCCTCACTGTAAAAAATGCCTTCCTTACATCTCATCGAAATCTCCCCTCTGTCAGTTTAAAGCCATTGCCCCTTGTCCTGTCACTACATGCCCTTGTCAAAAGCCCCTCTCCAGCTTTCCTGTGGCCCCTTTAGGTACCAGGAAGCTCCTAGAAGATCACCCCGGAGCCTTCTCTTCTCCAGGCTCAACAGCCCCAACTCCTCAGCCTGTCTCCACAGCAGAGGTGCTCCAGCCCTTGGATCATCTTCGTGACCCTCCTTTGGATATAATGCAGGGGTACTTGATGAGAGGCAAAGGCCCTCGGAAGGTGCAGAGACCCAGAAAATTCTCTGGAGCCGGCGGGGGGGGGAGGAACGTTCCCCACCGTTTATCAGAGGGTGGCTGCAGTCACCCAGCACATCTCTGACTGTTATTTGCTGCTGTCAGGTGAGCCCAGCCATGGTGCACAGCCCCAGGGCAGGGGTTGGGAGAACAGCCTTTCCCTGTGCAGAGGTGTCTCGCCACCCTCCTCACAAGGTCCTGATGGGTGGTTTTGCACTACTGGGACCCTGGAGATCTGAGTATTAATCCCAAAGACACAGTATGTGCAAGGAAACCTTCCCCAGCTGCCACCCTGCTCCATCCCCTAGCAAGCCCCCACATATTGCAGCAGCCTCCGGGCACGGAAGCTGTGGCTGCCGCGCTGGGCACTCCTGGCTTTACCTTCACACGTGGGTGGAGGTCCTTCAAACTGCAGATGAGTGCCTAGTTTGCAGGTCAGGATTTCATTTCCAATCAGGGTAAAGCCAGGAAGGCACCTGTACCTCACTACGTCACCTACAGACAGAAATGGAAAACATCTGGATGCAGGAGAAGGATCAATTCCTTAAGGCTGAACCACAGCCTGGGAAGAGGGTGCCATGGGGCACAGAGACCTCTTGACTATGCCTCTGCCATCCAGCTCGGGCACGGTTATGCAGAAATAAAAGGCAGAGATGAAGAAATAAAAGGCACAGAAAGGCACACTGGAGTCTCAGTTGGGATAAACTGCTGTCATGCTGCTGAGACTATTATGATTTGTGCAAGCTATTTCAGGTGGAGACTTCCCTCAAAGAGAGCAGACAGTGAGAAAAGCTGCTTTAAAAAATAATAATAAAAAAAAAATCACAGCTACTTCACTGGCTGCAGACACATTTAAACCGTGGATGTAACCGCGAGCAACAGCAAGAAAAATACAAAAAAGCACAGTCGATATGGGTGAAAGGGTCTCAAAAAAAGAATAACGGCCACTAAGCTTCATTGTTTGAACCACCTGAAAACTATTATGGTGGCAAAGATTTCTGAATGTTGCCAAACAAGCTCAGGGCTTTCACAAAAGCAAAACCACTTGTTCTGTACCAAGAAAGAGGAAAAAGCCTTTGGGACAATTGGATCAGTTTGACTCCATGTGAATGGCAGGTGCTGAGCAAGGTCACACACACCTCCCCGTGCCCCACACACACGTGTGAAGAGGTCTCCTGAAACCCCAGATACGGGGTGACAACACGTGTGTCTTCCTGTGGGCATCCCTGGCAGGTGGTGAGAGGGGAAGGGGAACCAAGAGAGGCTACCTATGTTAAATTCCTCGTTCTCAGCGATGATTTCTGCGTTGGGAACGATGGTCGGAGGCTGACATCTGAAGAGCTGGTAGGCTGAAAGAGAGCAAAGGAAGAGTAGGAGATGTTAAGCTGGGGATGAAGGCAGCCACAGCTGTCTGGGTGCTAAGCACGAATCCTCCCTCTCCACAAGCAGAAGGAATTGGCAAAAGCACAACCAGCCCCTTCCCCTCTCCAAACCCTACAGAGACTCCAGTTACTTGTGCCCCAAAGCAGCTTTCTCCAGTTTCTTACACCTAATAGGAACCAGATTGCTGTCGGTCTGTGGCGATGCAGGTACCCAGACAGCATCACCCATTCGGATAAACCCCGAACGCCGACTGACGGATGCTGACGTGAGGCAACATTCCACACCTTTTGGGACACTAAGAGAGAAGATCTCGGTGACCTCAGTGGAACTGGGTACGTCACAGCAGAGGGAGAGTCTCGGACTGCACCACCACCACGTAAACTACAATCATCATCCCGAAAATTTCACAAAAAATTCCTTATGGCTCACGCCCCTGACCGAATACATTGCAAGTAGCAACTTTTCCACCAAAAATTAAAGATCAGCTAATGCTGAGCAAAACAAACACGCTGCTTACGAGCACGTGGGTGCATAAGGCTCGAGCACTGTGCTGCTTATAGAAAATAAACACACGAGAGCTGTGAGCACAGTTAAATTGAAAATACGGTACCGGGAACTAAATGAATATTAATGAAAGACATTTTCTGCTATTTGCTCAGCACTTCTCTGCTTCTTTGCTCCCCCTGCACCTGACCCTGGACAAGCATAACTTCCTCTGAAATTTATATCAGCCCTTTAATTTAAGATCCTGGAGCTCAAGCTGCCATTGAATATTAATTCTTACTAAACTCCACAACGTCCAACTCTTCACACCACAGCACGGCTGGCAGCCCTGGCAGCGACCTTAACGAGGCTTACACTGATGCTTAAACACACATGGGAAGAAGTAGATGCCCCATCATCTTGCCCCAATTTCTTTACTCTCTAACCCGAGGTAGGATAGTACCTTCCCAAAAGGTATGTGGAAGTACGAGATGTTTGGGGTCGAGGGAACAGGCTGGAGGGAACGCAGCTGCTTCTGGTTAACGTCAAGGATGGGCTTATGTATCCCATACGTGCAAGGCGGAGGAAAAACCAAACACATGCTGCTACAATGAGCTAAACTCAACCGGCGGTGGGGGTCAAAGGAAAGGGCCAGCCCTGTAATTCGGACAGTCAGCCCCTTCTCTGCAATCCAGCATGGGAGCACGGAAAATGGACAAGCAAAGGAGCTGGGAGAGCACGTGGGATGGTAGAGGAGGGAGAGGCAGCAGTGGAGAACCCTTCTGCTACACGGCAAAGAGCCATCCCAGGAGGCAACACCCTTCTTTGCAATCTTTTAAACAGATGTTTGACAGTGGGGGGAGAAAAGAAGGAAGCCGCAGCAAAAATTTAAATTAAACACTGTTTAAAAAGCGCTTGACAGCATCTACTGAAGTGGACAGATAACCCAGCATTTACAGCATTACTCCCCTCTCCTTAACGGGCCGTATTTCAACGCAGAGGTGTGATTAAGGTGGCTTCAGCATATGGGTGATACAGCACCAGTAAAGCTCCTTTCAACAGCACATCCATTTGTTCTCACCAGGACAAAACAGCGTCTCGTCCTTGAAACCACCCCGGGACCCCCTTGAGTTACTGTGCCATAAAACCCCCTCCCATCGCGCTCACACGTCAGCTCGTGCTGGCACCTGAACTAACCCACTTCATAACAGGTGCAACGTCATCGTTTTTCAAGGGATGCTATTGAACCTTCGGGCTCTGTGAATCCTTCTTTTGTTTCCCTTCCTCCACCCTACGGAAGCGTTTCTTTGCAGGCGTTTAGAAGGGCCACGGCTCTCTGACATCGTGCTGATTGTCACAGGAAAAGACAATTTGAAGCTGAAGGAGGATGTCTCCTATGTCCTAGATCTGCCAGCATGCAGACGCAGAAATTAAAATATACATTACTGTAGACCCCAAGGAAATTGCATTTCCTGCAGTTACACCCCAAAGGGCGATGCCAAAGATTTAATTGACTGTGCTGCCTGAGCCCAGTGTGGAAGTTTTCCCTTTCCTGGTGGTGTGCGAGGCATCACACGCAGACGAAAGCCTGGGAAGGTGGGAAGGATCTCACCCTGGAGGCAACCAACTCCATCACTTCAGTCTTTGGGGTCAGGCTTTATACTGAGGTCCCACGTATAAAGGGAGCAGTAAGGCAGTCAATTTTACTAAAAGACCAAGCAGCTGCCAGAGAGCCCTGCTGGTTAACAGGTCATAAACGACCACTGGCCTACACCAATTCCTACCCAGCACCAGCTCCAGACCTCTCCTCATGCCTGCGAGTGGCTTTACACCCTAGACAAACCATAAGCTAAAGAAACCTCAGTATAAAGCGCTATCGAGATGGGAGAAGAGCAACATATGCTGACAGGCTCAACCATAGAATCACAGACTGGTTTGGGTTGGAAGGGACCTCAAAGATCATCCAGTTCCAACCCCCCCGACATGGGCAGGGAAATCCTCCACTACACCAGGTTGCCCAAAGCCTCATCCAACCTGGCCTTGAACACTGCCAGGGATGGGGCAGCCACAGCTTCTCTGGGCAATCTGTGCCAGTACCTCACCACCCTCAATGTAAAGAATTTCTTTCTTATATCCAATCTAAATCTGCCCTCTTTCAGTTTAAATCCATTGCCCCTTGTCCTATCACTACACACCCTTGTAAAAAGTCCCTCTCCAGCTTTCCTGGCAATGATCTAATTCACATCACAAAAGGAAGCACTCGCTGAACTGCGGCAGCGTTTACATACTGCTCATTTCTGAGCCAAACTGCCTAAACCATCATTTTTTGCATAACTGTTATATACACACCATTGTCTAGCAATATAAATCTTACAGTGTTTTGCAGCAGTAAACCAACTCCCTCCGAAGCCCAACAAGCATTCTTTAAACTCAGCCTATCCGTATAACACTTGCCTTTTGGAACTGAACATAAGCCAAGACATTCTGCACAGATTCATCGTGTAATTCATGTAAGACACTGCCGACAGTTGCCAGCAAATTGCCAAAGCAAGGGGAGAGCTCCATTTGCACTTTCCAAAATCCCAGTACTGCCTTAGGAACTTGTTAGCTAATCCAATTTAAAGTTGGGCTCTTGTTTAGTGGTGGAAAGCAAATGCTCCCATTTCAATGTAATACTCAACATCTCTCTAGCGTGAGCTGAACTCACACCAACAAATCCCCAAGTAATTAAGTGATTTTTGGGAATCCTTTTCCTCCCCAGAGAAATGAAGTCGCCTCTATGTTCCACTTATGAAGTAGAACACAATGGCCATTTAAAACAGGACACAGATTGGTTTAGCATAGCATTGGAAAGACAATCTCACATCCAGCCAACACCGCAGGCAAGTGGAGCTACCGTAATGGGATGTGCCATGGTTGGGATGATGTTTACAGGCATCACTTGAGGGAGGTGTAGGGCTGACACGGCTGTTCATCTGCAGGCACTTGGTCTGCGCTTGAATTACCACGTTACAGCTGGATTCCACATCTGCACAGACTGCGTGACCACTTGCCAGCACTCGATTGCAGAAGAGACCTCCCATCTCTAACAAAACTGGGCCCTTTGTGGAAGACTTCAGGTAAAAGTGTAGTTTTTCACATCTCTTCCCCAGAACTGGCCCTCCACCCCACAGCGAGCCACAACTGATCCGCATCCCTCCGCGCCCCGCAGGCAGGTGGAAAGCACGTGCTGCTCAGTGAGCGATACAGACCGTAGAAATAAATGGCAAAAATCCCTCCGTTGGCTGCATCGCTGTGGAATTTCATCAGGACCTGATTGGAAGAGCTTTGGGCTGATTTCTTAGCAGAGTTGCCAGTGAACACACCAAGCTGCGGGGCTGTTTGCTGAGGACCATCCCTAAAATCATGTCAGAAACAAGAAAAAAAGCATTATTACGTGCCATTAATCCTGGGCAGCAAACAGCCTCCTACGCTGCATGCCCAGGAACTCCTCCGTGCTGCTCCTTCCTCGTCCTCCCTTTTCTACATCTACAGTGCAGCCCCAGCAGCTCCCTGGGCAGCTGACCCGGACCCCCAGTCCCCCTCCCCACTCCACTATAACGAGGATAATCTCTTCTGGCAGTGCAGTGCTCACCCAGTAGACAATCACAAACATGAACTTCGTTTTTAACCTCGGAACTTGAACGATTAGGGTCAGTTTTCCGCTGGAGTTTCAATCCCCGTTTGCGCAGCAGACACTGAGCTATTTGGGAAATCAGATATTGATTCAGCGCTACAAGCTCAAGAATTTGGCCACAAGCCCTTTAGCCAGTTCGGTTACGTGTGCTCCCTTGGCTGTCTGAAGTTGATAATACGCCTTCTTCCCTTCTCCAAATAAAAAACCCTTCTTTTTTTTCCCCTAATGGTCCCAGCCTGGAAGGCTCCTGGGGTGAAGTCCTCAGTACAAGAGAAATCAGTGCTGCTTCGTTAACCGCAGCAGAGCTGTGCCCATTTTACATCAGAGGTCACAGTTCCCAGTTGCTGCTATTTAAAAGGCCGCTGGGGAGTCACAGCCAGTTCCTAACACCATCCCAGCAACGCCTTCCCAGTCTGGGAGATCTGCTCGGATTGTAGGGCTGCGGATCTCCGATTGCAAAAGAAAAACCCAAGGAGGACATTGGTAAATGTGAATAATTTACCAATGACTTTCTCTTCATTCAGCCTCTATCCATAGACAGGTAGCCACAGATAAAGTGCAAAAGGAAAAAAACCAAAAAGCCCCAGAAAACGTCCGTCAGAGAAATGGGAAGCGAAAGGCAATTCCTGCTACACGAGTCTGAACAAGACTCATTCCAACCACATCCAGCTTGAGATAAAGACCCCGTTTACCATCCGTAACATCTCCTCTGTAAAGCCCCTCAGGTTTCCCAAGAGATGCTTCCCTATTCCATTGAGCAAAACATTTTGGAGACAAAGGACCAGGCTGATGAAAGCTCCCAGCATGACGAGTGGGGCTCTGCCGCCGGACACCCCCCTGGCTGCCAACCCCAGGCCCTGCGGGGGTCTGGTGGGCTGTTTTTAACAGCTGATGACCACAGAAATGAATGGCACGACAGACCTACAAGGTCTTACAGGGGCTGCTACGGGGCCAAGGGTGCAACCAGCCCAGTGAGCTGCACAACGCCGTGGTGAAAGCACCGGGAAAGCTGAGTGTTCCTGTACAGATCCCCTCTAGACCCAAAGGATGATGTTTCTACCACTTGCGTGAGCAGCCTGGTCGTTCAGTGATCATTCCCTTCACTGACCTGGCAGTCCTTGCCTGCATTTTTCAGGAGCATAACATTACCAGCATTTGAGGACAGTCACCTTGGCCATTTTGCTGGCCCCTTGCACCACATGATCCTTAATCTACAGGCCCTATCAAGCACCTGGAGCTTAAAAAATTCTAAATCCTCACCCCAGTGTCCCCAGAGGATACTTCCTCCTGCTCTCAGACACAGCACTACCTATGCACCGTGGCAGTGGATGCTCTATTTATCAGCAAGAGCATCTTTCTGAAACGGAGCCTTAATAGCAGCTAAGTCAGTCCTCACCCCTCTGCTGTACCCACCAAACAGTGATGAAATCGTTGTAGGGCTCTGTTTGCAGCAGAGTGAAGTTGAGATGGATTCCATAGCCCACCGGCACCGTCAGAAGCCAAGTGCAGTCCTGGGAATTGGGGTACTGGTTGGGGAAGCCAGGAGAGTACACTGTACCATTTTGGGTGGTGATGTTCCCCCCACAAGGCACTGCAGGTAACCAAACAGAAACACAAACCTCATGAAGAAATATCCCCCAAAACAGTAACTCTTGAAGATCCTCTATTTCCCATTTTTCTTTCCCTTTTTTTTTTTAAATAAAATTATAGCAATTCTGAAGAATTCAGCCCCAAAACCTTGGCCTAGCTTGTCTCGAATAATTCCTATCTGTCACAACGGCATCTAACATTTTCAACTTAATCCCATTACAAGAAGTTTATTTAGTGCTTCAGAGCTGAAAGGAGACTGTCAGGGTGTTCTGTGCAGATGTGATAGCCAGGTGTGCAAATAAACTCTATCTTAGGACCCAGTAAGAGTCTTTGGGCTCCACCAGCTGTCTGCACCCATGCATGGAAAATACAGCTCCTGATGAGATCACACCGGCGGGCAAATCTGTCCACTTGTTCATCCAGCGGGGCCTGGACCAGAACCACGGAGCAGCTGGCTTTTCACCAGAGCACATCTGAGCAGGGGGGAAATGATGATTTGTATGACAGCAGCATCCGATTCATTAATCAAGACGACAAGTTCTATGGCACTGGGTTATCTTCCAGCTCCAAATGAACTTGCAAACTACAGAGAGGCAAGCAGAAACAGGCAGCGAAAGAGGAAGATGACATCCTGCTGAAGGCAAGGCAGGAGGGGCCACAGCAGGTCCCTCGCTCTGACAGTCCCACATACAAGCATCAGCTTCTGGACCTCCCCGGCACAGAAGCTCAACTGAAATGGTAATAACATCCACAGTGTGTTACTGGTAACCTGCAACAACTGCGGGAGCAGGGTGAGTGCAGGCAGTGCCATCCACCTGAGCCAGCTCTGCTCTAGGAGCTGCGCAGCTGCATTAACCCAGTCCCTGGCTCAGCCTAACACATTCTCCCTCCCAGTGCTGAACACTCACTCTTTTTCATACAGGAGTAGTTCCACAGATTTCTACACCCTGGTCCTTGATGTGCCAGATGTGAGGTTAGAGCCAGGCTTTGTATATCCATTGCCTGGTTCTCCTCTGCTTTCAAAATCCCACGGTCTGCCCAGCTGAGAAAAGCACGCGCATTTCTGTAACTCCATACGCTCATTTTCTGAAGCGAACACCCAAGAAACCTTGGGGGCCAAGTTTCTTTCCACCCTGCAAAGCAGCAGCAGCGTGCTGCTCACTGGGAACACTCCCTGCAGTGGTGCTGGAAGCCTCAGCCTCTGTGCATTTATTTTGGAATTACAGCTTCTCTTTTAATTAAAAGAGCTTTCAGCTGTGACCTGCCTGGGAAAGGTGAGGTGGTTACAGCCTAAGGCAGCAAGTCCTCACTGCTTGCTGCTATGCAAAAATGGACCAGTTAAGGAAACAGCTAGAAGAGGAAAAGTTCTGCATTGACTTTAGCAGCACTAACAGCCCACCAGATGAAAAAAGCCGATGGTCAAAACTGTACCTAAGCCCTCACCCCTCTCTGCTATGGAAGGGCTGCAGAGCAAGAAAGCTACTTAAAAACCACAACAAAGCAGGAAGAACTGCATCGTTGTAGCTGGTAGACCTGATGCCTGAGGTAGATGAGGGCATAATCCTGCTACCACCAGCCCCCACCCTCCCAGCAGCACCCAGCTGAGCACCGGGCAGCTTCCCAGCTCACGCACATCGCTGTTGCGTTGCCGGGGTCAGTGAAAGAGCAGCTGAGGATTTGGTTCTTCATGCTTTGTGTTCTCTGGGGTTCAAGGACTCAGGACTTAAAAGAGGAAAAATATCACCTCTCCTCTCTCCTTGCAGACCGAGGGCTGTAAAGAGGCTGGGATAAAGGTCAGTGCTCTGGGGAAGTGTGGTGGGAAATCTTCAGTAAGCAGTCTTGAACTTCTTAAGGGTTCGTATGAAAACCTCCTAAAGCAAAGCACACAAAACTCGGTCTACTGGCCCAAAGGATGAAAGGCTGAAACAGCCCTACTGGGGCTTGGAGAGAAAATATGGACATTTGAGCTTCGATGCTTGGAACACAGACCCAACTCCTTCAGCCTGCGGGGCCCTCCCAGCATACACGGTCTTCAGAAAGGAGACCAGCAAGGTGGCTGAAGAACTCCCATCTGGGTCATTTTGGAGATGCCATCACTGGCACACCACGGAGAACAGACAGGGACACAATCTTCCTACGCTGAGAGCCCCCAGAGCCACATGGTCTTTTACCAGGGACTGTTTTTATGTACTAATGCTAAACCAACAGCAGCTGAACATTGCTGAAGAAATAAAGCAGACAAGAACGATTACAATACTCACCCCCTGGCCTGCTTCATTCCGAAATCCCAGCTCCCACCAGCACCAGCAGTGAGACTGACAGGTAGGGACAGCCCTCACCCTTAGCGTGAGGTTCCCACGCACCACCTCAAAAGATGCACCTCTGTTTTGAACTTCCAAAACCTTCTCCTTGACTAGGCTGGAACATGTTGAACATCAGCTCACCGAGAACATGCTGCAGCACCTCAGGGGTCGAGGCTTTATTCAAAGCGCACGTTCCCAGCCTGCCTCCAGCGATGCTTTTCTTTCCAGGGAAACTTTCAGCCCGATTACAAAACAATGATTCAAAAGGAGGCCAGAATAGAGAGCTGAAGGCTTTTCTCTCCCCAGAAACGCCTGTCTGGGGGCTCTCGGGGTGACCCCAAAGCCATACCTTCACACCTGGGCAGCGGGTGGTCCCAGTTCCTGTTGGTGCCATGCTGGCAGGTGAGGACGGGGTGGCCGATCAGCTGGTAGCCAGGCAGGCACTCGAAAGAGATGGACTGGCCAACGTTGTAACCGGCTCCTCTCACAACACCATTTGCAAAAGGCTCGGGGTCAGGGCACTCCTGCAGCTCGTAGGCTGGAAATAAAAAAAAAACCGACAAACATAAAACCCAAGGAGAAATGTTTCAAACTTTGTATTTTCGCACAAAAGCGGGAACAGTACACTCACCATGCTGCTTGGCTTCTTCCTCCTTAATGTGTGCAATTAAGCACGAGTAGCAGCTTTTATTGCTATTTCTGGGGAGTCAGCCCCTTGCCAGTCCTTGGCTGGAGACACATGCTCCACCTTTCCCACTCCTCAGATCTTGCTCCCAGGCAGCGGCCGGAGCACTTGGCTCTCAGCAAAGCCCATCTAATCGTATCCACTACAACATACACAATCTGCCCTTGGCATCCTTTGCCCCATCCTTTTCCCATATGCCAAGGACACAAGGACAGAGAAGACCAAAAGGTTTTGCAAAGACACCCATCGAGGAAGAGCTGTGGATCAAGCAGGGACAAAAGTTCACATTTTCTTTCAACGGGGCAAAGACTCACGTGGGCACAGCCCCAGTTCAGCACCTCCAAAGAGCAGAAAATCCACCAAGAGAAGAAAAACTTCCAGGGCCTCACTTCGCTGGCTTCAGAGACTGCAGCAGCTGCTGCTCAGGAGACACCACGGTCACAACCAGTGAGCTGCCCGAGGACTCAAGCTGGGTAAGCAAGTAGGCACCTCCATTCCCCCATCATCTCCAAAAACTGCACTGAGGGCATCTTTTGATTTTGTAGAACACTGGAACAGGTTGCCCCGAGAGGTGGTGGATGCTCCATCCCTGGAGACGTTCAAGGCCAGGCTGGACGAGGCCCTGAGCAACCTGATCTAGTTGGAGATATCTCTGTTCCTTGCAGGGGGGTTGGACTAGATGACCTTTGAAGGTCCCTTCCAGCCCTAACCATTCTATGATTCTATGATTTTAATGACTTATTTCCCTCCTTTCACTCCAGGCATCCACGCAGCCCTGTCACTGTACCCTTCGGCTATTCACCTGCTTGCCCAGTACCCCACCAGCCTTACCCAGCACACGGCCAGGCTGCACCTACAGACACGTCTGGACTTCAGCTGAGACTCAAAAGCAGCTGCAAAACTCCAGAGCAAACTCATGGGTGCTGAGGACTCTTCTCTTTGCACGTGACAGTCGGCAGAGCCAAGACCTAAGTGAATCTGGCTGGAATTAATTCAAAGGCATTTCGCTGTCACAAAGCACTCCAGGAACATTTGTTATTTGCCGTGGGCATAAGTCTGGGTGAACAGATCCCAGTTACTAGGATTAAGCACGGCCTTCATGTAACACCTTTCCACTCATTTGGATTAAGTCCTCATGGAATTAATTCAACAGAATAGCAACGACCGTGACACCTACTCTCACCGTTAGCACCCGGGGACAGGATTGTCCCACCGCTGCTCGTTCCGTGGCCTCCTTACCTTGGTATTCCAACTTGAAGCCTGGCTTGTTCTGCGAGTGGTCGCTGTGGAAGTACACGGTGGTTTCGTGAGACGTCGACAGGAGGGAGCCCGGGATCTCGGCGCCGCTGAACCGCCCGATGACGTTACTGGTGTCGTACGGCCCGTTGCGGATTTCGACAAAGTCATGGTTTGGCTCAGTGGAGAAGTTCAGGAACTGGACGTGGGCCCCTGGAGAGGAGGAAGGAGCAGTCTGCCTCTGAAGCTGTACCCAAGCCTTACCACATCAGCCCTCCCACCCAGCGATGCCCAGGACAGCCGGGTCAATCAGCAGGAGCACGTTTACAGTGTTGGAGGTAGAGATTCCTGTACCTATATAGGTCCTGCTGGTTTCAGACAAGCCCAGGCTATTAACGCCTGGAATTTCGTGCTGCTGGAGTTCCTGTGCACACCTCTCCCTTGCCTGACACCGGAGAAATGAGGAAGGCAAGGCCAGAGCTACTTGGATCTCCCCTCGCTGAGCCGAGCGCAGCAGCTCAGAGGCAGGACAGACCAAGCCAGGTGGCTCCGTTTCCCCAGCAGCACGAGGAGGAGGAGGAGAAGGGTTAATTCAGGAAACTGGGAGAGTCAGCACTTCTTCCAGGCATGCAATACTTCCACCTCCTGGCTGGTGAAGAGCTGAGCTGGAGGTGGGCAAGTTTCTCTCTTGCTAAGGGCTGGGGAGAGCCTAATTTTGCACGTGCTGATGCCTGCGTGAACCTCTGGCTGAGGTGGGACAAAACCTGACAGGAGCTTTGGTCACTTGTTACGTTTACAAAGGGTGATGCAACCGGTGATGTTTTAAGGCTATTACGAGCACAAGAAGTTGAAGAAGTATGCAAGCACACTAAGGGAGGATGTTACAGCTGACTCGGAGGATGCCCACAAATCCATATCAACCTGTTACACCCCATGGTGACCTGTCACCACCTTTCAAAAAAATATTTATCATTTCATAGCACCACACAAAGAAAGCGTGATCAGGGGGTCAAACAAGAAGAGTTTCTCTAACTCCTCTTGGCAGCAGTGCATCCAGCACTGACCGTGTGCTGACCGAACAGGGATGGTATCTTCCTAACACCTCTTTTGTGATAGCATCACACCAAACCCAGCTGTCTCACCAAACCCCACTGGCAGCAATATCTTCCACGTGCAGTCCAGGTTGCTTGGATAATTTCCCGGGAACCCTGGGCTCAGGAGCACTCCTTCCATCTCTTCTGCTGTTCCTCCACACTGGGCTGTAAAATCAACAGTGTTAATGGTGGGGATCACTTACAGCTCTCTCTGGACGATGGCCATGGCCAGCCAGCTGCAGGGGGAATAAGAAATTAGAAACTAAGACAAGAAAAAGGAAAGCCTGCTATGAAACTAGCACAAAGTTTGCCAGGCACTGCATGGCCACATTACTAATGCATGTGCCTTTCTCCTGCCCTCTGGAGATAAAAGTCTGGGCACAGGGATCCAGTGTCAGCAATCACAGTGGGAGAGACAGATCTGAGCCTCAAGAGGCGAGATGGATGCTCTGTTCTGTCCACAGACACCGTAACGGCGCACATCGTGCGCACAGCACTCGTTTGAATTTTTAACCACCTAACAAAATTACTCTGAAGAAACAGACTGATGCTATTTTGATTCCAGTTACTGCTCCTTCTTTTCCTGGCTACCCGATCTACCCTGACCGCGATACTTGTCCATCTCTGGGCAATTACTGATAAATACAGAACAGTGTTTGCACACCGACTGAAGTAAATTCCCTACCAAGAAGCGATCCACAGATGACAACAGAAAAATATGTTTACAAAAGGCATCACATTAAATTTAAACACAGATAGCATCTTCTCATGCTTATTTGGATGACCTCTACCTTGCTATGGTAATACCACCCAGCTGAACACACCCAGGTGTGCTCCTAACACGTTCTGACAGTGAAGGTACAGATTCTCTTTGTCCAATATCTCACTACATGTGTACTGGCTACTAACAAGGTTTCTCCCAGAAGGTTTCTCTTTCTTTTTCCTCTTAATGGCCCTTTAATAGAACTACTACTAAATTATTTAGAAGTCAAGCTTCTGGATGAAGCAGACCAAAAGAAAATCAGCATACTTCGGCAGGGCAGCAAGCTGTTCTCCAAGCAAAGGAACAACCAAAGGCTGGCTTTGGTGGGCCCAGCAGCCAGTGGTGCCCTTCACAGGGTTTAGAGACATCAGTGCACGATTAGCACATGCCAACGAGCCTCAGGACCATCAGCATGGGGTGCTGCAGCATCGCCATAAGAGACACTGGTCACTGACTGTGACCCACATTTCGCTGCAGAGCTGTGTTGATGCCCCTCTCACGCTGGATGACCTTCTTTGGTCAAGCGTGATGCAAGGTGAGAGATATGGACAGAGAGGTGGATGGGTGTTTGTACCACTGTGCTTGGTCATGAGTGTCCAAACCCAGACATCTGAATTAAATCGCTCCGGTGTTTACACTGCGACAGTGCCCAGTAGGCACAGCCCAACCAGGCAAACCCTACTGAACTGGGTGACCGATGTGCATTAAAAGAAGAAAACTTGAAACCTGTAGTCACTCAGCTACTCATGAGCTAGGTGATAATCCTGGGATCCTCCCCAGGCTGGGATCCCTCAGCTCGAACGCTGAGCTGAAGGGCTTCTGACTTCTTTCAGAGCATCTCCCATGGGTACAGGTCCTTTAGCCCAGCCGTTCTGCTGCAAATGTCTCTGAATTTATTCCTGGCCCGCAGATCATCGGATAAAAGAACTGTTAGCTCTTATAATTACTTTAAAGCAAAATGATGTAAGCTAGAACAGCAGGAGCCTGAAATAACTGTTAACTAAAGCTATTAAATGCATAAATGTCTCTCTCAAAGCTGTAAAATGCGCAATATGAATATTAAACATCTAGATTTGCTAAAAGCAAAATAATGAAAATAATCCAAAAACTCCAGCAAGTTCCCTTCACCTCTGTGCCTCTATGAGGGCTTATTTCTTCCGCGGTGGGAATCGACTGCCTGGTCCTTTTCTCTCGGCAGGGTCAGCCCTGCTCCTCGGAGGGTGCCGCGGGCAAGCGGCGGGCTGGGCTACTGACCGGGCTCTTGCTGGTCACACAGGACCTGCCAGGCACCAAAGTGAGGACAGCAAGGCACCAAGGGGTGCAGTTCAGAGACACTGGGAGAGCAAATGGACCCCAGTAAAAGATGCAGTTTTAGTGATACCAAGATGTATTTCATAAAAATAAACCACAGTCTGCAGATCTTTGCTTAAGATGGGAAAAAATCCCTTCAGCCCATAGAATCAACTCGCTTTCAGTATAAAGTAGTTCCAGGTTTTCCCTTTTGAATCAATTTTTTGTTGAGAGAATGTTTTTGTATTTTACATTTTGTATTAAAGCCACATTTTAAGCGTTCAAAACAAAGCACCCTGGGTGGCCCTGAGGGACTCGTCCGTTGAAATTTCCTCTTGCAATAAATGAAGATTTTTTTTTTTCATGCTCCATCTCACTTCCAGAACAAACCTGCATTTCTCTAACTCAGACTTTTACCTTTTTTTCTAGAAAAGCACCATAAACATCTGTTAGGTATGAAAGAACAAGAGTCCTACCGATGCAAAGCGGAGGTGGGTAATTCCAGCGGCGGACAGTGCCTGGCATGCAGGAAATGTGAGAGTGGCCCTGGAGGGGAGGAAAACCAGACACAGGGTTTGGAGGGTCTCCCTGTATCCCAGACATTTGTTCTCGTTCTTTTTGCTGGAAAATGTTCAGTACCTGAAGCGCGTAGCCCGGTTCACACTGGAAGGAGACGACATCGTTCACCAAGTAGCGCTCGCCGATCTTCAGGCCATTCCCGGGGATGGGGGGCTCCGGGCAGCTGGACAGACCGACGGCTGCGAAGGGAAGAGCAAGGTGAGTGCTCCGGGGAGCAGGGATGGGGTCTGTGCTGAAGGCAGAAGGAATGGAAACGCACATCTTCATTTTATCCATTCCTCCGTTCACCAACCCACTGGGTGGGAAAGTCCCACGGTCTTTGGATTCTCCAACAAGACACCCCCGAGATCACACAGCGTTCCCCTGCGTTACAGGGTATGTCCAGAACCCAGAACTATTCACATCTAGTGCCTTTACTTTGCCTGGAGCACACGTTTAATGCACAAAGTCACTACAAATCATTTTGCGATTCGTGGCTGCAAACGTTTTTGACTGAACCCCAATGACTCGATGGAAGAGCTGCACCTGCAACAGCAAGTCCATCCACAAAGCAAAGACCACCTCATTCTCAACGGTTCACAAACCAAAACACCCAGCACAGACCCATCCCATCCGAGGTCCATATTCGTGTTACACCATGTGCACACATCCCACTTCCACCTGAGCTACATTTACAACTGGGAATATCCTGCTGCAAACCCATTAACCATCCCCGAAGTCGTGGGTTGGGTGATGTGCTCTCCCCTTTACACACATCACCTCCTCTTCCTTCTGCAACACCAAAGGGAGATAAAACAAAGACAGGCATCCACTGGCACCTCACCTCAGCCCCCTGCCAGCACCTCCCTTGCCCTCAGTGCTGGCAGATGCCACCCAAAGACAACCTTCTGCAGCACTGCAAGGGCTGATGCTCTGCTGAAACCCCCAAGTCCACAGGCTGAACCGAAAACAGATGGAAAAAAAAGAAAAGAAATGAGAGAGGAGATGCTGACTCTCCTCCCGACACCTCGAGTCACGCTTCCCAGCAGAAAGCGCGTCCTCCCTCCGCACACGTGGCTGCATGGCTGGACCTTCAGACAGACAAGAGAGAAAACAGCTTCAAATAACTTCCTATTCAGATCAGCGGGCACGGAGTTTCACCCAGTCCTGAATTGTTCTTGGTCTGCTTTGGCTTTCGAGCACGTAGAAGAGTTTTGCTTGAGGAATCCAGCAGGGAGAAAGGGGAGGGAACAGACGCTGGTGTTTTACCTCTTCGCTCAAAACTTCCTTGCAGCACCTCTAGCCAAACACAGACAAACCTGGGGCTCAGAGCTGGGAAATTCCAATTGTACGAGTAAAACAAAAAATATATTATCTCCAGCTGCCCTAAAAATCAACACCTATTAATTTTCTCAGCAAAGAAACCAAGCAAGTCTGATAATCCCAAGCCTCACGAAAAACCTGAACATGATCGTTGCAGTGGGATAATACAATCCTCAACAAACCTAGATATTGAAACAGAAACGGAGAATGAGTCGCAGCAAGAGAACTTCTGTAAGGACATCTATTTCTCCAGCTCGCAGAGAGCAATCTGGGACACACCTTCTCTCCCCAGTCTTCTTGGTTGCCACAATCTTGCTGGATCCATTAACATGCAAGATTTCAATCTGCAAACCTGGTAAAAACCTGGAAAGCTCAGGACTAGCTGGCCCTCTAAAAGCACAGAGTCTCTGCAGTCAAGCAGCTATGCCATTTCTGTGGCTGTTACACAAAATTAAACGCATTTTCAAATCTATTTGCTGCTTTGGAAAAAACAAACAGAACACTGGTTGGCTTCGGAGACAAACACAAGGTTTGTGATCAGAACCAATTGTCAGGCACGGTGTCCAGCAAGAAACAATTACGTTTGCATTGCCCCAAGGAAGACTGTGTGAACAGAGACAGCAGTCCCAGCACATCTCATCAGCTCCCCATGGCTGCTACCAAGGCAGGAACTGAGCCAGACCATCACCAGGCATTAACCAGTCCCCCAAGAGCTGCACATCGACCAGACTGGCTCCTGGCCCTGTCGCACCCGTCTCTCTGCAAACGCAAAGCCTGCTTCCTTCCCCGACTGCCAGCTAAACATCCAGTTTAGTTGTGCTGGATAGATCTGAGAGCTGCCATTCTGCACCCACTTGCTTGGTGGTGCACCATTGTGCACCGCACTGCTGCCGGGCTATACGTGAATAATTCAAGCCCTGGGTGCAGCACCATCCGTGGGACAACAGCCACCATCCCCGTGATCTGCTGCACCTTGGCTGTAGCACAGCTTTCCCAAACGGATGTCTGCTCCGATAGCAGGGATCAAAACACAGACATGGAGGAGAAGGAATTTTTGGCATCCTTACCCAAACCTGACAGCCCTTTCCCAAGAGACTCTTCTCTTTCGTGTCACATCTTCTAGTTGTAGTCAGCTTCTCTTACCAGGGAGGATTTCTTTTTTTTAAATGCTGTCTCTGTATATCATCACATGTACCGATGTTCTCAGGTCTGGATATCCAAGAACTGAATGCAGCTTTGCATTAGACCCCCGAGAAGCAAAGCACTGCCATTCTGCAAGGAGTCTGGCATAATCCATAACGGATGAACTTGCTAAGCCAACACAATAGATGGGGAGAAAGGAGCAGTCTCTGTCTTTGGAGTTTTTCAAGCACAGATGGTGTAAAGACGTGTAAATTATGCGAGTAATCTAGGTTTTATCTCATATCCGACCCTGCTTTCAGCAGGAGGTTCAATGAGATGACCTCTGAGGTCCCTTCCAACTGGAACTATCCTATGAAGGTCCATCCAGCCCTGCATGCTGTTTCCAGCAATGATGGATAATGCGTAGCAAAGACTGCAGAGAGCAGGCAGTCCCTCCCGACCTCTGGCAGCCATCAGTTCAGGCACTTCCCGAGCAAAGATGACAGCACTGTGTTGAACAGGCCAATTCTCCATGAATTTTTAATACTTTGGCCTCCACAACTCCTCCTGTGCTACAACACAGAAACCAAATAGGTGCTACAAAGTGCATCAGCAGCATGATGAGGGTCATCCCATGACCCCACATCTTCTCTGCTGCATCTGTTCTCCATTTAACGCTCACCATCTCTCTGCAACTTGAGCAGGGAACCACACACACCCGGGTCTTCAGGCTCACCGCCCCTTCCCCACTAAGCAGCTTCCACTCCTACAAGGCAACGGCTCCGTAACCATTTCCCCATCGCTCAGAGGAACTGCGAGATCAAGGCTGAATTGCTCTTACTTTTGTATTCCAGGTGAAAGCCAGCAGCAGAGACGCTGATATCCGAATAGAAATGCAGATAGAGCTGGTTTGAAGTGCTGTTCAGCAACGCAGGCACTGTAGTTCCTGGGAAAACAAGAGGTGCACAAAGATACTGAAGAGGATTCTTTTTTCCTCCTCCGTGTCCTCGGAGACTAGCTGCAGAAGAGGCTGAGAACAAAAGTCCTTTAACTTAACAAGCTCTGTTGGTTTTGATCAGGTTCTAATGAGGCCAACTGAGAAATACCCAAGGCCCCTCCACAATGGCCTTTTCAAAGTCTACTGATGAAATTCATCATGTGAAGTTTTACCACTTACAGACCAGACAGACTAAAAGCATGGAGAAGGGAACCAGTGATGAGAAACAGAGTGGGTGGAGCGCAGGTCCCCCCCAAGGGCTGGATTCCTTCTCCTGCCTCATTCCCTGGAAGCTGTTGCAGCAGGTCAAAGCAGTTCTATCTCAAACACCGAGTCTGCTGGTCTTTATGCCTCACCCTTCTCCTTGCCAACCTCAAAAGATGCTGAGCACATCTGCTCATTAAATCAGCACAAATCGGGGCCATCAGTTTGCGAGTGGCTCTGCTGTTTAGAAGCTTCACAATGCTCTTGGGCTGCTCAACACTCCCTGCTCTGCTGAAAGCCACTGCCGAGCAAAAGAAAGGGGGTTTTGTAGCCCTTCATCCATTTTGGTGCAAATCAGCCCCATCAGGGTGACCTGCAGTGGTCTGAGCTGACCCCCCCAACCCAGCAGCACGGGGGGAGCTCCTGCTTCCAGGCTGTGGGAGTGCTCACGGGTTTTTGCAAAAAACCCAAAGCTAACCCCGCTGCTTTTGTGTTCCAGGCTCTCTAGCAACGTTTTCTGCAGGAAGACAGCAGTGAAATTCCCAGTTCAACAAAGCACATGATTCCCTTTGAGCACACGCTTCAATCTATTCCGAGTTTTTGAAGCACTTAAGTCTGTGCTTAATTTTATCTACGTGCTGAAGCCCAGCTGACGTGAACAGAATCGAGCACGTGCTGATGGGCTTCACTGAACGTCATGCTGAACACGTACCAGAGAAACTTCCCAGCATGGTGGCTGTGTTATCTCCTCCATCAAACACTTCCAGGGAATCCCAGTTCTGCTCAGTAACAAAACTGATCACCTGGATCTGAAGAGAAAACAGAAAAAAGTAACGGTGCAACTCTTGCAGTCATGGTAACAAACCAAAATAGTATCAATGGAAGGGCCACTAATGAAGTTAGCAACACACCCTGGGGCTTTTTATCTGCTAATGCACTGGGAGAACTTGAGACCTGTTGCCTTTGACTACAACCACTGGGTTATACAGCTAATTTCCAACAAACTACGCTCCAAACTTCCTTATCAGGGTGTTGCCTTCTGCTGCTACAAAGGGAGGGCTCCTCTAATTTCACAGTTAATTTACAGCAGCTGAGAATCTGAGCATTTTTTTCTGTTTTGAGAAATCCCTGAAGACTTTTGCAACTCTTTCATATGAAAGCAACCAGTAGCAAGCCAAGAGCTAAAATAAAAACAAAGAAACTCGCATTAAACCACAAGGCTTTTTTTTAACCCAATTAAGTTTCTGCGACTGCCTTGTTTCTCAGCTTTTAGTTAAATTACTCAAGTTGCATTTTCAAATTTCCCACCTTTCTCTGCCAGGCTCCACAAGGTTTGGAGGCTCAAGGAAGTCACTCAACTCCATTACTTAGAACTTCAGTGCAATCCTTAAATGAGTAACACTACAAGATCTGATAAATCTGCATTTAGACTGAAAAGCAGCCCTCATACTTAATCAGATCCACGTATAATTGCACGGATTTGTTTTCTTTGATTACCATTAAAACAGATTTTGCCTTTATTCTTAAGCACTGGGAGCTCCAAGTGTTCAGTGCCCCATTCAGAAAAACAAGCTGTGCTGTACATCGAATTTGGTGAACAGCCTGAGCGTGCCAGGCAGCAAAGCTGAGAGAAACCAGCAGTATTTGGAAAAACTTTAATTTATAAGCTCTAGATGGAATTTTCCAACACTGGGTACACCTCAAATTTAACTTCTCGGCCAATGACCTGAATAACAAGGATCCTTAAAGATCCACCACGGCCAGGATTGGGGAGAACACCTGAACTTCAGCAGGTAGATCTCCCCTTGCCTCCAGCCTTCACAAGTGTGCTTACTGCAGAGCCTCAACTCTTTGAGGTCTCTTTGGATGAAGATTTCCTACTAAGTCTAATGCCTCTGATCAGCATCGTCCTGCAGAATTCAACCGAATCACTCCCTGAAGCACAGAGCTCAGCAGGACACACTTGCTGGGCTCAACGGCTTTGAAGAGATGTGAGTGCACTGCAAATCCTGACTGCATGAACACACACGTGTGTGCCTGTGCACACACACGCTCCCTGCCCTCTGCATGTCCCATAAAACCCCCTCCCTGTTTTCCTGCAGAGTTCTTATTCTGTATTTACTCATCCACTTCAACCACCTCGCTTGCCTTTGCCCTGCTAAACATTAAATAAAACACACACTCCTTTTAAACAGAAAAATAATAAAATCAAACCCCATTATTTCTGCCATTTTAATCTTTTTCCTCCTTGATTTATTCTGAATAATAAAGAAGGCTATAAAGTTCCTGCAAAGTTTTTTTTTTTTCCCCAAAAACAAGTGGAGTTCATCTAGCAGAAATCCCAGTGACCCCTGTAGAGCCATTACTGATCACACTGACCACGTCGATACCTTTCAGCTGCATAATTACACCCCTGTTGTGATTCGCATTATTGAAAGAAAACGTGGATTAAGAATGTGCATTTTGTTTGCTCTTACACTTTCTAAATTATTTATTCTACTCCCCCCCTTTACTTAACGGAATAAACATTTTTAAGGTCCTAATTCTCGTCTGACATGTGGATTCACAAGGGATCTGCATCTATTTACTGCCACGTATATAAATTAATTCACTCAGGAAGGTTTGCTCCAGGAATGAATAATTCATGGCAGAAGCACTAGCTCATACACTGATTACATAAAAATCCTGCCAGCGACTCGCCACTATCAAGAAAGCTTTAATTTCACCTCCTCCTCCGATTTACAGTTGTTTAACCTTTAATTGTTGTACAAAACGAGGGTAAACTGATGCTCAAATTAGTTATCTAATAACCAAGAACATCTCATGCACAAAAGTGGGTGACCGGGGAAGTGGAGCTGATGCAAGCGAGACAGGTTACGCAGCACCCGGCTCTGCGGCCATCACCCTGCCTCTGGGCTGCCCCTCGACCGACAGCTCCTGCACAGGGCATCGCGGGGCTGCTTTACTTCCTGGGGGTCAATACCTCTGGCAATGCCTTTCTCCCCCAGAGCAGACTTCCAGTGGAAGTCCCGGTGTTGCAAGATGATGGATTTGGTTTGACGTGAGGGAAGACGTCACCCTGTGACCAGTCTGGAAGCGGAGACCCCAGCATGGGTGCGGGTCCAAATGGGCACCAGAGTAAAAGGGCTCACGCTGAAGGACCACGGTCCAGCCTTCACCAAAACCTTCCTAGACACTGAGCCTACGGCTTGGCAGCGTTAAAGCTCAGCCACAGGATACACGTTTTTTTGCCCGCACGCATTCTGCTGACCCCAAAACATCTATTTCCCTTTGCAAGGGATCACATGCAGCAGGAAGGGAGGAAAAAAGAAAAAAAACACAAAACCAAATCAACCAACAAACCTTTAAAACACTTTGGCGTTATGTTTTCCAAAGAGGTGAGAAGCAAACACTCATGAATACAGACACAATTTTAACAGCCCCCTGCAATATCTGCTTTCCTCTACGCTTTGCAGACACGTGCAACAGCAGCTCCGCGGGCTGAGACGCGCGGCGAGGGTTTGCGTTCGGAAGGCGGCGGTGCAGAACACAGACATCTATTTACAGCGCTTTAAAAATTAAGGGAATTATCACCTCCTGGTCCCAGGAGTCCCCAGCAACTTGCAAACTGCCTCGACTGTTCAGACGTTTGGCTGAGCTAAACGGATCCTCCTGTCATTTGGGGGTTTTGAAAACGGCTAAAATTTCGGATGAACGGGAAAGTATCGACAGTGAGCTCTGAGGCTTTTGAAAATACTATTTTAAATGGCTTCAAAAACAAAGAGGAGAGCAGAATTTGCTGGACTGGACACAGCAAAAGCCTGGCAGAGGGCTCAGAGTGTTTCTCCAGGCTTGTGCTATGTTGCTGTGAAGCCTCCAGTGCTGCTCTCACCAGCTCTGACCATCCCAGACCCAGGTTTAATTTTGGGTTCTGAGTTATGATGGTGGCACCAGGTAAGAAGCCCCATCTGGGAGAGCAGAACCACAACCCAACAAGGCAGAGCTGATGCTTCAATAAAACTGCTGAGAGAAGCACAACTGCTGTGTGCCAACAGCTGCGAGTGGTGCAGAGAGGGAGGAACCCACCTACAAATCCATTAGCAAACACATGACAGAGAAATAAAAGCACTTAATGAACAAACCCCTCGCAGACAATGTGGCGTAAAGGAGGATGAAACCCTCTGCCAATGAGGCCTGTGGAAGGAATGAACCTGTTAAAGAATCCATTTCAATCCATCACATCCAAGATTGTGATCTGGTCTAGGTGGTCCTGCTCCGGCAGGGGGATTGGACTAGATGATCCTTTGAGGTCCCTTCCAATCCCTGACATTCTGTGATTTCCTGTGTGCCACCTAACGTCAGCGTAACGCACGGTGAGATGCTTCCCGCGAGGGCAAGGCACCTACGTGCTGAATGGGAACTATCTAAGGTTTGGTCTCTGATGTTGGGCTTAATTCTCAACATCCTCTAGCTTGCAGGACAATTTCTGCAGAGGAACGATAAGGACCACAAAAAGACCTGAAGAGAGAGCTCATTTACCTGGAGACAATGCAGAGCAAAGCTGTAATTGTATAATCACACTGCTGCAACTCTGCTGGCACAACAAATCCACGCAGGCACCCCGAGCAAGCAACTCCTCCTTGGTGTAGCTTACACAGCTTTCAACATTGCATAATTAAAGCAGTATAAAGATATATGCCCAAAATACCACAATTATTTTGTTACACCAGAAGAGCCACGTGGCTCCAGTTGACTTCCCACGGAGAGTGCCTCCAGGAGACAAAAATCCATTGAAATATTACCCACTTTTGGCAGCCAGTGCAAAAGGATGTCTGATTTCAGAGAATTACACATTCAACTGGTCTCTTCCCTGCGAGGAGCAGCAACGCCATAACACGCCGCCTCTCCCAGTGCCCCAGCACTGCGTCCTCCTCCCCAGCTGACGTGGCAGCTGCTGACCCTGTACCTGTATCCCTGCTCCTTCGGGGACCGTTATCTTCCAGACGCAGTTGAGGCTGTTCAGGTAGGGCTCAGGGAAGCCAGGGGACAGGATGGTACCTTTGCGTTCCGTCAAATTGCCACCACACGGCACTGCAATAAGCAAAGTAATGCTTGAGCACGGAAGGCCATAGCATTATACTAAAACATTCTCTTTAAAACACCTGCCTATGGACAAAAAAAAAAAGAAGAAAAAATAATTGGCTTATGATTTAAGGATAAGATTTGTATGAATAATCTTCTTTTCAGTAATTCTCTCATATAACTTCTAACACAAGCAGTGCATGGCCCTCAGGTGCGGGGAACACCAGGGACATCAGCCCAGAGACTGGTTCTTCAGGAACTGCTCTCCTTCAGAGAAGGCAAAAGTAGTTTTCAGACAGATCTGATTTATTCCAGATGCTGTCCCAGATCCCACAACTGAGCACTGGCCCAAAAGGTCCCTCCCCTGACATTTGGGGTGAACTGCCCTTGTTCATAGGCAGGTCTGGCTTTTCCACGTAAGAGTTATGAAGTAAATTGAAGGGTTTTTTGTTTCATTGGTGTTTTGCTTTTTTGTTGTTGGGTTGTTTTTTTTTTTTTTTAACCATCCCAAAGGATGAAGTTTACTTTTCCAGCACAAATTACTTCACTCTTCTGTCTCTTCTTCCCCTAAACCCAAAGACACCTACCCACACAAGTGGGTACCGAGACGTTCCACTGGGCCAGTGCCCCGGGCATGGCGAGGCACTCGATGCTCCGCGAGCCCTGCAGCGCGTAGCCGGCGCCGCACTCGAACCGCACCACCGCTCCCACCGCGAAGTCGCTGCCCAGCCGCCGGCCGTGGCGCGGCTCCGGCACCGAGCTGCACTGCGTGGCGCTGGTCCGAGGAACCGCTTGCGTGGCAGACGGGAGGAACCAACAGGCGAGCGTGCAAATGTAAAGAAAAAAAGGAATAAAACACGGTTAGAGCGAACATTCTGAAACAGGAAGCACCAAATTAAAGATAGGTTTAAAACAACAAGAACCTGATTATACCTAAACCCCAGCGAGTCGCTGAATCCTAACGTGACCATTGAGAAGAAAAAGAAGTAACATTTCACTCAAACTTCCGTCAATTCAAGAGTTCCTTGAATAATTAACAGCAGCTAGGATGCTACAGAGCCATGCATGCTTTCTAAGATGAGACTGTTTGCCTTCAGAAAACTTATCAGTGCATCAGAAAGGTCATTTCTAAGCAGGGAAACCAAGGCTTTCAGCAATGACTCTCCAAGGAGTCCGTTTGCCACGTAGTGCTAGACCCTCAGTAGAAAACTCTAAGTTTCTCAGCTCACTTGGCCTCATTACTATAAAGGACAGCAATTTTAAGCAACCTTCATGATGGGAAGGGTGAGAGAAAGAAAAGGGGAATTTAAGTTGTGATGCTGCATTCCTGTTCGCTACTGGAAACACCAAAGAAAGAAACGGAGAGTCTGACAGGTAAACGAGGGGAAAAATGAGTCAAAGAAACCTCTGTTGCTGAGGAAGAAATCAATTTGTATTTTTCCCTGAGATGCTTTACAATTTATTAGTGTTTAATGCCTGAGCTGCTGGGAGGGGGGGAAAATGTGAAGATGATGAGCACATTAGCTATGTTGTTTGATTTTAATTTGATTCAGAGAGATGAACGTCAAACCCATTATCACAGGCATCACACAAGATGATCAGCAAGAAGCTGAAGTGTGTCAGTGGTCCGGGGAGGGGAACGGAGAGGCACGAAGAAGCCAGCTATGATGATGTACTACTTTGGGCAGATCCAAGATAGCTAAACTACTTATGGGTCTGTACCCCTGCTCAGATAACCCCAGCTCAGCCATTTGTGATCAAAGAACGTGCTTGGCCTCTCTCCAAGCCACGGAAAGAATGGTGCCCACGTGCCTGACCCTGCAGCTCTGCTCTCCACCTCCAGCTGCTTTAGGCTTTTGACTACTCCACCTTGAGAGAACTTGCCCTAAGCGTGCATCACTGGATGGGGGACGCTTTGGGAGAGAGAACTCCTCATTTGTGTAAAAACAAGAGTAAACACCATCAGATCCTGGCCAGGCAGATCAAAACCAAGGACAACTTGCTCTCTTACTCTTGCTTTCCATGCAGTAAGCGCTGAAGAGTGTGCAGCTCTGAATTAGCATGCAGGAGGGAGGAGGTCATCTGAACTGATTTCATCAAAACCTCTGCTTTCCTCAAGTCTTTAACGATTACTATGAGAACTACAGTTGTTTTACAATAATTAGGCAGAAATTCAAGAGAACAGATCTCTGGATACTCTAAAATCCAAACCATGCTTCACTTCGCCCCTGGAGAAGGCTCCGGCTGCCCCGGCCGCCTGTCCCCACTTCACAGTGATGGGCGCGTAAACGCTTGGCTGAACCACGGATAACCCCACGGAGCGCGGGGGTGAGCAAGCCCTTCTGTTTTCCCACTACTCTGTGCATCACTTTCCATTTCCTGCTTCAAAATCTCTAAGTGGGACTCGCCCAACGCGACGCAAGCTGTTACTGAAGGGATCAAGGGGCACAAGTTTGACAGCAGGAGACGCACGCGGAGAGGAAGGGCTTCACGGAGCTGCCAGACGAGCGTTCAGCTGCTTACACCAAGGAAGGTGCTAAAACGCCAGCGGGAAAAATTGCTCGGGTATAAATCTCAAGAACTCACTGTGTAGTCGGGGCATGATTCAATGAGATACTTCCGAGACTTATCCTGGGACGTGCGAGGGTTGAGGCTGAGTGAAAACGGAAGGTCTGGATACGAAGTACCCACAGGAGCCCAAGAGCCCTGCCAGTCCACTGCTACCAAAATCCTAATCTGTGATATCTCCTGTTCAGACAAAGTGTGTAGTGACCCGCGGATGCCAAAAGCAGTTCAGGACACTTTGAGACATCGCTGTGTTTTTGACCGTTATCTTGGGAGCAACTTGAGGACATGTCCGGAACACAACTGTACTCACCTTGGTAGACAAAATGAAAACCTTTGGCTGTAGACTGACCCTTGGAATTAAATTTGATGAGAACCTGGTTGGTGGTAGCCAATGGTAACGATTCACCTGGATGAGGAGAAAGAGAGAAACAGGAGACACCAAGATTACAGTATTAGCTACACGAAGGGGTGGCACAGCCCGAGGTGGTAACTGGGAGGCTCTGTTTTTAGCTTGCTTTTCCCCAGCAGCAAGAGGGACACGTTCCCCACCTGTATGAGAGCCCGAGAGGGAGCTGAGGAGCCGCGAGTGCTGGTTGGGACCATCGTGGACTTCGACAACGTCGTTGAGCGCGGTCTGGAAGAAGGCGAACTGCCCGAAGACCACTGCGAAGAGAGACAGCACTGGTCAGGGCGGGGAACTCCCATCCCACACATCCAGGGCCTGGAGCCCAGGCATTCCAGTTCCTTTTATCTCAGGAGCTTGGCAAAGATAAAAAGGGCCTGACTGACAGCCCTGGAAGATGGGAGCCCTTTATTTATCCACAAAGTAGGCATAACAGAAGCAGCAACCAGCCTCCCCCGTGTTCACTTGCCAGTGAGCTTTAACACTGATTCATAGGCCAAAAGGGATTCTTATGAATCATCCCATCCGCCTGCCTACGCAACACAAGGTATATAATTTCATCAACTGATAATTATTATTTATTATTTGCATGGAACCTCTGTCATGACGCGGGCTCCCGTTGGGTTTGGCACTGTACAAAACCTGAACAAAGTAACAATCCCTGTCCTGAAGAACTTAATTTCTAGACTGAATCGACCACTGCTGGGGAGAGAGGACACTCATGGTTTGATTAACAGTCAGTCCTAAGCCTCTCTACAGAGACTGCTAACGAGGGAGCCGTGCGGTGCTCCGGGTCTTACTGCACACATTGCAAATGCACCGAGGAGCAGGCAGAGCTTACAAAAGGGAGAAAATAATAATGAGAGGATCAGAGCATTTTTTTAGCCAGGGCAAAGAGACTTTAGTTACTTATCTTTATTTTCCAGAATATAACAACAGGTTTTTTCCTCCCAGATCTGCACTTAGGAGATTTTTTTCCTCCCCTTTGTTTCTTCTCCTAGCTTTGCATTTTCAAGTCGTAAGTGCCCAGTTGCAGATTCAAGGGCTGAGAGGTCTCTTGCTGTGAAATTCATCACCCACCAAGCTACGACATTTGTTTCCTTCACATTCAGGTTTCCAGCACAGCTTTGATGCTGGGCACACTGAAAAAGTGACGACAGCACACCCTGATGCCTGCTGTACGCAGAACCTGAGACATGAAGGAGATGGGGAAAGTGTAACGTTCACTGCTAATGGTTTTCCTGCTTGTTTTTAATGAAGCTATTGAAAGGCAGCAGGTGGAGAAGAGAAACTAATTTAGCTGTCATCCGACCGTGGGCAAGAGTCAGACTTGCAGATCAAGGGTGCCCAGCTCTCTAGTTACCGTGCTTCTTAAGACAGGATCAAGATCAGCTGGGGTAAACCAGGTTAAGAGGCGTAAGAGCAGCGCAGTGGTTTGTTGGTCAGACCCTGGCACTGAGCTGTACCCACAGGCACGAGGACAATTTGAGTGAAAGGAGTTTATAGACGTGGTATCTGAACGTGGTACCTATTTCTCACCTCACTATCTCAAAGGGAATCACCACAACTGAAAAGACCACGGGGACCGACCGGATCGATACACCGCACCGAGAACAGAATCACACAGCAGAATTCAGAGACCTTCGCCTGCCAGCGCAAGTGCTCTTTAAGAGCTTTACATCCCCTTCAAACAAGAAAATATTTAACCAGTACTAACATCCAGCCTGTCATCTCACAGGTTTCTAGAACATTGATCATTCTTATATTCAAGCTCTGACCAAATTTAACCAGCATTGGGGTCTACCAAAAGAACGCCGGTCTGTTTAAATGGATCTGGTGTGCATTTGGATCTAGTTTCAAAATTTAATTTACACGTTATTTAAAACAAAAATTAGTCGTAAGCACCGTAGCTGCACATCCCCAAAACTATACATTTCTGTGCAGACAGATTATTTGGTGCCACAGTCAGCATGTGTTTATGGTACTCAGAGGTCCTCCACGGCTGCTGCTAGCATTGATCACCACGAATTATTTTTTGCTGATTTCTCAACTCTGCATGACTAGATGGAGTGCACAAACTGGAAGGGGAATCACAAGATGGTGGGTTTTGTTAGGTTTGTCTTCTTTTGTCCCCTCATTTTTAGATAGGTTTCAAAATTCAGAAAATTCTCATCGTCCTTACTGACTACGACAAAGTATAACTACCACCCAACAGTGCCACTTACTATTTTCCAGTCTCCCTTACCTCCATACGCTTATTCTATCACATGGTTCAAACAAAACACGACCCAAACAAGACTGTTGCACAGACAGTGGGACAGATTTTAAAAAATGACCCAAAGCCAATACCGTAGTCCTTCGGCACGACGATGAAGTACAGGCAGACCTGCCCGCTGGTGTAGTTCTGGGGATAATTCGGAGAGAGGACTACGCCGTCGGAGCCCGTGTACTGACCGCCGCAGGGTGCTGGAGGAGAAAGGCAAGAGGAGATGACGGAACGTTCCTGCCTTCAAACAGCCCTTCTGCTGCTGCCGTGAGATCCCCCCGCCACGATCGATTCCTCGCTCCAGGCACCGCGGCTCTCGCTGCAAGTTCTTATTAAGAAAAATAAGGCTTCTCCTAACCCGAGTTCATGCCTGCTTCACATTTAATTATCAAGACCATGGCAAGGCTATGGGATGGCGTGTACGGTGTTGTAACCCACCGTGTGAGTTGCACTGCTCTGCACCCGGCTGTGGAGCTCAGGACCCGACAGAAGGAGCTCCGGCTCTGCGCTTCCTCCTCGGCAGGAGCCCGGCTCCAGCGGGAACAGCCTCCTCCCCACCAGGGATTTCGTTCCCCCAGTCACCACGGACTGACAGCTATCTCTGGACACACTCCCCAGATTAAGGAGGTCCAACTGCAAACTCATCATTTAAACCATTTTCTCGTTAAGCCAGAAAATAAACCAAAAACCCCACAGAACTCCTACGAAAAAACTGTGTTCTGTCAATAAACTCTGACCTGCCCAGGAAAGCACACGCTTAAGAGCTTTATTAGCAGGGATCAGGTTAAGCAAATATTCCCAAATCTCACCTTTCACTAAGGACACAGGATTTGTTGTGCAAATTTGTGTTCTGTCCCGTTTTCTGTCTCTCTCAAAAAAAGGTCCAAAAAAATCTCATTTAAGTCAGCTCTTCCTGACTTCACGGTGTTAAAAAAAAAAATAATTATGAAAAGCTGATAAAAAACAACTCTGATCCCTGCAAGCAGCTCTGTGCATCAAACTTCTGGCGTTAGGATGAACACATCGCTCTCTACTCACCTTTTCCCCCTGGGCCTTACCTGTACAGGTCGGTCGGGGTTTGTTCCACGTGGGTTTTCCATCCGCCCCCATCACACACGTCAGCGTGGAGACCCCTTCGATGTCATACCCTCCGTCGCAGTAGTAGGTAATCGTCGACCCCAGCTTCAGGTCTGTGCCCACTCGTGTGCCATTCTTAACGGAGCCCGGATCGAAGCACGACTCCCGGGGGTTTTCTGCAGGAGAGAAGTGCCCAGGCTGGTCTCATACAGCTGCTCTAACGTTTTGGCCACGGCCTGTTTTGTGGCTTTTCTCATCTGGTAATCTCACCTTAACATACTGGGAAGACTGCTACTGTTTGCAGAGTTTAGACTGCAAGCATTGTCTCATGCTGCTGAATCTGGGGAATGATACAGGTCAGATTCTGGTCCAGACCGTTCTCTGATGCTCAGCTCCAGCACAAGCATACTGGAAGAAGGCAGGCTTTGGCTCACACATATTTACTGGCACCCAAAATCCAATCAACGAGGCAAAGCTCTGATTTAACTATTGACACTCACTCTCCTTTCCTGCACAGGCTGCAAGGAACTTTGCAAACCAGGGCATAAAACCACAGATTGAACACGCAACATGTTTCAGATGTGCTACATCTGTTCACATTCTCTCCTTGGCACCCATCACTCCCGCACCGAGGAGCTGTCTGCTCTCACCATGGCAATCCGTTGTGCCATGTGCTGGCTGGTTGACTCTCCAGATGTGCAGCATGGCTGCAATTATGGCAAAATGATTACAAGCAGTTAGACAAAATGAAGACATTTTTCTCTGTTCACTATGCCCTGCAGAGTTAAAAACCCCATTTACATATGAAAATTCCAGTAAAGACTACAGAGCTGTCAGGACTTGGATATTTCTTTCCTTTCTTCTTCTGAGGGCTTTTTTCTTTTCCCTTTTTTTTTTTCCTGCATGAAATATAATTAGAGGCTTTGATTAATCCTGCTCTTTTGTCATTTGGAAATTGCTCATTAAAGATGAGGGCTTTTCTGAGAGCAGTGGGTCTGTGAACAATTATAATGTGTTTAAGCATTAAATCATGGGCTTTTAGTATTTGGGGAAAGGGTGGAGGGACAAGTGTAGAGTCCCCAGATTTTGCTTCTGTTTCCTTGTTTGCAGTGAAAAATAGGATTAGCTCTATGGTTTCCTTCACACAACATCTGTACTGTTAGCTAGTGACGCAGGTAAAAGGGGCACAAAGGATGTGAAATGTTTCCACCAGGAACAGCTGCAGTGAACTGCAGAAGTGAGGCCACTGTTTTTTCCTAGAACACCAGTTCCCTATTTTGGGAACCGTGGAGTGGTCAAACCTCAATGCTCCTCACAGACCATCACACACTTGTATCATCAGACTAAGTCGTGAAGTCCTGGGTTCTCCTCTGTCAGTGGTGTTTTGCTACACGAGCTTTGGACAAGCCACTTTTCCTTTGAGCGACCCTGTTCCCCAGCCAAGTCACAAGATGTTCCCCGTTTATCTGATCCTGGGATGGTGTGCCTAAAACCATAATGACTGCAGCACTCAAAAGAGAGCTTTGATACTCAGAACATGATGGAGAAGATTGGGGTTCTAAGACAAACAAGTCAACAAATATCTCATTATTTATTTCATCCCATTATTTCCACGTGTGATCTGACGGTAGGTCCTGCCGAGACACCAGATAAACACAATTCAGAAATCTCCATTATAATGAGTAAGATCAGGACCAAAAAGCTTGTTTCAGTCACGGCACTGGAAAGCAAAGCCCTTGGCTCTCTGGTCAGCTCAGATGAACACATTGCCTCCTCATTCATCCTTATGCTGTGAGACACCCACCGTAGCCACGAGCCTTTGCCGTTACGGCGAGGCGGTGGAATATCCCTGCGTGGACCAGTCATCACAGCCCATGGAGGTGACAGATGGCTCTGGGCATCACCCAGGGCACTGAAGATGAGCAGTGCAGCTGCACGGCCCCAGAGCACACGATGGCACACAAGCCATTTGCAAGTGTAAACACTTCATCTACTTTTTCAAAATATTTTTTCGCTTCTCAAGCTGTTATTTCTCCCCATCGCTACTACGCACTTTTAGACCTTTCCACACAAAAGCTGCGCCCAGCGGCTTCCTTCTGACCACTTGATGCCTCTCGTTATTCCGAGCAGCCTCACTGCCTTTCATCTAAGGAGCTGATGTGGCTCCAGCCCGTCAGTCAGCCTCCCACCCCGCTGCCAGACGCCTTCGCCGTGTGCTTGATCTCAGCCGCTGCTCTTCCTTTGAAAAATCCTGACACTGAGTGCTCCAGTCACACCGTCGACTGCTGAAAAAAGGGGCAGTGGCTGACAGCTGAGCAACAGCCCCACTGCTTTTGTTGCGTTTTCCTCATTCTTGACTGTTTTTCTGTTCCCTGGAGGGTCTGTGCCTTCAGGGACACCACTCACCGCAGAGGACGATGCATCCTGACACACTCGTCCTACGCGTGTCTCCAGCTGAACACACTCCTCTGCAGATGAGCTGCCCCGATGATCCTCAGCAGTGGGCTACAAAGGGAGGCAGCAGCTCAACTTTAAGGAAGTATTTGGTTGCGTGGTGACAGCAAAAGACTCACAGAGGGATGTGGGAAAGCCACAGCTTTCCCAGCCTTTGATTTATTAGGCTATGAAGTGAGTACAGCATCCCTTGCCCATTTAGAATTAATGTTTTCTTTTCACTCAAACACTTCTGAAATCCAGGACTTTACTCTGATGTCCCAATTAACATGGATTCAGGCTGCCAAATGTTTAGAAGAGTCAAGACAAAAATGCCATGAGAACTGGCTCATTAGTCCACAGAAAGCAGAACTTTGTGTTTCCCCTCTCCTTTCCCAAGGAAAACTCAAAGGCTGCATGAGCTCCTGGACCAGGAGGTCGGGCTTTCATCTGCATGTTCAAGTACAGCTTCACCGGAGAGCGGCTGCCCAAGGGCAGAACTCCAGATCCATGAACACGTGAAATTGTCCAGAAGACAGGTTTTTTTTCACAACAATCATCACTTACTGCAGATAGGAGAAGTTCTATTGGGATTTTGAAGGCTGGTCCAGCCCGGGCACCCCGAGCTGCTCGGCCAGAGCCCAGCATCCCTGCTCATCCCAGCCAAAGGGACTGCCTTTTCCAAAGCACAGATTGGTTTTCCAAATGCAGGATGTTTTAGGGTCAAGCATCACCTCCTGTTTCTGACTGTTCTAGCAGCAAACAGTACTGGATGTTTTTAAACAGTTTGCTTCACAATGGATTTTATAGAACAGTCTTTCTGCGGGGAATTGCTGCCTTAAATAACCCATAAGTAATGCTGAATGTATGTTTATAAGCTCAGGATGGGCAAAATACTTCTAGTGAAATAATAACAGATTTGCAATAAGGCTTTGGGGTTGGGTTTTTTTCCCATTCCTTTGGAAGGGTGAAAAGTAATCAGTTTTGCTTCATTTGTTTTCAATTTCACACCTCTGCACTCCTGGCCCACAACAGAAACAGGAAGCACAAAAAAGCGTGAGAAAACCACCGGCACTGGAGCATCCGACCTGGAAACTCCATCCTACCCTCCGCCCCAGGCACGAGGAGCCAAAGCTGAACGTGCACCTTCGGTCCCGTTTGGGTGGAGGCAGCCACTGACGGAGCGTGACACCTGCTGCTGTGCCAACAGGTCCCCAACACTCACAAAATATAGAGGCGGGGGGAATAATTTGGGAAAAGCTCTCCAAACGACTAGCCTGCCCTTTATGTTACTAACAAAGCGTGGTCTCGATTTAAAAACACGAGTCTATGAATACACAGAATGTCTCAAAATGTGGTCTCCGAGATGCGGCAGTGCAAACTGATTATTGGAATTCAGTTGATTTCCCAATGAGAAAAGATAATCTTCACTTTAGAGATTCATCCCCGGCCAAATTTAAGAGAGTTTCTGGCAGCGGTTTCTGGCGGTGGCAGTTTAATGGAAGCCCTTCATAGCAAAGCGTCTTTTAAATTGACTGGAAACAGTTTTTGAAACTTATCCAGTGCTGCTGAGTAAGCAGAAATCTCCCAAGTATCACCAAGACACACGAGTATCATCTTGGTTCAAAAGTTAATACATGTAGAGATATTGAGTTAAAAACTGTAGTTTTCTGTAGCTGAAACAATTAAAAAATTCCTAAGCAACAACTGGACCAGGAGGTAAATTCTAGGTATGTTGCAGAGCATCTCTTTCCTGTCTTTAAGCTTTTGTTTTGCAATGGTCCATCCTATTTTGTATTCAAGAACTTGACCCTTTTGCTCTGTTAGACTAATACTTGTTGGGCTCAAGTGGACCTGCTCCAAACACAGCCCGCTGCTTCCACAGAAACGCCAACGTTAACTGAGCTGGTGTTGCAAGCAAGCACTTGGTAAGAGTTGTGATAACTCCAACACGCTTCAACGGGATGCCTGAGCAGAGCACGTCTTCCTATTCAGGAACCAGCCTGAACCCCAAAATCTACTCCCTACTAAGTCACCCCAAGAATAAATTCCTCCCCAGCTGAAATCCCCAACTATTGGAGTTAAGTTTCACCTGACCCTGTGAATCAATCCGAGGCTTTATGCAGGCAGCAAACCAAACCCCTGTAAATTTAAGCCTGTGTGGGGAACACACACTCCCAGTTTCTTTGCTGGTAACCTTAGCTTGATTTTTCATTCTGCTGCACAGCTGACAGTGCAGCACGGGTGCAAAGCCAAAGATAAGAGTTCATCTACCAGAAACCCTGCTGCTGTACTGCATCCGTGTAGCTACGCTGGGAAATTGCCCGAAGATGTGCCCTCCAACACCTTCCCGTGGCATTGCCGCCTTCCCCCTTCACTCCTGCTGTCATGCTCTATGCAAAAACTGGCCTAATAAAAGCCAAATTCATTCTTCTCTGTTTTCTCCATTCCTCCTGGCCCCAGAGGACAACTTTCTCTTGAAGAGCCATTGCCCCCGAAACAATTTCAAATGAAGTGCTGAGGCTGTTTGAAATTCACCCAACACACCGTAGCTGCAGGCTCGTGATGCAGTCCCAGTCCCAGAGAAGATCCAGGGTTTCAAGGAGGGACTGACAGATGGCTGCTTTGGGTTTTTCTTCCCCAAAAAGAAGAGGCTGCCCAGGGAGGTGGTTGAGTCCCCATCCCTGGATGTGTTTAAGAATAGGGTGGATGATCTACTTGGGGATATGGTTTAAGGGGGATTAGGGATGGTTGGACTCGATGATCTCTAAGGTCTTTTCCAACCTAGAAATCTACGAAATCTATGAAATCTATGAAACATTACCAAAAGAGGACTACAAAGCCCCTGGTAATTAACAGTATTTCGCACATAGCTGACATAGGCGATGGATGGTGCTCAGGGAGTTGGGGCAGAAGCCCCCATGGGCTGCAGCACTGACCAAACACGACAAGGTGGGGGAGAGATGACAATGGTGCCTTTGAACTGTACTTGGGATCCCACCTCGGCCAGGAGCCGAGCTCGGGATCTGATTTTCTTTCACGCACGCTTCCTCCTGCCTTTCTTTTCTTCTTCCTTCGATTCCCCAAAGTTCTATTTTCTGCTGCTTCTCAGACTTGAATCTCAGGTTCCTTTTAAAGCATGGGGAAATTAATGAGTAAACTGAAAGCCTCATTCTTTTCTCCCAGCAGTTTGGCTTTGTGGGAAGTACGTAGGCGCGATTAACACCGTAGGAGTGTTTAGGAGAAAAACGTATCACACAACCACCCTAATTTAATGAGATTTCATTAGTTAACTACTTTCTGGCTGCCCAAAAAGAGGAAAAGAAGAAAACCCAGGACTCGGTTTTCAGTAAAATTAATTCTAATGAGAGCAGAAAACATTTAATCTCTTGAATCTTAAGCAGCACTGTCTTTTGTCTTATTATTTCATAACTTTACTGGAGGGAAATTCAGCATAACTAACAGGAATTGCCATTTCACTGCCATTTAACCTTCGGTCAGGGAAATTCAAAAGCAGGAATCACGGACTGCAGACAGGGTATAGGGAAGAGAGAATTGCCTGAGCACACAGCAGCCCTGTAAACACAGCAGCAGCCCATCAGTTCTCCAGCACGAGCCGTTACTGCTCCCACAGCACACGGGGGGCCCAAGGAGGCTCAGCAGCCCGTTTCACAGCGTGCACCACGGATGCAAAGCCATGTTTCACAGTGGCACACATCCCGTACATCTGAAGCCATCAACGCTTTTTTCCCCCCATACTGCAAACTAGTCCATATAGGCCAGAGCAGGCTTGAAGAATTCTTTCTAGTCCTGTGGTTTTTCCCCAGTTTTTAAACCTTTCTCCATTCTGCACAATCCTGGCTCATCAGATCCAGCTTTTCAGACCGTATTTTTTTACTACAGTTTATAACAACTCCATTCTTCCACCTCCCCTGTACACAAACAAGGAACACGCTGTGCCAAAGCCTCCCTTTTTCTCCCCACCTCCCTGAACAGCAGTGCCAGCTCCGTCACTTCTCAGTTTGCTCCATCAACAGAGAGCTAAAAGCATCCAGGGAAAACTCTACCACTGCCCCTGTTTCTCACCATTAGAGCTGAAGCCACCAAAACGTTTTACTACTTCTTCAAGCAAGCAAAAAAAAAAAAAAAGACAGTTCTAATAACACAGATACCTGTGAACTATTCTGATCAATTTACTAATTATTAGTGAATTAGTAGATTCTTTAGAATCTTAAGTTAAGCAAAATGCACAGATTTCAGGAGAGTTTCACCTCGGTGACCCTCACCTCCAGACCCAGCCACTCGATCACTTCGTACGCTACTGAACGGCAGCATCAAGAGTTCAGACCGAGATCCCATATTGCACATGCATGTCTGCACCTCCTTTTCTTGGACAAAACCGCTCTTCCCACTAAGAATAAATCTTAAATCCATGGCAACATGGAGCATTCCTAATAACCAGTTGACAGTTCAGCACTCTCTAGTACTCCGAAAGCTCAAATCTGCAATGAAGTGGTATGTTCCGCTCACTAAAACGACAAACTAGTTAAATTCAGTGTGGAGCAAGAAAGATCACACGGAATATAGCCTGTACATAAAAATGTATTTTCTGGGAATCTCCCTTGCTTTTCCTTAAAGGAAAAAAAAAACAACAAACAAGTAAAAAACTTTATTACTCAAAGCCTCACACAGAAGTAGCCACATGTGACTGATCCTCAGTCCCATAACAGTCCTTTTATGCTGCTCTTAGCTTACATACCCCGGCTCATTCCCCCCCAACCCCCAATTCTCCCTCCCATGCCTCTTCAGCAGCTTCGCTGGTAGCACAACAGGCAGCAGCATTAGTGCCTGAAGACAGGCTTCCACAGATCCCAGAGCTTCTCCCATTTGGTTCAAGCTGGGGGTGGTGTAACCTGACAAGTGGAGGTAAAATCCCGGGTATTTGCTGAGCCAGCTGAGCCCGGTGCACCCGGACAGCTCTTACCTGTGTAGTCAATGACAAATCCGGCGTTGCTGACTGATGCATCGCTTCGGAAAGCGAGGAAGAGGCTGTTACTGCTGCTCTCTATCCTCTCGGGCAGCTGGGAGCCATAAAAGCTTCCGATCAGGGGGCTGAGGGAATCGGGTCCATCGTAGATATGAAGGAAATCATAGCCAGGCTCCAAGCTGAAGCTGCAACGCCACAGGAAAAGCGCTGGAGGTATGAGCATGGTACAGCAGCCTGTGGTCTCGATGGGCTGTACAGCTACATAGCTGAGAGGCTGCTCCTGCCCCAGAACAGCTCCGCAGCCAGGCCCAGGGCATTCCTGTCTGTTCTGTACGTAAGGATCCCAGGGCTGGTGCTACAGTCAAGTGCACGACAGCCTAAGCCAGTGTTGCTGCAGGGGCTTCCTGTGCTGCACCACCGACACATCACACTCCCGAAAACACGGGTGTATCAAAGAGGAGCTACAGCTGAAACACATGCATCTTCTCCCAAATTAAGGCAACACCTGAGAACAGATTGCCCAGGACTACGGGACAGACCTACCAGGTTTGGTTTGGTTCCTCTCAGTGAGTCAAGGACCCCTACGAGACCCCTCTCACCGGGCAGTGCCCACCGTGGGACCCCCTGCCCGTCCCCAGGAGTGGAAGCAGAGCGCTCCGGGGTACGTACGTATTGAAGACCAGAGCGATGACATAATCAGGAGAGACAGTCAGCTTCCAGTCACACTCCTTCCCCGGCGGGTAGGGCTCCGGGTACTGCGGGGACAGGATCACTCCAGCCGGTCCCGTCAAGATACCTCCGCAGGGAGCTGGAAGGCAAAGGTGAGCAAGCAAAGGGATGAGGCTTTGTCTTGGAGAAACTTCAAAAAATAGTAGATGAGATGCAAGAAGGCAGACAGAGATGGATGGATAAGGGGCAGAGGGGCAGTTTGCAAGGCTGCAAAGATATGTATCCCAGGAGCTTGCAGCAGCCCCAGCAGAGATGGAAGCTCTGTTATTCCAGACAGGGTACACACACACGCAGAGCTGAGGATGCTATGACGATCTTCCCAAGATACATAAGTGAGCAACCAGGAGGAGAGAGATGCTTTATGCTTTTCTGTTGCATTTATTTAGGCAACTCCTGGTCAAAGCCTGGATGGGTGCTGAATAAGTGAAAACATGTTGTCTGGGTCTAATGGTTTGTTCACGTTTCTTAAAGTCACCAAGACAAGCTGATTGAAAAAATCCATTACTACTTTTTTAAGGCTGGAAGTGCCTGCATGTATTTCCTCTGTGGGAAATACCAGTGATTGATTTATTACTGTCAGCCTTTTTGCAGTCTCTTCGTGAGGGTCGATGCTCTAAGATTCCCCTCATTGCTCAGATCGATCCTCTCGGATTTGGGATGGGGTGAGAGAGAGAGGAGCACTGTCTCTGTTAAATTCAGGTGTGTGGCACCAACCAGCCTGCAGGAATGCAAACACCAAGTGGGAAATGAGCTAGCACGGGACAGAAACGACAGGAAAAAAAAATCCTGGAAGGATCCTCTGTGAAGGAATGAGAGTTAGCTTGTGGGCTTTTATAAAGTCCTGCAGGTACAGAAGAATCTCTGGATATCAGGTAAAATGTAGTGGGGCTGTTCTATGAAGATCACAGTAGAGATTAAACTCTTTCCCAAGGCCCAAAAGCAACTTCCTTCAGTCAAGTCCAGTCGCAGGCTCCTGCAGGCACCCAGAACTGTTATCCCTCTCAAATAGACATGGAAATCACAGCACAGTGAGGACTTTAGCTGAAGGTCAGGCAAAAAAAAAACCCTGGAAGAACCACAAGCATCCATTCAGTGTTCATTTACCCTAACCTTAAGGAAGGTAATTAAGAGGAACCTAGAGGGTGGGTTCCTCTTCTAGATGAAGTCAGGGGAAAACTCAGAAGAAATTAAAGTGTACAGACTCATTTTTGAAAAGCCTAAGGGAGATGACTGCTCAGCACCCTCGGATTTCTTTGAAAATCCCACCCGTAGCCTCCAAAGCATTTAAACTAGAAACTGGTCCGAGCAGCAGCTCTTTGGAGTCGGGTCAGGATCCAGACTTCAAATACTCCAAAACCTCTGGGGACTTTTTCAGCCAAGGTTCCAGTTCAGCCCGCATTGCTTAGGGACTGCAGAAGTTGTACAATAAGGATGTGAAAATATATTTGAAATGCTAAATACAAACCTAAAATCCAAGCCCTAAATTAAACCCCGTGTTCCCATTCAGCTCTAACTAGGCAGCCTGTTGCACAGTTACTATAAAACTGGAATTATCTGGCCACTGATGATTCCTTTGTGATTGAAGAGAGGGAAGGAGCAAGACATCACTTTTAGCTTTTTTGCAGAGCTTATGACTCCTAAAACAAGACTGCCAGACTTCTGCTCAAAAACGACCCAACACAGTATCTCTGAGTCAAACTGGAGACAGTCCATGGGAATTCATCTCACATCAGGATTAAGGCACCAGCTACATTCCTCCAAAAAGGACCGAGAGCTCAGCTTCTGCTGTGAAAGGAAACTCAACAGAACGACGAGGTGGGCACGACATGCAACAATATGATTGTGTCACAGCTCTGGGAAGCCTAAAAGGACAGTCTCTATCAGGCTGAAAGGGTGCCACACTAGATCATCAGGATAGTCATTCAGAAACCAACTCATCCTGCAAGGAGCACAAATCCTTTGCGTGGTGTAGAAGTTTCCTAGCTGGCATTAAATCAGATGTTAGAAACAGAATTAATTGATTTTTCTTACTTAGGATAACAGCGCATAAACAGGAGTGAAGGTTACAAGTAAGTCATTTGTGGCTAGCATTTAATTGGCCAGCAAATTTGATGATTATTGCTCTTATGTGCTTAGCATGACTACTTTTATGTGTTCCAGACATATTAAAAAGAATCATTTTTACGAGCTTCTTTTATTACTTTACGAGCTCAAAGAAAATGTCAGATAGTTCTTTCTCGTGACAGAATTTGCTGTCTCCTCATGCAGAAATTATTCACCCCGACCCCAAACCCTCTCTACCAACCTGAGTTTTAAAGAAGCCTTTAAATTTGACATGTCAGGTTAAATATCATCACTTACACTGCAGCACGTGCTATGAGCTTCCAGCATGAACTAGATTCTCATTGTCCCACACACTATGGGGATAAACCCAAAAAGTGGTTCTGTAAGACAGCTACCCGAGACACAAATTCCCTGTCATACACCTCTTCAGACTGGGTGGGCTCATCCCCTTCAGATACAGAATCTTGCAACGAAACAGGGCAGGGAAGCCAGTGCAATGGGATGACGGATGCGTGTTCATACCTGTGCAGGAGGGAGGGTCTGGTTGCCAGAAAAACCTGTTCTCGATCTGCACACAAGTGATTTTGGCCTCCCCTTGCAGAGCGTATCCTGGATTACACTGGAAGATGATGGAGTCACCTGCCTCTTTGCTGTCACCACTCCGGCTCCCGTTCTGGGGAATCCCTGGGTCGTTGCAGGAAGTGGCAGTGGAAACTGAAGAGTATCAAAAATACGTATTTTATATATATTTATATTTAACACAGGCTGACAGCACTGGCTGTACTTAGACTCTGTCCTTAAACAGATATCCAAGCAAGGACTTCATCCTCCATCTCTCCTCCTTCAGTATCCCTTAAAAGCTGCCACACGCACGAAAACTGCCTTTTGCTTTGCACGGAGCATCTGCCACTCCAGCTGGTAAAGGCTCTGGGGAACAGCAAGTTCAAGTGCACTACCCAGGCTGCAAGTCTGATGTGTAATTGTGCACACGCATGTTTACTTAATAACTCCGGACATCCATTGATCTTACATGGCATTTTTATAGAATTCCATGTCAGACACGCTGCAAAATAAACTAATCCGCTGGCGCTTTCCACTTCCCCTGAGTGGCACAGCAGTTTAGCCTTTAGCCTCGGGAAGTATCAAGCCTGACCTTTTAGAAACACACGTGCTTCCCTCCCGGTCCCACCACTGCGTCCCATCAAGCTCCGGGATGACCCCCTGGCACCCCCTCAGCCAGGGGCAGCGGCACCGCTCCGCTGCCGAGCCAGTGCCAGCTCTGCCAACGCTACAACGACTTAGCACCAGGGAAAGTCCTGCAGTAACAGAAGTTCTGCGAGCTTATATAGATCATTAAAGTTCACAAGATCCAAAACTGTGTACTCCTGAGCTTAGGTCGGACTCCTTAGTCACACCTCGTGAGCAAAGGCTTTGAGCAGGGGCATTCAGTACAGAGCAGCCCTGTATCAGGCAGCGGAGCAGAGCTTATTTCCTGCCAAGGTGACAGGAGTCTATCACACCTAGGCAGTTTAGGAAAGCTCTTCTTAAGAGAGCCAGAGGAAATCCCTTTCTCTTTCTGTGCACTTGGTGATAAGCAAGTTAGAGCAGCCCAGCCTGGTCCTTCCTGGCTGGTGAGACACAAGCCTGGCAAAGAAAGAGGATGGCAGAGCTGTGCTGGGTGACACAAAGCTCTCCCTCTGTCTTGGTCACCCCGGGACACCTCGTACCCAGCACAAACTCTCCCAAAGAGCTGACCTGCTCTCCTGGCCACACAAAGCACCCCGAACAGAAAGCTACAGGCAAAAACTGGGAGAGACAGGAGGAGCTCTGATGCTTAGACATGTCTGAGTCCCAGGGAGGTCACATCATCATTCACCCAACAGCCTCCCGGTTCACTACCATCTCCAAACCAGGCATCTGCTGGTTGGTTACTGGACGTGTCAGTGAAAGCCTGCATCTCGGGAAGCTCTGTGTGAAGGCTGAAATACATTATCCCAGTATAATCAAAATTAATGTGTTTGCAAGGCCGAGTCTTGGGTAACAGCAGCCAGGACTTGGGCAGTGACAGACTGCAGTTGCTGCAAGCAATGACATCCCTACAGCCGACAGAGCTTTTTGTGATCTGCATCTCAGGGGATCCAATTTGAGGGATTTTAAATACACCTGGTTTTCAGAGACCACTGACTAACTGCTCTCAGATCACCTGGGAGAAGTCACCTCCATACCGGGGTCTCTCTAAGGGACCTGTGGGAACGTGGTGGAAAATATCTGTAATTCCTGCCTGTGTATTTCACTATGGACTGCCCTACATCTTGCTGCCACGTTCACCACTGTGAAGGTGACTATAGCAGAGGGGAGCACAGAACCCACCTGCATTGCAAGGACAAAAGACAAGAGTTGTTCTCTATTTGCAGAGAGTGCCCCAACGCAGCAGAGCACAAACGGCTGGAAGACGGCACAGCTGCTGCTGTCGAGTTCAACAGAGTCATTCGCTCTCCATCAGTGGTTTGCAGACAGACCTGACGCCACTTATCAGCAAAGCCAGGCTCGGACAACGCTGAGGAAACAACGTAAAGCCTACCTGAAAACTGAACAGCAAAGCCCTGCTTGCTGGTGAAGAAGTCAGTGTTGAACTGAAGGATGACGGAGTTGAAAGTACTGTGGACATCGCTGGGTAAGCTGGACCCGCTCATCTCCTTTAGCAGGATGCCGTTCTCCACCGGACCATCCCAGATCCTCAGCACATCGTGGAACTCCTCGGTGTGGAAAACCATGAAATGGAGCCTGTGTGGCAAAATGAACTGGAAATCAGACCACAAACTGAGCTCTGCCTTTTTCCTGAAGGGATTAGAAACTTGATTGGTATCAACCCAAAGCAGCTTGGCCCACAGGGAATGCGTTCTCTCCTGTTATCTGCAGCTCAGCTTGGACAAGGTACTTTAGTCCTCTACCAAACTTGGTACTTTAGTCCTCTACCAAACTTGGTCTGTCTATAAAACCCAAGATCTCCTAGTTGCATGCCTCCCTAATAAAACACACCCATGATCAGAACCAGCCGAGCCACGGACACTACTGCTTTCTGGTTTTCTCTCCCGAGTGAATGAAATTACTCATCTCTCCCAAAAATCTCAAGGAACAAGATAAAGGTCCAAAAGCCTATTGTGGGCAGTGGAAATGTCTCCAGCCAGAGTATCACAGCTGGTTTTACACCAAAGGTGCTCAGACTTTGCAATGAGTAGCTGTCACAGACAAAAGGCTCAGTCAAGGACATACAGGAAACCTGCAGCAGACACGTTCAGGGCTGGGAAGGGGAGGAGGAGGGTTTGTCCGTACTTTGACTGAGCTCTGTAACAGACAAACACAGAGATACTGAGAAACTTATTCTAAAAAGAGGATTAGCAGGAAACGTGCTGGGGTCCCTTAAGACAAAGTACATACATTCATCCAATTCACACATTGGCCCTATGTCGCACATGGCAACAACCTTGGCTGTCCTTTTGCTTTTTTTTGGTGTCCTGCAAGGAACAGCTTATTGTCAGGGGCCAGCATCTGCTGATAAAATACATTGATTTTTGTTACCTGCGCTCAGATCAAAGAATTTGCTCCTGGCACCAAGCTAATCTTGCGTACCGGGGGACAAAAAGGAAAGGAAACAACCAGTACCACTCTTATTTAAAAGAGCATCATGCTGGAAAAGAAATCATTACCCAAGGTATCAGCTGTCCTGGAGGTTAATAAAATGGGGCAGAAAAGGGTGTGTAGGAAAGGGGCAAACAGGTGGGTGAAATTCTGAACGTGGGATTGCAGCAACTCCGAAGTGGCTGATACTGGAAAGGACTTTGCCATGTTTTACAAAGTTCTGGATATTGCAGGACTGTCTCTAGATCAGCTAACAGGATATCTCCAGCAAGAAATAAAGGAAAAGTGAGGCAGCACAAGCCAGCTCCAAAATCCACAATAGGAAGAGGAGAAAACAGGAATTAAGGAACTGGTGGCTGGCACTGAAGTGGCACCGTGCTCTCAGCGAGCTGCTCATCACGATGCTCTGAAGGCAGATCTCGTTTTCTCACTCTGTATTTTACAGTTCTGCCTGCCCTGGCGAGAGGGCTCTCAACCAAACCAGGGCTGTGCCTGCTCGGCTCTGCCACCGAAAATTCCCCAGGGAAAGCCCGAGATGCTGGCGGGAGTCATCACGGTGAGGGAATTCACTCCGGAGCGATGGACCTACGGGGATGGGAGAAGGCCAGACGTTCCCTCCATGCCCAGTAGAGGCTTAGTGGCACTCGGGAACCAGACAAACTTGGACCCAACATCAACCCCTGAAGAGATGCTCCTCTCTTCCCACCCTGGGCTAGGGGGGATATATGGCACTGCACTTCTGCCCCCCCAGCCCATCCTCTGCTGTGGAAGGATGTGGAGCAGACAAATCCAGACTTTGCCAAGAGCTTTGGGATCTTCCAAGATCAAAAGTACCATTGAAGCACAAGACGCTGCCGTTGCTGTTGTTACACCCAAGGGAGTTATTGAGTAAAGGCTGTGATACATCAGGGCTCAGTCCCTTGCTCTCCTGCACTCAAAACGCCAGCTGAAGAGGAGGCATTTAATTGCCTCCGTTTCTCATCACCACATTATCACCAGGGAAATGCCACCTGACAACGAAATCCAGCCAACACAGGGTAACTCGAGGCACACCAGTTAGAAACGGGGACAGAAATCTATAAACTGTACTGCGAAAAATCTGCAGGAAATAAAACAATCAGGTACTGGGCTTAAAACCCTGACAGCCCACAGAGGAAAACAAGGAAGCGTTCACTTGGCTGCCTTCCCATTTATCCGAGGCAAACATAAATAAATCAGGTAGAACCATGCAAGGGTAAAAAAAAAACAAAAAAAAAAAATCCCAAACCACTGCAATGTACTCAGCAACTAAACGATGTCCACAGAATCCAACAGAATCCCAAAAAAGCTGAATCATAAATTTAACTAGCAGAGACCTTGAGCAAAGAGAGGAAAAGCTAAACTCGAGAAAAATAAGAACGGATCGTAGCAGCGCTGCTCTCCACGGGTGCGTTGGCCTGATGATGTGTGCTCTCGGGGTAACTGGTTCCAGCCAAAACTACTGGAGAAAACTCATTGCTGAAGATCTCGGAAATGGGGAGATGGTGGCAGAGACTGACCTGGGGCAGGGGACACCCTGAAACTGCCTCTGCCTGGGACAGCTCAGCTCTGGCTGCCCACAGCAACTCGCTTCCCTTGTTATTTTTAAGAAACAACTTCCAGGCTCCAGCACGAGGAGAAAGCCGAAGCGTGACCCAGTGGTGAGGCACAGGTTGTCCAACACCAGCTGGTTCAGGAATCTGTTCAGCTGATTTTATTAAGAAAACTGGTATGCTCTGGAGCACATCAATCTATTCCATCAACAGGCACACGTGTAACCAAACAGCACAATTTCCTTCTCTCAGGCTGATTCTATTCCCAGTAGGGCTTTGTTTAAGACAAGACAGGGACACTGGTTTAGCAGACAATGGAGAGGAAGAGAGTTTTATTCTCGCAGTTGGACAATCCCAATTACACACATGAAAACGCAGCAAAAAGCAAATTGGGAATTGTGGGTATATATTTATGTGATAAGAGGGAAATTTCTCCCAGCTTTGCAAGGAGCAGAGAGGAGGAGAGACCAACCCTGCACTGACAACCCGCATCACCTTGGGTGAGCCACGGAGCCCCAGCCCTTCAGAAGGCACCTCTGCATCTTCACCGACCAACCTGGGGCTCTTTCTGCTGCTGTTTCCCCTCCAAGCTCTGGCCACCCCACCCTGGACTCCCACTGGGCACTGGCTCCAGCCGCCGAACCCCGCTGCCACACCAGCGATGCCCACCAAGCTTACCATGTCAGTGATGCCCACCAAGCTGGCACCAAAGCCGTGGGTCTCTCAGCACCAGCAGCTTGCAGGGCTGCCCACTGTCTGCCTCCAGCTCCCCAACTTAAAACCTATTAAATGTTATGTCCCTAGAAATCTCCAAGGAAGCAAACTGGAACGTCCCAATATTCGCGCTCATATTTCTACACGTGACTGTGAAAAATGGGACCTGTCAATACAGCATCATCCATTAAACGAGGATTAGCAATTCCATTAAACTCTCTTACGACACCGAGATCACTGCTACACAATACAACGCCACTTCTAGCCGTGTACTCACTGCTCTCAGCTGCTCAAGTTTTCTTCATTCTCCAGTACCCCCCCCCCCACTTCTTTCTCTCCCCACCATCTCACAGAGAAGACAAGACATTTTAGCTGTAATTTCATGTGCATGCGTGTGTTTGCACATGCAGGAAATTAATCTCCTCTCAAAGTCCAACCCTTCCACTTTCGTGGCAATGATGTACAGGCTAATTTTTCTATCTTTCCTTCCTCTCCTTCCCCTCATTCTGTGCAGACACAGCTTTATTCAAAAAGCTTTGGTGATTAATTTTAATGCAAGTTATAAATGAGAGCTTTATACAATTGTATCATGCGTGAAGAGGGTTATTTTTCCAACGGATTACCATAAAAATGAAGTCACTGAAAACGTGCTCTCTCAACTACCCAGAGATCATCTGTTCTGTCTGAGCTGCCAAATAAAGGAACAGAAGAAGGGAGCTTTCATCTCTGATGAAAGGAAAGGTCACAAGGTGTATCATCCTACTGCTGCCTGGCATCGGTCCCTTCCAGTCCTGGCCCCGACCAAGCCTCTGGCTGCTCCTGCAAACACCAGCCCATAGCTCTGCTCCTTTGAGTACTCTTACAGAAGCAGACAGGGATTACGTGTGCGAGTAAAGTTCACTCACTGAAGCAGTCCCTGGATTAGGCAGTCTCTTACACTTTTGGGGGAGGTCCAAGGGGGGAGGGAAAAGGAGGTCTCGTGTCTACTTGGTCCTATAAAAATCTTTGGATTCTTCAGAATCTTCTACAGAAGAATGAAGAAAAAAAGAGGAGATACAACTGGAAGTTGCCTGTGCAGGAATTAAGCTGCACTGGCTACGCTCCTTCTCCTGTGTTCGCAGCAAAACCCATCCATTATTGAACCGCAGTGAAGAGCGGAGCTAATGGAGGGAAATTCTGCATTAAGTAAAAGTGAAAACACTGGACCAAATCGATCTCCAGCATAAATGCAGTGACTAAGAGCACCACAGAGCTCAACGCGATTAAGTCTCCGCCGAAACGCTGATGAGTGCTGATGCAGGAGGGAAGTTCCAGTGCTGTGGTCCCAGCTTTCTGCTCACACCTGGGGACCCTCACACCTGACCATCCGTTCTCACAAACGTTAACGTGCCAGAGCTCATCCCTTTCAGGGTTCATTTTCTCTGGCAACATGGATGGGAGATGAGCCAAACCCGTAATTGCCTTCCATTAGCCTTTCCTGGGATGTGATCTTCCAAGCAATTTTTTATGTGTGTCCTCATTTTAGCATTATGTCACTTGGACACGTTAAACATTTGTTGGGAAATTCAACGCTGATGTGGTGGAAAAGGTTTGTTTATGAACATATCCCATTAAGCAAAGGGGTGAAAACCACTTACACTGCACATGCACATAAAAGCTCTTGGATGTTATTTTAATACAGTAATACCACAGGCAGCAATAGCAAATAATCTGGTGTCACCACAATAGCTCTTACTGGCACAGGCCATATGGGGCTGAAAAGCTTTAAAGAAAGAAGTGATGCTGCTTCTGTCCAACCTGGCAAGGAGATAAACCAGCGTTGGTTCCTTCGTTTGGGACTTTCTCTCTACTTGCCTTACATAATTACTCATCTACTTCTGGAAAAATAAGCTGTACATGGAAAGAAAACCAAGTTACTATAACCTGGCCCAACTCACCCTATCGTGCAACCAGCTTCTGCCTCTATTGTCCAGATGCAATTCAGATTGTGATCGTAGGGTGTCGGGTAGCCGGGAGACAGGATCCGTCCCGACGACTCTCCTCTGATGGTACCCCCACACTCAGCTGAAAGAAACATATGGGTTAGTGAGAAAATTCATGACATATTACGGTTCTTGCTTGGCAACAATGCAAATCTCATCCTACGAATACAACAGGGAGTATTTCTTGTCATTTAAAGAGATTCTTAAAGCCTACAAAAGAAAGAATAAAGAGAGTAATTTAATTCAGCTAAAAGACTGAGCTATCAGAATAACTCTGCACTTCCGTGCACATTCCTAACATCCGACACGCTGTCAAAGCTTCCCTCCATGTTTTTGACTTTGTAGTAAGTAAAGGCAGAGCCTGCCAGCATCCTGCTGTACCCGACTCACACACGGGGGGTGAAAGAGCTCAATTCTTCTCCCTGTATCTGCAAAAAGTCTGAACGCTCCATCAGTGTGATGAAATGAAGATGCCAACAAACATATGTATCCGCTAACTGAACGTGAGGATTTTGAAGATGTTTTCATAATGTAGCCATCAAAATTCTGCAAGTTTCCACGTGCTCAGACACAACCACTCATGTGTAACGTACGTATAGCAAACAGGGTAAAGGTTAAGATGCACGAATCACAGAAATTTGTCTTTTTACCTCAACAAGGCTAAAATTCAGCAGAGAGTTACCACAGAAAGAATGGTCCTAACTCCTGGGAGAATTCAGAGTGCTGATGTCTGAGCACATCACTCCTAACCGTGGAAGAGCCCTGCTGACATCTCTCAGAACTTCACCATGTCCTGGAAACATCAGCTGATTACGAAGTTGTCAAGTAACAGACCAACAGCACTTCATTTAGACACACAAAACTTAATATTGGAGTTTTCCAAGCAAGAAGATGTCCTTCCAGAGAGCTACAGGTGTCTGTCTGTATTAATGCTGCAACCAGTATCAGAGTTGACACATATTAGCAAAGGAGGAAGAAAGGGGGCTCAGAGTGATGCCCATAAGCAAAATACTTGTCAGAGGATGGTTTAGAAGCAAGAGTTGTCTCACCCACGCAGGTGGGCAGGGGCTGATCCCACGCTCTCCGCTCCCCGGTCAGGCAGACCAGCACCCTGCTGCCTCGCAGGGTGTAGCCGGGGTCGCAGCTGAAGGACACGGAGCTGCCAGCGAAGTGGCCCTCATCATGGACCTTGTAGCCAAACTGGGGGATGCCGGGGTCCTCGCATTTAATGAGTTCAAAACCTGGAGCGGGAGAAACAGCATCTGTTTTCCTCAGATATTTGACAGCCAGGAGATACTAATATAGGATCATGCTAATATTTTTCTTCTTAAAATCGTTTGCTGGAGAGAAAACACACCATATTGAAAATGAATATTTTTCTAATTAGTATTTGAACGAGATCCCAGAAATCTGGTATCTCAGCTTCGATCCCGAGTTCCTGTATCACCGCTGCCTCATTCACAACAGAAAAGGTTTGCTGGGATCATCACCTCCCGACTCCGATTCCATTTTAGACTACAAAATCTTTACGGAACGGACTGCTTCCTCTGGGCATGTGACTGTATCACAAAAATCCCACCTCACAAGCACACGGGCCTAAGACTTACTGGAAAACTGCAGCTCAAAGCCTTTACTCGTGTTCTCGCTGTTGGTGATGAACTCAAGCCACATGCTGCTGGAAGTGCTGTTGATGCTGGTGCCCAGCATCTCGGAGCGGCTGAAGGAGCCCAGCAGACGAGCAGAGCTGTTGCTGCCATCATAGATCTGCAAGGAACAAGAAACACACACTGGAAAACATATTTTGTTTGCTACATGGGACCAAACATCCAGGAATGTGAACGGATAGTTCCTCTGAAGCCAGAGAAATTATCCCAACTAAGACTGACTCGATGAGACTTCACGATGGTGCTCACCTGAGGAGCAGGACTCCGACCCTGGGGGATCCATGTCCTCCTACACCTGAGCTCATGCTGCACTCAAGGCTGTGTTTCCTGAACTGAGCTCTCTTTCCAAAGGTACAGCTCCTGGGAAAAACATTTTCTCCCTACAATGACTCACAGATGTGCCTTGACCTCGCTATTATTCAAGAAAAACATATTTTTTTTTTTCCCCCCATTTCTTTTAGCCAGCATGACTCTATGAGGATAGAAGAGCAACTTCTCACTACTGGAGATTGATAGCAACTTTCTTCAGGAGCAGATGAGAAGTTGATGACAAACCTATTGAGAGAACATCATTTCTTTCACGATGAGCACACTCTTTGCATTAACTGCAAATCTTGCTCTCTTTCCAGTCATTTGTGAGCTGAAAATATGTGGATTACACCCATCTCGCAGGCAGAAGTACGGCACTTCGGCAAGGACAGGGTTCTCTGGGAAGATGGCTCAGCGCGGCAGCACACATCTTGTAATATTAATGCCTCCTACAAAACCATTTCTTTGTGGTTAATAGAAACTCAGCCTGGATTTGTCTCCTCCTATAGAGAGTCCTGAAACTTGTAAATGCAGATTAATCTAAGACTGAGTACGGGAACGTTGAAGAGCTTGAGTCTGGAGTTCTGCATTTAAATAGACCCCTTTTTGGGACAAATCAGCCTTGATTCTTAAAAACCACAAAAATAACGTTAAGAACTTCACACTTCCCGATGTGTGAACGGTTTCCCTCGTACAACTATGCAGATAAGAACTGAGGTTTAGCTACAAAGGAAGAACCTCTGGCACTCCAACAGATTTCTGTATCTCAGAGAAGACTTCACAGCAGAAGGGGCACGGATATGGCAAAGCTATCTACATTTTTAACAGACACAGCATTTGTTTACGCATCCCTCTGCAGACTGAAGCCTCAAGTAACCAACTAGGCTGAAGTGCAAAGCACATTCACTATTGCCTCCGTGCTTCTGCCAGCGACTGCTACGAGCTGGTGAAGTCCAGAGGTGCTGATTCCCTAAAATCACAAGCTCTGTTGTTCCTGAGCACAGCAAACTACTGCCCAGCGGGTGGACAGGCTGATCAGACGTGTCCCTGGGCTAGGAGGTGTGTTCCACAGAGGTATGATGTCTCATGTCTGGCTCTGACCTTAGAGGGGTCACACATAGACACCAGCCTGGCCTGAAGCTCAGTCTGGTCCACAGGAATGTTGCTGTGCTCTTCAAAGCGGCCGTGCCGCTCGCTCAGTGACCACTGGTCACTAGTAGTCCTACTGTGAGTCTCTTCCAGAGGTTACCATGGCACTGTCTGGACCCAAGGGGCATTTTCCAGAGGTTAGTCTCAGCCAACTCCATTAAAATTTTAGAACACCACTTCCCTTTCAGATCTTGCTCTCGTTAGCAGCACAGAAGTGCTTCATCGGTACAGACAGAAGAATTACCTTGAGGACATCTCCTGCCTCCAGTTCAAAAGTCCTGGCTTTCAGCTGGATCCCCTTTCCTGGCTGGGTCTGGATGGAGTAGATGCACTCGTGGTTGTTGTTATAGTTTAACGGATAGTTGGGGGACAGCAGGACACCTTGGGTTCCAGTTACAGATGAACCACATTCAGCTACATAAAGACACAAAGCCACATTTTAACAACCACATGTATATTCCAGCCATACAACACATGCAGGTGATTCCTCCAAACAACCACAGATGCTCTCTCCTTCCTACCCCCATCTGCTGCCACATCCACGGGCTCTGTTTTCCAAGTGCAGGCAGTGAACAAAACAGTACTTAATAGCACTTCTATCACCACCAAACCTCAGGTGCCTTACAAGGGACATTAATACTCTCTGCTTATACAGATAGGGAAACTGAGTCACAGAAAGCCAGCCTGCTCAAATGCTATCTTGGGACTCAATTCAGAAAAACATTCCAAAATTCCTGGAAAGCCACCATCTGCTTGAAACAGTGCCTGTGCTTATGTTCCTTCCTGATTAATGAACCAAAAGGAAAATAAGAAAATTTTATTAGATTGAAATATTGAATGTCTTGTCCACATTTATACAAAGCTCATCCTATACATTTATGCAGTATATAAAAATCACAGTATTCATTCAACAGCCAACACAGCACAGCACTGACTGTTGGCACCAATGTGTTGCAAGTGCCAGAGCTCTCAGTGCAGAAAGACATGCTTAGGGAAACTTCCAAACAATTACAAATGATAAAACCATGTCTGAATTTCAAAATCTCCCCCAAGATAATTTCCTGAAAGCTAAGAGGGCAAAATTTGACCTTACTTCTTGTTAATGTTGCCCTCAGCTCTCCAGTTCATCATTTGACAGTATTTTAAAGGACCTCTGGTCCCTTGCTCCCTCCATTTTTTTTTCTTCCCATCTTTGCAGCTAACAATTACATCCGTTCCCATTAGAAAAAGGCAAAAAAAACCAGAGATCCTTTTGCCTCTCGGCTTCAGAAACTAGCTCAAATTTACATATCTTTGTTTCCTCCCAAAACTTCACCCAAAGAACCACAGTGGGCTCAGGTTTTCCTGTGGCATAGACAAAATTGACCTTTCTTGTTCAAAAGACAAGGGGCTGGGGACAGAGGAGGAGATGCTGGTGTGGGCATCCCTACACTCCTCTTCCTCAGGGACGTGGGAGGGCAGGAGCAGTTAATGTTACTGCTACTGCTTCTCCCTTCCCCGAGATGAGTTTATGTCCTATGGCAGGTTATCAACAGCCATGATTTCAGAAAGAAGGAAACAAGGAAGGAAGGAGACAAGGAAAGAGAGTCCTTTCCCTGTTGTTACTCACTACGACCTTCAGTCCATCCCTGTTCCATTACATTGTTCCCCTAAGACTCCTCTGCTCCTTCACCAGATCTGCTTCCTTTTCTACGCTGCGTGGTGTGAACAGCATTTGATTTTGAGCCAAATGTGAATTTAGAAGATCTGTGTGACTCGAAACTTGGCAGAACGGTCCTCTACAGAGAAGGAAGAGGATGGTGCTTTGGAGGTTTGACCTATCTCAGATGTGGATCACAGTTTAATGCTTTTAGAAAACAGTAACAACCATCCTCCACCTCTGCATTTGATGTATTTTTATTGCAAGCTTTTAAGGACACAACCTCTCGCTTACACAAACGTGGCACAGTGGGTATGACAGCACTGCCATGGCCACGTCTGCACTGCCTGAAGCACTGAACCAACGTTCAAAAGTGCCCCCGAGTGCCAGAGGCAGCACTAACGTGACAGCACTGAGCTCCGCCAAAGCTCACGGGACAACATGGAAACGAGCTCTTACCTGCTCTTATCCCAGGCAGGAGGCAAGAGCCCACAGCACTCACACACCGCTCGCAGGGTCTATTTGCAAAAAACCCACCCGGAGGACATTGTCCCCCAGGATGCCTGCTGCCCCTGCCGTGGCCAAGTGCCCAATCCCAGCTGCAGCCCATTTGTTACAACATGTGGGAATGGGAATCTGCCTCGCAGCCACCCTGTGTTTAGCCTCTTTTGTTACTCCCTGATCAGCTCCCACATGAGCAAACCATGAGTTGTTGTTTTCTCAGCCTATTTACCCCGAAAGACTTCCAGCTGTAGAACACCAGCTCCCCCTTTGAGCCCTGGTGTTCCGCAGACACAGCTGGGGAGAGTCACCCGCCTCGCACTGGGAACAGCGTTCCCAGTCAGCCGGCCCTGCCTCAGCTCCACCAGTCCCTCGCAGCATACAGTCACTGGAGCTGAGGGAAACCATCACGGTGCAGCTTTCTGCATCGCCTCTTCCTGGTCCTCCGACAAAGCACGAGGGTTTAGCGAGGAAGCAGCAGCAGATACATCCAGAGGAGGTACTTTGGAGGAGACTTTCTCCTCCCTCTTTACAAAAAGCAGGACATTGGCTTTAGCACAGCTGACCCAGGGGCCATGCTGGAGACGTCACCACTTGGGATCTGCTCTGAAGCAGCAGTTGGTGGGGAGCATTCCTGCCCTGGCCAAAGGAACAAACTGCTCCCGTTTCTCTCCAGACTCATCTCTGGACAAGGAATCGAATACAAAGCATCCAGGTTGTCTGGCAAAAACAATTAAATTTCCTGTGATCTTAATGGATAAGTCTCTGATATCCATCCATATCCAGGGTTGGCTCGCAGATCCGAGCATGCAGCAGGGACACTGTGGACAGAGCCGCCACCAGAGCCCGGCACAAATCACCAGACAGGGAATTTGATCCATTATTACAAAACCAACGTGCTAATTCAACACCAGCTGCAGCAGGGAACCAGCAAATGGAAGCCAGTGCGTCCACTTAGCGATGATGTCTGAGGATCAAGTTTAAAGCTTTGTTATGATTCTTTCTGATTTTTATTCCCCTGATTAGCTTTCTCTGCAACCTGATTATTATTCATGCCCTGAAGAAGCTGCTTGTCACAGCAGGATGATGCAACCCTGTGACCTAAGCATCAAGCAGTACTGGCAACTGCATCCAGCAGGACCCGACTCAGACTGAGGAAGCAGACTGGCTCTTCCTGGGATGCTTTTCGCAGTGGCCCTCAAAGGCCACTAACACACATCAGGAAAATCCACCTGGCAGGCTCTGCCAGAGTGAAAACAAGGCAGAGACCTGCTCTGCCCGATCTGGATGAATCCTTCACAGCTCTGAAGAGCAGCAGAGCACTGAACAGCTTCCTACTTACTAAACTGTACAACAAAAAAAATACGTTGAATCTTTTTAACAAAGGCTTGAAGCATCCCTTCTTCCTTTCTGCTTTCCTGCTGTAGCACATTGCTGCTTTTCTTCTTTTACGCTAACGGCTACGCTTGGAGGGTGCAGCGGGCTGGGCAGGGGGTGCCCTGCACCCCTCGCCAGGCACGGCTGTCTGTAGCCCATCTGCATCGGGGATGACAGCCAGGAGCCAGCTCAGTGCTGCAGACAATTGTTTTCCTCTCCTCTATCCTCAGATTGATCAGTATAAACAACGGCTGGAGGGGGGGCAAAGAGGACTTGCAATGGTTAGGAGGAGAGAAAGGGAAACCTCTGTAGGACACGAAAAGGTAAAAGCCAGAGGAGATTTCCCAGAGACATCCATACTAACGTGGCATTTGCATTGCTTGAGATCACCCACCCAGAAGCAGCTTTCCCATCCGGACTATTGAGCTTTGCAGCACTCTGACTCAAAGGGAGGACAGCCTCAAACCCACGCTGTTTTACAGAAACTGTCCCAAAAGGGGTGACAGCTCTCCCATGGCTCACGATTCCTTCCCGTGTATGATCCCTGGGGCTCGACCGCAGCGTGTGGATGGGCTGCAGGGACAGGGGGCTGCTGCGTGGCGGTGCATGTGCCCGGGCTGCTGGGCACTGGGTACTCCAACTGGGAGAGGGCTGCAGCCCTCCTGCCTGTCCCTCCCGTCCCCACGCCAGTCACAGGGCTGAAAGCTCCTTCCAGCTCCCTCTTCCCCCCCCATCCCTGCATCAACCACCCCACGAGCTGAACGATGCCATCCTGGGGGATGCCACCCATCCCTGCCCACCGAGACAATCCAGCACAGCGTAACCAACCAAGCAAAATGAAAGCACATGACCACCTACCAACACACCTTGGCAGAGGCGAACTCCACACACGCCGTCTCCCCCCGAGGCAGGTGATGCGGGATGCACCCTCCAGCCGGTAGCCGGGGAAGCAGGAAAAGGTGAGGACATCCCCCACTCCGAACTGCAGCCCCTTTCTGATGCTGTAGGCTGGCACCTCTGGCTCGTCGCAGGGCTCCAGATCATATTCTATAGGGAACAAACAGATGTTTACAGAACAGCAGGGTGACACCTCGTACTCCATCCTCCCTAGCGAGGGTACCCCAGTCCCTGAACACGCGGATGAGGAGGGGGCACTGAGTTTTGATGAAGCTGCAGTGAAGCATCCACGCAAGATGCAGGTCTTGTTTGAGCCACGAAGATCAGCGTGGGGTTCACTCTCAGCAGGCACCCCCCAGGGTGTCACCAAGGACCTTGATTTAAACCAACTCCAAATGCAACAAGGTCTCATTTTCTGTCCCTGCTGTCAGGCGAACAAGAAAGTGACGTCGGTGGTGACAAAACACGACGGAAATTTGTCATTCTGCCTCTGCTTTAGTCAAATGAAGATGAATTGATCCGGATGGGATTTCCGCTGCCTCTACATTACTAATCCTGAAAATGAATGAACACAGCATCCTGCTTGGGGAATGCGAGGGAACATTTAAGCTGCTGCTAAATGAAAGGTCATGTAGCCTTATGGCTAATAGCCAAACATTCATCTTTGACCACATTTTGAAAGAAACCTGTTTTGAGGGTTATTTTTTGAAAAATAACAGACCTGCAAAGTACAAAGTATGTACTAAAGGAAGCTAAAAGTGTAACTGACTCCCATTTCCATTTTCCAAGAAAGGAAATAAGTCCTCAAGCACATGGAAAGTCATAGTTATAATTAGAGGTAATTTTCCAATTCACTTTCGCTTTGATAGAAGGGAAAAATGGCTTTTTGCCTTAAAAAAAAAAAAAAGGCTTGTACTTTGCAAAAAGCCATTTTTCCCTCCTATCAAAGCGAAAGTGAATTTAAACTGAAAGAGGGCAGATTTAGGTTAGATATAAGAAAGAAATTCTTTACATTGAGGGTGGTGAGCTACGGGAACAGGCTGCCCAGAGAAGTTGTGGATGCCCCATTCCTGGAGGTGTTCAAGGCCAGGTTGGATGAGGCTTTGGGCAACCTGGTGTAGTGGAGGGTGTCCCTGCCCATGGCAGGGGGGTTGGAACTAGATGATCTTTGAGGTCCCTTCCAACCCAAACCAGTCTGTGATTCTATGACTCTATGAATTGGAACCTTTCTGGAAGTCTTTGTCCACTCCTGTTCTCACCTGAGAAGGTGATGTTGAAACCCTCATAGGACATGGAGAAGTCCGAGATGAAGCGAATTTGAGCCGAGAAGTTTCCGAAGAGCCCTGCGCTGAGCGGGGCCGGGAGCCGAGAGCCCGTCAGCTGCTTCAGGGGCTGAGCAAAGCTGGTGTTTTCAGTGATGAGGAGGTAGTCGTGGCCATTCTCCAGGTGAAAGGTATGGAAGGTGAAGAACACACCTGCGAGGGAGGAAAAGCAGAGGTGGCTTCAGCCAGCAGCATTCACACGGCTCCCCTGCACCCCAGAGCCAAAGCCCTTCTTCCCTCCCCGAGATGACACCAGTATCGATTGCCTGTTTCCCAGTAAACAGCAACCCAACTGAGAAGAAAAAGCACACTGAAAAGAAATGAAATAGATGAAAAAAGGAAACCAAAGGTATGGTACAAGGCCCAGAACAGAGAAAGGCAGCTCAGATCTTCGATCCCTGTCCCTTTGTAACACGGGAACAGAGACGACACGGCCTCGCTCGAGGGACGGATCATCAGCAGAAAGGACTGAGCCTGGCAGCTCAGAGGAGTGCTGTATTTTAAAAGTGTTGACCTTTAGATGAGCAGCAAAGCTGTAGCTGTGAGGGCTTGAAAACAAAACCAAGTTATGTTCATTCCAAGTTACGTTCAGGAATTCATACCCAGAAAAACAGGACTTAAGCCAAGCATCAGGTCGGAGCCTGTTCCACAACACGACGTACCAGCAGCGCGACTGCAGGGACCTCCCGTGATGGGACCCAACGCCGTCCCAGAGGCTGGGGTGCAACAGGAGAGATCACAGATGGACAAACCCCCTTCCTCAGCCACGCACGGCTTGTGATTCACGTCCATGTCCCAAGCAAGGGCTGTGTCACGCAGCCACGCTCCCTCCCAGCAGTGCCCCAGGGCCCTACCCTGTCCGAGACGGGGCTGCTGTTGCCCCTTCCCTGCTCTGACCCATTCCCAGGACCTGCTCTCCCCTCCCAGGCTTCAGAGTGGGAAGCTCATGTGCAGCTATTGTGGATTTCGGCACGGCACGCAGAGTCAGGCTGGTTGGTCCGGGTCTTGCCAGCTGTAGCACATCTTAGAAGCGAAGAGAATCCAACACTTTTATCCACATTATACTGACAAAAATAAAAAAATCACAACAGATCCAGCTACAGAAAAAAAAAAGGACAAACACAGGAAAACTATTTTGTCACTTCTTCCAAATTCAATTTCAACAATTTGAAACATTTTGGGGAGAGGGCTGTGACCTTGCTGCATTTGTAAACGCACAAGGAAGGAGTAATGGATTACTTGGAGCATCCTTCACACCCACAGACACAAAACAGAAAGTACCTCAGGCTTTTGTGAAAGCCTCCTGCGAGGTGATTTTTCACGCTGGAATTCAAACGCAATTAGAAACACTTATTCTCTGGAAAATCATTCCACCTTTGAAAAACAAAAAATGGCAGTGACAGCTTTCAGATAGCAAAGCAAGGCAGGGTCTGGTATCGGCAACCCTCTCGCATCACCGCCACACAAAGTCAGCACGCTAAAGCCATGCCTGGCCATAAAAAAAGCCCAGTGGCACGACCACATCATTTCATTTGAGCCGACGATTAACACCACCAAGACTGCCAGCTCGGGGAGACCCCGGGGCCGTCTTGCTCTGCATCCCACCTCTGCCAAAGCACAGCATCGGCTGCTTCAAAAGCAAGCACAGGAAACCTGTAAATAAAGATCAGAGCAATAATCTCCTCCTTGCTCCCCATTCCCTATTAACTTCTGGAGAGCAGGATGAGACCCACTTAGAGATTGATTAAAGCTCTGGAGCATGAGATTTAATATCCATCCCAACAGTTTTTTAGCAGCATCAAATTATAACTCTGAATATTCCATTTATCCCTACGTCTACCCAATTTCTTTTTGAAGGTTTACTGGTTACATGCAAGCAGTTTCCTTCCAAGAAATGAAGGACAGAGAGGTTGGTAACCAATCCAAAGCTTTTTCCCATGGCAATTGTTGGACTGGGAAGGCGCAGGGCTCGCAGGGTCATCTCGGCTGCCCCGTTCTCTGCCCATCTCCACTCCTGCCAGGCAGCTCACAGCACCTCGCTAACCTTCCGTGTCCCAGGCAGGAGTATTTGTGTGACTCACTGCTGAGTGATGACCAAAAGGGGTCTTAACTTTGACATTTCCTTTCTTACATCCAGGTAAGTATTATATGGAGCCTGGCAGAAAAATTTTAGGTCCACTGCTCGCCCCGCAGATCTCCACCAAGGTAGGAAACGTCTAACAGTTCCCAAATGTTTAACTGTTCTTACCAGCAGTAGAGTCGATTGAAAACAGATATGACCTCTTTGGCCTGGAAACTTGGTGAGACACAGTGAATACAACATGTCTTCAGTTTTCCCTGCTCATCGACTGACAGTAAATTTATACACTTGCCTTTACAAAACCCAAACTAAGCAACAGAAACATCATCACTCTACCAAAATCAACGCACCACCAGAGAAACACAAGGACAATTCAGTCCCCAGAAGCAGGAGGACAGCCCCTGACTCCAGCTCTTTTAAGATAACGACTCTAATCACAGGGCACGAGGCCTCTCCAGCAGCAGAGCCCGTTTAAGGGTTGTGCAACTGTAGCAATAAGGGCTAATTACAAACTCATTTTAAAGGATTTGCGACTCTGATTAAACCTTTGCTCTGGCCTGAAATTTACTGTGGAACAAAATTTCTCTGCAAATGCAGGTGGTTGGTTGTTTTTTTACTTCCACTCCCTGTAAAAGAAACAACAAAAGAAATTATAGGGAAAAGAAATCACTTTGAAGTTCTCCGATTAAAAATAATAGTCTCTCTTTAAACGTTTAAATACCTTTAAAATTAAGCTGCTTTTAAACTCAAATTGTACAGCTCATGAGTCCATAAAGTAAATCAGCGCCTGCAGTCACATAAAAATAACTACTATAACGACCAACTTGTTTCAATTTGGGAACTCGTGTGCTGGCCACGTGCGAGATGTTCGTAAAGATCTGCGAGCAAATAACTCGAGATCAGCTTTTACGATCCAAACCATCCCTGCTCGGTCACTGGCGTGGCAGAGAACGGTGCCACGGGCAGGGAGGTACAAGCCCTGAACTCTGTTTTCTGGGAACTGAAAGACTTTCCAAGCCTGGGACAGCAGCAGCGCTGCAAGCCCAAGTAGAAGGTATTAGTAGTAAGCGGACGTGGGAAACTTAAAACTAGAAAATTGGGAACAACGGCAAACATCTCAGTCATGCAAATATATCCCCTGCTTCTTAGTCCTGCTCGCAGCAGGATTGTTACAGCTGCTGGGTTTAACAAGCACCAGTTTACCCAGTGACCACCGATTCACCCAGTGGTCTGCACCAAGAGGGAGCTGAAGGACAAGGACGAGGCACGGAGAGCAGGCTCGGCGCTGCACGCACGCTGCTGATGGGGTTAGCTGGGAACGGGGTTCAGCTATGCTTTTGGTTTTTTAAAGGCTGCTCTGTTCTCCAAGGACTAAATTAATTCCATTTCAGTGGCTACTGCTCTGACTCAGGATCACCCTGTTCCACTGCTCTTTACTGAAGAACGAGGAGAAAACGTTGCAGGAATGATGAAAAGAGCTGGGAGAAGCTTGTTGCAATGCATTCCCCAGCAGTTTAACACAGCGACAGCCGGGAAAATAGATTGCTAGGAAAGACAAAATATTGCTGCAAGATAACGGATGTGTACATAGGAGCATGTATGTGTATGCACGCTCCCACCGACACAGCCCAGCATCTAAACATGTTTCAACATCTTCCAGTAGAGAGAAGGATGTCTTTCCCTGTTTGTCTCCTCATTTCATTGCACCAGTAAATAAACAACTCACCTGAACCACAGGGACAGGGAAGGAGAGGTTTTCCTGACACATAACTTGGCCCCGTGGAGCTTATTATAACTGCACAACATCCTCTGTCTACCCTTCTCCTCTTGCTCTAACCTCTAACTGGATTTGGAGGTTTCCTGCATCCGAGCAGCTCCCCGGGTGAAGCTTTCCTCACCCAGAAAGCTCCACGAGTGCACGAAGGGTGGTTCTGCCCAGGGGCGAAGCACGGCAGCCGCAGGACGGAGCCTGGCAGAAGGGCACCTGCACAAGGAGGGGGATCCCACCCCGCGCTCCAGTTCATTCCTAACGAGCTCCTGGAGGACAACCTCGAGGGAAGGATACCAGCAGTGAGTAAGGAAAGGGGTGAAAATATCACACAAAACACAATATGAACATGCTCCTTTCATTGGTATAGAGGAGTCTCTCACTTTAAACACTCAACTTCTTTTTTTAGAATGTTACCCTCACCTTTCGAGCACAACCCAATAGCTAAGAGCAGCTGAAACTCTTGTCAAAGGCCCGGAGACCTATCAATTTTCACTACAACCAGCTGGATTTACAGAGCAGTTCACCGTTTGATTTTCTAATATTCATTACCTGCAGCCAAGGCTAGACTTTCCAAAGCAGCTCACAGGCTTCAGACTGCTCAAGCTAGGACCAGATTTCCAAAGAGCTCAATATCCAGCTTCTCCTAGTGTGATAAACATGGTCCAGGGCTGAATTCTTTGGATGATCCAGAACAGCATCACACTGAACCGCTCTAAGGGACGTGCCGCTTCCTGTACTACTAAATTGGCCACAGCAGGTTCTTTTACAGGACAAGGGACAAAAAGCCCCTGGACTTGTGTAGACATAGCTCCACTATTTGAAAATGTACCGTGTTTTTTCAAGCTTTGCTTAGCTTGGTCAGAAGACTGTCTTCTGATGTTGGCATAAAAGCAGAGAGGCCACCAGAGTTGCACTTTCTCATATAAAAGAGCATCAGTTTGCTGCGCCGTGCTTAGCTACGGGATAATGCCGCGTCTCATCGGAGAGCTGAACCCAAGGCAGAGCGGATTAATGAAGAGTGGATTGCTGCTACTCAACAGAATACTTTTCACAGCATGTGATGGTTCCCTTAATGCACTGTGCTGCTCATTGACAAGTTTATTTGCTGTAATACAAATGGTATTTGCAAAATTGGCTCATGATAGCTCCCGTCGCGCTGATATCCAGTACGACGAGACGGTTATATAAGAGCACATAAAGTTACGTAAAGGGTTTATACCCTTTGTGCTTACCCCAGGCAGATACTGGCTGGATCAGGAGAAATTACCTCCCTCCCTTGTACATAAAACTTGCTCTGTAATCATCAACGATGCATTTTCTTGAAATTTTCCTCCAAGACAAAAGATTGGCCTGTGCTGCACAGGAGATTGCACTGAATAGATCTGCACTTTGCCTCTACGCCTCTCCTCCCAGCGAGTGGGGAAATGAGAGCTGCAGAAGGAGGACAGAGCTGGGTTCTGTCCTGTGTCTGGAAACGACTTACTACGTGCTTTCACTTCTCCATCTGTAAAACGTCATATAGTGATGCAGCACTACAAAGGAAAACAAGGCTGAGAAGTACTGTTGAGTACCAAACATCACTGCAGCAGTGTCAGTGGCAGCTCCCCTTTCCTCTGCGTGGCACTACCAGCAGTGCCAGGTATCCAGCTCCCAGCTGTCTTTCCAGAGGACACTGCCACAAAGGTCTGAAACCGAAGAGAACGTCCAGCCCAGGCTCTCCAGTCTGAGGGTTTGATATGGGACCTTCTTTCCCTCTTAATCCTCTCCACTTCAAAAGGATTAAGAGATGTGACAGCAAAAACCTCTGCATCTTGTTCAGAGACACTGTTTGGGTGGTGGCAAGAATGGCAACTGGCCAAGCACACGGGTACCCCACCATTACAGAGAGAGACAAGCTCTTGGTTTATGCAGGGAGCGCTTGTCTCCCACTGACCACTGTCCTCCAGCCCGTCTCTAAAACCACTCTAAGCTAAAGGTTTCTCACCTTTTCCGTGTGATGTTTCTATTGTCCATGTGCAGTTCAAGTTATTTGGATAAAAGTCAGGGAAGCCTGGGGATAAGATGGTACCACTGGAACCATGAATGTAACCTCCACACAGAGCTAAAAAAAGGAAAAAAAAAAAAAAAAGAAAGAATTAAATAATTCAAACCCCATTGTCAGCTGGAAGAATATCAGTTCTCAATGTCAAAACCAAGCCCAATCCATCAGAATCAAACAAAACACACAGAGCAAACGTCACTGTGAACTTCACAACTGGTGCTTTGCTTTTGCAGCAGATCTGCGATGAAGCGTTGGCCACCTCCTGCAGATGTCACCTTCTGCGCTCCTTACCCTCACAGCTGGGCAGCGGCCGGCTCCACTGGAAGTTGGGCTCGCACTCCAGGGCTTCGCTGTCACTCAGGGTGTAGCCCGAATCGCAGCTGAACGTCACCAGAGCTCCCACGTAGAAGTCGTTCCCGTGGCGCTGGCCGTTCACGGGGATGCCCGGATCCAAGCAGTGGTCTGACTGGAGCTTCACAGCTGTAGGAAACAAACCCACCCATGTCAGAGCACCCAGCGGTGGCAGAGCTGGCTGCAAGGGGCACCCATTAGCCCGGGGGAACGTGCAACTCCTCCTACGAGCTCATCCCAAGTCTTACTGACCATCCCCAAAGTACGAGGATGAAACAGCAGAACTCGACTCTGCCTCCTAAAATCAATAATATGCTGTAGATGCTAAAATAGAAAAATCTCTGAACAACCCAGACGGCCAAAAAGCAGAAACTGCTCCTTCACTGGCAGTAGTTGCACGTTCTCCCATCACTGTAAGAGTGCTACTGCTGGCAAAGGGGATGAGCGAGCCCAAGGGGCCTCTGATTGAGTCCATTGTGCTGCTGGAGAGCGCGTAATTACACGGATAACTCGCACTTACTCTCGTATCGGATCTGAAAGCCTATGTCAGAGTGGCTTTTGTCAGTGGTGAAGAGGAGGTAGAGGTAGTTGCTGGTGCTGATGAGGAACTGGGGCACCTGAGTCCCATCATAGACACCTATCAACGGGGAAGAATAGGACCGGCCATCTCGCACTTCCAGGGTGTCATAATTCACCTCGGTCTTAAATCTGAAAGAGGCAAGAACACGTCTGTGGAAAACCAGCAGGGCTGATTTTCCTTTATCGCAGCCCTGAATGTGCTCTAATGACTAGAAGGCAGCACAGCCCACGGGGCGATACGTGGGTCCATCCTGACCTTGGGCTGGCTGAGCATCTTACTGGGAACACGTCGTTCCCCTCCTACACATTTTGGTTTCTTTCTGATCCTTCACCTGCTTCATCTGCTGACACCAAACACTCTGTGCAGCAACAAGCACCTTATGCTGCACGAACAACCACCCCTCGGACACACGGAGCCACGCTGGGGAAAGCACAGCCCTCCCCAAACAGTGAAATCCAGGGTAAGTCAAGGGGCCAGATCCCCACTGCTGCCTCCCCCCGGCACGCTGAGCACGTGGGAGCTCAGCCTCCAAAAACGTGTCCTACACGGGTCTAAAACAGCACTGCAAATCAACAGCGGCCAGGCAAAACAAGATGGGAAAAATCACCATTTTCCACCTTTTCTTCTTGAATGTCAGGTGCGTTTTAATGTCTTGTCAGGAGTTAATTCAAATAAAAAAAGAGAGAAAAGAGAGAGAACCTCAGTGCCAAACACCGCTGAGCAGTTCACTCCCTTTTGCTTGGGAGGTGGCCACAACTGCTGGAACCACCAAAAACAACCGCAAAGAGGAAACTTTTGAGAAGTCCGTGGCGAGCACCTGTCAAAGGTGATCTTGATGGGGTAGCCCGGCTGCGCCTCGATGACCCACGCGCAGCTCAGGGAGTCCTTGTAGAAGCCGGGCCAGCCCGGGGACAGGATGGTTCCGCTGGGTGACGTCAGGTGCCCCCCGCACGGCGCTGGGGACAGAGAAAACGACACGATTTGGGGGAAGAGCATCATGGAAGCTGTAGGACGTTCGGATGTACCCCTCCCTGCCAGGCAGTATTGTCCTGCCAGGCAACAGCTTTCATGTGTTATTGTTTCTCATGGGTTAAAAAGAATCAGAACCAGATGAAATAACAACCACTGGCTGGTAAGAAATTGCTTTTTCAGCTTAAACCGAAGACATACCAGCCTGCTCCTGTATCCGTAGGAGTCAGCAGCCTGACCTTGTGCAGCAGCTCTAAGGGGACAGGGTATAATAATATTAGATATAAAACCTGAGAAAACTGCAAGGTCAGTTTGCATTTCAGTAGCTGCAGGTGCCAGAAAATCTTTCATATCTGTGGTAACTGAGTCATGTCTTTTCTACTGCAAGGGACACCACAAGACTGTGGCATTTATTCCACAATGTGGTCCCGTGTGCCATCAGCAGAAGCTGAAGACACGTTATTATTGTTTCTAGAAAAAGGACACCAGATCTGATGGACCAGAGGTACAAAATCCTATAGCCCTAAATAACTGCAACATATTGTCCTCTAAAAAAACCAAACAGGATGGAAAAGTGTGCCTGTTCCTGTGAGTTTGTGTTCTCCCTGCTCAGCACTCTGCAGGATTCATCACCAGGTGTTTCTTCATGTCCCACTGAGTCAAGACACTGGTGCTTGACCACATTACTGTCAACTCCACTCTTTGGGAGCTCCCACAGGCTGCCCAAGCCCATTGTCCCATGATACCCACTGCCAGTTGAGTCCTCATGGACCAAGCAGACCCTGAAGCACCAACCCAGGAGCAACTGTGGTGTGAGCTTTGGGCAAGGGCTACAAGAGGTCACACTTGATATAACCTTATATACCTATCTAAGTCTGGGCCTAAAACCTTCACTGCTCATCTGAAGGACACTAGATGAAAGTCAATTGATCTCAACTGGATCCTAACTATTTTTGAACAAGAGGCTCCTTGCTGCTCCCAAGCTACGTCATTTCCTGTCAGGACTTCTATCCATCTTTAATTTCTTTTTTTAGGTCTCTTTCTTTCCCAACATTTTTTTTTTTTAGTTTCAGTCATCAGTAAATCAAAACCTTTTATTATTATTACAAAAGTACCTGTTGTAACAAGAACTGAGCTAACAGAAACAATCCCTGTCATTCATTTGACAAAAAATTAGAAAACAAACTGAGTTCAGTGCTCCATGATTATTTGACTGACACTTCCTCCTAAGCAAAATCATCTGTGCAGACACCACCTTCCAGAGCCATGTAAAATCATGGCCATAACTGAGCAGCTGAGGGTTAGAACCGAAGTCCAATAGTCCTTCAGATCTGAACAACAAACGCCTCTGCCTACAATGGCAAAAGGCCTCCCCCAAGGTCAGCACCATAAACCTTCACTATGGGTTATCTGACGAGGACCCTGCCAGACAGAGCTATTATCCTTTCTCCTGAAAGGCTGCAAACACCAAAGGGATCATTCTCTCTCCAGGTGCATGTACAGACTAGCAGGAAAGGGGATAAAACATACCTTCACATCTGAGCACGGCGTTGTTCCAGACCACGTTTCCTTCCTTCAAGATGCAGGTGATGGTTTCCGAGCCGTGGGTCCTAATGAAGCCCTCGTCGCACAGGAAGGACACCGAGCTGCCGAGCTGGAGGCTGTCGCCAAACCGCTTTCCGTTGACAGGCACGCCGGGGTCAGGGCACTCGTTATGCCTGAACGCTAAGAGGGAAAGACAAGAGAACAGTCAGTGCCTTGTTTCCCTCACCTCTGTCCAATTAAAAAGTGTGCTGGGCTACAAACTCAGAAATTAAACAATAATTTCACATCTTTCCTACGGTGACGACAGCAGTGGATCTTGCCCCTGCACAGCAAACCTTCCTCGCAGAGGAGGCCAAATAGCACAGACTTGAACTTGGCCCAGCAAAGCTACTGTGTTCCACATGGACAAGTCAGTCTGTGGCAGAAATCATGTCACCACCTCTTCTCTAAACTGCTAAGTCACCCAAGTATTTCTTTGCACTGTTCAACTTTTCGTCCAGTTGAAGTCACTTAGATTTTTCCGTTCCCTGTCTCTACTGCAAGCCTTCATTTGCAAACCCAGAGAGGAAGGATGAGACTAAAACCATTTGCATCCAAGAGGTGCTAAGACACAGGGGCCAGAAAAGAGCCTGCAGACCTCAATTATCATCTCAGAAATCTCTCACATGTACAAATACCCAAAATAGAGAAAGATTATTTGAAAGTCTAAAAATACCACCATGCATGCATCCGCATAGAAGGGAGAGAAGTTAGTCATTAATAAGAAAAAGTGAAAGTTTTAATGCCCTGTGGTTAAAAGCAAGGGGTGTCTCAGCATGTTCTGTGATTGACTGCCATGTAGTCCCCAACCTTGCTCGTCATCGTCACTAGGCTAAAACGAAGGACAGGCAGCAATTACCTTTCTAGGTGTTGCAAAGTTGCCTACAGAACTGCACGGACACACAGCTCTGTTTAAAGCCCTGCCCTTTTCCAGCAGCTAAAAACTAGGCCAGCCAACCAATTAGAAAGCCAGTCTATAGCCTTAGCTCCCTATGAAGTGCATAATTATGTACTATACCTTCATACGCTGGGAGGTGGTCTTCAGAGATGAGCAGCGTATGAAAGATTAAAGCCTCCAGGTTAATTACACACACATGCTCTTAGTATCTTTCGTGCACTTGACCAAATTCAGATGGAGTTCTGGATTTCCTACAGAGCATCGCTGCTTTTATAATATCTTGTTCCATACACCACTGAAGGGGAAAACACAGGCTGAACCTGTCCCTTGTGCTCCTGTACCCATCCCTTGCAGCACTACGTTGTCTCCTGTCTCATACCTACGCTGAAGGGAAGGATGGCAAGGTCTCTGAGAAAGGCTCAGGAGCTCCCTTTCGGCAGCTCAAGTAGTCAGAACAGATTAACCCACGTGTACTTAAGAGTAATTTACAACAATGAAAAATTTGCTTAAAAAACATCTTCATAGAGGGGACAGCCACAGCTCCCAACACGGGTATGCGATGCGCTGGAGATATGCACTGGAGGGCACCGCCAGTGCTTCTGGACGAGGTGTCTCCCTACTTACACGGTCTAGGACTCGATCCTGGCTGTGTGGTACTACTTCATCTGATGAGCCTTCAGCCTGCTGTAGTGTGGCAAATGATTTCTTAAGACCTCTGATTTTTATTTTTTAAATAGAGGATTTGCAATCATAGCTAGAAAGGCTATTAATTTAGCTGTGCCACTAAAGGCTATTATAACAAAGTCATTTATCAGTTCTGCTGGATAGGTTTAATAATGCTCTTTAGAAAATTATAGGACAATACGAGGATAAAATTACCGTAGCATTCATTTGAGATTTGAAGACTGGACTTACATGAAGCCAAATACATCTGTACAAGTTTCAATGCTTTATATCGTAAGACATTGCTACAAGTTTTCCTTTATCTTCAGAGTCCTGCATGCTTTCAGGTGTCAGCATGTGATGACAGCACCGACTGATGAACACAACCATCTGAGTTCCACTGGCTCTTCCTGATCTGCATCGAGCCGTCCACAAAGCAGCGTCTATCGTCTCACCCCAGTGAGCAGAAGGGAGGCACAGAGGGGGAGAGCAGAGAGCCCACGTAACGCAGCAAGCTGAAGGGAGAAGAGAAGCCCTGGCTCCTCCGTGGACAGATAATCCAGGGCCAAACTGCTTCTTTCACCACTGGACAACATTTAAACTTCACCACCAGAAAGAACTTGTGCCACCAGCTCTAAGCTTGAAACCAATCCTCGATCACCCGACTGCCAATCTGAAGTAATCTTCAGGTTTCAGACTTACTCTGCATTTGCAATAGTTTTAGTGAGATCAAACTCTTGCCTGTTAATCCCCAACAAGAATTCAGAGCTTGAAATGAAAACCAGAAGCAAGAACGGAGCACTTACTGGTGAAGGTTATGTTGAAGCCTCTCTTCTCCATGGAGTGGTCGGTCTGGAACTCCAGCCTGGCTACGTGACCGCTGCTGGTCAGAGAGGAGGGGATCTGGTTTCCTGAGAAGGTCCCCAGCACCGGAGACTCGGCAGTCCCACCATCCTTCACGGCTAGGAAATCAAACTGAGGCTCCACATCAAAATCATTGAAAGCCAAGTGAATTCGGCTCTCAGGTTTAGCTATGATTAACCAAACACAGTGCAAGCTGCTTCCGTATTCTTCAGGGTAATTTGGTGACAGCACAATCCCAGATGGGGTGGTGAAGTTGAAAAAGCAGGAAACTGCAATAAGAAATCACCATCAATCACGCAGCACGGTGCTCCTACACGCTGCTCTGCCATGCTTCCCCCTCCCCTTTATCCTTTGAGCTGGGTGATTCCTGCAAATTCCCAACTGCTTCGCCTCTCAGAGACAATTAAAGAAAAGAAGGGCTCAGTGCTCCATTCACTGCTGGATGTCAGTGATTTATTTGCATGGGGGAGAAGTGGCTTCAAAGCAGTCTCCACGCCTGGTTTGGGTGGATTTGTAATTTTCCAGCCTGGCACAGTGGTGCCCCTTTGCTCCACAACGTGCTTCCTCACGTCTGTGTCGGCTTTGTGCCACGCACAGCGGAGCACGGGCTGCTTCTACTGCACGAAGAACATGTCACCAGCCAGGTGGGGACTGGGTATTTTGCAGGTGAATTCTCCTGCATATTCATTCATAGATTTCTAGGTTGGAAAGGACCTTAGAGATCATCGAGTCCAACCATCCCTAATCCCCGTTAAACCATATCCCTAAGTAGTTCATCCACCCTATTCTTAAACGCATCCAGGGATGGGGACTCAACCACCTCCCCTGGGCAAATATCCCTGAGAGGAAACCTACACAAGAACAAATGCGTGACTGCAGTGAGTGCAAAACAAAAACAGCATCACTGCTATTAAGGATAACTTGCTTAATGTCTTCTGTGGTGGCCAACAACTCGGCACAACCTGCAAATCCTGATGTAAGGAATCCACGCAGCCCTGAGCCCACGCAGACCCAGGCTCCTCTATCTGAAGCTTTATAGAGCTTCAGAGCGCAGCGCAGATTTTTCAAGAGTTGCTCAAAAATCTGCACTTTTAGTTTACTTTTGTTTGCCAAAAGCCATTTTCACCCATGCTCAACAGCTGTAACCATACCCAGGCAGTCCCACTGCATTTAGACGAACTCCTCACATTGAAACCGTTCTCATCCTGTATTAAATATTTGTATGATACAGCAATAAATCACCAACTCCTTTGAGAAAGAGCTGTGAGTCAATTGGCCTTTGTCTATCTCCTTGGGCAGCTGTTTATCTCAGCACTGAAAAATGAAGGCTGCTGTTTGGTTTCAGTAGTGACTTCACTGCACAAGGCAAGGAACAGCTCAAGAACCTTCCCAAGTTTCCACCACGTGCCAGGGGCTCGGGACAACCCAAAGCAAGTGCTGGCCAACTGTGACCTGCAGCCCAAGTGGAGGGGCTGCTCCCCTTCCCATGACAAATAAATCACTGACTTCTGCTGGGCTAGCGTGTGACCAAAAAGAGGCATCAAATTAGACTGCCGTTCCCAAGAAAATAATTAAAATCAGTCTTAAAATGAAGTTGAGGGGAAGAGTGCATATGAAAAAAAATCTTCAGCTCTCAAGGGTTTTCAATATATACTGTATTTCAGCTGACAAGGTCCATTAATTTGAAAAAGCAAGGCTGCCTTTTAAGTGGTACCTACCCAATGTGCTTTATATTTTATGTATGTATGCTTTACTCATCTTTTTCCCCACCATCACCCTTGGTAAAAATCCATTACTTCGAACATACATCTCACTAATTCCCAGCAAAAGGACATCACATAGAGGATGAGACTGGTCTTAGGTTGGCATTTACACAATTATTTGGTTCAATGCTCACCCTCCCTCTGTTATTTTCCCTCTGTCTTCCTTCAACGCTTAATGGTTTCGGATCAAATAAGATGGACGTTACCCTGACGTTATCAAGGCTAAGAGCTACACAATCTATTTCCTGCTCTCAGCAACAAAGAGAACAGATTAAAGAGAAAACAAACTGCAAAATATCCTCAGGATTATGGTGCTCTACTAGCTGCTGAAATATCAAGGGATGCTGTCAAAGAATTCTACAGCATAAGCTTGGTATAATCTGCCTAGGAATAGTATTGAAAATAAAGGCATTCACACTCAGAGAAACATCTCAGCAACAGGAGCCCCTCACAGCAGCTGGGTATCTCCTATAAATTTTTAAATCCAAAGTGGCAAATTCATACAGGTCCTACGGTATCACACAGCCAGCAACAGAGGTACAGTTGCTAACGCAGCTATTACGGCTCAGCACTGGTGGCTCGTTTCAGGAAATAACAACAACAAAGAACTTGCTGACAGAAGAAAGAAAAGCAGAGTGAGGGAAGAATATAAAATTAACCTTTGCTAGATAAAACAAAATGACAGATTAAAAAGCACCAGATAAGAAAACCTAAAGTCTCCGCTGCAGGGAAATAAATGACAATTTCCATTTTCCGTAAAATAACAAGCGGAGGAGACGGCCAAGTCACAGGCTGCAGGAGAAAGGCCACTGTCCCATGCACCCATGTCCCAAGGCCATGGCAGGGCACCAACATCCGAGCTCTTGGCACAGGGGCAGCCTGGCTTCGCCTCCCAAAAGGTCACGTCCAGCCCAGGAAGCAATAACTGATCCAGAAGGTTCATTAATCATGATGTCTGTGATGTGAAGGTTTTCTTTATCTTTTTAAGCAGGAGAGGTTTTTCTTCAGCTTGTAAGGGGGTGTTTGGTCAGGGGCTGCACGGGACAGAGCTGACACCAGGATCCACATCAGCCTCTCTGCTTTCTCGGAAGCGCTTTGCCAGACACTCGGATAAAGGCAGCAGCTGTTTAACAATACACAGTGGGACATGCTATCGGAACGAAGACGATGGTACCCAAGAAAGGTGGAAGACAGCTGAGCGCAACCTGTCTCATGGTGGTTTGTGCACCCAAGACAGGAACAAAGTGCCTCCAAGGAGTGAGCAGGGAGAGGAGTCAGCCTGCAGCCTGTCCGGCACGATCCCGGAGCCAGGAACAGTCGTGACTCTGAGGTCTTGAGCTGAGAGGTTGGAATTACTATTTATTATGGACGTTCTAAAATGTTATGAGATGACATTTCATTACATGAATAGCATAGGTTCAAATTTATAAGCCTATGCTGATCTTTGCCAATAATTATTATACTGATCAAGTACTACAAATAAGAAAAATCCCTTTATTAAATACAGCAGAATAAATCACAGCAAAACTCAGTAGAAACAGAGTACCTAAACAAAGCCAGTGAGATCCATGTCATTAACAAGTGAGTACAAGATATTTATTCAAGTCTTCACAAACATTACCAAGATTCTGCATTTATTTAGAGCAGTAAACCAGTGAAGAAAGAGCCTACTGCTGCACAGCTACTTGGTTCTGTGCTTTCAGCCAGAAGCTATTTCTGCATTTGTCTGGTCAGCCGAAGCACAACGTGCTTCTCTCTTCTTCTGCCTTCAAAAGGTGCTGTCTCCTCCCAGACGGTCTCACTTCTGCGGGGCATGGCTGGTGGCCCACACACTCCATCTCCGCTCATCCGCACATGAGAGCCCAGGGCTGATCCCGGGGAGGGGGCACACCTGCAGTGCCCAGGAACAGGGAAGGCACCAGGTTCAGGAGCTGAAAAGCCAAGCAGAAAATCGCTGTAATAATTTCAGTCTCCATGGAAACAATTAAAAAAAAAAAATCCTGACTTCTCTCTCAGCTTTTAGGTATCATTCCCACAGACTCTGACCACTTGGGAAAGAGCTTGAAGACAGTAACGGATTTTCTGCCTTACCTTTCCTTTTTAAGAAGATCCCTCCTCTAGGCATAGCTCGATGATGGACTGGAAAAATAGGACCTCAGCAGGAGCCTGGTTAATAACCGGCATGCCTCGCTCGGGGAAGCGCTCGTCCCGAATAGCTAACAGTGCTGGAAGCTCAGGGCACTGCTCAAGCTGCGAAGCAAAGTGCTTTACGTTTTGTATTTTCCACTTTCTGTATCTGCTGTTTCAACAACCACATCTGCATCACAATGCGCTTTCCTCCTGAAAACCCTGAGGCACCAACAGGGCAAGGAGGAGGTGAGGGAACGGAGTCTAGAGCAAATATTAGAACTTTTTTTGTATTTCAGAGCTACCAACTCTCCAGCTCACTCTGATGGAGAAGCTGTCACTGCCAGCGTGCGGCTAACCGGGGGCGGGAGAGCGGGTGTGTTAAGAATAATGAAAAATAGACCTGGTTTGGGTACCAGATCCTGAGGAAAACATCATCAGTGAACTTAAAATAGACCATACAGGAGCCTCTGTGCATGTGGAAGAGGGCTACACCACCAAGGCAGGTTTCATTTCTACCCACTCCAAACAGGAGCAGTGAGTCGGTTACCAGGAATAACATAAGTTTCTTAAACTTACTGGAAGATGCTGTGATCCCCACTGGGACAGCGTTGGGCTGCCTGTCTGCCAGGGTTTCTGCAGCCATCTGTCATTCAGGAGGTGCTCCAAGGCTTCTGCACGAAGACAGGATCCTTTCCTGTGCATCCCTGTCTATCTTGAGGGAACTCTCCCCCTCCCTGGGGAATCAGTGGCGGTGTCCGCAAGACGATGGAAGTTTAATCGTCGCTTTTTTGGCAAAAAACCCAAAGCATCCTAGTGATCTTGTGATGCACCTTTCTCGTTTGGCTCCTTCATGACTTAGCAGTGTCCTTCCTCCGCTGCAGTGCCGGGAGCCGTCTGCCCACTGCCACACCGCGCTCGTCTCCGGCAGCCTGGGAGCTGCTCATTCAGCAGCAGGGCTGGACTCCACTCTGCACGCAGTCCCGCGGTCCGGGCACACCAAGGATGACTGCAGTAACACCAGGAAGGGCAGGGCACCTTGCAGCACAGAGCTGCAGCTGGGCGATGGAAGGTGCACCCCAGGGGTAAGTGCAGCAGAGGGTGTGTGGGCAGGTTCACCCATGTGGAAAAATCCGGTCACTGGGAGCAACTGAAAGAGCCTTGAAAGATAAACTTGCACGCATCGACTCCACCTGCAAACTGGAAACGTCCCATTGCAGCTTTCTCAAACGCCAACTCCACATGTGAATCATGAAGTAACCTAAGGCAGGTGTAAGTGAACTTCTCTACAGAGCAGACTGAGGACAGCAACACAGCACGCACCACACTCCTGTTTTCCAGATGTAGAGGCAGGGGATGGGGACAGAGACAACCTCCTCACCTGGTAAAACCAGTAAGTGTCATTTCAGATTTAGGCTCCTGTAAAGAGAAGCAACCCATCACGCTGAGCAATTGCTGACAGGAATACGGACAGATGCCTTGGCACAGGACAGCTCGTTTATAGCAGCATGAAACCCTATCAGGGTAACAGCTCAACCGATTCAATCAGCAGAATAACAAGCATGGAAACAACCTAATGAACTCCATCCTCCTGATGAGCACCGAGAGAGCAGCTGGGAGCACCTCTGGTGAGCTGCATCACAGCGACGTGGCCTGACACCACTGTGAAGTTCTCTCCTCCAGCCCTCCCTGCGTGCAGGCTCTCTCTGCAGGAGCATCCCTGCTGAGGATGGCATCACGGCTGCTGGGTCGCCACCACAACCGTCTCACACCCTCCAGCTTTATCACTGCAGCCTTCTTGCTGAACCAGGCAAGTACCCCAAGCCCCTAACAACCAGAGAGAAACCAAGAGAACATGTGGAGCAGCAGCTCACAGCAGGAGGCTGTTTCTTCTGGCTCTACAATTGCTAGACAGAACTAAGTAACAGAAGAAAACAGGCTCTTGTTTGACCCAGGTGGACCTCAGCTTTCCTTAGATACAGACATCAAGGGAAACTTAGCAACTCAATCGACCAGTGGCAAGCTGGAAAATGAGCAGCTTGAGACAACTTTCGAGGAAGAGCGGAAGGGACTGGTTTAGCAGCCCCCTGATAAAGTCACAGAAAGGGAAATGGAAAGTTTCCATATAGGTCACACCAAAAAAAAAATGCCTGGGAGTTCATGGGGGACAATAATAACTCAATTCCCTGTTATTAAGAAGGTTCTTGAGTGCATTCCTCCCCAGCACAGCACTTAAACATGCATGTCTACTTAAGCAAACATTTAAATCTCAGTGCTTTGATAAACTAGGGCTGCAATGCAGAACAAGGGCTTTGAGGGAAAGTGCTCTGCTTAAAATTAAGAAGGGAACGGTCTTACATGGCTGCAACCGTGAAACAAGGCTGTTAACAAAAGCTACAAATCCCACATGTATATAGAGATCATGGTAATCCTGCCTTCATTTAATTTGCTTCCCTACTGCCAGAGAAAGACGGGATCTCAACGGCTCAGGGGAAGAGGCTTCAGACAAGGAGCATTTCACCACTGATTTGCTGCTCCTCACCCAAGCCAGATCAAGGGCAAGCAGAAGGTGTTAATGGGTCCTGAAGGACACGCATCTGTCACACAAGTACAGAAACCCTCTAAGCCCTGGAAGTGGCCTCAGCAGGGAACGAGCCCTTTTCTTGGCAGACTTTCAGCTGCACAAAGCCAGGACGCAGCCGGCTGCTTTGCCGAGGTCAGAGTTGATGTGCTTTGGTAGTTTAAGGTTAGCTACCAGTTCCCTTTCCCAACTGGTCTGGCAGAGATCATTAGAGTGTCAGGAAAATCGTATCAGTGTGCTTCATAAAAGCATCACTCAAAAAAACCCCACCAAACCTCCCCCACAGCAAACCAGCTTGGAAACAAAAATTAACAGAATCTCTATGCTTCTTCCAAAGTTCCCTACAAGCAAATGCATCCGCAAGCAGACAAACAAGTCCAATGTTAGCTAGAAAAAGAAAACCTGTTTACAGCTGGAGGGAGAAACATTGAGTTCAACTGTTCCATCAGCAGTGCAAAAAGAAAAAGGGATTAAAAGAAATAATATGAGGAACACACAATGGATCAGGTTTCATAGGAAGAATGAGAATGAGAGCCTATGCTACAGCACAGAAGTCAAAAAACTCAATTAAATTGAAAAAAATCCCTTAATTCCTTCAAAAAAGATCATCTAGAATTTCTGATTAAAGAATTATTGGACATCAAAAGATCATTCTGACCAGCTTATCTGTCCGCCTCCTTAATACTGACGATGAAACAATTCCTGCTTCCTATAGATCTCCAGAAAGGAGTATCCAATCTCAATTTATAAATGTTTAGGTATGGAGAACCCATCACTGCCTTCAAGAGACTGTTTCAAGGGTTAACTACCCTCTCTGTTAAAAAGCTATTATTTTTTAAAAGGCAAACTATGCTTTTGTCACTGCGAACTTGAGACATACTTTTCTCCAAATTACTCTTCACAGGGAAGGCTCCAAATGTTGCTGTGAATAGTGGGCAGGAAAAGCAGGAGAGAGAAGAAAGAAAAAAAGAAAGAAAGAAAATAACGACCAACTGACAATTTAATTGAGAGCTAAATGAAAAACTTGTTAAGTGACATGAAATTACACGGTTCTGTTCAGCAGTACATTGCTGGGAAAGCATCTCTTGCACTTTGCATTTCCAGCTGCTAATCCTGAACGTTTGCAGCAGACAGTGCACACAACAGGTTGGCCACTCAGCTCGGAACCAAAATCTGCACTCTTTGCAAAGAGGAGCCAAGATTATTCAGCAGGTATAATAGACCCATATGGGATTAACAAAAAAAAAGCAGTAATTAGCAGTAAGGAAAAGAGGGATTTTATACTGGTATTAAGGAAAATCAGATGTTTAAAAGACTGGAAAAATGCACAAAGTCATAAAGCTTCCAAAGAGGACGATCACATTAGTGCCATCCACCTGCGTGGAAGGACGGGGGATCCTGGGCTGTGCTGACCTCCTGATGGAGCCAACTCAAAGACAACTCTCACCAACGTGAGGGATTTCGTTGGTGCTCAGTTTGGTCTGAGAGGGTCAGTGCACCGTTCACAACTGGGCAGCCCAGATCTCCAGTGCCAGTGGGCAACAGTACCACTGCTTCCCAGTGTTCCCACAGGTCACAGCGAGCGTGAGCAAATCCGTGCAGAGAAATGGGCTCTGGTTGAAGTTTTCAAGTGAACACGAAGGGAAGAAAGCATAACACCTGCTCTGAAGCCAGAGAAGATAAGACAATTTAACACAATTTCAATTGGAAGCGCTTTGGAAAACACCTTCTGCTCTGTTTAGAGGAATATTATGCACGACTACAGCTCCAAGTGGGTCTACAGTACAAAGAGTTCACAATAACACAACAAAAAGTCCCTGGAAACTCATCAAGATCCTAAAGCAAGACCAGAGCAACACCAAGACCCCCGCAACGACCCTACCAGATCAATGGATGTAACGGGGCTGGAGGAGCCCAGAAGTACTCTGAAACAGCACAAGGCAAATGACGGCCCCTCATGTAAACATACACATGTATACATCATACACACACACACGTGTGCACGTGTTCGTCCTCAGTCTTTGTGGAGCTGCAGCCAAGCGACGCCAAACCAACCCACCCCCCAAGTTCAGTGCAGAAACCTCCACCCCAGGTTCGCTCGATGCACATGTTTTAATTTACCTTTGGAACACGTGGCAACGGGTCCAGAAAACTTGCCGTTTGCGAAGTCTGAGATCAATGAACTCAACTTGTATCAGAAAATAAACTGGTTTCAGAAACGACCCTCCCAGAGCAACTGGCAGAGGACGGTTAAAACAAGGCAAAAACTCTGCCTTTGCTCGGGGAGGTGGTTACAGACGATGTACGCCGCCACGACGGTTTATGCCACACTACCACGTAAAACGACGGCACTGCTTGGCACGAGTCAACCATTCAGCTGAGGGGGCAGGGCTGGAAGCTCAGGGGTTGTAGGTGACGGGCTCGGAGGGGCCGGGCTGTGGGGAGGAGGAAGAGGGGAGAGAAGGGGAGCTGCTGGAAAGGAATAGTAAAGAACCTTGTTAAGACCTCCTGAACTGCTGCAGAAACCCTCTGAGAGCGCTATGCCCCCGCAGAGGGGACATCAGCTATTCCATTCCTTAGCAAGGAAACAAACATTGTGAAATAAATGTTGGTCACAGACCATGTGTTGCAGCAGGGCCTTCCATGGCAAGAGTTCACACGGAATTCAGATCATGAGTTTCTGCCCCCTATACATACGTATGTTTAAACATAATTCCAACCATGTACCTAACGTGATGGCACTGCTGGAACGCCCTGCGCCCCGGCTACGTCTATCCAGGCTTTCATCATCATTCTCACTGCAGTATCCAAACAACCCACCGGCTTCCCATTACAGCTGTAATTATGGGCTGGTTCCCTATTCATAAGCTTAATCATCTCCTCAGCCACAGGTAACTGTAGACTTCAGTTTGAATATTATACCCCTTATGAGTTCCTACCATCAGAGCACAAGCTTCACCTAAGTAGCGCAATGGTTCTCCTCAGGTAACTCTTATCTGTGTGACATCTCCTAAGCCCATTTGCTGTCCCTCCATTTGCTGCCCCTCCAGAAACCCCAACATAGCTCTGTACGAAAGCAATGGCTCAGGTTATCCTGGGTTATGGAACTGCCACAGCCTTTGATAGATTCCACAGGTCTGTAACTTTGAAAATGCAAGTGTCAGAGCGAACGACGGTAACTACAAAGCTGATTCAAGCACTCTGAGGTGCTGCAGAACAGGGAAAAAGAGAGGTCTTCAGTATCCAGTCACCACTGAGACCAGACACGTAGCACAGCAGCAGACACCAAGCTCAGAGAACAGACAGATGGAGGATTGTGCTACCCCATCCAGCTACAGCACTGCAGGTTCCCGGGCTCCAGGTCAGTTGTTCCAAGTATCTCAGATCAGCAGAGAGAATCTGAACACGCACAGCGATGCCAGGGATACCCTGCTTAGAAGGGGTTTGCAGAAGACACGCGCTAAGAAAGTCTTGCAAAGTTTCTGAAGTGCCCTCTGTGCTCACCCTGGCGGGTTAAGGGATGCGATGACACAAAGAGGATGAAGATGGAAGGTCTGTTATCACGAAGGCACAGCCAGCCACGAGTTAAGAACCCGCTGCAATAAGCAGACGCATTACTTAAATGGTTTGTGTTGCTTTGTCATCGGAGCGCCAGGAAATGAGTTCTCCACAATAAATTCTGTCTGCTCATAAATCACCTGCTCAGGACAGCAGGACGCACCGCCGCGCGCGGCTTCATCTCCGTCTGCGTTTGTCACACGTTTGCGGCCGGAATCAGCAGCACTGACTTGTTTGCAGATTCCAGCCAGCAGCACAGACATCAGGGTACCTTATTTTGCCACCTCACACCGAACACATTTAACGCTCTCCCAACATTTCCAGAGTCGTTACTAATCCCACCACGGATTTCATGCCGGGTTACACATTTTGTCATGCAGCCTCTCTGATTCACACACACTAATATGATGCTGTCTAGAATAAAAGCAAGGGAGTAAAGGTGTAGAGAGGGGTAGGAAATACTTTTTCCACTACCTATGTGTTGTCTTGTTGATTCATAAATACCCAAAACCAGAGGGCCACAGAGAACAGACTACAACAGACTTATTTTAACTAAAAGATTCACACCTGTGGTATGCTTGGCACAGACTGCTGACTGGGGTTTGATTTGATGCCCCTGTTCAGCATCTATCTACAAAAAAATATTTCTACTTTACTGGAAAGTCTCCCTTCTATACTACTATGACCCAACCCTCTCATACTGGGCACAAGCTACAGGTTTAGTCTCACTGCAAACTGCCAGCAAGAACCTCAACCAGACCATCAGCTGTTCAAATTCATTTCAACTTCTAGGAAAGGAAAAAAAAAAAACCAAACCACCAACTTCTAACCCTAAGCACAGAAACGGTCTTAACACTTCCCACTTCAAAGGTAACCAGAGAAATTCCATTTTCCCCATCAGAATCCTTAGCTGATTTGCTTACACAGAACACCAAGCAGGGAGGGAGTCACAGCATCTGGAAAAGGCAAAACAAAGTCATTGCTTCCTTTCCCCAACAGACCTTCTCAAACACTCTGAGCTTAAATCAGTGTTTGGAAAGCAAGGCAGTTACTTGTAACTGGTTTCCCATGTTCTGCCATAAACTGCCAGTGCAGGGACGCTAAAGCTCCCACTTCTCCCACAGCTCCTGAAGAACCCACGTTCAGCTCCAAAGGGCTTGCTCCCCCCGAGCTGTGCAATCCCTTCGGTACGGATCGAGTCCTGCCACACCACAAATGAGCATTTTGTACTGGAGAATCTAACACCAGCATATCTATTTATCTGCATAGTGAATACATGCTTTTAAAAATTAACATTTCTTTTCTCTCTATCCATTTCCCCCATATTTTTATCATTTGTCTGTTGCTCCACTGAATTTTCCCTATTTTTTTGTTAGGTTCAGTCTCGCTCCCTTACACCACAGTAACTATTGAAAGGCACAGACTTTAACGTGTCCTACTAAGCAGAGATGAGACAAAAAGAAGAGTTTGCTTGCCACCAATTGGGGAATATACAGATACTTTTGTGAGTTTTGGTAATGTCCAAATACAACATTATTTCTGAGCGAAGGTTCAGTCGACATAATAAAGCAGATTGCCCAATGCACCTTCAAAGGACAGGGAGACCATTAAAACCCAATGGGGACTGTGCATGTAGCTCCCATTTACATGGGAAAATTTTATCCTTAGTCATTACTGAGAGCATAATATCCTACTTCTGCTGAGAACTCATGCAACAAATTAAAAATTGAAGTCCAGCAGCAGGGAGCCTGAATATTGTCAGATAATGAAGGAAAATTAAATGGCCAAAAATAGAGTCAAGCTTTAAATTATTAATATTTTTGTGTCCATGCCTCTTGCCTTCAACACCAAAGCCCTACTTTCTCCCCAGAAGGGATGTGAACCAGAGCACCAGGAGGGCAGAGGGGCAGAGCTGGCAGGGCACACAGGGTCAGCACAGCCCCCCATCTTCATCTGGACGCTGCTCCCACTGCTCACCCCATCTCTGCTGCGGGAAGAGCCAAACCAAACTCTCCCCATGGCTTCAGGTGAGTGAAGCTGCAGTTTGGTGCCATCTCTGCCACCACAAGAACGTGCCCTATCCCGGGCACCACGCACAGGGCACGAACATACCGCTGCTGTGCCCACCTCAGCACACAGATACTTTAGAGCCGTCTCTTCCTCACTGACTTACAAACACAAACGGGTTTCTGAGCAGACCACTGGCTACTCTTTTGGCAGGTAATTGTTTTCTGTCCCTTCAACTCAAAGGCAGGCTGGCACTCGAACTTCAAACTGTCCCCGTGACGGAACGTGGATCCTTCCCTCCTGCCGTAGGCTGGGATCCCGGGATCGCCGCAGCTCCCTTGGTCAATCTCTGAAAGAGAGAAAACAAAAACCACATGGGAGGAGCGCTCTGACGCCGAGCTGGTGCCACACTGCCATACCCGTGTGCCACGTGCTGCCGGTCAGCACTCGACCCCCATGGCATCCCGAGGGACCGCTGGTCCCCTCCGCTCCGTCCCTGCGGGAAGGGGGTCAGCAGCGGCACAGGGCACAGCCGGATCTGTCCAACACATGAGTTTTCCCACTGTCACTGAAAAGCCCTAATAACCTTGAATTGCTCCCTTGTCCTTAAACTGATCACACAAATGCAAAACGCAGCGATACCCACGGGGATCCTCATCCGTGTCTGCTTCCAGGGCTTCTTTTGCAGCAGGCAGACCATGTGCCACTACAGGGATTTTGGGCAAAGGGGACTTGGCCAGGGGATGTGTGCTGGATGGCCATGGCTGTTGTCCCCCCTTCCCACCCCTGTTTCCAGTTCTCCAGGCACCCCGAAGCAGACAGCTGACACCTTATTGCACAGAAACACACAGTTAATCTCTTGCTGCACATGTGTTTTGACTTCAGGAAAATCACGGACACAATTTTCTGTTATCTCTGCTCTGTACAATTTCATTTCTAAAGGGCCCCCCAGCTCTGCATCACTATTAGCTACAAAACTTCATCCCCTTACAGCCTCCTCAGCGCTCCCACATTATTCATCCGCTTCACATTCGTCTTCCACGTTCTCTAGTTTTTATCCCCATCATCTGTGATCAGCCTCGCTGTCTTCTCTCCCCGTTTTCAATTTCTTACACCAAATTGGAAACTTCTTTTATGACATTTTCTTTGCAGAGGAAAAATCGCATAATCCGAGATCTGCGTTACTCCATCTAATATTCCAATTTGGTTTGAATAACAACAAGCACCTCATTATTATGCTGACTTCAGGCAACTAAGATACAGGTGGATTTTGAATAGAAGTCACAACAAGGCACCAAGCTCCTGCTACGCCTCTCTGCATCTTGAACTAAAAAGTCACTGCCAGGTAACGAAGCATGCCCAAAATAATTTAACATAAATTAATATTAAAGTTTTCACGAAATAGGTTTCTTTTTTAGCCTGCCAGTGAAAACAGTTTGCCAGGATTTACGTAGCTTTCTGCAGGCTTTGAAAATCCAAATGTTTAAGATTTGTACTTGCATATAAGGGACAAAAGATAAAACAGTTTGGATATTAAAGTAGCACTGAACTGTACATTACTCTCCAAAAAAAAAACCCAGGAGACAAATAGTGCAAATCATGGAAAGAAAACTCAGCTTTAAAACTCAAGAAATAAGAACAAGCTCAAAGGGCAACGTGCATATTTTAAACACATATCGTTGTGTCCCGACAGACACGGGACACTGGTAACACTTTCTGCTACAAGTCAACAGCCTCTGAAAATTAATTTTTGTTATTCCTTTCCTTCCTGCACCGTGAAGTCCTGAAACAGAGTCTCAGCAGCCAGCACTGAGGGCAGGGTGTGCTCCAGGGCGCCCTTCGGCATCTCCAGCTCCTGCCATCACCATGGTGACACGGGGTGCCCCGGGGATGGACACGCTGGACGTCCCAGCACCCTCCAGTTGCCGATACTGGGTCAGGATGAGATGGATGCTACCACGTCACTCCAGCCATCTCTTAAAACCACGCACAGGGCGATAGGGGCTAGGTGAGCCGGGCAGTCACCTCCCAGCCCACTCTGTACCCGGCCTCGACGGGGCCGTGGGGAGCAGAAGCACCAGCACTTCTTCATCACCGACCTGAAGCGCTGCAGAAGCTAAAGGGAGCTACAAGTGTTCAGCATATTCACTGCTTTTGTAAAACGAGGACATGCTCAGGCTACCAGACACTCAGAAAAAAATGCAGCCAAGCAAAGAAAAATAACCCCCCTTTGAGCCTCTGCTGAGAAAGAATAAAGGTAACACGGATGCTCTCGAGGCACTGATTGAATGGTCTCCTCCCTCCCAGGACCCCCCTCACTCGTGAGCTTGTGTAGTCCTTTCAGGTCACACTGCATGAACCCAGCAAGAACAGCTCTACAGAGTGAAATCACAGGTTTGAAAATGGGAGAGAAACGAAGAATTAGAGCTCACGTTTTCCACCGTGCACGTGATCTCCTTGTTAGCAGCAGGCAAACAAAGCAGGCACGTTTTATTACATTAGAGAGGCCAGAAAATGGAATTTCTGTCCTGAGAAAATCCCCTGGTTCCTAGATTTCTTCTCATACATCATGAAATTCATGAAATATTTAGCAGAGCAGAAATTCCAGAAATGAGTGATTCAGAAATATCAAAACACGTTACTTCAATGAGATTGAAACATTTCTCCTGATGAATGTTTAAGTAAAATCACTTCCACATTAGAATAATAAAAGTCAAAACCAAACAAGAACATCTAAATCAAGTATTTTGACATTATTTAAATGAAACAAGTCAAAATGAATCTTTCAAAACTTCTCCGTCAAATATTATATCACACAGCTAAGATTTTGACAAAACAGCGTTTTCCAACAGAAAATGTTTCGCCAGGAATTTTTCATCAGCTATTTATGCTATTTGTCTCCTGGTGGTGGGTGGGGGAGCCGGGTCCCTCGGCTGGGTGCAGAGGCAGCAGCCCACGCTTCCCGAGCGGCACAACCTCCGCGGGGGCCGGCAGCGGCGCGGGAAGCACCACGCTCCATCTCTGCTCCCCAACACAGCCGCACCAGATGCTGCGGGCACCCAAAATCTGGGCCACCACTTTCCTGGGCTTCCGTGGGAATTTCTGCTCCTGACTCAGCTCTGCAGGAAAAGAATTTCGGAGCTGCAAGCCCTGCAATAGCAAAACTCCGATTTCTGGAAAAAATACCCACAAGATGGGGGATTTGTAAGCACGTAGAGGCCATACCTGAGGAAATCATACAAATGTTACTTCCAGCCAGAAAAGACTCTCCAAAGAACACACTGAACCTCACACAAACTATTTCACACATACATTAACTCTGCTTAAACTAATGGAAGCCAATAGTTTTGGGCATGCATCTGAGGGAACCAGGACCAGGGTGTTTCTATTGCCCAGTTCTGTTTGTTGTTTGAAGAAAAAAAGATCTAAAGAGGCAACATGATGAGGAAGAGTGGATATAACCTAGAAGAAAAGCCCCTTGGTCTATATCTTTGCCACATCCCCCCCATCTAAAACCACTGTTGCAGGGCAAACAGACACTGGATCTAGCAAGGCTCATTAAAACCCTGTGGCATAACATCAAATCACTCCTGCTAAGGTTTATACGAGACTTAAATACAAGTAACACGACCCTGAGAGCAGTTCAGGTCAACACATCATAAGCTAAAAGCCTTCATGTCTGTTGGTTCAGCAGTATTTCAGCACCAGTGTTTTATGACACGAGTCAATACTTTTAATGGAAAAGCAGAGCAGGAAAGATACAAACACTAAGGTTGCTGACAGACTTCCACCATCGACAATATTGGGGGATCAGGTAATGTAGAACCTAAAATACATAAGTACACACAAACAAGAAGTACCTGTATGTTGTCTGGGCTTGTTGGTGACACCTGAGAGCATCTCACTAGACAAAACCAGACAGTGCTCCACAGCACAGAGCTTCGAACGCCAACTCTGAACAACATCAGAACTAGCTTCAGATAAGTCTATTTTTCCCCCAAGGCTCCCAGGATCAGGCAACTTAAGACATTATTGTTTGTTCTCAATTTGACATATATACACATGTATGAACACCTTTACACGCAGCTTGCATGCAGGTATCTATACAGATAGTTCTGCATTTACATACAACACACATGTGAAAACAGAGGTGAAAACCCAGCAGGCTCATCCCACCAAACACCTCAGGCAGCACCAATTTGATTAAAACCATACAGGCCAGCAGAAGAAATCTTCAGGCTCCAGCTCTGCAGAGCTCCTAAGCCTCTTAGCACCATGGGGCTAAATTTCAGCTCTAAAGCTGAGCTCTCGAGAGCCAAACCCTTAGTCAGCATTTCAACAACAATAAATATTGTTTAATCATCCCCTGCCTGCAGCATGCTGGTAGTTCAGAACGTAGACCTTCGTCAGCTCTACCCAAACTAACCCAATTCCAACAGAAATCCAAACCACATTAGCGTGTGTGTGCCCATAAATCTAGTTTTAATTCTAAATTATTACTTTATATTCAAAATATATAAATATAAATGTAAGACTAAATTAACATCTGGCTTTGTTCTATTTTTTCGTGTTTTAATATTTCTGTCTCTTACCACAGAATTTTATAGTGTTGATTTACTTTCATGCTATCACTTGTAATAACCTCAAGCTCATCAGTAACAGAAACCTGTTTCCTCCCCACACCTCCCCTGTGAGGGAGACCAAACATCTTCAGTCCACCGACGGGGAACACAACTGCAGAAGGACTGCAGATGAGATTAGGGGAGTCAATCCTCTTCAGTGAGCTCTAAATTTCTCAAGAACTTTTGTAAATGCTACCTGAAGAAATTATTTATTCCCAACCATTACGAGGGGTTGACCTGGAAACCTTCAAAGAACCCTTTCGATGGCTGTGGAAGGCACCGGGCTGCTTTAAGGGGAAGGTATTCTCAGAAGAAGCTGTCTGAGGTTAAAGGAAAAAAGGGAGAAGACCTGACCCAGGACCCCAGGAGGCTCTAAGTCCTCTCACAAGTCAAGCACTAAATTGCAGTATCAACCAGCTTGCTATAGCTGTGAGAAAGAAAAGACTTTTCCTGCAAAGTGGAGCTTAATACAAATTTCTTCTGACAAGCACTGGAAGTCCAAAAACATTGTTCACTATTATGAGAGAAAGTCTGTTCAAAAGGATAAGAGCGGCTGCAGTTGAGACATTGGAGATTTAGAAGTAATCTTCATGAACATTAATGAGCCAGATCCTCAGCTGCTAAAGACTGACACAGCTTAACCGAAAATCAATGCTGTCACACTGATTTACACCTGTGGAGCACTTGTTCCAAACACATCCCATCTTGCAGTGCAGATTTGGAAAAACCTGAATCCAGCTGCCTTGTGTTTTGCATACTCTCCCTGGTGCAAATATGCTTTCTCCTTACTCACAAGCGAAGCAAAAGGACCTGCTCGGCTCCCCCTCCTCAGGAACCCCACATTAAAAATTCCACAGCACCTTGCCCCCTCCTCAGCGTGTTCCTTCCAACAGGTCCTTGAATCCGTGCACCAATCAATCTCTTGGGCATAACTGTTTCAGCACTACCAACAGGCTTTATGGCTGCATTACACTTAAAACGTGCACTAAAACGTACGTGGTTTAGGATAGATGGCTGCTTAAGCATACTCTATAAGCAATACTCTGCCCTTCTATTAGGCAGATTTTCTGTCTTGACTTTATATAGCTCCATTAGCTGCAATTTTCCTCTCGCAATTAGGAAGAAGCGCGGCCATAAAACTCATCCTGAAACTTGTTAGTAAGTTGCATATAATTTCATAATGTATTTGGCAAGTGCTAATTGCCTCTTACTTCAGTGTCTCTTGCTTTGTAACTCAATGCATTTGCAAAAACTAAGAGCGTTTATGGACCTGGCTGACTGGAGGTTAGCTTAACCTCAGGAGAGCTCCAGCATGGACCTTAGGTGTGGAGCATATTTATTTGTTTGTGCACAAATCCATCTTGCAAGATCAAGAAGCTGCTGTGCAAAACCTTGAGAAAAAGACTTGAATAGGCAGAGAGCAACCCCTACTTCTAATGTATGCAAAAGACAGACACTCCCCAGAGAAAGGTCCCTCCTTTAAGGCTCAGAGGACAGCAGAGCCAGAACACTCTCTTCTTCCTCTCTAGGAGGTTATGGACACAGAAGAGTAGAGCAAAATAGGCAGCAGTGTGCAGGTAAAGCTGATGGGTAGGGAAGGGAGAAGCACATTTGACATTGGAAGCTCCATATGACAGGACTCCAAAGCATGAATGATAATGGTGATCCCCAAAACGGCTGGCAAGGTCACAGGGAGCAAGAGCAGCTCAGCCTTGCAATAAATCAAGCTACCAATGACATCAAAGCAAGTCAGAGGAGGAAAAGTCAAGCTCCTTATAGATCCAAAGTTCACAGAAAATGAACAACAGGATAAGGAAGTCCCTATATCATGTGCTTTGCAACTTCACGTGCTGTGCTACAGGGTAAACATAAGATTTATCAAGAGACTGAAAGAATATGTCCACGTTGCCCTTTGGATGAGAGGAACAAACCAGGCAGGATCTCAGAGCAGAGCCGGCCAACGCTGTCGCCCATCCACAGCGGCAAGTAGGGGTGGCCTGAACACAATATGACACTTTCCTGAAACATGGTAAGTCCCAGGAAAATGCTCTTTAAAAAGGAACAAAAAGGGCACTTAGGGCCCTTGAAAGAAATGGATTTCAATATTACCACTGTTGTCAGTGGAAGCTGCTGGTACCTGAGCATTCCAGGAGCAGCCCCAGGGCGCTAGATGAAGATTTGTGTGCCTACTTTTGGGCATCAGAGTCATGAGAGCAAGCCATCCCTGGTATCAGCAGGTCAGAGAGAAAACTGAAAGGTGTTCAAGTGTCCTGAAAGGAGATTCAAGATGACTACACCAAAAAAGCTGACACGCAGGAGGAAGCGTTCCCGTGTCTGCGGCACAGAAACGCGCTCCCCTCGGCAGGAGGACAGGGAGCAGGTTCTTCCGAGCGGTGCTCGCAGAGGAAGCCAAGGACCAGAGGTGCTCACACCAAATGTGGAGACACGAGATGGAGACTTCTGGAAAAATCTAAAACCAGCTCAAACCAGGAACCTAACAAAAGCTTCAGCTAGAGTCACCAGGCACTTCTGTGAGTTAGAAGGAACACTTTTCCATCACGCTTCCTCTAACTTTGCAAATATCGACCACAACAGTAAACACAGAAGCTTATGACAGAGTTCAGCATTCACATCTTACTGCATTTCATGAGCTTCTTTTGAAAAATCCCAGCATTAACTTTTGTTTCATCTGTAATACTCCAGACCAAAGTTTAAAGTAGTCGATACCACTAATCTACTGGAACCACTGATTACTTGATCTCATTTTATCCCACAGACAGAGTCTGTTGCTGTCGAGCTGGAATTCACCAACTCTTTTCCAACAAAGCAGATGAAAGGGCAATGAAACATTACACACCCAGTCTGCATTCATGGAAAAGAAATCAGGAAAGCTGTTCTTAATGGAGCAAAGCTTCAGTTTTAAGAAAAAAAAAAAATCTGCAGAGTTTCAATATTTTTAGAGAAGCTTCTTTCTCTCTTTTCTAGCAAACAACTGTACCCATCTTATCCCTGATCTTTTGAAAACAAGTAAATTCTGAGAGATGCTTGGATTACCTTCATATGTTGCTTTGAATCCCAGCAAGTTTCTGACACTGTCTGTCTGGAAGAGGAGCCACATCTGGTGGTGTGTGCTAACGATGAGATCAGGGACTGTGGTGCCTGTCAAGCTGCAAAAATAAATCAGAACAAGTAAACAGCCTGTATGTCTCCCCAAACTTATTTTCCCACCAAAATAAAGGGCACCTATACCTCTGTAGGAGCAGAAAAACAACAACAGCGATGTCAACACAATGAATAACAACCCCAAAACAGAACACTCCCAAAACCTGACAGATTTTCAAGACTGATGAGCCTGGCAGTACGTTTCTGCAAGCCACCTAAACAGTGAGTCTTCTCCCAGAGTCGAGGGCCTGCAAGTCATCAACACAATAATAATTACAATTTAGTGCCACTATTGCAGTATATTGTCCAGCATCAACAGTAATCATTTCCTTTCTCACCGAAGCAAAACTTAAGCAAACAAATAAAATTCCCAGAACCCATATCAGTGACTGAATCCTCTCAACTGCCTTTAGAGTATCTTCTAGTATCATCAAAACTTCTTTTCGATACATTCCCTGCTACGTTTCTATACTGACAGAGAAGTTTCCACAAGGATCTCAAAAAAAAAAAGAGGAAAAAATAAATCCTGGAAGACAAGGCACGAGCCTCAAATCTGCTGAATGCCCCGTGAGCCCTTGAAAAGTGCTTGTAATCCCAGCAGTACGGGATGATCAGGACACTGCCTGCCCTTCAAGGATGCTCCTAGGAGCGCTGAAGAGATTTAGAGAAATGTCACCGGTACATCCGTATTAATGAGCCGTGCGCGGCGCGTTCAGCCTTTGGGATTAATCACCTCGTCGTGGTTCAGCACAGCTTGAGAGTTTTATCCCCCACCCACACAAGCACCAGGGCAAGCACTGACACACACACAGACACCCGCTTCGAGCACAGCTCCTTCCCTCCCGGACGCAGAGCGACAGCGCGTGGGAAGGGATCGTTCCTACGGGAATACGATGTTATGTTGCCTCTCTTAGTGGCAGTGTTTAATGTTGTTGTTGTGCTATGTCTTCTAAGGTATTATCTGTGATAAATTTATAAATTACCTTAAGTGCAACTACTGCAAGAGGATAGGGGGTTTGTTTCCTCCAATCTAAATAGACACAAACGTATAGATGTGGCTTCTGCCTGGCACCGTCCTCAAGTACAGCAGCAGCACCTGAAAGACTTCTTGATAAAATCGGTCCCCGAGCTCTCCAGGCAGAATTCCTGCAAACCAGTACCGCAAGGGAAGGAGCCCAGCAGCTGTGTGTTGATAGCATCCTGTGGATAAACGTAACTTGCAACCGCCAGGCATAATTGGGGCAATCCCCAGTTTCCTGGGTAACCGGAGACAGTACGGCTGATCCACCAATTGCTGTTTGTTCCCAGTGAAGCCAGATGACTGCTCCAAGGGTTGTGCTACTTGTTCTACTTGCTTGACATTCTTAACCCTGGCTACCTGCAGGGCACCAGAGTCTTTCCAATAGCCTTACAGGTACCTAACACGTACGGGACCAAACTCGCCACACACGTAACTCTCCTCCCCATCCCAGAGATGTTCACCAGTCACATATGCACTGGGGACTACTCAACACCTGGAATCAGTTGCTGCTCAAGCTCTGGTTGTGGAATCTTCAGTGCGTTTTTCCCCTGAAATCATTCACATCTCCCAAGCCCATCAAATCTCTCCCAGTTTTGCCCCCACCTTTGCTGTTATTGCTTTGACCTGCACCAGAAATTTTATTGATCCCAGGGTGCTGGTATATTAAGAAGTAATCTCATTTTCATGACTGTTTTGCATCCAGAGAGTTTGATGGGGAGTGCAGAAGTGCTATCGTTGAATCTTCTCAAGTTATTTAAGCAGCAGCCAGGCAGGAACATGGAACACACCAAGAGAAAAGCCTTCAGAAAAAGGTGCTTCAAAGGCTTTTGCATGCTCTTCCACTCCACTTTAACAAGCTGAATGATTGATTTGGGTGCTTGTTACTTCAGGGAATAAAACCCTCTCTGCAAATCAGAAAGCTCAGCCTAACAATCCGTTATGTTCTCTGAGACACATTTTACAGGGATGTGAGTAAGACTGGAAACAAACGGTCCTTCAGACCTCAGTTTGGGATACTGTCTGCTGCCATGCAAGTTGGTTCAGATGTGTTTCTTGATTTCAAAGGCTGCAGGGACCTAGCTCCTTTCCAACAGCCGAGAATAAATGAAGAGTAGTAAAAAAATTGGAACTCCTGTCACTGACAAGGTCAGGTTTCTGCATGTTGATTCCTCCAGAAAACCCTACACCTTGTATCCAACGGATATCCAACCTGATACAGGAACTCAGCTGACAGCAGGTAAGAGGGCAGCAACTGCTGAGAAAAGCTGCCCGTGGACTTTCAACCACAGTCATTACAAATGGAGTATTTCTGTGGTCTTCACACCTCTTTCACATTTCATTACTTTTTAACTTATCCTCCCAGATTAAAAATAAAAATAAATTTCCCTGCTAGGATTAGCATTGGCAATTTGATGGAAAGTTCTCCTGACTGGGAGACGATGCCACATGCTACACCTTGTGCAGACAGTCTCAGATATTCCAAATTTGCATTAGCAAGGTGTTGAGTAGCTAATACAGAGTGAGAAAACGTGGAATGATTAAAATCAAATCTAGGAAAATCTTCATGGGCTTTAGGCAAACAAAAAGGAACGGAATGAGAAATCATTTCAGCAAGTTATTATAAACTACTCCCCTGGCAGTAATTCACACATTTTGACCAATCAGCTGTGAAATGTTCTGTGACACTTTAATTACAAACACTTTTGCAATAATCAGACTTTGCATTTATACACATGGCAGGTTAGAGTTCCTGACCGAAGTATCACCCATGTTCATGTTCCCAAAAGAAACATACAGGAAAATGAACCTCAGAGAAACAGAGATTTTGGGAAGACAAGCACACGCTAAGGTAAGGGAAAACGGAGTGGGAGGCTGATTCATGGGGAAAAACAAACGAAGAGGAGGAATTAAAAAACACAATATGAAATACTCTCTACCAGCTGGAAAGAATACAACAGCTTTGCTAGTGTAGCTTTTGGAGAGTTGTTTGTTCCTATGCATTTTTGGTTAAATAGAAGAGTCTTTCAAGTTAAGACCCTAAAGCTGGATGCTGCTGGCTCTGGTTCTAAAATCCCGTTCATCGCTTCAAATATTCCTTCTCAAAAGTCACAGTGACTTTTCCTGGCTTCTGCTCCAGCACCTGGTCTTGAGACATCTGAGACTTACATCCTCGCTCTCGGGAGGCAAACGATGCCCCAACACATCCAGCAGCCAGGCTTTCAGGAGCAGGCAGGACCTGAACACAGACACGGGGCATGTCTGAGCTCTGCAATACGGAGCAAAATAGGTGCTCAAAGCTGACCTGGCCTCGGGAAGCTCAGCAAGCAGCACACCTTCCCGTGAGCTGCTCTCCCCATGATTCGCACGCACCGTGGCACGGCTGAACCAGGTCACTTCGTGCTCGTGGTACTGAACTGCACCGCTCAGAACAGACATGCCGAGAGCAAGAGACATTTCCTGAAATGTACACAGCACCCTGAGGTCTCCAACAGCTTTTAAATTTTGGATTTCCATAAAGCTACACAGTATTTTACTTTAATGATTCAGAGAAGCTACAGCAGAATCATTTCTTCAGTAAAGTGCATCGGAGTGATACCCAATTATCAAAATTACACTTGAACGATGCACAAATTGATTCCTCACTGACCTTACAAAAAAGGAACGGAGAGACTTTACTGGAGGAAGGGCAAACATAAGCCACCAACACCAGCAGGGTAATGAGAAGAAACAGCCTTCTGAAAGATGACCACGGCTCACTTGTTCAACCGTGGCGTTTTCTAGGGGCTGCTGTAAAAGATCCTGACTTACTCCTACGCTACACAGGGATCCACTGCCCCTGCAACCACTTCCTCAGCACGGTGTGGATGCGGAGTGAAACATGCTCTTTAGTAAAACTAAACTTCAAAGAGACATGAAAGTTTAAAGGGAGAATAACCTCCCTGTGGTGTGCACACTACCTGCCACCCTCCATCGAAACTCTGAGGTCCCAGCACACGCTTTCCTCAGAGCAGCCAAGAGCTCTCACCAACCTCAAAACTGCCTTAAAAAGAGCAGACACCACAAACTGATGCTTACATGCTACAAAACACATGGGTCAGGGAAAACCCTTGCCTTCCATCTACTAACTCACACGCCCCTTTGGATCACTCTGATTGACACGCTCCTTCCTGCTAAAACCCAAACTGCCTCTAGTTATCAAGCACTGAGTAGGAGATGCTGAAGGCCAACACGGAGCCTTTGTCCCTTTTATTCCCTGTATTAGCTGCACTGTAACATAGAGCACTTGGTCTTCAATTCTAAAAACAACAGACTGATAACAGAGCAATTCTTCATTCTAAAAACTGGCAGCATCAGAGATTTCATCTCTTCCTTCAGCATGGCTGGGTTGGCCTCGTACTGGTCCAATGTCCTCACTTCATAATTAAAATTGGAAAAAAAAACAAACACAAACTAAAAAGCAACCAAAACTCCCCCAAAAATCCTACATCTAGATGGGAAATACTGATATAAGAAAGCCTGGAAGGAAAACAGGACGATCTACAACGTTTCCTCTACTGAAGAAACCTCCAGAGAACATCGTATCTGCAAACTAAAGGGTATAAATTGAGGGGGACCAATTCTCAGCCTTGAAGCAGCACGTGCCACCATTTACACAAACACACACTGGGGGTAAAACGCTCAAGATGTCACTCAAATGTAATGGATTTACAGCCACTTTGCACTGTTCAAAATGACTGTGCAAGAAGGACAGCACAGGAGAGATCCAAATAGCTCTCAGTTCCTGCCTGATTTGCATCTGCTCTTGTATCCAAACTTGAATCCTGTTCACTCAGCTCCCTGGACACCCTCAGCCTCTAAGGGGCCCCAACAAAGGCAGTTCAAGAGAAGTGAAACAAAGGTAAGAGCCTTGTGTCAGCTGAAGTCTAAGAGAATGTGATGAGAGAAGAACCCACAAAGAGCAGCTCCATCAACAACGACAAACAGCACACACACCATCCAGGGAGGCACAGCAAGCAGGCTGGGACTCCATCCAAACATCAGCTCCATCTCATCAGGCACGACTCGGGTGGGGATTCCTCACAGGGACAAAGAACATGCTACTTACACGTAAAGCACAGTTTTCTGGTCTCCGACTTGTCCTCCATCACCCACTGTCAGAGTGTCATATCCTCTTTCTAGTTCAAATTCTTCAAAGGTGAGTTTGATAACCTGGCAAAGATGCATCACGTTAGTACGAATCAACTGCCAAGGCAGCCAGCAGATCCCCTTGTCTCGTGTATCTATCTGTTTGTCTATCTGGGAGCAATTTATAAGAGCATCAATATCTCCAGGACATCACCAAAGGTGACCGCCCTCACTTTTTATAGCTCTGCAGCACTTCTTTGCAGACAGATCGAGCTCTTACTGAAATTACCTCTCAGATTTTTCTACTTTATCTATTGATTTTCTAGATGACTTTATTGATAAAGATAGGTGTGTTGGGATTTCAGCATGCTTTTTCCCCACAGGTACTGCTACTGTTTCTTTCATAAACCCAAGATTACGGATTTGAACGTGCATACAGGCAGTGTGTTAGTTCCATATGGTACAGAGAGCCTTTCTTTTGCTCTATGTTGCTCAGAAAGTTCTGGTTTTCAGAAGCTCCTGCCAGACCAAGAAAGGCTTTACGTGAATTACTGCTGGAGTAGCTCAAGGAAATAGTCTCAAGCTGTTGGCAAACACCATCACCCTATCTGTCCGCAGCTGTTTGTCTCCTGTATTTTCTCTCCTGCTCTATCCAAACCTTCTACCCCCACTTGAGTCATGCAGCTTTTACATATCATTCAGGAGCAGAGGTCCCACGAAGCCGAGAGGTTTGTGCTCCAAGTCTCTTAACTGCTTTTGAAACCTCTTATTTTCAAATAACTGAAAATCATGAATGCATCCAGACCCTTGTGTCTGTGCCTGTAAACATACTGAAATTCCTAACTTTTAACAGATTAAATTAAGCCGAGTTTCACGCTACTTTTTGCTGTTTCACACAACATAGAACCAGTTACCAAAAGCAATTAACGAGAAGCACCTACATACGTGCCGAGGACCCCAGACACGCGATGCCACCCTACACCTCGACTTGGGGCAAGGGAGCAAGGCACTGGAAAACTAAAATCTTTGTCTTGTAATATCTTCCCTATTATAAAAGCATCTCCTGTGAACGCTTGAGCACGTGTGCCATCACAGGGGGATAAAATCCCAAAGTTAAACCAAAACCCATCATCAACTGTGTTACATTAAACGTGAGCGTGCTTCTACGGTCTCTTCACAGCTTGTACGGGCTCTCTAAGAAGCCAACAATATTTTTTTGGCAAGAGCCACTCAATTTTAACCCCTTAAGAAAATACTGGTTAGTCAGACATTGAACAGCTTGAGTCTTCTTTAAAAAAAGAATGGGTGTATATATATAGTTCAGACTAAATTGTCATGTGCTGGTGTCTCCTACATATAAATGCAATGAATACTTTTCAAATGCATAGAAAAGCAAATTAGATACTTTAGTCGTGACATTCTGAAAATAGGTTATTACTCAAAAGCCCCAGGATCATGAAACAGGAGCCTGTGTGATACTTCACTGAAGTTTGGAACCATTAATTTTAGCAGTAATACCAAAATATTAACCTGTGCAGACTACTATTAAACCATGTACTGATGAAATAATGTAATTAATACAAAGAACACAGTTCTGTAAAACAGCATACATCATTAGTTAAACCAGTCATTCAAGTAAACTGCATTCTAAGGAGTCTGACCCTAATTAAATAACTAATTACATTCTAGTGTACTGAAGACTGAAACCTTGCAGCAGAGGAACAGGATGCTGAATGCAATATACGTTTATCCTACCAGCACACAAAAACACACGGTTGACAAAACCCCACTTTTAAGCTACAGAAGTGACAGGAAGCAATTAGCAAAGTCAAGAAAACAGGCTGGAACATGACACCTGATTCTGAGGCTTCGCACTGCAAAGCGATCTGAAGTGCAGTCACACTCATTGGAAAAAATCCACAATAATTCTCTCCACAAAGCATAGCCCCTCTTGCAGCTACATTCAAATGCTTTACGAGCGTACATCACTCATTTCCCCCCCACCTCTCCCCAGCCTCAAGCATCCATCTTCATTTGGGATGAATCATCCCCTGGAGGGGCCCATCTCTCTCCACCGATGACACCAGAAGCTTGGACAGAGCTTTATTTGGCTCGCTAGGCTCCAGGTGACAATAACCCCTGGAGAAACATCATCCAGTAACATCCGTTATGTCAAGAAGGTTCAGAAATAGTTTTGATGCAAATTCACCAATTATCATATGCATTTCCCAGTTCCCAAGTGATTTGTTTTTCTACTACGGTTGAAATTAATTCCCATGGCACTGGAGACCAGCAAAAAAATCTACATACCCTGAATACCCCCTAAATTGGTTCGGTGCGTTGCCCTCTGCATAGGAAATAATTCCAAGTTGTCGGCTGAAAAGCACGATGCCCTTAATACTGTTTGTGTAGGTTTCTGAGCAAACTTGGAGGGGATTATGTAGCTCAGTGAATCTGGCTCACAGTTCTTTTCCAAATATAGAACAGATGACTTGCAAATGAGTTCTAAATTCAGCTCGGTGGTTTTCCCATCGCTCGTATTAAAAGCTTCATGTAACAGGACCTGATCCAAAGACCACTCAAGTCAATAAAAAGATTACCACTGACTTCAGCTCAGGCCCATAATGCTTTTATCTTCAAAGTTATTTTACAGGCATTTTAATTAATTCATCTTCCAGCCCCTCCCTCAGCCACGCTGGGGAGCGTGCGGTGATGAGATCATCCCCCGGCACACAAAGGCAACGTGAATTCTCCAGTTTACCAACATGTTTCCAACATGGGCCATGCTCTAAGCAAGCCAGAGTCTACGTGTGCATTTCAGAGACAGCACTAGATGACTTGTTAGGTAGGAATACCAGTGACCGAGCTGGTGTTTAAAGCCATATACCAGCAACTCCCAGTGCTGTATACTGGGTCAGCCTCCGAAGCTGGGAGGCTCCAGCCTTGGGAGCTGCTTGCTGGACAAAAGAAACCAGTGACTCTACTTGCCTTTTGGTAGTTTTCATGCATCAGATGTGGTCCTGCCTGCAGAACTTCGGTTTCCAGAGCCTCAATGAATTCTCTAAACAGCAGAAAACACTAAGGGCCATTGATTTGTTTCCATTATTCTCCATCTTCCCGAGGGGTGCCTGAAGGAAGCCCACACAGTGCCAGCTCTGCCATTCCCACAGAGGAACAGCACCGGGCGAAGCACCAAAGGAAGGAGGAGGCACAGCAATGGCTTTCCCAAAACCATTAGTGCATCCCTCCCAATCCTGCCTGCTTCACAGGGATGAAGAGTTTTTCCCTACCTGTAAATCACGCTTCCAGGATGAAAAATCCAAAACTCAAACCCTTTATAAACTGATATTACTAATTAACTATTTATCACTTCAAATAAAGAGGAAATGGCAGTCTCTTTACAGAGTCAATACAAGCTGCTGATTTGTTTAATCTATCCTTATATTTCAGTTGTGCTACACCTCTTTACAGCGTGTGATGTTGCAGCCCATGGATCATAAACAGCACTTTTGCTATTGAATCTCTGCTCCCAGTTGGTAATTATCAAAATTAATGGATGTTACCAATTTCAGTCCCATCTGATTTATGGAAGCTGAGGATCAGGACTCGCAGATTCTGTTTTCTGCTCAACAGTTTATTATTACACAGGTTTAAAAGCTGAGGAAGAAACTAACCAGGGGAAGAGGAGAAAGTTTCCGTAAGTAGAAATTCCCAGAGACAGTAAGTTTTTGATAAACAAGACAGTCTGCCCAGGAAGCTTCCAAAAGAAGAAGCTTGTCCTATCACACTGCCGAGGGAGAGGCAGGAGAAGTTTGTGCACGAGGCTGGCAGAAAAGCAAGAAGATTCGACTCTGAATGTGACCAAGGGTCGATGAAACAGTGGACATGGCAAACAACTGTCAAGAGATGCCTACGGGCCATCTCCTCCTTCACAATTTGTCGCAGAAAATCCAAAAGAAGCGTTAGCCTACGTAATACCCAGGGCATGGCTACCCTAGCTCACTATAACTTCTTTCCAGAGGACTTGGATATCACAAAAACCAGATTTTGCTGACCTTTGAAAGACAAAGATGCACCAAAATAAATGTATGTGATATGCCTAGCACAGCCTAAGACGTCGATGTACTCAACGACGTGTCGGTGCCCAGGCAGTGCATCCCCACAGCTCTGCAGGCCACGGGCTGAAAAACACAGCTGACACCTGAGCAGCAAGAGCTGCTGTTACATGTGGTCTGTTCTCCACTTGCACATCACCCTGACGAAGGAGAACCTCCTGGGTCTGATTAACCAGTGAATCACTCCTAATAAGTCAGCACTGAAAGATATCCTGATTCCACACTCCAGTTTCCCAGAATTTGGGTCATCACTACGCTCCTATGCGGCCAACCCAAGACATCCGCTGGGTGAAATGGCCAGCTAATGACAGCCCTTTAAACACAAACTCATTCTGAAATTGGAATGCAGGAATACTGCTCATTAAAACCATAATCCAGCAGCGATCTGCATTTATTAAAGGCTTAATCTGAGGTCAATGGGGAGAGGGAAGCAGGACTCCCCAGGCTCCTGGCCAGCCCCAGCTCCAGCTGCCCGGGCAGCACTGGAGGCAAGAGCACAAGATGCCATCCCACCAGCAGCAGCGAGCCGGCCACAGCTGCAGGCACTGCCAGCATTTCTACAGACCTAACGATTTCTAGCAAAAGATGAGATGCTGGGACACTAACACATTTGTGAAATGCCTTCCTTGGATCAGCAGCAGAAGGCAGAGTGCCAAAACGCAGGACTGCCTGGAGGCAAGGACCAACCAAGGCATAACTGACCGAGTACACGCATGAGCTCAGTGCCTTGGCACGCGAGATTTGCTCATGAGCTAACAGAGATGATGTTAGTAGGAACCTAGACACTGAAAAGAATGAAACTTCTTGTCTCCTGACAGCAGAAGATGGTGAATAACACCTCAGAAAGTGTATTTTGAGCTACACGCAAAGTAATTTTTTGTTCTTGTGTTCCCATTCAGATCTGGAGGAGAGGAACAGGCTGAGTTTGCAGGGCTGGAAAAAGACATGAGGCACTGAACATCGCCCTCCCTGAGCCAGGGGAAAACAGAAGGGACTTGATCTTGCAGAGGCCAAGGCAGTCGAGCCTTGTTCTCAACATGATCTGTGACAACAGACTTCAATCACACATGCAGACCAGCGGGGACAAGAAACCATCACCAACCTTCCCTGCTCCAGAGCTCTGTGAACACAGGAAAAACTTGTTTATAAAAGCACGATACTGCACAAATAGCAGCAGACAGAAGCATACCTCCCTCCTCACCTTCCCCCTGCCCTCTGGGGGCTGAAATCCCCACTGGTTAGGGGTCAGCTACCAGTCAAAAGTGAAAAATCAGCATTCCTGGCACAGCCTTCCTGCCCCAACTAAGAGCTGGCTTAATGAGATGCTTTGCTAAGCTGTTTGGCATTTCACCACTATTCACGCCAAGATATCAAAGAGGTTTCGATTAAAAATAATTACATTCACTTTTAATTACATCCTTTAACAAAATGAATTTTCAGCAGAGAGGGAATGTGATGTGTTACGGTCTTTAAAGACAGTTGAGAAGCACGTGGAAGTAGTCTGTGGGGGGAGAGGAGGGGAGAAACATGGGAATCAGAATCCTGACTAAATACCAGAGGAGCCCTCCGAAGCAGCACAGCTATACAACTTTTCAACCACAGCACTGAAGCAATGACATGGAGATGCACCTCCAAGACCCACCTTGGCCGGATTGAGCGCGGTGATGACCCACACGCAGTAGGCGTTGTTATCGTATTGTACGGGGTAGTTGGGAGAAGTTATCACACCACTGGGACCACGAAGGTACATATCACACATCCTGGCTGTGAAGAGGAAAACAAGACAGACGTAGGAGTGAGGTCTCAGCTTTGGGACATATACTGTGTTCTTGGCTTAAGGAGGAGAGAGAAACAGAGATGCACACAGTATGAGGGTGGGGGAAAACAAAAAATTGTGCTCAGTGTTGTTTTCACTAGCCAAACGATTCCTTTTTTTCTTCCATGCAACAGAGATGAAGGATTTCTCTGCGATGAATGGATGAGTGAGGTGTTTCCAGGGCCTATCAAACAGATGGACCACCAGTCCAACCACCAGCAACCCATTCTCCAGCGCTCAGACTTATTTTGTTTATTTTTCACTATAATAAAGCCCTTACAGAAATACTTCCATGTCCAGGACAGTGAAACCAACTACACAGAAGATGCCAGGTAAGACACAGTTCCTCTTTCATGTCCCCAGAAGGCTGTATTTGCCTTCTCCATTGCAGGTCAACAAAAATACTGCACAGCAAGTATTTACCAGGTAAGGGCTGACTTCATTCTGGTACGACTGTGGACTCAGAACCAAGACAGCAGCTCAAATTTTGTACCTTAAAAAACATCTTTGGCAACGTAGAAGCTGAAAAGTGGTTAAGTGGGGAAATTTTTTGCCTGTGGTATTCCTTTGATGTAATATTTAACAAGAAAGTGTGAAGAACAGCATCCTGGTTTGTAACTGCCTCTGCTGTTATTTCTCAAAATGAATTTATCTAAAACCTCGAAGGAGCCATAGCTGCACGTGTGGCATCTGCAAGGCTTCCCCCCCCCCCCCCCCCCCAAATAGCAGTAAGGATAGAAAGCAATCTGCTGGCCAAACTCAATACTCAATCTGAGAGAAATGCAAAATAGAACAAACACAAAAAGTGGTAGAAGCCCACACTAAAAAGCAAGTGGCAAAGTTTTTAAAAAGAAAAACACCCCAAAAGTTAGTGGGTGAAAAAAATTAAGTTGATTCATAGAATCATAATAATGCCGGCAAATCCCTTCTTATCTCTTGCAAGAGGACACCATAAATTTCCTTTATAGTGTCACATATTTATGCCAAATATCCTCTTACACTGATTGAATTTATTCTAGGCTTGTTTCAAGAATTAGATGGGATTCCAAAACCTTGAAAAAATCTGCAGATGAAATTAAAGAAAAAAGAACAGAAAAATACCAATTTATGACTTTAAGAGCTTTAGAGGGATTTAATTCAAAATATTACAAGTTGTTCATTATTAGCATTACAAATATCACAATTATGCACGCCACTTTTTAAGAGAGAGGGAAGGAACGAAAACAAAATGGCCAAGGGCAAAATGGGCATTAGTTTTTTTTTTCCTGCTGAAAGAAAACTCCATTCACTGCTGGCTCACGGCTGAGCCACAGGATAATCGGGATCACACTAGTTAGGAACTACAGCCAAGTAATCCCATGTTGCTGCCTACTAGCAGCACATTCCAATAACAGAATCTCCCTCCATCTTAGCTTTTCCAGATTTTGTTTCAGGCTTTCACCTCTTCTCCCCTCTCCCTCTTATCCCATAAAAAGGAACATCTGGAATAGAGAGAACAGAGGGGACAGAAAGCATTGCTAAGAGGTGGGGACACAGTACCAGATATGAAGGACACAAATACAATTCACATGGTGCAGAGCTAACAGCTTATGAGGCTCCCCAGCTAATGGAAATACTCTATTAGTTCCATTACGCACAGGAACAGGTGTTTTTCTTAAAAACTGAAATTCTGGAACCAAAAAAATTACATGAGAGCCAAGCAAAGGTTTCTTTCTCAGGCTTGTGCTGAAGAGACTGAAAATTTAAACCCATATTATACTCCTGCTCAGCCAGAAAACAAGAATCACCATTAGAAAAGAATAAAGATCCTACTGACTTCCGACCATGACACTGGCAGGACCGAAATCCCACTTCCCAGAGCACAAAGGCACTCAGGGCACTCACCTTTCCCAAGCTGTGAGCACTGAGGGGTGGCTGTGCCAGCCGTGCCCCTTGCCCAGGGCCAGGTTTGGAGAATGGACCTGCACATGGCGTTCAGGGCAGGCTGAGGGATCCTAACGGAGCCATGGCAAACGGGAGGACGGAACGGGTGATGCACGAAGGGGATATTAAGGAGTTGGGTTCTCTCATTAGTCCTAATAACTCAGGAAAATTTGTCTGCTCACCTCTGCACACCGGCCTGTGGTCACTCCATGCAACAATTATGTCGCTCACTCTCTTGCAGGTGATGCTTTTGGACCCCTGTAGATCATAGCCCTCGTTACAGGTGAACTGGATGCTGGAGCCTAACCTGGCAGGGAGGACAAGGAGGGGGTCAGCAGCTGACACACTGCTGCAGCAACAGGTTTGGCACTTCTTGACGTGACTCTCCGAATTGTGAGCAGAGGGAGTTCCCCAGCCCTCCGGGCAACAGCAGGAATGAAGGAGGGATGAGCTCCTGCCTCGTGCGTTTGCTTGTGCCGGGCACGGTTTGCCTGGGGTGCTGAGCGTCCACCAACAGACTCCAGTCTTTCAATGCAACTTCAGTGGGAATTTTATTCTGTGTGGGAACACACGCTCAGCCCCAAGAGATGACATGTTCAGCATTCTTACAAAGGAAAAAAAAAAATCTTTATCTACTACTGAAAGATTTGCTCTTTATTCTCTCACTTCGGATTCAGATCCTTTGCTGGTTTAAGCCAACGTTGGCTTATTCACCAAAGTGACACAATGCCAGTTTACAGCAGCTGAGAGTTTATCCTATGGCATTTAGGGAGTATTGGGAATTCCCCTTCCTCCATCCTCACCCCTCCGATCCATTTCCTGGATTTCAGGAGAATTTGATGGACTCAGGTTAAATTGAAAGACACTTTTAGTGAACAAAACAGCCATCAACAGCAAAATAAGATTAAATATTGATTCACCATTGCTAACAGCAGGCTGATTCATTCCTGCACACTTTAAATACAACTACAAGGGAATAACAGCATTGGTTTCAACTTTATAAGAAAACAATTATCTAGCACCATGTCTACTTATTGACAAAGAACTTCACCGTGTTTTGGGAAGTCACCTCAAATTCACGAGGGGCAGGGCCACGCTGTGACTTCAGCTAATGTGAGAAGCTATTTTTTTTGCTGTTTAAGGCAGTTCTCTCTGCACTTAACTGGAGGGGGGAATGACAACAAGCATTGATTACACAAGTCTGGCTGAATGCCCATGTTGTGAAAAGAGAAATACTCAGAGACAGAGAGATCACTACAGATCCTCGTCCGGGACACGGTCTCCCAAACACACACGGGCACATCTATGCACACTTGCTCTTCTACATCACTACTCTCAGCAAGCTTTGCAGACATCATACATTCAGAGGCGTGCAGATGGTCTCTAAAACAGACTACGAGATGCCAAGGAGCACACACAACGGTTACAAACAGTAGCTTTGCAGCATGCAGAAACACACACGTAAAAGGTTCTTACCTAAAGTCGTTGCCTATTCTTTTGCCTCTCTCGGGAATCCCAGGGTCTGGACACATATTATGTCCCTGGGACACACCAACCTGAGTTACTACAAAGCAAAAACAGCACATACAGAGAAAGAATAGCAAAAGAAACATTCTTTCATCAACTGTCTTGGTGGATGTGGAGAGAAAAATGGCAATCGGTAGCTCAAAAACCTGAACGTGTTCCATTTTGTTTAGCAAAACAACAGCTTTGGAAACGAATGTAACCGGAATCATTTCAGCTCAGCTTATACAAAGTGTTTTCTAGGAAATGCCAGCTAGGGACGCAGTTTTCCCTCCATTCTACTACAGACGTACCCCCGAAAAGATTTTTTTTTTTTCATTCTGCAAAATTACACCAATGAAACAGCCCATTTCCGAAGCCTGCGACTAAAACGGCCACCTGTGAGACGACACGGTGACAGCCCATCGCCCCTCCAAACCCGGAGTGGTGCCAGGGAAAGAACCCAACCCGATGAAAAGGCAGGTGTATGATACCAGGGGAAAAACCAAGCACAGAACAAAAGGGAGAAAAGAGAGGGAAATGCAAGTCTAGCGTTTTAAAGCAAGTAATTTAGTTTGAATATGAAAAATTTTATGGAGCAACCTTAATGTCATTGCCAACAAACGTGAAACCTATGAAGCGGTGATCAGCACTGCACAAACACCTTCAAACTTCATTCTCCATCTTCCCATTTCCACCTTCCCCCTCCAGCCTGTCAACTGGCACCAACAAGCACTCAGGCACAGGCTCAGGGTGGATATAACCCGCGTGGCTCCTGACAAGGATGAGATGAGATCTGGCAACATACCCATTGCAATTTTGAACTCCAGCAACTACCAAAACACACAATAACACGGGAAAAGGGAAGATTTTGTGGCGGAGGTGTAGAAGTTTCCGTGACTCAGTTTTCCTGTATCACTAAGGGAAGGACGCAAAGAAAACGGAACATTTCTTGGCAACGATGCTGAAGTGGTGAAGCACGAGTCCCGAGCGAGCACCTTTCCCTTCTACCTCTGCCTGTCACTGGATCAAAGGAAAAACCTCAATTATACTTCAGAACATCCTGCGCTAGCGCAGTGCCCCGCAGACCACTGCCCAACGGATGATGGTGCGGTGATAAATCACGTTTCTCACACCAGACGTGTTGGCTCAACAATTTGAGATCTGAATGGCACCCAGCACGGTGCCAGGCACGGAGGTGTGTGCACGGAGATGCTGACATGGGAAGACAAGCACGTGGAGCGTCTACACAAACACAGACTGCACAGCATGAACACACAAAAAGGCAAGACCAACAAATCATAGCATCATCTGGTTGGAAAAGATCTTCAAGATCGAGTCCAACCATTCACCCTGCACTGTCAGGGTCCCTAAACCATACTGCTCAACACCAAATCTACATGGTTTTTAATATGGTAAATATTAAATTTAAATATGGTAATTACTCATCATGTAATTACACCTTGCGTAGTCAAGGCACTACAGCTGGAAGATCTAACACTGCTCCTGAAAGGACAGAAGGATCACTTTGCTCCCACTGGCATCTCCACCTCGCTGCTGGCTGCCCGTGCTGAAAACGTCACAGCTTGTGACCTCCTCCTCCTTGGCTCGAGGCACCAACACCTCATCCCATCCCCTTCAATGTGGAAAGAGTCCGTGCTGGAGCCCGCTCCGAGCGCGGTTCCTGTGCTGCTGCCTGTGGGACCCGGAGACGGGGCTGGGGCTGTCCCCACCGCCGCACAGGGCTCGGCGTCCCACCATGGCACTCCAGTGCTCCACTGTCTCCTCTGTGTGTTTGAGTAACAGGGACATGGCTTTGGGAAACCAGGTCCCAAGAGACTGCCTTCTCTCTTCTCCATATTCATAATCGGAGAGACACCAGCAAGAGACAGAAGCATGAAAGCAGCACACGGTCTCCTTTGACAGCTGTGTGTTGTATCTAACAAAGCTTTGCTGCCACCTTCCACAGATCCTGACGATTCTGAAGGTACACCAGGGTCGGAAGGAAGGGAGCCCCTGCCCAGAGCAGGGGGTCACCTCTGGTACTGTCAGCAACTGCACCCTGAGAACTGAAGCAGCCACGACAAAACCCTGCTCCCGGAGCGGGTAACTCCAGCGGGTCTCGGAGATGGAAGGTAATCTGGTGATCCTTCTGCAAATGAAATCATCAGCTTCCAAGAGTCCTCCTGCTGGTGCTTGAGATGCTTCTGAGAAACGAAAGGTCAGCTGAACAAAGTACACGGGTGACACCAACTTCTGTAGAGTTTCTTAAGTCACTGCCTAGCTACGCAGACAGATGCCTCCAAACAAAGTAAAATTATCACTTAGGATATAATGTATAAACTAGGGCTGTACGGTATTTAAGGAAACGTGCTAAGATTTCTCATTTCATTTCTCTACCTTCTCCAGATAAAGCCACACTACACGAGATATGCCCACAACGTTCACACACACAAACACAGCTTCTACGTATCCATCTGCTTTCACACACTCAGGTGCTCTCCCTTGCAGAGCACATCACCAGATCACCTCTCCACATCAAATCCTCTCTCCCGTGGTCAAAAGACTATCCAGACAACATCATTTATGCCCACGTTACTCTGTACTGGTATCACATCCATTTATTTTATGTCCCACATCAGACAACAGTGAACCTCGAAGCCTCCAATTCAAAGCTTTGGGAAGAAGCAAGGCAGAGATCAGCCAAACCCCCAGGCACCAGGCAGGGAGGGTGTCAGTCAGCAATCTTATTTCTGAAGACTAAAACCAGTTCTGCTCTTGTTAGCTAGCATTTTATTAATATCTATAGAACACGTGCAGATAAACCCAAGAGCAGATAAGATAGAACAAGAGGAAAAGATATCTTCATATCATGACAGTTGGGATATTTTACTTGTAAATGTAAAGGAGAGCAAAAGGAAAGTGGAGGATGGATTAGATGGTCATTTACAGGAACTTTTGTTCTTCTATCTTTTGTTTTAAACACACACACAAGAACATAACTAAACCAAAGGTCATAAACCATATTTGTTATGCTGAGAATTTGCTGTGGGTTCTGTGCTCATCTTCCTGAAGGTGTGACTGATCTACACCCGGGCTGTAGCACTCCAAAATGAAATCAGGGTCACTAGGAAAAGATTTTAAAAACTGTGACCAACTGTTCAATTTCTACATTACAGGCTCAAAGATTCTCTCCCCCAAACCATGGAACTAGTTTTCCACCCCTTCATTTGTCTCCTGATTTTTCCAACTTCCTTCTCATCGTGTCTTCAGTAGCAGCCAGTTACGATTCCTTTGTTTGCCACAGTAATTTAATCCACCTGCTAAAGGAACTGAGAACCTTCTCTAGTTCTCTGTATCCCTCCGTCTTAATAAAGTTCACTGATAGACTCCCAAGGGACAATTTTTTTATTGAATTCAGGGATGTAAAATATAAGCTACAAAATAAAGCAGCATCTAGAAAAGTTCTACAAAGACTCAATATTTCTCATCATGAGAAATACAGCGCACGCAAGCGAGCTCTTCTACTGGTGTGGGGGTGGGAAAAATTTTAGCAGTTATTGGCTGTTGTGGTTTGTGGTGGGTTGTTGTTTTTTGTTGTTGTTGTTGTTGTTTTTTATTATTTTTTAAGAGGTTGATCTTTATATTCACCCTAAGACTTGCAGTTACTCCATGCAACCATCTGGTCAAGCTAATGGGTTACAAAATTCAGTCCTAAAAGCAGGAGAGCTGACCTACTGATAACGTGCTCATCTCAACCAAGTGTTGGCTGCCTTTCCAAGCCAGGAAGGTCCTTCAGCACCCAGGCAAGCGTTAAGCATTTCCAGAGCCTCAGTGATACTGATCCAGATGTTTAATACTCACATATTAGCAATACACAAACGTGAAAAGGGTACAGACACGGGCTGCAAGGCCCTAACACTGGAGTAGACCACTTCCAGCTGGAAATTTTTAACTTTGGGAATTCTGAACCCATATTTCACATCTCGGTGTTATCTCAGAACAGTTCAGAAGTATGTGAGCTCGGTAAGATTTACAGACTGCCAGATTCTAAAGCCCATTTGCAAAGACTGTGTTTGAAGCATGCCCTACTCAAACCAAACACAGCTCCTCCAGGTGGTGTCCTGCCTGGCACCGCACACCCGGTGCCAGTCCCTCCGGAGCACAGTGCTCGCTCTGGGCTGCTGCAGTCCAGCAGGACCCACACACACCTTCAAACCTCAACATCTGACGCAGAAAGCAGGCTTGCTGCTACACTGAGTATCTAGAAGCTTCCATACGCTTGTCTGAGATCTACAGCTGGTCAACACCTCCAACACAACTTCGCGTTTGTACGTTTCAAACAGATTTTGAAAATGTGAACACACACAGAACTGGCGCTACTTCATACAACCCCGTCCCGTAACGCCCAGCAGTGCTTCTTCAGGTGTGCCTCATGCCAAGGTCAGAAAAGCAACTTTGAGGCTGTTTTGTGAAAGCAAAGTACCACGGTTTTACCACTGTGTGAACACGGAGCATACACGTTTACATACCGCATGCAGTAAAAGAAATAATCTCCTAAACGCAATCTAAAATTTAAAACTATTTCTTGTATCTTGTTCTCCAGAGCTGTATTAGTTTTCCTCTAAAAAGGATTAAAGCAACACGTCCAATTAATTTTAGGGATGGTGAACAGCACGAGGCACTTGATTTCAATTTCAAATAAACAGGTTTGACTACAACCAAACGCCATTAGCACCTCCCCCCAAAATCCCATATTTTCACGTATTCTTTTTCTGAAATAGCACCGTTACGTGACTACACACTGCCTCCATCCAGACCCAGGAATACACAGGCTTTAATCTGGCCAGGCAGGACCTGGCAGTAGCCCCAGTGTCCATCCCAAAAAACAGAAATCCGCTGAAAGACCTGCGGGGTATTTACACACGTGGCCACAAGCTGCCTTCTGGGGCCATGGATTCTTCAAGGCATAATTTTAGGACAGGTGCAAAGACACTAGAAAACATCGCTGTAAGAAAGTCTTTGAAAATAAAGCAGGGTAATAGCTAGAGCTATGCCAAGAGAGACAGAAATTTCTAAATTCCTGATATTTGAGCCAGATGAAACAAGAGCAACACCAGCAAACTTCAGAGACCTTTACCCAGCCTGTATCCCCTGTAGAATTCTGATGCATATGCAGACTAATAAGTTCATGAAAGTTGGAGAGAAGAAGGAGCATGGCTGGCCGTGCAAATCAAAAAAGCAAGGGAAAAAGGTTTGGGCTCCATTTTCTGAGAATGAACCATTTTCTGGAAGCATCTTTTCTGGAATCAGCATTTCTGAAGCTGAAAATTTCCTGTAACAGAAGCGTGCCAGCAGAAGGCTGTGCAAGATAGAGGTTAATCTGGGTTTACAATCCAGCCCTCGCTGCGAGCAGGCTACACGGAAGGAGCTGAAGGCACAAGGGTTGTGGCATGCACCGTGCTGGGAACGGAAAGGAATTTGGGCCACAGCACTATCACCATCTATATTATTAGAGCTTAATAGCTTTCGGGCTAAGCTGCCTTCCTACGCTCTGTTTTGCCTTATCAAATATGACAAGATTAGCACTACACAAGATGCTGATTTGACAGCTTTGAAGACTGGAACCTGCTCTCCACTGGGTGAGGATAAACTGGGCAGAGGCAACAAGAACTTCCTGCACTTTTATCCTCAAAAGCAGAACACGACTGGGACAGAGCAGGACACACTAGAAAGGAAAGTTGAGTTGCTGTCTCTTCCTCAGCCTTCAGCACCTCTCCCGACCGTGCTGCCCACGGTCAGTGGCAACATCCGTGAGCCACAGGCAGAACTGCTACAGGGAAGCAGCAACAGGAATCCTAAACATTCTCAATTCATACGCAGCAAATGAATGCCTCCAAACCAGGCTAACGTTTCTCACTCCATGAAGATTCCCTTCCCCACATTCCCCAGTATCCCAGAGAGCAGATCCCACCCCAAACCCCATCCTTTTGCCTCCAGCGCTCACACAGCCAAAGCCAGAGATCTTCTCCAGCAGAACTTCATTCTCAAGTGAACTGAAATATTTATTACAATTCAATTCTTCTTGGCAAGAATATATCATAGGACCAGGAACATCTTGCATACAGGGTTGTTTTTTTTTTTTAAATTGAATTAATTTTCTCTAAACATGCCCATTTTCTGCTCTGGCTATTTTGGGCAATTTACATGCTGCTATTTAGTACCTTGTTGGGCCTTGCTCCTGAAAAACTGGAGACTATAAGCACTCTCCTGTGAGCTTAGAAGTGAGCCATTTTCATTTCAGACAGCGAGTAATGTTTTAAATTCAGTTCATCCATTTTTCTTAACTGAATTTTGCTTTTGAAATTCAGGCGAGTGAAATGTCCAAACGGTACCTCTTTGATGGGTGTAATGGACCATGCAACAAAATGAGCAATTACATCCTCTCCTCTAAATACTATTTCAAGAAACGCTACATTCTGCTCCTATTTGAATTTATATGAAATATAAACTCGAGTTCATCTGGATCCCTCCTGTTCAGTCTTAGAGCCCCCTTAAGAGCCCAGTCATCTCTCCAGTCACGTCCATAAAGAAACCATGAGTCTTGCTTCAGATTTGAAAGGAACCTAATGCAAAGATGAACGGACCTAATGGATTCACTTACTGCCAGAGGAAAACACATCAGTGACAAAGTGACATTCTGAGCACGCCTCTAACACATCAACCACGAGATACACTGAAAGTGAGGAACTAACAGGGAGACCATAAAAACCAGTATTACAAGCCCTCGCACAGCAGTGGTATGATTTTTCTGCAGGGACGAATAATTAAATAAACCACAAAGAAAAAGAGAGAGAGTGCTATTTCCTCTGTAGATTTTCTAATAGGTCTTTTTTGGTGTGGTTCCTTATCCCTACTCCTAATTTTACAACAGTAACATTAATTCAGTTTTCAAAATTGTTTAGTTTGACACTTTCCACGCTAAGAGATGACAGAAGTCACAACCCGCAGCCTGTCACTGAGCAAGAAGCATACAGTATATATTAAATGCACACACCGATCCCCTCCGTTCCCACTTTAACCAGTTAGTATATGCTTGTGAATAGAGCACTGGAAGGAAGTGATGCAGTAATGCAGAGGGAAGAGAGGGAACAGCATTAAAACTTTCAAGAGTGACGAAGTTTTAGAGATTACTGGAAAGTCAAATGAAATGTTCAAGGAGATCGTTATACAAAGAGCGTAAGGAGGAGCCAAAAAACTTACACACTGATGTCTTCTGGTTATTGTCCTTGCTGGGCATTAGCTTCACCCCTCTGGACTTCAGTTCAATTTGCTTTTTGACTACAAAGAGAGATTTAAAACAAAGCAAAAGATAAGGAAAAGATTCAGCTAAGCGTTAGGGATTATTTAAAAAGAAAAAGCAGCAGCAGTTGTACCCCACCTGCACCACAGACACCTGCACCTTTGCCGTGCAGCTCAGGCTGACCCCTCAAAATGATTAGGGCCCCCCTGGTCATTTACCTTGTTAGCTCTGGACTGGTGTCTTTGGGGATCTGAGCCAAGCTGACCCAATTGGAATACAAAAATGGGGCACAAACCCCCACCCCTCTGTAACCACATCATTTTGCTTAACATACTAAAAATGGGAAAGGGACAAAAGAGAAGCTCTAAGAAACCTCAGGGATGGTGACAGTACAACACTGAGCTAGTTTCACCCAGTTTTAGTGATGGAGTTATTCCATGAATACATTATACAGTAAAGCCATTCTCTGCTTTTATGGGAATACAACACTCGAGTGACACCCCGCAACCTAAAAACTGAACATACCATCTGCATAAACAGTAGACCCAAAAAGGCAGTAAAGTAGCAGAAAAAAGGGCCATGTTAAACCACACTGCTGGCAAAGAGAAGTGCAAATTTACAGACCCGGTGTTAGTAGCCGCTGGCACATCCATTACAAAACCTGCGTGGTGACTCGCCCAGAGCTCCTGGGACCCTCACCCAGCAGAGAACAGACGAGGGTGGCAACCAGATTCCCACCCCTCCATCACCAGGAGAGCCCCATCCTTCTTTGCAGTACGAAAGTTCCCCACGTAACCGAGCAGCTGGTTTTATTATCTGGACTTGCTGTTACTGAGACTCTCTCTGCACAAGAGGGTTCTGCACAAAACCCACACTGCCAAAACCATCTGGACACCAGTAGTAAAAGACAAGGGCTTCCTGCAGCACACACAGATATTTCTGACTAACACACAACGGATTTTTTTTTTTACTGGCATATTGGAAGCTAATGTGGTTAAAGACTAACTTCACATCAGGAAGCATGATGTCCAAATCACTTTATAGGATCCTTTCCCTGATGAGCCAGTCCTTATCTATGGAGAAATCATTCCATCTCCCACTTCAAACTGTTCTTTTTCTTGTTCTTTATCCTGTCTTTCATCCCTAAATTAGCACATTTCTAAGACAAAGTTGTCAAGAAAAATTACCGCTATAACTAACAAGTTTTTTTTAATCATCCTTTTCTGGCTTTGAAAAAAAAAAAAAAATCTGTTTATAACATCTGTTTTTGCAGGAGCTTCAGACAGGGAGATGTCAGGCGTTATTCCGTGAAGCTTATCTAAGGTGGTGCTTCTCTGAGCCAGATGCTGGCTTGGAGCTTTTTGTTCATCGTTTGGTTACAGCTTTTTGCTTTCTCTTTAAATAAAGTGGTTTTAACTTCAAACTGAGGTCCGTGTTAACTTAAAAAAATATTCATAAAGAAAAGCTTATGTTGCTCATGTCTGTCTTATTAGTAACTTTAATCTGTTGGGGGTTTTTTGCCTTTTTTTTTTAAGAAGAGAAAAATAATTAAATTTCAAAGCAAATCTAACATGCTTGTTTCTTTTTTTACTGTAATCCACCCGCAAATGTACAAGAGGAAAAACAGGTCTTGGAACAACCCAAAGCCACATATTCCTCCAGGTCTCAGCATGGTAATTCTGGGATGTCTGCAGTCTGACCTCAAGGTTTTTACCAAACACACCCTATTCAAGGGACCCAAGGAAGGACACGGGGCTACGGAAGCTGAAGTTTCTGGGCAAGTCTGCATCCTATTTCTGTGCCAAGACCCCGGCCCCTTTTGCTCGGTGCCCCCACCAAAGCTGAGCCCCTCTGCCCGCAGCCCCGGGCAGACCCTGGCTGTGCCACCCTGTGGTGTTTCCATCTGCAGGGGAGAGGGTGGCACCAGGGCTGGGGCTCTCCGGGCTCCTGCTGATGCTGCAGGGGGACTGAGCACCGGGGTCCTGTTCCGCTCACCCTCCGTAATGCTGCAGTTAACCATCCTCTGGCACTTCCCAAGCAAGTACAGGGACAACCCCACAGTCCCAGCCAATAAAATAAAGTCAAGCCCAAGTACCTCAGGCTAAATTCGAGCTACTGCAGGATGTACAACGGCTCGTGACTTTGCCACATCTAATTCATTGCTCTGTGAAGCGCTTTGGGGCACCATCGGTAAGAGAGGAGCTTTATAAAAATAATTTCCAATTTTATATTCTCCGCAACTCGCCAGCACAAGTTACTTTATACAATCACCAGTGAAGGTTTCTCCCAGCCACATGCAGAAGGCACAGCTCTGCTCGCTGCGGCACGGTGCAGTAAGCCTGCAGCCATAAAGCAAAAGCAAAGCTTTCTGGTCACTGGCATGTGCCCTACACGCTGTATCGATGCCAACACCGTGGAGGGGGTAACACACCCCCGGGAGGGTCAGCACTGCTCATCAGGGCACACTGTCTGCTCAGCCACAGCAACTTGCATTGATTTCACAGGGCTGCTGAGCATCCCGAGCCCAGCAGAAGGCAATCGGTATGGAGAGTTCACAGCTGCAACACATCTGGGCCTTGCAAACAATTGCAAATTTTTTAAAGGATACACTTAATAACAAAGGTTGACCTCTGGTCCTTCCTGCCTTGCAGAACCTGGCTAAACAGAGAGCCCCACTCCAAATTTGTGACTAAGGGAAAGCCCAGATCCAACACACCTAACAGTAATGAAAACAGCAGAAACCAGATATTCCTTACTAAGGACCAGTCCAAAAATACAGAAACTGAAGTGCATTACCCATGAAGCATACACTCCCCTAATTGCACCATGTCTCTTTCAACAATAATTGATAGAGATCACTATATGCTCCCCTCTTCATCCTTCATTTTGTTTGTGACATGGAGACATAGTGATGAAAAGTCAAGCTTTACAAATTGCTCAGTTTGGATTAGAACAAGTCAGAATACAGTATCACTTTGCTTTTTTAATAAATAAATAAATATGAACAATTCTCCCACTCTATGCCCTCAAAAATCTGGTATATGAGAACCTGGTTTGTTTATAAATTTGAATGTGGAACAGCACTACAAAGGACTGTGTCAGGATAATTGGATGAACAGAAATTCCTCTGTTTTCTGGAAGGTTTTGCTGCTCACACACATCTGATAGATCTAATGCAATACTCAGCGTCCTGTCAAATTTGAAAGATGACATTACAAAGCTTTCCCAGCAAGCAGGCAGTCTGGGGTGTGTGTTTGAAACCATTTCATGTTGCTCTAAACGAGAATTTAAGGAGACATTTATTTATTTATTTTTAATTTGGAAAACAGCATTTCAGCAAAAATCTATTCCATGAACCTCTGTTCTCCTTACTGGGGGATTGCTATCGGATACAGACTCACCTCAATCCCTCTTCCTCCTGCCTGGGGTATTTTAGCAGCATCTGGGATGCTACAGCAGGTCGCTTACAGGGACTCCTCCTCGAGTTGGAGGTGAAGAGAAACACTTCCAAATGCAACCCCTTTGTAACTCGTTTACACCCTCCATTCGCCAGCCTAAGCAACGGATCTTTAGGAATCACAGCCTGCAACAAGCACCAGAATTTTCCTGCCACTGTCTCAGGAGACTCAAGAGGTTGCACAGCTTAAGCTGTAACTCCTTTGCAGCCCAAAGGTGTGATCCAACATAAAGATTGGGAGATCTGTCAAAAATTAAGCCAATATATTTACAGATACAGACGTATCCTTAAAAGCCATTTATGTGGTGCAGTATGTGCACCAGGTAGTTCAACAGACCATTATTAAAGGCAACAGGTCTGCTGGTGGCAGCTGAAACTTGCTGTACTGGTTTTGGTTGGGACAGAGTTAATTTTCTTCACAGTAGCACATTTATTTTTCTACCTGGGGGTGGAGGACAGAAGGGGAAGGGAATGGGGCGGGGAGATCAATAAAAGATGCAATTATGTGTTGGTAACAATCAGCTAAAAAGCAATTTGGGCTCCAGCTTCTGTAATGGAGTATGTGCAGAGCTGGCCTGCACCAGCCAGAGCACTGAGATGCCTTTAGCATCGTTTTAAATTCAGCAGCTTCTTCATTGCCTCCTTCACAGCACCTCATTGCTCTGCTGATGGGAAGGACAGAAATACCTGGTGCCCGACCCCTGCACTGGCACCTGCCCTGGACAAGGCACTTCCACCTTATCTCCTTACCACCTGCAGGTACACGGCATCTTTTTGGGAACCAAGGCAGAAGGAGCAGGAGGAAGGTGTAAAAAAAAATTAAAAAAAAAAAATTAATGCACTGATTTCTCTACAGTCCCTTTTATTTGCTTTTACAGACCGTGGGGAAAAAAGTATTTGCAAGAATGCAAGATTGACCTTACACAAAAGGGAGAAGGAAAAGCAAAAATATTTTAACTCTCTCCGGAAGGGAACGAATTAATTGCATTCAACAAAGAAAACCTGTGTACGGGCTGATTATATCTAACCTTGCTTTTACATTCATGAAGAGATTTTCAAACTAGGGCATGGATTAGAGAGCTAAAATGGAAGGAACAAAGATGATGTTCTGCTAAAAGTAAGTATCAATATTAAACAAGCTGGAAGAGAAACTACTTATAGATTATCAAAGCCAGGTACTGTCTCAGGACACAAAGTTAATAAATGATGTATGTGCACATCTTCAGAAAACAGAGAAATAGTTAGATTTAGCATAACCCTCTCTTCCTCTTCTTGGACAATCCTGGGCTCTGCTTACTTGCCTATTGTTGAAAAACACATTTTAGTTGCTCTTTCTATGGCATTACCTATTAGTTTGGATATATTTATCCCTATTAAAACACCCCTGTTCAAACGAGGTTACGTTGCACCAAGAAGGGTTCTGCTGAGTTTTTTTGACATCGGGTTGGCATCTGTAATGTTCTACAGACACAGATTCCATTGACTGCAAAAATCTTGCCTTCACCCTTGGGGTTTTTTTTTTTTTGCTTTATTTCTTGTTTGGTTTTGTTTAAGTACTGAAATCTTTCCTAACAGATGGAAAAAACCTGACAAACTCCAGAAAAAACAGTAAGCATGCGGAGAATGTGTGTCAGATTCCTTTTGCCAGCAAGACCGAGGTCCTGCTTCAATGCCATTTCAAGAGCACATTTTTAAGTTCATCTTTTAAACACTCAATACACAAAAGCACAGTTCGTTATATCTAACAAAACAGTTTAAGGAGTGTGCGAGATTAGAACCCCCTGACATTTATCTAATCAGAGGAAATTATAACATTAATCTTTACTTTCCTATTTAAGAAAAAAAGGATGATTCAGACAGGTGTTTTAATAGAAAGCAGCAATCATGACAGCAAAGGAGAATGTCGTATCAAAAGCCATCAGCTGCACGCAGTCGTTTGTGTTATACAGAAAAAACAAAGGCTTTTTTCTTATAATTCAAAGTAATTTATATGCTAAAGGAAAGCAAGGAAAGTTAAATAAGTTAAATAACAATGGTGACTCATAGAGCAAAGCCCATGTTGAGGCCATACCAACACTGCTAAGGTTCAATAAACTGGGAACAAACAAAAAGGGCAAATTTGCAGATTTATCAAAGGAAACTCCTCTCCCTCTCACTTCGTTCCTGTTAGTCCAGGGCTGAGGTATTTTTCTCAAAGTCATTTCTTCCTTTCGAGGAAAGCTGCTGCACTAGCTGACACACACACTGGAGGGTGGACGAGGAACTGGGTGTCATTCCTGCTCCTTCCCTGCTCCATGTTCCCTCTCCCTGCTCCTGCCTCCAGCGCCGGCCACCTGAAGTGATTCCACACCACTGCACCCACCAAGTCCTTCGAAATCCTCGGAGAGAAGGGTGTAACCAGTCCTAAGGAATCCACCCAAACCCACCTGCTTTGGTGACTGTTTGGTCCCAAACTGGCTGCACCGAACTGCAGTCACCCATGGATGCCCCCGGACCAGAGCACAACGGGATCCTTTCTCTGCTTGACTCATGAACCAAAGCATCTTGGTTCTCCTCCAACAGCACCTCCTCCTCTCCCCCAACAGCATCTTAAGATCACAATCCTGAAATCCACCCTTCTAGGGACAGCCAGTAAATACAGGACAGTTCACATCTCATTAGAAAGAGGCTCAGTGCCAACAGAGTCTCTGTGGGACTCGCCACCCCACGCCCAGCAGTGCCCCGTTGGCACCACCACATCCCACACAGCACGTCCTGCAAAGCCACAGGTGAGGGAACATCCGCTTCCACCCAGGAAGCAGACACTGCAAACCATCTTCCTGGGGCTCACAAGCGTGTGCGCTCCCAACAATCCCCAACAGTAGCTCTCTGTGTGACAACACCTGGATACCTGGCTGGAAAACTACAGTCAACAGGATACAGAAGGATCATGCGGGGAAGTCAATCGGATATTCCTAGGAAGAAGTTGCTGGGCTAACCAGGTTGTGAATAGTGAGACCAGGCAGTAAGCATTTACCTTGATACTGGGCACTGAACCCCTTCTGCCTGTGGTTGCCATCCGACGTGAAGTGCAGCCGCAGCCAGTTTTTACTGCTGATAACTGGGGCAGGCAAATTCATCCCAGTAAACCTGCAAGAAACCAACCAAGAACAGCCAAACGTTATTCTGACGGAATTGTACCCCACACATCTGTCCTTCCAGGTAGCCCTCCTCCTACAGGAGCACACGGAACCCTGACGGAGTTTCCTTCCCCTCGGGGCTGTTTCTGTGCATCCATCCCTCTGCTTAGCTGCCCACCTGCTGCTTGCACATTTGTGATTACAGAGGTTTCCAGTCCTTCCTTCCAAGCTAAAGGGGGCTGAGCTGGGGACTCCCACTGTCTGTGGTACCAGACAAATGGAACGGGTCCAGTTGGACAACCCAGACAGCCTAGTCTCCTCCTGCACCACAAAGAGAGCAGAAGGTACAGAAGAGCTCTGAGCTGAAGGAGCCCTACGTGTCTCCCCAGAGTAACAGAGCCTCGTAGCTCTATCACCTTTTGTATCTTATGGTTATCACACAGAAATGACATAAAATCATCTCAGGGGACACACTACACTGAAACTATGCCAGATGAGCTTGACTCAAGCTCACTCAGCTCCTGTCTTCCTATTCGGTTAACCCTGCTGAAAAAAAGTATGTTTATTTTAACTGAAGAAGAGAAAGGATTGCAAGAATGATTTTCTTTTACTGGAAATAGCCAGCAAGAAGCAATGATTTATGATCTATCCCAACCTGGAAAAGATTACAGCCATCAAACACGAGGTGGAAAGCTCCACAGCCCATTAGTAGCCCTTTTGCAACTGTTCTCTTCATACATCTTTATACCTTTTTGTTTGTTTGTTTTCAAGTATTATGCTGTTTGCTTTATTCAACTCCGGATGATAATTCTTGGCTGAGTTGTCACATGCCAAGTCTTAGTCTTGAACAACGTTCACCTAAGTCACAGCACCCTTGAATTGAGGTGTTTAATGGCAACATTAACCACGGTAAGGAGAGCAACACTACCATGACAAAAGCTATTATGCAACCCTATTATTGTTAATGAAAGCCCATTTAATTTTTTAATCATAGATTGTCACTTACTTAAAAATTATTGGCATTCCAATACCTATGCTTTTTTAGGTGAAAGTAAAAGGACCCTGGAAATCTATTCCGTTCAAAAAGATACTAAAGATTTTATTACTGCGCGTTTTCAACAGCTGAACTGATAGCCTAGACAATATTTTAAAAGTCCTTCACTCAACTACCACCTCCAAAGGTGAACTTACCTTTTTGTAAGGCAAACAGTAGGGAGCCAGGATGGTACTTGGCAGCGTATTTATTAATGGAAGATGAACTGCAATGTGATCTGCTCTGCTCGTTAATGAAATAGGGATGACGATGCTGCATAACTAATGCACCTCTGCCACCTACAGTACAGACTTTAAACACTGCTATCTCGTGGCTCAATTCTGCATAATTATGAAGCACGGCTAAAAACATTCTTCACACTGTAAAATTGTTTAAGATTGTTCCTGATCATTTCTCTATCGATTATTTTCATCTTGATTTTGCAGACCCTTTTCAAACACAAGGTGTTACAAAAATGGATTCCATATGGCACTCTGCCATCCTTGGAGAACTCAAAGACAGCTGAACTAATTTAATTTGAAACTTTTTCAAATAACTAAGCTCAAACAAACATATTGTGGGCTGAGATCAAACACGGGATGTCTAAAACCAATTCTGAGAAAGTTACTATGGCTGGTTGTTATGACAACATCTTTAAACTTAATACTCTTACCCCCAAAGGCTATTTGATTATTCACTCTGAATCAATAGTCAAACTTCTCATAAATAATCTTTAGGTATGCAGAGCCAAATCTTCACTTCGTAACTGGAAAGCCAAGTAATTCAATTGCCTGATACAAGAACCAGAGAACAACAAAACTAACCTGCCTCAACGAAGCAGAATTTCACTCTCCTGTCTCCCATCTTCTTTTTTTTAATACACACATCCTTTTGAGAAGTGGATTCAGTAGCCTGCAGACTAGCAATCTACTTGGACATACACTTCATTGTAGGTGAATAGTCCCCTATTACCTTCCAAGGACCCCACATACACAAAGCGCTCCCGTCCTACCACTGAGTGAATTAACACTTTGGAAATCAATTAGAAAAATTAATGGATTGCACTTCTTGCTACCTTTGCAATAGCATAAATAATTACCGAAGGCAAAAGCAGGAGTAGAAAAAAACCAACATAATCCATCATAACCACAGTGCTCTGCACCCACTTTGCATTGCTACAAATAGAGAAGATTTAGGGTGAAGGAAAACGGTTCCCTGAATTTCCTATGCGTAAATTTTCAACAGCACCATATGTCATTTGATTAAGACATTGACAGCTTTTTGAGAGGACTAAATCAGCCAAGAAACCACTATCAGGTCCTCATTTCCATATACACCACTGCCCAAACTCTCAGCACAAAACCACTTTATTCTCTAGGGCTCCAGCTTAACAGACTCTTTTTTTTTTTCCCTTTTATCTTCCTATCCCTTTTATTTCTGAAGTTAAGCAGCTCGTTGTTAACATCAGGTTGTGGTGTTTGGAGCTAGTTTGGATCCCTGGTCCTGCTGGTCATCAGCACCCAACTCACATCTGGCATTGAAGCCACAGCTGAGATGCACCAACACTGATGGCAAAGAGGAAGCAGCTGCCTCCTTCTTCACAAAGCTCAGGCTAAACCCAAACATTCCAGAGCAGAGCATCTTTGCCAAGTGTCAGGAAATTCCAAAGAAATCACTGGAACAAGCAGATGGAAACGCACCATACGACACATGAAGCAGGGTTTTTGGAGTTGTGGGGTTTAATTGATTCCAGGTAATAGAATAGAATTAATTCAGGAAAATAAAGGCCTTACTTTTTGATTAGCTTAATTGTTTGCAGAGATACTTCAGGCTCTACATCTGCACTGAGCCCCCTCACATATCCCAAGGAGAGAAACCTCTATACAATGGAAATGGAAGATTTACTCCATGAACACTACTGTTCCTCCCACCCCCACGGCAGTTGCAAACCTACACACACAGAGCACCTAAGGGAGAAAAAAAAAAACCAACCACCCCTTCTTCAGTGCTGAAGGTGGGAATGTGCTAGAAGGTGCATGCTTTCATCCCAAAACTGCGTCTCCTGTTTCACAGGATTCAGCAGGAAGGCCACCCCACACAACCACAAAAGGAGCATCCCCGTCTTCCAATTCCTCTTCCCCAGCTGCCACCTCCAGGTCTGCAGCGGACAACTGCAGGACACAGGGTTCATTCCCACTGAAGCACACGTTGCCCAGCACCAGACGAGATGGGTCAAGGGCAGAAATGTTCTGATGCATGAGAAACAACATGGCTAGAGCTACCCATCTAATGGAAAACATCGTGCTCACCTGCAGGTAACTACTAGCTTTTCACCATCAGACTCCCACAGGTTTAAAATAATCATTAGGAAGCATTAATGGTTAATTGATAATGGAATATTTAATTACAGATAAACACAGTTGGACTGAAGCAGCTGCATGGTCTTTGAATGCAAATGCCCTGACGGCTGTTGATGAATCTCAAATGAAACAGGAAAGATGCTCAGCAGGCGAGAGCCAACAGCAACCACAGAAAACAAAGCAACAAACACCCCGAGCCTCCTGCAGGAGCTCCCACCACCTCGCCCACGCACTGGGACAACACCAGGCAGCACCAGTAGCGCCACTACACCCGCAGGCAGACTGGCAGCAGCCCCAAAGCAGCAGAGGATGAAGGCTGCGACGGGCTCCTGGAGAGGATGCTGACTGCACCCTGAAACACTACGTACAGCGTTTGCACCACCAGCTCCTCAAGGTCACGTCGTTTTTCTTTATAAACCCAATGCTGCCTGGCTGTCTTCAAGAAAAAGGAGGAGCTACAGAGGCTTAGAAATGCACAGAGCTAATTAAAAGCAGCTGGAACTCCTTTCCACCTTCCCCAGCATGCTTCTGTGCTACATTATGTGCACTGAATTGTCACCACCTATCATCAGCCCAATCAACGACTGGATTTCTAATAGTCCCGTGAGTCATGTAAATAAGAGCCCTTCTATTTTGGACCTCTGCCACTGCATTTTTCAATATTCCAGGCTTTTTTTTCATTAAATAAATCTATTAGCAATTTGCAAAACTTGCCAAGCCTCTCCATGTCCATTCCCCACCCCTTTCTTGCTGCCATCACCAGGAGATATGAATCACTTGATTAAATATTCAGCTTCCTGAATATGGCAACACGTTAACAGAAACCTACAGCTTTAGAACATCTGAGCAGCAACATCACAACTGTTTTATAAGTAAAATCAATCATTGGTCACTGACAGGAATTTGGTTCCCATTTTACATTAACTATCTTTTTAATCCTGGAGTCACTCGGAGAAACACGAACTGAGCTGTCACCCAAAAATTCAATTTCCACAGCTTTACCCTTCTGAGTCTGGAGCAACCAAAGAGGATGCCAAGGCCAGCCAGGCTGGGCAAGAAGAGGCCCTTTCCTCCATCTCCCTGGCCTGGTGGCTGAGAACCACGAGAACAGCCTTTCTCTGAACATCATTTCACCCACATCTTCAGTCAAGTCCCACAAGGACCATGTTTTTGGACACTTTGTCTCGTGCTCTACCCATGAGAGGTCCTTGAAAGCAAAAGACACCATTTGAACCACAGTGGACACTTTGCATGAAGAACAACGTGTTAGACCATCCCTAACAGCTCAGGCCTTGTAAGGGGGGCTGGAACTAGATGATCTTTAAGGGAACTAGATGATCTTTAAGGGAACTAGATGATCTTTAAGGTCCCTTCCAACCCTAACCATTCTATGATATGGAATAAATCATCCAGTTTCAAGTGCCTTCAACAATGTCAAGCAACCAGCACACAGAAATCAGCGCTCAGAACACACAGGAACTCTTGTAAATGCTTGAAGAGCATTCAACAGCCTCAGGACAACTCAATGGTAGTAAGGATTTAAAAATATTATTTTCTTCTTCATGTCTAAGCTTGACTTATCTTCTCCTGCAATTTAAGTTCACCCTATGCACAGCAGATAGAGAACAGATACCAGGTTTTTACATCGCAGCCCTTTGTGATACAGGGACACCCAAAGCTAGGTTTCCAGCACACATGGGGAGCTCCGAGGACAGCATCCACAGGTAAATACTCCAGAAAAACAAGAGCAGCGAGCTCCTGTCCAACTCGCATACAGGCAGCTTTGAACACGAAGAACCAGATTAATCTCAGCTCTTCTCTGAATGAAGAGAAAAAATACAAATCACTGCTCTAGGGGCAGCTGAGTCATTTTATGGTTCAAGGAGGTCAGTGGAACAGTTTATTTACAGACATTTGTGACCAGGATGCAAGTCCCAGATGTTTGTTGTACCAACGCAGCAGAGAGGTACCAACTGCCTTGAGAGGCCCAACACACGGAAGACAAGAATTCACATGATGGCAAGTTTTAGAAGAGCTGGGGAGAAACACGAGCATCACAGGTGCTTTTTGCTGTTTGCAGATGAATTCGCTGTGGATACAGCCCTGGTGCACCATGGAAAGGTCTCCTCTGCTGTACCAGGTACTAGGTGCATTTACCTTTCTGACCACCTTAATTTCCACAACAACAAACCAACCCACCCAAGAAACCCAACCCCCCAGACACACAGCTGTAACTCCCAACACGCTCCTTAACCATTATTTCCCCCACTCGCAGGGAGATGTGCATCCCTTGTTCTTGCTCCATCAGAATGACCTGCAGCACTTGTGGAATTCCAGAATTTCACCAACCCCAAGCCCCCACCCTGAACGCTGTCTGCAAGTTTAGAAGGCCTGTGATAAACACACATTTTAACAAACTGATTTTATCCTGAATGCTTTTCCAGTATTGTTTCTAACCAGAGCATTAAGGCAGGTTTTTTTTCCCCCTTAAGTGAAATTGAAGCCTCCACATTAAACGCAGCTCCTCTAATTCACTTATTGCATAATACAGAAAGGTTAATGGTATCAAAACTCCTCTTTTGAGCAAAAGCAGTGAAGTGTGGTTCTCTCAACTAAACTATTTTCTTTATTTCTTTTGTTGCTCTTGTATTTCATGTTGGATTCAGGCATTAAATATTTATACCACTCACTCAGCCATTCCTCCCCTGGCACAATTAGTATTACTCTACATGGATGCCACTGATTAATCTGCATTCACGCACCATTATCTATTTACAATCCCAATTCCTGCTTTAATTTCGTTCCACATGGAGAGAAAGAAAAAAAAATAAAAATCAATAAAACATCAGAAAGTGAGCTAGAAGCACTAGAACAGTGGAAGGAGATATTTGCAGACAGAAGATCCAATTTTAACCACCCTGAAATTTGACTGGCATGAATTTGACCGCAGTATTACTTAAAAAGCCCAAATACAACACGCAGTTCATTGTGTGGATGCTACACAAGCCAACTGCAGGAGAGCATGGAGTTGAAGGTCACAAGAAAAGGTAAGAACTCTCCTTGAAATCACATTATGTCAAGTGGGTTACTTTGAGATAACGGATTTAAGTATGAACTTACAGGTATGTGTGTGCCCTGGTGCTGTCCAGAATCAGGATGTAGTCAAACACCAGTTTCAGTGAGCCCAAAGACATAAAAGAACATCACTGGAGCTGCTCTTCTTCCCTCTTACCCCCCCAAAAAAATATATATATATTGTTTTGGTTTATCTTTTAACAGAGAACAAGAGGAGGTTACACTTCCAAGGTCGCACCAGTAACAACTCAGGATGGGGAGTTTTGCTCTGAGCTTTTAAGATTCAGAAAAAAAACTTTTCCAAGAGGCTGTTTAATAACTGGCACCTCCGAGACCTTCTTGGGTCTTTGACTCATCAACGGCTCCTCCAACACGAGCCAGACGTGACTGGAAGGGCTGAAATGCTGGTCAAGTGTGCACTCCCAGAGCCTTAGCAGAGCAGGAGGAAAACATACACAAACTGCTTCATTTTGGGGCTGCAGATGCTCCATTTAACCAGAATCATTCGAGGTCCAGGACTGATGCCACCCCAAGCGCTGGCACCCCCAGTGCTGCTTTGTAGCTCCACCGCATCAGCCTTGACAGACACTTCCACTTCTTCACAGTCTTCATTGTACTGAAGCATTTCAACTATTCAGAGATTAATTCTCCTTCCAGTGCAACTAGGGGACATATTGCAGAAGCTCTTCATATCTCCGTGTATTATTATTCACTTCACCTGTATTTTTAACTTTTCATCCAAACCTCTACTCGAATTATCATGAGAGCTGTACCATTAATTCCGAACATCTTATTTCAGCATGTCTACTCTCTTAAACAAAGTATACTTAAGCACCTCTAGACCTCATTTCTCAGTCACAAGAGACATCTCATCACAATGGACTTTCACAAGGAAAATGAGTAATTAGATCAAGTTTTGTTCCTCACTAAACACTGCTGGGATGGAAAGAACACACCTGCACCTTCAGTCAGCTTCCAAACCACTGCTACACCACCTGAGAAGATGCTCAGAAGACACCGTGCAGGATCGGCCTCCACCTCACCCCACCCTTGGCAAGTCAGTCCCCCAGGACTCCTGACTATGGAGTACTCTGCAAAAAAAAAAAGTCTGTAAGCAACAAAAATGAACTTCTTGGACCAGCCAGGCTTGTGGCACGCCATCAAATGAAGCACGTGTCACCTTCAAGGCTTCAGAGCCCTTTCCACTATCAGCACGTTTTTAAGCCCCACAGTGGGGCTCGCAGGCCATCCTAACCCCAGGGACAGACTTAAGCTGTTTTCCAAACAGAGACCATACTCTCCTCCTTTTCCAAACAGAACAAAAACTTGCTTAAGAGAACAGGTTATTTTAGAAATGGAAATGTGAAAAACTTCTTAGCGTGTTCAGACATACTATGACCCTACAAACTCCAGTGAACCTGGTGAAACCAGACCAGGTTTTTACTGGAAGTGACAGAATATGAGAGATCTGCTCAAAATCAACCAGGTCCAGCAAATGCCACGATTACTGACTCAGGACTGTAGTACTAAACATGAAATAATTCTTTCAATTTGGATTTCATCTCAGCCTCAGTTCCTGGATGCAGCTTAAGGGTAAATCCCTCTCCCGATGTAACGGGGTCACGGCACTTTTGGCCTCAAACCCTCTGGCACCTTCTTGTTTTCTCTCAATGGAGCTGCACTGATCTTTTAACAACAGAATTCAGCTTTAGCTCTAAAAGCAACAAATCGCTCCCAAAGCCTCCCAGTTACAGTGATACCTGCCCTTACTCCTTGCAGAAGCTGGCACTGGAAGGTAAGTCTGCTTAGTTTATCACTCGCAGCTTGCTTACTCCTTTTTCCTTCTTTTTTGCATTCCATCAAAAGATGAAAATGTTTCCCACACAGCAGCAAAACTTCAGTCACTGACATCAACTTTAATTACTGTCTGCTCCCAGATACATTTGCTGGCTAAAGCCAAATGGATACTTTTTTTTTTTTCCGCAAGAATCTGTACACTGAAGTTCTTAATCCTTCATTTAAGTGACATTTCCCCAGCTCATCTTTACAAGAGTATAAACCAAATCCTTGGCTGATTCAAGCTGACGTAGCTCCATTGGAGACAAAAACCAAACTAATCTGCACTGTACAGGGGATCTGACAATTTCTCTATTTTCCTTAACCTATGAAACATTTTGAAGTTATTTCAGCCTCTCGTTAGTCTGAATTCTCTTGGATCTCTATGCTAGATTAATTATGGTCACTTTAACGAAAAAAGTGATTCATTAGTCCACATGGATTTTTGAAACTGTCACAGGGAGCAATTCAACAGGTAAGATGGTCTCTGAGGAATAATTCTTAAATTTAGCAGTTATTTATGCACACACTCACCCACTGCAGATAACTCATTTCTTACATTTAATATATATAGAGTTATTACATACACACACTTTTGTATATATATGCATGTTAGATATAAAAAAGCAAATGGCTCATCATCTTACATACAAATACTTTGTTTTCAAAGCACTAACAGAATATAGGCTTTCACTTTCAGAGGAAAAATCTGCTTCAACCTGAAAGCACAACTTTACTTGCCACTTGCTGCAGCAACGAGCAAAATGGAGATAGAATCACAGAATGGGTTGGGTTGGAAGGGTGCATAAAGGTAATGGTAAAGCACTCAAGTTGGCCATGAACAAAAAACTACTCTTTGGTCCTCACCATAACGCAGCTAAAGTCACATATAGCCTCAACTGCAAAATGGTACTGGGGTCATACATAAGCCCCCCCCAAAGTACAAGGGCCCTTACTGCAGCCCACCCTGGCTGCAAATTGACTGAATAGAAGGAACAAATGTGTGTGTTTATGGCTCAGAAAAGCAAAGTTGTGAGAGCACAGCCCCATCCACTGCAATGGTCGGTGCTGAAAAAGGAGACCACACTGCTGAAACGGATGTGGTTTATGACATGAAAGTACTTATCATAATACTTTTACTATAGAAATAGCATTTGGCTCCAGTCATACAAAAAAGGTCACAAACATGATTATATTTATTCTATTCAGGAGAAAACAAACACTAATTCAACACAACAGAAGAGCAGCTAATGCAATTGAAGTTACTAATGCTGCATTGCAAATCCCCCGAAGAAATCTGCTACAGTTTTATTACAATTTCCTCTAAACCCTTTCTGCCTTACTATCAGTGCTACAGAGACAGTTTTTTCTCAGTGCAGGCAGAGTTAGATGCGTTGATAACAAGAGAGACTATATTTATTACTAGATAAATAACAACCATTTCCATCACCGCGTGCACAGACATACTCATGTCTTTGTCGGTCGAACAATGCACTTAAGTTCCATTAAACTTGGACTCTTTATTGACAGATTAGGCTGGAAAGCCATGGGGCATGTTTTCACAACACTCAGCCTATGAAGTCCTGCAGACTAAGACCAAGAAGTTGAGACAATTCAAATTCCAGCCTCCCACTTTTCCAGCACACTGACCGGAGAAGGTGCCTCCTTTGGGAGCTGGTGCACACCCGGGGCAGCTCACCTTCGTTCTTCAATACACAAAACTCACTGAACTGATACTGCCTTCCACTGCCTGACTTTACAACATCACATTAATAATGGAAGATGCTCAGCTTAATTGACAACCAGAGTTTAGACCGAAGCTCAACCACATTCAGACCAGACACAGAAGTTCCTGACTGTCCTATTTTCTCCTACAGACTCTGCCTTCATAGTCTGGCACTGTTTACAGCATGTTCTACTTGCAGGAATGCTTTCCTTAAGCATTAGGCATTCAGGAAGGAAAAAGGGACGTATCCAAGCCTGCTCTGATAACCTTTCAAGCTCTTGAAGAAACATCATCTTTATAAAAGAGGTTGGAAAGGAGGCAGTCTTGTGCAAAAGACAACGACCCCTCTGAAGTCCCAAAGGATGCTTACAAGGATTACCATCATATTCAGGATTTCAGCCACAAGACACCATAGCGAGTCAGGTGTCACCAGACCAGCCCGTGTGCCATCTCTAAAGACAACTTTCCCCCTATTTTTCCATTTATTTTTTTGTAGCTTCTACAAAGGCTCTTGTACAAAAAGTCACAGCAACTAGGAGAAAACAAGATTTGGAAACGGAAGCTTAGATTGACAGCTCCATGAAGACATGCTAAAATTACAGCATGTCATGGCTGTAGAAATTACAACAAAATGCAAAGCAGCCTCAGGAGGAAGAAAGTAACCAGAAACTGTAAATTCTCTTATGCAAAGGCTTATTTTCCATCTTCACATTTAGCATAGCGATACGTGAATGTGACCAGAGCTTCTACCTAAGACTACAACTTAATGCTGATAATAAATAACGGCACACAAAAGCACCAAAAGCTGAGATACATCTTTACAGGCAGAGTCCTTCTGCCTCCCTTTTAAAGATGAAGGGAACTGATGGGCTGTGTAACAAGGTGAGGTGGTAAAGCCCCCAGAGAAAGGTGTAAGTCAGGACTAATGGCTGCTGCCTCCAGGCAAAGTCTGCACTAATCAAGTGATGAATGGCCCCTGGGCACCAGCACGTCCCCAGTAGCTCAGTCCCCCGATCGTTTCTACCAGTTCCTCCAGAACAGGACACTGATTGATGAGAGCAGCACCATACAGCTTAGGGAACAGTCCGTCCCACTTCCCCTCCTCATCAACTCAGAAGAAGTTGAAGGTTTTATTTATTTTTATTATGATCATTTTGAAGGTTTTATTTATTTTTATTATGATCATTTTGAAGCGTACAAGAACCTGGAATGATGGGAACATCCCTCCTGGCCAAAAGTTACAGTCCACAGATTGCTTACACAGTGCTTCAACTCCTACTGCATTGCGTGTTCTTGGTCCTTGCTTAGACCATGAAAAAGTGCTGCCTTGTTATAGAAAGCACATAGAAAGATGGAACTGGATCCACCACTTCTATACTTCTGGATATTTACTTAAAACAACTACATTTCCCATTGTTTTAGCAGACAGAACAATTTTGAACTATCACGGTCAAGATCGTTTTACTTCCTAACTTCCTACTGCAGCAGGGTGACAGTAAGACTAGAATTTCTGTTGAAAACGGCTTAGTGGAACCATCTGCTTATTTACTCTAGATATTAATTTAGCATGAAGTCCAAAAATCGAAGGAAAGATGCCCTTAAATGGCTTTAAGTCAAATCCACAGAAGCCACTTTGTCCCTGAACTCCAGCCTCAAACCTGCTCTGAACTCTTTAAGCAAGAGTCATCTTGTGTCCTCTCTACAGAGAGCACGAGTGCAGCAGCATCCTGAAAAACACAGCACAGCTCTCAGCATCACCACCCACCACCAGCAACTCAAGAGCTAATGCTAAACCATGGATTCTTCCTCAAAGTCTAACCTCAAGATCTCTCTTGCGATAATACCTAGAGCTGAGAAATAATTTGAGCCAATAATATGTTTTAAGGCAGTCTTTCCATCAGCTTCAGCAGGGTTTTGACCAGACCGTAGATTTACATTGCAAGCGTATCCTGCGAGAGGCAAAAATGAGGTTTTATCACTGGTCATACAGAGCTGGCCAAGATCAAGCTGGAGTCTGCTCCATCATGTAAATCAGATGCATCTGACAATTCTGACACCACAGGACCACATGCCAAGGCCAGAAGGTACGGAGAGCATCCTCAGTCTCCTTCAAAGTAGTGCACAACCCTTTTCTCACTGGAACATCTCTATTTGACAGTGATTCAACATGGTCGTTTAGCAGCATCCTCCACTGCTTAAAAATTACCATGACAGGTATGGAATAGTTTTGTGTTCTCATCTTCAGCTACTACCAAGAGAAAAGTAGTTTCTCTTCCTCTTTGGTACAGCCATGCGTGTTTATATAGCGACTGCGTCTGCCTTCATCATCTTTTACATTCATCTCCATGGCAATTTTCTTTTCCAGACCTTGTTAGCTGCCTTTCTGGGAATTTGTTTCCAATCTTATATTTATTCAGAACTGGCATTCCCCTCCACATGCGACAGCTGCCGGAAAATTGTATCTATCCCATTAGCAAACAATACAACAACATCTGAAAAAATCTATCTGTAAAGCTTGAAGAGGTGTGCTAGAAATTGGGTGAGTTTTTTCTTTTTTTTTTTTTTAAAATTAAACTCTCCCATTTCTGAATACAGATTCTAGGTATAAAGGGAAAACATTGTTCTGAAAATTTTTCTTTGTGAAAGGTGTTTTGGTAGATGAAGTAGGCTCCAGAACACCTGCAAACAAGCTGCTCCATTTTGTCATACGGCTGCATCCCTCCCACACGAACCCTTCCAATATTTGCTCCATCTTTCATTCAGAAAGAACAAGCAGAACTCTTTCCATTAAGGAAAAAAGTTGCTTCTACTCCCTCTTTCCTAAGCATGTTCTCCTATCAGAAGCAATAGGGGCAAGAGAGGAAGAAATCTCCCCAGGAATCCCTTCCAGCACTATCCAACAGCTGTTTTTGTTGGTCAGAACAAGCTTCCTTCTCACAACTAGCACTGCAGCACAAACCAAACTCTGCCACCTTCTTTCTAATAGCAGCACTGGAGGTTTGTCCTTAGACATTAGCCTCCTGGAATAGCTTACTCAATCACAAAAATTACTTCTGCGCTAAACTTAAGATGCCAAAACTTAAGCTTTAGAAATAATTAACTTTGTATCTGACACTTGCAAGCACCCATGCTCAGACAGAAAACTACAGAAAAATATCTCCCTCTGAATACTAGCAAAAAAAAAAAATCAGAATAACAATGTCCTTGAAACTAGGCAGTACCAGGAGGTCAAATCAAAGCAAGTCCATTACCAATATTTCAGAGCTCAATCTTACCACCTTCTTGTTCTGGCATCTCAGCTAACAGATATACAAGAGCAAGTTTGCTGTAAAAGGTGGAATGAAGATGTGCTTGTTTTGCTGCATGCTTGCAGCAGGAAGAGAACATCCAGGGAAAACAGTGTTGTGGGACGATTTTGTGTTATTTTCTGTCTCAAGTCTGGAAGGGATAAAGATATTCCACGCTACAGCCAACTTAAAACCACTCGAGACGGAGAAGAAATCAGTATCATCTTCCTCCCACTGAGCCCAACTGCACCTTCTTCTGGACACCAGTCCAGGCACTGGGCTGTGTGATCCCCCCCATCACGGGGGAACCCACCGAGCTGACAGAGCACACATCTCGACTGTCCCAAGCCCCCAACCCAACTACTTCACCAGCTTAAAATCAAGGGCTCCTCTGTTGAGTATCTAACAGAAACATAACAGGTACAGCATCCCCATCATCCACACGCCAAAGGCTGCACATTCCAGTAAGTCCCCCTTTGTCTCACAGGAACCTCTTCTGTACCTTCCCATTAAAAGTGAAAATGCCTACGTCTCCAGTATAAACCATTAATATTTTATGCCAGCAAGGAGGTTGCAGGGGCAGTGGGAGAAAAAAAATTAAATTACTCTCCAAGGTCGTTGAAGCAGACTCAGTAAATGAGGCCTCCCTGAAGATTCATAAAACTGAAATATACATGTCCTGTATATTAAAACTTCAGAAAAGGAGTGAGATCAAATATTATTAAAGCTCTGAGTGAGAGCTATAAAAGGCAGGAAATACAGTGTTAAGTCAAACACTGGATCAAATTCAAAAGGAGCAGAAACGGAGGAGAACGATACAGATAAGGATTGTTTCCAACTGTGAACATGTTTACCTTCTTAATTTCTGATACTCCTATCCTCTGATCAAGGTTCTTGGGATTGGGCAAAAATTAAACAAAAGCTAGGCACGGTTCCCAGAAAAATGGCCTGGGAGCACTCTATCTTCCACATACAGCCCATCAGTAAATCTCTCTATTTCACACCGGAGAGGTCAGTGTATAATTATCTGCAGCACTGAAAAGGAAGCGGCCAAGGTGACCCAACGGGCCCATGGCCCAGAGCCCACGTCCCCAAGCCCCGATCTGCTGCTCTTTTCTCATGTGCAATCTGCTTAGAAGTCTAGACATGCCTGGCGTAAGACCTTGTTCTGGAAAAGTCATATATACACTGATTTATTTGTTCTCATGTTTCCTGTATTTCACACAGTTTATAAAATATTTCTGTCCCAAAGTTCTTCTAGGTCCAGAACTGTGTTCACCCAGAGCCCAGGGGCTGGAGACCAGACCAATTCAGCATATTAACACTGAACATTTCATGAGCTCCTGACAATTTACTGACACCATCAACTGCATCAGCCCTTTCCAGTCATCTGTGAACCAGCTCAACTCCAGAGAGCATCAGGCATGAAGGCTTCTCTCCACCCAGCTCCCCTCAGCTTCCTCCTCCCTTCTCCAACACATACATCAATCCTGTCCTTAGAAAAAGCAAGTCCTTCCCAGAGCTCTTTCCTTCTCTTCAGAAGGGCAGCACTGTTGCTGCTTGGTTATGCTAATAAATAAAAGGCAACAAAAAAAAGATTATCTGTGGAATCACTGAGAGGAATTTTTATGAGGGAGTAAAGATTCAATAATGATGATGTTGAAGAAGCAGTCGTTTGTGCAGAGTGGTCCCCCCGGTAATTTCTACAGTGACTACAGAAGTATAATATATGGGATTATTGCAGGGAAATCTCTCATAATGAAGCAGATCCTTAACTTGGTTTGACATTGTCATTTTACATCACACTATTTAATGCGAGACCTGCAAAGTAATGAACACTTATTTTGCCAGGATATCAAAGCCCTGCAAGAGGTGCCAGCTACCAGCTAAAGCAACAAACTGCAAAGTTAGATTCTCATTTTTGCACTGAGTATCACATTGTCCTCCTCGCCTCTTTCAAAAGAAAAGGAGTTACCTACTTAAACCCTGCAGGAAGGTTTGAGATTACATTCACTGATAAACTCATGCTTGAGCTTCACTGTAATCCAGCAGCAGAGACAAGACACCCCCTTCAGCAACAGTCAATGAAGCCATAGAAGAAACAAGACTTGTCTTCCCCCTTAGCTCACCCTAACACCTTCCTTCCCAAGCCAACGTTAATGGCTTCGGCTCTTCTTGTCAAGAGAGACTTTGTTTTGAAGAGGTGCTTGCAATGCCATGTATATTTACTTAGCAAGCAACTGAATAATTGGAGCAGAAGAGCATAAAAAACAAGCCTGTCCCTATCCTTTTTGGTGAATTATTTAAACAAATCCATTTTCAAGGGGTTGGTGTAACAAAATAGTTTGTTGTTGAGAGAATTCCAAGCATTCGATCCAAGTAAATAAATTATTGTTTCTGAGGATCAAGCAGCACGTTCCCATCACCAAAGCCAGGGTTTCTTTGTCTATCTTAACATGCCAGCACATCCCATAACTCAGTAGTAACTACTTCAGATTCCCTTGGTAAAAGTCTTCAAAAAAGGAAAGTTAACTCATTTTAAATTCCACCTGCCACTGTACTCTCATCTTCAATCAATAAAGACATTTACAACTAGGTTACTCAAGTTATCTGTGACACTTGCTGTCTCCTTCAACAAGAGACCACATCTCGCTGGCTGATGCGCTCCAACCTTTGCACAGCCCAGGAAGGGCTGAGTGTGCATGGAATCAGTGTCCTTCAGAAACCCCAACACTTGGGTCTCCACTGGGCACCTGCCCATTTCACTTCATTTCCACCCTCTGCACACCAACCAGGGGCATTTGCTCTCACGCCTTGCTACTTACAGTCTTCACGTGCAACACTTCCATCTTAAGACAGATCAAAGTTTTTCTACTGCATCATTCCTGCCAAAGACATTATGGCACTAGGTTCATCAAGACGAATAAAGGTCTGGATACTATTGTTGCAGTATTAATCATGTCCAAGTATTCAAAGCCATGAGCAGGTTTTGAAGAAAAGGGTCTTGTTGGACTTCAGAAAACACCTACAACTATATTGTTGTTTGGTATCATTTTATCACGCAAACCATAGCACCATAAACCAACCTCAGCCCTTGAAAATTTAATGTCTGCAGAAGTCATTTAACTTGTTGAATCAGCTGTGTTTAAGAAAACATTGCAAAGCTATCATAGAAATCTCCATAACATGAACAATTCCTATTAGAATCTAGACAGTCCCTCAGGATAGACCCCAGGGCTACGGGCACCAAGCAACTGCAGTGACCCAACTGGCCACGTCCCCAAAGAACTTTCATCTTCTACAGACAACACAAGAAAAGTAGGAAGGGAATTAGCCCAGGTCACACAAAGACTACAGTAAGCTGTGCAGCTGGAGTAAACCAAGACATTTAAAGTCATCTAATGTTTGGAACAGACAGCACAGCTCTGCAACGGTCCTGTGAAAAGCACCCAACGTTTATAAAACACTTTCCTCAGTCAGAACTTTGGAGAAGGGAGAAGGATTTGCTAATTTAGGTTGTTTCATGCTGTCTGCTTAATATCAATGGATTTAGCTTGTGTCTGTTCTAGAGCTGGACAGAGAGAGTAAGAGATTTAATTGGCATGAAGCCCACGGCAACCTCTGCCAGGAACAGCTGCTATCTGTCTGGGAGAAAAGCCATTCTTCTTCCCAGAGTCCTACAGTATCAGGACATAAAAGACTCCAAAAATTGTGATTAATTTCTTACCTTACAGACTGTCTCAGGGTTAACACCCCCACACACGTACACACGAGGAAAGAGAAGCAGCCTGGCTTTGCACACTGGGTGTAGGACGCTCGCACAAAGAACACGGCTTTGGTGGGACAATCTGCACAATTTGGCTGTCAGGGCTGCATACAGACACAGGCACACGCTGCTAATGGATCTTCTGAGGATCTGCCTGAGCACAACTAACCATTGGCGGTGGGGGACACCATGGGGAAGGCATGGACAGGCATCTCCACTAGCACGGACCCACACTCCTCACTGCTCATCTGCCTCTTCTTCCAGAGCAGTCCTACAACATACAGTGCAGGAAAACTTCTCCAACAGTTACGAGTTTCAAAGGACACGTGTCAAGGTTGACTAAATGTTGCCTTATGTCTAAATTAATTATATCATCCACAGTGATAATTGAAAACTATTAATTCTGGACAGACCTGACTGTCCCATAGCTCTTCAGGGAATTCCATGGGGAAGCCAGTGTTCTCAAAGTGGGGAGAAAAAGAGCATAGAGCGTGCAGAGACCTCGCACTAGGATGTTACAGTGGATGACTTCAGAGGGCACTGAGATCTCCTGCAACGTGCAACACAACACAGCACTGCCTGAAATGCCAACAACTCCAACGTACTGTCTGGCACCAGTGTCTACAGCATCTTCTCCTGACTGGGACTTGCCCAGGACACCTCGAGGACAACAGCCAGCAGTAGCTGGAAAGCCACAACCTCTTCTTAGTGTTTAACATGGGTCACAGCCAGTAGAAATGCTCCTTTTTGTCAAACAGCAGTGGGCTGAGCACAGGGCTGGAAGGCAGTGGGGGTTCTGGCTGCTCCTGCTGCACCGCACAAAGCCCTCGGGGACAGCGGTGCTCAACACCAACACCTTTTCCTTGATTACAGCAAAAGCAGCTCAGAGAGCCCTGACACCTGACCAGCAATGATGGGGAGGCTGGAGAGAGGCAAGGGAAAGATGTGCAGAACATCTTCCAGCAGGGCTTGCTGAAGTTTATAAAGGAATTACCCTCAAACATGACCGGATCAGTCTGAGATGTCACTAGAGCGAACTGCTGAAACTGCCACTTGGTATAACGAGATTAGGACTGGTCACTGGGGAAGCCTTGAACTGGTAAATGGGGAAGCCTTGAAACATTCAGTCCACCCAAAGCCCAGATTTCCAGCCGTTCAAGAAAGAAATTTTTCCATATACTAAAAACCTCACTCTATTTTCAGCCATCTAGTTGTACAAACACACCCTCCCATACCGGTACCCCAAGGCAGTCATTTCACTGGGTGCCTACGTATCACCACAACAGATGAAAACATCAGAGATTGACAGGTTTGGTTCTGTTCTCAGTAATAATTTCTATTCTTTTTCTAAAAGCAAGAATCCTAGATTTCCTTCTGGCACCCAAAGATTTCATCTGTACTCCTGAAACCAGCTGATGACAAGGCTGGTGCCCCAACCACAACAGTACATTCAGTTTACAGAAGGCTTAGCTCTGCCCTAGGAATTCCATGGCAGAAATCCACCCTTCCTCCTCATGGAGATTTTTTTCCTTCTCCTCTCCAAACATTATGTCTGTTCCAAACTCGATCTATTGCAGGTCTTTCTCCTCTAGTCAGCTTTTCTTTCATTGAAACAAAAATGGTACTATTTTAAGGAGCCCTGGACAACCACCATTGAAGGTACTACAGAGAAAGCAGTAGTTATAAACCAAGTAAATCTTGTTAATGTTTGAGGGGGGAAACAATCAATATAAGAGAGCAACTGGGGAAAAAAACCCTCCCTCTTGTTAAAATTGCTCATAAGGCGTAAAAGTTTGAGCAACTTCCTCTACCTGTTGGTATATATCAACCTTCATTATGGTAACTCTATTAAAGTGCAGTAGAGTTATTTAATATTTGCTGTGTCACAGTTAAATTACCAACAGGCACAACCAGGAATGGATTTTTACAGCCACAAGATTGAATTACACACCCTCACTCCATTCCCGGAGAGAACTCTCTCATGGAAGGAAAATCTCCAGTAACAACCACCAACAGGTGCATTAAAACAAAAGTCAAGGCAGGGATGGCAGCAGCATTTTGCCTGTTCTGTTGACAAATACTACCAGAACACAAAATCCAAACCACAGAGGGCATGAGAGGGGGGTGATCTCACTATCAAGGAAAAACAGGCAGCACACTCAATCCAAACACAACCGCTATCAAGAAACATTCCTGACATCAGTACTCCTTGAACCTTTGTTATCTTACCCACCAGCATCTTATCTGGGGATTCACAGCACTTCAGCTCTGCAGCATTTACATACAGCATTTTAAATAATTCCTCTAAAATAAACTGCTTATCAGTTCCACGACGTCCCTTTGCCGATGGCTTTGCGGGCTGTCCTTTATTTTTCCCCAACACAAAGCAAGGGATCAGCCTCACATGTTAGCGTGTCACCTCAAAAGTGATTTTATGTCAGCAACCCAGCAAGGGAACAGGGCACAGCCATGAGCATTAATGATCTTGATAACCTGGCAAGAAGATGGCCTTGGTGATGCCATCAGGAGAACGCAGTAGACTAAAACTACTATCTTCCCATGAATTAACCCAAGGTAGAAAGGAGAAAGAGCTTATTAATGCCTTCATCTGAGTATCAGCCTAATAAACTTCTCTGAAAGAGATGAACTGGAGTGGTGCAGAAGATGTTTCATTCTCCTTGAAGCCAACAATGCGCAGCCCATTTGACACCAGTCCATCACATGAAGCCACTCCTGCATTCAACCATTGTCAGAGCACAGATGCAGAGGTCAAAGAAAACCAGGAGAGCCCTTGTTATCTTCCCAGGCACCCTGGGGTGGTCAATAACAATAAAATGTGCCTACAGAGCTTTCAGCCTAAAACTTAATTCTCTAGGTGGTATCAAGCAGTTACTCTTTAATAGCATTTTTTTACGGCATGGAAGAACGAACTTAATATTGCAATTACTTCATTTAATGCCATGTAATGGCTGAACAAGCTTGTCAGCTACCTGGAACAGAGAAAAGGCAAAGTATAGTATAATTGCATTAAAGTGGAAAACATGAGTAACTACTCATATTAAAAGGGATCAGAAATAAAAAGGCAACATAGTGTGAATGATAGAGAAAATAAATAGTTTATGACATTCAGCTGAAGATCTGGCATCTTTTAGCAGCATCTTGACAGCCAATTCAGCACAAGACCATTCTCCTCCCAGTCACCTGTGCTTGCCACAGGCAGGGCAACAAAGGGGAAAAAAGGAGGGGGAGAGTTGGAAGCATACACTCCACAGGGCATGCAAAGGGGATAAATTGGCTTCATGCACGGAGTTAGGAGGTCAAGGACGAGGCACCTCGAGGCAGGATTCTCCTGCCATGCTGTCAGAGAGGTGGTGCATTGCAGCACCACGGCTGCTGCAGGTGCAGCACCAGCAATTTGCAGTTTGACAGCCCGGCAGCACGAGGTCTTAACGCTGTTCAACCACCAGCACCTCTGCTTCAACAGCCCGTCTGCCACGTGCAACAAGACCATACTGGTCTCTCAACTTTATGGCAGGAAAAAGGAGGCTGAAAGAAAAAAAAAAAAATATATATAGGTTATGCTTCAGAAAACCATCTGTGATGACCCCGAGTGCTGCTGAAGGCAGGCATGCCAGTGCATAATTTCATGTGTTCCTCAGGGTAAGTACTTATCCAGCTTGCAAAAGCCAAAAATGAAGCCTCCCAGGCTCTGGAATTAGAGCACGATGATGATGGCTGATGCTTCTAAAGACCAGAGTGAAAGTGCTTTAACTTAACAAGAAAAGAAAACAGCACAAGGGGCAAGAAACGTGTCATTTGCTTTGCTAACATTTGTGCATGAGGAAAAGTAGCAAAATTTGCCACCACAGAAATAACTTATGCACCAGTATTTCGCTAAAAGGACCCAAGTGCACACCTCAGCTAAAAAAGGAGCTGCTCCGACTGAAATTAAGTCTTTGACCTTAGCTTTATGCAACTGAGAATACCTGTATCTCTAATAAATACCAAACATTCACCAAAATATCACCAGATTTTGAAAGGTAATATATTACTTCTATTTACCTTGTGACTTCTGAGATGACATTACCATGGCAGGACCTTCTTCTGCAATCCCAAATCAGACTGCCTAAGACAGACTCCAAGAGATGGAAGCTTTTAAAAGTATCTCTAGATTCACACTGTATAATTACAAGAACCAACAAAGAAAGACAGCGCTGAACCTTTTTCTTTCTTCTGCTCTTACATAAACAGGAAGTTTTCAGACATTACACCACTTCTCCCCGTACTTTACACGGATTCTCTACACCTTGGTGCACGTCTGATCTTTTCAGCAGAGCTCTCAAACGTCAACATTCATTTACCTTATAATTAACATTATGAGCGGTGACATTTTTCTCATCTTCCTGATTTTTCGTGTCTTGATAGTTCCTGTCAAGGGGCTGTTTTCATGTTCAGTTTTTTAAAGAAATAGTAAAAAAAAAATTTTATTTCAAATTAACAGCTAATGTATATTGCAGAGATTGCTACTAATGAGGCAACAACCTCGAGCACTGCTGGAAGCACTCCAGCAATAGGTTTACATTCACGTTAATTGCAATTCTTGTAGAGTCTTCTACTTTTGTTAATTTTCCTGTGTTGCCTTTTACATTATTCCTTCTGGCACGGAATTTTCACCTACCATGGCAAATTGGTTCCAATTTCATACCTTAATCAACGCTTGCTAACTAATAAACAGAGAGGTAAGGTCTTAGATGAGTGAGCCACTTCAGTGGCCAAAGCCTGTGAGGTTTTTTGTTTTAATAAAATAAAAATATTACAGAAACATTATTATGTGTTGATATACAAGCTTGATAGATCCTGCTTTTCACTGGAAATCCAAACAGGTCCACAACAAAGATTTTGTTCTGCCAGGACTGATGGCAAAATCTCTTCTTCACAATTAGATGTCTGCAGTCTCAGGACACATTTTAACTACTGCACTGACGAGGTAACACCACTAACCAGGGACCTTGGAATGGTTAAAGGCCTTGTTCACAGCCCCCTACACGGGCTCTGTGCCTGTTTCAGGCACTTTCTATAGGCTCTCGCCCATCAGGGAACACCTCCCTTTCTTCACTGGATCATTCCAACTACTGACATTTGTATAAGATAATATTTAGAACAAATTTTATTAAATTAATACTATCTTCAGGCTTAGAATTCTTTGTCCACAGAACGGTACAGCCAAAAGCCTGCTGTGTAAACGCAGAGGCACGGCAGGATCCCGCGGGGCTGGAAACATTCCGATGGCCAAGCTCCTCCGTGCTCAACAGCCTTGCTCAACCGACACAAGGTAGAGCACACAGGGAAGATATTCTTTGCTTTCCTGGAAGAAACATTCCACCAGATCTGAGGGATTAGCTGCCAATGGCTGTGAATCCAACACCTCTGCGCAGAGGAGCAGGAGAAGAGCTGATGATGAAGACCCAGTCGAGCTTCACTGTCTCCTCCACGCTCAGCAAGCGCACAGCCTCAAGCACAAGGGTCTGCTGCGAAGTACGACACTAACTATATTGAGCCAACACCAACAAGTTTGGTCTTTAACTAGACTTAGCCAATAACCCAAACTTTTCCATTCAAGTCAGGATGGAGCACAAGCCTTCCACATTGGCTTTCTGAAGAAACCAGGCCTGCATGAGGACTCCTGTCTCCACTGATGAACCTCAACCATGTTTCCCAGAGGGCTAAGGGCTCAGAGTCATTAAGCTCCTCTAAGTTTCTAAAAACAAAGTGAAACACCCAAGAAGAACCCCAACACCCAAGAAGAACCCCAACACCCAAGAAGAACCCCAACACCCAAGAAGAACCCCAACACCCAAGAAGAACCCCAACACCCAAGAAGAACCCCATGCACTGTCTTGCAGAGGACATTCAATATGAGGAAAAGGTTTAGCCATTAGACCCCAGGGAGAAGATGAGTGGCCACAGTCATAGGAAAAGCTTTGTACAAACACTGTCTTAGCAGCAAACGCATCTGAAGTAGCCGGGCTTTGCTGGGCTCTGCCGCCTGCAAATGATTTGTTCTTAACAATTACTGTTCTACCTGAAAAACCTCTACACTAGAGGAAGTTCCAGCAATAAAGCTACTTTATTATAGTCTATTTGCCCACCGAGGCCCCATGGAAGCGGCGGCACATTAAACCCTACTGCACCCCTCTGCAGCGGCGAAGAGAGGGACGAGATAGATGGTTGTGTCCCCACACCAGCACTGACCTGTGTTTATTCCAGCACTCCAATCCCAGGATTTATCTGAACCAAGTTGGCCTATTTTGATGAATTATACAGGTAATTCAGGGACATGAGCAAACATTCTACTGAGCTCAGATTAATGGCCTCAATTCAAAGCGAATTTTATAAATGACCTAAACCAAGCGGGACACACACTGTCTCATGTGCATTTTAACACAATGCACTCCTCAGGGCAATTTTACTGAATATCATCAATTCCACATTTAAATGAAATTCCTGGGGAAGATCTGGAAAGAACACAGATAAATGAGGCTAAATAAACCAAATCGGGGAAAGAGCAAGAGAGTTTTATTTGTAGCTCCTGAACTCTGGGAATTGGGGAATCTGAAAAGTCTCTTAGGCTGAATTATTGAGATAATAAAGCACCTGCTGAAGAGACCTCCGAATGCTGTAATGAAATTATTTCATTGCCCCAGAATAATCACAGATGCAGGTTCTCTTTTGAGAGCAAAAGAAACAACGGAAGGGAAAGCGAGGTAGATAAATGGAATGCAAATCACTCTCTCTGCTCACAGAGAAAGCAAAAAAGAGCCGTGACATGAAAGGAGCCAGCCTTATGGTACTACCAACAGGCCGAGTTTGTTCCAGTTCTGTTAACTGTTGTGGTGTCACTTGGAAACAACTGAGAGTAAACACAGAAGGGGAACGGAAAAGCACAAAGGCACCATCACATTGAAGGATTTTGTCCAGGCTTGATTTTGCCACAAGCTTCTACATAGTCTGACAAGTCACCCCCCCCCAGCTGATGTAATTAAACAGCCCAGCAGCTACAGGAGTCCTGCTACTTGCAAGGGAATTACACAATAAAAAAAGTTGTGTGTGTAATACAGGGATCACTCCCTACTTCCAAGTCTTCTGTTCCCCCATCTTTACCCTTCAGAAAGACAAGTTCTACAGAAGTGGGGTCTGATCCATAATTTAATCCTTATGCAACCCACTACATATGAATATTTAACACTACTGGGAACTTCAATAAGTCATCTTGTACTTACTGGTCAAAATTTCAATTTGTTTTATTCATACTCCTGTTCTCAGTCACAGGAATTCTGAAGGGGCAGAAAAAGCTAGCTATTTCCTGGGAACAGCTGATTTAACCTTTTAAAAACAAGCAAACAATACGTGGGAAATGTCTTTCTTTTATTCCTACACGAACCTGCAGAACCTCATTACGTTTACATTTACTAAAGTGTAATTAATGAAGGCTTTTAAACCCTCAGAACCTTTCAAATTAATGAAAAGTCCACCCAAATAAATTAGACATGTAGTCCAAGAGCTGCAGATTTAAATTACAGTAGTTATCCTGACAGGAACCAAGAAACAGCTGTCACATACAATTATTTTTAGGGCTGCTACTAAACCATTTTCACATTATGAGCTGCCACCTCTCAGCAGCTAACAGCAGCTTCACATTTTATCACGACAAAAAATTAGAGGCATCCAGTTATCTCCTCGGGTGTTACACACATTTGTAACATACCGCGCGTTCAACGGAGCTAAACCCCAGTGCCGGGGGAGGAACGCGGTCCTGGGCCAGCCAAAAGCTACGTTACATCACCACACCTATGACCTCATCCCAACCCCTCAGCCAATAGAGTTACAGGGAGCAGATGTGGCCCTCAACAATCGGCTCTGGGAGCTGTGTGTCATAATTGCATGACATCACCACCACACACCCCAGCGCGGTCCAGCAACCACCCAGCCAGTCGGCACAGCCTCGTCCTCCTCACCACCATGCCGGCACAGTAGCTCCATCCCAAGGAGGACAAGAACAACCCGGCTCACCCATTGTGCGCCCACCAGCCCCCCGCGCCATGGCCCGACCCGCTCGCAAGCTCCCCGGCAGGACGCGCGGCACTACCCGGCTGCTCTACATCTCCATCTCCATCAAGCCCAACGTTGGCCAAGGGCCTGCCACTAGTAGAGGGGCTTCAAAGAAACGCTCAGAAAAACGGAAGAGAAAGAAGAATAAAGAGACAGCAGAGCATCCCAAGACAAAGCGCCCAAAGAAGAGATCACCAAGTCCTCTACGGGGGGTGAGGAAGCAGCGGGGAAGGCGGCGAAGGGTTCGCTTCAGTAGAGCGGAGCAGCCGCTCCCTCCTTTCTTTCTCTTCATGGCCCAGCACCGTCCACAGCTCCGGAAATCACATCCTCGCTGGACGGCAGTAGAAACTGTCAAGAAGTTGGGGAGAATGTGGCACGCGCAACCCAAAAAAGACAAAGAAATGTACAAAGAGCAGGCGGCGGCGCTGAGGAAGAAGAACAAGAGAAGAGCATAGGTCAGCGTGAGCCAGGAACAGCCAGGGAAGGGGATCACAGCAGAAATAAAAAATAAAAGCAGAAAGAAGGAAATGAAGTCTTTGATGGCCTGCTATGCTGATAACACCGGGGGCCCTCTGCAATTGCATTTCATCTTTTGCACAACTGCAGCTCCTTGTGAAGGCTCAGTACAGTTCATAAGCCTTAGTTAAATAACTGCAAACACCAGATAACCACAATTTTTTGGACAGGGCAATAATTCGGAATTAATATAGTCAGCTCCAAATTGATGGCAACAGGAAGGCTTGTGCAGCCTGAGGATGGATGTTTCCTGCTTATCCAACGAAGAAAACGGTAATGAGTCTTCTCTGCCTCCTCTCTCCTCCAAATCATGAGTTAACACTTGCTCCTTCTGCAAAGGAGGAGCTCTGGTCCTCTAACTCAGCAGGTCCTGGAACCTGAGAGACAATGACTGTGGCAGACTCGCCATGGGGGAAACACAAGGTGCTCCACCGCTGTCCTGCTTGGCCCACAGGTCCTGTCCACAGCTCACCCCACACATGCCTCGGAGGCAGCAAGGCAGGTAGGACAGAGCGTGCTGCCCACCTACATCCTGCTGCTGCCCCACACCAGTGAGCAGCTCGAGCTTTGAACCCTCCAATCTGCTGCAGAGAGGAGGGTGGCACAGGAACCACGGCGTCCTGCTCCCAGCACGGGTATGCAGCCTCAGGCAAAGACCTGCCAGATGGCACCGTGTCTACACAGTCATCTGGTTAGGATGGGTCATCTCTGCAACTGGCATTCAGTCCCCCAACCTTGACAAGGTTTGGAAGTGAAGAAGAACAGCCAACCATTGCCTCTAGTGAATGCATCCACCTTCCAGTGAGATTCACCAGCAGTTCTGGACACTGGAATAACTAACATGCCAAAGGACAACTGCAGAGAGACATGCTGGATGGGTGAGAGTTTGGTCTTGGGTCCTGTTTGAGGAGATCACCAACTACCTTAGCATCCCTCAGTGTAGTAACACAGTACATTAACAGAGAGCAATATGCAACTTAAAAACGCAGGTGTTCTCCTACACAGCTGACCTAAATTAATAAAATACCCCCATAACTTGCTTTGTTTTTTCTTTTCCACTTCCAACCTTTTGAACACAGCAGTATTATTTGGAAGGGATGGCAGTTTCTGCTCAGAGGACAGGAATAACTGACAGCCAGCTCTGCAGGTCAGAAAGGAGAGGAAAGCCTTGGGAAGGTGCAAAAACCCAGACCCAAAACCAGCACAGGCACCTGAATGGGCTGAAGGATTAGAGGACCAAGAAACCTCAGAGAGGTTTCTCCTCTTGACCACAGCCCTTCGACATGTCCCTAAAGGGAGAGTCACAGCTCATTTCTCCAGAAGGGTCATCACATCACCTATTTCTTTTCTTTAAAGAAGTCTGTCTCAACTTTTTCCCTTTAGCTCAACCAAAGCAAAGCCTAAATTTCATCCAGAAGACTAGGTCTGCTCTGGAAAGGCTGATGGGCCCATCCTGTTTAGCAGCTAAAGTGAAATAGCCACCAAGCACTGCCTGGGCAAGAGGTGATCTGGCTCGTAACGACATCTGTGCAAAGCCTGAGCTTTGGAGAGCAGGGCAATCGCTTTCCAGGCTCTCCGAAGCCTTTGCTCCCTGCATCTCGTACAAGCCCAATGCTCCTCAGAGTGCCATGAACACCACCTTCTTATCTTCCACGTGCACCAAGCAAAACACTGCAGCTCAGAAAGTCACAAGCAAACTAGACTGCAAAGATGTGCTTGTCCCTTATTCCATACACTGGATTTTGGAAGGGTCTTAGCACCATCTACTGTAATACCTGGAGATGAAGTCAGTGGTCAGCAGCTCTCACTGCTGGAGAAACTTAATAATCCCGGACATGGCCCTAGTAAAGCCATCAGGACAAATGCTGACAATATCAAGTAAAAAATACTACTCTGCTATGGCTTGGTAGCAGACTGTTTAAGTGAGCAGAGACAAGAAATATCACTTTAATGGTTCTCATGACTGCACGGCCGCTAACAGCTTGACAGGATCCATCAATTAAAATCTATTCCCAGCTGCACTAGTGATGGCCACAGCAGACTGTACAGCTATTTTTGTCACATTACAAATATGAAGTGGTTAAAAAAGATGCATCAAAAAGGCCCAAGATACTACCCATCCAATTATACTGTTAACAGACTCTTTGCGTCTTCCATTCCTCAACTTGCATACTTCACAAACAATTGGCATTCAGGCAAAATCATGCTCTGTGAAGTTGGCACACAGGTTCCACTCAATTTAGCACATCACAGTCTGTTCATGAGTAATGTCTTCAAAACACCTGCAGTACTGCCTCGAAAGACACACTTCTTCGCAAACACACCCGCCAATAAACTCCCAGTACAGCTCACTTCTACCACCTTCTGCAGCTGAAATGCAATCTGAGAGGCTGAAGGACAACTCTGACCACCAGCTCAGAACATACAACAAAATTCCAGTTATCTACAGTGGGAAATCTTTTACTGAGGGGAAACAGGAGGCCCTGGAAAACACTATACCTGAAGTTGCTCGAGTTTTTCACTGTTGTTTTTTGCACTACTAGCATATAGACTATAGATTAAAATAGTTGGAGCTAAGCATTAACAACAACAAATTACCCTTTTGGAGATGCCTTACAGCAGCAGCAAGAAAGACAATGTCTTCAAAGAGCCTGTGTGCAACCAATGGACAAAGGAGGGTAAATGATTCAAAGTCTTATGGAGGGAACACATCTGGAGGCCTGGGCTGGGTTCCTTCATCTGTTCTCCACATCTTCATGAAAGCGTGCAATGAAGCTTTAACTGAAGCCTATGGCTCCTTTCAGTATTGGAACAATTTAGGCTCATTGCAAGCCCCTGCACGCTTTTCATGTACTCAAAGCTAATGTTAATGACGTTATAACAGATGTAGTAATACCATTTTTATCACAATATTACCTGTGTTGTCACTACTAAAGAGAAGATGAATAAAAAAATACCTTCTAAATTCTGCAGAAGAAAATTAGCTGGACTACATTCCCTTGAAGTTGGCTAAATAGATTCATCCGGATAGCTGACAGAGACAGAGTTTGCCTGCCCTGCCACCTTGATGTGGGGGCTTCAAAGGAGCTGAGTTTCAGAAGGAAAGAGAAGAACCAGAAGTATTAGATCTTTATCCAAAGCCTTCAGAAATCCAGTTCCCTGGGCTTTGACCAGGGGCACAAACACACATCTGTCACCGCGGCCATAGCGGCACTTGCACACGTTGGATCTCAGATACGTTACGCACTCAGGGCGGGCTTCAAAGTCTGCATAAACAAACAAAGCCCAAAGCTAAAATTTCTCCTACTCCCCCACTTCCTTCAAAAAAAATAAAAAGGTGATCTGAGCACAAAAGCATCAAACATCAGTAAGAGACGTGGATGGTACACTCACAGTCCTATTGACATCAAGAGCAGCGTTATCTCTGTAGATATTCCCTCTTGTTAACTGGGAACATTGGCACTTCATCCCACCTACCTCATTTAGCCTCCACTCTCCTTGTGCTGGCAATTTTCTTCTGTGCATGTAGAAGACAACTCAAAAGCTCTCATATTACAGCAGCAGTAGTGGAAGCACCACAGTATTTCTGAACAGCAGCTTCATTTAACGATGTTCTCTGCACTGCTGCCCTATCTGCCATGTGACACGGCCATGAGAAGTCCTGTTCTACTGACAAACTAGGTGTACCACACAAGCTGGGACTAAAAGCAAAACAAACCTCACAAATAAGACACTGCAAGTCTTTCTAGATGTTGCAGTGAGCAGTTGAGCCTTTAGAAGCACTTGTTTGGGGGCTGTGGTTTGGTTTTTTAGTATAGCAGATGCACCACTAGAAAGATCAGGCATCCTTACATGTTTAATAAGTTATTAGCCTTATTTGCATTCCAGAGGTTAAAGGAAATACTAAAAGAACATAAGATTAAATGATTATAGCAAATCCCCAGGCCAACTACTATGCAGCAGTAAGGCACTGGCCACATTTATGTCCTCAGAGGGCGATAAGTGAATCACCCCAGTAAATCCCCAACAGCAAGCAGCAGCCCTGAGCCAGGGCAGTCTCCATCAGAGGGAAGCCCTCTTCTCCATTCCCACTCCCAGCAGCTCATGGTCACCCAAAGTGGTTTCTGAGAACAAGCCCCATCAGCCCAAGCCAGGCAGATACATCCCCCCCGGAAACTCTGCTTAGTCAGGAAGAGATTAATTCTTTATGACTCTGTAGGAAGGGCCCTGTCATGAGTTAATTGAGATGTTACAACTGAAACACTCTTACAGAAATCAGAAACTGGAAGCTTTCTTCGCTCGTTAGCTGACTGGCAAAGAATCTTTTTGTTTTAAAGAATCAATAACCTGCTTTTGTTCACAGCTTGATTTTAACGTGACCAAAAAGACACCAAGTTACTCCGAAGTTGAAAAGCTACCCGGGGCTGCGGCGAAAAAAGCAGCAGCTTGCTGCTTCTAAGTCCATCTTGCAACAAAGCACAGATTGAGCATTACAGAGCACAAACCCATCTGCACAGATTTCAGAGGCAGTCCATCCTGCCACCCTTGTTAACTTTGATTTAGCTCACAAATCACTGCGATAACAAACTCATCCCCTGCGTGCCGGCACCCCGCTGCGCACGGCCCCCCCGTCCCGCCGTCCGTCCAGCAAGGCGACGCGTTCAGCACACGGGTGCTGCCTGCCCACCCTGCAGCTCGTGGTGGGAGGGCACCTCCGCTCCCAGTCTCAGCAAAGATAAGCAAACAGGTCTTCAAGCGTGCCGCTCCCACCCAACTGCAAACCCACCTGGTTCTTTTCTTTCAGAAGAGTTACCAAAAACAGCAGGTGGAAAGTTATTGGAAGGGCAATTGCAGCAGCAGTTTGATGGACTCGATTTTGTCTTTCCCAGAATTCATCATTTAGATGGATAAAATAAATATTTGCTTGTGCTCTTCCCAACCACAGCAGGTATGTTCAGTCGGACAGACAGATGAGACCTGCCATTCCCAAGGGGGGTGATGACAGGCATGAAGTACCAGAGAATATGAACATGAACAACATGGTTAAAATACTGATTTCTACATGAAAAATAAAAAACTTCATCAGACTACCATTTAGGAGACCACGACAACTAGCGAAGATAACAAGAAATTAAGCATCAGCTGCAGAGTCCCAGTGGCTGCTTGTAAAGTAGAATTTGACTGGGACAGGGATGGTGAAGCCGTAATCTCACAACTGCTTATTACTGTCGATTGATTTATTTAGAGGACCCACCACATTGGGTAGATCAGGAGGATGTAGACACTAATTCCTCCTCCCCCAGGCACGTGCACACAAATACTGCTAGTATTGGAGGATGCTATTACAGGTGCATGAAGAGAAGAACACAACCCACTCAGTTTCAGCAAGGATTATGTTTTAAGGGGTGGGGGGATGCCCAGGATGACATCATTCCTTGAGATATCAATGAAGAGTTCACCACTTGACTTAATCCTGATGCTGAATGAAACGCAGTCGGGCATCTCACCCAGCCAAGACAACACAAACACATCAACCCTTGCCCGCTGCGCTCGAGAGCAGCTCTAGCAGATGGCACCAGCTCTGCGAGGGCTCAGCAGGGGCTGAGCAGCAGAATGCCACACTACAGCACAGGTCTGGTGCAGGACCTCGGGCCAGCCTCTTCCCTCCGGTGACCGACACGGAGCATTACTCAGTGTGCTTTCTCGGGAAGATTAAGAGGCCTGTAACACCTGAGCAAAGTTGCCCAGACAGCAGAATAAGAACTGTACGAGGGCAAAACCTCCCTTTTGAGAAGCTCATGTGGATGACCTTAACACAACCTGAAGTCTTCCAACTACAGAAACTGTTGACTACTTGAAAGCACTGCTATGTCAAAAGTACAGTTTACTGATTGTTTTTTTTTGGGTTTTTTTAATCTGTCTTCTGTGTGCTCTTTGCTGCTGTAACATTCCCTCTTCCAGGTTCTCATGGATCAACCTGCATCTCTTCTGCTCAGTCTCCTGGACTGATGTAAACTGTGTCTCCAGAGCTGATAGCTCCACGCTTGCCTGTGGCTCTGTGTTTCCAAGTGTTTGATCAGGTAAGAAATCCTGAAACACATGCTTTGGCCTGAAATTAAATAGGCTATGACAGCATTCAGAGAAAGGCAGTAGACATGAGAAGTCCGCTTTCTGCTGGGGAAAAAAAACCCACCATTACACAATGGCTAATATGGGGCCACTACTGGTTTATACCTTCATTAACGATCTGGATGATGAGACAGAGCACACACTCAGCAAGTCTGCAGACACAAAACCCCAGGAGCAGCTGGTGTACCAGGTGGGTGCACTGCCATCCAGAGGGACCTCAGCAGGATGGAGAAACGGGCAGACAGAGGTCTCAAAGCTCAAAAGGAGACCCAAAGTCCTGCCCAGGGCAGGAATAACTCCATGCATCAGCTCAGGCTCGGGGCTGGCAGCCTGGGAAGCAGCTTTGCAGAGGAAGACTTGAGAGTGCTGGTGGACAAGGCTGAAGGTGAGCCAGCCATGTCCCCCTGCAGCAGGAAAGCCAACGTCATCCTGGGCTGCAGCTGCTCCCCAATGCTGTGAAATCCCACCTGTTTGATAAGGACCCAGGCACTCCCCCTTGCAGAAGTTCAACATTAAACTTGAGCCACAGCATCTGAAGGACTGACACATCCTTACAAAAGCCTTAAAAAAGAAACTTCTTTTTTTTTTTTCCAGTAGCAGCTTTGCTACTGAAAGCAGTAACGTACGTTAACGGGTTTATTAGCATCGCTACAAGTGAAAGCTTGGTGCAGCGATTATAGCGACACAGCAGTCAAATTTGCAAGGAAATTACCAGAATTATCCACAGTTCAGATGAACTTTCTACCCTTTCAATCAATAAAGTGCCATTAACAACCTATTCCAAGCTCTACAACATTTATAGCACCAGAGGCTTGGTGCAGCCGCGGTAGAGCCTGCAGCCTGCTCAAGATATTCTCACTCGATCGTATTAAACTTTAGTTCAATATGACTTTGCTGGGAAGAGACTTAAAAACCACTAACGCTGCAAACTCTGACACCTTCTAACCTGCAAGCCAAGGGAGTTTCAAAGCTCTGCCGAGGTCAGGTTCTGCTCTCAGATTTATTACGGCAGCCACATACTTGGAAATATTTTCCATTACTTTTATTGCTTAAAAGGATTCCAGGAAAAATATTGAAGGAGAGGAAGAGACACGAAATTCGCAACTCCAAACATTTCAGACCAGTTTATGTTTTAGTTAAGGAAAGCTCAGAACTTCAAGGTGAATGTCAGGATACAGCCTCCAGTCCATCCCACACTTTTACACCCCCAGGGCAGTTGCACGTTTTCTTAACAGAATGTTTAGAAGGAAAATTAAAAGAAATACAACTTGAAATCTCCTGAACTGCGTAAGCAGCAAACACCTTGGGGTCAGTGGAGGCAAGTAAGCATCAAGCTTTCACCAAAGATCTGCTGCAGTCTTTCAGAGATTCAGGAAGATGGAGTCTTGATAATTTGGCATAAAAAGCAAAATAGTTACTTTTTTGGCAACTTCTTAAAATCAGAACTTGCATGAAGAAAGAAGAAAAGCGCCAAAAGCAAAGTGAGAACTGGCATTCACAGCAAATGCAGAATCTATTATTTTGTCCCTTTGGACTCAATTAGTTCAAATTTACAAAGAATGGCACCCATAAAGATCTTAAACATGAACAAAACTTCTGTTAACTTGCTTCAAAATGAATTTTAATTGCAAGCTCTGTTTTATACATATTCCAGGCTTGCAAAATTTAATGAATATTTAATTCTTGAAAAAAAATTCTAATATATTAATTTCATGCTAACAAAAATCTATAGCTCCTTAAGAGGTCTAAGAAAAAACAACATGCTCTGAACAATAGTTGCTTGAGGTCTTCCTATTTTTGAGGGTTTCTTGTTGGGGGACAGGGCAGACAGATACTGAGCAGCAATATAGAGAAAAGACCCTCCTGCTTAAACATTTCCTGTTTTAAAACTGGTTTTATTTTTAGAGAGAATGTGACAACACAGATGCTTATGAGCTTTTTCTGTTTTAAACTGGAGATGAGGCTCAAATCAGAGCACGTGTTTTCTGAGTTTAAAAAGATCAAGAGATTTTTCTTGTGAGCTTTCCCCTACCTGCAACGACTGCACCCATCAAGCACAGCGCAGAGCTGCCCGAGCTTTTCGGAGCGGATGTTCTCACCATCAGGAACCACTTCCCACAGCACACCTCATACAGCCCATGACCTACAGCGAGAAATCAGTCAGCCTTTCCAAATCCCTGGGTTTGGCTTGGAATAAGAGGCCCATGCACTTCTGTGGCAGGAACAATATAGGAAAACCCATGGAGACTTCATCTCCCACGTTCCGGCACCAACGCCTGGGTTTGCACCGGGACACAGCTCAGCGTCCAGCAGCACCACTCACCAGCACCAGTGCCCACCGGGCCCCAGCACCCAGGGTGCACCAAGAGCCCTGGGAGCGAAGGCACAGGGAGGTGTAACAGTCCCCGGGCAGAGGGAAAGCCAGAGGGACAGAAGAGCTGAGCACTGTGATCCTGAGCATCGTTCCAGCCCAGGAGCTCCTCGCCGATGCAGCACCCAAAGCCCCCCAGGCGAAGGGGGCAGGTGTGAAGCCAGCACTTGGTCCACCCATCCCCTCTCCTACCATTATTCCGGGTCCTCTGCCACCCACACGCAGCAGGTCTTCACTATCCAGGCACCCAGTCATCCACCACCACACAGGCTGGCTTTGAAACGATTTTCCTTCAGTTTTCCCTTCCCTTTGACTTTCCTTTCAGGCTCCAGAAAGGCCAGTGCAGCTTTGAAAACCAGCGGATATTTGTTCAAAGTCACACACAGCACCCATGGCTGGGCAACCTCCCGTCTCCAAGCACTGCCCTGCCCTACCACAGGGCACCGCTCCAGGATCGATGGTGTTAATTTATCCTGTTACATTACGGAGCGAACAACCTTATTTCAAAATTCCTTCGTGCCAGCTTCCAGCCTAAAGCACTTTTTATTTTTTCCCCCTTTTAAGAACAGCTGACTTATCAAAAACAGGTTTTTCTAAGAGAAAACCACAAGCTAAGCCACATTACAATAATTGAAGCAATTAATTACTTTTATGCCTTTCTTTTTAAGGGAGCTCTTTAATGCAGGTAATTCTGACTAAAAGAGCTAATTTGAACTGCTCCATCATTTAAAAGATGATTATAAAAATTAATTTAGAGAGTGCACAATGAAGACAAAGGGACAAAGGAAAGCACGCAGGGATGGGTATTTCCCCCGCGCTCCAACTGGGAAGCATCAAGCCAACATGTCTAATTGAAAAGCGTGGGGAAAGCTGACCAAGTTTTCAAGTCACTGGTAAAAAAAACAACTTTTAAGTTTACTGACATATTGCAGATGAGTGGGTCACTGTAGTGGCAGGGAAGCAGCTACTCACATCTGTCTTTTTGGATTTCTACGAGGCAGAAATGGCCCTTTCCACAAAGCCACATCAGTGAAGCACCGCAACGCCTCTGGTTCTCCAGAGTCTTGGAAAATTCCAGCTTATTGTGGTCAGGAAGACAGTCATTAGACATTAGCTGCTGACAACATTTTGTCTATTACTAATATCCTCTAATATTTACACCGATGCCCTAGCATCTTCCTGATCTCCGCTATAAATCCAGCCACAGGAAAGGTCCCTGTGAGGAAGAATCAAAGCATCCATACTGTAAACCAGCCAAGACTGTCAAAAACTCAGCATGAGCTAAAGAGATCACGACCTGCCATGACAAAACAAAACGCCGCCAAGAAGCAGCAACAAAATATAGCAGCCACATGAATCCAAAACCATGATTTCCTTCCCCAGTCCAGGCTGTGGGAAGGCTGATTAGATCTCTGCGTACGAGGTACTGGAGACATTAAGAGGTGAGATACTTGGATTAAGTACCTGTGTTTAATAACTGGTATTCCCAGATTTGCAGTCCGGGCTCGAGTCAAGCAGCATGTGAGACAAAACACCTGACCTGTGCCGAGACCCATCCGTGGCAGCACCTCCCAGCGCAGAAAGAAAACCAGTGGATTTCGAAGCATTGACACACACAGATACTGAGGTGCAAGAAAACTTGTAGAATTTATTCTTTTCCCATGTCCCACAATAGAAATCATTCACGTTTCTGCCTGTCAGCCTGTTCTTGTTCCCTGAGCTCAGAACCAGGTTTTGGTCTAACTCCTTAAGAAGCATCAAGCCCTCGAAAGGAACATCTCACCCCGAGGATGCACAGTTCACGTTCCCACCACCAAAGCTCTCAGACAGTGCGTCGCCAGGTGATGCTGTATTAACCAGTTCTGAGCTGTTATCAGCCCTTTTGCTTTAACACTTTGTTTGCAACTCCCTGTCCGTTTATGAACTCGGGAGCCCCGCTGTGAACAGCTCACTTCCAGAAGCATCTCCGATCTGGAATGGAAAGCAGTCTCTGCACACTCCTGCTTATCCTGTGTTATCCATCCTTGCCAGGATATCTTTATTTTTTAAAGCAGCAGCTCAGGCCAGCAGTAAGCAAACAACAGGAACAGAAGCAAATTTTTTACTTTCACTTCGCTTTTCGCTTGCTGCTTTGCAAGATACTGATCCAACTCCTGTTTATACGGGAGAGACTGACTCCAGAGCATCTGCTAAGAGGCATTCAGGGACCTCTTGCTCTGCACTTCTGCTATTTTGCATGACTGGAAGGTGCTGATCCGACACCTCCACCTTGCTAGAGGGCTATGCTTGGTCTAAAAAGCAGACAATAACACACATGCTTAACTACACTGTCCTTAGCAGCCAACAAACATCTCCTAGAGCAGGCTCTCTATACGTATTTCCTCTCTACTTCATGCACTTAAATATTTCTGGACACAAGTGGAAAGATGAGGCTGGAGAGATGTGTGTGACCTGAGAATTGTCAAAAAATAAAAGGACACTTCTGTGCAGCTTGAGCTTATGCAAAACATGCTAAATGCAATTCTTCCCCAACTTTAATGAATTAGCTTATAACGCAAATTAGAAGGGAGTCGTAGTTTAATTGCAAAACATGAGACAAGTTAGCATAAGACATCCAAAAAAATTGATTCAAACAAGAGATGAATTCAGCACCAAAGAGAATCTATCAGTTGGGACTTTCACCTACAGCACATGATGGAGAGCCACAGAATCCGAGCACAGGTGATGGAGCACGTGCTTTCACACGGGAAGCAGCTGCAGTGAACCTGGGGAGGAAAACCCAGCAGGCAAAGATCATTTAAGATACATTTTGTGAAGCTGGTGACATCTGAAAACAAGTTACCTTCTGTAACACAACTTGCAAATAAAAGAAAGCATCCCCATTAATTGGGCCACAAAGAAACCCTGGGGGGTGGGGGGTGGGGAAGGTCTCTGAAAGCTGCAGAGGTGGCTCTGCTCTTTCACTTTGAAGTTGTAGATAAGGGCGAGCAGTGTAAAACAAGACTATTATCAGCTCTGGCAGACAGATTTTGACAGGCAAATCCAATTCCTTCACCACAGTAAATTCCTCTGCAAAGGGAGACCCCTCCACACACACAACCCTCAGCCACAGCTCGAGCCACGGTGGAGCCTCGTGCAGAAAGTGGCTCGGATGGGTTTGAACAAGGCAACGCGCGACGGGGCAGGGAGAGGCAGCTCCTGGAAGCACCTTTAAGTGAAGTCAGTAATTCTTCCCACCAACATTTGTCCAAATCCTTGCCTAAACCAGGAAAGCACAGTGTCCTGCTGTAACAGCAGAGGAAGAGACACCATGTTTTCAAGAGGACCCCAGCTGCCCAACATTTTACAGCCTGTGACATCATTTGCACTTACGGAAAGTCTCCTTCCCCGCCAAATAAAGGCATTATTCACCGTTTTACAGTCTATATGGTCACTTACGTTTTGGGCCACATCCAGAAGGTACTCTAGAGATAACCAATATGTCTCTCAGCTTCCAGCCAGTTGTGTTATACTAGTTTGCACAAAGTTTGTCTTTCAAAAAAAATTCTTTTAGTTTGCAGGTATTGAGTGTTCTTGCAAATAAGCCTTGTTTTTGATTCCAACATGCATTTGCATCCAGGATAGAAATAGTTAAATATTAATTTATTCATTCAGAAAACCAGGGATTTTTTCCCACACACACTACAGGCATTCCTGCACCTCATCCCTGGAGGTGCAGTCCACACAACAGCACCCTTCATATAGGGTGTTCTCTGCCTCGGAGGTGACCAAACAACAAAGAAGGACAAATTGGGATAAAAGGATAATTAAAAGATGATCAGGGTAATTTTCAGCCTAAAAGCATCTTCTTCCTTGGCTTAAAAAGCCAGCCTGAATATTCATTAAATGCTTTCTACTAGCTAGCAAATAGAATTAATCACATTCATGCATGGAAAAACAAGATTAGCCAGAACATGGTATATGAAATCTAATCATGTTTTATTGAATGAAACATGAGTGGGAGAGGTCACGAGGCCCTTTCACTGTCATTTGTCACAGAAGTCTCCCTCCCTGCCACGCTGCTGGCAGGAGAGCAGCAGGTCAGGCTTGCGGAAGCCCGGAGAAGCCCATCCTCCTGCTGCCGACGCGTCCGGCCACGCTGCGACGTCGGAAGGAGTCGCACGTATTGTCAGCCGAGTCCTCAGCTGGTGAGCACTAACATAGTCTGCACATTGTTCTTCTCAGCTGGGGTACAGCTGAAATCTTCCCTACCAGAAATATACGCTCAACTATGGAACATCTTTAAACGCCACCTCACCCTGATCAGCCCGTTGTTCTGGAATTTCCCATTCAGTTATTTCTGCAGCGCAGGAGGCCAAGGAGCTCCAGGACAATGAGCAACACTACGCTACAGAAACTACGTTGCACAAAGCATTATCAGCCCTTTCACTTCAAAAGGGCACTCGAGATGCTCACCAGTTATTTGCATCCCCTATGGAAGCAATCAGCTCCATCTCTCAGCTACCACCAGGAGCCCAGGGCTCCCACTACCATATCAGCTGTATCCCCATCAGGGAGATATCAGCTCACTGACCTACAAATTCCTGTTCTTCGTGTTGCAGACCCATATTAAAATAAGGCCTGGAGCACAGCACAGCACACTGCAAAGGCTGGCACATCCCAGAGAAGGGACACGCCGAGGGCCCACCACCACTGCACCATCACCAAGGGGAGCTGCAGCCACGGCAGAAGTTGGCTGCCTGACCAGGGAGGGACTGGTTTCTGACAAACTCCTCCAAAACATTATCTCCAGGCAGTACAACTTCTAAGAGAAAAGAGGGTTTTGCAAGAAGACAGTTTCCCACTAGAGCAAAGTTTTACAGCTTTAAAGCCTTTGTAGAATTTGTTTCCAATTTCTAAAGGCACTCTAAATGGTTCAGAAGAAAAAAATTAAACTATATCAGTCAAATAAGGAAGTCTATTTTCCAGATCCCAATGAAGATGTAACTGACATTTAAATAGGGATTTCAAAATGCACTTCATACACTTTTTTTATTCATTCCCAGTCCTATGGAAAACATTACAACGGAAAAAAAAACATCTGAATGTTACAGATAAAGTACCTATTAGGCAACTAGCTCTTATAATATGGAAGCTTAATTCATTGCACAGGAAAATAAAACTTCCACACTTGCATTATTTAGGCTTTAACTAGTGATGAAAAGTTATTTCAAGACACACAATAATCTTCAAGTCTTCAGACTCATGCATGCACCAGGGCAGGATAATGCCTGTCAACTTTCAAATAAAAGTAATTACTGACTGGAGTTGGGGGGGGGGGGTGGGGACCACACAGAAAGGAAGTGGCAAGTGTGAGATGAAAATCATTTTAAAGAAGTCACCAGGCAATCTGTTTTACACAATCCCTGCAAAGAACGGCAGCTGCTGGGGAGCACGAGGGTGAGCACAGTGGAGCTCAGCTCCCACGCGCGTTGGGCAGTTGTTTATTGCCATGCAAAGCCTGCAAGATCCCTGCAAGCACTCTCCCACCAACCTGTACTGGTGGTAGCAGCATCAGTATAACCAGCATCACCACCAGATGCAGCCCCAGGGCTCCTGAGCTGCAGGAGGAGGCAAGGGAACACACTTTAAGAAGTGACACTCTACTAAAGCCTGATTCACCAGCCCTTTGGAGCCAAAGTCTTTCCATTGACTTCAGTAGACATTGACTGAGCTCTGAGATGAAAATACATGCTGAAAGCTCTGAGACAGCTAACTAAGGATCAGAAGTTGCTTTGATATAGAGAAAATAGCGTGGTTCATTAGAGACGTGTACAGAGAAGAGTTTTTCACCAACGTTGTCATCGTCTGAAGCAGTGACCTTCACGAACACAGGTACTCTAATCTCTCACAGGTAGAGCACAAGATGTGCGAGCAGATTAGCCTGGCCAGTGGTTCAAAATAACCAGCATCAAGAGGGAAGCACAAAGCAGATCTCGCACAGAAGAACTTTAATGAGTATTAGAAACCACTTAGCAGATAGACAAGGGTGGTGGGGAGGGAAAGGTCAACTGCAGATAATGACAAGGAAAGAAATGAAGTCAGCATCAGTTAAGAGGAGCCGCTGAAACACAGGTGACTCTTCCACCCATTCTTCCCTCTAACTCAACTCTCTGCAGAAACACAGCAACAAGAGAGAACTTGTGAAATGCTTTTCCAGAAAGGGCTGATGTCCAAAGGGGTCTCCTGGGCTCAGCTCCAGAAAGTAAGGTACTATGGAATTAAGCAGAGGAACCTTAAATTCAACGGTCCTCAGTTCTCCTCCTCCCAGGCTCACCCTGGCACACAGTCCCTTTTGTTTTCACCCACTGCTCAACATCTGTATATCGTGCTTCTGAAGCAGAGCAAGATGTCCACGTTGCCTTCACATCAGTCACAGTTGTCACAGAAAAGTACTGCAAAATAATACACATGCACCCGTTAAGGCATGCTCCCTCACTTCTAGGAAACTAAGAGACAAAGCTAAAACGAAATCCTACCTAAATGAAGTGCAAAAATAGTTCTAAGGAAGAAGAGGAAAGCACTCACGCAAGCAAGATGAGTAAAATATGGCTCCAAGGCTGAAAAGGTAAAATTAAGATGGGAGACTGAAGAGGAACCGGATTCAGACAGGAATAAACTCCATCGATTTAGCAGTTACTCACTTGCAGCCCTGCTTCTCCCACTACATTCACTTCCCAAGAGATTATTAACAGAAAAATTGAGGGGAAAAAAAAAAACATTTCCCAGGGGAAATGACAAGAGAAGGCTCAGAGTGGGAGGGCAGCAGAGGGGCAACATGACAGATGATGCAACCCCTCTAAAATTAGACTTGTGTTCCACTGGGTAGAATAATTAAGTCAAGAGGAGGATCATGAAGAAAGATACCACAGACCAATACTCTACATTAATATGGCAATTCAGTATGTGTTCCATGTCCTCTTGGAACAAAATAGACAAGTGAGGCAACTGAGGAGAATGTTTCTGAATTTTCAAAAATATAGCCATATTTGATAAAAGTTGCAACAAGAAATATAGAAATAGGATTAAGTTCAAGAGGAAACGCACCATGGTGCATTGTAATTCAGAAGGGTGGGAACAGAGGATTGCAGAGGAAAAGGATAAGCAACTGCAGCAGTTCCCATTCCCAAACTATGGTGGGATTTCGATAGATTGGGCTAAACAAACTCAAAACTTGGACAGAAAAACAAGGACACAGGCAAGCTAAGGAAGCAATCCAAAAGCAAATCATATTCCCAGGTCAACATGCAGCTTCTCAGCACGATACCACGAGGTGCTTCGCCAGGTAACATTCTGTTACAGCAGAGCTCAAGCAAAAAGATTATGTGAAATAAGGTCACAGAAGGGAAGAAGGTTAATTGATGCATTAGGACCTAATAAGAGGCTAAAGAACAACCCAGAGAGGTCCTGACCCTTCACATATTGTAGAGTTTTTGATCTGAAAAGCACCACACTACAGTAGAGCAGAAAGTGGAGCACCTTTCCCAGCTAAAAGCCCAGTCCCTCCTACCAATTTGGATCCTCACAGTCTACCAAATATAATTGCAGAATGGCAACGTAGCTACAGAAGACTTGAAAAGCCTCACTATTAAAGAAGCCATCTACAACTCTAAGTAAATTTCCCATCTGAAAATTAGAAGCATCTAATGAACCTTCAAAACACGCCAGACAGGCTGCCACAGTCAGACAAATGAGATACTTTAGTTTTATCTCACGGAACTAATTCATTTGGCAGGAGCAGAGGTTTCTAAATAGTTTCAGTGGAACAAACAGCCATGGAGCACCAAACATCCTTCTGGGGGAAAGGCCATCACTAGCTGCTTCCCTGTTCAGCAGACAGCTGAAGCTTACAGTGTCTCCCCCTTTGCTTCCTCCTATTTTCCAACTCAACGGCATAAAAGAAACTTTACATGGAAGATATTAGATCATCTTCTTGTATTGCCACAACTTTGAAAAGCCCTGCTCTAGAGGAGCTCTGTTCCATCTGCATCTACCCAGCCCAAGAACAAGGCTTCTGCCTTTTACCCATCTTGGCTCCTTCAGCTGTACTGGAATGACTGCAAAACCTTTGCTAAATATTTGCATTATAGCCAGCAAAACACACACTTGATCTCAGTCAATTCCTGTAAACACACAAACATAAATTGGATTATTAGTCATTTCCTACACCATCACCTTCTCTGGCAGTAGCAGCATACTGCTTTAATAACCATAATACAAGTCATTACGCCTAATATTAGATACAGGTCCCAGACCAGCTAGATGAGATCCAAACAGATGACAGAAGCACAAGAGACAGTCAACCACGTTTTTATTGTTTGCATATACTTAAACTGCACAACCACAGGAAATCCAGACCTCTCTCCCACCACGGGCAAAGCAAAACACTTACCACCCTCTATTAAAGCACGCTCAGAGCACAGCACATTCCTACTTTCTCCAAACCTTCCAGGGACACATCGCTGCCAGAGGTGACTGGTCTCACCACCAGTGCTGAGCCGCAGCACCCAGGCTCCTGTCCTGTCACCTCAGACATCCCCCCACCAGCCACCTAAAGACTCCCAGAAAAACACACAGGAGATCACAGATGGTATTTTAGACAAAGTCAAACGTACCCAAAGCTATGGAGCAATCACTGAGCTACTCAAGGGAAGATGAGGCTGGGACATGTCTGCCACAGAGCAGGTTCAGTGCCACCCAGGACCAGCCCGGAGACTTCCCAACCATCAGACATGGTCTTTGGACATTTCAGGTGCTCAGCTTGAAACGCTTTGGTGTTTTCAGCGCAGCTGAGCACCCATGAGGACACTCATCACTGCAGAAAGCTTGAAACCAGGTACCACGAAACACCCATAATCAGCAGATATTCCTGAGAAGTGTTATCCAAGGGATTTAGTCAGCTCTGAGCAGACACTGACACAAAGCACACCATCAACAGAGCTCAGTCTCCTTAAGGACCGGAGCCCAAGCTGCTTGGAGGGATTTTCTTCTTTTATGTATGTTCATAGAGAACTTCACTAACCCTTTCAGGTTTCTCAGCTAGTACAAAATGAGGGAGAAGAGAACCCCAAGTCTTAAAGACAAGAAAAAGCTGGGGAATGACATGAGAGCAAATTATACACTGCATATCCCTCTCCATGCCCAGTGCAGCCCTGCCCTAGTGGAGGACCATGATTAGGATGGCCACTCCAGCTAACCTCAGAGGAGAGCAGGGCAGCTTCTGCCATCCTTCCAATTTTTCCTTCTAGCCTAGAGACCCTCACATTGTCCTTTCTAATCTGACAGGTTCTTTTTTACACTACTACTTTTTTTCCCCTCCTGTTCTCTGCTCAGTAGTATTTTATTTCTCACCTGTCAAGGAAATCTAAGCCCAGGGTCCCATGACAGAAACTGCAACAGCAGTTAAAAGAGCTGTAAATGTGTTATTTTATTAATATGTCTCAAATAGCTACTCAACCTCTATTGCTCTGCTTGACATATGGATGCTTAGACCGGCGATGCCCTTTCCCTTTCAAGACTTATTGCAGGATTCACATCCAACAGGTCAGGGACCAAATGAAACTCGTACCGGGATTCTCCGGGGAGCGGTTGTGTGCGGAGATGGATGGATGTGCAGTGCAGCGGATACAGCTGTGGGGACCGCCAGGAAACCTGGCTTGTAAAAACAACAAAGCATCTCTCTTTAAAGTGGGGAGGGGGAATAAAAACACAGATTTTTAGAAAGTGCAGGCCAAATCGAGCTTAGGTCATAGTGCTGAGTTAGTGCTCTTGTCAATCCTACCCTTATAGAATATTCCATAGCTTGAAAATACGTAGGAATTGTACTCCTGATGAAATTTCTTTTTGTTTATTTGTGTACACCTCTGGACCAGATTTAAACTACTTGTAATGCTTAGGAAATGAAATATTTAGCTGCAAGACACTTCAATAGAATGGTTTACTTGGCCACAAGTCTATCTGCCATATTACCAATAATTAAAACCAGGTTTTCATAGAGGGGGAAAAAAGGTTTTTAGCTACATTTTCAAGCTGAATCATATCAACATGTTTAAGGAGGAGATATGAGCTTCAGTTTTTTCCCCCCACAGGCAAAAATTATTAAAAAATATGGGAAAAATGAGTCATCTGAATTTAATTATCAGGCTGTGAGTTGTGAAGGCCAGCTTTGAAAAATGAAATTCAAAATAAGACTCTTTGTAATTCCGCTTATGAGACCGAAAAAGTTTACTTCTCAAGAATACTAAATGAGATCCCTTTGAATTGACTGGTGTGTTTATCTTGCCCATGTGTATTTCACAGCACTATAAAAATGCAGGATGAGCTTCAAAAAGCAGGAACAGCTTCCTCTACAAGCCCGGGATGGAATTCACGTCTGTGACCTGCATTTCACTCGCTAACCCAGCGCATCTCGCCTGGGCAGCTCCACCAGCCCATTCAAACACGAGCCCACTGCCCTTCCAGCTCACAGCTCAGCCAGCTCCCAGTGAAAACACCTTTGGAAGAAAAGCATCATTAGAGATGCAGCACATGGGCACTCGGGGGAAAGGAGCAAAGTAAACACATCATTATTCCCTCTGACAAAGCCCCAAAACTGATGTCTGTAAAACATAACACCTTTCAAAGAGCTACTAAATCTCCTTTCTAAAAGGGCACATGTGCACGTAACACGTACTACTGAAAGTCAAAGGGCTTACTTTTCTAAGACACATTTGCCATTTCTGAAGTTCTGCCATGCTGTATTTATGGGTAGTTTATTAATTTTCTTCCAGCAGGTTCACTCTGACAGGCATTGTTTTATTTTTGATATGACAGTGCTGCACAGGCAACACCTCCAGGTGAATAATGTTTCTTAACCAGCTATAGTCATCTTGACCACAGACCAGCGATCTTCGCTGCAGTACACAATGGCTAAAACACTAACAGTGCCCTAAATATTAATGCATGCTAATAAACCCAAAAGTTTTTTTCATGAAACAGCAACATCTAATTTTCAAAGGGGTCCTGGGAACAGTAAACAACTGGTACATGGTAAACAGCAAGTTCTCTCCCATCAATACATCCTAAACATTCAAATCCTATTCCCCCATAATTGCCAAGCAAGTATAAGTTACTTAAATGAGTGTTATCTGTGGCTGTGACAGAATCCTCATAAATAATCGTAATTTAACTCCCTGCTGATAATCCCAGGCAACACCTAATTATTTCAAATGCTTAATTCTTCCCTTCCAGAGGGATGTCAGGTTTAAGTCTACCCCCTTCCATGTGCTGCTAGTTAGGACATTTAACTGTTTGCTGAGTACACTCACAGTATCCAGGATCAACTAGAAGCAGAACTATCCTTGGCTGCAAAAGCAACACATCAAATTCCTTCTGCAAGCTCTCACTCCAGACTTCATAGCACTGATCATCTGGGTAGCTCTTGTATATCAGAACAAAACCCCACACACAACAGCGTGGCATTTATTACACATAAAAGCAGCATTTCTGAAAGCATTGCTCAAGCAAACAATGGGATGAGAAGGGTATTGAAATTCTATACACAGCCTTCTGTCTAAGGGACAAACTGATCTGCAGAAACATTTGCCAAAACTTCATTAACAGCAAAGTCAACTTGTCAGCAACATATTTAGCAATAATCAGGAAACGATTTAGCAAAAACAAGGTTTGAGCACGACAATGAGCAGAGTTTCTTGGGTTTTGAAGTGCTGGGTGTTTCTTGATTTTTAAATTCTTTACCTCTTCTAACCAGCTACACTATGAAACCTTATTGCAGAGAACATTATTTAAAGTAGACAACAGTCACTGTAAAGTTTACCAAGCAAATGAAAAGCATCCCAGTGAGGTTCATTAGAAGGGAAAAGCTACAACCTGTGACTTGGAATAACTGGGAACTACCTTCACCCAGGCACAAACTCTGTTCCCTCTGAACATCCTATGAAGTTTGGATCTGTGCACACAAACCAGCAGCAGGTACTACACGGCTGCGCAGACCACAGCAAAGTATGGTCAGTAGTAACCTACCAGAGCGAAGATCCCTCTGTTCCAGCAACTTCTAAAACATCATATCCATCTTCCAGCTGAAAATCCATGAAAACCAGAGCAATAGTGTCTCCAGGTTCAGCGAGGATAGTCCACGTGCAGTCTGCATTATTGCCATACTCCAAGGGAAAGTGAGGGCTGGAGATAATTCCGCTCTGTCCCCGCAGAGTCCCTCCGCAAGCGTCATCGGCTGAAACAGAACACACGTTACCAGACTGTGCTGAAAGGCACGAAGCAGAACACATCAAAAAAGAATAAGCCCAAATCCAAAGCAAAGCTTTCAAAGCCCCAGTGCTTTTGTCGGGGTGTGTTTTACTACACACTATTAAGAGATAAAGATGTTGAGGGATGCAAAATCCTACCAGGTCAGCCACTGTTCTCCTGGAAAGTGCCAGTTTCTTCCCCACCGTACAGCTACTAGTGATTTCTTTAGTCTGATTTTTAAACAGCCCAAGTGACAGAGCTTCTACCACTTCCCCAGGGAGGTTTCTCAGCATTAACACGTCTAGCTGTCAGGATGCTATTTCCTCAAGTGTTGCTGAGTTTTCTGTTCCATCCCTTACCCATTAGAATCCTCTCAAGTGTTTTCTGCAACTTTCCTCCCGTCCGTGTAAGCCAGCAAAGCAGGAGGAAAATCACCAGGAATTCAGTGACTGAGAAGGGTTTCACAGACACATCAAAACTCTCCTACTGCAGTGGGGGGAGAGGTTGGTTTCCAGCTCACATGGATCTCAGCACCTTCATCAGCACCAGAAACACCCTCAAGGGTTGGGAAAACAGGACTTAAATACAATACAAGCATTGTATTTAATAGAAATCTAATAGAAAAGGAGTGGAGTATCCCACACACCTGCCTTACGTGTCTGCCTCTGCTCTGATTTCTTAAGGAGATGGATGTTTTTACCACTATGATTTTTGGTAACAACTTCACCACTTGTTCAGAAATCAGTGACATATCCTGGTTATACACTGATCTCCTGTTTGGTGCAGGTTCTTTCATTTTTACAACCTGAATTTTATCAGCAGGAGCTATTAGAGCAATTAAAGGAGGAGGATCTAAAGAAAACATGGGCAGGAAGATAAAGGAGCTGAAGAATTAATTTGACTAGCATCAGGGCAACCCACTGCTCTCATACACACAGCATAAGCTCAGCATTTACTTGGAACGCTAAGAAAAGCCTGTTAACTTGACAAAATGTGTTCCAAAGCAGCATTTCAGATGCTTTAATCAAAGAGCTTAGGGCTTTACATTATAAACACTTATTTTCATTACACACTATTAAAAAAAAAAATCTTTCCAAACTGACTTTAACACAGGTGAGAACATTTGGTGAGTGCAATGGGTCACAGCACCTACGAAAAGGGCAGGACAATTCTACAGGGCTGATCAGGAGGATCACAGCTTTTAGACCTTCTCAGGAACGAGCAGCTTGTGCTATCAGCAGGTTTTATCAGCAGAGCTGAAACTTGCAGCCTCTGAACTCATGCAACTTGAAAGACAAAGTAAGACAAACATACACGCCAACTTTTCTCTCCCGTGGCCATCTGCTCTCCCAGCACAGCCACCCGAACGAGCAGAAGGCACAGGCAGACACATGCTTCCAGTGACTGATGGCAAGTGATGGAGACAGGAACACCCCAGGCTATGACGCACTGCTCGCACGGCACCGACACCCTCGCAGGTCACACTGGCACCTCCGAGCCCCACTGGAGACCACAGCCCTTGGGAACTGCTTGGGCACTGACTGGGATGGCACAGTGCTGATTACTGCAGAGCTCACAGCAAGCAGGAAAGGCAGGAAAAAAATAATAAAAGCTAGACACACAAGCAGACATGCAACTACTTCTGGCCATTCCGTTTTCAGTCCAAAGCCAGGCTGAAATCCCAACTTGATGCTCTGCTCCTCAGTATTCTATCACAAAGTTATCTATTTGCTGCAATCGTATCGTCAGTGAATTGAAGTTTTTCACAGATGCTGAAGTGCAGTTAGAATCATAAATAAATTTAGGCTGAAAGATCTCTCATCTAGTCCAAGCACCAGAAAAATCCTTCCAACTTCAATGCATCATGCACAAGATTCGCAGCGGGACCTCCAAAGCAGGTCCATGAGAAAAGTAAAAAGGCCACTTGCAAGCACCTCCCTCTGACAGACACAATGAAAAAGCTTTTTAGAAGATGAATGGATTCTAGCTAAAGAGGATAAGCACAATCCACCAGTTTACTGGCATGTTCGAATTTAATTTCTCATGAATAAAGGCCCCTGCAGAGGCGAGAAAGAACTGGATGCAAAGAAGATTCCTAGCCAGTGAACCCTCAGATGATGTTCTAACAGCACAGCAGAGCAGGAGCGAGGTCGTTAGCTGCTTCAGCGATGTGCAGAGATCTGAAGAGGCCATTTATTTTTAAAGAAATATTTACCTCCAGAGGGGCAGCTATCTCCAACATCACATGTTAAACGTTATTTAAACGTTAAACCTGGCAGCTATCAGTCCTGGGCACCCATTCCATACACCTTCACCAACAAGGTCCTGCACCACCACCACGAGATCTGCACACAATCCAGCCTCCGGATGCGAGCACCACGTTCGAGGGCACAGGTGCTCTTGGTCAAACACTTGTTTTTCACCAAGATCACACATGTGTGCAGCTCAGAGCCCTTAAACACACACACCCAAGGGCAAGTAACAAGGATTTGGAAGAAGCAATTCCTATCAGCGAGTTCTTGGCCACATTTACTACTGGGGTCTGGGAAGTCTGAGACTGGATCTGGTACTTTAAAGTTGTTCTTGTACCAGAACAAATGCAGGAGGGGGTGGAGAACATGCTGCAATGATTCTGACCCAATGCCTATTAGAATTCTTAAACAAAGGGACTACTATTTTTTTTTTTTTTACAGGACTAAGCTAATTTGCAGTAGCTGAAGATCTGGCCAAAGACATCGTGGTTTTAGATTTTTTTAATTAAAAGGGGTAGTTTTCAATTTAAATTCCTTGAAAATTTTTCATTGTAAAAGATATTTAACGGAAAACGTATTCTCTTCCCATCCACCTCTAAATACACACTTCCTAAGTTTGTAGAGGTTGTTATCTGTTAAAACATACTCTACAACCTTCTAAAATTGTCATGAACAGCCCTTCGATTATTTTGGGCACAGTACAGTCTAAGCAGCTGTTTGAGTTATAGTAAGACAGAACACTTTTAATGAGATTATGCATATTTGATGCGCTCAAAATGTAGCTTCACAAATGTTCTCAGCTTTTCAGCTGGCTTACTGAATTTCTACTCAACCGCCTACCAGAACCATAAACCTATCAGTTCTACTTAAATTCAGCAAGCAATCTGGGCAAGACTTCTCTCTGCATGTATGAAAGCGCTTTGCAAAACAGATTCGGATGTTTCCAGATATTCTTTTGGTGCTCCGAACGCATCATTCCGCAGTATTTGATATCAACTGACCCAGGTGAGGGTTGTTGCTTCCGTGGCTGCAGCAGAACAGAAGACAGCATTGCAAGTCTGCTGGGGTTCTGCCTCCAGCATACTCAACTGTCACGATAAAAATACAGCGAGACATGGGAGGATTCAGCTTAAGGTCTTATTTAGATTGAGCACTAGTCCTTGTTTCATTCTGGGAATACAAAACAATTGTGCAGAAAGTGTGTACAAAATACCCAAGGTGTGATGAGGAAACTCTTCCAGGTATTTCTGACACACAGAGATGGGATAAATGTTACCTTAGTCCAGATTTTACCGCCTGACCCAGACTCGCTGAGGACATTCAGTCCTCGAGGCAAATTCCCCAGTTGCACGAGGTCTGCCAGGCACAGCCCAGCTCCTCCTCTGGGCAGCCCCAGCTCACCCAGTTCTGTGCCCTGCTGCTGAGCAGAGCAGAACGGAGATGGTCCCTCGCTGCTGCTTTGGTGCTCCCCAAACGCGCTCACCGCAGTTTTAGTCCTTCCTGCCACGCAAGCAAGAAGCACAACTCACCGGAGCAGAGGCTGTGCAGACTAAATTTATAGTTTCTTTTAGCTCAGAGCCCAAGAATCAATTTTGATATAACTGTGCTTTCAAAACCACCGGTGAGCTGCAGCACTAAGCTACTCTCCCTGGCTCTGCAAAGACATATTTCACCAAGCCATGCTTTCTGCAGCTGGAATTCCTTCCTACTTTCCCTTCCCATTAAGATTACACTTGTCCTTTACAAAAAAAAAAACCCTGTACTTCTAAACTGAGAGCTGGGTAAAGGGAGCACAGACAACTTCTACAAAGAAAAAGCAGCTGAGCCACAGCACTTCTTCGAAGCATTGCTGCCCTGGCACATCCTCTCAAACATCTTTGTTCCTTATTCTTTTCTACCATGCATTTCTTTGCATCTTTGGACTCTTTCAATGCACAAAGACTGGAACAGAGACAAAGCCACCAATATTTAGAAAAGGATGTTACAAAGCAGAAGGCAGGCACAAAGAAAAGAGCATAGAGAAACCAGAAGAGGATATTGATTGGCACAGTAGAAGCTTACACTGTTTTCAGCACTTGTCTCATAGCTCTGCCATTATACCAGAGAGACAAGTTGGAAAGGGCAGAGTCCCCAAACAGAACACCATCCCTTTGCAGTGACATGAGACAAGTCTATTCCCAAAACAGCAGCTCCCAAGATTTCCACACCTGCTCAGCTAGAGATCACCTTTCATCTCAATTTATCAGAATCCAACCCAGCAGCATAACCCATCTCCAACTTATATTAGAAAACAAAAGAATGCAAACACATTTAAACTTTCAGGTGACAATTACCAGTTAGTCAATATTAATAGAATTAATTATAAGCTATATATGCCACAAAGATCTCGATTCTCTCAGGGAAATATACACTCCTCTTCAGGCAACAGTTTTGAAAATATTATTTTCCCTGCAGAAGGCAGCGTAAACCTGTTTGTCAGTATGCAAATCTGTTTTCCCCTTGCAACCACTGAAGTCTGCAGCACCAGTTTATCAGCCAAGCACGAATGTCTGCTGCTACAAACCTACTTAGGGTAGGAGTGCAGCTGGTTTTCAAATTCAGCAAGTCAATTTGCAGACTGTCTTTGCTACTTTCTACCTTCCTGGAACAAGATATAAATGTTACATGAGAAGATTTCTGGTTCCTGCCTCAAAAAAAACACCTTGGAAGTTTTCCTTGAGGAAAAAGGAAGCTTCCTTGAGCCTTGAAGGATCAGGACCGAATCTATTAAAAAGGAGCAGCTACCTCCAAGAACCTGCAGGCACACTGCTACACAAGCGCAGCTGAACAAGCACCTACGTTGCTGCCATCAGAGCAATTCATACCAAACTGATGCAAGCACCACAAGAACTGAATATTCCTCCATTCTGAAGTATATCAGATGCCACCATCACCATTGCTGGAAGCAGGTCTGAAATGGTGGCATGAAAATCAAAAGCAAGTTTGGCAGTTGAAGACAAAACCACAAAAATAGCCTTTTACTCCATGTGCAGCAGTGATCATAAAAATCATTATTCCAACTCCTGAGTTCATCACTTGCTCGGGTCAGAAGTCCCCTACTGGGGTCTACTACACCAGTGTTGGAATAACAACAGGGCAAGGGGAAGATGCTGCCTTCCTCCCAAGGCAGGCTGCTGTCAGAGAAACGCTGCTTCATCCATGCAGATATAATTTCCTTCCCTTCTATAAAGGGTATTGCTTCGCGTGCTCTCAAGGTTGAATTTCACTGAATGTTTTTCCTGCACACACTTCCAGTGAAATTAAAATTACTTTTTTTAAAAAAAGGTTGCCATGAGAGTCCTAAAAGCAGAGGATCATAATTGAGCACGCTAAAAGGGCCACGGTAGCTGTTCTTCAGTGTCATTTGGCTGTATGAACCACTCCTTCCGTGGCAAAATGCCCTTGGCCCCAAAACAGTGGGGAAGCATACAAGGAATACACCAAGTAGCACATATTACTGCTGTGTAACTCATTCAAGCAAGCATTAAAAACACACCGAGCAAACAATATTTGCTCACTTGAAATTCAAGATTTACGCCCCAGCTTAGAACTGCTGATTGATTGCACAAGCAGAGTCAATAAAAAGAATCAATATAAGATGCTCTGCTGAAGTACACAAGGAATTGAGGGAAAAACGACTTCAAAGCAGCAGCAACTGTTTTGGTATAACAACACAGACACTTGTATATTTACAGACTCTCTAGTCCCTTGTGGCCCCAGAGAATTAGCAAGAAGCTCTCTATACAGGGAAAGGAATCCAAGCTTCCCTGCCCCAAAAAGGGCTCCCAGGCAAGGCAGCCTCTTCAAACAAAAGCCAGACTTCACCTCCCATGCAATATTCCCTGTCGGAGGCTGCTGGCCCCACTGCCAGCACCCACAGCACCCTGCACATTGCTTTACACCAGAAGCACAGTGGAACGTGCCACAAGAGAAGCCAGCCTGACATTGCAGACAGCAGGAAAAACAGGCTCATTTTCCTAATGTTTGATGGAGAAATCCTGCACGGTCTTGGGTAGGTAAAAACCTTATCTCAGGGACAGCACTCCTGCTTTCCACATCCCCACCCCAAAGAAACCCAAGTTAAAGTGCAGCATTTTGAATACTTTGAGCACTTCATAACCTTCCTATTATTCACCCGAACCCTGGCAGCTTTAAGGAATCCAATAAAAAGGAACCTCAATATTAACTACATCATGTTTAGTTTTCAAGCCTTTCAAATCAAGCTTACAGCCCATGACATTTTTCCCAACCCCAAATAGCTCAATTAAATCCTGTTTCATTGTGACTCGTTCCAGATGAAGAGAAGACACTTTACCTCTGCAGAAGGGGAGAGGAAAATCCCAGGAGGCACTGTTCTCCGAATTGGCATGGCACGTGAGCAACGCGTGTCCTTCCAGAAAGAAGCCTGGATTGCAGCTGTACCTCACTTTGTCCCCGATGCTGAACGTTGTCCCTTGCTGAATCCCATTCTGCAGCCTTCCTGGATTTCCACACGTATGACTTGGTAGAACTGCCAAAGAAAGTTGCTTCTGGTTAGGGACAGGGCATTGTACCAGAGCTGTCAGGTGAGGGATCCAGAGGGAAGGCTGGTCTCAAAGTAAAACAGAGCAAATAACCACAAAACTTACCGTACTGATCGCAGCAGAATTCATTCAGCCCATTACAGTTAACATTTAAGTGCTATTTCTACCAAGCTAGACAGCTATATAGCTATACATACTCAAAGAAGCAAAATCATTCCCCAAGCAGCTGAGTCAGAAAACAAGATCCACTCTTTCCTGACCAGTTTTATCAGTTTCTAAACCAAAGCATTCCTCTTCCCATGCCCCCTGCAGTTCTATCCATTTAACACGACTGCAACTGATGAGACTCCAGAGATTAAATTCCTGTTTAAAATAACATTTTTCAGCAGACCTTCACCAGGCACCTCAAAGGCCCCTGCAATGCAAACACAGTTGCATTATGCCTTAGAACCACTCAGAAAACAGCAAAACCTTTAATTAGCAGCTACCATCCAGACAAAAAGAACGTTTCCACCCAGCAGGATTTATCCTTCGTTGCACTGTGTGTTTAACCCAGATTTCACAGTTCTGCATCAAACCAGACTCTGAACCATGCAGTTAGACCCAGCCCCACTGAGGGCAAAACACAGTCCAAAGTTGGCATCAGAAAGAACACGGGATACTTGAATATAAGATGGAGAAGTTGCAGCTAAAGCACTAGTAAATCTGTAACCAACGCCTCTGTACAGCAGTTTCAGGGAATGTAAATTAAACTCTATGGGTTCCCATATGCCACTCCAAAAAGATCCACTCGAATCATGGTTTTAGAGCCTAATATAAAACCCAGTGAAGACAACCGAGACTAAGAATGACTTAATCAAATTTGAATCAGGGCCTTGTGCAGCATCTTGTGGTACAGTTCTTTTTCATTAAGGCTGAAATATCAGAGGGAGGAAAACACGGCCATTCAAAGCTGAGTGATGGTTTATCAGTGGAAACAATTTTGTCAGGGGCATGAACAAAACCAGATGAATCTCTCTGAGCAAAGGGAGATTTAGTCTGCAGCTCTGCCAAGGAAAAGAGGAAGATTAAAAGGAAAATGATATGCTGGTGTACATGGCATGCAGCAGAATAAAATACATCCAAAACTGCGTAAGCATGAGGAATGAAACATGAATCCCTAACACCAACTGATGCAAACAGGGTACCTTTGTCCTGTCGCTGGACAGCACCTTTAGGATTGGGATTTGCAACTTCCCTGCTCTGCTCCAGCCCAGGGACACCCGCCACCCCCCAGCAGCCCCCTCGGGGCAGAGCTCGGGCACCCGAGGGCGCCGCGGCGGATGCGCAGGCAGGATCCCTCGCAGTGGGGAGACGAAAGACTCATCTGTAATGAATATGGGATGGGGTTTCCTGCATCCAGACCCATCATCATTTTCTAGTTAAGCCCCTTCCAGATTAAATGCAACACCACCTTAGGCGTGATTAATTTTAGTGACACATACATCTCAACTCCTGCATCTCTTCTCTTGCTTTTTTTTCCTGCCATGACCACCAGCTCTCACCACACATCCATGTGCGGGAGCAGCCTCATCCAGAGCCCCAGGAACACCCAACCCAGCCACCACCCCAGGGACCCGGCCCCGAGCTCCAGTCACCCCACACAGCCTCCAGTGCGGGGCCAGGTATGAGCTCCAGCAGACAAGATCCCTCCAAACGCTATTCACATCCTTCCAGAAAGCGCCTGGAGCCAAGAAGTTGAGCAGCAACTTTCACCTAGAAATATTAATGACCATGCAGGTTTTTTGTAAGCGAGAGGATGCTATCCAATGTCAGATGGGTTGAAAAGCAGTGTAGAACTAATGTTTCATTTTCTGTAATGATACTCAAAACCCCAATTTAATTAAATTACCAATATAACTTTTTTAAAAAATGAACCCATTCCTGCTTTTATGCTTCCTTCCTTTAAAATTAATGACTAGAACTTTGCTATAAATAAAAATCTATCATTTTTAAAAGTCAATCTCTAACACTAGCTGCTCTCTACTTAATGAACTGTGAAGAATCAGACAACCCTGACCTGCACCATATCTTAAAATTATACTTGAAAAACAGGATCTCATTTAAAAATTCTGCTTCATTTGGCTGCCTTAACTAATATCTTGTTACAGGACAGATAACACACACATGCTTTTTGGGGGAGGCAACATTAACTCCTTGATTGCTTCGGATTCAGCGGGGTTGCTGCAGGAACCAATATGCATTAGAGGTTTTTTATTGTTTGTTTGGAGTGGGGTTTGGGTTTGTTTTGATTAAGAAAACAAACACCAATGCACATCTGAAGACAACGAACTTCTTCAAACTGCTGCCTCATGGACCGAAAGGACTGCTTCCAGAGAGGCTGGTGCCACATCCAGAGCGGAGCTTGGCAGGAGCAGCAGGCAGAGGATCCACCATCAGTCATGTCCTTGAGCTGCTTGTGCAGAAGATGAATTTCATCAGCCCCCAACACGAGCTGATGAAGTGCACCTTCCCCTACGGAGGAAGAGGAGTCAAAGAACACAAGGTCTGTGCTTCCCGAGAAGGCAGAGCTTCGCAAGACCCCGCAGCAGACAGCAAGGTGGGAGCCTGCAGAGATGGGGTGGGGGTCTGGGGATGCCCCATGAGCCCCTGACCCAGGACACCCGTGTCTGTGTTTCACTGCCAAGGGTGACTCCCCGAGCTGGTGCAGCTCTCACAGCTATGGATTTGTGATTCTACTCCAGCATTCCTGAGAAGAGATAACATTATTGCTCATACTTGGCTGCCTCTAACAGCCAGACTCTCTGATTGCTTGAGAGATTAATAGAACTGTGTTATTTACATCAGATGTCGCGCAGAATAATATTATTAAAGCTTTGTCTTACCCATTTACCAATTCCACTGTAGATTAGTAACATGGATTTTTTTTCCTCCTCATAAAAGCTTTTGTTCCCAGCAATCAACATAATATTTCCAAGTGATTGTATGCAAACGAATGCAGCCACAGACCAGATTTGTACAGATGAATAGAAGGTCCTGTTAGTCATTTTGTAGCTAAGTCTGTTTCTTTCCATGATGAATTTAGAGCAGTTTATTTTGTCTTGATTTGAACAGCTGCCAAACCGTTATCGTATTTTATGACAGAGGAAATGAAATAGAATTATTCTATTGTCATTGCACCTGAAGAGCTCCTCATATACCTCAAACATCACTGTCCCAAGCACTACTCAGAGGTACTGCCCTGGAGACCTCACTCAACAAGACAACACAGTAGAGGAACCATAATCATGGTGCTAATTGCCAGCATAGACGAACAGAACCAGACCAGAACCTCTGGAGAGAAGATTAGGTGAGAACTACAACTATCTAAGAGGCAACGTGAGATAGGACGATCTGAGAGCAAGGCGGAAATGGAATCTTTTCAGAAAAAAACTATCAAGTGTCAGGACATGGAAAACATCAGTCAAATAAATGCACCAAAAGCCCTAGAACTGTCTCTCTTCCTGCAGTTTTCAATCTATCCTTCAAACCCACTTATTCATCAAAACCAAACCTGTAGGGCACAAGATCAACTCTGCCCAACTTAACTCCCTTCTGCTCCAAACTTTCTCTGCTTTTTTTTTTTTTCCCTGTTTTCTCTTGTCTTCCAGTTTGGGCCACTTTTGTCTCATCATCCTTGGGAACCCACACATGCTCCACCGTTGTATCCGTCGCCCTTTGTCTTACCCCAGGAGCATCACCCAAGATCTTGCATGCTGTGCAGCTTTCATAGAGCAATGAAGACGTGTTTCCCTCATGGAATCAGATCTATTAGTACAAGACCAAAAGTGTCTCAAGATTTCATAGTATGTTGCTTGAAAACGGACTAAAACTGGAAAAACAGACAACAGATTTGAGAAGTTTCCACCATCCATTCCTGTGAGCTGCAAAAAAGTCACTACTCGAATTGCTGATCTGCATCAGAAGCTTCGTATCATTCACTGACTTAAATTTTTACCCCCATTTCTTTCTGCTCTTTTCAACAGGCTCACTAGGCTGCTCCCAACTAACTTTTCTCATCCCCTTGCCCAGGATCACTAGACTGGAAGTTTTCAAAATCAGCAGCTTTCAAAACCGAGTACTTGTCAAGCCGTGTCTCCTTGTTCCAGTTCATTCGAAATTAATTAGTAGTTTTTAAGTCATTAGATGTGACTCAACGCATCCTTGGACAGCATCCCACCATCAAAACGCATTCAGCCTAATTACATCAGCCTTTCCTAAAACCCCACAGCTCTTTTTGTCAGAAAAAAAAAAAGGAAAGAAAAAAGGCAGAGATGTTTCACCGCACTGACACATTCGAGCCACCTCACCAATCCAGGTACTTTCAAACAAAAACTCAAATCCATCCCGAGCTTGCTTACCATTCCAAAGAGAAGCCTTCCCTGTTTCCTATTCAAATTAATCTTCAGCTCCATTTTCTCTGTTTAAATTGTTTGAATACAAAATAACCTCAACTTTTAATACATCTAGATACTGCATTCCAGTCTATTACCCTGTTTACATAGCTAAAAGAAGCATTTTTATTGCTTGAATTATCTATGGCAGTTTACGATAGATATTTCAATACTATCATTGTTCTAACCTTGAAATCTTATCAAGGAGTGCAACTTTTATGATATGAGGCCATACATTATCTCCTCATTCCCAACTAATTTTCATTCCTAATAAAAAAGAAAAGAAAGCAAGCCAGCCATGCCAGAGCAGGCACTTACAGCTCCTGAATACAGTTATTACAGCAGGAATAATTCATAAATCCCAATGAAACGATGCTACACAGACCAAGCAAAATAACAAAACCATTGACCTAAACTACTTGGGCTCAGTTATTGCTGCATGCTCATTTCCAAGTTCATCTCCAATATGCCTTTTTTTAACCCTTCCTTCCATTCTCCTGCACCTCCTGAATCTAGTGGGGGTTGGAAGTCAAGACATCAAAGGGAATCAATAGAAAGGGTGTCTTCTGCTAGAGATCCAGGCTGGGCAAAGTGGTATTTCACTCAGAAAACCATCTGCACTGTACTTTTTACCTTCCTAGAAATTCAAGGAGAGAAACAGATTAAGGAGAACATCTCTTAAGATTTCCATCACAGCTTTAAAAATTAACAGAAACACCCCTGCACGACATGGACAGCACACCTTTGGCCAGCACAAACGTCAACTCCAACGGGAGGAGAGATCCACACCGACCAATTTCCTCTGCCTCTTCATCCATAACTTTTGGGCCAAGTACCACAGGGATACTCCGTGACTCTCTAATGTCTTTCACCAGTGTTTCAGTGCAATCTGTTTTAGTTCAGAAGAGTTTTAACCTTCAGAGTGAGTGTCCAGTTTGTGCAACAGAAAAGGAAATAAATGGTATCTTTTTCATTTCGTTTCATCCATTTCCAGTACAGCCAAGGGTAAAGCTAAATGGAAACTATTTTTTCCCTCTAATATTTCTTTGTTCACTAAAAACAGCCAGATAGTTACTTTTGGATAATAACAGACCAGAATGGCTCATCATCCATCTTTGTGGTAGTAGTTCTAGGGCTTTTTTGGAAATTCATTTTCAGTTTTCAATTTACCTTCCTGGAACGTGCTACAGCATTTTCCGGGCAACATCTAAGAGCACCACATCACTGAGTGAGGATTACTTTAGATTTGATTTAGTCATCCCACTACAGAAATAGCAAAAGATTCCAAACACAAGAGCAGTAAGATGACAGGAGATACGGCAACAAACAGTCCCATGTATCCTCAGAGACGCAGTGAACAGGGATCTTTTAACATTTGGGACTTTATGCCACTCATCATTTATACTTTCAAGTAAGTGTCATTAGTTGCTGAGCACAGGAGAGGAAGCCTGGCTGGAATGAAGACACAGCTTGGCTGCAAAAATCTTTTGCTGGGCCCTGAAGAACCATGTCATGCTGCTAGATGCTTCGACATCAGCAGATACTTAGCCTCCAGAACCAGTGGTCCTCACACGCCATCCCAACCTGGGATGCTCTCCTGCATCAGGAGCCTAATCAGCACAGCACTCGAGAATGTGCTTATCTCTGCGAACATGCTCTAGTCCTGCTGCTTTTCAGCACAATGACACTTCAACACAAGCTTAATTTAAAGTATGTGGTTAAGTGTTTTGCTTAGCAGGAACGGATTTAAGTGTATGTTTAAAGGCTTCATTGAACTGGCATCTAACAGCTGCAGAGTAACCTGAAAAAACTTCCCCAGGGAGGAAGGTGGTTTTACATTTGTTTTCTCTCTTCCTCCCTGATCCAAGGTTAACCACTCTAAGGGAAACAAAGACCTGCAGCCTTCTGTGACAAAAGACAAGCCAAGAACAGCAATGCTGCAGTGGCTATCAGCACCAGAAGACAACTGCAGGAACCAAACGAAAGCAGAATTCAAACTGCAGCCCCAGAGAGTTCAGCTGCCACACCAGATTCAGCACCTCGCTCCGCTGCGCGCGTCCAGACCGAAAGCCAAAGTGTCAGCGTGGAAAAAGGGTGTCGGATCTGGAAACCCAGATTTGAACTGATTCTATCTAAACACTGGGTGCCAGTGTTGATCCGCTCTGCATTTTGCTGGAGAGTGTCCCTGGACAGGGAACGCTCTTTGTTCTGTTAAAAAAAGCATCTTCCAACTTTAGAGACCACATTGTTTATCTGCTTATTGATCTTCTCTAGCTATTGGCTGATTACCCAGAAACAGAAATTGTAGCCATCTACATCTGTTGTAATAAACATTTCACAGCAGAGGAAGAGCATTCACCACAACACATCATTCCCAGTTTTTCCAGCCACTTCTCTGGAAGCAGCAGGTGTCACAGCACAGCGCGGCAGCAGCCCACGCCAGGAGTGCTGGGGCTCCTCAGGTCCCACCTACAGCACAGCGTGATCCCTGTGCCCAAACACAGACCTGCCGACCCTTCGCACCAGCATCACAAGCAGCTCCATTTTCCTTCCTCTAGTGGCTTCTGCACATCTTTCCCACCCCCTCACTCCTTTCAGAAGCCTTTGGAGGGACAGCAGGGGATCACACACCACACTCCTGCTCCAAGCAGCAGCCCACCCGTCTTCCCAAGCAAGACAGAGGTCACAACTCTACTGAGGTTAGACCATAAATAACCCGTCTCCTCAGAAGTGGGGCCAGAAATTCCCATAATTCACAGCTTCCAGTTGCTTCAGCTTCCACCACTCAAACTACATAAGGTTTGGCTCAACCCCACAAATAAAAGAACTACTACCTTGTTTTCATTTTTCAACTGCCTTCATTATTTATTCCTTCTTACAGTTTTCTTTAGGAAGCTTGGCTACTCAATATCATGTAACAGCCAACACTGTAGGTGTAACTGCGACATCAACCTTACAGAGCAGCACATTAACTAATCAGTGATGTCACACAGTTTGTGAGGAAACGTCCTTGAGAACAGGAAAGGTGAAATATTAAACCCTTGAGTAGAACAGTCAATAGCAAAAGCCACCAGAAACGCTGAGCTCAGTGCAGACACCTCATATCAACAACCAGAAAGCAGATACATCTCAAGGATGGTGCCACACGGGTCCACTGAGCTGCCGTAGCAATTAGGTAGTCTGCTGCTTCCAGCACTAGAGATTCATTATTAATTCGTGGTCATAACTGATCAAAAAAATCTAGAAGGTAATTTTATCCTCTTCACTGAAAACAAAGCTAAAGTGATCTAATTATGTCATAAAAACATGCCTAGGGCTCAGTCCTGTTTCTGAAATTCACAGGTGCCTATCTTGCAAAATTATGCTTGTGGCAAATTTTGCAAGCTATGCAGTAACATGCACTCATCTCGGAGAACAAGTTTTCAGCCCCACATGGGATCTCTTCAATGCCTGAATACATTCAGAAGCAAGAGCCTAGTCTGACTTCAAGGACCTTACTCTGATTTCAAATTCTCAGCTGTTACTCAAAGGTAGATGTTGTGGATCTGGATGCTCAGATCTGCCCCATCTTTTCGTTCCTACATCCCAATCTATTTAATGGACATTAAAAGGACATTTATGCAAACTAAGGTTACAGCAGGCAGGGAAGGTGAAAGGGGAAATGCCCTAAGACTGGTTTAAAGAAAAAAAAAAGCAAAGCAACAGTCGAAAATCATAACTTGAGAGTTCAGAGTGGAGGTCAAGAAAACATCCTTCAGTAGGAGGAAAGTACAGCACGGTAACGAGCTTCCCAGAGACCCTGTGGAATCACTGTCCTTGGAGATTCTCAAGATGCAGCTAAACAACAGCCCAGTTGACCTGATCTAGTGTTGGCCAACACTCCTGCTTTGAGGGGGGGGGGGGGCTGCAGCAGAGCCCTCCTGCAGTCCCTTCGCTACTGCAAACAGGACAACACCTACTGCTTCCAGATCCATCAGCTCATTACAGAAACACCACCAGGCATAAGCAGAGCCAAAGCACATCACCAACCAACCACGCTCCGCATTCTTCAAGGCAGGTTTTCTTTGAGCGATATAAAGAGTAGTCACTTGAAGTAAACGTCTTGAATTCAAGTTGGAAGGTGACTTGCCTGTCACTTCGGAGCGTGTGGCTTGAAGGACGTGGGTGTAATTTCGTGCACTTTTTAGACAAGCCATGGCTGAGCTGCACTGGACGTCCCTCATCTGCTGCCAGGCAAGTCGCAAGACAAGCCCTTCGGGGACACCCGCAGCCCGCCTGCCAGTTTTGATTACTGACATCCACTTTCGAGACCTCTGCACTGACATGCATATTTGAAAGGGAGGGAGAAACGTCCAGCCACCCACTTAGCACTTCTACAACTGGAGTGGCTGCTGGGCCATCCTTCACAGATGAAAAAAATCTGATAGCTGCTACCCCAATCGTTAGTGTGAGTACACAGCTCCAGCTCTCCCAAACAAAACCCACCTTCCAGCTGAAGAAAACAAGATGAGGGATGCAGGGAAACCTGGAGAGATCACCTATCACACAAAGAATGTTTCTGTCCTTCCATTTTACTTATTAGTGAAACAGAAAATTCACCTTGTTCATTCTTCTCTTCCCAGACAGGATACTGTGAAGCTTTACTCAAAGGTTAGGTCTGTATCTATCCACAAATGCCCATTTATGTTCTGTCTAAATTAGTACGATGGTCCAAACACTTCAAGGAGACCTTAGATATGCCAGAACTGATGCAAAGAGATAGTACAAATGAAAAATCCATATACACATGCTACAAGAAAGGCACCTATTGTATAATACTGTCATGGAAAGAGGATACATGTTTGCTTTAAAGAACACTCAGAGAGCACTAATGGAAAGAGAAAGGACAGGGACTGAACCTAGAGAAAACACCTCAAGATCTCAGAACTGGCCTGAATCTTGTTCCACACTACATGGGGCAAATCCCTGTGTTGGTTAAATTTCATAGCACTGATATTAAAGCTGAATGTTTTGGCTTTGGTGATACAACTCTACACTGAGAAAGATCCTTGGAAGAGTTCAAACGTAGCCACAAAAATACATTAGGTTCCCACGTGCAAGTAGCAAGGAGGAAAAAAGGTGTCCTTCACCGAGCATTCAACATGAAACAGCTCAAAAATAATTTCTTCTACTTTCATTTTCCCCCACTACTTTAATTACACTGTTTATATGCAACACAAGTCTACCCTCTCTACGGGCAAAGGTGCAAACCCTACTTAAACCTCAGGCAGGGAGCACGGGCAGTAGACACGCTCACCCACTCCACCCTGCATTCACTGCAGATGCCACCACTGCTCAGAGGAAGGCAAAGGAACAAAATCTGCTCATTACAGACAGTTCTCTTCACCTGTCTGCCATGGAAGAGAGTAATACCCAGCTTCTTGACTATCAGTTCACACCTTGAACATTTTCTATTAAGAAAACACTAAACCTTAATCTAAACAGTGTTCAGCTCTTGAACCCTTCAAACAGCCAAAGCATGAAAGTTCAACCCCTTCAAATGCTCACACCGGAAAGAATAATTTACACAGCACCTGTTTGGCATGCAATTCCAGCTAGAGAGAGTAAAACCTCTTTTGTCAGGAGATATGCATCAGGCAGAGGGGAAGCGTTGGGAAGTCAAAGCAACACTTGAGTGGAAAAAAGTAGGGCCCATTGTAAAAGATCTGGCAGAACTTAGTTTATCTGGTGGAAGTGATCCTTTCTGGAAGGAGTTGGGAAGGAGGAACTAGAGAAGGCCATACAAACCACATACTCATCAACAGCTCACTAAAGCTTGCAAGAGGTTCACACAGTGGACTTTTCTGTGACTGCCACCACGGTCTTCACTATACTAGCGGTGTCGAAACAGATTATTTTTAGACTAAAACTCTTTATGAGCTGTTCATCTTATTACTGCTTCATTCCATTCATAGTATTTTTAATCATGTCCAAACAACTGAACTATTAAATAAATTCCAAAGCAGCACAGCAGGCCATGGCTTATGCAAGCTAAAGATCAGAGCAGTAGGAGAGAAAAGCTACTGCAGTTGCAGATTAAGCCTCTTCATTTACAAAGCAACTACTGGACTCAACTACCAGACATTCAGGATTATGGCCATTTCTCAGTCCTGTCTCCTGCTGACATTGTAAAAGACATTCAGGATATGATTTACTTTGTAAAAGTTACAGGCATCTCACAAATGAGAGAGAAAGTTATATAAGCATCCTGTCGGTAATGAACTCCCCACTGCAAACGCTTTTGTTGGCTTCCACCAGAGCATCTTTCAAGTGCAGATTCATACACTGCAACACTTGAAGGTTTCCAGACAGCTTCAGCATCTTGTAAACTGTCTGGCAACGAGAAGCTCCCCACTGCTGCGACCACAAGAGAGATGCTGTGCTGCACATCTTCCATCACTTACAGCAGAGTAATTGGAAAACTTTTAGTGATGTTTAAAGACATCCACCCACCTGCTTCTGTAAACGCTGAAAGGGTTTACTGAAATCAGGCAAGTTGTTGTGCCGCAAGTCAGGAGAAAACCAACATCACACATTAGAAGACCAGAAACTGTTATCGTCCTACAATTCCCACAGAGGCAAAAGATGCATCGCCCTTGTCATGAACCCTGGTGTTTGGGAGAGGCAAACCCTCCCAGGAGGAGAAAGAAGGTTTTGAGCCTACGACAGTACCAACACATCACAGGTCTTGTTGTTACATGTCCTGTTACTGACAGAGCCCCACGCACGCATTAAACAACTAAAGAATACAGGAAAAAAATGCATTTCGTAAGCAAGGACAAATATACTTTCCCAGTAACAGGATTACACCTGCCATTCAACCCCATCCCACCTCAATTTTTCTTCTTTCAAATAAATTAATGCCATTAGTTGAAGAGTTTTTACTCCCAGGCTAGCCAAGCGCTTTCACCCAATAGCCCCCACCCTCCTTCCCAACTCCTTCCAGAAAGGATCACCTCCACCAGATAAACTAAGTTCTGCCAGATCTTTGCCTCCAACCAGGAAATCTATTCTCTTGATGAACAGCTTCGAATCCCACTCAACCCACAATTTTTCCTCAGCTCCTTTTGCCCCCCAGATCCTCCACTGTCAAAGCAGCTCCCACTGGTCCCACTGAGGAGCTCCAAGGAGATGTGGAATCAGAATAAGGAGCCTCAGCTGGGCTTGGCCCAACACCTCTCCAGGGGTCAGCAGCATGGACAAAGAGTTTTGCTCTCTCTAGGATTACAGACTGCTGGCTGGAAAAATTTTCAGCCCTAACAGAGTTTACTGGCACTGGAAAGCTACCCGAGGCTGGAGGGAAATTGGATCTATTCCACAGTAGAGACATAACAGAAAGCTTAACAACCTGTGGCATTTATATAGTATTTTATGTGTTCAAAGTATCATTTAGGCATTACCTGCAGCTCAGGGGACTGGTCAGCCAGGCTGGAACTCTATTTAGAATTAGTTCTCATGGGATTTCTGATAATGGATTCTTCACTTGTGCCAGAAACGCCACAAAAATAGATCTGTTTAGGGGGTAGCACAGCCTGTATGCTTTCATTGCAACTAACAGCCTCTAAAGAATAAAACACGCTTTTTCAAGCTCTAAACAAAGTTTTCCTTTTGATGTGATTACTAAAAAAAAAAGATTGTGATAGTCCCTTTATCCAAGACACTCGTCTACTTTCAGCACTACAGCCCAAGCCAAAAAACTCCCAGAGCAAATTAATGGCTATCGTTTCTGCACACTCACGTTGCACCAGGCTTTGTTGTGCTTTGGTCCAACACGCTTTCAGTAATGTAGATTTTTCTGTAAAATATAAAAATTTCAGCTGGTTTGCCCTCTGAGAATCCGTTCTAACATAATTACGTATCTGGAACAAGAAAACTAACTTCCATTAAGTTTTTGTTTCCACTAACTTTCCTACACACCAGCCACCTGAGGCTACCAGCTCAGGAGGACATCAACACACACGCCATCATGAAAACGGGAATAGATGAAGCTGCTGGAAGATGGTTTGGGATAAACACATCAAGACAGCACGTACGGACAACTTGATCACATGTTCACAACAGAGCACAACTGCTGATGAGATTATACTATATGAAATATGCCAGCACAAACTCATCTTCCTCCCACTGCATGTTCCTGCAAGGCTGGTCTAATTTTATAGGATGAGAGGTTACGTGGGAGGAACAGGATAAAAGCAAGATCAATGATTGTAAGAAATTTTAATTAGCATAAAGGTTCCTCTGTGTTAGTTCACAGAACTGAAAAAAGGTAACACGATGTCTGGAAAATTAATTTCGAGAGAGTCCAAGATCTAGATCTCTGTCCGAGACACTCTGAAAAACATACCTACAACAATTTCTGACACAGCACGTAGAACAAACTCTTCTTTTCTAGAGACTGACAGGATAATTTTAGAATCACCTTCATGTCACTTCCATTAGGACTACAGAAACTCCTGTGCTTCAAATACTGTTTTCTTAACAGTGAGTGGGGCTTATGTAATTTTTAATATAAAATAAGAATTCACTTGATGCCAAACCACAGGATCTATTCTATTAAAACACAGGATCAGTCCAAATGCCCATTCTCAGACATTTCCGAGCTCCAGCCAAGATGTATGAAGCACGAGCACTAAAGTGATTAGTCCACAGGAGGTGAAAATTCATGGAATTTAATGACACAGCACTGAAAAGAAAGCTCCAGCAGCGAGTGCTCAGGCTGAGCAAAAAAAGCTGGCGGTCTGAAAAGCAGAGAGGTCAGGAGAAGGCTGAACCATGAGATGTTCCCACATTCAGAAGATAAATGGACAGACGTTTGCATCTTCCACTACAGATGGTCTGAAACTAAACATGCAGTCATCTAAAAACCCACCACCTTACCCTTCCGGAGGGGAGAACTAAGTACAAATGGAAAGAAAAGCCAGAGCAACAAGATATTCCTGCAAATTTTCTTCCTCTATAAGGCCAAGGAAAAACAATCATGAAATTAACGTCTTCTTCATCCAACAAGAGATGCCATTTTCACATATGCATCTCAAACGAGGCACAGAGAAAAGTTATGGATCCTGGAAGGGGAGAAGTTCTATTTCAGATGGTACATGGTACATAAATAAGCATCTGAAAGACTAATCTTAAAAACCAGACAGAAATAACGAGGAAAAAATGCTCAGAAACTAGCCACTTCTTGCAGCAATGAGCTCTAATGGATTAGTTGGAACCCATGTTTTTATGCTTTTTATACCCACCCTCTTTCTTTTCTTCAGCTTTTGTGCTCAGCTGAAAATATCCAGCCATCCCATCCCGACTCTGTTTGTGGAAGTAACAGCAGAACTGCCAAATTCCCCACCCTCCATTCTCAATTGCTTATTATCAAGAACAGAGGCCACAATATTGAAGAAGCAATGTGTATTTATATCTCTTTGGCAGAAAGAGCTATTTTGAATGAATGAGCTCATATTTTCCCTAGTCTGAAATACGCTAATGGCATGGCATTTGTCATCTGGATTCAGTATTTGTCAATACAGAAATACCTGGATATGAAAATCAGACCCATCAGAGAAGAAACATCTGGATTTACACCAATGCTATAAAACACTTTTCATAACTAAAATTGTCAATTCCTTTGTTAATCTTAGCACAAGTTGTGCATGAAACTGTTTTGGCCTTGAAGTTAGTTGAAAGATTAGGAAGAAACAGCCAGAACCGTGGCGGGGAGGCAGGGAACAGCACTGAAAATGAACACAAAAGGAGTTCAGCGCATCTCCTCGACGACTCCCCACTGAACCATGCCAAGACCAGTTAGATGACACCTCTCCACTGCAAAGCAAACCAGCTCCATAGCTGTGAGCCAGCTCCTAGCTAGAAAAAAATTAAAGGTCAAATCAGAACAACTGTACTATTTTCATACACTTTGAGTACAAGTTAATCCTTCGAGTGAAAAGTATTTTAAAAGACCTGGTCTGTCAATCAGCTGCAGGCAAGGTGCAGGGAGGACTCCAGCGAGAGAAGTAGAGAGGGATGAGACCAACTGTTCAGTTGCATCCTTACAGATGAGATCTCTCACTGTGAAATTTCCAAGATAAAGCACAGCACAGCACTTCCCGGGGGGCAGAAGGCAGTCACCATCACTTCTCTCAAGTAACTACTTATCATTTTCATGCCAATAACAAGAATAATCAAACAACTTTATTACAGCTGTGTCAGCCTGAAGAAAATAACATCTATGAGCTGATCAAAGCAAGCAGTGACCTCACAGAAAGCACATTCAAGATGTTATCTGTCCTTTTGCAACTCATTAGCTTTGGTGTGAGCTAAATATAAGAAAAAAGATAAACCAAACCAACCTCTCAGACTGCTTACAACTGCACGGGTGGGACCACCACAGACCACGCACCTCAACAGCCTTCCACGAGTGCACATCATATTTATTGGTCAATATTCAAGGGGTCACATGCATGTGCATGGATTTTCTGCTTATTTTTACTTAATATTTGTGGCACAAACACGGGCAAAATGCATTTGCTATCCCTCGAGGCAAAGCACCAGACAAACATGCACAGTAAGGAGCAGATGAAGCCGCTGAAAAATGAGAAAAAGATCGAATAATCTGAAAAGACCTTTTAGGGTCTTTGGGTTTCAGTGGTTTTGTGTTTTGTGGTGGTTTTTGTCTTTTTTTTTTTTAAAGCAGAAGTTGTTTCTTGTCTCCTCTGATTGTCAAACCTCAGGGTAGCACCACATGAAGTCGACCTTTCATGTGTTGGGAAGTCTGTTTTACTACTCTTAGCTAGAAATCTTCATCTTTCCAAACTCATCATGGCTCCAGTTTGTTGTGCGCATCATTTTTAAACGTCAAATTCACAGGACATGAATTAAATTTTACACCACTTAATCCCTATTAAATTTAGTTGAAATACTGGGTTAAAAAAATATTACTCCACACACAGAGGGCATAAATGCACTCCTCACATCTTTCGGAAACCAATCTAAAATCACCACCACGAATTTTATGACAGGGATCCTCAGACACGGCTAATAAAAATCTACACTTAAGCAAATAAGTGGCATAAGTAACACATTTTGCTTTCCATCTATTGCAAAAATTAAAGGTCAAACACTTAACTCTTACAAACTAAGTAATTTCTCCTATAATGAAGTTCAGGCAGCGCGTTACAGCACCAGGCTGGGCCCGTGATGACGCAAATCAGGAATTTCAACTGAAATGATCTATTTGGACCAGCTACACTTGGCATAATTGTGTTCACTGCCCAGAGAATAAATGTTTTCTAAAAGCATCCTCTTTTCTGAGAGCTAACTGGATAGCCAGTAATTTGACGCTCCAAGGTTCAGGATGCAGAGATGGGCTTGTAAATTTTACACTGGACAGTTCTCAAAAACCTGTATCTGCTCTCACACTATCCAGTGATGACACTGGGTGCCAACATCAGCTGAAGCCCCTCCACAAAGTCTGGGCAAAACACACACGACACTTGATATTAGAACCTGATCTCATGCTCTGTTAGGAGAGGTTCAGTTTCATTCTTTTCAAGGGGGAATTGGTCATATCAGACCAGCATATCTCATAATTAAGCACCGCTAAGTAATTAAAGTTTTTGCAGTAGAAATGCAGAACTACTAGACAATCATTAGGGATTAAGTACTTCCCAGCACAAAAGACAACGTGCAAAAGCCAATTTTCAGGAACAAATTGGAACTCGTTGCAGTTTTCCGTATAAAATTGGGGAGGGTGGGCAGACTTACTTCAAATTTTTCTGTTTTCTGTGAGTTGTTTTTTTTTGCCTTTTCCACCAAAACTATTTCTCACTGACCAGCATTATCTAGCAACTGAAACAGGCTGAATAATTTTCCCTAAATGTTTTCATCTGTAGCATGTTTAGTTCAGCTCTTCCATTTTGTTTTGTTGGCAATTGTTGTTTTATAAAAGGTTTGACTATCATCTAGAGAATGCACTTTCCAAAGCTCAGTACAGCACAGCTACAAGGAAACACGGGTCAGGTCTATTCGTACTTCTACAAGGTGAAAGAAAGCCTGGTCATATTTATTTTGCTCTACAATTCAGGGACTACTGATTGACAGGCCCTGTTCTTATGAATAATAATAATATCACTGAGCCTTACTGTGCTTGAATAATCATTGGTTTTCCTCTCTGACAAAACGATGGGTTTTACACGGAAGGCTGAAGAGCACAAAGCCGTAGCGACCTTCCCCACCCGAGAAGCTGCTGAAAGCGACAGCGGATTAAAAAACCCACAGCAACCGCGATAACGCTCCAGCCCTTCCATCTCCAGACACATCAGCCCATAATAATCAGAATGATAACAACAAACTCAGGCTGGCGACACTCCCTCCTCCCCCTTTTCCGAGCAGCGTTTCAGCTCATCATTTCTAATACTCGGGGAAAGAACCAATTTGCACTTTCCGCGCCGGTTACGCACTCCGAGACTCCCTGAACGCAGCCCCCAAACACTGACTCATCTCTGATCCGGATGGCAAAGCAGATATCCGTGTAAAAAGTACATTTTCATCTCGATAGACAGTGTTGCAGGTGCTGTTTCCTGTCACCCCCCCAAAATTGTTGTTAATCCTTCTCCTCCCACAGCAGCAGCTCACGCTCTCAGCGAAGCATCGCTGCTTTTGCTCAGCCTCAAGTACCTGTATGTGGCACTTTGCAGACACAGGAGCTGCACACAGATTCAAGTAAATGCCTTTTCCTCTGCCCATTTTTTAGATCCTGTAATGAACAGCAAGAATTGTAAAGGCAGCTGATGCTTAGGATATGAAGAAAATCTTAAATCAGGAGGAAAAAAAAAAAATCCAACACATGCAGCCTTTTATTTATATATAGGAAGTTGAACCATTCTCAACATGGCTTGTAACTGCACCAACAGCTTTTGTACAGTGCAATACAAAGCATCTTAGTTCGAGTCAAGAAAAAGAAAAATTAGTGTAACAGAAGCAAAGAGCTCCATCCGTGAACCACTACAGCTGTTGGAGAGCCCCCGCAGGAACCAAGAACAGCATTTCAAGGGAAAAACCAAAAATAATTGCCCAGCATCCTCCAATAAATGTAGTTTTGCCAGGGTTGGCCACATCAGTCTGTGCTTGACTACGATTTGGGGACTAACAAAATTCCATCTAAGTCACAGAACGAAGCAGAGCACTGCAGCGACGGACTTCTCGCCACACTGCTCCCTTAACATGCATTGTGGACACAACTGCAACTATTTTCCTTTACCTTATACTCAATCTTCCAGACTGAATTCAGAGTTCCTTAACTGAAGTCTCCAAGGTGTTCAAGTGAAGAGCAGCATATATCCTTCCAGCTGTGCACAGCTGTAAGCAGTCCCATGCTCTTCGGTTTTAAAATTGCTAATTCCAGTTCAACACAGCCTGCACAAAGGGATGTGTTTTGGAGGAGGAGTGGCTTTTTTTCTTTTTTTACATCTTAAATAGCTGACAGCTAATCATACCACTTTCTTCTTCAAAATATTATTCAAGGTGAGAACGCATGGTAATCGGAGAGACACAGATCACCACGTAGCATGTGCATTCACTTCTGGAAGCAGAGATAAAAGTTAATTAAATACTCATTTAATTTGAATTAAGATTAATTCACTCTACTTGAGCTGATCAAAACCTTAAAGCGAAAGGTATACTGCATAGAGTGGTAGCCTTTTGTTATTTAAGCTTTCCTGAAGATGCATTAATTGTGTAGTCTAATACATACACATAGGCCTTTTTCAAATCATCTGCTTTAGCTCTCAACAACTTCTGTTTCCCGAAGATTAATGCAGGTGACTGAACAAAAGGAGAATCCTGTCCTGGTCCTCCATGGACAGGACGAGTGCTTCAAGAGCTCTCCAGACACATAAGAGACACCTATACGACACCATGTAGTCCACAAGTTCTGTGCACCCCAGAGTGACAAAAAGACCAAAGAAAAGCGACGTAGAGAAAGAAACAGAAGAGATCCAAGCTGAAAAGTACAAGTCTGAGAATCATCCCCATTCCTACTCAGTGCCAGGGCAAGAGCAGAGCTGATGGAGACCTGAATACCCATCTCCTTGTGTTAGATCAATCTCTCATCCAAACACAATGCTTTCTGCTTAGCACAGCTCAGCCCTATAAACACCCAAAGAGAATGCTTCTGTCCTCCTCCACCACGAAATCCCTCCTGCTGTCCTTGTCCCTGTCACCTCAACAGGGGCTGGGGGTCCTTCCACTTTGCTTTTTCTTCCAAGAAACCACCAGGAGTCACCAGCAATTCAAAGCTACAGCTACAGATAGAGCAGGGCTCCTGCAGTAAGGCGAGCCCCAGCAAACTGCTTGGAATTTATTTACTTATTTATAGTCAGGTTCTACTTGGACAGATGACATTTTAATCTCAAAACTGGAAAGAAACACCACCAGGTGAAGGGGAAGGAATTACCATCCAGGCTAGGTGGATTTGAACAGATTGAGAGGAGATGTCTCGGAGCTTAGATCCAATCAGCACATGTCAGGGGGTTTTGTGGGATAGGTTTTCCGTTACTTAGTCCAGCAGGCTTCCTTTCGGCGTCTCTGCAAACCACTTTGCATTTCCCAGCCACCCTCACTACGTAAGCCCAGTTCACAGCAAGCCACCGAAAGCAACCCTGGTCAGCCAAACCACCTCCTCTTTTTCTGCAGGAATCGCTTTGTCTACATAAAAGTCAACTAGCCTCCTACTAATGGAGAAACTGGAGCTTAACGCTAATTCTTCCTGCCTAGATTGCTGCTTATAGACAGTTTTAGTCTGTATTTTCAGCAATCCACGCACACAACTTCCTCTAAAGTAGACTGGATCTGCGTATCAGATGGAAGATATATTTGTGTGCCTAAATCAAGATGTAGACAGTCAAATACATATCTCACTAAAGAAAAAAAAACGTGAACCACTGAGAACAGTTTAAGAAGATAAGGATTCTTGCTGAAGTCCCAGCTGGTGCAAGATGGACACGAGTTGATCTCTCTACCTGAAGACCAGCCCCAGTGTTCCTGTCTTTACACACAGAAACAAACTGATAAGTTTTATAACCATTAGACAGTGACCTCTAAAATTGCATTTGGGAATCCTGTGGGGCAAGAAACATTTTCCAGGCTGGTGGATTTCTGCAGTCAGCTCCAGGACTGAACTGGTATTCCAACCTCTAGCTGCATCAGAAGGCTGAAACAATAAAACCTGTAGTTACAAAGAGCTCCCTCCCCACCAAGGTGCAGAGTTCTGTACAACATCCTAAAAGCAAATTAAAACATAATAAAAACAATTAAACATAATGACCTCTTGGAATGCAAACACAGAAGTACAGTAAGGAGCCCTGACATACAGGCAGAAACTGGCTCAGATGGTGAACATGGACCCTTGGAAACGTCCTTCTACAGAGGGAACACAGGATGGGCCAACGACTATGATCAGAGACTGGTATTCAGGTTGGAATCACAACACTTTCCAAACAGGGAAATGACAGCCCAGAACGCCGATTTTCAAAGTCAACAGAATTTCAATAGCAGTCGATTTGGAAGACAAACTGACCAAAAATCTCCTTAACACAGGCTATAATTAGAAGACGTATCAGCCAGTTCTAACTAACAAAAGAAACTCCACAGCTTTTAAGATGATCTTCCTTAATTCTCACAATATTGATCCATTGATGAGATACAACTGGGAAACCAACATATTGAGATAGAAAAAAAATACAGAATACCAGCTGCATCAATAGCAACAAGGACTTTCAGAGATGTGACACTATCCTCAGCATCTCACCTTCCTTTTTATAGCTGCCATGGTTGTACCTGCTCGAGCACATTGGGCATGTGTAAGGATCAAATGGTAATGAAGGACGGACAAGCCTTTTAACCAAATTGGCTTGGCAGTAAGGCTGCAATTTTCGCACAGCTCATTAGTGGTGACTTTTTATGGAAATGTATGCTGAAACAAAACCAAAGGCATCTAACAACTACATGTTCTGCAAATAGATTCCTTGATTGAAAAGAAATGGCTCTCTATTATTTGCCAAAAAAAAAAGAAAGGAACAAGAAAGGGAGAAAATGAAGGTTTTAGGAAAGAAGAACCACAATGAGACTCCTTCAGAAGGTACCCTCACACTACCATGCTGAGACTTTCAGGTATGGTTTTCAACACCTTCCACCTGTCACATACAGCAGCCCACAGCTCAGACAGGTACATCTCAAACAAATATCCAGTTCTAAACACCACGAAAGCAGAAGCGATATGAAAATCTCACAAATTCTTCAGTGCTTAAACCAGGCTGATCCCCAGGGCAGCTGTGCTGCGAGGGCAGTAGCGGTGGGACCTCCTTGACAGCCAAGTGTCCCCATATTGTAGCTGAGCAAGTGTCACTTGATGTTTAAATGCTTAATACTGGATCCTATTTGCAAAGCATTAGCATTCCTACTCTCCTGCGTCTGCACTGATTGATCTCATTTGCATATGCAAATCAAATGCCAGTATGAGGCACTTAATATTCCCTCAACTTCATTTAGTGCTGCAGCAACACGGGTCAATATCTCACTCCATCCTCTAGTACGTGGGGAGGGTTCTAGCTGAGTCAGCAAATGCTAATAAGCTTTGCTGCTTTCAAGTCTTCAAATCAATTAGTAGTATATTAAGGCAGACTTGCTGGGAGCTCATTTAAGTAATAAAAATCTTTTGTATAGCTAAAAAGAAAAATAACAGGAAGGTTGACCCTTCCTTCCCCAGTTCCCCAGGGAGCTGCTTTAATCTGAAGTCACAGCGTAAAGCAACGCATCTGCCACAGCTTTACGGAAACAGGGCGCAGCGCTGCCAGCTTTGCTGGCTTCGGGGGGACAGCAGGAAGGGCATCCAAAAAACGCCCAGGTCTTCACTGCAGGTCTGTCCCCTACTCTTGTTTGAACAATGTTAACGTACACAGGCAGCAAGAGGAATTCAGAGCAGCATATCCACAGCCGCCAACCCCCTGTCCTGGCATCCATGACATTAATCCCACGCTGCAACGGCACCGACATTTGCAGAGCGGTGACTCCAGGCTGTCACAGCACGAAAACTCCTACCAAGTGGCACGGGCTCTCCAGTACTAACACCACGATCTTCTGGGAACAAGCACTGGCACGAGAAGCTGCACAATCATCTTAAACAAATGGTCCAACAAACCCCAGCCTGCAGCCTCCCTGGCCCCATCCACCGACCGCAGACCCATCGAAACCCCCCACCCAAACCCACACAGTTGACTCCCCCACCCCGACTGGTGCTCAGCACCAGCAATGCTCTGCAATTAAGTGACTGCATCAAGATGATCCATTGAACTCAGAGCAAACCCAGTTTACACCAGCTGAGGGTCCATCCCAGCACCCCTCCATACACCACTATCAGTCCCAGGCTCACACCCACCCAACAGCAGATGAAGCCCAGAGAAGGCAACTGATTGAAGTGGAGCTTTAAAGGCATTTCCCCTCACTTGGATGCAGCTCCTGCAAGTCACCAGGGCCCAGAGCTTGCTGCTTTAAGTCAGTGCTACAAACAGCACCAGCCACACAAGCACTTGACCTTGAAGCACTCACGAGAGACTCTCATTATTCCAGACAAACTGCAGCTCCGCTGGCACAGAGCTCATCTCAGCTCTGTGCACCAGGAGGTATTTGCACCTGATTTCCCCCCACCTAAAGAAAAGTAGTGCCTGTTCATGAACAAGGGCCAGCATCCCCAGTCATACCTCCCAGGGCAATGTCACAGCCAGCGCAGCTATTTACGTTTTATTTCTTCATCTTCTAATCGAGATTTTTGCTTTATGAGTGTCCGAGTACCTGGTGTAGCACCAAGCTCATCAACACTGCAAGGGGCAAACACACGGCTTGTTTGCTTGATGTTACTTCAGCAGATTTATTGGACATCATCTGCAAGTATCAGACTGAGCAGCACTTACACTGGTTCCTGCCAAGGCTGTGAAAAATAATTGAGTCACCACTGTCATGCCAATTTGCCATTCATTTCCCTTTCAAGGCTGAAATGCCACTGATGACTGGAATATGCTTCTGTCCATAAGAACAGCTTCCTCTACGGAACAAAACGGAGTAAACATACAGACAAATGAAAATAAATAGCAAAACAGGGTTTACAAGCCAACTTCAGACTTACTCAGGTGGCGTTTTGCCCTTTAGAAGTCGTTCATAAATAACTCATCTCGATCACTACCAAATTCTGAAGAAGTCTTTTTTTTTTAACATCACAGCTAAGACAAAGGTGTATATTCACTACCAGGCCAACACCAGTTCTCCAGTTCTAGAACAGTCCAGTAGCAAAGGACAGCAAGAAGCACTGGCAAGACCTCAGGCTAATTTGGGATATAAAGCCCAGTCAACTGACTTCGGCCGGATACGTTTATTTCTCTCATCAAGTTCACATCCACCGCTCCAAAGACGTGACTGAACACAACAGTTGACTGTGCAAAATCACTTGTTTCCAATGTGCATATGGTGCATTAAACAGTAGTTGCACACTGCAAACAGCTGATGACAAACAGGGACACAGCTCCAGAGCAGAGATATTGTGAACAGACTCCGAAGAGCAGCCATAAAAAAATTCTGAAACCATATGATGGGCAAAACCAAATTTTTTGCATTAGGTAGAAAACACTTAATTGGAGAGCAAATCAATCCAACACTCTCTGCTTTAAATCTAATTATAAAGCTACTTCCCTCTTCCAGGTGCTGCCCTGTGTAAAACCACCCTGTCACTCAATATTATTGACAACCCGCATCGCCCTCCTGCTCGCTGGGTGTCATGGCTGATCGTGCAGCCCAACTACCAACACCTTGCAAACACGGGGCAAACAAAAGCACCATGTGCTGAGTAGCTGTGTGGTTTGGCACAGCTTGGACAGCACGCCACGCACACGTCCTACCAACCCTCCAACGAGGGCGGTGAGCACCGCCCTGCCTTCTCCTGCCCTCACCTCCCACCACGCTCCAGGGAACAACTCTGCCAGATGTTCCAGCACAGACGAGCAGGAGGCAAAGCTGCTGCAGGGGATGTTATCCTTCAGCTATTTATCCTGAGACAGTGTCACTGCATCGCTGCCTCCCTCTCCAGCAAGGCTTGAGCTTTCCCTGCTTCCCTCCGGGTTTATTGCTGCTTGACAGGCAGCAGTGACAACCAAAGGGATAACACCTTGGGATCGTTCCTGTCCTTTCTTTCAGGCACAATGCTCGTTGCAATCAATCATGCTTTTTTAATCCCCATGTATTAAAGTGGATTGGGGCATTTCAGACACAAGAATATCAACATTCAACCACTATCTGTGGAGCTCTTGCTTTGCTTCAGGAACAATCAGTTCTTTTACAGTTATTTGGAAACAGCAACATGACTCAAAACAAGTCAACTCATCCACAAGCCTGCTAAGATATAAACTATAATACTCACTGTCACTATCTTAAGAAGGGCATGAGGCCAGTACAGTCAATTTAGGATCTCAGCTGCTGATCTCTCTGGCTGGTTTGAATGCTCTAAGCAAGTTACTGCAGCAAAATAAACTAATCTAATTCTGCGTACCAAAAATTGTTACGAGAACTCCTGGGTCATCTTCTATTGTTCTCTGCTATTTCACCACTTCTCCCTATGCTGGGCCTACATATAAAATCCGAGCAATTTCTCTTTACAGCACTCATGTAATCTGTAACCTTCAGGATTTAAATTCTTCAGGAGGGTTTTTTAGGTTCTGCAGTTCCACAATACAAGAGACGGGAAGTTTTCTAAAACTTAAATTAATTACAACTTCGAACAAATGGAAAAGAATAATATGTAATGAGCACAAAAATCTTCACTTTAATATTTTTATCATCAATTCAAGCCAACTAATTCCATCAGCACGTTTTCAGATGGCCAACAGTATTTTGTACCAACATCCCAGAAGGCACTGGAGCTCAGGCTGCTGCTCTGGGATAGCAGTGTAAAGCACAGCCAGGTTTCCCTGTTTGCAAACAAACTAGGGAGAGCTGAAAGATGCTGAAAGGAACAAACCAACTCATGCATCTCTGCTGCAATCATCTGCTGTGAATTAGTTTAAAACAGTAATGAACATCAAAGTTCAGTGCTAAAGCCTCTTAGAGACGAAGGGGCGGTTTGAACCCACTGTTTCAGAGTGTTGGCACATTCACAGAAACACCATTTTATAGCTTCCCATGCTGTTCTCCTCCATAGCTTTACCACTACAAACTGTGAGGGCTACAAACTTTTTTTTAATTAAAACTTTAATTCTTGAGCACAGCTCTTTAATAATGAAAAGTAACAGGGCGGACTCAGCATGGAGCTCTGGCCGTTTCCCCAGTTACAACCACCACTGAAGAACAAACCAGCACAGTCTCATGCTGCTCCAGCCCAGAAAAGCAGAGCACTCTTCACTTGAAACTCAGAAGAAATTTTAAAACAATAAATATTGTCTAAATGGAAGACACCATCAGTGTGCCAGACTCATTTTGTATTTAGCTCCTCATTAACACTCAGATTTGGGACATGTCCTTAAACATTCCCAAGCACCAAGCCACTCTTGTGTGCCTGAAGCTAAAGCAGCACTGCAGAAGCAAACCAGCAATGACTGTAATCCCAATTCCTCATCCCAATATAAACGTTCTCTATTCTTTTTAAAGGAAACCCACAACGCCATCAGATTCACCACCAACTCACCACTATCTGCTGACTCAGCAAAACTACCTCCCATCAGCACCACATGCTGGTCTCCCTTCCCAGCACGACCCTAACTCAGTTTGTGGGATACAGGAGGAGAAGGGAGAGATCAGCCCGAGGGAGACAATGCTAAATCTTTCCCAGGTCACAACCCATACTAAAATTAGAAGGCACAGCAAATGAGAAGAACAAAAGTCACTAAGGCAAGGTACATTAAGCACAGCAGATAAGGACAAAATGACAAAAAGTGCAGGAGCAGTTGACTGAATGGAAAGATCTATGTCTTAAAACAGACAAGTGCTAAAAAGGTACTGCACAGTCCTTAAAAGCTTTATGCCACACACTCAAAATGCCCAATACTACACAGACCAAAGCAGAAGCAGCTGTTAGAGTCAACACACCGGCATCCAGATCCACACATTTAAGGCCATTCTGGGTTTGAACACACATTAAACCACCTCTTGAAGACATTCAACCAGGTAACATCAAATTTCCAGAAAAAATGAGCAGCAGAACAAGACTCAGAGCTCCCCTGCTTCCTACTGCCACCAGAACCAAGGTTAATCTGTACTTTGCTGCAACTCAGGATTCACATTTGTTTGTCTTAGTCTGAGAAAGGACAAAAGCATCAAGCCAGTAAATTCACCAAGGACCCCGTATGCTTCACATTACGATTTAGGTACTGAGAGAACTGGGACCCAGCTGGACATTTAAATGAACTCAACACGGTGTTCTCTCAGAAGGCAAATTAGTGTAAAAAGTACATTCAGTTATAGCTTTAAAAATGTTAGCCTGTTGAGTACCAGCCTGGCAGTTCTGAAATTTATTTACACAGAGGGAGGACATGCTTTGAGCAGCCACTGGGCAAGCACAAGTCACCATGTAGCCACCGACCAGCCCGCAGGGACAGCGTGGCCACCCATCATCTCCAGGAGGCTGCTCCCAGCTGCTGCAGCACCCATCGCTCCAGTTTCTCTTGAAGCTGCAAGAGGTGATTTGAAATATCTCAACTGTTACTGAAGGACTTTCTTGCAGCCCAGTGAATCTGATCCAAACCATCAGAGCCCAAGTTTTACTCACAGCACAAGCAAATTAGAGCCGATTTTTCAGAAATTCTTCCCAGAGTTTTATATTAGACTCATTTTCAAAAAAACGAAGGATTCGTGCACCTAAATTCCTCCACTCTCGTCTTTGAAAAATTGGGAAATAATGATCTCATTTATCAGAAGACTTAAAAAAAAAAATGCACATTCCCCAAAGCCTTAGGGAATCCTCATTTTACTTTTTTTTCTTCCCCCCCAAGGACAGCATTGGTCTTTACCATAATCAGAAACTGATTTGAACAGTTACTTGTTACAAAAAATCTTGACTGTGTTTCCTAAGGCAAAAATCAAACTGATCAATTTGTCTTTCATTAATGGGGCAACTGGTACTGTAAATGACAGACTGGGAAACAGAAATGAAGCATTTTCACAACTTGTGCACAGTGGCAATACATCCAGAGAGCAGCAGAGTCAGGACATTTCGTTCAGGTTTAGCAAAAGGAACGGTCAAAGGGACAGGAACCAGTTTTTAATTCTATTTTCTAAATATGTATGCATAACTCCACAAACAGCCCTCTGAAGAATGAGATATTTGTGCTTGAGAAAGAGGAGGGTATTTATTAAGAAGGAAAACAGCACCATTTGCTTGGGGCTGTTCCCTCTGTATTTAAACACTTCTAATTTCTTAAAATAAGCAGTGTTCTTCTAGGCATAATTGTTTCTTTTCAATCAGGCACTTAGTGTTTGCAGCTATCAAATTTGTTGCAGCTGTAATCAAACACCATGTCTTGGGAAGGAAAAAAAGTCTTCACCTACTGCTAAATCTTGCTGCATCACACAGCATTGCTTCAGCAGCAAGAGTCCAGAGTCCAAAACACCCTGGTTCTCTCCAGGGGTTTCTAACTGAACTTTGCTTTTGGGGGAAAAAAAAACCAACCATCACCACCACCAAAGAAAACAAAATTAAAACTGTAAGAATTACATTGATGAGGATTCCTAAAAAAATATATTCAATATCATTTCATGTCTTATGTAGCACTTTCATTGTTAGAACACAATCACCATGAATGAAAATACACTCTCATATGAGAGAGAGAGAAACTGAGGCACAGCACAAAACTGACTTGAAAATATCAATACAGCAGGTCATGGACAAAGTTAAAGTGAGAATCCAATTCTTTCCTGTTCCTACTAGCAAAGAGGAGGTTTGGGTATCTTTCCTTAAATCTCTTTCTATTTTTCATACCCTCAGGACTAACGAGGCAGCCAAGAGGTAACGGTTTACAAATAATAATGCAATTTTGTATCTAAATTAGTAAACTGAAAAAACACCTGCTATTCATCACGAGCTGTTATTAGCATTATTGAGGAAATGACGTGAATTTATATCAATTTTCCTCTTATTGTAAAAGACTTGCCCAATTTATTTTAAATGTCAACTTACTACGTATTCATCAGGCATGCAGCAGCAGTGATTGTAATTAATTTCACATTGTAGTCTAGGCATGTGCCTTAATATTAGCTTCACACATCTTTCAGGGGAAGCAATAAGTGGAAGCATTGGTCATTTTTGGTCATTAAATCTTCAGGAATATTTTTCACGAGATGAGACTGTCAAGATTCACGTCCCAGTAGAATTCTAACTTATTTATAGCTGTCTCTACTTTCAAATTCTCCTATAGTTGAAATGAAACGCAAGAATCAACAACAGCTGGTTAGGATTTTTAAAAAGAATCATTTAGTTAGAAAAAAAGGAAAAAAATCCCAGAGTCTGAGGGTGAACAAGGCTAATTGTGAAATCATATTGAATTCAAGGGACAGTACAACAGGAAACAAATTTAAGGATGCTAAAAGCATGAAAGCACTTAATTTAAATATTTTCTAAAGCGTATGTTCTGAAATGGAGCTTCACAAGAACTGCTTACATTTAATAAAAGAATCTCTTAAGTAAAAAAATTACCTTCAGATCAAAGTATTATATTTAAGTGCACATGAAATTTTCTGTTCTCTCCATTCAGCAAGAACAACGGACAATTTCTCATTCCCAGTCACCCTGCAGTGGTTGCCCCCGTTTCTTTTTCCAGATCATGCACTTAATTATTTGTGCCCATCCAGTCACGTCTCCTCCCAAACTGTGCCACTGCTCCGGGTTTTCCCATACTCACACCACCACCACCAGCAGCTCCTGGGCTCTGTTTGCATTCACCAACGCAAATTCACAGCAGCATGGATGACACGGAGCCATTCTGACCTTGTTTTGCAACTTGGAAGCTGGGAACCCAGACTATTCGACCCACAGGAGATCGTGCAGAACCATCTGCCACCACAACTGGGCAGAGAAGCTGCGACCTGGTGCCTTTAACCCAGAGATGCTGCACCCCCAAACAGCATTATCTTCACTTGCACCCATGTCTGCTCCTGGAGAGATGGCTGGGGAAGAACATCAGCCTGTTTGTTCTCAACGCTGCCTTTCACAGGAGCAGAACAACTATAAAATCCCCATTGTTTACTGGGTTTTGAAACATTATTTGGCATCAAGAAAAAAAAAATCACAAACAAACAGTAAGAGGTTGGAGAACATGAAGGATCAGACAATGAGAGCAGACAGGAACAAGCTGGCAACACACACCAAACTAAATGAAGAAAGATGAGGAAGTCAGATAATGAGGAAAAGAGGATTAAGGAAGATCTAGCAGCAAGGCACAATAATATATAACCAAGTCAGAAAACTGTGAGCTGGAGAAGGAAGCATCACAGCTCAGCAGCCCCGGAGCTGGCTATTCCTCAAATTCCACTGCTGCCTCTCTGGCACCTGCCTTACCTGGGGCTGCAAAAAAGCTCTGCAGACTTCCCGAAACTCACTCTGCCTATCTGTTCCTAAAGCATCCCTAAACTTCCCGTGGTGGAAACGTTACTTAAGAGATTCCACCACCACTGCACACAAACGCTCTTTTTTAGCCACCGAAACGTACAGCTGAACCATGTGCCCTGAAACAACCAGAAAGGAAGCAGCATATGTACAGGTATGAGCAGGAGACATCTGTGGTGTTTTCAAGAAATTGCTTGTAAGAGATCTTATCATGCAGGCATCATACTAACCAGATAAGCCAGGAAGATGTTAACTCAGAGATAAAGCCAACCTCAATTTATGTATTTCCCAGAGGGCTGGGGTAGGGCAGACATCAGCATAAGCACAGAGTTTTCTCATCACTTTGATGCCTCCAACTATGTGCTTTCTTCTTGTCCCCTTTAAAAAAAGTTCTTGAGATCTTTTGTTCCGATTTTAAAATTATGTTCCTTTTGCTGCATTTCCCAATGATTGCTTCAAGGGAGGAGAATAATGAACATGCTTTGATAGCGGATCATAAAGGAGCCATTTACTGCAAAGATTCTGATGCATTGTTCTATCTTTAAACATGAATTATCGAATCACAAGCTATTCACCGAGTTGTAGATTACCAGTGAACTGGAAGGGCATTACAGCAGCAGCATGTCCCTTGGATCAAAAACACACTTACTGCCCCCTTTGGCCTTAGTTAACAACAATCCAAATAGCAAGTAGCTTGTTTTGAGGTAGGCTTAGAGCAGCATGTTTAGCAAGGCTGCTCCTCTCCCTCTCAAAATGAAGTTTTCATTTGCACCAGTGCTCCCTGTCACTCATTTACACCAATGCTCCATGTCGCTCGGCAGCTCAGGTTAAGTTTTCAGTACATTTCTTTTTTTCCCCTGGAGATGCACTCAGTTACTCACTTTAAAACCTCCTAATCACCAGTAAATAAGCTTGAGATAATTTAAAATATATGTGACTAAAGGGCAGCCCTGGAACAAGCCTTTGTACAAGATTACCTGCTAAATCAAGGTAATAAAAAAAATATTAAGAAGTGTATAAGTAACCATGTGTAAATGCCAAAAAATGAACTCTAAATGTCAAGAAAGCACAAAACCAGCTACACATTCTCTATCACATAATTTGGGAGCAAGGTACTGGCATGTTTACTAGACACAATGATTGACACATGTTCTAGCAGAGATTCTGCAGATGGGCAACAGGATCTGCCTTTCCTCACCCCACTGCTGTGCTCACCCTGTCCCAACAGCCACCACACACCACCAGTATCCCCAGTAGGCACCTGCCCTGCGAATAAGCAGAGCGTGGTCCTCGACTGAGATGAACTTCAAGGCCACTGCCCAGCCATGCTGAGCACCTGCTCACGCACCGATCACTTCAAGACTAAAAAATGTCTTAGTGTCAACTCCTGCCTCAAGGCAAGGCAAAGGTTTTAATCAGAAATTAGAGGGTATTTAAACAGAATTCTTCTGAACCTGAACAATTGTCAAGTGCAGAAAGCGCTGAGCGACTACCACATCATCTAAATGAAGGCATCTGCTTGCTTTAATGTATTGGGTAATTGTCCAGTAGGACTCATTACCAAAAATTATCATTAAGGCTGAGAACTTCTAAGGACTCCAAAGAAAAACATTTACAGGGATAGGACCAATGTTCTAGGTTCAATAATCACCATAAATGCCTCTCAAATTTTAACATGGTTAATTTGTCATTTCCCCAGCAGCACCAGCTCATATTACAACCATGACCTGCCGCCTTCCATTAACAGTTCTCTCCTATCTGATGACTTCCCACTGCCCAAGGTTTCCTGAAGCTACCAAGCCTTCACATACAATCCTTCACCTCCACAACTACTCAACACCACACGTTGTTTGTAACAAGAGACACAGGAGGTGAATTTAAACACTTAGGGAGGAAGGTGCAAGGAAAAGAGATAACAAATGAGTGAAGGTAAAGGGAAAAATACTCTAACATCTGAGCATCCTGTGCTCTGCACTCCTCACTGTCTCAGCTGTAAATAAGAGTGGCTACACAGAGCACTGCACTTGCTGTAATCCTGCAGATTCCACTGTCAAATCCCACATTACCCTTCCTTCTCAGTCATTCTAGCTTGGCTCTTAGAGTAAGCTTTTAAAGATGCTTTGAGCACAGATGCTGAGAGGAAGAGTACATTACACTTAAAAGGAATCAGCAATTTGAGTTCTGAAAAAAACAGGTCAAATTCCACAAGAACCAGGCACTCCCATCTTGGATTCAGCGTTTCCATATTGCATATTTCCCAGCTGTAACTCTGCCCCTTAGTTTCACATCCTCCTATAAGCCCAACGCAGATACGATTCAAGGCAATGGCTGAACTGGGCAGACTCACCTTCATAGCTCGCCTGGAAGCCTTGAGCACTGACCGCGTAATCACTGACGAGCCACAGGGACAGCACGACCCCCGTACTCACAATGGGAGCAGGCAGCTGGAAACCCGTTAACCTGGAAGAAACCAAGAGGAAGGTTACACTCACCACTTCTGCCTCTGACCTGCCAGCAAACAGAGGAGTGGGGCAGCCGCCACTTTGGCCAACACACCACAGTTTGAAGTGGGGAGCTTCAGAGCCGAAGAAAGCCCAATAAACCCTGGGCAAACCCGTCCTGAGCTTTTAACATCTTCTGCTCTATCAGAATAACTAATAATGTAGTTCTTCATTGGCTGTATTTTAAACCAGTCCTCTTCACACCTTGGTCAAGAACAACATCTGCTCCGCAGTGCTCTGCTAAGCCCAGCTCTGGTCTCGGAGCAGCCACTGAGCCCTTCAGAGGAACTTTCCCCATCCATGAAATAGGAGCAATATTTAAGGTCACTGAGTGAGCCCAAGATGTTATTCAAATAAGGCTTGTAACACATTTTGAGAACCTTGGGAGTAAAAATATTAGATGAGAATCTGAAGCATTATACTAGCAACATCGAATTGAACACAAACCAAAATAGCTATGAGGACAGGCAAAAAAATGATGTTACCAATTAATTAAAGCCCAAAGTGGCTGTCTTCAGAGTATTTGCTCTGTAGTTTTACAATGGATAAGGCTTGAAGTTTCCAGGAATCCTCCCCAACCCCCATCCAACTGTCCCTGCAAGAACAACCCCAAGGATGGCACTTTTCATCCTACATCCCAGTATCTAATATGTACCACAGCGAAATTGTGACAGTTAACACCTCTTTACTCACTGAGGAAATTAAAGCCCATAGACAAAAAAAATCATTTGCACAAGATGATCTAGTAGATGCAGTGCAGCAACCACCTGGAACACAGGCACATGCCCACAGGTCAGAGCAGAAAGAGCCATACAACAGGTGACAAGGACAGAAATTCAGATGCAGTCTCCATGGTCTGATAACTGTCCTAAAACCAGACTTCTACAAAACCACAGAAGCAGCAGCAACCAAAGGAACTCACTGCTGCACCGTATCATTGCGGATCAAGAGCATTCAAGCTGGATCACAAGGACACCAGCAGCACAGGATGAATAGGCTACAGTTAAGAAAAAGTTGAAAGCTTCTTACACACACACTCAGAGGTTTATCCCACATCTTTTTACTCAGCAGCTAGTCTTTCTTACTAAGAGGGCAAAAGATCACTTGTGATACAAAACACTCTGACCCCTTAAGAAGCACCAGTAAGTATATTTGATTCAGAGTATTTCCTCTCCTCATATTACACAGAATGAAAAAAAGCATCCATAGAACAAAACCAGCTCCTTAATTCTGGGGGCCACCATCCTCCCCCTGCCCACGGGCTCAGGTACCAGTACACCACAGTTTCCAGCCCCAGCCATTTTGCCTTCCAGTTGCCACCAGCTCCCTGGCAACTTCCAGAGACACCAAGTGAACTTCCCCACTGTTCTTACTGCAGCCCTGATTTAGTAAACCTAAATATTATTTCAAAGAGATTGAACTCGGTCTAATGAAAGCTGACATGCTCTGCCCGAGAACCTTATTAAAGCAAAATTCCCAGTTATTGGCAAAGTTCACACAGTTCCCTGCCAAGGATGGCAGGCAAGTTTTCATGTCAGCAAAGAAGCACTCACCCGCTCTCAGCACAAAATCCATTGTCTGTACGAGCTGGAAGAACAAGTAATTGCTCCTGTTTATTAAATGCAAAAGGTTCCAGGATTTTTAAGGATTCAAGATAGTTTTCCTGCACACTGAGGAAGATTACTATAGTTTTTATTAATTTATTTTGCAGTTTAATTAAAATGGCTTATTGAAACCTCATTCACTCAAAAAAATCCAGGAAATGCACGGACCGGTTTTATTAAAAATATACCATGGACAGTAGAACCTGTTCATTTTTCTTCCTATCTAATCACAAGACAGTGTTTTATCATTATCTAGGAATTAGTTAGCAGCAGTCTGTGCTTTTTATACCCAAAGTAGATCTGTTCTTTCTGAACTAAGCTTTTTGCATCGCGGATTCTGTTCACAGCCTGTGTACGAGGAGGACCACACTTTGCAAACGTTGCTTTTAATTTCAAGGCCATATTTACACATCTGCTGACCTGTAAGCAAGTGCACGTGTCCCACTGGAGTCAATGGGAGTTAAGCACTACCTGAAGCACACTGCCCTTAAGCATGTATTCGTATTTTCTAGTTACAGGGCCCTAAAAGAAAAGGATGGCCTGTGCATAAGGGCATGAAATTGTCACTCAGGGTTTGTTCTCAGTGCTTCTACAGATTCCACCTTGACTGAAGAGACAATTTTCATGGGAACCTCTAAAAATTAACTCACACACAACCATCTCTCCAGGCTCTTAACTTCAAGATGTTCATTTGTGTCTGTCTAGTGTCCCTGGAGCAAGCAGAAGAAAATGAGCTGCCTGACGGAGCGCAAGGTGACCAAACATTGTCTTCCCATTCAGATCAAACAGCTTTTCTGCCCACAAAAGACGAAAAGTGCCTCCATTTCCACTAAAACTAAGCTTATTCAGAAAGAAGCGGGAAATACTGCTCCAATAAGAAAAATATCTATACAGCAACTCCCACCCTCTATGCCACTAATTTCCATATCTCCTCCTGCAGGGAAAATCTGCACTAGAAATAAGATCAAATTCCTCTCATTCCTCACTGGAAGCAGCTGCAGTCAAAATAAGAGTTATTTCTCCTCTTATAAGCCTTCAACCAACGCATACAATTGAAGTTTTGCCACTGAGGTCCTCATCTTCTTCAAGCAAGAGCATAGGCAATATCCTCTTGAAGAAATAATGATTTAACGCAGCTCATGCTCAAATCACTCCTGTAAAACCTCAGCACTCCTGTTCCAAAGACCGAGGAACAGCCAAGCTTGGCAAGACACCCTGCCTAGTTTGGACCTGGCTGGTAAGCTGTCCTCATGCCTTCCTCCCTACATCTGCAGCCCAGGCAAACGTAAACCATGGGCATCAGCATGATGGCAGACAGAACATGAAATCATTCCCCAATGGCCTCATGCATGAAATAGTAATTCTGACATCACTGTTTAGTGTAGCAATAAAAAAATACATATAAGCTAATGAGAAAGAAAAGTAGCAAACTCCGTTCCTTGTTTTTATTAAGGGCCATAACAAGGTGAGGGCAGTAATAACAGCACAAATAATCATCTTGCATTTCTTCTGTACCTCTGGCCAAATGGATTATTGAGTGATTATCCCCTTAAGTTGCTCGGAGCCAGCACTGACTGTGTGAGATTTTCAATGTGTTTTTCATTGGCTTAAATCTGCTCCTACTGTGAGGAACCAAACTAAACCAGCGCCAGAAATACCACTTCATAAACTTGCCCTTGCTTTGCAGTACAGCAAAAATCAATAGATCAAAACAAATCAACACAGAAATCCTCTGCTCTATTTGCATCCTTCCTCATTCTTTGCCCCAGGTTTGCCACCAACACTGCAAACATTTCTGGTGCACAGCTCCCTGCTTGCAGCAGAACTGCAAAATCGGCTCCGCGGGACAGCTTTGCTAGAACCAACGCCAGTAAAAACCAGTTCCTGTTGTAACCACCATCTCTTTACAGGCTCTCTGCAGTTCCACATGCTGGGAACACCCCCAGCACACCCACAGCTGCCAAGGCTCAGGGTCTGGTGTGCAGCTCTCCACTTCACTGAGAGCTGAGCTGTCCCACCTCTGATGTACCATCATCTTCCTTAAAACCCCAAAATCCTTCCCCAATGGAAAACCATCCCATCCACCCATGAAAGGAGTCGAGCACCAGACAAAGACCCACTGACCACTCTGCTCAGCAGGTTCAACTCACAGCTGAACCCTTTTGCCCTAGAAAAAGAACCACCAGCCCAGGATGGTCCACATCTCAGTCCCTTTGCAAACGCTCTCACCTCCATCTGTTGCACGTTATACTGTCCCACTGTATCAAGTACAACTATCATACACTGTGACGCAGGCTCCCATTTTGGAGTGCAGGTGCCATAATTAAAACAGAGCACATTATTTTTCTGGTAGGATGCCCACCATCAGCTCAGGCTGCAATCAAAATAGTTATTGCAGCTGGCAATCCAACAGCCTTTAAAGCATAAACGCTAGAGAAGTGTCTCAGAACATCTAATGAAAACGCAGTGGATTGCATCGTTTAACCCAGCATTAAATTACACTATACCAGACTTCAGTGATTTTTTTCCTGCATGTAATTTAAAGGCATCTATTAAAGAAAATTTCCCATCAAATGAACCACTTTTCACTATATATAGTTTAAATGACACGGTTCCTTAAGCACTAGTCTGACACCCCTGCACTATCCCAGGACAATTTCCAAGCTAAATCAGGCATAAGGCACTGTGTTGAGAAACCAAGAGCTCAGAGGGAGTGCTGCCCTTTGGAGTGGTCACTGGCAGCCAGTCTGGATTGAGCAGGTGAGTCCTTTCACACCATGCACCCAGCTAACGAGGCAGCAGTCAACCCAAAGTCATCCAAAAGGTGCACCCATGAAGCATATGACTCATCCATTATTAACTGGGGCCAACAGAAAAAGCCCAATAACTTCCAATTGACTTTGAATCCAGTTTTACATGCCTTATTTTAGCTAAACAGCTGCCTCATGTGCACGTAGAAATAAGGAAACTCACTGGCTTCAGTGGAAGGCTATCTATACATTGTCTTTGCTCTGAAAAATGGGTATGAGGGATATTAACACTTGCACGTTCCTCAATCTTGACGAAAAGGATGCGTAAGCATTGTACTCCAGCTGCTGCAGGAAGAACACCTTCAGAAATACACATGGATTGTTTAAAAAAATTAAAATCTTAGCAGAAACTGGAAACACAGTTGCAGAGTCAATGGTCACTCACAGATGTCCTCAAGGCTGCTTCATGGAACATGAAGAATTATCGTACATCAAGAATAAAAACAATTGCAAGAGATCAGGAAATTTATCCACAGCAACCCACCCCACCTCAGATCTCATTACAGGTAGCAGGATTTGTTTCTTTAAAGACACAGTTGCTGGTGGGCGTAGGGTAGTCTATGAGGGGAAAAACATCTTGTGATTCCTATTAATATCTTAGTTTTCAAAATTATCTTTCATCCTGAAAGAGTTTAACATCTCCTCCAAATCATGGGCCGAATCCCAAGAGAACAACCGTGCATTTCAAATACTTTTTTTGCCAGCTTTGTAAGGTAGTAACATATAGATGCCCTAGGCACGAAGACTTCAAATACATGCAGTAAAACTGAAGCTGACAGGTCTGTTTCTCACATATTGTCTGCAAGATTCTGCACTAGCCCTGTCTCCAGGAGGGTTCTCCATACCACCATCCTCCTGCTCTCCAGCCAGTAACCTGCTCCAGCATCATTACGGCTCCTACCACCACCTCCTCCCAGTCCCTGGCACCCCTCAGCCTGGCTGTGCCCACAGGCTGCTGCCCCCTCTGCCTCTTCACACACCTGATCCCTTCTACTTCCAGCCAGAAGAACTGCATGGATCTCTTCCTCCATCCTCAGTAAATGCAGATGAAAGACACACCTGAGGACACAGCTGACACTGCAAGCATTTCCTCAGGCTTGTCTGGTTCACAGTTTTTCTCCCCAGCAGTTGTTAGTTTTTCCTCCCTTGCTCTCTGTGTTACTTCAATAAAGAAACAAGCAATTACTACGAGATGTTAGCTTGAATATTCTTCCAGCCATATTGACAGAAAAACTGGTACCAGAAACGTTCTCATTAATCATCAACAAAACAAGCAGAGCATATCTGAGAAGACTTCCAGCTCCTGCGTGCTGCAGACACTTAAAAGCCAGATCTGTCTGCAAGGCAGAACTCACTCCTGTTACTTAGACACTTGTCCTTTAATTTTGATCCCTGTAAGGCTGAAATAATGCTCTGGACCAAAAAAAATCTCAGCCAGCTTAAAAGGATATTGCAATGACATAACAGTATCAGTTCACATTTGGATTTACTCAGCTTGTTGGAACAATTTATACCCCAAACCAAGCTGCTTTTGTTTTTGAGTCAAGCTACAAACAGATCCTGAACAAATATCTTTCGAGGCACACTGCAAGCAGCAGTAACTCCTTGAATGTTGAACATTCTCTGTTCATATTTCACCAAGCAACTCCAAGCTACTTCAAGCTGCCAACCAACACCACATGTCCCAATTTATTCCATGCTACTTTCCAACCATCCCCTCTGCCCAACTGGTTGATAATTAAGTTGCTTCTACAATAATATAATCTATTAGCTCTGACAAACATTACTACATATTTTTCTTATCAAGACAGTAACAAGCATTAAGGGAACAAGAAAGCTTTCCTTGTCCCTTAAACTAGCTCATCATGACATGTATTACACCTGTATTTTTTTCAGAAAGTTCATCTAACACTTTGCAAACCGTTCTCAATCTAACATCCTACAACCCAACCCCACGTGCCAGCATGACTTAGGAATCAACTTCCCTTTCTTCCCTTCCCCAAGTCAAGTATAATTCATCAGCCACACGAGTCCCTTGCTTACCTCTGACCTGACAAAGGCTTCTTTACCCAACACGGTCACAGGGCTCAAATTCCAGCCTGGACGGATTCCTTCGCTCACTTAAAATGGGGTTTGGGTCAAATCCCACTAGAAAAGTGTTATTTCCAGAGCCTAAAGCCAGCACAGCCATCTCAAACACATGAGGTCTTCATGGCTCAAGCTGGGAACAGGGACTAAGCATCAAATTTCAATAAATTTAATTTTCCATAAAACGCGATAGAGTAGGAAAACCATGGACTTGAATTTATTTTATTATTTTTAGCATGTCTCTTCCATCCTGTACTTTCTCAAGTAGCAGTGAGATGCAAGCAGAACTCAAGACAAACTTTGGCATCTATGTGCTCCATCTCATTATTACAACCTGAGAAAACCCCGCAAATTCACAGGAAGGTTCACTAAATTTTAGTAACCTCTTGGCAAATCTGAGCGGATACTCAGAGTAAACAAAGACAAGTCTGGATATAAACCAAGTAAGGCTCAGCAGTGTCAATTCAAAACTTGGCAGTTTTAGGTTATTTCTGGCTTTCTTAAAAAAAAAAATCAGGGGTGTGAAATCTAGTAAATGGGAAAAATAAGTTCTCAGAACCTCATGCAAATCACACAAGGCTTATTACTAAATGCACTTCTGCACTCCAGTCCCCACCATATGCAACCCTGACCACTACTAAATGCACTTCTGCACTCCAGTCCCCACCATACGCAACCCTGACCACCCACAGGTCTTGCAGGGATGCTCAGAAGCCACAATATGAGCATATGGAGATTCCCAGATGAAAGGCATCAAGGATTCGATTTATGGCAAACAGGTACCATGGGACTGAAGATATAAACTGCCATCAGTTTTAAACAGTCATAGGTGACACAATCAAGCAAAAATTTTAATTATGGCTTTGTCAGTGTATGTGCTTACTACACACACACCTGTTCCTCCTGTTTTCTCTATCTGAATCTCAAGAAGCTAAAGCTCTACCACTGTGAAGAGCCAAGGCTGACATGCACAGTGAATCCAGGTCTCACCTGCCAAGACTGTGCATCCCTTTCACTCTTTATGCATACAAAAATCAGGATTTGAACTAGACTTTAGTCATCAGTATTGAGAGAATCTTTACTTCCCTCAAGTGAATATTAAGCCACAGCATCAGGCAAGCTCTGTTCTGCCTACGTGATCCCGGGACAGCCAGGTGACATCCAGCTTCAGGATTTCAGCATAGACTGCAGTCTCACTTCCCACCACAATACAGGTACGTCTACACTAATTCCTTAAGATTGTAATTTATAACACATCATAAAAGTTTATGGCAACAGATGAGAAGGATGCAGTAGAAATTCACTATCTACAAAGCTAAGACTTAAAAAGAAGCACCCAAATGGAACAAATGAACAATGCGAGTCGTCCTCCATAGCCAGCGCAGTCCAAAAAGTAGGTTAAGAAGAAATTGGATTTTTAGAAGATGCGTCATTTTAGAAGATACATCGTATGATGAAAAACCTGAAACAAATCCCATTGTTCCTGCTGACAAAGATTTATCCAAAAAGACTGTAAATATTGATTTATGTCATATCTAATTCTCCATTCACTTGCACCTTGTGTGAACGCCGAATATTGAGCAGAAACAGAATTAAAACGTTGCTACCCGGTGATGTTTAGCCGGACAGCCCAGTAACACACGGTGCACTCGAGGTGGAAAGCCCTGGGTTTGAATCCAGCAGCACCACGGAGCTGCTGCTTGCCCTGCTGCTTGTCACTTCTTTGTTTCCATACTCCTCCTTTGCCACACATATATAAACTGGGAACAACTTGAGTGAGGGGATATCTTGCCATGCACCTCGTTAGCTAAAGGTTCCAATCCCAATAGTGAAAATATCATAAAAATGCTAGAATAGCAGCATTTTGCACTTCAATTTACATACAGATCAGTAACAGCACAAGCTACCAAACAGCTCAAACGAAAATATTTATCTCCTTCCCAAACCTTTTATTCCAGTATAGCAGCTCTAATCAGCTGCAAGCCTAAATGTTATAAAAATCACTAAAGATGTAAGGACAATTACTGCATCTTGGGACAGCAGAAGCCTTCATGTTTTCTAAACAGCTACAAAATCACAAACAGACAATTAGATTCTTTATTAAGAAAAAGGACCAGATGTCAGCAGTTGCTCTTGCAGCACACCAAAATCCAATTCTGAACCGTCTAAAAGGAGCTGGGCCACCCTCCGCCACCCAACAAGAAGGTAATGAATTAGAGTCAATGGCCACTAAAGATTTGTCAATTTTCCATTTGAGACTGCCAGTAATAGCACTCCACAATTGCTTTGTATCTTCAAAGATCTAGTAAGATTGTATCATTTCCTGTAGACTTTCATTAATTTTGATAAAAGGAAAGCATATACTATCTGAAGAGGTGCTTTGCCTGAGAAACTCTCAAGGTCAGACCTTATAGACACAAAAATTTCCTGACTTAAATATTCATCACATTCAAAAGATAACATGAAAGTGCATACGTTTAATCCATGTTCCTGAAGGGAGGAAAAAAAGACAAGTCTGAACTTTTATCTCTTTTGTATTTTGGTTCTCCCTCCCCACCCTGGCATACAGTCTCTCCAACTGGACGCTTTTAAGCATTTTACAAATTTAAATTGCAAATATAAAAAACATTATGTCATTTTACAGATGGGAAAAGTGAGAGTCAGTGTTTTATTCAGTAGCCATGAATAAAAAGGTTCCAATTACCAGTGAACAAAGTGGCCACCTTGATGCTAACTGATGTCAATATATATTGATTAGAAATAAAATTATTTTTGAAGACCTGATTCTGCACTAATAAAGTCAAAGAGATTTTTTTTGTACTGGTTCTTACGCAAACAGGATCAGACTGTCGTCACCTTCCCACCATGCAGTTCTGCAATAACACAGCAATTGGGCAACCCAAGTTCAATAACTAATAGCCCACAGCTAATAACTCACCTGGCTGCCCAAGGCAACTCGCTGGGCTGCCTTCTCCCTTCTGCTACCACAACACAGTAGAGCTGCTCCTTCTCAAAGCATTCTAATCTAAAAATGAGAAGCATCGTGCAAGGGCTATGGGTTAGTTCAATTTCTCTCCCTCCACTGCCAAAAAACTCTCATCTCACTTCCTCTGACCCCAAAAGCTCACCTACTGCTTTTGTAAATTGCCACTCCTGCAAAAGAATAAAAGCAGCTCTAAAACAAACAGCAGCTCCAGATGACTAAGAGTGTCTGCAGCTCTCATTTTAAACACTGCATACGTAAGTGAAAAGATGATGAAGTTTCTCCATCCAGAACATTTTTTAGCAGAGCACCAGCAGCTATTGCCTTCATCATGAGCTCCTCCAAAAGGAGCAACCGCATGAAAGCTACTGGAGATCTCACCACGCAGGTGTCATGCACCTGGAAGGCTGCAGATGTGGGCACTGCGGGGTCTGCAGTGGTCATAAACCACATCAGACTTCACAACGCTCTACTTCCATTGCCTAAAAGGCTTACAAACACCGTATTAAACTCGAAGCAAAACCAATCATCAGTTAGAGGGGTCTAGAGAAGAATATACATGATCCTGCGCTTCAGCAATTACTTCATATGATGAACATCAAAGGCCTGTATTGTCAGACAACGCACATAAACTGCAAGAGAAAAAGCTGAAGAGGGAAGCGCAACACATCGTGCAACAAGAGGTTAACAGTAGAGTCCAATACAACTCCTGTCTTGTGTCTCAGTGCACATTGGACTTCACTGGCCAAGCACATGGGCAACCTCCTAGAGCAGGACACTTTACCAGCATCTCCCCTTCCTTCCCTCCATAGCTCAACAGGAGGCTTTTATGAGTTGCATCAACTTGGGCATGGAAGATGAAGGACACTATGATCCTCCCCAGAATTTCCACATACTATTTCAGTCCAATCCTTTAAAACTTACTTCAATACTAACAGCATTCAGCGCTCACAGATCTATCAAAAGCAGACTGTTCCAGTCTAGAATCTTAATTAAAATCTATTAGATGTTGCCCAATTACCAAAAATCTTTCTATGCTTAATACACTTAGCATACCTTAACACGAAGCAACAGTCACTGTCAAGTTTTGGTAGTAGATTTTACCTGTAAACAGTTAATCAGCAGTTTCGAAGGAAAACAAAAACAGTTTTGAAAACAAAATATTGTTTGAGTAACAGCAACACCTTAAGGCCCAATGACAAATAACCACTCATACCAAACACAGCAGGGAGAGCCATACCTGGAATTAATTCTGTAGTCCAACAGAAAAATGCAGAGCCACCACCAGCCAGGAAACTACTTCCTCAATTAGTGTTTTACTTAGTGGTCAGAAATATAAGGTTCCAATTTTCAACAACATCCTGTTCTATCAGACATTGCAGCACAACCACAACGCAACGGCAGCCCTCGCTGGAGGCACGTTGTGTTTGTACAGGACAAGCAATGCCATGAGTGAGTAGATGCTTTAACCCCCAGTCCAGGACCAAAGCTACTCCATCACCCCAACTCTCTGTGGGCTTAACAGCTGCCAAGAGCTCAGACAGGTCATCTCCTCAGCCTGCTGTATTCAACAGTGGTGAGGAAAAACCTCCCATCCCGATTAAATCAGCTTTTATCACTCGTCCTGATGCACCCTCTCAATAAATATGGAAAAATTGAATACAGCCTCTCAAAACTGAACTGCCCTAGATGCAGTTGCATTAACTCCATTATCTTTCCTGGACTCTCAGATCTAGTTCCATCAATTATCTCACAAAGTTTAAATATTCAGCACTTCCCCAGAACAATCCGATGGGGCCACTGGCGAAAGGCCCGAATGCACCAAAGCAGCTCAAACGAGTATCTTAGGAGAAAAAAGCACATGTTTAATCTACAAAGCAGAGAACTCGAATTTCGGTGGTGTTTTGGTGTGGTTTTTTCCCCATGGAGTTAATGCGAAGTGACAACAGACTCTGCTACGGGGAAACGGGAGGCAGGATTCTGAAGTTCACTAAAGATGACAAAAGGATTTAGCTGGCCCTCCGTTCTATTTATCTTTCTCTTTAGCCAAGAGAACTGTAGGCACCTTGGAGACATGAGGTGGCTACAGAGGACTGTCACAGGACCAAAGGTGACTCAACACAATCCTAATGTAAGTTCTGCGCATTATCAGACGGCAGATGCTATTTCTCCAGGCCAGGTTGGAGGAGGCATTGAGCAACCCGGTGCAGTGGAGGGTGTCCCTGCCCTTGGCAGGGGGGTTGGAACTAGTTCATCTCTGAGGTCTCTTCCAACCCAAACCATTCTGTGATTCTATGAATTTCTTTAACACTGAGCCCCACCAAATCCAGCACCTGTGAAGCCAGAACCCCAGAACACCACTTTAACCGAGGTGTGCATCTCTGCAAGCGAGAGCAAATGACACAGTGGGGCAATTCTCTCCTTCTCTCTTCCTCCTTTCCACTGTTTTTAAGATCCAAAGCCTTTTTCTCCTGACTGGTAACCCAGTCACAAGTCACCCAGTCCAATATTTCAAAGAGTAATTAAAAGGTTATCAACAGGAAAGAGGCAAGATACAGGTATTACTGTTGTATCTGCATACAGGTCATCCCAGTAGATAGTTGGAGATACCCCTGTTCCTTGCAGGGGGGTTGGACTAGATGACCTTTGAAGGTCCCTTCCAGCCCTAACCATTCTATGATTCTGTAATTCAGCTCCCATCACTAGTATCACATGATTTTGAGATCAAAACACTTAAATCTTTCAGTCAATTCAATATGGCCAAAGAGATCACATGGTTTTTAACTGCCTGCACAGCATATTGATGCCAATCCTCTTAACTCTTCAGGTACTCGTCAGGGAAGAAGGAGGAGTATCTAATAAGCAACAGCAACTTTAACACAAGACACTGCCCAGCATTGAGACATGAGCTAGAGAAGTCGTTCACAGTGCCAGTGAGCTAAAGGCAGTGCAGATTTCTTGCTTTAAGCACAAAACTATCGAAGTAACAATTTGCATTTTCACTAAACTTACCCACTCCACAGGCATGAGAATGGGACAGCTCCTCACAGCTGTATAAATATACAACTCCTAGTAACTTCTGTGGAAATGCAAACTGCATTTGAGTTTCTAGTCTTGAGTTTTATAGGTTCTGGCTATAATAAAGACTTGGTTTTTCTTGATACACTGGCTCAAACAAGCATTTTCTTAATGAAATAATCTCAGTACCATTAAAACATTTCCATTCAGTGCCTCCCTGCAGGAAATCAGAATTAGGTATCTGAAATGACCAACCTACCAGATATATTGTAAATATATTTTCCCTGGATTTGGGTGCAAGCCTCAAACTTCAAATAAGGAAATTAACAACTAATTTAAGACTCTCCCATTAAAAGCACCCTGCAAGTTATCAGCAGCAGATGGAAAAGCTTGAAGATGTCACATGGCTTTCCTCCTTTGCTGCATTTTTTCTTGTTAACTGCTGTCTGGTTATGTCACATAACAAGTCTGACAAAAAGGTGCAAAGAGTCTCCCAAATCCCATAGCAATCTCAGATCCATAAATAACTCCAAATATTCAAATTTAGTCAGGTCTCTGCTGAGCTGCTCAGCCCAGCACAGTGGGAAACCAATCAGGAAACCAACCTGATCAGAGCATCCTCTTAACAATGACACAATCAGCAAAGCACAATGGGAATTGGCAGCAAGACTGTTCTTGAGTGAGTGCAGTTTTCAGATCAGGTCTCCACACATCCCTCTGATCCCACCAGCAGTTCAGAATAGTTAGGAACTTGGAGGAGGAGCATTCAGGAGAGTTTGGTCTGGTGTAACGAGCACAAACGCTGCTTAAGAGAAGGGAAAGCCACATACCAGCACCGAAGGTAAGTGACAAATCTCATCTGAGCTCATGGAAACACATCCCTCTCCTCAAGGGAGAGAAAAATCGGCAGCTGTCACTGTTCCCAGGTCTCAAAGATTGTTATAGTGGTCCCTGCGGAAAGCCACTGCATGGTGCTGGGAAAAAACAACTTACCTGAGAAGCTGAAGGAGAAGGATTTGGAAACGAGCTCTGATTTTAGCAAACAAAGCAAAGTCGTGGCACTGAAAGGCAACAACAGCCCTGGATGTCTAAATTAAGACACTGAAACACATTCCATATTCACATACTCATCACAAACGCACAACGCGAATTCCCTAATATACAGCAAAGCAGTTTATTAGCAGATGTCTCGTTGAATTAAGTCTACTCTTATTCTATTAGGGAACTTTCACACCACATTGAAGTGCAAGACAACAGGGTGTTTTCCAGCACACACCGAACACAGTTACTAACACCTTCTCAGAAACGCCCGTAGACATGACACTGACATCAGGCCAAGGAAGCTCAGGAACACATGGCTTAAATGGAACAGCAGAGTTTTGAGAAGACTGACCATTCTCCATCCCTCAACATAAGAAAACATCACCAGATCAAGCCATCAATGCACACCAAGATCATTCTCTTCTACTCAAGGAGGCATGACCTACTGAAATAAAGCAGTGATGCTCAACAAAAGCTTAAGAGTTCCTGTCCATAACCATTTTGTTCCTCAGCCTTGAACACGCTGAACAGTTACCTTCTCTAGAGAGGCATGCTTCCCCCACCACCACCTTTTTACACTTGCTTACAGCTGGTTTTGGCCCACCTCCTGGTAGCATGAGCTTTCATGAATGACACATTGCCATCCATCTGAGTGCTGCACTGCGATGATGAATTGAGCACATTTGGAAAGGAGTCTGAGAAAAAACAAAATTGATAGCCACAGGAAAAAAAGAAAAAAAGGAGAAAAAAGAAAAAAGACCAATGGTGGGCAACAGCTACAGAGTTTAATGAGGCAAGATTGATGTACAAAAAAACAGCTGAACAAAGACAGACACCAAACAGCACAAAGGAGCAAGCTCCAGGTTTTGAAGTCACCAATCTAGAAACATCCAGAGGAAGAATGCAAGCATCCATCATGCAAGAGTTCATACATCATTTACTGGTTTAAGTCCTCTGTAAGTGCTTTCAGATCTCTAGAAAGCCTCTCCATACCTCCCCCCCCAATCATTTTACTTTCTTCCATTGTACTAAAAACCACTATTTCCTGAACACCTCATCTCCTCATTAGACATGAAACATTCTCACATTGCTTTGTGCTCCTGGTTTCATCCCACAACTTACACTTATGTACCCAAGTTGTGCATGAAGTTCACCAGTGATGCCGAGGGAGGATCTTATTTGTCTTCACACCTTCCCCCAAAATACAGGGCTAAAAATTATCAGGACAGTATCCAGGCTGTATCTCAGAGTTTTGTTGTACTGGTCAACTGGAGGAAGATGCCCTTGCTGTTACTTCAATTTATAATTATATCAATCTTACAAGTAGCTCGGAGCAATACCTGGATGCAACTCATCTAATGTCTCAATGATTTACTCCACCATGACCCTACTTCTGAATTCATTTCATTCATGGATTTTGCTTCTCAGGCAGAACCTCCCACTGGCACCTAAAGGGCAAAAGGAAGCACCTGGGACTGCTGATGAGCAGAGCAATTTGCCAGGGAGCCTCTCAGGGCAAGAGCAGCATTGGCTACTCACCACAGAGTTTCCTGAGCAGAATTTTATACCAGATGTAGGTGCCCTTTACATAATATCCAAAAGCAAAGCACTATGCTACCTGCTGATTAAATGACGAGGTCCCATAATTATGATTCTCCAGAACAGTTACAAGACGTAGATATGATTTATTTGCATAACTGAAATCATCTACATGAAGAGCTGGATTTTCACCAGTGTTTAATTCAGACTTTCTAGTTGGGTTAGACAAGGCACTGAGGTCAAAGGATCTGTCCTAAAGCACTTTGAAGTAAAATTAATTTCCAGGACTGTCCATGACTACAGCATTATTAGGGATTCTAACACTGGATGCTGCCACTGCTTCTATTAGTTTCTGAATATATTTGTCAGACTTCAGCTGCAAACAGCCAACACATCAGACAGTCATGTCACAAGGCACCAAGCTGATTTCATCTATGCCTCAGATCTAGAGGTCCAAGATCATGACTCCTTCAAATGCAGAAGTCTGGCATGTCACATAACATTTGCTTTCACAGCAATACACTATTTTTTCAGAATCAGCATCTCATTTAACTTTTTATTAATACCAGAATGGTACCTGAAAGTCTCAGAGAACAGAATCCATGGAGAGCCTCCATACTAAGCTATATTACTCGATAACTCCTTACCCCTAAAGATCCAACAGTTTAGTCAGATGTGAGAGAATATCACCCCTGCCCAGGTGGAGAACAGACTGCAAGTTAGGGAATTACCCAAATGCACCCACAGAGCATTTGGCAGAGCTATAAACTGAAACCCATTATCCATCCTCCCACTCAGAGAATCTCTTTTGCATCGAGGGAAGCTCCTCTGCACATTAGCTCTGTTTCCCTCTTGCTCCATTTTCTAATTAACTTCTCTGGATGTCTAGAATGACTCTTGATAAATCTGTCAGGCATTCAGAGAAACATTTCAAACCTTATCAGAGATAAGAAATCAAAACAACTGGAAGAACTGCTCATGAAGAAGCACTCCCAGTTTATTGCAGCATAAACCTCCAGTCTAGATTTAATCCCAGTGGCAGAAATGGGAACATGTTTATAAATATCACTGGTATGAACAATGTACCTTGTTCTCAGGTTCCCCTGCTGAGGCAGTCCATCGTAGATAGATAATACATCAAAGTCTTCCTCTAAGGCAAAGGACTGGAAAACAAGCTGTATCCTGTTCTGCTCCTCAGCAGTGATTGTCCACGTGCAGTTTGCATAATTTGGATATCCATAGGGAAAGCCTGGACTCTGTATCGTCCCATTTGGGCCCTGCAAAATGTGACTGCAGTTCTGGGCTGGCAAGAGAAAAGACAGAAGTACAAGTCAAATACTGTAGGATTCACATTTAGTATCTTCACCACCAACACAGATCATTCTTTCCACTGAATTTCTTTTCAGTTCATGGTCCCAAGGAACAGATAAGGCAAAATCTAAAGCAGCATCTTTGTCCTCCTTGCAAGAGTCTGGACCCCAGATACCCACCTCAGGCTCTGTTCCCTCTACCTGTAAACATAACAGGCTAATTATAGCTGGATTGGAGCAGCTGCTGACCACAACTGGGAAACAGATGCTCACTCAAGACATCCTTTCACAGCCCACAACAAAGCCCAACATACTCCTCACTATACACTGTGCATTCAGAGATTTAACACGTTTCAGGAGTGCCTGGCCATGCTGGGTACTTCAAGCACGAGGGGCACAACAGCCACAAAACAGAATGAATGCCAAAGCTGACCATCTCTACTACTCTTAGTTTCACTTGAGTAAGAGATAGAAGATTTGGCTAAGATCAGGGCTCAACAGTGCAGAGACAGACCAACCCTCACCTTGAAAGGCCAAATAACTGTCATGGACATAATACATAATGAGGCACTGAGTCACCAAATGAGTAGTCTGCCTGGAAAAGACAGCATGAAAACTGAATGGCAAGAGATCATAAATTAAAGTTGTCCTGACTCCATAAAGAGCAGGACACAGTTCAAAGGCTTTAACAAACAAACCATTCTTGAATAGTTATTTGGAATAAAAAAAACACACAGCCCCAAATCTTTGCAATTTCTCAGAACAGCAGTTTTCTTTCCCCATCCACACTCTCTCAGGTAAATACTGTTTACTAGGCTGAAACTATCTGCTGGCAGGGAGAAGAGCCAGTGGTGTTCACAGAGGGCCCTGCCATGCCAGCTGCCATAAGGAAAAAACATGTTCTCACTCAGTCTCTGGTCTGCAAACCCCAAACTGGAAACTACCACTGCAAAGCAATATAGACTGTGGCCCAGAGCCAAGAGCTGCCATCGCCAGTGACATTGCAGAACCCTACGAGACCTGATGGGGTACACCGGAAAGAAATTGTTGGCTAGACCCCAGCCTTCTCAGGCTGCTCTGTTTTCTCTCACCCAGTTCTGTAAGGTTTCAGCTCCTCCTGCAAGCTCAACACACAGCAAACATCTTCCTATCAGTATTCCTATGGAGCTCCTGTAGAGCTGTATCTTCTGAGAATGAAAGCCCAGTCCTGTAACCCCCAGCTAAATACTTAACACCTCCCTCAAATCCATTTCTCCTTCCCCAAAGCAGTACCTGTGAACACTCCATCCCAAAGATCAAGACCAACTGCCATGATATACTGTTTCAGGATATGAGATTTTCTTCTCTGGGGAAACAAGTACGTAAATACACACCCAAAGGTCTTTTGGGGCACAAAGAAAAATTCACCCCAAACAAACTGGTATAACTCCTACTGGCTTTACTGGAACAACTCATCCACACCAAAGCAAAATTCCAGATAATTTGCAAAGTAACTGCTATGAAACCATAAACAGCATTTCACCTTTACCCTATGGCCACCACCAGAGCTGCTGGTCACTGCTGCCTGCGTTTGCTCTGGCTTTTCTTACTGTTCATCCCTGCTTAACCAAGGCTTTCAAGATGAAATGAATTAGATTAGAAATTACTTCTTTGATTTCTCATTGCTTTTTTCAAAGGCAGCAATGCCATTTGCACTTCTGAGTGCCAACCAGCCACAGGTGAAGAACAGCAGAGTAGTACCCAATTAAAGCCAATTATAATTAGATTGACCTACTTTGGTGCAAAAACACTGAGGGGAACTTCTCTCTGCAAGAGGAAGTTCACACCTTCATGAATCTAAAATGGTTAATCTTATTTACTACCCAGGGAATCTTTTTGTATCGTGTTTATTAGATCAGTGAGAGTTAGGACAGCCCCATAATCCACAGGAGACTAAAACTGAGCTAGGCACATAACTCATTAGCAAGGGCAGACTAAATACTTTGCATTTCTATAGCACCTGGCATCTGCCTCAGTGCATTTAGTCAATACATAATACATACAAGAGTGAAATCTACCTCCCTCCTCCACTTCAGTTCCATTTATTTGGAGAGTTCACTGAAAGGATGCATTAACTCGGTGCCAGAAAACTGCATGGGACTGGGAATACTACTGTTAGAGTGGTAAAATTAAGCCTGGTTTGGTTTAATAACTTGGAGACTGCCAAAGATCCACAAGCTTCGGTTGCCTAAAATTCAATCACACCATCTCTTCTTCAACCAGACTGGCACTCAATAGGCACCATGGGGATACTGAATCTGACTCTACTGCACGTTTTTTTATTTTCATCATAAGTAAATATCATCAGAACAATTTAAGGAAATTATGAAATTAAAGAGGCTGTATCTCTCCATTTGCTGATGGTATAAAAGCTACCAATGTTGCATGAAGTTCAGAAAATAAATCCAAGGTCAGAGAGACATCATTCCAAATGCTTCCAAGGTCATATGAAAGGCAACAAGCTTTAGAAGCAATATAAATTTAGGCTGTCCTTGCATAAACAGCAATTAAAACAAATAAACAAAAGTCAGAAAAGTGTACATACTCTTAAACCCAGCTGAAGAAAAACAAATAAATAGAAAAATAGGATACAGTTTTATGACATTATCAAATCAATCTACTGAAACATTTGTGTGTTTGTGATTCTGACCAAGATGTGCTTAGGACACAGCTAAAAGAAAATTGCTTATTGCAAACAAAAATTAGTTTCCCAAAAGCTGACAATCTAGAAAGCAATATATTCTTCATCAACCATAATAGTAGGGAACTTCATTTATATTGGACACTGCTGGAAAAAGTCAGCAGGCACAGCAAAGAGATGCAGGAAGCCCAAGAGAATTTATGCATACTCCAGTAATTTGCTTTCAGGTTTGAGTTAGTTCAGCTCAGGCTTGACTGACAAAACCTTATCGAAAGTACACGAGAAGGAAACACTCAATTTCTCCTCTGAACACTCACAAAAACAATTCTCTATCCCTTTGCCCCAGGAGCACGATTAAGTAGAAAGGTATGAAAGGACAATGCTGGAGTCCATGCTATGAAATTCCAGGTGAATTCATGTTTGACAGAGGACGGTATTTTTTCCAAAGTTTCTGGAGCATCCTCTCCAACCCAGAGGTGTGACACGAGGCACCTTGGCACACCTTACTCAAGCAAGAGGAACGCAGCAGCTTCCCTCACGGAGCCATCAAGCACCTCCCTTGTCCTTTATCTCCGTTCTACGGGCTACACCAGGTCACCAAAAGAAACACCAGCAGCAACAGGACAAGCTGTGCCCACCCAGGGACTATCTTTACCACCACTGCAGATTAACATCAGTCCTGGTATTAGAGGAATTACAACCCTTCCAGAGTGGTCGCATTCCCCCTCCTCTCAAAAGCTACAACAGAGAAAGGTAAAAACACAAGTCAATGGATCAGGTATCACTCACCAGCAGGCTCACTGTGGCACTGTAAATATTTATGCAGATATTCCAGCTTCTACCACTATTACTCATGGACTCATGCTTTTTGAAGGCACGACACCAACACAAAACTCATCAGTGGATATGCATTTGTGGGCATGTGTCCTGTTTTGTGACGAGATGACCACTCTGAGAACGGAGCTAATTCTAACTTGTACTCTGCCAGTGCAACTTGCTATTTTCAATTCTGGAAAGTGGTTTATTATGAGAGTATTTCTTTTTAATGAATGCATCAGTATAATTTTATTGCAGTAGCACTTCAAGTTTCCAGACAAGGACGAAGGCATTATCATACTTGGCACTGTTTGGTGGACAGAGCCTTTCTTCCAAAGAGATCACAATCTAAGGAGGAGAGGAAAAAAGCACAAGCCGAGGAAACTCATGCTTGTGGAAGGCTTGGGGCTTTGTAGAAAAACAATTTTATCCAGGGGCACAACCATTTCCTCAAGGATAGAGTTTAAGTCAGCTTTACCAGTCTCAACTTACAATACTTGTTTTGTGCAATATGCGGTGCTTGAACAATGTAAACAGATTAATCAGCTTCACTTCTGGCTCATATGCACAAGCAAAACTATGAAATATTTACTTTGCAATATGCTCATAGAAGAACTGCATTTCTAACAGAAGCATGGGCTGCCGGAGGCATTTTACGATACACAGTTAATCCACACGCCACGAAGACTCAACGTGACTGGACACCTAACCAAAAAACAAACATCAGCTGAATACAGCTGCCTCCTGCTTAAGTGGGAAAGCTGGAAACCCCTCAAGCTTCTTTCCAAGTATCAACCAGCCTCTTGCCACAAGGAGGGTAGAAAATGTCTTTGTACTCAACAACCAAGACGTCTTTTGGTGGTACGAGCTACATGACTGGAGACAGAAGCTAGCAGGGGGTTATCTCCACCGTAAATCTGAGTTTGTTTAGAGATACAAGGACGTTCTCACATCAGCCACTCTTGCTTTAGAGTGGCCTCTGTTTAATGCAACGTGGCTAGTGGAGTTCTGGAGCAGAACCAGTTCACCCTCCAATGACCACAGCGTGGGCAGCATTAACTGGTTCTTATGTCTTCGATGTCTCAAGAGTGGCAAGTCATGGTGGCCACTGTGCATTGATCAAAAGCCAGGCTACATTTACAAAAGAGGAGACTGTTATTCAAGCACATTCGTAGCAACAGAATTTCGTTGTTTCCTTCAAATAAGCAACGCTTACACACAGGAGTGAGCTGCCTTGGCTGCCGTACCCTCCCAGCCCCTGGCTGGGACTGGGTTTCATCACTTGACATAGAATTTCAGCAGCTCTACAGACTCAGAGACAACTTGTACATTCAAATTCTGTCACTACAAATCTTCACCAAGTTGTCAGAAACTAAATAATAAACAGAGACTTTGTCTGACATTACAAGTGCAAAGGAAATGGGTACAAAACATCATCTTCCACCAATTTCCAATTCCTTAAACCTACCAGGTCACATCCACAGCGGTGTAAACCAAGGAAGTGTTTTAACTATGTTGATTTACACCCTATTAATAGCTAAGGAAGTAATACTCGAGAGGGGGAAAACAATGTTTCTGAAGTGCTTTCTAAAAATATAAGTTGATCTACTTGGTTTCTCAGCAGAAAAGAAATCCGATTTAGCAAACACTGACATGGTCACTGCACAATTCAAAAGAAACAAATATCAAATCATATACACTGACTTGCTCTCAGCAGTATCATCTATTGGTGATACATGGCTGTCTTCTCCTTAGTGCAGTGGGTTTTGGTATGGTCATTTTCTTTAGTTATTGTTACTTAGGCACAAATGTTTCTATTTTGTGTTTTTCTAGCCCATTCAATGAAACAGAGCAACATAAAAAAAACACCTTTCCCCAAGAAAACTGAAATCCATATGCTGCAGACACATATTCCATCCTGGTCTAAAATACCAGGGCCAAATCCTACTCATACCATCAGTAACTTCTCAGTTTGTTCTATTTACATCACTGTCCAGAGTCATTCACCATCGTTGCATGAAGTTCTTCAAGGCACCAGACCACAACTCAGAAAACAGCAAACGCTGACATTGGTTTCGAGCATCCTCTGAGAGCACGTGTAGAGGCTGTGATGAGTAGGGTAGAGCTCAAGGACAGAGACACAGCTACGACCGCCAAACTGGGTGCAGAAGCACCCCAGCTTTCTTTGCAGGATGACACGTGAAGCTGCACAGGGTTCATTCAGCTTCTCACCCAACTGGGTACAGCACAAATCAACCCCCAGGTCCCTACTGAACCCTCCCCTTCCCATGAAGGCACAAACCCTGTTCTGAAGAGGCTTCAGAACAGGGGATGTCAGGAATGGGCTGTGAAATGTTCACAGCCAGCTCCTTCACGCGGGTCTTTTCACCACCTTATCCCCAAAAAGAACATACAGAAACTCATCCCTTGTATTGAACAGTTTACCTTTAAGAACTCCCTCTTTTTTAAAAAAACACTGTATGATCTGCCATCTAAATAGGAAAAGGTTCGTTTTCCCAATGTTTACCGTTTTGAATCATTTATCAGCAGCTAATTACACTTCCTTACACAGTAGTCTTATAAATCATTACAGACAATCACCATCAGTAAGTAGTTTACCCATAGCCCAGCTTTGACTTGTTCACACAATTTAAGTGAACAAACAGGGAAAGCACCTTCACACTTCATAAATCTAAGCCTTGTTTCCCTAAGTATTCACCTTTTCATAGTTTTAACTTAACCTACAGTCTTCTATCAAAGCCTTCTGGGTAATAAATAATGCAGAGACATTCCATTAACTATAACTTTTAATCAAAAGCCAGCAGAGCCAAGAACATCATCAAGGTGATGATTTACATCTCAGATAGCCAGTGCCTCTCTCTTTCGGAGCACATGGAGTGATAAACTGAAAAACGCGAGGGCAAGGAACCCGCGTTTCATCGGAAACCAGCTCATGCCACTACTGTCAAGTCCAGAAAGAATTATAACATCCACCTCAAATCAAAAGCAGCGTGTGAGGTTTCGGCAGGATGGCACAAGACTGTGATACTGCAAATCAAACATATCACTCCTGAAACCAACTTAGTCACCTCCAGTTCTCTGGAGAGAGACATTACTTCCCTTCCAGTCCAACAGCCTTTCACTCCCACTCTGTCATCCCTTCGTCCCTTTTAGTGCTGCCCAGGCTTCTGCACTGTTATTGCAGAGATCTGTTACCTGCAGGCATTGTTCCAACGTTAGCATAACAATTTTAAGGGCTTCCCAAGAAGAAAGGAACAAATATGATGATGCTGGAGTAAAGACACTGCATTAACATATTTAGTTTTTCCCACACGTGCCCTCCCCCTTTGCTCTCCCAACCACAAATTTTGTCTTGGAAGGTTATGTGAGTTTCCTATAGACATCTGGGATTTCTAGTCACATTGCTGACCTTGGAGCTCCCCAGCAAAAGCTCCAACCAAACCACCTGACAGCTGGAAACTGCAAATACTTGCACGGAAGAAAGGTAAGTCTGGAGCTTCCAGCTGTCACTGCACCATCCTCACGCATTGCTACGCTGCTCTGTGATCATGTAACACTTCCAACATATCTTAGAAATGACACTTACACACCTCAGATTAGGAAAAACCTGGACAAAAGCATCGTAGCTCTGCCTTTCCTTAATGTCTGGCCCGGATTCATCCTGTTATTACTTCAGACCACAGCGTTTTTTCCTACCTACACCGGACTCAAAGAACAGTTTATTCTCCCCAGCCATCTCCTCCTGAGACAGGTGATTTTCAACCTGCAGCTCATACTGCCTGTGGGCATCTGTGAAAGGCAAGAAAGGAAAATAACCTCATGTCTATTCTTTTGAAGTCTCTAGCAAAGCAATAAACACCTACATAGAATTAAAGGCACCTAACACTGGAAACACGGAGGTCAATGGATCCAAAAATGCTGGAAAGCACTATTATAGAGTAAGTGAACCCAACAAGTTCAATGATTCCTTGTTCAATGATGTTACTGAACCCCCAGTGAGGTTCTAGACTCTCCCCACCTGTTCTGTATCTGTCCTCAGGTGTGAAGTCAAAAACTGGACAGTTGCAGCTAAGCCCAAGTTGAACACTGCCTCATCCGTATGGTTGGGATGTCAACTGCCACCCCCACCAGTACATTCCCTGCTCTACCCCAAGCTAAACTCCTTTGAAGAAAAGTCTTTTCTGCTTTATTATACTTTGGTGTTACATTTCAGGATTGAGCCTTGAAAGGGCACATACTTCTAACAGCAAGGTCAAAGGAGTTCTGGCACACTGTAAAAAAAGGAAAACGTCCAATTTCAGGTAACATCAAAAGCCACTGCAGGACAGCACTTGAAATCGCAAGAACATGACACCGCACATATGTCCTGTCTTACAGCTGCACTGCTCTCCCCTGACGTGCTGAGAGGCCGGAGACTTCAGCTGCTGGGAAGTAAATGCCTCATTTGGTTAAGCTAGAAATTGCCTAAGTGAGCACGCCGGTCACAGCAGCAGCTGCCAGATCCTCCCTGGAGGCTGAAGTCCTCTTCTCCAGAGAGGGAGAGAAGGAGGGCAGCACGGCATGCGGACCCGACACAGGCTGGCCCCTGCCAGCTTCATCCCTACCCTGGAATGACCTGGAAACAGGGGACTTCAATTAAAAGCCTCATCAGGTTATGGCTTTGCTTTGTTTTTTAATAAAAAGTTTGATATCAAAGGGGGATGCAAAAATCACTACCTGTTCCGTAGCGGGTAAGAACTTGAGGTGTTCTGCAGTGAACAGCACAGCACGTACTCCTGTTGGGTTATCAAAGAGACAGTAGAGTGCCATGCTGGCTTTCCCCAGGTGCCTGCTGGATCTTCCTCAATCACTCCTGCAGATTTATATACCACTTAACCATCTGTGAAGCTTACAATCTAAACAGAATCAGAGCAGGCTAGAAAACAGGATGAGTGTTCAGAAGTAAAGACTTGCACATAGTGAGAGGACAGGAAGATGGATTCCCTTCTGTTTTACTATTAGAAGGGAAGGCAGAAGGGCTTAAGGGCTAATATTAAAAAGATATTAAAAAATTACTTTGGAGTTATTTTAATAAGCACCTAGAAAATCCCTGGTAACACATTCTTCTTAATATAAGCAGTATCAAAGTCAGTATTAGACAAGTCTGTGTTCATCAAGACACATTAACTACTATGTATTTTCCTGACTATTTACAGCAGTGATCTTAAAAATGTTGCATTTTATTTGTACTAACTCAAGTCAGCTAGTTGGAGAGACACAGGCAGGCAAACTGCTTCATACACCACCTGAGCCAGCATCCATGGATAGCAATGGATACAACCTCAGGAAACATTTCAAACATACTTAAAAAACTTTGCTTGGCCAATACCAATGAGGAATTTAAATTCCTCAATCACCAATTACTCCACAACACAGTATACCTCAGTATTTTTTCACCAAATCTCAGTTTTCACCATCTTCCTTGAAAACACAGTGACAAAGACCACATGGATTGCTTCATCTGGAAGGCTCTGGAAACATGGATGTGCCAAAGCAGTGAAGTGGGCTCTGCCTGTTCTGACTGTGCCACAAAGAGATTGTTTCCACGCTCTACTGACCTACAGAGATGGAGTTTAGCCACGCAAGCAGAACTTTGTTGATGCAAGGAATGTACACAGAAAGAAAACCCTGAACCTTTTAATGGACAAAGTTTTAAGACTGAACAAAGCACAGGAATCTTGCCAACAAGACTAAATATACTACAGCTCAGCCTGCTTTAAGCAGAGTTGAGCTTTATCTGCATAGATACTTGTGAAGATTTGCCACACTAGCATCTCCCTGTGTTAGCCTGAAACCAGAGTAAGGGGCTCAAGAATAAGATTCCTCATATAAATTGAAGATCTCTGTTTCTTCCCGCTCCATCCCATCCAACAAGCATCGTGTCTATCAAAAGCAGTGGCATCGCTACAAGAAGTGCTTGCAGTTAGTACTGAACACAGAACCAGGAACGTCTCACACCCCCCACACCTCCAGGTTGTGCTTTCTCTGCAAAAGGATGATGATATTCCCCATTCCACTCCTAAGGGAATTAGCACATTTTTCACATCCTCAAATCTGAAAGAGAAGCACCTGGCAAAGGAACTGCACTTAAATCATGAAACACACCCAGTTCAGTTGCTGAGTTCCACTTACATACAACACACAGCCATTCCCAGTGAATACAGGAGAATCTGGAGCACACGTGGAGCCAGACTACAGAGCCCAGCATGAGTGCTAGGCTACTGCAACCAAAGCTGGAACCACTCATGGAATCAGTCAACAGACAATGTCAACAAGACCTACAATTCCGAGGGGCAACCAAGCTACTGAGCATGCAACAGGGCAAGCTTTGCTGGCAGAAGGGAAGCCTGACCCTGGCAGTGGTGTCCAGAACACCACGCCTGACTGCAGCCTGAGCACACCAGTGTGAACACAGCTGTAACACAGCAGGATTCGAGCTGGCCTCTCCAGAGCCCTGTGCCACCCAAACAGCAGCACTGTCAGTACCAAGAGGAGCATCTCTAGCACTTTACTGCGTTACACAGCGTGAACATGTCTGCTGACTGAAAACCCATGCCAGAGACAAGCCTGGTTACAGAAGGTCCTCACTCATCTGTCCCTCTCATCAGCACTCTTTAGCATGAAATGACCACCCCACCTCAATGAGCACAAAAACAACCTGGTGACTTGCTTCACAGGTAACAAGAGGGAAAAAAACCTTGTGAGATAGCAGGCAGGAGTCTTGCACTAACAACACACACCAAGCCATCAGCAAGAGACACTCTTTGATCTGCCCAATATATCCAGACACCTTCAAGATTCACACATCTGCAACAGAGCTCACCACTTGCTGCTGCAAGCTCCCACCAGGCAGGTCAAACCAGCCTGTTCAACAGGGTTCCTTGCTGTACCCTGTTCTCACTACATGCACTTCTGTCCTACGGTAAGTGACAAGCAGTACTTTATTTCATGTCCTTTGTCTGCATTAGAATGAAGGACACTCATTTTTTCACAAGTTACTGTCGACTTATTTTAATGGGGCTTTAAGGAACCTTGGCTGAAATAGCTCATGCATTAAGATTTTGAAAACTCCAAGCAAACAGGCTCCAAGCTGAACACCCTAGGAAGAGACAAGAGCTTTTAGCACTTTAAAAAACAAATTAAGCAGCCACAGCTGGCTATGCTTGAAGCACACTCTCAGGTTTCTCCCCCAGAGTTGCTCCTAAGAAAGACAGACCTACTTCCTAGTGCAGACATTACGTATTTTAATTCTTGTGTCCCTCTGTTACTGCAGGAGGATGTTATACACAGCAGCTTCAGATTCAGTTGAAATTATGGTGCACTGGCTGTCATGGGAATTATTCACATGCAAGTTGACCCTCCTCCAAGTTCCAGGCAATGTGACTTGGCTGAAAGAATAACAAAAAAAGGTTTCAAAGCCTCACACACCATACAAAGGTTTAGCTACCAGGCAACTCTCAGCTCATCTGATTTTTTCAGGGCAGTGGCAGAAAGCTGGCTGCAGGTATTCAAGGAAGCCTGAAGGTCAAGAAATTAAGAACAAGGCTTTGCAAGCCTCATGAAAAGAGGCTGTAGTATCTTTCATCACAAATTACCATTCCAACCAGCTCCCTGACAGCCAGCGGCTCCGTCCCCAGCACTGGGTTCGCTGCGATGCCGTGACGTTGCCAGGCACAGTTGCTAGGCAAAGGCACACATGCAACAGCTCGACTGCTGCTTCCTTACAGGGCAGCCTGAACAAAAAAAAAAGGGAGAAAAACCACCACCTTGATTTTATACATACATAGGAATTTCTCTGAATGCTAAACAACTAGTTAGAGTTTGGAAATAGCTTTCTACTGCATGGCTTCACTAAGAGTCACAACTCATTTCCTTCCTTCACAACATTCATGCCTTTCGTATTCAGCAACACCAGTTGCTTGGGGTTTTCTGCTGGGTACTGGGCATTGCAGGAAGCCAAGGAAAGTAGTCTGGAAGAGGCAGGAGGAGACGAGGAAAGAAAACAGACATCCCCCAACCAAAGCAGGCAGGGGTAACTTCTTAGCAATGAGTTTACACACGCAATTTGGACCTGAATTTTGGCCTAGGGCCTCTTAGCAGCAGGGCTCCGAGATGATGAGCCCAACAGTAATGTTTTAAGCAAAGCCAGAGGCTGCAGGTGTCTCCACATTATCTCCAGGACACAGGATGTGGCCTCTTCTCTCTAGCACTACACACAGGAACAGAGGTTCTCATTAATCTGCTTGGAATCAAGTATTTTATCTAGATGACAGAGTATTAGCCACCTCCAGGACCAGAAGTACGAGATGCTTCCTAAACAGCAGTAATTGAAGACTCAGAATAAAGGTTAGAGCCATTATGAGTCATTAATACAACGAGCAGATAAACGTACAAGCATTTGGAGAAATAATCAGTTAGTAATGGGGTCTATCCCTTTGCCTGACAGGCTGCTCACCACTTAACTGCAACAGATCTTAACCAGAATGTTCTAGAGCACATTAGCCAGATCCACTTAAAAGTACAGTTTATCCTTGTAACATCTGCAGGAACGAGGAGGAAAAAAAGTTTCTGAGCTAGGGAGGTTCATAGCCTCACCAGGCAACACTTCTGCCAGCCTGCACGTGGAAGCAAAAGCATCCTTACAGTGTCTCTGCCCTCTTCTTCCCCAGCAACCGTGCTCCACCAGGCAAAACAGGTATACAAGGGGTAACACAAGCACTGTGCTCCTTGGACGAGTCATTCACAGCAACATGAACCCAAATGGGACAACTGGTCGGTCAGCAGCTTCACACTCACTGGGCTAACACGGTTCCAAGTCACCCTGAGGTCTCCTCCGCTGTCCAGTCACTGGGATATGACCCTCTGAAAGCCACCTGCAGCCCCCCCAGATCTGAGGGGACAAGACCCCCCACTTTCATTTCTTACAAGTTGCTGGAATAAATGCAGAAGTCACTATGTATTACCATGGCCAATGCTATCCAGTAAGCCAGACACACTCCTGCCATCCCCCTTTCAAGGCAGCACTGATGCTGGCACACCTCAGGGACAGGCTGCAAAAATACCAGACATCGAGTAAAGTCATATTCAAAGAAAGCAAAAAACCTTGATCCTGACAGCACAGCTGAACACTTGGGTTTATCAGCTAACAGCTTCCTCACCACACCATGGATTGACCTTGGACAATTCCTGCTTCAGCCTCCCACGAGCTGCACTGGCAGCACACTGGAGCTGCTCTTAGTCTGTACCTGACACATTTACTGCATTAAGTACCTGTTTTAATACTGGTATTCTCTGGTAGAAACATAAAGCCATACCTACTGTGATCACTAATACCAGTGTTGAGTTTAAGACTTTCCACACCAAATGGGATTTTGTTAAATAGAGGACACAGAAATCTTGGTTAGAAAGGACGGTCTCACTCTGCTTCCAGTATGACAACAGAACACGAGTGAGACTGTCGGATGAGCAGTACAGTGGGACTGGTTCAGACAGGCTGGACGAGATGCAGAAACAGCAACTGAAGAATTTGGACTCGTGAACATTTGCCTAAGTTTGCTAAGCCTGTGCTCAAAGTCTCCAGCAAATTAAATTTTCAGTACTATTTGCCAGTTTAAGTCTCCTAGGTTTGTTTTCCTTAATCACATTCACTATTATAGTCATCATGTTAGAAAAATGCAGAGATACAGGAACTTACCACAAATTGGGCTACAAAGTGTATATATGGATGTGTGTTCGTGTGTGCATATACCCACGTGTGTGTATCTCACCCACAAAGAGATAAAAAGTTACAGCTAAGAAGCTCTCCTTGTTATTACATACCACCTCCCTCCAGGCTTGGCAATCACACCATATAATCCCATTTACAAATATGTTAGCTCTTCTGTCCTGTACTTGGCACTGGAAGATTTGCATTAGAGCCTTACTGCTTTGATGATTACAAACATTATTATAATTTCCAAGCTAAAATTAATTCACGACCAGTTTACACCCATTTGTTTTCATACCAACATTTTCTGTTAACTTGAACAGTCCCTCTCCCTGTTTTGTTTTTACCTGACCTTTATGTATTTATAGGGATAATGAGATCCCCTTGCAACCCCTGTTTGCCAACTAAACCTGTGCTTTCACTCACACACTTCCCATTTCTCTGATCATTCCCCCTGCCAACCTCAAACCATTCCAGTTTGAATTTCTCCTGTGCAAAGGACTTCAGGCTACTCCAATCATTCCAATGAAGGTTCCTCAATACCTTATAGAAAGTCACATCAACTCTCTCATTCCTGCTGGAAAAATCCACTGGAGTTGTCCACATACACACTGAAGCTTTTGTGATTCATAATCCAGAAACTCCAGGGTTTTCTGATTGTTCTTTGTGAAACTAGATTTCACAAGTTTGCTTTCAAGCTAAACACTATGCGACCTTCACACCCAAACAAGCCTGAACAACCAGGATTCCTAATGCTTCCAACAGTTCCACCCCTCACCAACCACCTAAAGAACAGCAGTTACCTGCAAAAGTTCAGTTGCATAATTCCTGATGAAACCAGGAATCTTGTGCAGACCATCCATTACATGAAAATCACTCGCTCAGCTCAGAGAAGTAACAGTTATCCCAATATTCAGCCAGAATGGCCTCTTCTCAAGGGATGTAATTTTCTCCCTTCAAAACTTTCTCTTTCAGAATTGTCTCTTAATCAATTTTGACTGCTCCCTTAGCGCCGCGACTCTTCTACATAGCCATTGTCAGCATAATAATAATACCAAGCACTTATAGAGCTATTTCCATCTTCAAAGCACTTCACAAGCATTAACCAATTAATGCATATTCTTCCCGTGCTGTCTCTAGTGTGAATACCATCCTCACTGGGTTTTCCTCTGAGTCCCCTTCATGGCTTTTCAGTTGTCCCAATAACTTTTAACTGAATCCCACTGTCAGTCTCCTTCGTGATGTTTGGGCATCACGTTTCAAAGTGAGCCAGAGAAGTGCTGCATCCTACTCTGGTAACAGGAGAATGACTTTGCAACATACCACGCAAGCTTGCACGCTTTTTATCCGAAACCAAGAGCTATCCTAAGAAAAAAATGGTTTAACACATGGTTAAGGCACTAAGCTGGAACTTGGACTCATGGCAAGGCAAAGAGATTAGGTGACTCCTTTGTGCAAGATTTCATAAAACCAAAATGAGTTCATTTAAGGAACACAAGTCTCTCTTGAAAGGGAACTTCAGTGGATCGGATTTATAAACATTTTTTCTGTAACCTAAGAACTGCAGGCAGATGCCTTGTAGCCGCTACAAACACACCTGACTTTTGCAGCTCACATATCCTCTTATAAAACCCCACTGGGCAAGTATACACTTATTTAGGCATCTAAATATCCTTGCAAATCTTGCCCCAGGAGTCCAAGACTCAATGAAAACGTTCAAGATGATTCAAAAGCTTCTTAAAATTTTACTCCTATTTTCTCTCTGCACTTGTAAAACGAACACAGAGAAGATTTAACTTTTCCCCACCTTCAGTCTAGACATCTATAAAGATGACGCAGGGTAGAAGGCTGTGATTCCTGAATCTTGTGAAGCTCAGATTTTATCCATCTCCCACAAGTTTGGCATTTCACCCAGCAGCGCATCTCAGCTGGCAATGGAAATGAAAACTCAGAAAAGGGAAGCTAATTTGATGAAAAACGTTTGTACAAATGTCTGCAAACGGACTCCACTCATAAACAGCATTTCTAGTCAGTCTCATTTATAAAGGTGCTAATTATTATTTCCAAAATAAATCAAAAATTTTTTTATTTCAATTATTTTCCAGTAAAATAATATTTGCATTTAAATGGCTTATCCATTGTGCTCAAACTCATTTTCATCTCAGGTGTTAGGACTCCTTTATCTCAAAAAAGATGTAAGAAAGGTAAAGTAAGGTTCAAGGTGAAATCCACCTTACGAAATCACAGGGAAAGCCTAATTTAAAGATTTCCTCATGATAAATTTTTGTTATTAGTCTCTATTCCCCCATTATCAAATCTGTGTCATCATGGAAAGACTTAAAAGTACCTGCAATTTCATTTGCCACTATTAGTTATGAAGCTGTGTGTCCATCTATGAAGTTCAACGCTCCCTCAAGGCCAGCAAGAACAGAACTTGTCCTGAGAGATCTTTGACCCACCTACAAATCTCATCTCACTAATAATTTAGAAGGCATCAGTCCTTGAAATTCTCACAATATTAACGATTTCATGATTACTCTGATGGAGAACTGACAGTTTAAAGATAATGACACAGTGGATACAGATTCTTCTTTAGAAATAAGTCTGCCCCAAGCTCAGAGGGAGTTGCAGGCTTTTTCTTCCCCTCCCCACCTGGTTTCAGTGTCTAACTTACATCTTTACACATCATTAAGAGTAACCTGGTTATATTTTCACACATTTATAACTACATGGAAAGCACAGAAGTTACATAAATCTGCTATTTACTCTTGGTAGTTGCAGGGGGGACACCATCCCTTTTTCACACCTCGAAAAGAGACACAGAACTTCTGCAGAAGACAAAGAAAGGACTTCAAGCGTTCAGCAAAACTAGCTGTCACCACAGCAGTGACCAGAATCTTGTATCTTCAGATATAAAAAAAAAATCATCACCCTGAGTAAGCAGAGACTCCACTTACTAAAAGCTCTTCACTCTTCTACCACAATTCTCATTTCCCCGCGTTCTCTATAGAGGAACGCATTGTGTGTTTACGAGTGCTTTGAGATCTTCCAACAAAACCCTCTGCCAGGCATTTGTATCACAACAGCTTGCACTTGTATCGTCATATTTGAATTACAAACAGAGGCAAACAGAAGGCAATTACTCCTGGGAATTTTTCTTGGGATATAAATCCAATTTTTACTTGATTCTGTTAACAGCACTTTCACACTCACTTCCTTTAAGTATTGCTGCACTTGATATTTATTACCTAATGACTACTTGTCACCTTGAGCAATCAACCAAAGTCACCAGAAGTTCACAGCACACAGAAAAGTTAACAATTCACTTTGCCTAATGAAACAAATAAACAAAGACAGCCACATGCCCTAAACAATAAATAGCTACAAAAGGTTTCTAACAGATCACCTGCAGAAAAAAGTTAAACATTTTCAATTTGCATGTGAATTTCCCATATACAACAATCAAACCCCAGTTCTTCACGGAAAACTATTGGGTCTGTTTTAAGGATAAACATCCCTCTGTCTAAACTCAATCTTGGCAACTGACAGATGTTCCAATACTACAACAGACTTATTTTCACCTTGTTCTGATCCAATCTAGAAAAATTCTTGTGCTAGGTACTAATTTGCCACAACTTGTACACAAAAATTCCCACTAGCTGCAGCAGATCAATCTACTCATATGCAGAGACCAAGTCACCTCTGTAAAGCTTCTGTATCCTATGACCTCCATCTATGTCTACCTAAAAAAGAAACTCAGAACTTATTTCCGTTACCATTAACATTATGTTGTACTATTTTATTTTTCTTTCACCTCCTCCTTTCATTTAAAACCTCATTTTCACCCTTAGACATATTCTATTTAATCTTAGTTTTCAATCCCAGCAGCAGATCAATACCTTTCTTCTTCAATCTACACAGCTCTCAATCAAAGAGTTAACAAGGGGTGAATTTAATCGACTTGCAGGTTCAAATTGGGTATTTTTATTTTTTTCTTATAAAAGTCTGATTTGCTAACTGTTCTCATGGAAAAGAAGGAAAAAACTCCCCATAATAGCCCTCAATGTTAGATTCCTAAGCAAAAAGGTCATCATTTGTTCTCTAATTTAAGACTGTCACAGCACTTAGCAGGAACAGACAACAGACCCTCCCATAAAACGCTATTTTCTGGAGTGCTTTAAATCCAGTGAAATGAACTACTTCTTCCTAAGACAACTTCTCCCAGTTTGAACCAATTCAGCTGTTAATGAAGACGTAACAGCACCACGGGGCTTGCAGGGCTGTCTCATACCTCAAACTCCCCCAAGGGAAGGAAACCAGCGCTGTGTGCGCTACCAAGAGAAGGTACCTCGGTCTGTGGGACACCCATGCCAAGGGACTGGACAATCTGTCTTCACAATCAAGACCTGAGAACCTCACTCAAAAAGCCACAACAGTTTCACTGTGCTTTAGCTCCAGCCCTTAAGCACGATACTGTCCGCAGCATGGAGACTGTTCCACACAGCACTCCTTCAATAGTTTTTTTTTTAACGTATTTTCATTAAAAAATACCCTACCAAAGTACAGAAATTCCAACACAGTAGTTTTGCCATCCTTTGAAGAGCTGCATGATTTGCACACCACCACATCACAGCCTGGAGAACAGCAGCTGGAGCCCTCAGGAAAGGGAATAACCATGCAGAGGGATCATAAACAAGTGATGGATTGTCCCTCTTTGATCATCCCAGGACTGCTGCCTTCAGAGGCTGTGTGTTAACCTCAACATTAGAAATAAAGCCCCAACACTATCAGGGACAAATTCCCTATCCTTCAAACGCTTATTATTTCAGTAGGTGGACATTATTTTAATATTAACAGACTGAGTCCTCCTCCCAGTGGTGCTTAACTTTAATGAAAGCATCCCAGGACAGCTGCTGACAGATGCCCAGTGTCCACAGTCAGTGCCTAACCTTCCTCTAATGGAGACAAAACAACAATAGAGGGATATAAACAATATGCTGCAAGATGCAAGTAGCATCTTTAAAAATGGCATCAGCTTTGGAAAAGCACCAAGCTTCATTATCTTTTGAAGGAGGAGATTTCCTTTCTGGGAGGAAATACACTTTTCTTGATATTATTATTCAGTGTTTCAAATGGGAAAGGAACATTAAATTGCACTTTTGTTACAGAAGAAATTAGCTTCCATTTTCTGTACCTCCAACTTGGCTTTAACTGCTCACCAATGTCAGACCAAGTGTCTGTCTAACAAAGGACCAGACCCTCCTTTGCCTTCAACGAGAAGAGGGAAGAATCCTGCTGATAATGGAGTTACAGGAACATGAAGGAGGCAGGACTGGGGAACAGCATGAGACCCAGAACATCCTTACATTTCCAAACTGCAAGACCAGCTTTTCTGCAAGAAGCTTAAATTGCCAGCTAGCATTGCTCACTGCAGCTAGAACAGAGTGCTCCTCACAAGCAATGACATCCCAAGAGTTTGGGAGCACACACAGAGGTAACAAATGCAAACTTGTGATTAAAAGGCAACTCAGACATTAAGGAAATCCACTCATTCTGCTCTTTTCAAGCAATAAGCTCTACCTCAGGCCCTCTGGCTCCAAAAGCCATGATGTAGATGCTGTTAAAAAAAATTTCAAACTCTGCTTTCACTAGTTTAACTAAAAGTTGCTCAACTGCTGGTAAGTAACATGCACCATAATTAGGAAACAAATTCTTTAGCAAACAAGTTCTCTATTTCATCTTTGCTACAGGTTAAAATCTGAAGGTCCAGACCATCCCTTCTGCCAACACCTTGCCCTTGATAAAGACCAGTATCCAACTCCTGATGCTTCTGGCAAACTCTTAAGTCTGCTACAAGTCTCCTACCTCCCCATCTACATCGCAGTACCCTGTGCTTTGAAAAGCTGCGCTGCAGTCTTTTTGCTAAAAGGCACAGACGTGAATATGAAGACATAAAAACTGTGTAAGTGATACAGCACAAATTACAGGAGTTGAGCAACCTGTGAGAATCCTTGCTGGAACAGAAACTGCATTTGATTATATTTCTGACCTTTATTTTGCCATGAGTACTTTACTACTTGAAGTTCAGTTGCAGACTGACAACTTTCACCTCAACGTCATTCACAATTAATCCCAAATTGTACACGAAATGGTTGAATTCACTCCATGCAATCAAGGGAGAGAACCAAGAGCATAAGACTTGTGCAGCTAATCAACCTAGTGCAATTTGTATCTGCTGAAAGCTTTTCACAAACATCCTAAGATCTCTCTGCAGAATAAATCTGTAAATCATTTTAGGATTTTGCAAATTCTACTTATCCCCATTTTACAGATGGGGAAGTGAAATGGAATGACTAAGGCTCACACCCTCAAGGATTTGAGAGTGCCAACAGCCACAGAAAACAGCAAGAACTGGGCTTTAAATGACTTCTGCAAGTCAACAAGAGTGCAAGTAACAGAAGAGCACTGAACCAGAAAATCCCCAGTTGTAGTTAATTCTCTAGCTGTGATTGACTCATCTTTCTTGTCCACCTCAGTACTTCTTGCACCAGGCACTGAAGGGGCCAGGGTTATCCAGCTGTGCCCACGGTTTGGTGAAACGGCCTGTTGGTCTGCATCCCACTAAAGTGACCACTGAGAAGCAGCTAAATTCTTTACACTGTAAGAAACATAGGTGGCACTAAGACACATGGATGAAATCCAAATGAAGCCATTTCATTAGGACAGAGTAGACTTAACATTCCAGAGACCTAATGCAAGCCAGAGCCCAAAAGAACCAATCTCCTCTTTTGTTGTAAAGTGTTCTGGATAAAGACACCTTTATTTTATACTCATTGTTGGTTTATCTGCCTTGAAACAGGAACTGCAGACATTTTGATAAATGGATAGAGAAATTGCTCTGTTTCAGAGTAACTACTGTAAAATGCCTTCACATCCGACAGCACAGATACAGTTCAGACCTCATCTGCAGAGAGAAAGCATCTCAAAAACATCTCAGAAGCAACACCATGGCATTTCTGTGCTGCTGTTAAGCACGTAGTAACACACAGGAGTGAGAAGATCTAGAGTGTGTTCCCAGCTCTGCTAGCAACCTGCTGCATGACCTTGGGCAAGTCTTTCTGCATCTGGCTCTGCCTCCAACCTTCCCTGCACTTCGAGCAAAACAGACTGCTCCTGCCCAGTGCCTTCTCTCCTAGGGTTAGTAACGAAGCAGGAGCAGCAGTGCCTCCTTACAAAGAGGGAAGGAGAAAAAAAAAGTTTGCCAGCAGGATATAGGATGCTGTTAACTTCCTTCTGGTTACAGATGGAAAGAGCTGCCTTGAGGTCACCAAGGACTACTGAGGAGGAAGCCCAAGTCTTCACAATCCTCCAACGCTCAATTTCCAATACTTGTTGATAGTTTAGGTCATACATTCTTGCCTCTGTCTGTTTACACCACAGTAAACACGTAAGGACCGCTGCACATGAAGCTGCCTAGTGCACCACACCATAAATACACACCAATACCACCTGCTGCACAGGTGTTTCTTCAAGTCATGTTCCTCCTCTTCCAATTCTCTAAGTACCTGCTTCCCCCAAACCAGGGCCATCAGTTCATTTCCAAGTAGATTTTTGCAGTCAATAACAGGGAAGGATTTTTTTAATTACTCCCCTATCACAAGTCTCCCTGGCAACCACAGCTGCTTCAGGTCTCTTAGTTGCAAGACCCTTCTCCTCTTCTAGTGAAAGTCTCAGATCACCAGATCTCCCTACTCCACCATTATTTTGATCTCTTGGAAACAACTAGCCCCAGCAGGACTCTGACACAGTCCCAGTTCTCTTTCCATCCAGCAGACAACAGTCATGTGCACACAAAAAACAGGCAGTTTATTACTACACTGGTGATGCCTGTACCTTGTAAGGACGGAAAAATTACTGCAAGGGACTGAACCAGGGAATGCACCTGACTGGGAAGGAAGAACGAACATCATACTGTTCACTGCAAAGTCACATTGAAAAAGGGGGAGAAAAAACACCCCAAAAAACTCTTCTCCACTTTCATGCAAGGGAGATACAAAAGAAATTACATACAAGCAAGCTCCCTGCAGCACACTGTCTCCATTCTGGCTGGCTGTGTCCATGGCAGCAGCAAAGAGACTGAAACAGAGTTAATTTGATTTCTTTAATCAATGGGATTTTCCCAATTCACATTAACCACTATCAGATCAGTCTGCCACTGCATAGCATGGCAGCAGCACATATATTTTGCAGATTACTGCACTGCATCATGTTTATTGCAAGCAAAGAACATGGATTTCCATAATTGCACTGTACTTCACTCCTCCAGAAACACTGTGTAAACACAGAAACTGTGGGTGCTACGAGCACTTGTTTTGTCTCCATATCTCCATTTCATTGAAAGCAACACGAGTGCTTACTTTGAGGAGGAGGCACTGGCACCACGGGCAGCCTCAGAAATAACCTTGTAGTTGCACTGAAAGCAGCTCACGAAAAGTAGCTTCATGCTCCTTTGCAGAGAATTGAGAAACAAAACAGGAAACGATATCTTGTGGTTAAGGCTGGGTGTGATGTGTTTGCAGCTCCGCCACAAACCCCCATACAACCTCGTGCAAGTTACTCCACAGAGCAAGTTGCTTTCCACGGAAGAAGTGGCTCTGGGGCAGAGCTCTGCCCGTCTCTCCACCCCTGGGCACAGAGAAGAGTAGTGGTACACCATGGCACCGCTCCTTCCAAAGCACCAGGGTAGAAAAGTGTGGTGGAAAAGGACTTGTACACAGCTGCTGTGGCCTGGCACTTGCAGAAGATACCCAACCAAGCAACAGCAGTGTTTTCCCTGCCACTTCCAGAGCCCCCTCGATACTCCAGATTTACCACTGAGAGAGGTTAAGAGTGCTTTATTAGGAAAGCCCTTTAATTCCATGTTTGCCTGTACTCTGAAAGAGGTTACCAAAGGTACTGGATGTATCACACAAGCTTCACTGGCTGGACTTATGCACTGTAATATCTCGGTGACAAATATTAAGTGCACCTATTGGAGTTCTCAATAAATATATTCCAGGGAAACATTTCACTAAGCAGCAATATACAGACTTCATTAAAATACTGAGCGAGACAATAAACCCCAGTAAACACAGGATTGATGAGGTCATCTCTGTGCCTATGGCCAGTCTTTCTGGGTAAAGAAAAAAATTACAGGGTTTTAAATCCCTTTAAAGCCTCATGCTGGTAACCTGCCCACCATTCCTCTGCACCCACCGAGGTGGTATCTGGATATTAGATCCAACAGATGTCATTATGTTCCCTCTGACATTTTTGGCTGCTGGACATGTCAAACAGACAACTCAATGCTGGACTTACCAACTCAAGCAGGACGGAATCGTTGTTACTCATTAATTTCTTTTTTGCAGCCCTTAAGTCTTACTTTCCCCTTCCATTTGAATTTGATATTGTTTCTGTTGGGCAAAAGGCTAATTCAAATCTATGCCTAATTTATGGTATTTCTGAAAGTCTCAATGCCTAGAAACATGGAAGATAGTAAACAAGTATCATTTAAAATCCACTCAGCTAAATATAGCTTACTTATAATTTCACTAAAGCCTATGAAAAATTACCCTAGCCCTGTGTCTCAGGATACTTTCGATAAAAATGTAGTTTTAGTGAGACTTCTGTTGTAATACTATAGGCACGAAGATACCTACCGCAGCTTTCTCCCCAAAATCTTTATACCAGCTGTATCCATACAATATGCCTCAAGTATGCATTGCAGTCAAAGTTCAGAAGGTTCACTGCAGAGTTAACAAAAAGAACTCAAGTCCAAATCCAGAGCTGATCTAGGCAGAGAACGATGCATCCTTTCCATCTCCAAACAGGGTCTCGGTATCAGAAAACCAGCTCAGGGTTTAGCTGCACCTGACGAAGCAGCACAGCCATGAGACTCACCCTTCAGCCCCCTCTCCACAAGTGCTCTATTGCTATGGCTGGATGTTACACCATCAGTGTCATGGAAGTTTGGCTGTCTGACCTTCCCCCAAACCTGTCTAACCCTCAACATCACCACCACAACTTCCTCTGGTCAAGACCCACGCCAAATTTAAGTAGGAGTTTGCAGGGGGGTGCAGGAGGCATCAGCAGGAACACAAACACAGCTGCAAAATCTGGCATTTCACAAACAACTGGTCTCTCAGGAACCAGAACAAGGCAGCAAGTGCCACACAGTAATTCAGCCATTGCAAATCCCTGGAGCACAGGTGGAGGTGGTTAACAGCAAACTGTGCAAGGCAGGAAAAAAGAATTATTCTTCACTTGTCCCTGAAAGTAAATTAATAAGGCAGTCAGTTCTGCATAAGAAGACACATTCTCTATAGTGGGAATACCACAAAAAAATCACCTGAGCAACACCTCAACTACACCCTGAGCCCTAAACCACCTCAGCAAAAATCATACCCACTAGAATGTATGGTAGGTCATCTGGATCACGTTCCCCACACCCATTTTGACATGCACCTTCTTTTGACACCAGCTCCGAGACAACTGGAAGGCAGCCACCGAGGATCACCTGAACAGACATCCACCTCTGTACCACTGCAGGCTGGCTCAGCTGGGAACCATCAACCAGCTGAATGCAAAATTTCCCTAGGAGGTACCTGACATGACAGAGACCAAGCTCAGCAGCAAGGAAAGATGAGCTTGGCTGTTCTTCAGCAGCATTGAGAGGTCATGACAAAAAAAACCACACAAAGCGACAGGTAATGAACAATTGTACAGCAGAAGCAAGCCTCTTGTACCCCAAATGATGAACTCATTAATCAATACAAAGAACAAGACAACAGAGGCAAAACTGCTTGCCTATGGTCCCCACAGCATGAACTGGGACCCAAACATCCAAGGCTTGGAAGCAGAGTCCTAGCTACTGCACAGCAGCCTTCCCAGCAAGGACTGCTCTCCCCATACCCTTCCCTACCCCTCACACACTTCCATGGAGGAAATTATGCTGAATTTACATGTTCTTCACTGAGAACTCACAGGTGTGCACACCAGTGTGAGGAGGTAAGAAAGTACATTCACTGCACCCCAGCCAAACCTGAGGGCTTCACAGTGGCCCAGTCTCATATATACAGGTGTGTGGAGAGAGAAGGATTGGACCCTGTTCCTGCCCACCTGAGGATCACCAGTGTTACCCCACTGTGAAGTGCTGAAAATCTATGGACTGGTTCACACTTCTCCCAGTCACAAGAGCAAGGAGGCCAGTACAGCAGCTTGACACCTTCTGCGTTCCCAACCTCTCTGAATACCAAGAAGCCAGCCTGATCCCAAGGAAAAGAGCTTTACTCTCTAAACACCTGCACCATCTAAACATTTGCTATAAATTACTCCTTTCCAGTAACAAAAGGCAATAGCAAGACATGAATGAGTACACGGAAATCATTCATTCCATTCAGCACCAATATCTCCACTGCTTCAGCACTGATAGTAGGACTCAGATCAAAATGATATGCTCAGCTATTGCCATAAAATACTCTAGTTTCACCATGCCATAATCAAATGTAAACAAGCTGGTGACTATTTACTTCCTTCCCTCCTTAAAAAAAAAACTATCCACCACTTCAGAGTTAATATCTCATACCCTTATCCCTTTAAAAAAAGCCAACACCATACACCACTGAAATCACTGAGCATTTCATACTGAAGTTCTTTCCCTGGCAGAGTAAGTGCCCCTGAATCACTCTTTATCCTGTGGAGATTTAAGACAACAAAATAAAAGGATGATTTACAACATAAATATATACACATACATCAAAATTCGTAAACAGCTTCCCGTTCCTCCACTCTTCAGAGGAAGAACCTGCCAAAAGCTATTTTCCATCAAGAAAAAAGATAACTACAATGAGTTTAAATTGATTAAGACCACATTTCAAGCCAGTGCATCTTTCCATGACCCAGTATAAAAGAAGATGCTGACCAGTAAAGCACAGTGTGTAAATAACAGTATCGAGACCTCCTTTATAATAGGCCTTCACAAGAAATTGCATATGTGCACACCCATAAACACCTGGCCAGTATGTACCCCAAATGCATCTCCTAGTGCTGACATGTAGCTCATTACCCAGAAGGGAACAGGAAAGAACACTGTTCCCATTACCACTCGTTTTGACAATCAAGAAACACGACTTCAGAATCATCACACACACCGTATTTCTTGGAGGCCATGCATGGATCACCATCAGCTCACAGCCAAAGACAAATTCAGTGCCCTCTGCAAATCCTGGGGCTCTGTCAAGTCATTACTGCACCCTCACAACTAAAAGGGGAAAATATACAAACCACTTCCTCTCCCCCCATCCTACACATACACAATAAACTTCAACATATCACAAAACACCATCTTCCCTACAGCTCTGTGCACAAACAGAGGCTGTATTATCCTGCCTCCAGCCACAGCAGCACCTGAGTACCTGCTTTGTGCCATTTTTCAGGAGGACATTACTGGGCAGCAGGACTACTGACACAGCACTGCTGATGTGATGTGAGGGTCTCTCTCCCTTTTTATTTTCAAGGCAGCCAGAACTACTAACTGATAGTTTTTCATATACAGCTCTACTGCCACTCTATGGGTACTCCTGGTTATTACTACCTACACAAACCCTAGGAACAGGCGAGGTTAGAACTGAAGCCTCTTAGGAACTTTGTTCTACTGACATCCCTTATTTGCTCAGCGAAGGTACTAGAAGTCTCAGCCCAGACTAAAATTACTTTCTGGGATTAGACCCTAAAACCACCAGGGAACTCCGCAAAGGGTGGGTGTAGTCACTCCATATACATTCACCATTTTCTGGATATCCAGCAGTAAGCCACTGATTTCAAAGTTGGCATCTCGCTTTGACAGAAAGATCATTACTGGGATTTCAGAATTTGTTTCAAAAGGGGAGCTACTGACCACTGCCTCTAGCCCTGATGCAAATAAAACACATCTAAAATGAGGTCTAAAACACTTTGGCAGATCTTCTGCTCACAAATAAAAACAGCATAGAGCACCAGCCTCTGGGTGAAGGATCCAGAACAGACAGCACTAAGTGCAGAGAGAAGGGAGCTCAGGGCCTGAGGACAAAGGATGATATACTGAACAAGCAGGTACAGAGAGAAGCCTGGAAGATTGAGAATGAACAAGCTTGAGGCAGCTTAGAACAAGGAAAGAGATGTAAACCCCAAATATAGTAAATCATGTATTTTGGTACCTCTACATCAGCCTACTTGTACCACAAAAGCACAACAGAAGCTGCTGGAATGGTTCTCTTGTGTACAGGCTAAACAGCCTTGCTAAAGAAGGAAAAATATTCACTAAAATAAACATTCATCCTTAATCAGGACTTGTAGGTTGATTGGGTGGTGTTATACCCTTCCCTAATAAATATTTCCAGTTAGCAAAACTCTCCAGGTCCCCTGCAAGAGTACTCATGAGGAGCAGTTAATAACCATTCTGGATCTCCTTAGGGAAAATCTGCCTTAAAGGGTTGCATTCCAGATAAAGTTTTCAAAACAAAAAACCAACCCAACACCCAAGCAGCTTTCATACACATCAACACACAAACACACATTCCTGTAGCCTCCGATACAGCAGACAAGGCAAACGTTCCCTACAAACTCTTGGAAATCGGGGCACTGCTCAGTGTTGAAAGAAGACATTGCCAAACACTCAACTCTCCCACTCTTCCCCCTCCTACACACACATAAGGACAGTCCCTAAATATTTGCTGCTCATACCAGAAATAAACTTCATCCTTCGATATGCTTTTGCTACAAGGGCAGTTACAGAAACTAGAGAGGAGACGTATGACTTGAATTTGGTGAGACTTTGCTTCTTTCGCTACCTTTCAAGTCAATGAACGCTTATTTCCCAAAAAAAAACCATGATGCTGAGGCCAAAGAGCTCATCCAAGAGATACTCCTCCTGCCTTTCAAGTTGATTAAGAGAAAAGTGCTTCCATCTTCATGCAAGGCATCCTACATCTATTTTACCAGCTACAGGCAAACATTGGGGTAGTGAAATGATGAATTAAGATGCAAGGGAATGAGGGGGGGAAACAGTGATGGCATTTTTCACAAGTCATCTTGCATATCATAAAGCAACTGTGCACAAACGATTTGACCCAGAGAAGGGGAATGAGATCAAAGCCACCTTTTATTATTCCATCACTTAAAATTGTTGCTCCCAAGGGATACAGAGGGGAAACTATCTTGTGCAAAGCTACAAAGGTCTGAAGAAAATATACTCCCTATGGAATACTACAGGGAAACATGTGCTGACACACAAGTGCATGCACACATACACAGTGTCATGCCCCCTCTCCCCCCGAAGAGGATTAACAATGGTCCTCTGATGTAAGGAAGAGGAAGAAAAATAGTCCTAAAGTTGCCAGCTTTCTCCATTCCACTTACCAGTCACCGAGACAGCCAGCAGCCCCACGGAGAGCAGCAGCACCCGGCTCCAGGAGCTCACTTCCACCGTCATCAGAGCAAAGATCCCCAATTTTCCCCAGTTCCTTCCAAAGCCGCAGCTGCATCCCGGCTTGTCCCATCCCAAGGAAGGTTGCATGTCAAAGGGCAGCAGGAATGGGGCGTTCTGGGGGTTGGTGGTTGTTGTTGGGTTTGCCCCCCTTTTTCTTCCCCTTTGCGATTGGGATAGTCCTCGGCTCGGCTGGATGAAGAGGAAAGCAAAGAGAAGGGGGGAAAAGCAGGTCAGGCTTGTGATTTTTTTTTAATTATTATTATTTTTTCAGCTCAGAACAAAAAAAAAAATCCCACCGCATGGAAGGCTCTGAGCTTCTGCAGCTGGAATGAACCAAGTGTGGCAGCAGCTCGGGGAGAGGAGATGCAAGGAGAGGAGAGGAGGGCTGGCTCGTCCCTCCCGGTGGCTGTCTCAGAGCCAGCTCCTCGGCATCAGCAGCACACAGTCCCCAGGGATTTATACTTTTTTATTAGCCAGTTGATTAATCGTTCCCATATCTTTGTTCTCTCCTCTCCGCTAAATGCTGGAGAGGGCACGGGTGTCGTGGCGAGGGGCTGCCGTGCAGCCCCCGAATAGATCTGCCTCGGTTTTGCTTCCCCAACCCAGCACAATCCTCCCACCAGCACCCACCCACCACAAATCACGCTTTAGGGCTGTATTTATTTGTAATGCACACCACAGGTTTCCCCATATAGGAGTTAAGTCCCCCCAGCCCCCCATTTTGCACGGAGCACAGTATAGCATGCATACGTGCACACACACGCAGCATCTCTGCTATTGAGACATCTGCCAGGGCAATGCAGCCCCCCCGGCACCCCCCCTCTCCTGCCTCTGTAAACAACTTGATGATATTGACACAAATTTTGTGATGAAGCAAATTTTGTTACAAACACAAGAGAGATCACAAAGGAGCCACCCCCCACCCCCCCCCCCCAAGTCTGCGACTTGTCCTCGCAGCCTGGATCCCAGCACTGGAGCAGCACCCCGGCACTGGGGGGGACTGGTTCCGGAGGTATTTGGGAGGGGGGAAACGAACTGTGCCCCTCCACCGAGGCACACCCGGCTGCGGGGCTGCTGCCCCTTCGCAGGGCTGGTGAGTGGTATTTCTCCACCACCATCACCCTCCCCCTTTTTTTTCCCCCCAACATCTATTAGGACATTCGTCCCTGTAGCCGCATGCAAGATGGGGAAAAAATGCAGCCTGTTAAAGCCACATTCAGGAACTTAATTATTTTGGTAATGATGCTCAGATCTAGGGACAAGAAAAATAACTCGAACGTGCCACCAAAGCTTAAAAAAAAAAAAAACAAAAACCACCACTCTCGGGTACGCTCCCCCCTTCCCGATAAGAACCTGCTCCCACGTTTCCCTTTCGGACCGACAGCCGAGGAGCAGCCCCTCTCCCAAAAGCACCGCTCTCGCCGTGCAGAGAAGGGGGCATTTACCACCCCGACATCCCCCTCTCCAGCCCTACCCCACACGCATCCACTTTTTTTTTCCCCTCCTTCCTTTTTCCCCCCCCTCCTGGCTCCCCCGAGGGACGCCGAGACGGCGCAGCCCCCCCCCCCCCGGACCCGCCGCCGCGGCACCCCCGGTGCCTCCAGCCAGGGCGGGCGGCTCCGCTCGCCGCCCATCCCCCTGCCCGAGTGTTTTGCATTTGCTGCAGTTTCTTGCTGCAAAACCCCCTTCTTCAGTCTTGTTCCGGTTGCCTTGAATGAGCTTATTTGACAGCTAAAAAACAAATTATATCGAGGGCTTGCAAATCTGTCCCTCCACCCCGCACATCCATCCTCTTTCTCACTCACTTTCCCCGCGTCCCCTCTCTGCATTTCAATCCTTCCACTGCCCACATCGGGAGCCGATGCCAAGAGCCGAGGCAACCAGGGCTGTGACATGAAAGAGTCGCTTTATGTCTGTTTAAACTGCAGTGTCCTATTCAAACAGACCTTATTGTTCAAAGGCACAGATCCAAACACAAAGGGCTCGGAGAACAGGGTACCACCACACTGCACCGCTCCATACCTCGGGTTTCCCTTACACAGCCAGCCATCCGCCTCAAGAATCCCCCCACCCCAAAACTTCATTCATCCCGAGATGTGACTTGGTTGCCGCACGCCAGCAGGGTACGGGCTGAGCCAAAGTCAGCCAGCCCTGCACCGAGAACAATCCACAGGCATAATAAACTCATTGAGGAGATACAATCCCACTTTATTCCCGGTTAATAAAATTATATCTACTTCAAATCAAGGGTTTCCTCCCAAGTAAGCTTCCTTCTCAAAGCAAAGGGGTCTAACACTAAAAAAAATAAACTGCATTTATTTGCTAAATGGACAAGACCACCGAACACAGCAGAAGCCATCAGTGCAATCAGCTTCTTCAATTAAAACCCACCTCTAACAAGGAGGCCTGTGCTGGTTCTGGTTAACAGCCCATTTCTAGCCCTTACCACTCACTTCACTTCCCACTTTGCAGAATTACCTCTCTACTAACAGAGCAATCCTGTCCTCAGTGCAAGCACCCACCAGGAGCCAATCCTGCCCGGCACTGCCACCCGCACCCAGCACCAGGCTGCCCACAGCCCATTGCCATCAGGCTCACCACCTTCCACCTTCTCTGCAGGTATTTAGCCCACTTTTTTATATTCCATTTATCCCACAGTACCTCAACCCTCCCTGCCAAAACAGTCTGGTCTGTTTTGCGATTCCTCCAAATAAAATAAACAGCAGCAATTGCAACATGCTCAAGTTTCTGTTTAATCCATGGAGCCCAGAACAATTCACAGGTATGAACCGAGTCCTCACAACAGCTTCCTGAAAGAAGAGAGACTCAGACAAAAAATGAGGGACTAGAAGTGCCAAAACCCAGTTTTTCCTCTAGTTTTGACACAAAGTCACATCCACAGGGCTCTTCTCTCTCCCACACACATCATGCTCTAAAGAACACGGACAGGACCCTGGCTCACAAATAGAACCACTCTGGTAATATGCATTCACACTAGGAGCAAGGTCAGGTTCCCTAAAATTTGAAGTACAATTAGTCATTTGAGGGGGGAACATGACTCAAAACATCTTACTAAATGCCACACTATTTCATTTATTCTTTCTTAACCACATATTACCATTAGGAGGAAAGAGCATTTATCCAGGCATAACCATGAGTTAAGAGATAGCTATGAATAATATCTCTATTAACAAGAAACTGCAGTCACTATTTAACTTAGGAGAATCCAGTTTATCTGAAAGGAGATAAGTACAGAGCCAAGATTTTAGTGTACAGTGTAATGATTTTGGTAGCAAAGAATTCAATACACAGCTGTTGCATCTGAAGGTGTGCGCTTATCTTTTGTATTTAAAAAATACTTTGCCTTGTATTTTCACACCGAGATCAAGTTTTATATCCCAGCACCCAAAGTGCCACAGAGGATGTTGAAAACAAACAGCACCCAAAGCAAAAATCCTGTAGTCCTGATGCTGAGAAATCTGGAAGCTCCAAAACTGAGAACAAGTTCTTTTTCCATGGCAGTGGAAGGGCTTATAAGGTGGCTAAAGATATTCTCCCCCTCCATCACAGAGGGGCAGAAGTGCCACTGTGCTTTTGGAAACATGGAAAGTTATGGAAGCTCATGTCTAGAAATGCTGCAGTACTAGCAGCCCCAGGGGCCTGGCTAACCTGGGTGGCACAGGCTCAAAGATGTTCCCAGTAGGAACAGAAGGCAGTCAAGCAGAAAAAAGGTTCTGCTAATGAGAGATATAAGTCAAAATTAGTCCCTCCTCCACTCATCTCTTGATAGAGCAGACTTGCTGTCAAGGATGGATCTAGAGTGGGCTGTGCAGAGTTTCAGGGACACAAACTGCTCGAGCGGGGATGAATTGTGTTACTAAATGGGTAATGGATGCCCTCAGACAGGGGATGCTGCTCCTTCTCTTGGGGCTGTGGCAAAATAAAAGTAAAAGCTGAAGCTGGAACACCCCTCCTGCCTGCACTGCTTCCATCACAACGCCCCTGCTCTTCTTGTGTCAGTAGAAAGATGAGGGACTGAGGGCAAGAGAAGGGAAAAGGACCAGAGGGTCCTCCGTGCACTCCACAGGGCTCAGCCACCTGCAGGCACACGAGAAGTGACACGGAGCTGAGGTACAGGGAGGAAGGGACAGCAGAACATTGAAGACTGAAGTTTAGAGATACATGCCAGGAATCACTTACAACCATGTGAAAGGACACAGCACTGCCACTTCCATTTCTGCTGCTGGAAGGCCAGTGGACATCTCCAGCTGTTGCCCCTCCCTGACAGTTGCCAGGACCCAAGGTTCCACGATTGCCATGGCTCTCCAGTACCAACCAACTGCCAGTACCAACAAACTGCCACTCCCAACAGAGCGTTGCAGATGCAGAGAGGCTGAAAGATGCTCCCTGGTACGAATAAGTTTTCAGCTCCAACAGTACCACCTGAGGGTCTGTTCCCTCTAGGACCTTTCCCAAGGCACATCTGGATCCACAACACCACTCCGCAGGACGGCTTGGACAAGGCCTGCCACGAGATCTGGAAACGTGTTCAACGACTCCCCAGAGAGCTGCAGCCCCCATCGTTGGTGCCACCAGTGCCGCCTGCACTCTGCTCGGAGCTGCCAGGAACCCTTCAGAGAGATGGCATCAACTGCCAGAGCAAGTAAGTGATCCTACGTGTTGCCCAAACGCCAGGAAAAAAGGCTGCTGCTTTCCTTTCCAAACTGGATTTTTGTAACCTGTTGAAACGAAAGCCTGGGCACAGGGCGCCTCGACTGCTGTCTGACAGCCTCCTAATGAGGCAAATTATTCTCACTTTTTCCACTATAACCAGTTTTCTTTGGAAAAAGTGTGTCCCATGAAATCTGACTACTTCAAATTCTGAAGCACCACAAGCAGCTGCTGCATTCGCTTCCCCACAACATTTAAAGAAAAACAACCACACGCACATCAAAATATTTACAGGAAGAAGTGAAAGCAGCATTCAAAGGAGCAAAATCGAAAATTAAAGTGTTATAAGGAAGCAACTGTAAACAGCTGATCTTTACAAAGAAAAGCTACGTTTAGCACAGAAATATTTATGCCAAATGATGTTTCACAGGACAAATAATAGTAAGAGAGGGAAGTATGCTCTTCAGATTAATAGGATAGTATTTACTGTGTGCCTCTGAAGCAGAAAGAGTAAAATTTATAAATCCAGCCAACAATCAGCAAGCATTAGCACATGTCCAGTTCTTAAAGTGCAAACAAAACATCACGCAAACCTGGCCCACCTTGCTTGGTACATGAAAGAGCATAAACAGCTATTTCATCTTTAAAAAAGTAACTTCACAGATAGGAAATAGGTAATTTTTACAGATGAAGACATGGAGGCACAGGGGGGGAAGTTCCTAACGCTATGTCAGATAGAAATCTAGGAATTGTATCTTGGAGTGCTGGCTCCTTTCCTTTCTCCTCCGTATCCTAGGTAAGTCAATCTTCAGACTGGAGAATAAACACAGTGAGAGGGAAACCAGGTAAATCAAGAACAACCAGTAAAGCCCAGGGAGTTGCCTATAGTGGTAGGTTATATTATACAGGTGAAATATCTATACAATTAGCCACATATTTTGCTCCTGTCAGTTGCTAAGAAGTGTGAGGAAAGGCAGCATTACACAAACCAGTGAAAAACTCTAAAATACTTGATCTTTAGTAATATATTTTACTCTTAAAGGAATATAGATCTGGTCTTTAGCAAGAAGTCTACTGCAGCAAGGCCAGCAGCCAGCACAACTTCTAGCCCACTCAACCTGCGGTTACCCTGGAGCCAGTGCAACCAGGCAGAGACAGCAGATCAAAATAGCTTTTGTTTTGCTACTTTACTACGAGGTTGCAAACTTTAAGACCCCCACAAAGGCGGCAGTGGCCAAGGCACAATCAGAAGGACCCGAGACAGACTCAGCAATTCCAGCTTAGATGAAATTAAAATGACAGCAGAGTCCAGCAGCTAAAGCATTACCCTTGGTTTCAGAATAATGATCCTCTACCCATTGTTCATCTGCTGATGCAGAGTTGAGTGACCTTTGGCAACTCATCCAGCCACTTCTCTCAGCAATGTTTTCCTGTAATTAGCTAGCAGGCTCTTCAGGACAGAAGTACCCTCTGTACACACACTTGTACAGCAGAGTACTTCGATCATCAGTTGCTCAAAGACCCCAGAGTCGTTGAACCTTCCAACAATAGCCAAACTCAAGTGCAAAACCCAAATTACTGTACAGAGCTCAATGAACTGCTTTAAAATGGAAACAACTCAAGTGAAACAGCCCTAAGTCAGGTTTCTATCTTCGAAGTGGAAGCTCCCACGCCCTTCCTTAGCTACCTCTATTACTCCCAAAAGACATCTAGAAAGACAGATTATGAAAAATCTTTCGGTATATAGAAACTGTCAATAAAGGTGTTACCCAATTCATCAGCTGCAATAGCGTTAGCGGCCAAAGATTGCACCACATGTGACCTTGCTCAATTTAGCAATCCTTAATTATTTTAAAATATTGACTTATGCAAATTGCTAGTATGCTCATATTAAAACACATCTGGATCTTTTGAACAACCAACAACAAATTTCACCTTCCTGGTTTCGTTCTGGAGAATTTGGATACAGAAGAATAAGTTATTGAGAACACCCAGAGCAGGTGGTGACAGGAGGAACCTCTTTTGTTGAGCTTATGTCACTACTTACCAACATAAAGGAGCTTACAATCTTCCATGGGAAGAGGACAAAGCTTCATAGGCAAGTCTCAGAGTTAGGAACATGACATGCTCATTTGCATCTTCAAACATACTCAAACCTGGACTCCACTAACCTCGTGTTTAAGTCCAAGAGAGACAAGCAGCATAGCTGCCACCTCCACTGTGAGTCTCTTCAAGTCCCATCAGGGTACCAATGCCAACAGGTTGTACAAAGCAGTAAGAGGGGACTGGAAAAATACAAGATTTGAGTAAGCAGTTGCAGAATCAGGTCTGCAGCCTGGGAAGCTGCCAGAGATAGGCATCCCACTGAAAGATGGGGCAAAAAGTTGCATGAAATAAGCTGTACTCAGAAATAGCCTAACAATTTTCTATTTTCGTATCCACAGTATAAACCTGTTGAGGTTTTTGTTAAAGAGATATCCATGTTCTTTAAAAATAGGAGGGAAGCAGCATTCTACTAATTATAGTGATCCTATGATTAGAGATAATTAGATACATTTACAATTTAGAATTTCCTAATTTTAGCTGTTTATGAACAATATAGGTATCTATATAGTACACACACAGAGCTTCAGCCTTTCCCTCAAGCTGAGAAGAGTGTATCGATAATACATCAAGTTATCAAACACAGTTGTATGTGGAAGAGCAAACTGGAATTTAAATTGGTGTTTTGAGCAGGTAACCACACTGGGCACTAATTGGTGTTTTGAGCAGGTAACCATTATAGGCACTTAGGTGTGCCTTGAAAGAACACAAAATTGTTCAGCTTTGACAGCAGTCCTACTGCAAGGTCCCAGAGGACTTTGTGGGGTGCATTACAAAGCATCTCTGCACCCCCCAGAGTAAACCATCTGACACTTATCTCCCAATATGAAAGATGCTTCATGAGCTACAAATACTACACCACTCAGCTCTTTTAAAGCCTTACAGGTGATAACTGACTTGTGATCACAGATAAGCCCAAGCCCAAGGAAATTCAGGCCTCTACCTTGCAAAGATTTAAGGATCCACTGAGCCCTGAAGGTTGAAATCATGCAAAAGTGGAGCCTGGAGAACAAACAAGGTTTCTCCTATTAGGGACCCTGGGATACAAGGCATACAAACCGGAAAACTCTCTTCATATCCAGAACCACAGGTTAAATTTACTGTCTTCTGACAGTCGACATGAAAACCACCTCTGGGCTTAGCTGTGTAACCAAAGTAAGGTGTTCCCACTTCACAAACTATTCTGACAGTAACTTCAATGATTACCAGCTGCTCTAACACTATGGCACAGGGAGCCATTCAGCTCTTCCCCATGGAAAGCCTAACTCAGCTCAAAGCATGTTTAACTCAGTCACACCCACTGAGTGTGGTGTGACTGAGTTTTAACTCAAACCCACCCACGTTTGACAAAACTCAGATTTTGTTTACAATCAAAATATATTTCGACCCACAAATATTTTTAAGCATATGTTCTAGAATCATTCGTTGCACATCTGTAATGCTGTCATCCAACTTGGCTTCAGTTATTCCTGGATAGATGCATTAAGTAAATTAAGATTTTTTGGGGGTTCCCCCCCTTTTATGTGTCTTTTTTGAACAGAACAGTGTCAAAGACAAAATGTTATTCTTGGTAAGAAGGAATACTTGAGTCTTACATAGAACACTAATGAGGTAGAAATGTAAGGTTTAGGAGGAGTCAAGAGATGTAGCTCAATTTTAAGTCAAACCTCCTTAACAGCAGCCCTATTCCATTCTCTTACAGCAGCTACTTGCTAGATGAACCAGAGGGACTCGAAAGCATCTACAGAGCAGTGATTGGAAACAGAGAAAGGGAGATGAAATTAAGAGCTCTCTGTGACATTCATCTTTCTGCTAAATCCGTCATCACCAGCTTTCTGCATCCAGCAAAATCCCACAAGAATTCCAAGGGGCTGGAGGATGGCAGCACGACAGGTGCTCGCAGCACAGAGGGCAGCAAGCTGGAGGTGCCACTGCTGCTGGAACACGCAGGCACTGCCAAAGGCACAGGGAATCAGGTAACGGCTGAGGAGATGAAGGTAGTGAAGGAGTTCACGCAGAACAGCACGTTCAGCTCTGCCAAGAGCAGTACAGCTCTGTCATCAACAGCAGCAGCAGAAAGTCAAGCCACAGGACAGAAGCAGGAGCTCCCATCATCTGCCAAGACCTCCTCCAAAGCTGGTTCTGATGCAGTCACAAAGAATGCAGGTATGGATCTAGACATGGTCCTTGAACATCAGCTGGGAGTCACGGGAAAACTAACACAAAGCAGATGGCAGGAGCTGGTCAGGCATCACTGCAACATTTACTCAATGGTGATGTCTCTTCAAGCCTTGTGTAAGAGACTGAAAACTACCCAACTGATCTTTTCCATTCAAAAATTCTCATTTTATAGGGTGCTGGCATCTCCCTCCTCTCTAACTAGCACCTATCCAACATCCTTCTGACATGCTGAAATAGAGTAGATAGAGGACGGTCATGACCATGGAGATTTATATATTTGGTCAGTATTTTCTAGAAGCTAGGTCTTTGGGGTTTTTTTGGTAACATCATGATTTCTGAGTTCCCAGTGTGAGACGTTTAAGAGATCCTGATTTCCAGAGAGTATTAATAACTACGTTAGTTGAAGCATCTTAGAACAAAAACAACAGCGCATGTCCAGATCTACTCTAAGCTTCTGGACTAGATTTATCAGTCTGGAGACTTAAGATACAATCAACTGATTCTCTCTTGTAATTCCCTTATCTCAGTTTTGAACTTTGGGCAAAGGTTCTTGTTCTATTCTTACAGTTTCATTCAGTTTTACGGCTCAGGCAATTAGCTTTATTCCAGGTCATGTGGGTCAGAGTTTAATGGCCCTTCCAGCGAATTCGAACTGCTAATTGCTGAATTTGGGTCACTGTTGCAGAACTACAGCCTGCAAAAGTAACATATCTTAAACAGATTTTGCTTACAGGCAAAGTATGTCCTCTTAATTGCAGTGTTCCACAGATTAATGAAGAGAACACATGTTTATTAGTATCTTTAACCTTGTTTTGTTTTACAGTAGCTACTGTGACATCAGACAAAAACAACGTTAAATACAATGGAAGTACTCCAGGATTTTCTACTGCTTTAATGACCACAGCATCGAATCAGCCAGTGGGGCAGAGTTTGAGCTTCCCTCCATTCTCCACCTTTCCCAACTATGCAAACTTTCCACAGTTTCAGGTAACATAAACTAGACCTACATTTTGTAAGTAGAGCACCCCCAGGCCTGTATTGACAGACTCAGGGCACTACCTGATGCTATTTTGACAGCTGCTTTCTGATTTGTAGGGTAGGGTAAGCAACCAGATTGCTATCCTACTACAATAGGTTACATTAAGTGGCTTTGGGTCATAAACAAAGCTTTAACAGCAGATGCAATGGCATCCTCTGAGATGGTTGTGATGGTATCAAAGGATGATGGATTATTGACACACATACTGAATGCTGACATCTCTCAGCCATCATTAGTTTCTATTTTTATCTTGTATTTACAAATGATTTTACCTTGCATTTACAAATGTTTTGACATAATAATTCATTACAGATATTTCATGTGATTGCCTTGTTTACAGACTGGGATACTGCTTGCTTAGTCCACTGAAACACAACCTCATACCAAAGTGAAAAAGCCAACTATGCTTAAGCAGCAGCCCAAGTTGAAAGAAATGAAAAAACAAATACTGGGAATGCCATGTAGCCATGGCTTCCTATGGGCTATGCTCCCCTGGTTCCCTTTGATTCCACTAAAAAAAAAAAAACCACCCATGAAAAACACACCAGAAGAAACTCAGGTTCTCTGGTAGGACTTGGTTCATCCTACAAGCTGTCAAAACGCTGTCACCAGCCTGTTGTAAGAGACAGAGGGGTGGAGACACATGACCCAGAGCACACGTGTTTGGTCAGACTGAGCCCACTCGCAAGTCTGTAGTCCAAGAATTTTCCCTTTTTCCATTAAGCCAATGATTAGTTACTACAACAGACACCTACTTAGCACAAGATGAGCACACAGTCCAGCCACCTTTCAGCAGTCCACAGGGAACTGAATTTTTCTCTAACAAATACACTTATCTCTATTTGGGTTTTTTTGAGCATAGCATTCCCCTAAAAAGCTTGCACAAAAGTAATAATGGATCAACTCAGACTATTTTAAAAATCATGCCTTACATACTTTTAACAGGGTCCATATCAGAGAGCAAGGATCCCGTACCAGCACGCTCCGCACCCCTACTTTGGATCCTATTCAAGACAGGTGCGTTTAAATGGTTATGAACATGCTTTCATCTGCAGAACAGATGCTGAGGACAATAGACTAGTCAGAGCAGTTTGTCACGTGCCAAGATTGACACTGGTGCCACAGAAAAAATAGACTTGGGGACAAGATGCTGAACTGGTGTAAGTTAATACAGTTTGCTGGAGCACTGTGTGCTCCAGATAGTCCAAGAGATGGCCTTGAGTCTCTAACTGAAAGCATTTCTTGCTTATGCTCTAGTTTTACATAAAACTGGGAAAGACCATTCTGAAAAAAATATTTGACAACTCCAGTTACCATTTGTAGGGATACTGCCTTGTCAGTATTCCTGTCCTCCTCCCCCTCCTTTTTTTTTTTTTAATGTATGCTGTTTCTTTTTCCTCCCCAGGTAGCTCCACACAACCCGCAGGTTTTCCAGCCACCTTACACTCTGATGTTTAACTACATTGCTCTGGTCCAGCCTGGTTATCCATACCAGCAGATGATCCCACCTACACTATCCAGCAACATCCCAGATCTACCCCCGTGGCAGGCGATGGGACACATGATCCATTCCCTCCCTCCTACAGGTATGGGATGCAGATTTACCTTCCATTTTTTCAGTACTTCAGGGAGTTTGTTAGTTGCTGTAAAAACCTGCACAGAGCTAAAGATTTAATCAGCGATTGGGTTTCCCAGTTACATTCTCACCAAATTCTAAATCTGAAAAAAAGACAAGATTTGCTATAGGGTCTAAATTCTAAAATAATTTTGATACAAAACTTGAGTAATTAGATTTGGGTGAATGAAGCTGAAACACTGCTATAGGAGATGCCACCTTTAACTTCCAGTCAATGTTATGGATAAAAAGTATGAACACGTAACTTCACAAGAAGTAAACGCTTCAACATGATAGAAACCAAAATATTTTGACAGTGTCAGAACAAAATTAAAGGATTTATTTTGATACCTTTCTATAAAAACTGTAATTAAAAATCAACATATTCCAAAGGTCTGGCAAAATAATCTCTGGAGTTCACGTTCTAGATATCATCTTCTGTTAAATGCTTATGGGATGGACAGGAACAGCACACACTTCTCCCCTAGATCACCTTCCCAGAAAGCATATTGCATGTCAAAAAGAAAGCAGATAAATGCTTCTAAGAGCTCCATTATTAGGAAGAAAGAAGAAGTAATTTGGAAGTTAGATGTAATCTTCTGAGGCTTGACTAAATTTAATTTTCTGTTTTAGGTTTAGTTCTGCATCTGGAGGAGCTGTGACAACTAGCCTCAAATACTTTTCCAGGGAAAGCTACGTAAAATTCTAAGTGAACTCAGTTTTCCTGTCCTAGTATTCAGATAAAAATCTGCTGTCTATATTAAGTCCTAGGCTCCTATAAAGGACTTCATGTTTTCCCCAAAGTGGATATTTCCATCTAAAATAATCCATATGATTTATATGGTAAGAAACAGCTGCATGACAATTCATCTGAAATATTTTTTTTAAGATGATAGAATAAGAAGGGACTTTTTTTGTTTTGGAAGATGAAGACAAATAATAAAAATGCTTTATTTGTGACAAATGCCTGAGCTGCTTAGAATTGAATGCTGGTGTAATAAAGATGGTTGATAGCAAAGAGTCTTGGCTGCACATTTCAGAGATAATAACTTTAGTTGTATACTCAAAGTGAGATTAAACACAAATATGTTCAATAGCTGGGTGGTGCAGCTCCGTGCACGACACATTCTTGTCTTATATCAAACTCTATTGTTAATCCAGATGGTAATCTGACTCTTACTATGAAAGAATATCAAGCCATAAAGCTTGTAAGGAGAATCCTGTTTAACTATATTCCCTTGCTTATTTAACTCAGGAGTTCAAGGCTCTAACTTTTGACAATGAGCCTTTGCCTCTGCAAAACTGCTCCTGCTTCCCCTGGAGCCTGCCCTGCCACTGCAAAACTGCAGGATGATGGCTGGATGCTGTGTTTTGGCCAGTTTGCTGGGTCAGAAGTAGAGGAGTGATTAGATGGGATTCTACAGCCTGCATGATACACGTCAGAACAAATTACCACTAAAGTCTCTCCTAGCCTTAAAACTAGCAAATAAGGTCTTGGTCACAAAGATCTGACAGTTTCCAATCATCCAGCCCTACACCCAGTATGCAAAGTCAGCCTGCTCTTAAATTCAAGGAGGCATATTTATACTTTGCTTAAGAAAGATATCGCACCCATACAAGTCAAGATGTGAAGTTAACTCTTTGCACTGCTTAACAAAAGCCTGGGTATTTCACAAATAGTTAAAGGCCCTAAAAAAGCAAAGCATTCCTGGAAGAGCCAATGGGACCAAACATGTTTTAACCTCTGCAGGTAGTCAACACACTTTGTAAGAGGACAGACCTCAGTAGCAGCTTATAATTTGAGAAAAAAAACACCTAGCATCCTTCCATTCACTAAGCTTTAGACTTGGCCCCAGATACACAAACACCAGATTTTTTTTTTCTCTAAGTAAATATAACTAATCCTGTAACTTTAAAAAATTTAGCTCTTCCTTCCCTTTAATCCTGTTTAATGTAAATAGTACAACTTTGTTTCGTAGACTGAGCTGAAGTTAGTAAAGAATTCACATACAGTATGTTTACTCCTGCAAGATCAACAAACAATCTTACAGTGATCCTTCAGGGGACGTTTTGCACATTGTAAGTAGTTTACTCCTCACTGTTCCTCTTTCCACACTGCATCAACATCTATTTTGGGTTACCCAGATGGCTGAGGTGATCTAGGACAATTTATAATAAGAAACTCACACTTTGGCAAGATGTGCCCACTAGCCCTTTTCTTCTCTCCACATACTGCTGTAGGCTAAAATTTCAGCTAAGATAAATTAGACAAGCAATTAGGAACCTCTAGTGTTTCCAGAAAGCACCAACGTTCTTCACTCTCCTTGCCTTGTGGGTAAGGTGACAGATTGGTAACATAACACAATCTGAAAGATCGTTAAGCAACACCAAGGCAGCCAGGAGAAACCAAAGCCAAAGCCCATGTATTGCTTACAAACTCCCACCAGCATCAGCAACAATGATCTTACAGTTCCAATGCATCTCAAGCTCAAAAGGAGCAGAAGAGGGGATGCAGTAGTGTAGGGACCACTTTTGTCATCTCACCAACACTTGATTTGTTAGTGACAAGTAACCTGAACCAGATACACCATCATTGTACCACAGCTCAGGCTAGAAATCTGTGTGATCTTTCAGGGAACTGAAGATTAGCCCAGATGCCAACCAGAGTCCCATGGGGAATGAGGCACAAGTGGTCTAAACCACAGCTGTATCATCCCTCAGCCAGTGACACCAGCACACTGAGGCAGGATTGCATGGATTTGCTACCCTAAAGGCTTCCTTTCTTTTCAGCACAGGACCAAAGATATTTAATGAAGATGCTTGTCAATATTTTTCTTTCTTCCCCATTATTCAACACATGGCTGTCGGCCCATATATAGCTATAGAAGTACTCCAGTTCTCAGGAGCTTTTTGCTCACACTTGCAAATTCCTAGTTCCAGCCTTTCACAACACACTTCTCCCAAACCTCTAAGAGGCAGGAAAAGGAAGCTATCCCTATTTCTTTAAAAAAAGCTGAAATCTGGGAAATGAGAGCTCAAGGATTTCATCCACCCAGTTTAAGGGCACTAACTGCAGACAGCCAAAACAAATTGTCAGGAACACAAATCAGTATCTAGAGGGCACAAAATTCACATACACTTTTCCTCTAGCTTGACTGTTTTTGCAAATTCCTTCCAGTGTGTCCCACTACTACTTGACATCACATGCAGCTCTCTGGCCAAATCCTTATTTCTTTCTTAAGTCAGTCCTAAATTTTTCTGGGTTCCTCTTGCAACACGTTCTCCATATCCTCCATTATGTCTGCTACGAGTTTCCTTTCAAAAGGAATTTTACAGAACAAAATAATTGTTTACTTACGTTTTTCAAAACCTAAACTTAGATCAGAATTTGCTTTGGCTAAAGTCAGACACATTCTGCCCCAGTAAATCCCCATTTTCTTTAATGAGAATAGAAGTTTGGATTTTTCTGCTGTTGAATCCACTGGCTGTTTTTCTCCAATATTCCTAATGCAATTAGCATAACAAGATAAAGGAATCAAGTCCTTTTCCATTTTTCTTCCTTTATAAAAGGACTGATGACAAACTGGGAATCAGAATCTGTATTGAATTACATTTGCCACAAAAGAGTTCATTAAGTAATAGTATGTAATAAAAATCGTCCGTCAACGTGAAGGATAGACCAAATCCACTTAACAAAACAGCTGGTTATTTTCTAGAGCACTCTGTACCTCATAAACGGTCAGTATGGGCAAGGAGGACGACTGAGACAAAGAGAAACAACGAACAGGTCGGACATTAGCATGCTAAGCCACAGTTTCAAGGCTCCTGTCTTCTGCACAGTCATAGCATGGTTGTAGGTTAAGACTTTGACCATGGTACCCTGATTTCTACCTCATCGTAGCAGTGGCAATAGCTCTTTTCACCAGAAAAAGGATTACAAGGCTAAGGGTATGACAGACCATTAGATACTTCAACAGCTGCAGCATCTTCTGATAACCTGAATTTCTATCTCACTCCAACATACCGAACGGCCCTGGTGATGATGGGCTGGGGTTGCAGGCTGAAGCTGCACTACCCCATACCCCCAGAGAAGCATCACTGCTCCCAGCCAGGAGACTCAAACATAGAGGTGCTTCTGACTCACAAAGTTTGTGCTCCCAGCAGCAAACCTGGGAAGAGAAAGCAGAAGGATCAGTGCTAGTCCTTTGCTCTAACAAGCCATATTGGCTGACAGAAAATCCGCCTCCCTTTCCGCATTCAGCTCACTCTCTGAATAATCCAAATCCATGCAAACCATCTGCACTGCTTCGGCTCGAGGGATTTGTTCCAAGATCCTTGAAATCCCATAACATGCCTCTTACAGTAAGAGTACTACAGGTAATACTCAGTGCCACAGAGACAGCTTGTTGGGAATGAAGGTTGCTCATGCCACGGCATGGTGATGAACCTCAAGTGCCCTTCTTGCACGTATTTAACACAACACAGTCTCAGAAGAGCAGCCCTTCTTAAAAAGGGTCAGCTTCTTTTTAATCTTGTTGACTCTTCACCATGAACGGATTTATTACAAGACACATTCTTAGTGGTCCTGTTCTTCCACGTATCTACTCAAGTTTTAGACAGCAGATTTACATGGAGCTTTAATGAAGTCTCAGAAGAGAACGGATGTAGAAGCCCTGTTGTGGCCTATACTTGACTGCACACTGGATCCTTCTCAGGCAATCAACCAAAACTAGTTATGAATGTTCAAAATAATCCATTATGCTGTTCTGATTTTGAGAATATCGCATTGCAGCACAGTCAGGATGGAAACTCCAGACCCAGCATGGTGATGGTCAGGGTGGAGTCAGCCCAGCTGCACACCTCTGGTCCAGGAAGAACTTTAGAGCTCTGCAAAATCTCAGAGTACAATCAGCATAGGTATGTCACCACCACAGCAAAATCCTACCTCAGTTATCATCAAGAGCTGCTTTTCTGAAGCAACACTCATGTCCTAAGTCAGCCTTATTGCTTTAGTTCCAACTCCCCAACACAAGCTGCGTACAGCTTTTCAGAGAACTGATGTATATAGATGAACACAGCCATAAGAAAAACAAGCTTACTATTTCAAGACTGATGTAAATCAGAAACCCAGAGCCTAGCTGAGCATGCTAAGTTTCCTCTCCTTCCCTTTCTTTAGTCCCTTTCTCACGTGTTTTCTAATAGTCTAAGCTTAACTGACCTCCTTCAAAAAAATCTGAATATTCATGTTCAAGTCCTATTAATCCCAATTACTTACAGATGGGATGACAGTGAAAATGGAAACCTTGTATCAGGGGTTGTACAAACTTCTTGTCTATCTCCTGCTATTGTTATACATCATCACACCAAAACACAAGTCACCTCTTTCGCCCTGGGTCATGTCATCTTCCTTCCTTCTAAGTGTCTCACACAGTTTGTGTTGCTACCACTGCAGTTTTTCCACAGTTGTAGCTCCAGCTACCCAAAACAAAAACTTTTAAAGAATTTGCTTGTGTGGTTCCCAAGTCCATTAAACTTAAGATAATGTGGGGAGGGGGGGACTGATTGAACAGCTATTAATCAAAGGATGGGGTTTATTCTTATGATGTCATAAACTGCAGAAATAGAGCTCAAGCAGTTTATTAAATTACAGGAATGCCAAGAAAAATAGATAGCTTTAATAATACATTTTTGCCTATCTGTTATATTTTATATGTAGCTTGCAGAAGAGAATTAAAAAGTTTTCTACCATATAAAATTGCCATTTTAAAAGGGGGAAAAAACCAAAATAGATTCTGTCGCTGATAGAGAATACAATTATTCTAGGCTAGAAAGTTTATTCTTTTGCTAACTGAGATTACTGCAGTTCAGAGCCTACAGGAGAGGAGGGGGGATTGTTCCGAGATAAGCAAACACCTCTGAACTTAAGAGCCCAAGTGCATTAGCTAAGAAAGAACAACAAACACAGATATCTCATACAGACAGGTCTGCCTTTGAGGGACAAAGCTCTGGCTGGCATACCCTGCCAGTGCTCCACCACCACCCTCACAGGCTGGACCCACCATGGTACCCAAGCCCAGCAGATGTTACTAGAGTAGCAGAGTCCTGCAGCAGCAAGTCACAGGTTAGCAGGGGTGTCTAAAGGAGGAGGGGACTTGGCCAGAAACCTCTGCTCTCCACCAAGATCCAGCCCATCCCAAGCACCAGGAGATGTTATCAGCATCTCCAAGGCCAGACCACTTTTGTAAAACCATTTGCATGAAGAGCATCGCTGCCCTCTATTCACAGCCACTCTTCAGCGGGGACAGCCTTCCTCCTCCTAGCTACTTCTACTATTGCTACCTCTAAGTTAACAGCTCAAGAAGCATCCCTCTATATAGTCCCAGGCTCACCAAAATCCAACACTACCTTGTTTTTTATTCTCCCACCATCCTACTTGCTCTCAGTCTCCAAGACTTTTCTGTGATTCAGTGTTAAGCACACCCATCCCAGCTCTTGCAAGCTGCAAAGTGAGTCACATTTTCTGGATAGAAGAGTTCCAAAGAAAACACCCAAATAATGCTGATGAACCCAAGTTGTTTTCCTCTGGGAACAGAACTCACAAGAACACTACCAGGGAACCTTGTGCTGTGATTCAAGATGGATATGTCTAGCATAACAAGTAAACATGAAATTCTGAACCTGTACCCTTAAGAACTGTGGCACTTAAAAATGCTAAAAGCAGCAAGTCTTACATGTTTGAGATGGCTCATTTATGTTGATGAACCAGAAGCCAGTTGCCACATCTTAAATTCCTTCAGTCTCCCAGCTGTGCTTTATATATTGCCCTCCCAACACTGGCTTGCAAAGACAGACATTGATAAACAGATTATACTATTAGGATCTCTTAGTAGGGAGCAGGCTACATGAAGTCTATATTTATCAATCTCACTACAATTATAAAGGAGGGAGTGTCTATGCTATTTAACAGGTAAATCCATCTGACACAGCACTGTGCTTAGGGATAGCCCAAGGTTAGGAGAAGCACACTTCGGAACGCATCCAACACGCTGGTATGCGAATTTAATCTCCTTTTCATATTCACCTCTCAAACATGCCCCTGTTAATCTTTCACAGACGCTTCTGCAAAAGCAGGGCTCATCAGAAATGAAGTGTCTTATTGAACATGCACTCCTCTCTCACCTCTGAGAGCAGATTTTGTCTCCTGGGACGAGGGAAGTACCCAGCTGAGGAAGCCAACAGCAGGAAGCAGTCTATATACATTTTCATGTTTCACACTGTGCTCTCCTGTTCCTTTCGGTGTGATCTATGGAGCTCTCCGCTTCAGCATTCAGACAGATACACCAAATATAAGGCTAGAAGGAAACCACAAAGGTCACTTAGTCCATCTCCTACCCTAAGGCAGGATCAACATTACATGAAACATCTGCCTGGATGATCTACGTACGGTTGGCATCCGTAGAGCTGATCCTGCCTTGGGCAAAGAGATTGAGTAGATGTTTATCGCACATGTAAGTTATTCATGTTTACATGGCATGTCTTCTTTAAAAAGAAAGGAGACCAACTGTTCACCAAAGCATCCCTTTCCAAGCATCCACTGCCAACACATCTTGTCCCTATACAGGGACTATTAAAACCAACTTTTGCTTCATCTGTGCAGTTTCCCCCATAGGTCCTGTAATCTGCCTATTTGTGGAACAGAACTAAACTGGGCACACGTTCTCCCACAAGCATTTTACCAAAGACTCCAATTAATTGGGGAACACTGGCTTTTTTTTTAAAAAAAAAAACAAGCCTGGATAATTTTCTTAAAGACAAATCAGTTAAGGATTAATAGTTCAGTGGTTCATCCATCTACTTCTTACAGCATCTTCTCTAGTAGAAATAGTAGGTTTCTAATTCAAGCCCTACTTTTCATGCAGGATTTGATGCTATCAATGCAACTCTAATGTTCTTATTTTCTCTAGTTCATTTGTTCAAACTGAAGCAGATGAATTTTAGTTGAAAGCTTACTACAAGCTCCACTTGCAAACTCCTGGCCCATAACGATAGATTTTGGTGCCAGCTTCCTGCATTAATGAGAGACTGTGAGAAGTTTGTTGCCACTGGTTATGAAGAATCTGACACAGATTCCAAAAGAGGATGAGAGGAAGGAGTTTCTGCACATCTTCAGATACTGGCACAGCTCAGGGAGGGGGAGATACACCAATTTTCCTGGACTTGTTCTGGCATAAACTGCTACATTACTGTTCTCAAGCCAGGAAAGTGCCTTTATCAGTCTTTTCCAAGACTAGTGCACAACTCAAACATACAACTACACACAACAAACCTATAGAGGCTGCAGAGACTCTTTTGACCCCTCTTCTGCTCTTCAGGCTTCTCTCCAGAGCTCTTTAACAGAAGGATCTCTTTCCTTGCTAAAATTGCTCACACACTGGTTTACTCCAGTGGCTCACTGCAACACCCGTGAGTTCTAACACACTGCATCACACCTCACGGAGCAGCAGGAGGCTGAAGGGCTGAGTGTCTCAGCCTCTCTCCCCCAACTCATCCCACCGCTGTGCTCCAAATAGGATCCACACCAGCTGTAAGAGCTTCCTACCAGGGCCTGGAATTGAAAAAAAAAAAAAACAACATAGCTACACATGCTTTAAAAAGACTGGCTCAGACTACTAAATTCTTAATGCACACAAGCAACAGTAAAATATTAATTTTACAGCAAAGCACATCTGGATAGGCACAAGCCTCAAGGAGTAAAAAAGCTTCACAAGGCAGCGTGGCATCACTAGAGGCAATGGAATGATGAGCTCAAAAAAACACATCAACTGGTCTTACTGCTTTAGCTCTGTGGGGTTTTTTTTAAGTGTTCTGTACAATTTGTTATCCAGTTGTTTTTTTCCAATGGGCTTGTTCTGCCAGTCATTCGCCTGGGTTTAAAATTAGGATCCATGGGGTGGGTGTGTACAGTTATTTCCCTGCCTTAATAAGATATCTTGCATATTGCACAAGTCACTGACAAATGCCCACTTGCTGCTGTGGCTGTGCTTCACCATTTGTACACTCCTGAATTAATCTTATTAGGAAGTATAATATTCAGAGCATTTATTCCTTACTTCCTTTCATTTGTATAAATATGTTGCTCTGCCATGTTCTCTAATTGCTTAACATCTGTTAGAAGGAAGAGAAAATAAACACATTACGGCAAGAACAAACTGTAATACCCTTTTAAATGTAGAAATGTTTTATAGAGTGGGCTGAGAAAACCAGCAATACCAAAGCCAAAAAATTAAAAGCCATCCAGCCCATCGAGTGAGAAGTCTTCAAGATCAGTGCTGGTGATTTGTTTTGGTAGCACTCTAAGACAATTAAGTTTACTCAGTTTAATTTCAGCTTTTGATTAAAGTGTTAATTTACTAAAAGTGGTGTTTGGCCAAATCCTAGTACATGTGAACACAGGAAGGTCTGAAAAATCATTCCTGCTCAGCCAGTGCTAGCAGCACCCAGAGCACATACTCAGCTTTTTGCAGGTGCCTCTGCCAGTACCCACCTATCCAGTTGAACATTTACAGGGATGCTTCCAGTTTAAGGCCAATTGATGACACTGGCTTCATACAGCCACTGAAGTCTCCTTCGATTCTTGTGAATTTGAGTAGCATTAATATAATTCCACAAAAACTAGGGACAACCAACAGCTACAAACCTGTAAACATATCCTGCAGTGCAGTTGCCACAAAGTGTTAGGACATCTCCAAATTTTGGGTTTGAGCTGGCTTCGGTCTTCAGTTTGCACACTTGCTGAAACGACTTATTAGTGAACCCAGCTAATAGAGAGATAGGATTATACTAGTAAAAAGAAATCATGACTACTGTCTAGAGGGAACAGAATAGCTAAAAAGTCTTAATTCATTTGATTTTGTCTGCTCAAGAAATACCACTACAATCTGCCCTTTGCTCCAGCCTGTACTTTACCTCCCATTTAAAAGAAGAAAACAAAGCCTAATTTTATCTAAAAATATTAAGTCTCAAGGTGTAATCTGAGCCTGCTGTACATTACCTGTACATCTCCATGTCATTCTGACAGAGCTGACAATACAGGCAGATTTCTATTGCGTGATTTCATGAACGACTACTAACCACAGGCAGAGTAAATAGCATTTTATTTTTGTGAGCTTATTTTTTTAAAATGACTTCTCTGCTGCCACCATTCTTTGCCTCTCTCAGAAGCATGCCACTTAACTGGGGACTAAATTGTGTGCAAATTAAGTATTTGCACAGACTTTAGTATTTCCCCCCCCTCCATATTTTCTAAGCTGCAGTCAAACCATTCACTGAGATAGAAGTGGCTTGTAAAAATGGGGAAAACAAACATCACTTCTAAAAGATATTATATCCAAAACACTACTTATGGAACCTGATACTCCTAGACAAAGCTAGGAAGGTAGCAGGAAAAAAGTGCCTCTCTGGGGACATCCCTCCACTACGGCTGCCACTGGGCACCTCCTGTGCTCTGCATGACAAATTCATATTTTCTGCCCCAATCACTGGGTGGTGGCTACTGGCAGAGGAAGGGGTGTTTTCAGTACTTAACATAAGAAGGGTTCTTCTCAAGACTGAGACCTCCTGATAATTATTCAATACTAATTACTAACGATATCAGTAACCCTGAACATAAGGAACATATACTTTGAATGCCAACAGATCTTCTGACCAGCTACTTTCAGAGATGTCTTACTCTTAAATTACAAAATCAGGAGTCATGTCTATGGGAAAGGGTGGCAAGACAAACAGCACTGAAGACAATCCCATTTTTCTGTGTCATTGTTTTGCAAATAATTTGGCTACAAATCCCCAGGAAACTAAGTAGGTTATTACAGTGCAGCAAGCAACTGATTGTCCCCTTTGGAGGATTCTCTTTTTCAAAGACCCATCTGACTGGGCAAGCTAATGGCAGAAAAATCTAATATATACAAAAAAGGCTTAAAACCTCCATAAACATGAGTAGATGTAGCGTAGATGCCAAGCTAGGAGCATCCTTAATTGGCTAACTCTGGCAGGGAGAGAAAAAACCCAAATGTGCCTTTGTTTTTTCCAGCGGGTTCACATTTTCTTTCTCTGCGCTGGACAGACCATCTGAGCAGAGGGGAGGCAAGAGCTGCTTTCAAATGTTTGTTTTTAATGAGCAAAAATTATTCTGCCTCTGCTTTGCAGGCACAGCTACAGGGTAAGACACAGTCTTGCCTGTCTGGTTAATGGCTTTTTGTCAGGACAAGTTAATACATTCCAAGAACACGGTGTTATCACTGTGCAGCAATAGGAAGAGCACATGCCCTGAGACTTCCGCAAGGAGGGCACTGAGGCACAGAACAGTGGCTGGTGGGTAAAGCAGAGTTAACCACCCCAGCTCTGCCCAGACCTTCCTGCAGCATCGCCAGGCTGCAGATTTATTGGGCTTTCTGGAAAACCTCCCCAGAACTGGGATCCCTCAAACAGCACTGGCTGTCGTCACGCTCACCATGCAAGCTGGAACTTGGCAGCACTGTGTAACTCTGGACAGTCTTTTTCTTGCCAAGGGACAAACTAATTCACACATGGAGTTATGGATGCAATCATCTCCCTTTTAAAGCCCATTTCTATCCTTAATTGTATGCACACAAGGACCCTCTATTCTCTTGAGCACATCATTGATATTAACAACTTCCATACACAGAAATAACTCTTTCTCTCCCTCTACAAAGACAGACTTTTTGCTTTTAAAAGTGAAGGCACCATTTCAGCTTAACTTCATTGAAGCTATTTTTTGAAATCCAGCTCATTTTGTTTGCAACTTACTTTCCTACAAATGTATCTCCAGGGTACAGAGGGAATACAGACTTCAACATGAATCTCTTTAAATCCACGATGAATAGAAAACACTCACCAGAATACGTGAACAGTGAAAAAAGTTCACACTTTAAAACAAAGCTGATTTGAAGCACTTCTGTAAAAGTCCCTTTTTTAATAGTTAGATATGGATGATGATTATCCTACCCTACATAAAGTCAGCTGGAGAGGTGCATGGCACCTCTGCATTTCTTAGCACTAATAGCTGCTAACTTTTACTTAAAAAAACTTAGTGGACTTCCCAACAAGAACTCAAAGTACAGTCAGTTACAGTCTTGGGACATTCCCTTCCTACACCAAAGCTCACACAGCAGCACTTTTAGACTCTGCACCTTCTATATGTTCTCAAGCTACATGTGAAACACTTGCAAGCCCAAGGTCAGGGATGGAATTAGGTGGGACAGTCACCTCCAACTCCAGGACAGCTAACATGCTCTTTCCATCCCTGATCACAGCAGCAGGGATGGGGAGAGTTGTTTATCAGGGGGATGCCTCTCTGAGGACATCCCTTCACTAAAATTGTCCCTCAGGGTCCTCTGTGCCAGAAGACACGGCCACAGGGAATCTGCTCCCCAAACTCTACTTCTGAACTGGGCGAGATGAGCTCAACTGCAAGTAGTGTCAGGACGAGATTTGTAAAAGCCACTCAAACACTATGAACGTAGCAAACAGGGGAAAGAAGTTTTCAAATTATCCTCAGTATTTGTCCTCTGTGCACGCCTGGGAGGAATACGTTGTGCAATTCACCTTCAGTTTACAAATGGCCACACAATGGGGAAGAAAAAAAATAATGAAGCATGAAATACAAAACCTGCATTTGAACTGAACCATTAAACAGTAAAAGCAACACAGCTGGATCCAGTTAAGTGCTCTTATCCAAATTCAGAGTACATGAGCCCAATTTAGAGGCTAGGGCCAAAGCACCCTCCACCCCCCAAAACAAGCCTGCAGAAAGGGAAAAGGATTTAGTGTAATAAAACACACAGCCCAAATTCTCTGCGGGTTTTGGGTAGGAAGAGCTGCACTGAAGGCACAAGGTGGAAAGAACTTGAACAGTAACAATTTGCACCAGATTAGAACTCTTGGCAACAACAGAGGAGCAATTACAGGCAGAAATCTGGAGCCAGCTTTAGCTTTCATTTGTTCCTGTGGAAATACAGAGCAACTTCAGGGAAATTACTGGGCTAAAGCTGAGAAAAATGCTACCAGCAGCCTGCAGTGTTCTTCTGAGCCTCGTCAGAGGAACATATAGCCTAATTTTTCATTGCTGCTCTTTTATAGTCATTTGCAAATTTACACAGGCTCTCAGGAAACCACTGAAACTGCTCTGTTGAAGATCTCTGCTTTGGTTACCCTTTGTGTACCTACAACAAGCAGTAGCAAGTGCGTGTCCAGCCCTGCCAGCCAGGCAGCTGGTACACAGCTTCTCCTGTCTGTATTTCCCACACCAGTGCTGTACTGGTACGAAGGACAGATGTACATCTGAACCTGAACTACTCCCAGCTGGTGCAGAGAAGCTGGGAATGGATCACAAGTCTTGAGACAGCTCTGTTCCAGCCAGGAAGGGTTACCAACCACAACCATAAGGAAGCCTTTTTGGTATTAGCAAACAGAGAAACACCTTGGCAGGGCTGCAGACCAGACCAATTCAGAAGAGTCACAGTGAGCTACCTGTCTCCAGCTCCGGACAATCAGAAGCTTTTTTCAGATGCTGTGGTCAAGTGAGGGTCAGAAAGAGCAGGTGTTTCTTCAGGGTCATTTCTATTTACTGCAGCAGACACTGATTCAGTATGACAGGACACTGAGGCTATTTGGATCAAACCTGGTGGGAAGGCAATTGGCTCAGCCACCTGGCACACCGGGACAGGAGCAGCCTCCGGCTGGCAGCCAAGCTCTCAGCACAACACAAGGGGTTTTTTTTTTGCCTATTTTTTTTATTGCTAGCATGGATGGGACCAGGCTGACAAATGGAGATAGTGAGGTTTACACAGGTACATAATCCACATGCTATTTCCCTGACCATGGCAGGGGGGTTGGAACTAGATCATCTTTGAGGTCCCTTCCAACCCTAACCATTCTATGATTCTATGGACTTCAGTAATTTCCATAGGTTTTGGATGGCACAGAGCTTAGCAGTTCATCCACATCCCTCCCCTGTGCTTCGGGCACAGAAGCCGTTTCTGCACCTGTGCTGGGAGTTGCTCAGTCTCTGGCATCACTCAGAAAAAGCTCTCACTTGGCTTAGGACTCCTTCCATCTCCAACTGCTAGTTGGAAACACAGTAGTTCTGGGCAACGTCACTGTGCTATTGCTGTCCCCTGCTCCTGTGGGCAGCAGCAGGTCTGGCCCAGAGCCGCTCCGCTGCCACAAAGCGGAGCCAAGGTGAGACAATCCTGGGTAGCTACTGAGCCCAGAGCCATCACGACTGCAGATACACAGAATGGGTTATAATGACCTGAAGAACCAGGTGCATGTGTTTATAAAAGCATACTGCTCACCTGAATTGGATTAAAACTCTTCAACCACTTTATATTTAAAAATGCAGCTTCCCAAGCCTGTAGCAAATAGCATCGCCTGCCTTTCTGTACTGCCTGTTCTTGAAGGAGATAGGGTATCAGCTATCAATTGCAGTAGCAAGCATCTAATTTGACTTTGGCAGCAAGATGACAGTGTCTTGAATGCTAAATTACATCTGCAAAAAGGTCAAACCCCATGGATACCTGAGCATTTACATAATTCAAACAGCTCATCATCAATTGCCTCCTTTTTTTATTTATTTTTCTAAAGCTACTCCAAGGCAATGATTTTGACATTACTTTCGGGAAAGTGACTTTTAGTGGCTAATGTTCTTGGGTTTGACCTTGTTTCTACAGTCTTAATTACTGTCATTATCAACTGCTTGCATCTTCAGGAAAAAAAAAAAAGGCAATTAGTTGTAGGAATCAGCCCTCCCCTACAATCATTGTAATAAAGCAGAGACCCCTGCCCTGGAAGGAAGCGCATTCTGTAGTCTACCATCACCTTCCAGACCCTCCTCCCTTCATAAAAATAACATGGAGCTACTGAATTTGTTGTATCAAACTGGGCAGCTTCTCTGCTGGTGTAAACTGATACACAGCGCTGAAAGCCATGACGGAGCACGCTGCTGATCAGGCACCAGACATCCATTTCCCAGCAATGCCACTCATTTCCTGGGCAAGTTTTAAAAAAATTCTAATGCAGAAAACACTCAGTATAATGAAAAAGGATTTCTGTCCCCTGTTCACAGCAAGCAGCAGTCAGGTCTTTCAGGTCCTACTCCCATCTGTCTGATTTTCTGGATAACAAAGATGAGTCATTGTCTCTCTCAGTGCCTCAGTTTCCTTTCTCCTCCCCATGACGAGAAGCTCAGTTTGTGCAGCAGCACAGGCTGAACTCCGTGGGTGCACAGTTCTAAGTGTACCTCACTGCTGCTAACCTCTTCAAGCTTTCCTCATGGTTTATATTTTGCAGATGAATTACAGCTTTGTAATTAATCTTCCTCCTTATAACTCTATATGTTAATTACCATGATTATTTCTGGTAATTCCATTTTATAAATGCTCCTAAAAGTGTGAAGAGCTGACTGCACTATCTGAAATGAAATCTCTGTTCAGGAAACGCAATGAGGGAGCAGGGAGTACAGGGCAGAGTCTTTAGAAACTGAGATGAAATTCTGTTGAGTGCCAAGCACTTGGTTCTTCACTGGACTCCTCCTGCCCCATGGCTCCTTTGCCTAATTACCATCCAGCAGAGCAGGAGCATTTTGATCTGGCTTGTTCAGAAGGTGTAGATCACTAATAGCCTACTCCCCCCCATCATGTCTCTGGCAAAAAAAAAAGAGAAAGCTAGCTCTGAGCAAGTACATTCATTGCTTGCTCAGGAAGTTAAAACACACATACCACCCCAAATTCTGAACGCATCGAACACCTGCACCATCAACAAAAGAAACCCATCACCCAGCTGTCTACCTCCCTCCTCCAGCACTACTGTTTCTCATGTTATGTCGTTCCATCCAGCCAACTTCAGTGGTCTGTCTTATTACCCAGCTTTCTGCTTCCCTCCCAGCTCATTTCTCCACTTGAATTCTGCCTCCCTTATCTGAATTTCAAGGGATGATTTTTTTTCTTGTTTGATACCTGAAAGCATGATGGAAAGATATGTTTAGGGTTAATAAGTATCTCTATCAATAGAATATTCAATCAGTATGAATAACCATCACATCTCTCCCCACCCTTCTGACTGATGATAGCTAAATTACTTCTAAATATAGCCCTTAAAATCTGCATTAATCCTGTCTGCTTCAAGTGTGTTGGGTTTATTGACAGCGTGAAGATATAAGCCAAGCACCTGCATGGAACACAAGCTTATAAAATAGGAAATAAGAGCAAACCATATGAAATGCAACTTCCATTAACCTTGTCTTTTTGCTTTCACTTCTCCTCTGAAAGCTACAACTACCACCAAATAATCATTTCATTATGGACAGCTCTAAACTTCAACCTAAAGCACTGTGCAATGGTACCACTTCCATTCATATTATATTCCTCACCAGCTTGGAGAAAGATAACCAGAACAAGAGCTTCCTCTTAGAGCACTAAGAGGTTAAGAACAACAGTAATTTGATAGAACTTTCAGTGACTATTTCCTCTTAAAAATTATGGTAGTTGTTCCAGTGCATTCAAATCCTACAGTCACCACAAGCAATCCACATTACAGCAGAAAACAATCCTATTTACAAGCTTTCCAGAGATCTTGGAGAGCCAGTAGGCAAAAAAAGTCAATTGTTAATGACCACATCTGTTTATGTTTGACTTCACCCAAAGAAGGCAGCACCCTGACCTAGAGCACAGTCTCACCATTCTTTTCATGTATATATGGTGAAGAACATACAACTATAGGCATTCCTTCTCCCTGCATGACTTACAGTGCAGCAAAACCCAAGGAATCTTCCATGGTGAACTGACCTGTTTGGAGTAAGCCTTTTGGAACAACTGTGGGAGCAGGTAAGACTGGAGCCTTCAGCTACCAGCCTTAGCACCATTGAGCCAATACATCATGCTCTAAGGAGTCCACAATAAGCCTACAGATATACATCCAGAGTCAGTCCTGTTTTGCTCCGGTGCAAGGTACAAATAACCCCATTAACTCCTGCAGTTACATCAAAGCAAGAGGTAAATAAGGCCCTGCTCATGTTCCCTCTAAGGACAGCCTGCCCATCACCGTGTGGGTTAATGCACTTTGCTGCTAGTTCTGGGCTGGTCGCCATCAGTAGTAATTGGATTGCAAGAAAGGCAGATATCTGGTTCCAAACAACATTTTTATCAATATCTGTCTGTTTACAGGTGTCTGTCATAACCTTCAAATACACTTAAATAACTCATTCATCCAAGCATTGAACATATGCTGGGAAGAAGATTCATCAAGCAAATGCACAACTACTGCACAAGTTTTTGCTTTCTAAAACAACTTTAATGGCAGAACCCCTCCTTGCCTGAACCCCAGACACAGCGTAGAGTGCATGGCCAAGCCTTCACAACAGAGCAAGTGGGGCTGGTGAAGCAAGTATTCACCTCAAAAATAGTTAATTATTTTTCAGTAGGAGTTGTTATTAAAGGTTTTCAAAAGAAAAAAATCCACTTTCCTGGAGAGTTCACTGCTTCTTTACAAAACGGTATTAGTTTAGATTCAGACCTGCTCCTGCAGTACCCTTGAACGCTGTAGCTCAGTTCCACCACATGCTCACTGCAACGTAAGGCTAAACAATGACCTCTATTCAATAGAAAACCTCAATATTGCATCCCTTCTGGGTTCTGACATGGAAAGACAAACCTATCGAAGTTCGGAGCCAAATCTTTTAGCCTTTCCTGAACCAGAGAGAATTAGACCTTCTGGTCCCCAAACTGTTTGAAGATCTAGTGAACCTAGACACACCTGCAACTGAACTTCTACTCCAAGATTCAAGTCTGCCAAAACATCCCTCAGGCCACACAACCTATGTAGCAAGGCTTTATTTCGTAAATTAAGCTGAAAGTGATTTGTTTGCAGCTCCTTAGTCCTTACAACTGTTGTGACTGCAGGAACATTGCATGCTCTCTTAAAACACAAAGCATTTTTTTTTCACCCTCGAGTTATTTTCAGTCTAATATACAAGTTAGGCAAAATGGCATGAATAAAATCTAGCAGTACCAGTCAGTATTAGCACCTTTACAACCAACACTGAGTGGTTTTATACAAAAGCTAAACGTTACACGTGTAAAACAAGGGATAAAACTTCACGTGTGTATCTAAGCCTTTCAAACACTTAATCCTACAACTCATGTTGTGGTACTCAAACAGTTACCAAAGTCCTCAACCCTCCATGAGACAGAAGAAGAACCATCACATCCACTCCACGACCACACACCACGCTGCACAGAACGTGCCATGTGTTCAAGACTACAGGGAGTCATGGCAGGGTCCTTGCTCCTCCGCTTCCCCGAGCTCCCTCCCTGCATCCAAAGTGCAGAGAGCAATACTCTTGGAATTAACATGAAGGTAGTCATCTCTACAGTTTTTTGAGACCTGCTGTCAGAAAGGCTCAGAGTTAGCACAGAATTTAATGCTTTCCTGAAGAGTCACCTAATACCTTGACAAAGGCTGTTGCGTGGCTCCACCTTGGAGCAAGCAGCTTACTCCTACATCGCTGACAAAACAGCACAATTCTGATCTCATCAGATGTGCAACCCTTTCTGCCTCAGTGCTGCATGAAAGGGCTTTTTGGAGAGTTTGTGACACCGTGACTACGTAGAATGTACGCAAGAGAAAGACATCTTTTCTATCTCTCCAGCTGACTGTGCTACTCCTGCTTTGTTAGAAGTTTCAGTTTCCACAATCAAATGCTTAACCGCTTCCACCGAGCAAAACAAGGCAGACTAAATCCTCTCAATCACAGGCAAGCCATGCAAAGAATTCAAGGGCTCAAAAAACCACAAGTCACATTCAAATATACATTAAGAAAGCGTGACAGTGTTGGAAGGAGGACAGGGAATCCCAGCTCTCGGGTTGGCATCGCAAACTCCCCTAGCACAAACAAGTGCAACTGCCACATTTGGCACCGCTACGGTGCCAGGTTGACACCAGAACGCTGCCAAGCCCACTCAGCAGAGCACGTGCTCACTTAAAAAACAAATAGCCCCATCCTCAAAATGCTGATTCCTCAAACATTCTGGCCTCCACAAACTCATTTCTATTTATTTTGCCTTGCTGATAGCCTAACAAATTAGAAAGAGGCTTATGTGCGTCAGATCAAAGTTCTATGATAACATCTTTAACGTTTTCCTTTAATATTAAATTTAATTAGGACAGAAAGGAGGTGGTGACAAGGGAGGACTGCAACCTGGAAAGTGTCACCAGCAGCTCCTTTTCAACATCTGAATTGGAATGGCTTTTAGCCAGATGAGCAATTACTCCAACAACAGACAGAGACAACCTGGGCATGCCGGGCCCATATGCTCCTGCCTGGACCCAGCGAGGAGCTCTGGGAAGTTCTGTCACTTCCCACTGTTCTCCAAGAGGCACTCCGTGCTCGCAGCACTAACCTTTTGGAAGACAGGGATCTCGGGAAGACAACAGCCACCCCCAGATCTTTCTGTCTGGCTGCCAAGTGTCACTTGCAGCAGGAGGCAGGGACAGAAAGCTCCAGGTTTGTGATATCTGCTCCAGCTCAGCAGGGAGGACGTGCTCACAGTCAAGTGCACGACCCTCAGCACCAGCTTCCTTCAAAGCCAGGCAGGAGGGCAGCTGGCCTCAGCTGAGACAAACAGGTCACCATGTGGGGTGAAGCGACATGACTTAGCACCCTCTGTGATAAAAAGAGGATGAAAAGCCGCCCTTACACACAGCACGAGGGCTCCTCGCAGCAGCACAGATGGCAGCATTGATGGCACTGCAGAAGAGCTCCTCTCCAGAGGGGTCCCGAGCCCCTACGCTGTTAACACCAGCACCAACAGACATGTCCTGGTGACCCAAGTCACATCACCGTGTCCCTGTGCAGACAGGTGGCTGCCCTGGAAGAAAGGCAGCTCCCCAGCAGCTCCTGTCCTTCACGCTTGCTCAACACAAGGTCCTGCAGCTTTACATCTCCGTGACATCCTTGCTGTTCCGAAGCACTGCCAGGTCCTGCCTGCGGAGCACTCACAGCCACACAAGGGCTCCTGTAACTCCAACTCTGTCATTGCCATCGGGGCAGCAGATGACGAAGCTGTACGTGGACAATCTGATGAGGCACCACTCCATCAGCTACAGTTTAACTGTGCACACGCTGCTGGCATGTTGCACCAGCGCAGTAAAGCCACTCTCACGGATCAAACTAATATTATTTAGTAACTGGGACACATCAACCAACCAGCAGCCGAGGGGCTGTGGTCCCTGCACTCAACGTAACTGGGTAAGACACACACCGACTGCTGTAGTCGTCTGATCGCTCCCCAGCAGCAGGGAAGGAAGCTCAGAAGTCCAAGTCTCCCACAACCCCCAGGAGGTAGAGGTCTTCAAGCCTTCTGCCCTGACTGTGACCACATCATGAGCCAGCTTCCCAATCTCTCCTTTTTTAAATAGTGATTCTCTTTTAAAAGCACCTCATGTCCCCAGTCCACATGAAACTACAACAGTTTGCTTTTATAGCAGCTGTTGTATATTGCATTTACACAGAGCCCTTTATCCAAGGATTACAGACTTTCCAAAACTTAATTAATTAAGCTGTAACCTCCCCACCCTCCATAAGGTGCATTTAATTCCCCGTCAGCACTTTTAGACTAAAGCACTATTTTATAGCCCTTATTAATCGGCTGTAGGTTTCGAGTTCCTCACCCAGGGAAAGATTCAATTCCTGCCTTTCAAGCACAAAGCTTAAGTCAGGATTTTTGTGGCCTCTAGTTTTAGGTTCTACCATTGATTTGCTTTCCTGACATTAGACATGTAATCACTGCTTATCCAGCCAGCTGCTCCCCTGGGGAGGCAGAGACACACAGTAGGTACCCAAGGGATTAAAATGGGCACCCAAGAACCACCAGCAGTGTACCTGCTATAGCCTCTTCTGTCTGAAATTAATCGTTCAGGACTAGCTTTTCCTTTGGATGATCTGACATCTTGTCACAACTGCTTGCTTTCTCATTGGGCTGGCAAGCTTTACCTTGTCCTTCTCGTCTTGATTTGTCTGCGAGGCCATCACGTAATTGGAATGTGATTTGTCCTGATGTTCTGGGCTAGAAGACATGGACACAACAAAGCATCTCGGGTGACTCTGGTCCAGTCTAGTGCCCTGATGTCCCTTGATAAGTTTCCAGGGCTCAGACTTGACTCTTGCTGTACACCACCTAGCACAGCCAGGGCCCAACTGAGACGAGGATCTCTGATGCCACTATCACAACTACACCAAAGTTTCCTACTTCATCTCCAACTTGTACCTCATACTTCTTTTTCTCCTCCCCACACCAAGAGCCTTCTTACCAATTCATATTTCTAAATCAGAGTGGAAAGACAAGGCAGTTCAAATAAACAGGACAAATCAACCTCCTTATTTCACAGTGCTCTGACCTCCCATCACAGCAGAGGACAGAAAAATCCAGATCATTAGAGCAGCAGCCATTCCACAGCTACACACAGAATCCTTTATACTGTGCAAGGCTGTGTCTGTGGCCTTACATCTCCAGTGAAGTCAAAGGGATTTATCCATGCACAGCTGGGAGCACTCATATGCCTCAATTCCCCCACTTCCCAGTGTTCTATGGATGATGCTGACTAACCTGTCAACACATCGCCAGATCCTCAGATCTGACAAGGTCATGCCTATGTGACCTGTGTCACAGGAAAAGTACTCTTTATCCTCCGTAGAGAGCAGTGGGATTTTTAGAGGGTGTGCTATGGGAAACAGACACCTCTATTTTTGTCTCCATTTAAAGAGAGGAAAGCAGATCACTTCATTTTCACACCTGCTAGGGAAGTCAAGTGGAATCCACGGACCTCCCAGGGATGTGTCTATGCTAAAATGACTGCAAGAGTTGTGAACACAGAGAGCACATCTATTGGAACCTGGACATAACATGGACTGGGAAAAAGACTACCAAACAGCTGGAAAAGGGACTGCCTAGAAAAACAAGACAGACCAATTGAGACAAAGGGTACTCAGAGTAAAACAAACCTCTTTCCCACTTAAACCAGCTTGCGCTGCACTGGGCCCCATGGAGTAAAGGTTTCATGTCAGAGTTGCCACTGGGCTGACACGAAGGGGAACAGGCTGATGTGCAGAAGCAGAGCTGCTGGGGTTCTGCTGACCCAGGAAACAGCCCCCCACTTCCACATAACCTCGTGCTCAGCTCTCTCTAGCTCACTGCCATGATGAAGAGATGCCACGCCACTGGAAAGAAAAGGGTTATGAGGACAGAGTTTAAAAATAAATCAACTTTTGTGTTGTTTTGGAAGTAATCTATGAAAAAGATTTGGTTGTAAAAGGCATTGTATAAATGGATGCACTATTATTGTTTGACAATAAAAAAAACAAACAGTTTCCTTATATTTGCTTGGAACAAAACCATTTTGCAGATGTCTGAAGACAGCCTTTTTAACTGCTTTCCGCATCTTAATTTTCCCTTTTAGGTTTTTATTACATTTAAATTAAAATTATGCCTGTAAGCAGTCAAGGGCAACTTTTAAGAAGTCTTATCATTGCTGAACTTTTCACTGCTCCTATCACCTTCGCTCAGGAGCCTGTAACCAAAGCTTACTTCTTTCCTGGTGCCCTCCTCTTCTCTGCTTAAGCAGGAGTGCTTCTCCTACCCTTTGTGCTTCCAAAGAAACTCATTCCTATGGCATATTACTGCTCTAATTACTCATCAGAACAGAAGAGGCAAAAGCCCTTCTGCATGTTTCTCCAGAACAATGCTCTTTAGGAAAAACTCTACCCCAAAGAGCTAGAACGCAAGAAATAACATGCAACAGAGAAACAAGGTACCTTTTTCACTGACCAGTTTAGATAATAGACACAGTCAGAAAGAGCAAAGCTAAGCCAACCAAAACCAACATCGCTTTCCAGTGCAAAATTTTAGCTTAAATAAATCATCTTGGAAGAGGAAAAGGTTTCTTAAAATACCTTAATAAAACAAGTGATCTGTGCGACTTAAGTTTCAAAAAGAAGTTGGCCAGTAATTTTGGTTACGACCAGAAGAGAAGAGACTATCCTCCATCATCCTGTTTTTCCTGCAAGCACAACTGGTCCCATTTCCCCCAACAGCAACACTTAAGTACTTAGCAGTTCCCTACTGATTTACGCTTTCTGAAAATCAGAACCAGGGTCTATAGTGTTGGACAATGTCCAAATACAAGTCAATAAATGGGACTGCCCCACAATAGAGGTTATGGGTGGACTGAGGTTTCCTCAGCTTAATTTGCTCAGAGACTCCCAACATAGATCAAAAATCATCCAGTATCCCAGCAGCACTGGCAGTAGCAGAGACACATGAGGAGACATTCAGCTGTAGACTGTGTTCACAGTCTGAACAGCCTCTCCTCTACCTCCTCTGGGACATGAGAAGAAAGCAGCTTTCTTTTCTGAGTATTGCTTTGAAGTAGCCCGAGTACAACTGTTTGGCAACCCCTTTAAAATTAAAATTGCATCTAAATCACTATAGCACACCAAGAAATACCAATGGGAAATACCTCCATAGAGATTGTCTTCTTGCTCTTGCACCTTTCTGTTTTCAAGGTTCTTCACTTTAGTGGGGGCAGCTGCAATTGCTGCAGGCCAAATTAATGTGGCATGTGAAAGAGGAGATCAGCACACCTGCTCTCTAATAAAGATTTTACTTCTGTTGCTATATTTATTCTTGTTTCACTCAGTCTAAAGTAAATGCTATGCAGGCTGGAAGCTGCTCTTTGCTTATGGGGAAACAGTGAGAGCCCCCAGGTACATCCAAAGTACAGAATTAGGTAAATAATTAAGTTACCTCATACACTCTCAGTTAATTCCCATGTCTAGATTTAGTTCAAATTTTCTCAGTTGAATTTGTCTTGTTACATTAGCTGTAACTATTCCATTAAAGTAATCTTCAGACTGTTTGGGGGTTCTCTCGATTAATGAAGTTTCCTGGGATGGATTCTCCCAGGATCAACACGTACCAGGAAGAAGAGATGCTTCTATTTAGCACTTGTTTCCTACAGATGCACTGCCAGGTCTGTGGAGCTACAAACACCTCGGTCACAAGGACAGATTTCATCTAACAAAAGGTTCAAACAGCCCTTTCAAGGGAAGCCAGCCCATTTTGCTCAGCACAGCCTCATCACCTGAAAATTTAGGAGAGGTGCTTCACCAATGCATGCAAGCTGTCAAGCATGCTACAGTCTGAATTACAGACAGCACTTCTCTGCCATCAGAAGGAAGTGAATTGTGCATTTTTGGGCCCACCTAGACAGGTAAGCTAACCAGACCATTTCCCAGCTATTCTGAAACAGAGCCCACAAAAAGCAGCCTAGAGTACCTTGCTTTGCAATACTCACATGAACGTATTTCCCTAAATCATGACACACATAAAATGGCAGTACAGAGCTAGCTCAAAGCTTATCAGCAGTATAAGCTACAATTTAGTTTTCCTGTCCCAAAGACTAAGGGCCAGGCAAGGACAAACTACTCCTGCTCCCTAGAAATTGCTTACAGCCCAAGTCAGCTCTGTTACAGGGACCACTGCAGGATGAGAGCCTCATCACTCACCTTAACCATACTGCCCTTGTTTTAAGTGCCTCTGAAACGTGTATGAGTGCCTATACCTCCCCCAAGTCTGATTTCTTTTTGCAAATGAATTAAGTGTTCAAGCTTTCTTTGAAGCTGCCATTACAATCTTTATTGGGATGTGTTTCCACATTACACCAGTTCTTTTGAAAACTTCCACGTATGTTTGTAAACCTATATCCAGTGTACCATAGGCACTCCTGGAATAAAAACAGAAGCACACCATCCATATGCAGAACAGCAAGATTTCAAAATATACTGAGGAAACAATACTGGTAACCTATGATTTTAGCCATAAGAGGTAATCAGCAGATGTTAAGATGCAGCTTGAACAAAGTGAGATTCTCCATATGGCTTCAAAAACCATCTTATTTGCACATTTCTATGCAAACTGAAACACTCATCAGGGATTCTTTCAGATGCTCACACCTTCTCTGCTCCAAGTCTCCACCACCAGGGTAAGCCAGACTGCACTGCCAGCTTTATTTCCCATTTCAAGTGGGAGAACCTTCCTTCTCCTCCAGTTCTCCGGTCTAAACTGGAATTCAGGCAAGCAATATCTTAATGCAGAAAATCATCAAGACAGACACAGCATCAGGCAGCTGTTTCAAATCCAACCCCAATTTACAGTTTATTACCAAGCAATACCTGCACAGCCCCTTCTGCCCTGTGCCCCCTGCGCTGCCAGCTTGGCACAGCTCGGAGGTTTGCTCGGCATTGATTGAGAGCCCACATCAATACTCACACCTCTCACTAATTTTCATGGTGAACGATTGTGCTCTTCACTCCGGGCTCAGAAAAGATGTCCTCAATAGAGCTGCAACGACCCCATTATGCATCCAGGGGATTTTTAAGGAGCCTTTGTGCTCCCCCCAGGAGATGCAACGAGTCTCTTGCTCTTCCTCCTTAACTCTTTTGTTAACTTTTGCCACCAACAAACGGCCATTTGCCCTGCAGACTAAGAAAAGACTCGCAATGTAAATACAAACATACAGTATTTATCAAGTTAAACTAAATAGGATGAACACAGCACTGGAATACGAGCTGTAAGCAAATAAGAGCATCAACAGCTCTTCAATTAGACTGGGGGGAAGGAAAAAAAAAAAAGAAAGAAAAAAAGATGAGCCATAGTCAGCAGATTGCTTTGATGGCAAACATTAACTCTAAAAGGTTTTGGTTATTCGGAGTTGCAGCAGCTCAGCACGGAGGCTTGGGCTGTTCGCTTTGCTTTGTAACACTGGGGGTGCACGCTTAAAGGTTTGACCGCAAAACTCGAGTTATCACAGATAGCTTCCATAGCTCAGTCACTGTTTTTCCAAGGAAAACACACCACGTACAGAAATTAACACTGACCTGCCCGCAAACAAGAACGAGGTGTCTGGAAAACACACTGGGGGGGAGGAAGGAGAAGGAAAAAGTCTCCCAAAGGAAAATTAAAGCATAAAACATACCTTTAAGTTTCAGAAGAGCTGCCTGTGATATCTACAGAGCTTCCAGCGTTGCTCGATACCAGCTCAGCGCTCAGAACCTTCTGGAAGCTGCCCTTCCTCGCAGCCCCCACGCCCCGGGCCAGCACCCACCCCCGCGGGGCTCCTCCTTTTCCTTCTTCTCCTCTTCCTCCTCCCCTTCTCTCGCCTTTTCTTCTGCCTCTGTTAAGCAGTTACACCTGAGGTCACTCTGGTGCTGGCCCACCACAGGTGTGTCACCAGCCAGGGCCACTAACAAGCCTCAGGTGGGCCACGGAGGGGGCAGCTGGGGGGCTCTGTTACAGCATCTCGAATTTTACTTTTTTTCCTTAGAAAAGAAAAGCTTTTTTTAAAATTTATTTATTATCTGACCCGCCTAGATAGCTTCCTTTCTAATTGCTCTCCACTCAAATCTGTCTTTAATTACAAGAGGGCCACACTTTAATTGCACCCAAATTTAATTTAGCCCGCACCAGTCTGCTGTTATCTTGTTTGCACCAAAACCTTTATTTATGACCATGGAGGGTGAGCAGAGAGGAAGGGGCAGAGCATCTCTTAGAGCCAGTGGCACTGCAGCTCAGCAATGGTTCCCTGTTCTCGTCCATCTTGCAGGTACCAGGACCACGGCGCGTCCCTCCTGGAGTGGCTGAACCTCCCTCAAGACGAAGGCCTTTTGGGTGAAAGCTGGAGTAAGTCTGTGTGCCTCTTTTTGGGGTTTGGGTGATGGCTGTACTGTGCTGGTATTAGTCACGGTCTGTGTGTAGAAGCTGTCCTGGAGCAGTTCTTCTTGGGCATCCTTTAGGTTGCAAAAATATTCATTCATAAGCAGCTGGTTTTCAGCCCACGGATGGGAAGCTGTGAATCACGTGTTCATTCTCAGTGCAGAGCTGAATGGGGAGAACATTCAATGTTTAGTTCTCTGCTGGTTTTTTTTGTGCATGTACAATTCAGGTAGTTAAAAATGCTTGTGTGGTTCATGGCTTTTTGCTGGGCAGGGATGTCTGAGCGCAGGAGGTTCCTGGCGTGGCACACGCTGCTGGCTGCTTTTGGGATGCCTTCCCTGGGCAGGGGTGTGCAGCTTTCCGCAGGCTGTCCGTGCCATGGGAGCAGTCCCAGAGCTGTCCCAGTTACTGAAGACAGGACGGGTGGGCTCACTCTGCTTATGTCCTTTCAGGTGGAAAGAGAGCAGAGGGGTTCTCCAAAAAAAGTGAAACTCTGTTCTATGGAGCTTCTGCCCTGTTCCTGATGGTGGTAGTGGGGAGGCACTGAGCTGGGGCTTGGCCATCTCTGTGCCCAGCACACTCCTGGGGCCTGGCCCATGGAGGAGCACTTGTCCCTTAGCTGCGGTGCAGGGGATCTCAGACTCAGCTGTGGCAGCTTATGGTGCTGTGACCCCAGGGTGCTGGTTCAGATGGTGGCTGCTGTGCAAGAGCAGCTGAAGCAAATTAAAGTTTAGGGGAGTGTTGTGAATTATAAACCTCTGTTCATGGGTAGAAGTGGTGACCTAGAGCAAAAATGCAATATAAGCAATTCCCAGACACTTCTGCTGGCCATGCAACCTACTGTTCTGCTTCTAGGCTGATATCCTGCTTCCAGGCATGAGCCCTGTTTCCATCTGCCCCCGTGAACCTGCTTCAGCCTTATAAACCAAGTGCCCTGACCCGATGTGCGAGCTGCTGCTCTGAGATTTTTCCCTTATACAGAATTTCTGTAACTTCTCTCTTGAGTTTAACATGAATGAAAACATGAACAATCTTGTGAATAGGGAATGTGATGCTGCATGGTACGTTTTTAGCACTCTGCATCGGGGATTAGATGCACAACTCCTGTTGCCATAGCTTTCATCCCTCTGAGACTTAAATGTGTCACATAAACTGAACGAGGTACACAACCAAAGCAGGGGGAGAGAGATATGCAACAAAGGAGGGAGCCACAAGCAAAGCAGGAATCCTTTCTTTTAATTTCAGCCTCATGATTCAACGTTTATGTCAATAATTTCAAGCTGTAAACAGCAAGCTAACAAAAGCCATGTCTGGGAGGGAGTTAAATCCGAGCTCAGAATGACTGGCATTCCTTGCCATCACTAGTCAAGCCTGCTTCAAAGACCTGCCTGCTCGTTAGGGACTCTTATTAGCACTGACAGCCTTCCCAGAGGAGATGCCAGTACCAGAACAGACCAACAGTCCCTTTCAGTCTCCCTGTGCAGTGGCCAGTGCCTGAGTCTGGGTAGCAAAGGTAGGGAATTGTTCCTGATTTACATAATTATTCACAGCAGTCCCCAGCGCACTCTGCACGCTGCCAGAGGAGGTGACAATAAATGAGAAGGTGTCTGCAGGAGTTGGTTCGTTTTGTTTTCTTCATCTGTGGAAGGTAAAGGGGGGGAAAGTTACGTTTCAGTCATGGAGGATTCCTTGGGATCCTTACAGATGAGTAACAAATTGTTCCCTTTTGCAGTGTTTGTACGAGGTGCCAATCCACGCTCGGGCTTTGTTAAGTAAGCAAGCAGCTGTTCAGTGCTCCTGTCCTGGGTGCCTTTGGTTTTGCTTGGAATGAGAAGTCAGCCACAAAAAAAAATTAAAAAAAGGCAAAAACAAAGCGAGAGGTGAGGGGGGAAGGAGAACCTGAAGGAGAAATCCCAGTGACTCTGGATAGGTGGAACAGATGTGACAAAAGGAAAGGGCAGAATTTATTTTCATCTGCTGCTTGTGTCAATCTTTTAAACTTTAAAAAAAAAAAAAAGGCAGAAATCTTTCAGTTATATCTTGGAGATTATTGCAAGGTGAAGCGCTTAGAGTTTGCATCAGATTGAGAGTTGTAGAACACTGGAACAGGCTGCCCAGAGAGGTGGTGGATGCTCCATCCCTGGAGACGTTCAAGGCCAGGTTGGATGAGGCCCTGAGCAACCTGATCTAGTTGGAGATATCCCTGTTCCTTGCAGGGGGGTTGGACTAGATGACCTTTGAAGGTCCCTTCCCGCCCCAACCATTCTGTGATTGTATCTGCCCTGCTTGGGAGGCAATGTTCAGCCAGCCGTGGTTTCTGGGTAGCAGAGAGGATGGTTTGTGCAGCATCCAGTGCTGTGGGGGAAGCGAGCAGCAGTTGAAGCGTGGGATTTGGCACGGGAGCAGATCAAAAGCAGCTGTGAAGTAGGCAGTAGGGACGGGTGGAGAGAGGCTGCTGTGCTGGGTTACAAAGACAGAGGATGGAGTGTGGTCCCACCAGTCTGCATCCAACTTCCCAGTTTGCTGTAATGGTGTGGTGCTGATTAACTCTGGAACCGTGTGTCATGGGTGCTGCCTTTCCAGCCTGTCCCTTCTGCCCTTTGCAGTTCTTTGAACCTTTCTTTGAGGTCTCTCTCTGTGACAAAAATGTGTCGGGGCAACCTGTCTGAGGGTCAAAGTAGTTAAAAATCTGAGATGCCTTTGGGGAAAAGATAATAATGAGAGTGATGAGGCTCAGTTGCCTTCAATCCATTTGCCTTTTAATTCCATGATAATGGGCACCAATTAGCTTATAGAGACACTCATCTTTGAAATATTCAGTGAGATCCTATAAAATCAGCTTCAACTTGTCTCATCTTTTTTGGGGGGAAGGATCTAAGGAAGGGGTTGTGGTTTGTTTTTTTTTAAAGGAGAAGGAGAGGTGGATATTATAGTGTCATGTTTCCACTGTTCCCAATATATTTCTCCCCAAATCAGTGTCTTCTTTTGTAGATACTGATTCCCATCCTGAATTGCTCGATCCCAAAGCAAAGTATCACAGCTTTATTGGCAGGGTGGGCGTGGAGTTTGAACTGTGTTTCATTGATCTGATTTGATGCAGGACTCCATAATGCAGAGCTGAGGAAGAAAAGTAATTATTTCCAAGTTTTCAGAGGCTGGTTTCTTGGCCTCTTAAGTGAGCTGCCTTTAGAAAGCGATGTCCAGTAGCTGCATTGTCCAGGGAGCAGAGAGATTCTAGTGCAGTCTACTTTTCCCTTTCCAAAATTAAAAACCTACCCTGAAAACATCCTTGCCAAAGACTTTCTACTGATGGCCTCGTGTCCTGTCCTGTCACCTTGCTGTTGCAGACAAGCTCTGTGTTCTTCTAGTTGAAGTGCAATCGCCTGGATTCATTTCTCAGCTCTTCCACACAGTCTCAGACAAACCTGGGAGGGTTCATCTGAGATGTTGGTGGTAGAGCTCGAGGATTTGTTCCTCTGCTTCAGTGAAAGTCATGGCTGGCCATGGTGTCAGCAGAAAATGTCACTTTGAGAGGGCCTTCTGGTGAGGACAGTTTGCCTTTTTCCTTAATAACAGAGCAAGCTGCCCAGAGGACCAGCCAGCCAAGTTCCTGTGAACCTCACTTGAATGAATCTGTGATACATTCTATTTGTATTTTTCATGCAATTTCCTAATTTGGCTCCCTCTAGCCTTGGGCTGCTCTCCCTTATACAGTATTTAATTGAAACAAAATACGTGCAACACCTGTTACATTTGGATTCTGAGGTCTCTGAGACAATATAAATAATAATAGCTTCAAATTATATTTTTGAGTGATTTGCTTTACACTTCTGTAACACTGCATAATTGAACAGGGCTGTATGTAGGATGTTTTTCTGATACAAGAAATGGCAATTGCACAGGGTAATGCCATTTTTAATAAGATGGTGGAAGACTGCATGAAGGAGATGTCAGAACGTTGACCCACGTGTACAGGCACTTGGGTGCTTTGAGCAAATGGGCTCTGATTTACTGCTACTGTGCAGAGTCAGGTTTTGACCTGGGAGATCTGGAGGGGATGTCCAGACCCCTGTGCTGTGTTTCCATCCCCTGGCTGTAACACAGCAGATGTTTCAGGCTGGATACCCTTGCTTAGACGTTTTTCATGCCCCAAGCTCTGAGGATCAATGTGTCCTAGCGCATCTCAGCCCTCCGTGGGAATTACCACTCCTAAAGAGGTGCCCCTCACATGCCAACCTTCCCTGCTGCTCCTGCCTAAGGGAAGCTCTGGCTGTCAAAAGAGGAGGCTGTGAACTAGAGAGGGGGAACATGAACCTTATTCCAGTCTCCCCCTCCCCAGACAACAAGCAACAACTGTGCTCAGGAAAGCAGAGTCACCATTCACTGTCCTAATTGAATATTTTATTTGCCCTTCACTGCAGCTTCACTCTCGGATCCCAGTGACAAACAAGAAACTGCAGCATGTGCATATTTACACCTTGTTCTCATTTCAGCCTCCCTCCTGGTGGCCCTTGTGCCCGCAGTAAATGCAGGAAAGGTGGGTGATAATAGAGCTGCTGATTAACCAGCCCTGTGCGATTGACTGAGCTGCGAGCTGGGTGGAACAGCAGTGCTGGTGAGAAGCTTCCCCCACCCCCCCTCTTCCAAATCATATATTTTTGAAGTTCACATCAATTACTTGTGTTTCCAACTGGATAAACTTGAATGAGAAGGTTTTCTGTAATCTGCTGACGAGACAGTGAGGCACTTTTTGTTAGCTCCTCCTGATGCAATCTAAATTGGGTGTTTGCAGGAAAGAAATCTAGCGTGGAGCTAGAAAAGATTAAAAAACAGAGAGAAAGAAAAGGAAGGCAAGATATTAAGTTGCAGCCTGTGTTAAGGTTCTTGTTCCAGTCTCTTGTGAGGTAAAACATGCCTTTTTGAGGAAACAACTGAACAAGGTGTAAATATGCGTGTGAAACAAAAGGTGTCTGGGTGCTTGCATGGCTACTTCTGGTGAAATTCCTCTGAAGATTTGGAAGTACCGGAGATGATGATCTTGCTAACAGGATCTTGGAAACAGGAGCAGCAGAAGAGAGCAGGTGTCTGCATCCCCTGTCATGGTGCTCACCTTTTTGGGGCATCACTAGTGGGAGAGAGACACTCCTGCCATGGGCTGAAGCGGCGGTCAGCCCTCAGGACCAGCCGTGAGGTGTGGACCCATGCCTCCCTGGTTCTCCTGCTCACAAGCATGTCATGCTTTTCCCAAGAGCTGGGTCCAGTGGCTGTGAGGCTTATGCCAATGCTGCAGCCTGTTCCTGTGTTGTGCTCTGGCTGTGTGTGCACATACAGATGCGATGTAAACTCCATAACAAGTGTGGAAGGCACCAGCACGTTCTTCATGTAGGAACTCTGGTTGAGATGGTAGATACCAGCTGAGCTGTAAGCTGCTGCAGGCCTTGACCACCCAACAGAAACCTCTTGGAGACCTGCTAAAGTCCTCTGTTAATCTCTTGATGGCTTTAGGCAGCAGTAAACATCTATAGTGTCTGAACATGGTACATAGCTCCATAGCAAATAAAATTTCCCTATCTTAAGGAGCTTAGTGTTAAGATGGATGGGAGTTTAATTAGGTGTTTGTAACTAGACAGCTCTAATTTCCCTGTGCTTTACACAGTGGGCTGTTCCCAGTGTACCTCCAGCAGTATCAAACTTTGAAAGAAGTGTTTTGCACATATCTATTTGTTTCCTTTGTGGTTGTTATTAAACACTGTCTGCTTTTGTGCTGGGGAATTTTGACTTGCAGAGTGGTGTAGAATAAAGTCTGGCAGTAATGGGTAAATATTGTCTGGCTCACAGTTACAGTATACCAGTTTACAGCAGAGCTACTATTTGTATGTGTGCATCACGTTATTATTACAACACACAAAAAAACAAAGACTGGTCTTTTGACATAGATATGGTCCTAGACATGGTTAATGTAAAATACAAATAGAGATGAGTGCATTGGAAGCCAGGAGATATTGCTGCTAAAGCACTAAGCTGGGTAGAACAGAACCAAGATTCAATTTCCAGATCTGCTGCGACTTTCCTGGGAGACATTATTCTGTATTGCTTAATATCTGCACCCACCTTGCTTCTCTCTACAACAGGGCTGAGACTTTGCACCTTTCACATGTGTTGAATGTAGTGAATGACAGTCCAGGTAGTTTCATGGAAAATAATTCTTGTCAAAATGACCTGGTTTAGTTGTCTGAGGTTATAAATTTGGTTGACAGTGGTAGCAGTGGAGCTATAAAAAGCTTAAACTATTTTAAGGTGTTTGGCTGCAAGCTGTACAATATTCTGATTAAAAATCGGCTGAACACGCCACAGAGGACACACAGTAAATGGCTAAGAACTGTGGAATAGGCTTTTTTTTTTTTCACCTAGCACAATTCCATGGAAAAATGATAGCAAGGCTAAAACTTTAAGGAAGGACCACAGGATAACTTTATGCTAGTTCAGTCTTCGCTGGGCTCCTCACCCTCTCTGCCAAGGGGAGTACGTGGGGCTTTGTCGTGCACTGGATCGGGCAAGGAGTTGGAACATCAGAAGCCAGCTTGAAAATGCATACTGTGTTCAGAAAAATACTTTTGTTAGGTTGCAGTGAATCTCGTGCTTCCTGGGCTTCTAGGTTTAGCATGATTGCACTTCCTAAACAGTTTGCAGTATTAGGGAACTTGGCATTAGCTTCTTCCTTGGCCTAAAACCTCCTGTAGTCGTTGTGTGAGTTGCTAGCAAAGCAGGGTTGTAGTATTCTGTTATCAACAAGGTCTGTAGCAAAAAAAGTCTCTTTGACCTTGAGTTTAGGTTATTTGTTTGCCTTTACTCTCATTCCCTGTTTGTAATTATCCCAAGGTGCTTGTGCTGAAATAAGATGCTGTGAGAAGTGGGACCAGGTGATTGTGTGAAGATCACCTGTTCCTCGTGAAAGTAATGAAGCAGCTTATCTGGGATTGAGAGCTACAGAGTCATTCCTCTAGGAAGAGGATGGAGAGACTCCACAAGAAATTTGCTGCTCTTCAGTGAAGACAGTTGTAGAAGTTCTAGGAGACAGGTATGTTGAGGGATTAGGCAATGGTATCTGTTTTACTTTTGTGGATTGATGCTGAACTACAAATTGCATAAGAAAAGCTGAGGAAAAAGGGACTGAAATGTTGGAATTCTGAGGTCTGATAGATGCTCTGCTATCTTATGTTCAGGCTTTTATCAAAGTAAAGAAACTGAGGTATAAGGTATAGGAAAGTGGGTTACAAGGTGGCCCAAAATGCTGCCTTGTTTGCACACTTTCGGCTGGGATTTTGGGTTTAATGCTTGGATGTTTTTAACTCGGGAATGTACTAATGTGTTTCTAGAGGCAATAAAACTAATGTCTTAAACCAGTACCTTTCACTGAGTATAAGTTAGGAAATACTGCAGAGGAGCTACCTGTCAGATGTAAAAATAATATGACAGCAAGACAGAACTGGCACTAAAGTGTCTGAAGTTATTGGAGAAGCCCAGGTTTGAATCTAAATTTAGGTCTGTCTTGGACCTATTCGGAATAGGTCATGATTTTAATGTTACTGCCTGAAAAGGACCTGAGTTTATATGAATGGGTTTCTTATTGTCTGATAAGTAGGAAAACTTTAGAGAAAGGATTTTTTTTTTTTTTTTTTTTTGGAGCATGTGTTCAACAAGTGATGCACCCCCTTTGTCTTCTACTGGCTTCATCAACATGAGATGAGAGGACGAGGTCAGTTGTGCTGTTAAAACAACAGTGTTGTCAGTAGCACTTCAGAATTTTAAGAACTGCTGTGGTTCCTGCAGTTCACACAGCATCCTTGGTTTAAAGTGTTCCTCTGGACTATTAAACTTTGTATTGAAGCTTTGAAAATATTTGATTCATCAATGCTTGGTGCAATGTCTCTGCAATCCTCCAAGCTCAGTGCATGGGGACAAAGCAGGTGCACCAAAGGGAAGGTGTTCCTAAGGTCTTTTTTGCATGGCTAGATGGATAAAGTGGACAGGAAGATGTGTAGCTTGGCCCTTCTAGTGGGAGTAACTGGTACTAACTAGGGAACTCACATCACCTGGCTGTGTTCTGTTCCTAGGATGTTTGTGTGGGTTACTTGGTCCATAATCCATTTGTGCCAACTGCTTGTAAGAGCACGACGTGCTGCCTCCTGTGGCACTGTCTTTGGGTAACAGAAACTGGAGGTAGTACAGTCAAAGTACACCTGGATTTAGGCAGGTGTCCATGAATAGTTTTCTTCTGAAACTAAATTTCTAATAGATAAGAAGAAGAAAGCTTGATCAAAACTGTTGAAGGCTGCATCCTAACTTTCTGCCAAGGATAGAAATGCCACGCTTAGTCTGTGCCACAGACTATGGAGTTTATTTGGCAGTGGGTTTGTTTGTAACGCGTTTTCAGTTCTTTTTAAAATAAGATGCAAAACTGTATGCAATGAATGCATAATGTTGGAGGGAAGCAGGTTAGGTGTTCAAAGGGAACAGGAGAGGGAGGCTGGTGCATTATGGAGCTCTACTGGTAACCTTGGCTGAGGCTGCTTGCCTCTGACCCCTCGCTAAGCAGCTCCATTATGGGAAATGACAGATCTAAGGGTAGGAGAATATAAAACTTGAAGTTAAAAGCTTGCCAGACTGTTGCTACAACAATTTACCTTTGCACACGGGATTTGTCATAACAATAAACTTTAACAAGTGGGATTTGGGGGCTGATGTGTTCCCAGTAAATCCTCTCAGACTGGCGGGTGTTTGCTGCCAAGGCTTTGGGAGCGTGAGTGGTAGCAAGTCTGCCTTGGTCTCGTGTAGCAATTGGAGAGACCAATTGGAGCAAACTTAAAAAGCCAAAATTGAGGTTGCCTGAACCAGATGGAGAGTGCATACAGCCATTGCCACCAGCTCAGCCCTGACCTCTGCATTTCATGCTGTGCAGAGTTATCAGTTGGGCCAGGGCAGCCTGGTGAGGCTTGCCATCCGAGCTCCTTTATGGAGCTCTTCATCGGGTTCCGTGTTGCCTTTTCTTCATGGGATCTCTTGTGTTCAGAGCTTTTAATGCCCTCTCCCCAACTCTGTCCTAGGTACTGGGACTTGGCAAAAATCATTCTGTACCCTCTGTTTGGATTTAGGGGCTCCTACTGTGTTGCTGGCAAATTGGGAAAAGCCTGTTGAGTCACCCAGCCTGTGCAGCTGAAGAATCTGAGTTGGGAAACGATGTCTCAGTAGGTGTTTAACCAAGCTCTAGTGTTCCTTGTAGAACTGGAAAGCTTCTCAGTGGAACTAATTATGCTTGTTAGGCCTGACAAAGTCACTGTTACAATGCCAAACATATAACAGTGAGATTTTAATTTCCTCCCACAATTATTTGTTTATGATTCTAGAAAACTTAATCCAGAGGTTTGTTTATACCCGGGGAGCTCAAGTAGAGCAAGAACACTGGCAGTAATCAGCAAAACAGCAGCAGGTTTAGCTGAGAAAGTTTCACTCTGGTATCCTTTAGATTTTGTAGGGGCTAGGTGCAAACCCTTTGGTAGAGGATATTCTTTGCAACGGGATTTTAGTCAGGGATCTTGCTGCAGCTTTTGGAGGCTTTCTGGTATACCACAGCTGGTGTTGCCTATGCTGGTTTTAAGATCAGCACCAGAATGTGCCATGAATCCTGTCTTGAAAGCGATTAATCAAACCTTTGATCTGGTGTTGCTTTGTCTTCACTGAGAAGAAATCTCATCCTTGGTGTGTAGTTCTTCCAAAAAAAAAAAAAAAAATTCTTCTTCCATTGCTACCTCAGACCTTGCTGTGCCCTTCCCATCAATGGCAAGGATATTTGCAGCAGCTGAAGCCAGGTTTTTAGGAACATTGAGCTGCTGAGGGTGCAGTCCTGTGAATGTGTCCTGATGCTAAATCCCATCAAGAACGTTGGGCTCCACAGGGGAGAATTTCCCATTTGGCTCTTATTTTAGTGCCTGAAAAGGAAGAATTTTTTCCACCTGAAACGTGTTATTCCTGCTTGCATGTGTCTTTGCTAGCACAAAATGACTCCTCTGGATCTTGGCTGCAGGTGTTTGTGATTCTAAGCACAAACTGGGAGGTTGGGAGGGTGTGTATGAGTTGCTATAGGATTGAGGTCTGTGTACGGCACGTTTTCCTGGGTGTTGATCCGAGCAGACTGGCCTGTGCTGGTGTTTATTAGGAGGGAGAGACTCTGGTTGAATTTTCTAGTAGCTTCAGGTGCCTCAGCCTGTATGGCTTTTAGACACCTGAAATAGGCCTGATTTAAGGAAGAGTGATTGGAGAGGTGTGAAAGTCAGGATTGTTCCCAGTGTCTTGGCTTACTGCAAATTCCTAGTTGCAGCTGGAAACCCAAACTAATTACTGCAATGAGTTGAAACTGATCCTGGAAGAAGTATTACTGAAGATTTTAGAACAATTTTTATCTTTATTTGAAACTACCCAAGGCCTGCAAACATATCTGTTGCCTGAAAGGAGGAATGTTTTCGGTCACATCAGTCTCAACAACCTCCCATTGAGCTGCTTTTTTGTGATTTCCAAGCTGTAGTGAGCTGAAAAGCTTTGCAGCACTTGCATGCAAATCATCCTCCACTCTTCTCCCAGGGCTTATTGAAATAGCAGAGGAATTGTCCCACATCCCAGAGTGGCAGAGATGATCATCAGCGTTGATGTTCTGAGGGAGAAACGTGAAGTGGGAATTCAGGAAGCCCTTCAAAAAGTTTAGATGTCTGTTGGCTTTGCTTTTCTTTTGGTCTCCCCACACAGAACTTCCCACCTTTCTCGCATATTTAATTTGAAAATCAGCAGTCTGTAGAAGAAGCAGAAAAGTTAGTTGAGAGGTGACTGGTGAAAGGACCAATTCCACAGCTGGTGTCAGCCGAAATCGGTGGTGTTCTGACTTAAGCCACAGCTGTGCAATGTCTTAAGGGTCAGAGAGGAAGATAAACTTGGGGGATGAAAAAGAGCATCCATTCAGGGAAAGGAAAAGCGGTGAGAAGTTGCAGACTTGACTGTTTTTCCTTGAGCTCTGTGTTGCATGAGGCAGTTGTGCTGCTTCTGAGTGCAGAGGGCGATTCTGCTGGTGTTCACAGCCCAGTTAGCTCGCTGCACTGGCTTCCTTTGCTTCCTCCTACGCTCCTCGTGTGGTGTGGGTAGGATGCCCTGAGGAGGAAAACACAAGATGGAAAACACATGAAAAATTCAAGGAATTTTTTATTAATAATAATAATAAAAAAATCCTCATCTGTTTACCTTGTTATTAGAACCAAACAGTTGCGTTAGCTCAAAGATGTGAAGGAAAGGTGGGAATATAGTGTTCCCATGTTGGATGTTAAATTGAAATCCCTCTCCAAAGCCGTGCCTGTAGTGCAAGGGGAAGAGAAGGGAGCAGTGCAACATCTCAGAGGCTTGGCACTCGGTGCGTTGGGTAGGAGAGTGTCCCTATGATGTGAGAAGCACAGCACCTGGCACAGTGGCACTGCCCTCTGCGAGCTCCTGGCATAACCTTTTGTTCTGAAATGGGTGGACTGGCCCTTGGGGAGGTGAGATGCAAAGCAGGCTTTGTGCCCTTGGCAGCAGCCCTTTCCTCTTGACATTGAGCCCGATTCTGTCTCGCTCTTCAGATTGCCTCAAGCCTAACAGACATCTGGGATCCTCGAGTTTTAGTGCTGTTGGACCTGTGCTTTCCTTGTGAGCTACAAGACAGTGTGGTTTTTGTGTAGACTGGGCTTTTGAATCTCATTCTTATGTCCTCTCCCACTTTCATTTTTCCTCTTTGTAAAAGAAATGCAAGGCTGAGGCAAAGACAAGGAAACACCTTGTTCAAAATGTCATTTTGCCTCTGCTGAGCGTCTGTGCCAAAGGCAAATCCATGGCTAGGGGCTGCCTGAAATAGTTTCCTGTCTAATATAAAGCAGAGTGATGTGTAACTTGGACTTCTGATGTGAAGGGCTGAGGAGATTACAAGGTGAGCAGAGCAACGTGAAGATGCTTGTGAGTCTGTCCTCAGAGTGTTTGGATGCTTTCCATCCAGCCATGTGAAACATTTGCCTCGCCTGAATGTGGGATGCCTTGTCTAGGGTGGAGGGAATTTCTGTGTTAAATTGTGCGAGATGTGGAAGGTCAAAGCATCTGGACATTTGCCCCTGAAATGGAGTGATAGGCAAAGGTTGCCACAAAATCTACAGGAATCCCTTCGCTTTGGTGTGGGAATCGATGTTCTGTAAGGAGCTGGATCCCCTGCTTGTAAATCAGTTCAGCTTGTAATATCTGTCAAGTGTTTGGGGACACCTGGGTATCTGATGCTTTATAAATGTCAGTTGTTATTACAGTTTCTTGCTTGGGTTATTGATTTCTCCCCTGCTGTTCTCACTGGGATGGAGTGATTTGAGGTCTTTGGTAGATCAGCTCTTCCTCCTCAAGCTTCTCTTGCATATGCCATACCTTGAACCCCCTTCCCCGACCTGCAGTGTAGTTAGCATGTCTCATAACCAGGTACAGCTTTCCCTGCTGAAGCTTTTTACATCCTTTCACCCCAGTAGGTTAAACAACGCCCAGCTCCTGAGTACATACTCTCTGGGGCACAGAATATCTTCTGTGATCCTTGTAGTGATGTTCTGTGGACTTTGTAGTCTGCTTCTCCTCCAATGCACACATCCCCACCCACTTACCCTTTATCCTATAAATTCTGCTCTTGTTTGAACGAAAACGTGTTCAGCTCTGTTATTTTAGTCTGAAGGACACAGTTACCATTCCATCTCCTAGCAAATGTGCTGCCCTAACCTTTGGAAGATCAGCCATGAAATATGAACCTTTGACAGGATCTGATCCCCCCAGAGTCCCTGCAGTGTTTTAGTTTAGCCCTCAAAGCTGCTTCAGTTAAGGGGGAGATGGGGGATAATTATTCTTCTCTCCTTCCCTTCCCAACTCCAGAGAGTTTTCCCTACTGCCATCATATCAAGAAACTTTTTTCACTCCTTTAGAAAATGTTGAGCATTTAAGAGCAAAAGGGCCTGGTTTTGATTATTTAGGCAGGACTTATCAAAAGCACTGATGTACAAGTCTTTCTGTTTGCTTAAATCGGCTGCACCAAAGGCAGAAGGACACTGGGCTGACTAGGTGGAGATGAATCTGTCTAAGGAGGGCAGATGTTATGCTGTCTTTCAAGGACACATGCTCTCTGAACCTCTTTGGTGCTTTTAAAACCTTTCCTGACTTTGCCAAGTTACGTTGGTGCTTTCCAAGTGCCACTAATGTGGCACTGGTGTCGCTAGCCCAAGGAGTGCTTAGTTTGTTCTCCACTGCTTATCCTAACAAAGCTTGTTTTAACTGGTACAGCGAGTGCATGGGGGTTTTTTGGGTTACCTGTGAGCAGGTCTGTCTGGTGTTAGAAGTATCACTAGCCATGGTAAGGAATAGATACTCAGCTGGTGTAAATTTGCTGTATGGTAGTAGCAGGGGATGTTGATTTATGGAGCTGAAGGTCTGGCTGGCTCATCTTTTTAATTAGTATCAGCTATTTGTCTGGAAGCCCTCCTTGGATCAACATGTTGTTGTGCCAGGTGCTTTGGAAGCACAGCATGAGAGAGGCTTCAGGTCCCAGAGAACTTGCAGTCTGCAGTTGGATTAGAGGTGGCTGCTGCTTGCATCTCATCTGCTAACAGTCGCTCTGCCAACATGGAGTGCGGCTTGGATAATTGCCCTGAATATCACCGAGGTAAATCTTAGAACGAGCACTTCCAAACACTAATCTGCTAGCTGTGCTCAAGCTGGCTGATTTAAAACCTCCGTGGTATGTCAACTCCAGCTGCAGTCGCGTCATGTAGCGCCATGTAGATCCGACCGGTTGTGCTCAGAATCATAAATACGGTTATGTGGCTTGACCAGGACAAAGAGCAGGTAGGTGTCAGAGACAGGAGCAGAAGTAGCATTTCACAGCTCTTAGGCTAGCGTCCTGCCTGCTGCATCCGTACTTCATCTGCGCTTCCTGGCAGAGCATTATGAAAGCTAAATGGTTCTACCAAAGCAGAAAGGGCATGGGGTTCCTCCGTGCTTGGCAGGGAACTCGATACAGATGCGAGGAGGACAGGAAAGAGGAGTCATGTTCACCTAAATGTGAACGAGACACGGTTTTATGGGTTTCTTTCCCTTTTCTGTGTGCGCTGGGAGCAAGGGGCAATTAATCAGGGGATTTTTATATCTTGCGCAAAAGCTGACGTTGCTGAAATACCACGTTATTGCAAGCTGCCATAAATGAGCTCTTCGAAGAGACGCAGCAGGACTCGTGAATATGGAAGCAAAGTGATTACCGGAAGCCATCAGCTAGTACGGGAAGAACTGTAGGAAAGTCAATAACTTATTAGCACTGATTCTGGATTATCTGGTTTCCTAAAGAAATTCCCTCCCCGATTGCTCAAGTAAACGGTGATGATGTTATGCCAACCCACAGATTGTCATCCTCTTTTATGCTCCCTGCTCAAAGTCCTGGCATCTGGACAGAGTGAGAATAGGTCTAAGAAATGCCAAAGGCAAGGTGGTTGGGTTGTTTGAAAGTTGCTGCTGCTCTTCCTTTCTGCTTCTTGGAAATTATGTCTTGTTCCAAAGATATCGGTGAAGGCCAAGAAGGCTGCTCAAAGGAGCTGCTGACAGAGCCGTCCTCTTTGGTGCCTCTGAATTTCTCTGGTGATATCCCATTCACCACTGCAAGGGGCACCTGGGATGCAGCAATACCCCTCTTGATGCCGTTCTGCTGCTCCGAACAAAGCCACCTATTACCACAGCTAATGGCAAAGGGCTTTTCATATTGTTCCAGAGGATTCTTTTACTTATGCAGATGCCATGCCTGGGATTTAGGAATAGGTGATGCTGACCAGAGGAACACCCTGGCATGCCCACGTGGGTGATCTGAGAGGGTCCTGGGAGATGATGTGCGAGGCCAGTGAAAAGGCAGGCCCACCCTCTTAGTCTTCGTGTCACCTGTGATTTAGATTGCAATCCACAGATGTTCCTTCTGGCTTGGGACTGTTCAAGCACCACTTCTGACAGAGCTGCTCGATAAGGGTTCTTAGCATCCAAATGTGTTTTGCAAGGTGGTAGTGAGATACAGTTGAAGGACGTGAACCATCTCCAAAATAAAGATCCAAGGCAGACAGAGATAATGCCTGTGTGTTTAGAGCGTGAGAAGAAAGCCTATGTTCTGGTGGTGAAGTAGCTGGAAGGAATGCAACATTTGCTGGTTTTTGGGGGTGAAGTCACTGCATTTGATTGTGTTGAGGTGGATACCAGGTGTGCAAGGAAGAAAAACTATTTGACTGTTCAAAACTAAGGGAGAAGAGGTGCTGTCCCATGCTTCCCAGAGCCTTCTAAACACTTTGTGTAGATGCTTTGGCCACTTTGGAAAACTCTTGGAAGCTATGCAAGGGTAGTAGATAAGAAGAGGAGCTTGGTGCTTAGCTACTGAGTTTCACAAGGGGAATTCTCCTTCGCTTCTGTCCTCCTTCACATTCACTAAATTAATTTACTTACTTGATGGACCATAATATCTCTATCACCAGGAAAGCAGAATGTATACAGCTTTTTATGTACATATTTCTTGCACCATTAAACTATTCTCCCTATAACAGAACCTATGAATAAGTTCCAAGAAGTAACCTGGAATGTTTTAGGGCATAGCTTTCTGTAATAAATATATATGTGTATCAGCACTCGGCAACTCCTTAGTATGCAACTCAGTGAAAAAAAAAAGATGACTTATAAATTACAGTGGTAATAAAAGGGTGCCTATATCTAATGCTTTTCCTTGGTGGTGGGATGTTGCTCAGAACCCTTTGGCCCTGGTTTGTGGGTGAGTATGACTTGTGGAAATTAATGAAGCTTATGAGCTCGTTAATGACCGTGTGACAGAGGAGGCTTGTCCGAAGGCAGAGTGTGTTTGTAGGAGCAGCTCCGCTGCGATCCCAATTGCTTCGAAATTGATAGGACAAGGGGTAATGGTTTTAAAATAGAGGGAGGTAGATTCAGATTGGATATTAGGAAAAAATTTTTTACCATGAGAGTTGTAGAACACTGGAACAGGTTGCCCAGAGAGGTGGTGGATGCTCCATCCCTGGAGACATTCAAGGCCAGGTTGGACGAGGCCCTGAGCAACCTGATCTAGTTGGAGATATCCCTGTTCCTTGCAGGGGGGTTGGACTAGATGACCTTTGAAGGTCCCTTCCAGCCCTAACCATTCTATGGTTCTATGATTCTATGAAACCTGTGAAGGATCGTGGCCAGATTTAAGAAAGGGGCTCTGGTTTTGGAGCCCCTGTGTTTTTACAGGTGTTCTGAAAATGAGCGGTTCCCAGCTGGGTGTTCCCTCTCCAGACCCTGCGCTTCCCACTTTGGGAATTGTGCCCAGGGCAGCCTCCCTGCACAACCCGCTGTCTCCCTGGCCACCGGGTTGTGTTTCAACACCACCATCTTCCCTTCTCCTCCCCACCCTGCTGCCAGCAGATGAAAAGGGGGCAGGGGGCTGGAGAGAACCACCTTGTTAACAAAATTTGTTTAAACATTTAGCACCTCTGCTGCTGTTCCTCTGTGCTGAGTACACTATACAGAGTAATTTATGTCCTGAAATTACAATCCATATGAATTGGCCTGGCACAAATACATCATTTCCTAATAATATAGACAAGATGCTTCAAGGAGCAATGATGAGAACATCCCTTTCCTGAGTAATTATCGAATTGTTTTCTTGTAATGATATAAAAGGATTTTTATTCCCCCTTCTGCTCCCACCCCATTCTGCTACAAGTGCTGCTTGGAGGCTGTGGTAAAACAAGTCCCAAAAACAACAGCAGGAGATTGACTTCTGTGCCACCACAAATGTGCACCCCAGGGAGAGCACCCTGCCCGAAGTTAGGCTTTAAGGGAATATCCATGTGGGGAAATCAGTGGTGTCAGCTGGTGCGATGTGTGGTTTGAGGTAACTTCCTTCTCTTTCATTTCAGGAATGACAAACTTTCCGTTTGTTGCAGGATGAGATCTTAAGTTCCCATGGGACCACTGATGTTCCACACGCTCACACATCTTGCGTTGGTTACGGTAGCTTGTGCTACTTACCCGTACCCTCAATAGATGCCTTCCAACTTCCTTGCTATGTGGTTTATTTGCAATCAAAATTCTTTATCAAATCCACCTTCTTCCCCTGTGTTTTGTACAGCACCAAGCCCAGGAGTTCACTGAAAGATTTGGGTTTCTAGGTTCTTCTGCAATATTAATTGTTGAGTTGCTAATTAGTGGGAAAACCCTGGGCTAGATTTTTCTCTCCTTTCCTGACTTACTGACTTACCTGCTCAGCTCCGAGGTGCTCGGTGGCAGATGTTTCTTCCCTCACCCATCTGTAGGACCTTGCATAATCCCGTTTGACTGCCTGGTGTTACCATAGTAATAAGTAATGATTAAGAAATGTTCTTTGAATTCCGTTTAATAACGCGGAGTCCTTGCAGAGCTAATGATCAGAAGGGTCTGGGTGAGCACACCAATGTTTGGATCATTTTCTTTGCTCACAGCACATCAGGTGCCAAAATCCAGCCAGAAACCTCGGAGAGGCTGTTGTTCTCAAGTGTCTGTGCTGCTCCAGGCCAGCCGTACCTCCTGTTGGCTGAGCTTGAGGTCTGCTGTTTCTTTTTGAAGTGATTCAGAGATGGTGGGTGGGAAGGGCCACCCCCCACCCATCTGCAAATGAAATGGAGCCCCTTGTCCTGGGGATGTGACTTGGTCCAGTGCCTTTGGAAGCACTAGTTGTGTATGGTTAAGGTGGTACTTAATGCTTTCCAGTATTGGACCCTCCTTGTGCTGTAATGCTGGTTAGAGATCAATTGTGACATGATTTCACCCAAAGCCTGATTTCTTTGCTTAGTGGCTGTTATACATAAATTTTGAGAAGCTTTCTTACTCCGTTTCTCCCTTCTTCGTAGCTGCTGTATGAGTGAGCTGCAGTCATGCTGATGCATCTCACGTTATGCTGCCAGTTTATTACCTCTCCAAGATGTAATAAACATTATCCAAACACTACCCAGCTTGTGGGCAGGGGAGGAAACAGAATTCACAAATGTATAAGGGCCTGCAAGGGAAAAGGGGAAAACAGCTCACAGGTTTTTTCATCAATTGTTTAACCTTGTGGCCTTATAGCAATGGTGGAGTGAGAAATTACTACTTTTCTCCTGCGCTCCGTGGTGCAGTGACCTTGCTGGATAATTACCTTCAGGTCATTGTTGCAGCCACCTCGAGTACAGTGAGGGAGAAAAGAAAACCTCCTGCATGTCAGACGCTGCTTAGGTGGTGAGTGTCATTGTACTGGGAGACAAAGCATGAGCACTGAAATCATGTCAGAATAACCTGTTGACACCATTAATAAACCTCATAAATAAGCAGAACAAGATGATCGCTTTGCTCTGTCCTTACCCAGACAAAACTCCCCTTTGCCTTTAGTGTTTGTAGTTTCTGTTGTTTAGAGCTTACTGCTGTCCTTGGCCATGAGGGTCCCATTTTCACATGAGCATGTGCTGGTGGTCACAGCCTGATGTTGCGAGAAGCTTTGTGGACAGAGGGAAAACTCAGAGCTGGAGGCACAACAGGATTTTTCCAAAGCTGTAGAAAAGGTGCAGAGCAGAACAGGGAGCTTCAGGATAAAAGCCTGGGGTGTGAGGTTACGATGACGTGATTTCAAGTGATTTGAGTTTGTTCAGGCAGTAATTCATTCCCCTGTTTCACCTACTTGCTGCTCTTGCTCAGGACCAGCTCTGTGAATTTGATGTTTTTGTAGCAGTTTTGCAGGGCTCGTTCCATCCAAAATGATGGTGAAGAAAAGCCTGTTGGAGAGGTGTTGCTGGACCAGCACTTATTTATTTTTATTTGATTTTATGAAAGAAAAAGGCCTTGCCATAAGGCCTCGGGCAACCTTGTGTGATTGAAATATAAAATCCATAGCAACAATAAAAAGCAATCAACCTATCAAGTAACGTGCGTTAACTTAACCAACCACTATGAAGCCTTTCAATGACACAAAATTAATAACGAGAAAATAGATTGTCATGTGATGAGTTGCCCTTCATTGTGAATACAAGTACTCGAACACGTTTGCAACCTCAGAATAAATTGTGTATCTCTTGGCTGTGTGGGTTCCTAATTGAGATTTGAACTCCTGGCTGTATTAGCATGCAAATCGGAAATAGTGGGAATACTAATAAAAATGATCTTAACCTACTGAGCTGCAGTAACAATACTGTAGCCAGAAAGGGATCATCATGCAAGCAAGATGGCAGTTTAGCTTCTGGAGACGAAGATTAATAGAGAACAAAAATACACTTGGTCTGCCTGGCTGCTCGTGGATATATTCTAAGCTGTGCCAACACCTCAAGTTGCTGTACCCCACTGATACTCTATGCAAATGCCTCAGCTCTGAAGCAGCTGTGGAAGAAAGTTATTTTGAATTATAAGGGTGATTAACCCTAACTGTGCTGTCAGAAAGGCTTAATTTGAATGACACAGATAAGCTGGAGTTCTCTCTACTTGTTTTTTATTTCTGTGATATTATTTACAGTTGTAATTAGAAAAGATGACCACTTCAGCTCATAATTTGTTTCATGATGTATCAAAGCCTCTAGCACAACGGGGATGAATTATACTCCTCCAATAGTCATGAATTACTGCTGAAACCATTTAAGTCTAACGTGGTGAACTGGATGCCAGGGTCAGGCCTCCTGTTTTCTCCACTGATGGGCCGAGTGGGGAATTGTCTTTCTGAAACCTTCCTTTAAGTGCTGAATTCTTCCAAACCTCCCTGCTACTCATCCCCTTGAGGGACAGAGAGAAATAACGTGAAAGATGTTCCATATTGCATGTTCAAGGGATGGCAATTATTAGGAGCTTATTGTGTTTATCTGCTGCTTTCAAATGGGGCTGCCAGACTGAGCTGGCTCCAGCCAGGATCTTCCCATCAACCTTACACCATTATCTTGGCTTTCTAATGACATCATGTCCATTCCATCGCTTGTGATGGTCCACTTTAGCCAGGGAAGAGGATTATCATTCTTATTTTATTACTGGTGACAGCATGAGATTTTTCAACCACCTGAAAACACTGTTTGGCTGATCACTTTGTAAGTTATTGGGTTATTGTGAATTATGGAGTTCTTTCCTTCTACTCCCAGCAGATAAAAACGCATTTCCTTGCAGCTAATCTCAATGTAAGAACCAAATCCTGTCTCCATCTGTACTGCGTGATGTGATCCTGAGCACGGACTGACATGGAAGATGCTCAGTGAGAACAGCAGCAAGGAATGCCAGGTTTTGGGTCTGATTTTTTTTCTCTTTGGGGGCCTGAACTGAACACAGTCAAAGCTTGCCAGTGAATTTGATGGGCCCAGTTGTAGAGGCTTTTATGGAGGAGTTGAATTCCTGGAGTCACCTGTGAAGTATTGGTTTGGTGACATCAATACCAGCTCTTCTAACAGAGCCTCAGCCCAATAGAGGCTCTGCTCCATGCAAGTCCTTGTCCTTAATCCTTTTTTGTAGAGCTGAGGTGCAATTGCACATAATTATTTGCAAAGGTATAAAACCCTCCTGCAGTGCATGTGGTGCTTAATGCCAATGTACTGTGAATTTCTCAAATACCTCTACAATCATCTCTTGCTTTGTTTTCTTATCATCAGTATTTAATATTAGGACTGACAAATAAGAAAGTTGCTCTCTCCTCTTCTCTTTATTTGTGGCCACGCTCGGATTAAAGTGGGTTTTTTTAAAATAAATAAAAATTTAAATTGCATTTTATTTTCTTACCAGCTGCTAACTCTCCGAGACAGATTGTGAGATCAATTATCACAGCGGTGAATGAATCTAATTTTTCAATATAATTTACGGTAATTCCATATTCCCTGCCCAAGAAGCAAATAGTGCTGGCTTTTTTCCAAAAGTGAGCTTAGAAAGAAACAACAGGAGAAGCCTCACAAAAACAGCCACACCACTAATACAACCCAAAAACTCCTGGTCCTCCAGTGGTCGTAACACTCTGCCAAAGGTAGGGAGTGCAGTCCTTGGTGTGGGTTCTCAGAGGAAACTTCTGTGGCAAATTCTGCAATTTGGGAGAATTGGGAGGGGAGAGATCCACAGCTGGATTCTGATTGTTTCTGTCTGGTTTTTAATGGAGGGTTATGGCTTTTGGAATTACGTTGTCGGGGCTTTGCCCAGCTCCTGCTCAGTGCAATAGGAACTCTTTGCTGGACTTCATTGATCTCTGGACCGTAGTCCAAATGTCAGATTCATCCCTGTGTCTGTCACCACTTTTGTCTCTTAAACGTCCAAAATATGGGATGTGTCTGCAGCCAGTGGGTCAGACTGCTGCAGGGGATGCTGGTCTTTAGCATGAGACCTTCACTCCAGAACATGGGAATTACGTGAGGAAGGTTGGCCTCTAGTATTAGCAATGGTTAAGAGGCAGGATGGCAAATCTGGTTCCAGGGTGCCAAGTATTTCCTGAGTACCAGTTCAGTTACTGGTTCCTATGGATGTCACTTAGCATTTGTGTGGAGTCGCACCCAAACCAAGAGAGCCTGGGACAGCGTGGGGGTATCCCATGCATGTGGTTGTAGAACAGGTCTCCATCTGCACGTTTCTGGCCAGATCCCACGGTGCTGCCTTCCAAGCAGGCCTGGTGTGACTGTGCCACAGGGTGCTGACGGAGATGGCTGCAGGCTCTGCGGCACACGCTTGGATCCAAGCGTACCTCTCCGATGTCACGCAGTCATTTGTAACCAGGAGCAGCTTATCGACTTAGTGGGGGGAATTGAGGCATCTCAGTTTCATGTGGATGGCACTGGCATCTTCTCCCCCCTGCCCCTTTTAGTCCCTTCTGGCACTGAGGACAGCTCCTGGAAATTAATGGAAAAAACTTAATATACCTGCTTAAATTATATTTTACTAGTAGGACTTCTTGGATTGCAGTCAGGGCAGCACCGTTTGGCAGGGGAGGCCAACACCGTAAGCAGTTTCTGAGCACTTGTGTCATTTATTGAGAAGGATATTGTTTAGTGTGCACTTGAAATGTGTTTAAATAATTAAAATAAATGGCATACATACGTTGGGGGGCCATAAGAGGCTGCAACACTTGTTTTCTTAATTTAAAAACTCAGTAACTAAGTTTCACTTTAAATCTACCAGAAATACAAGGAGCTCAATTAATTGGCAGTAATTTAGATGCCCTCCATTTCAAAGCCCCGGGACATACAGCTTGGAAAAAATGAATCTCTTGATGTCAACGATGGTTCTGCACATGGTCTAAGATGCAGACAAGTGGGGAAAGGATTTTGCTGACTTTTCCCATGTTATTTATGGCTCCTCTTAACACAGTAACAGCACATTATTGTATGTTGCATTAAAAATTCCTTCCCAAAGCTGATCGATTGATTTCTCCCTTTTCCATTAATGCACAAAACAAGGAATTATTGTATTTTTTCGGTGCAAAGTGGACTCTGAATCTAGTAACTATTTAAGCTGCAGCACAAACACTTGAAGCTCTCAGAGAACACAATAGCATGAAAGAGGTCACTTGCCAGGTCACAGATTTTTCTTTTTTGCTTGTTCACTGAATAACTGCAATTTCTCTGTCTTTTTTTTCTTATGTTTGTACAATAACCATTGTCCTTTGCGGCGTCTATGATTTTCCATATTAGAATTGAGACCTCTATTCTCCAAATGACAAGTTCAAATAAAGTAAATGCCACACCCTGCATTTTTGTGCAATTTTGGGGATGTGCTGTTTCAATTCTGTGATAGATGGAAGGAGCAATTCCTCTTGACTCCCCAGTACTCTTTCTGCAGAGGTAGAAAGTGCTTTTGCACATGCACGGATTGCACAATGTGATGCATAACGGGAGATGCTGAACAGTATTTCAGTAGTCACAACATCAGCAATAGATGCAGTAGTTGGTGTGTTATCAAATCTGTTTAAAGGTGAATATGTATGTGAAATACTGTGATTGAGACAAAAAATGGGTACAAAGCTCTGTATGACTTTGAGCAAGTGACTTGCCTTGTTAGCAAAATGGAGCAATGCCACCCTTTTTGTTTGCAAGCTAGTCGGGGCAGAGACTTGCCTGTTACGTGAACGCAGTGCACGGTGGTGTCCTGGAATTGTTCCTCTTCTTTTGGACTTGCCCTGTTATAAATAAGGGGCAGCTGAATTGGCCAAAAGGCCTGGGAGAGACTTGCTTTGGTGGTTAGAGTGGAAGCTTGATCTATGCAAGATACTTTCCTGGAGCCTGTGAAAGTCAGTGCAGTTCATGTTCTTCCTTTGTGTTGGCAAAAGCAGGATCTGCCCACACTGTTGGGTGGCGTTCAGGGATCTGCATAGACTCTGCCACGTTCTGTGACATTTGCAAAAGACTTGATTGTTTGCACCTCTGAGCATTTAGGCCTATAAATATTTATTAACCTTCTCTCAGACATGTATTGCAGCTAAGGCAGAAATGTCCTTCCCTATGGATGTGATCGGGGAAGAGGGGAACCCCTTCCATGAAACAGCTGTAAGGCAGAGGATTCACAGCCCCCAATACTTCAGCAACATGCAACAACGTACTGTGGAGCAGCAGAGAGCCAGAGGAACCAGCACGGGTCAGAAAATGGGAGATGAAGGGCTGCTGGGAGCGGGACTGGTTCTGAGCTCGGATGGCAGCACACCCAGGCTGGCCCTCACCCGCAGAGCGCTGCCACGCCAGGGCTGCCTGGGCTTTCCAGGGCTTTCCAGTGCCTCTTCGTTAAGGCAGGTTTGCAGCCTTTAGAGAGCGGGAGAAACTCTATTACTTCATCTTTGTAAGAATTGTATTAGTTAGCTCCTAGTACTAACTAGTAGAGTTGTTTATTTAGTTTCAGCTACGTAGTTTTAACACTGAAAGTCCTTATTTTAAACCTCCTGGCTGGCTGTAAGGGCTTATTTCCTTTGCCTGAAGAGTAAGTAGTTATTGACAGTGAAATGAAACGTTGGTGGGTGTTTCTGCTGATGTTGGGACACATGGACTATGGAGACTGGGGTGGTCTGAGTGCTGTGTAAAGCACTTGCATAGGAAACGATGTCCCAGCTGGTGGTGGCACTGGGGTGTGCAGGAGGTGGAGAGGGAGCCTGGCTGCACGGAGGAGCTATGCTCAAACCTGACCTGAGAAGACCAAAGTGAGTCAGTGGATTCGCCAGGGGAAGGGGGGGACAGGGTGGAGGAAATGTTCTTAATTTGTAGAGAAAAGAGAAATTAACCCAGGTGTCTGGAGGGGAATTTTTATTAACTTCTCAGCGTAGCAGTCAGCATCCTTCCATCTGGTGTGCCCTGAGTTAAAACGTCAGGGTCTAGGGGGGGGTCCACACTGGCATATGTGCCAAATTAGACTGAAAGAAGTGGCCCCCTTTGTTTAGGGGAGCAGAGATCATGCAGACTGAGATCTGTAGAGGAAACAGGAAGCCTTCTCACAAGGTAAGTATTGATTATTTAATGAGCTGATAAATAACAGGCTATAAAATAATTGCACATTTGAGCTGCCTTGGCCTGAGCTGGCCACGCTTTCTCAAAGCAGGCACAGGAGGGGCGAGGGGCTTCCTGAGCAGGTGGTGTGCAGTCCTGGTGCCCAGCCTCAGAGTCTGTTCCTGGGAGAGCACCTTTGTGTCAGGCACACTGCATCACAAGGTCACCTGTCCCAGGGCATGAAGATCAAAACCCCGTTGAGCTGTTGTCTTTAGCAGGGTTCAGTAGAAAGAGCTATTTTTCAACCCTAGGCTGAACTATGGGTCTGTTTCTGGTGACGGTATTTCGAGGGCTCTGTAGTGACAGATTTATTCCTCTCACCCTGTTCTAGCCTTTACCTGAACTGTACTCAGTGCTCCAGGCTTCGAGCACCAGTTTCAATGGTGCTAATTCACAGGGCCCTGATTCTTTGCATCTTCAGAACAGCTCCCATGTCACCTGCTTATGTAGTACATCAGCAGGAACTTGGGAATAATACCGCTTTAGAAATCCTAAATACATGAAGAAGAGAATATACCACAGAGCTGAGGTTGTTGGAGCATCCTCATTGTTGCTGTGGCTGGGTTGCATTCGTGTGTCTGTGACGTTCATGTTCTTTGTAACCTGAGCACTGCAGTTCTAAACACTCAATATCAGTGGTTTGTCCTCACACGAGTTGTGGCTGCAAAGTTTGAAGTCTGGCCTGAGACAGCAAGAGCAGGATCACGTTGAATCTTGTACCCAATGAAAGTGTGTCTATCTTTGGTGACACTGAAGTGGTGGCCAGTAGCTCTCCTGAATAATCCAGTATGAGTTTGTGCTGCTTAGCACTCCTGCCGTGCACAGTTCTCCTGCTGATGGTTATTTGAACCTTGGACTTTAGTTGAGGGGTAGGAATTGGAACAGGGTTTAAAAAAAAAAAAAAAAGTAGGAATGTAAAAAGATATCGACAACACATAGCTAATGGAGATTGCAGAAACATTTTGATGTTCATATGCTGATTGCATCCCACTTCCTTACAAACTGCAATCACTTCATTGTTTTTGTGCTGTGTGTTTTTGAAAAGATTTCATTGAAGCTTCCTTAATGAGGCAGACATAGAGAATGAAAGAGGTATGTTATGGATGGAAATTTCTTCTGGGTGCTCCATGTTAATTCTTCTTTGATTTCATCTTAACAAACTTGTTCACTTTACAGGCAGAAATCAAAATTGATTTAATTGAGACACTAGCCAGTTCCAAACTGGCATCCTAGAAACAAGCTGTTCTGCTTCTGCTGTGTGCCTGGGCTGAGCAATTGGTCAGGGCGTCTGTGTGGGTACCACGATGTTCTTGAGCTGCTGTTCTCCCTCCTGGGATGCAGGGAGGGTGTTGCTCTCTCTGGGAAGAGCTGAAAGGAGATGCCCCTGCAAACCCAAGACCTCTGGGAGGTGGTGTGTGTCCTGTAGCAAGTGCTCCCCAGGTGTTGCTGCTGGACAGTGCAGCTTTGCAGCGCTGCAGTGTAGAGCCCAAGCCAGGCTCATGGTTTATTGGTGTAATCCTTATGTGCTTTGGTTTTGTGAGGGCTGCTGGAGCCCGGGGAGCTGCTGCAAGGACTGGAGTGATGAGATGTATGCTGGAAGGAGTCCTCGGTGCCATTAATTACAATGTCTATAGGCTCTTTCTCAGCTCTTTGCATATGCAGAGAGTAACCTTGTGGGCAGCAGTGGAACTCAGCAGCAACATAAAAAGCCTTTTATTTTGCCATCTAAATATTGTGCTGCAATAAAAAAAAAGTTTTTAATAAATAAGAGGAGAAGCAAATGAGGTTGTTGCCAGGGAAGGGTGCTCATCCTTGAGGTGGTTTCTATTTTCTGTCTGACTTGGCTTTATTTATTTATTTTGTTTTGTTGCCATTAGGGGAGAGAAATTAAACGAGCAGTGGAATATGTAAGTGTAGCTTGGTAAAGATGGTTTTGATGTAGCATGAGTAGACCTAAATCTCTAGCTGGGGCATGACGAGAACCCCAATACTTCCAAAATTGCACCAGAGTTTGAACTGCCTCCTTGCCACAGCTCTTGCTGTTCTCTATCGTTTGTAACATCAGTGGATAAAATTGAAAGGACAAGTCTGTATTTTCTGCCCATACAGCAACAAAATGTGTAAAATATTTGGAACCCCTTAAGATTTCCAGACCAAAATGTGTTCATAGTAAGTAGCTACAGTTTCTGAAATTAGCCTGCCTTGAGGGTGAATTCATATCAGAACACCTTTTCTCTCTAATTATAGCACATGCATCTTGGGAAATGATGCCACAGAGTCTGTGGGAGTCTTGATATTTTAGGGTCAGAATGAACTACGAGGTCAGCTCATCTGGCAGCAGAATGCAGCATTCAGCAGTTGCGGCATCAGGATAGTGTCTGGTGCCCCATCCACCAAATCTTTCGCTGATACTGGCAGTGATTTAGAGACTCCCCATGAGGACACAGCAGCCACGTTCCTAGCTGAGTTGTTTCCAGTAGTTAATCACTCCTCACTGGTTTCCGAAGCCTTTGGGATGGGGTTATCTGTTGGGAACAAATGTAGTCCTTTTTTGCTGTGTAATGGACAGGTAAAAAAGTGACAAGAAGTCCAGAGGAAACTCTTGTCATATGGCCATTGCTTCAAATAGTTAAGAGTTTAGTTGCATCTCTGGTTCAGAATGACAGTCTGTGGGGAATCTCTCCTCGTTTGTCCTGTTTGAAGAAAAAACACCCTTGAAACATTCTGTTGTTCCCATATGAAAACAATGCATCCAAGTATGACAAATCACATCCCACTCAGTCAAGTCAAAGCCTTTGTACTCATTAGCTTTGGGCTTGTTTCACTCCTTTGGATGCACCTGGCTTCCACCTCCACTCCTGCTAACAAGCTCTGCGTTTTCCCTTGTCGAACCACATTTTTTGGAGTCATCAAAGACAGGCATTGCTGTGTTTAAAGAACATAAACTTTTAATTTGATGGCATTATGATCAGCTAAAGACAGATTCCTTTTGTTCGTGTTTCTTTGCTTAGACACTTGCCAAATTGAAATGTCAAAATGGTTGTCCTTGTCTAAGCAATTATTTTTAATAAGGTTCAGAGGGAAGTGTGTTCTAGGAAACACAGGAGGGTGAGAACTGAAGGACTCCTGTCACTTTTGTCCTGGCTGTGTTACTGTTTGTCATTTGGCTTTGACTCAATGGCAGAACAAGGAATTCATGGCTGGTCTGTAGGTGTGTGTGCTTATACTCCGTGTGTGAGCCCTTCCAGCTTGATGGAGAAGACCTGGAAGATCACTTGATATCTTCTTAGTGACTCTCCCAACATCTGAGCACATATCAGAGACCTGAACTGTTAATATTTAAGTTTTTAAATTTAACTCTTTTACCATAAGAGTTGTAGAACACTGGAACAGGTTGCCCAGAGAGGTGGTGGATGCTCCATCCCTGGAGACATTCAAGGCCAGGTTGGATGAGGCCCTGAGCAAGCTGATCTAGTTGGAGATATCCCTGTTCCTTGCAGGGGGGTTGGACTAGATGACCTTTGAAGGTCCGTTCCAGCCCTAACGATTCTATGATTCTATGATTCTAAGTTAGGTGATTTATTAAGTGACATTTAAGTTGCAGAGACAACTCCTTGTAATTTTAACAGGGTTGAACTAGTTGTGCTTGGATGAAAGAAGTGGCAGCAGCAGGTCTGAATGCTTTGGTTCTCCAGCTACTGAAGTTGTTCTCCCCTGTATTATTTAGACTATAATGTCCTGAGGACAGGAATTGTCTGTTGCTTGAAGCCTGTATGAAGGATAACAGGGCCCCATCTCAGTTGCAGCTTCTGGTCGTTACTGTGGAGGGAGGAGGACTTGAGCACTGGTGCTCTCTCAGATGGCTCAAGTACACTTTTGTGTACCAGATCCAGCTCTGCCATGTTGGCTGGGCCTGAAAGAGGGCCTCTTGGATAAATAACATCCTATGAAATACATAAAAGTACGTGGCCTCGTTCAATGTGGTCCTGAGATTTCTCAGCAATGTTTCTGATCCAGTCCCCAGTTATTTCAAAAGCTTCTCTTAGCAGTTAATGTTCTACAAAATCGTACACGCGTTCCCTTGGACGATATGAAGAGAGTGACTGTTGTTTGCTACTTGTGCAACCAAAAAAAACCCTAAAAAAAAACCCCAAAAACCATTTCCATAGTTTAACAGCTCAACTAAACCAGCAGTGCCCATATCAACAGCAGCCATGGCACAGCCGCTTCGACTGTGGAAACTGGTCAATTGAAATTGATTCTTCCAGAACGATGGCAAATAAACCCCCACGTTTTCTAGGCTCTCTGCACAAAGCTTATTGTAGTGTCACGTAAAATATTTATGCCAAATTCATTTGGAAGCTGTAACTTACATTATCCACAAATGTGCTCAATGAAACCTTTTCAAAAAGCATTTTACTTTTGAACAGGGAAGTGCTTTACTGTCTTCAGTGTTGTGGGGTTTGAATACACACCCCCTCCCTTGTAATTTTTTTTCTGTCCAGGAATAATTTGCATTTCAGGGAATGGTGTTTAAATTTTTTATTTCTTGTCTGTTTGGGAAGCCTGCGTCATTTTGGGTTTTATATTCTATGTGTTTTTTCTGCTTGGTGAATACATAGTTTCCTTCTTTTAATAGAGATGAAATATGAATGTTCTATTTAAGGTCTCGAATTGGGGAATCAGCTTTGAATTTCCAGTTCCTCTGCCATGGACTCCCTGGGTCTCTTTAGGCAGATCTCACTGCATGCTGAAACTCAGCTGGACTTCATTGTCAGCAGATGCGAACATCTTTTAGAGTTCAATTAAATTACACTCACTGTACTGCCTGTAGATGAAAACTATTGTTATCTTTATTTTATAGTTAGAGGAATCAAGAGTCTTGAGGGCCTTCCTACACAAGGACATGAAAGTATCTGTATAGCAAAGATGAGGATCCCTGTGTTCGCATCCGTCGTGCTGACACAGATGTGCTGGGTGCTGTTTGGTCTGGATTTATTGAATAAGAAGTTAGATTGTTTCCTGATTCTTTTAATTATTATATGTTGACTTTTTTGTCTCTGCTACATGTTCTCCACTGCTGAGTTAGATGGGCTGTTGTGGGATGACAGACCAGTGATGTCCAGATCTGCAGGGCTGCTTTTCAGGGAGATTTCCTAAAGGAATAAGCTTGCAGGGCTGTGCATGGTACTGTCCCATCAGCCCCTTCCTCGTACCCACTGAATCCACTCCCCCAAGTTTCATGAAATGCAGTAACTGAATGTTGGGGACATAATGAAATTACTTTCTACACTGAGAAGAAAAAGAGCAAAACTGTTAAATTTCCCATTTCATGGCAACCAGCTGGCCAGTCAGCCTTCACGTAGCTCCAGCCTGACCCGGGCACCAGCTTTTGCTTGATTGGGTGTCATTGAGAGTAAGTTGTGATCGCTGCTGTGGGAAGATGAGGGGAAACGAGACAGATCTGCAAGAAACCAGTTGTGTTTTCCCTCTGCTTATGGGAACAGCTTGCTTTTGAGTGGAAGTCTCTTACCAGCCCCGGATGTGCAGCTGAGTAATTCAGTTAGCACTCACTGTCCTCTGTGATGCTTCATCCTCACGCAGACCGTTTTCAGGGACACAAGGTGATGACAGTAACTTCCATCCATGTTTGTTTCCTAAGGATGCTGTTTCTTTCTAGAAAAGTGTTGGGTTTTTGTTATTTTTGCTAGCATGGGTCCTTTACTGCCCTGACTCACCCTTTAGGAAACCTTTTTAAATTGCACAAAATAATGAGCTGATTCACTGGTGGAATTTCTTTCCTTTCACTGAAAGGACTCGCCTCCGTCGAAGAGGAAAATTAGGTTGCACCTAAAACAGCCCTTTGTTGCATCCCCAAAAAACATCCATGTGGTGGGAAGCTGCTGCTGCAGTGATAAATATGCTGCTTTCATGACTTTAATAATTAAAAATGCACTTTAAAAAAATCCTCTGCACACACTATAGAAAGGTCTATTGCGTTTATTCTAGCCTCTCATGGATCCTTAAGGTTTTATGGGCACTTTAAAGCAGAAATAAAGATCCTTTTTATATTCAAAAAACAGATGTCTTTCAAACTGCCATCCTATTCCACGCAACCGTAGCTATTTTCTCTTTAAGATGTTGCATCTGGACCATGGTCTTCTGCCTTTTCTGGAGATGGGCTGTGGGTGTCTGCACTGTAGAAGGGCAGCCCGAGTTTGGAGCTGGATGGCCCCATCTTTGAGAGTCCCATAGTATGTCTTGCCTTTCTGATGTTTGCCAACCTACTTTGAGATACATAAAAGCATCCATGGGAATCTCTCTCATAAAGATGGACTCGTAGCTGGAAGCAGAAGTCTTCAGAGAAGTCTGCCCCCATCCTCCCTCCTCACGTCCAGCATAAAAGGCACCTAGCTGATGGGTGTTTGTGGTCTAGCTCAGAGCAGCTTAAATTCTAACATACTTATGAACTTACAATATTGCTGTGGCAAGTATCCCTTTGCTCCCATTTTCCATCTGTAAAATGAGGATAATACTGTTCTGTTCCCACATGGCAGCTCCTAAGGAAGCTCAGAGGTCATGCAAAGTATCCAGATCAGTGTGTGTTTGTTTCTGAAATTATCCTGGCACTGCAGGGAGCAGAGGTAACCAAGAGTGTTGAAGTAGCAGGCATTGCACAGATTTGTCTTTGATCAGACTGCAGAATATCAAAGGATAAGAAAATCCAATGAATTAAATGGGAAGTTCGGTTCTGCAGAGTCATTATAGCAGAATAATGTATATGCAGTTATTTGTTTTTGAGATTCACCCAAGAAATCTCCTGGAGAAATATAACTGATGCATCTGGGCTGTTTGGGATATATATTTGTTTTCATTATTACTTTTTGGCAGCAAATGTCTTCCAAAGGAAATAAATATGGGAAGATATTAGATGAGAAGAATTGGTGATTTTTAGGATCTGCTTTCCTCCCACCTTGCTTTTTTGTATTTGTGTGCTGTCTTGTTTTGTGAGCTCTGTTTCATTTATAATGAAGTTTCTTTACGTTTGAGTGGCAGCTGAGGACAGTTTGCAACACAGCAGCTGCAGCACAAAGGCTCTGTGATGAATGGTTTAGGAAAACACAAGGAAAGAAAAGCACCAGTTTCACTAATGGGATAGGTTTGTTGACAAAGAAATCACTTTGAGTTAAGTTCTCTCTCCTGTGAGCGGGTTTGGTGCCAGGGGTTTCTGATGGTGGAGTCAACCAGTGCCAGCATGACCTCAGCTCTGCTGGCCACTGGTACCGTGGCCAGTGTGCAGCTCTGACCTGCAACACTTTGCTTACCTTCAGCTGCTCCATATGGACCCACCCTCCTGGTCCAGTTCTCTTTCCATGCATGTTGAAGTGATTTTCGAGCACAGGATGTGTATTTATGGGGCTCCCCATTAAACTGATTCTGCCATTTGACTTCCAAAGTGTCATGGAAAAATCCCTGCAGCCCAGTACAGCGGTAGTGGGAGTGCAGACAGGATGGTAAACTGAATTGCTGGAGGAGGCTGGTATAAATCAAAGCAGGTAGTTAAAATGGAGAAGAAATGAAAAGAGACTTTTTTATTACTAGAAACTCTAAGTTAGTTTTCAGAACTGAATTGGAAATCAGGAACACAGTGTGCTATACCATAGTCTCTTAAGAAAAGGATGTGGATGAAATCCCTCCTGAGCAAAATAATGAGGTTAATAAGGATAGCTGTGCCTTCCCAATTAGGGACCGCGGGAGGCCAGCGTATTACTGTCTTAGCAGAAGACACTATGATGTCCAGCTGGGGCTGATGGTTTTAAAAGTTATTATAAGCAAGCAGATCAAAATGTGGTGTGTGTAGTAAATAAAATACACGCCAATGCATGGAGGAGGATTTGCAGGTGAACTGTTCTGTGCAAAATTACACACTAAAGTAATCCATTGCCTAAAAAGGACAAAACTCTGAGACCTACAGCTATGGGTTTTGTGCTTCTCTGGAAGCTTGGGATGATCCTCTCCACACCTCTGAATCTCACCAGCTTCAGAGGGGCAAGAATAGATGTTCTGCTCTGCTGGGTCTTTGTTTAGACTTTAGCCTCTGGAGCAGAGCCTTGCTCTGTATTTTTGGATGCAAAGGTGTTCACATACCATATTTAGGACGTCTGAAGTAAAAGAGCCTGAGGGAAGAATGAACCATGCAAATGTCTTGAGTGACTAAGGAGAAGGGTCAACAAATCAAGAGGAAGTGGTAGAGATGTAGGAAGGAAGGAGAAAGCATCTTTACCATTCTTTATGAAAAGGGAAATAGTGTGTTCTTTCTTTCCTCAACTTAAATGTATTTTTTGTTTTAATACTTGCTAATATATTCTAGGTTAATGTAGCTTTTCAAAAATCAAGTGTTACCTGCCACTGCTGCCTTCAGTAACCCTGGAATAGGGAGAAGGTTTATTTTTATAACTTCCAGCATGATATGATACTGAGAGCTTTGCATTTATTTCACCTGAAGAGGAATTGCAGGATGATAAGGCATGACTTAGTGAAGAGCTGAGCTGACCTTGCTTTCCCTGAAGTCCAAAATAGAGGTTCTATTGTTATCACTGTTCTGTCTACAGGATAGAAGGGTCTTGCTGTGCTAATTACCTCTAATTTCCATTAAGAAATTACTTCACTACTTGAAAGTTGTGTGTTTTGAATATTTGAGAAACATGAAAGGGTTTGTGAAAGCTGTTTATTATTCCCATCACCCTGCTGGAGGACGACCCTTGGACAGTTTGCTGGTCAGGGAACTCTCCTTCTGGGGCTGCTCTTCAAAGTGGGCGACAGCCCCATCCCCTGTAGCCTTGACAGCCCCCACAGCCTGGGCCAACATTTGCCATCCTAACGCTGGAGAGCATCGCAGTCCCTTTCCAAGCTTCAGAAGTGCTCCAGCCTCCATTCGTGGTGCACTTCAATGGTGATGGACCTAATAAAAATACCACTTTAGCTTCCTCAAAATATGATTGATGTCTGTATCCTTTGAATGTAAATAGCTTTGTACCTCAGTTCACTGCCACGATAGCTATGCTAGGTGTGTGGAAGAAAACAGCAATATAGCCAAAAGCTACAATCATTTTCTGCAGATATTTCCTCCTCTTTTTTTACACTTCTGATGTCTCAGGTTACCTTATCGGAGCCACTGGTTGAATTATAATATCATTTATTACAGCCTATCAATCAGATTCCATCACGTGTGATCTGTATTACTGATAATGTGCCTTTCCTTCAGCAAATGTTATAAAAGAAAAGAGGGGGAAAAAAATAGGAAGGAGGGAGAATTGCTTTTGGTGGGGAGAATGGTATAATTGAGAGGTTTGTCCAAAACTTGACAAAAACAACAGAATATTTTGCAGTCTGCAGGAACGGTCTAGTTATTTGAGGGGAAAAAAAACCCAAAAAATTCTGCTCTTCAAAAGGCAGATGATAAAATTATTTCATCTCCTTGGGTTGCTTTCATAAATATTTTCACTCCTACAATTCAGCAGCTGTATGAAATAAATGTAAAAACAGGATGTTTTGTATCATTATTGGAGATTGGAGAGCAGCACGTCATACTCTGTGCATTCTGCAGAGTTCAGGAGGTATCATAGCATTACACATCAAAGAGAACAGGTTTAAATTGTCCAGTTGTGTATTACAAGTCCAGTAATGCAGTTGGTGCGTTCTGAATAGCTCTGATCAAGCTGGGTGATAAAGTGGCCAGTTAAGGGAAAGCAACTCTCTGGTGATGTTAGAGGTACTGTGAGCTGAGTGTGGTTATACACAGCTGGCATCTACAGGCTGGGTCGAGTTTATTGAACAGGTTGTGCATTTTGTGAGTGCAAGGAAAGCACAAAGCTTGTGTCTGAGAAGGGGAAAGCCTGGGCTTGCTCATCTAACGGGAACCAAGGTGCAGGAAAGCACACAAGTGAGGAGAGCACCGTCTCCTGGTTTGTTTTTGCTGACTTTTAATTGCCCTACAAACTCAGAAGAAGGTAAAAGATACCTTGCTGGAATAAGCCTTTTTGTTCTTTATTAGTGCAATAAATAAAAGATTGCAGTAGTAGGAGAGTGGTCAGGTCAGGCATTTAAAAGGCTGAAATGGTGCAGAGACACCTCAAGCAATAGCAGCAATTCTCCAGAAGTGGGTCAAAAGGGAAAACCAACACATTGTGCCATACTCTCTGCTTTCACTGTTAATGGCAGTCTGAGAGATGAAAAATTGACCCATCGTAATGCAATACTGTTACGTGATTCTTCTCATCTAAAGATTTTAAATGCTCTAAAAAAAGAAGCTGCGTTAATCCCTTCCAAGGATGCAGAACATGAAGCAAAGGGATTAACTGAAACTTGCCCGGAGCCACTTAGTGGGTGTGGTGGAGTTCAGAAGCCTGTGCCCTCCCCAAGCTGTTTGTCCATCCAATGGTGTGCCCTGTCTCCAAGCAAAATCCTGGGGAAAAAGTCTAAGATAATTGTAATTTTGAGCTAACTTAAGTGTTCTTTTAATTTCTTTCTTTTGAAAACTCGTAATGGAAATAACTGTTTTTTCTTAGGGAGGAACATTTTAGAAAACTTAAGAAAAAAAAAAAAGTCACTTAGCGATAAACCCCTTTTAAGGTGTGAACATGATGGACTAAATAGCCCAAAGCTTTCTAGCCAACTTTCAATGAGCGATTTAGTTGGGATTTGTGCCCTTTATAGGGCTCTCTGTGATGGAGGATGGTCTTGTCATTTGTGGTACTTGAATTTCACTGCAAGCTCTTGTAACCTACTAGAGAATGTTTGTTTGTGGTCTCCCCCTCTGCTATGTCCGTGTCCTTAAATGAGCATATTCCAATGCCAAAGACCCTCGGAGCTTTCACCCAGGAGGGCAGAAAACAGATTAGCTTTACTGGCCGGATCTGCACCTTTAAAACCAGCCCGTAACCTCCATGTGCTGCAGTTGGTTTGATATTTACAGTGTATCACTTTCCTTAGCTCTCTCTTTCGTGATATCTTTAGTGTCTGATTCCTTTAATGAAAGGATTCAATGTTCATTTGTAATGAATATGCTTAAAATATAATGAATATGCTTAAAATAATCTCCTGGAGAAGATGGAAAACTGTGCGGTTCCTGAAAGTCACACCACGTTGCATCCTACACCAGCTCATCACAGGAGGCAGAGGTAGGGACCAGGAAAGTTCTATGCCAAAATTTAAAATGGAATGAGCATCTAGTTTCTGAGAGAGTTCTCTTGACGTTTTTATTTTCAAAAAAGGACAAGAGGAAACAATATTTTTCCTTCAGCTTTACAGTGAAAACTAGAATTTTGCTGCTGGAATATTTTTAGCTGACAGTGTGGCAAGGAATAGCATGGTCTGATCTCGAGATGTTTGGCAGGCATCTTTATTACCTTTGAAAAATCTGGGTGGGATGTGATCTTTGTTATGCTGGTAGGAATCCAGGAGATGCAGATCGAGGTTTTTGTCTTTGCAATGAGGCGCTTTCTTGCAGTGCAAGAAATGCAAATGCAATCATCCAGCTTTACCCCTCCGCTCCAAAACAAACAATAATCAGAGTGGCTCTTAGAGGCTGACATGTAACAAAAAAATAAGAAAATAAATGAACCTGACCAAGGCAGTAACTAATCCAAATTGTATGCAAAATAACCCCCAGCCCCCAATCCCTCTCCTCAGAAAAACCCCATCCAAACAAAACTGCATCCCCACCACCACTGCCAACAAAAAGTTACATAATGAGATAATTTCAGTTCAATTTAGGCTTTGATTTTTGCATCTCGGTGTGAATCTCATCAGTGTTTTTAAAAATGGTCTGGTTTTGTGCTTATTGTGACATGATACAGAGAACCTTCAAAGCAGTTGTAAGGAAAAAAAGAGTCATTATTTCTGATAAATCACGTACCATGTTCAGGGTAAGGAGTAGCTCAACTGTCCTTCTCTCAGGACTTAAACACAAAAGGAAAACAAGATTTCAGGCTTTTGAACATTGAATCAGTGACAGACAGTACACGTGCATTTGTAAGGTCACTGAACATTCATTCTTAGAGAAAGGTTCATACTGACATGGCAATTACTGATTTTATTTTTTTCCTCTAACCCAGAGAGTCTCTCTTCCTCTGTGTGTGTTTGTACATCTCTTATTCTAGTTTTTTCTTTTCCTTGTGCTTCAACCTTTTGCCATTTTTAGGCGATTAAGTCATATAGTCATAGAATGACCAAAGGTGTATGGAAGGTTTCACAGTGCAGCCCTGTAAATGAGTGTCCCGAGTGTCCCAAGTGCCCAGGGATGCCCCTTCCTAAACTGCTGCCTTCCCTGCGACACATGGGGAACGTGGCTCAGGGTCTCATCAGTAAAAGTGTCTGCACGTTTGTGTAGGCATGGCTAATCCCAGGAAGAGATTTGTGATTAACGGTGGTCCGAGTCTTAGGGCTAGACTTTAACTGATATAAATCACTAAATCGTCATCAAAATCAGCTGGAACAGAGGGGTTTGGAATAATGGCTCCAAGCAGGACACGAAAGGCTGGAATGACTCTGGGGGATGGAGAAAGCACAGGCTGAGCTGTGGAGGGTCACCCAGGAAACGCTAAGCACAGTTAAGACTGTAGATGAGCTTTAGGCTGAGGAGGAGACTCCACTGCTGTCACTGAGCTGTCGGTGGGTACACCACTAACCATCAACACCACTAACCATCACTGGTGGGTGTCTGCTGGGGGTCTGGGCAGCCCAACCACTGCGTGCTCCTCGCTGGGTGCGGGGCTGCAGCCACGTGCTGCTTCTAGATAGGCTTCCGCTTTCCAAGTGCCAGTGTAGCACTTTATCTCCTCCTGCTGAGACACCCAGTGTCTCTATTAGCTCAATAATTACTCACCAAAGTTCCTGTTTTCAGAGCAGCGATAACAGTTGTTAATCACATGCTGTGCTAGGATTATACCTCCTATGCCAATCCCATGCATTATTCTGAAAACTTGACACACGCCAAGCCGGGAAGTACATTAATGCAACTGCAGCAAGTCATTAAGCTTTACTTATTGTGGGCGTTAAGCGTGGGAGGATGGAAGTCACGTTGGAGGGTATCTAATGGGGAATCACAACAGCCTTACGGACAGCGAGTTCCTCCTCCCGTTTTTCATCTGGGGACAGGATCACAGCTGGCAGAGAAATGGGATGAAAGTGGCCATAAAGAAGAGAGCAGCAAGCAGCAGAGGAGCAAAAAGACAATATTGGCTTGTTGATAAATTCCTGAAACTGCAGGGACTATTAGTGTTGGGCCATGAGGAAAAGTATTAATGCTACATAGACTGGACAGGGTTTTCTGAACTGGACTAAATGGATGTAATTAGGAAGACAGCAAGTGCGCTGATGCTGGAGAAACTAGTATTTATTAGAACATCCACTAAAAATAGCTCTGGTTTAAGTCAGTTTGTGGCAAGCAAAGTAACAGTAGAGTAACTCTGCAGTCTGTCCATCTATTAATAAGTGAGAAAATAAAGGAAGACTACACAGACAAATAGCCAGCATATATTTTTATAGAAAACAAAAATTCATGGTAAATCTTCTTGTGTTCATGAGTAAAGCCTCTCTTTCAGTTTCACCAGCAAAAGACAGAGAACTGACTTCTGCCTAACTTACATCTGCCTAGGCATAAAACCAATTTAAAACACCTAACCGTCAGCAGAGCGATGGCATTGTATATCTCCTACCACCCATGAATATACACAGTCCATGTGGTGGTCGGGCATGAAACATTGTTTGAGGTGTTGCATTATTGCTCAGTATTGTTTATTGCAAAGCACAATGCAGTGGGGGCAAGGCTGAAGGGTCTGTAAAGTTCAAATGATAAATGGAAAGATAAACTTGCAAAAGTCTTGCAAAAAAGATGTCAACAAAATCTGAGGTGTAGGGAAAAGAGATTTCGATTCCCACCTACTTAATAGCTTTGCCTGGCAGGCAGGGAAATACTAAGCTGGAAAATGCTAGCCAAAGTGTAGCATAGGATCTGAAAAGTTTCCTACTGGGAGTACAAAGCTAATATCACAGGTGGGATGTTTTCAGGAGACCTGCACTGGTCATAGACCTATTCCATACATATTTATATCTAATCTAAATATAGATCTCTACAATTTGGTTAATTCTGGTCTTTGCTAATCTAAAATACTCTGTAGGGTTTCTCATGCTGCCTGAAGTTCTGTTCTGGTGGCTGGAATGCGGTATGGTGGTGATAACCTTAGCAAGAGGTTTTGTGGGGATGGTTTGGAGGTGCAAAAGAAGAGTAAGTGATTCAGGCAAATGTTCAAGCAATTAGGGCAAGTTGCTATTGAGAAAAACAAGGATTTTCTTCCTTCTTTCTGAACCACTGAAAGAATGTCCTGAGTAGATCAGATCCAGCCCTGAAAAGACAACATGGACTGTTAGTTGAGCTGATGTATTTAACTCGGCAGCAAAGGGCATTCCCCTTCAGCTTCCTGGGTTCATTGTCCTTTCAACATCAACAGCACAACAAACTCTCCAGTCCCCCAGAGTGTCTTCCCCTGAAAACCAGGAGAGAAAAAAGCCTGGGGAAGAAGACTTTTGTGCAGTGCACAGCAGAGCAAGGCTTCCCTCTCCTTAGGAGGTCCACGAACTGCCCCAGGGAGCAGTGAGACGTGTGAATGGGATGTGAGGTGATGGACTGATGATGATGAATGGGATGAGAAGGCTGCTGGCTGAACTTTCTTTTCCAAGTGTTTGTCCAAAGCAAAATGTGGAGGGGGGGTGGCCAGGGGAAGAGACAAAACACAGCTCAACAACAAAATGACGGCTGCAGGGAAGGAAAAAGCTGCTTTGAATGATGTTGGCACAAACAAAAATAATTTTCTTCCCCTTTTGATTTAATTTTTCTCTGCTTGTGTTTTGCATAATGAGGTTGTAGATCCATTGCTGTTTTGGGCCAGACTATGGGGACGGTTTTTCCTCTTCCTTCTCCTGCTCTTGTCTATCAAGAGGGTTATTTGAGCCAATTCGGATGGGCCTGGCTATGGCATGGTGGACCCAGCAGCACGTCTTGGCTGCAGGAACTCGTAGGCTTTGAGTGGTGTTTGGCAGCGCTTGTTATAGATAGTGTCTAGGGTTGGTTCTTTGGCTCTGCAACATAAAAATACAAATTTGTTCACTGTCCTGGAGTTAGCAAAATCTCTTTAAGGCTACTCTCCAAACAGAAGGGATCATTTTGACAAGCATCTCTTTGCACTATGCCTGTGCCTGCCTGCCTGGGATGAATGGGGATGCATCCTGCTTTATTTCTCTTCATGTGGCATGGACGGGATAAGGGAAGGACTGCTGGGAGTGCTTTGTGTCTTCAAATGCAACATTGTCCACGGTTCTCTTGTTTTCCCCTTTATTTCTGTGTGTCACAAAGCCTTTTGCTGACCAGCAGTGATCACCTCTCTGGCACCTGCCTCTCTCAGGCTGTGCTGTTCAGAGAAGCATGAGGATATTTCCCTGTCTTTAATGTCCTTTGTCTCACCAGGAAATCTTCTATAGCCAGATCTGAGGCTCTAACTTGAGGGGTAGCTGTGATTCTTGGTGAAAAGACTACCAAAACGTTTCAGGAAGCACAACTGGGAATGGGAGATCTCCTTTTTCACAGAGAAGAATCTTATATTTAGTAAGCCCAAAGGGAGATGCCTGTTCCTATGCCAGGGTCGGGAGGGGGCTGCTGAGAAACCAGACCCCAAATGGCTTGATTTCTTCCTCTTCTGCTCTGCAGCAACAGCAATCTGAAAAAAAAAAAAAAGAGTAATCAGGTCAGGTGAAAACAGGCAGCGAGTCCACAGCTGTGCCCAGCCAGCTGAAAATCCTGATTCTGAGAAGGAAAGATGAGAAAGCTGAGTGGTGGGTCTGCGACCGCAGCGTCCAGCGTGGTGGTCTCGGCAGCCTTGCCAAGGGAGCCGGACCCTTACCAACCCAGAGCAGCCCTGTCCTACAGCTTCAAAGTGAAGAAACGAAGTTTGTGCAGTGACAGACCCAAGAGCAGGAGGAAGTCTGGCTGTCAGAGGCAGTCCGACCCGGTCCTGCGCCCAGGGTGGTGGTCCCGTCTGTCGCTCCCACACAAGGGTGCCCCTCGCTTCATCCTGTATTCGTTCATCCTTACTGCCCAGCATCTACAAAGCAACAGTTATTCACCAAATGTAGGATTTTGGGGATAAACAAATTCGTTATGTAACTTTTCGATTGCCAGGAAACGTGATGGTTTTTGACTCCTGCTGTCTGACTCGAGTAATGGATTCAGGGTAGAGAAGGTGCCTACAGAAATGAGTGGCTTTTGCTTATTTCAAGACACGGTTGACATTGTAAATAAACTTTCAAGGCCGAAATCTGCAGTTAGGGGTAAATAACTGTGACTCTGTGATCTGGCCTGTAACATTGCTAATGTTTATTTACCATTATAGCCTAAATTGTTACAGCAAACTGCTGAATAATTGCTATGCATAGTGCCCTGAGCTATCTGGCTAGGACAGAGAGAAGCCACTATGCATTATTCACAGATGTCCTTTAGGACCTATCTGAGAAACCTACCACCCTGACACGTTCATTACCAACAGATAATGGTTCTGAGCAGCATTACCAGTGGCCTTTCTTCTGCATCCTGTGGCTGAATTTCTAGTTAGGGACACCCTGGATGTAGAACTTCTGTCCCAGCTGCTGGGACCAGCTTTACTAGAGAGCCTTGTCCAGGTTTTCAGGTGTCCAGGTCTCTGTGTGTGGCTGTCCCGTGGCAAGTGGATGTCACTAAGTGGCAATGGAGAACTTCAAAGATTCTTTTCCTGACTGGTTGTGCTGTGCTTGTCAGTCCTAGTGCTTCGGTGCCTGGTGGTCATTAAAGACTGTTCCTCATTTAATTTGCAATCAAAAGGAATATTACAGGAAGTTATTTGTGAAGCACAGGGAGAGCAGGAAGATACTATCTAGATGCAAAATGATTTTATTTTTTAAAGCTCTTTTTGTTTAAATTATGCCTCATCTCAGGGGTAGTTAAAGTGCATAATAGTCCATAGAACAGTTGTGCAGACTTGATGCATTATGATGTTTTTATATCTGTTTGAAAAATTACAAATGGAAGGGTTTACTTGCTTTAAAACACTTTCCACTTAGAAGGCATACAGCTACATCCCATACCAAATGATTTTGTTATGAATAATAGAAATGATAAGTGAATAGTGCCATGTGACTTCTCCGTGATGTTCTGAAGTTCCCCTATCCCAAAGCACTTACCAAAGCTATTATGAAGTATTTTGAATTAATGATTAAACTTATTGGTAATGCAGGGATTGTGTTAAGCACACACTCAGCTGTTAGGGGTCCGATCCTGGGCTGATTTGTCTGTGTTGCTTGGAAGTAAGAGAGGGATCAGCTGAAATATGAGTGCCTGAGGAAGTACTCCAGTGCTGCTACAAAATACACTGGCAAAACCCTGAGAAAGGCACTTGTGGAGTGCAGCAGCATATGGTGTTGCAGGCCTGGGACAAAGCAAATCAGTCAAGCAGCAGAAGGGAAGTTACCATGCTGCTTGACCAAGTCAAATGATGTTTTTCTGGGCTCTTTCTGCAAGGTGCTGAGTACTTTGGCTTCCTGCCTGTGATCCGCAGGAGCCAAGGGCAGACAACATCCCTGCAGGGTCAGACACTCCTTTATTGTGGGCTATTTAAATAATATTTGAAAGAGTCTTTAGAAATAAGTGCCTCAAAGTAAAACTCTGGCTATTAATTCTAATTTATGTTGGGAAAGTTGAACAGAAGCTTTACTTTTCCAGGGTGTAATCAGTCATGTTTTGATATATACAAACAAAAGAGCTTGGGGAAAATCAGAGGGGAAAAACAATGACTAATGACCCTGTGCTCAGGCTGTGGATGCTGGTATTCCAATTCGTCCCCTGCCACTCCAAGGTTACTTTCTCTTTCTTTAAAGACCACTAAATCAGGAAGCTTCTATCCTGGGGAATAAGAAAATCTTACAACTTAGCAGTAGCATGTTTCTTCTGTGATCCGAGTATGTCTGGGTGTGAACTTGGGCAGAACGCAGTCTTAACTAAACTGGCTCTTGAGTTCTGCAAAACTTGGGTCTCTAGTGCTGTGCTTGGCCAGGTTCCCAAGAACTAAGATAGTCAGTCACTAGTTTAAGGCACATTAGCTCATGCCAGGTGAGGATCTAGGCCCTTACCTGCAGTGGTACCAGCTCTTCCTTGCACTGGTCATAGCAGGGGCAGCCTCCAGCCTTTTGTCCAGCTCATTAACGCATGCAGAAACATGGAAAACATACTCCATGCTCAGAATACCTGTTCCAGCAATGAGAGACCGGATAGAAATCAGTGGAACTGCCTTGCTCTCTTGATGTAAATTTGGTGTTGTTAGGATCAGCATCAGTCTCACAGAGCTGGGTGCAAGGTCAGAAAACCCAGAGCTTGTTCCCTAATGGACTCGCAGGGTATCCCGTGTAACAGCTCTCTGCTGTCGGGGGGGTTTTGCTTTGGCCCACTGTGAGGTTCATGCCAGACCCTGAACTTCCCCTCCGCTCACTGTGCCAGTGCAAACCTCCAGCGTAGAAGCTGTAGAAAAGCCCGTGCCAATGCAGTGCACGTTCCCACACCAGTGTAGCTTGCCTCAGCAGCTTTCTGGTCTGATCCCCTCTGATTTTACGCACGTGGCTGTGCACGATCAGTACCGACTCATGCCTCTGGCTGTGAAGGTCTGTCTCCTGCTCTTGGTGTTGATCACAATGACAGCTGTCGTGTGTTAGCTGCTTATACCGCTACACCTACATGGTTACACAAATCCTCAGATCTTGACAAGCTCTTAGAACATCCACTCAGTGCTCTGTGGGCAAGTGTTTGTATGTGATGTGTACGTGCATGTTTGCACACGCACGTCCCCGCGATAGGTGATTTGCAAAGCAAGACGCCAGGGAAGGCAGACAACTCGGAGCATCATCTGCTGAGGAGCCCTAAACAGCTTGCGTTTGGTTTGGAGTAAAAATCGTCCAACTGCTCTCGTATCTCCCCTGTAACCTACCCCAAGATGCTGTGCTGCTGGAAAGCAAGGCTTGCGACTGCAACGTCTGAGCAGAGGGCTAATGTGATTGCCGAGACAAAACGCCGCGTTCCCAAAACCCCCGCGTGCCGAATAACTGCTGAGTGGTCCCGGCCAGGTGCTGATGTCAGCTCCTCCAGCATATTTCCACTCCTTCCAATGGATTGTTCTGGCTTTGCACTGGAGACTGGCTTCTGGCCAGAGAGTTTTGCCTTTGGTCAGATAAGACAAGTTAATTCTCTAGGACAGACAAGACCTTGCAGAATAGCTCGGGGCTGCTGCAAGCTGCTGTTTTCTTCACCGAGTGGGAGGGCAGTACGGTGCTGCAGCTCACCAGAAGGTAAATCTATGGGGAGAAGGAGAGCACTGTCCCACTGAGGAATCGATGCTTTATTTTTGGTTTAATGGAGACACCTGTTACTTCCCTGAGTTTTTTTCTCAGGCAGTATATTGCATTAGTGTGACTTCCTAAAGGGACAAGTATTTGTATTTGCATAAAGATCTATGCATGCAGCCATATGGATAAGCAATATTTTATAGCCTGTGCATCCTGGGAAACTGAGCTTGCTCTGACCTTAGCTGAGGTCTGAGGACAGAATGTGTTTTTTCTTGCAAGATTTTGAGGTGTATATGCACCACGACTGGCTGTGATGTTCTGGCCTATCAAGATTAGCCTTTTTGGGAAGAGGAAGATGATAGATCTTAGAAGGTGTAAAGTCTCTGCTGAGATCTTTTTGCTGTGTGGGTGTGACAGGAGATGAAGTCAGGTGCAACATTATAAGTCTAAACAAGTACAGGGTTGTTCCTTGTCTTCGGGAGCTGGGTCACTCTGGCTGCACATCTAATGCCTCTCTGACTTCTCAGCATTAATGGGAGCAGAAGGGTTCCTCATCAACGATGCAGTTCCTGTTACCACGTCGGAGAGGCAGGGATGCTACACGGTACAGGAAGAAAGACTGGGGATGCTTGAAAGAACAAAGGCAGTTTGGGGGAGCTGTGTGAAGCCTGATGATAAAGCTGTGGTTGTTTCTCTTCTCCCTTTATTTAGAACTACCTTGTAGCTGGGCTTAAAGTTTAAGTAATAGTATTAAAGAAAGAAAACAGAAATCAAATACCATACAAAGCAAAGTGCTTCAGTGCTTCCAATTTAATGGCTCATGTGAGAACCTGAAAAGAATCGTCCTCAATAATGAGTCATTTCATCTCAGTGACTGTTGATGAAGAACTGCTGTTTGTCATTTTTGCTCTTGAGGGAATCTTCAAAGCCAGAGCAGTCCCCAGCTCCCGGGAAGGAAGGGCCAGATTCCTCCAAGGTCAGCACAAGACCTACCTGTTGACTCCCAGGGACTTCAGATCAGTCCTCCTCCCAAACTCCTGTTGCAAGACCCCCCACCACCAGATCTGGTGGTCCAGTGTGCTGCTATGACGTCTGTCCCAAAGGGAAAAGGGACCTGTAGGCACCCAACCTTGTTTGGTCCCCAGGAACGGTCTGACCAGACCTGTCCTAAGGCTCTCTGGCAGTGCCTCATGGAGCACTTGTCTTCCAGGCTTCTTTCACTGGTTGCACTGGACCTGCAGGATGTCACCTCTCAAGGTGACAAGTTCAGAAACAGCAGTGACAGGAGCAGATCTTTTCAACCCTGGCAGGTTCCTGTCACTCTCCCTGTCCTGCTGCCGTTCTGGGTTGTGGGGAGGAGGCTGTGCCGTGCAGCAGTCCTGAAACAGAGGAGAAGGGAGAGGTGAAAATGGGAAGGAGCTGGGGAAGAATTCCTGGATCGCTTTGGTCAGTGCAAATTCTTGTGCTGGCAGAATGAAACCTGCTTCAACAGAGACCCTATCAGTAGACTTTGTGTGTGGGTCAGACTTTGAGGATGTCTAGTTGTAGGGAGGTTTAAGAAGTATTTTCCTGTCTGCAGCATGAACAAACATCATGTAATCGAATCACAAGGCTGGGCAAGATGATGTTTGTACTTTCCAGCTAAATTTATGCAGAAGAGACCAAATAAATGATGTCCTGTGATATTTGTGCAGCCAAAGATGGTATTTGTCCATCCAAAGCCAGTTGTTACGGACTCAGAGGGGACAGCAAATGTGTATAAACTTGCTCTTTAAAGGTAAGTTTTTAAATTTGGAGGTTCTTTGAAAATCTGGCCTGTATTTTCTACCCAAACTGGCTTCTAGGTCTCCACTGGGCAACCATACATTACAATTCATCCCTTCTGAGGTCAGTTTTGGAGAACTGAACAAGTTGAATCTCTACCTTTTAGTGCATATTACTTTCTGGGTAGGGTTTTCACAGCCAAGCTTCTTGAAAATAGTAAATCTGAAAGGAAAATCCATTTTTAAATCATTAAAAGCATTAAAAATGACCTTTACCTGCTGCAAACGTAATCCGTTAATAATTTGCCTTGTACTGGACAGATAATGGGGATCTTCCACCCAGGGATTAAGGGATTGTGTGAACTCTCAGAGCTGCTGATTTACTGAGAAAATATGTACTTTTTTAGAATCATTGGTGGAACAATATAGGTACTGACACCTATACCAGGACACACTTCCATCTTGTGCCTATCCCAGATTTTAAACTTTGCACAAGTGTCTGTTAGAAAAAGTCTGCTGAGAGCTTGGCATCTCTGAGCAAGGGATGATGATGATACAACAACTCTTTGGTTATTATGAGTATTTGCATCAGAATAGTATCTGGGGCCCTGAAACATGGCTTGTAGCTCTTGTCCCAAGTAGGAACAAAGCAGCTGTGGTTTAGTGGTCCAGATTCCTCTTCAGTGCCAGACAGAGCTGTTTCCCCGAAGTCCTGTGTTGACCTACATCAGCTGGGAACGTTGGTCAGAGTTCCTTGTGGACACTGGGGTGGCTGTGCTCTGAGAATTGTAGTTAGGATTCCAGAGTTAAAACATGGGTATGCTTCTGGGGTGATCCTGGAAGTACTGTGAAGGGCTGTAATAGCACAGACAGGATGGATTTCCCAGCTTTAAGTGAATGAGGAGAAGGTGGGGGATGTTAAGCCTTGTCACCCTCATCAATCTCAGCTTGCTCAAGTCACTATTGCAAGTAGAAGTTAAATGTTGAGAATGTACCGAGCAGTGCAGACAAAACCTTGCACCACACTTCATACAGCTGAGGAGGCTTCATGGCAGCTAGGAGGTGTCAGGTTGATTTATCACACAGCTTCTGGAGAAAATAAACAATTCTGGTAGCCGAACAGAGCTTTCCTCATTGAAGAGCCATCAGATTTGCCAGGACAGTGATGGGCCTGGGAGATAGCCCTGGGGGGGTGGGTAGATCCAAGAGGAGCTGCCAGGTGAAACAGCAGCAAATGCTGCCTCTCAGGGAGAGCTCGTTACTGCAGCAAGCTCGGGACAACGCAGATACCTTGTTTTCCTCTGTTATGGCTGCCTTCCCTCTCCTAGATATCGGAGGGAAATAAAGACCTGCTATTCTGAATATAAGCCTCACTTGGAGGGCTCACCTAGCACATGAGGGTTGCCCAAGCCTTGGGACTTGACCCTGCAGTGCAGTTTTCTGCTTGGACAGACCTTTCCAGGCACAGGCTGGACCAGACCCATCTTATGTGAGCCCCTACATCCCGTGACTTCATGCGACTTTGCTTGGGACAACTGGAGGCATGAGTCCAAAGGACATCTGCCCATGGTGTATCTGTCCCACAAGAAACACATCTGGAATCCCTTGGAAATCCTCAGCCTTTCTGTTAAGCAGGTGCCAGCATGGTTTGTTCCATCTCTGATGCTTGAGCCCAGCCTTGTGCCCTGCACCATGGATCCAGCACCCTGTGACCTTCTGCGCTCTACCTGTGTGCCCCAGTCCCTTAAGAGGCTGACTGAGTGCTGGTGCTCAGCGGTGAGCTGGGAATGGTGACTTTGTGCACTGTACAAGTGCATCACGAAGGGCAGTGGAGGCAGGGACTGCCCGTTGGTCCCAGGCTGTGTGGCCTCCAGCGCTGCAGGACCTGAGGTCTCCAAACACAATTGCCTTTCTAATAGTGATAACAGTGAAAGTGTATCCAGGTCTTCTGTTGAGCCTCAATAGGGAATCATCCTGATAACATTCATTAGACTTTTGAGATTAATCTCTCCCCATTTATTTCCTATTTCTTACCAAGACTCGTTGCAAAGACAAGCCTTGTCATAATCCTCTCTCAAGGTGAAAGGAATTGCAACAGCAGCCCTTTAAAAGGTGGAGGTGGTGGCAAACTCTGCAGCCAGACTCTTCCCAGATAAAGCTTTGTGTCATCAATTAACACAGGGTTAACTCTCAAGCATAGCAGTGTAATTATGTCTGCCTTTTCTCTTGATATTCACCTGGATTAATTATGTCTGAGTGTGGCTGAATGGATTCCTCCTAGTGCCAGACAAGGAGCATCCTCCTCACCCTGGGGAAAGACACCAAACCGAGAGAAGGAAGACCTTGACACCCAGGGGGTGCCGAGTGGAGCACGGGACAGCAGGAGGATTGGCTTCTGGAATGAATGGACATGGAACAGGCTTTCTGGAGACTGGAGGACATAGTGTCCTGGCAGAGGAAGCCAAATGCTTTTAGGATGAGGGGAAGAACATAATTCTCTACACCAGCAGTTCCTACACGATGCGAATACTGTGTCATGTTGGTGTGTGTTAGGTGTTGGATGTGTTGTTTTTACGGCGATCAAAGGCACCTGGACTAACAGGGGAGGATGTCTGCTCTCTTCTATTTCTGTCTGCCTCTTGTATGATGTTAGGTAAATCCTTCTGTCTGTTCTCCTTTTGCCTTCCCTTTCCACGCAGACTGAGATCCTCCAAGCGAGGGCGGGTTTTTGCTGTGCATTTAGGTAGTGTCAAATGTAATGTTTTTGGCAGATGTTTCCAGATGCAGTACCCTCGTGTCGATGCCTGTTTGGCCGCCTTAATTTTGTCTGCCATCAACTGTCTTGTTTCTATTTGCTGATGACTGTGGTGCTCTTTAGGACCTGGCTAAAACATAATTTCCTTCAAGCTGTACTAATTCAGCTAAGGATTAGGCTTGTTTCCTTCCCTTGGAAACGACCAGTATTTAGGTTATCAGCTACTTAGAGATCAACAATGATCTGCAATCACCAATAACAGACAGTACTGTGCTGTAGAATTGTGTTTCCAGAGCCAAGACTGTTATCCTCATGGGAAAATGGGGTTAAAGCGGTGAAAATAGTTCGCCCGGATCTCTGGTGAGCTGGTACTAGAGCAGAAGGTAAATCCAAGAATTTCAGTGGGGACTCAGGAACTTTCTGTTGTCCTTAGCAAGTCAACATGATCTTTGAATGCATGCAGACTGTGGTGGGGTGACGGGGAAAAAGAGTATTTGTTCAGCCAGAGCAGCCTGCTGCTTTTTCTGGTTTCCACATGTCCATGCCACTGGGTACATGTGAAACCCACGGTGCGTGTATTGTCAGTAGGGATTTCCTGAGCAGCTTAAGTACTTAAGTCTCATTAAAATCTAGCAGGAATTGGGCCTTACCAATCTCATTTGTGTATTTCAAAAAACAAACCTCACATCCTTTCTATTAAAGGAGTTTTTACCTCTGGATGGCTTGTGCTGAGCAGGCTGCAGCACCCAGGGCTCCATGTACCACTCGCCTCTGCAGCTGCTCACAAGGTGAAGCTGGGCTGGTAAGTGATGCTTTAGCCCATTATCTGGGAAGTATGGTGCATGGGCTGAGTCAGTTAAGTGATTATCCTGGGAATGTATGGGGCAATAAATGTCTCCCTTGCTCATAACCCAGCAGCTAATGCAAAGAGATACTGCCAGGCTGCTATGTTTCTGCTGGGCTCTACTGCATTTACATTGCAATTAGGTTGTATATTTTAAAAAAAGCACAGTTCAGCTGTGCTGTAATTCACTGGAGGTGAAATTCACCCCTGTTCAACAGTGCAAACCAAGGCCTGTGTATTGTTAAATTTTCCCCCTATCTTTTTCTTGGTCTCTGCAACATTAACGCTCTCCTTCAGTCCCTTTGGCCTCTGTCTCAAGGTGAGAGCTTCAGAAACACCAAGTTTTTACTTCAGAGGTTGGGTTTCAGCCAGACCTCTTCTGTTTGAAGGGAATGGAGTTTTGTGGTGTTATTTGTACTGCTGGAAGCATCTGGAAGACCTGGAATGCCTTGTGTAGCTGCTGTGCAGATAGAGGTATGCCTGTACTGCGTGGTTACCCTGTGTAGCCAAATGTCTTGAGCTGTGGTCTAGACTTGATATGAAGTTGGCAAGTTCCTTGAACCCCAAGTGCTTGGGTGAATTTAAATTCAAGTCTTGTGTGCAGTGGGACTGGACTAGTCCCTAGATTTAAAGCTTGTCCCAGCCAGACAGCATCCTTGCTTTAAAATGCAGGTCATCCTGCCTCCGACCGTGACCTCTCCTCTTTGAACTACTGAATTTTGAGCATTTGCACTAGAGTCACAGTTACAAGACTTTCTTCAAAGGCCCAAGGATGGGAAGCTGAATTTTTGTTCTGTTCTTTTGAAGGCTGAGTTTCTCAGAAAATAATGTTACGCCAGGAACTGGAAGCAAAAAATTAATGTGTATCATCAAACTTGGCGTAGTCTGTTAGATTTGGAAAATACCATATTTGATTTTTATCTATAGCAGTGATCACACTGCCGTGTCCTTAGAATCACATGAGCTTTGCTTTACTTGATTTTGTGTGAGTAATGTACACTTGCAGGTTATTGTAAAAGGTAAAAAAACTGAGAACAACCCAAAACCCTCTTGCAGTCTTTAAACCTTTTTTTTTTTTAATGAGTACTGTCCCAGGTGGACAGGGTGAGTAGGTACCAAACTGAAGTCTGATGCAAACAGCTGTGTTCAGCATGCCAGGGTGCTGGCCTTTTGTACAGCGCAGGTAGCCTGCCCTTGCTTTGGCATGTCCATTCCCTCATCAGACCTGCCAAGCTCCCAGATGGATTCTTGCCCTGAAATCAAAAGGGAAATTTTAATTAATATCTGATAATTTGGAATTCATAACTTTGAAACGATTGAGCAATTACAGTGATTCCATGAAACCCACAAGCCATGAATGAGGCTGCCACAAAGCCATAACTGATCAGCTGTGATTAGGAGCTCTGATGTCTTTTCTTGTAGCACACACGAGGGTCATGGTCAGTAGCCCCAGTGCAGCCTGGTTACGTGCTTGCAAATGTAATTGGCTTAGGAAACCTAGTCCCTTCATCTGCGAGGTGGCTCCTCATTAAAGAGGGGGAAGAAAAGGCTGTGAGAAAGCTTATTGTTGTCTGTAAATAGCCAGTTCCTTCCAAAATTCATGTTCCAGCCTGGAGGTTGATAGAGAAGTTCATAAATGCTTTAAATGTATATAGCTAATGACAGCTGAATGCTCTGCTCTTTTTCTTCTGGAAAAGGTTATTTCCCTGTTTGACAGTAACTGTGGCTTTACAGGGGATGTGTTTGTGTGCTCTTCTCTCTCTCCCTTCATCTTTCATCCAGGCAGGCTGGTCCTTAGTACCTCCTCCAACTTTTCACACTGCTAGCTGTCTTCCTGGGCATGCTTGGGAGAGCATCAGTGAGAGGAAAAAGGTCACAGAAAAAAGATGGGATGTAAGAGAAAAGCAGAGTAAGTGAAGGAGAAAGGAAGAGGTTTTGCCTTCTTGCTCAAGGAAGAACGTGTGTGAGCTGAGGTAGGGAAGGACGCGCTTGAAATAGAAGAAAAGCATTGAATGAGAGTGAAAAGGAAGGAGAGAGGAAGATATGGAGCATGAAAGATTAAGGGACTAGGAGGACGTGTGAGAGCGAAAGATGGAAGAGAACAAAGGTTTTCCTTGGTCACTTCTGTGCTGCTTCCAACTCTTAGCTGGAAGTGAAGGCTGTCCCTCTGAGATGTCTCATCTCTCACTTCGGTTCGTCCCTAGGGTGTCACTGCCTTTCCTGCAACGGGGTGGGAGATGAGCCTTGAATATGGAGAATGGGTGTCCATGAGGAAATCTGGGTACATCAGCCAGCCTTATTCTCAGATCGGGTGTTGCTGGAGGCCCCTCGTAGCTCACCAGTCCCTCCTGTGAGGGGCTTTCCTGAGCCATCGCGTCCTTTCCCAGGGCCACCACGTTTATGGACTGTTCTGTGGCTGGAAGCCAGCGTGGGCATGGGAGGCTCATGGTCTCCTCTCCCAAAGGCTCCAGTCAGCATCCTCTGTCTCTGCTGCATGGACTATGCTGAATCGGTTATTGCAGGGTCCTCCGTGGGACCCTGGCCCTTTCCCAGCCTTGTGCTCCCCCCAGTACAAACTGAACCCCTGGGCAGAGAGATCAAGCAGCTAGACCAGAGAACCTTAAACAGAAACATTAAATAAAGTGTCATAGCCCCGTCCTACCCACCTCCGGAACAGCCACTTTGGAGCAGGCTGGGGGAGCAAAAGGGCTGCCAAGGGGTGCTGGGAATGAGCTGAGAGGAATTAACACAGATTGTGATTACTTTGTGCTCTTTTAACCTGCCCTGAGCATAAGGGCAAGTCAGGGGTTTTGCACCGCAGAGGTCAGTGGGATTTACTCTCCTCCCTAGCGTGAAGCAGCAATGATCACGTTTCAAACGAGCACGGCTAATTTTCCTCCTACTCGGTCGTTGTAACTCCCTAGTACCACCACTTGGGCTGAGTTTCTTCTGGCTGGGGAAGGAGTTAAGATGAACTAAAATGAATTAAGGCCTCTTTCATTCTGAAGAGGAGGGTGTGTGTCATGGTCTAACACAGTTTAACTAATCTGCTTTAAAATTAATTTGGTTTAATTTTCCTTAGGGCCCCCATGTGGATATACCCTTAAATACTTAGAATAAATAACAGGTAACTTGGTTGTAAATCACCAGAAGTAATTGTGTACCTACTTACCTATTGTAAATCAGCAGTAACTCCAGTGGGGCTGATTCTCTTCGTGTATACCTGGAATAAATGAAGAGCAACTTGCTGTAAGTCAATAAAGCTAATTTTCCTTCTAGTTTCCTGGGATAAAACAAGAGCAAGTCCAGGGGTAAGGAGCTCAGCTGAGAGAAAGTCAAACCAAGAAGGTATATATTTTTGCTTCTGAGGATAATTTAATTACCTACTAGAACAAGGGGCCGAGGACTGTAACGGGTTCTGTGTGAATGCAGGCTTTTTCTGTCAAGTTCACATAATTTTCGCAGAGACTGCTCTTCCTCAAGCAGGCAGTAGTGTGGAGGAAGGTCCCTGGTGTGTGACAAGCAGAGTATTGTGCTAAATAAGCACGTTTATCCTTGTGCCTCTTGGCATATTAACCCTGGAAGACACGGGGAAAGTCTGGAGCGCTGCTCTGCAGGTTCCAGACGAGGCTCGTTGTGGTGGTTGAGAAAGGAGGTAGTAAACTGGCCAGGAAAGGCTGACATGGGATTATCACATCTCCCTCCCTGTTCCTGTGGTCGCTGTAGCCATGGTCTTGCTTCGAGGGGAAAGTTAAAGTGGCCAATTAAGGAATGAGTTCATACCTACTGCTCCTGCAGATAACACTTGAGGCATCTTCAGCGTGTTGCAGTCAGATCTGAGCTACTTTCAAAATCGTCCTTTCCAGGTTCTGCTGAAACTGTCATCCAACCAAATGCAGCTTGGTGAGGGCTGCGGAGCCTACCCATGGAAAACAAGTGGGCATTTGGGTTATTAGCTGGGGCTGTTGGAGCCTTCAGTGTGTTGGTAAGCCAGCTTGGACACCTGCACAATCTACTGACCGTATTTTGCTCGTACCTTTGCGTGTGAGCGAACTCCAAGATAGATGAAGCAGCTGCAGTGGTGTGCTCATAAAGTAGGGCCAGCTAAAAAGTCAAATTTACACCCAAAAAATTAGCATGGGGGAAACACTGAAAGGTTTTGTCAGTAAAACGTCAGTGTACTACATCCACTGAGGGTTAATTAATGGCTGGTTGATAAAATAAACTTGTTCTTTGCTTTCTGCAGTTTGTCCACCTTTATAAGCTTCAAGTAGGATTTATGACTTATGACTATGAAAAATAACTGATTACAGTAATGGTGGTATATCATACATTTGTTTATTTTTTTTCCCCCACTTCTGACAATACAGCCTCTGGCAAATTTTCCACTCGAGTATAAAAATTCTGCGTTGCTTTCTGAAGCAGAGCTCTGTCCTACGGATGCAGTTTGCGCCGTGAAACACGACATAAAGAGCGAACTGGCAAAGCACATAATTAGCAAATGTGTAGAAAGCCCATCTGATGTTGTGGCATTTCACACCCTATTTACGCAGGAATTAACACCTTCGCTTTTATGCTTGGGACATTGCATTTAACTCTGGTAAGAAGGATTTGTCTTGACTAGAAAATTGATTTAAAATCACTCGCTCATCCTGCCACTAGCTCTTTGATGTGTCTGTGGGGTTCTGTTGTCCTCTCTCCCTGAGTCTCATGGCTCCTGTGCAGGAATAGTCTCCAGCTCAAAAATTATATTTTTTCTTAACGATTTGATTCAGTCTTGCATTAGTTGCCTAGATTTATGGCTATGACTCAGAACTGAACTTCAGACTCTCTAGGGACTTCTCCCATTTGTGCGGATAAACTCAGCACTGCTCTCATTTGCAGGGCTCCAGTGCCAGCTGCTATCCAGTCCATACCCTTCAGGAGAGTGTTTTGGATCCTTTTTCTTTATAGCACAGTGATGGGAAGGCCCAAAGTTAGATCGAAGAGTGGAAAAGGGCTGGTTACTTTATTGTCAAATACTATTGATCAGAGCTTGGCTGGCCTCTGCTTGCACTATGTTCATCATCTGGCCTTAAAGTTATTAAACTGGAACAAAGAAGTGGAAGAAGGGGAAAGAGCTGGTTTTGTAAGGGCGAGTCGAGTGTGTTTTTTCTGCTAGGGATGTTTCACCTCCATGATGAGTCATGGTGGAAGATGGATAGAGGGGGGGATACGAATGACTTCATGTGTGTGACTACGTTTTTCCTTAGCAGTATGCCCCATCTGTAAAGTGTATCTGCAGGTGAGGAAGATCTGGAGATGTAATGTAAAGGTTTGTGTGCCTGTCACCATAACACACATCTGTGCATGTGCATGCAGAGAAAACAACTTTGTGTGGAGTGGAAAAGAAGCTCTGGGAATGTATGTATGAGCAGAGGCTGTGTGTGTGCATTAAGTATGGGAAAACTCTCTATCCATGCTTTTATGCAAAATGGTAGAATATGGACTGGGCTTTCTGTTGTTCACATATATACACCCCCCAGGAAAGCTCACCCAAGCCCAGAGTGCACAATCACAACGGTGTGACCGAGCGCTGGCTCGGGGCTCCAGGTGGATCTCTTTTGGAAAGTCGTTAGCTGTATCACAAGAGATGCTTTCAGTTCTTCAGTCAAATTTTCTTGCAATTTCTCTTCCCATGAGGCCAGGCTTTCCCTTCTCCCATATATATTTGTGTGAATCTATTTCTTTCGTGCCTTGATCCCCTAGAGTGCGTTTCTGTTCCTAAGAGGGATTTTGCAGCATGCTCTGTGTTAGTCACTGCAAACGAACAAGTTAAAAGCACAGCTGAACCTCCTATGGAAGAAGTGACTGGAGAACTAAGGAGATGATACTCAGCATGCTTATGATGGGCTGCAGCAGTTTTCCTAAAATTATACCTGCCGAGCCTGCTTCTGCTTCCTTAGCTGGGAGCTTCCCTCTGCTCCAGCTACCTTCCCTTCCTGGGGAGCAGAGGAGATTCTGTTTGACAGGTCTGATCCTCGGAGTTAAAAGTTTATTCCTCCATCAGCACATTAATGAAAAGAGAAACGTAGCTTGGGGAGGAAGGCTTATGAAAAGAAAATCAAACTAAATCTATCAATTCTCTGTTCTGAATAAATGAATCTATTAGCTTGTATGTGGGGTTAGATGCCTGGCAGATAATGGGTGTTCCACATGCAATCAGGAAAAACAAAAAAAAGCCCAGCCAGCCCTTTTCAAAGCCAGCACTGAATGCTGGGCTTGTGTGTCTCCTGTGTGCTATTAGCTTTTCCACCAAAGTCACAATTTTCTAGTTACTGCCTGTGAGAAGAATGCTTCTCGTCCGTGTAGGGGTTACGGAAAGTTAATAGGAAGGAATGGCAATAGATGGGGCTTGGGAAGATGGGGAGGTGTGGATGGGGCTGGTAGGAGTGATGGAGCCTGTTGGCTTCATGCTCCAAATGGGCTCCTTCAGGAGCTCCTTACATCTGCTCTTAGCAGAAAGCACAGGGCACGTGCCCGTACACCGCCTGCCGCGGTGAGAATGCAGCCTCGCCTCTCGTTCCCCAATTGGTCTCATTCTGATTTTAAACAAGACAAAATCTTTGGAGATGAGATAAGCGAGGCTAGTGAAGCCAGGTTGCCGAGTTGCTGGCCCGGGTATATTGTGGGTAAATCGCTGCGCTACCTGCTGTGACAGGAGTAATTTATCTCAAGCTGAAAAAAGCTGCTTCTTCCCATCCTGAGCAGTGAGGGTCATTCATCACTTTTTGTTATTTTTATAACAGAAGAGAGCGTGCTGGTTCCCTCCCCCCATCTCCTCCAGCCAGTCCCTGGGGAAAAATTAGCTGGTCTGAAAATGGATGAGCTCAGGGGCTGTTTTCATTGATATTTTTAACAGGGTAACAGAAACCCTCAGTTCTGCAGCACTCCCTCCGGCCGGGGCAGGTGGAGGAAGGCTTCGAAATCTCTGCCAGGGAGAGGACCTGGCCTTTGTCTTCTGCTGCTGATGTGGCAGGTGGCTGCACTCACCAGCCCCTTAGTGCCCCTGAAGCCTCCACAAAGTACAGGGTGAGCCTGGTGGCTCCCACAAAGTGGGGATGGTCTTGGGAGAGAACACTTTTGGGGACTTTCAGACTGGAGATCTCACTGTTAGAAGCATGAGTCTCTTCTCCAAGGAAGAGTTGGATCCTGTGCTGGATTCAAAGCTGTCCGTTCACGTGTCATCAGAACGCACAGCTCAGTTTCATCGTGATGCTGAGCTCTGCGTAACCGTGTGTGCATGTATGTGCACAAACATGTGCATGTTTTATCTCTGTTGGTTTAGAGGTATAGACGTCTGTTTCATAGATTTCATAGATTTCTAGGTTGGAAAAGACCTTACAGATCATCGAGTCCAACCATCCCTAATCCCCATTAAACCATATCGCTAAGTAGCTCATCCACCCTATTCTTAAACACATCCAGGGATGGGGACTCAACCACCTCCCTGGGCAGCCTAATCTGTTCAACAGATTATTTTTGGGAGAGATCTATGGAATATGTTTATGTCATGCTACAGCCCTGCCCAGATCTGCTGTGCCAGGAGAACTGCTTGCACTCCAGCTGTGTGATGCTTTAGGGTTTTGCTCTTCACTTTTCTTCAGATTTGGGTTGTTTGGGCACTGAAGAGCTGTATCCAGGCAGCAAGAGAGGGAAGATTGGATAGCAGAGACCTTCAGGGTAATGCAGATGCTGTGAGATCCCTTCATCACCAAAGGGACACTGCTTCAATTGCTCTGCCAATCACCTGTCTCTCAGTCTGCCCGTCAATTATTGTACCATCGAGGAACTCGCTTCACAGAGTAGCCAAAAGTGGCAGATAGACATATCTTGAAGAGGCCATTTTGCATAATTCTGTGTGCAAGGGAGCAGAGCTGGGAGGTCAGGTCCAGAGCCTCATTTCCATGGAAAATTTCAAGCAAGCAGGGGAGGCCTTTGATGTATGAAGTTACTGGGACATAGCAGATTGGGAAGATTGTATTTGTAATGGTAGAAATTGCTTGTGTGTGTCTCGTGTCACTCCAGTGAGTTCGTTCAGAGAAGGCTATGAGCAGAAAGGGATGGTGGTCTCTCCTGCTGTCTCCTTTCCTCTGCCTTTCCCCCGTTCCAGAGGAAGCTTTTGGAGCCGCAGCGTGTGCCGTGATGGAGGTGCAGCTGCAGCCAAACGTGGTGCTGGAATAAAAGTTGTTGCGTTCTGATGGTCCTGGTCCCTGCACGGTGAAGCCCGGAGGGTGTAGATTAGGGCACCTGGCCTTGCACTGCCTTGCCAGGTAGATTTGTATTCTCTCTTTTTTTTTTTTTTTTTATCTCCTATTGATTGTACAACATGAAGCAAATCCTATAACCTTGGTTGCCTTGTCTGTGATAGTGGTGATTACTTCTTGTCATTTATAATGACTCGGGGACAAGCAAAGACCATGTACAGCCACTGCAGGCTTTTTTTGGAACACTCAAAAGGGGCTAAGTCTTCTGGGGAAGCAAACTGGCACCATTCCCTTAGCTCCAGGGAACACCATTGCTTTGTACTCGCTGCCGCTATGGTTCAGGGCTTCTCCGATAGCCTCAGTAATAGAGTCATTTGTCTCCCAAAATACTCATTGGTTTCACTGAAGATTTGTGGGTTCTCTTCATTATTAGTATCATTAATTCTTATTTAGACAGAATTTATGATCCTGTCCAATGAAGTTTATCCAAAGTGGTATCTTGAAAATGCACTTGTGGGGAAGGACAGTCCAGTGGTCAGCGTGCCGTGCCCTGCTCCGGACTGCCTGTGCCACCTTGGCCAAAGCCAGAGGTCCAGGTGCACATTCCTTTGGGGAAGGCACTTGTGAAAACTGGAGTCAGCTGATGGAAAAGATGGCATGAGTGTGTGGGTGGGATTTAGGCTGCCTGAATATCACTTGAAGGGATACAAGACTTTCTGAGTATCAGTTTCCTATTGACTTTTCCTTCCTTTGAGGGTGTTGTGAGAAGAAATAGCACGCAGATAGTGGAGTGGTCAGATTTAGTAGGGAAAGAACAATGTCACTCTCTTGGATGATATTTTTGCCATCTTCTAAAGATGTCTTTTTCTCTATAGAGATAAGTCATGTTGCTCTTGTAGCAGTTCTTAGTCTAAGAGGGGACCTCTCCCTGCTGAGTCCAGCTGCGGGCAATAGAGTTGAGGGCAGGCACCTGCAGGTGCTCGTACTTTATCCTTCATTTGCCAAAAATTGGCACTTCTATCTTCTTGTAAAGCTGGGGGCTGCTAGAGGCAAGGGTCTTTGCTGGGACCACAACCCTGGAGGACGAGGATTCAAAAGCCAGTGCTGCCTGCAGTTGTGTGGAGCTAGCTTTATTGCTGGGAACCTTCCAGCTTTATTGCTGGGAACCTTCCTGCTAGCTTTTTTTTTTTTTTTAAAAGTCACTCTTCCACTTAGACTTTTCATTATCACTGCCACTTTCTGGGACCGACAGCTGCTAACAAACACCAAGGGATTCTAGACAGCTTTGCAGACTATCTTGGAGAGCCTCAGGCAAAGCCTGAAACACATACAACATGAAAATAACCTATTCTGTTCACTGAGACTCATACCCTTCTTCCTCCCTGAGGTGGGGAGTGATAGGTGAAGCTCAGATCAAGCAGGTAGAGATGGTCATATGTTGCAATGGGATTCAATATGGGGCTGTATTTCCGTTCCTGCTGTGGTTATTCATTAGGGAATCTTGAAGGCCCTGATTTGGGAAAGTGACCTACTGCGCAGAACATGATTCAGTCTGTTCACAGAATGGTTTGGGTTGGAAAGGATCTTAAAGATTGTCTAGTTCCAACCCCCCTGCCATGGGCAGGGACACTTTCCACTAGATCCAGTTGCTCAAAGCCTCATCCAACCTGGCCTTGAACAGCTCCAGGGATGGAGCATCCACAACTTCTCTGGGCATGCCCTCATGTTTTTTGCTTGGCCTTGAAAGGGAGCAAAGCTGATGTGACCCTGCTCTATCTATTACGTGTGTCTCTCACTTGTGAACCATCATGTATGATAAACAGATTAGGAAATTAAGTCCTGGGGAATACATAAGCCTCACACTGTCAGGCAGCTCAGTCAGAGGGAGACCCCAAATGATGTCATTTCTTTGTGACGCAGCTTTTTGTTCAGCTGTATGTACGCAGCATTGAGCCCAAGGTTCCCCATTTCTTCCAGGGATGCAGGTCACGTCTGTCTCTCTCCCTGCTGTGCCCTCAGCCTGTGACCAGGGATCCCTGGGCTTTGATGGTGCAGCACTTGCCCAGAGCTCTCGAAGATTCCTGATACTGGTTGATGGCTCTGAGATTGTTCTAATGTGTTGGTCAGGTTTATCCTTGCTAAGCCTGCTCTCTTTCATGTTAAACAAACAAACAAAAAGCCTTAGGAAGCAAAGTCCTGATTTGCTGATTAGACCCAGCCCTGCTGGAATCTCATCCTAAAATCCATCTGAGTGCATCTGGTAGGCTCCCTCGGAGAACTGCATTATTTTGAGACTTGAAAAACGTTTGCATTCAAGTACAGATCAGAATGACCTGCAAAAAACAAGCACAGGTCAGCTGTCAGAGGCCTGAATTTGCTCTGTTAAGTGTTAAGAGGTTGTAAAAGAGACTGTCAAGAGTATTACTGGAGGGAAGAGCATATATGCTAGAATATATTTTCTGCTTTGTGTTTATTAGCAGTTAAAGCACTGATGCACTCCTGACACTTTTTTTTTAAGTGATATGACCTGAGGAAAAAAAAAATATTAAGTTCAAGGGGATGGGAAGAGGAGGGGGGAATGATTTCTTCCTTCCACACATATTCTGGAGAATGTGGAAAAGATGGCAGCATTTACAGATGTTCCTTTCTGACTGGCCTTGTTCTACAAGCGTGGCTGCATTGGGAGGGGGGTGCAAGATAAAACTTGGACACAAACTCCTCAACTCTTTTGCACACTTTGCTATCTACTCTTGTTATAACTTGAAAGAAAGTGTGTCTCACTTTCTAATAATTTAACTGAAGAGTTGTAGTGCCTTTTCCAAGTCCTAGGCTGCAAGACCTTCCAAGATTGTGAAAAAGGAGTCTTCCTTCGACCTTGCAGTGAGGTTCCTCCTTCTGGAGCAGGAGCTGGAGAGTTCAGATAAATTCTTCCATGTGCCTTCTCCTCTGCCTCTGGGGCTTTTGGACTAAGATGAGGCAAAGGCTATTTTTTGGTCCTCTACCCTAGCTCAGTTTACCACGATGTGTTTATTGCCTTCTATTTCCAAGCCTGGTTAAAGCTCTTCCCTTCCAGACTGTCATTTCATGATTAGTTTGCATCTTAGTCCTAGCAACTAGGTGCACTGTACACACCTTTTTAGTTGCATAAACAAGAAGTTCTCCTTATTTCTTTCAGTTTTCTCTTCTCTCTCTTCAGTGAAAGATATGTCCCAATATTAGGTCCCATAAGAGATTAATAAGAGCTATTACACCCATGGGAGATTGTTCACTTACTGCTGCACTGTCCTGTCCAGTTTAAAACAATCCCTTTCCAGTTTCTCATCAGGCACCACCTAATGCGTATGTGCATCCCTGCTAGGAGGCTTTGCCTGATGCTCAGCTTAATATATTCTGTGCACAGTTTTGTCCCATTATTCCTAGTTAAACTCTCCTGGATCACCCAGAACATGAGGAATGTGCAGCAGCTTCCCACAGCACAGCATAATTAGCTACTTCAAAAGCTACCTGCAAAGAGTGATGCCCTCATTACGCCGAGCAGAGGAGAATTTGGTGGGGCGAGATGTCTCCAGAAAGAAGATGCATTTCACTTCTGAGAAAGAACAAGAGGCAGCCGTTGCCCTCCTGCAGTTAGCTTTATCACTGATTGCCATGGGGGCTTGAAGGCACATGGCAGTGCCCCATGATGGAAGCAAACACCTTCAGACATCCATTAGTTTATGGTGATGAAAATAAAGCGTTGTGGTTCATAGGCTGCTCCGTTCCCAGGAAGTAACTGCAAATGTTGTCTGAAAAAGCGTTCCTCGCTGTTCCACGGAGGGCCAGTGTTTTGCTAGGAGTCCTCCAAAACACACGTGTGGGCGCCAGTTTAATTAGCCTGGGTGCTGCAGCGGTGTAACCCATCACATCAGCCCTGCCTGGCTGGAATCCTCCGCCGCCGCGGTTAAAACAACTCTGGGTCATCAATTGTTCCTTCGCTGATTACCTGATGAAACAGAGCCCAAAGAAGTGCCAGCCTTGCATCGACAGCTGGCCCTCGATTGTTACTGGTTTATTCCTGGAATCTAGAGCTCGCCAAGAAGTTTCTAGTGTGCCTGTCTAATAGCAAGAACACTTGATGCTTCTGCAGCGTTTTCCGTCTAGGATCACTGAGTGCTTTGCAAACAAAAAATAAATAAGCTTACTGCCAACCCTCTAGGGTAGGTATTATGATACTTACTTAACAGATGTGTAAACAGAGGCACAGAAGCTCAAGTTTTTCACATTCAAAGCACTTTGTGAATACCACCTGATTAATGTGCACACCGGCCTCGTGAGGTGTGTGTTGGTCCCCTTCAAGGGCAGAGCAGAGTCATGGGTAGGACTAAGGGGTCCTGCCATGCCAATTGTCTTGAGCGACACGGCGGGGTGTGCGTTGTACCAGCTCCAGGCAGCCCCTGTGCCCGAGCAACGCGGCAGCTCGTGTCCCTGGGCTCCCATTAAAGTCAAGGGAGAGAGAGTTCAGCACTAAGCTGGACTTCTCTTGAACTTGCTTAGTTTAATTTTCTGAAGCCTGTTCATAGCCCTATCAGGCTCTTTCTTTGAAGCTTCTTAAAAGCCCAAACTTGGGATCTGGAATAGTTTTCAACAAGATTTGGAGGCAAGGGATGATCATAGCAGTTCTGATTGCTGAGTAACAGCACAGGCAGGAGCCAGGGCAGGAGCAGGCGATCAATCAGTCTCAGGATTCATACCAAGAGAGGAGGGCTCCTTGCGTCCATGTTGAGGGCCATGGCCTGGTTCTCTCTCCTTGTGATTCTTGTGTGCGTGTCATCTTCTCTAAAGACAATCCCTGTGTGTTGCACCTACATAGGACATGTAAACATGAAGGCTTCACAGCTATTTTCTTGATCATGGCAGCTCTTGGATGTTTTTGTTCTAGTCTAGTGTGTGAATAAGTACTTCATATTGAATATTAGTCATAGATGGTCTTTTCCATTGTGGGATGTGAGGAAAACAGCTCAGCCTCTTTGATCTCAATGGGATGATGATGATGATTCTTGGGACTTAGACTTTCCTGCTGTTCAGGTATTATTGGTTGCCGCTGGGGATATTAGCCAGCATTGCCAACCCTGCAAGTGTCATGGGAATAAGAGGATCTCTGGCACTGAAAAGTTCACAGACAAACGGAGTATTTTTCTGCCAGACAGTTCTCGTGAGCTTTGGAAATCATGCTACAGGCGGCTGCGAACACGGGTTCTGACTAGGCAAGACCCAGCAATTACACTCAGTGAGTTGCTGCTTACTCATCTGGGGATTCAGGGCTCTGATTCTGTAACTACGATGGCTGGTTTGGGCCAACTTGAATCACTTGCTGGCAACTCCAGTCATTAAGCAGTGAGTTTCATAACTTTAATATATGTATTTCTGCAGTACGCTACGGTTCATAAGGTTTGCAAAAGACAATCTGGATGAAACCGTACTCTGAGAACAAAGGGCTACGTATACATACAGCATGAGTGCGTGTGCGTGTCTGTGCAAACACACAAACAGGCTTACGTGTGAGATGTGGTCAGGAAAGATGAAAGAGTGAGTTCCTGAGGTGACAAATGAGCATGTCTGAAGTCGGCGGAGCCGTGCAGATTTATGTCAGTGGATGGTCTGATCCCCTTGAGTTTTTAAAACACAGATCCTGGAGAGCACTGAAACATTTCATTAGCCTTTAACAAGACAGAGTTATATCAACTTTGTTCAGCATTAATTATGCTTTCTGCAGTGTTCTACCTACACCATCAATTATTAATTAATCTTACTCTATATTTTTAGCTGTTACCTGTCCCTAATCACCTTGCTGCTATAACTTGCTGGTCTTATGCCAACATGTGCTGCCAGACCAGTTGAAGGCATTAGTATGAATGTAATTACCTCTTTATTGCTCGTATAATTTTGAATCTCCTGTGTAGATTACATTAGACATACTTCTTGGAGAAGGAAAAGTAAATAAGTTTTTCCCCTGCAAGCAGTTCTACTTCTTGCATGCCAACAGCTGTCCTCGCTCCGAGACAGGCGAGCGACCCTGGTGTCACATGGACAGGAACCCTCAGTGCAGCGAGCTGGACGTGCAAACCAGCTCTCAACCAGCCGTCGTGTTCGTGCACGGCGAGGCTTTGTTGGAAAAGCTCCCCTGGAAGCAGGGACACGAGCTCACCAGACCTGGTGTGTCGTCGGGGTCGGAGCTGCTCGCGTCCGAAGGCACGTGCCCACGGCTGCGGCTCTGGTGGGCGCTGCCAGAGGACCTTTCGCTGCTCCTGGACTTTGATGTTTGGCTCTTCAGCCTTTGGCTGTGATTAATCGGTGCTCCAGAGACAGTGTTTTTATCAGGAAATGACTGCATGCGAGGGCTCTGTTTTCCCTGCCGTTTTTTGAGGCTGTCACTTCGTCAGGTAATGCAGATGCGCCAATGTCGAAACGAGAGGAGGGGGACACAAGCTCCCTGCATTAAGGGGTTCAAGTTTAACCTATTTCTAGACTAAGTTCCTTTTGCCTCTTTCATCACCATTATCACATCGAGACGTTGCCACAAGCCTTCTCTCAAAGCTGCCCAGGGAAACAAAGCATAGCTGCTTATTTTATGTTAAATCTTCCCACCCAGCTGTGCTGCTTGCAGCTGTGCCTGCGTCTGTGTGCTCAGGCATGTCCAGGACTGCAGGTTTCCAGGCACAAGACAAAAAACTGCCTGCCAGCAGAGTTTTTAGCCAAGCCCTTCTTTCTTCTGCTTTCCAGTGGCTGCTTCCCTACTGCTCAGCTACTTGTTGTTTGCGTAGATGAACAAATGTCTACACAGCTGGTTGCAGTGGTCATTGCTAGGAAGGAGATGGTTACAGAAGAGGCTGAGGCTGAAGTTCCTTCCTCTCCGCAGCTGAGCACAGCTGTGTTTGTCAGATGGTGTTTGCATCCCTGCTTGGCAGCAGTTGGTGTGCTCGGGGTGGCAGAGCCAGCTCTGCAGCCTGGTCGAGCTTGGCGAAGGTCAGGGGCTGGGCTGGGATACCAAGTCCTTTCTTTATTCCCTCCTGAGAAACATCAAGGGCTGTGGTTGAAGCTAATCGAGCGATTGCTGTTTTGTGTCAGTAAGTGCGTGTGGAGGAGAAAAGGGTTTGTTTCTCGGGCTATAGCTGCAGGAGGAAACTTTTTCGTGGGAAGGAGGGCTGAGATAATTCAGAGCAGTATTATTAGAAAAGCAGTCATACATCCATAGCCCAGGCCTGTTTTTTAACTTTGGAGAGATTATGTTCCTCAGAGCTGGACAAATAGTTGGGGAACTCTTCTCTTCTTGGATGCTCATCCTTCATTCACCTAGCCAAGGTATTTGGATCAGCAAAACTGCGTATCAGTTGAAAAGTTTGGTACCTTGACACAAGTCCTTGAACTGCAGGTCTGGAAGCATCCACTCCAATCAATTAAACGTCACCAGTGTTTCAGATGAGTAGTCATGCAGCAGAGAGGAGGAAGAGCAGAGCCATTAATTGAGCATAACAGGAAATACTTTGGAGCAGATTACAAGAGGAGCTACACAGCCACACCAGATGGGGCTATCCCAGGTTTTAGGTCTGGGTTTGCAGGAGCAAACATCTGCTTCCTTCTTTCTGCAGAAAAGAATCGGCAGGGCAGGAGGGGCAGAGTAAAGACTGTACTGGTTGGCGTACAGAGCTGTACTGGTGCGTACCGTCAGCCAGCCCACGGGCTGTTGGGCTTTGCAGTGGACACAGACAAGCAAAAAGCTGTTATGTGCTGGGTGTGCAGGTGGAATGCAGGGAAATCTCTGAAGCATTGCCTCCTGAGACTCGCCGCTGGTTAGCAATGCGTCTACAGCTATGGACACAGTCCAGCTGATAGTGGTTGAGTTTGGCTGAGTGAGCGTATTGGAGACCTCAGAGCCACGTCCAGCCTTTTCCATAGCAGCCGTGGAAGAGAAAAGCTTTGCACAGAAGGAGCTTGGAGCACTCTTTCCCTGACCAAGCAATCGAGTGGTGCCAGGGCATCAATATCCCAGCTTGCTGGGCAGCAGCTGCTTTATCTGCCTCGGGGTAAAAGGCCTTTGCTGGTCGTCTGGAGAGGGGCTCGCTGGCCGGTGCTCTGTTGCTGCAGGTGGGGAAATGATAACTGCTAAGCTGCAGAGCAGGGTGAGAGGTTTCTGTGCTCGCCACAGGGGCAGAACAGAGCTGAGAAAAGAAATCCGTTGTCCAGAAGGCTAAAATTTCAACTTGTTTGGCAGAAATGAGACTAATTTCCTGCAAAAAGGCTATTCCCTCTGAGTGGAAGAGGACAAATTTTGAGGCGGGTGACAGCTGTGAGTAAGCAAAGGATTCCATAAGTAACTACTTTACAAATTAAAATCCATCCAGAGCAAAAGCAAGATGTCAAACAGCTAGGCAGGGGGAAAAAAACCTGGGAACACCTAGTCCAACAATTAGCTGCAATTAGTGTGACCCATCAAATCTGCAGCCAGGATCATCCAGGCAGGTTTGCCATGGGTCAGGCTGTTGGTTCTGCCTACCGAGTCCTCGTTGCTTGCAGTCAGGTGCTGGCAGGAAAGCTGGGGATAGAAAGGCAAAATAAAATGCATAAAAAATGCAAAATATAGGGAGTTAGATCTCAGCTGGCGCAAATCAGTGTAGCATTTTTTGATATCAGTAGAATTATACCTTCCACTGAATAAAGTCTGGGCTGCTATTTTTGCAGGGGTTTTGATTGCTGGTTTGACTTTGGAGTTTAAGTGGTGCTGATAAGTTCAGTGCGTTACGGGAGCTGGATTCTAGGCTGCGAATAGAGCTTAGCAGTAACTTTTTCACAAAGTGATGCTGTTCTGTTTTCCCTCAGAATTTGCCAATTTGTCAAATTTGTTTGCAGAAACAGCGTGATTTTGATTCTGGAGGAATCAAGGCAGCTACTGAATGCAGTCTGCTTGGCAGTTTTATCCTACCTAGTTCTGCTTTAGAGCTGGAGTGCCTGCCTGGGCCACGGGAGTGCTGCCTCCCAGCTCTGCCGCCCCATATGGTGCTCCATGGATGGCAGTGCCCGCTCCATTTCACGCAGAAGCAAAAACATTTTCTCTGCTAAATGCAATAGTTGTTCTCCATCCAGCTCTGATGTGAATTCCTTCACGCTGCATAGGGTTCTTACTGCTGGTTGTTGTGCAGCGCCAGCACAACACTGTTCCGCGCAGCTGAAGTACGTAGATGCTCAAGAGATGTGGTAGTAACATTGAACTGAGTGACCAGATCCAAGAAGCCTGTGAGGATGCAGGAATGCTCAATGCTGGTTTGAATTCCTCCAAGCTTACATCTCTGTGTGCCACATATCAAATTATTTCTTCCAAAATCCTTTTGAGTTGTATTGTGTTATTTTTCTTTTTGGAAATGCAAAATGCCTGGAGCTGAAGACTTTCCAGAGAAAGGACATTCCCTCCCATCTCCAATCTTACCATGTTTACTATGGAACACCAAGTTCCCTCAGCAGCTGCTCTGCTGTCTCTGATTTTTTCTCTCCTGTCAGGAGTTAAACTGGGAGGCCATGAAGCACTCCTGTAAATGGGAAATGGTACGGAAGGCTTGAAGAATAAAGGAGAATAAGGACAGACTCTGTTCACTTTCCCCTGCTTAGAGCTTTAAATTGGTGAAGCCTGGCCACTCCCTGCCTGGATCCTCCTGCTAACAATTGCACTCGTTTCAGAGGGATCCAAGGGAAACAAGTTCAAAGCAACCAGAGAAAAATACCTTTTTCTGAAGCACTAGCGGGCAGTATGGATCCGTTATCCTCTGAAGACATCCATATAAGCTGATATAATTTGGACAGATACATTCTGTGCCTCTGATGCTTTCACTGGGCCGAACTGCTGAGTTTGATGGTAAATCCATGTGACAATGCATATGTTAAAAAACTCTTAAGAAGTTAGTAGAGATTTACTGCCAGCCAGCACACGAAAGGAAGAAGGAAGAGCATGGAAGTAATGGCACCGCATGGCCTTGTGTCAATGATATGTAGAAGACTCTGGGCTGGAAAAGGGCAGAGTTGGACCTCTTGGGCTTCCTCTCCCCTTTGGCCGAAGTGGTTGTTAATAGTAACATGAGCTTGAAAGTAACCCTGTTCACAGGGCTGCGAGTCTTCATCCAAAACTTGTAAGGAAAATGGGAAAATTGCATTTGAGGCTCCAGCTATTAAGGGAACAAGACAACCTTAAAAGTCCCTGAGAACAGAGCAGAAAGACTGAGATGCAGATTTTCAAACGTGGCTCTAAAAAACCTTTTCATCTCTTAGTGAAGCTTCTTCTGGTCTGACCCTGACAGTTGTAAATCTCGGAGCTGATTCTGAAGAGATGGGAACAATGAGCGTAATTGCCCTGTAATTCAGAGTGCCTTGGTGGGGATGGAGGCACATCAGTGCCTGAGAGGAGGAATGACTCCCTTTATTACAGTGAGAAGCAGAAACTCCATTTGTTATTAAAGTTGAGTGACAGCCCTGTTTGAACTCCTCATGCCTTTGCCGAAACTTAGAAAAATGAACCAATATGTGATCCTTCAATTAAAAATCACATTCTAATTACAAAGTGAGAATTCAGGTGGTTCCGTTTCAGCCCTGGAGTTTCCTAGCTTCTGAGTGCTCGTTTTTTGGAACTTTTTCCTTCCTTATAGCTTTGGGTGATAATTTTTTTTTTTTTTTTTTTTGCTAAAGCTTAGTAACCCAGCACGGATTCATGGCTCATAAGTCAGCAGAGCTTTTGACAGCAGTGGGGCCCATGGGATAAACCACCCTGTTGTCAATAAACTCTGATTCTTTCCTCGTTACGTAACAATGCAAATGTAGTAATTTTTTCTCTGCTCCAGTTGCTGCTCAATCCCCGATTAATTCAGAAATGGGCCAGTAGTGAATATACAATTGCAACTGCTACCACGGTTTGATATGAAGTTTGGGTTATTGTCAGATTGCTGTTAATAACACTTGTGATTAGGCAGTGACTTTTCCCGGAGCTCTTTAAATGTCACAGCCGGAACCAGAGGGGTGAAAGGAATCTAATCTCTTTTCCCCAACTCTCAGCCTCTGTGTTACAGGAACTTTGAAATGTGCAGTTTTTCCTATTGTTCTTTAGTCTATTGTAGAAGTGCTGCAGTGACTAATTCTTGCATAAATCATTGCCATGACAACACCTGTAATATATACTGTCAAATAGTGCCGGAGTGCTGAGATGTCTTCAACTCGGCTCAAAGGCTAAAGAGATAGAAATGTGGGTGAAGCAAGTGCACAAACCTGTTTGTAGCAATGCAGGAGTGGCAAGCAGTGGGACTTGGGATTTGGAAAAGTCTCACTCCCTGTCTGCCTTTCTTCCTCTGTCCTTGGGAGCGGATCAAGCCAGATATCAGGGATTAGTCTGTATAGTGGAGAGTACCCTGATCGAGTACTCAAAAGTCTGGCTCTGCAACTGCTTTCTTTAACAGCCTTTGGTGTCTTCCTCCATCTCTGGTTGCTTATTGACTTCTCGTTGGAGCAGGCACAGCTCTATGGCACCGTACCTCACTCTGTGTCCAGCGCAGCAGGGTCTTGATCTCACGTGGGCTTGTTAGATCCTCTGTAATGCGGATAACAGCGTGACAACCCAGCGTGGTCAATTTATGGCAGCTGAGTGCTGGGCTCTTTTGGCTGGACTGCATTAATGATAAAGTATTGATTCTCACCTACTGGGAAACAGGCAAAGTTGGGTATTGTGTTTAATTAAGGACTTTAAAACAAGGCCTTGGAAGGTGATCAATATTTATTAGGACAGGGTAATCTTCTTTTGACTTTTAAACTTAGTGGATTTGATACGTGTCAGCAGCAGGGCTGTAAATGTGTAGTAGTGAGATGTGCTTTTCACTGGGTAGCATCTTTTATGAAAACCCAAAGCCTAGCTCCACTTTAATGGCAAAATATATCAACCCATTTTTCTCCTGTTCCTACTAGCTCTTCTTTATTCATTCTAAAAAGAAGGTCTGTGAAGGAAAAATTGAGCAGAGAGGTTACTGATTGCTATCTACAGTCTTGTCACAAAGGAAAATTTACTAACACAGGGTAACATAGGAACAACTCGCATTTAATGAATTTCATCAGAAGTATTTTACAGGGTAAGACTGGATAAAAAATGAGGTGTGACTTTCAATACCAATATAGAATCCATCTGTTTAGATCCATCTACTTTTTTTCTTATACCTTATTCATCCCTATTGCAGGTGAAGTCTCCTGTGATGTGTGGAGATCTCAGTTTCACCTCAGATGAAAGCCAAGACTTCTCTTTGGGCAGTGTTTCCTACTAACGTATAAAGGAAGAAGGAATGGGGGCCGTGTATAGAGCGGTTGGTCCCTGCAGTGACAGCACACTAGGTTTTCTTCTGAAGTGTCCTCCTATGGAGTGACTTTATTTATCCAGAGTCCTGGCTCTTGACCTGATTTTCTACTCCACAGTATCTCCTGTGGTCACTGACATCTAAGCATGTGGAAACGTTGCGATTCTAGTTTCTGTGACTGGGTACAATGAACACTGTGCAGAGTAGTGGAGAGTGGAGGTTCAGAATTGGACCTTCAGTTAATATAAACCAGTGAAGCTCTGGAGATTGTACGTCCTTTTGGATGGTTCCTTGTCTAACCTATTCTTAAAAGTTGTGGAAAATGTAGGCCCTCCCTATGTAAAGGTGAAATGATAAATAAAATATGGGCATGCTTGAAGAGAAAAGGGTTCATGTTCTATTGCTCAAGAGAGAAGCAGGTCGCCTTTGCTACTGAATGATTCTCAACCTCTGGGCTACCCCTCGGTGATTTGTTTCTGTGCTTGAGTATCCCGAGAGTTGCAAAGTTTTACCTCCAGTCTAGCTGTAAATCTCCCAACTGGAGATTGCGGTGTTGTACACAGGTTCACCCTCTGGCAGCGTTCAGGAGATGCACTGAAACGTAAATTGAACTTTCTCTTCAGCTTCAACATCTGTATTCTGGATTTTTGGTTTGATTCATCCACTAAGAAGGGCTGAGGGGGAAAAAAAACCACGCTTTTGTAGGATGCAGTGGCTTAGCCACAGTCGGTGATCCTCAGGGAAGAACAAGTGCAAACCTACACGCTTAGCTGCAGACAGACCTCCCGATGCCTAACAAGCAATGACTAAAAATGTTTCCTTCCACCCCTCTTTAGCTCCAAGAGAATTAATCCCAAATGGAAACCTTTGTTTTGCCTGGCGAGAGCTGGCAGGCTGAACCCTCGCCTGGAACATGTGTTTCTGCAGCGTGGCCAGCAGACCTGGGTAATCTGTGTGACAAAGAGTTTACTCGCTGAGAAATGCAGTTTCTGAGTGGGAGGTGGCAAAGCTGTTTGTGAATTTGGGTCAGATTCAGCCAACAGTTCTTGCCAAAAGAAAAAAAACAAGTCTCTCCCTTTATTGCTTTTCCAGATAATCAAAATATTTCATTTTATACTTCCCAAGCAGCAGCAGCAAAGTAAAAATACAATTCAGAATTAACGTTTTCTTTTCACTTGGGAGTATCTCACACGGAAAAATACATTCGCCCATGCAAAACGCCTTACTTAACAAAACCCGCTGTTTTTCGCAGGAAAAACTTGCGCGGTTCTGCTGCAGATGGGCACTGGTGTTCCTCCCCCCTCGGAGTGGGCTGGCGGGTGCAAAGGTGCCCTCCGCGTTACCGTTCGCTTGTTAATAGCAGCAAAGCCACCAGATGGTGCTCGAGAACGCGCACCTGCCTGGCGGAGGTGCGGCCCGGCACGGCGCGGGTGCGCGCACCGCGCCCGGAGGCTACGGGTATGGGCGGCCCCGGCCCGGCGGGGCCAGGGGGCTCACGGCTGAGCTGTGCCCGCCGAGGGGGAGCAGGAGGAGAACTGGGCACCCTGGAGGTGCCACGCTGCCGCTCTCCCTCCCCAGCTCCGGGCTCAGCTCCCCCCGGCACAGCGTTGTCGGCCACTGGTGATGGGCTGTTAGCATGCTGAGACATGCGAGGTTGAACTGGGAGGCACCAGACTGGCTTTAATGCTTCTTTTCCGATTTCCAGTTAAGATTTTAAAAAAAAAATTTTTACCATGAGAGTGGTAGAACACTGGAACAGGTTGCCCAGAGAGGTGGTGGATGCTTCATCCCTGGAGACGTTCAAGGCCGGGTTGGATGAGGCCCTGAGCAACCTGATCTAGTTGGAGATATCCCTGTTCCTTGCAGGGGGGTTGGACTAGATGACCTTTGAAGGTCCCTTCCAGCCCTAACGATTCTATGATTCTATGATTTTAGATTTATTTTATTTTTTTTCCTGGATTGCGAACGACTCGGGAAGGAGAAGCGATGGAGGGAGATGTCAGTAGCCTTGTTTTCATCCACCGGGCTAAGGTTGGGGTTTTTTGTAGCAAAAGTACAAGTGCCCATGGGCTCTCCTCGCTCCCGAATTGCTGGGGGCGAAGGGCAAAAACTTTACCTGCTCTGCAGGTCGATGGGGATTTGTGCCGAAGTTGCCGGGGCTGGCCGTGCCCCACACTCCGGATTTACGGTGGCAGATCAGAGAGCAGCTGCCCTTCTGCCCTGTGTCACGGCTTGGTAAAGGCAGCCTGGCACCTGGTGACATTTTCCCATCCTGACAGCTCATCTCTTTGAGCTGCGTTGCCAGACTGAGAAGTCTCTTTTTTTTTTTTTCCCCCCCTCTCATTTCCAGCACAAGAAGGGAGATGCGAGCCTGCTCCATCCGCTCCCTTAATGTGTGAATTAAGCACAGAGGGAGAGGAAAGACGTACAAACATCTGTCCTGTTGCTCTGCCTTTGCTGCGGAGATGCTCAGGCTGTGAGACGGGGTATTGATGCTGCCGTGCTCTGTGTGCGTTTGGGACACATGGGGCTGAAATTACTGTGGCTGCAAATAAAGCCTCTGATGTCATGATTAAGGATGAAGCAACTACTCACTCTCTTTTCTTCCCATGCTCACTTGCTTTCCAGACCGTCAACATTCACTGTTTGAAGCTCTGTTTAAGAAGGGGAAGAGAAAAATAAAAACTTCTGCTTGTATGGCAGGCTGCCCTGGCACTTGTGGTGGTGCTGGGCAGTGGCAGGGTGGTGGGATAACGTCTGACTTGTGCAATAAATTCACACTGCCGGAGAGGTACAGGGCAAAAGATCACTGGAACAGGTTGCCCAGAGAGGTGGTGGATGCTCCATCCCTGGAGACGTTCAAGGCCAGGTTGGACAAGGCCCTGAGCAACCTGATCTAGTTGGAGATATCCCTGTTCCTTGCAGGGGGGTTGGACTAGATGACCTTTGAAGGTCCCTTCCCGCCCCAACCATTCTATGATTCTATGATGTGTCTGGTTTTGCACCTCTGAGCTGTATATATATGTGCATACATACATACCTATGTTAAAAAAAAAAAACATATATAAGGTCTGTGGGTGTACCAGAGCTCTGAGGCTTTGCGCATGCTTGTAAATGTTGACACATAGAGGAAATTGTGATGGTAGGAATCTGTGAGAGCACTTACCCTACAGGCAATGCTCCAGAAGAAAAAGAAAGAGTCTTATCCTTTCTGAGACATGTCGTGGCACAAGGAGACTTGAGGGAGGGATTCTCAGAAGCTATTTCTGGTATTTTGTGCTTTGATTTGCTGCCTTTGTGGAGATCAAATCATTTAACTGTGATAGTCTACCAGGCAGCAACAGTTTTGTTTAGTCCTGCCATTTTGGTTCATATCTTTCTAAACCACATCCTCCGAGGGGAAATATTAACTTGTCTAGACCAAGGTAGAGTATATTGGCTAGTTCATCTCCCAGGAAGGTTCGTGCTTTCCATCGGCAGAGCTCAGAGATGGACATAGCGTGTGTGGATTTAGGGAGGCTGTTAAAATTCATCTGCTTGGTTTCATGCAGTCAATGCCTTTAGCGATGAGCCGAAGAGGCACAGATTCGGAAATACCTGCTCCTACCAATTTCATCTCCTCTAGACAGTGCGATTACCCACAGTGCATTTCCCATGAGTGCACTGAAATACATTTAAAGTTGCCTTCTGACACTCTGGATAGCTTATCTTGTAGCTCTTGTAGGCTGAGTATATTCTACAAGCTGGAAGCTGCTTGCACCTCTTCGCTCACCTGAAGTGCTTGCTCCCTTTCCTCTTTATTTATGGAATTTGTGTCTCCCTCCATCCCTCCCCAGACCAAGAGCTTGATACAGTCTCCTTCTCACTAAAGCACAGTTCTTTTGCTGTGATAGAGCCTCTGTGGAGATACAAAATTACCAAATACTTTTACTTTTTAAGGGAGGTGAGGTGGGAAAGAAGAAACTTTTAATTTAAAAAGGGGCATGTGGTAGTTTTTTCAGGATTTTTTTCATAACAAAACCCGTCAAACTTCTATCAATGTGTATTATTTGTAGGGAAAAACAATTTTTTCACTGAAACGGATGAGCACAACACTATCAGTCAGTGGAGAGGCAACTTTTGTGTCTCGGCTCAGGAAGGAGCAAGGCTGAACTCCGCCGGGATGTGTTACGTCTGCCAGGCGAGCTGTGCCTGGAAAGGAAAGGCTGTTGACAAGCGTGAGAGGAGTACCTGGCTGATGGGCCCCTGGATGCTCCCTGCTTCCTGTCTCGTGCACCTTCCTCTCCCTTTCCCTAACAGTGGCTTATTTTGACCATTTCACCCGATTTTTGGAGCTGATCGCTGTTAAATCTCGCTGCCTCAGGTACAGCAGAGCAGCACCCACCAAACAGAGATGATGGTCTCAGCTGTGTAACCAGTGGCCTTTCCATCTCTGCCAGTATATTCTGCTTGCAGCAAAGCCTCTTGTCATTACTTTTATAGGAAGCTTTCAGTGGCCTAATTTGCTATTCATATACATCTGTTCCACTGGAGTCTGTCATCAATCTCCTGGTAGGTTTAAGTTTTCCCTCTTATATTTGCTGCATGGCCAGTCATCAAAGAGACAACTAAATGAATACTGATACAAAACAAATAGTAGGTTCCAGGGTTACCTGATAATTGGTTTCTTGCTAAAATATATATGATGGGCCTTTCTCTTGGTTAAGGGAAATAATATATTGAGCATGCGGTAGGTCCCTCCAGCCCCATCAGAATGCAGAGCTTGGAGACAAGCACAGTTCTGGTCCTCCCTGGTCCCACTGTGTGTCAAGGAGGATGCAGTGGGCTGTGCTTCTAGAGAAGGGACTGCCTTGGCTTTGCCCTGTGCACCCTCAGCTTTCCCAGTTATTGTTACAATCTGAAGTACTATATACTCATCTTCTAGAAATGCGATGGCCATTAGCCAGGGCTGCGAGCAAAGCTGTAAATGTTCTGCTGGGACTGCAGCATATGGGTAGAAAGGGGCATTTTTAAGGCTCTTCCTGAAGTAAGATGGAAAATAAAAAGATATTTTTGTCACAGGGCCAGACCCTGAGTAAGCGTAATTTGGCTCTGACGGCTTCAGGGGAACAGTGCCAGTTTATACAGCTGAAGACCCATCTATGATATTAAGAAAAAACAAACCTCATTTATTCTGTGTCCTCGTTGGCATCACAATCCAACTATTAAAAAAAAATGAAAACATAACAGACCAGTCCTGCAATCTTGAAGCCAGCATACATCAAGACAGTTAAAACGAACAAAAGCGATTCTTTGTTTTCTCTTTTTTTCTCTTTTTTTGCCTTGAGGGATTCTATTCCCATGGCTCCTTTGCAAACACAAGGGTCAGAGAGCTTTTCTGCTGCAGGAGTCCAAAAGCAGGTGGAGAGGAAAGGCTTTCTGAAAAAAAAAGCATCACGTTGTGAGATTCAGAGTTTTCGCAGGGAACAAGGCAGAAGCAGAACTTCTCTGGCAGCCCCTTCTCCCGCTTCCACCCCCAGTCTGTCACGTCCTGATCCCAAACTTGTGCTGCTGGAGCTTTATTAGTGCAGAGCAGCTTACACCGGGCAGTGCCGTGTTGGCAAGGTCGTTCATGAGTGTTTTGACTTACCAGGTGGAGAGAAGTTCTGGCCGTGGGTCGCTCGAAAGGACGTGCCGACAGTGACGGTCGGTTTGCCGTTGTGCCGGGATGAGCGCAGGGTGCTTCAGGGGTGCACTGCCTTCTTCTGCTGGGGCTTCATGAGGAGGTAGAGTGATGGCCTGGCAGAGGTGTCTAGAAACAGCGTGTGGTTTAACGTGACTGGTGGGATTGTATTTTCACAGGCTGCTGCTTTCTCCAAGTATTTTGTTCCTGCAGGACTTTCCGTCTTGCTGATAAATGCCTCTGGGCTCCAACCCTTGGGCAATTGTGAGATGGAAGCAATAATTCTCCTCCCTTTCACAAGGGGCTTTTGTCTTGGAATTAATTGTTATTTGTCAAGTGCTTTTAATATTGTCAGATGAAACCTGCTAGAACGTTCTTCTCTATTTTTTTTTTTTCCCCTCACTCGCTTCAACACGAGGAGAGCGAGTGAGTCAAACACTTGTCAGACTCCAAGTGAGAACACAGGGCTCAGCTGGACAGGCGTGTAACCAAACACTGATAGAAAAGCCATACACAGGCACACAAAATTTGCTTTTACCCCCTGTCTGCTCAGTAACAGTTAATTTACAGCTTACTCCTAAATGGTGAATTTTAATACCGTTTTCTTTCAAAAGTGTTACATATAAATTTGCTGTACTCAGTGTAAAAGTGGCTGCAGGCACAGAAATCATTATTGCTGGGCTCACTGCTAAAGACTGATACATTTAGAGAGAAAATATATATTCTCTCCGAAGTGGAAACTCAGATTGTAAATTAAATTTGTCAATAAATATGGAAATGGTTTCCATTTTCCTCTTCTACCTAACTCTGCTGAGGTTGGTTGTTCTGGTACTACGTCACGAGTGTGGCAAGAGAAATTACCAGTTCCTGCCCTGTCTGCCGCTGACAGGCTCCCAGTGCCGAGAGATCTATTGTCACAGCTTTAGGTCAGCGAGTTAATTGTACGTTCATCAGCAGTAGCAACAGTACAGATTCTTTGGGAACAGTCTGGAAGAAGGTAATTGGATTTAAGGAACTCAGAAAGACGTTATGGACAGCTTATCTTCCTAGAAACGTGTGGATGATGGAGTAAGCAACACACAAGCATCAGGCTTTGGTCCATGCAAGCACTCATACGAAAAATGAGCCTCAGGTGAAATTTAATATTCTGATGCCTGGAGAGAAGGTTCCCATTTTAGCACTAATGGTCTCTGAGCTCCAATCCTGTGCTTCTGTTCCTCAGGTACGCTGCGTGCCGGTAGTGTTACCCGTCCTTTGTGTTGCAGAGGTGCAATTCGAGGTGGAAGTGATGAAGAAAGAATTGTCATGGTTTGGGATTTTCCGATCTGCATACGGACTTGTAAAGCGTTCTTCTAGCCCTGGAGAGACAGTTCCTTGCTCAGTCTAAACCAGAACAGTGGCACTGGGGTGCATGGATCTATCCTGTGTTCTTTCAGCTCGTGGTTTTGGCCTTAAGTGTCTCTTGGATGAAAGGCTTTGCATGTCAGTGTTTGCAAAGTAGTCTGTCCAGACAACTACCTGCTGGTATTGGAAGTTGGATTTAAGGAAAGCTGACTTCAAGAGAGAGAAAGACAGGAAGAAGGTGCACTCTGAGACATAAAACTGAGTAGTAAGATATGCCTTAGACCCTCAGGTCCTCCCAGGGAGACCGAACAAACTCAAAACTATCAAAAATGTGATGAAAGCACATCACTTTGACAAATGGAAAAAATCACCCCAGTATCAGAATAGAGATACAATTTCGTTTTATCACCCAGCAGTCATTAGCCTGGAGAGCAGAGATCTGAGCCTGGGATGCCATTTGCCCTGCCTGGGAACTCGCTGCAATCCCATCAATCCTGACAGAGGTGGCTCAATTCTTTTTGGTTTAGTGAAGTGGGTTTTTTTTATTATTTATTTCTTGGTTCATGAAAATGCTCCTTTGTCTGCCTGGCATAGTTGTCCTCCCATTTAATATGTGTCTGTGTTTAAGGTGAGTGGTGGATCTGTTTCACATGATGTTTGCATGGTCTTTGTGCAGGTGGAAGGGCTTCAGGAGGCTGTGCTCTGCTCTTCTCTCTCCAGGTCATCTCCTGTCTGATTTTGGGGTGCTCTGGCTGGTGCTGCGTTAGCCACAGATCACTGGGGCAGGACCAGTGCAGGATGGAGCCTGTGGCAGGGTGGGTGGTGGCTGGTGGCTCTGTGACACGGGTGCTGTGTTGAGGTGCAGAGGATGGTGAGGGCTCGTTTGCTGTGAGCTGCCCGTCTGACAGTAGCAGGCTGGCAGTTGACATGGTGACGGACACTTACACTTGTTTTGCTGTTGCTACACTCCTTTGCAGTGTTCCCGAGAGGTCGAGGAGTGGTTCTGGGACACTTGGGTGTCGTTACTGCCTTTGGCTTTGTGGCTCACGCTGTCTCCCTCTCCAGACATCTCAGGATCCTCCAGCTGCTCAGCACTTCTGCAATCTTCATCAAACCACTTTTACAGCTGACCCCAATTACTTGCTTTTGAATCTCCCCCCACCCCAAAAACCTTCCATGCCTCCTGCCAGGAGCCCATCTCTGCCTCACAGATCCAGCCCTTTTCTTTCCCACTTGTCTACAATTCATTGTCTATCTTCTCTTGGGCCAAGGAATGTAGTTTTTTTTAGGGCCAGAGCCAAACTCATTTCAAGTCTCTGAAAGTCACCTCCTGACGTCAGTGAGGCTGAGTCAAATCTGATGTAACTTCACAGGTCGGTGATGGATCTCCAGCCCTTGCAGCGCTTAGCTGGGTGAGTGCTCTGAGCCAGAAAGGAGCTACATCAAGAGAGCTGGTTCCTTGGGAAAACAAAACCAATTTCTTTTCCCTGCCATGCTGCTGCCACCAGCCAGGGTGTGAGCTGGCCTCCTTCTACCTACTTGAAAAGTTTGGGGTTTTTTTTCCCTCTCTCGGTGCTCTCAAATACACTGTTAATTGTAAAGAGCTGTGTGCCAAAGTCCAGGCTTTGGCTGAGAGTTGAAACACCAAGAGTTAAACCCAAGCCTTGTAGAAGGCTCTGCTTTATCAGAGAAGTGTCAGGCTTCCCCCGGCTGTGACTGCTATCAGTAATTAGCACACCCTACAGAGCCTGCTGCTCAACAGTCCACATGCTCAGTGCTGCTTTGTCATCAAAGTACAGTAGCTTGTAACTAATTACATCCCAGCTTTATCTGGACCAGTTCTTCCTTTTAAATACACTTAATAACTCTGCCTTTGAAGGTTCTAGGCATAAAAATAACCACTTCAAATAATCTCCTGAAGACACATGCCACGTTAGGTATAGAGCTGAAGTAGGCACCTTGGATTATCTGAGCAAAAACAAGAGCCCTGGGCCCCTGCTGGGACGTGGATGGAGAGCTGCAGTTGTGGTGAGCTGCTTGGGTGTTGGAGAGGAAGGCTGGAGAGCCAAAGTTCATGTTTTACAGGAGTCCTGTGCATATATTGTCATAAAGATGTGAGGAAGGAAAAGTGGACTGTGCCAAAAAAAAGCTGTGATTTGACTGGGCAGCGACTGACCTGAACGGAAAGACTAACAATGTAAGGGCTAAAATTCAGCGTTAGTCCCAAGTCCTCCTCCATGACCTGAAGACCATCCATTTCTCTTCCTAAATCATGTTTAAACATTTCCAGTTATACTGGATTCACAACACTGTCCTTTGTCATCCTCTCCCTGTCAAAAGAAAGACCAAAGAAAACATTTTATTTTCCTGATCTTGGAAGTTCCTGTGGAATGGGAAACACCTTTGCAGAAGGAAGGGCTGCTTAGCACAGTGTGGAAACCAGGTTGGAAGTTGGTGGTGAGACCAGGATTCATGGACCTGGTCCCTGTAAGAGTGAGTCTCCACGGGTTTGTTTAAAGACTATGTGCTGGTCACTGAAGCTGGTGCTGTGAAGTCTGGGTGATGAGGTGCTAAAATATCCCATGGGGCACGATCGATTTTTGTTATAGCTGCGTATTTTTGGTGTGTATTTTTTATTATTACTTAATTTCCTGTTGTATGGTGAGACCATAAAGTCCAGTGATGCTTGGGATAGATGGCAACGTGCCAGCCTACGGCAGCAGGTTCTGTGTCGCTGTGAGTTAGGGAAAAGGCAGAAAATTCAGAAGTGATCCCTGAAAGTACCTTGACAGGAGGGAGGAACGGAGCAGAAAGGGGCTCGTGGCTCCTCATCCGAAAGCGAGCCGGACAAAAGGAGCAGCTAGGGCAGGGAAAACGTCCCGACTGCACAGCGCCGAGGAGGAAATCAACTTGATGAGGTAGCAGAAGGGGAAGAGATTATGGCACTTTTAAATTAAGGGAGTTAGGGGATTCCTGGAGGGAAGAGGCTGGGAGTTGGAAAGGAATGCATTATGGAGAGGCTGAGTGCACTGGTGAATCCCCTCCATCGTCTGGGTCCGTTACACCCGTGTCTTACAACACCCTGAAAACGCAGAGGGGATCATTGGGTGCTGGTGACAGCCTGTTTGTCTGATCTCCAATGACCTTTAGCAAAGGAGGCTCTGGAGGTGATATGAATATTTCGGATTTCCCCTCCCACCACCCCTCGGGTTGCAGTTAGGGGTGTCCGTGGGGTCCCGACTGGTGTTCAGGCTCATTCATGGGATCGAGGGGCAGGTGGGTTTAAGGGCACTGGTGGTTGTCAGACTGGCAGTGGTGTTTTCTGTCGTTTGAGCAAACACACAAAGGAGAGCAGAGCTGCACGTGTGATGGGGAGAGACGGCGTGCAAAGACTTCAGTTTCCAGGGCCCTGTTTTCTGTTCGTTTGGAGTAAATTCAGGATCAGCCCCAGAACTGAAGCAAGTGTCCTCATCTGTGGTGTGAACTGGGAGCAGCTTTAACAGAGCTGTCGTGGATTTAGTCTGGCCTAACCCTGCAAGAGTCACTCAGCATTTATGTTTTAACTCAGCTCTGCCAGTCTCAACTGTTTCCAAAAGGCTTCTTTAGCTTTACTGTATAATATTTTTCAGCTATTTTGAGTGTGATTAATGGATATTGATAGGGGAAACAACATGAGTAAATTCAATGCTTGTGATAAATCCAAAAGCCAACACAAGGCAGGGCTGAGCACGCGTTCCCCCATCCAGCTGTGCTGACGTTCCTCTCTCCTTACTGCAATTCCTGCTCTGCCAGGTTTGTGCCAGGGCACCAGCCCTGCAGAGCCCAGTCTCAAGGGTACTCTGCTGTGGTCCTTCAAGCCTATTAATCTGTGACCATTCTGCAACTCCTTCTTGGCTGTGAGGGTGGCAATGCCACTGCTGCAGCCTCGTGCTACGTGAGCAAGGGGAGGTGACCATGTCTCATGGGCTTCCCACCACAGCTTCCCCTCAATGCCTCTTTGATCATGGGACTTCTCACCTACATCAAACCCTAAATTCTGCAGAGGGATTCTTCAGGGGCTCCAGACCCAAGCTGTCGTCAGATCTGCTCCCCCAGAATAATCCTATGCCTTGCACCTTTGTCTGCTTTATCACAGAAGTGGGAGAAGGCAGTAAAACGTGTTGGTTTTCAGCTTTAGACAGAGTTGACGATTTGCACAGTTTGCAACTTGCCACAAAAAAAAACAAAGATTGTTTTGTCAACACTCACGTCTGGTGGCTCATTCAGCTATACCAGGACACAATTAATTATTTGAGTCTGCTGTCTATCAGTCAGAGCACTGTAAAGAAAAGTTTTGGGAGGCATTGTTTGTTTAATCTATAGTGGCTTTTGTTTGCCTCAAAACGATGGATATCTTTTCTATTTTTTTCCCCCTTTTTCTTATCTTACCCCTTTCTAAAGCTCTAATTCCTGTAATCCAAACAGTCTCTTTTCTCTCATTGCTGCTGATCAGTTATCCACCAGAGATTAAATTATTTCAGACGGAAGGGCAGCAATAAATGCCCTGCAGCTGTGGGCCAGGGCTGGGGGGCAAAGCCTGGTGGGGGGGGGGTCGCTCAAGGCTGGGGCTTATCCTGCTCTTCGTCAGCACTTAACGGGGATCCTGCGGGTGGGGAGTGAGTGGGACTGAGTCAGTGGATAAAGCCCTTCCAGGTGTGATTCAGCCCTGAGTCACTGTCTGTGTCTCTCTGCTGACTACAGCCATGGCCAAGGGTGACTAAACTGCCCAACTGGATGCCTACGGGCTGGAACTGGCACCTGGACCTCAGTGTCTCCCCTCCAGGGAGGGGGCTGCATCCTGCCAGAGTGCGCAGTCCTGTGCCAAGGGTGTAACGGGCAGCAGTGTTAAGGGGTGAAGCTAAGATGAAGCTGTGTTGTGAGTTGCTGAAGGGCTGGCAATGCTGGGGAAGGCTGCCCACCATCATGCAGCCCTCAAGGTGGTACCTCCTGCGGTGCTGGGTGGCCTTGTCCCAGCAGATCTCCTGTCCTTCTCCACAGTGGTGGAGGGAAGATGCAGCACAGGGGCTGGAGCACTTGCAGGCTCTTGCCAGACCTTCTCCACTCTTGCCAGACCTTCTCCACTCTTGCCAGACCTTCTCCACTCTTGCCTGCAGACCATGGGAAAACCATCCCCACACCACGGCACAGGTTCCTCCAAAAGGAACGTCTTTACCCGCTGGGGCTCTGTGGCCACCGTGGTGTTTGCAAAGCACTTTAGAAGCTGTGGAAGTGCCAAGTATCCTTGTGACTGCTGTTAGAAACACTGCAGGTCGCACAGACAGGTAGGGTTCAGGTCGGGAGAGCTTTGACTTTGGCTGTGTTCTCCAGCTGGCAGCAGCTATGGAGGAAACATGTTTTGTTACAATTTCTAAGGACCTCTAATAGTTTTGTTAGACCTTGGGGAACAGAGGTCTAAGGTCAGCAGCAAGTTGCTGTAGCCAGTGCTGCAGGACTGATTTTATCACGAGAAAAATGACTGTTTGTTTAGCCTAGGGGAGAGTTGGGAAAAACATTTCCAGGGGGAGAGGAAGTGTTTGTGAGCGTTGGCTCGCTCTGAAAGCGGGGTCTGCAGCTCCCCGTTACCGACTGCCCACGGGGCTGGAGAGCAACACATGCTCCTTTCCAGAAGTTTCTTGGAAAGAGATCCTCTTGCGCTTGGCAGAGCGGGGCCGGTGGGACCGTGGCTTCCCTGGGATCGCCGAGGATGGTGTTTCGGTGTGTGTCGCTGGGTGTCCCCCTCCCCAAATCCAGTCCCCGTCTGCTGCAGGCGCTGGGCTGCGTCAGTGCCGAGAGCAGCAAAAAGCCATTGGGGGACTTTCACTTTCTCCATCTTCTTTGCTTTTGGGGCTGACTCAAGGACAGGTCACCCCTCAGTCACACCTAAGGTCCTGCAGTAAACTGAAGCTGTTAAAATTATAGTAGAACCACCCCACGCAAGGCGTGTTTTCCAAACCTTTGTCTGGCTTTGGAGTCAATTGCACAATTCCCAAGTGTTTGGCTTCCAAAACCTTAATGTCAAGTCTTGGAAGTTTAACTAATCATCTGCATACAGATTTTGCTTAGCTCAGGTCTTTATTTTCTCCTTTGATTGTTTGCAATACAGCCTTCTATGCAGGATATTAATTTCATTTCTAACCAGCTGCTTTTATCCTTGAGACTTGAATGCCAGGAACCTTGTGGCAAACGGGGTGGCCACAGGCTGGGAATAGTCAGCAGGTGAGTTCAAAGGCAGTAAAAACATTTCATCTGTTCAAAGACAGCTGTAGTCCCAACTACTGATTTATTTTATTTTTTTTTAGTGGTTCTCCTAAAGACCAATAATAATTAATAAAAGTTAAAAAATAACTTTCTTACAGCATTTGAAGGATTTCAGTTCAGGTTGCTGAGGAGGTAAATATCTCTTGCACCCTCCCTGGCAGTAAGTACTGGAAAACTTCATGGATAATGTGGTATTTCCTGTGCTGACTCAGAGCCGTGGTCAGGGTGTTTTCTGTCTCTCTGGGCCAATTGGGATTGTTGCTTCAGAGGTAAAAAGTGGGACTTCTCAGGGAAAAGTGAGCTCATCTAATTCAGTGTTCGCCCTGACGCCGACTAAGGTGCTGTAGGAGTCAGGGGTGGTGGAGTCACCCGCTCAAGGAGGTCTTGCTGGAAGTCCTTGTAATTAGAGCATCTTTTCAACACCAAAATACAAAGTTTGCTATCCTGTCCCAAACTTTTATTGTTACTAACTGTAACTCTGGCTATTCTTGTTCTCTGTACAAATATTCAAACCCAGTTAAATCTGTTTGTGCTTAGGAAGATTGTATTCTGAACTGGAAGGCAGGGCTTTGCGTTCCAGAGCACTCTGCTGCACAGGGTGGCTGATTTTTCTGGGATGCCATGACACAGCTGCTGTGGCAATACAAGGATTTGAGCAGAGAGTTTCACAGCTGTTTAAAGGACTTTGATTTTTTTTTTTTTTTTTTAATTCTTTATTCAGGTATCTAGCATTGAAGATCTGAAATATGACACAGCTTTGCAAGTCTGTGTCCTTGGTAGGCTTTCTGTTCCACAAAGTTTAACAAGCTGTTTTATGAGAGCATGAAAACTTTGGCATCCACAGCATCCTACAGCTTGGAGAACTGTTAGATTTTTGGGGGGTTTGTTTGTTGGTTGGTTTGTTTTTGTTTGTGGGGTATTTTTGTTTGGGTGTTTTGGGGTGGTTTTTTTTGGAAAAGACATCATCTTTTCTTGGTTTTGAATCTGGATGGAAGACTGAGCAGCACAGGAAAAGCATCATCTGCTCCCTTCATGTTTTCAGGCTGCACAAACCAGGGCACAGCCCATGAGGTCTCAGCGGTCTCTCCCAAGGTGCCTGGGCTGGTTTGACAGCATCCCAGCCCTCCTCTCTGTGCTGCACCCACCATCACAGCCTGCAGCTCTGCAGGACCCATGCAGCAGTGAGCGAGCGACCCCCGGTGAGAAAAGCTGCATGTTTGCAGAGCAGCACACAGCACTCGCCAGCTGTAGTCACAGCCAGGCTGATCTTTCAGATAAATGTTGTTTAAATCACTGTATTTCAGCTGTTGTGGGAGCTGCACACCTCAGCTTAGCATGCTAAATATACCTTATTAATTGCCTTGCTCTTTACATACACCGGAGGCTGGTGCATTGTTAAATACACCACGAACATGTGTTCCTTGAGGTTTTGTTTCTTACTGAACTATTCCAGTTCTTAACGGCTCCTCTGGTTGGGATCAGGTTGAACTTGGGATATTGCAACTTGCCCTGTTTTTCCCTTCCTCGCCAAAGCACGACAGTTCAGTGTCCCAGTACCTGTGCTTAAGTACCTCGTGCTTGTCCAAAGCAGCATCATGAGACTGGAGGAGCAGATACCTTCGGAGAGTATTTAGTTCTGCTATTTTTCTGTATCGCTGCCTTATCTAAAGGCTACAGCAGAGATTGCTCTTTGCATCGTGCAAAGGGAGAGACAGCCTCCCAAAGTGCGGTTTGCAATTTAAGTAGGCAGTTGGACGTGCGTCAGGGTGCAGCCCCAACGCGGGTCAGAAGCTGAGACCCTTTCATCCAAGGCAGCTCTCAGCATGACTCACTTCAGAAAGCAACAAGGGGTAGAACGCACGTCCAATTTCTTGCTTATCGCCGTCGCGGTGAGTAGCTGTGCTGGAGTTGCTGCTTTCAGACCAGCGCGTAATTGGCCCAAGAAGAGAATCTTGAGTGGTGATCAGCCACTCCATAAACCCACGCTGCATTGGGTTCTGAATGGTGTGTCATGAATGCTTCCGTGCATTCTTTCTGGGCCTGTGTGCATCCACTGGAGAGGACAAGAAGGGGCTTTCGAAGCGGGGGTGGGAGGTTCTTTTACATTCTTTTAAAAATGCCTACCTGTATCTATAGCACTGCAGAGAAGTAAAAGCTGGAAGAGCTTTTCTGTCTGATGGGAGCAAACCTATCCTGGAAGATAACCTTGGCTCCACTCCATATCACCAACTGGAAGCATTCTGGGGGATGGGCTTGCTTCACTTACAGTAGAAAAAAAAAACAACCACCTTCTCAGCTCCAAATAGCATGTTTTTTATTGAGAGCCTCTTCCATTTTTACAACCCTGTTTGTTTTTGCTGTGAAAGATGGTGAAGCACCTTGCAGAGCAGTGTGTTAGTTACACACACCAGGTTCAGCCAAGCCCTCTCTTCCCTTCCAGTGCCCCAGTGCACGGTGAGACGTGAACTGGGGTTGTATCGAGGGCTCTGCCATGGGCCAGGGCCGGTGGGCTCCGAGGGCCCCTCACAAACAGGTTCCTAGAACGGGCTGGGATCAGCCTCTGGAGCATCTTGCATGTGCAGAACTCAGCTCCTTGGTAGTCTTCTTTAAACAATTGATTCCTTCAGGCAGTTTCTAGTCTGCTTCCTTCCCTGACTGCATCTGTAAAGGAAAACACAACAGCAATCACCAGGCAACACGTTATTGTATTATTCATGGCCCGTAGTTGAGAGTGATTGAGGTGGGGAAAAGGAGGAGAAAAACCCTGCAAAATCCATTACAGCTTCAACACCACGGAACTGCGCGGGATTTGGGATGTTGTGGCTTGAATCGGAGCTAATGGGTCCCTGTTGCATACGAGATGTCTCGGAGTGGATGTGCTGGAGGGCTGCAGTTCCTTTCCTGGAGCATCAGGTGGGTCAGACCTGCCGTGGGTCTCCGGAGGAGAGGTGTGAGTCACCAGGGAAGCCCTGGGAGTGAGCTACAGCAGTGACCTACACCGTGACACACCGCTTCTGCTCCCGTGGCCTCCGTATCACCTTACACTTGTTCTGTCTTGTCCATTGAGGACGTGGATTGTGGAGCAGAGACTTTCCTACACGGTGCCTGACACGTTTCGCCTCCGATGGCAGCGGTTGCTGCGATACTTAGGTGGAAACATAAAAGGGTGGTTGTAACCTGTCTTAGCACGGGTGTGTTGTAAGCACAAGCACAACTTCTCATTTCAAGGAGATGATTTAATTGTTGAATGCTGTTGGGTATCTTCGTTTTTCAAAGCAGACAACTTCTGTCTTTTCCTGGTCTTTAGATAGGGAAGGAGATGCCCATCTATCCAAGGTATTTATAGGCTCTATTATCTTAGTACCTGATATCTTACGTGTTTATCCTTGCACTGCCTCTTGGTTATTAGGCATAGTTGTTTTTCCACTTTGCAGAGTGTGGGGAGAGGGGAAACTAAACGTAGACTGCTTAATGGCTTCTTCAACAGGGAACTTAATGTGAAGCAACACTCCTGCGTTTTCCAGAGCCCTTTAGTTACTGGAAGTATGGAAATCACTATATCTTCAGTCCTGTCACTGAATCTTCAGGTGCAAGTCCCATGGCCACAAAGAACAAAAATAATTTTACTGGGGCTTTCTTCCAGAAGTCCTGCCCTTTAACAGAAAGGCCACTGTATGGCTTCCAGATTGTCTTCCCCTCTGCTCTCCTGTCTGCTTTGCAGCTGTGTCCAGCTGTGCTGCTGAACGCCACCGATTTCAGCGTGACTCCCCCCAGAAGCAGAAGGTGGCCACGGGTGGATCAGCCTTCTGAACCAGGGGGCTTTAGTTTCCCCTCTGGTGATGGCTGGCTGTGTAGGACAGTGCAGAAGATGGCCTTGTAACCATCAGCAGAACGCTGATTACTGGTGCTGCCTCTGAAGCACCGTTGTCAGAGGGTGAACTCTGCTTGATAGAGCCCGTGAAGTCGGATGGTAAGTAAAGGAGGAGCAAGGCTGAGCTGATAAGTCGTTAACTTCCGTTGCAGGCTGCATTGTTTTCTGTGCTTAAGCGTGGTTTCTTCCAGATTTAAATTGATTATGAGTATCAGCACAATGACAAAACGCTGCTTTTGAAATCAGACTTTTCACAGTAAATAGTTATTTGTTTTTCTGCACAAAAATATTGGCTTATCCAGGATGATACAATTCTCTCTCTCTCCTCTTCCGCCTTCACTGCTGCCTGATTTGTGCGTGTAGTTTAATTAAAATCGTACAGTATTTCCACAACTTGGTACGTCTCTGCTGCTAGCCTTGTGTTTGATTTATATACAGCATTCCAGTGAAACTGCCTGGAAAAATTAAATAGACATGAATCAAGTTGCCGCAGGCTTTTGAAATCAAACATTTCACAGCGAACTCCCTGCGGACATCTCCTTTCAGCCTGATGCAGGATAAATGTTTCTGTAAGCTACTAAGCACAGGGCTATGTTAAAATGCAGTCATTAGGTTTGGGTTTTATAATTGTAGTTGTTTGCCAAATCATAGCTTAGGAGCCAGGGAGCGCTTTGATTCATTACTTATGTTTTATATGATTATTTAAAAAAAAAAAAAAAAAAAGAAAACCAAAACTACTCAGGCTATTAGACTTCATTTTTTTTTGTCTTGGCCTTTGGAATGAATCTAAACTAGTGACAAATGTCAGATGTTTGTAAAAACAGTTTCAGCTTAACTGTGTTTGATGAAGCTATTGTAAATGCTTTTTCTGTCTGTGTTTTATCTGGAGGTGTAAGCTGTTAGCTCTTAGGTAGATACTTATTCTTAGCTGAGCTGCAGCTCTTTTTGGAGGCTTAGTACATCATAAACAAAGTTAATTCCTTATCAGATTCTCAGCTTTAGTCTTTATCAGTGTGATTTAAGATAGAGTTAAAGCAAGGCATCGTGCAGGAGAAAACCTAAAACGCTAGTGCTATCATCCCATATTCACATACATGCCTTTCCTAGGACTGAGAATGACTATCCAAAGGTGAAAGCCAGTTCTCTGCCTTTCAGCACGGTGACTCTGAACGAGGAGACCGCAGAGACCGCTCCGTCCTCGGTCCGCAGCGCGGTGCTGAGCCTGCCCGTGGACGGCGGCTCCGAGCATCACCTTGAGTTTCCAACAGGACAAGCAGGAAGGGTAGAAATCTCCTCTGTGGCTCCCGGGTTGTCTGCTGGGAGCCCACCAGTTCCTGCGCACAACCGTGCGTTGAGCTGTGTGTTTTGTTTGGAGCTGAACTGCTCTGGCGTTAGTCACTGTGGAGCATCTAAGATGTTTCTTGTTCCTTCCTGCCTCATGCTAGATGGGAGTTAATCAAGAATCACCAGCACTATGGAAGACAAAAGAGCCTACTGTGGGATTTGGGCTCAGCTGTGTCCTTTCAATACTTTATAATAAGTCTTGGGCTCTAATAACCTAATCATAAGGATTTGGGGAAGGAGGCGATGAATTTGTTTGTTTCTTCCCAGCCACAGGTGATATTAAAAGGAAGAAAGAAAAATTAATCCCCTTTTCTGATTTGTCTTATAAAAGATATGCAAATGGTATTAGGGGCTGCTCAAAATGCCAGTGATTACTGGATTGCTGAGAGTGAATACTAAGGCAGTCCTTCTGGAAAGCAATGCTGTTGGGGCTTCTGAGTGCCAGTTGTGAAGTTGTCTTCTGCTGTTAGATAGCAAAATGCTGTAGGTTGGAATTAACTGAAGGTCATCCACGGAAGTACGTCGGTCCCATCAGGAGAATTTAACTGAGGGATGCAGGGTGTGGCCTCAGGACACTTTGGGCAGACTGGGATGCTGAACACAGTGGGGAAGAGGAGAGCTGAGCTCCTTCAGAGAAGCGCGGAACAGTGCTTGAAGGAGCGGGGATGCAACGTCTGACCCAAAGACGTTAACGTGGCTTGATAAATGCTGTGTGGTGAGCCAAGCTGTGAGGATGACTTCCATGTGCTGTCTGCTGTCATGGGTGGGAGGGTGTCGTGTGTGTCTCTGCGGCGTTTTGCAGTGATCTGAGCTGGCTGGACGTGAGGCAGCACTGCGGGAGAAGGGAGGAACTGGACTTGGAAAAGGGCTTTCATGGCTGTGAGACCTCCATCCTGTGCTGCAGCCCACGCCACGGGGGGCTGCCTTGCTGCTGCGGAGCTGCTGCTGCTCCAGAGCTCAGCTCGTGCCGGTAACTTGTGCCAGGTACCCCCATACCTGGTTTGTGCATGAGAAACCAAAGGGAAAGGTGAAGTGGTGAAGGAGTAGGAAGGTCTGGAGGAGGTAAGCAGGAGCTGCGTAAGGGAGGAACACACCAGTAACGTGTGGGTGGGTAATAAACTGGAGGAGCACGTGGCACGTGTGTTTGGGAAGCGTGCTGGAGCGAGCTCCTGGGCGCCCAGCCTGCAGAGCTGGCGTGGTTGGCGAGGCGGGTGTCAGCCATCCCTGCCTTCCTGGCCTCCGGAAATCCTGCTGCGGGGGAGAGAACCTGTCATCTCATGTTTGCAAGTGCTTTTCAATTTAATACATTTTAATCAGAAAATTAATCAGGAAACACCAGTTCAGCAAGATAATTGAACAATGAAGAGACACGATAATTACTGTTTAGTCTAATTAACTTTGTTAAGTCTTTATTGGGAACAGAGACTTCCTGAGTGAAACTCATTGAATGGTTCTCCCTGGAAAATAGAATCCCCATCAAAAAGCCTTTGTTCCTCACACTGCTCTTAAGAATTGGGTGCCTGTCTTTAACTCACGACTAGGGAACCAGCAGGTGGGTTTCGGGAAAACTGTCGGTTACCTTTCAGTCCGATCTCCTGCAGCTTCTGTTCATTTGCATCTCGCTAACCCATCGCTCTCCTCCTCGCTTCTTCCCGGGCAGGCAGGACCTGTTTGCCAACAAAACCTCCAGGGCCGTGCATCCTGCAGTGCTGCATCCATGTGCATCCACCTTCATCTTTGTTCCCACCTCTCATCTTCAGGCACGTGGAAAACGGACGCGTGGTTGGGGATTATCAGCAAATGAGGTCGAGGGGTTTTTCTTTGCTGCAGTAAATATAACTAAAAGCACCGAAATCTTTGGTAGGGCTGTGACAGGATGGAGCTGCTGGGAAGCCTCCAGCGTTTGATGGGTACATCAAGGGAGGGGGTACGTGGTCCTGCAGGTCCGATCGCAGGTCTGGGAAGGGGCAGGTCTGAGACGGAGAGGCATCGGGGTGATTGGGCATCGTCAGAGCCGTGATGTTACTGCTGAACAGTCGTGTTAGGCTGGAAAATTTAACCTCTTTGAAAAGCCTTGGGGAACGAAGCCTGCCTTCCTGTCTGCTTTGTGCTCCTCAGCTCTGACCTCTGTCCCCCAGGCTCTCGGAGGACTCAAATAAACACTCGTGTTCATTGAAGAATATTAATGGGCATAAGGAGCAGCGTACGCTCGGGCACAAATTAGCATGAAAGAGGGGGTCTGTCTGGTCCAGCCTCTCCTCTGGTTTTGCTTTGCTTTGCTTTCCTGGTAAGGGCGTAGCATTAAATATTTATAATTTCAGAGGAGGCTTAAAAATAAATATTGAAATGAACTTGATTGGCTCTTGATCTGCTGCGAGCGCCCTTTGGCTGAGCCCCAGGCCAACGCACCATTGACCCACCGGTCCTCGTGCATTATTCATGTTAGGTCAGGTCAGGAAGATGAGACTCAGGATATCGACCCTTTAGGAGAAGCATGTAGGAATGTGATTTAATAATCTGTGGCTCGTGGGGTTATCTTCTTGAGGCAGCGAGCTGTGAACCAGGGGGAACTCAAGAGCTTAGTCTCAGTCATGCCAAACCTGAGACATCCTTTTATAGCCGAGGGATGTACGTCCGTGCAGAACCCGGCGTCCCCGGGGATGGGATGCCTGAAACAGCAGCTCTCCCTTGGCTAGGGAAGCTGAGGCTGTTTTGTCTTCCATCAACACCAATTGTAAACCACAGGAATACTTTTACAGTAGAGCAGGTCTGCCTTTTCCAAAATCCTGCTATTGTAATGAGCAATTTTTAATGAGAAAAATGCTTTGAGACAATGTTTTGTTACTCCTCTGTTTCCCACAAGCTCAGTCAGCGTTGAGAATATTTCACACTGTACCCAACGCGCTCTGCCTCGCTTCAGACCTTAATGTTTTCATTACAAGTAGGGTACAGAATCGCTCCCCACAAATCCTTTTATCTCCTACAGTTAATTTGTGCAACTAATAACCTGAGCATTTTGAATTTCTTGTCAGTGAATGGCATTGTAATTGAATTTCTAATTTATTTGGTCCGGTTTATAATTAAAATAAGCACTCTCTCACTTATCGTTGAAGGCTGCTCTTGGGTTTTTTCCACCCCTGTGCTGCTTTTGAGGCTGCAAAGCCGTCTGTGTTGCATTCAGCCCCGGAGCCCAAGGGAGATGACTTTATTCCTCCTCGTTTTTCCCAGGTCACCCAGTGGTGGTCGTTGTGTTGTCGCACTGAAGCGCTGTGTGTTTTCACGACTCAAGACGTGGGTCTGTTGGGAGTTGAGCATTCTTGGAGAGTGCAGCCTCACAGCCTGTTTCACAGTTTATTTTCTTCTTTCTCCTCTCCTTCAGTTAATTATTGTGTAAACACTGCTGGTTACTGTGGCATCGCTCTACGGATCTGGCAGCCTTTCACCAGGGAGAGGCAACTAATGGGTTTTCTAGAGGGGCAACTCTTGAGAAACCTCCTGATTTCATTTTCCCCTCCCATTGTCTCCTGTGGTGTCATATAGAAAATAAAATGCTAGAGCTTTAAAACACTTCTCTGGCTGAACAAGAGAGTTAATTATTATTTAAGAGGGACAATTGGGCAAGGTTAAAAGCTGTGAAATAAAAGAGGAAAAAATAAAAAGTTGAAATTGCGAAGACGGGGAAGGAAAGAGATGATGCTTTTCTACAGCGTGGTATTTGTATGGAGCAATTGTTTGCAGTTTCAAGGTGCAAGAAAGGTAGAATAATCCTTTTTCATTTCCTTTTCCTGTAACCCTTCCAGGACAAGTAAACTGCTATTTTCTCCTTCAGAAGGAGAGACAGGAGCTGGTGAACCCACTAGTTTTGCTTCAGCCCAGTTTGGTGGCCATGCAAATGATTTGGCTCACTGTGCCTTGAAGATATATACCATTAACCTTTGTGAAGCCGGCTGTGGTGTTCCACAAATCACATCTTAAGACTGTTCTTTGCTGTGCTGCCCTAAAAAGTAAAATCCCTGTGGCAGCAAGTACCTTTTGTCTTGTGCCTGTACAGCAAACGGCACAGCCCGTGGGATTCGAGAGCGTGGTGGAAAGGGCAGGGCATTCCCTAGGCACTGAGACTAAGCCAGTGATCAAGAATATCATGAAGCTTTAATAGGGGCTTCAGCCTATTCTTCAGAGCAGTTTTGCCCCATAGACAGTCGTCGTTTGGCTGTGCTTGGAAAACCCCAAAGACAAAGACAGTTGCCCGGTGTTGGTTCTGCTCCCCAAGTCTTCTTCCACACCTCCCCTGACTCGACACCGATGCAGAACTGAGGTTGTGTGTGAGTACATGGACCTTGCTCTAGCAAAGAGCATGGGAATATTTTTACCAACAAAGGCTATTCCTTCCTGAGCTCCCAAAGCCTTTGTGTTTATGCTGTGACATATGAGATTTACCTCACCTCACTGTTCAGAGCCACAAATGCTTTTACTGCTCAATAGGTAGCAAGTCACAGTCTGCTGAAAAACTTGCACCATGCTGCTCGGTTTTATCCCATACCCTGCAGAACAGCTCTTTTTTTCACAGCTGCTTGTGCAGCCTATTTCTTTTGTCATAAAACTTCTAGTGCTGTGCCTACAGCACTCACCTACATGTCTAATTTCACTTCATTGTAACAGGCAGGCTACAGAATCTTAAATAAATGCTTGTTGGTCATTAAAGCCATATTTACAGAGACTTAACAGCTCTGTAATAGGCACAGAACTTGCTCTGCAGAATTGTTACCGCATAAATATACTGGAATAAGCAGCTGGTAGTTAAAAGCTTTGTAATGCATGGAAAGCTGTAATTTGCTGATTAACAATGGTTGATTGCAATTGTATTGCAATATCTATTTCCCAGCACCACCAGAAACCTGACCCATCTCCAAAAGGGCTGAACGAAAGGAAAACACCGTTAGAGGTGCAGGAGAATGACCAGTAGCTGGAGGAGTTTTGACCCCTAATGTTGTTTTGGGTGGAGGTGGGTGTTTGCAGTGCTGCAAAGCCAGCTGTGGCATGACTGCTGGAGGTCAGCGTGTGTCCCCTGTCAGCGTGGCTTTGCACCAGCTGAAGATCTCCTTCTTTATCACTGAAGTTCAAATTCATGGAAAGCCAACAAAAAACAGGGTTTCTTTTCCCTTCTCACTAATTTTCCACTGCTAATTTGTTGGAGTTCCTCAGCAAGTCACTTCACCCCCATCTGTCTCTTGCTCTTCTGGGCTTTGCCTTTCAAGGTTGCTGGCATTTCAGGATGCTGTTTGCTGAGAACCTGGTGTGTGCGAAACTGTATTTTTTCTGAAGCTTCCATGTACCTCTGCAGTATAGCTTAATATACTAATACTACTGAACTCTTTCTAACTGCCAGGATTTCAGTAGGATGTAGCTTTACCTTTTGCATGAACAGCCCTTTCACCCAAAGGTGTTTTCAGTGTCTTTTAGTCTTTATTTTAAACTATATTATGTCCCTGCTTGAAAAAAAAAGGGAAAAAAAAAAAAAAAGAGGAGTCAGGAACATAAATTAAGCCTTCAAATGCATGTGCAGTTCTCTGTGACACAAACTTTGCTCTTGGGGTTTATGATGCTAATAAAATACTATTCACTGCTAACAGCTCTTTCCTTCCTGGCCTCACAAACTGAGACAAATAAGTGCGTGTATTGAAGGAGTTCACGTTTTATGTCTCTTTGCATCAATATGGCCCTGCTTTATTGACATTTGTAGGTAGAAACTGGCTAGTTATGCTTGGACTACATTAACTATTATTTATTATTTGGACTGAGGACCCAAGCCCTCCCTGTTCTAGCTGGTTGTACATACAAATCAAAACTGTTTGTATCCCAAAGAGCCTCTAAATATTATGAGAGACAAGAACTAAGTGAGATAAAACGATGCAGTCAGCCAGTTTGTGTAACGTGTGATGGAGAACAGCACGCGCAGCCACCGCCACCGGTGGCCTCGGACTGGGATGGGGAAACGATAGGCAAAGGTTTGTGGCAGGTTCCTGGGTGCAGAGGTGGCACAGGGGTTCCTGCAGGAAGGGGTTACTGCAGGACTTGGTGACAAAACCACAGGAAATGGGCTGGTGCATCCCAAACTGAGCACTCAACCACAGGGCTTGTGTTTCTGCTGAGAAACTCGGACTCTCCCTTGTATGCTCTTAGGTTTAAACTGTCAGGTACTTACAAAGACAGTTATTTTAAGTGATGAGCAATAATAATTTTTTGTCATCCTTAAAATAAATCATGTTAGGAACTGCCTGAGCAGGGCAGCATAAGTAATTAGAGTCAGAATCCTGGACACGTGCCCTCGCTGGCTCCAGCACGGCTTATGAATTACGGAGCTACTATTCCTGATGGAAACATTGGGGTTTTGTTGTGAAATCTGGAGTGAGCTGGTTGAGAGACCACTAATGGTGAAGTCACCAAGCTCATAGTGCTTTGGTATGTTCCTGAGGGCATCCAGGCAAGATGGAAGTGAGTCCCAGACAACTTGTCCAGGAGAGAACGCAGAGAGTCGAGAGTCAAACCCCATGTTTTAGAAGATGCAGTTTTGAAGACTAGTGACATTAGTCTAGATTTTCCATTAAAATCTGTGATCTCTATACTCCAAGTTCTCCTGACTTTCTTAGACTTCACGTGACTTTGTCATACAGATAACAATGCTTTCCTCTTGTTTTCTTGCACAGCTTCTTGCTGACCTGGAATAATGACAAATGCCTCTGTCTGACCCAGAGATTCATGTATGGAGCCATTTGGGGAAACCGCAGTAGAAACCTGATGCAGAAATCAGCTCTCAAAATGGAATTAACCTTTAGGAAGATCTCATAAGTAAGTGGTTTGTACCCTTCAAGGTGTTCTGTGAATCATTGACAAGATGACTAGGCTAATTTAAGCATTTGTCACATAGATAAGGAAGAGTCAAATTCAGTTCTCAGTCATACGAGTGCGGGGAGAGGGGAGGATAAGCCCGTGGAGGGTTTGCCTTCCCATCTCTTTGACTTTCCTGAATTTCACCACGGTGCTGCTCCAATGGGGACAGTCCCAGCTCTACTGAGAGCGGCGGAGTGGGTCTGCCCCTGCAGGGATGCTTGAGCTGGCCTGTAGTGTGCAATTTCCTTATGCCTAGGAAATCTCTGCACTTAATTTTCTCTCTTTTTAGGACCTAGACTTGTTTCTAAAAATAGAGCTTTATTCTTCACGTTCACTTCCTAAAGGACAATGACAGAAGTGAGAGAGAGGGAGAAAAATGCCATAAACTGGGACATTTTGTTATCATGTTCGCTGCACATCTGGGAGCTCTTTTGGTACATAATTGCTGCACAGTGCTGTTCACAAGCTATAGCCTCATACACGTCCTCTTGGAAGCTGTTGTTGTAATGCTGTAGCTCCTGCTTTGGAAATTGAGCGTGACCTATTGGTCAGGTATGTGGCTCGTCCAGTGGAAAACTCTTGGTTCCTTCTCTTTGCTCCATGAGATCTTGGCCAGGCCACTGCTGTGCTAGTTTTTGAGGCTTTGAAAGCCTCATTGCTCCCAAATCCGCTGCTGAGCGGAGGGAAGTTTTAGTTTAAGTCCTAAAAATAATTCTGTGCTGAGACCAAACACATAGCTCTCTGCAAGGCTGTGACACTGGGAATTGGGAGAAAGCTCCTCTGTATAAATGTATTTTCTCCGTTGCAAACATCAGCTTATAATGAAGTAGAGGAATTATTCCATTGTTTTTGTTATTTAGGGAAGGAAATCTGACTGCAGAAATGTGTTATCTGGCAACCTGGATGTGATTAAGAAACAGCCACTGTGCTTCGTGTTCCCTTCTCTTTCAGCAAAAGAAAAATTGAAAACATTTTGCTGAATTTCCTAACGTTCAAAAATGCAATTTAATCAGAACTTTTAGGGGGAAAGTCTGCTTAAGATGCTTCCCTACCTTTCCTTGGGATTGTGTACGTCTTAACTAGTTAATCCCAAAGTTCTGGGGACCCTCATCTGCAAAACAGGGAAGACACGCCACTCCTGGGGATAGCTCCCCTTGCCAGTGGGAGATGTGGTGTATTTTGGATTATATTATATTATCACACAGTGTCTGATAATGGATGAATGCAAGTTTGAAGCAAAGGTGATTGGGTAAACATCTACCATCTTGACTTGGAAGTGGTGTCTGTCCATGCCACTTGGTGAAGATGATAAATTGCAGTGAATTTGTGATCTAGAGTCATCAAATTTCCTCCCTGTCTTTCTTAACCTTGGGACAAATTAAATCAAATTCTGCTGTGAAGCCTAAAGACATAAAATTTGTTAGCTGTAACAGTGTATTCTGCCAAGCGGGCTGAACTCCCCACTATTAATTACTTTATTCAGTAAGTTAAACAAATGATGTGCTATCTGGACTCAGGAAAAAGCCACCCAGGAGCATATAAAGGATGCAAAGATATTCCTGTCAGTGAACATCCAAACTCTAGTTGCTAATTTGCTGTGGAGAGCAATAATCTGCTCTAAAGCTGCCTCTGTTCCTGAGCAGTATCGTACCGAGTATGAGCATCGTTAATAGGACTGCTTGAACAATGCATCAAAGCAATACCCACTGGTGTGCTGAGTGGGTGGCTGCTGGAGGTCCTTCTTTCTGTTGGCTCTCCTCTCCTGGAGCCAGCAGCACCAGCTGAAGGTGCTGCCCCTTCATCCCAACCCACAAACTGCTTATCTTTGCTCCCCAGCTGCCATTAGTTTCCCACAGCTCTGCAAGCAGAAGGAAATGTGTGAATGTCTCCTTATCTGCTCCAGATACAGCCAGGTGGGTCCAAAGCACCCTAATGTGTAGGTTGAGGTAATCCTTGTTGCTGTTGGCACTGGACTGGAGATCCTTTATCTGATTTCTTTCACAGGCAAAGCTGTGAAGATTGTTTTCCCTACAGAAGGTACCTTTCAAAGAGAGCCAGGTCTAGGCTGGGAGGCAGCAGCTGATGGAGAGTCTGCCACTCCCAGGTTGTTGCAATGATTCATTACCCCATTTTAAAAAATGCAAGCATTATTTTGGATTCAAATTTGGCTGCTTTAATTTCCACCAAGAGATTCTGTCTGTGCTCCTCTCTGCTAGATTAAAGAGCCCTCAGTATCCGATAGTTTCTTCCTGTGAAAGTGCTTGTGCACTGTAATCAAATTATCTTTTGAATTTCTTCCTGATAAGTTAGAGATTAATCTTTTCACGATCTTCATTCCGAGGCATTTGTTTCCACCAGTCTGAGTCACTCGTTTGCCTTCTCAGCACCCCATCTCCAGATTTGTGTCTTGCAACAGCTGCAGGTGGGTGCAGTATGGATCAGCTGAGCTCAGAGCTACCCCTGGCCTGGGGTGGTGGCTCTTGTGCCACGCTGGTTCTCCGTGCCAGTTCTCCATTCTCTGTGCCAGTTCTCCGTGCCAGCTCAGGCAGGTCACGCACGCGCCTGGGACATCACACCAGCACAAAACTACTCAAGAAACCCAACTGCCTGCACCTGGCCTGTTAGAAGCAATTGTAGTGTTTGAAACTAAATTTCTTTTGCAGCAGCACCTTTCTAATGTAAAGCTGTTATGAACGAATGTGGGGGAAACCAGCCAGAGTGCTCCTCATGAGCCTTGGTTGGAAATGCTTTTTCACTGTTCTTGTGTCTCAGTTCAACTTCAATTTGTTGTCTTTTTTTTTTTTCCTTCGCTATTTCTTTCCTTCCTAGTGGAAGATGAAGAACAGCTACTGTGAAAAAGGTGCTAAATAGGCACCTGATTGATTATCTTCATTAGTTTACTGAAACAGTCGTGTTTAGTGTTATCTTCTAGGCAGTTGGGGCATGTTTGTGTTCAGTCCAGTGCCGTGAGATCGGTCCTGCACCAGGAGCTGGGTGTTCCTGTTCCCAGCGTGTTCTTCAGCCTAGTTGCTGGGATGACCATTTTGTCCAGCTTATTAAATCCAAACCAAAGCTTTCAAAGATCTTTAAGAGCACTTTTTTTTTTTAATGAAGACCATATTAAAAGATCTAAGAATTGTGGCTATTTTTAGAAAAGAATCAAGTATTAAAATGCAAAAAAGGAAAGAGAGGTGAGGTGGACTGGGAAGTTGATCTTGCAGTACAATGCTCGGCTGATTAGCACTCTCTGCCCTGAGCAGTGCTGCACACTTGCTCCAGTGTTAAACTTAATTTATACTGTAAAAAAGCAGGAGAAGAATTTTAAAAAAAGTATGCAAAAGCTCAATCCTGCCAGATGCTGAACGCTTTCTTGTGAAGCGCTGAGTTGGCAGAAGTCAGAGCTGCTCAGCACCTCTCGAAACCTCCTCCTCCTCTTGCTTTATTGTCAGTGAGCCTGCAGAGCTGGCCGTAAAACAGCACAGGAGATTTCCAATAAAATGAAAGTCATGTCCAAGTGTTAAGATACGGATGCTTCATGGTACAGAGCCATGCCAGAGGGTGAAATGCTAATTTGCCATCAATCCTATGGAGGAGGGGACAAAGATGTTATGGTAGAGGAATACAGAGCTCTGACACGCAGGGTGGAGATGGGGAATGGTGGAGGGCATAGTGTCAGCCTGAGATACACCCATGAAACGTCCCGTCGTTGCTGCCCCAGCTCCGCTCTCGCTCCTTGCTGTCCCGTGAACTTACACTCCGGTGGGTTGTGTCCGCATCGCTCTGGGAGTGAACAGCCTTTCAAAAGAGCATTTAGACCTTAAAGCCATCACTCAAAATTCCTGCCATGCCTTCTGACCCGACACTTCCTGGCCTTTATTTGCAACACAGGGCAGCAGACAGCATCTCCTTGGAGGTTTTGAAGCTGAAAGCAAACCGTGTGTCCATAATGGTGCGGGATACGTAAGGCGATGCAGGAGTGAGCGGAGCAGTCACTGCCAGCTCCCTCTGTACCTGCCTGGTAGGAGGAAATCTTCTTCCAAAGGGTTGTTTGTGTCTCAGAGGGTCCTGGGGATATACAGCACGTGGCAGATGACTGTCCAGTTCCCCCAGGAATGGTACGTGGTAGATAAAAACTCTTCTGGACAAAAGCTGCCTCCGACTCTGAATACGATCCAGGGCTTGTACAACACGGCCTTGGTCTGTGCTGTAAGCTCAAGTCCTAATCAATAGCAGTAATTAACAGTAACAAACGGAGAGATCAGAGCCTTACAGTATGTGACTCAGGTTTGTGGGTGCTTTGCTCGCACAGGGCCGTGCAAGAGCAGTGCAATTGTTTGTGGGAGCTCTGCAAAACGACGGCCGCTGTGACCCACAGAAGCTCCGCGCTCGTTCCGAGAGCCGTTGGCTCAGCCTCCCACCGAGCAGCACTGCCTGGAAAGGCTGGAGCATCAGTGAATGCAATCACGACTGAGGTGGAGGCTGAATCAGGAGAATAATTTCCTTTTTAAACCAGAAACTTAAGCAGCGACTTGAGTTTTACGGAGTCCCGCAGTCCTTCAGAAGGCACCTCGTGCCTATAAACTAGCACCCCCATCTCTCCAGTACACCATAAAACCCTTCAGTAACGATCATCGTGACAACTATAAACCTGTTGTTTCCATTCTCTGTGATTTATTGAGCTGGTGGAAAAGGTGGGGCTGCTGTTTTATTGGGATGATCAAATGTTTGCAGAGGGAAAAGACAATCTGCATTCCTCCAAGGCTACTTTTATACATTGAATCATGAATCCATTTCCTTTCCCATTAGCAATTTAACATTGTAGGACACAGAAACACTTCTTCAAAGTGATTTTTTTTTTTTTTTTTTAGGAAGTGTAAAGTCCTGGCTCTATGGGAGCAAATGCAAGAGCCCTCGCAGTCATGGGAAAGCTAATACTAGAGACTTCTGCAAATCCCTGGGGTTTATTTTTCTCAGATAATTTTGGAAGCTTGAGTTTTCGTTTTTAATTGGGATGAAGCCACATTGCAGAATGCCAGAAGCCTCCACAAAGCAGCATTTTGCTTCTCTGGACAGCTCTAGTAGAGATAATCAGCTGTCCTGCCCTCCTGAGATGCTGACCACGTGCCTGGGATAATAGTGAGCAGAGGAGTCCAGCAGCCACGGTGTGTACGGGACAACTGAGGAAGGAGGGCTTTGGTCCAGAGAGAAAAGAGGATGAAGGAACACAAACCCCTTGTGTCTCATACGCTGGATCAGCCAGGTACACACAGAGAGGAGATAAATGATGCATGGGGCTACCATGGTTGTTAGCCTTGGGTTATCTGGCCGTTTCTCTCTGTTAAATACTTTTCACTGTTTTATGCTGAGTTAGAAGTCTACACAGGTACTCTAGAGATACTGTATTTAATAGTTGCAAATGTGTAATCGAATACAGTTAATAATAGTAATTGTAGTAACCAGCACGCTGTTGTAATTGACCTAAATGTTTCTTACTAATTAGAACAACTCCAGTTCAGAAATCGTTCACAGATTAGAAGCAGTACTTTGTATTGGGAAAAAGAAGCTGGTCTCCGTCTGTGACACACATCAGCGTTAACATAGCCACGTCCAGGAGCAGATTTTATTTTATCATTATATTTCTTTGTATTTTCTGGGCATACGAAGAGCTGGATGGACATAAGGAAAATGGTTCATGGTCACACCAAGGGGTTAAATGTGCTCAGTTCCCAGCTCTGGGAAGAGGTGAGTGGAGAAAGGGGTGGCAGAAGGTGACCAGTGTTGGGTTTCGAGCTGGCCCTGGGAGAACACTGAGCTGGGACCCTGCTGCGTCCTGCGCCATGCAGAGGGGTGTCCCTTTCAAAATTTTGAACACTGACAACTCTGTCATCTCTGCGAGATGCTGACTGCCCTGTACGTTGTGTGTGCACCTGCCTGCCAGATCTGCCTGCTTACCATTCCCAAATTTTGTATCTTCTTTTAGCTGAATGTTTGCCTGTTTCTTGGGTCATAAAGTATGTGACTTTTCTTCAACACAGATGTCGTCTGGTCATGCTTCCAGCAAAGACAATGTGTCTGGCTTCATTTGATTAAATGATCTAGGATCGTTCCCCTAAGGATGCTCATAAAGCTTTCTCCATCCTACAACTTGTGTTGCCATTTATACGCCTGCAAAATGAATATGAAACGCTTCTGTGAAAGTTAAATGAGAATTTCTTCTTGAGAGTTGATTTCTGATTTATGCACTGATACAAGTTGTTGGGGAAAGTGCAAAGCGGAATAAAACCAAGCGCAAAGTGTTGGTGGCTGTGAGCCCCCGTGTTACAGAAGCACCACTGCGACACCGCTGCCCACCGGTTCCGGACGTGGCTCGCTTAAGGACGGTGAATTTTGTGATTGATGGCAGCCAGGACGGCGTTTGATGTTTAAGCACCACTCAAGTGCCTTGCTGGACCGCAGCCAGGGAGCTGATTTTGGCAGCCTTGCTCCTGTGCAGTGTCCTTAGCCGAGCTCGCTCAGCCCCACGGGACCCGGCCGGTTCATCACCGGAGAAAGCGGCGCTTGGCCAGAATGACATCACGAGGCGCAGTTTCTGTGCGTGAAGCTCATCTCGACAGCGTTCTCATGTAGGTCAGAAAGAGCTATTGTGGGCCCGATCCCTAGCTGGCATTCATCAGGAGAGCTCCACAGCTGGAAACGGGACTGATGGGTCAGAGCCAGCTGAGGATGGCCAAATTCCGAAGGCTTTCGCCGTGCAGCAGGACAGCAGGGCTCCCAGCAGAGCAGCTCTCCCCAAAGTGATGCCACCCACAGCTGTCCCTTAGCCAGCATCTCTGTGCAGTTCCCCTAGAAAGAAATGTCAGCCCCTTTCCTTCAAGGAAGAGAGACTGGCAGAGGTGAGAGCAGCTCACGCACGATCCCGGGGAGGCAGAGCACTGCGGAGCACGACTCAAATTGCCGGGGAGGCAGAGAGCTTCACTTCGGAGGAAAATCAAAAGAGAGCAGTTAAAGGCCTTGGCAGTTGGTCGCCCAAAGCGACCACAGACATGTGTCTTGCCCTGATAGGTCTCATCAGCGCAACTCAAATGTCATCTGATCCTGACAAGCGAGAGAGAGAAAAAGACGACTGCCTTTGCTGGAAAATAACGAGAGCACTGCAAGGAGGGAGGGAGCAGAGAACAGTCCCAGGAGGGTTGTGTCCGATTTGTATTCCTGTTCTCCCACTTTTTGTCCATGATATTAAATTTTAGGGGTTATAAAAAGTGCTAGTTTTGCTGCAGCACCAATACTGCTCTGTGCCAGGCACTGTGTAAATGCACGGGAGTAGAAAGCACCAGCCCCCAAAGAAGCTGCTGTGCAACCAGCAAAGGCTGAACACACTGAACGCTGGTCCAGGCAGGGTTTTAGGAGCTAAAAGTTCAATTCCCGAATTTAACATGTGCTCCTCTGTGTGATCTCTGGGCAGTTCTCTTAATCACTGGGTGCCTTAGTTCTCCGGAGATGGTCAGGTGTAGCTGGTGCTGTGCTGTACACCTCGCTGCGTGACAACAGCCGCGTCAGAGGGGCCAGTGGGCTGCAGGGGCTCCTGCCCTGCTAAAAAGCCAGTGGGATGCCCGAGACTCCTCCATCCTTGTGTGCAACGTGCGGCATAACGAGCTGCCATCTCTCTGCTGGCACTGCCCCATTGCACGGAGCTGCTCGTTAGCCCGGGTGGTCTCTCTCCGTCGAGGTTTGCTCCTGCCATGGGGTTAATCAGCAGGTCCAGCTCGCGGGCCGGTGTCCTGGGCTCACACTGGGCTTCCTTTCACCACACAGCCACACTTCAGGTTTTTTTCATTTCCAGTACATTCCAGGCTGAGGCTGAAGTGCAGACTGAAAGGAGCAGGCATACAGGACAGTGGGGCACCCTCTCTCTGCCACCCCGGGGCTTTGTTAAATCCCCTTCGCGTCTCCGCGCACCGCTGGATAATGGGTCTCTCTCCCATAGAAATATCTTCTTCTTTCTCACTGCATTAAGCATCGGCTTCTAAGTGAATTTCTTTTACAAGCAGAACTAATAAAAGGACTAAAAACTGTCAGATTCCACTTGACAAACGGCTCAAAGGAGGGCATTTTCTAAATGCTTTTAGCATTTGCGGTGATTGATCAGGGTGGGCTCAGAAGCAGCTGACCTGTTGAGTTTTTTCAGAGGCAGAATGATGGAAGGATGATAATGCTCCTTTCTTCTTGATCACTATAATTTTTGCTTTTCTGCAGATAACGTATCTGGTGTCCAGAAATCGCCACCTGTGTTTTGGAACTAGCCCAGGAATACAATTTAAATCCGTGCATCCAAACTGTGCATCTGTCTGTCAATTCACTACTCACATAGTCGCGTGCTGGGAATGGGATGACGTGCTGTGGTCGCTGCCGTGGACGTGTAGAGAGAGACAGTCTTGGCCCAAAGTGCTTTATGGTCCGGAATGAAGGTCACACAGCAGCTCTGATCAGAGCCTGGCATCAGTCACTAGAGCCCGTTCCAGCGAGGGTCTGTCCACAGCCAGGCACTTACTCTTCATTTAAACCGTGTCAGTCTCTCCTGCAAAAGCTCCGAAAGCCCATGCTCAGAGATGGATGGATTTTTGCTGAGCTGGAATGATACTCCTCCCACAAGTACTGAGTGCCTTGAAATCTTGGAGAGCTGCTGAATTTCGGGGTGACCTATGTTAGTGTCTCAGCCAGACAAGATGAGGCAGAGATAGAGACTTGGGATCTGGTCTGCTAGCTGCTGTACTCATCCCTTAGATTTTTCTCATCAAGTACATTTTCAAACTGCAGTGACAAGTGTTTTCTCTGTATCTAAATTTAAAAAAAAAAAAAAGAAAAATTAATTAAAAAGAGACACACCGTGACCACATCTGTCCCACATCTGTCCATTTCTTGCTGAGGATTTCAGACACTTTATCTCCCTGGAGATCACAGTAAACCAGCTATTTACTGACCGAGTCCTGACTGTCAGGTGGAAGAATCAATGGCTCTTCCTTGAGCTGTTTGTGCAGGTGAACGCTCTCATCTTTAATTGATGTCCTATTTATTGTCGAAGTGTTGCCCTTTTCTTCTTCTCTTCTCTATTTCTCGCTTCTCTGTCCAGGAAGCAAGATTTGGTTCAATGGTCGGTCACGAGAGATTAGCAAACAAGCTGAGAACAGTTGCTCTGGAACATGGTTGAAATCAGGCAGCTCTTCCTGACCCCCATCTTGTCTCCCTCCTCCCTCCTCCCTCCCCGAACGCGTCAGGAAACTTAGCGGAGACTTTCTGGAGGTGGATTTTCCCAGAGAGCCAGCAGCGCAGCTGCCTGATTTATCATTGTGTGCAGCAGATAAAAGCAATTTCATGTCGTACTCTGAAGCCCCTTGTTCGTTTTATGAATAACTCCTGGTAAGTATCACTTCAGAAGCTTATCCAGCAAAGTAAAGGGGAAGGGACACACATGGGATGTCCAGAAAAAAGGGAGACCAAATTCTGTCTGCAAGCTGGATGCCTGGGGGTGTTTTTGTAAACTCATCCGGGTGGGCTGGTGCTGAGGGAGGGTAGAGCAGTGGCTGGAGCCCTGTGCCTGGCACAAAGCTGCTTTTGCAGCTTCTCTTGTTATCTCTGGGACTCCCTAGAGCACAGATATGCGGAATCAGGGCAGCAGCAGCATGTTCTCCGTTTCCAGCAGTTCTCCATCCTTGCAAAGCTCTGCAGGAGCCGTTAAGGTGAGCTGTAACTGGAGTTCACTTGGCCTTCTGCAGGCTTTGAGCAGCTGCAGTACAACCTGCCTCCTCTCAAGCTCTGCAAGACACCAGACCTGAGATTCAGAGGCTTTGAGTCCGTGTGGAGTGTCTGGAAGATGGGCAAGAGGAAGCTCACCTGAGCCATCGCCAGGGCTAAGTGCCAGGAGAACTGGCCGTGTTTAAAGACCCCAAAGGAAAACCACTGACCGTCCCAGAGGGGAAGGTGGGTCCCCGTTCCCAGGGCCCGCTGCCAGCAGGAAGGCGTTTGCCACTGCTGGTTTGCACTTAGAGAGGCATTTTAATGAGCCAAGGACCTGCCTGAGGGCAGCTGGTTTAAAAAAAAAACACACAGTAATGAGAGGAACCTGTAGTACCTGGGCTGCTTCCAAGCCCAGCGCAGCACATGGGCTTCCTTTGATCCCCCTGCGCCTGCCGGATCGGTCCCGTCGTGGGCGGCTGCCGTCCCAGGTGGCCCGTGCAGAGGGTGTGCTTGCCACCGCGGTGTCGTTGTTGGTTTGGTGCCACCCTGTCCGAGGGCACTTTCAAAGCAACGTGTCGGCATGTTCCCACTGGGCTGATCCCTTTGCAGGTCCCAGCAAGGCTGGGGCTGACCGTGCGACGCTCCCAGTGATTCCTGGTGGAACGGTTCTCATCACTCGTCGCTTGGCTACTGCCCAGAGCAGTTTACTTGCCCGTGCAAATTTCTTCATTAAAATATGTGTATTTAACTCGGGGATTTTTTTAATTGTCATAACCCCCCTCATTCCTTGCTGAGACACAAAGCCTGCCCAGTCCGCTGGGATTTTCCCACCTATTTCTGTGGCCGTGGGGACTCGTCCTGACTTCTGAGCTGCTCTTGAGAAAACATGGATGCATTTACTTGCAGTTGCTGTGAACCAAACACAGTAAAGAGATCCCCTGGCCCTGCCTGCTCACAGTAGTTGGTCACTGAAGCACAAGCGAAATTTCTCTTTTTAGATTTTTTTTTTTTTTGCACAATTAGGCTTAATATTCTAAATCAGTTGAACTGGACTGAAATAAATGTGTCCAGCTGGGCTTTGGCATCAGCTGAAAGCTATCTAAACTGGTGCAATTACTCAGCTCTTCCTGTGCTGGGAAGGTCCCGGTTCTTTAAGGGCAGCCCAGAGGGGGTGATGCTGTGGCACCCCAGGGTGGGTGGGTGGGCAGCGCTGTCCTTGGGGGAGAGCTGCAGAGCTGGGTGGGCTGGAGGTGAGGTTCCTGTTCTGTGTGCTCTGGAAATCATGCAAAGGACTTAATGTAGCTGGAGCAGGGTTTAAAAAAAAAAAAAGGCACTTTAGAGTTTGTTGAAGAGAAAATGCCTGGAGGTGAGATGGGTGCTGGGGTGGGCTTTGGGTGCTGTGGGTGTAGGGAGGCTGCCTGGGCAAGGCTGGTGGCTGCAAGCTGGACTTGCTGTGTGGCTTGCTCAGACTCTCCCCTGGCTTTATCCAGCTTCAGAGGACTTTCCTGCACCTTTTTATACTGAGTTATGAGCATATGGATGCTTCTTCAAGGGCTGATGAGCTCATCTGCTTTTCCATCAGCCCTTGATACCCCCTGGGTGCTCTGAGACCTCCTGCTGCTCCAGCACGGCTGAGGTCTCTCCTGGGCAGGAGGCGAAGGGAGCGCTGGGGTTCTGGCAAAGCTGACCAGAAAGATGAATCCTCTTCCTTCCCTCTTTTAGAAAGGAAAGGACGGGAGGAGAATATGAAGTACTGAAAAGCCTTTAAACTAACTTTGGGCCAAGAAATCTGAGGGATGTGTGTTTTAACTCTTGTTCTCAGGTGGAACGGATGGACCCTCAGCTGGTGTTACTTGACGTCTCTGCCACACGTCTCCAACCCACGTTGTTTTTATTAAAGGACCACGTCTTGCAAGTTGGGCTCTTGGCTGCCTTCTCCGCGGGGTAAGCTGCGATGCGGGGCTGGGGGCATGACTCACACCGGTGCTGCTCACAGAACGCCAGCGGCGTTTCTTTAAGATGCTTTAATAAGCGAGCGATTAATTACGCTTCCCATGACTGCTTGGCAGCTTCACCTTAGTGCTTGAGCATGTTTAGCACATCGTTAGTCAGAGGGCAGTAGAATCATGTCATTGTCCTCCCTTTCTCCCCTGCGCTCGTTACGCGGCCACGTGATCCGCGTGCCTTCCTCGGAGGGGATGGAGGCTGTGCTCCTGGGTGGAAGGGTGAGCCGTGCTCTGCGGGTCACCAGTGCTCTGCTCTAACAAGTGTAATTGAAGGGATTTACTCCATTATCCAATTTGCTGATAGGCGAGCTGCTGGGTAAACAAGGAAAAGGGAAGGCCTGGGTGAAACCGCACGGCTCGAGTGGCTTTTTGGAGGGATCTCTTGTTCCTTGTTTGTGTAGACGCGCTTGCCGGAGCCCCTCCAGCACACGCCTGTGATGGTCTCTTGCTCCCTGCAAGTGATTCACCCAGCCAGCTCTTTGTGGTGAGCCAACCTGGCAGGGTTTGCTGCCTGTTGTGGGCAAATCAGGCAATCCTCGGAGCAGCAGGCTTCCGACCGCCTCTTTCAGTGAGCAAAAGCCATCCGTTTATGACTTCCCCTGAGGAACTTCGGATGACTTATCAGGCAGTTCTGACCAAAAATGACACATAAGGTGTTTGCTCCTTGAGGAGCTGAGTAACGCACTAATGAGCGCACGGCAGATCCTGCTGCTTCCCATCCGGTGGGAATGAGTCGTGCTTGTGCCAGAGCAGAACTGGGCTGAAGGCTGGCTGACTTCTCATGGATGGATTAGGGTTTAAGTTTCAAGAAAGTACAATCGAACTGAACTTTTCGATGAAGTTTGAGCTAGGAGTGATGTATTGGTCATGGGAACTGCACCAAGATCTCTCCCTTGAGCACGGGCTGAGCTGTTGGCTGGCACAGCGTTGGTGCTGCAGTGCTCCTCCGGCTCGAAGCTGGAGATACGCGCAGCAGCGCGGAGACTTCGCGAACCTGGCGTTCACAGCCCAATTTACCTCGAATCAACGTCAATGTATTTATCTTTGATGAACCAAATTGTTTGGCTTAGTGCTGGGACTTGGCAGCACACGCCGTTTGTGTCGGTAGAACGTCTGCCCACGGCTGTCTCCCCGCCGTGCGTGGGACCGTTCTGCTCCGGGCGAGGACTGGAGCTGTTGTGTAAAGACCAGACAGTAAAACCAAGAGCCGTACTGGTGCTTGCTCGATGGCTCCTTGCCCAGAGGAGCCCTGCTCGCAGGAGCTCCTGCTGCCCAGGCAGCCATCAGGTGGGTGAAGCCACTGAACGGGCACGGCAGAGTGGCACGGGGCCGCTCTGCCCCTCGCCTGCCCGCGGACCATCCATCAAATCCGTGCTCCAGCGGCGCAGACCTGCCCGCAGCCTGATTCCTTAGTGCTTAACAAGTGCATTAGTGTAAATCAAGAGGCATGTTTCAATTATCTAATAGAAGAATTATTGATCCACGCTCTCATTCTGAATGTTCAAATGTTCCAGGAGGAGAGACGATATTTGTATATGGCATAACAAAGTCCGAAGTGTGTTTTTATGTTTCAGTTAGGCTGTACTTGGAGAGCTGTTGCAAGATGCTTTTGTAGAAGCAGCTGTGGCCAAACTGGCACGTACGGAGTCAGCTGTGGTCCACAGCCCAGGTCCTGCTGTGGGGCTGCTGCCCTGCTTGTGGTCAGTGGATCTCACAGCTAAGAGGGCACTAGGTGACATTCCTCACCTTCCTCTTAGGGTGCTGTGCAGGGAAGGCCAGGGCTTCATTTTTCACTTGTCTACTGAAAAGAGCAGCTGTTCCTTAAAACGCCGAATTTCATTTAAGTATATTAAATCAAACCAATTTTCTTTTCCCCTGCCCTGTGCTGTGGTTCTGAAAGTTGGGCGGAGGAAGGGGATTTGTGCTTCTTGAAGACGTGATGGGAGTGTAAGGAGCCTCAGGCATCTCGCTGGTAAAACAAACACCCTGAAGGACAGTTCATTCGAAGGGGGGTTATTCTAAACCTTCTGACTTTTAGTCCATTGTGCTTTGGTAACTGTGTAAAATGCAATTGAAGGATGTTCCTATTTCCCTTTGATATAAAACATGGGGCTATTATAGAAACTTAAAACCCATTCCAGGCTCTTCTCAGCACTTCTTTTCAAAGCAGCTTGGTTCAGCTGTCAGTCCCCAGCTCCACTTTTAATTAAAATAGGTTTGTAGCCTTAACTGACAAGCAAACATCTACAGTAAGTTGCAAACTACAGAGCAATCCCTCTCAGCTTAAGAAAGATGGCAAATAAAATGTCACTTGCCACCTCTCGAGGACAGCTCTCTGTATTTAAGAATAAATACACAAATAAAGTTGTCACCTGGGAAGTTGTTGATAACCTTTTTCTGGGACAGGGAGCTTGGATTAGACATAATAGCAGTTGTCTATGTACTTCATGCAGTCCCAAAAACGTTGCTAGAGGCTTCGTGGCCCTGACTTTTTTTTTTTTCCTCCGTTGTGTACTGTCACACATTAAGCACGACTTGTGAAATGGTGTCACTCTGATTTGGTGACGCCGTGGGGTCCTGAGGCTCATCAGAGCATCAGGGACCAGCGCTCTGCCACGGGATCCTGGTCCAGCAAAGCCGTGCAGGTGGGGAGAGCTCAGCCCCCCTGGAAGCAATACCCAGCTTGGGGGGGCCCCAAGGGATCCCCTCTGGCAGCGATGGGATGAAAAGCACAGCGAGAGGTGGAAGCAGCCTGTGCTGAAGAGTTTGCACAGAATATTCTTGCGGTGGAGCTGCTGGAGCGTTCCATTGACAGACCAGGATCGTCCTGCTGGTACGAGGCACCTGATGAACCCGTCACTGCTTTCATGTTCTGTTTATTGAGCACCTGAAAAACCCTCAGGAAACAAATAAGATTAACTCAAAACAAACGTGTGGCACAGAGCAGCAAAATCATGCTGCAGGTTTGTTACTGTCACTACTATTAATAAGTTTCTTTTCCTGCCCTGGCTGCTTCTTGTTGTATTTTTCAGCATTTAAAGCATTTAAGTGCCCTGAAGGCCTTGGGGTTGGGGGGGCAGGTCGCTTCTCGCCCTGTTTTGGGGGTCAGGCTGGATTGCTTTAAGGAGGGTTGACTTACAAATAAGCAATGTGATTACTGGGTGCCACGGCTGGGTGTTTGGGATGGATGTTATGGGAGATGTGCAGCTTCGGTGCTTGATTCAAGGGAGCTGTTGGCCAAGCGTGGTCCAGCCTGGAGGAGCAGAGCCTGCCCTGGGTGCCATGCATCTGCCAGGGCAGGTTTCCTCACAACTTTGGTGAGGAAGAGTGGTTGTCCCTGTATTCCCGATGGGAAACTGGACCCCAACAGGTAAAATAAAGCTCAGGATAGCCATGAACCAAACCTGTGCAGCGTGAGCCTGTGTCAAGTGTGCTGGCGCTCAGCTGGTCCTCATACCCTCTTCATGCCTAAAGGGTTTGTTTGTGATTTTGATTAATATTTGTGAGGGCTGCCCAGCAGTAATTACACAGCTCCTTCCTTCCCCCACTCCTGTTTCACGCTGCTCTTGGTTCATAACCCTGCAGGAGATTATTCCACACCCCTTTATTGAGCAGAACATCCTCTCCTGGGCTGAGCAGTGTTGTAAATCTATCCAGGTGGGAAGCATAAAGAGAGGACAGCAGTTGTATTTTCACTCTCCTGTTTACATACCGTTTTAATTAGGAGGGTGCTTTTGATTAGCTAAAGGGAAAAAAAAATATGACACAAACCACTGTGTCAATTGAAATTAATTTCTCTCTTAAAATTTGCTCTTTTGAAAAGTGTTGGTCATTTGTTCTGAACTGGAATGGGGGCAATGGAGTGAGAGAAATCAATTTTCCTAGCAGGTCTAATCATGACCAGTGCGAAATGAAGTTGTCCCACAGTAGCCCTAATATGCATGTCTAAGTGCACGTTAGGCTGTTTGCTGAGGCAATTTGCACAAACCTGGTTCATCTCTACCCCCTTCCACTGGAACCAGACTTCCCTTGTTGTAAAACACTCCAGGAGAACTGCGATGTGACACGTTGACACCAGGGAGGTACAGAAGTTTCGGAGAAGTAGGACGTGTAATAGCAATATAAACTGGTATGAATCAAGAAGCTATTTGTGAGCCATTTACTTACTTAGCCCTAAAAATAGCTAGGGCTGTACGTGAAAATAGGTCTGTGATTGAAATCAAGCCCTAGACATGATGTCATGGGAAAGGGGGGGGTGCAAAGATGCAATCAGTTGTTCTCTAAATAGACCTGCCCCCCTCTCCATGGATGGGGCAAAAGGCCAGTTTGGGCTCTTGCCACCAGGTAACGGAGAGGTGAGTGAGCCTTCCTCGTGGTGGGCAGGAGTTTGCTGCGAGGCTGAAGGCAACAGGAATGCCAGCAGGTGCCGAGACTGAAGTCCATGGGAGCAATTGCCTGCCACCACCCAAACCCCCGGCCATTGCCACCCCACGGGACTCTCCTGGCCGATGTCCTCGGGGCTGCGACGCTTCTGCAGCAAGAAGATGCTTTGGTTTCGAACGCCGTCCCTCTGCCAGCTGTAAGCGCAGGAGTTCGGTCCCGGGGATGCGTGGAGGGAGGTGCCGTGGTGCCATGCCATGCCGTGGTGCCAGCGTGGCAGGTGGGTTTCCATGGGGCATCCCAAAGAACGAAGCTGAGCTGCTGTGACATACGTTGGTGTTTCAGAGACACTTTCAAAGCAGGGCTGTGTCAGGAGGGCCACGGGGCTTTCGGTGACGTTACGAGTCCCTCCTTACCCCGACTAAGGGTGCTGAGGAACTTCTCCTGCCGTTGTGCTTGCTGGAAACAGCTCTCTGCAGTACAGCCCCTCTGATCCCTTCCTTCCATCTGGGATTTTATTACACCTGCTCCCCAGTCGCAATGTTTAACTTTCCTTTTTAACTCCAGAGGTGGCATTGTCCCTGCGACGCGCCGTGGTCCCTTGGGGTCCCTCGCTGGGGGTGCCAACGCAGCACAAGCCGTGCCCTTCTTCTTCCTCCGTGCCACCAGAGCGCTGCAGGGGGGCAAGGGAGAGCAGCAGCACGGTGTAAGCTCCTACTCACTGCAGGTAGTTAATAAAGGAGAGTGTGTGTAAAGTCACCAGCTCTGCCGTCGGACCGCGGAATTCGCCCAGCGGCACTCGGAGGGTTTTCTGGCCTTTTCTTAGAGCACGTCGAGAACCCTCACTGTGCTCTTGCCACTCTGCAATTAAATAAATCTACTACTACCCATAAAACTTAAACCCTATAAAATACAGCTGTTCTGTCCTGCTGGGCTTAAAAAGAAACGGTTTCGCAGAAATGGGTCCAGGTGTGCGTTTGTGCCAGAATGGCTCATGAATGCTTGTTGGAAGGGCTGTTGAAATATTTTGGCAGATGTTCCTCTTTGTCCAGGGGATATTGCTGCAGGGAGTAAGTGTCTCCGAATAGGGTGATGCAGAATAATGTGGGCTGGGAGCTGCGGGTGCTTTGGGTAGCGGAGGGGGAGTCTGTTTTGCGCGGTGCCACGCTGCCGCCCCACCGACTGTCGTGCAAATCCTCTGCCCGAGGCTCCAGAGAGGAGAGGCATCCTGCCCCTCTGCTTTTCCTAGTCTTAAGCACAGCAAAAGCAGGTGCTGTGTGCTGACACCAGCCTGGTTTACTCTAGCTTTCTTTAAAATATGTTTGAAATCAAAGGAGCTCAACACCCCTGTAATGGGGGAGAGGGAGAGGGAGCGGAGACTGAGCCCAGCTTCTGCGGTGCAAGATGGGATTTATGACTTGTGACCATCTTTCAAGTTAGAATAATTGATTATTTTTTTTTTTTTGTACAATTTTTTCTCTTTGAAATGCAATAAACTGCCCAAAGCACCTGGTTTCCCAGGGATCCAAGGCCATTCCCGCCTCGTGCCCTGAGCACTGGGGCTGCCGTGCCGTATGCCGTGGGGCTACGCTGGCCGGTTGGTGGCCAGCAGGGGCTGGAGGTGGCTCAATGCCGGAGCTGCGGGGAGGATGGAGGTGCCATTTACAAAGTCTTTAGATTTAGCTTTTCTCCTCGTGGCAGTCCTATTTTCCCTGCAGTGTTTCATGATCCACCGGGAAGGAAACCCGTTCGTTGTGCCTGAGTTACTCTAAACGCCTCTTTGTTAATGCCAAACCAGTTCTTTTTGTGCTGCCTCTTCCAAAACAAAAGGAAATAAATTCTTTCTATGCAAAGCTACAGATTTTTGCCCTGAAAGCGCTGTTTTGATAATTTTTGAAGGGTTGCAGAAAGTTCTATCAGTAGGCACTAAACCCATGAAGATCTCTGCGCGTTTGGGCTGGAAAAGAATAGTTTTGAACAATTCTGCTTCCTCTTGCCATGGCGAAGTTAATATGCCAGGCACAGCAACGAATTTGGGGGAAGGAGCTTTGACTCTGCGTATCACTTACCCTCTTTGAATAATGGATGGTCGGGAGCCCTGGTTCAGTTGTTAGCTCGACTGCAAAGTCACATACCATCTGTGATTCGAGATATAAATGGGAATAGCAACGTTTTGTTTTATCTGCTCTACAAAACGGGAGCTGAAGATTGATTAATACTTGTGAGCTGATCAGAGAGCTGATGAAATGTGCTCTGTGCAGCCAGATGTAGGCGGTTAGAAATGGGATGTCTCCGTGGATGACACGGTGTCTGGGGGCTTCCCAAGCTTCTGCCTGTCCAGTGTGAGGGCGTACATCAGCGACCCTCGCTGGGCAATGTGGGGGGACAAAAGAAGATAATAAATATTTAAAAAAGAAAAACCACCACCACTAAAATTGCTGGTTTAAAATGAGGATGAGATGAATTATAATCCTTCATATGTGAAAGAATGTAGGCTATTACTACTCACTTTTTAAAGAAATAAAAAGTATACTGTACTGAAGTAGTCACTGACTTTAGATCTTTTTATGAATATTCTCCTGCAATTACTCAACTCTGTTATAGTTTTTCAAACATTTTTAGATCCTATGAGAGAGATGCTGTTTATCACCTCTAATTTCCACAACTGGGTCTGAAAACTAATTAGTAAAATAGACTGTACCATATGCTTCCTTGGTATGTGCTCCTGCTATAACTATTTATATTTTAAGTTGTTTTTTTTCTTTGTAAAATTGCTATTGCTTCTAAAATGGCTTGATTCTACCTATTGTTGGTTTATTGTGGAGTCATATTCCGCTCCTTATGTATCTGCATCTCTTCTTGGCATAAAGATTACCTGAGAGGAAGGAAACATAAAACAAAACTTAATCCTTGTCATTCTTTCTGCACAAACGTGTCTGGTTTATATTCCTGGGGCAACCATTACTGGAAAACATTGCAGAGTTTGCAGGTGAGAAAGCAAGGAGCTGTTCACCTTCCGAAACAGGGACACTAATTCTCCATGGAGAAGGGACAGGTGAGGCTCAGAGTCCCTCTGTCCCCTCAGCCCTGGAAACGGGCACGTTACGGGCTGAGCCATGGGCTGGGAAGGTGGTGGAGCAGCTGTAAGTCAGCCATGGCTGCGTGTTCATGGCTATTGGATTGACCAAAAATGCTGACTTTTGGTCAGTCCTGACCCTCTTCAGAGCAGGACAGGACTGATGCTTTTGCCATGTCGAGGAGTGTTTTCCGGATCAGAGACTGGCAGAGCTCAGTGATGCTCCATGGTAGAGATTTCCCCTCATATTCTGCCTAAATTTTCCATTACTCATTTTAATATTATTATTCCTGTTTATATGCTAAACAACTCTTCTTCCCTGCTGTTTCATGTCCTCATTGCGTCTGCTTTCTGGAAGAAAGACTCTACTTGAGAGAAAAATATTATCTTTAAAATCAACTCAGCAATGAAAACTCTTTAGTCCTGGTTTGTGCCCGCAGGACGGGTGATGCTTCCCTGAGCCTTAGCTCCCAGCTGCATCCAATTCTGGTTTCCAAGCCCTTGAGAAGCAATTACAACACGGTGGATGAGTAAGTTAGTGCTGAGTTTTCAGCAGTTAAGCGAGGGCAGTGCTTTCCTTCTGGAATGGGTGACTGCAGCGAAACTGCCAACTCTCCCAGAGATGGGACAAGAAGGTCAAAACTGATAACTCAGACTAGCCATGGCAGAAATGACAATCTGAAGCACAGCCAGGTGTTCTGATGTGCACCTTGCTGGTTTCTCCTTACCTGCAGAAGCATTGACTATTAACAAGAAAGAAAATTGAACCCATGGTTTTGGGCTAGATAAAAATCTACACGTGATGGATGCTGTTCCCACTTCCAGATGCCCAAGATCTTTAGACCCCAGATTTCTTTCGAGCTCTTGATATTCCCATCAAGCCAACAAGGCTTGTGCTTGCCAAATAACGCGTCTCAGACGAGAGGTGCAAGATTCTCACTCTGCATGAGCTGAGCTGGTTAGATCATGCCCTGCTTTTATCCTTCCCTTTGAGATCTCCCTAGGCTGGTGGCAGGAAAGCCATTATCAAGTAGCTGTTCCTTTGCCTTGGCTTTGTGGATATAAATACTGATTCCTTGTTCCATATTTTCATGTGTTACTTCTTTTCCTGTCCCATTCAAAGAACAAAAAGGAGTTTTGAGCTTTCTGAGCTTGGAATTTAAGAGGTTTTTCTAGGTGGTGGTGTTGCTGGTTTTTCCTTCCCCTCCCTGTGCATCAAAAACAGCTTTTCCTTTTACCTACGGACATGAAGGGTAGAGGGGGAAGAGGGGAAGAACTGAAATGATGGTGAAAGCTGGAGGAGGTTTAACCTGCATGCATGAAGCTGTGATTCACAAAAAATTTTTTGATCACAAAAAAGTGATTTTATTGTTTGGGCTTTCTGATGGTCATCCCAAATCATCAGTAAGCTCTTGCTGTCTCTCTGCGTAGCCTTCCTCGTTAGCTGACGGTGCAGAGGAGTGCTGGGTTTCTCTGCTGGCTGTGAAATGGCTGCCTGCCTGTTCCTTCCCCTCTCCCCCTGCCTCTCCAACTGGCTTCATTTCCAGTCGGAATATATATGGGACGAGAGGCGTACATGACTCAAGGGAGCAGGGAGGATTTATGGCCAGCAGCCACTATTTAGTACAGATGTGCAGAGCAGCAACTATCAGTTGCCAACAAAACCTCTGGAGATATACATCATAGCAGAAAGTTGTCAGCAATTAATTTTCAGAGGGCTAAACTTCACCCATTTTTTAATAGAAGAGGAGCCTGAGGGACCACAGAGAGAATAAATCAGTTGGACTCATGGGAGTTTTTTAGCTACTTTCCAGAGCAAGTGTTACTACTTTTTCTCCTTTGCAACAGGTGAAACATTCCGTTTTTAACCACTGAGACAAATGTTCTCAAGTAAGCAAGACTTAAACCAAATACATAAAATTAAAATGGCTTTTCTTTGTGAGATCCCTTGAATCCTTCCCCAAAGAAAGACACCAAATGCTTAGATAAAGGTCTGGTTGATCTTGTAGGTGACACGGTGGGGGCCTGCAGAGAGAACATTTTCCTTTGTTTTTTCCCTAGCTGTAACTGATGGATATGGGAAGTTTGTTGGCAGGGTTGAGACTCTTATAAAAAACTACCTTGTGGTTTGGTTGGTTTGTGGTTTCTTTTTTTCGGGGGGGGGGTCATTTCTTTGCAGCTTAGTTTGTCTGCCAGCCACAGACTTCAGTGAGGAATTCCAGCCTCTTCGCTGTAGACGGACACAGCATAATTGCAGGGCTGATTTATTTGTGGATTGTGGTTGTAGCTGAATCGATAATGTTTTAATGAGTCTGTGTTAGGAAAGGATAGATTATATTCTTTCTGCAGAGCCTCAATTCATCAAAGCATTTCAGCATTTTGCTTACAGTTAAGCATATGTTTAAGTCCAGTGCTACTATGTGCTGTTTAAACAGTGTGTAAGTGTCTGACACCCGGTCTGTGCTGCCAAACAAACACTAGTACTCAGTGTGGTGGCTTTTAATGCTGGTGAGGTTTTCCATTGCCATCAAAGCTGATGATTTTCTTCCTATATTAACAAAAACCTTCCTACAATTAAACAAAAATCCACAAATCTTCATGTGTTCAGAACGGTGCTGACAGCTCCTACCATTCCTCCCCGCTTTGCGTTGCTCTGCTTCTTCAGTGCAAAATGTAATGGGTGGTAAAAGCTTTGGCAAGTCAGAAGCAGAGCTTTGGCTGCCATCAGCAGAGCTGCCTTCCCTTCCCCCAGGTGAGGCAGTGGTCTGGAAAGCTCAGGAGATAAAGAACTTGAGCAGAGTCATTGCTGAAAAATTCCATTCGGTGATATTTCTCTTTATTACCCTTTCCTCTGCGGCCATGATGGGATTAGTGATATTTCCATTTGTCTATTTTATGTATTTTGTTTTCCCTTCCTCTGAAAAATGATTACCGAATGAAAAGTTTGTCAGGCCTTGGAGTTCAGCAAGACTCTCTCTGGAATTAATTTCGTACCGTGGAGTGTGAGCAGGCATCTAGACAAACGCTATTTGATTAAACTTTTGTTTTAATATAAGAAAATAGTTATTTTAGCTTGTTGGCGGGTATAGGACACAGAGCTGCGTGGAAAAGGCAGTATTTTTATTTCTCAAATGCCTGAAGACTTAAAAACCAAAGAAGAGGTAATAAGGAGGAGAGCTGAGGAAATAGAAGTTTTGCTCCAGCAGGTTATTTTCTAAAAGTTTGCAGTTCCATGGCAAGGCAGAACAGCAATAGGAACAAGTACGTTGTCCTTGGATAAAACACAGCACAACTCGGATGAGCTGAGGTCTGTCGGAGCTTGAGGCCCAGCAGAGCCAGATTCTAACGGGTCTGGCGTGAAACGGCTCTCTTGATTTTATCATCCTCTGTAGAGTCTCTCAAGGCCTTGATCTAATTGAAGGGGTTTGTTCCGACACCTGCTGCAATCATGGCTCGATGCTTCCCGTGTAAAATCAATGCCAGTCATGAAGCCTGTGCCGTGCTCTTGTCTCCACACTGGTTTCCACTTGTTCCCAGTTGCAAGAGCCCCTTCTGCTCCACTGCTCCTTCCACCTGGAGCATCTTCCTGTAGCCGCCTGGGAGTGATTTTTAGCCTGAAAACATGTGGTCCTTTCCTGCTCCCCACTTTCAGCCTTCCTCTTCTCCTGCTCACTGGGCTCGCAACGTCTGTCGTCGGGTCAAGGTAGGCACGACGTTCTCTGGCTCTTCAACAAGAGGAGGGATCCCGTCAGGTCCTGCCGCTGCCATCAGCTGCCTGACACCATCGTGGTTTCCTGCTGGGGCTTCCAGAGGCGGAAGCACAATGTGCTGATGAACGTTCAATCCTCTTCCTCGGCGCTGTGCGAGTCCGCTGCAAGCCAAGGTGGATGGTCTGGCCTCCCTCCAGATGGCTGACGGATGACCTCTTCTTCCTTTAAATTAAGTAACCTCTGCAAGGATTGATTGTGCCTTGAGTTTTCATCCTTCCTGGCATGACAGTTTATTCTCTTTCGTGCAGAATATCTCCTTTTCCGCCAGCTGCTGACCTCCCGGCGCCCGCAGCAAGGGGCTGAGAGATGACTCGAACTCTTCCCGTGCGTTTGCTGCTCTGCAGTGTGACATTTGGTGGTTAAATCTGTAGCCAGCAGCCAGCTCCTCTCCGAAACCCCGGAGGCTGAAGGGGAGTCAGGGCCTGGAAACACCCTGGCACAGTCGTTAAACGGAGTTAGCAAAAAGCCTTGGTAAATGCAGATGTATTAGTGGTGTTGCTGTGGTTGGGGCTGAGTCAAAGGAGAATGAGGAGCCACACAATTTTTGCAAATTCCTCCTGAGGTTCTGGGATCCGTAGGTAAACCCCAGCATCTTCCCTTGTGTTACAGCAAAGTAAAATATTCATCAAATGTTTTCTTAGGAAGATACCATCGTGGTACTGGGCTGAGCTGTCTGGAGATCTCTTCTGCAAGGTGCAAGATCTGGTGGGTGATGTGAGGTAATCCAAAGGGGCTCCTCTCAAACCATCACCCTGGGATGGGAGGCAGGTCCCTCAACCTCCCCAGGGGTCCATGCCGTGCTCCTCGTTCTGCCTCTTTTAAACTTCCTATTTTGGGGACAGTGTGGGACAACTGGCGTCTTTCTGGGGAAGAAGCAAGGAACAGGTAGATGGTTGTGTTTTGCTGGGTTTTTTTGTTTAAATCCACAGCCCTGATCTTAAAAGGAAGCAAGAAAGTTTTTTGGGTTTTCTTTTAAAAAGGAAATTGCTGGTTTCTAGGGCTGCTGATCACTACAGGGCAGCTGCAGAGCACGAAGAGTTACTGGAAAGGCTCAACACCAAAAATAGTGTCTACATCCATATGCACAGTGTAAGCAACTTGTCTGAAAGCATTCTGGACCCGTCAGCTTTTTCTCATAGTCAAAGCAGAGGATCAGCGATCCCATGAGATTGCTGAGCCCATCCCCAGTCCTGTCTGAGACCGACCATCAGCAAATACACCGGGGGAGGAGGGGCAGGGTGGGATCCTTCAGCTTTGGTTGCCCAGAATAAATGAAACAACCCAAAACAGCATTGATGTATGTTGTCACTGTTTCATTGCTTCTCACCAAGGAGCAGAAGTAGCATTTGAGCTGAGACCCAGGACCCTGTCTGTGGGAAATCAGGTCTCTCCTTTCATGTTCAGGCAGGTTTGTGTCTGCTGCAAGGGGGATTATTGTCTTGTTTTCCATGATAGCCGAAATATGCTTTGAGATCCTCCAGTTGAGGTTCACGTAGTATCTACAGTTGTCTGTCATTCCTGCTTATCCTACCCGCCTGGGCTTAAAGTGGAAGAATTGCACTTGAATCCAGAGCTCTTAGTTCTAATCAGCTGGAGAGACCACACGCGAGTGCTGCGAGGTCTGGGTGTGGGATTATAGGGCTTTACGATTTGCAGGATTGTGGCAGTAGTTCTATAGGGCTTGATGGAGCCAATGCTTGTAAATTAGGATATTTTTAATTTATGAAGGTAAAACTCCCCCAGGAAAGTGCATTTGCTGGTGTGAGGCTTAGAGGTAATTATAATCTCCTTTTTTGACACTGCACTGTTGGGAATGAATGCCAGCGTTTCCATTTGAGGGCTTATTTGATAATTTTTCTCATTTTGCAAAACATTATTACATTAACCTGCCACTCATGAATCCTTATCCTACCATGGCATTTATGCATGAGAGGGACTGTGCTCTGAAAGGAACATCAGACTGAAGAATGCTCCATGATGATGGAAAGGCTTCTGTTTATCCTGTGGTTTTGGAATAAGAGCTTATTTTTGGCTTTAGAAGCAAATGCGACCTAGTTTGGATCCAACGTGTAATCTGATCCTTCATCTACACATTTCGGATCTTTACTGAGGGCTGAAAGTACTCAGCTGGGGTTATTTGGGTCTCTAGGAGTTGCTTTTACAGCATATATATGTATATCTATACCATCTGTGAGCAGGGAGAACAAACGCCCCAGTTCCTCCCAGAGGACAGCACTGGCTCGGGCACCGTGGGGCTGGGAGCCCTTTTCTTCCCGTGTCTCCAGCCCAGTCGAACCTGAGGGGCAGGAGGAGACTCCTCCAGTCTGAAGTGGTACCTCAAACCCTTCTGAGCAGGTTTGCAGATGATGCCATCAGGCTGTGACAGAAATCTCGCCCCATCGGGGCACCCTGCTCGTGTCTGCCTCGGGACTTTGGAGATCCACCCTCCTTCCTGAGATGTGTCAGATACCAGTGGCCTGTGCATGAGTGGGACAATAGAAGATGCTTTTCCACCAGTTTGGAAGAGGCTCAAATGATGCTGTCTCTACCTCTTCTTTTTCTTTTTTTCTTTTTTCTTTTTTTTTTTACCCCTTTTCCTTGCAGTCTCTGCACACTGACCTGACAGCAATTCAGTCTGTGGCTTATTCTTCTAGTCCACACAATGCTACGTGCTTTTTTTTTTTTTTTCGCTTGCTTGCTTTTAATTAAATCTCATCACTTGAAAAATCCCAAGGAAGAACTTGCAGGTCTTTAATTTGATTTTTATTTTCATTAAGCTAAAGCTTATATGACAAGTTTCCAAAAGCTTTTGCTAAATGCACCTTGCTTTCACGCAGCGCTCTTCTGAACGAAAGTCCTATTCCTGCCACGGGGATGTGGGCACGAAGGGAATATTCACCTGGTTTTTACGACCCTGTGGATCTGTCTTTGTTATTAAGATTGTGGCAAGCAGGGAAAGCAATGAAATACTCTGTTATGTGGAGTCTGCATAGCATTTTTTTAAACTCTAGTCATTATATATCGTCTTGGCATAAAAAGCCAGAGGTAGAAGATTCTTCATACAGAGCAAGCAATTCTTCTTGGACCTTATGAAATTAATTATTTTATATCCCATAACTGAAGCTTGTAACTCAGTGTAATTGGCAGGAGAAGTCCCGCAGTAACAATCACAGGGCCTGATACTGTTCCTCTAGTGCTCCACTGTGGGAATGCTGGAAAAGCAGCCTCTCGTTCTGGTGTTTATTGGCAAATGTTTTGATAAATCATGCCAGCTTGTACAATAAGCTCAATGATAAATAATTTCTTCTCTTGAAATGTTAAGTGTTGCAGGGGGGAGAAGGGTGGAGAGCAGCAGGTCTGTGGTACCCGTCTAGCTGGGATTGTGGTTTGTGGCTTAGGAGAGCTGTAAGGATTTGGAAAACTTTGTTCTCTTCCCAGTCTGCCAATGCGTTGCTCTGTGACCCTAACAGGGCATGGATTAATCTCGTCCTGCCTCCCATATTCTGTTAAAATAACCCATTAATTGCTTGAGACACTTTGCAGCCTCGATGGAGGAAACTCCTCCTCCAGCAGCGCCTCGTAGCGTGGCTCCCATTCCCCACGCCGTGCTTCTCCTTGCCCGGGGGGTTTCTCACCCTCTGTGTTCAGCCCAGTAACGGCAAACCTTGCTGTGCTGCCGTCAGCTCCCAAAGCACCAGTGTGGGTGACCCCTGCCACCCTCCATCAGCCTAACGGGCCCTGGTCCACCCTCAGCCTGGAGCACTTTGTGCAGCTCCATCAGACCCAGCTGTCGAGTGCCTCTTCCAGCCGAGCTCAGCCCACGTCGGCTCTTTGCCGTGCAAGAGCTGCGTGTTTGCCCAGGGGCTGCTGCTGACGTCTGTCTCGCAGCCCTCTGAAGCTGCCTCCCTCTAGCAACTTGATATATTAAGATATTTTTTTTCCTATCTGCCTCTAATTTCTGCCTATTTATCTCCCAGGTGGAGCCGACAGTGACAAGCTAAGCAGAGCAACGCATCTGCAAACACTAACAGCTCCGCCACCCTGACACGTTCCCACTCGGTGCTGTCTGGAGCTGAGGTTGCAGCACAGTCAGGAGAAGGGGAGGGAGAACAGAGTGATGTTTAACATCAGCCCTCAGCACTTGATGATGGGACGGTTAAAGTCAGGGGAAATGGCAAAGCAAGAGATCACTGATGAACGTGGCATCTCCATCCTGCTACTGCTACTAGACAGAGCACTGGTTCAGGGTGGGCTGAGGACACTACTCCCATTTAATGCTTTGGTAGGAAAGGTTGGGTTGTATCCTCAGCTGGAACAAGCTGGCCTCACTTTCAGTGGAAATAAGGCAGTTTATGAAGGGTGGGGATCTGACCCGTCGGTTGGTGAGGTCTTCAAGCTCATCTGTTATGGTCCACTTGAGTTTGCTGGCTGGTAACGCATACCTAACATGTGGAGCAAGAGTGGACTGAAGCACACACTTAGGACTAAGCATGTGAATGTTTTAGGGAAATACATCTTGAATAGCCAAGTATCAATTCAGATTTTCCCATGCCCTTTTTTTCTGTACGGAGAATGCCAGTTCAATGAAATGGTCATCTTCACGCAAAAAATGCAGGCCTGGTGAAAGGTCTAGGGCTCTTGGTATGAAATCACAATGATTCTGGAGAGAATTTAAACAAAATTGTAGTGTTTTAGAGGGTTTCTGAATTTCTTTTCCTATCCCTTCCATCAAGAGAAGGAAAATATGCTCATGAACTCTACAGTAGTGGTTTCAAGGCAGGATAACTCCTGTTAAATTAGTCATTTATGGACTATTAAGATTAAATGACCTCAAAGGCAAAACCTTGCAGGCTTGTTTTCTGTTTCATATGCAGACTGTTTTAGAAAATTGAGGTCAAGAGTCAGCAGGATTATCTGGGGCTGGGAGGACCTGAGGAGCATTTGGATGGGAGAGAAGTGGCTTGGCATGGGAATTCCCTAGTTGTCTTCTCTGGGGAAGTGACTGGGGACAGGAAAGCAGCTGGGAATGGTTAGTGAGCGGGTGTGGATTCAGTCCCCTCTGGACTCTTTCCCAATTTCAGGTGTTGCTAATGGTAGGTGAGGAAAGGAGCCTGTGTGCTGCTTGTCCGGGCTGACATCACCGTGGATGTGATGCAATCCTTCTGTAATGGTGGCATGAGAGTATGTAGGTGCTCGGATGTCAGAGGATGCATGGCACCTGCGGGAGGCTGATGGTGGAGCTCAGACCAGCCTGGCAGATGCATCCGGTTGCGGCAGCCAGCTGCATCCTTGCAGACAGATGTGCTCTGAGCTTTTACAAGGGCCAAGGTTGTGGCCCTGTGACAGGAGATGCTGTTTAGGCCACAGAGCCTGGACATGTCCCCAGAGAACACTACAAAATTGTGCTTGTGGGGATCCGTGCCGGGGAGGGTACTTTAGACGTAGCACGCTTGGCCAGCTTTGGATCAGAAGTGCTTGTCCTCACCAGAAGCACCATGCCTGTCGCTCCTGTCGCTCCCTTGTCCGCTGGTATTGAACAAAACTTACGTTTGAAGCAGAACATCCTGCTCTGGGATTTGTTTGTGCTTTGTTAAATCCAGCACCTGGGGATTCTTCCTCTGTTTGCTTTCAAAGACCTGGTTTCACCTTCCCCTTGACTCTGGGATGCCAATTAAGTAGCTTGAAGCAGGGCGGGCTGTGGGTGTTATTGATTAGGGCTCTAGTTGCTTCTCTCTCCATGCTGTCCAAGTGAAATGGGCTGTATGGAGATGCTCTGAGCGAGATAGAGATGTGGCCGCCTGCCACTCTGGTTGAACCCTGCATTGTTGCTCAGCACAAGGGCTGCAAGGATGCTTCTGAGCTATTGTTTCTCAGCAGTGACAGCTTTGTCTCGCTGCTCTTGTCTCTTCCAACCTCGCTGCTCCCAGTGAGGCCCCATGTTGTGGTCAGCCAAGGGTGCAGGGGCAGGGAAGGGCACTCCGCTGCAGAAGCACCCCGTTTGCTGCTGGGAGCACCTCCCAACCAGCCAGTGCTGCACCAGGGGGGCTGCAGAGTGTAAATTATCTGGTAATTAGTTTCCTTCCAGCTCAGAACCAACTCTTGGCATTTTCAAGGCATCACAGGACAACAAAGGGCAAGTTCACATACATCTCCAAACACACAGACCAGAGCCAGTTTTTTGAAAATCACCATCTCAAGAGAAGTTAAAAATTTGTGGAATGTGTTTTCAAACTATTAGCTGATCACAGTTTTGTTCACTTGGTACCCCTGAAACGGAGAGAAAAACCTCACCAGGGACTAAAGCGATTGATCATGGTGAGAACTGGACAGCTGTCAAGAGGCAGGACTTTCAGAAGCAGCAGCCCTCTCCCCATAATTCGGGGTTGTTGCTTGGTGAGGGAGGCTTCGGGCCATTAACGGCCGGGAGGCACGGAGGAAACAAGGCGAGCTGTTTGTTAGTCGCTGCAGGACACTTTGCCCCCCCATGAGCAAGGGGATGACTACAGAGTTGTCTAATTGAGAAGGCAAATGTTTACTGATGTTCGCAGAAAGATTTCACATCCGTATCTGGAAGAGCTGGAATTGACCTGTGAAGTGAAGAAAAGGCTGAATTTCATTCACAGCCTCTGCGCAGACCTGGACAACCTGGCTGTGGCCGAGAAGCTTCCCGCTGGCTCCCTGCTTGGGGTGAATGTCATTAGAATGGGCTGATAATTGCGTTGTAAAGACAGAACCAAGCAGGGTAGATTTACCTTCAAGGCCCATGAAGGACAAAATCAAACCAACCTCAGAACAATATCGAACTTTTCTCTTAAGACCAAGTTTCAGTGTAAACACTGAGAGGGCTTCGTGAACTCAAGACATCAGCCTTGCAGATGTTCAAGGCTGACAGTAGCTCTTCTCTGCAAAACAGAGAGGTCTGTTCAGTGGAGGGGATGCACTTTCGGTGCCGTGATGTCACAACATCTTTCAGGAATACAGCCGGGCCTGCGGTTCATCAAGTGCTTCTCTTCCCCAAGGGAAGACTGGGTGCAATCCGCGGGGAGTGTTTTCACGTGGTTTGGGGTATTCTCTGGAAATGCCCCACTGCTTGATTTCTGTGTTAGAGGAGATCAGGGAGAGGGGTCTAACTTGCAGTTAAGGCACAAAACACTTTGTTCCCAAGGAAGCTCTCTCCTCTGTCTGAGCAGCTCCCAAAGGGTTCCAGTGCTCCTTTCCAGGTGTGCCACACCTTTGGGACAGACAGAAACTGCTGTAGTGCTGGAGAAGCTGAGGATGGCAGTGCTGCCCTTCCTCCTTAGGGGGTTCTTCATGTACGCTGGGTGGAAACCAGCAACTACCTTGGAGATAAGAGTGAATACCTTCAAGGGGGCTATGAGAAGCAGTGCAGATACAGGAGGCCTGAAGACAGTAAAACTGTTTTTAGGTGAATTTTTGGTTTACAGACCAGATCTGCATGTTTGTACCCTATCTACATCTCCAGACACTGACCTGCATCACAGGAGTCGCTCATCACCTCTGTCCCTTCCGGGCAGGGACACTGGTTTCCAAAGGCTGGCCGTGAGTTCCCGTTGTTGGAGCTCCGTTCTTTCCTATGCTCTGCTTTCTTAGTCCTGAGCAAACCTACGCAGAAAATCAGCAAGAATTGGTTTGCTAAACATGGATGCTGGCCCTTCTCAAAGTGCTCTGGGACTGGGGGCGCAGGGTCCTGCGGGGAAGGGGGGTCCTTGGGGCTGGGTCAGCCAGGCTTGGGCACTGCCGTGCTGCTGACAGCTGGGAGAGGCACCAGTGGTGGAACTGGCAGTTCCCACTTGCTCCTGGAAGTGCAGGTGGATTTCCTGGGTGCCTTTCATGTGCACTAAGGCTTGCAGGGCTATCAAGGAACTGGAGTTAGATAGGAAGGGTTGTCGCATCTCTCTATAATGCCATTAGCTGTGGACTGGGGATGCTCTGGCTCCCTTTGCCTCTCTCCTGCCTATTTAGGGAAGGAGGGAGATGGGCCGCGGGCGAGTGGAAGAGGTGAAGAACAGCTGCCTCGTTCGGGAGCCACCGTTTCATAAAGCTACAAGCATTGATGTTCGAGGGAGGGAGGACAAGTCTTGGAATTGGAGAAAATGGTCTGGATGACAGTAATAGAAAAAACTTTCTGCTTTTCTTATAAGCAAGCAAATCTGGAGTGACAGAGGTGGCTCATTCTGCAGAGCTGCCTCTCTGACAATAAACATGTTGAAGTGTCAGTGTGGGGAGCAGCAAGTGTATTCTTGAATCTGTTTGATAAGTAACAATACATTGTGCTTCATACTTGTTCAAAAGAAAACCATATTCTTCTGAAGATCTTGTCCCACTTTGCAAAGTCTCTTTATTCCAGTTTCTCTGAGTCACAAAGTGAGAGGGGAGGTCAGGCCGTCCGGGCTTGTGTTGCAGAGAATCTGGAGAGCATCCCTGGGCAGCTTAACCCAGCGTGCGTTCGTGTTTGAATTTGCAGTAATAAATCCCCTGATGAGGTCCCATCAGTGAAGTGAACAGACTGGACACATCATTAGGTTAAAAAGAGATATGCACAGTCACAAATTTTGCCTTACCTGGTAGTGAACTGGGTCCTGGCGCTTCCCCAAGCTTGCAGCTTCTGTTGCTGCCTGCAAGGCTGGAAGGATGAACCCCTTTCTGCATCTCTGCTGGCACAGCAAAATTACCTATCTCACCTGGGATGTGATGTGTGCCAGGACGGGAAGAAGGCACCGATTCCCACCGCAGGCACAAGGTAGAGAAGCAGCTTGGAGCAGGCTCCTTGCTCGTTTTCATGCCAGGCTGTGCCCATCCCGAGCTGTCTGGGGGTCTGGGGCACCTGGAGCCTGGTGGTGGTGGTAAGACAGTTTTGCCCCTCTGCTAGGGCATCGTTTTGAACGTATGTTTTATCCTGTGCAGGCTGCTGGCATATGCACACGCATGCAGCAGGCATCCGCTGGAACTGGCAAGCTGGAAAAATAAGTGTCCTCAGGGAAAATATATACTCCCTTGTTGGTACCTTCCTTCCCTTTGCTGGCAGTTTCTCTGCACATATCACAGCTTTCAGCCTGCTGCCCCTGAGAGCCAGAGAGAAAGATAAAACATTCTCATCACAGCGATGTTATTTTTCTTTCAAAGTTCTCTCGCACTTTCATATGTGGTTGTTGATATCGAGAGCTATAGATGTCACAGATCTGGATATATGGATAGAGACGTACAGCTGAGTGTGACAGCTGGGTGTCTGACTCTTCCATTTCAAAATCTGATCCCTCTCCTCTGCCATCAGTTTGATTTCATGCCCCTTCTGACTCCTTTTTCTGTGGAGCTGGGAGCTGTGGAGAATTTGAGGCTTCGTTTCCAATGAGCTTGTCAGGTCTCAGCCTGCAGCAGCGAACTCATTAGCAAAATCAACACTGGTGAACATCCCCTGATTACAGAAGATGTCAGCACGCGGTGTGTCTTAGGGACAGAGCTGCCCTCCCGCTGCGACAGTGTCCCTCCCTGGCGACGTGGGGCTGTACGTCGGGTTTATCCCACTGATCTGGACCCCGCCGCCAACGGCACACGGCAGCCGGGAACGGCACCGTGTCGTGCAGCAGCGAGAGACCCCGCCGGGACCCAGCTCAGCTCACGAGCCAGTCCCCTGATCCAGAAGGCAGCTCGCCGTTCATCTCTTGCACTGGTGTAAATCAGGAGCGGCGGGGTTTGGTTCGATTGCCGTGACTGCGTGGTTACACTCGGTGCCCTCCGCAGTAGCAGCACCAAACTCAGCGGGAGGGTTCCCAGCGCGGCGTTGCCGAAGGAGGTTCGGCAGAGCGGAGCATCCGGGTCGGTCCGTGCCGGCCCCTCTCTGGACCACGCTCTGGTTCTCTCCGCAGCACCGTCGTGAGCAAAGTGTTTCCTGCTGCAGGGCTGAAGAAGCAGAATTACTGCACGTACAGCTGGAGCTGATGAGGCTCAGCACCCCCCCTTCGCGTTTCATGTTTAATTAGGCAGCGTGGGAAGGATGGATTGGATTGAACAAGGAAGCAGGAGGGAGAAGGAAGGTTAATCTATCCTCTAGCCTTGCTATTCCTTCTTCCTTGTGATCTTAGAAGCAAGGAAACGATGTGTCCTTTGAAGTGCAAAGTACTCCCCGTCCTTCTCCCCGAAGTGGTCTCACTCCTCCTCCTCCTCCTCCTCCTCCTCCTCCTCCTCCTCCTCCTCCTCTTTCCTGCCTCGGTCCAGCTGCTTTCTGCCAGGTGCTGGGGATGGGATGGCAGAGGTGCTGGAGCAGGGGGCTGCACGGGAGGGCTGACCAGCAGCGTTTCAAGACTGGCTTTTCTAAGCACCCTCAAAGCCATGTGCCTGTTCAGCCAGTCCTGAAATACTGGGGTGCTACCTAAGTTTGTGTTAGGAGTTTGGGGTTGCTGAAGCAGGAGGGAGGGTTTGGGCTGCTCGGGGCAGGAGCAGGGGAGGGCGATGCTGCTCGGGGACAGGATGCTGCGGAGCTTGCACGGGTGCTGGGAAGCCCTGGTGTTACCTGGGGTCTCACCAGCACCTCAGGACTTACAAATAGCAGCTCAATACCCTGAGCTGGTATTTGTAAAGAGCATGAGCCGGGCTCCCTCCTCTCGTGGTCTTCAATAGCTCTGTTCAATTTTTCAGTAAACTCTTTCTGAACAACAACTTGGGGATATCGGGACAGAAAGGGAGGGCTGGCATGGCGCGGCGTAGCCGTCTGCCCTTTTCCCAGGACCCGAGTTCTCCCCAAGTCAGAGTAATTGAATTGTTTTAATATTAATATCTTCTCTGGAGCTCCGCTGATGGGAGGGAGGGAGAGATGTTTCTTCCAAAATAGTCTTAAGCTAATGCAGAAAGTATGAATAAATCTCTCAGAGATTATAGCCCCTGGAAAGCTCCTGTGAATATCAGAAAGACATCCTTACTGCTATGGGAGGTTTGATTGAATTACAAATTTGAGGCAACTCCAAAGCAAAACTGATTAAGTCTTTTCTTTTTCACTCTCTTGTTGTAGCTTTTTAAAGCGCTAAAGCTTTTAATAATTAGAAATCCTCCCGTCCTGTTTGTAAGTAGTTATAATTGGCATCGCCCTGTCTGTAAGTAGTTCTAATTGGCATTGTGGCCACATAGATGGTTATGCACCAAAGCAGAAAACTTGCCAAGCACAAGCCTGTGATGAGGAGCATTATCACTCGGTATCTCCGAGGGAGACCCCAGTTTGCGTTATGGGAGGGTCACCCTGGGCTTCGGAGCAGGCAGAGGGAGAGTGTGACAGCGTCCGAGAGATGAGCCCGTGGGTGCTGCAGAGGGTGATGAAGGCTTTTCTTGGCTGGTGTGGAAATAGCAAAGCCCCTGTTCCCCAGGCACAAAGCGCTTGCAGGGGGCAGAGGAGGGTCCTGCCTGGCGGGGCTGGCACGGCTCTTCCCAGCGGATGTGGGTGAGCCGTCCCCGCGCCCACAGCCACTGCGGTGTTGGATGAACGTTGTCACTGCGCTGCCAGTATCTAACTCATTGCTTTGTAAAACATTGTCGGTGTAAAGACACTATAGAAATCACCTTATTCAGTTCGCTTCTATTATACCAGAGAGACAAAAAAAAAAGAAAAGAAAGCAAAAGCATTGTACCACAGAAGCTTTGCATCTCTTGCAGGGCTGTCTATATGAAGAAGACAGCTGTGGTCTTTACCAGCCCTTGACAAGTGATTTTTCCAACAATCAGATGGGAGAACATGCTCTGTTAGGCTTATAATTGATAATATACCACTGTTGAAATACGCCTGTCAGTTCTGCGGGTAGGCAAAACGATATCATTGATATTTCATAACAGTTTTCACAGGCGGCGTCTGAAACCACGTCCTCCTCCTGGCAGATGAAAGGTTAGACAGGAAGATGTGTGGGCAGGATCTGGCCTTCTGCCTCAGCACGGGCAAGCGGAGAGGAGCCCGCTGCAGCCCTCTGCTCCCGGCGGAGCACACGTGCCTTCGGAGCCTTCCCCAGGGCCCAGCACAGAGGCTCTGTGCTGGGGCGTGAAAACGTCTGTCCCAGAGGGGTTAAGATGAGGAACAGGGAAATTCAAATGATCTAACCCAAATCATAATGCCCACTTTTTAAAGAGAGAAGGCCATGAGCCATTGATTGATCCCTCCCTGCCCAGGAGCATTGAAGATGGGAAGGTGTTGCAGAGCACATCCAGCGCGGAGCTGCTCGGAGCAGAGTCGGCTGCATCACCTGCCTCCATTTGGAGGGGGACAAGCCCAGCCAGAGGTGGTGGAGGGTCTGTCCATGTCTGCTCCCCCTGCCCATCCCACAGCTGCCAGCTCCCAAGCATCTCCTGCCAGAGACCCCTGTGGCGAAACCCACCAGCAGGATCCAGCAAAGCTCTTCAGCAGCGCTGGGATGGCTGGTGTACGGTTGGAGTGCAGGGCTCTGGCTGCCTTTGGGATTGCAGGACTCAAAAACCCCTTAGGAGCTGAGCGTCACAGTCTCACAGCATCCAGAAGTCCAAGAAATTCAAAAGCTTTTTGGATCTTTTTAGAATGTGTTTGCTGAAAAGAAAACCTGGGGCTGAGACAAGGAGGGAGCCCCAGAACTTCCTACCACCACCACCACCACCTTGCCTTGCCTTTGCTGTCCCACTGACAGCTTGTTGTCTGCCCAGTGTCAGAGGAGTGACATGTGGACTGGGTCAGCCGTGATGTCCAGGATCCTACAAGACGGTGCCTCTCTTGGGTTGCACGAGAAGGTCCTTGCCATGTCCAAACCACTGGTGCATTCGTAATCCCACATACATGCTGGTACTTGAGAGAACAGCTTTTCTAGAACAGATGTTGGAACCAGCTTATGATATGGGAGAGATGGAGAAGGGGATGCAGGGGTTGTCCACAGGACTTGGTTGCATCTGTTTGAGGAGATGTTGCCCCAGCCCAGGAGTCTGTAGGCAGGGAGGGGAGACAGTCAATGCGTGTGCTGGTTCAGTGTGCTGTAGAATAAAAATGAAAAAAAACTAAAAAATTTGCAAAAGGAAACGAGGAGTTCTGGAAGCAAAAGGAATAAATTATTTTCTTTTTGCTGCTGACCTGGTGGCAGCAGCCTCAGTTTTCCATCCTCCACTGCTCTCTCTTCCTCCCTCTCTCTTCCCTCCTTTCTTCCTTTGGCTTAACACTCGAATCGATTGACTGTGGGAGCAGTTACTTGACATTTCCCACCCCTCTTTTGTTGTGCCCCAGGAATCGTGCCCTGCTCGGGTGGGTGCTTGGTGCCACCGGCCTCGCTGCAGCGCGGTGGAACCGGCCGTCGGGGCGGTTTGGGCAGAGGGTGGTTCATCCAGCCCCGAATTAGCACCTTGCACGGGGCCGCCGGGGCCTGCCCGGCGTTGGCACTTTCTGCATTTTCCCATCGTTAGTGTTATTGACCACCGTTTGGAGCCAAATGAAAGGCGTGGAGCTAATAGCGAGCTCGGAATTCTCTTCAGGGTTGGCTGCGCTGAGTGAAATTAAAGTTCCTGACATCCCCCTTCCCCCTTACTAATTAGCCCTCCCCAGCTCATAGAGGTCGGCATTTAAAATGAACTCAGCTAAAATGAATATTTTTGTAACCAGGGTTTTCAGTGCCGCTCGTGGGAACACAGAGGGGAGAAGAGCCATGACACGGAGCTGCCCCAGCCCGGGCACCGCTGGCAGCGCAGGGTGAGCCCTGCCACCACCCAGCCCCGCTGGCACTGAAGCCTGAGAAGGGGCCGTGAAGGTCCCTCGAATTGATGCGTTCAGGGGATGGTTTTTTTTCTTCCTGACAACCCAGAACGAAGGTCCCTTCGTGAGAGATTTCTCCCTTTGAGATCCAAAAGCTGATAAATTCTGGGCTAAGCCTGCAAATCCGCAGCTGACGTTTGTGACTTAACTTACTCTGCGGAGTAAAACGCAGAGCATAAAGAAATGAGTTCCAGCAGCCTTGTGCGACCAGGCTGCCAGGCTCTTAAACCCCCAATTTCCTGCCTTTTGATGGGTTTAAATCAGGATGGGTCTAATAATAATGATAGTTGGTACTTATATGCCACTTTATCTTAAAAGCACTGTACAAACATTAATTAATTATAGACACAGACGCTGTCTGCAAATGGGTAGCTGCAGATGCACGCGGCTTCGGAGCCACGCGCAGCGCTGAGCCAGGAGCCTCGCAGCGTGCGAGAGCACAAATTACAGCTGCTGCAGCCCCTCTGCGGGCAGAGCCGCTCCGCCCTGGCATTACCTGCTGCAAGAGGTGGCCCCAAAAGGGGATTAAAGAGACAACCTGTGCCCCACGTTCCTGGAAACACACCACGGGCACAGCGGGACTGCGGCTGGGGCGAGTGCCCCTCGGGGTGCTGGGGTACAGGCTTTTTTCACCCCAGTTTATTGGCATCTCTCTGGTTAAAAGGAGGCTGTAGGTAATGCTGTAGTGTACCTGGTGGCACGTTCCTTTGTGCCTCAGCCTCTGCATGGCAAAGTGGTGAGCATGATACTTTCCTACATCCCGGTCCTGGACCAGTAAAAGGCACCTGCTTCTACTCCTGGCTGGAGAGGTGATAAGCTTTGGGGGTTAGCTCCTGGTTTGGGACAATTTGGTCTGGCTAGGCAAGACAGAGGATGAGTAACCAAGTCCTACCTGGATCATTAGCCTCCTTTTAGTTGTAGGTGTTACTCTTTTGGGGGATGCTGTGGTCCCTAAAATTTACAGGTGATGCAAAGGTGAAAACTGCCCATCTCCTGCTTCTCCAAATTAAACCAATCACCCCAGTGCTGCACAGAAGGCTGTTGTGGGCAGTTAGAAACTGCGGCTGCACCAGCCCTCCTCTCCAAACAGGTGCTGCCTGACTGGGATGTGATGGTGTGTGTAGGGGATGCTCCTGCCTGGGAGGGAGGGCAGCAGCAGCCACGTAGGAAGGCAGGCTCTGTCTTCACAACCTTTCCCCATCTCTGACCACATGCTGGACATGCAAAAGATCCCCGTTTCCTTGGAAACAGGTTCTTTCTGCATGTGCTGCAGTGAGTGGGGAAAGTTTGCCTTCATCAAACCCCCATGGTGAAGAGAATAAGCTCCAGAGATGCTGTCCTGGGGACCTGATGGCTGCTGCTTTCCATCTTTACATCCCTTTCAGACAAGGACAAGGAAAATCTCCCTCCTGCTCTTGCGGAGGAGACCTCTCCTGATTCCTTGGGAGCCTTGTCGGTGCCCGAGGGTGGAAGAAATTAATTCCATCGTGGACACGTCGCTGGGCACCCCAAAGCCTCACATCTGGCAAAGCCTGGGCTGCAAGTGCCACTGCCCCGTGCCGTGGCGAGCGGTGGGCAGCTCGGGGACGTGCCCCTCGCTTTGCTCCTCTCTAATCACTTTCTGGTAAATTCAACATCGAGTCAGGCTGTGAGAGAAGGGCCCTGGAGGCACTGGAAACGCTGCGTCCATGGGGCCCCATCGGCAGCCTGGCGCAGAGGGAAGGCAGGAGCGGGGGGCAGCCAGGTGACGCCGTGCCAGTGGGCTCTGCTCCGCTCCGTGCGGCAGTCGGTGCCTGCTTTTGCTTCTTTTCCAAGCCTGGAGCTGCAGACAGAGACACCCCAGGGAAATCACAGCAGAGACATGCACTGGGCCAGCGTTTTTCTGGCTGAATCATCTCTGAGTCTTTCTAGAGGGGAGGTGGGACAAAGGAGTGGGTCCGCCGTGGGTCAGCCCCACGGGTGTCAATGCCAGCCGTGGCTCTGAACAGCTCAGCACAAGGGACTTCTTGGAAGGTGCCCTTGATCCCAGCAAGGGATCGCAGGGTGGTGCTGGGGTGATGCTCCTTGTACCGGAGGAGTGCAGAGTCCAACCCCGGGTACTGGGCACCGGGAAGGGACTGTGGGAAGGGGAAGGGGAAAGCACAGGGGCGATCCAGTGCTTTCCCCTTGCTGGGAAAGGGTTGAGGCTGGAGGTGAAAGCGAAGCCCAGAGCCTGAGCGCGGGCGCGTGGGTGTTTAACCCAGCACATGTAAGTGCTCCAGGCCTGCGGTGTAGAGAAACCTCATAAATATTGTAACTCTGGGAGGATGAAAGGAAAACAAACACGTATAGGTTTGGGCCTTTGAGGCATTGCTGTGATCATCTCTTTAGAGAGACAGGCATTTTGCTGGTACTTGGCTCTGCGGAGCTGGGGGGGCACGTGGCTGCGGCACGGCGGGCGCCAGGGAAGTGGCTGACGCGGGCAGAGCCGGGGGGTGCTGCCACAACGTGGTCCTGAGCATCGTCCCCACCATCACCACGGTCAGGGCTGGGGAGTGCTGCCAGGAAGGGACCATGGTTAGATGCCATTTATTGCAGGAACACACACAAAAAAAAACCCAAAACTCGTTTTTTTCATTTCTGACAAGTCTTTCCATCGAAATTTTGATTTTGGAGAGAGGGAAAACCAAGAAGAAAGGTCAAATGTTTCTAATGAGGGGTTTTTGCTCCTATTGTTCAACCAGGACTTGCCACGCTAAACCAGTGAGCAAAGTCTTGAGTTTTGGTCCAGAAAGGGTGGGCGAACGTCGTGAACGTTTTTGCCATTCTCCTGCGCTTGTTTTGACTGCCTCTACGTCTAAAGTCTTGTTTGAATTTGAGACTGAAATTTAATTTGATTATTTTTTACCGCTACAAAGCAATGAAGAATGGATAAATACTCTTTGCTGAACATTTCATTTGAAAAATACACTGAAAACCACTGAATTAATGATTCAGTGATTCAGGCTGTGAATTTTGGTTAATCGTCGTTTTAAAAGCTACACTGGTGTTATTTTGCAAGCTGAGGAATATCATAAAATGTTCCAGTTGTTTTGCTGTCGTAATTACACCAGACAGACACTGTACAGATGCAGTTGTTCTGGTACAGGTGCACTGTGCTGGTACAAATTGCTGTGGTTCCCAGCCCGGCGCCGCGCCAGCGTACGGGCGTCTGTACCGTAGGACTGACACCCGCCGCCGCGGCAGACACACAGCCGGGGGTGGTTTTGGTGGAGCTGTGGCAGCCTTGACTGGGGAGGTGGTTTAGATGCCAGCCTGCGTTTGCACATTAATGCCAGGCATTAACTGCCTGGGTCTGTCTGGAGCCCGCTCACCGTGACTCTTGTCAATATTTGTGACAAAATTCAACCTCCACAATCAGATCTCTTGCTTTTGGGTTTTGGCGTAGGCAGAAATTCACACCTCGTTCACCAAGACTTGCTGTGGGTTTGCTGGAGCCCCTGGCAGCCTTTCCAATGCTCACCTCAGTTCACTGCCTGCCTGCTGCTCGGGGGCTTTTTGTGCAGAGAATCCGCTCCCTTTTTGTGCAAATAGGGATGCAGTTTATGGAACTGATGCTCAGCCGATTCCTTTGGTTTCAATATAAATCCCAGGAGAGATCAGCACTTTGCTTTAAAATCTTTGAGCAGCTCAAACAAAGGGACGGATAAAGAGAAATGTTTGCACAATCTCTTTGCAAATCAAATCTTTAACGTCATGCATTGCTCTGGAGAGGTGGAGAGGAAAGATAATCCCAGATTTTGACTTTGAGCTTGCAAGGCAAAGCTGTCCTTCATTGTAAAATCAGTGGGAGTTTGTCCTGCGATGGAGCCGGAGGATCTGGAGTCCTGAGACATCAAAACAAATCACGCCGCGATCTTTTTCTCAGTCTGACTCCAGGAGGTTTCGTCTTGTGCCAGGCGCACGCCGAGTGTGAGCGTTCTGACATGTTCTCCTAATCCTGGGATTTAGAAAGCGCTTAGCGACACGCACAGAAGTGATTCATTACTGCAGCAGCATCGCGCAGCCTCGTACGCGGCACGGGAGAGCGATGGGTGCCGCCTGCCCCTCGCCCTGGCACTGATGCTCGTGCCACCCCACCGCCTTTTGGGGTTGTTTCTGGGGGGTGCTCAGGGTATGACCTAATGCAGGAGCTTCAGGACCACCGGTGCCTTCAGGACTGGGCTCATCCCATCTCTGTGCTCTCTCCTGCTGTACGGAAAAGGGAAGCACGTGCCGAGGGACAGAGCCAGGAGGAGCCCCGGGGTCCCAGCCTCATCCGCAGCACGCGGGGTCTGGTGTGTTACGAGCGCTGCTTGGAAACCAGGGCAGCATTTCACATTTTCTTCTTTGCAAAAACTACTGAGCCCTCAAACATCTCGAAATTCCCCAAATGTCTGTAAATTTGAAATACGGGCCCCTTCCTGACGCTTAGAAACGCTGCTGTCCTGCGCTGGGGCTGATTCCACAGGTAGCGAGGAAGTTCTGGGTTTCTATGGGTTTGGGATGAGGTGGAAGGTCTGGAGGTGCTGCTCGGTGTCTTTAGGATCTTAAATGCCTCCACAAAGCCGGTGCTTGGTGACCAGCCGGGGAGCGTCACCCAGGAGGTGGCTGGTAGCCAGCCCGTGGCGCAGGGAGCCGGCGTACGCCCGCTCATTATCTCTGCCTTGCTCAGAAAGGATATTGTGATTTTAATAACTTCTTGGATCCGTTTTTTCCCTGGTAGCTCTTGTTGCCTTGGATACGGGCTCTGGAGAGGCTCAGCCCTGCTAAAGATGGTAGATCATTTAAATGGAATAGAAGATGAGGTGCGGATTTGCAAACTGCTGGAGCTCTGGTTGAGAGCGGGCTGGGAGCGCACCAGCAGAGCTGAGCTTCCTCGGGACACGCCGGGTCGTTGGAAAGAGTGTCAGATGTGGGATGTGACACCCAAACTTCTTCTGCACAAGGTGAAAGGCAGTGTCTGGTGTGTCTGTGTGACAGCGCCAGTCTGGAAAAAACAGAGCCCCGAGGTTTTGGTAAGTGGCGTTGCACCAGTTCCCAGTGCACTGGGACTGGGAGCAGAGCTGGACTGTGCGCCTTTGGCACGGGGCTTCAAGGACCTCCACTCTGCTGCCATCCTCTTCCTCCTTAGCCACTGCCTTTGTCTTCACTCTGGCCCTCCTGAGGTCCCAGAGGACCTGCGGGGTGGGTTGAAGGCCATCAGCTTTTTCAGCGTGTGTCCATGGCTCTCCAGTTCTGCTGGGTGTTTTGATTCAAAGCGTGATTCCCGTTTCTAGCAGCCCCTCGTTCCCTGTCTCCCAGCCCTCTCACACGTGCAGCTTATCTACAGATTAGCCATGCAAACCAGAGAAATTCTCATTTCGTGCCGAGAGGTTACCCACCCCTAAAGGTCAGCAAAGCTATTAAAGAAAAACCCTCGTGCCCAGGGCTTTGGACAACTAATTTGGCTGGCTTTGGTCAAATTTCACGCTGCTGTAGGTTTTGATTTGTGCACTTTGAAAGTCTTTTGCTGCGCTGGAGAAAGCCCACTCGTGGTGCCTGTTGTAATCAAATAGCTCTGGCTTTTCCGAGACGCCTTTTCTTCTTTTAATGACTCTGGGGTGTCCGGGCCCATCCTGATGGTAAACAAACTAAATGAATTGCTTTTGCTTTCTGGTCCTCATCATAAACAGATTTGGATATGACGGCTGCCTGACAAATCGTTAAGATCATTTGATCACTGTCAGAGTAAATCAGCCTGACTTGAGACAACGCGCTAAAGCTCTGGTTGCTGCTGGGGTTACCAAGTACGAGATGCTAATGACCCTGTGCTCTTGGAAATTAGTTCTTAATTGCTTTATAGTAGCTGGCAGAGATCACAGCCCTGCTGCGTTAGGTGACACCCCATGGCAGAGCTGTTAGAGGAACTGCACAGCCAGAGACACCCAGCACCCAGCCAGCACCCACGCTGCGGCACAGCTCTGCCCGTGGCCTAGGGCAGCAGAAGAGGAGCCAACCCAAGGGGCAGCTCTCAGGTCCTCTCCCTGCTCAGCTGAGGATGCCGTTGGGTCCCAACACACCAGCAGGACCAGGAGAGACGTGTTGGTGGGGAGGTAACCTGGGAGCTTCAGCTCTGTTCCCGTGAGCGCAGAGCCGAGGAGCTCCTGCCATTGCCCACTTTCTGCCCGTGGATGCCCCCGTGCTGGATGGAGTTGCTCACCTCCATCTGTGCCAGCCCTGCCAACCACCAGCTGCCAGCCACAGCCATGGGAAGTTTTCACCCTTAGCGCTGCCTCGGGGAGAGGGCAGCAGGGGCCTGGGAGGGGTAGGAGGAATCATTTAGGAAGTAGCAGCAGAACAAAAAAGGAAAAGAAATCTTTTTCTCTTTGCTTAAAAAGAAATCTCAGCTTTCCTGGAGAGAAGAAAAGAAGAGGAGGGGTGTAGATGCACCACACAAAGAGAAGAAAATGTGCTGAGAAACCACAAGGTGTTTAAAAGCTCACACAGGAAACCAAACCCACTTTGATATCCCCTCTCGTTGGAAGCGTTTGAGGATGGAATAATGCTGCCGTGATTTCTCGCACAAAGTGATGAGAAAGTGAGTGGATCCGAGAGCTCCTTCTGGTTCTTAGGACAAAAAAAAAAAAGCTTTGTATTAGATTACAATGTATAAGCAAAAAAAAAGGTAATAAAATGTCTGTTTGCAGGCATGTATTTGTTGAGCAGCGACGCATGTGCCCCTCCAAGAACAGGCAACTGCGAAAGCAGCGGCCGAGCGGGAGAGGAGCCGGAGCCGCCTCCATCGGCGCGGAGGGACGTTCCTGCGCCGCTTAACGCTTGTCGTGCGGCTGAGCTGGGCGCTGCCGGGGTCTCTCCTGCAAAGGGCCTCCACTGCTGCAGCCTTTGGGAAGGGGCTCGGGTTGGCAGTCATTGGGGTTCATGGCCAAGGGGAAACTGAGGCACGGCCAGGGAATTTTCCCACGCCAGAAGCCTGTGAGCGACAGTAACCCATCTTCCAGGCTGGAGCTGCACACCCCAAAGCATCAGCTATGCCTTAATTTCATCTCTCCTCCTATTTGTCCAACGGTTCAGCTTGATGGCCTTTATTTTATGCTTGTTTAAGTTAATTTTATAATTAGCTGACAGAAGAGGCGTTTTGGCTGGGTGGTCACTTGGAGCTGGGTACGAGGGAGGCAGCTGTGAATCGTGTCCGGTGAGCAGGTGCGGCCGTGCCCGCGTCGAGCTCGTCGTGCCCGTTTGAAGGAGAACGCTCCGTGCCAACTGGTAGGCTTGCACGGAGGCAAACTGGTCCCACTGCCTCCCTAAGCACTGAGCGGATGTGACCCGAGTCCTTCAGGGGAGCAGAAAAAAACAACTGTTTTTCCTTGAATGTTCATCCAAATACATGGCGGAGCAGATACTGCTGAACAAATGAAACATGGAGCTGCATCAAAATCAACTTTTTTAACAGGGAAATGTTTATTACATATTGTGGTGGTTTTTTTTCTTTTTTGACCCTGCTGGAAGAAAAGAGGGTTCAAAATGAACATTTTTTTAAACTGCTGAAAAAATCGATGTTACAAAAATAAATGCTTAATTTTTCATTTAACGTATCCTCATTTTTTAACTTCCAGATTACATTTTCAGTACTTTGACTTTTCTGCCTGTCACACACAGGCTGTACCAGACCGGCTGGCTGGCTGGGAAGCCCGTGTTGGTGTCTCTGTCTCTCGCTGTGCCTGGGAGGGATGCAGCAGCTCCGGAGCAGGATATTTCCAAGCTTCTCCAGGAGTCAGAGGATGAGAAAACCTCAGCCCACGACTGTAGGAGCCTCTTGTCTTCTCCCTGTGAGGGAAGCAGCCTTTTGCATGGCCCACCCCTGAGTTTCCATCTGGGACCCGTTTTGTGTCTCTCTGCCTGAAGCTGGGAAAGGGAAGGAGAGCCTCAAAGACACGTCGGTTTTTAGGTTATTCTAAATCTGGCTGAAACTGAGGAAAACTGAATTAAACCTCGCAGGAGAAGAGGGATGGATATGGCTCAGACACAAACACAGAAAGGGGGAGGTTTGGAATAACCTTTTAATAACTGGGGGGCGGGAGCACCGTGGCACAGCCACGCACCCCGAGAGCGGCCGGGGCGGGCGCGGGGAGCCCCTCGAGCCTGGTCTCCCGTCACCAGGCTGGACTGGAGCACCTGGGTGGCACACGAGGGCTGGGGCCAGTTTTCCACTGGGGTTTTGCAGCTCTCCTGGTGTTCTTGCGAGGCTGGTGGCTTTGCTGGGTGCTCTGCAGAGCCTGAGGACAGCGTGGGGGTCAGCAGCTGGTGGGTGAGAGCCCCCCTTGAAGTCCAGCTGTTCCTCTGAAAGTCTCTCCAAGGTAATTACAGGGGAAGGCGAGGAGGCAGAGGCCAATTTGCATTTTGAAGAGCGCTGCTGGCTCCGAGGTCTCCCTGTGGCCTTTGGAGGTTAATGGGTTCCCAGCATGTCCTGCAGCCACCCTTCAGTCCCCAGCACAGGGCTCCGGAGAGGAGGCAGCTGCCACTTCCGTCGGTATAAACAGGGAAAGAAGGATTTTAGCCAGTGAGGATGCGGCCAGTTTACTTTTTAAAGTCAGCAGAGTTGAGATTCTTGCAGAGGGCGAGCTGCTGGGTGCTGGGATGGAGCAACGAGTCCCTTCGAGGTCCATGTCCCTGTGCCACAGCTGGGGCTTTGTGGTGCCTCTTGTTCGAGATCCAGTGCCAGGAGGAGCAGTGCAGTGTCCAGGCAGGCAGCGGTGAACCATCCCTGCGAGGGACCCGCAGCAGCTGGGCACACATCAGGCAGGCAGCTGCAGGGAGCTGGGGTGCCCGGGCATGCTGCCAAAGGGCTGCACACCAGCCTCGCCAGCTCTGCCCGCCCCACGCCCTGAGTCTCGACATCGTTTATGCCACCATTAGAGAGATAGACACGCGGATGGTCCCCAGACACGTGGATGGTCCCCTGACACGTGGATGGTCCCCTCTCACCCACACGGGTCCAGCCCGGGGCCACAAACCTCACCAGGACCCAGTGTGACCACGCAGGATGCTCCAGGCTCGTCGAGTCCGCATCAGCCGCTGATTTTCTTCCAGGTCTAACGTGCCTCTGGAGCAAACCTCCTCCTCGTGAAGAGCAGATACTGCCTCTTCCCAGTCCCCGTGCCTACGTGACGACACGGTGTTGTCTGAACACACACGCTGTGATCTCTCCTAAATGGCTGCATTAATCCTGCTGTGGCAGCCGCGGCCGAGGCTGTTACCTGTAACCACAGCCTGATCCTGCTCCCAGCTCCTGTGATTTATCTTTTTTCCCTGCATATGCAATGAGGTGCAAAGCAACCCCTGCCACAGTCAGCATCACCTGGGCTTGATTTTTTTTCAGCAAGAGCGAGCTATTTTTTCTTTTATCCTTAGCAAAATGCGCATTTGAATGGGATTAAATCTAAACCCCTTCAAATGTTTAATGCTGACTGGGATGCAGATAGTCCCTGCCCACCATGGCAGTGGCTTCAGACAGCAGGGCGAGGATGGCAGTTGTGTTATGCCTCAAAAATATTTTCAATTGCAAAACAAAAGTGGGAAGAGAGGGCTTAAATGATGTGAAAATAACCCTGTTTGAATTAATGTGCCAGCCCTGATGGATGCTTGTGCTACCCAGAGTTTTGAAAGGGCTCTGACGGGTAACATATTACCAGGTGAGATTTACCTACAGCCCATGACTTCTAGTCAGCAAAATCTTAGAGGAAAACCTATCCTTCACTCTACCCTGACTTCCAGAGAATATTGAATCAAGATAAAGACCTAGAGGGCCACATACACAAAGGTATTTTGGCATCGAAGTCCCATTAATTTCGATGCAAGTTTTGGCATTTTCAGATATTATCTTTAATTTACTCAAGTAAAGGAGGGTCAGTCCTTATCCTCAGCTCGCTCAGTGCACGAGTGGAGGCCGGGTGAGGGTCTGGGCTGTGGGCAGAGCTGGCCAGCCCTGCCCCTGCCCCTGCCCCTGCCCCTGCCCCTGCCCTGCGGGGAGCCAAGCTCCTGGAGCTCTCCCGGGCTGGTGGCTGCAGGGCTCTGGTGCCTCCTCCATTATTCTGTGCCCAGTGTAGTTTTTCAGCTCATCTTCCCCATCATCATTTCAAAGCTGTGTGTGTTTTATTGTACACTTATCTTCCTCCTGGAGTGAGAGAGTGACCTACATATACGGGTGTTAAAGCCTGGAAGATGCTGGACTTTATGAAATGGGTTGTACAAGGATTTGAATCAGCAGTGCCCTGCTTCTTTCCGAAGAGGGACACTCGTTCCTGGATGGGGACTGTGCCTACATGCACATCTTTCCTTCTTCCTCCCTCCTCCTCTCCGTGGCCCCAGGTTGGGTGCTGATTCACGGCACCGACCCGCAGAGCAGCCCGTTCCCAGGGCCCGGGGCCAAAGGAAGGGAGTGAAAGAGAGAGAAAGCAGAAGGCAAGGAGCACAACGTACATGCTGGACAAAATCCTGTCTCCTGGCTTTTGAAATAGGCTGCCGCTGCCCACGAAGGTGGGCATGGATTCCTGCCTCCGGGCCAGCTGAGAGATGACAAAGCTGCAGCTGGGGCAGCTCCAGACTGGTGGCACTGGAGGGAAAACAGCTTTTGAGCTCCTGGAGGGCTGCCTCCAAGCAACCGGGGCCCGTGTTTGTCTTCCCTTTGACTCTCAACGTGAGATGAACTTTCTTTCCTCTTTCTTCCTTTCTGGCACAGGTAGGGATGTGCACTGAAAAGAGGATAAAAATAGAAAGCGCCGAGTGTTCTTCAGGGAGGAGAGCGGCTGCAGATGTGCTGGGAGGTGGGGGCCGGCTCGCAGGAGGTCCGGGCTTCCAGCCCCTCTCAGCTCTCGTGCATTCTCCCCTGAAACCTTTGTAAGTCATTAATGTCTGGATTCTCCCCTTATTCAGTGATAGAGCTGGAAAGGAAATTGGTTTCTTGACCCCGATGATTTTACAGCAGTGTAATTTCTTTCTCCTCTAAACTCTTTGTGAAAATACCGCCGAGGCTTTTCAGCTCTTTTCAGGAGCAGAGAAATTGCCGCTCGCTCACAGCGCGGAGGCTCCTGCCCCTTGGGCTGGGAGAAGGATGGCCCGTGTCCCTGCTGTGTCCCGCAGCCAGTGCCAGCCCCAGGGCACAGGCAGCAAGAGGAGCCCACACTGCCAGGGGGTGCCAGCCTGGGGGCTGAGCCGTGTTGGGCACCCGGGCACCGGGACAGCAGCGCTCCAGGACGGGCAGTTGGCCCGCAGCCCCGTGCGTGGCTCCGCTGCCGCTCTGCCAGCTCCTACGGGCACTGGTGGAGCTGGGGGGGTCCGGTGGCTGTGGTCTCACGGGGGCGCCAGCCTCTCCATGCCTTAGAAAATGTCATCTCGGTGTGTTCAAAGTTAAATTCATGTTTTGCTGGTTCGGGGCCTGTAGGAACGCTAAAAATGCATTAAAAAATACCTGGGAAAAAAAATAGTTTAGCCGCCTTCTCTTCCTACCCATGAGGCAAATACCAAGCGAATACAGAAATAAATAAAACATCCCCGTAAATAGAGACATGCAAAGCAAATTAAGCACCTTCTGTTCACAGCTGGTGAGCTCCCTGGGCCAGGGCAGAGCTTGCTTTGGGCTGTTCCTGCTGGAGGTGAAATCCATGGAACCCCCCATGGCTGGCCCAGAGCAGCGGTTGAGCTGTCCCACACACTCACTCATTTCAAGAAAGCCACCGTTTGTGGTGGGTATGGACTGGCACTGGGATTGCCACCTGTGTGGCACCCACGTGCAGTGACTTTAAACATGTTGTGTCTTCACTGGTTTGCGATGAAATAGAGCTGCCCCAACTGCTTGGCACCATTAAGAGGTTTGCAATGATGATGCAGCTCGAAGAGGGGGAGCTGAGGATGGATTTTTGGGGGTCTGATGTTCTGCAGAGGCTGTTGGCCCCCGCGCAGCGTGGCCGGGTGAGCTCGCTCCCCGCAACAGATGCGTTTTGGAGCTGTGCAGCCAGCAGCATTAATGACACTAATGCTAAGGAAGGTTTTGACATCCAGATGGGAGAACAAAGGCATGGCAGAATTGTTTTACTTGTTCCCAGTAAACTAGTGGCTGATCCAGGGAGGCAAACTGGCTCTTGTCCTACCACCAGCCCAAGCCTACACCACCCACCAGCGCCCTGTTAGTCCAGCCCCTGCAGCTCCTCGGCACGTGCAGGGAGCACCAGGACGAGCGGTGGGTAGCGGAGCCGTGGTGAGCGACCACCAGTATCACATTTAGCCGTGGTGAGCGACCACCAGTATCACATTTAGCTGTGGTGAGCGACCACCAGTATCACATTTAGCTGTTCCGGTCGCACTGCACTTGTTTCTGTCTCCCCAGTCCGAGGGCTCAGACATCGTGGGCACGCAGCTGCCCAGCTCCCTGCCGCACCGCTGCCCGGCTGGCTGTGCCACAGGGCATCCCCAGCCCCAGCCAGCTCCGGGAGGGCAGAGCCTGGCAACGGCACAGCTACAGAAGGCAGAGAAAGAGGAAAACGCGTGCGCATTAAGGACGGAATACCGATAGTGGATGCTTTTTATTGCGAGGGAGGAAAAACACCCTCAGAAAAAATGAGGCTGTGTTCTGTATAAAGCTCTTCAGAGGCTGAGACGAATATTTTCTGTTTGAACATGTAGTGTATAAAAGCTGGTATTTTCTCCCCGGCAAGATAAGTAAGGTTTTTATTGGAAACTTGCAGTATCTACACTTCGCCAGCTGCGAGGAGCCGGGTCCCCCTGCGCCAGGCAGCGCAGGCGGGGGGGAAGCTCTGCCCGCCGCAGCAGCCACGCAGCAATTCCCATCCTCTTCCCGTTCTCCAGCTGCAAAAACTGCGCATGCAAGAAGCGATGGGAAGGAGCAACCTGGGGCCTGCCTTGTTTGAGACCAGTATGGCTTTCAGAGTAACTCCCACTCTGCTTCTGCTGGGCGTTGTGAGCCGCGGACGGCCGAGGGGTCGGGATCATAGAATCATAGAATGGTTGGGGCTGGAAGGGACCTTCAAAGGTCATCTAGTCCAACCCCCCTGCAATGAACAGAGATATCTCCAACTAGATCAGGTTGCTCAGGGCCTCGTCCAACCTGGCCTTGAACGTCACCAGGGATGGAGCATCCACCTCTGTCTCCGTGTGCACCCGCAGCACATCGGAGCGTTTTCCGTGTAAATCAATAGCAAGAGATTTCTTCGTAGACTGTGTGGCGTCAAGGTTAAAACTCAGCAGTGTACTTTGAGATTTCTCTTCAATTTCCAGGGGTTTTTTTAGGAGGTTTTTGATCATTTCTATTTAAGATTTAAGCATTTAGCTTTCTTACTGGCTAGAGTTTGCTGCCATGTATCTTTAAAGCACTTACTAAATAGGTGCCATTTTCTTTGTACAGGAAAGGGGAGCAGGCACGGGGAGAAGCCCGTTGCACCAAGGAGCTGGTGCCAGCGGTGGAGGTGCAGCCTCGTGCCAGTTTTGCTGTGCTGCCCTGGCACTCGGGCTCAGTGGAGTCCCTCTCTCCCTCTCAGCAGTTACCATGCCTACATTTTTGCTACCCACCCAATTTCACAAGAAGCACCACTTGAAAATGATTCTCGAGTGATTTAGGAGTTGTGAGCTTCCACTTGTAATGCACCTGGAGCAATGCTGGGATCGGGATCAGCCCAGCCCGGATGTGGGACCCTGGGGGTGGGAGCAGCCGGGCTGATGGCTGGGCAGGGTAACCCTGCCACCCTCACCAGCCCACCCGTCCATCCAGCATGAGAGGCAGAGGGTCAGCTCCAGCTCACTCCGTTGATGTTTGATGGGGGGGCTTTCTGAAACAAGGTGAAGGCAGTGATGCTTTTATTAAATATAGAAGAGGTCAGTAATTTGCATTAATGTCTCCTTTCTGGACAGCAGAAGTCTGCACTGATCCAGAACATCGAATTCTTATCTTTGTGAATGCGAATGTTTGCCCCTAACCACAGAGGAAATGAAAAAATTCTCCATTATGTATTTATCTGTTTTAAAAAGATGTTTTCTAAATATTGGAAGAGAAGGAGAGGAGAGAGAGAGGTTACCTGTGTTATTCTGAGACATGAGCTAAATCAGCATTTCAAACATGCCATTTCCTGCACGACAAAGTCCTTTCCCTTCACTGATATCTCCCTTTCTGCTCCATAACCTCCAGCGAGAGATTACAGAACCAGCAGCCCTTACTAATTACAAGCCCTCCCTGCCCCTAAATAAAACAACAGCCTGGGATATAACTGACAAGGCTGAAAAGGAAATACTGATGTGTACGTTTGGCTTCTGCTTGTGAAGTCTTTCAGATGGTGCTTTCGAGCCTTCATCCACACGCGTAACCGTCACTAGAAAACCAGCTGAGATTTTTGCACCATCACCCGACTCCAGGAGCTGGTGCCGGAGGAGGAAGCATCAGCCAGCACGGGCTGTGCTACCAGTGCGGCTGCGTCAATCCTGCTTTTTGGTTGGTAAATCCAGTGAGGCTGAGACAGTGCAGGTGATTTCCGACTCCGTGGGTGAAAACACAACTGGGCAGGGAGTTTTTCAGCAGCCCCGCACACCGCAGCTGGTGCAGAAGGGGGTTGGTGACCATCTGGGGAGGAGCACCGCAACGGCTGGAGGTTGGGGAATGTTATGTGGCTGCTTTGCTGCTGCTCTGCTGGTGCGGCTGGCTTCAGCGGCTCTGCTCCTGGGCCATGCTGTTCGAAGGGTCCAGTTCCTCCTCAGGTAGCTTCAAACTCAATCATGCCTGGCTTTGCTTGCAAAGAAGTCTTGAGATGCCTTGAAAGCCCGGTGCTGCCTCATTGACCCTCTGTCACACTGACTTTCCTCCTGCACAAGCGCGCGGAACCGTGCCCGCTTGTTTCTGCGGATTTGCTGCCAAACCGGGGCAGGATTTCAGTGTGAGGAACCAGTGTGATTTGGGAGGAAGCCCAGCAGAACGTCACCTACCCGCTGCCAGGATTCGTGACGCTCTTCTCGCGCAGCCCGTGTGCCAGGCTGCCGTGCCGCGGTGGCCCGTGTTGCCGTGGGCTCGGGCACCGTGCCCCAGGCAGAGCTCAGACCCCCACTATGCTGAGCAATGCAAAAGAGGGGGTGAGGTCGTGGCAGCCCCCCCAGGGCAGCGCTCACAGCTCTGGGGTAACCCTCTTACGTGTGCCCTTTGTGATGGCTGTGTTGGAAAGCCCATCTCTGAGCATCAGGATTTGGCCTCGTCAGCAGCTCCTCTCCCGGCACGGAATCCGGGCCACGTTTAAAGCTTCCAACTTTTTCAGGCAAACACTCTGTCTGGTGTTTAAGAAGATTGGGCCCTGATTACTGATCAGACCTGAATAATTGCCGAAATATTGAACAAACATGAACAAAACTTAGAGTGAAAAAATGAATTCAGGGAAGTAGAAGTCACAAAACAAAGGAGTTTTTATTATAGGCTTAAGTTCTTTATTCCGTGGTCCTCTGCAAAGCCCTGGCTACGGACGAAGGCTCAAGGAGGGGACAGAAAGGGGCACCCGTGTCCTTTTGACAATTTTCTGTTCTTCTGTTGAGCCTATAGGTTGGTTTCAGACTAGTCAGGAGAAAAGGTTGTTCTTAAATCAGCAACTCCACCTGGTTCAAGGCTCTAATAACAAGCAAATTAGTCCTTCCATCTGGAGGGTGTTGGCTGTGGAAGAGCTGCCCAGGAACAGCCTGGGAGGGTGTGGAGATGCTGTTGGGGAGAGAGGAGAGTCCAACTTACCCAGAAGCACACAAAAACCCAAATGGGCATTTTAATGGAGCTGTTATGATCCTACATTAGAAAGAAGTGCGTGGAGATATGTTTTTTCCATGGCTCAGTCCCTTCTTCTGCACTGCCTGATCTTGGGACTGCGCAGAGGAGCCAGGTTGCCAGCCCAGGCAGGGACCAGCCCCAGGTAAGCGGGTTCCCTGGCGAGAGGAGCGGGCTGTGTAGGTGCTGTGTGCGGGCAGCCCTGCCCGCCCAGGCCCTGGGGTTTGCTCTGGCCATGCCGTGCTGGTTCTCTGCGAGTTGGCCAGAAATGGTGCCGGTTGCAGAAGGTTGGAGCTCAGTGCAATGGTCCGGGCTTGTAAGGGCTGAGCCGGGGGTCTTTTGGGGTGGTTTGGGTTGTTGGGTTTTTTGCATCAGCGATGGAGTGTGTTGCAGGCACTCAGTGAGACCTAAGAAAACTGGGTGGGAGAGGTGGGATTTTATTGATGAGCAGCATCTCACTGCTGTCCCAGTCCTGGCTCCTGGTCCTCGCTGGGTGGAAGATCCTTTATGGGATGCTCTGGCGTACCATGATGCTATTAGCTAAAAACTAAGCTTTGTAGCTTGGCTGATGGCTTGAATCCTCTCCTGCCCTGCACGAAGATTTCAGGTCCTCACTGCTGGGAACTGGCCATCGGAAGTCTTCTAGCTTGTTTGCGGTCGCTGTGGTTTACAGCAAGGGCTGGGCCAGCTTAGACCTGGTTTTTAAGAAGAGCTGGTGAGCCTGCAGGCTCCTCATTGCTGTTTGTCTTTCTTTAATTGGCTTTCAGCGTGGATGTGTGGATGTGCATGTGCCTGCCTCCCTCATCAGCGGCACCCCTGGTATTCAGCGGAGTAATTAGAACATCTAAATCTTCCCTCTGTGTCATCCAGACTTTGTAAAATGAACGGTGATTACTGGCACCAGCCTGCAGACGTGCCGGATCCCACCCCGGCTCCTGATAAACATAATTGCTCCTCATTGTTCCTCTGGAAAGTCTTGTGCTCACTGCCGTGCCCGAGCTCCTTCCTGCTCCCTTTTATATTAGCGCCCAGTTAAATGACTTTGGGTTTTGTTGGCTCTGGGAGGATTTATGAGGAGTTGCACACAACTGAAATCAGAAGTGCTTCTTGATAGCTGAGCAAACAAAAGCCCTGGGTTCAGCCATGGCTCTTGCAATGAATCCTGCCCCTTCTCCTCCTTCCCTGCCCCCTGGCTGGGTTCAGCAGTGGGTTGAGCTGTTGGGGTACAGCGGTGAGCCCAGGGCAGGGCACACTGGCAAAGAGCCCGAACCTCCCTGAGAATGTGTATGTGTATGTGTGTGTGCATAAGTGTTTATATTTACTATATGGTGTATAAAAACCAAAATATGATGTATAAAAAAAAAAAAAAAAAAAGCTGGCTGTTTGGAGGACCCAGCTTCATGCCTTACCCCACAGGACAGCATTATTTCTGCATCTTCCAACACAAACAGCCACTCACCCGTTTGGCTTTGCCATGTTAGTGACCGGCAGTGGGAAGGTGCCAGTTTGAGTACCGAAGTGGGGGCAGGACAGGCTAAGGAGCAGGTATTGATCGTTACTAGTTTCTTGTTAAATGAGGGATGGCATTGACTGCTTCCCCGTTGCCTTACCATACAGGTGAGTGGGGTGAAGAAATTCAGAATTTTTCTTCCTGAAGTTTTCTCTTCCTCCTCTCCCCTTTCCCTCACCCAGAGATCAGCACCACATCCTGTCTCTCCAGCTCGAGTGCTGCCCAGGTGTCTTTCACCTTTCTCTGTCTTTCCTTGAGGCTGCCGGGTCTCTCACACCATTCCCAATTAAAAACAAAACAAAAAAACACAGGAAAGTAACTTTGCTAATAACTTTGCTGACTGGAATCATTAAGGGCATCTCAGCATCACGGCTGCTCTTCTTTTTTTCCCAGTGTAGTGTGGATTTTGTAATGCTTATGAAATGCCCCAAGAGTGCAACTGGATAAACATTATCTTATGACTAAATGAAAGTTTTATAGAAACACTGAACTTCCCAAGGAAAATTAAGAATAATCTTCTAAATCAGCCTGGTGATCTGGCTGACAGTATTGCAGAATGCCTAATCAAAACAATGTTTTCCTAACTACTCTGGGAAACTAGAGACTCAAAAGTTACCAGTCCTTGTCTTTAGGATAAAATGAAAAACTTGCTCTAAAATATGAAAAAAAAAACCAAAACAAAAAACCAAAAGTGAGTTCAAATTCTAACTCCAAGTCACGTTGGTTCTAATTATTTATAAATGTAGCTAAAAACGTGGTGGAGTTGTTCACCTGAGGAATATAGAACCTTTTGCCTTTATCCAGTTTTCTATAGCCTGCAGATATTTCCTGTTGAAATATCCTGGAGATGGCTCGAGAGAAACAGCTGCTGGGGGCCGCAGTTGGCCCCCCATGAGCAGCAGAGCCTCGGGTCCTTCCGTCCCGAAGCGATGTGATGTCCAAAACCCCTCTGGCTCCACTTCTGCGTGGGATAACGCTGCATCCGAAACGCTTGTGGATGGGGAAGCTGAAGCCAAAAGCTTCACCTCTGATTTTCCTGGGCTACTAAGTGAATGCCCTTCCGTTTTGGGGGGGACACCCTTCCCCGTGTGCCACATCTGATGTCTCCTTACAGACCCCTTAAATCTGGAGCCCTGAGCAGGGCTGCAGCTCCCGCGGCTGCAAAGGGCATCTCCTGCGCCGGCCCCGCGGCCGTGGGGGGCTGCAGCCTGGGGTCGCCCGCAGACCCCCACGGCGATGACACCGTCTCGGAGCGGGCTCCTCCCGCCTCCACCACCGTATCTTTGCAACACAGAGGTCAATCGACTTCGTTACAGCGTAAAAATGAAGTTCTCTGATTGATTGAAGGTTCCTCTTTAACACTTCAAATAAATGTGTTGGTTTTGCTTGATGGAATGCTTTAAAGGTCCGTTACAAAATACCCTTTTATATGAGAAGTAATTTCTTTACATTGTTTTTCTTTTCTTTAATTTTTGTAGATCATAATTATCCTTTTCCCCCCTCACCTCCTTTTCTATCTGTCTTTTTTTTCTTCTTTTCCCTCCCCAGTGGAAAGCCAGCACTGTTATTTAAAGGGACACAGAGATAAACTACAGCAGAATGATGGATACAACAAGTGGAAGATGAGATGGATCCGTCCATCTCAGACTTTTAGTGGCTCCCATCACTTACTTGGGTTCGGTCTCCCATTTGCAGGGTGAGCAAAGCTGGAGGACAGTGGGATGGATGCCTTGCTCCGAAATGGCATCAGGCTGCAGCAACAGGATCTGCCGCCTCCGCGGGTGCCCTGCTCCAGCGTGGTGTTATACTTAGTGCTAGAAAACTTTCTCTGCCTTTTGTGGAGGTCACTTGTCTCTCCTTTCTGTGGCTTTTCTCTCTGATGGAGCGGAGCCGGGTGTTTCCCCGCAGTGCAGCTCCTGCTCCGGGGCAGGAGGAGGTGGCTCCTGGTGCCACACAGCCCAATGTGCCCAGGGGGGACCGTGTGCCAGGGCCGGGCTCGCTGCTCAGCAGGGCCGAGGGAACCGAACAAGACAATGTGCCTAATTCCCATATTAAGAAAAAAAAAAATCCCAGTGTCTGCTGGTGCCCCAAGGGATGGTCACCACGGGCCGCTGTCTGACGAGGTGCCAGTTCTCGTGCAGCGCGAGTAATGCTCCTTGTCAGCTCCGATAAATCCTGGAATCTATCACCAGCCCTTTCCTCCAAAGGTTTTGTTACCAAGGAAAGTAATTACAATTTGTCCTTAATTCCAAAAGTGTGCCAAGAAAACCGGCTGGGAGGAGGCTGGGGAGGAGGGGGCTGGTCCAGGGCAGGGCTGTGGCAGAGCCTCTCCTCCCTGCCACCTCCTTGCCACCTCCCTGGATCCTTGGTGGCTGTTGTAGCTGGAAATACCGTAGGGAGGGTGATGGGGAGGTGGCTGCCCTCGAGCAGGGTCTGCAGTGCCAGTGCTGCAGCCCACTCCTTCGGCAGCTGCCCCCGTGCTGGGGACATGAGCTGCCCCCCGTGAGCATCTCCGCGAAGTCCCTGCCCTGGGCAGCTGGGCCTCTCGGTTGATGGATTATGCAGAATTTGTTTTTCAACCCCAGTTTTTCAGCAGAAGGGGAACCACCCCCCCCCTCTGCCTCTGGATCTGATGGAAAGAGACACCTGACGGGGAAGATGAATTGAGGGCTGCATCTGAAGTGCCAGATACATAATCCATCCTAAATAGGCTTCATTAGTGGTAACAATTAAAGTTACCATTGTGGATTGGATACGTTTTTTATTAACTTTGCCCTTGTCTCCAACTCGGACTCACCTCGTAATAATGAGCCGTGTCACTTCTGATCTATTTCTCATAATAGCTCCTTTCTCCTCTAAATCTGGGCAAAATATGATTTATAGGCAGCGCTATCGTCTCGGTGTCAGCCACCAGTGGGAAGGGGTAAATGCTGACTGGTGTTTACAGCCTCTGCTGGCTCCTTAGGGATGGCAAAAGCCGTCCTGGCATTGGGATTTGGGGTGATGTCCATGGGCTCAGGCGTCAGCAGGACGGAGAGGGGATCTTGGGCAGGAGCCTTCCCAGGTGAAGCCATCCTCTCCGAAAGCCGTCGTCCCGCCGGAACAGAAGGAGCGAGCCTGTCTGAGGATTCAGCCTGGTGCTCTCCTGCCGCCTGAGCGTTTCTTTTATCGAGGGATTTATGGCTTGGTGAAATAAATTTTTAATTTCCTACTTTTTATTTTGGAAGCTGAAGGAGATGAGGAGGGCAGGCTGGTGCGTGGCCCCGGCTTTGCTCCCAGGTCCTGGTAGCCGGTGCAGCTCAAGGGTCGAGGCTGGAGTCGTCCCCCTTGTGCTGGCCGGAGCTGTGGGCCAGAGGATGGTTGGAAACCTGCCCCTGCCAACCTGCTCCCGTCCCCTCCGCCTCCGAATCGCTTCCATCTGGGCTGAGCTCCCAAGCTGCTGCCAAATGGAGAGCAAGCCACAGCAGTGGCAAAAGCCCTCCTGACAAATACATCCCCCCCGCCTCGCGAAGCTGGCTGTCATCTCATTATATCAATAGTGATTAAGAGAGGAAACTGGCAGCTAATCCCCTGCAAGGTATTTTGATGATTAAATTGAGAGTGCCTGGCATAAAGCTGTAGCATATTAAATTTGACTCTGGGCAGATAAATAAGGAGGCAGCAGTGAGGTGACCCTCTTCTCCAGGGCACCACGTCTCAGAGCAGCACTCTCAGCCCAGGCATCTTTCAGTTTAAATGTCTTTTTTTTTTTTCTTCTTTTTGATGTGAGTCCATGTTTTGTGCAGGCAGAGCCAGGAGAGGTCCGAGGTTCCCACTTAGTGGTTTTGTCACGTTCCCCAGCCCAGAGCCTGCCCGAGCCCTGGCAGGACGCGGCGGGCAGAGCTGCAGCCCCGGCGCAGGTTCGGTGCCCGCGGTCAGCACGCCCCGTCCGCTCCCCCGGCCCCGCGGGGTTTGTGTCTCCGGCTCGTTCGCGCTGAGAAAAAACATGCAGGAGGAAAAATAAAAAACAGAGTCGTGACAAATATGTTTCCTTCAGCACAAGTTAAACAGACCGCGATGCTTCGGGACCTTTCCTGGTAATTAAGAGCAACGCGATGGCTCTTTGCTGGTGAGAATTTATTCTGTCACTTGGCCTTAAAGAACCATCCTGGCTGGGCTGTGTCCCACAGCGGGGTCGGGGCTCTGCTCACCGGGGACGTGCAGAGCAGCCGGAGTGCTCCAGTGGGACTGTTGGCCATGGTACATGTGCGTGGGCAGTTGGGCTCACTCCTGTCCCCGTCGCTGCCCATCCCCGTGCCCCTGCGTGCCGCCCATTCCCCGGGCAGCGATGCGCTGCGGTGGGGTCACAGAGGAATTCGCATCCGTCCCGAGGAAATACTTCCCATCAGCAAGGCAGCATCGCTGCCAGCAGGCTGTTGCCATGGCAATGCGATTCTGTAACAGCCCGGGCAGATGATTATTGTTATTTATTATTTTAATTTTGCCCTGGTCCCCGCTGCGAGAGCTGAAGCGCTGCGAGGCCACTGCTCCCCGCGAGCCAGGGACCAGCGCTGGGCACGGAGCAGGGACGAGTGGGTCTGGGGGCAGGAGCAGCAGGGGGGGTTCTGCTTGGGAGGGAGGGAGTTGATGCCCCACCAGCGCTGTCTTTTAGTCGGAGAGGACCAGTGGTGGGAGAGGGCAGGGACAGGACCGGGATGACCTGCGGATACCCAAGGAGGCTGTGCCAGTGCTGCCCAGGGGGCACTGGAGCCCTTCAAAGGCAGGATGTGTCCCTCCACCTGGTTTCATGCCATTAAATAAGTTTGTCTCTGTGGACAGCACGAGCTGCTGGCTCTGCCAGCTCTGGAGCTGCATGAGGCTGGTTGACACGTTTCTCCTCCTGGTGTTGTTCATTCGTTGATGCCAGAGTGGCCACGGGCAGCCCGGTGTGCCCGGAGGGGCAGTTGGAGGGACTCGGGGATGCTCCCAGGGGCGTTTCGCATGTTGGTGCAATGGGGTCACGAGGGAAGGGGCAAAACCCGTCAACCGCCACGAGCGGCGTCACCTCCGGACTGATGGGTGGAACAGAGAGAAGGAGGATGACTTTGCTGGGCTGGGACTGAAGTCACAGCAGCACATCAGCTCCCTGCTGAGCCCTGGGGGCCATGAAGCCCCAGCAGCAAACTGAGCCCCGGCCGGGGGCCGTTCCCCACGCCGGGTCTGCGCAGGACGCGCGGGGTGAGCCCTCGGCACCGCCCGGGCACTGCTGGATGCTCAGCGCATCCCGCGTGGCGCAGGGACCCCGCCGACAGCCCAAGGTCACAGGGACGTCGCAGCAGACCTTGGAATTGAGATTTCATCTGCTGTTCAGCACGTTGCTCTCAAGGCCATCCTTCATCCCTGCGGAGGGAAGGGGCTGCCTCGCCCAGAGGCACGCGGAGCTTTTCAAATACGCGGTATCAATCTCCGTAAGGGAAGCACTTTGATATTGAAGATCTGATGGAGGAATAAATTCCCATAGAAGTAGAAAGCAGAAGTTAATAGGCTTTTTCACAATGAAAGAACAGATCTGCTGACAAAGGCATTTCCAGGGCATCAAAATAAACTGTATTTTCTGCGAAGACCAGGGTTCTTCCAGGGCTCCTTCGCCTCCACAGGCACCCAGCTGAGACCGGCCGCCCCTGGGAGACTCGGGGCTGGCTCCGGAGTTGGATCGGGGTCACCCCTCTGCCACCCACACGGAGCAGTCCCCTGCGTGGTGGATCTCAGGTCAGTTTTGTCCCTCCTTGCTCCTGGTCCCTCAGCTCAGCCCCTGCTCATTGGGCACCACTCTCCAGCTGCCAGCCAGTACAGAGCATCCAACCCTCCTCACCGGAGCCCATCTGCTCCTCATCCTCTTCATTACAGAGTTTCTGAGCCTCAATCTGACTTGACTTTGCTTTTTTAATCCTGGTGCATTCCTCCCATTCCTTTTGGCTTTGACTTTGCTCTGAGCATCTCTGATGCTCTGAGCATCCCTGCCCCAACATGCAGCTCCGGGTCCCGCTGTGGCCCTGGGCAGCATCAGGCAGCACAGGCTGCAGCGATGGTCCCAGCCTGCCTCTGCTGAGGGGGGGCTTTGCCACAGAGACCCCCTCACCGGGCTGTCTTGGGGTTGTTTGCACCATCTTTTGTCCAGGGAATGCCCCTGTTCCTGGCATTGCTGGGTCTTGCCAATGTTGCCTTTGGCAGCAGTTGTAGGATGGGGAAGATCGTGCTGCCCAGATAATCCTTCTATTTAAGCTGCTTATCTGAAAGCGGCTTTTTTGAAACGATAGGTAGAATTAGCCCTCGACCTGCCTCTTCCCTGCACCGCAGGCGGAGTTCCCAGCTGGGATAACCCTGCACGTCCCTGTGTCTCCTCTGCCATCCTGTGCCCAGGTGCTGTGCGTGCCCCTCTCCTTGCCCGAGGCAGGGGCAGGACCATGCCGCCGTGCCCACACTCAGCTCCGGGCACCCCTTCTCCCGCTGACCCCCACCCATGGCCCTTGGCTGCTCCTGGGGCTGCCCCGGCACAGCCCTGGCACCGCAGCAGGAAGCCAGGACCCCCGGCAGGTCGCACCACCGCAGCCTTCCCACCGCCATAGCACTCCCAACATTTAGGGACGGTTTTCCCGAGCGGCCGCGGTGTTTCCCAGCGCCAGGCTGTGGCTCCTGCGCACAGCGGTGCCACGAAGGCTGCGGGCATCACTGCCAGCTCCCACGGGCAGAGGGGAGGGTGGGCGGCTGCCTGGCGGGCAGGTTCCCAGTGCTGAGCTCTCTTTTTCGTTTCCCCTTTTGAAAAAATAGGCATTAATTTGTCTTTCCTATCAATTGATTTTCCAGTTAAAACTGCTCTCTGCCTGCCCTTGGTTCCACCCGACAGGAAAATAAGCCCTGTGAAAGAAATGGATACCCCGTTGCTTAAGACACTAAAATTTACTGAAGACTTATGCACTCCAAGTCCCCAAAGGGGGCCAGAGGAAATGATTTGTTCAATTAATTATAAATGTTTTAATTTAAATGGCTAATGTAGAAGATAGTCAGATATAAACCAGCAAACTACTGAAGTGTTTTATGGGTCCTTAAAGACCACTAAACGCTTGTTCTGATTCTGCTGAGATCACTCAAATGGCTTCTCCTCTTGCGTTCAGGGTAGGGTGCAGCGGGAGGCGGAGGGGGAGAGGTTTCCTCTTGTATTTTACATACCTCCAGGCAAGTTGTGATGAATGTTTAGCGATTCTTTTCTTTGGAGCCAGAACTTGCCTTTGAAAAACAGAAACGCGGCCCCGTGCTGCGGAGGAAAAACAAAGAAGAAGAAATCTTCTGGGTCAAGGTCACCCCTTGCTGTAGGGTTCCTCCTACACCCACCGCATCCCTGACGTCCTCCTCGAAGTCTCAGCCAGCCCTCGCTGCACGGGATGATGCTGCCTTGAATTCCACGGTGATGGGTGTTTCACAGACGTTTCTCAGCGGCTCCCCGGATGGCGCAGGGCAGCGGAGCCCTTCGTACCGCAGCGTTAACAAACTGATTGACACAGGGAGTGTTCCCAGCCCGCCCTTCATCTTGTCAAAAAATATTGACTTGAGAAATGCAGAACTATGAGACTTACTGCAGAAAGAAATATTGCATGAAAAGGAGGAATCCCCGAATGGAAGTTTCCTGAGTGAATGAGGGGGAGATGGAGCCTGTGTGTCTGTGTGTCCATGCATGGCTTGGAGCACAACAGAGTTCCCAAGCCAGGACCCCGCTGCCACCAGGCTTTTCCTCCTGGTTTCTGCTCCCACCTCTTCTTTTTGCCACTTCTTGCAGTTCTCACTGTCTCTGTTGCATTCCCATCTTTAGTTTTCCTCCCACTACAATGCCCCTGTATGTTGCTGGTGCCACCACTAATTCTTCTCCATGGCTCCTATTTTGTTGCTGCAAAAGGAGCAGACAGAGACTGGGAGGGGGGTAAAGTGACCATCTAATAAATATATTGTCTCGATTCCTTTTTCCCCTCCTGTCTTCAGACCGTCCTGCCCTGAAAAGCATTTTCCTGGAGTTCTCAGTTTGTTGACCCCCAGAGCTCCAGAGCTCTTACCTAAACTAAATGGCTTTTCTTTTCATGCTTCAGCAAAATCTCTCTTGCTTCCAGCACAACCCATCTCCTCCCAGGCCACACAGAAACAATTACAGCTGCAAAAGTTTTCTATAGTCATAATTATACTCCCTCACAACGTACGGAATCACATCGGCTGCTGCAGCAGGGACCGCGCTTCCCGGCTGGGGAACTGCTCCCGGTGCGGGAATTTGCTCGGTTTAGGAGAGGAGAGAGCTGCTCCTGCTCGTTTTCCACCTCTCCTGGTCGCTCACAGCCTATGGCTGCGGGAGGAGGGGATCTGAGCAAGCCTCCAATCCTTCCTGCCACCCGCCTTTTGAAATACTGCCCCTGTTGTTAAGGGTTTGGGTGAGTTGTGTCCAGGGAAGTGCACCTGGAGAGATCTGTGCTGGGAAAAGCGACTTGTCCTCGGCCAGAGAACGCGGCCGCGCTGGGCTCGCCGTGCCCGGGGGTGTCGGGACCAAGAGCTGGAAGTGGTGAGAAGGGGCAGGAGACTAAAGGGAAATGGAGCAGTTACATTTTATTGAGTGAAACGCAAAAAGTGGGAAAGAGCATTAAGAAGAAAATGAGATTTGAAAAATTATTGCTTTGGAGATTATTAAAAGGGAAATGTTTGTGACAGTGGGGAATTTGATCTCTAACAGTGGTTCTCTCTTGAACCTCCATGTCCTTGTGTGGGAGGTACTGCACTTAGGTTTGTGTGTGTGTGTGTAAACGTTTTCACTCTTGTGGAAGTAAATGTTTGGGGCTTGTCCCTCAAAAGCACCTGAAACCAAATTATTTTCTTACTCTTTATTGCTGAAAGAAGTATTTGCTTTGGAACTGGGGCGTAGAGCAGAAGCATTTGGGGACACCATGGGGACTTTCATTGGATACTCCATGGGGTTGACCATTCTGGTCCAAAAACATCCCCAAGGAGCTCTCGCTCTTTGACTGCGAGCTCCTCGCTGGCTGGCGTGAGCCTGCTCCGCTGAGCTTGGAGCGAGCCCTTGCAAAGGCAGTTGGATCTCGTGATCGTAGGTGATAATACCATCCCCGTGGTATCTAGGTGGTAACACATCTCCGTGCGGGAGGGGTTTGCTGGGCAGCAGTGGCCCAAGAGCCGGAGTGCGCGGCTGCGGCGGCCGGAGGTGAGCTGTAACCTGTCTTGTTGGAAAGCAGAAAGTTTCTCACAAATGGATTTCCAATTTCCCATCCACCTGCTTAGCCGAGGCAGATTTCTTGCTTTATAATTACTTTTTGAGTACTTACAGGATCTGGTATCCAGGCAACTTGATGCCTCTTAAATCCGCTTGCAAGTCTGTGTTTTTCTGTTGATTTTTAAGTGTTTGAGAAACATCAACCAAATCAACCACTTTCTTCGTGGCTATTTCTCTTCCCTGAAGTCCTCTGGGTAGATGCGGTGCCGTGCCAGCGTTTCAGGCGGTTGGGTCGGGATGCAGCAGCTCCCACAGCTGCTGCCTGCCCGACGTGCAGTCTGGGCAGCAGCTCTGGGGTCTGGGCAGCAGCTCTCAGTCTTTTTTCTGATAAGATGCTGCCCAAAGTCTGCTCCATCAGCAGCACATCCTGTCTCCCAAACAGCATCCCGAGGCAGCGATGAGTCTGTCCCTGCCCCACGAGCCGTTCGGGCACATGCTCAGGACCAAAGGTTATGCATCAACACGCTCAAAGGCTTTGACCTCTGTTGGGTAAAGTGTAATTTAATTAACTTTTGCTTGACTGTTCAAATGCTGGGCTAATTTGGAAACCTGCACGTGCTGCTTGGTGGCTCGTCCTGCTTGTTTTCCCGTTCTCCCTCGCCCGCAGCAGACTGGGTACCCTTCGGCACCGAGCTCGTGGGCGTAACGCTACCGCTTGTGGTCATGGTGGCAACAATTAGGCCATCAATCAATAAACTAATACTCTCGTTTACAGTCATTAGGGACTGCGGATCTAAGCATCTGCTTTTGCTAATGAGTTTAAAAGTTGGCTAAATATGGCAGACCTGCTCTCGTGGAGAAGGAAGCAACAGGAGCTCGATGCGGAATTGGACTCTGGTGAACGCGACATCAATTTTAATTAGGAAGCTTCTGCAGTTTCCCAACTAAACCAAAATAAACGAGGCAAGGGAGGGTGCTGCCGGGGCAGGGCACTGCTGCAGGCTGCTTGGGGCTTGTTTTGGGAGCCCAGCATCCCAGCCCTCACTGGGGCACGGGGTCCCAGGGCGTTCTTCCGGGGCGAGCGAGTTCCCCCCCAGCACCCACGGTCTCCGGCCCGGCTCGTGCTCCGCGCTGCCTCGCATGTGGCTCCGCCACGGCACGTCTCGCTGTCCCATATATCTTTTAATCTGGCGAGGAGTCATTTCTTTACACCTGCAGGCCTCACACACTGGCTTCCATGGGAAGATGCTCAAGTTTGAAAAGCCCCCTTGTAGCTCAGAGGGGGGTACCAGCCACCCAACATGCATCCTCGCAGCACCGTCCCTTTTTTAAAAGAAAAAGAGAAGCACGGAGCCACACATCTAAATCTTTTCACTGATGACTTATATTCCTAACTTTGACAAGTGCTTGTATAACCAAAATTAAGCTCCAGCAGTATTAAATCTCAGCGAGTTAGGCCGGCGGTGATGATACTCCCTGGAAGATGAACGAGAACCCCACGTGCACCCAAAGCACGAGCACCCCAGGGTCCCCCCGCGTTCCGGCAGCGCCAGCGCCGTGCCTGCCAGCCTGCGGGTCGGGCTGCAACTTCTCGGGTCGGCTTTGCTCACGAGGGGTTGAAAAGCGAAGCTGAAATTTCTTCTGCAGCACAGTTCCCCAAAACACCTCGAAACCGGAGTGGCCATGCTCATTTTGTACCCGTTTTGCACAACTTGCTGGCTGCTGAAATGCCCCCGGGCAGTGCAGCTGGAACCTCACCAAGGCATGCAGCAAAATGCTGTCTGTTTTCTCCCCGCAGAGCGTTTTCAGGTGCGAAGGAAGCCGACCCCCTCCCCGCAAGGGTTGCTTTTTCCCCATTAGCTCGGTGCCACCAGGTCCTGCTGCAGCCAGGGGCCTGATCCTGGACCTCGTGGATGTGCTCAGAGTCTAACCAGAGATAGTCTTATTTGCCTAAATCAATATTCATATTTTTTTCTAGGCAGACTAACAGAATCTGTAATGAAAGGAAAGATATCGTTTGGGAAGGCAATTATGCAAAGACAGATGTATTTTTAAGAAAATGCAGAACGTTTTGAGCAGCGAGCCTGGCAGATCACTGGTTTATAGCCGTGCGTCTCTCCGAGGGTGATGGTGTGAGTTGCTCCGTGTCCCACCCACCTGTGTGCCACCAAAACACCGTGCCCGGTGCCCCGCTGCGCCGCAGAGCCTCAGACCTGGGTACGTCCCCCGGGGCAGAGGATGAAACACTCAGCACCTCTCAGAGCCCAACTCATCGTCCTCTGAAAGCAGCACCAGTATTTTCCTGAGAGATCTGTTTCTGCAGAATACCAGACATCACGTTTTTCAGGAATCTCGTGTTTCTCAGTGCAGGTTAAAACAGCAGATAAAAGGAACCATTTGAAAAGTCCTTTCTCCTTTTCTTGTGCACTCTCCAGTGAGTCAGATTGAGGCATTACCAGCTGGCAGGGTGTTTTAAGGCATGGCCTTCTCTGGATAAAAGCAAAGTCCAGACACAGGATTTGGCTTTCAGTGAAGATTTCTCTTCCCAAGCCGTTACTCCCCGGCTGCCCCAGCGTGTCCCCACGTCCCTGCTGCATCTTACACCCGCTCACAGCCGTGACAAGGTTATGGACAGCCCAGTCCCGAGGGTATTTTTATTTTAGCTCCTCTGAGGAAGTTCTGATGAGTTTAATAAGGAGAAAACCAGCCTTGTTTTATAAGGTGATTTATTTTTTTTCAGCACCTATAGAAATCTACAGCCCCGGAAAGGTCTTTGTGTGACTGAGAACGGCTGTGGCACACACAGTGTGCCTTTCGGTGGCTGCGCCGTGCCAGATGTGTGCAGCTGGTGGGTAAGGCAGGGTGTGGAAAGGTCAGGTTTGGTGGATTCCTGGGGCTTTGTCCAGACACGGACCCCCAAACAGCATCCTTGAAAAGGTGAATAACTGAGAACTGGCTTAGGGAGGCTGGAATAGGAGAAAACCTCTTTCTCTGAAGCCAGAGCCCGGCGGCTGAGGAGCAGGGGGGAGTTTGGCAGCGGTTTGTGGGGAGGGAGGTGACCCAGAGGCTGCTGAGCTGCTGCCTGGGGGGGCCCAGCGAGATGCTGCACCGAGCCTCTGCTGATGCCCGAGGGGGGATGCATGAAGGTACATCTGCTCTGACCAGGGTGCTTGGTCTGGTGGGCTTTGAGTCCTGGTCAGTGGAGCCGCTCTCGAGTACTGGTGGGGAGAATCAGCAGTGGTGGGGGCCAGGGGCTGGGCCCTGCAGCGTGCTGGAGGAAGGCTCAGCTCTGGGTGTTGCTGCTGCAAGCCTCCAGATCCGACGCTCTCGATGCTCTTTTTAATACATATATTAAAAGGGTGATAATAAGCAAATCCGTCAGTTATGCAAATGAGTGGCAATTGCATCTTGAAGAGCATCCCACAGTTTAATTACATCATAATTGCAATGTAACACTTTAATTACCATATGCATCACAAAATCATGAGCACTGTTTCTAATCTCTTCGCTAATAGTTCAAATCAAACAGATTGCACAGGGCCCGGTGTAGCGCTGCAATACCGCGGCGACGGCACCGGCTCCATCCTCCCGCCGCAGCGACGCGGGGGTCCGGGCTGGGGGGGCCCTTTGCAGCACCCCCGCCCGGCCACGGGCTGGGTGGGCGTCCTTGGCCCCATTCCAGTGGGATAGTGAAATTTTCTCAGGGATGCTGCCAAATGTTTGCGTTTTGCTGGGCTGGTCCCGGACCTGCTCGGTCCCTGTCCCTGCCCGGGCTGGGGCCACCCATGGCACCCAGGTGAGGTGGCTGCTGGGGTAAAGGGGTGAAGGTTTGTAAGTGGCCATTTTGGAAGCGGCAGTCTGGTGAAAACGCTGCCCTTGATCCTGCCTTCCCCTCCCAGCACAGGAAGGCGAATTTCACATTCTCCTTGTCCCCCTGAGAGGGGAACAATAACGCTTTCTGGAGCACAGCTTTAGCTGGGGACCTGTGAATTTGATTTAAACCAGTTGATCTTGCAAATCTTCCCAGTTTGCATGCTTTATTTTTCCTCCCATCCAGCTTCTTTCTTTCCCCCCATAAAGGGACATTCTAATAAGCGACTAAAGAAAAATAACAGATGGGCTTAACAACGGCCTGAAATTCATGCCTGGGGACTGGGAGAGGAATGGTCTCAGGCAGCGACGTGCACGATGGAGTGATGGATCAGGAGAGAGGCGTGCTGGGAGGTGAGATCACTCCCGTCTCTGCGGCAGTGCCGGTGCTGCCGCCGGTGAGTGGCCGCCAGCTCTCGCCTCGGGGCTGGTGGAGCTGCTGGGAAGGGGCTGGGGGCTCTCGGCAGGTCCCTGTGCCCGGCTCTGCCCGAGGAACCGGGGGTCCAGCTGGCACACGGAGCGGGACCGGGGCAGCCACCCAGCCCTTCGCATTGCCAGTGCTTTTGCTGCGTGCTGCAGAGTGCTGGTTTGCTTTGCCGTGAGCTGGCAGTGATTTAAAATCATCCTGTGCTAATCCATATAAATTCTTTTAATCATGGGTTTAATCTTTTAAGCGTGCAGTAATTAAATTATATGCCAGTCAGAGGCACATCCACGTAACATGGGAGGTTTGCAGCCCCGTGGGCAGCGGGGGGAGCTTCGGGACGGCAGCCCTATGGCCAGGACATTCCGTCTCCTGCTTCCAGGGGCTTCCGCCGTTCCCTTCTCATTATTTTTTTTGCCCTTCTCTTTTTCCCAGCCCCTCTGAGATCCCGGGAGGGGATGTGTTCCTAGAAAGTCAAAGGTGGGTATCGCCTCAGCAGAGTGGGCTGAAGAACATCCCAGGAGAAGATGTTTCCTCTTGAGCTCCTCTGACCTCCTCTGTCCCCAAAACCTCCCCGTGTCCCTCGGGAGCCGCGTTGCTCCGACAGTTTGGTGATGCTGAGAGAAGGAAGAAGAGAAATGGGAGGAGAAGATAAAGCCCCAGCAGGAGCTGACAGCCAGGACGGGGCCTGGAGCCCTCCTCCGTGTGCTGGGTCCCCTCGGAGAGCAGGAGAAGACCTGGAGGACAGAGCCCCTGAACTCCCTCTGCAACTTGTGACCATTTATTCCTCTCCTTTGCTCCGCTGCCGTTATCCTCGCGCACCCGGGCGGATGGAGCAGGACGCCTCGATGGGCTGGCGTCAGTGGAGGAAAATACTGTGACACGAGAAGCACATTAACAGATTAAACTTTGTGGTGGGAAGGGGAAAGTAGAGATGAACTGCTAGGTAGAGTGATGACTGGCTTTGGGAATGTGACAATTACTGTACTTAATATTTTTTTAACATTAAGAGCCAAATAGGAGCATATATTTAATTCATTAAAACAGTATGAAGTAGCTCCCTTCATCCCAGCGCAGTTAATCGGTGCTCTATAGAGAAGTATCAGGAAATAAGTGTCTCCTAATGAAAGGCCCCTGTAAGGTCAGCTGCCGCTTGTTAGCTAATCGGGGACTTATTTGTTTTGCAAATTGCTCTCCCATTTTGAACCGCTGTGCAGTAATTTCCATGGCGGGGAAGCAGGAGAGGGTTCACGGGGCTGGTTTTGAAGCCCTCAATCTGTCATCGGGAGGAGGATAAAAATAGCCTGGGAAGGAGAAGGAGCACGTGGTTTGTTCCTGGCAATCCGGCCCCGTCTTCCACCACCAGTGATGTCAGGAGCGAGGGGTGGCTGGAGGGTGCGTGGGCAGCGGCACCGTCCTGTGCGTGCATGGGGACCGGTGACACTGGTAACGCCTTGCCTGGCTGGGCACCACTGTCCTGCTCTGCCCATTCCAGCTCTGCCATCATCCTCCTGGGATGCGTGGTCCATGAGGGTTGGGTCCTGCTGCCCAGACACGTGCTCATTAGATGCACAGAAATGGGATATCCGTGTGTAGAAACATGGTACCCGGGCTGGCGGTGTGCCCGGTGGGTCTGGCAGAAGTGACTCAGTGGGAGCAGGGGTTGCTCAGGGCTGGGGTGCTGAGCCGTGGGCTGGCAGGCTGCGGGCCAGCGATGGCGAGTTTTGGCCCAAGGGTGAGCGGCATCGGCACTCCTCTGCGATATTTCCTTTGCAGACACATGCGTGGGGACGAGCCATTGACAAGGTGGCCCTTTGCAGCATGGTGCAGAGCCATGCCCTGGCACACGCAGGGCACGGCGGCAGCTCTGCGTCCCCCCTCTCACCCTCCTGCTGCCCCGCGGCCCCTGGGCACAGCCCTGCGCACGACGGGGCGAGAAGGACCTGGGCTTTGCTTTTGGGAAACTGGGAATAAATGGGTTTAGTCTATTTATTTATTTACTTTATTTTAAGTAAAAAAGCAGAGTGATGCCTGAATTGTGCCTGTTGCCCTTTCCTTACCCATTCTCAGCGCAGGTTGGAGCCCTCCCCTCTCCAGCTGCGCGTGATCGAGAGCCCGACGGACATCACTGCTGATTTCACTTGGATATTTAGGAATCAGGAGCAAGAGCAAAGCACAGAAGCTCCCCATGCTTGTGCTGGGCTGTCCCAGCTCTCCAGCGACCAGGCTGAGGCACAGCTCTTTGGCCATGAACTTTGGGCAGTGGTTTTCCCCCAGTTTCAAAGCAGGATGACTGGGAGTAGACCCCACTGTCCTTGCTGCTCTGCAATTTCTGCTTGGCAGTTGCATGCACATAGAGCAGCGCAGTCGTTCAGTGGGATAAAGAACCTGTATTTCCCAATACCGTAGGAAAAAAAAGCCTTTATTTTAATTTCACCCTAAAGTAATAAAGTCTATAGTGTAGCGAGAGCTCTACACTGAAGCAGATTTTTTTTTTCCCCCAAATGTCATGGAAATGGAGGAATTGCAGCAGCTGTATTTGCGTGCAAAAGAGAGGAGAAAGTAGATTAATTTGAAAAGGTTATATGGATTGCAGTCAGGCATGAACCTGCAGCATGGAGCCCTGTGCAGTTCCCACCCCGCGCCATGCAGGGAGCTGCTCTCCTCTCATGGGGACGTTCCGCTCCAGCATCTCCCAGGACACCGACGCACCCCCAGTCCAACGCATCCTGCACCCTGGGCTAAGAGGAGCGAGCAGGAGCAATCCCTGGGCACGGGGAGGGCAGCCCTGGCTCCTGGGCCACGGCGCTTCATCCGCCGGCACGCGAGTCGCTGGAAGGCCGGGGTTGGTGTCGAGAAGTTCCCTGGGAGTAAAGTAAGGAATGAACTTTTCTGGGCTTTTATTTCTTTGCAGGAACCCTCAGGGCTGCTTCTGCGCTTCACATCAGGGACGAGCTCCTGGGTCCTTCAAGATCAGGAAGCTGATTTCCTGCAACTGTGTTGACGTGAAGAACGTGCTGGGAAGGAGCCTGGGAATAACGATGTGTCTCCCAGGCAATTACTAACACATGGCCTGCTGCCCATCATCCCGGCTGCAGCAACGGTGGGCTGGGCTGCCTGGGGTGGGATCCTGCTCCAGCTGAAGTGGTGGGAGGTTGGCAGAGAGCAGGTGGTTCGTCCTTCTCCCTGGCAATGGTGGTTTCAGTGCTGAGGTCCTTGCAGTGACAGGAGTTCGAATGGAGCTGCAGGACAGGGAGGTCAGGCTGCCCTGAGCCCTGTTTCCAGCTGGGTTGGGGGACAGGTGAGGTCCTGACATGGCGGTGGAGCAGGTCAATGCTGGTGGGGTCCCTCCAGCCCAGCCCTGGGGCTGTGTGGGGGCTGCAGTCCCAGCTTGGCTCTGCTCCTGAGGGCATGGGGAGCTGGACGTGTTCAGAGCGTCTTCTTGGAGACCTGCCTGGTGCTCCTTGGTGCACTCTTCCAGCATCTCCAGAAACCTTGAGTTTGGTTAATTTCTGGAGCAGTTTGTAAGAAGTGGAGGCAGCCAAGTCAGAGACGAGCAGCAAAGGCAGCCTGGAAGTGCCAGCAACACTCATCTGCGGCATGAGGAAAGTCATCTTGTAGCAGGTGGGAGCTGTGAACGTCACCAGGTGAGATTGGTGTCCTCTTGGTTGCTTCTCAAACATTCTTGGTCCCTGGGACAGCTCTGCTGATTTGGTCTCACATTAGAACAGATGGGCCCAGTTACCTTCTTCGAGCACTCACTGGACTTGTGTAACACTGCCTGGCCTGGGCATCACCTTTGTTGTGGGGGCTGAATGGACACAGGCTCTTGGGGAGCCTTTTCTTCTTGCCACCAAGGCAGCTCTGCTTTCTACCCATGGATGGTCCTGGTAGCAACTTCCATCTTCTCCCAGGGCAGCAGGACACAAGCCCCAGTTGACCACTTGCCATCGTAACTCATAGAATCTTGTTTTTCTCCCGAGGACTAGAGTTTGGGGCAACGTTGCCCAAGTAGAAAACAAGAGTCAGAGTCTCTCTCGTGGGAACACAAGAGGATTTTTAAAGCCCAACAGTCAAAGTTTCCTCTTGGATCCACTTTTCTCCTCTTCCTTAGGGCACAAGCCGTTTGGCACCAACGCAGGCGCGTGAACGCTCCCTCCGCCGCCCGCCATCACCTGAGCTGTGACATCCCCCACATCAAGCATGAACCGAGGCTGACCTTCCTCCGCGTGCGAGACGCGGCGGAGCCTATGTACAGAAATACCTGTCTCCACGAGGCGGTCTCTGAGCTTGAAAACCATCTTTGCCGGGTCGTGCCCCGCAGCGTGGGGCCGGGAGCGGCGCCGTCCCTCGCTCGGCGCGGCCGGCCGGTTCCTCGTGTCGCCCGAGCAGCGCCGGGGCTCCGGGCTTCAATCGCGGGAGGAGGAAACGCTTCGCCTTGATGAGGAGGGAGAAGAATAGCGAGCGGCAGGCGGCGGAGCGCGGGGTGCGGATGAAAGGCGGCCGAGCTCTTATTCTTCCCACGCCCAGGGCGATCTGCCCCTTCTTTTTCCGCGCCGTAATTGCACGCCGCGCCGCAGACGAGTGGCGCGCTCCACCAAAGCCGGAGCACCGCGAGGCCAGGGCTCCAGGCTCCCCGTCAATGAGCGGGGAGGCAGGGAGGATGCTTTTGATCCCACTCTTCTTCCTCTGATGTGCTGAAGAATTATCAGGCTCTGAGGAAGGTATTTCTCCGGCTCGAGCTTTCCCTCGCTCTCTAAGTGGGGACCAAGCGATGCTCCGCCATTCCGAATGGGCAGAGCGGCCCGCGGTGCCAGGCTGTGCCGGTGGCCAGTGCAGCACCAGCTGCTCTCATGGAAGATGCTCACTGGGCTCTGGGTCAAGTTCAAACCCAAACCCAACATCCCTGAGTCCAGCGCACCCGGCCAGTGCAATGGTGGGCAGTTGCATGGTCCTCTCTGACATTGAACCCTGGATTTTGGTGGCTTCTGCTCTTTGATGTTGTGCTGGAGATGGCCTCGTCTGGGGCACCGGAGCCCTTTGAGGTGCTGTGCCACCTTGGCACGGGGATTTCCAAAACCAGCAGCTGCGGTGGGGATCGTGGCCTCCCGCTTTCCTGTGTTTTTTCAGGTGCTTCCTCTGGTTTTGCTTTCGTTAATTTAACACACGCACAGAGAGCATGAGTGGGCTGCAACCTCCCTCTCCAGCAGCTGAAATCCAATAATTACCCAGCGTAGCCCACCTGGAGAAGCATTCCTGGCTGGCCAGCAAATTGTGAAGAAATTCACGGTATCCTTTAGAGCAAGAAATTGTCCTGGAGTGGACGTTGTGACTCCGGCAGCCTTGCGGGTAGAAAAAATAAAATTAAAAGGCTGAGTGAGACTGGAGATTTAAATGGTGCACTAGAAAACTTTGAGCAGTTGACACCTCGATCTGAGATAATTTTAGCTGGGGGTTTTTCTTCTGGATGGAGGGGACCTGGCAGCAGCATTGGAAGGCGATGAAAGGGAAAGCCCTGACACTGGTGGTAGCGACAGACAGGGCTGGAGGTGGCAGAGCAGTGGGAAGCCTGCGCTGCCTCGAGAGGTTGTTTGCAGAGTGTGATGTTCCACAGCTCCATCCCCTTCAGCAGCAGGTTGGGAGCTCCCAAGGGGCCAGGGGACAGTGCCAATCCCCTCCAGGTCATCCCTACACCCAGGTCCGGCTCACAGAGGGTTGGGCTGGTGCTGTGTGCTGTTCAAGGAAGGTGCCAGGAGAGCCTGGGTCCGGAGGACAGGTCCGGTGGGTGATGGCAGGGACCATCCTTCCCCCCTCTAAAGCACCCTGCACCCCTCAGACCTCATCCTGCTTGCTGGCTCTGCCGTGCCAGCCCGTCCCTGCCTCTCTGGGGATGGTGGCAGCTCCCAGCCCGCGGGCAGCCCGATGGAGGGACCGTATCTCCAGCTCATCCAGTGTCCCGTTGTGTTTGCTGCACGTCCCAGACCGGCACCTAATGAACATCCTGGAGCCCTCCAGGTTAATGAAGAGGCAATGAGACATGGTGGGAGCCTGGGAGAGATGCCCAGAGGATGTGCCGGGGCACGTGACGGTGGCAGCGGGAGCCCAGAGCATCACCTCGTCTCTCCTGGGGCAGGAGCGTCGTTGCTGCAGTCCCCTCCGTGCCGTGGCGCGACACAGTTTAGCTGAGCACAACATCATCCCTACAGCTGGCTGGTATTTTAGGGAGGGCTATTTTGTCCTATTTTTAGGAAATGCCAATATGGATTGGGAACTCTTTTTTTGGGTCTGGGAGGGAAAAGGTCAGCTTGAACAAATTTCTCAACCTGAAGTGAAAACAGAGAGGGGCAAAACAGTTTGCTCGCTGTTTCCCAGACAGACCTACTCCAGCTTCAGATGGCAGCTAATTAAAGTGCTGACATTTTAAGACACGACGATGCGAATTCTCTTGCTTTGAGCCAAGTCTGGGCCCTTTTCAGAGTTCAGTTCACACATTTGCTGCCCGGAGTCCCCGGGAGCGGCACAAGCAAATTAAGGGGGAGGCGATGGGTTGTTTTTAATGTAATATTTCTCTTGGGGTGTGAGCAAGGTTTCAGCCTTTGGAAGAATGCTGCGGTGGCAGACTGCCTGGGCACAGAGCTCCAAAAAAAGCCAAGCTCTGCGACAGAGGTGCCTGTGAGGGTGTTTGAGTTTTGGCTCTGCTATGTGTTGCCCTGCTTGGGTGGGGAGAACAGGGGAGGGGGACTCCCAGCCCCACGGGAGGTACCCCTGGGAGGGGAGGAGCGGGTGGGCTGTGGCAGTGCCATGTGCCATGTGCCGCCAGCAGCGCAGAGGGGAGTCGTGGTCTGTGGGGCCAGGGCTGGCTGGAAGGGAGCAAGCTGTGATCAGGAGATGCATCGTGGCTGCCTGCGCCGTGCAGCACTGGGGAGACAAAGTGCAGAAGGCGGCTTGGCTCAGCGGGGATGCGGGAGGTGATTTGGGGGAAGGAGGTGCTGGCCCTGCGGAGCGGGAGGAGGCCAGCGGGTGATGGGAAGTGGGCAAAAGGGGAGAGAGCCCGACTGATCCTGGCTGCTGTGAAGAGTTTCTGGCTCCAACCCGGTGCTGCAGGTCTGGGGGTGTTGAGCACGTCACCCCACTAGGAATATCCCCAGGCTTGTTCCCAGGAGGGCTGTATCCACACCAGCCCTGGGATGCTGTGGTCAGATAAATAAACCCTGGCCCTCTGCGACAGCAAACCTTCTCCAGGGGCATCCCAGCTCCCAGCAGTGCCTGGAGCATCCACCCGGCTGTGGGGATGCAGCCCCTGGGTCCCCACCTTGGACATTTCCCTGCTCCCCCTCAAACTCCTCTGTCTGCCAGTGGCTGGGAAAGCACCTGCCCAGCAGAAAAACCTTCCTTTTCTTGTGAAGGGAGCTGGCAGGTGTCTGGTGCCAGCAGGAGAAGGATGAGTTGGCTTTGAACTCATTTTAAAGCCCCCTCCTCATAGCCATCCCTCGTGCAGGGTGGCAGGGTGCCCCCACCCCAGGCACCCACTGAGCCCCCAGACGACTGCGCCGGTGCTGGTGGGAGCAGCTGGGGAGCCGAGAGCGGCCGCACAGGGTCCAGCCCCCAGCTCCTCATGGGAAAAAAAATAAAATATATTGGGAGAAACTATTAGCTCAGCAAAGATGTCGAGCACCGCGAGCTCCGCCACGCCGGCGCGCTCGCCCCCGGGCAGCCGCCCCGCCGCAGGCCGGTGCGGGCTGGAGGTGAGCTGGCAGCATCTCCTCCGCACAGACATTTTCTGCTCCGTCATCCTCAGTTTTCTGCTCTGCTTTGCCAGACTGTTCCAGGGAAGGTGACCGGCGCCGCACGGCGCGTTCTCCCAATGCCATCTAGTGTCTGCTCCGGCGGCCCCAGACAGTTATTTTAAGGCATCAGAGCTTATTTATTGCAGAATGATCTTTGAGGGGCAACAGGCTGCTCCAGCTGATTATCAAGAGCGGTACCTGCAGGACGGATAACTAACTGGTGAATGCACAGGTTGGGCTTCATGATTTTTCCTATCACTCCCGTTTTGCGCTAAAAGCCCACCCCAGCAGGATGGAGCACGAGGATGCGATGACATGTCCGAGGTGATTAAAGTCTTTCAGCCTTCAGCCACTTGTCTTGTAGCCCTGACATCACCTGAGGCTTAATCACTCAGAAAAGTGCTGTCATGTCCTATTGTCGCCGTATTGGGAGCACGACCTCTTTCCCATTTAGCTGCCATTTCAAAAAAATATGACTTGCCAGGGGACAGGCATGACTCAGGAGGCTGGTAATAGGATATAAAGACTTCGACCTGTGGGTCACCCGTTTGAATGCCGCCAAGGTCAGCGGCAAGGGCAAAGATGGCATTTGAGTGATGAGCGTTTGGCCAAACAACCCAATACAGAGGTAACCGGGCCCGTTCGCAGCAGTCAGCGAGGGCTGAGGGCTGGGTTGGACCCTGCTCCTGCTTTGAGAGCATCCCGGGACCCTGCCCCTCCCCACCTGGGCTTTTGGAGCGGGCGACTGCCCACGGTCCCCTCCAGCTTATGTTTGCCCTCCCCATTCTTCCCTTGCCGTCCTTGCAGGGCCATGGTCTGCACAGGCTGGAAACGCTCTTATTTCTGCCCTGTTAGGGGCAAAGTGCCACAGCAGCATCTCCCTTCTGTGCCCGCTCACTTGCATCCCAGCGCAGAGAAAGGTTTTGCAGGACAGACGTGCCCTCTCCCTACTCGCCCTGTCCCCTTCTCTGCTCACTACCATCAACCGCCGTGATTCAGGTCCCTACCAACCTTGTCCCCATCCTCAGCCACCACTGACCACGCGAATTTATCTGCTTGGGAGCAAGCCATCGCATTGAGTCAGCTTGATTCCATGATTAATTTAGCTCTCCCTAGAAATAAGGTTACTCCCTGCAGTCTCACTTAGAAATATTGGCAGATTAATGGGTCCTGGCTGTGTTAGGTGGCTGCCACCAGGCTCTGGAGGGTTTGCCTGCTCTCATCCAGACAGCCCTTGAATATGGGTTTGCCATAGGAGACCCTCTGAACAGCCCCCGCGTCCCTGCACACCACCGTGCTGGCACGTGAAGGAAACCTGCACCAGGGAACCATTAACAGCAGCAGCTCTCCGGGCAGCTCAGGGTCGATGCTGACACAGGCAGCAAAAGGTCCTTCCAACACCTTGGTACTGGGGGTTCTTGGGGGTGCAGCACATGGCTGCTCTGGGCTGCAGCGCCCCTCACCCCTGCCGTGCCAGCACCGTGGTTTAATTGCTGTCGGCCTCATTAGCAGTACCATCTTGTCACCATCCTCCCTTTAATCCCAGCCTCCCTCCTTCCCCAGCAGCGCTGCGTGAAGTGCTTTGGGTGCAAATCGCCCCAGGGCCCTGGTGAAAACAGGGTTTGGAGCCCTGGTGCCCCTCTCCCTGCTGAGCCCCCGGCCGCGGTGCCAGGGCTGCACCAGCTCTTCCTACATGAGCGGCAAGGTCAGCCCCATGGCGCGTGTCCCTCAGCCACCAGCATCTCCAGGACTTTTCACCACCTCTTGCTGGCAGCCCCTGCCCGAGCTGGAGGCCCAAAAGTTGGGGAAGTCCCTAGGAAATCCCGGGGAGTTTTGCAAGGCTCCCAAGGCGCTGGCAGCGTGCAGAGGCGGTGAGCCAGGTGGGGGGACCGCCGGCTGCAGCACGGAGCCACCGGCCAGTGGATGGGATCAGGGAGCTGGGGGGACCAGGACTGACCTGGGCACAGAGCAGCCAGTTTGGATGCAACAGCCACAGGTGCCCGTGCGACTCTGCCAGTGGCTCAGCCAACATCCAGCCTGCTCTGCGTGTGTTTAGTTTTCACTAATCTGTTTGGGGTTTTTTAATTATCTGCAAACAAGGTGCCTTCTTCGTTGAGTAGCAGCGGTGCTGGGTAACGCGAGCAGCAGGGCGGCTGGTCCAGGCAAACGGTGCTTCCCCACCGCCCGCTTCACCCAGGACCTATTTTTCTGTATTTATCCAGCACCAATAATGAGATTCCGCCCCACTAACCAGCATCCTCGTGCACCAGCACAAACGATTCCTGCTGAGCTGGTGTGTAAAAGCCTTTCGCAATCCTCTTTGTGCTGCAGACCCGAAGGAGGGTTTAAACATGAGGTTCTTTAATAAGATGAAAACAGCCCTTTCCCCACCCGTTTTCTGCTCGCCCTTCCCCGCCGCAGGAGCACTGGGGCTGTCCGTGGGCTGACGGGTTTCCCATCCACCCAGTGACTCCCCTCCCTGCGCCGTCAGCACCATGCCGGTGTCGTTGCAGCAGCCGGAGGAGGCAGGAGCTCAGCGGCGGCCGGTGCCACTCGGCAGCAGCTGCTGGCCATGGGTGTTTGGGCTATGTCCCCCAAAACTTCTTCAGTTGAACTTTTTCTTTCCAAAATCAAACTTTTCAGCAGCAAACCCGGCTGTCACTGGTGGTTTCACCTGATTGAAAGTGCAGCAGAGCCCCGGGGACCTGCCCGGTCATCGTGGTGCCCAAGAGTGGGGTTTGCTGGGACCCTGTGAGCCCCTGGAGCTGGTGAAGCTCAGTAGATGGTCCTGGAGAACCACTGCATGCCCGTGGGATCCTTCACCAAAGAGAGGACCCAGACAGCTCACCCTTCGCAGCACAAACATAACCCACATTTTCTTCCTGGACTATTATTTTTAATTCAAGCCAATAACCCCAAACATGTGCTGCCCTCCCAGCACGCCCCAGCCTGGCTGCAGGACCCTCAGCAAAGGCTCCTGATCCTGGAGATGGGCTGGAGAAGGCAGGGACACACCACCCACGGGGTGTCAGGCAGCCGAACCTGCTGCACCCAGCGATGCCCTCGGTTCCCGGGGAGCGGAGCAGCCTCCAGCTCTGCTGAGGGGGTGGAGTAAGAGGCACAAGGTTTGCTGGGCTTCACAGCTGCAAAATCTGCCGAGGAAGGGACTAAAAGGACCAAAAAAGCTCTGAATATTATTATTATTATTATCACTATTGTTGTTGTTTTACGAAGTGGAAAAACTTCTCTTGCGATTCCAAAACCTTCAAGGAAAAAGCAACCTGCATGTGGCCCAAGGAAGCATTTTACTTTTCTGTTTGATAATAGCAAGAGTCCCTGCAAAACGAGCTGGACGGAGATGCCCCACGCAGGGCAGGCTGCCCCGTGCACTTCAAGCGGAGGCACCCTCGGGCGGCAGGATGGTCTCACCCATGACAGACATCGGCACAAAGCACCGGTGCCCTGGAGGAAACCCTGTGCCTCGGTGTGTCCGGCAGGAAAATGGGTATAATCCTATTTACCCACCTCCTCCGGAGCTGGTCGTGGTGTTTGATTCATGTCAGGAGCCGGGCTGGTGACTCCTGGATGAACGATGCTATATAAATGCAAAGCGTTATTAATATTTCACGTTGCAGTGAAAATGTACTAACGGGGCTCGTGCGGGGAAGACGAAGTGCTGCCTTTAACGCACCTCTGCATCCCTGGCACCATGCACCCACACGAGCTGGCTGGTTTTGGGTGGTGGAGGGTGCAGCCTTCAGCACTGTCCTTCTGTCTCTGGCAAGCTGAAATCACCAGCAGATGTAAGCAGTGGGACAGTGGGATGCAGCTCTGGCTGCGGGAGCTGGGTGCCCACCAGGACAAGGGCAGGGGCTGCACCTGGAGCTGCTGGCTGAGTTTTCTGCATCTCGCCAGCAGAAACTGCCCATCATGCCCGGCAGCTCCCCAAAAAGAGGGGGTTTGAACCCAGAAAACAGCAGAGAGCCACTTCGGACATCCACGAGCCTGGGGGTGTCTGGGGCAGAACATCTTCCCCACTGCTGGGTGCTGGCGGGATGGGTGCTGCTCCGTGCCCCCCCTGCCTACCCCCGGGAACCCCCTCCCCGACACAGCCACTGCACGGGCGTGTTAAAAAAAGTAAATAAAAATGGGCTTGTTTGATTCCAAACTGCAGAACTCTTCCCTGGAGCCATCTGCAAACAGCGGTAATTTACTCTACAGCTGTTTAGATTTGTTTCTCTACATTTTTTTTTAAAAAACTCAGAGGAATTGCAAATGAAACGTGTGTTTGCTCCTCAGATGACTCCAGCCGCACCTGAGCTCTCGCACCCAACGCAGCAGCACCCACTCCTTGGACCCCCACCCATCGGACCCCCACCCATCAGACCCCCACCCTTGCTCTGTGCTCCCAGCTGTGCTTCAGAGCTGGGGGTCACACCTCAAACAGGGGGTTCTCTGAGCTGGGGACTCATCTCGGGAGGGCTCCCAGGCTCTGGCAATGGGATGATGGGGAAGAGACTTGTTCCAGCTTGCAGGTGAGGGGAAAACAGGAAATGTGGTTAATTAAGTCCCTGTGAAATAATCAACTGCCGCCCACTCTCAGAAGGTGGGGAGGGATAAAGGCTCTTAACTTCAGAGTTGTTGCCATGGTGCAAACTTTGAGTAAAAAAGGGATTATCGAGGAAGGTGTTGGGCTGAGCGGCTCTTGGTGCCACGTTCCCAGGGCTTCGGCCACGTCACCCTGCAGGTCTGAGCGAGAGGAGCTGGGGATGGGATGGAGGGACCCCAGGCCATGCTGGGCATCCCGGCGTTCCCGCGGCAGCTGGGGCCACACGCCCTGGGCCCATGCTCCTCCCCGCTGCGGGACGGCCAGCGCAGCCCTTCCCTGCATGGCGGCAGGATTGGGCCCCTGCATGCTGTGGGACGGCCCTTTGCCCCGGGAAACCTGGCAGCCTATGGGACACGTGGGGATCTGCCTCAAACCTCATCCCTTCCCCCTGGGAATCTCCTCCTCGCTTCCAGCAGCCCAGGGATGACTCACGCCGTGCCGGCACCTCTCGTACTGCGTGATGCGCTCCCGCCACGGGCGAGCACCGACCGGCAGCAGCGCCGGCCTGGGCAGAGGGACGCCCAACAGGTAAGCGGCACGATAATCCTCCTTGCTGCAGCCCCCAGCCCTGGCAAGGCAGCGCTGGGGCTTGGGAAGGTGCGTCTGCCACATGCTGCAGAGCCTGACCCGACGCCAGGGTGATGGGCATGTTCTGGGCTGCTGCCGGCAGTGTGTGCAGGGAATGAGAAATCTGGGGTTTGACCCAGCGAGACGGGAGCTGCTGGGTCCCACGGGAGGTGGGTGCCCGGGGAGCAGGCGCATTGCACGGGCCGGGCAGTGCGGAGCAGCGGGGTGCGCTCACCCCCAAGAGCGCTGCCAGAGAGGGGGACTCGTGTTATTTCACTGAGAGGTAAAATGTTCACGGAGAGTCGGTGCCAATCGCAGCCCCAGGAGTCCTGCTCGGCCGTGGCCCCGCGCCGTGTGGGGTGCGTTTAGCCAGCACGATGCAATGCAGGGTCCAAGCAGCTGCCCGGGGTCCTGGCACTGGTACGGGCTGAGATCGGCTGGAAATTGGTTATCGTGGCTGCCCAGACCTGGGTTGGCACCTTGGCGGTGCCTGGGGCTGTGCAGCCCCCCCCAGCTCACCCGCTGCCTCTGCTCCGTGGTGCCCGCTCGCCGTGCTGTGCCGTGCCTGGCACTGCCTCCCCGGGCGCGTGGGCACGACGCGGGTTGGTGCAGGGCTTCTCCGCACCGCCCCGGGCGGGAGATCGGAGGCGACAGCAGATTCCAGCGATGGGAGAGGACGCAGCGGTGGAGCCGCAGAGCTGCCGGGTGAGTCACGCTCCGGCTGCTCCTATTTGTCATCTGCCTGGGCCAGGCACGGCAACGTAAGGAAAATTAATAACAAATACCTGGGCAACGAGGCGAGAGATGGGGCGGGTGGCGCAGGACGGTGGCGGGCACAGCCGGGCACGGACCATGGCAGGCACCGGCTGAAGGATGCTTGTTGCCGTGGCAGAACCAGCCAGACCCCGCAGAGGGGGACGGGCTCTGCGGAGACACGTCGCCCAGACCAGGTCTGTGCCCGGACACGTGTCGGTGCGTGTCCTTGTGTGTGAGCACAGGCCAGGGATGGTCCCTGCGGCCGTCCAGGTGGGAGCACAGTTGGCGCTTTGGGGTGCGTAAGGGCGCGGATGGGGACCCCTCGCTGCTCGTTCCGTGGGACTGTATCTTCTCTCTCCTGCCAGGCTCGCTAACGGGATCGGGGGACCATGAACTGGGGGGTGTTCGAAGGGCTCCTCAGCGGGGTCAACAAGTACTCCACAGCCTTCGGCCGCATCTGGCTCTCCCTCGTCTTCATCTTCCGCCTGCTGGTCTACGTGGTGGCAGCCGAGCGGGTCTGGAGCGATGACCACAAAGACTTTGACTGCAACACGCGGCAGCCTGGCTGCTCCAACGTCTGCTTCGACCACTTCTTCCCCGTCTCCCACATCCGCCTCTGGGCCCTGCAGCTCATCCTGGTGACCTGTCCTTCCCTCCTGGTCATCATGCACGTGGCCTACCGGGAGACCAAGGAGCAGAGGCGCCGTGCCGCCGGCGGGGACGACTGCCGCCGCGTCTACTTCGACCCCGGCAAGAAGCGAGGGGGGCTGTGGTGGACCTACCTGCTCAGCCTCATCTTCAAGGCCAGCGTGGACGTGGTCTTCCTCTACATCTTCTACCGCTTCTACAGGAACTACACCCTGCCCCGGGTGGTGAAGTGCGAGCTGCCCCCCTGCCCCAACGTGGTGGACTGCTTCATCTCCCGGCCCACCGAGAAGAACATCTTCACCCTCTTCATGGTGGTCACCGCCTGCGTCTGCATCGTGCTGAGCCTTGTTGAGGCCATCTACCTGATCGGCAAGCGGTGCCGCGAGTGCCTCCAGGCCACCGGTGGGACGAGCCGCCGGCACAGCCAGGACTGCACGCTCTCCTGCACCGAGCCCGTGGGCACGGGGGGACAGGTCTTCCACGGGGTGGACTACAAACCCGCCATGGCCTCCATCCCTCCCACATCCCCCTCCATCCCCCTCCATTCCTCAAGCCCCGACGTGCTGCCCGAGGAGGAGGAGGCTCTTCCCTAGAGCTGCCCAGGGGAAAGTGTTAGCTGCTCGCCCGTCCTGCACCCTCCTCATCCTCCTCCTCCTCCGTTCCCCCGGCGCAGAGGCTCTGGGGGTGGCAGAACCTCAGAGTCGGGCTGTGCCCGAGGGCTCTCTGCCTCTCCCGTGCTGGGGAAGGCACATGATGTTTTCTGCTGAATTTGGGTAAAGTCAGTGCTGTAGGACACATGTGGTCCCCGAGAGCCGACAGGGACAAGCAGCTCCGCGGCGGCTGTGAACCGGCAGCAGAGTCCAGAGGTTGAGTCCGTCCCAGCCAGGCTGGCTTAGCCGGTCCCAGGTGTATCCTTGCAATGAATAAAAACCTCTGTCCCTAAGAAGCGACGGCCACAGTGGTTGTTCTGCTCCTCGGGCACAACAAGGCCAAGGGGCTGCATCACCCCGGAAAGGCGTCGCTGCTGTGGCCAGCTCCGGGCTGGGTTTGGAGCAGCCGTGGTGACAAACCACTGGCCGAGGCTCCAGTCTGCTGACGAAAAGCCACGGAAAAGCTGAGCAGCCCCTGGAGCTGGGCATGAGTGATGGCTTTGGCCAGAGGCGAGTGTGCCATGGCTGGGAAGGTGGGTTTGGGATGCACGGGGCGTTACGAGGTCTGCGCTGCCGGGGAAGGACTTGCCCTCGCACCCAGCAAGTCAATGGCAAAACTCTTGCTGCATTCACCAGGCACTGGATGCCAGCAAGCAAGGAGGACAGCTTAACTGTCTCCCTGTAACCCCAGGCTTTAAAACAAATAACTAAATTCTTGATTTCAAATGGGCTGCTGGGCACAGGCGGGCACACCCAGAGGCGTGAATGTTCCCAGGACCCATGGTTGCAGAGCCCTTTGTGCCCGCGGGCTGCCAGGGACAGGATGGAGCCATTCAAACCTGTCACAAATTACCAAACCAGCTCGGAGGTGGCGGGGAGAGGGGCCAGCCAGGACAGGCGCCTTCGACCCCCCACTCCAGGGAACCCCTCTCTGTATCCCCCCCACCCCACATAAGCCACATCACAGGTGTCAGGGCCGTTTCAGACTGATGGGATCATCGTTAGTAGCACCCATTAGCCAGGTGGGGACAAGAGCCCGTGCCTGGTGCTGCGCCGCCGCGGCAAAGCACAGGGGTGTAGATCCAGCCGGGCGGGCAGAGCCTGGCGTGGGCTGTTGGCTCTGCGTGCCTGGCCAGAGCAAAACAGCCGAATAAAGGAGAGGAGGAACACCCCAACCATTGATTAAACAATAACATTAAATGGCAGAATATGATCTCTTTTATTGCTATAATACGTCGCGTTCTGCCGTGACTCAGGCGCCACTGCAATTTCTAAGGCCGTCGACGGTAACTGAGCATTAGCCGGGACGGATAATTAACAATAATTTCATGGCAAATGCACTCGTAAGTAACATTAACATTGAACGTGCAGCTCGATCTGTTACTGATTTCTCTTTATTTAGAGGGTGCCATTATTATTTTTTCCGTGAGCTCTGGCACCCCGGCACTCACTGGCGCTGCCACAAAGGAAGCGGCACGGGGCGGGGGATGCCATCGCGTGTCGGGTCACTGCAGCTACCGCCGCTTTGCAGCACGTCTGACCCAAGGAGCCAGCTCCCACCTGAGACCCTCACTGGGCAGAGCAGAGCCCCTTCCCGCAGCCCACCCTGGGGAAAGGGACCCACCTGGACACGCTGAGAGGTGCAGAGGGACGGCTATGGCCGGGGGGATGCCGAGGGCTGTGGCACTGCCAGACGGGAGGGCACAGACCAGCCCTGGGGGGATCCGTGCCACTGGCCCGGGACCCACTGAGCACACAGTGGCTCCTTGTGAAGACACGGGTGAGTTTGGAGACCTTTGGGGTAAGAGAGGCAGATAGTGAAATGCAGGTGGGTTTCTTGCCTCTCTTTGAAGTGAAGCTGTGCTGATCTCCGCCTTCCTTCCCTCTGCACTTGTTGGTGCACTGGCTGGATTTTCCACCTGAAAATGTTCTTTACTGAAGCGTCTAACGTCAGAGGAGACAAGCTGTTCTTTGTGTGCAAGCCATGGCCTCTGGTTTGGAGAGCTAGGGCTGGGCTGTTTGTTTTCCAGCAAGCCTGGCCGCTGTTGACCAAGGTAATCCTTGATTAGCAAAATCCAGAGGTGTTCCCCAGCTGCAAGCGCTAATCGCTGCGAGATGAGCCCCAGAGCAGCCACCTGCCCGCCCGCTTCCGCACATCAAAGCAGCAGCCGGACCTGCTGCCCGTTGCGAGAGACCCGACCATCCAGTTGCCATTTGTTGTTGTGCGGCTTCGTCTCGCTCCGAGCAAGCGTTGCAGCAGCTCCCCAAAGCTCCGGGAGTCTTGCGCCATCCGGGCTCGGCAGCAGCTGGCTGGACAAACGGGAGCGTTTGTCATCTTCTTTCTGCTGGGTTCTGTGCTCTGCTCCAAGGGCAGCTGAGTTGCCCCAGTTGGTGCTGCAGACTGGGGTGCTGGAGGCCTGGTCACATCCCAGGATGCAGAGCGCTGGGATAAGAGGCAGGACCAGCGTCCGCGGGAAAGTGAATGAACTGGGGGATGTCACAAGAAAAGCTGCACGTTTCCCAGACTTTGTGTCCCCATACAGGGGATTGCATTTGCTTGTTGGGGTGCCCAGAAGGCCCCCTGAGTTTTAGGGAGAGGGGATTTAAAAGAAAACCATCGTTAACTCCAGCCCAGCCAGGGGCGGGGGGGCTCGTGTGCGTGGTGGTGCAGGTCAGGGCAGCCTCACCTTCCCAGGGGGGGCTTGTTTCTTCCCTGCTCCAAAACCGCCTGTTTGCTGGGAACTGAAGAGAAACTCTGATTCCTGTCCAGCACGCCGGAGCGAGCGGCGGTGCCGGCTCCCGGGATCCCACGCCCCAGCGCTTGCGGGGGAGGTCTGCTCCTCGGGGACACGGCCCCGGAGCGGGATGGCCGGGATGCTGTTGGCAGGCAGGGAGCTGGAGGCAAAAGGCAGGGCTGGGTCCCAGCCCAGCGGGCAGCGAGTGCTGCCTCCTGCCATGCCCCATTTAAGGCCCTTTTAAAGAGGTTTTGAGATTTTCCTGCTGGTTTGGCAGCTGCCTGCTGCTCTGTTCGTTTTTTTCCTTTATGGAGAACCCGAGGTCAGGGCACGGGAAGTCACTGGGTGTTTTTAGTGTTCACATCTGGCACTGAGCCTTTCACCCATCACCCCACCACTGGAGCAGTGATGTCCCAGGCACATTACCCAAAGCTCCTCCAGGGGTTCTCTGGTGCCTAGAGATGCCAAACCACGTTGGCACCTTGTCCCTATGCCCAGGCTGGAGCAGTTGGCAGAGGGATGGTGGAGGGCACGCAGGGACTTGCCCTTTGCTGGGATACCCAAACACCCGGCTCAGTGCTGCAAAACACAGGGTGACTCTGTTCCCCACCCAACCGCCTTAGGGGGAATCTGCCCCTGGCAAAAGGCACCTGAACTTTCTCCCTTTGCTTCCTCTTGAAATGCCAAAATTTGCCAGGCTGCTGGGGGGACCTGGCCCCACTCTTCACCTGCCCCTCGCAGGGTCTTACCGTGGGGCAGGGAGCTGCTGCCTTAGCCCGGAATTGGACCTGCCCACAGTTCTCTCCATCTTCCCTCTCTCCTGGGTTTTTCACCTCGAACGCAGCCCCCAGATTCCTGGCGGAGCTGCTGCCACGCCGGCTCTGTACCGCATTGCTCGAATTCCTGATCCTGCCGATATGACGGGGCAAAGGCAGCTCCCGGGTGAGGGGGGGCTCCCGGCTGCTCCGGAGCCCTCCCTTCGCTCTCCTCCGGGATGTGGGTGCCTGTGTCTGCCCCCTCCTCTGCGCTCACCCCACTCCGCACCCCCATCCCACCAGGGTTTGCTTTGGGTCATCTCGGCCCCCTCTCCCTGCCATGTCCCCAGCCTTTATTTGACCTCCCGGAGCCAAAAATCTGCTGGGTGAGCGGCTCCTGCTCTGCCAGGAGCGCAGGGAGCAAACCTCCCGCAGCATGAAGCACCCGGCAGAGCCCTTCAAACGGATCCCCATGGGAGGGGTGACACTGGTGAGGCGTCGCATGGGGCTCCGTGGGCCGGGGAGCGCCTGGGAAAATGTCCTGGAGTGGTGCCAGGACAGCCAAGAGGCTGGATAAACCACAGGCAAGTGGAAGCGTGTTCCTGCTCAGGAAATGAGGCTGCTCCGGAGGGTGCCCACCCAGTGCACTCAGCCTCCTGGGAGCAACTGGTGCTCTGGGGAGAGGGAGGGTCCCCTTAGGGACACGTTCCGCATCACAGGAGGAGAGGACCAGAGGCAGCTGGTGGGGCAGGGTCCCACTGCAGGGTCCCTGCTGCCATGCTCCGCCACCTGGCATGTGCCACTTTTTGGGAAAGGTCTCGGCCGGGCCGTGGTGGCACCGGCAGGGCGGTGGCTGCAGGTTGGTGATACCGACGTGCTATTGCAAAACTCTTACTGAGGCAAAATCATTTAAAAAGTGGGTTAGAATTGCGTAATTTGTGATTCTTAGCAACAGTTGCTGGCTGCCCTGCAGCTGGGGGATGGTGGGAGCCTGGTGTCAGTCCCCGGCTGCCCTGGCCTGCCCGGGGTGAGCACGACCCGTCGCCACCCACACAGGGGCCGGAGCATCACCTGGCAGGAGCTGCCAGCGTTGCTCGCAGAGGAATCCGGTTCCGTTGATCTCCCTGCAGGATTTGACCCGCCTTTATTGTTCAGCCCGAGCGTGTGCATGCATGTGCGCAGACAAGAACCTCCGCGGGAGCTGTTTGCCAGACTCACCCAGTTACTGCCAACAGAGCAACCCACCCTTCCCCTCCCCACACCCGCTCAGCGCCGCAGACAAAACCTGGGCACGCAGGAGGGCTGCGGACAGCACCGGGAAGGAGCTTCCCGGCTCCGAAGGGTGCCTGGATCCGGCCACCTCCCTCCGGCACTTTACCCCTGGGCAGGTACCTCCAGTGTGCCAGGGCAGAGGCACGGGGCGCTCCCAGGGGTGTTGGGGACCTGCAGGTTGTCGGGTGCTAACAGGGGTGCAGGTGGGAGCTGTGTTACAGCTGGGGCAGCGGTGGCCGAAGGTGGGGACCCCGACAGTGCCGGGGTGCCTGGCCCGTGGGGCTGCGCACCTGGGGGGTGATGCAGGGGGATGGCACAGCGTGGCACCCCGAGGAGCAGGAACGGGCACCCCAGGCTCTGCTCCTCTGTCCCACTGCCCTGACGAGGGGCTGAAAGAGGCTGAGCCCCCCCAGGAGAACGTGCACAGCCCCTCACTGCTGTGTTTACACCCCAGGCAGGAACCGGGTGCTTTCGGGCCCAACGCCCTGCACCCACGCGGGGCAGGACCCGGCAGTGACGCAGTGGGCTGGCATGCTGGGGGCTGGCGAGGGTGCTGGCCTTCGCGGGAGGCAAACCAGCGCTGCAGGCAGAGCTGAGCACACCTGGAGCATTGCCCCTGCTCTGCCTGGCTGCCAGCCAGCGCCAGCCGGGCTGCGGGGCTCCCGCGGCACCGCACACAGCACCCCAGCACGGGGCTCAGCACGGAGCTCGCGATCCCCTTCCTGCCCCGGTGCGGGTCCATGGCCGGAGCCAGTGCTGGGCTGAGCTGGGCAGGTGGGTACTGGGTAGGTGGGTGCTGGGCAGGTGGGTGCTGGGCGGCATTGCTTGTAGGGCCCTGGATGGGTGCATTGGCAGGCTGGCGAGGGGGCACTGGCCCTGGGGGCATGCAGAGGCTATGGGCTCCACCATTTGCACCAGCTTTTGCCTGAGGAGGGGAAAGCTGCAGCTCCTCTTTCCCAATTTTAAAGTGAAGGGCTGGGCGGGAGCGCAGCGATCGCTCCCCACCCTGGCTACCTGCCACAGGTTTGCCGAGGGGGAGGATTTCCCAGTTTCAGCCCGGGCGGCGGGCAGAGGTGTGCAGGGCTGGGCAGAGGCGCTGCCCTGGCACTGGGCACATGCTGCCACGGGATCCCAGCTCGGCCCCACTCAGCTCAGCCGTGCTTCTCGGTGTGTCCCCGGGCCAGGAGCGTGGCAGCGACTTCAGGGCTTGCTGTGGGGTGGCCCTGGCCAGGGACGGGCTCCGGGCAGCCCCATGGGCTCCGGGCAGTGCTCCAGGCTCTGTTCCTTCCTTGCAGCCCCAGGACGCCTCACCGTGCCACGCAGCCCTCCCCAGACGGGGCGACCCTGAACGCCCGTGTGCCATCGCACCCCTGGCCATGCCCTACGCCGGGAACTTCCTGCCCCACAGCCCCCGGTGAGCAGGGAAGGAGCCGGAGCCTTTTCCAGGTACGTCTCAGAGGGCACTGGGTCGGCAACGGGCAGCGGCTCCTTGGGATCGGGAAGGCGAGTGCGCGGTGCCAGCTGACCTGGGTGGCTGGGGTGGAAGGAACTGGCATTGGGGCTGAAAGAAATTTTTAATCTGGCCTGAATTTGCTCCTGGGCTGCCCTGCACTCCCCGGGCAGGCTGCTCAGCAGCCAGAAACAAAGCATTCGTCTGAAAAAAAAAAGTATTTTTCTTACACAAAACCTCTCTTGTAGAAAATGCAGAAATAACATGTTGGGGCTGGTGACATTTGGGATGTGTTGCCCCTGGAAGCATTTGCTGGCCACGGTGCCGCCTCCCCAGCTGCACACGGGTCCCCCGGGCGTCCCAGCCCGGGCCCCAACCTGCTGGGCCGGTCGCGGCTCCCGCAGGGCTTCGGCACGTTCCTCCCGCCGGAGCCGTGCGAGCTCCCGGCGCTGCGGACCCGCGGCAGCTCTGCGGGCACAGCCGGACCGTCGCCGCGGCGGGCGAGGAGCTGACCCGCAGCGTGTCCTCGCCGTCGGGCACAGACCCACAAAACTTGGCAGTTCCTTGCAAATCTGGACTAGCAAAAGCAAAGAGGCTGCAGAAAGTCTCCTTGGAGAATTGCTGGAACTCGGCTTCCTCCTTCGAGAGCTCGGCCCCCCCCTGCTTACCCCGGTGCTTCGCTCTGGTCTTCAAACTCCGCCGTGCTCGCGGCAGCGGCACGGTGCCTTACTCAGAGCAACTCCTTAAAAGCCAGCGGTGCGGGGCCAGACCCAGCCCGCCGTCCTGGGAACCCTCTGGCACGGGAGACACCTTTACAGCACGGAGCCAGCAGCTGCCAGCTCACCTCTGGGTAAAAATCCCCCGGGTTTTGCAAATGCAGGCAGCAGTAAAGCCCCAGGTCGGGCTTAGCTTGGGCAGCCCCAGGCTGAGCCACGGAGCCGGTTTGGCCGGCGCGGGGCCGTGGCGCTGCCGGCAGCGCTGTCGGGAGCGGGGTGCCAGGCAGGGCGACACGCCGGCAATGAGCACGGACTCTCACTTCCAGCAGCCCCGCTCTCACTCATGCTCCGGCTGTCTCGGGCATCGCCTGTGAGACAGAAAACCAGTCCCTGACATGTCCTGGCATCCCAGCTCTGCAGCAGCCACTTCCCTTTCGGCTCTCAGCTTTAGCAAAGCACAGTGGCCAGTTTAGCCCATTTTACCCGTGAAACTGAGGCTCAGGGAAGGCTGGGATCAGCTGGGACCAAGACTGAGATCCTCTGGAATCTGCACGATGCTAAAGGTCCCCATCCATCCCCAAAACACGCTCGTGGAGGTCGTGCAGGGAGCGGGGCTGAGCCACACAAAACCCTGGGCAGGAATGAGGATGAGCATGGGGAGCAACGAGCAGGAGCCGTGCTGGTCCAGTGCTGCACCCCGTGGGCAGCGGGAGCCTTGGCAGCCAGGAGGGAACTGGCAGGGTGCTGGGGATCCCTCCTGGCATCAGCCAGCCGTGCGCCTGCGGGCAGTGGGGGAGAAGTAAGAGGTAGACAAGGATGGAAATGCACCGCAGGGTCCCTCCCGTCCCGTCCCAAAAGATCTGCTCACGGCACTGGTGTCCACACAAACTCCTGCTTTACTGCCGTGCCCCGCAGAGCCGTCCCCACCGGCCACCTGGCATGACCTCCTCATGTTGATCCTGGCCCGCTCCCAGGGATCGCGCTGCCAGGTCACACCAACGTGCGCAGTCAGGCTGGGGGCTCGGTGGCTGGGACCTGCCTGGGTGTCTCATCCCACACCACAAATCCTCCACCAGCAGGAAGTGCAGAGAGGTTGAGTCACCGCTGACTGTCACCGGGAGAGCGCAGGGCTGGGCTCTACTGTCCACCAGCAGAATGGTCCCCTCACCCCAAATGAGTGTAACATGGTAGGGGAGAGAGTATGGGAGGTCAACAAGATTAAGTGCAGCAATAGATGAGCTGCCCCGTTGCTGTCTCCCATCGCTCTTCACCCACCGCTCCTGCTGCTGTTTCTCCAGGTTGGGTGACTCTGGCCTCCGCCGGCCACCATGGATTGGAAAACGCTGCAGGCACTGCTCAGCGGGGTCAACAAGTACTCCACGGCCTTCGGCCGCGTCTGGCTCTCCGTGGTCTTCGTCTTCCGTGTGTTGGTTTACGTGGTGGCAGCCGAGCGCGTGTGGGGAGACGAGCAGAAGGACTTCGACTGCAACACGCGGCAGCCCGGCTGCACCAACGTCTGCTATGACCACTTCTTCCCCATCTCCCACATCCGCCTCTGGGCCCTGCAGCTCATCTTTGTCACTTGCCCTTCCCTCCTGGTCATCATGCACGTGGCCTACCGGGAGGACCGCGAGAAGAAGAACAGGGAGAAGAACGGGGAGAACTGCCCCAAGCTCTACAGCAACACAGGCAAGAAGCACGGCGGGCTGTGGTGGACCTACCTGCTCAGCCTCTTCTTCAAGCTTATCATAGAGATCCTGTTCCTCTACCTCCTCCACAAGATGTGGGACAGCTTTGACTTGCCACGGCTAGTCAAGTGCTCCAACGTGGATCCCTGCCCCAACACTGTGGACTGCTACATCGCTCGGCCAACCGAGAAAAGAGTCTTCACCTATTTCATGGTCGGAGCCTCCTCCATCTGCATCGTCCTCACCGTCTGTGAGATCTTCTACCTCATCTTCAAGCGGGTTGTGCGGCGTGCGCAGAAGTGGAAGAAGTCCACCAAGCGCTCCGTCAGCTACAGCAAGGCCTCCACATGCCGGTGCCACCTCAAGGCAGAAGAGAAGGACAACAAGTCCCAGACCAGGTGTGTAGCAGCCCTGCGGGCCTCGGCTCCCAACCTGACTGCTGTCTGATGGGGTGCTGGGAGGGGAAGAGGGAAGGAGATATGTCTGGGGATGGCTGGCCCCAGAGGTGGCCACCGGTGATGCCACCACCAGACTCTTCAACCAGGATTTCGATGGCTCTAAAGCAGAAGAGGACACATCCACAGGAACTCTCCTGCTTGGAGCCATGGGCATGTCCCTGGGTGTCCCAGTGGAGTGGGACGGGTGGGTGCCAGCTGCCTGTGGGCATGCCTGAGGGTGTCCGTTCTTTCCACAGAGGAGAGGAGCTGTGAGCTCACCCATCCCAGCCAGTTCACCTTCCCCCTGGCACAGCAGCTTCTCGAGCCTGCTGAGTCCCCGAACCCTCGAGAGTTGACCCGTGTGAAAAACTACTAAACCCAACAAACCAAAGTCCCCAAGAGCAGCCCGCGGGTGCCCGAGCAGACGCAGGTAAGGCGAGGGCAGCCCCGGAGCTCTGCCAGCTGTACGCGGTGGTGCCACGGGACTCGGGCATCACACCGACGCACAGACGCCGTGCACGACTCTGCCGAGCAGCCGGACCCTCCGTGGCAGCCAGCGCTGTCCGGCCCGGCCGAAACCTGCAGTGGTGAAGCCGTTGAGCCTGGAGGGCACACGGGCAGGGCTGGCAGGAGGGAGTGTGGGGTCTCCCATGTCCCAGCAGCTTCTCTTGGGTCCTCCAGCTCTGTTGCTCCCACGCTGGGTACGAATGCATCGATCGGTGCCCAGTCAGGGCTGGTGTCACCCAGCGTGGTGACAGTCCCCAGTTTGCCAATACTGGGGCAGGAGCTGCTTCTTCCCCTTTGCTCACACAAGCACCGTGCCAATGCCCTGCCCACGTGCCCTTGCTGACTCTGCTGCTCCCCTCAGAGCCTTCATCCCCCCTTCCCTCAGACGGACACGCCACGTACAGCATCAGTGAGGGATCCAAAAAGCCAATAAACGTCCTGTTGTTTGTAGACACTGAGGTCTGCTCTGCATACTGTAAACTGGGGGGACTGGAGAGGGCAGAAAAAATGAATTTGCCGAGGTTCCCCAGGAGCCCGTGGCCTGCCCAAGCTGGGGTGCCAAGGGTTGAGGCTCAGGGCCAGTGTGCCAAGGGTTGAGGCTCAGGGCCGCTGTGCCCAGTGTCCGCCCGCTCCACCTCCTCCCAGCTTGTCACACATCATTAAACTTCAATTCACCAGAACCGCACGCTGGTCCCCAAGGAAATCAAGGAGGGATCAGCATCAATTATTTACTAAACCTTGATAAATATTACAATAAATAGAAATGATTTCCATTTAATCTCTCCTTAAGCAGCGCTACATGGAGGGTCTGCTGGTGCTCTGACCAGCCGTGTTTCCAGCCCTGCTCAGCCCACGTGAGCGTGTCACGGTGTGCGCTGACACAGCCAGGGCTCGTGCCGCTGCGAGAGGCCGTGACAGCGAGGGTAATGTGTGACGTGTCTCTGTGCCAGACACGGAGCAAGTGCTTCCAGGGTGGGCTACTCCTGCGGGCACTCCAGCACAGAATCCCTTGTGTCACCTGGGAGATGCTCCAGGAGCTCAGACAGCACAGGGTGTCTGACCGGGAAGCAGCTCTGGCTCTGCTTTTGGACACCCACTTGCCTCACTGGGGACCTATGGCTATGTGGGTGACCCATGCTGGGCACCATCCTCCTGGTGGGTAGAGCAATATGGGAGCTGGCACATCCATGGGTGAGGGCAGCTCCAACTCCTCACAGCTGATCTTTTCCACCCGTCGAAGGCTGGCGAGGTGCAGAGCATCACTAGGGAACGGGGCCAAGGGGGGGCCTCACCGTAAAAGCAGATGTAACCCCGGAGTGGTGGGAGGGGGGAAGCAGTACTCACGGTTTGGGCTGGCTGGGAGATGGATGCTGGGCACCGCAGCACCCTGGTGCCACAGCATGGGGTAGCACATGGGTGTCACCTGAAGCACAGCAATTATTTTATATTAAACATAATGATGCTGTTCCAGCCCTGCCCTCCGCTCAGCGGCACTGTCTGTGAGGAGGAAATGCCACGTCTCCGTGGGCAGAGGCGGCAGCTCCCAGTTGTGTGCTGACTGGCCTAGTTTCTGGTGTCAATAGCCCCAGCCCTAACCCCATGCCCCTGATAGCCCCATGCAGCCCATGCCAAGCGTGCCAGCTTTCTGGCCGCTGCAGGACAGTGGAGGGGGGGGCACACACAGGGGTTTTGCCCCCCCGAAGTCAGCAGGACTTAAGCCTGTGCATAAAATATCAGCATCTGCCCACCCGCTGTCCCCCTCCCCTTGTTGCGGTGCCTCCGCGCCCCCCTCAGCGCCCCGTCTGGGCCCCCCGACAGCAAAGCTTCTCTTGGAACCCGCTGGCGGGTCCCAGCCCCTGGGTCCCCGGCGGAGCAAAGCCGGGAGCCGGCGGGGGCGGCGGGGCCGGGGCAGCGCCGGGCTCCGGTGTGGCTCCAGCACCACCCAGCGCCCGGCGCGCCGCACGGACCCGCGCGGGGACCCGCCGAGCCACGGCCCGGCCGGAGCGGGCAGGGGACGGAGCATCCCCGGGGACACCCCGCCGCACGCCCCGGGGCATCTCCCCGGCCCTGTCTGCCCTGGTGCCCCCCGCCCGCGGTGCGGGCACCAAAAGCGCGGTGGCTTTAGGGGCGCGCAGGGGGGGTGACGTGCTCAGGGTCCCACCCGGGGGCAGGGTCCGGGCACCCCGGGCGGGTCCCTCTCCCGCTCAGCGGGTTTGCCCGGTGGCGGAGCCGCAGCCGGGGACGAGCGGGAAGGGACACCCGGGCTTCCCACCGACCCCGCCGGCTTCAGCCCCGACGGCTCAGTTGCCCCCGAGGGTCTCGGCTGTCCCCGAGGGTCTCGGCCGGGCGGTGCTCCGCGGACCCCCCGCCCCGCCGGGGCCGCCCCCTTTGCCGGGGGCAGCGGGACGGGGCGGCCCCGCACACCTGCGGCACGGCGCTAAGCCCCGGCCCCCCGTTTCCTGCCCACGCCCCTCCCGTCTCCCCCGGGCCCCGCACGGCCAGAGCCGCCCAGCCCGGCCCGGCCGCTCACACCCAGCGCGGCCCGAGCCAGGCGGGACGTGCCCGGCGCGGCGGAGGTGAGTGCGCGGCTGCGGGACCCCCGGCGGCTGCGGGACCCCCGGGACATCTGCTCGGGGACACCGGGTTTGGGGGTGGGGGCACCCCCATCGCTGGCACCTACTGTCTGCTTCGGGGCACCCTGCACCACTCGCACCCACTTTTGCTTCCAGACATCTCCTCGCCCCACCGGGGCTGGATGTCCCTTTAACGGCCCAGCTGGCACCTCTGCCCCCTTAATTGGCAGGGGTTAATTAGGAGCCGGGGCTGCGGCCGCGTCCTCTCTCCCAGCTGGGCTGCAGGGCCGGGCTCCCGCGCGGGGATGCGGGCTGGGCTGCACCGGCAGCCGGGGCTGAGGCTCAGACACGCCGGGGGCCCCGGAGCAGCATCGGGTCTGCGTGCGGTGAGTGGTCCTGGGGTCCTCAGGCCGGGGAAAGCCCTGGGCAAGGGGGAGGGTTCTGGGGCTGGGGTGCCATCGCCCCACAGCAATGGAGCTGCTGGGGACTGGCGCTTCGGTTTGGGGTGAGCCCTGAATAGGCATCGGGGTGGCTGCCGCACCAGGGCAGCGGCTGTAGGAGACACAAATCTGGGCTGCTCCTGTGAGCTCCCCCCATGCCCTGTCCCTGGGCACTGTGGCCCTGACCCCCCAGGGCAGCCCCCAACCAGCCGAGCAGCGAGCCCTGCAGCCGTGTCTCGAGAAAGCTGGGGTTTCGGTAGCCCCTTCTGCCCTCTGCTCTCCAGTGTGGACAGAGAGAATTGACTCGGCTCCCCTCCCCTCCTCTCTCCGCTGGCAGAGACACGAGGCTCCCTAGAAGATGGGTGACTGGGGTTTCCTAGAAAAACTGCTGGACCAAGTCCAGGAGCACTCGACTGTGATCGGGAAGATCTGGCTCACCGTGCTCTTCATCTTCCGCATCCTCATCCTGGGCTTGGCCGGGGAGTCCGTCTGGGGGGACGAGCAGTCGGATTTCGTGTGCAACACCAAGCAGCCTGGCTGCACCAACGTCTGCTATGACAAAGCCTTCCCCATCTCCCACATTCGCTACTGGGTGCTCCAGTTCCTCTTTGTCAGCACCCCAACCCTAATTTACCTCGGCCACGTTGTCTATCTCTCCCGGAAGGAGGAGAAGCTGAAACAACAGGAGAGCGAGCTTCGGGCCATCCACAGCAAGGACCCAAAGATTGAGCAGGCCCTGGCAGCCGTGGAGAAGAAGATGTCCAAGATCTACATGACAGAGGATGGGCGGCTCAAGATTCGAGGGGCACTGATGTGGACGTACATCATCAGTGTGATCTGCAAGAGCATCTTTGAGGCTGGCTTCCTTGTTGGCCAGTGGTACCTGTACGGCTTCTCCATGGTGCCCCGCTACGTGTGCAAGAGGGACCCCTGCCCCCATCAGGTGGACTGCTTCATCTCCCGCCCCACTGAGAAGACCATCTTCATCATCTTCATGCTGGTGATGGGCCTGATCTCCTTAATCTTGAACCTCCTGGAGCTTTTCCACCTCTGCTGCAAGAACCTGCTTAGCAACATCAAGAAGGTGTCGGTGCCCGCTGGCCCAAGCCGAGACACCTTTGCCGATGACATGGTCTCGGGTCCCTACTCGCCCAAGCACTACCCCTTCCTGCCCATGGCCGAGAGCCACACGCCGCCCTACCAGGCCTACAACAAGCTCTCCAGCGAGCAGAACTGGGCCAACTTCCGCAACGAGGAGAACCTGGCGCTGGGCAGCGGCAGCAGACCCCTGTCAGACCCCTATGCCCCCCCGGCTGCCGAAGCCCTCGCCCTGGAGGAGAAGCTGTGTAGCCGTCCTGGGAGCTCAGCCTCCAAAAAGCAGTACGTCTAGTGCCGGGCTGGCCCCGGCCGGCCGAGGGGACCTTCCCTGGTCCTGTTGTGCCAGTGAAGGTGGTGGCCACGGGCAGGCAGCTGCCTCCTGCCCGGTGCTGTGCCGTACGGCCGGACCCACTCCGGAGGCTGTGCCCGCACAGACCTGCCTGCCCCTGGGATGTGGTGCTGGGGAGCGGAGCCTCCGCTCTCTCCTGTTCTCCCCACAGACCCTGCAGGGAAGGAAACTGCAGAAAGTTCCCTGGGACGGGGTGTCCCTTGCGCCTGGCCATGGGAAAGGGAGAAATCCCTGGAGCTGCATGGCTGGGAACGGGCTGTCCCCGGGGCAGTGGCAGGAGGCTGCTGCCCCTTGGGAGCCGTGGCTCGGCTCGGGGTTTGACGGAGACCCCGCTGGCGTGAGAGCCGGGCGTGCGGCCGTGGGAAGCCGCTCGCCTCCAGCCTCTGTGCGGAGCGGGCTGAGCCCGGGGGGGCCGGGGGGAGCCAGGCTGGGGCAGCGCTGCCTGACAGGTCCTGGCCTCCAGCCCCGTCCTGTTCTGTGACCCCGGCAAGGAGCCAGCGGGGCCAGTGGCTCCTGCCCAGCGTTTGCTGCAGGAGCTGCCCCCTCCCCGTGGGGTGGGGGGGTTGAGCCCCCGGCAGCTCCCAGCTGGGGCCCCGCGGTGACCGCCTGATCCCGATGGCTGCAGGGTCACTGCTCGGGTGCCCCGGGAGTGCGAGACATCCCCCTGCCTCCTGGCCCTGGACCTTTTCCCATGTGATGTGTGTCTCTAAGTTATTTTTAACCTGCTGGCCCGAGCACGGAGCTTTCTGCTTAAAGGTGCCGTTGTGGGGGGGATCTGGGGAGCTGCATCCAGCCTGGCCATGTGCCTTCAGCCCTGTGGGTTTTTTGGGAGGAATTACCCTGGCAACTGCTGGTTTGGGGGGTTCTGGTTTTAATATTTTGCACTCATCGTCTCCTGCTGTGGGCTGAGGTGCTGGGGTTGGGGGGAAAGGGAAGAACCACCTGCTGCCATGCGAGCAATCGCCCCAACTTCCCAGCCTGCCGATGCTGTGACAGGGGAAGGTCCTGCCGTGACCGAGGGGCCGTGGGTGCTGTGTCACCCAGGCACCCACACGGGATGCAGGCACTGCCCTCAGTGCTGTCTCCTCTCCCCCCCAGCAGACTCAGTGGTGCATCTTGCTGAATAAAGTTGGATGAATGAAAGAAGGTGAAGCGTGGTGTGACTGTGTGTCCTGCAGCCCCCAGCCGTCTCAGGGAGGGTGGGTAAGGGTCTGGTGGGGGGGGAACTGCTGTCCTGTGGGTGAAAGGGAGCATGGACACCTAATTGTGCTCCTGGTGCCACTGAAAGCACAACCCTCCCTGCCATAGTGTGCTGTCCCCTTGAGCCCATCAGCCCAGGGGCTGTAGTGGGGCTATGGTGGCACAGGGCTCCGGTGGCCCAAAGCAGAGCTCAGCCCCACTCCCCATGTCCCGGCTCTGCTGCAGATAAACCCAGTGGAGGCCGTGGAGCTGCTCGTGGCTGCATAATAGGTGGAAATGAGCTGCAGATAACGGCACACAATGCGGCTGGGGCTGTTGTTTAGTTTCTGCAGCCCAGGGCAGAGCCTGCTCTCAGCCGAGGGCCTCTTCAGAGGGTGGGACAGACTAAAAATACCCTGGGGAAAATGAAAAATGGGTGATACGGGGTTATATCACTGCCATCGGCCACTGGAGGAAGCGGAGAGGGAGGCACCCGGCTGTGCTGCCCTTGGTGCAGAGCCTGGGCTGGCAGCCAAGCCCGCCCTTGGCCCCCTCCCTGCTGGGGATAAGGGGGTAAAATCCCCCGGGGTGGGGGTGCGGGGTGCACACTACAAGCTCTCAGCACTCCATAAGGATGCTGAGGCAGATCCCCTCCGGAGGGACCCTGCTCCCACCGTTACCCAGCGGGGACCCCGCGGAGCATCCCAGTGCAATGGGGGACCACAGCCCAGCGCTCACCAGGCACCAGCAGAGCTGCAAAGCCCCACGGCACTGTGGCTTTCGGGGGAGAGCCCCGGCACGCTGGGCCGGGAGGAAACGCTCGTGTGAAAGGTAACGGTGCAGCCACGCCGCGTGTTTACGCGCCGGCAGCGCTTCCCCGCTCACCTCCCCTCTCCTGGGCTGATATTTTTGTTGGCACCGGGGGAGCATCACGCTTTTCCGAACGTCCCTGCAAGGTGGAAAACAAGACGGCCGAGAGCCCCCTTGCCTGGACATGGTGCCCAGCCGCGGGCGCTGCGCAAACACGGCTCCGGCCCCGCTATTGTTCCCGTGTTGTGACAAGGCGGCTCGGGGCGGCCGGTGTGACCCCACGCCGCCGGGACCAGCACGCCAACAACAACAGCGAGGGGCTCACCTGTGCTGCAGGGCCGGGGGGGGGGGCGGCCAGTGCTGCCAGCAGCCCCCCAGAAGGCGGGCAGGCGGCCCTTAGGCAAATAAAAGTTTGCAGCTGATAAGGGCGCGGGTCGGCCCTTTGGCACGGCGCGGGGACAGATAGCGGCCGGGCGGACACGCACGGCCTTTCTCACACCTCCGTGCTCCCTCCTGAGTAAACAGGCCCCCCCGGTCCCTTTCTGGGAACAGCACTCGCCGCCCCGAAGCCCGGCCCCATACCGTGATGCTGATCGCTGCTGGATCCAGCTATGGGATATCGGGCAGCGTGCACAGCCCCGAGGATGTTCCATGATGTGCGGGCACCGTGACCCACCGTGGCCGCCCAGCCATGGACGGTAGCAGCACCCCGGGTACAGCCATGGGGTGGGGGCACAGCAGGGCTGGTCCCGTGGCCACTTGCAGGCTGTGACCCCCGCGCTGGCCGAGCACTAAGGAGTTTAGCTTTCCCAGCATACAGAAAACACCAAGTGTCTAAATTCGACCCATTCGCAGGAAGAGCCGCTATGGGAGCGGAATTGCAACTGAGAGGGGCTGGGCAGGGGGATGCCAGCTGGGGACACACCATGCCCCCATCCCACTGGGTCCTCATCTGTGCCCAGGGCTCTGCTGCAGCCCCCAGCACCCTATATCCCACAGCCCCTCGGTGAGAGCGGGCACAAGCAGGAGCATCCTCCTGTGCCAGGCATGGAGCCCTGAGCCCTGGCACCCCGTGCCCACAGCACCCACCATCGAGGCACCACCAAACCAGGTACAATCCTGCCCTTAGCAGCACCACCGTCAATGGTGCACGAAGAAGGAAAAGCAAACCCCAAACAGCTCCCATCCTCCCCCCGGTTATGTTTAGCCCTCCACGCGCGCGCACGGCAGACAATACAGACCCGTGTGAGAACCGCGGGCAGGAGGAAATTCGCTCAATAGCCCCTACGACTTCCCGCATCCTGACATTGTTGATCCTCTCCGGTCGCTTACTCGTGTGTAGGCAACGGGATAGTGGTGCCCAGCACACCATGCCCACCCCGGCATGGGTCCTGTCCCTGCCAGCGGCTCTGGGCATCGTCCGATGCAGCAGGAGGGCAGGGGCTGCTGGCTGCACAGCCGGGGGCTTTTCCTGGTGTGGGGAGGTCCTGTGCTGGAAAAGCAAGGAGCCACGGTGGCCCCAGGGTGCTGGGGATGGGGAGTCAGCCCCGAGGTTGTGGCAGCAAGAAGAGGCGATGCTGGGCAGGACGGGATCCCCCATGCCTGGCCAGGGCTCGGGGGATGCCTCTGGATGCCAAACCAGCGCTGCTCCGCTCTCACGGCACTTCAGGGCTCCTGCCGACAGCAGAAAGGAGCCGCCGAGCCCCTGCGCCACGGGGCCACGGCAGGAAGAGGTGAAATGGGGACACTGGGAAAGGACTTGGCTGTGCTTGGGGAAAGGGCAAAACTGGAGCCTGGGAAAACAGTGTCAGCTGGCTGGGCAGGGAGCCGGCGTCCCCAGGGCCGGGGAGGATGCGCCAGGGGATGCGCCATTTGCTCTCCAGTGCGGTCGGGGTGAGCACCCTCCGTGTCTCGGGGACACCGCGCTGCCTGGACATCCCGAGCGCCCCAGGGTGACTGCGCTGCTGCAGGACAGGACCCAGGAGCACGAGTCCCTGCGGGCCCAGCTCCCCACTCCTCTCCTTCCCAAAGCGTCTTCGCTCCAGGCCTTGCGGGAAGGGGACCAACGGCTCCGAGCAGCCCTTGTGCCAGTGCAAGGTCATGGCATCCCCAGCCCCACGCAGCTGCTGCTTCCCTGCTATGATCTAACTGGATGCCTGCTGCGGCCATCCAGGTGTGCCATGCCGTGCCGAGCAGCTGGCAGGGCTCTCGCTGCCCCTGCCTGCACAGCAGCTGTCCCAGTCCCTCAGGGCTGACCCCCAGCGAGCTGGGGCACAGCTCACCCCCTCCACACACAGCCCCAGCTCACTCCCTGCATCCTGCCTCCGGAAACTGCCACCTGCTTCTTTCCCAAGCTGGTCCCAATGGACTCCCCCCTCCTCCCTGGGAGCAAACCCAGCCCCAAGCAGGGCAGAGGGGCTGCAGCTGCCCTCGGAGCTGGTAGGGAGGAAGCAGCAAGGTACCAGGGCCATGCCAAGGGCACCAAGGCCATGCCAAGGGCACCGCAGCTGGGTAGGGACAAGCACTTCCGCAGCTGCCAGATTCAATCCTTGCCCTGTGGCACCGTGCAGCTGCAGCCGGGCAAGCCCTGGGAGGATGCTCTCCCATAAAATACTGTCCTCTAGGTCTGGTGTGGCACTTGCTGCCCCACCTCGCACAGCCTCGGCCATGCTGCTGGCATGGCTCCTTGCCACATTCCCGCTGCGGCGCCCGGCTGTGCCACCCTGGGAAGAGCTGGATTACCAAAGTGCTGCACCAGACCAAGGTCTTGAGCTTGAGCCGTTGTGTCCAGGCTCAGGAAGCCAGTTTTTTGCCATAATGGTTTATTCAGCAAAGTTTCCTCTCCCTCTTCATGAGCCATGGAGACTGCTCACTCCAGCCCTGAGAGCTTGCCGGCTCCTATTCTTGTCCAGCCGGCACTTCCCGGGCAGCACATTGTTGGGATTCAATGGGAGGAAGGGTGGGTTTACGGCACCAAGGGTTTAGGAGAAAGGCAACCGGTTCCTGGGAAGCAACTTCACCCCTGTCCCAGCACCTGCAGAGGACCACGGCCGCACAGCAACACCACCGTCTGCCGTGGGGATGGACGGGATGCCCCAGACACACGGAAACCAGCTGGAAGTGCAAGAGGACGGGCAAGGCAGCCACGGCGGGAGCAGGGCAAGGGCTGCCCAGCCAGGTGCCATCCGTGCTCATGCAGCTGCCATCAGGGCTCAGCCCTTCCCGAGGGCATTGCTCCAGCGCCGCGCCGGAGCAGCCCCCCCCCCCCATCCAACACCGCGTGGGCCCAGGGGAGGAAACGGGGCACCGAGGCGCTGACAAAGCCCAATTGTGCCTGGCGGGCCCTGGGAACACACAGATCCATGGGCTACAAAGAGCCGAGGGAGCCACTCCGTCTCGGGGTGAACAAAGGGGTTTCGGAAGACGTTTCCGTCTGTGCCGAGTCTGGCTGGTCCCAGCTGGAGGAAGGGACAGGATTGTTCCCACCCTGGTGCACAATAGGGAACAGCCATCACCCCGCAGCCAGGCTGGGAAAGAAAGAGGCCAAGGGCAGGGGCTGGCTCAGGGGGGCAGTGCCAGCCTGCCAGGCGACAGGGGCGGTGGCACGAGGGGTGCTGTGAGCCCCAGTGCAGGAGGCAGCAGCGGGCAGGGCTGGGCCAGCCTTTGCATCACCCCAAGACTCCTGCACCTCCGAACCCAGCCGCAGCCACCTCCACACCCCGCAGCGGCAAAGCCCTGTGAGTTCCCGGCGGTGCCGGGCCACGAGCCCAACCAGGGGGCAGCGATCCAGCCCAGGACAGCGGGTCGGGAGGTAAACACAGCCGGGCAGCACCGGCAGTAAAGCTGTCAGCGGGGCAGGAGCTGGCCCCAGGGCGCCGCGAAACGCTGAACTGGCTGCTGACCTCAGGGCTTCGCAGTAGACACGACAGATTTATACGGATTTATTGTCCCCGGGAGCGGAAGGCCGGGCCAGGGCTTGGGCACCAGGGGAAAAAACAAGGCAGGAGGCAGCGATAACCCCGGCTGGGCCGCCAGCAGGGCAGGAGCAGTTACCGGCTGGCATTGCTTGCCGGGGTTTGGTCCTGCTGTGCTGGTGACACCCGAGGCTGGAGGGGACACCAGCCGCCGGTGCCCAGTGGTCACTGCAGCCTCTCCCACCACGCAGTGCCCTCAGCAGCCCAGCAGGAAGCCCCCCCCTCGCCCTGTCCCGGCCCCCTGGGACCCCACCCAGCACTGCCACAGCCATTCTCATCTAGATAAAGAGGTGGAAGGGAAGCAGAGGACGTGGCCAGGGAAGCCAGGAGGGAGGCACAACCGCATCATGGGCTGGGACTTCGGTGCCTCCCCTCCTTCCTGCCTGCTGCCCTGTGCCAGCTGTGCCAGGCGCCGCGGGCCAGACAGGCCAGTGCCCAGTCAGGGACGACAACAGCATTTCTCCCACTGTAGAAGGGGCTGCTTCTTGGAAACACGGGGTGCAGAAACACGCTCTGAGCCAGGGTCAGGGCCAGGTGCTGATGCAGAAGACACAGAGGCCCAAGGACGGAGAGGAGTTTATTCTGGCTGCTCCTGTACAGGGCAGAGATCTCCCCGTTCTCTACACGCAGCCCAAAGCCACCACCATGCTCGGAGCTCCACAGCAGAAGCAGGGTCAGGACATCCACCTCCCTCTGTCCCCACTCCTCACTGGGAAGCCTGGGGGTGACGCTGAGGGGTTCCCCGGAGATCTCCACTGCTGCTGAGGCTCCCGTGGGTGTAGCGCAGCGACGTGGTGCTGTGGCCGGGGTTCCTGATGAGCCAGGGGAAAGCAGCAAGCAGGACGGCGGGTCCTCCTGCCGCAGGTGGTCAGCCTGACCCCGACCCTGCATCACTCACATCCGAGTTTCCTCTATCTTCACACCACGGAACAAACCAAACCTAAAGAGCCGTGAGCGGGACCAGGCAAGAGGGTTTTGTGGTTCAGGGGTGAGGACAGGGCGAGAGCTGACAAGTCTCAGACACGTTCCACCTCCGAAGCACGGCTCCCTGCCCGCTCTGCCACGAAGGAGGAGGTCTGGCTGCCGTGTCTCGAGTGCATCCGCGGAGCTGGCAGACCCTGACCCTCGGGAGAGTCCGGGGAGGGTGAAGAGCAGCAGCGGGCACAGCATATTGCCCAGGTACTGCCCGCTGCAGGACGGAGGCTGGTGGAAGACGTGCAGGTGACAGGGGGGTCCCCAGCCCTTGGGCAGACGGCCCCAGCCCGGGGACAGCCGCCCCGGGGCACCGCGCTTGCCCGAACAGCTTTATTAACTCTTTTCCGGGCGGTTCCTGTTCAACACGGCCCGAGGGGCGAACTCGAGCTTGTCCTTCAGGCTCACCACCTTGGTCAGGTCCTTGCCCGCGATCTCCTGCAGCTTACGGTCCTCCCGCTGCTCCGAGATGCTCTTCTCCTCCTCGGCCGCGGGCGGGGGGTCGCCGCGGAGGACCCGCTCCAGGTGGTAGCCCACCAGCCCCACCACGAAGGCCACCGGGAAGGTGACGTACGGGGCCTTGGAGCGCACGGCCGCCCAGAGCACGGCCCACATGGCGCCGGGGGCTGCGCCTGGCACGGGGCGAAACGCGGCGGTCACAGGCCGGACGCGGCCCCTCACGGCGCCCCGCGGGCTAACGGCGCCCGGGCCAGGCGCCCGTGGGCACGGCCGCACCGGGCGGGCCCTACCGGGGCCGCAGCACCGACCCGCAGCGAATCGGGACCCGCCTGAGCCGCGCCAGGACCCCCGCCCGGCGCCGCGGGGCTCCCCCGCAGCCGGACCCAGCCCCGGGCCGAGCCCCCGGCAGCCGCCGCTCACCTGGGCCCGACCGCCGCCGCCGCCGCCACCGCCCCGCCCCGCCCCTTCCGGTCAGCGGCAGCGCGGCCCAGAGAGGCGCCGCCGAGGCCCGGCGGGGCCGTGCTGCCCCCTGGCGGACAGCGCGGGACCGGCCGCGCCGGAGGAGCGGCGCGGGCGGCGCTCCGCGGGGGCACCCCCGGGGGGGGGAGACCGAGGGGAGACCCGCGTGCAGACACCCCGGGGGCACCCCCGGGACAGCCGCGGGCAGACACTCCGGGGAGAGCGCCATGGGGAGATCCACGGGGAGAGCCACGGGGAAAGAGCCCCGGGGGACCTCCGGGAGCCCTGCGGACACCCCTCAGCGGACACCCACGGCGGGATCTGCTCCTGCCCCAGCGAGAGCCCCTCTCCCGCCCCACGGACATCCCCTGTCCCGCCCCACGGACATCCCCTGACCTACCCCACGGACATCCCCTGTCCCACCCCACGGACATCCCCTGACCTACCCCACGGACATCCCCTGTCCCGCCCCACGGATATCCCCTGTCTCACCCCATGGACATCCCCTGTCTCACCCCACGGACACCCCCTGTCCCACCCCACGGATACCCCCTCTCCCACCCCACGGACACGAAGGAGCAGCAGACAGGCCAAAGGCGAGCCCAATGCCGGCCGCGTCCCCGCAGGGGGGTGGCCACTGGCCCAGAGTAACCAAAGTCGTCTTTATTAATTGCGGCGGTTCGTTACAGTAAAAAGGGAGCCACGTGTCACGGTCACGGCACGGCGCTGGCCGGGGCAGGGGCTGGGGGGCCCTTCCCAGGCACGTCCCTAAATCCGGGGTGCGGTGGGGAGCAGGGTGGGAAAGGGCTGTGGGCGGCTGAGCGGGCACTGCCATCCTGGAGGTGTTTAGCACCAACAGACCCCCGGGGCGAGGGACCCCCAGCGAGGCGTCCCCCTGCTCCGCCTTGGCCCCCTCTGCTAACACGGGGGGTTGTGAGCTGGGTCTCTCCCGCTGCCTCCGATCCCACCACCCTTCCCAAGGGCCCTGGGCAAGATTTGGCCCTGGATTTTGGGAGCTGCCTGGCACTCACCAGCTCTGCCTGGGGGAGTGGCTGGTGATGCTGCGTGGGGCTGCTGGCATGGCAGGGTCAGGGTCGGGTACAGCATCTTCTCCCGTCTGCCACCAGAAGGGACACTGTGGGGGACAGGATGCTCGGAGAGGGACCAGAGATGGAGACAGGGATGGGGCAGATGCAACCTCTTGCCCTGCCATGTTGCTCTGCCCTGGAGGGGACCTTGGGGGTCCCCCCGCCATGCTCCCGGGTCTGTGCACAGTGATGGGGGAGCTTGGAGCAGCATCCTGGGGGGTCCTCTGGCCCCGCGGGGCACCAGGCACACGACAGCCCTGTCCTGGTGTGTCCCATCCCTGCAGGGCACCGGGAGCTCAGGCAGAAGGGGTGACCCCTGGGGTGATCTCTAACAGCCCCACACTCGAGGGGTGGCTGCCGCCCATCTCCACGTTCCCATCCCACCCACCAGTGCCGAGTCTGGCCCAGGGCAGAACCGCCACGGCCCCTGGCACCGCGGGAGCAAACGGGCTGCGGGCAGGTCTCCCCGCCGCTACCACCTGCCTCGCACACCGGGGAAGCGGATCCCGCCGGCAGCGAGGGCTGGGGGGATGCCTCCCCATCCCCGGCTAGTGCCACGCTGCAGAGGTGCTCCCAGACTCCAGGCTGGCAGGAGGGAAGGACAGATGGACGGAGGGACAGACCGATGGGGAAGGGCTGAGCGGGAAGGGGAGAAGCGCGTTGCGATGCTCCGTGCGAGGGAAGCGGGGTGGCTCACCGTGACCGGGGGTTTCTGCTGCTCTGGTCCATCCCACCAGCCCGAACACAGCGCTGGTCACGCGTAGTTTCTGGTTTATTCCTCAGGTTATATTTATATATGTTTATAGGGGAGGGAGCCCTGGGTCCCCCGCGGCACTTGAGCAGGAGGCAGGCGGGGGCAGCGCGGGGGAGCCCCTTGTCCCGAAGCCTCGTGCCGGCAGGGCCGGGGAGAGGGGCTGGGGGGCTCTGGCCAGGCGGGGGGCTGGGGGCCCCATCCCCGCCACGCGCTGGGGGATTGCACTGAGTACAGAGAGGCGGGGGGCCTGCCTGCAGCCCCCTCCCCTCCAGCCCGGCGGGGCCGGGGGCTGAGGGTCACCTCTCTTTTGGTTGGGATGTAGGGGGGTGGGTGCAGAAGAGCTGGGGGGGTGGGAAGGGGACAGAGAGCTGGGACATGGCCCCAGGGAGGGTGGAGGGAGGGAGGGAGGGAGAGCCCCGGACCCCGGGAGAGGCTGGCAGGGGCATGCGGGCGGGGGGCAACGGGACGGGACAGAACCGGGCTTGCGATCACCCGCCGCTGGAGCCACGAAAGGTCTAAGATAGAAAAGAGAGAAGCTGTGAGTGGGGCCAAGAGCTGCCCCAGGGTGTCCCCGCGGCCCCCATCACAGTGAGCTACGGCCGCGCCGTCCAGTCTGGGTAGAAAAGCGGAGGCTGCGGTCACAGCCGGGTCTGCGCCTCGGGGATGTAGATCTCGATGCTGTCCGCGCTCTCGGTGGCCGAGCTCTGGCGGAAGGAGGCAGCTCGCTTGGCTGCCAGGAGCCGCTTGCGGGCCTCCTGCCGCTGCCGGTCCACCGAGTCCAGGGAGCGCTCCTTCACCGGGTGCACCTTGGAGCGCGGCGGCTTCTTTGGTATCGGGGGAGGCACCTTCTTCTCCTCCTGCACAAACAACGGGGGCTTCAGGGCGGGCACGAGGCTGGGACCTCCGGGGAACGGGCATCCCGGCGGGCTCGGCACAGCCAGCGGGGTGTGGGACATGTGCACCTCCGTGCACGGCGCTGCCGTGAGCACCAAAGCTAAAGCCACGGTGAGACGGCCCTGCAGACCCTCCTGCAGCGCGCCGAGTCGCGAGGCAGGGCTGCACGTCCCTTCGTCCGGCCACGCGCTGCCCAGAAATGCCCACAAGCCAGCGGCGAGACCGCGGCGGCCAAACAGCCCCTTCTTTAGCTGCATTTTTCCCAGATCTTTGTTTTTCAAGTATTTGCTAAAACCAGGCGCTAGCGACAGCCTGGCAGCAGCTGTTTGGGTGCAGATGTGCTGGGGGAGGAAGGCAGGAGAGGTGACAGGGACAAGTGGGGGTGGCAGAGCTTTGCCCTCACCTTGGGCTCCACGATCTTCCACCCGTTGGCTTTGAGCTGCTGGAGCTCCGCGAACTTCATGCTGACATCCTCGATGGAGAGCTGCAGGAGGTCCCAAAAGCCGGCCAGGTCTTGGAAGGTGGGCACAGGGAATGCGTTGGGATCCTGCGAGGACAGAGTGTTGGCCACATCTACCCATGGGACATCGGCTCTGCTGGCCATGCAGCCATCCCGCTCCACGCTGCTGGGGGGGCTTTCTGTCCAGCTCTTCCCAAAGGAGTTACAAAGTCCTTTTTCCACCAGCTAACGGTGTGAGACCCCCACCCGCCATGGCTGACCCTGTGGCACTGCTGCCCAGCACTCACCATGTTCTGCTGGCAGAGGCGGTAAAACTGCTGCACCTTCTGGGACATGAGGAGCTGGGCGCTGCCCACAGCACTCCGGATCTTCTCCAGGACTGGCGGGGGGAGAGCAGATGGTCAGCGCTCCCGCGGGGCAGGGAGCCTCTCCCCTGCGTGGCAGCAACCTGCACCCCCTCGGGGGCTGCAGGACAGCCTGGGCAGCTCGAACCCCCTCCAATCCATGCGGCATCTCCTCCCTCCTCCACATCTAGCCAGTCCCAGAGGGTTTCCTGGTGTTTCTTGCCCCCACCCAAACTCTTTAGCCTTGGCAGGGGAGATGCTCCAAGGTGGGAGCACTGCAGGACCACAGCTGTGTCCCCCCAGCTCTACAAGAGCTCCCAACCCTGCAAAACCCCCCGACTCACTCTCCTCCGGTAGATCATAGTCCTCAGCCTCCCTCTCCATCTGCTGGCACCAGCCCTCCATCTTCTCCACCTCCGCCTGCAGCAGTTTGATGAACCACTCCCCGTCGCGGTGGCAGGGGGAGGCACGGCCGGAGTCGGGGAGGCTGCGGGAGCCCCGCTCCATCCAGGCGTCCCGCCGGGGCACCTCCACCGTGTCGTACTGCAGCTGGTAGTCCTCCCGGTACGCCCACTGCCCCTGCGTGTGCACCGTCTTGTACACGGCATACTGCCGGCCGGACTCGGGCTCCGAGGAGTGCCGCTGGAAGGGGCGCCCGAACTGCAGCGCTTTGTCCTCGGTGGCCACGGCCAGGCCAGCAAAGCCCTCCAGCTCCAGGTCCGCCTGCACGCCCGCTGTCACGCTGTTGGAGCGCTTGAAGCGCGCTCGCCTAGGGAGAGCGAGAGCGCGTGGCCAGCGCGGGCAGGGTGAGGGGTGGCCGCTGGCAGGACGGGGCTGGGGATGCCAGTGCGGACCCCCGAGCGTGTGGGGCCATGGGGACACCCCTGAGCAGCCGCAACCTGCTGGTCCCTCATCTCCTCTGCTCTTAGCCCGTTTCCATGGCTACCGGCGCTGGACCGAGGATGGAGAGGAGCGTGCACCAGGGCTGCGTGGGCACGCTGCTGGAGCCCCGCTCCCATGGGCCACGCAGGTCCCGGCACATGGCACTCCCATCCCAGCCAAAATGTCATGTCTGGGTGCAGAAAAGCCTGAAGGTTTCACGTTCACACCCCCGGGGTTAACCCCAGCAAAGGAGATCTGAGCACAGGGTGGGAGCCAGGAGCCCCTTCCCCGGACAGCAGCGAGGTGCAAGGGCGAAGGGAAGGTCGGATCCTGCCCCAGGTGGGGGCAGCTGCCCTGTGACACGGACAGTGCTGAGCTCGGGGGGTCTCGGCCAGGGAAAAGAGGGAAAAGATGCTGCAGGGCAGCTCAGGGAGTCCCCGAGGGACCCAGTGCCCGGTGCAGCGAGCATGGCAGGTCTCAGCCCAGCCTGGCCACGCGGTACCTTTTGTCCTCCTCCACCTGCACCCCGATGGAGTGGAACTCCCTCTGGCTCCGGCTCTCCGTGTCCGAGTCGGAGATGGCCTCGACCTGCCGAGGGGCAGAGGGAGAGCGCTGGAGGGTGGCTCCGAGACGCGACGCGGGGGGCTCAGCATCGCCCACACCGCTTGGGTGGGCTCGGAGCTGGCTCCCAGCACACAGGGAGGAGCAAAGCCCACCTGGACACCGATGGATGGGCGCCACTTCCGCTGCCGAGCCAAGCTCCTCAGCTCCTCCCGGCCAGGAATGGCCTTGATGATGAGCGTGGAGGGCTTGGGAGCCGCGCGGGGCTGGACCGGCGGCAGGTCGAGGGCCACGGCCGTCACCTTGGAGCTCTCCAGGCTCTCGGCCGAGTTGCAGCGTGCCGCGGTGTCTTTGGACCAGGCGGGGCCACGGGCGACCTCGCCGGGCAGGTAGGTCTCGTGGGTGGACTCGGTGCTGCTCTGCGCCGTGACGGAGATGAGGGGTTTGGCTTTGGTTCCTGGAGGGATGGGAGGTGGAGCTTTTCTGTAACTGAAGGCTGTTGTGGGAGAGGCGCAGGATGAAAAGGCGCGTGAAAACACAGACACTTGCTCATTTCCCGCCGCGAACGGGGACCCCGGGGGAACAGGGGTTTGCGCCTCGGCTGCCTGAGATCTGAGCTGGAGCTCAGAGGGGCTGTTTGGCCAGTTCATCCCCGGAAAGCGATTAGAAACCACCTTGGACCCATGCTGGCCACGCTGCTGCAGCACCCGGCAAGGGGCAGAGATGGGGAAACGAAGCAGGGGGAGGAAGCAGAGAGAACGGCGGATGAATGCTGGGGGCAGAGCAGCCTCTGAGCAGAGCTGAGCCACCAGCAGATGCTCGTGCCCTATGCCAGGGCTGAGCTACGAGTGGGACACTTGTGCCCTGAGCAGGATGCTCGTGCCCTGAGCGGGACGCTCACACCCTGTGCCGGGGGCTGCACGGGGCTGGGGGCAGGAGCAGGGGTGGCAGCAGCCCTTGGTGGGTGCCTGGGCAACCAGACGGGGAAACGCGGGGGTCCCTCGTGCAGCCGAGCTCCCCCCACCCCCCCCGGGACTCACAGGTGCTGGGCTTCAGGATGCTGCTGGTGATGGGCGGCCCGGCAGGGGCCGACATGGAGAAGAGCGAGAGGCAGTCGTCGTCCTGGGAGCAGCCCGCCTGGATGGCCCGCAGGTAGCTGTGGCTCCGCATGCGGAAGCAGCCGGGCAGGTCCAGCGCCTCCACCGCCTGCGACTCCACCTCGCCGAAAACCGACTCGCAGACGGCCTCAAACTGGTGGTTGAGCTCGTCGTTGATCTGGGGAGAGCAGTGGGTGAGGCTGGGGGTGGCGAACCGCGGCCGGTGCTGTGCGGGGCAGGAGATGCTCAGAGGAGCATCCACCACCCCCACCCCGCCCCAGCTTGCCCCACGGTGCCCATGACACCGACTGTACCTGGCCGGTGGTGAAGGAACGCCCGTAGCCCTGTCCCCGCGGGAGCATTCGCGGCGGCGTGCAGCAGCTGGGACAGTTACAGATATATGAATCAGAATAGTGCCTACTTGCAAACCTAATGAGAGACAGTGGGAATAGAAGGGATGGCACCAGAAGCAACACATTCACGCAGAGCATTCGGAAACGCAGCCGCAGCGATGCTCCTGCCGGCACCACCACTGTCCCCGCTGCTAACTGCCCCAAAACGCTGTCCTGGGGGTACAGACCCGTCCCCCAGCAGTGCGGGGCTGTCAGGGGCACGCAGCAGGGCTGGGGGCAAGGAGCCAGCCTGTTGTCCCCCAGGACTGGGTCACATCCCAGTTGTCCTCTTTTGAACGTGCTTCTCTTCCCCAGCCTTTACTCATGGCCGCAGCAGTGGGTCCCACCCGAAGCCCAGCTCAGCCGTGTGCCCCCCCGGTGCCCGCCAAGGGCAGCTCCAGCGCCCGGGGAGCCCCTGCTCACGGCCCCGCTGCCACCCGCGGTGCTGAGACGGGGCCGGGAGGCGACAGCCCTTACTTGGTCCTGGCCTGGTCGGCGCTGGAGGAGCGGCGGTAGCTGTCCCGCCGCGTGGCTGCCCTGGGCGATACTTTGGCACTGGCGTCCGAGTCGGCGCTGTCCTCATCGCCCATGGCCTTGATGTAGCTGCCGCTGCGCATCCGCCGGCACGGGATCTCCCCGTCCTTGCCCACCGCCGGGTACCCGCTCCACTCGTCCTGCGGCACCTGGGGTGGGAGGCAAGCGTGGGAGGACGCGGTGGCCGGGTTCCCGCGGTCAGGACGCGGAGCCGAGCCACATGGCATGGGCCACCCTGAGCCTGGCGGGCATGCACGGCCCAAACCTGGCGTGCGTGTGCCAGCATGGCCCCTGTCCCCTCCCCACGGCACCCCAGGGCTGCGGGAACAGACCCTGGGGGCTCTGACTCCCCGCGAAAGCCCCCAAATCCAGAAGAGCCAACTCCTAAGAGCTACAGCTCCCCGTGCCCCATGCAGAGCTGTTCCCAAAACCCAGGGCAGCGCAGCCGCTCCCACCTTGCAGCCCCCCTGGCCGGCGCGGCTGGGCCAAATCCCACCCATGCCAGTGTGGACGCCCGGCTGACGTAGCGGCTGCCGGTCCCACCACGCACCACTGACACCGGCACCACGGGGTTCTTACCAGGCTGTGGCAGTGGGATGGCATCCCCCGGGCCCCACGGGGAGGGTGGTGGGGCCGTCACCCTGCCCCGATGCCCCCACTGCTGGTGGAGAGGGGCCCCGGCCGCCCCCCGCCCCTGGCCAGCACGGCATTGCCGCTCCCTGTCTCCTTCCCCGGGAAAGGGAGACAAGAGTTAATTAGTTTTTAATTGAAAGGGGGGTGACCTAGAAGGGAGCCCGGTGACGAGGCAGGCGGTGGCACCCGGCCAGGCACAAGCGGGATAAAAGCCGCGAGGAGGGAGCGTGCGCGGGGCCACCGGCAGCCCCGAGCCAACGGAGCCGGGCAGACCCCAAAGCCAGCAGATGTGGGGCAGGAGGTGGCAGAAAGGGCTTCACTCCGCTGGCGCAGGGACAACGGGGACCAGCGGGAGACCCTGGGGAATGGGGTGCAGGCGGTGGGGAGATGGAGTGGAGCTGGAGCATCCCTGCTGGGATGGAGGGTCCCAGCCCCGGCTCTCCCCACGGCATCACCGGCTGCGGTCCCCCCACCCTGCCCAGCCCCTCACCTGCAGGTACTGGTACGCTCGGTCTTTGGCCTTTGCCTCCTGAAGCATCAAGGTCTTCTCGGTGCCGCCGGCGCTGGGGTAGGCTTCGCGGGCCTGGCTGACGGTCATGGTGTGCCAGGCGCTCCTCTTGAGCGTCTGGCCGTCCAGAGACATGGACATGCCGGCACAGGCCAGGCATTTTCCTTCCCCACCGCCCTTTAGACTCTTCAAGGTCAAGTCTCTGAAGGCACTTTCAGGAGCGTCCACGCAGTACTGGGTGCCCTGGTCGGCGGCGTGCCGGCCAGACACCATGTAGCTGCTGTCGCTGTCCAGGTTGTCGTCGGAGCTCCACCAGCCCATCATCTTGGACCGGTGCCGGGAGTCCACCTTGCGGTCCTTGCTCTTGCTGCGCTTGCCGTGGCGGGACTGGTGGTGATGGTGGTGGTGGTGGTGGTGGTGGTGGTGGTAGCCGTCCCCGCGGCCGTCCATCTTGGCGCCGTTATAGTCCCGCTTGGCCGGCGCCTCCAGGGAGTGGGACTTGGCGAAGAGCTTCTGGACGGAGTGGACGAGGTGGCGGATGCGGCTGGGGCTCTCGCTGCGGGGCTCGGCGCCGCCAGCCCGCGGGTACTGCAGCGTGTGGAAGCCGTCGTGGTGCAGCGGCAGCTGCTTCTCGAACTGGTCCAGCAGCGTGGGGGGCAGGCGGTTGATCTTGCTGGCGGGGTGGGCGGTCGCCATGCATTCGTCGCAGGAGTCGTAGGGCTGCTGCGCGTGGTGCATCCTCGGGAAGGTGCTGCTGGCGCTGGTGGAGGGCGGCTCACTCAGGGGCCCGCCCGGGCACTCGCCGGCCACGCCAGAGCTCCGTGCCGGGCAGTAGGGATGTTCCAGGGAACACGGCTCGCTGGGGCTGAGGAGGTACGGCGGCCGGCCCTCGGGGCCGTGCTGGATGTAGTCGGCGGGATGCTCACAGTCCTCTGGGATGCAGCGGCAGCGGTGGCCGGAGGAGGGCTGTGCTTGGCTACGCTCCCCATGGTAGCCCTTCATGGTGTCAGCACCCGCCCCATAGCCTCGGCATCCTGCAGGGCTGTCCCTGCGGGCTCACCTGTGGGGACAGGGACAGGCACGGCGTTATGCTCCCCACTGTGCCCTGCTGCTGGCAAAACATCGGGGCTGTCCCACGGGAACCAACCCAGGGGGCTGGGAAACTCCCAGGGCAGGATGCAGCCCCAGCTGAGCCCCTGGGAAGATGGGCTGGAGTGCCAGAAACCTGGCTCTCCATGGGGCGAGGGGGGTATGGGGCTGGGGCCGGGCACCCAGAGGCACCCCCAGCTCGGCTGCTGGGAGGGGGCAGTGGGAAGGAGAAGGCACCGCTGCCAGTGCCGCAGGCAGCGCGGGGCCTGCAGCCGGCGAGGGAGGACACGCTGCCATCATCAGAAACTTGTTTTCTTCTCCAACACCAAATATTATGAAGTGTTTCTCCATTAGGAAAACGGTTCTGGCTGAGTTTTTCAGCCGCTGCGATTCACGGAGCCGCTAATGAGCTGCCGCGGGGCGCGGGGGGCGCCGCGCAATGATGTCTCCATCCAGCCCATCCTCCCCGCACGGCCCCGGCCGCGGCGCCCGGCTGCAGATGGGGACCCACGACCGGCCCCCACGGCCCCGGCAGCCCCCACGGATGGAGAGCCAGGGCACGGAGCCGGCTGTGCTGTGTGTGGGGCACCCCCCACGCAGAAGCAGGAGGACGGACGGTGTCGAGTCAGGCTGAGCCCCGTGCCAGACGCCGGGATGCCGGAGTTGCGTGCACCCATGGAGGTTTGTCTTCCTTACGGTCCCTCAAAGGCTCTGCCTTTGGTGTGACTGTAAATGAAGAAATTACTTATTCTCCAGTGTAGCTCAGCTAATTAACAAGCATCGTTAACGCTCTTGTTATCACATTTGGGCAGGGTGCTGCAGGCAGCCCGTCTCCAAGACCGGCTGCGGGCAAAGGTGACGGTGGGACGGTCCCCGCGGCACACGGGGTCCGTGAGACACGTGGGGACTGGAAACGAGGGACAGTGGAGGGCCGGGGATGCGCGGGAAGGGGGGGGCCACGTGCCCGAGGAGCCCCAGGAGCGCAGAGAGGCTGGAGGCTCCGGAGGGATGCGGGGGCGGATGGCGACGCGCGCGGGGGCGGCGAGCGGCAGACAGGGCCGCGGCAGCGCCCGGGGAGCGCGTCTGCCCTAATAAGCCGCCGCCGCTGCCGCTTTCCCTCCCGGCTCCGAGGCTGCGTGGCTCGGCCCCGCGGCTCTCCCCCACCCTCGCGCTCCTCTTCCAACGAGGCTCCCTAATTGCTGCGCCTTCGCCGAGGGATGCTGCAGCCTGGTACGAAAAGAAATGCCTCTGCCCTCCCGGGAGAGCTGCTGCCAGGAGCGGGCACAGCGGCACGGGAGGGGGCTGCTGCCCCTGCCCTGCAATCGAGGCAGCAATTGGCAGCAGGACGGACGGACGGATGGATAGACGGGCTCCCAGTCCCGGCTCTGCCTCCGCCAGCTGAGCTATCATCTCCTGCTCGGGGAGGGAAGCTCTCAGCTGATCCAAATATTGTCGCTGCGGCGGGAAGAAGGAGTCAAAATAGCTGAGCAGCCCGTCACCACGAGCCCGGCGGGCTTTTGTGCTCGGCAGGCGGGGGAATTCAACACAGCCGGGCACCGCCGCCGCACCGGCGAGGCAGCGTCGCGGCTCTCCCACAGCCACCGGCAGCGGCGGAACAGCGGGATGGGGCAGAGGATGGGGATATGCCATGGTGGGACGAGGATGGGGACATGCCACGGTGAAAGATGCCATGTCCCAACCAGCACCAGCTCGCCAAAGCCATGCAAGCACCTGCACCCTGGCCAGGGACCAGCCAGTCCCCCCACAGGCACCCTGGGGATGGGGAAGGGGTCAGGAGCGATCCTGGTGGGTCTCTGCACAGGGACTGTGGCCGAGGGTCCCCATCCCCATGTCCTGGCGGGGGCGGCCACACGCAGAGGGCAGGAGAAGCCACCGAGCCCCCTCCTGGCCCCGCGCAGGGTGGGCAGCGTAGGTAGGAGGGTGCCGTTGGGGCAGGGGCCGACGGCCGTGGCCAAGAGCCGGAGCTGCGTCGCGGTGCCTGATGGCAGCTCACGCTGCGCAGCCCTCGGGAAGGGGGGGATCCGCGACGCCGAACCGCAGACTCGAAAAGGGGGGAAAAACCCAGCCCGGCTGAATTTTGTGCCATTTAACACCAGGGTAATTACCACCAGTGGGAACCTACCGCCCACACAATTATGTGCTAGGATAAACTGGAAGAGCATAATTACCATTACAAATAACTCACTTCTTGCCTTTATTGCATCCAAAGCCTGGAGAAACTCCCACCGGCAATTCCCCCACTGCCACCTTCCCTCCGACGTCTGCTCCCGCCCCATCTCTCCCTGCCATGAGGGTCAGCACAGGGAGGAGAGGGGCCCATAGCCCCCCAGTGCTTAATTGAGCCCCCTCGCTTAATTTCCCATGGGGGCACTTGGCAAAGGTGGTTCTGCTTCCCGACAAACCGCCCTGGCGCAGGGCAAAGCTGATTTTCCAAGATTTCCAGGTCAAACCCCGAGAGTTGGGGTTGTCAGCCCCATGCCCAGGGGGTCCCGGCCCCCTGCCCTTCCCAGGCAGCCCCCAGCGCAGGCAGCACGTGCCGGGGGCCCGGCGAAGGCTGTCATGGCACTCACCGCCTGGCGCTCAGGGGGATGCCATCCTCATGGCCCTGGCCGGTGGTAGCTCCTCCGTGCTGGGTCTCCTGGGGCAGCAGGTCTGGGGGAGCGACAGGAGGGGGATGAAGCCCAGGGAGGAAGAGGAAGGGTGTTCCTCCCCAAAACCATCCTGACGCAACTCCCTGTGTACTCTTCCAGCTTCCCTCCTGCTCGAGGCCACCCCGCAGGCAGTGCTGCCCACAGCAACGGGAACGAGGACAATTCAGCACAGCCACGGGCACGTGTTGTGCCCAGCTCAGCCCAAAAACCAGCCCCAGCCCCATCCTCTTATGCAATTCCCTGCCAGCGGGCGCCAGGGCCGGCCCAGTGGCCACCTCGCCATCGACTTTGATCCGCTCCGGATCCGGCCATGTGCTCCACAAAGCCTCCTCCCGCCACCCCGGCTTTCCGGTGCGAGCAAAGGGTTTTTTTTTTTCCCAGCTGCCGGCCCGGCCCGTTCTGCTTTGCAAATTAGCAGGAGTTTTTGCCAGCGCGGGTCCTGCCGGGGATCTTTATGGCTGGGGATGAAAGCAGGAGAGAACAAACGCGCAGCGTGAGCGCCCGGCACCGCGCGCGAGCTGGAGCCTGGGAAAAAAAAAAAAAATAAAAAAATAAAGTGGTCTTCCCACTTAGGAGCTGAGCAAATTTGATCTACGGTCATTGGAAGAAAATAAATATGGAATACTGCCAGGTCGTTTCCACCACGCTTTTAATCTGTTTACTTTTTCCCAACTCGTCGCAAGCGAGAAGGATTGTGGAAAGCAAACATTTTATGTTATTACTAATTGCTCTGTTATTTTATTAGGCTGTATTAGTAAAATTTACTCAGCCTGGGAAAAAAAAAAAAAAAAAGAGGGGCTTAGTAAGAGATCACCTAATTTAGTACAGAATTCTGCGCCGAGTCATTATTTTGTTAAAAGTTGAATTAGCTGAAAGCGGCTCACGGGTGGTTCATTAGCTGTGTCAGGCGGGAAGAGAGTGTCATTAGGGACAGGTTCCTCACCCCGGGAGGTAACGGCTGGGAAGAGGGAAGGGGGAAGGGGAAATGGGAAGGGGAAATGGCAAGAGGAAGGGGAAGGGGAAGGGGAAGGAGAAGGGGAAGGGGAAGGAGAAGAGGGAAGGGGAAGGGGAAATGGGAAGGGGGAAATGGGAAGGGGGAAGGGGAAATGGGAAGGGGGAAGGGGGAAGGGGGGGTGAGCAGGATGCAAAGATCGCAGCAGAAATGCTCAATGCAACCAGGCAATCAAAGCCAATTACTGTTAACGAAAGAAAAGCGAGCGGGCTGCATGTGGGCGCTGCCCAACGAGGGTTGCGAGGGGCAGGAACCAGCTGGGCACCGCTGTAAATAAGGGATGAGGTGAGATTTTTAAAAAGTCATGAAGGACAAACATCAGCTGAAGAATTGCAAATGCGAGCGGAGCAAGAAGCGTTTACTGAGGCCAACGAGAGGGGCCGGCAGCATCGTGCTGCCCAGCATGGCCAGCTGGCACCATGACAGAGCTGGGCTGGGGGGCCCTGGCACCCTGATGCCAGGGGGCATCTCCTCCAGCTCAGCCCTGCCCCGGCATGTCCATCCTCGCTGAGCACGGGCGCTTGCCGGCCACCAAAGCCCCAGTGCCCCAGAGCCCAGTGCTGCCGCCCCACTCCAGGCGCGGGGAGGCTGAGGACGGGCTGGTCGAGGCGAGGGGCAGGTTATTAAGCACATGATTAATTTTGGCACCGGCCCCGGCTGCCTGACAGCTCCTTCTCCAGGGCTGGGGAGAGCGAGCGCGAGAGGTGCTGCCTCTGCTGATGCAGCGGTTGGTGGGATGAAAAATCCTGCAATGCAGCACTGCTTCTTAATGAGCCATTTGTCTTTGAGTCTTCTTGACTCATTACCATGCCGGGAGAGGGATGGGAGTTGCCCCAAGTCCCCATCTGAGCAATTACTCCTGGAGCAGAGCGAGGAAATACGGCCACGACACACCCCAGCTGCCAGGGATCCCGGCACAGCCGCCAGCACCGGGACTCCCCGCCGCAAAGCAGGTGCCTCTGGCTGCCGTGGGGAGAGCAGGACCCCCACCCTGCACAGCACGTGCAGCCCAGCACCATCCACCTGGACACCCTGGTCCCCAGAGCCCATTCCCCCGGGGCAAGAGCCATGCTCCTGTGCCAGAGCGTGCGAGGGAGCCAGAGCATCCCAGAGCTGCCAGGGCAAAGGCAGTGGAGGAAGGAGCCTGGTGCTCCATCCCAGCAAAGCCCAAACCTGGATCCTGGAGGAAGAGCCACTTCTTCAAAAGCCCCGTAGACGCAGAGAGCGGCCAGGGCCGGCAGCCAGAGCCCACAGAGAAGGTGGCAGAGAAGGAAAGAGGTGGCACAGGGAAGGGGCTGCACCAGCACCCCTGGGCAGGCACAAGCAGAGGCAGGGTGAGCTGCCCCAAGGCACAGGCACTGCCAGCCCCCTCAGCCCCACGGCGATGCTCATCCTGCCCACAGGAGCCAGGACATGGCACACGGGGAGCCAACAGCCAGAGCTGGGACCCCATGGCCAGAGTGGCAGGAGCACAGCCGACCAAGTCAGGAGCCCACCCTGGAGGGACCTCCAGGCCAGGCAGGGCCCCAGGGACCCCAGCTCACGCCAGCTGGCGCAGGGTTCATGGGCGCTGCACCGCACGGATGAGCACCCATCACCGGTGATGCCCACGGACAGCTTGCCTCTCACGGACGCACTCGACAGCTGCCCGCGCTGCCTGGGGCTGGCAGCAGCCGGAACACTCACCAGTGCCCCTCCAGTACTCAGTGGAAAGGGGGGATGTGCAGGTTACTCTGGGGAGCCCGGTGGGACAGAGAGCCCATGTGAGGCCAACACGCCCCATGTTCACCTGCAGCAAAGGGAAGGGACGAGCAGGGGCATCCCCCGCGTCACGCTCGCCCTGGGAGCTCTGCCCACATCCCCACTGGGTGCCTTGGTTTCAGTTCCCTGCAGAGCCCCAGCACAGCAATGGGCTCTGGGCATCCCCCAGGAGTTAGACCTGCCCTTGCCAGAGGACCCCGCCAGGCACTGCTGCCTGTGCCAGGGCCCCTGGCTGGCAGCGGTGCCGGATGAACCCCGTTTGCCCACCCACCCCCCTGGGCTGTGCCACTTCACCCTTCCCACTGGCACACTTAAAAAGCCACTTATCTCCCCAGCCACATGGTGTAATGACTTAAGCCAGGGATCCCTCCAAAGCTGCTTTGGTGAGCTCAGGGTGGCACGGCGTGAGCACCAAGCACAGCCACAGCAACCATCTCTGCCCGTCCCTGCCAAGCCCCTGGGCAGGTTGGCCCTTCCATCCCCAGCTCTGCGCCCGCCAGGTGCTCGGCCGTGCCAGGGCTCTCACCTGCCACTGGCATTTCTCTGTCCCTGCTTTCCGTGGCACACAGCACCCTCCGCTCTGACCTCAAATAACACCCGTCCCAACCAGTTCCCTTTGCAACACCATCCCGCCCCATGGCTCTTCCCGCCGCAGGGCCACAGGAGCCAGGGTTTCCAGCAGGACCTGGGAATGGTGAGGAAGCAGAGCCTCCGGTCCTTGCGCTGGCAGCGAAGCTTCGAGCCATCGTGCCCCATTCCCAGGCTGCATCGCATCCCCAGGGCCCCTCGGGGCCAGGGCTGGGATGGGCGCAGCGAGCCCCCAGCACAGCGCAGCCCAGCTCGCCAGCGGAGGAACCAAACTGCCGCTTTAATGGATGGGCTTCATTTGCAAAGCTGATGAAAATCTAAATATTTAAATACGTAATTCCGCACAATGCTCTTAGTGTGGGCCAGGCGCGGGGGCAGAGTGGGGAGGGGTACACGGCTGGCAAGCGGTGGGCACGGCAGGGATGGGGGCACTCCAGCAGGACCACATCAGTTACCCAGGCACTGGCATCCCCATTGCACGCAGCGTGGGGACGGCGCATGCTCTGGCCCCCGCAGCAGGCAGAGCAGGTGCCATGGGATGTTGTGCCGTGGGCACTGGTGTCCCGCTCCACCACCAGCCTCCGAAGCATCCCGTGGGGAGACGTGGGGAAAGGGGCGCGCGGTCCGAGCCAGGGAGCTGCGAAGGGCAGCGGGACGGGCCCCCGTGGAGATTACACCACCAACATTCCTGCTACAAGAGCTTAGAGATAAAAAAGATTTACAGGATTTACCAGCAATACAAATTGAATATTTAATTTTAGCTGCAGGGGAGGAGCGGGGGCTCGGTCCCAGCAGCACGTGGAGGTGCGCGGGTGGTGGGTCCCAGGGCTGCCCTGGCCCCCAGGGAGGCATTTCCAGCTCTCAGGGGAAAACCAGTGCCAGGGCTGTCCCCGGGGGCTGGGGGGGCCGGGCAGCCCCACGCCAGTGGGAACGGGCACCCCCTGCCCAACCCGCCCCTAATCCCACCAGCTGCTCACCGGTTGCCAAGTGTGCGGCACAGCCTCTGCTGCCATGTGGGAGCTCCCGCAGGATCGGCCCCAGTGCCAGGGATGCTCTGGGGGGGCTCAGGAGGGGCTCTGGCCCCTACACGCTGCCCATGGGCCAGTCCAGAGCCGGCACTCGGCTGCTGCCCACTTCACCATGCTCCCGCTCTGTCCCGACAGGCATGTCCCCAACAAGGCTGTCCCTGGCAAGGCTGTTGGCCAGCCAGGGCACGGACTGTGCCAGGGAATGGGGTCAGGGGCAGCGGGAAGGGATGACAGAGCTGAGCACCCTCCGGGACGGGACAGTGAAACTCCAAGGGGCACCCGGCCACCCTGGCAAGGCCAGAGCAGGGGCAGGGGGCAGGCAGCAAGACCCCGCCACCAGCCATGGGGATGGGGCCGCCAGCTGTCCCCAAACCCTGGCACAGGGGTGATGCCACTGAGCTGGGCACCCATCCCGCCTCACCGCACCACGGCCGGGCGTGCAGCACTGGTGCGGGTGCCGCCACGGGGCGGGCTGGGGGAGGACAGCGGAAGATGAATGAGGGAGTCGGGAGGCTAATGGCATTGTCTGGAAAGTAGGTCGTGTGCTGAGCAAAAAGATATTTATATCAAAGCTCGATCCCCCGCAGAAGCTCCCGAGCCAGGCGCAGGCAGCACCACGAGCCCACGGCCGCGGCCCCGGCACCCCACGGCACCCCAGCCCCCAGAGGACCCCCTGCCCGGCCCCACACCCAGCTCTGCCACCCTGGGCACCCACACCCCACCAGCACCAGTCGTGGGGTGGCAATGCCGGAGGTGAAGTTATCCCGATGGAGCAGGAGCCACGGCTGCTCCTCACCTTCTGCTGACCTGGCTGCAGGCGCCGGGCGATGAACGGCGCCGGGTTATTTTTATTTGAATGTAACCTTTGCCAAGGTGTAATATTGCTGTGGATGCTCCCCAGATGGGCACGGTCAGCCTGTGCCAGGACGGTCACGGCGGGTCCTGCCCAGCCCAGCCCCGTGCCGGCTGTGGCACCATGGCCTCACTCCCTGCACCCAGCCCTGGCACCAGTCCCTGCCACGCTCCTCGCAGCATCACCCCTGTCCTGAGCTTCAGCCAGGCCTCAGCCTCCCTGCAAACCTGGGCCACCTCCTTTCCTGCTGGGGGGAGACCCGCACTCCCAGTCCCCTCCCTCACATCTCCAACCTTCCCAGAAAAGCCGAAAATGGTCCCAGTGAGCCCAGATGGAACCAGTGTCTGCCAAGAGGTTTCATCCCCGCCAGCCACGCACAGCTGTCCAGCCTCGCTCTCCTGACCCCGTCCCTGTCCCCATCCCACACCCGGGCAGCCTTGGATCCAGCACGGGAGCAGGTTCATTTCCCATAATAGCTGTGTTGGCTGAATTTACAGCCTCGCTCTGAGTTATTAATAATAATGGCCTCACTCTTAACTAGGGCTTTTCATCTGCCTCAGAGCCCTTTCCAGAGGACGCCTGCAGCATTAGCACCATTTTATTCCCATTTCAGTGGGCAGGAGAGGGAGAAGGGACAGCCGTGCCCGCTGCGGGCAGCCGAGTCGGGGTGGGCAGAGTACGGCCCCGCGGGACACCCAGCCCCGACAACCCGCGGGGAGGCTGGAACGCCGTGGCCCGGCGGGAGGCAGCCACCGTGCTCGGGCTCGTGCCGGCGGCGCTGCGCTGATTTACACCAGCGGTGAGCCCGGGCCCCGCCACGCAGATAAATCCACCTCAGACAGCGATAAACCAGCGTCACCGCATCGGTAATCGCAGCGCTCCCACCACGGCGGAAAAATCGAGGGGCAAGACATGGCCACCACCGCTCACACGCTTGTGCCAATAAATCCCAGTCCTGCATCATCAGCTGAGGAGCGGGGAGGTCCCCGGGGTGGAAATCCCCCACGCTGGCAAAGCCACAGCTGGAGGTGCAGGTGCCGCTGGGCACCCATGGGAGATGCCAGCAAGGGAGACCCAGGCACAGGGCACCAACCTGAGGATGGCCCCAGCACACGGGACCCAGAGCAGCCACATGGGACCAGGGACATCCCCAAACCGCTCCCACGTGTCCCCCGCCGTGCCCACCTGCCCCGGGCAGCACCGACATCTCCTCGCCGCGCACCGCAGCGGGGCCCTATTGGTAGATTTATTTCCCTGTAAAAGAGCTTTGATCCGAAGTTATTTTTTGTTTACTAGCAACAAGGTATTGTAAATACATCTTTGCCGATAATTATAGAGTCTGGGCGCACACCTTAATCTCCATAAAATATCAGATGCTACAATTTGCCTGATTTAATGAGATTGGAGGCTGATAAGCTGCTGAGGTGAGCTGTAAACTGGGGGGGGAGGAGGGAATGATTGCAAATGTGCTAAAACGCCTTCGTCCTCCTCCTCCTCCTGCTGCTGCCACATGCCCAGCCCGGGAGCATGTGCCCAGCCCCGCAGCCCCCTGCCCAGCTCCCAGCGTGGACCTGGGCCGCACCACAGCGGCTTCACGCAGGGATGGGCATTTAGGGCAAACGGAGCTTTTTATACAATTTACCTCATTAAAACTCCAAGAGCTGAGAGCAGCACCGAGGTCTCACCGAGCCGCCCGCGGGGCTGCGGCCGGGGCTCTGCCTTGGCACGCTCTGTGCCCTGTGGTCCCCATGCCGCGCCATGCCGGGAAGGGTAGGCAGCATGGCACCACGGCCCCGGTGCCAGGCAGGGACACAAGCACATGTGCCCACTGCCGTGCTGGCAGCACGCACGGCCATGTGCCAGCGGAGGTGTGAGGTCAGGGTCCTGTGGGGGTGCAGGGGCACGGCTGCGCTGCCCAGGGAGGTGTGTACGCTGGCACTCCGCGCTGCGCGGGGCTGCATGTGTCCACGCGTGTGCAGTCCTGCCTGGCACCACCGGCCATATCAAGGACAAGCTGGGGCTGGGGCTGGGGGACATCCGGGCTGGAGGGGGCAGGGAGGGGGCCTGGCCCACAGGGAGCGCCTCACCCGATGCCACCCGCCTGCATGTGCACGGCCATGCTCTCGCAATGGCCCTCTCCAGACAGGGGTCTGTGTGGTCCCAGGTGTCCAGGGTGGGGTGTCCCCTCCCGCAGTGATGGGGGGACTCTGCCTGGGAAGAAGGATGCTCCTCTCGGTAACGAGCACCACCGTTTCCACAGCAACCTTAAAGGCCTACAGCTGCCGCCTCGCTAACAAACCTGCGCTGGTGGCATTCCTGGGGGACACCGAGTCCCATCCCCCTGCCCATCACCCAAGCCTCGGACCACGGCACCACCCCCACCTGCCAGCCCCCAACTCATCTCCCCCGACTGGCGCCTGGGCTCATCATCCACAGCCCCCCTCACTGCACCAAGACCCCCAAAAGACACAGACCCCCTGCACCAAGCAGGACAGGCACCCCTGAACCACCCCTGCTCCTGCCCGGACAGGCACGAGGAGCCAGCAGTGACCTACAAACGTCAGGCTGACGGGTTAATTAATTTTCTTCTTCCTCAGGCCATTATCAGATGGAATAAGACGTCACCTGAGACTGTTAATTGGGCTAATTATTCCAGTTTCAGATTTTAAATAATGAGTTACTGTTGTCTCCAGCCTTACTTCTACAATTTTCTAAAAAGGTCAGGTGGTTCCCGCCTCCGAAAACCCACAAGACCAGGCAGCAGCTGTGGCCCACGCGCACCAACCCTCCCTCACCAGATGGGGACACTGGGGACAGCGCAGCCCCACCAGCACCATGGTGGGAACCAGCCTCATGCTCACACTGGAGCTGGCAGGAGAGGGACGTCCTCTGCCTCAACAGCGACGGAAGGAAACCAGGAGAGAGAAGGGGAGATGAGAGTGGAGGGTGAAGGATGGGGGGCTGGGAGGAGCCCTCCCCAGCTCACTCCTCCTTCCCTACACTGAAATGGTGGCACCTGCTTCAGGCCAAGCTCCCTGTGCCGGACCAAGCCACAACAAACCCCTCAGCAGCACCCAGGTCCCCTGGGTATGAAATTCCTCCTTGTTTGAGGTTAAGACTCCCAAAGGGAAAAATCTCAGCCCAGCATTTTCAACAAATGCGATTTCCTCGTGGGGTTTCCCAGCTGTTGGGCATGGAGACACGCACCGTTCACGCAGGACATCGGGCAGGAGCGCAGGCACATGGGCAGCACCCACCCTGCAACGGGTCATGGCAGCCAAAGCGATACCTGGTGCCCACAGGGACCACTCGACTTGGGGCATCGGCAGAATGGTGGGTGGCACACGGAGGGCAGAGGGACAAGCAGAGCCAGCTCAGCCCCCAGCCCCATCCTCTCAAGGAACGCCATACTTCCTCACAGCCTCATCCCCCGCTATTAATAGCCTTCGCTAGCCTCCTCGGGATTCATTTGCATATTTGATTGCAACTCCGAGGCGGGGCAGGGCCCTTCAATCAGCCGCTCCCGCAGCCTCATTTGCATGGTTTGACATTTTGTTCTGGGAGCGCTGACACCAGCACCGTGCCCGGGGACCGGGTTGCGGGGGACAGGGGTGGGCGCAGTGTCCCCCGACAGCAGCGCTGCCCCGGGCGCACCGTGTTGCCCACCCTGCGCCCACCTGGGTGTACCGAGCAGAGCCCGCAGCTCCCCTCCAGCCTGCCCCAAACCCGGCAGGTGTGACGGAGCCTTGGTGGCCCCAGGTGCCCTGCTCCGCCCTGCCCCGCTCTCCAGCCCGACTCGCGGCGCCCCGGCCCCGTCCGACCTGCGCAGCGGGACAATTCCCAGCGCACGGCGGCGGTGGCCGCCCGTCCCGCCGGCCCTGTCTGGAGCTGCCGCGGATCAAAGGCCCGCGGCAGGTCGGGACGTCCCCAGGGGAGCGGGGGGACCCCGAGCCCCGGAGCGCCCACCGGCAGCCGCGGGGGAGCACCGAGGGGCCGGGACGCGCTGCCGGTTCTCCCGTCCGGCCGCGCAGCGCGGGGCGGCGTCGGGGCGATCAGCACCGCGGACAGCGCCCGCCCGCCGCCGCCGTGGCCACCGTGGCCACCACCGTGGCTACCACCGCGCCGCCCGGCAGCACGCGCCACAGCCAGCCGCCCCGCGGCCCCGCCACCGGCCGCTCTCGCAGCCCCGGGCCAGGGACGAGCCAGGCGGCGGCAGGAGGAGCCGGGCGGCTCCAGGGCTCCGGGTAGACACGGCCGGGAGCTGTATCCCGGGACGCCCTCGCTTCCCCCCGGGGCTCTTGGCATCACTTGGCAGGAGAAAACAAGCCAGGGTGAGGCGTGGGATTGAGCCTGGGCTCTGCTACTTCCCTCCCTCCTGCCTCAGTTTCCCCTCCAAGAAAACGCGTTGTAGAACACAGGTTCGTCTCATGGAGAGGCAAAGCGGTGGGGGAAAACCGTGGAGAGGTATGGAGGGACTCAACTGGCACCGTGACTGTGCCAAGGAGCGAACCGAAGACAGGCAGAGCTCGAAGCACAGATGTCAGCACCGGCTGTGCCGCTCCCCGGCAGCGGGCCCGTCTGGCAGGCAGGCAGACCTGGGGCTCCCCGGCTCCACCCCTGGGCCAACACACAGACACCGCAGAGGGGACCCCGTCCCTCACACACACAGAGGTGCAGCCCTGACCCCTCCCCACGTTACTGGGACACACTCACCCTGGCTGCCCTGGGACCCTGCTCCCTACTCTGCTCGCTGGATCGCAACAGGCAGGCAAATGAGCATCCACCCCACGGGGGGCTCAGGCAAGGCCTGCAGTCCCCCCAGCTCTGAGCATGCAGCAAAGCCTCCGCCACACACAGCCCGCTCCCTCCTCACCCCCGCAGCCAGCCTGGACCCCAGTGCCACATGGCTCGGGGACAGCCAGCGCAGTGTGGCCCCGTGCGGAGCTGGGCCTGGGGCAACGGGGTCTCCCTTCCCTCGTCCTGAGCAAACACCCGCACTGAGACCACCGTGTCCCCAGGGTTGTGCCCACCATGTCCCCAAGAGATGGCCTGGCTCCGGCACAGCCCCCAGCTGCCACCCGCAGCATGCATAGCCCAGCACACGCAGCCCCCAGCGCGCTCAGCCCCCAGCCCAGCGCAGGGCTGCGGGGAAAGGGAGGAGACACCCCCGGGCTGGGAGCTCCTCATCCCGGCTGGGCGAGCTCCACGGCTGTGCCAAGGCTTGTCTGGGCGAGGGCTGGCCGGGAGCCATACACCGCACACCAAGACGAGGAGGTGGCTGCCAGGGAAGAGGACTCGGCCACGAAAGGGTTAGGAGCGGCTGCGCGGGGGTGCGGGGCCCGGGCTGGGGGGACTCGGCTCCCCACCCCCCACCAGCGCATCCGCTGCACCGGCACCAGCTGGGCACAAAGCGGGGCAATCCCGGGAGAGGCACGGACCCCCCAGCACGGAGCCAGGCCCACTCCCCTCCCGCCCGGCAGCCCCTTCTCCTGCCGCTGCCGCCCCACTCACCCTCCCGCGGCCGTTAAGCCGCCAAGTTGCCCGCCTGGGCTCGGCGGGAGCCGGAGCACGGAAGCGGCGCGGCGGCCGGGTTCGCTCCGTTCCTGCGGAATCCCCGCGGGCGGCCCATGCCGCGGCCAGGCCGCGCAGCGAGCGGCCGCCGGCGTCCCCGGGAGGGAGGCGGGGGGGTCCCGGCCACCCACGGCAGCGCGGCGGCGGCGGCCCCTCTCCCGGTGCCCGGGCCGACACCGGCACCTTCGGCCGGCGGGAGGCGGTGGCGGAGCTGGGGACACACCCACGCGCGCTCCCCGGCGCGCTCCGGCCACCCCCGCGCGCAGCCACGCACCCTCGGGAAGGGGCTACCCACCCCGGCACCCCGGGAAGGGGATACCCACCCTGGCACCCCGGGCAGGGGCTACCCACGCCGGCAGCGCCCGCCCCGCCCCGCACGGACAGACGGACACGCGTCCCCCGCGCACCTGGTCGGCCACGCGCACCCAGCTGCTCCCGCACCGCTGCAGCGCCGCGCACCCCGCACCCTCACGGCTCCCACCCCCGGCGTGTCGTCCCCCACACACACACATCCCCCCACACGCTCCCCTGCACCCCGCAGGCACCTGCGCACAGCCCTCACCCCCGCCAGCCCCCCGCACGCCCACAGCCCTGACACCCACGGGCACCCCCCCGGCGCGGGGCTGTCCCCAAGTCCCCCACACCCAGAGAGGGCCCGGGGGTGTCGTGACACGATTCTATGACATGAAACACTGAGACTGTCCCTCGGCTCAGCTGCACTGATGGCACCAACCCACCCAGGGTGCTTCAACCGCCACGGGGTCTCACCTCGAGCCACTGGTTGGGGACACCGAGCTGCACCACCTGGGCAGGGACAGCCACATCCAGGACACGCAGCGTTTCCCCAGTAACAACCAGTTCACCATCCCCAAAACGAGGAGCCCGGGGGCCCCAGACCCGCCACAGCCCCTCCTGCCCCTTGGGGAGACAGAGGGTGCCCCGGGCCGAGGCCACAGCACCAGGGATGGGACACCAGCAGATCCTCTGCCAGGCATCACACCGGGATTCGGTACCTTCAGCTCTCACAGTCCTCCTGCTCCAAAGCAGCACCCACACACGCCCACGGACAGGCTGTTCTCCCGCTCCGCTCTGCCCACCAAAAACTTCAGCTAATTCCCAGCCCAAACGGCTCCTGGCCCCGCTGGGAGAGAGGGCCAGGCAGGCAGCGAGGCTCCTACCACCGCCTGCCGCCCGGAGCTGCCTGTTTAAGGCCAAACAGACCCTCGGTGAAACGCCGGGCACTGGCAACCACACCGCAAACATCTGCTCTTCCAACGGCACCATGATTCACAGGCTATTAATTTGGGCTTGGCACCGCTGGGAAGTGTTTGCATCCCCTGGCTTTGCTCAGAGCCACAGCTCGCTGCCGATGAGGTCCGGGTGCCGGGGAAAGAGCCAAACCCAGCAATGCACCGGCCGCAGTGGAGCCACGCCAGGACAGGCATGCGGGGCATGGTGCCCAGCTCCCGCACCAGCTGCCCAGCCCCCAGGGAGCAACGCAGAATGAGCCCCAGGAAAACAGCAGCAGCGGTGCTCAGTGCTTGCCAGGAGCAGCCAGCAACACCAGCAGAGCACCGCCACACCGCATGGCACCCCCAGTGCCCACGGGACCCGGGCTGCAGCGAGGAGGCCGCCTGCTCTGGCTCCCACCCGGCTGCGCGTGGCAGGGTCTGTGGGTGCTGGTGATGCTCTTGCAAGCTCCTGATTCCAAACACCGTGGTGTTTCTGTAGGGTCTCCCAGCACTGAGCCGCTCGCTCCCCGGGGCACCGGCATTGCCTGCCGCTGCAGCGTCGAGGGCAACCGCAGAGCAGCGCCCTGCTCGGGCAGCACCAGACAAAGGCTGTGAGAAGCCTCCTCCAACGACAGCCAAGAGAAATCTGAATTCAGAAGCTAATCAGAAACCATGTCATGGCTCCTTCCCGCTCCAGCATCTGGGGAGGAGTGAGCTGGGGGGGACGTGGAGAATCGAATTAGGATTGAGGACAGGTTGTAGAGGTGCTGACACGGGTGCTGCGGGAGCACAGCTGCACGCAGGAGGGGGACACTGGGCACCCGCAGCACCCCTGGCCCCACGGAAACAAGGAAAGTACAAATTAAATCTCCTTAATCTGATGGGCACTTGCTCTGCTGCCACGTGTCACTGCCGCGGCTGGCAAAGAGCAGCCCAGCCTGCCCACAGCTCGGCTCCTGTGCCCATGGCGGCCATGCCCCCTGTCCCTCCACGGCCGATGCCGTATGGCTCCAGGCACTGGGCAGGGCAGGGGGAGCAGAAGGGGCTTGATCCTGCCCGGTGCAGGAGAGGTCAGCATGGGGGGTGCTGCTCTCGGAGTCTGGCCCCCTCCTTCATCCCGGGTGGCCTCCCCTGTGCTGCCACTCAGGGGGATCGGGTGTCACAGGGCCATCAAGACGGCCATGATCCTGAGGCCACAGAGCACCTGGGCAGCACAGGCTTCACCCTCAGCTCTTGGGGATGGCAGAGCCCCGAGGCCACATTGAAGGGCGCTACGCAGGGTCAGCGGCACCGGGCACTGCTCTGCACGTCCCCATCCCTTTGCCTTCCACTGGCACCTGCCATGCTCCGGGCCACCTGCACCGCAGGGATGTCCTCCCCTCCAAGAGGGAGGTGAGCAGCCACGTCCATCCACCCCATCACTGGGATGTCCCCCAGGACACATCCAACCACGCGCTCCCGGCCCCCGGCCCTCCCCGCGACTCCCCCGGCTGCCGGCACGTCTCGCCTGCTATTCTTAGCTCTCCGGCGCTGCGCGCTCCCGGCAATGGCACCATATATTACTATTATTGCTGGCTGCCAACGTCTTGGAGCAGGCAGCCAGGATCGTGGTGGGGCTTCCACACCCCCAGTGACCTGTCATTCAGTCCCCGCCGGGCTCTGGTCTTCACCAGGCTATTTCAGGAAATCCAATTTGACGGGCAGAAGGAGCGCAAGCCACACGTTCGGCTCCTGAGCCGGATCCAGGCTTCTGGCATCGCCGCTCAGATCCAGGTTTTAGCTTCGCCCGTGATGGCAACAAGGGCCAAGAGTCACCTTTGGCTCCAGATCCAAATTTCTGGCTGGGTGGGATCCAGGGTTTCGAATCAGCTTGTCAGAGAGACACGAGCCTCTGCAAAACCTGGATCTGGAGCCCCGGCACCAGCCGCAGCAGCATCACCTGGGCACGACACCCAGCACAGAGCCTGATCCTGCCCTCGTGGTGGGCAGACCCATGAAGACGTACCCACCAGCACAGCCACCAGCCTCGGGGCTCCTGTATGGGCTCTGTGTCCGGCAGGTCCCAGCACAGCTCTGCCTCTGAGCTAGTGACCGGGAGGCTGAAGGAAAGGGGCCCCCAGGGACGCCCAGCCTGGGCTCCCCACCACCCTCCGCTCCCTCCCCGCGCCTTGCCCAGGTTGCTGGGGGCCAGGCCTGGCAGGAGGGCTGGGTGCTGCCCATCCAGCCCACATGGCACAAGCCCTGGCACTCAGGAGAGAGACTTGGGCACCGAGGGCTCATCCCCAGGCCGGATGGGGATGCCATGGTTATGTCACCCCATTGCCCACATCAGGGATCTGGTGCCTAGGCTCAGCGGGGCGACAACACTCAAGGCAGCCCCAAACACGGCTCCTGCCTGTGCCACCCTGTGCTGGAGCTCTCGCTGCCCCCGCAGCCAAGAAGGGCCCCTCCAGGTCCAATGCTCCATGGTCACTTTGATGGTTATTTTTCCCTCTCAGCCCTGCCGGCACTTGAATAATGCTTCGAAAGGGCTGATGTGCCTCCTTCCAGCCTCCGGAGCACGGCCATGACTGTCTCCCAGTGGCCATCTCCCAGCTCCATCTGCCAGCAGATGAGGTCCTAGAGGGCTGGAAGCCACAGGCGCGTGCGGGAGGACACTGGGAGCACAGGGGTGAGGAACCAAGATAGACGGGAAACGACATCCATTCCCTAAAGGAGAATCTGTGCTGTTGGCCAGATCCTGCCCTGATTTACACCAAGGGAGGCCACCTGCTCCCAGTCCAAACTCCCACGGGGGCAGCCAGCACCCAACAGCCCATCTCTGTCCCCTCCCGCCTGCTCAGGGCTTCATGCCTGGCCCAGGGAGCAGGCAGGGACCCACTGTGGGCATCAGGGTCCTGTGCCCTGCAAGGGAGGTGACGTGCAGGGCTGGATGTCACAGGATGGAGAGAGACGAGCGGTCCCAGAGCCAACTTGCTCTGCAGGTTTGGCACAGGCTGGAGGGACCAGCCTGGCTCCTCCAACAAGACCCAACCAGCCGGGAGAAGGAAGGCAACGAGAAGAGAGAGACACCCAGACCCGGGCCCCTGCAGAGCCCTCCTTGCCCGCCAACCTGGCTTGTACCATGGAGCCTGGATACACGGTGAGAGTCACGGCTCGGCTTGTGCCAGCTCCCAGCACCCGCCGGCAGCCCTGGGCCGACACCGACCCAGCTGGGACACGGCTCCTGCACCCGGTGCCAACCCTCCGTGCCTCGCAGCCTCGCGGGCTGGCGAGAGGGGAGACCATCGGGCTGGGGAGGGGTCCTGGGCCTGCCCAGCGCTGCCCGAGCCCTCCACAGCGGGAGAGCACCGCGATGGCTGCTGTGGCCTTCGGGGGGGAGTCTAGAGGGGGCTGAGAACCCCCTCCCCAGCACCTCACGCACCAGGAGACGGGGGATGCCCGCACCCCTTCTCCCGCACCCGCCGGGGGATCCCGACCAGCCGCGCCGGCTGAGCTGAGCACCGCGGTGCCGGCGAGATGCCCCCAGCCATCTTGCCACCTCCCCCCGGTTCCCCCCAGCACCCCCTCATCGGCGATGGATGGGTCCCGGGGCGACACGTCGCGTCCCCCTGGGGCCTGTCCCGCACGGCCCCGGCGCCCCGTCGGGGAGAGCCCCCCCCCCACCGCCCTGGGCACCGCGGATCCCCCGGGACCGGGAACCCTCGCCCGCCCGGCGATGTCCCGCGGCGGCACAAGCCCCGGGCGGCAGCACCGCAGCACCGGCCAGCCCCGGGGCACCGACCCTCCCCTCGCCCACAGCCCGCCGCCTCCGCCGCTCTTACCCCGCTCCCGCCGCCTACATCCTCCGGCCGCTGCCGGGCGGTTCCCCGACGGCCCGACCCGGCTGGTACCGGAGCGGCTCGTTTGGGCTCGGCTGGTCCCGGCTCGGCTGGTCCCGGCGCGGCCCGGGCCGGCGCCCCGCGCGTGGGAGCGCGGCGGGCGGCAGCATGCGAGTGGCGGCGGCCCCGCAGTGCAGCGCGGATGGGCGCGGAGCGGCGCGGAACGGTGCGGAGCGGAGCGGGGCCGCCGCCGCCGCGACGCAGCCAAGACACGGCGGTGGATTTTCCCCGGGAGTCAGAGCGGGCGGCGGCGGCGCAAGATGGCTCCGGTGCGGCTCTGCCGCCGCCTCCCGGCGCCCCGGGACCCCCGGCGGGGCTCAGGCGGGCCGGGGGCGGAGCGGGGGGAGCCGCGCGGGGGGGCCGGGGAGCTGCCGCCGGTGGGGCACGCAGCGTGGGCTCTGCCCCGAGGTGCTGGGCTGGCAGCGGGACGGGTGGTACCCACCCGTGGGCATCCCCCTGGGGCACCCCGGGGTGGCGGGGGCACCCCGGGACCAGTCGCTCACCCCTGCGGTGGCGCGGCCGCGCTGCCTGCCCGCGGGGTGCCGGGGTACAGGGACACTCGCAGGGTACTGGGGTGGCCCGGGACCGGGTGCAGCCCCCCGGGGGTTCAGCTTCCCCCCGGCAGCTGCCGCCTGCCCACCGAGCCCCTCTCACTGCGCCGTGTAATTTGCTGATAACAATAATTACAGCACGCGTGGGTTACAAGTGCGGCGGAACCGTAACCTGGTTAACGAACGCCTCACCGCACGCGGCAGCGGGAGCCACACCGTGGCACGTGCCCGGCCCTGGCACTGTGCCGGCCCCGAAGCCACCCGCCACACTGCGTGGGAGCCCTGCCCGAGGCACGGAGGGACATGGCCCTGGCAAGTGCCCAGAGTGGGTTCTCAAGCAACCGTGTCCTGGTGTTTTGTGTCCACGTGCCAGCGCCATGGTCCTTAGCCAGGCCGGCTGTGCCACGGGGCAGTCACACCATCACTCGCCCAGCGGGACGGCCAGGCTGGAGGACAGAGGTGCTTCACCAGGGCAGTGCAGGGCAGTGGGACAGCAGCACGCTGTGGGGAGAGTGGGGCCAGATCCAGGCCCTGCTCCCAGTGCTGCAGCTCTGCAAAGCCACCCCCATCTCGGGGTGCTCTGCTCAGCAGCCCCATGGCCCCCATCACTGTCCCCCCCCCTGCTGAACAGCCCCTTCCCCGGGACACCCCACCAGTGCCAGAGCTGGAGCTGGCTGCCCCAGCCCCTGGCATGCAGAACCCCTGAAAGTCTTGCTGCCCATGGCAGGGGGACCCCCAGCCCTTGCCCAGCCCTTGCCCATCCCTGCAGTGCCCTCATTGCTGCCAGCATGGCTGCTCCTGTCTGCACGTGGGGAGCGCAGCTCTGCCCACCTCCCTGAGCAGTTACATAAAACGATTAAAATTTAATGTGTACATCAAAGGGGGAACAACCGAGTGGTTGAGGATGGCGGGGCCAGGGCCGGGTGCGGAGCAGTGGCACCCTTGGCTGTGTCCCGGTTCTGCTGAGACACAGCACCACGGCACACAGAGACCAGCTCCATCCAGCCCAGCCCCTAGGCACGGCTGCATGGAGCCAGAGCAAAGCACCTGGGCACCACGGGCACCTGGGCGTCCTGTGAGTCCATGCCGGGTTAACTGTGCCATAGCGTTGCTGAGCCATGATGGTGCATGATTCCCATGGCACATGGAGACCCCGTCCCCCCAGGGCCTGCCCTTGTCCTGCAGCATCACCTCCCCGCTGGCAGCCAAGCAGCCTTTAATAACCCCCTGCTGACAGGCACAGCATCACCCAGCCACCCCGGTGCCAGGCCACCACCCTGCCCATGCCATGCCAGCTGTCCCCTGGGCAGCCAGTCTTCTCCTGCCTGATGTCTCCCGCTTCCTTTCCAGGCACCGGTGAGCCGGAGCATGCTGAGAGCAGCCCTGTGCCAGGGGGTGAGACCCCTGCTCAGGGGGCAGCTGATGCACCCCGACCCCTGCCACCGACCCCCTGCCCCTGCGTGCCCCAGGGCCCATGTGGCTGCTCAGCACCCGCTGCTCCTGCCCATGCAGTGCCGGGGAGTGGGGCTGAGGCGGCAGCGGCAGGAATGAGCCAGAGCTGGGAAAACACCATCTTCCGCCCACGCAGCCGCCCACGGCTCCGCGCTGGCTCCGCCGCCCCCGCTGCGCGCCAGGGCTCACTGGGAAAGTGGGCAGCAGGCGTGGGGCTGGGGGCTGTGCTGCCCCCACCACGGCCACCCACGTGTGGGCAGGGCAGGAGATGGGGCAGGGGGGAGCAGGGCCCGGCAGCCCCCGGTGCAGGAGCTGCCCTGGCACAGGCTCCCACTGCAGGAGCTGGGCTGAGCCGCAGCTGGGGGCCAGGGGGTGCCCCATGCCCAGCCCTACCCCATGGCGCACGAGTGGCTGGCACTGCTCGGTGTGTGGCACAGGCACCCGCCAGCAAAGAGACTGGGGAAGCCTTTGGCTCATCCATTTTTAATCCCGGCCGAGAGCAGCGGGACGTGGGTGAGAGAGTCGGGCACGCTGCGGGATGGGACCACGGCGCCCCAGACAGCCCCCCCGGGCAGCCTGGCTCACGCCACACGTGTCTTTGATCATGAATGTCCCCACGGGATGGAGATCCCCAAGAGGGGACAGCAGCCACTGGGCATCCCTCTGTGTCCTGTCTCGCTGCGTCCCACCACGGCTCAGCTCCCCCCGCAGCAGCTCAGCCCTCCCTTGCCAGGCAAGCTGCCTTCCTGGCGCCTGCAAAGTGGAGGGCAGGATTCGTGCGGGAATGGAAACCGTGGGCTTGTGAGCACGTGGGGATGCACAGAGAGCAGAGCGCAGGTGGGAGGAGGAGGAGGGATGCACGAAGTCAGAGCTCCACACATGCTGCTCCCCGCTGTGGCACAAGTCCCAGCTGTGCCCATCACTCAGCCAGGTGCCAGGGACCCCAAACCACCAGGACCGCAGTGCTGGGCCACCTGGGGGGCAGGACCCTGGTGCCCACCCCACTACGAGGAGGCAAAGGAGGACACACGGACACTGGGCACGGGCCCAGTGGGGGATGGCGGGGAGAGTGGGAGGCACCGGCCGATCTTGCGCAGGGTCCGTCCCAGGTCGGCGCGGAAGCGCCGGATGGAGAAGCAGTAGACGAGGGGGTCGAGGCAGCTGTTGAGGCTGAGAAGGGCCACGCTCAGCGCGTGCAGCACATCCAGGGTGGCAGGGGGCCCGCAGAGCGGCACGGGGGGCTGGCTGCCCACCCAGGGAGCCAGTGTGAGGTGGTAGGGGGCCACGCAGACCACGAAGACCAGCAGCATTCCCAGCACCATGGCACGCGCCTGCTGCCGGTGGGAGCCCGGTGAGGCAGCGGCGGGTGCTGAGAGTGCCCAGGCGATGGAGGCGTAGGTGCCCAGCACCACCAGGAAGGCGACGGCGAAGAAGCCCACCATGGCGTAGGCATACACCCGCTGCCGGCCGTGCTGCTCAAAGCAGGCGGTGGCCCCGGCGCGGGCAGGGAAGGTCTGCTGGGCAGCCAGGGTGGGCACGGCGCAGCCCAGCCCCAGCAGCCAGGCCAGGGCACAGGCCAGCGCAGCCCCCCGGCGCCCCGTCAGTGGCAGCTCCCACCGTGCCGCCCGCACCGCGCAGTACCGGTTGAAGCTGATGAGCGCCATGAAGGTGATGGCACTGTAGGTTGCCAGGTAGTAGGCGGCCCCGGCCAGGCGGCAGGCAGCCTCCGAGAGCAGCCAGTCCCCCCCTGCCAGGTAGTAGGGGATCCAGAGGGGCAGGGTGAGGTTGAAGAGGATGTCAGCCAGCGTGAGGTTGATGAGGTAGATGCGGATGGCCTTCCTCACCTTGCCGCTCTGCAGGAAGACCAGCAAGGCCACCAGGTTGCCCGGCAGCCCCACGCACAGCACCAGGCAGTAGACGGCGGGCACCAGCACGAACTGCACCGGGTCACTGGGCACGCACTCGCCGGGGTGCCCCGCCGGCAGCAGCCCCGGCACCGAGCCGTTCATCCCAGGCTCCTGCAAAGATAGGGGGACAGTCAGTGGCACGGCCCTGAACACGGCCCTTGGGGACGGGCAGGGACGCTGACCCGGACAGGACGACCTCTCCGGCTGGTGCCTGTGGTAGCTGCTGGGCACCGGAGGCAGAGACCCCTGCCAGGGTGCCATTGTCTGCCAGAGGGGCTCAGCCTCCAACAGGGCAGAGACGAGGGGCTCTGGGATCCCGTCCCAGGAGCCACCGTCAGCTGCCCGGCCAGGGCTCCCCGGGGAGCGGCAGGCGCAGCTGCACCGCGGCCAAGGGGCAGAGCCACGGCCAGTGGCACCCGGAGGTGCTGCGCCGGCTCCAGCTGGCAGCTGCGGGGCTTAATGCCTCCCACGCAGCTGCGCCCTTGCTGGCGCCACCCGGCCCCGTCCTGCTCCCAGCACCCCAAATCCCCCCCCAGAGCCCACCCATGGGGACGTCACCCACTGGCTCAGCATGCACCGGAAAGACCCCAGCGTGGGGAGTGGGTACAAGCATGGGGCCGGCAGCCCCCTGCGCCCACCAGCCCGGCGCGAGGCCGATTCACCACCCCGCTGTTTGCTGGTCCTGGCCTTGGAAAACCGTATTGTGCCGCAATGGCTGTATCCCGGGGCTGCATCCCAGGGCTGCAGCTATTTCATCGCCTGCCCACACCTCACCGACGGCACTGAGTCACCCAGCGGGTGTTTTCCAGCACGGCAGGGCCGGATTCGGCACGTGCAGTACCCAGCACCCGCCCGAGGCATGGAGGGCACAAGCTGCTGAGCCGGAGGGGTGAATTCAGGGCTCATCCCGGTGGGCTTCAGTTCTGTGGAGCCAGCGCAGACCCCCGAGGAGCCCCCTGCTCCTCTAACAGCCCCCCTTCCTCTTTCCTTCCCCCACCCCTGTTCACATGGGGGATGCTCCATCTCACCCAGGCCAAGCCAGTTACTTACCCCACTGGATCGGGCTGGACTGGCTGCGTCTCCTCCAGCTGCTCTTTGCTGTCTGATCCCGCTGGGCTGGGGGAGGCTTTAAGTGCTGGGGGGCTGCAGGGGCTGCCTGATTCCTCCCCCACCCCCAATCCCAAAGCCCTGTGGGGGTTAGTGCCTGTGGGATGGCAGCTGGAGCAGGGAGAGCACCTGCGTGTGTATGTAATGGGGGATTCCCCACTGGAGCCATGCTAAGACTCCCTGCGCCGGCTGACGGGGTTGGGGGCACGTGGGGAAGGACGGCTGCACCACCCAGCCGCATCTAGGACCATTTCCCAGAGCCCTTTTCCCACCCACGCCAGGATGAAAGTGGTGGAGGGTCAAGTTTCCGCACCCAGCAGCTGGGGGAAGAAGTGGACGCCCTGAAAGGGATCAAAGCTGGAATCTGCCTCCTCCACTCTTAGTGCTTTTGTTGGCTTCAAAGTTGGATTTAGGGGGAGCAGAACCTCGGGCCCCTCCAAGCTCTGTGAGCATCCGACTCGCTGCTTTGCATGGTCCTGCAATTTGTGGATGCTCCTTTGGGACATTAAAAGTGTCACCTCAAGGTGATCCAGGTCCCACTTGGGGTGTGGGGGTGTTCTACCCCCCTCCGCTCATCCCAAGACGGACAGTCTCCCCCAACAGCCATCCCAGCCGCCTCGCTGGGAGATGCACTGGGTTCAAACATGATGTTGGGGTTCATCCTGAGTGGAGTATGTTGGCCGTGCCCATCCGGGATGGTGGAGGGATCCTTGTGGGTGTGCAGCCCCACTGGACCAAGATCCCCAAAAAGCACGTGCCTGCCCAGACACAGGGTTTGGGGGGTCACGCTGCCGCTGCCGTCCCCAAAGATGTGCAGCAAGTGGCCTGGCACATTGCTGGGTGGCTCTGGGCAGCCGGGGGGTGCTCCTGGCCCCCTGCAGATTTTCTCCACTGGCTGGCTGCCTCCGCGCCAGCTCCTGCCCGTGCCTGGTTCTTGTCGCCAGGCACTGCTCCGGGAGAGCAGGGCCTCCAGCCCCAGCACGTCCCCTCAGCCCCTGCAGCTCAGTGTGGAGGGAGGCAGAAATAAACAGGCGAGCCAAAACGTGAAAAACAAGAGGCTTTACTCCAAAATACAAAAGCCGCCGGAAGAGCAGAGCCAGCCCCAGCCCAGCATGGCCAAACACTGGGAAGAGCCGGACACCTTGTGCGAGTTTAGCAATGGAGCTGCTGGAGCAGCGGCAGTGCCACGGCCACGGTCCCAAAGCACCAGTCTAGGTCCCGCAGGACAGGGACAACCGGCACCAGGGTCTCCAGCAGCGGCAGGAGAGGACACATGCGCTCCAGCAGCAGGTTACCTGGCAGGATGCGATGCCATCTCCGAAAACACCGTAAGGGCATCGCTTCCTGCCAGCTGAGCCATCCGTCCTTCCCGCCTCTGGTCACTCGAACTTGGGCTTGGGAGGGTCTGCGTGCCCACGGATGTTGAGCAGCAGGAGGAGGCCGAGGCACAGGGTGGCCGGGGCGCACATGGCCAGGGGCTCCCGCAGCGCCAGCAGCGTGTAGATGGCACCTGGGCGAGGAGCAGAGCGTGGCAACCAAAGTCCCTCCCCGAGCATCCCCCGAGCCCCCGCGCGGGGCGGCGGGCACCCGCTCGCTCTCACCGATCATGACGACGCTGAGGACGAAGTTGCTGATCTCCTGCAGGAGCTGGGGCCCGAACGCCAGCAGCAGCCCGGCCACCACCTCCACCCAGCCCACCACCTCCAGGTACCGGCCCGCCTCGGGCACCAACCCGAACTCCTTCAGTGGGAACACCTCGGCGAACCGCACGAACTGCGACTGCTGGGAAGGGTGGGAGGGGAGCGGAGCAGCCCTGAGCCCGGGGCTGGGGGGTACGGCCCCTCTGGTGGGGTCTGCTCCGCTCAGCCCTGCACCCCAGCACCCCGACCTGCCCATCCCACCCAAGGGCTCAGCCCCTTCCCCAGCAAGGCTCTGCCCTGCACCCCAGCACCCTTAACTGCTCACCCCCACCCAAGGGCTCAGCCCCTTCCCCAGAAAGGCTCTGCCCTGCACCCCAAAGGGCTCAGCCCTGCACCCCAGCACCCCAACCTGCTCATCCCACCCAAGGGCTCAGCCCTGCACCCCAAAGGGCTCAGCCCCTTCCCTAGAAAGGCTCAGCCCTGCACCCCAACCTGCTCATCCCCCCCAAGGTTTCAGCCCCGCACCCCAGGGGCTCGGTCCCGCACCCCCCGAACCAGCCCGGCCCCGGCCCGCCGCCCCCCGCTCACCATGTGCCGGTGCAGCTCGGCCGAGAGCTGGTCCGAGAGCTTCACGGCGCCCGTGCCCAGGAAGAAGAGCCCGAGCAGGACGCGGAGGGCGGTGAACGCCGCCGCCATGGCGGGGACGGGCGGGAGGGGACGGGCGGGCGGGGCCGGCGGCGGCTCAGCCCGGCCCGGGGCTGCCCCGACCCCCGCACCGTGCCCGGTCCCGGCAGCCCCGTTCTGGCTGCGGCAGGCGGGAGCAGACCCCCCCCTCCAGCCGTGGCGTGCTGCTGGGGCAGGGGGTGCTTAAATCTGCAGCTTCACCCCCTCCCGTCAGCGCCATCCTCCCACCAAACCAGAGCTGGGTGAAAAAAAATGTGAAAAAGTGTTAAAAAAAACCCAAAAAAACCGCAGCTGGGGCTTTGCGGGCGCTGTGAGCGGGTCGAGCTCCGTGCCAGCACCCACCGAGGGCCGCTGGCTCTGGGTGGCCGGGGGGGGCTGCGGTACGAGGGGCTGCAGAGGCTCCAGGGTGGGCAGGGGTACGGGCAGGGGTACGGGCAGCCCAGTGGGGTCAGGCAGCGAGCTGGTTAAGGAGGCAGCTGCAGGAAGGATTTTCTTCTGGCACCAGGGAGGCCCGGTCGGGGCGAAGGAGGCGGCTGCCGCCCTCCCCGGGCTCCCCCCGCGCTCCCCGGGCCTGCGTCACCACCTGCGCCAGCGCTGCCCGCGCTCCGGCTCCCGGAAAAGGCCGCGCTGGGTTGGCAAGAGCCAGGGCCCAGGGGAGCTGCGGGGGCACTGACGTTATAACTCACATGGAAATATTTTTTTGATGTCAATGTATCGTAAAAGAGCAGGAACTGTTGCCCGGGCACTGGGAAGCATCGTGCGGCCCACAGGGCACCGTTGGCCCGGAGCAGCGCAGACCTGGCAGCTGCCACGGCCGCTGGGCTGTACGGTGGCAGCTATTTTTACCCCTGGCAGCGCGTCGTTCCTCAGCTCCGCTGGGAGAGCCGTGGCGTTTGGAGCTTCTCCCCGCTCCAGCGCCAAGCCGCGGGATGATAAACAGCAACAAGCCAGGGCAGGCTCCAGCCCCCCGTCTGGGAAAATCCCTTGGGAAAAAAAAAGGATTAAACCAACAAGACCCAGCCCCGACCAAGGGGTTGGCAGCTCGGCGCTCCCGCAGCGGGGCTGTGGTTCGGGTGCGCTGGTGGGGGCTGCAGGAAGCGTTGGTCACCACTGCCAGGTTCGCTGCCCGAGGGAGCCAGGGTGACGCTCGCCCACAACCAACCCAACCTCCCTTCAGCGTAAAAAGCGGCTTCTTCCTCCCGCGGGGGGGGTCTCGCCCCCTCCCAGCCGGGCCAAAGGCTGGGTTTGGGCAAACATTGCAAAACTTTCACCGCCTGTTTGCCTTTCCCAGGGGCCAGGGGGCTGGAAGAGTTTCCCACAAGCAGCAGCCGATGCTGCAACAGCGGGAAAGAAATCAGGACAAGTTACTGGAAAATAACTGAACTTGAGGGAAAAAAGGCTGCGTGAGCCTGCAGCAGCTGTGGAGACAAAGACACCAAACACCAGCCCCTTGCAGGGTGGCTGCTGAGGAACCATGAAACCTCTTCCCTCTGCAGCCTTTTCCGGACCTGGACAATGACATAACGGAGTCAAATCGGAGTGAAATACCCCAGATTGCCCTGTCCCCAGGCGCTTGATGGCATGGAAAAGAGAAAAGCAGCACTGAGCAGCTTTTAGTGCAGCAGCAACCTTCTCACCCACTGCCCTCGGCTCCCAGGGTCCTTCCCCTCCACCTGAGCCCCAGAGACCCCCCCAAAACTGGGGTGCAGGCACCAGCATCACCATCCAGCCGCAGCTGCTCGTCTGACAGCAGGGCAGGGCAGTGGGCACTGAGGCTGCTGATCTGCACTTCCTGCTATAAAATGATACTGAGCCAACATGGGAAACGCAGCTCCAGCAGCTCTGACCAACACTGCTGGTTTGTTCACGAAACTTCCCAAGAGGGAAATAAACAAACAGCATTTAAAGCAAAACATGTTCCTGGCTGGGATGTAAAGCACAGGCAAGTTGTGCTCCAGCCAGGCACCAATCCTGCACCACTGGACGCCCAGACACATCTCAAGTATCCTGCATGACTTTGCTCCATCAAATCCAATTTATTTTAATCTCTGTAGCCCGGCGAGGCAGTTCCAGCCAAACGTTCGCGACTCGCCCCGCCGCTGCAGGGGTAAAGCCTGTTACGGTGCAGCTGTATGGACAGAGCCTGCTGCTGGCGTGTTCTAACACTGTAAACTACTCAGTATTTAAGTAAAGGATTCTATTTAATAAATGACAGCATGACCTACGTATGTGCAAAGTACAGCTGCCTAAATCAAACAAAGCAGTATGAACCACGGTAATTTGTGCTGCAAGAGCCAAAATCAGCACTCTCTTGGCTTCCAAAGAACTCTAACTTTGGCATCTCAGGCTTAATTACTAGAGTCGCCAAGAAAACTATTAAAAACCAATCGGGCACATGAAAACATTTAAAATTCTGTGATCTAAAAATACAGCAGTACACAGGACTTAAGATGGGGGAAGGAATGGGAAACTTCCAGAAGTTCTTCAAATACCTTAGGTGCAAGTGCAATTCGTAAAAAAAAAAAAAAAATTAAGCTGGTCATTTAGCAAAAGCATCTATGGCTGCACACTGGTCAGGAACACAGCTGGCCTGAAAACAGGACCATTTTAACTACAAGAGGAAGCCCATGGCACAACCCCAGCAGGAAAACCACACTGTATTAGGTGTTTGTCAGTTTTAACTGGTTATGAATGGTTTCTTCCATGCCCTTGTCGGAGTACAGAGCAGGATCCCACAACCCAAGCCCTTCACTCCAGCACTCCGAGCATGCTCTACAGCCTCCTTTGCAGCAGCATTTCTCAAATTCATCCACACCACATTATGCAGAACAGATTGCTCACTCACTGAATACACTCTGGAATAAAACAGCAGTCATTTAAAAGAAATTAAATATTTTATTTTCAGAATTTGTATGTTCCTGGCTCCTCTTCACCGCATTCGGACTTCATCTTCTTCTGCAAGTGCAAAGCGCACAGTTAGCAAGAACACTAACAACGCCGGAAGAAATCCCACATAATGACATGGACGGGAATGAGTGCTTCCCTACTCGCCAGGCACATGTCAAACCTCCCCTAGGATGGCAAGTTCTCACGTCAGACTTGAGATTAAATGAACAGCATTCACATTTTCACCTCCTTCATCAATGTCAAAGATCTGAAATGGCTTTGTGTTTCACTCCGCCAGAAACGAGAGCAGCAGTGACAAACCACCCAGGATTCACCAGGAATTCACCCACTGAATCGCACCGGCTGCCCGTCTTACAGGTCCAGTCGTGGCACATCTAAGCTGCTACTTACCCGTCATTCCTGAGTTAAGGTACTTTTCATGTTCCTCCTCACACAAGATTTTAAATATCTGAAGTTCCCCCTTGTAGTTCAAGTGGTAAATCAGAGGGAAAATTTCATTAATTCCAGCTCTGCAAGTTAGTTTATTTGCCTAAATCACTATCTGCTTGTGCTCTTGTATGTGCTAATTTATAATCCAGGTTATTTTGAAAGGTCAACATTCATTGAAGTGTTTCGGAAAAGTAGCTTTTAAACAACTTTTAGTTGGATTAACATTTGAGAAGCAGCTGCTCTATTGTTCCCCTTTTTTCTTGCTGACAATCATCCACCCCACTCACAGGAATCTGAATGTAGCAGTAGTTATTTCTTGTTTGACCACCTATAGCATTCAGAGGACAGAATTTATTTGATGCTGCAGGGCTGAAAAGCCTCAAACAATGGTTACACCTTGGCTCTACAAAAGAAATATTCAGAAATTTTATATGGAATTGAGAATAATCAAGGGCAAATTTCAGGCAGGAACTATACAATGCATCACAGGGTGACAGGCTACTGAGCAAGGACACCATCTACTTACTTGCTCACTTGTTATCTTGGTCCCTCCACATACCACTGGGCACCGTGCTGGATGTGCTCATGCTCACCTCCTGAACTGGAAAAACATTCAGACGTTATACCCACAGTGATTTTGAAAGCTTTTGTACAAACCCACGTCTAGAAAGATATTTTTAACCACTGCTGCCAAGATGACAAGCCCAGATGGTGCCTGGGTGCTTAACCCCACAGCCTGACAGCAGGTACTAAGTTCTACCCCTACACGTTCCATCTATTCTCTCGTACCAATTTCTCAGTATTCACCAATCCAAAGTTACTCAGTGACTGAACATCAAGTGCCCAGAAGCCTTTATTCCTCCACCCATTCAGAACAAGACTAGAAGTTATGCTTACTTCCCATGGATGAGCACTCCGGTTTCACTCAGCTTTCATCTTCACCTAAAGGATAACAATTGAAGTTATTATAGTAATACACAGCAAATTCCGACCATTTCAAAATTAACTTAAAAACAAGGTTTTAAGATACATGGACTGATTAGTTACAAGGGGGAATTTACAAATTATTCCAAAATATTAAGTGGAAGAATAAGGGGCAGAAATAGGCTAGCCTAAACATTCGTGAAGAGATGAAGGAATATGCAAGTAGTTGCCTGAAGAACTGCACCTCGTCTGAGCACAAACCGTAAATCACCAGTCTGAGCACAGGGACGTTTGATTGCAGCCAGAGGTATACTATCCCTTATGTGAAGGCATTCACAATTTTGTCAAGCTACTTCAACTAGTTTACCCTAGTCCGTCTCCTGCAGTAACGCCCTCTTTCTTCCCCTTCGTGAAGGAGTGCAACGTCCCTGGACTCCTAGCAGCTGTCAGGTTCAAAAGCCCTACAAGTGCTTCGAAAGCCAAAGGAAGACACTGGAGGTTAGCATCGTCAGGCTGCTGCTTTCATCCTTGGCAACAGGTTCTCCCCTTCTGAAGACCCACCCTTCTACTGTGGCTAAGTTGAGGGCACACTGCAATGGTCAGCAGCTAAGGACGTAGTACAAGGTTCTGTGCACACCTCTAGTTGGGAAGCAAATCACACCATGGTCACAATGTGATCTGACCAGGCAGGGAGAAGTTCAAGTTTAGTCTCAAACCCACCGCCTGGGTTTTATCATGGCCCTCAGGAGCAGAAGTATAGTATGCACGTTTTGTTTTCTATGCCGTAGCAACAAACACCATGCATAAGGGATACTATATCTTTGTGCATCCTTTTAACACTCCAGATTCACTTATAGCCACACTCCTCCCAGCCCTCCCCAGTTAGCTCTTCAGTACTGGTGTTCAGAAGCAACATTTATAGAGATGGGGTGTTCACAGACCACTGCGGGATTGCACAGCCAAGTCCTAACGTGTCAATCATTATCTAGCAGCAATGACAGAGGTGGGAGAAGGCCAATCCTCCCTTTTTTTCCTTTTCCAGTAAGCAGCTGTTTAACAGCCCCACTAGCTGGTACAAAGAGAAAAAAAAAATCTGAAGCTAATTAGCTGATTCCAAACTTGCTAGCAGTGGAAGAAGTCAAGTAATTACCCAGAACAGCATACTTTTTATGCATCCTTTCCAACATGCTTAGCCTCATTTAAGGTGATGAAACAAAACACTGGCCTTCCTGATCATGTCACTGCAGCTGGCAATGATTAACAGAGACATGCAACCCCATTACTGCTCGAGTCCTAGAACTACTCACAGGCCTCAGTGTTTAGCTATGGGGAAAACTGCAAGCAATTCAACACTTTGTATGCTTAATGTTACAGTAAAGCCCCCATACACGCTGTGCTGTGCTCTGCTCTCTCCTGACAGCACCAGTATCTGGATCTGAGGGCCTAGCAGGTACGCATATGTATTCTGACACCACACTTCTGAGCTTCAGGTAAGCTTTTGAGAAAAAGTGTATTTCACACACATATAAAACCAAGATGAAACACAATGCAAGCACTTTTAATGTCGCTTCTTGTACCCACTTGTTACAGACTGACTTTGAGCAGACATGACTATTTGCTTTTAAGTTAACTACCACACCAAGTTTCATTACTGCAGACAGAGCTGGTACGAGACCCATGGTTCAGTCACAAATTGCTTGCTCCAAGAAGGTCAAAAACCTGCTAGTTCAAGCATGTCGAACGAGGCAGATGTGCCAATAACCCCTCCACGACATTCCTGCAGGTCAAGTCAAATATCCAGAGCACACTGGAAAAACTAGTCAGATCTGAGCACTGGTTTAAAGATTAATAATTCAGTTTTGCTACATGACAGTACACATACTGCCACCAGTTTTGCTACTGAGTTCTAGTCACAGGTAAGAGTAAAGCCATCATGAAAAGCCAAACTGACTTTGTGACAAGCGGTGTCACTGCTTGCCTAGCTAGAGTTCGGCTACACTCGCTGTGGTGTAACCAAAGACCTGTTACTATGATCTTAAGGTGCAGCTGCTACTTCAAGCTTTCACTGGAACACAGAAAGATAACTACAGCAGAGGGCAAGGCTGTCCAGCAGATCCTCTGTTCACCAGCAAGAGTCTTGCCTGGAAGATATCAGAGGGTCCAAATGTGACAACACCACCAGGAACAAGAATGCAAAGCAGAACTTTGCAGAACAGCGGGAAAACACGTTACAACACTTCTGAAATAAACCGAGTATCAGACAAGAGCCAGACCATGTGCTGAAACAAGGCACCTTGAAATTCAGGTTCAAGAGCTAATGCAAAAGAGCTGGAGATCAGCATGTCTGGAAAGGTAGGCATGTTAATCCTGAAACTACGTTCAGTATTTCTAGTGATGAAGAGTTTAGAATTACATCCCAAAGACCGATGAAAAATGAAATTGAGCATTACACTACCAAGATGACTCTACGAGGCAGAAACACAGAATCTCATCACTGTCAATTAAAGGCAGAGGAATGTATTATGCTTGTCAATCAAAGATTAAAATAAAGACAACTGAAATGTCCAATAAGCTCTATAAAACTGCTCACGGGGATATTCATTCGAGCACTCATTTGTATGTCCTTAAAAATACTCCACACCAGTCTCAAAGTTGACTGTATTAGCAAGTTTAAAGTGACCACCAGGTCGTGCACGCAAAGCTAGAGCAGCGGTTACTAACGCATTTCCTACCGAGTCAAGAGTCTGCAAAGGGATGTGCTGCAGATGGGCCGCTTCGTCACTACAGAAAGTTCAACCAGTCCTTTTCCAGGCACTGAGAGCACCTAGATGACCAGTTAGGTAGCTTTAAGATCACCATCCCTCTTCCCCACAGAGCTCATCTGAAAGTATCTTCATTACATCAGAGCTAAGAAAAATCCACACAAGCCGAGTCGTATGCACAAAGGAATCGGGTCTGAAAACACTCGTCTAAGAATCACAGTAAGTTGCTTGTTGACTCTGAGCAAGACAAAGCTTAAAACCCAAACCCACACAGCTTTGGTGCAAGCTTAACGTACAGGTATGAAGAGTGCTGCACTGTAATTCCACAGTCAGAAGTGTGATGTCAGAATACCCACAGAATAAGATTACATAGAAAGTCACCAATTATATTATATTGCTTGTTACCTACCTGTACGCAGTCGGCAATGAGAATCTCGGAGCAAGCAGGAATACTACATCCGGGTCCTAATGTCCATTGCCATTTGTGGTACTACGTTCCTCACAGTTAGGAACTGCAGAAATGCTGGCTAAGTGCAGTTATGTAGCAGGCCACTAGTTTTAAACGTAAATTGCAGTCTCAAACTCCAGCAAAAACTTGCTGCCACAGTAAATGGTTGCCAAGGAGAAGCCACGAATTTTTCTACCACAAAAATACCACAAAATCTCAAAAGCAGTTTCAGTTTCTCATCAGCTGGATAAATGATTAGTGTAATGTGTCTACACCAGAAGATATTATTCTGTATTCATTTCTGAGAAAGTGTGAAGATATATGTACAGCGATACCAGTTTCTACATGCTGCAGTTTTTAGATGGGCTCAATTTTGATAAAGCAAGCTAAATTGCAACAGCCAATATCCTCCGAGTCCACTACAAAAATGTGTTATGTGATCCAGACCATCCAAAAACAGGTCTGACCAACAAAGCACTTTTCTAAATAGTTTTAAAGATTCAATTATCTGAATCTAATTTTATGAAAAAAGTCCAAAACCTCATAGGAACAGATCAAAGGAATGTAACTTTCTCACCTCCCACATTTAGCAACTTCATCAGATTTTACAGTTGTCATGTTTGCCAGCTTTTAAGACACCATCTTTAAAAGGTCTTGAAAAAGAAGTTGTCTAGTTAGTTGTATGCCTGTTTAATACATGCAACTCAAAGCAGAACTTGTTTTAGAAATTCTGCTTATGCAGCTACAACAAAGCTAGATTTAACAAACTTTCAGATGTTTTGAAAACTGCCAAATCTTTCGATATAATATTTACTAATCATGGTTTTGCAACTCAGCTATTTTTAATACCTAGCAACAGTAGCTTATGTACAAAACAGGGGTACCAAAAGACAACCTCTGTAAGGCACAAGGACATCAGCATCCTTCACTCTTCCAAGTTACAGAACTACAAAAGAACATACTTTAGGATATGCACCAGCATCTCTTTAATAAAGAATGACATGTAATCTGAAAAATAAACTGAAAAAATTAATTTAAAGTTTACGTTCAGAATTCCCCATCTCAGAAACCTTCACCTTTCGTGGGTGTCCCACGAACACCCTCCAGAAAACATTATTTAATACTACTTCAATAAAGCAAATTGCATCGGTACTGCTGATTTTTAATCTAAGCATCCAGTGTAAGTACTCCCAAATACTTGGTCCACAGTTTAGGAACTGCCAATTCGGAATTTTCTGAAGAGCAATTCATTGTTGTAGGATGTTATCAACCCCCAAACTGTTCTGGGAAAATAAGAAGCGTTCACCAAACAAGCTGAGTCGCTATGTAGTGTGCTTCATATTCAAAGTTACCTGGTATGAGCATTTCACAACATGCTATTTTTCCATGTAAGGAGTAACAGCACTTAGAGTACTTCAAGAGGGATCATCTGCACTCTAAAATACTGCAATCTGACACTAGAGTTTTAACCACAGAGAAAAATTTAGCACAGAATTTAGAATTAGCCAATGCTCAGCACAAGGAGTGGAAAGATCTTTGGAAGATTAAAGCTACTCACAGAACGATGGGTAGTTGGGGGATCGTGTGGAGGTACAGCCAAGCTAAGTTTACCTACTTTGTGCCAAGCAGGTTGATGTATCCTGCGTTAACACCAAGGCATTTTACACTGGGAAGTCACGTTCCCAGCTTATCTGGTACAATGTCATAATAAAGCAAAGCAACTACCTTATCAATGAGTCCAGAGCACTTTGAAATTCTTCTGGGGCTTAGCAAAATGAACAGCAAGCTAATGAATTCATCAAGTCTTCTACAAAAGAACCTTAAAGGGAGTTTATTTGTACTGTGCATTAACTATTAAACTCCAGATACTACTTTTGATGCATTATCTCCAAACATCAATAATAAAAGAGCGATAACGATCATGCAAGCAAGCTAATTTCTGTATTTTACATACAGCTTTTTAGGATTTGCCCACCAGCTACACGATTTAAGAATAGTTCCTGCAGTCCCCACAATACAAATAATTGTATTCTGAGCTATGCGAATTAGTCTGCTCAATTAGCATGAGGACATAAGCAAGTTAACCTTAATCACTCGAGTAACACTTCTGGTCTTTTTGCCAAGCAGTTTCAGGTAAGTATACAATATGGAGCAAGGCCAGATCCTGTCATCTCAGCCAGCTTAGGAGCATGTACATATCACATTAGCAATCCTTTAGTTAGAAAGTCAGCCAATACAAGTCATTCTATGAATTTATTTTAAAATAACCATTGCTAGTCTTCTGCTTAAAAGATTCCAAGCAGTTACTGCCAAGGTGGTGCTGCCATCCCACCACCCATGGTCCGAGCTAAAATACGACATTGGTTCCATACTACACTGCTTGCAGTGTGGCTTTAATTACTGTATCTTACAGCACTTGCAAGATTTCCGTTTGCTTCCTTATTGCAGCACAGTTAATGCTCAAAAAATCTGCACCTACTGCAAAGTGAGGCTACTGATTTGGCCCAAGCTTTAGCTAGAGGCATTACGGGAAGAGATCTCTCTCTTCACTGCAGTTCCACACCCTGGTCTACTTTGACCTCTCTCCAAGACTCTGGGTTTACTGCGGAAGGTGTGGTATTCAGCCTCGTATGTTTAACCACGAATGGCAAGAAGAGTTACTACATTTAGTTTTCTATTTATTTGAAGCACAGTAAAAAAAAGTTGGTACACTTTGGGAATTCAGTGGCACAAGGTACACTGCCATCAAGTTAGGGACGTTACACATCAAAAAAACAGCTAAATTTGTTTTGAAACACTGCATTACATAATTAAATTGTACTCGCCCAAACAGACCACTTACAAATATTAGGTCAGTAAGTTTCTAACATCCATAAAAACGTAGCTTTCTTACTAAAATGCAAGAATTAAAAAGTTGGTGTCTAAACAAGACAGACAAAAAACAAACTGGAATGAAACTACAGGTCACATCTAAAATCGGGGCTTTTTGTTTGGGCCTTCATATTCTTCTCTCCCCCTACCATATCCTGTCGGTGTTCCAGGCCCCATTCCTCTAGGACCCTGGCCACCCACAGGCCCCGCACCTCCCTGCCCAAAGCGTTCAGGACGCTATTGGAACAGAATTAACAGTTCATTATAGGTAGTTGATGTCCATGTGTGTTAAGTATATATTTTTAGAAGGTTCCGCAGTCAAGGTTCGTCGATACAATCACCATTGAGCCGATCCACAGGTACCGGGAACATAGAAAGGAAAAAAGGGTAATTTAAAAATTAGTTTATTGTAATACATGCCTTGAGGTATGTTCCCACTTGATGCATTCTCACACATCTGTTACAAAGAACAGATCCTCCCTGCAGTGCTAGAAATGTAAGCATTAGTGCAGATGTGAATTAACAACTTTTCCAAATGAGCTCTAGCAATTTTCAACCAAGTTAATGCAAATAGCTTGCAAACTTCTCACCTTTAGTGCAGTAAAAGCTTAGATCACATCGCTGTCATTTCCAAATAAGCCTAGCCAGAGAAGGAATCTTCAGTTCACTGAAGTATGAGCTGACATTCATAAAATGTCATTGTAAACAGAATGCCTACTCACCAGTTAATGGCATGTGCTGCAATAGAGACCATGTGCTTTTCAAGATGGGGTTAAGACTACGGTCTGCTGACTAAACTGCAGAGGCCTTAGGCAGTAACCAAAACTGATTGTGAGCGCTACTGGATTGCAAGAAGAAAAAAAAAATGTGAAAAAAGCTAATGACCAGTGATTTACCTAACCAACGCAATTGCTCGATCAAAAGACTTGCATTCGTTAAAATCCCAGTACTCCGGAACTGCTGCTGTATAATATGCAAAACGTGTGCAAAGAGCTACAATTTATTCAGTGTTTCCAGTTAGAACTATGCACAGAGGGTTGCGTGCATTCAGTCATTATCTCCCTTCCCACCCCGCCTTCACCACAAGCTCTTGGAAAATTCACAGCTTCACAGCATTGAAAAGTTTCACACCGCGATGTAAAAGCTACATCGCCCTGCAATAAAGCAGAGACTTCAGGTATTTCTACTAGTACCTCTAGTTGCATGTACTTCACTCAGTTACTGTATCAGTAGGTGTGATCAGCATTCAGTCTACAGAACTGACACATTATAAAGCCAAAGATAGCTTTAAACTTTCATTTCAAGCAAGTTTTCCACTACCAAGTAACAGAACAATGGTAGGTCATTCGTTACAAAAGGTATCTGCAACTGAAAAGTCACACTTGAAGCTCTGGACTTCTGAAAGTTAGTTTCAATCCTTCCAAGAAAGGAATTTCAGAAAGATTACTCGGGTTCCTTCTGCCTAATTCATGGCAGCTTATTTCCAGTTCTGTTTAAAAGGTAGTAGCTGTGACAGCACCATGTGGCAGAGATCCCCATCCTAAGAAACTCAAGGCAGTTAAACTGTCTTACTGTCACACCTTTTGACCACACCATGTTTAAGTATTACACAAGTTCAGCATGCACCTGTACCATGAACTTCAGGAGAAAAACGTACACAGCATTCACCACAGACTGCTCATGGGAAACTTAAGAGCTGCCTAATTATCAGTAGATTATGTAGATACATTAAGGCCAACGGCACTGTCTACTGAATCAATGATGCTCTGCAAAGTTATCATTCCAAAGATACGGTTCCCAAAAAAACGGAAGATACTTCACCAGCTACTAAGGTAGCTCACCACGTTAAGCCAGAGGCCTAAACCCACCCAAAAATCATTTACTTCAGCTTGTGCCACAGAGCGTACACCCTTGCAGGAGGGTGAAAGCACGCCAATATCATCGCCACCTAAGCCAACGTAGATTTTCATCCTGCCCATTCAGCATTTCTTCAGTTTACATCCTTATTGCTTCAGTGTGATAACACCAAGCAGGCTCCAAAGCTCATTCACACATGTAAGTGTGCCAAAAATAGAACAGTTTGGAAACATACCTCGGAACACAAGGTATGCTGTAGCTTTAACGAACTCTACCTATATAGTCATGCCCAACACAGCAAAACAAGAACGGGCCATCAATCATTCCTTTGTGAGGCAGGAACCACAAAATGTCCATAGCCAAGGATCGCTGGAACATGCCTAGAGCTAAAAAACAGCATTTCTGCTCTTCTATGGCAAACATCAGCATACAGAGTAAGTGATATGCTGTTTACCATTGATTACTGAAGTTAATCTGCTGCTTAAATAGAGATGAGCGCAGATTTTGAACTAACAGCATACCCATACCAACATGCATCAATCCTAACTAGGCTTGGAAGGGCCAAAATAAATGCAATGTTACACGTTGGAAAGGAGAACAAAAATCTCCCTTGTCCATAAATACAGAATAACAAGTTACTGAACAGCTACGACATACATATTTTAATGATGAAATTGGTCACATTCTCTGAAATTTACTAAAAAAATCCTTCCAAGCCTAACAGTGACGCAGAATTTCCAAGTCCAATAAAGTCAGAGTTAATTGCAAATATGCTTAACAGCACATTTGAATTCACTTACAAAAAACTTCCGACTGTGTCAGCTACCATAATGGTTAAAACTAATCTAGTACCACATACTGCCACACTAGTCTTCACGTTAAATACCTGACAAGAAAGTCAGCAGTTAACAGTGACATGTACACAACCATCCCAACACTGGCAGAGAACTCAATTCCCAACCACAACATCTCCCTTCTGCTAAACTAAAGCCACCACAGGATACATTACCATGTCACTTCCCATCATAGACCCACTCATGGCTGCTTGGCCAACTCCTGGATTAGCTTCATAACCTATGCCGCCACCACCTCCGAGAGGTGGAAATTTCTGGGCTGCAGAAGCATAAGGATCTAAGAAAGAGAAATATATAATCATATTCTGACCATTTCTAAGTTAACCACATAAAGTAATTATTTAAGAATTCCTTACCTCCCATGTTCATTGTGGTGGCACCACCCATTCTCATGTCTCTCTCCCTCTGCACAGAAGAAAGAGCTTTTAGCTCAGATAATCAACTACTGAAATCCATTACCTTTCAGGAGATAAAGCGCATGCAGAGTCAACTACTACCATTTCACCCACACAAAGACATCACACTAGCTAGCCTAAAGGAAGCAAAAGGCATCAGTCTTGAAAATTCATCAAAAAAACCCTGAACATGGTAATGTGTTCAAAAAAAACACGATTTCACTTACTGGATCCATGTAACCCATTCTACTATAATTCTCTTCCCTCTGTCTTCTCATTTGTTCTTCCATCTCCCGCTGACGTATCATCATTTCCTCTTCCCGCCTGCGACGTTCCTCCTCCTGCCTGAGCATCCCAAAGCAGATTGTTAAACCCCAGGACTATAACACATTCAACACTTATTTCATTATCATTTGCATAAGCAATTTAAAAGACACTGAACAATCACACTTGAGCAAAAAAAGATACTCTATGATGCTCAAATACTGAAGGAAAAAAAAAAACTTACACTGCAGGTCAATTTCTCATACACAAACTGAAGCAGCAATGATGTTTCTTGAAAAATAAAAACTTTCGAAAGTCATTTTAAAAAGAAGCAAGCATCACATTGAAAATAATCCCATGAAAGCCAAACCAACCTCAGCTGAATTTCCTTGCGCTTCTGCATTTCCTGATTATGGAGTTCTTCCATACGTCTCAGTTCCTCCTGACGCCTCATAAGGTCTGCAGAAACGAAGCTCGTCAGCAGCTATTTCACAAACTCATGTCAGACTTGAATTAGATCCACCTCATCTGCACTACCACAGACAGCTACCTTCTGAGTGTCATTTAAATAAAAATTAAAAAACTACCAGTTGCTCTTTAAGCCTGCAATTCTCAGGTCGGCAGCAGAAAGCATGAATTTATCCATGAGCAGCCATACATTTAAGCTAGCATTTGAAGCTAAAGATGACACAGAACTCAGAGCCAGTTACCTTGACGCAAGAGGTTCGCCTGATGCTCGTGATAAGCATCTTCCATCTCACTTTCAAGTTTGTCCTTGGCATCTTTCATGTTTTTCGCCACTTGCTCTCTCTGCTGTTTTTCCATTTCGTCTAAAGATTTCCACCTCTGGGAATACTCAAATTCAAAACTGCCAGGCTGAGCAAAACGGGGAGGAGTCTCTCTTTCCCTGCAGAAAAGGGAGATGCTTGTTCAGACTGCATAAACCTGGAAACTGAAGGTCCATGAAAGATCACAAGCAGAACAGCAGAATTATCAGGGAACACCAAAGGAGCCCTGAAAATACCACCTCAAAACTATGTGACAGAAAACTTGCTGTGACAGAATGTTGCACAGCTAAACAGCAGCATTTAACATAAATAAATTCTACGACTACCGTAGCAAATATGGAGACTCCTGCACTATCACAGCCAAGCAAATCTTCCCACTTACAGTTCTACTGCATGTTTATCTTGCTCTTAACTTCTTCCTTAAGACACTCCACTGCTGGCAACTGCCAGGTGCAAAATCCTCAAACAAGACAGGCCTTTGCCCGAGTAGGTACAGCTGCTCAAAACAACTGCATACAGAGAGATGGATTTTTTCAGCGCCGACTTACCGAAAGCACTACATGTCAAAGGCAAGTAATAATCTCCACTTTAACTTGAATAGTTTTCAAAATGCCTGAGGGACAACAGTTTGTCATATAAAGAAACTGGAGTCTGAGACTCAGTAATTAATGGAACAAAACTAGGAAAGTTCAAAAGCTTTCCATACATTAGCAATATAAAATATTTCAACATTTTAGGAACACTATACTAATCTACACTGTTTTCAAAGACGCTGCCTCTAACCCATTTATATTTTTTGTTCAAAGCAACTAATTTTCAACAATTTTTCATACAAACAAGACTGACCAGATATCCCTCCAGTACTCCCTGTTGTGATCTGGGAAAATGCACCATTTCTACAATAAACAGGTTTAACATACAGATCCTGATCCAAGACTGCTACCTTAAAGACTCCTGTAGACTCTTATCTACTCTTTCATGCCCAGTGGTCAGCTTCGTAAGGCAAATCCATAGACAACTAGTTTTTATAAAAACTTGGAACGAGTTAAAACATCAAACTTAATTTCTCATTTCATACCATGCTCATCAGTTTGTAAATCCACTATGGCATCATCAACATGAGATATGATGAAAGTTCTCAAAAATAGGATAAGCAAACAGTTGAAGTCTGATTTTCAAATTTCTACATGTACCAAAAACCATCTGTTATCGGGATGTCATTTAGGCTTTACTGTTTCTTTGCGATACAATGTAGAAAACTGCTTGTGTAACACAATGAACATACTAAACAAGTCAGTCTGTTACATTATCCAAAAACAAACTACTACCAAAATTCCAAGAACTGAAAGTACTACTCAAAATTCCAAGCCTGTTTCTAAAAAATTGCTCCACCTCCTTCAGAATCCGAGACAATACCACATATATAATCTATATACTCTTTATACCAAAAGATAGTGCCTACTTTTGATACATTGGATTCTTCTGAGCAAGCTTTTCTGGAAGACCATCTTCATCATCCAGTTGTTCCAACGGTTCCACAATAACTGGCCTAGGAGTGCTGAACAAAAAAACACCCGTTTACTTTTCCATAAGAATCTCCATTCTGAGAAACTAGAAGGTGACCATTTTATTCAGCTTAAAAGCAACAAACCTAAGCAGCAAAATACTCACGTTGTCAACAAAAACACTCCTTCAGTACACCGTTCAAATGCTTTTCTTGCAGCTGGCTTTGATGCAAATTCGACAATGCCTTTTCCTGTTGATCTACCTCGATCATCTACAATCACAACAGCTCTTTCCACTGGACCAAACTGGGAAAAAGCTTCCTCCAGCAACTCGTTGGACACATAAGGTGAAAGATTACGCACTGAAAGAGCAGCAGCATGTGTGGCAAACCGAACTCGAAGCTGTCGTCCCCTCATGGGGGTATCATCCAGTTCTGCCTTTGCAATTTCTGCAAGAGCTCTAGATTCCTGAGGAAAGGTTAAGATCCGGTTTTAGAAAACCAAGTTGTAAACTACCATTTTCTGAGAATTAAACTGACAGGTGTACAGTATGAAAGCCTACCAATTTAATGAATCCAAAGCCTTTCCCCTTGTTGATAAAAACCTCTCCTGGCTCCCCATACTTGGCGAACAGTCTTTTAAAGTCTTCGTCTGTTATATCAGCAGGCAAATTCCCAACAAACAAGCGGCAGCGCTGAGTATAGGTCTTCTCCCCAGGCCGCCTCAGCAGAGAGAGGTTCGCTTTAAATCCCTACGAAGAAGCAGACCGGTTCGAGCCCTCGCTGCGCGCAGCCTCCTGCCGCCGAGGAGCCCGGAGCGCCTCCGGGGCACCGCGACCGGACGCACCGCGGGGCCGCCGCAGCCCCCTCAGGTACCCTGGTTCCCTGGGCACCGAGGGAACACGCCCGCCCCGCGCAGGCGGCCCCGCAGACGGGCCGCGCTCGCCGCCGCCTCCCGCGCCCGCCGCGCCGCGCTCCGCCCCGCAAGATGGCGGCGAAGGCGCGCGGGACCGCAGCCGCCGCCATCTTGTGGCTCGGGGAGGGGGAAGGGGCCATGACTCACCTCGTCCGAGAGCTTCTCGCCGCCGCCGCCGCCGGCCGAGCCCTGCTGCGAGGAGAGGCTCTGCTGTCCCTGGTGCTGCTGCCCGCGGCCGCGCGGCTCTCCGCCCGGCCCGCCGCGGTGCCCCGGCCCGCCCTTGTGCGGCCCGCCGGGCCCCTGCTGCGGGCCGCCCGGTCCCTTGGGCCCGCCGCCGGGCGACTGTCCTTGTCCTTTCTTCGGGCCGCCGGCCGGGGTTGGGCTAGGGCTCGGCTTGGGCTGCGGCTGCCCGCCCGGGCCGGAGGGAGCCGAGGACGGCGTCGACACCGGGGCCTGCTGCTGCGGCGGCTGCCCTGCGGGCAGCGCGGACGGCGGAGGCGCTCCGGGCCCGGCCTGGCTGCCGGCGGGCCCCGCCGTGGTGGCGGCGGCCGAGGAGGACGAGGAAGGCGGAGCGGAGGTCGACGCGGGCGGCTTGGGAGGCTCAGGCTTCGGGCCGCCACCCGGCGGGCCGCCCGGGCCCTGCGGGCCGCCCCCCATCGGGCCGCGGTTCTGGCCCATACCCATGCCGGGCGGCGGAGAGCGGAAATCGTGGTTGGGGCCGCCGCGGCCACCGCCGCCGCCGCGCCGGTGGAAGCCGCCTCCGCCGCCGCCACGACTACGGAACCGATCCCGCGACATGGTGGAGATAGAGGAGAAGCGCTCCGCGGCGGCTGCTGCTCCTCAGAGCCCGCTGCGCAAAATGGCGGCGAACTGAACGGCCTCGCCGCCGCCTTTGTCCGCCCCTAATATAGTTTCCCCGCCCCCGGAAGCCACCCCTCCTCCCAACTAGCCAACCACTGGCTTCGGCGACGATGACGGATAGGTGCAGTCACCAATAGCAAGTCCTTATTGTGCTAACTCTTTGATCTCATTGGTAAGGAACTTGTCCTCTGCTGATTGGCTCATTCGACCGCCGACGTTGGCACGGGATGATCCGTTAACCTCCTGTGTGCTGATTGGGCGGTTTGATCGGCGGGAGGCGAAATCACGGCAGGAGCGCCGCTTGCGATTGGCTGCCTGGGGAGTCAGTCAGACGGGGCGCGCTCGGTGCCTCCCGGCACCGCCGGCCGAACGGCCACGGGAAACGTTTCAAATAAATCGATTTTCAAATAAATATCGCCGGCTGCTTCTGACGCGGTCGGCGGCGTTCTCTGCTGCTTCCAAAGCAAATGTGACACAAAAATGTCCCTATTTCTCCGTTCGCTCCGTTTCCTTGGAATTCCCTGGAAGGGAGTTGTAGGGAGATGGGGGTCGGTCTCTTCTCCCACGTTAGGAATGACAGGACGAGAGGGAACGGCCTCAAGTTGCGCCAGGGAAAATTTAGGTTGGATATCAGGAAAAATTTCTTTCCAGAGAGGGTTGTGAAGTATTGGAACAGGCTGCCCAGGGCGGTGGTGGAGTCCCCATCCCTGGAGGTGTTTCAGAACCGTGTGGATTTGGTGCTGAGCAACACGGTTTAGGGCCCCTGACAGTGCAGGGGGAAGGGCTGGACTCGATGATCTCGAGGGGCTCTTCCAACCAGACGCTTCTATGATTCTGTGAAGCCCCAGAAACGAGCCCTCAGCCGGGCACAGCGACCCGCAGCTCGCAAAGTCGTGTCGGTTCCCCAGAGCGCAAACCACTGTGCTCCAGCGGGAGAACAAAGCAGCGGTAAAATCACAGCAGCCGCTGTGTCACCGTATCGCAGGCTCCGATCCAGGACACCGTTTCGTGTCGCTGGTTTCGGCAGCGCGGCGCTGGAGACCCGCTAACATCACAACGACACGACGTTCCGACCCTTTCACTTCCTGCGGGTTTCCATCCATCCCGCTCCCGAGCTCCCATCGGTGTTTCACATTCTGTTTTGGGCCTGAAGAACCAAATCCCACGTGAAAGCCGTGCGTTTGCTTTATTTGCACTGAAACTGAAACTGTTGCACCGTCGTGCATATTACCCATTCATCTCTTAAATATGTGTGAAGCCCTGGGCAGTTAAAGCCTGACTTCATTCTCAATGACATTAATTTATTTGTGGCTTTATATTTTTTAAATAAAAATCTGCTGAGATGGATCTTTTCCCAAATCAGGATTGTGCTGGCTCTGTGACTTCGACCACTTCCAAGTGCAGCAGAATGGAAGCCCCAAGGTGTTTTAAAATGGATCCTCTGAGACGCCAGCCCCTCTCTGCGAGCAGTAAATGTTTCCACCACGAGGTGTCTCAGAGGTTAAAGCGCTGGAAGAAGGAATTTGGGACTGGCTCTTACTGCGCACCAACAGCTGGCATTGCCTCACTGTCACACCTGGCCACCTCTGCTCAGGAAGCAACAAAAAACATTGAGTGTAGAAGGGTTTTTTTTCACCTTTGTTGTGTCCTAAGTATAAATGAAGTGCATTTTAGGGAGCTATTAGTTTTTAGCACCCTTTGAGAGAAATGAAGAGTTCAATTCTGCCCCCAGTCCTGCATAAATCTGTACAACTTATGCGAAGCCCACAAAGTAGCCTTGGTTTCCCATGTATCTGGTAGAGATTACATGTTTTGTAACTGACATGTAAGTATTTATCCTGGACTTGAAATCAAAGAAACATCCATGTCCCAAGAAAGACTTGAAATAAAAACGATGTCTGGTAACAATCACCTATTTTGTAAATATTCACATTGGGCAGCTGCTGTTCTCCTGCAAAAACAAACACTGAGGAAGAAAGCTTGAGATGTTCTCCCCAGGGTGTCCTACTGTAAATAAATGTTGTGCCTGAGACTGGAAACTCCTCATGGCAACTGTGATAGTGTTTGAAGTGGCTCCGTAATATTTCTCCATACCTCATATTGATCTGGTTACTGGGAGGGTTAGAGCATACTGTTAGTTTAGTTTAATAGGGGCTACTGGGAGAACCAAAAAATACTCGCCCAAAATACTAATATCTACTTAAAAGATAACATCAGTGTTAGGAATTCTGAAGATTTTTCACACTGTACAACTGATCTACTGACCCATCATAAGAAGTGGCCCATGACAGAAGAGAAGCAGCCCTGTGTCAGGCCTTAGAGGAACATGCTAAAGAGAAAATCAGGCTGACACTGTGGTGTCTGAAGTTACAAACATCTCAGCTGCCATCAAGAGCAGGGAATCTTCCAGGAAGAAAGCATGGATCTCAGCAGGTGGTTGATTTAGATAATTTTTCCCTAAACCGTGCCCTCCTCCTATAAACATAAACAACAGACTGACAAAAAGAAATCTGCATTATCTCTATAGTATTAATTGTAGATTGCAGGAGGAAAGAGCTGCGTGTGTCCAACCTGCTAATTACGAGTAATTACCCCATGAGGTTCTGTAAGTATCCTGTGCATAAACAGTAAAATTGCACGAATCACAGTAACATACACCGCCACTAAAGAAGCAATTAAACGTTGTGAGGAGATGCTGTGTCTGCATTCCCTGGGCATTTCTGACCTAGAAGGAAATGGCTTCACGGCTGTTTGCACAAATTCAAGCATGTCACAGAACCAGAGATGCTTGGGAATTTTACAGATCCGGAAGCAAAAGAAGGAGTGTACAGAGAGATGAGATCAGCGAGGCACCCCGAAAGTGCAGGCTCTGCAGTCGTGTCTGCGGTGCGCTCAGAGGAGCCTGTCTGGAACAGCAGGGATTTCTGCAGAACGGTTTCATTATTCTAGGGCTCCACACAGTTTCACGAAGAACAGCGTCACCTTTTACAGAATAAAGGAGGAAGGAAAATGCCTGCAGCAACACCTGGTACCCAAAGCTGAGAGGCAGGATGAAAGGAGCAGCTACTTGCTGCTGTTCTGGCTATTCAGCTGCACAGCAGAGCACTCAGCAACTTCCCTGTGCCACTCCATGAGGAGAGCTCTCTCCCTCACTGCTGCACTGTTTTCACTCCCTGCTCGAGTACCGATTAAATCTGCTCTCCAAGAGGTTTTTCCTCTACACCATGACAAATATGCCCGTAGGCCACTTTTTAACCCAGAGGAGTGAAAGTAACGCAGGGCCAGACCAGTGACTACAGTGATAGTCACGCAAACGCAGACTGAACGCTTCTATCAACCTGGAAGGGTTAAAGTTCAGCATTTTCCATTTCTCATTTCTTTGAACTAAATTAAGTTACTGAAATGTCTTAAGTAGCAGTAGTTTTGAGTCCTCTGCCAAATCCAAACTAGCATCAAAGTCACAAAAGAGATGCCTTTCCATGAAAGAGAAACATTCAGCAGAGCAGTGAGGAAATGCAACAGGAAACTTCCGCTGTCACATCCCCTCTTTTCCCCTTTTCCTTTCTGTTTTCTTCCTATCCCTCCCATAACGGTGTGGGAGATCACAAATGGAATCTCTAGCCTGTTTACAATTACTTTGCACTGCTTAGCAGAGCCAAGAACATCGCTTTTCTCCTCAGTGGTTTTTCTGACACTGCTTTGTGTTCCAGTGCTTGCGAGGGAGGGCTTCGAGATTGGGAAGCCTGGTGACTTGCCCAAGATCACACAATCCCTAGAAAGGCAAGAAGAGGAACCTGGTGTCTTGAGCACCAGAACAACTGGTCTTCCTCTCCCTGGCTGCCTGTTTTCTCCTCTCTCAGCAGTAGCTGTGTTCTGCCAGCGGGCAGTGATGCTTGTACACACCGTGCATGTCTGCTGCAGACACACTTGAGCACACCAAGTCTGTCTTCCAAGAGGCTCCAAGAGCTCTCCGTGTCCAATGAAGTCAACTGGAGTTGAGGATGCTTACTGCTTGCGGAAGCACGCAGCACAGTTGCACGACAAAGCCATCAATCTATACATTTCCTGGAGCTATGGAGAGAAACAAGATATGCATAACTAAAATTTGCCCTGCTTCCCTACAGTTAACAGCTTTCATTTCTTGCAAGAAAATTTAAAAGAAAAAGAAAATTTTAAATAAGAATTTAAAATGTCACTGACAATAAATACGTGACAAGAAGGGGAGGTATTTTGCTCTTCATTCTTACAGACGGGACAAGGGCTCAACAGAAAACAGGCACATCAGCTCTGCAAAACTACCAGCAGTTCTGGTTAATGTTTGGCTACATGAAGAACGCAAGTGGGGCAGAAAAAGTGAGCAGCCTCACAATGCTGTATTTCATCAGACTGCCACGACTTTCTCAAAAAAGTAAAGACTGGCCATGTCTGCTCTGGGTATTTTTTTTAATCCACTGTTATTTTCAAAACATAAACTCAGACTAATGGAGGAACATTGGAAACATACAGGAGATAACCATAAGAAAATTAGAAAACGCTTTTTTCACAACATGAAAATGATAGAAGTATTCAAATAAACAGTTTTATTCTGCATTTGGAAAAAGTTATGTAGTCACAGCATGAAATTCAGGATGATGTTAAAAAGCAGCAACCAGAGTTTGTAACTTCCAACAAAGGATCTCTAGGAGATCTGCAAACAACAGAAATGGCCAAACAACTCCACGGATTCTCTATGCCAGTTCTCAGAAGACAAGGATAAAATGAATAGTGCTGCAGCAACAGGTAGCTGCATCGACTTCCCAGAGCATTACAGGTCTGAGAACACGACACCTGTCCCAGGCAGGACGTGACCTTGAGCACACTCGATTTTGCAAAAGTCTGAGAGTTCACTTTTATTTTTTTAATTAGCTTTGGTATTTCATTATGGCAAATTAAACATCATCCCATCACAATGCTCAGCAGAGCCACCGAGCAGGCTGAAACAATGTCTCCTTGAGGTTTGACTAATCCTACCCCACCTTGCTCTGGGTGCTCAGGGATGACAGCTTGTGGCCAACACCAACTCCTCCACTGCTGACCAAAGCAGCAGAGGGCCGTGTGGCAGGAAGGAATTTACATGGGTGGGAGCTTAGATTTGCAGCAAGGAGAGAAGAGCAGATGAAAAAACAAAAGCAAAGAGAAAATCCGTATTTCCTCTCTTGTGCCTCGACACAAGAACCCGCTATGAGCCTGGCACAAAACTGGATCTCCATTAGAAAAACTTGCCAATAAATCTATACTGGTAGCACCAGCAAGGCGCGCATATAGCTGGAAAATAGTTCATGAACATGTAAGAATACCTACTGCAACAAAGATGAGTTTTCTACTTGGTTTCAATGCTGACCTCCACCAGCAATCTGCCACAGACCAGATGTATCAACGTCCCGAGGATGTACCCAGCTCATGGTCCGTGCCAGTCCTCCTCTTCCTCTGAGTTTTGTGCTTCTGCCGTTGACTGTTCCACCACAGACGACCAGTGCAACAAATAAGCTTCAAAAGAACTGAAAGGAACAGTGCCTTGTGGAGGACGTACTGGCAATTTTTAAGGCTACAGAGTAAAAAAGGTGGCGAGTCCCTGGCGCAGAGCAGCACCAGCTGTTCATAACACAGAATTAGGTGTAAAAGTCTAGCTTGGTCACTGTCTGTTTAAACATTTTGAGATTAATTAATTAAGTTCCTTCATCACTGTTTACTCTGTGATTTCAGAAATCCAGAGTCCTTATCGTTAGTTACTTTCTGGGCTTGTTTTCACATTTCCACGGGATTGCACAGTGACAACGAATGGAAACAATTCCCTTGGTATGTAAAACCAGATTGACTTTGGGGATTTGAGAACTGCCATGTCTGGCACGTTTGGAAACAAAAGCCCATGTTATTTAGACTTAAAAAGAAGATGCAGAACAGATATCTAATTATTGTAATTAGAATAAATGTATGATTGCACTGAACTTAAATCCTGGTCCAAATTTCATATGTACCCACAAACCCATCCAAATAGAAATTAACTTCATCATTAATACTGGATTATTCCCATCACAAAAAACCACTATTAATTATTGATGACGCTTTTATTTCTTCCTGGCTATTTACATCTTTTCACCCTGCAGCTCACGGAGTGCTCTGGGTAACGCAGCACAAAGCAAGGCCCTCAGAGGCTGTGACTGCTCCACTCTGGCCCTGCCTGCACCAGGAGGACCTGCTCCTGGGTGTTCTCACCCAGCAACAGACAGAGGGGCATCTGTTTGCACGAGCAGAGCTGGAATATTCTCTTTAGAGTTCAGCTTCCTCCTTTCAGCCCACCCACCACCAGACACTTCCTGACGTTTCTCCTGCAGGCAGAACAAGGCAACTGCTTTTTTTTTTTCTTTTTTTTATCCCTTCCCTTTTGCAACGGCTGCTCCTTCAGAAATCTGGGGGGGATGGGGGGAAGGGGATGTTATCACAACAGCAAACACAGCCCAGCGAGTCTGGAGGGGGAGTTTCGGGACGAAAATAGGCCTCTGCCAGCCCTCCTGCGTTGGTGTATCTATGACTAAGCACGCTGAATGCGTTGCATTTTAAAACTTGGCTTCTCTCTTTCCTTGATCGTTATTATTTCCAAGCCTCCTGCTCCCCTTTGTCCTCTGACATCACCAGCGCCAGGGAAATGCAAATCCCGTCCAGCGAGCCAGCCCCGTGTGCTGGGGGACAAAGCCAGAGCAGCTCCAGAGCCGGGCAACAAACCCACCCGGCTGCTGGCCCTGGGCTGCCTGTCCTCCCGGCTGCTCGGGCCCCAGGAGGAGGCTGCACTCACGATTGTTTTTCCACTGAAATACTCACTGGTTTTGCTCCCGTCATCACAGCCCTGCCGTGGCGGTGTCTGCAGTACAGAGCCACCTAAAACTCCGAGGTTTCAGCAGTTCTGCCCATCTCTGGGACAGAAAAGGCTGCCGGCTGCCCATCTCCTCCAGAGCTGCCACCTCTGCTGGGGAGGTGCCTCAAGGTTCAAGGGACCAGTAGCGAGAGCTGGAAACAAAGCTGCCAGGCTCCAGTTTGTCTCGCCTAGACCAGACCCAACCTTGTTCCCCAACAGGAGACAAAGAAGTGCTCAGAGCACCACATTTCAACCTCAAGCCTTCCTTTCCTTCACCTCTCATGTTCCCTCAAATCTCCAAGTTCTGTTTCCTCAGTTTTCTCATCACTCTGTCCCTGCTCTCAGGCCATCTTATCCCACAACCGCCCAGCGCTGTGCTGGTTCCGTCCTTGGTGACACGTGCCAAGTGAGCTGGCACACCGCTCTTCACAATCCCCTGCTTGTTGGCTGGACTGGATGCTTGTCCTTGCATCATGGTGTCCACTGGAGGCCAAATGCCGTCACAGCAAAAGGTGGAACCTGCCGAGGGGTTGAGGATAACCTGAAAGAATCCCTGGATTTCGCTCAGGAAAATTCACTGGCAATAGCATGCTGGCACAAAGTATGTTTGTGCAGGAGTGACTTGCCCGTATAGCTCCACTGGTCCAATCTACGCTGGTTCAACCTTTCCCAACGCAGTATCTTGGAAGTCAGGAGAGAGAACGCTTTGCTCACTCCAAAGTCCCATATTTTTACACACTACATCCTACACTGTTCTTCCGAGTCGCTCCTGGTGCCCCGGCTGTGTGTACAACACGTGCAACAGCCACGTTTCCCAGCCCCTTACAGAGTTTGTCCTATTGGGATGCTCACTGAGCTCACTGGGAAGGCAACGAGATTATTTGTTGTTATTCATTCGCGTTTGGCCCCAAACATGCAGCAGTTCTGTGAGCACCTGCAACTGGAATGCTCTGAAGGGAACTGGGGCTGGAGCAGGAGGGAGTGTCCAGATCCCAGCGCTGGCTGGCAGCTTTTCTGGGTGATCTATATTCAGCTGAGCATGCCCGTGGGCACGTGGAAAGATCACTCATCCGGTTCACTGCGCTGCAGCCCGCATGTGAAAGGAGTTTCGTTTCTTTTTTAAATGTCACTTTGCAAAGACGAATAGTCTCACGCAGAATTGTGCAGCAGATTATAACACGGGTACTCTGGGGGTAAATTAAAAAGCAATTCAAAATCAACACTGTGGAACAATCTTATCTCTACCCTGCCTTATCCAGGCATTTATCTGGGTCTGTTCTGCACCAGCCATCGCCACATTATCTACATAATATACAGTGTCTGTTTGAGCCACGTTAGTGCATACACAGCTCATTTAGAGTCAAAAATCAGGTCTGAACAAGCTGCAAAACAGCCTGCTCTAGTTCAAAAGCCCTCTTCAGAGAAGGGGCTGAGATACGTCTACACACATGAAGACTGATCTAGTTTTAAATCGTCCACACTTGCTCTCTCCCTCTCACCTGTCCATGGTTTGCCTGAGCAAACCTTCCACCAGGTCTGGATTCCAACGGCTCGTGGTTGTACCGTGACCTGGTTTAATGACAAGACCTATTTCTAACAAAGTATTTTGTTCACTGCTCTGAAAGAGTTTTCAGCTGAAAGTTCAAATATTTCCATCAACTCCCTAATTGACTCATGAGAACCACGCAATGAAATGATGTTTGTTCCCGTTAGGATGCTTGAACAAGTTGTATGAAATTTTAATTTTATAAAATACTGTGGAAACTTACAATGTAGCCCCAAGAAGTTACAACAGTTTTGTCAAGTCTCCTGACGCTGCTGGAATTCTCATGGAGTTTGAGGTTATTTTGAATGCCTGAGCATCTGGAGTTGTGACTACATGAAAATACAGGTTTGATAAACTCACACACACACAGATACTTTCTAAACTTAAGCCTAAAATGCGAAGGCAGAGCACTATAACGCCTCTGAAATCAGAGGTCAAAAAGAAAAAGCAAGTTTGCCATCCTTAAGATCTTAATTCATAAACCCACCTCATCTTTTAAGGTCTTCCTCCTGACTTCCGAACGCTTGGATTTCTCAACATTGTTACTAATTGTTTAGGTAGTTTATAAATATATTCTAAGGGGGCTATTGCCTATTTTTTCCTCTCTCTCTGTATTTTCTGCCTTCCTAGAAAATCCCGCTCAGAAATACGTGCGTTTTCAGACAGCCTGCACACGTACAGCACATCTGTGCTGTTGCACACGTGCTTTCAGGAAATCTGTGCACGCACAGTGGCCTTTCACGCACAGCGCCCACGTGTCCTGCTGCCTGCTCCGGGCACTAGTGGGACCATGGCACGTGGCAGCCCTATATTTACACTATAATAGAATTTCTAGCTATTCAAAAAACAATGCCAATATTGATATGAAGTCATATTAAAATATTTTATTTTTACTATATTTTATACCCATTAAAATATTAAAAAAATAATTATTTTTATCTGGAGCTATCTAAGGATAAAAGTACTTTTTGAATAATTACTAAATTTCACAGCAAGCTCACGGTTTACATATAACGTCTTTCGTCATAAAAAAAACCCAAATTCCTCAAGATATTTCCCAAAATGACTCACCAACTTGAATTATTTTATACTTGAGGATGAGGATTACTGTGTAAGTGAACAGCATTATTGGTAAATTATGACATGAATTATTTCACTGTCCTTGGAACGCAAACGTTTCTAAAGACAGACTTGACAGGATGTCCTAAATGAATCCCAATATTACGTATCCAGCATTTTAGGCCAGATGAAGGACAGTGTTTATATAAGGATCACTTCATTCACCACTGAAATGCAGCTGTTGCTTAATACTCCCTTTAATTGTGCAAATCAGATAAGAGTAAGAAGCAGAGATTTCTCTTTAAGACAAAGTTTTAATTAGCAGTTAGATTATTTAAGTCGTAGGGAGAAGGGAACACATTGTTCTCATCAACTGCTTGTGGGTGCTGGTAACGTTTGACATTGTTCACAAGAAAACAGGCAACAATCTGTATCCTATGCAGAGTTTCAGATTTTTTCTTAATAAGTCTACGTCTTGCTAACATTTTTGAGCATCTTAATTATTGGAAAGCATGAAAAGGACAGGCAACACTGCACAGCTTTAAATATTTAGGTTTTAACCTTGAAAGGTCGCACTGATTTTTGCAACTGAAATGTGACCTCTCAGGTATTTCGGGTTAAACAGATATGCAAATCTTGGTGGGATTAAGTCCTTGGAGTCTGTAGAAACAACCCTTTTATGAGCTCTGGATCAAGAGCAGATGAGGAAAAAACTAGTCAAATATAAACCATCCATTCCAACATTAAAAACATGACTGGTTTATAGTTGTACCAACAAAAGTTAAATTAACTAAAAAATTACATAATGGTTCATTCCTGAGTGATACAGCAGAGGCACAACAAACAAAAAAACAGATCGGTCTGTATTCCCAGGCTGATTCCAATAGAGGGAACAAGCTGAATGTCCTGCAAATGCTCCATGCCATCTTCAAAACCACTGTGCAGTGGAGTGAGCACAGGAAGAAAGAGCTGCTACACTCCACAGGAGCACAAAATCACACGTGGACATACTTGGGCTGAAAGGTATGTTAAAACCTCTCGTCGCTTTGGGTTTGGAATGCAATTACTTTGTTAAATTATGGCCTGCACTGTGCTGAGCACCCTGTCAAACAAACAAATACATACCCTCTCCAACAGGAAGGCTGCGAGTCCAACACGTCAGCTTCTGGAGCGCTCCTGAATGGAAGTCAGAACGATCCTGGTCTACTCCGCACCACTGGAGTCATCCTACAGGACGGCCTCACCAGAGGCGCCGAGCACGACGCCGGGTGTCTGGGGGCGAGCGGGATGCCAAGGAGCACGGTGTGAGCGTCACGCCATGAGGCAGGTGCTGCAGCATGGCGGTGCTGAGGGGTGAGCGCCATGTCACGGCCAGGTGTGCCAGAGAGCTCCAGCCTGGCAGAACACGAGGCAAGGCCTGGCACAGCCTGCCCGCGGTGCCATCGCAAGTCATGGCTGCCAGTCTCCACCACAGACCCGGCAGGGCACGAGGCAAGGCCTGGCACAGCCTGCCCGCGGTGCCACAGCGCGTCAAGGCTGCCAGTCTCTACCACAGACCTGGCAGAGCATGAGGCGAGGCTTGGCACAGCCTGCCCGCGGTGCCACAGCGCGTCAAGGCTGCCAGTCTCTACCACAGACCAGGCCCAGCCGCCATGCCATGAGGTCACGGGCGCTGTGGCCGCCATGGGGCCACTTGAGGCCCACCAGGACCTGATGTGTCCCAGGACGAGCCTCGCGCTCCCTGCCCCGAGCCCGCCCTGGGGTGCCCGTGCCGGGCCGCCCCCCGGCCCCCCCCGATCCCCCGGTGCCCCCCGGCGCTCCGGGGCCCCCACTCCGCCTCAGTCCACCTCACTGCGCCTGCGCGGCGGAGGCGGGGCCGCGCGGCCGTGCGCAGGCGCGCGGCGCATGCGCGCCGGGGCCCCGCGCTGGGCTCGTCGTTGCAGCTTTAAGAGGGCTCGCGGCCTGGCGGGTCCGACCCCCCCGCCGCCCTGAGGGGCCCCCGCGCCAGCGCCCTCCCGCCGCCGCACGGCGCGGGGCCGGCCCCGGCACCCCGCGCACCCTCCCCGCGGCGCCCCCCGAAGGGAGGGGGGAAGGCTGAGAGGGAGTGACCCCCGGCCGCCGGCCCCGCGCTGGGGCGGCAGAGGGGGGGGCGCAACATGGCGGAGGCCAAGGAGGAGGGGCCCGGCCCCCGCGCCAGGGTGAGTGGGGGGCGCGAGGGGAGGTCAAAGGGGAGGGGTCAGGGGGCGGGGCCGGCGCGGGAGGGGGCACCGGGACGCGTCGTGCGGCGCGACGCGGCTCCCGCCGCTGTCCAGGGCCCTGACGGGCGGCCCCTGGGGGCCGCAGCCTCCCCCGGCGCCCAGCGGCCCGACCCGCCGTGCAGGGCCCCCTCCAGCCCGGGGACGGGCGGCCCCTGGCCGGTGTTTGGCCGCTGCCGGGCCGGTGGGCCGTGCCGACCCCTCCGCCCTTCGAGGCACCCGTGTCCGGAGTTTGCGTTTAGTTCTCCCTAAGGAGAGTGTCCGGGCATCGTTTTCGCAGGCGCCTTGGCATCACTTAAATAACAAACTCACAGCTAACCAGGATCCGTCGGCACCGCCTGTCTCCGTGTTTGGAACACAACGTCCTTGCTGCTCTTTTAAAATGGATCCCAATTGTCCATGTCAAGCTATAGCGAGTCGTCAAGATGGTGGTCTCATCCAGTTCTTGGGTGCTCGGGCTCCGGCCGTTGTGTGAGGACTGTTTGCGGTGCCAGTCCTGAGACGTGGTCCTCCGTTGTCATGGCCTGGTGGGTAACTGCGCTGGGCGTACTCCTCTGCGTGAAGAAGTACTTGGTCTTTTAAACAAATGGAAGATTCTTTGTTGCCCACGCCTTGTAGGCTGTGAGGTAACTGAGACAGAATAACTTTTTAAGCAGTGCTCAAAATAATCTTGCAACAAGTTGCGTCCTCTTTCCTTCATGCATGTGGCCCTTGACTGGGAGCTTTCTGATAGGAAGGATGATGTTAAGTCACATTTGAAGTCGTGTGGAAGAGTCCATAGTTCACGACAAGACTGAGCTGTCCAGTTCCCTTTTCCCGAAGATGAAGACGTTTTTCCATTCTCCAGCCTTGAGAAAGACAAGAACGCTGGCTCGAGTTTTCCGTTCCTACATGTGAGAAGTTTAATTTGCTGAATTTGTTTCCGAGAACGTGAAATTTGCAACTGCGGCGAAGCTAATTGGTGCTAAACAGAGCAGCTGACCTTCAGGGTCTGTTTGGAGGAGTCGCACAGACGTCGTTTGGCTGCTCTGCAGTTGTGGAGATGAACACCACCCCTGAATTGTCGTAGGCTCATGTCTTTCAGACGTGCACTATTCATGAGCAAACTCAAAGAATTTGGTGGCATTGTTCACAAATACCACATAAACGTGTGAGTCTTTAGGGGATCAAGATTTTGGCTATCTGCAAGAAGTTTAAAGGGAAGTGGCTGCATCTAGGCTGGTAACTTAAGAGATTTTAAATTAAACTTCATTGCAAGTAATTGAAACGTTAGTGGACACAAGGAAGCACTTCTGCAGTCGAGCGTTGGAACAGGTTGCTCAGAGAGGTTGTGCAGTCTCTATCCTAGAGTCTAGTGGTCTCATGACCTTGATATACTCAATTTATCTGTCGAGTTACCTGGTACTGCCAGTGGAAAAAAAGAAGATTGCCTTTTTTGTTCTTAAACTTGCCAATTATCTGCTAAGGAATAACAAAAAAGTTTTGTCAGGTTACTATCATCTTCCTTGATCTCAGGAAAAACCATTTCTTTATCAGTTGGCTAATCATCCACTAGGTGGTAAGTCCAGAAGTGTCCATTAGTTATTGCTGCACATGTCCCTGTACATTTTGGAAAGCCTCCCATGCTGTTGGCTTTGACAGCGTTCTCCGTTCCTGCAGAAGCAGAGAACTTGTTTGGTAAAATTTAGGGATGATCCAGGAAAGTGACAGTTGCCCCAGGCAAGTAAAGAAAGAGGAAACACGACTTGCCAATCTAGCTTGAAGGAAAATACCTTTCTGGTCCCGTGTCTGACAGTGAGGTTAATCTTAGTAGTGCCAGAAAGGTTTCTGTGAGATTTTAGAGTAACTCACAGCACCAGAGCACTGCCTTCTGTCAGTCTGCAACCTTCGGAGTCTGACAAGTGAGTTTCCTCATCTCCTTTCCCCGTGCAAAACCAGTGTATGCACCAAGATGTTCTTGCGGAACGTGGGGAGAAATTAATCCCTCCTGACTGCTGGAATGACTGGTGGAACCTGTGAAGGCTGAGATTAGCATCCCCTAACTACTGCACACGTGTGCACCTTCCATTAAAGCCATAATTAATGAGGTATTGGAAGACCTGCGTATCCCATTTCTCTTCCTCTGCGTGGTCCAGTTTCCCATTCTACATGATGTCAAGATGATGGACTCTTCCAAATCCTGTGCCTAAGGAATAACGAGCATTTCTTATAAAAAAGTATTTTCCTTCATGTGAAAAAAATAAGGTCTCATTTGGTCGTTTTTTTCAGAGAGGAACTTAGCAAGAGCTGGTGCATTCAGAATTGTTCTTTTCAAGATTAAAATCTTTTGCAAATATTATTATTCCAGAAGCTGAAACTGGCATTTTGCAAAACCTGGGGAGAAGCAGTTGCCATCTTTGAGCTCAGTCCATGATAATGAGCAATAGACTAAAAAAGAGAGTTTTTGCCAGGGTAAGACTGACACAGAAGTTTGTCAGATTTTGATTTTTCACAGTATCTGGAAAGTTTATGGCTAAATTTTTGGTTTAGAGAAGGTTGATTTCTGCCCAAAATCAAAACTTGTATTTTCTAAGGAAAATAAATCAACTTATTTCACTTTTCATACTGATTAAATAATATCAAGATTAACTTGAAAGCCGTTGGTTTGTATATTTTTTTTTAATTTAATTTATCAGAATATTTGTGGCGCTTCAACTTTAATTTGTATATAATATCGGTGTCCTGAACAGGTTCTGCTTTGAAGAGAACCATCATTTATTTATGACAATACTGTGTCAACCCACTGAACTAGACAGGGCAGTTTGGGGTGTACGGTGCTACCCGCTGAAATCGGACACTTGGGCTCTCGGAAGTTAATTTTGTTTGAACAGGTGAACACCTGGGTGTCTGCAGAACAAAACAGCTGTTTGCAAAAGATTTTTAATTTTGCATGGCTTTAATTAAAAATTGAAGGAGATGATCTCATTTGGAAAGGTGTGTTACTGAGTGGTACGAAGATGATGGACACGTTTGTCCGCAAAGGCTCGTGCCCCTCTCAAAGCGTGCTTGATGTCATAATCTTTGATTGACCTTCCAAAAATGAGGATAATGGATCTCAGTCTTTGACATCAGGACTTCTGACGTTGTGTGAGATACAGAAAAGTGAGTGAGCTCTTCAGACGCACTTCACGGCCTCTTGCGTTATTGGGAGAGCGGAAATCAGTTCTGAAACCACTCGCGGCGTTCTTGAGGTAGTTATCTCAGCTTTTCTCTCGTTTCGTGGCTGTTGTATCCCATCATTCCTTCCAGACTTCCCAATTCACCTTTCCCTAAACAAGTCTTGCAGCAAGTTTTACCTAGTGAATTTTCTTCAAGGTTTTCTGTCAGCGACTGGCTCTGTTTGGATCATTTCCATCATCCATTTTATAAGGTGTAATGGCATAAATGCAGCATTCTTGTACCTCTCTCCTGCTTTTGCACTTTATTCTCTGCGATCATCTCAACTCTTCCTTCTCCGGCAGAGAGTGTTTCATGGAGAGCATGTTACTGGAATTGTGTGCGCTCTCAGTGTCCATCATCTTGGCCTTATGTTCTTTAAGAGAAAAAAATTGTGCTTCTGCAGGGGCAGAAGAGGGGAATGGGTAGAGAACACTCACAAGGTTAGTTGTCCAGTGGAAACAAAAGAGGGTGAGCAGGAGTAGATCTGGGAAAATAACTCGCGGAGAAGATGAACTCTGTTGTTGGAAAGGTCCAGCGGAGTGTTCCGTGAGTGCCGTAGGTGTGAGGCCCGGATGAACTAATCCTGGCACGTTGCTGATCCCAGGAGCGGCTACTTTATTTCTCGGAAGCTCCTACCAGGCTGACCAAAAGCCACGTGACAGCTGAGTTTGGAAGACTGAAATCTGCTCTCAGGAGCTGCTCTCCAACCGCCTCGGGAGAAGGGGCACCAGTGGAAGTGTGGAGCAGGCTGCAGCTCTGTCCTCCCTCGTGGCCTGGAGTGGGTGATCTGCATCGCCATCACCTTTTCCTTTGACTCTGACTCTCTGCAAGTGCTGCACAGAAATTTCAGGGGAAAGAAAAAGTTTAAAAGACTCTAACTTTGCTTTCTTGAGCTGGTACTGATCCAAAAATTGCATAATTTATTCTGTCCTTTCTGTAAATGAGGATTGAAAATTTATGATAATGTATTTAGTTTTGGTTACCATATTTGCGATCTGCTTTAGATATATCTGTTTAATTTTAAAAGTAGCTTCAACTATTGAAGGGCTTACATATACATTAGGTAGTTTTAAAGTGTGTTGTGTTTAATGGCATAGAAGTTTTTAGTAAAAATAAATTATAATCAATTACCATTACAACCAAAGTTTATTACATCAGATTTTTGGCAACAAAAACGAAAATTAGATTTTGCATTTGATCCTTTTCCCTCTTGGTAGCTGGTCCAGATTCAGGAAAATACTTGAAGTCTTCTAAGAGCTTGGAGAAGTTTAGTATCAAAAATCTGAGTCTTGGCCCTGAGTTAGCTAAGTACTTGGATCCGAGGGCCATCAGGATTAGCAATTAGTTAAGATCCAATCTTTATGTCTTCAACTTTTGCTGTCCGTGGTGGTCGTCAGAAAGCACAGACTGCCCACGGAGGGTGGCACGGGAGAGTCCGGGACTCTTGCACCTTGCCTGGGCTCTCTGAACCAGCAAACTGCAGAGTTCCCTTCGTGTGTTGGTCTGTGCCTGTGCTGGAACGGTCTCTGCAGACTGTGTCGTGCTGGAGGTGGGAAATACAGGACACATGGTTGTGGCAGGAGATTCTTGGGTTTACTTCTAGCTGTGTAGAGTGTAGAAATAAACGTTTTCCGTTCACCATCTTTATGCTGTAAGCTGTACCAACAAAATCGTTCCTTGTCTAGTCTTGCCTGGTCAGTGTAAGTGATGGGAATCTCTGAAACCTCATCTGCCCAGTCCCGGGGCAGGATGAATTGCTGGAGGAATCTCTTCATTTCCTTTGGAAAGAGAGGACACCTGAATCACTAGCCTGATAAACTAACGATTAGTTGTCTAAATTTAGGTGAGAAGAACCTGAGACAGAATTATCTCAGCTGTACAGTTATTCCTATAGGAGAGGTTTTGGAATACTTGCTTTCTTTTATCATTTTTAGAATAACTTGTTTGTATAGGTTTTTAATCTTGATATTTGTTAAAGGTCTAAAAAGTAAGTGGAAGGATTCCATCTTTATTAAATGATGCTGTTTGCTCAAGAAAGCTTTTATGAAATACAGTTTAGTTAATGCAGACTATTAACAGGTCTTTATTATGTTTAATGTTGCTGGGTAGGAGTTGTTATAGTGCTCAACGAAAAAATTAGACTTTTTTTTGTTTTTTTGGCAAAATTTCTGCTACCTCGAAATTGACTAAAATGAAGGCTTAAAAGAAAGTTTTTAGAAACTTTCTTGTTTTAAGAAGGTTTCGTTGCCTATACGAGGCAAGCTTTGCCTCCACCACTTACTTGAGGCAGAAGGATCAGGCAGGTGTGAGTCAGGATTTTCTGGTGCCTCGCTGGGATGGCCGTTCGTGTCCTTGCAGGCGTTCTGGGCACAGTCCTGTTTGGTCACGTAACGGGGCAGTCCTCGAGTGCGCCGGGAAGCCGTCACAGCAGCTTTGCTGAGAGCCCAGATCACAGAGTACTAGTGGTTTTCTGCCTGGTTTTACAGGGGTTCAGGCATTTCATTCTGAAGAGCCTTGGATACTTGTAATAATATCTGCAAAGAAGGTGGAACATCCAACTAAGCTGCCTGTTGTGAGGAAAATAAAAAGTAGAAGCCAAGCAGGGCAACAACTACAAATGGGACTGGAATTGTAGCCACCTCAAAGAGAGAAATACCATTTTTTTAGAAGAACAGGAGAGGAGAAAATTGTAGAACTGCACAGGAATGTGAGGAGAAGTGGAATAGGCAGAAAGGAAGCCTGACTTAGGAAGGTACTTTGGAGAATAACGTAGATCATGTGATTTCTTTTCTCTCTTCAAGGACAGAAACACTGAAATAGAGAGAACTGAATATACATACAGGCTCTCCAGTTTTCACCACCAATTGTTGTTGTTGGCACCAAACTCTTACGAGAAGGGGAAAGACAGACTTGCAGCACGTAATGGTAGATGAGATGATTCACCAGTGTGGGCCTATTAACGTACAAACCCTTCTGTGAAGGAGGGCTGGTAATCCCTGCTGTGGTTATCAACAAGCAGAAGGTGCTACGTTTGTAAATTGTCCTGATTTCCAGGCAAAGCCATCTTGTAGGCTTCTTATTTGAGGACAAATTGTAATCAGAAGCAGACAACTTAGGTTTTGTACATGTTTCACTTCCTTTAAAGATTAATTTACAGAGGGTTGTGGGTTTTTTTCCTACTAGTGACTAGTAGCAAGCAATTACCAACATGGTTAATTATCCTCTTGGGGGAGACATTGAGTACAGGGATCTTCACAAGGTTGTGGTACTGCTCCTCCACCCCAGATTGCTGCCCTCGTTGCTTCCTAGGTGTATTGTATGGCTCTCCCTTAAGGAGAGTTGGATGGAATTAAGGGGATTGAGTGCTTTGCAGGACATAATCTCTAAATAGCTATACTTTGGCCAAAAGTGTATGTTTGTAATCTGGAAAACGCTGTCTGTCTTGTGGAATGCTAAAATACGTAGCTGAACTGAAATACTCGGTTTGGAATAATTGCTTGTTGTGTGTCACAGCAGAAACATGTTGTTGTGGTATGGACCCTGCTCTGATTTTGGTGATTTTTACATCCATGTAACTTCAGTGTAGGTTTTCTGACTTTGGATGTGAGAAAGAGGAATTTTCCTGATTTCAGCTCACTTACAGGTTTGGTGTAGCCGAAATCGCAGCATCGGTGGTTGTTTGTAGTGTGTCTTAACCAGCAGTGGGAAGGTTCAGCGGGTAGCCAGGGGTGATGGTTTGAGGGGAGAAGTTCGTTCTTTTTAAAAGAAAGCCTTTTTTGTGGGTGTCTCAGTTCGTTTGCTTGATGTGTGTTTTGTGTCTGTGTGTGTTTCTTAATTGGCAAAGCCCACGTGTCTAGCAGGCTTCAGATCCACGCATCAGACTCTGGTGTCTTGGCAAAAACTGTTGCAAGGTGAAGCCTTCCCTTGCGGAGCTGCTTCCTTCTCAAATCCGTGGTTTTGGAGGCAGATGGGAGAAGGGCTCGGATTCCCCTCATTTTTTTGTAGGTATAAATTAAAACAACCAATCTTTCTGAAAAAGTGAGGTACACTGGGGCTTTCAGTGTTTGACTGACTCATTTGCTTGGCCCCATGTAGGTTGTTTGTACCAGCATGCAGCTGGTGTGCCTGTGTTCGGTGGGTATGGAAACTGTGAGGTTGGCCGGGGCTTTGTTTGGAACTGGCCTGTGACCATTCAGAAAACTCGGGAATGTCAGGAAAACCTAGAGACAGAAAGGGGCAATCCACTCGTGTGCTGATCCGCTCCCCTGATCTCTGGTGGATTGTGCAGAATTCGGAAAACGCACAAATGACATGGCAGCAGCCTGGGCCTTGTCTTCTTTCCTGAAACTTAAAAACTGAGGATTCCCAGGTTAGCGAGATGCCCAGGAAAACTGCTCTGGAACAGAAAGGGACTGAAGAATGCCTGCCTTTGTCTTTGTACATGGACAGAGGTTGTTTGGGATCTGCCTTTGGAAATACCCGTCACAGTGTCCATCACTGGGACTGGGTCAGAAATGAGATTGGAAGCGCTGGGCACAGCTCGGTGCGCAGGGGGGCCCCAAGGACACACCTCGCAAATCGCCCTCCGGCTGCCCCCTCCCCACGGGGGCTCCGAACCCCCCCGGTGCGCGGGGCCGGGGCGGGCGGGGGCTGCGCCGCGCTCGCCTGCCCCCGGCCGGTTCTCTGCCGCCGCAGCGGCTCTTTGCCCGTGGCGGGCACCCGCCGCGGCCGGACCTTTGTCACCGGCGCCCCGGGGGCGCGGGGAGCAGCCCCGGCGCGGAGCGGTGCTGCCGGGGCTGGCATGTGGGAAAGGTCGGGGAATGCTTCCCGAGCTCTCCGCGCCTGCGTCCGGAAGCGCAGAGACCGTTTACATTACCGCTTCGAGTTAAAATGATGTCTCCAGTATCGGTTTAACGAATTCTGAACGAGGGGGTGTGCTGTGGAAACTGAGAACCGCCTCTGTTCATGCAGTAAATCATCTCGGACTTCAGGACACAGTAAAATCTAGGATCAAACTTCAGAAGGCTCGCTAGAAACATCTGTGCCTGTGTATGTACAGTTGTTACGTTGTTTTGTCTATTTAAAAAAAAAATCTCTATTCTGCATACAAAACAAAGTTGTAGCCATAGGTGGCTTCTCTATATCACACAAAAGTAATCTATTAGTTGTTCGATTGATGGATGAATGAGTTGTTTGATTGATTGATGGATGCTATGGCAACTTTGAACGGCATTGAAGAACAGGTTTTTGGTTGTTTCAAATGAGCACGTTGTATCGAGGTGTAAACAGTGTCCTTCTGTCACCCGCTTCGAGCACAGACAGGTTGGTGCTGTGGTTGTAACATGGTTTTCCGGGAGTCTAATATACAGTTACAAAAAATAGTAACATACCTAGTAGAATTTTTTTTTTCATAAAACCAGTACTGTCTTTATGTAAAGAGTAGTTAATTTTAAGCAAAACAGATTGCTTCCAGGAATACCTAATATGTTTTGTCACTGTTTCTGTATTCTTATTTCATTCATTTATTAGGCAGAGCATTATTAGACCTGATTAGGCAGAGCATTGCTTTGTGTACAATACTAGCTAATGAGACAGAGTCCCAGGAAAGATACATCCTAAACATTTAATTTTGGTAATTTCAAACTTCAGCTGTTTGGGAATGCTTGCTACTTACTAGCACTAAATATCATTAAGTTATTCTCTGGCAAAACATTAGTCAAAGTGATCATTGCTTCGCAGCTCAGAGAAGCTGGAAAGTTTTGGTGCAGTATCAAATTGTCTTGGTATTCACAGTACTGGACAGATCCTCACTATTCCATGTGTCACATTAAGCTGAAGGAGCTAACTTGTCTTTGTAGACCTGCAAGTGATACTGGGAAGAGACTGATGGACGTTTTGCCATCAGATGAACCCTGGGACAATATGTTGTCATCCTTTCCTGGAGCTGGCTGCTGCCAGCCTGATAGTTCCCATCACAGTCCTGTGGAATATGGGATTTATCAACCAAGCGACTTGAGTTAAATGAAGTTAGAGATCATCCCTTTGCTATCAAATCCCATTACTTTCCTTAAGATGGCTTAAGAATCAAAGTGTGAGCTGGATCTACCGGAAAGGAAGGTGTAGAGCTGGAGACATAGAGAAAGGAGAGACGAATTAAATGCGTGGCTGTTATCTTTGAGGCAGAACCTTGAATTCGGCTGAGCACACCCACCTCCTCGGCCGGCATTCAAGCGCACCGTCGACTTTGCCTGCTGGAGGGTGCGTCACCAAAACGAGCGTTTCCTGCAGCACCAGGAGTCACCATGGTGCCGTGTCGGTTGCGCTCATACCGATGCTCCTTGTCTCGTTACCGTTAGGAAGTTACGTTTCACCGTTCCTGGAAAGGGACATTCCATGTTAGAGAGATGGAGCCTTTGGATCTGTGCAGCCCACAGTGGTGGAAGCTGTATATCCTGCTGTTTTTCCATTTATAATGTTCGGAGGAAGTGGAGGTTCGTAGAGAATCAAAGAGGGCAGCACCTGTGAATTTGACCTGGTACAAGTATGTCATGTAGAAGTGAAAATTTTGACATTCCCTTCCCTCCCCTCCTCCACTTTCTCTGGGAAGCAACACTAATTCTAAATTTTCATTGTGTGCTTTTTGTGTGTACTTCCGCACTGGTCAGGGTAAAGGAGACTTGTCAGTAACAGTCCTAATTTGTAGAACTTTGCTTGGGACAAGAAAGGAAGGAGGAAGAATCGTGACTCTTGTTGGTTTTGATCGGATACTTTTTAGCAAAGTCCATGGCAGCTGACCGAGATAATGATACAGTGCTTTCCTTTTTACAGTTTGAAGATAAATCTGATGCGGTATTTGATATTACAGAAAAATGTAAGTATTTTTATTTATTTATATAAGGCCATAGTTTCACAGAACATTTCTTAGAAGTATCATTGCTGCTGAAAAAGACTATCCTGCCCTTCTCCTAGCCCTTGCTACTCATTCCCTCCCCACATTGCCTTCTCCAAAAGAGTTACAAATGAGATGAATTGAAGTTAATGTTTTTCTTTCTTTGGTTAGTTTTACTCAGTTCCGTTTCTGCTTCACTGTGTGGTGAGTGGGACAGACTGTTTCTTATGCCAGCAATGTTTTATCAGTAGCATTGGCCCCAAAAGGCTTAAAGTGTTCAAGGAGTTGTGGCATCAGACAGATTAGCAAAGGACACTTACAGCTTTGTTACACATAAAGTTGGTGAATTTTCTGACTGTTTATGGGTTTTTTTTCTTCCCTAGGTGGTGAAATTCTGGATGCAGAAATGTCTGAGGACACTGACCACAACTTAGCACCTGCCCTCGACAGCATACCGTACGGAATACAGAATCGAACAGGATCTGAAAACTCACTGCTGGATGATGATGATGATGATTATTTTCTGAACTCTGGGGATCTTGCAGGCATACCTGTTGTTGGGAGTGACAACGAAGACGATCAAAATTTCACTCCAAAAGACACTCTTTCTTCAGCAATTCACGATGAAGACCATCTGGAAGAGGGCAAGAGAGTTACAGAACATGAACTGGACAGTGAAAAAGAAGTTCAGATTCAGAATGCAATCCAAAAGGATCTCACTTCACCTTTCGAGCAGGGCCCTGTATTTAAATCAATTCGAAAAGATTTTAGCATAACAAGAGATAATGGCAAAGAGACTTTTTCAGCAAAGGACAAGAATAGAGAAGGACATTTTCAGGAACGTGAAAAACGGTTGGAAAAAAACCCTAAAGATATGGATTCTAGATTGAAAAGCAGTTTTCTTGACAAAGCAGGTAACTGTTGACATCGTAGGTCTGGCTACCCAGCAAAGAGGAAGAAAGAACTAGACAGAAATTAGCAATAGGGCCAGTTATTAGAAGCATCATCTTGCTGAAAAGCGTATGCATAGCTGGATGTAGGGAAGCACTTTCTAAAGAGCCCTGGAATACCATGAACTCTGTGTTAGGATTTGCAAAAGGGCCTTGGCAGCGTTAGGGGGGGTCTCGTCCTCCACAGCTTGTTTCAAAGCCTCAACATATCCTTTGTTGTTGTGGTTTACTAAACCGAGCTGGGTCACAAGTCAAGCTTCCTTTTGTTTTTTCTCACTGTTTTTTGTAGACCTTGGAACTCCTTCAAAGAAAAGATGATGAAGTTTACGTTAAGTGAACGGCCAGGAAAGATTTTGTTGAGCAAAGTACCAGTTCTTCATTAATGTACATGTGCTTAAAGCAGTACGCATTTGATAGTAGCATCACAGAAAGGCTTGCTAGAAATGTGTTAGTGTCTGCAGGAGGTAAGCCAGAGAGTAACTTGAGATCTGCTTTTCTTGAGAGACTGCTCTCCTTCTTCCTCAGATACTTGTGTCTTGGACTTTGTCCAGCCAACATGAAAAGAACCAAAGATGCCTGTAATCCATTTCTCATTTGAGGGAGCCTGACAGTCACCAGTAGTCTTGCTGCCCACACACTTGGTTTTGGCTTCGCGAGCTCTGAAAGTTACGGTAGAACAGCGAGTGGAGGAGTTAGGAATAACCAGGCTGGAACATGCCGTTTAATTTTATTCAGAAGACTGTTTGGAGAGAGGGTTGGCCAACAAGTGAGAGCCTCCTGGCTACTTGTTCACATTCTCAGCTCACAATTCTGATGTTTAAACCTTGCATGTTTAGTAACAGCCTCTTACAATCAGTGCTTCCAGGTTGCACAGATGATAAGAGAAGCAGTACAGATGGTTTTAAAATAAAGAAGAGTTAAAGATGTCTCTTTACTTTTACCTTCAGGTAGAAATCAAGTGAAGAATATTTCTGAGCCAAAGATGTATTTCAGAAAATTGTAAATACCTACAGTTAGAAGGTTGTGGCTGAAAGCTGTGCAGCCTCAGTTAGACTAATCAGTAATTGCAATGCAATGGTAAGTGCTCATAGGCAGCATCCAGTATCCAGGCAAATCCAGAATTTTTTAAAAATACACGCTAAAAAAGCATAAGCTACTATTTCCTGAGAAGCGGGGGAAAGGCAAAAGACCAGAATAGCTGAGAGAAGGATGAAAGTTGTTGCTCTGAAAAATATTTTCTGATTTAAATGTTGAAACACAGGAGAGTTCAGAACCCACTGGGGTGTAGAAAATTCTGAATGAACAATTCTCCTCGGAATTTTACAACTATTTTGCTGGAATGGGAAAATAATGACCCAATAGAATAATAAAAAAGTGTCAGTTTTCTCTAAGGAGTACCATCGTGTTTGCAGGCAGGAGAAAGGAGGTAGTTTAATACTTCTCAGGTGCTGTCAGACTGTGGGGTTGGGAATCAGCATGAGACTCTAGATAGTTTTAAAGGAAATGCATTGGAATCTGTATTCATTTGTATTTAATGTATATGTTTTCCTCAGTTCATAATCAAGTAGAAGAAACATTACGGACGCAGTTAGCGCCACAAACTCCAGAAACTAACTTCAGGGTAAGCTATAGATCTTTCAAACACTTTTGCAAGTGCAGCAATATACTGGAATAATTCAAAATACGTATTTTTGTCTATGAATGTAAATTTGAGTATCAAGAAAACCGATCTTCTGACTCTTACACATCTTTGCTACTTAGTGCATATAATTTTGTAAAATTTTCTGACCCTCTCTTTGCATTGAGGATTCTTTTGATAGCCACTTTCCTGTTCAGCATGGTCTGACTGACTGGTGAGCCGAATCTAGACCTGGATGCATCCGTCTGACCTGCTGCCTTTTTTCCAGATGAGACAGGGAACAGCTGTATCAACAGGAGACACTGCCCAAACAACCAAACGCCCCTACTGACAACCAACTCAGAGAGCTGGGTGGCTTCTGTTCTGTCTAGAGAAGTGAAAAGGAGTGGGGGTGGGATGACAGAGGGTGCTGCAGGGAGGTAGAGGCAGCAGCTGTGGCCCATCGTTTCTCCCACCGTCCAGTGGCAGGACCCATTTCTCTTGATCTGCAACAGAAACTCCCCTTGGCAGCAGCCCAACTCCTAATGGCAGATGCAGGAGGGTGAATTCTTTTTCATATTATTGTTTCAGGAGTCTAGCTACCTATTTTCTAGTAAGGAATCTATTGGACAAGAGCTGGGGAATTCCTTTCCACCAAATATTAGAATTAAGGAGGAGCCTTTGGATGACGAATATGATAAAGCTATGGCCCCACAGCAGGGACTATTAGACAAAATTAAAGATGAACCTGATAATTCTGAGGTAAGTTTCCCATTGCATTTCTCATTTTGGTCTGACAGCTGACCACATAAGCTGGACGTAAATTCAGCAATTTATTTAGTTTGTTGACCGAAATTTAACTTGAAGAACGTAGTTTAGTAGAAGGATTTTTCCCTCTTATACTACTATGAAACCCAAACCCCCAACTTTTTGATGTCATGTTACCGTGTAGCTGAAAATGTTTTGCTTTTCAGTTAGAGACAAAGCACAGTGCTGTAAAACTTTCACTTTATCTCAACTCAGACTCACTAGGAAGTGAAACATAAATCGTGTTTTACTGAGTGTTTGGTGAGTTGTCACAGTTAGAGATGTGTAGTTGAAGCAGTGCTGTTCCTGCTGAGCACAGTGCTTCATTGTCTGGTCTTGTTTTAAGTTAACACCTGGAGATCTTACCTAGCGAATATGTAAATACGTACACGTCAGTGAAGCCGATTTAAGCATGTGTTTAAGTGACTTTCTCATTTGAGACTGACATTTTTGTGATGATACAGGTAAAAGTTCGATGATTGCAAAATGAAGAAAGTCTGACCGATGGATTGAGCAGTGCTGGGACAAGGATTGCTGAGCTCTGACCAGCCTCTTTGCCACTGGTTTGCCGTGTGACACCAGGGAAATGATCTGTGTTGCAATTCTTGTCTCCTCACTGCTAATATTTGGGTTAGATGCCAGACTTTACGTGCAGTTAAAGGTGTGCAAAACTTCCCAAGGTGATTCATCCCACTTGCATCGACTCTAGAGTGTTCTTGTGCAGGCATTAGTTTTTCTAGCATCATTCTGTGTACTTCTGCTAAACCTCCTCTTCTCTCTGGGCCTGTCTTCCCAGCATTTTTTCTTCTTTTCCCATAATACTCTTGGCTTAATAAATAAAGAAGTAAACTAAGTATTTGAAACTATTCAGATTTCACTGCCCTTCTGATTTGTTCAGTGTCCATGAGATTGTTTGTTTTTATTTTTCCGTAAGTGTATATAATGTCAAACCATGTGTAGGTTAGTTAAATCTGTCCTTTTGTCCTCCCAAGATGGATCTGCTGTGTGGATTTGTGTGGAATGCAGTGCAAGTTGTCCGTGGTTAGCAAAGATCATATTAACAAGTAAAAGTGAAGACTTGAAAAATTTAAATATCAAATGTCTTGTTCAAAATATTAATTCCTGGAGTAAAATCCTGTAATTATCAACTCTGCATGATACTGGAAAAGTATAAGAACTGATGAAAGTTCATTTTGTTTTGCTTTAGGTTGGAATTAATATGTTATTTTGTGGTTTTTTTTCATGCATCCTGAAAGATAAGAGCATTTCTTGATCTAACCGATAGTTGGAGCTGAAGGTTCTTGGCTTTCAACACTGTTAGGCTGCCGTGAAACCATGCTCGATCATGCACAGCTGATGTCAGGATTTGCCTCCATTTCTATTACTAGTATTGACTAAGGATAAAACTGCAGTTAAAATGTTAAAAAAAACCTGTATTTCTGTAAATAACTAGGTTTTAAATTGTAATACTAAAAAACCAACATGGTGCTTCAAAACTTGTCGTCACAGTATGCCCGTACACAGCTCACAAGCTTCTCTTCCCTGAGATGTGAATGTTTCAGTCTGATGGTTCACAAGAGGAACGAATACCATTGCCTGTTCTCCTGCAAAACCTGTGGAGAAATAGCTTAGTTGTTATAGTGTAGAAGCTTTTAGTTTTCCTACAGAAGTACGAGAGGCATTAAGGGTTAGTGTGTGGTTTTAGGAGATGGCTTAAGCTGAGGGAGCAGTCCACTGCCACCGAGAAGCGAGAGCTTAATTTTGTGGTTTTGAATGGGCTTACCTTGCAGCCAGACAGCAACCGTGAATTTAGCTCAGTCAGAACATGACATCATTGCTCTAAAATGACTGTAAGTAGGTTAAATTTTATCATCTCTGTAGTTCCAAGGATTATGCTTTTCAGTCTATTAAGATTTCCATGTAGAGTGTTACGAGCTGCTTTATGGTTCAGATTTCTAGAGAGAGCACGGGCAGGAAGCACGGTGTCAAAGTATGAATAGCTGCTGCGGCGTAAGCTGGTAATTTGTAGTATGTCAGCTATTCTGCAGGGATTTTCTCATCCTGTAGAAAACGTGAGGTTATTCCCCACTTACAGAAGCCAGTCTGAGCAGGGACTGTGATGGTCTGACTCTCGTGGTGCCAGCTTCGATCTGCTGCAAAGCTTCGCCTTAGGCTCCTCCAGGGTCCTTAGCTCCCACCCGAGTACGGAATGCTGCTCGACATCTAGGTCCCAGTCTCTATTTCACTATTACCAGCTGTGAACGTGAAGGTAAAGCGTGTTTCACAGAGCAGGGGCAAGGATGGCAAAGTGCTTCTAGGTGGAAAGGTTTTGTGAGAGGCAAGCAGAGACTTCTCTTCAGCTTTATCCGGCTGAATTCTGAGGCGTCTCGGAGTACAGCGGAAAGGGGATTGCAGCAGGCGGCCGTGCTTTTCCAGTTCTTCATGGCTTAAACCTCAGCCCATGGTTGTGGTTTGCTGTGAGCCTCGGAGCAGGTTCTGTGTGTGGTGCTCATGGAGCAGCATCTGCAAACCTGGCCTTTGGAGCAGGCGTAGGAAACTCACTCTTCCTTCATTTCGGTACAGCGTTATGAAAGTTTGGAAATCGTGTAACCTGTTATTACATGTGTGTATTTGTTCTCCTTTTCCTTTCCCTTTGTTCTAGGAGTACGGCCAACAGCCAAAATCTCAGGAAGGGGAGCTGAAAATCAGTGCTGTTTTTTCAGTCAGTGGCAGTCCTCTTGGTAAGGAATAGGCAAGACTAACTTTATTTAAATCTGTAGAATATGTCACCTTTGCAAATAGTCTTGCAGGTTATTCTGCATTTCGTTTGCTATGTCTGACCCTAGCAGGAAAAAACAACTAGTTTGTTTTAGAGACAATGAAATTCAGAGATTATAAAATAATATTTTTTTTTAGGCATAGAAAAATTGAATGTGAAAGGGATGTTAAAAGTGCATTCTCAGTCTTGAGTAGTTGAAATAGTCTGTGCAGAAAACCAGCACAGGGCATGTATTTATGGAGAGTTGATCTGCTGTTTAATTCTCCTTTAGACCCCGACAACCCCAACGAAGTCGTGAGCTTTGCGCTTGCCCGCTGCGCACAAGTGAGTTATGTGCAATACATGTATAACAGCTACTCTGTTTTCCCTGTGTTTGTTTTTTTTCCAGCTCCACAGCTGTCATCAGGTTTCCAGCCTGCTGTGGCATCCTCTGGCATGAGTAAAATGCTTCCTTCAGTTCCAAGCACAGCTGTTCGGGTTTCCTGTTCTGGCTGTAAAAAAATCCTGCAGAAGGGGCAAACTGCCTACCAGAGGAAAGGCTCTACCCAGCTCTTCTGCTCCACACTGTGCCTCACTGGATACACTGTTCCAGCTTCTCGCCCACCAGCTTCTACCAAGAAAACCTGCTCAAGCTGCTCAAAGTAGGACAGTGTTCGGATTTGTTCTAGTAATAACTGATATCCCAGCAGATAGTGAAAGGCTTCGATTCCCTTTTTACGCCACGTGCCGTGTCTGGAGTGCTGGCTTCAGGAAATCCTGGCCGATGCTGTTAATGGTTAATCGGTCTGTCCTCTTCCAGTGCCGTTTCATTAATTGGGTTTTACGTACACATAGATCTGAAAGCCTCTGTCGTGAAGTGTGCGTCGTGTCTTTTTTTGATTTAAATGAGCCAAATATGAAAAACACTATTTCAGAAAGTTGCTACGTTTTCCTGCCATTTTAAAATGTCGTTGCGTGCTCAAAACCACTGAGTAAGTTTTCAAAAACTATTTTATGTATTATTTCTTCTAGATTAAAATGGATTTACTGAATCCCTAAAATGAAATAAAACATGGGTAAATTGATATATTCAAGGCAGGATATTTCTTTAGATGCTAAAAAAAAATAACTTCCCAGTCTGGCTCTGTTCTGTGAGCTTTGATTTCTGTAGGTCTTAGCTCTTCAAAATATATCACTGCTGCTTTCATAAGATGTAGAGAGACTAAATTTATTAAGAATTGAGTTTTTTAGGTAGCTGGGGTTTCAGCACCAAAATCAGTTACTTTCTACCCAGGCCTAGAGCCGAAAGGCGAGCTTTGCTTTTGGGAGCCTGTGTGGAAAAAACTCTTTAGAAAAGGTCTGCATTTTCCACAGTCCTGTTGGAAACACGGGCTTTAATCTTCAGCTCTGAAAACCAGTTTAATTATTACAATTTTGTTCATTTGTATTATTATGTCCAAATTAGCAAAAGGAGACATTTGTGGCTGGCTCTTTAAGGTGTCATATTACCACACCATTAGCTTGAGGTAAATAAATAACTTTGCAGGCTGATTGTGCTGTGTTCTGTTTATACAGGAGAACTATTCATATGTATTATTTTTAGTTATGAAAGTTACTTTCCAAAAAGACTGCTGCTTTGTTCATCGTTTCTTCAACAACAAATTTATTACTTTCAGTTTTACAAGGTCAACTGAACTTAAACTTGAGACTTCAATTAATTTTTCTTTTCACTTGCTGTCTCGGTGTGAAAAGGCCTTGTAATAAGTTTAGCAGTGTTGGCTGTAATTTGTATTTATTCTGTTGAAAAATGGTTTGCCTTTGACAAGACAAGTGAGAAGGAGGTGTCCTTCCAACCAAGAAAATCATATAAATATTTCCTCCTAGTTTTTTGACTGAAACTTTTCTGTAAATGAGTGTTTCAAGAGAGAAGACATAAGGAGGAAGTTCAGTTGGTTAAATCCAGCAACAAATAAACGGAGCTATAGATGGCAGATAAGAAGTGGAAAGTTACAATACGAGTCAGACCGTTTTGAACTGAACTAGATGGTGATTAGAAATTGTGAGTGACCTTTTGCTTTTCCCTTTTTTCCCCCCTCTCCCATTACAACTGATCTTTTCATTGTTACAAGAAATTATTCCACGTTTCCTGCTTTCTAAATTTTTTTAGTAAAGAGTGCGCAAAACAGCTATCTTTTCCCAGTTGCTTTTGAAAAGATTTAATGATACAACCTGATGTATTTATAGGCCACTCCTAAGTCCAGGTACAAAATGTTTCACAAAATATCTGCTTGAGAATTGTACTTCTTAACTATGTTCCTAAAAGGAAAAGTGAAGTCAAGTACTTAGATCAGAAAAAAAAAAAGCTTTAAATTAAATGAATCCACCCTCTTCTAGAGAGTGTTTAGTCTGCAGAAAAAGAAAGGACAGCAAGTTGACATGAAACCAACATTAATTATCTCTTTGTTTGTTTGTGTTTCTTTTTTCCATAGAGACATTCTAAATCCAAAGGATGTAATCACTGCCCAGTTTGACAATACGAACTCCAGTAAGGATTTCTGCAGCCAGTCTTGTCTTTCTACATACGAACTGAAAAGGAAACCTGTTGTTACTATTCATACTAACAGCATTTCAACCAAGTGCAGCATGTGCCAGAAGAATGCAGTGGTAATTGCAAACTTCTTTTTTGTTTGAATTTCCTTTAGATCAGGACAACCTGCTGTCTCAGAGATGAGCATAGATATTCTTTTATTCTTGTTACACATTCTTTCTTTTCTTCCAGATTAGGCATGAGGTGAATTACCAGAACGTTGTACATAAGCTCTGCAGCGATGCCTGCTTCTCCAAGTTCCGCTCCGCTAACAACTTGACCATGAACTGCTGTGAGAATTGCGGAGGATACTGCTACAGTGGCTCTGGTCAGTGCCACGTGCTTCAAATAGAGGGGCAGTCCAAAAAGTTCTGCAGTTCAACATGTGTGACAGCATACAAGCAGGTGTGTTTTGACAGAGTATTAAAAATATGTCTTTGAGATCTTGGGTTTTTAAAGAAACGCTAAATCTATTAGGTGATTTTACTGTCTTGTTCTAAGATAACTCCTTTTGCCAATTGCTGCTGAATCTTTGCCCAAACATGTTGCTTTGTTTCCCTTACCACCCAATTGGCTACTGGAGAATTCCAGTGTGAGCGAAGATGCAGTGGGACCACTCAGCAGCAGTCCAGTGTGACTTTTTTCAGACTTTGAGATGCTCCCTGTTTGAGTATTCTCTATTAAATTGTAGCATTTCAATTAAGTGGAGAGGAAAAGTAGTAATTAGTTGATAATTTTTATTTTCATTTTTTAATATTTTAACATTTTGATTATAATGAAGCCTCTTAAAGAGATGAGCAGTTGAGAGAACCTTAATTTATTATAATAGTTCAATTATTTTTGACTGACTTATTTTAATGCAATTACTTTAGGAAAAATTGCCCTCTGATAAGATAGAGCAACTTCATTTTGTGACTTGACTCTGCTGCCCCATTATTCAGGCCACTTAGGCCAGGAAAGGCCTAATGAATTAAAAAAAATTGCGGTAAAAATATTTCATCTAGAAAATTGCCTACAACATTAGTTGTCTTCTGAAACAAATCTAGAAATTAAATTAAATAAGCTGGAAAGGAGAGGGATTTCATGCTGCTTTTGCCTCTCACATCAAAACCTCATGTTAGTCTTCCTGAAAATACAGTATGTTCAAAGCTTATAAGTCTTATTTTTTATTGATTTTTGAACAGCATGCAATTCCATTGTCAGATACATTCTGATAGTTTTGGGGGGTTTGTGGGTGAGAGAGGAACCACTTCTCTCCATTATTCTCATCTGTTAAATGGGAATATTGCTTACACGCATACCTGATGTATTAAAAATCATCAGCAAAATGTTTCTTCTCAGCAAAAATGTTGAAGCTGTCTGATACAAGGTGCTCGATACGTGCTCTCACAGCACGGCGTGGTGTTGGCACTTGGAGGCCTTTGCCCTGAGAGCCTGGGTGCTGTTTAAACTGGTCTGCAAAGGCAGAGCTGTGGGAGAGAGCCCCAGTCTCAGGTGCTCACAGCGTGAGTACAGCCAGCATGTTGGAGAGCTCACATAAGTGTATCTGCATCAGAAATGATACAGCTGTAAAACAAGCGCTGCGTCAAGTGCACTGGCAGTCACTTTTCTACACCTTTTGTATGTTAGTGATTAATTTCCAGATTAATAAGAGTAGTTAGGTTTCAAGTGAATGACGGATTTCCCTGTTTCCACAGAAGTCAGCTAAAATTACACCCTGCACACTGTGTAAATCTTTGAGGTCTTCAGCCGAGATGATAGAGAGCACAAGTAACTTGGGAAAAACTGAACTCTTCTGCTCCGTTAACTGCTTGTCAGCGTATAGAGTGAAAATGGTTACTTCTGCAGGTAACTTTATCCTTTTACTTCTTTAGAAGCACCATTTCCTGTAGCTCATAGCCAAGCTTAACTTGTCTTGAAAGTTAAGGCCAATATTCCTTTGGGGGGGTTGGGGATAGAAAGTGGCTTTTTTTTTAAAGGGAGGTGCTGAACATAAGGACTTTCTACCATAGGTAAACCTAACAGTGACAGTACAGACATTTCAGCTTTGTTTTTAGAGAGCTTAAACATGATAATAAACCTTCAATCTTTTTTCTGCTGTTGCAAGTGCAGCTGGTGGGCTCCCCAGCTAGACGAATCCACTTCTGTGGACGTGCACCATGGCACCGCTGTGACTGGTTTGCCCCTGTTCTCTGGGGGAATGAGCTCAGCTATCTCTGTGCAATGTTGCATTGAGCCAGGCCAGCTATTTTTTCTTGTAAAATTGAAAAATGCTTACTGACATCCTAGGGATACTGGGAGATTAATTAAAGGATCTGGCAAGCAACAGGCACCGCAGCTGCAGTGTCTGCTTCTGAATCTGTAGAAACTTTGTCTTGGGCTTCTGTGTGTACCTTGGCTTGTCGTTCAGATTCTCTGTTTTTTGTATGCACAGTGCAAAATTACCTGCAATACAACTCGATGTTGCATAAATCACTTTTTCTTCTCTGTTTCACCCTCAGGTGTTCAAGTTCAGTGCAACAGCTGTAAAACTTCAGCAAACCCTCAGTATCACTTGGCTATGTCAGATGGGAGCATACGCAATTTTTGCAGCTACAGTTGTGTAGTAGCTTTTCAGGTGTGACATCTAGGATTTCTTCTTAGCTGAATTAACAGAATAACAAATTGGTAGTGTAAATATCTGGGATGTCGGGTAAAACACGTAACGTTGTAAAATAAAGTCTATTCCTCAATTTGCTTTCCTGCAGAATTTGTTCAACAAGCCTGCAGGAATGAACTCCTCAGTGGTACCTCTGTCGCAAGGTCAAGTCATTGTAAGCATTCCCTCGGGGGCAACGGTATCGGCCAGTGGCACCACCTCGACTGTGTCCCCCAGCTCCATGAGCAGTTCAGCTGCAGCTGGTCTCCAGAGGCTGGCTGCCCAGTCCCAGCAAGTCACTTTTGCCCGCCCTGTTGTAAAACTCAGGTGTCAGCACTGTAACAGATTGTTTGCAACCAAACCAGAACTGCTTGACTACAAGGTAATAAAGATTAGGGCTTTTCAAGCTCATATTTCTCAACAGAAACCCAAGAAATTGTATCTTATATGCTATGGGCTGTCAGGACTGCTCTGTTGCTTACTGTGGCCTGCTGTGGAGGAATTTGGAGCTGATTTTGGTGTCATTTAACCATTATCAAAATTAATACTGATACTAGCTCTTTGATCATAAAAGCAGAAAAAAAAAAAAAAAAACAAAACAAAAAAAAACAAGCGCTGTGATTGCCTGGCTGGGTAAGCACATTCCTTGTTCTTGGTCCTAGAGATGATCCTTTTAATTCTAGGACAGAGCACATGGGCGAGGGCTTTCTGCAGAAAATCGTGCTTTGTTATAAAGCCAAATGGGGAGACTTACTTACTAGTGCTGTCTGTTGTTGATTTCCGAGGGCATAAATATGCTTCTGAGTGTTTATTAACAATTAAAATGTATTATCTGGGATGTGAAACATTGAAACCCAAACATTCTGGCTGTGTTGCAGGGTAAAATGTTCCAGTTCTGTGGGAAGACCTGCTGTGATGAATATAAGAAGAGGAGCAGTTTAATGGCAATGTGTGAATACTGCAAAGTTGAGAAAATTATCAAGGAGACAGTGCGATTCTCAGGCATAGATAAAACATTCTGTAGTGAAGGTAAGAAAGGGCAAGGCTGTGTCTCAGACAAATCAAGTCAGAAGTGCTTTGCCTTAAAATTATTGATGATACTAAGAGAAACCTAATGTTTTTAGGTTAGAAAACTCTTTTTTAGGTTTAGAAACACAGAACTTTGATCACACTTTACATTTTAATGGTATGTTTCAAAAACTATTACAGACATAACTAAATACAACAACCAGAAGTGCCAAGCAAACGTCATTTTGATAGTTAAGGATGTTTTGGGTTTTTTTTAGCTTTTTTCTCTTCTTTTAGGTTGTAAACTGCTCTATAAACACGACTTGGCTAAGCGCTGGGGAAGCCACTGTAAGATGTGCAGTTACTGTTTACAGGCTTCCCCCAAACTGGTCCAGCATAACTTTGCAGGAAAAATGGAGGAATTTTGTTCAGAGGATTGCATGTCTAAATTCACAGTTTTATTTTACCAGGTAAGCACTGTTCTCACCTAGCATCCTCTAGAATATAAACATGTTAGCAAAAGAACTTTTGTACATTAGGAGCCGTGTGAACTGCCTGTAGTTGACTTCTGTGTCCACGGAATATATTGCATATATGTGAGAGATGAGTAAATCCTTCTGAACTTTCGAGTACCAATTCTCTATGTAGAGAAAACCTAATATGGGTTGTGGGAAGACAGACACTGAATGTTCTGCTGCTTTGTGTACACTGCAAAAACAATGCACCCTTACAGATTTCTTTACGCTGTATTTTCTGAGAAGGGTGCAGAGAGGTTTTGTTACACATACTCTTTGTTGCTGTTTATAAGTGTGTTTAATTTCTCCCTCACTCTGTTTTCCTAGATGGCAAAGTGTGATGGTTGTAAGAGACAAGGTAAACTCAGTGAGTCCATGAAATGGCAAGGGGAGATCAAGCATTTTTGCAATCTGCTTTGTATTCTGTTGTTCTGTAATCAGCAAAGTGTTTCTGACCCTCCACCCCCAAACAACACAGGTAAAACAGGCTGGGAATAGTACTGCCTTTTGGTGTGCATGATACTGCTATGAACATGTATTTGGAAACTCGATTCAGTGAGCTTTTGGAAATATATCCTCTACTGGGGGGCTTGCCCGTTGCCATTGAGTGGGCTCAGTTGTAGATCTCTCTGTTGCTTCAGACAATTTCAGACTTCTGCAGGTATGAAATGAGATTGCTCAAACCTAGATTGTGGTTTTAAAGATGAAACAAAAGCACTTGCTTTTCAATCACTTTCTTAAAACAAAAGCCCATTTTATTGGGGTAAAATATACTGATATCTGTTGAAATCTTAAATACCTAGCTTGTCTCCTGTACTTGATAACACATAGCCAGACACGGCAGAATGTTAATGTTCATTTAACAAAGAAAATGAAGTGATGAGATTAGTAGACTTAATGGTTGTAGACACAGAGTTCCTATATGCACTTAAAATAGCCAGTCCTGTGCAGTCTGTAGGCATATGAAGAGTTACCATTTCTGTGCCATTAGTGTTGGTTCTTGAGGGATCAATGTCAAGATTAATGGGTGCTGTAGCTGTTTCCGTGCTTATTATTTTAGCAGCTGGAATGGGGAGGAGGGTGGGAATGAAGCCCACAGGAATAGGAGCTGTGAGTTGCTGTAGGGAATGAAATGCAAAGGGAAGAAAGGAAGAAATGCCCACTAAGACAGGAAGAGGAAGTGAAACAAAGGGCAGAAATAGCACTGGTCCTAAAGAGAAGCATAATCTCCCACTGAGTGATGGTGACCGCAACAGTAAGGTACCCAAAAAGCAATAAAGAACATTAACTGAAAGTTCACAGTATGCACCAGGCCTCGGTCAGCTCTTCTGCTTTGTGCACTTCTGCTTACGTTGGCGGGAGCTGTTTTCTCCGATTAAGGAGTTACACATGAGTGACTTTATGCTTTCAGGCCATAACTATACCATGTGATGTTCCTGGTCTGTCAGGACGTTTGGCTGTTAGTAAGGATAGCAAAATGTCTGGTGGGCCTGCTTCTCCAGAAGCGTGCCTGCAGCTTCAGCCTGGGGCAAGCACAACGCCTTCGCAAAACTGGTCCCTGGGCATCTCTCTGAACTGGGGGCTGCCGGGATAATGGAGTGCCTCAGTGTTTTTTGATGAAACGTAGTAATTCATGGTAGTGTGGTAACGAATGATACTTTCAAATGGAAAGAACCTAAGAATTCCTCTGAGAGAGCCTCGCAAAATTCCCCTCATTCATTTTTGGTCAGGATCTCAACTGTCTCCTATACTGCGTATGGTCAGTACGGAGCACAGTGAGGCACCCAGCCCTCTTGTCTGTTGGGTGCTGCTCTAATACACGTGCTCTTGCGAAGAGAAAGCTGCTTTCATCCTGTGGTGAACTTCTGAAATGTTTCAGTGACTGGAAAACAGCTTAAGTGTGCTTGTGGAACCAGCTGCTGTTCAAACTGCAGCGCGGCAGTGTGACCAGACCTTCCCTTCTCGCTCAGCAGGCTTTCTCGTTTGGAGATAGATCTGGAGGGTGGGCGTTGTTTCAGAAATGCTGGTTTAAAAATTGTCTTATTGCTTATTTCTGTTCATTCTGTCCAGCAAACCTTTCTATGGCACCAGCTTCCTCATCAGGCCCTCCTTCTTTGAGAAAGGACTCCACCCCTGTCATAGCAAACGTGGTGTCCCTTGCCAGCACCCCTGCTGCCCAGCCTACGGTCAACTCCAACAATGTTTTACAGGGTAAGACCACTGAGTATGACGCCTCTGTTTTTAAATCTCTGTTCCTGAACGTTTATATTTGTTCTGGGATCTTTTCCACTGAGGACAACAGCCACTTCTTCATTATGCTTCATATCAGTGCAGATGGTTACAGGTTTGTCCTTCCTTTACCTGGGTGTAAATAATGCCTTAAATTCATGAACCTACACCAGAGAATGAAGTTTAATGGGAATTGTTTTTCTTCACCTTGACAAAGTATGGGTTATGGTCCTCGATGAGGAGTACACAGGCTATTGTATGTTTTTTCTTCGCAGGTGCAGTCCCTACTGTGACAGCAAAAATAATCGGAGACGTAAGTTTTACGAGAGACTCTTTTTCTCACTTTCGCCCAGATTGTATCAGTAACAAGTAAAGTATCCAATAATTTTGCACCGTAATTTTGTAACTGCTTTTCCTGGTTGTGATTGGGATTTAAAATTCATCTGGCTTGCAGATGCTATTTTTAAAATGGATAGAACTTGTATGGTGTCCGCTGACAGATTGATTTAGATGTTTTAAGACAAAGCTTGTCAAATTGTAGCTCTTGAGATGGCTGCAGTTCTCAAGCAATTCATGGGTGGCTTCTGTACTCGAGGCTACCTTTTGTGCTCGGAAGTGGGATGTGGTGTCAAAAGGACCAGCATGGGAGGATGGGGATCAGCACGGGCTGCTGGGGCTAACGTGACCAAGCTCTTGCTTAGCTTTCCTTCCCCACTCCCTAGTAGTGTGGTAACGGAGCTGTGGGGAACCATTGTCACCGCTTATCTGTGAATAACAACTAGAGTTCCTATTCTTGAGCTCGTTGAGGTATGTGGTACACATCTTGCAACTCTCCTAAAACATGAAGGCTTTATTGTGTAGCTCTTAGGTTCTGGAAGGCTGACATCCTTGCTGTTAGCTGAAGTGTCATTTATGGATTAGAGTATGAATTTTGCTAATGAAATAGATCCTGTTATTTGAATGCATGGCTGAAAATTACAGTTAGAAGGACGTGAAATTAGTACAAGCACAGTCAGTCTGTTTGTAATCAGAAAGTGATACTGATACTGCCAGCATTTGTGTTCATTTTTGAATTCTATTTCTTTTCAGTGATTTCGCATCAATTTAGTAAGTTTTTGGGGTATCTGTATCAGCCAGACTTTTAGTCATCCACAGTATTTTAACATAACTCCCCTTTATATCTTTGCCATCAGTAAGATTCCAAGATCAAAAGTTTACAGAGGTTATTTGACTACAGAAACAAAACATTCCTACAGATTTGTTCACTGTGCTGTTAAAAAAAAAAAAGCCTGTTGTTTAATTAAAATAAATTGAGGCTTAGACCAGAAAGCACCAAATACATTAGCAAGCTGTTTTCACAATAGTTTTTAAATGATCATTTTTAAAAGCAAGGAGAGTTTTAAATTGTTCAAGCTCTCATAGTAGAGAACAAATGCTAATCTTATGCTATCCTTCAAACCTATACTGACTCTGCCCTCGTTTGTATTTTCCCAAACAGGCCAGTACTCAAACAGATGCCCTAAAGCTACCACCGTCACAACCACCTAGGCTTCTAAAAAACAAAGCATTGTTGTGCAAGCCAATCACCCAGACTAAGGCCACCTCATGCAAACCTCACACACAAAACAAAGAATGCCAGACAGGTACGTGTCTAATCTCCTACCTCGTGTACAGAAGTCTGTAGTGCAGTTGAGAGAGTAATGCGTGATTTATGTAACAGAGATTTTTTTTTAATATATTTCAAAACCTTAAATAGTTTTCAGATTGTTATTGGTATTTTCCAAGTAGCAGTTCACCTTACAGATGTAAAACGTGTGCTGTTCTTCTAAAGCTTCAAATGTGATGAATCTTGAGATTTGCTTTAACTCATCTTCAGCGCATTCTGTGATCCTCTTAACTGTGGGGAACAAAGTGCAATGGTTGAGTGACACGCAAAAGGCTGTCGAGGGAACTTACTCTCCTGAGGACAGAATTTGTGAATTCTTAGCTCTCACAGCACAAGCCACAAGAGCAGACTCATTTCGATAAAGTGCATAATTTTTCAAAGATTATTTCAACTCTCACTTTCCTTTAGTTATTAGATACAGATACTAAGAGCCTCTGAAAATTAAGTCCCTGTTTCTAAGTTTGTTTCATTAGATTCGTGTTTGCTCTAAGCTCCCTCCGTGGGAGGGCTAGGAGGAAATAGAAGCACCTTGAAAGGCTGTGACGTAGCCCAGATGGCCGTTGAGGAGTGCTTTTTTCATCATTGTTGCTATAGAAGTAGCTTGGGGGTGTCTAGCTGTGATGTAAACCTCCCAGTGAGGAAGACAAAGTTAAGTGAGAAGATTGGCGTTGTTTTTTAAAGGTACCTTCTTAGGATCGTGTAGTTCGTTGTGAGCTAATTGCAATAACACACCACTTGGATGCAGGTCTTAGTATTTAATACTCGTTTCCACTCTCTTCCCTTCCAGCACTGGCGTATATAGTCACAGTGCTGTTTATTTCCAAACTGTGGTATTAATACTTGTTACAACAATGCTAAAGTGAAACATGTCTATGAGCCAAGACGTGGTACTGTGCACACTGAGCTACAAGCAGAAGTGCAAACAATTTTTGTGGACACTGGAGTGTATTGGATAGTTAACCAGTTCCTGTTTTATTCTATTTTTGGTATAGCAGAAGAAGTTGTTCAACCCCAGATCATTGTGGTACCTGTTCCTGTACCAGTGTTTGTGCCAGTGCCCTTTCATCTCTACACTCAGTACACACCAGTTCCACTTGGGATGCCAGTACCTGTAAGTTACACTTCAGTTCACTAGAGAAGTGGTTTCCAGTCTTGTTTCTGAACAGGACCCAGAGCAGTGTCGTTGAGTTTTGTGACTAGACATGCAAATCGTATTTGGAGACCTTGAAGACACGTCTTTCCTTACTGCATCATGTTTGCTTTTAAGCATCATCACACGAAACTATAAATTTGTAGAGTTATTGCAGAAATGAAACAAGTTCTCCAGTCTGGAGTTATTTTAAAAGTAAATTTAGTAGTCCTAAAATATACATTAAGATTAAATGAATGGAGTCTCCCTTGTGTATTTGCTGTTTCCCTTCACCCTCAAACATGCTCATTAATTTTCCACGTGTTCCATAGGTACCAGTTCCCATGCTCTTCCCAACTACCCTGGATAATGCTGATAAAATCATTGAAACTATTCAAGATATCAAGGAAAAGATTCCCACAAATCCATTTGAAGCTGATCTTCTTCAGATGGCAGAAATGATTGCAGAAGATGAGGAGAAAGAAAAACCACACTCTCATGGTGGTATGTGGTGTTTTTAAAAAGGAAACTAAATGCAGTGAGATGGAGGTCCCCTCATCATGGAAAATAGGTAGAGAAATAGGTGTAGGGCCTATATTGCCTGCTTCCCAAGTATGCATGCCAAGTTAAATGGTCCTGTTGTCTTGCCAGCGTTTATTTTCCACAACGAAAGTGTTCATGCAGCTAAAGTGCCAGCCTGGTCGGGACTGTAATGCTTGTGTCATGTTTTAGTAATTTTGCTTACTTATTCTTTTCGAATGAGGAGGCCAGCTGGGAATTCAGCCGAGCTGTGTATTTGGAGATGATTTTGCCTCTGTGTACTATATTCCATTCTTTGTTTTGAAAACGTATTTTCTTTTAAGATTAATTTACTCTTTTTCCGTCTCAGGTGCTGGTTGTAGTTGCACGTTTCTGAAACCTTTGTAATTTCACAGAGGTTTATCAGTCAACATTCAGTAGAGCTGTGCTTAGCATGGAACCTGTGTTAGATACTGAGCACTAACAGTGGTTTAAATGTCTTTGCATTCCCTTTCCCTGATCTGGGTGCTGATTGGGCTTTTGTTGACAGTAACAGATTACTAGAGGTAGTAATCTTGAGATCGGTACATCGTGCGTTAGCAGGAGTCCAAATCAAGAAGACAGAGCAGCTGCTTTACAAGAATATTTTCCTGTCGGGCTTTTTATGGTGGATTCTTGGAGGGTGATGCAGGTTAGAGTGTGTTGGATAGTGATCATCCCGTGTAATAAAAGTGGAACAAGCTGAAAAGAAACGAACAAAATATCTTACTTGTCTACAGATGACTCAAATAACAAACACGGAGGGATGGAAACATTTGGAAAAGCAAACATGGGTTAGTTCTGCATTTCGGTTTCTCCCATAACAGCATGACCAAGGTAGAAATCTGTTAGGAGGATCTAGTGGAGGTGAAGATGCTTCATGGGTGTTGGTATTATGACCTAATACATAGTTTTTGGGTGTTCATAGTGTTTTGTATTAGTTACGTAAGCTGTCGGTCATTTGTAGATACAGATTTCCTTCTTTTTCTAAAGGATCTCAGACGTCTGAGCATGAGCTCTTCCTGGACCCCAAGATATTTGAGAAAGGTTAGTTAGATTTTTTTTTTTTTTTTTTTATGCCAAAGGGATTTTGGTCTTGCTGTATCTTTTCTTGCAAACTGCTCTTTTTGTCTGCCCTTTTCTATAGCACGTGGTGTATCTGATCCCTCTCATTACAGACCAAGGTAGCACTTACAGTGGAGATCTCGAATCGGAAGCAGTGTCCACGCCACACAGCTGGGAGGAGGAGTTAAATCACTATGCCTTACGATCAAATGCCCTGCCAGAACCAGAGCCAGAGCTGAAGCAGTTCTCCAAAGGCGAGGTGGAACAGGACCTGGAGGCAGATTTTCCATCAGGTCAGTAGAATGTGAAGAAAAATGCATCGTTGTGTGTGTAGACAGAGTTTTCTGAGTAAGCATTGTACCAGCAGCCTGCTTATGGAGGGTACGTGTGTTCATGTAGTAAAACTGGGTATTTAAAGCTGCAGTAGTATATCAGCTCTACTAAAAATTACTATTTTTAAAATATTACCAGTATCTTTAAAGACAGCATTCTGCAGAACCCCCAACAGGAGTAGCAGGTAGCCTTGCTTGACTCCTTCGAATTTCTCACTCCTGTGTCCCTAGGTGTAACCTGTGGGAGTGGTGTGTAAGAATTTTACCTGAATAAGTACACTCACTGTCTGGGGGGCTTTTTACCTTTTCTGAGAATTTACTTTCTTTATACAGAAGATTGCCTAATTATTCAAAGGGAAAGCATCATTGAATGATTGTAAGGTATTCCATAGTACCTAAGTGGCGCTTCTACCTGGGCTGTTAAATCCTATAATTAAACTCTTAATGGTGTTGATTTGACTTCAGACTCGTTTGACCCTCTCAGTAAAGGACTGGGTTTGCACCCACGTTCACGAGCGAGACGGAGACATAGAGATGGCTTCCCACAGCCAAAGAGACGGGTAAGAAAGTACTTCTGGACCATGAATTCCCTGCGTTTGAAGTAATGACATTATGCACGTGCTTATTCTCAGAAGTAAAAAAATGCTGCTCCAGGGTGAAAATGAGCAGTCGATTTAACTATGCTGTATATTTTTTTCCTGTTCTGCTGTATGAGATAAGATTTTTCTTTCCTCACCCTCTGCAACTAGGTAGAATAAATGCTCCTTTTTGTGCAGAACATTTTTCAAACGTGTATTGTTCCAGAAAAATCCAGAAGATGTCTTTCAAGTAGTGTCCTAATCTACAGGAAAGAATCAATTTTTCTTGCGTAGCTGGAGAGGAATATTTTTCTGTGCACATTTATCACAGTGAGAATTACTGTATTTTATTGCACCTTTTCTGTAAAATGTGGTTAATATTTGTGCACATATTAAAAATACATACATACTCATTCAGATTCTGTCATGAGAGTAGGATTTTGTTATCATGTCAGCCTTTTTATGTGAGATTGAGTTAAGCATCCACAGATAAAGAGCTTATTAGATGTTTATCTGTTTCGATGTGTTTGTTTGCCTGTAGGGACGGAAGAAGTCTGTAGTTTCTGTAGAGCCCCGGAATCTGATGCAGGGCTCCTACCCAGGGTGCTCTGTTTCTGGGATGACCCTGAAGTATATGTATGGGGTGAACGCCTGGAAAAACTGGGTCCAATGGAAGAACGCACAGGAGGAACAAGGGGACCTGAAGTTTTCAGGTAATTTCTTCTCTTTCATTGGAAACAGAATTACTTAATCGAAGACTACTTGGTGTGATATGTTGTTCAAATGAAAATAAGGAGTAGATGTTACTGAGTCTTAAAATATCTATGAGTGGAGAAGAGGTTTTATGGAATGCTGTCTTATAAAAAACATAGCTATTACATTCCTAATTGGTCTGCTACCTATTAAAACAAGCCCTAAAATACCAGATTTCTTTTTGACATTAGAAGTGTTAGTCTTCTAACCTCCACTTTGTGTTCATTTGCATGTAGTAATTCTTCATTTGTAGAAGAAATGCTTTATGCAACTGCAGAGCCTTTACTGAGATATTATCAGGCTGTAATTCCAAGTTGACAACACCAGCTTGGCCCCATCTTTTTTGTCTGTAGCTAACACATTCACAAAATATTTGTTTGTCAGCATAACTGTTCCTGTAAAAAAATGGTGTGCCACAACATTAAAATCTTAACACCTTATTTCTAGGCTTCACAGCTGGAAAGAAACCTACCAGAAGTCTACTCATTCTGTGCTGCACCCTGCCTGAAACTAAATTTAAAGGGAGTGAATTGTTCCTTGTGTCTCACTAGAGTGATAGATAATAATGACAATATAAATGTGACTTTTGTTTGTTTTTCTAATTAATATTTTTTTTACAAAGGCACAGCAGTCCTGGGATTTGGCAGTGTCTAACTCCCCTTTTCCCTGGTCTCAAATCTCTCTTACATGCTTGCACTGAGAGTTTTGTGTGCAAATTTTCAGTCAAGCAGAGAATTTAAGCTAAGAATATAATCAAGCTTTTTGGGGATGGTGAGGAAAAGAGCAAAACGTATTAAATACTTCTGCAATTTAAAGAACTAAGCGTGGCAGGGCTTATATAGAAAGATCCCAAAGGAAAAAAATCTGGTTAGAAAGAGATCTGCATTTTCCTCTCTTACTTGGAATTTTTTTTATCATGACATGAGAACAGCTGGTTTTTGTTTCCCAGAAGAAGAGTAATCACATGAGTTGCTGTGTTTTCTTCTTGTGACTAAGGAGTCAAACACTACAGTCAGTTCCAGGAAACTGTGTCCACCCCACCCCTCCCGGAAAGGTTCCCTGCTCAGTCCCAAGCAGTCACTTTTGTAAGGTGTGGAGCAGCCAAGCCTGGTGATTTCATTGCAGATCCTCTGATCGATTGGTTCTCTGCTTGCTCTGCTTCCCTCTCCGAATCCCATGCCTGGCCCTCAAACTCTTCATTCCTTCTCCCTTTAAGGAGTTGAATATGCTGCACACTCAACTCATGTCCAGAACTGTTAGGAAATACTCAAGATCTCTTTCTTGCCAAGGATTCCCCGGAGTCCAGCTATAGAGAGGAAGCCTGTTTACCAACCCTATGCTGCCAGCCTTGAGTACATGGATCTTGGATTCAGCAAAATCCTGAACATTTAAATGTCTCAGCTTTACACACCTGCAGCCTTATTACTCAGTTGCAGCATTTGTGCGGGCTGGACATGCTGGTGGTTGTTTTTTGTTGGCCAAATCCTCGTTTAATTGTTAGCCCGCAGATAGGAAATAGTTCACAAGTTTGATCAGACAGGGTACTTCATGTATAGGATAGACTGTTTCATAGTTCTGTCTACATGGAAGAATAAGGAACGTGTGAAGATTTAATCTGTTGAATTATGTTGATTTTTCTAATCATTTTCTTTGCCACAGTTCGTCCTGTGAAACTCAAGGAGGACATTCTCTCATGCACTTTTGCTGAGCTGAGTTTTGGCTTGTGCCAGTTTATTCAAGAGGTGCGGAGACCAAATGGAGAAAAATATGATCCTGACAGCATCTTATACTTGTGCCTTGGAATTCAGCAGGTAACTCAGAGAATTAGGGTATTGCAGAGAAACTTGCTCTGGTTATTTATGCTTTATATCCATAGTGCCATGTAGCTGCTTGGTTTTTGTAGAGAAGGCAAGAATGTATCTTTTTTCCGTTTTATTCTTAGTCTGTCTTAATCCCATATTTGACTAATTTGTCTGGACCTCTTCATGATTAGAGTGAATGAGCTGCTTCTGCTGGGAGGAACAAGGCATGGAGGGCTAGGTGTTCCTATCTAGGCACAAATATTTGGGTTTGGTACCTTTTTTAATTCTTTTCATGCATAGGAAAGATTTGCAGAAACCTGAGTCTCCTCAAAAATGCTCTATGACGAGATGTTTTAGATCTAAAATAGTTGCACAATGCTCTTCTAATACACAAGTTTACGTGGAAAAGGTTGCCCAGCAAAGACCGAGCTCCTTCAGTGGCTAGATAGATACCTGTTGTGTTGGCAAGGCTTACAGGAAAAATGCAATGGGCCTGATAGCACAGTAATTAGTGAATGCTACGAGTGATGTACAACAGCTTGAAACAGCTGCAGTACAAACCTAGAGTAATACTAATTTCTGTTGAAAACTCCAAGTCTCAGCTCAGTACCTTTCTGTTAGTGACATTTTTAGAATAGCCTATTTGTTCCTTTCCTTAGTCAGTCATTTGGAGATAATCAAGAGTATTATTGCTAATGTAAAACCTGTCATTTGACTAGGCATGGAATTATCTTAAATATTTTTTTCCTGGCTATGCTTGGAAAGAAACGTGGAAAGAGTTGAAATTTGAAGTGCCATTGCTGAAGTCTAGGAGTATCAACATTTTTTGCATGTTCCAGTTTTGACTAATTTGTTGATACGCAATCTCAGATTGTAGAAAACTCTTCTTTTAATTGCTACTTGACAGGAATTTAAGGGACTTTCAATGCTCCAAGTTGAGCTATTTCAGCAGCCAAGCACTGGCCTGTATGTATTGTCAGGAGGTATTAGCATGTGAAGTTCTTTTCAATAGAAGGGTACTCAATAACTCTTCTGTTTATTATAAGCAGATTTTTTCCAAGAGTATTTATCACTTGGAGGATGGTAATTTTTCAGAAAACAGCTCTAGAGCGTGGAATATTAACAGTAATTCTTGCCTAGATCTCTCATTTCATATTAGGGAAATCCCAGTCCCTGCAGAAAACTTGATATTTTACTGGAGATTTCAACAAAGTGTTTTGGACCATGAGACACTGGGACATCAGAAAGGAAAAGAATCAAAGAATCTGATGTCCTGTATCTTCTCTGAAATGTTATATAATCACAAACTGTATGTCTTCCTTTTTTTCTCTTGTAGTACCTGTTTGAGAATGGTAGAATAGATAACATTTTTACCGAGCCCTATTCCAGGTTTATGATTGAACTTACAAAACTTTTGAAAATCTGGGAACCTACAATTCTTCCAAATGGTAGGACAATTATTTTGTTTTGTGTAGCTGCATGACAAAGCCGTATTATAAATTAGTGTTTTCTCAATGCCATGAAGAAGAATGTCATCTGAGGCATTCGCATCAGTCCCATCTTTCCCCACCATGTGATTGTCTGTGGTAGAATAGTGCCATGGATTTCATGTCTGTCTCTGCCAGTTACAGATGACACTTACATACAGCTTTGCCTCTGATGAGTCTCTCAACTCCTCCGAAAGAAAGGCTTCCCATTCCAGTCAAGTCAACGTGCTAGTTCTTCTCTTCCCTCCAGTTTTAGCTGATCTTTTTTAAATCCAGGTAGCCAGAACTGTGTGTAGGATTTGAGATGAGTTACTGCAAACACCGTGTACTGTTGCACTGGTATTTTCCTGTCAGTACTGGAAATGCTCCTTCTGGTAAATCCGAGGATCACATCAGCAAATCATTGGAGTCTTGTTTTGACTCCTCACTTCCAAGTTCTCACCTCAGTCACTCCCAAATTAAGAGTTCCCGAATTCTGCAGATATTTTTCATTGGTCTTCAGGTACGATGCTGCAGTTTATGAAGCTGGACACCAGCTGTATTAGTACTTAAGATCTTTTTCAGAGTATCAGCAAAACTTGAGTGATGTTGGCAACTCCATACGTGGATCTATGACTGGCTTTTTATTTAGAAAATGAACTTTTTATTTCATGCAGAAATAATCCACTCACAGCCTGCTGCGTACAGCGATGTTTTCTTTCACAACAAATCTCTTACAAGTCTCCATATGTCCTTTTCCTAACTGACTTATGATAATCACAATGGCCTGTTTGTATGGAAAGATGGTACATTTTAAACTCATGCTCCATGTCTTAGGAATTACACATTTTTGCAGTCGACTGGCTGTGGTTTAATACAGTGAAATTAGAACTTAGTGAGATTCTGCTGGTGTCTGCAATCTTCCTCTATATTCTTCTCTCCATTCTTCAGGTATTAGAAGATCATGCTGTTCCACAGCTTGGTCCTCCATGCTCCCTTTTATATTTGTGCATGCAGTGTTCTTGGTTTTATTGGAATTACAGTTGCTTATGATAGGCCTGAGTTTGATCTGCTATGCAGTTTATTCCTATGCAAGGTTAGCTGAAAGAGGACTTATGTGCATCTCTGACACAATCTGCCTCCTTAATTTTACTCATATCTGGCTTCCCACCCTGCTCATGTATGATGCTTTCATTGCTTTTGGAAAATTCTGAAAATCTACTAGGTTAGACACAGCCTGTAAAAGCTGTATATTAGTAACTGAATATGGGGACAGCCCTAAAATTGCATAAATAACCCTCTTCTTTTTTCTTTGCCCGTTGTCTCTAGGTTATATGTTCTCGAGGATTGAAGAGGAGCACTTGTGGGAATGTAAACAGCTGGGTGCATATTCCCCTATCGTGTTACTGAACACGCTTCTGTTCTTCAACACCAAATACTTTCAACTAAAGAATGTCAGTGAGCACCTGAAACTGTCCTTTGCCCATGTTATGAGGCGCACACGAACACTCAAGTATAATACTAAGATGACATATTTACGTTTTTTCCCACCCTTTCAAAAACAAGAAGTAGAATCAGGTAAGTGAATGCTTTCTGATCATCTCAATTTTGGCAGTCGTACTTGTATTATCTGCTCCTTTTTCTAAAAAGGAATGAGAAGGAAAATAGGTTATATGGTCAGCAGAGCTATGAATAGTTTGACTTCTGCTGTTACCTTGTACATTTTCAAAACTTTTTCACCCTAGTAAGGTTTAAAGAGAATTCTGCATGAGCCAAGGCATCCAATAAAAACTTACAAAAGAGGTGCCACATATTTGGCTCAAAATTTTTTAATAGTCTTTTATAACATCTTAGGCTTGCAGAAAGCTTTATTAGGTACTGCATGAGTTAAAGGCCTTTTCTGACGTCCTTTTCTCAAGACTTCGTGTTCTTGAGGTTCAGACCTTTATCATGTCCTTTTAATTCCCAGATTTATCCTAGGTCTGTGCAGTGGACAAACACAGCAGCCCAAATGGAGAACAGCCCCTTGATGAAGCTAGGGGCTTGCACATGAGTAGGGTCCACTGTCTTGACCTCAGAGGCAAAGACAGGTTTTTGTTTGCAGTTATTTTTTGGTATTTGGAAAAGGGATGTCTTGATCCTGTTGGCTTCTTCAGTTAATAGTTCCAGTGTGCTACATGAATTCTGCTTTGTTAAGAAAAAATATACCCCTTGTATTTTTCTGCTATATACTAGTTTTTGTTGATTTTCTAGAAGAGGAATGGGCTGTAGACACCTGGTGGCACATGGAATCTTTTTCCCATGCAGCAGATCAAACCAGTTGACTTGAATGTGACATAATCAGTTCAAGTGGTGTGTTTCTTTGTGATGCAGAGTCCCATCAGACTGGTGCTAAGTGACTGGGGCTTGTTCTTGAAAGTGCTGGTTTTCACTGAACTTGTGTGATGCCATTTTTGTGTATCCAGATAAATTATCTGTAGGCAAAAGGAAACGTGGTGAAGATGAGGAGATTCCAACAGCAGTGGAAATGGCTGAAAATACAGATAATCCCCTGCGATGTCCAGTCCGACTTTATGAATTTTACTTATCAAAATGGTAAGTGATGGAATTTGATTTTTCTCTGTATGTAGACTGGAACAGGCATTTGGGCAAGGATCGTGCTCAGACCTTTTGTGCCTGTGCTGTGGGCTCCTCTCTCCGATTCTTGGTCCCTCGGTGTGGATGGAACCATGCTGATAGGACTGCCAGCACCAGCACTGCTGTTACCCTCCGCAGTTAGGTCGTCTTTGTTACTGGTGTTGAGTCAAGGGTGGAGTTACAGAGAGATGTGTTCTTTAAATGCCAGTTTGCACATCCACAGGTGTAAAGGTAAATGGGGGGCATTACTGCAGTGTCCGTGGCATTCTCATCTCCTTTAATTCCCATACAGGATCCTTCCTTTGAGAAGCTTATAACTAATACCCTGACATCATGTTCCGTGTGAAAGAGAGTAGGAAAAGTGTGAATTACGTAAAATTGCTGATAGCTTTTGCCTGCTGCAATGTGTCGTTAACTTTTATTTGGGAGTTAGAGAGGAGACTATATAACAAGGGCATAGATATAAATCATTTTGTCTCTCCTGTTTCTAGATGAACTTTGGTTAGATCATTGAGCAGGTGGAATATGATGTTCTTCTCTTTTCAAAGAAAATACACACGCAAAATGAACCAGCATCTCATTAGTGTCAGCTAAAACTCATATAAATCACCCTCAAAAACGCACCTACTGTGCTTACTACAAATAGTCCCATTACTAGGCAAGGGCGTGCCTGGCAACTGTCCTGACTCTGTCTCTCTCTTCTTACCTCCTTTGTCTTCATTTGGATATCATTAGAAGCTTTTAGCTGTCCTTGGGCTGGGAAAACATTGTCCTGCTCCTTGTCATATATCATAGCCGAGCCCCTGCAGTGTGCAAGCAGCAGTAAGGATTCACTTTGCTGTTTTAATGTGAATATTCCAACGCCAGGCAGGAGGGATCCTTGCTGTAGAGGACTTTGTGTCTTCCTACCAGAGCCTGAAAGCCGCCTCAGGGTCAGATGGGTCAGTCTTTCAAGCAAATGGGCTTACTGTTCTGCACCACGAGCAGGCAAGCCAGTGCTTAGTTTTGCTAGCTCTTGAACGTTCCCTGTGCCACAGCACACAGGAACTCTGGAATACTAGAAGCAGTTTAATTCAGAGATTGTATGTCAACTGCATCTATCAATCGTATCAAGATGCTAGTACCGTTAATTGGACGATGCTGTGATTGAAGAACCACATCTGTAAAGAGATCACTCTAACTTTCTTTCTTTATAAGCAACTAATACTAAGTGACCTGGGAAAAAACTTACTGTTCCCTAAGTTGAAGGGGACAAACCAAGTCACTAACAAAAAGATTTGAATTACGTTGTTTAAATGACTGTGATGTCATCTCAGTGTAACTTGTTTCTCCTGAACGTTTTTGTCAGTAGCACTGCTAATGCTGCCTTCTCACAGCCTGCTCTTCCTTTCCTTGCGTTGACAGTTCGGAAAGCGTGAAGCAGAGAAGTGATGTGTTTTACCTTCAACCCGAGCGCTCCTGTGTTCCCAATAGCCCCATGTGGTATTCCACATTGCCAATAGACCCCGGGACCTTGGACATCATGTTAACACGGATTCTTATGGTGAGGGAGGTACACGAAGAACTTGCCAAAGTCAAATCAGAGGACTCTGATATTGAGTTATCAGACTAACTGAAGTGGGGTATTTTCCTTTGAGTACACATCAGAAGCACCAAACTGTGAATACATCCAGCCTTTGCAAAATGTGTATCAAATAAGCCAAGATGATGTCACCTACAGGCAGATTTTGAACCACAGTGGATGTACAAACTGGAACTGGAAGGAAGCAAGCTGTGTAAGCTGCAAGAAACAACGTCCTGTGGCACCGCTAAATCCTCTGAACAAATTCGAGACGACCTGACCTATTTGAGTGGTGCATAAATCCTTTATCTGTTTAGGATTTTTAAAAGTCGTGAGATATTTTTAAGGAAAATGGTTGTGTAAAATCTACCGTAACAATGTCGGGCATGGAGAGCTAGACTGTGGCTCATGTGACTTCTCAGCCCTGCTGGCTGGCGGTCCGTGCTGCCAAAGAACACGTGGAGATCCTGGAGCTCTTCACGAGGGCAGGAGAGAAAGTGGTGATATTTAGGCAAACAGACACCTTCTGTTATAAATACACGTACACACATGCTTTTATAATTTTTTTGAAACTGGGATCAAATGTTAGGAAGGCAGAAGCCGCTGGCATGTCTGCCAGGGAAGCTATCCAAATGGGCAACTGTCTGGCTGCTATTAACTGGTCACACGATGCCAGAATCTAGCTCTCAGTCCAGGCTGGTGCTACCAACTCCAGCGCTGGGCAGTCTTCGACGCGGAAGAGGTGCTGTAGGTCAAACTTCAGAGCAATCATGTTACGGGACGAACATTTCTGGGATATGTACAGGAGAGTGACTGTCCTGGGGTATGTGCAGAAAATCCCTTACCTAGCCCAGTAGCTCTGCAGTCTGTCGATATAATCTAGCAAATACTGTGGTGCGCGGAAATTTTTTTTCCCTTAAGGCAGCTTTCCTTTCTCCTCTTTCCCTACTCCTATTTTTTGGTTATTTTATAAGGCAAATCTGGAGGGCCTCGTCATTTCAAGTGAAAGACACATGCACTCTTTCCACCTTTGCAACGCGTGTAGTGTTGTACAAAGGATGCAGTATTACTTCTGACAACAGAACTGTGGTCGAAAATGACCACGTGTGTGTTTTTCCCACCCCACCCAAAGAGATTTAGTCATAGTGTTGGAAATCAAAAGAGATTTTTTTTTAAGATTTGGCTGTTACTGCGTCTTTTTGAAGAGAAAAGCTCCCACATTGTGTGTAGAGGACAGGACATGATCAGATACTATCTGTATCTCCATTTTCTCAAGCTACAGATGTGTGTTTCTGATGACCAGTGGTCACAAATTCACTGGAAACCTAAACTATTTTTAAAGAAGAGAACTGTATGGTTTTTATCTAGCTCTGGTCAGTTATCCATCTTCTGTAACAGGGGTCTGATATTTGATCTTGTCACTAAGAGATGAAAATCAACAGCCTTGAATTATATTTCCTTTTTTTTGTTTTGTTTTGTTTGTTTTTGGTTTTTAATTATTTTTTTAGCAGTAACAAAAGTAATTTAACAAAAATAAAATCAGAAAGTAGTCTATTGACGTTGTGTACTCGGTAGTCCTGTCCCTGCCTGTAACAGATTTCACTGATGTATTTTTTAATACAGAAAACTATGTGAAAAGTAAACCTGCCCCTGATTCTGTCTGCTCAAAGCCCATCTGTGTCTGTCATTTCTGATCTAAGATACCGCTTTCTCCATGTCCTGGCCTCGCACTCCCCACGGCAGGTGTTTTGGCCGTAATACGTTCCCTGCCCGTAGACTGCCCAGGCTCTTGGAGGCTCAGGGATGCTCCTTTGGCTGATTTCTTGTTCTGTGAGCACTGACCTGTCCCTCCCCATAGTTATAGTGAAATCGTGAAATAGCAGGCACGGGATTTGGGATCAGGATGGTTGATAGAATGTTTCAGGGAAGATAAAATCATTCTGGAAGGATTAGTGTCTAGGTCTGTAAGGGATAAAAGAAGTCCGAGTTCAGTTCCCACAGGTGCGCCCAGAAACCTCCATGTCAGTAGGAGAGGGGAAGAGTCCAGGAATTTCTGTATTTCCTGGGCATGCCCTGCAAGAGGGCAGCTGTTCTGCCTTGGCCCGCTCCCTCCTTCCCTGACCTCCTGCAGGGAATAAGCGAGGGAGCAGCTAGGACGAGCTGTTGGGAGGGCAGGCTTTTGTTGGTGGGGATTGTCTGAAAAATAATACCACATCTGAGTTTTCCCTTAATAGACATTAACAGAAACATTCTCATAGAATAAAGTAGTCTATTTGTATTTTATGAGTAATGTACTCATTTTTCTTCCTCTGAAGAGCCTCGCTCTTTCTTGCCTGTGAACACTTTCATGTGCGTTAATTTTTTCCAGGTACTTGGAATGAAAGATGTTTGCCTTTCATATTCCCTCAGCAAGGAAAGTCGAATCACTTCGAGCGTGCCTGGCTGAGAGCAGAGTTGTTAAACATTGTGCCAACTCCCTTTACTTAGTGGCTCTGAGACGAGAAAGGTTTGGGTGCAGTTTGGTGGTACAATTAACAGAACAGGTTCTAGTTTCGATTCCTCTGGCTGGATACCTTCTGCTCGGAGGCCCTTTGGCCACGCTGTACCTTGTCCGGGTGTGCCTGGGTGTCTGTGCCTCTCCAGGAACTGCTAGTCAGCCTGGCTACTGCTCACGCTGGCTTGCAAGGTGGATTACCTTGAAAGATTAAAATATATTTATAGATAACACAGGATCAAAGTTCTGAACACTTGGACAAAGTTGTTCATGACAAACATACCTGAATCGTTTCCTGACCGTGCCACAATGTTTGTCACCTGAAATATTCTTTTAAGGAGAAAAATCGTGCTGTAGTCTCAGTGTGGACAGAGAAACGACAAAGATGAGTGTGAAAAACAAAAACAGATGATGCTTCCTGCTAACAGGGTGTGTGTCGCTGTGGCTTCCAGCTGCTGGACACGTGTTGTTTAACTGCCCTTCGTTTTCCGTGTGCAGGGATGATGGCAGAGCTCTGCAGACCAGTTTGAGAGCGTGGAAGGGAGCGTGTCGTGCTGCTCCTTAGCAAGTGCATTCACAGTTCTGGCTGCTAAAGCAAGCCTTTGGATTTTGGAGAGATTTTTGTTCAAAATGCTTCCGGAATGTGGCCACTAGTTGCACGGCACCGGCTGTTTCCTGGCAGTTCTCATTGCCAGAGGCGCTCGGTGCAAACCTGCTGCTCTCTCCTGCCTTCGGTTGAAGAAGGAAACTGGGGGCACGTTCAATGCCACGGAATTGGGTGCAAAAAGAAGTTACATTGTCTTATTAATTATTCTGCCAACTACTGATGGAAAAGAAACCCCTGGATTTCTCTGTGTTTTGGTAACAATCTCAGTAACTCTTCTCGGCCCCTTGAGCAATAGTTTCACTGTTGCCTTAAAAATAGAAAACAGAACAAATGCTGGTGTCTGAGATCCTTACGGTGCCCCTCCCAAACCACCAGCACGGTGCTCGCTGTCTGGGCTGGAGTTTTCTCCCATCAGCACAACAGGTTCCCCCCGTCTCTTTCTCTCATGTGTCATCTGTTTTAAACATTCCTAACAGAGCAGAGTCAAAAGGAAGGAATTGCTGTCTTCTGTTAAAAACCACTTGTCTGCAGTCTGTCCCCAGTGGCACCATCAGCCTTGAGAGATTTAAAGAAATCACAAATTTTGAGCAGTTGAGCTACTGAGCAGTAGTTGTTCCTTTCTTTTGCCAGAGAAACTATCCGGTTTTGAGGATAGTGTTTTGTAGCCGCGAGCCCCAAAAACATGTAAAAATCATGGACCGCTGCTGTGGAGAAAGTCTAGGAGGAGTTTTAGGAGCAGCGAAGCGGGATGGGGGTGTGCTCTGCCTCGTAGGGTGGCAGGTCTTGCCCCTCGGAGGGGTGCTGTGAGTGGAGAGGTGTGAGCCGCCGCTTTTCATCTCGTCCGTGGCGGATGAAATGGCCAGACTGGTCCCTGTGCCATCACCTCCTGCCTGTCTCGCTGCTGGAGAGCAATCTCTGGGCTGTGGATCTCTCGGGCAGGTAGGACTGTCTCTGCCCTTGTGTCTTCCCCGGGAGGAAACGCTTGGAAAGGGCGCAGGTGGAGAGGTTTCACACAGTACTATTGCATTTGTTAACAAGTTGACTCCAGCCCTGTTTTTAGAAGGTGGATTTTTTTGAATTAAGGGGTCCGTTATTCCCAGTCTGACCACTGGCACGAACAGATCCCCTCTAACTTCATCCCGTGGCTCCCGTGGCCCGCAGCACCTGGCTGAGCTGCAAGATCTCCCGTTTCAATCTTCAGTTTCTTCCCCCCCTCCAAGAAGCATTCGGTAACTTTTCTTTTGTGTTGTGCTTTATGAGGAAACCATCTTGGACGCACCAGGAAGAGCGAGTACTAACGGAGCAAGTGGTGGCAGAGGAGCCGTCGCAGGTGCTGGGAAGGGTCTGGGCGGTGGGATGCCCTGACCTTGTCCTGGGCTGGTTTGGGCAGGTGGGCAGTTGTTCGCAGCAAGAAACTAACAGGAATATTTAAGTGTCTGGATTTCATCATTTTATGTTCAAAGCTTCTCAGTTGGCTGCTATTAGGAAAAATTAGGGAATGTGGGCAGAGGTTGTAGAGGGGACAAACTTAGAGAGAACCTGAATTCAAAAGGGTTTCAGTTCTGCAGCTGGTGTGCCACCTCTTCTGCCGTTTCGTGGCAAATGGCAAAATCCACAACAGCTTTTTTTATTTTTATTTCTCAGTTTTCAGCGATAGATGCTGCTGCCGTGGAGGTCATTAGCGCTCAGTTGATTGCACCAGTGCCAGCTCTGGTCCAGGGGGTGTTGCGAGGTTGTAGAATGGTTTTGAGAGTCCCGTAGGCTTGAAGGAGCCCAGGGATCTGGGATTCTTCTAGCCACAGAACTTAGATTTCCATCGGACAGTAACATTCACTAAGCTAATGGTCCTTCGGCAGAGATAGGGGTTTTGTTAAACAAAAACTGAAATATCTTCGATTATCACCTGCTTGCAGGGAAAGAGGGATTTTATTACAGTTAAACAGTCGAGCTAAGCAAAGCATCAAACACCAAATCTCAAGATGCCTCCCAAGTGCACGATTTTAATTAACACAAATCCGGTCCGACTTCCCGGTGTTCGGACCTACAGACGCAGGCTGCAGTGGCCTCGTTAGCCACGGCTTGGTTAATTCGGAGCTGACTATTAGCTGTGCCAACAAACGGCATGCCTGGGCTCTTAGGTCTGCGAGTCTTGGACTTTTTATTCTCTCTTCTACATATTTATTACACAAAAAGCCAGAACAATTTGAAAAGGTCTTTTTGACCAGCTGGGAGCCAGGCTTCCTCCTCTGGGAGAAGGGTGTTGGTGACGGTTCTTGACTTTCTCCCCAGCTAAGCCACTGACTCATGGTAGAGCCCAGGACCCAGCATACACGTCACGTCACTGCTGTCGTGTCGGTGAAGCCTCCTGTTTCGTCCCTCGCCGATCTGTACCTTGGTCGTACCCATCTGTAAATTGGCCAGACTTTCCTACCTCGTTTGGGCATTATGAGGCTAAATTCCGTAGGATGCTTTGCAGCCCCGTGATGAAAGGTGCTATATAACTGCAAAGTGTTACTTCAAAAGATTTAAATAGGTCACCAGTGCATCATAACCTATATTAAAGAGACTTTTTCTTATATGAGAATTTATAGAGTTCAATGTATGGTATTAATAAGTGAATTATTGAGACCCCAAAAATAGTTTTTGTTTGAATCGTATCTGTATTCTGGAAAAGTGATTAAAAACCTTTAACCTTAATAAACGAGTACATCCTCATTTCCTGTATGATGTTGGAATCCAAGTTTAAAAGCAGACTCTCACAGATTTTAGTGGGGAGGGGGTTAGTTGTTTCTAAGCCAGCGTTTCATCAGCAGCTTCTTATCTTCACGGCAAGGCTTGGTCCTCCCCGCTGGCTGGAGAGCCACTCACACCGAGTTCTGCTCCTCCTTGAAGCCTCTGCCATCAGCAGCAATTAGCTCAGTCACCAGTGGTGTTCGTTCCACGCCTTCCCCCAAAGTGAACGCAGGGAACTGGGGGTGCTGGAGCCGTGCCCGACACCAGCAGCAAGCAGGAGAGTCCTCGGGATGGAACATCACCTTTGCTCTGTCGCCCCAAAGTGCCAGGATCGCCCGAGAGCTGCAGTGACACGGAAACACCGTCGCTCCCGAGCCCCGCGGTCCGCAGCGCTCCATGGGGCTGCCAGGGAGGGCAGGGAAAGGCTCTGGGGTTTCTGAGCGAGGTCCTTGAGGAGCCACCAGAGCTTTATTCAGTGCAGTTTTTCAGCTGGTTTGCACTTAACTCTGAACCACACCAGTGCACCCACAGCCGGGCCAGTGCCGGTGCAGCCAGCGGAGCCTCTGGGTTTAAAGAGGCTGCTGAGAAAACAGACACGGGCAATCGCACGCAAAAAGATTGCCCAAGTGCCAATTCAGCGTTCCCAGCAGCCCGAAGAAGAAACATCCAAAATGCTGCACACCTGGTGTGGCCACGACCACCAGCAGGCAGCTGGATGATCCTGCGAGTGTCTGGGGTGCAAGGGAGAGTATTTGGTTTAATGGAGGCTTAATTTATCATTATTATTAATAATAATAATGATGCAGCTGACGCCTTCATACCATCATTTGAGGTGAGCTGGGTTTGCACAGGGATAGCTGGTGTTTGCTTCAGGAGAGAGGGAAAACGGGATTAAGCCGGATGATGTGGGAACTGCAGAAGTGACAGGGAAATGCTGTGTCCGCTTGTTGACTAACGCGGTTGCTCAATGCGTTTATTTTAGGTGATTAATTATCGAGAGTACAGTAACTGAAACCCAGCTGATTGCCAGGGACAGCCCTGTTCACCCGTCCTTGGGACACGGTATGGGACACGTGCCACGTGTCCACCCAGCCCGTCATCCGTCCCCACACACAACGGGAATTACACGGTTTCTAACAAACCTACAGCCCTGCCAGCGTCTCAGCTTTGCAGGGGAGAGCGTGCAGGACTGAAAAAACTGCCGGTTTGGGTCTGTTCCTGGACCCCTGCGAATCCCGAGGCGCCTGCTGCACCCGGGCCCCGACCACACACCAACCACCACAGCACCCCGCCTGCGAACCACCTTTATTGGTTTCAAAGCACTTGTTCAAGCGGATCCATAGCTCTTAGAAGGGCGGCTGAGTCACTGGGGGGGTCTATGGGGGCTTCCCAGTCCCTGGCAGACACCTCGGGCTCACTTGCGTTTGTCCTGTGGAGTTGTTCTTCCTCCTGGACATCACTGGCACCGGCTGCTTCACTGGCTGCTTCACTGGCTGCTGCACTGGCTGCTGCACTGGCTGCTTCACCGGCTGCTGCACCGGCTGCTTCACTGGCTGCTGCACCAGCTGCTGCACCGGCTGCTGCACCGGCTGCTGCACCGGCTGCTTCACTGGCTGCTGCACCGGCTGCTGCACCGGCTGCTTCACCGGCTGCTTCACTGGCTGCTGCACCGGCTGCTGCACCGGCTGCTTCACCGGCTGCTGCACCGGCTGCTGCACCGAGCGTCCCCAGCGCGGATGTCAGCCCAATTTTGGCACCTAGAGAGAGACCTGCCGCTCCTGCAAAGACAGAAAGGGGCACAATGCCCCGGGAGCATGGATGCTGGCTGCTGAGGGACCAAGCACTGGGCAGAGACAGCCAAGGACCTCTCCGGTCTGTGCCAGGGAGCGGCCCAGGAGTGGGCTCTGCTCCCTGAGTGCAGCCAGTCCCTTTCTGGCTCCGGCCAGCGCTGCCAATGAATGCAGGTGTTGTTCTTGGCAGAAGAGCAGATGCCCACCTGCACGGCCCCCAGTGTCCTCAGCTTTGGGTGCCCCCTACCCCAGCAAGTCCTGACTATTCCTACCGCGCCACGGATTTGTCCCTTCCCCACAGTTTTGGATGATTCAGACCAAGGATGGCTTCAAGGGCAGCTTCAGCCCTGCAGCAAGCCGAGCGTGCGACCCCCCCTGTGACCCTCCTGGCATGACCCCAGCGCAGCACAGCTCCCCTGCCCTCCCCACTCACCGATGGACTGCAGCACGGCCACGGTGCTACCGGCAGCCACTCCGCCACCGTTGGCTATGGCGGCTGCTGACATCATCTTGGCGGCCACGGACCCAGCAGCGATGCCGGTTGCCGTAAACCCCAGTGCGCAGATGCCGGCCGGGATGCCAAGGAGTACCGCTCCTGCGGGCAGGACATTGGGGTGTCAGTGCAGTGTCTGCGCCCCACATCGCCCCTTGCCCCCCAGCGCGCCGGACCCAGCCTCCCAGAAAGGATGGAGGCGTCAGGGTGGGGAGCGAGGGCAGCGGGGTGCGGGGATGGAGACGCCCCATGCTGGAGGGGGGAGAGGAGAGGCGGGCAGGGCTGCAGCAGCGAGTGCAGCCAGATTTCCAGGCACAGGCCAGAACTGTCCCCCCTCCCTCGCAGCAGCACCCAAAGTCTCCCCAGCACTCGCATCCCCCCCAGTCCAGCTGCGATGGGACCATGCAGCGAACCCGAACGCTGCTGAATCCAACTCCAGCCCCTCACCTATTCCGACAGCGGCTCCGATAGCTGCTCCTGCGACTTTTTTTCCCATAGCTAAAAAGGAAAAAGACGGGCAGACAGGAAAGCTTCGCTCCGACGGGGCCGAGTGCCCTGTGCCTGGGCAGCCGGTACCACCTTCCCCAGCTCCCCCCCCCCGGCGCCCTCCGGCTTCAGCTGCCCCCGGCCAGGAGGGGAGAGGAGAAGGGGCGCACCCCGGGGTGCCCACCGCCCACCGCACCTGCCAGGCGCGCCGCGCTCGCCACCACGGAACGATACCGGAGGCGGGGCCGCCCCGTCCCGCCCGTCGCCGCGCCCGGGCCGGTCCCGCTCGGCGCATCACGAGGAGGCGGAGATTTGCCCTGGGGTGTCTTTATTGGGGAGGTCGGATAACAGCGCGGTGGGGAGCGGGGGGGGGGCTGAGAGCCATGCAGGGGGGTCCCAGCGGGGGGGCCGGGGTGGGGGGATCACGGCAGAGATGAGTGAGGGTCCTGGTGGGGATCACAGCAGGACAGTCCCGATGGCAGTCCCGATGGCAGCCCCGATGGCGGTCAGGGCAGCCTTCACAGCTGCGGAGAGCCCTGTTGCCCCTGAGGAAGAGGAGGAGAAATCAGTCCAAGCCCCCCTCCCCAGCACAGCCTCACCCCCAGCTCACAGCCCCCACTGTGCCCCATTGCCTGGGGGAGCACCCCAAGGAGGAGCAGCCCCTCCAGACCTTGCCCCCCCCTGCTGCAATCCGGTGTCCCCAGAGCGGTGGCATCCTGGGGTCCCCGCTCCTGTAGCCACCCCGCTGGTACCACCCAGAGAGGCCAAAACATGGAGCGCTCTGCGGTGACGCCATGGGCACCCCGCGGCACCGCGCCAAGAGCACTCACCGAGCGACTGCGCTATGGCCACCAGGCTCCCAGCGGCCACCTCCCCGCCGTTGGCCATGGCGGTTAGAGACATCAGTCTGGCGGCCACGGATCCGGCTGCAATTCCTGCTTTGGTAAAGCCCAGAGCATACATGGTGGCTGGAAACACGGCCACGGTGAGTCCTGCATCGGAGAGCAGCAGTGGTGACGCTCCCGCAGGGACGCGTGGGTCCCCGGGGCCCCAGGTCACTCCTCAGACACATGCGTCCCCCAGCCCCGAAATGGGGGGGTGCGTGGAGACAGGTCCAGCTCGCCCAGGACAGCCTGAGCAGAGTGGGTGGGGGGAATCCTGAGGCCAAACGTCCCTCGCTGGGGCATCGACGGGGTTCTGCACATGGGCTCCCAGGGACAGGCCAAGGGGCGGCATTTTGGGGAGGGGGCAGCACCCCCCGAGAGGGGTCTGTGTGTCAAGAGCAGCAGTGGGAAGCCCCAGGAAAGTGATTTATTTCCACATGGCATCAGCCATCCCCATGCCCACTAGAGCCTTACCGAGCCCTATGGCCGCCCCGACGGCGGAGCCGACGAGCTCTGCAAGAAAAGAGAGACGAAGGGTGGTCAGTCGGTGGGCGACAGCGAGGGCGAGCTGCTGCCCCCGCTCTGGGCAGTACCGCGAGCGGCTCCTCCATCCCATCCCCTGCCCGCACCCCTAGGCGCTCTCCTGCCTGCTGGAGCAGCATGTGCCCCTTCCCGGGAGCATCCTGCTGCCTCACACCACTGGGACAACAGCTCGTGCCATCTCCAAAATGCCGGGGAAGCGAGACCTTGCTGGCACAGCCTTGTTGTCCGTGGCCAGCCCCAGCCCCATCCCATGAGAGCCCCCCATGCTGTCCCGCTGCGGGGCCCATGCCCCTGACCCCGTGAGCTTACCCATGGTGAGCTGGCTTGGGGGCAGCCGCTGGAGTGGGAGGTGTGTGGGTCCGGTCAGAGCCTGGTCCTTCAGGGAGCAAGAACAAGTTTCTTCCATGGGCAGCGAGTGGGGCTGGTGGTGCCCTGGTCCCCTGCGTGGGCACCCGCAGCCACCCCCCTCCCACCCTGTCCTGCCCCCTAAGAGCCCCCAGCCACCCCACAACAGCAGCGACACCCCCCCAGACCTCACATTTCTTCCCAGCCCAGGGCTCCTGGCCACTCTGCCAGCCCAGCGGGGTGAGCAGCCCCCCGGCTTTTGTCCACCCCCCGAGCCCCCGGAAAAGGGGTGCTGTCCTCAAACACCCATCATGAGGTCCCAGCACCCTGCACTACCAACCTGGCCATCTGCTGCCCGCCCAGAGCCTGCTGCTGATAGCAGGGCCCTCAGGTGACATCAGGACAGCGAATTTCCAGGAAACGGCTCTGCCGAGTTTCGTTTTCCCTGCATTCTTGGCCCATCTCCATGTTTACCCTTGGTGTGCCTGGTCCTTCTGGCACGGGAGGGCAGCGGCGCTGTGGCTTCCCCGTCCCTGGGGTCAGACCCTGGGGATGCCCCCCGCAGGGACCCCTCACCCCCCCCGAACCTCTTCGCAGGGACAGGAGGTGCCAGGTCTGCGGTGGGAAGGACGCGCCGGGCAGGGGAGGCTCCTCACGCTGTGCCGTGGCCGCTGGGGCTTTATTGGGCATTTCCCAACCAGGACTGGGACCAGCGAAGCTCCATGGGTTTTGGTGAGGACTATGGGCAGCGCGGGCAGTCTGGGCAGCACAGAGATTTCCACCGGCTGGCAGTGGGGCTGCAGCCTCTTCAGCTGCCCCCCTCCACCGTGCAGCCTCAAAACCCAGCCAAAGCCCCGTTTTGCAAACCCCCGTTTTGCAGAGCCCCGCTCCCTGCACCCACTCCTCACCCCGAGCCCCCCCAGGGCCGGTGCCCACCCGGCAGCAGCCCCTCCAGCCGGGGCGGCGCGGGCGCAGCAGGTGCCGTAGCGCATGCGCCGCTGCAGCTGGTTGAAGGGGACCAAATCCAGTTGCAAGTTGATCTGGTTCCTTTTTACCAGCCCCAGGGACGCACCGTCTCTCCGGAGGTGCCGCCTGGGCCGGTGCTGGTGGAGGGTGGTCCCGGCGTGGGGGTCCCAGCCCAAAAATACATACTTCTTAACATTCCATAACGCCGGCTGACTCCATATGGGCATATGAAGAAGTATGTAGGGTTGGGAGGGAGAGGTGGGTGGTGTGGGGCACGGGGCCACCTGCCGCTCCCAGCAATGCCCACCGGCTCCAGGCAGTGGGATCCTGGAAGGCACCAGCAGCCACGGTGAAGCCTGAGGCTGGGCAGGGGCTGTGGGGAGCACCCCCTGCCCACCCCCGGATCTGGCCTCTGCCTGTGCCCGGCCCCAGGCACATCCCTGGCAGTGGCACTGCCCGTACGGTCCCGTAGTGCCCATGGCCGTGCCAGAGCAAGGAGACCCGTGTGTTTGGAGAGCGAGACAGTGCCACGGCCAACGCGTGTGCCTGGGACGTGGAGCCTCCACACTGGCTGGAGGGTGCTCCAGCTGGTGGTGGGGGTGTTTTGGCCAGTGGGACGCCCCAGGACGTGGCCGAGGCTCAGCGGTTTGGGCCGTGGGGGGCTGCCCCTCTGAGGAGACGGGGCCGTGGCCAAGTGCCACGTCCCGTGAGCCCACACAGGCCAGCACAGGTGGCAGAGGTGGGTGCCTGTGCTCAGCGCCCATTCCGCAAAGTGGGTCCCCCATCGACCCAGGATGCATCGGCGGCACCCCCCGGCACGCCGCACTGCCCCGGCACCCTGCAGCACCCCACACCACCCTGCACCCCAGCTCGTCCCTGCTGCAGCCAAAGCAGCAGTCGCAGCTCAGTGCCGGGGGGGGGGGGGACACCCACCTCCCACATCCCCACCCGCCCTCTCCGGCTCATTTACAAAGCTGGGAGAAGGATCCGGGGATCTGAGCCCTCCCCACACCATCCCACACCGCAGCTCTGGGCAGGAGAGGCTGGAGATGTCTCTGCCCCTCGGAAGGGGGAGTCAGCTGAGACCTCAAGTGATGGAGACCGTAAGGGGGGGTGTGGGGGGGTCTCCCCATCCCCAGCACAGCTTGGCCAGGGCAGGGTGACGGAGGTGGGGGCGAGTGTCGCCACAGCCCATCTGTGCATTGACCCTGGTGACCTTCCTATCCCTAAATTCATGGCTGGAGCAGTGCGATGGTGGGTGCAGAGAGCCATCCTGGGGTCCCAGCTCTGCCCTCTCCCAGGATAGGGGAGCAAGGGGTGCATGGGGGGCCGGGCACAGGCAGGGGAGACGTGGGGCTGGCCAGGCCCAGCGCGGCCGTGACTCAGCGCCCGGAGCTGTGGCCACACACGCCGCAGCTCTGTGCAAGGAGTCGGTGGGTGCCAAGTACACGCTCACCGTGCCAGCCCTGCTTGTGGCACCCACAGGCAGCGGAGACACTGTTCGGTGGCCCCCGGAGCCCCCAGCCATCGCCACAGGGTGCAGGGCTGCTGCCCGCACAGCCATGGTCCCCCCAGGATGCTCCGCCAGCACCCCGGGACCTCCCGCACGGCCAGTCCCCAGGGACTTGGCACTGGGAACCCCAAGGACACGGCTCCCAGGACCCAGCTACCCAGCCTGGCAGCAGTGGTGAGGCAGACAGTGTCTGGCTGGGCCAGCATCCCTGTCTCCCCCCCCTAGAAAAGCGGATTGAGCAAGTGTCGGGAGGCCGAGGCTGCAGGGATGTGCCTGCTTAACCCTTCGGTCTCTGCCGGCCCCGCAGCGCGGCAGGGCGCTGCCTCCGCACAGTTTTGCTGTAGGGGTGCCGGCGATCCCAGGGGCCAGCAAGGCTGTTGGGGCGCAGCGGGAGCCGAGAGCCGGTGGCTGTGCCCACCCCAAGCCCCCGAAGCCGGGGAGCAGGGTCAGGGCTCTCGCATCCCAGCCCAGTTCAGCTCCAGCCACCTCGGCTGACCTTGGGCAGCCTCCCAGGACTGCAGCACTGGAGGTGCCCAGCCCGGGGGGCCCATACAGCCCCATCCCATGGCACCGTCTCCGCAGCCCTCAGCCAGGCTCTCCTGGTGACCTTGGGGGGGCCGCACCCAGCACCGTGGGATGCTCACAGCAACTGGGGGCCCCTCATCTCACCCGACACCAGCCTGGGCCACCCCTGCCCACTCCCACCACCCCTCCTTGCCTCTGCCCCATGGCCCGTCTCTGCCCTCTCTGTGCCCAGACGTTCCCACTCACCAGTGGGGTGCCCCCACTGCTGCAGGCAGCCCCGAGCCCGCCCCAGCACTGCCCTTGGGGGCTGCAGTCATGTCCCTGAGCCAAACCCTCTCCCTGCCTGCACTGCAGGGAGCTCTGCCCTGGGCAGCCCCTCTCCCACCGTGTCCCCACGCCGGCTGGGAGCCCCTGACCTGGGCAGCCCCTGGGTCCCCCACCTGCTCCAAGAGCAGCTCCCTGCCCCGGGCAGGGCACCTTGAGGGCACTGGGGGCAAACAGCCTTGCAAGGGGAAGGCAGAGGAGCCGGGGGGGCTGCTGGGACCGGACGTGGTGGCACCCACAGGCTTGCACGGCACCCAACAGCCCCAGCCTGGCTATAAAAGGAAGCATCTTTTTTCCCCGCTCCCCCCAGCGCCGCGTGCCCGGCCATGCTCCGCAGTCACTGCCTCGCAGGGGCCTTTCCAAGTTTTATTATTTGGTGCTCCCCCCCCCGACCGCCTTCCCCCGCTCATCCATCCCCAGCAAACCCACTGCAGCAGCCACTCTGGCTGCTGAGCCGCTTGAAAAATAAAAAAGAGGCCCAGCAAGGAGGTTGGAGGTGGGCACAGGAGGAGCGATGGTGGGGGGTGCCTGGGGAGCCCCCCAGCCCCCGTCCTGTCAGCCCTTCGCCTGTGGCCATCGCCTGTTTCGGGGCTGCGGGCACGGGGAGCCCCGGTGCACCCGGCCGCGGTGGTCAGCGCTTCCCCCTGCGCGTGTCCAAAACACGATGCTGAGGTGCCCGGGAGTTGGGCTCCCCTTCCCATCCGATCCCACCAGCCTGGGGTGTCCCCACTGTGAGGGTGGGGGGCACCCCGGCTCACTGGAGAGGGGTGACAGGCCCCGCTGCAGGGGGGCACCCACAAACCGTCAGGCCGGGCTCCCCCACTGCGCTGCCCACCAGCCTGAGCACCCACCACCCGCGCCCCCCCCTGCAGCTGGCACTGCCGGGGGTGCCCCATGGCCCCCCCAGCCCCACGGAGAGTTTGCTGCTGCCCCAACTCCGCCACCTCCCCCCGGGCTGGCGCGAAGCGGCTGGGGGCCGTGGTGACCCCCACCCCCGGGGCTGCCCCCTCCTTGCCCACGCCGAGCCGGTGCCCAGAGCCGGGCACGGGGCTGCGAGCGGCAGCAGCACCCCCGGCCCCAGCGGGGCTCAGCACCGGCCGGGCTCGCTGAAGGTTAAACGCCGGCGGCGGGAGAAGCCCCGCTGCCCCCCGCAGCCCCCGCACCTCCCGCCCCGCACGGCCACTCACGGTCACGGAGGTGCCACCGGCCGGCTGCGGGCTCGGCTGGCAGCGGCGGTGCCAGCCGGTACGAGCTCGCCGCTTCCCCGCTCGCCTTGACTTTGCCACAGGACTCCTCCGGCTCGTCCGCAGGAGCTTGCAGCATCCTCCAGTTCAGCGGGAGAAGTTCCTCGCCAGGGAGGGAGGGAGGGAGGGATTTAAGGCAGCCCCTGCCTGGGATGCGGACACCTCCGGGCGCAGGTGAAGACCCTCCACTCGCTGGGCACCCCCCAGCCCCCTCCTCGCACGCCCCATCCCGGGCTCGGTGCCCGGGCACACGCTGCACGCAGCTCCAGGGATGCTGCGTGGGTGATCTCTGCTGGGAACCCCGCTCCCTCCCGGAGGAGGCAGCCGGAGCTGCCACCGGCACGCAGCCAGCCGGGGACCACAGCCCCTCACCACCTGCCCAGCGTCCCCCGGGTGCCAGGTGGGGATAACGCCATGGGGAGAGCGGTACCCACTGCTGGGCCCTGCAGCAGCCTGGGGCAGCTGGGAGGGCAAAGTGGGGTGCTCGGGAGGGCAAAACCTGCCACCACAGGGGCTCCCCTGGGCCGGGGGGATGCTCTGAGGATGGGGATCCCCGGGCTGCCCCAGGCCACCCGCTCTGGGTGTCCCCAACACCCACCGAGCAGCTCTTGTAGTATCTGGAGCAGCAAAGCCCGGGTGTACGGGGCTGCTCTGCCCACCCCGGGACCCCACTGCCCCCGGGCTCCCACCCATCCTACCTCTGCCTGTGGAGAGCTGGCAGGGCCAGGGGGACCCCCGCTCGGGGCTGCAGCGGGGCGGGACGCCGGGAGACACCTTCTTGTGGTTCCCAAAGGGCAAAGCCAGGAGGAGCAGCACGGCGTCCCTCCCGCGGCGGTCCCGGCGGCTCCCTGCCTGCCACGCCGCCCTCCCCACCCCGGGTGCACTCTGTTTGCCTGCTATTTTTGGCAGCCTCCTCAGAGCTCCTCTCGGGCTATTAATAATGAGAGTGCGAAATTCGTTTGGCCTCTGCTATATAAGGGAAGGTAGAGGCTCGGAGGCAGCTAAATATACTGGCGCGTGCGGGAGCAAGCGGGGAGGCTTTGGCACCGAGTGTGGAAAAGAGATTGTTTGAACAATGGAAAGACGGACTCACTCGGCGCACGGGGCCCCGCACGGACAGACGGAGGGCGACGGTGCCCGTGGGCCTGCGCGGCAGCACCCACATGGCAGCCTGATGCCCTGCTCCAGCAGGATGAGCAGCGGGACAGGGGAGTGGCACCGGCAGCAGGGATGCTGTGCGACGGCCCTGTCCCCAGCCAGCCCTGCTCTCCCCAAAATGCCTCTATCTGACCCACTGGGCCAGCAGTGGCCCAGGGACAAACGCTGGGTCTGTGCCCAGCCAGGAGGGACGTGCAGAATGCCAGTGCTGGGGAGCGGGGTGGGCTGCAGCACGGGCACAGCCAGGGTGGCTCCTCCAGATGAGCACCCTGCAAGTGCCAGCCTCTCCCAGGGCAGTCTCCAAACACTCCTGTCCCAGTCCTGCCACCCTAACACGGCCCTGGGGGCAGCTCCCATGGCCAGGGCCATGCCAGGGTGCCAGCGGTGCCATGGTGTCCCCAGGTCCTGATCCCTGCAGCGCCCTTTGCTCGCAGGTGCTGCCCACTGAATGAGCAGGTTGTTACCGTTACCATCACTGTGCCACCCCCGTGGTCGCATGGCCCCGGGCCGGTGCAGGAGCTGCCACCAGTGCGGCCGCCGAGGCCAGGGAGAGCCCGGCTGGAAGAGGCAAAGCAGCAGCAATTCAGGGAACCCTAATGATGGGCAGGCGCTGGGAGGAAGCGCCAAATCCACGCGGTCAGAGCAAGGACTGTGCAAGCAGAGGGGTGAGAACGGTGCGTGGAGAGAAAACCTGATTTTCCCAAGGCTCCAGGAAGAGCCTCCTCCTTTGTTAACTCCTCCGAGCCACGGGTGCTGCTCAGGGACGGACACGTGGAGCTGGGGAGCTCGGAATTGTATCTGTGGCTACACTGAGCTCCCTGGCTCGGCCGTGGCCACCAGCCCGTCTCTTGCCACGAGCGAGCGCTCGCTGGGTTTCCTCCCACACCTCCGTACGGAGCCAGCAAGTGTTGAGCAGACAGCAAAGGGAGAGGGCAGCCCTTGGGAGAGCTTCTGCAGGGACAGCGAGGGAGCAGGAGGAGAATAGCAGAGCTGGTGACATAAAGCAAAGAGCACAGGCTGGTCCCAGGCAGGTTCATGCAGGGGACACAGTGGGGGTTCCCCTGCCCCAGTGCCAGGCAGGGGTGTGCCACAGCATCGGGAGCGGTTTGATGCCCAGGGAGGGGGGGCTTTATTTCGGAGGCAGCTGCTGCTGCGCTTGCAGGCAGAGGCAGTGGGCTGGTGAGCCCGATTCAGCTTCTCGTGTCCTCAGGTGACATTGAGCAGCGTGAACTCCGAGGGCTCCATCACAACCCTCGGGCAGAAGGGCAGCTCTGAAGGAGTCTCCTCCCTTAAATCCATGTCCTCTGGTGCCATCAGGTCTCTTCTGGCTGCCTCGGTGCCCGAGCGTGTTCCCTACAGCAACCACCCCAGTGACAGCTGGGCAACTCCCTTCATCTCCTTCAAGGACTCCACTAATTAATAACTGTTCCTTTGCTCCATGAGGAGGAACAGTTATCCCAGGTGTGGGAACAGCCTGAGCCCCGACACTGCTACCACTTCGCTTTCCCGTGAAAACAACAGTCGGTCTCTGCCTTGGCAGCCAGGGGACACCCTGGGCAGGTTGGTGGACTTGTTACCTGGTCAGCAGGAGACTGGGGCAAGAGCCCTGGGAGTTTTGGCTGAAAATCAGCCTCAAGCAGCAGAAGCTGATTGTGGTTGTGCTAAGGCAAAGGGCAGATCAACAAACCAGGGGTCAAACCACCAGTGGGGGGCCCAGGGCACGGGGCTGGGCCGCCTCTGCTCCCCATGCCAAGGGCAGCGATGGGCACGCAGAGGGTCGCTGCGTGAGGAGCGGACTTGGCTGAGTCAAACAAGCTCTTGGCAGCGGAGCCCCACTGCCCGTCACCGTGGCCGGAGCAAAGGCAGCCCCTCGTCCAGCAGCGCCCGCTGAGACCCCGCTGCCGGGCACTGGGCGAGGGGAGGGCGGGAGGGAGAGCTTCCAGTTCTCACACAAAGAGCACAGTGGCCTTAACAGGAACCGTCCCAGAGCTGAAACTGGTGAAAGAAGCAAGCTGAGCAGCAGCAAAACATCTTCCCTGTTTATTTGCAAGAAACATTTTTGTTTAAAAAAATTACTTTTAGCCTTGATGCAAGCAACACTGCAATCAACAAACATTGTTAAACCAACGTTCAGACAGGCTGGGCAGCCCCGGCCACACAGAGAACGAAGAAAAGATTTAAGAGCAACTACTTTAAAACTAGAATGCAGCATTTGCCTCAAACGCCTTAACCCATGTTTGAACACGTGGGAGAAAACAAAAGCAAGTGAAGCTGATGGTTCATCGAACAGATGTCTCAGCTTTTAACTTCCACACGTGGGTAACTTGTAGCCAGCGTCTCTAATTGTGAAATCATAATGCATAGCAATGCAGAAACCTTCGCCAGCAAGGTCAGCCCCGCGCCCGGTGCTCGGGTACCAAACCAGCCACGGTCTTAGTGATGCCACGGGGGAGGCGGAGGGGGTGGGAAGGGATTTCCAAGCAACGCCTTTGCTCTACGTGCACACACCTCGAGAGTGCTCCGCAGTAACGGTGCGCTAAAGCGGAGAGTCCTCCCCGTCCCCTGGGCCAGGGGCATCCTATGTTGGGCCAAAAGTTGCTGCCTTTAGCCTGGGAGGGTCCCCTTGTGCTCCCCCGGGGCCGGGCTGCGGCGTGTCCCCGTTCCGGGCGAGGGCTCAGTGGCACCGAGGGTTAATGCGCGGAGCGAGGGAAAGGGCTGCACAGCCCGGGAATACTAATGGGAGCCAGGAGTGGACCGGGAGCTTGCGTCGTGCTCCGTCACAACCCGCACTCGGCGATGACAAACGACCAAGGAGCGAGGAAGTCGTCCTCGCCGAGCCGCCGGCGCGGGGGGAACGCCACAGACCACCGAAATCCGGCCTTGGCAGGGGGTGCCGCTGGCACCCCGACCCAAACGTGTGCTACATGGTGAAACGCGAGGATGAAGCAAATAATCTCGGCTAAACGACGGTGCCGGTGGCTAACAGCTGCCCGGATTTTAATTCCCTCTTCCGTAAGAAGCAGCCGGGCTCGCTGGAAAGCACGCCCTGCCTCTCCCGTGAGGGATACGGATCCCTGCAGCAACCAACAGCTCTCCTCCAACAGCACGAACCGCCTTCAGGCACAGCCCCGGGACCGCATCCGCCCACCCGCTCCAGCTTCAAACCCTCATTTTCCCATAGTTCCTTCATCTTTTCGTTCCCCTTACGTCCAACTGGAGGGTGGCATCACCCAAAAGCTGAGCGCCCAGCCGTCGGACAGTGCTGCAGCCAGCGCCGGGCTGTGCCCTCCGAGGGGGGCATCCCGTGTCGGCCTCCCCGTGTGTGGTCCCAGACGGCTGAAGGGAAGGAACCGTTGGCAGAGCGCGTGCCGGAGCCGCCGGGGAAGGGGAAGCCTGGCACGGAGCACCAGCTGCGTGCGAGACAGACGAGCTGGAAGGTGGCCTGTGCCGTGACGCAGGGGAGAGGCAGCCCACGCCTGGTAGAGTCGGGAGGGCACGAGGATTAGCCTTGGCGCTCGGGAGAGCAGCAGGCTCCATGCTGGTGCCCGAGGAAGACAGCTGATTGCCCAGGAAAATAAACTTAGCAGCAGCCATGACTACATTCAGCGAGGGAACGTCCCCTCGCGTTCAATAGTGTTTAATCTTCATCTAGCTCAACACAAATCAGTAGTGCAGCAAAATAAATACAACCGAGGAGGTTAAAGCCTTTTGGCTTTCACAGCTCAAAAAAAGCCAATGAAACAAGTCTCCAGTTTTTAAATTAAACACAAAGAAAAGGCAACAAACTGCCCACCCATCCGCAGAGGAGCAGTGGCATCCTTCACGCCCGCAAGAGGCCGATTTCCGCCCGAGGACAGGGGTGCAGCTCAGGAAAGCAGCACAGTGAGACAGAGGAGCAGGTGTGGGAAAGGACCATGGCACACCTGGCTCCAGAGCCTGGGCAGGAGGAGCGTGGCCGCTCGCTGTTGGCCCTCACCACGTGGTGCCATGGGTACCACGAGTTCCCTTTTCCACCGACCGACGGACACCGAGCGCGTCCTTCGCTCTGCGTCAGGAGCACGCAGGGCTCTTCGGCCGGAACACGAGGCCACTGAAGCTGCCAGGCAGAGGGAGCAGCCAGCTGCAGGGAACTGAAGATACCAACCCCTGTTTGCCCAGGTTGTGCAAATTTTAAGGAGAAAAAAACAACCCCCCACAGTATATAGCGTTTGATAACTGAGATATGGTTAATGTCCAGACTCACGGACGGCTTGGTGACCAACAGAAGGTGCTGGGGCCACTGAACATCTCACAGCTTTGGCATTAAGCCAGACATTAGACACAGGTACCAAAGGGGGGTGTCCCACTCCCAGTGAGAAAAGCCTGATAATAATTTAGCACAGCTACCAAACCCTCTCCTACCTGCCAGCTGATGGAGTGTGACCATAGTGTGCAGATTCCCCCCCTTCTACACTCCAAAAGCAGCCCAGTGCACGTGAAAGGACAAGTCTAAATTAAAACAGTGCTTAAACCATTGGAGGAGGTGGGAGTAAAAGAGAAGAAAGCTGTTCGACAGCGAGAGTAGCCCGTGGTAGGCTACTGGAGCCTGAAGGGACCTCAGAGCACGGCTCAAAGCACAGCCTTAACCTTCCCTCTCTGAGGAGCTCCCAAGGCAGGTGAGCTGGAAGTCCAGGGGCGTCTCCTCCACTGCAGTCCGAGGAGGGTCCGGCACATTCACAGTCGCTCCAAGTGGTTCTGTCCTGTCCTGACCTGCTCCTCTCAGATGCCAGCTCTGTCTTTTCTGATGCTTCGCCCGGGGTTCACAGTTGCCTTCTCCTCCCTTTGATTTCCCTTGAAGTACAAATTCAAGTACAACCAGTTTTAACTGAATGAAAAGAAACCCACAAAACCAAAGTAATTTTCTTTGAAATGAGTTAGCAGCGTTGTCCTAATCCACCCGGCCTCCACAGGCCCTTGTAGGATCGGGACGGGGGGGCCTTTCCCGCTGAGCTCCAGCAAAAGGCCGCCCGCCGGGAGCTATAGGATTTCCTCCCTCTGGTTCTTGGCTTTGAGCGTCACTTGTCCATTGCGCAGGGAGCCGTTCTGGCTCCGCAGCAGCTTCCCTTTCTCACGGTCAGGCCACGTGAAGATGGCTTCATCGCTGTCCAGTTCAGACTCCGAGTGCATCAGGCTAGTGTTGAGGACCTGGGCTTTCTGTCTACCTGAAGAAGAGAGATCCTCAGGTTAAAAATACTTTTAATACTGGTCAACCACCTCCCCTTATTCCATTCTCCCTTGAAGTCTCCTTCTCCTATCACATCAAAGGGGCACCCTCAGACTTTCCTCTCGGTGTCACTTATTCCCTCAAACGCTGAAGCCAAGGCGATCCCGTTTCAGACACTTTGGCTTGACAGAGGTCACACAGACACTTGGACACAGTGCAAAAGCACAACACATGGGGAGAAAAGCAAATTGTGTTACCAGAAGGGGCTGTGGGTACAGGTGGGAGCTTTGTCTCCCTGACCTTGCTCGGGGCATTGCCTAGAAAGCTCTCCAAGGGCTAACGGCTGTAGTAAAGACAATGGGCAGGTGTGCACGGGGAAGATCGCTGCGTTCTTACTACCTCCCTACTCTCATCTCTGCTTCTCCTGCCTGCAAGGGAAGAGATAAATTAGCAGGCTGAATTTAGATTAATGCACAAGGACGGGAGAGAGACATTTACTGATATTGTCAGCAGAGGAAATATTCAAATTTAGCTTTTCCTTAATGGAGAAATGCAACATTTCCTCTGTTAGCAGAATGCTCCCTGGACATATCTAGCAGGGAAAAAGACTTTAGTCAGCAGCCAGCCTCAGAAGCAGCAAGATGAGTTTAGTTACCAGAGAGCAAATGGTTGAGGCACATTTGCTACAGACGGCAGAACAACGAGCCCTTTATTTAACAGCGGGGCTCTCCCGTGCGAGGTGACAGATGGCCAGATGAAAGCAGAGTTGGGTGCTGAGGGAGGAAAAACCACCCGGTTTTGCTTCAAGGGTATCCGTGTTTGTGCAGTTGGGATGGCTGGGTTCTCAGAGGAATTGTCTGATCAGCTCTGTCGCTGCAATGCCCTCCAATGCTGTCGTTAGACACTGTTCACTTTGCTGGAACACCATTAAACGGGATAATACTAGGATAAGCAGTTACTTTCCACTAGCAAACAAGGATCAGGGACAATTTTCCACGCATGGTTAAAACATACCCCCCCTCCTCTCCCCCCCCCCCGAACAAAACCAGGACGCACACTCTTAACTGAAACATGTATTTCAGCAGCTGAAGTGCTCCCCAGCATCTGGTGGGGCTGGGATTTGCACATGCTTTCCCATCTCTCCCTCCTTTCCTGCAGCAGGTGACCACAGCTCAGTTCAGGTGCCACATACAATCACAGCAAAACGCTCCAGCCTGAAATAACTCGATGATCTTTGCACAAAGCACTCTTGAGGACAGCAATGCAGACAGGAAAATGCTGGCTAAGAACACTGAAGACAAACGACTGCCTTTCTGGAATGGGCCAACGGGCCTGTGGCCACACAGAGCACTGAGGACATCATGGGTCTCCCTCCTAAGATAAGCATCTGCTTCCAGGAAAAATTAGAGGATGAGCTAAAATGTGAAAACTTTCAGAGCCTGATGCTCACAAGAGCAAGAATGAAGAGATTTATGAACAAGTCATTTGGGGTGGGAGAGTAACGGCTGCAGAAATAAACACTGCTCTCTCCAGTCCATGAGTATTGTCAGGTGTCCCTTTGCTTACCACCCAAAGTTGATCAAGTTTAGAGAAACTGAATTCATGCTTTGCTGTACAGCATGGCCAAGGAATTGCGTATTGGCAAGAAGCAAGTTACCAGAACACAAGAGGAAAACTTCAGAGCAAGAGAATTTACAGTCAAGACCCAGTTTTGGGCTTCCTGGATCAGGCTGGTCAGCACAGCTTACACAGATCCACGTACTACTTCTGTGATGCAAAGTGGAGACAGCAGGACCAGGCCAGTTTCAGCCCCAATTTCTAAATCGAAGAGTGAGATAACTTGACTAAATACCTTGTACACAGATCTGAAACAACCTCTTAGATCTTCCAAGACTCATCTGTCAGCGTCTAACATCACGTTTGTTTCACTCTGTGATTTTAAGTCCACTGAGGAAGAGTGTTCTCAGTCAGCACTCTGGAAACACTGAGCTCTTCCCTCTCATGTTTTACCTGCTTTGGGATTTGGTTTTAACTCCAGGCTTTCTTGATCCGTTGCATCCAAAATCTTGTATTTGCTTTTTCTTTTGGATTTTCCTTTTCGTCTAAAGGGGAAGAAGAGGAATTAAGAGGCAGTCCATTTCTAAAAAAGCTGGAAGAAAAAACAACTCTGATCTTCAAAGCTAGAGTACTTGCTTATTTCAGATTATGTTCGTATCACAAAGCAAAGCATTAAAAACATTGCTTTGGTTGCACATTTATAGACTAATCCAAATCGAACCCAGAGTTCTAGGACTTCAATGTTTCACTTCAAAAACACTGAGTGACAAACACCAATATCCCAGAGCAGATGACCTGCTGGGACGACGGGTTTGAATCTTTCACCTCCTAATGCAGCTACTTGGCTCTGAAGCACTGATACAGTGGGGGTTATGGTCTCAGTCCCACCTCTTGCAACAGCAGATCACCATCCAGGATAAGATTCCAACGGCAACCACAATGACGAAAGATGCAATGATCACGTACAGCACACTCCACTCTGAAAGCAGAACAGCCCGGAGATAAAGATGTTTTGGCACCTCATACAGTTGACAGTGTGCACTTTAGACGACTATTGTTGGGAAAGAAAAAGGCAGGCCTAACCCTCTGTGGAATTAGAGGGCAGCATCCACCACCGACAGCACCACTAACTCAGCTACGGAAGCCAGAGGCTTGTGATCCAGCGTGCGGACTCGCTGCACGAGGGCATTTTTCAAAGTGTGTTGATTTACAGAACCTGCTTTCCTGCACCAGGAAAGCCTCTGCAGGGGCAGGACAGAAAAGCAGTGTGATGTGTACACTAAGAACGGACTCAGCTCGTAGTGAGTGTTCACCGAGAGGGTCTGAAGAGAAGCCCCTTCCCCACCAAGTAGCTAGAAGGGAACGTGTGGTGAGCCCGGAGCAGGGACCACCCCTGTGCGAGCATCGTGTCAGAGATACCTGGAGAAGGCAGGTACCTGCTCCTCGCCTACCCTGGCCTTCAAGCACTGCTTGCTTTCCAAAGATGAACAATCCCAGGCAGGCTGCACATACCACAGTTGCTTTCGCCGTCCCCCATCTGCACCCTGACGAAGTTCTCCATCCAGAAAGGGTCACAGACGCAACGCTTGGTGAAGGAGTCGCAGCGGCCGTGCTCGGAGCAGTTCAGCTGACACGCTAGGGACCAAAACCAGCAAGGTGAGCTAAGTGACTCGCACGTGAGGCAAAAATCAGACAGTTCAATATGGCCAAGTGCTGTAGGCTCTGACTTGAACCCAGTCACTCTACAGCTCATCCGTAGCTCAGCCATAACCACAAAGCAGTAAGGAGCATGAACGCAAGCACTCCCAGCCAAACTAAAAGGTCCCACTTACTAACAATGTAACACACAACATGCTAAGAAAATGTTGCCTAATAAATCATGATTTCGATACAAAAGTTATGGAATTTGGACATTAGTTCAGTGAAAGTTTTTCAATAAGGTTTTAATTTTCCAATTCAAACCCAGCCTGTGAGACAGACAAGAAACAAACAGATCTTTCAAGGGAGGAAACAGAACTGAACAGCGGCTTTCGAAAGCCACGAAATCATAAGATCAGGAAGTCATGAAAATAATTACATAAATCTAGTTTAAAATATCTAATCGATCAGCAAGTGATCGTCATAGAATGGAGCTCATGGAAGAAAAACAGTGCTTATGTAAAGTTGTAAAAAAAATAAATTATAGAAGGGAAACATTTCCTTCAGATTGATGTAGGTGCTGCAGAGGAAATGAGGATGTTCACAGCTACCAGGATCTGAAGTTTTATTGTTTGCAGTATGACACTCACTTCATGGCCTGTATTCCATTAACACCATATTTTAGTTTCATAAGTACCAATCTGGTTTTGATATAACCGATCAATGTGTGGTTAACAGACTTATTTTTCTGTTTCCCATTTTCTAACTGGAGCGAACGTACGTGTGTGTGCACGCGGGTGTTTGTGGCACACACAAACATTCTGGCAGGCATCTGAGAAGGGGAAAGGTGTCAGCTTGCACCACAGTGACTCCTACTTACTGACTGTGTTAATTTCCAGCGCCCGGAAGATGAGGAAGTCTGACTGTTGTTTCCGTAGTTCGTTCTTTAGCGTCCAGGCTACCTCTCGTCCTTTGAATATCTGATGGGGAGGCTGGCTCTGTACAAAAAACACCATCTTCGTGCTGGAAGTCAGACAAAAATGATTATCTGCTGCTTCTCCAAAAATCAGGTAGAGCACCATTCTCCCCAGTCTGTCATTAGAGGGACTTGATCAGAATCCCAAATTTAATTGAAGACTAAACTTCTGGCTCCATCTTGAAAGCAATGAAGGTAAACCTGGTCATACAGCAGAAAACCCTTTGGGACATCTGACCCACCCATATTTTCAAAGCTAGGGCTGGACTGTTCCCAAGTTTGCTAATGGTTTGCTAACCAAGCACATCTTTGATGTTCATGCTAAGCATGAAAATCCCCAAACTTTAAAGTCCTGCCATGTTCATAATCTCCTCCCTCTCCCACTGTGGGATCCTTAGACCTTACTACACATGGAACTTGAGGGCTCATTTAACTGTCCAGCACAGAGCTCCAGCACCAGGGAAGACAGTGAAGGTTTACAGTTTTTTGCAAATCTTAGTTTGAACGTGTAAACTGTTATAGCCAGAAAAAAGCAGAGGTGTAGAGGACATTGTATTCTGCATCTTCTACTGCATTAGCTTTATGCTAGAAGAACTTGCTCCTCTAGGCTTCCAAGCCTTGCAGAGCCCTGTGAATCCTTCAGATTCCCAAAAGGATGTGTGGATGTTTCACATTTTTTACCACCAGTAAGCCTATGAGTCAACAGGGTATTAGCGAAGCCCTCGCAGTATGTGAAAAAAAGCAGCAGCCGCGGGGGAAAAAAAGAAAAATCTTTTTAAACAGTGCAAGTTACTTTGATAATTGAGGCAAGAACGGGGTCTTAAAGCCATCGGTCAGAAAATAATCTCTGGTCTTTTATAACACCTCCCACTTTTGGCTACTTAATAAACACAGGAAGCATTAATTACACGAACGCCTTACTGGCTTGGCTCGGTGAAGAACAGTGGCAACTGGCCTGGTCACGGCAGGGACAGGCAGTATTGCAACAGAAACTGCTGGCTCCTCTCTCCCGAGCTCTTTACGTTTGCATGGACAGTGAATCCTGGTTTTACTGCTACAGCAGGCAACGTGGGCACGAAGGAACCGATACATCACTGAGCTCCAGAGAGTGTCAAGTGTAACTGCAGATTCATTGCTGCCTCGCTGCACGACTTCACGCGTGGCCCTTCAATCTTTTTCAGTGCTTTATCTACCTTAAAGCTACTCCGCTTTTAGTAAAAATCAAGTGCAATATTGCACTTTTTTTCAACAGATGACCACTCTGCCCTTGATAAGCTTGTTGCTGTGCCACTCGTACGCATGTTCAGGCATCCTCAAACATCCCTACAGTAACGGGGGACTGTGGTTAGGACGGAGAAACATGCAGCTGTTGCTGTGGCAACGCTCCAGCATCTGTCACTGAAGTTTTCACTGTTCTGTGGAATTTCACAGACCAGCCATTTGTGCAGAGGGGGAAAGCTGAACTCAATCAGGTACTTTCATGCCAAAGCAGCATGGCCAGGATGCAGCTGGGCTGAACCATCCCCTGTATGACTTGCTGGTTACTGTACTGGGAGCTGAGCAACACTGCCCAGGCAGCAACACAACGCTGGCCTACAGCCCTGCTGCCTGGAAGCAAACTTCCACTTGTTCAGAAGAGACAGGCTGTAGTTTATTGTCAGCTAAATAGCAATCAAACCCAAGTTTTCCTTATCTCTTCAAACAAAAATTACGTTGGTTTTCAACGTTTTATTTTACATTAAATTGAAGCAGTTGTGTAAGACAGTAAAGCTAACGTGAAGGTACAAAGTTGGCACAAGGGACTAGTGAGGGGATTGCTCCACCACCACCTCTGCTGCAGCACCAGTGTTTCACCAAACTACCCCTGTACCAAGCCCCCTTGTTTCTCCAGGTATAAATCACAGCTGCAGAACATGCTTCAGGTATTTGTTTTTGAAAACTGGGAAGACTAAGATCAGTTCTTGTTTTACAGATTTGGGGGGCAAAGACATTAGCAGCCTCAAACAGTTTTTGAGGACAATGCACCATCTCCAGAGGGGAAAGATTCCCAAAACCTGCTTGGCAACACACTTTCTCTGACCCGAGCCAGCAGGAATACCAGTGTTAAGCAACATCTCCACGTGTTCCGACTGTCCAATCTGCTTCCTAAAAGACAGCTGCTGGTTTACTAAACCCTCAAGCGACCCCCTCCCTGGACACTCAGAGGAACCCCACCTTTGCTCAGTGTACGGCTGGATCTTTTGCACAGTGATGTCGGAGTCGAGGACCCCCAGCAGAACGCCGATCTGTCGGATGAACATACCCTTCTGCCTCTCAGTCAGCTGGCTGACGTTAACATCCAGAATTATCTCCACAAGGTTATTTTTCCTAGGATCTAGTGAGAATGTAGATAGCACACATCTTTAGAACTTCTATTCAACAGTCTGGGTACAAGTCAGGTTTCTAGTATCTTTCCAGAATGTTTCTGCTTTGAACATAGAATCAAAGAATTGCACTGTAGGAAGGGATATAAGCCTACAACTTTCACAGGCAATGGCAATTAGTTAAGAGTCAGCCCCCAAGAACCATGTGAAAATACGATCACGCTCCCCAAAACTTTTGACTTTTACAGTTCTGAGCTGGACTAGACTACACATTTTAATCTCAGCACACTCTATCCAGACCGAGAGCTTGCTAGTGCACTGTAGGCAAACATGGTACAGCACAAAATCCAGACTCACCAGGTTTGACTTCCACTGTGGTCCTCTCCACATCACTTTCTCCTTTGGCGTCTGTTACTTTGAGGTGGAATGTGTAGGTCCCTTCTACCAGATTGGACAGGACGAGGACAGGATGATGGTCTGAATTATTTAAGACTTCCTGGAAGGCAGACCAAAATAAGAATCAAGAAAAAAAGGATCAAACTAGCATGATGTAGCATCACACTTAAGGATATCACTACAAGGTAACAGGTGCAACAACCAGCTTTACACTTCAGTCAGTGCTCCCTCTCCCTGACTTTTGTGATGCTGCAGACTGCCATTCAAAAGAGAAACCTCACCCCAGCTGCAGGGCTCCCCTCATCCCGGGTCCACAAGTAGCTGACAATTCCCTTATCATCAGAGGACTTCGATCCATCCAACTCAGCTGTATTTGTGGGCAAGGTGATGACAACGTTACCAGCAATCTTTGCAACTGGTGGCTTGTTTATCTCTAAGCAAACAGAAAGAAAGCAGGTGGAGAAAAGTCTTGTAACGCCCAACCAAAAACTACTGCATTAGACACCCACTGTAACCCAGAAATCCCCATCTAACCCTGGGGGAAGAGAAGGGAAATCACACACTGCAGGATTCAGCTGAAGATACTGTTCCTCCAGAAAAGGGTAGGCCCTTGACTTAGAGGAGGTCATTTCAGTGCCCTCCACATTATTTTTCACCCATTCCTTACTCTCACTGTGCCTCTGAACACAGGTTTTGCTGAACTGCTCAAAGATAACTGGTGTCCCAGGCAGCTCTGCTCATGGCTGGACATACCTTCTTTGACAATGACGTTGACCGAGCTTTGGCTCTGCAAGTTCCTCTCATCTTTAACTGTCAGAGTAAACTCGTACATCCCAACTTGAAGGCCTGTTACAGTGGCAATGCTACTGTTGGCGTTATCCAGTTTGACACCATCTGGGCCCCTAACCAAAGCAAGAGAGGACCAGTTTAAACTTTGCATAGACCACGGGTGCTGGCCTCACACCAAACAGGAGGCTCAAGCTCAAGCAGTTTATGGGGATGCCAACAGACAGCTGTCTGGAAACACAGAGTCCATGACAAAAAGCAAAATTACTTTCTCCAGTTACAGCAAGATAATCAAAAGAGTAAGTGCAGCATTCAGAACAAAAAAGCATAATTTCTGGTGGTTTAGTGTTTTGGTTATTTTTAAACCAGGGGAGCACTGATACCAGCATTTAAGTACAGTTTACAAAAAGTGATACTTTCAGCAAAATTGGCTTGTGAACTGCACAATAAGCCATTTTTTTTTGAGAAAACATATAGAGCAAAAATAGTTCCTTAATTTATAAGAGCTTTGCACAGACTTTGCATTAGCAAGCAGGAAAAGCTACTGCAAGTTGCTCATAGGCTTTTTCCTGAACTCCCTAAAGCACTTCAGGGAATTTAGAGTCTGAAGGGAAGTATGACAAGGAGAACAGGACTGCCTCATTCAAACACACTGCGAAAGCATCAATTTAGAAGGCCCTGCTGTTGTCTGACTACAAGGGTCAGTCCCTTCATAAGACCAAGACCACACCACGCTGCTGTGAATCCAACATGGTTGGTCTCCTTTACAAGGCACAACCACGCTGAGGATGGGAGAGATGAGGATGGGCTTAGAGATGAAGGCTGAAACACAACTCCACCTCTCTCTGATTACACATAAACCCTTGTCTCGCTCTAGACACCAGTAAAGCTTGTCCAGCCCAACGTGACCAGGATTTAACACAAGGGAGGTATGTGGGGGTGTGTCTTGTGTGTCAGGAAGAGGATACACACCGTGTTTGCTCCCAAAGAAAGGAGACAATCTTCTGGTCATCTGAGCTCTTGCTGCCATCTAGAGTGGTGCTGTCCACAGGAAGAGTTAATTCTTTATCTGGACCAGCATCCGCCTTTGGGGGCTTATTGTTCTCTGAAACAGGATGCAATACTTTTCACACACATGTCATAAAAAGGTGGAGCTTAAAACTCCAGCATGAAGAATTTTCTCCATGATCCCTAGCATGTTTCTTGCCTACTATCTCAAGCTGGTATTCAGATAAAGTGAGGTTAAACGCAGTTAAGAGTTCAGATGAGTGTTTCATTCACACATCTGGAATAAAATGGGAATGAAATCTAGGAATTCTGGTATTTGCTGTCATTCTCTAAGTACTACTCCACTTTTCCTGCTCCTGTTCCAGGCCCTAGCACCGTGGGCACATACAGCCACTTGAAAATACAATCCTGCCATTATGGTGGGAAAACGTCAATTAGACTACATTGTGTGAAATGAGAACAGCCTAGAGAGGCAATATTCCTAGAAACTTGTGTTTATCAGCAATACACCAGCTCAGAATGGTCCTAAATTAGAGCAGCTTTTCCAAAAGCAGGACAAAGCTACCACAATCTGTCTGTTGACAGATTGATGCCCACCTCTAACCCCTGGCATGGAAGTGACAAAAGCAGCTAAAAGCAGCTTACCTGGCTGGACTATCACAGTGACCTCTGCAGTGGACTGGTGCCCAGCAGAATCAGTCACTATGAGCTGGTAAGTGTAATCACCTTCTTGCATTGCAGAGAGCTGTAAGACCGGTGTCCTCACTCCCTTTGAGAAAACATATTCATGTATTAAAAAGAATCCTTACACAGACGATGACAGACCAGAAGACTTTGCTTCTAAAACAACTATTTTCAGCAGATTTTAGGGGTTTATTACCAACTCCTGCTATGGGGCCAGACGCCTGCATCACTTCAGCATGCAAGGCACCTACAGCAAAGTCATGCACAGCAACAAGGACACTGTTGTGGAATGTAACGAGAGGAACGCCACAGAGGTGTTCAGACCTTTGGAGATCCCATAGTCAGCAACTCAGGCAGAACCTCTGGTGCTGCCTGCACAAATCAAACACGTTGTGAATCTGATTCATGGACCTTCTTATTCCATAAATTTGACAGTAGTAATAATCTTTAAAAGAAAAATGATGACATGGAAACAAGTTCCAGCTTTTACTATTTAGGACTGAGGAGTGTCTGGCCAGTATCAGCAAAGTTTAGGCTCCAAGGTTCAACACAGGAAATCCTGTCCATTGTGTTTGCCCAGCTTAGGAAATGCATGACCTGGCACAATGGGTTATCCTGGGCATCTAAATCCCATTCTGACTGACAGTTACCTAGAAGATCATACAGTCTGGCTTCCACACCTGCCAACAGCACTTAAGCATCCCTATTACACCATCACTGATTTAGCTATCACTGATGTTCTGAGGAGTCAGCAACTGAACGGAGAAAGAACACGCTTCCCTAGCAGCCACATAAAGTGAGACACATGGGTGTGATCAAGTTGTGCTGAGACCTGCTGTATGGGACACCAGAATCCAAAGCCATCAAGTTCTCATCTCTCTCAATCCTCTACTCTTCAGCAGTGTTTAAGACTGCATTGCTCAAGACAGGACACAGGATGCCAGTGAAAACCTGTGGCTCAACTGCTGCACCAGCTCAGCCACAACGCCAATACCAGCTTCATGTGGATTTAGTTTTAAGAATATACTTATCACATGCTTGCACTGTAGGATTATTAGAGATATTTGCCAAGAGTCGATTAAACATGGTTTGATTACAGGAAAAAAGCCAGCTAGTCAGTAATCCAGGTTGAGTACCAGAGACCTGCACTGACCTGCATCTCCATCACCTTCCCTTTGCTGTTAGGGCTGAGCAGCCACTCGTAGCTGACGATGCTGTGATCATCGGTGCTCTGATTCCCATAGAGGGTGATGGAGTTCTGAGGCAGGGTGATCACTTGGTTCGGGCCTGCGTTTGCCACTGGAGGATAATCCACCGCTTTGTTCACAGTCAAGTTCGCAGTGGTGGAGTTGCTGGCACCATCTGAGTCCACTACTGTTAGACTGAAGGCGAGGAGGGAAGAGGGGGGAATGAAAGCAGTGAAGAGTCATGATTATCAGAGCTGAATACAAAACACTGAGTGGAGTGATGCGAAAGAAGAGTTAGAAATTTAAGACACATAAGGACAGGATAGTAATTTTTTTCAGGAGTGGAAAAAAACCTACAGTTTGAGGCAACTGTGCTTTTTCTGAATAGAATCTTCCCCAAATGCCCAATTATCAGCCTTAAAGCAATGCAAGAAATTCAAGTCACACCCACCTCTCACTTGAGTAAGAGGAGTTCCACGATAAAACTGTGCCAGCGAGAGATGCTCAGCTTTCACACACACAGTTGTGATGGAAGAGACCTCCCTGAGCACGACACCACCTCCCACCAGGAGGCGTTCACTAACACAAACACACAAGTTCATTACTAATCCACACCTGGCCTGAACACAGGTAATGCCTCCTCAGGTAGGTCAGTGCTAAATCTAGATCTGAACAACAACCTGATAAGTTCATATATCAACTGTTTAAGAGGAAAACAGTGTTCAGTTACAGGTACTCAGGTTTATTCTATTTTAAATAGATCTGCTGATGCAGTGCATGGACATCACACCAAAATGCAGACCAAAGGAAAAACACAGAACAAACTTAAAGTAAAATCAGCCACTATCTATTACTCAGGTACGTGCATAAAACCATTAGGCTTCATTCACTTATCTGGGACAAACACATTGCATTTAAAAACTGGATTTAAAGGCTGCATTTCTTCCTAAGCCTTTACCCAAACAGTTTAGATTTGACATTTCGAGAGACATTTTGAAGCGCTGGCAGACCATTCGTTCCCTTCTGCCATCATCTTAAACCAGTGCTACAACTTAAGAATAAGAAGTAGCTGGATAGCTTATCTCTTCTGAAGTGAAAAGCTATGAAACCACCTGAAAGTTTAGGAGTGGGGAGAGAGGGTACATCACAAAACAGAGTTCTCTCCCTGCTGAGGGTTGGTTTGGTTTTTGGGGTGGTTTTTTGTTTGGAGTTTTTAGTTTTGGTTTGGTTTTTTTTTGTTGTTTTTTTTTTTTTTTTAAACCAGACTAACATTTCAAGCATCTTCTACATTTTACTCTTAAGGGATGAAAACTGATCAACTTTTCCAGGTATGACCTACCTGAAGGTGTAGTTCCCAGGTACCAGGTTGGTCAGCTTCAATACGGCAGTATCACTAGAAACCTTTTCCTCCCGCAAGGGGCCCTTCAGCTCCTCCCAGTGATAGCTGACAATTTTATCATCATCAGTGCTTTCTGTTTCAATTACGGAAGAAAACACAAATACAAGGAGTTGGAAAACGCGGCCTCATGAACCCCAGATGTTCAGTCCCCTACTTCAGTACTGGGCTTAGTGGGCAAGGGTGGTTCTGGTCCAAGCCCAGAGGTCTCTATTACACTCAGATACCCAAACTGTGTACTCTCCTCTACCCTATTTCACAGATATACTCGAACGCCCTTAATCCCAGGTTTGAATGCATACTGAAAGAAGACAAAAACACCCAAAACAAAACACTAACAAAATAATTCCAGTTGGGAGTATGACAACTTGAGCATATTTAAAGAAAATCCTGAAAAGATCTAGTGAGGGCCACGATCAGTAAAGGTGACGTGTTGGCTAACTAACACATTTGAAGCTTAACACAAGAGGCCACTAACTTTGACTGACAGTTGTGTTTTTTATTCTAAGCAGCAACCTCTAGAGCTCTTCCTTTTTTAGGAGATTGGCTCAGGCCAGTGCCCTTCAAAAGGGAAGATGCAGAGGTGCTGTCACATGCGTATTCCCCTCTCCTGGCAAGACAGGGTGATTCTTTTCACTGAAGCGTGTTTGATAGTGTCACAGCCAGTTCCTCTTCGACTTTATCCAAAGGGCAGCCCAGAACCAAGCACACAGAACCCTGGCTTGCTAGACTACTGCAGTTAAAACAGCAGGTACTCACGGCTGCCATCAATGACAGTTGAAATGGTTGGCAGTGAAATCTCCTGGAACTGTGGGGACACGATGGCAACAGGAGGCTGATTCACCCGAGGCTCTGCAACAACAACCCAGCTGTTACAATCACTCCTACAGGCAGATCACAACAAAAAGCCCTGGCCAAGGAACTCTGCAAAACTACTCTGCCCTTGTGCGCCAGGAGTAGCAAGCAGAACACATATTGCACATCCTCTTCCCTCTCCCCAGCCCTGTCTACCCCCTCAGTCCTGCAGTCAGCGAGTCCAGAAGAGTCCAAAGTGTGGAGTTGCTGTGCCACACAGCTCCAAGAGAGTCACTGACCAGACTGGCTGCAGAAAACAGCACAATCAACGACAGCGATTCATGCTTTCAGCAGTTATACACCAATTCGGGGAAACAGTGCCAACAAAAGGGATTTAAAAAAACAAGGAGGTGAACTGCCACTACACTAACACTCTAGAAATGGCTGCACTGCATCAGTTCTCCCATACTGGGTCAAGCATTCAAGCACAGACCATTCTAACAGAGCAGCACCTAGAGCTTCTTGCCAAAGTTTGGCTGCTGCTCCAAAAAATGAATGATTTTGATGCATGCTGCCAGCTGCAGATTCACTGCTTATAAGGAAATGATCAGCAACAGCATCCAGAAGGCCAGCCACATGCTCTTGCTAATTTAGGGAGTGCAAGAGGACTTCCTTGCCCACAAAGGTTGTAGAAAAAGTCTTGCTGAAGTGTGCAAAGTAAAGTTTCTTTTGCACAAAAGGAGATGCAGAACCTGCGGTCGCCTCTTTCCATGGGCCATCTGAAAAGTGAGACGTGGTGAGACAGTCAGCACGGGCGACTGTATCTACACCAGCTCATCTGCAAACCGTGTCTTAAGGCAAGGAATGAGATTTGACTTAACCTGCCTGTGGCTGGGAATGATATTCTTTCCTGGACAGGGAAAAAAAGAACCTCCAAAGGAGCTTCAAAGCTCTGGTGTCCCTTCATTTTTTGCTCCTGCTGCCATAAGCATTTTACTCAGTTATGGCCAGTTTTTATTGAAGCAGAGGCCTTCCAGGGTGAGGCATTTGCTAAGCACTTTTGCATCAGTATTCCAGCTCTTTGATTGAGTGGCTGGCCTGTATGCAGGATAGCAGAAATAGCTGTGTGCATTAGCAACAGTGTCACATCTCAGGAAATGGCTGAATACACACACACACACACTGAGTTCACAACACAATCAGTTTTCACTCATTGTTTCACGTTAAACCAGGGTCCACTCAAATAAGCCAAACATCATGACACAGGTATCACGGCTTGTCAGAGACAGACGAGGTTAAGAAAAGACACAATTCCACCAACTCACTTGGATTCACTGTCACATTCACGTAACCCTCTCCGCGGGCGTTTTCCCCATCAACGACGACTTTGAATTCATACAGACCGACAGTAAGCTGGAATTAGACACAAAAGATTGTTTTGGTCAGGAGCTATTAGGAGGTCAAGTTACTATGCTTTGTGTTTTAAGCTGCTAATGTGCTGCTGTGCCAGGCATTTATGCTTCAACCTACTCAGACACAGCAAAGGATGGTTTCCATGCCAAAATGGTGTTACGTATCTTTTAGTTTATGATGGCTACACAGAAACCAAAGACTAGCATTTCCTTCTACCACAGGCGCCACAGGATTGTCAGTCAAGCTTTATTTTCTAGTAACAATAGGTAAACAGAAGAGAAGTAACAGAGATTAGTTCAGGTTGTCTGGCCACAGGAATCTGTACTAGCAGATTGCATTGGAGATGAAAAAGGATGCATGTAAGAGAAGAAAATATCTTCTTGGGTGTTTTTACAAAGTATTTCTTCTCTTCCTTCTAGGTGACACGAGTCAGGCAGTCAACCCTTCATCATTCACTGTTGAACCAAGATGAAAGCACAAAAAACTAGGTGCTGGACAACAATCATGATATCCAAAAGGCTGAAACCCTGACAGAGGTAGACTCGCTCCTTTCAAAGGGCTTTTCTCTGCACGGTATTGTGACTAAAGCCTGCAGATTTTTTCCAAGTACAGCAGAATCCAAAATGGCTCAAACAAATGTCTCAAACAAACATCTCAAATACAGAACTGTACATTCACGCAGTGTTTAAAGCCATTTCCTTGTTAAGAATCCCCATGTGCAGAAACTGGCCATCTTTTCACTGTCAGAGCTTGTCTAAAAGCAGCTGCCAGGGACGCGCTATCACGTATTCCGCAGCTCTCCTTAATGGAATCAGCGAGTCCCTTTTTCAGTGGGTACTACAGGGCTTCAGACCTCCACAGACCACCACGCTGTTTCAGTAGCAGAAATACTCACAACCCTCTGATAATGTTAAATTGTGTCATTTCTACGGCACGACACTGCTTGTAGGCAGCTTTTAGATCCCGAAATCAATTTCTTCTTTCCCTCACGCCAGATCAATCTCCTTTTCATAAGAGACTTAGAAGAGGGCTTGCAGTCAAACATTGGCTGCCTGCCCATCATGCAATTTCCTATTCATCCTGAAATCACATACAAGTCTTTCCTGGCTGCCAGGGTCCCAGGCTTCTCCACTCAGCATTTCACGCAACAGGATACAAAGCAGCAAAAGCTTTACCTTAGATAACTTAAGGGTCTGGGAGTGCTTCCCTTCCATTTCTCCACTGTAGTCTTTTGGATGAGTAATCAGTTCCCACTCGTAGGAATAAGTGGTTCCTTAAAAAAAAAAAAAAAAAAACAAAAAAAAAACAGGTTCAGATGTTAATTTTTAAAAGGTTGCCTTTCTGCCATGCTAAAGAAAAGCAAAGATATTAAACATTTACAAGGCGCATTCTGCTGCACTATGGAGAAATGAGACAGCTTGGAATTTGAGCAGCAGCTTTTTGGGAATATACCCAGGAAAAGAGACAATCTGTGCTTCTAAACACGTTTACTCTGGAGCCAAAACCCATCTTTCAGCCTTTGAGGCATTAAAGAGCTTTGGAACAATCACAGCTCCCAGGATAATGAGAGAAAAAACGTGCCCTCAAATCCTGCAGACACAATACAATGCCAGTTTTTGAGGAGGAATGCATCTCCTCTGTCCCTGTGGCTGCACAACACGTAACATGCCTGCCCCTCCTCTGCAGGCTCCCACTGCCATCGTGGACAGAGCTATGGACAGGAACCTTACAAATACCTGTGAACAATCTGCATGACGAAACGAGGAATGTATAGAAATATGTTTCTCAGCATGTCAACCCCCCAAAACAGGTTTCAATTCACCAAATGAGAGATCACTTGCTCAGGCAGTTTATCACCTATCAGCAAATATCACCAATAGCTCCTGAAGATTCACTGCTTCCACACATACAACTTTGAGAACATGCCATCTCCGAAATCTTATGACTCTGTAGCACGTTCAGTGTTTCTGTGTCTTGCTATTTTCTGTGAGAGGCAGCATAAGGTAATAGCACAGGATGAAGGATTTCTACAGGAAAGCATCCTCTGACAAAAGAGACATTTTCAAGACTGTCCTTATTTAAGGCTGTGTGAAACACCTATTTGCCATTTCACCATCACAAGCCCTCAGCAGAATTCCTGGGGAAGCCTTACGAGGTGGTGGCTCGGGAAGAACAAACGCATTCAGCTGCACTTCGTTCTTTGGCAGGGTCACTTCCACGCTGTCTCCAGCAGAAACCACCAGCTCCTTCATAACTGAGAGGGAGAAACACAGAATTGAAAGAGGAACAGGAAAAAAAAAAAAATTTACATACGTACATAAAAACCACCTTGGCTTCAGAGTCTGTGGAATAAAAACCAGCCTGGAATGGCTGTATTTTGCAAACACCCTGCCACCCAGCATAGTTCCCGTTTCAGGTTTCGCTCTCATTGTTAATGCAAAAGCACTAATGCAGTTCTACAATTTTAAGACAAGCCCAAAATTACTCAGTCATCCCTCTCTCTTTGCAGATACTGTGCAGCTCCTGCTCCTTTTCTAAAGAGCCGAAACGTGACCCTCGGGCCCCGCACAGGGAATCTGCTCACCCGGGTCCAGCAGGATGGGAAGGGTTTCACCTGACGGGTTTTCGGCAGAGAACCCAGCTGCAGCCTCACGGCACAGCAAGACAGAACATTGCTATCTACCAAACTGTGATTTCAGATCTTCACAAATATATGAAGAATCCATGGTATTTCTTTTTTGAAAAGCTGCTTGAGGGCTAAGAGATTTTTTTAAAAGTCCGCACAGCGACTACACTGAGTATGGGAACTCAAAATACTGGTCATTTAATTTATATTTTCTTTTCAACCTCTGCTTAAGAGTTTTCTTGCCATTCCATGACAAATACATTGACAGGTAGCCTGTTTTTAAAGACTACAAGGTAGAGACTTGAAAACTATGGCCAGTGACATATTATTTTCTGGTTGTTATTAGCATTAAGGTGAACAGAAAGTTGACCGCATTTCTTAAGAGTACCTCTCAGCCTCCTCATTCTCCTCTTCCATTCCCATTTGCTTTATCTTTGTCTTATTGTTGAGTCTGGGAACTATGCATAGAAAACAAGAATTCAAGTTGCCTTACCCTAGTTTGATCCTGTCAAAGACAATGTTTCAGAGATAGGCACAAAAAAAATCCAAGTTAAAGATGGAGCTCTCAGCACTTTTCCCAAAGCAACCACAATTTCTGAAATCATCTTGGATTTTTCAATGCTGCAATGGCTTGTCAACAAAACCTGAACAGGTGACACTTGCTGGAGCGCTGCATTCTCACCTGGTGTGGTGGCAGCAGTACTCGGTGACACAGCAGTGCTGGTCCGGACTGTCGAAGCACTGCCATTCGTGGGAACTCCACTTGGCACAGGCGTAGCTGTCTGCAGCTTCGCTGTGCTCTTCCGTGGCACGGGACTGACTGTGGGCAGCACATCTGAGGAGTGAGAATGGACCGAAGCATCGTCTGGCTGCCCAGGCTTCTCTGGCTGCCCAGGCTTCTCCGGCTGCCCAGGCTTCTCCATCTTTCCTGTGGCTGTCAAGCCCTGTGCTACAGGGCTGAAGAAAGTAGCCAGCACTGATGCTTCTGGTGCAGACGTTCCTGTGTGGATCTGTAAAGGAAAAAGTTGTCTTAGTTTGACTGAATGCTGTCAGTTTTGTTTTACTGTGTTTATTGCACCAGATGTTGCACTTCACCTCCTCCAGTTAGGGACACTGAAAAGTCCCTGGTTTGTTTTTCCAGAAGCAGGATGTTTTACTGCTTCCTCTTCTCTCTTCTAAAAACATTTCTCCATGTTGTCCCTCCACAGCAGACAGCCCATTTCAAGCTCATTCGAACACTGATCAGGACTTCAGGTTTAACTACACCATCACAGCTGTTGCTTGTGACAAGCCTGACGAAAGATGTAGGTTCAAAATTGGAGCAAGTGGAGCTAAAAGAATGGAGAGGTGGGACAAGACAGAAGCAAAAAACAGGGGCTAGGAACTGGGGTTCATTTGGGCCATTTATTTGGCCACATATTCCTTTTTCTAAAGCTACGCAGCTGGCAAGCACAAAACAGGAGGATTGCAATGGCATTTTTATGTAATAATCAAACCGTTGCAGCAAGAGGAAATTTATTTCAGAATCACTCTTCAAAGCAAGGTGACCTGACAAACTGCTCCCTGCGTGCATGCCACAGGAGACGCTGCTGGGGCAGGGAGCTCAGCTCGCGGGCAGAAAGTTTGCTCACATCCATATAGGATGAGCCACTTTATTGAAAATAATCAAAGTGGCAGGAACAATTTCCTTTCTTTCATCAGAAAATTCCTTTGACAGTGCCTAGCCCCATTCCAATTCCTAGCCTGCCAGGCAACGCTCTTGACAATTCACCTTCCACCATGAAGCACATTTGGTGAGCTAACTATTTCAAGAACGTCTGCTAAATATTTCAAATGGAGCAATTTACCATCTTTGATTTGGGAAGTTTTGGAGCTGAATTGCCCACCGCTACTCCCCACTGGAGGAGCTGATCAAAAGCTCATCTTGGAGGACATATTCTCAAGCTTTTATGCCATGCTGCTGGCATTCAGTCCAGGAAACAGGAGCTGTAGAAACGCTCAAGACCATGGTAGACAACATACTGGTCAGTGAGTGGGCTGGGCTTCAGAGAACACTAAATGCCAGTTGTAAAAATAAAGCCATCCTGCATGCCCTAATGAGCAGCAAAACCAGGAGCAGCAATGAAGGCTTCTCTGCAAGAAGGATTTTTTTCCAGTCTTGGGCAAATCATTTCCTCTCCCCATATCCCACTAACTTTCCCTCAGTCAGAGAATTTAAAACATCTCAATTCATTTGTATCTTTGATTAACCTCTGAGCTTTACAGACCTTTACAGCTTTGCTTTTCTCTGTTTGCTTACTTGTTGACGGCTTCCTTTAACAAAACTATGGTTTCTTTGGAACAAAGACGCAGACAAAATCTGGCATACTGCTCTGTGCTGCTCTTCAGCAGCAGCCTCGGGACAGCTGCCTGTCCCAGGCAGTACCATCTTCCACCCACTGTAACTCTGGTCAGCTCAGAATACTGACTCCCTTTTGCCAAGTAATCCATCAGGTAAAGTTAGAAATACTGGCACGACAAAAAGGGAACATCCAGGCAGGAACACAGACACTTGAGACAACTCTTTAGGAAAGGCAAAGGAGCAGAAAGTCTCCGTGACTTCACCCCACTATGGGGAACCACATTTTGCTTAGCAGGAATCAGCCCAGCTGGGTCACAAGAACAGCTGCCACCAACAGCACACAGGAGACCAGCATCCCCCATTGGGCACAGCAGCCGAGTCTCCGCTTTACTCGGTAACGTTTTCAGAGAGCTGGATGCTTCTTTGACTCACTTTTTAATGTCTAAAAAAAAACCCAAAAAACTTTCACAGTTAAGAGAGCCTCTCCTCCCAGAAGTCTTCAGGATGACTTGACAGCCAAATGTCTGCAGAGAGCTTGAATTAGATAAGCTTTGCCTGGGGCAACACAACAGTCAAAAATGCCTCTAATGCTTGCAAGCTGAGACATTTCTTATCTTTACTCCATAACCCCAAATTCTTTAAAGCAAAGAACAGAAGATTTCATTCTTGGGGATAAACAAGGAGCAGACTAGAAGTTTGCCAGCTGTCCTATCTTATTAGCTTAGAAAATAGAGAGAAGTGGCATATTGGCCTGAGTGAACGTAGGAGTGTCAGACACTTTTGATTCTGACCCCTAACTGCCTTTGGCCTGGGACAAATCTCCCTGTCTGAGAGTTCTGCATCTGCAAGATGGGACTAGAGCAGCTACGTGCATCAGAATCCACACTGAACCAAAGTTACCTGGAAGAAAAATACCTGTGTTCTGGAATTTTCTTCTATTTTTAAATTTAAATGGGCCTTACTTTGCTAAGCCTGGCCTGAATTTACAAAATAGGCTCTTTTCAGCTGAGATTGTGTCCCTAGTTGCTGGCACAAGGTGCTGTGAAGACCCTTAAGACGCAAAACCACGGGTAAAGTCACAAACTATTACAGAGTTAGCGTTGGCTGTGAAGGGGGACCTTTCCTTCTTCCTCGTGGGGTAAAAAGCACCCAGTACTAGAAGGAAGCAGGACAGCAAGAATCAAACACTAGTAGTCAGAACGGAGAGTGCAGGAAGGAGCTCTCTGGCTCTAACAACTCCACTGGAAAGGCTGCAGCCTTTTCCCACCTGCCTGCAGAGCTGCTGCAGTGCTGCAGCAGCCCTTTCCATCAGCACTGCTGCACTTAAATACGTCTCCTGACTGGCTACTAAACGCATCGCTCTATTTTCAAATTGACAAGTATTCCTACGATGCGGCAGAAGGAAAAATGGTGCCTGGAAAGCATCACTCACTTTCCTGGAAAAGACAATTTTCTCTTCCTTAGTTAAGGACTGATGAGCAGGGCGCACTGCGGTTTATCCTGGTACACTCCCCTTCACCCATCCCTGGTTCCACGGCATGGATACAGTAAACCCACAATTTCATGCCAGTTGCACATCAGCAAACAACATTGCAGATGCAGATGGAGCTATCAGAACTGCAAGAGGAAAACTAGCTCAGTGAGGCAATGTTTTCCTAAAAGTGCCAGTTGACTTCTCCCTCAGTTTCTGGGGGCAAAGGACACGATTTGCCTTGCCACGCACTCAATGCCCATCAACAGAAAAGGACAACGTGCCCATCAGTTTCTTCCTCCCCTTTTACAGAGGAGTTAAGAGCCACTTTGACCTCAAATGTCCTTTCCCATTTCAGATGTTTGATGCTCCCAGGTATGAACTGCTTTGCATGCAGCAATGATCCAGTATTCTCTTCACCTGCCAAACCTTCTTTAAGAGCACAGTATTAAATGCAAAAAACGCTCGCCTGCTGAAGCCATATGCTCCATGTACTGGACCAAACCTAGCCCAGGTGAAATTCTACTGATTCCAGCACGTGTGTTACTTCATTCTGGCCCACAACCAACCCAACCTGGAAAACTCCTGTTTTAGCATCTCTCTCCTGCAAAGGCTGGCCGTGTCCCAAGTACACAGCCTTGAATGTTACATCCTTGGCCTAAATTAAACTGCTCTCAGATCAGAAATGCAAGGACAGCTCCATAGCTTGCCAAATATTTTGCCAGTGAAAGTTGGATGGTTCGATAATCAAGGAATTAGCCCAGGGCTGGGTAGAACCACCTTCAACTCAATACTCCTGTTAAGGTGGATTTTTTAATTCTTTCTCCTCCTCAAAAACTCTATCCTAAACCTCAAAAAAATGTGACTACCAGGAATTCCATCACAGTCAATATATTTTAGTATGAAGTTTTTATTTTGATGAACCTCCTTTTGTCAAGAGATCCAGACTTTCCTACTAGTAAAAAACAGTAAGGAGAAGAAAAACCTCTTCCCAGCATACAACCAAAAATACACCTTAATGACAATGGAGAGCATATCCTAAAGATAAGAAATCCTGGATACTCAGCAATATTCAGAAGCTGATTAATCCATGTTATTCAATAATATTTGCAACCAGTTTACTGTCACAAACACACTCAGAATGCAACACTGCAAACTGAACAAGCAGGGAGATAAAACAATTATTACCCAAGAGCAACAGAAGACACTTGAGAGTGGCTGTGAAGAAGCCTCTCCCAGTTGTTATACATGCAACGTCTGGGAGAACAGGGTCACTGTGTAAGTCTCAAATATCAGGAGGAAAGAAGAGGCAGGGTGGAAACGCTGCAATATTGCAGGGGAAAGAGAAAGCTGAGATCCTGAGTCAGCCCTCAATGCTGTGGGGTTCCGGAAAATCAAACGTTTGTAAAGTTTCAGTGGATGGTTTCCCACACCACCCGGGCTGCCCTGGAGCTCCCAGGGGCGTCCCTTGGCTGCTCTCCACATCCTGCTCTGCAGGGTGGTGGCTCAGACCAGTCACAGCCCTACCTGGAACCAGTGTTTGAATACAAGGGAGAGAAACAAATTCAGTCAAGTTTCCAGAACAAGAACGTAACTACAGGAAAAGGCATCAGGCTTCAACAGCACCAAATCCTAGAAACACAGCAAAAGGCATTTACAGAACAGTTTCGCAATGTAGAATTCTTTCTATTTCATCATCACAGGTGCATGGGCTTTTTTGCGTGATAGGGCTCAAAAAACTGTTTGTAGATTTAAAAATACGAACATCATTTAATGATTGAAATGTGCCAATTTCTCTTGAAGACTAACATCTAGATTTACAGTGTATACATGTTTGGAGTAGATACTAAACTGGTTTCACTTAACCAATAGCAATGTAAGCTTTTGTGGATTTGAGAAGCTGAAGCAGTCTTCAAAACAGAACAAAAAATTTGGCATTAAGATGCCAACTCAAGCAAGCAGGCTGACAGGAAAGTACGCTGGAAACTCTGAGTCTACAAAATAACGTATTTAACTGCCTCAATTCAGCACTCAAAGGAAAACAGTTTATTTTATTTTGTGGATCTAAAAAAGTATTTTTACAGGTAACAAGTTTTCAACTCCCACTGCCATCACATCTCACCTTTCCTGCCCATCTGGCAAGTACGCTGTGCAGTCCTGACCTCCATCTCCCCTCACCTTCCAAAGACAGTTTCTCCCAGCTAGGAAGAGGGGGGGGGAAAAACACCCCTAACCCCGGAAAAAAAAGACAACAAACCCAACCCTTGGTCTTGCCTTGTTGACAGGAGGCTGAAAACAGGCATCCAGAAAGGCACTCTACCACCTGTGTGGGTTTAAGGCAAGGTCTCCACGAGGCAGGACCGAGCAGGCGGGTGACAGCCGAGCACGGCAGCCCCCGCCAGCCCCAGCGATCACACTCACCTGTGGCAAACCACCGCTGTGTGCATCACTCCATCTAGTCACGTTATTGCTTTCAGGAGGCAGCAGGGGTTTGGTTTTCTGCTCTCTTGGATTCTGTCCCTGTTTCAGCGAGTCTTTCTTTTGGTTTGGACGGTCGTCAGGGACAGGCTTGTCTGCCACTCGGTCCTTCGAGTGCTCCGCTGCACTTCGGCGGCTTCTCGACTTGCTGCCTGATGCTCTGGCTGCAGCCTCACCGCCAGGGCTCACTGCTACATTCCTTTTCAGGATTTCCATCCTGTTACCTGCCAAGCTCCTCTTCCGGAACGACCTCCGCAGTCTTTTTTTCCCCTGGACAGGGATGTCCCAGTCCAACCACTTGTGAAACGAGGTCTTCACATCATGTTCCATCTGAAACTTGGAGAAGTGCTCAGTGCTTTTTGATTTCTTTAAAAACACCAAAACAGAGTCAGAAGAGCCAGTCCTGTTTGCCCGACACATGCCAGGCATAGTGCAATTCACCTGGATGCACATATTTTCCAAGAACCAAAAGGCATCACAGGTGGGGCTCCGGCAGCAGGCAGTCTGACAGGACCGTACAGTATGAAATCCTTCCAGAAGCTGTAAATGGTGATCTTCCCATGATCTCAAACGGCCACCAAACAGGATCCTCCTTGGCTCGCATTTAGATCTGTTCCAGTTTGCATCTGGGAAAGGGGAGGGAAGACAAATAAAGACAATTTTCAACTCTTTAAGGCAGTGGACAAGAGATCCTCATCACTATTGTCAAGATGAATTTAGGACACAGGAGTAACGTGGGAGAGAGGGTACGGGGCAGTAAAACGGGGTCTTCTCAGGATCTATGCCTGGCCTCAGTATCCAGTACTTGTACAAGTTTTTAAGCAATAATCCATTATCTGCACCTCCTACCAACAGGACCACCACCCTTTTTGATAGCAATGGAGCTAAATCCACCTGCATCAAAAGAAGTGAAACCAGAAATGTTCCTGTTTCAAAGAAGACTAAGGCACCGACCAAACAGCGAGGCTGAGGTTACCCAGCAAGGTAAGAAGCAGAAACTGAACGCAGGAATCCCAGCTGCAGTTTCTTACTGCAACCAGTAAACAGCCTTGCCTCTCTGCCCACAGCTTGCCTTGAAGGAGAACTCTGGGAGCAGTGACACTGGCGTGGTTCACAGCACAAAGGTGTGTTTTCCTCTTCCACGTCGATGTCTGAAGTCAGTCACTTGACTGAAATTGCTCCATTTGAGAAGTCGTGACATCTAGAACAGAGGTCTGCAAGGCCTGTCCTCGCCACCTGCTCCGCCCCAGTGCTTGCTACAACAGACATTACCTGTCAGACACGTTTTTTAAGAGTCGAGTTACCTCAGATCAGCCATAAAGCAGCAACTGCTTTGCATATGGATTTTTTTTTTTATTATTTTTGCTTAGCATGAAAAATTAGAGCACTTGCAGGGATCAATGGATTAAAGGCTTCCAAAATTCAGAGCTCTGCAGATTAAGGACCCCCTAAAAATAGACTAATGACCTATGGGACTGTTACACTGTGCTGTGTTCAGCATCCAAGGGATAATAGGTCACTGAAAGATTACTTTACAAACTATGTCGCTGGACTCCGAGCGGTGCAGCCAGAGGCTAAGCTCCAGATCTGGCTCCCTGCCTGCCAAGAATGGAGTTCTTGAACACAACACAAGTAGGAAACTTTTTTCTCCATTAAAATAAAGCAGTCTGAATTTAAATTATAATACCTCAATCCCCATTTCTTGCCAGCATATAAAGAAAATTCAGTAACATGCTACTATTCCAGTAACTCTGGATGAATACAGACCTCAAGTTGCATTATTCCCACTCTGACTACAGTGGGAACTGAACAAATTAGTAGACATGGATGTAGAGGCCACTGATCCATCCATCTGTCTCCCCTGAAAAGAATTCCCACTCCACTTCTCCTGTCGCTCCCAAGTTACAAACACATTAAAGATGGAATATGTTGAGGCAGAGGAGAAACACCAAAAATCTCCATGTCATCATCAACCCAATAAAATTGTGATGGCACTGCAGTGTGTTCTGTGACTCTTGGAAGAAATCACACAAGGTCTCAGGCTCCCACAGCAGGAAGCTCTCCAAGTGTCAGACACGACAGACAGAAGTGCAGAGGAGGAAGTATTTTCTGATCAAGTCTGGAGTTCACAAGCAGTGGTCAACCTCAGTCTCCTGAAGCACTAATCCTGGAAAACTTTCTGAGGGACTAGAGCAGCACAGATGGATGTGGGTGTCTCCCACTCTGGCTCTTTTATGCTACTTGAAGCATTTGACTTCAGGACTTTAAACTCCAGCCACAAAGACACTTAATGAGATGGCAAGGGCCTCTGACCCTCTGAGTCACAGCTAATACCCAAAGTCAGTGACAAAAAAGTGCTGTGACTTTCCCCTTCCTCCTGTACCATCCCCAGGTGTCGGAGGAAGGGGAAAGCCATAGCACTCTTATAGTCTTGTATGATCTGGATAACTTTGCATGGTCAGAGAAAGCAAGGGGGGGAAGAGAGAGGACACATTTCATTGTAATCCAGTGATCCCAAACACCACAGTAGCTGTACCAGCTTCCCTACTCCTGATCATTAAAGTTATCCACATACAACGATTCTCTCACCCAGAACGAATCAGCCACTTGTTTAAAATAAAAGATGATGGCCATATCCACGTACTTTTTGTGTGGAATCTCTTGCTACACTTCAACGCAAAAAGGGAACTCGCACCACCATCAGACAGCAGGAAGCAAAAGTGTTATTTATAGCGTGTTGTGAAGCCAGCTGAGCAAAGGCAGTTTGAAGACAAGGCTCCAGCAAGCTGGCACCAGCTGCAACAGAAGGCACTTGAGATCTGTGACCAAGTCACAGGAGACCAGAGCTCCCTGTGGCTGCCTGAACCCACAATCACACCGAGGAGGGGAACTTCTTCACTCGAGAAACGCCCAGCTGCAACACACAAATGAAACTGCAGATGTTCAACGGAGAGAGACGCTGACAACAGCGCCTTGAAAATCAGCACCATCCTCCTTGCGCTCCATGGACACGGGCACTTCCTCCAAGAGCAGCCTGTGTGCCCGGGGCAACGGCCGACCTCGTTATGCACCGAAGTGCTGGACCCTCAGTCACGCTGGGCACAGGCAGGGGCACGCCTGGCACTCATCTGGTGGGCCTGGAATTAGGATGGAGCATGAGGAGAGTGGTGGTGGTGTCCACACAAGTGGTGCACGTGTGTACACTTGCACTCACCTCGCCAGACTTAGGGACACAAGTAACAAACGGAAGAATAACACCATTGCTGTGAATTTCAAGAGGCTCTCACCCCATTAAGACTCGGTTGAAAAAAAAACCAAAACACTTTCTGTTAATGGTGAAGCATTGTCCCTATACACACTGTGCGACAGGGAAACATGCTGTTTCCCACATCCCTAAAATCCCTACTCAACCAGTGCTCTCCTCAGATGTCAGCCCTAATTCCTACATACCACTCAAGTTAAGGCTCAGAACTCAGTGCAATTCAGCAGCAGCTTTCTACTAACAGGCTTAGAACTGAGGCAAAAACAGAACGGGCGTATTTCAGAGAGAAGTGTTCCCAGGGAAGAGATCATGTGTGAAAAGTCACCGCACAACACAAAGTCACCGCACAACACAAGCCGTGTATTTACTCATCTACGATGTAAAAAGCTGAATCCCCGTAAGCATCTCCTCGGCACGCCAGAGCCATGACTTAGCCCAGATGACACAACACTACCATGCTGAGAGCATTCTGCTTCTCTTTTAACTCACAAGATGCAGAGATTTGAATTCTATTTTGGCCAGATTACATTTCCAAAACTCTGCTAATGCCCACCTAGAACATGTTTGTTTGAAGTTGGCCAATATGGTTTCTGAACTGCTGTACATGGATAGCTTAAAACTCAACTAATTCTCAGGAACAACTCAAGTGAACAGGCAACTCACAACCCACCAGCCCAGCATTCTAGATTTACATTTTCCACAGAACCATACTGATTTGCATCTATGCGAATCCCACACTCTTTGGTGGGCATCGCACGTTCACAGAACTTCACTGAAGTGCCATGGCAGAAAGCAGAGCTCCTCCGCCTACATTTGCATTTCATCTCTGGAAAGATGAAAGATTTTCTGCCAGAAAATCCATCCGGACTGTCTACAAAACATTTCCTCCCCGACAGTCCTGCCAGAACACACCAGAGGCCAAACAAATCATCGTGGTGAGAAGCCACAGGCTGCAAAGAGGAACCTCCACAGAGCCTGGTGCCGCACCTGGACTGCGCAGACACGGACCTGCACCAACGTTGAGCTGGGAGTACTGGCGGAGTTACTAACTCTGCTTACTGAGTTAAGTAACTGGTGCCTGTCCCGTCCCTTCCAGTTCCTCGTGCTGGACCCTGCGCAAACACACACGGCAGCTGCCCGCAGGAACTGGCAGGGTGGGTCAGAGCAGACCAGCACAGCCGGCCACCGCCAGCAGCCACGCCAGCAGCTCCAGAGCAAAGCATGAGAAACCTGTCAGCAGGAACGTCCTGGGACGAGTCCCCTCCTAAGCCCCAGCAGCCCCCCCGGCCTGGCACACCACAGCCCACACGCTGACTGCGCAGTGGGTGTGCTTAGTCACTTCTTTGTATTGTTTTTGTCGTTTTTTCCTTCCCTAGTAAATCAGCACAAAAACCACTGCTTCTCTCAAGAACTCGAGAGCTCCAGTCCCGACGATGCTGCTCACAGCTTTGCTGAGCAGCAGGAGAACAGAACAGACAGGAACAGTTTCTATTAATAAGCTCAGGTTCACAGAGCTGCTCGGGCAGTTAATCCCTCCTGATATCAGATTAATGATTAAAGACTTGACTTTTTTAATCTGTCACATGTAACCAATTATGTGAACATAGTTCATCTTACGTAATTCCACATGATCACACTAATTTCTAGGCAACTATCATTCCTTCTCCGTTTAAGAAACTCTGCTGCCTAAGTGACACAAACGAGGCCAAAGGAACAAAAACTCAACAGTGGAAAAAGCATCCACATCAGGATAATTATGTCCCATACAATTATATTTATTTCCACACACGCATCAGCCTTCATGGTTTTAACTCTGCCAAGCAGATCAGCCCTCCAACACTGCAGCACTCTCCCAAACACCCTCTAAGAGCAGCACAGGATCCACAGCTCTAGCCCTAGACTTCTAAGACACTACTAAAGACAGGAAACGCCACGCAGGAAGCCCAGTCCACAAGGAAACACGCGATCCACCTGACACTATCCAAACACAGTTCTGAGAACTCTTTGCTAGGAACAGGAACACAAATATGTCTTTCCAGGTTCTAAATTAGCTGATTAAGGTCACACAGCTCATTAGCTTAATCAAATCTGTCACTCAGTAAGTGTCCAGGAAGGCCTGGCAAAGCAACAGAGACACTGCAGCAGCCTAGAGAACACATCCACGTAACTGAGAAACAAAACAAAACAAGCCCTTTTTCAAATCTTGCCACCATTAAGGCACAGCAAGCTTCCAGCAAAAAGAAAGCTGCTGGCAGGCGTCACGTGGGTTGAGAGATACTGAAGTCACCACTGCCTTGAACCTGTAATTTCACTGTGACTTGAACAAAGAGGAAAAAAAAGGGCACGGAAAAAGGCTTCTCAACTAGGATCTGGCAAATGCTACATGCACACATGGGAAAAATACCACCTCTCCGTGGAGGCATGACCTCAAAATACTCACAGAACATAAAACACCTCTCTGAAAAGTCAGAATCTGAACTTTTTAAATAAAAAAAAACACCACCGCACAATCCATTACGTGAAAACTTCCATACGAGACACTAACTTGGTTATTGACTTGAGCAGGAGGTTGGTTACTCAAGTCTGAACACAAAAAAAAACAAACATAACAATTGCCTGTGGGCAAACACAGATTATTGACATACCGTGTTTGGGGAGAGTCTCAAACATTTGAGGGCTGAAAAACACTCCTGCCTTTCCAACTTGCTTCAAGTATTCCTTAGCTGAAACAATTTTCCAGAGTACCACCTGCTCATCTTGCAGAAAAGATCCTGAGCTCAGAGAAAGCTCTCTACGAGACAGAGGCGAGTGCCTAAAAGCCAGCAGCACGGGTGAAGATGCACGACAGCCACTGTGTGGGACAGACAGACAACCTGCTGCTGACCACCCGGTGACTCAAAACAGCAGCTGGTTATCAGAGCCATACAGCAAGATGCAAAGGGACCCCCTCACGTCCCACATCCCTCCTACCCTTTTCACAGCTCACTTAGTAACTACTAAAGGTGAGGTTTTGTTTGGGTTTTAAAGCAGCTACAACATCTAGCAGCAAATAATTTCCCTTTCCTCTCAGAATATTTTAAACAAGTGAGAGGGATAAGTACCATAAAAAAAAAATATAGACACAGTCCCAAAGAGAATCACCTGCTGAGGAGCACAAGGCACACAGGCAAGCGCACAGGTAGAACAGCTGCAGGCTTCTCAGCTCCCTTGCAGGTTTTCCCAGGCAGTATCGTGACAGAAATCGGGTGCTAATGCTGAACTTGGCCTCCAATCTCTTCTCCATGGCCTTTGTGGGCAGCAGCAGGGTTCTGGAAACAAATAAGAAACATAAAACATCAACCAGCAACTGATACGGTCTTACACAGATCCGGGCAACGCTATAAAGAGCACGGAGCGTTTGTGGAGGAAAAGGAATGTCTTATCTTATCTGCTGCGACTTAGTCCAACTGCTGCTAAGTAACTATCGAGGTATGATATTAAAATGAAATCTCTAGCAGCAAAGTTTCCAGCGTGGAACTGCAGCAGGCCACCACGATGGCCTGCCCCATCACCCTCGTAATTTCCTCCTCCCCTGCTTTCAGGGGCAAAACATCTAATATTGCAGCCCACTGGATTCCAGAGATGTATTTGGGAAATTGCAGTTTCAACCACGCCACAGGCAACGGACACCCAGCCAGCAGCACAAGCACAACACGGGCACTGAGAAACCCAGCACATCTGCCTGGCACTGTCATCGTTGCACGCTGGTGCTGCCTGGCACCAGCCAGAAACAAAGAGAGACAAGAACACAGCGATGCTGAGGAACACGGAGCTCAAGACCTGTTTTGCCTCACGTTTTGCTCCGCAGGGCAAAGATCATGAAAGCACTTACGCTCCTCCTCAGCCTTTCCGATGCCGAAGGCTCTTTTACAGCCTCATACCTCGCTGAAATCTACATTAGCTCGACATGACGTGACACAAAAACATTAATTATTTCACAAGTAACGAACATTATCTATTTTCAAAGAGTAACGAAGCACTTTGAGGCGCAAGGAGCAAAACCTGCCGTTTCTGAAGACTCAGAAGGGAGCACCGTTACCGACGTACCAGTGCCCTGATCAAACACCCAGCGTTTGCTTCGCTCGCTCGCCCGGCAGCCGCGGAGCACCGGACACAGGAGGAAAACTTCACGGCAGGAGACGCGAACCCGCGGCTCTCCGGCCAACGGGTCGGTCAGGGAAGTTCCCGTCCACCGGGGCTCCGCTCCGCGGGGCCGCCCAGCCGCGCGGGACGAGACGGGCTCGGTCCACGGTGACTCGGGGCCGGGGCGAAAGCACCGACCAGCCGGGCTCGCCGCCCACCTGCCCCGCGGGCAGCGCGCACGGCGGGCGGAGGCCGCGGCACGAAGCCGCCCGGGACCGGGCCCCGCCACCCGGGACCGGGCGGAACGCGCAGCCGGCGGGTACGTACCAGGGGCGCATGGCGAGGGGAGCTCGGCGGCCTCAGGCGGGCGGCGGGGCCGGGCGCCGGGCGGGGCCGGGCCTCCAGCGCGGCGGGGCGGAGGGCGGCGCGGCCTCCTGCCCCGCGGCCATGGCGGCGGCGGGCGCCTAATCACCCCTCACCCGGAAGCTGAGTCGCCGTCTCCCGGAACCGGGAGCGCCTCTGCGGGCACCGGGCGGCCCGTGCCGGGGTGCGGAGCCGTCTCGGGCCACGGCGGCGCGGGGCGGGGCGGCACCGCCCTCCCGCAGCCGGCGGGCGAGCGGCGGCGCAGCCACAGGTGCTTTGCCCACAGGCCGCGCGGTAGACGCTGGCTTCAGGGACCGCCCAACAAGGCGGCAGGCGGTTGGCCGGCGGCGCGGAGGCGGCGCGCGGATTGGCTGAGAGGCGGCACGTGGGCCGCGGGCGGCCGGGCGGAACGGCGCGGGGGGACGGGGCTGAGAGACGGCCGGTGCCCGGCGGCGTGGCCATGGCCGCGGCCTCGGGAGACGGCCGCTCGACGCTGAAGAGGTGCCTCGGCGTGCTGAGAGACGCGAGGAACGACAGCGAGCAGTTCGCGGCGCTGCTCCTGGTGAGGAGCCGCCGTGGCCGCCATCGCCTCGGGAGCGGGCGGGGGGAAGGCGGAACGCGCCGCTGGAAACCAGCGCGCCCGAGCGGCGCTTGCGGCTGTGCCTGGCGGCGTGGGGAGCTTCGGGGCTGCGATGCCTTGGGGTTCCCATCGGCAAGGGGAGGGGGCCCGGCCTTGGCCTGGGGGGGAGCTGGAAGCGCTCTGGTGGAGCTCTGGATTAGCGTTTGGACCAAGCGCCCAGCTCGGGGGGCAGGGATTCACCTTTCCATGCTAATGGTGGTGTTTAGGTTCCTCGTTTTCCCCATTCAGTCCCCTGAGTTTAGCAAAGCCTGTCGCTGTGCTGCACACTCACCCTGGTTTGCCTCGCAGGTGACCAAAGCGGTCAGAGCCGGAGAAGTAGACGCCAAGACCCGTCGCCAGATCTTCGACGCAATCGGATTCACGTTTCCCAATCGCCTGCTCACGTCCAGGCAGCCTCCGGCAGGCTGCCCCGAGCACACCTTCCGGGCACTGGGCCTCACCCTCTTGGCATGTTTCTGCACCGATCCAGAGTTGGCTGGTCACTCCCAGATCCTGAACAAAATCCCAACCTTCAATGACATCCTGGTTTCCCACTGCGATCCGGACAGCACGGCCATGATTGATGATGTATACCAGTGCCTGAGTGCTGTCATGGCCACTACCAGGGGCCCCAGAGAGCTGGTGACCAAAGGGACGGTGTCTGCCCTGTGCCAGGCCTACGTGAACTGCAGTTATGGCTCTGACCGTGCCTTGGCGCTGCTCCTGGGGCTGTTGGCCGTAGCAGAGGCGAAGTGCTGGCAGAGAGATGCTCCACACCTCCTGGCCGTGCTGAGCAAGCTCTCCGACGACTTTCTCAAGGCTGAAGACATGACCAAATTTGAGTTGTGTGAGGTTCTGCCACGCTTCATCCCCCTGTCGCCGCCCCTCACGCAGGACTCGCAGGGCTGCGAGTGCCTCCGTAGGCTCTACAAAGGGCTGGCTAACGTCCTGGGCAGCAAACTCAGCCAGTCGCAGCGCGACCCTGCTCTGAAGCTTGCTGCCTGCCTCGTGCAGGCCTGCGGGTCGGAGTGGATCCCAGCAGGGAGTGCTGGAAGCAAGTTCCTGGCCTTGCTGGTGAACTTGGCTTGTGTGGAGGTCCGCCTGACCCTAGAGGAGCCAGATCCCGTGGAGGTGGAGGGGAAGAAAGAAGTGGTAACAGCCTGCTATGTCCTTATTGAGATGGGGATCCAGGAGTGCTTGAGAGAAGAGGAGCCACTGCTAGAAGAGGTGCAGAAAATGCAGCTCACAAGGATCATGGAGGAGGCATTTGGAGCTGTAATATTCTACTTGAGACAGGTGATGTGGGGCTTTCAAGCAGAGCATGTTTTTGTGGGTTTCTCTGGGAGGCTTTGGTAGCTGTTCTCTGGGACGCTTAACGGGTGCTCAGCAGCTCTTGGCCATAGCTGTGTAGCCCAAAACTTGCCTCTTGGCCCACTGTGGTTGTCATACCTGTGGTGGCTTGATAGGACAGCAGCCCTAACATGTCATTTTCTGTCTGCTTACTTCATGCAGATTAAACAGGAGGAGCTACAAGATCCTTTCCTATTTGCTTCTGTTCGAATCCTTGGAGCCTGGATGGCAGAAGAGACATCCTCCCTCAAGCAGGAAATCTGTGAGCTCCTGCCTTTCCTTGTTCATTATGCCAAAAAACTTTTCAAAGAGGGCAGCCCAGCTGCAAGTCTTCCCCAGCCAGAGCTGGTCAGCACCGAGGGCTCTGGCTTACCCCAGGATGCTCTGAGGTGCGTATTTTAAGCACGGAATTGATGCGTTTTAGCACAAACCTGCTCAAGTCTTTTTCTATTGTCTGTTCTCCCTGCAGTGCCAGTTCCATGGCTCTTTTTTCCCCCCCAGTTGGATGTAAACAGAGGGCTTAGACCCATTCTACCTCATGTTCCGAATTTCTTTCCCCTTCCAGATTTCTTCTACCTGGCTTTTGCCATTTAACAGCAGAGGACAGGCCCCGGGACATCCTCATCTCAGAAGGGGCACCAGCTCTGCTGTGTGAGTACTTCCTCCATCAGTGGGAGGTGCTGACCTCCAAGACCGAGTCCCTGGCTCCGCTGACGAGCACGGAAATGAGTCTGCAGACTGCGTGTGGGATTTTCCTTAACCTGGCCGTAACTGCGCCGGATCTGATCAGGTAACAGAGCCACAGGAGCTTGCTTTAAGATTGTCAGTGGGAAGAAAGGGGGTGCGTTGTGAAGTGACCTTGCAGGACACTACACTGAAAAGGGACGTCCCTTTTTCAACAACAGTTGCATTACATTTTTGGTGCTGTGTTTAACCTTGACATTTTCAGATGCTTCTGGCTCTGCTCAGGAAACGTGTCTCAGGGTTTGCTTTCTCTCCAGGCAAGACAAAACCTTTTCCTCCTTGATGGAGATGTTACTGAAGTCTCTCCCACTCCTGCTGCCCCAGAAAGATCACCTGATTCTAGCAGCCAACATTGCCACTCTGGGCCTGATGATGGCCAGGATCCTTGCACGTTCACCGGGTAAGAAGAGTTCCCACTGGCAAAGCTGCACGTTGCTTTGCATGGGCAGAGACCAGGTCTGGGTGGTTGGGCTGGAGAAAGCAAATAGAAGGGAAACAGATCCAGTTTCTGTCATTGGAAAAGTGGCAAAACTGAAAACCTGGAGGAGCAAGGAATATGCAGAAAACTCAGCAGGCAAATGGGCTGGGATGAGAAGAGGGCAGGAGGATGGTTTTCTGCTCTCCCTGCAAGCCCTACTGCAGACAGACCCACCGAAGGGTCCCTCCCTTGGCCGAGCAAGCTCTGTGTCAAGTAATTCATTTCCTTTTTGTTCCAGTTCTCCAGGGGACCCAGTCTGCCAAGGAGTTTTTTGGAGCTGCCATTTGCTTCCTGTCGGAGGCCCACAGTGCCCAGGCAGACGCCGGCAGCGGCGGTGTGGCCGTGTCGCCAGCCTACGTGGGCGCCTGGGCCGACGTCGGTGAGCTCTGGTTCCTGGGGATGCAGGCCTTGGCCGGCTGCGTGCCGCTCTTCCCCTGGCTCCCACAAGCCGTCCTCCAAGCGCGGTGGCTGGAAAACCTCTCGGAGCTCCTGCTGCGCGGTGCTCCAGCCTCGCTGGATTTTGAGCTCGTCGCCGCTTTCCAGGGCGTGTTGGTAGAGCTGGCCAGAGCCAGCGAGCCGTGCAGGGACGTGATCCTGGCGCACCACGGGGCGGAGTGGGCCAACCTTTACGGGATGGCAGCTTTGGAGCAGTGTCTGTCTGAGCAGTGAAGAGCCAGCAGCACCTTGGTGTGGGGAGTGAAGCCAAACACCTGCACGAGACCTGTTCAACGTTTCTCCCGCGACCTGTTCAACGTTTCTCCCTTCTCTCCATCTCTCCATGGTGCCGGATGGGGACAAAAAACATGTAAATGACCAAACTCTACGAAACTGGAGTGATGCAGCAGAGCTCGGCGGGATTTGCACTGTCTGCAACCTGATGTGCAGAACTGTTGCTGCCTCAGAACATTTCAACGTGCACCTGCTTGACGTTCTGTCAGTATTTCTTTTTGAAAAAAGCACGTTTCATTATTAAAAAATGCTTTCTCTTTCTTTGTTTTTCAAACTACTGCAGTGTTCAACTTTATTTCTGCCCAGGGCCCTGGGAGGTTGCTGCTTCTCCCTGTAGCATGCTCTCCCAATTTTGTCACAGTAAGCCTTTCAGGATGCCACCTTATTTTCCCAGAGGCCTGCATGCCTTAGTGAAGTAACTTGGCATTACATGTAGAAAGCTGCAAAAGGCAGGAACAGGAAGAGCTTTAAAATTTACCAATAGCAGTGAGAAAAACTGTAAGGTGACACAGACCTGTCCCCTTCTGGGGTGAAGTTGCACCAAGACCCTTTTACCGTGTTGTAGAATGACCCCCCAGCTCCTTGTGGGGATGATGGTACCCCACGGCTGGTACCATCATCCCAAATTCACGCCTGGAAAACCTTGGCAGCGCTGCTTGTTCTGCCCTGTAGAACACCTGCACGAGGCGCAGCAGGAGAATTTGTGTTGGCTCAGGCTCCCTCTCGCTGCAGGGATGGGATGTACAGGGGGAGTTTTCCCCTCTTGCAAGGCCAGGGGTTCAACCTGCAAAGCCCTTGGCTCTCTAGAGCCTTTGGGTATAGATTGTGAAAGCAGAAACGCATGGATTACACCTCGCTGACTCTGGAGAAGTACTTTGCTTTTTCGGAAGAGAGAGGCCAGACGTAAAAACGTACACACATGTGTGATAGGGCAATAAATCACCCCGCAGCCTGAGCTGCCAGCCCATGAGCCTGAACAGGGAGGAAAAAAACAGAAAGAGCAGGAGGGATGGGGTGACGTTTCGGAGCTGGTGTGCCCGGAGCAGAGCTGCCTGCAGCCGGGGCCAGGGAGGGTTTTCCACCAGGTGTCAGTCGAGGAGCAACTTGGGATCAGCAGCATCGCTGGGGAGCAGCTCTCGGCCAGAGCAAGGCGCTCACCCTGGCTGCCCGTGCTGGGGGGGCTGTGGGATCGTCCGATTGAGGGAGAAATCAAGCGAGGACCTGTCTCAGAAGGAGGGCTGAGTCTGGGTGTATTCCTGCGTTATATGCATTTTTAGCTCACTGCTTCATGAAAGCAGCTGCCTTACAGCACTGGAGAGGAGGCAACGTCTGCTGTTGCTCAGGAAAAATATCTTTCTGATCTTGCCAGCTCAGCTCTGAAAAGTTGATGCAAGTTAGAACAAAGGTAGGTGCTACCAGCAGAAAGCGAGGGAAGCCAAAGGAGCAGATGAGCCTCCTGGCCTCCAAAAAGAGCATAACTCTGAGCGTGGGCTGGGAAAATCTCCCCAACCTGCCAAGGACACCTCATCCCTGCACCACGGAGAGACATCAATGTGTTGGAAGAGTCAGAAACACGTTTCAGATTGTCAGAAAAAACCATCCAAACCCTCAAATGCCTTACCTTCAATTGGTCCCAGTCCCATATGCTCTTCTGCCTCTGGTCAAAGGGTGTGGGCTTCCCCTTAATGAAAGGCTATCATTAGTGCTAATGAGAGATACGCACCTGTATCAACAGGCGGGTGCTCTCCTCTCTCTCCCCCAGAGCGGTACTGGGCTCGCTGTGGTTAGTGGTGCTGGCTTGGCCGTCGTTCATCCCCGCGGGCAGTGGTAGGAGCTTCCACAACGCCCAACCAGAGATCCAGCCTGGCCCTGCAGGACCCCGTCCAAGACCAGAGGATCCTAGACCCGGAGGCCTTGGACTGCTGGGCTGTAATTCCCAGGCAGGCTGACCTGCTCACAGCATAGCCACACTCCCAGGAGCAAACCCGGGGAAGCCCTCCAGTTCATCCTTCACCACATCCCGGGGCAGTGGGTTTTGACCACCAGCAGGTGCCTGGAGAGGAGCACCTGTCCCTCATTCTCACGTTCTTCAATGGAAAGTCCCATCAGGTGTGAGAAGGACCATCCATGCCTTGCCAGAGCTGGACACTCCCAGCGACCCTGATGGTTCATCTTGTACTTGTTTCTTTGCGTAACACGAAGCACACTCCCCCTGGCTGCCCGCGAGCTGACAGAGGACAGGGTGAGACACTGGTCTGCTCTGGGATGTTACCAGGCTGAATGCCAGAGGAGATGTGTTGTGGAGGAGCCAGAGGCCTCCTTGGGCAATATCACCGCTCTCTTGCCCCAGGACACCACTGTCCAAACACCTTCTCAGACAGAGCACCCCTAAAAAGCTGATTTCCCTCCCTGGGACCCCTGGGCTCCAACAACAGGGAGCGCAGCATGTTCAGGAGCAGGGAGCACTGGAGCTGGAGGAGGCCTCCTGCCATGTGGGTGTCTCCGTTGGCTCTGCGTGTGCCAGTCTGCAGGCCCCGGCGTGCCCGGGGCGGCTCAGCTCAGCACAAGGGAGGGGGTGCCCCAGCAGCCTGGCCAAGGCTTTTAGAGGCCGCGGGGTGCCTCCTTGGCCACCCCGACTGCAGGTTCTGCCGCCAGCAGCCAGCATCTGTGGGCATCAATCCTCTAGTGCCAGAAAGGTGGGTGATGGCATCACCTCATGTCTCCTATGTGCCATAGCGCTTTGAGATCCCAGCACGGAGTGGGACTGCAGCCAGCAACACCCAGAGCAAACCGTGCTTCATCTCCCAGTGCATTTTGAACGCCCGGGCGAGCACTCCAGGAGCAAGACAATTGCTCACTGTGGCTTGGACAAGATGGATAAGGCCCCAGAGGAGCAGACGCACATTCTGCTTCACTTTGACAGCTTAAATGTCATAATGCCCTTGCAAACCCGGCCATGGCATACATTATCTTACAGGGTTTATTCATATCACCCCAAAAGCACTGGCAATAAAATTAAATATTTCATAAGGTTGTGACTTGGCTGCTGTGCTGCAGGAACCAAACACAGCCCCCTCCCACAAACCTCTCGCTGCCAGATGTCATGGGGGTGGTGACAGCGGGAGGTCTGAGCAGCAAAGGGGGCTGCCCTGTCCCCTGCCCACCCCTCGATGGGGTCCCCATGCTTCTCCCCAAAGCCCTTCCCAGATCTCCAGCCCCACAGCAAGAAGCTTCCTTCCCCACCTGGATTCCCAGGGAGGGGATGTGGGAAATAATATGAGCAGCCTGGATTTTTCCGAGGTGTTGATGGGAGCCGGGCTTCTGGAGAAGAACCAGTTTGTGTTTGGCTGGGGCAGAGAGCTGTGCTCAATACTTTTGCTTCCATGTCCCTACCACCCTGCTCGCCAGGTGTTTCACTGCTCGCCCTAGAAAGCAGAGGTTGCTGCCTTGAGCCCTTTGCACGCTCCTGGAAGAGCTGACGTACACATTGATTTTCCTGGGAAGGAGCACTGGGACCTTTGGTACAAAACCAGTTTTTCGGAGATTTCTGGCTTGGGTGCAAATGCAACAAGTGGTCCCTGGGGTGGAGACGTGGCCCTGACCAAGAGTGAACACTTCCCATAGCTGGGGGGGTGAGGGGGCAGGTCCCATGTTAAAGACCTCAGCATGATGGCAGAGCTAAAAGCAAGCACAGCTGGATGTGTACGTCGTCCTTAAACTGGGAGGCTGAAGAGCAGACAGTGGAGAGCCACACTGGAGGGCCCTGTGTTCCGACAACCCTCAGCAATCACTCTGGCCATGCTGAACCAGTAACAACCAGACAGCTGCTGGGACAGCATGTGTGTGGCCCTACCTGGGACCTCAAGACAGCAGATTAAAGTGAATAACTGTTCATCATCACCACCGAGGGGATGGGGCAGGGAGGGGCTCGGGCAGGTCTCGTGTCCTGCAAGGACCATTTGGGTGCTCGCAGGGCTCTGTGCATGCTGGGTATGACCCAAGGACTGGGAAGGTGCTGCTTGTGCTCCCAGCGCAGTGGGTGCCGGGGCGGAGGAGCTGCTGGGACTGCACAAGCCCGGAGGAGAGGAATGGTCAGAGCTCTCCTTTGGCATGGACACACACAGCCCCCAGCAGCAGTCACAGCTGCTCGTCCTTGTCTGCTGCAAGATCCGTTGTCCCCTTCCTGGGCACCGCTGGTCTGGGGGGGATGAGCCCCCCAGCAGTCCCACAGCCCCACCTGCCCCAGCACACTGTGTTGCCACGAGCCCGGCTGGCCCGGTGTGTTCGGTGGCAGCGGAGCAGCTTTGCCTTTTGTTTTTCCTTCCCTTTGTCCGTTAGTGTTGCAGGTTTCCTCTGCTCTGTCTCATTTTTGGGTGGAAACGGCTTCTCTCCAAGCTGCTGCTGGGGAACATCCCCCCCCAGCCCCCATGGTCCCACGCGCAGGCCGGCTCGTGGCCCTTCCCACCCGGATTTTGCACAGTTTCACCTCTTTCCGATGAATAAAGACTCGGCATTATACGGACTAGACGAGCAAGGGATGTTAAGAATGAACTGGAACACAACTGCAAAATACAGCATATCCAATCCAATTTTTCCCAGCAAATGAAACGGATCTGGTGGAAAATAAATACAGAACTTCCAGGAGCAGCATCCTTGAACAGCATTTGAGGGGGGATGAAGAGATTTGAATAGATCAGCCCCTTACACCGCTGCACATCCCTCCTCCCTCCCTTAAATGCCATCTTTAATAGAAATAAATTAGAATAAATGATCAGCCCTTGCCTCCTAAAGACAGGTGGCAGGGTAATATTAAAAGAAATGAATAAAAATTCATTTAATGAGCATTGTTAATTAAACCTGGAAATCAAAGAGGTCTGAGTTGTGGGAATTCAGAGGAAAAATGAAAATGAAGGGAGCTGTAGCTCGGGGCAGGAAGAGTGGAATTAAATTAAATGCAACGTGGGATCGTGTTTGCTAATGTCGATCACACATCCCGGTGTGTTACGGTTGGGGCGAGGGGTTCGGTCCCGGCTCCAACACGAATCACACGCTCCCACCAACGGACACCCCTGAACGGCACCGGGCACCCCGCTCCCGGCCGGTGGCACGGTGAGACCCCCGTGGGCCACAGGGGCCATGTGCGAGTGTGTGGGTGCGTACGTGGGTGCCAGGGTGCCGTGAGTGCATGGCAGGGTGTGCATGCTGCCTGTGCCCACATCCCCAGGCTGTGCTCTGCGGGTGCATCATGGCACCGGCGCGGACGCGGGCATGGGCGCGCGCAGCCGCCTGCGTGGCCGTGTTACTGGCGGGGGGGGGGGGGGTCAGTGGGGATCACTCAGTGCCGCTGCCAAGGCTGCCCCGTCTGCTCGGTGCCCGGTGCCGTGCTCAGGGCCCCGGTGCTGCGGTCCCGCCTCGCCCTGCCCCGGAGGGAGGGCCCAAACGGAGGGAGGGATGGGGAGGAGGAGGGAAGGATGGAGAAAGGAGGGATGAAGGAGGCGGGGAGGCAGGCACGCTGCCTGGCGTTGCTCCTCGGTTTTCCCTCGCTCTCTCTCGCCCGACACCCGCCCTCCCGCCCGTCCCCTCGGGCAGGGAGCCATGGCCGGAGCACCCCCAGACACTTCCCTCTCTCCCCAGGCCCGAGCTAGGGCTCTCCGCTTCCCGTCGGGCAGGAGAGGGAAGCGCCCCTGGGGGGAGCCCCGGGGTCTCCGGACGGGACCGGCCGCGGGCCCCGCTCCGTTCGCCGTCGGGCGGAGGTTGCAGCTGCCGCCGGGGCCCTCCATGGGCTCACGGCCGGGGCGGCATTCGCTCCCTGCTCGGGCTAGTAAAGTCAAACCGTAGAGCACCGCCGCGGACCCACAGCCCGCCCGCACCCCCGGGCCCTCCCGGCCCTCGGGGCTCGCCCCCGGTCCGGCCCGGGCCGCTCCCCGACAGGGCTCTCAGGCGGCACGGCCCGGGAAGGGGGGAGCCGGGGGTTGCACCGGCGGGGGGACGGTGTGCGGCACCGTGTGACACGGGAGCGGCGGGAGCGGGGCCGCCCGACGGTGCGAGGAGCGGCACCGGCCGCGCTCCCGGGGGATTCGGGCGCCCCTCGCCCCCTGCCCCGGCCGCCTCTCGCCTACGTCCCGCTGCGCCCGCCGTCGGGGCCCCACGGGAGCGGGCGGCGCGTCCCCGACCCCGCGCTCTGACGCGCGCTCCCGGCGCGGCGGGCGCGCCCCCGCCGCTATAACTGGCGTGCATGGAGTCGGGGCCGGCGCAGAGGAGCGGGCGGGCGATGGGAGACGCCGCTCCAGCGGGATAGAGGGGCGGAGACGGGGGCACCCCCGGGGCCCGGCCCGCCCGGGGCTCGCCGCGGGCCCGCACAGATGCTCGTGCACAGCTACCCGGGCATGGTGAGTGCCAACCGGGGCGCGGGCGGGGCGCGACGCGACGGGACGGGGACGGGAACAGGGACTGGGACGGGCCGGGGGGTCCGGGGGTCCGCGCCCGCCTCACCGCCGCTGTCTCCGCCGCCGCAGGACCGCGCCGAGGGGCTGCCCGGGGCGCCGGCCGGGGCCCGCCTGCCGCAGCTGCCCGCGCTCAACCAGGCGCCCTACGGCTCGGCGCCGCCGCTCTGCCACACGCCCGCCGCCGACTTCCAGCCGCCCTACTTCCCCCCGCCGTACCCGCAGCCGCCGCTGCCCTACCCGCAGGGCCAGGAGCCCGGCTACCCGCACCTGGGGGACCCCTACGCGGCGCTCAGCCCCCTGCACCAGCACCAGCAGCCCGCCTGGCCCCCGCAGCGCGGCCGGCAGGACGACGCGGGGCTGCTCTCGCAGACCCACCGCGCCCTGGGGCTCGACCCCCGCCGCGAGTACCCCGCCGTGCCCCGCCTGCTCCACGGGCTGCCCGACGGCGGACACGGCCTGGCCGACGGCCCTCTGGGCCTCCACGGCCTCGGCCACCACGGCATCGAGGACATCCAGGTACCGAGGGCACGGAGGGAGGCCGGGAGGGTGGCCGCGGGGGCGGGAGCGGAACGGCGGGGAGCGATCCTGCCACCGCGTGTGCGCCCGGGGGGGGGTCCCGGCCGGGGCGGATCGGGCCCCGCGGCGTCCGTACCCCCGGGCAAGGAGGGCCGCCGGGCCGGGAACCTCGTCACCGGGGCTCGTCCGTGCGCGAACGATCTCTTCTGGCCGCGGGCAGCGGGTGGACCGGGCCCGGCCGCGCTGTCGCCCCGCTTCCCCGCCCCGAGCGTCCGGTGCCCGTTTGCGCCGGGAGCCTCCGGCTGACGGGTCTTGCTTCGGTGCTTTCAGGCCGTGGACGACGGCGGGATGAACCTGCTCGATCAATCCGTGATCAAGAAAGGTAAGAGCGCGGCGGCACCGCGGGACGCGGCACCGCGCCGGGCTCCGCGCCCCGCTCCTGCCCTCGGGGCTCCCTACCGTCGGATTTCCCCCCGCGACAGCCGTCCCGCGCGACCGCTCCCCTCCCGTCGGGAGGTGTTCGCTGCTCTCCTCGGCGAGACTGAAACGAAAGCGGCAAGGCCCGGCGGAGCAGCGCATCCCTCCGCGCCCGGCCCGCTGGGCTCCCTCGGGAGGTGCCGAAGCCACCGCTCCGTCCCGGTACCGGGGACCGAGGGGCCCGGACGGGCGCACCCGGCTATCGGGGAGCCCCGAGGGCCTCCCCCTCGGGCGGCCGCATATGATTTGCGTGGGAAGCCACGAGGATGCCCCGGCGGGGCTCGGCGGCAGCTCCTGGCCCTCTTGGTCCCGCCGCTCCGGACCGGAGCTCCGCGCCCGGCGGCGGGGGAGGCAGCCCCGGCCGCGCACCGCTCCGCACCGCCTCGGGCGGAGAAAGCGCTGGGCCACGGTGGAGCGGGCCCGTTCGGCGGGGGTCGTATGGGAGGGAAGGACGCGTTTAACGGGGGCGAGGAGGTGCTGCGGCCGTAGGAGCCGTCCCTGCGGCTGGGGGAGCATCCCGCTGACCCCCGGGCAGCCGCCTCCGTCGCGGTTCGCCTCCCGCCTCGGCAGCAAGCCGGGCCTGCGGGGACTCCCCGTCTGCGGCTCCAGAAACGCGGCTTTGCCCCGGGGACCGGCGGGGAAGCCAGCCGCTCCCTCCCGGGGCCGGAGCGGGGAAGCGGGGGCTGCGGGCAGGGGCCCCGCACGGCCCCCGGTGTCTCCCGCCGCCTCTCCGAATTTACTGCCGATTCTCCTCCACCTGCTCGGCAGCCCCTCTGCTTCCAAACAAAGCCCCGTGGTTAAAACAGCTCAACTCTGTAAAATATTTTTCTAATAAAAACTTCACCGGGGCTTTGCCGGGAGCAGAGGAACGTGAGCGATTTATGCGGCTGCTCGGGGCGGTAACTCGTATGCAATGTTCAAGCGCTGCTCTCGGCTTCTCCTCGCGATTTTTTACAAAAATACGCTGACGGAAAGGATGTGTTTAACTGCCGCTCTGTGGTACGGTCTCCAGCGGAGGCGGGCAAACGAAAACCGCAGCCGCCCGTGCGGGCTCGGCGGGCCCGGTGCCCGCAGCCCGGCGGCGTGCGGGTCTGGTGGGTGAAACGCCGAGTGCCCCGGGGGCAGGGGGGCTGGCTCCGGCCGACTCGGGCCCCGGCAAAACGCCGCTGAAACCGGGAGGGTTTAAGTCGTTAGCGGCGTCCGGGGCTGCAGCGAGCTCCGGTGCCCATCGCCGGTCTGTCCCGTCGCGGGTCGGGGGATGCTTCCCATGGCCTGGCCGCAGCCGAACCCCCGGTAACTGCTCAGCCCCGGCAATCCCGGAAAAAAAATCCCGATTGTGCGGGTCTTTCCCCGGCGACATCGGCGGTGGCGGTGGTTCCACGGGGGGAGCAGCGTTCGCGGTGCCTTACAGCCCCCTTTCCATGAAAATTGTTGTTCTAAGAACACAGCTTCGTCACACGGGGCATTTCAGTGGAGCGCGAATGGCCGTGATTATTTTAACTTTAATCAGAACATATGAGAGGCGTTTCATTAAATCTTCTTGCACGAGAAATGGTTGCGAGAAGCTGCGGGGTGTGCGTGTGCGCTCCGGTCGGGCGGGAGCTCCGGCCGTGCGACCGAGGTGCCTTCGGAAACGGCTCCGCAACGAGGATATTTGACTGGAAGTTCGGTTGAAGTTACAGCGAGGTTTTGAGTTGGTCGTTTGTTTGTTTGTTTTTGTTGTTTTTTTTCCCTCCTCCTTGCTTTCTTTTTTTTTTTTTTTTTCCCCCAAAACGCGCCATTGCTTAGAAATTTTCCTCCCTCGTCGGGAGGGTTTGTTGTTGTTCAGTGCCGGAGTTGTGCCTGCAGACCCTCTGCTCTTTCGGAATAAAAAGAGAAGAAAACAAACTGGGTGAAAAGCGGGGCCCTGCGGGTGCAGGGCGTCTGCAGCCCCTGCGCCTACGGCCACTTGCTCTTCCCTCTCCGGTTCTCTCCTTTTTTTCCCTGCTGTGTTTGGAATAATAACGCAAAATAGACTTTGGCGAATAAGCGGGTTCGCACCGCGGCCGCGGGGCGATGCGCTGCCGGAGTGTCCCCGTCTCCGCTCGGGAGCCCAAAGCCCCCAGTTTGCTGGAGCCGCTGAGAACTCGAGAAACCCAAAGCAAAGTGTGTGGGTTTGGGGGGACGCGGGTGACCCCCCAGAGCGGCCAGCAGCGATCCGGGAGCCGCGGGACAGGAGCGCCGGGGGGGTCTTGCGGAGCCCGAGCGTTCCGGGTCTCCGTTCGCCCGTATTTCGATGGCCGCGCTCCCCCTTCTCTGCGGGGCGGCCCTGGGAGCGACGCCCCAAATCGAGTGCTTTGAGCTCAAAAGGAAGCCTGGGAATTATGGAAGCTGCGGCCCGGGAGAGGGCCCGATCCCGCCGCAGCCCGGGAGGTGGTGGAAAACGCCGCTGCCTTCCGCTCGAACCGGGCGAATTAATTACTTTGCAGGCAGATTTTTTAATTATTTTTTAATGTATAATATGGGGTCGTTTCTTCTTCGCCTGGCTCTGTCTGCTTTGAGCTGACTCCCGGAGCCACAGCGGGGGCGAGAGGTGAGCCCGAGGGGAAGCGCCGGACCCCGCGGCCGGAATGAATTACACCCTAGGAAAAAAAAAAAATAAAATAAAAATATCAGAGAGAAATCCCGAGCGGTTTCCAGGCAGGCAGCGAAGGCGAGGAGCTGTGCGGATGGACGGCGGGGTTTTTCGGTGTGTCTCTCCCCGTGGGGAGTGAGGGCAAACGTTAAAAAGCTCAGTTTTGTCTTAAATTGCGCCGAGATCTCAAATAGCGCACGGGAGATGATTAATCCTTGAATTCCTGACGGTATGGCCCTCGGACAGAAACCTGATATAAATCTGTGCATGTGGAAACAGATAAATCTCTCCTTAATTAGTTGCCGAGATACTGTTGTCCTGGTTCAACAAAATATTAATCACCTGCCCCGAATCCCTAAAACCACCTTTTAACTTCTGCACTTGGAGGCCCTTTTAATTCCCGCCAAGCGCAGGGAACCCCCAAAATAGCACGAAACGGGAGGGAAGGGCCCGCAGCCCCCCGCAGCCGTCCCCTCCCGCCGCCCCGGGGTGGCTGCGCGGGTCCCGCAGGGCCGGGCGGGGGGATCCGGGTCCCGCCGGGCTGAGAGATCAGATCCGGGCTGAAAACACACGTTCCGAACCCAATTTCCACCGGCTGCGGACGGTTATTCCCGCAGGCGGCAGGCGCGGGGTCCCGGGAAGCCCGGTGCCGGGGGGGGTCCGGTTGGGCTGCGGGGATGCTGCGTGCGGCGAGGGCAGAGCGGGGATTTCACTGCGAGCGCGGAGAGCTGGGAATAAGCACCGAGAAATGGCGCGTGAGCTTCCCCCGTACTGCCGTGACAAATAGGGGATATATTTAGTTTGGGAATTAAATGGATAAAATCTTGGATAGGGCAGCAGAGCCTTCATGAATGTTTTTTTTTATACGCGCTTGCTCGTTCTCCCTCTTTTTCAAAAGTAATTCAGTAGTGGTTTTCTATGTCTTTTTTTTTTTTTTTCTGTTGTTTTATTTGTTTGCGTTGTTTGTTGCTTTTTTTTTTTTTTTTTTTTCTTTTTCCTTCCAAGCATTTATGTAAGACCAGGAAGATACTTGACTTGAAAACAGTAAAATTAATTCTGGAAAAGTTTAGTCTGGGGCTCTGCCTGCTTTAGGCTGTGGCAGCTACAGGCATTTTCTGTCCGGTTCACCTGCTGCCCTGGTGTTTAGCTGCCCAGGACAGCTACTCACGTCAGGATGTGAAACCCCCCGGACAAACAGCCGGAGACGCAGCGAGCCCCGAGCAGCGGTTGCTCCTGGTGCGGGTCCTTCCCTCGGCTGGGCAAGGAGAGGGTGATTTTCTGATTATGAAACCAAGGGTTACGCCATTGCACTCGGTAGCAAAAAATCCTGCAGCTTGGTCGTAAAATAAGGAGGGGTTTTACTGCTTTGACATCCTTTCAGGATCAGCAGAAAGCTTCTGATAGAGCCTTTTTATTACAAAGAAAACTACAAATCTCTTTCCTGGCACCTGGTGCCAGGCTGGGGTGCAGGAGCAGCCTGGGGTCCTGCCGGCGGTGGGCCAGGGCGAGCTGGGGTCCTGCGAGCAGCGGGAGCGGGGAGAGCCGCAGGGGCCTGCGCACCCCGCTTGCGGGCAAGCGTTTTGGCTGCAGCATTTTACAACCCGGAGTAGAGACGGAGCAGGGCGTAGTCAGCGTGGGCTCGCGCTGGCACTCAGGCCTGCACGGCACGCGGGCACTGCGTGGCTGGTGGGGGCTGAACTCCCTTGGCTTCGTGTCGAGACAGCAGGATTCGGCCACTGTGCTCTCCCTCCTTTTTGTGACTCGTTTAACTTTCCATCCGAGGCTTTTCAGCTGCTCCGGAGTGGCAGCGCTAGCGTTTCTGCTCAGGAATGCGGACCTGTTTGGCTAGATGCTGGACAGACGGACGGAAAGCTGTGTCTCAGCGCTCCGAGCCCACATTTAGAAATATTGCAAGAAGCAGCTGTCACTGCTAAAGAATGCAGCAGAGGAGGGAGATTAAGACCGAGATCCTTAGATCCACTCGCCACCGCACACGAGCTCCAGGTTTTGATGCAACATCTCCCCGTGGGCTCCGCGCGCGGGGCTGCCGGTGGGACCGGGGTGCTGGCGTGGCGGCAGCGGGGCCATTTCCCCTTCACTTCAGCACGGAGAGGAGTCGAGCTGCAAGAAACACTGCGTGAAGCCAGATGTGGCAGGAAAAAAAAAAAAAAAAGAAATATCCTGAAAGAATGGTAGATTAGATAAACATCATTTCCTGAGATGAGCAAGGTAATAAATGAGGTCACCCCGTAAAACACCCGGGGCTGTGAAGACACGTCTTTTATAAGACTGTCCACGGCCGTGGGCGGGGGTGCTTGGACTCCCGTCAGCCGGAGGGTGCTGAGCTCGGCTGGCAGAGCCCTCCCGCCTTCCTGCAGCTTTATCTGCTGTGGCAGCTGGCCCGAGCGGGAGCACGGGCTCACCCGGGACAAGCCGGGTCTTGACTGGAGGCTTCGCCGCCTTAACGGTGCACACAAAGGCTTTAAAGTTTAGACAAGCCCTCGCACACCCCGCGAGATGCAGCGTTCATCAAAACACCGTCACACCTCCGGGTCCGGGCGCTTCTCCCCTGCGCACATGCGCGGTGGGAACACCTCCTAATCAGACAGAGAAACTTAAAAGAAAGTTTTTACTCTGAACTGCATCCAGATCACCATTCCTCCATTAAAATTATATTTTTAATGTCCTATAATTGCACCAGGATAAACCCAGGTGTGTGTTCGTGTGAGATAACACACGCGGGCACCGGTGAAGGCACCGGGCTTTGTCTCAACCTCCCCGCTGCCTCCCAGGCATGTGTTATCTCCGAGTTTCATGTACCTTGTCATGACTTACTGTTTAATTAGATGTTTTTAAATGAATTTTTTTCTTTGGTAGAAGTAAAGAGCAGTTCTCGAAGGGTAGGTTCAGAAAAAGCCAGCTTGGGTTGCTTTTTGGCATGTGGCTTGTGAGGCAAACCAAAACCGACAGCGCTTCTCCTGCGGGGCTGGAGCCAGGTGAGGCTCCTCCACGGGACGGCACTGAGCGAGGCACCGTGGCCGTGCCAGGATGGCACCGAGCGAGGCACCGTGGCTGTGCTGGGCTGGGTCTGGAGCAGTTCATCCTCTGTTTCTTGGGCTGTGAGATATTTTTGCAGCTCAGTGGCTCCAGCTGCAGATCTGGCTGCCGCCATCCGTGCTCGTGGGTGAAGGGGTCTCCAGGGGCTGGCTGTCCCTGGAGCCCTCTGTAATCTGAAGAACCACGTACAGGCATGAAAGCTTTTGGGGATGGGCACAGCACACACTCCCACCCTCTCGGGCAGTGGGTCACTGCTGTGCCACACCATGGCCCCGGCTCCCACGAGGGCTGCTTTGTCCATCAGTGCACTGGCTGCGGGGCTGGTGGGAGCAGCCTCAGCCAGGTGACAGACACCCCATGGTGCTTGTCCCCATGTCAGCCCCACAAAGGACACAGTGCTGAGATCTTCACTTTGCAGATGGTGCCACAGAGCTGGCATGTGCCTCACCAGGGTCCCACAGGGCACCCACCCACAGGTGGACCCACTCATGTGCCTCCAGCCCAGGGTCACACCAAATCTGCAGTAGAATAGAAGCAAACATAGACCTTGGCTCCCTGTTTAGTAATATTCCAAGATACATGATCTCAGGAACAAAAATGTTTGCAATCTGTCTTAATTATTTGAAGAGCCTAAATGAGGTTCTCTGAAGTCCTAGACTAGCACCCTAACCACTAAACCATCCCACCCTTTCCTGTGTGATCCTAAGGAATTACTCATTCTTGCTGTCCTTCCATTTGTTTGTTTATTTTAATTCTTAATGGAGGAACTAATTAGCAAATGTGGATATAATGCTTGGAGCTGCTGCATGCTCAGCTCTTGTCTCTGCCCTATCCCATACCCAGCTCTGCTGCATCTGGGCATTGCCTTTGGTTCAGAGAGAGGTTAAGGGCTGTGGCTTGGTGGAGAAGAGCAGAGAAGCATAGAGAAGTGAGAAACAATTGCTAGAAATAAGCCCAAGCTGCCCATTGCAACTAAATACCCCAGAATGCGATGTGCCCACAGCTCAGGTGCGAGGGGCTCTGGAGCAGGACGAGGGTTGCTGTGAGCAGGTTCACCTTTGCAGCCTAAAAAGCCATCGCAGCTTCTGCAGCATCTGCAGCGCGTGCTTGGGATTCCAGCTGGGCTGAGTCTCCCCACCCTCTATCTCAGGCATTTATCTGGCATCAGTCACCCAAGTGCCGAGGCGCCAGGGAGTGAGGGAGCAGGTCAGGCCCTATTCCCTCTGGACTGGTCGGACAGGTCCCAGGGAGCAAGCGGTGTCCCCAGTGAAGTGGCTGTGTGAGGACAGCACATCCCCAGGGCTCCCTGGCAGCCCTGAGACAGCCCCGTGTGCTGGGGAAAGCGGGGCCGTGGTCCTGGGACTGGTGAGGCGTGAGCAGAGGATCTGACCAAGAGTATTGGTGGTTGCTTCAAGCACAAGTTCCAAGTTAGCAAGAGATGGGGGTGGTCATTCAAGAAACATCATCAGAGGGTCTGTAGATGCTGCAGGAGCCGCTCCACAGTGACCTGCGTGCGTGGTGCCCCATCCTGCACACCGGCCCGTTCCTGCTGATGCTGTTGCTGTGGCTGCTCAGAGTCATTTTCCCCATAGAAAGACATGGACGTTGCTCCTCCCTGGCACCGTGGTGGGTCCTGGTGGCTTCCAAGGGGTTTCCCAGTGTGTGCCCACCGTGCGTCCTGCCAGAGCACGGCGCTGACCGGGCTGCGACACGTGTGGCTTGCCAGACATCCTGCCAAAATGCAGGTGTTGGAAACCCAGGGCTTCTTCCAAGCAAAGAAAAGTAAAAGCGTTCTCGCTGCCATTGTGGGCGAGCGGTGCCTCTCCCCGGAGCCATCCCCGGGCGAGCCGGCGGCTCCAGAAGGGCAAGTGAACCGGCAGATTTACACGGCTGCGGTCTGGGACTCAGATCGAAACCCTCCCGCGTGCTCTGCGGATTGGCAGCGAGTTCTGTACAAAGAGAAGTATTTTTCTATTATTATTCATATCTAATCTTTGCTGAAGGGTCTTTTGCCCTTCAATGATCTAAATACATTTTAACAAATTGATAGCAACAGTGCCATGGCTTACGCGGGATCCGCCGCCGCTCGCGAAAGACACTGCGTCTTTGTTCTCCCTTTTTTAGATTATGTAGATCCAAGCCACACAAATTCAGGCGCTTCTATAGGGAATACAGGGAAAACCTCTCAAGCATGTTACTGTAAAATGGATTATACTGTTTAAACGCATAAAGATCCCGTGGACTGCTTGCCAAAACGTAATGGGAGTTTGTGCTGCTAAATGAATAAACCTGTGCTGGTTAACGCTACAGGGCAGAGCCGCAGAGCGTGTGCGAGTGCCGCGGCACGGCCGAACCGGGCTGGGGGTGACATTGGATGAGAAACTTTCCTTGGCGTCAGCACGGAGCAGTGCAGGTTTCCAGTTCCTCTGGCTTCAATCCTGGGGCGTTCCAGCCTCCCATTTCTGCCTCTTCCCTTCCCGACACCTGCGGGCTTCGTGCTGTGACACAGGAATTCTGTACGAGCAGAGGCAGAGCAGTTAGTAGTTGAACTGGATTTTAAATAGTCGTTATTTTTCTGATGTAGATATGAAAGGGCTTAGTTGTGGATTCAGAAAAAAAAATAGTTTTGAATCGGGGGAATGCAATAATCTGAATTACGGCACTAAACTGACTTTTAGGTGCAAAGGTACAAGTGAGAAGGCAGCGCCAGGGCTGGGGACAGCACAGCTCCATCAGAGCCAAACCCGCGTGCGGTCGGTCTCTGCACTTTGACATTCAAAAGCAGAATCCAAATCCTTTTTCATTCATTTCAGTGACTGTTCGAGCACTTGGGTTTCACTCGTGAAGAGGACATTTTAGTCATTACTATTCGCTGCTTTCCAGCGGGGTATTCCCGAGGTCACTGCTGAGGCTCCCCAGGCAGCACAGCCCGATCCGGAGCGCAGCAGGGAAACGTCTGGGAACTCACAACAAATTGTTTGTGAGCAGTTTCTAAAAAATCCACAAAATATTCTGAGCAAGAAGCACATTTGAGGCCGAGTCATTCCTAAACGATAAAGCAGGGAAACGCATTAGCTGAAATTCCTAATTGCAAACCACTTACTAATCCCCTCCCCAGCCCTGAAGGAGCAGGAGGTGCTTTTGCAGAGGTTTGAGTAAGTTTTCTTGTTCCATTGGTTGGCCATTCCTCTCAAGACACCATGTACTCAGCAGGTCCCGTCCGTCACAGACGTCATACCCACCGATCTGGGGAGGCTGAACCCTTCTGCCCCATCGATCCATCCCAAAGTTCCCCAGGAGCAGGGACCCGCAGGGACACACTTCGCTGGGTAAAACAGAGGCACAGAAAGAAAAATGCAATTCCTATCACATGGCACCTTCACTCTTAGTTCTAACCTAATGTATTGATTTGCATTGGAAACAAAATGTTAAGTACTGGAGCTTTGCATAGGCATGGGACCTCTCCTGATTAGCTTTCTCATGGGAATAGTTTGAGGCTGCCGAGTTGTATCCCTGCTCCCTCTCTTCTTCCGAGGGTCCGAGATCCATTTCCCTATCGGGACTCAGCAATCTGGAAAGCCCAGAGATAAAAACCAAGATTCTTTCCATCCTTCCATTTGAAAAGGGCTTTCCTAGAGAGGTGCTTTGACGTGGGGACTTGGTTCAGGTTGTGCATGCAAGATAAAGAAAATACCTGTATAATCCCCTCTGGGAAGAAGGGATAATTACAGACCACGGGTTTGAAATATGGCTGATGGCACTGACCTCCTTCCCCGGACCATCAATAAATACCTCTCTGCTGAAACACCAGGAAATTGAAGCCACTGAACTCTGCAGCACCTCCTGGCTGGAAAAGGGCTTTTGAAGGGATGGAAGGAGCAGTTGCCTCTGGCTCACACCCACACGCAGATACCTCTTCATAGATGTATCTCCATCTTATAATTTACATCAGAGACATTCAAACAAAGGTTAGATTAGTTCACTGAAAGCTCTTCCTGAAAGGCAGCAGCGATCCCTCACCTTTCAGCAGGGGCTACACACAAACCTCTGGCAGCCAGAGCTGCCCACCGCCGAGCCACATGGACACCCCAGGGGGGCTCGGGGGTGTCACCACTGGACCTGCAGCATCATGGAAGTGAACCTCAGCAGCTGCAGAGAGGGGCGGCCGAAACAGGGCTGCACGGTGCAGGTGGCCCCTTTGCAGGGCAGCATGACACGGGCATCCCGCAGCGATGCCCGATGCGGCCAGGCTGACCGATGCACGGCCCCGGAGTGGGACCGAGGCGCTGAGACGCTTTTGGGGTGGCTGGAGACAGCACTGTGCCTGGAGATGAGAGATTGTGTTGTCCCAGGTAGTCCCCTAAGAGGATTAGCTGATACCTCTTCAAAGTGCGATCTAAGCTGCAGCACACTCCCACTTTTGAAAGAGATGTTGCAACAAAAGCTCCAATATCCAGGGATTCAGTGCTGCTGAGGAGGATTTACCTGTCATGTATCTAAGGAGAGAAGACAACAGACTTGTAAGACGGGCAGCGATTTGCATGTTCCCTCTGGACTTGTTTTTCCCCTTGCAGCACCCCGAGCTCCAGCTGGAAATGGAACTGAACCAACAACACCACGATAAGCAATTCAATTGCCAAGTACCACAAATTTTCCTCCTTACAAATCGTTTTGCAAGCAGGTAGCACATTTCTCCTATGGAAATGAGTCAGTACTTTTCCTTTTTGGAGGTAAAATCTCTTTTCCCTTAAAAACCCATGGAAGTTGCTGGTGTGCAGCCGTCACCGTGATGCCGCGGCTCCCGGCAGCACCACGTGCAGAGCCTGAGCCCGGGCTGCAGAAGCACCTTTGGCACTGAATGTTTACAGGTCAAAGTGGCCGTTTTCAGGAATTGCAGTTTAACACAAGTGTCTGTGAACACAGATGAGGAAAGAGGGGAAGCACAGGAGCTCAGGGATGGAGTATTGTCACCCTGGACCGTGCTGGAGAAGGATGGAGAAGCAGCAGAGGTGTAGGGCTGCAGATCGGTCCGTGCTGAAACTCATTGGGTAAAAGCAGGAAATTCTCCGAGACTTTCTAGCTCCCTGGGTACAAGCCTTTGAAGAACACGTTTCTTTTGCTCCTTCTTCTTTGTACCTGGAACTTAAAAAGCAAGGGACCCACCTCTGCAAACCAGACAAAAGTGTCAGAAACTTCATGCTCTGTCTTGGGACACCCTGAAGGCACAAGGCTCCTCGCTCCATCCGCTGGATTCACAATCGAGCCACCATCAGCCCAGTGATGTTTCTTCTCTTTCACTCTGCTGCCCAACATCTCCTGAAAAGTCCTTATAGAAACAAGGCTGCAGCATCCCAGGGCACCTGCAGCATCCCAGGGCACCTGCAGCATCCCAGGGCACCTGCAGCATCCCAGGGCACCTGCAGCATCCCAGGGCACCTGCAGCATCCCAGGGCACCTGCAGCATCCCAGGGCACCTGCAGCATCGCTGGAGCTCTCAGGACTTCGTGTTCATGGGAATTGCCTTTCCACGCCTGTCTGCCTCTCCATGGAGCGTTGTCACGTCCTGTTCTTCTGTGCTGGACCAACTCCTTCTGGCTGCATTTACCACTCAGGAACTTCTCTACTTGGAGACAGGGGGACGACCACGTGCAGGCAGGGCATCCTCCAGCTCAGGGAAGTCAAGGGACGAAGCCTTTGGTGTTCCTGGAAACCAGGACCTGTTTTGAAATCGCTCGCTCTCTCCAAATCAGGGCTTTTCATGCCACAGCAAATGGAGCTGAGCGAGTTTCATCATCTGACAGTTACACCCAAGGTACGTTCAAAAGACAGATTAGATCCGACTCAGCACAAAAAAAAAAAGGCATCTCCGATGGGAGATCACAAACCTCGCGGTTGGAAGTGGAGCTGATGCCGTGTTTACCCGCTGCGTGGCACCGGGGCGGGCAGCTCGCGTGGAGCTCGTGCCGCTGCGCTGCTGCCCGCTGCGCCCGCCAAACGCGTGGCACGTCGCGAGCGGTGCCTGCCGGGCGGCGCTGCGGGAGGCAGCGAGATGCTGAGCCTCGTGGAAACGCTTCCTGTGATGTTATAGAGAAGAAAAGAAGGATTTCACCAGGCCAGGCAAGGCGGTGCCAAGCACCTCTGTTCACAGCACTGAACGGAAAGTCCGGAGTTAGAAGAACAGAGGCCACACGGAATCCATTTCCTACAGTTATGGCCCAGATTGCTCAGAGCACTCCCACCCACCAGAAGTGCCCACACACCTGATCTTTGGTAAATCATTTAACTTGTTCTGTGCCTCGATTTTCCCCAGTTGCAATAATGATCCAGCTCACACAGGCACTGGGAGCAAGTTAATGATGGAAGTGGCCAGTCCTGTACTGGCACTGGGCTGGGCATTAGCCACCCGTGAAGCTCTCCGATTATTTCAAAATCAGTTTTCCCTTTCAAACCAGAGCCCTCTGACCCGCGTGCCATCCAGCCCCGCTGCAGCATCTCCAGGACCGGAGGCTCATCAGGGCAAAACGCTTCGCTGGGGCTTTCGTTTGTGAAACCCACGGCCGAGCTCACCCCTGCGCGAGGTGCTGAGCGTCAGCAGTCACGGCCATTTGGATTTGCTGGATTAGAAGCAGCAGGATGAATCCCAACTAAGCAACTCTGCCATGGGGGAAAAAACCTCTCGTGAGCACCTAGCAGATAAAGGAAAAAGCAAAAAAACTTTAGGGGGACAAAGTGAAGCAACCAAACCCCAGTGACCAAGGGGTTTGAGGGAGCAGACTAAGATTTTATTTTTTTTTTTACCTTTCTCCCATGTAGACACATCTACAGTCTCTCCAGTGACCCACCTTGCCAGAACTGTGCCCAGAGCTTTAGTCCCTCTCCCACCATCCCCAGCTCCCCAGCTGGCACCAACCTTCTTGGCAGCTCATTTTCTCAAAAGCCCCCCATACCCACAGCATTTCTTGCTTAAGAACCAGCCTGCCAGGTGCCCAGCATGGATGTTCACCCTCACGCTGCCCCAGACTCAGCCACACCTTTGCCACGAGGCTCCTGGTAGGAGCCACCAGTGCTGCTGGGTCCGGCTGCAACTCCCAGCTCCTGGGAACAGCCGTTCCCCAGTGCTGCTGCAGGCTGCCCAGCTCACCCCCCATGCACACATCTATCCAAGCTTGCAGAGCTCACACGGGGCCAATTAGGACATAATTAGGAGATAATAATAATAAAAGCAGATAGCAAAGATGAATACAAGAAGAGAAAAAGAACCCACACTCACCAAGGGGATTCCAAGCAGTTCCTGAAAGCCTGATGTCCCCTTCCCTTGGCTGAATCAATCCCAATACAGCCTCGCAGAGGGAAATGTGGTTTGTGTCCTGCCCTTTATAGCTTCCTGGGGGGGGTTGACCCCAGCTGAGCCCTGTCCCACTCATCAGGCAGGGCCCGGAGGGAGGGGGCCAAGCACCTGGGCACCAGCATGGCACCCTTTCCTTGTCAGCCTGTGCAACGCGTCGGCCCATCGCCGTGTGAACGAGCATCTCTGGGGTGTGTTTCTGCTGGAAACTTCCGCGGCCGGGAGCAGGGGCCGAGCCTGCCCGAGCCCCTGCCACGGGGACGAGCAGAGCCGCTCGCCCAGGGAAAGGGGATGTGCTGCCCCGTGCCGAGGGCAGGTATCTCCCACAGCCTCACCCAGGGAACCTCTGGAGAGGCAACCAGCGCAGTGACACCAACGTGACGCTTCTATTCCCAGTTGCAAAGCTCTGCCAGGGGCTCAGGTCCGTGCCTCGTCCAGTAGCTCCTGCGCTCGGGCACCCAGAGCCTCCCGCTCGCGTGGCGGCCGCTCGGCGCCCGGCGCCCAGAAACCTCGTCGTGAAAACCCCGTCTCTGCTCCAGCGGTTGGTTTCTCTGCCCCGTAGCTCAGATGAGCCCCGGACACGGGGTGGTGCGAAGCAGCACCTGGCGCTTCCCAGCGGGAGCGGGCGCCTGCATGCACCCGTCTTGGTTCGGAAGGGTCCCGCGGCTCCTGCCCGCGGCGGCAGCGGGCGCAGGGGGTCAGCGTGCTCGCGTGCCAGGGCGCTGGGCTGTCGGCTGCGCGCCGTGCCGGCCCGCAACCATCTCATGCTTCCTTCTTGTCTGCAGGCTGGCTCAGGTGCTCCGATCACCTGCTGCTTGCGGGAGCAGGAAAGCAGCAGCTGAAGATCGAGGGGGACTTTTGGTTTACTCAGATGACAAGAGACAATTTTGGTTCCCCAAAAGCCAAGGAAACAAAGCTGTCAGGCTTTAATGGTAGCTTGTCTCCCTCCTGCAGCATGTTTATGGGCAAACAAGCTGCAGATCAGACCAGGCAAACAGCAGCAGGTGAGGCCAAATAACAATAATTAATAATTAATGGCGAATGTGGCTGTGTCTGTGCTTGTTGTGTTGAGGCAACGCTGTCTAACGGATGAAGCACTGTTACAGGACTCAAGAGACCGGCTCAGTTTCCAGTGCTGCCACTAACCTCTGCGTGACGTGACGCCGGAGCCACCCGCTCCGCTTCTCCTTTCGCACCACGTGCCCCGCTGCCGAGGGTGCGAGCCCTGCGCGGCACGGGTGGCCCTGTCCTGCACGTCCCCAGCGTGACAGGGCTCTGGCCAACCTTGATGGTTGGACTCGATGATCTCTAAGGTCTTTTCCAACCTAGAAATCTATGAATCTATGAATCTATGAGGCAGAAGAGCAATGCCAATGTTCATGCTCTGTTATGGGTGCCCGGTGCCAGCACGGTTCGCTTGCGACACGGAGCAGGGCTGACCCGGCTGCTCCGGGCATTCCTTCGCAGCCGGGCCTCTGCGTTACAGCTTCCAAGGGGGTTTGTTTCCGACAGTAGCATCATTCCTGAAAACACCAGTGCGTGTTTCAAAAGTGTCGTGGTGTCTCCATGCTGTGCATCGGCATCCACCCGCGCCTTCCCACCGCCCCGTCCCTCCCCGCACGCTGCCGGTGCCTCTGGGGCCGCTCGCAAACACGCCGGAGCTGCATCCCACCGACCTCCAGCCCGGTTACCCACAGGCTCCGGTGTTAACTCACGCCAGTGCCAGCTGGGTTTGCCTCCTCCCCAGACGCCACGTTTCACGGACACGTGTGGCGAGGCACAAATCCCCCACCCCCCCCCCGCATGGCTGCTCAGTCCCTGGTGTGCCCGCAGGCCCCCCGCCCCGCATGTGGCTCGAACGCACGCCGGCGCATGAGTTCAGGCATGCACGGGCATGAGAGCACATAAATCATGCAGAGCTCTTCGTGGACAGACAAAGTGTCCCATGCTACAAGCACCACCAGCTCTCCGGGGGTGTCTGGTCTGGGGGTGGCCCCGGCTGTGGCAGAGCCCACCCCCCCCGCTGGGACCTGGCGTGACGCACGCCTCGGCAGCAACGCACGGGCATCCGTAAAACACGCTCTGGCTTCTTATTTTAAGGGTGTCCCCCAGAGACAAACATAACCTGTTCTGGGAGCGTGGAAGAAAGCTTTGAAGTTGCTGCTTCCTGGAAATAGCTCTGGTTTCCTACGTCTCATGGTGATGTTCCCCTATTTGTTCTTCCCTGAACGTCCCTTAACCAGCTGCAGTCGTGGCAAACGCCAGCGCTGCAGCAGGGCACTGGTGCATCTTGCCCTTCGGTTCCCTGACTTTGTCCAGGTTTCCTGCTGAGAGGGGACTTAATGCACCCTTAGCTCATTTCCATTCATCTTTTAGTCTTAGAGCATCAGCTGTTTTTATGGACCATGTGCTACTTTTTTATTGCCAGACTAACAAGTGGTCAAGGTGTATTTACAATATGCTGATTGTAAGTGCCCCCTAATAGGTCCAGTCTAGGTGCCCTCCCCAATTAATTCTCAGGTTTTTTGTTTCGTTTTGGGCATGCGTGTTTCCTTTATAAAACCTGCATCTCGCCCTGCTGTGTTACTTGCAGGAACCATCTGAATGTGCGTTGTGGAACAGTCATTACCGAGGAACCACAAAGAATGCCAGGGCTGGAACGATCTGGAGCGATGGCATTTGCAGTCCTCTTTGGATTCTTTTAAAACCTGCTTTTTTCCAGAGTTAAATTGGTTATTAATTTCAGAACATAAAAGCCGAAGAGATTTGGCACGAGTTTCAGCCCCAGTTTTAACCTATAAACCTTTATTGCGTCTAAGAACGTTTCTTGCTGGAATGACGTATGGGAAAACCGTGCCCATTCCACCCCGGGCGTGACGATGCCGTGGGCCCGATGCGATGCTGCACTCACCACTGCCTGCCCAACTCTTGTGTTAACTGACTTTTGCCCGTTAAGCAAAAGGAAGTCTGGGCTGGATTAATTGGGTTTGATCTTCTCAAGCTTCCTTCAAGGCAGGGCTGATGAGAGTTTAGGGCTGCGGCTTGTTGTGGGGCTAATCCCAAAGCTGAAGCCAAAGGAAGCCTTTCCAGCGGTTCCTGTGGGCACACCCAGCGCTCGGCCACCCTGGCATCTCCTGGGCTTTATGCAGGGCATGAAGGTCGCTGCTCAGCCCTGTGGTTCCTGGCCAGTGGGACGCAGACGTGTGCCTGTGCACAGCGGGGCCGCGGCTGCGATCCCGTCCCAAAGCCCGGAGAGGAACGGAACCCAGGCCAGCGCGACGAGCTGGCGCTTGGCCCTGCCACCGCACCGCCACGGCGTGCCCAGAGGAGACGGGGAGGGGCAGCCGGTCACGGGTCCAGACAGCAATGCTGCGGGCAGCCCTCGGCCTTCCAGGACACCAGCCCAAAACCTTGGCTTTAATTAGAGTAGAGCTGGCAGGCGTGGGAAAGCAGGCGAGAGCAGAGTCCAGGCTTCTTCCCTATTTTTTTTCTTTATTTAGTTTAGTTTCATCACCCCACCTCTCTTCTTTTATTGAGCAGAATAAGGAACTCACTGAGCTCTCCCAGCCAGCCATGCTGACGCCTGCGATGGCAGCACACGGGTGCTGGGGGCTGAGAGCTGCCAGGAGAGTCACCGAGCGGCTTCCCTGGCTCTGGAGTCTCAGCCATGGTCTCCTCTTCTCTCTCCTTTCCTTCTCTCCCAGTGCCCATCCCCTCGAAGGCCAACGGCACCACCATTTCCACCCTGTCAATGAACAAAGACAGCCTGATCGGAGGGGTGACGAATCCCAACGAGGTCTTCTGCTCCGTGCCTGGCCGCCTCTCTCTTCTCAGCTCCACCTCCAAGTACAAGGTGACGGTCGGGGAGGTGCAGAGAAGGCTCTCGCCCCCCGAGTGTCTCAACGCCTCTCTCCTCGGCGGGGTGCTCCGCAGGTAAGCTGCTCCTGGGAGCCCCGGGACAGCCCAGGGATGCAGGGCTGCACCCCGGGCTGAAACGCAGGGGGTGATGCTGAGGTGAGCTTTGTGTTCAGCACCAGCTCTTACCTCTCAAATTAACGGAGACCAGAAATTCCGGTGTGTGGTATATTGGGGAACAGCATTTTGTTGCTTTTTCTTCTTTTCTTTCAAACCTAAAAGCTTAAACCGGGATTACTTACAGTTATTTTAACATTAATTGCATGATCATTTTTTTCCCCTCCTTGCTTTCTCTTTTCAGAGCAAAATCAAAAAACGGGGGTCGGTGTTTGAGGGAGAGGTTAGAGAAAATCGGACTAAATCTACCCGCAGGAAGGCGCAAAGCCGCCAACGTCACCCTGCTGACGTCCCTGGTGGAAGGTAAGAGCCGCTCTCCGCTCCCGCCGAGGATGGGAGTGCCGAAACTTCCAACCCTTCATTTGCAGCTTTCCACAAACGAGAACACTTAAAACAAAGTATGCAGCGGTCACCACCGACTGCGGCTGGAAACATCCCCGTGTAAGTCTCCGTGCTGACTCAAGCACGTCGTCTGCCTTCCGAAACTCAGACATTTCTGTGGGACCAGTGGCAGCCCGTGGGGAGGAGGCACCGGCAGCCCGAGCGGGGCTGGGAGCTCCCTCCCGGCTGTATCTCAGGGTACCGTTCATCTCCGTGAACTATTTCCAACCATGCTCAGTCGGGAAAACAGAAACCAAATACAAAAAAGCTTGAATAAAGCTGCTAAGGATTTAGCAGCTGGTCTGTAGCTCTGGGCACCCACTTAGGACAGAACTTGGGTGTTCTACCTGTCCTCGACCTGCTCTGTCGAGGCTCCGTCACCGCGCTCAGGTCCGGGTCTCATCTCCTGTAAGAAGGGGATGCCCCGTATCCGAGTCCTGCCCTGGTCCCCTGGGACAGCAGGGGGCAACGAGGCATCGAGGAGATGCCGCGCAGCTCGGAGGTCTTGCAGGTGGAGGTGAAGTTTGTAGGAGCAGCCCTGGAGCGTGGCGTGAAGGGCTGAGCTCTGGAGGACGCGCTGCGGGCGGCACAGCCTTGGTGCCAAGGTGCCCCTGCTGAAAGCTGCTCATTTACGAGCTCCCCTCCTACTTTTTGCACTATGCAAATGATGATGTCGCCACTGCATCTTGGGAGAAAAGGACACGGGCCGCAAATGCAGTGACAGCTCCGGCTCCCTTCGAGCTTTGGAATCCATTGTGTTTGTGCCCGGCGTGTTGGAGGCAGCTGCCTCCAGTTTCTGAATAGCAAACCATCTCCATTGTTGCCAGCAAATTAAATGACCCGCTTCATTAGGCGGAGGTTGTTACCGAGGGCAGTTGGTTCGTGCTGAATGAAAGGCTGATTTCCATTAAAAGAAAAGGAAGAAAAGAATGGAAGAAAGAAAGGAAGGAAGAAACATACATTTTGATTTCAGGTGGCTGCTGACGTTTTGGTTCCTGCTTACCAGCTCATAGTAAATAAAAGAGTGGTGCCATGTGTGCGTGAGGGATATAATTTCCTCCTGCACATCAGCGTTATGGTTCTGGGAGATGTTGCACCCAGAGGAAGGTGCTATTGCATTGCCACTACTCGGCACGCAGGAGCTGGCTTGTGCCCCTCTGCCCCAGGCACTCTCTTTCCTGGACATTTGCTGTCTTGGTTTAATTTGTTTTCTCCCTTCTGCCTTCCCAATGTTCATTTAAAAAAACACCTGGGTGTTTTTTTGAGGGCTAACGATACACTTTTTCTTACCCTGACCCACAGCTGTTCATATGGATGGGGACAGTGGGTGCTGGGGAACTCAGGGAGCACTACGAGGGTAGAGCACTACAAGGAGCTCCTTCCTTGGGGAGCCCTTGCCGTGTACACCGAGCACTTGCCCTCCCTTGGGCACCTGCTCCATGAGAGCAGCTCCAGCATGGACCCAGAGGAGCACTAAGGCTGTAGTTCAACTTCAGGAACATCCCTAAGATCTCGGAAAGAGCTGTGCATTCAGACAGGCTCCTGTGGCCCCTCTGCCTGCCCTGGCCTCCTGCCCCACGAGCACTCTCCTCCAGCCTCTCCTCCCTGGGGCTCTGACCCCAGTTCAAACTGGGGAATCCTTGTCCCCTCCGCTGAATCCTCTGGGAGCCAGCATCCAAATGGCCTTTAAAACACTCAGCCGAGTAGCCACTCGCACGCGCTCGCGGAGGAAATAAATCCTGGCTCCAGCCTTGGCTCTCACCGTGAGGTCACACAGCCCTTTTTTATTGTCACAATAACTGTTTTTCAGCAGCTGTTACTTTCTGATTGTTTTTTTAACACACAAACAACCGCAGTTCCGATTCTCTAGGTTTAACTTATTTGATCCTTCATTGGAGGAGGAGATAAAGTAGAAAGTATTGTCGTTGTGTGAGAAGCACAGACACTTTCCCCACAGCGCGGCTTCACAGGCTGAGCTCCAGGAGTTGGAGAGGCTGTGATGGGATCTAGGTTAATGCTATCAGGATGGATGGCCTAATGCATATGAGCAGCAGGAGGGCAAGTCAAATTAGCTCTGCCTGCCCGACCGGGATTTCGGGTGCTGGGCATGATCAATTGCCATCAGCTCTGATTATTTCCATGGGGACGCCTGGAGATGGATCAATCCCATCAATGGGTGGGCATTTCCACGGGGTGATGGATACGCTGCCTGCACGTCCAGCCCGAGGGCCCTGCTCACTGTGGGAGGATGTAAAACCCTTCCTTCTGCCTCTTTCTCACACCCTTGTTTTGTCTAGCGGTCACAGGGCTAAGGTCGCTTTTCCACCCTCCAGCCTGTTTAAATCTCTGCTCAGTTTGGAGAGGCTGAGCAGGAAATTTTGGAAGAACTGGGGAGAGAAAGATGCAGCAAGGGAAGCACCCACGTCTGCCGTTCTTCCTTTTGGAGGAGCAGCCCAGAGAGTCATGTCTCACCTGATCTTAACTCCAGCACCATCCTGATGCTCTTTTACAAGCTAGGAAAGGAAGGATCCAGCTTCTGGTTGGAGTTGGCAATGGTTCATTTGGACCCGTGTGCACTAATTGTCCCACAGATGAGTATAAGCAGCTCTCAGTGGTGTCTCTGCACCAGGAGCCAAAGGGAGGGAGCTCTTGGGTGGCAACTGGGAAAGGAGAGGGCTCCAGTCCCAGCAGAATAAGGCACACCAGCGAGGTGGCTGCAGTTGTTACACAAAGTGCTCCCCTTTGACGTGGGTGTTGATGCAGTTTGTTAATCTGTCCTGCTCGCAGGTGAAGCCGTTCACCTGGCTCGGGATTTTGGGTACGTGTGCGAAACGGAGTTCCCAGCCAAGGCGGCGGCGGAGTACCTGTGCCGACAGCACTCCGACCCCACCGAGCTCCACACCAGGAAAAACATGCTGCTGGCTACCAAGTGAGTACAGATGGCAACGAGCCACCGGTGTGTTAGGTACCTGCAGCCTGGAAGGGCAGCGTTAGCCCCAAAAGCTCACTCTTCCGCAGGGAAGAGACGGTCTCATACGCCGCGCACCGATCCGAAAGATGTGCTGCAAGGTGAACGGTCAGCATGGATGAAGGGCTTGCTCCTGCACGGGAGAGGTTAAGCTCACCCCAGGGAGCATTTTGGCACCTCCGACTCCGCAGGCAGGGGCCAGACCCGGGCTGGAGCTGAAAACTCCCGGAGGGGAGGCAGCTGCTTGGGCAGGGAGCGGGGAAAAGAGACCCCAAACACACCTATGTCCCTGCAGCTTTCCAACAGCATCCCTGGTAACACAAACCTCTCTCTCTTTCAGGCAAATTTGTAAAGAGTTTGCAGACTTGATAGCCCAGGATCGCTCGCCGCTGGGCAACAGCCGCCCCTCGCTCATCTTAGAGCCCGGTGTCCAGAGCTGTTTGACTCATTTCAGCTTGATCACCCACGGCTTTGGGGGCCCCGCCATCTGCGCCGCCCTCACCGCCTTCCAGAACTACCTGGTGGAGTCCCTCAAGGGGCTGGATAAAATGTTCATGAACAGCACAGGGAACGGGCACACGGCTGGAGACTCCAAAGCGTCAGAAAAAGAAGTGAAGCATCGGAAATAACGCGCTGTCTCCCTCCCTCTCCCCGGCGGGAGCTTTCCCCGGTCACGATACGTCGCGACAGGAAGGGTTAACAGCCCTGGGGGAAAGAGATTGCCCCGTGCACCGTTTTCTGAACTGCAACATTGGAACTTGGGATGAAACTCGTAAAGCAAACGCAGAAAAGACAACAAAGAAGATTTAAAAAATTTAAGAGGAAAACAATTCTGATGGACACAGTGAGATTGAGAAAATAAGCCAGGTTAATGGCTTTTGGGTTTTGCCTTTTTTTTTTTTTCTAAAAAAAAAAATAATTATGGATGCAGGAAGCCAAGTCATGTGCAATTTTATTTTGTTTAGTTTTTTAAAAACCTGTAGTGAAATCCTGACATGCTCCAGGAATTTTTTCCAACTGAAAAACAGAAGAAAAAGCAAAAGCCTCATCAATGCAAGAACCAGAGGCACGAGCAGCAGCGGGCAGGGAGTCGGATCACGGGCTCTACCTGGATCTATCAGCTGGTTTTGACAGGAAACCTTCCCATTTCCCCACCTACAGCCCAGTCCGAAGCCAGGCCAAGAGAAAATCGCCAGCAGAACTGCTTTGGATTCAAAGCAGTTTCAGACTTCGTTTACAGTTTTCCAACTGCGACTTAATGTGGATTTTCCCCGGGCCTGGGGAGCCCCGAGCTGCACCAGGAGGGGAGCAACCAGCCGCACACCCCGCGGTTCCCAGGGGTCGAGGAGAGCCTTCCCGGCTGCCACGGGCACAGCTGGGGATAAAGCAGGTTAGGTTAAACCCAGGACTAAAACTCCACAACCTACAGATAACAGCACATAAGTTTCTAAAATTAATAATAATTAATAAAGCACAAGGAGCAGAACTTGAACCAGGCCAAACTGAACTGTTCTAAATCTGTATATATTTATTTATGTGTAATTAAAATCTGAAAGTTTTAAAATGTCCAGTGCAAGTTATTTATATCAAATTGAGTTGGGTTTTTTCGTTTTGTTTTGCCTTTTTCGTTTTGTTTTGCCTTTTTCGTTTTGTTTCGCCTTTTTCGTTTTGTTTCTGTGTTTGTTTTTTTTTTTCTTGAAAGATGAAAGTCTTTGGATTTTCTGCCATTAGAAATGGGAATGAAGTTTTGGGTACACAAAACCGTAGCATGGACGAGATAGGCTGTGATGATAATGACCATAGAAGTCCTGCAGGATTTTGTACTTGCTGTCGTTTCTCTTAATGCTGCAATAGATGTACAACACCCACACCACAATGTCATTCTCATTATCTTAATAAACCTCTTTTTATTTGAAGAAAGCACCTCCATCGTCTTTGTGAACAAGGATCCTTCTGTCTCTGTGGTTGTATCTTGAGATGTTACATGGATTGAAGAAACAATATCCTCCAGTTTCACGCTGCCGTTTGGCGGCTCAGCGCGGTCCGAGAGCTCGGAGGGTGACAGGAGCTGGCGTTAATGCCCCCATCTCCCGAGCCATCGCGGCCAACGCCTCTGCTGATGCTGGAGACAAACAGTGAAATGATGTGTTTGCAGATGTTTCAGAACTACTCAGGACAGTCAAATCTAAACCTGCCTGTGAAGAGCTGCAGAAGGACCTCGTGGTATCAAGATAATGAGTGATAAATTAGCAGATATAAAATAACCCTACTCATCTATCTGCCATGAAGCTCTCTTAAATTAGCTGCTATGTTTGTGGCATGGTTACGGCCAGGACTCCGAAAACGGCCACCTCGTACTCACAGGAGGTTAGAAATACAAACACAATTATGGGAACTGCTAGAAAAGGATTTACAAACTAGAAAACAGATTATACTGCGGAGGGATCTCCCTTTTAGAAAAGCGTGAAAGGAAACTCTACTTACTGATGTACCTTGTGGGGATAGTTCCGAGTCAGAAACTCGTGCCTAAATACTCCCTTAAAAAGCTTAGGGATGCATTCAAATTGGGAATTGGATTGGAAACGTCCCTTGGTATGAAGTTTGTGGAAGCAAAGACCTAAATGACGGGCTCTGCAGGTCTGGTTTTGTCCCAGACCTTCCCAAAGGAAGAGCCAGGGAAAAAGGAGGAGCCGGGAAGCAGAATGGAAATACTACAGACACATTAGAGGCTTGTCTACACTTCAAAGCTATTTTGGATAATGCAGGGTGTGAGCCGAAAGCACAAAAACTATTCCTATTTAAAATTATTCCAAAATAGGAGTGCCCTGTTCTGCATCAGCAAAATCCATGTCTAAAATGGATCATGATAGAGGAGAGGAAGGTGCTTTTGTGCTACAGTACAGGTTCCCCTGCATGGAGTTATTTAGGGTAACTATCCAGAAATAATTCAATTTGTAGACATCCTCTGGTGCACGGTATCAGAGCAAAGCAAACGACACTCCGACACATGATGAAAGTGTTTATGTGCACGCTGTGATATAGAGGCATGAAATATAATTTCATAATGTAATCATATTATGAAAACCTGACTTGGTTAGGGCACTCTTTGAATATCAAGGAATTCTTAGGCACAGCAGCGATGAGCAATACAAAGAATCAGGATATGCCTACAGTAATTACATGCCATGTCCATCAGGTGGAAAAATACCTCCCTCCTCATTTTCCTCTTTGGGTAACTGCAAGGCTGTTGAATGTTTTATGAGGAACAGTCTGGTGCCTGAAAGGCCAGGATGCCACCGATTACCTTCTAATTGGGAGGAAGTCTGATGACTTGGATTCACTTGTTGATTCTGCCACAGATGCTCAGGACCCACGACGGATGTGTCATGTAGGATCAACTTTCTAAATTCCACTTCCCAAAATTTTGGACACCTTTGTTTCTGCAGGCCTGCAGAAACACCCAAGAAGAGCGCAGTGTTCAGAGGTTGTACCAGGCCAATTATTGTTTGTCATGAGTCAGTACTGGAGCTCCCCTCTTGGCTCACTGTTGAATAAGGCCATCTCCTCATGTGTTCTTTGCCTTTCCATCCTAAGAGGAAATAAAGGCATTTTACACAATTCATGCTCAACCCTGATATAAATTCCCACACTGATGACAAGTATTATCGTGGGAAAATACATGGGATTGTGTCAAAGAGTAAAAATAGATTCAGGCTCATGGTTTCTACGCTTGTTATAGAACACTCTGGAATTTCAATCCTAAAGGGGAATCGAAAAAAAGTATTTTTTGAATTAATTTTGAGTGAATGACAAGTCCAGGGAAACCACATGACAACCCTTGACAAATGAAAAAGAAAAAGAACATTAACAAAAACTCTTCATTCCCTAACAGCCAGCAGTCCCAAGGGTAAACTGAGGTTAACATGGAACCGTGACTCTATACTGTACCATTAATGTAAAGAAGCAGAGTTGTGCTGGCATTCTGCACGGCTTCGGGTAGTCTAAATAATTACCTTTAAGCAGGCTGCCTTAAAAGCAACAGGGTAATAACAGCTCTCCGTACTAAACCAACACAATAAACAGACTTTGCTGACCTGTAGTTAATGCATTCTTTCATATACATGAGAGAGTTCATTAAATTCCAAACTTTGCATACAGAATCCAAGGAGTCACACCATCAGTGAGCAAAGGAAGTTTTTCCTGTTAGTGCGATTGAAGCAAAACACCAAAACCCAAAACATTTTCAAATCAAGCAGTAAAAGAAATGTTAGTTGCAAGGATGACAAAATGCTTGCTTCCGAGATTGTTGATTTAGCAGCCTGGACAGATAGCACAGTGTCATGTGCAGCACACAACTACAGCCTTAATTATCCTAACAGACTTTGGGAGAAACAGTCTAAACCCAGTCATTACGCAGAATCCGAACCTGCTGAGCCAGAAGGTATCATTTTGGTTTTCCTGCCTGACCTCCTTTATATTGCAAAGAATTCCCACTGTGGCCACCTGAGCATCACTGTATTTTCAACAGGATACCATAAATAGCAATAATAATTCCAGACATTGAATATACACCCCAGCTTCAACCCCATAATCGCAGTGCCGAAGCATCCCAGTAACCTCTGAGGCAGGCAGGCAGCAAAAATTGTTATTCTGGATGGCTCCTTTATACGTTTTTATCTTGACACTTTCAGATACTTCTAATTTGACTCATTTCAGAAGAGAAAAGGCTAAATTCATACCCTGAAATTCAGAAGTATTTCCCATAAGGACAGCTGCGTTTTAGTGCAAAGGTGACAGCCAAAGAAGATTTGTTAAATGGAGACAACTCCGTTTTTTTGGGGTGTGAAATGAGTTCATAGAAAGATCAAGCTATTGCTCCAACTCAAGAAGGTCTGCAGCATGTCAAGGTGTGTCTGGATGCTGCAAGTCTTCTCACCTGACGATGAGCCTGTCCATGCAGAAATGCCTTGGGTTCCCCTCGAGTTTTCCCACTGTACAGAGCCTTAGGCTGGCCAAAGAATCCCCAAGAGGCAGCATTTTCTTGGTGTGACCGAATGATCTGCACTCAACAAAAACCAATAACCAGTTCACCATTTTCCTCTGTCCACACCCAAAATTTCACTTGTTCTAGGTGGTTCTACTTATTATCTCACAGAACAGATAAGTTTCATTTAATTCTGCAATGGCATCTTGGATTTATCTATCCTCAAGTGTATGCTAGAAGTGAATCATGTTCTTTCCATTGGACACTCGAGTTCTTCCATAATCAAACTTCTACTGTGTTACAGACCTGGTCAAAGTGAATTAATGGAGTTTTTTAGTGGGTGAGCTTCAGAATATCAGTGGCTGAAAAACTGCATGCTTTTATTCTGCAGTTCATGAGAGTTTCATCACACCTTGGAGACTTTAACAGCTACACCAAATCGTAAACAGAGAACTTAACCTGTATTTCCCACACAGATTGTATCATCCAGTGATGTTTCTTTTCCAACAGGTTTACTTCTCAGCACACAGCAAATATTTTCAAAAAGGGAGCATTTCCTATGAAACCATTTCATCCAACCCAATCAGCATATCTGACTGTTTCAGGAGGGTTACATTTACATTCCAGTAGCACCTTGCTGTGCCACCAGACATCAAATCCTTACTGTATTTGGCCCTGGGCAAAGAGATCTTGCCTCCAAATTTCTATTTCAGTAGACAAGATTACAAACGAAATAATCACCTGCACCTTACAGAAAACAGATGGGACATACAGAGTTGAAGTGATTTTCAGGGGGAGACATGAGGAGTTGGGGAAAAAACTGGGATTCAAACCCAGAAAATTCAAGTCTAGCACCGTAACTACAAAAAAAAAAAAAAAAAAAATTAGTTTCAAGAGTGTTTCAGACAAAGATATACGCTATAAGTTTATTATTTTGTTTCCAACAGTAAAAAGTCATCTCCTTCAAGAATCCCTGTTCTACTTGGCTGTCCGTGGGCTCAGTGCAAAGCCAGAGGCACAAAAGCATTCCGACTGGGAAGGCAATAGCTCCCATGTTTGTGCTGCAGGTGCTACAGGCACTGCTGAGGAGGAGGCTGGTGGAAAGGCCAGTTTGCTCAGTTCGGACAATGAAAACAGCCTTTCTTACACCCTCTTTGTAATGTGCTGCTGTTTTGACTCTTAAATGGACCCTGGCACCACAGGGAATTGCTCCAGCCCAGGCCTCCCACTCCTGACCCATTTTCATTTCATTTCCTCTCCCCCAGCCTTGTCATATGTCAGGAGCATATTATGCTCCCAGGGTTTCCTGCTAATTTGGTCATCACAGGGAGCCTCCAGAAAAACACAATAATTACCATGCTAAATCAGCCTGGTCTTTTAGCACGGCTAACTCTGACTCTGCTCCATCCAGGATCTCTTTGCATGGAAGAGAGGGTTTGGCACAGTTCTCTGGAGCCGAAATGGAAGCAAGCACATCCACAGCCCTGTTTGGGACAGGAGCCCATCACCGCCTCGGCATGGCACGGCCACGCGTGCACCGGGGAAGGAGGCACGTTTCAGGCAAACTGGGAAGCGTTCAGCTGTCCCCAAGAAAACAAACAAGGCAAAAGAGGTGGGAATCCTGTCCACCCTATGGAGCATCCTTCATAACATTTGGAAGAAAGACGGACAGTTTAGAGAATCTACACTGTAGGTCTCACCTGGTAAAGTCTGAAGACTTTGATGAAAAGGTAAAAGATAAAGGAACGTTTCTGGTTTGAAGGATTCTTCAGAAAAGTCATCAGCGCCTTCCAACGCGCTGAGCTGCAGGAGTAATTCAGCCGAATGAAAAATAGCTCTGTTCAGTGCCATTTGGGGCAAAGATTTTTTTTCTATTAATGCCATGTGTTAATAAGCTTTTTCACAGCTTTTGAACATAAAGAACCTTTTGGTTTAGTTCTTTGCAAATTTCGGAGCCCACGTGGAAACCAAAACCAAAACCGTATGGCTTTACAGCTCCTAAAAACATCAGCAGAGGTTAACCTCAAATCTTTAACCAGCTTATGTAAACATCTGAGACGAAGGCAAGCTGACCTCTGGCAGTGCTCACACAACCAGCCTTCCTGATGTTTCATCAAAGCACGGGCAATAAACACTAAAGTAAATACTCATGCACAAACCCAGGAGTATCAGAGGTATCAGACCAAAGCCCCAAGTGTGATGATTCGGACAGGTTTCTCGTGTGCTTTGAGTGAATGCTGTAAACAAACGAAATTAGAACCCAGTTTTGTTTTCTTCTTGAAGGTGCCCACTCAGAGGTACATGATTTTAAGGATGATTATAAAAAATGAAGAGAGAAACAGGTTTGAACCTTAAACTTTAAATGAGAGAAACTAAGAAATCAGTAAACCCTGGAGCTCCTTTTATATCCAGTGCTTGGCCTTGCCCAGAAACAGAAGTTTCGAAGATTCAGGAAACTGTTGTTCAAAAAAGAAAACAAAAAACAATCTGCCAGCTTAGGAAATGTCTTCCCAGATGTCAGAGTCAGGTTATGTACTGTAAAGTTTCTGATGTCCACATACTCCAGCTATGGACATTTAATCACACGGACAAGTGCATTTTCTGCTAACCCCAGGACCATAATGGCATCTTTCAGCCACGGTCTCAGCACACTACATGCTTGTTGGGTAAAAGCAAGTGAACGTGTTATAACATTCCACATTCCAAACCAGCCATTTTGGACTTCTGATGTTTTCTTAAGCAATTTTTTTTTTTGCTGTGGGATAATAGAAAGCTTTTTGAAAATAGTATCACATAGTGCTGCAGCTTTTCCTCCCCAGCATACTGTTGCTGATAAAATAGTGTGAGCATCCTCACTTGAAGCACATAGTAAATGTCGAGAGCACTTCTGCAAGGCAGAATCCTAAAAAAAAAAACCACATTAAAAATGTTTTAGCTTTACCTCTCTGCTCATTAGTGCTTGGACTAACTAGTAGAAGATGGATTCTAGCTCCTCTTTTTGGCCATTTTGGCAAGTCACTAGCTATCTTGGCCTTCACTTGTGAAAACACGGATAAATATGTTGGGACAACTGTTGGACACTTGTGCAACATAAAACATGCATCTTCCAAGGGAAGAAACAACCTTGTACACCTTATCTGCCACTCCTGGACAAGGCATGAATCTGTTCTCTGCAACGCTGAGTTTCTGTGACCATCAGATGATCTGCGCTGGGATGAAGAGGCCGAACAGGTCTGCAGGGAGGCGGTGGTGTGTGCTGGTGTGTGCTGGTGTGCACGCAAGATCACTGCCCTCTGCTGAAGAGAAGAGGCTTGGGAGATGCACAGGTTTTCACCACAAGCTGAGTCCTACAAGCTCTGGCAGCCAGGTAGTGGCATCTGTTGCCTTTCAAGGGCAACATTTAGGAAGAGGAGCTTAAGCATCACTTAAACCCACAGGCATTCTGGTGGTACGATAGTAGGATACTGTCAATAATCCTAAAAATACTGGCACAAAATATGATGGAGCCTGCTTTGTCTCTGTAAACAAACTAAAGGAGACGTGTTTATGCATCAACATGAAAACAGCACCAGAAATATTCAACAACATCAAGGAAGCCTCTACTGAGCAAAAGGTACTTTACCCAAATCAAAATACTTAGCCAAGTCATCACTTCAGACAAGTAGATTATTAGGTTGGCCCCACTTCGTATGGGTGCCTTAGAGTTAACTTATAGATCCAAACTTACACTACATTTGCTAGTATTCTGATCTATCCACGTTATCATTTTACCTCTCTATAGATTTGATCAGCAGAATTTAATTTTTAATAAAGCTTGCTAACCTTTAAGGCTTTACTATATTACACAGGGAAAAGAACATATTGGCAATTCGGAAACATTCCTTTTCAAACATCCTTTACCCTCTCACCAGTCCTCAACAGTAAAGGGTTTTCTCTAGTCCTTCCACAGCTGTCTTGAGTTAGATTACATGAATAAGCTTATTGGATAACTACCTAATTGCACATTAGCACAGAAAAAAACACTTAAAATGTCACTTTACATTTTCAAGGCGACTAACTTATTTTTACCATCGTCCTCAGCTGACTTGCTGAGCACAGAGGTTCAAACCAACATAGTCAAGAACATGGAAAAAAAGTTGCATGTTTTAATTCCACCATTTCTATTTTGCTTTTTAAAATCTGTTAAAACAACTTATGTCTTTTTAGTTTATCAGCGCTCACACGAAAATTTCCTGCACTTATATGCTGTTGATGGCAGACTGATAACACGTGGAAACTCTGTATGAGGTTAAACCTTTAAAGAAAACGAATTAAAAATGGTTTGAAGGATAAAATTTTAAAAGGATAAATCTATTTTTCTTTACAGACACAACATGTAGTGTTTCACAGGTAGCAAAGTTAGAGGTTTTTCCTGTCTTAGATGCCAAGCCATTTTACACAAAAGGAATATTCTGTCCCTGTTTCAGATTGGAAAATGGAACCAACCAAACCCTAAGCACTATGAGCACAATCTGTAATGTCAGCCCCGGCACCAGCTGATACTCCTTGTAGGAACCTACTGTCAAAACTGGAGACAAGAGCAGATGAAAACACATCCTTGGGGGAGTTTAGCCTGATCCCCTCTGCTCCTACATCTTTACTCTGAAAACCGACAGCTCCATTTTGTTGCAAACAAAGTTTCTGCCAGCAAGTGTTTCATCACTTCACCACGAACAGCAGTCAGACTCAAAGACTGCCGAGAATACGGTACGGGACTGCTCCAAACATGCTTTATTTCTGCACCTTTAATTATTCTATTGCTGTGCAGTCTCTACCTTGGCTCACTAATTTCTACACACACACACCCGTTGAGGGCCCTCAGGTTCACACAGACAGCACTCCCTGCCCAAGGCTCTTCACCTACCTATGGCTGAAGCAGCTCTTGGCTTGTCTAATTGAACAGGGTTACAAATTTCTTGGACTGGAAAAATCTCAGGCAAACACGTAGGTGAATCAACCTGGGGCACTCTCACCTGTAGTTCCACATAAAGGCTGGATGGAGCAATAGGAGATAGTTTCTACCTTTCAGCCATTTCAATTTTTAATTGCATGTCTGAAGCTTCATCACCGCGGAGGACTTCTGGCCACCCAGCCACTGCCAGGGCTGCAGAACTGTCTTTGCAGCACTACAAACCTGGGCAAAGTACAGCTACGCCAGCCAGCTGAGTACCAACCGCCTCCTTTGTGCCAATGTTTCTAGTATGCATGAAGGTCTACAGATGCAGGTTTTCTTTCATGGAAAGGCATTAATTAACACCAAGAAAGAGACCCACAAGCATTGCACCTACACTCACGTACTTCTCTCAGCAAAGCACTCCCAAAGCAACGTGGCCTAAGGCACAGAGGCTCTGCTCCCTTGTAAACCGACTCCAAGCTCTTGAAGGGATGAGCTGGTGCAATGATCTGTTACACACACAGTGCTCAGGAAAAGACCGTCTTTAAACAGGAAACCTAAAAAGAGAAAAAGTGCCTTGTTAACTCTTTAGGCCCTGAGGCTTTGGTAGTAAAACATCTGGTCAGCATTACCAGCCAAACCAAAGCAGAACAGCTCACGGTGGCTACAATGCCCTCGAATACGTTACCTTGGTTTACAACTTTTTTTTTTTTAATAATATGAAGAAAAAAACTTATCAGTAGAAAGCAGTACTTTCTTGCAGTGCTCAATTCTTCTAGAGATTTCTTACAAGACAGGCCTGTCATAATACAGATGCTTTTCAAATGGAAAGGTGAATTCTTTCTAAAAGCTATTCCCAGATTCTAGGCAAAACATGGTTTCCAAAAGCTTTAGGGTTAAAGTTGAAGCAGGCAAGAGGTTTTCTTCTCCTTAAGTAATGCAAACGGGAAACTTAAAACATTGATTTTTTCAAACAGATTCCATATATGACCGTCAAAATGACAGCTGAATGTTTCTGAATTTAAAGATCAGCACTGTAGACCTTTGAAACAATCAGAAGTCAAACAGCAAAAGCATTACACCTTTCCTTAAAAAAAAATGTAAATTCTTGGAAAGTCCTCAAAAGAATCTGCTTCATTAGAGGCTAGAGTCCAATCTCGTGTGGGCCAATTCTTTTGTTCTACAGCTTTGCAATAAAGGTCTGTATTTATTCATTCCTAGAGGTTGCTGCTCTGTTGGCTTCTGATGCAACCCCTTGTATCTCTCACTCAACGGGGGATTCAGATCCCGGTCCCTGCCCTCAGGCAAAACATATGTTCCATTCCAACCTGAATCCAACAAGGGTGTTTGCAAGGGAATAATTGTTTTATGTTTATTAATCACCTGCATGCAAATAGGTGCCAATAAAAACTCCAGGCAGATTCTCTGCCAGGCTCACATGATCTAGTAGCACCACATCCCAGTTCTGGTGTCTGAAACAAGGAATACCTCCAACAAGGGGCATTACGACTTTGGTATGCAGTGACAAAAATATCACATCAGCTCAGCCACTCTGCGATGACGACTCTGAAAAGAGAGACAAGAAACCTGCAAAAACACTCAACATCAGTGGTAAAATAAATTAGAGATGCTGCACATTAAGCTAAACAAATACATTAATGCAACATGAAGGGGTGAGATTTCAGTCTACTTTACCCATGCTAAATGTGACCTGCCAAGAGAAAATAATCGTGCTGGGGACTTCCTTTCTTACAGTGTAAAAAAGTTTGAAGGTCTTTAAAAGACAAAGTAAATTTTAGCAAAATGTTTCAGAGCTATGTGCCATTAAATGGCCTTAAATAAAAGCCATTGCGGCAATGACTACAACAAAATCAGCTGATAATTAAACCAATTCTGGAAAGAATTAAACTACAAAGCCTGATGGGACTTCAGTTAAGAATTAGATTTAAGTAAGGGCAGTCTTAAGCAGCAGGATGAGTTAAGGCACTGGGGCTGCAAATTTTTTTTGTAACATTAGAAGAGTATCAGCCTCTAATCCAGTTCTCACACGTTCAGTAAGACAGGAATACCTGGAGTTTTTATATGGAAGCATCATCTAGAACCTAGACAGATCAGTTATGATTCTCATGGAAACAAAGCTCCAGCTAGCTGAGAGTAATTCAAAAGATTTATGAATAGTGCTGCAGTTTCGTTTCTCATTGAACTGCTTTCATGTACTTCCAAATGTAGAGACACATCAATTAAGAAAAAAATCACACAACTGATACATCAATTTGTATATAAAATACTTAGTGTAGTTATACGTCTACTGTGCCAGCAGGAGAATATTCTTTCCCAGTAACACAACTATGGCCAGGTAAGTTAGAAGTGACACTAGCATTTTACAATCCATTCTACCTGAAAATCTGTTTTTTCACCTTTCACTTGTGTTAGATTGAAACAAAGTATAACAAAAGCAACTTAAGTCTTTGAAATCTTGGTTATTATTGTTCTATAAAGCAAACAGTGGTAACATCTTCAGAACCATAAAGGAGATGCTCTATGTTTAGCATGAAACTTGCCTGGTGTTTGCTGAGCTTTAATTACGAGAGCGGAGGACAGCACACTGTCATCTAGAAAATCCAGTACCAGCTTTCCCATACATCAGAAAACTTGCAGGGGCAGAGTAAAACCTCAGAAGAGCAAGGATAAGTAACCTGAACGTGCACCCACTAACAGTAAATCAAGTTTCACCTTCTCTGTGGAACAATTTACTTAAATACTCTCAGGCAGGACGAGTGGAAGAAAAACATAAAGCTGGCTATATAAATGTCAATCTTTATTCAATCTCCCAGTGCAGTACATGACTTGTATGCTTCAAATGAATAGAAAAAAAACAAAAGTGAACAAAAAAGACTGCTGAAGAAAGATCTCGGGGTTAGGACGTCGCTTTTGGAAGGGGTATATTGTCCACTTCATGGATGCCATCTTTGTCAATGAACCGGGCATTGAAAGAAGCCAGATTTAGGATGAAGCGTTTCTGAAGCTGTTCAACAAAAGACAAAAAGACAAGAGATTAGATTCATTCAAAGCTTAAATAAAAGAGGGGAGCATAATTTAAGGGATATGCTGTTGCACATCAAAATTTCCATCCTGGTTCTAGTGACCTGAAATATTAGGAACTAGAGTGTTTTCTCACTGCCCAGGAATCAATTAGTGTGAGTCTGTCCTCTGTTATGAGACTACCCATGTTAGACAAGCCTAGGTGAGGGGCACAGATCACACAAGCCTGTTAACAACGAAGACATTCAAGCAGGAAGACTAGAGTAGGCACAAAGTCTATGTATCAAAAAGATACTTAAGCCAGAACCTCTTTAGAGCACTTCTTCCTGATGTTTCACCAGATGTTTCTTCCCAGTTACATTCAATTCAATCTCTTAAAGACAAGGATAAAGAATATTTTCCTACAATAAAAGCCTTGGAGTCTGAAAGGTTATGTTTAGGTTAAAACTGATCATGAACTTCAAGGTCAAGTCTTTACCTCAGTTAGATATCACTTCACAAGCTGCAAGAGAAGTACACTTAGAAGTACATACTGGCTAAGTGGAATACGAGTGACAGAAGGATGCTTGTATTATGTTGAGGTGAAAGATAAAAGGAAAAAGTCAGACTGACTGTATGAATACTACGCTAAGCATGGAAGAAGCAGAAGTAAAGAAAAGCAATTAAGCTGCACGTTTAGGTTCTGGAGGACATGAACCATGCTAAGGCAACGCAAGTGCCCACAAATCCTTTTCCTCAGTAGCCATCCCACATCTGGTCAATGTGCATTTATTACTCCTTCTGGCAAACACAGTACAAAATGTGACAAGAGGAACAGGAAAATATCAGCAAGTGAATGCAAACAAACATTCCATTCTCAAGATAACAAGGGCTTAAGTTTGGCAACTCACCTCCTCTAGACACTTTTTTAGGAGCTCCACAGCTTCCTCACGTGTGATACCTGAGAGAGAAAACACCCACAGATTGATTGAATTAGAGGCCATCCCTCTCAACAGAAACTTTATTAAATTTAAACAACTTTTCAGCTGAGCACCAAAACCTCTCCTTCCCAGCTCGCAGAAAACACTTTCCAGATGTACCGAGGACGCCCCGCACCGAAGCGCTCAGGCTGCAACAAGCCATTGAGAATCGATTTGTTCCACTGAATGGGAAGCATGACGGAATTCTGCCTCCCATAGCCCGGGACTGGGCTCTGGAGAAGTCCAGCCGCCTCTGCCCGAGTTTATTACAGTTTTAAATCAGCTCCATCTGCCCACAGCCGGCTGCGAGGCAGTGACAGGAGGCGGAGGCTGGTTTTAGTGCCACGTTCCCTGCTGGGCATTAGTTTTAAGTAATGGGAAAGGCACGTGTGCGATGCCCCGGCTATTCTCACACGTTAGGATAAAATCCAGCACTCCACAGGGATGGCAAGCCATGACGATGTGGTATAGCTCAGTGTTTTTCTCTTTTCACAAGGAATAGTGAAAATGGAACAGCAAAATTTTCAAGGGACATGACTAGAAGAGAACTGAGCCCTGTGAATCTCACAAAACTTATTTCTAGAGTTCGTTCCAGACCTGCATTCTCGGCTCAGGCTGAAGTCCCTCTGGAATCAAACTGCCAGTTTATAGCTACATTTCTGGCAGAGACAGATGAAAGGATTACCAAACGAACATCCCTGCTGTGAGATCAAACTCAACTTTGCACACAGGAGTAAAGTAGTTTTGTAGCTAAAGCCAAAGATGTCAGATTAAAAATATTCCACGCTTTGTACATTTCCTCCTCTGTAAAGTGGCGATGGGACCATGTTTACTCCTTGGCAGTGCAAGAACTGGATTATGATGCTAGAATTAAAACTTCAGACAGGAACAGACATGTACAAGAATTACGATCGAGAGCTACCACACGCATAAAACTAAATCGAACCCATCAGTCTGCACCACCACCGCTTCAGAGCACAGCAGATAACCTTGCCAGGGATATCTTTTCACTTGTATGTTTTTAATATATCACACACAGAGCCAATCCGAGATACGGAGCCACAGGATCTGGGGCTGCCCTCTCAAGATTGATACTCTGGGAAAACGTACATGTCACAGCCAACAGACAAGCAAGTAGAAGACAAAGTTATCAAAATGTTATTTATTAAAAACAGACTACTAGCAGCTAATGGTCCAGGAAAGTCTAGTCATGTTGTAGAATAAATTGAGACTTCCTTCACTTATACCCTGCTATGCTTCAGACAGGAAAACACTTGAAGGAAGGACTAGTTTCACATTACCATTTCAGCAAAAACTGAAGGCAATCTTTAAAGCTACACTTACTCTAACAAAAAATCAAATTCAAATCTGTAGATCACAGAAATTGCACTGGACCATTTGACTCAGCAAATGCCAATCTCTCACTTTAAGCCTTTAATTTATTAATCAATAACAGGAAAATTTTTTTCTTCATAGGCTCCACTTACTTGGTTTGTAATAGCGGTCAAGGATGCTGAGGGTAAGGAATGCACCATAGCCATGTGCTGCAAAAGGAGCTTTAGCCAGAGCTGCAAGGTAATCCATGTAATAAAGGGCAGGACCTTCCTGGTCATCGTAGCCAGCCAGGAGCAGGTTGACATGGTAAGGGGTCTACAAACAGAAATGGGATTTTCATTAAAGCAGCCACATCTAAATATTTGAATTTTAATTCCTGGTGCCACCTACAGAATAGCAACACGGTTTCACAATTCTTTGCTGCTAGCACCTACATCACTACTGTCTGCAGGAGATGATGGATCTCGAGCTAAAAACGATGAGGTCTTTTGGCAATCTGGAATGTAGAAGCAAATGAAATCATAAAACTGATTCTCCTGAAATCTAGTGGGGTGGTTGGTTGTTTCTTCAAGCCTTTCATGGCACATTCAAACTTAAGAAAACTTTAATTATGTTTTCACACCAGATTCTTTCACCTCAACATAAAACTTGTGGATTTTTACTGTCAACATGTGAGCACAATATGAACATTTTGCAGTTTGTAAGAACTTCTTTGTTCATTTAGCACGCTCTTTCCTCAGTCACACTACTGCTGACCAGGGACCACCGTAGCACACACAGTGCCAACAGTCACACACAGTGTCACGCTGTCTGGCTAACTGACAGGTAGATTTTTCTGGCACAGACCAAGTTTCATCTTTAATATTAGGCTAACTTGAACAAGGGAATGAAGAAGATCTAAGGAACTGGTGTGTTTCTATTCGAAACTGACTCCTACGACACTGCAGCATCACATTCGCAGTAGCTTTTTTGCTTGGTTGGAAACAGTTTTCTTAAACTAGAAATTTAGTCTGCTTTAGCTGCTGCCTTCTCTGATTCTTGTTTATGACTTCAACAAGAGCCTGTCAAAGCAGACTGAGAAATAGTGACATCTTACCCAAAAAGACCATGCAACTGCATTTACTGTAAGCGTGCCTTTTTATTGGGCTGTACTTGCAAGTTTAGCAATTCCTTGATTCCAAAAGGAATTAGCGTTTCCTTCGTGGCTCAGGTTTCCTGTGTTCCGCCACAATGAATAAGGGAGATGTCCCTATACATGTTCTTCCAAGACGTGTACTATAAGACATGCCCTGTATTATTTTTAAACAGAGGCTCAGATGAAAATTTGGGAATTTTATATTTTAAAACTGCTTTTATATACTTCCAGTATTTTCACAATTATAGAATTTTTCTTATTAATCATACTAACAGGGTACCTCAAAATGCTGGAAAGTCTAGAACAACAAAGCAACAAAATGAGGAAAAAACCAATGATGAAACTACCAATAGATTAGAACAAGCAAACACAATTTCACTCTAAAGACAATACATTATAACAGGAAAAAATTAATTTGCTAATAGGGACAGTGAATTTGCACTCAAAAAATATTACAGGATACTGTATTTTGACTTGCAGCAGAGAGTAGGAAAGAATAAAGCAGTAATGTATCAACCATCGCTGTAAATGGTATGATTTAATCTTCAAAGCATTCAAGAATATTTGGAACCAAGTTACCATGCAGCTGTATTGGTTTAATTAGTCTGTATTTCATCATCTCTTTATTCTGAAACATCACACAAGTTGATACTTAAGAGCCATGACACAAGATCACTCAAATTACTGTGTGCCTTTGAATCACCAACACTGGCATATGCCAGATACTCAGCCATAAATAAACGGCGTTACACTGACTTCAGCAAATCTGTGAGCTGTTTTTCAGTTGGAAGTTCTCCCGCTGATGGGCTAGGAGACAACTTCTTAAACCCCAAACACAAATAAAGTGTCTCCTTTGCCTTCCTATTATACAATAAAGGCAGGATTTAAGCATTAGGAAACACACATAATCTATTTACTAATTCCATGACGACAAATGAAACCTGCAGCAAGCACCTCTTGGTGGGACTAACATCTCCGTGCTGGGACTGGTGTTCCTTGTACATCTCAACCCTTTGGCTCATTCCAAAGGCAATTTTGGCTTTTGTAACTAAACCCATGCCAACAGTTCCAAACTCTTTAAAAGACTGGTATGATTAAAGGGCTACCGAATGAGCAGATGACTGACAACTCCAGGATAGATCAAATTTTTCTTTTTTTCCAAACAGCCTTCCTATTAGAGGCAGTATTTCTCATCCCAAGTAGCTCCTGCAATTTATGCTGTTTGATTTAAAATAACTACAGCAATTAAGAGATGTGTGAAATCCTTCAGAATTTACAGCTGAAGAGAACAGTTGTGATAAACACACTAAACCACCACGACCAGCAGCAGGAGGCTGGGTGGTGACAAGCAACCGTGTGACATCTTGCGGAAGCCAAAGCCACAGCAAGGGGGAAAAGGTGGGCGCAAGGAAGCATCCTGCCAAGCGTGGACATGGAGAGAGGAACTGGCAGTCCTCCTCTGGACTCGGGCCACACCCTGCCACCTATGGTAAACCAGGCATCCCTAGGAGAAACTGAACTTCCTCGGGTTTGGAGGGACAGGGGGTATTTTTGCTGTTCCCCACCACCACAGAACTTCAGTAGGACATCAAACGTACTCACCCCAGCATTCGATCCAGCAGGTGAGTCCAGGGAGATGCTGGAGTAAGTAACAGTGGCAGAGGAACTACAGCACTCAACTACCTGAAAGCCAGCTGGCTCCAAAGCAGTTTCTAGGTTTTGCCTCAATTGCAACACACAAATGGAAATCAACAAAGATGCTTTTCAGATGCTACTCTGGAGTATAAAACACATGTTCTAAGACAAATGGCATGAAAAAACACATATTGACTATTCAGTAAAAGATCCCAGTAATATAAGGGCCTTCAGTTACAAGCCCAGTGTCGTTACACTTGACACATTCCACCAAAAGAACAACTTCAAGGCGCTGCCTCACAAGACCCATCCCCAAGATGCCAGGAACTTGGCCCACCTGAGCTACGAGGTTCAGAAATGAATCCAAACTAGACAACAGGGAGGAACCCAGATGGTGACCAACAATGCAGAACCAGCTCTGTTTTGGGCTGGACCACGGCAACAGGATAATGCCCCAAAAAAGTCCTGCTTCAGTGCTGGCCTCTCCCCTTCACACACCTTCTCGTTCTCCGGAACTGAAACAGCTTCACGCAGCGCAGGACAACGCGGCGACAAACTGCCTTTCCCCCCACCAAACTTTTTACTTCTAAACTATTTTCCTGCTCCTTACAGGAGGCAGTGGCATGTTTTACCTTTTCATTTTTTATTGTTATCATCCACATAGCTAAATTAGTAGCCTCCAGGAATTCTATATGCAATTTAAACAGAGTTAGTGTTAATCCCTCTGGTATCCCACAAATTCTGATGAAAATGTAACAAAATTCAGGGGGAAAAAAATTCTGATGGCAAGGTTCGTATCATCAAATTCTAAATCCCACAAACAAATCATGAAGTGCCACATTTAAAGAAAAAGAGCTCTCCCTCCAGTATAGAGATCGCTGTAGTGTGACAGCGGTGTCAGAGTGCGCCGCTTGCCCCAGGGCACTGCCATCTGCAGCAGCACGGCGTTTCCTCTCCGGTAAATAAACACATCTGCCTTCGCCAGTGTCCTCCCCACTGTGCCGCCCATCTGGAGCAGGTGAGCTGGAAGACAGGCGCCGGCTCAGGAAGGAGGGCAGATACAGGGAGGATCAGGCCTCAAGGGACATGGCACAGAGGAAGATGACAGTGCCACATCCATGCCACATCCTGCTGGCTGAGCTTACCAAAAAGCCTGTTAAATTACTCCTGTTAGGGGCACTTTAAATCGTACGTAAGAAATGGCTGCTTCTGCTTTAGCAGGCAGGACATTCAGCGTTGGCCTCACCTACACCATCTGTGCAGGTCAGATGCCCTTGAGACAAGCCACCAGCACCAGGCAGCCAGCAGCCATCTGGGCCAGGCACCAGGCAGCATGACTCCTTCACATCGACCTCAAAACCCACACAGAGCACCACGAAACACACAGACCTTCCAAGCCACACCTGAGCAAAAGCTAAAAAAGCAAGCAGCATCACTGTCAGCCATCCTCAACCAACTACAGGGATTAAGCAAGCTGGGCAGAAGCCATTTAAACCAGGAGAGTCAGGTTTCACTGAGCTCTTCCACCAACTCGCTCTGACTTTAGTAACTGGAAAGCTTTCTACCTTCAGCTGTCAGCCGTGTTGGAAGTGAGAACAATGACCTCAGGTTGTTCCTGCAGATGAGCTCCTGAGAGGTCAGGGCCTCACTCCACACATGCACAATTCTCACCAACACAGCGCTGATGTTAACACTGGCCTTTATTTACCAGTGTAAAACATCATTTCAGCTCTGTGCAGTGCACACTGTCAGAACAGCAACATCATTTATCCCATGCCCTATCCCTGACAGATTTGTTCAACTTCATTCTCAACATCCTGTTTTTTCTTATTTTCTTTCACATCGCATGTTGAGAAGAATGCTAATGAACTGCTTCCCAACCCTGCATCTTTAGAAGTCTGTTTGCCCCTTCATAACATATTTTCATCCTTTGAAAAAAACACCATGAGAAAAATCAGTAATTGCAGTTTAGTAACTTGAAAATAAAGCTCCAACTTGGATTTGATATTTACTGAAAGCCTCATGTTGCTGTTTACAAAAGGGACTTGTTTTGCTAAGTACATCAAACAGCTTTGCTCTATTAAATCATTTTCCAAGAAGATTAAACGGATTCAGTGCATTTGCATGAAAACTGACAAGCTTATCTCAATGTTAAAGAGGCTTAATTCACTTAGCTGTCTGCAGTTTGTGACAAAATGTTTACTGGGCCCAAGGCTGGATATTTAAGACTATAGTTGTATCAGTTATTGATAAGTGACGCGATAAGTTTTTTAAATAAGCAAATCAAGTGATATTTTAATAAAACATCCTTTCAGCAAAGTGAATTCACCATTAAAGACAGAAGGCACCACCTTTTTCATCAGTCCATTACTAGAAAACAGAAATTTCCCCCTGTAAGCCTTTGCCAAAATTGCTCAGCTACTACTCACTCGACTCCGGAGATAGTCAGCTAGGTTTCGCCGGGTAAAGTTTGCAGCTGCAGTAGGAGACAATTCGTAACCTGGAGAAGAAATGTGTGTATTTGATAACAGTGCAAATCCATAGCCATGTTTCACTTCCTAACTTTCCATTCCTATTTCGAAATAACAAGATATTCTTTAAAGACAAAGTGCCATTTGTCTAATTCCAGTTCATTCTGAAAGCCACAAGCATAAGAAGGGCCCTCAAAATCCAGGTGGCTCATATCTGAATAGACCATTAAACCCCAAAGCTTCAAAAAACTGCAATACAATGGGCATGTGGCCTGAATTTTTCAGTCAAGTAAATCAGGAAAACTGGTAACAGTTGTCATGCAATGGACACATTAAGAGAAGTATTTTAATAACAAACCTATTATTGTGTCATTTGTATTACAAATAGGTTAGCTGGGCTTTACATAAACCTCTTGATTTATACTACATAGTCCAATCTCAATTTCTTCATCCTGCCTTCACTGCCACCTTTGCTTGACACTAAAAATACTGAAATGCTTAAAGCCAGGGAAGCTTTGAGAACCTTCCACCCACATTCGACTGTAAGCTATACCTGTCACTAACCCTGCTTGCACACCCTCAGTAACTGCTCTCCCTCACTCACCATTTCTCATTTTGTAGAGCTGCACATTTTTCTGGATGTATTCTGCAAACTGTACAGTGTCTCCAGCCTCCCCAACACACAGGAGTAAGATCTTTTCACTCATCTTAAACATTTTGTCATGGTCTAGAGAAAGAAAAATAACATTAAGAGCCATAGTCATGAGAAAGAATAAATTATTTTGCCAGTATCACAACATATCATGATTTCTTTCAGAAGAAAGAAAGTAAGGGGCTCTGATAATCACATTATGTCTTGGAGTACCATCAACAACGCCTTCCTGAGCAAGCATTCAGCTTCTCACAGCTGGTGGCACAGCACACAGGACTTTTAAACACATCACCAAGAGAAACAAAGCTTGAAATGCAGAGTGCTTCCTTCAGGAAGGGAGGCAGCTCAGGAATACATGGTCCTTCTTACACAGAAACAAAGACTTAAAACTTCACACGGAATATTGCGTTCAGACAAAGTGTAACGTCATACACAGTGCCTCCTGGGTTCAGGAATGAGAATTTTGCTCAGTGACCATTCTACTTCATCCGAATATACCGCACCAGGAGCAAATCCTTTAGCATAAAGCTGAAACATCAACACGTTGAGCAACAGCAATCTTAGGAAATCCAGAACCAAATTCCACGTCAAATGATGCCCTCTTCCTGAGAGCCAGGACTGCCACGAAAATCAGCAATTTAGGCAAGTGGGACTTTCAGAAACAGATTTTTGCTTGTTGTTATTTTTTGTTACAAAAATGAATGTTTAAGTATCGATTATAGATTATAAATCAGCCCATTGATATACACAGAAATTAGGAAACAGCAAGCTACACTTTTACTCTTAATTGCAGTTTAAAAAGCTTATCTGTATGTATCTGATGGAACTCAACTTGTCATGATGACAACAATTAAGACAATTCTGTGCTCATTCTAACACTGCAGTCTCATCTAATTAGAGCAGACTGACACTCTGATAGCAGAGAGGAAAATTCCAGTAGCTGTTGGGGTGAAAGGAAGAGCACTGCTCGGTACTGAGGGCAGGTTTACAGAACACCATCAAACCTCCACCCCGAACTTCACTTCCAGTTTACTAAACGTTGCTGAACAATCGCTGCTGCAAGACACGTACAAAGTGTCACAACCCCCTGGAACCACTTCAGGAATTATTAAGAAGCTGCATGTCCTGCAAGCTCAGGAAAGGCCACTGGAACTGGTAAGCCCTTGCAATCTTTTACAAATCAAAGCAAGTAGTTAATTCCAACACTCTAAACGAATGCCTAAAATTTGTCTCCCCTCCCCACCCCCAAAGACAAACAAATCCTACGCCCTAAGTATATTTCCCTTGAAGTTCATCAATAAACCTCCTTGGAACAAACGTTAACTCACAAAACACTAATTAAAGTGGTTATATTTGTACTTTGTACGTGCCACCACTTTGCACAGCCATCTTGCTAACACTACTCCAACTGACCTGAAGAGAAATATTTTGGGTAAAAGCCCTACTAGCTATAACCTAATGACTTTAGGAGATGTTTATCAACACCACAATCCACAACTTTTTTTTTTTTTAAAGAGCTTCTAAACCCTGATATTTAGATTAAAACGATCACTAAACAAGCTTCTAGTGCAGACAAGCACAAAAACTCATTTTAGAGCCTTCCAAAGGCTTGATAATCCCCCAGGTGTTCTTCTACACAAAGAAACAACCAAAAAACACCGCAGTTTGGCTCCTACGCTCTGTGCTACGAATGTCACTCACGCTTTTACTCCCAGCGTTTCCTTTTTCCCAGGAATTCCATTTCAGCAGCGCATTAGACACAGCCAAGCCTCCCCCACACACACACCGCCCAACTTCACAGCCCCTCCTCGGCGCGGGCAGGCTCGGAGCGCCCCGACCGCACACACGGAGCCCCCCGGCGCCGCGCGGGCCTCGCCTCTCACCGTGCTTCATCTGGACGATGCTGGAGGCCGCCACCGTGTCGGCGGCCACCAGGACGTAGTCGGGGCCCTGGATGCCGATCAGGTACTCCATGGCGGCCGCGCCGTGACACAGCGAACCGCCGCCTCACCGCCGGCGCGCGGCGATGACGCCACCGCTCGCGAGAGCCGCCCGCCCGCCGGGAGGTCACGTGGCGCGGGCGGCGGGGCCGGGTCCTAGAGCCCCTCCGCCCGGTGGCGGGCTGGGGGCGGCGCCGGGAGGGGGCACGGCGCTGGCGTGGGGCGCTGGCCGGTCCGTCAGCGCCCCGCGGGCTGGGGGATCGGTCCGCCCCGGGGGAGGCGGAGCGGCCGGGGGGAACGGGGGTGCTCGTGCACTTTGGGGCCGATGGGGTTTTCGGGCAAACGGGCGCTGGCTGCCGGGCACGTGCCTTGGGTGTTTGATTTGGGACAAGAGCCCCGTGAGTCCGGGCCATGGGCGCCGTTCGCAGCCAAAACACAGCGGTGTTGGCCGTTAGAGAGCACAATTCCATGGCAGAGTCTTGTTACCCAACAATGAAGGGGTTAAAGTTTTGTGTACGTGCTTTCTAGAACTTTAAAACGAGTCTTGGAAAGTCCAGTTTCCTTTTCAGGTACCAGTCCCAGCGCGGAAAATGGAGCGGTGATCATCCTGCTGGTGCCCCGCGCTTGGGGATAGACCCGGCCTGGCTGGCGGGTGGGCTGGAGTGGCGTGCTGCCCGCGGTGGGTGCGGGGCCAAGAGGAGCACTGAGCCCTGCTTGTGATGGCAACTGCTCCTTAGGCACAGATTCCTTGGAAATACATGAGCGGCGCCCCTGCAGCCTCTGATCTGTGTAGGCAAAGGGAACTGAGCTGTGAAGAGACGGTGAAATCCTTCCAGGAGCGATGGAGCCATCCATTTGCTGCCCATCTTTCTGTGTCAGAAGCCGCCAGCAGTGCCAGCTGCGTGCAGAGCCCATTCCCGAGCCGCTGCTGCCACGCTCTGCGGTGCCAGCCTGCCCGTCTGCAGCTGGTGACGAGGAGAGCGAGAACGTTCTCAGCCTGTCCGGTCTGGGGTCCCTGCTGCCGCCCCAAACACCGCTCCAGGCGGAATCCCTCGCCGTCAAAGGGGCAAGCCTTGGCTGGCTCACCTCTTGAGCCAACAAAGAATTGTTTTATGTCCATGCCAGCCACCAAGGGAAACTCCTGAGCTGCAGATGTGCCTGCAGATTTTTGTATCCGTTGATGGCTTCGGAGCTCCTCCGTGAGCTCAGGTAGAGAGCTGGGATGGTCTCGCTCTTCCATCACCTGGCTAGTCACAGGTTCTGGCAGCCCCTGATCAGCAAATGCTGTTCTCTGCCATTCCCTTCTTTTCCCCCCGCTCTCAATCTACTTAAAATTTCTCAGGGCAAAAAATGTCCTGTCTGACGTAGGCTGTGCAGCACCCAGAAGCTCCCAGGTGTGCCTGTGGTGTCGATAATGAATAACAAGAGAAAACAAATGTAACTGCCTGGACATCGTCTAACTGCAGGCGCCATCCTGACGAGCAGCGTAACTCCGGCTGGCACTTGGTTTATGGATTAGACCCTGCCCCTGCCTGAGCCCCTCTAATGCGCTCGCTAAGTGCAGCTCCACAAAGACCCGGTCCCACGCTAATGAAAGGGGCCACCGAAGCATTAACCCCCCCCCCCCGGCAGTGGCTGTAAAGGAGACAGCCCCGGGAAATGCAACTCGGGATGCTGCAGCACAGGGCAAACACCCAACTGCACCTACACCAAGAAAAAGTCACTGTGTAATTAAGAGAACTGGGCATAACCTTTGTGCGATTGAAAAAAATACTAAACACGCCAAAAACCGGCAACTTGTCTTCAGGAGACGGTATAAATGAGCGTACGCAGCAAATTCACCATTTTGACTGTTTTCCAATTGCCCGTAGCTACACTTGTTAAATTGAGTGCTGCCTGCATAAATCAAAACAGGATGTTTTCTTTCACCTAACAATGGCCAAGCTCTGTGCCAGGGCTTAAATATTTTCTATATGGATCCAATCTGAAGTTTTAAGCACTTTTTTCCCTGTAGATCTCTGTATGTCTTGCACACGTATATAAAGCCATCCAGTGTAACTTAGCAGTTATTTTTTGAGACCTTTTTAAGAGAAGGTTAACGAAAAATCAACAACTACCATCCCATTTGATTTTTATTGGGCCCTAGGGTACAATTAAATGTTAAGGTTGTTATTGAATTTTCTTGACAGATTGGATTTCCCTGCTTAGGAAGCACGCGTGCATCCAGCACACACCTACCTCTGGTCCCGGGGTAAAGGCGCTTCTGACATGAGCACATCGGTGTAAGCAGGACAGCAGGACATCTCTGCCTAGCAGAAGTCAGGGAATATTTTCCATCATTAAAGGGGAATTGTCCAGGTTGCATTACGTCTTAAAATCAAATGTGCCTCTTCACCTATTTTATTTTCAAGTCAAATATTGCAGATATGTGTATTTCTGCACACGTGTGTGCCACATAACCTTGGTGGGGTTATTCCAAGAACAAAAGCTGTGCGTAGCACAGGGATGCTAAGCAGCCTCTGCAAAACTCTTACATGTACTGAGATACCTGATATACAATATGCAGTTTCCAAGATCCTGTACCCAATATACTGAGTTATCCAAAGGCCTGGTGGTCCTGGGGTACTGGGAGTATCTTTTCTCAGTGAGTCCAGATAAGTTCTGGAGCTCAAGCATCCCAGGACAAAGCCAGAATGGGAGCACAGAGAGTGAGAGGCTGTGACAGAGGCAGGAGCTCACCTTCCCATGCTCCCATCACAGCTTTTAGCAAGTGAAGTATGCTTTAGCTGGAAATTTGATATCTTCTTAAAAAGGAACATCAATCCTGTAAGGAGCTCTGAAATTGGGGGTGGAAGGAGAGAAAGAGATCACCTACAGAAAAGGAAGCAGCTTGAATTTGTTTTGTAACTTGCTGTAACCCCCTGACCTGCTCTACGCCGACAAATTGGTGTAAAGATACATTGCAATGAAGGAAACTGGTTGAGAAAGGGAGAAATGGGAGGGCTGAGAAGTAGACAGAAAAGCTGTCAAGGATGAACAGTGGTCATGTTTTCTATACAAAGGCAGGCAAGTAGTTAGTCATGTGGGAAAACTTATAAAACAATAAAAGTTCCCCAAAAGAGTCCTCAGTGCAGCCCAGAGTCAGCTCTGCACTGAGTGTCAACCCAGCGAGCCCCGTTACAGCCGCGGGAGCCGTTTGGGCTGACAGCGGCCGTGGGTCTGGCCTGGGCAGTAATTGCTCATCTCCAGTGACGTGGGCTGACTGGTACCTCCTAATTTGAGATGTTTACAGAGGAAAACATCGCAGTCCCTTTACCGGGTGCTGACTGCTCCGGCAGAGCACCCAGAGGTGAGCAGAAAATGCGGACAAGTCATTGCATCAACAGCTGGAAAACAGGTGTCCGTGAAGACCTAAGCCGGCTTTGCAAACCTTTCAGCATTTCTTTTTCTCCCCCGCTGTTGTTTTACCCCCTCTTCACTCATTTTCCGTGAGATCTCGCAGATGTTCTTACCTCTGCACAAGCAGCTCGCTTTTACCGGTCCGGCTGCGCGCTGCTGTGCCAGCCAGACGTCACCCGCCTGGCCACCCCGAGCCCGACCGCTCTCTGACGGCGTGTGGCTCCCGGGGTAGCGTGTAGCAGGTACCGTGCTCCTGACGGATGGGAACAGCAACGCACCTCCCGGAGGCTCCCCGCAGCGTCCGTCCCAGCTCTGGGTGCACCCGGGGGCACGGGGACCGCGCGGATTCACGCGCAGTGGGGATGCAGCTCTGCCGTGGGCAGAGGTGTGGTACGTGTGGTCGCGCGGGCAGCAGCGAGCACCCTGACGACTGGCATCCCTCCCTCCTCCACCTGTTATAACAGCAGAACGTTGGTTTAGAGGGGACACAGTGCCCTAAATGTGGCAGAGGAAAGGGAAAACTCTGCAGGTTCTACCTCTGTCTCCAATCTGGTGATCCCAAGTTCCTGTTCCCCTTCCAGAAGAGTGATGCTGTGCCCTCCTGGGTGGGTGGCCACTGCCTTGTGCTAAACCAAAGCCAAGCAGTGCTGGCCTGAAGCACCTGAGCTCAGCTTTCTGCTCTATCTCAGCTCACAAGGCAGGCGTGGGGCTGTGGTATGATGCACGACTGCGGGATGGGAGCTGTTTTTCATTCTAGGGATTGTTTGGCCAGTGTTTGCACTGGCTTTTGCCCTTTGCTATCATCTGTCTCAATATGGTATTAGTCAAGGTGATGTTACAGTTACTGCGATGCCTGGACAAGGTTTCCTGCGAGGAGCTCACTGCTTTCCAGAGAAGGAAAGGATCCTCTTGTTCCTGCTATTTCAGGTGCAGGAAATGAAGGCGCAGAAAGGAGAAGTGATTTAGTGGAGATCACAGGGCAGGTTAGAGGACTGGATGGGAATAGAAATGTCGTGATTCACTGAGCTCCTCTCTAGCTGCTGAAGCGTGCCGTTTGGATCACACAACCCCAGAATGAACCCTGCAAGGCTTACATGGAGCTTTGCTCTTAATCTCTCTGTCTGGGCTCCACAGAGCTCCTCAAGCTGACTGTCCATGGGCCTAAACATGGTATATTTAAACAGATTCTCTGTAGGAAGGGGCGGGGACAAACTTTGCATTGTTCCTCCTGTGCCCAGGCTGGTGGGCAGCCCCCAGTGCCAGTCTGTTTGTGCCTCCATCCTCCCCGCCAAGATGCCTTTGGGTCACAGGAGAATGGCACTTGCTGAAGTTTCAGCTAGCAAAAGTTGCAGAGTCTTTCTTTCGCATGTTTGTTTTGACAGATGGGTGTTAAACACCACCTGGACGGACGGGTTTTGTTGGTGATATTTAAATCGTGAGCCTGGCTCTCCTGGGGTGCAGAGCAGGCTGGCACATCCCCCTGCAGTGCTCGCTTCCAGGCGTGCAGCAGCTCTGCAGAGGGATGGCTCTGGACACAGGAGGCCCTGCTCACCTCTCCTGCGGTTTCCTGAGCTGAGGTCAGCGTGGAGGGAGCGTGTCCTCCTCGCCCATCACCAGCAAAACTCCTTCCTGATGGTCCTTATTGCCAAATTTGTCAGGAAACGTCAATGTCTGGCAGTGTCAATCCTGTGGGTCCTGCATCCCACAGCAGCCCCTGGTACTGGCTGCTCTGCTACCCTGGTCTCGGGTCCATTGCAGAGTGTTTACCCTCCACCTGTGATGGCAAGAACGGGGCATCCACTGGAGTGTGCAGGTGAAAATGGATTGTAACCCGCTGTCTGCCGTGTCAATAGAGCTGATTAGCGCTTGTATGTGTCTCTGGCAGGATCGATCGTGCAGGTGAGACCATTTCAGAGACCAGCTGGGGCCCCGCTTCTCGGCGAGATGCTCCTTCCTGAGCAGTTGTGCAGTGGTCATCATTGCCTCCTTGCAGTGAGCAAGAGGATGTTCACCGCCAGCAGCTGGGCTGGCGAGGGACAGGGAACGTTATTTCCCAGTTTTCCCATTTCTGGAGCCTCCCCAGCAGAGCAGAGCGTCACAGTTAACTTTCAGCTCCCTCTCCCAGTTTGATTTGCTGCTCAAACCTTCTCAGTGAGGCGGGGAAGCAACAGGCACTGCAGGCAAATATTGCAAAAGCTCCATTATGCCAAACGAGGTCGGCGATGCCGGTAGGATGCCCAGCTTTGGGCGGGGTGTGACCCGTGGCTGTACCGCTCCGCGGGGCACAGCGGGATGATCCGTTCCGTCACCGTTGCGAATCGTAAAATTAAACCATAAGAAGAAAAACTGCTTCACGTCATCAGGTCTTTTTTTTTTTCCCCCCCACTGAGGAGGCACAAATCAAGAAATCAAAACGTTTAACAAAACAAACAGATTTCTCCAGTATTGTGGAAGATTTATAGACAGCAGCATCTAGTCAAAGCTCGCCCCAGCTCCTCTGGCTCGGTCCTTCTCTTGGAATTCCTGGTGGTCACTGAATTATTACATTTCTTACTATTTCCTGTGCTTTAAAAGTGGGGAAAGCACAATCAAACTATCGTCATGCTCATTTGGTTAATTACCCATTTAGTTACTTATTCAGTTCATTAAAAAGACGCTGGCCACTGTCAGTTTGGAGGAAATTCAGAGAGGCAGGCAGTTAGGAGACAGGATATAGGATGAAATAGGCCATTACTCCAGCCCAGTGAATGCAATTTATGTCCCTTCTTTTCTGCTATGTCACTTCTGTGAACAGTTTGTTCTGAATTTAAAAAAAAAACCCAACAACCAACAAGCAACCAAAGAAAGCATTCTGCTGGAGATCACCGTTACTCGTTAGAACCCATTAGGTTTAATCCAAAGCTCTGCAGAAGACCAAACCACCTATTTTAGGACTCCTTTTTTCGGTCGAGAAAAATGTGCTGCTCCACAGGTCATAAGATGCCTGTAATTTTGACCCTGAATAGATAGAAATGTTGCTTCTTGAGACAAATCCTATCTGACAGTTTTTACAGTACGTTCGTTCAGAGCAAAATGCCCTGTCCCCTGTCACCCGGATTGAAATTATTAAGGGAGACAGACATTTCACTGACAACTCTAGCCCCAGGGGGGAAAATATTCCTTCTGTTCCCCTCTGAAGGTCAGAGCTCACATAATGCAAAACACTTACAACACGGGCGTACACATGCTCACACACATGCAGAATAAAACTTTCTCTTCAGCAGAGCTCTGGGTAGATTTTTATGGCAAACAGGAACCCACTTCGTGTGCGTCTCAGAGAATTTTGGTCAAAATAGCCGAGCCTGACATTTCTTCGATTTCAAGTTCTTGTTGTAAATGATGTCTTTCTCCTCTGCGTGCAAAACGCACCAGTAGATGGTCATGTGTGCTTCCACGTTGGTGCTGCCACTGATGTGGTGACACCCAGACGTGGCACGTCAGTCGCTGGCAACTCCACTGACAGTCTGGAGTCTGCGGGAAAGTCACACTTCCCTGGCATCTGCTTATTCTTTCATTATTATTTCTTGGCATCTTTTCCTTACTGATAAAAGCCCATTTGCAACTTGCACGTCCCACTTATCGCTCAAACTGCCTTGCCAGCTGTCGTTTGGCCCCGTGTGTCACACAGAAGTGTCCCTGTGCTGGGGACGTGCAGGTCCTCTCCGTGGGAGCACCGACTCCGGTCCTTTCGAGAGCCTTTTTGTGCTGGAGGAAGGGCAAAGCCTGGCCCGTCAGTGCATCTGCAGCCCCGGCTCGACGTGTTAATACAGAGGAACGCTGCCGCGTATGAGCTGTCACTCGCCACGTCTTGCCTGTGGATCACCGGGCTCACTTCATCTAGGGCTGAAAATTGGACTGGAGCCAAGGTGGCTGGAGGTGGGAAACCAGCCTGCACTTCATTAACCTCTTCCCAGCACACGAGGTAAAGCAGCGGCTCCGTCTTCCCCGTCTTTCCAGCGATTTGGCGAGCAGCGGGCTGGCGCCGGCTCCCTGCTCGCCGCACCCGTGTCCCGCTGCCGTTTGCACCGAGTTCCCCGCGGCTGGAGCCGGCTCCCGAGCGCTCACCCTGCCTGTCGCAGGGACACTTCCTAACTGAGGGTGTTAACGGGCAGCTGGTTTGCAGCTCCCCTCCCAGCACCCCGAGACAGAGCCCTTCGGGGATGCTGGCCCAGCTTGCCTTCCAGAAACCACTGGACTGATGTCCCCCTCGCCCGCGGACTGAGGGGACCCCGGCTGCGCAGGCGGGCTGCTCGCTTTGGCTGGCTAAGGGACGTGCCTCGAGTGGCACGCTGGCATCGGTGCCAGAGCTGGAAACAGAGCTCGGAAGCCTTTGTTCCGTGTGTACTCAGAAAAAGTGGGGAACCCAAGTCCTGCTCTGTGCTGCTCGCTCCGACCATCCCGTCCCGCTGTGCTCTCACCGGGTGGGAACGCAGCCCAGCCCGGATCGCATCTCCCCATCCTTGCTGTATCCGTCACCTCCAAAAGCCTTGCAGGAGCTCTCTGGGACACCAGTGCCTGCCAGTCCCCTCTCCCAGCATGTGTGCTGGTTTCTGTCCTTGCTTTTTGCCACCACTGTTGTCACCTCCCAGGATGCGGAGACGCAGGGGTGGAAGGACACGAGCGCTTCTCCCGGGCTTGGGGAGCACAGCATCTTCCCTCAGATCTGCAAGAATCTTAAAACTTTTCTTTCTTCTCTCACTCCCTCTTTTCCTAAGTTTAATTCTGAACAGCCGGCCGCGTTCAGCCTGACTGGTTTGTTATGGCTTATAATTTGTGTTAGGATTAATTAACTAATTACCGACAAATGTCCGTTGGCAAGATTCTGCTTCTGCTTGTCAACTTGAAGTATTTAATTATTTTAATCATTTACTTTCATCTTCAGAATTTATGCTCTTCCAAGAGCGTTTCTAGGCATCTTTTAATTATTATTCTGACTTTTTTTTTTCAGAGGGGTGGTGAGCTGGGGGGAGCAAGGTGGGGGATGGTATAATTTCTCATTAACTATTTCAGCGAGGTAACTTCCTGGGAAACTCATCCTTGGTTTTCAAACGCTGGTGCAGAGAAGGGACAGTCCGAAATGAAGGTTGTGTGGGGATGCACAGAGAAGGCTGGGCTGGGCTGCTGCGTCCCGGCTGGAGTCCTTCCTTTCCCAAAAGGATTTCAGGGATCTGGACCAGGTGATGCCACTGGTCTAGGGGCTCAAGCAGGCGTTGATTTCCTCCCCAGAACTATCCCCTGACTCCAGGGCTCAGGACACCCCGTTGGACACAGAAGAGTCTCTGCAGGATCAAAGTCCAGGTGGACTCTCAACCGTTGTGCCAGCGAGTAGATGAAACCAAAGATCCTAGGAAAACATCCATTTATACCAATTTTTAATCTTTAAAAGATCATGAATTGCTTGAAACCCACAACCCAAATTCTGCTTTGAGGGTCCCGCAGGTTTGGAGGCGGAAGGCAGGAGCGCATCAGGACGGATTTGGGCTGTGGGCATGGGCGGGAATCCCAGCCCCTGGATGTGCTGCCAGCGATGGAATGGGAGGGCAGCAGGTAACGGGGAGAGGGGAAATTCAGCCTTGCTTTTCCAGGAAATTCCACAGGACTGCCACAGTCAGGACCTCACTTGAGAGCACCCTGATTTGCTCAGAAAAGCAATGGACCCTCTTAAAATGTATTGCATAAATTCAATGTAATTGCATAATAATTCCACCCTTCCAAACACGCTGGCCCTTGCCCTTCCTTCCCAGTTTTGATCTCCAGGGAGGGTCCACCCACGGGCGTACCAGCACAGGCGCGTGTCCGCCGGGCACCCGTGTCTCCGTCAGACCGAGCTGGTAAAAGACGGTGAAACTCAGAGTCTTTCACTGATACTTTCCAGCAGACTTCCAGGCTTTTTTTCCTTTCCAAATGCTTTACGCTGCCAACAAACCAAATTCTGAGATGTTTGCAAAAATCTTCCGTCGGTGGCCGGCTGCCGGGATGGGCACAGCCCCACGGCTTCCAGTGGGGCACACGCAGCCTCCGGACTTCAGCAGGAGTCTCTCTAGTAAAGACTAATGAAGGATTCAGCCGCAAGAATATTTCTTTCCTGAAACAAATGAATCCCTTGGACCAGAGCACTGATGAGAGTGTGCTATTTAAAAGGTTTCTTGAGGGTACATAATTATATTGAAAATAATTAGGGGCGAGGCAGCAGTATTATTACTACTTATCATATCACTCTAAACTTAATCCAGACTGATCTACAGGAAGGCATCGGGAATGCAGAAGACGGACCTTTCTGAAGTAGGATGAGTCCGTAACATTGTGAGTTACCCCAGTCCTTACTGGGCTGAGATGGGAGGCAAGAGGCCAGTTTCCCTGCAGGAGTCACCTATTGAAGCTGGTGGCTGAATGGAGGGGACCAGGAGGACTGAAGCTCAGTCCTGGAGTCTCTGGAGCCTGAGGTTCAGCACTGGCCATGCCGTCCTATAGACAAATGTATGTTCCAGGACCTGTCAGCCTTGGAGGTGACATCCCAGACCCTTACCCGGAGACACGACCAGCCCTGGGGTGTGAGCTGCGAGGTGGGCGAGGGCCCCCGGGGAGCCCAGGGCAGCAGCATTGCCCTGCTGGGCGCTCCTGCAGAGATCCGGATGAGATGAGAAAGGTTGTCTCAATTAGCTTCAGAATCCTGTTAATTAGAAGCCTCTCTGCATTAAAAATTTCTCCAGTGACCAGACCAAGAGAGAGCCTGCAGATAGGGAAACTGAGGCACAAGGGGAGCATAGGGGACAGAGGAAGGCACTGCAGAGCTCCTGGGCCGTGCTGGGGGTACCCCACAACTTTGTGGGTACCCCACAACTTTGAGATCAGCCCTGCACAGGGCAGGGGGCTCGCAGGGCTCCGGAGGATCCTCCGCTCGCTCCCAGCAGGAAGGGAGCAGCTCTGGGGTCAGCGGGGTGCCGGAGCCGGGCCAGGTCTGAGGGTACGTCCGGGTCCTTGTGGGAAGGAGAGCCTTGTCCTGTTGAAGGCCGACAGAATGAACTTCAGTTGATGCCCCTGGCAGTTTTTTACAGCTCAGCTATTCCATTTCGGGTTTGGGAGCAGTGGAAGGAAGCTCGGATCGCTTCACTGACCAGCCATAACATCCAGCCAGTACATTAACTGCCCTGCTGCCCTGATCTGATGTGGTTTTACAGACAATAGCTACTGGCTATTTAGGCAATGTATAAATTAACATATTCTGCACAAACCAGGAGCATATTTAAATTAAAGGAGAGCGCCCTTTATTTGTCAATCATTCAACATCCACGTTTTTACATTCCTTTAAAAAGACAATTCCGTCGTTCTTAATCCTACCTCAAACCGTTCGTCTTCGCGAGGGGAAAACGTTGTTTGATTGTTCGAGTGTTTCTTTGCCCCCCCTTCCCCTGCCTCTCTCCTTTAATTAAAACAATCCCAATCTGCTCTCCTGGAATTTCTTTCCCAGTTTGGCTCAGTAACTTGTGACCTCCGAGTCAGAGCACCTTCATTTCTGAGCGGGCTGGAGTCTGCCTGGCACGCAGAGGTCAGAGATGCAGAGATAAAGAAGTCACCTCGCCCACGGGCCACCAGCCCGCGGGTGCCCGGCAGCCGTCACGGTGGCCACCGTCGCGCGGAGGAGGTGGCCAGGGCTGCTGCAGCAGCAAACTTTATCTGCTGCTATTCTGGTGTTGATGCCAGACGCTGCGGTAAAGCAAGAAATGGGCGTTGGGGATGTGTCAAACTGACAGATTGGACAAAAGCGATACTCAAAGTGGGGGAAAAAATGACCAGAGTGATATTTTTCAGACCTGCAGTGGTCTGAGTTCACTCCTCTCTCAAGTGCTGTTTTCAATAATTTGAAGAATTACGTGATGCTGGTGCAAAAGCCAGAGAGGAGTTTCCCATTTTGCATTTCCAAGAGTCTCAGGGTTTCCTGGAGCGCTGCGGCTCTTGCAGACGCGAATTGCGACAGCTCAGCAGATTATCAAAGGGCTTTTCTCTCGACAGCGACTGCCGACAGTCGACAGCAAAGCAGGGAACTCCCTGCTGGGTGGTCTGGTCGCTCACCAGCGAGGTGTCCGACGGCTTTCAGCAGCACAATGCCATTTGGATATTTGAACTCCATCTCAGTTATTTTTCTGCCTACAGAAAACACAAGTTAAAGAGAAAAATGCAAAACAACCCATGTCCTGAAACCTCCCTAACTCCACATCCCAGCTTTGCCCGGCTCCCACACCACGATGCCGAGAGAAAACAAAATATATTGCACAGAAATGCCCGCTTGGCAAAGTGTGCCCTCTCCGCCTGCCAGCCTGATGCCGTCACCTCGCTCTTCCCCAGCAAACCAGGGCCGATGTGTTTGTTTAAGACCAAAACCAGCATCGATCGGGGTCTGTCAGTCACTCTCCCAGAACAAAGCGCTGGGGGTGCAGTGGGGTGTGCGGCGCGGGGGGGCTGGTAATGGACACACACTCCAATGAGCTTGCAGCCATTCCACTGAACGCCCCGAGGCTGGAATTCTTTTTTTATTATTATTTAGAAAATAAACATTTTGTTTGTTAAGAAACTGTGTTTAAGGGGCTGAAATGGAGCTTTATTTAGCACTGAGGGGCCTTTCCCGTAACCCTCTGCAGCCGGGCAGCTTCAGGGGCATTTGGAGGAGCCAGCTTGGTGCTGAGCACGGCACATGGGGCAGCCCCAGCTTGTCCTGCAGCGGTGCCGGAGGAAGAGGAGGGAGGAAGGCTGCTCCAGCCAGGCAGCATGGATCCAACATGGCTTGGTGGGGTGCCCGGGCAGCAGCGAGACACGCAGACCAATGGCATCATGGTGCTGCGTGGGACCTGGCCATTACCCATGTGCCCGAGAGATGCCAACGCTGCCATGCATGTGAGGCTCCAAATTAGTCACAACACACCGAGGGAAAACTGTCCCAACTGCCCTCAAAATGGAGCTGCCTCCTCCCCGCTCCCCTCCCCTCCTCCTCCCACCTGCCTTTCGTTTTCCCTCATGCGTGGAAGGTATTAATTACCCAGCTTGCTCTAATGGCTCGCAGGAAGTGCCCTGCGGCAACCCCGCTGCGGAGCGCGCTTTGCCCGGTGCAGCCGAGGAAGAGGAGCACAGCATGGAGCTGCGGGGGCACAAGGCGTTTCCCGTGGCCCTGTGGAAGGGATCCCATTTTTGGGGATCCCATCCCTTGCAGAGCTGTCCCCAACCTTGCAGAGCTGTCCCCAAACTTGCAGAGCCGTCCCCAACCTTGCAGAGCTGTCCCCAACCTTGCAGAGCCATCCCCAACTCTGCAGAGCTGTCCCCAACGTCGTTAACCTGCCGGGGGGATCCCGGGGAAGCCGGGCCGGATAAGTCACCCCTCGCTGCGGGGGCGCCGGGGGGAGCCGCGTCCCACTTGCATCCTCCGGGAAGGGCTGCGATCCCGCTGCCAGCCACCGCTTGCTTTGCACCAGCCTAAACCCGAGGGCACCGCGCTCCTCGGGTCGATCTGCAAACGGATCGATGTGGGGCAGCTCCAGCCTGTCCGAGAAACGTGCGTGTGGCAGGAGCCGGCTCTGAGCCTCAGCCCTGGCATTCCTCAAACCCGCTGGCCCCGGGCAGCTCGCAGTGCTGGGATGCTCTGGGAAGGAAGGTGACAAAAGTCCCCTCTCTTGGGACCTGCTGCTGATTCAGGGACCATTTCACGGACAAAGACGAGTCCCTGGGTTAGAGCCCTGGCTCTGCCCTGCCCTCTTCCCAGACCGCCAGCTCCATCCCTGCTTTCGACACCGGGAAAACCGAGTGCCATCCCCTGCAAAGCCAATTGCCTGGTGCCCACGGGCGCGGGACCTGCCGCGGAGCAGGGCTGAGCGTGGGGACTGCGGGAATGGAGCAGCGACGCACGGGAGCAGAAGGGCATTAATCACCTCGCCGTGATCAGGGGCTCGCTGAGCACAGGCTGCCGCAGGGCCCTTCTGCTCCCGCACCTCCGAGTGCCCCAGTTTGCCACGCTCGCAGACGGGCGCGCTCCGGGTGTGCGCACGAGCCCCAGGTCCGGGGAGCGCGGGCTGGTTTGCATTCCTCCCGCTGGCTCCAGCTCCTTCCCACCCCCTGCCAGTTGCTACGGGATGATGTGTCACCACGGGATGATGTGTCACCACGGGATGATGTGTCGCCACGGTGGAAATGGCCGTTTCTTAATTGCTTTCAGTGCTTTGCTGCACGGGGGAGCAGTAAAAGCAGAGCCTGCTGCCCACGTCGCTCCAGCTCCCAGCTGTCACATCCCTGGAGCTTGAAGCTTCAGCCCAAGGCGGGGGACCGGAGCTTCGGTCCATCCCTTGCGGAGGAATGAGGTGGGAAGGGCAGGGTGGTGGGGGCTGCCCAGAGCCTGAGCCCCCCGGATGGGCCGGGGAAGTGGGGCTGCGGGAAGGGCTGGCAGAGAGCGGGACGAGGGGGCACGATGACACTGAGGGAGAGGGCAGCCTGGGCCACCTTGTCCTGGGAAAGAGCATCCACCTCGGAAAGCCGAGTGTCAGAAGATGCAGAGATGCTTTTTTTTCCATCCTGAAAGACGCAGATTTCCTCACTTGGAGCCATCCTTTTACGGCGTGGAGATGGATGTGTCTGCACACGTTGTTTGAACTTCACGGCTCTCCCATCCGTACATAAAACGGCCCAGGGAGCCGGAGCTGGTTCATCTGCTCGCCACAGAAGATGGATCAGTTGGCAAATTATTTCATTGACCCACAGCCCCGCTCAAGGTTGCTTGTTTCAGTGGCCGAGGCGGCAGGGCTGGCAGGGCAGCGGGGCTGAGCAGGGAACCTCCGGATGCGAGAGGCACAGCCGAGCTCCTGGGAAACCGGCCTCCTTGCGGAACCTTCGGCTTGAGGCCGGACCCCTCGCACCCGGCTGCGCTCGCCGGATAAGCTCGGCGTTTCGGCTTTAAGGCTGCAGCTTTCTCAGCTGTCTCCAGGCTTTTATTCCCAGCTGCTGCTGGGAAAGAAAATCCCTCCTTCTTCACCAAAATGTGTTTTGAAATCTTTTTGCTTTGTTCTTAAAGGACAATGAAAATAATTTCTGATGAGGTAGGGAGGAAATAGAATTAAGTAGCTCAGTCCTCATCCAAACTCAACCCAGGTCCGCAGCCCGTAGGGACGAGACGTGCACAGAAAAAAAAGCAAAGATAGAAAAGTCGGGCCCATCCCAGTGCCCTTGATCTGCACCTAAAACCAGGCAGGGGGGAAAATCCAGACTTTCTTACAGCCTGGGGGGTTTCTCTGCAGGGAGCGGGTTTTGTGGCATCCCTACTGCCCCACGTCCTTGTGAGGTGCCCTCAACCCCTGCCCCGGTGTGCCTCCCCCTTGGCTCCCACGCTCCGCACATCTCCCGGGGCCGTCCGCTGCTCCGCAATGTCTCTGCTTTTTGCCATCCTCTCCGAGGCTCCCGTCGGGCCAAGCCTCGCCAACCTTCATCGGCTTCGCCTAAACATTTGTTAATTGATCACTGCAGGGTTGGCACAGGCTCGGTTGGGCACAGTATCCTCGCCTGAACTCCCGCCGTACCCGGCACACGCGCCCGCTGCTGCGTCTGCTGCTCCCGCTGCCGAAGCAGCTTTTAACCACAGGCATATGGGGCCCATTAACGCGTTTTTTCTTCCTTGCAGAGCCCGATTTTAGGAAGAACTGGCTGATTTCAGCTCCTAGTTGAAAATCTCAAGCCTAATTCCAGCTGGGCGCAGAAGCGGAGCTCAAGGAGCTGGTGCCGGCGCGGCAGCCGGCTGTTGGCACACACGGTCGCATCGCGCTCAGGACGAACATGGATGAGGTTGAATCCGCAGTGGACACAGAGTGGATTAATGATAGCAAAGCTGTTGATGCTTCCTTTGGCCTAACTTGATGCTGAGCCCTTCCCACGGCAGGTCCCGTCCCACCTGCGGTGTGCTCGGGGAAGGGAGCCGGGGGGCACGGCCGGGCTGCGGGGAAACGATCCTGATCAGAAGTAGTTGGGCAGCACCTCTGCCCCCACCACTGCCTCAAGAAATGGATCTAAAATAAAAGCTGGGCTTTCTCCATCTGTAGCCCCACCCTGGTCTTTGTACTTTTTTTTTTTCAACTTTACAACTGTGCCAGGTTTAAAATTAAAAAAAAAAAAGAAGGAAAAAACGAAAAGGGAAAGTAGCACATCCCTTTGTGCAAGGCTTTCTTAAAATCCCTGTTAAGTTCCTGTACATGCTGACAGTTTTACAATTTACATGACAGCTGGCTTGCTTGGAGGAGATCTCTGTTAATTAAAATAACACAAAGGGAAAGAAGCGAAATCGTGTCAGCGGATAATTAATTCGGAGCAGGGCACGGGGCTGCGCGCCGATCCCGCTAACAAAACTCCGCAGGAATTCACAGCTTTATGGGGCCCAGCCCCGCTCAGCCTCCCGGAGCCACTCGGCCCCTCTGCTCCGCACCACGCTGGTCCCCTTCCCGGCGGGATGCACGTGTCCACGCCAGCCCCGCCGTGCCCTGGGTGCCAGGCGCTGCACCCCAGGGAGAGCCGGGATTCGGACACGTGCTTTCCCGCGGTGCCCGGCTGCGACCCCAGCCCTGCTGCCTCTCCAAAGGGATGCCCTCTGCTCCTGCCCCTTGCGCTGAGCCCGCGAGCAGCTGGTGGGGACCCAGTGTAGCCGAAGCCAAATGGGGTTATGTCCCCGCTCCGGCCCCGCGCGCCTGGCGATGCCATCAGGAGCCGATCCAGCGGCAGCCACGGCCGCGCTGCCGGAGATGAGCTGGCTGGGTGCAAGCTGTGCCATCGCACTCCGCTCCCCGCCTTGCCACCTCGGTGCCAGCGGTGGGACCTCGCGGTGCCCCGGTGCTCTCCGTCCCCGGGCAGCTGCACCCAGCGCCCTGCGCAAAACCAGCCACTCCGCAGCTCCCAGTTCAAGTTATGGTTAGTTAACTATTCTGCGGCTCGCTCTGGCTGCTTTAGTGTGCTGAGCAGGAGGGCTCGGAGATGGGAAAGGGAAAAAAAAAACACGGAAAGGAAAGAGAAAGAGCAGCCCAGGGCTCCAAAGCAGCTGAGGTGTCAAAGACAGAGATTTAATGAATGTGCCTGCGGTTCACCTGAACAGATGAGCACAAGCTAGAAGGAGAGAAGGAAGAAAATGGAAAAAAGAAAGGATCATTTTTCAGATTGGCAGCTCCCCTCCCAGACATCTTTTAAGAGAAGAGGGGAAAAAAAAGGCATTAAAGGGCCAGCCAGCTGCTTCCCTCCGCCGCGGCGGGGACCCGGGCACCCTGTCACCCGTCGTGGGGGCCGGGCTGGACTGGTGCTGTGGCTCCCAGACCCTCGTCCCCCCTTGGGGACTGGTGGCTGCTCATGTGCTACAGGAGCAGGGTGCTGCAGGAGCGGGGTGCTGCAGGAGAGGGGTGCTGCAGGAGAGGAGTGCTGCAGGAGCGGGGTGCTGCAGGAGAGGGGTGCTGCAGGAGAGGGGTGCTGCAGGAGAGGAGTGCTGCAGGAGCGGGGTGCTGCAGGAGAGGGGTGCTGCAGGAGCGGGGTGCTGCAGGAGCAGGGTGCTGCAGGGCCCGCGGCAGAGGACAGGCTGGAGACCTGCAGGAACGGCGGCGAGAGGCGGCGAACCTGTCGGCTCATCCATCACCGTGCGCAGACCCGTTTGAAGGCGAGCAGTGAGCATCCGCCTGCAGAATCCATCTGTGCACCGGACGTGTTCCTAAGGAGGGGGTTGCAGGAGCCGGCCCCGGCTGGCGGCTCTCCACGCTGTCCGGAACTGTCCTGGCACACTGCAGCACCCACACCGGCCTGGGCAGGGCACCCTGGGGTGCCCCTGTCCCTCACTGCCCCACGTTGGGGCCGGGCTCCCTCCGCTCCGTCCCTTGGTCCTGCCTTGGGAAGCTGCACAGGGAGCCTGGGAGAGCTTCAGCTCTGGAGTTTCTTTGCAGTTTACCAAAAGTGAGACTTTTTTCCCCAGCAGCTCCGGGCAGCTCCTTTTCCATTCTCCTTTGTAACCATTCCCCACACACAAACCTGCTCTCTAGTCTGTACCATATCCCAGCGGTTGGACACGAGTTTGATCCAATGTTTCTTTTCCAAATGCCTGGAGGGAACTACTTTAATAAAATTGTATTTAATATAATTATATGAAATATAACGTGCAATGTGTCCCAAGTCAGCAGCTTCCCTCTGCTCGTTCCTCCAGCGAGGGAAAAAGAAAAAAGCACATAAAAAATAGCCCTTAGAAAAGTCACAGCCACCCAAGGGGTCAGTGGCACAGGAGGGGGAGCTGGGGGCAGCCAGGGGAGAGTGGGCGACGACCCGCTGTCACCCCAGCAGTGTCCCAGGGGCTGGTTTGACACAGGGAATTCAGCGTGGCTGCACCAATAACTGCCCAGCTGGCCGACGGCCGGGCATCCCACCCTGACTTGCAAACTAAACAACAGGAGATTTAGGGCTTATTTTTCCCTCCGTCTCCAGCAGTTGCATGCATGGGCATCGTTGGAAGAAGCTGCTTTGAATGTGGCCAGCGCAGACCCCGCTCCCCCTCGCCCACCCATCGCCTCTCATTTGCACATCGCTCCCGAGCTCCGGGGGCCTGCGGGAAGAGGGGCAGGCGTACCCCAAAATCAAAAACCAAAGCGAACCCAGCGTCGCCCTGATGTTCCTGTCCCTCCCGGCCGGGGGTTGGGACCTCAGGGTCCCCCCCAGCCCATCCCCTCTGCGTGGCCACCGCTCGCTCCCGCGCCGCACCGCGTGCCACGTGCGGCTGCCGCAATTAGGGCGATCTGGTTTTCTTTGTAGCTGCAGGACAACGTTTTTGAAGGCAGGACTTTGATCTTATTTACTAAGAGTTTCTCTTTCCCTTCCTTTTCATGTGTGTTTTCCCTGGTTTTTGTCTCATTACTCAGGTGGAGGCTGATGTTCCCCAAGGCGGCCGTGCCGGAGCCGCTGTGCCCATCCTGCCCCGGGGACACCGGGACGGGGCATCGTTTCAGCTTGGAGCAAGTTTCTCCACGGGCCCCTCCTGGGCAGCGGCTGCCAATTACGCCCAATGCGCCGAGCTCTGTCGGATCGCTTCTCGTCAGGGACAGCGCTGCGCTGGGATGCGCCCGCCCCCCTGCCATTTTTGTCCATGGTTGCTTTATTTCTTGATGCTTTTAATGATTTTGCAAAGGAGCCCTAACGATGGAGATGAGGCCGTGGGCCGTCCTGCTCTGGCTCCCCATGGCATCGCTGTCCCTGGGGACTGTCACCCCCCGAGTGCCCGTCATCCCCCCAGCAGGCGATGGGGATGGTGATGGGGACAGTGATGAGGTCTGCGATGGGGGCAACGATGGGGACAGCAATGGGGTCTGCGATGGGGACAGTCCTGCATCCCAGGGGATGCACCACCAAGGACGGAGCAGCCGTAGGGAAGCTGCCAGCCTCTCTGGATGTGCTGTTGGCTCAGCCCGGAGTACCAAAATCAGCCCAGACAAACATATAAGTAAATCTTGCCCCTAAACATTAGCATTTCTTCTTAAAACAGGCCCAGCCTTCCCGTAGCCGTAATCCTCCCCAACGCCAACCTCTGATTAAAACTCTGGTGTTGGGTGAGTCGTAATCCTTCCCACCTCAGGGCCGTTTTATTATTATTTTTTTATCCATTAAAACCTGTTTTCTCTAAATGAAATAAAATAGGGGCAGAGATAACAAAATTCATTGCTTTTTTCATATATGTATAAAAGAAAGAAACATTTTGCATTCAGAAAAAAAAGTTAATAAATGGCCGAGCCCCAACAGATGGGGGTGTGTGCGGAATTTGCATTTTTCAGATTAACATGCACGAGCGAAGATAGAAAACGCACTTGCCCCGGGGAAATAATTTGAGAAATCTTTGCATATTTTATTTAAAAGCATGCCGCGTTAGGCAGGGTAATAATGCAGAGCGATGGTGATTAGGTTAGGCCTGGAGGGATCGCAGCCTGGGACCCTCTCTCGCTCTGTCTCATCCTCCCTCCAAGCCCCCCTCAAACCCTGGGTGTTACCCCCAACCCCAGCCCCCAGCCTGAAAGCCACCCCCGCTGGGCGTCAGTGCCTCCGTGGATTTCGCCCCGTGGATTTGGGGCAGCTCTGGCCACGTGGTCCGTGCAGCTCCAAGCGCCGGCAGCGCCGCACGGGATGCTCCAGCCCCACGCGTGTCAGGGGCTCGAAGAAACCCCCCCCTCTGCATGCAGCTGTCTTGCAGGCACCTCCCCAAGCTCTGTAAATCCCCCGGGATTTACAGCATTCCACAGGGGCCGTTGGGGTCCCAGCACCCTGATCCCGCAGCCTGCTTGGGAAATCCCGCCCGCAGAGTTCGGGTCTGGCAGCACCGAGGTCCCACTTTGGCAAAAGTGGGCGCGAAAGCGTTTGTGCCATCGTCTGCCCTTCGAAGGCAGGTGGTGAACTGCGGCTCATCCCTGAATGTGCAGCTCAGCCTGGGAATGCTGCGTGGAATACTTTTTAGAAACACATGGCCTTTGTTGGGGGGTTTGGGCAGCTCGGAAAAAATTGGGTGAACTCTTATAAATCGCTTCCGCTGGAGCGCTAACGACCCGCGCATCGCTTCTGCACACCCTGCGTCTGGACGAACGCTCTTGGCAAAGGTGTTTTGTCTCCCGTCCCGCGGCGTGGGAAGGGGACGTGGAGCGAGGCGCACGGAGCAAACCCGGAGCTGGGGGCCAGCAGCCCCTCGAAGCCCCCAGGAGCCGTTTGCCCCTCGGGCTGCAGTGATGGGCAGCTGTTCCCCTGCGCCAGGGTCCCACTTGTGGGGCAACATGGCACTGGCTGGCAGCGACCGTGCTGCTCCGCTCCTTGGGGTTTCGGAGGGTCCTTTGGGTCCCTCCCCGCTAATTAATACCTCGCTCTGCGAATGCCTGGGCAGATGGAGGTGCCCCTCCAGGAGCCCACCCCTCCGCCACGCAGGAGCAGAGGGTGACTGAGCCTCCAGCTCCCATTAACACCGCTGGTGTGAGGGTGGGTTAAAGCCTGCCGTGCAGAGGTCTGCAGATGAAAGTCCCGGCAGCTGTGCAGCTTATCGGGGTGATAATTAGGCAGCAGGAGGGGAAGGAGCATAAGTAGGAGGCACAGCACTTGCACTGAGCTGGAGGCTTCTTCCTTAGAGGGGCTTGGCAGCTGCCCCCGCAGTCTTCTAGGGGTACATGCAGGGTGTGTTGCTCCTCTGTGCTTGGCTCTTGCTGGACAGGGAGGGGTTAATGGTGTGGCTCCTATGGGGCATCTTTTTCCCAAGAGGTTGGTCCCATTCCTGCTGATGGGAAGGTGAGAGTGGGGGGAAGCCCAGAGGTCTGTCCTGCTCCCAGACGACCCAGGGGTGCTGGGCTGGGGGCTGTGTGCTCCCGGCCTCGCCAGTGGACCCAGCAGCAAAGGCAGCACTGGGAGGAATTCTTCAATTCCACCGAAAAGGGATAAAAGCATCAAACCCAGGGCCATGATGCTGCTTTAGCCTTGAAAATCTTGATCTCTTCTTTAGCGTGTGCCTCTTCCTTCTGCTGTTTAAACCTTAAGGTCTTGTTTGTCAGTTTTTTCCAGGTGGTGAGATCTTGCCGTTGTTTAAGGAATCCTTCAGCTGGGGGCTGAAGGGGGCTGCAAGGATGACAGCCCCGTGCAATGCAAGCAAAGTGCTCGGAGCAGCCCTGGAGCAGCCCAAGCAGGGTGCCAGGGAGCTGGAGTTCGGGGGGTTCCCAGGGGCTGAGCCAGCCTCAGCCATCCCTGACCCTGCACTGCCCACCCTCAGCTTCTGCAGCCTCCAGACCCGGCTTGAAACCCGGTAAAAAATCCTCCTCCCTGGCAAAACCAGGCCCTTGGAAAGCTCCTGCCACTTCCCCGGCTTTGAAATGTGACCCAGAGCCCGGCTCCCTCCCTGTCTGCTCCCATTATTAATAAACTTTGAAGGGCTCCCTTCTGTCCCTAATGAGATTAGTGTTATTTTCATGCGTTGCTGCAGGGCAAAGGACTGAAAAAGTGGCTGATCTGTAAACTAAAGGGTGCTAATCTATAGAGGGTGGGTCCCCGTTCTCATGGCCTCAGGGGCTGGGTGAGAGTAATCAATTAAAAGGGGGGATTAGAGGTGCCGTGGTCACCTACTTTATTGAGGTCACCCTGACACCCTCCCGAAAGCCGGCGGCTGTGGGCACGCTGGGCTCAGCCTGGTCAGTGAGGCTCTTAGAATCAAAAAAAAAAAGAAAAAAAGCCTTAATCGCCACCCCCCCTTTACACTCTGGACCCAAAGGAGCAGTAGGGAAAATCTGTTGTTAATATATTAATGGGCACAATTTGCTTAGCGGGTCTGTCTGGGCTTTGTAAATTAATGCTAATTTAAAGCACAGCCTCACTGTCTTTTTTTTTTTTTTTTGCTTCCTCCCAACTTTATTCAAGCGCTTTCATTTTGCCATGAACTTGGGAAGGAAAATCTATGACTTGACCAAACACAGTATTGCTTTTGCTTTGGCTTCACGGAGGTGGTTTTAAACATGGATTATTTTGGGGTAGGAGAGGGTGGCCTGGCTCAGGTTGAGTGTGTCGAAACACAGTTCCAGCGTCCACAACTGTGTGTGGAACAGATTTTCACCCTGAGCTTTTTCCTCAGCACACCCGAGCCCTGGGGAGCGGGATGTGGCACAGCCCTGGCTTCTCCTCTAATGTCCTTCCCCTGGGGCATCTTTGGACCACGAGCTCAGCGGTGCTTTCCATCACAGACACCGTGCCCTGAGCGCAGCCCGTTTGCCGCGGGTGCAGGGTGCAGGGCTCGGGCAGCGGTGCCCGTTAGGAGTGCCACGGTTGTCACCCGCAGACACGGCTTGGTGGCATCGTGCTAACGCTCACCCGCCCTGAGTGCCGGCGAGGAGCCGGTGGGACGTGTCGCCCACCGCGCTGCCGCCGTAAGGCGTCCCCGACACCCCGCGGTGCCGGAGCAGGGGCCGAGCCCTCCCTGCTTCCCATCGAGGAGCCTCCAACGCTTCTGTTCTCGCTTCCACGTGCGAAAGGGATGTCAGTTTGGTTTTATCCCAAGCCCCGTTGCTGTCTCGGTGATAGTTATGGGGTGCTAAAGGGATTAGCAGCCCTTGCCGCCCGCTGCGCGCCGGGTGGGCACGGCACCCTGCTCCGGCAGATAACGGGGGAGCAGCAACACAGAAGTGGAGACTGTGAAAATAATTACCTTAATTTCAAGACCAGCTTTAGACAGAGGAGAAGCCTGATGCTACAGGGAGGGACAGCTCCTTTCCCAGCTGCTGGGTGAGCATCAGGACCAGAGAAAGGAGCTGTTCCTAAACCCAGGGTGGGCAGCGTGCACCCGGAGCCAAGCCTGTGCTGGATGCGGTCCTGGGGTGCGCGGGGGAAAGGTGCCTGAGCATCCCGAGTCACTGGTCCCAGCAGTCGCAGGACTGCTGCTCCTGGGGGCTTGTGGCTCCCCCCGTCCCTGCCCAGAGAGCAGATTCCCCCTGGCTGTATCCTTGTGCTGGGGCCGTCGGCACCAGCTCCCTGCATGGCACCGAGTCGGGAGCTCAGATGCAAGAGCTATATGGGAAAACTAGCTGGTCCGGTGGCTCGTGGCACGGCCTTGGAAGGCCTCAAGTTAGGCAACTTAGCAGCTGCCATTGGCTATTAACACTTTATAGGATTTTGTGTAAAAACAGGAGGAACGAAGGATTTCTTTGGGAAAAGCAATTAGAGGCTGGTTGGGTGTTGATGGGGGCGGTGACCCGCTATGACCGGTGCAGACAGTTACTGAGCTGTGTCAGATACGGCACCCAACCCCTGGGGGCATCCACTGCCCGTCCCACGGGGCTGAAGGGACTCTCCAGGGCACGACGGCTTGGCCCCGTGGCCACGCTGGCTGCCAGCCCTTGCTCCCTTCTTTCACCCCTCAGTGCAGCAATTTCTTTCCAGATCATCCCCATCTTTATGCTTTTCCTTTCTCACGTGCGAAGTCGACGGACCCACCGTGGGTGCCCGCAGATGGGCAGCACCAGCCAGCAGCGGCAGCCTAGGATGGTCCAGGGGAACCCCTGGGTGTGGGATCTCGGCTGCAGGACATGGCCGGGGCCGGATCCTGCTCTGCGGCTCCCCAGGCTGTTGCAATTATTCCCCGGGGCCGGAGAGGCTGCTGGGGACACAGTAGCTCTTGCTCCGCTCTCAGCATCTCTGCTGAGCCCAAGGGCATGGGTGGTTTTGCACCCTCAACTGGCTCCCAGCATCCCACCTCCAGCCTCCACGGGGTCCACACCAGCCCAGAATCGTGAATTGGTGCCAAGCAGCAGCCGTTACCCCACTTTGCCCCACTGCTTCCACCTCCTGCAGCGAGCCCCGGGAGGGGACGAGCATCCCGGAGGGCTCTTGCTGCAGAAAGCCCCTTCTGGTGAGCCGGGGGGGGCACACACCCCTCCGCACCCCTCCAGCGCTGCCGCTAAAGCCTCCCCTTGGCAGCGGGTTTAATCCCGCGGTCCGGGCTGCATCGCCGTGGGCGCGGGATTAGGGACCGGCCCCGCAGCTCTCCTTTGTCCGCCCTATTGTGGAGCATTTTGCTCGCCTCTGCTTTAAACCTTGTAACCATTTTGCTGCCTTTTAAAAGCGGGTTGAATAGGGGGTGGGATGGAGAGGGGTGGGGGGGGGGAGAGGAGCCGAGGCTTTGAGGTTGAAGAGAAGCATTCAGGCTGCAGCTGCCCCGTCTCAGCACATTCCCCGTGACCCCCACGGGCACCGCGGCGGCCACCGAGCATCATTGGCAACTCGGCCGCTCCGGGACAATCCACCTGCTTGCTCGGGACAAGCACTTTCATGCCTGTTGGGATTAGAGATTTTAAGTGTCGTTCCAAATTGTGTGGATAAACAGTCTTGTGAAAACTTGTTATCGTGGCGAAAAAGCCCCCGCCGCCACCCCGAGTCCCCGGCCTTTTGTTCGGGCAATTTTTATTGCCGGATTGGATTTGATGAGGTTTAAGGTTTATTCTTAGGACTCCATTGAAGAGCTGATCCTTTGTCTCCCACCGTGGAGCGTGAAGAATATGAAACGTAGGCGAAAATAAATCTGCTTTTCACACGCATTAGCCCCCGGTACACGCAGGGACCACCAAACGCAGCTGAGAGCAGCAGCACCCCCGGCCCACCGCACCCTCCCCGAAACCCCTCGGCCCCCTCCGAGCCGGGACAGCCCCCGCACAGCGGGTGGCCATGGACAACCCTGGCACGGGCTGGTTGGGTGATACGGATTTCGGAGGTGCCGGGTCTGCAAAGAGCCCAACACACGGTGGGGGGAGCAGCCTCATCCTGCCTGCCCCCCCCAAACCAACCCAACCCCACCGGCAGGTCAGTCCCTTAATCACTTTATCACCAGTCACTTTGGGAGAGATTCATCAGCGGGGTAATTCCCGAGGAAAGGTCGCTCCAGGGGCTGCCTTTCATTCGGGAGAAGCTCCCCGCGAGTTTCACCTTTATTGCGGGGAACCTGCTCCGACACGCTCCGCGCCAGCACGGCCGCGGCTGCCCGAGCACGGGGGACGAGCCCATGCCCCGGGCTCCGTCCCCACCTCGTCCCCGCAGCCACGGGGCCGCTGCCAAGCACGGGGCAAGGTTCACGCTGGCAGCTCCGGAGCAGCCTCCCGGGCAGTTTTGGCAGCACCGGGAGCCAGCGGCAGGCGCCTGGCACGAGCTGAGAGGCTGAGTTTCTGGAGAGCCTGGAGCTGGAGGCAGAAAATCATGCAAAACTTGGTGGATTGGGCTGGTTCCAAGCAAAAAAAAACTTAGGGCATGCAGAACCTGCTCAGAGCTGAGCCGGAGCAGGGCTGGCCTGGAGGGGCACAACCAGCCTCCAGAGATGCCTCTCCTGGTGGCTCCCACCACGGTCCCAGGGGGTCTCCGACCTCTCCAGCCACCGGCTGCCGGGGGATGCAGATGCTCCAGCCCAGCAGCACAGGCAGGGATGCTGCCATGCCCTGACTGTGCCAGCTCACCGCAGTCTGGACAAATGGACCTTTGGCAGAGCCCAGCTCCCCTGCGAGAGCCTTGGGCATGACAGTGCGTCTGTTTCTCACGGCATCCCTTCAGCCAAGCCTCGTCCCCTGAGTGCCCGACCCTCCAATAAGAGGGAAAACTAAATAATAGAGGGAGAGGGAAAATTGAGTGGTGGAGAGGAGGAAGCTGTCCTTGGACAGGGCTTGAAAAGAGGTGATGCATGAGCAGGATGGGACATGAACATGCCATCTCCAAGCATTTAGGATGCAAAACATCCTCAGTGGATACCCCCTGTCTGGGCAGTTGTCCCACCATGATGTATCATGTCCTTGGTACAGCGGAGGAGTAGAGGGATGAAGGCTCTGCCTTCGGGATACAGGACGCAGCCGCCTGAGTTAGCCTGGCTGGGACGCCCAAACCAGTGCCACGGACTCAGGACACTTATTGTCCCACCATCCCACCAGGCTATCCCAGTGGGGTCGGCATCACACCGCTGGGAAGGAGCGAGCCTGTCCCCGTCTGCCGTGTCGCTTCCCGCTTTGCACCCAGCGCGATGATTCCCTCGATACCCGCTGATGTTCCAGCTCCTCCTGTTTGGATAAAATATCTGTAATTACACGCATGCCTAATTTGAATTATTTCCACGGTGCAATCGCAGCGCTTTGGACCCCACTGAGCAACTCGGGAGGAGTTGCTTGTCAGCAGCGGGATGTCAGATGGTGGCACTTCTGCTCCTCGGGTGGGTGACCAGTGTGGCCACGGGGTGACCACCACCGGGTGCTGACAGCTCATCCCCAGCACCCAGAGAGGGTCTTCCCTGGGGTCCAGCAGGTTCCCAAATGTACTTGAGGTGTTTGATCCCATAAAGAGGAATAGGGAGGGGGGATTTCTACATCTGCTCTTAGACCTGCCACGGTCATCTCCAGTTTGAACCTGGGAGGGGGCAAGACCTTAACTGACGTGCCCAAAGCTTCGGTCATAGCTGCAGAGACAATGGATGCGTTCCCAAAAACGCTGCCGTCAGAAATCGTGGGGCTGGTGGGGAAGGCACCGAGTGAGCCGCTTTGGGCCACGCTGGGCGAGACGTCAAACTCGTCCCTCCCGGCCCCGCAGCCGACGGCTCAGAGCAGGAACTGTTTCATCAAACCTTCAAGGTTTTAAAATTTGGTTTTCTTTCATTGTGCAACCAAAACGAGGCCTTTTGAAAGTTTTCCACGGCGAGCCACCACCGATGTAAGTGCATCCCAGAGAGCAGGGGGCTGCGGGCAGCAGGAGCCCCCCAGCTCAGGGAGGGCATTGGGGGGCAGGCTGCTTCCCAGCAGGTCAGCCTGTCCCAGTGATGAGTGTGTCCAGCCCCAGGAGCCCCCGGTCCCCTCCCCGCTGCGGTGGCGGGTCCCTGCCCGCCGCTGCCCGCGCTGTCGGGCAGCATTGTCTCCGCATGGTGGGTTTCTTTCCGTGCAGGGGAGCCGTGCAGCCCCTCCTCGCCGCGCTCAGCAGCCTTTCGCTGTCACTTTGTGTTATTTGCTCCATGAGAAGTGACTGATGAACCTTCCCCCCGCCTGCAAAATTCCCGGTGGCCACCCGGCACCACCGGAGCGCGGGAGGGGGATGGTGGGCGAGGAGACCTGGGACCTCGACACCCATCGCTGTCCCCCTGCCCGTCAGCATCCCTGGAGGCGGTGCAGGTGGCTCAGGGATTGGGGAGGGAGAGTATTTGGGGATTGGGAAGTGACATCTCAGCCAGGTTTCCAAGGCACGTCCTGATCTGCTCCTGGGGACGGTGTGGGGTGGGCATCTCCCCACCCAGGCTCCTGCCCGCTGCTGGTTTTGGGGGCGAGGGTCTGGGCAGGGCTGAGCCCCTCGTCTGTGGCACAGCATCCACCCCCACCCCACGTTTCCCCAATTCTTAATTCGTTCTCCATTATTTTCGTCTCCCCCTCCTCCCCCGGCTCAGCTGCCTGCTGAATGAAGGATGGGTTTTTAAGCCTTTTTTACCCCCAAGGCCCGCAGCGCTGGCTCGGCTGCTATCGCTGGGATAAAGGCAGGCGTTTCGGCCTGGAGCAGCATCCGGCAGAGCCGCGCCATCCCCCCGCGCCGGGTTATCAATCCCCACTCAGCATCGCCAGCACCGGGCTGGGTCCTCTCCACTGGGAGCCCTTTTCCTACCCTCTGGCCACGAGAAAGACCAGTGTGGCTTAATTCTGCACAGTATCAACACCAAACAGACTCAGCCCAACGCTACTGGCTTCTCTTAATTCATCTTTGTATTCCTCGGTTTTCATGAATTTTTAAAAAGTTTCCATTTCTCTCCACGCCTCCGTCGTATCCGCCGGGTTTCGGTGGGTTTGCCGGGGCGTGCGTGTCCCTGTGCCCACGCCGGCTCTGCCTCCCCCTCCTCACCCTCCCAGAGAAAACAAAGGGGATGGGAAGTCAGTTTGGATCCCTCCACCCTGGAAAGTTTTGGGATGGCTTGAGAAATAAAATCTCCCGCAGTTTGGAAGAGGAGAGTGTCCGCGCCGTTATGGGATCCACGCCGCGCGGGTCCCGGCACAGCCCGGCGACAACGGGCTCTCCCTCCTGCTGGCAGCAGCCGCTCCTCCCGCCAGCACCAGTCAAATGTAGAAATACAGATGGTGCCACTTGCCAGAGCAGGGCTGGAGCCGTGGGGTGGAAGGAGACTATTGGAAAGCGGAACAAAATTATCTGAGCCCTCAACGGACTTAAAAAAACCCAAAATGCCTTTATTTGCTGTTTTGCTCCAGTGCAAAATGCAGCCTCCATCCATGACCGGGAGCTGGAAGCTGCCTTCTCCCTCCTGGCCTGCTCCACAGAGCAGAGAAATTAAGGCAGGAGAGAGAAAAATGGAGATTCCAAGATGGAAAACGCAGATAGAGCCCGTGAACGCAGCCAAGCCGGGGCTGCTCAGGGCCGGCGTTTCGGTTTGAATCCAAACCCGGATAAGGTGGGAGCCTCCCTCCACCCACCCCCACCTGAGCTGTCCTCCGCTGCCAGGGCACGCAGCAGCGTTCCCGCACCCATGGGAGCTGCTCCGGCCATCCAGGGGGGCAGAGCCCCACGCCCAGGGTCTGCAGCCCCAGGGCTTGGTGCCCGCAGGGGCAATGCCACGGTCCCACGTGTGACACAGCTGCGCTGGAGCCCGTCCTGGGCAGCCCCCAGCCCCGTCCCAATGCGCAGCAGCCCCCAGGGGGGTGGTCTCCCCCATCTTGGCCAGAGGAGCCAGTGGACCTTCGCACTGGGGAGGTGTTTCTTGGCCGTCCAAGCAGAACCTTTGTTTCTAAGCCCTCAATCAAACGCTCATCGACAGGCAGCGTGCGTGGCGCACGGATTATTATCCCCTTGGAGGAACAAAGTGCAGCATCGAGGCTTCTGGGACTCAAACTGATGGTTCCAGGGCTCTGGATATTTCAGTGGTGATGCTTAAAACCAGAAGGCATCCCCTGCAGCCAGGCAGCCACCGCATCGCACGGGGAGCGCGCTGCGAAATAATGATGTACGACCGGCCTCGAGGCAGCCTCGGCAGCTCGGCTGGCCTCGATGCCAGAATAACCCGGAGTTTACTGCTTCTCTCCCAGTGAGCTTTACTCCCAGCTGTTTTCCCAGGGAGGCCCCAATCCCCGTACCTCATCCGAAGAGCCATGGGCTGCTGGCGAAGCACTGAGCACCGCCGGCTCCCGGGATGGGGCTCTGCCGCTGCAGGATGGATCCCTGTGGGAAAATCCCCCCGACTGCCCAAGGCAAGCGATGAGACCTGGGCACGTCCCAGACCCCTTTCCCCTCCTCCTGTGAGCGCAGCGAGCACCTGGAGCAACACCCAGCGCCCTTGGCTCCAGCACCCAACCATACCGAACAGAGAGCAGCTGGCTGCTGCACCACATCCCCTTCACCAGCACCCAAACCACCCGGCGTGCCCGCGCCTCGGTGCTGCACCCGGGCAAAGCCTCTGCCACAGCAGCGATGCCAGAGAGCCGATTTCTGCCCACTGGAATGCTGCTGCCTGGGCGGGAAAAGGGCACAAAGAGCATTTTCTGGCAGAACGTCGCTGGTGATGCCCATCTCCCGCTGCTGTTGGCGGAGGGCAAGGGTTAGATGGTTGCAGGTGATTTTTTTGTTTTGTTTTCCCCCTTTTCTTTTGGGGAGCTGTGCTGCAAATAGCCTGATTTCTAAGATTTCTCTATCATTAAAATGTAAATGAAAACAGACATGAAAACAATCTGAATTTCCAGCCGAGTTGCTCTTGCTTAATATTCTACCCCGAAGGGGGATGTGCGGAAGCAACAACATTTCAAAGGGAATCGTTAAAGAAGGCAGGCTCGAGCCGCGTTTCCATCAGATACCGCGGCAGAGCCGAGCACTCGGGGTCTCGCCCGTCCCGCCGCTGCCAGGAAGGACGAGTGGGAAATGGCTTTGGAAAAAAGAGCCCTCCAAGCCGGGGAGGACCCGCATGCCGAGCTGGGCTGTGGCTGCAGCGTGACGCGCGGGTCGAGCTGGGATGATGCCCGGGTTTTAAGGCATCCTGAGATTTTAGAAATGCCCTGGAAGGGCAGCAGGGCTTTGCCATGTGTCCTGACATGTCAGCAGCACGGGCAGGGAGGAGTCCCCAACACTTCCCAAACTTGCCTGTGGTCCCTTCACCCCGGGCTCTCAGCGTCGGCGCCGCTTTGTTCCAAGCAGGAGGCCAAGGTGATGCTATTTCTACCACCGATGATATAATGTGTTCAAAATCAAGGATGAAACATCAGGGAGTGAGAATAGCCTGAAAAATAGTGTGAAACTTGGTCCAGCCATGCACCAGAGCACCTGGGGTAGGGAATGGACTGAGCAGCTTCGGCTGAATCCCGTGCACGGCGCTCGCTGCCCCCATAAGCTGCAACGTTGGCAGCGCTCCGGCTTGGCTGGCGCGGAACAGCGCTGGGTGCGCCCGGGTTTATGTTCAGCTTTCGCAGAGGTCACCGGGCAGCAGATGTTGCTGGAAGAGGAGGGACGCACCGAGGCTCAGGGCCATGCACGAGCCCCCAGGACCTGCCCCCAGTCCTCGGGTGCCCGCTGCCCAGTGCCGCTCACCCAGGGCCGCAGGGAAGCGAAGCCTGGCCGGGCATGGAGCATCTCTGCTCAGCAGCAGGAGCAGCAAAAGCATCCCAAGCTCTGAGCTCTGTCCCTGCCGCCCGTCTGGGCGTCCCGTGGCGGATGCTCACCTGGCAAGGACAGGACAGGTCCCCTCTGACACCCACCCTGGACCCGAAACCCCTCCCTTTTCCCCACTGCCTCCCCATCTGTGCTTCCTGGCTGTCTGGAGAGGGCTGCAGGATCCGTGCTGCTCCGTGCCAGACAAGGGGCTGCATGGAAAAGGCTCTCAGTCGCCCGGCTCAGTTGCCTGCAGGCTGAGCCCTGGCCAGGGCGCAGCGAGGACAGAGCCCCTCTGCTCCCCACCACCCTCCCCGACCTCCCAGGCAGCAGCAGGTGCTCCCGGCACGGCGACACATATGGATCCTATAAGGGGTGAGATCATCTCTCCAGGCAGCCTCGCTCCGCCATGCACCAGGGAGGGACAGTGGCAGTGGGATCCCAGTACCGCCCGGCGGTGCGGAGCTCCCCGCCACACTGGGTGCTGCCTGGGCGCAGTGTTTGGGGCGAGGGCTGGGCTCACCCTGCCAGCTGGGAGCAAAGGAAAGCCCTTTTCCCTCTGTAAACCGCACATGTGAGACCTGGAAGTCTCTGAGACACAACAAGCAGAGGATCCCGGGATGCTTTAATTGTGTCCAGTCTGGATCTCAGGATGTTTATGGCCAGAGATGATTAATTTTCTTTCATACTTTCATAGCATCAGTTATCACATCATTCGATTTTATTTTTAAAGACTTTTTTTTTAAGCTCACAAAATACTGGAAAGAGTTAGAACGGATTCAAATTACAAGGTAAAAATATTTCCCTCCAAAGCTTCATAAATACTTGATTATTCTTTTTTAACGCTATTACTTTAACTTTCAAAGAAAGGCAACATTTGCCAAATCTTGCTTTGTGCAGTAAAACCAGCCCAGTGTTACAGGGATTTAATATAATAATAACAATAAACTTTCAGAGGAGACCTTAAAAACACAGAGCCCTGTCTGCCACGCAGGGAAATTCATGCTTTCACGCCCCGGGGTCCGCAGCTCGTTTCCCCCCGTGTGCCAGGCAGTGCCCACGCGTGAGTCCCAGCCCCGACGCGTCTCCCCGCTTCTGCCCGGCCTGGCACAGCGCCCCGATCCAGACCGCTGGCGATGCTCTGTCTTCCCAGCAACTGGGGGGGGGCTGGAGCCAGAGCAGCTCCTTCGAGCCCCCGAGAGCCGCTTTTTCCATTGGCGAGCTGAGGATCCAGCCCCTTATTTACGGAGGCTTGGAAGTCCCTGAGGATGGAGCCGTCCTCGGCGAGGTCCTTGGCACATCCCTGTCCTCAGGGTGCTGCCCTTTGCACCCATCCTGCGCAGGGATCCGCACCTGCAAAGGGAGCTGAGCGCTGGCCGCAGCGTGGTTTGTAGGGTCACAGTCTCTAGGGGGGCAGAGCGGGGTCCTGGCTCCCCCCAAGCTGGCCTGGGCTCAGCCCTGCAGCTTTTTATGCCTTTATTGTTTCTCCCCCCACCCCCGCCCCGAGTTGGTCGGGTTTTTAATTAATTCCCAAATCTCGTTTGGGCACCGGAGCTGAGGGGGTGGAAAAAACCCTCTGCCTGAAGTTGATTTTGCAAATCAGCATTGGCCATCTCCGAGCGGCTCTGGGGGCGTAAGCGTCGGCGCTCCCAGTAACTGCGGGGGAAGCCTCTCGCTGGCGGAGCAGATCCGCCACTTTGATGTGCTCCCGCAGTTATTCTTTCATTTCTTGAGCAAATAATCCGGATTTTCACAATATTTACCTTGGAAATAATTATTTGTGTAAAGCATTCGACCAGGATAAACAGAGAATCGCTCGGTCTCTGCGGGGCTGGGAGGTCTCATGTTGCCCTAAACCCGCCGGAGCGTGTGCCCACGGCAGCGGCCGAGCTGGGACAGGGGCCTTAGAGCCAAGTGTGTGCCCGTCCCAAGGCACTGGCAAGGATGAACAGGGCACCTGCATGGAGGGAGAAACGCAGCCGCTCTGTCCGTCAGGAATTGCTGCCGCGGCCCCTGTGCCTGCAAAAGGGGCTGTTGCATCCCTGAATTCCCACCGATCCAGAGGCTGTAAAGAAGCAGAAAGAGGCGGGGGGAAGGTGAAGGAAGGTTCAAAGGGTTTTCATCTCTGGTAATCTCTGCACGGCCCGAGGCAAAGTCACCTGTGGGTCAATACTCAGGTGTTTTTATCTGCCGTCCCCATCTGCCCCAGCTGCCCCCCAGCCCTCCCCACCAGCCGGGGCTGCGGGGCAGGGTGGGTGAGTGCCCGGGCAATCTGGTCCCCCCGGTTCACGCCAGGCTCTCCCAGGGCAGAGGGTAAATCCTGCACCCATGCTGCACCCCAGCGTTGGCTCCCCACCACCCCAGGGGGACACGGGAGAAGTGTCACACTTGCATTTTTAAAAGCAAAAAGGCTTTTTAATGGAGCATGAATTAAGTGCCAGTGCAGCGCATCGCTGGCAGGTGCCCAGGGACAGAGGGATGGTTGGGAGGTGCCAGGCCCGGTGCCCTCAACATGCTGCTCGCCCATGCTGGGGCGGCCACTCACAGCATGTTCCGGCTGCACGGCCGGCAGGCGCGGGAAGGGAAATAAAGGAACAAACCCAGCCGGGGCTCGGCTCTTTCGCCTCCAAGGCTTTTTATTACGGTGTGCGACATGCCCACGATCACGGGGCTGGGACACGACACAGGCAGCAGGGACGGGAGCGAGCAGGAGGGCGGCGAGGCAGCACGAGCCTCGCAGGGACGTGGCCGGTCTCCGGCTCCCAGCGCCGGGTGCGGATGCCGGCACAGGTCGCCTTGAGCCCGGCGCACCCATTGCCACCAAAACACCCTTTTCAGAAGCCAAGTTTCGTGGATCTCCTCACTTTTCCTACCAGTGGCTGCAGCCCCGGGTGGGAGCAGAGCCCGGCTGTGCCCTGATGCGGGGCCAGAGGAGGCTCAGTGGGTCACTGGCCCCACGGGTCGCTGGCGGGCTTGGCCATCGTTATTTATTTGCAGGGCTCCAACAGCAGGAAGAAGTTTGGCTGGGGGGACACAGCAGCTCCGAAATCTCCCATCTCCCTCCTTTTGCAGATGAGAAATGAAACTAGTGCCCGGCTTTGCGCAGCGACTCCGGGCAGGATGAGGAGCGCGGTCCCGTCCCGGCTGCTGCTCCTTCCACATCCTGACACAGAAACATCCTAGGAACACAGTGAAATACAGCAAACACACACAGCACCTTTTTAATCCCTACTTAAGACGACTGCTCTTTGTATTCCGTGTGCAGTCCTCACTGGATAAAACGTGGATTAGAAAAAAGTATTCTCTTTGCTTTCGAATGATAAATTAATATAAACACCAACAGCACAGGTTTGCAAGCAGCTTCCTGATCATGCACCATGTTGAAGCATCTCCTGCGACAGACAGATGTGCACACACACACACTGGCTGTACGGAAAAATCTGAATTATCTCTTCTCTAACACTGAATCTAAAAAGAAATACTGGATTTGAATCAGTTGACACTTTAAGCATTCTGAGGTCACTTCTCAGAATGATTTTTTTTTTTCTCTCTCTCCCCAGGAGTTTAGATGTTATCTGCAAAGCTTTCACACGTGCTTCATCAGGCGGTGCAGCGGGGCGAGCCCGGAGGAGCCGCTCAGGACACCCTGCTCGCACCGAACGCACCGGCAATGTTTAACGGCGGCTGGGGGGTTCCGTACGGGCGATGCGAGGGATGAGGTGGGCTTGTGCTTGTCCCCGAGCACGTGCTGAAATGCTTTGCCCAGGCACATCACAAAGCTTCGCTGACCCGAGACCCTCGCTGCCGGGCAGCTCCCGCGCAGGGTGCTCACCGCAGGGCCCGTCCGGCACACGCGCGGCTCAGCCGGGCTCATACGAGGACCATAAATTAGATTTAAAAGATGAGCCCCGTCACCCCGGGCTCAGCAAACCCCAAGGTCCTGAGGTCTACCCAGCCCAACGCCGCGCAGTCCCCAGACTGGCGGGACACAGTGCAGAAGAAAATTAATTCCCATGCCGAGGGGAAACTGAGCTGAATGCTTTGGGGACTCTCAGCTACGTCTGAGAGCGATGGGAAGGAGAGGGCAGGCACCCGGCGAGCACCCTGCACCGATGTGTGGCACGGAGACGCCGCCAGCCAGCCCCGCGCCAGCCGGGAGGGTGAGGGCTGGGATGGGGCTGGGATGGCGGCAGCTCAGGGGCTGGGAGCGGCCGCGCCGGCGGCGCACGCCGGGCCCTGCTGCATGCGGCGGATGAGCTCCTTGCGGTTGTCCAGGATGGTGTCGAAACTCTCCTGCAGCCGGTTCTGCTGGTCCACGACTTTCTGCTGGAGGCCGTGGATCCAGCGCAGCAGGGCCAGGCGCCGGTACATCACCAGCTGGATGTGGTGCTTCTCCTTCTCCTGCTCCTTGAAGCGCTCCTTGTCCTGCAGGTGCTGCACGGCCTCCGCCAGCGCCGGGAAGAGGGTCTCCGGCTCAGGCTCGGCCGCCCCCGGCTGCGGTGGGCTCCCGGGGAGGGGGGCAGCAGCAGGAGGGTCCCAGGTGCTCCCGCAGGCGCTGTCGGGGCTGTCGATGCTGAGCGAGCTGCTGGCGTAGCCGTTGTCCTCCGCGGGGGAGCTCAGGGGCTTGTCGTATCCCCTGGCCGGCTCCTCGCTGGCGTTTTGGCCCCCCGCCCCGCCGACCTCGGCTCCCTCAGGGGGGCTGCGCACCCCCTGCTCGGGGAGACACGGCCACACGGCGCCCAGGCTTGGGGTGGTGTCCCTAAGCTGGCCCTGGACCATCTGTCTCTGCATTAATAACAGCAGATTATCGGATGGATTTGTTGTGTTTTCGCTCCGGCTGGAGCCCTCCTCCGGCAGGGACCCCGGAGCTGGCCGGCTCCAGTTCTCGTTGCTGTCACACACTTCTCCCACGAAGTTGGAGTTGGAGTCCTGCCCACACCCGGCCCCCGGGACAGCCGTGCCCAGTGCCGGGTCCCCCTGGCCCTGCCGGAACGGGCCGTTGGCCGGAGCACCGGACGGGCAGATGGCAAACATCTCGCCGGTCTCCTTCCTGCAAGAGAGACGCAGAGCCGTAACCGCGTCTGCGGGGTACGTGGGCTGCCACAACCACAACTCTGATCGGTTACAGTGAGATAAAATATTCTCTTACTTTATTTGTCTCTCCTTAAAGCTGCCCAACCCCAGTCCTGGGCCAGCTGGGCCAAAACCCAACTGCTCAAGGCAGACGGGCTCATCCTTTCCCAATGTTTGGCCACTGCTCCCAGCGTGTCCCAGGGGCAATCTCTCACCTGATGCAGAAGCTCTGGGCAGGCACCCCTCACCCATTTCTCCTCCCTGGCAGCTCCAGCCCAAACCCATGCTTTCGTGGCTCCCCTTCGGTGCCTGTCGGAGGGCATCGCAGGGCGCAGGCATGCAGCCGGCACGCTCCGCTCCAGCAGCGTTTGTGCTCGTGGTAGATGCAATTAATTCAGTACTGGTAGAGGTTTGCTTGGAAGGAGCTGCTTTTCTAACAGCAATAAAATTTATTTAAGCAGGTGAGACTCTGCACAAACTCTGCTGTCTCACCTGGGTCGGGTTGTGGGTCGGGTCTGGTCTCCGCCAGCGCCCAAACCAGTAACCCCACTGGGCTGCTTCCCTCCCTGCAGGACTGGGAGCAGAAAAGGTTAACGCAGCATTTCTTGCCGGGTCATTGGCAGCCAGAGCGGCTCTCTGAGCTCTCTCCCAGCACGGACACGCTCACAAGAATCACATGAAGGAAAAAACCATCGCGTGTCCCAGTTTCACCCCCGGGAAGCAGCACGGAGGCAGGACGGAGCTGGGGTGCAGCAGGCCCGGTGCGGGGCTCGGGCTGCAGCAGTAACGGGGCCAGGGAAGAGCCGTGCGGCCACCGCGGCGCGGGACAAGCCCGGTCCCACCGCCGAGCCCCGCGGCCGGTTGTGCCGTGCCCGGGCCGGGGGCAGGAGAGCTCGGAGCTCAACGTGCCGTTTGCACGGACAAGGACGGCCCCGGAGCGGGGAGGGCGGGAGCGTGCGCATGGCCGCCCCCGATGGCCATGGACCCCCCGACGGCCATGGGCCCCCCGACACGGGCACGGAGCCATCCGCGCTGCCCTCCACCGGGCAGAACCGCTCCGCCCCGTGAAGCGCGGCGGGGCAGGGGGGGGATGGATGGATGGATGGATGGATGGATGGATGGATGGATGGATGGATGGATGCACCGCGGGAGGACGCGTTTTGCCCACAGCCGCGGGGCTGCGAGCCCAGCAGCACCCCCGCACCTGCGGAGCCCCCCCGCATCCCGGCGGGGAGAAGCGGCGGCGGGGCCCGCACCGCCCCGCACCGCGCCCGGCCCAGCCGCAGCCGCACTGCGCCGGGAAACCGCGGCTGGGGGGGGGGGGGAGAGGAGGCGGCGCCGGGGGGGGGGGAGCTGCGACCCCCGAGCCCGCCCCGGCTCCCGCCGCGCCCCGCGCCCACCTGCCCCGGCCCCGAGCACTCACCGCCGCCCCGCGCTCGGTGCCGCCGCCGCCGCATCCGCGGGTGGGAGCGGAAGCGGCCCCGCGTGGGGAGGTGTCACGGCCGCACTTCCGAGGGCGCCCGCGGCCCCCGCCCGCGCCGCGGGGCTGCTCCGGGGGGGCCGCGTCCGGGGCAACCCCGAGAAATTCCTCCCGTGTCTGCGCTGGCCGCGGGGGGGGAAGGGGAGATCTCCCACCCGTGTCAGCGCGGCCGGGGAGGAAGGCGGGAGAGGCTCCGAGGGGGGCTGAGGCCGGGAGCTGGACCCCCCCCCCCCCGCCCCCCCCCCGCCACCCGCATCCCCGGTACACGACCCCGCACCGGCTGCGCGCGGGTGCATCCCGCCGCGGGTGGGGTGCCCGGGTTGGGGCACGCCGGCTCCTTCCCAGCCGCTGCCCCGTCGGTCCCGTGAGCCTCAGCAGGTCCCCGCGGGGCCGGGGGGGGCTCGGCGGGAGCCCCGTTCTCAATGGGGCCTTTATGCCGCTCGCCCGGAGCCGGGGTGGCCGCGCGCTGGGAAAGGAAAAGGCTCAGCAGCATCAAAGGGCCCCCACGAGCGCCGGGCCGGCACGGGGGGGGGGTCACATGAAGCGCCACGAGCGTTTTGGGAGATAAAGAGGCTTTGTGGGGCCGGGGTGCGTGTCGGGGCGCAGGTGGGGAGATGCACCGCGTGGCAGTAAGGCCAGTGGCCTGGGAGCCGGGGTGCCACAGACTCCCTGGTACCCACAGAGCTGCCCCGAGCGGGGACGGTCTCATCTCCTGCTGGGTCCACCTGATGTGCCCTTCACCAGCGTCCCGTGGCAGCTCTGGGATAGACGTGGCACGAGCACAGCGCTGTCGCCCCCAGGGCTCTGCAGCCCAAGCCCACCCTGACCAAAGTGAGTCTCACTGAGGGCTCCACGTCTCCCACCTGCCCCAGAGGAGGAGGAGGGGATGAAGGTGCTTTCAGGGTGGACAAAGATCCTCTCCAAAGCTCTAGACTGTTGGAGGTGGGACATGGGAGAGAAACACCAAGAGCAGATGTTTGCCCATGACATTGGAAGGGTCCGGAGCAGTGAAATAACACTAATTAGTGATAAATAAGTTCTTTTAACTTCCCACCTGCCCGACAGCCCCCGGGCAGCCTCGCCTGCGCCACGTCGCTCCAGCCCCAAAGGCTTCGGCACCTCCGTCGAGGAGAATCGGTGGGGTGGGACCGAGAGCTGTAACTGGGGCACTTGGGCTGCAGCACCCTGCCTAGGAAAGCCAAGATGAAAGAAACAAAACCTTCCCGTTGCACAGGAAAGGCAGAAACCGACTCAGACGCGTCTGCGAATGGGCAGGAAAGAAAAAAAGAGTTTGGGCCAAGCGTGGGCTCAGCCCTGCTCCGCTTGGTTCTGCCTTGGAGCTTGGCGTTTGCTTCTGAGCACTGGTTTGTGTTTGGTCCCATTAGGGGCCTGAACTCACAGCAAAGCAAAATAGTCAGCACTGGGAGAGGGACGAGGAGAGTTTCACCCGTTCGGGGACCTTCTCCTCCAGTTTACTGGGAAGAGGCACAGCTGAAACAGGCCTTTGCCATCACCAGTTGAGATTGCCACAAGCAGAAGGAAATGACAAGTTCAGCTGAAGTTTGGCTGGCAGGGAAGGAGCGGCGTTTGCTCCTCTCTCGCCTTTACCCGTCCCCACCCCAGGAATTGCCGCGGGGCCGGTGGGTGTGGACGTGCCAGAGCCTGCTGCAAACCTGCTGTGTTGGTTCTGGCTCCACTGGTGCTGGCAGGAACCTCTCCTGTGTTTGGGGGGTTCCTCCCCCAAATATCGACTGGGAGCCGGGTCGGTGCTGGGACGAGTGGTCACAGGGGTCTGTCTCGCTGGGGCTGGTTTCGCACTGGTGCAGCCCAGGTTCAGTCCAGCACCCCCAGCTCCGGGATTATCTGTATCTGATGGAGACCAGAGGGATTTGCTGCTTCCAATGAAAACAGCTCCGGTTCTCTGCGAACCAGCCGTCCCCTCGGCCCCAGCTGCCCCTTGCTGCAAGGACACTGCCAGCGGGGACACTGCCAGTTGGCTCCAGGGAACCCCAACTCGGGATGCAGGAGAGAGGGGACGTGGGGACCCGGGCAGGGCTGGGCTGATCCCTGCGGGGGTGGGAGGAAAGGGAAGGTTTGGAGGTGGAGGGGGCTTGGTGATGGATTTCAGAGTTGTCTTCCCCTCCCCTTCCCCGACTTTGTTCCAGAAATAAATTAAAAGCTCTCCTTCCAGGAAATGAAAAATCATTTAAGAAGACCGAGTGCAGGACCTGATGTGCTGGGATTTCAGAGCTGGGTGTCCTGGGTGAGATAAGCGCAGTGCACCTTGGGGGTCAGAGGAAAAAGGGTGCTGGGGTGAACTCCCCCCCGGAGCTGCTCCAGAAGGCACTGGCACCAGATTTCTCCACCAAAGCGGGTCCCTGGTGACCCTGGCTGCAGCACATTTCTCCTGGGCTCAGCATCTGTCCTGGCTGCAGGACCCCTCTTGCACCTGGAGGATTTCCATGACCTCTCACCAGCAGAGACCTGGCACTGCCACAGGGAACACCGGAGACAGGAGCCCGGCACTGCCCATGGTGGAAGTCATCCTCCAAACCCAGTGCCCGACTCCCCGCTCCCACTCTCGCCCCGCGCGCAGGGACGCTGCGTCTGCTTCTCATCTGCCGTGCGTCCCACTAACCGATGCAACGTGCCACGGGCTTTGAACAAAATTGGTCCCAGAAGAAGCCCTCGTGCTCGGCCCCGTGCCCGCGTGACGTCAGCCCCATGGCGCGGACGCGGTGGCGAGTGCTCGACCTCTCTGCCAGGATGGATGCTCCGGGGAGTTGAAAGTCACCCAGTGCGGGATGGGTTGAGGGCTACAGCGCCTGTGGGGGCACGGCATCAGGCAGGGGCTGCCTCCCCCTGCCCCAGGGACAGGGACCCCGCAGCCTTGCTGGGGGCTGCGGGGTGCAGGAGCAGGCGAGTGCCAGCATCACTGCTCCCCAGGTTCTGCCTGCAGCCCCTCTGCCCAGTGTGCACGTGCGGTGCATGCCCACGCACGTGCACTGCACACCTGCTGCGCGCCCACTGTGTGCACCCCAAGCGAGCGCTGGTGCACAGGGAGGCTGCGTGCGGGGGGAGATATGTGGGCTGGAGGCTGCAGCACTAGAAGGAAATGAAATGTTTTTTGGGAGATTTCCACATTCTTCCCCTCCCCAGGCTCCCATCCGTTCCCATCTCTCGCCCTGTCCCGCGCGGGGCACCAGCCTGGCTGCACACACCGGGCACTGGGCAGGTCCCCACACGTGACAATGGCCATGGTGGGGCTGTGCTTGGGCGTGCTGGTGCGCTGGGACGGGCTCTGCCAGGCGCCTTCGTGGCCGAGAGCACCCGGGCACCAGCCCACCCGGGACACAGGGCACCAGGAGCCACTGTCCCACCAGTGGGCGCAGCCCAGGACCCCGGTGCCGAGACAGGGAACCATCCTGAAAGAGTTAAGGGTGAAATACTGAAAAAAAATATTACAAAAGAAAAAAGCGCCCTGAACCACATGCGACCCAACCTCCCCAGCAGCTCATCTGAGTTTAATAACGGAGGAGGGAAATCTCCCAAAAAGCTCTCAGAGAAATTAAAGTAAACAGCGTCCTGACCTCCAACCCCGTCCTGCCCCGCCGCTGACTCGGCCCGGCTGCGGCAGCCACCGGCGCTCGGCGTTCGGTGTAATTGTAAACACATTGGGGTAAATACGACGGGGGGTGGCTGGGCAGGAGCAGCTCTCCCAGGAACTGGCAGAAGAAACCGGGGCCAAGTATCAGGTCAGCCGGGCAAAGACGTGACCACGGGCGACGCCGTGGACTGACAGCTCCGGGCAGCGTGGCCGTGCCACTTCCATGGCTGCGAGGGGTTTTGCACGGCCAAGGCTTCTGGACTGATGTTGCCGGTGGGGTTGGGAGCCACCAGGACCATCACGCTGCTGGAAAACCTGAAGCCAGGAGCGCTGGTGGGTCCTACCGATGGAGGGAGGAGGAGGAGGATGCTATACAGGGTTTGTCCTCTTGGCCTCAGGAAATTTAAGAACAATGCTCTTATTTTCATAGATCCTGGTCATTTTTGTAGGCTGAGGGGAACAAAAGCAACCCCAGGCGGTGCGAGCGCGGGTGCTCCTCTCCGGGGAGGGGCTGGCAAAGCCACCGGCCTCCCAGAGGGCAAGCGGGAGCTGGGCATCACTGCCAGCCTGGCCCCGGCCCTGGCCCTGCTCCATCTTCATCCCTGTCCCCATCTCCATCCCCATCCCTGTCCTGCAGCATCACCCGCAGCATCATCTGCATTTCCCACCAGGTTTTCTAGGGAAAACACCACTGGACACAGGGGAAGGGGCAGAGGAGGCTGGATCCGGGTGAGCCCCCCTCCCCTGCCCCACAGCCCCAGCCCCCGGGCTGGTCCTCGCTGCCCACCATCTACCTGAAAAACAAATTATATTTCAATCAGAATCAAAGGCAGGGACAGATGCGCCGTATTTGGTGAAAAATGCCAGGAATCCGCAGCCAGATTGGATTTCAGAGGGGCCGGGAATCCTGCAGAGGCCAGACCGTTTCCACGGGACTGGGGGTCAGAGCCCGCTCCCCCGAACCGCTCCCAGCCCCGAGGACCAGTCCTTGGGATGGTACCGGGGAGAGGAAGAGGAGGAGGTGGAGGAAGGGGCACAGCGGAGTGCGAGCCTCCCGCCGGAGGGACAAGCCGTCGGTGATGGGGACCCAGCTCCGTCCCCGGGACACACAGCCCCGTGACCCGGCGGTGGGAGAGACCCCCCCTCACCAAACCGCCCGTGTCGGGGGAGAACCTCCCCCCTCTCTGCTCTCCTGACTCACAAACGCCACGTTTGTCTCGCTTTGGGAGATGGGCTGTGCCAAGAGAGCGGAGCTGGCCGCCCGCCGACGTTTCCGCTGGGCTTTATCCGCTGCTGAGCCGCAGAAGGGGAATATTGACGCCGGCTCCACCCCTCCCGTCAGAGCAGGACCCAGAAATCACCATTTCCTCTTGGCCTGCGAATCACTAATAAACTCCAGACAGAAAGGTCCGATTAGGAAATTGTTTGGGAAATGGAGAGGAAGGGGGAGGGACGGGCGCTCGCTTTGCCCCTCGGCGTCACCTCCCTGCGCCGCGGGACCGGTCCCTGCCTGGGGGTCCCCGCGTCTCCGCTGGCCACGGGCCACATCCCGAGCCCGGCCCAGGGGCGCCCCGAGTCTGGCTGCAAAGTTCACCGGCAGCGGACGGATCCGTCTGCCTGCAGGGTTTGGGGACGGGCAGCACTGTGGATGTTTCAGCGTGTATTTTTCCCGTTGATCGCTGTCCATCGGCTGTGCCGGGGCAGCGGCGCTGAGTTGAATCTCTCCATCGTTTGGGTTTTGGGGCTGGGCACTCGCCAGCCTCCGAGCACGAGCACCACGTGTCCCTGGGCCATCTCCTGCCCGCGCCGGACCTGGCCACCAGCTGCTCGCAGCCCGTGACATGGGGGTGCTCGGGGCTCCCCGACTGCTGCACACTTGTCCTGAATCAGAAAGGCTCAACATTTGGACTTCATCACGCAGAAAACATCAGGATTTCGAAATTTCGGTCTTGGACACGAATCTGATACATTCCATAAATGCTTTAATTTATCCCTTTGTCACAATATTCGATAAAAGGTTTCGTTTCAGCGGCCCTGCTTTGATTAATAGCTGTAACAGATCCTCACCTGAAGGAATCATCTTGCGTTGCGTTCGTGGAAATTAAGTGTTTGATTGCACATAGTCAGAATTTCTGATGTGGGAACCGCTCCGCTGCAGAACTTTGAACAAGCCCTAATCAAAAAACGCCTGATTTTTTTTTCCTCGGCTTCCCCTTCACCTATAACAAGTCAAAACATCTGTTAAAATTCAAGCAGAGCAAAAACAGCCCGGGCTGGCTGAAAAAATTAAAATTTGGAGTGCAAAATTAGAAGTGTGCCCAGGTGTCAGCCAGGCGGGCCGGCGGTGGGAGGGCTCTGCTCGCCAGGGGCTGATGCGGCTGCGAGGGTGCGGGGTCCCGCGGGGGCTGCCCACCGCCCCGGCCCCTCCTGCCCTGGCACCGGCCGTGTGCCACCACCGCCGCGCTCATCCCTATATTGCTGTGAGCTGCACGGTCCCACCGGCACCTGCCGTGCCGTTACTGGGGCGGATGGCGACATCTCGTCGGAGGCAGCCAGTGCCAGTCCCGGTGCGGTGCCGGGCGTCGCTTGGCGGGTGCTGGCACTGGCTGGGTTCCCCCCAGCAGAAAAGCCCTTTGCGGCAGAAGGCGCCTTTTGAACTGAAAAAAGACGTTTTCCTTATGCTTGACATCCTCTGCTTTTTAATAAAAATAGAAACAGTGGAATTCCAGGGTTGGGTTCGTTTTCCTTCCTCTTTCTTCCTTCTCCACGGCAGGGTGAGGGGTTTGAATTTCCCTGAGCCGTGAGAAGATGCAGAAGGATGGAAAGCAAGAGGGAAAACCCAAATCCCGCGGGTGTTTGGGAACAGGAGCACCTTTCCACAGGGACGGTGTCAGCGGGCAGGCGGCAGCCGCTGCTGCTCTTCGGTGCTAGGGCTGGCCGTGGCCGGGCTCTGCCGTGCCGCAGGTGCCCCCGTGCCGGACGGGAGCGGTGGCACGTTTTTGAGGTCAGAAAGCAGAGTTTTCAGCAATTAGAGCGGCATGCCAAGATAAACCCCCGCTTCCTGGCGAGTCCGTTCCCATCAGCCTGTTTGGGTCCCGGCGAGACGGACTCCGGCGAGGGGCTCTCCTGGTGGGAGCAGCCCGGCAAATTCTCTCTGCATGGGTGAAATTCCCTCCGCTACCGCGGTTATTATCTCCCAACAGGAACCAACAATATCCTTTCATTTAGGCACTAATTTGAACAATGTGCGCCGGCCGGGGGAGGAAGGGCACTCGCTGCTCCGGAGCCTTTGAAAAATCCAGGCAGGAGCCAAACCAGAGGGAAAACAAAACCCCACCATGATACAAACGGCTCGGCCACGCAGAGCCGGAGCCGGTGCCGGTGCCGTAGGCTCCAGCCTGTGCAAAGGGTGATGCTGGAAAGAGCCGTGGTGCTGCCAGCACAAGGCATGGCATGGCGACATCCCAGGGCACGGGGCACCCGTGTCCCAGCTCATGTCGGGGGAAAATCATCCTTCAGGCCGTCCTGGAGCCGAGAGCCCCATCCATGGGGGGGTTTTGCCCACAGGGAGAATCACCTCCTCTGCTTAACAGCCCGTCCGGCCTCGTAATTATGGTTTCCATAGGGCTGGAGGGTGCAGTAAAACACTTTTAAACTTGTTCTGTCATAAAGCTCACACGAGGCACCAGGAAGAGTTGGAGTGCGTAATTGATAACTATAAAAACATTTTAATTTCCGTTTCTCAGGAGCAGACAAGACAAACACAGCAGGGGAAAGGGAGCACCCACCAAGGGCACACATGTCCCCTCCAGCTCCCCGCACCACTGCTCCAGCACCCCAGGGCTGGTGGCAGCATCCTACTGGCTGCGGCCACCTCACCCTGCACCATCTGCAATGGGACCATTTGCAATTGTTCCCAATGAGGATTTCTGCTGGCACGTGGCCGGCAGCAGCAGCATCCCCATTGCCACCCCATCGCCATCGCCATCCCATCCCCATCCCCATCCCCATCCCATTCTCATTCCATCGCCATCGCATCCCCATCCCCATCCCCATCCTCATTCCCATCCTCATTCCCATCCCATCCTATCCCATCCCACCCCTGTGCCCAGCAGGATGCAGCATCCCATTCCCGCTGGCCGCCCCAGTGCTGGTCCCTCCTGAGCAAACCCCACCGGGACTTGCAGGGGAAATGGGGGGATTTCTACAGTGTTTACCCTTAACGTGCAGCCGTTATGAATATTCACACCCATGTGGGGGGAGCAGGCGTGTTCCCCGACGGGGATATCAGCTGGAACATCATCTAATTGATTACGTGGACATCACTCCTGGTGGAAAGGGAAGCCCTTGCCTCACCCTCGGTGAATTCCTTTGGCTTTTGCCGTTCTTTGCTGCGCTCAATTAATCTTGGTAAACTGACAGAATATTCACTCGCCCTTCACACCGGGGTGTCGTCCTAACGACGGGAGGTTAGTTAACGACGGGGTAACGGGGGCTTGATCCCTTCACATGGGAGAGGGGCTCCTGCTCCGTGCCGCTGGCCCTGACTCTGATGTGCCGGATCAGCCCCGGGACCGGCCGGACCTCGGGGTGCCATCTGTGCCAGGGGGACCGGCGCCACCGGGATGCAGGGTGCTGGGTGCTGTGGCTGGGACGCGGCGGGTCGGGTGCCTGGGCTGTCTCCGGCTCCGCGTCGAGACAAAGAGCATCGTCTCCCGCGGCCCCCCGGCAGCTGGCGTGGGGGGACGTAATCCCACAAAAGTCCTGCTCCGGGGGGATCAGCGGGAGAGGTGAGGGGCAGCCGCCGAGCCCCCGCTCCGCTGCCCCTTTCCAGCCCCGCTATTGACTGCCTAAACAGTTCTTTGGTGATTACAATGTAAATATAGCTTTTCATGGAGTAAAGGCCTTTTCTGGGATCCGCACACACTTAACCACTTAACCCCGGCGACAAAAAGAGCCGTGAATTGGCTGTTTAGAGGCTGCTCGTGCAGAAAAGCGGGTCCTGAATAGGATTTGGGGATCTCTGTGTATCAATTGCTACGCTCCGGGGGCCCTCAATGCGGCTTTTGGCGTTCGAGCATGTGCCAAAGGGCTCGCGTGGGTACGGCGGAGTGTCAAAAAAGGAAAAGAAGGAGGAAAAAAGCAGCTGCTTCCCTTTAATAAAACAATGATTTATTCATAGCAACTTGGGGAAGGGGTGGGGGGGACACGGGGAGGTGCCAAAGTGATGCTTACCCTGCTCTGTGCCCAGGAGAGGCTTGGGGCTGAGCCTGCCTGAGGAGCAGGAGGCACAGGGACCCCCAGCACAGCCCATGGGACCCCCGGCACAGCCCATTGGGACCCCAGCACAGCCCATGGGACCCCCGGCACAGCCCATGGGACCCCCAGCACAGCTCATTGGGACCCCAGCATAGCCCACGGGGATCCCGGCACAGTCCATGGGACCCCCAGCACAGCCCAGGCAACAGAGCTGGGTCCCGCTGCAGCCCCAGCTGGGTGGTGAGGGGGGTCCCTGTGGCTCTGCTTCCTTAGCCCCGGGCACCTTCTGGGGGGTGCATGAGCTGAGGGCGGCTGAGCACCCCTGGGTGGCAGTGGGCAAGTGCTGTCCTGTGGTCAGGCAGGGGCCGTGGGCCCCAGCTGTGCCCGCCACTGAACAAGAGAAGCCTTCATGGAGTGGGGGACGGGGGGAGCAAACTCAAAGCGGATCTGAAATGAATGGCCTGAAACGAGGAGAGGCGGCCGGACAAAGCCGGGGCTCGTGGTGGGAACGGGGCGGGGGTGGGATGGATGAAAAGAAAGCAGCACGTGGCTGGGTGTGTGGAGGGAGAGCGGTTGGCACTGGTGTCGGCACTGGTATCGGCACTGGCACCGGCGCCGGCACCAGCAGCAACTGGGCTCCTTCCCATGGGATGTGGGGGTCTCCACTGCAGCGGCTGGGTGTGCGGGGCCGGGGCTCGGGCGAGCTGAGCCCTGGGCTGGGATGGAGCAGCAAGGGGAGGGAAGGGCATCCGGGGTTTGATCACGTGGAGCAAAAATTAAGGGGTGCGGGGACCCCTGGCACGGCCGCTCGGCATCACTGCTCCGCGGCAGGAAAGCAGCACCGGAGGGATGCGAGCGGGTGCCGTCCCCTCCTCGGTGTGCCCCAACGGGATCTCCTGGAGTCGGGAAGGGCTGAGGAGTTGCAGATCGAGCCAGGCTGGAGCCCTATTTTTAGGCCTGTGCAGACGGAGGGACGGAAGGGGGGAGGCAGGGTCGGAACGGGAATGAAAGACAAACAAACGCCGAGCAGATGTGGGGAGCGGTGCCCTTCCCCTCGCAGGATGCGGCGCAGCTCCCGGCAGCACCGGCTCTGCTGGCCCAGACACCCAGAGCCCAGGGGACCGTGGGGGGACCGTGGCAGAGTGGGGAGCGATGTTCCCTCCTGGTTGTCCTTCATCACCGGGGTTCACACCAGCACCCCAGGGTGGTGGCACCACACCAGCCCCGTGCCCTCGTTAGTGGCCCCAGGCAGCCACCCAGGGGGGGAGGCAGTTTGGTGCCGGGCTCATGGCGTGCCCTGGGGGGCATGGGGATGTGTGCCCCCTCCATTTGCCGTCCTCACCCATGTCTGGCAGTGGGGATGTGTGGCCACGGGCTCCAGGAGCTCCCCTGGCACCGTGACAACCCAGGGGAGCTGAGCGCCTGCTGCGGGATGATTGGGCAATGCCAGCGCGGCCAGAGAAGTTGAAATGTGGATCTTTGAATTAAGAACACCCCGCGGTCACCGCGGCACAGCTCTAGGGACGAAGCTGGTGCTTTACAGAGACGATCCGGTGCTCAGCTCGCCCCGGCTCAACCGCCAGCCCACGGGCACCAGCCTCGGCTGTGCCATGCCCAGCGTGTCCCTGCTCTGCCCTTCTTTGAGCCCTGACGGTTTCTCAAGGTCTTGCCGGACCGGGGCCGTCACCAGCACCACGACGGCGTCTGTGTTGGCCTCTCTGTTCCCATTCCAGCTGGAGACAGCAGCAGCGTCGCTCACGACTTCTAGCAGGAGCCACGGCCGAGGCGCTGCCAGCACATGGACAAATCCCAACCACTCCAGCCTTTGGAAGGATTTGGGGCCTCGCTGCTGGCTGCTGCGTATCAAACCCAACCTCTCCAGCCCCTCTTTTGCCCCCTGCAGATGTTTGGGGGTCTTTGCCAACTGTGTTGACGCTACCGGATCTTTTCTTCCTTCCTTCCTTCCTTTTCCCTTTCCAGCAGAAGGGGACGGGTCGGGCTGGGGGGCTGAGCCCTGCAGCCTCCCCCCAGCCCAGCAGCAGCATCTCAGGAGCCGTTCTCATACTTTGGGGCTCATGTCATCCCCTCTCCGAAGATCACACACTCAGCAAATCCGTAGGTGGAGCGAAGGCCACCAAAATAAATCCAGCTCTGCCTGTGAGATCATCTCCCCCGGATCTCAGAGCTTTGTACCGAGAGCATCGCCCTCACGTCGTGCAGAATAGGGAACACATGGCAGGTATAATTGTCTGTTGCTTTAATTATCTTCTTTACACCAGTGGGCTGGATGGTTTCGCATCTACGTGGGTCATCAGCTCAGCTGATGCTGCGGGGCGGCTCGCCGAGGCACCCCGAGCCCGCCGGACGGCGGGCTCGGGGTGCCTCGGCGAGCCGCCCCGCAGAAGCCTCAAGCAGCACCAGCTTGGGCTGGAAAAGAAGGAAAAGATGGGTTTGGGGTTTTTTTTTCCTAGTCTGGTGTTTAATTGTGAAAGGTTGGGGGTTTTCAAAGCCCCCCTTCAGGCTTCATGTAAAACAGGAATGTGGAAACACCACCTCTGCATATCCTGAGCAGCCAGGGAGGTGGCATTAGCACCTCGGTGGTTAATTAAGCTTCGAGGCTCTGGGAACCAGCAGCTGGAAATTAGGCAGCGCAGGAAAGCTGCTGCGGCGCCGGTCCGTGCCGCCCTCCAGCCAGGACCTCGCGGCTGAGCCTGGCACGGCACGTGGCGCAACCAGCCGTGCCGGGACGCAGCGGGATGCCCAGGCTCGGAGCAGTGTCCTCTCCGTGGCAGAGGTGAGGGCTTGGATGCTGCAAACAGCTTTTGGGGTGAAGAGTGTGTGCGAGGACACACGCAGAGGGGTGCATGTCTCGCCCTCTGAAGGGAACACGCCTCTCGGCTACGGATCCTCCATCACCGCGTGCACAAACATCACCAAATATTGAAAATCAATGGGCCACTGTAAGCGAAGCAGCACAGAGCATGTTGCATGAAAACAGCCTTGAGGAGCAGAGAAAAAAAATATTAGCTAAAAATAAAATTAATCTCTCGCAAAGCCGTAAGATTTGCTTCTCACCCCTCCCCCCTGCGCTGCAATCTTTTATGTCTTTTTCTTTAATTACAGCTGGTTTAGATCTCTGCTGCCTGGAGAAGCATAGCTGGAGTTAGCCATAAATTGGGCTTCTGGATGATACAAGAGAAAAAAATAACCCCCAAGGACTGAACATCTGTCCACACGGAGCACACACAATGTTATAATTAATATTAATGACTAATAGTTAATATGGAATGAAACTTTTGCTTTATAGGTCACCTAATAACCCCAGCCCCGCTGCAAGCCTCAGACAGAGTCTTTTCCATGGCATGAGCTGGTCCGGACTCTGCACAGCCAGGACCCCCCCCCCCCAGCTCTGCTCCTGCCCGCCGGGCTCCTGCCCCGGGAGCAGTGGGGTCTGGGGCACTGGGAGGTCTGGTGCAGGGGGGCTGCTTCAGGCTCAGCTCTTCATAACAGAGCAGCAATTGGGGGGCACGGCCCCTCGCCGCCCTCCAGCAGGGCCCGGCCAAGGAAGATCTTGGCTCAGGTTCAGTTTCCCATTTGGTTTCCGATCAGTAATTAAGTGCTAGGGGGTCTCCTCCAGGAGGAACTTCGCCAGGACCCTGGTGCTGGCTGGGATGGGTGCCGTGGTCCGAGCTCTGCCCTGGCAGGTGGATGCAGCAGGAGCAGCAGCCACGGGGACGCACGAGGAGACGACCCTGCACGGAGCCTGGCACTGCCGCCCGCTCCTACCTGCACCAGGCAACACCTTTGCATGGTCAGTCCTGCAGGGTGGGGTCCCCCCCGCTGTTACATTCCCCTTCTTAGTGAGGAAAGCCCTCTCCTGTTAGTAACAGAGGGCTCTTCTATTCTTTTACTACATTTCTACATCATATTTCTGTATTTCTCGAATTATCTCCTCCATTTCAGTTGGACTACAGCCATTCCTGCTGCTGTCCTCTGTGTTTCCTCCTCCAATAACGGAGAACCCAAAGGAAAAGAAACGTACTGAAAACATCACCGGCTCCGTTCCACACCGAGCACGTGCTGAAGGCTCCATCGCTCCTGCAGAAGGGATGCCCCGGCTGCGGAGCGGGCTGAGAGCCGGGGAGGGTGAACGATTGTGACACGGCTGCTCTACAAGGCACCCTCCCCATCCGCACTCGTGTGGGTGCCCGGGGGGGTCTCTTTGTCCTTTAACCCTCATGCTGGGTCTGGGACAAGTGACTCGAGGTCCAGGACAGACGAGGTGCAGAAGCTCACGTGACAGCCGTGCGCAGAACGTACCGCGCGCTTCTCTTCATGTGTCCACTCTGACATAATTTTTCACATGCTGGAAATACAGATGATTTTAGCCTGGGTCCATCTGGTTTCCCAAATAACCTGTCTGTTTGATAAATAACATAAATTAAATTAGACAAGACAAACAAATAGTTTTTTTTCTCTCCCCCTTTCAGTCTCTTGGCAAAAAGGAAAAAAAAAAGAAAAAGAAAACATAATTCAGTGACTGCCTCGAGCCCCCGAGGAGCCGCGTGGCGAGAGCCTTGATTATAAACGTGTCTGCAATGCCAACCTTTAGCACGGACCCCGGGCCCTTCCTCCCTCCACTGGAAGTTCTTTTTTTCTTCACTATCATTTAGATCCTGAGGAGCTCGTTCTCCCTGCAACCTCAGCAGGTAACATTGCATACTTCGCAGCACTCCTCTCATCGAGGCTCCTGCAGGGCACTGTAGGAGCAGGAGCTCAGATCCAAACGGCTTTATTCCTCCTCTCTCATGTGGGTGGGGGAAACTAAGGCACAGAGACACGCAGTTATTGCAGCAGCCTAACTCAGATGAAGACCCCAGTGTCCTACCAAGGTGCAGCCACTTTTGCATCTCATGGAAAGCCAAACCCAAACACCACCGGCCCCGACTCTCAGCTGTCACTGCCAGGAATTAGCCCAAGATACGATCGGAGGGGGAGAGCCGGGAGTGAAATGGAGGGGGGCTCTTCCTGCAGCCCAAGACGGCCCCGCAGAGACTGCTTCTGCGCAGGGTGGGACACACCCCTGCCCCAGGGCTGCATGCAGGACCCCCATTCCCACCCCATCGCCCCTCTCCACCTCAACCCTTAGTCAATCCGTCCTTCCCAGGCGGTCAGGCCAGCCCCAGGTCACTCCCAGCAGCAATGAGGGGGAGGAATTTTTCTCCCCGTTAGGCACAGCAGCATCACCACAGTGCCAGGAGGGGTGAGCTGAATCGATACTTGAAAATGAGAAGCCAAAGCGGAGTTAACGTGCCAGACAGGAGGTGGGGCGGGGGGCAGCCCTGCAAGAGCCCACCAGAGCGATGAGATGCTGCCAGGGGGTCAGTGGCACGGGGGGGAGCACAGCAAGGGACCTGCTAGCCCTGCGTCCCGAGCACAGCATGGGCCATCCTCCCTGCAGGGAATTACTGGGTTGCAACGCAGAGCTGACCGGCAGCATTTAGCAAACCCTGAACTCCTGAAAGATTGTCCTGGGGGAAGCGTTTACTCTGAACAACAGGAGCCAGAAATCTTCCCCTTCTGCGTATTTCAGTTTAGAAGCTCTTCAGGCCCAACAATATTTTTTCCACTCTTGGCTCTGGAATAAGCAAAATGTATTTTGAAGGAAAAATTCTAAAGGGAAAGTGAAACAAACGCCACCGTTGTGGATAGCACATGCTGAGGAGAGGCCAGTAAGACACTGGGACAAAGCCAGCCCTCTAAAGCTGCTCTCCAAGCTCCTGCCTTCTGATGCAAAAATGTACCAATTATAGGTCTATAGAAATCTAATCCTTTATGATGCCACAGAGCATGGAAAACTGTAAGAATTTCCCCTTGAGTCAAAGTATAGTTTAAGCTTTAATCCTTCTTCCGTCCCCTTTTGCTAGAGGAAGAACATTCTCTTGCTGCTCCCTAGTGGCAGCCATTATTAGCAAAATCAAGAGAAGATGCTGAATTTTGCAGCTTTGAATGGTTTTGCCCAGTAAATCTGTGCTGAATCAGTACAACTTCCAAACCAGTGCAAACGCTGCGGTAGAGAATTAACTAAATGTTCAGGAATCTTCTTTCAGTTACGTTGTTCTTCAGGAAACATCTAATAAATGACCCTTCCTCCTTCATTCTCTTCCCTAAACCTCCCATCCCAAATCCAGGTACTCTGTTAGGATTGCTGGAATGAACTGAAATAGGCACGCCTTGAGCCAATAATAAAGGAAGTTTTGTCTAGGAACTAACAAAACCAAAACTACCAAAGCAGTAAAGAGAAGCATATTCTTAGGGCCAAGAATTTTATGCAAACCTGAGCAGAAGACTTGAGAATTTAACACTCCAATAAACACAGGGGGGGTTGTTTTTGGTGTATTCCAACATTAGTGCAGCTGTTCCTAGTGAAGGGCTTAGTTGTGGCTACAAATGAAAAGCAGCAATGAAAAAATTAAAGAGACAGAAACAGACAAACATTTTGGAAAAAAACCCCAAACAATCCTCATACATAAAACTGCGTGAAATCCTGTAAATTAATTCCAACAGCCTCCAAAATTAAAACCAGGTTTTATTGTGAAATTGCACTCCAATTAGTACCATAATTCTTTATAAACATAATATACAGTAAAATATTTTACATGTAGCACACCAGGCGTATGCTTCTGATGTTACAAAATTTACAGTTCAGGATTCTTCTCTGACAGAGTCAGTGACCCAAGTATGTGACATCAAGTCCTAGGAAGATGCATAGTCTTAGGGAGCAGCCCACTGTCTTACCATTACCCGATCCCTACTTCGACACATGCAACACCATCAGAAACGTCAGAAACGCTGTACACGTTCTGTCTCACGTTTCCTTCACGCTATTCAGAACAGTTGTGAACGATGGTGCCTTATCCTCTGATTTCCTCGTTCCAGAGAAGGCCTCTCATTACCAGCTGTTCAGAAATGGACCATTTCTCTTGGATGAGTGCAGGGAAAAAACAGTTTTTTGCACGAAAACAGCAGAATGGATGATTTAAGAGTCTTCACTTGGGCAAAACAACCAAACAAATCCCACCCCGCTCCCCACCAAATAAAAAACCCCGACACACCTCCTGTTCCTCTCCCACATCTGTTACTCACGTTCTTCCCTCTCCACACACCCACATTCATATGTCTGTGTATGAATATGAACAGTAATAAAAACTTGGAAAGAAATCCTTATCACACCACCTCATAAAAGACTAGGACCTTTTTTAAAAGTATACATTTCAAATATAAATTAGAGCTTCTTAAAACGTCAAGCTAGCAAATGCTTAACTTTACAGAAAACAAGGCATTGGAGGAAGCCATGGCTACCTTCATACTGCAAGTGTCAACAACACATTTCCTGCCACAGCTCACACTGCCTTCTCCTTACCCAAACTGCAGAAACACTTCCTTCACCTGTGCTTTAAGCTAACTGCAGCGTTTCTGCATCATACCTGTCACACAAACAGTATTTTCAGAGGGAACTGATACCACGGAAACATGTGAGATAGCATGAGGACGGTGTACAGTAGTGTATGTTTCCTTAATGCTTGGGAAAGAGCAAGTTATCATTTCATTCCCAGCCAAGCATGGATTTTGTGCTTGTTTGCCACAGTGCACCGAGAAAAATGAAGGGGAATATACAAGACCGTTGCCTGGAAGATACCGGGACTCGTGAAGTAAACGGCAGCAGAGAAAACGTACAGCAATGGGTTTACCTTCCTGATGATGGCTTGCAGATTTGCAAAACAAACTGCAACTGGCACGAAATGAGATCAAACCTCTGGCCCTAAACAGAAATATTCAGGTCTCCAAGTACTGGAATATGCTCCGGCTCTGACTTGTTTCCTCTACGCTGTCCACCCTGGGCCGTTTGGGCAGAGATGTCAGTACTGCAGTAGCACCTCTTTTCTTCACCTACAGGGGAGTATGACACATTAGGATACACAAAATCTCCAAAAAGTTTAAATTCTGAATGATAAAAGAATTATTTGGTGTGAGAGCACATACTGGAAAATCATAGGGAATATTTAGAACGGCAATGCTTTCAACTACTCGGCAGTGCTTCGTGTCTGTGCGTTCAGATAATCTACACGCAAATCTTTACCTGAAGTTTTGATTTCTCCTTTGCCTCTTCACTCTTGTCTGGGGAAAGTGTATGAAAGACAAAATTTCTTGAATTTCGAGGCGCGTTTGGATTAAGATCCGACATTGCTGCTAGTTTCTGAAGCACAGCTTTAGGTCTGTTCAAGAGAGACCCATTTTTTATCTGAAGAACAGAGAAATGCTCCGTTAAGCCACTCACACAAACAAGATAGCTCTTTTAGTAGGTTACTCTTATTAGAAAAGACTACTCCCTACTAAAATGTTACTCACTACTTTACAAACCAGAAACGGCCAGTTGACTTGGATGTGTTCTACACTTGCAGTTTGGAAATACCATTTTCAGAACCATTACCAACCTGGATGTCACTGGCAGGTCTGAACGCTTCAAAAGGGTTCCTGGGTAAGAGTGTTGTGTCTTGTACCACCACTGCTGGGCTGGCTACCAGGGACAGAGAGGAAAAAGTCAGTTTCTGAACTTAATTCGAAAGAATATAATTTCGTATCAAACTGAAGAACTTAGCATTTCAATAGGCAGTAAATACGGGGGGGGGGGGGGGGAGGGGGGAAACATCTGCATCAAATTATGCTGTGAGCCATACAACTGAGAGGTGACTCTGGCAATTAGTTCTATCAGTTAGAAGGGAAAATTTGGCTTTGAAACAGCTTTGCAGGCTTTCCTTACTAAGGAAATCTTAAATTTATTTTCACTACATTACGTAGTTTTTCCTTAAGTCACGGATATTTGGAGAAACTGCTACGCTGGATGCCACAGTCTACTTCTCTGCTACTTAAAGGCAAGCAAATGAAGAATAAAAGACCAAACAAAGATGTAGAGGAATTTACTTCCACTTTACAACAATTTTTTCAAAAAGTAACATACTATTTTATTAAGTAAGTACACACAATTACCATCAAACTTGAAGTTGCATATTTTCAATGCTTTTACACCTTTAGCTTTTCAAGTTCTGGAACTGAGCTCAGACTGGTGTAAGAAAACTAGACACTGGAGTTTTCTGATCTGTGATCTGCTTCACTGGAGACCACAAGTGATGACTGGAAGCTAAGCTTGCTTTCTCTTATTTGATTTCCACTTCAATAAAAACTAAGCTTACCTTTCTTCTGAAGGGACTTAGCAGTTACTTTTTTTGCCAGTTTCATGAATTGGCTGTCTTCACCGATTTCTTCCTCCTCCTCCTGCTCTTTATTTTTTTCTTTCTGTAGCAGAGAGAAGGCACTTTGTAAAACTGAAAAAGTTCATATTAAGAATGAACATATTCAGTATTTCAAGTAGACCAAGTCTTTTCATGATGTAAATTAATATATTCATTTTTATTTACTTTCTCCTGTGAAAGTTTATTGCAATTTCGTAGCTACTTTATCATCCTCATTCTATCTGTTAACGAAAAGCAAACCTGTAGTATCACACTCAGCTGAAAAAGCTGACCTGATACTGAAACTTCTAAAACTTCAAGTTATACTCCCAGCATAAGAGACTTATTCCAGCTTTGAAGCTGACTTGTTTTAGAACACAGCTGTTCTGCCTCTCCCTCTTGAATTAGTTTCTCTCTCTGCACAATACTTGTAGAAGAGAAAGAGCAGAATTCATGACGAAAAACAAAGATGCATTTACAAATGGTATTTTTTCCAGAGTTTAATTCGAGGAACTAACAATTTCCCATCTAGCAATGGTACAGAGAAACACCGAGCAAGATGCCATGCTGGAAGTTGACGATTACCTGCTCACGAAGCCACTGTTCTCGTTCAAATCGCTCTTTCCTCCATTTCACTTCTGTCTCATCAAACTGCTCGTTCTCGTCATCATTATCTGAATCTCTCTGGAACAAATCAGTCTGTGAAGCATAATCTAGACAAAGAAAAATAAGTAATTAGCTATCGATTTTAAGAGGCATAAAACACACAGACTAGACAAAAAAACAACTCAAAACAACCCCCCAAAACAGAACTCCCCCCAACCCAATCTATTTCTGAAAGACGTTATTTACTTTTGAAGGACGACTGAGTGCTATTTCATATGCACACTCTCTTTCCAATCTTTTACCCCCACCTAGTAACTACGGATCAGAAAGGCACCTATGTTTTTCCATCTGAATCTCCTCATTCTGCCAGGCCCATCGCTGTGCAGGTCACCATCAATGAGGTATCTCTCCTGGTACAGGCGTAACTGGCGCTTGTCATCATCCAGCATTGCCTTCCTGCCCACACAGGAGAAAGGGAGCAGGTTAGTTCAGATTATATCCAAGAGCCATGACTTCACACACAAAAACATATACTAACAACTGACATGTGTAATTTCTGTATTTGATTTTCTAATTCCACTTCATTAGGGAGTTCTTCATCAATAATATCTTCTTCATATTCATTCAGGTCTTCGCCATCATATTCATCCTCACTTCCCACATCACTCCCTGACAGCTCCGCCTCATCTTCCATGAAATCCTGCAGTTTTCTATAAAAGAACGTTAAAAGTTCAGTTTGGTAGACCAATAATCATCACACAAATCTTCTGTAAACAAGATTTATCTTTTGACATAAAATTAACATCTATCCTGAATGAGAAATTAGGATTCATCTTTAATTTTTGAAAAGATTAAGTAATTTTGGTCAGAAAAACGTTGCACTGTTGTCATCGTGGCCCTTTGACTTCCATCTATAATGGAAATTATAATGGAAATCTTCTATAGCCCACCAGCAACACAGTTAAACTCAAGCAACGTGACAGCACCAAAGCAAAAAAAAAAAACCCCAATCACCAGATCACTACACAAACAGCAGCTACGTAATGCTGGGGGAATAATAGGTCCAATTTCTGGGGCTGAAGATACTCCATTCTGGCTGGTAATTAAGATGCAGAAAAGATGCACTTACAGTTTTTTCTTCAAGCCCTGTCTATGTCTCAGCAGTTCTTCTTCTTCATCACTAATTTCTGCCTCTTCAGGATCACTGTCTCCACTTTTTTCATCCTGTCAAAGAGAAAGTTTTCAGAAATTAAGGAATTTCTGAAAGCAGATTGCTTTGTAATGACAACTTCTCCTGCTCTTCAATCAACACACACAGACTAGGCCACCACTTTTCAGGGGATTTGCTACGCTGAGATGCTTTATCCAGTATATTAGAACATTAAGTGGAGATTGTAAATGATCCTAACATTGCTCTTAGAAACGTTTCAGTAACTTGTTCTGGAAGCCACGATACTTTGCACTGAAGGTTATATTAAAAAATTAAGTAGATAAATGGAGTTCTCGTAGTCAGAATGCTGTAGCAGTTGCTTCACTCCATCAGTTCATACCTCTTCGCTATCAAAGGCATTGTCATCTGTTAAAAGCTGAAAATCACCAAGTTCTTCTTGCTCCTCCTCATCTTCCTCTTCCCTATGGGAAAAGCGAATCAAAGACATGCATGTTTTAATTTCACCTCTAACGATGGCTTGGCAATAATTTAAGGCAAGATTTCAACCATGGTGATAGCTGGTCTCAGGTAATTAATTACCTGTGAGTGAGTGTTCAGAAAGCTCCAGTCTCTCAACAGCATTTAGCTTTAGATGCCCAAAATCCCCATTAGCATTGGCTTTTTGAGACCTCACATCTTCACTTGCAGAAACCATGGGACAAGTATTAAAACCTGAGTTTGTTTCCCTCCAAAATTCCTCTTGGATCCCCTAACGTTCCCATTTGTTAAGCCTCATCATCCTTTTGTCAGGCAGCCATACACCTTTACATTTTAACCAATGCAGAAAATGCAAGTATCCAACTTCCATTTGGTTATGGTTCCTGCAGTTTGGCAACAGCCCAGAGCAGAACCCAAAAGTCCTACGTTCTAACCATCTTTTCTCAGTCTGATGACAGTTCTTCAACACTTCTTTCACTATCAGCGAAAGAAAAACCAGAATTTCCCTTCACAGTAGCTGTGGGAAACAGTATATGCTGATTTAGAGAGTGACTGCTGAGCAATATGCAATATTCCTCCCTTCACCTCCAAAACAGACCAAACATTTTTGCTTCCAGTTTTGAATTATGTTGAATAAGAAAACACATTAAGAGTGAAACAAGCCAATTACCACTACACGCTGCTGTAAGTTTTAGGAAGAATAATACTAACTTGTCTGTGGGAAAGGAGCCTGAACAAAGTGCTAGAGCTTCTGCCATTGGATCTTCTATGTCACTATCTTTTTCTGCCTTGGAAGATACTGAAGATGCCCACGTTGGAGAACCTGCTACAAAAAGTTATAAGATGGCAACTTATTAGACAGATGCATTTCTACTCTTAGAATATCAGAGAGCATCCTAGAAACGACAGTTAGTGTGCTCCCACACAGGTGACAAATTGTCAGAGCTTTCAGAAGTTCCACATTCTGCATTAGTGCCCAGAACTAAAAGTAAAGCTTATAAACCAAGCAACCAGCAAAGCTGCCAACAGAATTCAGGACGTACTCTGAGACACGAATTTTCCTGAGCAAAGATTAAGCAGTTCTTCCATGTTCTGCTTTTTATTGCTGCTGGTATTTGGCACATGCTCAGCTTGACTGCTAAACTGTCCAGAGCACAAGTCCAGTAATTCATCCATATTGGCATCCATTGCATTCTCATCCATGCTGGCCAGAGTCAGCCGATGCTTTGAGGACTGGTATTTATTCCTATGTTGTCCAACGTTCAAGAACCTGAAAGAAAGTCTGTAGTTAGGAAAAAAGTCTTGCTGGTCTGTATGTTCTATTTCTGTTAAAGGGTGCAAAACGTCATCCTTTACACCTTTTACTTACCCATCTGCATCAAGCAGCTGGCTCTGAGTGTCATCTTCCAGAGAAAATTGAAACTGTGACTCCCCAGCCCCTGGAAATAAACTCTTAGGCTCAGGAGAAGCATTATACAGGTCCTGGGAATCTTCTATGGGAAGAGAGGGCTCAGACGTCTTTCCTGAGCTCTGGTCAGAGGAATGTAAAGGTACACGAGTTATTTGTTTTGCAATCCTAGAAGTCAAAAGCAAGAACGGGATGAAACATTTAAGCTACTTCAAAGGATTAACGCTGTGCAGGTGTCAAGTATGTCCACTCTGCTCTGATAAATCACAGGAGTTCACTGACATCAGATGTTGTGTAGCCCACGTAAGTACACTTCAAAAAATATTTACGATGCACATATTTTAGATACCAAAACCATGTTACAGCATCTTTGCTTTATTGTTTTAGAATATTCACTCCCCCTTGTGTTATTATACAACGGGAACAGGACTAAGAACTCTACCTTGGAAGCAGAGCTGATAAAGCTTGTTTTGAAAAAGCCTGGGGAAGGTGATCTGAAACCTCCTACTGCAGATAAGAAGTTCCCTGCACGGGACATCTGTTTGTTGCAGGGCTGATACGATGGGATCATGGAGCCGATCAGCTCAAAGCTGCTGTTATGGCTACTGTCTTTTGCCAGTGTTGGTAGTGAGAATGAATCATCATCCTCTGAAAAGAAAATAAATATTTAAATACAGTCCTTAACTACTTTTTTTTTGTGACCCAGTAAAATCTCAAGATACTATTTTGCCACACCAACACCCTGCTAAAACAGTCATCTTTCTGTGCTCACGCTGGATTTCTTTCTTCACAGAGGATGCACATTGCACTTTTTAACTGAATTTCATCTTGATTTCTGACTGCTTCTATATTTTTTCCAGTATCATTTTGAACTTTATTTTAACCTAGTTTTTTCAAGCCTTCGCATTTCTTTCATCAGTCTAAACTTTTATAATCATACTATATAACTACTCAGGTGACAAAATAACAAAAATCTTGAATACCAATCCCAAATAGAAACTTCTACATGTGCCATGTGAAAAAAAAATGCTTTTTAGGATAACAGTTCTACTTTACCTAACTTGGTGGGTCCTTTATCTGCAGCTTCTTCCATTTCAAGTTTCTCATCAGGAAGAGAATATCTGCAATTCATTAAATAAAATGTATTTGCTGATATACATGCACAAGATGAATTGCTATTGTCTGTCAAACCTAATTACAAAAACCAAGGTAACACACAAAAATACATCTAGAGCACTTTGATTAAGAAACAGATTATTCCACTACACAATTACAGTCAGTAAGCTTTTTAAAGACAATACATACGAATGCACATAAAAATACTGAAACAAGACAGAAAAAAAATACTTATACAAAGTACTTTAAACCAAAACATCTATGCGCATTGATCAAATTTAAAATTTCTTTGGCACCACTTTTAAAGCTTGGTTTATTTACCCCATTTTGGAGGAGCTGTCCTTAAAAAGCATCAACGTAGACTCTGTTGAAGGTGGTTTGGGAACAGAATCGCAGTGCACAGATTTCTCCAGCTTTTCGCCATCAACTGATTCTTTGTCAGTTTCTTTATCACCATCTTCAACATGTTTCTCTTCTATATCTTCATTATCTTCCTCTGCTTCACCCAGCAGAAATTCCACATTCTAAAAAACATCCCCAAACACAGCAGAGAGGTGGTGACCATTGCTTTGATCCGTCAAAGTCCTCGCATATTTATCAAGAGAACGTTCTAACAACTAAAGGATGAAGATGAGTGACATGCACAGTTCTTAGAGTCACCTATTCCACCCCGAGACAAGTGACACAGAGGTGCTGGAAACAGCCAAGCTTTTCTGATCCATTTTAAAAGCAAAAGGCCATGGCAAACCCCACCCCAGATCAGGCAGGTGACCTCAGTTTGTCTCCTGCTAGCAATGAGCCAAGGATACATAAAAGAGAAAGTGGCACCAGTTTGTTTTAATATTGTTCAGACAAATAAAGAAAACACTAATAAATTCAGCTTTAGACAACCTGAACATCGAACATGCTGACTGTAGAAATTTTTTTATTTCTAGGAAGAATTCTTGGCAGTTACCCTAATATTAATAGCACACCAAAGTCATTTCATTGGGGAGAGGCAGCAGAACTGAAGAGCTGACTAGGTTATGTAAAAATGTTGCATACAGACCTCATGATTGCTTTCTTCCTCTTCCTCAGACTCATCTGTCATCTCTTCCTCCTCCTCCTCTTCTTCCTCCAGCATGTCCTCATTATCCAGTTTGAACAACGCTTGCCGCTTTTGGCGTTCCTCAGTCCTGCGGAGCTTCATGGCCTCCTGGAGTTTAGCCTTCAGCGCTTGTAGCTTTTCACCTGGCCAGAAATGAACAAATTAATACGTTAGAGGAACTCCAGTGAATCCTGAACTTCATCGCCTTCAAGCATCCAATCTAACATAACCTCACACACAAAAAGGGAATTAAAAAATTACTTGGTTTTAAATGCTATTATGAATTGATCTGCCTGCTGCAAGAGCCAGAGCAGTCAGTTCAACGAGCTCGATTTAGAGAGACCAGACAATCTCATCAATTATCAACATTCCTCATTATCCATAAATGCCACTGGTGCAGCACTCGGAATGAGAACAGAGTCTGTCTCTCCACTGTGTCTTCTGGGAACAAGAGCATCCAACTGCCCTGGGCAGATGTGCTACAGCACATGAAATAATTACGAGCAGCTAAAAATAATGTGTGCCCACAGAACCAGCCAAATAATCTCTTTCTTTTAATGATACTAGGGAAGAGTCACGTATTTTTGTTTGCAAACACATACAGCTCTATTAGAAACTGCAGTACAGAAACACGGCAGCGTGAGAGGTCTAATAAATGGCAATAGTGCCCGAGGATCTGAGAGCTACACTCAGAGGGCTGATGGCAAACAACAGTGCTGATATACATTCATAGAGATTTTGGTGCAGATGGGGAGAAATCCAGAGAACCAGCTGCAAAGATCTGACTGAGACTGTTCTATGCTGGCCAGTGCTATTTAAGAGGTCTATCAAGATTCTTTTTTAAAAGCAGGGAAAGGGGGAAATGAAAGGAAAAAAAAAAATAGACAAAATGTTTTCCAATTTAACCATCATCACTTCCCCAGACCAACCTGGCTTTGCGTGGACTGCTTCCTCCAGGCTCTCTGCAGCCAGTACTGCTGGCACCACGTCTGCCTTCAGCTCCTCTTTTCCTTCAGACGTAGTCTCCTTACGAATGATGTTCATGGTTATGGGCCGCTCGACTTTGGATTTCGACGTCCCAAGAGTGTGCTTCAAGAAACGTGCTTTCAAGGCTTCTAATTCTTTACACAGATATTAATCAAATTTCAAAATGCAACTTCAATTAATTTGATAGATTTAAAAGCATTAAGCGTTAAAGTTAGATCAAGAGTAGGTCTTGAGAATTTTTTTTTTCAAAGGAAGTTAGTCAAAAACTCTAAATCCTTAATACTAAAATATTTGTAAACCCATTCTATTTGACTAATAAGACAATAAACCATTACAGACTATTTTTGCTGTAACCTGTACTTAATTGATATTAGCTAATATTAAATTACCTTACCATTGACTATGATTTAGCCACAAGACCCAAATTCACTTCCAGCCACCAGGTATCTCCAAATTTCTGTTAACACATATATCTAAAACCAGACTGAAAGCTGACAAAACCACTGTTTCTTGGCAGAGGTCAGTTTGCTGCATGCACAGAAGCAGCATCCAATCCACACATCCCCTTAATATCTTCTAATACATAACAGATTTAATGGAATCATAAAATCTCCTAATCATTTGCAATCTCTCCCTGAAACGAGGTCAACTATTTAATATTGATGAACAGACGTTTAAATTCCAGTACCTAAAAGACATTCAAAACATTCTTGCTACAAAAGTAAATTTTTGCTTGCTATCTGGTCTCGCCTTTTAACAAAATCCTTGGTAAACACTCTGGAATGCAAGCTAGTTTTGTTTCCAGATAATTACTGCATGCCCCGTTTTGAATCAATTTGTAAAAAGTGCTGCCATGTGCTTTAAGTACCAACATATTCCACCATGGCAAAATGGAAATAAATCATTCATCGTTAAATAGTTATTACTGGGCATTTCTTCAAGCTTTCAAGCATTAGGGACTCAGAAGTTACCTTGGAAACATCAGCTGAACGAAAAGGGATACCAGCATTGAGCAAAGAACCCGTACTAGTAAAGGAATGTACCTGACTATCCCATCACCTGAACGTTTCTCAGATTTTCCAGTGAAAGTCAGATTGACTCAGCTTACTCAGAGAGACCTGACAGGATCACAATAAAAGCTGTACCTTTATTTGGCTCAGAGTCATCGAGGTTTACGAAGGATTCATTGCCAGAGCAGATTCTTGGCTTGATGGACAGGTCTATTCCCAGTTCGCGAAGTTTATCCAGCTTGGACTTCCTCACTTTTTCAGGTTGCGCCACCAATCCAGGCCCCACTTGCTGATGGCTTTTTTCACCTTCTAAGCCTGGCGCTGTTTCCTCTCTTTGCTCAAGGGCACCTCCTCCAACTGCTAGAGGAATTTCACTCTCTCTTTGTTCACTACACTCAGTGCTTAGGACGGCAGCGAGCTGTTGTTCTCCTGAACTATGATCAGTTGTTCCGGTCCTAACTGCACAGGAACCATCACTGCCCTGCCTGGGCGTTTCAGCACAGTCCTCTGCCAAGTTCTTCCCCACATCAGCAGGAGGCTTGTCCACAGCAGCATCACCACCTGTGCCAAGGCTCGTCTCTGGTTCATTAGCTGCTGACTGGCCACCTTCGATTTGCCCGTCTCTGCAATCCGTGCTCGGGTTCTCAGTGTCTGGAGATTCCTCATTTAGGGAGAGCTGGTATTTAGTGGACCTAACGAAGGCAGAAAGAAATATATCACCTATGCCTATCGTGGAAGGAGAGAAGAGGTTGAGAACAAACTCAGAGAGAAAGAAACCATTTCTAATCACTGTCCTTAATGTGCAGGAAGAGGTGAAGGACAGAAGACTAGAAAGCTTCATTTTGAGGAGATAAGCTGAAGCCTAGAGTAGCATAAAGAGTTTGTACTAGCTAGCCACATTGTAACAGTACAAAATTCCTGTGAGATTTCCTGGCAACAGAAGCTTAAGTATTTTCCTACACATTACTCAAAAGAAGAAATAGTCCAAGTAAAATGTTGTGGTCCAGTCTAAACCACATTGAAGCAACTTTGCATGAGCATGTTACTTCACCCAGAGTTACTACGAGGCCCTGATACTTCAATAGTACAACTGTGTTAATAGTGCAGCATTGCAAAAAGCTGGGATATCCTCCAAATTTGTTAAAAAGTATGAGGAAGGTTTAAGTCCTTACTTCAGCAATGCCATGGCATTTCCTTGACATACTGGTCGAGGTCTACGCTTGAAGAAGTCATGAATGCTTTTGGTCTCAGGCACGTGATATGGGAGAGAGACAGACGATTCTACCAGAGAAAGGAGGTGAAGGAAAATGTAGAAAGTCATCCAAGGCATCCATTTGATATCTCTGAAATTCAGAGAAGCTCGACACAAATATTTTGCAGCAAAGACATCTGATTAGGCACAAACAGCACAGCTTCAACTTGAACACAGCAAACACTGCTGTTTGGGAATGAGTTCCAACAGCAACACTCTTGAAGACCAAATTTGCAACATGTCCATGGATTCACTAGGAAACGAACTGTGATGTTAACATCAGAGTGGCAGGACCAGCTTCAATTCTATCACAAGCCTATCGGACTCTCCAAACACTGCACTAACTTTACACAACAAGTTTACAGGCTCAAGTGTTTGCACAGTGATTATTTCTTTTCATCAGTTACAAAGATATCTTGTAACAGGTGCTTGAATAAAAATGGTCTTGCACCCTTCAACCCTAAATAATTCGTGCTAAGTGGAAGAAGGCTCTAGCCTTTTAGATAAATTCTATAAATTTCTCCCCCGAGTTTCTTAATAGTTTATACCCTTCTACATACAAAGAACTTAAGATTTACCTCTAATAAGTCGTTGGGTCTCACTATGTAGTTGTTTAATGGCTTCTTTGCTCAACCTTGCTGCTTTCCGCTCCTTAAGGAAAGGAAAGAAAGGCTTCTGAAGTCAGAAAACAAGATATGGGACTCTACCTATACCTTCTAAACAGCCTGTTTTTCCCTTTCAAACAGAGAAGTCAGAATAAAGCAGCCAGTTAAAAAAAAGATTATAAATAGCAAATCAACAAAAACATGCACAATGTGTTTGAATCACTACAGATAACCACGGAGAGCTTCAAAAAGAAGAATACTTCACCTTCCTTTTTGGTTCTTTTAACACAGGCTCCTCGTTCTCATCACCAAATACATGTTTGTAGCCTTCACCCTCAGAAAACTGTTCTTTGTTCTGCAGTGCATAAAAAGAGAGACGCTTATTTGCCTAGAGACACGGGCACCACCAAGGGCAAACAAGTCAAAAGTGAAAAATAAGTGTACAGAAGCAAAACCAGCAAGTGTTCACACAAACCAGTACAAAAGCTGCCTAACACTTCTGGTAGATTTCCAAAGCTTCTGCTGTAGCATGACGTTTACAACTTTCTAGGACAACACCCTCCATCTTCCAGAGCAAAAAGCAGAGGACTGTTCTCTCCTCTGTCACAGCACCATTATCAAAAAGAGTTTCAGACACACCCAGGTACAACACTTCCCACTAATAACCAACAATCTTGGACCACTATCAAATGTCACCTTGTATTTTTTTATTTTGTTTTTCACTGCCGCTCGTATCGATTCTATCGACTCTTCATCCTCTGGGAGGGAATCGTTTTCCTCTTCCAAGCCATTATCAAAAAGTTCTTTGTCATCAAGAAGACATCCGCTGTCATTAAAAGGATTCCTCTCGCCTCCATCTACCTGCTGCCACAAGAACAAAATATTTGTGTAACTGATTTCAGAAGGTCCCCTTCAGTTCTCTGACATTAATTTAAGAAAAGGTCTTGAAGTCAGAAAAAGTACACACCATCTTTAACCTAGCAACTTTTGTGTCCTGCAAGCCAGCCAGTAATACTCTTTTTATAGCACTGCAAAGCTGATAAGGTAACTCACGGAGCAGTGTTCCCTACATCTGTGACAAACAGGGAAGTTCCACAGTTGCTGAAGACTAAAATGGCTCCGAGAGAATAAATTAACACCTGCAACCTCCCAAGCAGGCATTTCTTTAGATCAGAACTCCAACATGAAAGAAGCCCACAGCTTCCTCCAGAAACCAGCACAGCACAGTAAAGAAAGGCGAAATCCCAATCTGAGCAGTCTGGGCCTGCAACAAACTCCCAGCGAAACTAAAGAACTCCAAGAATTTCTGCCTGACTTAACACGCACTGACGCTAAATCACCAAGTGCTGGGGTCTGTGCTTTCTCTGCAGGTGGAACCAGCAGACTTATGTGGTGTTCCGTGGATCCCTGGGGATACCACACCTGCTGTGGGAATGTGGACACCAGCAATGCCAAAGCATTGAAACACACAAACCAAACACAGCAATAAATGGAAAGTAGTTGAGAAAACATCTGAGATTTTCTGCCAAAATAGATACCTCTGCTCCAGGCTTCTTGTCTTTTTTCAGCTGTTTAACGGACTCAATTCTTGTCTCGTTCTCCTTTCTTCTTCTTGATTTTACTACAGCTTTTTTTGCTGTCTCTTCTTCAAAACCATGTTTATGTTGTTTATGTTTTCTGTACTTCTTCCCAGACTTTAAGGGTCTCTCCTCTTCCAACTCATTGCCAGGCAAGCCAGACTTCCTGCTTGTTTCAAGATTTTCAATCTGCAATCGGTCACCAGCGTCACTGTCATCACTATCTAGCAGAGCCTGGCGAATCCGATGGGATTTCTTGTTCCTCTGGGCAGTAATGTTCTCTTTTTCCTCTCCGTTTTCCTTGTCTCCACCCGGACTATCGTTCTGCACAAAAGAGCCACCATCCTCTCCATCTTCACTCTCACTGTCCTGAAGCACTTTCTTGCTTTTTGCTTTTTTACACACAAAAATCTCCTCCTCTGAATCTGATAAAATATATTAAAAGAAAAAACAATATGCATGCTACAAAGAGGCAAATTCCCCAAGTTAGTTAACAAACCATCAGTTAACCATAAAGTTACATATCTGTTAAATTTCACAGATGTCAACATCTGTAACAAATCAGCTTGAATTCAGGTTTTCAGAATCCCCTTCTCCCTGTAGTGAAGCACGAAGTTGACCTAAATTGACGTTACAGGTTTTTAACTTTTAAAATTAGGCAAAGCTGAAAATCCTTCACTGATGGCAGCTTGCTTTGAAATAGTAATAAAATTCACGGTAATTAACTAAGTACATAGGTCAAGCAAATCATGAAAAGAAAGGAAATCAGCAATTAAGACATTCACATTCTAGTTATTATTTCCCTTTCTGTACCTCAGAAAACGCTTTTCGGAGGTTTACAGATGTCTGCCCACATTCTGAACAACGAAAAGGGCAGCTTGGATTCACACAGGTTGAGCAACAACAACTTCCTGAAAAGGTATTTATGAAACCAAAACCGCCCTGTTGGAGGCAACAGCCACCAGGCAAAATTCATGGGAACATTACAGACCTCCGTCATCGAGAGACGCCGTCCCCTTGATGAGGTGGCCCGGAGAGGCTGTTTCACAGCTGCCCTGCCCGCTGTCACAGTCGCTGTCAAGGGTTTTCGGCGAGTCTGAGTCCAAGTCTCCTATTGGAAGCTACAAAGCAAAATAAATTTTCCTTGCTATAACGAAGGCTGTTGATGTGGGAATGACTCCCGGTGCCTGGCATCGTTCCCAAACCTTGGCTGAGCCCTGACACACGGCTGTACTCACACACACTCTCGTTGCGTGTTAAGAACTAATTGGTATTTACACGAAGGGCGATTACATCACCCCAACACCTACTGGTGTAAAAATCTGTTCAGAGGGAGCTCGCACACGCACGGAAAAGGGCTGACCTCGCCTGATCACTATTCCAAACCACGGGAAGGAAAAAAACAACGAGAAACATAAAAACTTTATTGTCCCGCATCTGCATTTCACCGAGACCAGCTGCACAGGGATCGGGAGACACCTGCGGGGCTTCTGCAGAGCGGATCCCCCGTCACAGGCGCCCGAACACGCTGCAACAGAAGGGCCCCTCCCGTGCCCCGGGACCCCCTCCCGGCGAGGACCCCCCGGCCCGGCCCCGCGCTGCGGGAGCGCAACGGGCACGCTCCCAGCAGGCACCGCGCCCCCCCGGCACCGCCCTCCCGGCACGCCCCGCGCCCCCAGCATGCACCGCGCCCGCGGGGATAGGCCGTGCGCAGCCTTCCCAGCATGCACCGCGGCAGCGAGGCGGAAGAGCGAGCGGCGGCTACGCTGGGAAGCGTAGTCGGCGCGACGCGAAGCGCGAGCCCGGTGGCGGCCCGGTACCGCCTGGGGCATCCGAGGACGCACCGCTGCCGCCACCACTACCGCCTCACTCGCTGCCCCTCCCAGCCCTCCGCCGCGCCGCAGCCAGAGGAGCCCTCAGGCCGCTAGCAGACAGGCTGCAGCCGCCACTGCCCGGTTGTGCGGAGCGGTAGGACTCACCTCAGCGGGGGCCGCCGCCATAGCCGCGGCCCGACTCAGCCCCAGCGCTCCCGCCACACAACCGCGTAACAAACCGCTTCGAGTCTTCGCGCGCTGCCCCAATCCCGCCCCACCCCGGGGACAGCCAATGGTTGCGCAGGGCTGCCCTGAAATCCCCGCCCCCCAGCCTTTTTATTGGGCGATTTTTTTCTTCGGCGTGAGCCCGCCCTTTCCGTCCGGTCCAATCATTGCTCGCGCTTCGAGGCCACGCGCACGCCGCAGAACCCCGCCCTGTGGCAGCGCTGCGGTCAGGGCGGGGCGAGTTCCCGCTGAGGCGGGCGGCGGGCGTGCCGGGCCGGGCTGGGCGGGCTGCGGGGCGGCCGGGGGCGACACTAAGCTGCGTGAATGCCCCGGGGGTCCGCGGGCCTGGCCCCCGCGGTGCGCTGCCCGTCAGAGCCCCGGCTGGGCCGGGCCCCCGAGGCGGCCTCAGTTGTGAGGGCAGCCCGACCGCCTCCGCGGCCGAGCGAGGTAGCGCCGGTGCCTGGTGCTGCCTCCCCCGGGCATCCTGCAGGCACTAGCTAGCGGGAGCGCAAAAGCCGTCCCCGTGCGATCGGGGGTGAGTACAGGTGAATCCGAGCAGAGAGGAGTCCCGCACCTCAACTCGTTTTTCTGCCTCCGCGCCATGCAAAGCGCTGCCACCGCGTCACACCACCAAGCCTGCAGTACGTAGGGCCCCAGTGCTGGCAAAGAGTGGGAAGGATGGCAGGTTGAGCTCGACCCTGACGCTCAAGAGGCTTATCCAGAGCGGTAGGAATTCGTGGAAAAACCCAGAAGTGTTTGATGTGTTTTAAGTGGCTTCAAGGTGGGTGTCACCTCTTCTTTCCCTCCCCTAGAACCTGGGATTTCTAGAAATGTTTGCAACCCACTTCCTACTGCTGACAGCTGGTGGGTGCCAGCGACCTTGTTCTGAATCAGTTACAGACGTTTGGCACTTTTTCGTTGTTAAATCTGTTTTGTAGAACGTACTGCTACAGCAGATCGTTTTCTTCCAAGCCAAACGGCAGGCATCTGCTGTCACTGAAGGCAAGGCCAGGAAAAAAAAAAAAAAGTATTCTGGAGTGTTTGGTACTAGTCATGTTTTTTTTTGGGAAAAGGACCAGACGGGTTAATCTACTATGGTAGTTCCCTTATAGCAAACAAGTCTGAGAATGGAGGAAGTGAGGAAAAGCAAACGTCCTTGAAACCCACTGCAAACATCACAACGCAATTCTGGTTTCCTGTAGCTGCTACAGTAATTTAATAATTACTGTTTAGTAATGAGAAGGCAGATGCTGGCTCTGCAAAAACACCATTAATCCATATAATTAAGATACTGTCTCCAACCTACTGGAGTCAGAAAGGAGAGAAAAAACAATCTTCAGCTGTCGTACAGCTGAAGCTACCTGCTTCCCAAAAAGGTATTCACTTTTGTGAACAAATAAAACCTTGGATGTTTTAGACTGTTGTGCAAATGTGAATAAAACATGTTCAGCTAGTATTTAAGACTGACTATGCTTTTTCTGCAGAACACTCTGTTCTTTGCTGAAGAAGCAGTAACTGCGCAGACCTTTCCTTCCCAGTGCTGTTCTCTAACTGGTAACAATGTACAAAGGGTGGTGGCATTACGCTAGAGATTCCTGGAATTTGAGGATCTTTCTAGGTAGTCTGCCAGTTAAAAAAAAACAACACTAGCAAACAGTTTATTGTACTGACTCAAAGCTGTAATCTCGTTGCTACGTCAAGAATAGTTTTGAGAGTCAACTGGCAAGAAAAATGTGGCCAAAAAGTTACCTCCCTGCCACGGTAGGTTATTTCTGATCCCGAATTGTGTTACTCATAGCTGCCACGCAGAGGTGGTCCCACAGAACAGTTGACTCTTGGAAAACGTTTGCCATTAGGAGATTCTAAACTAAATTCAAACTTTTTTTTTTTTTAGCACTGGATAAAATACAATATGAATACGTTTGGGTTTTTTTAAAAGCTAGTTTATGAATGTCTTTTTTACTAAATAACAAACTCTTTCCATAACTTCTAGCAGGTCAGATGTTTCGAAACAAATCTTCAGAACTAAGAACTAACTTCATAGCTGGTCTGTCAGAACCAAATTAGGGCTTGCCAGTGGGAACATGTAGCTGTTTTCAGTATAAGGGGTGGATTAACATATAGAAATAAGGTTCTGCCCGCTTTGGCAGTCAGGATGCCTCAATGAGTACATGATATTTATCAAGTTCATTGCTTTGCTGACTTTTTTTGGAATTTGTAATGCGTTAAGCACAGACGTGAGGTGTCATACTCAGCATCTTGTGGGACCAAGCCTCTGTTTTGCAAATTTCTTGAGGCAGCGATTGAATCTTTGTTTTTTAAAGTCCTGTTTGCACAGCCCTACATGTATGATTTTTATACACGGACATGATGAATAATCGCATGGAAGCGTTGGCTGGCATCCTGGGGTTTTGTTTCTGGGCTTGTGAAACTGGTTTTTCCCTGAAGTGTTCATTAACTGCTGTCAGGCAATTATGTGAATCTCAGACGTCGTTTCATTTTAAGATAGCTTTTTAATGTCTCAACTTGGAAAATATCAACCCTGCAGGTTGAAAAAAGGCAAATAAAATGGACTCGGCATTTATTATTTACAAAATGTTTTGACTCCTGACCTTGGGAGTCAGCTGAGCGCTGCTGGCTGAGCAGAACCCTAAAACAGCTTTCAAAAAACAAAGGCATTGTCGGTCAGCCCGCTCCCTGCCCGGTGCTGGGACAAAACCAGCCCGGGGAGCGACGGAAGCGGGCACGGGGCCGCGGCGAGGTGCACCCCGGCAGCCCAGCGCCTCACCGGGGGCACCGGCCGGTTCCCCGCTGCCGGTGCTCTCCGGGCGATGCCCCACGTTGCTGTCCATCTCTGCACCCGCTGCTGGGCCCTCACCCATCGTGGGCGCTCACCGGCGCGCCCGCCGCACCGACCGGGCCCTCCCGTGCCCGCGGGGACGCGCCCGTCCTGGTCACGGCCCTGAGGCGCTCCGTGCCCTGGCTTGTACCGGCCCGGTTTTAAGCCTCGTTAAGGGTCGGTGTTCGGGCTGTAACTAATTAAGCCGGGCAAGTTTCGGGCTCCGGGGCGCAGTGGAGTGCCGGGGGGGCCCGGCGCGGCCCCGGGGCGGAAGGTGCCGGTGGAGCTGCCGTCGCGGCGCGTGCCCGAGTTTTCGGTCGCCGTTCGGTTCCATCACGAAACCTGCGGGCGGATGCGGGGCTCGGAGAGGCGGGCAGGAAAGCGGCGGGCACGGGAACGCGCGGGAGCGGGGCCGCGCGCCAGGAGCCGCCGTCACCTGTTGCCGCCGCGGGGCCGCGCCGGCGCTGAAAGGGTGCGGACGGCGTGCGCGCCCCCGCCGGCACGGGGGCGGCGCGCGCGCGCGCGTGCGTCAGCCGGCGTCGTTGGGCAGCGTGGAGGGGCCTCTTCTTCCTCCTCCTCCTCGCTCGGGCGGCCGGGGGCGCGCGCGGGGGGAGGCGGCGCGTGCTGGCGGCGGCGGGGGCGCGCTCGGGCTCGGCGGGGGCGCAGCGGGGGGATTGTTTGCGCCGCCGCTCGGCCAAGCGGAGCGCGGGGACCGCTCCCCGCCGCGCCCCCCCTCCCCTCCTCCGCCCCGCGCCCCGCCGCCGCCGCCCCCCACCCCGATCCCGCGCCGGGCCCCCACCCCGGAGCCAATATTCCCGAGATCAAGCGCTACGCGGCGGCGGCGGGGCCGGCGGCGGGGCCCGGGGCGGTCGTCGGGACCGGGGGGGACCGCAGCGAGGCCGCCGCCGCCGCCATGGAAGCACTGGGACCCGGTAAGAGCCGCGGGGGGGCCTGGCGGGTGGCGGTCACGGCGGGCCGTGTCAGCGGGAGGAAGGAGGCCGCGGGCCCGGCCCGGCCCCCGCCATCCTCGGGCGTTCGCGGCCGGGCCGACAGCCGCCGCGGCCGGGGGCGGGCGGTCCGGTGCGCGCCGCAGGCCGGGCCCGGCGGGCCCCGGGGCTGGCGGTGACCCCGCAGCAGGCCGCCGGCGGCGGGCTGACACGCGAGCGGGCCCCGAGGCGTCTCGGCGGTCGCCGGGCGCTTTCCCGCAAAGAGGAACTGCAGCAGGCGCCGAACCGCCCGGGGGGTTTGCCTGCGCCCTGCAGTCCTGCCGAGCAGGTCGCCCACCCGGGAGGTCCGCGTGGGCTGTCGGGCCACCGGCCCTCCGAGAGGGAGGGAACGGGACGGGGCTCCGGCGCTGCGCTCGGCCTGTGGGGGCGGTGGCGGGGGGGCAGGAAACACTCGTAGGTGTCTAGATGTGCGCAGCGATGTGCTCCGCGCACGGGAGTTCTGTAAACTGTGTGATAATAGCTTGGGGGGTTTGATGTTGAGCCATTATTAAGAGTTTAAGGTGATCCTTTCTGAAAATACGACATTATTATTTTTTTTTAACAGACTTTGGTTAAATATCGGTGGTATTTCACAGGTGGCATTTTCCCACCTATGTCTTATTCTGCTATTATTCTTCTGTCAAATGTCTGCAGGACGTATTTCTTGACCTAAGTGGTCTGCACATCTGATCCATTCAAGTTCCGGATCAAACTGTGGGTATAATCGAAGTAGTGTTAATTTAGGTGCCATAGGAAATGTTTATTGACACATGCAATTGCACAATACAAGTGCAGTTCCAGAGGAATCCAGATTTTAAGATAGCAGAGGGCTACCTTGGAGATCTGCCGTGTGTGTACATGATGTCGTGTGTTGTCTCTGACTTCCAGCTGTAGAAGTAGATCCTCTTTTAGTTTCGTGAAACTGCTTCCTGTCTGAAGTAACTTGGTGGACGGTGCTCGGTATGGAATCGGCACAGAGTAGAAGAAATTAAAAGTAACAGCACATGTAACCCTAGTCAGGCTGATCAGGCAAAAATCCCGCTAAATCAGTGGGACTTGCAGGGCAGCCTGGCTCCAAATGGGAAAACAGTTCTTAGCTTGTGCTAAGAACCCTTTGAGAAATAACTTCAGGAAGAAGATGCATGTTTTATCGCCTTCGATCAAACTGATGGAGGTCAGCATTGCCTGTTTACGGAACTTGTGAATTCCGAGGGAGGAAAATGGGTAAATATAGTTGTCATTTAATCTCTTGCAGGACGTCAGTGCCTGCACTTACTTCAGACTAATTAGCACGGGATTAATGGATCATCTCTCTAGTATCCAAATAAGCACAGCAAACTTTGATTGCCCTTGGTGATTCACGCTCGTCAAGACAGCTGTAGTTTTTTAAAGTGCTAACTGTACCCCACAGCCGGTTTCGCTGCGGCTGGGAGCTCCTCCGGGACGGATCGCGATTAGTCAGGCGGGTGCGGAGCCAGCGATGTGTCGCGTGGGATGTCTGTGGCCCGGTGGCCACCGTGCTGCTGCAGCTTTGGGGAGCTGGTGTGTTGAGTGGGCTGCAGCGTGCTCAAAGTGTTACTTCTGCTTAAAAATATTCTGGGGTTAGTGTCCTCACGTCGGTAATTTTAACCGGTACTGTAGCACGGGGTGGCTTACAAACCCAGTGTAGAAGGCTCCTTGGATTTGGTCCTGGGTTTAGTTTAGGATTGTGTTCCTGCACCCTGAAGTGTACCCAAGTGTGAGCTTCATCCTCCCGCATCTTACCTACGTCTCTTCCCTCCTGGCATGAACTGTGAGCCTTTGACTTGAATGGGTACTGGCAGGTTGGCACAATCTTATAACACTAAATTTGCCCTAAGTTTTACAATTGCTTTATTATTGCATTCTTATAATACTTTTTATCCCCCTCTCCTTTGCTACTCTACAACAGAGGGAGGAAACTTTGGTCACACTAAGCACTGGCAGATGTAGACAAAACTCATGAAAACACACTAATTTTATTTGCTTTATGTGCAGCGTCAACTGAGGCTGTGACAGATTTAAAAAAAAAGTCTTTTTGATCTTGTTAACGTGGTATCTCAGATCTTAACACTTTGAGGAAGTTAACTAAAGACTTAACGAGTGACTAGCTTGCATGTGAGTACTTCTTCAAGCCGCTAGTAATTTCCTCCTTGGAACTATTGTGTCCAAATAAATTGTATTCTCCGCATCTGTTAGGAGTCTATACCTATGCTTTCTTCCTTACTCTTCCTTTTAGAAGAAAGCCTAAACCTTGCCTCACTCCTTTCTTTGCGTTGGAATTTTTTTTCCCTGAAATTGTGCTCTAGGGGAAGAGTATTTCACTGTTAACAGAAGCGGTGTGTTCATGATGTAAAGGAAACGACAAAACTGTTTTAGCTTAGATCCGATACAGAAATACAGTTTTAGTTTAGTTAAGAATAAAAATATCCCTTCCCCATTTCTGGATAGTATCAATTTTCGGGTAAAAATTGCGGATGTACATCCTAAGTATGCCGAGAGTGGCAATCATTAACAGCTGAACTTTAAGCCTGTAGTGAAAACAATGAAAAAATGTGGCTTGTGTGGCCATTGGCTAGTTGTAGAAATGGTGGTAGGAATTTCTTTCTCTTTACATTATATAAAAATACATAATATGTAGATGGTTGCATTCCATCTCAGGACTCCATCAGGTTCATAACCACAGTCGTGAACAAACACCATTAAAATGCTGGGAATGCATGGTGGCACTAACCTATATATGCTTTAGGGGGCACGTTTTCTTACCTGGAAGTTCCAAGCAGCCGGCAGGCTGTGAGCCGCTTGGAACACGTCCATTTGCACCCTCAGAAAGCAACTGGAGATTTCTTTCTGTCCCATCAGAAAGTCAGCTCAAGTACACCCGGAAGGCGACAGCGCTGCGTGATCGATCACATCTCACACATATTTATCCGACTTCCCTAGGGCCCCCGACCAGCCTCTTCCAGCCGCCCCGTCGCCCTGGCCTGGGAACTGTTGGGAAGCCCATCCGCCTCCTCGCCAACCACTTTCAGGTTCAGATCCCCAAGATTGATGTTTATCACTATGATGTCGATATCAAACCAGAAAAACGCCCCCGAAGAGTGAACAGGTAGGAGTTGTTTAATAAAAAAAAATTAAAAAGTCCATCTGCCTCACCTTAAGAAAACTGTACATCATAGAAATTCTTCATCTACTAAAGGCCAGTTTGTGTTTGTACCGTGGTTAGCAGTTGCTTAATTTTTCAGTGAACTAGTGTATAATATTCTCCTTGGTTTTATTACGGTGTCTTTCAGTTGGACTGTAGTCTGGAAGGCTCTAGGAAATGTACAGGGCCTTGAACTACAGCTGTTTTTACGTTTCATTCTCCATCGAGTGTCCCTGATAATTGTTCCACAGTCCTACCTTGGTTGTTTAAGAAAATGTGAAAAGAGAATGTTAAACTGCATAATTTTAAATTATGGATTTAAACTGCTCGATCTTCTGTTCTTCAACTTAACTTGAGAAATCCCTCTGTAGAGAGGTGGTGGATACCATGGTGAGACACTTCAAGATGCAGATATTCGGCGATCGGCAGCCCGGATACGATGGGAAACGGAACATGTACACCGCACACCCCTTACCGATCGGCCGGGACAGAGTAAGTGTTACTGCGAGCAGTTTTCAGTTTGTGTGGCAAAACGGTTACGTTCTCATTGGAAAAGTGTTCTTTTATTGACCTAAACCCAAAATGCTGTCAGACGTTTTAGTATAGTCTTGGAAACGACAGGCAGTGCCAGTCAGGGATCTCTAGGAACTTACTGATGTTTTACTGAAGTTTGTCATCTTTGGATTTCTAATTCCTAGTTCTTCTTCAGTTGGTGAATTTGTTAGTGATGACGTAAATTAGTACATTGTGCTCTTTCAGCTGCAAGTAGATTTTTATTTTTTTTTTCCCCCACCCTGACGGAAACTTCCCTTTTCTCTGTTCCAACCCTTGCTCTGTTGTGCAATGATAAAGTAGTTGTAGATGACAAATACGCTGGTTTGGTTTGGCTGCGCTGTTGAGATACGTCCTCCTGTTCCACAGGAACAACTACATCAGCTGCGCTGGTCCTTCATGCTCTGGGGTGTGCTTCCCAGCACCCTGGCTCTAACAGATCCCAGTATGAACCAGTGCTGGTACAAAACTTAACCCCTGTCTACTCTTCTCCCCAGGGATCTGGTTATTGCTGGCACAGTGCCATGAGGAATACGCAGAGCGAGTTCACATTTGTGCTTTGGGCTGATGGTGTGTGAGAATAATATCAAGTACTGTGCTAGAACTCAGATTTGTGTTTCCCAGTGAGTCGTCTTTTTGACCAAAAGTTTTTTTTGCCTTCCCATTTGCTTCACAAGACATTTTGCTGTTAATCGGCCGACTTAAAAAAATGGCTCACAGTTCTTCAGAGCTTTGATGTCACTGTACTAATGACTGCTGAAAATTTACACTTAAAGGTACCTCAGTGCAGTTTTTCAGACGAATAAATTACAAGCTTTCAAAATCCTAAGGAAACCATCCCTAATGTTTTAAGAGAATTACACAAACTAATCATCAAAAGTATAGATTCAAAGGATACCCAGGAGAAAAACCTAACATTGATTAGTGTTGTGATAGTCTGCAATACATAACAGAGGCTTGTGCCTAATTCTGTTCTGACTATGTCAGGTGGATATGGAGGTGACACTTCCAGGAGAGGGGAAGGACCAGACGTTTAAAGTATCCATTCAGTGGGTGTCAGTTGTCAGCCTTCAGTTGCTGCTGGAAGCTCTGGCAGGGCACTTGAATGAGGTTCCTGAAGATTCCGTACAGGCGCTTGACGTGATCACACGGCACCTTCCCTCCATGAGGTGGGTACTTCCAGCGCCGTCCTGCCTGGCTTAACCTCATATCTGTCTGAACGATTGTATCGGGCATTGCCTGCTGCTGTCCTGCTGCTATTGCACTTCCCTGCAGTAGAAGGGATGAGGGATGCAGTTGTGTAATTCAACGCCTGCCTTACAAATTTGCACTAGAATAAGGAAATCTAATCTGGACTCAGGACGTGTATCTGCTGGTCATGTTTCTAACAGCAATTTTCTGCAGCCTTTCCAGCTGCACTGTTGGTAAAGGCTTTGTATCGTGCCATAAGTCAGCTCTGACAGTTCTGACGTACTGGAGACACGGGTTTTAAACGTTGTAGGTGTGAATGTAAACAGGTGGATCAGAAAGGAATGATCAAAGTATTAATTTTTTTTTTTTTCAGGTACACTCCTGTGGGTCGCTCCTTTTTTTCCCCCCCTGAAGGTTATTACCACCCTCTGGGTGGTGGCAGGGAGGTCTGGTTCGGTTTCCACCAGTCGGTCAGGCCCGCCATGTGGAACATGATGCTCAACATCGATGGTATGTAGGAAATTCGGTCTCGCTAATGTAACAGAGAGTTCTTTCCGCTTCTCAATTAAACGTCCTCTTTTTTTTATCTTAGTGTCAGCAACTGCTTTCTATCGTGCCCAGCCTATCATTGAGTTCATGTGTGAGGTCTTGGACATTCAGAACATCAACGAACAAACCAAGCCTCTGACGGACTCCCAGCGTGTCAAGTTTACCAAAGAAATCAGAGGTAAAGGCTTGTCTAAAGCTGGGGCAACGAAATGCTGGAAACCTGCTCGTGTTATACTGTGATGAAAATTTGCAAGGCACTTGGGAAGCCGACCTGTTGCTTTTTGCCCTCGTCTTTCTCAAAGGTGACTCCTACGCCTGAATTTATTTAGGTGACTTCTGTGTTGGGTTTTCAGGTCTGAAAGTCGAGGTTACCCACTGCGGCCAGATGAAGAGGAAATACCGCGTTTGCAATGTTACTCGGCGGCCGGCCAGCCACCAGACGTACGTGTACAAGCACTTTCTGACCATCCTTAACATCTCGAACCTATTAGGTGTGCTAGGTGTATTGTTTATGCAAGAATAGTTGGTTCTGGAGATGAAGCAGCTGTGTGGCTTTACAAGAATGTTTAGTCTTAGTGGAGTAGAGGAATAGTGTGGGTTTAGACCACTGCTTTTCTTCCTTCAACACGGGAAAATTGAAGCTGTCCTGGCTTTTAAATGTAGTTATCAGAAGCTATAATGTTTAAAATAGCTATGAAAAATTCAGTATATAGTCCATAAAATCTTTTCATAAGGAAGAGATCCGGCAGCTAAGGAAAATAAATGTTTCCAGCCTTTCTAGTCTGGAATAGATTTTTCCAAACCATTTTTACCTTAAAAAAAAAAAAAAAATCTTGAAAAGTCTAACCAGAACAAATGTCCTTTATAGGTTTCCTCTGCAGCTGGAAAATGGGCAGGCTATGGAGTGTACAGTAGCTCAGTATTTTAAGCAGAAGTACAGTCTGCAGCTAAAATACCCTCACCTTCCCTGTCTCCAAGTAGGACAGGAACAGAAACACACATACTTACCGCTCGAGGTGAGAGTCTGACTGTCCCTTGCACTGCAGGAGATGCTCCGTTTGGCGGTATCGCGCCAGCTCTCGCTGTTCCTCTGCAGGTGTGTAACATCGTGGCAGGCCAGCGGTGCATCAAGAAGCTCACGGACAATCAGACGTCGACCATGATAAAAGCAACTGCGAGATCTGCACCAGACCGACAGGAAGAAATCAGTAGACTAGTGAGTGTTTTTTCCTAGCTAAACAATCTGCAGTTGTCACTTCTCGTGGCTCTTCTGGAAGCATTGTAGCATGACCAAGAACTGCAGAAGTTAAAAAATCTGACTTCTTTAATACAAATCCTTTTAAATAGAAAGCCTATTCGTGGTAAGGACAGAGCCACCTGAAGCATTAGGTGGAGTTACAGAAATATTTTTCTTGTCACCAGGTGAAAAGTAACAGTATGGTTGGTGGACCCGATCCATACCTGAAGGAGTTCGGTATTGTTGTCCATAATGAAATGACGGAGTTGACAGGCAGAGTTTTGCCAGCACCAATGCTGCAGTACGGAGGCAGGGTGAGTTTTCCATGCCTTGTCAAATACCTCATCCCGAGGTTATTTAAATTAAGTGCTCCGTATATCTCCTCATAAGGCTTCCTTTGTATGAGCACCGTTTGGCTATAGTCAAGACAAAGCAGCATTTTATTTTTAATTTGCCTTTGGTTTTTCCCTAGAACAAGACTGTGGCCACACCAAACCAAGGTGTGTGGGACATGAGAGGGAAGCAGTTCTATGCTGGCATTGAGATTAAAGTTTGGGCTGTTGCCTGTTTTGCTCCTCAAAAACAATGCAGGGAAGACTTACTAAAGTAAGTGTTTTCCTATTTATTCAGGATACTTATTTTAAGGTTAATTTTCCTCATATTTTTGAAAAGCGGTGTGCAGCATAAGTTGATTTTAATGCATATGATAGTGAAAAGAGGAAACGACTGTTCTGCAGTGTCTTAAATATTTACATCTTGGGAGGAGGCTACAGCAAAGTTCATGACCTGATTGGCCAGCTAGGAAAAGCATTGATTTCCTTACCACTGAGGCTGTTTCCTGCTCTGGAGCCTGCATTCCACTTGCGTTCTGTTGTTTTTACAATTAGCTGCTGATAGTCTTTCATTCTAAAACCTTAACAAATTTTTTTTCTTAACCTTTACTGCCTCTGGACCAGATCCGTTTGTATTTCACTTCCAGGAGTTTTACGGACCAGCTGCGCAAGATCTCCAAGGACGCAGGGATGCCGATCCAAGGGCAGCCCTGCTTCTGCAAGTACGCCCAGGGTGCCGACAGCGTGGAGCCCATGTTCAAACACTTAAAACTGACCTACGTTGGTCTGCAGCTGATCGTGGTGATCCTGCCTGGAAAGACGCCTGTGTATGGTACGGAGAAGAGGCTGGAAAGGGTTAATTAGCTGCATGGCAAGTGGTTGTCATCTTCTGCACTTCTGGGGTAGGAAGGAGGCAGAGCAGGCAGTACGTTCCGTTTGAAAAGGGGTTTTGGAGGTGGGTTTGTCAGGGCCTGATGGGAGTTCTTGTATGTTACCAAAGAGTGAACTGAACCTGTGTCAGTGAACTTTTAAGGATCTGAATTATGGTAACACTTGAGAAAAAAGTAAGAGGAAGCAGTTGGAACTGCTGACTGTTCGGGTAATTGAAACCACTAACTTCTTTTTCTGTCACAGCTGAAGTGAAGCGGGTTGGTGACACTCTTCTAGGAATGGCCACTCAGTGCGTTCAGGTAAAGAACGTGGTAAAAACCTCACCGCAAACGCTGTCCAACCTGTGTCTGAAGATAAACGCAAAGCTTGGAGGAATCAACAATGTGCTTGTACCTCATCAAAGGTGAGATTAAATCCAAAGCACTCCTTGAAGCCTGGGTTGTCAGGCTCAACGGTGTCGTTGTGTTTTGTTCGGTACAGTGATACCTTTCGAAATATTACGTGCTTTAGAAATAACCCACAGCAGACAAAGAGGTTTGTGCACTCAGAGTCCGCCCAGTAAGCCCTGTGTGGAGGATCATCTCCAGTGTCAGAGTGTCCAGCAGTGTTTGTGAAAGCAGGCTCACAAACACTTTGTATTTTTCTATGTCTCTTTTTCCTGCCTTTGGGTTCACTCACTCACCCTTTTCCTCTCACCACCTCCTCAAGCATACTTTAATTCCTTCCAAATGAAAAGAAAAGGAGAAAGGAAGAGTGCCGTGTGATAAACGCTTGCAACTTTGTCTGGTTTTGGTCCTTTCCTTTGCACTTTCTGTTCTCTCTGGACTGTAAGAGCTTGAGGCAGAGAACTTCGTCCTTGAAGATTCTGACAGGGCTTGAGTTCTCTTCAATGGTTTGGATATACCTTCCTCAGTTGTAATTTTTTTTCCTTCGTCACCCCCCTTCTTTGTATTATTATTGTTATTATTTATTATTTAATAAATGTTAATCATATTAAACAGGCCTTCGGTGTTCCAGCAGCCAGTGATCTTTTTGGGAGCAGATGTCACTCACCCTCCTGCTGGGGATGGAAAGAAGCCTTCCATCGCTGCCGTGGTCGGCAGCATGGATGGCCATCCCAGCCGGTACTGTGCCACGGTGCGCGTGCAGACCTCCCGTCAGGAGACCTCCCAGGAGCTGCTGTACAGTCAGGAGGTGATACAGGACCTGACAAACATGGTGCGAGAACTATTGATCCAGTTTTACAAATCCACTCGTTTCAAGCCCACGAGGATCATTTACTACAGAGGGGGAGTATCAGAAGGACAGATGAAGCAGGTATTGTCTAACGATTTCTTGTTGCTTGAGAAAAGGGATTGGCCCTTTTCACATATATATATGAGGGCACAATTAACAGTTTCAGTGAGTTTTCCTGGGCAAGCACAATGTACGGTTATCCTGACTAATCCTGTTCCTTATAAAGTGGCATTTGTACGTGGAAAAAATGAAAATAATATTACATGTACTGAATTCAGCACCTAATAGTGAAATCTTCTACTTCTAGGTAGCTTGGCCAGAACTGATAGCCATCCGGAAGGCCTGTATTAGTTTGGAAGAAGATTATAGACCGGGAATAACCTACATTGTTGTGCAGAAAAGACATCACACCAGGCTGTTCTGTGCTGACAAAACTGAAAGGGCAAGTAATGTTGACTACATAAGAAGGAGGTGATGGCAACAGGAAAGTAAGATTGTGTGGTTGAGTGGGGTGGTGTGCATCTTGCCCACTAACACTGAATTAATCTGCACAAGCAGTAGCAGTTCTGTGCAGTAACAGGCTTTCTCCACCAAAATAGCCAGTTCCTCCCCCTTTTTATTGCTCTAGATCGAGCGGTCAGATGGAACAGCTTGTTCCCAGCCCCTTTCGGAGTAGGCATCCTCTGTATCCCTGTATTCGTGTGTCTGGAGCTGTGGCCTGGGTTTTTATAGTCCGGGATTGCTGAATATAAACCGAACTAGTTGTTCAGTTTGTTGCCTGTTCTGTCTCTAGACTCATCTGTAAGATTTGCCTGTGGCACCAATCCATAAGCCAACTAAGGAACCTTTTTTAGGAAAGCTCTTTGATCTAAGGTTTGCTTGACAAATACAGATCTCTGGGATGTGAGTTCAAACAAGGGTATGAAATAAATTTATGTCAGAAAACTTGCATTTTCAGGTCCTGAATTACTTGCGTAGGCTTGATCCCACTCTGCAGTTCTAATAGAACTGGCAAGTATTTTCTTTTTCTCTGATGACACACCAATTGGATTTGGTGAAGTTTCTAAAAATGAACTCTCGCAGAACATTTTCATTCCTCCTATAGAAATGACCTTAATATTTTTCCACCTTGTTAAGCAGTAAGTTCTCGAACAGCTTTGAGTAGAGCCTACCTTAGGAGGTATTTTTGGGTCGCTTCCAAAAAAACCCCTGTGGGCTAATAATAAACTTTCCTCAATAGGTGGGTAAGAGTGGCAACGTACCAGCAGGCACTACTGTGGACAGCACGATCACACATCCTTCTGAATTTGACTTTTACCTCTGTAGCCATGCAGGAATTCAGGTAACGTTTCAGCTCTGCCGTGCTCTGGCTATGGGGCTAAATCCTTAGAGTTGTCCTGATGAGTAATGCCGCTGCTATTTATAGCTTGGCAGACTTACAGTCACATCAGTTATCAGTTCAGTGCCCGTTTGGCACTTACCCTTCAATGCACTGATGGAAGGTACAGCCTTCAGGTACCACCTCTGTGTTTGTTGATGCTCTCCAGCTGACTGCTCGTCTGTTCTCCACAGGGAACCAGCCGGCCCTCCCACTATCAAGTCTTGTGGGACGACAACTGTTTTACTGCAGACGAGCTACAGCTCTTGACGTATCAGCTGTGTCACACGTACGTCCGCTGTACGCGGTCGGTCTCTATTCCAGCTCCTGCGTACTACGCCAGGCTGGTGGCCTTTAGGGCCAGGTACCATCTCGTGGACAAGGATCATGACAGGTAAGGAGCTGTGCCTCGTCGTCTTGGTAGGCTGATGACGGACTCGAATCACATCCCGCTTGGCCCAGTTGCTCATGGTTCTCTGCATGTGTCTGTTCTCACAGTGCTGAAGGCAGCCACGTGTCAGGACAGAGCAACGGCCGCGATCCCCAGGCCCTGGCGAAGGCGGTGCAGATCCACCACGATACTCAGCACACGATGTATTTTGCGTGAGAGCGTCTGGGAGGATGAGGCAGAACCAACAACGCGTGCAGTCCTGAAATGCTTCGCATGCCCGCTGCGACCGCGGGGGCCCGCTTTCTGTCGGACTGCCCGCTACCAGCAGCTCTCAGCCGTCGCACTGAACCCGTACTTCACAGCAACGTCTGATGCACCAACACGATTGAGCCATTCGTTTCGTTGTTTCGTGTGACAGAAATCCACAGACCGTCTTTTCCGACGCATCGGACTGAATTTTTACCTCAAAGCGCAAAAGGCCGATCATCCTGAAATTTTTAAAGGACTTGGCACGAAAGGTTTCTATGGAATATTTTGCTAGCTGCCGTTCTTAAGTTATCTTCTCATCCCGTTTCTCGTGACGACTGATTCCCTGTCTTCGTGCACTGCTTAGTGAGTACGCATATTACGGCAAAACCTTTTCCTCCAGTTAAATGTAATTGTTCTATTGTGTGGGGCCATAGATTTTTTAAATGGAGATTTTAGACTTCACTACTGTAAATGCCTTTTAACAAACATAACTTTCACAGGTATTGCAGTTTTTTGTCGGTTTTACTAATTATCTTTTTAATCTCTGCAGACTTCGGCTGCAAAGCAATTGCACTATACTGCGAGTTCGAATAGGTGGTTCTTGTTCTGTGAATGTGTAATATAACCAGATAGTGATGCCTGTCAGTAGATTTTATTTATGATGGTTACAAATAATACTGCCATGGTATCGTAACAAGTACTGAACCATCGTTTCCCCCTCTAAAAATGATAAAAACAACAAAAAAAAAAAATTAGCTTTTAGGTATTTTGCAAACTTTTACAAAAGTGCCCACTTTATGCTGCTGTGTGGTTTGATAAATCTAAGTGATTTTAAAACTTTTTTCTCATAGGAGGTTTAACTTTGGCAATAAATATTTGTTTTTTAAGCCCCCCGAACAGTGTAATTTTCTAGCTGAGGATTGTGCATGAGTTTAACCAACATTCTCGTGTCGTTTTCTGAACGCACGGTTTGGCAGTTCCTGAAACTTAATTCGACAAGACACACTTCCATGCTTTTTTTAAGAATTATTTTTAACTGTTTTGTATTCACTGTTGGTGTCCTGTCTACAACATTTTTTATAAGCTTGGAAACTGAGTGTTATGTGTAGGGAAGGCTTTGCCAATCTGTACAGTCTAAATGTATTGTGTGACAGGCAACCTAAGGACTTGTACCAGCATTTTAAACTTTTTTTTTGTCCCCTGGGAATCTGGGTTGCGCACACAACTGCATTCAGCAGCATGTTTAACCGATGTAAGTCTCGTATACTGATTCTGTCCCAGCCTAGAAATTCGGGTTTTTTAATCTGCTTGGCTTTTTTCAGCTGCAGTGTGTAAGAGAGGAGAGGGGCTTGGTTTTGCTGAATACTCTTGGAATCCACGTGCGTTCAGACTCGATTCCTCGTAGAGTTGACCTGAGTTAGTGCAGATTAAAAGCTTTTTCCTAAACTGAGTAGAGCTGACACCGCTGCTTTGATAACAGAAGTCCAAGAAGTCCAGCGATTGCACTGTGGTCTCTGATGCTCGTGTGGGGTTTGCTGCTAAGTTGTCTGCCGTTCCAAAGCTTAGGAACCAGCCCCCTTGAAAATTTCAGCAATATGAAATGCTGTTTCCTTCAGTCTTTAAGCTTGTAAATAAATCGAAGTTTACATTTCCAAATGCTGTTTTTTTCAGTTGTACCCGAGTACGCTGAAATTAGTCTTCAAACAGTTTTATAACCTTCTTTCAAGTAGTACGTCTCATTAAGTTTAAACTTTTTTCTTTTCTGTTGAAAATGGGACTGAAGCGAACTCTGCTCCTGCCACGTACTGTGGGCAGGTTTAGATTGAAAAAAAAAAAAAGTTCTTTTTAGTTTTTTAAAATTTTTTTTTAAAGAATACCTCACTTATGTAATAAAATCAGGACGTGGGTGGGAGACTGACCGCTGCTTCAGCTAGATGGCTGCTTTTCTCAGTACTCGTTCAGGGAGAATACAAAAAAACCTTTTTAGAATGAACTCTGACTGACCCAACACGCATGGAGAACTTTGGCACCTTGAAAAGAAACTGAGCACCCTTTTTAGGTTCTGGGATCAAAGATGGCTGTTTTGAGTTTGTGCACTAGGCAAGAACGTGACTGGTTTCATTGAGGGTGCGTAAGAAATACTGAATTTTACCAGCAGTTAGTTGTCCAGTGCCAAGCACTCCTGGTTCAGATGGAGTGAAGCGAGAGCCTCTCCTCTGTCTGCCTGTGACCGGACTGAGTAGTTGACCTCAGATAGGGGATCGTTAGCCCTGGGCTAGCCCTGGGGTGCAGGGCCAGGACCTGAACTCATTCTGTGTTGCAGCCCCGCTGAGGGCGCAGCGCTGTCCCTTCGGGAGAAGAGCACTGGAGCTCGGGACCGGCAACTGGGAGGTCAAGGTCGAGGTTTCGGCAGTGCTGTCCCACGCAGGTCTGAGTCCCAGTCCGCAGGTCTGAGTCCCAGTCCGGAGGTTGGGCTTGGTCTGGATTAACCCCTTGGGACTGACTGAATCGTGATGCATGTGTCAATCAATGGGAAGATGTGCATTCTGTAGATGTAGTTCTTAGGGTGTTCTGTTTGGTTTGTTTTTTTTTGTTTTTTTGGGTTTTTTTTTAAATAAATAAAGCCTGTTGGCCACTGTTTAGCTATGTGGTGTGAAAGATTTTTAAATGTAGCAAAGTTTAAAGAGTTGGGGAAGGGGGTGGTTGACTTTTTTGGGGGAGAAAAAAAAGAAAAAGGCGGAAATCCCATTTTCAAACCCGTTCTGCTTGCTTTGTGACCAGCTGAATTCTGAACAAGCTCTGGCAATCACTAGCTAGCCCGTCCCTAGCAGCCTGGCTTAGTTATTCTCGCTGGGAGCACCACGGCTCAGCGTGGTGCCTGGAGCCGCATCCGAAGGGCACGGTGATGTTCTGGCAAACGTGCTTCACGCTGCACGTCTCGTGTCCCGGACGCGCACGTCGGAGTCGTTCCACCTCCGTCAGCAGCTTTGCTCTTCAGCTGGGGAAGGGACCCTGGTTGGGATCCAGCATTCAACAGAAGCCACCCCCAACCACCTTTGTGGATGTGCTGTAGGGTTTTTCTTGCTCAATAGCAAGGGAGGAGCTCTGCTTTCATTTTTGGAAGGCAGAGTTTGGAGGGCATTGTATCAATACTGTTTCCACTACAAGGTTTTTTCCTTGTGCATTGGAGGAAAGATCTTGTAATATCACTTACAGATTTTCTTACACCTTGCTATTGACATTTTCATATTTCTATGTCTAGAGGCTGAAACTTCAATGTGAAATGTTTGCATTTGTTCATTTTGACTTATGATGTAATTTTTGTTTCTATATTGTTAGACTTGTAATGTTTAAAATTGTATTTTATTAAATTTGGACTGGATGTATGTCTATAGCAATACGAGGTACTCTTTCTAAACTGTTATGGGTGGGTGAGCAGCCCCATGTTGCGGTGAGATGCTGGTCGTGTACAACTTGCAATGTAATTTTTTTTTTTTTTTAGCCTGCAGGGATATTTTGTGTTCATGTGTCCAAAAATAATAATAATAATAAAAAATATTGGCATTCTTGTGCCAAATGTTCTGTTTTTTTCCTTGTTGATGTCTAATAAATGCAATGTACAGAGTGAGCAACCGATACTGTTGCCTGTAAACAAATGTCTTAAATTATTTAACTTTTAATTAAAACTTGTACACAACGTGTAACCTGTAGAACTCATTGCCACAACATATTTATTTCTGATGTGCGAGGACTTGGAAAGAAATAGGAATATCCATGGATAATGTCTTTAGGGATACCAAGAGGAGAGCTTAGGTCACCCGTTACCAGAGCCCGTGCGAACCGCAGGGGGAGCGGGTCAGAGCGGGCGTTATTTTTTTCACGTTCTCAGCAGTCCCACAGCAATGTCTGGAGAAAATACCGAGTCACCAGGCACCGAGTCTGCCTGGAGAGCGATTCTTCGTTAGAGTCGCAAATTAATAAGGGGAGGAGCCGTGTGCTTATTCACCTTGTTCCAGGTGAGGGTTTGCTGTTTCCTCAGGCAGCTGCACTTCACTGAAGACACTGGGCTCAGGACAGAAAAAGCCTTTGGACGAGGTCAAAACGTGACAGCTATAAATGAACTGGGGACACGTGGCTGCTGGAAATAACCTGCACCTGCAGCAAAACCCCGGCTTCGCGTTTGATTCCGTTTTGCAGTGGAGATCCTGTGGGTTTGGGCACCGAGGTCGCTCGGCCTCCGGGCAGCCTGAGCAGCTGGGAAGCAAAGGCTGACTTTATCCTTGTGCCTCCCGAAAATGACGGAAAGATGCTTGGATCAAACCGCAGGAACGTGGGGCTGGAGCTGCACGGCACCTGTAAGCAGGTCTGTGCCTTGGGCTGCCCATCGCGTGCTTGGCAGGTGCAGCCCCGGCAACTCCTGACCTCCGACGCGCCTCCCGAAGCGCTGCCCGTGCCCGCGGCTCCGGTGCCATCCGAGGGACTGCGTCGTGCTGCTCCCGTGCGCGGACATGACTCTGTGGCGTAGTAAGGGGTGAAAACGCTCGAACTGTTGGAATTTCTGTGCTTCTCTTCCATTATCCCACACGATCCAGCCTCGGATTGCAAGCCTCATCTCGTCTGGCATCGTCTCGGAACGATGCTCCCGGCTTTACGAGCTGGTATCGCCAAAGTCACGCCGCGGGGTCGGCGTTTTCACGCCTGAGCAGCCGTCGGGAGGGCGAGTCCAACAAACACCGACGCCACCGACGGCGCTTCCGCCCGTTTCCGCCGCCTTCGGGGCAGTGGGACCCCGCACGGCGCCCGCCCGCGATGCCCGGAGCACCTCAGGGGTATCACAGACGCTGCCAACGGGCGACCCCGCGCTGCCCTTGGCCCAGCAGCACAAAACGAGTCAAAAAAAGATAAAAAATAGACCAAACACCGTCTCAGGCAGCGGGGCGCGCAGGCCCCAGCGCAGCAGCCGCTCGCCGCTCAGCGACACACCGCCTCGGGCCCCCCTTCCCCCCCGCGGGGAGGCCACCGCCCGGTGCCGCCGGGTCGCCCACTCCGGCGCTGTCCCTCGCCCGCCCGGAGCAGCCCCGGGGCGGCCCAAGATGGCGGCGGGCGCGGCGGGCGCCGCCTTTGTTGCGCGCGGGGCCGGGCGGCGGCGGCGGCGCCTGCGCGTTGGGGCGCGGCGAGCGGCGGCTGCGGCGGGCGGCGGTGCAGCACCGGCCCCGGCCCTGCCCGGCCCTGCCCGGCCCCGGCCCTGCCCGCGGCCCCCGGCCACGGCCCCCGGCTCGGAGCGGCGCCCGGGTGGATGGGATGGAAGCGGGACCCTCGGGAGCAGGTAGCGGCGGCGGCGGCCCGCGGAGTGGGGGGTGGCCGGGGCGCTGCGCACGGCGGGGCGTGCAGCGGGGCGGTGTAACGGGGGGCGAGTGTGCAATGGTGCGGGGGGGGCGCTGCACGATGGAGGCCGGGGAGAGCCCCGCTGGGGTCTGTAACGGGGTGAGGGGGGGGGGTGCGGGGTGGCGGCCCCGCCGTGGGGGCCGTGCGGTGGAAGGACGTGCCGGGGGGGGACACGGGGACTGCGGAGGGGGGAGCCCACAGTGGGGGGTGAGCGATGTGCAACGGGGGGGCTGCGCCGTGGGAAGGCGGAGGGCCCCGCGGTTGGGTATGGGGGGGTGTGGGGGGGGTGGTCTGAGCGGTGGTGGGGCGGGGTGGGGGGGGCTGCGCGGTGGGGCGATGCAGAGAACGCTCCTGTTGGGGCCTGCAGCCCTCCCGGGGGGGCGGGGGGCGTCGGGGGGGGCTGCCCCGCTGCGGGGTGGGCGCAGCGTGGGGGCGGCGGGCTCGTTCCCCCGGGGTGAGGGCACGGGAGGGGGGGGCGGAGGGGTCCGTGCGGGGCAGAGCACTGGCAGGAGCGGGGTGCGGGGCTGGGGGGACGTGTCCGGCTGCAGAACTGGGAGCACCGAGTCCCCCCCAAAGGACCGGCGAGCCCTGAGCAGGGGGCCTGTTTGCACAGAGGAGCACCAGCATCCCCCAGCTCCCGGTGCCCCCCCCAGCTCCCAGTCCCCCCCAGTGCGGTGTTTCGGGGAGCGGGGCGAAGCTGGGAGCTGGCGTGGGGCCGGCGATGCTGCGCCCTGACAGCACGAAGCGGCTCCTCTCCCCGCGCCGGGGCATGCGCAGGTCTGCCGCCGTCGAGGGGCCGTGGGGGCCGAGCTCCAGGGTCCCCCCCCGGACCCCCGTGGCCCCTGGCTGGAGATGGGAGCAGCTGACGGTGCTTTCGGTCCAGCCCCATCACACCGGGCTGCTCCGCGGGGGGTTGCAGAGCTGCTCCCCAAAACTCGCCTGGCCGGAGCGTCGGCAGACGCTCCGGTGCCCGGTGTGAGCGTCGCGGACGTGTGCCGCTCTACGCCGCAGAAGGGCTTTGGTGCCTGAAATAAGGCAGGAGGAGGGGAGGGGGCGATGGGGACTGGGGAACCGCTGCCCTTTCGCAGCTTTCGTGCTGGCAAGTTTGGTGCCTGCTGTAATGCGGCGGCGCGGTGAGATTTGGAGATAAAACTGCTGCACGTTTGCAGTCAGACTTCGGTCCTTCCGTACAGTATGGAATTTTGGAGCGTGGCATGGAGCTCTCTTCGTGGCTGCGTTACCTTCTGGTTGCTGGAGCTTTCTGTCAGGGGCTGATTTATGGGCCTGTGGAAGCCGAGATTTGGTGGCCCCACAGGGTGTCGGGGCTTTGCCGGCGCCTCGGGGCGATAGCGGCGCTCGGCCTCGGGCGACGCAAGATAACGCTGCCGGCGCCCTGCACCCTCCTACCGCCAGCCTGAACTAATTCTGTCAAGGTGCTTTACAGCAGCCTCTTGGCTGGGATGGGGACAGGTTTGGGTTTCTGGCAGGGGAGATGTTTCCCCCATGTCGCAGGAGCTGCCACGGATCCCGCCGTGCCTGAGCGTCCCTTTGCCCGCGGACCCCAGGTGCGGTGCTGAGCCTCGCGAACGAGCTCTGCCTGTGCCAGGCTGTGACCTGTGAGGGTAAGAAAGCAGAAACCTGGTGTGCCCCTGGGTGTGCCCAGCATGAAGATGCCTGGAAAGGTGGCGGAGGAACCTGGGACACCTTCTGACCCGCGGGCGCTGCTCGGGGAGGCACACACGTGATGCTTTGAAAAACTGAAGTCGGTTTCCCCCCACTTCTAGTTTTCTTTATTCCTCGCAAACTTCCTAACCGACGTTAATCCTAACCGTTGTCTTCCTGTGCTAAACCCTGCAAAAACCCCAGAGCTGTTCCGTCTGTTGGATCTCTTTATCTTCAGGAAACATGAAATCGCATGTGCCTGCTTCTGGGACGGGATCGTACCAAGAAACAAAGCCAGGAGAAGCACCTTGCCTGGAGACACGGCATGTACGGTTTATCTCTGAACACTTTCTGCAGCCTCTCTCTAACCCAGGAAGAACAAAACAGATGAGTTATTAAGATGGCAGGCGTTAAAAGGAAGCCAAATGAGGCAGAAAAGCGCAGGGAGATCTGCGGTGGAGCTGGATGCGGGTTGTAACCTCCTCACCTGGAGCCCGTGGCTCTGCGGGGCTGCCCATGGTGCAGCGTGCCCGGCGCGGGGCCGCGGTGGGATATGGAGAGGAGCCGCCATCGCCTTTGTCCCATCCCCTCCGGCGCTGGGGCTGCCTTTGTCTTGCTGCTCCCGGCTCTGTGCATCCCGGCTACTGCCGGGAAAGTCTGCGGCAGCGGTGTGAGACCCTGCGGGGCAGGCAGGAGGGGTGTCAGCCTTTGCCCGGTCTGGGTGCCGTTAGTGGGGACCTCGGGCTCGCGGCGCGGGGTCACACAGTCTGGAGGAGCCACCTGGTGTGTGCAGTGGAGGTGAACTCACGGTGCCGGGTGCTTCTCACACCCCATCAGAGGGACTGGAAAGGGGGATGTGGAGCCGCTGGGCAGCCAGGGCTGGCTCAGCAAGACCCTCACGGGTCGGCTCAGGCCACCGCGGCTCAAGCCGCGTCCGTGCCGCTGGCATCGCTGCGCTGCTCTCCTGGAGCCAAAGCAGCTGGTTCGCAGACCCTGCAAACGGGTGCGATGGACGTGGCGATGCCCCTGCTGCTGCTGGTTCTGCTCCACCGCGGCACCCGCAGGTTGGCTCTCTGGCCCAGCTCGGGCTGGGGGGGCAGCGGCGGGGCAGGTTTTTAACTTGGCGCTTTCCAGTTCGTCGCCTGCGATGTCCAAGCAGAAAGCTGAGGTTGGACAGGGCGCAGCGACGCCCTTTGCAGCGCTCGGTGCCCGGTGTCGAGGTTGGAAAGAACTAAACTGCTTTCAGAAGTGAGCACCGTAGTAGGACAGATTGGAGCCCGTTTTGGAGCGTTTCTTGGACGCAGCCACCACCGCACGGGCAGGAGCAGCGCTCAGACAGCTCAGGCTTTCCCTTGGAAGGTGGGCTCTGGTGCACGGGGTGGGTTTAATGCTGCACATCGACGGCCGCAGCCTCTGCCCTGCCTGGACGTCGTCTGCGTCAATTCAGTTTAGCGTCGAACCGAGAAGCACCTGAAGCTGGTCGTGCTCACGGCGACGCGGGAAGGGGCAGGCGGTGGGCACGATGTCTGGGCTGGCGGAGATGAGATGGTGCTTGTTGAAGTTCGGGCTTTGCGGGACGGCGGCGGTCACAGCCTAGAGCCGGCGCACTGGAAGGCGTTGAGGCTGGAGATTGGGGAAGCCACTGGCTCACCCCAGCAGTTGCCTTTGCTGCTGGTGCTGCCGCCTGCTTCGCCTCCCAACGGGGGTTTCACTTCCCTGGGGGGTTTCTGGGGCTGCTTTAGGGTGGGTGCCGAGGTGACTCAGGGCGAGGATGGACCACGCCGTGTGTCCAATGGCGTTTGGCGTGCCACGGCCCTGCTTCCTCCTCTCCGATTCCCAATTCCTGGCTGTGTTTTGGCAGGGCTGGGTGTGCAGGGGGGGCCGTCGCGGACCCGCCGCCGCCGCCATAAAACTCCCTTTTGTCTCGACCCCGTTCCCGCGGCCCCTCGGCTGAATGCGGCGCTGGAGAGGATTTAAATGACATGGTAATTTCATGCCGTCCCACCGGCGGCTTTGCCCGGCTGCAGGCAGCTGTTGGGCAGCGGGTCGTGTTCCCCAGCTGTTACAATAAATAATAGAAACAAAGCGTATTCCGGTGCTAATTACCCAAACGGACTTTCACCGTGGCGGCGCTGCCCTCGCCGCCGGCTCTGCCCGCCGCCGCTTCGCGCACACGGGATGCAGGCGCGGGGTTGGCAGCGATGCTCCCGCCGCCGGCGCGTCCCCGGGGCACGGCTTTTGTGTGCGAAAGTCTGTGATTTCTCCCGGGCCGCTGAATTTATAATGGCCGTTGGATTTCATCCCGCTCACTGGCCGCATTGTGCTGCAGGAACAGCACTGGCCCCCCAGCCCCCGGCCCGGCGCCCGCATTTACATGACAAAGTGGGAGGCTGCGCAGCTTCGCCATGGAGAGCCGAGGTATGTGGGAGCCCCCGGCTCCCCGGCGCTTCGGGGCGCTTTTTAACGAGGCCGCTTCTACCGACGGGGAACCGGCACCTTTTGCTGCCGGCCCCGTTTCTGCTGCTCCGAGCTGCAGCCGAGGCTCCGGGCACCAGGTGCCCGGGGATGCCACTGTGCTGCCCGCGGTTCCCTGACACCACATCCTCTGAGCCAGGCAGTGGGCAGCTTTTGGGAGGGTTTGCATCGAGACAAATCCTGGGGGGACCCTGAGTGCCTCAGGGCAGGGATGTGCCGTGGGATGGGGTGAGCCCAGCCTGGGTGCTCACCGAAGGGCTTTGGGGTCTCTCCACCTGGGCCGAAGCAGCCAAGGCCAGGTGAGAGCCTGTGTCACATGCCAGAGGTGCTGGATGCCACAGCTCCCGTCGGGTGCTGAGCCTCACCCGTGGTCCCCCTCCCTGTGCTGGCTGCCCCCGTGTCACCGTCCTTATAAACAGCCATGTCCCAGGTAGGCTCTGCGGTGCCCGGCCGTGCGCAGGCACCGGGGGTAACAGCTTTTTAAAAATCTTTGGATCTCAAAGTAATTTAGACAGGAAAAGTTGTTATCCCTCCCCGCTTTGCTGGGTGAGCGGCACAACCCCTGCAGCGAGCCTGGGGTCGTTGCATTCGAGGACCGTGTGCCTGCGGTCGCCGAAATAAAACCCTCTGAGCCAACCCGGGCTGAACTTTCCCATCCTCGAAGCTGGTCTTGTGTCCTGCGCCGGTCTTTGCAGAGCATCTCCCTGCCGTGGCGGTGCTGCTCCCTGCAGCCAGGCTGCCACGTTTGCGATATCTCGTGGCTCACATCAAACTCCTGAGCCAACTTTGGCGTTGCCGGAGGCCAACTCCTTCACCTGTGATTCCTGATCCTCATTGCAAGGCTTTATGTTCATAAAGCATCCGGCGAGAGCGTTCGTACGGCGAAGCGTTGTTTCTGGGCAGACCGGTGCAGCGCCAGGGATGCGGGATGGGCGCAGGACCGTTTGGTCACCCCTCTGCTGCACGGCTCCTGGCAACTCCAAACCTGCTTCGGCTCCTCTCCGGCACCAAAGTGCTCTGCATCCACGGAGACGCCGTCCTGCTCATGCATGGCTGCTGGGATCGTCTTGGGGGTGAGAAGGTCCCGGAGAGGAGGAGCCGCGGGTGCTGGCCCTGCTGTGGCTGCAGGAAGGCAGCGGAGAGCTGCTGCGCTTGAGCTCTGCGCTTCCTCCCTCGGAAGGCAGAGCAGGGACCGGAGGCTCCAGCAGCGCTGGCAAATACCTCTTGGATTGCGATCCATGATTTAAAGACGCATCAGCTCGCAGCCAGGGCGCCGGCGATTGCCAAGAAGTGTTCGTCATGTGGAGACATGAACTGCACCACGAGTAGCTCCTCTGAAAATCAGTTTCTTAAAACGAGCAACCCTCGGAGCGCGGCGCAGCCGTTAGTCTTGGGGGTGCTGGCAGCCACCCTGTCCCACAGCAGCTGCGAGTGCCTGCGAGGGTCCAAGCCCCACATCAGCCTCAGAGATCCCCGTCTTCCTCATCGGACTGCTCCGAGTCCCGTGCTACCGTGTCCGAGGAGGCGCGGGGGCCAGGTTAGCCCCAGGGTCGGGGCTTCTGGCAGATTTTGGAGCTCCCGGACTCCTGCCATGGGGCAGAATCAAGAGCAGAGCGGGGATCGGCTCTGCAGAAGTTGATGCTGCAGTTCAGCGTCCCGCGGCGCGGCGGCCTTCCGTCGGCAGGAAAAGCCTCGTGGAGACGAGGTGCAAAACCGATCAACGCATCTCAAGTCTGCTGCTCTTCTGCTTTCCTGCTTCTGGTATTTTTAGCCTGGAATTGAAATCTGGATTTAAAAAGACAGCGGATGGGAGCAAGGGGTGCGAAGAGCACCATGCGTTCAGGAGCCTGAATTGGAGCTGGGATGCTGTCTGGGGCTGACTGGGACAGTTGGCCGCCCAGCTGGAGCGTGCGGAATAGCCACGTGCTGCGCTCCCCGCACCCAGCCCAGCTGGCCAAGACCTCGTGGGCTCCAAGAGACAGATAGGAGATGGAAACTGGGATGGGTGGAGATGGGCAAAGTGGGAACAGGGCAGGGAGGGCAGATCTCGCCTCGGAGAGCAGTGGTGTGGGATGCTCCTTTGGCAATGTTTTAAGATACCTTTGAGTCCAAAGGTGCTGTTGTTTAGAAGCACAGTTCAGTCTCGTGGTCTCAGACTGGTCCCTGTCCCTCCATCTCCAGAGCTTCATTAGTCAGTCTGTGTAACTGGTACTTCCATCGTTAGGGCTTTGGGGCCCACGCTGCTTGAAGCAGGGATTTGGGATTGATTTTTTTTCCACTACCTCCTATAATCCATAGAAGTTTTTCATCAAACCGTTTTTCATTTTCTCTGTTTTTTATCAGCAACTTCCCTGGAGTTCCCTTCCTCTTGATGTGACTTTTTTTTTTTTTGCTGAACAGTGGTTGAGAATTACACTGGGGAGGGGTAAAGGATAAAAGGGAAGTTCAGGTACTGGGACTGGTGTTGTCCTGCAACCTGGGGTTCGAAACGCCGTCGTGAATAACCGGTATGAAACCAAAGCGACCTGTTATCCTGCCAAATCCGGCCGTTAAATAATCGCGTAGTGCAGATGCAGTAATGCTTTTCCTGTTTCTTGGGGCATCCTCCCTCCGGCAGCGAGTCGGGATCTGCCGGAGGGGAAAAGGCACGTGTCTGCAGGTCCCCGCCGGAGGGGTCTCGGGGGTCACAGCCCCGTGGGGACACGGCAGATCTGCAGCTCCGGGCCGGTGGGTTGGCTCTGCGCTCCCTCTTCCCCGATGCCAACGCGGCAGATGCCGTCACCTGCGTGAGCAGCCCCGGCTGTGCCACGGCAGCCGGTGGGGCGGGAGGCGGTGGGGCTGCTGGCGGCTCCTCGGCCCCTCGCTTCGCCTCTGGCAGAAGTCCCGGGCGTCTCGGCGGGGCCGTATTTCTCTCCCCGGCGCAGACACGTCCCTCACCTCCTCCCGCCGGGCAGAGCCTCCCCATTGTGCCGGCGCTGGCTTATAAATCAGCGGGGCAGGGGCTGGCGTGGCTGCGGGACAAAGGCTGCCTGTGCTGCCCGGCGTCCCGGCTGTGCTCCCCACGGCACGACCGTCCAAGCCCTGGCGTGGGGGCAGAGGGTGCCTGCGAGCCCCTTCCCTGCTAAAACTGCCCCCCGGTGTTCCGTGAGCTGAAGAGCCACGTATTGGGAGGAAAACACGTGGAGGTGGGGGCAGAGTGTCTCCGCCAGCCACAAGCAGCAGATGGAACTGGGCAAGACCGCTCTGTTGGTCAGAGCCCCTGGGCAGCGTCAGACGGGCGCTTTCTTCTCTGGGGTTCGCAGCAGCATCCCCTTTCTCCTCACCCCACGCCCTGGCACGTCCCGTGCCGCCTCCGGCTCGGCCCCGGGGAGCTGTCAGACCCGGGCTGGTTCTGGAGCTGCCCTCAGAACAAAGCTCTTCGTGTGCCGGAGCCTGGCGTGGGTCAGCTTCGATGCCGCCGTTGCTGCCGTGCCACGGGGCAGGCGATGCTCAGCCTGTGCCGAGCACACTCGGCAAACGCTGTCCCACGGGACGGGATGCTGGGGATGCCCGGAGAGACGCCGCCGGAGGGATTCCTCCCGCAGGAGCCGGGGAAGAGATGGGCAATAAAACCACACCGCAGCCCTGGGAGGACTGGCCTCAGCCCAAGTGTGTCTCCGCTAATTCAGTGTGCCGACGTCTCCCGCGTGCTCCAGGCTGCTGCTGCTGCAGACCCGTGGCGGCTCTCGGCGCGGATACGAGGCTCTACCTGCTTTTTAAAACCAGGGCTGGAGAGTTTCTTGCTGCTCTTCTGGTCCTTTGCATATTGCGACGTTTCTTGTGCAAAACAGAAATGAAAGTGCAGCTTAGAGGTGGCATAGCGGGCGCTTCCAGAGCTCTTCCAGTGTGGATGTTGGGTACAACCTGTCCTTTGGTATCAGGAGAACCAAACATGGCCTTCTGTCCCTGCAACTGGTCAGGGAATTGAGTTACAGGTATCGCGGGGTACGCCAGGACGTGGGTGACCTGTGCTTGGGATGGGTGATGGGAGTCCCTTGTCCTTCCACGGTCTGCACCACTGTCACTTGTGGCCCCAGATGAGTTACCTCCCCTAAGGCAAAGTGGAGGTTATTTATCTACCAGTGGATGGTTTGACACCCACGTGCAGCTGGTGGTGGCACAGCAGAGTGGAGGGATTGGCACTGCCCTTGGACAACTCGGCTGGCGCTTGCCGTATGATGTCCAGGGAAGCTGCTTCCAGCTGTGCCAGTCCAAATTCTGCGACTGCCACCTCCTGCCGGGAACGTGGGTAGTGGGAGATCTCCTGGTTTGGGATGCAGTGGTGGAGAGCGCTGTGACTCTGCGCTGTCTCTGGCACGGGGTTTCTCCCAGCCCTCCTGACCCCTTTTCTCTCCCTGCAGCTGCAGGCGCATACCTGCCACCCTTGCAGCAGGTATTCCAAGCGCCACGTCGGCCCGGGATAGGAACCGTCGGGAAGCCCATCAAGCTCTTGGCCAACTACTTTGAAGTGGACATTCCCAAGATTGATGTGTATCATTACGAAGTGGATATCAAGCCCGACAAATGTCCGCGCAGAGTCAACAGGTAAGGCAAGTATTAGAGGTTTTGGCACTCGTTCCCCGCTTCCAGCTTCCTCGTGGAGGCTCCATAAGTGCCTGTCTCTGTCTTCACCGGTGGAAGCCATCGGGGTGACGTGGCGGCAGGGGTCACAGCGCTGCCCGGTGCCCGCGGGTGGCCGGATCCACCAGCCGTGGTTGTGCACCAGCGCTGGTTCCTGTCCCCGACAGCCTCGGAGGTTCTGAACCTCAGCGCAGTGCCCTGCGTCGTCGCAGCAGCTGTGCTGTTCTGGCAACAATCCCGGGCTTAAAAATAGCAAGCCCAGACCTCGGGCCATCGCGTACTTTTCTTTGTTTTTCTTTTTGATGTCTCGTTCGCTGCCGGTGCCCTCCTGCCCTGGCAGCCCGGGTGGCTCTGTGCCCCGAAGGTGGGCGAGCAGGTGCTGCAGCCGCCGCTCCCCGCGCTCCCTCTCGCCCTCCTGGCACACGCGATGGGTTTGCAGCCAGCTCCGGCGGGCGCGTTCCTGCGCGCCGCGTGAACTCCTTCTGCCGCAGCCGACGTGCCGAGCTGTGGGGCTGGCTGCTTGTTGGGGGGCTTTCCTGCCCGGGGGGCACTCAGCTCTGCTCTGAAATCAGCAAAACGAACGTTGCCCTGCTCTCCCCCTGCCCCTCTGCCTTGCCCTGCTCACCTGCATAGGGAAGTTGTGGAGTACATGGTGCAGCACTTCAAACCGCAGATCTTCGGTGACCGAAAGCCAGTCTATGATGGGAAGAAGAACATCTACACCGTTACAGCCTTGCCCATTGGAAACGAGCGGGTAAGGGGGGCCGTGAGCCCCGTGCGGGCGAGCGCCTGGGAAGGACTGGCCAAAACCAACCTCTGCCCGCGCCTGCGGGGATGCCACGGTCGCTTCCCTCCCTTCTGCACCCAGGTTGACTTTGAGGTGACGATCCCGGGGGAAGGCAAGGACAGGATATTTAAGGTCTCCATCAAATGGATGGCCATCGTGAGCTGGCGCATGCTGCACGAGGCCCTGGTCAGCGGGCAGATCCCCGTCCCTCTGGAGTCCGTCCAAGCGCTGGACGTTGCCATGAGGCACTTGGCTTCCATGAGGTACCTGCGCCAAGGGGCAGCCTGGCGGGTGGGCTCTGGGGTGGCAGGGGCCATGCCACGAGCACCGAGCGTGCCGGGGAGGGGACCGGTTGCCCTTGGCCAGCTGTTGTGGCTGGGGCCGGCCTCGGAGGTCGTCGGGAGGAGGCAGCTGCACCGCTGGGTGCTCCTGCAACAGAAATGAATGGGGGCGAGGGCTCACAGGGTCTGGGGGTGCTGTTTGATGTGGTTTCCCCTCGTTTGTAGGTACACTCCCGTCGGCCGCTCCTTCTTCTCCCCCCCCGAAGGCTACTACCACCCCCTGGGAGGCGGCAGGGAGGTCTGGTTTGGTTTCCACCAGTCGGTCAGACCTGCCATGTGGAAGATGATGCTCAACATTGATGGTGATGCATTTTTGGTGCTGGGGAGCTGCAGCGGTGGGGCTGGGCGCGTGCGGGGAGGCTGGATCTGGCCGAGGCCGGGTCCGTCTGCTGGGAGAGAGCAGAGACGCATCGTGGTGTCTGTCCCGCAGTGTCGGCCACCGCCTTCTACAAAGCCCAGCCTGTGATCGAGTTCATGTGCGAGGTGCTGGACATCCGGAACATCGACGAGCAGCCGAAGCCCCTGACGGACTCGCAGAGAGTGCGTTTCACCAAGGAGATCAAAGGTAGAGCCCCCGGGGAGCGCTGGGCACCCATCCCTGGCCAGGGGCTGCCCCAGACACCAGCCATGGCTTGTCTCCCACCCAGCCCTGGCAGCGAGGCGGGGGGATGGTGGGGAGTGCACGCTTAAAATATCTCCTGGGGCACCGTTACCTCCCTCGTGCACTTCACAGGGCGTCTGCAAACGGTTAAATAGCTGCGGGAGGTGTTGGCGGTGTCCCGGGGAAGTTGGGCGAAGGGGAATCACTCCGCCTTCACCAGTGGCTCTGCTGTGTCTGTCTTCCGTCAGGTCTGAAGGTCGAGGTTACCCACTGCGGGCAGATGAAGAGGAAATACCGCGTGTGTAACGTTACGCGGCGGCCGGCCAGCCACCAGACGTAAGGCGGGTGGGAAGATGCCCTTGGAAAAATCTGCGCTGTTCTCCTTTTTAGCAGCTGCTGGTGTCGTTAGGGAGAGCTGGACGGGAAGCTCTCGCTTGCCATGGCACAGGGAGGGGTGTCCGGGGCTGTGCCATGGTTCTGGGCGCAGCAGCTCGCGATGCAGGGGCGGGTGGGAGCGCAGAGGATGCCATGTCTGGCAGGCGGCACGCCGCAGCGGGCAGGAGCTGACGTGCCAGGAATTGTCCTAGTTTTTACCTCCGAGTTTGGTTTTCTTCTTTCTTAAAATAGACACTGCCAAGCAGAAGTTTTGTTGGGAGATAAAGCAATTCCCTGCCTTGAAATTATTTCCATGTGCCTGGCAGCAGGCTGGGCCTGGGCACCCTCCGTGTCGGGGGGGCTGCCCCACTCCTCGCAGCCCCCCGCGGATGGGGACAGTGGCATCGCAGAGGTGGTGCCCTCAGCACCATGCTGTCAGGTGCCACAGCCCATGGGCATTTCCAGGGCTCATCACTGGGGTTTGCCCTGGGAATTGCCCCTGGGGAGGCTTAGAAGCAAAACAGGGTTCGAGGCTGAGGCGGGGGGGAAGAGCAGGGGGACCCTCCTGACCTCCCTGCAGCAGCGGTGGGGACAGTGCCAGGGCAGGAGGGGCTCTCTGCTGGGTGCTCCCTGAGTCGAGCTGGAGGGGAGGAGGGGATGTTTTTCAGGCTGTCCGCTCCCTGGGTTTCTGCAATGTTTTCAGAAATTTTGCCAACAGTTAAAAAAAAAAAACAAAAAACAAAAACCAGCAAGAGATTTTGGCTCGTGCTGTACAAACCCAAACTGGCAGAAAATCTCTGCTCCTGGTTCTTGCCCGACACCAAACCAGTGGTGCCTGCTCAGGTCGGTGCTCTTGGGCTTCAGAGCCAGCCCTGAAGGGGTCACCTCCTTCGCCACAGCCGCGTTCTCTCGTCGCACAGCCCCATCTCCGGGTGTATCTCGTTGGGGTTCGTGCGCCTGTCGCCGAGTACACCCCCCTCCCCCCGTGCTCAGCACCCTCGGGTCCCAGGAGGGATGTGACGCCTCGCCAGGGCGCTCGGGCTGCCTCGCCTGTCTAATTTTGGCTCCATAAAGAATATTGGGTCAATTCTTCATTTTCATAGAGCTCTTTATGGAGCCAGGAGCAGCTGGTGCTGGGTGAGGCTGGGTATCACGCGCTCTGGCCATGGATGGCGCAGCACCCTCAGCCCTGCCACCGAAAAGTTTTGATTTTTTTTTTTTTTTTTTCCCCCTGTGGTTTTGAAGGGAGATGCACCCCTCCTGCCCCCCACGCTCTGCCCACCCTGGAGCTGCTGCCCTGTATCAGGAGAGGCCAGTTAACCTTTGCCTGGAGCTCGGCTCGGCTCCCAGGGAGGGCACCGAGCACAGAATTCCTCCTGAGTGCCAGTGTGCTGTATTTATGTACCTGACAGTGGCATGCGTGGCATGTCCTGCAATAAACATTTGCCCTGATTAGCTGGATTAGTGAGGGAGAGCTTTATTTAGGGACCTCAGTCCCACGCTGGGATCAGAGTATTCCTGATTCGATTTCTGAAAATACTGCTGTTGTGCTTTTTATTTTCTTTTATGGTAGCTCGGAGCGGGAGCCTGCCAGTTCTCACCCAGAGTAAGTAGTGCTTGAGGTCTGGAAGTGTCTGTTTTGAGTAGGTGCATCCTTCGTGTCCTGCCTCTGCCAGGTTTCCCCTGCAGCTGGAGAGCGGTCAGACAGTGGAGTGCACAGTGGCTCAGTATTTTAAGCAGAAATACAACCTGCAGCTGAAATACCCCCACCTGCCCTGTCTCCAGGTTGGCCAGGAGCAGAAGCACACGTACCTGCCCTTGGAGGTGAGTGTCGGCTCTGCACCGTCGGGCGCCCCGGCTTTTAGGGACCGTGCAGAGCAAAGGCAAGTGGCCTTTGCTGGCAGATACATGACAATATTCTGCAGCTGACGTGTCGTGGGCACGAATCACCTCAGTGGTGACCTGGCGAGAGCCATTTCGAGGAAGTGAGGGAGGAGACCACACTGTAGAAATGTCGTTTTCCTGCAGCTGGAGGCTCGGCACCCCCGGTTTGGGGCTGGCTGCAGGGCCTGAGTGCTGTGCCCACGGGGCAGCTCAGCCGTGGTTCCCCGTGTCTCGCCTGTCCCCAACGCGTGGCTTCTGTCTCTTCCCCACCGTGCAGGTGTGCAACATCGTGGCAGGCCAGCGGTGCATCAAGAAGCTCACAGACAATCAAACGTCAACCATGATAAAAGCAACAGCCAGGTCTGCCCCAGACAGGCAGGAGGAAATCAGTCGCCTGGTACGTGGCAAGAGTCCCTGGGAGGGCTGGGAGAGACAGTGGCAGGGCTGCAGCTCTGGTGGCAGGTTATGGCGGTGTGTCTGCGATGAACCTCATCGTGGTTCTGCTCCTCTGCTGCTCTGCATTAGAGAGCAGTGACCTGCTCAGAAGATGCTGGTGGGGCTTTTTTTTATCTCCCTCTTCTCACTGAATCCTTGGTCAGAGATGCCTGCAGGTGTGTAATGGGCACTTGCATAGAGGAGCCCAGCTCGACGTGACCGTGGAAACTTGTGCGCAGCAAATTCAGGTCCTTGCACTGATGGAACCTGACCCAAAGGGAGCTGGAACCAAAAATAGGAAAACAAATTAGAGAAATGCCCCCGGCTCTGGGTGAACGTGGGGACTGTGCGTCGCAGGGCTGCGGTACGGGAACTCGGTCTGCAGGTCAGCCTGGGGCGAGCCAGGGGAACCCAGCTCTGCCAGCGGCCGGGTAGGAGCTGGTTGACGGTGCTGCTCTTACCCAAACCAATGTCTCTGGGCTGTCGAAGACAGGGATGTTTGATATTCCTTCTGGGACCCTCGATAACAGAGAGGACTTCAGCTCTGTAGGGAACATGACTTTAGGTGCCCATGTTTCCCGGCCAGCTGAAGCTGCGTGGGATGCACTGGTTGGTCTTGCTCCCTCCCATGGTCCTTCCTTCCCTCTGCAGATGAAGAACGCCAGCTACAACCTGGATCCGTACATTCAGGAGTTTGGGATCAAGGTGAAAGATGACATGACGGAGGTGACGGGGAGGGTCCTGCCGGCACCCATCCTGCAGTACGGAGGCAGGGTAAGCAGGGCGCTGCCTGGGTGTTGGGCTGCGTTGTGCAGAGAGAAGCTTTTGCACCAGAAAACACCGATTCTGAGCAAAACTTGTGCTACCTTCAGGTTCGTAGGTTAGAGCTGGTATTTTTTTAACAGAGTGCCTTGGGTTTTTTGGGTGTTGTGGGTTTGTTTGTGTTTTTTTTGCAATAAAACTCTTCTGAAAGTTGTAGCCAAGAGTCATTCAGTGACAAAAAAGTGAGCTGAAGGAGAGAGGGATGCTCAGGGTAAGGCAGCTCAGGTGAATTTTCCATCACCTTTGAGCAGCTGAGATTCTGAACCGCCCCTCGCCGTGCGCCGCGGCAGACCCTGGTAGCGCAGGGGGTTGGCTCCGGCGAGGGCGAAGGGCGCTGTGACGGGGAGCACAGCCATGGCACGTGCGGGTGCTCCCCGGGGGCTGCTGGCGCGGGGCCAGGCAGGACGTGGCAGCGCTCTGACCGTCTGTTTGCCTTGCAGAACCGGGCCATTGCAACTCCCAACCAAGGCGTGTGGGACATGCGAGGGAAGCAGTTCTACAACGGCATTGAGATCAAAGTCTGGGCGATTGCTTGCTTTGCCCCGCAGAAGCAGTGTCGAGAGGAGGTGCTGAAGTAAGGAAAGGGGCAGCCCGTGCGGGTGGGGTGAGCCGGGGCAGCCGTGCCCGGGGAGTTGTGCCACGGGAGCCGTGCTGGCACCCGGTGCGGCCACCCTGCTGCTCCCAGCCTGGGCCTGCGCGTCCTTCGTCGCTGACGCTGGGTCTGAGTTGCTCGCGGTGCAGATTGGATCCGGGTTCGGACTGGGTGTTAGTCTCGTTTCCGTTGGTTTATCCGGGGTGCCTGTCCTGGCTGCAGACTGTCCCTGAGCCATCGCAGGGTCTGCCAGGTTGGAGCCATGCGGGAGCTGGCGGTCGGGCTCCCCTCCATCTGCCCTTTGCATCAGGTAGCTGCGGCGTCGGCATCTGATGCCGCCAGCCCTAGAGCTGTATTGAACTCTTCTCAGCTGTATCTCCTCAGAGAGATGGGCTTGTGAGGGATAGGTAATTAAAAGTTCCCCTGATACCCTATCTGAAATAATGTCATTCATGTAGGAAGCATCCTAACTCGCCACGGGTTTTTATTACAGAGAAGTCTTAGGCTTTCTGAAAAGCTTTGGTAGCTTAGAGATTCTCTGCTTCGGTAGCGGGGACGGTTGATTTGATTTATGGAAGTGGTCACCTTGGTTTTGGACTCTGCTGGAGACTCAGGTTTCGCCTGACCGAGAGCGGATGCATTTTGTGTGCCTTGTCTGGGAGTTGGGCACGGTTAACGTTTGGGATGGTTTGGAGCAGCCCAAAGTCTCTATGTCTGCAGTGCCTGGGTGGAGGTGGGAGTGACACTGTGCTCCTCTTGTGACCCCCTCGAGGCAGAGCTGGGAGCCCCACGCTCCCCCTGGCTCTCCCTGCATCAAATTTATCCTTGGCAATCCAAAATCCCAGAGGGTGGCTGAGCACCTTGTCCGGTTTGGTAAGTGAAGGCTTGCATCAGCTTTGCATCTGGAAATCGAGCAGGTCTGCTCCCCCCTCCTCCAGCTTTCTAACGGAGGGCGGCTCGCAGCTCCAGCGCTCTTCAGGAAGAGTCAGTTCCTGGGTAAGAGGGTGCCAAGAGGGGGTGGTTCATCTCTAACAAGTGTTGGTCTTGCATTTCCTGTGCCGGGCGCTTGCTGGACGCTGTAAAACCACAGACGTGGCGATGAAATGTCCCCGTCTGTCCTGTGCTCAGCGCTCTGGCCGCGGGTCCCTTCTCGCTCGGTGGCCGAGGTGCGCAGCGGAGCTGCCGTGCGGAAGGGCTCCGGGCTGAACCCTTCTCCTCCCGGGCACAGGAACTTTACGGACCAGCTGCGCAAGATCTCCAAGGACGCAGGGATGCCGATCCAAGGGCAGCCCTGCTTCTGCAAGTACGCCCAGGGTGCCGACAGCGTGGAGCCCATGTTTCGACACCTCAAGAACACCTATTCGGGGCTTCAGCTCATCATTGTCATCCTGCCGGGGAAAACCCCGGTGTACGGTGCGTCTGGGGCGGGGGCGAGCGGGGAGAGGAGGGGGGCTTTGCTCTCGCTGAGCAGGGCTGGCTCTGCTCCTCCCGTGGTGATTTCTGTCCCTGTTTTTTCGAGGACTCTGCTGGAAGCAGCATGTTGCTGGTCGCTTGTCTGCTCATCTGCTTGCTCTGCCCGCAGCCGAGGTGAAGCGCGTTGGGGACACCCTCCTGGGAATGGCCACGCAGTGCGTCCAGGTCAAGAACGTGGTGAAAACCTCCCCGCAAACCCTTTCCAACCTCTGCCTCAAGATCAACGTCAAGCTTGGCGGGATCAACAACATCCTTGTGCCTCACCAGCGGTTCGTACGGCTCCTGCCTCCTGCATTTTCGGGGCTTGTTTCCCAAGTCCCTGGTGGTGCTCCCTGCCTGGCTGTACCTGGGGAAGGGGGGCCTGTGGGCTGCTGTGTAAAGTAGCTCTTCGAAGCGTAGATGTGCCCCCTGTGTCGCCTTGTAATGAGCTGCTGGTGTGCCCCGGGCAGAGTCGGGGTCGGGAGATGTCCTCTGCGTGATCTGCTCACCTCCACTGGGCTCTGTGTCACCCGGCGATGGCCCCGAAAGGCTGACTGCCACTTTCTCTTCTCTCCCACCAGCTCTGCCGTCTTTCAGCAGCCGGTGATCTTCCTCGGGGCCGATGTCACTCACCCGCCGGCAGGAGATGGGAAGAAGCCCTCCATAACGGCTGTAAGTTCCCTGCCCGGGGCCAGGCTTGGCTGCCCGAGTGCCCTGCAGGGACCCAGGAGCTGGAACGGGGCTCGTGTGTTCATGAAGGGGCTGTGCCGCTGCCGTGCCCATAGCGACACTTCTCAGGGTGGCCCCATGCCCTGTCGGGTGTTTCAGTCCCACTGCCGGGGTGGTGGGTCCCCGATCCCCTCCTGCCTCTCTGCGGAGGAGCTGCGGTTTTGGGGAGCCGCTGGGAGAGCTGGCAGGTCCCAGCAGATGGGGCTGGGGATGTGCCGGACCCCGCTGGCACGGTCGGACGGGGAGCACGGTGCTGTGCTCGCCTGAGCCATCCCTGGGCATCCCCATCCTGCGGGGAGCCCTAGGAGGGACCTTCCCAAGCAGGAGAGATGAGGGAAACTGGGGTGACGGGGCTTCTTCAGAGCCCTTCTGGGGGAGGATTTGCCTTCACGCCAAACGACTGGGGAGCGTCCCTTGAGCACAGTGCTGCTCCCACGCCAGCGGGGCTGGGCGGCAGCTCGTGCCCTTCGTGGGGCTCCAAGCCGTGTCCTTGTGCTGGCTGCAGCAGGGAGAGTGTCGGGTTCTCGCAGCGTCTGCTTTAATTAAGCACGTCAGCATTTTCCTATTAAGTTCTTAACTTTCCAGGACTCATAGCTCAGGTTTTCCTTGGCATGCAAATGCGTCTTTGGAGGAGTGTTTTTTTCTTAATTAGAAGGGGTTGGGAAATGCTTTTGGCTGTTTGCTGTAGGTGTGGGTGGGACAGAACAGTCTGTTTCCTGGCGGCGGCGCTTCCACTCCAAAAACAATTTCGGTGTTTTTCTGTACAGGACCACTGTGGGGTGTTTTTTTTTTTTTCTTAATTTTTATAAAAGCTTTTTTGAAGCTGCAGGGGAGAAGGGTAGAGCCTGCAGATGGCCTTGATCTTGTCCTTGATCCGTTGTTAATTAGACAACAGGAGGGGGTCCGTGGCTGAGGCCAAAGGAAACGTTTCTGCTGAGCATGTCAGCTCCAGACCCCGGCGCTCCGTTTGTGAAGCAAAAGTGAAAGTGGGGGTGCAGGCGGGGGCAGCAGGCTCGGCGCCACTGAGGATGTGGGCTCCACGGTGCTTTTCCTCCGCCCGCGGGGACACGGACCACACGGAGCTGCGAAGCAGCCGGGCTTTGTCTCCCAGCATGGGTCAGCACCTGCTCCGACGCCCGTGGCTCGCGCGGTGCCCCCAGCCGCGTTGCTCTCAGGCCTCTTTGCCCTGATGTCTTGGAGCTCTCCCCTCCAGAGCGCCCGGCTGCGATGGGAACTCCGTGCTCCGCGGCTGCTGCGCGGTGACTCAGCCCTGCCGTGTCCCTGGGAGGCGGCAGCGCCGGCGAGGCAGACCGCGGCCGTCTGGGGCAGCTCTGCCGCCTGCGGCTGCGCGAGGGCAGGGATGTGGTGCCAGCAGATGCTCTTGGCAAACGTTGACCTGATTCAATCGCCTTTTGGGCAGAGGGTCTCTGGGCAGCCCGGGGTGGGCAGGGCAGTTGTGCCGCAGTCGGAGGCGTAAGGAGTGGCCGACAGCAGAGTTCCCGGTGCTGCGGTGGGACAGAGCTCAGCAGCGGCATTGCAGCTGCAGGTGGGGTTTTGTACCTGGGGTGTCATCATCCTGGTGAAAGAGCAGAGCCGGGTTTGGGGTCACACAGTCCTTCGTGGAAGCCAGAAACCCCTGGAGTCAGGGATGGAGGGAGAAGGGCTTAGGTAGGCGGAAGGGGAAGCCCCGCTCCCCCCTCGCCCCTGCTATTTTGGGAAGGGGGGTGAAGCTGGGGCAGAGCAGCAAGAGCCCCCACAGCCACGGTGCTCAGTGGCACCAGCCAAGTTGTCTCACTGGAAAGTCTCACTGGAAATTCCCATAAACACCACAAGGGCACAGCAGAGTGTGAACCCTGGACGTGGCCACGACCAGGGATGTCCTTTTTGGCCGATAGTTGCCTACACAGTGTTCGCTGTCCCTTCTCCCCGCCTGTGAGCTTGGGTGCTCTGCCCGCTGCCAGCTGTGGGCGTTGGAAGGAGGTGGAGGCTGTCCCCTCTGTCCTTCCATTGTAACTCCTGGGCCTGGCCCTTCTGTCGCTGCAGGTCGTGGGCAGCATGGACGCCCACCCCAGCCGGTACTGTGCCACGGTGCGTGTGCAGCGTCCTCGCCAGGAAATCATCGAGGACTTGTCCTACATGGTGAGGGAGCTCCTCATCCAGTTCTACAAATCCACCCGCTTCAAACCCACCAGGATCATATTCTATCGCGACGGCGTTCCCGAGGGGCAGCTCCCACAGGTGAGGACTCCTCGGATGCCCGTCGGCCGGCGGGGCTGCACTGGCTCCTGCAGGGTTCCCTTGGGGCACGGGGACAGCTGGGTGCTGGCCAGTCCCCTCACTCTACATGCCCTCATCTCTCCAGATCCTTCACTATGAGCTCCTAGCGATCCGAGATGCCTGCATCAAACTGGAGAAGGATTACCAGCCTGGCATCACCTACATCGTCGTCCAGAAAAGGCATCACACCCGTCTCTTCTGTGCAGACAAGACCGAGAGGGTGAGTGCCACAGGGTGCCAGGGCTGGGGGCAGCTGGTTCATCCCCAGCCTTCGGGAAGAGCCAGCCCTGACTTTGCCGAGGGGGCGGCTCACCGCTGGCAGGCAGAGAGCTCTTTGCTGAATGAAACGTGCTACTCGGTTGACTCCCACATCCGTGCGGATTAGGCTGCTTCTAGAAACGCAGACAGCTGTTTGCTGTTATTCTGAGTTAGTGGGTGCTGATGATCCTGGTGACTCTCTTGAAATAGCCTCTGTCAGCTCGAAAACATCTGTTGTTTTGGTGATAGCTGCAGCCACTGACGTGCCGGGTTGAACACCCCCTTGCTTGCTCACAGCTTATCCGTGTGTGCTGTGTACTAACGTTGATTGCTTTAGCTTTTCCTAGATTTGATCTAAATTTTGGGGTTGGATCTAGTCTAACCAGACTCTGGCTCTTCCTGAGCATGAAGATTTAATCTTGAGAACTGAGGACAGTTTTTGATCAGGGTGCAAAAGCCGCAGTACCTTGTGGCAGAGATTTTTGCTTACACTCTGCACAGAGATCCCTGGAGTTTTGCTCATTTAATCCTCATTTCTGCAGTAGGATGAGGAGGCACTCGCCCTGCCTGCTTTCCTTCTGATGCTGGCAGATGCCGGTGTTGATGCTAGCAGAACATGCCAGCAAGCCTGTTCGGGCAGGGAGCAGAGCGGGATGAGCCGCTTCTGTCCCCCCTTAACGGGCACTGGGGAGAGGCTCTGCACGGTGCTCTCAAATTGGGATGCTGAGCCAGCGACCCCGCACCGTGGCCCTGGTGCAGGGCAGGTGTGTTACAGACGGTGCTCTGGGCAGCTGGAAATAACCAAACTCTGCAGTGCTTGGATCTCTCTTTCTATTCCCTATAGATTGGGAAGAGCGGGAACATCCCAGCAGGAACAACAGTGGATACAAACATCACCCACCCCTTTGAGTTCGACTTCTACCTGTGCAGCCACGCAGGCATCCAGGTACTGCGCCGCGGAGCCGGCCGTCGCCGCGCCGCTGGTTTTCTTCAGGTGTTGTTGCAGACTCTGCTCTCGTGCATCCGACCCGGCGCCGTCGTGGCCTCCCTCCGGCACCGGGGACGTGGGCAGTTCAGTCCGAGCTGCCGTTGCGGTGGTTTGGCGAGCGGGTGCTGGGACGGCACTGCCGCTGCGTTACGTGGCACATACTCCATTTCTCTCTTGGAGCCAAGGATCTCTGGGATTTTCCTCCTTCGGAGCGGCCAATTCAGCAGCTTGTCAGCTGGCGCCCGAGCGTGCCGGGCTCGCTGGGGCGCCTGGTTGTCAGCAGGGACCTGTTGTCTGGCCGTGGGCGGCAGAGCCGGGGCCAGCCGGCCCTGGAGCCGGCGGCTTGTTCTGCAGCTGCCTTTCTTCAGGCAGCCAAGATTAGTCAGAAACTGTACTGAAAAAATTGCACTCAGCTGCTTCCGCAAGGGAGGCTTTTTGGCTTCCTCTCCCCCGGCAAGGACAGCAGGGAGCTGGCCTGGATCAGTGGGAAGCGGTGCGGTGCAGTGGGATCTGCGGTGTAGGGAGCCAGGGGCGGCACCAGCAGCGCCCGGGCACGGGGCAGCAGCGTTAGTGCTGGTTTGCACCTCGGTGCGAAGGACTTTCCTGCCTCGCAGTGCCTGGGCATGTGTGGGGATCTCAAATTAGGGAAGCGTCTCTCATCTCATGGGCATCCCTCCTGCCCGGGCTGTCTGCAGGGTCTATGGATCAGGGAGTGGGGTGATGAGGACGCGAGGCAGCTGCCTTTGGCTGCTGGCATCTGGGTGCTGGCAGCACCTCTCACCCTGCCCGCTCTCCTTCCCAGGGTACGAGCCGGCCCTCCCATTACTACGTGCTCTGGGATGACAACCGGTTCACCGCGGACGAGCTGCAGATCCTCACGTACCAGCTGTGCCATACCTACGTGCGCTGCACCCGCTCGGTCTCCATCCCGGCCCCGGCGTACTACGCCCGGCTGGTGGCATTCAGAGCGCGGTACCATCTCGTGGACAAGGAGCACGACAGGTGAGGGAGTTCTACCCGCGGGCCCGGCAGGGCAGACCCCAGGGATGGGCAGGGGGCACGAGCACCCGGCCTTGGTGTCTGAAAGTGCCTGTGTCAGAGCAGCGCTGCAGCAGACCCTTTCTGAGGGGGGAGACCCGCATGTAGCTGCACCCTCTTAGGTCCCAGCCTGGGCAAAGCTGGGGGTTAAGGAGGGTTAAATCCCACCCTGAGCTCATCCGGGGCCTGGAGGAGCATCCCTGGGGTGTTTGAGCGTTACCAGCCACCTTGGGGTGCTGGAATCTCTGCAGCACCAGGCACAGTCACCAGCACGTGCATCATCGCGTACGCTGCGGTGAGATGCCGTCCCGCGCTGCCAGCGCCCGCAGACCCTCATCTCCAAGGGGGTTTCTCAGTGTTCCTGGGAGGGAAACATTAAATAATTACGCAGTGATTTCCTTGATTTTCAGTGGCGAGGGCAGCCATATATCTGGACAGAGCAACGGCAGAGACCCCCAGGCCTTGGCGAAGGCTGTGCAGGTTCATCAGGACACTTTACGTACCATGTACTTTGCTTGAAAGCCTAACTTTTGTTACCTCACTCAAGAAAGCTTTCAGATTTGTAGGAGCCATACAAAAAAGGAAGCATTGGGACACCTTGGTTTTTTTCCAATGAGAAATCTCTGCAGGGCAGGCAGCGTCGATTCGAGGCAGGAGACCAGCACCACGGGACAGAAAGATCCAACACCTTTGTAGGATTGGAAGAGACTGACGATTATTTTTTTAATTTTTTCTGGCTTTGCAAAATTTTGACCTGACCAAACACATGAAGGCATTCAAGGAAGGGATAAAACTCCCAGGAGGCGGAAGCAGGTTTTCATTTTTAAGATGCAATACTATAGACTCCTGACTGTGAAATGCGGATTTGGTCGTCCGTTGCCCACCAGGCGCTGGTAGGTATTTTTTGTGGGGGTTGGGGGGAGGGGATTTTTAGAGCCTTAAAACAGAAGACTAGATTTATAAAACTAATATTTTAGAATATGAGATGCTTTAATGGGTTAAGGGGAAAACCAACTAGTTTATAGGAGAATTCTAACACTAACAGTTCCCCGCCCCCGAATAATTCCCCCCGTATGACGTAAGGCACCGTAGCACTTAGCTCAGAACTGAAAACTGTCTTCCTCGTGTTAAAAGCTAGTTAGCTGCTGCCGATTGAAGCAACAGTCACAGACTTTTCCGTGGGTGAGTGCCTTACTACGATGCTGCAAAATTTCCATGTTTTTAATCTTGTAAGGAAAATAGTAATCTCGTCTTGATGGTGGTCCATATTTCCATCGGAAGGAGTTAATTCCTATGGTCCTAAGTTGCAGTTTGTGTTAGATCACGACCTCATGGTGGTTAAACTCCATTGAAAGATGTGCACTTTCATATAGAACACGTTTAATGGCTGCTGACCCATTTTTGTTTCCAATGTACTACTTGTTATTTAAAACTGTTTCTGACAAATGGGGGCATCTTCATCCCATGAGGACAGAAATCGCTATCGAGGTTTGTTTTTTTTTTTTTTTAATTTTTTTTTTCCTGAATTTTTATGATGGACACCGGGATTTTTTTACTAAACATTATTTTTATATGATACTGAGTCTGTTGCCAAAATACACAAGTCATTAACATTCTCAGAGTTTACATCACCGCACTTCCTGAGGCTGTGCGCTCACGCCAGAGATTTCTAACGTTTCCTGTCCAACGAGTGTTACCAACTGCGGTCCGTGCAGCGCCGGGCACTCCTCAGCGCCCGTCTCCCGAGCGCGTTCCGCACGTGTCTGCCCGGGTCGGCTGCTTCCCGAAGTACCGCGTACCCCGACTCCAGCACCTCCAGACTGCCACCCTCTCTGCTGCTAGGTTTTGCTGCTCTTTGTGTCATGGTATCTCTGATCTCATGCACAGGGTTTTTTATTCTGAAAGCACACCAGGTTTGTTCCTTAGTCAGAACGATGAAATCCTTGTTATTGTCGTGGGGGAAACTCCTACTGGTTTGTGTTCGTAACAGGAAAAAAGCCTTTTTCCCAACAGTAACGTAGTGAGTGCTTTTCAGACTCATCTTGCTGCACAGAATGACCGTTACGCACAGCGAGGCAGTAGTAGCAACTCATTAACCGATATCATGTGGGCAGATTATCTGGTTCTTTTTTTTTTTTTTTTTTTTTTATATGAAAGTGTGCGCAGCACTTCCTTGGAGAGAAAAAACGACGCGCACACTCCTGCCACGCTCTTCCAGGGAAGAGCCCCGTTATCATTTTATCCAGTCGCGAACGCGTTCCCAAGGCAGACCCACCGCAAGCACTGCCCCGTGTCAGTACACGTGGCCAGAAGCACACTCTTTTGGTTTGTACTTTCTGACGTTTCAACTTGCCTTGCCTTCATGAAAACCACATTGGTCGTGTTGGCCCGTTGATCTGTCCTAGCACCGGGAATTCACTCTACCCATTTTCTTTTCGGGCGACGTTGTTTGTGAAAAACGAAGACATCAATATGCTATGCAAACTAAGTGCTGAGCCCGCCGATGTCACGTTTTTTGTGAAGATCCTGCGTTTAGCACAGTCCTGTTTTTTCCCTCCAGACTACAGTATTTGGTTCGTATTCTCCTTTGCACCTTGTGTCAACCTCCACTGCTGTATATCTGCAAGGTGCCGGGGAGGAGACCGGGAACTATTCATGGTCAGTAGGGTAGCGAGCTCTTAGGAAGGCTTTTAGAGAGCAGGGAACGCATCAACACTAAGTGTCAACATGAGAAGCCTACATTCCTCTACACAAGTGCCTGCATAGTGACACAGGTTCTGCACCTCTCCATCTCATCCTCAGAACTCCAGCTTGTGCTCATTGAAAGCGAAACGCTCTCGGGGGGCCCGTGCCCGCTCACCTTGTGTTAGAAAGCCCCTCGCGAGGTGTAAAACCGCGGTTAAGGTCAAAGTTCTCTCTGCAAATCAGTTTGTTCACCAGCATTACAACGGGAAGCGCCCGGCCGCTGCTCTGCAGCGAGGGGCAAAGGTGTTTTGGTTTCTAGTTTTTAGTTTAGTGTTTTAGTTGGGTCTAGAATTCTGAAATGTCTTTTAGTAGCTGTGGCATAGCACGTGCCGTTTTTAACCATTTGAAAAGAGATAGTGTGGGCATTTACAGAAACAGCTTGTTGCTCTGTAACAATTTTTTTTTTTAACCTTGAGACTTGAAATGTAAAATGGACCTTTAAGATTTGCACTCATTTGTAAGGTGGCTGTTCATAGCAAACTATGAATGAAGACTTGCTGATGTAGCACCTACTTGTAACAGCAGTTTTAACTACACAAAAGCTTCACAGCTTCCGAAACTCTCAGCTGTTGACTTGCAGATCGTGTTCTGCCCTTATTTCACCCTCTGCGTTGGGTTTTAATGGTTTTGAATAAATAAAAAAGCCAAACTCAGTCGCTGCTGTGCCCTTTAAACCCCGTTTCCATTTCGAAGACGTTTAGAGGGGGTTTGAGTTACCCGCATGTTTTGTATGACGGACTATGCACTGTTCCTTCCACGCGGCTCCAGCATTCCGCGTTTCTACCCTTTTCCTGTCCGAGATGCAAACGAGTAACTGCATGTCGAGGTGCTGTGCGTTTTGCTCCCCGTAGCGGATAGGTGTTAACCCAGATACTTACCAGGAGTTGTAGTTAGCCACAAACCCCACGGGGACACCCCGAATGGCTCCCGAGTCTCTGCCTTCTCCATGCGCACGTGTTCCTCCTGCAACTGGAAGCACGGCCAGGTGCGCGCGGATCTGTGGGAAGAGGAGTGACTTTTCTTTGCCTGTCAGTTGTTGAGTGCTGTTCGTTTCCCTTATCTCATATCTGACCGTAACGGGGGCGAGGGGGCAGAGCCGCCCTCTCCCCAGAGCTTCCAGGGGCGGTCGGGGTGTCGTGGTGTCAAAAAGCCCGAGCGTTCAACGTTGCCTCGCGGAAGGTTTTCTTCTTGGAAAATCAGTGTGAAATAAAAGAATGTGACTCTTTCAGGAAGGGAAGCCAGACAGCAGGACAGCAATAAACAAGTGAAATTCATATCTTGCCTGAGTGATTTGCACTTCAATAGTTGTGAAAGAAAATTTACGGGACTCCAGTGCTTTTGTGTTCAATTTCTAGCCCCTTTCGTACCTCCTTTGTACGAGCAAGTGTTGAACTGTACGCAGGGTGTTTACAAGACACTCCGTTTGGATTGTTATTTTTCTTGTGGGTTGTTTTTTTTTTTGCTTTAGCTTGAACTCTGTATGGTCCATTTGTTAAATAGACATGAACAGTTGATGTACAGTACTTACTAAACAAGCAGCAGCACAAAACTTATTTTATTAAGAAAATATGGCTTATATTTTAAAGGTTGAATATCAATTTTTTTTTTTTGTATGCGTGGAATTAAGACTGGTAAAGAGTAACAAAATCCTCGGATTAGGCCAAAAGAAAATACTGTAAGATCATAACCACCTCTTTATTAAAGAAAACGGTATGATTAAAGAGCTCCAGAACATTGTATTTATATTTGATTTGATTTGATTGCCTTTGTGGATTTTTTTTTTTTTTTTTTTTTGCCTTGGTCCTGATTTTTGCTTGCAACTTTGACTTTGCAGTCCCAAGTGTCTGTTACCCTGTAACTGTTGGCAGAAGACCTAAATAAAAGCAATGTGAACACGTTGGGGTGACGCTCCTGAGTCAGATTGCGTGGCGGAGGTACGTGCGCAGTCCTGGCCGCTCGCTCGAGCAGGGCTTGGGGACAAACTGCAGCTGAATGGCATCAGATGCCGTGGAGGACCCAACCCCCCTCACTTCCCAGGTTTCAATTTAATGGAACTGACTTCCTTTGAGCTCCGTGGGGCAGTAGGTGTCAGAAGCGTACATCAAAACACGCTGCTTCTCCTCGTATGTTACGTGCTTTGGGGGCTGCAAAAGGCCGCTGGCTCCGAGGCTCCGATGACGGATTTTGGATTCCTTTTGGATTGGGGTTAAACTTGATCTTCTGGGTTTCTGTACGGCGTCACGTTTTGCACTCGCAGCTTGGGGATTCCTTGCAAACATCCTGCAGCTTCTGGTTGTGTCCTGGGGTCCAGCACTGGAGGTTGGTTGCCATCCTCTGAATTCTTTGGATCTGCTCGTACCTTACCGTGCCAGCGCCGTGTGTTGACGTACCTTTAGATGATGGACCATTTAGTGGTGGGGCTGTAACTGGGGCTTTGAGTAACGCTAAGCAGTTTTAAGGAAGCGCTTGCTAACGGCGTGCACGTACTCGCTAGCTGATTTACTCGAGTCGTAGCACGCAGAACGTGTTACACTGAACGGGGCATCTGCACAGATTCTGCTCGCATCCCCCTGCTCTATTTAATGTCATATCACCTTTTCTTTAAATCCCACTGTATAATAGAAATCTTTTGCAGTTTCACAGGGGCTGATTCTGTGAGGGGTGTAACAGAACGTTGGGCCTTGGGCAGTCCTGGAAAACAGGCTTTGGTTTCAAATTTTACATTGGCATTTGAGCCCAGGCCCTTGGTTCTGGTTACAGTGCCCTAAGCTGCAGAAGCAGACGTGCTTGCATGTCTCTGAAGTACGTGCATTTTTCAGAGGTGTCTCCCTCTGCCATATCTGCTTGATCTTGGTGATCATGTTTCCCCTTCCCTCTCAGGACTTGAGGAAATAATCTAGTAGTCTACTGTTGATTTGCATGGTTTTAGCATCCTTACTATGTAACTCCCTTGACTTACTAGTCTTAAAAGTGTAAATTTAGTTAACTGGCAGTCTCCAGGGTGGTTGTTCTTAATAACGATTCTGAAATCTGGAATATGAAGCTCAAACTCCTCTTCTGCTGGCCCAGTGTTCCAGTTCCCCAGTACCTGGGGAAGTGCCCCTCTCACCACCAGGAAAGGGGACGTTGTTCCTTCCTAACGAGTAGCAGGTTCCAACCCGCTTGGACAAGTGTCAATACACGGTTCTTACCAAAAAACGATCTTCTGGGGGAAGAGGAATTAGGGACCAAGGTGCCGCTGCCCGCCCCAGCACTGAGCCTGGCACATCCGAGTCGCCTCCCCGCGCACACCATTGTTTGCTGCCTCACCCTCTGCGTGTTGGGTGACAATTTGTGCACCCAATCTGTAACGAAGCGGCACCAAACCCGGTTAGAAACGTGCCAAAACCTGCGAAAAGGGCAGACAGAGTGAATCAGTCTGTATTCTTCTTGTTAACCCCAGTTACTCGGTGTCTGACAGCTGCTCTGCAAACTGGAACAACAAACGCAAGCGTGCTGTTAACCCTTGGGGTGCTCTGGGAATGGCGAAGGATAACGTGCATTTACCGGGTGTTTTAGCCCGTCGAGCCGCCTGTCAGCCGGTTTTACGCCTCCCGGTTTCCCAGCCCTGCGTGTTCGCACGGGCACCCTGGTTCTGCGGCAGCGCTCGGTGCCGCCGCTTCGCCTCCCGCCGCCCGGTTGGCCGCTCTCCCCGCGCTCCTGCCCTGCCGTTTCGCCGGGTCCTGCCCGCCCGCCCGAGCACCGCGGTCACACGCGGGACGCGCCCGCGGCTGTCAGCTCCCGCCTGGCGCGGTGCCGTGTCCGGTAAACCGGGACACGGTGGCGGAGCTCCGCGTGCTGCGGGGCGGAGAACCCCGCGGTTTACGGCAGCGGCCGGAAAGGCTCCGCTCTGAGGTAACGGGGAAAACCACCCGCTGCTTTCCCGCGCCCCTGCCGCGCAGCTCCCGCCGGTGGCGGACGGGCCCACCCCCGCCCCGCGGCCCCGGCCGCCCCCGCCCGCCCCGCCCCGTTGCCGAGCAACCGCGCCGACTCCCGCCTTCGCGCGGCAACGCCCACTTCCGGCCCCGCCTCCCCCCCTCCCCGCCGCTTCCTCCGCGCGCGCCCGGAAGCACCGCCCCCGGAAAGGGCGCGCGGCCCGGCGTGCGGGGGCGGGACTTCCGGCGGTTGGGGCGCGCGCGGCGGGGCAGAGCGGCAGCGCGAGCCGGGGCTGCGGGCGGCCACGCAACTTCCGCCCGGGGGAGGGGGGAGGGGGGGGGCTCCGGTCTCCGGTCTCCGGTCGCCGCCGCCGCCCGAAGGGACGGGAGCTCCGGGCGGCCGGGGCCACGCGCCGGGCCGCGGCCTGCGGGGAGCGGCGCGCGCCTCTGCCCAGCGCAGCCCCGGGCCGGCCCCGGGCCCGGCCGAGCGGCGGAGCCCGCAGCCCCGAGCGGCTGCGCCCAGCTCCATGAATGGAACTCGGCAGCGCAGGTGAGCGCGGGCGGCGGCGGGCGGGCCCGGCGGAGATCGGCGGCCGCGGGGCGGGAGGGGAGCGGGCACCGGCCCTGCCCCGCGCCCGCCGCCGCTCGGTTCACCCCCCGATGCCCGCCTCGGCGGGGCGGCGCGTGCTGGCGGGCGGGAGTGGCGGGGCCGGGCTGGGCGCCTTCGCCTCGGGAGCGAACGCGGCGCGGGGGCTCTGCCCCGCCGGGCGGGCGAGGTGGCGGGGGTGGGGGGGGCCGCGGAAGCCCTCGTGGGGTGGCGCCGGTAACCGGGGGAAGCAGGCGCTGCGCCCCGCTCCGCCGCTCGTTCTCCTGTGCCGGAGACAGGGAATGAATTTTGTGCGTTTCGTAACGAGCGTCTCCCGGGCGGCGGCTGCAGGCCCGCTTGCATAATGCCGGGGCTGCGCGGAGGGCTGCGGTACCGCCGGGAAACGGCAGCGCTCCCCGCAGCGCCGTTACCGACCAGCGCCCGTTTCGGCGTCCGCCACCGGGCAGGGGTGGGGTGTTCGCCCCTTGCGCAGTCGGTCGCTGGGCTGGTGACACGTCCCTGCGGGAGCGCCGCTGCACAACGACCCCAAATCCTTGCGCCTGATCCCAAATTCAGTCGCCCGATCCTTTTATCAGGGAAGCACGTGCTCGGTGTTTATAATCCCTGCCTTTCGAAATTATTTTGGGAGCTGGAGAAGGAACTTCTGCTTCGGCTTATCAAAGAGTTTGACTTCAGGCCTGGCAGAAAAGCGAGAGTTCGGATTTGGGCTTTGCTGAGTCCGTGATGTGGCTGGACGGCAAAGGGAATGTCAGGCTACTCCCAGTATCGTTTCTGCCGCTTCAGGAGGTGCCAGAGCTGGTGACAATCCGAGCATGAGGCCGAAGGTGCCAACTCCTCTTGTGCGGGTGCCTTTGTCATTTAAATGGAGACTCGAGTTAGTGGTGGATTTGGGTGGGAAAACTGGCCACTGGAGCGATGTCCTTGCTCAATGAGGTGATGATGGAGCTGAAACTGTTTTAGGAAGATGCTGGATTTAGCAGTCTGGTGAGATTCAGATGGTGTGCTCATGAACTCTGTACGTTAAATAAACTTTAATTATAACGTGGTTTCGGTCTAGTTGTCTCCTAATAAGAAATAGATTTGCACGAGTAGCCTGTAAACCTTTTGGCTGTTGTTTGGCACGAGTTTGCCAGTCGTTAGACTGGGATGTGTGAGGTTTTTAGCAGAGTGTGCTGTCAGATGGAGCCACTGACGGGCTCAGCCAGCGCGGTGGCCGTTTCCACGTCTGCTGCGTGTCGAGGGAAGCGCTCAGTGCGATGGTGACGTGCCATCAGGGAACTGTCTGGCCATCAGGCACCAGTAGTGGCACAGGAGGGCACAAACCATCCTCAGCAGAGCAAATAGGGTTAAAGTTCTGTCACCAAAAGGAGAAAGACGTTGAAATGTGCTTCCTCTGCTGTGTGTGAAGGGAAAATATATAACGGAATAAACAGAGTCTCTGACATAAAGTGGGGAATCAAAGATGAGGCTGAGAGTGTTTCTGGAGTAAGGGATGGAGGTGTGTGCCGGGATGGCGTAGGTGAAGCGGTGCTGGAGGCGGCTTTGGATTTGTGTGACCGGGGCTATGGAATCTGGACGGTATGCCGCTCCAGTCCAGGTCATTTGAGCGTAGTTTACGGTAGGATGAGGATGTGAGGTGGCTGTGCAGGCTGCAGGTTGTGGTGAAATCAGGTAAACTGAGGAATACCAGTGAAACACTGGTTGCCAAACAGTGAAGCATGGCAAAAGCAGCTCTCAGTAAAAGAGGGAATTCGGTGTCATCCATCGCTTCCACCAGGAGAGTACTAGGTGAACTTCCAGAAGGCAGGTGTGTGACAGCAGTGCTGCCCTGGAGCCGAGGGTGCTCTGTGGTGTAACTGGGTCAGATCGGAGCACTCTGCGTGTCTTCATTCACGTCCCATAGATGTTCCTTCAGAGTTCCCAGCTTTGTGTGTCGGGTTGGGTTTCTCCATTCCAGTGGTGTGTTTCTAATGAAGCACTCCAGACATCTTTAACCTCCTGCTTGCTTTTGTGTGCAAACTGCAGGCAGGTCAAATTCAGAGGATTTGCTTTTCTCTTTCTCTGTTAAGAGTAGTGCTTTGGGAGGACCATTAAAAGTTACATACTTGTGGGTGGGGTTGAGGAGGGAAGGGGAATGAATCATAAGTGCCTTCAGAAGTTATTCTATTCCAGAACGTGATGTGAGTTAGTGGGACTTTCCTCCGGAGCGGCAGCGGAAGCTGTTTGACTCACAATATGCACTTCACAAACTGTTTCATCCCTGTAGCTTTCCTTCCTTAGCAATAACGGTGCCGGGATGTTTCTTGTGCTGATTTTCAGCACGGGCGTAAAGAAACGAGGGAGTATAGGGCTCGTGCCTTTCAGCACATCTGGGGTGCATTTAAACAACGCTGATCGAACCGCAGGCTCCGCTGCATCTGGCTCCAGGCGATTCCTGCGGCGGAGAGCGGGGAGTCAGACTGCAAGTGGTGTTTTAGTCCTACCTGATAATGTGAACGTTCAGCTGAGAGCCCGGAGACTTGCACCGAATTTGGAGTGAGAAGCAGCAGCAAGCAGGGTGACCTGCCAAGTGCTCAGAGAGATCTGGATAACTACAGCAATTTTTCCCTCTCATTAGACCGGGCTGTATAACTGAAATGTCACGCAAAGCATTTACCTCTTAATTAAAGAGAAAGGTTGTGGCTGGATACTTGTCAGTTTTGTTCTTACTGTTCTTCAGCCATAGTTTCTCATTTCTTTGTGCTCTAATGCATTTTCCTGAAAATGACGAAATTTGTCATGAATTTTTCGCTGCTTTCAATTTTATTCGTGTGCAAAACTTGTTAGGATATAAAGTAAATGTCAGTGTAATGTTTAAAGTACTTTAATAACTGTTGAAACTGTATTTTATTCAGCAAGGAGCTTCCTGGTAGCGTGGCTCTAAATTCTCAGATCTTGCTGTTCTGCTCTCGGGTATTTTTTCAGACAGTTAATCAGAAAAAGAGGAGCAGCTTACTACTTAAACTTGAAACCTAAATAGGCAGCTGGACAGCACGTTTCGCTCTATAACAGCAATTCAAAGCTAGTGAGCGTGGGGAGAACTGAAATAGTTTTCAAAACAGTAAATATGAAATGGGGAAAAGGCAAAGGAGTGCGTGAAGAATTGCGTATTTTCTTATAAAGTGGATATTTTAGCGTAAATGCAAATACCTGTTGGTAAAGGTTTCTTTTGGTGGCCAAACATGATATATCTACACATGGGGATGTGATTTTTGTCCGTTTACTTTCCTGGGTTTGGTCTGTGGAAATACCTTTATGGGAAGAGCGGCGGGTTTGTGTAGGTTACGTTCTCTTCTAGAGCGGTCAGATGTTCACGTTACAGCGTGCATATAAGCTGCTTTTTCAGCTGAAAGTTCTTCATGAGTAGATTCTTTTAATGGTTCTGAAGCATTTATCATCTTGGGAATGTGTCCAAAACACTGTATTTCTGTAACTTAGTGAGGATAGAACAAGTTAGCATGCTAGTATTTGCCTGTGGGGTTGGCTATCGCCGAGCATGGCATCAGAATGTTGGCTTTTGATGAGTTTTAACATGACTTAGTACCTGAAACCTTTTTTTTTTTAAAAAAAAAAAAGTCTAAATTGCATAGTAGGAATGTTTAGGAAACGTGGATTGCATTACTCATAAATAATGTAATACCACCCAGCAAGGCTGCTGCTGCAGAAATAAGGCAATTCATGATTTCCAGCATAAGTAAAGAGCTCAATTATTGATACCAACATTTAAATATCATCTTCCCTATCTTGTTGGGGTTTTTCTAGTGTAGAATTGACTTATTTTTCAGTAGTGATAGGATTTTCATTGAGCTCCACAGGCTGGGCCTCTGAATCCAAGCAGAGGCCAGGGGCCCTCTGAAAGGGAATCTTTTTTTTTCCTTTTTGCTTTCCATCCTCACCCCGTCCATGGAGAGCTTTCTCCCGTGTGCAGGCTCCGGCTGGAGGACAGGATCTGGTAGACAAGTCTGCCTTGTGTTACTGAGCCAGAGGTGAAATAACATTTTACCTGTTCAGTCCTCTGCCGTGTCTTTAAGGCTGTGCAGTGACCCATTCAACTGGAGATTTAGAACTGTTTTATAACCAGAACTATTAAGTAATCATCTGTTAATGTTTTTTGGGTTTGTAATGCTGAAGGCCGCTGTAGGAAAGAGGATAGTTTTTTGTTGGAAGCTTGGTACCAACGTCCCTTTCTGTAAGGAAACGATCCATAAGGAAATCTGTGTTTTCTATTAGCATCTTGCTCGAAATCAGTATTTTGCGTCGTGCTGTAGAACTGTCCTGCATGCCAAAAGGTTCCGTTTTCTGCAAAATGGTTTGTTGAAAGTATTTGCGGATTTCTGTGCTCGTGCTCTTTCTGCTCAGGCTTTATTCCGATTAGGGCTCCGTTTGGTTGCTAGGTAGATCCCAGCCCGCGTGTTGGATGCACGCCAGGTGTGTTCTGCACGGCTGTATTGCCACAGAAATTACAGTCATTTTTGGTTGTCTTTATCGTAACGTCTGTAATTCCACAGAAGAAAAGATTCTGATTCAGAGTTCATTTAAACCATGAGAGGGACTTCCATATTGGTCTGGAATATGGTCTGACTTTAATAGGGATTTTCAGATTGTGGGTCTGAATACTGACAACTGCAAATTTCCGCTGTTTTCAAGTTCTGTTCAAGTCTGGTTCTGTTGATGGATGTGGCACATAATTGCACTTGAAATTAATTTCATTGTCCACATATTTTTCATGTCACTCCAAAGTTTAGCTATTTGGAAAAGTAGTGTTGGTATAAGTACATGTATTTCATAAACAATACACTTACTCCATTTTAGCAAGATTTTAAAACATGTTTTGAAATATTGGTTTCCTCGTTAAGCCCTCTAAAAGTGACCATTTGCTTTTCATCTCTTTGGGAGTTTTGTTGAAATTATGGATTAAATATCAGTAAAGCTCTCCAAAACGTTATCCATCTCATCCATGACCTACGTGGTTCTGGGATGTAGGTTATTTACCCGGCGTGGTGCGGGTGCGTTGGGCTGGAGTGGTGCTGTCCCGAATATGTCCGTGGGAAATACTGGTGTAAATCCTCTGTCAAATGCAGCAGGGATTCAAACCACTTCTGGATGTGCGGTGGTGGCAGCACACCATCGGTGAACGGAGTAAATGGGACTTTCCTGGGTTCACTTTGGACTATTTTGCCATATATTGTCAGGGCGTTTGCTCCTGCTTGTGTTGAGCGTTTACTTGGGAGAAGAGTCACCCAGTACTGCTGAAGGCTGCTCATGAACAGTGGCTTTGCGAAAGCTGTGAATGGGAATTTATGAATTGACATGCCTTTAGATCCCCAAGAGATTATTTTTTTCTACCTTGTGTTATCACTGGTTTAAATGCTTAGTTAAACATTTTCTCTGCAGATTTTTTCTGTTTCTGAAGAGCAGCCGTACATTCAGAAGGTTCAGGTTTAGTGGTGGATCTTGTATCTTCTAGAAACTCACTCCCTTGCTGTATAAAAGCCTTCCAAGGATCTGTCTGGAGCGTCAGGCTGGGTTCTTATCTGTGTGTTCGTTGTTCTGCTTTCCAGCAGTTGCCTGCCAGCCTTGGGGCTTTTCTTAACTGGTTTTATGAACTGAGTACTATCCTGGCCTGCTAAACGGGCTTGATTTATGTTTTTCCTTGGATTTTTAAGAACGTACTAGGTATATGTACGTATTTGCTGCTCTAATGGCAGAATAGTAATAGTTTCTTAAAGGGAAGGAAGTTTCTCCTCTAAAACTTCTCTTGTGGGCGGCTGAACCGTGTGGAGCTGCTCTTCGGGAGGCACCAAGAGACTGAAGGTTTGACCGTGCTGCAGTGATGCTTTTGCAGAGATTTTTGGAACTTTAATGACTTTGGGTTTGCAGTGGTTAAATACCATGAAGAAATCCATCTGCCAGTCGTAGTCATTCCGTGCTGTTTAGAATAATACTACTTCCCGTCTTTTTGGTTTGTGCGTTTATTTCCATGAGCTTGCCACAGGACTCAGGCATGAGGGTGAGTCATGGATACGATCCCGGAGCAGTAGCTGTCCTCAGAGCATCACTTGTTATTTCTGTTTTGTTGGGTTTGAGTCACAGGTCTGAAGCCAGTGACACAGACTTCCCCAACATGCCATCTGGCAATTCAGCGTGTTTGGAAATCCGGATGTTGAGTGGGCACTGGTGTGTTTGGGCAGAGGGAGCAGAACTGCGTTACAACATACTCATGTTTTTGAGTTGACTTGTCCAAGGGAGCGTGTGTATCGCACAAAATGATAGCAAAATCCGCTGGTTTTAAAAATTATTCCTGGATAGTGTGTAGATCTGCATTCGTTACTCATGTATTGGTCACTTAGTTCCTGTTTGCCAAAATCCGGGCTCTAACTTCTTCCGGAGCGAGCTGTTTGAGGAGCTGTGTGTGGCACAGCCGAACAAGTGAGGCTCAAGAAAGCCTTGGTCTGACAACTGGGGTTTTCTTGTTTGTTTGCCACTGTTTTCCAAGGAGCAGAGGCTGGAGGCTGCTTGCATCCTTGGCTTTGGGTAGAGCATTTCTTTGATGAGCCAGGATTTTGAAGTGCACCCTGCCTCGTATTCATAGCAGATATCGCTTCTCTGTGCCAGGTTTTTGCCCTGTGCAGCCGATCAGTAGGATTCTGTTAATCTAAGCAAAGGGGTGAAAAGGGGCATCCCTGGAAGGGGTTTGTCTGTTCCGAGCTCTCCAGTTGAGTGCTCAGTTAAAAAGTTCAGCTTAGTGCAGCTCGCAGAGGGGACGGTGACGAAGGTTTCAGCCAACTTGTATTTTCCTGTTCCCTGCACTTCAGCTGCTTCCCCCAACCTGAGTGAAGAGTGTCTTCACACTGATGGTTTCTTCTGTGCTTACACATTTTAGCAACCATATGACATGATTTTTAGCAAATGGGGCAGGGGAGACAGGGCAGAGCAGACTACAGCGACCTTCTTAACGTTCTCTGTGTTTCAGCAGTTTTGTTAGCGTTTCCTACAGGTATGAGCTGGGTATGAGCTGTGGCATGTATGTCTTTGTAATATTAAAATAAGCTATCGAGTCATTTACGTCACTCAAATGTTTAGTAGTAACTTTTTGCATATGCTTATATTCTGAAAATATAGCTAGAGTAAATTGTAGAGCTGCTTTTACTCATGTGACAGTATTAAAATGAAGAAAAAGTTGAAGGGAACAGATGCTTGGAACAAGTTTTGCATAAGCATTGTCTGTGAGGGTGTTTGAAATGGTGCTTCTTGGTTTGTGTTTTTGTTTCATCTTATGGCTCAAAGCCAGAATTTTTTGGTAGGTTTCTGGGTAGAGCCAGACAAATGTTACACGGGAACGTAGCTTTGATGTTCACCTATTCTCAGTACATGGTTTCCTTCAAGATAATGTGATTTTTTTTTTGTTTTCCAGGAATGATGGAGATTAATCAAAAGGCAAATAAGGCATTTTTACCAGCACTTGACATTTTAACTTTTCTATGAAAATGAGTGGGCTGGAATTGCTGTCTACGTCACTGAGTAGGAGTAGAGAGGAGAACTTTTAACTAACTTAATCGAATGCTCTGTAAATCATGACATTTGTATGATGAGTAATTTTTAAAAACTCGAGCGTGTTGGTATTGTTGTTGTTTCTTGACTGGAAAGAGATCTTTTAAAGTGGAAATACCAGTAGAAATTCTTGAAAGTGGTCTGTGTTTACTACTTTGTTTGGTTTTGTAAGGCATGAATAACCCAGACCTTGAGCTGAACGTTCTCATCTAGATGATGCAAAGGAAATTAAATAGATAACTCTGTGAGAATGTAACTAGACAGGCATTTTTAGCTGACTTTCAAAATATCCATCGCTTATTGCAGACTTTGATGGTTTCTCTGAGCAGCTGTGGGTGTTCTACTCTAATGTATAAGTAATCAAGAGTTTGCAATCCTGTGTCTGAATCCGAGCCTGTCTTCTTCTGGTCAATCGTCTTTATCGGTGCAGATAGACAGGAGGTAATGGTTTTGGTCTGCAGCCATTTTCAGCCAACAAAGTTCAAGAGTAATCTGTCTTCCAAGACTCAGCTAGTAATAGCAATGAAATTAAGAGTTTATCACAAACAACATATGTCAGTCCAGAACTACTTCTGTGGTTTTGTACTCTCTGGCAACTTCGTTATGACTTGGGTGTTCAGAAAAGACTTGTAAAACTTTTTGTGTTCTAACGGCAGGCAGGCTTTCCACAGCAGTGCAGTGTTACAAGGAACAGCAGCTTGCTTTGTTTCGGAAATCTGATTTTGTTAATGCTAATCACAGAAGCTGGAGCTCTTCTGTAAGAAAACAGTCTAGATGTGGGTGGAGGTTCAAGGAGGGAAAATGAGCAAGTGTTCACTTAGGACTTAAAAGGCTAGCATGCTGTTTGGTGCAGCTCGTTTTCCCTTCTCCCAGGGTGCTGGCTCTGGTGCCTGCCCGGTCATCCTGTGAGTGCGTTCAGGGAGTTTCCCAAGACTGAAAAAGGGGAGTGCATTGTCTCAATGGAGACAAGCGTGTGTACCTGCAAGGAGCCTTATGCATTTTTAAACTGCTGAAATGTAAGCAAGTACCTTTGCAACACAGCTTGTCTGTTGTGCTTATCTTCTAATCTCTGGTGGTCTGTGTTTTTTTTTCCTTCCGCAGGACCCGTCGGGGCACAGCCCCTACTCATGGTGCCCAGACGTCCTGGCTATGGCACCATGGGCAAACCCATTAAACTGCTGGCCAACTGCTTCCAAGTTGAAATCCCAAAGATTGATGTCTACCTCTATGAGGTGGATATCAAACCAGATAAGTGTCCTCGGAGGGTGAACAGGTAAGAAGGTGAAATTTGTCCTGTAAATTATACTGAAATTTTTAAGCAACAGAGGGACCTACTGAAGTAAATGTAGTCCCTACGTAGCTTAAATATAGTATCTGCTCAGTAAATGACTTTGGATAGTGTGCTGTGGGTTATGCAGAGAGGAGTGGCTTTCATTAGTCTGAACTGAAATCAGGATACTGAAATACTTGCTTTGAAGACTTTTCCTTAGAAATATGTTTTTCCCTTTCTCTTGCATGCTGTGACAGTTATTTCGGAGAAGGCAGTGGATTCGCATAGACTCACCTATTCTGAAATAGTTTCTGACCGACATCCTGTCTGCATGCTTGTGTTTGGAATAAAGAGGGGGTTTAGTTCCTGAATAGCTGCTGGGGTTTTTGAAATTCACCTGCACCTTTGTTAGCTTTTAGCTGTAGGGAGGCTTTAAAGTCTCGAGTGTCTTCCGTTTCCTTTTCACTTTCCCTTGTAGCGATGTTCTTTACCACTGCTTCCGCTGCGTTGTGAACTGGAAGGCAGAAGGTAAATAAAGCTTTGAAGCGTGCGGTACGTGAGATGAACAGCAGAGCCGCAGCTGAGAGCTCCAGTACAGGAGTTTCATTTTACTGAGCCTCTTGCTTTCTCCCTCCTGCTCCTCCTCTTCATCATTAACTTTTACCCCTCTGCTTTTGTCACAGGTTGTGTGACAGCAAGGTGGCACTTGCAGAAGTAGTTTCTTTTGCACACTTAGCCCTGCGCGTAGGCTTGTAAGGGAGCAGTGGGGTGCAGAATGGGGCTTTCAGATCAGATGGACTTGTGCAGGAGTGCAACTGAGTACTAAGAAGATACTTTGAAGTTGCCTAAGTATATTGATTTGCTTTTAGCCAGTGAAGGAATTTGAGTTCTGAGAGTTTAGTACCATAAAGAGCTGTGAAATGGAGAATTCCCTTTCCCCAAGTCCCAGCTGAGAGGTGAAAGCACTGCTACTAGTTTTGCCTGAAGAGGAAGTCAATATTTATCATCTTCCTGAAGTACTTTAGGTTGGTATTGCCTGGTCAGGAAATAGTAGGTATACTAGCATGCTTTTGCTTTGCAAGAATGCTGCTTTGCATAAGCTTAAGAAAAGTGCTTAAATTCTGTAGAATAAGGGAGTTGCATTGTATCGAGCAAGATACAGCTGTGCCAGTGAAACACAGAATCTGTGAGGAATTCAAATCCTGAAGGCACCTTTTAGAGATATTGCAAAAATCTCTTTGGACCTAATACATCTAATACATGTATCAAGAAGCCTTTTTTTTATATAAGATGAAAACTTTACTGTTTTTGAAGTGTAATTTCAGTACTTTTACCAGGCTGCAATTTTTTTTTATTCCCATCAACTCATAATAGAGAAAGTCAGGAGAATATAATTGTGTACAAATTGGATCCAGCTTTTACTTGATTTTGTCATAAAAACTCACATTATTGAGGACTTAAAGCTAAGACGTTTTTGTTAGAGTACCTCATTTTTATATACAAAGTAGGCAGAATTCAAAACTCGTGTTAGTTGAAGAGCAGATGAACGTTACTGGGTAGACAGTGCAATGAACTGGTGCTCCCATGAGCTAGCATAGCTTTCAGTTGTGAGTTTGTATTAGTTTTCCATGATGCTAGCTTGTGGATTTCTTCCAAGGTTAAGTGTGTCCTTGCTTTGTGTAATAAAGGTTATACAAAGGCCTCAGTCGTTTCTGGGACTTTCTGAAATTATTTCCGTAACAATATTTTCCAGTATTTGAGCATTTGCATTGACTCTGATTTTATTCTTTAGTGTTTATCTGTTACTTTATTGGAAGTACACGAAGCACCCGTTTGGAGTATCAGTGGGTGTTCTATAATTCGCCTGAGTAACACGGTTGTTGAAACTTCTTCAGCAAAACACGGGGTGTGTGGGAGCCAGTTCCAGTCTGATACTTTCTTTGAAAACATCTTCAGTGCAAATATCAACTTTTCCAGGGAAGTGGTGGACTCAATGGTGCAGCATTTTAAAGTGACAATATTTGGGGACCGTAGACCGGTTTATGATGGGAAAAGAAGCCTCTATACAGCCAATCCTCTTCCTGTGGCCACTACTGGGGTAAGATAACTGGGGAAAAAAAGATACTTGTAACAGCTTTGTAGGAAAGAAAAATAAACCCAAATTCTAATATTGCCCAGTTCAGAGACAATGAAAGTATCTCACAGTGTCTGTATTGAAATGCAGTCGTCCTAATGTATTTTCTGCAAATTCCAGTGTGTGTAAATGTGCCTGTAATTGTTGCACTCAGCATCTCCCGTAAAATTTAGTAGCCTCTTTCTACAGCAAAATCTATTAACTAGTCAGTTCTACAGACTGTAATACATTGTCTTACAATGAAGTATTATTTAAAAATCAAACTACAGCTTCTCAGGAATGAAGAGTTTTCTGATTGAAGATGACAGAGTTACGTGATCCTCTCCTGCTTGATGAGGACCCAGTTCTCTCTCTTTCGTGCATTTGATAATGTACCTTTATCAAATGTACTGTGTCCTAAATATCTGAGTTTTTGAGTCTCTGGCCCAGTTATGAGAGGGAGTGGAAACTCGAGGCTATCAGACTTGAGATTAAACAGCTGCTTTTTTTTTTTTGTCCCTCCCTCACCCAGGTGGATTTGGATGTGACATTACCAGGAGAAGGTGGAAAAGATCGTCCCTTCAAAGTGTCAATAAAGTTTGTTTCTCGGGTGAGCTGGCACTTGCTGCATGAAGTTTTGACAGGAAGAACCTTGCCTGAGCCTCTGGAACTAGACAAACCCATCAGCACTAACCCTGTTCATGCTGTCGATGTGGTGCTACGACACCTACCCTCCATGAAGTAGGTTCACTGTCTTCCTGCAGTCTGTCTTTACCTGAAGTATCCCCACGGGGAGACCTTCATCCCTGTTTCTTCACAGGTGAAAAGAAAAATGATCATTCCCCTTACACAGCACAGCTGGTTAGCTGAACTGGGGAGGCTGGAGCTAATTATGTAGAAGTGTGTATTTCTGTAGATATTTAAACTCCAGAGCAGGTGAAGTATTTGTTTGAAAAGACTAAGAAACAGGAGACACTTACAGTAAGCTTTAGTTGAAATACTGAGACATTACAGTATGCTGTGGCTCTGCCTTCATGTTTTCTGCTCACGTTGAGCCAAGTATCGTGCACTTGATGGCAGTGACTGTCCAAAAGCAGGAGTCTCTTAATTAATCGATACACCCGTCGATGGTGCATGCTTCTCATGTTTTAAATACACAGTTGAGACGAGATACCTGTCCTAGCAAAGTCTGTTATTCTTTGTCTCAGAACCCTGAAATATTACAGGAGGCCAAATTAATTTTACTGTGTTTGGTCAATGAAAGTTACTTTTAGAGTTTGCTGGCTTTAGACAGTAGAACTGCTTTGTGCTGATGTTTTTCAAAAAAAGACTTGAGGTTTTTGTGGAAGCCAGTGCTCCTCAGCTACCCTGCATCCTAAGGAAACATGAAAGATGTTCGCCTCTGTGCTAATGCCTGCCCATTACAAACGTGAGGAGGTGTGGAGATTCGTGAGCAGCTGGTTTTGACCTGAGAGAGAAACGTTGGTGTCTCTAGGTCTTTGTTTTCACCATAGTGATCGCTTCTCTCATTGTACGTTGTATTCAAATGTTCCCTAGTAAAATATGCAAAATGGTATTTGAGGGTCAGTCCAGTAAATACAATGCTGTTGTACAGAACCTGCTGTGATGGAGATTATACTTTCTTGAATTTGAAGATGGGAAGGGGTAAGTTAACTTAGTTCTTGGTTTGTTGCAAAAACCCAAAGTGATTGTGTGTTGCTAAACCTAGTAAATGTTTTGCCTGAATTTAAAAACACTGCGATGGGAACAGAAGCATTCAGAGTGTATTGTTTAAACTTGGTTCTAGGCACAGATTCCTGGTGCTCAAAATTAAAAAAATAATAATGCTGTGTGTTACAAAGTTTACTGTGGAATTTTTTCTTTGGAAAGCAATAGCATAAACATGGGGTCATCTTCTTCCCTAGGTATACCCCTGTGGGCCGCTCCTTTTTCTCAGCTCCAGAAGGCTATGACCACCCCTTGGGTGGGGGTAGAGAGGTCTGGTTTGGATTCCATCAGTCTGTTCGACCTGCTATGTGGAAGATGATGCTCAATATTGATGGTAAGTTGAGATTCAGAGTTAAGAATAAAGATAATAGCAAACATATCTCTAAGAATAAAAATTACCTTGGTATTTGGTCCTTTTGCTTGAGTTTGTGGTGCCACGTTTCTGTGTGGTGATAACTTTTGGTGCCATCTGTGCAGAGGGGTTTATTAACCAGAAGCTATGTTCTACACTGATTTCTTAATTCGTGTTGTGAATAATAGAGTTAAAGCAGCTTGGGTTATTTTGCTGAATTTATATCAGAATAAGAAAACTTTCAAACTTTAATTGCATTATACACAAGGGGTTTTCACCTGAAAAATACTTGTCTCATTGCTCAGTTTGAAGATGAGTAGCTGTCTCTTGTAATATTCTCATGAAATGCATTAACTGTGAAGCCAACCTACTGCAGAGGTTGTAGTGGTAATAGTAGAGTGAGACTGTAATAATCAAGTGTATGTATGGATACCTTGGCTTCCTGCTCAGACCAGACCTATATGGCAAAGGCTGCCTAGAAATCCTCGTCCTTTTTTCTGGATTTGTCATCATGTCAGTGTTTCAGCAAAAATTCACCTGCCATATTAGAAAAAAATATCCTGTATAGGAAGGCAAAGCCTAGCATAGCTTGTTTTCCTACTTAATTTCTGTAGTGGTACATCCACAGTGATACAGACGGGTTTCTTAAGATGTGTCTCCATGCAGCTGTCCGCAGTAGGTGTTGTTCAGTACTTCCAAGAAAACTGTAAAATATATCTCACACACTTCTGTGAATAGGGCTAATTGAGATGGGCTTTCTTATGCAAAATCAGGTCTGCTTTGCACCACTTGATTAAGTCCCAGATGAATGCATCCGAGATCAACTGGTGCATGTGTCAGACTCCCGGGTTCGGTACGCGCTCCGCGTCTATTTAGTTGTTAAACCCCTATTGAAAAACGTCAGTGTTTGAGATGCAGGTGCTGCCTGAAGTTTTCTCTAATTCACATTCTGTTCCCACTGTCTGTTTGAAATGCTTTATAAACCCGAGGTAAAGAGGCTGGCTTTTTTGCACTGGGTTAAGCACTCTAAATCAGGTTGTGCTTAGCATCTGTCTTGGAGCATAATAAAATGTTGCCGATGATATCGAGCTTTCACGCTGAAAATTTGCAAGTCCACGTGTTCTCTTTTACCTAAATTGTGGATGTGACTTCACGTGGATTTGTTCCTGTAAAATTGCCTTTCAAACAGCAGCTATGGTGTAGCTGTATGTAAAAATCTTCCCTGTCTGAGAAATAACCAGTCCCAGTATCTGTGTGCTAGGTGCTGAGATAACTACAGTTCAGGGAGGACGAGTAATTTACACCAGTTTATGACGTGCTGCACTGTTACTTTCTGTGAAGCAAGTTTTCCTTTCCAGCCTTAGAAAGCGTGGTAGGAACTCCTGCAGCAGAAACTTTCCAGTCCTTTCTGTGAACGAGAAACTTAAGACCCTTTGTAAGCCACGATTTACGGGGCGATCGCTTTACGTTGCGGTTTGAGGCCACCACGGTTACGTTCAAATCCCGTCGCTTGATTTTGTTCCAGTTGTTGTAGCTTGTAGGAGGTTTTTTTCTCTGCAAAATCAGTTTCTCTGTGTTGCTCGAGTTGCTGTGGGAGACGATCCGCGCGTGCCGGTCGCTGGGGCTGTCACCGTTTGTGTCCGTGCAGTAACGGACACCCGGAGGTGCTGGCCGGAGCGCGTCGTGTGGAGTTGGCAGCCCGCTGCAGTGACGTGTGTCTGAGGAATGTTTGTTGCATTAACACAGAGATGTGGTGGTTTTGGTACATGAGATCTGGAAAACTAATGAAATGTGCGTCAAGTATTTGTTGCCACTTAAAGTTTTAAATTCGTGGAGTAGTCTGTGTTTGAGCTGTATCTAGAGCCACCTCATCTTTTTTTATTAAAAGATATTGTTTCAATTGCTTACAACTTTGTCAAGCAAATTGTTTATGTTCTTTCTTCCATGGAATTTGTCAACTGTCCTGTTTAAAACCAGTGTGTTATCACTTAGTGTGATTGTGTCATTAGTATGCAGAGAAGGTAAGAGATTTTGGTAGATCAAGGGTTGCATGCACCACTACGCTAACTTAGTTTCTGTATAGTCCAAATAGTGCTCATGTTTCTACCAAATACTGTTTCAGTAATTGAGCAGATCCTATCATTGACAAAATTGTATTGCATATTGAATTATCTTAGCTTTTCATGGTAAAAAGTCTTCAGTAGACATATAGTAATACTGTCTCTGCCTGGAGCTCCATATAGAGTCAAAAGAAAATGTCTCTCAGGGACATTACAGCTCTCTAGAAATAAATGTTGTCTGGGGAAAAACCCTTTCAAAACTCGAAATGCAAAGTAGTTGGAGGATGACAATGCTGGAGACTGATGTGTCACTGTGGGCCCTGTGCTGGCTTTTGCACACTTGGTCGTTGCAAGGCTTGCTCATCTGTTTTTAAAAATGCGTGCTGCACAACATTTGCTTGAGGGTTATGTGGAATTTGGAAAAGTATTGATTTATATACTGCTTCACAACATTCTGACTTGAGGGGTTTTTTTTAACACTTAATGTTTTGCTCTTTTTTAGTTTCTGCCACTGCCTTCTACAAAGCACAGCCTGTAATTCAGTTTATGTGTGAAGTTCTTGACATTCATAATATCGATGAACAACCAAGACCTCTGACTGATTCTCATCGGGTAAAATTCACCAAAGAGATAAAAGGTGAGTAGAAACGTATCTGTTCTGTTCCGGGTAAAGCTAATTCTAAGGGACTTGTTTCACTGGAAGCCTCCTGGTTACCGGCATCAGCAGCGCCCTGGAGCAGCCAAGAGAAGTGCAGTGTGCCCTGTTTGTAGTTCTAGTCCTGAATGAAACAATGCAGCTCTACAGAAATGAAAGACAAAAAATGAGCTATGTTCCCAGTGGCTGAAAGAGATAAAGAGAAATTGTGTTGTTTATTGCCTGGACAGAGGCAAGTGGCTGTTGCCTGGCTGACCTTTGGTAAGCGAGAGAGTCGCTGGGGCCATGGTGGCAGTGTGCTGTAGGTCCCCTGCTGTTTAAATGCTGAGGCAAAGTGAACATTGATTTCAAAGCTCACATCATTGATTCTTTGAAAGCATGCTGTTGCGGGGACTTCTAATAACTGATTGCCTTATGGAAAAACGAGCACCACTTGCTAACTTGCAGCTGAAGGCCAAATTCCATTCCAAAAGAATTGCATAAGCTGCTGGTTCGAGTAGTTTCACTCCATATATGCTACTTTGCTGTGTGTTTTCCCATATCTTTTCATTCCAGTGTAATTCACAGAGATGGAAGCCTTGAAAGAGCTCAGCTCCTGAACACTTGTTACTTGATGCAAGATTAGACTGTACTGAAATACTGGACAGCAAAAAAATAAATCTGAACTATACTCATAAACTAATGTGTTCACAGGATAGTCATTAGTGAAAAAAACCTTTTTGTAGTCGTCCTAACATGCCTCCTTTTTGCATCTGCCTGTCTGTTTTTGTTCGGGAAGACAGGTAACTGGAGAATGAGAAGCTGTCTCTGCTTGATCTTGGATGCCTCAGACACTTGGTTGCCATAGTCAGACAATATTGAAAGGTTACCTTTGCTGTCAATACTTATTTTTACTGGCATAGTATCTGGGAACTTTAGCCAAGATGTTGTGATCAGGTGTAGTGAAACAAACCCTGCGTTACAGAACTGGCAGCCTGTGAGCAGCTCTGTGGGAGGGCAGTGCCTTCTGCAGTGTCCCAGCAGATTAATGACAAAGCAGTGAATGGGTTCCAGATATCTGTGTGTTCACAACACTCTTCTGCTTGGCCACGGTGCTCCATGGTTCCTTTTTTTGTGTTTTCTCTTAATGCTATATCAGGGCAGTGGTAGTTTATTGTTGGTTATGCCATCCTCTAAGCATACTGATGTTAATGTTGCAATTAGTGTTGTCAGGAATCAGTGAAGTACAGTTGACGTTTCTTTAGGATGTCTGTGGCCCTATAAGCTAAGCATGGTATGTGCTGTCTGGTACTTAAGGGGCCTGATTTGATGTGGGGTGTTCAGTCTGTGGTTCACAATCCACACAAGCCTCAACGGGGCAAGTCATCCAACTGCTTTCTCAAAAGCCTTTACTAGCAGACTGTAGGTTGAATCTTTTGGGTGATAAGGCTCTGTTTTCAACTGCCCTTTCTTCTGCGCAGCGAGGGAAAAAGGGCATAACAGTGTGCTGCTGCTATGCAGCACGTGGGTGACAAGCTCAGTACTTCCAGCAGATGTGGAGTCTGCTCTCTCTGCACGGTACAGGCAGTGCACGCACAGCTAATAGACACAGCCCCTGCCAGCCCCCTGGAGCTGCCGTTGTTGCTGTCATCATCATTGCAGAGAGGGTCAAGTCTGCTGAGCCTCTGCTGTGTGGGCTGGCAGCTTCTAGAGGAGATCGTCAGCTGCTCGAAATCTAAAGTTCAGCTTGGTCAGTGAAATTAAAGAAAATTACAGGCTGAACGTGGACACAAAGCTAGGAGGGAAAATGAGCAATAAGGTAGAAGTCTGGTTTTGCCCTTTTAGTTTCAATTATATTGGAACTGCTGGTTTTGAGAAGCGTACAGCATTGAGAACGAGAACAAAAGAATATGGTGAAGTCGTCTGTCTGAGATTAGTCACATGCCTGTTAAACGAAACTGCTACAAGAAATTCAGATTGCATTGAACGTTAAATATTATACATTATGAGTTGGCTTTGGGGATAATACCTGATTAGTCAGAACTCAAATTACAATCAAAGCCAAACGTTTAGAGAATAATAATTTCTTATGTTGTGCTGTTTGATGCTGACCATCAAAGCAGTTAGATTAGAACATGTTCTATTATGTGAAACCTGGTGTTTCCTGTGCATGTTTTTGTGTAGTTATGGCATCAGGCTTTTTGGTGCTTCTGTGCAGGTCTAAAGGTAGAAGTGACTCACTGTGGGACGATGAGGAGGAAATACCGTGTTTGTAACGTAACGAGAAGGCCGGCAAGTCATCAAACGTAAGATGCTCTATGTCAGAGCACAGAATGTGTGATAGCCTGACACTGATTGTGTTTCAGGACCTAATATTTTATTAATTTTGAGGGTGTTGGTACTTGCCGACAGAGGTTTCTGTACGTTTTATTGAAATGTGTGTCTCTTCAGCTTTCCTTTGCAGTTAGAAAATGGCCAGACTGTGGAGAGAACCGTAGCACAGTATTTCAGAGAGAAATACAACCTCCAGCTGAAATACCCTCATCTTCCTTGCCTTCAAGTGGGACAAGAACAGAAACACACCTACCTGCCTTTAGAAGTAACGAACTTATTGTGATAAATCAGCTTGTTATTGGTGGGCTGGATAATGTGGCAAAACGTTGAGCAGTACAAGCGTGTTTACGTATTTACATGTCTGTTATTCTTTTATTTCACTAAAGGCTATCTAAATTTAAGAAGTGCTTTAAAGTTTAGAACTATGAGAATTTGCAGTTGCTTAAACGCATTAGGGGTGTGTAATCGCTGTTGTCTGTTGATTTTCCTTTGAGGTATGTAACATTGTAGCTGGCCAGCGGTGCATCAAGAAGCTGACGGACAATCAGACATCGACCATGATCAAGGCCACGGCGAGATCTGCTCCCGATAGGCAAGAGGAAATAAGCAGACTGGTTAGTTCTTTAATCTCAGTTCGGTGTGATACTGCTCACTAAATGGCACTGGACTGGACCACATTAGTGCAAAAACTTCCTATATGACCAACCGAGTCTTTTCCTTCCTTCCTTCTAGCCCCTTAACTTACCAGATTTTAACTACTTTTTTTAATAGGATTTATTTACAGTAGCTTGCGACAGTAGCACGAGTCTAGCACAGAGCAGTATGAGCTCTTGTGTTCTAGTCTTTACTTCCAACTAGGTATTGGTTCAGTGTTTTGCTGTATTGAGCCCTCAGGGTTTTTAAACAAATTTGTAAAATGAACTTGGGTTTTAGTACCCAAACTCATTATAGTGAGATTTTACTCTAGGTACTTTTCTTTTCCTTGATTCCTGTTGATGTTTGAACTCCTATTTTTTCATTTGTTTTTTGCTGTTATAGGATGCCTACGGTTTGTAGCGGTGCTGAATTTTAAAATCATGAGCCAGACTCTGAAGACTTGGGTCTCTGAGTCTTTCCCTTTTTTTTCTGATAGTAGTTTGAAGATGGTAGCATCAATCTAACACTATTTAATTTTAATAGGCACTGAAAACTTGATTTGCCCAGAATCATGCAAGGAATCTATAACAAGGTAGAAGAATGATTCCAGGTCTCCTGAGCCTCAGTCTTGTACTTGGGATGTTTGATTGCTTTCTTTAGTACACACTCAATGTTTCCACCTGATAACTCCAAGAGCTTTTCTGGTTGCTGAATCCAGACACTGTAAACATCAGGATTTTCTCTGACTTGAAGTACTGTAAAACTTGAATACTTTTAGTTGAATAATCTTATAAACAGATAGCTCTTATTTGAAATGGTCTGACAAGTTAGCAAAATTTTTTAAATTAAAATAAGTCTGGTCTGGAAAATAGAGAAGACATGAATGTGCAGTAATAAAAGGAATTGATTTGTTTAATCTTGAGTGTGCTTGTCGCTAAAGGAGAATGCTTTTTATCTATCCTGTGAGTAAATGAAATGCTCATAAATAAGCATACCACGAATGAGCACTTGAGTAACTAAGGGAACAAAAAATCTCATCCAGTATGTCTAATGGTATTAGTTGTTTTCACTGGGGATAGGTTGAGAGTGTTGAGCAGTTAAATCTGAGCCTTTTCAATGGCAAGGGGAATTGTTGTAGAACAGCGTTCTTCCTGTTAGTCTTTATTATCTGAATTAGATAATTCTGTAATATGGAAAAACTCTTCTTCTAGGTGCGAAGTGCAAATTACGACGCAGACCCATTTGTTCAAGAGTTCCAGTTCAAAGTCCGGGATGAGATGGCCCACGTGACGGGGCGCGTGCTCCCAGCCCCGATGTTGCAGTATGGAGGACGGGTGAGGTTTTTGCTGCTTCTTGTGTTTCTGTTTCGAAGAGTGATTTCCCACACACATTGACTCTTTTGGTCAGTTCAGTTGCACTGTGCAGTACAGGGATCAGAGTTTTGAATGGTAAACTTTTTTTGTTATCCTGAAACTGAAAATAGCGTAGGCTTTTTCTGTTTCAGTCACCTCAATATCTGTTGCTTTTGTTTCCACAGAATCGAACGGTGGCAACCCCGAGCCATGGAGTATGGGACATGCGAGGGAAGCAGTTTCACACTGGTGTTGAGATCAAAATGTGGGCTATAGCTTGCTTTGCCACACAGAGACAGTGCAGAGAAGAAATACTGAAGTAAGGCATGTCAGAGTTTAGGCTTCGGACCATTCTCTTAATGAAGCCATCTTAGTGAAAATATGAACATAGACTTCTGACGAGTGTTTTACCTGATTTTAATAATCCAAGATGCTAGGGAGAGAATCCAAGCTGGTTTGCTTCCTTGCTGGAAGCTACAGTCAAAACACTGTAGCTGGGTACACAGTGGGATTTTGGTCCTGTGACATTGCTGCTTTCTCTCTAGTTACTTCTAGCATCTTGAATGAAGTATGAAAGATGTCTAAACTTTCTTTTTTTTCCCCCCATTCTGGCTTATAATGTTTCAAGACTGTGCAGCCTCCACATAATGAACACTTTTAAAATGCTCCTTTAAAAGATGTTTGGAACTGTATTCATTTGAGGAACACAGTTCTTCTGTCCCCTTTTGTTTTGGTTATGTGCTATTGCCACGGCAAAAACTCAAAAAACTTCTCATCTTTAGGGGTTTCACAGACCAGCTGCGCAAGATCTCCAAGGACGCAGGGATGCCGATCCAAGGGCAGCCCTGCTTCTGCAAGTACGCCCAGGGTGCCGACAGCGTGGAGCCCATGTTTCGACACCTCAAGAACACCTATTCGGGGCTTCAGCTCATCATTGTCATCCTGCCAGGGAAAACCCCGGTGTACGGTAAGGGAAATGCCTCTGTCTTCACCTGTTTGGTCAAGTATTGTTCTGAGAAATTTGCTGACCAGCAAATTAGAAAATTCTTTAGGACTGTTCTTTAGATGTTAGAAACCAATGGTTTGTGTCTGAAGATAAAATGAATTGGAAGCAGGTATGAGCCTGCAGATGAGTTGGAAGTTTTATTTTGCAGAGTATGCACATTTAAATTATTGTGACTTAAGCTAAGATCAAAACATAGCAGTAACTTGAAATGTTGAATCCTGATATTTGCTTCTCAGCGGAGGTGAAGCGTGTGGGAGATACGCTGTTGGGAATGGCCACACAGTGTGTTCAAGTCAAGAACGTCATTAAAACATCTCCACAGACCCTATCAAATCTGTGCCTGAAGATTAATGTTAAACTGGGAGGAATCAACAACATCCTTGTACCTCATCAACGGTAAGAGTCTTTATGGAGACTGATTTGGGTTTTGTCTTAATAGACGTGGTTAAGGTTGATATTTAGCACCCAAAATTTAAACGCAGCCAAGTTTAAGTTCAAATATTTGTCTGGTAAAAGTATGTGATATTTGAGGTAGAATTGAATTTCTTCTAGCATAGGCTCTGAGTGGTTGCTGGTCAAAGTTTAAATGTGAAACTAGGGTGCGTGGAAGAATATCTGGAAGGCACTGAGAGACTGTCCTGCTGCTTAAACGCTCTAAGCCAGAACAAGCTGCGTGGTGCTGCGCTCAGCCGTTTGTTGCACGGCTGACTCGGTACCAAAGCGGTGCTGAGCTGACTGCAGGCACTCCTGTGATCGACCCGTGGAGTGATTGTTTCTGTAGGAAGCTCTCTGTGCTGGGCAGGTGCAGCCTGGTGGCTTTTCTCCACTGGAGCTGTGCTGCAGTTAAGCAGCGGCGTGTTTTGGAACGACAGCTGTGGTGGTTTCCAAGTTCATGTCTCGTGCACAAAGATGTCGTTGTTCAGGCTTGGCCAGGGTACCCGATAAGGCAACTTCTCGGTGCCGCTGAGCTGAAATAGAAACAAACCCCCATACTGAGCAAAACCTTGTGCCAACTGTTCATCTGCAAGTGTGACTTAGCACTTTTTTCTTTTTGAAGACCTTCTGTGTTCCAGCAGCCAGTGATCTTTTTGGGAGCCGATGTCACTCATCCTCCTGCTGGAGATGGAAAGAAGCCTTCCATTGCTGCTGTAAGTTTTATTAAATCAGCATTGTTTTTTTCATCTTGGGTAAATGTTGTAATAGTAAATGCAACTCGGGGACTATGTCTGTCAGATACGTTTCAGGGCTTACACTAGTTCTTTGCACGTTTTCAATGTTATTAAAAATCATGTCTCTAAAACTAAAACACTGCTTGATACTCAGACTGTAGTCTTAGCTTTTTAATTTTTAAATCAAGGTAAAATGGCAGTTACATTAAATAATATATTTCTGCAAAAATATTCTAAATTAAAAAATGCACCTTTGATGTTAGTTAATAACATTTTTGTATTTTTAAACAAGAAAAATGTAATTAAAGGCCTGGTTTGGCAGGAACATTTGGTACTTCTTAACCTTTTGTGTTGGTACAGACCAGGAGATCAAGGTGGTGGTTGGATGCTTGGTCACTCCCTTCCTATTTTGTCCCCTTGGTATTTTACTTGGCATTGATTGCAGCTACGGAAACTGCATCCTTTTTTAAAGTAACTAAGGCAAACTGAAGTGTTTTTCTGTGTAAAAGATGGGAAAATTTAAAAAAAAAAAGTCTGGATTATAAGAATATACATTAGTGTGCTGTCAACAGAAGGGAAGACTCCAGTTCTGCAGATGTTTCAGGGTGCTTGGAGGGCAAGTTTTATACCTCTTTTCAAAAAGTGTTAAACCTGTACCTACTACAAGTTCCAGTTAAAAACGTTACTGTGGTGGTTGTTTTAACATAAGCATCTTTTACTTGAAAATTGTTCTTGACTTTTTTTTTGCTGTTTTTAGCTTTTTTGGTATAGATTTGGTCTTGAAGCCTTTACTCATGTAATCTTCCCCTGCAGGTTGTAGGTAGTATGGATGCTCATCCAAGCCGGTACTGTGCCACGGTGAGAGTTCAGCGACCCCGGCAGGAAATCATCCAAGATCTCGCCTCCATGGTGAGAGAGCTTCTCATCCAGTTCTACAAGTCCACGCGGTTCAAGCCCACACGTATCATCTTCTATAGGGACGGGGTGTCTGAAGGACAGTTTCGACAGGTGGGTTCGTTTCTGGGTTTCGTGAAGGACTGTGTTACCACGTAATGACTCCAGTTCTCCTGTTCGATAACCTGTACTGCTCGTTGCTTACATTTATGCCAAGATACTACAAAATAATTTGAGACTTTTTAGGAGAGAATTTCTTAAGCATGTTGGGTAAGAAAAGTTGCAAGTTCTTTCCTGTCTGGGAAGGAGAGGTCTTAGAACTTGGGAAACAGTATATTTCGAAGTACTTCCTACGTTTACTAATTGTGTGGCAAAGTTGCACTTAGTGTTAACTACAAGCCATTTATTGGGTGTTGTGTGCAGAATACAATGGAAGGAAAACCTAAACTATTCTGTTCTTGTGCTTGTAGGGAAAACCTAAACTATTCTGTTCTTGTGCTTGTAGGTTTTGTATTATGAACTGCTGGCCATTAGAGAAGCCTGCATCAGTTTGGAGAAGGATTACCAGCCTGGAATAACCTATATTGTGGTGCAGAAACGACATCACACGCGATTGTTCTGTGCTGACAGAACAGAAAGGGTAATCGTGGCCCTGTCTCGTAGCCTTGTGTGAAAAGCTGGAAGTCAAGTGCTTATAATGCTGGAGAAAATATTGGTGTGGGCTCCTCTGTCCATCTGGTTGTCTTTGCATTCAGGGAAGATGTTGAACTGATAGGCACAAAATGTGGCCCCAAACTGAAAAATCGTTGACTTTAGTATGTTAAAAAAAAAAAAAAAATATTCCCCATCAGGCTTTGTTGTGTTGCACATTGATGCTATAGTGAACTGTAGCTAATACTCATGTAACTAACTAGGACCACGTCTCCAGTAAGGGTAATGGAAGAAAATACAAAATCATGGAACCCTGAACTTTTCTGTTCTGAGTGACTTGATGCAAACTCAAGCTGACAGTTGTAAATACAGATGTATGAGCAGCTCTTCTGGCTTTCTGAGATGGAAAGTTCTGAAGTGCTATAGGAGCAATATTCTGGTTTGAGGTGGTAGGGAGCTCTACAGTGCCCGTGTCAAACATCCTAGGCTGCGGTGTTGACACATTCCAGGCAGTACTGAGGCAGTTTATTCACTGAAACCTTGCATGTGTCAGGTAGAAACCTTTTTAATTACAGTTGAGATGTATAAATGCTCATTAGCTGCACTTCTTAACAAAACCTTTTCTCTAGGTTGGACGAAGTGGCAATATTCCAGCTGGAACAACTGTAGATACAGACATTACACATCCGTATGAGTTTGATTTTTACCTCTGTAGCCATGCTGGAATACAGGTACGATTGTTTCTTTGTAAGTAAATGTGAATTTAGAACGTGTTGGTTTTCTCCCTTTTGTGACACTTGTGTTTACAAACAGTTGTTTAATTGGGCAATACACATTATTATGGGACTAGTAGTATTATTTGCTTAAGAGGTGGTCTCTGCTACACCTTTAAAACTTACATTGATGGTAAGTCATGCTTTTTGAAGTTTATTTTAAAGAGGTCACTTTATTTTGTACCTTTGCATTTCTGAAAATAAAATTTGCTACTTTTATGATTGATAGCCACAGTGAAATGAACATTTAAGTTTTCAAACATAAACGTTTTGAAAGACCAAAGGCAATGTTTGATTCAGTTTGCTGATTTGATTGATTTGATTCAATTATTTGAGTAACATAATGATGTAAATGTTAGACTTCTTATTCATCTTTGAGTACATTCAGGGCTGACATAAGACTGAAATTTCTTTGGCTGCTGTTACATCGGAGTTCAGACTGGGTAGTCTGACCCTTTCTGAGCTTAATCTGACTTGATTGTATGGAAAAGCCAGATAAGTGAATTGATGTTCCCTTCTTCTTAGGGTACCAGCCGTCCCTCACACTATCATGTTTTGTGGGATGATAACTGTTTTACTGCAGATGAACTTCAGCTGCTGACTTACCAGCTCTGCCACACATATGTGCGCTGCACACGATCGGTTTCTATACCTGCACCAGCGTATTATGCTCACCTGGTAGCATTCAGAGCACGATATCATCTTGTGGACAAAGAACACGACAGGTAAGTGAAAATGCATGCTTCAGTTTTTGTCCTCGTTGGTCTTTGCTCCGTTGTCAGGCATGAAGCCATCTGACTCTAGAGAATTACTGCTGGCTTTGCGGTTGGTTTTTGTTACCTCTGGGACTAGGCTTATTTAGGTGATAATTTCTGACAGCTGCTGTGTGGTGTCAGACAAGTGGCTTGGTGAATCCTACTGAATAACACTCAGATTAAAAGCTTTAAGTTTAGGCTGTTGAAGTATTCCTTTCCTACTTCGACATGGTCTGAGGGAATCAAGCCACGTGTTTAGTTTTCTTGCTTTAGCATTGAGGTCGTCGTGAATGAGGAAAATGCGAAGTGCCTTCCACTTTCCTAACTCTGCTTTGTAGGGCAAATATTTCATAACCTTCAAGCCATGAGTGTATTTGTAACAGGCTTCTTTTTAGATGAACCAACCGAGCAGCTAAGGTAAAGGGACTTGTCCAAAGCCTTGAGGTTGCTGGGAGAACAGACAAGTAGGTTTTCTCAGGATCCCATTCCATTGCTGTTTGCCGTCCGAGGCGCGCAGGCGGCTTTGGACCGAGCTGTGATTTACACCCCTGCCTGTCTCTTTCTCCCTGTCTCGCAGTGCCGAAGGCAGCCACGTGTCGGGACAGAGCAACGGGCGAGATCCGCAGGCCCTGGCGAAGGCCGTACAAATTCACCAAGACACCTTACGCACGATGTACTTCGCTTAAGTCAATACAGCGGCGCGTCCTCACGGAACGGAAGAACTGAGAAATTAAGCCACATACAGTGTATGTTTCCAGTGGGGTTGGTTTATGGGGTGTGCCTCCGATCGTGCGGGGCCAGAGGCTAACCCTTAAATTGACGCGAGGAAGATTGTTTACTTCACCGAGGAACACACGCACTATTATGCAATATGAAACCAGCCAACTGCTTTTTTGGCGCGGTCTCCTGTAGGAAGCACCGCCATCATTTTTATTTTTTTTTTTTTTTTTTTAATTTCTCATAGTTTAACCCTCTTATGCCTTTACCTCAAGTTGCTCGGCAGCACAACTATCTTTGCAAAAAAAATAATAAAACAAAAAAATCGAGGGTGTAATTTAAAAAAAAATAAGCAAACCACCTTTATAGGAACAATCACAGTGATTGTTTAGGGGACAGAAGTGTGCAAAAAAAAAAGATAATTAAGTTTTTACCCCACTGCATTGAGGAATCTTTCTCTCAATATTGCCATCAAGCATTCGAATGTGAACATATCCAAGTACATTTGAATGTACAGCACTAGCTAGAAAAAATTGAGGGAGGGAAGATGTTTTGCACACTAATCCAATAATTTGAACATAATTTAGCCAACTGCTGCCTTTGTGTATTTCTTCACAGCTTTGGAGTTCTCAGCTCCAGTAGTTCCCTTTTAAAAAGCAAACAAAGAAGCTAGTGGTATTATGTGCAGGCAGTAGTGATCCAAACTCTTCTTGCTCCCTGGTGAATTTACTAAAGCTGCTGTTTTACCTAGTCCAAAAGTTTCAATTATTTTCTATCTGGCAAGTCAAATACTTTGAAGCTTCACATGAGATCAGATGTCCCAAGTTTTATGGGATTACACGTAGTAAACACCAGAACTGAAACTTTAGAGCTAAGGTCTTTTTGGAAAAAAAAAAAAAAAGAAAAATGCTAGTTTACTTGCTGCCTCTCACACCTTAATGTGATTTCATATGTATGTGTTTTTGAAGTTTAGCTTCCTTTTGTTTCTTTTATATTTATTAGAGTAATAATAATGCTTTAATTTAATTATTACAGAACATATGGTCAACATCAACTTTTATTTTTTAGAAATGTAACCATGTTTATTTTTAAAAAACTGACAACTTGTTTTGCTATCTTTTAGTGCAATAAGCGTTCTAAAGGAAAACTGTGTCCATTGAGCTGTACTAAAGCAGTGTTTGCACCACTAACTGTGGAAGTATGGACACCTCCATGATTTTAAAAGGACAAAGTAAAAGCCTTAATTTTGAAAGGAAAGTTTTATAGTCAGAAGGAATCTTGAATTTTCCTTTTTTAAATCAAAAAATAGCAAAAATGCTTCTAGAATTCTGCAAGCTTTACTTGTCACTGCAGTATTTTGATTTAACAAAGGAATTGGCCGTATTTTTTGGCTTTGAAATGCAGAGGATATTTGAATTAAATGGAAAGAGTTTTTTATTAAGATCTAAGTTTTTACATGCTTAGTTAAACCTGTTTGACATCAGTACAATGTCTGGAATTAATAAAAAGTTTTTAGGCTTTTTTCCTCTTTGATAATGACTTTCCTTTTAAAATTAAGTTATTGGTAACTTCATTTCACTTTGCAAATAAAGAGGGCTGGGATAGTTCTAACATGTTAAATCACTGAAATGTGAAACAAATTAATGGGACTCTTTCATTCCACTTTAAAGGTAAAACAATATTTAAGATGTCAGAGACGAGCATTTCTTCAACGAGGGGACTGGGGAGTTTTGCACTTTGTAAACTCGTGAACTGCATTTTTGACTGTTTTTATTTGCACTGGTTCATAGTATATATACTGCAGATCGTTTGTATGGGCATTGCTGTTATCCCAGCCCTTCTGACCTCCACCTGCTCTCCACATGAAAACCAGTGGCTTGGGATAAGTAGCTTATCTCCTGTCGTTCTCACGAAATCCACTGTTTGCCAATATACTGTATTTTGAGCCTAAAATCTGAGCCCGTTTTGCTTCAGCAGGCATGAATCTGCCCCAGTTTTTCTGCCAGAAAACCAAGTACTGTATTTTGTGCGTTTGTATATTGTGTTGAAATGTACGTCGTGCTGATCACAACACTGTCTCAAAGAGCTTTACTAAACAGTTAGTGTATATTTACATGTTTTATCTCCCAGTATCGAGGAAGATAATGTAAAAAGACTAACTTCAGAGTTGAAATTGCACTGGAAATAGCTGTGGCAGTGGACAGCTGGCTTGGGGGTCCTGGAGAGGAGGTGGGAGGGTGGTCGAGGGGGACTCAGCAGACCCTGGTGTGTCCCAGGGGGGGTCCTGGGAGCCGCACACCTTCGCCAGCGGCCCCGGCACCGGCCCCGCCGCGCTCTCGGGCTGCTTCGTGCACTTCCCTGCCAGCGCCGTGGGATAAACCTGCCGCAGGGAGCGTGGTGCCACTGCAGAATTTGGGCGAGATGGCTTCCCAATAAGTGTCTCAAACGTTTTTTTTCTTGGTCCGCCACCTGTCAGGTTTCTCTCAGAAGCACTCGAGCTCGTAGTTCTCTTTATGAAAGGTCCAGGTTAGGCTTTTTACAGAAAATTGTTTTAAAATCGAGACTCAAAAAAAAAAAAAAACTAAACTGTTTTACAAACACGTCTTGTGGATTTCTGATGTTTAGATGAAAATTCCTTTTTAAAAAGTCGTTTAACGCTCCTTTCAAAGACGCTGTGTGCTTCTCATCCCGCCCGCGCTCAGCGACTATGATTTGAGAAGCTTTTTTGCTTGCTACTTTCACCAAAAAAGTAAAGAAACTTCACTGAGAAAGGTGACTTAAATTACTCGTCGAGCTAGCGTTTTACCTGGTTTTCATGTGAAGAGTATTTGGAAGTTTTAATCTCTACTCTTGGTTTTGCAAATACTTACGTAAAGTGCCGATACTTATTTGTATTTCGATATCAAGTTTCTGGCGTTGTGAGGGCCACACATTTATGATGCTGTAGCTGCTATATTTATTTGAATGGAGATGGACAATTACTGCACTAAGGAACGAGGAGATAAGCAAGGAATCAAGGTTAGTTAGATAATCTTGGGTGGTTTTTTTTTTTTTCAAAAGAGAATTAATGGTGTGAAATATCAAGTGTAACAAAGGGTGCTGTCATTTTAACTGAGATTAAATAGCCAGATATTCTTCCTTTGTTTAAAAACATATATATTTTGATGTTTGCAGTTCGGGGGTGGGGGGTCGGGATAAATGGTACCTCATCTGTGGTGGCAGTTTCCAGTATATTTTCAGAGTATATGGATTTCTTTTATTTTTGTACCTGCTCTCCTTTAAAAAGAAAAAAAAAAAAATTCTCAAATTTTATGTGCTGTTTGGGGAAATTTTGAGTGGCATACCAGATCCCCTCTCTTGCCGGGAGCTGTCTGTGTATAGTCCAAAGAGGGACGTGGCAAAGGCTGGCAGTTCTCCTTGCTTTGCAGACGTTCTGGCCTCGGTTTTACGCCTATCTAGAAAAACGGTTCCCGTCTCCTAAGACACTGGTACCAGTTGACTGCACCGAGACCTCACTTGTACTTAACAAGTGCCACTGATTGCTTCCATGGTGGGCGCACGCCCGAGGGCCCCGGCGCTGGGCTGGGGAAGGAGCAGCCGTGGGGCATCGGCCGCGTGGCGCTGCTGGTGCCGTGCCAACCGCGGGAGCTGCTCCCGGGGCTGGTGGCAGTGCCGAAACCTGCGGTCTCACGACTGGTAGATCTGGATTTGGACAGAAGTAGAGTTTTTTGTAGTTGAGACGTTAAACTTGCAAGGTCTGCCAACAGAACGACTTGACTCCACTGTAAGTAGCATTTTTTTCTGTTGTAGGGCACTTCAGCCGTGGCCGTTTTACTCAGGATTGCTGAATTACCGTTCAGTGTGTCATCTGGTTAAACGCCTCCAAAAGTTACTTTTATAGGGTGCATCTTTTTGGAAGTTCGTTTGGCCACAGAAATGGTTTTCAGGAGTAAAATGGGTTTCTGGAAGTTGTCAGTCAAATTATTTCGAGATGCAATCGGTCTAAAACTATTCTCGCTTCTTCAGTTGCGAATATTTGTTCTGTAAAATGCTCGACATAAGATACCAGACAGTCATCTTCTGTACAAATTCCAGCTACAAATACTGGTTTTCTACTAGTCTTGAAGTCCACTCTGAAATTCCAGGCTCAGCCTACACTTAAAAAAGCTTGAGGCCTTTTTTTTTAACACTTTCTTCATATCTTGTCCTCTTTTAATGTTTTCCCGGTTTTGTGAACTGAGGGTTTAGAACCTTCCTCAAAGCACTTTTGTAACCAAGGAATCAAAAGTTCAGATTATGTACGTTGAAACTAGAAATTAAGTTTTCCGAGATTGTTCTTTCTAAATGACCATCTCAGTCTCCGGTCATGCCGGGTGGGTCCTCTGTCCCTTTCAGTGCGGTGCAGTTTCGTGGCTGCTGCTGGCAGGTTGGTTGGATCTAATGGAAAAAATCCATAGGGATGTCAAAGGGGAAGATTTCTGTCTGTCTTTCCTACCCAAAGATGGTACTTTAGATTGATACTGGGTGTTAGGATATAATTTTGTTTGGGCACATGTTGAAATAAAGCTTCACTTGGCCAATTCACTCATCGTTTTTTGTAAACCCGACAAGGTGGTGGTTAGAGCGTGAGCTGGTGCTTTCTGCTAGTAGAAGATTTTGTACTTTCAGTAGTTGAGGGATGAACAAGATGGGTACAGGATCCTACGTTTTACCTCCCTGGCAGAATCTCAAGAATCCTGATGTTTATGACACTAAACCAAAACCAAATTGTTGTCCCTGAGCAGGCAAAGGTGCGTATGGAGGGGAAGGAATCGCAAGGGAGAGGCTTTCGAGGGAAAACAGCGAAGCATCAGTTTTGCAGAAACAAGGATGTTGGTGGAGAGACTCTGTCCGCTTTCCATCGCACGTGCCCTGGCCTTTTCGAATCCTGTCTGAGGTACCCCTCACCTAACACGGGTAGTTAACCCAGGGTCCTTTTAAAACAAATCAGTTCCACTGTTTAAATCTTGGAGTGATTTTTTTTTTTTTTTTTAAGCAAGACAGTCCTCAGAAAGTGCCTTTTTAGAAGATGGTGCTGTAGATTTTTATTTTCCAGTTGTACGTGGCTGAAAATTTAAGATAAATTGTTGAAAATGCCAAGTGTTTGATGGTATCTTTCAGGTACTTTCAAGCATCAGCTTCTCTGAGTCAGGACCAAGAATAACCAGAAGGTGTTTTCATTTGGAGGGAGAGGCATCGAGGAGCGATCACCAAATTCAGCTGGTAGGCTAGAATCAGTTTTGACTTAGTCAATGCAATTTACCTCTTCACATTGAGGGGGTATGTGGCCGGGGGGGGCGTAGGAGGAGCACGAGACTCTTTGGGCGATGTAATTAGTGCTGCAAGGGAATCCATAGTGTTGAAGGACGTCATCCCTTAGATGTGGCAGGCTCCCAGAGCTGAAGCAGACAAACTGAAAGCTGTCTGAAGACTTCAAGAAGGACCGTTCTGCTTTGGGCAGACCTCCTTCAAGGAGTGACATACCTGTATCAACAGGACTTCTCATTCCTAGCTGGGAGTGTTGATGCTCTGGATGGGAACAGCTTGGGGTGGGGTGGGGGATGCTGCCCCACTCGGACAGTTGAAGAGGGTGTGTGGGTCCATAGTGAGTTTGGTGAGCATTCCTCCGGTCTGGAAAAGCTGTAGACTAGACTATTAAACACTGCACCTCAGTAACCTTGTAATGCTGCATAAAGTAATAATAATAGCAAAGTTCTGCTTTGATTACACTGTAATGTGCTTGCACATGCCTGCAAAAAATACACACAACTTTCGTTTTTGTAATGGTCTTAAGAGCAGTTATTGGACTTTTTTCTTTTATGATGAACCTTGTCCTTCATTGTGGTGTTTCTGTATATTTATTGGTAATCTGTGTGCAGCTCATAGGTCTGTGTGTCTGGTCTGTGTGACGCTTTTAACACTTTTAGGTGGGAGAACTTTCTGAATGTTTTGGTTTTCTTCTCCCAAGTCAGCTTAACTAGTCACGTTTGAGAGGAGACTGAAGAGAACAGCTTGATAGACAGACTACCTTAATTGGTACCTTGTTTCTTTGAGTTTAAAACTAAAATGACTTTGTGTTCATTTTATTACTGTTCATACAGTATTGGGCATTTAAGATGTAGAATAACTTGATGTCAGTCAGGATGTTTTTGAATATCAGGAGCTTAAGCGCAAAACTCCCACTTTAAATGCAAGTGGCATCTTTGCAGGAGTACGTTCGTGTCCAGACTTCTCCTAGGAGTACGCAGAGCTTTTCGACATCTGTTAATTCCGACGTGATCAACGGAGTATTTGGGGTGCTCAGTCCCGGGGTGGGGCAGTGACCCCTGCGGGGAGTTGCCCACTCCCCTTTGTTACCGGGACGCTGCCGGGGGGATGCGCAGTGCAGCGCTGCCGCCTGTGCTGCCCACGGAGCCTGGCAACCAAGTACCTTTTTGCTGTGGAGCCTTCTTCTGATTCGAGCTAGAGAACCGAACTGATGAGTCTCGTAGTTTGTTACCAACTTTCTTGTCTTATTACAGTGCCCAGTGCCACTTGGCTGGTATTTAAGCTTGCAACGATGTTCAATTATTTTATATTCCTGATTTCTTAATGTTATTAGGCTAGGATTTAGAAAGCATTTTTTCAGTCTAAATTCTGAGCCAAAACTGTGTCTTCTATCCCTTTTAGTAGTAGGCATTTTTATCTTTTAGACTAAAAAGGGTGAAAAATCTTGTACTATCAGTTTATTTGCAGCAATACTCTGTCTTTCTCTTGCCTGTCAACCAGTTTATTTTCTATCTACGTGTAGCTGTTGAGATTTAGAAGGAAGTTGCTGCCTCTTGTTTCTGTCAGAAGAAAAGAATTGGACTTGAGTCTGATGATGCTGGTTTCTGTTGGGCACAGATCTCTTCCTAGAAGTCTTTCCTTGGTGATGATGAACTGTAGCACACATGGGTTTAGTTACAGTAGAAATGTTCTGTATGTTTCCGTTGCATTCATTGGAGGGTGCGTGATGTTTTAAAGTACCCAATTTAAATACAAGCTAATAAACCATTGAAGTTATAGACACTCTATTAAAATACTTTGAATTTAAAGAAAAAAAAAAAAAAAACCACAAAAAAACACAGCAAACAACAACAAAAAACCAAACAACAAACCAAACCAAAAAAAAACAACCAACAGCCTAGTGCACATGGATAGTTTTAATTTCTCCTCCTTCCTGACAAAGTTTGAGACTGAGGATTTGCTGTAATTGATGCATAGGGATTAAACCTAAAACTGAACTGACTCAGCTGTGTGTTTTATGAAGAGGAGAAGTGGTGGTGACTGTGCTGTTAAAGCAATAGCAGAAATCTCTGAAGAACCCAAGGAGGAAGCTTGTCTTTGTGTTGAAAAAGCTGAATATACTGAAAAATCTCATGCTGCTAGAGCCTTGTGAACCTGTATCTCTGCATCCACGGTTTACTACTCAAAAAAAGTCCCCACATGACTACTTCAGCAGCTAATACATGAGGGGAAAAGTATTTTCCTGGGTTTTTTTTTTTGAGTGCCTGTTCACCTCGTAAAGGACTGTGCCGAGGAGCAGGTGGCAGTGCCTGTACCAGCTGTGTAGTTAAATCTGTGTTTCGTACCTAGACCTTGAAGCCACCTTACTTGGTTCAAAACAGATACAAGTTCCAGTAGCTCGGTGCTATTTGAGACAACGGAGCCAGGGGGTTTTGTGAGCAATATCTGACGGCTCCATAAAACATAGATGCTCTGACAGATTTCTGGTTGCAGTTTTCACGCGGTTCACGCTGAAGTGTGCCTGGCTACCAAGAGGAACAGCAGCTGGCAGTTGTAGAGTTAATTTTGCTGTAGCACTACAGTTGCTCTGCTCTTCCTCAGCTCTTACCTACCTCCCTGTTCCCGTACGCAGGACCGCTCTCCCTCTGCTGCCTGTACAGAACTAGCCGTGCTGGGGACACTGGAGCTGTGTGGAAGGTGAATCAGCTCTGGCTGTGAGGGGAGGTGGTGTGATGGTGGTGAGACCAACTGCCTGGAGAAATAAAGGACTGGGTGGGAGTTGGGTGGATGTGTCAGGTAAGCTGTGGTCAGCTCGAGCCGTTCAGGGAAATCGATGGGAATGTCAGACAGTGGCTTAGGTGTCCTGGACTGTTCGTGTCAGACTTGAACTCATTGAGAACAAGCATGTGCCTTTTTCTGATCAAGAACGGAGCTGGAAAAACTTGTGTTTGCATTGGTAGTATGGTGAGGAGTTTTCCTGAACTGTTTCTAAAACTTGAAATCCTTGGTCAGAATAGAGTTGGATTTGTGTTGAATTACTTAGTGAGCCCTGAATTATTTGTGAATTAGAACTACCCAGAGAGGAGAAGCTTTTAAAATAAGTGGTTTCTGGAGGGTAATGTCCTTAAATAAACATACTTCCTGGTAGACTTGCAATTTTTTAAAAAAAAACTTAACCTTGATAATATGTTTCTCTATCTAATGAGAATCATTAATTCTGCCTTTATTTGAATGTTGCCTGTCCAGTAATGACTTGGCTCTTTACTGTGCTCCTGCAGCTTTCCACACACTCCAGTGCTTCTTCCCCACTACCCCCGTTTGGTGGCTGTGAGGACAGGAAGAACGTTGTGCAGCGAATGTCGAGGAGCAGTGCAGAGGTCTGATTAAGTGGGAACGTGGAGGTGAGGATTAAACATCACAGAACCAGTTTGTGGCAGCTGAGGGTAGTGATGTCTGTGTACAAAATCGTGTGGTCTCTTGGGTGCGGAAGGAGTTCTAGCAAGGTGGTTCAAGGGGAGAGAAGATCCCCCATCCTTTACTACCAAGGTTCTAGTGGAGGGAAGGCTGTTGTGGACTCTGTGCTGTGCAGAAGCGGGCGCCTGCGTCCTTAGATGCTAGAGGGGGCTTAAAGCTGCTGGAAAAAAGTGGATTTTCAGACTGAAGTGAAAGAGCTTTTCAAATAGGTTGTGTTTTATGCAGTTTTGAGATACTGGCGAGTTATCCAGCCAGGAGCTCTGGTATCAATGCTGACTCTGAAGTGGGTTCCCTCTCTGACCTTGGGTAAACGATTCTGCCTCGTTTACACCCTCTCGAGAAAACGTTTATGGCGATTCACATCACCTTACGGGAGCTACTCTTAGGTGCTCTGAGGATGAACCACGTTGTGGCAGTGCTAACGGCTTCGCGCAGACCTGTGCACCTTCTTGCAAGTTGGCATCTTCAGTTACCACGGTTCTGTCTGGGGTCTCTGACGTGAGCCTGTGGTCTTTGCTCGCCTCTCATCGCAGCTCTGCCCGAGGGAAGCCGTTGGGATTGGTCCCATCATGTTTCCCTGTTGCTTTCTTTTGAGGTAATCCATTTGTAGCAAAATGGACCGTCAGAGGGCAAGTTTATTTAAATGGAAGTTGGTTTTTTATTGCAATTTATGTAGGTCTTTCAAACACATTTGGCAGTTGGAAAATTAATACCTACTGTAATACTATCTAGCAACACAGAAAAATAAGATTAAATGTTGAGTTTAGGGCTGTGCTAGCCCATAAATCGTAGGTCCACAACGCGTTTAAGTACAGGTGTGCAAAAATTAGCTATTAAATAGTTAATAATAGACTTTCATTATGCTTACACTTGCAAATCTCTTAAATATATTCAAAACCAGTTTCTTTGATCGAAAATCCGTGTCTTGCTGGTTAGTGTTCACTCAGACATAATAGCCAAGTAATACCCACTGGAGCAATGCTGAATTTAAAGAACCTTTTGAAGTTTTTGAACCTGATGGTGTGCCAGCGAAGTGGAAATTGAATAGTGCTCTTGAACTGGGGAGGAAAATTGAATGCCAAAAAAACTTGGTGAGAGGAAGACTGCTAGAGACAAAGTTTATCTTCTGACTTCTGGCGACTTTGCAGCGAAGAACGGCTTCTTTTGGGTACTCGGTTTTGTACATCACTTTCCTCCTGTGGCTATAGTTTTTAGTTTTCTTTGGACTTGATTTCTGTTCTTCAGCGAAATGCTCTCATTTCTGCAGTTTTCAGTGTTGAATTTAGCCTTGAGACAATGTTGTTTTCCTGTAGAAAAACCTGCTTCTAGAAAGCTGCATTTGGTGTCTGTTTTGCAGGCAGTTCTGAGAAGCTAAGCCTCAGCACAGCAATAGAGTTGGCGGAAGGAGTTTTTGGTCTGAAATGTTGATTTTACAGGCTCGTTGCCCAGCCCCTACTGCCACGACCAGCGACACTGGTGTACAGATCCCACGTTTCACAGGTCGGGTGCCCAGCCATGCTTTGGGCTCACAGGGTGCAGATCCTCCTGTCTGTTCTGTGCTTGTTTCTTCCCTTGGTGTAAGCAGTTAAGCTTCCCCAGGTAGCCTGTTGGTGGATGAATAGTGTTGTTACTTGTCTGGGGGAAAAACTGGGCTGTTTCCGTGGCCTGGAGGTGTCTGATCATAGATAAGAACATTGTCTATCAGCGGGTATTACTTTAAAGCTTTCACGGTAATTGGTAGCATTTGGTTATGAGCCAATATGGGCATTGAAGTATCTTCAGGAGAAGGTGGCTCAGGTGGCACAGTGTGTGCCATAAGCATTGCTAGTGATGGAGCTGTATTTGTTTAGGAGGCCACTGGAAGCGATGTTGTGCGTATAAATTCTGCGTATTTAATACCATATGTTTAAATTGAAAAAAAATAAAAACGTGCTGTTTGGGATTCCTTTTCAGAATAAAATGCTAATAAACCAGTCCGGTGGATTGAGATTCCCTTCCATGTGTGCGTCTCGCTCTTTCTCATACGCTGGTAACTGCTCCCCCCTCGTTTTGGTGTTACCATCACTTAAGCAGGAGCTTGAACGTGTTCCCACCATGAAGGTACTGGGGCTTTTCAAAGCAAAAGGGAATTGTTTCAAGAATAACGTAGACCTGTGACTTGACACTGCACAGATAGGTTGTAGACGGATGGCAAACCAACTGGTAAAAGCCTTTATTTTTACTTAACCATCTTGACCATGTGTGCCTATTTGTACTGCGGGTGTGGGCTGCGACCGCGCGAGGGAAACCGTGTGTCGGTGTGTTCCGAGATGTGTTTACGAAGCAGAAGCGGTGTCCTCTGACCGTTCCCCTTTTCCAGACAAATTGTTCTTGCCAAAATTTTCTACCTGTTGCAAGAGTTGCTTTCTTTCCAGCACAGTAAAATGTCAACTTCTTTCACTGTTCCTTCCCTCTCGTTGGCATCTGTAACCTCTGTACGACTGTATAGTACACACAACAGTCATCAGATCTCTGCTGGCTTTAGATACCATCAAGCTGGGTGTATTGTAAATGAACCGTATTCATTTGAAAAATAAATTTTTTTTTGAAATGCATATGTGATACTTTTTTTGTTATGTACTTGGATCATTTTAGTTTCTTCCCAAAGCCATGTTCCCAGGAGTGGATGGAGATGGAGGTGTTGATCTGGGCCGTGGTGCCAGGAGCTGGGTGTCATCTGGAGGGAGGTACCAGGCGTGGCTGCCACACTTGGCCAGAAAATGAATTTACTTTCAGACTTTTCTGTTTGATTTGCTATAATCCCATTTAATATCTAAAAAAAAAAAAAAACAGGGAAGAACTTCTTGGAGTGCTCAGAGCAGTGGTTTTAATCCTCTTGCTGCCCACAAAACTAGAGCGATGGTCTCACCCTGGGTCTGTGCCCGGGTTAGGAGGGGTTTCGGGTACTGGTGTTGGGGCACCGGGTCTGGGACCCCAGACCCGCTCCCTGCCGGGGGGCGCCCCGCCTGCCGGGCTCAGTGGTGATTTTGTTGTTGTTTTTTTTTTTTTTTAATGTAATAATAACAAAATCGGGTTTTTATTGCTCGGTGTCACCTCGCAGGGTGACTGTCACGAAGAATCGCGATAAAAAGCAGAGCAGCCGCGCCCCGGCCCCGGAGGGACGGGCGGCCCCGCCCGCCCCGGTGCTGCCAGCCGCGGGCGAGCAACGGCCCCGCGCGTGCCCGGCAACCGGCCCGCGGGCGCGGAGGGGAGCGGGGCCCGGCGGTGAGGGGGCCGGGGCCGGGCTCGGGAGGGGAGGGAAGGGGCGGGGGGTGCCCGGCCGGGATGGGGGGCCCTCCCCGCTGGGGGCCGAGCCCCTGCCCCGTTCCCCCCTCTGCCCGGCGGCCCTTCCGTGCCTCCGTTCCGGCTCTGCAGCCCCGGGGCCGCCTTCCCCGCCGGCGTTCCCAGCCGGTGGCGGTGCACCGGGGGCTCTGTCCCGACCGGGCCGGGGGATGGGCACGGGTGGTACCGGGGCCGAGGCAACTGTGTGCCCCGGAGCTCCTGAGGGGGGGGGGCGGTTGGGGCAGGCAGTTTGCTCCGGAGCTGCCCTGGTCCTGTCGAGGGGTCTGTGTGAGTCCCGCCGGGATGCAGGGATGCGCAGGGCAGGCAGGATGCCAAGTACGGCTCCCGCAAAGCCGGCGGGTCCTGTGGGACCCCGGCCCCCGGCGGAGCCGGTGCAGCTGTGACAAAAGCAGAGTCCATAATGTCGTCAGCTGTTGTGTCCGAACTGGATAAACACCATGTGGGAGACGGTGCTGCGAGCGACCCCTTGTCTCTCTGCAAACAGCACCCATCTCCAGGGACAGACAGGTGGACGGGGCTTCCCGCTGGCCCAGGGGCAGAGAGTGGCTCCAACCACCCGGCCTTGTGCTTCCCGGCTGTGCCAACGTGTGTGTCTGCGTTGGGCGAGATGCCCGGCTAGAGCTTGCTGCTGCTTTTCCCTTGAGCTTTCCAGTTTGTGGATACATCTCCCATTTCTGGTGTATTTCCATGAATAAACAGGAAAATCTTCCGCTCCCTTCCAGTCACCCGTTTAGGGAGATGGCTGCACTGAGTGTAAAGCCGGGGCAGCGGTTCACCGTGCCGGAGTGGCACACCGACGTCCAGCTCACCTCGGCTGATGCCGAACGCCAGCGTTCCGCTTCCCACCAAGTCCGGCAGGAAGCACGAGCCCTCCGCAATGAAACCAACAACCAGGTGGGCCTTCTGGCAGCTTGGCTGCTTCCAGCTTTGTCAGAAATAACGGGCTGAGGAGCATGGGAGAGCATCTAGAGGTGGGTGTATGGACAAGGGAATGGGAGAAGGCTTTGCCTCTACAGAACCTGCTAAATATATACGTTTACTTCCTATAAACGCCGTGCGGTGACGCGTGGGTGCTGTCATCAAATCCCTGGGGGTGATTCTCGTGCCCGATGCAACTTGGGTTGTTTTCTGTGCTCTCCGTTTGCGTAGACGACTGTTACCCCGAACGGCAACGTGTTGTACTCCTGTGAGGGGTCAGTCAATCCTGAAAACAGGGAAAAGCTTCAGCAATATCCACAACTGCAATTTAAAAAAGAGTCATGGCGTTTCTCCTCTAATTCCAGACGAAATGGGATGAGCATGACAACCAAACCCGCCTGGCTGAACGTATCAGCAGTGTGAACAGATGGAAAGAGACCCTGGACAAATGCCTCGCAGACATAGATGCGGAAATCGATGCCTTAGCCAAAGTATGTCGGGAAAACAGATGGCTGGGAATCAACTTACACTCTCAACATGGGATGTTAAATAATTGAGGCTTGTCTTCTGCAATGGGCAAGCCCGTCTGGAGTTCAAGGAGGGGCTTATTACGGGTATCCTGAGATCCATACCTGATGAAATGACTTCATGGAAAGCAACGTGCTGTGTTCTTGGCTGAGCCAAGGCATTGTGTGGAGCTGTGCATTGCATGCTCATGTTTGGGTTTTGGGTGGGTTTTGTTGGGTTTTGTTTTGGTTTTTTTTAAGTTCTGAAGGATAATGAGAAATATGTTAACACTATCATTCAAAAATGTTTGATTTTTAAATAGAGAATAGCAGTGGGACGTCTCTCTGATTCTTTTAGTTCAAAACCAGAGGCTGCTGCTGCTGGAGTCGTTAGCCCCCAGCGAGGTGTGATTCCCAAGGCAAATAGCAGAGGTAGAGCACTAATGTGTTTGGCTCTTGCAGTTTTCATTCCAGACTTGCTAAAAAGTTTCAGAACTGCAAAGACAGGCAGTGGGGGGTCCTCCTAGCAAGGGTATCAGTGGGTTCCCCTTCCTTTCTTCTTCCTGTCCCTGAAGGAGACCCTCCCCACACCCAGCTGGTTTCTTCCTCCAGGTGAAGGAAGCAGCAGAATGTGCCCTCCAGGCAAAGAACTTGCCTTTGGACGTTTCCATTGAGTGCCTGATGCTCCGAGAGGGCCGCTGCTCCATCGATGTGGTGAGGGACCCTGTGGAGGAGGAGCTGCATAAGGAGGTGAAGGTGATAGATAAAGTCAAGAGAGAACTGCAGCAGAGAGTGAACGAAGCCTTCGAACAGCTCTGGTGAGGCTAATGACACAGCTTTCGACCAGACTCTGTGCTCCTTGCTTGACCCCAGCAGTTAAATGTGCCTCTAATGCCACGCTGAGATGGGCAAGCGGGCCAGGCACGGTTACCCTGGGGCAGTGAGCCCCTCCGAGGAGCCTTTGGTGATTATTGTCAGGGTCTGTGGAGTCTGGGGGCTTGTAGGGGAGAGTATGTCAAGGGAGACTTCATAAGCATCCGCGGAAAATTTTGGCCCGGACAGATATCTTGTGCCACCTGCCTTGGTTCATGAACCAGTGACCTGGAGGTGTTAAAGCTCCCAGGCCCCAATCCTTGTGGGTCACTGCCCGCTGCAGGAGGGCGGGTGGCTCAGTTCACCAGCACGCTGCCAGGGCAGAGCACGGGGCAGGCAGTAAAGCAGACGTGCTGGAAGTAAACTCATCCCTCTTCTTAAAAAGGTGACGGAGGTGGTGATGAAAGCTTTGGAAATTGTGAGCTGCCTCTCCCCTCCGCGTGCTCCCCGCTGACTCCAGCCCTGCTTTCTGCAGCCTCTTACAGGAAGCTCGCCAGCAGCTGAGCTGTGACCACCGGTGCAAGACGGAAGCATTGGAAGTGGATCGTGTGTGCTTATCCCTCAACGTGAACTCTCCCAACATCTCCTTCAAGGTCAACCCAACGCGGGTCCCAGATGGGTAAGGAAAGAGCCTGCCCTTGTGTGGCCAAATCCATGCTGATGCTTGAAAAAGCCCTGGGATGCTTTTTCCTTCCATGCTGTATCCTGGTTGGATGGGTGCAGTTACAGAGAGAGCTCAGAACAGGAGTCGGCTCTTGAATTGTGAAGCCACAGACTTCTGGGAGTTACCTAAATTGTCACCACAAAAACAGAAGCTGGCTGCCCTGCCTGCCTCGTGCTTGGCTGCAGGTGACCCTCAGTAAGCAGTGTGGAAGCAGCCTTTGGCACAGCTAACGGGGGAGCTGCTGCACATTTTCACTCCCGTGGCATTTCATAGCATGGTTTGGATGTGTCCCCGCTTTGAGCAGATGTTGGGCTCAGTGCAGGAGCCATGGGGTAGCAACTCCAGCTGGTGCAGCGAGGAGATCAGACAGGATGTGACCTCCAGAATTCCTGAGTCATTTTGCACTGCGGAACGCCGCCTTGGCCTGCAGCAGGTGGTTCCTTTTGAACTGTCTTGCAAACACAGCTCGTTTTCACAACTGCTGATTTGTTCACAGGTCGACTGCGCTTGCTGAGTGGGAACAGAAGAGCCGATGCAACAAGGAGCATGCTGAGGCAGAAATAAAAACCTCGACCAAGCTCCGAGAAGCAGCAGTGCTTGCCATTGCGCAGGTAAATCAGTCCCTTGGCTGGGAATCGGTGGTGCAGAAGTTCTGGATCCAGTGTGGGAGAAATGGCTGGCATGTGCTGTGGCCAGGGCAAGGGAGACAAGACAGCAGTGGCCCAGGGGCCTCTCTCTGAGAGCAGCTGCCCTCCTGGTTTGAACGGGGAGCTGGTTACGCTGCAGAGCTTGCAGCAGTCTCAGCAACCTGGAAGACACGAGCCTGCCCACTGGTCCCTGCCTTTTGGCTACAGGGGGTGCGTGAGCTGCACAGGCAGGGCAGCGCCAGAACCCCGCTGGTTTTGCTCGTGGGCTTGTCCCAGCCTCCCAGCAGGTCGTCTCATGGAATGGTCACATTGGCAGCTGCTGGGAGGGAGACACCTTCTAGACGTGTGTGACTGAAGCTGCTTCTGTCTTCAGACAAACAACGAGCTGGAGGCTCAGCGTGTAGCCACAGAGTTCGCCTTGCGCAAGAGGATTAGAGACCTGGAAAGAGCCTACGATGAGCTGAAATGGCAGGAGCAGAATGTAAATGTTGCTTCTTTTGTTATCGAGCACAACCTTGGGTGGGATTTGAATCCAAGAGGCTGTTTGTTATGTGCAGAGCTGCTTGGCCTGAGCAGGGTTTCCACAGGAGAGCTGTTGGGTGGCAGGTGTATGATCCCTGCAACATCCCACCTCCTCCTCCCATCACAGCTGCTGCACTGGCATTTCCCAGCAGCTGTGCCAGGTTTTGGCCTTTTTATTTCACCCCTGCTCTCAACCACTGTGGCCATAAAGCCCCAGCAGCACCATGCCTGGTCTGTGTGAAAAGCCCCACCTATAAGCAGAGGGGTTCAGTACTCAGAAGCCCACCAGCCCTTGCTTAAAATTCACTCCCAGCACGGTAAAAGCTCAGGATACATGGGGGCTGTTTCCCAGCCTGTATCCCTGGCTGTCCCTGATGATACGTGTCTTTATCCTTAGACCTTGGAGGAAATTGCTGAGATGGAGGAAGACATCCGATGCTTGGACGAAGATCTTCGGAGGAAAATACAAGATCTGAAAGTGGCACACACCCGCCTGGAGACCCGCACATATCGGCCCAATATGGAGCTCTGTCGGGATCAGGTACCAGCCTGGCACGCTCCCTGCCAGGAGGGGCTGGGGGAAACTGACCGGGGCGGGGGCTTGCGTGGGTCTCAAAAATGGAGCAAACTACAGAGGGGCTGAGCAATGGACCCCACAGTCACGTAGCAAAGGAAGGAAATAACTGTCGTAGCTGGGCTACAACGGGAACGAGAGAAACAACACTTCAGCCCTGTTAACTGCTGTGCCCTTCTCCCTCCGCGCCTCGCAGGTCCAGCACGGGCTAACAGATGAGGTCCACCAGCTGGAGGGAACGATCCGTGCGCTCAAACGGAAGCTGGCAGAGTCACAGTGAGTCTCTTGCTCCCTGGGGCAGAGCAGTGGCCCGGCGTTGCCCACGTGAGGGACCTGGCTCACTTCCAGAAGCTGCATTTTGGAACTCGTGTCTGCTCAGATCAGGAGTGGAAATAGTCTTTGGGCTCGGTGGGGAGGTGGACTGGGCAGCAGGGTGCAGGCGAGGCACGAGAGGTCTGTGCAGTGCGAGCGTGAATGGGGTTCCCATGGTCCTTGCTTGACTCTTCCACCAGGCACAGGCAGTTCTAAAAGGGGAAAAAAAAAAAAAGAACAAGCGAAAAACAAAAAGTGAAAAGAAAAGGAAGAAATAGAAGTGCTGCTCTGGGCTGGTGCGGGCTCCCAGGGCGCGCATCTCTGCACTGCGCTCCAGGAGCAGCGTGTGGGCTGGCTCTTCCCAGACCCAAACAATGCTGCTGCTGTGCACCACGAAGTATCTGAGGCGTTTGTTCTTCATACAAAGGCAAACGCTGCGAGGATCTTTCTGCTGCCAGAAAGTGGGAAGTTGGGTGTTTCCTGTCCAGCTTGGGAAATGAATTGCAGTGCTTGAACCCGACTCCTCTCGCTTCTGCTTGTTCCCAGGGATGCCTTGGACACTCTTTACAGACAACTTCACCGCATTCGGGCGTCTGTTGACTGCAAAGCCAGTTCCCTGGTGCTGGACAACAAGTGCCTGGACAGCCGGAGAAAGCTCGTGCTCCCTGATGAGAAATTTGTGCCAGAGCTCGACACTTTCCACCGGAGCACGAGCCGTGCGCTCTCCTCGCTGAAGAGTGGGCAGCTGGCGTAGTGCGCCGGGGAGCGTTGTGTGCAACGAGCCGCGCTGGAGAAAGCTCCCAGTGACTCAGTTCCCAGGCAAGGAAAGCGGACATCTGCGTTGCGTTAGGATAATGTAATCCTCCTGCCTCCTCCCAGTTTGTTATATAACCGTCTGTCCCCTTCTATGATGTTTATAGCCTCTCGCGCTCTGAGGAGCGTTATAAACAATAAAGAGTCTGTCCCCGAGAGCGGTTGTCATCCGACAGCGTTGGAAGCGTTTCGCGGTGATTGGATCCATCTGGGCTCTTGTTCGAAGCCCTTGGAAGCGCAAGGCTGCGCTCCGGCGAGGGGCTGTGCAGCGCTGGCAGCAACCCAGAGCTGCTCCGTGGGCGTACTGACTCGAACCCGCTCGCTTTAACGATGAAAGTGAAGTTGGGGTTGGGATTTCCCTTTGCCTGCTCGCCCCGCCGAGCTGACACGGCTCCAAAAGCTCCGAGCCGGAGCCCATTCCGGCTTTTGCGGCCACGGGCTTGTGCAAACCGACTCGCAGCGCTCGCCTCCTGCCGCTGCTGAGTTTATTGTTTCTATTCTGGGTGCGCTCCCCGGGAGACAGCGTTCCTTCGCAAACCCCGTTATTTCGCGACGCGAAAGGGGATTTTTCTTAAAATTATTTTCGCGCGCCGCGACATCGATGCTCGGTAACCGCCCCCGGTGCAAAGCAGCCCGGATTTAACTCCGGCATCTCGGGCTGAATGTGTTTTATGATGAGAAATTGAGGAGGGAGGAAAAAAAAAAAAGGAATATTTTTCCCTTTCCTGGAAGTCGGGAAATAAAGCCCGCGCTCCTCCACGCCGCCAGGGGGCGCTGTCGCCGCCGCGTTCCTCCGGGTCGCCAGGGGGCGCTATGCGCCCCCTGGCGACCCGGAGGAGCGCGGCGGCGCCGGTGCGGGCGAAGATGGCGGCGGCGCGGCCTCGGCCGGGAGTCTCCCGGTTCCGGGGCTGTTTGGCCGGGGCGTTGCTGGGGGACTGCCTGGGCGCCGTCTTCGAAGGCAGGAGCGTGGTGAAACCGCCCGATTTGCTGCGCTTCCTCCGGGGCTTGGAACCGGCGCCGCCCGAGGCCGGGGATGCCACCGGGAGCGCCCGCGGAGGTGGGGCCCGGAGCACATCCCCTTCCCGGCCTCCAGCACCCCCAGCGCTGGGCTTTGGGGTCCGTCGCTCCTCCGAAGCGCGGGGACCCCCTGTCCGGCCCCGCACCTCGGCGGGGGGCACCTCCCGGGGCTGCCCCCAGCCCCGCTGCGGCGTGTCCGTGCGCTGGGGGGGGGGAGTTTGGCCGTGGCGAAGCGGTGCCCGGCTTGTGGCCCCCCCCGGGGAAGGGGGGTATGGCAGCGCGGAACAGAGGGGCCAAAAACGGGGAAGGAGGAGAGTAAGAGAAGCAAAGAACAGCGTTTAGCTCTCAGCGAGGGCCGATGGGTGCACGTTGGGGTTCCGAGCTGTGCACCCAGCCCCGTCAACCCTTCCAGTAGGATCTTGAAGGGCCCTGACGCTGTTGTGGTCTTGTCCGGAAACGCAGCTCGGCGTTCTCGTCTCTGCCCGTCAGCGTACGCCGTAAACTCCGTGAGAAAGGGACTGGTCTGGCTTGTCCGTACGTGCCTCTGCTCAGGAGACTTTCTTATTAATCTTGAAATGCTTCCTGTCTCGTGCTTGCCGTGGATGCATCTCTCTTGCTCTGTGTCTTCTCACTCTGGTGACTCTGGGTAGTGAAAGCTCAGGGTGCTGGGGAACTTCTGGTAGAGTTTTAACTCCAAGTATACAGGGAATTATAGCCTGGAGAGTAGGGAAGTGCCGACAGTGAGAAGGACAGAAGGAGAGCGTGTCCCTGGATGGTCACATTATGTTTTGACCTTCTGTTCTAGAAACGCTTTCGTACACGGACGACACGGCCATGAGCAGGTCGGTGGTGCAGTCCCTGCTAGCCAAGCGAGAGTTCGATGAAGTCGATATGGCCAAGAGGTAAGGACTACAGCCAGCCCCGGAGGCCAGCATGTTCACGTTTCCGAGTGAAGGCAAAACTTCCTTGGGATTCAGCCGTCGCTGTAACGTTCTGTGAGAGGGGACAGGGGCTATGGCAGAGTCATCGTTAATTTGTGGAGAAAAGGAAATAGAAAAGTTACGGCTGGTGCTGTAACTTGTTGTGTGCTTTGCGCGTCCCGGAACACGCAGCACCGTTGGCTTTAGTGGGGTCCAGGTCTGACTTGGGAGGAAGGAAGGTGGAACGCGCCATGTTGCAGCCGTGTGTGTGCACCTTTGTTGGAAGGTGATGCTTAGAAGTTTCAGTGTTTCCTTTTGTGTTCCTTTGTTGCTATTTACGTCCGTGCTTCCCATAATTTAGTGTGAATATTAGTGAGGCTGGCTTCAGTTTGTTTATGATCTATTTCCCTTGGGAATCCACAGCCCTGGTAGCAGTTGGTTCCACTTAGGGCAGAACATTTATTTGTTTAAAAAACGCTTCCATTGAACTTGAACAAAAGGCTTTCTTTGTGGTTGTGACCCACGGAAATGTTTCCAGTTTGCTTCTATTTCAAGGCAAAGTTGAGAGGGAAACAAGCGGGTTGAGAAAGATGTTTATACACCCTTTCCTTCTTTCACACTGATTTTTGGGAATCGGATTCCTTCCCTACAGATCTGGATCACTTGAACCCTGACTGTCACTGTGTCACTGTGTTTTTAATTCCCTTTATCAAGTGGATTCATACAACCTCTTTACAAGCTTCAGTAACAGACCAAGCATCCCGTGTGGTTTTTTCCTCACCTGCTCAACTGCTGCTCTCTTGCCCACACCAGGTTTGCTGAGGAGTACAAGAAGGAACCCAACAGGGGCTATGGGATGGCTGTTGTCAATGTCTTCAAGAAGCTCCTGAGCCCCAAGTGCAACGACGTGTTTGAACCAGCAAGAGCCCAGTTTAACGGGAAGGGCTCCTACGGCAACGGCGGTGCCATGAGGGTGGCAGGCATCTCGCTCGTGTATTCTGACGTCCAGGATGTTAAGAAGGTGCCGTTCTGGGCTCCGCTGGGCACCTCGGCTCCGGGGGGCCCTGCCGTCAGGCGAGCCTCACCGCGGTCTCTCGTGTGGGTTTGCTCATGACGTGTTTCCATTTGCAGTTCGCGAAGCTGAGTGCTGAGTTAACCCATGCCAACTCCCTGGGCTACAACGGGGCCATCCTGCAGGCCCTGGCCGTGCACCTCGCCCTGCAGGGAGAGCTCAGCAAGGAGACCTTCCTGGAGCAGCTCATTAGCCACATGGAAGATGTAGAGGCAGATGATAAGTCTCTTACTGATGCCCGAGCGTAAGTAGCTGTGAGGAGCACCGACTCTGCTCTCTACAGCTCATTCTGGCTCTTTGCATTCTCTCTTCTTCATTGTACCCTTTTTTTCCCAGGCTGGGATTTGAGGATTTTCCATTTTCAAGGCGTCTAAAGAAAATAAAGGAATTTTTAGAGCTCAGCAGTGTTCCCAAAGCAGATGTATTGTTTGAATTAGGTAAGTACCCTTCTTACTACAAGTATTAGGAAGAAGCTGGAAGCAGGACCAACTCAGCAAGCCTAGTTCATGTGTCCTCCTCCAGATTGCCACTTTGGCCTTGGCTGCCCGTCGGGCACTGAATGTGCTGGAAAGGCTGCCTGTGCTTACCATCCAGTAATTCTCCAAGTCTTGACCCAGCAACTCCCTCTCTCTATTGATGGGGAAAAAAACGTCTTGCTGAGAAAAACTTAGGAATTATGTTTCTTAATGGCTATTGGATCTTCATGTTGGATGGGAATGAGTAGATGTGTATTGCCAGACTGTACTGGTGTGGCGGGGAGTCAGTCTGTAGGATGTGAGTAGTAGTGGGGAACCATGGGGAGGTTTCTCTTCTGATACAAACTTACTTTTGCACCTTGTTGTGCTAAAATCCGTGATGCCAGTGTTGCAGGTAACTGGCAGTAGGAAGTGGCAGTGAAAAGAGAAAAGGTGCTTCTGCGGGAAGGAAGGCACGAGTGTTGTGCAGCACTGGAGACTGTTGGTTTTGTTGACAGGCAATGGCATTGCTGCTCTGCGGTCTGTCCCGACTGCAATTTACTCCTTCTTGCGCTGCATGGAAGCTGACCCAGATATTCCTGATCACTACAACAACCTGCAGAGGACCATCATCTACTGTATCTCTCTGGGTGGAGACACAGACACCATTGCTACCATGGCAGGAGCCATCGCAGGGGCTTATTATGGGGAGGAACAGATACCCCCCAGCTGGGAGCAGAGCTGTGAAGCTTTTCAAGAGACACAGAAGCTGGCAAATAGCTTGTATGAACTGTACTGCCAGCGGCTCTGAGCTCCGAGGGGAGCCTGTTTTCTGAAGGCGAAGCGGGTGGACACCTCTGCGTGTCTGGTCAGAAATCGGTGGTGGACCTGCACCGTCTGCAGCCACCAGCGAGCCTCCACCTCAGAAAGATGCCTGCTGCTGGGAGTTGAGGGGTGGAAGACAAGCTGGTTTGGAAGAGGGGGGGTGTATCCTTCAGTTACGGTTCAGCTGGGAAGAGGCCGCGCGTGGTGCTGTGGGCAGTGGGCGCCTGTCCTCTGAAGTGTACACGAGCGTCTGGTTTTTCATAAGATTTCTGCTTCTTTTGTCCCACCCTTCTGCCGTTATGTCATTCTGTCATTACGATGACTCGATGGGCATCTGAATCCACTGACTTTCTTGCTGTTTTCCTCTACTCCTGTGTGCCCTGGCCTTTGTTTCAGTTGTTAGTGACCTGTCCTGCAGTGGCTTTGACAGGCTTCACGACCCTCTTCAAACACCAGTTCACACCCAGCTGCACCAGGGGCGTAGATGGAAGTCATCAGAGGGACACATCCCTGGAGGACGTCCTGCGTGGTGGCACAGGTTTCCACCTGTGTTGTGGGGTGAGGATGCTGGAGAGTAGACCTCCCCGGAGGTTCACTTCCTTAAAGGCAGAATGAAAAGTGCCAGAGACTGAAGAGGAGATTTCTTTGCATGGCCAGTGGCATTAGAGAAATGCCTTCGGTGCATGCACACAGAATCCCAGTTGGCTCCTTGTTACTGCTGAAAGAGGGCATAACTCACTGCTGCTCCTGATCCATCACCGTCCTGACCCATTGTGTTCTGTGTTTCCTGGTGTAGCTGGCTCACATTGCTGCAGCTACTCTGGCTGCTCCTTTGTTCCTAATCCGTGCATCCTGCACTTTCAGTGCTGTCCTGTGTATGTCCAGAGCACCAAGTGAGATTGCTGTTTAAATCTGTGGGTGGAGATAGTTGTGAAAGGTAATGTTGAATTCCTGGTTCTGCTGCAGTCAGTGACAAAAATGACTTCAGCGGAAAGCAGGAGTTAACTTCTCGCAGCCTTAAAACTCTGTACTTGGTAAGAATGATCCAAAAATAAAGGGAAAGTTGGGTTAATTGGGGGAGATTTATTTCGAGTTTAAAAGAATTTGTGCATTTGAAGCTGGTACTGGTGGCCAAGAATATTCTAGCAAAGCTGTGTTGTTTCAGAGTTTCTAGTTTCAAACCTTTGCTCAACGGAGCTGGTCAAAAAGGGAGTAACAGCTTGGGTACAGCATGTCTAAAAAGGATTAAAAGCTTTTTAATAGCTGAAAACAAAAAGAAAAAAAAAGAGTTGAGCATTTTCCCCCTATACTCAGCACTGGTGAGGCCACACCTTGAGTACTGTGTCCAGTTTTGGGCCCCTCACTTCAAGAAGGATGTTGAGGTGCTGGAGAGGGTTCAGAGAAGAGCAACGAAACTAGTGAAGGGTTTGGAGAACTTGTCCTGTGAGGAGGAGTGGCTGAGGGAGCTGGGACGGGTCAGTCTGGAGAAGAGGAGGCTCAGGGGGGACCTTATCAGTCTCTACAATTCCCTGGAAGGGAGTTGTAGGGAGATGGGGGTCGGTCTCTTCTCCCACGTTAGAAATGACAGGATGAGAGGGAACGGCCTCAAGTTACGCCAGGGGAAATTTAGGTTGGATATCAGGAAAAATTTCTTTCCAGAGAGGGTTGTGAAGTATTGGAACAGGCTGCCCAGGGCAGTGGTGGAGTCCCCATCCCTGGAGATGTTTCAAAACCGTGTGGATTTGGTGCTGAGCAACACGGTTTAGGGCCCCTGACAGTGCAGGGGGAAGGGCTGGACTCGATGATCTCGAGGGGCTCTTCCAACCAGACGCCTCTATGACTCCATGATCGTATGGAAATGTTTCTGACAGCGTAATTGTCTATAATCTCTGGTATTTCTTGTGGCACCGGGAAGCGACCGTTCTGCTCAGGGCTCGCTCCCTGTTGGCATCGGCACGTGGGGGCTGTGTGTCCGGCTGCACGCACGTGTGGAAGATCTGGCTGTGATGGGTCATTCCAGCTTTTCCTGTACTCTCCTTCCTTCAAGTGCCAGTCTTCTGCCTGGTGCTCTAATGGGTTTTACTTGTATAAATGAGTATCTTGTCCTGAGAACATGTGGAGTTTTGTGTATTTATATATTGTGCTGCAGATCTGAGATGTAAAATGTCAGGTTTTCACATTATTCTGCTAGAGGTGTGGAATAATTCACAGAGTTATTTAAAAGAAGATATTGGCCTTTTAAGGCAGCTTTATAATTTTAAGCGTTTGGAACTCATAAAGGGCAGAAAAGCTCCTGTTTAAAAAATACAGCTCATTTTAGGCCAGGATTTAAATGTGTACTAAAACACTTAGCTCTGACTTCCTTGGAAAGAAATAAAATCACTTCGTTATCTTTGTTAATTGCCACTGCCTCCGTCTTTTCATTCAAGTCAAGCAGAGCGAAGTTGTTGGGTGCTGGATGGAGACATCGTGCGCGTGGCCGAGACTCGTGCTTCATCTGGGGTGAGCTCTAGCACTGGGAATCTGCTGTGGAAACTGCTTCCAGCTGGCTGCTCCTGCCTGCGAGCAGCACGGGGTGGCCGGAGCCCGTGAGAGCCCCGGAGCAGCGGTCCCCGCTCGCAGCAGGGCGAGTCGGAAGCGGTGCCGTGCGTTGCAGGGGAGTTCGCTGGAGAGGCCCCTCTGCTGTGCGAGGAGCAGCGCCTGGAAGGAGTTGGGCCACTGGAGTCCAGCGTGTGATGGTCGTGCAGAGCAGGGAGCCCGCTGGGGGCCCCGCAACTGGCAGCAGGAGAGTGGCTTGTTCTTCACAGGCAGCTTCCGAAGGAGTCCGCGTGGCAACCAGGCTGCTCGGGAAGTGTTTCACCTGGAGCAATTAACAGCTCCTCTTCCAGCTAAGAGATCAGGTGGGAAAACGTATTTTCCTCCCGTTATTCCTTTTTCTTTTAGCATCTGAAAGTGATTTGCTTCCAGGTCATTCACCATTTCTTCCGTGTGCTGCTGAACGGGCTGCTGCGTAACGCAGCGAAAAAAGTGTAATGGAAAAAACACAAAGGGAAAGGGAATCCCCACTGCTGGGGCTTAAATTCCTCAGATTAGTAATTCCCAGACTGGAAGGGTCTGGGTTTCCTCACTTTTTAAAACAGGGCTTGTGGAGACAGGAATCTTTAATCACAAGGAACATGCAATACCTTCTGACATAAGGATGTTAATTAGTGAGCGAATCTGCAGGACTGCTGGGCACAAGTGAGCTGGATTTGAGAGGGAAACACGGTGCAGGAGGTCTGTGTGAACGGTCTGAGCGAGGCTGAGCAAGGACAAAGGCACCGGAGCCACCTTTTATACAATAAGTTTTATTGATGTTTTGTCAATACAATCAAGTACTGCAGTTTTAGTTCCGAAGAGAAGGCCAGTTTCTGATCACAAAAAGAGTGCATTTTAAACCAACTTTTACTATGACAGACAGTGCATGTAATAAGTATTTACAAAACTAAAAACCTCTATATACTAGGTTAGAAATGAAGATACTAGAGGCAAATTTAAAAAAAATAGTAAGAATTTGTATATAAAAATGCACATCGTAATGCAGTTTTCATAATTAAAAATAGACATACTTCATCCAACCCAACCTCTTCTATTATTGTGATTGAAACCAGAATCCCACGCGCTCACACACACGACAGAAAACAATCCTTTCTGCTGGCGAATATCACGTACTCAGTACTCCAGAAAAAAAAATAAAAATTCTTCCCGACAGTGTCCGGTTGAGTGAACAGCCTCCCTCACCCTGTGCATCGTTTTTTCTCGCCTAACTCTGTGCGTGCAATATCTCTGCCTTTCAGTTGCTGTGGAAGTGGAACAGGTTGGACAGCTGCGGAAGGTTGGTTACGGATTATGCTCTGCACGTGAAGGGAAAGTGAAGTTGCAAAGGAATATCTACAGCACTGAAGGAGTTAATGTCTCGGTGCGGTTATAGTGAGTATTTCTGTCATCGCTTCTGCCAGCTAGAACAAAAAGTTTCGAGTAAAAACCAGAACGAGAAGAGATGGGGCGTAGGTGAGAACACAGTATAAATAAGTCGCGTTGCCGAGTTGCAGGATGCTCCCGGCCGTGCCGCCGCGGTGCCACGCGGTGCCAGCCGCACCCGGCCGCTCGCCGGGACCCCGCCTGGCACCGGCTCCGGTTCGCTGCCGTTCTCCATGGGAAAGATGCTTCAAAAAAGGAGATGGAGGCCTCGTCTGAGCACCCTCCCCTCCCAAGCCTGGGCTCCAAGAAAACATCCGAGCTTCCACTTTCCATTCTAGGGACTGTACGGCTCCTGTTCCTGCTGGGAAATAACCTGTTACGGCCAAAACCCGAGTGGCCCTGGCACCCCCCTGCCTCAGGAGCTAAAAACATCTGGTGGGATCGGACACTGGGGCAGCCTTTCAGCTTGGGAAGGTTTCATCTTTATATCAAACTCGTAGCTTTACGTGGAGAAAATCCCTGGCAGCCCCAGCCGGGCGGCAAAGCGTGGGCCTTCCAGCTGTAAACTGCCTTTTCGTGTTCCTGCGTCTCGGGAACAGGTGTGTGTTTAAAAGGAAGCCCTGGGTGGCAAGAGGCAGAAACACAGGACAGGCTTAAGGAGAAAAACAAACAAAAAAACCAGAAATAGGAAAAAAAAAAAAAAAAGTCGTTTAAATATCTCGTACAGTCCATCTGGAGAACAATCCCAAGTCCTGCTCCTGCTACATCTCTTTTCTTTGGCCATAGAACAGGCTTTGGGAAAATGTAACGGTAATTGCTCAGCCGGTGACCAAATTGTTCCTGTTTTCTCAGGGATGTGCCTTTGCAGAGGGACACGCAGTGTCACACGTGGATTAACTCCAGCAGCGTGCTGCTTGCCTGGGGTGGGAAGAGTCGCTTTCCTGGGAGTGCAGGTGGCAATGACTGTTCTACCGTGGGAAAATCTGCAAAGCGACAGGGCTCAGCTGCTCCCTGCAGCAAAGGACAGAGCAGCCAAGTGGTCAGTATCTGCATACCCTTCCCAGAACCTTGCAGCTCCTGCTCAGGTCGGTACCATTTCAAGCATTAGTGAGACAAAGTGGTAAGGACAGACAAATGTGATTTTGTTTGTTTGTTAGGTTTTTTTTAACGCTAAGTCCCAGATTGGCACCTGGAATGGTGCCCTCGCACAGGTACATATTGCACTAGACTCGTCAATAGCATTGTTAAGTAGATAATAGCACCGTTGTAAAATGACTGAATGGAAAGTTAGAACCAAACGCTATTTTTTCTTAATTAAAAGGTCCCCAGGGAAGGGGGGGATCCCAATGCAAAAGTTTACACATCCCAAAATAGTGAGACAGTAAAAGCAACTTGTCCGTAAGTGGCACTCTGAAGGAAGCATAACTAAACCTATCAAACCAGGCTAGAAGCACTGTCAGCCGGGCTTGCAGTGCCGTCCTTGGATCATCAGGGAATGGGATGCTCACAAGGCCCAGCGAGTCTTTGGGCTGCAGAGAAAGATGGGACAGAACCAGCCCTCGGACTTGCCTCGGATTAACCCGAGAGAGAGGATCGTTGTTCATCACAGGGGTCCCAGTGTCCCTCAACAGCTTTGGAATAGGTCATCTGTCATCCAGATGCCAATCCCTGGATGCTTTTATTCCTAAAGGTGCTGGAGGAGCGGGTTAAAAATAATATTAACTTCTTACAAGAAGGTGCTTATGCAAAGTGTGTCACTTTTTATGGTTTTCATCCAACCACACTGAATCCGGAGTGAATCAGAGAGACTGTCTCAAAGCACAGTCTGAAAAAATCAGCACCAGTGAGACCGAAACTTGGGAGTCTGATGGTTTGGGAAGGAAATTTCTCAATCCATCATGGGTCTCTGCTGCTGTACAGGTTTGTGTTAAGTGCCTAGGACCCCTGTGCTGGTTACCAAACACACCATCCGCTACAACAGCCGTTTATTTAACTGGTACTCAAACGGGAAACGAGGGCACTTGACTACAGACCAGAAAGGTCTCGTCTTCCAGACGACTCTCTGGATCACGGAGCAGTTTACTGCAGAGCCAGATCCTTGCCATCCCAAGCGCCTTCCTGTGTTTGATGTACAGTCACTAGGGTAAAACTTATGCCAAATATGCTTTGCTGAGGAAGTCGCTCCTCTCCCTCCCTTCTCCCTCCCCCAAAAAGAGATGGATAGACGTCTCCTTTCCGATTACCCTCGACTCGTGGATCAAACAGCGTGAAGCAAGGTCCCGTGACAACGGCTTGCGCGTTCTTCCCAGTGATTTTTCTTTTCTGTATTAATTTTAAAAAACCTTTTATCTCAAAAAACAAAAAAAAAAAGATAGTTTATGGCTAAAGTGGGTGAAAAGGAAACGTTCCCAACAGCCGTTATGTGGGGCAAAGCAGGAACCCGGAGAAGGAGGAGTGGATGTATTCCGTGGAGTACAGCCCGTTGGCCTGGTCCGAGGGCATTTGTACCCAGACTTGGTCGTTCTCCTTGAGTTCGAGCACGGCGCTGCCCGAGGCCTGGTCCAGGTAGCCCTTCTTGTACTCGTCGTAGGTGTAGGTGGCGGGTACGTTGTTCTTGTAAAGCGCCACCCAGACGTTGGTCCCTTTCACGTGCACGTGGTAGGCAAAGTAGTAGATGCCGGACACGGGGCAGGTGAATATCCCGGTGACGGGGTTGTAGCCGTTGTGCCCGTTATACAAAGTCCGGTCGAACTTGACCGGCATGCCCGAGGCCGGGAAGGGGGAGGTGAGGATGGCGGTGAAGGCTGGTGCGATGCGGGCGGAGAGCTCCCCTCGGCCGTACTGCGGCTTGCCCGGCTTGCCGTTGCCCAGCACGGCGCCCTCCACGCCACCGTCCGGCAGGTGCAGCCCCGCCACACCAGTCTCGTCGAACACCCCGGGTGCTCCTGGTGGCCCCGGTGGCCCTGGTGGCCCCGGTGGCCCGTTAAGCCCCGGCGTTCCTGGCATTCCCGGGGGGCCGATGGGTCCGGCCATGCCAGGCTCGCCGGTCTTCCCCTCGCCAGGCACGCCGGGGAGCCCAGGCTCCCCTTTCAGCCCCGGTAAGCCCTGGGGCCCCATGGGCCCTGTGGGTCCCTGCAAGCCGGGGATGCCAGAGGGGCCCCGCAGCCCGGGCTGCCCCGGGATCCCGCCGTCCCCCTTCGGCCCGGGGCCGCCCGTCGATCCTGGCACCCCTGGCAGGCCGATGAACCCCGGCTCTCCTTTGGGGCCGGTCGGGCCGGGGGGTCCCTGCGACCCAGGCAAGCCCCTTTCTCCCGGCACCCCCGGCTTCCCCGCGAAGCCGCTGGGGCCCTGGTCGCCGCGCATCCCTGGCATCCCCGGGGGCCCGCTCGGCCCCACGTCGCCCTTGGCACCGGGCAGCCCATGCTTGCCCGGCAGACCCATGGACCCCGGCACACCCGGTGGCCCGATGATGCCGGCGGGGCCCGGCTCCCCTGGCTCCCCATCAGCTCCGGGCTCCCCCTTGTCGCCGATGGCCCCTGGCGCCCCAGGCTGCCCGCGGTCCCCTTTCAGGCCAGGCAATCCCGGCTTCCCGTAGCCCGTGGGGCCTGGCAAGCCAGGGAGACCACGGATCCCGGGCTCCCCCTTTGGCCCCGTGGGGCCCTGTATCCCTGGCACCCCCGCGGCGCCCGGGACACCGATGCCGTCGATGCCAGGGGGACCCCGGGGCCCCGCAGGACCCGGCTCCCCGCCAACGCCGGGCGCACCCGGAGGGCCCGTGTCGCCCTTCTCCCCTGGCGCACCCGGCAGCCCGTCCCGGCCGGGTTTGCCAACGCCAACGGGCCCTGGGGGCCCTGCGGGGCCGGGAGGGCCCCCGTTCCCCCGTGGTCCCGGTAGCCCCGGCTTCCCCACCCCATTCTCACCCTTCATCCCTCGCTCTCCGCGGGGACCCGGCTCTCCCTTCGGGCCAGGCTCGCCCCGGAACCCGGGCAGCCCGGGGCCGCCCTGGGCACCCGGCTTCCCGCTGACCGAGATTCCAGCTGGCCCCGGCAGCCCCGGGGGGCCGGGCAGTCCTCTTGGCCCCTGCTCCCCTCGCATGCCGGGCTCTCCCTTGGCTCCGGGCATCCCTTTCATGCCCGCCTTCCCAGGGAGCCCTGGGATGCCGGGTTTCCCGATGCCCGAGAAGCCGGGGGGCCCAGCGGGCCCGGGCTGGCCGTGCATTCCCGGCTTCCCTGTGCCCGGCTTTCCTGGGTAGCCGGGGGGCCCGGGTGGTCCACGCGGGCCAGGCTTCCCCGGCGGTCCTGGCTCGCCTTTGAGGTCCATCGGCAGCAGCGGCGGCATGTCTGTGGAGAGAGGAGACACGGAGCTGCAGTGGGGCCGGCGGTGGACGGAGGAACGTGCCCGGTGCGGGACACCCGGGGGCGTTCAAGCCAGGGGCTGCAGCGCTGCCCGTGTCTGTGTTTTCGAGAGTGCCCTTCTCTAGAAATGGTTTTGTTTAAACGCGGCCACAGCAGCTTCCTGGGCCACCACATCGGCAGGCGAGACCTTGGCCGGAGCCGCGGGGACTAATCCAAGCCTTACTCCATCCATCCCTCCGCAGAGGGTGTCAACAGGACCAGCGACTGCCGTCAGCTCTGGCAGCGTTGGCTGCTGATCACCCACTGTGGAGGGTTTTTTTTAGGAGCTGGATTCAAACCTCCCGCTGCCCCACTTCCCAGCAGCCTCAAAAGCACCGTGGGACTCAGTCGCCCCTACCGGGGCTCACGGAGCGAGTCAGGGCTGAGGGTAATCCCTCCACCCCATCCCTCGAGTCCGAGGGAGACCTTTAATCCTTTTGGATTTAAAAGAAAACTCTTGGACATGTACTCGGGAGACCGAAGAGGTGGTTTGTGTGTGGGTTAAGACATGCCCGCGGTGCCCGCTGGCACGGTTCCCGTGTCCAGCAGGGCAGAGCAAAACTCCCCAAAAAGAAAAAAAGCGCTGAGGATGGAGAAAAAGCCAATAGCTGCGAGGGAAACGCAACCGCGGCTACGTCCCAGTGAGTCAGCCCAGCTGGGAACAGGCCGTAACCACTTGACATTTAGAGAATTTCCAGAGGTCTTTTGCAAACGGATGTAAGAAAGAAGCTTAATGGGCTGGGAGCCCGCAGAGCGAGCGGAGCCAGATTCCCTGCCCGCTGCCGCGCGGCGCTCAAAGCGCAGACCTGAGCATAAATAACAGCTCGAGGCCAGCCCAGGCAGGGTGCTGCGTCCCGTGTGACCCCAGGAATGGGTGAGAAACAGTAAATCTGACAAACTCTTTTTCGGGAAGCTGGAAATGAAGGAGATACTTGGCAGTCACGTGTACGTGGGACTATGATGAGGAACGCGAAGGGCAGAGGGAAGAGCCTTGGCATCTTGGGCAAATTTTAAGCAAATCTGCCCAAGGTAGATCATTCCAGTTGGGAACAGATCTGTACAGGCAAGTTGCTGGGATGGGAGTGGATCTCATCTGGGATGGGAGCAGAAGATGAGGCTGTGAGGAGGCGGCGGGGGGGCCCCCAAGGTCTGCCAGCCCGGCCCCCAGCCCGGGCATTCCGCGAGCTGAGCCTCGGGAGCACGGACAGCCGTGGCACCAGGATCCACCGACACAGAGATTTTTCTCAGTCAACGGGAAAAGATTAGGGGGGATTTGAGACACGTGAAAAGAGTAACTGCGGCAGCAGCGGGCACCGTTCCCGGAGCATCCGAGGTGGCGTTACCTTCCCTAAGCACAGCAATTAGCTCCGGCCGTTTCCAAGCCTGGTACCTGCTTGTTTTTCTTTTGGTAATGGAAACATTTTCAGAGCTTATCTACATATCGAGTCCTGGCCCACATCCCAGGCTGTAAGAGGTCACTTGGCTGTCTCGATTAAGGAAATACTTGTCTGTCATGACATTGCCACTGGATTTCTGCAAACCTCCTGCTCCTCATCCCAGAAAACAGTGTGGGAAAGAAGGCAAGGGAGATGCAAAGTGTTTTGCACTAAAGCAGATTTCTGGGGTTTGAATTCTGGAAAAAAATATTCTCCAGAAAATTAGTTCAACGTGTTTTCTCCTCTCCCTTGCTTTTTTTTTTTCTCTTCTTGCAATGGTTTGAAAAGAATTAGTTTTCTAGGTCATTTTGCATGGAATCAGAACAAGGATCTACAGCTGAGCCCACAGAGGAAGGAAAAAGCGCACTCACACTCTCACACAAGGCAGCGAAGAGAAACGCCAGGCGAGAGCTGCCAACTCGCAGGCGGCCAAAAAAGCAGACGGGAAAACCAAACCAGGGACGTTAGCGGAGAGAAACTGGGACATTGCAGCCCCAGTGGTATCCGATTTCAAAGACCATGTCCTGCCACGGGCGCATGTCTCGGAGCTCTGCGTTTCACAGCAGCAGCATGGGGTTATGTGTTCCCCCCGGAGCATGAACAAAGCTGCCGTGGATGCTGATGCAAAGAGCCAGCTGGGGCAGTTGGAAGGGGCAGGGGCAGAGGGGGGCACAGCCCCTGCAACCTCTTGCCTGGGCACCACAGAACTTTGCACCTCCAGAGGAGCATGGACACGTCCAGGCGGATCTTGCAGCCCCTCTGGAGCTGCGCGCATCCCCGGTACGGACCCCCGCACGCCTCGGGGAGGGAGCCGGCAGTGCGGACCGGCCAGCAGAGGAATATTCCAGCAAGATGGGAAGTGGTTCCCAGCCAAGAGCAGTCAGCAGCGGGTCTGGCCCGCGCGGCCGGATGACACTGCAGGAAGGAGAGGTTGGCTGCTGCATGGCAGAGCCTGGCCCAGCTCCTTCCAGCACTGCTGCCAAGCCCTGTCTCGTGAGAGCGAGTTTCACAGGCTCATAAGGACACTGCGTGGGACCCGTGTTACAGCATCTCTCATCCCGTGTTCCATGGCAGCGGGTGCCCTGAGCCGTGCGGGGAGGCTCAGCGCGGGCTCCAGCCCCAGCCCTGACAGATGGGAGCTGCCGTGCAAGGGGACGGGAGCAGAGCACAGAAAGGAGCATGGAAGTGGCAAAGTTTTGCTGTGAGCAGGAGCTGAGGGAGCTGGAGGCCCCTTGGCCACGTGCAGCAGCCCCACAGCCATCAAAGGACGGACTCTCTTTAAAAGCAGCCGGGCTCGTGGGCCACCTGCTCCAGGGACACTGGGCAGCCCCCAGGCATCGCCTGTCCCTTACTGGTGCCAGAGCTGGGGTGCCACTGGCTTGGCTCCCCGTGTGCATGGGGAAACGCTGTGCCACGGCCAGCACCCACTGATGGTTTTACCAGGCTGCAAGCTGCATGGACGTGGTTTTAACCAAGCCGAAACAAAAAACAACTGTGCAAATATCCGCTTCGATGCTTTTAGCATTTAGCAGTGTCTCCTGCCCTCTGTGCTCCTGGGGAGTCTAGTTTTGGGTCAGAAAAGGTGTCTGGCACCCTGAGGAAACCAGTCCTGGCTCTCACTAGATGGCACCCGCAGGCTGGCAAGAGCCGGGCTCCCCAGGCAGGGGTCTGAGCCCCGGGGCCAGGCTGGAGCAGCGAGGGGGGGCCCCACACAGCTCCCCACTGACTCGGGGTAACCCGCAGGGGCACGGCACGGCCTGCGCCATCGCGGCGAGTCAGCTGAGCTCCCTGAGCAGGGCAGAAGGCCAGCGGGGATTTTCCTTGCCAAATTAGAGGTTAAGCAGAGATGGGAGTTCGGTGGGATCCAGGAGGCACCGGCTTCCCCAGCCACCTCCGTGCAGCCCTGCATCTGGTGGCTCAGGCTGCATCTGCCCCCTGCCCGCATCCCCCTGCCCATCTTCTCTTTCCCAGCAGTTTTAGGAGAGTAATGTCCAGGGGTCTCCCATGCTCTGCCCTGCCTCAGTGTCCCCTCTCAGCCATGCCCAGTCTAACCTGGCGAAGCTCCCACCCAAACCGCACCTTGCAGAGAGCCTGGCACGCTCCTCTCTCTGCCCCAGGAGCCGGCAGCACTGCTCAGAGGCAGCACAAGCGCTCGGATGCATAGGAAGAAGGGGAAAAAAGAAGGAAAAGCAGCACGGAGATATTTGAATCCAGTCCCACCAGCAGCTGAAACGTTCCTGCACTGCGCTGGAAGGTTTCGTCCCTGGCTGGGGTTCAGGGAGCAGCTTTACAACAGCTGGGAAGGGGGCGGAGGGGGGGCTCGTAGCATGTGTCGGCTCCAGGTTTTGCTGTGTGTTTTGTGACATGTGCTGAGCCGAACTCCTGATAAGCCATTCAGCCCAGCGGTAAATCAGCCACCGCAGCCGAGCCTTCTCCAGTTTCTCTTCCCAGAGCCAAGACTTCGGCTCCCCGGAGGGTCCAGGTCCGTGTGAACCCCCAGCAAGGGCACTGGCAGCTCTTCCCGAGGGCCAAGCACCAACCTGGTGGGTCCAGGCACCCCGGCACTGCCCTGTCCCGCTGCTGGCAGTGGCCGGCTCTGGGAAGGTGTTGGGGACCGTCTCTGGTGGGAAGGAAAGGGCTCAGACCCTCCCCTCCATCCCCGCCTTGAGCTGAAGATCCCGTGCTGCTGCCGCCCTGGGTGCAGCGAGCACTGCGTGCCCCTCAGGTGCTGGGGGCTCACTTGGCACGGGGACACCCCGATGAGCCAAAAGTGCCGGAGCAGCTCAGGCAGCTCACTGCCCCTGTCCCTGCGCCGTTCCCCAGGGGGTGTGAAATTAAGAGACACTAATAACCCCCCCGGTGCGGGACACTGATGGACCTTCCTGTGCCTTCCAGCCTCCAGCACCTGCAGCCAGGGCTGGGCATGAGAGGAGCCCTGGGGGATGGCAGCAAGGGCAGGGGACGGGGTGCAGGTAGGGGATGGGGAGCAGGCAGGGGGTGCAGGCAGGGGATGGGGTGCAGGCAGGGGGTGCAGGCAGGGGATGGGTGCAGGCAGGGAATGGATGCAGGCAGGGGGTGCAGGCAGGGGATGGGTGCAGGCAGGGGATGGGGTGCAGGCAGGGGGTGCAGGCAGGGGATGGGTGCAGGCAGGGGGTGCAGGCAGGGGATGGGTGCAGGCAGGGCAGCTGGGGACAGGCAGTTACGACAGGCTGGGGCTGGGCTGGACATGGCGCAGGAGGCCCGGCTGCACGGAGCGATGACCTTGGCACCTCTGCCCCTCCACACGGCACGTGTCGCTCGGTGGGGAGTGATTTAACACGTGTGGAGCGTCTGGCCGCTGCTCTCCGAGGGAGGAAACGTCTCTCTCCTGCTCTCCCCGCGCTGGGCTGGGTCTCGGCTCTGGCCTTGGCCCTCTTTTCCAGCTGGTGCAAAAGGCAGACAGGGAAAACGGAATAGGTGGAGGAGTGGAAAAAGCCTTGCAGGGACGGCTCGGGTTTAACTGCGGCAAGAGGGAGCGATGGCAAGTGCCGGGGCTCCCGGGGCTGAGCTTCAAAGCTACCGGCAAACGTGCAGGAAGGAAGGAGGAGGAGGAGAAGGAAAGCAAAGGGGGGCTCGTGCATCCCCTTCATGCACCAGCTCCCAGACTGAGCACCCAAAGGTGCCCACCCAGCCCAAGCAAAGGGCTCTACTTCTCTGCTGAGCCTCCCTCTGTGCCTGTCCCTGTCCTGCAATGGGTTAAGGAGACCGAAATGCCCCTCTGTGCTTGGCCAAAGACACATTAGACAGCAGCACCCTCGGCCATGCCAGGCTGCTCCCAGGGCTGCTCTGACCCCGAGGGTACGGGGAGGACGAGTGCCCGATGGCTGCGGGATGCGATGCCCCCTCCCGCCATGCCAGCAGCTCTCCCGGGCAGCTGCAGCCCTGTGTCCTCCCGCCTCCTCGCAGAGCGCGGCCCTTACCCAGGTACTGCCCTTTGCCTTCGCGGAAGGGGGGTCCCAGGGGTCCCTTCACCATGGGCTGCATGTACTTCACTTGGGCGTAGCCTGCCGCGCCGCCTCCCGCCGCCGCGCGAAGGCTGACCACCATCACCACCACCGCCAGCAGCACCGCAGCGTCCGGCAGCATCCTGCTCCCCACGGCTCCTGCGGACAAAGCGAGAGTGAGAGCGGGCACCCACGGCCCCCGGCTGCACCCTTCAGCCCCGGGAAGGATCCTGGCAGAGCGGGACTCCCCCAGATTTGCCTTTTCCTAGAGGACAGTTGCCCTGAACGCGTTACCCTTCCCAACACACGCTGGCTGGGAGATGCACAACAAATACACCATTTATGAGCAATAACTCACCGCGGGCACCCAGCAGAGCCTGTCAGAGGCTGCCCAGTGCCTGTCTGTCTGGGGTTATACCCATGTCAGGCTTCTCTTGTATATTTTAACATATATAAGAGGGGGAAAAAAACGTCACGATGAAAACCACAGGCTGCTGAGCCGAGCGTTGCTGTGGCATCTCTCAAGCGAGCGGGGTCTCCTCTAACACGCGCCACGTGTGCTCTGGCCGTGGCTCCGGCGGGCAGCGCGGGCTGCCAGCGCTGATCCCTGCCTGCCCCGGGAGCAGCTGGGTGGGTGCTGCGTCTCCCAGTGGGCGCTGGCCCAAAACCACGGTGTTGGAGCCCAACGCTTGCTGTGTTTGTGGCTCAACCGTGGCACTTGGTGGGCAGCGACGGGCGCTCGCGCGGAGGGCACAGGATGGGAGCCCTTGTCCGGGAAAGCCCAGGGGAGGGCTGCGGCGCTTGGGAGCAGCAGCCTCTGCCTGAAGTGCCTGTTTATTTAAAATAAATGCCCTCTATAAATGCACCTTTCCTCCAGCAACTTTTTCTGTGCCAGCTCCACGCGCGGAGCTGCAAACAGATTGATTTGCAAAGAACGTTTATTTTCGGAAGCTTAAATAACACGTGATGCCAAAGAGCTTTGCTAGTTTTCCTCCTTCTCGCAATAATTGACCCGTGGTGGTTATTAATGAGAATTAAGCTCTCTGCCTCTCCCGCCGGGGAGCAGGGGCAGGGCTGCTGTGCGCCGGGATTTCATCGGAATTTCCTGAATCGCTTTTGCTGAAGCAGCAGTGAGAAAAAAAAAAAAAAGCTGCGGCCTGGAGAAAAGAACCACCCCAAAAAGCTCCCAAATTAAAACAAAACTAAAGCAAATTAAAGGAGGGGGGAGCCCTGACGTGGGATCGTTCCTGGTGCTACAAGTGCTTGGCAGGTTGTCGGGGTCTCCAGGGACGAGGTGGCCTTGGCCGCTGCTCTCCTGCCCCATCAGTGCCCACGGAGCCGGGCTCCTCGTGCTCCCGCGACGTGCTCGGGGCTGGGGGGGACGGGGACGGCTCTGCCGCTGGTGGCACGACGGAGCCCGGACCCTGTGAGGGTGCAGGTGGCCACGGCGGATGCTGGGAGAGGAGCTCTGCTCTGCCCGTCCTGCCGGAGCCGGTGGTACCGGTGCTGTGCCGTTCCCACGGTGGGGCTCCCGCCGTGCCGTGGCGGGGGACACGTGTGGCAGCCACCGTCAGCCGCGGCGGCGGCGCGGGGAGGGCCAGTGTCGGCGTTACTGTTTTTCTGTCTTTGGGGTCGAGAAGAGGAACGCTTGTTTTTATGAAGCATTATTTTACAAGGATTTGTTTAAGGGAAAAAGAATCCCATTTTAAGGGATTGCAGCTGTAAAAATACAGTTTCTGCTAAATAAAAGAGGAGAACAAACCCCTGAATCAGCTATTTATTTGTTTTCCTTACCTGGTATGACCCCTGGGCCTCCGTCCCTAACTCCCTCCCTTCCCAGCTCCGTTCTCCCACCTGGGCTCTGTTCTCCCCTGCTCCTCCCCTCCACTGGCGTGTTTTCACGGGATGCTGCTCGTTGCTCCCGCGAGCCCGCGCTGCGGCAGCAGCACCCTGGGGTGGCTCAGCCCCTCGCTGCTGGGCACTGCGGAGCATTTGCAAATGTCCCTCTGTCCTTCTGCGAGACCTCAGCCCTTGGAGAGCCACGGGACTGGGGGGAAACCGTGGCCAGGGGGAAGGGAGAGGAAGGACAAGGTGATCCGGCTGCTTTGGCTCCGGCCAGACGTGGAATCCAGTCCCCCTGCTCCACGGCGAGGTGGCCAACTGTAACCCAGTGTCTCCAGGCACGGGCTGAGCTCCAGCATGTTCTCCCTTGGTCCGGATGGGGCATTCCACCTGCCCCTGCTCTCCCAAGTGGCTGCGGGGGCGATGGGGGCAGTGTGACCTGAGCCCCCCAGGCACGTGGCTCTGTCCCCCAAGGAAAAGGGGTCTGCGGTGCTTTGCCATCCCCCGCGGCAGTGCCCGGCGCTGGGGCAGGAGGCCTCACGTTACCCGGGCTCTCCAGGCGGTGATTTAATAAGAATAAAATGGAAACATCTGGAGTCTTGTATGATGGATAAAGTGTGCACAACGTGTCTGTGAAGAGGCTCTTTCATGCCTGAAACCTCCTGCGTTATGAAATGATAATTAATCACAACGCGGAGCCGTGCAACGTCCTCGGCAGGTTGCAAACGTCGCCTGGTTCATGCCACTGCGCCCGTGACGGCTACGGCTGGGTGTCACCTGCCCGTCGTCCCGCGGGGCTGGAAGCTGCTCCAGTATGACCAGCCAAAATCCCACCAGGAGTCACTTTTTTCCCACCTGGAGCAGGGGAGATGCTTTGGGGGCTCCCAAGCGTGGCCCTTCCTGGCCCCGGTGCTGCGGGATGGGGCTCACCCCACTCTGCCACCCGGGCATCGCAACTGGCCGACACACCGTCCTTTGGAGGCAGCTCCAGCTGCTGGCACAGCCTGGCACTTCGACCGCAACCGCTCCTTGCAGAAAAGCCAAGCTCGGCAGAGAGCTCTCATGGGGGGAGCTCGAGGGGTCCGGCGACGCGGTGCTGCTCCGCTGGGATGCCGGAGCAGGGCTGGGGCTCGGCAGCACCGCGCTGTTCGGCTCCGGAGGGAGCGGGGGCCCGACCCGGCTGCAGCCGGTGCGGCGGCGCAGCACGGAGACCCCTGGCACGGCTTCAGAGCCGGCCGCCGCCGCGCTCGCTGTGCGAGTGTCTGCTCCCCTGGCAGCCGGGGAGCAGACGTGTTAAACACCCCTGGCACGCCATGAAAGCTCCGGGAAAAGGAAAAAAATCTCACACTTAGAGCCTGAGAAAGGAGACAAGAAATGTCACCTTGTTCTCGCAGGAGCGCAGGGGCTCGAGCAGCCGGAGCCCGAACCGCCCCCATCCTTCCAGAAACAGTCCCTGGCTTGTGCTGGTCGGCCTGGCGCGCTCCCGGCACGCAGCTCCCGGCCATTCCCAGCGGAAAGCAGCTGCTGCCGCCCCGTCCCCCTCTTCCCACGGGATCCATGTCAACAGTCCCGGGCACGGCGCTGCCGCACACCGGGCACCTCTGCTGCCAGCAGCGCAGCCGCGCGCTTCCCCCGCGCACACAGCCGGCGCTTGCTCGCTGAGCCGCCGCTGATTTACGGCCCCTGTTATTTAAATATTAATTATGGGCCTGGCAGGCGGGCACCGCGCCTGCTCCCTTCAAGGCTAATTATTTTTTAAGTCAATATATGGGATCCACGGGGGATCGGCGATTGCGGTTGAAGGTCAGGAAAACGGAGAACTTGTTTAAACGCGGCAGTAAAAGCGCGATCGGTGCGGGGCACGGCGTGCCGCTCGCTGGCCCTCGCCCCGGCTCCGTCCCCACGTCAAACCCGGGGCCACGCGGCCCCCACGGAGGTTCCCTGGGACACGGGATGAGCCAGGATGGGGCTTTTGATGTGCTTCAACCACACGCCCAGGCTCACTGGTGCGGCCCCATCGCCATCCCCATCGCCATGCCACGGGCTGCTGGCGAGCGGCAGTGAGCACCCCGCGCGCTCGCCCGGCACGGGTGGGCACTGCGAAGAGAAAGCACCCAGAAAGCAGCTGGCGCGTGTGGGTGGGCTGGAGCGGCGCGGGCTTGGCCACCGCCGTGTCCCGTCGAGCCGCTCCATCCTCCGGTCATTGACAATGAAAAATAAAGCAGGGAGCGTTTCCAAGCCCAGCACGGGGCTGGACCGGCTCCAGCGGGAGGTGGATGATTCGGTTTGCGCTACGCGTGCTTTAAAAATAATAATAAAAGGAGTCGAAAACGAAAAGCGAGCTATGGAGACGCAGAGCGAGCACGTTGTTTCCGCAGGGCAGGCTGCGACAGCCAAAGGCATCAGGCGGCGGCTCGCCCAGCAGCGCCGGAGCGCGCGGCGAGAGTCTTGGCACGAGCCGGTCCTTAAACGCACGACACCTGATCCGATCCCAGAGCCGCTGTACGCGCCGCACGGACCCGGAGCCTCGCCCGCCCCTCGGCACAGGGAACAAGAAAACATTTTCCTTGACGAAAGAAAAACACCCCACCCCATCTGCAGGCAGCCGCCTCCCGCCACCCCTGCAGTGCCCGCGCCTGGCCCCACGCAGAGCGGGCTGAGTATGGCACGGCACGGTGTGGCATGGCACGGTGTGGCATGGCACGGCACGGCACAGTGTGGCATGGCATGGCATGGCGTGGCATGGCGTGGCATGGCATGGCATGGCATGGCGTGGCATGGCATGGCACCGCATGGCACAGTGTGGCATGGCGTGGCATGGCATGGCACAGCATGGCATGGTGCATCGTTCCGTGGCACAGCCCCGCAGTGCCTTCAGCCATGGGTGGTGGCTGCATCCATCTGTGTTGCTCTGGCCCATGCAGGGGTTGTGGCCAAATTAATTGCGAGGCTGGGGGCTCCGCGCTAATTAACTCCCGCTGCGTTAGCACCCACTGCAGAGGCGGGTGGGGAGGGCTGACGGGGAGTCCACGGGCCGAGCCGCTCTTGGTAGCCACGGGCCAGCCAGCCCGTGCGCAACTCGGGGCAGCTGTGCCAGGGTGCAGCAGAGGAGCTGGTACCGGAGTGACTGCGGCGGCGGGAGCCTGGGGATGGGTGTACGACACGAGGCGGTGGGATGCCAGCCTCCGCTCGCTCTGCCACTCATAAACCAGCTGGTTTGCAGGCAGCTGCTAAGGAGCTCGCTGCAAGACCGATCCGGGTGCTTCTGTCTTGACCCGCCTCCCGACATGCCTGGGCCATCTGCGATGTGCAGAGAGCGGGGAGCGCGCGGGAACCGCACCCTGCCCTGCCATGCTGGCCGGGCGATGCCCTGCATCTGTGCCAGGCAGCACTTGGACCATAGCCGGAGTCTGTGCGGTGCACGCTGCCCGCGGTGCACACTGCCCACGGTGTGCACTGCCCACGGTGCACGCTGCCCAGAGCCGAGGAGCCCGGGGTGCGGCGGTGGTGCTGCCAATAGGGTCGGTGCCACCGCTTGATCCCGCAGCCGCGGGGTCAGGGCTCAGCTCAGGCGGATTACTGACCCTCGGTGTGTGTGCCGGGCACGCAGCAAGGCGCAAGGCTGCCGCAGGTCACGGCTCAGGGCTTAATCCCTCACCTCCAGCTGTCAAAACTCCTCCGGTGAGCGCCGGAGAGCCCCGGGCTGACGGCTGCCCATGTGCCCGGCGCGGCCGGAGCCGAGGATGCGCACCGGTGCGAAGCTGTCCCTGGGGAATGGTGGGCACCGTGGTGTTCGGAGACCTGGACAGAGACCTCCGGGTCTGCACTGGGCTTTCACCCAGGGCTGGGTGGAAAACCCGAGACACGGTGGCGATGGCCCCCCGGGGGCACACGGAGGCGAGCAACACCCAAGGGACATGTTCTGCCCCTCGCCCCGGCCCCGACGGAGGGTTTCTGCACCCCGAGCTCCCCGGTCCTGTCCTCCTCCCCCCGCCAGCCTCAGCTCCACCGAAATTCCAGACTGCGCGCAGCATTAATAGCAGGGTTGCCTGCCAGGTGCATAGTTTGACCAGTCGGATCACACATGCCAAACCACAGGTATTTTATGAGACGTTTCCTGTTATGAAGACATTTTTGTGGAGATTCATTTTTTTTCTTCCCCTTTTCTTCTCCTCTTCTCCTCCTCCTCCCGGCGGGACGGTGGCCTGCCCGGGGAGCAGCCGTGATGCCAGCCCCGATAGCCAAAAGATGGAGCCGAGTGAAGGCTGAGGGCTGGGGCTGGGGTCTGTGATGAGGACGGTGGTGCCGGAGGGTCCCGTCCCCTTTGCCACCCCGGCAGCACTGGGCTGGGTCAGGATCCCCTCTCCCGGGGTCTCCGTGCAGACGCAGTGGCAGGGGCCTGGATGCAGAAGGGTCCCCATTGCCACGTGAGCCCCAGCCCACGCCACGACCCCAGCACAGCGCTGGCGGCTGCATCCCGCTGCGGGATGCGGAGCATCTGCCCAGACGCCCCGGGGAGGGCCGCGGGCTGAGCCCCAGCGCGCCGCAGGAGCCCCAGGCATGGCTCCCCGAGGGACGCGTGCCGGCTCCGGCAGCCAAAGCAGCCCCGCTCCAGGGACACATACGCTCCGGTGGGAAGCGGAGGGTGTTCACGCGGGGTCTGGGGGTCAGACCCTCGCAGCTCCTGTGCACAAACGGCGTTTTCTAATGCAACGGGAATTTTGCAAAGAAATCTGCTAAGCCTGAGGGGACCCGCAGAGAGCGATTCCCATCTCAGGGAATTTGCGGGCAAGTGGCCACCAACCGCAGACATTTCAACTTCCAGCCTCGTGCTGGGGTCACCAGTTTAATTATAACGAGCTGTGGTCAGGCCAGAGCCTTCTGGGACCGGGGCGCTTGGAGGGGCCGGGGCAGCGTGCTTGGGGGCTGGGGCTCGTGCTGCAGCCCGGGATGTGTGGGGCAGGGATGGGCAGGGATGCTCCAGAGACCTCCTGGGTCCCCATCCACGCTGTCCCCGCCAAGAGCCGGGGCAATGGCACGGCACAGAGCAGCCTGTGCTGCCAAAGCCCATTGCACTGGCACCAGCACCGCAGGGGGACGCGTTTTCGGTGCCCGAGCGAGCGCAGCGACACTGCGGCTGCTCCGGCCCCTGTCCACGCACCCTGCGGGAGGGACCCCCAGTGAAGGGGGATGCGGGCGATCGGAGCAGCGCGAGCCTGTGACAGCACTGGGGGAGCTGCTGCCACGGGGAACTGCTGGTGAGGCCAGGAGCCCTGCACTGGCTTCGCCATCCCAGCCCCTCCGTCCATCAGCCCCGACGCCTGGCTCCCCTCTCGCCACCTGCAAGAATCCCCACGGCGGCTCCGGTTGCAACGAGGAGCCCCAACGGCAGCGCCTGCCCTCCCGCGGGACGGACACGCTCCGTCCGGTGGAAACGGGCTCCGGAGAAGCGGGAGCACATGGAGACAGCAGCTCTCGAGCTGCTCCCGCTGCCCCTGGGAGGGCTGGTGCCGCTGTTGGCAGCTCGTTCCCTGGCACAGCGTTACCGCCGCGGCATCCCTCACACCGTTGTTTTCCCAGGCTGGGCACCGCCGCTCCATGGCAGCGCCGCCCTCCGCTGCTCTCCCGCCTGCCCAGATACGATGGCAAATTTGTGAGCTGCTGTGAAAACTTCTTGTGTGCAAAACGCCGAGGAACGTAACCCCGGTGCCCGCCCCCGCCGGCGAGCCCGGCTGCCCGGGATGGGAAGCTGCCCTCCGGTGTTTATCCTGCCAGTCCCAGTTCAGTATCCTGAAACCCCACTGCAATAACCCACCAGAGAAACAAGCTTCTCCCTCGGAGCAGCATTTCCTTGGGGTTTCAGCACGTGGGGGGCGACCCCAGAGCCCACCTCCCAGCCTCCAACAGGACAAGACCCCAGTGGGGACACCCCTGGCTGCACCAGCCTCCCCCAACCCACTGCACACCCTCCTGGTGCCGCCACTCCTCGGCTGCCACCGCTGCCCGTCCCGGTGGGTCGGTCACAGCCCGTGGGGAGTGGGTTGGCCACGTGTCTCCGCACAACGGCGAGGCCACAGGTGGCAAGCATCTGCCTGTGTGCGGTGCCAGGGCCTGCGGTCCTCCTGCCCCAGGGCTCAACCCGGGCAGGTGCCATGCCACCGGCGTGTCCGGGCACCAGGTCCCCCCGCCACCGTGTCCCCAAGCCGGCCGCCGCACCGCTGCTGGGGTGAGCAGGGGAAAATATTGTTTATGCTTCTCTAATATCTGCCTTCTGTTTTGCATTTGCCATTTCTTCAAAGATAGGGAGCCGCCTCTGCCAAGATTCCTGAGGAGATATCCTCAGCAATGCCGACCACGCTCCCCACCGCACTCAAAGAAAACAAATGTCAGGCCAAGGATTGATATGAAATAGTTTAAAAATGAGAAAAAGCTGCCTCAGAGCTAGGTTTACATTAAAATACATTTCAGGAGCGGGAGCCTCGGCTGCGTCCCTCCCTGGCGGGCAGGCGGGCGGCGCGGGGGCGCGGGGAGATAGGGTTACCTGTCGGGGCAGGGACGTGCCTGTGCCCAAATCTGCCCTCACCTCGGTGGCACGAGCCCATGCCACGGGCTCGCCGGGGCCAGATGCTGCTCCCCAGGCACAGCTGGGCGGCACGGGGGTCCCGATCCTGGGTGCTTCCCTCCGGCACCCCTCCGGGCAGCACAGGCACAGTGACCCTCCTCTCCACATCAGCGCATGGTCGCTACCCCCGTGCCATCACCCACCCCTGCCCTGTTCCTGTCCCAGGAACCATCCCCATCCCATCCCCTGCCCCCCCGGGGCCGTGCACCATGAAGGAGTTTTTCTGGCACGGCGGCAGCAGCCGCTGACACATATTCACACCCCGGCAGGGGCTGGAGCACACGCTCCTCGGCAGACTTTGCGTTTATGTTATTTAATTTAATTTAATTTAATTTATGTGAGCTGATGCGAGATCCCAGCAAGCCTGAGGTGTTCAGTGGAAACTCTGACAAGACGCTCCCATAAACCGCGCTCCCGCCGCCCGGCCGGCGCGGGCCCCGCGCTGCCGGCTTGGATTTCAGATTTTCCTCCGCGCTCCGTAATGACCGTTTCGGTGGGGTTGGCGCTGCGGTGGGTGCTGAGCCCCGGCATGGCCCAGCACCGCTCCGGCTGCGGGCAGCCCCCACGCTGCCCCCCAGCACGTGCCCTTCCGTCGAGGCAGACGTGGGTCGTGTAAAATCAGGCTGATTTTTTTTTTCCCCGGAATTTTGTTTGGAAAAAATTTGCCCGACGCTGTCACAAGATGTTTCAACATCGCTGAATCAGCTGGTTTGATTTTTTAGTTTGAAATTTTTGTATTTTTTTTTTTTTTTTAGTTTCCACATTTCCTTTGTCTCGGAGCCGAAAGCCTCACAGGGAATTCCAGCGGTCCCACTTTCCTGGGGATCACGCCAAAACCCCTGCTCCCCGTGGCTGAGGCGGCAGTGAGTTCCATGGGGCAGCTCCGCTCCCCCTCCTGCAGGGCTCCCGGGTCCAGGCCGGGTGCTGTGTCCCGGCACACGGGGGCCACTCGCCGTTCCCACGTGCACTGTCTCTATTCGTCACAAAGAAATGCCAACGTGCCACTACCCGAAGCCACAATCTCATTACCAGGCTCCTAATTTCCAGTGCAATCGAGTATCTCGTTTAATTTGCTCTAAAGGGTTCCAGATCCCCCTCCCCTGTGCCCTGTGCCCACAACCCACGTGCCTCTCCTGCTGCTTCTGTGTCTCCTGACGCAGCCCGACGCGGCCGAGCTGCCCTGCCCAGGGCACGCAGTGCCCTGCAGAGCCGCCAGACCCAGACCGCACCAGGGCAGCCCAGAGGAAAATGGGATGGATTTCGTGTGCCCCAAACCATCCCAGGGGAAAAACTGCTTCTGGATCCAGGTCAGGGAAAGGAGCGGCAGGAGCAGCCAGGGCAGTGCCAGGAGCGAGCCGGCTGGCACAGGCACGGAGGAGCCAGTGAGCTTCGCAGCTCCTGGGCTCGGGAGCACCAGGGACATCCCTGCTGCCCTGCGGGACGCAGAGCGTTGGCCTGGGGTGCCACGCTGCCATGCTCACCTTCACATACAGCAACAAAACATGGGGAAAAAATTTAATGGACCTATTCATTCCATTTTTCTAGAAGACAATCATAAAAAAAAAAAAGAGAAGATAAAAGAAAGCCAACAAACCCTCCAGCCTCCAGCCCGGGAGCAGTTGTGTGGGAATGGAGCAGGGAAAGGTGCTGGCCAGGCTGGAATGGCACAGGGATGGCAGTGGGCAATGCCCCCGATCCCTGCTGCGATGGAAATAACCGGAACAAGCGGAGCTGGCTTGCAATCACAGGGAATCCCGGAGAGACGCGGGGCTCCAGAGGACCCCACCCCAGCCCCAGCCACTGGGCCAGGGCTCGCCAGACCCCAGCATGCCGACGGGGCAGCCAGGCTCCCGGGAGCCTTCCCGCACGAGCCCACGGACATTTTCCAACTCATTTACAGCAAAAGCATTAAAATGCTGCTTTCCGAAGGCACGGCACATCGAAATGCCAGGCCCTGGGTGGAATTTGGCAGGGGCTCGGTGCGAGGACAGCTCTGGCCGTGGCTGGGTGCCGGGAACCCCCGGCCGTGCTGGCCGCTGGCGCGCTGCGGCCGCCCCCAAGGGGGGCACCAGGGTCCGCAAGGCCACCGCCGCCACCGTCGCTCCCGGCACGCCGCAGGCTGGGCAGGCAGCGTCGAGCGGAGGCGGCCGGCGCGAGGAGCCCTGGGCAGGGTCCTGCCCTCACACTTGGCTCCCGGCGCCGTCTCCTGCCCGCTGCCAGGCTCCTTTTGTCAGCGATGCTGCGGCTGCCCACTCCCACGGCCCCACCGGGCTCTGCCAGGGCCGGTGAGCCGGGCTTGCTCCGCCGGCAGAAAGCAAACGCCGTGCAAGGGCAGTGTCCCACGGCCTCCCACCAGCCCTGCCCGTGCTGGGCTGGCACTGCGGTGAAAGTCTGGTGGGCAGGCGGGCAGTGCTGGCACGGGAGGCGAAGCCGCAAACTGGCGCTCTCCTGGAGCTCCTCTCCATCCACCAGAGCTGCCCAAGGGGCCCTTTCGCCGCAGCCGATGTCCCCTCTGCGCAGTGCCCGGCACGCACCGTGCCGCAGGGATGCTCTGGTCCCCTCGTGGGAGCGTGGCAGCGGGTCCCCACCAGTGCTGACCCCTGTTCGTGGCACCGTGTGCCTGCACTGCCAGGGAGGTTTCTGCAGGCACCCAGCCCCTGTGGCAAACCCGGCCCCGGGCTCGGCTGGTGCTGCTGCGGCTCCTGGGGCGACCCTCCCCGCTGGGGACAGCCAGCCCTGGGGACACATCCCATCGGGAGGTTGGCAGGGGCAGGGACACATCCCAGCTGGCCAGGGCACCCTGTCCTGATGCTGCCGGAACGGTGGGTGCCCACCCAGCTCAGGAGGGAGACCGGGGGGCTTTGTGACGGGCCAGTGGGCATGGGAGCTGGGGAGGGGGGAGCTCCCACACCCAGCCCGGGGCTGTCTCTGCAGACATCCCGGCCACGCGCGCCGTGGCGGGGCTGCAGGGCTATTTCGGGAGCCTTCGGCACCACCCCGAGAGGTGTCTGATGCTTTTATTTATAAACCCACTGGCTCCTGCCCAGCTCCAGCCGGCTCACATGCAGGAAAAACCCCGCTGGAGCCAAGACAAACAGAGCCAGCAGCATCCCCGCACCGTAGGAGGTAGCACCGCACGGGCCAAGGATGCTCCAGCTGAACCACCCAGCCCTGGGCTGCCCGGCGGGATGGACATGCCTTGGCACCACGGCCCCTGGGCCCGGCTTCGACAGCACAAGGCTGTGTCTGCGCAGCCGCCCGGGATGGACCCACGTGTGCCAGGGCTGCCACGGAGCAGGTGGGGGCTGTTGGCGGGACCTGGTGTGCTGCCCCCAACACCAGTCCTGCCACTCAGTGCTGGGGACCCGTGTGCATGGCACAGAAGTGCCCGTGCCCGGCTCAGGGTGCCACAGAGCCACTGTGGGTAACTGCACAACTGCAGCCGCCGTGGGACCCCCGATGCTGTGGTTGCCCCCCACTTCCCAACACTGCTCCACAGACCCTCCACTGGGACGGTCGGCCCCACTCGTGGTCAGCACCCTCCCCAGGGGTGCTGGGTGGGGGAGCACCTTAAATACCAGCTGGGGCTGGGGCCAGAGCCCTCGTGCCCAAGCACAGAGAAGGATGCAAACTCCCGCAGCTCCTGCTGAGCTCGGGTGGCCAGAGGTGAGGGTGAGGGTCCAGCCCCCTCCGAGGAGGCAAAGGGGCTGCCACAAGGATGGGCTCCCCCCTGGCACTGGCTCCAGTCCCCGGCAGCACAGCAACAATCGGGTTATTGTCAGCATGCTGCCAGGGACATGAGTGTGCTGGGAATTCAACAGCCCCGGCGCTTTCCGCCTCTCCCACTCGCTTTCCCAGCCCAGGCTAATCCCGTAAGATGCCCCATCAGCACAGCCACAGCCCCACAGCCTGCAAGGAGGGATGGCAGCTCCTGGCCCCCCCAGACCCCCATCTCATCTGGCACCGTCCGGGGTCACTGGCGCTGCGGTAACGCGAACCCAGCGGCTCCCATCAGGCCCAAGGTGGGCACAGACAAAGGCACCGCGAGCGCCTGCTCCAGCCACTTCGGGGACCCGGCTAACGGGGTCCATCGCTGGGTAGTTCTTGGAATAACAAATTGTATCATCCAAAACAGCAAAACCACAAACGGGGATCGGCTTGCAGCCCGGCTCACAAAAGCCCCTTGTCTGGAGGCTCCCCCGTGCCCCCAATCTCCCGGAGAAAATTCAATTTAACCAAAATTAACGGCGCGCCCAGCCCCGCGCTCTCCCCAGCGAACCGCGGAGCGCCACGGGCTCAGCCCGACACCGCGGCGGGCAAACGCCATCGCCCAGCTCGCCGCGCTCCGGGGGCATCTCACGTCTCTGCCAGCCCCAGCTGCTGCGCGGCCGCACCGTGCCGTGCCGGCGAGCGGCTCGCCAATCCTTCTCGGGGGCTTCACCTACCCAGCAGAAGTGTAACGCTCAAAGCGGGACGGTGCCGGAGGGTGCTGGGCACACCACAGACCCCCTGCCACAGCCCAGGGCTGCCAGCTCGCCCTGCGCCATCGCAAACCCCATCTCCGGCTCCCTCCAGCTCAGCAGCAAATACGAAGGAGGAAAGCGCAGCCCCGGCTCCGGCAGGGCTTGAGCAGGAGCAGGGAAGAGCGAGCCACGGACTTCCCCGCAGCGGGATGAAAGATGAGGTTTGACACCTGCTAAACCCTCTAATCCTCCTCCTCTTCATCACACTCCACTCTCGGCAGGCTTGGCGCCCGCTGGCCCAGTGGAAGGCAGAGATTTATAGCGAGGAGCCTCCCTGGAAGCGCCGGGGAGCACCACGGGGAGGGATCCCAGCCCGGCAGTGGGACCAGACACATGGATCCATCGTCTGCCTCCGGTTTCTAACTCCCACGGCCACGTCCTGTGCCCGCTCTCATGGCCAGACCCCCAAGGTCGCCACAGAAGCGTGCCCAAGGTCATGAGCACCCGTTTGCATCCTGCGAGGATGGGAGGTACCCATCTGGGTCCCGTCCTGGGCGGCAGCAAGAGGGGGAAACGGTTGAAGGGTGGAGAGTTAAACCCCTTCCCAGGGGGGCTGCCCTCCAGGTGGGATTTTTGGGCTGTTCCTCCAATTGGGTTTGGACCCCAGGAAGCAAACTCCATCCCATGCCAAGAGCGCCCACGCAGCCAGCCCCAGAGGGGTGTTGCCATTGAAAAGGCATCCTATGCCGTGCCGTGCCATGCCATGCCATGCCATGCCATGCCATGCCTCCCGCAGCCCCGCAACAAGGCGAACAGAGATTTGCTTCTCCAGCAGCCCTGGTCTTCACACCTTCACGTGCAGGGCAGGAGCAATGGCTGCCAGCTCCCAGATCCAGCCCCAGCCCTTGGCACCCAGCCCAGGCCAGGCGTCCCCAGCCCAAAAACTCACATGAATGATTTGCAACTTGTCCCCTGAGCAAGTCTGCTTGGGCTCCAGGCCAGTTCCAGCCCTGGACCAGCCGCCACCAGCCCGGGGACACAAACAGCCGATTTGTGACGCCCCATCCCACGCCGGCAGGATGCCGCAGCCCCGCCGCACATGGGCACTGGGCTGGGAAATGGCCACGCTGGCATTTGCCTGACCTTTGGGGATAAACACGCCCGAACTCCCCCGTCCCCTGGGAGCACAGGATGCGAGGGGGCGGCCGCCGGAGCCCCGTGCCTGGCTGTGTCCGAGATGCTTGCTCCAGCATCTCCCTCCTTCCCAGCTGGATGCCCAGGGGAAGCCGGGGCCAGCAGAGCTCCGGTCCGCGGGCGACCCTGCCGTCACGGCTCATCTGCCGCGGGTAATTTGCTGCCTGCCCGGCAGTGCTCTCGCTGCATTCCTGCCCTAAGTACCGTGGATTTGCTGTGCTTTATGAAAAACGAAAAGAATGTTTTAAATGAAATTAATTCTTACGAATCCAAGACTTCATAAGAGCGCTGCCTGGGCACGGCTTGGCACCGGCCCGCTCTCGTTCGCTGTATTGCCCTTCCCCTGGGGGGAGGAAAATGCCAGGCTTGGTATAAAATAATCACAAACTCATTGTATAGCTCTGCTTATCAGTGCTCAGAGGAGCTCTGGGGTCTCCTCCTAGCTCGTGGTTTGTCTTTGGCAATAACACCACACGTGGTCTTCAAGAAACACCTACGGGAGAATGCGCGGTGCAAGAAAGCACCAGCAGACGTGCCAAGCAGCATCTCACGCACCCCGGCCAGAGGAGCGGTGAGGGGCACCAGAGCGTCTCGCACCAGGGCCACGCCACGTGAGCTGGCGACTCCCAGCCGGCATGGCGCGGCATTTGGCACAGACGAAGCCCGTTTGCAGCACAGAGGTTTCTGTGCCAGTGGTGGGAAGGAGCGAGCGGAGGTTCGGGACACGGGCACGGAGCCGCTGGTGCTCCGTGTGGCCCCACCAGCTTCCTTTGGAGGCAGACGTGGAACTGATGCGACGCTGCCCGGCTCTCCCTTTCATCTCTGCTTTAAAAAGCCAGTAAATTAAAACCACAAAGCCACCCAAGCCCCGAAGCAACTCTCTGCTGTCCGACTGGGCCCCGCGCCGGGGATGCTCAGCAGGACGCGGCGCTCGCTCGTGGCCAGAGCAGCTCACAGCCACCCTGACCTTGGCATTTATGTAACATAAAGCACTGGTTTCATCTCTTCATGCATTGCCCATGAGCCAGCAGCCAAGACTCCCAGCGTGACCCTCAGAGGTCCGCGGGCACACAGTGGTCACTGGGCTCTGGGACCCTTGTGCCACCATGGCCCCAGCCGCACCCGAGACACCGGGGCACGGCCCCGCATCGCCTGCACTGGCCCAGTTTGTGGTCTGCTCTCGCTGCCCGGGCTGCTCGCCCGGCTGTGCGGGTGGGTTATCGGCCTGACCCCTGCGGGGCCCAAGGCATCTGAAATTAAAGGCAAAGAAAAGACAAAAGTATCGCTGCTGTAATCCAAACCCAAGACCTTCGGGGATCTGCCCGTGGGTTGCGAGTGCCAGACTGGCAATATCAGGAAAGATGAAGAAATAGCAATAAAAGTAGGCTTGTTCCTCTCCGCCAGCTGGCTGGCTCACAGGACACCGGAGCAGCCGAGAAATACCTCTCTGCAGTCATCGACAACGCATGTTTGAGGCTGAAAATATGCTTCTCTGGCAAAAGGCCACGTACTTAACCCCGGTGGGCACCAGTGGCCCACCCCGCGGGTCTGGGAGCGGGCACCGGGGAGAGCAGCGGGACGTCGCAACCCACCCGGGCACGCAGGCGCTGAGCCGCGAGCGGGATTCCAGGGCGATAAGTGGCGAGTGTTGAAATTAAAGCTACACTGAAAGCAAAGGAACTGTTGCAGCTCCCCGCCGTGCCAAGGCTCCCGTCGCCTTATCGGTGCTTCCCTGGAAAAGATGCCTGTGTTATCCTGGCATTAAATATTCTCTTTGCGGCCATCCGGATCTTCTCCATTTCACTTGCAGCACCCGAACGCTCCAGCCCTGATGCACACCCCGGATTCACACTCTCACCCCTCGGAGCCGAGCCTGGAGCAAAGCCAAAATCTCCAAAGCCAAAAATGCAGCCGGAGCTTCCAAGTTTTGTGGTAAAACCACATGATTTTGATGGGAAGCCCATAAATCAGTCCCAGGCTCTCTCAGCCTCCGGTAACTTCTTAAAAACAAACCTGGGCTGAATTTTAGGACTTGTAATGAAATCTGAAAGCAGGTGAACTGGCCGCAGGCTTTGAGCATCACTGCAAGCGTTGTGCACGGAGCGGACTCGGCCGCTCCGGACGGCCCCGATCCATGGCTGAACGGGCTCCGCTCTCCCATAAAGATGGGCACAACCAAAGCAACTTCCACCTCCTGCAGGCGCCGGGTTCATGTCTCTTTGCCCGAGAGCAGAAGAGCCCCGAGCACCGCTCCATCCCTGCAGCAGCACAGAGACCTGCCCGGCTGGGGGGGCACAGACAGCACCCCTGAGAGCAGGAGCCAGAGGGGAACCCCCCTCGCAATGCAATGGGCAGGACTCACCTGCCCTGCCCTGCCTGCGACTTGGGCACAGGGGATTATGCAGGAAAAGGGGTAAATCCTCACGTGGCTGCGGGGATCGGGACGGCTACGCGAGGCGGTCTGGCCGCGGGGTCTTGGGTTTCCGTACAAAACAAAGAGAAGGCTCTTATTTGGCTAATGTGCCTGCGAAGAAAGGCTGTATCCTTGTTTGCTCCCACTGCTGCATTGTCTGCGGATAAAGACGGGATAGATCTCATCTGATACCAGCAATATCATCTCATCCATCTGGACGGGGCTCTTTACAAGACCCTGCTTTAGAATTTAGATCCCTGGGAACTTGGAAGGCAGCAGTGAAACAAAACCCTCTACCAGAACAATAAAGAGGCTCTCGGCGACAGCCAGAGGGATCTGCAGGGCAGGCACGGGCAGCGCGGCGAGACCCCAGGGCTCCGGCGTTGCGGGTTTGCAGCAGGTTTCCAGAACTCTGCTGGTTTAGGGGAATTCCTGGGGCCGCATCCTGCCCATGGGAAGGCAGAGCTCGTGCTGGGAGCACTGCACTTCAACGCAAGAAATAGGGACTCAGTTCTTTGGTGCAAAATATCCGCGCTGGGAAAGCCCTCGCCTCCGTCTCTCTGCACCCACAGCAGGTGGACATCGAGATCATTGTCTTCCTCTCCGGCTGCTTCTTGCCAAGCGCTGTCCTCGACAGCGGCGCCTGGAAGAGCCTCTGAGGACAAACATCTCCAGATGGGCCAGAGGGACAGGCTCGGCCCCAGGGAAGGTCGCAGAGACGGGACCCGGCTGCTCTGCAGATTTTGGCTGCACTTTCTGCCTGTGATCTGCAGCTTTGCTCCGTGAACTCAGCTGACACTGGGGATGGGGACCGTAGGAGCCCTGTGTATAGCAGAAACCCCCACCTAGCCACCTTCGGCTCCCTTTTTCTCCCACCTCAGTTTTAATGGAACCCATCTCCTGCCCATGGCACCCCAGTCAAGCTCTGGAGCTCTGCGAGGAGGCAGCAGCCAGCGGGAGCTGCGGGGTCTCCAGTGGGATGCTCCTGCACCAGCTTCGCCTGCCGCCTCCGAGGGCTCCGCTCCCGCGGGACTGCTGCAGGACACAGCCAGGTTTCCAGCAGCACCCAGCCCCTCTCCCCAAAATCTCCAGCACAGAGAGCCCCTGGGTGCGATGGAAGGAGTGGCCATGAGTCAACGCTTCCCCTCCACCTTCGTTAAGGCAGTTAATTAGCCTCTCCAATCAGCCAGTGACTGAGCACATGGGGGAGCAGGGAGGCTCAGAGCCCAGTGTGCCCGACAGAGCCGACAGCCTGCACCCCCCATCCCACTGGGAAGGGGTTGGGAGGGAGAAACTGGGGGAAGACAAATGCAATTCTAGGTCTTTTTATCCCTCCCCCTCCTGAACTATCAGATTTTATTGTCACAGACATTTTCTTTAGCGCAGGGGAATGGAAACTCCGCTCCTTCCCGGGCTGCGGTCAGGCTGAAACAGGAGCGACTGGCAGAGGGAGTGGGTGAGGCTGGGAGGGGACCGGCCCCCACGCCCTTCCCACTGGGGTTAATGCCTTTTGCAGGTGCCATCGCCCAAATCCCCTTGATCCATCATTCCCCCGGCCCGCAAGGAGCACGGCTGCTACACGGGCAGAGGGGAGACACACGGGGCTGGGGCCCGCGGAGGCGGTTTTCTCGCTCACATCCCAGATCCCAAGAGGAGATGGAACATTAGAACCAGTCGGTTTTATCTCAAACTTCACAGGAAGGGCTGTGCCGCCCGCCAGCAGCCGAGCGCTCGGATGCAGCACGCAGCGCCAGCGTCCCGTGATGGATCAGCTCTGAAAACAACACCCTGCTAATCTTCCTCCCCAGCAGCCATAAAACTGTCTTCCCAGTTCCTTCGGAGAGGATTTACAGCGGCTCAAAGCATCCCGGAGCGGCTGGTGGAGGCGAGGGCCCCCTGTGGGTGCTGGCCCCACACTTGGGGCACATCCTGGCAGCAAGGCGATGCCCCCGCACCTCTTGACTCCCAGCCCTCCGCCTTATTTCCCCCCAAACTAACACTCCCCAACAGGGACTTGGCGGCCCCCCAAGAGCAGGTTAGTGCCCCAAGGCTATGCCTGACCCCCAGAGCCTCTCGCCAAGGTCCCAGCCCAGCCGCCCCAGGGCAGCACCCCCCAAAGGCCCAGGAGGGGAAGGGGTTTTGGAGCAGCCAATGGAGGGGCACCCACTTGCACCAGGCATGCCAAGTCTCCCTGCGGCTCCTGCCAGGCAGGGATGCTCACACGGCCCATCCATTCGCAAGCTGGCGTGTATGCGCCGTGGTGGGGGGCAGACGGGGCAGGGCTCTGCCTCCACGGGCACAGCCTGCGGTTTTGGTCGCAGCCTGGGCGACGGCCGCACGCGCGGTGAATCGCGAGGGGCAGCATCTCACCCAGGCACAGGCTCGCTGAGATCGTTGCTTTCCAGCCCCAGGGGCTTTCTGGGTGCGTGACCCACTGGGGGTCCGAATCGCATGCAGGGCCGAGTGCTGGGGGGCCACTGTGACCCCCTGGCACAGCCCACACCGGGCCCCTCTGGGGGCTGAGAAAGCACCGAGAAACGCTTACGGCGCTGGGCAGCGGGAGCGAGGGCTGCCCCTGCACTCCCCCCACCCCGTATCCAAGTGGGAAACCAAAAACCCGACGCAAGGCGAGCTGTGCTGAGCCTCAGCCAAGAGCCACGGACAGAAATATCCTTGATTTCACCAAGGTGTGAATAACTTTTGACACTTCTAGGGCTTATTGCCTTAAAAAAATCCCCCAGCAGTCCCCATTCACACTCCACAGGACCGTGTTTCATATGAATGGAATATATGAATCACTGTAAAGAATTTAAATGCTTCCCTGTACAAAGAAAAGCTCCCTCCCCGCCTCTGCTATTCCGGCCAGGCTCCGCACAGCCTAAAACAAAGGCATGGCAGGAGATGGGGACAAATCCCGATCCCCAAACCGCTGCTTCGGCAGAGCAGCGCGGCGGCCAGGCCAGACCGGGCTTTCAGTTGGAGCCTGGCAGCTGGGGCTGAGCCGGGCACCCTCCACCACACAAGCCCATAACCCACTCCCCTGGCCACGGCACTCGTGTTTTCTGAAATCCTGACAAGCTCCTGACAGCTCCTGGGTTCATGTTTCCGTGTGCCTTTCACGTTTCGGCTCAGCTCCCCCTCCTAGACCTCAGTTTCCAGATTGGAACAAGTAAATAAAGAAAATCGCTTTATTTCCATTCCTCTGCCCAAACACACCGGGGCACCCACTCTCCCGGCCGATGGGAAGCGGGCAGCTTCCCGAATCAGAAGAAAAACTAAGAATCTCTCTCGTTTTTTAGCAGTTTGTTTTTTGCTGCTCCTTTTCCCTTTGGGCAATAGGGCGAGGACGAAAAATGTAACTGGAAGCGTGGCGCAGCCACAGTTTCCAGCTGTGATGTTTCCCCTGGCATCGCTGCCGCAGCTCCGCACACACGGTCGCGTCCACAGCCCCGGCGGCACGAGGGAAGCCGAGATGGGGCTGGCAGGGCAAATCCGGGCACCCGGGGTGTGCTCGGTCCCTCAACGAGCAGAGGCAGAAAACCCAAGCGGGGTCGAGGAGGGGGCCCCAGGAGCCCCCATCTCCCACCGCCCACCCCAGCACAGCCCCTTCCCCGGGAGAGGGCTTGCAGCCACCGGCCTCAGCGCCAGCTCCGTGTCCTAAATTCACAGGATCCGGCTCTGAAAGGAGCAGCTTTGTTTCCCAGTGTCCCTCGCAGACGGATCAAAACTGCATTTTTACAGAAGCAATAAAAATCCCAGGAATTCACCGGCCTTATGATTTATTAAACATGTTCCTTATAGCAAAGCTGCCCATGGATGAGAAAATATCTCCGGTAGGTTATTGCCTCGCCTGGGGCTACCGTACAGGGGGGATCCGTCCTGGCTTACTGGGAACGTTTGAAGCCGAAAAACCTGGTAGATCAGGAGCCAATTAACAGCAACGCTCTTAAAAAAACCCAAATAAAATAAGCACCTTGTATTTCCCAAGGTGTTTGTGGAAGCAGCCGTGGCGACCTGCCCTGATCCTGCCGGTGCCCGGTACCCGCCGGGTGCAGATGTTTGCAGCTGCGGGAGGGGACAACCCCCCGGCGGGGCCAGGGCACCGAGCCGTGCTACGTGCCGGCAGCGGCCAGCCCAAAGGTCACAGAACTTTCCCCAAAACACTTTTGTTCTCACAAACATATAAATAAGAGCAGAAGGAAAAGTCTGAACGTCAGGGTACGGCTCGGTCTGTCTGGTTCCCGAACCCCACAAAGTCTCGGGGTCCGATTCACTGGGCGCGACTGGAGCGGGTCGAGGAGGAAGGAGGGATGAGAAAAGGGAAAAAGAAATAGAGAAAAGGGAAAAAGAAATAAAGGAAAGCACGCGGGCTCGGACGGCGCCTGGGCGATATTCCCCTCCGAAAAGCGATCAGAGCTGCGGGGACCCGTGACTGAGAAATTCAAGCGGTTTTTCTCCCGCCCGAGCCCGGCGCGACCCGCGGGGGACGCCCAGGTGAGCGCGGGGCGCGGAGCGGGGGGGCGCGGGGCGCGGAGCGGGGGGCGCGGAGCCCTTACCTCGGCGGAGCGCGGCTCAGGCGGGCACGGGCTGGCTCCGGCGGGGAGCGGCGAGACGGGCCGGGCCGGGCCGGGCACCCCCGCGGCGGGGCGGAGCGGGAGGGCCGGGGCGGAGCGGAGCGGAGCCGGGAGATGCGGGGAGATGCGGAGCGGAGCGGGCAGCGCGGCGGGCGGCGCGGGGCCGGGCTGGGCTGGGCCGGGCGGGGCCGGGCCGGGCTGGCTGCTGCGATTTCTGCCTTTTCCCCTCTTTTTTTCTTTCTTTCTTTTTTTTTTTTTCCTTTTTCCTTTCCTGCCCCCCGGGAGGTCCCAGCCCGGCACCGCTTCTCCGCTCCTCTGTCGCAGGAGGGAGTCTGCGCGCAAAATAAATCACGGAGTGCGGCCCCCCCTGCCCCGGGCACAGCGGCGGGTGGGAGCGGAGCGCGCTCGGACCCTTCCTCACCAGCCCAGAGGGTGGGCATGGGGTTCATGGGCACGGCACACAGCCCTGGGCCCGCTCTGCCCTCGCCTGGTGCAGGGATGCCCAGTGCCCTGGGGACACCGATGCCAGCAATACTGGCCACGGTGGTGGGAAAAGAGCCCCCTTAGTCTGCAAAGCCCCCTCCGCCACTGCCCTGGGATGGGGCAGATTGGGATTCAAGACTCTTTACCCTTCTTGGCCCGTCTGGCAGCCCAGGACTGGAGCAGTTTACTCCCGTGCTCCCCCAAACCCACCACCCATTCCCTTTGTGGGCACAGGACCAGCATGAGCAGGAGGCAGCTTCCCCCGCTTTGCTATGGTGGGGGGAATTCACCACCCCAAAAATCCTGCTGCCCTGAGTGGAAAAGTGGGGGAATGTCATGCTGGTGCTGCCAGGTCCTGCTGCCTCTTGGTTCAGCACAGTTTCAAATCGTGCACCGGAACAGAGGTGCCCCGATCCCAGGAAAGCGGGGTGCCCACAGCCCCCACTTCCAGCCTTTCCCAGGCACCATGTACTGCCCATTCCCAAGGCAGAGGAGTCGTGGCGTCCCGCTGGCAGCCACGTGCCAGGCGCAGCCAGGACACCACCGGCACTGCCACAGCTGCTGGGGTGCACAGGCCCAGGGGGTGCAGGGCCCCGGTGTGCCCCGGGAGGCAGATTAGGGTTGCTCAGGCAACGGGCACGGAGAAAGCCCGTCTGGATCGAGGCCACCGGGGTGCACAAGGGTGTTTGTTTTCTGTATTAAGCGCCTGAGCGAGGGGGGGGCATCAGACAGCTAATCCCCCCTCAATGCTTTCCCTCGGCGAGCGGCCGCTGCGGGGCTGGACTCTGCTCCCAGGAATGCTGATGGGCTCTGCCCTGCACAGGAGGATGGGGATGGGAATGGGGTGGGGGTCCTCTCTGTGCCCTGAGCGGGCAGGACCAGGGAGTCCATCCAGAGCTGGTCCCTACCGCAGGTCACGGCGAGCAGCTTAGAGTAGCCCCAAGGCTGCTCCTGGCCACGGCGGAGCCCGGCTGAACCACGGCACACCGTCACCCGCTGCTCGGGGACCATGGCACACCATCACCCGCTGCTCAGGGACCATGGCACACCCTCACCCGCTGCTCGGGGACCATGGCACACCGTCACCCGCTGCTCAGGGACCATGGCACACCCTCACCTGCTGTTCGGGGACTGCAGCTCCGGTGGGACGGCTGCTGGCAGAAACTGCTCTGCTGCCATCCCAGCCCTGCGGCTGCTGTGCCCTGGCAGTGCCAGCTCTCCTGCCCTCGCCCTCGTCCCACTTGCAGCCCCCGGTGCCGGGGAGCCCGGGCTTGAGGCAGAGCATGGAAGAGCCTCGGCCAGTGCGGCTGCTCCCGCAGAAACGGAGCGGCCTTGTTTAACGGGAGCTCTCACTGGCAAAGCATTTCCTCTGCGCGCAGACTCATTAGCCAGCACAGACATTCCTCTGGCCCACAGAACGTCCCACAACGCTCCATGCCAGCCTCTCCCGCCTGTCATCGCCCCCACGCCAGCTCATTCCTCTGCAGCCCCCTCACCTGCCTCTTCGCCAGGACGAAGCCAGGGGTGCAGCTGTGCCACCCTGGCCGTGCCGCCCTGGCCACATGGCCACACAGGCTCCTTCCCTCTGCCCGCCCGCGCCGGAGCACCAGGGACACTCGCTGTGCGCTCAGCGGTGTCTGCACAGTGCCATCCCGAGCGGTGCACGTGGGGCACTGGGGATGAGTGTGTCTGCCACGGCACACACAGCCACTGCTGCCGGTGGCACTGCCGCCCCAGGCTTGGCTCATCCCCAGACACAACTCCTCCTGGGACACGGCTCAGCCCGGGCACAGCAGCGCGGGGCCGGACGCCGGCTGTGCCAAGCCGCTGCTGAAGGCTCTCCTCCCTGGCGGGAGAGGGAAGCCGGGCTTAGCACAGGATTTAGTGGCTCTGCTGCCTCTAACCTCTGGCAGCTCCGTGCCCGCCTGCCGTGCCAGGGCTCCCTGGTGGCCCCGGCCTCCCAGGGGAACAAGAGACGATGCCTTGAAGACCAGCATGCAGCTTGCCCTGCCAGCAGCCGTGAGTGAGCCAGGAAGGGCCACGGCAGCACAGCAGCACCAAGCCCTGGATGCACGGGCACTGCTGTGCCCAGGGGCTGCTCCCAGGATCCTGTGCTTGTTCCCCCCCAGTAGCCCCATCTCAGCCATCCTGCTGCTCTGCACAGGAGGAACAAGAGAGAAGGAGGAGAAATAATTTAATCTAGGGCTGAAAAATGCCTTAACTTAATTTCGGTGGGTCACGGATGTAATCGAATCAGCCCCATGCATTGGAATATCATTTCCATGTTTCCACAAGATGGATAATTGTGCTCTGAAAACCAGCCCTTGGTGCTCAGCAGGAAAATCTGCCACAGGGGTGGGAGAGGGCCAGGGGCTGGGCGGCAGCAGCGCTTCTGCTGAGCAGAGCCCCATCCCCATCATGCTGGCGGCCGCGTGCCACGGTGTCCCCATGGCAGGGGAGGCTGAGGCCCACTGCCCGCGCGTGCCAGGGTGCACTGTGGTGCTGGTTCGATGCCCAGGGTGCATCGCCCCGGCTTCGCAGACAGTGGCCAGCAGGTGAGAGGTGCTCCAGGTGGGAGGAGGCCCGGCAGCAAGCGGCGGTGCCGGCACAGCGCGGGGCGAGCCACGGCTCCGTGTGGAGCGCGGTGCCAGATCCCAGCCTTCGGGAACATTCAGTGATGGATTAAATGCAATCTGACTACCACTGTGGGAGGTTGGAGAGAATTACTTCATACAAATGCACTTCGGAAAGTATTTAGAGTCAAATTTTCAAAAGCCCCTGAACGATTTAAGAGCCAAAATCCCATTTTCCAAAGTCACTTAAATGAGCAAGAAAAGATCAGTAAAGAAAACACGCCGGGCAGCCGGGGCCTGGGGGAGCGTCTGCGGCAGCCGCGGGCACAGCACCCCGGAGCGGCCGCTCCGGCAGCGGGTTGCCAGGTGCTGGTTCAAGCAGTGGCAGCGATCGGCCACCGTGGCCTTCGCCCCGGGACACACGAGGATGCGGCGGCCCCCGAAAGCATCCCCTGTGCTTCTGCGCCAGAGTTCAGCCCAGGCTGGGCACGGCCCTGCTGGGGTGGGGGACAGCGCCCAGCTCTGCCCTGGCAGCAGCCGTGGGGCCACCGCGGCCACTGCTGCCAGCGCCGGCTCCGAGTGCAGACACCGCCGGGGCGGGAAGGGTCCCCGGCTGTAACGGGAGAAGGCAGGGCTGCAGCTGGGAACCGCATGGCTCCTTCCCTTACCCCGCAACCGCCGCAGCCTCCTAAAAGCATCTCTAGTTCCCCGTTCAGCATCCTAATGAACCGCAGGGGCAGCTGGGACCCTCCGAGGCAGCGACCATGGAGACTCGACCCCCCCAAAGAGTAAATCCCAAAGCAATTAGCTTTGCAAGCCTCGGCCGGGCTGGTGGAGGTTCCACATTCCTCGGTGGCTATAAAGCTCTTTACTGGGATTGTTTTTCTGCGAAAGCCCTGCCCGGGGTACACATGGCCACGGCTCCGGCTCCCAGCGCCTTTGGTGCATGTCATAAAAAAAACACTCTCAGCGCGTTGACTTCGCTAGGGCTGAAAAGGAGCGGGTTTATACGCTTCCCCCGATAGAAAACATAAAGGATCTGAGACAGAATTCTTGCTCCAGGATCCTTTACAATTCCTGGAGGACATTTTTGGAAAGGGAAGGGTTGTATTTACTTTGGCAGCTGACTCCGCTCCTATATACATATGCATGGAAAAACTGCACTCACCTAACATTTCCACGGCTCCCTTTTCCGCAGAGAGCAGCCCAGGTGGGAGCCGGCGGCCCCAGACCGCTGTTTGGAAATGGCACGTTGAACTGGAAGCCCCAGAGGAGCTGAAGGTCAAACCTCCACCCTCGGCAGCCCCAGAGGCTGCTGGCCCTTCGTTGGCGAGTGCGTGCCCAGAGCCAGTGGGCAGAGGTGGCTGAGCCCCAGCAGAGCGGCAGGGGAAATGCTGCTGAGGTTCAGCGGGGAAGAGAAGGAGGAAAAGGAGGAGGAGGAGGAAGACGAGGGCTGCTGGGCACTGCGGGCGAGTTGGAGCAGGAGCAGGAGCAGGAGCACAGCCACGTCTCCAGCCCCATGCTGCCACGAGGGTCGCAGGGACGGGAGCGAGGTGGCACCAGCACAGGACATCCCCGAGGGCTCGGCTGTGCCCCAACCCATGCAGGCAGTGGGCACGGGGCAGCGCCCTGCTCACCGAGGCATGGGGATGGGAGCGAGGGGTGACGTGGCCCACGTCGCCTTTAAACACAGCGAAGGCAAAACAGCTGCCCCAGCGTTGCCACAGGGTCTTGCTCGGAATAGCTCAGCACCGGCCCAGGGGTGCGGCGTTCACACCAGCAGCGGCGGCGGCTGCTCCTGCGCTGGCAGCTCTTGTCCCTCGCCCACCGCGATGGCAGCTGATGGCGAGAGGGAAACCTGCCCGCAGCACCCGCGGCGGAGTGCGGGCCCTGCCAGCAGGGCTGGGCTGGGGAGCTGCGGAGAATCCCGGTGAATAATCCCCCGGGCTGTATTTTTCCTGAACATGTTAATTCTCGGCTGCTCTCTGGGGGAGGCCAGGAACCGTCCCTGTGATGCCCCATGCCCAATGTGCGCTACATGCCAGATGTGCCCCCCATACCAGATGTGCCCCACGTGCCAGATGTGCCCCCCACCCCCTCCTCTCCGGGCACCTCTCCCCGCCCCGCGCCTCTAGCCGTTCCGTGGCTGCTGTGATTAATTCACCAACAGTGGGGCAGGAATAAATCCACCCGTTGGCACGTTGTAAATTCACCACGTGCTGGGGTCGCGCGTTCCAGCCCACCATAAACACCCCCAGCCACGAGCTACTAAATCTGCCTCCAGAGCTGGTGGGTAGACAGAGTCCCCGGGTCCCAGGGGCTGCACCATCCCGGGGCTGGGGGCACCCCACAGCACCCAGCTGCCCAGGAGAGGAGCCCTCGGGAGGAGTCTCGCCCAGCTGCCATCACCCTCCCAGTTTGCAGCCCTCCTCTCCACACCATTCCTGCACCAGTGACCAGGGTGGGTGCTGCTGTCTGCACACTGCTCCCATGGGTACTGGGGACCCATTCCATGGGACCAGGGTCCTGCAGCCCATCCAGGAGCTGCCCTGGGGGTCCATGACCCACCTGGAGCACACAGCAGCAGGAGGGGAGGTTTGCTGCTCCCGGTGCTCTGCTGTGCTGCTGAAACGTTTATGCAGTAAACTAGTTGTAAAAGAGAAAAAAAAAAAATGTTTTATTATCCACCAAACAGCTGCTGCTTCGTTTTATGGGGGTCATTCTCCGAGGAGGTCCGGCCAGTGGAGCAGAGTCAAAAGCCCAAGTCCTGGCGGGCTCCAGGCTCCTGGCACCCCCCAGCTCTGCTCCCCCCAGCCTGCCCACCTGCAGCACCAGCCTGGGCACTCAGGGACGGGCAGCTGCAGTGCGGGGCAGCCTGGGGAAGTGCACTTGCTGCTTTATGATTTTTATCAGCCGCACTATTGTCGGGGCTGTGAGCAGGTCACAGTGGGAGGCAGCGCGGGGGCCCTGCTCGGTGGGCGCTGGCGTGGGGATGCGCCCTGCAGCACCCGGAGCACGGGCTGCGAGGCCGGACGGTGCGTGAGCAGCTCGGAGGGCAGGGCAGGGGAGCGGGGGCCCGGGCTGGTTCCCACTGCCTTCCCCGCGAGAGGAAGCCGGGCACAGCACAGCCTCCCATTCCCAGAGGAAGCCGAGTGCTCAAGACGTGGCATCCCAGTGCCCAGAGCCACGGGCAGGGTTGCAGCATGCAGACACCAACCCGGCGTGCCGGGGCTGCTGCAGCCTCCAGTGCTGCATGGAGCTCGTGTCCTCAGAAAGTCAGCTGCGGGTCTGGGGGTCTCTGGGCATCGCCAGGGGATGGGGTCCCCGGGAGGGGGTGAGCACCAACGGGGACAGGCAACCCTGGGGATGTGTCAGCACTTGCCCCTGGTGCTCCCCATCCTTCTCCTCCTCCATCACTTGTGCCCCCTTTGCCAGTGCCCGTGGGAACCGTGTGCTCCACCTGGGCACAGCCTGGGCGGCCCCAGGACACAGCTTGTGCCAGCGCCGGGGAGGGGGCACGGGATGTTGTGCCGCTTGCCCCGGCGCCGCACCGCGGCCGGCCCGAGAGCTCCCGGCAGCTCCAGCCCTCTATGAAATAATTTGTTATTCCAGTTGTAAAACAGCGCGTGGCCCCTTTCCCGGCGGCACGAGGGAAACGCCAGACGAGCCCCACTCCTGTTAATGACTGAACCACTCAGCGCGGGCAGAGACTGGCAGAGGAGAGGGAGCCCACCTCCCCTTGCCCCCTCCGCCACCCAGCCCTGAGGACTGAGCTAATGATTAATTACTGGGGCTGCCACCTCGCTAAGCAGCTTCTGTGCAGGGTGGACGTGCCAGGGCCATGCGTATGTGTGGTGGGCAGTGCCAGTGTGTCCAGGTGCTGAGGCTGGCACCTTTGCCATGCCTGGCGTGCTGAGGGGTCCCGTGTGGCTCGGCACACACCAGCACGGCGCTGCTCCGACTGAGCCAGCTGCTCCGGCTGCCCAGACCATGTCCAGCTTGCCCTGGAAGGTCAGACTGGGAAGCTCCCCACCACCACTGGTATTCCAGGGGTGGGCACTGGGAACCCCGCTGGGGAGGAAGAGGAGGAGGTTTAACTGTTTCCATGCCCAAGGATAGAATCTTCCTCCCCTACGTTTGGTGCATGACGACTGGTTTCGGAGCAGGGTGGGCAGTGGGGCCACGTGCCAGGTGAGGTGGGAAGGCTGCGGCGGTGCAGGCAGGAATGGCCACAGCTGGGCAGTGAGACAGGCACAGCTGGGGCTGACGGCCCCCCAGCTGGAGCTGCCTACACCCACCCTATATATGGGGCCGAGAGCCCAGCCTAGAGCTGGTTGTGTGCCTGGAGCTGCTGGGCTGGGGCTGCTCCCTCTGGGTAAGGTGGGGGTATTGCTGCGGGGGTCCCCTTGGGCTGGTGGGGGCTTCTTTGTGTCTTTCTACACAGGGTTTTTGTGAAGCTGCCTTCTAGCCCAGCTCAGAGCTGGTGGTCTGGGCAGGAGCAGCCTCCAGGCTTTACCTGGCAGGGCTGAGCCTGGGCTGGGCAGCTCTGCCCATGGCTGGGGTGCAAGCCTGCTGGAAATCCCACAGGGTGCCATCTCCCTGCAGGGAGAAGAGGCCACAACTTGTGTGTCAGTAGGAGTGATGCACGTGGCCACCTGCCCTCTGCAGCCCCAGTTTGGCCGGGCTGGGTGGGTGCCAGGGGCAGAGGTGGCTGGAACGAGCACCAGTGTGGGGAGCACTGTGCCAACCAGAGGCACAGCCACCTGCAGAGAAGCCAGGATGGAGCTGGGACAGGTGCTGTCCTGGGAAGCACCAGGTGGAGCCCACAGCTGGGCACCAGGCTGCTGTGGACTAACCGGGGTCCTGGGCAGGGGCGGGGTCCAACCTGTCCCTCTGAAGCACAGCCTGGGGCAGGAGCTGAGGACCCCCCCTTGCAGGGAGCTGTGCCCGAGCAGGGGTAAAGCTTAGTGTTGTCTGCCCCTGGACACCCCAGTCCTGGCCATGCAGCACCCACTGCCCAGGTCAGAACCCCGGGTGCCCTGCAGTGACCTCCCTGAGCATCAGTCTGGTGGGGCAGCTCAGCAGCCAGAGTCACTTGACTTTTGTTCCAGCCCAAAAATCGACATGGAGACTTTTCTGCAGATACCTGGGGCCGGGTGGAGGAACTGTGGGCTGGAGGAGGGTTTTTCCTTGATCTGCTCTCCTGATAACAAAGCCGAGAGCCCACCAGCCTCTCTGGGCGCAGGCTGCAGTGAGCCGGGCACCGCGCTGGCCGGGGCTCAGCTGCCTGTGCCCAGTGTGAGATGCCCCTGGCTGAGCTGTGCTCAATTAACGTGGGTCTGGTAACGACTTTCTGCTGATACAGATGTACGGTTCTTTTGAAACCAGCGCCCTGACATGTGTCCTTTCTTTTTCCCAGTGCAGATACAGGGATGCGGCTGCCAGGGCTGGATGTACCCCATGGACACAGGTGGGTGCTGGTGGATGCTCCTGGGTGCGTTGCTTTGTCTTCCCTTTGCTGGGAGGGGCTGGGGGGCCCGGAGCAGCTGGAAACTTTGTGCCAGTGTGAGTTAGAACCCCCCGGGATGCAGGGATGAGGTGCCCGAAGCCTGGATGTCCAAACCTCGGTGCTCAGCAGTGCAGGCAGAGGTGGCACGTGGCCAGTACATCAGTGTGGCTTTGCTGCCGCGCTGGGATAACCTCCTCGTGGGTGCTGGGATGTGTTTCCCAGAGCTGAGCTTCAGAGGGGGTTCGCAGTCCTGGAGGGGGGATGCAGCGGGGTTGCTGGGGGCAGCCGTGGGTGTTGGCACTTCTTGGTGCCTTCCCTGGCCCCAGGGCTGGGGAGACCTGAAGTGCCCATTCCTGTGGCTGTGAGCAGGAGCTCCAGGGGTGCAGCAGGGTCTCGGTAGGGCCCTGCTCAGGGATCTTGACCCCCTCCAGCAGAAACGGTCCCGGCTCTGTGTGCCAGGTACAAAGGGCCCAACAGAGCATTCCTGCAGGGTCCTCCTGTGGGATCTCGCAGCGGTGCCAGGGCAGCCTGGCCATTGCTCAGAGTCCGGCAGCACCGTGCCGAGCGTTCCCGGGCTGTGCAGGCAATGCCCCTCCCTGCTGTCAGGTTTTAGACTCGAGTCCTCAAAAATGCAAAAAATGCAATGGGAATCAAGGTTGGCCTGAAGATTTTTGATCTTTTAGCAATTGCTGCAGTATTGCTGTAAGTACATCCAGATGGCCGCAGACCACACAGAGGCAGCGCACCCCTGGCTGCCGGCACAGCCACCTTCGGGCCACCCTGTCCCACCTCACCTGTGCCACTCGGGGACTGTGGGGGTCTCTGGGACGCACCGAGGGGCAGCGCTGGAGGATGCGGCAGGTTGAGCTGTGTGTCATTAGGGTTAGTGATAACGGTGGCTGCGGGGTGACCTGTCCCCTGGGGCTGGTGGCTTGTCACCCACTCCAAGGGATGCTGTGGCGGAGTCATTGGCTTTGCACCTGGGGCAAGGATGTGACCTCCCAGTGAAGCTTTGCTAAACATAACAGGGACCTGAGCACCACGTAGCTGGAACTATAGCTCAGCTGCTGAGCAGCGATGCTGAACTGTGTCTCAAAACCGCTGGTTCTGTCCCCTCGGCTCCCAGTGTGGCCTCTGCCACGGGCTGCGACGGGCTCCCCGGTGTGGCAAGTTGCTGCCTGGCTCCGTGAGCTGTTTGTGTGGCCGCGGTGTTGCTGTTGCTGAATCTTCCAACGGGAGGGAAAACAGTCGGTGTGGCTCGTTACGAGTTGGCTGCTGTGCCTGCAGAGAGCCCGGGCAGAGCAGGGCAGCCCCGGCTCCCTTTGGTGCCTTTACCGTGCCCTGGAGAGGACGGAGGAGATGGCTGCCCCCCCAGCAGCATGTGCCAGGGTGGCTGGCAATGCCCTGGCCTCGGGGTGCTGCCCAGGGGTGCCCAGTCCCTGCGTGTGGTGCTTCACTTCCTGCCCAGCGTGGTGCAGCCCGGCAGAGCCGCACTTGGTGCGTGTGTCCTGGCCCCGCTGCTGCCGTCCTCCTCGAGAACTGGTGGGCAGATGATGCACAGAGAGGCTGGTGTAGCCCACTGCTCACTTGTGCTGGGAGCCGTGGTGGGAGCTGGGCTTGAAGGTGCCAGTGCCGCTCCAGCTGGATCCAGGCACGGGCAGGGCTGGGGGTACCCGCCACCCCCAGGTGGGTGCTGCCAGTTCTGACTCCTGGTCTTGCTCCACGCAGGAGCAGGACTGTGTGTACTCAAAGTTTGCTCCTTAGGGAACAAACCCACGGTGGCTTTTGCTGAAAAGCAAGAGCCTTTCTCGGGAGAATTTCTTTTGCTGAAAGCCAGTTCCCATTAAGGAAAACGTGTTTTGACCCAAAAGTGACGCCCAGTTCTCTTCTCTGTGGTCTTGCCAAGAGCAGAAGATAGTGCCGGTGGTGCAGGGTGGGTTCCTTGCCTGGAACGCTCCCCAGCAGCAGCTGTGCTGACCGGGGGCACCTGGCACAGGGGGGTGAGGGGCTGCCCCCACCTGCCAGTGCCATCGCCCCAGATCCAGCCTGGCTGTTGGCACGGGGCTCACATGGTACCTGGCGGGGATGCTCCCGGCATCCGCTGCGTTCCTCCTGCTCCTCTCCCATCACCTGGAGGAAGGTCCCAGTCCTGTCCCCACTCCCCTCCTCGCCTCCGCTCTCGGCCGAGCACCCGCGGGCCGGTGGCTGTGCTCTCCCTCCCCTCTGCTGCCCACCAAACCGAGGAAGTCGCAACCGCAGAGCTCTTGAAAGCATTTTTTTGGTGGAGACCACCGGTACTGAGAGATTAAAATTGCTGTTGTTTCTTCCATTACTCAGCTTTCCTGAATTATGGGGTGTAATACTCGGGGAGTGGGAATAATTAGGGGAGAACAATGGCAGGCTTGAAGGCTTAAATGTGCCTGTGTGGTACTCCCAGCCAGTCCAGCCTGCTGTCACATTTCTCTGGGCCTCTGTTTTCCACAGCCTGTGCCAAGCCCTTTCCACTACGGGTACCCGTTCCTCAGCTTCCTCATTCCTCACTCTCCGCTCCCCAGCCTGGCTGCCCCGGTTAACGCTCTGCTCCCCAGCTCCCAGCCAGCTGACACCCATGGCACGGCTCCCTGCACCCTGCCTGGCTGGGATGCTGGAGCCCGGGGATGCAGGAGGGTAGGGCAGGGGGATGCTGGAGCCCGGGGTAAGGGGATGCTGGAACCTGGGGCAGCCCCCATTGCCTCTTTGCTCCCTCCGGGCTCCTCTGCACCGGGCAGGCAGAGGTCCTGCCAGGTCGTTTCGGTGCTCCGTGCTCGAGGAAGCCACTGGGTTTCTCCCCTCCATGGGGGATGTCCCCGTGGCTCCTTGGTTGCATCTTGCTCAAGTGCCTTCCCAGCAATGGCTGGCTGCTGCGGGACCTGGGGGACCATAGCGGCCGGCGAGTTTGGGCAGGAGGCCATGCCAACGGCTCCAGGGCAGACGCTGGCTCCAGCCGGGGCATGGGGGCGGCTGCGGGGAGCTCCCTGCCCAGCAGTGGGACAGGGATGTGGAGCCACAGCCTTGGGTAGAGCCAGCCCCGTGCCCGGCAACATCTCGCTGAGCTCTCGGATGTCAGCACTGGTGCTAATTAAAACAAAATCAATATTTTCTTTTTTTTTTTTTTGAAAAAGAGGCATCGTTCTGGCTAGTGCTTTCCCCGAATGAGCTCCCGTATCTCTGCCACCTGCACGTGATGGGCAGGGAGAAGCCAACGGGATCCTGGGGCTGGCATGAAAGTCTGGGGCTTGGCCTCACTTGGGGAGGCGATTGGGTTTAAATTTTCAAATCATTATGCTCCTCTCTATTAACTGCTTGGAAGCCTTGACCACAGCTCGTTCCCGGGCATCTGGTTTGGTCCTACTCGTGGCAAACCGCTCGCTGTGGTGGGAAGGGGATGGGGTCGGGGATGGGCTGTGTCCTGGGGGGCTCCTACCCTGCCCCGGTTGGTGCCATCTGTGCTGCCACTGTGCCGGCAGTGGCAGGGCTGGCGTGGGCACTGGCAGTGCCAGGCTCCGCAGGGCTCAGCGAAGGTCACCCCAGGCAGCGGGACCGAGGGGGGCTGAGGAGCTGAGCGGGACAGGACGCTGCACTTTGAACCGCTGGAGGAAAGATTTAATGTAGAAAGTAGCAGCTTGTGGGGGCGGCTGAGCAGGGGCTGGGCTGCCCGGGGGGAGGAGGAGAGCTCCAGCACCGCGTCCGTAAGCCCAGGTCAGCCTGAGCGCCACGGGGATGGGCTCTCAGCGATGCTCAGATGGGTGTCTCAGGGTTAGACGCCCTTCGAAAAACCGGCTCGGGGAAACGCAGCCCACTTCGGCAGCTCCCTCCCTTGGCAGCCACAATTAAAACTATTTTAAAAGAAAACAAACGCTTCTCATCAAAACGCCTGTCTGTTCCTGGCCCGCGGCTGAAGGTCTCGTCACGGGCCAAGGCTCCTCAACAACAAGTTTCCCAAGCCACCTCCGGGCAAATCCACCCGAGCTGGGCTCTCGGAGTTTCGGTTGCATTTGGTAATCGTCCCTTGGAAATTTTGCACCTTTTGTGGGAATTTGAAAAGGCTGGACTGGTGCTGCCCTGCTCTCCCCAGGGTCTTTGGTTTTGGGGTGTCAGCAAGCTTACGGCTTCGGTGTTTATTGTGCAAAACGGCTGCACGGGCCGTACCCCGTCCCGCGGGTTTCACCCCACTCCTGCCCCGTTCCGGCTGGAGCGTGGCGCCGCGGAGCGCCGTGTCCCTGTGCGCTTCCGGAGGGGAGCGGTGCTGCTGCCGGCTGTGGGGTCAGTTATTGGGGTTTAGTTGCGTGGAGCGGAACGAGGAACTGAGAGTGGTGGAACCGCAGGAGAAAGACGGAGAGGATGGACCTTGGCCGAATGCCCAGTGGGAGGCGGCTGGACCATCCCACGGCCGGGAGAGCACCGGCATCCTGGCGAGGTCGCAGGAACGATGGCGCAGCTCGGCCAGTGCCAGTCTGTTCTCCTGCGAGTGCCGTGCCATCGCCCAGGGCCGTCCCTTCCCACCACAGCTTGGCACGAGCTGCCGCTGCCTACGCCACTGCGTACGGAAACAAAGCAGAGCGCGGTGACGCGGGAGCACGGAACCGACTGCGCGCGGGGAAAGGGGACACCGAGACAAACGGGGTCCCCGCACGTGCTGCCGGTGCCAGTGTGTGCCAGAGTCATTTCTCACTGCGTTTCCGTTCGCCCAACACTTTAACTGGCGCCTTCGCTGCGGCGTTGACTTTCAAAGGGCTGGAGCAGCTCCGCAGCTGGGCAGAGTGTGGGAGGAGGGTGCCTGTCCTGCTTAGGAAACGCAGAACAATAAAAGAGGAACAATGGAGCTTCCTTCCCTTCACCCGAAATACCCAACGCCACCAAAACGTGGCAGAGCTCCGAGCCGCTCTGCCGGGGCAGCTCTTGTGTGCCCTGGCCCACGGGGAGCTGCAGAAACCTCCTCCTCCTCCTCTTCCTTGGCCCTGGCAAGGGATGCTGCAGAAGGGTGGGTGCCAAGGAGCATTGCTGCCCTGACCCCCCGCTGCTGCTGGTGGGCATTCCCGGCTTTGGAAGCCGTCTTTGGGCCAGGGCAGCACTTTTGCAGGCTTGGGGAAGGGTTTTGCAGGCTGCCCAGGTTGGCCAAACGTGCTTTGCAGCTGGCACAGGGACCTGGAAAGGTTTATAAAAGCAACCACGTACCCAAACTTGTCAGGCAGAGAGCGTGTTCATGTGGTGCCAAGTGTGGCGAGGGGCTCAGCCGGGCTGGCTGGAGTGCGGAGTCCCGGGTGGGGATGGATCCGTGCGCCGGCCGGGACCTGCACCCTGAGTGTTCTCTCACCTGGCCCTGGTGCTGCCAGCGGGTTTTTAATGCATGGCTGCAGCGGGCGCTTGGGGCTGTGGGGCTGGAGCACCCTGAGGGGCTCGAGGGGGCTGTTTGTTGAGCTGTGGGCAGGTGGTGCCAGCCCATCCCTGCCGGCACGGCCCGCACCTCAGCTGCTCAGAGCCACGGGCACCGTGCCAGCCCTGTCGAGGAGCTGCCGTCCCCGGCACACAAGCCCTCGCGTGGCCCCAGTGAGCACCCAGCACCCCGGCCAAGCACATCTGGCTGAAAGCTGTGGGAGCTGCCCTGGCAATGAGGACACCAGTCCGGAAACACTTCCCTTCCGGAGAGATTCCCGTGTACCGTCCAGGCTCCTCTCCTGGCACCATCCTTTCCCCATCAACGGGTGCTGGGCCATGGGTTCTGCAAAGGGCCGGTGCCCGGCGCTGCTGCCCACCCCTGGTGTAGGCAGCAGGAGTGGGGCTGGGAGCTCTGCTTCCCGCCAGTGAGGAGAGAAGGGTCCAGGTGGGATGAGGGTGCTGTTGGCACGAGGCGCTGTGGAGCATGGCTGGGCTCACCGCCGGCTCCGCCACCCCATACCGCGTGATCAGAGCAGGTGGCAGCTAACAGCCCTCACCGGCTGCCTGTGGCAGGTGGGCACCGCCCCGGGCACCCTGGGAGCTGCAGCCAGGTTGTCCCTGCGCTGGGGAGGTGAACTGGGTTAAACCCTTGGGCTGGACCCTGGTAAGTCACACGCTGGGACTTCGGCTCCTGCCAGTGTGCACAGTCAGGACACCAGCCAAAGTCCCACTCACCCATGGGAGGAAACGGTGCTGCCGGAGGGCAGGGGCTGGAAAAGCTCCTTCCACCCTCCGCGGGCACTGCCTCAACTAAAGCTCTTGCAACCCATCGCTCTGGGAGCCTGGGATGGGGCTGGGACCCGGGCTCTGGGTGATGCAGAGTCCATCTGCTGCTGTCTCGGGGTGGTCAGAGTGGCCCAGCGTGGGCAGGCAGGGGCCGGGCATGGCGGGGGGGCTCGCCCTGTGCGCCGCCGTCCTGCAGCATCGCTCTCCGGCAGCGCTGCCGCCCCGTGTCCCACGTCCCCCTCCTCGACTCGTCGCTATTGTCATCTCTAATTCACGCGGAGACTGGAGAGGCTGAAAGTCGCTTCTTTTCCTGCCAGGTTAAATCGCTCCCCAGGAATGTCTATTATTCCCACAAGTCAACTTTCCCCTTCGTGGTATGTGTCCAGGGGTCAGGCCTGGCACTACATGAAAGCGGCGGGTATTCAATAACCTAGAGCCGGGGAAAGGCTTTAGTCCAACTCCAGCCATGTTCAGGGTTTTATTGATGCAGCATGCCTTTCCCCATTTGTTTCCTATAAACAGCACATGGTAATATTTAGTAGGTTTCAAACGAGCTTTTTGCATATTCTCCCTTGTCTACAGTGAGCTACTCGGTAGTAGACACTTTTAATTTACTTAATGCAGTTTTTGCTTTTTGTTCTTCCAGAGGGTCTGGACTGGTTTTGACCCAGTCGCCCGAGCAAATTACTGCACAACTCCGTGATTCCCAGGGGGCTGGCGGCGGGAGCCCAGGACCCACTGTTCCTGGGGGGTGAGCGCGTTCCGTTGCTTGCTGAAGGATGGAAAAGGACCCGGCACGAGCTCGCCATTGTAAAGTAACCCCCTTTAGCTGTGCCATCCACAAGGGCACAGGCCCCCCCTCTCCCCAGCCCCCCTCGGACACAATCCCCAGGGGCAGCCGCTGCCCGGAGGCTGCCTCAGGACCCGGGATGCGTTGGGGCTGTGTGGGGCTGCCAAAGCCCGGCTCCTGCTGCCGCCCGGGCAGGCGACGCGTGACGCTCGCCAGCTCCAGCCAGAGAGGAAAAGCCACTTTATGGCAAAAGCCGTGGCTTCCCCATCCTCAGGGCTGGCAGTGGCCAGGGTGCAGCCCTGGGGGTGCTCAGTGCCCGGGGCTGAGCGAGGCTGCAGGGTGCTCCCCCCGAGCAGGGGGGATGCCCACTGCCACGCCGTGGGGCAGCTCCCTTACGCCGCAGGCTCCTGGGGAGCGTTTACACCCTTTATAGGAGCAAGAGAGACGCGAATTCCTGCCTGGAGAGCCAGCACTTCCCGTTCCTCGCCTGTGTGCTCCTGGCCATGGCACCACGTGGCTGACAACAGTCGAGGGGCAGCCCCAGCACTGAGCTGGCACAGGGGGGCACAGATGCCCCCCAAGGTGCTTTTTTGCTGCTATGAATGGCCGCAGGCAGCCCGTCTCAGCTCTCCCTGCAGCAGAATGCCTCGGGCCGGCGAGTCCCAGCAGAAAAGGGCTGCTCCTCCAGCAAGCAAACACGCACTGTCTGGTTTCCCAGCGCTGCCCATCAGCCCCCGTGTCCCACCCCTGCCACAATCCCTCTGTGCTCTGAAGAGTGGCATCGGCAGCCAGGCATTCTTAGTTGGGCACTGCTGTCACCCTGCCAGCCCCCTTCAGACGCCGCCCCACACCAGCACCCGCGGCACCAAGAAAAAAAGCAAGAGGAAGCCAAAGAGTTGACATCAAGATTCTTTTAATGCAATTGCTTTTAAAATGCAGCCCTAAAATGACTTATGACGGTCAACGATGAGAAACAACGGATCTTCTTCATCTCTGCAACACCAGCAGGCGGCACCTCCGCCACCAAAACACACCAGCCACCGCTGCTGCTGCTCAATGTCATCCTTCCACCGCTTTTGCAGGACTCACTGCCCCGTCCCGGGACACGCATCCCACCGGGCAGCCAAACCCTGCCACCAAAGGGACTCATTTGGGCAAAAAGAGGACAGGGTGCGCCATCCAGCATCCAGATGGCCCAATGTTCGTCCGGAGAACCTAAACGAACGGCAGCACAAGCGGCAGCGTTCTTGCTCGCTCACCTTGCACTCAGGCACAAACCCACCACGGTATCTGAGCCGCCAGCTCCCGTGGAAGCGAGTCAGCGCTATCAACTCGACGCTCCTAATTATCCCTGTGGATCTGCACCTTCATGCTATGCAAAGTGATTTGAGAACTGCATGCCTGACCGCGTTTTCTGGCTGAACAGGATGGCAGAGGACGCTGATTTCCCCACATCTTGCTTTTAAACACCACTTTGTGTATTTATTTCACAGAGCAGCAGGTGCTGCAGACTGCCAGAGCTGGCCGATTTAGGTAACGTGGGAAATTGTGTTGTAGCCTGAACATCTGTGAGAACACAGCCCAGCACCACCTCCGCCCGCGCAGCGCTCCTACACCGCAACGGGAGCACAGGCTCTACTTGCCGAAATGCATTTCACACCTCCCAGGCCTTAAGTTTTGGTTTTCATTCCGTGGACTTGCCTCGCTGTCCCTGGGCCGTGCACTGGAGAATGCTGATGGCATTTCAGCCTCTTTCCTCTTCTCCACCAAAAATATTCTCTGCTGCTCCACCGCAGGTAAATGCTCCTCCCTTTCCAAGAGGGAGTCGTGAGATGCTGGGGAAAAGAAACTGCAGAAAGGCCACAGGAACCTCCTGCACCTGCCAGTGCCACGTGATGCCACTGCCCTCTGAGAAAAGGAGCCTCCCTGAACGGGTGCCAGCACCCAAACCTCTCCCACGTCACCCCTTGGTATCAAGCTTGCATCTTGCTAGCAATTCCAGAATTAAATGCAGTAAGCCAGTTTGCTCTACAGAAATACTACGCACTTATCTCCAAATGGATTTTAAACACTTTTTAAGGACAGCATTTAACAGGAAATCAGTGGGCTCTCACAGTTTGGTCTCCAGTTCTGGTAATAAAACATGGATTCAGATTTGCAGAGTGGAGCTCTTCTGGAGTTTCAGCAGTAGTTCTCGCCCAACCAAACGTCACAATTAGAAACTGAGCGTAGAAAGAGTCCCCAGGGGAATAGGAAAAAGACATCACCTTATGAAAAAGCTTCAGAATGAACCTGTGAAATAAACAGCAACCAGACAACTGTCTTCTACAGAAGATGGAAGTAACAGTAGAAGAATATAATTACATCTTAAATAGTCCGTGAGTCAGTCTGAATGCACAGGGGCACTACATCCCTACAGATCTGTGATGAAAGCACTACATCCCTACGGATCTGTGATGAAAGCTAATGGGCAACACCAGCTGGTCCCCTCCAGTCCCAAAGGGAGACTGGGCTGCGATTCACTCTTCACCAGCTGGAAGATTGTCTTCAATCCGCCTGATGAACTTCATTCTTATTTCTGTGACGCTGTCACCCTTCAGTGTGTCCTGGACAAATTTTACATCTACGGCCATCTGAACCTGGGTGATGGTAGAGGAAACAGAGGAGCTGTTATCTCCCTTGTCACAGCAGCTTCTCTAGGAACCACCTGACCGTGAAGCACCAGTTTAAGGACTCTGAGGGCACGACATACAAGGCAGAGCTCTAGGGAAGCACTCATGATTTTCCAGTATCATATTCTCCTTGTACACTGTGGCCTACATGGTGGACAGCAGGCACCTTACCTCTGCAAAAATACCTCCTGCAGCATAACCAGGACTCCCTGCAGAGATCAGAGCCCAACTAACCCTACAGCTCAGGGTTACACATCCTGCTGCTCCGTGTATGTTCTTCAAAAATTTCAGCAGAGCAAGATAATCAAGCCTAAATACAGACTTCTACATTTGAGACACAGCTGTTCTCTTGTTCCAGCAAACTCCCAAGTAGGGCTCAATAGCAGTTACAAGGCGAGGATTTTGAAGCCTTGTAAAAATTCAGGGAGATACTGGTGCCTGTACTTGGCTCATAAGATGAAGGGGCTCGGGCAGCACCTCTGGGACTCGCAGCTGCCGTAGGCAACGGCAGCCCAGCATGCCTGTAGCTCTGCTCTTCTCCTGGGAATGAATTTCTCAAGTGCAAAGCAAACACGTAAGTCACAAACACAGACCAGACATTGAAGTATCTCCTGATGCCTTGGTTATTCACACACCTATCTCACTGGAAAAGAGATGTTGGCTCACCATTTCCAGGGCACCTCGCAGCACTCCACACAGCAGGTTGGAATAGATGAGAGATGAGTGGTTGTCAGGGAGCTCAACAAAGTCCACCAAGGGGTTATTTTCCAAGATCAGGGAGAACTCATCGCCTCCAGGACTCCAGTTGGTGATGCTCGGAGTGATGCCCAGGTACATTTTAAACGCTATCTGTTGTGTCAAACAGAGTATGGACAAGAATGCGCCCCATGAAGCAACAGCACAGCTTTGATCTTCCTAAGATTACTAAAGGGTTTTGAAAACACTGCTCCTTTCTCCCAGTTCCCACCAGTCAGCAGTAGTCAGGGATCTAATTCTCTCTTTTTCCTCCCCAATATCTCAGTCAAACTCTCAGAACAGGCTTGTGAGTAGCAAATACTCCATCCTCACATGCAGAACCATGACAAACCTGATAGAGCTGCGCTTTGACCATTACCTTTGCAATAACATCCGCAGTTTCACGGAAATCATGGCACCTTCCGACATTGGACCGGGCCAGGAAGTCCTCTATTAGCCGAACACCGATGTTGTAACCCCTGTGAATGTACCCAGGAGCAACAGTTATTGAGTGGGAACAGTGTAGCTTTAGAAAGACCGTCAACTTTTATAAAACAAGACAGTGGAAGAAGGAAAATTAACTCAGAAATACCAGTATTAAATAAAATTCGGTCTGCCAGGCTTCTATTCTTAGTGCAGCACACAGACGTGCCAGACTGTGAGCCCGAACTGCCCCAAGGCTCCCCTGCAGCAGATCCACTTACATTTTGTCAAGCTGCTTGTTGACGTCCTCGTCGTTCTCGTAGTCCTTGCACAGCTGGGTGACCAGGGCGCCGTACGTCAGCGTGAAGAGCTCCGAGTTCTAGAGAGAGGCAGAAGGGATTTAGCACAAGCCAAAGAGAAAAGTGACTGAGCACTGCTGCGTCTGTGTCCAGCGCTGCTTCCGTTGGCCCGGAGAGGGGGAACAGAAACCTGCTGTCTCAAAGGAATTTGCTGCTTAATAGGGAGAGATCCCAGTTCATATTTTGGCAAAGCAACTTCAGTTTCCTTGGAAAGAGAAATACTCTTTGATGAGGAACGACTGAGCACGCACTTTCTCTCCCTCTCCCCACACACACACAGCAATTCCCATTACGGCGTCCCGGAGCTGACCTGAAGAGGTGAGCCAGGAGCTGCTCACACTCCGTAGCTGTTCTTAGCAAGTCTCAGCTGCCAGTTAGCATCTCTCTGCTTCAACACAACCCCAGACAACTGGGATGACACCTCCAGGTCATTTCTGTGCCACTGACCACCTGCTAAACGTGCTGCTGCCAGGGACCACTGCGCCAGGGGTGCAGACTGGCTCAAACTGCGGCTGTTCTCCGTGTTTCCTGTACGCGCTGCAAACGGGCAACACTCGCTGGGCTCCATTTCTGGTCCTTTCAACAGGACAAAAACCACTCGCCCATTCACAGATTTACTGCATTCTGCTACCAAGAAAAAAACAATGCTCATCTGGTCCCTAGGAAGTTATCTAGGCACATAATTTGTTTCGTACACTAAAATCAACTCCTCAGACCCAGAAGAGGAAGAGCGAGGATGATTTCAGGTCAGGTCAGCAGATCTGTGTCGTGCGCATCTGCTTTCTGTGCCTGGCTGGGATCAAAGTTACTCGGGCTTTCTTTGCACAGATGCCAGATTTGTAGAACACAGAAAGGGAGGAGGTCTTCTCTCCCAGCCACCACCATCACCATCCTCAACCCGAAGTAACTGCCAAAGTGTGTTTTCCTGGGAGCCACTCAGCCAGACCAGTGACTACACCGTCATTAAAGGCTGCAAAACAAAAAGCTACGGTAGGTTTTAGCTTTCCACAGAACCTGATGGAAGTGTTTTCAGGAAATACACCATCGTAATTTATTTCTGCTTTCAATTGCAGCATTCAGGAACGTTACAGAGAATCTAATCTCAGATTAAAAGCCTATCACCTACCATGAGGTGCATAGATGCAGAAGGTGAAATGAATGGCAAGTACCAATACTACAGAATGAAAGCAGCAGGCAGGCAGGAAGGGAAAAGAGACAAACAACATCAGAGTTAAGTGACAGCACTGATCCACTTCATTCTGAACCAGATTACACAAAGCCAAGACAAACAGGAGGAGGAATCGCTCCCAAACAGCCAACATTCAACTAACAGAAACTGAGCTTGCCAGCAGACACAGGGAATTCCACCTCGTCATTGTGATTCATGAGGCCGACAGCAGTCGGTGGCCAACAGGCTTTAGCAGGTGAAAAGAAACAGTCAGGCTCCTTGGTTCTTTTGCCCAATTTTACATCTAAAGAATTTACACATTCTTTGGGTATTTTACTTACTACCATCTCGGAAAGACAAAGGTTGCACGAGTTCACCTCGCTCAAGAGGGGAAGACAAGGCGGAAATCTCCTTCAGCTCCACTGGCAGCGTCAGACATTTGGCAGAGAATTTAGCCAGCATGCAAAGCAGGTTACGCTATTTCGAAGGATTTCAGTAATTTTAGTCAAGACAGGGCTTGGCAGCTGGAGAGTAGGGGGTGAATGGATGGAGGGAATCCAGCTGTTCCCAGTCCAGGATGCTGTCATCTACTGTGCAAAGCCACGCAGCCGTCACCTACTGTTACCAGCCCCGAAGTGTGCAAACCAGTGCCGGCCACAGTCATCGCCTGGGACGCTGTCAGTCAGGTCACTGCAGACTGTTGTAACAAAGCAAACTTCTACATTCATATTTGGAAACGAATTCTCCATTTTCGGTCAATCTAATGGAATCGAAGTGCCCAACACTTTTCCAGTGTTTATGTTTTCTTGTTGCAGACTGGCGTACAGTCTCGATACCACACAAAGTTCTGGGGCTGCAAACCCATCGGAATCCCGACGGAGTGACACAATTCCTTGTACCAAAACCACTGCCTGGCCTCCGCTGAGCCGGACCCAGCCCGGCGCCGTGGCCAAAGAGGGGGAAACCCCAGATTTTTATTTATTACGTGCTTTCCAATACTGACATTGCATCAGAAATTGACCGATTCGATCTGTTTTGACCCAGAATTAGATCTCAGCTCTGCAGTTTTGTTCCGTGTCCCGTTCGCTCCTCGCGCCGCCGGACCGGTAACACGGACCGGGGTCAGAGGAGAGAAAGGCGAGAACAGCGTCGGCTCTGACCGCGAATCTCCGTAACCAGGAGCGTCCCGCTCCCGTCCGGCCTCATCCCGGCACGCGGCAGTGGGCTGCCCGGCTCCCCGCGGTGTGGGGGACGGGAGCTCCCGTTAGGCACCGCCGCCGGTACCGGACACGTCAGGGCTCCGTTCAAAGCTCCCGCCGTGCGGGTCGCTCCGCGCCCCGGGCCCCGGGGGCGGGATGGAAGGGCGGAGGGAGGGGGCAGGTCCCGCCGAGCCCTCCCCGCCAACCGGGGACGGGCAGCGCGGCCCAGCGGCAGGCGGGCAGAGCCGGGCTCCGCCGCGGGCCTCGACCGGACAGCCGGGCTGGGCCTCCGCCACCCCCGCCCCGGGCCCGCGCCCCGCGGGCGGGCGGCGCGGGGGCGCTCCGGGGCGCGCTCGGTGCCGCGGCCCCGCCGTTACCATTTTCTTGCTCTCGGTGCCGCGGCCGGCCTGGCGCGACATCCTGCCCGGCCCGCTGCGCTCCCGGCCCGGCCCGGCCGCCTCCCGCTCCGCTCCGCTCCGCGCCGCGCGGCACGACGGGACTCGCAGTCCGCGCCGCGCTGCCGCCCCCGCCGCCCCCGCGCCGCGAAACTACGCGCCCCAGAGTGCAACGCGCTCGCACTGCGCGCATGCGCAGCGGCGGGCGGAGGCGCGCCCTGTTTCACGTGACGAAGAGGCGCCTACGAATCACGGCGTGCGGGGCGGGTCACCTGACCCGGGGTGGGCGGGGCGAGGGGCCGCGCGTGCGCCGCCAGGGGGCGCCTCCGCCCGCCGAGAGCGGCGTTTCCGCCGGCCCCGGGGCGCTGCGGGCGGCCCCGGCCCCGGCCCCGCGCGTCTGCGGGAGCGGGTGGCCCCTGCCCGGCCGGGGAGCGCTCCCTGCGACCGTTCCGGCGGGAAGGCGGGACGGCGGCCGTCGCTGCGCCGCCTGCAGCAGCGCCCGCGGGGTCCCGGCAGCACCGGGGGGGCCCGGCAGCACCGGGATCGGCAGCGAGCGGCTTTGCTGGCTGAGCAGCTCCTCACGGAAAGGGCCGTTGTCAGAGCAAGGGCCTGCCCGGGAGAAGGGCTCCCTTCCCGGCGTGCCCGGGCCGGTGCATCCTGTGCCCGGCCCCGGTGTCTCGGCAGGAGCTGGTTCCCGGGGCAAAGGCAGCCGGTGTCGCCGGGGCGAACCCCGGGCGGGCAGGGCAGGGTCAGGCCAGCTCGGAGCCCCGGGGTGGGAACGGGCACCACTTGGCACAGGGTCTCCACACCTCACGCCTGTGAGAACCAGACGCGGCAGCGGACGGGGTTGTCGCAGAAACCAGCCCGGCTCGAGGCTCCATGAAACCGTGTGAACGTTTACTGGAACAACCGAGCTTCCCCCGGCCTTCCCCAGCCGGTGCAGCCGTGGGAGCACCCGTCCCTGCTCCCGGATGGGCGCTGCCTGGCAGCGGGTTATTCGGGTATGTCTGTGTTGCAGACGCGTCACTGAGCGAGTGCCAACTGCTGCCCCGTGCCCAAGGGTGGCTCGAGCTGGGCAGTGCAGTGGAGGCTGCGTGCCGGGTGGGAGGATGTGTTGTGGGCGCAGAGGAAGCCGTTAGTGGGACACCCACCCCCCCCTACCCGCCAGCTGCTCAGGAACCCAGCAACTGGGCGATGGCTCCCTGTCACCGCCGAGCAGCAGTGCTGGGAGCGCTGGGGCCGACCCGCTGGCATTGCCTTACATGGCTACGTTCCCGGGACGGTGCAGGCTGCGCTCGCTCGGCTGCGGGCGGGCTGTGAGCCCCTGGGCCTGATACCAGCTCTTGGCACGGTCGATTCGGGCGGGGAGAACCACCAGCGTTGCCTCCATCCCTAGCAGGAGCAGAACACAGTGCCAGAGAGGCTGAGATGTCTGTGCTGCCCGTCTCCCAGCCCGGAAGCGCAGGGGAGCAGCCCGTGAGCTGGCTCCCCTCCTGCTCCCAATCCCATCCCAGCACCAGCGGGCAAACGGCTGTTTCATGCTCTCCTGCCACGCTGGGTGCACCTCCCAGCTGGAGAACTGCATCCAGGGGAGCCCAAAGGCGGGGGCAATGCAGATCCCGGGGCACGCGGTGCGCAACCCCATGATGCTGGAGGTGGGCACGAGCCTCCTGAGCCAGGTGGCCACCAAGCTCACCCACACTCAGACACAGGTCTCCATGGGCGCTGGTGCCGAGCCAAACCGCGACTGTCACCGTGCTGCTTGCCTTGTGGGCACGGCCGTTTGAGAAAGCCGCAGAGCAAACATCGCCGTGTGCCGGGGAGCTGCCCGAGCCGCACGTGCCACTCCAGGTCATGCAGTGCCAGCCCTCGCTGGCTGGCGAGTCACCTGGCCGGGCCGCAGCCCTGCCGCCACACTCACACCAAAGCCACCACCCAGCCCCGCGCTGTGTCCCCAGGCTGGCACGGCTGGGAGGACCAGCAGCCTCGGCCCGCGGGCACCACAAGTGCAACCACGGCCACCGCAGCGGCTCCCGTGCGCAGGTGGCCACTGCAGGTACCGTGTCCCCGGTCACCGCATGGGTCTCTGGCAGCGTCCCACCGTGCTGAGCTGGCCGGGCACTGGAGGGGCACACAGGGGACCTGCACTGGCATCACACTCCGTGGCTCTCGTTAAAGCACAACGTGCTGGCGAAGGCCCTTCCCCTCGTTGCCCCGGGTCCCAGCTCTGCCACAGGAGCAGCGGTGGGGCAACTTCTGCCTCGCAGCCCCGAGCAGGGGCCGTGCCCTGCCAGCCCTGCCAGCCCTGCCAGCCCCGCTGCAGCCGGGCCGCCCCCGGGAGCCGGTTTGGCGGCGCCGGGCGGCTCTGCCGGTTCCTGCTCGCCGGCGTGCCCGCGCCGGGAGGTGCTCGGAGGCGGGAGTGGGAACCACGGGAAGCCACGGGACAGGAGCCCGGGCCCGGCTGCACGTTGCATGGCGCTCCGGTGCCGCTGGCCGGGCCTCGCCACCCCCCGAACACAGATCCCGGTACACGGGCCCCCGCGCCGGCTCTGTCGGGGGAGGCGGCTGAGGCTCGTCCGGCGCCGCCGCCTCCTGACGCCTCCCCGGGCAGCGGGGAGCGCGGCCAGGTCCGGCAGTGCCCCCGGGGCCGGCAGTGCCCCGGGACCCCCTGCCCCGTGATCCTCCGTCCCGTCCCGCCCCGCCCCGCCCCGTCCGGCGGGCGGAGGGCCGAGCCGCAGCGCGCCCCGCCCCGCTGCGCCCATCCCCGTGGCCTCTGGGCGCCGGGAACGGGACGGGCTGATCCCAGGAACCGAGCCGTGCCGTACCGAGCCATGCCGCGCCGAGCCGGCCCTCTGCCCTCCCGCCGGAGCACGGCGGCCCCGGGAGCGGCCGTGGCGGGGCTGGCGGGGCTCCGGGCCGCCGCCGTGCTGCTGTGCGCGGTGCTGGGCGCCGGGCCGGGGCGGGCGCAGCCCTTCCCCTTCCAGGACCCGGCGCTGCCCTGGCACCGCCGCCTCGACGACCTGCTGGGCCGGCTGAGCCCCGCCGAGCTGGTGCTGCAGGTGGCGAGGGGGGGCTCGCTGTGGAACGGCCCCGCGCCCCCCATCCCGCGGCTGGGCATCGCGCCCTACAACTGGAACACAGAGTGTCTGCGGGGCGACGCGGAGGCGCCCGGCTGGGCCACGGCTTTTCCCCAGGCACTGGGGCTCGCCGCCGCCTTCAGGTACCGGCACTGGTGATGGGGTGCCCGGGATGCACCGGGAACGGGACCCTGCGGGATGGGGCCCCCCTCGTCCCCTGACACTCCCACGCTCCCGCCGCAGCCCGGAGCTCATTTACCGGGTGGCCAATGCCACCGCCACCGAGGTGAGAGCCAAACACAACGACTTCGTCGCCGCCGGCCGCTACGGTGACCACACGGGACTCAGCTGCTTCAGCCCTGTCCTCAACATCATGAGGCACCCGCTGTGGGGCAGGAACCAGGTGCCAGCGTCGGGAAGAGGGTGACCCTGGGCCGGGATCAGCCCGCACAGGGCCGTGGCTGACCAGCTGGAGGGTGGCCACAGCTCCCCAGGGTGCTGGCTGCAGGGGCGCGGGTCTGGGTGTGCCAGCAGTGACCCGCTTGTGCCCCGGCCAGGAGACCTACGGGGAGGACCCGTTCCTGAGCGGGGAGCTGGCCCGCAGCTTCGTGCAGGGGCTGCAGGGCCAGCACCCCCGCTACGTCAAGGCCAGCGCGGGCTGCAAGCACCTCAGTGTGCACGGGGGCCCCGAGAACATCCCTGTCTCCAGGTTCAGCTTCGACGCCAAGGTGAGCGCGGTGGGGCCGCAGGATGGCAGGTGGCCCCCCGGGCGCTGACCCCTCTGTGCTGTGGCAGGTGCTGGAGCGGGACTGGCGCACCACCTTCCTGCCCCAGTTCCAGGCGTGCGTGCGCGCCGGCTCCTACAGCTTCATGTGCAGCTACAACAGGTACCAAGCGCGGCGGGGGCTGTGCGAGAGGGGCTGCTGGCGGGCTGGCTGGTGCCCGGCTGGCCAGGCTGCCCCATCCCCTCTCCGACAGGATCAATGGTGTTCCCGCCTGTGCCAACAAGAAGCTGCTGACGGACATCCTGCGTGGTGAGTGGGGGTTCGAGGGCTACGTGGTGAGCGACGAGGGGGCCCTGGAGCTCATCATGCTGGGGCACCACTACACGCGCACCTTCCTGGAGACGGCAGTCGGTGAGCTTGTGGGACGGGCGTGGGTTCCCCGGGCACCACGGAGCTGTGATGGGTGGTTTCCCTTCTCTCTGACACGGCAGCCTCGATGAACGCTGGCTGCAACCTGGAGCTCTCCGGCCTCAAGAGGAACAACGTCTTCATGCACATCTCTCAGGCTCTGGCCATGGGCAACATCACGCTGCAGGTGAGCAGAGAGACGGGGCCGGGGGTGCAGGCAGGGGGCCGGGGGTGCCCCTGCCAAGCACAACCGAGGTTTTGGTGTTGGGATCTTCGCAGATGCTTCGCGACCGGGTCCGGCCCCTTTTCTACACGCGGATGCGGCTGGGGGAGTTCGACCCCCCGGCCATGAACCCCTACAGCACCCTGGACCTGAGCGCCGTGCAGAGCCCCGAGCACCGCAACCTCTCGCTGGAAGCTGCTGTTAAGAGCTTCGTGCTGCTGAAGAACGTGCGGGGGACGCTGCCCCTCCAGGCCCGGGACCTGCCTGGCAAGCGCCTTGCCGTGAGCGCCGTGCACGGAGGCGGGCAGGGGGACATGGTGACCCAGGGGCTGCTGACTCTGTAACCCGGGCACGCAGGTGTCCCCTTCTTTAGAAAGCCACAGGCTGCGTGGCACAGGGAAGCTGGTGTCCACCCTCACCCCTCTGCCCTCTGCAGGTGGTGGGTCCCTTCGCCGACAACCCTCGGGTGCTGTTCGGGGACTACGCACCGGTGCCAGAGCCGCGGTACATCTACACTCCCCGGTGAGACAGCACGGTGCTGCCGTCCGTCCCCTGGTCCTGGGCACTGCCTGGGGCTGCTGCTGGAGCCACTCGACCCTTTGCTGGGGGCTGGGGCAAGGAGGGGCATCCCCAAGGTGCCTCAGTCCTGTGGCACAGCAGCCCCCGTGCCCTCTGCTCTTCCCTGGTGTAGGAGAGGGTTGGAGATGCTGCTGGCCAACGTCAGTTTTGCAGCAGGCTGCCGCGAGCCACAGTGCCAGCAGTACTCGCGGGCAGAGGTGGCAGCTGTGGTAGGGGCAGCTGACGTGGTGGTGGTCTGCCTGGGGACAGGTAGGTAGGAACGGGGAGGGCACTGGGTGGGCACTGCCTGGGGACGGAGAGTGCCCCCCGAGGAACGGGTCCCCATCGCCCCCCGAGGCGGTCAGTGCCCCAGGTGGGGGGTAAGGGGCTGTCCCTTGGCTGTCCCCATGTGCAGGGACGGATGTGGAGACGGAGGCAAAGGACCGGAGGGATCTGTCCCTGCCAGGCCACCAGCTGGAGCTGCTGCAGGACGCCGTGCAGGCGGGTAGGGGCTCTGCAGGGCTTGGCTCCTCTCTGGGGCAGCGCACTGGCACCTGGGGACTGGCTGCTGTCCCAGGGGTCAGGGCCAGCCCAGAGCGGGTGGGGATGGGCTGGGGCACAGGCAGGGCGACCACAACCCCCCAAGGCATTCCCCGTCCATGGGGCACCCTGGAGACGTCCAAGCAGCGCTGGCACGGGGCTCTTGGTGACAGCCATCTCCCTGCAGCCGCCGGGCGCCCCGTCATCCTGCTGCTGTTCAACGCGGGGCCCCTGGACGTGAGCTGGGCGCAAGCGCACGAGGGTGTGGGGGCCATCCTGGCATGCTTCTTCCCTGCCCAGGCCACCGGCCTCGCCATCACCAGGGTCCTGCTGGGTGAGGTAGGGGCGAACCCAGCTGGCAGGCTGCCGGCCACGTGGCCTGCGGGCATGCACCAGGTAAGGCTGGGGCAACCGGTGGCGCTCATGGCCCTTCCCTGCCTCGGGTGCCGGGAGAGCTGCGGGATGCAGGGCTGATGCTTGACCGTGCCCGCCCGGCCCTGCCCTGCTCCACTGGCCTTGTGTGCTGCAGGTGCCACCGATGGAGAACTACACCATGGAGGGGCGGACGTACCGGTACTACGGGCAGGAGGCCCCGCTCTACCCCTTTGGGTATGGGCTGTCCTACACCACCTTCCACTACCGGGACCTGGTGCTCAGTCCCCTGGTGCTGCCCATCTGTGCCAACCTCTCTGTGTCTGTGGTGCTGGAGAACACAGGGCAGCGGGATGGCGAAGAGGTGAGCGCAGCCACGCCACACCGATGCGGCCGTGGGGGTATGGATGCAGCTGGGGTCCCTCTGCCAGTGGGGCAGCTGGGGGGTCCCGTTGGCTCTGACTCCCGTCCCTCCGGGCAGGTGGTGCAGCTGTACCTGCGGTGGGAGCAGTCGTCTGTGCCAGTGCCTCACTGGCAGCTGGTGGCTTTCCGCCGCGTGGCTGTGCCGGCTGGCCGGGAGACCAAGCTGCTCTTCCAGGTGGCAGCCGAGCAGCGCGCCGTCTGGGCGCAGGACTGGCGCCTCGAGCCTGGCACCTTCACCCTCTTCGCCGGAGGGCAGCAGCCGGGCCAGCAGACACGGGCACCCTCGGAGGTGCTGAGCGCGCGGTTCAGCGTCGCGGGCACAGCCCAGCCTCTGCGCGGGTGCTAGAGGTGGGAGCGGCCGCAGGGCTGGGGAGCCCGGGGTGCTGGCAGAGGGAAGGGGCACGCGGTGACCACTCATGCCAGGAGCACGGTGGTCTGCCTTGCAATAAAGTGCTGCTCCGCGGCGGCTGTGTGCATCCTCCCCTCCCGTGCCCCGGCACAGGGCTGGGTGCCTCCCTGCAGCAGGACAGCAGTGCTGCTGCCCTGCCCGGGGCTTTCACCCTCCTCCTCCTCCTCCTCCATGTCCCGCAGCCCCACACCCTGCCCGTGCCCCACACCGGCTGTGGGGCAGTGGCCACCCAGGCCCACGTGTGCCCCAGCCGCCGCACGCCTGTGCCTCCCACTCTATTTATAGCTGCCGGGGCCACTCAAGCGCGTTCCCTGTGCCGTGCCGAGGGGGTGGGGAACCGGCAGCGTTGCCTTCATCCCCACCCTGGGGGGCTCAGGAGGGCAGGGGCTGGCCCCTCTCCTGCCCAGGCAGGATCTGTCCCCAGGAGGGTGGCAGCCGTGCAGGCAGCCGGCGGTGCCAGCACGGCGAGGAGTGGGCAGGATCCTGGCTGCGCCGGGGCGCAGAGATGCTGCAGTGGGAGCAGCCAAGCCCTGCACTGGCCAGAGGGATGGATCCAGCCCTACGGCAGCGCGGGTGCTGTGGGGCAGGAATGGGGCAGGGGTCCAGTAGTGATGCTGGCGGGTAGCCAGAGCTGGGCAGGAGCTCCTCGGGACGGCGTTGGAGGGCTGGGATCTCCTTCAGCCCTGGGGCCGGAGGCCAAGGTGGGGCTGGTGGGGAACGTGTGGGGCTGCCCAGGCGTGACACCATGACATCAGGGCACTAATTACAGATGCGGTCTGGGATAATTACTGAGCAGGCGAGGGCTGCGGCAGGGCAGGGCAGGGCTCAGCCCAGCCCTGGCCCATTTGTCACCTGCACCCACAGGGGATTGTCCTGCAGCCGTGGGGCTTTGCGGCCAGCCACGATGTCGGCCCCGTGGCAAGGTGTTCAGGGGCTGGTGGCTGCCCCGGCACGTTGCTGGTGACAGGCTGTCACCAGAGCGGCAGGATGCAGGGACAGACTCTTGCCCTCGGATTCCTTCTGGGTCTCTGCCCCATAGCCTAGTGCGGGTCAGCTGGAGCATTTTGGGGGCAGGGGTTCAGATCGGCCCTTGTGGGACCCTGAAAGCACCCCACACAGAGCAGAACGGTGGGAGCAGTGTGGGGTGGGGGCAAAGTCCTGGGGCCAGAGGAGGGAGGGGTGGGGAGCGGGGTGGGAGCGGGTGGGATGGGGTGTCCGGTGCGGTACTTTGCCCGGAGGTGCCGGTGGGCTTTGTTTGCCGTCCTCATCCCTGTTTGCACCCAACCTCCCGCAGCGTCGGCTCGTGCTGGCGGGGCAGTGGCCGAGCCGCGGCTGTAATTGTCCTTTGATTTTGGGGTGCTCGGCACCCCGTTGGCTCCCGGCAGGCAGCATCAGGGCGAGGCGCTGGGCACACTGCAGGGGCTCGAGCCATGGCCAGGCAACAGCCCCCTGGGTGCAGCCCCCTCCCCAGGCCAGCCCGAGGGAGCCTGGCAGTGTGGCACCCCACGCCGCGGGGCTGAGGAGCACGGGGAGCTCTGGGGCACGCAGCTGCTGGGGCGGGCGGGTGCTCGTCATGAGCTCATCGGATTTTCCATCCGCGCAAGGAGGGCGGCTGTTCCCAGCACTGCAGGAACGGGGGGGCTGGACACAGGAACCCTGACGCAGCGGGGCTGCCTACAGCGGAGTGATCGATCCGTGCTCCTCTTGTTGTATAAGCCCATCGACTCGGGCTGGCAGGGCAGCCGGGAGCCCTCTGTGTCGCTGCCCGCACCGTGAGCACCGGCGGAGCGCAGCCGCGGGCCCTGTACAGCCGTAGTTACCCTTCTTCACCGTGCCCCCTGCTCCAGGCTGGCTTTGTGGTGGGGGAGAGGGAACCTGGGCACGGCTGGACCCGGTGCCAGGCTGTCCTGCAGCCCCAGGATGCTCATCCACTCTGGGCGATGCCATGCTGGGCCCCCTGCCCACCCCACCGGGACCCACAGGGCCATGGCCCTGCCAGGCAAAGGGATTTTGGAAGCCACCCCCTGGCACCCTCAGAGCAAGTCATCGGGGGCTCCAGCCCTGCTCTGCCGAGTCCCTGTGTGCCATGGAAACAGGGCATCCCCACAGCCCCCTCGGAGCCTCTGCCACGCAGGCGTGTGAGCAGGGCTGTTCCCCTGTGCTTGTGCGTTCACCGGGACACGCTCCTGCGCCATGTGTGCTCCTGTCCCCCGTCACCCCCCGGGGCAACACAGCTCCCAGAGCCGTTCGGCCACGCAGCATTCCCCGGCGGGGAGTCAGCCGGCGGGTGAGGCTGCTGGGAGTTTCGGGGAAGCCTCTGCGCTGGCTGAGCCGGGCAAGCAGCTGGCGGGTGGCATGGCCAGGGGCCACGAGAAGACAATGGCTTAGCCACAGTGTGGGGCTCTGGGGTGTTCGGGGCGTATGGCCACCCCTGCAGTGGCACAGAGTGGGGCTGCCCCGTCTGCCAAGGAGCCTTCCTGCCCGCTCCTCGTCCCCTGAGTCAGAGGAACACGCTTCCGGAGGAGAAGGCTGGGATTTTGGGAAACCTGTTTGCCTGGTAGGTGAGGGAGGATGGGTGGCAGGGGATCTCCTGGCCCCACAGTGACATCATCCTAAAAGCAGGCATCTGTGATGGGCACTGCCCACAGAAAAATGAATCTGTTCGTCAACACATCCCTGTGAACCCAAAGATGGTTTATGGGATGCTGCGAGCAGGCAGGCACCCATGCCCGGCGTGACGGGGTGCGTTTGCTCCAGGATGCTGCGTGGGGCATAGGTGGGGGCCACACTCCTGGCCCACCCCTTCTTGCAAGGCCAAAAGGAGTTTCACCCTGGAGCGGGGCTGAGCCAAAGCCTCTGCTCCCGTCTGGGGAGCGGGGGAGGCCTCTCCTTATCTGCCTGTTATCGAGGCAGGGTGGGATGCGCGGCGGAGAAGCCCTTGTCCCCGGGAGCGGGGGGCAGCTGCTGGCGGTGACTAAGGCTCACGTGCGACGGGTGGGTGCTGGGGGAAGCAGCTGCGAGGCCTCGCGAGCAGCCGAGGTGGGGCTCCGGGACGGGACATCAATGTCTCTTTTGGGGTGCCTGGAAATGGGACAGCTGGTCCGAGCAGTGCTGGCCGTGGCTCCAGTGCAGGGGGGGGTCAGGGGGTGTCTGCTGCAGGGCCAGCACTTTGCAAGTGATCAGAGCATCATAAAATGGGGGGGGGGAGGGGGAGCAGGAAGGGTGGGTGCAAGCCTCAAATTCTGGGAAAGGAGGGGCTGGAGATGGGCGAGTGCCGGAGTAAAGCTAGGGGATACTCAGCATGGCAGGCCTGAGGCCGGGGTGATGGGCATGGGGTCCCAGCCCTGGGGAGGGTGGCCGACGCCCCGGGGGATGGCAGCGGTGCCAGGCCGGAGCTGCGGGGCCGCGTTTGGCGCAGGGGAGAGGCCAGCCCGGGCAGCGCATCCCCTGCTTTCCCACTCCCCCCAGCCCGGGGCCGCGGGGCCGGGCGGGATGCGCAGCCGGGGCCGGGGCGGGGAGCGCCGTGCGTCCTCCCCCGCCGGGCCGGGGGGAGCGGGGCGGCGCGGCTCGGCTCGGCGCGGCTCGGCCAACCCTCTGCGCCTCCCCGCCACGCCATGGAGAGGAGCCGCGCCGGGCGGGAGCCGCAGCCCCAGCCCCAGCCCCAGCCCCAGCCGGCCCAGGGTAAGGCTCCGCGGCGGGGACCGGCCCCGGTCCCGGCTCCGGCACCGGCGGGCGCCCAGGCCCCTTCCCGCACCGCGGGGCCGCGCCGGAGTCGGGGCGCAGGATGCGGCCATGGGGGAGGCGGGAGCCGGGCCGCGGCGGGGAGCGGGATCCGGCCGTGGGGGGAGCGCGATGCGGCCCTGGGGGGTGCGGGACCCGGTCCTGGGGGCTGCCGGATCCCGCCGTGGGGGATGCCGGCGGGGATGCCGCGGCGGTGGGGAGCGGGGCGCTGCGCCGGGCCCGGAGGATGCGGCGGGGCCGCCCGCGGAGCCGCTCGGGCGGCAGAGCGGGGCGGGGGCCCGGGGGGGCGGTGGAGGAGCCGGGGGGCCGCGCTGCCGGGGCCGGGGCGGCCGGGAGCGGCCGGGGCGAGCGGATCTTCCCGGAACGGACAAAGCCCGGGCACGGCCCCTCCATCTTGGGGTGGGACGGAGCCGCGCAACCCCCGTCCCCGCCGGGGGGGTGCAGGGGGAGCTGCCCTTGGGGAGCCCTCCCGGGGGCGGCCCCGCCATGGCGGGGGTGTCCGGGGCGGCGGCGCCTGCCGCTGCCCTGGCTCTTCCCCGCCAGCCGGTGGGAGATGCCGGCCAGGCCCCGAGCCCCCGCATCCGCCGCTGCCGGGGGTCCCGGCGGGCAGGGCCCCGCTGCCGCATGCGGTGCCGAGTCCCGCTGCCCTCTCCCGGCAGCTGCTCCGCGGCGCGGCGGGGGTTCCTGCCTGCCCGGGCAGCCCCACTCGTGCTGCGGGGCGTGGGGGGCCCTGGGGTCCGCGCCCCGGTTCTGCCGGGGTCACGGCCGCGGCCCGTCCCGCCTGCCCGGGGCCGGATGCGCTCGCCCCCGCCGCGGGATCTGGGGGGTCCCAGGCAGGCCGGTCCCGGCGCTGCCCCGGGATGAACTCTGCCGCTCGGCGAACCGGGGAGGGCGGCGGCCGGCGGGACCGAGTCTCCGAGCGAGCGTTTGTTTTGGCTCTTGCCCGCAGGGCTCCAGCCAGGCGCTCTTTGGCCCCGCCGGGCCGCTCGCCCTCGGCGCGGGGCTGTGACTAAGCAGGGCTCGGCGGCGGAGCCGCTTCCCACCGACGGAGGAAGAGAAGAGGCAGCTCCCCTCCCCCTCGGCCCCGGTGCCCGCCGCCGCACCGCGACCCATCGCCCGCGGCCTCCCGGGCCCTGGCGGGCGGGGCGGGATCGCTCCCGGCCGTGCCGGAATGCCGCTCGCCCTTTAGCGGCAGCTCTCGAACGAACCGGCTCCGGTTCCCCGGCCGCGCTGCAGACATGTCGTCCGGGTCCCGCCCGTGTCGGCCGGTTCTTCCCTCCCGGTGCCATCGCTGCCCGGGGAGGGAGGACCAGCCGCTCCCGGCCGCGCTGGCCTCTCCTGCGGCCAGCCGGGCATCCCGCGCCCCCCGGGCCGTTCGGTTCCCCGGCGCGGGGAGGACCCTGCTGCTCTCCCGTGAGCACAGGATGGCACCGGGGGTCCCGCTCCAGGGACCGTCCCCATCCTTCTCGTTTGGGTGACTCGCGCGGCCGGGCTGCTCCCTGTCCTGCTGGTTGGAGCCCACGGCCCGCCAGTGTGCCATGTCCTGGCTGCCAACGGGGACAGGATTTCACTCCAGGGACTGGGACCCACCGTGGTGTGGGGCAGCCGGTGGCACTGGGGCAGCAGGAGCTCACGGAGAGCAGATGGGACAGGGTGCTGCCTCAAGGAGCTGCCCAGGTGGGATGCTGCCCCACGGGTGGGCAGAGAAGCAAGGACTGAGGCAGGGAGCAGGCAGGACTTCATTCTTATCCGGGTTCTCCTGGCTCTTCCAGCCTGGCTCCCTTGGCACGGCAGAGAGAGAGGGTGCAGGGTGAGCTGGTTGGCAGCCAGTGCCTGTGTTTGGGAGCGGGCAGCTCGGGAGCTCTCCCAGCGCAGGGACGCCAGCAGAGCCGCTGCTGCGAAACCGTCAGAGCAACGTGATGCGACGTGCGGAGCGGTGATGTGACAGTCCCGTGGTGCCATGTCCAAAATAGTTAGCGCAGCTCTCGTGCGTTGGAGGGCTCGGAGCAGGGACGGGCACGGCGCAGGCAGCCTGCTGGGACCAGAGCCGGATCCTGCACAGCCCCAGCCCCGGTAGGTGCCCCCATCCGCGTTGTGAGGCTCAGGACTCATTTTCTGGAGGTGCTGGGCACCTGCTCCCCCAGAGGCCGGATCCCGGCAGGCCCTGCCTTCGAGCCAGGTTTCTGTTTTCCCGGTGTGATGCTAGCAGACAGGTTTTCAGGAGCGCGGCTGGGCCGGCTGCCCTTGGCGTTGGCAGCTCCGCGCGGGTCGCCCCAAGGACGAGGGCACCTCCTGTCGCCACTGCTGGCGCTGCCCAGATGGATGGTAGGCAGGTGCTGCCTGCCCCTGCCCTCGGTCCGTTGGGGGCTGTGCCGTGACCGCAGACAAACGGAAAGTTTGCCGTGGGGGTGCCGGGGCGCAGCGGCAGCTCAGGCTCTTTGCTCCGTGTGTATTTTAAACCCTGGAAACCCCCCGGCTCTGGCCCCGCTCTGGCCACGAGATCCCATCTCCCAAGTTCCCCTTGTTGCTCTCCAGCTCGGCACGTCACCGCTGGCTGGGTGCTGAGCCGCAGGAGCTTGGCGGCCTCCGCCGAGGGCTGGCACGGTTCCCCTGTGGCTGCCCCCATGCCCCCTGTCCCGATGCCTTGGCGGGGTACGGACCCTGGGAAGGTGGTGCTGGTCCTCTGTTGGGGGAGACTGGGTAGTGGGTGCAGCCCCCTCCCAAATCAGCCTTCCAAGGAGTAGCGTGGCACAGGCAGTGTGGCCCCAGCCAGGTGGGCAATGCCTTGCCATGCCCCTTCCTCCTGGCTGGCACCCACCGTGGGCATCCGGCTGCACCAGCCCTGCCCTGCTGCCTGTGCCCATCCTGCCTGCTCCTGCTTGGCCCTCGAGGTCCGTCCCCAAAGTGGGGCTGCAGGCAGCGTGTGGGGCACTGTGGGACGATGCCTCACCTGCCCTGGCACTGCTGGCTGCGTTTTGCTGGCTCTGAGCCGGCGAGGAGAGGAGCCGGCCTTGGGCTACAGCACCCGTGCTGCCTGCAGCCAGGGTGCGGGTGGCTGTGGGTGGCAGCACCATGGACCCCCCACGGGGAACTGGGTGTCATTGCTGTCAGCGGCTGCCAGGGTGGCACTGGGCACTCTCGCGATGCATGGCTGCTGGTGCTTGTTCTGTGCATTTCCCGTGTCTCCCTGCCCATGCATGCGAGCTGGGGCCGAGGGTGTGCATCAGCGCTGCGCCTGCAGCCAGGATGTGCCAGGGATGTGCCAGGGACGCTTGCTCACTGTCTCTGTCATCCAGGTGTGAGGGTGCTGCAGCGCCAGGGAATCCCGGGAGCTGGGTGGGACGGGGCAGGGCTCAGCTCCAGCGCACATCTCAGACATGGCGAGGTAAGGTGGGATCGGGGGCACCCCCAGGGCTCTGGGCACCCCTGTGCACCCCATGGCTCTCCAGTGGCCTCGGGCAGACACTCTCCATGCTGGACACCAGCACCTGCGGAGCAACGGCTGCCTCCCCGCTCAGCACCAGACCTGTTGGCCATGCGGAGAGGCCCCACGGACCCATCCTTCCCCCTCCTCTGGCATGGCCATGGGGCAGGGGGGAGGCAGCTGGAAACCAGCCACAGCGGGAAGGGCCCGAGGGCACGCTGGGTGCACGGGTGTCCCCACGGGGTGCAGGGAGCAGCCCTGCAGAGCCAGCGGTGGCTCTCAGGGCTGGGGTTCCCCTCGGGACCTTGTCCCTGGGCATTGCAGGGACTTGTGCAATGGCCAGGGTGGCCGGGGTGCACCCGCCGGGCGCTGGTGCCCTCCTCTCCTCCCGGGGTGGGGGTCATCACTGTCTGATGCCCCCAGCCCCAGGCGGGTGCTGCACGTGGAGCAGCCCATGGCAAGCCCCGGCCGTGCTGCTGAGCGAGTACGTGAGGATACGGCGGCCAGGGGGGAGCTGAGGTGAAAGCGCGGCGGGTGCCCCCCGCCTCCATGGGAAGCGCCCCGCGGGGGTGCGCGGCGGACGGTTAACGAGGGCTGCTCGCCTTCTGACCGGAGCGCCCCGCGGGGCCTCGATGTGCTCTCGCTTCATGGCACCGGGGAATTTGCCTCTGCCTGGCTGAGCATCCCCAGCCATGTGCCGGCCACAGAGCAGCACCGCGCCGGGTCAGAGGTACGGGTGGTGCTCGGTGGCGCGGGTGCTGGTGCCACACAGACCCATGAGAGGAGCCGGGATGGGCAGGGTGACTCTGGCGTCGAGGGGCAGCACCTTGCCCCATGGCCACAGCCCGTGGCTGGGCACAGCGCCATCCCAGTGCTGGCAACGGGGCTGGTGCTGCGCAGGCTCGCCTGGGCTGGGGGCTGCAGGAGAGCCGTGCCCGTGTGTCTGGGGGGCCGGGGAGCTAATCCCCTGCGGAATGCCCCGGCCGGGGGAGAGGGGACGCCCGCGCCGCCTGGGCGCAGGCAGCGTTGGGTTTCAGGGCAGCTGCCGCGCTGGAGCAGCGACAGGGACAGATGGCGGCAGGGCTGGCCCTGGCCGTGCATGGGGGTTTTGGCTGTGCTTGGCAGCCCTGCCCTGGCCACGGGCACTGTTGTCCCTCTGGATCCTGCCGAGAGCTGCACCCAGGGCTCCATGCCTGGTGGCGTGGGGTGGCAGGAGGCACCTGCCATCCCCCCATACCACTTCCCACATGTCCGGGGCTCCAGGCGGTGTTCCCATCTGCTCAGGGCCGTCACCCTGCCCTTGGAGCTTTTGCTCGGCTGGTAGCCCTGCGGGCAGTGCCCGGCTGTGCCGCCGCAGCACTCCCAGGGGGTCACCCCTCCCGGACAGGACACATGCAGTGCCCCTGCAGGTATTGTCCTCAGAGCTGGCACCTGGGGGCTGCCAAGACTCCCTGCCCACAGGTGCCAACCTGAGGAGGCCCTGGGAGGACAGGGCAGGGGACCCCTGGCTGCAGCCCTGGCACCTTCCTGGTCGCACATCAGACTCATGCCCAGCTTGCGGGGTGCAGTTGTGGGGATGCGGGATGTGCAGGATCAGGGCCAGGGGATGGGCCGGCTTCCTGTGGCAGAAAATACCCGGAAGGCTGCGCGGGGCTGCAGGGGGGCTGGGGCTGGCTGTGTCCCCTGTGGAGCCTGCGGTGGGTGAATCCTGCTGGCATGAGCCCTGGCCTGCTGGGGGGCTGCAGCAGGACCCCAGCCCCTCCCTGGGCATGTGGGTGCTGCTGTGGGTGCTGCACCCAGTGTGGGTGCTGTGGTACCACAGCATGGTACCCATGCATGGGGTGCACTCATGTCTGCAGTGCAGGGGGGGCTGGCGGTGCCTTCCCTGGAGCCTGGGGCTGCCCCCAGCGCGGCGGGCTCCGGCGTGGGGTGGAGGAGCGGCGCCGGGCCGTGTTTGCGGAGCCCACACTTTGCCCCTCGCCAGTTATCGTGGAGAGCTCTGCAAACACGGCCGAGCCCGGGCCATGACATCACCCGCGGTGAGAGCTGCTCGCCGGGGCTGGCGTGTGCCCGTCGCTGGTGTTCCTGCCATCCCACACCACCGGAGCTGGGGCCACACGCTGCAGCCGTGCCTGTGGTGCTGGAGCCAGGTGCCCATGGCCCCGGTGCAGGTCGGGCATCATGTGCAGGCAGGAGTGAGAGCACTGCGCTGCGCGGGGTCAGAGCTGCCATCCCGGCACGTGCCCCAGGTGCGTTTGCAAAGGACTGGTTAGCGGGGGCCGGGGGGGGTTCACCGCTGCTGGGCACCGCGGGCAGTCCTGGCACAGACGCTTTTGCGGAGGGCACATGCTGTGGCTTCACAGGGCGGCTGGCGGCTGGCACCGCATCCCCATCACCGGGGCGTGCAGCGGGCACCCCGGGCTTCCCACCTGCTGGGTTCCCTGGGACTGGCCGGGACAGGGTGGGCGCTTCCCTGGGCTGCTGCCCTCGAGGCACCATGCCCCCCGCCTGCCCCATGGCAGGGCAAGCAGCCGGGCGCTGTGCGGGGAGGGGGCTGTTTGCTGGCAGCGGTGGCCTCGTGTGCATTCCTGGGCCGTGAGTTCATGGCGATGCGCGAGCCCGGCCGCGGCACGGTGCGGCGCGGGGGGACGTGGGCCACGGCGGTGACGTCAGGCCGTGGGGCCCGCGCCCATCCTGCCGCCGGCTGTGCCATGAGCGCCAGCGGAAGCGGCCTCGCATCCTCCGGGGAGAGCGTCGGGGAAGCGCCTGGGTCTCCGTGCCTGCGTGGGGTCTCCATCCTCGCGTCCCCCCGTGGTGGGGCCGGGGTGGCAGCTGCCACGGGAAGAAGGGCGGCTTTGTGGTTGTGGTGCCTGGCAGAGCCCTGGCCGGGCACTCTGTGCATTGTGCACCCGGTGCCTGGCACCCACTGTGGGGTGGCATGGGTGCCCCCCGAGACAGGGGCAGCAGCAGGGCTTGGGTGGGGGTCCTGCTGCCTTCTCGGGGGGACCTGGGGGATCTGCAGCCCCTGTGGGCAGGGACAGCCTTGCTCCCGAGGGCTGCGTTTGCGGGGGACGGGGCTGCCCCAGGCTCCCCCCGAGTGACACTGTTCTGCTCTGCTTGTGTTGCAGGGAAGCCACCGTCCCTGATGGGAGACAGCGTGCCCCCCCCCACCTCGCTGCCCCCCTCGCCTGGGGACGCCCTGCAGGGAGAGCGCTCCCCGCCGCAGCAGGACCGACCCATCCCTCTGGCCATCAGCCCCTCCGAAAAGACCATCTTGCCCGTCCCTGCAGCCGTGACCCCCTCTGGGCAGCCCGTCTGCCCCGGCCCCCCAGCCGTGACACCCCCGCCCGAGAGCAGCACCCCGCAGCGTGACCGACCCGTCCCTCCAGCTGCGACGCCGTCGGGACAGCCCGTCTCCCCCATCCCTACAGCCACAGCCCCCTCGGCAGAGAGCGTGCCCCCATGGTGTGACACCTCCCCCCCCGGGCCCCCCCAGCCCCCTGCGACGGAGCACCCCAAAGAAGAGGCACGTCCCTGTGCTGCCGGCCAGCCCGTCCCTGGCCCCCCCGCCGCAGCCCCTTGCCCGGCAGAGACGCTGCCCCGTGGGAGCAGTCCTCCAGCCCCGGCTGCACGCGAAGGGGCCCCCTCCGATGCCAAGAGCCCCCCGGGTGGCACAGCCGGGCCCTCGAAGGACATGCCCCCCCGGAGTGACCGCACCACCCCAGCCACAGCCTCACCAGCTCCTGCCGCCAGCCCCAGACCCAAGCAAGGTAGGTGCCAGGGGGGGCCAGGGGTGCTCCAGGGATGCTGCACCCCGTGGGCACTGCTGAGTGCCTCCGTGCCCGGCCGGTGCTGGCACAGCACTGGGCTGGGGGTCCGGGCGCTGCTCTGACCGTCTCTCCCCACTGCAGATGCCCAGAAAGCCCAGGCGAGGCACAAGCAGGCGAAGGAGCGGCGCGAGGAGCGGGCCAAGTACCTGGGTATGGGGCTGGGGGCACGGGGTGGGATGTGGGGCCACCGAGCCCCCGGATGCGTGCCAGGAGGGAAAGTGGCTGGGGGGGGAGGCAGGAGCTAAGGAGCTTTGCCGGGTCATGGGCAATCCCAATCCCATTAGCTGCCATGAGCTGAGCCCGGGCAGGAGCTGCTGTGCTGACAGCTCTGGCCCCGGGCACGCCACTGCCCTTGCTGCCACGCTCCCCGGCTGCTCCCAACGGTCCGAGTGCCCCCTGGGCACATGAGTGCCCATGGTCTGTGCGGGTGCCACAGCCCAGTGCCCGGCTCTCCCCTGTGTGCAGGCAGCAGCAGGCAGCTGCCAGCAGCCCCGCAGCAGGTCGGGGTGGCGGGCGAGCGGGGCCCCCGCGCCGCGCATGGGGCCTCCTCGTCCCCGCGCTCTTTCCACCCTCATTCCCCCATTGTTTGCCGGCGCGGCTCGGCGGGCTCCCGGCCTCCCTTTTGTCCTCGCCCAAACCCCTCCCTCGCCGGCCGGCCGCGATGCCGCCTGCCCCCGCGCGCCCGGGGAGCCCAGCCGCGTGCCCTGGCCGGAGCCAGCCCTCGGCCCCACGCCGCTGGCACGGGCACGCGTTCTGATCGCGGGGCTCGCTGGGGCGCTGCCTTGGGTGCGACCCCTCCGCCCCGGCTCCCTCCCGCAGCCGCCAAGCGGGTGCTGTGGCTGGAGAAGGAGGAGAAGGCCAGGCTGCTGCGGGAGAAGCAGCTGGAGGAGCGCCGCAAGCGCCTGGAGGAGCAGCGGCTGAAGGCGGAGAAGCGCCGCGCCGTCCTGGAGGAGAGGCAGAGGCAGAAGCTGGAGAAGAACAAGGTGGGGATGGGGCATCACGGGCGCAGCGGGTGGGGGTCAGGGTGGCAGGCTGGGGATGCGCTCCCTGGGGAGACCCTGTGGCTCCAGCAGCCCTTCGGGAGCTGCTCACCGTGCCCGTCCTCCGCGGGGCACATCCTTCATGGTGCAGAGCCTCTGCGGTGCCCAACTCCTTCTCTGCCCCATCTCCCTGCAAGCATCTCCATCGCTGCGGTATCCGTGTGCCAGGCAGCTCCGGCCAGTCCCTGCCTCATTCCCGCGGCTGCCAGCCTCACCCATCCCTCTCCCTTGGGCAGGAGCGCTACGAGGCGGCGATCCAGCGGTCGGCCAAGAAGACGTGGGCAGAGATCCGGCAGCAGCGGTGGTCCTGGGCTGGGGCCCTGCACCACGGCTCCCCTGCACACAAGGATGGTGAGTGCCAGGCTGGGCGAGGGCACCCACGGCCCCGTGGCTCTGGCGGGGGCGGCTGGGCACGGCTCTGCGGTGCTCTCTGCAAGGAGGGTGAGACCCCCAAACTCCGCGCGGCCATGCGGTCATGCTGCTGTCACCGCGGGCTGTGCCAGGCTGTGCCAGGGCCCATTGGGGTCCCTTGGCTTTTACCCGCTCTCGTGGCACCGTGTCCCTCAGGCCGGACGTAAGGTGGAGGCTGCGTCACGGTCCCTGTTCTGCACAGAGCCATGCTCAGGGACAGCCCTGGCTGCCTGCGGGGACCCGTGGCCACGCTGCCTGGTCTCTGCCAGCTGGGCACGGGTTGTGCAGCTGTGCAAGGCCGTTGCTGTCTCTTGTTGGGGTCTGTGCTGCGGTGTGTATCCAGGCTGGCTGGGGGCAGCATTTGGCCCCTCCAGCCCCAAGGTGGGGGTGACCGTGGCTGTGTGTGCTCCTGGGTGTGTATGGCCGTGCCGTGCCTCGCTGTGCCGTGCCGTGCCCCTGGGGCGGCTGCTGGAGGCTCAGCCGTGCCCACTGCCCCACAGCAGGAGCACTGAGCCCAGCCGACCCCTCTCCTTGGGGACACCTCGTGGCGCTCGGCACCGGTGTTGGGCATGTGGAAGTCTCCCCGTCCCCTGACCGCCGAGGGGACAGGGCTGCGTGGGCAGGTGCTGGCACTGCCTGGCGTGTCCGATGGCAGGCTGATGGCACGGAGGGGAGCGCTGTGCCCCCCGGGGCCTGACTGCCCCACTTGTGCCACAGGGCAGCTGTGGCAGCCCTGGCTGTGCCTGGCTGGGCTGCGCGTACTGGTGTTGTGTGCCTGGCTGTGCCTGGCACCACGTGTGTAAGGGCACCACGTGTCTGGCTGTGCCCGGCCGGGCTGCGCGTACCGGTGTTGTGTAGCCAGCTGTGCCCAGATAGGCTATGCGTATGGGCACCATGTGCCCAGCTGTGGCTTGTGGCACGTTCAGGGACAGACTTGTGTGTCTGTGGTGCAGCACCCAGCAGGTTCCGGCAAGGGTACACTTTCCCCTGCCACTCCCACGTGGGACGCGCTGCCAGAGCCACTGCTGGCACTCTCGCTCGCCGATCTCCTGGCTGCCACCTCTGCCAGCAGTGATGTCCTCTGGCCATTCCCTCCAGAGGAGCCAGGCTGGGGCAGAGGGGTCCTGGCACCCTGTGGAGGCTCTGCCAGCCACCGGCACCCTCCTGGCACTGCTGTAGGGACCTGGCACCGGTGTGAGCGTTGTCCCATGTCTGTCTGGATGTGCTGCCCTCAACCTTCTCCCCCGGGCTGGCTGCTCGCCCGGTGCTGCCAGTGTCCCTGGCCACCCGGCTCCCAGTTCTGGAAAGCAGAACTTGAGGGGGGCCTGGCATGGCGGGGCCCAGGAGCTGCCCTGGCTCCCGGCGGATGAGATCCCTGCATGATCCCAGCATGACGCCCCAGGGCTCAGGCACTGTGCGGTGCCAGATGCCAGTGCCACATGTGATGTCCCCGGATACCAGCATCTCCCGGCCCCACTCTCCGTGCCACGTCCTCCCACTCCTGCCCCAGTGCCCGGCGCGGCTGTGCATGCTGCATGCGGGGGGCCCAGCCCCGGCCCAGGACCTTAATGCCCTTGTGTCTTTTCCCTCCTCCAGGTGCGAGCCGGTGCTCGGTGTCCGCTGTAAACCTCCCCAAACACGTCGACTCTATAATCAACAAGCGGCTCTCCAAATCCTCCGCCACCCTCTGGAACTCTCCCAGTAGAAGTAAGAGCCCTTTGCGTTTGCCCCAGCGCAGGGGGCACAGCCCGGCCCCCGCCCAGCGCTGGGGACCCCCGAGGACAGGGTCCCCCGTCCCCAGGCCCTGCCTTGCCGCATGGTGCCCGCGGAGAGAGGAGAAGCCGTTTGCTGTTTGCGGGAGGAGGCTGGAGCCGGCTGGCGGCTCCTTGAGGCTGCGTGCAGGATGGGACGAGGAGCAGGAGAAGGAGGAGGAGGAGGAGGAGGAGGAGGAGAAGCGACTGGGTGGTGGCAGCCCTGCGGGGTGCCAGGACAGGGAGCCCTGGCTCCCTGCCCCAGGGCAGCGCCGGTGGGTGCAGCTGCAGCTGCAGAGCAATGCTGCCCATCACCGGACTCTCCTAGGGCTGGGCACGCTGCTGGTGCCCACCACCCTGACGCCAGTCCCCATGGGCACCCAGGGCTGGGTGCCACGGGGCGCCGTGGGTGCGGTGCTGTGTCGGGTGCTGTGAGGATGTCCTGGCCCTGGGCGAGCTGCCCGAGGCTGCCGGCCACGCCGGAGGGATGCGTCCAGCGCCGGGGCTGCTGTTGTGTTTCGGGGTTGCCTGGCGATGGGCGCGCGCCTTCCCGGCCGGGTATAAATAGCCGGAGCAGCTGACGCGGGTGGCTGCCGGCGGTGATGACGCAGGCGGCTCCTGCCAGCCCCGCACTGGGGGCTCAGCTCAGGGAGAGGCACCCAGGGGCTCTTGGCACCGCCTGGGTGGGAGCAGCATCTCCCTGGGCCAGTGCCACACCCGATGCCCTGTCCCCTCCGCCGTTTTCTCCCTCCTGGCAGCAGGTGCTGCTCCTGGCCTAATCGGTGGCCCCAGCGGAGAGGGGCTGAGGGGCTCTGTGGGTGCTTCCCGCACACCCATGGGGTGTTCGGTGCTGGCAACGTGCTGGAGGGCAGCCAGTGGCAGCCCCGTGCCCAGCTGAGCTGGCAGCATGGCCAGGGACCGCTGTTCCTTGGGTGCCAGGAGCCTGGCCTGGCTCCTGTGGCATGCTTGGCGACTTCGGCACGGCTCCCTCAGGGTGAGGGCATGCTGCGGTGTCCCTGCAGCAGGTGCAGCGTGCTGGGGCTCGATCACAGCAGGGCAGGGGCACAGGGAGGGTGCGTGCCAGCGCCGGGCACAAGGAGAGACCAGAGTGGATGGGGCTGCTGCCAGCAGGGTTGCACCCCGGTGCCGTTGGTGCCACTCGCTGTGGGTGCACGGTGGCTGGGGTGTCCGTGAGGCACGGGGACACCATCGTCGTGGTGCCATAGCAGCGTCCTGCAGGCACCCAGCTGCCCACCCACGCCTGTGCCCGCACGGCCCCTCGTCCTGCACAGCCAGCCGTGCGGGGCAGTGGGGACCCTCCCCAGCGTGGCCGAGCTTCGGGCACTCCCGGGGCTGCGCATGTGCCCTGGCCTTGCTGCAGCCGCATGGCTGCTCCCTCCCGGCGGGCGGCCGCGGGGCTGGGGGCTGGGGCAGGCGCCCAGGGTCTCGGGGGTGCACTAAGGGCCCTTCTCCCTCCCCAGACCGGAGCTTGCAGCTGAGCCCGTGGGAGAGCAGCATCGTGGACCGGCTGATGACGCCCACCCTGTCCTTCCTCGCGCGCAGCCGGAGCGCCGTGACGCTGGCTGGGAACGGCAAGGAGCAGGGTGAGCGCTGGGGAGGGGCACGGGGCCACACGGGTCCTGGCACAGGCAGGTGCCTGGGACGAGGGAGCCTGAAGCCAGCGGACAGCTGGTGCCGGTGCCATGCGGGCTCCGTCCTGACAGTGCGGTTGCTCCTACCCCCAGTGCCCGTGTGCCCCCGCTCGGCCTCTGCCAGCCCCCTCAGCCCCTGCCACAACCACCGCCTGCAGCACCGCTGCTGGGAGAGGCGGAAGGGGACCGCCGGCAGCCCCGACGTGACGCCGCGCCGCAGGACCGAGTCCTCACCCGTGAGCGCCACCTCCCCTGGGGACCCTCGGCGCCAGGGCAGCCGCGGGGCACCACATGGCTCGCAGCTGAGCCAGGGCACCCGACGCTGACGCTGACGCTGTCTCTGTCTCTCCCCGGCGGAGCAGAAGAAGAAGGAGAAGAAGGAGAAGGAGCGGGAGAACGCCAAGGAGCGCAGCGCCCTGTCCCGCGAGCGCAGCCTCAAGAAGCGGCAGTCGCTGCCGGCGGCACAGCCCCGGCTCCTGCCCGCAGCAGACACCAGGTAGGGACCCACCGTCACAGGAGCTGCCCGTGCCCCCGTCCTGCCACCGTGGGGGCTGCCCCCGCCCCGCTGATGCCATCTCTTGCTTCCTTTGCAGCCCCGGCCCCAAGAACCGTCCCTCGTCCCCTGCCACCCTCAAAGCCCGTCCAGCATCCCCCAGCCCGGCCCTCGGCTCCCCCCACAAGCCACCCCTGCCCCGCAGCGCCCACTCCTCTCCCAAGGTGCGGGCCAGGGCCCGGGGGGAGCGGGGGGAGCAGGAGGGCCAGGCGAAGGCACGCGAGAGGAAGGAGGAGGAGCGGGGCCCGACGCCCGCGGCCCCATCTGAGCCCCCCAAGGTGCCCGCAGAGCCAACAGCAGGTGGGTCCGGGACGGCTGTGGGGCAGTGGGGCTGGGGGAAGCAGGAGCAGCACTGACACTGCATGCACCCCGCAGCACCCCTGGCCCCTGCAGCCCCCGGCCCTGTGCCATCCACCCCCCCTGTGCCAGCTACCCCCCCGGGCAGACCCTCAGCGGGTACCACAGACCGGGAGGAGGCTGCCCGGCTGCTGTCGGAGAAGCGGCGCCAGGCCCGTGAGCAGCGGGAGCGCGAGGAGCGGGAGCGCCGGGAGCAGGAGGAGCGGGAGAGGTGGGTGCTGCCCCCCCAGCCCCCGGCCACAGCCCCCCACCTTGCTGAGGGCTCCGTCCCTGCAGGCGGCTGCAGGAGGAGCGGGCGCAGCAGGCGGCGGCGGAGCAGACCCGCAGGGAGGCCCTGGCACGCCAGCGGGAGGAGGAACGGCGGCTGCAGGAGGAGCGCGAGGCCCAGGAGAGGGCACGGGCTGAGCGGGAGGAGACGGAGCGGCTGCAGAGACAGGTCCGGGGTGGCAGGGTGCAGGGGCGAGGGGCTGCAGGGCAGGCGGGGTGGGATGGGGGATAACGGCAGAGATGGATGGGGACGGCAGGGATGCTGTCCTGTGGCCCCCACCCCAGCCGGATGCCGGGGTGAGGACCAGCACAGCCCCTCCATGCTCAGGGTGGCAGGAGGGGACGTGGGGCAGGGTCGTGCTGAGCCACCCGAGCAGCCCGTCCCCACCATCCCTGCCCCATCCCATCCATCTGTGCCCCATCCCCACCATCCCTGCCCCGTCCCATCCATCCGTGCCCCATCCCCACCATCCCTACCCCATCCCATCCATCCGTGCCCCATCCCCACCATCCCTGCCCCGTCCCATCCATCTGTGCCCTGTCCCATCCGTCCCCTGCTGCCCCGCTGTGCCGCAGAGGGAAGAGGCCGAGGCGAGGGCACGCGAGGAGGCTGAGCGGCAGCGCCTGGAGCGCGAGAAGCACTTCCAGCGTGAGGAGCAGGAGCGGCTGGAGAGGAAGAAGGTGAGGACTGGGGGCACCCTTGGGCCCGTGGCACAGCTGGGGCTTCCTCTGCAAGTCCTGCCCAGCACGCCAGGCAGGTGCTGCTGGTGAGGGCGGTGCATGAGCCCCTCTCTGTCCCGCAGCGCCTGGAGGAGATCATGAAGAGGACGCGCAAATCGGACGCAGCGGATGCTAAGGTGGGTGCCTGTCCCCTGCCCCGAGGCACCTGGGGATGTGGGGGACCCTGCAGACCCTCCCACCCCTGCCCAGCGCCGCCACTGCCCCTCACGGCTCTCCTCTCCCTGCAGAAGAAGGAGGACAAGAAGGTGGTGAATGGGAAAGCAGCCGAGCCGGAGGATGCCCCAGGTACGCGGCCCCTTCCCGCAGCCTGCTGCACCTCCGGGGTGCCCGGGGTCCCGGGAGCCACCGCTCTGTCCAGCTCCCCCCGCCGTGCTCCCGCCTGGGGCCGTGGCTGAGCGGGGGGCTCTGCCGACACCCCCAGGCCGCGAGAAACGTGCGGGGCCAATGCCGAAGGAGGAGGAACTCCCTGAGACGGAGACGCCGAGCGCAGGGACGCCGGGGGGACAGAAGGGCCTGGCCGGTGAGGGGCTGCAGCCCAGGTGAGCGCAGGGGCGGCGGGGGGGGGGGGCCGGGGGGCAGCAGAGCTGTGGCTGACTCCAGCCACCCGCCCCCCAGCTCCCCGGCCAAGGAGGCGGCATCCCCGGCGCCACTGGTGAACGGCGTGCAGCCTGGCAAGCACGAGAATGGCTTCTCGGGCACGGGGGGGCCGCAGGAGCTGCTGGAGCTCTCCCATCACGGCGGCAGCCCTGGCAGCATCATCCCCTTCGGCGAGAAGGAGCCCTTCCTCAAGCAGGCGGTGGTCAAACCCCCCCAGGTGACAGGTGAGAGGCGGGAGGCACACGGGGGGCCGGGGTGATGCCACGGCTGCCCGGTCTCACCGCCGTCCCCCCCCTGCTCCCGCAGAGGTGCTGTGAGGGCCAGCCCCTGGCAGACGTCCCCGCGGTGCCACCGCACACGTCGCCCGCGCAGAACCGTAGCTGTCGTCAGAAGAACCTCGCTGCTCCTCACCGCCCGCCGCTGCCATGACGGCCCGGGACCCTGGCGAGGCGGCCGCCAGCCCCCTGCCCGCTGCGGGGACGCCTGGTTTCTCTCTTTGTTCTTATTTCGTTTTTGTTGTTTTGTTTTTTTTTTTAAACACGCACCTTATCAGACTGACACCCCCGCCCCAGCAGCCGCCAGGGCCGCCCCCACGTGTGGTGTAACGATGTAGTTATTTAACTCGCTGGGTACAACGTATGTGAATACTGTAAATAGAGCTCGGCGGGCACCGGGGGCGCCTGGCCCGGCCCGGGGCTGGCGGGGCGGGGGGCGCAGCCCGGCCGGGGGCAGGTCGCCGCCTATCCCCCTGTGCCCGCGGGTGTCTGCGTGCCCGCGGGTGCTCCCGCGCCGCTCTCCGTGCCGTTGTGACAGTGTTATGCATCCGGACAACCTTCGCCGACAATAAAAGCGGACAACCGCGCTCGCCGTGCCTCCGTGTCCCGGGGGGCGGGAACCGCCGCGCTCGGCGGGAGCGGCAGGGAACCGCAACCGGCCCGGTGCAGGCGGGAAGAGCCGGGCTCCTACGCCGCCGAGCACCCGCAGGGCCCGACCGGCGGGAGCGCCGGGGAGCCGGGCAGGGCAGGGGAAGGCGCGGCCCGCGCCATCGCCTGCGCCGCCATTTCCCGCCGGCGCCGCCGTAGCCCCGCCCCTGTCCCCGGAAGCCCCGCCCTCTCCGTGGCGCCAGGGGCGGGCTGAGGAGGAGTCGGAAATGACGTAAAGCTCCGCGCTGAGGCCGCTGGGGGGTGTAGTCAGCGTGACGCCGCCAGCCAATGGGCGCGGCGCGGGGTCGGACTGCGGCTCCCGGCAGCCCCCGCGCGCGGGCAGCGGGCGGGCGCGAAGCGGAAGTGCGTGCGGAGGAGGCGGAGGCGCCTGGCGCTGCGGAGGCCGCGGGCGGAGCGGGGTCCGGTGAGTGCGAGCGGGCCCGGGCCCGGGCCCGGGCCGGGCGGGCGCGGGGGGGCCCGGCCCCGCTTCCCGCCACCTCGCTCTTCTCTTCCCCTCCCCTCCCCTCGCCCCGCCTCGCACCGAGGCCCTCTGCGGCCGCGCCGCCCGCCCCGGCCGGGCCTTGTTCCCCGCCCGGGCCTCAGCCCCTCGGCGGCCGCCACGTGCCGGGCGCGGCCCCGGGCCCCCCGGCCGGGGCTGGAACGCGGCGCGGGTCGCTCCCGGGGCCGCCCTGGGCCCGGCCCGAGCAGGGCCTCGTGGCTGCGCCGGGCCAGGCCTCGCGCCGCCTCCTCGCGTCCCTGGGGCCGGCCCGGGCCTGTGCCTGGAGGCCGCCCTTGTCCCGGCCCGGCCCGGGCCTGTCCCCGGGGACTCATCCCCCTGCCTTGGCCCAGCCCCTTCCGGCGGATTCCTGTCCTCCGTCCAGGCCTCTGGGCTCCGTCCCCGAGGATTCCTCCCCCACTTCGGGCCTTCGACCCGTCCGCGGAGGTTTCCCCCCTTGACTGGGGTCACCGGCACCGGAGGCTCTGCCTGTATTCCCGAGGGAGGAGGTCGAGGGCACTGGGCCCGCCGCGCTGGGAGCAGCGGCAGCTTCCAGGGGGAGCAGCTTGTGCGGGCCGCAGCTGTGACCCCGTGAACTGGGGCTGAACCCCCGGTACTGCGCAGCTTTCACGGGACTCTCGCACTGGTGCTCAGCACGATGGGTTTGTTCACTTGCATTCCCCGCTCTGCATCTTCCTGTGTGAAAGTGGAGCTTGGTAGAAGCTCAGGTGATGCAGCACAATGGGCTCTGCAGGGGCACAGCGACACGTGTGAGCCCCAAGTCTTCATTTTCAGTGGGCTGGTGAGGGCCCCTTTCCCTAGCTGCTCTTGGTTTAGGGAGGTTAATGCGTTTGAAGCTGCTATAAATATATTCCAAAGTCTCCACAAGATGATTGTCTCTGTAATTGCCTCTTGAACGTCTCTCTGAGTGCGTTTACATGCCGGAAGGTGGTATGTTGAGTTTGGAGTAAGCAGTACTCCGTGTAGCAGCCTGGGGAAGTGCAGGTTCACTTCTGTCTGCTCCTGCATGTAAGGACTGTGTAGAGGAGGAGTGGGTGGTGGTGTGTGTGCAACAGCGTTTCCTCAGGGCTTGTCAGAGGTGGGGTGCTCGTTCTTGGGTTTCAGTGTGCGGTGACGTGTCTGATGCCGTGCCATAAGAACAGAGTTGTTCATTGAAATAAACAACGTGTAAAGCCGTTTGGAAAACGTTACAGGCTGTCTTATAGCTGGTGGTGGGAGGAGAATCCTTTACCTGTCGCTCCCGCGGCAGCGCTGCACGGAGTGCACGTGTGAGAGGCTGCAGGGGCACATCAGCAAGTGGACGGTTTCAGGATGCTCCTTCCTAAGAGCACAGACGATGGAATAATCCAGTCCCTCTCTGCAGAGGGCTCTTGCAGCGTTCCTCCTCGCTAGCAGCAAAGGCAGATGGTTGTGTCAGTGTTTGTGGTGAGGCCAGTGTGACGTTTTAGGTGTGTTTGCAATGTGCCTGTGGCTGAAGAGCAGATCTGTTCTTTGGGTTCGTGTTGCATAACCTCATTTCCAGTCCTTTGGAGAGAGAGGTCTGGGAGCTTAGCCTCTCAGGTTGCTTTTAAGGGAGTATATTGTAGAGACAGAAAAAAACGAATGTTTGGACACAACAGTGCCTTCTCCTGGGGCGTTGAGTAGCTCCTCTGTGCACTTGCTCTGGCACTGTGCAGGCGGCCAGCACGGAGCACGGGGTGAGGAAATGGCTGCCTTCGAACTGCGCCGTGAGTTACACAATCTCACAGCAGGGAAGGGGACAAAATAAGGCAGTTATTGTGCAGAGCTTCTAAAATGCATGTTCTTGTGACATGGGATGCTCTGTGGAGTCTAGGCTCTTGTGATTGTGTCTAAGTTTGCTTTGGGTCTTGCTGTAGGTTGTTTTTTTTTTTTGCACCCTCCGGACTGAATTAGTTGTTGCCACTTAGCAGGAAGAGGGAGGGGCACGTCTGAGAAGTCAGTTTGAAGAGTTATCTCTGGAGTCCTTAAGAAGCCGACACTGCCAGTTCAAAATACTGCTCCTGAGATGGGCCTTGGTGTCCTGGGATGTCTCTCAGAGTTGGCGTTCGTGACACGTGAGAGCGGGTGATCTCAGCGCGGGGAGTCCGAGAGGACGGACGGCTGCGGCGCTGCACCGTTCCCTGGGCAGGAGTGTGTGGCCATGAGTCCCTGCCTTGTGTTTCTGCTGAGTTATGCTCTGGTGTCTTCTGCTTTTTCCTCCCTTGCTATTTCCCGTCTCTCTGCGAGCTCTGTGTCTTTGTGTCTCTCGCTAAGCACTGGATGGAAGCAGGTTTCCCTGTGCGCTGGGATGTCAGAGCAGCCGTGTGCTGTTTCTAACTCTGTTTAATGAAGGTGAAGTTTTGTCGTGTGTATTGTAAATTAACTGGCTGTTCTCGTGGGGTTATGACAGTGTAATGTAGCTGTCTGCTGGTTCCTTTGGCTCATTTAAGCCGTGTAAACTATTTAAGAAAACAGTCATTCAAGCCAGGCCCCTGTCCTGTGGGTTCAGGTGTTTGGGATTGATGTGCTTCAGAAAAGTTGGTGAACATCTTCTGACATGGTTGTTGGTTTAGAAAACAAAAATGTTGCATGTATAAAACACCAGGATATAAAATAGGTGACAATCCGTGCAAGTCAGCAGACTGAAATGTTTTTTTCACCTGTTCCCACTTTCTCTATTGTAAAAAAAAATCTTGCTTTGCAAGGCCTTGGAAGGACGGAGCTGGGCTGGTTAAGCCTGAGGATGCTGTTTGTTGTAAAACCCTGGTGTTCCCTTTGGAGTTGTATCACTAGCTCCCTGAAAGAATGGTGCGGTTTTGCCAGGAGCTTGATGATTTTATCTTTTTTTAGCTCACTTAGCTTTGTCTTTGCAAAGTGACAGTTTGCTGTGTTGGAACTTGTCAATTGTTTGAGCAGCAGCATAACCCTTGAACTTTTTTCCATATCTGGGAAAGTTCATGATATCCTGAGCAGTGTTTAATGGCTGCATGTGCCAGTACAGGAACGTGGTTTCCTCTGAGTTATGGAGACACAGATGGTTCCTCTGTGCGGCAGGATTCCTGCCGTGGATTTATCCGTATGGTTCAGGCCATGGGCATTGAAGGAGAGGGATAGTGGTGTTCACTGGGAAAGCTGGGCTGGCTCCCTGGGGGGCTTGTGCAAGGTACTCTGCAAGGTGGTGTGAACAGCTGAAGGTGGGCACGGGGGTTGTGCCGCCTTACTCCGTGCGTGGCACCTTATTTGTGCTTTGAACCGCCCCCTGTTCCTGTACTGGTGGGCTGTGGTTCAGCAAACACCCGCTGCTGGGCAAGGCTGGGACCGTGCCTTAGAACTCTGTGGTGGGTTCCTGTGAGGGGCCCCACGGTGAGGAGAAGGTGTCAGATTGAGCACAAGGGCTCCCCTTGTCCCCTCCGGTCCTGCTGGAGTCGCGCCGAAGAAGGAGGTGCCATTTTGTCTCTGGGCGACGCGACGGCTTTGCAGGTCTGGAGTCTCTCGTACCCTCACGGCAAATGTCCTTCCCCTCTGCTCAGAGAAACGGGCACATGGTGGAGGTGGGCACTGCCATCAGGTTTGGGAAAGTTAAGAGTTCCTGCTGAATTTAGCGTTGTCATGTCAGGGCTATGAATAGTGAGCCCAGGGGATTACATTTCGTGCCAGCTGAGAATGGTGTTTGCGCTGTTCCGCTCCATGGTAACCGGAAGCTGTCACCTCCATAAAAAAAAAGTAATAAAAAAAAAGCTCACGGAGATGACAGCAGCCTCGCCGCGGGAAGGCGGGCACGCTGGGCCCTCAGGGGGTGAGGGGGTGGGTGTAGTTTGCTGCCCAAGGAAGTTTCCCTTTTCCCTTCCACACGTGAAAATACTTTGTGCGTTTCTCCCGCGTTGTACGGAAGGAGGCCCCTCGCCAAGCCCTGCTCGTAGCTACTACTCCTTTGGTGCAAGGGCGAGCGCGCCGCTCATCGCTTCACCTCCGAGCTCGTCATCCAGCCGTTTTTAGCCTGCCGTGATCTGCAGTGTCAGGCAGCTGCACAGCCCCCGCGCCCCCGCCGTAACGCCGGCGTTGCTGTGCCACGCACGGCCCGCTGCTGCCCGCGCTTCCCTGGTGCCTGTGCTCCAGGGAGAGGCAGGAGGAGAGCCGGGCAGGTAACTCACAGGTTTCTCTGCTCCCAGAGCACGACGGGTGACGGATTGGGGGGGAGCGGGGGGATTAAGCTGGAATTCTGTTCTCAAAGGAATTAGGCTGAATATTAATGCCGTTAACTCATTAATGCCGTAACAGGGGCTGTACCCCTTGCAGGGGTGTATACTGGTTATTTGGGGCCATGTATCTGTAAATTGTAACAGTTAATTGCTCTTACAGGGCTGTGGGCGAGATCAGTTTCCTGAGTTAAGGATCTGCGTGTGCACTATCTGATTAGGTTAAATAATTCTGGCAGCCTTGTTTTTTTACTGGGAAACGGTGCTGGGATGAATGGCTAAAATCAGAATCCTTTCCTGTACTTGTAAAATGTGAGGATTTGCCAGTATCTTGGTTGGTTTAAATTTGGTTTTCTTTTTTTTTACTTAGGTGAGAGCTCAATTGCTTCTAATAAAGCAGTATTCAGAAACATAATTGATGGGAGACGTGTGTAAGGTAAGTAAGCTCAGCACTGAAAACTCTCTGTCTGAAAAATGTTTTAATGTTATACCAAGCCATGGAAATACTTTTCCTTGTTTTCCCCTGAGGTAACAAGATTCAAGTTCAATCAAGGGTTGGCTTGAGAATAAATGTGTGAATGGTTTTGCTTTTTGCACCTTTTAACTGAAAGCTACCGAGCGTGTATTTTCATGGGTTAAATGTGTGAAGAGTAGTAATGCTTCAGGACAGATTTGGTTCTGGCTTTAACTGTGCCATGTATTTCAGAAGATAGTCCAAGGAGCCCCAGATTCAGTTGTTTGTTACATTACTTGCTGTTTCTTTGGAAGCATAACTTTCACGTTTTTGAGTGCGTTGTGCTCCCTCTAACAAAGGCCATACTGGCCTGGGGAGCGTGGTTTCCAGACTGCCGTGACCTGAGAGTTGAAAACTTCACTGGAGGCCACAGTTTATTCTTCCATTGCTACATGGGGATGTCCTGGTTTCACTGGGATAGAATCACAGGATTAGTTTTTCTGTTCAGAAAAGCTATGTTTCTAAAGTAAGCTGCATCTTTAAGACGACTGCAGCACCCGATTAGGTGAGGAAAAACTCGATAAGACGCTTTGGTTTAGTTTGTAGACAGCTGTGTATGTAGGTGTCCACAGTGATCAAGGACTTTTCAGCTTGGTTTGATGGTGATCTGGATGTCCAGGAACCTGGGGGGAGTGTGGCCAGGGCGACGGACACTTAAATTGGCAAGTGGGCGTTCCACACCACCTAACGTCACACTCATCGTAAATTGGGAAGTTTCCTGGGGATGGATTCGCCTTCTCAACGGTCGCTGTCCCTGGAGGGTCTTGCCCATTGTTCTGCTCCCAAGGCCCACTCCCTCTCTCTTCTGGGATTGCAGTTTCAGGATTTTCCTGCTCCAGGATCACTAGCTGGAAAGGGGCTGGACATTGGTCAAGGGGTGGTGAGCAATTGCACCCTACATCACTTGTCTGTGTATTATTATTATTATTATTATTAATAATAATTTTATTTAAGTTATAAAATAGTTCTCCCCTCAACCCATGGGTCTTCCTTCCTTTTCTTAATTCCCCTTCTGGAGTGGGGAGGGGTCACTGGGTAGTAGAACAGCTGACTATTGCTTAGCCCGGGATACGGGCTGAATGTAGGCAGAGGAGGAGCACAATAACTTTGATTGCACACCAGTTTGAATTCTTTCGATTAACTGATTTGTGAATAGTTTTCTTATGTAAATTGGACCATTTCCTGCTTCTGAAACTACAGGCACAAGGATCCACAGACCCCCAGCAGCCTTGACAGGGTTCAGTTCACGTCCGAGAACTGTCCAAAATCGCAGGGCTGCACTGCGAGGGACTCGTTCGTTTTGAGAAAGATCTGATTTTTCTGCTTGTCTGTTCCCGGGCTGTGGAGGTTTGGAAGCAAAAAGCTGATGAAGTGGTGTTTGGTGTTGTGGGTTTTTTCTGTAATTATGAATGGTTTTATTCCACGTTTAACAGAAAATCCAACTACCTGACTTTTGTAACAAAACCATTCAGATTTCTAATCAGCTTTTTCTTGGATTTGTTTTCTTTGAGCTCCCTATCACCAAACTGTCTGAATAACAACATAAGACTTTTTAAGCTCAAAGATATGTAAAATAATTTTTAGCCAAGTAACTAGTGTCAGAATTCAAGTCACTGATTGGTGTTTATAGCTGGTCAAATTGTTTGGAAAGGAATTGTTCAGCACTGTAATCTGCAGAATCAGTCCTTTGTGGAAGAACCTGTAAAGAGCCTTCCTGCCACTCTGCAGAACCTACTTCTGATTATCTGAAGCCGGGGCTGGAGCTGATATTAAACTTCTTTAGGGTTTAGATTAATTGTGTGAAAACCCACACGTGCTTGAAGGAAAATCTGCATTTTGAAAGCATTTAGACTAGAGAGAAATTGGGACTGCTGTTGACAAACCAGCGCTTCTCTTGCCATGGCAGAATAACCTGAGCTTTTTTTCCCCAAAGCACGTTTGGTGTGTATTAAAGTAGAACACCCTGTTTTGGTTTGGTTTTTGTTGGATTTGGGTTTAGCAGTGTCCAGGAACGTTTTTGTTCAGGAGGTTGGTAGATGTAGCTGTAGGCTTTAGTTTAACTTGTGTCATTAATCTCCTGAAAACGTGTGCTGGGTTCTTAATCTAGGGAGAGGAATTGTTCTGCTTTTTGTTGCCCTAATGACACTTGAACTGGATGATTAGAAATAGCATGTTAATTTGCAGTGCCCCTGACCAGCAGTGGGAGCTGTACAGGTGGCTCTTTTTCCTTCCCCTGAACTGTTCCGTGGATATCAAGAGCATGCTTAATTTTTGGTGCAAGACCAAACTGTGGCTTGAAAAGGGAGAAGCAAGCGGAAAGCGAGGTCGTTCGACTTGGATTTCTGAACTAGCAAAACCAACGTGTGCTTTCTGCACTCTGGCACTTCCACTGTGCTCTGGCATGTGGATAGATGAAACTTTTTTCCACTTCAAGTAAGTTCACAGCAAAATCTCGTGCAACTGGGGTATAAAGCTTGCTGGGAAATCAATTTTTACACAGCTGTCATGCGTAGCAAGGTTAATCTGTCCTGCTTCTGGACTGCTCTTGTAGAACAGGAGCTTCAGTTCAGTGTATTGATGGCTGTCAGACTTCACTGATGTAGGAATCTTATTGTCAACTTCTAATCTAACGCAGGGGTTTGTGATAGTGACACTGCTACGGTCGTTATTTTGATTTGCTCCTTGATACAGCACAGAGCTGGGAGCTGCAAGGAGAAGCAGGAGTCAGCGCCTTTGTGCTGACCGTGGCTGGGCTGAGGGGCAGCGGGTTTCGGGGTGCCCTCTAGCTGTGTCCCTGGCCTGAGCTGCCAGCGTGCTGCGGTCCCCGCAGCAGCCTCGACAGGTGCAGGCGCTGCTGGTCCTTCCAGGGAATTCGTGCACAGGGTGGAAAATGCCCTGCTGGGGCACTTGCTGCAGGAAAAAATAGAATAGCTCTGCTGTTCTTTGCCAGGTACACGTCTAGCGGACAGAGATGGCTCTGATTTGACACTAGTGCCAGGCTGCTGTTACTGAGTGCAGTGAGGCACGAGAGGAGGTGCGAAGGACCACATGGATTACAGTTCCACGTGTGGTTTTGCATTAGCCCCGTTGCTCACATCTGGCTTGTTTAACCAGTTTGTTTATACTGGTGCTACTCGGTGTTCAAGTAGCAATTTGCTATTGCATAGTGCAGCTCTCGTTCTGTGGGTAGATAGCTAAACTGAAACAAGATCATACTGAAATTAACTTTAAAAGGCAGTTGTTAGTTACTGTTGTGTTTTATTTGACACTTTTTATTTCCTGTAGTTTGTCATTGCAGCTTACCTGGTACGTGGCAGTTTTTCATAGCGGCAGTTTTACCCAGGTCTTCTGACGTTTCTACAGGTGCCACTTGCCTCCTCTTCTTCTCTGGGAGGCAGATTTTCTGCCTCTGTTATTTTCAATGCTTTCAAAAAGAGCACAGTGCTGACATTTCTGTTCCTGTCAGCATTTTCTAATATCTTTGATTTCTTTGTAGAGCGCTAATTGGGATATGGGGTCAAACAGCAATAAACAACGTTTATATTCTGGGATTTTAAATTCGTAGAGGTGTTTCTGGGCTAGGACAGACGCTGCCACAGTTTAAATTGATGTAAGCCTTTTAGATATCTTATCCAAATGTTAAAAAGCTGGTTTGTGGGACATGAGACTGATTTTTTTACTGTGTAGTTCTGTGACTTTTTTATAAGTTTATTTCTGTGTGATTGCTGTCACTCTGTTATATAAAGTACACTTTGTAAGGATTTTGTAGGATTTTCTTTTAAGAAAGATTTTAAGATTTTCTTTTAACTAATCTTGTTTGGGTTTTGGAGCTCAGGATTATGAATTGTAGAGTTGGCTGAAGGAGAATTAATTTTTTTGTTCCCCAATAATTAAGGCGGTTCAGATGTTTCTTGCCAGACTGAACGTTTATGCTAGTGAACACTGAATGGACGACGAGATGCCCAGGCAGGAATATTTTCTCTAATGAGGTGCTATCTTGTTTGCTTTGGGTCTTACAGCAAAATAAACTATAACTGTTCTGTTAAATGATAGCCAGAAAGGAACAAGTACATTTCTGTTTTCCTTCCACAATTATACAGAGCTTTCTATAAATGCCTTTACAAAATATGTGATATTTGCAAGTTAACATTTAATAAACCGAAACTCCTGCACCAAGTTTTACAGCACTGTGCACACTTGTAAGGTATGTACATAAGCTGTCCATCACTTGCTTCCAAATGTTCTCAGAGTTTATGCTCAGTGTATTAGAGACAGATATGAAGAAAATAAATTGCTTCTTTTGGTAGGGACATACCTGCTGTGTTTTTCTCTCTGAGCCGGCAAATCGTGGTGCTGCATGATACAACCATCCTCGATGACGTGCCTGAGATGGAGGGATGTCAGCTGTAACGTTTTGTTAGATGGCTTTTCCGTGCAGGATTGTGGTGGTTCTGCTTTAACACCTGTGAAAGGTCTGAAATAATGCTGAGTGCTGCTTGAAACACTGCAAAAAAAGGAGTTGAGGATGGAAAAAGACAGTCATTAAAGTAATACAGGCCAGTTGGAAACAGGAAACAAATTCCTGGAAAAAGGCTTTGTGAAAACTAGAAACGTTCTTCATTTCACCCATGGCTTGGCCTATAGAAATGTTCTCAACAGTGTTCTGGAACACGAAACTCCTGGACTATGATTCTGCTTCAGCAGAGAGCGTTGAGCACGTTTCCTACTTTCCTTTCCATATCTGGAAGAAAGGTTAGCTGTCCTTGCTTGTTGTGTGTTGTCTTGGTTCTTTTTTTTGTAGCAGTACTCCAAAAATGAGAACAGCGTTCTACAAACACGATTCAGCCAGCTTTTCATCTGGGTTCCACCTGTGCACAGTGCATTGTACCAGATATTTGTGGTGATGTTGGTGTTTGGGGGACAGGCTGAAAAACAAACAAAACCCAAATGTTTTATCACAAAGCAAGAAAAAATGGTTATGGGGATTTTTTTTTTTCTGGTAGCCCCTGTACAAGGCTGAATGTCGAAGGTCCTTGTAAGGTAGAAGTCAAGATTGCTGTCTTTCACGGGCCTTTAGACAGATGGACATGGCAACAGTAAAAAAAAAAAAAAATCTGTGCTTTATTTGGCTTTTTTCAAAGATTGGTAAGCATGATTTAGAAAACACGAAACTTTGCAATACAACCTTCCGTTTTGGGTGGGAATAGGACTTAATTGCTGCTTCAGAGAAAGTGTAATCTTCAAGTAGCCGCGAAACCTTTTTTCAGTGAAGTAAACAGAAGAAATTAATAGCTTTAAACAAGTTCATTTTATGGTTGAACACAGGGTAAATGACATTCCCGCTGTTGGATCAGGAGTTTAATAACATGCAGTAATTTATGAGGTTGTGTTTACTGTTGTTTTCTTTTTTTAAAACTTACACTCCTCTCGCAGTGCGGGGAAGGATACTGAAATGTAATTGTAGACCTGTCAAAACAGCTCAGTGGACTGGTGGCACCCTTTGAAGACGGCGACATGGATGGATTTGTCAGGAAAACAATCGTGTCTCTTGGCTTGTGGATTCTCTTTAACAGTATGGGAAAATCCTTAGTCCTGAGTCCAGTAAGACCATACAAATGAGCTGAGAGAAATGACTTCAATGCAGCTGTACCGGTGTAATGGCAGCAATTAGTATGTGTGTAACAGGGGGTGGGATGGGGCAGGGGGGCGGAGGAAGGAGCGAACAAGTGGACTTAAAGTTCTGAAAGCTTGAATAACCGTTTTAAAAACTCCATTCTTCATAAAAGCACATGAAGGAATTCGTGGTGAAGTGGGCGATGAACTCCTGCAGCGTTCGCTCTCTGCTGAAAGACTTCAGACGTGATGAGCGCGGCACTGGACGACAGCTTGAGGAAGCTGGGCCCCTGTTGCTCGTTGGCAGCAGGGAGTATCACAGTGTGCACACAAAGATGCTTCAGTGCATTTTCTTCTCATTGCAGGTTTGCTTCCTGATTTCCTAATTGACAGCTGAGACGGTGACACCTGACTATTGAAGGGTGCAAGGTGTGAACCTGCTCAAGCAGGTAGGCACACAGTGGAAAATAAAATCTTCAAAAGTGGGAAAACTGCCTGCCTTGGGATTTGGCACCTTCTTTTATCACCCTTCTGTCCTGGTCATACTGCAAACTAAACGGTATCAGTTGAATTATTTTTTCATTGTTACTGTTGCTGTGCCAAAAGGACTGTGCAGGATTTGAAGAAAAAAACTTCAACCTTATGTCTTGGAATATTTTGGCCTGTCTTTCCAAATAGCTGGTAAACGTCAGGGTAAAATAGAACAATTTTGTAACGTGTTCTTGAATGTCCTGGAAGAGGTGGTGCCTACTTGGTTTTGGTTATTGCTGTGTTGAGTGATTTTTGGATTTACGTCCCGGTGACTTTTGGGACTAAAGGAGTGCTTCCCCTGTATACTTTAATTGACCAGATTGTTAAACGCCATACTGATCTAAATTGTTAAACCCTCGTATTTCCCCCTCCCCTCCCAATTTGTTCTTTTGCTGAAGTGTGGCACTGATTTCAGTCAGTCGCCATAAAAGTTCTGCTTAACTATCTGGAATAATTAAGTTCTGAAGCTGTGGAAGTGTACAGCAGTAAGAGACTCTTGACAGTGACTTTTTTCATTGCTGTGCAGCAGAGTTGAGCTGTTCTTTTGAGTTCTGCCGGGGAATTAAAACAGGTAAAACATTAACTTTGCTGTCACTGTCTCATGACAAAAGTTTGTCTTCCAGGCAAAGTCCGTTGTGGTTTGCATAGCAGAACCATTTGCTCTTCCATCGTTTTCACCCCTTTGAGTGGTATGATGGATCACTGTGAGGATTTAGAAATGGAGAAGGCAAACTTTGCTTCTTGAAACAGGTTCCAAATTTTAGGAAACACTTACTCTGAGAATGAGAGGCTTCCAGGCCATTTGTTGGTTCTCCATGTCAGACCTCTCCTTATTTGTCAGTAGGGCGCATACGAACGGGTTCACAGAATCAGTCTGGATTAGAAACATTCTTGTAAACCAGAACATTTGTAACCTCTGTCATGACGTGGATTAAGGTGGGCATGTAGATGAACAACAGTTTGTTGTATTGGCAGGATGGGAGCTTTCTACATGGGCCTTGTTGTTAAGGTAGTAATTAGTCCAACTGCACATCAGCAGAAATATCCTCAGAGGTATCTGTGTTAATTCTTGCTCTGGTTCTTTAGGAAGTAGATCTCTGCAGAGCACTGTCTGCAAAGGTTACTGCTAAACATCAAAGAGGAGAGACTTCGGCCTTTGTCTTCCCTTGGTAGATGACTCAAGCTGCCTACAATTCGCAGTAGGAGTCCTGTTTGGATAAGGTCCTTAGAAAACAGGGTTTTATGGCTTTTTCTGTGTAAATGTTAAAGATTCACACCGGTTTTATAAAGACGAAAGTCTCGTTGCTCTCGACTAGAGCTCATTCTGTGCAGCGTAGCGTTAGCTGCCTTTGTGAGAGTCTTCCCTTTCTGAATGGCACTGTTTGTAGTGTGGGGAAAAAAAGTTATCTTAAAGCAGCTCAAGAACTTCCAGAATGAAGTAGCTTGTATAAATATTACTAAAACTACACGCAGAACTGATCAGCTTGTGTGCCTGTTTCCTTCCCAAGAAACAGCTTTGAAGAGTTCCCGGTGCGTGCCTTTGGGTCAGGGTGGGAAATCGCTGGTGCCAGGGAGGGGATGCGAGTAATGTGGCAGTCAGTGTTCTGCTGGAAGAAATCCGATTCACTGGAGTCACTGATTGCTGTCAAAGACTTTCACAGCTCAAGCAAACTTTCTACCTCTGCTTTCCATAAGCTATGGAAGAAGGATTCAAACTGGTTTATTCCAATAAGAGATGTTTGCTGGTTTGTTGTACTGTTCAGTGAAGCATTGTCTGTTGCTAATTTTCAGAGAAGACTGAACTTTACACCTCTGAGTTGGTGGTACTCACAGAACGAGAGAATCTGCAGATTTTCATGTTTTCTGCTGAAATGTCCATGTTTCTTACAATAAGAATCTAAAAAAAATTATAATGCTTAATAATTTGCTTTGGCAGTGTGCTTTCAGCAGACTCACCAGCTCGCTGTTAGATTTCTTTCAGGGACCAACTTCAGTGATTTCAGATCTGGCTTTCAGTAAACGTAACTAATTTCAAATCAGTGTGGGGTGGGTGAATTTAGGGAACTAATTTGGCATACAGATTGTTTCTTCAGATCTGGGGTGTGTTGAATGATGAGGGATGTTACAGTGTAGTTTTATGGCAGATAAATAAGATGTCAGGTGCCTGTTTCCAAACAGGGTGATACCTCACCAGAACTTTTAAACTCAGCGCACTCAGGATCAGTGCAGATGTTTTTGAATGTGAGATTATACCACTTGGCAAGATCATCTGGACTGTTTGTAACTGGGTCTGCAGACAAGACAAAGCAAAAAAGCAGAGCTTTGAAAATCCCTGGCAATGTTTCCAGGGGCGCATGCCCTCCAGATGTGTGCAGTCGTGCTTGTCCCTGCTGGGAGAGGAGGCCTGGATCAGGCAGCAGGGATCAGCTGTGTCCCTCTCAAGGTAGTGGTGGAGCTGGTGTGGTGGGAAGGCAGGTCTGAAGCTGTGAGCAGGAAGGGAAGATGACCTCTGGCAGAGCAGGTTGCTAACAAGTTTCCGTAGTGCCATGTTAACGCTTCCACTGCAGTCCCCTCTCAGCACGAGACACGTTTCACCTTCCAGTGTTTGAGTGGCATCCCCTGGGCTCCGTGAGGGCTTTCACTTTGCCTTTGCTCCGTTTACAGGCACCTCTTTCTTGAGACTCGGAGTAATCCTTAGGATGTTTTGTAAGAACAGATTATTTCCAAACAGTTTTCTTGGCTTACCAGCTGAAGATGTTTTATCTGAGTCAGTCACTAATTCTCACAACAATTAAATGTATATTGCAAGAAGTTTGCAACTGCAGTGTTAACACAGGGGAGCCGAGATGACTCCAATACTTGGTTTGCTTAACCTTTGGAGTGCTGATAGAGCACAGCAACTCAGTTTCTGTTCTCGTAGGAGTTACCTCACATGTTAGGAATGAATCAACTTCAAAAATATTGACAAAGATAAAAAAAAACTTTGAAGAGAGCTTTGGCACGCATCACACATAGCAAACTAATGTTTGGCTGGTAAGTGCTGTGGATCAAAGTAAAATACAAAGACTCTTAAACAGCTCAAAGCAAGTGATACGTCTACAGTCTAGTTTGGAGCCTTCTCAGGGCTTACTGAGAGTTGCTGCTACTTTTACTCCACTTGGTCAGTCAGCTCTAACCACGTGATTTTTCTTGGAAAATGATTTATTTCTCCTAGAAGAGACGCCACGAGCTGTGGCAAAAGCTGTTTTAATTATATTAGTCTATTAAAATATTTCAAGCAGTGTGGAGTTCAGTGTAGATAAAGGTAACTTACAGATCATAGTATGTTGAGTGTAGTTTGTTCTTGATCTACAGAGTTGTCATTTAGTAGAGAACTATCCTGAAATTACATAGTTTATGGGATTTGTTTGTAATCTTAAAGCATGTAACTTTTTTTCCTGGTTTTATTGTATGAAAGCCCCTAAGGAGTCAGTTGGGAGCAGCTCCCTGGTTTAGATTCCAATTTAGATCACCCTCTTGTGTCTTCTAGTAGTTCCTGTTACCATTTGTTTCTTCTGCTTCTCCTCCATGTTTGGGTTTACTGTGCTGAACTTGTGATTGTTTTGGCCAATGGACTAGGAGATGTGGCTGTTTCAACAGATGTATTTAGTAAATGAAAAGGAACTATTTATAAATGCCTTTCACACGTTCTTTCTCTGAAAAATGACCATGCATAAGAAGGAACTTTGCTTCTTCAGTGGTAGTGCTTTTTGATTTTCATCCCTGGTGTGATTTATTTTTTCCTAATGTAACGGGAAGCATTAAAATCTCTTTTTTCCCTACATACTTGCACTGTGGAATATATTAAAATAGTTCAGTTGAATCGATACAGCATCTTTAATATAGTGAAGGGAAGAATGGGAACATGTAACATGATTTTTAAAATAAAAGCCAACTTCCCATTTCTGGAAAGTACCAGCTCTCATGATGAACGATGACGTGCTTTGTCTTTAGTGCTTGAATGACTCTGTGAATATTTGGAAAGAGGTCTGAGTTATTCTGGCTGCAGCAGAACTCCTCCCTGGATGATACACACTTGTAACTGATCATGGCAACTGCATGACCTGCACAGGATGCATGTCCAGGATTTACTGTGAGCATCATAGCAAGGCAGATCTGTGCAAACAGGGTTGTGATCATGTATCTTGGATTATCATTTTTGGTCATGATTCCTTCTGAAAATTTAGAGAAGACTTTAGGGGGTGAGTTTTTTGGTGCTGTGTTTTGGTTTGTTTTTTTTTTTCACGGTAAGCCTTTTTGTTTCTCGCTGTTCTTGGACGCAGTGACAGCTGGCTGTATGACAGTGATGTGACTGAAAGGAAATGGCTTGTCTCTCTAAAGGGTTTCTTGCTTAAGCTAGCAGCGTGGCCTCTGCCTGCTCCTGGGTTTTGCATTAACTTGCTGCTTTCAGCTGTAGCTCTCAAATTTGTAATTACTCTGGGTTGAAAGCCTTTTATTCTTTTTGCAGATTTCCTCCTTAGACTGAAATAAACCTTCTATTCTGAGCCCAACACCATTCATCTGCTATTAGGCAGCCACTTCAGACGTTCTTGTTTCCAGTCTTGTCGAGCTTCATGTCACTCTGGTTTGTCAGGCTGCCAGATGTTGCCTGTTCTCTCAAATCTGCCACGTGACTTCATTTTTGAAATACTTCTGTTTCCCTCTTTCCTTCAGGTGCAACTGACAGGTGCTTGCAAAGATGTCTAAAACCAACAAATCAAAATCGGGATCCCGTTCTTCCCGTTCGAGGTCTGGATCAAGATCCCGCTCCCGTTCCTTCTCCAAGTCTCGCTCCCGTTCTCGTTCTGTCTCACGCTCAAGAAAACGCAGGCTTAGGTGAGTGCGTGCAGCTCTGAAGCCCAAGGGTGCAACTGTTTTTCCTCTCTGTCCTGCTCAGATGGTTTGTCACTTAGTTCTTTTCCAGGGAAAGACTTTGATTAGATTCTAGGACAGATAGCATCCTGTGTCTTAGGCTGTTTCCTGCCAGCCTGAGCTGTTCTGAAGTGTTTTCCATGAGCTAGGAGAATAAATTGTGACTGTTTCTCAGCATTGTCAAAATACTTCTTTTGAGCCCTTAACCTAATCTCTGTAGCATGGTTTTTGGTGAACAATAGCTTTACTTTTCCGTGCACGTCTCTTTCCTCTAGTATGAGTACTAACAGATACTCTACTGTTAAATCAGAAGGGGTTTTTGTTAGTACAGCTCATTTTGTTGGGAATACAGTCCACGGGGAAGTTGTTGCAGCCTTTTTAGACTGGGCCCCTAGAGAAGACTTCTGTACTTCATTTTTCCTCCAAGTTATTAATAGAAGCCCGTGTCAAAAGGCACGTGTGTTCTTCCCCCCATGTTCTTCTGCAGTTGTTAATTGCTGCTGTAGGTAGTGGGACAGCCTGTTGTGCTTTTCCTAACGCTGAGTACACGATCTCCGAGATCCAATTTCCTATATTAAAGGTACTCGTGGTTAATGATGGTGTTTGAAATTGCCAAAACAGGACAAAGTGAAAAAAAATCATACCTTTTTATCCTGACCTGAGATTATTTTAGAGATTGATAAATGCTTTTGATCAGACATTTGCTTTACTGCTGTGAGAGAGTTTGTGTTCCTGGTCAGAGTGGGGAAGAGTTGGGAAGGTCCTTAGCAAAATGTGCTCCTTTGTTGTGTTAAACATCTTTGGCTTTTTTAAAAGCTTTTAATTTAATTGATTCCAGACTTGAGGGGCCTTTGCAGACGTTGTGTGCTTTTCCCCTGTTTCTAAAAATGAATTCAAACAAGTTCTAATGTCAGTTTAAGATACTGCTGTCGAAGGTAGGGGCAATTTTTATTGTTGTTTCCCTGCCCCTCGCCTCAACACACAGGAGTCAGTTACAGAAATGATATTTCTGGATGGACAAAGTAGATAAAGCTAATTTCACTGCAGTTAGTTTTGAGAAGTCATTAATGTGCGTAATAGTTGTTCTTACCTCCCTGAATGGCTTCTGATCAGGCCAGTTAAAGGCTCATCTCTTCCCTGGATATCGGGATATCTGTTTTTTTCCTTTTCTTTTGGCTAAGCATTTTGTATCCGGCAAAGACATTCCAGTTGGGCTGGGTATAATGATGTTCAGCTGCTTTTTCACTAATCTTAAATTAAAACATGTATTCTGAAAGTCATTATGCTGTAAGCACATGCAACTGTTAACAATTACAGAGATTTTTTAAATGCAGAGGCTCTAATAAATGTGCAGTTGGAAAGAGAAGGACATGGCAAAACTAAATTAGAGGCGGAGACTTGAGTCAAGCAGAGTTCTTCACAGAAGGAAGCTGGAATGCTGGAAGATACGTGGTCATTTGGGAATATCTGCTTAGCTATGAAGGAACTTTGACAGCTGAAACAAAGACAAAACCTGTGCAAACATGATCGTTTCTTCTGTGCTGCTGCTGAATCTACTTGTGCTTTGTAAATAACTCCTTTTTTAAAAAAGAATCCAAATGGAGGAGGTTAGTACAGACAAGCCATCTTGCATGGCGTTAGGATGTTCTCTGAGGTAGGTCTCATATGTTATCTTGGCATAAAAATCTATTATTGTGTGCTTCAGCATACACAACGAAAACGATTACCTTGCCATGCTGGAGTCTGCCTAATATTTCTTACTTTCTTTACAACTTTATTTTTTGTTTTTACCTGTTGTAAAGTGGTAGGTGCTTTAGACCTGGAGCAGTGTGTGTTAGCTGGCTCGCTGCAGGGGCTGCTAGAGTTGGGAGAATTATTACTTGTGATGGTTCTTTTGCATAACATTTACGGTATTTTTCTGAAAAGATTTCTTGTAAATAGTCTTTACAACTTTTGGAGTGAAATTTTCCTGCTGCAAGCCTCTCTAAAATGATAGAACAGATTTTGGAAGCAGCTTACAACACATCCCTTGCTGGTAATTGATCACAAATGCAGCAGTTGTCTGAAAATGGGAACGTGTGTGTTTAGTGCTTTTGACAAGGGCTCCTCACAGCTGGTTCTTGCCACCTGCCTCTGGGCTTTTCCTTCTCGTTATTCAAACGAGGAGGTGTCTCCGATTAAGTTGCGTGGGTTTTTTGGTTGTTTGAAGTAAAGGATGAGCCATATGTTAAAACTATCATTAAACTAGCAATGACTGTAGTATGAATAGACTGTTTCCTGCTGAGCTTACTGTATTTGATAGGGGGAAACACCAAAACCAGACCTGAAGTTCCTTTCTGCACGCTAATGGTGTAGGAACTCAGCGGCAGCGTTGCGTTCCTTGCAGGGCTTGAGGGGTGGGCAGAGAGGGGGCTGCAGGGAGTTGGGAGTTAGTTGCCAGTGTGCAACAGAAGTGCACGTCTGTTGGGGTGGCTGATGAGTGGTTCGGAGCTGCCTGGCGCTCTCCTAATGTAATGGACAGTGGGAATGATTTCAGTGAATACTGTTTACTAAAAGTCCAGTTGGAAAAATCTCTTTTCTATTTAAAGTTACTTGTTTGGAAGCTTTTTCTGTTTTACCAATGCAAACTTGCTAGAATCTCAGACTTTCCTCAGAAGTTTGTGTTTTTCCAACAGCTGTGAAATACTGCAAAGTTGGCATTTAATCCTGAGCTACAGTGAGGCTTTTTTTTTTTTGCAGTTACACAACTGCAGCTCCAAAAATTTAATGGAAGAGGCTATTGGAACAATTATCCCTCAATCTTTTGCTGCTTGAATCTGTATTCTTACAGGCTTTGTACTTGTCTTGGATCCAGTTCTGTTCTTTGAGAGCTCTCACCCGCTGTGGTGGGCGCGGAGGGACACCGAGCAGTGCCATCTCCCGGCATTGGGCTGGGGAGCAAGCATGTCCCTCTGCTGTCCTGCTGCTTGGTGGAGCTCCAGCTTCAGAACTGTGGCAAGGGGTGCACCTTCCAAAACTTGAAATGCAGAGCAGCTTGCTGTGCGCTCCAGTACTGCTCTTCTCCTGTTGAGCTGTAGCAGTTTATTAGCTCACCGGGCAAAGAAGCACGGTTTCATCTCGCCAGGATTTCAAAAGCACATGAGATAACTGAGGGACAGCAGAGGAAGATTTTTAATCTGTTCCAATAATGGTAGCATGACCTGCATAAAGAAAGGCTTCTGTTGTGAAGGAGATCTAAGGTGAGGTGTAACCTAGGGCTGAAGGTTTGAGATCTGTCCCTTTTCCTGAGGCTGGATAGCAGCCGTGTTCACCCTAGAAAAATGAAGAGCAGTGTGTACTCGTAGTGGCCTCTGCAGTGATCCTGAAGTCACATATTTGTTTGACAGTATCACAGACGCAAGTTAGTTCCACTGCAGTTTATTGAGGGCAAATGGATGAGGGTAAACCAAATAAATTACTTTTAGCAGCTTAGGAATTCGTTTTTCCAGTTCTTTTTTCGTAAGGACTCAAACTTGTGACAGAGGAATACACTTTAAAATATCTGTGTGATTTTTTTCTTTTGGCAGTTCTAGATCCCGTTCAAGATCCTATTCTCCATCTCATAACAGAGAAAGGAACCATCCGAGAGTCTATCAGAACCGGGATTTCAGAGGTCATAACAGAGGATACAGGAGACCGTATTATTTTCGAGGCCGGAATCGAGGATTTTACCCGTGGGGCCAGTATAACAGAGGAGGATATGGGAATTACAGGTCAAACTGGCAAAACTATCGCCAAGCGTATAGCCCTCGTAGAGGGAGGTCACGCTCTCGTTCACCCAAGAGAAGGTCTCCTTCACCAAGGTCTAGAAGTCATTCTAGGAATTCTGATAAGTCATCTTCTGATCGGTCAAGGAGGTCTTCCTCTTCCCGGTCTTCCTCAAATCATAGCCGAGTTGAGTCTTCCAAGCGTAAATCTGGAAAGGAGAAAAAGTCATCTTCCAAGGATGCCCGGGCGTCTCAGGCTGCAGGAGATAATCAAGGTGATGAGTCTAAGGAGCAGCCCTTTTCAGGAGCAGCGGCTCAAGACGTCAAGGCGTCTGAGGGGTCGAAACCATGGCAAGATGCGGCCACCTATGGTACAGGCTCGGCGTCGAGAGGAGCTTCTGTGTCCGAGCTCAGCCCGCGGGAACGCAGCCCTGCGTTAAAAAGCCCTCTCCAGTCGGTCGTGGTGAGGCGGCGTTCTCCTCGGCCAAGTCCCTTGCAGAAGTCGAGCCCTCCACTGTCCAGCCCCTCACAGATGGGCTCTGCTTTACAAAGCAGCAGCTCCTCCTTCCAGGCAGGTTCTCACCAGAGCCCGTTTGACCACGGCTCGGCAGGCTTGAGCCCAACGAGGAAGAGCCCTGTGTGCAAAAGTCCCACGCCAGTCGGTTCGATTTACGGTACATCTCAGAAGGAGGAAACCACAGCTCCTGGAGGAGGAGCCTTCTCCAAAAGGCAAGTGATGCGTTTTGTTGTGCTGCAGTGTTTTGGCAAGCCAGCTGGCACGTGTAAGCGCTCTCCATGAGCGCCGTGAGGGTTCTCGGTGCGTGCCAGCTGCCACCGTTTGGGCATGGTCCTGTCTAAATTAAAGAACAAAACACAGACCTGGCCCTGCGTTGTAGGAAGCTGGAGTTAGTTTCCTGGCTTGGGTAGCTCACAAGTTTGTGTAGGTTCCTGCAAAAGTGTTGATAGCTCATGAGTGCTTGAAGTGAAGATGTGCCCCGTGATTCCCTGGCAGTGCACACGGGAAGCTTGCCTTTCTAGGTTAGTTACTTTTCAGTTAGAGACCTTTATTTTTTTTTAAATATTGCATTCTTGAATTGCATTAGATACTATAAATTAGCAAAATGTAATTAAATCTTAGTGCATGTCCTGCTGCAAGCAGCCTGGGGCGCTGCAGCTGCCACGCTTGTGCCGGTGTTTGTGGGCGGTGCGAGGAAGCGAAGCACCGAGATGATCACCAAACCAAGACGTCCTTCACACAGGTGGCACCAGCTCGCCGCGTTTCTGTGTGCCTGGTCAGAACGCTGCCAGTTCGTTTGGTTTAAAAAGACACAGTGGCATTCACGAGTGCTTTTAAATCTCTTCATTACAGTTATTTTGCACTGATTCTATATCAAGGGTGTCTGAAATTTAAAAAGAAAAAAATAAAAAGCTCTGTAACTCGTTTGGGCCTTTCAAAGCACTGAGCTAATGTGCTTGGGCTTTACTGGTGTTTCCTCAAAGCTGGGGTGTTGCTTAGTGGGTGCTTTAAAACGTGGTTCTGATGCTTTAGACTAGGTTGCAATGAGTTGTTGTTCTCACTAGAAGTGTTTTGTCTTCTTCCATCAAAATATTCTCCTCTGTTAACCTTTTTGCTCTTATTTGTATTTACAGTCGGTCATGAAATATTTAGCTTACCTATGAAACTTGCATCCAAAATTTGAAGTAGCTTTTGAGGCTTTTATTTCCAGTGTGTTGTTTAAAGCAGAACAGCCCAGTTTGAAAGTTTTGATGTGTTGTTCTCCTGAACCAGGTTTGTAAGTAAATAAACCGAGTGGGTAAGACGTTACTATTTTCCTTAAAATGAATCTGTGGGTAAGTTGTTTTTTATTTGTTCTTAAGCCTCATTTCATCAGTTCTGCATATCCATTTTCTTCTACATTTGCTGAATCTGTTGAGAACTAAAAGTCTAAGTCCAGGCTGAGTAATCTGCTTTACATCTTAACTATTTTAGGGCCTAGAGACAGCTTTCTGTACATGTATAGCGTGATGTTCTCTAGAATTTGACTGCTTTCAGCTGAAGTATGAACCTCTTTGATTTTTAATAAGAGAACTGCTGTCACGTCTGTTTTATGAACAGGTATCTGGAAGAGCAGAAGACTGAGAATGGGAAAGACAAAGAACAGAAAGTAACAAATGTTGACAAAGAAAAAAATAAAGAAAAAGGGAATTTCTCTGAGTTGGGATCAACAGATGGAAAGGCAAAATCTGACTCCTATGCATCCAAAGCCGACTCCGAGAAGGGATACCGTGGCAGCCAGTCGCCCAAGCGCTACAAGTTCCGGGATGACTTTGACAAGCTAAAGGTCCCGGAGTTCCACAAGGAGAGTCATTATGGCAAAGAGGAAGCAGATGAGCAGGAAAAGAAAGACAAGGCAAAAGTCCGAAAAGATTCGGAATTTGATGATGAGCCCAAATTTATGTCTAAAGTTGTAGCAACTTCAAGTAAAAGTCAAGAAGAGGAGAGGCCAGGAAAATGGGAAGGGGTGGTGTTCTTGCCACCTGGAAAAGAGAAGCAAAGGAAACCTGATGAAATGGAGGAGGAAAGCTATTCTGAAAGAGCAAAAAAAGAAGAGAGACCAGCAGCCAAGAGAGCTGAGCCAGGTCACAGGGGCTTTGTTCCTGAGAAGAATTTTAGAGTGACCACTTACAAATCCAGCCAGGAAAAAAGTTCTTCCCCCCCACTGAGGAAGGCTTCTGAGGTAAAGGAGAAACCAGGCACCAAAGTGGAGGGGCTAGCTCCTGGCAAGTCCTCCTTCTCCATTACTCGTGAGGCCCAGGTCAATATTCGAATGGATTCCTTCGATGAAGATCTTGCACGGTAAGTATTTGCTGGTTTTTGGGAAGTCTAAATAGTGATTTTTTTTTTTTCCTGTTTCTCTTCCTGAGATCCTCATGTTCTTCCCAAGTGTGAGGAAGGCTAAATAATTTTGCATTCACAGTTTTCGTTTTTTTACAGATAGAGATTATTTTTTTTCTGGCATTATAATACTTGTTAATACTTGTGTGACACTTTTTTTGTGTGTGTGATAGGAGGTTAGAGATGTTTGCAGATGGTGAAAGTATAGCATGAAGGTTAAATAAGTTTTCCTAATCTTTTCTATGACTAGATATAAGATTAATGCAGAATGTAAGCACTTCTGCATCTGTGCTACGCTGGGCTGTGGGAAGAGTTAGGTACTCAGTGACTACTTGCTGCTAGAATCTTAGTGGTACAGGGGAGTTACAGTGCTGCTCAAATGACATTTGATTCTCTGGAGAGTGTTTAACTACTGTTATTCTCAACAGAGTGTTACTGGAACTCCAGAAAGCTCTAGAACCCACTTCAGCATTGCTTCCAGAAATTTTAAGGCAGTAAAAAGTTATTCCAGAACATAAATTTGTATGGCAGTAGCCAGTAGGGGTTAACACGCTCTGTGAGATGGTAGAGGTTAATTTAGGAACGGTAGCAAATTGCCACAGCCAGCTAGTGGTGTAAGAACAGGCGTGTGTTTCACAGGACGTCAGGGTTCAATACCTACACAGCCCTCCAAGTACAGCACAACAGGTGACCCACGTCGTTACAGTGACCCAGATCGGTGTGTTTTAGCGATGTTTAAACAATCGTCCTGCTCATGCTACTCAGTGTTCTTAGGTGCCTTCATAATAGTCCATAAAAAATGCAGTCAGCTTCCAACTTCTGAAACGTGAATCATCTTAAACGGCTTCCCTTTACCCTGTTCTTCTATCTCATGTGGTCTGTTCTTTTTCTAGTCCAAGTGGCATATTGGCTCAGGAGCGCAAGCTGTGTCGTGACCTTGTGCACAGCAACAAAAAAGAGCAAGAATTTCGTTCGATTTTCCATCATATTCAGTCTGCTCAGTCTCAGCGAAGTCCGTCCGAACTGTTTGCTCAGCATATAGTGACTATAGTCCATCATGTAAGAGGTAGGTCAGAAGGCCACGTACCCTCAGATGAAGGGGAAGGGACACCTGCCACTAGACAAGGTAGCTCCAGTGGAAGGTTAAAGAAGAAATAGCCAATTTCAAGATTGAAATTGAAATTTTTAAGCAGCATTAGAGCTCATCACCAGCGTACTTCACGTGTCCTGAATTTAACCAAGCTGTAGGACTGATGTGCTTTCCTTTTACGAAAGTGGTGTTAATATTTTGGCCTTGTTTGTTCAAACTCCCAACAGAGCATCACTTTGGGTCGTCGGGAATGACACTGAATGAACGCTTTACCAAATATCTAAAGAAAGGAATGGAACAAGACGCATCTAAGAACAAAAAGAGTCCTGAAATCCACAGGTTGGTGCCATTAGACACTGTCTGACATTTCAGGGTATTTCACATCTCCTTCTCTTAAACCCTGGAATAATTCTAGAATAATTCAAGTGTATGACTAGCTTCAGCAGAAAAACAGAAAAATACGGGGAGTTATAAGTACCTTTGGAAATACTGGTTTGCTTTAAATGACATTTGATCTGAAAACTTCAGATTCTTCTTATGAGCAAGATTATATCTGTGTACTTTCTTTACTTTTAGGAGGATAGATATATCTCCCAGTACTTTTAGAAAACATGGATTCTCTCAAGAGGAAACGAAAAGCTCCAGAGATCCTGGCTTCAAGGTGAACTGTTACTCTGATTAGTTTAATTCTACAAAATGAGTGCATTGGGCATGAACTTAACAGTGATGTTTTTGTTTAAATTACTCTCTACTTAAGTTTGTGTTTTTCTTTTAAGGATGGGCATAATTCTAAAAATGAACTACAAAGGGTTAATTTTTATTAAAAATGTATCAACAACCTTTGTGAAGTGGTTAGACTATGGTAAATGACCCCAAAGTCAATTGAGGTGAGCTTGAGAAAAAAGAGAGGATTTTTGGAGCAAGTGCCCATGATGAGAGAAGAGACTTTTTGTGATATTTTTCTGCTTGTAAGTATTATTAAATCAATTGTATACATGCGATATTTCCAACCATGTTTTCAAAAAGACATGCATGTCAAAAAGAGGAAAGTAAAACTAAATACTTATCTAAACCAAATACACTGTTAAGCAGATGATAAACTTTGTTCTAACAACTTGCTGTACCATTTCTGTTGATTGCTGTTACTTTAACATTCAGCACTTGTTGTAGTAGATCCAGACCATGTGGAATTTAGTGCATTAGCTTTTCTGAGTAGATGAATGTTAAGCCATCGCACTCACTGTAAACAATCATAAAAGTGGCTTAACGTGGAATGTTTGGGATTTTAACCTGTGTTTATTCACCTTCATACATATTTACGTTGAACGTTGAAGAGATTTTTAAACAGTCCTGCTGAAACCTTACTTGTTTCATATTTGTTTCCGATTTTTTCCAAACACACTTGTGGCTTGACATGGACGATGGTGAGATGGATTTGATGGGCCTGAACTCTGAGCATCAGCTTGGCAGAGTGTGTTATAAACGTGGTTTCCAAACGGCTCGCCAGCCTTCCGTGAAACAGACGTGCCCTCACAAACCCCAATAGGTGTTTGCTGTACCACATAAGGGAGCTGCTGATGATTTTGTCACTTATCTGTCATCCACCGTGTTGGGAGCAGTTTTATTCTCAGAGTAGAAATTAAAGCTCTTTGCCTGGGGAAAGCAGAAGAGCAAAATACCAAAACAAAACGCCTGCTCTCACTCCTGCGTTATTTGACATATTTATTTAAACAAAAAAGTGTTTAGAAACTCATGTAAGTAAAAAATTTAATAGCTAGAGAATTACTAATCCTTTTGTATTTAATTCAAGACGATTAATATGATGTGTGTTGCATATAGAGTCATTCAGTTCCCAAGACTAGAGTTGTGTAAATAAAGTCGCAGTCGCTGAGCGCGGCCATGGAGGCTCTGTGGTGTTGCTAGCACGTCGTGCACAGGCTTCTGCAGACGTGCTGCTGCTCAGTTAAATGTTTGTCAGAACCACAGCCAGTCCCCGTGTGCTGCTCCTGTGTGTGCAGTCAGCAGAAGCTCATCCAGGTACCACTGGTCTTAAAGTATACGCAGGTAACACAGCTGCTCGTTTTCCAAAGAGACTTACCGTAATCCGTTATTTAAGTAGCAATTTAAATAGAACTCAAAGCAATCACTACCAGATTTTTATTTTTTTTTGTAAATTAACAATGTGAAAAAGAGAAACCCCAAACCTAGTTGTTTTTCATACAGCTGGTTGGTGTTTGTTTAGTGGAACACCAGGGGTAGCTTGGAGTAGTAGACTTGCTAGGATTCTGTGGAGAAGCGCCTGCTTTCGCCTGTGGTGGCTTCTTGGCATCTTTCACGTGGTGCCTTCCACTCGAGGGGGAAGGAGTGCTATAGGTAAATTTTCTTGACAGACATTAAAGGCTACACGTCAGTGGGATGTTGGCATTCTCCCAGGTGCACTTGGTTGCAGCAACTCAGTGGCCTCCATCTCTTACCACTTTGATCAGTAATCACTATCTGAGGTATCTCCAAGCAACAAACAGCTTTTGCTTCTCTTGGAGTACTGTTTCCAGACCTGGTGGTTAATATTCCTTCCACCTTGCTGGGTGATGCCCGTCAGCAGGGTAGCGAGCGTGCTGCTGTTCAGTGGCAAACCCCTGTGAGCTGTTAGTTCTGGTGCATAACCAGTTGGATTTCCAAGTTCTCATCTCTGGCTGGCTGTGGTACACGTTAGAGTCAGCTTCTGTGTTTCTCCCTCCTTTATTACCAGGCTGTTTGTTCTAATGCTGTTTAAGAGAGAATAGAAGTTAAAAAGCGACAAAATAGATCAAAAGAATAAAAGTGATCTTAGAAAGCAGTAGGAAAATTGAAGTCTGACAAACTTATTTTAATAGTGCATTATTTTACATCATTGATTAGTATTCAGATAAATTCCTGTTCTCCAGAAGTCTGTGCAGTCAGTAGCAAAGTAATGGTGCTGAGCTAGCGCGCTGTAAAGCCTGGTGCTAAACTCTGCCCTCCTCCTGCCTTTGTAGGCTGAAGGGAAATATAAGGACGACCCTGTTGACCTGCGCCTTGATATTGAACGCCGTAAAAAACATAAGGAGAGAGATCTTAAACGCGATAAATCCAGAGAATCGGTGGACTCGAGAGATTCAAGTCACTCAAGGGAAAGATCAACTGAGAAAACGGAGAAAAGTCACAAAGGCTCAAAGAAAAAGTATGTAGGAAGCCTAATAGCCGTTTCCTTCTGCCTTTCCCGTTTCTGCTCTAAGGTCGGAGGCAGCACGGCGTGTGTAGTTGTACGCCTTTTGACACGCACTCCAGTGGCACGAGTTATCTGCGTGTCCTCTTGATTGTCGGTGTGTCTGAAACACTAAATAACCGTTAAAGGTAAATGAGAAGGCGCCATGTGTCACCACGGGTGAGTCACTTTTCCTTGTTCCTGTCGTGTTGTAGAGAACAGCCAGGTTTAAACGGCTTTGCTTTAATGTTAATTTAATCCTTTTCTATTAGCCTAATTTTCCATTTGACTAGAACTCCCTAGATCCATGCTTATCCAATAGAAGATGGTGTAAACACCTCAGAGAGAAGCGATGAGTTCTTACTGGAGAAGACTTCGGACCCGTGTTAGGTCTGCGTGTTCTAGCTGATGCTGAGCTCTCGCCATGGCTCTTCCTTTTCATAGCAGGGAAAGGAGAGGAGAGCATTGCTTTGCAGGGAGTGATAAAGAAATGGTTCTGGAGCAAACAAGTGATGACTGAGTTAAGCCTGCTCCATTTCCTATCACTGAAACAGGAAACACCGAAGGGTGCGCGAGAGATCCAGATCCAGTTCATCGTCTTCGCGGTCCTCTCATTCTGTCAAAGCGGAGGAGTATCCTGAGGAGACTGAGGAGAGGGAGGAAAGCACCACAGGCTTTGACAAGTCCCGACTTGGGACTAAAGAATTCACTGGTCCGAATGAGAGAGGAAGAGCTAGAGGAACCTTTGTAAGTGTTCTCCACCCCCTGCCCCAAGAATCAATTCCTAAAGTCAAAAAGCGGCCATGGGGTATTGCTCTGTCACTGTTAAAGCGTATTGTGAAGGAGAAACCCCAAAGGCATGGTCTGGCTGTGGATGATGAGCCACAATGTGATCGCTCCAGGTCTGGAGCACAAAGCAGGGTGCTGAGGATATAGTCTGGGCAGCTGAACTCGAGATACGTGGAACAGAATCAAGCCTGGAAGCTTTTGTGCATTGTCACTTGCTGAGCAACCCTGATGGGCAGCACCGTGCGCATCAGTCAGTTTGGGGCAGGCTACCAGGTGACTCATCTGTCATAACCACACTGCTTGTTTGCAGTTCTTCTGCCTTGGCTACACAGATGTCATGTGTGCATGTTGTGTTTGCTAAATGCTTCCTCTTGGGTGCTCCGGAAATGCCTCTACATGATGTTAAACAGCTCGATAGAAACCGCGGTGCACTGTGTGAGCAGAGGAGCTAAAGACCCTACAATGTACTGAGCTCGTATTTTCGTGAGAGGTTAAAGGTGTTCTCGGATGATTACAGAACTGAAGTTGTGTCTTTTAGGTGCCCTGGAAGCTGTCTGGGGGTGGGAGGGCATTGCCACCGCAACCATTTTATTTTTCTTCCGTGTTTTACTGTTGCAGCAGTTCAGAGCAAGAGGGAGAGGATGGGGCAGAGGCAACTTCTCAGGCAACAATAACAGCAACAGCGGTGGCAGCAACGACTTCCAGAAGCGAAGCAGAGATGAGGAGTGGGATCCAGAGTACACTCCTAAGAGCAAGAAGTACTACTTGGTAGGTGTCTGAAGCCCTGAAACGTGCACACACACTCAAGGTGTACATCAGCTCACTGTTTGTGGTGGTTCTGTCCCCGTAAAGCGTCCAGCTTCCCGGATGGGTTAACACTGTTCCTTTTTCATGCTGATGACAGCGGTCTGTCACCCTACCAGGCATTAATCTGGGAACCCTGGGTGACTGGCTGTGCTCTCTGAGAGAGGCACTTTTAAACAGACACCAGCTCATTTTTTCTCTTCCTGAGAAAAAATTTTCTCCACCTCTCTACTTGAGGTGCCGAACCTTCTCATTAAGTAATGCGATATTTCAATCTTGTAACTCCAACAAGAAAGCCTGGATTTTTTTTTTTTTTTTTTTTTTTTACTGCATTTTTCTCTGATCTTGTTGAAAACAGAATTCTATTTTTTGGGGGGATATCCAGTCTCTACACTGCACTTTAAGTGCAGAAATGGATCAGTTTGAGCCCAATGACATGGTCTGTGTCAGCTTCCACCAGCTGCATGTGCCTTAGCTCGCGCACAGCGCTGCCGAAAGCGGCACGTGTTGCCAACCTCCCCAAGTACAAAGCTGAGGGACTGAAGCTGCCAAGGTGGTGTCGTTGGCAGGAAAATAAAGGGGAAACAGTACTGCAGGATGGTCCTGCAGGCCTGACACCCGTCCCTGCCCACCCCGAAACATTCCGTAGAACCCTTGCTGCCGGCAAGGCCGGGTTGCTGTGCGCACAGAGCCCGTGCAGCAGTTGTGCAGTGCTGCCTTCATCTGCTGCTTGTCTTCCTCAGAACAAGCCCGTGGTTCTCTGTAGGGGACAGTATGTGCTGTGGCATGAGCACGGCAGTCCGGTTCGTGCCGCGGCGCTGCGTGTCCCGACCTGGAGCTTTCCAGCTCTTACAAGCCAGTCTGTGTGAGCCCATGTCCTTGTCTCCCCTGTGCAGCACGATGACCGGGAGGGCGAAGGCGCCGACAAGTGGGTGAGCAGAGGCCGTGGCCGGGGTGCTTTCCCCCGGGGAAGAGGCCGCTTCATGTTCCGGAAGTCGAGCACCAGCCCCAAGTGGGCTCACGACAAATTCAGCGGAGAAGAAGGAGAAATCGAAGACGACGAAAGCGGAACGGAAAACAGGGAGGAGAAGGACAACTTGCAGACGACGGCCGAGTAGCCGCAGCGGCCGCGTGTCCGAGCGCCCTGGCGGGGGGGAGGGTGCAGCACGACGCTGCTGCTGGGGGCTGCCAGGGCGACCCCGACGTGCTGAGCAGAGCCCCGCAGAGGAGCTCTGAACAATCCCGAAGTTCACTGACTGCGTTCCCAGAGTTCGGCCCCCCGAAGCGTGGGCTAGAACTGGTAAATCATTTCGCTTGGACCCACTCGCGGAGTCTCTTCCCAAAGACTTACCCTCTGGACTGAATAGGTCAAGTACTGGGTGAGATCCTGGGTTTTCTCTCGTCTGTGACCTTCCTGGACGGTCGGTTATTTTTTTGGTGATAGGCTTTGGAGACAATGTGGTTTTGGTTTGTGCCCATCTCAACCCGGTAGTCTTGGCGTTTCTGTTTTCTTTTATAATTTGAAATAGTGAAGGTCGGGATTAACTCGCCAGTTCAAATTTTTCTCCCCAATTGTGTATTCAATTTTTTAAATTCATACTCTACTTATTTTAGGCCTTTACGTATGTAGTAACATCGATTAAATGATAATTTTGGAAACTATTTTTGGTTCTTATAAATAAGAAAATGATGAAGCATGTGAATAAACATCTAAATGTTAACTCCTTGGGACCAAACTGCTACGATTTTTTTTAAACATTTTTTTTTTTAATGTAACAGCTGAGTTTAGGGCCTTTTAAAAATGATTGTTTTCCTTTTATGTTGAAAGTTAACCAAATTAGCATGGTTTAAAAAGAGAAGAAATGACGCCCTGCGTTTCACCACTGTTTGTGTACACTGTTAGGCCTGGTGTGTGCTGGAGTCCCAAACCGCTTGTAGGCATTTTGTGTAACCTCTTTGCAGCTGACTGTGAACTCGAGTGCTCTTTCCACGGTAACATAGTTTTCTAAGAAACTTCCGAATTCTACTAGGTTAAAACTATAAAAGCAGATGAGAATTTTTCAATATTTTTTATTAATCTTTTTATAAAAACAAAAGGCGAATCCCTCCTGTGCTGGTTAAGGACGGCCGTTATGGTGTATTTCTTTTTATCTTCTTAAAAATACTCCGAGGAAGTTGCGAGTAGCTCTGGCCGCGTCGCGGAGCCCTCTCGGCAGGAGAGGCAGGTCCACGCGCCGGCGCCGAGTGTGCACGTGCTGTAAAGGCTCCGCGCTCCCTCTCCTCTCCATCCCGCCTCCCCCCCCCCAGGATTGCTGTGCCGCTTCCCCGCGCACCAACTAGAGTTCGGTTTGGTTTGACTTGAACAGTTCCTGTTTAGCAAAGCCCTGAAGTTTGTTTATGCAAATAAAATACAATAAAATGAGTAGTAGGTGTAACTCTGCTTTGTTTTGTGTTCTGAGTCGGGGGGCTCTGGATTCAGGGGTGAGGCCGGACGAACCGGCGGCCCGTGGCCGGCCCCAGGGCCGAGCTGCTGGGAAGGGAAGCGTTAAAACACCGTGGTCCGTCCTGGCCGAGAGATGGCCACGGGCCCTGTTCCAGCCCTAGCCCTGCTCCAGGAGGGACTGTGTCACCCGTGAACGGGCACTCCGAGCCCAGGCTCCTCACTGCAGCGTGGCTTGGGCAGCCCAGTTGGATGCCAGCACTGAACCCCAACGCTTGGCAAGCACAGTGGTGGCATCATGTTTGCTGGCGCCGGTCAAAAAATGCTTTTCCGTTGCTGCCACCTCAGAGGAAGGTCGCTCCTTGCTCTGCCACAGTGGGGTGCTGGGTGCTGTGCTGCGGTGGGGTGCTGGGTGCGCACCCTCCGTGGGGAATTCAGCGTCTGCCAGCGCTGCAGAGGAGCGTTCCTGGCTGGTGTTGGTTAACGGTGTTGGCCAACAGCAGTTGAGCCAGTGCTGTGGGTTAACGGTTGGCATTTCCCTGGCAGTTCCCTTTGCACTTGAGTTTGAGCCCCTGAGCCGTCTCGAGACAAAGGGCCCCCAGTGCTCCCAGCTCCTTGGCCTGAGCAGCCGAACCCAGGGCAGGGCTCACGCTTCCCACTCCCCAGCAGAAACCTCCACTGCTGGTGCTGCTCCTCAGGCCCCCTCCCCGCTCCGTGGTTCGGTAGTGCCGAGCCAAAAGCGTTTGGTCCGAAGGAAGATTCCTGCTGCCAGCCTGGAGCAAGCGCTGGGCAGGACCAGCTGGGCAGCCCTGGGGCACCCAGGACCCTTCTGGCTGCCGCGCTTCGCGGAGGGGCTCCAGTGGCGTGGCCGCGCCAGCCCTCGGCGCTGCGGTTTGTGGGTTTTGGCCCATTCCGCGGTGTAGGTTTCACTTCCCCCTCCACCCCGAAGGTGCCATACGCACAGCGAGACCCGGGCGGCTCCGAGCTGCCCCAGCGCCGGGCACGACTCCCGGAGGAGAAGGTGGGTGGGGGGCTCCGTGCTGAGGGTGGCCTGGGGTGACACAGGGGTCTGCGAGCCAGCGGGTGCTGCCCGGGCTGGCCCCGACCCTGGCTCGGAGCCGGGACCCTCGTGCCCCAGCAGGTCTCGTCTCCCGCAGACAGAGCCGCGGCCGGCAGTGCAGCGCCTGGCACCCATCCTGGCACAGCGCCTGGCACCCATCCTGCTGCCCAAGCTGGGTGAGTCAGCCCTCGCCATGCTGCAGGCCGGGGCTGTGCCCAGGGGGGCTCACTTTGGGTACTGGGGGGACCTGGGGAGCAGCCAGACCCCGTGTCCCCATCCTGCCCTTCCCATGCAGACCAGGAGTCGCAGCTGTGCCAGGCCCTGGTCGACTATGCCCCGGAGCTGCCGGACGAGCTGCCGCTGCGGCGGGGAGATGTCGTCAGGGTCCTCAGCACGGTGAGGGGTGCGGGGACGGGGGGCGACCCCGGGGCTGGTCCCTGGCTCTGACGCCTGCCCTGCCCACAGCGGACGGAGGTGGAGGGCTGGTGGGATGGGCAGTGCCAGCACCGGAGAGGGCTCTTCCCCAGCAACTTCGTGGAGCTCCTGCCGGCACCGGTGCCCACGGTGAGTGGGGGCTGCACCAGAGCTGCCATGCTCGTGCTGCCCCAGGGCTCGTGTGGCTGGACCCTGCACCCTGGAGGGCTCCACAGGGCCAAAGGCTGGCATCTGGCTGCACCGTGCCGGCGGTCCCTGCCTGCAGTCCCAGCGCTGAGTGCCCGCCAATGCCCCGTCCTCACCCAACCCCGCTCTCCTGCAGTTGATGCCAGCGATGCCATCCCGGGATGCAGAGTCCAGTGAGTCCGGCTGTGGTGGCTGTCCAGCCCCGGGGGCCTCAGTGTCCTGCCAGGACGGCCAGGCGGTCCCACGGCCAGGAGCGAGGTGGGTGGGGGCAGCCAGGGCACCAGCCACGCCAGGAGTCAAGAGGAGCCCTGCGGGGCACGGGGACGCGGCGTGGACCAGCACCGAGATGCTCTCTGCTTCGACTTCCTTCCCAGTGCGGAGCCGGTTTCCTCCGGCATCACGTGCGCAGTGTGGGGCTGTGGCAGCTGGGGGAGCCTGGCACGACACCGCGCCGCACGGCCTCGTGGGCAGCCCCGCGCCAGCAGGTAGGGTGGAGTGGCCGCGGCTCTGGGGGTCTCATGCCTGGGGACCATCCTGGTGGCAGCACCCGCGGGGCCACGCTGCTCCCAGGCTGTGCCAGTGCACCAGGAGCCGGGGCAGCTGCCAAGGAGGAGCAGGGGCTGGCGGGATGCTGGGCAGCTCCGGGCACCATCAGCCAGCGCTGCTGGGAGCGATGGAGCCCCGGGGCCCGGAGAGCAGCTCCCTGCACCCTCGGGGCCGGGCGCCTTCGTCCCCATCCTCGTCCCTGTGGCCCTCATGGCTGCCACCGGCTGCGGGCAATAAAAGCCGCCGGCATTTTTGGTGCCTGTGTGGCCTCCATGGTGAGGGCCATGCTGGGGGCAGCAGGGACCAGGTGGCACCGGGGCTGTCAGTGCTCCATGGGGACAGGGTGGCCCACCACGAGGACACGGTGGCCCACGGACACATGCCTGTGGCCTGACGGCCCATATCCCGCTCTGCTGGGGAGCCCATCCTGGTGAGACCCTGGGGCTCGGTGCCAGGGATGCTGCTGCGCCGTGGGCGGCGGCGGGACGGCATCCTGCCCGTGCTGCGCGCAGCGCGCTGGGGAGGTTTGCAGCTGCCTGCTCTGCCGTGTGCAGAGGAAGCGCCGACCGCAGCGGGGCCAGGTGCCGGGATGGGTGCGGGGATGGGTGCGGGGATGGGTGCTGGGATGGGTGCTGGGATGGATGCAGGGCTGGAGGGAGGACCAGCTGCCCCCAAACCAACAGGGCCCTGGGCACATGGCGCCGGGGTCAGTGGGGCCATGGGGCTGTGTCCCGCCAAGTGCCGCTGCCAACCTTGGCAGATGTGGGAGACGGTGCTGGTGGGAACCATGAGTCCAGGAGCGCGGCAGGACGATGCCTCCCGCCCATCCCGGCAGGAGCAGGGTGTGGGGATGTGGAGGGTTCAGGGATGGGGTGGTCCTCGCAGGGTGGGGGGGGCCAATTCCTGTCCCACTCAGCCCATCCCTGTCCCACTGGGAGAGGGGCCACACGAGGGTCCTTCCCCCAGTGCCCAACGAGCCCCTTTGCCCCCTGGCAGCCTGTACGGCAGCGAAGGACGCGGCAGACGAGGAGAGGGAGCCCTGGGGTGAGTCCCTGGGCTGGGGGGAGGGATGGGCATGTGCCTGGGACAGGACCCCGTGCCCAGGGCAGGTCCCTGGTGCCGGGGCACAGCCATGGCCGGGGGTCCCCAGTGAGAAGCAATTCCCGCCCCACTCTCGCGGTGCCGGTCCCAGCCCCGGTCCTGCCTCCTCTCCCCAGAGCTCCCGGCACCAGCAAGGATGGAGCCAGCCAAGCTCCCTCCCAGCAAGAGGATGGCTCCTGCTCCCCCCATCCCTGCCAAGGCCAAACTGGCCCCAGTGAGCAAGTAAGACACACGCGGCTGTGCCGGGGCGTCAGGGCTGCCACAATGCCCCAGCACCGGGGTCGGGCTGGTGTCCATGCTCGGCCCCCGGAGCGGGGCCGGTGTCTCCCCAGGAGGGCAGAGCACATCCCGGCCGTGCTGCTTTACCACCTGTGCCATCCCCAGGCCCAGTGTCCCCCAGCCCTGCACCCCGGCCGACAACAAGTGGGACGGAGCCGGTGACACAGGTGGGCGCTGGGTGCCACCACTGGGCACTGCAGCCGCCGTTGAGGCCATGCCATGTGCCGGCACCAGGTGCTGACACCCTCCCTTCGGCAGATGCTGACAGCTTCAACGCGGTGCCCGTCACCACGGTCAAGCTGAGCCACCCCACTGCCGCGCGGCCCCGGGTGCCGGGTCAGCGGCCGCCCAGTGCGGGGGGTCCCTGCGGGTGGGAGCAGCCCCGGGGGCCTCCCCGTGCCGAGGTCTGCACCCCTCTGCCTGGCGTCGGCCCACCGTGGAGCACGGCAGTGCCGTGGCCGGAGGAGAGGCTGGCCCTGGAGGACCTGAAGGCTGAGGTCCGGTCCCTGCACATCCTCGTGGACCTGATGCGAGTCCAGCACCTGTGAGTGGGGACGGGGGTGTCGGGGTGCTGGGGGGTCCCCAGCGGCCCCGGCTGAGCCATCCCCGGTGCATTGCAGGCGGGACCTGGCAGACATGCGGCTGGAGCTGTGCCAGGAGCGTGCCCAGCGCCAGGAGCTGCAGGTGAGTCCCGGGGCGAGGAGCTGCCCCTGGGCCGGGGTCCCTGCCACCCCCCCAGCACTCACAGCCTCTCCCCGCAGGCTGAGATCGAGCGGGTGAGGAAGGTGCTGCCCTGCTAGCGTGGCCAAGGGCTGCGGTGCCCACCCCTCCTGGGTGGGCGCAGGGGCTGGCGCGTGCACATGGTGCTGTGCCACGTGCCTGGCTGCCCCAGCCTGGGACTGCACTGATCCAGCACCAACACGTGTCCTGCACCGGAGCACAGCTCTGCGGTGCGGCCCTGAGGCCGAGCAGCTGCCCCCCAGGTACAGATTTTGTTTAAAATAAACCATTTTGGGTGCAGAGCATTGCTGGGTTGTGTGGACGCTGCTGAGGGCAGAGCCCTGGGGCTGCCATGTCCCTGCAGGGCTGAGCTGGTGCTACTGGGCATGGGGTGGGGGCGTCCCACCGTGGCATGGGGAGGGGTCTGACCATGGCACAGGGGTCCTACTGCAGCACAGGGGGGTCCCACCATGGTACAGGGTGTCCCACTGCAGCACAGGGGGTCCCACCATGGCACAGGGGGGGTCCCACCGTGGCACAGGGGATCCCACTGTGGCACAGGGGTCCCCCCAGGGCTCACTCGCTGCAGAGCACGGGGAAGGCGCCTGCAGCGCTCAGCCCCGGGTGCCCGGAGTGGACTTGCTGGCAGCCACGGGCAGGGCTGCAGAGTCCACCAGCCAGTCCTGGGGGGGCCAAGTGCCCCCCGCCAGCCCCCATGCCTCGTCCCGGGCTGGGGTGCGGAGGTAGGACCCGCAGCACCTCCTCCTCCTCCAGCCCCCGCATCATTTCCCAGCCCAGCCTCAGCCCCAGAGCATCTTGGCCTCCAGCCACCAGCATGGGACTGGGAGAACATCTGGAAAACATCTGGATCCTGCTGGCTCTGGCAGCGTGGGGACCAGCCTGGGAAGGAGCTATTTTTGTAAAGCTGCCGTGGAGGGGGCTGGGGAGGGGGCAGCGGGGGCCCCCGCAGTCCCCCAGAGCTGAGCTGGTGGCGGGAGCGTGGGCAGGATGTGGCCCGGCCCTGCGGGGAGCACCCCCATCCCCAGGGAGCACCCGCCATCCCGAGAGCCCGGGGGGGGGGAACATCCGCCCCGGTCCCCCCGGGAGGGCGCTGGGTCAGGGCGGGCGGTGCCGGAAGGGACACGGCTAATTTTAGTGGGGCCGGGGAAGGGAAACGGCCAGGGGGGGTGACTGTGGCCAGATGCCCCCCCCCCGGCACCGCATCCACGGCCGCCGCGGCACGCAGGGACCCCTGGGCGTTCAGGGCCCCCCCACGCTGGGCACAGGTGGTTTATTACAGCACCATGTTTCTGGGGCAGGACCCATGGCTCCCACAGACGTACAGCCCAGCCGCGACCCATGGGCACGGGCCCCTCCAGTGCCAAGTCCACGGGGCCAGTGCCCGCCGTTGAGCCCAGCCACGTCTGCCCCGTCCTTGTCCTTGTCCCCGCAGGGTCCGGCGCCGCTCGGCTGGTGCCAGCAGTCGTACCGATGGCTCAAAGTGCATCGTGTCCCGCAGCAGCGGGGGCGAGTCTGGCCCCGGAGTGCCCGTGGCACCAGGGTCTGGCTGGCAGTGGTGCAGTGCTGCTCTGCGGCGAGCAGCCCCCGTGTCCTCCCCGCTCCTGGCCCCAGAGTGGGGCCTGGCAGCTCCCAGGGGTGGCACAGTGTCGGCTGAGCTACCGGGGCGAGCGGGGCACAGTGCCGGGGCAGCTGCCTGTGCGCCGGAGCTCAGTAGTAGTGGACACGGCCCAGGGTGCCGGTGCCAGTGCCCAGGATGTCGGGCTGCCCGTTGCGCCAGATCTCGCGGATGATGCGCTCGCGCTCCTCCAGCCGCTGCGCCCGCTCCAGCTCCTCCGCCGAGGCGAAGACGTTGATGGCCAGCGCTCCGTCCCCGGGGCCGTGGCTCTCCAGCGGGATCTCGGTCACCGGCAGCAGCGACTCGGATGCCACATGGTCAACAGTGTCCTCTTCCTCCTCGTCCTCATCATCGTCGTCCTCCTCATCCTCACTGAGGTCCCTTGGGCAGGGTGGGGGGCGCGGGGGGGACCGGCAGGAGAGGCGCAGCACCAGCAGGCACAGGGTCAGCACCAGCCCGAAGCAGACGCCCAGCACGAAGTAGAGCCCGAAGCTCTCGGGGTTGGCTGCAGGGAGAGGGGAGAGGGTGAGGGGCTGCTCGTGCTGCCGCAGGGCCTGCGGTGGCCCCGGGGTCCCCCGGGACGTGGCACCGCGGTTCCGGGGGGGAGGGCTCACCTCGGATGTGCGCGTACGCGGCCATGCTGTTGCTCAGCAGCTCCATGTCCCGCCGGCGGCTCTCCATCCCGCACCCGGTCACACTCAGCGTCTCTGGGGAAGGCACATGGTTGGCATCTGTGGGGCAGGGGGTGCTGAGCACGGTGCTGCTGGGGACTGGAGCCCTCCCAGAGCCCCTCGTTCCCTCTGGGGCCATTCCCACATGCGCCCATGCCCTGAGCTGGCACAGGGACTTGGACCTGCCCGGGCTGCTCCAGCTGGACAAAGCCCCACCAGGTGCCAGACCGGAGCATCCCGCTCCCACCACCCTGCTGACCTTCCTGCGGGACCAGGACGGATATGGCCCCTCCAGGACACTGCGTTGAGCAGCTCTGCGGCACTGAGCCAAGCTTTCCACCCCGTGCCCCCCTGGGACGCGGGGCCGGGTCCCCGCACACCCCTGTGAGCCCGCCCGTGCCAGCGGGGCTGGTGCTGCCTGTGCACATGTGTGCACACACGTGTACCCCCACACAGCCCCTTCCTGTGCAGCATCCACCCCCCCCGTGCCGCTCCCAGCCCAGCTCCAGCCACGGCTGTTTGCTGTGGGGCCCCGCGGCGCGGGGGCAAGGACCGGCCCAACGGGCAAAGGCCAGCAGGACAGTCGCAGGGAACACTGACCCTGTGCCCCCCCCCCAGCTCCCACCGTGTCCCCAGGCAGGACAGATGAGGGGCAGGCGCCGGACCCTCTGCAAGAGAAGCTGCCCATGCCCTCCCAGTATGGGAACCATGCCTTCCAGGCACGGAAACCTGCCCTGGGAGCTGGGAGGGGACATGGGTGCCCCGTGCCATCTCTTCGACACCCCATGGGTGCCCATCTGAGCACCCACTTCTTCCTGCCCGGAGCCCTGTGTGGCTCCACGCAGTTGAGCTCCAGCCCTGGCAGCCCATCCCCGCAGCCCCCTCACTGCCCACGGTGCTGGTTTGGGGCTGAGTGCCCCTCGGCTGTGGGGTGCCATGGGGCTGGGCAGCGGGCAGGGCAGTGGGCAGGGCGGGAGCCGGTGCAGAGCCTGGCCCTGGCTGGGGACGAGCTCATTTCCCAGAAACGGCTCCAGGGAGGGAGGAATGAGGAAAGAAATGCAGAAAATGTGACACATCAGCACAACCGTCCCTGGACGGTCCAGCACCGCGGGGCCGCCGCACGTCCCGGGGCTGCGCAGCCCCTCGCAGCGGGGCACCCCGAATCATGGCCAGCAGCGTCCCCAGGAGGGTCCCGGTGCCCTCTCTTGTGGAGCAGCCCCGGTGTCAGCCCCTGCCCCTGCAAGGGGGGCGGCTGGGAGCTGCACAGCCCCTCCGTTGGGCTGGAGGGACAAAGTCCTGCTATGGGGCAACAGGGACTCCCGAAGCCCGGCCAGTGGCATGGCTGCTGGCCAGGGCACCACAGGGCTGGCCCCAGGGGCACAGGGGTGCTCCGTGTCCGTGGCTGTGGGCCGTGGCAGGACATCCAGGGCTGTAGCGGGCACAGGGTATGAGTGATCCCAGGGTCAGGCAGAGGGTGCCAGGCCCTGGGCACTGTGTGCTGAGCAGGAGAACGCGGAGTCCCCTCCACCGGAGCCAGAGCAGCCCTGGACCCTGTGGGCACCAGAGTAGGATCACCCCGGGATATGGCTGTGCCCGCGGGCACAGCCCCGGAGTGCTCAGCCCTGTATCCCTGAGCACCAAGCTCTGAGTCCCGAAGTTCCCAGCCCCAAGTCCCCGGGCACCGAGCCCCGTGTCCTCAGCCGCTGCGTCCCCAGACCCTGAGCTCTGCGCCCCCGAGCCCGGCGCCTCCAAGCCCCATGTCCCTGGGAGGGCAGATCCACGACACCTGGCTGGATGCAGGGTGCTGGGGGGTCCTTTGGGGTGTCCCGTCTGCCCCACGGCCCCCTGTGGCCCTGAGCCTCGTGCCGGTGCCCAGGGGCTGGTACTCACCGGGGTGGCGGGTGGCCCCGGAGCGGGGCGGAGAGGCGAGCAGCGGCGGGAGCCCGCTGCACCGAATTCGGCTGGAGAGAGGGAAGAGAGAGCAAGGTCTGTTCAGCATTAACGCCGCAGCAACAGGAAATAGTTCGGAGGCGGCTGGCGGTCAGCGCTCCCCGCCGGAGCCAATGGCAGCCCCGGCCCGACGCCGAGCGGGGCGCGGGGCCACGGTTCGTCCCGCTCCCCCGGGACGCTGCGCTCGGCCCCGCCATGGAGCCGCCCCACAGCCCTGGGCTGGGCTGTGCCCGCCGGGCACAAGCTGGGCTGGCAGCACCAGACCCTCACCAAGCACCCCGAGCCCATGGGGCTGCGCCTCGGTGCCACGAAGCCCCATGTGTCACATGGCAGCCACAGGGATGGGCATGTGGGGGCTCCCGGGGCAGCCCCCAGCCCCGCGGAGGTGTGGGGATGGGCAGGGTCCTGCCCTCGTCCTGGCTCTCCCCAGCAGGGTTCGTGCTGCTCCAGAGCAGCAGCAGCACCAAGGGCATGGGCAGGGTCCACGTGTCAGCCCTCTGTGCCCAATGTGTGCCCCCAGTGGCCCAGGGACAGGCCTGGTAAGGGGAGCTGGGCCCCTTGGGTCAGGGCAGAGGGTCCTCACAGGGCCCCCAGCACCCTCTCACACATCTCCCCACCCATAGCAACCCCCAGTCCCTGCACTCCCCACTCCCCAGTCCCCGCGGGGTCACTGCGTGCCGGGGTCTCGGTATGAAGTTTTATTGCCGACATGCAGGAGTAGTTTCGATGTAGTACAAAAATAATGTCTTTATACAAATTTTTTTCCTTTTTTTTTTTTTTTTCTTTTTTCTTACAACAGGCTCCTTCCCGCAGCGCGGCCCCTCGCCCGCACCCCCCGCCGCTGCTGCCCTCCCCACACCACCCCCTCTTCCAGTTTGCTTCGATACAAGTGTGATTTACTGGTGATGACCGGCACGCAGGAACACTGGGTATGATACAGCCTTGCAGAGTCCCCAGAATATTGCTTTAACTTTGGGAAAAAAAACACAAAACAAAGAGGTGGGAGCAAGAGAGGAGAAAAACCAGATGGAGAGAGCAGGGTCCCAGCTGGGGGTCCAGGTGGTCCCTGCTCTGCTGCTGGTGGCACAGGGGGGCGACAGGCACACGCCGGGGTGTGCCAGGACAGACCTACCATCTTTAAATAAATAAGGCTACTGGCTCAGCTGGCTGGGGTTGGTGCAACTGTTCTAGTCTGTGTTAGTGTTCACAATTCCCTGCCTGCCCGCTGCCAAGCGGCTCTGGCGAGGTCGCAGGCAGGACATAATGCCCGACGCTGCCAAGGAGTTGCAGGTCAATCCCTACGTCCCCACGAAGACACCCGTGGGGTGGCCCAGGACGGACGCAGTCCGCTTCCCCAGCCTGCGGCAAGAGACGGCGACACGCTACAAACACGTCTGCTGCTCGCTGCCTGCCTGCGCTCGCCGGGGCGGCAGAGCCCACCCCAAAAAGCAGGGGCAGCCCCCCCAGCCCAGGCCACAGCAGCTTTTCCTGTCCCTGCTCACACATTTCCTCATGCCCAGCCCGGGGGCTGGCGGAGAGGGTGATGCTGGAGCTGCCGCGGGGCTGGGAGCAGCTGGAGCAGGGGAAGGGGGCAGCTGGGGAGCCGCTGCCCGGAGCGGGAGCCCAGGTCAGGGCACCGTGAGCCCTGGCACCTCTGTGTGAGAACAGTTCATCCGGCAAGACAGGCATCCAGTTCACAAAATGAGGCTCAGAAACAATCGTTCCCGTTCTCAGCACAGGCGCCCGCGCTGCCAGGGGCGTTCGGTGACAAACCGGGACATCCTTCTCCCGCCGCGGTGCCACGCGGGGAGGGCACAGGCGGCCCCAGGTTCACGTGGCGAGGCTGGGATGGCAAGATAAGCTGGAGAACAAATACAGTAGAGACTTCAGCCAGCCCCTTCCTAATTCTAGGCAGATTATTTTGGGAAGCTTTTTCACATTGTAACTCATATATTATATCTGTACCACAACTGAAGTGTGAAAATGCTAAATCAGAATTAATGCAATTGTAACTGCACCTCAGATAAGCTACGGAAAAATAAGATTAAATCATAAATCCTCAGGAAACTAAAAGAATCAGTGAAAGGCGGGGAAGAGGTCAGAGGCCACACTGGGCCGAGTCCTGCAAAACCTCTGAACTGCAGACAAGATCCGACCTTCGCAGCGATCCCCTGCAAGGGCAACTCTTGCCCGAGGTGGTGGCTGGGCTCTGCGGGCAGCCCCCGTCACACCGGGTAACCGGGCAGCTCTGTGCCACGCACGACGGCCTCGGCACGCTGCAGCCCACACGTGGCCACCGAGGGTCAGACACCGCAGCCAAACCAGGTGGCACGTTAAGGACAGAGAAAGATTTGATGAAGGGAAGTGGGAGGTTTCAAGAAATTCTTCCTTTCAAGAACCCCTGATAAATCTAAGCTTATTCAAACCACATGGAGCGAACGCCATCAGCCGACTCTCCGTACTGCACAGCCACGACTTGTGCCAGCAAACCAGCTTCACCCTTGGAAGTCTTCTCCTTTCCCACAGGCTTTGCTCGATCCAGAGAACAGCATGGTTAAAAAGACAAGAGAGGTAGATTACAGTCATGATTAAAAGCAGATTAGTCATCGAGGCTTCGATTTAAAAAACAGATTCCAGAAGATGCCAAGAGGTTGCTGCTTCCAAAACTAGCTTTTCCAAAAGTCTTCTCCCTCCAGAGCAAGTGTGAGTGTGTGTCCCTGAACAGAGCTCAGAAGAATTGCTACATTATTCTCCATCACGGGACACTGGTATTGCTGTTGAGCTGTAGTAGGCGACGTGAAAGGCAGACTGCAGGATGGTGCTTGTGCTCTCGGGTGCGTGGGAAGCTACTTCCGAAGGTACCTCTGGGCCAGGATAGCTGCATCCAAAGGGTTCATGGGCTGGGCGTCGTGGCCCAGGCGTCGCACTGGGGGGATGTTCCCAAACTGTCGCTTCTGTAGGAAGCTCTTGGCCTCATGCAAGGTGTTCTTCTCCTCAGCCAAGAGCAGCTGCTGCCTCATGTAGTTCTCGAACTCGTACTGCGAGCACTCCTCGGTCACCTTCACCTGCGACAGAACGGCCTGTCAGAGCCACAGCAACCAGCAACGGTCCCACAGCTCCCCCCTGCTGGTCCTGAGCCACCGCAGGACAACCGGACCTGCTGCCAGACACAGGCAGGGCTCCCCAGGAGTCACCGGTTCATCAGGAACAGAGGTCTGGAAACCTCAGTGGCTCCGTCCTGACACTGCTCATCCCAACCCTGCCAGATGTCCAGGGGCTGCAGCTGTCTGACCCCCATTCTCACGTCCCCCCCAGCCCAGTGGAGGGATTTCTGATGGCAACACCGGCTGCAGCATCGCAGGCAAAAGCTCTGACAAGGCTGTCCCCAGGCAGTGAGGTCACCGGCCGCCACTTCCAACACAAAATACATTGGCAAGAAAACAGGATGTTTGCTCCCATCGCAGAAACCATCGGGGAGCACAAGCCAACACCACCACCTCTTCCCAGCTCTCCCAGTTCATGTGAGCTCTCAGCTGTGTGCGAGGGAGCGAGTGCTGCTCAGAGGAGCACACCACCCCTCCGCTGGCTCTGGGGCTGCTGAGCTCACTTCCAAACATCACCAGGATGTGACTCCTGCAGCATGAGCCTTTCCTTCTGCTGCACAACACTCTGATGGACACAGCAGCCTTGTAGAGCAGCTGCCACCGCTGGGTCCTCACCCACTGCCCTCACCTCCCCAGCTCAGGGGTGGCAGGGGCTGCTGTCCCTTTCCATTACAGACAGACTTGGCACAGAGGCATGGAAAAGCAGTTTCGTGGAAAGTAGGAAAGCTTACCTCTTGGGGGTTTTCAGGGTTAGCCACTTGGTCATCGATGTCTGGCACCACCTGCAAAGGGCCACTCAGCGAGGACATAGACTGCCTGCGGGGAGAGCACAGCCTCAGGGCTTGGAGCAGGGACCCAGCTCGCCCACCCTCACCCAACAGCCTGGCCAGGGCAATCCCACCTGGCTGGCCATGGCTGGGCACTGGAGCGTGGCACAGTGCTGCCTGGATGCCACACTGGCTACTGCTACTAAAGGATGCTATTCCAAATTCAATTTCCCTGGTATGAAATCACATGAAAATCCTCAGAGCTGCCTTTTTTTTTTTTTTAAACAGGATGTGGAACTAACTCTTGCATAGGTAGCAGAGAAAACAGCCACAGCTCCAAAAATCACAGACTTCACTGCTGACTCAACAGGCAGCACAAGAACTTCGCCCAGGCATGCTGTGCAGCACAGACAGAAGGTCACGGGGCTGACAAGAGAGGGCTGCACCAGGCAAACACCACCAGGATCCATATCTGCTGGAGTGTGCTACTGGAATCTCATCCCAGTTGGTTCATGCCAGTTCTGGAGTCAGCTTTACCCTCAATGGCATCCCCACCCTGCACACGTAGTGTTCCCACCTGCGATGGCATCTCCTCTCCTCCCCCCTAGAGATCTCTCGCCTGCTTTTACTTAGCAGACAACGCAGCGCTAATTACAAGCGGGAAGTGTCTGCGTCTGGTTGGATCTGTTTCTACACCTAAGATATTCCTGACCATTAGATTTTCTTTAAAAATCAAAACTGGAGAGTGTGTGGGGGGCACGGCAGCCACATGACTGCTTTACCGACTCCAACCTTGGTCACAGTGACTACTGTTTGCACAGGCACTCTGGCTGTATCCATCAGCAGACACCAGTGGTTGAGACACAGAGTTTAAAGACTTTTTTGCAGTTCTCACAGATCATCCTCTGGTGTCCTGCTTGGCAGCTGTCTGCTGGCTGCAGCTGGAACAACACAGCCTGCGGCCAGAGACACCATCTTCCTGTCTCTCCCCTCGCACATACCATGATGCTATGATGGAGCTGAGAGAATCCAGCACTTCAGAAGCCGTCAGACGCTGCTGCGGATCCAAGACCAGCAGTTTTCGGATCAAGCACACAGTGTTCTCTGAGACTCGTCCATCCCTGGGAGAGAGAACGTGAGGTGAGCCCCAGTGCCCGAGGTGGGCAGGGGCAGCAGCAGGATGGCCGTGCTGGGAGGTACAGAACTCGAGGAGCCACCATTGCTCCGAGACACCCCAGAATTAAACGGGAGGTTGATTCCCTGTCCCTGCAGCACGGGGCTTTTCCCACCTTTGCACAAGATGTCCCAGCTCTGCTACTGCTGCCTTGGTGCCTACTGCATACAGCCTTTGTCCCCAGTACTGCTGCCACCCTCAGAGGCTTCAAGTGAAGCCGCTCCAGCTTTGGCCATCTCAGTAAGGCCTGGAGCACCGCCTGCACAGGCTCCAGGAACAGGGCTTCCCCGGGACAGGCTGTACTCACTCCGGGATGGTGTACTCGGCAGCCTTGATTTTGCGGAAAAGCTCCTGAGGTATGCTGTCGTAGAAGGGGAACTGGCCATAGAGCATGGTGAAGAGCACCACGCCCAACGCCCACATGTCACTGGGTTTTCCACGGTATGGCCGGCCTGCAGGGAGCAAGGAGACACCAAAGCAACAGGCTTTACAACACTGCTCACCTCTGCGGCCCACCACCAGCAGGCAGAGGCACTGAGCAACCTCTGCATGTGCTCCTTTGTTTCTAAGCATTAACCAAAATGCTCAAGACTTCATTCACAAGATATCAAGGACCGCTTTCAAAGGTGCATCCTTCGCAGATTAGCAAATTGTTTATCTCCACTCAGGTGTCTTCCCTTTCCCTACAGAGCAGGGCCATCCCTGCTGAACAGCCCTGATGCGACCCAAGAGCATCAAGTAATCGGAACCACCACGTCCTGTGCTGGAGTTCCCACTTCACTGCCCTTCACCAGCCCTGCCAACCATCCCTGCCGGCAGCCTGAGCCTTGCCAGCTCCATGGATGCACCCTGTGGTGAGTTTGGGTCGGAGGAGAAGGGAACTTCAGGGCCAGCAAGCACAGGGTGGCAGGAAAGAAAAAGCGTGGGAAGAGCAAGCGCTCCTCAGGTGCAGAGTGGCCCAAGATGAACCAACCTCACTGCCACGCTGCACCAGAGATCTGCATGGAAGCGCGGACCAAGACTCTCCACAGCCAGCTCACATGGAGCCCATCGAGAGGGGACTCTGACTCCAGGACGGATCCAGCACATGGCGCTGGAGCGTGCTGGGAAGCTGCAGAGGGCTTGGGAAGGTGCCCGAGAGCGGCCGCAGCCCTGGCAGCCGCTCGATGCAAACGCTGCTTTAAAGCCCCTTGGATCACGCACACAGTCAGCACACAGCAGCGTGCACCAGGGCCAAAAAACTCAGCTCCAGTGCTGCACCACAGCACAGGACTGAGGGAATGGCTTCCTCTGACTCACGCAGTGAGTCACTGCTGCAGCATTTGTTATTTGTACTAATTATTCTTTGCTTTATACGCTCAAAAAAAGGCACCTCTCCCTCCTCCTCCAGCTTTTCCTGCGATGACATTTCAGCAGCCATAAAACACAAGGCACCTCCTGGCAGAAGTCAGCTTCTTCTGGAGACCTGAAACCATGAATAATTCTTCGGGCGTTTCAGCTCCCTCTTGCACAGGAGCGTTACCAACGCAGACCGAGGGATGCTCAGAGCCTGACGGTGGTGGTGAAGCCTGGAACGTCCTCAAGTAACCGTTGCCTCGATGCTGGCAGGGGAACTGCAGACTGAGCCATTCTGGAACAGCATTTCCAAGAGCCCAGGACGGGGCTGCACAGGCGGCCCGCGGGGCCGGGCTATCCGCAGAGACGCCAGAGCCGGATCGCAGTGCGATCGCGCCCCCAGGTCAGTCCAGGATGCAGATCTGTAACTAAGGCTGCTCCTTGCACGTCTCCAACAGCCTCATCTGTCAGAGACAGCAGCAAAGAGCCTGTTTGGTGCCATGTGGCACGTGGCCCATGGACAGGGCAGTCCATCCACCACCAGGAGAGCCATCAGAAGAAATGCGGGTGCTCGCAGCCGAGCTGTGCTGGCAGGGAGGGCAGCAGGGCTGCAGTCCAGGACAGAAGGGTACCCCAGACAAGCAGGAAGGAGCAGCTCCATGCAGCCTTACCAGATACCAGCCACTTGGGCTGCAACTGCTCCAAGCTCCTGCAGAGCAGTTGGATCCTATCATCCCTCTGGTTACAGGGGCCTCAGGATATCCTGCAGAGCAGGAAAGGCCTGCAAAAAACACACGTTCCACCTCCTGGCCTGCCTCTGCTCCCTTCCTGGCTTAGCCCTGCCCAGGAGGGAAGCAGCCTCAAACCTGCCTGGCAGATGACAACGGAAGAGCTCAGCTACATTTATTGCTGCTGCCTGTAAACCTGACAACAACCTTACTGAGAGGAGTCCAGCAGGCCTGGAAACTTCCAGACTAATTCCCTCTGAGGGCATTTCTGAAATACAATAGCTTGGGGCACCGTAAAAGTAATTCAAGCCTTCAGCAGAGGTGTTTCCAGTACTCTAGACGCCATCCTCGCACAAACAAACGCGACAAGCTGGGAAGGAGCCCAGCTCTCACACCGGCTGTACGGACACTTCAGCAAGCGGCGCTGCCCAACGCGCCACCAGCGTTCCCATCGTCCAAACACCAGCTCAGCCCTGTGGACCGATAATCCTTGGCTGATGGGATGTATTGGGGGTGATCCTGGACTGCATCCTGCAGGGATCCATCCGAAGGGCATTTTATCTGTGCTCACGGCAAGAGCTAACGCACAGTAACGGGAGCCTACGCAGACGTACAGAGAGGTGCTTCAGACGCACAGTCCCAACTGCAAATACACCTCCCAGCGCTCTAATCGAGCTTGCCTGGATGAGAGCAAAAGAATCCTCAAAAAAAGCCCCCAGTGCCACCACGGCCACTGCCCTGACAAACAGGACACCCACTGGCCAGCACAACAGCCAGCACAGTGGCACAGTTCATTGAAGAGACTCTCCTGAAGCAGCTCAACAGACAGAAACCACATCTGTTTCTGCAAGTGCCACGCACTGGAAACAGTTAAAAGGTGGGAGAGCATTAGGGAAAGCTGTTCTTTGCCAGAATTCTGCTTAAGGCCTCTCCTGGAGACAAAGCAAAGGCCAGATGCTGGAGACCAGATACAGCCGGGACAGACTGCTGCTCTGGCCTGCTGTGACCATTCCTTTATTTTTAGGTAACTCCTCTCAGTCAGCCCAGGAGGTCAATAGTTCCCTTCCGAAAGCAAGCAGCAGCTGCAGCAACTGCTCCTCTTCGTGTACGGCCTGGAAAAAGCTGACATTATGGTGGGACTTGGACCAACTGCCTCTTAGGCCTAAGGATTTACCTGCAGCTTAAGGGAAGCCTCAGGAACAAGATTCAGACGTGGGAAACGGAACATCTTGTCTGCAGTCAGACTTATTTAGGAACAGGCAGAGAGCTTTTAATTAGCTTTGAAGTTGAGACTAGCCTTAAGAAAAAAGTTACACTCACTCATTCCCACCATACTTTCCCAGTTGGAAAAAACAGACCAAGACTCATAATTGGACCCTAATTACGAGGCTCTCATAGAAGGCAAGTCCCATGTGGGAACAGAACCAGGTGGTTTTCACTTAATGTCAACGAAGCACGTGTTAAGCGTGGGGGCTGCGCACTCCCACCAGGGGCTGAAGGGCATCGCCTACCGCTAAGCACATCTGGGCTGATGTAGGCAGGGCTCCCTCGCTGGTCCTTCAGCAGGTCATCCTCGCTCACCAGGTGCTTTCCGAGACAGAAGTTTGTAATGGTTATTCGATGAGTCCTGGGGGGAGTCGGAAGGCATCAGTGAACAAGGGCCATCCCGCACGACCCAAACAACACAAACAGAGGAAGTTAACACCAAAACAGAGATGTGTCTATGGGGTTTTTTGGGAAGCTTGAAGTGCTGGGAAAAGACAAGCAGACCTGTAAGATCAACTCCATCCCAACAGGACGGGAGGGATACCACACCTGTAAGAGCCTTGCAAGCCATGCTGACAAAGGGAATAAGAGAATCTCTTTTACAGCTATGGACAATGCCCACATCCCACTTGAGGGTAAGCACAGTGTGCTCACGTAACCTGCCCACCTTGCAGCCACGCAGACGCCTTTCGCCCAGCCTCCTAGGAGCATCCCAGCCAGAAGCACAGCACCCTGCAGGCATCAGCAGCACCAGGAGCTGCACTTGTGTGCTTGCTGACCATCGCAGGGCTCGAGTGTTAACAAAGTAGAAGTTTCTTTTAACTGCTGATTCTCCCCTACGCTTCCCAACTACCATCTCTAAAAGCATCTTCTCCACCCAACGTTCTCGGGAAGCTGAGGGAAATCCCATACAGAAGGACTGCCCCATGTCTGCCCACTGTGCACTGCTTGCTTACGTGTCACCAGCAGATGAGCTACAGGACCTTTGAGCAGATTCAGTACCAACACTTCTGCATTACCAACAGTCCCACAGCAGGAGTCTGGTGGTGGTTCTACCTGATCTGCAGGACTGTTCTTCACATGCAAGTACACAGAACAAAAAGTCTAATCAAGATCCAAAAAACCTCCTACAGAAAAGGTGAGGACTGCAGGTACACACTATTTCTCTATTAAGATACCCCTACATTCCTATGGTATTGCCCAGTCCAATTAACGAATCTTTCCAGGGAAAGCGAGCTCATTACAAAACTATCACATTAAATCTTCCAAGTCACTCAGATAATTTGGATTTTAACACACAACTTAAAGCACTGAGAAGAAAAACACTGCCTAGAACATTTCTATATTCTTGAAAAGTATTACACAACCACAACCTGAGAGCATGAATTAAGTCAGTCAAAATAACCAAAAAATATTTCCAGTAAATCTAACAGGCAAGTGAAATAAAACCAAGCGTGGGCTGGCAACGGAGAGTTGATTATTAAGAAAGACAGACTTGTGTTTAAGAAGTGTTAGCTTCAACTGTCAAGAGATTTCCCTGGCTGAACAACAATCTGCAGGATTTGCTAAAGGTTTAGAAGACTCAGTGTTCTAAAGGACACTAAAACGTTCAGTGTTGCTTGGTTTTATTTAGTCACCAAAAACGGATCTAACCTGCAATTGCCCAACTACTGCACTGGCTAACTGGAAACGCCGTGAGGCTCTAACGGCCACATCTTGCAGGGTGCAACGTCTGAGGGATCTCCACCAGCCCAGGGTGTAACACGCCTGGCTAGGGCTCTGCAGTGATACGCAGCCTCCTTCACTCCACCACCAACAGAAAAGACCTTGCTCTTTTGTGCGCACGGCTGGAGCAGAACAAACATTTCTGATCAGCCCAAATGACTGGTCCTCTCCATGGTGATCTATTCTTACGCCTCACCCACCCTTTCATATGACTCACTGCTCTAGAGGCTACAGTTTTTCCTCACCACAGCTGATGGTCTTGCTAGTAAAAAGCAAAAACATAACGTGTAACACAAAAAAAAATGACTCTGGCAAGTGTGCTCACAAAGCTTCAAATACCTGCCCTTCCCTGCTAGCGGGGCCCCGGGTGCAGCTCTGTCAGTGGGATGCTCCACTGCACACTTTGCCCAAAAAGAAGGGAAGTTCTAGGTGGATCCTTTAAAGCAGCAGCCTTTGTCTGCCTCTTCCTAGCAAGGTGGAGAATCAAAGAAGCAAGCAGAAGAGATTTATCTTAAAGCAGCTCTAAAGAAACGACTTAAAAGAATTTACAGGTGGCCCTGAAAACTGCTAGCTGCTGTGTGGGTGGAGGGGTGTGTGGAACCAAGAAGTTCAACCTCAGCAGGTAAAATCTGTTTGCTTTCAAACAGTATTAAGGAGGAGACAAAAGCAAGCTGTGACCACAGTGAACCTGCATGCTTCGTGCAGACTCTGGAAGCCTGCAGACCTAGAGCCTTCCAGTTTTTTATTCATTCCACAGAAAACCCAGACAGTGTGAAGACAATGAATTCCACTCATTCTTAAAGTTAGCGCAAAATATTTACTCAGCAACATAATACTGAAGGACACAGCAGAGTGAACTGGAACTAGCTTGCCAGCTAAACAACTGCATAACCTAAGACAACTAAGAAGCCTCCAAGGAGCCACCACGCCAAGCACAGTGCCACCAGCTGCCTCTTGCTCCTGCTGAATTCACGCCCCACCATCGCTGTCCGCTCTGCTCCGGGAGGGCTGGGCCCTCCTGTGTCCACACAGCATCCAAACACGTTGGACATCAGTGCATCAAAACCCAATGTTTGCATCAAAGCAGCTAATGGGAACAAGGACACTATTTAAAACACAAACACAGACTAGACAGAAGAACTTTTGTTTAGATAAGTAAATATTTTACTGCTAGCAAAAACACAGCAGTGCAACAGTCAAAGACTTAACACTGCTGTGATTATAGTGCAGACTGCAGTGCTGGGAATTCCTTTAGCAGCATGGAAAGTGAATTATGTGAACAGAACCACCTACCACATCTTAATTTATTTTTTTTATATATATACACAAAAGCAGCATTTCTCTTGCAGGTTTCTGAATTACTACAAAATTCAGTTTTCAGAAGTCAGAATCCAAAAAGAAGTGCTGATATGGGGTCACAAAGCCTGGGGGAAGAGTGAACTATGTAGGTTGGGCTCAATTAATTTTTCGAGACTAACTCACATAACTTTGAACTGGATTTGTATTTCTCTGCAGCCTGCTTCCATTTCCCTCACCCTTCTCACACGAGAGCACTCTCAACGAGTGCTGCTTCAGTTGTGTTTCTAACAGAAATCTCCTTCAGGGAAGACACATAAGACAACGGCCAGAACAGCAGCTTTCCAGCAGACTTACCTTTTGTTTAGCACCATGTTTCCTAGTTTCAAGTCTCTGTGCACAATATTTTTCTGTAAAACATAAAATAGTACAACATGAGCAAAAGCATATTGGTTATAGAAGTATAAATTCGATACTTGGACACAAGCACTAAGTATCTTTCGAAATCATGTCATCTTCAGTCTCAGAAATAACACAGATCAAAGTTTCAAGTCAGGTTCCATCCTGAGGTACTTCGTGCACTTCATTTTCAACTCTGGTCAGAAGGACAGAACAAGGAAATTTGCTGCTTTGAACACACAGACAGACTTGACAGAAACTAAGAGGCCTGAAACTCAGGTGTCCAGGCTCAGTAACACCAATATGATGAGCATTTCCTCAAAAGATACACGCTTCATCGCTCTGCCCAGGAAGGATGGGCGTCCCTTGTCACAGGGTAAGAAGTCAAACATGGTCAGAATCTATTTTTGCTACAATAATTTCTAGTTCAATCGATGTCAAACTTGTAGCTTGAGGTTCTGATCTCAGAAATCAACTCTCACGTTGAGATTTATTTTGCTTCCAAAGGCCATTAGCTTGAAGTGTTTCCTGTATTTGATCAGCCTCCGCTCTCCCCTTCAACCACCCCTGTCTGAGGTTACTAACGCTGCAGTTCCCCTGACCTGCCTTTGGTCCAGTTTGGCCCCTCTCCAGTCAGCAGCTGCTGCATTATCCCAGAGAGACTTGAGGGCAGGGGAAGGGAATGCTCTTTTACGGCTTGGGGCACGAGGTGTCACGCAGAACACGGCTACAGGGAAACAGCCGTGCTCTGCAACCCTGCCACCGTCTGCACGAGGAGGGTTTAAAACATCTGTTACACCAACGTGGGAAAAGAGTCTTCCAGCACCGAGAGGGATCCCAGGTCTTACCTTATGTAATGCTTCTACCACTCGTACCACGTCATAGAATATCACTACTGTCTCCCGCTCGCTGAGCCTCTTCTCTTTAATGACATAATGCTGCAGATTGATCAGATCTGCTGTTTTGTCACTGAAATCATGAGCACAGAGACAGTCTAACACAAGACAAATGCGCTTCTTCATTTTTCTGACCATTCTGTTGGCTTCTAGATCTTCTATAATTTCACAAGCTCGGTCCTACAGGGAGGCAAACAAACGAGCAACAGTTCAGGGAAGCGATCTGGGCAAGTGCACATCCAGAGCACTAGAGAGTAACCAACTACACAGTGACCTCAAAACAAGCAAATGCACTCGCAGCACCTGATCTTTGCCCCGAGCTGGGATTTCAAAAAGAAGATGCGTGATCTCTACTTAAAGAAGCCAGAGAAAGTCTATCCTGTTTGACCATGTGTGTGTCAGTACTCATACTGTTTACACACATATGAACACTTTTTAGGTGAAACTTGGAAACACTCTGCAGTGGTACAGACTCTGAACACGAGGGATCCAACACATTATTAACGAGAAGAACGGAAATCTTAAGACACAATCAGCAGTTCTTCCATAACATTAAACAAGACACAGCTGAGCTGGACGTTTGGCTTATTTAAGATATAGTACAGATGGCCTCAAGTGAAGGGTCTGCTGACCAAATTCAACCAGCAAGCAAGGCGATATCAACATCCAAACCAGTAATTCCTATCAGCCCATCACATCCACAAGCACCTCTGACGGTGTTAACAGCCGTGCAATTCGCTGTCGTGAGACATCGATCGGCGCGTTGACTCGTTTAACTTGCTGAAACAGTTTCTTGGCAATTTGTCCCCTTACAAGTCATCATAAACCAGCACAGAGACTGGAAAGCACAAATTCAGTTCTAACAGGTGCTCTATGAGCACAAATTAATTTGCCAGTGAAGCAGCTATTTTCCTACTCGAAGGGGATGCTACTGAGCACCCGTCCCATCTTCGAACGTTCTCACATTTCCCAAATCCCAAACCCTGTTACATCCCACTTGACTCTAAAAAGCCTCTGCCACAAACTTGCTTGTTTGAAGCAGCAGCAGCGGCCAATCTCAGCAGCGTGCTGGGGCTTCTTTACAGGTAAGAACAGGGTCAACATGAACTGCACATTAAACAAAAGCAGCTCAAGTCAATGGCAATTACTGTCATTCCTCCAACCTGGACGGTGACCAGCGGTACCTGAAAGAGCCCGTGATGATGAACCACTCCTTCCTGGTTATGGAGCAGGGAAAGGAGAGAATACTCCGTGTGCAGCAGCATCTTGCCCTGTCGTTCCTCCTGGGTTTCTATTCCTTTATCACCCCTTTCTTCTAAGGTGAGAATCTTCAGGAAAAGGGAAAAGACCTTTACAGCTCCCAGAAAAACCCAAATGCTGCCAAACCTCTCTCACATTTTAGGTATTCACGTGTGTTTAGCAGCTGATGGAATTGCTCTGACGTTTGCACACTTGTCACAAAGCTGTTTGAATGAACATCTGTGCAGAATGCATAGCATGACCTTGATTGACACAGAAAAGCTGATCAGGTGTCTTTTTGCAAATATCCCAAGCGATTTTTCCCCACTGGATCCACCCCCATTTCAGGCACAGCGGAGCAGATCAGAGGGCTCCTGGAGAGCACCATGGCAGCCACAGAGGCCTCATCTCAGGGCTAGTCTGAACACCAGACCTACGCCTGGCAGCACTGCCCTGCCGAGGGGAAGTTCCAGCAGCCGTTTCCGACTGCTCTGGCTCAGCCTGCACCACACACTGCTGCAAGCGCTTCTGTCGTGGGGGCTAAAGCTCAAGAGCCCTGAAGATCTGGAAGCTCTGCCGTTTGCTTACCTTTAGCTGATAAAAGTCATCTGTCCCATCCTTTCTTGCCAAACACTGAACAATACTTGGCACAGGGGAGTTACCTAAACGTGGACCTAACAGCACAAAGCAAAAACAGACTTGTTTTCCTTTAAGCAGCAATGACTAATTCGGGGTTACATCAGTATGCAAGTGTCACGCAGTTTACATCAGTTTAAACTAAGTTCCTTTTTTTTTTTTTCAGAAGACTAAATGTCTTTCCACAAATTATGATCTAAAGGACAAAAAAATGGTATTGAACTCTGAAACCTTCTCAGACAACGTTTCATTTGTTCACTGGAGAAACATTTAACAGAAGCCCACACATGGCGCGGCTGTTTTCAGAAATTCAAACTTCTGCATGCCTGAACCACACGACTTTTACGTTTACTAGCAACACCCATGGCAACTGCTGTTAGCACACCCCCGAACCCAGCCGCCACCTCCGCGGGCACTGCGCGGGTTGGCGGGTCGGTCCGCATTTCGAGTTAACACACAGCCTCCACTCTCCACTTTAAATCAATCAGCTTTCAACTGGTTATCCATTGGTTTTCTCTGCCAAGCCCACCATCTTTTGGACAGCTTATGTAACTAGTTCTGAACTAACCCCTACTCCAGCAACTCTCAGAAGGCAGCAGAGTGGTCTGGCCTTGGCACGTACCGCTGATAACGACCACTACTGCGTTATTCAGTTGCCCACATGCTGATTTGACAGCAAATCCCACGCGAGCAGGGTTGAAACCTCCCCAGAGCTCTGATCAAAAGCCCCTTGAATGAATTTGCTCTTGAGCAAATGTAGTTATTATCAGAATGCAGTTGTAACACGACGTCAGTATCACAAATCTCTTCGACTCGACTAGCTGCGGAGCTCCAAGGGCTGCTGCTCTGCTACGTCAAGCGAATCGCACTGAGGTACGATGCTAAATTACACATCTGCTTTGCCTCATTTCATAGTGCCTTTTATTTTCAGTTTTGCAATCAGTGGCTACCTTGAAAACTGAAGAAGAAAACCCTCCCTGCTTACCTAGGATAAAAGGGCCCGCTCTCTTGGCATTATTTCCAGAAATCCCTGTACAAAGAGCTTTTGCCTTAGTGGATGTTTCCCCAGCTCCTCTGTCTGATGCTCGCCGCTTCATCCTTGGCTCTTGAAAAAGAAAAAAGATCACATTTGATGAGCAACTGAGTTAATTTCTCATACTGTCTCTTATTTCCTACTAGAGGCTTTCACCTGCTGATACACTCGTGTCTCTGCAAAAAAGCTACGGCTCATTACCGACAGACCAGTTGTGGGTTGGAAGCTTCATGTGTTTTTGAAGGTATAAATCAGCCTCATTATTCAACGCAACATTTCCCAGAACAGTTGTTTGAGACACATACCGGGGAAAAGTCAAAATAATTAAAGCTTATTTTACAGCAAAAACAAGTTCACAGATCAACATATTCCAAAAAACTCTGAAAGAAAACGCCTCAGTCATCCTTTTGTATGGATGTCTACTTCTGATTCAGCCTACGGACTTTCGTGGGTTCCTGCTCTGAGGACTTCCCACTAGGCATGGCAGCCAGCTCACCCAGTAACTCGAAGGCTCAAGCCTGTCCCTCAAACAGCCAGGAATGCACAAAACTCACTGAACATAAAACCAAACAGGATCTTTCACCTTTTCCAGCAAGGGCACAGAAGACTAAAACGTGCTAGTTATTGTGAGATCCAACACCTAAAACTGTCACTTTGGTCTCCACGTGCAGAAGTGATGCTTTGTTTAGGTTTAACACACTACTACCTGCCCTCAGTGGATATTCCAGTGAAAGGAAACACTGTGGTGCCAGTACGCACGCTCTCTTGCACTACCACTCCATGCAAAGAGCAACTTAACCTATGAAATGCGAATCTCATGCTTTGCATTCAAGTATTTATTCAAGGTCCACACACCACTACAACTCAGCACACAAACAACTAAAAGCTTAACTAACTCCTGCTTATTCAGGTATTGCAGAAAATCTGATCTCCAACACACATTTTCTGCTGCTCAGAAACCTAAAGAGAATTTGAGGTGGCATTGCAGAATCAATGCCTAAAGGGCCAAATAAATTCAAGCCTCTGTGACTAAAACACTTCTTCCCCAAAGAAAAGTCTTGTTTCAGTTTAGCAGGAAAAGAACCTCTTCTGTTTGCTGCCAGGTTAGCCTTCACACACTGCGTGCTCACTGCAAGCATAAACCAGCTCCATCAAAATGAAGTTTTGTTCCCAATACACCTCCTCTTCACCTTTACCTCTTGGAAAAGAGTTTCCAGGACTTTTACAAAGATCTAAACATTAAATGCTCATGTTCTAACACTTCAAAGATTTTTACTGGTTTTTGAGGGGGGTGGGGAAGGGGAGGAACTAAGCACAGATCCGTTTTCTTACTCTGAGCAAGTCAAAACCAACCCCCAGTAGTCTTCCCTAAGAGGTTACTACAGCAGACTGGGAAAATATTTTGGGGTTGTACTTATTTGTTTTAAAAAAGTCCCAGTGTTTCACCACGTAAGAGACTGATAAATCACCATGCTTTGAGTGAAGTTTACCCTCTGGCAGTCCCACCCTTTCTGTGGACACAAGCGTGATCTCACTGCATTAACTCATCCAGCAGCACCTGTCACCAAGATCAGAGATAGCAAGAGAGATAAGGTGAGAAGTCTTGCAGCAGACTTTGCATCCCTGCACTTCCAACTTCCACCAGCCGTTCAGATCTCCGACAGAGGAGCGTTACCAGACCCAGCTAGTTGAGCAGAACAAAGTCCTGAGCTCCGTATGCTCCTTGTTCTGTTCATTCCGCATGCCTGACCTAATATTTGATTGTGCTTTATAAAATTCTCCACTTCTTGCAACATCATCCCTGCTGGAAATGTATGAGTAAGATTTCCACTGGAGAAACCCCACTGCACAGAAACTCTGAGATAATGACCGTTGTGCAATCCGAGCTGGATAGGAATCACTGGTGCAAATGGCGTTATCGTAAACAAAATAATCTGAGGACTCACGTAGTTCAGCATCAACTGTATCTTTATTCTTCTTCCAAACTAGGTTTTCCAACGTCTCAGGAGACAGGAGTCATCACCCTGGAGAAGGCTGGATGGTCGAAAGGTCGAGGACTCTGTAATGCGAAACGAGATACACTTGATGCTGTGGTTCTGGATTATTCTTGATTACGATAACGTGGTATGCACCAAAACTCTGCAGTGTGAAACATCTGGGCTTCGTCTGCCTTAGAAAAGGCCCGAAGCTCCTGGTATCACATGAGAGAATAAAAGGGCTCTTGAAGTTCCGTCCCCAAAGAGTCACAGACACGTGGCCCTGCACAGCAAGACAAACAGAAGTGTCAAGGATCTCAAAAGGCATTTCGTGACGCGAGAAAGACCTTCGGAGCAGAAACAAACACGTTCTCTATTTTAGCCTCCCCCACATGGTACTAGCTCGCCTGTTTTTAACAGTATCTTAAATACATCCAAACCAGAATAGTGCCACAACAGAATCTTCACCACTAGAAGCAATTTTTAATCACTGTAAGAGTTGATGCTTAAAGTTCAGACTTTAAACAGATAATTTCTGCAAAAGGCTAAGAAGAATACATTGAGTTTTATTCTTAGCGAATCCCCACTGCAAGTTAATTCCTCTTTACATTTTATATTTGGCCTCTTAAAAAAGAAAATCTAACTAATTCAACTCAAGTGCTGCTTAATAGTTCATCTAGTCTCATCTAAAAGGAGAAATTTAAATTAGAATTTAAATCAGACGCTCCAGAATGGAATCTATGTCATCTCTACCAAATGCTTAAAGTTCAACCCTCAGATACTGCACGTGTTGCACGTTTGTTAACCCAAACTGGTTTACTTCACCAGCATCCAGTTAGATCAACTGGACAGTGCACAAGGAACACCTGGGACACAGGAACCCAACTCTCACCACTGCCCAAAACACACCACAGGATCATGACCGAGGGGAGCTGCGAAGAACGCTGAAGGTCTTTCCGAATTGGAGCACTGAAGCTCTGCACACCCTGATGAGCACCGTCCAGAGCCGCGGCTCCAGGCAGCGGGACAGCCCGCCAGGCAGCGCCGTGCCGGCGGCGCGCTCGCCCGCGCACCGGCTAGCCAGCACTTTCGGTATGAGTCGGCTCGGCGCCGAGAGCGAGCGGAGGTGCCCCAGCCCTACTGCTGCTTAAAGGACATCCACCAGCTTAAATATCACAGCTCCAGCACAGAGCGAGTAAGAAAGAAAAACAACAACATAAAAGGGCACTCGGCTATTAAAGACAATCCTGTGCCACTCACGGCGCTGTCTACCCAGTCTCCCTGCTCGGTTCCTGCTGCTTGGGCTGCACCACGAAGGTGGCAGAGCCCACAAAAACCTCAGGGGCCCTCAGCAGCACCCAGAGGGTTCACACCTGAGCATTTCAGGTTCCTCTGAGACCAGAACGAAGATGAATCAGAGGGAAGAAAGGTCCCAGAGCAAAGGGGGTGCACACGGCGTTCCTGCTCACACACAGCGAGCAGAGGGCACATGGAGTCCCGCACGCGAACCGGTTACACCGCAGCACAGCCGAGATTTAAAATAGCCCAAAGTTGAGAAGTTAGAACGTTTCCATGAGAGGGGGAGAGCCTCGTAAGGGCAAAGAGCACCCCCCAGCCCCTGTGGCAACGCCTCTGCCTGCAGCAGCCCCACGGACAGCGGGACTTTCCGATTCTTGAGACTGAAAAAAAATAATTGTTTTAACATCTGCAGGATCAGCCTTAAGAAAGAGCATCCAACGTTTCTGCAAAGAACCAGAACAAAACCACTTCTCCCTTAAGCCACTCTGTCCTAGGAACAGGGCTGTTAGACACTGATGCGGTGGGTTCACCGCCTCTTCCCCCAAAACCAATCGGTACAAACTGAATCGAGCCACCCCCACTCCCCATCCCACCATCTGCACCACAAACGGTCCCTCTCACACAGACAACGAAGTCACAAGTCTCGCACAAAAATTCATTCCTTAACTATTGTAACGTGATGCAGCAAAGTACCCACCATCTGGCTGGGGAAGCGACTAAAGCTTCGTAACTGCGCTCGCTCTGCTTTAATAGAATTCTTCATCAAATAATTCGGAGACCTAGATGTAACGTCTTTTAATTACGTAGCTTGAGGAAATTGCCTAATTCCCGAATTACTGCACCACGTTCCAGCGCCCAGCATAGCAACAAAGGAAAGCGAGAGGGGAGGAAACTGCCCATTTTGTCTCAGATTAAAGCACACGCAGGTCCCGCAGTCCAGAGCCGCAGCTAATAGCTGGAGCAGGAAAAAAAAAGTACCTTTGGGGCGTCACCAGGATTACTCAGCCGCACAGAAACTCGTCAAGACACCGGTGTGGCCGATAGCCTCCGTGACGCTTTCTGCTGTTGTATCTTGCAACAGGGGACAGGACGAACAAGCAGCTATTTACACCTCCCAGCATGACGACTGGTGACACCGGAGGTGCCCCACGCCACCGCGACAAGGCAGTAAGGGGACGGGACAAACCGGCAGCTGGGAACCAGCAGCAGATCACAGAGCCTACCAGTGTCTGCTGGAAGTCCAGGGCTACCAAGGACAAGCTCCCTTGGCGAGGAGCTCGTACCAGTAAAGGAAACCTGCCTCTGGAGCCCGGGTGCCACAGGAGCAGCTCCCAGGCAGCCGAAGGAGCCAGGCTGCGGCTGCTGCCCCTCGCCCCGCCACCAGCACCCTGGCACCCAACACCCACCTCTCACTCCTGACCTGAAAAGGCTGCAGGTGGCCACACGACGGGACTGCACAAGTCACAGGCAGCTGCCGCGTTGCCAGCCCAGGGCTGCGCACAGGACACGTGAATCACCGCTCCCCACGGGCTTCGTCACCGGGCTCCAAACCTCCGCAGCGGCGGCACCAGGCGCCCAGGGAAGCGCCGTACTGCTCCGTGCTCATGAATTATCTATCTCCCACCCCAGACAGGAAAAGACCTGCCACCCAGTGCAGCAGTGCTTCTGCCCGGCTGTCTCTGCTGGGAGCCAATGCTGCAGCACCCGGGGCGAAGCTGGAGACCCATCCAAAGGTTTTCGTTTCACTCGCCCTGTCCACTCTCCTCTCAGCCAGTGGAGGCCTCAGCTTTTGCAACAACAGAGCTAAAAAAATTGATTCAAACGAGCAGCATCAGGCTGCACCTTTTACCACCTAAACAACACACTGGGCAGTATTTGCCAGTGACGATTAGTCGATGTTCACACTCAAGCCTGGCTCACAGCAAAGTCCAGCTCATGAGAAGCAATGCTGGACACGACCTAAAAACCTCCATGAACGCCAATATTAAACAAGCCAAACCTCTCGATTATGGTCCGGCTTCCCAGCACGGAAACAGGCAGGTTGGCATCGCTGCAAGAAGCAACAATCCCGGAGCGTTGCCACACGCCTTCCCTGGGCAAACCTGGCTGCGGACAGCTCAGACCCGAGTCATCAGCGCTCCCAGGGACAGAGTCCCACTGGAAAAGCTTCCCTGAGAACAGGCGGGGTTCGGATCAGTCAGGCCTGCGGAGGAGTCACGGGCTGGGGGATTACAGGAGATGTTTGCCAGGCAGCTCCCAAGCAAAGCAGGCGGGCAGGAAGGAGGAGCTGTGGCAGCCGGGCACAGGTGGGGTGGGCTCCCGGGGTACCCTCCCTCTGCAAAGCGCTGTAGCAGATCCACTGTACAGGAACGTTAACTTTACAAAGGCTTTGGAAGTTTATCCGTTCTGTAGGAGAAGTAACAATAGCAGAAAAGGCCCATCGGATGACTCAGCCAGCAGTGCCGCCGTACCGCTGCGCGAGCCCTTCCGGGAAGGGAAGCCTTCTCCAGAAACAGAGGAGCCCTGACTCAGAGATTTCTTGGAAACGTGCACAGACTCATTCAAGGCTCTTCCTGAAGCGAGAAGTTCGCTCAAAACCAGACGAGAAGGAAGAATCCCGAGGGCCGGGGCACCCCCGCGCTGCCGGAGGCACCCGGTGAAGCAGGAACTCACGGAGCGAGCCGTGCTTCACCAGCTGGGAGACACAAACCCCTCCTGCACTGGGAAACCACCTTCCCCAGCCCAACCCGCTGGTGAGTTTAATCCCGGGCACGCGAGCGAGGCACAGCTGGCACCGCAGAGGCTGTAGTGTGAAAAGGGACCCCCATCCGCCGTGCCTGCACCCCACATCCAGCAGTGGCCAGTCTCCAGCTGCTCATCCAGCTGCTCAGGGAGAAAAAAAAGGCTTCCACAAGCCAAGCCATCCATCAGGGAAAGCAAATTCCTCCCCGGCCTCCCCAGGCAGCTGAGGAAACTCTGAAGCACAGGATTCCAGCAGCGTAATTACAGTGCAAGCAACAAGTTGGGCTTTCTTTAAACCCTTCTGATGCATCAACGCACGAGATAGCCAAGGACTCATCTCTGGGAGTTCCCTGTTTGGTTACATAAACACCAGCTCCAGTTTAACCCTTCCATGCGGAAGCACAGGCCACATCCACCAGGAAAAATGCCCGCTCCAGCCTGATGTCCTCGCAGCAGGGGCACCCACAGCAGGGCACAGCGCAGGGGAAGAGTCTGGAAATCCAACTGCAGTGCTCTCCCAGCACACGAGTTCCTGACCTCGGGCTGCTCCCACAGAGCCAGGCAGTCATTACCTTTAAAATCACCATCAAGTGAGATGTGTATTGTCTTACGAGGTTTTATTTTTCGTTTATAGCTTATGTGACTATGTACACTTAATATTCCATAAATCCACCGCAGCAGGACTTTCCTCATGCGCACAAAGATTATCGCATGACTCACACACGTGCTGACACTTTCTTTAGTGAGGTGTGGTTGCTGTTTTTAATGATAATCTACTCATCTAGTCCTAACTAGACGGAAAGAAGTAAGTTTAAGTTATCTGCATTTACCACCATGCTAACGTTACTATCGTTTGTAGCGTGAAAGCACGCTGACAGACATCGTAAGTTCACAGACCCAACTAACAAAAAAAAAGAATGTTTCACATAGAAAAGTACAAGAGCAGGGAGCCTCCTCCAGTCTAACAAGAGCTCCCAGGCACGAGCGAGGCACACGCTGCACAAGTGCAGAGCACCGCTGAGTCCCTGCAGACAGCTGGCACATCCCGTGTTTCGGCTATGGGAAAAACACAGTGGGCAGTGCCCGCAAAATCAATAGGGCTGTGCTTAGTCAAACAGCAGCGAAGGGCCTACGAGGCTTCCCTCTATGTGGTTTCCAAAGGAGCGATTCCGTAACATCCTGAGGACAAAAAGCTGAACACGAGGGTGCTTCTAAGTGATGTGATTATGTGCCCAAACCACCTGCGTGGATGTCAGAGAAGCAAGAGAAGGATGTAGCACAAACACGCCAGCACTGGGGAGACACGTCCTGCACCCCAACCACTACCGGAGGCAGCAGGTGAGCCTTACGCTGCCCCGGTCCTCAAGGCACACGCCACCCTGGGCACCCCGCGAACCCAACCACCCTCCACCTGCACCCAGCTTGTGACCCTTCTGCCCCGAAGGGAGCCGGCTGTCCCGCAGCAGATGGGCAGCGGAGGCACAGTAGCTCAGGCCCACCACACCGGGCACTGGCCTCTGCTCCAACCTCTCTGCCTCCCTCCTGACACGGGAGTGCTGCCCAAGACGGGAGCCCACGATGCCCGGCACGCCATGGGCCCCCTCCGCCAGCAGCCTGCGAGACCTTCGACGCGCCCACGTGCTGTGGCAGCGAAGCTCCCAAAGGCCACGGCCGGAGCCGACACGTAACAAACGGGCTCTGAGCGCAGGAAATCCCGACGTGCGCCTCCCCATCTCCTTCGGGAGAGCTCCTTCCCGGGCGAGGGCACGCCAGGCTTCTGCAGCAATACTTCACCGCCTTACTCATCCTCACTCAGCCTTCAACGCCTCGCTGCAGGGACGCACGCGACTCCCCCTCGGAACACAGGTCCAAAACGACTAAATCAAGATATTCCTGAACAGACCGAACGCAAATTCGGCACCGAACACGGGCCTTTTGCTCGTGGGCAAGCCCCGAGCCTGCCAGCGCGCTGCGAAACCAGCTGCGCCGCCAACAGAGCCCAGACGCCCACCGGCGCTGTCGCGGGGAAGCAGCAGCACAGGAGTTTTCCTGCGGGATGTTTTTACATCCGCCTTTCGCCGGCCAGTGGCCGGTGCAGCGGCAGGCGGACCGGCCGGGCCGCCCCCCCGGGGAACTCTGCCGAGCGGCCCGGAGCTCCGCGCTGACACGCCCCGGGGCCCGAGGAGCAGCGGCAGCGCCCGTGAACCACCGCACACGCGCGGGGACCGGCGCGGCGGCCGCCACCGGCAGGCCCGGAGAGCTCCGGGCGGCCAGGCCGGGCTCCCCCGGGGCCTCAGCCGGGCCCCAAACGAGCTGCCGGCAGCGGAGGGGCTGCCGCCGGGTGACGCTGCCCAGAGGCCTCGTACAGCGGCCGGACATCGGCGGGCGCCCGGCCCGCGACCACGCGACTCCGCGCAGCGCCCGGTCCGGCCCGCAGCCCCGCACAGACGGCGCTGCCGGCGGCGCCTCCCGGGCCGCCCTCCCCGCACGCAGCGAGGCCGGCCCCGCGCCCCAGCTCGCCCCCGCCCCGCCCGGCCCGGCCCCGCTCACCCATGGCCCCGGGGCCGCCGCGGCCGCCGGCGCCTCCCGCCGCCCCACGCTCGGCCGCGGCCTCCGCTCCGCTGCGCGGCGGCGGCCACCTGACAGCGGAAGTGACGCACGCGCCACCGCCCCCTGCCGCCGCCGCCATCAGCCCGCCTCCGGGCGGCCGAAGCGGAGATGGCGGGGCAGGGGCGGTGCTGATTGGCCGGCTGAGCCAGCGCCGACTGTGATTGGGGGAGAGCCCGGGAGCTGGGAGGGGCTATTTGCAGCAGACTTTGATTGGTTGAGGTGCGGATAGGACAGGGAGGCAAGGAGCGACGGCTGATTGGCTGGGGCGGGATGACTCCCACCGCCGATTGGCTGGTGCTAGGAGCCAAGGGGATTGGTGGGCACGCGGGAGATTTGAACGCGCCTTGATTGGGCGCGAAGCGGGTGCTTTCCCCGCGAGCCCCGCCCCGCCCGTCCGGCGCCACAGCCCGCGGTGCCCGGAGCCGCCCCGCCCGGCTCCCCGCGGCCCGGCCCGGGCGGGCGCTCAGCCCCGCCGGTCCCGGGCCGCGCTCCGGGCCCGACCCCGGAGAAGGAAGCAAATCCACAAGGAAGCGAATCCACGGCACCGCCGCGAAATCCCCCTCTGCCGGCGCGGCCGCCCCAGCGCCCACCCGAACGGCATCACCAGCCGCTCCCGTGGCCGGACACGTCCCCGGCCCACCCTGGCCGCGGCAGGCCCCGCGGTCCCTCATCCCGCAACCGCCCCATCCCCACCTGAGCGGCTCTTTGGGGACAACGAGGCAGCAGCGCTGCTCTCCGGCTGCCCCAGAGCTGCCGGTGCTCCGGCGAGGTGCCCGGGCCACCAAGGCCCATCCCAGGCGGCCGGGCAGCACCGGGTGACAAAGCGGTCCCTGTAGGCACAGGGTGAAGGTGGGCTGAGGAAGTGCTGGGAAGTGGAGGAGCCGGCAGCAGCAGCGTTCCCCGTGTCCCCGGCAAAGCAGCTTTGTGCTTTTCCAGGCACACAGCGCTGCCTCTTCGCTCGAGCCCAGCCCTGCGCTGCTTTGGACAGACGTCGGACTTGCATCCCTGCGAAATGCATTCAGGGCTGCGGCTGTCTAGCAGGAAGCTGAGAGGACAGACCGTGACCATGACCCCGTCTCCCCAGCTGAGGACCAGCGTCTCGGCCTCCTGCGGGCAGTGATGCCCCCAGCAGCTGCAGGGCGCTGGACTCTGTGAGCAGGAGAAAGCAAAGCCGCGAGAGGCTGCGGCCAACCAACAACTCCAGGCTGCGACTGTGGACAAAAGGGCTTTGTTTATCTGAGAACTGCAAGGCCACCAGAGGAGAGACACGAGTAGCTGCCAACGAACAGGAAACGAGCTGAGAGGTCACAGACCCTTTCAAGCAGGGTTATTAATGAAAAAAACAACCCTGCTCCCCGCAGGCACCGGCCAGGGTAGCAGCAGAGCCCCAAGTTCCTGGGCGGGATGTCCGGGGCGAGGTGTGGAGGCGGCTGGCAGTCCGGCCAAAGGGGCAGGTCCATCCTGGTCCCGCTGCGGGCAACGCAGGCGCTCACTTGTGCTTGGTGCGAGGGAACTCCTTCCTGCCTTTGTCACGGGCCCCGAAGTAGCGGACCCTGTGGATGGCCTGCAGCTGCTGCTCGATGGTGGCCCTGATGTCCACCTCGTCGGGGATGTGGACGTAGCGGATGTTCCTGCCGGTCACAAAGAGCTCGTCCAGGCAGGACTCCGTGCCCTGCCTGTCCGTGAAGGTCACCTCGGCCAGCCGCACGTTCATGAAGGCGTCCACGTTGGTGACGCGCCCCGTGGCCGTGCTCTCGTCGCGGAGGTCCACGGTGGTGACGCGGCCGTGCAGGCCCTGCAGCAGGATGACCAGGCTGTTCTCGGCGATGGTGCGCTCCTTGACGGAGTGGCTGACCTCCATCGCGCGGCTGTGCTGGGGCGGAGGGAGACGCCGTGCCGTGCCCCAGCCGGGTGCCCGTCTCTGCACCCCTGGGGAAACCCGCCCTCTCTGCCTTGCACGCTCGTGTGCACACACACCACCCTTGCACGCTCACCTGCACGCCGCCCCTCTCCCACGTCACTCGCGTTCTCCACGTGCCCCCCCGCACACTGGGTCCCCCCCGTGCACACTCACTTGCACGCCGCCACTCTCCCACCTGTCACTCGTGTTCTCCATGTGCCCCCCGCCCTTGCACACTCACCCACACACTCCCCTTCGCGCTCTGCACGTGCCCCCTTGCACACTCACACGCTGCTCGTGCCCACGCGAGCGTGCGCCCCTCCTCCCCTTGCACACGCACTCCGCTCGCCCCCTCCCCTTACCCGGGCATGTGCTGCGGCCGCCCCTCCCCTGGCACACTCATTCACCGCCCCTCCCTGGCACACTCACCCCCCCGCCCCTCCCTTGGCACACTCACCCGCCCGCCCGCGCTCGCCCGCCGGCAGGAAGGGGCGGCCCCGCCTGCGCACTGCGCCCGCCCCGCCCCGCCGCCCGCCCCGCTCACAGCCCGTCCATCAGCGCCAGCAGCTCCTCGCCCTTCTCGGGGCTCGCCGGGCGCGGCTCCGCCACCTCCAGCTGCCCCAGGATGCGGGACAGCTCCGCCCGCCGCCCCGGCTCCTGCGGGAGAGACGCCGCGCCTGAGCCCGCCTGCCCCGCGGGGCGGCTGCTGGCTGCTGCGGGCCGTTACTGGGGGGGACTGGGGGGTGCCCCACCGCCTGCTAACGTGGGCCCGTACTGGGGGTACTGGGGTTGCCCCACCACCTGCTAACGCGGGCCTGTACTGGGCCACACTGGGCTGTACTGGGCCATGCCCAGCTGCCCGCTGATGCCCGGGAACCCCGTTAAAAAGAGCCGCAGGCGTTACGCTGTAACCGCGAGCAGGGAAATGATCCAGCAGCGGTTCTCCAGCCTGTGCAGCTGAGACCTTGCTGTGATGTCTGTCAGGTTTTAAGTTCTCGTATTAAATAGTCAACAAATCCCTAGTGCTGTTACTTACTAATGAGCTTAAACGAAATGGGGAAAAAAGGTATTTTTTAAGTTAGTAGTCTGGGTGAAACTCGGCCTTTAGCAAGGCAGGAACGATGAGAATCGGGGATCTGAAACACACTGTACGTACCTGCGTGGCTTCGATGTTGACAACCTTGTAAGATAACTCATCTGGTCTGGTCAATGCAGCGTGTCTTGATTAAAAACATGAAAAAAGTGCTTAATCTCATCAAGGCATACAAGTAAATTAGAAAAATCAGATTTCACGAGGCTCCTGTAGGCATGAAGTTTGGAAAATGTCCCTGTTCCTACTAGGGAAATTAATGTATTTAATTGTCTCCCCAGTTTGGAGACTTCCCTGTCCCAGATTTGTTCTGCTAAGTGTAGAACAGCAGGAACATCTCTGCAGCTGAGATTAAAAGTAGGTAAAAACATTCTGCAGAAATGACAACAAAAAGTCTCATACCCTTGTGCTCCCTGCCAGGAGGGGCTACCGTGTCCACACCTGGCAGGCTCACCACCCCCAGCAGTTATATTCTTATCTCCGAAATACATAGATGTATTTGGGGGAGAGGAGAAATAAAAGGGCTGAAGGGATGTCTCTGTTCTGCAGAGGACAGATCTAAGAGTCTGTCAGATTCCAACAGAACTAAGCACAGATCGTCACCTGCTGCTGCCACCAGCGTCACTTGGAGGGAATTCAAGGCCGTGCATGGCAGGAGACACCAGTAAGGGGAATGGTTCTCCTCGCTGACAGCCAGAACAAAATGGTCAAGCCAGGGAAACTGCTCCTCTTTTGTTCCTGCAGGCACCATCTGGGCCAGCGTAAGAAAATGCTAAAAACCTGCTATTCTATCCCTAAAGCTGGTCAGGGCCTGCTTCAGCCTCCAAGGCTGTCCTCATGGCCCTCCAGCACAAACCCCAGACCAAGAAGGACTCGAGCGTACTCTTCCTCCTCGTCAGTTGTGAACAAGTTCAGTCGGAATCCTGTCTCGCTGCCACCAGGTTTCTTGATCTCCAGACCTCCCAGCAGCCTGGCCAGAAAGTTCAGTTCTTCTTTAGCAAGTGGGTTAGGGGCTAAATTCTCCTGCAGAAAACAGCAATGGTCAGGTTACCAGGGAGATGAGGACTGTAATAATGTTTGTGTTTTCTGGTATGACATAAATGTTCTTCAGAGTGATATAAATACATTTCTGCATCCTTGATGGTACAGATTGTGCACATAACTAGTAATTATCAGCTATATATTTAAAATGGTTGCTTGAATTTATAAACCCAGGACAAGATAATTTTCCAGCTAAATGGAACAGCTGAGAAATCTCTAAACCCAGCTTTCTGTTTTCTGAAGAGATTAAAATAGGAAGCAAGTACACCATTGCATAAGCCTGTGTGTAAGATTCTTTAGGAAAACTTTGAGCCCTTCCCCTAGCTCAAATGGGAGCGTGGAGGATTGGATGGGGCTCTGAGAAGAGCTGAACAGGTTCTCCTGAATTTATCCTGTAAGTGTAGACTAAAAAGATGGTTATTGTTTCCCTGAGAAAGGAGATGAACAAAGGGAGAGACAGTAGAACTGTACAGTAAATGATGTGGAGATGATGGATGTGGGTGTTGCATTCAGTGTCCCCATCTATGAAGAGCCAAGGGAAGCAGAATGTAAAATCTGGTGGACATGGTGAAACTGGTCAAAGGACATGCTCCCACCACGTGTGACCGGCTGCAGGTCTCACTGACACAGGCCGGTTAACCAGTTAACCAGTGGCAGGAACAGAACAACACTGACCTTTGCATGGGATGTCAAGTTTTTGGATGATCCTGACATGTGTGTCTCTACTGGCCGACTAACGCTGTACCTGGAGAGAAGAACACACGAGGAAGAGCAGCCTGTTACTTGTATGGGATACAGGAACTGGAGGGAGCAGCACAGGATCTAAATATGAATTTTAGGATATTTTTCTGAGGACTGTAAGTAACTGAAATGAGAAGTTACATTTCACTTCCAAGGAGTATTGAGGCATTAAATGTACGAGCGACAGAGCTGTAAGAAAGAACACTGCTTTGTCTTACTGTGTGAACAGAAAAATTACATAAGACAAACATGGAGAAAATAAAGGATTTCTTGAAAGCAGTTAAAATTAAATTCCATTTCACAGAATATGCAGCACCAGATGAGAACGCTCTTTACTCTGCTCTACTGCAGACATAAATCAAACTTTTGCTCTTTCTGACAGCTCTTTATACACATCTATCCACACACCTTCTGTTTCAGGCCATCGCTTCGTAAAGCAGTCGAGCTGGTAATAGCAGAAGAGGCAAAACTAAACACACAAGGCTGAAGATGTGCTCGTGAACAATTCAATAACCATCAATGTTTATTTCATGCTTCTATGTAGGACAAAAATTACTTACATATTTGTTCCAAGTTTGAGGACTCTGTCTCCATAAAGCTCAAAAGATCCTTCCCTTTGTGGAGTAACATAATTTCCACCAGTGGTGAACTCAGTTCTTCTAACTTCATCTCCATTGCGATTAAACATCCTTAAAACCAAGTCATTATTGAGACATATTTAGTAGTTTTATTACTGATTTTCAGTACTTCCTCTGCTTACTGTACAAGAGAAACAGGAATAAAACCCTATTCTGTACATTGGTAAGTGACTAAGTGACTAATAGCTAATTTACTGGAGTAGAGGACACCAGAAACAGCTTAGTATTTCATTGCTGGGTGACTTAGTCCCAAATCCTGCCCTTTAAACAGTACTGGAGGTTCCCCTGTCCAGGCAACATGAATGACAGTCTAAGCTGGATCCCTAGGAGACCTGTGGGACTGACTGGTCCTCCGTGAGCAGCCACACGTGCCCGGCACTGCGAACAGTGGTTCAGAACGCACCTGATGAGTCCCGGAACTTCTGCACCCCAAGGAACGGGGCCTGATATGGGCAGCACAAAGCGACCATTAGAGTTCTGCACTTTATCCTTCAGAAAGATAGAGACCTGCAAAAGAATATTCCACCTTCTAGAAAATCAATTACATTTCTTCTGATTAGAATTCCTTGAAGTCTGAAGGCTGCAAGCCTTCCTGTCTAGACTGGGATTGGTTTCCTAAAGATTTTGATGTATATACAGAGATTTATGCCCTTGAGTATGATCAATTTATTTAGCGAGTAACAAGCCCCATGACTTCAAGCTCAGGTTCTCAGTTTCATATCAAGTTTCTACTAAGAGGAAAAACATACTTATCAACTAGCAAACCTGTACTAGTAGATATTCCTTTTTTCATAGCATTTTAGAGTTATTATTGTAGTAAATGTGCTCGATTTGTAAAGTTTTGAAGATTGAAATTGCAAGCACATCAAGATGACTGAAAAGCATAGGTAACAAACCCAAACTTACAGTGTAATTATGACAAGACACCTTCGTATTCTAGCCACAAACGCCCCTCTCTTCTTACTGACTGGCTAAATTGGGCTCTTACCCTTATGTGCATGTCCTGAAAAAAAATGAGGAGTGTTTGCCTGATGAGCTGAAGTTCACCAGCAGAGAGACGGCTGTACGTCTGGAAAAGAAAACCCACCACGTAAGGCTTTGCAAGTGTTCCATGTCCAACAGGCGAAGGTGGAAACAAGAGTATCAGAATACTGCTAGCCCAAACCGGTCCGTGTGTGGCAGGGGAAGCAGCAATGACAGAAGGGAGGCTGCTGGTCATTATCAGTAATTATTATCCGTGACTAAGGGACTGATTTAATGTCTGCTGAAGTCAGTAGAGACTTTGATCAGGCTGAATAAGCAGTGTATTGATTTAAACTGGGCCAGCAGAAAAATAACACTTGACTCGTAGACATCTCCCTCTCCAGAAGCCCTTTGGAAACATTTCACGACTTCCCAGAACTTTTAACACTTTATGAAACCAGTTCCCTTCCACTGGGACACTCATCTTCTCTGTCCAAAGAATTACAGCCGTTACATGAGCAAAAGCTGCTAACTGGGAGGCCAACTGGTCTCCCTCAGGTTAAAAAGAGGGGAAGGTTGGTTGGATGGTTCCCTGAGGTTCAGAAATACCAACCTCCGCACTTGATATGGCACTTACTGATGCAGTGTTTAGTCTCTAAGATTAGCTTGAAAGAAAAAAAAATCATCTCAAACAACAGTGTGTCCCACCATTTTTCTAAGAATTCTTACTTCAATCAGCTGTCGGAAAGTTTCGTCCACCTGGTTCAGGATGCCCGGAGAATCACTGACGAAATCCTTGATGGCATCCAGGTGGTTGAATGTCACCAGCAGAATGTCTCTGGGCCGAGGGCACAGCAGCACTTGGTATTTGAAAGCCATGGTCATGAGGTCGTAGAGCTGCAAAGTAACACAGGGAAACCCAGGTTCCATCACAGCACAGAGCGCGACACCACTCCCGTTGACGTCGAGAGGGATTGGGACACTCGGGCTGACACCTGCCTATGGCAAGAAGAACCATTTTAGCTTTGTTTCCCAGGAAAATAAGCCCTCCTGCTGGTATCTCCGACTGCCTTTAAAACCACTGCCAATGTCAGCGACATTGACGCCAGGGCAGAGGTCTCACAGGTGATCCAGTTACTACAATTTTTTTCAAAATTGTCTGCTGGATATACTGTTGCAGGCAAAAATTAGAACACCTGCAACTGCAAAAAAGTGTCAATATAGAAATATATGTATTTATACACAGCTGCAGATGTATATATTTTAAACATATATTTAAAAATCTGATAAAGAATGCTTACTGAACCTCTTAAAATCAATTACACATTAAAGCAGAAATACTGAGGTACTGAAATATCTGATACTACCATGGATTTTGCCAAAGCTTCCTTGGCTGAGAACCATTTTTCCCAAGAAAGCAAACGGAAAGAGCTGTTGCAAAACGCTTCACAATTCCAGTGACACAGCGCCGCGTGCTAGTTACGGCCGTCCGGAACCCGCGGGCAGCCCAGCGCGGGGCGGGACGGGGCAGGTGGGCTTGTACCTTGTCCATGCTCGCCTGGTTCAGCCTCATGATGGACGCGTGAGCCAGCCGGTCGTACACTGTGCGCAGAGCTTTCTTGGAATAGAGCTCCTGTGGTTTAAACAGCTCTTCCATAAATTTTTTATTGAACATGGTCGTGATGATGTCATTCATAACTGCAAAGACAAAGAGCCTCTGGTTTTTGCTTCTCAAACAGCACGTTCACCAGATCCATCCCACACCGAGGGCTCGGACACTGACGGCTGCGAGGACTGACATGAATGCTCACCTGTGAAAAGTGGGGACAGCCCCAGAAGGAAAAAGGAGGAGGAACATCGCTGCTTAATGCAATGTTTCCTCAAACCCACATGCTGAGCGAGCAGCACGATTCCTGCTGACTGTCCCCAGGGGCGGAGATGCTGCTCGAGCTGTAGACAACAAACCCTGTTTTCCAGTGGCAATAAGAGTGGGTTTGTCGCCTTGTTTTCACAGCAACGACTAGCACTTTTCCCTTTTTAAATAACGGTGTTTCCAGGCCACTTTGACAAGTATTATCTCTAAAAGCTACAGTTCTGCTTCATAAGACTGTTTTGCATCGCTCTAGAGTTTTGCAAACTATCGCTAGCTGACTCTGCTTGTTCTCTCTTTAGCCTTTCACACCATTAGTCTATTTTTCTTCCAAAGAGAAGATCCTGAATGATTCAAGGCTCCTTGAAGTATTTGTGTTAAATGGATTAACACTGAGAAGTATTTAAGGAAGCATTTATAGCACTGGGACCTACGTCAGGCCAGCCAGGGCTCTTGCACAGCAACATCTGCAGATACTGGAGCAGTTCAAAAGCACAGAACTCTCCACTTCCTCACGAGTGCTTCATTTCTTACGTGTAAATTTACACATGGAATTGTTATGTGACTTACTCAGGAGTATGCAAAGGTCAGGAGTGCTGAGTATGGGGCTGTGCTCTGGTTATCGAGCTTTTCATGCAATGAAGATAGAAAACATATTGCAGTGATTCAAGCAGATGCAGTATCTTAGCTTTTGTGCTGGATTTCATAATTTTATCATAGACCTGATACATTGTACAGAATTATCATAAAGATTTATTTCTCTTTCAATTCACAGATGACTGTACAAGCAGTAATGTACAATTACTGTACAGTTTTCCTAAGCGGATGGCTGTTACTGAAGCTCAGTCGATGCTGATGGATTAGAAAAATCTCAGCAGAAGTAATAAAGAAAAAAAAAGGAGAAAAAGTGAACGTACACACAGTGGTAGTGATCAGCTATTTGAAGTACTGCTCTAGTTACTCACTGGAGGATTAGACACCCAGGTTTTCACACCCGCTGTACTGAGGCTCCCAAACAGCCACAGGAAGTTAATGTCCCACTCACTCCATCTTGTCTTAGGTGATTAACTCTCTGGGAACATTGCTGGAACACTGTGGGCACTGAGACCTGGACACAAACAGCTGTTTTCCAGAGGGCAAGTGCCTCCTGATGCAATTCTCTGTTTGCTCAAACCTGATCCTTACAGGTTTGCTGCGAGGCTGGTGGACGCCACTGGTGGCACGCGCATCTCCACAGCCATTGCGCTGTACCTAATGGGGCTTACTGGTTCCTGTTCCAAGTACCCAGACAATACAGACAGATGTGAGCTCCGCTTCTGAGCACCATGGACTACAAATACACCTCATTACAAATGGGAAAAAAATCCCTCCTCTTCTTCCCTTCTGTTCAGATAAACTGCCCATAAAACAACCCTTACATGCAGTCTGAGGCAAAAATTCCCACTTTTTTCACCGGAGAAGATCAAGTGCATTAGTATTAGATGCATTAGTACATATTTCATTTTGGAAATAATCCATTATGACAAAAGTAAGAACTTTTGCCTTATACTGCTATCAAGAAAAATATTTTTACGTTGCTTTCATATGTTGTCTGCACAAAGGCTTCTCCTCTGTCTTTGGAGAGTCACTAATAACCAAAACCATGAGGAGACACAACGTCCCAGGACACTGACCGTGGCTGGTGGATATTCACAATGGAACTGGAAGATCTGTGTTAACCTCACACCCAGCCTCATATAAATTATCTTCTGAAATTAAACCTCTTGTATTGGCTATAAAAAGAACTGAGAAAGACATAAAAAAATCATGGTAAAGGGCAAATCTCACACGGTATGTTTGATAATGACACAGCAAAGAGATTTTAGAGCAGAGGTGTCCCTGGGGAGATACTTACACCACTCCGACAATGGAAAATAACAAAGGCAGGAGCATTAGCTCAGGGAAAATGGCACGCCAAGCGACACAGCAGAAAGCAGTTCAGCAGGGGTTCCATCAACTGGGATGGGGAGAGGGACACCAAGTATAGACAATGCGATGGACAGAAGAGAGGCTGAGGATTTACGGTGGTTTTTGCCTACACGTGCCATGGCACCGGTGACGGACACATTCCAACGTCTGTCACGGAACATGGCTCAGATGCACAACATGAGACTGGAGTCTTTACGTCCAGATTATGCTCCTGCTCCTTGGAGGACATTCGGGGCAGCAGAGGGAACGTTATGAGTTCAAAACAGTCACACGTTCTACTTGCTACGGGTTCACAGTTCGTAAGGGGGGCAAAGACAAGCGGAAACGCCTCGTCATGGCTTCACCAGCAACGGGCTGGGCTGTAGCTCCCTGTAACTCCTCGGAGATCGCCCCGAGCCGCGTCAGGGGCAAACGCTTTTCTCCCGCAGGAGGAGCTGACTGGGCACTGCGGGGTCTGCCTCTGTGCCGCGAGCATCAAACACGGCTTTTACGCAACTCCTCATCGTTTTGGATGTGGTGAGCGAGGAACATGGAATCTGTTAGACTTTTGAGATAGTAAATGCTGGAAAAAAGTGTTCTTGGAAACAGCACGTAACGGTAGCAAAAAAAAGCTGGGGCAAACTCCAGGATATCAACATTTACCTTCAGTAAATATTCAAAACCTACAAATGACGCTTATTTTGAAAAACACGAATCATAACCCCGATCTCTCTCAAAAAAGGGCTGCTCAAAAAGACACTGAAGGTTCTACTCATGTTCCACCATCTCAGGTTTTTTGCTAGGCAGAGAGATTCATCTCCCCATCCAGCTCCTGCCCAGTCCCTGTGCTGGAGGGGGCCGTTCCAAGGCAGAGCCCGGGGAAGCGCACGCTCACTCCTCAGCTGCTCCACTGCCCAACCTGATGGCTCAGGGGTAACTTCGGTCGAGATGAGCTTGGCTGAAGCGTGAGCACCTGCTCCTTTGCCGTCACTGCCAGGGCGGTGACCACCAGCAGAGGTGGATAAGCAGCTGGATGGAAATGCCCTAAATCTTCCCTGGATTTCACTCATCAAAACCCTAAGCACTGACTTAGAAAAAAACTTAGAAAAACGCAGTATACATAATATTCCTGCATTTAAGCAGAAAAACGACCTTCACAATGCTCACACAATTATATGTTTGCATTAATATGATGCTAGAAAAATCCAAATATCGTTTTGGCCAGAAAGTCTGCTACGATAAAGGGTTTTGATCTATTGATAGTCTTGGTTAAATTAGCAACGTATTTTTGAAGCCACGTGATTTTGAGATACTGTGTATTTTTTTTCCAAGATCTGTAGTGAAAGTGCGTTTTAATGAACAGTGAGCAGCACTACTCATCTCTGGCACTGTGACTAGAGGGCTGCAGGAACAGCACACGGTGTTCACGCACGATGAGCCTCATGTGTGCATGTAGTGGTGTTTGTCTGCCGCATGCAGCTAAGAGATTACAGTACCTCGTTTCCTGTCCACATCTGTCCATTCATCTACACGAAGCATACAAAACAAAAACATCAGTTCAAGAAGTAAGAACAATCGTTTCAAGGAGAATAAAAGAAATAAACTAAAAAAAAAAAAAATCATCTAACTACTGGACTTTGTTTTTCTCATCAGCATTCAGCGCTTGACAAGAACCAACTCTTCTTGACACCTTCACTTCACCTTCACAAAACTGTGGCCTCCCCTTGGAAATAGTCTTGTTGCTCCAATGGAGAGAAAATTTTACCCTTGATGGAATCTGAGCAAGTTTTCCATTGAGCTTGCAAAGTTTTCAGCTTTTTTTTGCACTTACAAGTGAACCATATTTGAGTGAACAGTTTTAAGCATTAACAAAAACCTCAGTGCAGATGAAGCCACATCTCAGTAAAATTGACACCCAACTTTTTTTGAAGACAAAACACACGTGTAGATCAACTAGTACAGACCTAATTCTCCTGCTAAGGTGTTCCACCAAGTCTAGCTAATTTAGTTTAAGCTCTAAACTCAGGCCTTTATGAACAGTAGTAAACTTTTGTCAGATCATTCTCTGAAGACACACATGAATAATTACAAATTGCACTGCTGTAGGGAAACCTTTGCTCCTGTTTAGCATTTCTTCACATTGGAGAGGCAGGGGAAGAAAAAACAGTAACAACCTCTTCAATAGTGAGTTAATACTGAGTTGATTTTTTTATTACAAAATGCTAAAGCTTCCTGAAGCGCATTCCTCATCCCAGGGCAGAAAGCTGCAAGGATTTTGAAAAGCAAAGCTGTTTTAATTCAAGAAGTGGTAAACAGAGAGATGCTCAGCTGTAAGCTGGCATTTTTGCCTGCGCATGTGTGTGCACAGGGCTCTAGTTTCACAGTAATTCTGACAAAATGCTGGGCCGACAGATTTTTATACAAGCCGGACAAGGGTTTCAGGACCCGTATTTATGTTATTTGGAGTTTTTATAATCGCGCGTGCTGCTTCTGCTCGGGCTTTACAAAATGATTCCTGGAAGCTACTTTGGATTGCAAAGCGATCTGGTCTTCCTGAAACAGCTCAGGACCTGGATGGAGCCACTCAGATCCCGAGTGATTTTGACTCCAAGAGCGGATTTCCGGAGCTCCAACCTCTGCAGACAGCACCGACACGCCGAGGACGCGGTCGGATTTGTCCTCCAGCTGCGCGCGGTTCACAATGAGCTTCTCTAACGCCCCCGGGCAGCTGCGCCCACCGGAGCTCCGTGAGAGCCGGGAACTCAACGGGCTTCGCTCCAAATCCGAGCCAAACCCCCCCCTCCCCGCTCCGCACCGCCGGCCCCTTCCGCCGCCAGACGCTGCGACGCTCCGTGACTTCCCGGCGCCCGTCCAGCACCAGCACGGCCAGTGCGCGCGCGTTTATTCCCGTATCGCACCCAGAGAACCGCGGCCGGTCTGCCGGGGAGGCCCGGACAGACATCGCCACCGACATCCCGGCGCTCTGCTGGGCACCGGCCCCGCACGGCCCGGCCCGGCTCCGGAGGGGCCCCGCCGCCGCCGCCGCTCACCTTTGCGGGCCTTCTCCCCGGGGATGCTCTGGGCGCGCAGCCGCTGGTCCAGGATGTAGAGCATCTCCCCGCCCAGGTTGAGGAACAGCAGCGGCAGCGCCCGGGCCGACATGGCGACCGCCGACCCCGCCGCCGCCGCCGTTGCCAGGCAGCCGAGGGGCCAATCGGGAGGCGCCGTCTTGGCCGAGTAAGCCCCGCCCCTGCGCGTGCCCGCCCGCCGCGCGTGCGCACACCCGCCCGGCGCATCCCGGTGCGCGCGCGCAAATCCTAAAACGCCGATTCCTCGGTTCTGGTGCACGGGGGAAGCGAAAAAATCGTGAGGCAATTATTAAAATAATGAAGTTTTACAGTAAAAAAAGAGCCCGGTGCCACCTGCGCACCGTGTGTGCCACAGCCGCGGGAACTGGCACCTGCGGCGGGAGGTTGGCCCACGGGCACCGCCGGGATCGCAGCACCAGTTCCCCCAGTCACCAGCAACAGCGGCTTTGGTGCAACGGAGTGGCCAAGTCGGGGAGTGCCGGAGGGCAGAGCACCGGAGCACGGGAATTACGGATTTGACCAGGAACAGGATTCCTGCAGCTGCAGAGCTCCGAATCTACCCGCGTTTTCCTGCAGGGAGCGGCGTCCTGAGCTGCTGGCACAGCTGCTCTGTGCCCAAACCAGCAGCACCTCACCTCGTTTGGCACCCCACTGCCCAAATCCCGGCCGAACGCTGCCGAGCCGCTGGGTCAGTGCTCGACAGCACAACCCCACCGGCTGCTGGGCAGTGACCAGGCACGGACACGGCTCGGGGGGGCACACAGACGGGCACCCCTGCCCCCTGGCACTCCTCTCTCACCAACTGAACCGCTCACATCACACTCCAGCACCTCAGCCTTAAAATTAAACTTCTGAACCACTCAACCCCCTCGCTGCACTTTTCCCGGCGCTCCCCGTGGCACGGACAAGTGCATGCCAAGAGGCTTCGGGTGGTTCTTTATTGTCAGGGACCGGCTGCGACAGCCCCGACGTGCCGCTACACCGGCGTCCCCTCGCCCTGCGCCTCCTGCTCCTTCGCAGCTTTTGCTTGCTGCTCTCTTCGCTGCTTCAGCCTCTCCTGCGCCTTCAGCTTCCGCACCTCCTGAAAAACCTGCAGGAGGAGGAGGAGGTGAGAGAAGGGGAGGGACGGCTGCCTGCTGCTGAGCACAGCTGCTCCACCACCTGCAGCACGGATCCCAGCTCCTGCAGCAGAGGCTCGGAGGCAGGGTGGGCACAAGAGCAACTCCTCCCCATGCGCTTCCTCCAGGGCTCCAGCCAGCCCGGTTTTAGGGTGCCCATCGGAGGTCTCCGTTACAGCCACCCAGTCTTTTGGTGATAACTTCACTGGACTGAAATTTAATATTTACAGACTGGAGGCACATCCAGCTTTTTGATTCTGCTCAGTTGCACCAAGATGTATTGCACACAGCTGTTACACCCATGTATTTAGAGCAACCGAGAGCAGACAGCGGGCACACCCACTTCCGTTCCAAAGCTGCCATCCAATTTAACTGTCTCCCATATTAGTCCCTACACCAGGCTTTGAAACAAAGCTGGTTTGAAACACACGTTTCTGAGCAAACTCATAGCACAACCCGAAGTTCTCAAGCACAGCACGTGTCACTGCCCACTACACAACTGTCTTTCGTAGAGCTCTTTGCCAAGCTTGTGCGTTTCTCCACAGACATTATCACTGTCTCCTCAAATTATGGATTAAAACGATCTATCAATCAGTCTTTTCTTAATTGCGCCCTTCCATAAAGCGACTTTTTTCCTGCTCCAGCTACACGGCACTCTCAGATCGCCCCATACCTTGATGCAGAAGGCCTTCTTCACCACCCAGCGCTTGGTGATTCTCCGGGTGTAGGGCGGGCGCGGGGTGTACTGGATGTTCAGCTGCTTGCAGGTGTTCTCGAAGGTGTCGTAGCGGACGCGGCGGAGATACGCCAGCAGCTTCTTCCGGCGGTCTATGTCCATCAGCATGCGGCGACGGTTATTTTTGTCCTGCAAAGGGCCGAATGTTCACTAGATTGCAGACAGATTATACTTCCATCCCAATAAATTACTTAGAGTAAAGCAGATTATGGCTGAAAGGAAACAATCAGGTTAAGGACAGTATCTTAGAACAATTTTTCTTGGCAGATACTGCAAGCACATTAGGTCACTACAAGGAGATCTGAGAAGACTTAATTTACTTTTCACTGAAATTGCTTTCTTCATCCTGTGTCTGCACCTTCCTCCCCAACCTTGGGGACTTGTTCTCAGCTCATACACAGTTCCAGGTGGTGGCAAAAGCTGCAGTGGCTTGGAGGCAAAGGCTGTAGGGAAGGTCTACTGGCTAAAACCTCTGCTTCCTCTGAAATGTGTTGTTCCAGAAATAACACGGAAGCATTTACCTTTGTTTTTCCAGAAATTAAATGTGAAAATAAAATGTGACTTGGCTCTATCTGACCATTTGGGCTGTTCTTTGGAAGAGAATATGCATAGCTCGAACCATGCCATCCAGGGCAATTCCCCATGGGACAAATTTCCCCATCCTATACGAGCCGTTTGTGTAAAAAACAGGCTTTATCCAATTTTAAAAGGTCTCTTCTGCCAAAACGTTTCGTACAACTTCTAGCTTCTTCTAAAAACTGAATTCTATTCTGTTTTACCCTTCAAGCTTTTATGATTAACAAATAATTATGCACTTTTTAAAAATGCAGTTAATTACTCCATTTCCCACCTTTTGCACTACATAAAGAGTCTTTAATGTATCTTGCTCCTAAACTCGTAGTTGCAATGTTTGGAATTTGGGCTCTCAACCCAGGTAGCTTCAGGCAGGGCAGTGGCCATTGTGACAGTAACACAGTCCCGGCCACTGAAATTTTCATAGGCAGAACAGAGAGAACGCAGCTGCGGAAGTGCGAACATTAATTACCTGGAAAACTAAGCCGTGAAGCCACATCTGCAGCAAGGATAAATTGAGCTCAGGTCTGCTCAAAGGTATCTATCTGCTCAGCCACCGCCACCAACCCAGCAACGAAAAAAGAACACACTCCAAATTTCTGTCAGTGAGAACGTAGCTGTGACTGAGCCAGCAGTTTCCCAGACTGGCTCCAGGGAACAGCTATAACTATTTTATAGACCTTCCTAGGAAAGCCACAACCCCTGGGATTACAATCCCTTTGTTCCAAGCTGAGGAAACCACCTGAACAGCTGCTGTCTCCGCCCTGCGGGCTCGGATTACTGACGGTTACCTTGGGATGCCTCTGGAGATGCTCCTCGTAGGTGCGTATCTTGGCAGTCAACATCGCGACTACAAAGGACAGACAGAAGCAGCCGTGTGAGAGCAGCAGCTTTCCAGAGTGAGACAGGACCACCTGCATTCCCTTCAACTTGCCAGCTGGGGACTGCTGTTCTCCCGGGCACCCGCCGTGCCACAGCGAACACACCGCACAGCCCTCTGAGTGCCCAGCAAACCACTAACTACAACCCACATAACCCGAGCCACAACTGCTACTGTTATGAAGCTGCTTAATTAGAGGTTAAAGTTTTAACAACAGCTCAGATGAATTTAGCTGTTAAATGTTTCTTGCACTCAATTATTGGTGACTTTACATTCATTTCACTGCACTTGGTTTACGCTTTGAAGGAACAGATACAAATGAAGAGGCTCTTTCTAAGGGCAGCAGCCAGCTCTCTGCGATTTCAGGGTTCAGAGAAAGGTGCTGGTGGCATCCCGAGACACTGAAGACCTTTATTAATGATGAAGGAGGGCATCATGGTCAGTGGCAGTGTGGCCTTCACCCCTGCGCTGTCCCTACACTATGCTTCAGCCAGAGCTCTCTGATGCAGAGGGAAATTTGGGTTCCATGGCTAAATCCAGTAGTTCATTCTGGTTCCGAACGCAGTGCAATGCTTCATGTCATACAAGCACTACGAGCAGAATAACGCACACGCTGCCTTTGGAGGGTGGGTATGAGTAGGAATTTGCAAAGCACCCCAGCAGGGATCTGCTGGAAAGTGCATGCACTGCCTCTGCAACCTCCCAAACCCTGAACAGACCCCCCAGGGCACGCTGCAGCCCACCTGCCTCTTGGGTGCTCTTCTGAAAGAGATTCTCTAACTGATCCAGGAAACTTGAAGTGCTGGGGTGGGAACAGCGGAATAAAAGCAGAGATGTATCATCTGCCAACAATATCCTTCTACTTTAACTTACCTTGCACCTCAAAGGAGCCATTGTCGTTGGGAGACCTCCTGACCTTCTCCACCAGCTGCTGTGTCTTTACTTTCATCTTCTCCTTCTGTGGATGACAGAAAAGAGCTTGTCACTTTCTCAGGAACACCAAAGGTCTGAGGCACACCAGCTCTCTTCCCAAATGCCCAGACAGAGGCTTTGTAATCAACAGCTTTATTCAGTGTCCATCACAGGACGTGTAAAAAGCGACGCAAAAAAAGGACCTGCTGCTTGTAGGACAGTGCTCAGAGCGAAGCAGCACAAAAAGATCTCAGCAGAACACAGAGTCACCATTGTTCAAACCAAAAGTCCAGACACACCTTCGATCCAAGATTACAGAGGAAGAGTGTGGAAGAGGCCCCGCTGCTTTCATCAACGGAAGCGAGAACTGAAGCTGGTCTCACACGGAAGTAGCTTTTACTTTTTGCATCTTTTTAAGCTTAGGTAAGCAGCAAGGAATGGTAAGATCTTTGTGCTGCCTTACAACTGGCAAGGTAATTGTGCTGTTTTATGGGCATGCAAGAAGTGAAAGTGATGTGAAGAACATCTGCTGCCTGGTGTACCATTTTCTAGAACACAGGCCAACCATCAGCAGTAACACAGCACAGCTCATCTGCCCTACGACTGCCTAATATTCTCTTCTCTCATTCAGTACGCGTGATTATCATAAAGACGACTGCACGAAAAATCTTAAGAGCATACATGACTTATCACTCTGATGTATCTAACAGCCCCAGATTTGCAGTGACCAAGCAACACTTACAGTAAGTGAAAGGCACGTAACAATACAGACAAGTCTTACACAAACGTGGTCACAAATCTCATTTTTTTTATGCAAGTAGAATGAAACTAACCTGGCTTGCCATTTCCAGTGACAACAGTCTTCTCACTACATCGTCAACACTGCAAGGAGATTGCAGATTAGTTTGTAAACTAGAAACAAAGTACATTGATCACCACAAGTGAGGTTAGGTTTTCAGAACACGTTGACTTTTCTCAACTTTAACTGACTCTACAACCTTACAGCAACCCTCCTCCCTGCCCAAACCTGTCAGCCATAAACTGTTTCTTGCATTCCGAAGAAAAATCATGGCTGAGATTACAGAAGCACTGAGTAGTTTTGCTGCTGTGGTACGCAGTTATTTCAAACAATGATGAAGTCTTATCAATTCCAAACACGTCACATGCAAACTGGGTGCTGAAGACTAACCCCTAAGTAAGTGCACAAGGACAAAATAATTAATTTCAAGACTGGCTCCTCCAAAGAGCTGTGCAAGTCTCAGTTATGCCACTGGGGGCTCTCCATGCACCACACATGAGCATTTCTGGAATCAAAGCACAGAAATGCTAAACAGCAGGTCCACATGTCAGAAGCAGCTACTCATTTTGAGCTATTCACTCTCTAGCATCTGAGTTCAGGACAGGCACAGATTATTTCTAGTATTTCAAGATTATTTCTTTTTTCTATGGACCACCAAGTCCACAGAAGACATGGGCAATCAACACTTGACCCTGCATTAACTAAACAAGCCCCTTACATAACCCTGATCGGCGACTGCTTTTGCAAATTTGACTTTCCAAACGACTTTGCAATTTTTATGCTAAATTGCATACCAGTGACCACAGAGCATTAATTAACTACTGAGCAGGTGACAGCTTCCACGTCTTGTGGTCGTGTGTGTGTACGATACAAATCTCTGAACAGTCATTCCCTCTCCCTGTACCATACCTATTGATTATCGGGACATTGGCATAATCTTTCTTGAGCATTGTTGGAGGGAGATCATCCAAATGGCTGGGGATGTCTACAAAGAGAAGATTAACGTCTGAGAAAGGGCAGTACAAAGTCGGAGCTCTGAACATGCTTGCAAATTACATCAGAGGAAACAAGCTGCAAAGAAAACAGACTGTATTCTCCAAACAAGAAGACGGAGCTTAAGAGATCAAGCTGAGACAGCAGGAATTGAGTGAATAAAATTGGTTCCAGCCTCTTGTCTTCAGCACTCTGGATTTACAACATGGTCTACAGTCCACCAAGATCACTGATCTTTTGCTACTGACAATTATTTCCCACACGTCCATGAGCTGCTGAATTTTCTGAGCAACTTTTGCAAGGAATTATTTCTAGAAGCACAGAACCACAAAAAGCTTTACAAAGGCACCTCATGAAGTTTCTGGTCCAATCTCCCCTTTACGGTGGGACTGTCATCATTTCTTTGTCTCGCAAAGCCTCAAAAACCTCTGAGGACAGATATTCCACAGCCCCTGTGTGAAGCGTGTTCCCACACTGCACTGTCTTCCCAGTGACTTCTTTTTCCTTTTGTGTCCAGCTGGAACATCTCCAAGCTGCTATTTGGGACCACAGCCCCTCATGACATCATTTGACACTACCAAGAAGAGCCTGGCTCCCTCACCCTTGTAAACACTCATCAAGAAGCTGCAGGATGGCAGAATCCTGCAACAGGGATTATATTTCCTCTCTCTTCTCATGATGACCTCTGCATCTTTAAAGTGAAAATCCCTAATTTCTCCAAATACCCTCTCTTCCTGTGGCGTTAGGGTACAACTCCGATAACATCGTCAGTAGAACGTTTTGCACGTGGACCCGTTCATCCTGACATACCTTTCCTCTTTCTTCTCACAGGTCTGGCGTAACATCTGGCTGTCTGAATGAAGGGACTGCAAGCTTGACAGAGGAAAATAAAAGATTTATCAAACTTGTGTGCACCTTTTTAGTTATGTACACATTAAACACTGCCCAGTCTGTACCAGAAAATCAGTCAAAGCACTTAGAGTCCAAGGTGATCAGTGGCCAGCCCAGGTCTTTTGTCCCGAAGTGGTGTGGAACAGTTCAGCGTGGTTCTCATGCAAGTGCCAAACCAAAGGTGAGGCTGTGCCACTTCAGGGTGATCTGAATCCAAATGGTGAGAACACAGCAGCAGGAAGAGACAGACACCGAGCAGAGAGTGCCAGGGCTCCCCAGCTAAACTGTGTTCATCTGAAGGGCGCAGGGCTCCGCACGCCACCCCGTGCGTGCCGTGCAGCAACGGCACCGGCAGAAGCCTCGCCGGAGCTCTGCCCGCCGCTTGGCCCGGCTCTCCGACTGATCACCGAGAGGCCTCCGGCCTCGGAGCCGCCTGAGCTTCTCCCGCGGGTCCCACCGCGCGCAGGGCAGGGCCAGCGGGCAGCCCCCGGCCCGGCTCCGTGTCTGCGGCACGCTCGGGGCCGGCTGGCCCTCGCCTCGCCCTGCCCGCTGCCCCCCGGGGCCTGGAGCGCCAGCCCGGCCCCACCTGCCCAGCAGCACCCCAGGTCCCCCAGCCGCCTGCTCCCTCTCGGGGCCATTTCAGGCTCCCTCCTTCCCCCCGCGGCCGCCCCCAACACCGCCCCTTCCCCCCGCTCTCGGCGCCGGCGCCGGCCCCGCCCGCCGCCTCCGCCTCCTCCTCCTCCTCCTCCTCCGGGCCCCGCTTCCCCTCCCGCCCTCCCTCCCTCCCAGCGGCCTCTCCAGTGCGGCCCAGCTCCCCCCGCGCGCCTCACCGGCTCGGTCGCCGCCGCGAGCGCTCCGCAGGACGGCGGCCCCGCCGCGGGGCCCCGCCAGGCAGCGGCCCAGCGCCGCCCGCAGCGCCAGCATGGCCCGGCCTCACGGCGCCGCCGCCGTGCCCAGGCGCGACGGCCGAGCGCCGAGCCAGGGCGAAGGAGCCGAGCGCCGAGCGCGTCGATGGGCGGGGCGCGAACCGGGCGCCGCCCGCCGCCACCCCGGGGCCCGCCGGGCGCTGCGGGCTCGTCCCGCCGCAGACGCGTCCCGGGCCGTTCTCAGCGTGTCCCTGTTTATTGCGGGAGGGGCGGGAGGGGACGCACAGAGCAGGCCCCCGGCGCTAGAACACCCGGCAGTCGTGGAGCTCCTCGGCGCCGCCGATGCGGAGGCCCTGCAGCAGCGGGAAGGTGGCGGGCGGCTCCTCGGGGCAGTGCCCGTCCCCGGGGCAGCCGTGAGCGGCGGGCTCGTGGAACCACGCGTTCTCGTAGCGCGGGGGACCGGGGAGCAGCGGCTGGCTGGGGCTGGGGCTGGGGCTGCAGCCGGAACCGGAGCTGGAACCGGAGCCGGAGCGCAGGCGGAGGCGCGGCGGGGCGCGGCGCTGCCCCTTGTACCCGTCGCCCACCACCCGCACGTACTGGACGGTTCCCCCGGTCCCGCTCCCGCGCGGCTCCGCCGCCGCCCCGCCGCGGCCCGGCGCCTCCTGCCGCACGTAGGGCCGGGCCGGGGCGGGCCAGGAGCCGGTGGGCTCGGCGGTGGGCTCCTTGCCCCCGGCGGGCGGCTGCTTCCCCGCCGCCCTTTCGAGCACTGTGACGGCGGAAATGGTGGCCAGGCCGGGCTCCCTCGTGCTGGGCACCTGCAGAGGCTCCTGGAGGAACGGCCGGTGGTCATGGCCCGTACGGGGTGTAGCCCCTCCTCTGCCCACCCTCCCAGCATCAGGAGCGGGAAGCTCCCTGTGCCCCCCGTCCCCATCCCGGCACGGCCTCACGCCCTGGGTGCCGTGCCCGAGCGGTGCCCGGGCAGTGCCCAAGGGAAGCAGTGTCCAGGTCTCACCTGCTGGAGCTCAGCCGGCACCCACGTGCCCAGGCTGCTGTTGGCGGGGTCGGGCACGCTGGGCCAGAACTGCTGCTTCACCCTGGCAGCCGCAGGAGAGGGCACTCAGCCAGGGGGCAGAAAGCGGTGGCCCTGGGGCTGGCCGAGCTCCCACTGAGCTCCCAGCGGGTCACCGCCACTCCCCAGAGCCACCCCGTCCCTCCGGCAGCCCCTGGGACGGGGACTCCCAGGGCAGCCCAGCCCAGTGCAGGGCCAGTCCAGCCTGCGGCGGCTCTTGGCACTCACCGCCCGTTCTTCTGGAAGCAGATGAGCAGAAGTATGAGCAGGACAAAGATCAGCCCCAGGGTCAGGAAGAGGAACTGGATTTCAATGTCATCTGGAAAGCGGACAGGGCACAGGGTCACAGGGGGAACCGCCATGGGGCACCTCTGGCTCCGCTGTGCTGTGAGACCAGGGCAGGACCCAGGGTCTGGAGGGTCCCCTCCCATCCCCACACCCTCCTGGGTGGCTGCACATCCTCACCTAGCACCATGGTCACCAGGGTCAGGCTGGTGCCGTTGGTGCTGCCGGCAGCCGTGGATGCCATGATGTGCACTTTGTACAGGGTCGACGGCTTCAGCTCCCGGATGACAAAGGAGCTGAGAGAGGAATTCACGGTGGCACCTGGGGAAACCCTGGGGCTGTTGGCACGGCGGGGGCTGCTCTGCGAGTGCCCCTCACCTGCATGGCCCCTTGGGGCTCTGCTGGCGAGGGGCCCTCTACAGGACCCACACACCCCCCGACCCTCTCTGACGAGGGCATGGAGTCTGCTGATGTCCCCACCCAATGCGTTGAGGTGGGAGGGAGGGGAGGGCAGGGCAGGTGGTGACACAGGCAGGACTCACTGGCCACTTCTGCAGTGCTGTTGGCCCAGAAGATGGTGTAGCTGGTGATAAAGCCATTCTGCATCTCAACCGGCACCGGGTCCCAGCACAGCTTCGCGTCGGACTTGCTGATGCTCTTCAGGTGGAGCTTCGGGGCGTAGGACGGTGCTGAAACGGAGCAGGACAAGCGACGGGGCGCTGTGCGGAACTGCTGCCTCGGGGTGGGGGACCGGCAGGGGGAGGCGCTGAGTGGTGAGCCCCACTCCCGAGGTTTGGGCGTCAGGCCCTGCACCCCACTGTGGGGCTCGGTCCAGCTGAGAGCATCCAGAAAGGCTGCTCTCCTTTTTGAAAGGCAAAGGCACAGTGGTCTGGGGCACGTCCCGTGGGGCCCTGCCAGCGGCTGCTGCGAGCACACGTACCCTTCTGCTTGGAGTAGGCTGCCGTGTGGACAGGCACCCCTACGGCGTCCTTGTAGAGGGGGTACACCGAGATGTTGTACCGCTGGAAAGGCTCGATGCCATCTGCAACGGAGAGCAGAGGAGGGGCCAGGGATTTGGGGCTCTGGCTGCCCTGCGCCTGCCCCATAGCGCCAGCCCACCTGCCCTTTGCTGTACCCCGGGAGTGGATCCAGCAGCCCCCTGGTGCACCCCCCCAAGCTGACCAGGAGGGCAGGGACCCCCCGGCAGCCGCCGGCTTACCCCGGATGAGGGCCGTGGTGGCGGCCCCATCACGCTCCATGTGCCAGCAGGTGCTGCAATGGCTGGGTGCCAAGGGCACCCGCTGCCACTCCAGGACGTACGCAGCTGGCAGTGCCGGCGGTGCCTCCCAGTGCACCCAGAGGCTGTGCTCGCCCTCAGGCACTGCCCGGAGCCCAGCCAGGGGCGGACCTGCATGGGAACAACCAGCAGGGATGATGGGAGAGGGGAGCACCCCTGCCACATTGCCCCCGTGCCCCCTGCCCAGGTGCCTGCCCTGCTCCTCGCCCTGGCTCTGCGCCCCGTGGGCAGACTGCTCGGGAGCCCCCTGCTCGCGCACGCCGGGAGGTGAATCCCCTGTGCAGGGCGAGGGAGCAGCTCCCAGTTTGAGAGCTTGTAGAGGTACCAGGGCGGGGGGGCAGAGCCCCAGGGTGGGGTGCACGGAGGTTTCAGACCATGGGAGGTTTGCACTGCCCTCACCTTTCTTCTCCAGGAGGATGACCTCGGTCGCTGCTGACTCGCCGGCGGCATTGTAGGCAGAGAGGTAGACCCTCCTGGTCCCCGCCGGTGCGGAGAAGTTGCACTGGGTGTGGGTGGTGTTGCAGACGGTGAGGGGGTCCCTGCCCCTTCTCCTGGGGCTCAGGGCGACGCAGTACCCCAGCACTCGCCCATTCGCCTCCTGCCGCCGTGGGGCCTGGGTGCAGGCAGGGTGTGCGGGGGTGCTCAGTCCCCAGGGCGATGCCGCTGCAGCCCCCGTGCCCCCACTGCCCACCCGTGCTCACCTTCCAGCGCAGCTGCACCTCCAGCCACCCGCCCGCCGCCAGCCGAGTGCTCCACCACGCGTCCAGCTTCCCCGCGGGGGCTGCAACAGGAGAAGGGCGGGTGGGCAGCTGTGAGGGGCGAGCGTGGCTGTGCCACCGTGGCCGTGCCGCCTGACCGGGCAGAGGGGATCCCCTGGGCGACTCTGCTCCCACCTTTCTCGTGAGTGGTGTAGTTCCTGCCCGGGCTCCACTCACTCCAGTATCCCCGTGCTGAGCTCCGCCGGCACCGCATCTGGAAGTGGTACCGCGTGCCGAAGAGGAAGCCACAGCGCTGCGTGGTGCCGGCCTGGCCGACGATGCCAGTAACCTGGTGGCAGCCGGAGTGAGAGCTGTGCCAGCTCCTGCCTTGAGCAGGGTCCGGCCCTGGTGCAGGTGCTGCGCAGGGCGTGCCAGGGGACACCTTGCTATCTCCCTCCCATGTGGGCACCCCAGCGCTCCCATTGCAGGAAAGCTGGCCAAGCTGGGAGCGAGGGGAGGGTCCCGGCTCCTGCTCTTTCCCTCCTGATCCCGCTGCCCCAACACCACTCACCAGTGCCCAGGTGGGGTCCTCGGGCGCCCGGTAGCGCAGCTCGCACTGCAGCTCCATGTGCGCGTTGCTGCGGGCCACCTCCCAGGCCAGGCTGATGCAGTCGGTCTGGAAGGGGATGGACTGGATGCTCTGCAGGGCCGGGGGGTCCAGCTTGGCTGGAGGAAGAGCCGAGGAGAGAGCTGGAGAGGTGTGCGGGGCCACAGCCTCGACGGGGCTGTGTTTAACACTGTGAGCCACGGCTGGGTGCTGGCCTGCCCGGACCCCGCGATGAGGATGGGGAGAAACTGCTCGGAAGTATTTGGGCACACAGCTCGTGGCAGGGCCAGGATCCAGCGCGTGTCCCTGGCCGGGAGCACAGCACCAGCACCGCTCGGCAGCCCGGGCTCCCAGCGAGGTTAATGCTTGCACGGGAGAAACAGATCCCGTGGGATTGGAGTCCGGTACACGTCCAGGAGAGCCCCACGTTTGGGTCTGCCAGGGGGTGAGAGCCCAGCACGGGCATGGGAGGGCTCAGCTGGTTCATGGCAGCCCTCCCCTTGGTGCAGAGCAGGGAGGACGAGTCGCACTGTCTGGGAAGGTTCCTTTTATAAATAGTTTATAGGAGCTGGATATATTATTAATAGACCTCCTGAATAAATGGGTAATCAATTGCTGGAGAGAGTTGTAGAGTGCGGCAGGTCAACCGCTGGCTCATAACCCGCCGGCACACGCTGCTCAGTCTGTAACGTGGCTTTGGCGTCTATTCATCCCGGCAAGCCATTTATCGTGGGAACTTGCCCATAAAATACGAGCTAAAAGCCCGACGTGCGTTAATGGCACTCTGATACCCCTCTGTCACCGCTGATGACCTTCCCCGGCCCCTGACCTCTGTGCCAGGCAGGCGGCTCTGGCCATCACTCACCCACATCCATGGGGTCGATGCAGAGGTGCTCCGACTCGGCCGTGCCCAGCGCGTTGGTGGCAGACACCCAGATCTCCATCTGCCGGTAGAGCTGGAGCAGCCGGCGTGGCACCGTGCAGTGGCTGTGGCCGCCTTGCGGCGTGCAGCCTGTCGCTGCCTGGGCCCTGCTCCTGCGGCAGCGAGAGGGGTGGGCTCGCGGGGAGCCTTCAGCGGAGGACAAGGCTTGCCACGTGGTCTCGCAGAGGGCAAGGGTCAGGAGAGGTGGCCAGGGGCTGGATACTGGGGATCGTGGCACCCCCCGAGGCTCACCTGCCACACTTCAGCACGATGCTGGTGGGGAGGTGGCTGTCGGCTCCGTGCTCCCACTGGCACGTCAGCCCGTAGTCGCTGAGGTTCAGGATGCAGCTGAGGTTGAAGGGCTTCACAGGTGGGTCTGGGAGAGAGCGGCCGGGGAAGAGCCTGAGCAAAGTGCCCGTCCTGGCTGCAGAGCAGTGCCCACCCCACTGCCGTGGAAGAGCCTGAGCGAAGTGCCCGTCCTGGCTGCAGAGCAGTGCCCACCCCACTGCCGTGCCACCACTCCCCAATCCTGCCCTGCCCCGCAGCCTGCCTGCTGGGCACCGCTGCGCTGGAACATGGCCGAGCACAGCCCTGAAACAGCCTCCATCAGCCATTGGCCCCGGCTGCTGCTCCCACCCCGACGGCTTTGCCCGGCTCACCCAGGGCAGACGTGTGTCTCGGGGTGGAGACACGTGAACCCCGGTGCCAGGTTGCACCTCTGTCAAGTGCACGTGGGCACACACAGGTGACCAATGGCAGCAGCAGACTTACAGCCCGCCCTGATCTCGGCCATGCCGACGCGCTGCTTGGTCCCATTCCACTCCACCCAGCACCACAGCTTGGCCCGCGTGCGGTTGAATTGGGGCAAGGTGAGGTTGGACACCTCTGTGCCCCCTGGTCCCTGGTGCTGACTCCCAGCCATGGGCTCATTGTCCAGCATCCAGGTGATCCGGACCTTCCCCTGCTCCAAGCCACGGCAGAGCTCACTCCGGATGGTGCAGGATGCTGTGACGGCCGAGCCCAGGGGCACAACGGGTGAGCCCACGGCCACCAAGGCACAGCCCAGGGTCCCTGCAGGCAGGAAAAATGTGTCACAGCCAGGGCACGGACGTGACGAAGCCATCTCAGCTCCTCGGTGCCCAGGCAGGACAGGGGGACCCACGCCTCTTCCCTTAGATGGGCCCCCCAGCTGCTGGAGAGGAAGAGCCGGGTGTTGGGCAAGCCGGCGGGCACATGCCAGGCCCCATCCTGCCAGCACCCACCGTGCTGCTGGCACTCCTGCCTGCCTGCAGCAGCCCCTGTGGGGATGGCGTGGGGGGGGCGTGGGGCACACAGCTGCCGAACAGGACGGGTCCCACTCACCACCCAGACGGAGGAGCAGGAGCAGGGGGAGCCGCAGCAGGAAGGGTGTCCTGGCACCGCGCCTGGCCATGTTCTCCTCCGTGGCTTTGGCATCACCTGGAACGGAAAGAGCCACTTGTCCTGGTGGGTCGGGAAGGGGCTGGGCACGAGGTGGGCTGGAGGAGCCGCGTCGCTGCCATCATCGACACTTCCTGGAGCAAAATGTCCTTTTGCCGTCGGAGGCAGCCTCTCCGCCGCAGCCCTTGTGCAGCGCTGACACCTCCGCCCCCGGCCCCGCGCCGCTCCGCTGCAGGCGCTGGCATGGAGGAGCGTGGCGGTGAGATGCTGGCAGGGCCCCTCCAGCACAGCCCGCCATGGGCTCTCAGCCCCACGCACCGCCCCGCGCCTGGCCATGGGCACCGGCTGGTTTTATCTCGGGTCTCCTCAGCCTGTGCCGGGCAGAGATTTGTGGTTTTGCGGACGGTGAGTGCCGGGGCTGGGGTTGGCAGAGGTGATAAGCCAAAAGAGGGAAACGAATGGCCGATGGCAGCGCAGTGGGGCTGGCCGGAGCTGCGGGGTCCTGCCCGCGCCCCCTCCCCTGTGCTGGCCCTCCACCTGCACCCTACTGCTGCTGCGAATGGCCCCGGGGGGGGTGGCTGCCCCTGCCCCTGCCCCTGCCCAGCCACTGGCTCAGACTCTGCCCCAGCCTGGTCTCGACTGTGTCCTTGGCAGTGCCAGCCACTTGTCCCATGAGGGGCTGCCCACACCGTGCCCACCTCCAGGTGCCCACAGCTGCTCTCCCCTACAAGCTGACATCCAGAGGGAGACGAGGGACTCGACTGTGGGAAATGAGGGAGCAGCCACCCCCGAGCACCCAGCCGGCACCTGGGGCTGTCCCAGGCAGGGGACAGGGCAGAGCAACTCGTGCAGCAGCCGCGGGCAAGGTGCTCAGCCAGACCCAAGCACCCTGTGCCCATCCTGCCTGGCCTCCATCCCTGCCTGGCCTCCATCCCTACCTCGCTCCGTGCCTGGCGCGTCTGGCCGCTGCTCACCGCCTGCTCACTGTGCTCAGCCCGTTTGCCAACATGCTGCTCTCACCGTTAGTTCCTCAAAACCAGTGCCGTTAATTGCTGCGACTCTCTGAAGAAGGTGGTTGCAAAACACTTCCCTGAAGGCTGCGACCGCCTCGCTCGCCGCAGGAAGGAAAGCCCAGTGGCACGCACACATCCAGCGGCGGGAACAGCGCCCGGCCTCCCACCCTGCCCGCTCCAGCAGCAGGCACATGGCACGGGTGGGACGTGGCACAGCTGGGATGTGGCACAACCGAATCCTTGCCGCGACTGCCCCGGAGCCGTGGGACTGGGCTGGGGGACAGGGCAGGGGGATGTGGGAGGGCAGGAGGCAGACCCAGCCGCGGCTGCCAGCGCAGCGCGGTGCTGCCTGGGCGCAGATCGCATCCCTCAGCCCAGTGCCGTGTTCTCACTGGGTGCTCACCCAGTATGATGACTGGGCTCATCCTTGTATCCTCCGTCCCTGTCCCAGGACGTGCCTCCCAGCATCCCTGCCCTGGTCCCCGGGCACAGCACCATTGCCCCTTCCAGCTGAGCCTGTGCTGTCTCCCAAAGCCCGGCCCCGGGGTGAGCTGCCCTGTGAAGCCCCATTTGACCCCAGTTGTCCGTGTTCCCACCACCCAGTCCAGCTCACCCCAGAGCGAGGGGACCTGTGAGATGCCCCAAGGGTGACCCGAGACCCCACCTTCCCACCGGTGCCTCCCCATGCTGACCATTAACCCGGGTTCTTCCAGCAGCCCCTTGCCCAGGGCCCTGCCAGCCGCCCCGGGGGGCTCACACTGGGACATCGGGCAGCTCTGCCCACCCACGCCAGGCCAGCATCACGGCCCTAGCCGGGGAACCCCGCGTGCTACGGGACGGGACTGGAGCATGGGGGTAAACAGGGGATTGCCCAACCCGCGCCGCGCTCGCAGCCTTCGCAACGGAGGCGGCTGTTGTGCAAACAGCTGTTTACTACGGGATTTGCAGCACGCGTCTCGACTGCAGCGGCGCGTTACCCGGCGCTCGTGCAACCCCGCGCTGCAAACAACCGCGGGGCCGGCGCAGCCCCCCACCCCGCTGTCCCGCACAAGGCAGCGTGGCCGGGGCCGTGGCACAGCAGCCCAAGGGACACACGCACTCCCAGCATCCCAGCAGCCAGAGGGAGGTGGTCTGGGGCTGCGGCCAGCCACCTCGCAGCCCGACATTCCGAGCAAAGGTCTTTTTCCCCCAAATCTCCCCTGCCCAGGGCACAGCCCCCTGCCCAGGGCACAGCCCCCTGCCCGGAACTAGCCAGGCTGCCCGCAGGGGCGGTGGGGGACCCGGCTCCCTGGGATGGGGCACGGGGCGATTCCCACAGCCGCTGGCCTGGGGCGGGGGAGCTGCTCTTGCAACATTTCCCTGGGGTGTAGCAACCCCCAGTATTTTGGGGCGGAAGCGCGCTGGCTGTTTACCAGCCAGGGCAGGAATATCCGCGGGTAGCCATGGCGACGTGGACATCTCCGTGGGAACGGGAGGGCAGCAGAGCCGCAAACACCTGGCTGGACACAAACAAGTGCTGCTCCCCCCGCGCCCACCGTGGGACCATGCATGCCTGTCCCCAGGCTCCCCTCGCCCATGCTGTGCAGGGAAAGGGTTTGTGCTGGAGGAGGCTCCAAGTGTGCCAAGCTATCGGGCCATGGATCTTGGTGTGGGTCTCTGTACCGTGCCAGGGGCAGCAGCCCCTTCCCGAGATGAGGGGTGGAGCAGACGTGTCCCCATGGCGGTGCTCTCGGTTCCCCTTTGGCTCTGAGTCATTCTCACAAGTCCACAGATCCCGTCCCTGGGATGGGGCAGGAGGCAGGGGGCCATCCCTGCTGGGCACCCGCAGCCAGAGCCACGGGTCCTGGCCCACTCGGTGGAGAGTCCTTGGAGGGGCTGGGGCCAGCGGATGCGTGGGGAGGCGGCTGGCTGGGCGCGAGAGCCGGCTGGGTGACAGAGGGTCCTGTGGGATGAGGCTGCGGCAGCGCAGAGGCAGGTGGTGACACAGGGCCGCGGTGTGGGACAGACCGGGGGGCACCGGTTGGAGGGAGGGTGGGTGCTCACAGCCCGGCCGAGGCACATTTCGGGATAAGCGGTGGGGCAGTGGGCTCCCAGCCCGTGGTGCAAGAGTCCCCCCCTGCCCAGGGCTGCCATCCGAGGGGGAAGGCGGAAAGGGGAAGCGGCCGCAGGGCTTTTCCTGGGTTGCGGCACATGGGACGGGACTGATGGCACTGGGCAGCGGCACATGGGACGGGACTGATGGCACTGGGCAGCAGCCCATTGGCATGGCCAGACCCCTCGGGCAGCCCTAATCACAATCCGCAAAAGCACTGGAGGTGATGGACAGGGACGGGCCCGGACCCTTCCCGACACTGCAGCACCCAGAGTCCTGTGCCCGGCGGCACCGCTGGCTCTGCCACCATCCCCCTGGGGCACAGCGGGTCCCGGCGCAGGGCGGGTGCGAAGCATCTCCATTCCCACCACTGCTGCTGAAGCTCCCGCTGGGCTCCGAGCATGATGCAGGGTGGAGCAGGGCAGTGGGACCCCCGTGCACCCCGCTGCTGCCGCGGCACCCCGGGGCTGGGGCTCCCACCCCCCAGTACCGCTCTCCCACCGCTCCCACCGCAAGCGCTGGGGGTTGCCAGCTGCCTCCATTCCTCAGGCGCGTTATCAGCGCCTCTCCTTTAATCCCCGCTGGGCAGATCATTGCTATTAAGCAGAATAAAGTACATTACCGGCTTGTATCAGCTTGGCTGTCAGCAAGAACCGGCCTCCCTAAAGAGATTTTCGCTTTCTTCTTTTCATTCCCTAAAAAAATAAAATATTGCCGGGCATGTAGGATGCAAGATCTAAGTGCAAAACCCGCCGCAGCCTCTGACGGATGAGGAGAGCTGTCTAATTGCTGTCCAACGTGATTAATTCAAACCAACCACCTCGTTCGGCCGTCAGCAGTGGGCAGGGAGCAGAGGGCAGGCGGGGGGTAGGGAGCAGACCCTCGGCTCGGGGTGGCAGCACAGGGGACACAGGGAGCCTGGGCTGCCAGCATGGAGCCACCCCAGGGAGGGAAGCCCAGCCGGGACCCTCCTGTGTCCACAGGCTCCGGTCACCAGATCCCTGAGCACCGGGGATGCCCATGGTGCCCATCCTCACATGCTGCCATCCAGCTCCTGCCCAGCGCCGCGACTGCAAATTGGAGAGAATTGATGACGGGGTCCGCGCGGCTGACCTTGAACAAGGCGCCTGACACATTACTGTAATTAATGAGGCAGGAGGATTAATTTTCTGCGTTGCTGGGATCTGGGGAGGCCCTGGTGGGCACAGGGAGGGGGAGGACAGGGCAGGAGGGGCAGACAGCTGCCTGCCATCATTCATCTCTAATCTGGAAGACACCAGAAGGATGCCAAGGGGCTGCAGCTCCTGCACCAGAGAGTGGTCCTGCGGGTGGGTGGGCAGGAGGGAGAGATCTTCCATGGCACCAGGTAAAACATGCATGTCCGTGTGGTACTGGCTCTGATGCCCGGGCAGCTGCAGCAGAGGAGTGCCCCCATGCCCGATGACTGAGCCCCATGCCAGCCCCTCATCCCCTGACGCTCCTGGAGATTCCCACTCCTTTTTGCCAAGATGCTCCAGACCTCAGATGTGTGGAGCCTCTCCTCCCTCTGCCATTGCTGAAAAGAAATTTCCTTTTGATGCCACCCCACATTGGACCAGCCGGGCAGGGGGATTATTGTGCCCCCCCCACACCCTCAGCCCCCCACGACTGCGGTGCCAAGCAGCATGTTTGATGCCAGCTGCCAGGGCGGCACAGCCGACTCCTGCCACTTCCCGGCAATCGGGCTGCAAGCACAGCGCTATTATTTTTCTGCTCTAATAAACACCCCTGACAATAATAGAAAAAAATCAGCTTTTATCAGGAGAAAAATATAACTGGAGATTATTTCCTCAGAGTCAATAGCTGCAAACGGCGGCTGTTGGCCAGGCAGGCGCTGACGACCGCTGTCGGAACAGCCAGACCATTCCATGGAAACGGGATGGAGCAGCAGCCCCCCCTCCCAGATCTCCCCCTGTACAAACGCACCGTCTGCAGGAGGACCCTCAGCACCCCCCACCCCATTTACCCTGGGATGAGCTGCGAGGTGCTGCCCCAGGGTCCCGCTTTGGGTGCTCGAGCACCGGGGGTGGGAGCAGCCGGGGGGGCGGGCGCGGGGTCGGTCGCTGCTCAGCAGCCAAACGCAAGAGCGAGAAATTCGTGGTCAGTTGGGCTGCAGCTAATCACAAAGGGCAATTAAATGGCTGCTTCCCGAGGGCTGTAAACATCACCCATTTGAATGCAGTGACACACGGAAATAGGAATCCAACCAAGCAGCCTCCAAAAGTACTTTGTTCCCCATTATTTTCATTAGCTGGCTTGTAATTTGATTTGTCCCTCTCCTGCTGCTGGCTTTTTTCACGGCCAAGGGGAGCGACAAATGAAACACCCTCACACCCGCGAACCCCGACGGTTCCGCGCAGGTCAGGAGCGACGCAGCTCCCCGCTCCTGAGAAGCAGCTGTGTTTGTGCCCTGCGAGAGGGGACTGAGGGCTCGGGGTGCCCGCACCATCCCCACCGGTGAGCCCCTGGCACCGCAGTGAGCCCCTGGCACTGTGGCAGCCCAAGCAGCCGGCCGGGAGGACTGTGCCAGTCCAAGCCTCGTGCTGCCACCGTCACCATGGCCGAGTGCTCCAGGGAGCGGGGCAGAGCCCGGAGCTACAGACCAGGCAGGGGACACCCGTCACTGCCGCAGGGCAGCCCGTACCCCCGGAGCAGCCTGCCAGGGATGCCACCTCCGCTGCTGCTGTCACATGCCCAGGCTGGCTTGTTTTCTGCAAATTCCAATTAATTTCACCGGGCTTTTCTGACAAGACAGATTAAGGTCCTTCCCCTCAGCCCACCCTGCCGTGAGCGCAGCGCAGGGATCGGGGCGATGCCGAGCCGGTCTCCCCGCAGCCCTCTGCTTTCTCTCCCCTTGGTTTGGCTCCTTCTGCCTGTTTTTCCAGGGGGACTCAGCTGAGGGTCTCGGCCCTGAGGAGTTGCCAAACCGGGCGCTCCACCACTGCTCCCCACCCCGGGCTGTGGGCGAGGGGCAGGACAGGGCTGCCTCCCCCAGCTTGGGAAGGGCGGCTCTCTGGGGACGGCATCTGCGCGGGGCTGCGGGGTCACCTCTGCCGTGCCATGGGGGTCCCACCGACGGTCATGCAGCCCTGAGCACTGGCAGCCCAGGCAGCTCTGGAGGTGCTATGGGCACCCACGAAGGTCCTGCCACAAACAGGAGCCTGCTCAGCCCTTGGGGACATCTCCAGGCTCACGCTGTGCTGTCCATGAGCTGCCATCGCCCTACCTGGCACTCACTGCCACAGCGGGACAGTGCTGCCGCTGCAGTTCTTTGCTTGGTGGGGAGCTCGGGGCGAACCCCCGGGGCTGGTGCCCCCATCAGCCTCATCTGCCTCGAGGTGCTCCTCTGCACCCTGCGCCGCGCTGCCGGCCACCCCTCGTTATCTGCAATTTCCTTGAAAGCTGTCAGGCTTCGCTGGGGCACCTGTGCAAATGGAGAGAGAAGAAAACAACCAGGTCTGCATTTATTCCACTAGAAATTAATCCCCCCCTTCTTATTTAAAGGTATCAGTGAATGAGGCCAAGTTGTTAAGTGACAAAAGAAAAATGATTCTTGCCTTCCAGGGTTATTAAAATCATGTTCTACAATTTTAGCAGCCACAAGGAAGCCCAGATAATGACAGATGATGATAATACATCTCCAGCACAGCCTGGTCTATAATGATACTGCCCATATCTCTTGTATTACCACCAATTACTCAGCGTATAAGTATAATGAAAATGTACATCCATTCTGGGGAGCTGCATTTGCTGCCTCCAAATCCAATTTCTCCCTCTCCCTGGCGCTGAAGGAGGCGGCTGCAGCTCGCTGCTGGCCAGAGCCACCACCACGCCAGGCTCTGCTTGGGCTGGGGGGGCCAACGCTGTCCCCGGCAGGGAACAGTGCTGGCAAGGGGCCGGAATGGGGCTGGAGGTGCCTGCACCTGCACAACGTCCAGTGCCCACCGTTGGGGACAGCTCTGCACCAGGTGGACAGGCAGGAGATGCTTTGAAATGCGAATTGCAGGAGGAACCTGGGAAGATACAAAGCAACGTGAACCCTCTCTCCTGCGTGGAGAAGGCCGTTAACATCTCCCCCAGCTGGGGCTGGGCAGCAGGCAGCCCCCACCGAGCTCCTGCCCGCTTTCTCTGCTGCCAAAACCCACTTTGCAAGTCCCCATCAAGTGCTGACACCCCAATATCACCCCGCTCCGCCGGTGGCAGCCGCGGGGCCCCAGCCTGGGCACAGAGCTGCCATCAAACCCCCAGTGTCACCTCTCGCCGGGCGCAGGTGCCAGGGTCCCACACATGCACCCAGGTACGCATATTGGGGCAGATGCACCCCCGAGCTGCCCCCCAGCAGGCGTGGGCAGGCGGGTGTACTCCCACTCCATGCTTTCGCTCCGTGCCAGCAGGCTGGACGCTGCGGTGGCTGCGACCCACAGCACCACTTAATCCTGTTAAAGCAGAGTGGAAATTGCTCGGATAAAGGTGTCTGCCTGACAACACGCCGGGTCCGCTCCTGCTGCGGCACCTGGAAGCTCAGAGAAGCCTCTCTCTGTGCAAGATTAATACAGATATATATTTCATCTGGATTCTATTATCTTTCACTTTATTCAGGTCAAAAAGCAGGAGACAACATCTTTTAAGATGAAAACATAATCTTTTGGAAAATTGAAAATATAGATCATTGTTTGGGTAGAAGCACGTGCATGTGCTCACTGCCAGTGCCTCCAGCCCGGTGCACCGCGGCCCCAGAGACCCTCAGCCCACACGTGGGGACGGCTGCACCCCCGAAACCAGGACAGCTGTGCGCGCGTCACGGGGGTGAAGGAGCATCTCGTGCCAACCGACAGGAGCTGGTGTTGGAAAAGCTCCAGAAAAGCTTTGTGTGTGTGTGTGCCCCACATGTGCACAGCTGGCACTTGGCAGCTGCGGCAGAGCCCCATGGGGAACCCTGCTCGCCCATCCCGACACCCCCGTCGGCGCGCACCGAATACACCCGCAGGGAGGAAACCCCCCTGCCCGGGGGGCTGGGTCCTCCCTGGAAATCTGTCCTCGGAGCAGTGCTCCAAAGCCAGGTGACTCTTTAAAACAGGTCTCCAGGTAGCAGAGCTCACCTCGTTATTTCTGGAGTTAGATGCCTTTATTTTTTCATTACTTTCTGTAATATCTACGTATACGTTTAATACATAATTAACAGCCCCGTCGCAGAACGCCCGTTACCGCCTCCAAACAGCTCGCATTCCATGGCACAATTTGAAATGACTTATTAAAGAACATAGGTGCATCTATTAATTATTTCATAAATATTAACAAGCCCTTAATGGCCGGAACCCTGGAATAACATCTTCCCAGGGAGTTAATTTTTAAGAAGGTTGTTAGCTACACTGACCGCCGGGCTGGCGGGAGCCGACACCACCACACGCTGCAGCAGGGCTGGTGGCAATTAGGAGCAAGGCCAGTGCTTGCCGGGCAGCACATGCCAAGCTGGGCTGGTGCTCGCTGCCGCACTTGGATCCCTCAGCAAAACCCCTGCCTGCACAGGAACGGCACGATGCCAGCCGCTCTGTGACGTGCGTGGGGCAGGACGGGGGCACCTGCAGCAGCTGGGCACGGTGCAGTTACTGGGTGAGCTTGTCTCAAATGAAACGGCCACCTGGGCATTGCCAGGGCAAATCCTGCTGCTGCCACCTGTGTTACACCAAGGAGAGTGGGCAGTGGGGAGCACAGAACAAAATTCATACCCACACCCAAGCTGGTGGGGAGCTCGTTGAGGCTCCTTGTTGGGAGCTGCATGTGCACGTGTCTGGAACCCAACATGCTGCATCATGCACGTGTTACCAGCCAAAAAATAAATCACCAGAACAGGGCACTGACCTGCAGGGAGGCTGGCACGGAGGGAAATCTCTGAAATAAAATGTTGCTTTGTCCTCTTGCAAGTCAGACCTAAACCGAGGATGGAGCTGGGATCACCTGGGACATGGGTGATGCTTCAGGTGGGCTGCACCTCCCCGGAGCACAGCATGAGGTCCAGGCTCCCTCTTCCAAGCAGGTCAGCACCTTTCAGACAGCCCAGCACCAGGGCAGCCCCTTCACCGCTCCTTAAATCACCCTGGGCCCGTTCTCACTCGTTAACCAACCCGGCTGCAGCAGCGAGCAGAGTTATGGAATAATTATGTCCCATTAGCAGCGCTGCCAGCAGCTGGTAATGCCAGCAGTATATCTGCCAACTCCCCGGGGCGTGTTTAGCTCGTGCTTCCCTTTCATGGAGATCTACAGAGATGCTGCTATTAAGTCCAGGAGAAGTTATGGCCTCAAGCCCTGAGCAGCTGAATGATGACGTGCAACGGGGGCAAACTGCTGAGCCAGGGCCAGGGGTGGGGAGGGGGATCTGGAACCACAGACTGATGAGCCCCTTCAGGAGTGCAAAGCCCTGTGAGCAGCAGCAGCAGCAAGGCCAGGTGTGCCTGGGGCACATCCTGCACCCGCTGCCCTTCACCCTGGGCAGCAGAGCAAGCGTCCCACCACAGGGTTGCCGGGGGGAGGGGGGCCGTGCGTGCTGGGACCCCTCAGGTAGTGAGAGGGCTGGGCTGCCAGAGTGGCTGGTGTTCAGGGGGCAAAGTGGTGATGTCTTTGGAAACTCCCTGTTGGGAATTGCCCCGTTCAATTGCCCCTGTTGGGATTTTGGCATTTATTTCCTCATGAGTTACAGCACCTTCCTCCCTGCGAGCGATGCATAGGTAGGAATTTTGCAATTCCCAGTAGAGCATAATTACCTTCTTACCTAGAGCAGGAGACCTGAATTGCAACTCCCATCTGTGGGGAAGGGGGGGTGTCAGCTCCAGGCAGGGGGTTTTCCAGCCAGGGAGCCCTGGGAATTACCCCGGGAATCGCCCCGGGCTGGGGTTTTTGGAAGTGAAAAATTCAGCATCAAACCTGTGGGTTTGGCACGTTCTCATTCCACTCTGAGAATTGTCTTTTGCTGTGGGAAGACCTGGCGGACGGAGCGGGAGCTGCTGCGGAGCATCGCCCCGGGCAGCCCGGGGGCACAGGTCCCTGCCCTGCGGCCGGAGCCAGGGATGCTCCCGCACCACCCCGAGCGGCCGCTCCTGCATCCCGTATCTGGGGCTGCTTCATCTCCGACTGGCGTTTTCTCCCGGCGCTCAGGCGGGAGCAGCCTCGGCCTGGCAGCACACCCCAGGAGCGGCTCCGGCATGAATATTGATGGGGCAGCGGGACGCGGGGGGAAGGCGCTAATTTAATCAGGGTGACAGGAGCAGGGCTCCCCGGAGGCACCGCGCTGCCGTTTCCTGACATTAATGTTACTTCGTGTCACAAGGCATTTTTTTAATGTAGCTTGCCAGTAAAATAATCAGCCTTCTCCGGGGGTAAAGAGGAATTTGTTTCTCATCTATTATGATACAGATGTCGCTCCTCAGCTGTCGTTACCGCACAAGAGGAAAGTCGAGGCAACACGTCTGGTATTTTTAGAAGTATGACATGGATGAGAAACATATTCTTGCCTTGCAAAGGCAATAAACCACCTCTGCCGCGCAGCGTCCCTGGGGGGACACAGGGGTGACGGGTGCTGCGGAGCCCCCCAGCCCCATGCTGGGCTCTGGCCCCGGCTCTTCCCCGAGCGAGCAGGGGCTGATCCCCGTCCCAGCAGCTCCATGGGGAGAGGAGCAGAGTCTGGGGGGTCCTGGGGCCGGGGCTGAGGCAGAAGCATCGCTGCCCTGGTAGGGATGTCTTGGACCAGAGCAGACCTGGCTCCCGGCAGCATCCAGGGGTACCGGGACCCACCTGCCAGTCCCAGGGGCTGACACGTGTCAGGGGCACCGGGCTAGGGGGGCAGTTCAAAGCACTCCCAGGTTTAGTCAGTTTTGAACCGTCTGCCTGTTCTGCTCCTGCCCAGGGACCTGAGGCAGTTTATCAATTTATTCAGTGAGCTCTGCTGCTCACCTTCAAAGCCTCTCGACTCCGCGGTGAGCAGCGCTGCTCAATTCCGCTCATGCATCTTTAATCTCAAGTGAAAAATGAGGGTTCTTTTCTTTTCACTGTTTGCTTTCAGAGACCGAGATAACAAAACCGAATCTCCTCCTTCAGCAGACACAGAGGGGCAGCTCCTCTCCCCCAGAGGCAGCCATATCACCCGTGGGGCTGTGTGCCACCACTGCACCGTGCCCAGAGCACCAGGGGTGCGTGGAGCCGCCAAAGCCGAGGCAGCAGGAGCTGGCCTGTACCCCGTGATGGTCTTCCCTATCATGGTCATTTAGGCATCAAGGACGAACTCTCCAAGGCAAGAAGTTGAAGACCATTAAATCCACTGATGGCTCAAAATACAACTTCATCTTCTGCTCTAGTGGGGTCTGAACGGGGTACCAGGGGCCGCAGGAAAGCGCCAGCGCTGAGTGGGAGCACCAGGATGCGCAGTTTTGTTTTGGTTTCCTTTTATTATCATTTTTTCCAAGAGGAAAAAAATTGCTATGGCAACTTCTGCAACAGCCGAGCTCCTGGGAGGCTGGCTGCAAGCGAAACTTGCCACTCATCATCTGACAATGTTAATCTGCCGGATTTACATAGTAATTAATGTCAAGAGGCAATCTACGATTTGAGCAATCAGGGTTTCTGTGCGTAAAGTCAGGCTCCGCAGACAGCAATTTTTAACTGCGCATAAGAAAGGCATTTAACTCACCGCGGGTTTTCTTGGGCACCAGAATCCCCCCCAGCTTTTGAGCCCGGGGGGGGGGGGGCTGCTGCAGCCCCAGGGCAGCCCCTGCTCCCGCTGCCCCCACTGCCCTCACTTCGCCCCCTGCCCCACTCCAGCCATTCCCGACCCTGCTTCCAGGTTCACTGGGAAAGTAGAGCCCGGCAGTTCAGGGGAGGTGGTTTTTGGAAGGGGCAGCGGGAGCAGCAGGAAACCTGGAATCTGGCTCTGTAGGAGAGATTAGGGGGAATCAAGGGGGGTCGAGGCAGCTCTGCACCCCCCGACCAGCCCGGTGTCGAGGGGCTGCTCCCTGGGTCAGGGCTCATTGTCTGCCTCCCAGGAAACTGCAAATCCCTGCGTTAAGCTGTTCCGCAATCTCCTCTGTAAAGAATAAAGCTCAGCTGAATCCCAGCGTCCTTTCTTCCTCCATCCTTTCGACTGGAGCCAAAAACTTCAGAGGAGGGGAAAAAAAAAATCTAATTGATTTCTTCCGTATTAACAAGTCAATCACTAGGGTGGGTTTTTTTTAATGACTCATAAGCAAGCTTGACGTGTCTGTTAATTAAATAGCCATCCGAGCTCCAATCCGCCGAAAGTTAATCATTTGGGGAATTAAAAGGTGTCGGTGCTGAATGCCTCATCGCTGTGAGCGCCCGCCTGGCCCTGTAGCAGGGGGAGCCAGGGCGCTGCCAGGGGCAAGAAGGGGCCAGGCGAGGAGCAGTGGGTGCTGCCCCCCACCCCGTTATTCCTCCCACCAGCCAAACCAGCTGCTCCCAGCACCGACACCGCACCGGGGCTGTCGCAGCCTTCCCAGGGCGACGCAGCGACCCTCCGCCGAAGGATGAAGTGGGTGGAATGGGATAAATTCAGGGGTAACCAGCTTATTTGGTTTTTTTGAGCCAGCTTGGTGCCTCTGCTCGGGCTCTCCAATTTAATTTCCTGGCTCAGCGCACACAGCCGTGCCCAGCCATGCGCCTGGAGCCGCTCGCCGCGCACCGGGACGTGGCCGCCATCTCAGCCGCGCGGCCTCGCCGGGGAGCGGAGCTGCTGCTCCAGCGCTGCTGCGTGGCAGAGCACTAATCCCGCCTGATCGGCCGCCGAACGCAATTAGTGCAGCGTCATCAGGGCGCTGATGGCGTCAGGGCACGCGGGTGCTCGCCCAGCCGCTGCTGTGGGACCTGCCCGCGTCCCGCGGTGCCACCACGGGTCCCACAGGTCTCACCGAGCCACCCTGCTCGCTCTGATCCGCTTTTTGGGGATGGTGGGGACCTCCTCCCCTTGGTCCGAGCGCGGCAGGGCACCCTTGGAGAGGGCTGGCAGCTCCCAGCGCCGGGCACGGGGCTGGCACAGCCGCTCCATCGTTGCCGCAGCCCAGGCTGGCCGGTGGCACACGGTGCAGCCTGAGCCCCCACAGCTGCGTCCTTCCCGGCTGTGTTGGAGAAGCTACGGGGAAAAAAATACGGAAAGCAAATAAACCAAAACCTTCTCCATCTTCTGGAAATTGTCTTCTCTTAGATCAAGACGTTTAGGTTTAAAATACCCCCCCACAGGGTGTCTGCTGGTCACGCAGAATGAGGGTCAGAGGAATTTACAAGCCAATTAGAGGCTCCTGTGTATTAAACCTTTATTACATATTCCTCAAAGACAATTCTCCTGCCCTGGAAACATCCTGACCCAGCCCTGTTGCTCCTGTACCGTCCCAGCTGCTCACCCAGCAGCAGAGACTGATTTCTTGCGTTTCCTTCTTTTCTCATCATTTTATTAAGCTGAACAACAAGAGGGCAAATAGGATCGTTCTGGTGGTGAATGAGGGATGCGGTTCCGCGTTGCCGCGTGTGTTGTATTAATCATCCAGCGACACGCTGGCTACCGGCCTGATGCGAGATAACGAGAGGTAATTAGTTACAAAAATGAGGAGGTGGGCAGGTTGCCAGTTGTTTATAGGTGCCACGGTGATGGGGGCAGCCAGGAGAATTTCCTTTTCCCAGGGATCAAAGCTTGTTTTAAAACATCTGATCCAATTATGGACCAAAGGCTGAGATCTGAGCAGCAGCGGGAGGCAGACGGAATGTCGCTGGGATCCCTTTCCTGGCCGCAGCAGGAGTGTCGGAGCACGGATGGGACCTGTCCCCTCCAGGGGACGTGGGAACATGCCCTGACCCTGCTCGGTCCCATGTGGTGCTGGAGCTGCTGCTCCATGCCTGGCGGGTCCAGAGGAGTGCCAGGATCAGCTGCCAGGGATGACCGGATGCCCCTTCTGAGCCCACTCCCACTGTAAGACCCCGCGGTGAGGTCCCAGCCATGGGGCTGGGGTGTGTGGGGGGGAAGAGGCTCCGGGCTGGCGAGTGAGCGGGCGCTAGAAGAGGGCATTCTGCGTGGCACTCCCTGCCCGGGCTCCCCAGCAACGTCTTGTTTCTCCTCTCACTGACCCATACGTGGCAGGTCGCACTGGGCATCAGGTTGCCAACCGGTGGGCAAAGGGCAAGGAAAGCTGCAAACCGTGTGGAGCACGTGGGAGCAAGGAAAGCTGCAAACCGTGTGGAGCACGTCGTGGGAGCGCAGGGGCCGCCCGGGCTCCCTGGGCTGCAGCTGCCAGAGCAAAGCCCGTTGGATCACGGCAGCGCGGGGCGGCCGCGATGCCCCGCGGCGACGGTGTGCGACTGCAGTGGGAACGCTGCGTTTTGTCTGAACCGGGAACGCCACGTGCCTGGCCACATGTACGTGGGCAGACGGGGCACGCGCGGCGTCCCCCCCGCCGGCAGCGCGGTCAGGAAACCTCCCCTGCCCTTAACGCGCTCCGGAACAACAGCCGCGGGGAGCGCTCGATATTTCTCCCGCGTAGATACAACTGATGTGGGCAGAAAATATCAGCTGCCACTTGGCGAGGGGTGCAGAGGCCAACTCCATTAAAGCTGCTGGAATTGGTACATTTGACACGACACCGGCTATAACTTAAAGCCGGAGTATGAATAATAGAGCTCCGCACTCAGACCCACAAGTGAAATATATCTGATTGTTATATCGCCTTTGCACAGCAACACAATCCAAAATCAATTCCCCGCGTGTCTGGCGGGCACAGACGCCCAGCCAGGCTGCAGCCTTTGCCCCCCTCCTCTGCTCAAAGAGCCCTGCCAGGCAGCTCCTACCCCTGGATAAGCAGCCAGCAGGCCCCATCACCGAGGCGTTGAGCCTCTGATTGATTGCTGTGCCCTAAGCCGATTTGCCCATCGTTAAAAATAATGGCTGTGCTGGGCGTGTGGAGCTGGGGGCAGAGCTGAGGTCTGCGGCAAACGTCGTCCCGTTGTGGGGCCAGGGTGGAGGGGACGGCCAGGGCTGCACAGTCTGGGGGCAGCAAGATGCTGGGGGCAGCAGGACCATTTCTGGGTGCCCCGAGGGAGCCCCTGGGCACCGGCTGGGGACGGAGCTGGGGACGTGTCCCAGGTACATCCTGCTGGGGTCCAGAGGGCTTTGCCAGGGGGTGATAGTTCAAAGCAGGAAGGGTGAGTTTGGGGACAGTCGGGATTTTCGAGAGCCTCCACGTGTTGGCAGATGTCCTGCAGAAGCGCAGAGTGGAGGCCTCCTGCCCACGGATGCTCCCACGCTGCCCCATCTGTCACCACCCCACGGGGCACCACGAGAGACTGGCCAAGGTGGGGGCTGCTCATTGCCGGAGGCTCAGGCTTGGCACGTCCCAGGGCTGGGGCACAGCAGGGACCGAAGGAACGTCCTCGCATGAGCAAAGCCCCTCAGTGGGACGGGGTGGGCAGGGGATGCAGGAGGGCACCAGAGCTCACGCCGGCAGCACGGGATTTCTCGGGCTCAGCTACTGTGCCTGGCGAGTGGAGGAGCCCGGCTAAGCCTCTCGTTACCGACGTGCTTAACGAGGGATTAGAGGGTCGGGTTTGACACCGTGGCCTGACAGTGTGGCAGCGGCCGGGGAGCCACGCTCTCGCGGTGAGGGGGTTCCTGTGCTGCGGCGCGAGGCCCGGCCGCTGGCACCGTGGCCACCCTCCATCGTTTCCACTGCCGCGCTGGTTTTCGCAGCAGAGACAGGATTTATCATCTTGTGAAACGCCTTTCTCAGAGGAGCCCGGGAACGTACGAGGAGGTGTAAGGGTGGAATCAGAAAGGACCAGGTGAAGGTGAGGAGCACACGACATTTATTAACTATAGCCAGAAGTTAAAGTGGGACACCCACCCCCTGAGCTCCGGGGGGAGCCGGCAGCAGAGCACGAGGGGCTCGAATGTTTCCATCGGCTCCTGCTTGTGGCACTCTCGAAGGCAGGGGAAGAAGCACAGGTTGATCTGAAATTAATATTGCCTGATATGTGGATTTCAAACCATCCCCAAACACCAGATTTTTCAGGTCAGCAGCTGAACTGACAAAACCTGTCCCAGCCCCTAATTCCTTGTCCCTTGCCTTGGGGACAGGCAGCCTGGGGTCTGCACTCGGCTTGGGCTGCCCCTTCCCCAGCAGCCAGCAGGGCAAGAAACACTCTTTACACTGAAATTTATATTGTATTTGTTCATTTAATTGTTTGTTGTTGTTTAGTTTATGTGTTTACATTGTGTAATTCGTTTATTTACATTTCTTTATTTGTTTGATTTTATCTGTTTATTTATTTAGCTTTCCTCACTGGAACTCCCAGTTACTGCCTGCTGACCTCTGGCACCAGCAGAAACCAGAGCCCAGTGCTGCAGGACCTGTTGGCAAAGCTGCTGTGCCCAGCTGGCAGCCCTGGGGGTGGCTGGTGGCCCCGTGCCCCCTCCCCACTCGAGCAGCCCCCTCTCCCTGGGGACCCCTCCCTGCTGCGCACGGCTTTGGCAAACACAGTTCTCAGCCCGTCACCCCGTCCTGGTCTGGTTTGCGAGGAGACGCGGCTGTGGGTCTGGCTGACGAGCACGGCACGGTAGGCACGCGCTGGCAAAGGGGACGGTGCAGCCTGTCCCGCCGGAACGGCCGCAGCTCGATACTGGAAATAAAGGAGGCAACGTCAGGGTCCGACGTCAGGGTCAGCAGCAATGCCACGTGTCTCTGCAGAGGGCAGAGACAGCCCAATGGTGACAGCTGAGCCTCGGGCATCACCTCCAGACGAAGGGATGGGCACCTCTGCCCAAGTGCTGCCTGTAGCACTCGCTGCCTGCAGTGCCCGGGCCCAGACCCACCTGGCACGAGACCCCTCTGACTGCGTCCACCGCGACACGCAGCTGCTGCAGCATCGGGCGATCGGCCCGCGTCTCCTGCCCGAGAGCGCCGGGCACGCACCCTCCCTCGCTCCTCCTGCCTGGGGATGCTTGTCCCGAGGTCCAGCTCCAGGCCGGGCAGGCGGTGTTGCCTGTGGGCTGCTCCACTCTCTGCAACGCCAAAATGGGCTCCGGCAGCGAATCCAGCCCCGTGCAACTGGATCCCGACAAAACCTCCTCCCAGTCTCACGCGGCGGGGCTCGGTGCTGCGGGCGGGAGCACGGCTGCCACGTGCTATTGCTCGTTGCAGTGTATGAGCTCTGCAAGTGACGGAGCAAACCAGATCAGCCCAATGCAGCTCAGCTGCACCCAACGCGGGCAGAGCCCACCCCTCGCGGGGCTGGCACAGGGCTGCCCGGGGGGCTGCATGTGCCCGTCCTCCCGCAGCGTCCCGACAGGAGGGAGCAAGGGGCAGGGTGACATCAAACCGCACGAGGCATCTCACCTCCCAACGTGCCCTGTGCCCTGTGCCCCTCCCCAGCCCCTTCCAGGGAAATTCTTCAGGAGTAATTGCAAAATCCTCCGGTGCATCAAGCGCAGGGTGCAGTGCTATTAACTGCCAGCCAAGAGCTGGCAGAAAAGCAATCGTGGCTGTTTCCCCAAGACTGAGTCGGGGATAATTGAGTTGAATGGGGAGGAATTGCTGCTCTTTGTTATCCGTCAGGAGATGATCTTCCACTCCTTCCATACTGATCTCAATTTGGGTTATTCAAACAGACTTTTGAATTAAGAGATAAAGTTGTTTAAAAAGACTTCAAAGCTCTTAGAAAAACTTGGCAAAATCTTTCTGTTTAAACATAATTCTTCTCCTGGTGTCAGTGCTTGAGCTGTGCAGCATGTGTGTTATCAACGCCTCGAGTGGAGAGATGCCCGAGGACCCGCAGACACCCATGACGTCCCGCTGCGGTCCCCGCCGGACCACGGGCCCTCTCCACTGGCTCCCAGCGGGGTGCAGGCGGTGGAGGGTGCCGCAGCAGCCAGCCTGGGTGGTCTCGCCCCCCGAGCCGCGTGTTCTGCCCATCCTGTCCCCCCGCAGCGAGGGCAGCCCCGTCCCGGGAGGGGGATCACGGGGGGATCAGTGAAGTTTATCTTACAGAAGGTAGAGCGTGCTGGCAGCAAATCGATGCTGAAATAGAGCCAGCTCTGCTCCCTCCTTTAAACAGCTCTTTTAAGACCGTTTTAAGGTGAAAGTATTTAAGGTCAGGGAGGTCAAGTACACACTGTAACACTGTCGAAAATCTCCCTGTTTGAGCTGTCCTGCCCCAGTACCGGAGCCTCCTCCCCAGTGTCTGCGAAACAGCTCATCCTAAACGCGGAGGGACCCGGGGTTCTCCTTCCACCCAGGCTCTGAGACATGAAAAAACCACACAAATCTGCAGCACTTGCAGTGAGCCCACGAGAGATGGCAGTGCCGGCGGCGGCATCTGGCCCAGGCTTCACAGGAGCAAATACATCAGCCGGGGAGAAACAATAATCTTAGCAAAACACAGGCTTTGCTTCATAAATACGTCGAGGCTGGAGTGAAATACACCGCGGCGGGAGGAGGCGAGCGGGCAGCAGAATGCTTTGATTGATGAAGATGCCAATCACAGCGGGGGCTGTCGTCATCTCGCGAAGCACAAACAGCAACAGGTCCCAGCTCCTGCCAGTGCAAATGAAATCCCTTCAGCAACAACGTCTGTGGAAGCTCAATCTCCCCACGTGCTCCCTCCTTCCCCTCCGTTAGCTCCGAACGCCCCTCGAAACACCCGCAGCCCGGCGGCACCGTGTCCAGGAGACTGGCTGGGGCTCGGGGGCGTCACCGGTGCCCGTCGGGTCGCGGGGCCATGGGCTGGCGACAGCCCTGCCAGAGAGCACAGCCCAGGGCAGAGTCAGGCCCTGGATGCTGATAACAGCACGTAAAGGTATGTAGCCTGGAGAGAACAAGAAACGCTGGAAAACACCCGGAAACAACAAAGTTGTTAGAAGAAACTCAACACCAAGCTGGCACAGGGCACTAAACTGATTAAATGCGGAGAGTGAAGCTGTTGGGTTCATTCACACAAACCCGCTGTCAGCAATGGATCTTGGCTGCCCACACCGACAGCAAACAGCTTATTGAAACAGCGTGTTTATTCCGAGCCTACTAATTTTTGGGTATAAAGGGATGCTGCCAAGATAACGGGTTCTTCCTCCCACTGAAATAATAAAATGCATATTCACAAAGTTTAGAATTAATCTCTGTGAATTCACACCTTGAGCTGCCAGCGAATTTATCCCAAAAGCTGAGAAAACCTCGCTGTGCCCTGAGCAGACAGGCTGCCAGCGCTCCCCGGGGCCGTTCATGCCCGGAGCCATCGGCACAGCCACACGCTGCCACTGCTCTAATGCCCACGTGCCCGTGCCAGGCACTTGCTCCCAGAACTTTGGCTGTGAAAATAATCCATTGCCCCAATCCGGCCCATTTGATGAGCGAGTCTGGAGGAGGCTGTGAACACCAGTCAGAGACCCCGGGAGACGAGCAGAGCTGGGCACCGTGCCACCAGCACCCTCCATCCTGTCTGTTTGTGTGCCCAGTGAAGGTGAAGAGTTGGTTTAACACCATTCCCGTTGCTGACGGAGCTCTCAGCACTCTGCTGACCCTCTGCACGCACCGGTTTCCTTTTCCTACTGGTTTCTGCACTGGAGCTGATGGCGACTCTCTCTCTTCCTTATTTGCAAAGTCACGTTCTTGGGTTTGCCGCTCGCCTGTTTACCAGTTGAGTTGGTGCTTTCCTCCTCCTCGTTTGCTACAGGTTTATTCATATGTGCTTCTCATCTCTAGTTAAAGATAAATAAAACTTTTGCAATGACACAAAAAAAATAAAAATCTCATCTGAAACAGGTATCGGTCCTTGAAGTGGAGCAGAGTCCAATAAACCATGCGCCCAACCCGCTCCTCCAAAACCTGTTTACCTTCCAGACATCCAGCACCATTTCTCCCACCCTGCAGCTAACAGAGCAGTTGCTGGTGTTCGCAGCTGCTTCCCCCAGCCCAGCGCTCACTCACAAGGCCGTCACGGTCCCCATCCCAGTCCCCACCCCTGTCCATCCCAGTCCCCATCCTGGTCCCAATCCCAGTTCCCATCCCTGTCCATCACGGTCATAGAATCATAGAATCACAGAACGGTTTGGGTTGGAAGGGACCTCAAAGATCATCTGGTTCCAACTCCCCTGCCATGGACAGGGACACCCTCCACTACACCAGGCTGCCCAAAGCCTCATCCAACCCGGCCTTCCATCACGGTCCCTGTCCATCATGGTCCCTGTCCCTGTCCATCACGGTCCCCATCCCTGTCCCCGTCCCCCGGAGCCGGGGGGCTCGGGGAGCAGCCGCGGGCCGATGCTGCGTGGCCGGGTTGCGGTGCAGGAGCCGCGGCACCTGCCGGACACGGCGAACCCACACGGTTCCTCCTGCAGCGCTCACGAGGGCTCACGGGTGGGAAACCGCCTGGATGGGGACTACGCTCTGCCGGTGAACGCGCTTAATGCTCCAGCCCAAGCTGGGCACGATCCTGCCCTGCCTGCCTGGGTATCACACACGTATCGTCCTCATTCGTTTCCAATTAACGGCCTCAGAGTCCTTCTGCCTGAGCAGTGGTAGAAATTTTTTTGTGCATGTATCAGCATGAAAAATAGGACTGAATTAGCATCTGCTTAAGCCCTGGTACGTAATTAGACTGGAAACCACTGCCCAGGGCTCAGGGTGGGTAGGGAAATCCTGCACCTTGAAATAGCCCGGCAGCGGGAGGAGACGGACCCTCTGCGGGCACGGAGCCAGCAGGAACCCCCCCCCGAGCCCCCCGTGCTGAGCTGCTGCCGGTGGTGAGATGTGGCCTTGCTCCCCCAGCTCCCCCGCTCCGAGGATGAGGCTCCTTATCCCCGAACCTGCTTCGTTCTGTGGCCCCAGCGGGACCCTCGCAGCTCTGGGACCTCCACAGCCGCCTGCAAAGTCAGCAGCAACAAAGCCAGGGCCTTGGCTGAATTAATTTTGCTTCAAACCCAACAAAAAACTTGCAAGAACAAGAATTAATTATTCACTAAGCTCTAAAGATAATAAAGATAAAAATTAAGCTTGGATTTCAAGACGGAAAATAGTTCCTCTCCTGTTCAAATATAAATTAGGAGTGCATATAAACGCTACACAACTCAAAATTCATTTTAATTTCTAAGCAGCCATACAATATTCATAGTCACATAAGTGATTTCAGGTCTCACGCCCGAGATGGCTGCGCTGGCACCGTAGGTAAATAGTGCCAGCAGAAGGCACCTGGAACTGAGAAGAGCTTCGGCTTCGCAGCCTCTCCTGGAGCCGACGGCTCTTTCTGGAAGGATAAATCATTCCTTCAAAGCTCGTTTTGGTTCAGAGGTTTACTCCCAAAGGCAGCCCATTCAAGACAAGGTTAAGAAGGAAAAGCCGCATGGGTTCAGCGCACGGCGCTTGGGCTGCCCCGGGGCTGCCGGAGGGTCTCTGCCCCTTCCCCGAGCACCCCCCCCAGCTGGGGGGGTCTGATCCTGTGTTTCTGCACGAGCAGGAGGAGCTGGGCAGTGCTGGCCAGGCCAGGGACCCCCAGGGATGGGCTGGACCCTCCCAGCACCCAGATCAGCAAACGCAGAACTAATAATGACAATAACGTTAATGAAGTCGATGGGATGGTCGGGGGGAGCTCGCTGATTGCAGCAGTTAATTAAAAAGTACCAAGGAAAATCCAGGAGGGTGAACAGACCCCACCTGCAGCGACGGGTCCTGCCCCCGCCGCGCAGCCGCACGTCTGCTCCCAGCCAGTCTCCGTACCAGCCCCTGTCCCCGCTGCTGGCACCCGGGCACCATGGCTTTGGAAAAGCAGAAAGAATTATTATTGTGCTGGAGTTTGATATCAGTTGGCCGCTGCTGCCTCCCTCGGTATTCGCAGTGCTCGACCTCACGCTGCCCCTCTCCCTGACTTTGTCCAGCCCGCCACAACTCCAGCGTCTGCCCCAGTACTGGGGCTGTGGTCAGTGTGGCCCCAGCACCAGGGACGGGGTCCCTGATGGGAGCAGCCTCTGGGACCAGCAATCGCCAGCCAGGGATTGTTTAATCTTCCATCACACAGGCAAAATGTTATCTTGTCACCGCAGCAGTTGCCCTCTGAAATGGGATGGACTATCGATTTTTGCCTCGCTGCCAGCCCACGTGTTCTCCATCGCAGTGGGAGCGGGATGGGAGTGGAGCTGGGCCCACGCGGGGTGGAGGGCATGGGGCAGGCTGGGGACTCCAGGAGGGCTTCCGTCCTCGCTGGCCCTCCTGGGTCTCGGGTGGCCCCTGTGCCCTCTGTGCGGGCACTGGCCGTGCCCTCAGACAGTGGCACCGGTGCATTTGCAGCGGCATTTCCAGCTCCAGCTGGTGCGGCTGTCGGCGGGAGCGGAGTGAGGCAGGTGCCTCGGGATGCTCCTGCGGGGGGGGGGGGTGTCACCGAGCACCGAAGCCATTTGTCTCTGGAAGGGCATGAAAACGAGGGAAAAAATTATCTGCATTTTTGCCACGTATTCTCGTAAGTGTTGTGCAGGGAGAAAATAAATGTGTGTAGAACAAATTAGTTTGTCGTGAAGAAGCTTGGCGCTGAAACGTTGAGATGCAGATAACGCAGGGAAAGCTTTTGAAACCAAATGCCCAGCTGCACTGACAAGGCGATTTTCGTAAATGCTGTTCAGAACAATTTAAACAATTAATTTTAGCATTTAATGGGCACTTGCACTATCTGCTGGAGCAGAAATGAGTACGTGTCTTTCATTACCTGCCACGCTTCCCCTATTCCTCATCTTCTCACCACCATTCCCCGGGGGGCAAAACAAGGCATATGTTAATTGAAATTGCAGCACAGCTGCAAAAAAAGGAAAAAAAAAATAAGAAGTGGATTTCAGGTTTTTGTCGACCCTGTTTTCCACAGAGGGAATGTGATACTCGACTATTTACAAGCAGAAAACTGTCAGGGGATACAAAGGCTATTCGAGAAGGAAAACAAACAAACTGCAGCCCCATGTTATGCAAACGGAGGTGGAAAGAGAATCTGGTTTATTTTTGCCTGTTAATCAGTGTGAATTGGTCCCTTGTCCACGGAGAGATGGGGAACGCGGCTCACAACACTCCAGCCCCCGAGAGCACGAAAACCTTCACTCTGCATTTCCCCCGTTTGCTGCCCCTTTGCGGGGGCTCAGGTCATACCCTGTCCCTGGTGCCCTGATGCCCTGATAGCCCAGCGCTGTGTCCTGGTGCCATGTCCCGGTGCCGTGTCGTGGTGCCCGGCAGCTCCTCGAGGAGGAACGTGTTGCCGGGGAGCTGAGAGCTGCCCAGCTCTGCCGTGGCAGCTGCAACGCTGGTGTGTCCGGTGTGGATAGTGGAGCATCCCCCATGCCCAGTGTGCCACGTGGCTCCTGCAGCCCCAGGCGGGTGATGCCCCGAGGCTCCGGGACGCTCTGGCCCAGATTTGGGGCTGGAAGGCGTTAGTTTGGGGCTGCATCACCTCCTCCTGCCCCCATCCGTCTGCGGCTCCCTGCAACGGTGCACGAGTAATTCTGCTGCTCATTCGTGCAGCACGTTACCCAGCCGTGCCGGTGCCCGCCATCCCCCGGACTCGCTCTCCGTGGATGGCAGCAGCATCCCGCCGCGCGCGGTGCCCCAGCGCTGCTCGGGGAAACTCGGAGCAACCGCTGCTGGTTGCCCTGCGGATGCAAAATGTGGGCAGTGAAATGGCTCCTGGCACCGGGCAGGGGTGGCCGAGAGGGTCTCGGGGAGGAAGAGGGTGAGAGATGAGGGAGAAAGCCAAATGTTGGTTTTGTGTTCAACTGCAATTGCCTTAATTTGTTTCTTTCAGTAATGAGGGGCAGGCTCAGGAGTCCTCTTGCTCCTGCCATTTGCTCACTTTCAAGATAGCATGCCTCCTTGATCTGAAAATGATTATTTTTCTTGACAAATCCTCCTGCTGCCGCTTTTTCTATTAATCTCCCTCTGCCTTTTCAGAGAAAAGAGAATTACAGAGGCTGCTCCGAGGCCCACTTGCTCATCTGTCCTTGAACCTGGCTGGCAACCCGTTGTCGGCAGAATTGAGCAAATAGCAGCGAAAGGAATTTCTACAAATATCCTCTTAAATTTGAAAGCAAATTTCCATCCGGCAGCACTCGCGGCTCCGTTGTGCTCCCGCCCCGGGAGCGAGCAGAAACGCGGGAAGCACGACTTACGCTTCTGCCGTCGCGAAAAGAAAGCGTTGTTTCTGACTCAAAATATTCAGTTTGAGCAACGAGTAACTGGTAATTAATTTCAGAGCTGGAGGGAGGGGGGTGAGGGTGGCTGAGTCCTCCGGAGCCGTGGCCACGCGCTCTGACGGCCGCCCCAGCGCTGGCCCGATGCTCGGAGCAGCGCGAGGTCCTTGGCACCGGGTCAGTGGGCAGGACAGACCTTGGGCATCCTTGTCCCCATGCCACCCGCTTCAGCACTCCGCAAGAGGCTTAAAAAATGGAGCTGTTTGGCAATTCAGACAAGACAGGCATCCAGAATTTGGGATACAGGTTTAAAATCCCTATTACTTTCTGCTGAACACTTAGGAGAGCCTAATCCAATCGGCCATATGGTCCTGGGCTCCCTCCAATCCAATTCACCCATCCCTTGGGCATATTGAAGGGATGAGAGGAGGGGGGAAATTGAAAAAATGTAAATCACATTTTAATAGACTCATAAAAATACACAAAGTGATGACCGAGAAAACTTATCAGATTTTATGGGCGTGTGGGTTGCTCAACGGAATATGGAAATGCCACTCAAACGGCAAAGCTGCCCTCGTAGAGAACTTCACAACATAATCCAATTTATGCTGTTCACTAGACGGAGCAGCCGGAGCAATTCCAGCCGTCTGCATCGCTGTCACCTCTGCTTCCCGCATGTGCCACTCAGGGCGAGCACAAGCCAGCGTGCCTTACATGGAATGGCATGGCATGGCACGGCATGGCACAGCATGGCACGGCACAGCCCTTCTGTAGCGCCGGCGCCTGCCCGCCGGTGAGCCAACCCCTGGGTAGGGGTGCCGGCTGTGCCCCACGTCCCAGCACCCCTGGGGTCAGCCCCCCGCCATGCCGGGCAGGAGGGGTGACAGGGCATCAGGGCAGCGGCATCCCTGGCCGCAGCGGTGCCAACTTGGTTACCCCCATCCAAAGTCCACCCACGTGAGGGCTGACCGCAGGGGAGGAAAGGGTTAAAATAGATATGGAAAAGTTTATCTGAGGTCCACAGGGCCCCTGATCAGTGCAGAGGGATGGAGGCAGAGGAGTATTTACTGTCCCCACCGACACGCACTGGTGCACCCAAAGCCGCAGTCTCGCCCACGGGGCCGGGGGCTGCTCTGGGCAGACAACATCCATCCCTGCTCCTCGAGATGCAGCCCCAGTTTGGGTGCTCCCCCCACCCATTTCAGAGCTGAATGAGCCACGAGGGTGGGCAGGTATTGCATGGGCCAGTGCAGAGGTGCCAATCCCGTCTCCTGGGACAGCCCGTGTGCGTTAACATCGCCCCAAGGAGTAAAGAGTGCAGGATTCACCCGGGAATGGGCACGCAGGAGCCTTTGGCAAATGCTCTGAGACAGTTCCCCAGATTTCTGCTGGCTGTACAGCTGCAGTGTTCTCACCGATGGGAATTTAGCCAGGGAGTGTTGTTGGGAAGAAAGGAAATGATTGAAGCTTGGCGGAGATGATTGTAGAGGAGAAAATAGGTGTTGTGCAGGCGAGTTGGTGAAGTTCACCCCTCTAATTGCTCTGTAATTGTTCTGCCTCGCAGTGGAGTTCTCTCTCGAGCCTGTTTTTGCTTGAGCGTGCTTGCAAAGAGCTATTTTGTTGGAAGAATTTAATTTTTGCCATTATGTTGTCCAGCACAGTCCAGCTCTGGGTACTTACCACCAATTATCCGTCTGCTATAAAGCTAATGTTGACACAGAGGTCCTCAATGCATCGACTCTGGGAATCTGCCAGGAAGGCTGGTTTCAAGCAGAATAATTAGTGGGCATGGATATATGTGTAAGATGCCCTTGAACTGATGGACTGTCTTTATTCACTGGGATGTGATCAATTCTGAGGTTTTTCTTTTCGACAAGCCCTTGAATTTAATTCCATTCTGTACAGTAAGGATTTCTTGTCTGAAATTCACTTTGCATCGAGAGAGCCCTGCCTGAGCTCCCCCATTAGCTATTCTTTCCCCTCATCTGAGAGTCTTAAAGCACTTTACATGGATTAACTAATTAGCTCTCTTCATAACCCAGGCTTTAAGTTAATTTCCCCATGTGCATTATAAGGACAACGTCAACGAACAAATCGCACTTCCCCCAGCGTTTTTCTCCTATCGCTGCTGCAGGTAACACTGAAGTGGTTGAGATGGGAGAGAAAGGAGCCCAAAATCCCGTGGGAGGGTGACATGGAAACCAAGCAAAGACCCACGCCCGTCACGGTGCCCTTCCTGCCCCTGCACTCCCCTGCTCGGGGCTGCAGTGGCACTTCACGGCGCCCGGAGAACCGGCACGACGCGAGCGGGATGGGGAGAGGAGAAGCTCCGGTAGCAAATCAGGGGCAAACGCGTTGTGCAAAGCATCTGGTGAAAGAGCAGCAGGAAAAAAAACCAGAGTGGTATGAGAAATGAGGGGAGAGGAGGGCAGGAGGAAGATCCAGCAAAAAGGGCTGCTCTGCTGCGAAGGAATCGATTTGGAAATAGCGGTGACGCACGATGGGGTTTGCCAGGGTGGGGGTTATTTAAACTGCAGCCGGAGCCGGGGTGAGCTGCCCCCGGAGTCAGCCTGGGAGTTTTAGAGGCTTTTAAATCCTGTCTGTGCCCCCGCGGTCCCACTGAGCCTGGGGGCTCGCCCCGGGCACGGGGTAACCCACCTTGTGCAGCCCTCGAGGGCCATTCCGCCGCACGCCCAGTAACGCTGCGCAGAGGTTTCCAGCTGGGCTGCGAGTTCAAAACTGAGCTCAGAGCTGAGCTTTGGAAGTGGGAAGAAACCTCCTTTTCCTACTATCTTACGGAGCTGGTGAGAGAATGGCAATTCTGAGAATTCAATTGAAGGATAAAAATAAACCCCCTTACAGAAGGGATGTCATTCTCTCTTGAATTCTGCAGTTTCAAGAGAGATTACTACAGGCTTTTATATTTCTATTCAGGCCCACTGATTTCATCACTGCTATTATGTCTGCAGGACCTTTCCAGAAGGATGTGACTGGAGTTGCTCTATCAGACAGTGCTGCCTGACCCGGGCTTTTTGCTCTGGCTGGGGGCGTTTAGGCAGGTCCAGTGTTGGGGACCCTGCGGCAGTCGGCTCAGCGCTGGTCCTCTCCCTCCCTGCCCCCTGCCTCCGCAGCTGGGCAGTTGATGAAGCCTCCGTCCCCCTGAGCCTCCGTCCCCCTGAGCCTCCATCCCCCCAAGCCTTCATCCCCCTGAGCATCCGTCCCCCTGAGCCTCCGTCCCCCTGAGCCTCTGTTCCTCTGAGCCTCCATCCCCCTGAGCATCCGTCCCCCTGAGCATCCGTCCCCCTGAGCCTTCATCCCCCTGAGCCTCCCCACGACCCACTGGGAAGGTCCGGTCCTCTCCACAGAGCTGAACTGGAAATCAGGAAACCTGGTTCTTTCTGAACCACCTCGTTCAGAAAGAACAGCCTCCCTCCCGTAATGAAGTTACCCATTTAATGTCTGACGGTGCAGCTTCCGTGATTTCTTTTGGAAATGGACCCTAAATGCATGTAGGAGCAAGGGCAAGGCAGCACGCTGCGATGGGTGGTTTCCTTCCGCGGGCAGAAACGGGGCTGACCGCGGCCACGTGTGTGCGCAGTGGGCACGGACAGCCCCAGCTCTGCTCTGGGAGGGCACGCTGCCCGCGGCCGCTGTGCTGCCCCGGCACGGGGCTGCGCTTGTGCGTCCGGTTACTGCTGCTGCCGCTCACCCGGAGCAGGAAAAAACTCCGGTGTTTGTGCTTGTCTCACCTCTCTCCTGCTATTCCCAAGGGCTGCAGTTTTATGTTTGTTTAGAGATAATTTCACCGGCCCCTGAGTTTACAAGCCACTCCAGCTCCCTTGTAGGGAAAGCTCAGCACACTGTGTACAGGGAAGGGATGTTTACTGCCACTTATATACTCTGGAGGCAATAGGAATAACCGCTGCCATATATTAACTGCTGCAGTGTAAATAGAAGGAGGAAATTCATCTTTTATTTCTTTCCTTTTATAAACTCCCACTCATGTTCAATTGCGGTTCTTGTTAAGTTATGAAAAGGTTTATTTTTTGGTAAGCATGTTCCACTTTAGCATCCAAAAAAGAGCAGTGTGTAAAGGGAGGATACAATACCTCCCGGCACATCCTTGGAAGGAGCCGGCGTGAAGGAGGGGAAGAGATTTATCTGAAGGAGGAAGGGAGTGAAATCAAGAGATGGGATTTACTCTAAACAGCAGGGAAACGTGCTATTGGGGAGAGCCATTAGGCACAGAGGAGTTTCTGAGGAGAAGGGCTGTTATGCAGGGGTTGTAATATTTGGGAAAAACAGATAAATTGCTGACCGTGGGAAGCTGGCAGGGATTGTGGACCCCGAATCACAGCAGGTTTCGTTTGCCACCCGAGGGCTGGCTGTGCAAGGGCCACGTCCCCGCGGGACGGGCTGGGGACAACCCACAGCTCCAGAGGCTCTGCTCTGGGCACGATGGGCACGCCCGGGGGAAGAATCGTCCCTGTTCCGAGGGTCCTTCTGCGCCTGTCGGCAGTGGCACGTGGGCTCGTTCCTCCCCGGGAGACACGCAGAGCCCCGTCTCGTTAACATCCCTTTTCCTCTTGGCTGCAAACCTCCGTGGTCTCGGGGAGCCCATGGAAGGCATGAGCAGCGACACAACCCCCCGAGTTTCTGGGGGTCTCTCACAGGCAGCAGGGAAGTTAATTCTCCCTCGGATGAGCCTTCGGTGATGGCTGCTCCTCTGGGGACAGAGGCTAATGCAGGACTGGTGGCCAAGAGCCCGGCTGGGATGTGAGCAGATGGTTCGGTCACAGCCTTATCATTTATGTGTCTAAGAAGTGACCTTTCCCGTGTCAGAAGGGACTGACTGACAGCACGGGGCTGATGGCAGCTGTAAATCTCGGTCCAAGAATGAGTTAGAAATGGAAATTTGTTGCTGCACCTCCAGCAGGTGGTAAAACCCGTCGTAAATCTCTGAAAAGCTTGTCAGGATGCTAATGGATTGAGCTCCCGACGCTTAAATTTCACAGCTTCCAGTTCTCCTGAAATGTCACCTGGAGGACTGTCTGCAGAAGGACACGGGGACAGGAACGAGCCCCCTCAGCCTTTGGGGAGCTCCGCAGCGGGGACGGCCCCGAGCTCGAGCACCGGAGGCGAGAAACGCCGTCTCGTAGCCGAAGCCCGAGGAGCACGGAGTAAACCCTGCCGCCGCGAGGCTGCCCGCGGCACGGGGAAGGTGCCAGGCTGAGCCCAGGCAGCGGGAGACAAATGGGACGAGGAATGAGCGGCATTAACGTGCCCGCAACCGGCATTAATTTTACCTCTGCCTTCATCAGGCGCAGGGCGCTGCGGCAGCACCCTCCCTTAGAGAAGAAATGATGATCCCTATTTATCTTGTCTGGCGTCCCAGCTCTGGAAACATTTTTAATTCAGTTTCTCCATTTTTCCCCTCTTTTTGTCTTCCTAGTTGTAAGTCCCATTAAAATCTGTCTTGTTGGCTGCTTCGTAAGAGCCCAGCAAGGGCAGGCAGGGGAGAGGCATTTCAGGTATTTCTCTGCTGAAGGTCTGTCCTGACTCAAAGCAGGTTAACCCGTTGCTATTTCTAAGCTACTTCTGTTGTATTTTCTTTCATTTCACTGAGTAAACAAAAGGAAAAGAAAGATTCCTGTTCTTGCTACAGTTCTGAGGTCGGAGAGATTTGCAAAATTAAAGGGCTGTTACTTTATTTAGTCTTCAAGTCCCTTCTGTAAAATAAGCTGTGGATTTGCACAACAAGATAAAAGGGGTGTTGGAAACACATGTGTTACTCGGGATCCATCCTGCTCCTGCCACGCTGTGCCCAGATTTCCCTGTGAGCCCTCCCTGCCCTGGACAGGGCACAGACACGGCTCAGGGACAGACACACGGATGGCAGCAGGTCTCTTCCTGGGTGGCTGCGCTTGCGCTTCCCGTGAGCGCACGGGTCGGTTCACCCCACGCTAATCCACCGCCCAACGCGGCCAACCTGGTTTGACACAACATTTCATAACTCACCTGTCACAAACAATTACTCATTACATGCATTAACATCCCCAAACTGTGTGTGTTCCGAAATCCAGGCAAAGCACAGCCCATAAAAATAAAGGAAACAGGTGAAAGAGTGCAGGGGGTGTCACAGCCCTTCCAGCCACTGCTCAGGGAGTACAACCCAAACTGACCTGGGAATCTCCTAATTTTTATCTCCGTAAATTATTTTCCAAAAGGAAATACCAGAAGTTGTTCTTCCAGGAAAAAACCAAAACGCTTTTTCAGGAAATCAGCCAGAGAGCGTTGGCTTTGGAGCCCCTGCCAGCGGGAGATGGCCATGAACCGGCAGCTCGGCAGAGCTCACTGGCACCCGCCTGCCAGGGCGGTGGGGGCACGGGGCGCAGGGGTATGACTCGGGTGGTTTCTAACCCATTCTGTCTTTCGGGCTGAGCCTGCCTGTGGTCACCTTCTCCAGAGCAAGTGAACCCCAGTGCATCCCTGTCTGGGAGTCGATGCCGGCTCGTGGGGGGCTCTGGAGCAGGGCCAGGCTGCCCGGCAGACGCGGCAGCGGGGCAGGAGGGATGCCCAGCAGCGGGGCAGGAGGGATGCCCGGCAGCGGGGCAGGAGGGATGCCCGGCAGTGGCGCAGGAGGGATGCCCAGCAGCGGCACAGGAGGGATGCCCGGCAGCGGGGCAGGAGGGATGCCCAGCAGTGGGGCAGGAGGGATGCCCGGCAGCGGGGCAGGAGGGATGCCCGGCAGCGGGGCAGGAGGGATGCCCGGCAGCGGCTCAGGAGGGATGCCCGGCAGCGGGGCAGGAGGGATGCCCGGCAGCGGGGCAGGCAGAGCAGCAGCAGTGGGACACGGAGGAGCGAATAAAATGCAGCCATTTAGAAGAAGGAAACTTTTTTCCTGACTCTGGTTCCAGTGAGCAGCCTGACTTTCTGCTCGCCTCCCCGATGCCGTGTGATGCTGACAGACACTGACCTAATGATGCATTTTACAGCGTTAATGCTATTATCAAACCGCTGTCGGCTGGGAGCTTTTAATTCATTAACTTGCTTTTGCTCTGGCGGGACTGTCTGGATTTTCAGCGAGCAAACAATAAGAAACAAAATATTTAACAAAGTCTTCCAGAATTCCAATATCAGGCCATTGATTTTGAGTCACTTGGACTTCAATAGCTTAAACATTATTGGTTCCTGTCATTACGGATTGGGGCAGTGGAGCTGTGAAAAGCCGCAAGGCAAATGAGTAAATATTAGGGCTGTTTTTTTCTTTTTGTATCTGGAACTGCCTTCCTTTCCAATAAGCTGTTACACCACAGGAGAGTCCAATGAATTAAAATAAAGTAAATTAAGAGTGAAAAAATATTAGGAAGAAAGACACGAGCTGAGGAGATTTGCTGGTGCCACCAAGGACCACAGCAGGAAACTGGAGCCGCGCTGGTGCTTCTCGCTTTCCCCAGATTTTGGTGCGGACGGTTCGGCCCCACCAGGCAGCTGCTCATCCCTGGCAGCGCGGGTCAGGACGGACCTGGCGCCGCAGGAGGTGGCCCACGGCTGCTGCCAAACCGCAGCACGAAACCAGGGGCAAGGGAGCACCTGCTCCTGCCGCTGTCGCCGCGGCACGGGGCCAGTGTGCAACGCTCCCCCTTAAAGATGTCCCTAAACCCCCGCGAAATCCCCCGAGCGTGGAAGGGGCCGCAGCGCTCACCCCGTTACCGAGGAGAAACCCGAGGGGCAGTGGGAGATCGGGGCAGGCGCTGGGCTGGGGGTGACCATCTGCGTGGCTACTGGTTATCACCCGGGCTGGGAAACCATCATCTTCGGATGGAGGGCAAACAAGCTGCCGGGGATGGATAGATGTTAGCGCGCGGGTCGACTTCTGCACAAAAGGAATATCATAGCGTGCAAATGTCATCTGTATTGTGATCATTAGCTTGAGCCGTGGGAGGTGCCTTATATCAGTTAAATTCTTCCAGGGGCTCCCACAGAGAAGAGGAGAACTTCTTAAGTGCACAGTGGCATTTAAGAGATTGCTGCCTGCTCCGAGCAGATGTTCCAAGGATTAGATAGCTCAGTTTGCAAGACAGATTCAAATTAAAATAAAAAAAAAGCTACAATATTTATAGGCTGCTCTGCATGTGCTGGAAATCTAGGAGGAACATATCATGTCTGGTAGCTGGAGTTACAATCAGAACCGTACCTGCAGGCACAGAGTTTGACTTCAAAGGGGGAGCAGCCGGAGGTGGAGGCTGGTGCAAGGATGGTTGAATCAGCAAATCCTGAACGTTCACAGTCGTTTCACTGAGATGTGGATGTTGAGAAGCAGCTCTGACTGCGTGTACATCAGTGCCGGCCCTGCTGGGCAGGCAGAGCGTGGGGCTTCTCCGACACGTTTGTGAAGGACAAGGAGGTTCTCAGGGGCTCTGCCTGCTATTCGGTTTTTGGAAATCTGTTTGCATCTTCCCCTGCAACAGTACGGGGTACGGACAGGACAGCTGTGCTCCCGCAGCCAGCTGCATCCACCCTGCAGCTGGCATATCCCGGCTGACCGCTCCTGCCAGCCCCGCTCCTGCCAAGCTCTGCCCAGGCTCCGCTCCCGCCAGCCCTGTGCCATCACCGTGGGCACTCATCACGCCACACCTGGCACCCCCCATGACACCCACCTCCAGGCGGGTCCCATCTCCACTGTCTCTGTCCTCATCCCCACAGGGAAGGGCCAACCCATGAGCGCCTGGTTCCCTGGAGACCTCAGCTGGTGCTGGTCCCCACCCTGCCCTATCCAGCACCGTGGGCAGCCAGGGATGGATCAGTGTGGCAGACGTGGTGGCACGGACAGCCCTCACCCGGCTTTCCCTCCATCACCGAATTAATCAGAAGTTGCAGGGCAGCAGCCGACGTTGGTCCTTCTCTGCCTCGGCGCAGCCAGAGCCTCACCCCCACCCGCTCCTTCTCTGCTTCTCCATGTCCGAGCTCAGGGCTGCCCACTCCTTTCCCGGGATGAGTTTTCCTGTTCTATCCTTTAGCCTCTCTGCCAGGGCCCAGCTCTTGTTTCTAAGGCTTCCTTCAAGAGCTCTTGTGCATCTGGAGCATCTCGGCGCCCGCAGGAGCCGGTGCGAGGGCGGAGGGGAAGGGTGAGCTGTGCCTTCGGAGCAGGAGGGAGGCTGGGGGGCAGAAGGAGCGAAGCCTCGGGGTCACACCAGCTGCCCAGGACATCCTCCGCAGCGGCTCCGCAAGTGCCTCCGCCCTTGGATGGGCAATCTGTGCCGTGCCCCCCGCGCGGTGTGCAGCGCTGCTGCGGAGCCGCTATAGATGGCAGCATTGGCGAGACAGAGGCTCCCGCTCCTCCGCTGGGTTTATTGGGATAATTAATACACAAAATACAACAGAAAATACGATATAGGCAACCTCGAGCGCAAGAGCTTGCCTCGCTGTAGCCGTATGCTGGGGGCAGAGCTGACCCCACGGCTGGGCTCGCTGTTGGCAGCGGCCGGGAGCCACCTGGCCGGGCTCCGGCCACCATCCACCTCCTCCGCCCTCCAGTTTGGGCCACCGTCGCCTTCCCGTGCAGGCTCTGCTCCTCGGAGAGGTTTTGTCACCCCGACTCTTGCCAAGAGGCAGCACGGAACGAGATGCTGCTTCCACGGGCAGGTTGGGAGTGCTGCACGGAGGGAGAGACGAGACAGGGATGGAGAGCTCGCATGGATAGGTTTTGCCAAGCCCTCACATCTCCAGTATTTCTAGTGACTGATGGTAACTCAAACACGGTTTGTGATTCAACCTAATGAACCTGAAGCCCTAAATCACACAAGTCTGCCAAGCGAAGTGTTTTAGCCTTCTGCCCTCGCCGCCACGAGCAGAGGGACGTCTCCAGGCTCCTGGGAGCAGTTTAATGAACTGCCTGATGCTGCCAACAGACTTTCTAACGTTCCGTGTCCCTCCTGTGAAAGTCCCTTGCCCCTTCCCTCATGCTTTCTGCAGTGTTTTCTTGTAATTGCTGCCCTGCTGCTGGGGAAAACTACAGAGAAGAGCAGCTGGGCAGGCAATGGGCTTCTTACACCGTACCTTCCGCAGAGCCGGGACGTGCCCCAGCGACGGCTGTGCTGGAGCAGATCCTGCCCCAGTGCAGGGTCAGTGCTGGAGGGGAAGGGAGGGGAGGGGAGGGGAGAGCAGGGCAGGGGAAGGGAGGCTCAGCTCGGCTCGGCTCCCTGTGCGTCTCGGCGGAAAAGGGGCAGAGGCGATGCTGTGTGGGGACCAGGCTCTCCCAAGGCTGTTGAGCAGCAACAGGCAGGAGCAGCTTCCTGCATCGGGTAAGGGAAGAAAACGCCTGCTTGGGACACCGACTGCAAGAGTAAAGGTGTGTAAGATCCCATCCAAAGCCTCCATTATCTCAACTAGGTTCCTATTTGTTTTCCAGACACAATACACTTCATAGCCTCCTGTTTTACTCAGAAGGGGAAAACCTGTATTTATTTATTTATTTTAATTGACAACCCTGGCGGAAAACAAGTTTTGCTTCCAGAAGCAATTACGTTCCATCTCTTAACTGGATTAGGTAACTTGATAAAACTCCAGTGGAGAAATATTTGCTCATATTTAATCATTTGTTGACTTGGCACCTCACGGAAAAAAGCAAAATTAAATACAAACGTGTAAAGGGCAACCCACTTGCTGATAAATCCTACCCACTCTGAGCAGTTTATTACAGGAGCAACGATCCATTAGCTCTATACATAAATTAGAATCGTGCATTCAGTTTATGGAGTTGCAAATTGTTGGCTGCTGCCATTATGTCAAAAATACGCTGTACCAAGAACGAAACACGATTATTGTCTGCATTGTCTGCCCGCAGCAGATGAAGTCCAGACAGTTTAGGGTTAGGCAGTGTGAAAAGCAAAAGGAATTCAAGCCCCTTCTCTATTTTTTTTTTTTTTGCTTGTGAAAACGAAGCAATCAGCATGCTTGCATGTTCACATAGTCCGAGGACGTGTAGTGAATGCTCTATTAGTGCCCTGAGAACTAACCCCCGTAGCATCTATCGATCACAGCCTTTTTGTTACCCGTGTCCAAGTGCAGGAATACAGCCCTCGAAAGGAGATCAGGCCATCAATATTCTCCCTGGGTGTACGCGCTGCTGGGGCTCCTTATTGCAGGTTGGATCACCACCCCAGGAGCTTTCTGTTATTTCTTAGTCAAAAAAGAGAGAGTCCTGCCATTTCTGCTTGATTCTGCCGCTGCTACGTGTGTGCTGTTAACGGGGAAATAAAGGGCTGCGGCGTTACTCGTGGTTCCCAGGCGATCATTAAGCAGCTACAATGACAGAGAAACAATAGGTCTCGAGGAATTACGGCAGGAACCAGTTCAGCGAAGTATTGACATCATTAGCCCCGACAAGGATCGCTGTTTTGCAGCCTGAGCTGAGGCTTTAGCCTGGATGGGATTTCCAGGCGTCCCCGAAATCAACAGCAGATCCCAGGCAAGCCCCAGTGCGGTGGGAGGTGCCCAGAACTGTGCCCTGTGCTGCCGTCTTCACCTCCATCCTGGGCACCTGGTGCCCCGAGCCAGGTGGAAGCAGCTGGGAACCAACTCTGGGGTGTCCCCCGTGCTGATGATGCTGCCACGGTGTGAGGTTGGGGTCGGGAGTGCTGGGCACTGCCTGGCAGAGCACGGGGTGATGCTTGGAGTGACCCCCAAAGCTGTCAGCCCGAGCAGAGCGACTTCTCGTTAAGCTGCCAGGGAAACGGGGGGGCTGTCGGAGCTGCTCTGAGGCTTTGAGGTACCTGGGAGGTGTTACTGTGCTCTCGTTTAGCAATTAACAAAGCCCAAAGACTGAACCTTATCCTGAGGAGATGATTTCTGCTGGCTGGGAGGGAGAAGGCATCTGGAGATGTCCCGGTTGCAGCCCGGTTTCCCCAGCATCCAGCACCCAGGCTGTGCACTGCGCTCTGCAGCAGGCACAGGATGCTGCTTGGCCACGGGCTGTGCTGGACGGGGCCGCAGGATCGGACCCTGCCCTGGGCTCCTGCGGGACCCCACTGGTGCGGGACTCTGCTGCTGGATCACGGACAGCCTCGTGCCACCGCAGCTCGGGGACATGGCACGGGAGGATACAGCCAGAGCAGAAGTCGTGTATCTGCTGTCACAGGGATGCAGGTGCTGTGTGGAAGGCGACTGGAGAGGGCACGGGGAGACGATGGCACGGCACGGCTCAGGACAGAGCGGTGGGGATGTGCTGGGAGGGCAGAGGTGCCAGAGGGGCTCCCCCCCACAGCCCCCGACCTGGGCAGCCTGCGGGGATGAACACTGCCAGAGGGGTGTGCCCTCTGTGCAGTGGCACGGAGTCATCTTAACAGTCAAAAAGAATTATAAACACAAATGTAATCCCATAGAAGTAGCAAGCCCTAATGAAAAAACACCTTCAGTACCTGCTAGGAGGCGGCTCGCTTTAGCTGGGCTAAATCTGTTTGCGCAGGAACGGTCCCTGTCGCAACGAGCGCAGCACTTTGCTCATTAAAGGCTTCATGAACACACTGAGTCATGAGGGGGCTGAGCCACACCAGGGCCACGGTCAGCGTGTTAAATCATTCGCCGAGAGGCAGCTTGGAGCGATTCATTTATTCCACGGAGGTTTATTTCCTATTTCATTACACGTTTCACACGGAGCGGTCGCGCCACAGGAGACACGTGCCCGGACGCCTGTGTGTGCACACAAACCCGCACGGATCGCTTGGCTACAGGCTGCCAGCTGTAGCTTCAGTACCACGGCAGCTGCTCAGGGTGCTCCGGACACGCTCGTGTGCCAGTCGGCCTGGGACACAGCACGGACAGACCTGCAGTGGCTCAGAAAAGGTCTGCGGTGGGCTGCGGGCAGGATTTTTGCAGTTGCCAAGGTGACCCGAAGGACCGTTCTGCTCCCACCTTTCCCGGGATCTCAGCGCAGCTCAGGCACGCGGGGTCACTGCCTGCCATTCCAGATCCCTCTGGGAAGCGATGTCGGTGAAGAGCAGCTTTTGGAAAACTTGTACACAGTCTCACCCTTCCTGAAGGTCCGCCACGGGCACCGAGGATATGGTTGCACTCAGTCCTCTGCGCGTCCGACGGCGCGTTGGGTCTCCTTGGCGCTGTGCAACGGGCAGCGGCTGCAGGAGGGATGTCCGCTGACGCCAACGCTCTGCCAAGATTTAGAGATGCGGAGAGGGCACTGCCAAAGGGAAGGATTACACAAATTATTTTCTCTCCTTTGGACCCACAATGCAATGCCGTGTTTTAAACCTCCCTCCAAGGCCAAACACGCTGGGATCTTGCGGCTTAGCTCCCGCCTGCTGGAGGCTGCGACAGCTCAGGGCGTGCGAAGGGACGGGGCTGGGCGACCCTCTCCTTCCACATGTGCTAATTTAAATGATGGTTAATAACCCCATCTCACCTGCTCGGGCAGAAGGAATAAAATAAAAGAGTTTCTGCTTTATTTATTCTTCTTAATATGAAATTCATGTGCTGATTGCCTTTGCTCTCTCCAGCCAGGCTTCTGGGAGGCAGGAGATTCAGTTCATGCATCTGAATTTGAGGAAGCTTCATCTTTTGAGCTTTCTGTTCAGGGGAAGTTACTTGATAGCCAGGGACCTAAGGGGGAAATACATTATTGAAAGAAAAGGTTCCTTTTTAATCTAAAATTCAGCAGGATCTTTGAGATGAAAAAGGTTATTTCCAAGAGTCTGTCCAGCATATCTTGAGGGCTTCTCCTTCCCATGCAACAGCGAGTGGGAGGGAGGGAGGAAGGAGCCTCGGTCAGAACCAGAGGCTGCTGCTTCTCTCTCAATTACACCAGCATCCCATCTCCTGACAAGGGAATAGCAATTCCCCCCACAAAGAAGTGCTCGGAGGCTGACTGTAGAAAGAGGAGAAAGTAATTACGGCTTAACTGTGCAAACAGTGACTCCTGGGAGCAGCCTGGCAGAGCGCAGGCGGCTACTCACATGAGTAACGTGTGAGTTAGCACACTTCCACTCAGAGGGCGGGAGGGAGATGCAGACCCTGTTCCCATCACCCTGCGCGGATGGGGTCGGGGTGATGGGGCTGGTCCTCTCGCGAGGCAGTGGGGAAAATCTTGCAAGAGAGCCGAATCCATGCTTGGGAGAAACCTGTTTTTCTCTCTGACCTGGAAACAATCCAGATCTCCTTCTGCTCCCAATTTAAAAACATTCTCTTGCCACGGTCAATTATTTTAAATCCTCTCCATGGGCTGTGCTGTGCTGAAGGAGGTGGCAAGAGCAGGAGCCGCCGTCTGCATCTGCCCAGGGACACGGAGCGACGGGCTCCGGCGCCTCTCTGGGGATGCCATTAGGTGGGATCTACGTGCAGGGATGGAAATGCAGTAATTCTGCTGTCAGTGCTTTCCTCCACAAACATCCACACAGCCGACACTCCTCTCCCCCCTCGCAGACAGCTTTTGGGGCTCGCTGTGTTAAAGGGAGCCTTGTGTTCCTGCCATTAGATGACAAATTCTAAAGGAGACATCCCTGTTCCAAAAGATGCGTTTTTGTTCTTTTTGCTCCCGTGTTTGGCACAGGCTGTCGGATGCCTGGCATCCCGTGTGCCCCCGGCCAGCTCGCTCCGCTGCCCGCACTGCACCGGGGTGCTGACATGCCCGGTGCCCCGCGCTGAGCAGCGACGTCCCGAGCTCAGGGAGTTTTCCTGCTTATTGCAGTGCAGGCTCCATGCCTCCCATTTATTTTGAGGCACTGAAATGCCATTAAGCTGGGAGGAAATGTGAAAATCTCTGCTGGCATTCAGAGAAACAGAATTACGCTAATATGGTATTCAGAGCAAATCATCTCTTCTACCTGGTTTTACTAGAACAAAACCTCAAGCCCTGGGATTCAAACTAATTATAAGATATTCGTAAATTTAAAATATTAGTTATGCAAAGAAGTCTTCCAAACAATATTAACGTTGCTCTCTCCTCATTGAACAAAAAGTATTTAAATTGGTTCGTTTTTAACCTCTCAGGTATTTGGACGTCGTGCTGACGGCGAGCGGCAGGTCGGCAGCCCGGAGAAGCGGGAGGATTCACGGAGGGGTAAGTGGGAACCGGGGGAGGTGAGACTCTGCCACACGAGCAGAAGCGGTGGAACTCCGTGCGATACTGCGCGGTGAGATTTAGGGACAGACGGCATCACCGGCACCGCGGCAGCGAATGCGAGGAAGACAAACGATGGGGAGTTTTGCAAAGCACTTGGTTGAGGTCTGTTTCCTTCTGACACGGAAAACCACCAGAACTCCACCTCTAGACGGCGATTTTTGGTTTGCTTTTACAAAGGCACAACAAGGGTAGATCTCAGGGAACCTTCACGCACCTTCCGGAACATTTTCTTCCCCTTGCAGGTGTCAACAGACACCAGGAAAATCCATTTCATGTCATCCAATGGAAACAGAAGGGCTCCCTAAGGAAGACGAGGCTGGTCCAAGGCAGAGCTCACGTGTATGCTTTGGGCAATTATTCCAGTTAACTGTTTCTTGTGTGTCTGGCTGTGCAGGAGCTCAGGGAGCTGCAGGTGCTTCCCCACCACCCATCCTGCTTTCTGCACCTTCTCCGTGTTTCGCTACGTGAAGCCGTTGCGTGCGGAGCCATATGGTCTCGAGCAATCAAGGCTACTTTCTGCCTCATTTCTTTTGCAACCTGCAAAGCGGTTCCAGCATTAAGTTTAGAGCTGCTAATTATTACCCATTGCAATATGGCAGACAGCGTATTATTTTGTAATAACTCGGGACAGCTCCTCCACGTTCGCTCAGAGGGAAGGTCGCGCAGTGCGTGCAGCCGTAATCACGGTGGAAATACAGATGTGCGTGGGATCCATGAGCTCCTCTGCCCTCCTCCGTGCCAGGGCCCCAAGACGTGCTGTGCCACAGCACCTCTCCCACGCGTGTGCACGCTCACGCGCAGGACCGAGCGCTTCGTGTCGGTGCGACTGTCGCTTCCGGAGCGCGACTGTACGTGTTCACTCTAACGAAGACCATAATCTCGTCTGGACAACCAACCACATCCTGGTTGCTGCCCACCTGTGGTCCTTCTCTTTGAGCCAGCGTGCTGGCACAGCGGCTGCTGGCGCAGGAGGGGCAGAGCAGGAGCCCCTCGGCCGCGGGGTTTGCCCGAAGCCCAGGGCTGAGAGATGGGCTCCCTGCCCGCAGAGACCGTGTGTCCCCCCGCTTCCTTGGTGTCTCCTCATCCCAGTTCCTGCCATGCCCCCTGCAATGTAATTTTCCAGTACACTTTTACTCAAAAAGGAATCACCTGCCAAACTCGAAACAGCGTTTATCTGAAGGGAGGTATCTGTTAATATTGGTTAAAATAGATTTTTTTGAGCACAGAGTATTGCTTTTTTTTTTAACACCTAAACTGCAAAAAGTGATGCCTTGAAGATGAGATTAGTTCATTATTTATAAAAGTAAAATCCCTCAGAATGCATTAATATGAAAACATTGTATCGGGGTGTAAGATTCGCGAGGATTAGGCTCTGAAGTCTAGACATTTATCTCTGAACGCGTTGCATTTGCATTCATTACGTACCCTGCTGTACCTCTAAACATGAAAACTGATCTGCAGAACAGATGATCAAAGCAGGGAAATGCAGATCAGAAAACACGCTGTGTTCACTTAGGAACGAAAAACGTTGTAAAAAAAAAAAAATAATTGTCTGATATTCCATTACATGAAACTCTAATGTAAACCCCCGCAGCAGCGAGGGGGAACCTCAGGAGCAGCTGGCATTTGGTTTGGAGACGCTGCCACGGGGTCTGATGTTTTCACAAAGCTTCTCCGAGCCCCTGGGTGGAGGGAGGGCACGGGACAGGGGCAGTGCCCGGGGTGCAGCCCTGCCTCTGCCACTGCCCGCACGGCCACCCTGGGGCTGGTCCCTGGCGGGACCCCCAAACGCCACCGACTCACAGGCATCCCACGGGGCACTGCCCGTGGTCAAAGCAACAGGATAACCGTGGGCAGCGGCTGCTCCAGCCCACCCGTGGGCTCCCCAAAGCCACGTCAATCAGTTGTTAATTTTTCACTAATCAAGACCTCGCCATTCGTCGCACTGGTTGGACGTTGCATTAGCAGATGCACCACGACTGTATCACCACACCGCCCCTTTTCAACACAAACACAGCCTTAACCTGATTCTGAGCCTCTGAACTTTATCCAGTGTTTTAAGATTCATGAAAAAAAACGAGTATTAATGATCTAGAGACCACTCTGGCCAGCTCTTCAGCAGCTCTTGGATGGTAAGCTATCCAAATCTGTAGAATTTAACATTATTTTTAGCATTAATAATTGCTGTTTAACATTCCTCTGAGTTTGTTGGAATGGAGGTCTATCAGCATCCTGATATGAAATGCCTCTGCTGGTCCACCTTGTCCTAAACAGAAACCTGAAATCCACACGGAGTATTTCTGCCTTTTCTCCTCGGACGCTGGGTCACATTCAGGAGGGGTCCACAAGTCTGTAGCTGAAACCTTGAAAACAGGTGACGTTTCAGGTGAAATTTATCTAATTTTACAGAACTTTTATTCTACACTGGGACTAATGCCAGGTCTGCTGGAAACATTCCCAAGTTTCATGAAGCATTCCAGTGAGTTTGGAATCACTTTAGGATGATTTATATGTTTGGAAAGAAACCAGGCTCCCAGGCTCCCTCTGGCTTTGACCTAGACAGAGCTCCATCGCTTGATTTATACCATGATTTATACCGTGCATTTTTTGCATAACTTCAAATCAGAATAAAATTTCAGTCCACAAAAACGCACAAAGTGAGACTGACAGAACGGTCTGCAGAAATCCCTTCTGCATTATTAATCTGCCTTATCTCTTCAGTGTGCTCATTTCCCAGCCCAAACGCATCCAAATCCCCGACCAGAGGGTACCATTGTTCCCAGTCTCTGTCTGTGCTTACAAAGGAAAGCTAATTATGTTGAAAGTCTCAGTAACTGTTTAGTATGGAAACAGAACTGATGAAGCACTGTCAAAGCTTGTGCTAACTGGCCCAAAACTCTTGCGCTTTTAACATAAAACTCCCTTTCCTAATAGAAATTTTAAGTGACAAATCCACAGAATGAATCTGGTATTCATTATTTGCAAGAGAGAAGAGAGGGGATTTAAATGAAGCATGTATTCTGCGAGGAGCCTCGGGAAACCATTTAACAGCTCGAGAGAGAGGGGAGCTGCGTTATCATTAGAATTTACATGATACATTAGCCAGGAGTAGAAATGTTAATCTTTCTATCCGAAATCTATTTGCAAAATTAGTGGAATACTGTTGCTTTAATACTCTTTTCTTAGCATCGAAAGTGTAAATCCTTTCACCTCTGCTGGGAACTGGAGAAATTCATTTCGTGAACTACTGTCCGTTTCCTAAAACATCACTGCAACAAGAGCAGGGAGAGACTTCAAGGTCAAAAAGGCTAAAAGTTAAAAAAAAAGAGAGAGACATTTTTAGCCTTAAAGAACTGCTCGTACCATGTGTGCAAGACAAACAACTGGTTGTTTTATCCTGCTGCCTGCTCCATCTGGATCTGGTACGTGGGCGCAGAGAAATCTCAGGTTTGACTCTCTCCTCCTGACTTTTCTACCTGAAAACAATGTCAGATCCAGCAACGGACAAACTGTAAGAACTTCTTGGTGCATCAGAGAACAACAGCTTGTTAGCACCCAGAGATTTACTTTCAAACTAAAGTGGTAAATGAGTGGAAATATTTCCTCCCATCTCTCACATGACAAACCGTGTTGCTTTTAACCCCACTGGCCCAAAAGCAAAGCACCAGGGCCCTCGTGTAAACTCGAGTCCGTGAGCAGCGTTGTGAAGCTCGGTGGAGCTGAAGATGTTCCTGTGTTTAGGACGCACTTAAATGCCTTACCGGATTGCAGCCCAGTTGCTAAGATTTCTCATACTCAAAAATCTCACTGCAAATTTCCACTTAGAGGAAAAAATGGGAAATAAACCCCTGCTCCTCCCTGCTCCGACCGTCCCTTCTCAACAGTAAATCTCTGCTTAGCAAACCAGGGCCACGCAGCGCTGGAGGAAGGACTGGACGTTCATGCTGGCCAAGCCAAGCCCAGAATTTTTCCTGAAAGCAGCCAGGAGTTTCTCGTGTGTGACTCATCCCAAAATGGTATTGATACCCCTGAATAACCAAACACCTGGAGCTACGACAGCCAGGAGCCAGACCCTCCCCCAGTGCCTGTGGGTCGTGGGACACCGTCCCCGGGTGGTCTGTGCGACAGGAACGCTGTGGGCAGGCGATGCGTTTTGGAAGAGCTTTATGCTTGGATTAGAAAGGTCTCATTGAACGCTCTGGAAGGAGAAGACACAGCTCCTGATAGCCGGGAAGGGAGGCAAATATATGCAATGGGTGGTCAATGAAATCTGCTCAAACCTGATTTTCCTCTGTAGCAAACCACTGCCCCGAAACCTCTTTATTCATTTTCACAAAGGCTGAAAGCTATTTTCTGGCACCAGATCCCCCAAATTTCCAGTTAATAAGCAGACTTTGTGCAGTTGACCTTACACATGCTGGCACAGCCAGATTTTCCAGCAGAAATGAGAGGCCAGCAGCCAACTCGTATTACATTTTAAAGCACTGCAGCTCGGAGAGGAAAGGGAAATTATACAGCAGCGCCGCAGTCGCAGCGCGGTGACTGGCACCCTCTGCACAGAGCTGTGGCACTGGTACACAGTGTTGAAATTACTTTTGGATGCTCTGTCAAGCACAAGATATAAATTGCACAATGTTTTTAAATGTTTTGGAGAGATTGCCTTTTGAGTGGCACCCTCCATTTCTGTATGTCCAGTAAGGTGTAGAGAATTCATTTGCATTTTTCATTTTTATCGGCGTCTTTTAGCCAGCCTGGACCAGGAGAGTGAATCCAGCTGTGTGGATGATGCCAGGAAAGGCTCAGCCTCCATCTGCTCTAAGATACAAATTTGATTTCCCCTCGTCTTTATTTTCATGTCAAAAAATTTCTCCTCTTTTTCAATATCCTTTTTTCTTCCTCTTTTATCCCTGGTGTAAATCGGATACTATCAAATGAAATGAAATGGAAGGGAATGGACTGCCTGAAGCTATTCACTGCATGGGAACTAAATACACCTCCTAATAAGACATTCCCTATTTATTTTTAGCAGCATACCGTTCATATCTTTCCTGTTATTGTTGAATACTCAAGTGATGCTGCTGCTAAACATTATGACTTTCTTTCCTTTGCTTAATTACGTGGCAATCAGTGTAGAGCAAAGCAGTGCTATCAGCTGGTTCCTGGATAAATATTAGAGTGCAATGAAATTGCAGATCTTACTAAGTAAGTGGGCATTTCCAAACTTCAAGTTATTTAACTCTCGCTGGGAACACATGCTGGCTGTGCTTCTGTGCAGCAATGGAGGCAGCTTATGGGCTCCCACCTCCAATTAGGGCAGTTCCAGCTTAGATAAACCCTCACGGGGCTCAGAAGAGAGGGATGATTGTTGGACATAACAACAAGAAAACCCACTTCTTGGTACTCAGTTGTTTTGTTTCCAGCTTGTCCACGTATTTTTACACTGTGCAGGCAGAAAGGTGACTGTACCCTGAATAACCTGAACTGCCCTTGGCTACTTGCTGTAAATAAATTACAGATTCCAAGAGGCATCCCATTTGTAAAGGCTGGCCTCCATCCCCGCTGCGTGGCTGAGCTGCCAAGGGATCCACGGAGGATCAACAAATCTTAGCCTTTTTCTTGCATGTGGATTTTTTTTTTTCTTCAAGTGTCTTTACTCTGCTCTTTGTTGTTGTTTTTACATAGCTGAAAATATACTGCCTGCTTCTAATGAATAGCATGAAAAACATACGCTTCCAAGACTCTTGGGTCTTGCCGAGTAGTCTGTTGCTCCCCATATACTGCTGGGATATATTTGCCAGCATTTCAATTAGATCATCAATAACCTAGTGCAGCTGCTGAGAGAAGAACTCAGATGTTCATAAATGTTATAGTCCATTAAGTTCAGATACTTCAAAGGCAGTTTGGAAAGAAAGTCATTTGTTAGGCTGAGTGTCAGTATAGCGGAATGCAAATCATACTGGATGTCAAAGCAAGGGATTAAAAAATGGAGTTTAAAGGTCAAATTAACTTAATTTGACCACTTCTGACACATAATGCAACTCTTTGACTTTTAAAATGCTGCAGTCATTTGCCAGGGTAAGGATTCCTGCAGAAGGCCGCAAGCCCCGGCGTGTGGGATGCTCAGTGCTCCGTGCTGACCACTGGGACGTCCACTACTGGGACGTGCTGGTAGCTAGGGGGGTATAGGGGGTGAGGGGGTGTGTATGCACTTTCCTCAGTCAAAATCCTTGTGATATTTCCTGCCCTCCAGAATTTGAAAAGCAAGTTAGTGCTTCAAGTACAGCAAATATTTAAACAACTAATTAACACCAGGAGAGATTTTCCCATTTTAAAATTATTTCCTTTTGAAGCAGGTAGAGAACTAAACCTCCTTTCCCAGGATGTCTTTCTGCAGCCTTCCCTCTCCCCTCGGGAGGCCGATATTTGCATGAGGGAGAAGCAGAATGATCCGTGGTGCTTTGGAAGGAGACGGGAATGCAAACATCAGGGTGAATGAACAGCTGACGGAAAACGTGGCCAGCTCACCTTAGAGGAGGGATGGCATGACAGAGAGGGAGAGAAAAACACTAAATCAATGTGGAACTGCCAAACTACAGCTGAGATTCAACAGCAGAAGAAATCTGGGCATGGCATCTGCTTTCAGCAAGTGGGGCTGCATCCAAGGAGCTGAGCAGATTGGCACCGACCGGGGGTAGCAGCGCGACAGATCCTGCCCCAGAAATAGAGGCAGGATTTTCACCCTCTGCCCACCACGCTCGTGGATTGGAAAGACTTTTCTGCAAAGGTGAGAGCTTCAGGAGGCATAACAAATGCTTTCCCCACCTGGCAAGGGCAGGAACTCGCGGGTAAGCAGCCAAATCTGTCCTTTTCTGCACATCCTTCACGGCTGCGCACACATGGCTGCGAACGGCCACTCCAGCCCGGCCCCTGCTGACTTCCATCCTGCTGTTCCTTCTCAGAGGCTCAGGGTTTGGGCTGGCTAAAACATTTCTGTGATGACATTGCTGGAAAAATAGTTTTTTGTTTAACAGAGAGTTTTTCAGCAAATATTTGCTGCTATAAAGCAAGTTCCAAAGTTCTGAATATTTGTGGCTGGTGAACCAGTTATGGGAAATGTCTTTGCCAGATTTTGACTCCAAATGTGACAGTTCTTTAAATTCCTCTAAAAACCAGAGAAGCGTTTCTCAGAATCCTGCCCCAGTTCTGCCCAAAGCATGCTGGACCTCAGCGCCCGCAGCCGTAAGGACAGGTACAAGTGCAGTGGCAGGTGGGCGATTCGGGCTCGGGATGTTTCCGGACTCGGTCGGCAGCACGGATGGTCTCGGGACTGTCCTGGGCGCAGGGACGGGAGGAAGGGCAGGTTTGTGGGCACTGTGTGGGGAAGATCTGCAGAGCTGATGATAAGTGTCTGCAACGGAACACACAAGTTCAACCACCGCCTGCAAAATATCTGGGGAAGATAAATAAAAAGGAGGTAAAAGAAATCAGGAGAGGAGGAAGGCAACAATTCTTCTCTTGGGAAAAATCTCGGTCTTCCTCTCAAATCAGCTTCTTCCAGCCAGCACAGAGGAAGGTCCCTTCCTCCTCGCAGCCACCTTGCCATGGTACGACCCCCTGGACGTCCCCGGGGTCACCCGCAGGCAAGGAGGACGAGCAGCAGCCTCCGGCTCACCCTGCTTGCAGGGACCTCCTGCACCGCAGCGGAGAAGCTGGATGTGCAGCTGGCTCAGGGAATGGATGTTTCTCTCCCTGGGGAGGCTGGTGAGACCACAGTCAAAGGAAAATCAGGTCGCCGTGCTGCCAGGCTGCCCGGAGAGCCGACTGCTCAGTGCCTGCAGCAGCGGGTGCCCGGGGTTTGGAGCTGAGCTGCCAGGAGAGCTGCGGGGGTCCCTCCCTCGCTCCCCTCCCTACGCTCACGCACCTTTGAAGTCAGGCAGGGTGGCAGGAAAAGTCCCTCCTGGAAAGCGATCATCTAAATATCTGGTTCATCACTGTCACTGGTGATACGGTGGCATGTCTGTCTGCGAGTAATTAGGGGAGAGGAGGAGGGAGGCGAGGAGGGAGCTTTGGAAATGACTCATTAGCAGAATGTTAACGAAGCTCTCAGCTTAGCCACGTTATGGGGAGAGCAGAGGCAGACGGGGTCTGATGCTGCTCCCCACCACTGTGCCCTGTCCCGAGAGCCTGCGACAGCTCAGAGAAGGGCAGCGGGTTCCGCCTTGCTGCCCGCAGACTGCGGGGACTGGGGGAAATCCCAGAGGGAATGGGACAGGGTCAGAGCAGGTACCACAGGCAAGTAAAGCACCGGCAGTAACTTCTGAGCACTGAACCAGCTGAAGCATCCAAACCTCACAGCTCTTGCAATGACTTGACTTTGTGCAGATGTCTGGCAGCTGCAGCTATTGCCCTTCCTTCTAGAGGCAGCTTTGGCTTGAGGCAAACTGGGTGATGCTCAGTTCAAACGAATCCCACTGCCTTCCTCTCATGACCTCCCCTTCTGCAAAACTGGCAGGAGCGAAGCACGGACCTTGTGGAGTTCCTTGTACCTCTCCCGCTTTGTCACAGCTCGGTCGCATGCTGGCTTTGCGATGAGCTTTATTTTTAATTTAAAGGTTTCATTAATTCATGGTTCAAGTTTTTTTAGGTGCTTTCATTTTACATTTTGAGAGCGACGCTGTGTTTGGGGTGGAAAGCGAGCCGTGAGTTGGGTGGCCAGGCTGTGACTGCCAGCCTTCTGGAGCGAAGGATTGCTGAGCACGGAGGCATTAGCAGCATTTCTTGCAGAGGGACAGGGTGTGAATCCACCTCCTGTCCTCTGGAAGCTGAACCATAGCAATGCTGTGGGCCCACAGCTGCTTTCTGTCAGGACATCTCCCCGTGCTTCAACGGGCTTCACGCTTTAGCTGCAGAATCTTCCTTCTCTCTGGTGCCAAACTCCTTGTGCCCACAGTCTCCTCCTCCATCTCCATCAATCTCTGCCTCTTCCCATTTCATCTACCACTCCTGCTTCCCCTATTCCCCTAAGCCCTGCGGCGTGACCCACCCTGGCTCTCCCCTCAAAGACTGACCATCCTGCACCCCCCGAGCCCTGTGCCAAGGGAAGGAGCTGCCAGGCTGAGCTGGGAAGGGCCGGAGGCACAGAGATGCTCAGAGGAACACGAAAGCTGAGCTGTCCTCAGAACAGAAAGGAACTGGAGCTCAGCGCCGACGGCTCTGCGGCAGGTCAGGGGCAGCTGAAGAGCTGGCACCGCGCACCTGGCATCGCCCTGCTCTGCATCACGGCGATCTTCCGTCAGTGAAGCTCTGGGAGAATTCAGATCAGGTTATCAATTCCATCGGAGTTGGGAGACAGGAGTGAAATTTGATAAGCGTGTGCAATGGCTGATTAAGATGGAGAGAAGAGGAGCCTCCAGTTTAACTCCCATCTGACCTTTGAGAAGGAGGCAGCGTGCTGAAAAATGCCATTTGGAGCTCTTAAAGGTTTTATGCCCTGAACATCTCAGAGCTGTTTAAGGAGAATGATATTCAGCTTGCTCATGTCCTGCCAACCTTCCCTTCACTCCCGGCAGCCTCAGCGGGAGGCTGAGAAGGATTTATGAAAGGTCAATATTTGAATGTGCAAAACTTACTGAGTCTATCAGAGGATGGGGAGGCATTCTGCATCTGCCCACTGAAAAGTCAGCCTAAATTTCCACTCAGGTGGGACAGCAGCTGGAAAAACTCCACACGGCTCCACTGATGTTGGATCTGGTCAGGGTCAGCTGTGCACGTGCAGCTCCATAAACACCCATCCTCAATGGCCACCCAGACGTCTCGTCAGGCTGCGTAAAGGAACGGGCAAAACCAGTCCTGCCTCAGTGTACCCAGGATCCCCGCAACCCCTCTGCCCTTTATTAGGGTCCGTAACTTAACAGGGGAAATTCCTATCAGGGACTGAGGTGGGCTGCTGCAGCCTTCTGTAGAACCAGGACATTCCCAGTGGAAAGGGGGAAGCATTCCCAGCCTTGGCCGGCCGGGAAGCAGTTCCCCGGTGCTCACTATTCGTACTGGGCAGGTGACATCTCGGAACCACCTCTACCGAACTGCAGACATGTAAGGGAAAGCTAGAAAGCAAAGTCAGGTCTGAATCGAAATGCCAGGGAATGTTATTGCTTGTTTGCAAGATCAGAGCATCTGCAGCTTTCACGGATTTTGTGTAAAGAGAAAGAAATTTCACTGGAGCAGAGGAAGGAACCTGGAGCGGAGGAGCTGGTGCAGCCACTGACATCTGCTGCAAAGCCAGTATGAATATTTCATATTATACAATATGAAAAGTTTGCATGTGTCTCACAGACTTGGCAGCGTGGGGATGTGTAACTGAGGGGTAGCAGTGTTTCAGCGGGAACATATGACACGAGCTTGTTCCAGGATTTCAGGATTCTTCGCTGTAATTTTGTTCGCATTCAGCAATTTGACAGGCAGCCAGTTAAATTTCAACACAAGAGATAAAGTGAGAACAGGCTCCTACTCCTTGGAATCAGCCAGACGCCAAGATTCTTCCCATTTTGGTTGCACTTCTGGTCCCATGTCGGGACTCGTGTGCCAGGACAAGCAGGGTTACGCCCCTGCCAGGCAGGAGGGCTCACGAGCAGGGCTGGGCAGGGGGCTCCTGGCCCCTGCAGCTGATTCCCCGCTCCTGTTCTGGAGCCCCAGAGCTTTTGAAACCACCAAATTAAAAATGTGTTTTGCACCACGTTTCCAGCAGGGACCGAATCCGTGTGTGAGGTGATCAGCACGTGCGGCAGGAGCGCGGCAAGGCTGACGGGAGACCGGGACGCCCATCTGCGCCAACGCCGGGGCTTCCCTGCTGCTTCCCAACACCTAGAAATATTAGCGAATTCCTCAGTATTTAAATTCCTTTCAAGAGCTGAAGTGTCATTAAGTTTCCCATTTTGCTGCAATTTACAATTAGTTTACCCCATTAAGCATTGTAAAAGCTGCCGGGAAGCACCTTGGAGGTTATCCATCACCCGTTACCGCTCCGTGCTGCTGGATAACTGCGCGGGCGACGCGGGAGGCTCCCCGCGACCAGGGGGATCGGCATCGGTGCTCCGGAGCCCCCCGCACCGCGGGACGGCGGCACCAGGGTCCCCACCGGCGAGCAGCAAAGGCGCCAGGCGCAGAGCGGAGGGGTGGGGGTCACCGTCAGCCGGCCTTTCCCACCCGGACACGTGCCGGAGTCGGGCAGCCCCTCCGCTGGCACTGCCACACCGAGCCGGGCGCCAGGGCACACCTCCTGCAGCCACCGGGCAAACGGTCCCTGCAAAAGCCTCCTGCTGGCCTGAAGCATCCAGCCCAAAGGCCAGAATCATTATTGCTCCTTGGCTATTTTTCACTTAAAGCGTGGCAGTTTGATAATTAGAGGCAGCAGCACTTTACACAGCACAAATGAAAGCCGCAAAAGTAAAAAATGTCACTTTTTACCAAATCCTTTGTAATAAAAGCCTAATATCAGCATGAGAGCCCAGCTGCATTTTAAGAGAACAATCTCTGACTGTTCTGCATGTAAGAAGCTCTTATCCCTTCAAGCAATCCTCGATCTGTTCTGGTGCTCTTCCTCCGTCTTTCCCCAGCGCTTGCAATTCGGAGCGAGTAGCTAAGTTTGACCAAAAGCCCGTGGCTCCCATTTTGCAACCCCTGTGCCCGAGGACAGCGCTTAAATCCAGAGACAGGCTGCTCCTGGAACGTGAGCAACTGCAATTCTCCTTGGAGCTGATGGGATCCTCGACTCTGGAAACCAAGGCACTTTTATTTAATCACTTAAATTTGCAGAAAGACATTTTGTTTCAAATAACTGAACTAGAATAATTGGAATAGTATTAACCCAAGCACAACTTGCACATGGCTCACGGCGACAGGAACGGTTACACCGCACAGAACACCTGTGCCTTTGTCCCTTGAGGGCCACTGTGTATCAGCGTGTTGGGTTTTTTTTATATCTCTAACAGCGACACTAAAAATGGGTCTGCAGGGTGTCTTGTACTGCTAGTTCAGGTGTCACACCAGAAAAGTGGGGGGAACATCCAGAGAAAGCCCCCAGAGCTGGCTGGTGACATTTTACCCCAATTCATCCAATAAATCTACACACCAACTGAGGGTATTTGGGCTTTTAATTGTTTTGATAAGCGCAGGGCATTTTGCCAAAGAGTCAATCGAACAAAACTGTGGCAATTAGCTAAGAAGTTCTCTCTGCAGAATTGTGCTCCTTAAGCTCTGCTCAGGTTTACAAACGAGATTGCTTAAGTGAGGATGTACATGCTAATCCCTGAGTACACACGCACACCTGCACACCCACTGCCACTCACAAATGCTCTGTGCTTTGCTAAGCACCCTGTGCTTTCCTGCATCCCTCTTTGGAACAACGGAATAACGCTACGGAGGAGCAGAGTGGCAGCGCACGGGAGGCAGGTGTGGAGCGCAGAGGAGCAGCGCACGGCCCTGAGCACTGATCACCTCTGCTGCCTGGATCCACAGCTGATGAAAAGCTTGACTTTGCCACCACGTCAGGACCCCAAAGACCTAACTCAGAGTCCACTGAAGTCCTTGGAGAGCTGCCCTTGTCCTCGGGCTCTGGCTCAGTTGGCTTCCTGCAACGTGGGGCTGAGATAAAGGACATCCTCGGAAGTGGAGGAGACCGCTGGCTTGACGGAGGGGAGTTTCCCTTACTGGGCCTTCCTGGGGAGAGAAATCCTTGTGTGACACCTGTCACTCCCACCAGAGCTGCTGCAGGAACGGTCACCATCACTGCTCCCCACGGGGCACCAGCCCTGCCACGCTGGCTGGCTGCACGCATGCCATGCAAACCTCTGTGCCTGAAACTGGGATTCAAAACCACGCTGGAAGCTTCCACCCCAAGTTTAATCACTGTTGAATTACTTATGTGCTCCTGATGCCACTTCCTGAGACACAGGTGCTTTGGGAACAGGTCCCTGCCCTCCTCCCCTGTGCTCTCCTCTCCCTCCCACGCACTCTCCTGCTGTGCATCCGGACCTTTCTCTTTGTGAAATGGAGGATAAATCCTCTCAGCCTCAAAAGCTTTGTGCCTCAGGCTCCAGCCTTCCCAAGTTTCTTTCCAACAGCTCTGCAGCCGAAGCATTTGGCACCGGGGGATGCCCCGAACAGGAGGAGCCGTGGCTGACCCCGGGTACCGCAGCGCTGCGGCGCGGGCTGGCTGCGGCACGAACCCCGGGCTTCTGCACAGCCCTCCCCTGCCCGGGTACCTGCTCCTCTGCTCTGGAGTCTTTGCTTTTAGATGTAGTCTCTTTGCCCATTAAAGTTTATGATTTATACGTCAATAGAGCACAGGAGAGCAAACAATCCTGGGAGATAAATGGCGATCTGTGAAGTAGGGGAGGCTGCGTGCGCCTAACGCGAGACAGCCGGTCAATGAGCAGGGAGAAAGCTGCTGGGGGAAACAGGGAACGAGCCTGCCTCGTTTTCTGAAACCAGTTTTCCTGGCTGGGGCTGGAGCGGCTGCGATGTCTGTTGCAGGGGTCGGAGTGGCTGCAGGGATGTGCCCTGGGATGGGTCCCCGTGCGCGGCACGTGCCCGGGCTGCCACTGCTGGGGCGAGCTGCGGCGTCTGACCAGCCGTGACACCTCTGGGTCAGCCTTGGCCCCGCTGGTACGGGGTCTGCTCTGATGTCCCATCACATAGTTTTGGTCATTCTTACCCATTCGGAAAAAGCAAAAGCTGATTTACTTAGTCGAGAAAGGATTATATTTTGCAGAGAAGTTCCCATTGCATGTGTATCTCAGATGTCTCCAGTGTGGAATTTCAGCCTCATCTTTTCATTACAGAGCCATCTCACCTCCTGGCAGCCCACCTCTGGGTCGCAGAAAAGGGCTGACTTCACTTCCTCAGAATCTACCTGTCCTGTATCTCTGCGTGGGAAGCTTTTCTCATGGTCAAAACACATCCATAGGAAAACTGAAATCAAGAAACTGATCCTTCTAGTTTATTGTCTCTGCATTTGGAAAGAAAGACGCTTTGTTTCTTCCAAGAGTAGCTGTGATTATTAGAGATCTGTCTAACGGTCTTCTCACATGGGCTCCAGTGTGACCGGATTATCGACGAACAGTCTGATGGCGAGTCGATGTGAGGCTGCTGTGTCAGAGCGCCGAGATTAATGAACGGGCTTCAGGAATGAATCTGCTTCGTTTCTGCAGATTCTCCATCGAGTCATTTCACTGACCTGGGACGCAGACAGCCATGCGTGTCGGCCCATGAGCCTGGATCTTTGGAAAACACCAGAGAGTGAAAGTCTCTGCAAGCACCTGCTGGTATCCTACATGCCAGCACGAGTCTTACCAACAGGTGCTGGCCATGGCGTGACTCGCGGTGCCATCTGTAAAAATGCATGACAACGGTCCCCTTTGCCTGGAAACTTCCCTGAACTGGTCTTAAATCGGCTCCTGTGGCAGAGCTGGAGATGGGCAACATTTGCACAGACATGAATTTTGGCCCCAGGAATTTGGCTCAGTGTGGAGCGCGGATGGGTGAGGAGGTGGGGGGGAGCAAGAAGGCTGCTCCAGTTCATCCGTGGGTTTAATGTAAGTTCAGGATGTGAGCAGAGCCCTTTATTTACTAATTCACTTGACTGGCAGGCATGTGTTAGCGGGAAAATCGCTGTTTCAATAACCTGTCTGGCTCCGTCATGCACAATCTGGAAATGGAAACAATTGTGCCTGTCACATCACCTGCGATAACCTCCAGCGGGACGCGCCGCCCTCTTTGTCGGGCAGATAAAGCCATTGTTGATGTGTCATATACTGGGCCAGTCAAACCAGCTTGAGGATTGTCTCTTGCTTTGCTAATTAATTTTATCACCCTTGTCATCTTCTCCTCAAACCTAGGCAATCCTAAGCCTTGTAGAATTGACTTCAGGGCAAAGGAGGGATATATGCTCTTACAAGCCAACTCCAGTTACAAATCTGAAGCACTTGCTCTCTGCTGACTTGCATCAGTGTGTTCTAAAGTAGGACACAGCACTTGGACGATTTCTATTTTGGTACCTTACAATGTATTTTTATAATGTTTTTTTTTCCTCCCTCTCCCCTCTTTTTTTCTTTTATTGGAGACAAACAACAGCTGTGTTACTGGCACAGTGCTGAGAAAGGGAAGCTAGAGGTTAGCAATGGCATAAAGATAAGCAGTTCTGGTGTAAATCAGATTCTGCACAAAGCTGAGATTAGAAATTGTCGCTTGCCTGCAAATATACGACGATTTCTTGCCCTCCTCTTACGTGCAAGGCACTTTAATTTTCCATTCAAACGGTTTCTGAACACTTCACTTTGGAGTGGAAAAGGCAAGGATCAAGTCTCCACTCATACTGTGGAAGGACTGAACCCGATTCTGTTCTCAGTACATGCACACCACGCGGAAACCCCCCCCCGTGATGCCATCACAAAAGCAAAGAGCAGATTTAAGCAGCAAATCTGGCCCACTGGTTCTGTGTTGGCTACCAAAAGTCTCCAGGTGGGTGCTGAGCCAAGCCTAGGGATGGGAGAGCCAGCAGGACAGGGGGACCAGCCTCTTCGCCGTTAAACACCCACCCCCTCGGCGCAGAGCTCTGCACGGGCGGCCAGGTCCACCCGAGAGGCCAAGCAAACGCCTGGTCAGATGAGCCTGGCTCACCCCAGGCACAGCTCCAGGACACGGGCAGCTGGGATGAGGCTGCGCTGCTTCAGAGTCGCATCTTTGGTCCGTGCATCACCCAAACCCCCGGGCAGAGGCTGGCGGGATGTTTAATCCCTGTGCCCAGGGTTTGTGACGGGGAGCGCTCAGCACACAGCCATCACATGCTTGGCTTCTCGGAAAGCTGAAGGATGATCGATAGTTGATTAATCTAGTGAAGAAATTAATGTATTAAAAGCAGTGACTGATGTCAAATACATTCTCTCTTGCTCATCGATTTCCTTATTTTTAACCTGCATGTGCCAAAGTCATGAAGCCCAATTCCAGTGTGCAGCTAGTACATTCATCTATTTAATTTCATATGGATATAATTTACTAAGCAATGTATTTGATTGAGTAAATGTGGTGCCATTGATTTTGTGGCTGAATTATCTGATTTGATTGGCACCGTGTCCCATTTAATAGAGAAAGCAACCAATCCAATAAGTAATGTTAGTAATTGGGTAGTTGTTTTCTAAAGAAAGATTACTTGAGTTTAAAGAACTAATGTTTCTCGGTTGCAGTGTAAACCGGATAAATTTCTGCATCAGATGAACACGATAACATTTACCCAGCGTAATAACAAAACGCTGGGCTCCCTAATGCAGCACCGAGGGCTCTCGGGCAGCAATCACAGAGCAGCTGATACGCAGGTTATACACTAATACGAAGCTCAGGCATCAGGTCCATTAATTAATTAACCCTCAAAAGACACTGAGAAATGCCACAGATGCTGATGAACTCACGCAGGCGCGTCCGAGACAGCTGCCCTGCCTGCCCCACGCGCTCCTGCCCGCTCCGCAGCCCCACGAGCTCTCCTGCTCTGGCACAGCCCTGGCACGGCCCTGGGCTCCAGCCCTGCTCCCGCACCGTGCTGCTCTGCACCCCCAAACTAGGACTCCAGCCCCGTGAGGGACGAGACAAGGTGCAAGGTGGCAGCTGACGGTCTCGCTCGGTGCTCTCGTGTCATTCCTGGTGCTTCCCGGGCCGCGGGTGGCCGGAGGATGGGGCAGACGAGTGCCACAAGCACTGATGGAGCTTCTGGGCATTTGGCTCCAGGAGGAGAGACGAGTTTTCTCCATTTACTTGTGTTCTAACAAACAGGACTGTTCATGTTCTGGACTACACAGCAGTAAGACTAACGGTGGGCTCCGAGCAGCCATCTCCAGCTGCAACCCAGCGGAGTTCAGACACGGCAGCGGGAGCAGGAGCAGCCTTCGCACCAACGGGACTCCACACAATTAAGGACCTATTCCTTTCTGCTAATACCTTTCTGAGCCTGAATCTGAGGCAAGTAATTTTATTCAAGGTGATGTTCAATACTGGTAAGAGGAAGAATATTTAATTAAATGCTCGACAAATGTGATACCAACAATCATCTGTCAAGTTCATGTAAAACTGATAGCAATAAAAGTGGAACAACTCATATACTGATATTTTTTCTTACCTATGCTGCATTATTTTGCAACAAGAGAAACCAGCATGTACCGTTTGAATTCCATGCTTATATATTACAAAATACAATCTAGTCATAACGCTGCTGTGACAGCCAAAAGGAGCTCAGATATTAGCAGAAGAAAGTGATTTTTTTATTATTCCATTTTATCGCTGGATGGAAATTTCAGGACTTAAATTTACCATCACATCCACATCTGAACCTGCATATCTGGGAGGTCGTTTACTCCACTGCACAACAGAAGGGAGTCAGACGAGGTAATGCATAATGGAAATTGGAGCAGAACCTCCATTGGCAACTACGCCACACGTAACACCATCAGCTGCGCTATCTAAACGATGAGGAGATGCGACTCTCTGATGATGAACACAGAACATAACGAGCAGAGAAGGACAGACCCCAGGGGAGGCGGAACGTGCCACTCGGAGAGGTGTTTATCAAAAAAGAGATATGCTTCTGTATCTTAAAATGTTATTTTTCTCAGAATTTATGGCAGACACTGATAAGCAAGACTGTTTATTTACTCCGTGGCAATTACAGGGTTGCTCGGAACTGTCTATTCGGACAGATTTTCCCCACAGAAAAGGGTTTTCACTGAACATTTCAGGGTTTTACTTCTAAAAATTCAGAACTTCAAAAACATTTTTAAATGTAGAAACATTCAGCTTTTTCTGCTCCAGAGGCCTAAGCTGCAGCTTTCAAATGACTAACATCTTAAGGAAAGAAAGATGTTTCTGGCTCCAGAACAACAAAGAATATTTCATTTTCCTCAGAGAAAAGGAAGGAAGGATCCCATTGGTGTCCCGGGGCAGCGGTCCCTCGCCCCTGGGAGGGACCCACCGCCCCCGGGATGCTGGGTGGGCACCAGTCCAGCTCCTCCTGCTGCCACCTGCACACACGAAGACGTTTTGTTGGAGAGAGCTGCTGCCAGCCCGGACACCTCCAGCAGATGCTGGATGTGCCAGGCAAACGCAGTTCTTCCCACGTAAAGTGGGGAAAAAAGAAAAAAAGAGAATAGCTTTGTGTTAGGTTGTCTGAGCTTTCCAGAGGGGATATCCGGCACACAGACTCTTCTGCCTCTCCTAAGGCACAGCTTTGTGCAAGAACTGGAATTGGAAATGGCAAAGATACCAGTTTATCTGCCCTTAAGGAAACGCTGAAGTTCTCATGGCAGTGGCAGCGATCGTGTTGTGGCGCACTGTGAAACACAAACCACGCCAACGGTGGCAATTACAAGCCGAGGGATTTTGCTAATACCAGACATTCAGTCCTTCTCCTTCAGCAATTAGAGCACAGTAAATAAATCAGTATGCAGTTGATTTAAATAAACTGCCACTGGAAGAATTATTTGCTGATGACTTTCCTTGCAAATCACATATCTACTGTCGCCACGTGTCAGAGAAATGATTTCTGTTCCTTCCAATGCAATGCATTCCATGCAGATGGCAGGTTCCCATTCCCGCTCGCTCTTGGACAGCAACAGCAGCATCGTGAGAGCGATGTGTAAGACACGAGCTGCTTGGAGTCCTGGTGCTCGAATCAAAGCCTGCTGCCGAGAACAATAAACACACGTATGGGAGTGAAATCCAGACTGGAAGCATCTGTTTGGAAACAAGATGACACGTTATTGTCAAGTGACGGGCAGAGAGAGATGTCTCCCTAACAGAAGCCCAGGAAGTGAAGTCTCTGTCTCATTTCTGGCCAGGAGGACCAGACGCTCTGCAGGGGCCCGTGACACGCATCAGCTGTCGCAGCCCAGAGCTCATGGAGCTCACACAAACCTGTCCTCCCATCGACCAAATAACCCAGACTGGTGCCGCCTGCAGAGCTGGGGAGATCTTAAAACCTGCGCTCTGGAAGCGTAAATCTCACCGACCACGACACCTGCCACGTGGTCGCACAAGACGCAGCAGATCCGAGAGCTCCCGATGCCATCTCCCTCCGGGTCCGACCCCTCCGGACACCAGAGGGACGCGGGGCCGTTCTCCGAGCGGCCGCGAAAAGCCAGCGCGTCTCTCCCGCCGCCGGGCACGCTGTCACCGCGGTGCGGGCACACCTGCCGCTCCTTCGGAGCGCCCCGCGCGCATCCCAGGCTGCGCGGGCACCGACGGCGCGTGCCAAAGCAGGATCTTTGGTTACCAGATGTCAGCTACTAACCAGAGGTGTTATACCAGCCCCGAGACCCATCGTGAAAGCCATGTACGAGCGCAGCCAGCTGATTTACTGACTGCTTCGCACGGCATTGCGCGAGCTGGTTGGAATGTAATCTACTAAAAACACCCCGGTGGGACCCATAAACTTTATATAAGGAGCCTTAACTCAAACAGTAAGAGGCTCCGAGGACCCATGGAGAACGGCTCAAACGCTGCAGCGGATGGATTTTTTTATGCATTTTGTTTTTTCTTTCATAGTCACAAGGGCTGTTTTCTGTTTATTTTGCAAAACAAAAGCAGCCCCCCTAAACTGTCCCCAAGTCTCCTCTGCCACAGACACAGGCGAGGCAGGAAGGCTGTGCCAGCACGTTGGCATCCATCCAGGCTTGGATGGGCTGCACGGGAAAACAGCGGGGTGACCTCTCCAGGTTTTGTAAAACGAATGGTCAACATAATCTGATGGAATATTTGCCCTCCTGCTACAGCGGGAGAGTTTAGCAGGAGTGTAAAAGTAATTCCACTGTGGAAAAAACACTCGATGCTGGGATGAAAGCTGCTCCTTTGGAAAAGCGGGGCTGCTCTGTTTTCAGCCTTTCTTCTCGTGAAGATAATAAGGTATTGATCTACCGTGTTGAGACAATGAAGCCTCTTTAATTAGTTCATTAGTCCTTAGCTCATCAAGACTTGGATGAATGCTCCATTTAGTCCTGGTGAAGCACAGGAGTAGATGATTTCGAAAGGCTTAGAGGATGCGCGTGGGACTGAGGGCTGGAGGCGGCGGGGTCCTGGGCCGGGGATCGACACTGGCTTTGGCTGAAGATTATGATTTCTTCCATGGAATGAAAACTCATGCTTGATGAAGTGAGCCTCAAACGTCTGCACAGGAAGAAGCAAACGTAACAGTGTAAATTTGAAGAGCTGAAAGAGTTTTTCACTGAGGAGTTAAACTCTATGACGCAGCAACATATTCCCAAGGCTGCTGGTTGGTTTGGTCCAGGAAGGTTTTTCTGGTTTTAAATCAGTGTTTAAAAGTAAATATGGAAGTAGAATGACTATAAAATGACATAAAATTACAATGTGTTTGTTTTTTTAGATAACTGACAGTAAGCATGTACCTTCCAGAGAACCAGTGGAAATTTTTCACTGCAAAATACTTCAGACCTACACTGAGACATCAGTACAATTCCTGAGCAGTAGCACAGGTCAAACCAGAGCAACGGCTGCAATGCCCCCGTCCACCACCTGCCCGTAGCTCCGTCCTTGTTCCACCACGACGCAGCTCCACCACGACGCTGCCATTTGAACTCCTTTCCTTCCAGCCTGACAGCACGAGGCTGCAAGGCTCGTCCCATCACTGCTGTACTGCACTCTAAATTAATTTCAGACCCCGTGATGCGTTTTCCTTTCGCAGCTCCATCTAATCACCGGGAGCAGGAGCAAATTGCAGGTTGCGTCACGTCGGTTCAAGTTTAATGGTGGCTTAGTGCTCTCCTGCCTTGACCTCGGGCTTAAATTAGAGCAATAATCCGCAGGTGTATGCTCATCAAAGGGTGATGGGGAGAATTTTGATCAAAGATGCTCCTCTGGGCACGAACCACAAGGCGCGTTTTCCCTTCTGTTTCAGCACAGAGAGCCCAGGAGGAGCCCAGATCCTGCCAGGAGGGCACAGCGGGCACTGCTCCCTGTACATGCACCGCACTCCCATCCATCTCATCCCGACACAGCGGCCGTGCCGCACGGCCCCGCTGCCCCGGCTCAGCCATGCCGTGCCACCAGCACCGTGGACCACCGCTTCCAGTGCCGCTGGCACTAACCAGGATGCTCAAGTCAACACCACAAACCTACTGCCCTGATCCCACCTTTACTCCTGTTGCTTCCCAGAGGATGACATCTCTATTAAAAAGTATCATTTGAATGTCCACAAACCATGAAGAGAGATTGGAAACGCATTATCTCCCCGAACCTGATGGAAATAAGGATTTGGCTGTTTGATGCCACTTTGAGATAATTGTTTCAAAGAATCTGAATGTAGAAAATATTTTAAAACAACTTTAGAGTCAATAGCTATTTTAATTTGCAACTTGCAGCTCACTTTGACAAATAACCCCAAAGAGGAGGATAAATAATACAGCTTCAATTATATTTCTGTACAATATTTATCTTATTTTGTGTTGCGTGCTGCTGAGCTAATTCAATTTTCTGCTGCCAGCCCATGCTTGTTCCCCTTTCACTTGTAATATATAACTTTATGAAGAGGGACTAAATCTTCCTGTGTGAATGGCACTTTATCCTTGAGTGTGAATGTTTCTGGAAAATAAAATAAAACAAAACAGCAACAATATTCTTCGTAAAACTGAGAATAAAAGCCACACAGCTGAGCTATTTTTCAGTAGGGACAACTGCCACACAATGGAGGGGAAGTAGGTGGCAGCTGGAAGGAATCCAAAAGCCCCCAGAGCTGTTCTGGCTTCACAGCTGGGAACCAGGATCTGATCCCCTTCGCTTGGGCAGGGTGTTCCCTTGAATTTCCAAGCCAGAGGGGACAGGGAGGATCGCTCCCTGCAGGGGACAGAGCCCTGCCAGGTCACACTGAGCTACATGGTGTGGCACAGGCAGAAAAGGTGGGTCCTGGCCCCTAGAAAAGAAAAATTTAAATTGATTTTGGAGCCTGGGGATGGAAATTTCGGATTACATTTCTCTAAAGATGAGGGCCAAAGCGATACGCCCAGCGAGGTGAGCCGAGCGCTGCCAGTGCCCGCTCCCCCCGTGCTGACCCGAGAAAAGCACCGTCCCTTCCAGCCGGTGCCACCGCACGGGCGCTGGCACGGCTCCCGGGGGGACTGTCCCTCCCGTCAAAGGCAGCACGGGCCACGCGTGGTGCAAACCCACACAACCACCTTGGTGCCGGAGCAGGACACAGCGAGGGGACAGACTCCAGAACTTTTACCACGAGGCTCACTTACTGACGCGTCTGTAACCTCTATGTTCTGTCATTCATTCTCTTGAGTTGCTGTTGGAGCGATCTCTGCTCCTATCCCCATGCCTTTTAATTCCTTTTTCTCTAAATTGCTGCCTCTGGAGGTGAAAAACAAGCCATGAGCACTCGTTCCATGGATCAAGGCAAAACGTCAGTTGGCTTCTGCCTGTGGGCACCCACGCTGGTGCCACTCATCCTAAACCAGACCCAGTGCAACTCGGAAGGCTGCTGGGGAAATACAAAGAACCAGAGAGGAGGCCATTCAGCTAAAGGTTGGGAATTGTTTGCAGCAAACTGACAGATGTTTATGGTTCGTAAGTACATTCCCAAAAGGACAATGTCAGTAGCTTGAAAAAAATGGAAGGGAGGAAAGATGGAAGAATTGATTTAACATCTGTGTTTTTCTTGAAAACGTTTTCTCTTAGGACTATCAGGGAAGCTGACATTTTCACAAGGCAGGAGAGGTGGGATTCATGGCTAATTGTGGTCCTGATGGTGAAACAAGGCAGGGGATCCAAAGGAAAGCTTTGTAGGCTGCAGCATCTCCTTCATGGCTTCTCCACCACCTGGAATATTTACAATGAAAAATATGGGCCTGCTCCAACTTTGGCCCGTTGGCTCGTTTCACATACTGCTTGAAAACTGGTGTCTTTACAGCCTGTCCTTTGTGTCAGCCCTACACACAGCCTGGAGAGACCACCACTGCTTCAGAAATGCCGTGCTGGGAGAGAAATCTGCCACCGAATCCCGACTTTTCCCTCTGCCCCTCTCCTCTCTGGTCCACTGCTTTGCAGACTGTCCCATGCAAACAGTTTGGGTTACAAATGTTTGGTTATTTTTTAATTTTCCACTAAACTGGCACTGCTCTAGTGCAAATGCCACGTAAGAGGCAATCGCAGGAGCTGTGCAAGCAGCAAGCCAAGCAGCCTGCTCTCTGTCCTCTCACGCTTCGGAGTTACACGATCCACTATCACACCTTCCTTCATTCCAGCCTGCTTGGTGTTAATTTTAGCATCTAAACCTTCTATTTTAGAGCTCAGAACGCAGCTGATAACATGGGTAACAACTGTTGCTGAGGGCTCCCTTGGCACTGGGCAGCAGCACCCTCCCAGCACACCGCGTTCGCTGCCCTCCAGGTTTGGCAGCTCCTCCCCAAACCACGGCTGGTGCTGCAGCAGCGGTCCCCCCCGCCGCCCTGCGCTCGCTGCTCACCTCGCTGCTTCTTAGGCAAAGGCTGGGGTGTTTTTGCCACTGATAATATCAGCTCTGACGTGATGGATGAGCCCGCAAGCTATTCCTGTGTCTCCATTAGTCATCTCCACCGTACGCTGCCGAGGAGCACGAGGTGCTCAGCCCACGGTGCCGCGGGCTCCGTTCTCAGGAGCAGGGAGCCATACCCAGGGCGCGCTCCGAGCACGCACACGATACCTCCGCTGGCTGAGCTGGTGCTCTCCCCTCTCACAAACTCTTCTTCTTTCCCAACAGGTCAGGCTGGGCTCCTCGCAGAGCCTTCCCCTGCCTCTGGCCAGGGGTGATGCTCCAGCTTTGGGACTCACCGAGGCCCTACAACAACAGCTTCTGAGGCAGACTGCTAAAGTTTATGGGGATCTCCAGCACTGGACCTGCACAAAAAAACAGCAGCTGGAAGGTCACTAGCACATCTTCTCAATCAGGCCACAGAGGTGCAAAGCTGCACACCCCAAAACCAGGTTCCAATGAAGAGCAGGGTGCAGAAGAAGAGCAAACAGATACAGCGTACAGGTACGTAGTGATGCCAGAAATAGACTGGCCAAGAGCAGAATCAGCTGAAGATGTGGACTTTTTCTTTAATTTTATTTTCAAAGTAATAAACTCTGTAATTAACCATGGCTTAATAAGTCATCAATCTTGTGCAAAAAAAACGAATAATGAACTAATTAACTAGGATGCATTCTACCAGTGTAGACGATCAATGCCTTATCTTAATGTAAGGGTATCTCTGGAGGGGAAGGAGGGAGGTTGGAAACAATTAAAGAAACTAAATATTGAGAGAGAGAATGCTTGCTTGTTTTTCCCCAATAAAGGAAACAGATGAAGAGATAAACTCCAGTGTTTGAAACCCAGTATGCTTATTTCCCCCGTTTTACTTAGAGAAAATTCAGACTAGGAACTACCCTTAGTATACTCTGAGTAACCATTTTATACTTACCTAAGACAACAAGAACCACAAGGCTGGCAACCCCCCTTTTAATCGCCCTTATTCTCCTCCTCCCAAGTTTAAAGAAATGTAAATCTGCCAATTCAGAGTCAGTGCCCTGGAAAAGAGTGAGCTTGCATTTGTATGAGACTTCAGAAAATGTCCTTCTCATCCCCCTGTCTCACACATTTTTTCCAGCAGTCCCTTTGCTTCCTCTTGTCAGCCTAAAGTTAATTCAAATCAGTTTATACTCTAAAAGCAAGTCCTTTCTTGTGTGTTTAAAATACAGTTTGAGCCTCTCCCAGTTCAATAGTCACTTGGGTTGTAAGCAACTGCTCAAGCAATCGCTGCTTCTTCCCTCAAGAATATTACATTCTCTGCTGCTCACAACAAAGATATCAAGTGTTAATATTGTTGTCATGGTGACTGACAGCTGCTGCAAATATGGCTGATATAAAGTTAAATTACTGCACTTTGGAAGCTGTGCAAAGCTTTGAATGTAGCTGGGGTGATCTGTTACATCCTCCTGCGGAAAGCTGGGAGTCGAGGCATCCACCGATTTCATCACAAGAGCGCTCAGGAAGCCTCGTGCCCACCTCGCCGCCACGCACGGCCGTTACGGCACCAGCTTCGTGTCTCCTCTGCTGCGCGGAGAAACTGCGAGTCACAACGCAGAGAAGGGCCCCATCCTTCTGCAGGGGCCACGGGGCACGCGGTGCCCGCAGAGGAGGGGAAGATCTCCAGCAACAGCTGGTCCATGAGGGAACAGGACTCTCACATTTGTCCCTGGTGCCCACAGCACCACTCCATAGACGTGCTCAGGCAGGCTGATCCGCAGCCAGTGTCCATGTCAGAGGGCACACCAGGAGCCACTGTCTGTATCAGGATGGCTCTGGAGAAGAGACCTGTGTCTATTCCCTTCTATCCCAGTTACATTCTCTTCTTGGTTCTAACCTGTAGGTATGGGATGGGCTCAACACAGCAAACACACAACATGCCACAGTGGATACCAGACCAGCTGCGCAGGATGAGCTCCCATGAGCATCACCACTTCTAGGAGCCTGGGCAGGTGGTTTAATCTATCACATTTAAGTCCTTCTCCTTTACCAAATCATCCAGCAAGGCTGACTGAGTCAGTTGGAGGGAGAAGGTGGGTAACAGTCTCTCACTGCATCTCCAAAGATCTCAAAAGCTATGCCGAGAAACGAAAACCATGGTGGAGACAGTGGGAGAATTATTTCAAACAGATGGAACTGTAGGAGTGGAGTTTGGGCCAACAAAGGCCAATTTCAAACCATATTTTTAATTAAATTGGGGAAGTTTTTAACTGATAAAAACATCTTTAGTTGGATTTAATGGCATTTAGCTGCTTTAATTGGGATGTCTATATTTGGAGTTTGCAGACAGAAACAGATAATAAGGCGACAAAAACAGATCACAGGGGCTTAAAATCCTGGCATTTGCATAACCCAATTGTTCACATTATGAAATGGAAACCCTGTTATCAGCTTGCATAAAACAGCTTGTTTTGGTAGATTGCAAATACTGTGTTTAATTAACCAAGCTTCAGGGACAGTGAATCTTATTGTTACAAGATGCGACTCTGCGGAAATAAAGGCATTTTCATTTAAATAAAACAAAAGGGGATGTTTATCAGGATGTTACTTAATTGTCAGCTTTGCTAAAGAGTTTTGTTTCTGCTATAATTTATGAACTGGAATTGATCAGTGAAGCAGGGAACCAGGCGCCTTTGTCCTGTACAATTAAAGCTCTGTCATCTTAAATCCAGGCATTAATGGTGCCAGCAGCTAAGAGGAAAGGAGAAAAAAAATTGCCAGTTTATTGGAAATCCTGGGTTATGAGCGAACCCAGTTCTACCCAATCAGCCCTCTCAAAGCATCCCTGTCTCAGCAATATCCACCTCCAGCACTTCCAGAAAGTCCATTACAGTCTCACCAAGGTTTAGCATGTTCCTCACCAAAGAGCAGAGGAGGATAAAGCTGGGCAAGCATGAGGGTAAATGCCATTAATACATTCTTTGACACCCCCCTCCTTCAGCATTCAAGCAGGAGATCTTTATCTGAAAAGCCAGGAGTTGTCCAGAGTAAGATGGAAAATAACCGAGCTGCTGGGGAGGAAATGATTAGGTTTTCCTTGCAGAAAACACTGCTGGGAATGGAAAACATTCTTGTTTTGAGACACAAAGCCTAAATATTTCCGTATCTAGATGTATTTTTGCTAACATTTCCAGTATGTCAGAAAACATTTTTCACTAGGAAGGAGGAAATAACCGAGCATCTCCAGAAATATTGTTTGCTGGTTTGCAACCTCCCTGGGAGCCTCCTGCCCCGGGAACAGTGCCAGAGGCCACACCTGGAAGCGGCTGTGCCACCCTGGCAGGGCAGGAGCATCCTCTGTCCTGGGAGCACGCCGGGCTTTGAGAAATGCAAAAGGAAGGAAAAAAGACTGCTGTGCCACGTTACCAATAATGCAAAGTACACATCACAGGATGTTTCTCTGAAATATGTAATTGTATCTGAAAGGACAAAAGCTGCAGTTGCTGAGCTGCTTCCAGGAACAAAACGTATTCCATGGCCTGAAACAAAGTCTTATTTATATGCTGTGTTTTTCTGTGATTGCTTAAATATGCTTATCACATTGGTCTTCTTGCAGCACAGCACCACCGAATTCCTTCTCTTCAGAGATGATGATGTGCAACGTAAGATCTCTGACCACAGTGAAACCCCTCACCAGAATACCCAGAGGTGGTGGGGGAGAGTCTGCATGGGAGTTTAGCAAGAGGCAGAAGCTGCTGGTGAACCCAGTAAAGCATATTATCAAAGAAATGTGCTGGAGTAATCGGAGAGGAGAGCAGATGCTGCTGGCAATAAAAGCCAGTGCGAAATCCAGCTGAGAAGCCTACTGAGAGACCTACAGGGGCAAATTTCCCTGTGGCAGGACAAAGAGACTCAGCAAGTGAATAGCAGAAAAATCTATTGCAAGGTGCCCATTATCAAGCAGCAGTGAAGCTGAAAAAAAAAAAAAAGAGAATTGAATTTGAGGAGGGAAGGGAAGCAGGCACCCTGTGGGCACAATTACAGAGGCATTTCAGAAATTGCTGGGTGTGTAAACGCAGGAACAGCAGACGGGAGAGGTCCGAGGATGAAAGGGTAGAAGTGGTCTCCGCACACGTGCCAAGGAAACACCCAGCTGCCTGCCCTTCCCACACACTGCCCAGTCCCACCACGGTCCCTCCTGCATTTGCCACCGCCCGCACCCGGGCAGCTGTCCCCTCCGTACCCCAACTCTGCTGCCAAAGGCAGTTCCCTCCCTCCCAGCAGCACACGGAGGACCCCATTTCCCGCTGCCCTGAGCCCCACAGCTCCCTCCCTGCACAGCCTCTCCTCTGCCTGTGCCCCTCGGGTCCCCTCTGGCTCTCAGTGACACAGGGGGAATTGCTCCTTTGCTCCCACAGCCCATGTCACAGTGCCCACCCTGTGCCATAAACGCTTTGCAGGTGAAGGTGACGGATGGTACAAGCTCTGCAACAAAGCCCAATGCCCCTTCCATGTCCTACTGGGAATTTTCCCAATGCCCCTTGCATGTCCTAGTGGGAATTTTCAAAGGAGCTGATCTTTCCCTGTGGGCACCAGGCTCTGTTAGCTCATTCCGGTCTAAGCCTGGCACAAAGAGCTGGGCTCTCCTGCAGCCGCACGCGTGCAGCGCCCTGCACAGTGCCCGGAGCAGGCAGCCACACGGCCCCCAGCTCCTTGTCACAAGCAAGCGGCAACCTCTGCAACGCACCCGGCTGTGCCCCCGGTGATGGTGAGTCTCAGCAGCAGGACATGCTGAGGGCAACCTCGGCAGGAGCCCAGTCCCACCGTGGGAACCCACTCCCAGTGCCGCTGGGGTCCAGCACTGTGCAGCCTTGTGCTACCCCAGCTCTGGAGCCTCGCAGGGAAACTTCCCAGCAGCCAGGCTGCTCTTGGAAAAGGTGAACCCGGTGCTTGAAAGTCACCAAATCCTTTAATCCCTGCAGCCACTTTAACCCTTGGCCTCCTGAGCCTCGCTGAAGGATCTGAAAGCTTGCTGAAATCCCAGAGTATCACAAGGATCATTGTACATCCTTAAATAAACCTCCTTTCTTTACTTCTCTCCTTTTGTGAGGATTTATGCTCTGTGAGAGGCACAGCTGCTCCTAAGGAAATGGCTTGAGGTTCAAAAATCCCCTCCTGGTTTTTACTTCTTGCCTCTCGAGGGTTAACAATCCTCTGGAGAGCGCAGAGCAGCCTGTCTATCCACTTTGGTAATTGAAATCAATTTCTCTGCCTTATCTTTAGGAAACCTATATAGTCAAGACACTAATCTGCTGGCTCTGGCATCTTTTAAATGAAAACCTATTTAAAAAAAAAAGAAAAAGGTCCTTTCCCTGCCTGCTGATGTTCCTTCGCTCAGCTTCCGAGGGGGGAGACAGACGAACTTCAGGCCCCAGACTTTTTCTGGCAGCAAGTACTGGCTGCTGGTCAGCCCCTGGGCAGGGAGAATGGGTGAGCTCCATCACCCTCTGCCCTGCCCTTCCCTGGCACTTCTGCCTTCCCCGGGCACGGCAGGGGCTGCTGTGCCTGGCACAGTGATGGGAAGGGGAAACCCACTGCCAGCTTCTGGGCTGGCTAAGGGGACACCAGAGAGGAGGACGGATGCCAAAGACCCCCAGATGGAGGGAGGAGCTGGGAGTGGGGCTTTTGGCGAGGTAACTCCTTGGCCCCTCCTGCAGTCACTCCCAGCCTCTGTTCCTCTGGCTCCTGTAGACTCCATGTCACTGCAGAAAGGTCACAAAACCAGGATGCCAGCTGCACAGATTCCTGACCACAGCTGGGCACATATGAAGGAGCTAAATCCCCCCTTCCACCCCACTCTGCAGAGTGGATGCGTGCCCCCCTTCACAACCACCTCCTCAAATCTTCAGCTACCTAAAACGAAGCCGGCAGAGACAACGCAGACCCAAACCATGTTCTCGCCTAATCCTGGTCATTAGGAGTCCGGCCAAGCCAATAGATTTCTAATTTGCAGTCAATCAGGCTTGAAATCCTTGTAGTTTAGATCGTAATTACACAGATCAAGTAATCAATAGGGAATCATACCACTGTGACCCTAAAAACAGGGCAGTAAAAACCCAGGAGCACCCTCTGGATCCCTGGGCACCAGGCAGGAGGGCAGGGTGAGCCAGGCAGCACCGGCACCCCACAGCACCATGCACCAGTGTCTGCTCCGAGCAGGGTGTTATGTGTCTTCAGTGGGTGCCTATGGTGGGAGGGGGAAGCCCCAGAACAGGGAATGAGGAAGCAAGCACAGAACCTGGTGGCCAGGAGGTGTGAAGCCGGGACTCCCACAGGACGCAGACGGAAAGGACCCGAGTTGTTACTGACCCGGCAGTAACACACCATCCTGCCCAGATGTCTGTTCTACTGCTGTCTGCAGAAGGGACCATCGCAGTTCTCTAGTGAGAAATGTGCATTTACCAGAAGTTAACAATTTGTAGTTTCCTTCAAACTAAGTGCACTTCTTGAGCAAGACAATATAATTAAATGAGGCACATTAATGTCATGAGATAAGCATCACTGACCACATTTATGACAATATAAAAGGAATTTGCAGAGAAAAAAGAACTTATACCCTATAAATCAAAACATTTTGGTGCACAAAATTTGGGAACACAAGTCTATGAATTGTAATAGAGCATGACAAAGCCTCATCAACAGAAGTAAATATTAAGCCTCCAATGACAGACACCGAGCACCCTATCTGAATGTTTTTTCAACACAAATTTAAAGCAGTTCCCTGATTCTTATTCTCTTAATCGAGGTAATTTGCTTTAAGTGTTCCTTGCAGCTGAGAAATTACAATTGCCCCTTTAATATTCTGATAATACAAGCAGCTTTTTTTTTTTTTTTCATCTGATGCTAATCATTGTATGCTCCTCTGAGGGCGGAATCTTCTCTGTGCAAGAAAGCGCTTGATAAGAGACTAACACGCGTATCAGAAAATGAAATGTGTGACAGTGGTTTGACTGGGTACGAGTAGAGGAAGGAACGGCCATTTCACTGGCCTGGCTTCCCCTTCCAGTTATCCATTACGTTAAATTGCCATTACATTCCTTTCAGCTCCCCGAGAAGTCAATATAACATAATGAAGTTATCACAAGATGGAGCTTGCGGAGCTAATTTGGGGATGGTAACATAAACCAGTTCTGGGTAAAGGTTGGGAAGATGGCTTTGTTTGCAGAAGCAAACATGAAGATAGTTGGAGTTATTTGAGACAGGTGGTTTCTTCCACCATCCTTGCCCTTTCAGACAAGGTTTTTTTATGCTTTGATTGCTAAAAACGTCAAAAAAGTTTCAATGCTCAATGTGGCAGCAATGGGAATCTGAAAGGTTAATATAAATACGGGCTGCTCTCGCCTCTGCCCACTCAGTGCTGTTGAGCAGAAAAGCATTTCTCCGGTAGTACAGCACTTCTATGAAGTTTCTTAGGAAAACCTGATACACACATGTTCTTTTTCTCAGCAGATGTAATACCAAAGGAATAAGAATGCTGTGCTCATCATCAACAAATAACCCTTCTTGAGTACATCTCAGCTTATTTTCCCCAAAGACTGCTGACAGATGATGCATGAGAGAGTACCAGGAAGGAGGGAGACGCAGTGCCTGTCATGTAGCAGTTGCTCAGTACTTACAGTCTACAATAATTTGGGAATCCATCTGCACACATCTCACTAACTACATTTGACATCAGAAACACCTCCAGTTTCTGAAGGTAAAGTCCATTTTGAATACAGGGCATATTTTCTGGCTTCATGATAAATGGCAGCCACAAGCATATTTCAGCTGCCGATCTCCTCTCCTGCTCAGAGCCAGGCACAGCCCTGCACTTCAGGCAATACGGTTCCTGTTCCATGCAGCTGGGGCTACCCCTTCGTAGCCACACAATTTTGGCAGCCATTTATCAATACACTTTAGGAACAAGTGGTAGCTTGGAGCTGCATTAATCAATTAATTTATTCTGGTCCTTGTAGGAATAGGAATATGCATCCTGTCAACCAGTTCTTTGGGTTACAATTGTTCCTCCATTAATCTTAAACACATCAAACTGAGCAGAGGCTCATTGTTGGAGGGAATAATGGAGAACATTGGGGGGTGTACCACATGCAGGAATGCCCCCACAGCTCTTAGTCACTTTGCATTAACGTTCGCTGCATTAATTGCTCACTAAAGGAGTGGCTACAAAATACAAAGGGAGTAACATTGGCTGCTGATGTTGGCTACCAACAGAAAGTAAGAAGGTGCAAGAGGAAATTAAACATATTTCACTGCAACTTGGGTAGTGAGTGGCCTCAGGGCTGCGTCATCATTGGATGTTTTCACTCTACCCACTGCCGAGGAGCAGAGCAGCACGGCGGCTCCGAGGGGCACAGCAGCAGGTCCCTGCAGATGCCAGGCACACAGTCCCCAGGGGCTGGGAGTAATGGGGACACTGCAGAGCCCAGGAAGGATGAGCAGTTCAGCAAGGAGTGAATTAGGACAAAAATCTCCAGACTGGAAATTCAGACAAGTCCTTCTAGCTGAGGACCCCCCCTCCACACAGCCTGGGGTATTTGGATTATTACCAAGATCTACATACAAGCACCACTAGTGCCATTTTGTCATCCTGTCACCCACTGTTCACCAACTCACGGAGGGAGGATGGTGGGGTTTATTTTCGTTTTTGCTAGAAGAATTAACAGAATGAAGGTCAAGGAGCAAAGGGGCCGATCTGTAAATATCTGGCATTTTTACTGCTGTCTCAAAGCACCATGACAAACCACTCTAGCTGCAAACCCGACTCGAAATGAATCACCGAGTACCTCAGAGGGCAGGTAGCTGAAAGAGGACACGATGGGATCTGGATACAAAGAAAGCAGTTGTTCTTTCAGCATTTCTACCCCTTTTCCTTCCCCTTCAAATTTCAAGAGCCCATGTCTAATTATTGACTGGCACACATTCCCCCTCACACTGGGTTATTATCAGACCATAGCATGTGTGTCAGTCCACAGAATTAGCAGTTATAATTGGACCCTTTTAACAAGGTACACAACACATTTTAAATTAAATTGCATTCCATAAATCAGGTTAACCTTTTCAACATTGCTCTAAGAAAATTAATTACTCATATCAAAACACATGACCTTTCCACAGTGCTTGGGATTAGCTTCCACATTTCTTTCATTTTCCCTTCTTCTTGTTCCTCCCTCCCCCAGCCCAGCCTTCTTTCTTCATTTAAAAACATCAGAACCCAAAGAGCATCAAGGCTGAACGCATTGCTTCAGCTTTTACTCACAGCTTCAACCAAGTGCAACTTGATTGCTGCTCCCTTTTCCAGCTTTCCTCTTTTAAGAAAGCTGCTCCTCTCCCCTGGCAGGTGAAAGCAGGGCTGCCCAGGTGCCAACAATCTACTTCACCATCAGACTCTTGACTTTGGTTTGATGGAAACACCTGGGAGTCTCGTAACTATGTGAGGATCTTCATTCCCGTCACCTGCAACTGGCAACATTTCTACTTTATTACCCTTAGAGACAAATAAAGTACAGCTGAGTGCCCTAAAAGCTCAGAAGAGAGAAAAGGGGAAAACACTTTGTGTTAAAGTTTGCTAGAACTTTCTACAACAGTTCTGCAGCATTCACAGAAATAAATGTCAGCAGTAGAGTCTCAGTAGTAGCTTAGGAACATCAGGAGAAAAAGACTCCTATTGAAGCCAGCATCAAAGCAAGAAGGGCAACCTTAAACAAAATCAGGTGGGAAAAACCTAAACAGATACAATCTCATCTCTCCCTACTTGATCCTACTTGTAGCTTCCATGTAATTTGGGCTTTATGAGCTTCCTTACGCCTTCCACAGCGAGTTCAAAAACTGGATTAGCAGTATCTACAAATACCAAATCTCAGTTCTAATTGAGAGTTTGTGCAGAAAAGGCTTTGCTGCTCCTTTCTAAGTGAGCAGAACAAGCTCAGGTGAGCTCACAGGGCAGTTCTCCATCACCCATGACATCCAGAGCAGCTGTGTGCCCCTGCTCCTGGAGCACAGCCAGGCTCTGGCAGCTCCAGGACCTTTCATAAGGCAGAAGCAAAACAATCACTCCACAGCATGAACAAGCTTTAAGGTCTCTTCCCAGCCCCTTCTGAAGCAAGCTCTCAAGTTTTTTCCAGTTCCTAGTGTTGTATCACATTTGTAATTTGCTATTAACTCAGGCTGCTCCACAGATCTTTTTCTGCAGAAAATCCTGCACCAATAAAGAGACAAACCTGGGACTGGAAGCATTCCTTAGCAATGTTTACGCTGATACAGGAAACAACGTTCAAAACCCAACAATTCATAAAGTTTTGTTTTGCAGCCGCACCCGCTGGTGTTGCTAGAACAGACTCGACAGCACCTTCCCCCCTTTCTCCCAGCGCCCATCCCCGTGGCTCCAGTTCAGCAGAAGCGGGACCGAGAGTTTTAAACACCAAAGACCGCACCGGCGGGTCCCCGCTCGCCACAGCGCCCGGGGGAATTCTCGGTGTCCGTCCGCCCGATCCCAACCCCGACCCCGAGCCGCTCCTCGCTCCGACGGCGCCTCGCGCGAGCGGCCGTTAACGAAGGGCGCGCGCGGCGCGGCCCCCCCCGCCTTTACAGGGCAGCGGCCGCCCCGCCCGCCCCGCCGCGGGCAATAAATGGGGTCCTGCCCCCACCCCCGGGGTCTGCTCCTGGGAACGCGCGGGGACGGCGGAGGCGGCCCCAGGAGCGCCCCGCGAGGCACCGTTCCCGTGGGACGGAGGCGTTCGCCAGCCGGACGGGAGCGCAGCGCAGCGCGGGGGCCGCCCTGAGGGCACTGGCCGCCCCAGTTAGCTGTTACCTCAGCCTCTCTGCCGGAGCCCATCGCCGCCCAGCCGAACCGTCGGTCCTGCTGTGCTGTGGGACGCTGGTCTCCAGCTCTGCCTCTACCTTGGCCTTGCCCAGCTCTGCCTGATCCTGTGTGACCTTCTCGGGGTGGCCCCTGTGCAGCCCTGCTTGCTCGTGGCCCGGGCTTGGAACTGTGCTGGCCCCGTTGCCACAGACGTGCCCTGTGCTCACCGTGGCTGCTGTCCTGCTGCAGCACCTCGTGCTCTGGGCTGTTGGTGCGGACCCACAGCTGCACTGCCTCACCAGTGATGGTGGGGTGGGCCCTGGCAGTGGGGTCCCCTCTGTGCCCTTTCCATGAGGGACACGCCATCCCAGTTGCACCCCAGCTGACAGTGGGATGAGCTGGCTCTTCTCGAGGGTCTGGGCCTGAGGCCATCCCTGCTGGACTGCCCAGGCTGGGTGCCCGCTGCCAGAGACACTGCCATGAGGAGATGCTGCCGGAGCCCCTGCCAGCCAGGAGGCTGCTGCGTGCCGGTCCCTGCCGTCGGAGCAGCATGCTGGGACGTGTTGCCTGTCTCCAAAAGGTAGGACATTGCGCGGCTCAGTGCCCACGCGGTGAGGCCCGCGGTGCAGGTGAAGTGTGAATTTAGCAGATGTGTGATGGTCTGGTGGTCCAGAGCTGAAGGTGGGACAGTTTGAGCTTGAAGCAAGGTGCTGGTTTTTAATGGAGAGAGGCACTGAGCCTCAGAGCGGCTTCCCTGGGGATGTGTTGCACCCCTTGTTGGCTGGAGACTTTGACTTTGTGGCTGTGTGTCGTCCTAAATGCTGCGCCCAAGCGAAGGGCTGTGTGGTTTGGTTTGTGCTGTGGTATGTGCTGGTGGGACTGGAAAGCAGAGGTGTGTCCCTGGCCGTGGCCAGAGGCTTTATAAAGCAGCTGGGTGAACTGCTGTTTAGTGGAACGATTCCTGATGGGTGCTGCTTGGCTTCCCGCAGTCTCTGGGTATCCAACATGCCAAATAAGTCGTTGTTGCAAGTGACCTGAGTGCAGAAACGTCCATGGAACAGGCTGCAGCTCTTCAGCGTGTGCTGCATGTGTTGGGCCCGTTTGTCCCAGTGGAAGACTCATTCCCTTCCTTCTCTCTGGCTGGTTCCCGTGGGCAGCCAAGTCCCAGGGATCTGTTTCCTTACTGCGTGCTGACTGTCCGGACCCACAGCGGTGGGGAGTGGTGTTGTGAGGGCCCATACGAATGTGAGATTTATGGAAGCCTCCTCAGAAGTAAAGAACATCTGTTCTGCTGTTTCTTCCTTCAAATGGGATAATCTATGTAGCTTTACTAGAGACTGTATTTCCAAGCTCTCTTCATTTCTTTAAATTGCTCTGTAAGTTGCTGAAGTCATCAGCAGAAATGCTGGAGTCAGCTAGATTTTAAACATTTAAAATGATATAAGACCATTTTCCTTCAGAAAGAACCTTTAAAAATTTAATTATTCTTTTTCTTTTTTCTATTTCTCTTTTCTTTTCTTTTAACGATGGGGTTGTTGAAACCTCCTATTAAAAGTCCCATAAAAATAAAACAAAGAAACAAAAAAGCTTAGAGCAGAATGTGACAAAGATTTTCTGGAAAACGTCAGGTGTCTTGGTGCTGTTGATCTATTGCTGTTCCTTACAGTGGAGAAGAACTGAGGGAGGAGGAATGGGTTGCTTGGGGGTGGCTCCTGTGTTTTATGCTCAAGTTAATGCTTCGTAACTGGCATTGCAGCATGACACCTACTCTTTGGAAACCAGATTAACAGTGGTTTTGTGGTGGAATATAAAATCTTAATAACCTAAGCACTATTAAAACAACTATTCTGGGCTGTATCAGGCCTAAATACAGCTTCAAGGCGAGGGCGGTGCATACCCTGAGCATGTGTAGACCAGAAGATAACGATGCAGGACCAAATCCTGACCTCCTTAAACTGACTGGGAGAGACATCAAGACTTGTGTCTTCTGTAGCTTCATGATTAACCAGCCTGTTTCAGATGAGGTGATTTTGGAGCACTAAGTTTGAGATATCAAAGGCAAAACTTACTAAGGGTTCATTTCAGATAAGGAAACCAATGTAACTTTCCCCCTTGTAATGTTTGTGTTTTTATTTCTGTGTATCCAGACACACATTAAAAAGATTGAACATAATAAGGTAATTGTTTACCTAATCCTTAATGAAGATTGCTGTTTCCTCTTCAGAATTGCTGCTTGAAGTAAGGTGCATTAAAGCTCTGTCTGAATTGCTGGTGTTGGGAGTAGGTGTTGTTCAGAGGTAGTTTCTACCTCACTACTGTGAGTCTCCTACCAACGTGTGGATCCTGTCACTGCTCTGTTCTTCAAAGGCAACTTCTCCAAACCAAAATACAAGCAAAATGAAAATCTAGGTCACATCCAGCTGCAGTGTCCTGCAGCAGTGATCTGAGAGGATCACCTGGACACCTTGGCCAAACACTGCAGGGCTCAAGGATGTTTGTTGTGGGTGTCTTTTGTTTTCTCACCTTATATTTTGCTGGGGTTTGCCTTGCTGGGAGACTGTGACCTGCTGTATGGAAAAAAAATTTCTGGGAAAATGCTTGTACTAAATGCCTACTGGTGGTTTTCAATTGTTAAGAGATGGTGTAGGGTTCTGGTGGATCTCTCCCTTGTTTCTATAAAAGCACTTAAGTTTTTACAGTTGTTCTGAAGACCTTGTTCTGCTGTTGGTTCTCATCTCTCTGGCAAAGCTGCAGTGTAGGTTTGGCTACCCTGAGCTTCCTGTCATTTATAATATGACAGTTTTTTTGTTCAAGTGATTTCGCATCAGTCCATCCGTCCTTGCCCTCCAGTTGCAATTATACTTTTTGATGCTATTGAATTGCAAAGATCTGGGGAAAATGCTTTCAACATCTTTGATGGCAAAATGTGATACATCATTCAGTTCATTTGGGGCAGTGACTCCTCTGGTCTGCTCCAAGCATTAAATCAGCCGTTTTGATTGTGAGTGACAGAGCCATGAAATTGTCTAGTTTACCAGATTTAACTAGAGTCCCTCAAAGCTTGCAGTTAATACATAAACAAAACCAGGACCCCCATCCATCTATCCATGACAAAGTGGTGCAGATGACTGAGCAAAGAGTGTTAACTCAAAAAAAAAAAAAAAAATAGTGCAGGTTTGCTTCTGACAGCCTTATTTTGCCCTAAAGTTTCATTTGTCTCATTTCACTTACTTCAGATGTTGCTCCAGTAACTCATTCATTACAGCAAATCAAATAAACAAATGAAAAATTAAAGCTATTGTTATCTAGCTATTCCATCAGGATGTTTTTGTGGTTCTTCGCATATTTATAATGTTTCTTTGGGCTGCATGTCCAATTGGAACAGATGGCTGATAGGTTACATGACTTACCTACTCCAGCAAACTGGGCAAGTGTCCATACCTTCAGCAATGAAATACTGCATAGCAGATTTGGAAAGAAATAATACATTGTAGTTGTTGAAAGCTATTTTCAATTGCTTATCGTGTTTTTTCTTGTGGTCTTTTCTCCTGTGCTGTTCATTATCCCTTCTGGAATTTAAATGGCACATTTTATGTATGAGAGTTAACTCCATTTGCTGGATAGAATGGATGCATTCCCATCCCCTATATGCATGAATATAGAGATGTAGACACAGATATGAATGCAAGTCACTCTTGAAATATTCTGAATGCTAGAATATTTCTTTTCCTTCTTTATTTAATTTTGCTGTTTAGAGTGAAAGGACCACATTTAAATAATAAAATGAACCACAATGTGTGTTCTGCTCTATTCATGGAGTTTTTCTAATTTCAGTTCTTTCTGCAGAACTGCTATAAATACTTTTACATAAGAATGCCTGAGAAACAGGTCATAGCAAAAATTGCTAATATGTACATTTGATAGAAGTCCTTCCAAAGTTCCGATTTCTTTCAGATTGTTTCGTAAAGCAAATAATGTGAAAGTTAGGCTGGAATTTTCAAGAATACCTATTTGAGAGTGGGAACCAGATGAACATTCCTTTTCACCCCAAGACCTGCTCTAGCAGAGTCCAGATCTCTTAAGAAACAGTAAAAGATCCTGCAGGCTTGAGTCCTGCGAGAGCAGGAGCATCAGTGAAATGATTGTGTTGTCTTAGGACAGTTTAGCTTTTGAAACTACTGTAACTTTGCAGATGCTGCTCTTCCAAGAAGAGCTGGTTACTTCGTCTTCTCCTGTGGATGCACCGAGGACAGCTGGAGTTGTTGTGTGCAGCAAAGGCAGAGCCCTTTTCACTTACAGAAAATCCACTTGCATCTTTCCTCACTACTTTGTTCTGTGCATAAATCTGCTTAATTGTCAGTATAAGAAACAGTGGGGAAAAGCTCTGCAGGCCATTCAGCTGGCAGCAGTAACCAGGAAAGGCAGGAGCAGTGATTTATTGTGCTGTGCACACAGGCATTCAAGAAGCTTTTTCAGCTAGCAGACCTGGCTGCGTGGTGTATTTGTTCCACTGTATTGTGAGCGGGCCAGCGTGCTCGGGCTGGAGGGTCTGGCTGCTGCAGGCAGCCTTATCTCCTGTTACAGAGGTCTTGATTTTTACATATTTTCTGGAGTTGTCCAAAGGAGGTTGTGTGTATAACATGCTCTGTAGCACATGGTACCTTCCCCCAAGGGCTTCCCATCAGATGTCTGGAATATGCTGCAGGTCCAACCACTCAAGAGGGTTTCTAAAGAAATGAGTGTTCTGGAAACAACAGATTTTTGTAAAAAAAAAAAAGTAAAAATTAAGTTCTTCCTACTAAATGTGTGACAAAATAAAATTCTAAACTGGCTTTGGCATCAAACTAAGTAGAACTTTTGGCTGTGACTTTGTATAGAGATTTTGGATTGCTGTGAACAGTCATGCTGAAACTCCAGAGGTGGGTAGCGTGCACTAATGTGGATCAAAGCACAATTTGTTGGCAGGATTTTGGCAAAAAGCATTTGAATTTTGTAAAGCTCTAGGCTTTTACGCTCTTCTCCCAGGGCCTAGAGCTGGATCTTTTGAGACATGATGCACAGTGCAAATCAATCAGATTTTTTCCAAAGCAGTTCAGACAAACTTCAGATGATCATCAGAATGTGTGGACACTTACTTAAACTGAACAGAACTCGAAGTTGTGGAAAGTTGCTTAGAAAAGTTCTTTTGGAGGATGGGGAAAAGTAACCTTAGGAGACAGAATAAAAATGTGCACTTTATTTTTTTTGAAAATTCTTTGTGGACTTCTAAGGATTTTTCCTGATAAGGGAATGCATGTAACCTGAGTAAAAATTATGGGCTGTGAAAATTTGTCATCTGAAAACACATACATTATATAAAGAATCGAATGAAGCTTTAACTTCTCATTAAGGTAATCTGTATTTTGTTTACATTAATATAAACTAAGTACTTTGATCTAAGATGGTTAATAAAACAAATATGCCCTGAGGTCTTCTAGAAGGATAACAAGGCTGGCATGTATTAGAGCACTTGTATTTAATAAATCTGGAAGCACTGAATAAGGGAGAAAAGGGAAAACATAATGCAAATGGAATACACTTAAAATTTATTATGACAGCATAAATAAACTGGAATGTGGGAACCTTAAGCTGATGCAATAACAGTAAAAGAAACTGGTAGGAAAAAACTTGCAATAATAGAAGAATATAAAATTTAAAATAAAGTTTAATTCCAGCACTAGTAACAGTAACACAATAGGAAGCAGTTTTTTTGGTGGGTGGGGCTGATCCCCTGGGATGCTGGTAGCCTTCCCCTGGGGAGCAGGGCTGAGGCACCTGCTGCTGCAGGGGGTAGGAGGCATCTGCAGGCTCCCAGGTTCTTTGGCATCCTCCTGCATCTCCTGGGGCAGGGCTGGATAACCCTGGGCTGCCGTGCCTTTGGCAGGAGCTCCTGTCGGTTTGCACTGAGATTCCTCTTTGGTACGTGCTTCTGGTCAGCCCGTTGCACAGTGAAGGGCTCTGGCAATGGGGTGGGTAAAGACATTTGGTGTTTAATTACTGCGCTGTCTGCTCTTAATTCTTAATATACTCATAGCAGCAAATGCAAGATGATCTATTCCTGCCAGGCTTCCAGTGTTTATCATTAATGGAGAATGAACTGACATAAAAGCTTGAGTATCTCTTTCCCCTCCTGTAGTGAGTAAAAACTTGATTTCCTTAACTAATAGATTACTGTCACTGTAATAAGAATGAAGTTTCCAGTTTATAGTTAATGAAAAAAAAGAATAATTCGCTCCATTTACTATATATAGCAAAAAAAAAAGCTGAACAGCTAGAGCTTAGTGTGTAAAGAAATGCTGCGTTTTGGAGGCAGAGATGAAATTAGCATTCTAAAGGCAGCTGTTTAAGTGCAATCAGTGTATCGCAGGTGTTGAACAGATTCAGTGGATGAAGTGTTCCTTGTCTGAAGGTGAAATTGGCTGCCTTCTGCTCTTTGAAGACTGATTCTGTTTGTCTGCTCATATTGTGCATTAAACAAGAGACCTGTGACCATCATTAATATTTAGGACAAAAGCCCTTAAGTATTCTTATCTTTAGAGTAAATTCTACTGACTCAAACTAGTGAAATTTTGAATTTTCCTGATGAAATAGGGATGTCAGCAGTGTAAGTCCTTTTTGCCATTTTCTAGATATCCAAGTCTGAGATTCAGCATTAGGTTGGAACTCAGGAGACAGACTTGATCGTGGGTCAAGCCACTGATGGCTTTTCTGTTGCATCTGTTTGGAGTAAGAAACAATTTTTACATTGTGAGGGTACAGCATCAGCTCCAATAGTGGCTTGGCTGGGCTTTCACAAGCTGCTCTTGCACGGTACATAACTCGTTGTCAGAAACCAGGATGCTCTGAGATGCAAATCTCAGAATCAGCAGGACAAAGCCAGGAAAGCACCGATCCTTCCCTGCTCAGTCAAACCTCCCAGGGCTGCATTTGCGAAGCAGTGAGTCCCAGCTGGAGTCAGCACAAGTGCAGGGACCACTGCAATAATGTGCTGGAGCTGAGACAAGAGTAAATGCTGTACCAGTGACTTTTGGTCGTCTTTGTAATTTGAAGCTGTTTGTGGCCTTATTTTCCAGCCGTTGGTCTCTTCGCACTGCTCTGTTAATGTAAATGAGTTTTGTAGAGAAAATGAAAACCAGACTTGATCTGTAGATTTTAAGGATGGTCATGTAGACTCTGGGGTCTGGTCCAAAGCAGTCAAGGGAATCCTAGTGGTTTTGCTGGATAGTGAGTGGAGACACAGAAGAAAAGAACAGAATTTAGGATAGCAGCAGAGAAACCCCAAATATCTGGGCTCACTGTGGGCACTTCACTGAGGACAAAGCTTTCAGCAAACAGAGCTGGTGGTGATAGCTGGGCAGCTGCACCCTGCAGGGAAAGGAGAACAGGCGTTTTAGAGACTGTTCTTCCCGACCTGATAGTCTCTCTGGACCTGGAGAACAGAGAGCAATCTCATTGTAAAATATTCATAGACAGCTGCTCTATAGCATTTATCCCAGTGTTACTTAAATCTCGAGCTAGTCTATAATTAAAGCATTTATGTTTCAGATGCTTAACAGGGTGTTTTAAATGTTTAGGTCTTGTAAATGATGTTTATTTATGGTTAGCTAATTAAGCCAGCAGAGTTCAACTCGGTCTCAAATCTAGACCAAAAGATGAGCAATGACATCCCCTGTTGTTTTGAAAGCAGCTGATGCAAAAAGGATCCTCGCTCGCTTCTTCCCTGGGCATGTAAGTGCCATGTGTGGGCCACCTGGGTTGGGTGCCTGTGTTCCCAGTGCTCCTGTCCTGGCTGGGAAATGGGCTGCACAGAAATCGAACAGCCGTGGAATGAAGCTGCCTGTCCTGCTGTCGTGGTCACTGCCATGGGCTGTTGGGAATCTTTGGTGTCATCTGCTCCTCCAGCCCTCTTACTCGCCTGTTTGATGCTAAGTGCTTATCTTGGCCGCATCCATGAGCAAAGGGTGTTTTGGTAGAGGATTGCTGCTGCGGACTGGGTCTCGGTTGTGCCTCATTCCTGGGAGGTGCGAGGAAGTGCTCACCAGCAGCGAGCTGAGGTTTGTGATGGCCCCGGTGCCCAAGCCCTGGGCTGGACGGGGCAGGCTCCTGCGTGGCATTGGCCTTGGCATGCACTGCGGCATCCGCGGAGGCTGCAAAACGAAGCAGAATGCGGGTTCTTGTGTCTAAGTCTCTATGAAATGAAAGCAAAAGGTTGCAGCAACACTACCAACAGTCTCCTTTGTGGCCACCTCTGCCTTCCACAGGCCTGGGAAGAACCAAACCCTTACTCCCAGCTCCTGGAGTGGGAAAAACATACAGCCTTGCAGGCTGGAGAGGAATCCTGATGCCAACACTGAACTGGGTGTCGATTGATTTGAGCTCAGTCTCCAAACACAGCTGAAGTGTTTCTCTGGTAAAAAGTTAATTATTTTTCCTCTTATTGTAGGTGTGAGCTCCGGGGTTTTCAGGGCAGGAATTACCTATTTCTGCTACTTGTCAAACGCTAAGCACGATGGTATGCTGACTTCTGTTGCAGTCTTTCAGCACTATTGTGATGCAAATGATAATAACAAAGGCAGATGGAGGTAAAGAGCTGTTGGCACCATCTAGCAAGCTTGGATGCTGTTTGTTTCCACGAGATAATCTTGCAAGGCTGTGATACACTGTCCCTACTTGTCCATTTCTTGTTGTACATTACTAAAAGTATTTGCATACAGGGTTAGGTTTTAGCATCCTTAAGTTTCAGTTCTTGCTTTTAATATTTAACTTAATGTACTCCTGTAACTGTTTTCATCTTTTCTCGCCACTGGGAAGTAGCAGCATCTATTATACTTTAAAAGCAGCAACTAAACGAGGTCCCAAGAAGTGCATATGTGGAAAGAGTGTCTGTTGTCTAGAACTGCCCTCGAGCACCACATTAATTCTGAGCAGGAGCTCAGGCAGCTTTGGGGAGGGTTTCATGGGGAAGGCAGAGCAGTGCTGGGGGGCAGCAGGGTGGGCTGAGAGGGGTCTGGCAAGGGGAGGCTGCTGAGGCAAATCTAGTAGTGCATCTTCCTCTAGCTGGACAGGGTTTGGGGATGTTTTGGCAGAGGCAAATGTTTCCTGATTACCCTTGACGTTGGCTGACTGCTCATCTTGGCTATGGCTATAAGTGGAGTTGAAGGAAGAGGAATTTCTACACTTGAAAATCTTGAACATGGGTTTGTAGTTGCAGAGGTAAAAATATATTTTACAGTGTATGATTGAAGGCTTGGCTTATTGCTGGGGGAAGAATTTGACTGGTCTTCAGTTTGAAGATTTCATGGCTGTATGGTGCCAGATCAGGAAAAACAGGGTGCTGGAGTTAGCAAGAGCTAAATGTGCTCAGTGGTACAGGTTCTTCAGTCAATGCTTTGTTTATTTTTCTCCTCCTGCTTATTGCCTCTTAGTAATTAAAAATACACGTGCTCAGATCAGAGCTCTACTTCCTGCAAGGAAGCTGTGCAGCTCCTTACTGGGGCAAAGTCCCTCTTTTCTCAAATGCTGCCTTTCAGCTCCATCTGTTGAATAGGAAGAGCTAGATGTTGGGGACTGTCTGCTATTTGCTCCTGGGTTAGTGACCTGCTCTGAGATCCTGGGAAGCTTCTCTTACAAAGCTGTTAGTCTCTGCTTGTGTCTCATCGGCTTCAATGGCAAGGGACTGCCTTACTGGGAGTTGAGACTGCCTTACTAGAAGTTTGCACTGGTGATGGAGCCCCTGGGTGTTGTAGCTGGATTCTGGCTTTATTCCCTAAAGGAAAAACATTTGAGCTCATTGTGGAAGTGATGGTTCAGCAGTCTCTTGGTTGTGTTCAAAAGGATATTGGAACTAACGTGTAACCTCCCATTGTTTTAGTTTCTACTTCCCAATGCAAAAGCCTCTACTCAGTGAGATTTGGTGATGACTGGTCCTATAAAAAAAATTACTGATGGTGCTCAAAGTGTAATTAAGTAAATGCTTCCCCTGTGAGGTTCTGTGGTGCCCTGTATACACTTTACAGGGGCCAGATGGCTAGTACATTTGCCAAATGTCACATATAAATTCATAGCATCTCTGCGGCGAACCAGTGCATTTTAGTGTAAATCAAAACACAACCCCAAATTACTTACAAAAAATTATAACACTTTAGTATAACTGTTCCCAGTCTGACTGAAGTAGGGTTTGTTTTTGTTCTTTTCGGGAACCATCTGTGCTTTTAAAGCATGGCTTCAGAGCAGTAAAAATAGCTCCAGAAAGCAGTATGAATGAACAACATGGGTTAAACTGGGTTAAATTAGCTTCACAGTCTGAATATTGGTAGAACCTCTCTTCCATTTTTTGTGAAATGTGTTGCCACCAGGAACAATGCCGGGTCACCACCCAAAAAACCCCATTTCCTTCAATTAAGCATAAGAGAAGAGACCAGGGAGAGTTACGATTACAGAAGGGCAGCACGGGACCTTTTGTGGGGCCAGTGGCCGAGGGGCTGAGCAGCACGGAGCGGTTCCACCTCTGCAGTGCCTGGTTGGAAGAACAGCCCTGGTGTAGGACATGGCCACAGACAGGTGCCCGTGCAGCTGGGCAGGACAGTGCAGAAGTGCCATCAGGGTATGAACTGGGGATATGTTCTGCAGTGCTTTATGGGAGAGGGAATTCTGGGAGCAGTGCAATTTGGATGTGAGCTATGATTCAGCTCCTGAAATTCATTGAAGCAGCATGTCTAAATCTGAACAATTTTACCTGGATCTATGCAAATTTATGGCATAATATGGCATGGAAATATATGTAAATGTTGTCAATTATTGTAAAGCAAAAGAGCACGTAGATGGAATATTCCATAAAATGTTTTATACAGCATTTTTTGAATTCCTAAAAAAGAAAGCTTGAGAAAAATCAAATGAACTGGAATTGAGTTTGGATGTTCCAAGCCCATTACATTGGGACATTTTCTTTAAACTGCTTATTAATCTAACCTTGCCATACAGATTTTCAAGAGCATACTTCTCTTCACTGTAACATACCTTTACAAATCAGGGAAATGTCAACTCCTGATTTACTGACAAAGCAGACAACTGACATAATCTATCTCACTTGAGATCAGTTCATCAAACTTAGGAACATCTTGGCTGCTGTAAAATCCAGGCATTTCATACAATCGTGTCTGCTTAAAATGCAAAGGATAACCTACATTTTTAAAATGCTGTAAAAAGAACAAGAAGTGATGCCAGGATGAAAATTTATGAGGCATGGCGCTAGGATGTGAATTTAGCATTTGCTGCATAGTGGAGTGTTGTTACTATCTTGTTTGCACAGTTGAAAACTAGTGTTAATAGACAGATAGAGCAGGAGGGCTGAGCCATCAGCATTCAGGTCCAGCGCCTGCTCTGACCTGATGCTCTATAGGAATTTTTAATGTTCATTCTTGATTTAATCTAACATTGTTTGATACCAGTGGTTCCTTGTTAGTGAAGCTCTGATTAGAGCAGCACATGTTTTTGCACTTGAAGTGTGAGCCTTGTTGCATTCAAATGCAGAATTAAACCTATGAAAACACAGATGAAAGTGTAAGAATATTGTTTAAGATCAACTACTGTGATAATATTATAATGAATTAGCTTTTCCCCATCTATCTAAAGATGTTCTATTTAACATCCCAGGACTGGAAGGTTTTTGGAGGTGTGAGGTTTGTTTTGTTTGCAGAGTGCTTGGCACAAGGTGGAGGACGTGGCTGAGTGCTCTGACACACGATAGCTTCTGCGGTTCTCACCAGTCTGTCAGCACCGTAGCTAAGAAGTTTCCTAGAATATTAAAATAGAAAGCTTTAGGTTAAAAACCAATAGCCTTTTCCTGTTATCTCTAGGTACCCAGATCTGGCCGTCTTGATCTGATTTCTCTTTACCAATTTGTGGAAGTGTTGTACAGGCTGAAAGCAAAGTAGCTGCCCTCAGATGAGTGTTGTTGCATCATAAAGCAACTTTGGTGAACGCTTTGCTCTTAAATATTCATGGCAAAGCTATCAACTGATGTGTCAAAGTCATGTTGACACAAAACCTGATCCAAGGGTAAACCAAGCCTCAGCCTTGACACGTAGCTTACAAACCTTCCTCAGGATTTTGAACCCCAAATGTGTTGGATGCTTCTGATCTCTTGTGCAGCCCCTGAAAAGAGCAGGGGGTGGGAGGGTCTTGAGGTTTTTGCAGCTCCGTCTGGTGATGTGTGCAGTGGTGACATAAAGCACTTCTGAAAAAGGGCTCTGCAGGTTATGAGGAAAAGCATAACTTTGGCTAACATTTATCTTAACTGTCATCGTTGTTTGTAACACTAAATCTTTCTCATAAATAAGTGGAGAAATCTGTGCTTCAAAGTGAAAAATTCATGCTCCAGTTAAACCTCAATTATATTTCCAAACAATATTTATCAGATTTTCTAATGTGTGCTTAGTGCAGTTCAATTTTGTGCTATCAGTCAAAGTGGCAGAGCTCGGGAAGTGGGGCTGAAAGGTGTTTTTCATGGGAGAAATGGAGCGTGCAGTGAGGAGGCAGTGCTGCCACTGCTGGGGCAGTGCAAGGGGAACCACGGCTTGGGTCCGTTTTAATGAAATATCAGTGCATTAAAAAAAAATCAGTGGTGTTTCTCCCTGCAGAACAAGGGAACCTGATGTGAATTCTTAAAGGCTGTATTCTAGGGGCTTGGAATGTGAAGCTATAGTTTAGTCCTGGAATTCTGGGTAGAAAAAAATGAATGCCTTTGTAATTTCACGAGTCTCTGAATTTATTTCACCTAATCTTTTTTCTGCAGCTATTTACCACATTAATTTAGTAAAAAACCTGACAAGTGTGCTTATGCAGAATTTAAGCTATGTCCTTAGGTACACATTAAGGAAAGATTTAAGGTTTGAAACAGAAGATTAATTCAACTCTTGCTTACAGTTGCATTGCAAAATTGTTGATTATCTAGAATTTCATGAATTTCATGTTTCTTGTTCATGTACGTTTGATCATGTATAATACTATCTATGTATAATGCTAACACAATTAGAAAAGTAAAATTCTTAAGCTGAATGGGAATGAAGTGTGTGCTTAAGGCTACAACAGGTAAGTGTTGAAAAGATTCTTCACAAGTATTTTGGAGGGAACTTGTAGACTGAGACGAGCTGTGACAGCCTGTGTAGGTGATTTGCTGGATCTCAGCTGACACTTAAGCAGAGTCCCCAGGTCTGGTGCCTCCCTGAGAAGCTGAGTGGTCCTGTTCCCATCCAACCAACCATTTAGACCTACAGTTGTTGGTTTGAAGTCATTTGTGCTTCTTTCATAGGTGCTATAAAATTGGGCTGTTCCTTTAGCTCTCAAAGGTGAGTGTATTCTTGGGTCTTTTAATCAAGGAAGGAATTAAGTGTATGTTTCAGCCCTAAGCAGAGGGAACAGGGATTTGCTCTGGGCCTGGGTGAATCTTATTTTTGGTGTCAGTTTTACCTGGTGTTTATGTGAGCACAAATTATAACTCACTGAAAGGATAAATGATAGGACATATCTGAAAGTCTCTGAACATGCAAGGCACAGAATTATTATTTATCTCTAGTCCGTTCTTCAGAAAGGTGCATTTTATAGAAAAGGAGGGACTAAGACAAGCGCTGGAAAAAACGAGTGGTACCCAGAGAACAGATTCCAAGATTCCCATTTCAGATATATAAAGAGGGAAGCTATAGCAGTATCATTCAAATGTGACAGCAGTCACTCCAACCTTTGCTATTACGGCACAAAATTACATGTTCTTGCCAGAGAAATAGGAAGGGCTGATAAGGAAGACAGCTGGGATTTGCTTTCTTATCTATATTTTACACACATGCTCTTTCATCTTCCTCCCACTCCTCTCTGTTTCCAGGATCCAGGTTGGCTTTTCAGGGCTGCTCTCTAGTTTGCATACAATGGGGCAGCTGTGTACTGTGTGGTTTCTAAGCCCTACAGATACAGGTTGAAAATTAAATTATTTAATTCTAGTGCCTTGTAATTGGAAACATTAAGGATGAAATTCTGCCTGCAGAGGACTGGCCCTGGAAATGTCACCAGAGGTCCTTTCCTGAGTGGTGGATGGAGGATCCAGCTCTGGGGGAATCAATATGTGATGATTTTGACTTTACTGCAGGTAAATCAAGTGCTCTATTCCATGTTTAAGGACCAGAAACTAACAGGTCTTAAGTGTGGAGGTGGGTAAATCCATTGAGTGGTGGTGGTATGGCCTCAAAGCCATGAAAGCCTCCATCTCCCCCACCCTCCAGGAGGAGTTACGTACAGTTGTACATGCTCTCAAATGATCAAGGAATAATCCATGTTATTACAGTACAGTGTCACCAAGAGTTGGGAATGAACAGAAGTGCTGTCCATACCCTGCCCCATTTCAGAATATTGCAAAGTAACTGGGGGCTGGACACCAAGGGTGCGGAGAAACAAATATTTTGCCTTGTGGGATCTGGTTTAAGAAACATTTTTCTTTGTGCTAGGCAGTGCCAAAGTGTAGATATCCCCGTGTCCTTTCCGTTGTGTTGGGAAGGCAATCTCAGACTGCACTGTTTCACAGGATCTAGAGGGAAAATGAGCTGAAAATACTGAGTAGAACAGATTCTTGGAGTTGGTTGAGCTTGCTGTTCTGGAGTTGATGGCAGCTGTTGCTACTTAATAGCTAATCAAAAGTGGTTCAAAATGTACACCTGTTGGGGTGCATATTGCACATGTTGTAAGATTTGTAGCACCCTGTTGTCTCTGCCTTCCTGCTTTTTTCGTGATTTCTGGAATACTTGCTGCTGGGTTCACCCACCAATACAGCTGTTCTTTAGGGAAGTCCATTTTATTTTCCTAGAGATTTTAGAGTCTGAGGGTTTTCCATTACAGATGGAAAAGGGACTTCTGCAGTGGGAGACCTGCTTGTCAGGGTTGTGCTGGATGAAGAGTGGATGCTCAGGCTCTGGAGGAATGTGGAAAAGGTGGTCTGGCCATCAGCTCCTTCACGGGCTGCAGGTGCAGCGGTCACACTGGAGAAGAGTGATTCTGAGCTGTGTCAGATTTGAAACTAAAGCAAGGTGTGGGACTGGTTTGATGGATTAATAGAGAAGTTAATTGGCCTTCCCAAAAATGATTATCATTAACCAAATACAGCTGCTAACCTGCCAGAACCAATCTGTGAAGACAGTGTTTGGGGCTTTTTGTTGGGCTGCTTTTTTTATTCTGCTCATGACTACTTAGGAAGAAAGATACTTTTTTGGTCTTTGTGGTCTCTTTGGATTTAGCTCGGCGTAGGCTTTTTTCCTGGTGACTCTGCAGCAAGGATTGTGGAAATGGGTGAACTCTGATTTTGAGGATGACCATGCAAGTCAAACGTGTCTCTGGTTAAGGAAACTTGAACTGACAAGCGTTGTGGGCTGGCTGTGCGAACGAAGGGAAGTTTTCTGTGCCAAGTCAGTTCCATTAATCCTGGGGCTGTGACATGTCTGTGCTCCTATTGATTTCCCAGCAGGCTATTCATCACCGGTCTCATCCCGTTAGGAGCCAATGTGGAGGAGGCACAGGGGGGAGATGGGGCTGGTGGTTTTATCTCTAGGGCACAGGATGCTCATAATCAATGCAACTTGGAGAAGAAGCCAGATGGGTTGAGATAATTGATGAAAAGTGCCTCAAAGTAGGAGAGGTTCTACATATCTTACAGGGAGAGGGGGGAAAATGTGTTGGTTTTAAGGTCAGCAGATATCTTACGTAGACCTGATGCTCTGAGCTGTTATGGGGGGCACAGACCACAGCTGGGCAGCCCCGCGTGCTTGGCACTGTGCAGTGGGCTGGGTGAACACTGAATTTGGCTCGTCACCGGCTGTGCCCGTGCAGGAACCAGCAGCCAGGGCTGCACTACTGGAAGGGCTGGACCTGCACGCATGCTGTGGTGGCCCTGCTTGACCTGTGTGGACCTGAGGTTGGTTCTGGGGTGCCCGTGGCACTGGGACTGACTGCCCAGGTCAGACTTGTGCATGCTCTCGAGGTGGTGGCTGTGTAGACCAGGATGACAGGCTTGCTGCTTTCATTTCTTATTTATCCTTTGCAGTTTTTGTTTTGTACCTGTGTCAAGGACTCAATCACCCTGAAGAGGAAGATCTTGACTTTCTCAGAGTACCTACTCGCAGGGCAGATGTTGTGCAGTTCTCTTGTGGTGCTCAGAATCCCTCATCTAGTCTCTGAAACTTTCATGAAGTATTCACAAAATGTATTTTTCAGCAGCAGCTTAATTATTCTTGTCTTCTCAATCAATAATGAGCCATCACAGTAAAGCCCTACATATTAAGTTGTTTTCTTGTTGTTCTTTAAGACAGCTGCTTGGAATTAAAATAGCTCTTGGGCAAAACTTATAGAAACAATTAAAAGCTTGGTGCTTGGGAGATTTTTGCAATTATGAACTGATCATGTTTTAGTCCTGTAAAGACTCATGCCTCTGGCATCAGTGGATGAGAGCTGTGTGTAGAGATAAGGACAGGAATATTTCTTTGCTTGATTGTGGTCTGAATTCAAACTTTGAGTTGCTTATTTACTATCGCTCAATTTATCTCATTGTATGCTTTGCAGTTCATGGAGTAGCCTTTGGCTGGAGGAGCAAAGACTGGGACTGGTCGATTCCTGACAGACCTGTCTGACCAGTGTGCTCTGAGAGAAGAGGCTGCTGGTTAATCTGTTTTTCTCGGCAGAGAAATTCCACCCTAAATCTGAAAACTTTCCCTTAAGAGTTTGGGCAAAGCCCTGTGTTGTATGTGGGGCTGCTGCAAAAAAACCTCCTTGGAAGAGCCCGTGGTAGCAGAGCCTGGGATCTGGGCCCGTGAGTGCCTGCATGTGTGGGTGGCAGTGCACCTGCATCTCCTCTGGTGGAGTTGTCTGCACAAATAGCAAAATTCTCCATGGAAAGCAGCTGTAAGTGCACTTTGTACAAAAAACTGTATTTCCAAATCTTCTCTCCAACTGTTCTTTAAAAGAAGCAAAGCCAACCACCAGCAAAAAAGCTATCCCAAAAAGTGTATGTATACACACGTGTGTATGTTTATACACGAATCCAGCATTTTAACTTCACGTTGCTGATGAGAGCCAGAAATGTGAAATAGCAAAACAGGTTCCATTTTTTTAATTAAATTGGCTATTTTTTTATGGCAATTTATTGTTCCATGTTTCTGGATATCAAAGAGCTTTTTCTACCTACAAAGAGTGGAGGAAAAAAATCTAATTTATTTTCTGTAGCTCATAAAAGGAAGCCCCATTCCCTGTGGCAGGACTTCTCAAGTCAGGTAATAAGCTGCTAGAGCCAAACCTATTAGGAGCACTTGTGAGCGGTTGCTGGTGTGGTTTAATTTGCAGAGTCCCTGTGTCTTATCCTGCCCTCTGACAACCTCAGGTTGGAGCAATTGTTCTGCCTTTAACCTGGAAATAATTACCATTAGTGTGCCGAGTTGTGTCTGATCAGGGACGTGTTTATACATCATCAGCATCAAAACAGATGCTTGCACGGAGGGCAGGCGTGCGCTCGCTGCACAGGGCTGCCTGTGCTCACACGCTTTTTCCAGCATCACGGCGCTTACGGAGCTCTCTGGTGGGACCAGAGCGGTGAGGCTGGGAAACCTGGGCAGTTGGGGAGATGGCAGGGAGCGTGGGCACGGGGCTTGGGCAGACAAATGATGCCTCTCCATATCGTGTACCAGGGAACTCAGTGTGGTTGGGCTGCCCTGCGGGAGCGCAGCGGCGTGCAGCGAGGAGAGGGGCAGGGAGCTGCTGGCACTGTGGCTATCTGCGGGGCAGAAGCCGTGGAGGCTGCCAGCCTCTCCTGGCCTCCAACACGAGTTCCTGTAACTGACTGCACAACATGAGCTGCTGAAGTACTGGCAGAGGGAGTATTCTCAGACCTGCTTTCTGTGGAGTTGCCCAGGCTGGGGGCAGTGCATGTTTTCAGATGGGTGCCCTGGACTGGGGTGCCAAGCTGGCAGGTGATGGCAGTGCTGCAGTCGCCCAGCCCAGAGTGCATCCTGGGGGGAACCACGTCCCTGCCCTCCCAGAGCTTGGTCACCAGTCTGTTGCTGTGTGCTCCTTGAGCCTCCCCAGAGGTGCCCGAGGGCCTGTTCTCAGGTGATGGGAGGGACGGATGGTGCCCGGCAGCGTGTGGGTGATGGGGCCAGATGGGCTGCTCGGAGTTGGTATCACGAGTCCTGCAAGCTGGAGGGCAGTTGGGTACTCTGACAAGTGAGCCTTATGCCCCTGTTTTTCTGAGCACGGTGGGTGTCCAGAGTTATTTGTGGCTTCAGTGGGCTGCCACTGTGCCATGTTTTGCATGTTGTTGTACTGGGATGTGTGAAGCTGAGGAGGTCATGCCATGGTTTTGGCCCCTTTGGCAATGTTAACCTTTTGAGTGCGTGTGGAGCTCGAGTTGCTCTTCATTCCAGACCTGTCCCTTCCAAGGCGTGCTTGTGTGTGTACACGTGTGCATGTGTACACATTTTGTCAGAAATTAAAAACCGTTTTCTGCACACTGGAGAGAAATAACCCTGTCAAGACTGTCGTGCACATCTAGTGTCAGAACTGTGATAGATAGTGGTGTAATTAATCTGTTTCTTTCCCAGTTGTATTTCTTTTCTTTCCCTTTTTTATAAAAAGCAGGTAATTCACAAGGTGGGCACAGCAAAAGTGGGCTTCATAATGTGTCATTAGAAGGCTTTTGACCTTGTGCTTTACAGGGTATTATTACTGTTCAGTGTGACAGAATAGATGCTCCTTTACTGAAAAATCAAAACCACATTAAAGTGACAGCACTTTAATTTTTCTTGATAGTAGCAAGAATTCTTATTTCCTATTTTATTTGCATTTTTATTACTGAGAAGCGTGGTGACTGAGTTACCTGGTGTTTTTATGTCACTGCTGCTCATGTAATCAGACTACGATGGTCCAAAATAGCAGCTGGACTATGAATATGTATCACTTTATTCATATGACAAACTTTTGGCACAGGATGCGGGATAAATGGAGGCTTCCTGCAGTTAGTGACCTAGATAGTGGGTTGTGAAATGAGGTGTCTTGAAGTGGAACACTCCGACACATGCATTATCACCCAGAAGTGATTCTTCTGTTGTCCAGATTCTTGCTTGGACCATAATATTTCTGATTCAGAGCATACATATTAGGGTAGGTAGAAGAGCTACAGACTTGTAGTGATATGGGTCATTCAAATCAAAGATGCTGTATCTTTGAAAAATAGCAAGATATGGCATTTTTCAGCTGTGTGGTCCTGGTGGGCTTCAGAAATCTCATAAATTTTGTTTTTACTTTTTAGAGTTACCTTAGTAACTTTAAGGTAAGCTATCTGCCTTGTGACCTAATTCCTAACTAGGGACATAATGCTGATCCATATGAAAAGGTCAAGGAAATTGGAATTACTCAGTCTAGAAAAGACTGAGCAGAATGTTGTTCTTCAAATGTGTAAAAAAAGAAAAAAACCCCAATGCAATTTGAAAAAGAAAAAAACACAAAAAAAAACACAAAAGAAAAAACCACAATGCAAACCAAAACCATGACAAAAAAACCCACCCAAAACCAAACAAAAACCCAACAAAAAACCCACAAACTGCAAAGGAAGAAATTCTCTTGTCCATTCTAGGCAGGTCTAGAAGAAATGGAGTTAAACAGCAAAAAAAGGAGGTTTAATTAAATATTATCAAAACTTCCCACTGATGAAACTAGTGAGGCACACGGGATTACCGTGCTGGGGAAGTCCTACATCTCTGCCACTGGAAGCTTTTTAAGTATGGACAGGGATCTGCTGGAGTGAGATGAACTGGTGCAGCCTTGGGTGCCAGATGCCTGCCTGCTCCTGGGGGTCCTCTCTGGCCAGGGCTGCAGTGTCTGACCTGCTTTGGCATTTGTCTTGGCCAAATGGAGTTCCCAGCTGGGGGATAATGCCACCGGGTGCCCCATGCCACAATGTTTTAAGTGTGCAATGATTAAAAAGGTGTCTTCTCATTTATCTTGAATGCTTTCCTGCATGAATATATATAGTTGCGTAGTTATTTATAGTCATAATGTCTGTCCTACTGTGAAATTCTGACAGTAGTCAGTTAAAATAGAAATACTGGTGATGCTTCAGGGCTATGTCAAGAAAAACTCTGTAAAGCAGTGAGGGTGATCCCTCACTTGGATGAGCACCTTCTGGAAGGGGTGAATCCCACTTCTCCTGATAGTGTTTGAATCCTGACAGGGTGCTCTTCAGGAAGATCTGCTTCAGCTGCACACTAGTGATGTTGTAGTCAAACGCACTGGCTACTGGTTTCAGTCAAGGGGCAAGTGGGTGAAATGCAGCAGCCTGTGATGCGCAGGAGTTTAGACTAAATGATTGTACTGTCTCCTGTAGCCTTAAACTCTGTGAACCTGAGTGATTCAATTTACTGCTGGTGGGAACAATGGTGTTCTGCAGATGATGTTCATCCTCATGCCTAGAGGATGCCTCAGCAGTTCCAGCCCCTTGGTCTCTTTGCTGCACTTATTTATATTTATAAAAAAGTGAAGTGCCTGCAGCATTTTGCCTAAAATGGTAATAACCCTCCTCAACAATGCAAAATACTTTCTTTTGATAAGATCATTTTAAAAGGTAAATGCTTATGATAATACAATTTATTCTTTATGGCTTGGGGGCAAGCTAAAATCTAAATGAAGCATGTCTTCCATCAGAACCCTACAGAAACAAACTAATAGGCTGCAAAGAGAACCATTTGTAATGTTACTATAATTCACATGATTCATTAAACCGAAATGGAAAATGATAGCATTTCCTCCTGAAAAAAATCCTCATGGAATTACATGCTGAGATCACTTAGTTGAACTATTTTATTGACTAAGCATCTTGTTGTGCTGATGTGTAGATTATATAGCCCTGCAGCCATTTATTTTTTTGTTTTCTAAAATTAGAACTCCTTTTTATTATGGGAATGCTATCACGTATTTTCCCCTCCAGTGGTAGCCGCTAGCTGTGGCGGGGCTGTTCGCAGGGCATTTTCTAGCAGTGGGCATTACCAGAGCACTCAGAAATGCACTGCTGGTGTTCACTCTCCCAGGTCATTGAGGGGAAAGTGGAGAAGGATTGAAGGGCTGTGAGTCAGTAGAAGGCACAGAAGTGATGGGTTTTAGCAGCTAAAAATAAACACACATATGTTGTTTTCTGGTTAGGGCGAAGCAAAAGCAATGAGTTTTGTCCCTCTCGGGGCCAGAACAGAAAAAACCTGCTATGGGGTAGGGAGAGTCTTGTCTAAACAAGTCAAGGTGCCTTTCAGCCACACAGGGTTAGAGGAGCAAACACAAATAACAGGAGCAGTGATGCTTGTAGGTTCCTGCTTTGTGTTTGGACCTTGCTGTCTGGTTAATGAGTTCCGGGTCGAATGTGGGAAGGGTTGATGAGAGTGAGTGGGTGGAGGCCAGTGGAGCTTCACTGATTTTAGACTCCGTAACTTCATTGTGTCCTGTCTCTTTTCATCCAAACCACGATTAAATTTGGTTTAAAAATTAGCATGAAGCAGTTGATAGTCATTGTGGTTGAAAAAGATGCTGATGCAATGTTGACTTTTTATGCACAGATTAATAGCAAAAAGTAGTAAGTGAATAAATGCAACATATCACAGGGCAAACAGTGCTAGAATGTAAGTCACGTCTTTGCAGAGACCAGAGCTTCAGGTGTGCCCTTTTCTAAGGCTTTGGATCTTTGCTCTACCCACATGCTCGAGAGATTAATTACAGGAAGAAGCCCAACCCTGGAGGGTTGACTGCCATAGCAGGAGAGGAGTGTGGGTACAGCATTCTTGGCCACCAGTACTTAATGCGGAGAGGGGGAGTTTTTAAATTATAAAAGCAACTGAAGTGCCAGCAGAATCAGAGTCCCATCTGCTAGAGATGGTGTAAAAACCCAGGGAGAAACAGCTGCTTGCAGGAGAGCTGCTGTCCCAGCTGTGCAGGACGTGCTGTGGGAACGGCGAGGCAGAAGTGGGGAGGCTTTTCCAGCCCCAGCAGGGAGGCAGCCAGGCGTTCCCCTGCACCCAGCCTGACCAGTGCTGTCCCATGTGCTGCTCTCAGGCTGGATGCCATGCAGGCTGGACAAGAACCTTTGCTTTCCAGGTGATTCACGTCTTTGAGATCTGGAGAAGTTTCTTCTGACATGCACAGTCAGCCCTCCAAAGAACGTCACCCTTGATTAATGTCAGAAGGCAGAGTGTGCCATTTAAAGGATTTCAGAAAAATGGCACATGGAGCAGGTTTTAATGCTGGTTTTCTGACAGCCTTCACGTTTGGCCCTGACGTGCTGCAGGGTAGACTCTATCTTCTGCTGGCCATTTATCAGAGGTATCAAAGGACAGAGAAAGACATTAGAAGCTATTTTAAATGAGTTCAGGATGACCTCAGAGTGGATTAATGTATTTTAGAGGACTGACCAATCTGACAATCCCACATTCATCAGTGTGAAATCAATCTGAAAGGTACAATGGGTTGCATCTGCTTTAATGTTGATGGAGGATGCCAGAATTGACAGAACAACCTGACACTTGCTATTTATTGTGTAAGGAAACAGAATACTTGTTTGGATGTAGATAAACATCTCTTCCTCTTTTGCAACATGTTGTGTGGCAAGAAAAAAACAACAGCAAACTGGGATAACTGGGTATTTTTTGACAGTCTCATACATCTCTACTCATCTCGTAATTCCGGTGAAGTATTTCTGTGCCATGCAGCAGAGGAAAGCTAAAGCCACAGTAACGGAATGTAACTCTTTTGCCAGTGTCACTTATATTTTGCTTTATTAGACAAAAGTCAAGTAATTAATCAGTTGATTGCTTAATTCAAAATTCAGTCAATTACAATTTAGGCTTCATCACTATGCTTTCCACATGATGAAATCTGTTTGATAAATTTGATTATTTTTTGGTTGCCTGGCTATGAATGAATAAAGCAAGCTTTGGGTAAAGACAAACCAGAGGCTTGAGTTTTTTGCACGTGAGCAGAGATGGAAACACTGGGCTGTGAGCAATATTCCATGGGGAGGTTTCTAGACAACCCACTTGGATTTCAGAAAGTGCACCAGTATTATGATTTCAGAAATACTGTGCGTTTGTGTTTTCAGCTTATTTCAGCTGAGTTGGGGTGGATTTAACTTTGGAAAAGTCAGATCCTGTATTTCCAAATGGTCAAGCTTCCCTGGTCTATGTATCAGCTATGAAATGTATCAGAACCCAGCTCCAGCCCTGCAGTAAATGCCATCCCTCGCCAGGCACTGCGGAGGGTCCTGTACAGAACGTGTTCTTGCTACTGGGCCAGCACCCAGAAGTGCAGGGCTGTGTCATGTTCAGCACAGAAAACACTCTGCACAAGCATGGCACTGGCACTCTGGGTGCAAGCGAGCTGCCTGGCAGCTGTGGTGAGCCAGGGAGGGGCTGTGGGGTCTGATGTGGGTGCGCGGGGTCCCGCACCCACAGGGCAGTCTCTGGCCGTGCACCGCGGGCGCTCGGGCTGTGAGCTGTGCCAGGAGCAGCCCTGACACAGGAGCTATACAGGGGAGAATCAAACTCCTGCTTTGAAGTGAACTGAAGTATGAGTACAAAGAAAGAATAACCAAATATATGGTTTTAGAGGTTACTTGCCCATGAAGAATATTCATTCAGTGGTCTCCTTACCTGCAAAATAATAAATCTGTACTCCATCCTGGATTTCCCACTGTAAGCTATAAAAAGCTGTCATTTCCTATTGTCTGGGCAATTTACAGCCACCTTAAAGAGGGTGTCTCTCAGCAATCTTGACATCTTGACTTGCTCATAAATTCCCAGCTATTGAAGGAAATGCTTTTCCCTTTAGATAAGCACACAAATTAGTCTCCCCATTCGAGGACCCTGGGAAGGTGGCTGTCTTCTGCTCTGCAGAGCTGGTGAGGCAGGATCGTGGTCGCCATCGCCTCGCATTGCCCACTGCTGGGGGCAATTAGAAGAACGTTGCTTTTACCAGCGAGTGTTTTATTGCTAGCTTGTATTGCTTTAAGAAACTTTCTGCAGCGGAATTGTCATCTGGTAAACCTGGAGCCCATGAAATGAGATTTTCAGTTCTGTGAGTTAGCAATAGGTATGATACATTAACGCAGATTTACTCCCCGCATGAGGGAGATTTTGATGAGAAATCTGATGAATTAACCGCAAAGATTTCTGGTGCACAGCACAGCTCGCCTGCTGACCCACTATCCTCATTTCACTTTTTCATCTGCTTGCTATGTTTGAGTGCTCCACAAATAAAATTATCCACAACATTACGTATACTTTTCTACAGCGGAAAGGCCAGGGAATTTCTTCTTGCAGAACACATGGGAGGTTGTAGGAAGGTGAAACTGCAAGGCCTTGTTCACTGTATTCATTTCAGGGCTAGAAGTTGGGTCTGGAGCATCTCACTGTGACACTAGGAACATCTGCTGAGGCTGGGCTTCTTGGCACTAGTGGTGCAATTCATTCTGCGTCCTCAGCACTTCCGCAGACTCGTACCTGCTGTGCCAGGAACACAGCCTGCGTGGAGGGCTGGTGAAGGGTGCCAGATGTGCCACCCAACTGGGTAAGTTCTGGTGCATGGAGCAGGTGTGACCTTCCTCTGAAGCTGCAGCGAGTGTCCTGGCGTGCTGTTGGGTGTGCAGGTGTACACTGTGCTGCCAGGCTCTGCTGTGTACCACTTAGTGCCACCGCAGCAGCTGGAGGAGCCCCTTCCTCACCGCGACTGCCAGCTGCGTGTGGCACTGGGGCCGACACTCACCTGGAGGAGATGAGCACGTACGTGTTTGGGCAGCACAAAGGGCTACTAATGGCATCAGTGAATTTCTGCTCATCTTTCCATGAGTCATTGTCCTTTTTGGATTCCACCGCTTTGGTTTTCCTCCTTCCCTTGCCCTTATTACAAATTTTCTCCTTTGTAACAGAAACCTTTCTTTGTCTCCTGGGGGGTCACGTTCTCTTCCCCAGTTCCCCTCCCCTGGTTGAGCTCCCTGGCAGCCCCGGGGCCGAGGGCTCACGGAGAGGGTCAGCTCCGACAGCCGGTGTCAGCGCCGGTCCGTTACTGCCGTATCTGCTGCCGCCGCAGCAGCACGGCCCATCTCCGGTGGGATGTTATCGAGACATGGCCAGCATGTACCTGTCAGACTGCTCAGCCCTGCAATCACCTGAAATAATAGGACAAGAAGAAAGAAGTGGCTGTTTCTGTTATCTGTGCTGACACACGCGGGAAGGCGGCTGTGCCGACCCGAGCCGTGGCAGGGCAGACCTTTGTGGGACGCTCGGCCGGCTCCGCGTGGGCACACAGCTGTGCCAGGGAACCCACGGAGCGTTTCTTGCTGCACTGTGGCCTCGCACAGTTCAAAGCTATGCTGCTTACATGGAAAATATGCTTAAATTGTATTTTTATGAGATGCTCTCACAGCCTTGTGAGTGGGATTCACAGGTAATATAACAGCAAACGCAGAAAGAAAATGGTGTAACATCAACCACAGTGACAAATGTCCCTGGGATAGCTGGCAGATGTGTGACAGTTTAAAAGTTCCAGAGGCAGCTAGGCAGTGGGTCCTGGAGAATCCTTGCAGCCGTGTCTGTGTGCGACCAGAGGGGAGGAACAAGGCTGCTCGTGCGTTTGGGCTGGGTGCTGCTGGATGTACAGTGCATGTCAGTGCTCCGTGCAGTTAGGGGTGTGTATGGCACCAGTAGTAACAGCTAACTGGTGTAAGTCTTTGTATTTGTATTCATTGGACATAGCTGACTCCAGGTATGTTTGTTTATTCAAAGTTTTTAATGAGATATAATCAGGAAGGACTTGTACAAAATCTGCATATTGACATTTAAGTATATGATTAAGTAAAAGCTGCTGAGGTCATCACTTGACTAAATTGCCTTAATGAATGTTGATTACACTGCACATGTTAATTTAATTTAGTGAGATCTTTATCTTCTGAATTGGCTATCACCTTCTGTTCAATTATTGATTAGGATATGGGAGAATGCCAGTTCTAGTTCTGTTCCTGAGTTGACAGGGCAGTGCATCCTGCAGGCTGCACCACGGGCTGATCAGTGTGCCTGTGAGCATCTAGCACGTGCTGATTTCTGTCTTCCAGGACAGAGTCCTTTCCTCTCCACTGATGGCAAAAATCACTCCAGGACAAGGAAGGCCTAATGCATGATGATCCTCAGATTCTCCTAAGAACTGCCCACATATGTTCTTATACTATGGTAAATGAGTATTACTGTGAGAATAGTGTATAAGGAGATGCCTCTCTTCATATTTTACTAAGTTTTCCGGCTTGCAGACTGAAAATCTGCCTGTAGAAGTGAGTGAAGAGAAGTTTCCTCCACTAAAAGGCTGTGGAAAACTTAAGTTATGAAGAGAGTAACTGGTCTGAGCATGTCTTCTGCTGGGTTGTGTGCTGCTCTGTGAAGTGTTCCGGGATGATGAGGCTGGAGCTTTGCTGCTGCTACTGGTTGACACATGGCTCTGCTGTTTTGGGCAGGGGGATCACGAGAGGAGAGCTCTTTATTCCTCCATCCCTGTCCATTCCTGTCTCTAGACCCTGCCCTGTCACTCCGCCCTGGGGTGGTGAAGGACCCCAGTAAGCCCACAGCTTTGTGGTTGTCATGCTGCAGAGAAACTGCAGCCCAAAGCACCAGCTCAGGGGACGGGGAGATGCGCTGTCTGTCACCTTTGGAGGGAGCCAGGTTCCATATGGAACGTGTTTCAGTGGCATATGCCATTAATCCTGCACGCTGAATTATTCAGCAGTTCAGAGTAATGAGTCATTGAGCAAAGCCTGGCATTGCGCAGCTCCGTAGTCCTGGCTGGTGCCGCGATCCCGGCCAGCGTTCCCTGGGTGGGAGCACCGCAGCTCAGCGTGTGCCTGTGCCAGAGCCGTGCCCTGGGCCACTGTCTGTCGGGCTGTTTCTCGTGGTCGTGGGAGCAGCACTTTGCACCTCGCTGCACGTGAACTTGGGGCTCCGTCAGCTGAGCAGCTCGGGCTTGGTCTGCTCTGCTCCACAAAACATGGAGCTGCAGCGTCTCCCAGGGGAGCAGCAAAAGGGATCATACCCCTGAAAAAGCCCTTTCTTTACTGTTGGACTTGCCGTAGTGAGAAATACAAGCTGTTTTGTTACCTGGTTTAAATCACTTCCAGTAGAGCTGTGCTGACTTCCACCTGTCGTGGATCTGGCCCTTTATCTCCACTGCTGTTCTGCAAAGTGAAAACAGCTGTAACCATCTTTGACAGCCTGAGAGGAGTTTTTGCAGAAGAAAACAGGGTTTATGATGCTGGGTTTTAAGAATGCATGACTCCACGCTAGCAGGATCATATCTTAATTATGATCACCTAAAACTTCTATATCTGTAGTGCTTCTGAGCTTGGTTTAGGATTAGCTCCAAAACTCAGGCTCTGGCATGGTCCTGTACCGAATATTACCAGGAGTCTTTCTTGGGGGCTTAGGTGTAATGACAAATGGCCAAGGCAGGAGGGAGGGAAGCCCTGGCTGCAGGGTCCCCTGCTACCTGTCCTGTGCCTCTGGGAGCCAAACTGTCTCCCTGGGCTCCTTCACTGATGTTTCAAATACAGCTGTGCTCCCGGGAGGGATGGCCGAGGAGTGGTGATTCAACAACTGGAATTGTGTGCTGGGCTTGGCATGCCACAGCAATAGCTCAGTGCAAAAACCCAGGTACCTTAACATGCAAATAGAGGGTTTCTGTGGCAGCCCACTGACCAAGCTGTGTGCAGCTGCGTAATGTTATCCTAGATGTGTAAAAACTATAATCTGGATACCTTGGAGGAAAATTACCATCTACTTGTGCTCAAATCACAGCCTCAGTGGGGCTGCTGACAGCTGTACCTGAGTACGGTTAAACACTGATGTGCCCCCACATTTGTCCCTCTTTTCTTCTGCTCCCATCGCTTATAGAAGTGGTAAATATTTGTATTAAGAACTCCTTTTCTCCCTTGCGAGTGAGGTCTGACCTGTGGCTCCAGGTGGGACTGAGAGGCACCGGGATGATGTGCGGGGTCATGGGCGAGCGGGTGGGCAGGCAGGAGCCACAGGGTGCTGGTCCCACAGGAGTGTGCATGCAGGGGGGTTGTTGCTGGTTTTGCTTCATACATACGTGACCAGAGAGGCTGCAGTGAAATGGTCGGGGCCCTGATCAGACTTAGATTTTTATCCAAGTGAAAACTTTAAGTCATCTCAGCAGAACATGATATGATCAAAAGCAGCAAATGCCTCTGCTTATTCATAGGAGAGTAGATGAAAATAAATCTCCTAAACTCTGCTTAGAGCTGAGCAATATATTTTGGTTTTGATTAATATTAGATGGGCTAATTTTCCAGGAAAAACAAAAAAATGAAGTTGGATTTGGCTAAAGTTGACCTCAAATGTGTGGAACTTCTTAAAGGTCAAACTATTTTGCTATGTTTGAGAAATTTTTAACCAGTAATTTAGTTTTGACTTTTTTATAACAAGATTTTCCATTTCAGAAATGGATTTATTTTAATATTTCTGTATTTTTCATTTTAATTTCAGTGGCATTTAAAAATTAATGTTTAGAAATAAAAATTCTGCTTAATGTCAGTCCAGTTGATTTCAAAATTCTTTAGCTCAACCCTCCAAAACATCCATTGTTTACTTAACTGTTACAAATTTCTGAACATCAAATTTGGTCAGTGTAAGAAACATTGGAGCTCTCTGGAGTGCTGGAATCAAAACGTGAACACCACTTTTTTAAAGACTAATCCTCTTCAAACTTCTTGGGATGGATGCTTTGACATAATGTTAATAGGTCTCATCAACCACAAAAATCCCTGACCCTGGAGTCAAGGAGCATGTACAAAATGGGGAGAAAAAACCCAGAGAATGTAGAGCTACAATTCATAATAACTAACAAAATAAGTTTAAGTCCCAGTGCAACCCATTTAATGAGCAAGTGAGCTAAAATACATTGCAGCTGAATTGCTGACTTTGTCTGATGTTGTTCCCACAGAGCTCATTAAACCTTTTTATGTAACATTGCTGCAGCCACACTTTCCAAAAGCTTTTCTCATTGTGCATTTCACTTGATGTTTTCATGTATTTTAATACTTCTTCTTTTTGTCCATCCAATTTAAAAAAAAATCATGGTTCAACAACCTAAATAGCTTAATAAGGGGCAAGTGAAATCTCATTTCTTTTGAAGACTAACTCTGGCGTTTCTTGTGTTAGCAGTGCAAATTCATCCTGGAAAAAAAAAAAAGTGTTTGTTCCCAGCTTGGAGAACCTGAGCAATAAGGAGTGCTGTCAAAATGAAACCATTCAGCCCAGAACTCCCAGCAAGTCCATAAAAGCAGCCGCAGCCTGCTTGTTGGAAACTGATGGGTTTTGCTTTGGACGGTCGCGTGGGAAACATATGGCTGTAGCTCTTGAGGAGGGATTTTGAAAGCACCAGTTACACCAATTTAGTTGTAGTGCACGATGCCCCGGAGGGCTGGAGGTGATGCCGGGTCGCTCTGCTCTGCTGCCGGGACGCCGGCACGGGCGGCTCTGCTGCCTCCGCACACCTCGGAGCGTGCGACTGTGCTGGAGACCGAGGCTGGGACCAGGACACAGTTTCTTAATCACTTCCTGGCAAACACGGTTAAGCCTCATTAATGCAAATTAACAGGTGATCTATTTTTCCAGAGTCTCAGTTCCATCACATGAACTTGCATTATACAGCAACTTTAGAAAAATCAATTTTTAGTCCTTACTACAAATTGATTTATGGCTTTTTCTGCTTGGAGCTGATGGGGCTGGCTCAGCCCTGAGCAGCCAGACTGCACAGTCTTCCTCGCTGCCACGCTCCTCCTCGCTGCCATGTCCGCTGCTGGGGTGGAGGGTGAAACTCTGACATTAGGAACGTGTCTCCAAAAAGAAAACATCAGTTTTGAGATTTCTTTCTGGAAAGATGTATAAACATCTCATGTACAGAAGGAAGTTAATCATTTCTAGTGACTGTTTTTGAGTGCTTTGCATTCCTTCCTTTGAAATGCTACAGTAAAAACAGGCACATGGCAGGGAGTCACTGGGTTATGTCCCAGCATTGCCTGTTGGCTGCTGTTGGGGCGTCCTGGCTGGTGTGGCTGGGCTGAAGGGCTCTGTGAAGGGTTTCCACCTGTGTGAGTGCCACAGCTGAAGATGGTCCCGGGAGAGGGCAGGGATACAGCTCTGGCAGTTGGAGTGCCGGCCTCTGTGCTGGAGGCAGGTAAGGAGAGGGGTCAGGGATGTGTAAGAAACTTTGAACCTGACCTTCCTCCCCCTGTTGGGGCAGACAGACATCCCGGGACACTTGGCACCTGCTCGGCTCAGCCCGCGGCTGCTGCCAACAGGCAACGCTCAGCAGCTCCTGGGGTGTCCGTGAGGAACGATGGCAGCACGGTGGGGCTGGGGCTTGGGATGAGCTGGGCGTTAGCAAGGGTTTCTGCTGGTAAAGTCTAATGACTATTGACTATTATAGTCTGTTTGTCCCTCTGGTGGGCAGCCCCAGAGGAGTGCTGGTGATGGGAGCGCAGAGGGGATGGACTCCTGCACATGGGAAAACTCAGCAGAGCGAGAGCTGCTGACTTCCCTGGTCCCTGATGCCTCACGGTTATCTCGGGGACAAGAATGCTGAAGGAGGGGGCTGGAAATCGTAATCACTTCACTTTAAAATGGCACGGTCTCCTGGGCTCTGACCAAGTAATTATGTTTGAAACTTGAAATGAAATGTCTGTCTTGAAATGAGAGTTTAAATGAATTAGCTGCATCTATCAGCAGGTGCTGAAGGGGCTATTTTAATTTAAAAGCTGGGTATAATCCTGGCTTGGCACATACAGCTTAATTACAGTCAGTTTTAACAATAAACAAGAACACAAGGGGAGAGCAGAGCCTGGCCTGGGTGGCTCTGGGATTTAAAATTTTTTACAAGTATTGAAATTGCTTTCTAATTAATTTACTCTGACCTAATGGTATGCCCGTTGAAGGAATTCAGCTTGATCCCTTAGCTGAATGATGTCACTTAACATTTAAATTTGGGACACGCAATCAGCTCGGGCTGTGAGGATGCGGAGTGCCCTGCTCTGGAGGAGGCTGCCCCATCGCTGTGTCTGGGTGCTGTGGCTCCGCTTTTCCTGCCGAGAGAGGTGGCTGGGCAGGACAGTGCCCATGGGCGTGGGTGCTGGGCAGGGTGGCAGGATGGGGCTGCTCCTATGGTGCCCAGAGCATCTGGAAAGGCTCCTGCTGTGCTGTCAGGCTGGGTGCAGGGCCTGGGATAGTGGGAGCCTGCATAAAAACATGTGTATTGGAATACAGTGAATGCCTTTAAATGTTCTGTATCCCTAAACGAGAGGGATGAAGGCAGTACCGCTAGTGAAGAAGTCATGAGAACACAACGTCATTTTTCTGCAGCTAATATGAAATTGTTGGAGAAATATAACAGAACTTCCTGAAGAGGAGAAGAACTCATAGCTGATCACAAAGTTGTATGTTAAGCCTGCTAATTTTGCATCCAATATTTATTTAGCAGCCAAAAATGCTTTTTATCATATTTTGAAAACTACATCGTTGGCTCTGTTATTTGTCCCATTAACACAGTTCGTCGTGCATCGGAGTCGTCGCACATAGCACGTAGCTTAGAGCACGGACTGTGATGTGAAGACAGATGTGTATCTCAGGCCTGATTATAAGCTGTAGCTGGCAAAACAGGGAGTGATTTAATGAAGTTTTGATACAGCTCATCAGATACCGAAATGGGAAGATGCAATATTAATTTAGAAACACATTATCATTTCAATTGTAGTCATTCTGAAGAGCATTAATAACAGGGGGGAGCTTGTGGCAGTTTGGAAAGATGATGTATTATTCTAAAGGCAAAAATATTCTTCAGAATTATGTTTCATTTGACACCTAAGCATCTAGCATATTCCTATTATCACTGTGTAATCAATTTTTTTGCTGTGTCTTCCACGCTTACAAAACGTAATCACTTTAGACGTTCTGCGCGCTGTGCTGAAGGCTCTGAAGTGTGTAGGCAGGCCAAGCTTAAAACACTGGGTTGACAACTTTTATCTTTTAATCCTCAATTCTTCTGTGGATTTAAATGACATGAAATTCCATTTGACAGCAGGACCTCCTTTTTGCTGTCACAAGCAAAAGAAAGATGCAAATGTCATCTAAAACTTGCTCCACCTGTGTCAGATTGTGGCATTTAATACAGATGGTACTGACCATGATTACTCTGGAAGCTTTAATCCCTTTTATGCTAAAGTTAGTGTACCTTGGGAAGAACGAGTGGCATGCTGTTCTGCTTCAACAGCAGTGCAATTCTCAGCTAACATTAGGGTAGTATCTCTGTTGCTGTTACAGAACACGTAGAAAGCATAGATCCTGATTTTTATTGCCCCGGGTGCAATTTAATAGAAATTGGGTGTTGGGTTCATGAGTTGAACAAACTTGAAATGATACTTGATGATCATAGGAAGCCACGGTCCTCTTCACCATGCCGTTTGCTCAGGTTGTAGCTGCACTGTGAGTGCACAGCCTGAACTCCTCGTGCTGTGCCAGTGTAAGTTTAGCCTCTCAAGAGCAGTCAGCAGGAGCTGGTGGGAAGGGATGTACATTTGGGGGTGTCCCTGCTGCTGTGTCTGCCCCGTGGGATTTCTGTTCCTTGGCTTTCTGAGATGAGGCAAAAATGAATGTTCTGGAAAACAGGCTCACATGCCCTGAACCTGCATTGTATGGCTGAAGCATGGAGACAAATGTTTGAATGGATCTCTGATCTACCCTGAGCAGTAGTCCTGTAATCCTGTTGGAATTTTCAAATTGTCTTGTGATGCAGGTGTGAGACCGAGTTCATTGGTGTCGTCTGTTCCTTCTCCCTCTCCTACTTGAAGAGTTGCAGTTCCTGAGCCTGGGAAGGGCCTGGGGGGTTCACTGCATGCCCTGGGGCTGCGTGCAAGGCACGTTGGCATCCCGTTCGTGCTTTGCTAACAGCAGGCAGGCTCCCTCGGAAACCACTGCTCAGAGCTTGAGCAAGCTCCAGCCTGAATAACCACTTAATTAACATAGTCTCCTGGCAATGGTGCGCAAGCAAATTTCCCATCTAAAAGCAGAATCAAGGCAATATTTTGTGTCTATTTTTAGTCACATCCATTTAATCTGTAGATACTTGAAATCTTCAAGCAGGCTGACTGCAGGGCAGCTCCTTCCTGATGCTTTACAGTGAATTCCAGCCTGCTGCATTCCTGGGCCTTGTTGCCAAGATGCAAAGCTGGATCCTGGACTGTTGCTGAACTGGCCAGGGGTGGGGTGGTGGTGGTGATGATGCAGGGAAATGCTCCTGGTGGCTGGAGCAGCTCTCCCCTGGAAGGAATCTCATTCCTGGGGCAAGTGAGGGCTCTCAAATGGCTACAGCAAGTATCAAAACCAGATGCTTTCTCCTGTTTCCAGACCAGTCCTGAAGATAGCTTTCTGCAGTGTCCCAGGAAGTTTTTGTAGGCTTTCACTCAGTCTCTGGACTTCAGCTCTCCTGTGCGACTTCTAATAAACCCGTTGCTAGTATGCAGTTGGGTGCTTGGCAGATGTGCAGGGCTGCCACTGTTCAGATTGCAGTGCTTTCCATGATTTCCTGCCACAGGCAGTGAAACAACCTTGGCTGCTTCCTCCCAGCCTGTGGGACCAGTCATTCCCCTGCCATGGCTTGCGGAGCCTGCTGGGGTGTTTTAGCACACAGCGCTGGGAGGCAGGTGATGGAAGAATAGTGCTGCTTCAAGCGTGCAAGTAGAAGTGAACCATCTCAGCAGTGAGTGGGCAGCTGTACGTGCAGATCCCTGTTCATTTAGCAGCATACTCAGATTCAGAAATGATGTGTTTTCTGGACACCATGCCCCCAGGGAATGTACTGGAACAGAATTGAGCTTTTCTTAGGGAAGTGTGAGCCTACTCCTGCAGGATCAGCCCTTACTGGCACGAGTTTTAGTGGCCTTATGGAAATACCATATAGTGATTGGTACTTCTGAGAAAGTCACAGTTGTGGCTCAGCTTCACTACTTTCCCTAATGGCTGGTGTAGTGATGACAGGCTTTTGGGCTCCATCAAAACCAGGTGTTTCAAATATCTGTCAGTCTGTCCTCAGTTCTAAGTGATTGTGAAGGACATCATCTCTGGTGTTTGGGATGCTTTGGATTTGAGGTAAGAAATAAGTCAAGATGAGAGCATGGCTGGAAGATCTTACGTTGCCTGTCCTAGATGTAAACAAAATTGTTTTGACGGTTTTATGCAAAAGTTCAGAGAAAACAGCTGGAGACGTATGTCCTTGCCTTTACCATCTCATTGAATGAGATGAATACCAATCAATTAAAAATGGCCAGATGCTCTGACAGCTGCCAGCAGACACCTCATCCTTCCCTTTGTGGTATATTTTCGTAATAAAGAAGGATTTTGCCCTTTTGTGTTTGTATATGTAAAAAAAAAAAAAACACCACCAAACCCAAGGATGAGCAAAGACAAATCTGCCACTTCAAGTAGAAGAAAATAATGAAATTCTAATTTGAAGAAATATTTTTGTAAGGTAGATACTTAGAAAAATTTCCTCAGCAGTTCTTTTGCTTGGTCCCAGACTGGGGAACCAAATGGGTGCTGAAACCTCAGCTTTAACAGCAGTTTTCCCTCTTGGGGAATGTGTATCTGAGTTATGCTTTGGTCCTTACTTGTATTTCAAATCTTTTGTATATTTGCCTGCCTGGAGTGGAAATACTGGAGGCTGACTGTGCCATAGTGGCCAATTATGCTGTGCTGCCCCAGGAGGCACTGCTGGACACGGTGGCCTCAGGACAAGCTACATCTTAGCTCCTGGCATGTTCTCATTGAGCAAAATCTGTACAAATAAATCCTTGTATTAGACTGCTGGTTTCACAATAATTTAAATCAACAAAGGCCTTAGCTACCTCTCCAGTGCTCGCTGCTCTTGCCGTGTGATGGGGAAAGATAAATAATGAGGCAATGTTTTACTCTTCAGGCTCTGCCATTGGCAAATGCTTCTAAATGTGTTCTGTGAATTTATGATGCTGGTGGCAGACTTCATGGCAATCCTGGTAATTAATCACTCGGTTTAACAATGAGGAACATTTCATTGGTCTGATTAGCACCAGGTGAGGTGATTAGCACAATTAATCAGTTGCAGGGAAGGACTGGGGTTGAATTCAGGCAGGAACAACTTTTGTGTGAAAACCAACTGTTTTCTGTTCCTGGGTGTGAGAATGGCATCAGCATCCTGTGCTCAGTGTGCTGCTGCGGAGCTGCTGCTGCTGTCCTCTGGGTCGGCTGTCTCGGGGGGGTCTCAGTCCAGGGGACAGGGTTTGGGTAAAGTGAGTCTGTGGAAAAGATCCCCACTGTTAAAGCTGGTCCATCACTGTTGGACTCTGAGATGGCCAAGTGACTCATGTCAGCTCCTCGCAACTATCTGTGCTTGCACATACCTGGAGGGAGGCCACAGAAAGACCCACGTGTCCCAAAATACTTCCTAAAAATGTATTCTTTAAAGATACTTTTCCTATTTTTCTGTTTATATTCACTTTCAACTGCCTACTGTTTGACTAGGAAGACTCTGACACTGCCAGTGAATATTTTATGTGGATCAGTTCCCTGTAGTAGTGCTGAACACCCTAAAGGAGCTGCTTGTACCAGTCACTCCAGTGCCAGGTTAGTGTGACAGTCCCTCTCATGTAGCTCTGTCAGCACTGGAGCGTTCTGTTCTCACCTTTGGAATTCGTTGCATGTGTGGCTTTTAAATGACAGCTTGAGGCCCGTTTCTGCATCACACAGACACTCACGTTTAGGATTTCAGTAGTTCTCGTTCGCTGTATTATAATTGGGTGGCCGTGGGGAAATCACTGTCAGAACTGGTAGGCTCCGAGCAACTTTTTGTATCTATTGGTGAATTACCGTGTACGTTTTTTCGGATGTTGATGTATTTATACATTCCCATGGTGCTGCTTTTCCTTTAGAGACGTGTAGTGATAAATTAGCATTGCAAGCAATGGAAAGGGACAGATTTCTTTAAACAAGGTGATATGTGCAGCCTTCAGAATTGCAGAAAAGAACAATAGAACAACTTGAAATCAAGGGGAGATACCTGGAACTGTACTTATTCTCTTACCCTGTGGCATTGTGGAGACTTTTTACGTGCTGCCAAGTCTGGGCTGGTAGCAGCGGTGCCTGTCTGAACATCCTGAGGCACCTGCAGCCCAGGCTCCATGGCATGTGGGTGTCCCAGCAGGGTGGGTGCCTGGCTGTCACTGTCCACTGGCATTCCCTGATGTCTCGTAAGGGGGTTTTCATCTCTGGGTGATCGAGGTGAGAGGAGGTTTTTCCCCGGTTATGCTCTGCTGTGTAAGTTATGGACACTCCAGTCTGTCACCTCTTTCCACCTGACAGCTTTGGAGCTTCCCAAAGGCAGCAGGTGAGGACCTGCCTGTGTGGAGTGTGATGGCACATGTGTTGGTTTCTCAGACTGGAGTTTCAGTATTGCTTTCACTCAGTACCAGCAGCTACTGGTTGTTACTGGTCCCCTCTGGGGTAAATGGGAGGCTCTCCCAGGAGCAGATAGGCAGCAGCTGCAGCTGCTGTGGTGTCTTTGTCACCAAATTAGAGACCTCAGACACAGACAGGATGATTCATCCAGATTAAGGCAGGAAACATGTTTTCCTGGTGTCTCAGATCCATCTCAGGAATCCCGAGGCAGCTGGTGCTCTCCAGAGTTCAGTGAATCGTTTGCTCAAATTAAACAGTCCAGTGGCAGAAGGGATGTAGGAAAGAGCTCACTCCCTTCAAGTTGACTGCTCAGGTTCCTTGTTTACTCAGTGTATTTGCCTTTTCCAAGAGTAAGGCCAACCATTAATTTAGTAATTTGTGGGCCCAGCAGACTCGGAAGCTTTCAAAGGTTATTGCTCACACAGCCTTGTCTCTCAACCCTCTGGGATGTGCTACGTGAAATGGTGGAAATGGTGCATGATGAGGGAATGCCCTTTGGAAAAGGTTAAGCGTGCTGCCAGTTTATCACAGCCCTGCGAGCAGGGAAGAGGGCCGGTGGGAAATCAGAGGGAAGCAGGCGTGCGGCGCTGAGTAGCGTGAGCCTCGCTGGCCCGCGGGTGCCAGCGGTGCGGGAGATGGGCGTGCAGAACGTGGATGAGCCCTGCGTGCTCCGCCGGAGCAGCCCAGGCCGTGGCTGCAGCCCTTCATTTTGGCTCATCCCCAGTCTCTTGGTGTGATGGTGCAAAAATCCTCTCCTGCAGCGTTGTGGGAGAAACGCCCTGAGGTGAGCTGCTCCTGCAGTGGGAAATGCTGCAGGTTCCTTCTCTCCAGCTCGCATTGGAAGGGGCAATTCATGCAGTTTTTTCAGCTCCATTAAATAGCACAGCTGCCCAAGCAGCTAAATGGATGAGGCTAATGAACATGTGCACAAGCTTGATGGTTCAGGAGCTAAATTGCCTGGGAGCAAGCAAAACAGAATTAGGCAAGTAAAGAACCTGATTGTTTCTCAAGTGTTAAAAGATTGGCATGAATTACAGGAGACATTAGAAATTTGGAAGATATGTAGATTTAAATGGATACATTTGTTTCAATTAAATAAAGAGGAGGGAACAAAATGCCTGTTCAGAAGCATCATAGACTGAGATTTCCATCATATTTACGCTGATTCCTGAGCTAAGAATTAACGTCTCCGCATTTGGAGATTAAGAATTTTCTTTTTGTTGTGGGGAGCCCACCCAAACCAGGACAAGGGCAGAGCAGCTCACTGGGAGCTGGTGTAACAGCCTCTGACCTGTGGGAATTCTGTGGATGTGGGCAGTGGAGCCAGCTCGCCTGTTGGTGATGCATTTTAAGGTACCTTAGCACAGGTCTCACATTCCAGAAGGGCTTGTGTCCGCCGTCCAGCTTTGAAGTGGCTTTTGATTCAGCTCAGATGTGGAGTTTGGAGAGGAGACCCGAGTGCCCAGCACCTCTGTGAGATGAATCCAGGTGTTACAGGGAATGGTGTTCTGGCTGCAAAACCCCAATGTACTAGTTTAAACCTTTGAGTTTCTTCTCTGTGAGGTTTGGTTTCCTCTTTATGAAGTTCTGTTTGGTTTTTAAAACAAATTTTTAATTGGAAGTTTCATTGGGTTAGTTTCCAAAGCTACTATTGATTTTTTTTAATTACAGGTGTATTTCCTGCAGCCTTTGGAAAACACAATATTTCTGTGAAGGTTTTAGAAAGCATCTTAAAGCAGATTTTGATTAAAGTTCTAAAGAACTGAAACATGTGAAAAGTGTGCTGTTACAGGCAGTCTCCCCAAAGTAATCTATTTTTATGAAAAACATGGATGTGTTCATTTACACCCATTGCCTTCTGGGGCACAGACCTCTCCTGGGGGGAAGGATGTTGCCACTGGTTTTGACAGACAGCCAATGGATTCTAACCCCAAATTTCCCTTCTTTATGTCCCATCTTAAAGCTCCTGATGTTTTCCATCAGCCCCAGTCCCGTGTGATTGCCTTGCAGAATGTAAATGCAGTGCTTTCGCAGCCCAGAGCCCTTTAGAAAAATCTACTGTCAGGTTCATACAAGTGCTGCTTGGTAACTTCCTTCCTATTCAGGTCTCAAGATTACTGTGGCATTGATTGAACAGGAGATTCATGGAGGGAAATTAAGCCTCCAGAAGATACAATAATTTAAATAATTGGCAATTTTTTTGTGTATGTGAGAACATGAGGAATACAGAGTGTTCATTCACCGTAAATTCCTCCAGGACCATGCTACAGAAGCAGATGAATTCTTATGAAACAAAGATTCTATTTTCATGCAAATATCCCTCAGTAATAAAATACCCAGGGAATAAAAATGACAGGAAAATGTATGATGTACAAGCAGAATTGTTTCCAAAGCAGTGTATTTTCCACGAAGCCTCAATAGCTCTTTAGTGTGGGCCGTGTTAGCAACAACGCGCAACGCAAGATCAGGGTTTGCATGAGCAGCGTGGTGGAGAAAGCGACTGATTCTGCTGTCGATGCTGCTTTTTAACTAATTGCTGTGCAGAAATGGTCTTCTCTGGTCGTGTATCGAGACAAGGAAGAGTCTTCCCCTTATGGCAGGTAGGAGAGGGGAACAGCTGGAAGAAGGCCAGAAGCCCCCATCCCAGTTTTGAGTGTTGTCCAAACCCAGAGTACTTGAGACTGTCATGGTTGCACCGTGGGACTGTGGTGCAATCGCAGACGTAGGCTCTTCAGACAGCTCGACCCTGGTACTCAGGACCACGAAGAGGAAAACGGCTCCTGTGTGTCGTGGGGATTTAGCACTGACTTGGACTATCCGTTGGCAGCAGTCCTATGTCAGGAGGACCACAACTCCCACCATCGCAGCCTTGGATACGTGCCAGCATGATTCAAGGCCAGGACGTTACCCCTCTCCCTCAGTTTTTCTATTTTATACGTATTGATGAATATACACAGCTGCAAATGACGGAATCATTCCATGTTCCGGAATCTTTCTGGACTTTTTATACTGGGGGAAAACACCCTCCGTGTTTCAGGATGATCTGTTCGCGTCTCTGTAGGCAGCTGAGTGGGAAGCTTTCCTGCTGCCCGAGCTAACGACTGCTTTCCAAAGGGCACATGTGTGGGGGCTGCTGCGGGAGCGGGGGGATAATCACAGCAAACTCCATCTTACCCAGTGCTGTGTGCATGCATCGGTTTTGTTGTAGGGAAGATGAATAGATTCTGTGGTGACTTTTGTTTTGTTTTGATGGAAGGAACTGTTTAAGTTGCTGGTGTGTTTCCAACTGGGTAATCCAGGGCTAATAAACCTCGCTGGAATTAAGGAAAGCTTCAAAGGCTGCTCCTTTGGCTGGCTGATGAGGCAAGGGTTTCTGAAACACGGCTGCATCACGCGAGATGTGAACGGAACAAGGATTGCTGCTTCTTGCTTTCCTTCCTTTGTTCATCGCCACGCAACGAAACCCTTTGATTAGGGTTCCTGTGGCACCACTACAATGGGCGTGCAATAATTGTGCTCACCTCTGTGCCTTCCTTGTCTGGAACGAGCCTGCCTGAAACTGGGCCAGTTCACAGTCGTCTCCGAGCTGTATGTTTTATGTTTTTGCTGCTATCTCGTGCTCAGTGTCAAACTTTCAATTGAATAGATCTTAAATCCTTTTCTAATAGGGATGCACAGGGTTAGTTCCTCCAAACTTTTTATGGACAAGCCGAGGAAATGGCACGTCCAGAGGATGGTGTTTAGCCCGTTATGTGCTACAACAGGTAACTAAAATAAGTCAGATGAACTCCCCTCTGGGCTGAGTTGTTCTCCAGTCTCTAAAATGAGCACTGTGACCAATTCAGCATTGAAGTGTCTCTGTTAGATGTTTCACCTTGCAGAAAATGTACACTGCCATAAAATGCTTTATTTTTGTCAGCAATATTGCACTGAATATGTTGATTATGGAAAAAAGCTGTCATCACTCATCTTTCTCCCTGATGGAGGGAGCATAGAAGCTCAACCTGAGAGTTTTCGCGCCAAAAATCTCGGATTGTAAACTTCCGAAGTTCTGAGGCTGCATCAAGAAACCAGCTTGTTCAGATTTCCCCAGGATACCCACCTCTGGAACAGGACCGAAGCGTGGGAAACTTCAGCCAGAAAGGAAAATTACTCAAAGCTGAGGGTGTATGAGAAGGGAGTTTAAGGGGTGCCTGCATGAAACCCGTAATCCCAGCGTGGGCTGCCGTGAAGCTGCATGTGTGCGGGTACAGCCATAGGTACAGTTCGAGGCTTGTGATGAGGGGGGAAAAAAAAACCCAAACATGGAATTATCTCTTTTGAAATTGCTAGGTCATTCTGTTCCACTAATGTATTTTTTTAAATCTGAATGTTGCATAATGAGCACATTACCTCGGAAAGAAACAACCCATTAATGCGTTCTGACCACAGCCTTAGGCTCATTCACAATGCAAAATGCAGTTTGGAGATGCAAAAAAAAAAAAAAAAAATATCAGTTTAGGCTTATTTAATACTGGGTTTGAAAAACAGCAAAATCAGATGGATAAACTATCCACCACAAGCTTTTAAACCTCCACCTTGCTAATGTTAATACATTCTTTTATTTTTCAGCTTGTTTTGATGAGAATATTCTTTTTAAAATTAATTTGTTGAATGTTAATCAGCCAGGATGCCCAACACTCTTCGCCCCTTGCCAAAAAAAAAAAAAAAAATAGTTAGTCAATAAGCGACAGGAGCGGGTTGTGCTGGGGCAGGTCAGCTGGTTACTCGGGAACTGGGATGGGAATTGTCTGGTGCTGTTTTGGATCATAATCCCGTTGCGGGCTGTAGGCGAGCGGTGGGACCCGGGGTCAGCAGGCGGTAGGCAAACCCTGGGAAGGCTGGTGCCTCGGAGGGCAGCAGCGGCGTCCGTAGCTGCTGTGCACTTCGTGCACCCCTGGGCACGGATCTGCCCCACGTGCTGCCCAGCCCCACGGTCCCCCGTGGGTTTGAGCCTCTCCATCCACTTTGGTTACGACGGGTTGGTATCTCAGGCTACCAGGGGTAATGCCAGGCTGTTGCAGCATTAATCAGGGATTTTTCTGCTGTGTCTTGGGCCTTACAAGCATGATTTTAAACATTAGATGAAACTAAATTAATCAATGTATAAATTAATTACCAAAAATGACTTAGCCTCAGAGGCTGAAGCAGGGATGTGTGAGAGAAACCTAAATGCCAAAATTAAAATCTCGATTAAATTTTACAAATAATGGTTAATTACAGGGCTTTTTTTCTTTTTTTATGTTCATATTAAATTGTAAGGAATTATTAGATATTTAACTGACATTTATCCAGATAGCCCACAGCAAGTTAGGTAGCAGTTACATGCTGTAATAAATGTCAGCATTTAAAAATTAATTGCTCTGCTATCTAACTTGCTGTGGGCTGTCTCGTTAAATATTAATGGGATGTCTAAAAATATGTTATGAGCTGAGAGGATTATTTGGATATGGGATGGCAGAGTTATAAAGCCTAGAGGGGGAAAGCTGTGTTCGAGCATCATCAGTTCATAGGGATCGCTTCCTGGCGCGGCGGCTGCCGGGGCCGCGCTGTCGCCGAGGGGAGGGGGTTTCTTGGGGAGAGCGAGTGCGTGCGGGGGGCGCTGAGCATCGCTGCTCTGCGGGGGGCTCTGCAGACGAGCAGGTCCTTCAGCTCCTCTGGTAATGCACGGAAGGAAACCAGTCCGTGCAGAGATGGGTCAGCTTTCCAGCAAGAAAGTAGGTATTTTTTTTCCCCTCCCTGGAGAAGAAGGAGGAGCTGTGGGGTCCCTCGAGATCCCACCGCTGTACGGAGAGCAGAGCAGTTTCCACCCGACTGCAGCTCTGGCCCAGATTCTGCAGCTGCTGCGGTTTCTGGGGATGCAGTGGGATTCTGGGGAAGGAAATACCCACAAAATTAGAAGTTAAGACCTGTTTCTGCCTGTTGTACCCTCTGTATATGAATCTTGGAGGGCTTGGGAAGAAAACTAAACATTTTATGTCTCCCCAGTTGCTGTTTCATACCCCTTATGCCCCCTGTCTCCAGGGTGGGCCCCTTCCTTACACTCAAACTGGGGAGGAGATGGGGGGAAGGTTTCAGCGTGGCGCTGCTGTTCCCCTCCGTGCAGAGATACGATATGGTGGAGAAGGGTAAAGATGAGCTAGGGAGGAGGGAGGTCCTATCCAACACGAGTACTTGTATTTATTATTTATTTTGAGCGAAATATGTGCTAAGTGCTTTGCAGAGAACACACATCTGAGCGTGCTAGGTGTTTGAAAAGCAGCGCAAGCACTGGGAGGGAAAAGTCTTTTGAAGCTCTGATACAAACTGAAGGGATATTTTTGTTCTAACTCAATCTCCCTCTATGAATAATGCATGCTGATCTCCCAGAAACACAGGGTAATCAGAAATACACTGTGTCCATGACAAACACAGTGCACATTACTGTAATAGAGCTTAAAGACCATTCCCATTGACTCTTACTATTTAAAGCTAAGAAATGTGCAATGTGTTTTCCCAGTCAGTCACCACTTTAACTCTAATGCTCTGCTATTCCCCATACACTAATAAAGTGTTCAAAGTGAGCGAGAGCTTTTGCACATAGAGGAAAGGATGCACGATCTCTGGCTGTGGGATGGGTTATTCCTGTGGCCGAAACCTTCGGAGCAAGCACAGATGTCTCGCAGAGTTTCCCTGGTGAAGCCCTCTGCAGCTCATTGACTCTGCAGCCAAGGAGATCCCTGTTCTCCGAGTCCCCTCGCTCAGCCAGACGGGTGACATGAGGATCTCTCCTGGGAGAGGACCCAGGCGCTGGCGACTGCAGGGCAGATGCCACGACCCTGACAGGGTGAGCATATGGGTTACATCAGACTTCTCTGACCCCGTTTGCATCTCTGGGTGTTTGTAGTCTCTGAGGCAAAATATGCCATGATGTGGATTTTCAGTCAGCTGAAGACTGCGAATCAGGTCTGCAAGGATTTGAGAGGTGCCATCTCTGAACTAGAAATGATGAGATTGCTGCAGAAATACTTCCATGAATCCTCTCCTGCCTTGTGCAGAAGACAGTGTTTCCTCCTGCACTATTTCTGCCCTTTCCAGCCTCGGTCAGTTCCAAATATGCTCTGTAATACCCATGTGAAGCAGAATATCCTTTGTAAACACTGAGCCTGGTGTGATGCTTGTCCAGCAGGCTGACTCATCGATTCAACAGAAAATGACAGAGGATTGAATTTAAGATGCTTTGGAGGAATTTCCCCTTCCTTTTCCCAAAGCAGGCCAAGGAATGCAATTTCATTCATCATGTACTCAGTTCAAAGCACCATTTAAAGCTGAAGGATTGAACAAATATAATTTAAGGTTCCACTGTGCATGTGACAGATTTAATTAGTGTACATGGGAGCTCAAAGTTGTTCAGAAAGTATTTGTTTGCATAAAAATAGGCTATGTCTGCAATTTAAACTGGGATAAAGTACTGCAGTTATGAAGAATTTAATGAGTTGTTGCATAATGTCCTTTATAAACACCATCCTAGATGGGAAATTGTATTAAGAAATAAAACCCAGGTTAGTAAACGCAACCAAATCCAGCCTTCCATATCCTCTTGCTTACAGCGGCTGTAATTCCTTGTTAATGCCGTTCAGTCCGAATGGGAATTGTCTGCAGCGGTTGTCAGAGGAGCTGGAGTGAAAATCCCTCATGCTCGTTATCTCGTCCCTGCATTAGCTGAGTGTCGCTCCCGTCGCGAGCCGGGACGCAGTGGCACGGGGCTGGCACAGGTGGCCCAGGCACCACTTCGGTGCCCGTGGCACGGTCAGGGCTGGCTCCTTCAGCTCCGCATTCACGTGGCTTTCCGGGAAAATCCTTGTGGTTCACCTGCTCTCTCACAGCATCTAGTGAGTTCGTCCTGAAACACTGCACCTCTTTGTGCAGAGCTGGCAGGAAATCCTGGATGTCAGCTGAGAGGCTGGTACGGAGGCAGGAGCTTTGTTTTTGCTGTTGTCTTGTAGAAATGTGTTTGCCCCAGTCAAACGCTGTATGGTAATCGTGAAGCTGCCAGCAGCCTGCTCGGTACATGGCAGTGACGCTGGCGAGGGCGCAGGCTGGAGAGACGTGTGATGGCACAGCACAGGTTCATCTGAAGAGAAAAGGGCTCATGTGGCAGTGACCCGGCTGCTGGCAACGAGCGGAGGTCAGAGGGCTCCCGGGCAAACGGCAGCACTGGCGTTCACAGGAGGTGCGCGTGCAGAGGATGAGCAATGCTCTGCCTCTCCTCAAGTACAGCAGCCTTCGGGTGTCGATTAGAGCCGACGTGATTTAGCAGGGAGATGGTTTTCTCTCCCCTCTCGGGGTTTCCCTGCCCCATACAGCTGGCAGGACCTTGGCCCCATCACAGTGCTGCCGTGCAGTGTGCGGCTCCGAGCGGCACTGCTCCGCGTGAGGCTTGGGCATCCCGGAGCTGCCAGCGGTCCCTTTGCATTGAAGGGGCACCTGAGACATCCCGTGCGGAGCGTCCGCACTTGGCAGAAGCCTGTCACAGTCTAAAGCAGAAAAGCAAAAGGCGAGAGAAGGGAGGGACTCTGCTCCTTTCCTGTGCGGTGCTGCGGAGAGGAACCAGCCTGGCGCTCGGAGCGGCACGCAGCTCTGCTGGGAGCACCCAGCTCCCTGGGGAAGGCTCTGCCTTGTGTCACTATGAATTTGTTTCTGGTGCAACTTAAATCTTAATTACGTTCCTTATTTTATTCCTTCAGTGAACATCCTGGTTATTTATTAAGAGGGAGACTAGAGCATTGTCTATTATTTCGCCCTTTTTATCTGCTGTCCAGCAGTCTGAGATCATTGGGACGCTGTGTTTTGGGGCTGTTAGAGCTTGTGGCAGGCATGGGAGGAAGCACCATTCAAACAAATAGTGTATTTAATGAGCTTCCTTTTTTTTCAGGCAGGCTGCATGGTTGGGGATGTGGGTTCTATTCCAATAAACTTGTTCCGATGGAATTTCTGTTGTATGCTTCTCGTAAAACCCAGTAAGTTGTACATCACTGAGCTGCAGTTACAATCTTGTGGGAGTGAACTCTGTCATTTCCTACTTGGGAACTTCAGTTGTTACCCAGTACCTCTGGAGGTCACTATAACAAAGACAAAAATACAGATACTGGAAATTGGTTTAAGGTTTTTATTTGGCTGTTTGCTCTGTAAGTTATTTTCTGTGTTACGGCACATGCATGTGTGAAATCTGATCAATTCATGCAGGTGTTTTAACTGGTTTCTGCATGGGAAGGTCTTGATCCTTCAGGATTTTGATCCTTCAGTCTGTCCTTCTCATTACACAGCAATCATCACTGACTGTACCTGCCCAGTTTGAAGATTTTCCCACTGGTCAGAAATGGAAGATCTAACCTGGCACTTCACATGCTGCCCTTAATGGTTTAATATATGCTGATCTGTGTGAAACCCCTAAAAGCTCTGATCTTTCCCTGGAGAGTGAGGAGGTTTTGATATAATTATGTTTAGTGCTCTTTACACTGATGCCAGAACTGCAACGTTGGTTTCACACCTCCAATACGTGGTGTGAGCCACTGAAGTATCAACTGGTCCTTCTTAATAAAGCGAAGAGGTGCTGACAAATCACAGTGTAATTTAACAGCTGCTAATTCTTTTTTTGTAGCATGCAGTAAACCAAGAAGGGGCCTGATTCTCTCAGCGTTTCATCTCCCTTTAATGCTTCTTTATACTGCAGAGTGGTCTGGAAGAGCCTTAATGAGCAGAGGAGCAAGAGCTGTTGGTCACGTGTCAGATGTCAACACCGTTTTTCAAAACAGACTCAAACCTTCATTTTATTGACAATGTTCCTTGAGCCTTGACTTCAGCTTTGGCATAATTGTGTTTTGAAAGCTCCCCTTTAACCCTCAGTGGGTTGCTGTGTAACAGAAGAAAGTCCTAATTGATGGCTGTAATGAAACCATGTTGTTCCATGGGCAGCTGAATTAACAAGATCTGTGTATTGATTCTTGTTTATAGAGGTACATCTTGTGTTTGGATTCTCTGCTGTCTAATGAGGCATGAGCTCTGACTTGCAGCCTGGAGCTTTCAAAGCATCCCTCCTTATTCTGTCCTTCACTCCTAAAGGTTCTCTGGTGTTGATGGAAGCCTGGAGCACAAGCTGAGGGCTTGCTTTCCATAGTACCGCTGTTTTTTCTCTCCTCTGCACATGCACCTCTTCTCATGAAGTCAGTTGCAACAAAAGTTTGATCTCTATTTTGCATCAGATGTGGCTGAAACAGGCTTGTGAGTTAAACTATTACTGGGAGAGGGAATGAAAACACCTCCATAAAGCAGAGTCGTGTTGCCCTATTTCCCTTGAAGGAAAAAAAGCACAGGAGGCCCTTGAGTGTGCCCCAGGTACAGGGGTGAGGGGCTGCTGCTCCCTGTGCAGCCTGACCAGCTTGCAGGTCCTGCTGACACTGCCAATACACGAGGCTGGGACGTTGGTGTTGTGCCTTTCCTACGTGTTAGAGTAAGGTCTCGGTGGGATCAGACATGAGAAAGGGGCCTGTGGTCAGGAGGATGTTTGGTTTCTGTGCTGCTGATCTCAGCAGCATCGTTTAGAGAAGATGGGATGTGCAGGAGGGCTGTACTAAAGGGCTGTCTGGGCTGCAAGTGCAGAGGAGGGATCTGGTCTGGTAGTTAAAAACATGGATGATGGTGCACGACTGCTGTGGTGCCTGAGTGAGTGCACAACATCGCTGCGGCACAGGAGACCCTGGGCCAAAGGAGCATCTGTGCAGTTATCTCGGACACATCTCCCTCCTCCCTCCGTTCCGTGGCATCTTTCCCCCGCGCTGGCAGGAGTTCAGGGTAGTCCAGGAGATGCTCTCAGAGCAGCAGAATGCTGCCACCCTTTTTGCATAATGAGGCAGAGCAGGACAGTGACAAGACCAAGGATATGGCAGGAAAATTGTGGGAAAGCCTGGAGTGCTGAATTTGGAAGAAAAATGAAAATATCCTTACAAATGGGATTCCATTAATTTTAAATATTTTTTGTTTGAAAGAAAGATGTTGATGGAGTGATTTTCACTGGTTCTTAATCCTTGCCAGCAGAGATGGGTGCTCAAAAGATCTCATCAGCCATTTCACACCATATGTTGTGTCTTTTAATCCTGTGTAGATGATTACAGCATCAGTCAAAAGGTATTATTCTAGGACTTTCTACAAGAAATAAGAATTTTTCATTCTGGTGATATGCAGCATGACCTTCAACTCTTAATACCCTAAAATAAAGTTTGTCTGAACTTTCCAATTGATGTAACCAGACTGCAGTGTAAAGCATGAAGGTTTTTCATGATCTGAAGCTTGTGCTCTCCAGTTGTTTATCACCTGAAGAGTACAATGTCTATTCCCTGATATGTCAGGATATAGACACTATTTTTTGTTTGATGGCTCCGCTTGACTTTTCAATGACTAAAATTTACATCGTGGGTTTTCAATCATATAAGTTAGTTCTTAGCCAAACTTCAGATGCCTTTGATCTCTGCCCGTGGGTTAACTGCTTTGAGGAGGCTCGAAATTGTTGGTATTGTTAAACAGACAACATATTTTTCTTTTGATTAGACACCGAGGCCAGCACAACTGTCTGCTTTTCAGAGTTATCTGAGCAGCCTTCTCAAGTGCTGGAAGTTTACCCTTGAATATGACAGGTATAAAACGTGTTTTCTGTGTATCTTTCAGTCAAGTGATTGATCTGCTACATTAGTGCAAGCTTCAGCTGTGTCACCCTGGCACTTGTAGGCTGAGCCGTGTGCTCTGCGAGGGGCAACGACCGGGTGTGAGATTACCAAGGTCACTCCTGGGATGGAGTAATCGCCACTAGAAGCCTTTGCATCATTTGCAAGTATATGAATTTGGTTTGTACACTAATGCACAGAATGTCCCTAACAAAAACTGTTTTCAAGGGCAACCACAGAGCACAGAGGAAACGCTCTTGCAGCCTGCGTCGTGTCACTCAGCAGCTTCTCTTCAATGTGTATTAGCTTTTCAGAGGTGTTACCAATCAGCTGGTAAAAACCTCTGCTAATATTATTTCAACAGATCTGTAAGGACATACAGCAAATATGTGAGGAATGTGGTTTGAGCTGTGTTTGGTAATTTTTCCTTAAATCAGTTTTTGAAAATGAATGCAAAAATGATGAAGATACATTGCAGAGGTAGGACAGAGCATGGCATATTCATTAATTTTATTCAGGATAGTGATAATTCCTTGATGAAAGCAGGCAGGAGAGCAAGGCCCTATCAATTAGTCCCAGTAAGGTGTTAAGTACAGCTTCTCCTGTGCAGCTGTCCCTTCCAGAAGAGATGTGGGCAGGAGGCGATGCTGGGAGACACCCTAATGCCGCTTCTTCCTTAGGTGTTTTCTGGAAGAGCTGCTGAAGGAGCTGATGTTCTCGGTGCTCAGGGAAATGCTGTCTTCTGATGCAAAAGTAAAGTAGGAGTAGCCTGCTTCGGGCAGCGGAGAGGCGAGCCGGCTGGGCACTGGCTGAACCGAGCAGTGCTGTCTACAACTGTGTTGTATTTTTGCCTAAAGAGGGAATTAGCAACATATGAGTTGGCTTCTGCAAATCGAGCAATCGGTGTGGAATTTCCCATGCCCTGGTTGTGCCACACGGCGCGTTCGGGGCAGCGTGCTTTGGGTCGTGCACCATGCTGGATGCCAACCCCAGCACACGCATCTGCAGTTGTTTTCTTCAAAGAGTCAATTCTGTCTCTCTCAAGCTTTATGCTATTGCTCATTCCCCCAAATACGGAAAGCAGCTGCTGTTAGCTCTGGTGTCTGGTTAGTAGTGAATCTACTGAATTTCAAGGTTTTAATCAGCCCTGAGTAACCTCTTTTAGTAAGAAAGTCACAGTAGAGGGTAAACAGCATGCATTCAGTGGGGGGATTATCTCCCTTGTTTTGCCTTGTAGTCATTACATGCAAAAAAGAAGGGAAAAAACCTCGATAAGAGTTAAACAATAGTCTTAACACCTGCAAAGTTAAGAAATGGTAAATAGCAATTATAACTTAAAAAGGATAGTTTTTACGGTGGCATTTGAAAATGATTTATTTGGAAACGAACATTTAAAGAGAAACAAAACTTACTGCATAGTAATAGAAACAGAATTTTATGCAGAGGACAGCCCTGCAGTACCTGTGATGGTGATGATGAGGCAGAAGCAGACACAATGTGCCCTCCCACACCATCTTGCTAAGGCGGTGCCTGGTCTCAGTGCGACTGTGGCATTAATTCAGGACTTGGGACTTTTTTCCTCTAAATGTGCTGGTGCCACGGCAGCAGGTGGCATCAGCCTGCTGGGAACTCGGCAGAGTAGGAATTGCCAGACGAAGGTGGGGGAAAAAGATATCTTGGAAGTTTGAGTGGCAGCTGTCAAACGTGCAACTGAGACCAATCTCTCTTTAATTTGCCTCGAGAGATGAGAAATTCCTTGGTGACATTTAGTTATGTCTCCAAAGGTGGTAGAGGTTAGGTTTTTTTGGAGACCACTTCTCTGAAGTGCCACAGAATAAGTATTCAATTCTCTTTTCTCCCAAGAGACTCTGGGCATCTTGTTGAAATACCAAGGAGAGAAAAGTAGAAAGACATAAAAAGGTCATTAGAAAAAATTCAAGAAAGTGGCATTTAGCAAGTGTAACAGACCTGCATCAGATGAAATGCTGATGCCTTTGTACTAATTGTTGCATGTAAAGATCACCAGGAATGTTTTTTAGAGGACACTTCAGTGAAATGTTGCAATTCTTGTTTGTCACCAGACAAACACCCTGTTTGTCACAGGGATTTCCCTGACGAGCCTCTGCTGCTCCGTGCTGTCCCCAGGCGCCTTCTCGCAGACCCGGTGGGTTCGCTGGCTCGCAGATCTGTGCGTTATGAAGGCACATCTTAACGAGCAGCAGCTCACCCTGGCAATGCTGAAGGTGTGCCAAGACTGGCACTGCGGGCTGTGTTGAGTCAGGACTCCATCTTTGCGGGGTGGCACAGGTCCTCCTGTTCTGCTCCGAACCCGCTTCCGAACCAGCAAAAGCTGGAAGTTGCCTATAGTGGAGATTTGGTCGTTCCTGGGTTTTGTCTGTTTGCTTCCAGAACAACCTAACCGTTCAACTTTGGGGATGGGTGTCTCTTTCTAAAGAAAACAAACAGGAATTAAAAGAAACTTAAGCTTTTTTAAAATTAGTATTTTACTGTACCTCCCCGTGCCCTGAATCAAGGCTCAATCGAGGGAGGAACGTTCCCATATGGGATTATTCCGACTGGCTTTGAGGAAAGCTTGTTAAGAGGATATTTCCCAAGTTCCCCCAGCTCTCCTCGCTACCCGTTTGATGTGGGCAGATCTGGTATGAAGACAAATGCACTTTCAGTGCTTAGGAAGTGCCAGTATCTACTGAAATGAATTAAATTAGTGCCAGGAAGCTTGTTTCACCTTGTGATGTGCGTGTTTAATTATTTGACAGGTTTTGATAGAAAATAAAACCTTTAAATGTCTATATATTCAGAGCATATGGTTCAACGAACTGATCTTTATGTATTCATGCCTTATAAATGGCTTTGAACGCACATCTAACAAGGGACTGTAATAGGCATAATAGGGTCGGCGCAGCAGAAAGGAGAATGTTTCAATTGGCATTTGAAAGGCATCGGTTTCTGTATGGGATAACAGTGTGGAAAAGTGTCTCTTGGAATAGCCCACGAAAAATGCAAGAGATGAGTTAAATGTGAACCCAGGAGGAAGGTCTTGAAGATTGTGCTGGCAGCAAAAGTCTGATCAGTTGAGAACAGAAAGTGAAACAATGGCGAAGCCGACCAGCTAAGTAGGTCACCAGTTAACAAGACAGTGACTCACACCGAGAGGGAGAATTTATTTTTTAAACACCAAATCCTGAGTTTGTTGAAATAAAACCTATGTATAAATTCAGCTGGTCAAATAAGATAAAAATAATTTATTTATATTAATTCCTTCTACTGTTTGCAATTTTTAGTATATTTACTTATACAATGCTTTAATAACTCTTGATTCTATGTGAATTCTTTGTGTTGCTGTTGTTTGTACGTGCCCAGCTCAGGGCTGGCATGAACGAGTAGCTACTTGAACATTGGTGGCTGTTCCAGGTGGTGCAGTGACACAGTCTTCCAATTTAAATCACTCAGGATGCAGGCAAATGTTTGGCCCTGGGAAGAGATGCATTGTTTTCTGTTAGAATTTGTCTGTATCATTCTTTGGATGCTGGACTAAAATTTCTGGGAGAATGGACTGGTCTGTTGGCAGCTCCTGCCTGTCCCAGTGTCACACGAGTGTGACCGAGCACGTCCCGCTGCCCTGCGGCATGGCTGTGTTTCCACTGGCTGAAGGAATGCCACGAGGCTCATTTCTCTGCTACACATAGTTATGGGAAGTTGATAGATTCAAGTTCTTTGTGTCCCATCTATTCTTAGATGTAATATAAAAGTACATGTGCGTGTGAAAAGCGTCATATATAAACCCATTGCAGTATTGCCAGCAGAAGTGGCTGCCCTGTCAATTTAACTGGTATAGCCTTTATGTGGCTTAAAGGATGTGCCAGGTGTAACTAAGGTGACATAATTCAGATCAATGCTTTCCTAACGTATTTGTTATACATGAACAGTCAATATTTTAAAGCGTTGCTTTTTCTACAAGAACAGGTCTGTGTTCACTTGAACCCCAGTTAAGATCTTTGTGGTTATGATTAGTGTTTTATCTTACTGATTAATGGAGAAAGATCTATAAGGCATATCTTAAACATTTAGCAATAAAGCACTGTGTAATAGTAGTGTCTTTGTCATATTTGGAATAATGACACGAAGCACTTACTCTTCCTTCTCAGATGTCGACGCTGGGTTTCTGTTAACGAGAGGGAATTCGCTGCGGATCCGTCTGGCCGCAGCCTGCACCGCTGGTGGTCCCTGAGCTCTTGGCAGCGAAGGGTTCGGTCGTGGAAGGAAGTGCCTAATAATGATGATAAACCCCAAATATATGATATCTACCCCCATTGTTTACTTTCTGCTGAGCAATTTTGTGTTAGTGGAAAAACACCATCCAATTTTCATGCTTGTACTTTTTTTCACAGAGCAAATTTTTTCTATAGTATTATTTTTTACTTGTTATATCTGCCAGTTAGCAGAGGGGCTGACACAGCCCCTCCGTCTGAAGGCACGGGCGAGAAACTGAGCTGAGTTAAGCCTACATCATCCCCTCTTAAACAGAATATAAACTGTCCACGTGAAGCTATGCACCGATTTAATCGGAATAGCTCTTCCGAGCTGTTGAATTCCAAATTGCAGCCGGTGATGAAAGGTGAAATTCTTCCCATTGTACTTAAGTCTTCTGCATTATCCAGACCAGCTTGTTCTCATGAGATTTTTAAAAGCATCCTTGAGAGATGAGCACAAATTCTAGACAGTGAAAGGAATTCAACTAGCAGCAAAGTGATTTATATCTGGAAACCGTTTGAAAAGAGAGGTTTGAACCCTCACCAAGCTGTGTTAGTGGTTGGCAAGAGAGGGGTATCTGAAGAAATCCTTCAGCAGGGAAGGAATGGAACAGGAATCAGGAGAATGCTTTAAACAAAAGCAGAGTAAGTTTTGTGAAAAACTTCAAACAATTTTGCATGCAAGCAGCTTCTCATTCACACCTTTCCAATCAAAGCCATCTGTCCTGTGTTAGCCAGTCCATGGGCAGGTGCTCCGTGTGCCTCCCTAGCGCGTGGCAGCGCCAGGCTTTCGGAAACGACGGCTTCCTTTGCGCAGCGATCTCGTGGTGGCATTTTTCCATCACTCCTGCACTGCCTGGTACCACCGTAGTGTTTTCACTTGGTGGTTTGCAGGGAGGTCGAGGCACTATCTCTTCCCCTGCAGTGTGGCACCCACTGGGCAGTGCCCTGTTTTAATTGGAGACTCGTTCCTCTGCGGAGCCACAGCTGCCCGGCTCTCTGCTGTCAGAGATGCTGCTCCTGTGGACCATGGGGAAGGTTAAGACAGGGGCTGTGAAGGGGGCACAGCTGTGTTGGCATTCACTTCTCATAGATGTTCTGGCAACTATATGCTTCTAGGCATTGGTCTGAAATAATGAAATGTTGTATGTATTTTTAGAGCTGATGTGAATTTTGGATTAATTAAGAATGTAAGTTTCAGGCTCCTTCTTTAGATGTGGGCTCTTATTAATATTTATAAAAAACTATTACATATTAATACATTCATAATACGCAAGATATGTGGCACTATCCGCTTTAATAGATTTTTTTAGAACAGCATTGTAACTGTGAGGATGTTCTCCTCTGTCCTTCTTAGACTTGGAAGAGTAATCATATGGATTTATTCTCTCAATGTTTATACAAGATTTTTTTTAAAAGCCTCTTTTTAATTACCTTGCCAGCCTATCAATAAAAGGCTGGAGGCAATGTAATTTCAGCTGCAAGTAGTTGTAGAAGCTGCAATCAGAACACTCAAGGAGCAAAATGGCTGTAGGTGGGAATCTGATCGAATCTGATGTGTGGCACTGGTGCCAAAGGGTGCGAACAAACGTGAGGCTCGGGCTGCTCCGGAGGTGACCGGTGGGCATTTGGAAGCTGCCTTGGCAGCGTGGCACCCTTCGGAGAGCAGCGTGGGTGCCCATGCTGCACCGCGCTGGGGGGACTCAGCCGTGGCATCGCCGCCTCCGTGCCCGTTGCCGGAGCCGCCAAGGGTCTGCTCGGGTTGAGCCGCAGGAGCGGGCAGGGGCTGCGGCGGTGCCACTGCCGGGCTGGGCGATGTCCGGCGCGTGTCGCGGGGCACAGATCGTGGTACAGGAGGGGTGTCCAGCTTGTGACTTCTTTCCTGCGTACCAGAAATTGCTTTAGACGTGTTAGCTGGAAGTGAGTTTTTATGTAGAGAAAAAAACTTCTATATTTTTATTCCTTCAGAAAGTGCCTGTTTTAAAAAAATACAGCAACTGAGGTCTGGGACTCTTGTGTCATGGTTTCCATGCACATTTGCGCTGGTGTTTGGCTAAACTTTGCCAAGCTTCTTCCTCTGCAGTAATTAGGATTCCATATTTTTTGAAATCTTTTTAGCATTCCTCATTTCAAAGTTAATTTGCTTTCAGAACAACCCAATTAGAGGTGAATCACTCTATATATGTGCAATTCTGCACTAATTGCTTTATTTGATCATTTTATATTTATAAGGTAAATGCCTTATTTTCTTTAGACGGGAGCTATCATTGCCTCCCACCTACTGCATCTCAAGGTCTTTTCCATTTTGTGGCTGGCTATTAGCAATAAAGAATAATGTTATTACATGGTTGTTCAGAGAATTATATAATTTGCAAAAGAATCGCACCAAGAAGCGTCACATACTGTTTGAAGGGAGGCTGCACGAAGGGCTTGGGAGACGGCGGGGAGCCGTGCCTGTCCTGCGACACCGCGGGCACGCGTGCTCGGCTCCGGCTGTGGTACCTGCTGGATCAAACCCTGGTCCAGGAGGTGAGAAAAATGACCCAGTAATTTGTGACTGGCTGTCCCTGGCACTGCGGAGGGATCTGATACCTCTTTCTGGCTCCAGTTGCTCATAGTGTTCATGCTAAACTTCCACTGTGCACATGGTCCCATATCCTGGACTGAACTATTTTTCTGGATTGAAATAGGTATCCTCTATTTTTGCAGTAAAGATACACAAATAGTTAAGGGCAAGCCCCTTTTTTCTGTGTTTTGTTACATGAGTTTAGGATTAATTCTGAATTGGTCCATAGTGATCTTAAAATAAAAATAACTTTAAAATATTTTGCTATTAGCATATGTTGGCAAGAATAAGGACAAGACCAGGCCTGGGTTTGTCAGCCTCACAGTGTGAGGGCTCCAGCTCTAAATGTTCACAGCGTGTTCTTTAGGCTGTGCTAATATACATCAATTCTCACAGACAAATTAACATGGAACATTTGCAGTCAGAACATTTATTAGCTGGGTCAGCTGCAGTAATCTTATTATAAGTGTGATAGCTCTCGACGTGATTTTTCCCAAACCTTTCCTCTCACTTTTGATTCTCCTTGGAGTGGGTTGTTGTGACTTTGTGCCCACACCTCTCTTCCAAATCTACCAAATCAGAAAAAGAGCGAGCATGCTTTTAGCCTAAACCGAGGAAGAAAGAAAATCTAAATTTAAAATTTTGAGCATTGGGGGTAAAAAATGAAACAGAGTAGGTAAAATGCCAGATTAACTAGTGGAAGCAGCTAATGAGCTGACTTGGCAAGAGTCAGATGGATGCACCGAGCTGCATTCATGGGGCATTAAAAATACCCATTTCCTTAAAAGACAATAGAAGATGATACCATGTTTTGAAGCCTGCAGCAAATTTTGATGGGAGAAAAAGGAAAGTTCTGTTTTTTAAAAAAATGAATAAATTTTGAGTAAGTTTTCTGGTGATATTTACAACATTGACACTTGAACTTTTGGTTTATTTGTAATTTCAAGGATACTGTAGCCAAATTAGTAATATAAAAATTGTCTTGTGACGTTTCAAAGGTGCAGGCAGCACTATCCATCTCCAGCAGAATCCTATCTAACAAGCCAGCAGCAAGAAAAGACATTGGCACAAATTCAATTCATTCAGGCTGGAAATAAGACTGAGAAATACCATCACCTTCATTCATTATTATTTTCACTATGTGAATTGTAATCTTGTCATTATCCTTCATGCCATCCTTAAGATAATTCTGTTGTCTGGGGACTTTCAAATATTTCTTGCCAGGCAGCAATGTAGAAATCTGTTCCGTATCGGCCCACCGAGCACCGTGGATAATTACAGGGGACACAATCTCATTTAGAAACCCAGGGAGCACCTGTATCACCGGGGCGGGTGCTGTGCCCGGTGTGCCGCATGGCAACTGCTAATGTTGTTGTCACACAGGTGTGTGTTGGATTAAACTGTTTGCTCATTCCATTATGTGTTTCCGTGGCAATCATAACTGCCGGCCCGGAAAGCTCCTGGGATACAGCAGCCCGTAAGGGAGTTCGGAAACGTGTTTTCTTACCACCAGCTGTGTTTGAAATAAGAAGCTTTTGTGAGTCATTTCCAAACCCACTGGACCAACCAGCCGAGCGGTGAGACCCCTGGGCCAGCAGAGCAGGGGGAGCTCGAAACGCTTTGGGAACTTCTGTTCTTGTAGCCTTGGTGCAGCAGAGCAGCGTGTGTCAAGTCGAGTCCCCGCAATGGGGGCTGCCCGCCCGCCCCGTCCCTTCGCTGCGCGGAGATGGGCATTGCTGCGCGGAGATGGGCATTGCTGCGCGGAGATGGGCATCGCTGCCCTGCACAGAGTGGTTCGTGCTAAGTGGAGCTAAGCAGAGCGGTTGTGTTGGGGGTGACTGGAAGGGGAGATGCTTTGCGAAATGACCACCCTTGTAGGCAGGAGTGTGGGTGGGGGGGATGAGGGAGGAGCTGACCGAACCCCCATCCCAGCGCCCAGCCCACAGGTATGAATAAAATCTTCCTCCTTTGGGGCCAAAGCTGCATCAGAGACCAAGTGCTGCTGCAGCCCGGGGCAGATGTTCCAGCAGCTGCCTGACATGAGCCCCATGCTCCAGCTCTGCCGTCGCCCCTGGTCCCACCACGGTCCCCTTCCTGCCCACCACGTGGCCGCCTAAAAGCCATGTCGAGCAGTGGGAGTGTGGGTGGGCAGAGCCGTTGCCTGCTCTGGCAGGCGCCAGGGTGGCACTGGAGGGACCTGTTTGTCCGCCCCTGCCCTCATCACACCCGGCAGCTTCGTCCCAGCTCAGTGATCGGAGGCGCTGGGCTGAGCGAGGCTTGGCAGCGTGATGGAGAGCAGACGCTGACGTGTAGGACAAATTGCTGTAGCAGAGCTGTGGTGATAGCTGGTAATGGAGAGGGAAAATAAACCAAACACCACCTGGAAGGTGCAGGGAGGGTGGGGGGCCCTGCAGCCCCAGGCTGAGAATCTGTGGGTGCTGCTGCCCTGGCTCCCCACTGACTGCCAGACCCCCGCAAACAAGAAACGCCTGCACCGAGATGGCTCTAAAAATACCTGATGGGGAATTTCTCTTAAGAGCATCAATCTTCATGAGTGAGAAGAGGATGGAGTAGGGGAGTCACAAGCGAGTTATCCTGTCACTCCTGACAAATGAAGATAAATTGTGTGACACTGGCTATTTATTTATACACTTTGCTGGGTATGCATATGGGCAGGGCGGGAGGGGCAGCGTTGTCACACGTGAGCGTGTGCCACAAAGGGCTGTTGTGAGGCTGAGATTTGGGCGGTTGTTACTGCACGTGGTCAAAGCAGTCAACGTGTCTCCACGGAAAGCTTCAGATGGTGAATTTCTCGTTAGTGGGTGAGGGAGGGCAGTGGCTGGTCACAAGCCCCGTGGCTGCAGTGATGGGTTTGGTCCCTCAGGAAAACCTTGTGCTGGCGAGCTGGCCAGCATGGCAGCTCTGTGCCCTTGTGTGGATGGAGAGCGCAACTTTGGGGGAGTTTGTAGAAAACCTAAAAGCAGGGGATGGACCAGTCCCCCCATCCTCGAAAAACAAGTGGTGGGTGAAAGAAGTGGCGTATTGTAGAAATAATTGTGGTTTTTTTTTTTTAACTAGCTTGCGTGTGTGTCTCTTTCTATTGGTTTGCAGTTAACTGGCCTCTGGGTGGGGGAAAGACAGTGGTGGCAAACGCTGCGCTGGCATACAGAGTTTGACACCTTCCGGCTCACGGGTGCTCTACCCAGTGGTCTCATACATCACTGGTATGGGGAAACGAGGGGGTGGGAGAACGGATCCTGTACTTGCGTGTGTCAGGAGGGGATTTTTGAACACGAACTGAGCACAGGTTTGTGCTGGGGATGGGCTCAGGGAGGAGCAGTGTGACTCTGCCAGCCGAGCTCAGCATCCCTGCATCCCAGCATTGGCGAGCTCTCGGGGTGCTCTGCCCGGGGGTGCTGTGCTGCGGTACGTGACACAGCAGAGGCTCTCTGCTGCGACCGGGCGCGATGCTTTATAAGAATATTTCTAAGCAGAGGGAGTTGATTAGGGAAAAAAAATCCTTGTAGTTGTGCTGGAGCTGTGCTCTCTTCAGAAATAAATTGATAAGAGTTAAACTCCTGTTGTCTCACATCTGAGCAAAAAGAGGCTCCTTTTCTGCAGACTGCTGTCTCGGAAAGAATTGCAGATGCAAATAACAATGCTTGTGTCTCATATCCTGATTGTTTTCAGCAGCTGACTAGCTAGAGTGTAAGCACCCATTAAAAATGAATGTCTGCGTTAGACGGTGACAAGTTTTGAGAACTGGGCCCGTAGCGTCATGAAATGTTTTATCTGCTACAATGGCTGCGTTGGAGCTGTCAGTCCTGTGGCAGCGTCAGGAGAACTGATGAACCTCATGTGCTGTGTCTGCTCTGCAGCACCAGCTCTGCTAGGCTGGGCTCAGCCGTGCTCCTGGGCTGTGGGGTGTCCTCGTAGCCCACGAGCATGGCCAGACTCTGCGCTCTTCCCACGCTGGAATGGTGCAGCTGGCTTTGGAGAGCAGCACCACAGCAAACAAGCTGTGGCCAGGCAACATCAGAGGGGACTTGCCCCGCAGAGCTGACGCTTGAGGAATGTGTTCTTCACTTGTCTGGAGCATCTGGCACTTAAAGTGCATCCTCCTCTAATGCGCATATTCAAAGGCCAACCAGCCCCACGCACACCAGTGTCTGTGCCCACATTTCGGTGTGTCAGCCAGGTGACTCCTGGAGCTGTCCTCGCGGATGGAGGCAGCCATCGGTCACTCCGGGGCGCTCGACCTGCCAGGGCTCGGGTCCGAGTGCATCGATCACGCCTGCCCTGCGCACGGCCGCCTTATGTGCACCGAGGTGCTCCCGTGCCCGCTTGGCTCGGCCACCGCCATGGAGAGCCGGCGGCACGTGCTGCCTGCGGCACTTGGAGTGGTGTAACTGGTGGTGGCACTCTGTTTTCACTTGTAAGTCGCTGCTCTTTTAGTGGCAGTCACTGTTCATAACCTGCATCTCTGGCTGCCAAGGGGCCAGGTGCAACCCGCTGCCCACGGAGCGTGCTGAGTCTGAGCAGTGGGTACAGCAGCATCGTGGCTCCAGTGTTACTGCCAGCACATCTGGAGAGACGTGATCTTTTCTTAATTCATATTTGTTTGGATGGAAAACATAATATAGATGGTTTCCCATGAAAATTTGTATCTTCTCTGAAACGTAATGCAAATATTTCTCCTCCAACTCTTAGTCTTTGTCGCTCAGTTACATGTGTATATATGGTCCCATGTAGTGTCTGAAAATTCTCAGCTTCCTTGGTCAAGCAAAATACAAAACTTAGAGCTGATATGATCACTGTCAGTGGAGAAATTGAAATAAAATGGAAATAAAGCTATTCATACTCCCAGATAATATTAATGCAGAACAAATGGGAGTAAACAGGCCAAGAATAATTTTTGATGAAAAATGAGAAAGAAAAATCAGCCTGTCAGAGGAGACAGAGCCTGTAACAGCCTTCCAAAAGAAATACAGAGGAATAAAAAAAAGAATCAGCAATTATCAAGTGTATCTTCACTTTATACGTTAGGTGTCAGGATTATATGGCAGGTCTGGAGGAGATCATAGGAGACTTTTTCTAGCTGATGCTTTCTGGGATGGATTCTTTGTTTTCCTGAAGCCCACAGCACTGTGAAGATTGAAATCTGTAATTTTGAGAAATCCGTATTGTTGGAACAAAGCACTGACGGAGCGTAATCCCCGATGTTTTGCAGTGTTCGCAGCACATGTCTAATCGAGGGAGTCGGGAAGATGCAGGATGGATGGGCCTGGGAGAGCATCATGCCCTTTGCATTGTGTGTCTTTATAGATGCAAATTGATTTCCAAATTAACCCGGGGCTCAGTGGAGTCCCGCTAATCCTTTTACAAAGACATGAGCTGCTAATCCGAGTCCTGCACTGGGCTGGCTGCTGTTGGAGCAGCTACCTAGATTAGTTTTCACGTGTAAAATGGAACGTGTATTATTTGTATCAAGAGTGCAGCTTAAGTCAGGGGCGACTTTTTGCTATTCTGAAGAGGTTTCCAGGGAGAAAGCTCGTATGAAATCTTGGTTCTGAGTTGCTTCCTAAAACAGAAAGGTGTAGCAGATGAGGTGATGGGTCCTTCAGTGCCCTGGGATGTGGATTACAGCTGGCTTCTGCTTACAGAACAGTAGAAGGTGTTATGCTAATACAGCATCGTGACTTTTGCCTGCGGCAGATAGTGCAAACGGGGATGAAGGCTGGCACGGCACGGGCATAGCTAACGAGGGATGCGCCTGGGCTGCATCTGATGGCTACCCATTATCTTCCATCAATATGTTGATAAATTGTTATCACTAAATTATCCTCAGTCTAATACAAGCTTCACATCAGTCGGGTGTGAAATCCATTACTGTCTGTCATACTGCTTGGCTAATGGAAGGAAATCCTGTTTTCTCCATTAGATTTTGGTTGGATCCCTTTATCTGCCCATTACTTCTCCTGTAACTCTGTCTAATGGAATCAGACTAATACAAAATGACAAAGAATCAGAAAAAATGACACCAAAATTGGGGGAGCTGTAAAAGCCTGTGTTGCCCCTGCTTGGCCTTGTTAAGGAACGTGAAGTCTGAATCAATTTAAAGATTTGTTCGATCAGTGACTGATTCTATGAGCTGGTTTCTTTTACTTAAAAAAAAAAAAGGTAATTTTTATTTTGCAATAAATTCAGTATACGAATGTCATGACACAGAAAAATACTGCGATTAGTGCAATAGCTTCCCTGACCCCTTTGTCTTTATAAAAACACACAGCATGGCTGCCTTACAGCTTACTATTGGTTAATTCGTCTGATCTCACTGTTCTTCCAGCAATCGTTCCTATCAAGAAAAGGGATTTGTGAGCCAAAGCAGCCAGCCAAAAACCAAAACCGGTTTGCAAACAACCTAACAGAAGCATTAATAAGGAAGATGTAGTGCACGTACGCGCAGTCTCTGCTCTCTCAGCAGCCCTGCGGTTTGGAGGTGGGGTACCCGCGTGGTGGGAGGTCCTGCAGCCGAGTGCCCCCCTGGCCAGTGGCACCGACCCATCAGCGATGGCCAGAGCTGTGGTTTGCACTGGGAGCTGAGCTCGGCATCGTGGGGCAAAGTGAGCTGGACTCGGGGCAGCATGGCAGCGGGACAGCCCAGCGGCACCCCCACCTTTGCGGGGCGAAGCGGCTGCCAACTGCTGCCCGTCGCTAACGGAGGTTTGAGTTCCGTGCGGGACGCCGTGCCAGGCAGCGCTGATTGCGGATGTTCGCGGGCACTTGACATCAGTGGCAGGAGCCGGGGCTGCTGCCCGAGGGAGGCACCGACCGGTCTCTGAGCATCGGGGAGGGCGGCTCATCTTGGAGGGCTCATGCCATGGCCCGGCCTCTGCCGCCTGCCAGCTAATAGTGCCAAGGAACAAACACTCTGTGGGCAGCGTGTGCCGCGGTGGCAGAGCCTCTGATTTACTGGGAGTTATACGTGAAGGGTCTCGTGAAGGAACGTCCTGGGAAGCGCAGGGGAAGGGGCCGTGCTGGCTGTTAAGGAAGGCACCGCCTCTCCCGGCAATCCCTGCCGCCGAGCTGAGCGTTTTTCTGACATTGCTGGCTGGGGATTTTAAAGATTTAGCGCATTTTTTTTTTAATATTCCATGGACACAGGAGATGAGACCAGGCTGTATAATTTTCTTCCCGCTCCCTGCGTGCAGTCCCTGAATTAGTCTTAATTTCCTGCACCAGTGCCCGTGGGCCGGGGGCTGGTTTCTGCCACCTGTGAAGTCAATGGCACTGCTCGCAAGCTCGGGTGATTAAAGTGGTCAGACTCCAGCTAGGCACAAAGAGTGCATTTCCTCATGTGTGCTCTCAGTATAATGCAGCAAAAAGATGTGGGATTGTGGATTGATGCAGAGGGCTGGAGGATGCCTTTAGATGCCATCACCATTTTGGTCTGTGGCCGTGGGAAGATGCTGCAAAGCAGAGCCCGGGAGAGCCAGTGTCAGGGAACAGAGTGGCCAGTTAATGCCTGTCGGTGCCAGCGGTGGCTGCCAGTGTTCTGGCACGTCCGTGAGGTGGTCCCCAGGCTGCCCTGGGGTCTGCTCCGCTCGACTGCGTACACACAGCCTTTGAGTCCCAGTTTACCGCCGTGTTCATCACGTTTTCGCAGCAGATGAAAGCTGTGAAGCCCAAGGGTGCTCGAATCCTCCCAAAGCCCAGGCCATGATTCAGGGCTTCCTCATCCCTGTCCTCCCCCCATCCTGGAGCTGCCCCAGCTCCAGCACTGCATCCTCTTCTCCAGGTGCCTGGCTGTTGTCCGTGGTTGCTCTTTGTCCTCCAGCAACTCCTGCAGACTGCAGGTTTCTTGAAGATGGTAGTTTTGTTCTATTTTATGCTCCTAGTCTGTTTAGTGTTTGCAGACAAAAAGAGACAAAAGGACTTGGCCAAATCCCAAACAAAATCAGATGTGAGAAGAGTGCTTCATTTCCAAGCTGCAGTGCTGACCCTGGGAGTTTTCCTGTGCTCTCTCTGATACATGCTTCAGACTTTAATCTCTAAAGTTTGTCTACATGCTGGCTCGGAACTGATCGTTTTTTCTCTTGCGATTCTCTAACAAGCTCTTGCTTCCTTAGCAAAAATGTAATCCTGATCAAAGTTCCCTCTTTCTCATTTGATTAGAGGGAAAAAAAAGCCCACCCTGACAAACCACAGTAGTCTCCCCTTCCTCCCTTTGTGCATACCTGAATTCTTCATTTTAGAAACGAAGAAAATTAGAAAAGAAACCCTTTTCTCATGCTCTGGTTGCATATTTGTGAGGACCTCCAAGATGCTTTGCGTAGGAAGTCAGAGCAAGGCTCGTGCAACACTTGCACGCAATTTAAATAGGTGTTGGCATGTCGTGGCTAACAGCAGCGACAGCAGGCTAGGGCTGGAGGGAGGAGGAGGGTTCCCCCTTCCCACTGAAGGAGGATCTCTGCTTCCCTCATCATCCTCTGGCTCCTCCTGCGCTGAGCAGGGTCCCTCGGTGTGCCTGGGCCCGTGCAGACTGAGCCCCCATTGCCTGAGGAGCGTTGGAATTTAATAGAAATAAATAAAGTAAATGAAGAGTGTTTTGTGGGCAATGGAAAGGTCAGCACAGGTCATGTCATATCATTTGCTGTTCTTCAAACATCCTTTTCTGGCTCCTGGTGAATCTCCAGACAGGCCACAAGTGCTTTAGTTCTCTCCCTCTTCCTCCACTCCAGCCAGCACCCGCGAGGCCCTGGGTTGTCACCGCTGTAACCAGTTGTACACTCTCTTCTGCTGCAGGTATTAATTTTTTGTTTATAGAAAAATCCATAAGGTTTGAGTTATCAAAAGCTGTGTGCACTAGCGGGAAAGACACGAAATCGATGCTGAAATATTGCCTTATTTAATGGCTGCTGTAAATAGCTCTGTTATGATTCTTTAGTAGAGGTAAATTATGAAAGCAGGAGAGGTCAGCTGAACGTGCTCGTTTGCAGCCTGTGCCCAGTGAGCCCATCCTCTTACCCTGCCCCGGGACGCATCAGCTGGCAGAAGTTTGAGATCTCGTAGTTCAGGGGTTTGCCATCACTCACCTGAGAAAACAGGGAGGAGGATGGGCTGGTCGTGGGGGGTGCTCCGGGCTCTGCTATGCGGGTAACAGCACTCCTGTGCTGCTGGGGGAGCTGAGCCCGTCCCCTGGTGCCCACCGTGCCCTGGTGCCCTGTTGCAGTGCTCATCTCCCCACACCCCGCAGGAGCAGAGGGCACCGCTGGCACTGCTGCTCCTGCCGTGCAGGGCACTGGCTCCCCGCAGCTGCCTCTCATGGCTTTTGCTTTCCCGGGGGTGGCACGGCCCTGGGAAGGAATTTCATCTCATGTTTCTTCCCACCTTCTCCTTTTTTTAAAGCATGTTTTCAGAGCCATCATTGGGGCTTGTAAATGAGGCTTTTGAAAGGTTTTAAAATACCTATCGTTTTTAATGGTTTATTTCTGTGTCATTGAATGTAATTATCTCCAGCAGAACTTCTTTCTAGAATATATTTTGGTACTTTGGAAGGTGTTTCCCTTGCATTCCTGGAAAGCCGAGTCCCAGGCTGGGGTTACTGTGGTAACCCGGCTGCGTTTCCACCAGCAACAACCATCACTACGGTTGAGGAAAAAATACAGCGTTCTGGGATGACTTGCTTGAAAGTCACAAGGAATCAGGGAATCCTGCTGTGCAGAGCTCCGGGAAGGTCACCCGGGCTCGGGCATTAGTCGGTCCCGTCTCAGGAGCAAACTCCGGCGGCCGAAGGGCTCACGAAAGCTGAGCGGGGTTTTCCCTGAAGTGCTGCTGCAGCTGCTCGGGCAGCACCGAGCTCTGGGCCGGGACAGCTCAGTGTTTGGCTTAACACAACTGCGTCTCTGCCTCATGTGGGCACAGCTCTGGCATCGGCACCGGAGCACCGCGCGGTTTCTGTGGGGAAGGGCTTTCCTGGCAGAGGTGGCTCTCATTGCTTGCAGGTGACTGGTGAGGGCTCCAGCTCACCCCGGTGACTGGGATGCACACCTGGATGGGCTTACTGGGGCTGTGCTGGTGAGAGCGAGCTGGGTGCAGGGACACGTGCCGTGGCCGATTCACCGGGCAGGGCTGCTCCGTGCGTTCAAGTCAGCTTCACCTGCGGCCTCCGTACGAGCTGCCGCAGCTCGTGCGGCTCTAACGGGCTCTGCAGAGGCACAGAACAGAGGTCCTCTGGTTCCTGTCAGCATCTGCAGAGGGCTGGTGCTGCTGGTTTGGTTTTGTTCTCATGACATTCCCGTGTCTGGGACGTGCAGCGATGCACTGAGCTGCTGCCGGCGGCCGCACCGGAGGCGTGTGTTGCTGCTGCCCTGCTCCCCTCCGGCACCCCGTCCTCCCTGCAGACTCTGTCTTTGGGCAGCAGGTAGCCAGTGAAAGTGTTTTCTTTTTATTATGGTTTTAATATTCATGACACATGCAAATTAGGAGAAAAGGTAATTGTCCCAATTAACACTAAATAGGTTTTTCTCACACATCTTGAGTAATTTGGTGCTTCTGCTTATCTCATAAAAAGTTTCCTGGTGGAACGGCCTCGGACTTGGTGTTCCTACAAGAGCCTGCTGAGCTTCTGTAATTAAGCTGTGATTAGCCAGCTATAAATACATGGGTTTGAATACAGCATTGCACTCCTGGGGCAACCGGAGATAATAAAGTGATCAGATCAGTGACCACCTAAGAGCATCAGCAGTGGTGAGATGAAGCTTTTGCTGTTAATGGCAGGTCAGTTGCAGCGGTTCGGCTCCCACGGGCTCTCTCCAAGCTGAGTGCTGGACAGTGGCTGGTACCACTGGAAATGACTGGTATGCCTGTGGTCCTGATGCTCTCAGCTGTCCGGGCCCTGGGTGCCCTGTGGGTGTGTACCTGGGCTGGGAGCACCAGTGCTCAGTCTGGGTGCCCACAGCTGGTTTCCTTCACCAGATGTGCGGGAAGATGGTTTCCACTGAGCGCTTGGCACCCTGTCCCACCCTTTGTGTTTAAGAGCAGTGGGAGAGCGGTGGTGAATTCGCTTTGTGAGGAGGGTGGCTCAGAGGGCCCCTCTGCCCCCCGTGACTGGGGCTCCAGAGGGGTGTGATGGGGATCCAACAGACCAGACCCTCTTTTCCACCCGGAACAGAGTGCATCTCTGGGGCTTGAAACCAAGGGCTGGGAGGTTGTGTTCATTCAGCCAGAGACGTGATGGATCTGGTGGCCTCCGGGCCCAACTGCAGCTGTTTGTACTGTCAGGGAACGGCTCTCAAATGAATTACAGCTGATATTTCATCACACATTATTTGGCTAAAGAGTAAACTGGAGGAAGCCAGGAGAATTCAATGAAGAAAGCAAGCTGACAGTTCTTGAATAAATGATTCATTATTCACTCAGCTCTGGCTGTTTAGTGCACCTGTCCTGACCCCCAAACAGAAGTTAGCTCCTTTCAAACCCTGCTGTGTTTCCATTGCTCTGCTGTGACCTGATGTGACAGATGAAATGCTTGTGAACACACTTACCTTTCGCATTAGAAGTTCTGTCAAATCTGACTCTGTGAACTGCTCACAGAAAATTCGTATGAGCTGCTAATTTTCATTCTCTTACATCCCAAATGCCGTTTGCGAGCTTTTTAACTCAGTGTTATTTCAGTTTTAAAAGCACTTCAGGAAAAACAGTGTTGGATTATTTGGCAAAAGAGGCAGTTGTCTAAAGTGCTGTCAGAACAAGCACTTTGTTTTCAGCAGCCCCTTTCTTCCCTGCTCCTGCTCCCCCGGGGTTGTTACTGGCTGACCCTTTGGGCCAGGCCCTGGAGGAACAACGTGCACAAAATCTGATTTTGTGGGAGCTCGTGGTTGCCTTTGGGTGTAGGTGGGGGACACCGCTCAGGCTGGCTGAAAGCAGATGCCCCTTCAATGTGTCAGAGGTTGAAATCCATGGGCACAGGCAAGCGCTGACCCGCGGTGTGTGAGTCCCAGAGGGGAGCAGTAGCTCAGACATGGGAAAACGTTTGCTTTGTACTGGGAGAAACATCTGCCTGCCTTTCGATGGCACGTGTCCCAAGCCGAGTCTCTACTGTTGAGCTGACGGCGGTTTTCAAGGGGTTGGGAAGTGTCTTGGATTTTGTTGTGTGACATGCTGTCATGGAAGTGTTCCACTGGGTGTGAATGAGGAAGCAAACGGGGAAACTTGAAACTTCAGAAGATTGTGCAGGAGCAGAGTTGTATGAAAAGTGCAGCACCAGAGAGGGAATGGCAGAGCCCATGCCCAGGTGAAGGGCGAGAAATAGAGAGGTGGAAGAGACAACAGTGTAGAGATTTGTGCAAGATCAGAGCTGAACAAAATAGCCAAGCAAAGAAGATGATCCCAAACAAAATTCAGACAAAGGAAAGAAAGATTCAGGAAAGGGTCTGGAGTCTGAAGTGCAGGCAAATGTGGCATGATCCTCGCCAGCCCCTGAAAATGAGTGAAAATACCTGTGAACAATTAGATGCCAGCTGCCAGGAGGAAACTTCACCCAGAAGGTTGTGAACGCATCCCAGGTCATTGCAACAACGCTCGTGTGCTGTGCCAGCCTCGGGCAGTGTTAGAGTAACCACAGAGAGCGCGAGCGAGCGTGAGCTTCGGTTTGGGTCATTTCGCACAGAGAGCCGTGTCCGTGTACCTGCTTATTCGCCTGGGAGGAATCATACAGTAGAGATGGAAAACTTTCCTTTCGTTGCTAATTTCTCCATCTGTTTTCTCTCTGCTTTGTTCGCTTGCCGTGCTGCGTGGGTGCTTGTCGGAAGAAGGGCGTTCCAGAGCTGCTGCAGAGCTTGCCTTGGGAAACATGATTTGACAGTCGCTTCAAGTGGGGCTTTTGCAGTAATTCTCACATTTCATTCCTCTATGCTCTGCCAATCCAGCTGAGTCCTGCCACTCCTCTTTGTCCCTCTGCTATTCCAGTCCTACCCTGCCCCCCACATGAATGTGCAGAGGAGTATTTTTTCCAATTTAAAGCTGAGCAATTTGTATTTGTAGCTGTAAGTGGGTCTGTTAGTGTGGATCAGAGGAAGGCTGAAGAACATTTGGCGGATAATTGGGCCTGAATCCATCAGAAGGTCTTGATGTGGAGCCTGCTGCAGTATGTGCTGGTACAACATCTGTGTAAATAGCTCTGCAGCTGAGGTTTCATTAGAACTGCCCATCATGACAGTCCTCTTAAAGCCCGAAATACACCAGAGACTCCTCCGTGTCTACCCAAAATAGCAAGCTCTCCACTTAGCGAGCCCCGTGTTACAGCTGAGGTTGTCTTGTTGGAATGTCCCTGGCTGTAGGTGTGACCTGAGATTCTTTGTTGTAATGTGCTGAGCTATCAAAGCCTCGCTCTTCTTAGTGTCTCATTAGTCTTGGAAGAGGTGGGGCTGGGGATGGCATCCAGCTGTGTCCCAGAGCTGAATATATAATTTTCCAGGCACATGTGGAAAGGGAGAGATCTGTAATGGGATGCAAATGGTCATCTGTCACAGTGAAAAGTGTCTTTTCCAGTAGGATTGATTTTCTTTGGAAAAAAGGGTATACCTTTGGATGAGAGGAGTAGTTCTAGTGTTTGTGAACTGAGCGACAGTCAGATATAATCTCAGACTCCTTCCCCAACGCTGTTCAAATTCTGCTTGTTTTTCGCCTGGCGTACCCATACAGTTTATCTGGGGCACCTCACTGCTGTCTCCTGCCTGAGCCTGGTTTCCCCACATGTTTTCCAGCTGTGCCTGTGCCCAGCTCTGCTGCTCACCCTGCTACTCTGAGCTCCTTCCTGCTGCTGGCCTGGGATGCTTCTGCGTCTTGGCATTTGCTTGCTGCAGCTCAGGACTTGCTTCTAGAAACTACGTGCTGTTTGTTCAAGTGACTGTCAGAGGATCACAACCTCCTTTGAACTAAGAAAATGAACCTTCCCATGTAGGTAAAAACAAAACATTTTAGTGCTAAAAACATTTAGCCCTGAGAGAAGATGCAAAACAGAATGCAGGTGACTGAACCCTTCTGCCTGATGCCTCTCTGCATCTCTTGCGCAGAGCTGAGTAAGTTCCTCCTGGGTCTGTGTCACCAGTCTGTTACACCCTACGTGTACCAGACCATCCTTTAAGCTTTCAAAGGCATCAGCTCTTTGACAGTCACCCGTCAGGCCGGGTTGTTCTGCACTCGTGCCCTCTCCATAAAGCACAGGCGAGTGGTTCATGCAGACAGGATCCCACTTCGTTGTCCATCACCAAACACTGCACGTGATCGTGGTGTAAGCCTGGGCTGTGGAGAAGGAGGTGTGTGGGGTTTCCATCCTTGCTGGTTAATTACTGGGGGATGTTGTTTAAGACTATTGTTGCATCACTAAGATCAAGTTGGAGGACTTGCTGTTTGCTTGCGGAGATGTGGGTTGATGCTGTACAGAATGAACACCAACCGAGGAGGGAGTTTTCAGACATGTGGATTTGTTTTGTGGATCATCATCTGTTCCTTCTGTGTGCCACTTAAACTGCCTGTTGTTATGCAAATCACATAATGGATTTATAAGTGCTCTCCAGAGATTTCAAATGGCATCTAATCTGGTTAGTAGATCCATTCTGCAAGAGACCTGTGTAACATATTCAGCTAAAGATGAGATATTGGTGTTTTATGCATTCGACTAGACAGAGAAGCTGGTTTATCCCATTCGCTGAGCATTACAACGCTTTTACTGACCTGAAACCCATGTAACTGCCAGGAAGAAGAATAAACACACAAACACGGACAAGCATGTAGAAGGTATTTACAGCTCCTGACAGTGTCTGCATCAGTCACTGTAAACCTTGAATTGGCCTGTTCTCATGGATGAAGCAAGGCTGGGCTGAGTGGGTACCTGGGCGAGAAGCTCGTAGGAACAGTCACAGGTGGCTCTGTAGATGGCAGTGCTCTTCCCTTCCTGAGCAGATCCATCCTGATGTCCAGAAACCTCTGGAGCTCCGCTGACACCACAGCCCACTCGCTTCTCACCCTGATACTAGGTTCCAAACTTTAAACTGCTCCACCTGCAGCTCAGGTTAGCTTCAGGGTTAGCTCAGCCCCTTCTTCCATTTGGCTCAAGACTCTGGATTTAGTCGGTTACTTGTTTGATTTGCAAACAAACACGGAGCTTTTCCCGGTACTGCGCCTCGTGAGTCACGAGAGCTCCGTGTGAACAGCTATGAAATCACTTCGTTGTTGCACTTCTAAGATGCAGCTGGACGGTTGTTTAGACTGTGCCTTTGCCAAGAAAGGTTGGGCTAGATGACCCTCGAGGTCCCTTCCAAGCTGGTGTTCTGTGATCCTGGGATTCTCTGTCCAAACCTGCCCCAGATGTGGTGCCCGTGGTGCCTGCAGGGGCTGCCGGTGTCACCCCAGCATGCCGTGGCCGGGTTCCTTTCTGGTGTCCTCCCGTCTGTCTGCTGCCTTCTCCTTAGGTTGTGGGATGGCCAATAGGAAACTGATGTGTTTTTATTCTGTGTTTGCAATAATTACTTTCTTGCAAATAAATGTTTCTACTTTACGGACTGAACTTAAAAACTACACATATCCTCTTGGAATGTTCCACTGCGAGAGCTTATTTCTAGCCAAAATGAAAAATTACAATGCAGACGTTTTGGTCAAATGGCACATTTAGTTTCTTTTAGTTGATACAAATGTTTCTGAAATTTAATGCTGCATTAGAATTAGATTGAGGGAAATTAACTCGAAACTAGCCGATTGAAATAAAAATGTTAATGTAAAAAGTCTGTGTTTCAACTCTAAAAATAAATTGAAGAAGCAAATGTCTTCAACAAAGCAGCACAAGTGTTTGAATAATTTTGATATACATGAAATGCTTTATCAAATTAATCTTTCATTTGAAGACTATAAATATCATAAAATTCACAATCATGATTTCCCCCCATCATTGTGTATTCTAGAAAGGCTGAGTTTGGCATTCCTGCTTCCGTGTGGCACCGGGCCAGGGGAGCGCTGTGCCACCAGCACAGGGGGTTGGGAAAGGTCCGGGGGGCAGAAAAGCCCCCACTTCCCCGCAGCATCGTCCTTCCCGTCCCCGGTGTCTGATCCGTGTCCCTCCTACCCCAGAGTTGGCCCAGACGCCACTTTAATGTTCCCTGTCAGATGACAGATTTCAGGAGAGCATTAGTAATTAGGAACTCCACTCTCATCAAGGAAAATAATTAGTGAGAATGCATGCCGTTTACAAAAGCAGTTCAATTAAAGAGAGTAACAAGCTTTTTACAGCAACAAAGGACGGACTAAGTAGACCTCAGTGAGTAAATAAAGCTGTAATCAGTGCGATCAATTTAAAGTCTCAGGAAGGCTTGAATTGGATTGATATTCCCGAAGTCTAATGTGTCTCATGGGACCGCAAAAGAAATCATTCCACATTTTACGGAGAATATGAAGCCTCATTAATCGTGAACAATAAGAAAGAGTAAATAAACTGACAAATGTTATTTTGCTAAAAATTTCTTTGGACACATGGATTTTGACTAGTGTTTTCTTCATGAGGCTCGTACAAAAATCAGTCTATATTGCTTGGCTAAAATGAAATGAAATGAAAGAAACGTTTAGAAATGGATCCACTGAGGTCCTTAAAAACCTCCTGCAGCTGAGGACAGCTGGGAAGCAATTTTGATGGGGAGGGGTTTTTACCACAGTAAGGCTGACAAATGGTATTTTGTGGCAGCAAAGGAGCTATGCAAAATGGTCAGGCGTTACATTGCCACAGGTGAGACCAGGCAGAAATTCCTGGGCGGAACGGAGCGTGCAGCCTGCGGAGCGGCGTCCGTGGGAACCGGAGGGGCCGGGGCTCCTCGGCAGCGAGAGTCCTGGGGCAGGGGCTGCGCTGCCCCTAGTCGGAGGCGTTAGGAGAAGGAAGGGGAAGGTGCTGGTGACCCTCCTGCAGCAGATGGTGACACCAAGCTTGGGGATGCTCCACAGTGATGGGAGTTCAGTCACCTCGTCCTCTGCCCAGCTCACAGAGACAAAAATGGAATAAAACCAGCACTTGCTTCACTGCCTTTTGTGCTGCCAGTGTTGTGGGGACTCACCAGTGCTGTTCCTGTTGCTCAAGAAATCCGTGCTGCTCGTATTGCTGCCACCAGCATCGCTTCTCCCGTGTCCGAGATGTGGCTTTCCTCCATGGTTGATTTTGGGATGCAACAAGCCTTAAACAGCTGCATGAGAGCTTGGACTGTAAATTGTAACCAGCTTTAATTTAGCTTATTTTCCACAGGTGACTGACGGCTTTATGGCACTTTACTACACTTCATAATAATTTAAAGCAGATATTTACTACATCTATAAAATATCTTTCACAACGTACTGGGGAAGGGAAGCAATAGAAATATTTTTCCAGCTTTTGGTTGGGTTGCAAAACATTGACAGGTTGATCTGAAAAATAAGCCATTGCAGGGGGTGGAGGACGGGGAGCCGGGCTCCCGTGGGCACGGTCCCACGGACGCGGTGCCAGGCGAGGCGGAGCGGCAGAGGCACACAGGGCTGGAGCGCGTTGCGCCGAGTCCCGACGGACGCCTGTGCACATCCTGGTCCGTGTCCCACAGAGGCAGATTTCCATTTGACTGTGTGGTGTGTGATGAAACGGCACCCCGAGGTGTATGACAGAGGTGTGCGCTGTGGGATTTCGCTTTGGTCTTAAAACTGCCAAGTGTGCGTTCGGTGCTGCGGAGTATAAAGCGTCTCGGGGGAAAACCAGGCTGCTAGGGAGCCGTCCCGCTGTCCCATCTCCCGCGCCGGGCAGGCACGAGTCTTCCTCTCAAACACCTTCTGCAGGACGGGGTGTTTCTGTAACTGTGGCTTTACATGGCAGAGCCCTGACTACCTGTGAGGATACGGCCATAAAAAATTACTGTGCTCAAAACAGCCATTCCATTCTCAGGGATGCTGTTCTTTCTAAATTAATCCCAACCCCACCTCAGTCTTCATCACTTCATCCTTAAACTCCCTGCCTGTTCCTCTCCCTCTATTTCTTGCCATAAAAATGCCCCGTTTCCTTCTAACCCGGGTGTATTTGCTGCTTTGGGACCTGAAGAGGGGCCTTGCCCTGTAGCCGTGCTTTGTTTTGGTGAAAAGGAAAAGAATGGCCACATCTGGAACGGCGTCTGCTCAGGAGCGTTTCAAGGTCCCCGCCTTCGGAGGGGCTTCGCCGTGCTCCTCGTTACTGAGCCCTTTGCTTGCGGGGCAGCTTTGCTTATGGGAATGTCTGAACTTTCTCAGGTTAGATCCAGACAGGCTGGATGCTGAAATCTGTCTTTGAAGCTAGGAAATGTCTCAGTCTGGAAATGTCATACCTGCACTAAGACAGACAATTCTTGGGGCTGCTTTTGCTACGGAACACGAGGATTTAATAATTTACTTTGATTAATATTTTTCATTCTTTCTCATCTTTCTAGCGTTTCTGGTATGCTCAACTTTCCTACTCCGTATTTTGTAGTTCAAAAAGAAAAATCATTTGAGTGTCTTAAATAAAATGGGTGACTTACATGACAATTATCACTGAATAAGCACCTCTGATTATGGGATCTTTCCCTCTAGACAAGGCGATGCACCGCAGAGAGGTGCTGAGCAGTTCAGTGTACAAATACAAGAGCCCGCTCCGCTCCCCTCGCCGAGCTGCGGAGCCCTGGCACGCATCCAGCGAGTTAGCTGGGCGAAACCTCCTTCTTGGAAATACAAGTTGGTTTCTTCTAATTCAATTATGTTTCTCAAGGTCTCCTCTCGCTAAACGTGGTGAAATTGTGTCTCAGCTGAAGAAAACAAATACTCCAGCACTGTATGCTGTATATCAGTCTCTTGTGGCACCCCAGAGAGAGATGTGGTATTTAGAGCAGACATCTGAACAGGTAGAAGCAAAACAAACCCTAATTAAAAATACAGCTGGATAAAGAGAGCTCCAATGTGGCCCTGGCAGCCACCGGAGACACGGCACGCTGAAATCTGGGGTAGGCAGTTGCAGGAACAGAGTGTAGATGGATGCAGAAGTGATGGTACATGACAGGGCTTATGTCAGTGCCCACTGGAGACTCCAGTCCTCCTTGGATGAGATGAAGGTCAGTCTGCAGTGGGGAAACCTGATAAAAACTGCCAGAAGAAACATAATTCTGAAACTTGCTAGTGGTGCCTGCACAGGACATGGCTCCTGAAAACAGCCTGCCCGTGCAACCCCGCGTCATCCTCTGGTGGATGCGAGTACATGGCATCTACCAAAAAACCATGGTAGGCTCTGCAGGCATCCAGCAGGACGAGTTGTGAGGACACCTCCATTGGCCCCGGGCCGTGCCATGGGCAGTGTCCCCCCAGCTGGGCTCCTCCGGGAGCTGGTGCCAGTTCGCCCGCGCCACGCTGCTCCGGTGCTCCTGAGCACACCAGAGCCTCACCAAGAGCTGCTGCTCCGCTCACGGGACAGCCAGAGATGGGAACTGACTCCCACCGGATACTGAAGCAGCTTGAGAGGGAATTTCAGTCTGTAGAATTTCTACAGATTTCGGATTATTTTCCCCCCAGCCCTGCCTAGTATTATTAATGATTTTTCTAATTTAAGTTTACTGTTTATGTGAACCTTATCTGTGACCTCTGCAGTAGCTTGTACCGTAACGTGAAGGGCAGCATGAAAATAACCTTTCCATAAATAAATGCTGAACGCCGGGGAGCACCTGCAGCCTGAATGAAAAATCAGAGGCGATAGGGCTATTTCAGCAAGTTCAAATTCCAGCCGACCTCTTTGCAGCAGAGGAAATGCTGTATCAATACCTCCCCATGCTGTTCATTTGCACTGGAGAAGGATCAGCCTTTGCATTAAGTTCTCCAAAGTTTTGATAACCTTATTTCCCCCGAGGGAGCTTTCAGGCAGGATAATGTATGGCCGCTTGTTGTATGTTCCGAATTCCATTTACGAGAGATCAGTATTTTATTGCCAGACCAGCATTTAAAAATTACTCTCTATTTTCTTAGCTTTCTGGGAATTTATGGCCCCCAGAGTGGAAAGAAAGGGATTTTTTGATAAGATGTAGGCTTGATTTTTGTTTATTAGTTTTGATGGGAATCTTTTACCCCACGGATTAATCTTGCTAGTTACAAAAAGTAGTTACTGAAAGTGCCCGGCTCGTCCCTGCGGCGGTGACGTGGCCGAGGCTCGCGGCACGTGGCCGGTTCCCCGGGCACAGAAAGGGCTTCCTTGAGTTGCCGGCCACGCGTCTTCAGAAACGCCAAGTGCTTTGAGTGCCCAGCCACCGGCGTCGCCAGGCAGGCGGGTCCAAAGGCTCAGCTTTCCCTAAAAATAGGACTTCTTTGAGGCGTTTCAAGTTCCTTCCTTTGTTCCTCCCTTTATGCCACCCTCCAGCAGCCGCTGGGGCCAGCCGGGTATTGTGCTCTAATACCTCCCCACGGGCTGCCTTTGATCGGCGATGCGGCGCCGTCACGTCCCCGCTGCACCTCTTTGCTCTTTCATGCCATCCAGTCGCTCCCTGCGGAGCTGGCTGTTCGCAGGGAAGCAGCCGGATGATGTGCCCCAGAAGCTGCAATATTACACCCCCTCCTCCTTCTCCTCCTCCTCCCTTCCCCGACTGCTGCTTTGCCCCTGACATGCTCTTGCGATTCCCTGCGCGCTGCTCTCTGTAACGCGGGATTTCCCAGGGCCGTCCATCCGTAGGAGTTGGCATTTGTGCCTCGGCGAGGTCGGGGAGCCTGAACGTGTGAGCAGACCTGGTGCAGCCGTGCCGGGTGCCCGCGGCAGGGCAGGGCTGTGCTGGGCAGCCGTGTGCTCCCCGCAGCCGCTGCCAGGCTCCACCTTCCAGCTTGAGCATCAACTCGCCCACGAGGTTTTCCACTTGTTCTTTATTTACTGAAGGGTCTTTCAAAACGTCTCCTGTTCATTGGTCTCCTGAAGGATTGAGGCTTTGATGCAGATCATAGAAATTATTCTTGGGATAGCAGTTTGGGCTGTGTGCCACTCCAGCACAGCTGTGGTCTGAGATCCTCTGAATGCATGGGTTCCTTTCTTGAAGCATTAACAGAGAAACTCACTAATTGCTAATTGCTGCTAATTAATCCTGGGTATGGTTTATCATGTTTATGAGCAGATGAAGTATAACTTTCTTCGCCTCCTCAACAACTTGAGAATATTTAAGCCTTTTGTGTGGCTCGTTACATCGCCACGTCTCAAACCTCCCAGTTACTGAAGTACTTAGTAATTAGCTTATATCCATGTGACACTGGAGAACTATATGGGTTTTTTTTCTAGTCCTGTCTTACTCCATGTATTTTCATGTCATACAGCAAATTAATTCCATTTTAATTTCTAGATTATTCTGTGAACGTTTTCAGAGTCTCAGTCGCTGAGGCTGGTCGCTGGTGTCTCTGCCCGCCTGGGCAATGTTTCCTTGTTCGCGCACACGTACGCACTTGTGCATCTTCCCGAGTGGATTTTTGGGTGAGTGGGAAGCTGCTCCACCACACAGCGTGCGAGGAGGGCTGGCAGGGGGTGGCTGCTGCACCGCGTTGCACTGGAGGGGTTCCTGGGCTTCTGAGGTCCCTGAGAATACCCTGACTTTTTCTGTGCTGAGAACTGTCGGTGCCCGTGCAGCCTGCAGCCGTGGCACATTAGAAGGGTCTCTGCTCGTCTTTGGAGCTAATTCCAAGCAGAATCCCTTTTACACTCGGAAAAGTTTGAATAAAACAGAGCTAACCAGAGTTTTGTGCCTGCTTGTGCACATCTGTGCTGTGGTTGGGAAGGAACTGCTGGTGCCAGGAATGGGGATGAGTAAAAGTCTCTTCTGAGTCCGGACGTCGGCATCGGTGGTACAGTCACAATTTTGGAGCTCCTGGAACAAAGCTGAGCTCTGAGGTTTTCTTGCTGTTAGTAAATGGAGGGTATATATGTTATTTTCTTTAGTGTTTTATAACCTTGACTTGCTGTCTGCTTGCAAGGAAAAAAACCTTTTTAAGAAGGGTTTTAGTCCAGCCCTCCTCCCCTGGAAGCTCTGTTCTTCTAAAGCAGCCGTGCAGTAGCAGCGCTGGCTCCGCAAATGTCGTTGTACTTGTTGCTTCTTGATAGCAACACTAGATAAATGGATCTTCCTTTCCCTCCAGGGGCAACGACAGTTTAAAATGCCCTGTCCTGCCTCCACTTCCTTCATTTGGCAGGTTTTTGGTAGTTTATATAATTTGGCAGTGATCCTCTGTCTAAACCATGTCCAACATTTCATGCAATAAACTTAATGGACTTTTCCATCTTTGAACAGCTGAATTCTTTCTGAGCAGCTGCTCTGGGTTATTGATGGCCTAATTAGAGTGCTGCCTTAGGCCTGCCACCAGCCTGGGCACGACTTTTTTGCATGTTCCAGGGTATAACAGACACAAAGCATTTTGAACGATCTTGCTTGGAGGACGGGAGCACCCACGGGGGCTGGCACAGTCAGGCGGGGAGAGCAGGGAGAGCCCCATGGCAGCGGGCGGGCGAGGGGCTGCGGCTGCATGGGGAGCATGCCAGCACCTCGGCTCGACTGCAGAAATGCTTCTGAACAGCTTCCTGCAAAATTTTTGCCTTTTTGGGGTGGAGGACCAACTGCACAGAGAGGCTGAGCTGTCGGTCCGTGGGGCCCTGCAGCCCTGGCAGGGAAAGGGACGTGTCTCTCACCAGAACGTTTTGAGAAAATCTAAACAATTTTAGATTGTTTTTAAATTTTCATTGGAGGCTTTGTAATGAAAATGATTCCCACCCTCCCCTGAAAAACAATAACGTTGCCCTTTCCACCCGACTTTGTTGTTTACTTCATCAATCATCCTCGCTTGGGAGCTCATTTCACAGGAGTGCCATGACAGCTTTCTTGGGTGCGAAAATTGAAATTTCAGTTCTTGTGCTTGCATACACAAGTCACCTGGCATGTGTCCATCGGTGAGCTAGTCCAGACTGTCTCATCAGACCTCGATTCTGAGGGGAATAAAAATTCCAACTTTGCTTTCTGGAACTGTTCTGCAGCATCCACCTAAATTTTGCTGCGCTAGAAAACATTCAGGATTGTGTATTTGTTTACCAGACCTTCCTAGTGATCAGCATCCAGTGGAAACAAAGCCTGCAGGGAGTAAGAACAAATTCAGAAGTTTTCCAAATGTTGTATTTAACATTCAGGGTCATTTCAACAGTTCTTTAGGTCCAAGTTGGAGGCTCAGACCTGACCGCACAGGTCCATGTTTTGCGGAGGAGGCTGAAGGAGATGGGAGGGAGGGAAGAGCCTCCCCCGATGAGTCCGGAGGGGTCAGATCCTCCAAGGAGCTGTCTGGAGCACAGACTTTGAGATGATTGTGAGTTTGTGTTGGCGGAAGCGGGTGCCAGAGGGCCGCTCTTTCCAAACTGCTTCTAAACCCGAGGTGCCGTGGTGGGCACTGTGAATCCTGTTAGAAATAAACAAACCGACAAGTGATCCCACGTCAGTATCTCAGATGGTTTTGTTTGTGTTATTTTCATTTGCCTGGGTAATCGAATTTGTTGGAATTAGGGGTTTGTCTGGATAATAACATTTTCTAACCCTCTGGAAGAGCCGAGGGCTGCGGTGAATACCGATGCACGGAGCGCTGTATTGATCGGAACGCACTGGCCCTCCATGGCATCAATTACCCACTTGTGACGGGTGTTCGCTGGCTGCCACGTCTGGATCGCACAGTTTGAGCCACCGTTTGTCGGATGGAGCCGCTCTGAAGAAAACGTACCTCTGCCTTTGGCAGGGATGTCTGGCAGAGGGGACCCGCAGCGCTGGTGGGTGCCCTGGCACCCTCGTCAGAGCCCGTGGCAAGCCCGCGCCTCGGCAGCCGGTCAAGCCGTGCGTCGATGGTGGCATTCAGCGGAACGGCTGTGGCCGGTCTGCTCAGCTCGTTGTCCCTCCTCTAACGTTCTCTGGCGATTACTGGAGTGAGACGGTGCCGGATGGTCGGTGACAGAAACAAGGGCCCCTGCACCGGCTGCGGCGGCCGGCGAAGCGCTCGGGGCTGGCAGACATGACAAGCGGTGCCCGTAGTTTTAAGGGTGAGCGTCGGTGATAGCCAAGGCGTGTTGTGCCTGAGCCAAATCCTGCCGCACTGATGGGTAAGGATCTCTGTTGTAGATCATTTGTGCTTTTGCATAGTTCTGTGTAGAGGAAAAAATGCAGGCTACATTTGATTTTTCCAGTTTCCCCAGGGGTGTTCAGCCCAGAAGCTGTTTGGGTGATGGTCCCTCGTGCTCAGGTGTCCAACGTGGCCAGGCTGGGGCCGTTCAGCCCCGCCAGCTCTGTGCGCACGGGTGGCCCCACTCATGTTCATGCCGAATTCCCAGCCAGGAGGGGAGCAGGGCCATGGGGCTGCTCCCCAGGGCTCGCTCCGCGTGCTTGGGAGTCTCTCCCCATCCAGGAGCAGCCAGGGACAGCTGATCCTGGTAGGCTCAGAGCCTTCAGGGAGGTCTGGAGTTAGAGACTGCGTTTTGTGCCGTGGTAACACCAGGGCAGCAAGGCAACTCGGAAATTTAGAAATGTGCATGAACAAGCTACAAAGGTAGAAATGCGAGCAGGGCTTTGGAGTGTGATTATGTTGCAGTGCATCAAGAGAACAAGAATTCATGCCAGAAGACAAACTCTTCCAATTGTGTTACCTATTGTAGCTACATCATCATCTGCAGGATAGATTGGGATTAGCATTGTAGTAACAACCTGCTGCTTAACTCCCAGCTACTCAAGCCTCTTTAATGCTTTTGTGAGCTGAAGGAGTCCTTCCCCGCCGTGCTCTGTTCCTGTCTGAGCAGACAAGAGTGGCAAAGCCATTAGCTTGGAGCATGTTCGTTAATGTGGCATAAGCAGCTAAAGAAGATGTATTTATGCTCCTTCATTTGCAATTGATAATCTCAAGAGTGAGAGGCTGGTAATAAATTTTCTCACTGGGGCTTCTATCCCTCTGCAGCCCATGCTGCAGAAGGGAACAGGGAGCTCATTTACATAAGATAATGAAACTGCAGCAAAATAGTAAAATTGCAAAGCAACTTTGTTTTAATAATGACAGATGCTTCTTAAACACTTTAATTATGTCTCTCAGAGCAGTTTTAGCTAGGCCACAAAAAGGGAGAGCAATATTGCTGAAATACTGGGAATAAAACCCATTCCCTTTCCACAACTTGCAGTCTCTACACCAAAACTTTTCTCCTTTGCTCAAATGCTTTTCTGGCCCAGGGAATGCCTGTTTCAGGTCCTGAGAGGACAGACGAGTCCTCGCAGGCAGATCCCCCCCAGGGATGGAACAGCCTGGGCAGTGAGATCCCAGGCACTGCCCTGGGATCCCTGCGGGGGACACGGCGTTTGTTCCAGCTCTGAGCAAGAGCAGGAGGGTCAGCAGCCCGGCAGGTCTGTGCTGCAGATGCAGCGCTGGGGACTGCGGTTTCTTGTGCTGTCCCACTGGAGTGTTGGGAGGCAGCTGGGAGCTGCGGGCTCCCTGGTGGGTTTGCTGCTGCTGCAGTCCGGGAGGGGCGAGAGCCCCGATTCTGCTCCCCGGCTCTGCCAGAGGGTGAACTGTGGGGATACCCCTGTGGGCTGGTGCCCCTTGGCACCCACAGCCCCTCTGCTCCCCAGGGCTGAGGGGGTTGCCAACGACTCCAAAAACGGTGCAGATCTCCCTGGTTAAGGATGGCCACAATAACAACAGTGTAAGCAGCAGCTGAAACCTCCCTGAGCAAAACTCACCGTCAAAGTGTAGCAGACGCTTTGCTATGAAGGAGCAGTGGATGGTGCATCCAACAAAGCACAGGGAGAAAGATAAACACGTTAATGGCAAAAAAGCCATGATGTGAGTAAATAGCATGCATGTGGAAAATGGAAAGAAATTCTGGGCAGCAGGGGAGGATGAAAATAAGCAAACTAGTGCTGACGGGTAAAAAGCCCTGAAAGGATGGGATGGTCTGTGCCTGAAATCTTTCTGCAGTGCACTTTTGGTCTTTTTTGCAGTGATTCATCCAACCCTGTGCTCTGCCATGTGCCCCCTTTCTTCCTGTCATGATCCCCTTTCCCTTCTGCTGCAGATGAGGTTCTGGTTCTGCCTGCTTCCCTTCAACGCCCACGGAAAGAAGCCACTCCAGACCTGGTGCTCCTTTCAGCCGATGCCCAGTGTCTTTGGGGTTGGGAAGTATTAGCTGTGTCACAGTCACTTTGCTGATCTACAAAAGCCATTTCCAGGCACATTATATACAGAGCCCATATGTTACTCCAGCGCTGCCAAAAGAGTTCTTGTTTACTAAGATGATGCTTTCAGTCGGTGTTCAGAGGGTACTAAATAGTACCATCGATACTACTTAAAATAAAAGGTGTCAGCACCTTGTCTGCCCCAGCAAATTGCTCAGCACTCAGCTCCGAAGCTGTCCCTGTGTGCTGACGCCTCCAGCTGAGCTGCTGCTGCTCGCTGCGGCGGGCAGCGGGGCCTGATGCTGCTCCGGTCCTGACCCGTCTGTGGTGCTCTCTAGTGCTGCAAAGACCATCGTTGTGTGCCTTCCCCAGCTCCTGGGTACAGCGTTGGGAAAGTTGTTCTTAGGTTGGGGCGGGGGTTTGCTATTTTTATTTTTTTGATGTTTTTAATGTCTGGAAACGCAGAGGAAAGCCAAAGCCATACATCCATAGGTGCCGATGCTATAAACATCTGGCAGCAGAGCAGCTTCTGCTGGGGTGGGAAGAGCGGGCACGGAGCCTGTCCCTGTCCCCAGGCCCAGCAGTGCCGTTACATCCCCGGGGCACCCCCGTGCTGTCCTGCTCTGCGGCCGGGGGGAGACGCGACCCTCAGCCCACCCTGCTGCCGGCAGAGCCGGGCTCCTGCTCTCTTCCCATCCTCGCCCCTCTGGGGAGGACATGCCTTTCAGTTTTCCAGTGTCTTCTGCTGAAGGGTCAGGAAAACACCTGACAGACACACAATTACTGCTTTAAAATGGGATTTTGCTGGAAGAAATACAGGTTAAGAATTGTTCTCTCCGCTGAGCTGAAAATCTCCAATGTCTGAAGGTGCCGGGATGGAGCAGGGAGGTGGGAGATTGGGCAGAGATGCCTCTCGCTGTTTCCTGATTTTCTCCCTCTTTTGCCCAGAGGGACTAATTGGTGCTCAAAGGGAACCGATCTCCTTTTTTATGAGTGAAATCTGTCGTCTGATTAATTATTCATTTGTAGCGTGATTGGCAGCTTTGAGGTGGTGGGTTCACTGGCAGTAAAGGGTGATCTGTTGACTGACAAGGTTAATTGCTGCCTCGCGTTACCGGCGATAACGATTTATGTTGACAATTCCCCCTGTTTCCAGCGCAGCCAGAGGTTTGCCCCGCAGGGTCAGCCCGTCCGGCCCCGCGCGTTCCTCGGCGGACGGGAGCAGCCGTTCCCTCGCTGCAGCCCTCGGCACCTGGGAAGGGATTGCGTTCCCAGGAGCAGGTCTCACGTGCTTAGCAGTGGAGAGGAAGCTTTGCAAAGGCATCGGTTGTTTTTTTTTCCTTTTTCTTCTTTTTGACATGTTCTCTGCATGTTGATCAGGGCTCAGGATGTAAAAGTTAGACTCGGCTCTGCTCTCAAAGCCCCTCCTTGGCAGGAGCGTCGAAGCTGCAGTTTTCCAGGGGGCTCAGGTGAATAGAGATGAGAAAGATTTATGAGCCTGACCCTTAAAAAATAATTAAAATGGGAAGGAATTGTCTTTTAAATCTCAGTGCACAGGACATGGCAACTTCTGGGGATTATTTAGTAATTGCAGAACCACAGTGCCTAAAAGGCCACCCTTGTGCCCCAAACGCGTTTCCAGGGCAGCCCCGCTGCCGTGAAGGAGAGGAGGGCTCTGGAGCTGCAGGAGCCCGCAGCGGGGCCGTCCCGGGGGCTGCACCTCTGCTTCGAGACTTTGTTTTATTGCAGCCTCGAACGGCACCGCTCCGATCGCTCCCGTCGTCGCCGTCCTGGAAACCGCCGGCGGTTTCTCCCTGCCTCAATATAACAAAGCAGAGTCATAAAGATTTCAGACTAATAAACATTGGCCTTTAGGGCGCTTTCAGCTTTTATCAGGCTAATAAGATTTTTGACTTACATCGAAAGGGAAAGTGGGTAAACAGCTTTTATGAACCTGGAAGCCCGCGGGGGACTCATGGTCTTGTTGGGGCGCTTGGGCACCTTTCCGAAATGAAAAGCTCCGGCAGCCTCCGGGCGAACCGCACTGGGAGAGCGTTTCTGCAGATGGCCTTGCGTGCGGTGTCTGGACTTAATTATCTGTCTGATGCCGAAGTTTCCGAAGGTGCACGAGGACGGGGAGATTCTGCTGCCTGAGCCTCATCGTCCGCATTACCCCCCTCCGACGGGGGAAGCGAACGGGGATCTGTCCTTCCTCTGCGGGGGTGGTGGTCAAGCCCATCCCCACCACTCCTAAACGTGCACGGATCCCCTCTGGCGAGGAGCACGAGCAGCCCTTCTCCTAAGAAATTCGGGTTTAGTTGTGAATTGGTTTTTTTTATCACTGGCTTTTTATGGCTGATTATCAGGAGAGACAGGGGATGTCATTAAACAGCTTGTTTTCAGGTATAAAATTTCAAGAAGGAAGAAGGGAGTTGTTTGGTATAAACAGGCATAAACTTCATTATTTTCTAGAAATTCTTTTTTATTTAAAATTTAAAACCATATTACTTCATACAGCAAACTGTGCACTTTGATATATCACAGTGTCTTAAAAGGAAAATAATCAGAATTTTTTCTTTTTTTTTTTTGGAAATTTTATTTACATCAGCCTAGAATGATCAGCAAGTAACACAGTTACTATGAAACCAAATTGTTACAAAATGTTTACAAAAAACTATATTCATAGAAATTCTGCGTGTCCACAAAGGAAAATCCCCTGAATGTCACGGAGACTGTTTTTTCCTTTTTTTCCACTCTTTTCTGTTTTTTTTTTTTTTTTTCTTTTTGTTTTTTTTTTGTCTTTTTTTTGAGAAACATGTCAAAGTGTCAGGTACAGAGAGCAGAGGCCTCGGGGCGCAGATGCCCGGGGATGCTCCTGCCTGGCAGCCCCCAGCACCCTGGGTGATGCCCGCGCAGGGCCGTGCCGTTGCACCCCGTGGGTGCTGGGGCTCAGGGCCTCCGCACGGGTCGGCTGCGTGTGGCTCAGGTTCGTGGGCGCTGGGCAATGGCCGCCAGGATCTGCCGAGTCCCTTTGCCTTGACTGTCCCGGAGACCCCCCATGCCTGTGCCCGGCTGGATCTCGCTTGGCAGAAGCACCCACCGAGGGGGAGCAGTGGTTGTCCAGAGCTGGAACTGGTTCCTCTTTGCATATTCCACCTCTTTGTGAATCTCTTGTCTCAACATCGCCACGTGCCGTTGGTTCACCCCAAACGGAAAAGCAGCCCCAAACAAAGCCACCTGCCCCCTGTGCCCCTGCTCTGTCCCACGGAGAGCTGGGATGAAAAAGCAGGTGATAAAGGGACAGTGAACTGAGGTGACAACAGTTTAGATACAGTTTAATAGCCCAAACCTGCTTTTTCTCTATTTCCTCCTCACTTTTTCAGTCCCTCTGCCCACGAAGTGAAGAAAGGAGCTGATTTAAGCAAAGCTGGGAGTCGGGTGATTTCTAAGACGTGAGTCACCGATAGCCACCAGTGGGTCCTGCAGTAGCTTGCAGATGGCTTTGAGGCTTTGTCCGCCCCGTCTGACGTCTCCCAGCCACCGCTGCGGAGCACCGGGCTCCTTGCTCCTCTCCGCAATGAAGCACTGCGCGGGTTGGGGGCTCCCGCTCCCCGGGACGAAGGCGAGGAGTGCGCGGGGTGCCGGGGAATAACCGGAGACGCCGCGGTCTCTGCGGAGCGATGGGCTGAATCCACACTCGTTCTGCGCGGAGCTGCCTCTGGTTGGCAGCAGGAGGTGCCCGCAGGTGCCCGGGGAGCGGGACAGGCAGCCGTCCCCGCGGCCGGGGGTCCCCGCAGCCCCCCAGCTCCTGCCGTGCTCTGAGCGGTGCAGAACGTTTCCTCGTTAAACATGTCAAGCGTTTTAATGATGGGGATTTAAGCGTAAAACCATAACGCAGGTGCATGAATTTCGCTGCCGTTTCGTGGCTGATGTGTGGTCGGTGCAGAGAGGGATGGGCAAGGGTCGTCTGCAGGGGTTGGTCTTGCTGGCAGGTAGCACCAGTCATTCCGCATTCTCACCTGCCACTCTGGGGCATTTGTGAGAAAAATCAAATCAAACTGGTGTTAAAGATGAATAAATGGGGTTTATGGTATGAGTAGTATTTATTTATTTTTAAAAATTCTGCCAAGAAGCAAAATGAATGCTATTTTCTGTGGCATTCTACTCTCTCTGAACATTTACAGCCAGTTTCAGGCTTTTTATTTCACCCCTAATTGTAAAAATCCCTTTCTAAGAGTTTAGAAATCTGCAAGGGAAACAGGAAATCTACTACTCTGACAAGCCTAAGGATTTGCAAAGAAATACAGACAGAATGTCATTAGCTTTGGGAAAGAGATGTATGCTTCCAATCTGTCCTCTGCTGTAGGTGTTTGCTCAGCAAACTATTACGAGTGTGATGCCCACTGAGCTGGCAGCTTTCACCCCTCATTTTTCATGATTTTTATGAAAAGGTGAAAATTTAACGTAAATTCTTCGCATAATTTTACTTGAGTCCAGATATGAGAAATTACCTTTTTTGTTTCGGGTCACTGTGTTGCTTTTTTACATTAGGGAAAAACAAAATAAGGACAAATTATGTTCTGTGATGGGGGAACAGCTATCTCCCCTTGAGCTAATGTGCTAATTCCGGTCAGCTCCAAAGACAACGTTCCTAACAGAGCCTCAGAAAGAAACAGGTGGGGAAGAAAAACCTGAAATCAGCTACAAACAGGTTTGTTCCTTTGGGCGAGGACAAACTTCCCAGCGGGGCCTTGCAGCCGGGGTTGGGCGAACTGGGTCAGCTCAGCCGCCGGTCCCTGCGGTGCCGCGGCACCTCCCCGCGCTCACGGCGCAGAGGGCGAAGTGTCGGGACACGGAGCTCGGGCATCGTTGGGCTGCTCCATCGCCGCGCTGCCCTGTGCGCCCCCAAACCAGGATTTAGGGGGTGGGTGCTGGAGGGGTTTCCAGCAGCAGCGCGGTCTGCGGCAGGTGGCTGTCCCCCTGGTGGGAGGTGGCTCTTTTCTTCAGCACCAGCGTTCAAATCCGAGCTTTTGGGCACCTTTGCAATGCTCTCCGTGCGATGTTCTGGGTTACCATGGGCAGAGCCATTTCTGCTTGTTCCGTTTTGCAAGTTAATCCGCGGTGTCCCGCTGGCCCCGCGTGCGGTTCCCGCGGAGGGATGGAGCTGCGCGATGTTACTGGAGCGTTACTTTAGGTCAGCAGACGGGTCTTTGGTAATTCTGACTAAATTCATCTGCAGGACCAGCCTTCTGGGGTTAGCAACCTGAACATAGGAGCACAGTTCATGGAAGGTTTCTATAAAACGTTTTAGTGTGTTTGCTTAAATCCCGGGGGTGCAGCTCAGCGGCGGAGCCGGAGGGGTGTCGGGCTCACACCGTGCTGCGTGTCCCAGCCCAGCCCCAGCCCTCGTCCTTCAGGTCTCTGGTGCCACGGAGGGCATTTCGTGCTGAACCAGACACACGGTGCTCTCCTGGGCTGAGCGCGACGCAGCGGAGCTGCAGTTCAGCACCGCCGAATTTCGCGGAAATTGATACCGTTCGGCTCTTGGAAGCAGCTCTGCTCCTGCCGCTGCCGAGGCCTGAGCACTCGGCCGCCCTCTGCGCCTCTTTGCAGGAGCTTTGTGGAGTGAAGGAGCTGGAGATGACGGTGTCACCCTGGGCACAGGCTGGAGCCTGGCACGGGGCGAGGGGTGGTGTCACGGAGATGGCAGTGGCTCCCACGCATGCAGCGCTGTCCCGGCCCTGGGCAGGAGTTCGGCTCCGTTTGGGCTTACTCGCCCCTTGGCTGTCCACCGTTGGATCTGCCGATGGATGCGTGGGATGCCTTCTCCCACCGCATCCCCGCGGGGGCTCCCACTGCGGATGGCCACGGCTGGCACAGCCGTCAGGCGAAGGGGCACCGGGAGCTGCTCCGAGAGAAGGCACAGCCGTGACCATGGCGGTGCTCCACAGGCACCTTGCCCTTTCCCGGACAGCGTACCCCGACTGTGCTGCGTGTGTCAGTGTGGCACCGGGGCTGGCACAGGCGGCTGCTCACGCTGCACCCGACTGTTTCTTGTTATTGCCATGCTGGAGGGGCCTCGCTCGGGGCTCCTCCTCACCCGCCGAGCGTCGGTTTGGCTCAATTCTCTTTCGCCTTCGCGTGTTTTCAGTATGTAAACATCAGACTCCTGGATGGGTGTGTGTTTGGACTCCATGAGGCCTGTAGGATCTAAGCATTAAAAAAAAAGGAACAAAAAATAACAAAAACAAAACAGAAAAGCCCCAAGACCCATGTTACAGTCCGTGCTTTGAAGTTCTTCTGTGCCAGTGATCGATGCAGCTGTGTTGTGAAGGCCTTGTTCTTGAAATGAACCAAACCAGGCTTTTTTTTTTTTCTGTTTTTTTTTTTCTTGTTTTTTAATCCTTTCTTCCCTAGCTAAGTGTGCATCCAGCCTTGTCTGCTGCAATTCCTTCCCTCCCGCCCCCCCGTTCCCGTTCCCTAGGGAAACACAGGTGTCAATCCAGTGTTGCAGGTCATGTTGTCCTTCCCTGGCAGCCGTCGGTCGTTGAACGTGTGCATGTTGATCACGGCGTCCGTCTTCACCATGACGGGTGGCTGGGGCTTGTGTTTGACCCGTCGCTGGCAGGTGAGCGACAGGCGGATCTCATCGGCCATGGCGCTGCAGAAGGAGCGCTGGGGAGAGCAGGGACAAAAAGCACCGTTACTCCCGGCAAATCGTTCTGCTAACCTCTCCGTGGGCGGGAGGATGCTGCGACTGGGCTCTGCAGAGGGCAAGCACCAGGTTTAGGCTGCATTTAAGGCATCAGCTGTGCTTCAGTGATGCACGGGCGTCTGGTTGACCCCCTCTCTCCTTTGGGCAGAATTGTGCCTTTGACACACTAAGTCCTGCAGAAAGGCAGAGCTGCAGGCGGCGGTTGGAGTGCTGGTACTTTGTGTGATCCCTGCTGGGGGTCTGGTAGGTTATGTGCTGGGAAACAGGGCTATCGGATCCTGCTGGGCTTGCTAGTGGGCAGTTTTCCTTCATCTATCTAGTCCATCACACGAGCAGCTTGCTTTGATTTCTGGTCATGCACGCAAGCACGCTTTCCACTTACTGCACCACGACACGCAAGGAAGAGGGAAAAACATAAAAGCGATCCTCTTGTTTCATGAGCACTAACAGCCACGGCGGGTGGGATGGGCCGTTTATGTAAGTGTTGTGAAAAGTTGATGAAATAGCATGAAGCTTCCTGGTGGACCCTGACCAGTTCTTTGAGGCTTTTTGAACAGGAACGGGGAGAAGAGATGGAGACTTCATGCGTGTACACATTACGTCTGGAATATGCAACGTGATTGCATGTGATAGTGGCGAGTGGACACAACAGCTCAGAAGGTCCCTCCCAGGGACCTCTGTCTATGTTGTCATGACTTACGTGTTGGCTCACTCAAAACGATTCTACAAACATTTACTAGTCTAGTTGCTGCAGCAGCAGCAGCCCCTGATCAGAGCAGACGTGATTTGCCCCCCGACCTGAGGCTGTCGGAGCGGGACGGAAGCAGTGAGCCTTAGGGAACGGCATGTCGCGGGCACACGGACCTCCAGGCAGCCTCTGCCCATCTCTCTGCCTGTCTCTGGGGTCAGCGTGCAAAATCCTCACCGGCTGGGCTAGACCGAGGAAATCAGTACCTGCTCGCGCTCCGCCGTTTTGCGCAGCTTGTAGATGAACTCCACCATGGCCACGAAGACGGAGAGCACCAAGCCTGCTGCCAGAACGATGAAAATCCCACCAATGTTCTGGATGCCCAGGGCGCTGGCCTCCTTGTTCTCATCCTCAGGGCAGCCATTCCCCCGCCACCACTTCTCCTTCATCACGTGGAGCTTGTCCTCCTCCTGGAGCTGGAGGATGGCGATGGTGATCTTGTCCCTGTACGGTGACCCTGGGGAGGGGCGAAGCCGTTACACACAGAGGGAAAGTAGGACAAAACTCACCCAAAGCAGGGAACGTGCCTGCGTTCAGCAGGGCTGTTCAGACCCCTCTTCAACAGGCAGACAGCGTAAGCTTTGGTATTTGGGAATGTGCTGTTGGGAGCAGATTATCTTAATCACATCTGTTGTATTTGTGGTAACTGGCCCCGCTCCTGGGCTACCTACAGAAGCCCCACCGCTGCCACTTACCCATGGGAGTCCCAATCCCGTAGCCTTTGGAATCGATGAGTCCCCCGATTTGAGTCAGGTTGCAGTTCCTCTGGGTGATGTACTCGATGGTGGTTGACTCCATCAGGAGGGCGTAATCGGCCGTGAGGGTTCGCTGAATTCCTTCCTCGTTGTTTTTAACCAGTGCTGTGGGTTTGCTGCTCATGAAAGCCCACATTTTTTCAAACGTGGAAATTTTGGATTTCTGGAAAAATGATCCCCCCCACCCCCAGAATAAGAATTAATCTTCTATTTGCTGAAACGCAGTGTCTTTACAGTAAATAATGACAATACCAGTTTGAGAACAGGTAACGCAATGGAACTATTACCATTTAGACCTTGTCTTAAATATCTGCTTTCACTGCCCCGTGTTGTTTGGCTTCACGTTGCCATAACAAGAGGCAAAGGTTCCAGCACACTTCGTGTTGTGCCAACAGCAGAGAGAGTCACTGCTCCAGAGACCGTATCTTGTAGGTGGAACGGAACCATTTGCTCACTCCAGTAAGGTACAGCGAGACCTGCCTTGATGTCCTGCAGAACTTGCTGGTGTGACAGGCTATCAGCACATCTGCTTAACTGCATTAGTTTCCTAACCAGAATTTTGTTTGTCCTGTAATGTTTCTGCACAGCGAGAGAAGACAGAGAACATTTCAGAGGGCATGTTTTTCTCTTTTGCACACACTCTATTATATTTTTGTCTTTCCTCAAGCATCACAAGAAAACATGTCTTCTCTGAGATACGTGCAACTGCCAAACAAATTTAACGTATCCACATAAACAGAGGCATAGAAACATTCAAGAAGATTGTCTTATGGCTAAAAATAAACATGAGTATTCTTTCACTATCAGCAGGCATTCTGTTAAAAAAGGAGGAGTATGTTTTCTAGCTTACTATTCGTGTGAATGTCTTTTCCTTCTTCTAGAAAACGTGTTGGGTGAGAAGAAATACGGTTATTGTTTGTCCTTCTGTAACATGTGAAATGTACCATTTATCTGTGACCACCTTCTGAGTTGTCTGTATGTAGGCTGGCACAAAAGATGTAACTGCTTTAGTGTAGGAGGTTTCCCCAGGAAAGGCACACCAGCTTTCTCTTGAAGTGCCTCCTTCGCTGGGCACTGGGTTCCTGTGGGCGGCTGCAGCTCTCAGCCCAGCTCTGTCCATTCAGTCAAGCTCTGGAAAACCACTTGGCTGTTGAGGCTTTTGTCCATGCTGCTGCCTGCTCCTCTTTGTGCATTCTTCTTTTCTGCCTAATTTCTTGTTTTTCCTACAGCTCTTTCTGCCTTTTTGTTTTATAAGAGGCAGCTTAGTCAGCCAAAACCTCCTCCTCCACAACGCTACTTAGCAAGAGCCTGAAGCTGGCTGATAAGTTGGAGGGGCTGGTAAATCCTTGTGCTTTGCCTAGAACGAGGGTGGCTGCTCACCTGCGGCTGCACGAGGAGCCGTGGTGGCAGAAGCTGTGCTTTCTGCTTTAGCTCTTGTTCCTCTGTTTCAGGCCTCTGTCCTTCCATAAGAAAGCAGGAGATGGAGCCCCAGCCCATCCCAGCTGCTGCTGTCACATCTCCCCCTCAGTTTTCAAATTCACCCCAAATGTGCCAGCATAGGTTCTTCTGATAAAAACACTATATAAATAAGGGTAAATTTGCTAAGAAAAAAAGTGCCTTATAATGCTTCGTATTTCAAAAACTTCACCTGTCCACCTCCTTTTTTCCAGTATGTTTAACAAAAGTTAAACAAAAGCTGAGCACCCCACAGCTGGCTGGTGCAGCGCAGTGCCAAGGGCTGTTCCTCTGTCTTCAACCTCGTGGGCTCGTTCTCCCGACCGCGAGAACCACCGACTCATTTCTTCCCAGTTAAAGCTCCCGCCTGTTATAATCCACTTGACAAACGTCCAGTAGCGGATGTGCCGGCGCAAGCTCCATTCGAGAGGCAGGATAATCTCCCTCACTTGAAAACCTGGGCCAGTGCCTGTGAGGTAGATTTGTGGCATCTATCAAACCTCAAAGAGCAGCAAGAAATGTAGCCTCCAAAAGGATTATTAAATATCTGTGCATTACAATGGGTAATTGAAATGAATAGCATACTCGGCTGGCTGATAACGGCTTGTTTAACATTTATAGAGTTCACATCAGAGGCCCCTGGGTTCGCTGGCTCTCCCTTTCTCTCCTTCTCTTCCTGCATTTAATGCTCCTTGGGTGTTGATGCAGAGCTCTTAAACAACATCAGTGTTCTCCCAGTTTAAAGCATAGAGCAAAATAAACTGGCAAAAAATCAATAGGCTGCATTTAGTGAAGCTAATAGGACTTGCATGAGGCATTGTAGCTCTTCAGACAACTTAAATTACATGAGACAGGGCTCCCTGGAAGAGAAAAAGCACTTTTCTCTTCTCTCCTTAAATCACTGCTTCTGACCAGCTGAAAGGACTTAATTGTGTTTTGAAATGCCAGGAGGATCCCAGTGTTCTGGGCTCTGGCTGCGCTGCCTCGAGCCCTCGCGGTGTCCGGGCAGGGGCACCCTCGCTGCCCGCAGCTCGCGGTGGGACCCGCCTGTCGCTGCCTGCTCGTGCCCAGCGAAACCCCGACAGAGACCCGCAGCACAGGCTGGGCCCGCCGCAGGGAAGGGCTGTCTCCCTGCAGCAAAACACCGCTGGTTGCACCAGCCTCATCCTCCCCAGGGATAAGGCTGTGGCAGCTCCGCCGGCGAGGGCAGGGCAAGCCCTGGGTGCCAGCAGGGCGGCTCGATGCACGCCTGGTCGAGGCATTCTCAGGCTCTCCCCGTAGTCTAAAACCTACCACCTTCCCACTGGGAATTTATTTCCTATTAGTTCAACTCAGCTAACATGAGATAAGAACGCTCCCTTTCCAGGTGAAAATTCACCCGCGGTAGTTCTCAGCGCAGCGCTGCAGTTTGATAGACCTGGCTGTTGGTTGGCCGTCCAGTTTCGAAGGGATTGTCAGTCGTCCTGAGAGCGGTCATCAGTCAAAACCTGCAGCAGTTCCGCGGTGAGACGCGTCCGGTGCTCCAGCTCACACCTCCTTCAACCACCATATATTTTTTCCTATTAGGGGAGAAGTTGTTCCTTCCCCGCTCTCCTCCTCTCGGAATATTTCAGCCATATACTGCAAAGGTGGTTGCTTATTTATGGGAATTTGGATGACGTTACCTGAGAACACACCATTCAAATAAGCAAAATGATCTTCGTTAGGCACAATAATTTGTTAGTAGTAATTCAGTAGTCACTAAAGAATGCACATAAGTTGTGTGTATTCTGCTGGACTTGTTTTTGCTGGCATTTTGTTTTTCTGGACCTCTGATCTTACAGCTTAAGTAATTTACCTTAAAAGAATCCTTACTGGGATTAGTTACTGGTTTGAACTCGTATTTGCTGTGCTGTGGCTAGGTGCAAATTTCTTCTCTATGGAATAACCATTTTCTTTTATGGGCTGCGTAAAAGGAATCTGAGTTGGTGGCAGATAGAGAGAGACCCTCCTGTGCCCCTACATGCTCTGCGGGGTCCCCACGTCCCCCTGGGGACAACTTCGCTTTGCTGCCAAAGGCAGATGAAGAGGAACCGCTCGGTTGCTCTGAAGCATTGAGATAAATGGCCTGACACTGCCTTCGTCCTGGCGGAGAAATTCCAGAGCCATGAACTCTGAACGTTTGAGATGATGGAGATCATTGCTAATAAACACGGGCGGCGGTTTGACGCTGCTGATCACTGCGGCCGCGGCTCGCACCGGGGGGATCGTGGCTCTCTCCTGCTTACACCTCTCTCACCAATTCACGTGAGCGGAGCTTCTCCTCGTTTTGGCCGGGATAAACAACACCAGAATCTGGTCCGCTGGCTTGTGCATCTCAATAAAACCCGGCGTTAGCACTAAATGAGATGCGTGTATGAAAAGCCGAGTACCAGCCCCTCTGAATGCGGCGATTGCAGCGACACTAAGAACGTCTCTGAATTCATTCTTTGGAGTCACAGCTCAGAAGCTGCCTCTAATAACCAATGCTTCAAGAGCAGTCACCCAAATAAATTAATGCAATAGTTTAGAGGAGCCACTACAAGGCATCTTGCCAAGACATATATGCTTTTTATCAGTGAAATTGGCAAGAAAGTAACTTTCAGGCTTAAGGTTTTCAATTCCAGCCTGTATGAAAAAATAAATTGATTTTCACCAACTGAAGATACTTACTCCTGAGGATTTAATATTTCTGTACAAGTGAATATATATGTACTCACATACACACACTCTCACACTCGCTCCAAACTGCACGTTAAACCTGGCATTTGTTCAGAGACAGCATCCTTTGTGAGATGTGAGGGATTTCTGGCATGATTTATAACGAGCACTAGATGCTGCTCCTAAATTAATTGATCTGTGTTTATTCCTGTAACTCGATTGGCATTGCCAGGGAATAAATAGCTTCTCAAAAGTTCTTTTCATGAAGTCAGAATCTGCCAATACCGTTGGTAAAACTCTCTCTTCTGCTTCCCATTTGCCGTAGCTCAGCTGCACAGGCGAAAAATCTTGTGGGAGCGAGTGGGTGGCTGTGGGTCTGCCCCAAGGACGTGTTTGGGCTCGGTTCAGCAGGGAACTTGTGCAGAGACCCCGGTGAGCTCCGTGGCAGCCCTGGCTCAGCCCGGCCCCGGGCAGAAAGCTGGTTAGTGCTTTGGGAACCGTCCCGGGGAACAGCGGACAAGGCGTTTGCCTTCCTCTTCCTCCCATTGCCCATTGCTCCCGAGGCTCTGCTCCTGGCATGGTGCTTTTCCGAGCTGAAACCGTCACGGGTTTGCCCGGTTGTTTGACAAGACCTCACCGAGGAGTGGCAGAAGTTCTGGCTTTTCCATGTTTCTCTGTACACAAAGGAAACGTGAACATAGATCCCACACGAGCACTCGCATTGCTCCAGTAATTGAAACGCTTGTCAGAAGGGACGTCCCTGAGAATTCATCTCCAAACAACAATAATAATAAAGAAGACAAAGGAAAATCCACGGCATCAATAAGCCCTGCCGAGTGCCTGTCAGAAGCCTGAAGAATGATTCTGATGGATAACAAAACGAAACAGTAAATATACTGTGTGCTTGATGATTTTTAAAAAAGATGGTTTCCTTTTATTCCCATCTAAAGCTCTTCTTGGAAAGAGCAGTTACAACACAAGGGTAACAGTCCGCCGTTCCCTGGTGGCTGTTCTGGGTTTAAACTGCTTTGGGGAGGCAGCACGATGCATCTGACCACGGCAAAGGCAAAGCTGCACCAGCCCCGCTGCACAAAGCAAGGCAACAGCAGCAGCTGCTCTTCTGGGCGACGCCTGCATTTCCCGGAATTAACTGAAGATCAAACCAAACCCATCTGTGTTGCTGCCTGTCGAAGTCAGCGTGGAGATTCGGAAAGTGTAGTGGCTCCTTAACCAGGCCAGAGCCCGCAGAAGTTGCAGAAGAATGCCGCTGTTTCTTGTTATTAAAATTCAGCACGTTGGCTTCCTTTAACGAGTCTTGGCAATTAAACCGCTGGCGGCCCAGCCTGGCTGCCTCTGCGCTGCGCCTCTTCAGATTATTGCAGCAGTGCAGGCACGACCTGCTTTTTAAAGCATGAACTGTGTTTGTCACACTTTGGCCCATATATTTCCGTCTGAATTAGGGTGACCGGGGCGGGAAGGAACATTGCGGCAGAGGCACGGGGGGAGGCAGCCCCGCTCCTGCAGCCGAAGGCTCTGATCTGCCAGGGCTCCTCTTCCTCGCTGGCGAAGCAACCAGGGAGAGCGTTGGCATCGGCATTGGCTGGGCACTGCGGTGCTGGTGCTGCAGCCAGGGCTCAGCCTGACCACTGGTGCTGGTGCCCGGCACTGCTTTTGAGGGAAAAGCCAACCCTTTCCCTGAAAGATGGCTTTTCGGGTTCATCCATGAATCTAATTCCTCTCCAAGCCCGGGCGATCATTCCGTCGATTAATCACCCCTCATTTCTATTCCTTTATTCTCTCTTTTTTTGGAGTGGGTTCTTACAGGCCAGCTGTGGGTTTAAAGGTCTTTTAAAGTCTCTCGGTCTTGTTCCATTTTTGAGGCAACAGTGAAACGTGAACCCTCCTGGCACCCTCCTCTGCAGTGCTGCCTAACTTCTGAAATTCATTATGCTTTAATGAGAAGAAATTAATTTGATTCTGATACATGGGTGGTGTTACCTTGCTCTGGGTTTCAGAGGTTAATAAAACTTGACTACATTAATATGAATACCTGAAGGACAAGAAAGATATTTCAGCTCTTAAAAAATAATGGTCAGGGGGGCACTTTGCAACATCTGTCCTGTTTTAGGTTTCATTTGTTCTCTTCTCTGTCCCTGAAGGCTGGTTGGGTCAGCCTCGAGGGCTCTGCAGCTGTTCTGGCAGGGACAAGGCAGGAGCTGCAATGGGTGAGATGTGGAAGTAGGGGAAGATACTTTAGGGGAACATAAGATTTTCCTGTAGGGCTTTAATATAAGATACACCTGTCCTGTTGTGCCTAAGACGTGCCTCATTTTAGGGTGTCTGAGCTGATACTGGCTACAGTCTCTAAAGCTGTAAAAGCAATATAATTTTGTAATTGTGACTTCAATTAGCAATGGGGAGAAGGGGATTTAGCCATTATATGAATCTGGGTAAGCTAAACTGTCAAAGTCTTGACAAGCACGTGCGACTGAAACAACCTGCTTGTAAGGAGAAGCAGTGGTGGCGTAGGAGGCTTTTTGTCTTTGGTTCTGTGTTCTCGCGCCCATTGGCCCGAGAGCGCTGCATCTTTGCCTGGAAGGTAGAAAGCCTCTGCCTGGTCTCACCTTGAAGAAGGTCATAGTGGCTCCATCCTTCACTGCTCCGTACTCGATTTTTGTCTGCTTTGCCAAGTCATCTGCCGAGTCGATGGGGGATTCCATCCTCTCCACCGTCAGGAAGGCGGCAAGGTTGGCCGTATAGGACGAGATGATAATTAGGGTGAAGAACCACCATATGCCACCAATGATCCGTGTAGACAGTGCTTTGGGCATCAGCTCAGAGCCTGGGGTGGGAGAGGGGGAAGGAGAAGGAGGGAAGAGGAAACAGAGAGAAAGAACCAGTTTTATATATACGTATGTAGGTTATATCCATACATATGTATATAAGAAAATGATTAGATTTCACAGTCTTAACTGTAACAGCTACGCAATTAAAGCCAACTGGTTTTGAGGCGAATTACCCAGACATCTTGCATGCAAGGAAATCGGTGGGGTTTTTGTAGCATTTGCAGAAAACCCCTCTCCCTTTATTGCTGACCTTGGGTACAGTGCACAATTTACAGGAAACATTCGAACTGAAGTAATTAACTGGGCTGCTTTTAGGAGATTTAAATAGCAAGCCTTTTATGAACTTTTATGAGTGTTTTGTTCTGCCATTTAAAAAGTGCTTTGCTTTTATATGGATTACTTTTCAAAGGACTCACTCTAGGGAGTGTGTTCAAATACACAAGGTTTAAAAAAAAAAAAATCAAATGGGGAGAGAAAGGATCTATCAGGGTCCAGTGCTTTGAGTACTGGTTAGAAGTAGGGAAGCAGGAGATGCTACAGCATAAAAGGTGTAACAGGTCTGGAATGACTTTTATCAAGCAGACATGAAAGACTAAATGGGTTGTGCTATTTTTGTAATTGCCCGAGACACTTTTTAAAGCCAGGAAAGAGCTTTGGGTTTGAAACAACTGTGTTCAGAGGATATATCCAGCCTGGAATTTGCAACAAAGATTGGGCTTTGCAAAGCGATTTGAAGCAGCGTGGCATCAAAGCGTGGCATGGAGCGTAGCTTTTCTGCTGTCCGAGTGCAGCAAGGAGGCACCGGGAAGCCGAGGAAGGAGCTTTGGGTATCGAGGGCTGCTTCGCATCCTCTCAAGATCCTGCGTCTTTCCCATTCCATCTCTTGCCCTTTGATGCGTTGGACAGTGTGACATCAGTCTGGCTTTGAAATATTTTTCTTCTTAGATGCAGAATAGAGTTAAAAAGAATACAGCTCTTTTCATTTATCAGCATCTGATAAGAGGATGATTCATCCTGCTAAACCCTCTTGCTGGGAACTGTCACTGTCCATCAGGGCAGCCGAGATCTGGGCAGAATCTCTATTACAGACTGCAGCGGTGGCAGCAGGGGCGCTGTGCATGCCACCACGCCGGTGCTGTGATTCTTCTGCTCTCTGGGTATAACTACCGATACACGGTAAATTAAAGTGTGACAGATGTTTGACATTTTCCACTTATTTCTATTCCTGGATTTTCTGCAATTAGATCACAGCTGAATTTCATTCCTTATTCAGAGCTGCTCACAAGCTCCCCCTCTGCTGTCTTCCTAACAGATTTACTCTATTCATTCCATCTGCATATATTCCATTTGCTCTGTTCCATCCACATATGAACGTAATCCCATCTGCATCCCGTTTCTAAGATCCCTATCGTTGTGTTATCTTACACCAGTAGCACTGCAAACGTTCAGTCTTGCACGTGGTGGCTGCCCCGAGGAGCAGTCCCTGTGCTGGAGGGACTTTCGGGCCGTTTCACAATGTGCAGAATGACCAGATGAGGATGCAAATGGAGACAGAAGCAGAGGGCAAGACGCCTTGTCTTCCGTAAAAGTTGATTTAAGGCAGAGCGAGCCAGGACAGAGGTCCTGAAATTAAACAAATGGCTTGAATGAGCAGAAATAGGAATTTACGGAATCTATGGGGTGCTGCTGAGTTTGGTGAATTAAACAGCTGAGGGGGGTGAAGGCAGTGCTCCTCCTCGGGCACGGAGGGGGGGTGCTCCTCTCTGCGCACCCGCAGCAGCGCACGTGCGGACACGCCGCCGCTCCGTCATGGAGCTGTGCGCTTCCAGAGGGCGGGCGCGGGAGCCGCTCCCTGTGACTCCTGCTGGCGCCTGCACGCTTCGTTAGTGGTGATCGTGGTTGTGCAGTGGCACGTGCGTGCCGGCCGCCGCGGCGGCTTGCGGGACTCTGCCTCGTGGGGCGAGCGATGAGTCTGTCCCCGGAGCTGCGGGCTGAGCTCTTGGGACGGGGGCTTCGACCTGCGGAAGGTGGGAAGTGCAAATAGAGGCAGGTGCCGAAAAAAAAAAGAAAAAAAAAAAGACTGGAAATTCCAGTCTGCTCTGACACAGAAGAATTCGAATGACTTTCTTGACATAAAAACCCTGGAGCTTTGCCTGGGGTGCCCCAGACAGGGCTCAGCCCTGGCACACATCCCCCTCTGTTTCTCCGTCCCTGCCGTGCGGGCACCGCTCCGTGGGTGCCGGCGTGGAGATGAGTTCAAAGTGAGCGAATAATAACGAAGGCAGTCGCCAAGAGCTCCTGAACTGCCCCTCGCAGCCAGTTCCCTGACGAGGTTATTGTCTCGTTAGCCCATTGCTGGCCTTGGCCCCAGCCCGAGGCCGCCAGCCGTGCCTGTGGTGCCCAGGGAGCCGCGGTGCCATATGCACATCCCCATCTGGACCAGTGAGTCCCAGGGGGTGTCGGAGGAGAGCTGCCTCCCCTCTCCCACACCTCACCGCCTTTCAGCAGGGAGCCGGTGCTGACCAGCACTTCTGTGCCTGTTGAGATGGTTTATCTTTTTCCTGTTGCAAACAAAATAAATTCTAAATTTGGAAAGCTGCGGCGAAAGGGCTGTGCTGGAGAGCCGGCGGGCGGGCGGTGCGGAGGTGCCGCTGTACCTTGCTGCATCAGCGCTCCCATCCCGAACCAGAAGCTGTTCAGCAGGGTGAAGTTGTTCTCCACGATGTCTGATCCCGGGTTGCAGGGGTGAGCGTCGTACCACTCGTATGGGCTGAACCTGCGGCGGCACATGGAAAGCGAGAGCTCGTTAGTCGGGATGCGGCGTGACAAGACCCTAAAGGAACAGGAAAAAAGAGCCTTAATACATCTTGTGCTGCTGTGCGGGCCCTGCTGACCCCTTCGGTTTTGTGGCTTATTAGAGAAAAAGGCAAATTCAGCCAAGATTTTCCGAAGTGACCAGCATGGCTGTAAGCCCCGTGTCCTGCACTGCAGACAGCAAGGACGCCTGGGGAGCCAGGTCCTTCTGGGGGACCTCAGGGTGCTTCCCCAAAGCCCTCGGTCCCTTCGGATCATCTCTGCAATACTACGTCACACAGCAGCAACTGGAGCGCACGGCGATGGGATGGGGTGGGATGTGGTGCAGTTCCAAAATGTGGGGAAAAATGGCATTTGTGGATCGACTGAGGAGTGATGCTGCAGTGATTCTGCAGCAGTAGCTGGGACAGACCGTGGTGTTTTGGAGGACTCTCCCACTAGTGCACATGGGAATCGAGATGGGATTTTGCTGAGTGAGAAGCAGAACTTTCCACTGTCCTGGTAAGCAGGAATCCTGCCCAGTCAGGGCACCAGCACAGCAGTGGGAATCGGAAAGGATTCACTGTGGACTCCCACGATGCTCAGCCCCATTGCAGGTGGTGGGAGAACACTAATTCCCTGGTGGGGCACGTTTCCAGGGACAGCTCTGTAGTTCTTGGGCAAAACTGAGGGAATTTTCTATGATTATCTCTCTACAAACCCTGCCTAGGACTGGTTGGCAAGTGCTGATGTGAACGTAGCTCTTTCAGCCAGGATCTGGGGAGGATGCTCAACAGGAGAGATGCTGATAGTTTTAGAGCTGTTTATTTACATTTTCTAAGAATCCCAAATTTTGCAGAGATTAAATTAAAAACATAATTGGTATAATTGCTTTTGAACCAGGCATTAATTATCATCTCCGCTTCCTTCTGAAACCCCTGTAGCTTCACACCAGCCCTCTCTCAAAGCCCAGCCCACAGTTTGTGTTAGGAGAGATTTCTCTCTGTAGTTCTCCGCCAGACGCTGCTACCCCAGGAGATGTCTTGTTGCTTAATGGCAGGGGCGCCCTCAGTCAGGCAGTTGGATGGATTTGGAGAGAAGAGCCGCAGCTCTCTCCCACGTCCCTTCGGCACAGATCGCTCCCCGAAGCCAGCGGCTGCCCCGGCCTCTGCTCCGCACAGCTGCGCCGTCAGACCCCCCCGGAGCCCGGCACGCGGGGACGTTCCGCAAAGACGGAGCCGCGGTCCCCGGGCACACGGACCGCGCAGGGCGAAGCGGAGGAGCGTGTCCGTGAGCAAGATCCCGTCGCTGGGGACGGACTAGGTGCAACGCATAGGACTTGTGGGTTTAGAAAAGCTCATCCTGGGTAAATCTATCCCACTTCTTGCTGCTGTTTTCCATGTGCAAGATACAGGGTAACGACCTCTCCTTCCCCCCCTTTCATCTCGCCTCTCCGCAGCAGGGACCCTCCGCTCTGCTTTGCAGACCCGGAGCCCTCGCGCAGGTGGCACCCTGATGATGCTGCTCCTCGTCCGGGTAGCAGCAGCGCCGTTCCTGCTGCCCACCGCCCTCTGCTTTTGCAAATAAGAGAAAATCAGAAAGGAAAACAAGAATCGGGCTGAATTCAGGCCTGGCTTTACATGCTGCCTGTTCCTTTAAACTTGCCGTAAATTTATGCCAGAGGTGTAGAAGGGACAGCACCTAAGCCCCTTCTGTGGAATGAAGCCAGAGTTCAAGAATTAGATGAAAACTTTCTTGGACTGCCAATGGAAGAATATGAAACAGGAAGGGAATCAGTGAGATCAAATGAGCCTGACAAGATGACACGCTGTAGAACTTCAGGGTCTCTGAGTGAAAACCTGCTGGTGCAGCTCGTATTACAGAGGAATATTCAGAAACTGCAAAGCAGCGACAGTCTTCAGCGCTGGGCAAGCGAGCAGGACCGTTAGCGGGAGCGGAGGTAATGAAGGAAGAAGCGAGTGGAGCTCGTTGACCCCATGCAGCTGGAGCCATAATAAATGGGGCTGCTCAGGATTCACCGTGGGCTGCTTCCCTCTTTCTCAGGTGCAGAACAGGGGCTGAGAAATATTTCATCAAACTATTATTATTTTCTTGCCTCTTTTTGGCAGGGAAACGGGAACATTTCAAAGAAGGTCTAAAGATCTAACACAAAATACTTTTGAGTCTAAATTGCATCCCTAGAGAAATTTCTTATGGATGACCCAGTGCTCATCGCAATTAAGATGCATATTAAACCCACCCGCCCCGTTGTGCACCCAAAGGTGTAATGAACTGTAATTTGGGGGCCGTGTGAGTGCAAGGATGGGTGGCAATTCAAAGCAGCAGCCACATGGCTGCCTGCAACCTCCCACCACAATCACCAGACAAATTACCCCACGAAGTCTCCTAAATTGCTGGTGGTTATGGCTCTTTGGGGGCTGGGGCGGTTAGGAGCAGAGACTCCATCAATAACTAAGAAAGACTGATTAAGAGAGGAGATGGATACCATACATCCTTTTCCTGCCTCTAAGTAGTCCCTAAGTTGGTTTTAAGTGGCATTGACCTATGATTATAGCCTTGGCAGAGGACTCTGGTGCCTAGTTCAGGAGACTCATGTCTCTGAATTAAGACTTTGCTATTCTGACTGTGGTTTTCTCCTGAGAATTGGATTTTAGAGGCCTCGCTGGGGTCAAAAGCAAACATTGTTTCCATTACTTCTGAATGCAGAAAATATTTTCCCCATGAAATCTCTTGCTTTCCATCTCTATGTGTTAAAAGATCATTCCTGCACAACTTTAATTACACTGAATACTCAGTGTTCTTTGACAGAGTAGGAAGATAGAAGAAAAGTCAAGAGGAAAACATGTGAAAAAGGAACAATTGCAATATTTTATCAGTTCAATTTCAGCCAAAAAATAGCCTGGTAGGGAAAAACTGTTGTATTACATCACAACTGCTATGATATAGGGAGATTATGGGGCTCATTTCAGAACAAAAACTGCTGCGAGTGCTCTCCAGTGCTGGGCAGGACGGGTGGGGTGTTACTGGGCTGGTACCCTGGTCGGGGGTGCCCAGGCACCCACCTTGGCTCGGGGCAGGCGCTGTGTGCACACCGCTGCCGGCAGCCCGGGGCCGGGCAGCCCCGCTGCCCTCTGAACAGAGCATCCGGATCGTCCTGTGTGTCCGGAGTGGCAGCCGAGGTCAACTGTCCGAGCGCTTCCTTCAGCCTTTCCGCAGTGTTTGCTGGAATGAATTTCATGTGCAGACACAATTTGCACATTTAGTATGCTTTGAAAGTGGGATCTGGACAATTTGGGCTGGATTTGGCCATTATATGAGTTGGGAAAAATAAACTCATAAATGGAAAATTGTATTTGAATTGTCATTCCAAGCGGCACAAGCAGTCAAATACTTTATGGTATTGGAGCCGGAGATGTTATGGCAGCAAAGCCCATCTACCTACGTTCTGCATGGCTAACAGAGACATAAAGTGGAGGAGTTCTATCAGTCATCGCAATATTTTTCCTTTTTGTAATTACCTCGGGTTCATTTTCCCAGATTAGTGGCTTTTCCTGCTGAGAGCCTCTGGTTCCTCTCTGACACAAAGCAAAACCGCTGCGGACCTCATCCCGCTCCCAGCAGCCTTCCCAGGGCCTTCGGCTGGGGCGGGACGAGGCTGGCAGCAGGGTTTGGCTGGACCGTCCTGCCTTTCGCGTGCCCCCGCGGTGCTGCCCGCCCCGGCCGGGGGTCTGCAGGGCAGCGGCGGTGAGTTAACGGCAGCGCGGCGCCCGGCCTCCCGTAGGATCACACGTGCTGCTGTTTACAGCACCGGTGCGCTGGAACGAACTGCTGGTTGGGTTTGTGAGCTGCCATGTGCCCTGCAGGGCTGCCGTGTGCCCTGCAGTGCTGCCGTGTGCCCTGCGGTGCTGCCCTGTGCCCTGCAGGGCTGCCGTGTGCCCTGCGGGGCTGCCGTGTGCCCTGCAGTGCTGCCGGGTGCCCTGCAGTGCTGCTGGGTGCCCCGCAGTGCTGCAGGAGCCCCGTGCTCCCCATGGGTGCTGTGCATAGGCTGTGTGCGGAGCCATCCGTGCTCAGATGGCACCTGTGGGACCTCAGGAGAGCACCTGGAAACCCGGTGGGTCTCCAGTGGACAGAGGTGCCTCGCAAAGGCCGGGGAGAATGACTGCAGTTAACATCTGGACACATCTGCCTGTGTCCTCCAAGTGAAGTACACTCTCTCGGCTCTGCACCTCCGCAGAGGGGGGCTCAGACGACGCAGCTGCTTCCCCATCCCAGATGGTTTGGAGCACTAATGCTGTCTGCTAAGCCGAGTTTACTTTGACAACTGCCGTTATGTGTAATTAGGATATTACGTAGTAAACTCCAAAAATCATCTCGAAATGCCTCTGAGGACCTGAGGGACGCTGAAAATTGCAGATGTGTTGTAACACGAGGGTTAATGGATTCTGGTTGCTGCAGTTTCGTATTTAATCTTTACTTTGACTATGGGGTTGATGTCAGTGCACTAGGTGGAAGCTGGTTTCTGAAGGATTCTTGGGGGAAAACACAGCGCAGCAGCCCTTGGAGGAAGGGGGTCTGCGCAGAGCCCCAGTCCCAGCTGTGGGCTCAGCAGGGAGGTTTCTGAAGGCACCGCTGCATAACTTGGACTGGAAGAGATGAGAAATGAGCATCTAACTGCAGATTGTGCTTAGGGAACTTCCGTGGGTGGGGTGTTCACGCGGAATATTTGAACATCCAGGGAGGGCTGCGTGGGGCCGGGGCGGGCGGCCGCCCGGCAGGAGGGAGGCAAGTGCTGTGGTTTGGTTTGAAAAGGTGGAATCACATGTTGAGAGCAGCCCTGGACTGTGCATCTCGTCAAAAACTCCGTGAAATTAATAACACATGCAAATATATGCAAATTCCACTGGTTTTAAATATAGAGGTTTTAAACATGCTAATTAGATGCATATTAATTTTGTAAACAGACACATTGTCTGATCTGCAGCAACGAGTTCTCCATTCTTTTGATATAGGAAAGGGTTTGTAGGAGCTTTGCTGGTGGAGGGTTTGGAGAGAGGAGCTGAAAATGGTTTGGGACATGGGAGCGTTGTGTCCAGGACACAGCGGAGAGGCTGCGCTTCTCCCTGGAGAAGGTGGCTGAGAAGTGACCTAACAAGAGCGTGACTGGTGAGGAACGATACAGAGCAGGAAAATTATCCTTCGTTATACCAGGGAGGTGCTAATGAACTGGAAAGGCAACAGAATTTCTAAAATCATAAAAGAAAGCTCATTTTAAAATTGTTTTGTACTGGAAGTCTACTAAATCTGTGGAACTGCCTGCCCTGATACGGCGAAAGAGGCTCACAGGTTTGTGTTAATAAAGCAAACACACACGGGCACAGTTGGTACGGTGCCGCGGTACAAAGGATAGAACAGGCTGCAGCTCGTCAGGAGGAGAACGAATTTCCCCTGTGGATAGCTCCTCTGCGGTTGTCACCACGGGGTTAGCGTCATCTCTGCAACCACTCCGAGATACAGGTCCCAAAGGGCATGGGGCATCTGGCAGTCGCGAGCGACCCCACGCCAAGAGACCAGCCTGCCCTGGGGTAACAGCCCCCCAGTCATTCCATTAATGACACGGATTTAATGCTGCAGCTCCCGCTGGGCGGTCGGATCCCTGTGACACACCAGGCAGCAAAACTACTGAGCGCGGGGAGGGCGTCTGGTGGCATGGCAGCCGATGGCAGGGACGGCAGTGGGGTGGGGTGGCACCGGCGTCCCCTTACCTGGCAATGACAAACAGCACGCAGCTGACCCCCAGGTAGGCGAGGAGGATGTACATCCAAATGTCAGGAGACAGGGGGTTGAGGAAGGAGAACACGCTGGGGTTGGTCCCGTTGGGCTTCCGGTAGAGGATGCTGACCCCCAGCGTCATGAAGGGCTTGGAGAAGTCTATGGCTTTCTCCCGCACGTGGGTGATGGTGAGAGGAGCAACGGCCAGATCAGCTTTCTGTGTGTGGCACAGAGACACGGAGGGAGGAGGAAAGAAGGTGTTAGAAACCGGGACGTTTCCACCCCCTCAAACACCCACAGCAGTCCCACTGCAGAATTGGGCCAAAAAAACCCTGAAGCGCCACTCTGGGGTTCCCCTCTCCGCTTGCACATGGGGGGTCTGCCCTGTGCCCGTGCCAGAGCCGGGCCGGGGCTGTCTGTGCCAGACACGGGCTGGCCCCGGGGAGCTGCTCCCTTCGGACCTGCCGTGCTGCCGAACAGGCAACAAAGCCGTTGCGAGAGCTGCGCCGCGTCACGCACACACGGTGCTCGGGCAGCTTTCCGTGAGCCTCCCCCAGGGAAGGGACCGGGACGGGTCTGTGTGCGTCCGGCACAAGGACGCCTGAGACAGCGCAGGCGGAACCTGGAGCTGATACAACGTGGCCCAGTTGTTATAAATACTTTTCATCACCTAAACAAAACCCCAGCGCAGGTGCAGGATGTCCAAAACACGCTGGGCGAGGTTCTGGAGGTGGTGATGTGGATCAGTTCACCATCTTTAAAAGAGTCGTTCCTGATTTAAATTGGCGAGCTGGAGAGCCAAACGTGGTCTGCTGCTTGCTAATTACGCTCTAGGACTTCCACCGTGCAGGTTTTTGGCTGATGTTAGCGCGTGAAATGCAGCGCGGGCAACAGAGAGGGCTTCCAGTCCGCGCAGCTCTTGGCCAGGTGCAACGAGCTCACGCTGCGGCGTTCTCCTACGGTGGTCGGAAAAGCGGTATTTTCCGGTGGTGTAGGACACCTGCGATCCTCGCTGTGCTTGCCTCGTGCTGCAGAACTCTTCACGACAGAGTTTGCTGTGTGCAAATCCCCCTGTTGGCAGAGAGATTTGTTTTTTCTGCCCTTCCCTTCGACGCCGCTGCAAGAGGAGGGAGTCGCAGAGGGAGACCACTGCAGAATGAAGCTGCAGTGATATTGTAGCAGCAGGAGGTAAAAGGTTCAATTTCTTTCAGTCGACTTCATGATACCACTCGAAGGCTCACGGAGGAAGCCGCGGCGGAGGGTGGGAGAGCTGCTGTTCGGGAACGCTCGCGACCTGCCCGGCTGGTGGGAGTGGGCAAAACCATCCCGGGGTTCCCTTCCGTCGTCGGCCGTGCGTGTGGGCGCAGGCGCCGCCGGGGCAATGCTCCTGCTGATTAGTGGTGGATTTCACAGCCCGTGATGCTGGAACGGCCACTGCTGCACAGGGAATTTCAGCCGAGCATGTTCTTCATCCTGACTTCTCATATGAGTTATGTTTCTTTCCATTATTTCTGTTATTTAATAACTTCTTTGGTAGATTCAGTGAGCAACCACATACAACCTCTTCGTGTGGTTAAGAGCTGCGTTCGTTCCTCTTGCTGAACGTTCATTCATGTTCTTAAAAAACTTTGAGTAGATACATCCAAGGCTACCTCAATGTCACCTGCTCTGCTCGGGGTTCGCACATCACTCTTTTGGTATCATTGACTTCAGAGGAAATGCAGACACATAAATTATGTTTCTGAAGTTGAGTGGTACCTCCCCCCCTGCCAGGTGCTTAGCATACCCATGCAAGATTTATTTAACATCTGGTTCTGAAAATTAAAATTCTAAATTAACCATGAGTGATAATTACCTAGAGATATAGTGGATTTGTCATTACTTGCAAACTTTAAATCAATATTAGCTGTCTTGCTAGAACATGCTTTATTTCAACAGAAGCTACTGTGTTCTCGGTAGAGTTTGGTGAAGTTTTCTGGCCTGTGTTGTGGAGGAAGGGCAGACTAATGATCTCATTTGACCTTGCAAATCTGTGACAAAAGTCAGTGGAATATTTTTAAATACAGGAATCTGGGCCATTTTCTATAAGAAGAGTTTCTACATGAGCTTTTTTCTATTACATACATATATATGTGTGTGTCTATGAAAGGGTTTCCTCTCCCAAGAACGTAGCTTTAGGGGCCCTGAAGACAAGATTTCAGGAATTCTCTAAGAAGGGTAAAAATGATGTGGGTTTTGAGCCCCGCTTGGTTCCCTTTCCTTCTCTCTTTCCAAATGGAAATATATTTTAAAATCAGCTTGGTGCAGAAAGTGTCCGTTTCAATCACTGGCGTTTGTCAAAGCCTAGAGAAAAAGGAAACACTATTTTCCCTACGAGCCCTTTGTCCGGCTGGGGCTGCGGTGACACTGGTGCGAACCGAAGGGCACTGGTTTTTAGAAGTGGACGGGCAGTGCTGGCTGCCCCGCGTGAGATGGGGAAGTTCTGCACCTTGGGAGCAGAACCTGCACCCTTGGCACGGTCCTGGCGGACGCCCGGCGGGTTTGGAGCTCGGCTGCTCTCCCCACGTTGCAGCACCTTTGAGAATTTTGGCTTAACAGTCTCCGAAGTCACAAATTTGCCAGAAACAGCAAAAGAAATGCAGCATTTCAGCTCCTCCGTCGTGTCTGCGTGGGTGCCCTGACTCAGCAGGGAAAACCGAAGGAGATGCTGAAGGATTTGGCTATGGATTTTTCTGATGGATGAAACAACCGAGAGCAGTTCTGTGGTCAGTGCTCGCGAGCAACTGCCTGACTGAAAGATCCTGAGCCAAATTTGTCAAAATGATGCAGCAAGCTGAATAACAGCTAGGAGTTGAGGGTTTACCACAGAAAATGAAGAGAGAGAAATCTGCATGGATGCCCAAGGATCAAAATGCTTTTAGTGCGGAAATAAAATTTTACTGTGTCGTTTCAGCAGCTCCTGTGATTTGATCGCAGCCCCGTGTCCTTGGCAGTAAATGTCAGGCACCAGCACGAGGGAGCGTGTGTTGGGAGCCCGGACTGGTGTGCTGGCCTGAGCTATTAAAGTGCGCGGGGCTGCGCTTCCATATCCTTTTTATCAATGCAGATTTTTCTGAAGGTGGCCTCTAATTAAGGGTTTGCTGACTGAGAGGATCTAAATCAAAACCCACCAAGGGTGAAGCTTTCATTTGTCGTGCTCTGACATTACAAACTGGGAAGTCAATTATCAGGAGCTGACTGCTTCCTTCCTCAGCCCCAACTTTTATGCTGTTGCACAGTAAGATGGGTTTTATTAAAAATGAGGAATTATAGCAAGTGCCAGTGGCTTAAAAGCCCTTATCCAGCAAAACCACTTAAGCACACGCTTCTGTTTTACTGGAGCTTGCACACCTTCCAAGTCTTATGTGTGTTCCTAAGTGTTCTGCTGAATTGAGGCCAAAAGGGTGAATTTTGCCGAGGCAGCTGCACACCAAGTGCAGCCGCTTCTCTAACACCCCGTGAAGGGCTGGGGTCTCCGTATTCACCCAGCGTTGCAGCATTTGCACTCGGGCAGACCTGACGCCAGTTCACTGGGCGTTCAGGGGATGGAGGATTGCATTCTCCGCAGAGATATTTGGCTTTTGTCAGAAAATGCTCAGTCTTATCTTCAAGTTCTCGGTTACCACGGGAATGTGGCCCGTGGGTCAGAACAGCTCTGGCACAGCCACGGTCAGCGTGGGAATCCTGCAGCATCCGACCGCCGCCGGAGGAGAGCTGCCTGTGACGGTCAGTCACAGCAGAGCCCACAAACAGCATAAGCACCAAGATAAATATTTATTCAAGAAAATAAGCTGCTTCGGTGCTTATTTTGCCAATCTGAGTTAGGTATTTACATAAACTAATTATGTGTGTGTTGCCTGAGAGACAGGTAAATGGCGCATATTTTACTTATGTGATTGTTATTCCGGTGTCTGTCTGACAGCACCGACACTTCCATCCCTCGGCCTCTCCTGCCGCCGGCGCTGGGGCTGCAGCGTTTTTCTGCCCCTCCGCTCCCACCGCCGTGCCTCGGGTCCCACCTGCCCCGTCCCTGCTCTGCTGGCTCGGCCACTGCACCATGCTCCAGCACCCCTGTCTGCTCGGGGCTGCTGCATGCCAGCCTTGCTCCGCCATCCTTCTGCATCTCTCCCTGCAGCAGGGCCAGCCCCCAGGCATCCCTGGGTGTCCTTGGGCATCCCCAGGCATCCCTGGGTGTCCCTGGGCGCCAGCACCCGGATCCCTGGGGATGGCACGGCCAGGCACAGCCATGTCTGCAGCCCGTGGCTCGTGGGAGCTGCCCAGAGCCCCGTGCCCGCAGCCCCCTCCCCTTGCTGCCCAGGGGCAGGAAAATGCCCAGCGAAAGGAGTGATGCTGGAGGAGCCCGGCACATCCGAGATGCCTCGGCCTGCCGCCGCATGCACCGTGTGCGGGGTCTGCATTAACTGTCTGACTCCAGCTCTCAATGGCTGCTCTTACGATTTCAGCCCTAATTTAGCCATAATTTTTGACAATGAATTTGTTTAACGTCAGTGGTGAATTGAGAAGAGGTGTCAGCAGGGAACGCCTCGCTGTCAGCCGAACGGGAGACATGGGGACCTTGTAATCTTTTCTTTAGGGAAGTTCCTCGGAGAGGGAACTGCCGTTAATTGTACCTAAGGGGTGTCAAAGGCTGTAGGATCCCAGGGAGAGTGGCTGTATTTTCAGAGACAAGCCCTATCTGTGAATTACTGGCGGGTGAGCAAGCCACGGGAGGGAGAAGCAGGTCCAGAGGGATCTGCAAAGCAAGCAGAGAACTCCGGCTCCCAACGTACACCTCAGAATGGTCCCATCACCTGGATCACTGAATGTGATAAATATAAATATACCCAGCTAATGACACTGGGCACAAAAAGAGAAAGTGCAGCCAGCTGTTTTGGCTTATTTCCATCTCCTCCCTAATGCTGTGTTCCTGTAGTGCCTAAACAAGAGATGGAGGATGCTTCACCCAACAAATTTTTTCCTTATTCTGGGCCCGGTGGCTTTCAAATGAATCCCCAGTTCACAACACTTGAAGTAAACACCCACCAGTGCAGGAACATTAATGGGAATGTGGCAATGTGGTGCAATATGTATTTCTGCCAGAATTTACTGTCAATAAATGCCCATTTATTGTGAAAGTGTTAAATCAACTGTCATAAATCGTCCCTAAGGATAGATATTACATCTTCTCTATAGTTACCATTGGCAGGGATTTCCATTAGAAACCCTATTATTTTTCATACCTTTTTTATTCCCACATGAAGTTTCAGATTGAATGGAAATTTGATATGCACTGTCTCAGCAGAAGACAAGTTTTATTTGTGAACAAGTTTGTGCAAAATGTCCAGAACGGCTCATTCTGCTGCTTTTATGGGATTCTGCCCACAAACAATAGGGAAGATTTGCAGGTGTTATTTTGCCAGACAACTGGAATTTATAAATCAGAATGGATGGGCCACAATGCACAGTGTAGTTTTGGTTGTATCAATAATTTCTATGAATAAACATCAATAACGGTTCACTACTGATGAAGGGAGGAGATATGACAGGTGCCAGCTTCGCTGTTTATTATGGAGGGCACAGGAGCTTCTCTGTGTCTCCTGGGTGCCCCAGACCTCCCCAAATACCAGTGTCGTGAGCGAGTTCAGCTTTCGTGGCCCGTTCTGATTGAGGCTCCGCTGCAGGAGCGGCCAGCGAGAGTGGGAATGAGCAACAGCTGCGGGGAGGAAAGAGTCTGATTCTCCAGGGAATGGCCTGAACTCCCTCAAACAGGGATTTTTTTGTGATGACGGACGAGCAGCAGATGAAAGGCAGCGGGGCAGGACTCTGCATCTGACCGCACGAGGCTGTCTTCTCCAGATCAGCTGCTGGAAGACAGGGTCATGCTGTGAGCTGCGCTGACTGCTGTTGCTTTTCCTGTTTATGCTCACGGCCAGACTAGAAACAAAGCGCTTTTACAAAGGATGGTAGCCTGGGGCGTTAGTGCCCGTGGCCAGGCATGTCTGGATCAGAGAGGAGAGGGGAAGGAGGACAGTGCGAGACTCCAAAACAAGCCACGGGAGCTCTGCGTAAACAGCCCGTCCTGCGGCACTGCGCTGCGATTCACACCTTTGCGTGGTGGGCACCATCATTCCGTACCCTCCTGGGCTCCCTGCCTGCCACCCGTGCCCAGCTCGTGGTGGGCACCATCATTCTGTACCCTCCTGGGCTCCCTGCCTGCTGCCCGCGCCCAGCTCCTCACTGGCTGTATTTCATCCCGCCCTGAGGGATGGGCTGCCCCTTGCTTTGCCCATCTCCTTTTCACGGAATTTCAGCCTCGGATGGGGCTATTCCTGGTACGCAGAATCTGCCACTCCCACGGCTCTCAGACCTTCCAAGTGGTAACAATCACCATTTCAGCCTCTTCTTCCACCCCAGGAGCACCCTCTCCTGTGTGCGGGACACTCAGCCCAGCATCGGAGCTGGTGCATCACGGTGGTCCCGGGAGGTCGGTCTCAGATGCACATGGGGGAAGTGGGTCTTCAGCAGTGCTCAGGCTTTGTGCAAGGAGTTAATCCTGGCCTGGGTGTTTGGACCTCGCAAAAATCCTACCTGCTTTGTGCTCCCACCTGAAGGATCCCAACTCTTTATGAGTTGGGACACTGAATACAGAGGAAAGCCAGCCCAGATATCGAACTGGCAGTGTGGGCAGCCCTGTTTTCATCACTACAACTTTGAATGCTGCCTCCAACGCTTTTCCTACGAGGTGTGAAGTGAGTTTGAACTTGCCCATTGCAAAGTGCCAATCAGTTGTGCCTCTCTCCACACGATCTGAAGATGCTTTGCTGCTGAGGAAGGGCCCCAGCTGGTTGCAGTTTCACTTTTTAATGCTTTACATAAACACTGCTATAAAAAGCAATGACATGCAGATAAAGAAAATAATGGCTTCATATGGGGTTTGGCCAATAGTTATAAATCACTCCAAGGCGTGTGCCTGACCACACCTGTTGGAAAGCAGAGTTCAAACTTGATGCTACAGTAAAACTAGAAAGGAGAGGGGATTTGGTCCTTTCCTGATGCTGTATGTTAACTTGCTTTTTAAATAGTTAGCCAGGAAATACTTCAGTGCAGGTTGACCATCAATTTTGTGTTGCTTAATGAGGTGTTCTCCATACCTTCTTCTTGGCCTGTCTCTTTTAGCTGACCACAGCTTCGGGAATGGCTGAAAGCCTCCCGAGAGCCCTCTAAGGTCTTGCAGGACATTGGAAGTGGCACGGTTCGGACTAAATGACGGTCTGGCGTCTATTCCCTGTGTCTTATTTCCTGCTTTGGAGCGATTTTCTTCTTCAGAGCCCCACTCTACAGGCGCTCTGCGGTGAGAGCCACAGGCTGTGCTCCCCGCCGCGGTGCGGGGCCGTGGGAGGCCGTGTCCCGGAGCGCACTGCGAGGGCCGCAGCCACGTCTGTTCCTGTCTGTGTCGCACACATCACTCGGAGCAGCAAAGCACCAGCCTCTTCCGCTGGGACGCTGAGTGCCACTTGTCTGACTGAGCAGGGCTGTTGTGTAAGAGACTATGGAGTCTGTATTTGGAGCTGCGTGGAGTTTTCTGGAAGCAGAAACACAAAGGCAGGTGTGCACAGCCCATGGTGCCTTCCCCTGAGACGCAGTGTCCTCTCCCCAGCGCCATCCTCGCACGCCCTTGCACGTCCTCGCACGCCCCCGCAGCGCTTCCCACCTCTCCGGGGTGAGCGCGTACGGACCGCAGCGCTCTTCGCAAACTGATTAAGCATCACTTTGTCCCTGTAAGGGACGTAATCGTCATCATCTGCGTTTTGCAGATGGAGGAAGTATTGCACAGAAGCAACTTGTCCAATGTCATTTCGGGCAGACGAGCCAAATCCGGAAGCCCCAGCGCGGTCCCTGAGCCCCAGCGCTGCGCTCCCACCGCCAGACGATGCTCTGTTATCTGCTCACGGCGAAGCTCGGTTGTTGAAGTGACTCACGCAGCAAATACATTCTTCTCACATGAGCTGTAAGAGCATCACAGCTGCTACGTACGTGGGATTATTTTTGTCTCTCTTCTGCTTGGGCGATGTTTTCAGACCGCAGCCAGGAGCTGGCGAGGCGGTCGGAGGGCTGCCCCGCTTGAGCAGGGTGTTCAGGAGGAGAGGCTGTGTTGCAGCTCCAGGGCTGCTTGTGCTGCCGCCTGTGCTGCGGAGATCATAGATTAATTTTGTCCTGATCTTTTCTTCCAGAGGCCTTTTCTGGGAATCAGAGATTCATAAAAACAGCAGCTTTTCTCACCTCCCTAACTGGGCTTCTGGGATCACAGGATGTGCTGGAGGCAAAATACCTAATTAGGGAACGGAGCAACCTCTGGCCGCCAGTCGCGGCTTCAGACCAGGTGACTGTTTGGTGGCTGCGAGAGTCAAAGCTGCCACGGTGGGTTCACTGGTGTCTAATGGGCTTTCAGAGGTGGCCACGGAAGGAAGAGCACAGCTGCTCATTGCTGGGGGAGCTCATGTCTCAGGAGATTTTAGAAAATAAGCTGCATTTATTTAAAAAAAAAATAAATTAAAGTGTCCCCTGCGCATCTGCTCTTGCAGTCTGGATGCGGCTCCTGGATTCAGCTGAGCGGTGCCAGGGACATGTCTGGGGTCCCTGAGCCCCCGTGGCGTTGTGCCCTGGCCCGTGTTTGGTGGGCACAGAGCAGCAGCGTGGCGGGGCGAGGGCAGGCACATGCTGTGCCTGCTGTCGGAGACCCCCGTCCCTCCCCTCAGCGTGCCCGGCGTCCCGCTGCGGGGCAGCACGGAGGGCTGCGCCTGAAGCCACGTAGCCCGTTTCTGTACTGTGAGAATGTGTTTTTAGAAACTCCAAAGGAATATTTGGAAGTGTCAGACAAACAGATACTCTTCTGACAAGCTGTGATCAGAGGCAGAGCCTGGGCAGGGTGAGGAGCTTGCTGCGGGCACCCCGAGCTGGCAAGCAGCAGGTGCCCATCCCACCCCAGGCAGAGCCTCGGGCACAGCCACCCCTGGCACCCGCCGTGCCCGCGCCGCAGGTGGGCCTCACTCACGTGGTCGATGAGCTCCTTGATCATGCCGTTCCACTGCCCCTTCTCGTCCTGCGCCCCGTATTTCCCATCTTCCACCAGCCGGATCTCGTAGGTGAAGCCCAGGATGATGGCCAGCTCCTTCAGGAGGTCGATGCAGTAACCCTCAAAGCGGTCGTTCCCGAACAGGGCCGTGTCGGACTTACGGAACATGACAAAGGGCTCCTCCTGCACATGGGGAGGGAAAAGGTCCCGTCAAGGGTCAGCTGTGGTCCTGGCTCCCACCGGAGCCAGAGCCGCCCCGCGGGTCGACCTGAGCCACGAGGCACAGGCTCTTCAAGCAGGGTTGGCACCGTGACATGTTGGGAATAAATTAACTTTGCACAGCACATCAGCTAATTAGCAACCTTGTTTACCCCACAAAATTTAATTTTGTCTCTTCTGAGCAGCCAACTGTTTTCCATTTGGTAGGATTTCAGGGAGAAAAACAACTATTTCATGCTCTGAAAACGAAGAGTGTTGAGAAACAATGAAAGGGAGGAGGACAAATTCCAGCCCGAGTCCCGCACAGCAGAAACGCAGCCCACCCGCACCACGGTCCCTGCCCTTCTCTGCAGCTGCAGCAAGAGGCTGGTGGGTCCAGTATGGGGCGAGGGAGCCCTGCATGGCTGGTGGCCACCCCAGACTGTGCCCCTGCTCAGCTCCTTTCCTTGGCACCAGCTGTGGGGTACAGGGCCCTGCTCCTGCCGTCTGCTCTGGGTACACCTGCCGTGGGGGGGGTTCTTCAGTCCCAGCAGTGCCGAGCACCAGCACGAGTGAAAATAACTAATAAAGAGCTTTGCAGCAGGCACTGCCCCGTGGGTCCGTGCCTCCTGTGCCAGGCTGGCACAGCGAACTGCGCAGCCCTTCGGTGAGGCTTAGGCTTGGGCAGTCACCGAGGACGAGGGATGCTGGGGAGCCCGAGGGAGAAAATGTGGGGAGGACAGATGGAAATGGCAAAGGATGGTGGGCAGCAGGCAGAGGCTGGAAGGGAAGGGGAGGATGAGATACCAACAGCAGGTAATCCATGGCTCGGGTTGAAGGTGTGTGCAGGGCTGGCAGCTGTGCCGGCAGGGTGGCCGGGCTCCCGTTTTGCCCTGGCGAGCCAGCTGCCGTGCTGGAGCCCCCACAGTATCCCACGGAATGGGGGCTCGGAGTCACGGGAGGGAAGGTCTGGAGTCCTGATTTTACCAAGAATTTGAGTCTTCCCGAGCTGCCCGGTTTGGCGGAGCGCAGGCGCGCTGCCCCGGGGGTGCGACGTGGGGTTGGGCACCCCGAGCAGGGCTGTGCCAGCCCGGAGCTTAAACACCTACGGGGTTCAGCTCGGCACGCGCAGCTCCGTTAAATCCTGCTCTCCCTGGCCGCCTCCTCGGCTTTCTTCTCCGGAATTGGCGCTTTGTTTGTGAATCAGCTGAATCCATGGATCTCGATATAAATACAGGGGCTCCCGAGCAGCCATAAAGCACTATTAATTTTGGGAAGCGCTGTAGGGATTACATACATATTTAACAGCCGAAGCGCTGAACATTAGGCCGCCGCTCGCTTCAGTAATGTATCTCCAGGTCTCAAACATTTCCTAGGGGGTAATTCTGAACTCTGTGAACCACTTATTCACGGACTATTTCACAATTTATTACTGAAAATGGCCAGACATCCAATTCACAAGCTCTCTCGGTTTGCTAATCGATTTCTCAGTGAAGGTGCCCTCAATTTCATAACTTCACAGTTCCATATTGCTTGGGGAGAGTGGAGCTGGCTGCTGGGGTAATATTTCTCTTCCAACAAGTCACTGCAATATGAGCAAAAGGGGAAAAAATAACCTTTCATGCTTTTCCTTTTAAAGGCTCCTCCAATGGCTTTTCTGCAATCATTTACACCGGTGCAAAAGTACGAAGAGGTGTTGCAAATGCAAATAGAATTTAGGGTTGTATTTTCTTTTTTAGAATCCAGTACATAAAAATGCAATTATTGCAAAACTCACATCTAAGCACATTCCCTCCTCCTGTAGGCAAGGGAGTTGCAGGATAGCTGTGGTTTCGAGGTAGACGCCCCGTGGCATGCATGCAGGCCCAAGGAATGGCACAATTAATAGGAGCTGATATCACCCTTGTGCATTCTGCAGTTTGTACATGCTCACGGAGTACAAGCTGAAAACGCTCCCCAAAAAAAGCACGTCCAAGGCAGATAGCTGACAGGTCTCCTCTTGGCTCCATCATTTTGCATTATGCCGTGGCCTTTGAGGTGCAGTGATTATCGCACCCTAGACCCAGACGTTCCTACGACTCTGGCTACACGTCTTACCCCTGACAAGATGCATCTTTTCTGTTCTCCCTCAGTCCTGTCTGTACAGCTCTCACGGATATTCCAGTCCTGAGCTGCTGTCCTCCGGCTTCACCCCGCAGCGGAGCAGCTCTGCTGCCGTCTCTCAAACTGTCGCCCCAGTGCTACCAGCTGTCCCACCCCAGGAATCATCCCGAAAGTGCTGTGCACAGTTCTGATTAAAGGGAACGGGGAAAAGGAGTCATTACACGACTTCTAGTGAGTTTTATCCAGCTGCAGCGTGGGTTCAATGATTCCCTTAGAGCTGGTCCTGAGCCTCCACCTGGGAGTGACTTGACGTGATGTGTTATTTGTGTTGCCCTAAAAATTTGTGTCGTCCGTGTACAGGTAGTGGCAGCACTTTAGGTTGCTGTGCTAAAATGAACTAAACCTATCACGGCAGGTCTCTCCATTTGGCCTCGTAGATGAACACCGCCTAAACTTCTGCTTCCTGAACACACCAAGAATGCTCAAATGAAAAAGAAAAAAAAAGTGAACTGTGTGCGTATCGTGCCCGAGTGCACGCAGGCTGCTGCACAGGTCTCAGCAGAAGCAGTCTCACAATCTGACTATATTGAATTGTTAAAGTGCCTTTTGCTCTGTCATTTCTCTGCTGCTTCTGCAGTGACTCCTGATGTGACGACTCGTTTCAGTAACCGCAGTCAGTGGGGAGCTGTTGCTGCCGCCGGTTCTGCCACCGCACATGGCACAGGGGCAGTGTGGGCTGCCCCATATGTACCACCCATCATGGTCTCATGGGGTTGCCATGGTACAAAACTTCTGGATGGGAAGGGAATGAACTTTTCCACTCTCCCCTGAGCGTTGAGACACAAAAGCAGCGTGTTACTGAGCGTAATCGATGAGCTAAGCCTGTACGTTACACCTGCAGAGAGGGACTCTAATGCAAACGTTTTGTTGGAAGTGATGTTACGTGAGGAATGGGAAGTTCCTTAGAAGGGGTGGCTAATTTGCAAGGAAAGCTGCAGCAGCGTTTGTTTTGGTTCACATTCTGCCGGCCTCCGTTCTGCTAACCTCGTCCTGAGTGATACGAGACTTTTGGTTCCAGTCTTTCTGCCCGGGACCAAGGGTCTCCTTTCTCTGTTCTCCTCTGGGCCCTTTCGTGGTCCCATTCCTTCTGTGCTACAGACCCCCACCCTGTCAGCTCACGTCCTTTTGGGAAGGCAAGGACATCACGAGGGATCGCACTGCGTCCCCCCGCTGACAGCTCTGTACCGTCCGTGCCTTTCTGCCCCTGGAAAATATGGAACACAGAAGGGGCAGAAAATTTCCATAGGCAAAGCCATAATTCAGGCCCAGTTGCGGGGAGGCTGTCCAAGGGCTGAGATTTTTCGTTGCATCCTGGTGACATGCCATGAGCCTGCGCTGTATAATACAGCCATATAGAAACCAATGCCACCAGTCATAATTCATTAGATAGTAAATAAAAATTCATTCTGATCTGATGCCCGCCGTCAAACCCAATAGCGAATGCGAGAGCAAAATGCAGCGTGACAGTTGGGAGCGGAGGAGACCTGTTAAGCAGCCGTGGTTTGCTGGATAACGGCATTACTCGTAGCTGGTTTATCAAATATGTACTTAAGAGGGAGAAAGAAACGCGATTGTCACAGCTAAGCCAGGGTCTCTGGTTGGTCTTAGTACTTTCTTCTGTAAGAAGAACGCTCCTGTCTGAGGCTGGCATTGCCAGGCATCTGCCAGTGCCGCCACTGGCTGCCCAGGCGCTGGTGGTAAATGGGTGACGTGGAGCTTTCCTGGAGCTCAGCACGTGCAAACCTCCCGCACGCAGGGAGCAAGGGGGGACAGGGCACCTGGGCGGGCAGCTGAAGCAGAGGGGCTCAGCTGGGACCAGCAGTAGCCTCCTAGGCACAGGGAACATGCGAGGTTCCAGCTGGCCCATGCCAGCCTCACCGTGTGCCACGTGTTGGCCGGCAGCCTGCTCGGGAGCGGCGGCACCGGAGGATGCCGCAGTCACCGCGGTGCAGGTGCTCGAGCATCGTGGTGCCCCGCTGAGCCCAGCCTGCACGCAGGGACTCTCCATGCCCTTGCTCGGCTTTCCGGAGGGACTGGCAGATCTGCATGGGGATGCTGTGAATTTTCAGGGATATCAGCTATCCCTGAGGTTTGTGGCGGAGGAAAGAGACAGGTGGCAGTCTCCTACCAGGACAGTGGTGACAATCAGGGATCTGTTGCTCAGCGAGTCGGTGACGTTAGGCCCTCGTCCTTTGGAAATTTCTGTGATGTTCAAACCGTCGGATGGGCTCCACGCTCCAACCTGAAACAAAGCAAGCGAAGCCATGAACACCCGCCTTACGTTCCTCGCTTGCTCTCAGCATCGTACTGGCCTGGAAAATGGAGCTTGCTTCTCTCATCTACAGTGAACAGAGACAAAGCTGAAATTATTGTCTTGTATCTATCCCCTAAATAGAGAATTTCCATTAACCCTTTGGTTGCAGGTGACACCAGCTGCACATGTGTAACAGGGAATCCTGCGCTGCCCTCTGATGCAGGTGCATGAAAGAAAATTATGATGATTGGAATTTGGGGGCTGAATGAACAATTTGCAATGGTACTGCGTAGAGCAAACAATCAAACCGTGCTGAAGAGCCAACTCTGGGCAAGGATAAAGCAGAACAAAACAAAGAATCCACAAATAGGAGATTGTTTTCTTTCTTTTTTATTTCTCCACCAATTTGCTTTGGTGGGGAAGATTCAAAATGGCTTGATCAGCTCTGCAAATCCCTGGTAGGGACCGTTCCTGACCTCTGCGCTGTGGCAAACTGGGTGGATGTTTCTCGCGGGTCCCCTTGGAAGGGCCCTGGTCACCCCTTCAGGGAAGTCCGCTGCGATGGGAGGTCTTGGCCCTGGTAGCAAACCTGGAGGTGGGGAGGGCAGCAGACGTGCTCGGGCACGGGCACAGGCACAGGCACACGCAGCTACGTTCCTCATCAATTTGAGGTGCTCTGTTTCTCTCAAACTGTCAATTTTTGTAAATTGTTAGACTTTGAAGAAGTCTATTGACCCAGAAAGAGCAAAACATGTCTCTCTTTAAAAGAAGTCATCTGGGCAACTCTAAGCCTGTTAACCTGATCTCCGCGGTGCAGGGGAGGCTTTAGAACGGACTTTGAAGGCAGGACTGGCTAAAGGGCTGTGACGGTGAGATAAAGTGTCAGGAAAGCTGCAGGAAAATGGGATTGCTGCCGGCAGACAGAGCCGGGCGGCCATACAGCCACCCTGACAGCGAGAAAAAATAAAACCCCACATGGAAATGGGAACAGAACGATCCATCTGTAGGGTCAAACTGGGAGGTGGGACTCGAAGAGAAACCAAAGGCAGACAGCTCAAACCCGCTGGGGAGCCAGGAACTGCCGATATTTTATTTATCGCTGTTTTTAAGATTCTTCAACCTCTTCAGCAGTCCAAGGAGGGAACTTGGTTTTACTGCATCCCCAAAAAGAGACTTTGTAATGAGCAATGCTGCCTGGCAAAAGAAAGTCATAAATTCTAGAAGAGTTTCCATGAACTTTGTGAAAGGCTCTAAATATTTCAGGTAAAACCTAAGCAATCCCCTGTATCTCTCTTCGATCTTGCAACAGCTGCAATGTCAAAAGATTATTATTGTGCATGAGAAAAGAGAAGCAAGTCCAAGAGGCCCCTGCCAGCAGCTTTGCAGACTCAGTTAACTCTGCCTTGCTAAGATTCCTTTAAGAAAATTGAATACGTGGCACTTAAGAGTGAATTAATCAGTTTAAAATATTAAAAAAGGAAAGAAAAAGGAAAAAGTGCATTAAGAGAACTGTGCAAGTCAGATAGTCAAACTACATGTAATTAGGTTTAGTTAATACTCTTGTAATCCCTGGAACATCCAGGAGGTATAAGGATCAGGAGTTCAATCCTAAAGCTCAACAAACATAAGCTATTATACATAATGCACAATCCGTGTGGGATTTGTTTGTAGTTTGGCGTTTTGTTATTTCAGATTAACTATTGACAGAAACCCAGCTTCAACAGAGATTTGACATCGATACTTTAAAACCTCTCTAGAGCTGATGAGAAGCTTTCAGAAAAATAATAGTGGCAACTGTGAAATCTCTGAATTGTTGGAGACAAAAGCGGAATGTCTGCGCAGTGAGTGCATCGAGGTTTGGTGCTTCCTGTGGGCTGTCCGTGACACACAGCAGCAATAAATACCGCCGGTGCCGCGGCTCCCAGCGCGCCTGGGGAGTCTTAGTTTGACAGATAGATGCTGCGGTTGGGCTTAAACATTTCGATTCACATGGTATCCAAATACTCGCACATTTTTCTACCATTCTACCAGCACAGCTCTCCGGCAGCCCGTCGGTGCTGCTGTACTATGAAAAAACATGTTGGTTTTTTTTGGTTTAGACTCTATAAACAAAATCCTTTGTTAAAAAAATAAAACAGCCCAGCTACAGAGATCATCTCCTGCTCAGTTCTAGTGAGAAGGTGGCATCTTCCCCTGCTCCCCTCCAGCCTCCTGCCCGGGCTCGGCTCATGGCAGCGGGACTGAAGGTCGTTGGGTTTATTTGAGATGTTTTCTTTATTCTGTATTTGACACCAAAAAATACCCACTAGGAGAGTGCTGTGGTGACCTTGAGATTTTTTACATGCAGCAAAGAACTACTGCTGTGGTGTGAAAGCGTGGCAACAACTTATTTCAAAGCGAAGGAAAAACAAACTGTAAAAAAGGGGGATGAAGAAGTCAAATTGGTCCCAGGGAGCTTTGCCGCGCAGGATCCATCCCCTCCAAACGGAGCGGGGGGGTGATCAAACTGCTGCCTCCCGCCCGCGGGCACTGCCTACCTGCCCTGTTTGATTAATTCCCCTGCCTTAACTGGAAAAGTCATCTGTGCACGTTGGCCGCTTGCTGCACGGTTAATTGAAAACGCCCTCCCTGCTCCGGGCTGGCATTTCCCGCGGCAGCAGGACCTGTCTCCGTGCCCAAAGGTTACGGGGCTCAGCGCCGGCTGCCAGAAGGCACCTCGTGCGTGTCCGAGAGCAGCCTCGGCTCTGCAGGGGGATTTGCTGCCCAGCAGCCAACCTTCTCCGGGAAATCTGCGGGACACCTTCAGCGGAACGGGGACTCGGAATCACCCACCAAAGGGGTCGGGCGCCGGGAGCCCGCGGTGGCCTCCCGGGCCGTTATTTGGAGGCTGATGGGAGCACAGCCCCGGGCACCGCTCGCTGCTGGCATCGCTGTCGGCGCAGTGCTTTCTTCACTTAGGCCACGCTTTTGCCTGAAACAAACTGATCTCACCTTGAAACCCGTGTTCTAGAAGCTTTAATGCTTTGCATATTGCCTTTTCTTAGAAAAAAAAGAAATTGAAGAAAAGGAAATGAAATCTCATGAACACCTGCGAATCAGATTTGCACATCAGCATCGTGTTCCTGTGCCCAGAGATCTGCACTAATGAGGAGGGTCTGAGGCTGCTGCCGTCGTGCGATGTTGTCTCCGGGTCACCGGGCAGCCACGGCCACCGAACGAGACCCCTCCAGCCAGCCAGGCAAAACCACACTTGGCTTTTTTTCTTATTGTCCCTTAGATAACACAGAGAAGAAATAAACAAAAATACACACTGCATCCTTCTGCAAAATCTGGGCTGTGATAAGCTGCTGCCATTGCCAGGCATTAGGCAATTTTCATTGCTTTTTCTCTGTTGCCTGAGTGGACCAAGCCATATGCAGATAAGACAAACCCTGCCTACCTTTTCGAGACCATCTTCTTTGAGGCTGATGATATCCAAATCAAAATCTGTCCGCAAACCACTCGTTTTATTAAAGACAATGCGTCCCGTTAATCCTTCCCATTGGGCCTGTGGAAGGGAGAAAAAGTAGCAGGGCTGTTACTTGGTATCATAAATAAACTTTTGCCCTCCACTGTATGTTCTTTTAATTAGTCCTTATACTGGTTTGTTGTCCCCAAAGAGCATGATTAATTAATAATTGTCTCCGTTGCTGTTCAGACCGCAGACGGAGCTGGAGATTTTCTTAACTCTCTTGCAGTGCTCGCTGCAATTTTTGCTCACACCTTTTGTGTTCGCCAGCTGTTGCAGGACGTGATGACTCAGTAGAAAACTGCTTGCATTTATCATGGCATCCTTGTGTGCTGCATTTATCCTTGTAGGACGGATAAATGCCGGGCTGCAGGGAGCCTGGGTTTGGGACAACTCCGGTCAAGTTCATAAATAATCCTTTTTTTTGCATGAACCTGCTGATGGTTCCAAGGTGTCTGGAAGGTAAAATGTCCTGAACGCTTCCCTCTCTCCTTTCAGATGGAAAGTGGAGCAAAAGAGGCCAACAGCTTGTCTGTGCTACCAGGCTCTGTTGTTTTGAAACAGGTGTGGGAATCTGGTGGGCACGTGCTGTGTCAGTACCCCTGGTTCAGTTTTTGGCAGTGTGAGCACAGGGCAGGTGCCCAGAGGGGCTGGGGAAGCTCCGTTCCTGGAGATTTGCAACACTTGGCTGGATGAGGTCCTGCACAACCTGGTCTGACCTGGGAGCTGGCCCTGAGCTGAGCAGCAGCTCGGGGTAAAGATGTCCAGATTAGTTTCAACCAAAACTATGCTATGACACTCTTTCTTTTCCACCGTACACTTTGCCGCACCGCCAGGATTAATCTCCCTGATTTAGGAGGTGGGAGAGCGCCGAGTTTCAGAGCTGTCTGTGTTGGCAGAGCAGGTGCTAAGGGACAGCGCGGTGCACGGTGCCTGCTCTGCCCAGGGACAGTGCTGGGATGTGCCGTACACATCCGTCCCGCGGCGGATGCTCCCGCAGAGTGCCCGGCTGCTGCCACGGTTTGCTGCTTTGCTGTCGCGTCTCCGCGGTGGAGGGCTGGGGCTCGGGCTCCTTCCCTGGAGCAGTTCAGACCGTGCACGCTCCTCCCTGATGAATGTGTTTCCTTTATGGGCAGGGGAGCTTGAAATATCCCAGTGTGATGAAGGTGGCATAATGCGTTCTCAGGGGGGAATGACTGGCATATTTCCCAGTAAATACGCTCCTCTGGCTCTTCCTCATTAATTCCCGAGGAGTAATGACAGCCTCCTCCCAGCCTCGCCACCCTCCAGCTTTGGGGAAGGCTGGGCTCGCTTTGCTCGTGTTGGCGCGCAGGTGGTTTGCCCGTGGGATGCGCAGCCTGCGGAGCCCCCCGGGAGCCTGGGAAAACACGGAGTGTTTAACGCACGCCCCTGGGGCAAACACAGCTGTGTTCCAAGCCCTGCACCTCCCATGGCACTGCAGTGAGAGCATCGAGGGCCACGCGGTGCCCAGGGCTGGGCTGGGGTGCACAGCACCGCCGTGGCCCCCAATGGACTCTGATCCCACTGATGTCGGCTCCGTCTCTGCGGGCAAACTCCAAGTGCTGTCCCGGCCTCCAGGCAGGCTGTGGCCAGAGAGGAGCTGGGACGTGTGGGCAGCCCAGGGCGGAGGGAGCGGGTGTCTGCGGTGAGGGGCCCCTCTGTGCACCGCCTCGTCTTTACGGGAGTTTAGGGAGAGCAATTACTGCGTGTTCTGATTGCAACAGGGAGGAAGCTTATCCCTGCAACGAGCTGACACCGTGCCAGAAAGGGAAACAACAGGCAGGCACTGGAGTGTGAGGCTCAGGGTAATTTGCAAAAGGAGCCAACCAAACAAATTATTTACACTCTCCTTTGGCAGCCAGCTGGAGTGGCTTTCTGCAGAAGGGAACAAAACACAAAAAAGGAGAGAGAGAGGCCGAGAGAGGAGAGATACCATTTTCAGTGCCTCTTACAAGAAAAGTTCATTCTCTCTCTGCAATGGGAGTCGTTCTTCCTCTCTCCTCCCCTACCTCTGTGCGCTCCGTGCAGCTTGGGCAGCGCCTGGGCTGGGCACGCGCTCGCTGCACCCCTGTGCCTGTCCCAGGGTCTGCCGGGCTCTGCAGGCGATGCTGCAGCACAGATCACAATCACGATTAACAACACACTACTTCTCTTTTCTGTTTAGCAACTTCAGGGGATTTTGTACCCAGCCTTTTAACTGCGGCCCAGTCACACCAGTCACATCCCGTACTGCAGCCAGTTGTGCAACTTCCCGTGCGGAGAGCCACAGGCGCAGAAGTTTAAAAACGCCTGAGGGTAAATAAGGGGGTTTTATCACGAAGACGTATCTGGTAGGGTTTGCAGTATCTCCCTGCAGTTCTGCCTTCACTTTATTCTCATGTGAGGGCTCCTGTTTGCAGGCAGAGGCAGAGCTGGGGGGTGAGCGTGGGGGTGCGTGCGCGGGGGCTCTTTTGGAGGGCGGCTGCTCTCGTGGCACCTTCCCCGAGCTTGGTGAGCACGCGGCGCATTAACGCCTGCGGTCTGAGCGCGCCCGCGTGCTTAAGCCAGATGCAAGCAAACAATTACGTGGGCTGAACAGAGAGAAATCCTAATGACTGAAAGCAGAGAGGGAACGGAGCTGCCTCCTCGCTCCCCTGGCTCCCTCCTGCTAAACCCACCGCGCTGCCGCAGGCAGCCGTGCCACGCTGCCAGCTTTGCCGCTGGGATTTAGCTGCACCGAACGCCCTTTGTGGGCCTCGAGCAAATGTTCCTGTAAAAGGCAAATGGCTGTTGCTCGGCTAAGAAACGGCCTCATTGAGAGCGGTCCAGCTGCTCGTGACGCAAGGAGAGGCTGGGGCAAGGCTCAGTGGCAGCACGGGAGATTTCAGCCTGTTTTGGAGCATTTGGCATGGCGGCACGGATGTTATTTTGAAGGCAAAGGCAGGATTTTTCCTTTCTGGGTGCACTCTGCAGCCTGGTGTATATCTGTGCTTCCACCCAGTTGTACCTGCCCAGGTGGGGGGATTTTTTACAACCCGGTGCCTGCCAAGCCTCTCTGCCACGTGCCGCCGTGCCCGTGCGCCGCGCAGCTGCGCTGCCGCTGCTGCTGGGGAAATTTCGCATTAGTGGGAAGCGATTACGGTTGCAAATCTTGCTTTTACCTCTTTTATGAAATTCATGAAGCGGCCACCAAACCTCCAGGCTTTGTGCCGATGGCACTGCAGGGAGTTGACGGTCATCTGAGGGGCGCGCTGGTAGCAGACAGAGACCACGTGCACCGCGTCGTACAACAGGGCAGCGTCTGTCTAAAGAGAGGGGAACAGCATTTGTGTTGGGAGTGGTTCCAGAGCAAGGAAGCGCTGGGACAGCAAAGCAGGGGGGATCCGTAACGTGTCGCAGGAGGAGCTGTAAGAATCCCCTCCGAGTTACCCCCTGCCCGGCACCTGGCACACCCAAGGGTTTCCCTGTCCTGGTCCGGTGCCAACCATCCCACCTGCCGGGTGTCCAACCCTGCCAGCAGCGCCCAGGGCAGGGCTGGATTCCCCGGGGATTCACTGGGATCTCGGGAGATTGCTGTGAACGCTTGAGCTGTAACACAAGACTTGTGTGAACCTCTGGGCTGCCCTCATGCAAAACACGTCCTCCAGACACCGAGCTCTGCACGTGCCAAAGCCTCCCCAGTGCTTTTACATGGCTCTTTAGACTAAAAGGTCATAGTTCTGTCTTAAAATCAGAGATTGTGAAAATGTCATTTGACTGGGTGCATCTATTCTGGTCATTGCTAGTGCCTTTACTACGGTATTGTCAAACAAAGAATGCAGCGGTTTTTAAATGTAGAAGATAGTAACAGAATTTTCTTGTTTAGTCTGTTTTGTCTGCGTGTGAAAAAAACCTATATATATATATTTCCCTGTATTTTATACATAGGGAAATTAGACACAAAGAAGTTAAATGGCTTGTCCGTGGGCTTGGAACTTTCCAAAATGGCCCAAGCTGTCACCAAAATCAGGACCTCACAGATTTGTAACATCTTCCCACGTTTCAGTGATTTGAACTAGGGAGAACTTTTTTTTTCTTCCATGTAATGTGATGGTTTTAGATTCAATTTGAGATGCCCCATCTCACCTCCAAACACTGATCAAGAGAATTGGATTTATTTTTCACTCCGATACGGTTAAGTCCTTCTAGTGAAAATACATTATTTGCTGGCTTCACAGAGCTACAAAACAGATGTGAGTGTAGCAGCAGCATAATAAAACACAATAAAGCAAAACAGTACAGCAAATAATTGGGCAAATATCTAACAGGTCGTGGCCATGGAGAAAATCCTCCAGCGCTGGCAGCCGTCCCCGTGACCTTCCCTCCCCGCAGCACCCGAGCATGAAGAGCAGGCGCCCAACCTGCAGCCTGTGAGCTTCTGTTCACAGCAGCAGGTTTTGTAAATTTGGGGCTGGGGGAGAGGGGGTACAAGAATACGTCCAAGGAATTTCATGGTGAATTACATACTGTAATGCCCAGCCGAGAGCAGGGCCCGGCTGGGCTAGACACCAGGCAAATAAAAGTCAGGATCCCCTCTGAAGAAGCATCCCTGCCCCATCCCTGGAAGTGTTCAAGGCCAGGTTGGATGGGGCTTTGAGCAACCTGGTGTAGTGGAGGGTGTCCCTGCCCATGGCAGGGGGGTTGGAACTGGATGGTCTGTGAGGTCCCTTCCAACCCAAACCATTCTGTGATTCTATAAGCAAACAGGGAAGAGGAGAGGAGCCGGCGGCACAGGGGGAACCCGGCACCGTTGCAGGCAACGGGATGCTGCAGTTGTGGGCAGCGCTGCAGAAAAGTAGAAGGCTGAAGGAGAACGGTGGGGCTCTTCGCTAGGGAAAAAAAGAAGAACAGGAGGGATACGAGGAGCTGTTTCAAGGTGAAAGTCAGGGAGGCTTTGCCACTTGGGGAGGGTTCTGGCAGACCTGAAGGGAGAGGGAAGGAGGGAAGTCAGCAATTACGGGGGTCGGAGACAGGCTCGCAGGGAAGACAGATGGGCGAGCAGGTGCTGTACCTTCCGAGCAGTAACTCAGCGGAGCAGAGCTGCCATCAGACCCTAAAAGGAGTCATCAAAGCTGCAGCAAACCCATCTCTGGGCATGGCTTTGGCTCCTTCTCCCTACATCAATGTCAGCGAACTGCCTGGCCTGGTCTAGCCGCGCGCTGCGCTTCCAGCCCCGGAGCAGGGCGGTTGCTGCCCTTGGCTCTGCCAGGGCGGACGATGACAGCTGGGGCCATGTGAGCACCCGTGGGACAGGCCCGGGCTACCCGCTTGTCCGGTGGGACAGGAGTGTTTCTGCTCTCCAGCTGCTCCCGGGACTGGGCAAGGGACCTGCAGGGCTGGAACAGGGCTGGTGGGGGGCACCTGGAGAGAGAGGATGCCCGTTCCTGGGTGCTCCGGGGTTTGGGGCGCACACAGCCCGTCCCTTCCCCGCTCAGCGAGCGGCCGCCGCGGCTGCACGTCAGGCGAGCGCGGAGAAACGCTGCTGCACGGGCACAAGGAGTGTGGTGCCCGCGGATGGTGGTGCCCGCGGATGGCAGCGCCCTCTCTTCTTGTTCCCAGCAGGAAATTGCCAGGGCGCTTCCCGGCTGTGCTCAGCCCTTTCTGGAACTTTGAATTTTGCCAGTCCTGGGGGCGGCTGTCAGGAAGGGAGGGCAGGGAAGGGGAGGGGACGGAAGGGGCACAGTCTCTCAAAATTGGCAAATCTGTCTGCGGCCGGATTGCAGCATGGGGGCGTTAACGCTGCAGTGGGCTGCAGGGATTCGCCAGCCGAACTCGCTGCGTTCCAGGACGGTTATTGAAGGATGCAAGTGGCTACCTTGGGAAAGATACCTGGGATGAGTCGCTACTAGTACAACACCAGTAACCATAACGTGTAGCCCTTGACGAATGTTTCTGCCTTTCCTACCGCTCTGGTCTGCTTCCCAAACCTCACCCGTGCTTTGTTTGAACTTCCCGTACCATCATGACGCCGTCGAGCAGCCCCAGCTCCGCCTTCGGCGCTGACTGCAGCCGCTCCATGGACCACTTCTCGATGATGGAGGACACGTGCGGGTTCTCCACGTTGAGGATCCGGAAGCCGGTCAGGTTCACTCCAGAGTAGCGGTATGGTTCTAGGTCTAATGCATAAAGATCCTTAAAAGAGAGAAACCAGTTTAAACATTTTGTTTAGCTTTGTTTTGTTTGTCTTTTCTGCATCGGTTCATGTCTGTGTTTGAAGTGGGACGGCAGAGCCCACGGAAGGTAGGACGATGCCCTTATGAATTTGGGGGATTGTGCTGCCTGTTGCCATCAGTCACTGCCTGCCGAGACCCGCAGGTGTTCGTGGAATTCGGGTGTCGTGCGGGCAGGTTCACCCACACTCCGCAGAGGGAAACTCCTGCCAAAGAACTGGCTCTCTGCAGAGAAGAGGCAAGTGAATTGTGGGGGAAAAACCAGAATTGCTGTCTGTAACTGTGAAAAAAGAGGCTTGCGACCAAGGCAGGGAAGAAGGAAGGCAGAGTTCCTGTATCCAGAGCTCCCTGGGGCCTTTACCTGGAGGATTTCTGCGAGTGCTGAAGCCCTCAGGGTGCTGCAGAGGACAGAGTAACTCGGAGTGCAGAATGCCGGTTTGCTATGACGGCTATCAAAGGGGAACTAAGACGCGTTTCTTGACATTACGACCAGCCTACACAGTCTGCAAAGGAGTGAGAGTGCCCTTTATATGATTTAAAAAACCACAGCCAGGCAGTCCTCAGCTCTGCTGGCAGCCAGCCCACGGGCATCGCTTGGCAGGCGGCGAGAGGGGCACTCGGAGTGAACTTCTGTAATGCATCTCTTGGCTCCGCCGCACGTCTGAATGTGAACTTCAGGTCAGGGATGAACTTCAGCACTCAGGAACTCGTCTGAGCCGGTGGGGAGCACACCGCAGCCGACCTGCTCGGCACAAACCCGCGGCAGCCGGCCCGCCGGGATCGGGAGCCAATGTGGTGGAGGGGGCGGCGTTAGTGGGAATCATTTGTGGGACGGGATGTTTGATCAGTTTGTCCTGAACAATTTCTGCAGGTGTTTAATTACAGCAAAAACGCAGGGAGGTGGAAAGGCAACACCAGTGTCCTCTGTGAGAGGGTGGGGGTGAATGTGGGAACCACGTTCATTGCACGCACAAGGGATTAGAAAAAGGAGTTTAAATACAGTATGAGATTATGTGGAGGTTGCTCTTCTGTACCAGTGGCTGTACTGGCAGGACCCAGCCACGCTGTGGGTTCACCCAGACACGGCGCCCGTCAGCAGTGGGCTCTGTTCTGCCCACGGGGCTGCTGGAAAAGCACTGGTCCTAAAACACACCGCCCTAAGCAAAGCAGAATAAAACCAGCACTCGCCAGCAACCGAGACTTCATTCTCAGTGGGAGGGCAAGGAATTCTTACAGCTGTTCTGCTTTAATAAGCTTTGGGGGTTTGATCTTTTCCTTAAGTGCTGCCCTCTGACTCTGCACCCCCAAGGCGTCCTGCTGATGGATGCCACGTGTTAATCTGCAGGTGCAGCCAGGGACCGAGTCATTAATCACACCCACAACAGAGTTCAGGGTCTTTGTCGTTTGTTGGGTTTTTTTCCCCCTGAAAAATTGCAAGTACAAACCTTCATATTTTGTTAAAGGGCATTGGGAAAACCAGGCCATAATGTTGGCTTTTAAATGACTTACGGTAACTAAGGGCAAATACAGTTGTTTAACCTCGGATAGATGCTTATATCATCCGGTGTGAGGGCGTGCAGCGATCCTGTGCCTGACCCACTAGAATGGATTCATTTTTTCAGGATTCATAACTTTTTGTCAGACACTTCAGCTTGTGTTCTGGAAATTGTTGTGGGGCAGTCATTTTTGGTTGCAAAAGCAGATCATTTTCCCCTCAGAATGTGACCGTATGTGACAAATCTGATCCAGGTTGCTCCAGCCCTCGTGGTCTCCATGGCACAGCTGTGGGACCACCAGCCCTGACCACCTTTCAGACCTTGCTGGTATTTTGGGTGCCCTCCCTGTCCCTCTGCTCTCCACTGATCCTTCATTTCACCAAGTTCCTATAGAAGCTGACCTCCCATCTGGTCCCTTCTTGGTTCCAGTTTAAATCTCAGCTGCAACCCTGTTTATCATTTCCTGGAATCAGGATAATGAAGAATACCAGCTGAGTGTCAGAACACAGAGAGGTGTGAGGGAGAATTGCCATATCAGTTTCTTCTGGATTTTCTGCTTCTGCACAGCCACAAATTGAAACATCTGGTTCTATTTTCCACCTCATCTACATTCCTTTTCACTCATTATTTTCCGTACTGCAGATTAATTCTCCCCTCCATCCTACTACCTTTGAGGAGGTTTTATTCTCAGTGTCCATGTGTGGCTCACCCCCTTTCTCACACTGGCTCTCCCACCTCCCCAGGTAGAGTTCTCCCCAGCTCTGGTTGATCAGTCGCAGGCGGCAGTGCCGGGGTCTGGTCCTCACCACATCTGGCACCCGCAGGAGGAAGCTGCAAAAGCAGTGTCTGGGAAGGGCATCCTCTGTCTGCTGGTGAGCAGAAGAGCGTGTGGATGGTGTGCCTGCCACAGACCGCCCAGGATCCCTGTCTGGGCATGGAGCTGCTTGGGCAGCTGTTGCTGGGAGCAGCGGCCGTGGTCTTAATGGGAGGTGTGTGTGTTCAGCACAGTTTGAGTAATAACCCTGATGTACTCGGTCACGAGTGCAATCGTGTCGTGCCACGAGCCTCAGGTACATTCAGTTTAACAGGAGTACCCAATTACCAGCGCCAGTGGAAAACTGGACTGGTTTGGTTTGGTGCCTGATGGGGAGGAGGCAGGTCTGGTGCATAATGTTTGTTTATGTCGACTCCCAGTGTGGGAAGAGGCTCCTGCTCCTGCCTCCCCATAACTGCCATAAGCAGCAGCAGTGACAGCAGGCAGCGGGGAAACTGCCGTGTTTGCAAGGGCTCCTTTTTCCAGGGCGCTGAGGGATTCCCGGGAGCGTTGGGTTTAAGGGGGTTGTCGCTGCTTGGGGCTTTGCAGGATGTAGAGGCTGTGCGTGTGTTAGACACAGGCTCAGCAGAGTTCCTCCTCCTCCTCCTCAGCTAGAAAAGGCTGATGGGGCTCCTCATGCTGCAGTCAGTGAGCTGTAGTCTTGCTGCCGAGCACAGCGTTGAGCGTTTCATGCCAAGTGTTGATGCACTGTACTTGGTATTGACTGGGGACCTTTTAGAAACATTCAGTATAACATAATAGACTAATTCATTAGCACCCCATGGGTCTAGTACTGGGGAAGCTGAAGCACATGCATTGCAAGCTAGGAAAACATTGCCTTAAGGAACAACAGATTAAAATATCTTTCCCGTGATATAACTGTTATTTCAGGAAAGTGGCATTAATTGTGATTGCTTATCTATTAATTTATTATAATTCTTCTTCTCCCACCTCCAGGCTGTACCTACACATGAAATGCACTCTGGGCTCAGCTGGGGCTGATTAATAGGAGGTTATCTGGGAAATGCTCAAAGCTGCCTGGAATAGATAATGGCAGCAGGGGTAATTAAAATGTCTTTTGCATTTGAAAAATAAATTTCGCAGTTTTTAAGGGTTAGTTTAGTCTGTTTCTTTCCTAAAGGCAAAAAGATAAATTGGACTTTCAAAATCACACAAAATTCAACAGTATGCTAGACAATATCATCCTAAATGGAAACAAAAGTGGCATGCCAAAAAACCCAAACCAAAATGCCTCCTGGAGTCAGGGAAGAACTGGCCCATGTTTAATGAGAGCGGAGTTAATTTCGTGCTGAGTTCTCCTCATGCAAAATAACCCCTCGGTGCTGAGCTGCTGACCGCAGCGGGGCTGCTCCTGGCTTTCCACGGAGAGCCGGATGAACACGCAGGAACACAGCCTGTTCTAACTGCACCTCGGTCCCATCGCATCCCGTCTGTGGGATCACAACTTCGCAAACTCACACATATGCTCCTCGTTCCGTGCGTGGGTAGCTGCACTGAAATCAGAATGACTGGGAGGGGAAATAAAACCAGAACCTACATCTGCACAAAGCTCGTCCTGACGTCTCTCAGGACAAGCACCCGGCCAGCGCTGCGGCTGCAGAGATGTGACAACCAAGTCATTGTGGTCTGCTTCTAACCTGAGCTAAGCCCGGCCCTGCTCTCACCTCCTGTTAGGGTCCCAGACCCCCCTTTCCCTTGCTTTTCCCACCCCGCTGCCACAGTGTCCTGCAGCTGTGCCAGGCACAGCCATGCCAGGACACCCACCCGACTCCCCCACCACCCGAGCCACCCCCTTGCCCCCCGTCTGGCTCAGCAGTGAGCGAAAAAGGGGCTCGCGCAGATGAGATACTTACCAGAGTGGTGAAGATGAAGTGGTAGTATTCTGTCATCATTCCCATTGCCATGGCCTTGAGGAGAGCAGGGAAGGGAGGTTAGTAGGAGCGGGTACAAGAACATACCAACAGTCACGCAGCACGAACCCCTGCAGAGCCCGTCGGCTCAGTGCGGCGGGAGGCAGAGCCGGAGACACGGCGCTGGGTTCCGGATCAGCCCCGTGATGCAGTTAAGCACGTGCTTAAGGGCTGAGCTGAACTGTGGTCCTCGCACCTTTCTGAGACAGCGGCAAAGCCTCAGTGCCCAGCTCCCGCGGCGGCCGGCGGCATTTCTGGGTGTCGCTGTGCCACAGAAAGCCGGGACACGGACCGCTGTGCTCGCGCACCGGGCAAAACCTCCCAGGGACACCGGCTTCTGTCGGCTCCGCTGGGAGGAAGGGGATTGCCTTTCCTTCTCAGATACCCAACAGTGGGCAGCCGTACACAAACCTGTGCAGGATGCCCCTAAACCAGCCTATTCTTACGGCTACAAGTCCTGTAACCAGTACTGGTACTGCCTAAGAAGGCGAGTAAAAGGCTTTTTATGTTTTACAGGTGTATTTCTGGTGCTCTGCATCCCCTCCCCATCAGTGTCATTCTTGTAACGAGTACACATAGCCCTCGCCTGTGTGTCCTTCCTTCCCTAGAAACGGGTCAGTAAAAACAGGCACAGGGATGTGGAGCGGGGACATCTCCCATCCCGCAGCCCTTGGAGCTCGTGGTCCAGAGCCGAGGGCTCTTGGCCAGCCCAAGCCCTGGCAGTGCCAGCCCCGACACGCAGGATGGTTCCTGCAGATTGCTGGGATCTGCATAACTGAGCAGTGGTGAGAACGTGCTGTTCTGTGGGGTTCGTCAGGGGCTGACGTGGGCTGAAGGGACCTTGGCTGGTGACCTTGTCCAGGCCCTACACGACACGAGGGGAGCGTGTTTCTGTCTCTGAGAAGGGTCACCTTGCAGTTGGTGGCTGGCTCAAAGGAAGAGCTACCCGTGCTTTTGACTGCGACGCTGACTCTGTGAGCGTGTTTTCTGGAGAAAACATGTGCAAGAGCACTCTAACATCTCCACAAATGGGAAAGCAACGTCAATTTTCCCCAGGAAATGTTTGCTTCCCTTGGTTTTTGCTACAATTACTGGGGCAGAATTTAGCTCTGAGGAAGGAAGTGACAGTTTGAAAAGAAGTGAGATGTCAAAAAACAATGGAAAAGGAAAGGATCTAGATTACAAGGCTTGATATTGTAACTAAGGTGTGACGTTACCCTTGTCTCCTGGCCTGGAAATACCTGTTAGAAAGCCGGGCAGCTGCCTGTGTGTGGCAACGTCCCGTCCCCCTGTCCCTCCCGGCCGGTGGCGCTGCGTTCCAGCTCCCTCCTGACCTGCACCCCTGGGTGCAAAGGGCTGGAGCAGGGAACGATACCTCAGCATGTGAATCATCAATTGGATGATGTGAAACCAATAGATCGAATGAAGTAATGAGATTCCAGTTCAGATTCTGCAGCGGGATCAGTGGTGGATGAGAAGTCCAGATCTGCAGTAAGAAACAAGCCCCTGCTTCCCACTGCTTGCAGCCTGTGTGCAGGACACATCTGGGTTTGTGGGGGAATGAATAAGTGATAAACCTGGTGGATAAGCTCCAGGCAATCACCGGGATGAGAACGGGAGCTCCATTAAAGTTAAGACGGGCACATCTGTGCGCTGCAGAGTGCAGCAACTGTTTGGAGACAGCTGCCAAGGAGAACAGAGAAGCTGGGAAGCCAGAGAACAGCTGTGAAGCATTAACAAGTGACCAAAAATGAGCAAGACTAGAGAAGCTGGGGTAGGATGGGAAGGCCTCACGAGCTCTGTGATAGGTTTCAACAATGATTTGTTTGTCCAAGAGGGTAAAATAATGAATGGTTTGATGTCTCAGTCACTCCAAGGAACCCAGACTGGAGCAGTATGTGGCAACGTCATCTATAGAGCTTTGTGTCCGCTCTTGTGTTGTTACCCGTGGGTTGCTAACCCAGTGTAGAAGTGCTGCCCAGATGTCCGTGCCGTGCTACGCGCGTGCCGTGGCAGCGCCGTGCCTTCAGCAACCTGGGACAGGATCGGGGCTGGCTGACGCTGTGTGCTCGGTCGGGGCTTCCTTCGTGCACGTGGGCTGCAGCCGCTCAGACCGGTCTGTGTTACCGAAGATGCGCGGGTTGAAATCGGTACCAAGTGGGGGAAATTCGAGCGCGAGTCTTGAGAGAACCTTTTTGTGCTTCGGTGGTGGGCGAGAGGCTCCGGGGTGATACCAGTCACTGTTTGTGGGACAAACAGACCTCTGGGCCGTTCTTCCCTGACTTTTTTTGCAGTTCTTTTTTTTTTTTCTGTGTGTTGTTCTTCTAACAGCACAGACTCCCCTCTTCCAGGAGGAGGTTTTGGCTTTCCCCAGCTCGTGCTTTTTGGTGAGCGTCCAAAGTGGAGCAGGAGGAGGGCAGCGGGGGGTGTGGGAAGCCTGTTTGTCTAACCCGTCCTATGGAAAAGCAAAAAGCTGTTTCCCAATTGAAGCTGGCACCTCTTGGTGTGTGTTTCTCGGTACAGGTAGAAAAGTTGGGAAAAGATGAGGTTTCCTAATTCTTCAGCAAACACGAGTGCCCACAGTGGGAGGACAGAGTGTCGTGGTGTGCGCTGCTCGGAGCATCGCCGGTGTTGGACACCGGAGCGTGCGGGTGGTCGGTTGGGATGTGGTATAGGTTTGTGCACCTCCTCAAACTCTGAACGTATTTAACAGTTTTCTCCGGAGTAAAAATACCCTTTATAATATTGCTAAGCTGAAATCCATGGCTGTGGGTCCTGAAAAAACCCACCACACACACAAAACCAGCCAGAAGGACTCAGAAAGACTTCTCTCCCCCAGTTCCCCCTCTCCTCCATCTTCCTCACTCTGCACTCAGTGATGAGCGGAGCAGATGGCACAATAAACTATAATAAACTGCGTAATAAGTGAACAGCACCAAACACAGCCAGCATGTTAAAATAACAGGCAGGAGACAATGAGTCCCGTATATTGCTTTCTTTAATAATCCCTCCCAGGCTTTCTGATTTCTCTGAGCACTTTCCTTCGTTTTGCATCAGGCAGGCTGCACCCGAGCCCCCTTCCCACGTGCCTGCTTCCTCAGCCTTCAGGGGATGTGCTCAATCTGCATGGCAGTGTCTTGCTGGGCTGATACGAGCCCACTTCCACCAGCGGGTTTTTGGCATCCTTTGTGAGAGCGTTTTGCTCTGCCTCCTGTGGACCCTGAGACCTGAGGGCACTTGGCCACCAGAGGAGCCGGGGCGAGCAGCAAACCTTCTGGTCTGCAGAAAATGCCGATGGAGGAACTCGGGGAGAAAGGAGAGAGACCAGATGAATGGAAAATCACTGACATCTGGCTTAAAGTCCAAGAATTACACATGGAGCTCGTGACGGGGCAGAGGATGGAGTCCCTGCCCAGATGGCCCAGTGGGACTGCACACAGCTGGGAATCCGGCTCACCCACGGGGGTGGGAGTCATGCCCTGCCCTGGGTGGGCACCTTGGCACACACCCAGGGCATGCAGCAGCACAGACAGGAAGGAGGCACTTAAAATGGCTGAGCACGAAAAGCTTATACGGGGTGAAATGGACAGTGCCAGCAGCCCTGGGCACGGTCCCGCCTGATGCCCTGGGGAGCGGGAGAAGCGGATGCTGCTCCGTGCGACACGCGCTTGGCACTTTCTCCTTCCGTAACGTTTGTTCAGTCCTACCAACAGTTGCTTTTCAATACTTCCATTTTTTCCAGTGAAAACTACATTTTCTGTAGAAATCCAATACTGTCCTTGAAAAATGTGCGTGTTGCAGCTGTTAGGGTGGCTGTGGATTGTGGGCAGAGGGGAGGCTGCAGGTCTGCACCGCAGTCTGCAGGACTCTCCCTGCAGCGCACCCACCCTGTACCCGTGGGTCCCCCCATCGCCGCCCTGTACCCGTGGGTCCCTCCGTGGCTACCCTGTACCCGTGGGTCCCCCATCACCACCCTGTACCCGCGTGGGTCCCTCTGTGGCCGCCCCCCTCACCTGCTTGAGGATCTGAGCTGCCATCAGGTGGCTGCAGTCGAAGATGATGCGGAATTCCCTGCCCCGCTTCATCTCCTTCAGCAGCGGCCGCGCGTCGTCGGTGTCCAGCGGGAGCTGGCGGATCTTCAGGCGGATGTTGTACCTTGACGGGGCCATGATGAGCTCTTGCAGCCGTATGAGGCCTTCAGGCATTGCACAAAGACAAACCCACAGTGTTACGGGACAGTCGGCCTTTGCTCTGCACGCCGGGTATCACAGCAAGTTATTTCCTCCTATATTATTTTATGGAATGCAAGCAGGACTTTTCTCCCTCCCTCAAATGCCATCGAAGTGCGGATCAAAGCCAAGGTGTCAGGTGTCAATCATTAACACCCCAGATATTTCCAGAGCCATTGTTCTAAGGCAGGAGGGCTTTTCCTGGTGTTCCCCGCTGCTCCTGCATCCAGCTACGGCAGAGCTGGGTCCCTGCACTCGGTAGGAGGAGAGTAACAGATTGGTCCTAACCTTTGACATCTCTGGGATCATGACGTATTTTCTTAAGCAAGTATGCCCTTGAGGAAGGACAAAATGTGATAATCAGCTATACAACAAATTAAAATCTGCAGTTTTTACCATGCACGACAGCAAAAGAAAAAAATGAATATGCACTTAGATTTATGGATAGCATAGTTCATAATGGTCACTGAATCACAACTTGTAACCATCTCGCTACCCTTCGAATTCCTTTCTTTTTTATGCAGAAGGTACAAAGCCATGCTGGATGCAGCTGAGCAGCAATTATTGGTATCTAATGTTGCAGGAAGAATCACAGCAGATGCCTATTGCAAGGAGGAAAAGAGAAGCATGTCCCTCTGCGTAGTGGAAGAAATACATTAGAATGTGCCACGAAGGGAACATACTGTGACCCACATTTGCAAAACAGGAATGTCAAACTGCGTTCTCATCAGCCCTCCCCTAAAGAAACCATTTGGTTTAGTGGAATGAGGTTGGACAGGCTATCCAATGTGTCTTTTGTTTTGGGGGGTTTTATCTATAGTGCTGTGCAGTGCTTTGCTTTGTTCAACCGTCAACAGCTTTCCTTGTGTGAAGAACTTTGTCAGCTATGTTTGATAGAATTAGCCAGAAAACAAAAAACTTTCCAGAACTGCTTTTGCTCTTAGCTGGGAAACTGCACCCTCAATGGCAGCCGCAGACCGGGCTCTGTGCTTGGGTCGATGCCCACGGTGCCAAACAGAGCCGGGCCGGATCCCACCAGCGGATAATCGATCCCCCCCTCGGCCCTTTGTCGCTGTGGGGGTGCAGAGGGTTCGCCCGTCTCTGAGCACTTTGTGGGATAAGTGCTCCAGGAGGGATCCCAGGGCTCCTACACCGCCTGAGTGCTTGGGAACCGGCGTGTCCCCGTGCACCGACACTGCACGGGGTGTCACTGTGATCCTAAATGGGATCACGTAAAAATTCCTAAATGGGACTCACAACAAAACATCTCCCGGATTCCTCCTTTAAAGCCCCTCCTTTACCTACCTGTACTGTCGTCGTAAACCACAGTGGCTGACCTCCACTTCAAATACTGCACGAGGTCCAGGATGGCGTGGCTCAGGGACGCGTAGTCGGGATACAGGTTGACATAGAAAGTGTCCTTGTTATCCAAAGGGTGATGCTTCCATCGAAGCTGTATGTGGGGCACTTCCAGGGCATTGCAAATAGACTGGACGGCGTTGGTGCAGGAGCCCTGGGAAGGTCCGAATATTGCTACGACCCCCAGAGCGAGCTGGTCACAGGCTGGAAGAGGAAGGGAAGAGGAAAGGAAGGGGAAGGGAAGGGAAAGGGGAAGGGAAGGGAAGGGGAAGGGAAGGGAAAGGGGAAGGGAAGGGAAGGGAAGGGAAGGGAAGGGAAGGGAAGGGAAGGGAAGGGAAGGGAAGGGAAGGGAAGGGAAGGGAAGGGGAAGGGAAGGGGAAGGGGAAGGGAAGGGAAGGATGCTGTCAGTGAGGTTTGGGGCACCTCTGTGGGAGGGGTGAGCGTCGGGGCAGCCGTGGGGCACAAACTTCTTCTTGACCTGGACCACGGAGCAGTGGACGTACGGATGAGCTTCTGGACACTAACAGCAGCGCAGACATTAGATCATTACAACAGGGAAGAGAGGCAGAGAGAGGGAGGAGGAGTTCTGGCAGAGGAGGGTCTGGACCAGTGTTTAGAGGCACAGGGACATTTCCAGAGCGGGGAATAACGGCTACGGTGTGTTAGAAATGGCTGAGCCTCCAGAGTTGTGAAATGAATACCCAGAGATGGTCAGAATCACCCTGACAAATGCGATTTTCCATCAATTTTAACAGATTTTATTTTCCTGAAAAATAATGCTTTTCATAGCTTTGTTCAAGTTTTCACTGAGAAATTAAAAGAGAACAATTGCATTTGGGGCTGTGTTTTTAGGGGAGGGGCAAGTTTAAGTTCAGAGGAACAGGAACAGATTATGTCTCAGCTGCCTCTGCAGGTCCTTCCAAACTGAGGACTATCAGCAGAAGCTTCGTGGCGGCCACATTTCATTAACAGGTGTTGGGAAGGCTGCTGCTCCTGCACGAGAGGGGCACGAACGCCGACGGAGGTGGTGCCCACGGGACCCCGGACACACAGAGGGCACCGCGCCGTCCCTGCTGCGGCTCCTGCACATCCTGCCCCTGTCCCGGCAGCAGGTCTCGTTCCTCCCAAACCAGAAGGAAACTCAAGAAGCCCTCAGGTCATCAGCCCACAGCCTTTGCTGGGTAGTCCCATTCCTTCCCTCCCCTGCAGTAATTCAAACATGCTGCTGTTATCTGATCACAGGAAATAGCTGTCTGTTAGGAACAGAACCGGATTTCTACGCCGGGGATGTTAAAACTGCCAGGGATGCAGTAGAATAAACCAAGGCATGGCCTGCAGACCTTCGCTCAGGATTAGAAGCAAACACTGAAAGGAGTTTTGTGAGGTTTGCCGAGGGAAAACAGAATAGTTGTTCCCCTTATATTAAAATGCCTCTGGAAGGTCAGCTCCTGGAGGACCTCTCATCTCGATCACTGACTGGAGCAGGATAAAACGAGCTGCTGGGTCTCAAGCCAAACCGTGCTTTTTTTGCCGAATAAATGGCCACAAAGCTGCTAAGACGTGTGCTGTGCTCTTACCTTTCTTAGTTGCTTCGAAGCTGTCGTGGAAGTGTATCCTCTGAATGTCATAGGTGAGCGTTGTGTTAGGCAGCAAAGTTCTGTTTCTATTGATAATATTGGCAGAAAATCGGAAGGCTTGCTCCTCGGCGCTCATCACCTGCGTGTTGGGGCCATCCGCGTACTCGAAGATTCCTCCTGCAAGACAAGGCCAAACCAGCGCTGAGCCACAGAGACTTTGGTTCATAATTTTAGGTGCCAAGAAGGAGAAAGCTCTGGCACAGAGCTGTGGCGTTGGCAGGCTGAGCAAGGCTTGCTCCAGGACACCTCCTGGGCTGAAATAAAGACCTTAAAGCATTTGGGGTTTTGTTACATGCTGGTCCGTGTTCAGAAGAGCAGCTTTGCAGGGCAGTACGGGACAGATTTAAAGTCTTGGAATATTTTTATGAGACAGATAAGTGGCTTCCCATAAAACTTTAGGACCAGACCTTGGGAAGTGCGGGCAGGCTCATTGCTCAGCTGCAGGGATGCTCCAGGTCTGCGCTCGGTGGAGTCACTGCGGTGCAAAGCTGGCACTGCCCTTCCCTCCGTGCCACGCTGGACCCCTGCCCGCCTCGCCCACCCATCGCCAAGCCTCATGCAGGAGGCAGGCAGCGCAGCACTGCTGCTTGCTATTTTTGGTGCCATTTTTAGTGCCCTTCTCATCTTCTATTGTTCCTCATGTTTAGTTATCTGAGTTCTTAATTCAGACCAGCAGAGACTTCTGAATTTGCCTACCCTACAGCTTATCTGCTCGCTAATGCACATCTTGGATGCATGCTTTCCCGTGTTCAAAAGTTGTTAATGCCACTGCACCTCCCCAAGGGCAACAAGCTCGTGTCACAGTATCGCTGGGTTTCTTGGCTGTGTTCTGTGAGTCTTGTCCTCAGTTCCCCACTGACAGCCACTCTAATTGAAGTGACTCAGTGCGGGTGTAAATTATGTAATTTCATGTCCTTGTCTCGGAGGTGTAGGCACCGTCCTGTGCCCCTTACAGAACCGCGGAAAGACACGTAAACCTTGCTCTATCTTATTAAAAAGTAAACCAAAATAATTAATGGATGAGCGAGATGAGCAAGTACAATTGGTAACAGATGGTCTCTGGGTTCATTAGCAGAAGGAAAATCTTCCTCTTCAATTTAAGGTAACCTAAAATGGTTTGTTACAGACAACAGATGTCTACTCTGCCCTCCTAGTTTTCAGGCAACTGCATTAATCCTCCTCCAGGAGCCAGAACACGTTGTCTGTGGCTTTTCTGGCAATTTGATGTAAGCGGCGAGTGCCGCTTTGGCCAGAGCCGAGCTGACACCCCGGTGACAGCCACGCGCTGCACCCCCTCGCCAGGACCCGACCGAAGCCGCGGGAGCGATGCCCGCAGCCTGTCGCAGCGCGGGGGCAACGGTGGCTGCAGACGGCCTCTGACTTTTCTGCTCCCCGTGGTGGTGGCAGGTCATCCCCTCCTCTGCCCCTCAGACTTTGTGCATCCGTGTCCTCAGTCGTAAAGCGAGTGCGGTAATTAATTGCATTCAGAAATGTCCAAAACCCTGTGAGCTGTTCGCTGCGTGTCTCTGATAGCAGTGTAGGCAGCAACCAGCAGAAATGTCCAAGTGCCTCGTTCTCACTGGATAATGCCAAAACATTTGGTTACTGACTGGTGCGAGGAAAATCATTCACCCGTGTCAGTTTGCACATGCTGGCAGCTCAGTCTCAATCTCTCAGGGCCGAGAAAGTTCATACACGATATTACAGCAGAAACAATAAACAAAACTGAAGTGAGCATGAGAGTCATCCCTGTCTTTCTTTTCAAAGCTTTACTGGCCACAACATTTTAGCAAAGGATTTTTTGTTTTCTGGCATCATCCTGCAGTGATAACTGGGTGCACGTTGCAACGATTATCAACTACCTGACATGGGGCTTCCTCCGAGCCTGGAGCTTGCAGGGTTGCTGTGGAGCATGTCTCACCACGACAGAATACAGAAGGACTGGGCATGTGGATTACTGGTGTTTGATCCCAAACAAATTTATGTTCCAGACATCCAGCTGGATATAATAGGCTTTTTGACAGAAAAGGATTTTCTGTGCAGCCACCCGTTACCTTGAGTTTAGTGCCAGCACCGAGAGAGCAGCCAGGCACGGGTCACGGATTTCTGGTTACGCTGCTGGGTGCTGGGCGCACTGGGACCACGCGAGGCCGCCGGTGGTCGCGAAGGTGTCGGGGAGCAGCCCCCGCACGCTCGGAAACCTGTGCTGGGAGCCGCGGGACGGCGAGTGCCCGGCGGCAGATCCGCGCTGGAGCGGGCACCGCGCACAGCCCGGCCCTCGGCAGCACGTCCCGCTGCCGGCGAGCGGGCACCGTCCCGCTTGGCGTGTGCGCGTCTCTTTCGGAGACGTTCATTCTGATCATTATTTAAAGAGCCTAATAACCAGCTTGAAACAGCTGATTAATGCATAATCTTCATCATGATTACATAGCATAACTGGCATTAATTTGAAAAGCCAGCTAATTATGAAAATAATTGTTGCAGCTTTTCCATTTGAGCAAAATGGAGAAGATCAGTTTATGCTATTGAGAGAAGGAGGGATGTGGCATCGGCGGGCTGATCGCCGGGCTGGGGGGGACCCCGTGGGTCCCCCACAAACTGAAACAGGAAAGATGAAGCGATGCAAAGCTGGGCGATCTGCTGCAGGGCGTTCAAACGCCTGGGCAGCTCTCCCCGTGCTCCCCAGAGAGGATGGCGCGTGGGTCCTACGGCAGTAACCTCACCCTGGCTTTGCTCTTGTGAAAATACAGAAAGTCAATGGGCTATAAATAGTCAACAACAAAACAGTTTCCACTTTTATGTACTACCTATAAACAAGTTTCACCTGAGCTAGTAAAATTAAAGGTCCTTTCGTGCTACTGTCTCTCTCCAAACCATTTCTGCCTCCGCCCTATTTTTGAAGTCGTTTCAGATGTCTGGGAGATCACTGGGTGCTGCTCGCTTGACCCGCCGTAACGACCTGTTCCCGGGATCACCTCCGTCCGCCCAGGGCCCAGCCTCCCCCTCCTGCTTCCTTCACCTCCCGTAGCTTTGCAGACAGACGAAAGACGCCCGTGCTGGGGTCTGTCACGCTTCGTGACGGCCCCCGCGGCTCGGGAGGGTGTTCGCTGCCTGATTCACCCGGGAAGGGACCGTGCTGTTTCCTTGACCCGTCAGTGGAGCCCCCCAGGCTCCTACCGCAACACCACGTCTTGTTCAGCACACACTGAGGTTTAACAGCTTCTGGGTGAGTTTGTTTGCAGATATGTTTTTCCCTGAAAATCTTCTTTTTATGCATGTTTGTACGGCCTTTAGTGCGATGGGATCCAGGTCTGGGGGTCAGCCTTGTAGGATCCCTCAGCACAAACTGGCGGCAGCTTCTCAGGCAGGACAGGACCAAACGCTGTCGACCATCACTGCTTACTTTTACAGATTTTTTGATGGAGTCATCCATTATTATGTTGGACTTCTTGGATTTTAACTATCAATCACCAGGCAGGTTAAATAATTATTCAGTTGTCTTTTACCTTTAAAGCAGGCTAATTGCTCTCCAGAGAATGTCAATCAGTGTATGGGAAAACACACTAATTAGAATCAACTTCATGTCTTATTATTTTATGTTATTTTATTTGATGACCACTGATGTTGCTGCTGAGGTGGGGAGGTTTAAAAATTCAAAATGAGAATCCAAAGCAAACACCTGAGACTCTCCTTTAGATCGAGACCGGAACAGCAATAGTGGTGCAGGGCTGTGGGAAGGAGGCTGGTGCTGCGTGTGAAGGGAGGTTTGGCCACAAAGCACAGAGGATTTCACTGTAACTGAGTAGCAGAAAATTAGTCTCTCTGTTCAGAGTAAAATCCGGATCCCATGAAACACCCAAAATCCCACCGATGCCAATCAGAACTGGCCCAAGTCTGTGTGCGTCGAGCAAAGCCGCGCTGCACCGCTCCCATCTCCAGGTGATGATGCTGGAAGACCTTTGGAGCAGCCCCAGGAGGGAGCAGAAGAAGCCTGGTCGATGGGGTGGGAATCCTTCTGCAGTGCTCCAGCTTCTCCTGAGCCACGGCTGCGCAGGCTGAATGCAATGGGAGTTATTTTTAGCTTTGTGGAAAGCTAAGTCAAGAAAGTCAAAGTATTTTAGGTTTTCACTTTCTCCCTCTTCCCCTTGTTAACAAAACAAACAGCTTCATTCTGGGAAAGAAAATTCCAGCAGCCCTCAGTGTGTGGTGTGATCTCTTATCTTTTCCTCCTTATAAAATCACTGAGTTACTTAGCTTTGAAGAACTACGTCTGATAACACTTTTCTCTCCCCCGCTGACAGTGTTGTTAACACATTTAGACAGCTTTCTGACAGTCTCTTTCCATGTGACATCCTGAAGAAATACTTGTTTTGCAGTAGCTCCTTCTGCGGATGGAGCCAGCCCGAGCTCCTCGGGGGACGCGAGAGCTCCTGCCTCCATCTCGCAGACCTCTCGTGCCCCAAGATCTCTGCTTGCTGTATTTTTTTTCTCTGAGGTCACAAAGCATCTTTCTTGCTGAAGAGCAGGGCTGGCTGTGACACGGCGATTTGTCCTCTTCTGGTGGGCTCTGTTTTGGGGCAGATGGGGCCGATCAGGACCCATCTGCATCGTTCAGCGCCGGCTCCTCCCGATGCCGCTTGGCGGTCCCCGAGGCAGGAGGACGGGAGAGGAGCCCTTCCTCGTGGGACGTGCCTCCCCGGGAAGGCTGTGAGAACTTCTGCTTGTCTGAGCAGTCCAGTGGAGAGAATTTCAGTGTCGTGGTCCAGGTCCCTCCAGGGTCAGTGTTTGTACCAGCAGAGTGAAGTGAGGTAACGCTGGTGGGCAGTAAAAGAAAGTTCTCAGGAGCACGAGGTTGTGCGCTGGGAATGGAGGTAAAACTCGCAGAGACTGCCCGTCAGCGTGGGGCTGTTCAGTCTCAAATGCAATAGTGCTGCAGTGAAAGCAGCAAAACCCAGAAAGCAATAAATATCACAAAAAAAAAAAAAAAAGAAAAGCAATGGAACATTTGTTCACAAGAAATCCCTCCGTCCACTTTCCCCCAAGGAGCTGCTACTATAAAATGCTCCATAAGTAAATGCAGCTGAAGCTGGAGCTGGTCCCTCGTTCAGGCGGGCGCTGAGCGCAGCCCTGTGTGCGGTGCCGGTGCCAGCTGGGGCTCTACCAGCAGAAACAACATCGTCCTCTACACTGGGGGTGAGGAAGGCAGCGCCGAGGAGTGCTGGGGGCTCCCACCCTTGGGCACCCGTTCTGTCCAGAGCCCTTTTCCCACCCGGGAAGCCCTCGTGCCCCGGCCACGCGGAGCAGAGCCCTCTGCCCCGATCTGCCACGCGCTCCCGTCGGACCGTGCGCGTCGAACCGCTGCAGCCGGGACGTGCTCCCTGCCGCAGGGCTGTGGATGGGCTCAGTGCAAAGGCAGTGAACAGAACTTGCAAACTTATTGAAACAAACCTTCTGGGATGGAGCTGAAAATAATTTCTTAGGTCCGTCAATGGTTTCTGATTTTGACAGAAGAACGGAGCGGCGGGATCTGAGTTCCTGTCCCCTTAAACTGCTGCTGATCATGCATCAGCCCTGTCACTTCAATGTGGCACTGCTTAATGTGATGCAGCACAGCCACGTATCCAAAGCAATTTCAGGCTTCATAAACAGGCATCACGCAAGAGAGACCCTGTGCAGGGATCTGCTGCTGCTGCCGCTGCTGCTCACGGCCCAAGCTGTCCCCTGCCCAAGGAGGCTGCTCTCTCTCCGGATGCTAATTGCTAAAAACACCCAGGAGGAGGATCTGACTCTGAAGGCAGGAAGAGGATTAACCTCAGAGTCGGTGTGTCTGGGCTGCTCGCGCTCACGCGCTGCCTGTATTCATTACCCGTCTCTTTTGCAGGAATTAAACAGGCGTCGGCCCATCTCCGAGCAGCCAGACGTTCCTCCCGTGGCGCTTTCTCTGGCTGTCAGGACCTGAGTATTTCCAGCTGTGTTTTCTGAGCGCCCCAGGCTTTGCTCTGCCTCCCCGCGCTGACGGAGCCCGTGGTGTCCCTGCCCAGCCGGGAGCTCCCCGGGTGCCCTACAGCGAGACGGAGCCGAGCGGGGGTCAGCGCAGCCCCCCGGGTGTACCTGCCTGGGGGAAAAGCCTGGCTGGGGGATCCATGAATGCCCCAGCTTATATTGCTGGATTTGCTCCCTAACGGCCCTGAGAAGAGGCAAGATGTGCCAGGAAGGCAGCAAGGCAGCTCTCACTCTGCTTTGAACCCCCCGGGAGCTCAGAGCAGGGACAGGCACAGGGGAACCGCTGGTCCCCGGGGTGGCTGGGAGCTCCATGGCCCCCAACATGTTCAAAAGCAAACATGAAAATTGGGATTTCTGGCCCCGATGACAGCCCTGAGGCACCGGCAGCCTCCGCCGGCACTGCCACAGCCACCGCGGGGCCGCTTCAGCACGGGGCCGGATGCCAGAGGGGTCGGTCCTGCTCCCGGGTGCCTGCCCGCAGCCCGGCTCCCCCCGCTCCGTTCTTGGGGGACCCACAGGGACCCCGCAGCGGCTGACAGGCAGAAGTGGGAAACTCCGTGACGCTCCCAGGACCTCGGATTCCACCACAGTTTGCGGCATAATGAAAGGCCAAGTACTTGCTGAGTAATGCCAAGAAAATGAATTCAAGCAGAAAATCAGATATGCAAAATGTGCATGTGCCATCAGGAGGGATTTTCTCGCCTGCCAGGACAGAGAGCCCGTCGCAGCAGGTTGATCCATTCCCAGGAGACGGCGTCTCCCTCTTTTCTTGTTTCGATATTGCATCTGCAAAATCCCATTTGCTTTGTGCTGTACTGGAACCTTCATGTCACAGGGTGTGACGTTCTGCTATCTATACGCTGCTTAACAGATGAGCAGTCAAGCAGCAAAGAAATACATTATTAATGTTTCTGGTTAAATTAACTGATTAAAAACACTGTAGCTAAAATGTGTGGATCAGCACTTTACTCGCACCAAATGAGAAATTAATGGAATATGGTGGCTTGGTTTTTTACTGAAAACTACACAGGGATGGTGAGGACAGGGATGGCACCTCGGATAGAGCTCCCCATCGGGTCCGTGGGCCGCACAGGTTGGGTTCGTTAGCACACGCGTTGCAGCCTCGTCAGCGTGCCGGGGTGCGGGCACCGCGCAGCCCGGGGCTGGGGCACACCGGGCACGCCAGCTCGGGCTGCAGCTTCCAGAACCAAACTTCTCCTCGTTTGCGACTCCTACTCACTTGGCCTAATTGGCAGCGTTTCCTCTGCCGCGTCTGTGAACAAGCTGTTCTGGTGTTGCATGTTTCACATGGGAGAAGGAGCGTTTACCGCAGCAGCAGTGCGTAACCTCGACCAAGGGAGCGGATCAAAGCGCTAATCTGAGATCAAAGGCCTTCAGCAGTGCTCCAGCAGAAATAAATTAAGTTAGCAACAGATTCCTTAATGATATTTACATTTTTAATTTGCATAATACATGATTAAAATGAAATGGGCATTTTTATTTTTTAAGCAGGCTCAATTAATTAAAAAAAAAAAAGCAGCATAATCTCCCAGGAATAGATTCCCATCAAGATAAGGACAATGGAAAAGCCAAGAAACTTCTTGTTTACCCAGTACAGAGCTCACAGTGTAACACACTCTCCATGAGTGGCCAGTGAGTTGCAGCCCAAGAAGCCCCAAGGGCAGAGGTGGCCGGAGCCTGGGGACTCCTGGCACGTGTCTCTGGCAGCGGCGCCGGGACGGGCTCCTGCTGGCTCCGCAGCCGTGCTCGGGCAGGTTTGGTGCTCTGCAGAAGGCAGATCTTGCAAGCGTTGGGCAACCCTCGGCCGAATCGTCCGCGCTGGCAGACACCTCACTGAACACTTGGGCTCGCGTCGATTAATTAGTAATTCGGATTTTTCGTGCGTGGGTTGCCACAAGCAGGGAGTTAAACCGCGGTATTTGTTTGTGCTTTGTGACACCACTGCTGGGAGGAGCGGTGGGGTGGGACCGTGCCCACCAGCGCAGGTCCAGGGCGATGCCGGAGCTGCCACGCCGGAGCAGTGGGCAGCAGGAGCTGAGCCCGCCTGGGCTTCCGCCAGCTCGGAGCGAGGAGCAGCTCCGTCCCGGCACCTCACTGAGGCTGTGGAAATGTGTCCTGGGAATCCCCGGCCACCCAATAAATCAGGCGTGCTCAGATGTCGTTTTTATGATGCTGCTTTGGGCTATGAGCACGTTTTAAACTGTGATATATGGGAGAAAAAAGTGTTTGGAAGCTTAAAATTATGAAAGATCTGATAATGCAGGTTTAGGGAAACAGCTGTAAGCAGGTTTCACTGTTGTGTTTCATCGGCCGGCGGTGTAACCTGGTGTCGGATGCGATGCCCACCTGGCACACGGCTCGAGCGAAACGCGGAGCAGAGAAGCGAGGGCACCGCAGACACAAAGCCGGGCTGGCGCCTGGCATTGAGCGGGCTCGTGACAAAACCCGCGGGCTCCTCCAGCACCACAGCTTTGTCTGCGTTAGGTGCCAGGAGCTCGGCGCTGGCGCCGTGTCTCCCTGCACGCGCTCCGCGGCTTCGGAGTCCCCCGGCACTGCCGCGCTCCCGGCACGGAGTTACGGGTGCCACGGCACAGCCTCCGCAAAAAGAGCAGGGAAACACTTTTCTCACCTACCCCACCACAAACTGGGTCGGACTGGTTAATTTGTGAAAAGTCACTGTAAACTGAATACAGGGTGTTGAAAACTGAGAACGCTTTTTTTTTGGGAAAAAAAAAACCGCCTTCTCAGTTAAGGTGGAATTTGCAAATCTCTGGGCTCTGCACTAAGGGAGCCCCGGCCCTGGCGCGCGTCGGACGTGCCCAGGACGTGCCCAGGATGTGCCCAGGACGTGCCCAGGATGTGCCCAGGACCGCTGGAACCTGGGTGGGCTCTGAGCAGGTGCTGCCTTGGGGCCGTGCAGCCTCCGGGGCTGGTGACCGGCCAGCGGACCCTGCCCAGGCTGGCACGGCCTGTGGAAGAATGAATATGAGAATTCATTCACAAAAAGGAAAATTGTACGTAGGGCCGAGCGTGGCAGGAGGGCGGGAATGCCAGCCGGGCTCACGCACTGCCCAGCAACTGCTCAGCCCGGAGCGCGGCACAGCTCGCCGGCCCCGGCTCCTTGTGTCCTCTGCCCCTTCTCCTTCCCCATTAGCACCTGTTTTACCTGGAAACAGAAATACACTTGGTATAAATATGAAATAAGAGGTGTCCTGCAATGAAATGGAGCCTCACATAAAAATTCAACCCAATTAAAATCACAATTATTGCATGTTAATTAAATTCTTCTTAAATATTCATTGCTAAGCCCCAGCTAATAAATGTTAATACCCACCTGGCATGTAGCATATAATATTAGACTTAAGAAATCTAAATTAAATCCTGCACTTCATTTACAATGTAACCAAATACCGGCAGTCAACTGATTTGTTTCTTATTCTTGTGTTGATGCTTCCAAAAATCAGGGCTTTAAGTAAGATGATGCTTTGAATAGCAAATGCAGTTCTGCAAATATTATGACATATTGTTTGTCATCTGCCCTAAATATTTAACAGTTCGGTTTTACAAGATTTTTGTGCCACATGCTGAGAATTTGCTCTTGATAGATGCTGAATTTGATTGATGAAATGGATTCCGTTCAGGAGCTGCAATCCCAAACCTTTGTCAGGGTCCTTGCTGTTAGCGTCTTCTGGTTCTTTACCCTCTTTTTAAAAGAAGGAAGAAAGAGGCAAAAAAACCCCCAGCATTCTCTGGAAAAAATGTTTCTGCTTAATCCCATCTACTCTCTACAGAAAAAAACCTTTAGGCAGGAAAAGGGGGAAGGTGTGCAGCAGACTCCCCAGGTTTCGGAGGGGTGGGTGCGGAGGGGGCGCAGGGCGCCAGCGACGGAGCTGCCCTGTGCCGCGGGTGCTCGGGGGCGGCCGAAGATGCCGTTGGGAGATGGAGACACCTATTTTGGCCTTTGTGTCTTCCTATCTTAACATCCTTAAACAGGGAGAAGAACCAGACTTTGCCAGATGTGGTGCCTGTGCATGCTGGGACAGGAGGTGCTGGGGAGTGGGGGGTGCTCCCGGACGGGGCTTTGGGGGAGCACTGGGACCAGTGCCCCTGGCGCTGCTCCGGGCCGTGTGCCGGAAGGGAACTTCCAAGCCCATTTTTGTTGAGATGGAGTTTTCCTGTTGATTCCTGGGTGGTCACTCCGTCCTGACCGAGCGGGGAGGGAGGAACGAGGGGGGAGGAACTCAGCCTGGCGGCAGGGACCCCCCAGCCCGGGGTGTCCCGGGGATGGGGCACCACTGCGGCTGCACAGTCGGTGTTTTGGAAGCTAAAAAAACCTCAGGATTTTTTAAATATTCCTTCAAAATCCACCTTGACTAACTTCTCTCACGATGGGAAAGATCTGCCTAGGGTAGGCATTTTGTAAAGGTGTGATGTTCGTAATTTTTTATGAATGGTTATTTTCCCTTTTTTTTTTTTTTTTCCATTTCTTAATTGTCAATTCTGAATGTCCAGGGTAATTACAGTTGAAAGATTTGCTGACTTAAAAGCAGCATTTTATTCTGGGGAATGAAAGAAGAAAAGGGAATGACAAAAGGGTCTGCTCTGAAAAACACTTTCATTATTTTCCTGTCATCTGTGCTCTCAATTTACAAACAGCTACGCGCGGCGCAGGGGATGCAAAGGGATGCGCCGGAGCGGCCCAGCAGCACAACTGCAAAGGAATTTTAAATTCCCCTAAATGATCAAAATCAGCTATTAAAAATCTTTTCCATCTCATAAAAGACAACACTGCCCATGAAAGGCAGCTGTGATCGGTGCCCTCGGCTGCACACGCCGCGCGCTCCGGGGCTTGGGCAGCGTGGCTGTCGTGCGGCGTCCCCGTCACGGCGGTGGGCACCGTGCCCGCACCCCAGCCACGCTCCCACGTCGCCCGGGACCTCCTTGTGTTGCTTCTGCCCCTCTGCCCAGGGCCCAGACTTGGCACATGGTGCATGCAGAGCTGGGCGGTCACACTGGTGCAGGGGCTCCATCCCATCCCCGCTGAGCTCTGCTCCCGTGGGCAGAGGGGTTTGGATGGTGCCGCAGGAGGGAACCAGACCCAAGCGCCGTGCCAGGACACGGGGCTGCTCTGCCCCGAGCTCTGGGGAGGGCAGCACCCACCGCTGGGCACCTCGCGAGGCCGTTTTCATGCCTTCCCTGCTGCCCTCCTGCTCCTGGAGAGGCGATGAGCAGCGAGTGCCAGTACGACACGTCCCTCCATGGAGCTGGGAGCCGCTGCTCTGCAGAGCTCCAGCCGTCACATCGGCAGGGCTGAACGCGTTTCAGTATGAATTGAACCAAATACGTGCTAATGAAGCTGAATATTCATTATTATGACTAAACAGACTGAGTGAATCACAAATTGAAGTGGGTAAATTATTAGTTTGGTATCTCAGAAAAGTGGAAATTTGAAGACCGTTCCAATTATAGAGGGGGTGGAATAGGAAAACTTTATTAATAGATTCAAATCCAATTAAAAATGCATGTTAGTCATTGTATAGAGCTTCACACCTTTGTCATCAGCGACAATGGATGTAACTGCACCCTTCTCTGCTCAGCAGTGACCTAACCACGCAACTGTTCCCACCAAACCCCGAAGCTTTGATGTTTCGTGATAATTCCAAGATTTATCATAGTGATCACTGTTTATTTAATGCTAAGGACACTGTTTCCTCAACTACAGCATTATGAATTACCAAGCATTATGTGTTCAGTGGCTCCTATTGATTCATGCAGAGCTAATTAATGAGATACATCACCCGATCATAAACATGAGCAATAACACATGCCTCGTTAGCACGAACGAGCAGACTACGACAGGGAGCAGGGAAGGTGGGGGCAGGTCCCTGGAAGGGTTAATGGGATAATAACTACTGATGGAAGTAAACGAACTTTTATAAACTCTTAAGTAGGTAGTGAAGAGCAGCAGCTGGCTGCAGGCTACGCACTGCAGCTGGGTTATCGTCCCTCTAATTGCCCTGGCCTTGGCGTGGGTAGTTCTGCTTCCCTGGGGCAGCTGGTGGGAGGGGCTGAGGAGCTGGAGGAGTGATTGGAGCATCGACCAGACTTGTAGATCCAAGGTATATTTGTTGAACTTTGTTTAGGTAAGAATTCCTTTTTGTTATCTGGAGCCTCTCTGGTGGGTGATACAGGAATTGGTACCTTCTTCCAGCTCTGGAGCATGGCATGGCAAAAGGTCTTTGTAGGGATCAGGTTTTGGCCAGGCACTTGGTAAAGACTGGGAAGGTAGCTCAAGTCTGGGAGCTTCCTTTACTGCTCGGAGCGGAGCCTTGCTGCTGTTGGAGTTGGCTTCCCATGGGATGTTAAATAACCGCTTATGTTCTTGCTTTCTTCTGGACTTTTTCTGCCATTTTTGTTTATTTTGGGTGACTCAGTATCTCCTGTGTATTGGTTGTATGGTGTAGGATAAACGGAGAGTAGCATGAATGCAGTGGAAAAAATTGCTTGATGTAAGTTAAGCAAGCTCGGGAGGAAGGGATGCTTAGGAGTGGGAGATGCAAAAGGAGCTTAAAATGCAGCTGAGCTGAATTTGACTTTAATTAAAAAGCATATTCAAAGCAGATGTTTCTGACAGGAGAGCTGAGGAGTGAAGGTTTCCTATTTCCCACCCTATTTATAAACCAGTGAACATGAGCTGGTGTTCCTCCTCTCCACAGTGGGTCTGCAGTAAGCAGATTGTCTGTGGGGAAACCCCACCAAGTTGGGCAAAACAATCCTCCTCCTCTTCCTCCTGCGTGTGGGACGAGAGCCTCGTGGCGGTTACTGCCGCCGTGCCTGGGGCGTGATCCGAATCGGGGACAGTGCCCCTGACTTTGCCTCCAATTTAGAGATGACTGGCACAGAGCTCAAGTAATAACTTCAGTTTCAAAGAGCTAAGCAAGAGAAAACAAGATCAGTAAGTGGAACAGCCCATTGGAAAGCAGATTTGCAGTGGATATATCCCCTACTGTAGTGCCGAGCATCTGGTTTGCGCATTGCTTTCTTCTTGATACGTGTAATATATCTAAAGGCTATTTGGAAAGGATGTTTCTAGCATCTTCTAGCCCAGCAGTAAGTGGGACTCTGCTGGGTAGCAGCATGTGAATCTGATGAATCGAAGTGTCAGGTCTGTGCCACACACCCTGTGCAAATCCTGAGTTACGTTACTGCACACTCCCTGCTCGAGCTGGTGTCGTACTCGGCTGCACAGTCCGTGTGTGTCGTGGGATGCCCTTAATTAAAATCAACTTGTTACATCTTGGGCCTATAATAATGAAAATACATGGCTTGGCATTGGAAATCAATAGCGTTATTTCTGGTCATGCTGTGGACTTTGCTGCTGAAACGCAGAAAGAATGAAGAAGAGACCTGGAATTAAACCATAAAGTGAGGTACGAGGCTGCTTCTCGCTGATGTGCTCTTCCCTTTCTTCCCCCTGTGCAAATGAAGCGGGGTGCAGCCCTTGCCCTGCTCGGGGGTCCCAGCAGAGCCTTCATCTTTGGAGCAGGAGAGGGGCAGGTGCTGGGGTGTTCCCAGCCCTGGAGATGACCTTGCCTTCTGAGTGGGGAGCACTGTCCATCTCCAGGCTTTGCTCAGGTCCCTCTTGGGCAACTACTTGCAAGCAATACAGTGTGAATTATTTTACTTCTTAAACACTGTTTATGGAAATACTTCAAGGCCTGACCCCAGTCACATCTCAGCAGACAAGGGGTTGGAATAACCCCCCTGCTTAGTGTTTCACTCGCCTCTGTAGTGTGAAGCGGATGCGGCAGCTTTGTAGCGTGAAGAGAAACCAGACCCTGGCTAGAAGGTGGGGGGGAAAGACGTGATTTTTAGAACCCACCTGTGCCCTGCTGCACGAGAGCCATCTCAGTGCCCCAGCGTGCTGTCAGACACGTGCTCTCATTGCAGGGAGCAAAACGGCTCCGTTTAGCAGCACGTGGTGGCTGCTTTGAGCTTCACCCCACAGGCCCTCCCGGTGCTGCGAGCACAGGACCGAGCTCAGCTGGAGGAGGACTGCGGCCGGATGGACAACTGTCTGTAGGTGTTCAGAGGCATCAGCTCCTGTTCGCACAGGTCCCAGGAGGGTGAGTGGAGATAGCACAGATCAGATGGAAACTTCAGGCTGGACTTCAGAAAGTCCACTTGCTGCAAAACCAACAGGCTGAAGGCACAGCCTCTTAGGATGGAAATCTTCCTGATGGCACAGATAAACTCCCACTGCCGTACCATCACTTCTGCTTTCTCCTGGCTTGCGTCCTCAGGAATGTCCTGCCAGAGACCTTGCAGGATAAATCAGGCTACCGGGAACCGCTACAGCCAGGAAAATCTGTTTTCAGTTGACAGACAACCCCAAATGGCAGTGGGTGAGCTGCAGTACTTGTGACACCATCAGGACCAGAGCTTTAATTTAGACACTCGCTTCGGCACAGCCGCATCGGGAGGGCGATGGGACAAGAAACCTCCAGGGCAGCAGAGTCCTGCTTCTTCCCCGTAGACCAGGCATGTCCTGGGCTTCTGGAGAAATCGTTTCAGATGCACCAGGTGTGTCACAACTATTAAATAAACCAGCTTTTCCCACTTGCCTCTCTCTAAATGGAAGAGCCAGGCTGGCCACAATGACAGCTCAGCCACGGAGGAGGAGAATAGTTGTGAGCAATAAGAATTGCCTCCTCTTCCTCAGCATCCTGTCCTCCTGCAGAGATCCAGCTCAGATCTTTCCTCTTCTCCCCACCTCGTCGTGTTTGAGCCACTTACGACAAGTGTCCCGTCCCATGGGATGCTCTGCACTCGCCGGCAGGAGGGGCAGCTCCTGCCAGTGCCCAGCATCCCCCAGCTCCTGCTCACATGGAGCCTGCTGAAGACTCCCTGGTGATTACTCTTCTGTGAAGACAGGCTGAGGAGTTGGGATTCAGCCTGGAGAAAAGAAGCCTCCGGGGAGACCTTCCAGTACCTAAAGGGGCTACAAGAAAGCTGGAGAGGGGCTTTTTGCAAGGGTGTGTAGTGACAGGACAAGGGGCAATGGATTTAAACTGAAAGAGGGGAGATTTAGATGAGATCTAAGGAAGAAATTCTTCCCTCTGAGGGTGGTGAGGCACTGGCACAGGTTGCCCAGAGAAGTTGTGGCTGCCTCATCCCTGGAAGTGTTCAAGGCCAGGCTGGATGAGGCTTTGGGCAACCTGGTGTAGTGACAGGTGTCCCTGGCCATGGCAGGGGGGTTGGAACTAGATGATCTTGAAGGTCCCTTCCAACCCAAACCATTCCATGATAATTACAGAGGCTGCAGAAGGTCCTCCATCCGCAGCTTCTCTTCGGTGCCAGGCGGCTGGCTGGCTCCCCTCTCCCAACACCTCACTCTCAATTCTGTCCCTGCAGCTTCTCAGCCCTTTTTGGGGAGAACTGGCACCAGGAGGGCTGTTTGGGGAGGGGTACTTATTTGAAAAAGTTTTGTCACTTCACAGTGAAAGAAATGCTCACTTTTCCATTTTCAAGGAAAGGAAGCTCTGCTGTTAAATGCTCTCCTGGTATGTTGTAGAGCAAATGGAAGAAAGTGTCTGGAGCCGTGCTGTAATGACTCGTGATGCTTTGCCACCCAGGAAAGCACTTGGAAAATCACTGGGAGGAAAAATCTTAGTTTACTCTGCAGGAACCCTGGGTTTTGTGCAGCTTTTCAGTTAGCGTGAGCAGCTTCAGAACACTGAAAGCTCCACTCGGCTGAAGAAAGGACAAACGTTCCCAGGGTGGAAATTTGCTCCACTTATCGATATTAGTAGATTTACAGCTCCCTTCCTCGCGTTCCGTGTGAGCTGCAGCAGCGACTGAAAGCTCCAGGTAGCATCCCTGTCCCCATCGGCCAGGTCGAGTCCTGTGTGCCGGCGGTGGGCTCTCTGGGAGGGCTTTGCTCTCCTTGGGCTGGAGGTGACGGACCCGCAGCGCAGGTGGGGCACAGACAAAAGCTTCCCCGGGACGCTGGGCACCGCGCGGTGGTGTGGACGCGTTCTGAGCTGTAATTGCTTTTCTCAGGTGAAACAGTGGGAACTGGGAATAAGATTGGAGCCACGTTAGCACATTTGCAGGGCAGGGGGATCCCTTTGTGCTCGTGAAACGCAGGAGGGGACGGTGCGAGGGGCTTCCCCGGCGGTGCGGGGTGGCCGAGGAGGCGCCGCCGCCGCTCGCAAACGCCTTTATTTTTAGACAAGAGCTTTTGCCGGCGGCCTGGTGATCCGTGGGTGTTTCTGACCCTCGGGGACAGGCAAATGTGGAGGGAGAAGCTGTGCTTGATGTTAAACACCCCCACTTCAGGTGTATTTCCTGAGGAAAAATTACTAAAAGCATTGAGCAAATCATGCAAGGGGAAACTATGGCCCAAACTGGCATGGCAGCGCTCTGCCCAGCTCTGCAGGGCTCGGCACCGAGCCGCTGGGCAGCTCTTCTCCTTCAAGCAGTGCTTTCGGTGCCAGTGCCATCCCCGCAGCGGTGCGCACGTTCCGACAGGGTCCGGTAACGACAGAGGCTTTGTGCCCGTGGGCACGTAACTGGACGGCAGCACGATGAGCTGGGAAGGGACTGGTTTTGTAACTGAAAGTGTTGGGAAACACATCAGGACTTCAGGAATGTAATCCAAACTGAAGTGCCGAAATCTGGGGAAAACACACAGAGCAGTAGAAATCAGATTTTCTTGTCTGCTCTGAGCAGGAGCGACCTGTCCTTGGAGGAGGCAGAAAGCCAGAGCGAGGGCGGCGTTTGGTGCTGTTTGTCCCTCTCCACGTCGCCCAGCCTGAGCTGGTGGAGCAGGTCCCTGTCCCTGGCAGTCCCACGGGGCCGGAGGAGTGGTCCGCTGGCACCAAGCCCCCGGGAGAGCTGCTGCCCCCACTCCTCGCCCAGGCTTCAGCACAAACAGCCGTTTGCAAATGCTCCTCTGGCAAACCCGTGCCGTATCCCTGGCGGTACCCTACTGTGCTCGCGTCGGAGGCTTTAATTGCCATAATCCTTTTCCATGTTGTAGTAATAAAGTGCTTGCTTCCCCAATAAACAGGAGTTAATTTGGATGCATTCAAGCTCTGTGTTCAGTTTTCTAGATTTGGGAGGTTCTTCCTGAAGCATTCATGTTGAACTAACAAATTTTTATTAATGCTTTCAAATGGAGATGAAAATGATGTGTTGTCTCAGAAATGTCAGGCTTGATGAAACCAAAAATCCCACTGGTTCAACCTCTGCTCCTTCTGCTTTGTGTGGCTGAGCCTTAATGCAGTAATGATATTGCAATACCCTCTGAGATGAATATAGAAACCCTAACTGGATTAGCCTGCTGAACTGTTTATTCCAGCTGGGCTTTCTTTGCTCACAAGAGCTTGTCTGAACTTCATTAATGTGCTGCTAAAACAAGTGAATGGGTTTGAAATGTAAGTTGGGTCTTTCTATTTTCCCTCACCTAAGGAAGTGTACAACTATTTACTTCCTCCTGTAGAGTAATCCAGACACAAATCCCAGGAGCAGCTGGGTTAATCTCTTCGGCGATTGAAGCTGATCAATAGAATCCGATGGAAGGGTGAACATATTGGATTGGGCAGCAGAGATAACCCGCTCTTTATTTCCTTTATCCCTTACTGAAGGGCTGGCTCCCCAGCACTCTCATTTTGAGGATCACCTTGCAGCGCAGCCGGCGCAGCGGTTCGGGAGCTGCCGAGGATGTGGTAGCTCCGGTTTCATGTGTGTCCCCGGGCAGCTGCTCTGCTGGGGACGGTGAGGACGGGTCCCACCAGCTGGTGACCTGGCTGTGCTGCGGAGCAGTGGGCAGATATGGTGATGGTTAAGAAGGTGCTACAGAGATCTGTGCAGCCATGTGTGTGCTTAGATGTTGCTCTTTCCTTTTTTGCAAATTTTACTGTTAATAATGCTATTTTTAGCTTCCCCTTCCAGAACTCATGCAAGCGTGTATTTTTGATCTCTTTCAAACGTATCTTGCTAGTGGAGCTGAAATGTATAGAGTATATTGCATGAATATAGGAAACTTGCTTTTTTCCTTAAGAGTTTTTCAAATAATTCTTGCGTGTTAAGTGCTGACACAAAGATACATCAAGGTCTGTTTCTGCAGGAGGAACATAACTTAAAGGTCACGGAGAACATGTGAGGGTTGCCCATGGAGCTAAAGGGATAAACACAAATGCCTTTAACTTCTCTCATCCTCTGGATGCTCACCCACCACTAGTGGAAATAATGCTGCCTTTTCTGCAGGAGGGGAGCAGGGGAAAAGGCGTCTTAGCTGTGCTGTAGAGCTGCAGGTCCTGAATCTCCTTCTGCAAATTTTCATTTTTTAAAGTAGTATCAGGTACTAATAATGAAGCCTTTTCCTGGTGTAATAACAAGGAATCTTCCCGATGTCGAAGGCAGTATTAGGAATGATGAGGCCAATTAACTCCTAGAGTTTTCCTGTGACCTTTGAAGTCTGTGCTGAGATACACTTTGTATAAATAGACTGAAATAATATCGAAGGATGATGGTTGTTCAGGTTAGAAGCAAAAAAGGCTTTCCTTAAACAAACATGTCAAGTGTGTGCAGAAAGGTCAGCACACTGAGAGTCCCGTGGCCAATGCAGAGAGGCTGGTATTTAAAACCCAACTTCTTTCAAAGCTGAACACTGCTGTGATGGGTATAATCCCTTTGGCAGTGTCCCCGGGTACTTCATGGGCAGTTTGTCCACATTTCTTGTGCCTGAAAAGCACTTGAATATCTCTGGGAAGTCAGGTGTCAGGAAGGAGAACAGCGGTTGAAGGCTCTGAAGCTTCTGGCAGGACTGGTGCTTTGCTCTGGTGCCTGTGGATCTCTTCCATCTGGTCTCAGAGGTGCTGGTTCTGTCTCTGGATCCACCCACAGTTGGTCAGTCTGTCCCGGGTTGTTCTTGTCGGTCTGTGCGCTCCTCTGAGCGGCTCAGCCCTGCTCTCCAGGGCCGGTCCTCCCAGGAGGATGAGAGCTTTCTCTAGAGAGGTCTGTGGGGAAATATCACTGGGAACTCTGCTGAGGTCCAGTTGACCCTGGGTATCTCAGTTGGAGCCTGTCTTCCCCAGCCATGGAGAAAGGATGCAAGTGTTTACAGTCAGGGGAGTCGGGATCTCCTGGCCCTGAATTGCCCTCTTGAAGTTCCCCCACCAACCAGGAGCCAGCCCTGGTGTGTATTTCAGCTGCAACGTGGCCAACACAGCCTCTCCTGGGCTTTGTCCTCTGGGGAGAGGCTGCCTTAGGTTGTGTTTCACCCCAGCTCTTGAGGGCCAAGGCAAAGCTCCACTGGCAGCACTCGGGCGGTTCAGCTCAGCAGGTGCACGGAGCGAACGCCCAAGGTCTCCAGGAACATCTGCTGGGCACCTGCCCTGCAGCCCGCCGTGCCAGGACACCCCTCCAGCCCCGCACAGCTTCGTCCTGCTCGTGTCACCGCCGCACCGATGAACGAGGAGGCATTTTAGGGCAGAGCACGAGGGAGTTGGTTCAATTACCAGGTTACAAGGTGTTTGTGCCTAAATTAACTGTGGCTCCGCTTTCCTTCCGTTACACAAAGTTATTTCAAACACCACTGAAGAGCGGGGACTTCTAACAGATCCTCTGGCGAGTGGCTGTGGCTTTATCTACTGATTAATAACCACGAGCTGGATTGAAGGTCGTGGTGTTATGGTCTCCATGGGTGTATAAAAATAAACACGTAAGATGTCCTTTCAGTACTTCTGTGCCCGCATTGTGCAGGGGGCCCAGAGCATAAACACGGCCATAAAATCTTTGTAACATCACACAGCTCAATGACAATATATTGTCTAATTATGGAAGGCTCAAAGACATCCTCAGGAAGACATAAAGTGGAAATGTAGGTCTGTGGATGGATCCAAGAGGAATCCTGAGGAGACTGGGTAAAAGAAATGGGCATTAATGAGTAGTGCAGAAATAAGGACTTGAGGAAATTCAACTACAAAAAGATGGGAAAAAGGTTGTCTGTATAAGTAGAAAGCAGCTAAAACAACAGACCAAAAGGGAAACATAAAGCTGGAAATTGGGTAATAAATCTCTGCCCTCATCAAAGAAGAGACAGTTCTATTGGAAAAGAAAAACAACATTCCAGAGCACAACAAAGTGGAATTTATAGTCCAATTAAAAATGCACAACTAAAAAAAGAAAACCTCAAATACTTTTCTTCTTACTTTAGGTAGAATACAGTGGGAACACGGCATATCGGGGGGGGAAAAAGACTATTGGAAACTGCAAGAAAACAGTAGGCTGCATGTGCAGTTGATGAAAGCCTCTTTCCCCGAGATGCTCCAGAGCTACCAGTTCCTCTGGCCTTGGATGATTCAGTTGCTTTACACTGGTTAAATGTCTGGCTCTGGTGCTCCAGCTGAGGTTGAGACCCATGAGAAATGGAGCCCGGGGAAGCGATGGTCTCCCCTGGGCTGTGCCTCGTCTCGGGGTCTGCAGGGGATGGCTGTGCTGGGTGTGACGGGATATCTGGGAACGTCACAGACATGAATTAAACCTGACACTTCTAAACTGCTGGGAGATGCAGCTGGAGATGGGGACAGGATGGAGGCTTGTACCTGTAGTATCATCAGAGGAGGAAGCTGCAAGAGGATTTGGGAGCAGCCCTGTGGCTCTGCTGCCCCGGGGGAAACGCTGTGCCGTAGCGTTAACGTGGCTACAAACCTACTGAAACAGCCCACAGCTCAATTACAGCAGATTGTCTAATTATAGAGGGCACAAAGACATCTTAAGCATCATAGAAACCAAAGTGTGGATCTGAGGATGAGTCTCTAACTCCCAAAGAGCATGGAAAAGGGGGAGAAGCCCTGATGAGCTGCACGGGGAGCACACTTCCCTCTTGGCCAACGCTTGTGTTGGCAACAGGGAGCAGAGAGGGGCCTTGGTAGTGCTTCAGCGGGGAAAGGGAACATCCGTGGAGGGGGAGAGAGAGAAAATCAAACACTGTTATTACCACAAATGCTCCTGAAAACTCGGCAGCTTTTGCATGAGCAACAAAAGCCGCGCCGGCCACGCAAACCATCTGGAGCTCCCTGTGGGGGTTCAATAAACTTCTTCAAATTGCCTTAGACATTTTCTGCTCTCTCCACTCATTTTATGTGCAGAGTTCAGCAAGACACTGTTTCCTATTTGAACACCATTTGTCACTTATATTTGGGTCATTTTTCTTTTCTCTCCTGGTACTTTGTTCCTCTGGCTCCTGGGTCTCTCATGTCCTTCCCAACACCGGCTCTGGGCACGGAGGGGCCGTGCCCCTTGGCACAGGTCATGCGGCTTGGAGCAAAGCACAGTCGGCCCTGTCGCACTGTGACGGTACCCCGCCACCCTTGGACTGCCACAGCAACCAGGGGATCACCTTTGTGATCACCTTTGTGCACCGGGGAGGTGCACAGCTGCCTGTCCCCTTCGCTCCTCTGGAAGGGCATTGCTGTCCTTTGTGCTCCTCAGCAGCTCCTGTCCTACCCAGGCTCCAGCCCTGCTGCAATGCGGGCAGCGGTGCCAGCAGCACCAGCTGGTGACCACGTTTCTGTCTGTCTGCTGCTTATCAGGAGTCAAACCACAGACACTCACACTCCAGCAGTGAATTATGATATAAAAATAAGCATAGGCCTGATGATTGGCTTTGTCTGCTTTTTGCAAACAGATGCTCCATTGTTTATTGAGCCTGTTCGCTAAATCCACCGACACGTACCCAGTACATGGTACGTTAGGTTTGCAGGCACTCTTGTATCTTGATTTCTGAAGTGCACCCTTAGAATGCCCGAAAGATGCGTTTTGCATGTTGTCTGTTAGCACGACCTCTCCCACAGGACAGTGTGTTTAGCAGTGACCCAAGGCCAGTAGAGCTTTGTTTCCCACCCATGATCTAAAGAAAGCGTATATGTGTATATGACAGCCTTCCCTCGCTGATGCTCAGTGGTTCATCTCAAGGAATAAGAAACGTGCTGGAGCTGCCCCCTGGCTTGGAGTCTGATGGTTTTCTTCTAGACAATATGAAAATATGATGAACTAATGGTCGTTAATCGCTGATCAGTATAGAAGGCTGAACTCTCAGGAAGTTGCTCAGTGCATGTTCTCCTCTCTGTTGGATGACCAAGTAGGTACTTTTGGCACCTATGTAGACTTAATTTGCTCAAATACAGGTCTTCTGTGAGTATATGAGCTCACGTGATGACAAAATTAGCTTGCGTCAAACATTCTATCCCTTGTCTGTTTGCAGACACAGCATATATGTGGCAAACAGATTCATTGAAAAAATCAATTTTACATAGGGAATATTTGAAATATTACACCTACCATAGCTGTTATGCACATGTTGGATAGAAAAGAACCCCTGCCTGTTCATCGTGCTGTTTGTGACATTTTCAAATCTCAGCCCTGTCCCATCTCCCAGCAATGCCAGAGTGTGTCCTGAATAAGGGGATTTGGTGAAGCTCTGCAATACTCAGCAATTTCAGCTCCCAGGGATATATAGGAGCAATTTTCCTTGTGCTCCTTGTCATTTCAGGTTTCATTTCTAAAGAAATTTAAAGGAAAGCTCAGCCCAAATTACTCTATATTTGCCTCCCATCAGAGCAAAATTATATGACAGCTTTACTTGATTTCTGCATGAAACCCCGTGTCTGACTTAGTCAAGTACTTTCTGTGTGTCTCCTGCTAAATAAGAAGGAATTGCAGGTGCTTGAAAGGGAAAAGCCCAGCCTGGAATCTCTGACTCTCAGCCAGCTGGGCTTGTTCAGCTCTCCAGCCCGGAGAGATGTGGGAGGACATTTCCATTCTGAAGTGCTTTTGCTCCAGTCAGAGCTTGTCCTGAACTGGGGGGGGCTGCGCGGGGCCTCTCCCAAATACCTGGAGGCTGTGGGCAGGCAGCAGTGCCACCCCGTCTGCCTCTTCCTCACCTGGTGCAGGCAGCCAGCGAGGCTGCAAATAACCAAACCCTTTCTGAGCACCTGCATTTCCAGTGGGCTTTGATGGAAAGACGATAATAATTACTGCCTGAACGTTGTGGTGCTCTGTAGTAATGGCAGATGTTTTTGCTGTGGCGCACGGTGCCGCGAGATGCAGAAGAGCCTCTCCGAATGGCAAGAGCCTACGCAAGAAGTACTGACCTAGGCTGGACACTCTCTGCTGATGGTGCCCAGTCGAGGTTTGTTCTGCTTCTAAAGTAATAATAGCACAAATTTTCTAAGCATCTTGGTGACAGACATCTCTTCCCTTGAGTTCTTCAAAGGAAAAAACTCCTTTTTTCAGACCTCGCTGAGGTCGCTTAGGCTACGGCACAGCAACACTCTGAGGCTTTCAACAGCATTTTCAATTAACACCAAAATCTAATGAGAGTACATAATCACAGGTATTTGACTGCCACGGGACTGATGGAGACGCAGACTTCAAACGCAGCGTCTTCAGAAACTGGCTAAAAAAAGCTTTTTATGCATATTAGTCTGATACGTGCTTTTTCACTGTGCGTTTTGCCAAGGGGACAATATTTAGTTAATTCTGATAAAAGGAGAAACCACTTTGCCCCATAAGGACTAAGACCGGTCCCAATAAGCAGAAGTCAAACGGGGAGCGTGGTGAGCAGCACCCAGCGCCGCTCAGCGCTGCCCAGCCGCGAGCGTAACGCTCGTTTGGATACAGAACCAGCACAGAAGCAGTTCTGCCATCAGGCACCTGGTAAGCAGGTGGCAAAAGAGGATAACGTCCCTTGGTAGCTGAGAATTTGCTGTTATTATTAATTTTTAATGTCATGCTTTGTTCATGCATCACATGCGCGCAGCCCAAATCCAGCCTTCAATCAATAACTTGTCAATCTTCCTCCTGTGTTTCATCTTGCAAACCTCTAAGCCCGTGTTACGGCGGGTTGTGCTGGTGCTGAGGGAAGGGCCGGCGGCCGCGGCGCCGCGGATCGTGTACGCCCCGGGTCAGCCTGGCCCTTCCTGCTCAGCTCGGTTGTGTGTGCTTGTCATTCTTTTTTCTGCATTAGCACATCTTTATGATTGCATTTATGTTCATGGCTGTAAAGCGTGCTTCAGACACCCAGCAGGGCACCTGGTTACACCAGGTCATGCCCGGAGACGTTGGAATGCATCATGCGAGCGGGATGCAGGAAGCTTTAGTATTAAGTGTCCCTATAGCACAGACTGTCCAGAGTGAATTCTGCTGGCTGATACAATTGGAAATTATGTTTTCAAAAACAAGATGCATCTGTTGTCACTTCCTCTAATGAAATTATTTAGCACTCTACTATTACACTACTTCAAGAAATAAGATTCACTGGATGATAAAAACGACACAAAAATTGATCCAGGCAGAGGAAGTATGTATGGAGCGACGGTAGTAACCTGAGCAGCTGTGCCACACGACTGCACTTCATATAAACTTCTTTTTATAGCTGAAGCACTAACTGCTTTAAAAATGTGCTGGCTTCTGTTTTATTCAGAGTTAGCTAAAGACAGCACATTGTGTAGGGTTCTTGGTTGAGGAATGAGTAGGATGTGTTCCTCCCCAGTGACGGGAGGGCTGGGAAGGGGAGGAAGGATGATTAAACCAAATAAAGTGAAGAAGAAATAGCCCTTGAGTCTCTCTTCTTCTAGAATCAGATTTCTGGTTCTGGTGTCCCAAAGCACGGTGGTGTTGACATTTTCAGATATCCTCTGTAAAAAACAGAGACCTTCATCCCTTGCTCTTAAATTTATGTGAACTCTTTACTCATAGCATGTAACCCTCTAAGGTGATGTCTTCTCTAGGGAGGCTTCAGAGTTACTCTTTAGGCCATTTCTCTGCCCCTTAAAATTTGACAGGAAGGCAAGAAATGCCAGACTCCACCGAACACCCATCACCTGCGCCATGGGGCCCCCAAGATGCGCCTGACCATTCTGTGCCTTTTCACCGTCCTCCCAAACGCCGTTTGTGTTAAGTTTTGCCAGTCGTCTGCTCGGCCCCACGCAGCTCTGCCCTGTGCACGTAAATCCAACGCTGAGTGAGAGAGACGGCTGTATCACCCGCATCCCAAACCTCATCACAGAGTGAAGTCAGATTTATTTGACAACTGTTTTCCATGGAAATGTGTCGAGAGGCATTACGTTAGTACTGCTGCTAAATGCTTCATTAATTGACTTTCCTGTCGGCTCTGCCAAGCTTACATTAACGGGTTCATCCTGCTTTTCTCTCCTCCACGCTGCTGTCTCCGTGACTGCTGGGGCTTCCCAGCTCTTCCAGCCCGTGATTCCCCAGCACTGCTCCCGGCCGGCACCGGGAGCCTTGGGGAGGCTTTCCGGGGTTTTTAGTCTCTCCTTACAACCACAGTCTGGGCTCCCCGTCGGTCACCAGTGGAAAGAAATACACTTCAGCATCCCTCAGCGATACTAGATATTGCTTTTCTTTTCATGTAAAGATCAGGAAATATGCATTAATCCTTTCTGTGATTACTTTTGCACTGTTAACAACAATTACATCATATCCTCTAATAATGTCCTATTGATCTACCAGCGTTCTGTAGGATTTAATCTATTCTCCTCTACCTTGCTAACCATAGATACTTTACCAGGATGTCTTCAGATTTTCTTACAAATTTTCTACTTTGCATAACTTCTAATTTATTTTTATTGTTACCAATTTAATATTTTTCCTTTATGCTTTTCGTGGTTTGTTTCTGGCTTTTAATTTTATTGCTGGCTTCAGTTCAGCAATAAACTGAGACGGGCTCCTAGCCAAAGCTATCTTCTTCTCTGATTTGCCAAAGAAAATGTATCTCCGTATTCTGGTAAATTCCCTGAAGCTGCCTGGTCGCAGTGTCCTCCTCCCACTGGCGCGAGGGTCGGTGAAGGCTGCTCGGGAGCTGCCCGCCGGGACGGTGGTGCCAGCGCTGTGTAAGCAGGTGCCCAGACCCAGAAAGCTACTTAGAAAGATTAAGCGACTCGGTGTGTTGCATCTCGGGCACCTCGGAGCGTCAGCTGTGACACAGCTATATTTTACGTTGGCAGAAGCCCGAGTGCCGCGCCGCAGTGAAGGAGGTTTTCAGCTCCTTCCGGGCAAGGTCTTTTCCCGGCGTGCTCCTCCTTTACTCCAGAGCTGAGAGCTCGGAGGAGTAGAAAGATGCTCTCTGGTTGACACAAAGAAATAGCTGCTTCTGGGACTTGGAAGCACCTTATCCAGACACTTTGGAACTGGTCTTTCCTTTGCCCAGTAGGAATTGAGCCAAGCAGCCCGTGTCCGCCCTCGCGGGTTTCTGCCCAGCCCGTCTCCAAGCTCTGGGTTTGCCCAGGATGAAGTTCTGCGGAGGGTGTTTGCCCCGTCCTCACGGCGCGGGCTCTGCGACGGGCACGGCCGGCAGAGCCGCTGGTGCTTACGGTAGCGATGGCGCGCAGAGCACCGGCTGGCAACGCCGCGCTCCCGCCGCAGCATGCGTCCTCCTGCCACCGAGCGTAAGCCCGTTTGTGCTAATGGGAATTACTGGTGCTTTCATCTGAACTGCTGGTTGAACTGCTGCGTGATTCCCACCGCTCTGTGTCCCGGGAGAGCACACGCGCTCGGCGAGGAGCCGCCGGCACAGCCTGCAGCGAGACGCTCCCCGCGCTGGCTCCGGTGGGGTCCTGTTTCCCATATCCTCTCCGGACCCGGTCCCGGGTTGGTGGAGGGCTGCGATACACCCTCTGAGATGCTGCAAAAGCATCTGTTGGGGTCCAATTTCTCCTCTTTTAAACCTCCTCCAGGATGCCTAGAGCATTTCCTGCTGTTTACTGGGAGCTGCAGCAAGCTTTTCAACAACTGTGGTAAATTCAAAGTATTGGGATTTAAAACCAGCAGTCACGGGGGTCCTGATATACCCGGCGAAGAGAAGGCTCCATTTGCACTGCTCTCTGCCCGCTCCAGCAGTGCTGCTCTGAACAATGCACCAGTTCCTCGAATCCCAGGCACAGGCTGAGATTGCGGTATTTTTAAGACATAATGAAAAAGGTAATTTTCCCAGTCTCTCTGCAATCTTCATCACTGGGGAGGTATTTTGTGCAATTTTCAGTACTAGCTATAATCACGCTCCCAGAGATGATAGCGTGCTGCCGTATTGCCAGGGGTTCTTTGAACCCTGCGATGCTTTGGGCCCCCCAAGCAAAGGGAGGAGAAAGCGAGTGCAGCCATATAGGTGCCATCTCTGCTGGAGCTGCTCACGCGTAGAGCCCCCGCGCTGAGAGCGCAGCGCGTCGTCCAGGCAAGGGCTGGCTACTACCCAGGCTGGAATCTCTGCTCACGAGATGAGAAGCTTAAAAAAACGGAGATCAAAGGGGAATGAGTCCCTCAAACATGTTAGCACACAGAACATACATCCTGTGAAGGGTGCACCAACATGTCCCTGGCAACATACTATGGTCTGTCACTCCTCTGCCACGCTGTCACTTCAGGGAACAAACCCACAGCACTGAAATTATGGTAATTGCCATAATAATGTTGGCAGGATTAGTTGCTACTCTATGGAAGGGACACAAGGTTCATATGATGTCCAGTGCATTAGCCTTTGAAAACCTGATGGGACTTGGAAGAGCTCCCAGATTGCGGGGGACTTTGTGGCCCTTGCTTTGTCTGTGATGGATTTGTTGAAACCAGGGGCGGAGGGGCACGCAGAACAGGCTTTACAGAGGAGATAAGGGCTGGAGCAAGAGGTGCAGCTCTGAAGGCAGCCAAGCTATGTGGGTGCTGTATCTTCCCCCACTCCTGGGAGTCCCTTTGGAGGCAGCTGTTGGGTTTGTGGAAGATGATGTTTCAGAGTTGTGAGACAAGAACTGAGAAGAGTTGTGAGGAGCACGTTGCTAATGTCTGAACATGTAGATATATGGAGTATTAACAACAGGACAGGGCTCCCAGCAACAGCTCTTTAGTCAGAGAGCTCCCAGCAGTGGAGCTGGTTGGAATGAGCCCCATGCACTGCCACGGCAGCGCTGCTGCGCAGGCGAGGGCGATGCTGCCGTGAAGGAGGCTGCGTTGCGCTCCCCAGCTGCTCGTACCGATGCGCGGGACGCGGGGGGTAACGCTCAGTGGCACAGTCTGTAATGCGCTCGCAGCAGCAGCTGATGGAAGGAAAGTGCAAAGTTGTGTTTGGCAAAATGGAGCGCGGGAATCCGGCAGCAGCCTCATGGAATGAGAACCTGCCTCTTGCGCGACGTGCCAGAAGCCATTAGCCAGAAAGCAAATCATCTGCAGAAAGGGCCCTGAGGAGAGCACAGCCCGAAGGTGGGGGGCTCTGCAGCAGCTGATCTGCAGCCGTTCACTTCATCAGGATGTCTCTGTCACAGCCTCCCTGCCCGGCTCGTGATACACGTTCACAGGCAACAGGACACAAACAAGCTGTAATGCTCACTCAGATGATGTTAGGGATTTCAAGGGAAACAGAAATGAAAATGTCAAACCTGTTAAGCTTTGGAGAGCTTTCACCAGAACGTGGGCAGGAGGGACTCCAGGAGGGTGTTTAAAAATAGGAGCCAGAGGGAAATTGCTCTCACAATGGTGACGTTCTGGTGTTGCTGCCCTGCTGGGGCACTGCTCACTCTGCTTTTTATAGATCACAAAAGAAAAAGAAGAAAAAAAGAATCATGTGATGCTTAATTTATGAACCCACTCAAAAAGCAGGGGCTCAAAACTCAGCTCAGTCATCTTAAGTTCAGCCTCGATAGTGTCTGTGTCATTGCTCTGAGTGCCTGAACAAAGCAGCAGCAGAGGGGAGGAGAAGCACGGTCAGTTCTCCAAGGCTCGGGGCCTCTTCCCGTCGTTCTCACCTGCGCGAGGGCAGCCCAGGACACTCACCCCTCGGAAAGAGGCATCTTACACCTTTTTTTGCATCTCTCGAGTACAGATCTCTACTTCAGCACACAGCAGGACAACGGGTCAACTGCCTGTGCTGCCTCCGCGCTGCTCAGCTCTCCGGGGCTTCTCTCCGCCAACGCGCAGCACAGGCGTGGTGCGGAGAAACCTGCTGGAAGCTGAATTGCCTGAAAGCATGGGAGGAGTAGTGAATACCAGCAGCCATCTCAGGAACTTTAGGTATTAAGGTAACATAGTTGTTTCTCCTCTAGGAGGGCAGTGCAGTTAAGAGATCAGGAAAGGGTTACTGCTTGGGATTTTAGCCCACTTGTTGCAGGTAAAGGCCATTTCATGCTGCGTGTAACTCAGGCTTTTGCTCAACTGAAACACACGTGATAGTATAAGTCTTCTCTTGTGTTTATCTACAGGTAATGCTTTGGTTTACACTCGGTTGAATAGGGGATGGCATTACTAGAAAGCACAGAGATTGATTTTCCCTCCTGCAGCCCCTGACCCTGGGTGGCTTTGCACCAGGGGCAGCGAGCGAAGGATCCAACCCAGGGCATCTGGTGCAGGAGTCCCGTCCGCCCCCTCTCCCTCCCCTTCCCCGCACAGGGACGTCTTCACTGCCGCCACAACGCGATTACTCCCGTGTGCCAAGGAGCTGTTTGGCAGGGCTGTGTCTGCCGGCCCTGCCAGGAGCTGTTTGGCAGACCCAGTACTGATAGACGGGGGAGCAGATATCCAGTCTGCAATATGGCCCGCGCAGACGGGAAGCAAACAAACTCTTGTGCCGCCCCGTTTCTTGCTCAGCTTTGTCTCCTGTACCAGGAGGGCTGGTACCTGGCAGTGGCTTTGGCGACACGGGCACCCACGGCTGCGCAGGGCAGCCGCGGGGTCAGAACAACTGTGGGGTCTGTGGCTGCTACCAGCACCCTGCTCCCGCTGCCCCACCAGCATCCCTGCTCCCAGCAGCTTGCAGCCAAGTCTGGCGTCTCACAGGAGCTCAGGGGAAGGTTTCTTTTTGCAGCTCTTTAAGACTACCAGGATTTCCCAATGGCTACAGCTGCTCCGTTAGCAGAAAAGTCATTTGTTCTATGCTACAAATACAGAAACGTTTTGCCCACCTCATTTTTCGTCTGGTCTGAGGGACCAATACATCACAGGGTCTGCAAAGCACCATCACAACCATCAGCCACCATACGAAAACGCTGTGAATCCTTCTGGCCGTGGCTCCGACCGCTGGCTGGGGTCTGCCGCCATTGCTGCCCCACCGGTTCCCGGGGACCCGCTGTCCAAGGCTCGTGCCACACAGGACGGAGCAGAGGAGCAAAGTGACACCTTCCCCAGTGCTGGGGTGGTCAGCAGTGGGTCTGCCTGGTTCCCTCTGTGCTGAACTGGCAGCTGAAACACGGCGCTTCGGGAACTCTGACAGAAGGGGTGGGTTCCTGTGCCCGTTTTGCAGGTCTGACTTTGTAACGTGCCATGCGCTGTCCTCTCTGTAACCACACTCCAACCACTCTCCTCCATCGCACCATGGAGCTCCCGCCCTCCCTTTCCTTCCCCTTCCTTCATCTTTCTCAGCTGTTTACATCTCACAGCCAAGCCCACCTCTTGCCCTCTGTTTGCAAAGCCCCGTTGCCGTAGGGCCCTTCGGATGGCGGAGCCTCCTGGGCGTCCCTGTCCCCACGCTGGCAGCAGCACCGCGCCGCGAGCTGGGAGCATCTCTGCTCGGCGAGACGCGCCGAGCACGGCTCTGCCGCAGGTGGTCTCCGCTCCTTCGTCTCAGTGGCTCTCGGAGCCGTCCGTCCCTCTGCTCCGTGCTCCCGGCACGGGCGGCAGCGGCAGCGAGTGGCACGCGGGGGCCAGCAAAGCAGCAACCAGACGGGGAGACGACAAACACGCCGAGCAGTGCGAAGGGCAAGACGAAACCAAAGAGTGTGATCCAGGCGTTCAGGTACAGGATGACAAAAACGCAAACAGGGCACTGGTGCCTGTGGGTGAGTTGCAGCTGAGCGGCCGGGCGAGCAGAGCTGGCGGGCAGCCACGGCTCCTCCCATCGGCTTTCAGGTACCGGCCGAACGCCGGACATCGCTGCCGGCGGAAAAGTCACCGGCCCCTTACAGAAAGCGGCTGAAGGATCAGCAGCTGTCCCTTCCCTCGGAAGAGGTGAGGAATAAAGCCCAGTTTAGAAGGTTTCTACGCCCTCGTTTAGACCCTGGCGATGTCCATCGCTCTCCTGTTGCAGGAGGGCGGGAGGGAGATGGTGCCCACCTCCCCCTGCCCCATCGGGTGCTGGCTGCTCACAGGAGCTCCATGGCCTGGAGTCCAATAAAAAGTGTCTCCTTTATGCAGAAATCCCGAAGGAGCAGAACTCCTTCGCCCCTCGCACCACACGGGAAAACGGAGATGGCTGCAGAGCTGCAGCGGCTGCAAAGCCCCCGGGGCAAGGGATGCTCCGCCGGCTGCAAAACGCGCAGCAGGGAAACAAAAACTTCGGTCACATAAAAAGTCGTAACGTTCACCTTATAAAACACACAAACTCAGTGATTTAAAGGGGGGAAAACTACTATTTGTTTCCAAATTTACAGGCAATAATACTTGATTTAGATGCCTGTCTGCCTCCTGTATAGACTGCAGTATAATTTAAAGGACAATAAAGTCTGGGACCATAACACCGTCACCACAATAAATCAGGCTAGCTACCACTACTCAGAACAGAAATTATTAATCTGTGTTCCAAATGATATGCCTGCATATTGCTTATTTTAGCTGTTTATGCAGCAAGCTGAGATAGCACTTTCCCCCGTTATTATTTTTTACTTTTGCAATGAAATACCGTCTCCTCCTACCAAAGGGGCATTTATTACCCAAAATATATGGGGGCAGCCTAGCGCGCGCTGCGCAAAGCATCTACTATCAGGATACAACTTTACGGCGCATCACCGCGCCGTTCCTTTCTAGGATGTTCTCGATGCCGAGGGCACTAATTCATCCCCCGGCGCGGCGGCAGGAGCGCGGTGGTGGCACGGACTGGGCAGCCTGGCTGGTCTCACCGCGCGGTGGGCAGCGGGACGGTGCCGCCCAGGGAGCCCGTCTGCAGCCGGGCACCGGGTAACGCCGTTGGTGCCGCTGCCCCGGGAAGCCCCCGACTCCCGTCTCCTCCGGCAGGCGCAGCCCCTCCCGGAGGGCCCGCGGGGCGTTCGTACCCTTCGCACTTAAACACCTCCGGTGTTTTTGGCAGAGTGCGTGTGCAGCGCTAAGGTGGGATTGAGCTTTTAAACACTCAAATTGGGGCATTGTAGAATAATACAAGGGAGAGGAGCCTGTTACATTTGGAGAGAGAAAACCACGCGTTTTGGTGAAAAAATACACTAAAGAACTGGTTGAACTCGGACTAATTTTCCAGGGATGTCTGGGGCCCGGGTCGGTGTGTCGGCGCGCTGCGGGGCGGGCGAGTCTGCCGCAGGTTTCCAGCCTGGTCTGGCTGTGCCATCCAGAGCACTCGTGCCCCGCAGGGACAAAGGGCACCCGTGTCCCAGCAGGAGAAGGTGGCGCCAGCGTTTGTGCCCGTACAGCTCTGCAGAGCCGCTGCCGGAGCGGCGCATTGTCGTTCTCTGGTTACCATCTGACAGTTGACAATTTGCGCAAGGGAGCGATTCACCCAAAGCAACAAAAGCAAGAATGAGACTTTTCAATTTTCTTCCCTTGGGATAGAAACTAATTAAGTGCAGTAATCTGTGGTCCGACTGCAGCCCGGCGCAGCTCCCATGCCCCGCTGGCCTCGACGCGGCGGCAGGACGAGCATCGCTGCCGTCGCCTCCCTTTCCTTTTTGTGAAATCACAATTATCACCGGGAATTTCCTCGTCGCTGCAGACTCACACACAAAAAGCCATCCCGGGGCCACGCAGGAAGCGCTCACCTTTTTGTACCCTTTCCCAGTAACTCTGAAGCAAGGGAGTGAAAACTGGATTTTAAACTCTGTAAGGTTGGGGACTGCTCTTGCATCTTACTGAGATTTGACCACGCGAGGTCCACCTTCCTCTAACAAAAATGACTAAAATTGTGTTTTCTGTTAAGGAATGAGGAGATTGGCCCTTGAGTAGAGAACACCCCACCCAGGGCCTTAATCTGGATACAAAATATTATGAGTTTCGTGTTTAAAATTAGCAGAGTTCCCAACTCTCCTGAAATCCCTGGGATTTCATGGGAGGAGAAAGTACTGCTGTCATGGACAAACCCTCTCGCAGCTGTATGCAGGATTTTGTCTACGTTATCAAGGGATTAGCATCGTTCTCATTTGCAGGAGCAATCTGTTTTCATCTGGAGTACAACACTAAGATGTTAACATGAATTTTAACATACTCCTCAGGACTACTTAAAAACTTGCTTTTTTAAAAAAGTACAATTTATTTGTTAAACAAATATTCTTTAAAAAAAAATTGCAGCCTCCCACATTGTCTGCAAACCACGTTCTGTCTGAAGCAAAGGGCTGAAAGTTACATTTGTACATAATGAAATATTCAGCACTGAAGTTTTCCCCAGGAATGTCCCCATCTGCTGCTAGATTTCGCGTTCATGCTAATAAATTTAATATATCTGAACAGAAATAAATAATAGATTTCCTTTAAAGAAGCAGAAGTAAAATTTAATGAGTGTTTGGTGTTGGGGTGTGTTTTTCCCTTTGAAGTTGTAGTAGCCTTAACGCATCCCGAGCCACAGGCATCATCCTCCCCGTCAGCAAACAGCAAACCTCCGGAGGGAGCAGCTCCGCTCGCTCCCAGCCCGGCTCCTCGCAGCTCTGCCTCGGCTTTGGCAGCCGTTTGCTTGTGTCCCCCCTCATCAGCAATCAAGCTCTTCTCCAAACCCAGCCCTCAGCTAATAAAGACAATTTTTTATAGCTATTCTCAAGCGAACTGTGGGACCCAGAGCTGCACCGAGACAGCCCGTCCCTTGAGAAAGCCCCGCTCCCCCCAGAGCCTCATCAAGCCCGAACTGGAAGAGCTCCAGTGGCCATGATCATTTTGCATCCTCATGAGCTAATTCCGTGCCTTCTCTGGAAGGCGTACTCAGGAATAAGGGCAGGGGTTAGATCTCAGAACATCTCATGATAAAACGCCCTTTCTTGATGAGGACGATGCTCTTAAAAGCCAGTGTGTAGCATTCAGCACGTTGATTGGTGCTGTGTGGCCTTGTGCACCAGCGGGACGGCAGGAGCAGCACGGCAGGAAGGTGCCATCGAGGTCCTGGGGCAGTTCCCGCTGCTGTTGGCTGAACAGCTCCAAACTCCTCCGAAATCTTCGTTTGGCACAAGGAGCCTGAGGCTTCCAGGGCGACAGAGTCGGGTCTTGTGAGCCGTGGGGTGAGCGATGGGACACGGGACAATCCTCCTCGAGAGAGTGTTTGGGGAATGAGATCTCTCTTCATCCCTCACGTTAAAAAATGCAGAGAAATTGTAAGTAAGTGGCAAAAGACGGAAATGTGACAGTGTTACACTACAGATACAGTAAATGGTTTGCAGAACTAAAAACAAGGAAATTGATATTTCCAATGTAATTACTGATGCACTTCCACAAACGTTGCCCATTTGAAAAACTGAACCTGTGCTGAGACGTTTGCCTGTGGGACCCGCCGTCAGCGCTCGCATCGCCCCCGCTCTGGTGCATCGAGCCACTCCTTTGGGTTCCTTTCCAGTGACTCCTTGTGACAAACCCAAACCGACGGTGCCAGGAAGGACGTTCCTGGCAAAGCCTGGCAGCACGGCAGCTCGTCCCTGTGTGCTGCAGGAGCGCTGCACCGCGGCGTGGTGACCCCATCCTTATCCTCCGTGTCGTTACGTTTTCTCTCTTCTTACTGGAAGCAAATGTGTCCCTAATAGTGCAAATTGCTGCAGAAGTGTTAATGAAACACATTGCAACTGTAAAGTAGGAAGAAATCTGTTACTATAAATTGCGTTTCGATTTCCTTATTACCAATTAGACTGCGAGAGTCAAAGAGGTCATATTTGTATACGCTTGTCGGGAACAAGCTTTCGCAGTTCAAGTAACAAGAGCAAGAGCTGTTTAATTGTTTACTCTGCCTTTCTCGAGGGAAGGGGTTGGGGCTCAGACACGGCGAGTGGGAAAGGTCTGGTTGGAGATGAAGATGCTCAAGGGTGTCTGTCTGTCTGTGGTCTCCTCATCAGCCCATTTCTTTTCCTACAGTCCTAAATATTCCTGTTCTTAAATAGGGAACCTCTTCCTGCAATTAAATATTCTTACCTCTAAGATGATTTTCTTAATCCATAATTCATATCCCATGTGTTTCATGTTATAGAGTGATTTTAAAAATCTACAGAAAGGCATCTTGTTGATGACAAATTTTGAAGTTAAGTACAAATCCTGTTTGCACCTACACTCTTTATGCCATAGGAGCTTTCTGAGAAGGAAAAGCGAGAGCCACAAATGTCAGGAAGATTAAAAGATCTCTGTAAATGAGGTTTGATTCATCCTTCCATCATTCCTGGAAGAAATGCATTGAACTATACTCCAGAGTTTGCTGTTCATGAGGCTTTCAGATAAAATCTTGAAACACTTAAAATCTGTGTGTTTGGTAGAAACTGCAGGTCAAATGGTTGTGCTGAAAGGAAGTATTTTTAGTTTGTCACCTGGGCAAAAAGCTCCTTTGATTTTTTTTGAAAAAACATATTCCTGATGTGGAGATAAATGGCGACTGTGGTAAAACAATTTGGGATCCCTTAGCAGGCACAGGCTGAGTGTGTCTGATCTCCTTCCATTTGGTGACAGCGGAGATGAAAGCTTTGTCTTCTCACGTGCTGGAATATTTCATTTCTCCTCACATCTGTTTTCCCCAATTTATTCCAAACGACAATGGAATTAACATATATAATGGCAAGCAAAAATCTGACGTAAAATGCTTTCCAAAAACTTTCCATCCAAAAGATTCAGCTCTGTCCCTTTCAATTAGCGTTTCGGTTCTCTCCAAGTTAATTGCAAAGTTGTCGTTCTGACAGTCTGCTGTAAAACAAGGGGAAGACTGAGGCAGAAGCCAAAGGGTGTAAATTATTCAGAGATGTCACGCATTTCTTGAGGGAACCCAGGTGACGTCTGTTCATGCCCAAGAACTCAGAAGACCCAGAGAAAACCTGGGAGTAAATTGAAGCCTTGCCGAGACATCCCAATCTGAGATGACATTTTGTCCATTAGCAGCTCTTTGTACCCGTGCCCCAACAGAAGCAGCACAGACACCCGTCACACCTCATCTATATTTAAAAGCTGCTTCTTTGCATCACTCATCTTCCCCCTGAGCCCAAACCCTCTTGGGTGCTGTCCACCTTCACCCTCTCTGCTCACTCCTGCACCCTCGCCGGGCTCCACATCTCATGTTGGGAGGGCAAAGTGCTGGTGGCTCCAGGGCCATGGGCCATGGAAAGCCACTGGCCGGTGGGGAGCTGCTGGGGTGGGAGGAAAGCTCCGTTAGCCCGACAAGCTTGCTGACCGTGGGGACTTCCAGCTGAGCCCCTGTGGCTCAGGTTCCTCACTGATTTACAGGAGGGGCTGGAGGCTCCCCATGGGGTCATCTGTGATGGAAATGCACAGTGGGAAACCGTGTCTGCACCCTGAAGGGTGTAAACTGGAAGTGACTAGAGGAGAAGGGGATGGAGAGGAGAGCTGGAGTGGCTCGCGCCAGGAGAGCCTGCAGGGACAGGGCCGGGACCGTGGGCTGCTTTTGCTCCTGGTACGGACCAAAGGGCTCCAAGGAGGCACCCAGTAAGGCAAAGCGGGCGAGCGGCGAGCTGGCCCATGCCGGCGAGGGAGGAGGAAGCGTGCGGGGACAGGAGGGAGCTGCAGCCTGAGATGAGGCTCTGCACGTTTCAGCAGCCAGGTATGGGAAGCCCCCAAGCCCATCTTTTGTGGGTCACCTGATGAGGCCCCGTAGGGCAGCGTTCCCCATTTCAGCACAAACTCACCCGTTCTGTCTTTGTCATGCTAATGTCCCAGCACCGCAGGATTTAAATAGCACTTCCAGAAAAACCAAGTATGTTCATTGACACAGTGAAATGTTTTCACCCTCCATGTAACCTTCACAGTTTCTGTACAAAATCTATCAGTCAGTAAACTATTCATCTGCGAATGCTTACCAATTATTATGCTAATGTATTACAATACATTACAGTGAATTCTTTTTAAATGCCAGGAAATGCAGCTGTCTGGCAACCTACCTCGCTTGTATTATGGAGCTATCAATAAACAGCGTTTGCAACTGGATTTTGACTGCTTTGTCAGAACTGTGCAAAAAAATTCTGATCATTTAATACTATGAAGAAATTCAGGAATTAAAGGGGTGTAATGTATTCTCCATGCAATGGACTCAACAACGGCCCATCAATACAAAGCAGACAGCTGTTGCATGGGTTTGCATCGAGCTGACTTGTGCATGAACATTATGGCACGCAGCACAGAAAGAGTACTGTATGGCTGTAGGAGCCAGTGCGTCTATATGCGCGCTACGATGTGTAACTGCTCCGTAAGTCATACCTCTTGTTTGGAACTGAGCGATGCTAAAACTTCTGCAGCATATGTAGGCTGCAAATGGAGACAGTAGGTTACATATGGAGTATGGCATATTAATAGTTCACACTGATATGATTCCTTCCACAGATCATAGGAACTGCTTCCAGGTACCAAAAGAAACTCTCTCTTTTGTTGCCTGATAGAGGAAATAGTCAATATTAATATAAATTTGGCTGTACTCTAAATCACTGAGGAATGATATGATAAAAATCCCAATTTAATATCTAGAATTAATATCTCTTGTTGAAAAGATGAAATTGCTTAGTCTGTGTGTTTTACATTTCATTTCATTTCATTTTTAACACAGTGCCTGTGCTGAGAGGTGTGTGCAGAACAGCGACCAGTGCCCGAGTTGCTTTCCCAGCAGCACTTTGCGTTCCCTTCCCTGAGAACATGTGCAGATCCACGTACCGGCAACGCGCGGTGCGTCGCTGTACGCTGTTTCGTAGGCTTACATAAATGTACATCCTTGGTATTTTTAAACATTTGCAATTGCATAATACTTTAATGAATTCATTTATTCCTCTGTAGCACGACACAGAACACCAGCGAGAGGCTGTGCGTGCATTAGCGGTGCAGAAAACGTCTCGGCTCCGAGGAGCCGCTGACGATGGGGCTGTGGAGCCCCAGCCTTTTGTGCCGTCCCTGGAGAACACCGGCTGTCCGGAGGGACGAGCCAAGCCTGGCTGCACACAGGGCCCTGTCAGATGAGATAATCACACCCTCGGAGGCAGTGGAAATCTCCATTTTCTCAGAGGAGGTAACGCCCGGGGCCAGGAGATGCTGCCAGCGCTGCCGTCCCGCGGAGCCGAGCTGGCTGAGCCCGAGCTGGCCTCGCGCGGGACCTGCCGAGCGTTTCTTGGCTGCCAGGGAGGTGGTGGATGGGAGAGCAGAGCAGGAGCGCGGTGTTTGCCACACAAGCAAACCCTCTCCCTATGTACCACCTCCACCATTACAGCCAGGCCTGTCAGAGCATCCTCTCTGCCTCCTCCCCTTCCTCCTCGCACCTCAAAACCCACCCAGCAGGATGGGTGAGTGCAGCTTTTTGGCCCAGGGGCAATCTCGGTGTAGCGTGGTCCTCATCGCTGGCCGATTCGCAGACGCGTGGCTTACAGCAGCCGTGAGCAGCAGTGGCATGTTCCTGCAGCAGCCCGTTCCTCTGTCAGCCCGTGGCTCGTTAGCTACCTCGCCTTTTAAATTAAGGTGGGTTGTCTCAGTGTGACAGATGTTTGGGGGTTTTTAATTGAAAATGCAGAGAAAAATAAATGCAGCTAGAGGCATCCATCAAAACTTCTCTGGTTCCCATATTTGTCTTTTCTCAGAAGCTAATATCCATGAGTTTGGTTATTAGAGTCATAATGTTATAATTATTTCATTTAATACTCTAATTATCCCTTGTGATTAATCCTGACCATAACAGAAATGTCTGTGAGTCTGGAAGGCATGTTCCAATAGATTTTGCATTATGAATGTTAATTTGAGTTAACAAGTATGATAGCTCAAGGAAAGAAACCAAAAAGCATGAGGACTTTTAGCTTCTAAGCAAGCACAGGGTCTTTTCCTGCCTGTTTTCGCCAGTAACTGGGGCAGCGAGCCTGGGTTTCTGCTGGTGTGGGTTCTGTGACTTGGCGGTAGCGTTGGAATGTCGGGGGGTGGCTGTGCAGTGGGCTCGGGCAGTGGGCGAGAGCGGGCACAGCCTTCGGGCAGACCCGTGTCCGAGCTGTGTACAGCAGTGCCCGTCATGTGCCTTCGTACTGTGACGCCACGTGCGTGCCGTGAGCCCAGCGGTGGCACAGATGTTCTCCTGCATCTCCTGTTCCCATTGTCTGGTCTGAGATGGATGCACTGTAGGGCTGACACTTTGGCCAGGTGGCATTTTGATGCTTATTTGAGAGCTGTCTGATCCCACCGTACTACCTCATGTCCAGTTGTTTTCAGCTACAAAGTCACGCTCAAAGGAGCTGAAAGTATCTAAAATTCTAAAGTATCTTCGGTGTCTTTGTCGGCAGACCCAGTGCAGCCACAGTGCACCGCTGTGAATAGAAGAGCAAAAGCTTTTCCATAATATCTGGTCTTCAGCTCCAAGGACGTTGTGAATGAGCTTTGCAGCTGTCAGATATGTAGGGGCTGTTGTGTGCACCAGTATCTATTTACACACCTTTACACTGTAGTTGTACTGAGCTGAAAAATTGCTGTCTGGGTCAACACCAAAACCAGCGCTAAGTCTGGCGTTTTTGTTACTTGTTGCTGCAAGCGCAGCGCTCGGAGCCACGCGCACGCTCGGGCTCCGCAAACAAGTGTGCGTGCACGTGCACACCCAGGCACACGTGTGTGCCCGCCCCAGGGCTTGGCCAGCTGGGCCTTTGTGTACAGGGAAAGGAACGTATGGGCAGAGGGAGCCCGCGCTGCTGGCACAGACCTGTGGGGCCAGACTTCTGTCATCTTTAGAGAAAGGCTTTTCCTATAAGACAGATCTTTAAGCAGCATCGTGTCAAAACGAGCCAACGGTTTCTTCACTTCACGGGCTGAGACGGCGGCTGTAAACAAACCCCGATTCGGAACCCAAAACGAGGAAGCAGAGAAATTCCCGACCTGTCATTTACACCCAGGGATCGGGCAGAGGCAGCCTGGCCCGTTTCACCGGGCGCTCTACCTAACGCCTGAATTAATCATCAGGTCCTCTCGCTCCACCTCTGCATGCTCAAAGCAAACACTACGTAGTTTTTTTTCTTTATATACACAAACTATGAGGCTGCAGAAGATAGCCTTTCAAACTGAGGAATTATTGCTGCCTCCTGGCTTCTGTGTCCATCTATCAAAGCAACTGCCAACAAAGCGCGGAGTCTTTGGCCTTGCGTGCACTGAAAGATGCCAAGCAAGGGAAATACAGATGTGATGAGTACAGTTCACTGCAGAGAGGTATTTCTATGGCCTTTACACTCCCATCACTGAAACAGTCAGTCTTTGAGAGACCAGGAATCCTAAAGATGCTGCTTCTGCTCCCACCGTCTGCAGCTCTCAGAGCTCCCAGGGTTTGCCATCCCCCCCACCAGCGCTGCAGGCTGGAGAAACTCCAGCACTGCAGGACCAGGTTGTTTCTCCATCCGAGACTGAGCTGTACACGGGGTTCTCTCTCCTTTACATGCTACTGCTTACAAACCATCACTGCTTGGGAAAAAGAAAGAAATAAAGAAAAATTGCTAGTGGAGACAACCGTTTGTCCACAAGTACTCCCCTTATTTTAGGAGCTGCACACAATCGTCTTGAATCCATTTGCTTCAGTTGTTTCCAGAAGAGCGAAGCAGTTGGGATGCCTCCGCTCCCCTGGGCTGTCAGAACTGCCCGGGGGCTGCGGGGTCTCCGGCAGAGGAGGGACCCGGCCCCGCGGCCACCGGCGGAGCAGAGGGGAGAGCAGCACCCTGCTCTGGGGTGCCATGCTCACAAAGTGGCTGCCTCCTCCCACCCTGCACAGGCGGTGGAGATGACTGAGGAAGAAATAAAATCCTAAGACAGGAGCAGCTAACTAACCCATCTGCCCCTGAGAGGGTTCTTGCTCGTCCCTGCTGCAAGGGGAGCAGTGGGTGGCTGAGATCTGCTTTGTTTTGCAAGGCAAGTTACCAGTGACAGACAAATTACCAAAATCCAGTAAATATTATAAACCACCTGCGTACACAAACTCACTTTTCCTTTAAACAAAGGCGCCCCTGGCAGTGCCTGGCTCCAGGGCTTTGCAAATGCTGTTCTGGAAATATTTTCTCAGGTGCTCTCAAACATTTCCATGTCGGCCTCTCTTGAGCTACATGCTTAAATGACCCTGGGACGGAGCTAGCTGCCTAATTTTAGGTACTGAAATGTGAAAGATTGAGCCAAATGTGGCAAAGCCGCCTTTCCAGCCTGGAGCGAGGCTGCGGCAGAACCTCCTGCGGGTTCCTTGAGTCACTGGGATGGCCGAGGGCAAACAGGGAATCGCCCTGGGGCTGTACGACAGAGAGAGAACTTAACCTTACCTGGTTTCTTCCCTACCAGCCCTTAGCCTGCGTGTTTGCTCCCAATTTCGTTCACCTTGTAGTAAGCCCACAGCTCCTGGGTTTGCCACCTCAGCCCCATGAGCTGCACTGAGCCCCAGTTGCTGGCAGGGTTGCTGCAACACGTCGGAGCACCGCGTGCTCCTGACCTTCCCCTGCCCACCTCCAGCAGCGTTTGGGCTCTCTCAGATGGTTTCCAGATCCACCCACCTCTCATCTCCCAGAGACAAACGTTTATCTGCAGGGCAGTGCTCTGAGCTGGAGTGGCCGTGCCCCTGCCCTGGCACCTGGCCGAGGCTGGCAGTCGGTGGAGAAGGTGGTGCCTTTCTAGGGGGATGGGCTGTGGCATGGTCTCCTCGTCAGCACAGAGTCTGTTAGCGAGCCGGAAGGAGATCCAGATGTTGAGCAGCTGCAGAGGGCACACACAGCCACAGGGTGCCGAGGGTAGGCTGGGTGGGAAGAGGGCTCCTCTGCAAGAACAACCGGGCAGTGTCTCGTCCCTTCCTATTTACGTTTTGCATACTCCAGAGGCGGCTGCCAAGGACTGCAGCCACGCAACGGAGCTGCGGCCTTCAGCTGTCAGAAAGATGATCTCAATTCTGCTGAAAAGTTCACATCTGACAAAATACTTCTGCTGGGCTGTCTTGGGTATCCTTGGGATCGTGGAAGCGCTGCAGGAGCAGGGAAGGACGGGTGGAGGCACTTGCTGTGCCTTACGGTGAGGTTAAGGACGTGCTGTGCAGCACCACCAAGGGATGTGCTGTTAGACACTTTTCAGATGGAGCCACGTTAAGTTCCCCAGAAGGAGCAAACCTCATCGTCTCTAAGCAGGACCATCCCCCACATTGCCCGTTAAAAGCTGTTGGGGTGTTTTATAGTAAGGAGCTACAGCGAGGAACAGGCGCAGCCGGCTGCACGGGCACAAGAGCCGTACGCGGGGTAACCCTCGTCCCCATCCCAGTCTCCTCCTGGAGACAACCTCCGCGGAGAAAGTTCCTCAAACCTCATTCAGAGCGAGAGAAGGAGTTGCAACCGGGAGCTGCCAGGAGGGAAATGCTCACACGGCATCGCTGCCCCGTGGCGGCGGGCAGGACGGGACGGTGGCGGTGGGCGCACAGCAGTGCCCTTTTTCTGTGTCTCTGGCAGCCAATTACTCATTCCCAGTGCGGCAGTCTGTCCTTAATTTGGCAGTTAGGGGGTTGTTGAAGGAAATAACGCGGCAATGTCCTCTTAGTGGGAGTCTCAAAAACAATATTCTGAGAGACAGGAGAGAATTAATGCGAAAATGTGGTGTTTACAAGCCCCCGTCACTGCCCATGCTTGAAGGACTGACTATTAACACCTGGTCAACAAGAAGATCTTTCTCTAAAGATTTTTTAAAAGGCATCAAGGATGATATTGAAGAGCATGAAAATAATCTGATTAATATGATGTCTCCTTGAAACATTTCTGAAAAGTGTGAAGTGCTACTTTTACTGCAGTGTACTTTTCCGTCACAAAGTGAAAATCAAAGTGCAGAACAACACAAAATGCAGAGATCCTTACTACATGGAATAATGAGGCCATAAAACCAAACAATAAAGTTAAATAATTTACCATAAATATCTAAAGCTCTCAAATTATTCTCTACATTAACTGCCTATGTTTAAAATGATCTTTGCATTCACCATGTCACAGATGGCAACATCAGACAAGAGAGTCCTTGACAAAATCTCGCTGTAATTATTCTTTCCACAGCTGCAGTTATTTTAATGCCTTTTCAGTTAAGCTGAAAGAGACGCACACATTTTATAAATAAGGGCTTTTAACCACTTTGACAATGAAGCATTTGAAACGTACAGTGCAAAAAAAACCAACCCCAAAACTTTCACTGCATCTTGAAACCTGGGAGAGCAACTGTGCAGGCTCGGAGCAGGAAGACAACTGCTCTTTCTACAGCATTATTTAGCAATTAGAGCTAAAATTACGTTGATTGTAACGGCCTGAGAGAGCGGTTACTAGCAACTTTCGGAGTTGCTCAGACACAATCTAACAATTAGTTTTATTTTGGCTAGCAGCTCGGAAGAGTCCCGTCTCCATTGAGAAACTGCCCCTCAAGGACAGACAGGAGCTGGGACTCACTTCCAGGAGAAGGAGGCCAAGGTTACACTGCTCAGGACCCAAGTGCTCAGCTGCAGTCTGAGTTTGGTTGGCTTTTCGTGTTTGTTTTGTTTTTTTCCCAAAGTGCTTTAAATCACTGTGGCAATTCCTTCTCCTCAGGGGCCACTGTGAGACACCGTGAGCATCTCCTGCCCCCAGAAAAACTGCCAGATGGGGTGTCCAGCCCTGGTTTGGTGGTGTGCTGCGTTCCCAAAGCCCGTGCACTGCTACACGGCCCCGCTCGGGTTGCCCAAGGAATGAGGATGATTTCCTCAGCAGCTAGGAAATCTTGAGCTGAAGCACCAAAATTTCAGCTCCTGCAGGAGTTTGTGAAAGTGCTGCAGAGCCATGTGTGACCTTCGCTCTTGTGAAAGCCTTCAAAACACCTCTCCCCTACATCTATGTTTCAGGAGTCTGAATAAGTGGCCGTATTTTTTAAAGCTCCGAACACTCAACAGCTCTTGGGAAAAACAAAAGATGCTGAATCCTCTTCAAGTGAAGTTTGCTCCGCTCCCAGCAAGTTGCAGCTGCTTCTCCCTCCCCCCCTTTAAGCTGTCTATTAGTTTAAAAGAAACGTGTGGAGACACCACTAAAATGATGATAGCTGTACTGGGAGGATATTTTCCCATTTAAACCAAATCAAGAGAAATGAAAGAACAGAAGATCGGTGGGAGGTTTTTCAAAGTGTGATCCTAGCAAGCTTTGACGTGCAAAGACGTCGTCGCGGTCTCCGCTGCTCGCAGCCCAGGGAAGGCTGATTAATGAAGGTTATTGTCGGGGAGGCCTGGCTTTGTGCTCAACGCTGAAAGGCACCAACCCTCAAAGTATTCAGCAGGATACAATAACAGATTGTGTGCAGTTAGCCTTAGAAAACAAACGTGCTCTCTCTTATATAGGATCATAGCCCATCCATCACCGATTGGCATTAAATACCGCACACGCCAGCGTACGTAATTAGCAATACGTGAAATCTAAATGTTATTTTAAAGGAGCTGGAACAACAAAAAAGAAGGGAGTGATGTTCATATTTTCCTTCCACTTTGCAGCATCTTTTCTGTCCTCGCCGGGGTCCCCAGAGAACAGCCGTCTCCAGCCCAGTGGCGGGAAGGGCAGTTACTGGGATCCCTCCTGCATCCGCCACCCTCACTCCCGCACTGCTGGGATGCAGCTGCCTCCGTCACCGCTCCCAGGATGGGGCCAGTCCCTGCTAAAGCCTCTGCTGATCCTCTTACTAGATTGAGACTGCAAACGAAATACAACTGTAGAGCTGAAATGGGGAAAATAGGATTTTTTATGAGACACAGTGTGCACCGTGTTAATGGGCTGCTCGTAAACCGCGGCTTGCCTCGAAACCCTCTGCGAAATCCATCGCACATCTCCCCGTGCTTATTCCATCTGCCTACAAAAGGAAACAAGGGCGTCAATTCTCTCTGGGAGAAACGGCGCCGCGTTGTAAATCCCTTTGGTTTGCTCAGTGGCTCACCAGCCCTGCGCGGCCACGCCGGGCCCGGGACACGGTGAGGGGCTCTCGGTGACCCGGAGAGCGGTGGTGCCGCGGTGCTGCCGGCGGAGCGGCCCTGGGAACCCATCTGTCCCCATCTCCCCTCTTACTCCAGTATATCTTTGCGGACGCGGCGGTGCAGGACAGGGCAGGGACCCCGATGCCGCACGCAGTGTATAAACCTGCGGCCCCCGGTCTCTGCCAGCGTTGGGATTCGGGGGGAGAGGGCAGTGACGCTCCCCAGGGCAGTGACACTCCGCAGGGCAGCTCTGCCAACCTGAGGCTCCGGGTGCCAGTCTCTTATCCTGCTTTTTTTTTTGCGCTGCACCATATAGTATCAGCCACACAATTAAGAGCTATATTTTAAGCCCTTGAATAAACAAACAAATGTCATCCTGGAAACTGTCAGGCATCCCTCATGGGGTCCCCGTGTTCCTCAGTTTTGAGTCTCAGGCTGATAATTAAAAGTAAAAAAAAATCACTTATGCAAATTACCATCACATCATGCTGTGGAGCTCGCAGAAAGCCGTTGTCACTTCCTATTGCAAACTGCTTGAGTTAAAGGGGGCCTGGATTTTTTAAAAGAGAGGCCAAGAGAAGTCACTTGGCTGGATGAGAAGCAGCTCTCTGCAGACAGGTGTCCTGAGGGCTCTTCCTAACGCAGGCTGCCCGGGAAAGCCTGGCACAGGACGGGATAACGACACGGGCATGTCCCTGTTTGCCTGTTTCACGATCCCCAAGTGCAGAAGAGCCTGGGGCAGAGGGGGTTCAGACGCAGCGGGCGAGGCAGCAGCGCAGGATGCCTGAGGTTCCCATAAATATCACGCAATATTTTGGCCTTGGGTGCACCTGCCGAGGTTGCTCCTTCTCACCAGGACTTACGGCCAAAAGGAGCCGCAAAGCCGGCGCTGTCTCCTGCGGGGGAACGGCCTGACGCTCTTCGCCACGGCTGTGACGGAGCCCCAGCTGCTGTTGCGGGCGGCTGCTGCTGAAGAGCATCCTTGACCTGAGTGGACCCAGCGAGCGTTCCCGTCCCTGGGGAGCTCTGGCATCCGTCAGCGTAAAGTATCCGTGGCCCAACCTCTCTCCTGCAGCACCTTGGCTCTGCCAAACCCCAGGATTGAAGCCGTCTGTACAGGCAAGAGGCTGCTCCCAAGGCATGAGAACACTGCACGGTCACCGTCCCACCAGGCAGCAGCACCCTGTCCTGCCGGGCAGCAGCACCCCATCCCACTGGGCAGCAGCACCCCATCCCACCAGGCAGCAGCACCCCGTCCCGGCCCCCTCCCCGCTGCGCAGACCCCGCTGAAGCTCAGCCCTGCGCCGCAGCCGCGTCTGCGCCGGGATGCGTTTGGCACCGACTGACATGCAGAATCCTTGATCGTATGGATCTGGCTGGGGAGCCAAATGATCGGGAGCTTATTATAGCCTCCTTTTTAATTAAGTGTCTCAAATAGGGATTTAATTGGGATGTAATAGCACACACTATTGTACATTAGTCGAATACCAAGGGATTATTAAGAGTATGTTTTTAAGGCTTTACAGTCCCATATTGAGTAAACAGTTGTTAAATTTCAATAAATAACTTTTTAAATCTACGTTAAATAAGCAGTTAAGCATATTTAGGATACTCGTTTTTTTCAGAATGACTCCAGTCAGAGAGTCCCGGGTCGTAATCTCAGTATTTTACTGGTTTAACAGGGCTGTGCCTGCTCGTACCTATTTGCCTGCCTCAAAGACCCGCCTGGGTGCTCAAAGACTCTCTTGGAGTCTTTAAACCCCTCCGCCCGGGAGCGGGGAGCGCTCAGCCCCGTTTTCCAAGCGCAGCATTAAGGCACCGAAGAGCAAAGTCGTTTGTTGGAAGCCACGCGGGGTGTCTGTGACAGCACGGAGCAGGAGCCAACGGAAGATCAAAAAATGCTTTTCTAAAAATAAGGCTTTGAAAGTCTGTAAAGGAAACGCGGCTCTAACGAACCGCGATGTTGTGATCAAACCCACAATTAGTCCTGTGCTCCACTTGTCACTGACGTTGGTAACGAACATACAAATGTCCCACGAGCCCCAACATCTAACGAACGTTTCCATCCGTTTGCTGCTTGTGTCCAGGGAATACCAGATCGGGGCAAAGGGCTCCAGGAGGGCCAACAGGAGATGGCCTGGCACCAGGCTTTGCTCCCTGGCCGGCAGCTCTCACCCGTGCTGCACCAGGAGGCTCCTTCTAAGATGGCACATCAGAAACAACGGGTGTAACCCCCCCATTACCATGGCAGGGAATAATTTAGCACTCACTTAACCTTTGTGTTAAGGTTGATCTTGAGCTTCCTACTGCTCTCTACAGCCATGGTGTTCTTACCATGGATGCTCAGCGTATCCCGGGGAGTAACTTGGAATTCATGAGAAGCTACTCAAGAACATAAATAACGCGTGCTCCGCATTAGGGGTAGTTAGCACCATCACAGCAATCCAGAGGAAGAACCTGCCCAGGTGCCACCAGCCATTCCCTCTGAAATCCATCACTGTCATGTAGGTTTTGTCAGCTGAAATCAAGGGGTGGTTAACCCTTTAACATCCAGGCTATTTAGAAATAATTATTGTTATTATGAATCAAAAGTGATGGCTTAACAGGTTGCAAAACTGGATGTATAAAAAAACCCAAAATGAAGTAGTGTGGCCGCAAAGGAAAAATCATTAGCTCCCTAGTGGGTTTTCAAGTAATTTGCCAGCAATAAAAATGCAAAAACACATTTCGATGTGTAATGATCATAAATAATTCTTGGACAAGAATTCTTTCCAGGACTCACAAGTCCACTCCCTTAATGGCAAATTTTATTACCCTGGTTTCTCTGTGTTTTCTTTCAAAATGCTGCTGTCATAACAATTTACGAATTACAGTCCTCTTGGCATAAACTTTCATAATTCATGTGGAAATAGGTTTCCCCACAAACACTCACAGTGCACAAAGAGTCATGTAACCACGTAGAATGACCTTAATAACGCAGTCAAAAGATATAGATCAGACTCGTGGGCCAGTGCTGAACAGAGACGGGCACCAGGTTGGGGGAAAATCTCCCAGGTGGGCTCCTGGGAGTGAGGTTGGGCGCGTCGTGGGGCCGGCGGCACGGCCAGCTCGGGAGAGGGGTGCTGTCACCGGGCTGGGGGCACCTCGGAGCATCTTTAGGAAACAAGGGAACACACTGAGCGTTTTGTTTCCAAGCACTGGCAATAGGCAAAAATCCCAACCAGCTGCTGAGGAAGCCTGTGAATGCCGTTTTTTCTTAAAATAGGAGAAAGTACAGCTTGTTCAAGATGTAAACTGTATTAATTTCTTCACTCCACTTTTGGGGGTGGAGTTGAGCATCCAAAATGAAGATAGAGGGGGAGCTGCAGTGAAGGGGACTGAGGCTGGGACTCAGGCAAGAGCAAGTGGCAGGTCGCGCCTGCCGAGGTGAAATCCTGGACAAGGATCGTGGGGTTTTCCTGTGACTCGTGTGTGTGGTTGGGTTGTGGCTTCACTCAACGTGTATGGGGGGATCCCTGGAGTGGAGAGAGAAGGAAAGAGAGTGGAAGTTATTTAGGTTAGAATTGCCTCCAAAAAGTACTAGAACTAAATGTGAATTCATAATGTAAAGATGAGGATATGCCAGTCAGGCTGGGTTCAGATTTTAGCACGCCGTTGCTCTCCCTCTGCTTGGAGGAAATGATGAAATCACTGCACTGAATGTATAAAGTTATGCTGCAAACAAGAAAATATTTCATGTTTTTCCTCAACTCACCACCACCAGATTAATGTATAAGAAAACTAAGTAAATATCGATATAACTGTCTTTTTCCTGATGGGTTTATAAATAGGTGGGCACGTGTACAAAGTTGGTCTTGTCTATGGAAACACACCACTGGGATTGAAGGTGGCTGCTAGAAGAGCAGAGGATTGTTCATATTCAACACTTCTATTTATAACTTTAATGTTAAGTGAAGTTGATAATCTGTGCAAAGACAAGCTCTACACCTTGAAAAAGGTTGCCAGCTTCATCTAAGCTTATGCACCACACTTTTGGGATAACCCTTTCCCCATGATGTAGATAAATAGGAAAAGAAACTAAAGATCCTATTTCCATTCAAATATTATGAGGCGAGGCTAGATATCACCCTGAAGCTAAATGTCCAAGGACTCATTTTGAATTTCTTACAAGTAAAGACGACAAAAACTGATCTTGCAGAAATAAAAATTTGTAAGAGGAAAAGTGCATAAAATGAGGAAGAAAATGGTTTTCTTTCTCTATAAAGGAAGAACAGATCTTTAAGATTTTATAGACCAGAAATTTAAACCAAGAACCTCCTTTTTACAGGTCCCTGTTTCAGCTTAAAATGGTCATAGCATTACTGAAGAAAAAGAAAAAAAAAAAGAATTGTGGTGGCATCCAGAGGTGCAGAAGGTGCAGGACCTTGCAGCGAGCTCCGATGGGGTTGCAGGCTCTGCAGAACTGGGGCCAGAGGAGAGGGACAAGGATTTGGAGGATCCTCCTGCAGCTTCTCCTCTGCTCCCAGGTGCACACCTGCCCAGGTTTGCAACCGTGGTTTGGGCTGCGGGAGAGCGGCCGGCGCCGTGGGTGGGGAACAAGGTGCCGGCACCGCGGGAGCTCCACGGGGCTTTGCCACCTCTCGAGATTTCAGTCTCCAGTTAAGTTTCCAACTTCTGATGTGATGGTTCAAATCAGGAAAATCCTGTCTCTGTGCCAGACAGTTAAAACTGAAAGTAATTAAAGCAAAAATCTTTTCCTGCAACAGAAAGTACTGACCATGTGGAGATAGCAAAATAATCAGTGCTTCTGCCATCGTAAGCCCACAAACCAAATTGGATTTTGAATGAAGCACATGGAGCAGTGACCTGCATATAAAACTTATGCTGACCTCCGAAAGTAATGACAGTTTGTCTCCGATTCTACTGCTAATTACAAATGCTGAATTCTGAATATTCACATTTGCGAAGGATTCATTGCTTGATTGTTTAGAAATCTAACACCAGCAAGATGCTGTGAAGTTTCTCTCTTCATATGGACAGTCCGTTGGCTGAAATTCCCGGACCTGTTCTCCGAGGCAGTTTCCTGCCCAGCTCAGCCTGAGCAGACTCCGGCAGCAAACACCCAAACTGTGAGGAGACTTTGGACCCAGACTCTTCTTCCTCACCTAAACCATCTCTAACCTTCAGGCTTGGCAATTCCGATTCTCCTGGCTTCCTGCCACGGTTGATTCTCGAGATCAGCCCTTTCCTAAACAGAGGACAGCCAGACGATCCTCCATCTACCCAAGCCCTTCAACTGCACAAGACCAACGTACCACGTAAGCGATGGGGAATGACATTGTCCTTCACCGGGGGTGAGCTCACCTCGGCTGGGCACGGGACACAGCAGAGCACGGGCAGCAAACCAGGGCAGAGATCCCAAATTAGATTAAGAACAATTTAAGCAGCCTATAATGCAAAGCAGAACCAGAGACCAGGGCAAAAATGACCTGAAGCATGATTTGCAGTGAATGTCTTTTTCTCTCATAAATAGGAGAGACACTGTGGGATGATTATCCACCCAGATTTATCTCTGCAGCTCCGTGTGTATCCTTCTGTGCTTAAAAATGTCTCACTGCCCTTTGCATTATTGCATTGCCCTTTACATTCATACCGCATAAACCTCTCAAGTACCGTAAAACTTACAAGGTGTAATATAATGTCGTGATTTTCTTTTACACACCATAAACAAAAGTCACTGGAAAAGGAATACAGAGAGGGAGACGTTATTTGGCCTGACAACAATACAGGATGAAAATATATATACAAGTCCACAGACATACACTCTTACACACTTAAAATCACAAGCTGGATTGATTATCTGGCATTGATGGATCGCTTTAATGTATTACATAGATAAGGAAATTGATTATTCCATAAATCACCATCTGCACTAAGAATCCAGTGTTAAAAAAGAAAGAGAAAATATTATAAATCTGTCTGGTACAGGCAAAGAGAAAGATTATACTTTTAAGGTTAATCATGGTGTACCTTCTGCTGCACATCCAGTGAAGGAACAACATCTCGGAGTTCTGCAGCACTAAACGACCAGTTTTCCTTCCCAAAGCTCTCTAGGAAGTCAACCTCTGTTGCGTGGCTGTGGGGCCACTCCAGGCGCTCCTGCTGCCTGTGGGCAGGGTGCCCGGGCACAGGAACCCGCAGAGCCCGCGGGCCGGGGCTCGCGCCCTGAGCTGCGGTGCTGCCGTACAGCGCGGCGGCAGCCGGGCTGGGGGAGCCACAAAAGATCTCCAGAGGGGAAGAAGGTGCCCAAAATGCTGCAGCAGATACTGATTCACAGCCAGGGTGCTGAGTGAGTGTGACTACAGCCTCCGTGCGCTGGGCTCCGGAACGGGCAGCACCCGCGCCAGCCGCGGGCGGAGGGGGGATCCTGCCCGTGCACCACCCGCCTCCAGCGGTGCCCGAGCTGCGGGGTGCGGAGTGACAGCAGAGCCAGGGGAGCACGAACGTCACAGGAACCAAGCAAAAAAGGGAGAACAAAGGAAAACGGAAATGAAAAATGGAATGTCTCGGACTCAGAAAACCATCCACCCCTGTGTCCCTCTGGAGATCTGGCCAACAGTTTTCTGGGTCTGGCTTTGGCAGGTTTGTCTCATGGTTCCTTCCCAGGAGCGAGCTTCTGCTTCCAAAGGAAAGGAGTAGGACTTAGGTGAAATGAGAGGCTTTTAAAACACTCAGCAAAGCATGTCATTGAAATGCCTTATAGCAGCATTAACAGGTAGCAGGAAATGCTCAGCTAACAGGCGTGCTTTAGGAAGGAAACACGGATGGCTGGATGCTTTCTCTGGGGAAAAGTGTTTGAAACGGTCTGTGATAAAGTTCCTGTAACAGGAATCCGTAGAAAAGAATACAAATATTTCTGCAAGTTAGGACTATGATATTGCCGAGCTGAGTTATTTCTAAAGATCTCCAGGTCCCATCCTGGTGCCATAATGTTCCTGTGACTCTCAAGGCAGAAAACAGGGCGAATGCTCCAAGCCACGCGTTGGCAGGGATGGAAATAGCACGAGATGCTGTTTGCCAAGTGTCCCACGGGTGTGACACGGCCCCCGAAGGGCAGCACTGGAGTTCTCTGGAAACCCCCTTCTTGCCCAGGAAACTCCGCTGCCCGCGCTGTAGAGTAGAAGGAATGAGAGCGCAGCTGGTGCTGTGCCCTGCCAGGATAGTTTGTCTTCCCTTCTCCAGCACGGAGGATCCAGACTGTCTCGCTGCCCGTGCCACGGTCCGATGTCCCCCGAGCAACAGAGCCCTGCTACACTGTCAGAACTCTTTCCGTGCGTATGAAAACGCAAATGGTTATAGAAACGGTTAGGAAACGGTCTTGATCTGCTCTAATTTTTACTAGAAAATATACAGCAGCCACCTTTGTGCAGAGTGTGAGAGATTAATAATTCCCCGCCAGCGAGGCATGAATCAGAGCGGCTCAGACCGAGCAGCACCTGTTCGCTTTAAAGAAAACCTTTATTTATAGGACAAGGAAAACAGCCATCTTTCCTTCCGACTCCCAGGCACCGCGGTCAGACAGACGCACGCATTACTCTTCACCGGCGGCGTAAAGCCCGACTTCCCAGCGGAGCCGCTGCCGTCGGGCAGCCGCGGTTCCGCGCTCGCCAGGAGCGCCCGCGCAGCGCTGGGCACCCCGGGACCGCGCTGGCGGTGCAGGTGTGGTGCGTGCAGCTCCCAGAGCAAACCCTGCCTCTGTCCTTGCTGGGAAAACCTGTTCTCAGATCCTCTGCCAAGCGTGTGCTGGGGCCGTTCGCTCCGGTGGTACGAAGATCAGCGCTGTTTAACGGGCAACCTCTGCCGCAGCGGGAAGAGCCCCTCCGCCCCGTAGCCAGGCAGGCGCCGTGTCTCGCAGGGGGTGGAATTCGAAATCATGGCTGTGACTTCCCTCGGAGTGCTTTGAATTCACTGCAGACTAACCAGCAAGTCTAACACTTCAGTCCCAAAAGACAGCCGTAACTCAGCTAAATTTGTGGGTTACACCAGATTTTATTTACTGTTCCATCCTGGGAGATCAGTGAGAGCTGACAGCCATCTATCCATTAAAGTGGGGGAAAGCCGCCCACAGCTCGCGCTGGTTCTCTCGCCGTACACCTCACATCCTTAATCCAATTTGGATTTTGCAGTACCAGCCCCGTTGTTTTCAGAAGGGCTCGTGTGCCTGTTCACCTGGGTGCTGCTGAGTTCAGAGAGCTGGTGTGCTCACCTCCGAGGCCCCGGGCTGAACAAAGGACATGCTGTAGCAATCACATGTCATTACCAGCTAATGAGCATCCAGTGGCCTGTGTGAGAGCAGTCAATGGCCTCTTCCCATTCCTTATTGGACGTGAACCACCGTTACAAGCCGAACTGCTGCAGTGGCGCTAATGAATGCTCCTGAAGCTGCTGTTTGCAGATGTCAAGGATGGAAGGCTAATTTAAATCAATCAGTCCCAAAAGCCTTTGTAGTGTGCTTAGTGCTGTGGTAGCTGGGAATCTGGATACCCCTCGGTGGGGATCCCTGGGTGCCCAGTTTCCAGCATGATGAGCAACGTGCAAGGCCCAAATTCAAGAATTCATCTGAACAGTTACGTGATTTTAAGTCTTTGCTTTGTTCCTTTGATATTAGCTGGTTTATTTGTCTGCTTAAAAACTTTCGTGAACTGGGATGTGTTTCTGACTCGGTAACTACACAGACTAAATTCCTAATCCGAGGTGCAAATACTCTTTGTTTTGGTGTACTCTTTAGACTTAGCGTGACTTGAGCAAAAGGCCAGGCTGTACTTCAGAGAAAAAAAATGCTGGAGGCTTTTTCTCTGGGTGGGTGAATCTTTGGTGCATCAGTTCCTGGCAGGGCTGAGCCGGGCACCAACCAGTGCCTCTCCAGACCTTCACCAGCAGTGCTGGTCCCGTGCATGGTGGAGGAGCTGTGTCCCACTGCTGGGACTGTGGGCGTGGGGAGGCTGGTGGGGAGCTGGTGGGGCGGCTGCGGGGCAGCTGGCGGGGTGGCTGTGGGGCGGCTATGGGGAGGCTGGCAGAGCAGCTTGGCAGGACAGCTCCGTTTGCTCCGGCTGTGTGATACCCGAGTGAGCCATCTTGTAGCAGAGCCACGCTCTTGCCCAGGCAGCTGACAAAATGTGTTACAGCATCTTTTGGGCTGCCTGGGAGAGCCTTTACCTGCAGCTGCAAAGGGCACAGGTGGGAGCAAATTACAGCTGAAAACCAGAGCCCTGTTCCCAAAATCTCCCGTGCCCAGATCTTTGCAGTTTATCACCGTCGTGCAGCACCTTGTGCCCCACTAAAGCGGCTTCTCAAGGGAGTAGTTACTGCGCAGTCTCTCTCCGCCGATGCCAGGCTGCGCGGTCTCCCCCTCTAAGGAACCTCTAATCAAGAGGCCAGAAATCTTGTATTTCCTATTTCCTCCTCTCGTCCTTTTGCACTACTGAGCATCGTGGCAGATTTATTCCACCACTCCCACAGCATCAGCATCATCTCATGACTTTAAACTCTGTGATCACCAAGAGACCACTCTCTTCCCGTGCCGGTCCTCGTTACCGGAGGCTGCACAGCGAGCGCCTGTGCCCCACTTGGGCTGCCCGGCTCCTGGGAGCCTTTTGGAGCCCTGTCCTTCCTGCTGTTTTCCAGGTCACGATGCTTTCCCAAGTGTCCCCGGCCCGCGGGGGTAGTACTGAATGTGCCGGTTTCTCCCTCACTGCTTCACAATTCCGATTTTTATCCCAGGTCTGACCCCACGTGGAGTGGGGCTGGTTGATGGCTGGGGCACAGCAACAAAAGCCAAAGCCTGGCCAGGTCCCTGGGCTAAAATGTTAAATCACACAGATACAGCAAGGTGGCCAGGGTTTGCGTTCCTCTCCTGATTTACACCGCTGCAGGGGCTGGGCAACTGGTGTATGCTGGGGTTAGTTCGGAGCAGCGTTGGGGTTTGCCTCTGATGCACGGGTACCCCGCAGCTCTCCGCCGCGGTGTGTGCAACCAAACGGCATTTTCCGGATTATCCTTCCTCCCAGAAATTACGGAGCAGTCGCATCCGTATTTATGGATTTATGCACAGTGTCTTGCTGGGGTTCTACAGCACAAGGATTGATGCTGCTGAACGCTCAGGTAACACCCGCCACGGCAGCGTCTCATGGTGCCAAATCCGGAGCTGTGGTGTTGGATGAAGGTTCCCACGGGGCAGCACAGTGGGGGGGCGGCTGGGGGGCAGAGCAAAAGGGGTGACAGAGGCAGCCACAAAGAAAAGCTGGTGCTGGAGCAAAGACAAAGCAGCAAACTGGGCCCTCCACCTGCTGCAGGAGCTCTGGCTTGTGGTAAGGACCTGCAGCTGGTTTAGGCTTTATTGGGAGTAATAAATACCAGCACGTTGTCTCTGGTTTTACTGTTAATGAACAATGGTAGTAATGCATGAAGCCCCATCACATCTGAATCCCCCTTATGTCAGCCCCAACCAAGACAATCCCAGCCTGGAAGAACAAGCTGGAATCTCCACGGTGCCCCGAAGCCCATGGGACCCGCGGGCGCAGCGGCAGAATCCCCCGGGCAGGCGCTGCAAACGGCAGCAGCTGCAGCCCCAGCGACATCCGTTCTCGTGGCTGTGAGCAGGAGAAGCAGCGCTCCCCGGTCCACGTCTGCTCCCTCCGGCCGCAGCGCCAGCGCCGTTTTTATCCCCGCCTGCAGCCCTCAGCTCCTCTCCACCGTTCGCCTCGCTCCCCCCTCGCCCGTTGAGTTCTGGTGCTTTCAACTCGTTATCAGCCTCGCCCAGAGACTTCCACCAGCCGCCTGCTAAGTGTGCAAAGACAAAAAGGAAGTCTAGACGGCATCACATCAAACCTCTAGCCAAAATGAGGGAGAGGAGATGGCGCAGCATCGCTGGTGGAGAAGGGCGGTACGTTGGATTACGAGGCTCAATGCGTGCTGCAAACAGACTGCGCGCTGTCGGGTTTTGTTTGATAGTGTGTCTCCTTGAGAGACTCCGGCATCGTAGCTGTTCTGGCAGAGCTGCTCCATGTAAATGCTTGGAAATTAGTGATGATAGCTAGTACGGGAAAGCAGCGTTCAGGAGCTGGGAGGAGGAAGGTGGCCAGAAGCACCCGGGCAGGATGGGAGCCGGTGGGGCACAGTGCCCTCTGCTGCGTGCTGGCCCCGGCCGACTGCGGCATCGCACTGACAGCAGACAGAGGAGGAAAAGCTGGATTTCATGTAGGATTGCTAATTTAGTGGAAGTGCTGATCCGTACCAAAGGAGCACTTCATTTACCAGGACAGGAGAGATCCAACTTTGCTGTAGATTGAATGACTTTTAGTGTTGTTCTGTGCACGGCTGCGTCGTGAAGGCTTCGCAGGAATCTCGTCATAATATCAACCTCCGTTTAGTTTCATCAATAAAAACATCCAGAGATGACGAAATTAAGCTTGATGCAGTGGCAGTGGATTTGCACCTGCTGGCAGTAAACCCGGAAGGGGCAATGCAGCGTGAGCCCGCAGCGCGCACGCGCGTGTGTGCACACAGGGGCAGAGCGACCTCGTCCACCCGTGCCACAAAGCCCACGCCAGGCTCCTTCCCCACTCGGGTTCTGCACAAATGTGCTGACTTCCAGCCCGTGGGGGATGTCGCCGGTGCGCGTGCTCGGGGGGACGTGCCCGCTCCGAGGAAGCAGCCCAGCACTAAGTAGGTCTGTTTATTTTGGCGCTATTCCTGCCCCCGTGATGAATGAATGAGGGTCTATTTTTTTCTGGTTTGTGGTTTGATCTTAATTTCCTGTATGAAGTTCTCAAGAGGATGCCAAGATCAAATAATTAGACTATTCTGCGATAAAGAGGTAACATTGTTATTCAAATGTATTCAGAATTAATTTACCACCAAACAATTTACACTGCCACCCTTATATCCTCCTGAAATTACTAGAATATGTTATCTGACACACAAAGCATCTCATGACCTGAAATAACTTTATCAACCATTAAATGCTTGAGCAGTGGGTGCGTGGCCACAGAAATACGCATGGAAACGCAGGAGAAAGCCACAAAGGCAACAGAGTGATTTAAAACCAGGAAAAAACAAACAAGCAAAAAATAAAATAGCACTTTACTTGCAACAGTGAACATGCAGAAAGCAGAAGCCCGAAGCAGCCCATCAGCGCGCGGGGCCCCAGGAGTGCGGGGCCGGATTCTGCTCTCCCGCACCCTGTGCGAGTCGCCGCCGGAGCTGCCGCAGGTTCGTCCCGGCAGCTCAGCCCACTCCCGTGCCGCAGGGACGAGTCCCCCGGTCACATCTCCTGAGCCCGCGGCGGCTCTCAGGGGCTGAGAAGCTGCTGCTGTGCCGCGCTCCGCGCCGGGCAGGGGAAGCGGGTCGGTCCGGGTTCGGTTTCTGCCTGCTCCTGCCCCGCCACGTTGCGTCGCCTCACCGGCCGCACGGAGACTCTCCGCACTGCTGGGCGCTCCGTGGCCCCCGGAGCCGGGGGGGTTCGTGCTGGCTCGGCTCTGACACCGCATCTCCCAGCCCGGAGCCATCCAGGCTGGAGCGCCGAGAGCCGGGCTGGGCGCCTGGCAGCCCTCCCGAAGGACACGGCCAAACCCGTCATCCAGCTCGGGCTGCACAGAAAAACGCTGGAGCTGCCCTCCCCAGGGTCACCAACCTGGCACCCACATGCCCCACGGCCACCCAGCGCCGTGGGCACTGCCTTGTGCAGCCTCGACGAGCCTGCCTTTGCCTTTATTTTTAAAAATTAAACTTTGTTTGCAGAGTGTGGGAAGGTGATTTCAAAATAAAATTCCAGACAGGCATAATAAGCCTCGGAAAAGCCAATCACACAGAGGAGGATAATTATCCGCAGAATTTGTTTTCTATGTATTTATATAAAATAATCAATGATTTTTTTTTCCACTCAGACTCCAATCCGATTTGATTGTCTTTTCTGTGTTACTTGCAAATCATACAAACAGTCGATGCCCTGACCCCTTCTCTGCACGAACACAGCCTAGAAAGAGACTACAAGAAATCAAATCCGATAAATTCCTCCATGCAGGACTGTTTGTTCAAAAGCTTATCTGGAGCCCGGTCCTGTTCACAGCGACTTCGGCGATACAAGAGTGGGACTTTCAGACATGATTGAAGTATAATTATTGCCACAAACACCAGCGGGAATATAACCTTAGTGAAAAAAAAACAACAAAAGCAGGAACGCAGAGGTGAAAGTGATTCCTTTTAAAATGTAGAGAACAAAATGAAATCCCTCCCAGGCACAGCGCAGGTCTCCTGCAGACGAAGGGTGAGGTGAGTGTGCGGCCGGGGCTGGGGGGGACGCAGGTGCTGGGTGGGCCGGGGACCCTCCCCGTCACCTCCTGCCACGTCTGCTGCTCTGCCTGCAGGAGCAGGGGTGGGCAAGGGCAACGATGGCAGCGGGGCTGCGCGGTTTTGGTGTCACCCCCTCGCAGCAGCGCTTGAATACAAACAAACCCACTAATCAACACATGCGAGTGCTAAAATTGGATTGACGGCTCCCGTGGTCTATTTTTTACAATTACTTATTAATCTCAAGCCGTTGGCATCCATCTCATCTGCACGTATATCTCGCTAACACATCATCCATCAAAATAATCACTCTGAGTAATTTCTGATGGTGCTTCAGCGGCGCACAGCAGTCGAAACCGGTCTGCTATGAAACGCGGGTCCTTCAGGCCCCACGTGCGGCACCGTCTCCAGCCATCCCGCCGCGCTGCGTTAGGGCTCCACAAAATGGCATCGAGCTCCCGTCTGTCCCTTCGAAGGGGTGCTACTACGGCTTTTTAATCCAAGAGAAGGTTGGATAAATAGGCCACCTACGGTACCTTGATCATCTTGCGCTCCCTGCTTGTGCTATATGAGGGGCATGATATTGCAAATACTGCGCTGCTCGGTGCAGCACTCGATAACAGGTATCATCTCACTGATCTCATCCGCAGTCAGGGCTGGCAGCATCACAGACTACTCTCAGTCACAGTGGTGTAAACACGGAGTAACTCCACTCGCACCGTTACGGTTACCTGCCGTTATACCGGAATAACTCGGAGCTGAATCGAGCACCTTGAGCGTGCAGCAGATCGAGAGGGTGTTTTCTGGTACATTCTCAAATATTTAACAGATTGCATAATAATTGAACAGCTGCTGAATAAGCTTCAGATACAAACTCCTATTGATAAAAAAAATCCAGCAACGAGGCACAGATTTTCTTTGTATGTGTGTACGTATAGATTATGTTTAGATGTGTAGATTAAATATTTATATTTTACTCATGAGAGAAAGAGCGCTTTTGGCTTTTCCTTCCCGTTCTTAGATATCTCTCCCTGTATTTATTTTAATAGTCAGCTTCACAGGAAAGCAAGAGAGCTTTGAAAAGTTACCTGGCTTCTCTCTGGTTTGATTTTCAGTTCTAAAACAATACTTATTTAAGTGTTCTACGCTTCTTGGCATAACCTAATAATTAAAAGAATAACTTGAAAGCCAGAGCAGCTTTGCACAAATTCATGCAGGGGGAAAAAGCTGCAATTTTCCAGTGGGCTGAAAAAGAGGTCAAAACTACGCCGGTTTGAGCTGAGAGCGAAGGTAAACAGAGATCTCCCTGCAGCCCCTTGAAAGCCTTTTTCTGATCTCTAAGTCTCTTGTTTTACTGATCAAGAAAAAGGCTAAACGAGGTGCTGAATGTTTGGGCATTTCTCCGCAATTAAAGTGAGGCCGTTCCTGCGCAAGGCACGGTGATGGCACCGTGGTGGCAGAGGCAGTGCCCAGCGGGGTGCCGGTGGCGGGCAGCCCTGCCTGCCCCCCTGCCTGCCTGCCCCCCTCCTTCCCACCTGCCCACTCCACGTACGTGTGGCCAGCCCAGCACGATCGTACCCCCCCGGCCCTGCTCCTGGGGCAGCTCCGAGCTGAGCTGGGAGCTCCCGGTGCCGGGGAGCAGAGCCACGGCAGAGCCCGGTGGTTCCGGGGAAGGGCTGGCAGCAGTCTCTGAGTCGAAAGCTCCGCCATCCCTTTGTGCAGTTGCTTTGAGCCCTGTCTAGAAAATCCATTTTCAGGACAACTGAGGCACCTGACTTGAGGCTAAACACCTCCACAGAGCCACAGGGATGCTCCTGCACTTGAACGTCTCCCACGAGCCACGCTGGTATGCCCAGAGGTCTCGGCACCCCCCACCCTAATGACTTCAGCCCCTTCCTCCACGAGCATCTGTTTGGCAGCTGCAGCCCCTCACACACCTCCTTCGGAGCGTCAGCCTGGCAGCACGCCAGGTCTTCCCACCAAGGATCAGGCCCGCTGCTGCCAAGCTGAAAGCAGGACGAGCTGCGAGCCCAGCACCCCGGCTGCGACAGGAGCCTCCTGGGCACGCGGCTTACGGTCCTGATGGGGATCTGCGCCCTGGGAGCCGTGCGGAAGCGAAATGCCGTGGCTGCCGTGCGGTACCCTCAGTGAGAACAGGCTGGTGGTAGATGGGGGGGGGACTGTGCCACGGCACAGCGGGTTGCCTCCTCCCTGCTTGCCCGGTGGGACTGGCAAAGCCTGGCGTGCCCTGTCAGCAGAGACAGGAGCTTTCCTGGGAGTGGGTTTCTGTCGCGCAAACCATTCCCAGCTGTTGCGGGCCATGGCTGAGCGCACCCAGCAGCTTGGCTCTAGGGAAAGTTCAGCCGGCGCCAGGGCCCGGGCCCTGGAGGCAGCTCTGTTCACCTTTTCCACCACCGTTTCTGGCACCACAACATGCACAGGACCACGTCTGCCTGGAGTGCCTTGTTCACAGAAGTCCAGGGGAGAGCAGATGTTCACCCTGCAGGAATCAAGCCCTTGTCCCTGAGACAATCTCGGCCGTGCAGTCACTCAAAACCACGCTTGGGGGTGACGGTGTTTTACTTCAGAGAGCGGCTGTCCCTCAGGACTGGCAGTTTTCTCTTACTGGCTTTTGCATTGCTGATGTGCAGTTGCACTGGGATAAATAAGACCCATTTTTTCCACTCTAAAATATTCACAAATCTATTCAGTCTTCACTAGTTTCTCTGGGTTAGAATTTGGTCCCTGAAAAGACAGGTAAACCTCTCCTTATAATTTTTACTGAGGCAGACAGCAGATCCCTGGGAATGTGTACTGATGGCAAAGTACATGGGATGTAACGGAAAAGCAGTGCCGTTCTTTACATGACATGCTTAAAACAAGTATCTCGTTTAATTAGAAAAAGAAAGATCATAGACTCCTTCCCAAGCTGTTATCTGTGCAATTACTTTATGTAACATTATTAAAAATTAATTTTCCCCAGAACCTCAGCAATTTAATGAAACATGCCTGGCCCTCAGCAGCGGCTGTGGCGTAACCAGCCTGCTGGTACCCTCCGGGCAACTGGGCTCGGTGCCGCAGGCCCCCCCGAGCTGCCTGTCCCTTGTGCTGGGCACCTCTGGCCCTGGGTCAAAGCACCTCTGCACAGCACCCCCACTGCAGCAGGCTCAACACCTCTCCTCGCAGCGGCACAGCACCCCGCCTTGCACTGGCACAGCACCCCGCCTTGCACCGGGCACTGCAGCCCCCCTCTCCGGGGGCTCAGCATCCTCTTCTCCAGGGGCATGGCAGCCCTCCTCGTAGGACACTCAGCATCCCCCTTTCCAGGGGCACAGCATCCCCCTCTCCAGGACCACAGCATCCCCTTCCCAGGGGCACAGCATCCCCTTTCCAGGGGCACAGCATCCCCTTCTCCAGGGGCTCAGCATCCCCCTTTCCACGGGCACAGCATCCCCCTTTCCACGGGCACAGCATCCCCTTCTCCAGGGGCACAGCATCCCTCTCTCCAGGGGCACGGCAGCCCTCCTCGCACCGGGCACCGCAGCCCTCCATGCAGCAGGCACAGCATCTCTCCTCTCCGGGGGCTCAGCACCCCCCTCTCTTTGCCCGGTGCCCGGCACCCCCACTGCACCGTGCCCAGGGCGGCTGCCCGCACCGGGCGCGCTGCCCCCTCGGCAGCGGCCCCGCACCGCTCCGTGCCGGGACAAGGCTCCGCACCGCTCCGCGCCCCGCGCCGCTCCGCGCCCGCTCGCAGCCCCCTTCCCGGCACCGGGCAGCGCATCCCCCGCCCCGGCACCGCGCCGCGAACTTGGTGCCGCGCTGCCGGCCCGTCCCCGCGGGCGAGGCGGCCTTACCTATCCGGATGACATGCGGCATCCCGTGCGAGCACTGGCCCCAGAAGCCGCCGACCAGGAGCGCTGCCCAGTATTCCCAGAGCACGCCGCGGAGCGCCGGCCAGAGATGGGGCATCGTTGGGGAGGGCGCGGGCCGGCGCGGCCCTACGGCCCCAGGGGCAGCGGGGGAGCGGGCGGCTGCTGCCCGGGGCTCAGGCGGAGCGGCCGGTCGGCGCCGAGGCCGGACCGCTCATGGCACATCTTAGTGCGGCCGCGCCGGCCCGTCCCGCGGCAACCGCTCCGAGCCGAGCCGAGCCGCTCCGTGCCCCTCCGCTCCGTGCCGAGCCGTGCCGGGCCGTGCGGTGCCGGTGCCGGTCGGGCGGCACCTGCGGAGCCGGGGCTGCCGGTGCGCCCGCAGGAGCGGTCTGTCCCCTCCTACCACTGATGCGCGCGGCTCGCGCAAAGCCCCGGAGTGGAGCGTGCCCACACTCACACACACACACACACACACACACACACACACACTCACACCCCCCCCCGACACACACCGACACGTTGGCACCCGCCCGCTCCCCCGGGGCGAGGGCAGGGCCGGCTCGGCGGGTCCCGGGCTGGCAGTGCCGTCGGCGGGCGCGGCGCAGGAAGCGGCCGCGGACCCTCGGCGGGGACCGCGGGGCTGGGGGTGGCAGCGGCGCGGGGGTACCGGCGGTTCCGGCAGCCCCGGGGGGTACCGGCGTCCCTCTGCCCTCGACAGCCCCCTGTCCCGCAGATGCCAGGGGCCCCGCTGTCCCCGGAGACCCCGCTGTCCCCTATGTCCCCTGTGTCCCCGACAGCCTCTCCGCCGGGTGCCGGACGAGGCGGGGCAGCATCGCTCGGGCCGGGGCCCGGCCGTTCCCGGGGCGGCGGGCGGGTACCGGGGGGCCGGGGCCGCTGGAGCGGCGGGACCCGCGGGCGGGCGCCCAGCCCGGGCTCCGCAGCCGGGAGTTTAATGACCTCGGTGACAGAGACAAAGGGCTGCGCGGGCACAGACAAGTAGGCTGCTTTGTCAACTTGCTGGGCTAGGCTAGGGCGAATTTATTTTTTCTCATTTAAATAATTCGATCTATTCCATCATTTCCAATCGCTCCCATTTGCCAGCTGTCTGCTAACTGCATTGCCTGGAACATCTGAAGAGCAAATCTTTAATTTTCTTACAAACATACTATGGCTCCGTATCTGTTCATCCTTTTAATTCTCCTTGTCCGTCGCTTTCCCCAGCGGCACGCCGGCGTGCTCAGCGCTGTGGGAAGAGCTGATCACTGTCCTGGCCCGGCCCGGCCCAGCCCCGTGAGCCTGCATGTATGAACTGGAGGAGGGGACATATGCAAATCGTTATCGCTCTAAAACTCCAGGAAAAGTTCGTGGGTGTTGCACCTGACAGCAGGCAGCGAGCGGAGCGCAGTGACTGCTGCAGTGAGGCAGACCCGCAGCGGGGATCCCCTGCACGCCCATCGCGGTGGTGTCTGATCTCTGGCTGTTTCTGTGCAGCAGGAGCGGTGGGGGATTGGCCAGGGCATCTGAGAGCCACCGTCATCACGGAATCGTGAGAAAGAGCTCGAAGAGTCTCTGAGGGATCTCCACGCCCGTGGCAGGACCAGCCCCCCTGGAGATGCTGCTGTAACTCTTCCTAAAGCCTCTCTGGGCAGCCGGTGCTGTGGTTTAACTGGTGCTTTGTTTGGGGTGATGGGCGGGTGCCCCTGAGCACGACCTGGGCTCTCAGCATTGCGTCTTGCTGGAGGAGACGTTTTCTTGCCCCTACCTAAGAGTGAAAGCAGAGAGGTGAAGGCATCTCCAGAGCACCGCACAGGAGCTGGATCTCACAGGAGGTCCGTTGTTCCTGTTTATTGTGGGCAGGCTGAGGCCCTGGCTTCCAGCAGGAGATCTTCTTACCAGTGTCAAAGACAGATGTAGAAAAGGGTCTCTCATGTTAAGGATATTTTTATCCCTCATGACACTAAAAAGCTAAGATTTAGCAAAAGGGCATGGAAGAAATTTTCTTTACTTAGTGCTTAAATGAAGGACAGCTGTTTCTGTGAACTGGTTATAAAATTAAATGTCACAACCTGGTGAATCTTTGCACCTGGAGATGAAAAAGCCCCACAAACCTACTGGGAGGGAGAAGGTAGAGAGGGCTCTTTCTTCTGTGGCTGTTCTTTGCAGACTCCAGCAGGTAGAGAAGAGGGTTTGATTCTCTGTAACTTGGGACAAGAGGTTCAGATTTTGTGGGCTGTTTAAAATGTAGCTGGGATGAGACATTGTGTTAGTTCATTAGCGTCAAGATGCTGCTGTTGCCTCTTTGCTGGCACCGGGCACTTACAGGGCTCTAACCTTTGCTTCAGCCCCTGCATCCTACTGCAGTACCAGCACAAATAGTTTATTTCTTATTATCTTATTTGATTAGTATCTGATGGGTGTATGGAGGTCATGAACAGTCCTCGCCGTGTATGTAGGTCAGAGGAGGAAGGCTGTGCTGCTCAGAAAGGCAGGACAGGAGCAATCACTTATCAGAAGCTGGGCAGCAAACCAAAGCTGGGCGCGCCTGGCACTGGGAGAAGTGGGCTCTGTAGCTGCAGGTCTCCTTGCTGGGGGCTTGCCTGGCATTTCCTTCCCAAAGCAATCTGAGTGCATGCAGCAGATCATAGCTGTGCTTTCCTTCCTTTGTGCCCCTGAGTCCCCATGCTGTCCCCCAGCCCCCTCCCTCGCGCGTGGCCCAGCACTGCTCCCCTCACCTGGCAGCGTCCCACTGCCCCGCAAGCGGATCCCAGGGCTGCTCTGTGTTGTGATTAAAGAGGGATGATTTTGAAACTACTACTAGATGTTGCACCATAGTTGCCTTTGATTTCCCCACCCCCCAAAGACTATTTGACTTCCTACATCACCTGTGGGTGAGCTGCCGAGGGCCCACACCTGCCGGCAGTGACCTTCATCCATTTAGGCCATGCTCCCCCTCAGCTGTGGTGGAGCTGGTCATTAACATGTGATTATGGCAAAGACAAAATGGCTGAACAAGAGAGAACATATCTGGAAGTCTAAGAGAGCACCTTGTAGGGCCAGAGCTCCATCGTGGTGCTGCTGTGGGGGTAAGTGGTGCCCAGCCCTGCTCTGGGCGGCGGGATGGGATGGGATGCGACGCGATGCCGAGCTGAGCCGTGTGGCCAGTGTGTGCCTGGCCCCACTAGCCAGCCTTTCCCTGGGAGGGGGTGGGTTTATATCGGAACGAGTTAGGACCTGAATCAGGACTCTGTGGCTCTTGCCTTGCTGAAGGACAAGCAGAGGCAGCAGAAGGGCTTTGGTGTTCTTCTACAATTTGTTACAGTGATGCTAAAAATACAGCGTGTTTGCCCGGTTCACGGCCGCTGTGAAAATAGCTTCAATGCAGTAATTCATCATTTTGTAGTGTATCAATTAGTGCAAATTCGCTGCTGTATTTATAACTTATGAACATAGTGTTCTATTTAGAAGAAGTCATTTGGTTATTCCTGGTTTGTTATGAAGATCTTTGGACACGTGAGATTTTCATGCTGCCTTTTTTACAGTGAATACATGTGGTATTTAGAGGTCCGTTTATTGCACAGGTAGGACTCAGATCCTTGTGTATGTTTTCCATGTTTTTAATATGCATAAAAATCTCAGTTGTCTTGCCTACAAATAAAGCTGTATATTTGTGGATGGTCTAAAGACTATGAATGTAAGATTTCTTATTTTTGAGTTATCAAAAGGAGCTACTTGCAAAAAGTAGAAGAAAAATATTGTTATTAATATCTAGGGGAAAATGCTGATTGACAAAGGACCTTTTCAAATGAGATTCATGCTTCAGAGCAGCAGCAGAAGTAGGAACCTTGCAGAAAGAGACATAAGCATATCTGTAGCTATGGCATTTTTCCATACTAATGAAGAAAAAGAGGCTTCTCCTTATTTTTTTTAATGGTATCTAAACTGGTTCACTTGAATTAGCTACATCCACATGCATTTTGTTTAGATTTATACGTGTCAGGTGTAATATAACCACAATCAATGTGAGTTATGAGGCCCAGTGCTCACATTACTGAGATTCATGTGCTAAAGTCGGCTCCTAAAAGAGCAGAGAGTAAATATTGCGGGGCTGGCACAGGCAGATTTCTGGGACTTGAGTGCCCTCTACTGAAACGGTCCCGGGCAGCCCTTCACTTTGACACCCAGCAGCTTGATGGATGGGCTGCTAAATTAAATGTGAGCCTGCGGTTCAGAGGTTCACCCCTTATGAAGAACCCCTCCTGCCTTCCCTCTCCTGCCTCATCGTGCGCTCGCTTCTTCTCCCGTCTCTTCTTTTAACGCTCCGGTTTTAATTCCGACTCCTCCTGCAGCTCAGCATATGCCACAGTAGATTTTCCTTTTTTTTTTAAATGGCAAGTTTAGATGCAGGAAGCATTCCTTCTGAAATAATCAGCTGGGGAGCTGTAATTGTGGTGACGAGCGCCAAGGGCTGCGGCGGGCTGGCACGGCAGCACCCACGGGGAGGGTGCTTTGCCCCGAAGAGGGTCTGTTAGAGCCTGGTTACGGCGAAAGGCTGGCAACTGGGATGAGGTGCCAGTGCTGCCCGTGCCCCAGGAGCTCTCGCTAAAGCAAACAGCAAGAAACTGCATTTGCCGCACAAACTTCTTGTCATTTTGTGGGATGTTTTGCTCGCTGGGGAGGGGAAGAGGAAGAATTTCCACTTCCTACTCAGTGCGTCATCCGTAATGGGAAAAGCGTTGTGTCTCCCCATGCTTCACCCACAGCCTGAGCAGGGGCTCCTCTGGCTGCGGTGCACGATGCTCCGCTCTTGGCGGGGCCGGGGGTGGCCATGCGGGCACCGGGTGGTTCTGCCATCCCACCGCGGGGCGAGGGACTGAGGACAACACCAGGAACCACCTGTGTGTTGGACAACATGTTGCTGGACAGCTGATTTGAATGTCTGGAGATTTCCCATGTCTTAAATTTTTGTCAGGCTTATTCTCTCCAAGAAATTTTGCCAGGGAAGCGTGTTTGGTGTTGCGGTCTGTGCCGTAAGGCCCCGGGTGGCGAGGTGGGTGGGGTGGGCATCGGAACCATTGGGAAACATGTTTTTTTTTCTGCAATCTGTTACAGAGTAATGCTCCTAGAAGAATTGTTGCTGCACTACACTGCATATATTTGTGTTGGAACATAGTGTGGTGTAATAGCTGGTTTGAAATGTATCCAGTTCTGCTGAATATATTATCGTGGAAGTCAGGCAAACGCACTGGGAGAATGCGAGCTCCTGTCAAACCGGAGAGCAGAAACACTCCGCAGAAACTGTGAAAACGAGGAGGGAGCTGGTACCGACTGCTGCTCTGCTGCGCTTGCACAGGGACGTTTGCAGGGACCGACGCTACGACGCTCTGATCAGAGCCGTGTGTGGGGCCCGAGTGTCTAAACAGATCAAAAGGCGTCTTTGCTCCCGTCTGGGAAGCAGTTGGCATCACCTGCCTTTGTGCGAACCCCCCTCGCCGCGAGCGGCTGGCGTGGGCACGGGAGCCGTGCGCCCGGTGGGACCCAGCAGGTCCCTGTTCTCAGCTGGGCGCTGGCAGCAGCGGCAGGGGCTTTGTCCCCAATGTCCCCTGGCTGGCAGGGGATGGGAACTGGCTCTTCCTCTGACTGGGTGGTATTTGTGTCACCAGTGCCTTCATCACCCCCTTTCCCACCCTTTTTGGGTGCGAGGTGGTGGCGGCGAGCAGGACCGAGTGGCGGAGCGGGGCCGCGTGCCCCCGGTGCCCCCAGTGCTCCTCTGCCTGATGCAGCAGCAGGCGGCTTTGTACGGCCGCAGCATCTTATGGGCTGAAAAGGGCAACAGGAAACACGGGAAGAAGCGAGACCAGTTAAAATTATTATCGTTATCGCACCGTGTGTTCGTCCCCTGACAGGAGAAGCTGTTTTGGGCAGGCGGCTCCGTCAGGCGCTCCCTTTTCTGTGCTGCAATATGATCTTTTGAACTAGGCTGAGCGGAGATACGCATTCGTGTCAGACAGCCTTTCAATGTATTTTTCATCCTTTTTCTGCAGAGGTAGGAAATAATCTTTTCTCTTTTTAATTTAAAAAAAAAAAAGCCCTCTATCTTTAGGATTGGTGGGAGAAGCCATTTGCAACTGATGGGTGTAAATTATGCCTGCTTAGTCAGACAAGAAAATTAGAGACTGCAGAATTAGACTCTGCTTGCAATTATCTTTACATGGAACCAGTTTACAAAAAATTGGTATGCTCCTTGGCTTTCTGATTAAATCCTCACGTGATTTACTTTGACCTGTCAGCTTCAAAGCGTGGTCCGTTGTATGAAACCAGGAAGGGTATCTCCTTTTCTCTCCTGTACCACCACACCAACTGGCTGAGCAGAAGGTTGGTCACCTGCCAGCCTGGGAGTGCACAGGACACTTTACTACCCACATGTCTAATTACCCATGCAAAGATTTGGAATGAGCTGTTAATACCTTTTTTTTCTCTACACATGCAAAGGGCAAGAAAAGAGCATGTTATTTGAATGCCTGTTAAAATCGGACTTCAGTGGAATTACACTGGGAATTAATTTGGCCAGCTGCAGCCAGTCGTTCTCCCCGCTCCCCCTGCGAACTCGGGCCTGTTTCCAATTCACAGTGAATTTCTTGGTTGTTCCAGCACATTCAGAGAAAGTTTAAATGCTGGGTGGGGAGGCTGAGACTGGGTCTGCCCATTCCCATTCAGAACAAAACAAGGCAGGACTGGGCACAGCTTCTCCGTGGGAGTCCTGATGTACTGGGGGATAAGGAGGTTCCTGCAGCGGGAAGCACATGGGATGTCCAGGAGAAAGCAGCTTTCCCATAGCAGTGGGCATTGGCCGTGGGCAAGATGCTGTGAAAGACTGAGATGTGTTAAATGTGGTGGAAAAAACTACGTGTATGGGGGGAAATGTCCGAGCCCTGAGCTCCTGTGTGATCCCACCTTTGGGAGGGAGCGTATGGGTGCGGAGAGGAGGTGGCAGAAGGAAGAGGTGCCACATCCTGCCCTGAGGAGCCCAGGGGTTGGGATGGTCATTGTGTTTATCTGGCACCTGCACATCTGAACTCTGTGTCGTTACTTGGGCCCCCCTCCAGAAGTTTCCATACAATTCCGGCTGAAAAGCCCAGGCTCTGTAACACTTGCAGGACGCGCTTTCCCGGCTATCCTGCCTGGATAAGGGATTAGTAATTCACGAGCCCATACATGGTCCTGACCGTGTCCCACCTCTTGCAGTGGCGAGCGCAGCGCCCGCACATCCCGCGGCCGAGCGAGGGTCTTGGCAGAGGCTGGGGGTGGGCAGCGGCTGAGGAACCGCTCCAAAATATTCCTGCCCGGTTTTCCAAAGCTGTGTGTGACCGATGTGTTCCGGTGACAACCACGCTGCCTCTCTCCAAGCGTGACTGCCTGGATACAGGTGATCGGAGAGGGAAAACCTCTCTGTCGGCTGCTGTTGGCAGCACCCGCTGCCTCCCTGGGTCACCGGGCACAGGGAGTCCCGTCTGCCCCGGCCTCGAGCGCCGGTTTCCAGCGGCTTTGTTCTAAGCTGACGCGAGGCTCCTCTTAAAACCGGTGCTAAACCAGACCATTGCACCAGTTAAATACTCGTTATTCATGGCTGTCAGTGCCTGGGCACGAGGTTAATTTTGGTGCTTTTCAGCTTAGCCAGCGATGAACAGCTTCGTGTGTTATCCTGTTGGAAGGGGGTTGTGCAGCACGTAGTATTTATGGATTGAAAGGGGAGTGTGGGAGGCTTCCTGCGTACGCTGCGGTCCTATTCACAGGAAGAGAGAAACGCTGCTTTTTATTATCTTTTTTTAACTCTGGTGTTTATTTGGTATTTTAAAGGTGTTAAGAAAACAGAGAAAATGAATTTCAAAGAGAGAAAACAAATTGGTTTCTGAAATGTAACTTGTAAGATGCTCTCTGGTTTTCCCAGTTCTTCCAAGTTGCCCTGGTGATAGTGGTCATGGACACTCTGCCAGGGAAGGTGGTACCAGTGCCCAGCTGGTGCTGCCGGCACACACCACCGCTCCTTCCAGCAGCGCCACTGAGCAGCTTCAGCAGCTGCTGCCCTGGCCGTAGAGGAGCAGTTGGGAGCTGATGTGCCTCAGGCCACGCTGAGTTGGCCTTTTTTTGTAAACCGTTTTCAGAGACCTCCTTTGGCCATGCAGCGGGTGCGGGGCTCAAAACTCACCCAGGGTTTCCAGATAACTCCGTTGTGTTTGTACTGTAAGAGCTGGATGGACAGGAAGGATATGGCTGGGAACAAAAGCAGCGAAAGCCCCGGGTGGTCTTCAGCTGGAGGGGGCTGCTCTGCCCTTAGTCCTCCAGAACAAACCAGACACAGGGCACGTGGCTCTGAATTCGTTAATGTTTTATCTGCAAGTCTTTCTTGCACCTGGAAAGAATATAAAATTCATCCCCTTTATTTAACGGTGACTTTCGGATGTGTCCCGTTCGGAGCAGAGCCTCTGCAGTGTCTCGTGGGCGACCGCTTTGCTGGTTTGGCGTTTACCCCCAGTTTGGCCGATGGGCTCTGACATGCCCATGGGGAAGGGAGTTACGAACCCACCTGGGAACTGGTGGTTGACTTCCCGCTGGGAACGCCTGGCTCCCCACTCTGATGTCCAGCAGCGGCAGAGGAGGTGCCTCGAACAGAATTTAGTTCTTTTCTTCTTGTGGCTCTAATTTTGAATCTGAAATACCCTGTTTCAGTTTCATCGCTGCTATTTCTATGGATCTTTTCTCTTTGGTGATGAGGCAGAATAGGGTTTTTAAGCAGGTCTGGGTACAAGTGGAACAGAGCTGGCGCGGCTCGGGTTTAGATGGCGCACGCAAAGTCTTCCCTAGATTGTATCGGCGCGCTTCGTGGTGGGAACGTGACTCGCGTGTTGAAACCTGATGTGAAAAAACCCTGGGAAAAATAACGAGCCTCCCTTTGTAGTTTATTTCCGTAATTTTCTGTGGGAAGCTTTTGCTTTTTTCAAATGTAAACGAAAACACCAGAACTGTGTCCAGTAAACGTTAGCTGTTTTAAGTGTTTGTGTATAGAGAAGTATTTTGTGTTGGCTTTTTAAATATACAAGCAAAAAGTGAATAACCTTACATAACTGTATTTTTGTTTTATAAGCGTTCACTGGGGGAAGGGAGCACAAGGTCTTGCCAAAATTATACGTTCTGTACAATTTTTATTTGGTTGAAATCCTACTTTTTTTCAATCCTGAGGCACTTCAGTGTGTGTCAGCCTCCGGCCGTGGTGACGCTGCTTTGCCCCCGGGCACGGGGAGGCTCATGGGGTGCTGCACTGTGACCACTTTTTATATGGGGAGGCCAAAATCCCCCAAAACCGACCAGTTAGTGCGTGTCTGCACGTCGTGCCTTAGGGAACTTGGGTGCCTTTATGTTTTGATTGGAAGTGGATATATGTCTTTCCCAGAAAGCAACCCTAATTATCCTATAATGCTTCCCCATATTTCAGTGAGATACCACCTGAAACTGGGCGAGAGCGAAGTGCCTGGCTCTGCCCTCCAGCGCCGCCGGGCGCGGATGCTTCGCTGCGAGAGGACGTGGCCCAGGAGAGAGGCAATTACATACCCTCGTCTTAACAGCTTAAAGATCAAGTAAGGAGTAGTTTGACTAGAGATTAAATATAAAGATACCCATTTATGAATTAGAAAAAAAAAAGGAAAAAAAAACCCTCCAAGTAGATTAAAGTCTTGCAGAACTGACTAATAAATCAGCTGCTGGCGGAGCGTGGCAGCCTCGCCTGCCGCTCCGAAGTGGCTGAGGACGAGTTCAATAACGCTTCGCCGTTCGGAGGCTAAACGGAGGGGAAGCAAAGCGAGCAGCACACCCACCCGCTCTGAACAGGCGATGAAAAGGCATCGGGAGCGCGTGGGAGCCTTGGCCGCAGCGAGGAGAGGTGACCCCGGGACCTCCGCTGGCTGCGCCCGCTCCCCCTCGCCCTGCCAGGTGGGAGGGGGCAGCCAGAGGAGCACCCATGGAACGGGTACTGAGTTTGGGCTGAGACCTCCTGGGGGAAGGGGAGAAATGCTGCAGGCATCTAGGATTAGAGGGGACGCTTGGAGCTTTGCGTGCACGTGGTCGCTCGTTGTTTGTGTCGCAGTAAGGAGCAGCAGTGCTGTGGCACTGTCACGGCCCCGCGCTCGGGCGGCTTACAGCCACGCGTGAGCGAGTCGGACGATGGACACTGAATTTTCCTTCCTACCTTCAGCTCGTTAGCTTGGACTGAGGACTCTTCTGAGGCATAGGCTGCCTTTTGGTGGTGGGCTTGCAGAACAGGGGTGAAGGGACGTTCCCCTCTCTAGGCAAAATCAGAGTGCAGTGACAGGCCAGCTGTGTCTGCCACGGGGACGAGCTTTGGAAGCAAACATTCCCAGAGTTTCTTGGGAAAGACTCACCTTTCACTGCAACCAGTAAAGTAAGTATTTCAGCAATTGTGCTCTTCTGGAAAAAGCGAAAATCTCCTCATCCTATTTACTGCAATTCACTAGTTAGCCAAAGGTAACACTATGTCACCAAAGCCTTTGGGAAGTATTTCTTGGAGAGAAAGCTGCTGCGGTGCTGTGCTGCTGCTGTGGCTGAAGGTTCTCGTCTGCCTTCAGTCAAGGGTCTGTAGAGCTGCTTGCTTGGTCCTTGACTCGCATCGCAGTACGTATCGCTCTCCTAGCGAAACAAGAATACCATCGTGTGCTCCTAGCAGAGGCTTAGGATGTGTTGTCACGGGGTCACCGTGGCAGCACATTTGCTTCTCTGAAAGAAAAGGGTTTGGCGAACTTGGCTTGTTTTTGCGTGCCAGGCAATGCAGCTGGAGGGTGCTTAATAGAACAGGCTGGAGGTTTGATCTGGTCCTTCCTGGGCAGTGAACTATAGATAATATAGTCAGGGAGTCCTTGCAAATACGCAGCAGAAGTGGATTCTGCAATTACTGGGACATCGAATCCGTGGGATTTTTGTACTGGTTTGTTGCATTGCTCTGCATTATGCTGGTGGGAAAACGGACCTTACAGGGCGAGGTGCAGCTACCACTAGATAAGAGATGTCATTCCCTTCAGCAGCAACCTATTGCTTTTATTGGGTGTGCACTTTAACAACCACCGAGTCTTAGGGGTGGGGAGGCAGAGGGGTTAATTGCTGGCTCAGGGAGCAAACAGCTCTAGGTGAAGTCACGGGTGGTCAGCCTCAGCTAGACAGTCGTTTCCCAGGAGATGCTGGATGCCAAGGGTACCTCTTGCTACAAATTGCTTTGGATGTTTGAATATAGACCTCTTATAAACTCAACCACGGCGCAGGGCACTTGTGTCCTCGCACTGCCATCATGCCCTCAATCACAGCGAGTTGTTCAAGGTCACAAAAAGAGCCTGTAGTAATCCAGAATTAAATCTGTTTTGTTCGACTACCATGATTTTATCTTATCTCTGCACCCAGTTTTCAGAATGCTTTTTCTGCCCGTCCTGCGGGGCACTCCCAGGTCTGACATCGTACTGATGCATCAGAAGCACCTTGCATGCTCCCAGAACCTGCTGAAAGACCAAGCACACGGGGCCACGAGCCCGCTGGCAGCAACGCGCTGGGGCCTCTATTAAAAACAGCAGAACAAGTTTAATGTCTGGATGGGGGGAAGTTTGCTTTGTCAGCATTGTTTGATCCAAGTTTTAAAGGCAAAATTGAAATCATTCTTCACCAGGCTCAACACATTGATCTCCAGAAAAGAACACTTGTAAATAACCTCCTTGAGAACGTGTCACCCTCTTTCTCCTCCAAACCGTACTCCTCCGTGAAAAGGGCAATCCCCAAGGATGCTCCAAAAGCAAGAGGGAGAGTAAGCAGAAATGGCTGCAGGGAATTTCTCTCTCTCATTCTTCCTTCTCCGGTCCACCATCGAACGCACACATCGCATGCTCCGGATCACAAGCCATTAATAAGGAAAAATACTGATGCTCTCCTTTCCCCTCTCCCAAAAAGAGCTGACTTGTGTTCCTAAATGGTTCATCTTCTCTGCCGTTCAGAAGGTGCCAGGCAGGGCAGGGCGCAGACCCACGGACAATGGACGGACGGGCTGCTCAGTGCGTGCCAAGGCTGGTGCCCAGCCGAACAGCAGAGGGTTGCCAAGGTCTGGGTCTGTGCCCAGCCAACTGGCAGGGCACCTTGTGCAGCATCCCTGCTCCCCTCTGGAGTCACGATTTGCCATGTCCCACCTCTGCGAGGTATCTTTCGTGCTTCCTGTGACTCGAAGTGATCTTCTCCTTGCTTATACTCTGTTTCTCGTTGATTTTATTTCTAGCAGCGTTACGGCGTGTGTGCCAGGAGCCTCTGTGCTCTTTGCCAGTTATTTGAAATGACAAACCACTTAAGTGGAGTTTGACCAGTGTTCCCCTCGTCTAGCAGCACTCCCAACTACCACCACCTCCTGTCCTCCAAATCCTTGTCTCTTTTTTTTATGCCCCGAGGAAACGCTCGTGAGTGGCACGTCCCTCCTCGTGCCGTGTTGCGTGTCAGCGGGAATAGAAGGGAACCGTCACTCCGGCTTTCGGCGTGGTGCTGCAAGGGTGGACGTGGTGCCTGGGTGCCAAGATCTGGATGTGGGTTTACCTTCCCCTGGGTGCTGATCAAATGCCATACGCTCTGCTTATGTCAGCCAGGTCACCTCAGCGCAGCCTTTGGGGGGAAATGAATGATCCTCCTCTCACGGGATCGATAGGATATTTTTAGGAATGCCTTCAATCGAAAGGAAAAGCAGCTGATGTTAGACTCACTCTAAGCAGAAGGTTTTCCTGGCACAGTTAGAAATATTTAGGGCATCTAATTGCCAGAGATTTATAAAGTGATTTTTTTTTTTCATCTTCACCAAATGAGACATAATGATCATGCTCAGCATTTGTCAATTGCTCTGAAGATGGCAGAGTTTTGGAGAATTAAAAATTGTTATTTTTGAATTGGCCCCCAGTAAACTTTGCAATAGTTTGATTCCCGTTACCGTCGTTGGTTGCTGTGACTGACGTGACCTCTGGTGGGATTCGATCTTGCAAGATGCTGAGCGCTTCAGATTTGACCTTCAAGTATGTTTTGACTTCAATAAGTTGATTCATTACCTTCAAGTTAAGAGCATGTTTAAGTGATTTGCAGCATTGAACTCGGCCAACTCAAATTAGATACATTTCCATGTTTTTTTCCCTTTGGTTTATTGGATTTTTACCAGGTTTGAAGGGACACTGGCAGTTGCTATGACGTACGTCAGAGCAGAGACTGGGTGAGTCTGTCTGGTGGCTCTGCACTGATTAACAGTGTCTTTCTCAATACCTACGCTTCCACTTGAATGTAATTTTCCTGTAAGAAAAATAAATACATAAATTGGCGTTGTGTAACTGGGGCAAATTCACAGGAAAAGCATCTTTAGCAGTGACAGGCATCTAATTCATGCTCTGCTCTGAACAAGGAGGAAATTTCCTCTCTCGCCCTCCTCATCTGATACCAACTCATCTGTCTGACCGGGGACAGAACCAGGACTGTGCTCACTGAGGGTTTTCAGTGGCAACACGTGTCATTTGATTACGTGTTGTTCTAAAATTAATGTATTCCAGCTTTCCTACTTATCTGGAAGGATTGTCTAAGATGGATTGGGCGATGGAGGATGTTGGTATTGGGGAGGAAAACCAATCCAATTTTTTTTTTTAACAAAGCTGCGCCTAGATTTGAAAATGAGCCCCCAATTCGCAGCATCGAGGGCGGTCTGGGGGTGCAGCCCAGGGGCTGCCGGCACGTGGCCCGAAGTGGCGTCTGATCAAGCCGGGGCGCTTTCCCGTGGGACACCTCATCACATCTGCTGGGATGCTGGTGGCGAGCAAACCTCTTACCTGTCTGGAAACCTCCGAGAAGTGCCCCATGCTGGTGTAGCTCTGGATCCAAATGTCTAAGGATCGAGCAGAAGACGAAAGAGAAGAGCGCACGACTTGGAAATAAAATGAAGTCATCTTTAATGAAGCGCTTCAGAAATAGCTTTGTCACTTTTACCCACAAAGGAAGTTATTGTGGTGAAATTACATTATCATCTCATGCTGGTTTTAAAAACCAAGCCGTGCCTCCTGGGGAAAAGGGACTGTAAAAAGCTCTTTGTTTTTTTTCCTTGAGAAAATGCTGTGAGGACGTGTGTTTCCAATCAATGGGGGCTCATAACTGATGGATCAGAAAAGTTTAGCAGCCAGCAACAAACTGAAGGCATTAATAACTGCTGCGTTCCGGTCAATGGAATTGATCAGCAAATTCCGTTTATTTCTGAATGATCGCTGTAGAAAAGTGGAAAGCAAACCAATATTTAAAGATGTACCTGCGAGCAATAACGGATGATTGCAGGCGTTGGCACGCTGGGCAGCAGGGACGTGGCAGATCATCCGTAATTGTCACGCAAATTGCGGGGCTGGGATTGAGCTCTGAAAAATGAACCCCGAGACGCGTTTCTCATCGATTTTGGTTCGGTAGAAACAATAGGAGGCTGGCTGAAAGAGCCGGGAACGGGGCGCAATTGATTCTCTCCTTTTGAGCAAATTCCAGTAGAATTGGAGATTTGATTTGGATTTAGGATTTATTCATGTTTTTCTTTCCCTTCCACTCCTCCGTTCCTATAGGAGAGGCTGGGAGATGTGGGTGCGGAACTGAAACTTGGGAAAAGTTTATGCCAAAGGGTAGAAGCTCCATCGAAACTGGATATTGCACAGATTCTCTGGAGAAGGGGAAGAAAATATAAATCCAGAGTCCAGTCGGAATTTTACAGGCCAGAGGCTGCTGAGTTCTGGCGGGGACGCAGGACGTGCTGCCACCAGCCTCCTAGTTCCTTTCTGTTCCTTTGCCAAGTGTTCAGGTTGGCACCAGTTCTGGCGCCCTGGCCTTCGGCTGAAGGCATGGCCGGGCTGGGCGGGGCCAGACTGGGTGTGGCAGGGCTGGGTGGGGCTGCACCCAGGCTGGGTGGGGCTTGATGGGGTGGGGCCAGGCTGGGTGGGGCAGGGTGGGACTAGGCTGGATGAGATGGGGCCAGGCTGGGCAGGATGGGACTGGGCAGGGTGGGGCTGGTCCAGGATGGGTGGGGTCGTGCTGGGCGGGGCCAGGCTGGGCGGGGCTGGGTGGGACTAGGCTGGATGGGATGGGGCCGGACTGGGCAGGGTGGGGTGGGGCCAGGCTGGGTGGGGCTGGATGGGCGGGGCCAGGCTGGGTGGGGCTGGATGGGCAGGGCCAGGTTTGCTGCCAGCTCCGCGCTGGGGCTGCTCGGGGCACCCCGTGATGCGCCTGTCCCAGGGATGCTGCTTCCCTGGGCTGTGGGAGCCATTTCCCCCCTCATCTGCACTGAGATTATTCATTTGAGGAAATAGAGGAGAACTCTGCGGGCACGGGCAGTGGTTTTCCCAAACTGGTCTGAGCGGTCATTTGTGCCATCGGCTCCACGGGGTTCCGTGAGCCATGGCTGAGCGGGGGACGGTGAGGGGCAGGAAAGACACGGCGGCTTTGCAGGGACTTGCCGAAGCCCGTTCTGGCTCATGGGGGGGCTCTGCTGACTCCCTAAATCTGGGTGATGTGTGCTGAAGCTGGAGAGGTTGTGGCAGTGCGAGCTGCCCACCCCAACTTTGGAAGTGGTTATGTTTTTCCTTATAAACTACTTAATGGCTGCCAATAGAAATATGATATGAAACCAGATTTATTTTATTTTTTTTTTCTTTCCTGGCATCACCTGCAGAGTGAGGTGGCCCCAGTTACGGGGAGCTAATTGTTTCTGCCATCATGCTGGTTACCTAAGATTTTACACTGGGGCCAGGATAGCCATTACCAGGTGCCATGTCTACAGCCAGTCCTCAGGGGTTCTGGCTGTGGGTATCAAATTCCAGGTAATAAAGCAAATCTAGAATAATGTCTATGTGTTTCTGTTTTCTCAAAATAGCAGATGTGCTTCAGCTCAGCTCTCCAGAGGAGCAGGCTCTCTTCAAGCACTGATTTGTAGGAGTTTGTTAACAATAAAAATTCAGAACTACAAAATAATCACAGGATCAAAATTAGTTATAAATATGTCAAGTCCTGAAACTGCTGCAAATTGGTCGGATTTACATATATCATATGGCTAAATAATTTGAGCTAAACAGATTAGTGTGTTATGCTCCTGACGAGATGATCCTTGAACATGCCACGGCCTCGTGCCAGGGCCATTATGAGAGGAGGAAAATCCTTGTTTGCTGCCAGTGACATTGAAGTGACAGTGAAAGCAGAAAAACACCTGGGGGTGTTGCTTTTATAGATATTTTAAAAAGACAAAAAGTCAAGGTGTGAGTCTTACCATGAGCCAGGGAAGGAAAAGCAGAGAGAGATTCTTGTGATTTTTTTTTTTTTTGATTTAACTTCTGAGCTAAGGAGCCAGCAGAGGAGAACCGAGCTGCTCGTGGTGCAGCTGCCCTTGGCTGTGTTGGCAGAGGGCTGGGGTCTGCTCTGAGCCCTTTGGGGAGGGGGGACGCACAGCAGCCACTGCAGGGCTGGGTTCACCTGTAAAGACACATTCAGACAAAACCAAATCCACTTTTGGTCCCTGTGTGCCAACGCCAAACGTAAAGAGCTGCTCGTTTACAGGCTTTAAGGTCAAGCATGCTCTTCTGTGCTCGACTAGTGTAAGTGCTGATGCACGTGACTTGGGCCTGCAGCCTGCTTGTTTGTAATTTAAAAATAACATAAATGACATTTTTGTTGATTTTTTTCATGAATGTCATTTCATTGGCATTGCCTGTCACAGATGTTGCAGTTAAATACCTCTATATGCATACATAGGTGTTGGGTTTGGATAGATTTGCTTTAGATGAGATAGTGATGGAGGTGTAAAGGGATGATGCAGACCTCCCAACACCAGCAAAGGTGGTGGAGTTGTTGCCGCCTCCCAGTAAATGGAGGTGACTGGGAAAGTAAGGCCAGTGGAACGGGGGAGAAGATGAATAGCTCTGCATTAAAGCTGGGAGCAGGGTGCCTTTGCTGGTCACAGTCCTCGATACGGACACTGAGTGTGGCTCTTTGTGCTCTGCTCCTGGCAGCTTTTAGGGCAGGAGACAGTGTGGGTCAGAGAAAGCCGCGTTCCTTGGGAGCAAGGGGCTGCGCTCGAGAGAGGTGGGTGCACGGGCGGGATTGAGCCCAAAGCAATGGTCACAGCATCTGTGGGTGACTGGATGAAACTGTCTCTGTTTCATCGGAAGGAATTGCTCCTTGGAGAGGTTGTTATCCCCCGGCTGGGACATAGCGCACGGCGGGTCAGCGTTACCTGCCTGGGCAGGTGTCTGGACGCTCCCTGGGCTGGGAACGGGCAACCTCGGCCTCCAACAGCCTTTCTTTTGGAGGAGACAAAACGTACGGATTTAAATTGGATCTCATGATTGCGAGGGGGGGATGCGTTTTGCCCCCTGGGATCGCAGGAAGTGACGCTGCTGGTGAGCCAGCTCCGGCAGACGAGCCCTCTGGCACGAAGCGGGGCCGGTGCGGTTGCTGTGCCAGCACGGCTGGCTGGTGGCTTCCGTTTTCCATTTCATTTTACGCAGAGGTTTTTGCTGAAATGGCCTCCTTTCAGTACCATAACTTTTAATACATTTTATAGGGAGCTTTTTTATGTGTCAATAAAGGAAAAGCAGTGCCGGTGTTACACGAGACGGGCAGCGTGGCTGCAGCTGCTCCGGAGCCGCCGGAGGTTCGGGCAGAGCAGACGTGGCTCGGTGAGGAACGCCGGGTCCCAGGGCTGGCACGGGGCTGGCTGCCCTACGTGTGCCCCCTGGACAGGCAGGCACGGTCCTGCAGACCTGTCGGGAAGAAAAGAAAAATCTCTTAGGTTTTTCCAAGTGCTTACGTGGTGGTTTTGGCTCTGGGAAGAACGCGCGTGAACTCGAGCCGGCGCGGTGCGGGATGCGGTCGCGGCGCCGCTGGGCACGGGGAGCAGCAGCGCTCCGCTCGCCGTCGCAGGGGCCCGTGGTGGCTGTGCGGGTGTCCCCGCGGTTATCGTGGCGTCGGCATCGCGGCAGATACGGAGATACGCGTTCAGCGTTCGCGCAGCAATCTGTCAGCATAAATCACTGATGGATTCACCGAAAAAGCCGAGCCCCAGCTCCACGATTAAAAACAGTGACAGAACTTCAAAGGGGCAGTAGGCATGATTTATTTTGAAGATAACGCGGGTAATTTCAAGTACCAAAGGATCTTGCTTATGCTGCTTTCCTTGGTATTCTGCATAATCTGCTGTGTCCAGCTAAGATGAGATAAAAGCGAAAGCAGGATCGTTTTTCCTTTCCAGCATTAACTATTTTGCTTCTCTAGGCCCGGAGACAGGCTCTGAGTTTCACGCATAGAACGCTCCCCTTGGCTCCAGACCCCACTTTCAGATAAAACTTTTGGGTTGGTTGGTTTGTTTTTCCCCGCATTGCACTGCTCATGGTTGGATCTGCGGGATCACGGAGGGTACGGCCCCTTGGGGTGGCCCAGCTGCCGGGGCTGGCGAGGGAGCAGCGGTGCGGGTGCCTTGGCAGAACCGTGTGCGTGGCAAAGGGTGAGCCCGGCCACGGCCCTGCCCGTGCCAGCCCCTTCCCAGGCTCAGAAGCAGAGCTGCTGACCAGGGGCCGTCCAGCTTCACAGCTCTCGCTTGGTTTTATCTGAAACTTTTTATTTACTCATGTTTAATGCAATTGAGCCTTCCACACAAGCATTACCAAACCTTATTTGCAGTATGCCAGGCGTCTTCAAAAGTCCAGTTCTTTCATCAGGCTTCTAATTGTGTGCAAATTGTTACTACTCAGCCACCTCTATAAAACTGATGTGATCTTGGCATAGCTTTTTCTATCCTCCCATACTTAATTTATTTTTATTTCTAATATCATGATAATCTTTCTTACTTCAGGAGCTCCTGGAAAGCGCTCACGGTGCTGGTGGGTCTGTTCCCACACCAGTAACCCCCTCCGGGCTGTAGCATCAACTGTAACTGCCCGTTTCCGGGCAGAACGTCTGGGGCAGCGATAACTCGTTGCCAAGTTTCTGCAGGATGGTCTGGAGTGACGATTAGCTGGGCTTTACTTGCACTCGGGTGTTATGCAACGTGGGGTTTTTTGATCCCATTCATATGGTAGAAATATTAACGAGCCCATCTAACGAGCCTGTACCTGTGGCACTCTCCGCCGAGTGCCAGGCTCGGCGTGATGCCGCGGCGCTCAGCCGAGAGCGGCTGCCTTTTGCCTGCGAGCGCAGCGCCAGCGTCCGGCGCCGCAGTGCGAGGGGTGGCTGCCCGTTTGGGTTTCCCCTAAAAAGAAACAGCTGATCCCTTCAGAGTTCAAAACTAAGCCAAAACAACTTTCAGGGACGATCAAAGCTCGGCCAAGCGTGTTCTCTTGCACCGTGGCTGCGCATGGAACCCAGGCTCTCCCAGAGCGTGCCGTGGCACCAGTGCAGCCACGTCCTCCCACTCCTCCTTTATGTCGTTGGTGGCAGCGAGGGCGGATCGATGCTCTCGGTGTCAGGACAATGTCTGTGCGTTATTGCCGCGGTATCGACAGCTTGGCTGCTTCGCTTGTGTCGTCCGTGCCTCGTTTGTGAAAAGTGCTGTAATTATCCGCTCGTAGTCATTTCGGGAATGGCGCACGACTTGAAAAGAAATCAAAACGGGTACACCTGATTGCAAAGAAACCACTTTAAATATTGAACAATTTTTCTAAAGGCCTAAATTTCCTATTTGCCTCAGCACTTAGCGTTTGTGCAGCCATTTTATACGAGCTTTAACAATGGCAATTTTACATTGAAGCCATTTGTAGTAATAAAAATGAAGATGGGTTCATTTCCCATACCTTTTCTTGCTATTTTGCATCACTCCTTAAACCCTTAAATCTGTCTTTTCCCCCCACAATCCACGCAGACTTTCCTAACCTAATTGTCAGTCTATCTTTCATTAAGCCAACTGCAGACTTTTGATCTGCTGCTTTGGAAGCGCTTTTGTGTTCAGCATTTGAACGAACTAGTCCCCTGTTTACAAGATTTACATCAAAATAAGGTTTCTGGAAAAGAAAGTGCAGCTTAGCAAAATAAAAAAATTGTGCAAAGCCCCCAGAGAACTAATTCATATGCATTTCAGCAATAATAATAATAATAAAAAAGAAAGCATGAGGCAGGCTGGTTTAGCAGCGCAGAGACGCGTGAGAACGTGGCATCCCCCACCTCTCGGGTGCCTCTGCACTTACGCACCGGGCTGGTAACAGCCCCGGACCTGCAGGACCAGAGCACTGAGCTTCACTGCATCACACTCAGAGCAACTTTATGAAATTTTGGGAAAATTTGTCAACCTGAAGCCAGCTCCCTCGACTTCATATGCAGATAACTCGATGAGACTCCATGCTTAGCGGCGAGACGAGGACGGAGCGTGGCACAGCAGCCCTGAGCCGAAGGGCGACCCACGGGCCGGCGGTTCCCGGTGCTGCTCTGTGGTGCTGAGCACGAGGCCACGGCGATGGGGCGAGGAAGTGCTGCCTGGCGGCCCCGCTGCCCCCCCGTGCTGTACAGACCCTGTCACTTCCAGAAAAATCAATTTAGGGGCTGACGAAAGCTGAAGAAAACTGCAGCGGTTAATTAATAGCCCCATGTCTTGTGCAGTGGGCTCTGACAGCAGACTCGGTACTGTGGCTAATTGGGAAGTCAGTGCAGATCGTTTCCTCCAGAACATTTTCATGTTAATAAGTGATTTCTGTATTCAAGGGTAGTTTTTATTCAATTTCCAGTACTTTATTTTGACTAGCGACTCAAATATTCTTGAAGTATCAAAACAATCTTTGTAGCTGTGTAACAGAAGCAGAAGGATGTCATTAAAAATGAACCCGGCTCGATCTGGATGCTGGCAAAACAACTTCAAAAGTTGTTATCCCAGTTATTCTGAGGGAGAGGAGCTGTGTTCTCTCAGGATGAAAGGATCCACTTGAGAGGAGTTTAAAGGCAGGATTGGTCCCGGGCGAAGGGAAAGGCTGCGCAGGGATCCTCCCTGACACGAGTTGGTGAAAATCTGGCTGTGGGTTTTGGGGAGCTGTCAGTAACTGCGGGCTGCAGCCCCCGAGCTGGCGCAGACCCGAGCGCTGCCCGCGGGAAGGGCAGCGCGGGAGCAGCTGGATCCCGGGCAGCCGTCGGCTTTGGTGTCCTCCCACGAGGAGGCACCCGGCGGCGTTGGGCAGCTTTTGCATTAGGTTATTGATAATCTGCGTTCCTTTGATGTTTTGGGGAGGTTTTTTGTTTGCTTTTCTTCCTGGAGTGTCCCTTGGATTTAAGCAAGCACAGGGCTCTTATTTCATGGTTTTTCTTGCCCCACCAGTACCTGAGTAAAAGAAAAGAGGAACGTCAAGCAAGTTAATTCAACAGCCTTGTGGGGTGAGACAAGTTTCACTGGAAAACAGTTAAAGAATTTGGGATTAAATTTCCCTGTTCTGAAATGCTTGTTTAGCAACATCCCTGTATCCTTACAGACAGAAGCAGGTACCTCTGGGATCCCTCTGCCCCACCAACCATAGGCAAACGTGTCTTTAATTTTAGGGTTAAGGCAGTAAAGGCAGGGCAGGACAAAGTGATTTTTAGGTTTATGGGTGCTTCATTTATGAAGTAGTGGAGCAAAATCCCAGAGGTCTGAGAAGTCGATGAAGAATCTTCATTCCCCCCAATATTTTTCTTGCCACTGTAAAACCTAGTTTGCATCAATCAGTCATGCAGTTTCCCAGAAGGTCACTGTGCAATGACGATGCAACTGTACAAACTATTTCTGCATATTTCAAAAAAAAAATAAAGAAAAGGAGATATTTTTCTCTTTGCATGCAATTTTTAAGAAGCGGAGAGCAAAGAGCCATAAAATTTCCTTTTATAGATGTGGAAGACAGCAGCGGAGTGTGCTAAAGTGAGCGAGGAAAACCCAAGGTGACATTTAATTTTAGCGATAATAAGCTATGGCAAAACTCCTCGTACTAAAGACCTAAGGCAAAAATGTTTGGCTGGTATATTCTGGAGCAGAGGCACTGCAGGGAGCAAAGGGAGACAGGGTAAGACACCTTGAGCAAGATTCAAAGAGCCAGGCATTAATTTTAGGGATGAAGAATGTGGGCACCTCTGCTAAGCAATAAATGAATGACGCCGGTGACGGCGAGACGGAGCTGTTCCACGTCTCGGAGTCGCACAACAAACTCTCCCCTGGGAGAGGCAAAGGCTCCTGCTTGGGCACAGCCGGGGGGTGGGCTGGGCCAGGGCTGCAGCCCCTGCAGGAACGTTCTCCAGCCCACGGCCCCCAACAGTCCCTGCCTCTTGCAGCGTGCGTGAGCCGGCGGAGGCGATCTCCAGCGGGGAAAGGCGGGGAGCTGCGGGCTGTAAGGAGGGGCGTCCACAGAGGGGTGTCCCGGGGCCAGTCCGGCCAAATTATCTTCCGTGCTTCTGGGTACGGAATCTGCCACCTCTCATCTGAAAACCTCGCAGCCTCTGGAGTAGGGAAAAGCTGAGTCAGGATTGGAGCTGACAGGTCGGGAGCAGCCGGGGCGACGTGTTTTCTTTAGCCGGTGACTGCCCAGCAGGTCCTGTCCCACCTCAGCCTTGTCTTGCAGAAACCCCCCTTGAAACCCCAACTGTAGAGCGGGAAGGGCTGGAATGTGTTCGCTTCTGGAGGTTCAGGGGTGAAGCACTGTGATTCTCACCTGTGCTCTGCTCCAGTGCACAGTGGTGCAATGGCTGGAGCTGGGGGGGCTGTTGGTGGAGGGAGCTTCACGTAACACCCTCCTCTACTCCAGGCGACACCAGTTTGCTGATTGCTGCAGCCCTCTCACTGGTTTCCTTTCGTTTGCTGTAAATTCTCATGCCTGAGCGTTTTCAAGGGGAGGAGGGCTCTTTCGATCGGTCTCTTTGCAGACGTTTATTCCTGGTGGCAGCTACGTCTGCAGATAATTGCCCAACACTTCTTGTGGCAGCACTTTCTAGAAAAGAATTAGTAAAATCTAATAAGGCACTTAGAAAGTCGTGCAGCTTCGCTGGCTGGCTGCACACCCGAGTGGGTAACACGGCAGGATATTGAGTCTCTGCTTCTCCTCCTCTGCTCTGAGGACTCCCTCCCACTCCCTCCCACCTCCCAGCAGCTGGGCACAGCTGGAGAGCCTGTGTTTGGTCTTGTGATGGCACTCCTGGCACCGCACTGCGAACAGGCGTGTTGCAGAGCAGGTCCACAGCAGTGGTTTGCCAGCAAGCTCCAGGTGTGTTTGTTACTATAGATGCCTCCAATTACATGTAAAATAGATCTATAGGGCCCAGTATGGCTGCGTTCAGAAAGAAATTTGCCGTTTCTGCCATCTCTGTGCACGTTCTCCTGTTGAGTGGTCCTGCGACAGTGCCAAAACCTGCGATGAGGCTTTGGGTCACGATTTCAAATCAGGTTCCTTTCTGCTTCGTCTCTGGTGTTGTGGGATCTCTGGGTGCCCTTCAGCAGAGGAACAAAGACACTGCTGGCACCCGTAATAAGGTGCCTGTACCGTAATCGAGTTCACTAATGGGCGAGACGGGTGCTTGAATACCGAACAGCTGCTCCCAGTCGCTGCCTGCGGTGGTTTTGCAGAGGGCTGGGAAGCACAGGGAGCGAGAAGTGCCGTGCAGAACCCTCGGTCCCGTCGGAGCAATCCTCGTCTGGCTCCGCGGCTGTAGAGAAAACTGGTGATACCCAGTGGTACTTGTAGCAGAAGTCTCCAGCTGTGTCCGGTGTAATTCTCGTATTGGCCTCAGCAGATGTGCCCCAGGGCACGTTTCGGACCCACTGAGGCAGCACAGCAGGGCCAGGAACCGGCTCCCTCCCTCGAGGGCTGGCAGAAATGGAGCGGGCAGCGGAGCACAACCTGAAGTTTCCCAGCACCTCTCGCCCTCGGGAAACCCTTCCATCCCCTCTCCAGCTGGTGGGAGGGAGGAGATGGGCTGCTGGGACCAACAGCTCCTGCCTGGCTGCCCTTGGGGCTGCGCTGCAGGAGGGGAACCTGCAGCGTTCCCGAATCCCTTTCTGAATCTCTGTCTTATCCAGCTGGATCCCAGCAAGGGTGCCTTGCCCAGGCCACGTCTCTGGATTTCTAACATTAAGCTGCTTTCTAGCAAGCCTGTGAAAGTCAGTAGAAGGCAGGAGGGGCAGCCTGCTGACCAAAAACCCCTCAGTTCTTGGCTGGCTGTAGAACCAGACCTCTCCCTGCCAGTGTGGATGTGGATATAAATAGATGCACAGCGTCGAGGGGATGAGTGGGTTATACAATGAACCTCAGTGCTCGCAGGAGCCGAAAATACCTACAGAAATGATGGGCAGTTCGAATGACACTTGCAGAATGCTTCTAATTGCAAAAAATTGCTGCCATTTGTAACAGAATCCCTGTCCCAGATGAATCATCCCGTCCTGCCAGCATGGGGGCTGCACCGCTGAGTTCAGCTCGTAGTGGCCCCTCCACCGTGCTCGGTGTTTGCTGCTCTCCCCAGTGCTTTTCCACCCGAGGAGGGACGAGGATCAGCACACAAAAGGGTTCCAGCGTTTCCTGGCATCCTCAGCCTCGTGGCTCAGATTTCAGGTCAATGTTATTTTCCTCTTCCATTTTGCAAAATGACAGGAGAACTGATGGCGCTCACCTTAGCGAGGAAGCGAATCCTTCCATTGTTGCACTATAATAAGGGACAATAATTCTTGGGGAGAGAGCGAGCGACAGAGTTTTTGTGAAATGCTCCCATTTTGTATATAAACCTATCTCTATCTTTCAATCCTAAATGGCCCTCGTATTGAAAGCCTGATGTATGAGCTGTCTCCATTCAGAGTGAAAGCTGTAAAGAAATAGAAACTGTCCAGAATTGCTCACCCTCTGGGAGAGGGGACCCTTTTCTCTCTGGATGTTTTTGACTATCTCCTTGCTGCAAAGCTGTGATGATTTTATGGTTATGAGATTGGGACTATGGGCATTGAGCTTCTCATCTGGCTCCATCACAGACCCCGTGCAGCCTTGGGCGATTTATTTTACCGTGCTATGTGTCAGGTCCCAACCTGTAAAACGTGTGGGATCGGTGTCCGTTTGCCCGGAGGGGCCCCGGGCGCTGCCGGGGCGAGCACAGGACGGGTGTGCAGGGATCCACCGGGCGTGGGTCTGGGCATGGTGGGTGAAGAGCAGCATCTGCAGCTGGGCTGCGTCGGGCAGGAGACGGGTCGTTCCTCCCCTCTGTGCCATTGCATCACAGGTCCCCTCGGCTGTTTCTTAAATACGGAGCCTGAGAAGGTTCAGGCACCTCTTGGGAAATGAGTTATTAAATTATCGCTGCCTCCGGCTGCGCACGTAGCGTGTTCGCCTTATTCTGGCAGCGCCCCCGGGGAGGGTCACGGGGTGGGAGATCTGGCAGGTGCTGCTGCAGGACTGCGCTGAGGATGGGCGCAGTTGGTACATGGGTGATGAAGGGCAGGATTGAAACCCCACGGAGAGAGCCCACTGCTCCCCAAGCAGCACCCTGGCCAAATCCTGCCCCGCTCCAGTGCGAGGCTCTGGTACGTTAGAGAATGCGCTGGAGGCAGGTGGGACAGGGCTGCCGAGGTTGTAGTCACGGCTGAAAACTTGTCACTGGTGTTGGAATAATTCGTTTCTTTAAAAAAACAAACCCCAAAACCACAAGGCTGCCCCTGGGTCCAGCCCTGCCTGTGAGCAGTTTGTGAACCACTGCTGCCATTAGCCCCATGCCAGTGCCGTGGGCACCCGGCACCCTGGGCAGCTGGCGCTGGCGGCGAGCCCTGGCAGGCTGCGCTGGGGACAGCAGCGTCTTGCCGATGTCTCGTGCAGGGCTCGCCGTGAGCCACTTTGGCTAATGGTGACAAGTGTTTCTGTGAATCCCGTATCCTTAGGCCCTTCCCTGTTACAAGTAAACCCCGTTATTAAAAGTGCCAGAGCAGAGTGAGTAAAGCAAACCCTTATTGCGTGTTTAGGTGCTCCAGTCGTCCTTCCAGGGGCTGTTGGAGAGGTTGGCAGGTACTTGGAGGCTGCAGCGACTCCCTAAGGTCCTGCCGTGTGTTGTTCAGTAACCAGCAGTTGCTTGGGACTGACCAGCAGTAACGCAGACCAGTACTGGGGCAGCTGACACACAACAGCGCTGGGCACATCCCGCAGCTCTCCGAAGCGTTGTCCCTCCGTCAGGCTGGTTTGCCCGCGCTGTCCGTTCCGTTACCGAGAAGCTGTCGGGGTGCCCGGGCAGCCCAGCTCCAACTCCCGACCCTTCCCCTTCCTTCTGCAGGGGGTTTGTTTCCCAAACGCTGTTTTTGGTGGCAGATGCTCTGCTGTAGGCACCCGGTTAAAAACCCACAGCAAAGTCCGGCGCTGCTTTCCAAAGCACCGAGGGACGTGCTGGCTCGGATCGCCCTGTAGGTACCCGCCTGGCGTGTGCGCACACACGGGCTCCCGGTGGGTTTCGATCATCCCGATGTGCTCAGAGCCAAGCTGGAAACGGCTCATGTGGTGTCTGAGCACAGCTGGACTGGGGCAGGATGAGCCTCGCTGCAATTCTGCGTGGAGTTTCCATCGTCTGCGGTTTCTGTGTGTCCGCTCGGGATGAGGGGGGGAAATTACTTTCTGCTCGTCCCCTCAGGATGACGTAAGTCTTCTGCAATGGGGTGGTCTGTTGGGGAGAGCACATGCAACTCAAGGAGAAGGACAAGCATGGTTGTGTCAGTTGACATTGGGCTCTGAGGACTCCCCAGACATATCTGGTGTTTGGCTGACTCTGGGAATGTTCTCCAAAAATCCTGAAATAAAAGTAAAGATGGAAATTTCCACCCACCTTGCAGGGAGGGAGTTCCCAATGAGAACTGTCTCCTTGAAACACGACTCTGTAGAACTCCAGTATCCTATTTATTTTCCCCTAATTCAGAGTGCTGAAACGATAACGGGTTCCCTTCCTTGTGGCCTTACCTTCGCCCGAGCTCCTTCAGAGCAGGAAATCAGCGGCGTGTCCCTGCCTGCTTCCAACCCCAGGCTCTGCTAGATACATGTTAGCAGTTGCATGACTCAACTGTATTAATTGTTGCATTAAATTATATGGTATTACTCAAAGAGAATGTTAATTTAGTTATCCTACAACTGCGTTCAACTTAATTTTTAATCAGATCTGACAGCAAAAATTTAAATCAAGTGCTGCATCTTGGCTCTAAGAGGGCCGAGAGTATAATGAATGTACTAAAGCCATCAGGAACGTTTGCAGCACTAACACACATTAAACACAGGCAGGCTGCTGAGCTGGAGACAGTAATTATTCCTTCTCCTGTGGAGGAAGAGCTGCACGGAGCTGTCGGGCCGGGCTCGGAAGGCAGCACGGGGACGGCAAAACACGGACACGGACAGGTTTGACGGGGCTGGTAGCAGAGCCCCGGCAAACTCACGCTCCCGGTAGCAAACGTAAAGCAGAAGTGGATTAGAAAGCAGGCTTCAGCCTTGGTCATTTAGGCAGCAGTGCAGGCAGGGTAGGGAGGGAACCAAAGGCAATTTGCAGCGGCGGAGCGAGCGTGTAACTGCATCCGAAGCTGGAAGCGGCAGCGAGTGTTTTCCAGGCGATTGCAGCGTTACTGAACTTCACCGAGTGAAAGAGCATCTCCCAAACTAGGCCAGGGAGCAGCGTGGTTTCGGTTCAGCCCTTCCTGGGACTGATCTGCATTCAGGACATCAGGTCCTGGAGATAAAGGACTGCTAATTGAGAGAGCTTGGCTAATTAAAAAAAAAATAAGACACTAACCCCCTAGCAAGCCTCTGGTCTGTTAATCACAGTAACGTACTGGGGGAGTTCAGGGAGCCATGCAAGTTCCTAAAAATTCTCACAGAAACACTGAGCTTCCCCTCCTCTCTGGCGTTGCTGAGCACATGGCACCTGGAGCGTGTCGATCTGCTGAAAATACCGATGGCCGCTCGCCCCAGCGCGCGGGAAGGCGCGTACAGGGGTTTGTGTTTCTCTCCTTGTTCCATCAGCGGGCACAAAAGGGTTTTTCCTCTTTGGAAAGCAGTGTGCATCAGTGTACATCTTCTAATAGGAAAAGCAAAATCTGTATAAATTCATAATGGCTGCAGTAATCTTCCTGTTCCGTGAGAAGCTGGTATTAATAAGGAGTGTCACAAACTATGAATTTTATTGTAGTCATATTCATTATATGTGATACACAGAGAGAAAACGTGATGCAGCAAGTGCAATGAATTGTATTTGTTGCAAAGACTAGAGCTAAATGGAAATAAATTAAGCGTGATGTATTTTAGGAGGCTCTATATTCTGTAGCAGGTACAAAAAACTGTCCAAAAATGTTGATATAGAAAAGATTTCTAAGGTGCAAACGGAAATACAAACACAGAAAAAGAAAAATAAATTCATTTTGATGCACAGAGACACGTCCTTTGCTGTGCATTTAGAAAAGGGCTGCAGAAAGCAAATACTCCTTCTGTTCTAGAAATTTGCAGAACCAGGATAATTGCTACCTGTGGTTGCTGTGGGAACCAGAACTTTTCGATTCCAGATTTTAAGAGCATAAAGCCTCAGCCAGATGTGCCATATTAATGTGATTGCTGTCATATTACAGGAAATCAGCCAATTTGTGGTTAATATAAACATGTGGGGAGGGGAGGATTTTGTAAGAGTAGAGAACCGGTTGGTGGTTTTTCTTCCTCGAAGACAGACTGGGATTTGGCAGTCGGGCTGGAGCCGCGGGGTTCATTCGAAGGCAGACCTGTTTGAACCCAAAATTGCCTCGTTCTGTACCAGGAGCGGAGGGGTGCGCGGGGCTCTGGCTGCGGGTCCCGTTGCCCCCCGCTGTGCTGTGTCCCTGCCAGGGCCGTGGCGGTGCTGGCGCGGCGGGCAGGAGCAGCCAGTGCTCACGGTGCGTCGTGAGGCTCCGCGGTGCTTCCACGTGTCGAATATCACGATGAGACCCGGGTCTGCGGCAGCTTTCACGACTGCCCTTCGGGGTACGCCCCCACAGCCCTCTCAGGACGGCCGTCCTGCCCGCAGCATCCCTGTGATATTATTTTATTTATTTATTTATTTTATTTATTATTTGACTGGAAGAAAGTAAGGAGGATAAAAGGGCTCCCTGGTTAATAATTCAGTCTCGGCTCTGGTGTTTCTCTGTGTGCACTGGCTGTCGGTGCTCGTGGGGGCTCGTCGCGCCGGCAGCAAGCCGGGGGGATGCTCGTGGGATTTCGGGGACCTGGCGCCGAGCCGGGCAGCGTCACGCGGAGCAACGCGCGTCGCCAAAAGTGCGCCATCGTTTCTGACCCCCTCGGGACACAGCCCACAACCACCACAAATGTATCTGCATCCCCAGCGTCACTGTCCTGGCAGCTTTTTGTTTTTAAGGGACAGTTAACAGAGCCTGTGTAGGCTCAGGGAAAAAAAAAAAAATAAACAAACCGAGGCAGAGCGAGTGGAGGGAGGATCACAGCAGCGTGATGCCGAGCACCAGCCGGGAACTGCAGCAGCAACGCTCTGGCCAGAGCCCTCGTCGGGAAACGGTGCCTGAAATGCAAAGCAAAGGCGGCTCCAGCTTGGATCCGTCTGCACTGGTACTGCATCCATTGCGCGGGACCCTTAAGGCAATTTCGTTAGAGCCTGTAAAAAAGGATTTTGGTGGTGTTCCCCGGATGCCGTTGTTCCCTGGCTGCCACCCTGCCTGGAAAAGTCCTTCTGATTTCCTTTGTGCAGTGGAGTAATGCAAGCTGCTGGAGTAATCGCTGTCAAACTTGGGTTGGAGTTTCTAGAAGCAGCTAGAAGGAACAGAGCAATTTAGCTAAAAACAATATTCCCTGCATCAACGTTGCATTTATGACTTCTATAAGCAACACTTAGGATTTGCTGTGTTGGCACATTTAGGCTGCGTTTTCGCAACTCTAACTGGCACTTCAGAAGATTAAAAGCAGACCCAAATATTCCTGTGTAAAAACTTACTATGCCAAGTACGCTACGGTTTATGCCTCCTAATTCTCAAAGGGTCTTGCTAAGTGCAGTGGGAATAGGGATTATTGTGCATAAATGGGACAAATTAGAGGGAACACTTAGCTGCGCCCGAAGCTCTGACGCAGGAGACAAGGAAAATAAGCTACGTTTAGAAGAGAAGGGAAGTGGGTCCCTATAGAAACTGCAGTGCCGAGGCACAGCCACGCTGATGCTGCCGTGAACAGCCCCAGAGGCATCGGCAGTGCCAGCGCCAGGGCTGGCACCTGCACAGAGGAGCTCCGGTTGCGTGACGAGCGGCGTCAGCGCAAAGGAGTGAATTTGGAAAGTACCGTGTGTGATTTTATGGTCTTTATGTAAGCAAGGGTTAAAAAGTGCAGCACATCTGGAAAATCTTTTTTTTTCATTTGCAGAGCTTTGCTAGAGGTATTTTGTAGAGAGAATAAAACTAAATCTGATGGGCTGTTTGATATTTTTTTCTATACTTTTCAAGACTCTCAGCCATACACACTTGCAAAACTGCTTCGCTCCAGCCAGACGTTTCAAAGGGAACTTGGTGTTGCTGGCTGGTGAGCGCGTGGTGTGTCCACATCTGGTGCTGAGGGCTGTGGGCTCCGTCTTGGTTTGAGCTATGGACTGATGTTTGCTGCCTAATGAAGGCTCTAATTAGTTCTCTGAGCTGTTGTTTTAGTAACTGGTTAAGAATCTAGTATGCACTCGTATGGCAATACTTCTTGTTAGGTTGAATGGGAAAGATTTTAGGTTTGTAAATGCATAAACAGACAATGAAAATTCCCAGTGTATCAGTAATACATCAGTGTTTGCATAAATAGCAGGAGTTTTTCTAGTAGAAAAGCAATATTCTTGGCATCGTGCTAGGCAAAGAGGGTGCTTTTACCTACTTGGAATAAATGTTCTCATTTTAAAAGGAAATAAGCCTGTGAATTCTTATGATTGCTTATGGAAGATCTTAGAGTACAATTAAAATATTGCCTTTTACTTAATCGTGCTGAGAAACGATGGGCCGTTTATTGAGAAAAGGAAATAACGATGAAGTTTGATGTTACTGTCACTTGGGTATTCTCATTTTCCAGGGAAGGAAATCCGATGATGGGGGGGTGGCACACTGAACCCGACCATTGATGCTGGCAAAGGCGGGTGGGGTGTGCAGGGTCGGGCTGCCGGTGCCAGGCTAGCGCAGGCACTGCCAGCACCGTGTGTGCCAACGGGTAGCCGGCGGGTGAGCCTGGCACGGGCACTGACCCCTCGCCAGGGCTGTCTGGGAACACAAAACACCAGGAGGAAAGTTTCCCCAGGCTGCTGCTTCCGGACAGAAACGATTCCTCAAAGCAGAGCCGTTTGTGACGGGAGCCGGGAGGGTTTGGTGCCCTGTCCCCACGGCCACGGCACGGGGAGCGACAAACCTGCCCGTGCACTGAACGTGGAAAATGGAAAGTAAAGATTTACCTTGAGGTTGTTTAGGCTTGAAGTTAGACATGTTGAGTCAAAATGGCTTTTTCATTTCGAACATCTTTACTGCAGAATTTTAAGAAACTCAAACTTGATGTTTCCTTTAACACTTTCATTAAACACTTTTCTTAAAAACAGGTTTTTTGCCAAAGCAAATCTAACCAGCTTGGATTTGGAAATCTGGATTGGATTTTAAACCTGTGACAGTACAACTCTTTCCAAATTCCAATTAACTAGAATTTTTTCTTAGCATTTTTTTCTGCATAAGCCTCTATTCTCTATGCATTTTTAATAAGCTTTATCCTGGGAAAACATGAGAGCGCTAACTGCGAGTGGAAAGAATAAAAGGCAGCTGCTGCGTAGCTCTGAAAAATCTGTTAAGTACTGGAAAGCTCCTGGTAAAACGCGAAGCAATGAAGAAATCTCAGCTCTGTTCTTATTAGAAACTGTGAATGAAGATAAAACCTTTTCACAAACCTCGTCTGGGTGAAAGAAACACGGAGTAACAGCACTGGATAAACCCGTGACAGCGCCGGTACGTGCTGCCAATGGTGGAATAAACAGGAGAGCTCCGTGTCCTGTTCTCTTCCGAAATCTCAGAGCTTTCCGTTTTGGGACTGACTGATCCCAACGGAGGAGGAGGAGGGGAGAGCGCACTGGATCAGCGTGAAATACCGAAAGCACAGAGGAGTTAAAAAACCACAGAAACCCAGATTGTTAAGGAGAAAGTAGTTATACAGATGATCTTTCCAGAATGTATAATTCTTTAAGTTTGGTGTTGTTTTTTTTTTAAGGAGAACAGATGGGCCCGGGGTACCCAGCAGACAGGTTTCTGTCTCCAGTCCATGTTCCCAAGGTTGGTGGGAGCGCGGCAGTGAGTCACTCGGAGCAGAACAGAGGCGGGTGAGCCCACGGGTCCCTGCACCTCCCCAGCCTTTGCCAGGGGTTGCTGGGCAGGAGGCCAGGAGCCGCAGTGAGGGGTGAGACGCCACAGGTGACCCTCACCAGCCCCAGCACTCACTTTGTTTGCTCGCCAGCTGCTGCCACGTGCTGTAGCTCTGGGCAGACCCTGTGGTCTGGACCCACCGTGGCCAGGGACAGCTCTGGGGCACGCGGCACTCCGGTCCCCGGGTGAGCTCTCCCCAGCCGCAGCCCAGCCCCTGAGCCTTTCCGTGGCTCAGGGCAGGAGAGGTGCCCCGTTCCTGCCCTTCACCCCACCGGGCAGCAGCGGTGTGGCCTGGCAGGACCCTCCCTGGGGACCCGATCCTGCAGCTGTCCCCATGGTGCTGTCATCCCTGGGGACTGCGGACGTGCCGGGTGTCCCTGCAGGGATGGGGACAAAGAGGAGCCTCCCGTGCTGGGACAAGGCAGGTCTAAGCCAGCGGGTACCTGCTGTGGCTGCCCACCCTCCTGTTTGCCTTCCCACTGGTTCCTGTTTTGGAAACACTAAGAAATAGTGTTTAGGAGTTCAGATAAAACATACTCCTGGTGTCAGACCAAGTGTCTGTGACACGAGGCTCGAGCCTCCCGAGCGGGTGCACAGGGGCTGCTGTTTGTGTGTGTTGGCACACGCGTTCGTTTACCTGCAATTGCACCATTCCAGAAGTTTCCCTCAAATCACATTTGCTGTTTTTTTCAGTGCCTGCTGCCCCCAGAGCACCACCGCTTCCACCTCGGGCCCCTCCTGCTGAGCGTGGGGTGCTGGAGCCGGACCCCCCGGTCACCCCAACCCGCCTGGGGGACGCGGGGCAGGAGGGTGCCGGTGCTGGGGGGGGGTCCCGCGGCCGGGTGCAGCCTCCGCCTGTGCAGCGGGTGCGGGACGCCGGAGCCGGGTGCAGGTGGGTCCCGCTCGGCTCCTCGGCCATCCCGGGGAGCGGGTGCGGGAGCAGCCTCACTGGGAAAAGCTGCTGAGCAGCCCTTTCCCCGTCAGAACTCATCAGCGTCAGACGAGCTAATGGGGATCACAAAACCTATTTAACAGCTACATTTACCACTTGGCTGATTCCATTACATCGTGTAATATCCAGGTGTCACATTTCTTCTCCAAATGCCTGGTTTAATGCTTTCCTGGCCTGCTTGGCTTAGCCGTGTGACACAGGATCCTCCTGCCATCCATCCTCCACCCGACGGGACCAGGGAGCGGCAGGAGGAGAGGGCACCCATGGGGTGTGGGGCCAGAGGGGGAAGCGGGTGCTCCAGGAGGGGGAGATGCGGTTGCTGAGCGGGATGTGACGCTGCCAGATCCGAGTCCCCGCAGTCCCAGGGGCACCGAGCTGAGGATGGAGATGCTGAAGTCCCACAGGCTTCCAGGATTTTCCCTGGCCTGGGTCTGCGTGTGCTGGTTGGCCGTGGCTCCCCGCGGCAGCGATTCCGGGCTGTCGGCCCCTGGATGGGAGGCACCGCTTGGTTATTTCTGAGATTTAAGGGCTGAGCGCGTTGGGTTTGTAACGTCTCTGCGTAGTCTCCACTATCACTGAGTTATGCACGATGGCTTTCATTACAGAATGAGTTTAAAACTATTTGCATTTGGTTTGGTTTTTAAGGGAGACACCGATCCCTGCCTCCTCTGCGCTGTAAACAGACAAACCGTTGCTTTCGGCCACCTCTGTAGATCCAGCATGGACAGGGGACGTGGCAGCTGAGGCTACACGAAGGGCTGGGTTTTGCTGAGGCACTGCCAGACCATGCCAGGCTGCTCCTCACCTCTGAAGGGGCCCTACCCCTCACCTGGGGCCGTACCCCTCGCCTGCACCCAGGCAGTGTCCCCCCAGGGAAGCGTCTCCCGGGCTGAGCTTCCCATCGCTGCTGGTGATGTCTCCTCCTTGGTACAGGCTGTTCCTGTTCCAGGGTCACCAGGTATCTGGAATCACCTGGAACAATGAATTTCTATTTTGCAGTAGCTCTTGGTTTAGAGCAGATATTTTTGCAAGGATTCGGGTGCTTAGTGAAAAGTAAATATCATCTGTGCTGCTCGCCCAGTTTCCCACCCCGGGGCTCTACCGTGAGCGACTTCACGCCAGCACAAAAAGCCAACACAAGGTATATATGCCATACGAGTTCTGCTGGGGGACTGGAATAGATTTTATGGTGCTAAAATGAGAATTTTAAGTCATAGCTAACGCTTCTACTGTGCTGGATTTCACCCAAAGTGAAAAAAATCTTTTTTCAGTAGAAGATACACTATGCACATAGCTCCTTGAGTTTCATCTCTTCCCCATACTTAAAAAGCTGGAATTCCTTTCTTAGCTTTTTCTTTTCTTCTGTTTTACTTCCCCTTTGGGCTGTTGAAATCTCACAGATCTGCAGTCATATCAGTAAACATATCTAGAATGAGAAGGAAACCTTACCTTTTGGTCTTGCTGATATTTTCTGTTCTTGGAACGCAAGCGCCAGAAAAAAGCCTGTGAGTTCGCAACTCGCGCTCAAGCTGTCTTAGAGGGATCTGAAGTTTTAGGGAGTTCTGAAGCTCCTTTCTAGGTGTCTTAAGTCAGGCATCAAGGATCACATGTCGTTTTTACTCTTTAGCTTTGTGTTCCTGCTATAGTATATGTTACCTGCGGTGGTTTTATCTGTATCTACAGTTTCATAGAACAAGATTAAGGATGTAATTGCTTCCTTTGATTCTTAACAAGATCAAACAGAACGACAGAAATACCAGTGAAGGGTTTTGTAGGATGCTGGTGTGTTTGAACAGAGGTATGTATAGATCCACCTCTCGCAGCTGAGCGCGGGGCTGGGTGCTGCCGTGCGAAGGCAGAGCAGGCTCTGCCTCTCCAAAATCGGTGCTGATGAGCAAACTCGGGCAGAGCGCGGGTTTTTCCCCAAGCGCTTTTGCACCGGTCAGAGCCTGCACGGCACAAAAATGTTGGGACAACCGGTGGCTCGGTACGGCCTGGGGAGCCAATGCCCTGGGGACAAGGCAGCAGCCCCCCAGCCCCGGAGCAGGGCAGCTCGGGGACCCCCAGGCTGGGGCAGGAGGCGGCTGCCAATGCCGAGCGCAGCCCCACAGCCCCGCGCACCGATGCTCCGTCGGGGGCTCGGGGTGTCCGTCTGGCTGGCCAGGGTGCTGGAACGGGTCTGATGGTGGGAGAGCTGCACACCCTCCTCCTGCCTTCCCTTGGGTCGTGTTTTAGCGCAGCGTGCCGCTGTGAGATACAACAGGTCAGGTAAACAAGCTTGTAAGTCTGCCCGGAGTAACGCGGGGATAACTGAGCGACGATGTTTAAGCACGACACAGCTCATCAGCAGCGTAACAAGGGCTGGCATCTGATCTGGCACTGTGCGATTACGCGAGTGCTGCATGCACAAGTAGGGAGCTATCGCGCTGCCGTGTAATTCAGCCTTGTGTTAGGTGTGATTCCCTGGCTCTAATGCTGAGTACATGAATCATTAAATACACGGAGCTCTCGGGGAGCCTGCGAGGCAGGAAGAGCTTGCAGGGGAATTCAGCTTGTGCAGCTGTGAACGTGTGCTCGTGCCATAGCTACGTCCAGAATATGTGATTGCTGGGCACGGCTCCTGTCGGAGAGGGGTGTCGGGCAGGAGGATTTCAAGGTGCTGTTAAGGGGAAAGAATGAAGTATTTGGAGGGTTAGAAAAAAATCTGTTAGGAGACTGTTAAGATTGTGTCGTGGTGTGTTCCCCGTATGTCAGAGGAGTAAACAGTGTCGCCGCTGCAAAGAGGAGGCTGTTTCAGCGCGGTTCCCAGCGGGTTTGGGTGGCTGCAGGGGGTGGCAGGGAGGCAGTGCCCGCGGGCTGGGCTCTGCGGAGCATCACGGAGCGGGGGCTGCGTGCGCTCGCTTCGAACGCGCTATTTCTGCCGTCCCGCGCCAGGGCGGGCTGACCCGCGGCTGTCTCACCTTCCGGCCCCTTGGCTTCTGTTCTGGTCCGGAAAAGGAAGGAACATTTGAGATTTTTGAAACATTTCTGAGGTTTCCTGGGGGATAAAGTCTCTCTCGCGACCAGCTCAGTGCTGTGTTCTCCGCAGCGTGGGACAAAAAATGATATTTTTGTTAACAAAGATGAAGTTCTCGGGCTCAGCTGCAACAGCTGCGAGGCTGTGCGTCAGGGTCACTGGAACAGCAGTGGTCGTGAACTTAACACAGGCGTACGGAAAAATAGTGTTAAAATGTTGGAGAAATATGGCAAAGGTATCTTATTTGATACACCTTAAACACAAATATTCAAATAAATAGAAGAAGAGGAGCATGACAGATGGATATTGAAGAAAGCCAGTCTGGGTGCAGGTGCAGAAGTGAACAGAAGGGAAGACACAGGATTTTGTTTTCCTCTTCTCTGAAATATCCTCTGTTCCTCTGAGATGTGGGCACGCTAAGTCTCTGAGAAAGGAAAACGTTCCTCTTGGTGACCTTATGGATTTAAGACCTATTTCTAAACCAAATTTTCATAAAAAAACTGCCACGCACAATCTCCAGATTAAACCTCATTTTATTTTCAGACAGACATGACCTTTCCTAGCTTTGGATATTAAATATCACAAAACCTGCTGCAATTTAAGCAGAGGATTTTATAAACGTAACTTAAAAGCAAAGCTGACCTCCCTGCGGAGCACAGGGCAACGTGGGAGGAAACGCTGCTCTCTCCTCCTGGGGCTGCACGGCCCGTGTCCCTGCGGGGGGGCTCTGCCCCCGTGTCCCTGTGCCCGGCCCACCGAGGGATGCTCGTGTTCGTCCGATGTCCTGGCTGTGCTGCGGGAGGTGGACATTGGGGCACGGGGAGTCTCCTGAGCTTGAAAGAAGCAGCTTTGCCCAGCGGTTCGGGCTGCTCTCCGTCACTGAGCAACGTGCAGCGCTGGAAAGGGGAGGGTGCATCCGAGGAGTCATTCCCCATGGACCAGCCAGTGCCATCGAAGTGGCCGCAGGCCCGGACCTGGATGGACAGGCAGCTGCCAGTGATGGTTTTTGCAAAGAGAGAAGAGAAAATAACAACATCTGCTGTGAGAACGCCGTTTCGGATACGCTCATGTTCACCGGAAAACGTGCCTTTATAGGGGGGGAAATGCACCAACAGCAGCAGATTTCGTCTCTGGCCTTGTCTCCGCCAGAAAACGTGCTCTTGGTTGTAAAACAAAGTTTGTCTCATTCGCAAGAACTTTAAACTTCAGCAGGGTTTTTCCATCCTTCCCTTCTCAGCTGGAAATGCCTTTCGGTTAACAAATGTGTAGCGACAGCAAATCAATGTTCTTCTGTGTAAGAGAATTAACTCAGCTCGCAGGGCTGCAGCCTGGCTCGGTGGTTGTTGTGATAACCAGGCTTGTCCCGGGTGAAAGGGAGGATCTCGGCTCGTTTGCACGTGCTTTACTGAATGTCATTTATCAGCAGAAGGAAGCCCAAACCTCCAAAAGGGGCAAGGGCAGTTTAGATGAAAGTGAATGTTAAACAAAGAAAAACAGCCCTGGACGAGGCTGGGACTAAGTTAAATAATCTCGGTTTGAACTGGGAGGGCAATTTTGGATGCATTCCCAAGGCTTTGCTCCGTTCTTTTTTTTGTCTTATGCTTGAAATTTCATGAGAATGAAACGGCTCATCTGGTTTCCACTGTTCCTGCTTCAGTAGCTGGATCCCAAGCATCCCTCCAAAGAGTCGTCGTTGTGCCCCTGCCATAAGCAGACGGTTGCAGCGCTCTCAAAGATGGGGTCGAGAGAAATCGCTGCTGCGGACAAAGCCGGGGAGAGCGGGGTCGGCAGCGGAGACTGCGCCGTGTGCGTGCGATGCTGCGGTGGCTTTCTGGTGTGAGTCAAAGGCAGCTCAAAAGCGAGGGCTGCTCGTGGCCGAAGGGCGAGTGAAGTGGCTGGTGAGAAGGGAGCGGAGGTAAAGGCGGGGGCCGGGAGCCGCTCCGGCCACGGGGAGCGGCAGGAGGAGAGAGATGGAATGTTAAACAGGGAATGTGGAGCATCAAACAGAATACTTCCACACAAATGGATCCGTGCTGCCCTGGAGGCCAGCAGTCAGCCTGGTTCTGGTGGGACGCGTTGGCAGATGAAAGGGGTGGGTGGGAGCACCGGGACTCCCACCCGCTCTCCCGGCAGCCTTTGGAGCTGCAGCCGGCTCAGCACACTGGACGGGTGCTGCAGCAGAGCTCAGGGGACTGCGTGTCTCCTTCAGACTGTCCTGCCCCGTTGGTCCAGCCCTGAGTTGGGGTCTCCATCTCAGGTCGGTCACGATGCCGCTCGCCCCTGCCCCTTCTCCCCTGCAAAGCCAGTCTTCCTCCCCGAGGCACCACCCTGCTTCAGAGCCTGCAGTTCTGATTTAATTGGGTAATTTCAGCAAAAATGAAGGTGTTTGAAAGCAGCCGGTCCCACCGCAGCTCCCCAGGGCGCTGCCACGGGCATGGGGTCTGACCAGACTGAAGCACCCCAGTCCAGCCCGACCCCGAATTTCCCAACGCATCTATTCAGGCCACATAAGCGAGTTGCCATGGCGATGTGCTGAGCGCGGGCACGATGCTCCAGTGATGGAGTCTCGCAGCCAGAAGCATCTGTTAATCTTATTTTTATCAATTTTAAAGAGGGTGTGATGGTGGTATCTCCCCCACCTTCCGCTCACCTCTTGCAGAAGCTCAGCGTTTGCCCTTACCGAGGGCACGGACTTCAGCGACTTTGGAAGTGAACCTTAACGAACACGGAGCGCTGCCCTGGGGAACGTGTGCTGTGAGGGATGGAACTTAGTAGCAGGGAGCTGCCACCTTTGACATATTGCTCCGGCTTTAACGAGGGGGAGACTGGCAGCCCAAGCCAGAGGTGAGGGCAGAAGTGCCTTTGTCTTCACCTTGGGTGGTCACAGCCAAGCCGGGGCCCGGGGCCGGGTCAGGAGGAGGAAACGGAGCTTTGATTTATGAAACTCTGGCTCAGTGGTCGCCTGCGAATGGATCTTGTCGTTGTAATTCCTTTCCCCTTGTTCTGGGTGCGTTGACTCCAGCTGCCTGCCCGGCTCTGGTGACGCCTTCCTGGAGGAGATGGGTGGTGGGTCCCAGGACAGCGCCTGGCCCAGCCGGAGCATCTCAGGCAGCATAAATGCAGAATGGGGGGACACGAGTGGCCATGCTCCCCACCGCGGTGCAGAGCTCCGCGTGCCCCTGGGCAGAGTGGGACCCTGCAGCTCCGTGGGACCGCGAGCAGGGTGGGACCCCGCAGCAGGCAGCGTGTGCTGGCAGGACGGGGCCAGGAGCGAGGAGGAGGAGGAGCAGGAGCGGTGAGGGCTGGGGCAGCTGCGGGGGTCAACAATGATTGTGTCGAGGCATGAGGGGGTCTCCAGCCAGAAGTGTGTCTTTCTTTTAATGTGGGCAACCTGTGTCTGGGCAGAGAGGTATCATGTGCACCAGCGCTGTGAAGTCCTTACACAGTAGCTGCTGCAGGAGTGTGTAAATGCTGAGTAGGGATAGTGTTCTGAGGAAGAAATAATTATTTAATATGAAGCGGCTATCTGTGCTTTCTTCTCATCTTTTACCTGATTTTATTTAGCTAAGTGCCATACAAGCCTCAACAATGGGAAAATTTCCACTTCAGCTCCAAGCAGACAAAAGCCAGCCTCTCTCAGAAGTAAATCACGGCCGACTCCGCGGAGGCTATTATAAGTCACTATAAAAATGACACAAAGAACCACAGAGGTGTGAGCCAAAAACAGCACGGGGGGAAAAATAAAGCAAAGTTATGGCCCTTATCCCTCACAAAGTACACTTTCCACAGAGGTTCCCAAGAAGAATAGCCCTGAACGCTGTGCCGTGAATCAGACAGCGATGGTGGTGATGGTACTGCTCACATGGCGTTGGGATTTTCAGCATCATGATGGAGCTTGAAGTCATTGATTAAGCTCTGGCCTCGTTAAACTGTGCAAGAAGGTAGGGAAAAGCTGGCCTCCCTGAACAGCCTCATGCCCTGAGTGTCGAACAGAGCAGGTGGCAGAAGGCTTTAGGAGCGAAGATGAAGACAGCAATAAAGCAGATGTGGTTTTTAGGGAATCAGTTTCTGTCCAAGTAGACATTTCCATTATTTCATGGATGTAGCACGATCGCAGCAAGGAATTATTCTTCACTCTAAAAAACCAAGGACTATCCTGGCACCCAAGACTATCCTGGGAAGGGGTGTTGAGAGCGGTACTGGGCAGGGAGAGATCACAACCAGCCGAAGGTGGTGGCTCTTCTCCGTGGCTGTGCCAGGCGAGGATGATGCTGAAGCTGCTGGCAGCTCCAGCCGGATGCTCCAGGTGCAGGATGTGCCCAGCGAGCACAGGGTTCTGCAAAGGGGGCTCTGCGCCGTGCCCAGACCCCATCCCGTGCCCACTCCTGCCTGCGGGGACAGAGGTGTTTCTGTGTCTTCGCTCACAGCTGTGTGCAAAAGTGTTTCTGGAACCCAGCAGGATTCGCTCGGGAACACGTAACGCAGAATTATGAGAGTCGTTTGCCTGAGTATGGTCTAATCGCGGAGCCGAGCTGAGCTGTGTGATGACACGGGTGCGTTTTTTACATGAGTAATCTGCAAAGCAGATGCTCTACATAACCGTCACCTGATCTGGTTCTGATTTAATCCCCTTTATTTATTGCACTGTTGTACCACCTGTTTATTATTTTCCATTTCCCTTCCTGGCGTTTTACCTCGCTGCACCTGCCGCTTCTGATCCCGCGTCAGGACCTCCGGGTGAGGACAGCAAAGCACCTCCGTGTCGTTCTCTGCCGTGCTATGGAAGTAAGAGAGGGAAAACAGAGAAAATAGATGCTAAAAAGCTGCACACACTTGGTCTAAAAATACAGCTGCAGCTCCTTGCAGTGCTGGCAGCAAAGCGGTGTGGAGGCAGTTGCCGTGTCCTGCCTCCGGGATGGCGACGGCTGTACGGATCAGGACGTGGCTTCCCGGCCCCGTATGCGCCTGTTGCTGGTCCCTCCTCATCCGAAAGGCCAGATCCTGGTGGGCAGAGCAAGAGCTGCTTCTCACACCAGTGTGTTCCCGCACTGGGAGCGTGGCTGGGGCCAATGCATCACCCTGCCCTTGTTTAGGGCAGAAAATCTCCACCAGCCACGGAGGGGTTGGCAGAGCTGAGTTGGTGCGAGCCCGGGATCTGGTCTCCCCTGCCAGATGGTGCCGGGGCTGCGGAGCAGACGAGCTGCTCCTGGGCTGGGATGGCACCCGTGGCATCCCGTGCACGTGCCTGGCTGGGGGACAGCTTGTCCCCACGTTGTCCAGCCTGGGTCCAGCCCCAGCGTGTCAGTGCACTGGGGCAAATCCCTTAGCTGGTGGGCACACAGCGCGCCAGAGGCTGCCCGGGTGGCCTGTTGCAGCCCCCATGGCCAGCCCAGCCCAGAGAGCGTTTTGGAGCAGGGGGCTTCTTCCCGCTGCGGTCTCGGGGCACCAGCCACCACGTCACCCCGGGATGAGGACGCTCCCCCGGACCGCGGAGGCGGCTCCGCTCTGAGCAGCGTTTGCTGTTGGCAATTCGTCAGACGTAATTACGCCAATTAGTCCCCACGCGCAGCTCCGGCTCCAGGAAGGCTTTACGACCTGACAATATATCTTTGCTGGGCAGAGAAGCACAAACCTTTTCCTCAGATTATTGCAAACTAATCAGCCTGGGTGATAAGTTTACGATTTAGCACACAGCTCGGTAGTTCAGTTATAAATGCTTGGGTTTGTTGCTGGTTTGGTCGCCCGGCTTTGCAGGACTGATATCAATCCTCACTGAAATCAAAGCCCTTTTCACACATGCTCCAGTGAAGTGGAATTTTCTGCAGAATAAGGTGTTATTAACCTAGCTCCGCTCTTCCCAGCAAGGAACGAGCCCTGCCACTGAAACCATTCCTCACCGATGAACCCTGCTTAAATAGCGATTAGCAGACCTTCCAGCAGCAAGAAAAATGCAAAACCTGTGACCTTTCGAGCTCTTAGCTGCAGTGACTTTTAATATGTAAGAGTATTTTCTATTTCTCTTCCCAGAACTTCAGCAAACAGTGATTTTTTATTTTTTTTTTCCCTAGCTCTTCTTGTCAGCCCATCACCTTTCGGCTTCTCCATTTCTGTTTGCTTTCCTTCTCCCTTCCCTCTTGCATGGAAGTGTTCTGGGACCAGCTTGGGGACCATCTGGCAGCCCAGAGTCCCACCCTGCGCAGCCGGTGCCGTGTGCTCCCCCCGCAGCCCTGACCACCCTCCTGTTGACTGTGGGTCAGCCGGCGCCGCGCTACCGGTGCCACGTCTTGAAACAGGGCAAGAAGGGCTTTGCACCGGGTCTGAGTGACGGCGGGGATGGAGCGGGGAGGAGGGACAGCGGGACAGACGCGCCGTCGCGTCCGGATGCGCGGAAGGGCGGGTGGAATGTCGGTGCAAAGTGCTGCAGCGGTCGGGGTCTGCCGCCGGGTTTACCCCGAACCGCGGGAGCCGCTGGGGGTCGGATCGATGGATGTTCCATGGATTTATCTGCACGAGGAGCCTGCGTGGCTCCACAGTGCGACCTGGAAAATAGAAACGTCAGTGCATGGAAAAACGTTTGTCGTTTTAAAATTGTTCCCGTTTCAGAAAGCTTAAAAGGAAACTGGATTTTTATTTTAAGATTTGTCAGGATTTTGTTGATGATGATTTCCCTCTCTTGCCACAGTCTACAGTAACATGAATAAATGCTCTCTCCTGCCTTTCTCTCCTACTCAGTAACTTCTCTATTTGTAGATAAAAAGGAAAATGTGATGGGAACCCTCCTTTTTCTCCCTCTAACCTTATTCATTGCAATGTATTCTTTCAGTAATAAGCAGAGGGGGAAAATTAGCGAGAGCAATATCAAATTACTGATTTTTTTTTTTTCCCAAAAATCCAAAAGCAAAAGAAAATGCTAATTTCTGTCAAAGCTTTCAGACTTCAATCCGAAGCAGTGGGGTTTTTTGTGGAAGAGGTTGCTTTCAGCTGGGACTAGTTTTTCTTGGAAAAACGTTAGTTAGCTCTGGTTTAACCACCAAGGGAGAGGGGACGGAGGCGTTCTGCACGGGGGACGCAGCAGCAGCAGGTACTTCTCTGAGCCGTCTGTGCAGCATCCATCGCCTCCGCCCATGTCCTGTGCCCGCTCCTCCGCCTGCCCAGGGAGCCAGGCACTGGCAGCAGCCCTCACCCGCCAGAGGATGCTCCGCTGTTGCCCACACGTGCAGGAATAAGGCTTTGCAGAACACGTTGCAGAGGCAAACTGTGGTTTTGCATGTGCGATGGCTGAAGCAGAGTCTGGAAAGCGGGACGGGGGCTGCCTGCAGCGGGGGCTGCTGCCCTCCTGCCTCGGGGCAACTTCTTCACCTTCTGAAACACGTTTCCTCCGAGAGCATCCTCCAGCGTCCTTCTGCCTCCCCCTCCTGAGAGCCCAGCTCTGCCTTACGGGGTGTTCGGCACCAAGGGCGGCCCCCGGGACATGGCAGCGATGCTCCGGGAGCCGAGGGATCGCGTGCCCTGGGCCGAGCTGTTTCATCTCCCTCTGCTTCGTGTCCTCATCTGCCAGAGGGAGCTTTAATTGCTGACAGGATCATGGTTTCTGCAGGGCACGGAGCAGGGTGGGTGCCTGACCCACTGCTTGGTGCGTGGGTGGTGCGGGGAGCGGGACAGACGGACGTGCAGGAGCACAAAACCGGGCAGCGTGCAGGAGCTGTTGAGATCTGTGATGGGAACAGCCAAACACCCACATCCATGAACATCAGTACCTGTACAGGGACGTGAAAGAACCCGCCCCAAAGCCCCCCCGACCCTCCCAGCACAGGCACAGGCAATTTCACGGGTTTTTGATAGTTTGAGCCGACCTGAGCTTGTGCTTTTGCCGTGGGTGAGTTACCAAGAGATCTGGCTGAGGAAAGCCGAGTCAGTTCAGGTGTCTGAGCTGTTCTTGTGAAGAGCTTACATCAGAGCAAAGAGCTAACAGCTATAATTATTAGCTTTAAAAATTCTGAAACTTTGAAATGAAAAGAAAGTTTCAGAGTAAAGCAGAAACCTGTGTTGTAGGTATTGACAACAGTCCTCACCCTCGTGCATTGTCATAAACAAGGACATGATAATTAGATATTTTTTAAGGGACAAAATTATTTTATTTGCTTCCCTGCTGGTTTTCATGAGACCATCAGTCATCCTCTGCGTAAATAAGATTTCTTGTGTTCGCTGACAGGATAAATTATATGGTTCTCATCCAGCAAATCAGCATTACTCTGCAACATTATCTCTCGCAAAGCGATGTCTGGGAAAATCATAAATTCTGTCCAGGTTTATTAGATCTGTCTTTTATTCACATATTTATTTTATCCTAAGCTGAGGTGCATTTTTTCCCTAATTGTTAATCATATTAATAAGGATGGGGGGGATGTGGCTTTCTGTCAAACAGGTCTGTGCAGCGGTGCTGGGGTGTTCCTGGACTTTTCATTGCAGGGTGCTGTGAGGTGTGACCGTGGCCGTCGGTGCGGAGGTAACGTGGCGACAGATCCAGTGTGAAGGCTCATCAGGGGTGATGATGATGATGAGGATAACCAGGAGCCACCCCGGGCGGCCAGTGCAGGTGCCATGGCCTCCCCTTAGGCATCTGCTCTGACACGAGGAAACGCGTGTTGGGGGTGTGATACGGCACCAGTGTAAAGGGGAAGCGCCACTGGGTGTGCTGGCCGAGCGAGCACACGGGTCCGGGGGGTTGCGGCGTTTTTGACATCGTTTCGCTGTAAAAGGGCTGGTGTAATTCAGCATCCTTTTATTCTCCCAGACTCATCAAAAGCTCTGAGAAATGAGCCTGATAGGTGGGCTGGGGTGAGCAAGGCTGAATTATTGTTGAAGTTATTGATTGAAGAGTGGGAGAAATAGCATTAGAGCCTGGGCCTCCTTTTATTCTCTCAGAGAGAGAGGAAATAACATTTTCTTAAACTATGAGTCGATAAATAATTGTGGCTTTTTTTCCTACCTTTTCTGATGATGGTATTATGTAGCTCTGAGGCGTTTTTGGAAGGAGTGCAGCCTTTGGGGCCTGTGGAGGGGTAAAAGCTTTCAGATCATCAGCTTGGTTCATACGAAAGGGAGGAGCCTGGATGCCTTTAAAGAAGAGAAAATCTCTTTAACCAGACGCAGAGGACAGAAGTGATGGGACCACTTGTCACCCACAGATTAGACCCCACGGCCAAGGGATTTGCTAGTTCTGGTGTCCTTCCCCAGTTCCTGCAAGGGCTCCGTGTCGGGGTGCACTCACCATCCTCGGAAATGATGGAGGGGCTGTGGCACCCCTGATGTGCCACGTCTGGCACCCTGGTACCACGGGGCTCGGTTTCCCCGGCCACCTCTGTCCCCGCTCCGAAGGGACAGCCGGCTGCCGAGAGAGAGAAGGGTTCGCTGCGCCGTCCCCTCTGCTCCCCCAATCCAGCTGCCCTGGGCTCCTGCAGCCCTTTCCCAGTCCACACTTTTAATACAAAAAACCACAATTAATGCTGATCATACGGTGCTCCCATCTCTTCGTAAGTTGAGAATGAAACCAATACTGTATTTCAAAGAAACGGTGCAGGGCAACAAATTGTAAGGTGTAGTTTATCCAGCAAATTAAGTTTTCCTCTACAGAGATTTCTATGAAGGAACAGATTATTTACTCCTTTGTTCAGTCAAATTAAACTGATGAGTAAGCAGCAGGGACAGACTTCAGGTTTATTGAACACTCACAGATTTTCACTTTGTCTGACACTCGCCGTTCTGGGCTCAGGTACCGCAAGGCTGTTTCTTTTCCGTGGTTGGTCTCCTGCCGTTTCCAAGGAAGCCCTGCTTCTTCCGGCACGAGCGAGTTCAATTTTGTAATTAAATCAAACTTTCACTTTGTGCCAAAAATATGCTTTTCAAGAATGTAACTCGGAAAAGAACTGAATTCTCTTATTTCATCGATTCCCACAAAGTGAACAGTGGAACCATTTCCTGTGATTAATTAATCCCTGAGCAGAAATTTGCTTTTAATAGCCTGCCACCAAAGCAGTCACTAATGATTGTAAGCGTTTTCCTCTAGGGATCAGCAACTTCTCACCCCGCCGGTCTGGAGCGAAGGGGCCGTCAGGCTCCTTGGGGCGAAGCCGCTCTCGTTAAACGAGACGGGGATTTAAGGATGCCGGGGTTATAACGGGTCAGAACGTTTCAACAGCAAAGAGCCAGGGAGGCCCAGCAGGTCAGGAATGCTCCCGGCTCCACGTGTGCCCTGCCCGGCAGCACAGCCTCGCCAGCTCCCTGCACCCCGGTGTGGGTGCGCCGTGCCAGCCAGGGCCAGACCGTGCCGTTGGCCTTGTCCGTGTGCCGGCGGTGCAGCCCTGGCAGCCTTGTCCGTGTGCCGGCGGTGCAGCCCTGGCAGCCTTGTCCGTGTGCCGGCGGTGCAGCCCTGGCAGCCTTGTCCTTGTGCCAGCGGTGCAGCCCTGCCAGCCTTGTCCGTGTGCCGGCGGTGCAGCCCTGGCAGCCTTGTCCTTGTGCCAGCGGTGCAGCCCTGGCAGCCTTGTCCGTGTGCCGGCGGTGCAGCCCTGCCAGCCTTGTCCGTGTGCCGGCGGTGCAGCCCTGGCAGCCTTGTCCGTGTGCCAGCGGTGCAGCCCTGGCAGCCTTGTCCGTGTGCCAGTGGTGCAGCCCTGCCAGCCTTGTCCATGTGCCGGCGGTGCAGCCCTGCCAGCCTTGCCCATGTGCCAGCAGTGCAGCCCTGCCTGTGGTTGCAGCCTCTTCAGCGGTTACAGCGAGTGCTGTTAACGTGAGCCACGGAAAGACCTGTCATCTCGTTTTCAAGGAATAATGTTCTCCTGCTTCTTCTAACTGGCGTAGTTGGAGATAAAATTGTTTCTCAGAAACGGGCACGAGATTTGAACTGACATTCCCTAAGAAGATGAATTCTGAGGCTAATTTCCCAACCTACAGGTTGAGCTGAATAGTAAATGAACGATGCTAAGAGGAGCGCCTGGGTTTTCATTAAGTTCCAGTTTCAATTGCTTTACTCTATCGTGTCGTGCGCTGACTGCAGAACGCACCAGCGCTGGTGCCACAGCGCGGGGAGCCCGAGGGGGCCGGGGGTATTTGGGAACGCGTCGAGCTGCAGACTGGTTTGGTTTGGTAGGAGCTTTATATCATCTGGTCACTTGCCAAATAATGAACGTTTTTAAAAGAAACAGCAGGCACTGCGCAGGGAGGAGAGGAAGACGTGGGGCTCTGCTCTCGGTTCCCCTCGGAGCTGCCCGGCTCCGGTGCCTCCGCACGGCTGCACAGCGCCGAGCTCACGAGTAGGTGCTGGAGAAGCGATCGCTTCACACGCAGCCTTTTGAGGTGCAAAAATAATGTCATTGCGTCTCTCATTATCCACTTCATCAATCTCAAACTGTCGCCTGATGACACTCACCCACTCCTCCTCCCCCTGCCCCCAGCAAAGTCAAATAACAAACTGCTGCTCTCACCCCGAGGGTACGGCTCTGCTGAGCTGCGAACCCTGGGCAGATGCACACGATCAGGAATGGCCTTCGGAGCAGGGACGATTGGTCCCGCAATATGGGTCCTGGCTCGGCCTGGGAGGATCTTGGTGCTTTGAGGTGGGGGCTCCGCTCCCGGAGCAGGGGAGAGGGGAGGGTGGGCTGGGGAGGGGACGAGGCTGGCGGAGGGGGAGGGCAGACGGGCCACGTTGGTGGCACCAGGGGCAGATGTGGAGCTGGTGCAGCCCCAGTTGCTAATGGGGCAAATCGCATCTCGCTCCCGTGAGAGGCTGAGCTGGGAGTCCGGGGTTGAGGATTAAAGCGGTGCCTGGCCTTGATCCGAGTCACCAGCAGGAACTGTAGCAGCACAAAACCAAAGCACAGCGGGTTTTCCAGCTTGGGCAAGACTCAAAACCATGCAGTGACCCAGACAGGAGGAGGATGGGATTTGTGCCCTGACAGCATCTTCTGTCTGCCCTTCAGGCTCTGTGTGCCGATGGATCCGCTTGTCCATCACAGGGAAATCCACAGCAGCTTGTGTCCATCTTGGCAACGGTTTTTGTTCCTGGCACTTTGTCTGCCTCGTCCGTGGAGGCTGTGAGCTCCTGGGAGGGGCAACGGTCCCTGGCTGGGGGGTTATATGGCGCGTAACGCAAAGGGACGTCGTCCCCGTTGGCGTCTCTAAGCTGGAAGCGGTTTGTCCCGCGTCCCGGTGAACCTTTCGCACGTGTTACCCAACCCGTTGCTCACAGGGCTCAGCGCGGGATCGAGACCCGCCAGTGCTGGCAGGGGCTGGCATCGCTCTGCAGTCGCACCCGGTACCCACAGGAGATTGACCGCAGCGGGTGGGTGGGGTGATGCACAGCGGAGCATCCCGCGCCGCCCCGGGCAGCGGTCCTCTCTGCTGCACCAGGGCCGGAGGGCGATGCTGGGGGGAGCTGGTGCTCTCGTGAGGAGGTGGCAGGAATCACCCTGGAATTCTGCTGAGGGAACGCGGAGGCGGGTGGGCTGTGACCGTGCGCACCAGGCTGTGCTCGGGAGGCAGGATGGTCGCGTCTCTGGTACGCGGCAGTGCCAGGATGATCCTCCCTGTGCCTCGGGTGCGCCAGCGTCGCGTCTCAGCGGGATGGGAGAGTGAGGGACAGCAAACACGGGAGAGGAGTCCCACAGTACAACACGTTTACTCAGTTGAAGGAAATCAGTCGTTCTCCAACTCAGGAGAGAGTCAGGAAGGTCGTTGCTGTAAGTATAGAAATAAATTGTCACGTATTTTATTGTTTCCCATACCTTGTTTGTGTTATTGGTACCTGCGAGGTATGTTCTGTTAGTACCAAGCACCTGATCTCTTGGTGCTTCATTATTTTGCTAGATTTATACAACTAACAATGAAAATAATTATTTTAAAGTAAGTAGCCAATCATGAAACCTCTGGATACTAACAGGGAAGAATTAACTCAGCATTAATGCAAATGCAATATGCCATTGGTGTGGGTAGAGAAGTACACTGTGTCCCTAAATAAAGAATGAGGGCTCCGTGTAGAGGATATACATGGAGGAAACTGCTGTATATTGGTCATCTGAACAATGGGAATGCTTCAGAAGCAACTGAGAGATGTTCAGCTCAAAGGGTGTTTCCCAGAGCCCCAAAACCCAACATTTTGTGATTTCTGACACACTCCTGTGTAGGTCCTCTTCGTCCTGGCTGAACCCAGGACCTGCTGTGAAAGGGAACTGTCTCTGGAGGTGAAATTGCTTCTGTGAATCACCTGGACCTGAATATTTTCACCCTGGCGACTGCCTGCAGGGCGGGAGGAGCTCTCTGCTTTTTGCAGGCAAAAAAATCCTGTATTTTCATTGTAATGAAACGCTCACCTCTTGATTCTGTCCCTAACGTCATCCCCATCATCATGTACTCCTCATTGTACTGGAGCATAATCAAAATTTCTAAAGGCTTGGATGAAGCTGATCGAAGATGGATGGGGAATGTTTTTTCTCCCCTGACAATAGGCGTTGTTAAGGCTTTTGTGTGCAGCTCCTGGGCTTGTGAGAAATGAGCATGTAATCTCCATCCTTACATGCAAAGGAAATGGAAAATCCATACAGGCCATTTTAAACCCTATAGATTTCAAAAGCTTTATTCCCCACGGGGTGCTGGGCAAAACGCTGGTGCCCTATTGAAAGCCAGGCGTGCCATCCCCCCATATTTAGGGTAGGGGCTTTTCTTACCTCTAGAGTCTGTCAAAGACTCCATCATGCATGTTCTTGGGAAGATTTAATTTTTAAAAGAAACTCATAAGTGGCACCATCTCACTGGCCCGTTCAGGTAACAGGTAAATTGTTCTAGACAACAATGTAGATCTCTATTTAAGTAAAATACTTATAACAAAATAATAAAAACTGAGGAAGAGAAAGAAAATTTTCATCAGTTTGGTCATTATAATAGAATTGTTTAAAAAATAAAGTGGAAGGATCAATTCTTAAGACTTTGTAATGTTTTAGATAGGTAGCACAGAGTTTTCTTTTCTTTCTGTTTATATTTAGATCAACGTTGTGCAACAGAGGTAAAATAATTTTGCTTAATTTTAGAAGCCTCTTAATTTCTTCATTACTTTACAAGCATTTCTCACCAGCCCCATGGCCTTCAAGCCCAAGACAGTTGACTAAAGACAAATTAGAGCCCGTGCTTCCTTCGTCTGCTTTAATGAGTGGCTGCCATTACCCTTGAGATGCTTCCAGGACTGTGAGCTCTTAAATGCCTGTTTTCAATAAGAAAGATATAATTTTAGCTTTATAGTGTTTAAAGATTAATTACACAGTAGCCCCTCTGCAGATCCTCAGCTTCCTTCCCCTTGTTTGCAATTTGGTGCTTCGAAGTCGTTAAGGGGGGGGGGCGAGGTTGGCTCTCGCCCCCCACGGAACATCCTCGGGGTCCCTCCTCGCAGCTCTGGGCTCACGCGGATTTCACAAGGCAAATAATCCATGTTGAAACACGTCAACAAGATGTGCGTTAATAGACACAATTTTAATGCTTAAGGTGGTGCATTTTTTTAAGTTATTTTGAAAATAATAAAGCTTTTTGTTTGGCAACCTTCAGATCGCTCCTGGATACACGCGTTTGCCACCGGTTGATTGATTTCAGCAATTTCACTATTATAGCAAACCCAGGACATTCACATCATATTCCTTGCATGTTTCTGGCATGAAAAAAGCAACTCCAATTTAAAAAATAATTGTAAGCGTTCCTTCGTGATCGACCAGCTGCAAAGAAGTATTTTAAATCAAAATAATGAGGTTTCTGCAAGTGGGTAGAAACTTTGCTGTGCCTTTGGTGAGAAACACTCGAGACGTTTCGGCTGCCCCGGCTGCTCTTCCCCGCAGCGCCGCGGCCCCTCTCCGCCGTCACCCCAGACTTTGGGCTGGACACGGACCATGAAGCGAGTTACCGTCAGCGTGGTGGCTCTGGGGCCGCGGCTGGTGCGGGGACATGAGTGGGGTTTTCTGCAGCAAACTGAGTGTCCTCCCGCCTACAGTACGGAGTTGTTGGAAGGAACCGACCCTGGAAACCCACAGCGCTGTGACCTTCCTCCTCCAGCTGCAAGAGCAATTACATGTCCGTTAGGAGCAGCAGATCCTTCAAAAGAACGTTTTGCTGCTGGTGATAACAGTTATTGGGAAAGGAGAGTGGGAGAGTGGGCGTCAGTGCTGGTGAGTCACACTGGATAATTGCTGGAGGGCCTCACGCTGACTGGAAAGGGCTCAGGAGTTTCCACTGGGTTTCCAGGGATCGGATCCGTAGGTGCGGGCAGCCCCCAGTGCCCACGGAAGCTGCAGGTGCCACCTCCCAAGGGCCATCCTGACGCTCCGCTGCCTGCGGACAACCCGTTCCCACTGGGACGAAGCCTGGAGGGATGGAACTAGATGATCTTTGAGGTCCCTTCCAACCCAAACCATTCTGTGCTTCCATGACAGCTCCAGGTTGCAGAGGACGAGGGTCGGAGCCCTGCCCTTTCCTGGTTGCCGAAGGTCACGTTGTCCCTGCGCAGGACGGAGAGGGAGGCAGTGGTGCAGCGCGATGTGCTGTGGAGCATCAGGATTCCGGGAGAGCCCGGGGTGGACGGGGCTGCAGCCGGGGCACCGCGGGTGGCGGGCAGGCGCGGGGACGGCGCGGGAGCGACGCGCTCTAGGGGAGCTGCAGCCTGAGGCCGAGCTCAGCCTCGAGGAAAGCAGCGTTCTCCGGATTTCGTTCAGGGAAAAAACCTGTTCCTGCTGGCGGAGAGCCGGCAGCTGGAAGGAAGGATCGTGGCTCTCTGCGGAGAGCCTCTTCGGGCATCAGAGGTGTCCCCTGTCGCCTTCTGCCTTTCCCCTCCCTCCAGAAACAGCTCTCCCCCAGTGAGCAGAACCCGTGACACAAAAATGAGCTGCCTGCAACTGGTGTGAGCCGGTGGCTTTGCCGCACAGGAGGTTATCGCGGCGGCTGAGGCCGTCCCAGCGGGAGCTCCGTGGGCTGCTGCGTGTCCCTGGTACGGCCGTGGCCGCGCTGCCCGGCGCCGGGAGCAGGAGGTGTTGTGACAGCCCCGTCCGAGGGAAAGCACTGCCTACAGTGGGGCGGGCTAAAAATGGGTCCCATTTCCCGGTCCGTCCCGCGTGCCTTAGAGCACAGAGGCAAACGGGGCATCAGCGGCTCTGTGGCGGTGGGGCCGGGGCGGGAGGAGGGAAGGGGAAGGGGCTGTGCCCCCCCCCCAGGACCGCTCCTCGTGCCCGGGCTGGAGGGGGCCGAGGGGCTCAGCGGGATGTGCCCACCAGCCCTGGCTGTCAGAACCGCTCCAGGGGCGTCGTTTCAACGCGGTGGCCCCAAGGTCTGGTGAATGAAACGGGCCAGTGGCCGAGACCCCCGGGCCAGCCGCACTGGAGCCCCTTGGGCAGCTGTGCCCTCTGGTCGTTTAAAGTCATCTCTGGGAGGGGTGGATGGGGTCAGACGTACAAACACCTGGAGCTGCGGGAGAAGCCGGGTAATGGATGTGATTATTTTTCTGAATGATAGGCAGGAGGGCTGATTTCTATGGGCGAAACTATATAATATGCCAATTTCTCGCAAACCCGCCAAATAAATCTGCATTCTGTATACAGCTTAATTTCAACTTCGTAGCTCAAATGTATGTGTTTATTCCTGGGAGTAAGCACTATTTGTAGTTTCCAGTACAATGCAGCCCATAATTTTTTCACACCTCTCAGAGCAGGTGACAGCTTGCTCGCAAAGTCTAATTCATTCTCGCGCTGTGCACGGAGCTGTGTTTTCAATGCACGCCCAAATCACACCTCCAGAAGGACCTGTCCCCATCCCTGCAGACAGAAGGACCTGTCCCCATCCCCAAAACACCCCTCTGCGGCCGATGACAAAGGCTGTGGCGCAGCGGTGAGCCCTTCAGCCGCCCCGATGCTCACTCTATCATTTCCTCTTGGACAGAGCCCCTTTTCCCGTAATTAATTGCAGGAAGGATGGTTATGCTAATTGCTGTTTGCACCGAGTTAATTCTGCACGAAGGTCTAAATTAAGTTAATCCGGATGTCTAAATTAAGCTGCCGGTGCGGAGGGGCCGGTGCATGTGCCGGGCAGCACTGCCCGCTGCAGCGGGACGATCCTTTGGCTCGCAGCGACCCCATCCATGCCCCGGCTCCCACCGGACGCCGTCACTGAGCATCACCGAGCGCCTGCCCGCAGGTCCCGCTGCCCCGTCTCGCCGTGGTGCCACAGGCGGCTTCGCGCTCCGTGCGGTGCAGGGAGCCGAGCCTGGGATCGAAGGTCCTCCCTGAGGGATCTTTGACAGCCCTTCGGCTGTGCTGCCCTTCGACGGGCCGTAACTGCGTTCAGCCAAGTTTCGGGCGTATTTTCATGGTATTGGTTGTTAATAGCAAAGCTGTGGCTGCTTAATGCCGAAAGATGATTCATTGTCAGTGGGAGCAGAAAGTCCGGGGGCAAAGTATTCTTTTTGACGTGCAGTAATTTCATCTAGCAGGATTTGTTTTTTTTTTAACCAGCTCTGTGTTTGGGAGGCCGGTGAGCGAGTGGGCTCCTGGGAGCGCGGGGCTGCGTGTGCCCACAGGAGCGACGGGCGGCTGCGGAGCCCCACTGCCCCCCCGCCGGGCTCCAGCCCCGGCTCTGCCGCCTCCAGCGCCTGCGCTTTGCCTGGAGCTGGAGGGACTTTGATGGGAAAACCAGGCAAAACGTGGGCTGTCTCGGAGCCGCTCACCTGGGAGCTGTGGGATGGGGGAAGGAGACTCGGATTGGGAAAAGTCTTTGCAATTTTAATGGAAAACCTGAGGAAGTGGAGGGGGCAGCGGGTGGGGGCTGCGAAGCGAAGTCATGACATCGGGTGCTGCGGAAATTGTTGGGCTGCTGAGCAGCTTTTCAGCTCCGACATGAACCTGGGTGTGCTCCGTATGCTCCGTCCGTGTCCGCGGTGGGGTGCGATGCGCGGGGCCTCGCGGGGACTTGTCGCATAAATAATAGCAGTGAAAAACCTGTCGTTCCCTCATTCCACATTTCCCTGGATGTGTTCCCTTTATGGTTCATCCTCACAGTTAACAAAATAGATATTTCTGATCAGGTTTTAGCTTGCAGATTACTTATGTGCAATGCAAAGTGTATTAAAATGTAGTATACTTTTTAAAATTAGATTTTTTTTCTGATAAGCCATTCAGCTGTAAATGCATTTCAGTCACACTGAGAAGATGAAAGAGTCTGAGCCACTGTATTACTTTAAGTAATCAGGCTCGAGGCTAAAGGTAGCTTTCTTTTGAGCTGACAAACAGAGGGAATAAATAACCTGGACACTAAAAGTTGCATTAGGCAAATAAACGTTTCCACAAGAATTATGTGTGACGTTCAAGGGAAGGCAAATAAACCTTGACTTATGGAAAGCCATCAAACCTCTTGGAGAATTAAATAATGGAAAATCATTATGTAGCATTTGCAGCAGCTATTAAAGACCGCCCGTTCTCTCAGGCACTGCTGTAAATAAGGTGTGTGCGTAACCCGGCACCCACCGCGTCCGCCCGACACCTGGTTCTGAGCATCACGAGCGATTCGGTTTCATTCGAAGCACCTTTTAGTGACGAGAAAGGCGGTTTCCTGTACCTCAGCCTGCCCGTGCGCTGTGGGGCACATGTGCCCGTGGGACTGTTCGCCCAAGCCACCCCCTGGGCCAGGTCTGGGCCGGGGTCTCCCTCACCGCGTTCCGGCACCTTTCAGTGCTGCCGTGGAGCATCGTGGCTCTGCCACGACGGCTGCACCGGGGTCCCCACAGGGCTCCTCTCCCACAACTGGCCCCACCACCCTCCAAATTGGGGTGTCAGGGGGTAAAATTGACAATTTGCAATGGGCTGTCAGAGGGGAAGAGGTGGTGGTGTTCAGCTTTGCGTGACGGACGCAGCCCCCCTGGTCTCAACTGAGCTCTTGAAGGACGAGGTGCAGCGACAGCTCCACGCTGTTGAGACGGGGTCTGTGGCCATGTGCTGGGGTGCTGAACTGCAGGTCCCCCGGCAGAGAAGCCAGTATTTGATTTACAGCTCTGGGATACCTGGAGGTATTGGGTACGACGGAGGTTTCGCTCCAGGACTTGGCACACAAGCACGTCTGATGGCGATAACGGCTGCCAATCCCGCAGCCCTGCTCCGGAGCAAACGCAGCCGCGCTCGCAGCCTGTCGCTCTGCTGCCACGGCAGTTTCCGTGGGCAAAGTGGGTACCCAGAGAAAACAATTTCAGCTTGAAACTAAAACAGGGTTTCCCAGACCAGCAAACGTAGCTCTGCAGAAAAGGCAACAGTCAGCATGATGTAAGCTGCTATGCCTCCGAAGACAAAAAGCCTCAAGTAGCCTCAAACTTTTCTGCGAGTGATTTATGTGCTGGTAAAAGCTTGGCAGAGGCAGCAGCCATGGCAGTAGGGGTTTGTCACGCGGCAGGTTCACGGGCACGTGTGGAGGGCACCCTCCAGAGCCTTCACGCTTGTCCCTGGAGCGGGGGCAGAGGGCGAGCAGTGCTTTCCGCCCGTGCCTTTGGTGCTGTTCTGCAGTGTCTGAGTCCTGCCTAGGTCAGCAGTGAACCCCCCAGTTCTTTTCAGTTTTAACGTACTTGCTTTGTCCCGTTAGGGCGGAGGGGAAACGCGCTGCTGGTGTGAGGGTGTGTGTGTTACACGCCAGCGTCGGTGCTCCTCCAGCATCGGTGCTCCGCCAGCCCCCTCTCCCGGCGGGGCATCCCCCCACGATCCAGCTGCAACGCCTCGCCAGGAGCTCCTGAGCAGCAAAGCCTTGTTTGGGGGTCTGGCTTTGTTGCTTTTGTCTTTCCTGTGGCTTCACTTTTTAGTAGAAAGACTCATTTCTTAATTCCGATTATAAGTTAATTGAATAACTTGGAGTCGATGGCAGCACCCAGCTGAGCGACGCCCCGGGTGCGGCTGTGGCAGAACGCCACGGTGATGTTCGGTCCGAGACACAAACATTACAGTTTTCAATTTAGCAGATGGTACCTGTGAGCAGTTCCGGATCGCGTGTGCTACACTGCGCGCTCTGGGTGGTTTCTCTCATCAGCAGCGACAGCATTTTGCCAGCGATAACGAAGGGCCGTTTTCCTCCGAGCACACTTTCTATTTACGGATCCGCTGAAGCAGCATTGGGATCAAAATCATCTTCTGAGAAGCAATTGATACAATCAGCTGCGCAGAGCTGTGTGTTCACGAGAAAAGTTTTCTCCAGCAAGCTGTAGGGAGCGCGGCAAGGCAGCATTCCGTTCACGGGAGTTCAGCCCCCGAGCAGAGGAGGGTCAGGAGGAATTCCCTCTCCACTGCCTTCTCCTGCCAATCGTGTTTCCTCGGGCATCTCCGGGTAGCGCTAGTGCCTGCGCTCCTGCCGCCTTCCAGAGCCATGAAAGAAGTCATCCTCTCCTGCGAAGGAGACAGCCCTTCGGGTTTCTTCCATCCTCCCGCTGCGCCTGGCTCCAGCCCTCGGACCGTGGAACTGGGGCGGCAGCCAGAGACGTCAGCACGTGGCCCCTTTCCTCCCGTTCCCTTTCCCACCCGCCCCCTGCCCCAGCAGCCGCCCTGCAGTGTGGGCTCGAGGCCCACCATGCCCAGCGCGGCGGGGTCTGTGGTGTCAGCCCTGCGCTGACTGCGGGCGCGCGGGAACGCCGAGATCCGTGGGCAGAGGCATCCTGCAAAACAAACGGTGCTCCCACGGGACGGCGGTGCTGCCTCGGGGTCACTCGTGCCCCTCTGCCAGGATCCCCGCATGGCAGGATACCCCGGAACACTGCCGCCTGATGAGCTTTGCTCATTGCACCGTTGGCAAACGCTCGGATCGAGGCAGCGCTGAGCTCGCTGATAGGAGACCCAAGCAGAAAACGAGAGCAACCGCTGCCCACGCCGCAGAAATCCCTGCAGCGCGCGCACCCCTGCGGTACCCAGGCCCTCGGGGAAACGGGTCTCCTAGGGCAGGTGCCAAGTGTGCCACCACCTTCTGAGAGCTGCCAGTGGGGAAAGAACAAGATGCTCGTTAAAAAGGTTGTGAAGGGATGTGCAACGGAGCAGACACTGCAGGAAGGTGCTGCAGAGAGTTAGAGGCTGGAGCCGTCACCTTCACCTTCTCCTTCTCCTTGCCGCAGCCCGGGCTCAGCGTCTGGCTGCGTCGTGCCTGCAAGCAAAGAGCCATCACTCTCCGAACATGCTTTGAGAGGGCAAAGGTGGGCAGGGGGGCATTTCAAGTGCTGACTCTGCTTTGAAACGCCGCAGGAGAACACCAGGGGATGGAGCAGAGCCGCACGATGAAAGGAGGCGGCTGCTGCTCGGAATTGTCCCCGTGTGCCGCCGGCTCCCGCGCGGGTGAGGGCTCCTGAAAGGCTGTTCTTGACTCCGTGCACGCTGTGCTTTCGCTCCACTTTGCCAGGACTCGAGGAACGTCGTCTAGTTCCTAGCTGGTAGCTATTTATTTTCCCTGTGTGCAGGGTGAAAAGGTTCTGCGCCAAAAAAATCTGCTCTAGAGATCGCTTTAAATTAATCAATTAGGAAAAATGAGCTGTGTGATGTAAAACGTCCTTGCTCCGTGCAAGTCTTTTGAACTATTAGTTCTCTTGAGGAGATTAATTATGAGCGTACAGAGCTAATGCCCTTTTAATGGAATCAGCTATTCAGTTTTAAGGAGTTCTGGGTACGAGTGCGCTGGCATTAGATATTCATTGTGTAAGTTCCAGATCAAACAAGAGAGGATAAAGCTGATCAGGAAAGGGCTCTTTATTCTCGGAGAGCTGTGCTCCACGTGCTGCTCTGATGCAAGTCGCAGGCTGGGAGTGCTTTAATTGTCTCCTCTGTATGTGATTCCAGAAACTGGCTTTTAACCTGCAGTAAAAAGGGTTGTTTACGAAGCGCATACATTTGCATCTCAACTAACTCTCCTCGGCTTAATGAAACTTGGAGATGAGCACTTAGCTGCTCTTTGCTGCTGGGTTGCAAATTCCTGGCATCCTGCACAGCTTTCTCTTTCTTTGCCTTCTCATGCTGACTTGGAGTCATCCAGAGCCCATTTTAAGGTGGCAAAGGCCTGAGATCACACAGCTCTTGCCACCCTCGTTAGCAACTGGGACAATTAAGGATGTGATGTGCAGATGCTCCAAAACTGAAGCACCAAGAGCAAATCCACTTACTCAGCGGCAAATTGCAAATGGAAAGTTGAAGGAAACAATCTCTGAAATAATTCTGATAGGGAAGAAGAGGGTCATTCCAGAACATCTGAGGTCCCTGTGGGACGCTTTCAGAAAGGCATCCTTTGGGCAAAAAGTCATGATTAGTTGGGGTGGTGATGTGAGAGGGAAGGGAGGGCCATTAGCTTGGGAAAAGTGCCACCTTTCTTGAATGGATTCAACCCAGAAAGTTAGTTTGCAGACCAGCCCGAAACACAGGCTCCTAGTGAGTCAATACGTATTTTTTGGAAGGCCAGTCTACTCAGACTCATCAATTATGGATCTCACTGGTTGCACAGCTTTCTCTATATGGCAGCCAGATCTATCTCCAATGTTACTCTTTTTCCATGGTAGAAACAAAACATTTGCTAAACTGAAGAACATTCATTAGCACACGATGGAAATGACCCAGTATTTTGGTTTCCCACTTGCCTAATTAGTTTTTGCAGATTAGCAAGTAGAACAGCTGAACAATCAATTGAACATATTAATCAGGCCTATTTTGGAAGATTTAAATAGAGAATATGTTTCGTCTCTTCTTTCATTTAGGATATAATGGCTCATAAATGGACACACACAACATAAATTACATCCTTTAACAAGATGAGAGGAGAAAATGGTGAAATCTAAATAAGGAAAGCTGGAGCGTTTCTTGGCAGTTCAGTGGGCTCCATCCGCTGAAGCTCATGAGCGAGGGATGCGGAGCCACGACTCGGCATGGGTATCACCCCGACTCCATCCTCTCTCTTTCCCCCGTGGACCCCCCAGCGAGGGCTGCACAGATGGACCATCCAAAAGCTTCATCTCCCTCTCAGGGAATGCAACAAGCGGAAGGGAAAAGAGCCAGTGGGGGAACGAGAGAGACCCGGTGGGATGGGATGGGAGGTCTGGATAACTGTGCCATGAACAGGTCATGGCAGAAAATACCTCAAGGCATGAAATACCTCAAGCTCTCCACAAGAATTAATTTGGGGGGGGATCCCAGCTAGATCTGCTCCCTCCTCCTTTCATGGGAGCTGGGGAATAGGCAGGCATGGCTCACGTTTCTCTGTCAAGTTTCTTAGAAAAGCCGGCAGTATCCCGGCCAGTTAGCTGACAGCTCCGAGTGGGGAGGAGGTTTGGGATACTTTGTTCAGCATGTGGCCACGGCACCAGCAAAGTCTTCTTTAAATGGCAGAACGGACGAGCTGGATGGGCTCGATGGTCATTGTGCAACTCAAAGTACAAGTTCAGAGGGAGGTCCCCGACTTAGGCGGGAGGGAGGAGAAGCAGATCGTGGCTGTGTGCCCGCAGCTGCCGGGAGAGCTCCGGCAATCAAAGCAGCAAGGTCAGACGAGAGAGAGCTTTTGTAGCTGAAAACCTCTTAGAGCTGATCCTGAACGCTGCAGCTCGCTGATATCTGAGCAGTGATGCTGTGTGTAGGTGGGAGGCAGACACACAGCTACATTGGATACATTATTCCTATTTGCAAAGGTTCCCTAAAAAACGTGTGGGTTGTTGCAAATAATTTCTACCATCCTTCTTACAATGAAGTTAACAGCTGACTGCGTTCAAATGCATCAGTTGTATAAATTCATAGGGCATTTTCATGTTTCAATCTAGTTATGTATTTCTAGTTGACCAAACATGTTCAAATTACCATTAACTGCAATCCTATCCCTTGGTTCACTGAGCAGAAAGGCAATATCGGAGTTTTAACCGTTGCAGAACTGAAGCTGGAGACGGAGGGAGAGGAGTCGGTGCGGGAGGGAGGGGGGCACGGGTCTGAGCTCCCTCCCAGCACCGGGAATGTGCCATCACGTGTTGACACCCGGGCTCCGGGCTGTGGCACAGAGGGTCCGGGCAGCAATCCCTGCGGCACGGTCCGGCCGTGCCCGTTTCTCTCTCCCCTTCTCAGCCAGAAAACTCCCCGCGAGGGGACGCGCCGCGTTTCCCCCGGCTGCGGTGACGCTCATAACGGATCGTGCTTTGCCAAACGCTGCATGGGGGTAAATGCACAAATGGGCCAGAAAACAGCGTTTCCTGAAGAGATTAACATAATCAGGAATAAGCCCCAAAAGCCAATTAAGACGAGAACGAGGGGCTGTAAGCCGAGGTCTGTTACACAGGAGGCAGCGCAAAGGCATCACACGCAGCCTCCCCGGAGACGCGGTGCCGGCGGTGCCAAGGGGCACCAGGGTGGTCTCTGCCTGGTGCTGCTGGCCCCGGGCACGACCAATCTTCGGCAGGTTCAGTGCCACGTCCGGCACCCCGCGGTGCGGGGACAAGTGCCCCTGTGCTCCTTCCCTGGCTGGAGCTGCGGTGCGGACGGCTGCCCGGCTGGCGAAGGGCTGTCAGTGCTTTTATGAGCTGCTTCTTCTTCCCAACGTCCTTCCGAGGGGTCCCGCCGTGCTGCCGGCTGCTCGGTGAGTTATTTAATGTGCCACTTAGGTTTTTAAAGCTGCTGCATCTCGCACCAGCAGCGTTTGAACGAGCCTCTCTTGTGGATAAATGCCTCTGCAAAGCTGGGTCCGACCGCCAGTTCTGCCTGTGCTTCCCAGAAACTCGTTTCTTTTCCTTGTGCTCGCGGGAGCCGGTTTAACCCTCACCCGCTGCGTCCTGCCAGCCCCGTGTTCGGCAGCGGCCCATGAATCCCTTATCGACGGCAGATGTTCTGTCTGCCGGTAGGTACGTGCTGTCAGGACCTAAATCCGGGGTGGATTTTGTGCAAGAGCAGCAGCGGTGCCCCTCCTGTGCCCACAGCAGCACCAGCACTGACCCGCTGCGCTGCGACCTGGCCCGTGGCACCCAGACCTTCCTGGCTCTTTCTGAGCCCCACAAGGCAAAAGAAAAGGCAAGAGAAATGGGTGGAAATGAATGTTAAAGATCTCAGCGTGTAGCACACTTGAGATGTATCTGAATACTTCAAGGAAAATGGGTCGTGGTCTGTAGTCAACATGAATGACATAGAAATTACCTTAAAAATTCACCTTATTTTAATGAATGGGATCTGGGAGAGGCTTTTTTTACCTGCAGTGTTGCATCGCTTTCCCAGCTCTGCAGGAGAAGCTCACCTCTGCTGCTGGCAGTCCATAGGGCGTTTTTCATCCCAGAGAGCAATTTTTTGGCAAATTATTAGTCAAAACTCTCTTTTTATTGATAATGCAACTCAATGCTAAGCAGAAGCGTTCCGCTCCAGCTCGGCTGAGACTCCTCCAACATAAAATAAAAGCCCGTTCCTGCAGCATGAGCATGCAGAATGTGTTGCAAAGCGGTGGCAGCTCTCGGGACAGAGGAAGGCAGAGGCAGAGGAGCACGTCCCAGGGCACAGACCTGGCACCTGCGGAAGAGGTGGGAGGGGGACGGGGATGGCCGGTTGCTGGGGAAGATGCAGGGAGATGTGTGGACGCGGATGTTGATGCCAGTGAAGACAACAGCGGAGGTGAGCCAAGGCACGTCGGTCCAAGTCATGTCTTTCTGATTGCCACATAAAGGCTTGTGGTACAGAAAACATAAGCAGCCAGGAAACAGGCAGCAGTAGCCGGCCCCGATAGCAGCCCTGGCTATCCTACGTGTCAGCCAGGACTCTCGAAAAGCTGGAGTAATAAAAAATAAATAAAGGAAACGTTCCAGACTGCTGCAAACTCCCCGAATTGCACTGACTTTTAACACCCCATCTGCTGGCTGGTGCTAAAAAATTAATTTAGTGCAGCTGATGACAAAACGCGTCTCTGGAGCCCAGCAGCGGCTGGACATGCCCAGCAGAGGCGAGGGGCAGCTCAGCCCGGCAGTGGCCCGTCCCCGCCGGGCACGGCCAGCACTGGCAGGGCACTGGCACGGCAGAGCCGGACGGATGGGGACAGTTCGAGCTTGAGGCTGTGGAATCAGGCCAGCCCCATGGTGTGTTCCAGGTAGTTTGGAAGAGCAGGAGCAAGCTGATGAGCTCTGGAACAAACGCACGCGGTTTGATGCAAGATTTAACTTCGGGTCAGCTAGAAGGCTTTCTGGCACCTGGCTGAGGCTCCGCAGCATGAAAGACGTTCATCAGAAAGTATTTCACCTTGATAATATTCTCTTGTATCTTTTCTGGCAACTGGCTAAGATGCACCATTATAGTTATTTTTGGAAATCGGTTTAATACAGGCTTTTCTCTCATTTGATGGCTGGTGGTATATCCCTCCCAAGAGCTGGCTGCCTTTCATTGCAAGGACCATTATCAGATTCTTCCCGTATTAGTAACTGCCGAGGAAGAAGCTATAAACATAATGAAAACACCAATCCTTCCTAAAGGTACTGTTAGTTTACTTTCAGAGAAATTAATTATCTGTGAAAATCAAATAAATAACGTTCTCCTGGAATAGCTGATATAATTCATAATTGCCGAGTGTTTAAGACTAGAGAAGACCACTAGATCATCTACCCTCACCTCATTTATAACGTGGGCCATCAGACTTCACCCAGCTGTGCGTCTGCGGAGCCGTGTCGCTCGTGCAGTTGACCAAAGGCCAACTGGCATTTGGATTGGGCTCCTCTTCCAGCCACGGAGAGCACAGCCCTGCCCTGGGCAGAACATCCGTGTGCAGGAAGGACATCCATCTCCTCTCTGCCTGGTACAAATGTTCCCCCTAACCCTCCTTCCACCCGTCACCTCGTTTCGCAGCCGCTGCCCAGCAGTGCCGCGGGCCGCCCGGCCACGTCTGCAGGTGAGCGCCAAAGCCCAGAGAACCGCTGGGAAAGCCCCTCGGTGATGGGGTTCACTGTGGTTCTTGCTCCTGAGTCTCACCTTCTGAGACAGGGAAAAAGGACGTAGCTGCTCGCGTTTTAATTAGTGTCTAGTCTCTGTTGCAACTTGACGTCTTCATTTAATTTTGTTTGCAAGATACGTGTAGAGGAGAATGATAATGTAATACAGTAGTGCTCGTTCCTGAGACAGTCACTTATTCGAAATATTACTCCTGTTTAATCAGCGCAGTCGGGTGATTTATTGACTTGCATAACCAATCTTGCCTGGCGTTTCACTGTAATTAAAACAACTACGTTCCCAGAGTCCATCTGTGTATAATAAATTGTAAAAAATCATGTCAGGGCAGCACTAATACTGACATTTTGCAGGCGTGACAGTCGAATCCCTCCGAGCCAGAGCTCATCCTCTTCCCGCTGGCCAGGGCTGATGGTCGGGCTGGGGCCGGAGCTCGGGGACCAGGGAGTCCCGGGGGCTGCAGGAACAAACCCGGACACTTTGGTCGTGTCCACCTGAACCAGAGAAGGTGCGTTTAGGGCTTTCCTCGTGAGCGCTCTGGGTTTTCTCAGATGCAGTTGCCCAATTCCTTCTCGATTCACAGAGGGAGGGCAGCGGGAGGAGGAACTTGGTGATGCTCAGTCTGGACCGGAGCAGACCCCAGAACCGGGGCAGTGGCTGAGAACCCGAGTCAGCCGCTCGCTTCGTTCCAGGCCATGGCAGGAGCCGGCGTATCCGCAGCCTCAGAGGCAGAAGGGGACAGTGACACAGCGTTTGAAATAGGATGAGTAAATGTGATTGTCCTGGCTGAGCCGTAAGGAATGTGAAGATGAAGGTCGTGCTCTGTGTCCCGTTCCTCTTCCCCATCGATGCCTGCCCAAGCTCTCCTGGTGGCTCTCCATGACCCACTGTGTTGGATTGTCCTGGACCCACTGATAATTTCACTTTTATTATTGGAGGGTTTGTGAAAATCAGTTTCTTTTTCTTGAGTCAAATTCCAACAACCAAAACTCAGAAGTATTCTAAAAAAAACCCTAGTGGAAGATGTCAGCTTGTCGTTGAGAAAAGAACAACTGTCAAAACCCAGTGATTTTCTGCCAAAACCCACTGAAAAATGTTGGCTGAAAACTGCAGAGAGAAAGAAGCTGGTCCAAAAGAGTCAGTTTGGGTGTTGTCAGCCTTTTTTTTGACAAAAATTCTAAATATTTTGAAGAAAGGGGACAGCTTCCAGGAATTTTTGTTTTCAGCAGCTCCATTTTCTTTGAGTTCTGACCCAGAATTCCCCTCCAGGAGCTGTGCCGGTGCCACCAACCCGCCGCAGTGCTGGTGCCCGGACCCGTGAGAGCCGCACAGGACAAGATCCTTCCTGGTTTCCGTGGAGCTCGGCTGCTCCTCGGCGCCGGGACGCTGCCCGGGGGCCCTCCCTGGGAAAGGGCAGGTTAGCTGGGTGGGTAGACAAGAGGGTCTTCAGTCCTGCTTCTGTTGCTGCTTTTTTACCAATATGACATTTTGTCCTCTGATTTACCCAGTGCTGAATTTTGAGCGTTGTTGAGAAATGAAAACCCGAGTCTGGTTTTGGCCTGAGTCACTCTGGGCTTAGCGGTGCCCGTGCCCAGCGCTGCACGGAGCCGCACGCGTCGATTAGCATAAGCCGAGACACAAACGAGCGCCCAGCCGTGTCAGCGCGGAAGAGAGCAATCCGGGAGCAGTCTGGGAGCAATCCAGGAGCAATCTGGACATCACCCGGCTTCGGCTCAGCCCGCGGGTCAGCGCTGCCATCTCCAGCTGCCAGGCTCTGCCAGGCGCTGCAGCTGCCAGGGAAGGGTACTCAGAGCTGCTGCCCGGCATCAGCCACGGCCGGCACCTCGCTCCCGGCCAGGGAGGAGAGGGATGGGGGAGGTAGACGGGCTCCTGCTGGGGAAATGGAAAGCGAAAAGCAGCTGCCTGCAGTGAAAGCAGCAGCCCGAGGCAGCCAGCTCAGAGAGGGCTGCGGGCCAGGCAGGGAAAGGGCACCGGGTGCTGCAGGGCAGAGAAAACCAGCTGGATGATGCTCAACTCTCACCAGAGGCTCTCATCCATGTGTTGTGATGCTGTTCAAATACTGGGAAAGGGCTTAGCGGTTTCCCCTGCCTTTGCTGCCTCACGCTGGGCTCGTGGAGCTGCAGTGGTGTGGGCACAGCACGTTGTGCCATAAGATCTTCCTACCCAGCATGAACCAGCCCCGTGTGATGGCACAGCCCCAGCGGAGGGGTGTCCCGCGACCGGCATGGTGACGCTGCCCCGTGGAGGTGGAAGCCACCCCGGGGCCGCTGCCAGCCGCGCGTTCGCCAGTCAATTCAAAAGCCACCCCAGGGCAGTGATTTTTATTGACCAAACGCTTCCATGGTTTCAGGCCGCTCTGGCGGTGACGTTCCCGCGGCTGCTGTCAGCTCCCCGCTCCGCTCTGCTCCTTCCAGCATTTCTGCCTCTTCCCTTGCATGAGCCCCGTGCTGACATTGCTCGGGGAAGATTTTTTCCTTGGTGCTTTTTCAACCCAATATTTTCCTTAGCAACTTCCTCCAGCTCCGAGATGCAGCAGCCTCTGCTTTTCCCTTTGGGTTCGATGTCAGTTGTTCTTCAAGATAAGGGAAAGGGGATGGAGAATTCAGGGTCTCTGGACACCCGCTCCACATAATTTCAGAGGAAATTATTTCATTTCTCCCATTAGGCATGGGATTGGGATCAGAACCAAAGCGTTTGGTGGCTCACCCACGGGTGAAGGTGACGTAGCTGATAGCAGAACCGCGATCCCCATGGGAAGGGGTGACCTCGGCATGGCGGTGGGCATCCTGCCCAAATACCAGGTCTGGCTGGAGACAGGCGGTGCCAGTCGGCTGCCCACACAGGCACCACGTCCCGCTGCCCGGGCTCTGGCAGCCCTTGGAGCCGCTGCGAGGCTATTTCGTGCTTGGGGAGCCTGACAAACAGGAGTGATTTATAGTTCCTGGTTCTGATTTTCCTTGCTCCCGAGGGCTGTGTGTGCCATCCAGTGCTGGTGATCCCGTGAGCCACACTTGGAAACAGCTGGGGTTCCGTTTTTGAGTTAAAGCTGATGCTGTGAGGAGAAGGAGCAGGAGCTTGAATGGGGTTAGAAGGTGTCAGACCCCGATGGTTGCCCTGCGGCAGTGCCCATGGCGGCAGCAGCATGAGCGTGTCTGTGCCAGGGCGAGAGGCAGCACAAATGCCACGTGAGAGAAAGCACAAAGGCGTGAGGGCAGGAAGAAATCATAACCCGCTGCTCCGATTGCCTGGCTGTACCCCTGCCAGCCAGCCAAGCTGCCGCTGCTGTGGCTGCTGGCGGGGGGGCTCCGTCCTGGGGAAGAGGCACCGGGGGCACATGGAGCTGTGGCAGCCCGCTGGGCACGCGGGGTCAGAGGAAAGTGTCACTAAAAGCCTGTCACCACCCACCTGCTCTCCCAGCGGCTCTCACCGCTCCCAACACTGTCACGGCGAGGGCACCGTGTCGAGACCAGACGTCACGTTGCAGCTGCAGGTCGTGCCCGCAGGAGCACTTAAGGGAGAAGCGGCCACGTGGCAGCCTGGGCATGTGCAACCAGGTCCAGGGGCAGAGCTGATGCCACTGCAGCTGTGCCAGACCCCGTGCCACGCGCTGCCCCAGCTCAGGCACTGACCCACGCGGTCCTGACCCACACGTCATGCAGAAATGCAGAAGTGTCCTGGCCGTCCCCAGCCCCTCTCCAGGCCGGGCACTGAGGTGGCAGCTGTTGGCAGGTGGCAGCGAGAGATGGCTTCCAGCAGCGCTTGGTCACACATAACTGATAAACAATCTGTCACCTCTTTTATTTTCTATTTTCTATACCCCCTCCCCAGTTTTCGCGTTTCGTGTGTGCCCATCGCACACGGTTGTGTCAGCAGCCCCCGTCAAAGTGCCTTCGCAGGGACCCCGATGGTGCCGCCACAGGCTGCTCGAGGGCTGCTGTGTCCTGGCCGGGGGCCACCCACCAGTGCCAGCTCCACACCCTCTCCTGGGAATGTCCCAGTTCTTGGCAGTTTTATGTGTTTGGTGATCAGCTGCAGAGCAGGAGTCGGGAAGCAAAGTTTGATTCCTTGCAGGGATGTGCCTGCCTTGCCCGCACGGCCTCGGCACGCTGCCTGCGCGCAAGGACGGAGCAGGGGATGCTCCGAGCCAGCTGCTCTGTGCGTAACGCACCTCTTGCTTCTTGCAAGCACTGAATAGCAATGATTTAGCACTCAGGTGGGTGAATAATATTTATCGATCTCTGCCGTGCAGCATGGCTGCGTTGGTGCTGTGAACATCAGCACTGGGTGCTGTGAGCACGGCTGCACGGCGCGCAGCAGGTCAGCCTGCACGAGCGCACCGGTCCCGTTTGTATGGCAGCCCCCAGGCTGGGAGGGGACCTCCTGTCTGGGACCTAGAAAACAGTTTGCAAGGGCTCAGCATCCAGGAGGGAAGGTTATTCCTGTCTAGAAATCATTCCCTGCAGAGGAAGGAGCACTGGCTCTTCGTTAGGGCGCAGCCAGCCCAGGGAGAGCAGCTCCCCGCGGCGAGCTGTGAGCGCCCAGCTGGGCTCGGGGGCTCCCCGGCACCGCAGCCCCCTCCCCAGCTCACTGCCCTCAGGCACAGCCAGCGGCCCGAGCACTCGCCTCCCTCCCGCTCGCAGGATGCGGTTCCCACCGCTCCCACGTTTCTGCTCGGCGGTGGGAAGCGCCCGCCGGCCGCCAGCTGGGCCTGGGCGCAGCCGCTCGCGCTCTTGGGGCCCTTTCCTGCCGGCGCGTTCCCCCGCTCCTGCCTCCCGCGTGCGGCGCCCGGTGCTGCTCCTCCAGCCCGTTTACACTGCCCAGGCAGCACGGCCCTGTCCCCATCTGTGATTCCAAATTAGCAGCCTCATCCTAAGTATCTTTTTTGCCTGAAGATGCTTGTCTAAATCTGGTTTTTAATCTGTCTTTACCAGCTGCTCCTGCTGCTGCCCTTTGCAATTTATTTTGCATGTGACTTACACTGGATAAAAAAATATCTGCCTGATTTTCTCCAATGTCAAACATCCTTTTAGCTGGAGACGGTGTTTTATGTGTTCTACAATACGAGGGGAGCTCTGCCAGCGGAGCCCTCTCTTCTTTTCCTTGGGATTTATTGACTACAGTGAGGTCCTGCTCTAATCTTCTCCTCTCACACCCTGTTTCTTTCCCTAAGAACCACTAAGCTCCTTGAGGCTCCTGGATCATCCCGGTTACGGGCAGAGCTCTTCGCTGGCTTACGCCCCGCTCGGCGCTGTGGGAGTGCGGGGCAAAAACCAGCACAGAGCTTTCGCCTTCAACAGCCTGTTTGCTGCGCGCCCTGGGGAGGAGAACCAGCCTTGCTAAAGACTAAAATCCTTCCGAAAGGGATTTTAAATATTTCAGATAAGTCTTACTAATGGTAAATCCAGCTGTTCACACACAGGATTTGACCCTGTGTTATGTTAATGCTGCTCACACGGTCCGTTGGGCCTCCCACCTCCTCCTGCCATGGCGTTCTCTGCGCCATGGATCCCAGCCCCTGAGCTGCGGGTCCCCCAGCCCTGCCCGGGGCTCCCCGCTTCCATCGGGAAGGGGCTGGGGGGCCTTTGCCTCCAGGAGCTCCGGGGGCTGGCAGGTGCCCGGGGGCAGCTGGGCTGCGATTGCCAGCCGGGGTGGGGGGTACCAGCAGCACCCGCTCCCTGGGGCACAGCTTTTGTCTGACCCACCATGGAGCTCCTCGTGCTAACGGGGAGGAGAGAGAGAAGTTGCCTCGGTGCTGGGGCTCTGCAAATGGTCACTGGTTTCCCTGTTCTGCGGTTCGCTTCCAGCTGCCGTGAGTCTCTGGGCTCAGCGGTTGCCCCAGTGCCACCGACACCATCCCATTTCTGTACGCTCATGCACTGCTCCGCAGCTCCGTTGGCACACCCGAGGCTGTGCCCGGCGCGTGGGCGCAGACACGAGCCCCAGCCCCTGCAGCAAACGGGTGCGTGTGTTCCTGCTCCGCGTTCCGAGTCAGCGCTGTCGTGCAGACAGCGATATCCGGGGATCCAGGCGAGGAGACGAGCGAAAAATTACATCAGGGTCTTGCTAAAGAAAGAAAAGCGAGATTGTAAGAAGCCTCAGAAAACGTTCTGGAGAAATTTGTGTTTTGGCATTCCTACCTCCTGCCTGTCTGGGGCTTGTCAGCGGCTGACGAGCAGAAAATGGAATGGGCAGACGCCGTCGGTGCGGGGGGAGTGCCGGGCTCGTTCCTCCTCTGTCACTCAGCTCCGCCAGCCTGAGCGGAAGGTGCAAAGCAAAAATCTCCGAGCTGCTCCTTTCCCTTCCCTTCCCTTCCCCCAGGGGAGCGCCCGGCCAGCAATTATCTCACCAGCCACCTCCGTGTCTTCCTGTCTCCGGAGGCAGCCGTTGGCAGTGGGTGCTCTCATAGATCCATAGATTCATAGATTTCTAGGTTGGAAAAGACCTTAGAGATCATCCAGTCCAACCGTCGTCCCTAATCCCCCATTAAACCATATCCCTAAGTAGTTCATCCACCCTTTTCCTAAACACATCCAGGGATGGGGACTCAACCACCTCTCGCCCTGCGGAGCCCTGTGTCCTGGCGCAGCTTCATCCGCTGCCTTAGCAGAGCCCCTGGGGCTGCACGTTGTTTCTTGGGGGGACTTTGGGGAACCAAAACTTTGAGGTTTCTGAGGGCGTTTCTGCCTCTCTGCGGAGGACGCGCGTTCCCACCCTTGCCGGAGCCATGCCCGCCGCGTGCGGGTGCTGCCCCGGGAGCGCGGGTGCGGGAGCGGATCTGCACCCCGGCCGAGCTCCCGTGAAAAGCGGCCGTCCGAGGTCCGACGGCGAGCGCCGTGGGGCAGGTCAGCCCCAGGAGCTGGAGCGAGACCTCGCAGCCCCCGCCCAGCCATCCGCCCGGGCTGGCAGCAGCTTGCTCGGGAGCAGGGTTGCCTTCCCTGATTGCTAATTTAGATTTTCCTGCCATCCCACACAGTGGAATCAGGGGAAATAAAATTACAGACTTATTCACTCTTTTTGTACAACTGATGTGCTGATTACCTGTCAATCACAGAATTGCATTAACATCTGACAGTGTGTGCATAACAATTACCCCCATCAAATTAAGGAAACCTTTCACACTCAGAGACAGAGAGAGGGAGGAAATTCAATCAGCATAATTAGTTCAATCAGAAAAGAACTTCTTTTCATCAAGAAGGGGAAAAACGTACAGCGAACGCTGGGTGGGAGACAGGTATCTCAGGGCTGAGAGGTCGGCTCACACCCACACCGCAGCAGTGCCCGGCACGGCGTGGCCAAGGCTGGGCTCCCACCGTGGGCACCGAGGGCTCGTCAGGCTCTGAGTGTCCTCCCCACCTGAGTCCCTCCTCTCCTGCCTCCCGAAATCCCTTTCTGTAGTTTCTGGGTGAGCTCTCTCCTAGAGGCTCTGCTGCCCTGGCTTTCCCTGCCCACCTCCGGGGAGGAGAAGCGGCAGGAGGTGGGTTCCCACCACCCATCCTGCAGTTTCCCCCCTCCGCACCCCAGAATGGCACCTGGAGGAGGTGGGTGCTCTCCCAAGAGGACTTGTTTCATGCTCCCCGTGGAGGGGAGGCGGGTTACTGATGCTAATTAGTAACAGCAAAAACAAGAGAGAGGAAAAAAAGCTCGATGACGCTGCCTGGCACTGCTGGGCGATGGGGAGGTATAGACTCATACTGCAGAATGGGATGGAAGGGTCTCCCATGGTGGCACAAGGAGAGTGGGGCTCAGAGCTGGGAGAGAAGAGGATCCTGGCAAGTCCTCACTGCCAACGCTTGTAACTAAAGAGATTTTTCAGCTCTAAGGACAATTAGCATGAGAACAGGTTGCTGGAGAGGATGTGGGATTCGTATTTCTAAGAATAGGGTAAATAAGCGTCTCTGGGAAGGGCGTAGCAGAGCGGCTCCTGCCTGAGGCAGGCAAGTGGCCCCTCGCAGCCTGTTCTCCTGCAGTTCCATGATATTCGGAATGAGGATGAGGCCCAGCTTTGCAGAACTGTGCAGAAGACTGGAAGGACCCGATCCCCATCCACCAGCCTTCGTAACCAGCAGATAGCCATGAGAGAGCAGGAACCCACGGCAGAGGAACGGGGAGCGGCGCCGGTAGCGTGGCCCATGTCTGTGCCTGTTCCCTCTGAGTGCAGGTGGGTGGTACAAAGTCAGGTTCATTTTCTTTTCCCAAAATATGGTTTATAAATGAATAAGCAAGTAAATAAAGCAGTCCTCTCAGCATTCTTCCTGCCATCTGCTTACCATTACCAGCTGGCATCCACCCATTAGTTTATATCTCCCTTTTGTTCCAGAGGATCCAAAGCATCCTGCAAACTTTGAGCAACGTTTGGCTCTCACTTGCACCTGCGTGTGTCCGCAATAGCTCAGAGCTGACTTTGTCCTTCAAACCGCTGATGTTAAGGGTTATTTAGGTGCCCACTGAGATGCAGACATTCCTCGTAAGCCACCCAGCAGCTGCCCCAGGGTCCAGGCCAGTGGGACCTGCCGTGGGGACCTGCTCTCACCCCCATCCCACCGCCCCGGCCTCGCGCGGGGCTGTGCTGCAGAGATTCGCCTTCCGAGAAAAACAGCTTCTCCCACGCCGGGCACGAGGTGGGGGGAGCGGAAGGTTTTTCCGAGCAAACTGCACGTGCCTGAGCGCTGCGCGAGTTTATCTCTGCTCGACGGCCAGAGTCAGACAAGGAGGAGCAGAGTGAGGACTTAGAAACACATTGTGAACAGATGTCGGGCAGAATAACACGAAGTGTAGGAAGGCCCACCAGGACAGACTGGTGAGGGAAAAAAGCACTGGGCTCGCTCGAGCAACAGCTGCCGTCCTGGAGGGAAAGACGCGGGGAGGAGGAACAAGCCTGTGCCGGATCGGCGCCGTCAGCAGAGAAACTTCTGTTGTTGGAGTTGTCCTCCCGCGGGCACGGCTGTGGGCTCAGCTGTGGGCACGGCTCTAGGCACAGCTGCAGGCACGGCTGCAGGCATGGCTGTGGGCATGGCTCTGGGCACTGCTGCGGGCACGGCTCCTGCACTGCTTATCCTAACATCGCGTTAGGATGCGTGATTTAAACATCTTGGCTCCAGTGCTTCCCCTTACTTATCTTGCAAACTGGGGAGACTGAGACGGGTTTTCCTCCCCTTCCACCTCGTCCGTGGCTCAGACAGAGCGGGAGGAAGGCGAAGTCCCTGAACAGGACAGCTCATGAAAGGGGCAAAACTTCCTTGCCTAGTGATACAGGCAGTGATGTGGTTCTCCTGCTTTGGCACGCTCTCCTCACCTCGGCTGGAGTGAAAATTCATTGCATGAACAGCTTGGGTGAGTCTTGCTTGTCGCCGCTTAAAGCCCTTTTGCAGAGAAGAACCAGCCCCCGTGCCAGCAGCGAGCAGTGGTTTTTGGAACAGCCCCTCTGCCAGGGGACGGTGCTCCCGCGGCTTTGCCCGGCTGGCTGGGGGCTGCCCTGCTTTACCCTCCCGTGTTCGTGGGACGAGCGAGGATGGGAGCCGGGAGGCTGCGTGTCCCAGCACGACAGGTCCTTGTCGGAACGGGGGTGCGTGCGGGCAGAGTGCCCTCGGCCCGGGGCAGGGTCCCTGCAGCCACACGCGTGCCCTGAGCGGTAGCCCTGGCCCTGTCCGTCTGCCTGTTCTCGTGTGCCATCCCAGCTTTAAAAATGTCATATTTTTTCTAGGAAATACTTTGTGTAAGTGATAGTGTTGATATTTAAGAGTGTTTCTTTTTAAAGGTACCTTCAAGCAAAATCAGGCTTTAGCCGTGATTCCTTCCCACTTGACAATCAGGCAGACACACAGAGGCACAGATATTTCTGCATATATATATATATATATGCACACGTAGACACATACATATCTTTCAAAATTGGAAAGCAATCAATTCTGAGATTTATTTAATGCTGCATCTCACAAGTTTGATAGCCGGGTTGGTTAATTGCCGCACTAATAACACCCTTCGTCAAAGAGACTTGCGGGCAAAAATAAAAAAAAGCTTGAAAAATTAAAATGGCAGTAAGCACAAACTCCTGCGAACATTTTTTAAAACCAGCATCTAAATAGCAAATCCACTGAGACTGGGAGGAACTGTATTTTTTCCAATTCTATTCCTCATTCTAGCAATTCTAAAAACTCATTTTTTTAATCATTCAGAAACTTTCCCAGTTCAGCAGCAACGCTCGTGCGCTCGCGTCCTTGGAGCTGCAGAGCAGCTCGGGGACCCCTTTTCGGCAGAAAAACGGGGCTTCATTTTTGCTGCTGTGGGTCACGGGCAGGAAGGGCCCTGCCCAGGGAGCGGTGGGAAGCGAGGGGCACAGCCGCGATGGCCCAGATGGCACGAGGGGCCGCAGGCACAAGGGCAGGTCTGAGCTGCGAAGGGACCGAGGTCCCGGCGTGGTTTACGGCGGGGGCTGGGGGTGCACGTTTTGGGGGCTGTTTGCAGGAGGTGAGAGGAGGGGGGGGCCTCCTCTGCCCCCCTCACCACCAGTGGGTTAATTAACATCTCCTCCTGGAGCAGGACGCGGCATCGCTCCCGTCCGCCGCCGGCGAGGTCACGGCCGCAGCCCTGGGGCCGGCTTCACGGTGCCGCCGAGAGCGCAGGCGAAACCTGCCAGAACGTAGGTGACTTGATTAGAAATTAATTGGCCTACATCAGAGCCTTGAAAATCTAACAGATTTGCTGCTGATAAAATTAAAATTAGAAACGGAATTGATTAGCCTGTGCCAGCAAAGGAACCAAAATGTCAAAGGCACCAGCTGCACATTTGCATTTGGTACTTAACAAAGTTCTTACCAAAGCGAGTGAGAGATGTTTGACATTTCCATGATTTCTGCTATTCTAGTGTATCTTTTATTGATTTTAATTAAAAAATGCAAGGGAATAATGAAGTGGCAAATGGCAGAAGGGAGTTTGGCCATCCCAGCTAACACAGAGGCGGTGCGTGGTTCCCGCTCCGCCGTCGTTCGGAGCGATTAGCGTTGGGCCGTTCCTCCTTCCCCTTCCGCTGGTGCGGGGCCGGGGCGGGTGCGCGGTGCTGCCCGGCATCCGCTGGGGCAGGTGCTGTGCAGGCGTCCTCACGTCCTCTCCTGCGTCGCCCATGGGCTGGGGGGGTGGACTGGAAGGGGCTTCCCAGCCCGCTCACCGCGGTGTGCCCCGTGCACGTCCGACCGCTCCGCGGAAAACACGCCGGGGAAGGCTGAGCTTTGTGAGCGCCCGGAGACGGGAGGGCACTGCGTTATCCATCCCTGAATCCAGGTGACACAGAAGAGATGGTGAAACGTCACCCTTCACGCTTCCGTCCTTCCCGTCTGCGTTCCGGGCGCAGGACCGCGGGAAGCGCGGCCGTGTTGTCGCTGTTCAGTCTGGCTCTTCCCTCAGGGAGGGGCATTTTGCAGGCAGAGCCGCGTCCTCCGACGGCACCGGGGCCGCGTTCCTGGGGCGCACGTTGGTGCATCCAGCTGCGCACGTTGGTGCATCCCCGCGTGCGCCCAGCTGTGCACGTTGGTGCATCCCCGCGTGCGCCCAGCTGTGCACGTTGGTGCATCCCTGCCTGCCCAGCTGCGCGTGTTGGCATGTCACTGCCCGTGTCTCTGCGTGCTCGTGCCCTGTGCCCAGCGCACAGCGCCTGTGCCGGTGAGCGCACACGCACGTTAGTGCGAGGGACGGGCGCCCATGTCCCTGGGGCCCCTGTTTTGAACAGGCAGAGCGAACAAATCGCTGGATTTACCGGCTCGTTTTCGTTGGCTGGGCGTGTGTCAGCGTTATGCCTCTCGTGTTGGAAAAAAGCACACTGCGGAGTGTAAACCCGGAGCGAAGTTTTAATTGGGAACAGTGATTTTGAAACATTTTCTTCTGTAATTTATTTTACCTTGGGGACTTATTACTGTGGGAAAATCCTATCAGGTTTATGCAAAGCTTCCTGCCATAATCTATTGGGACATTTTAATTTTGGTTTCACAATGAGATATTCAGGAATATTGTGAATAAATAATCGTAAAGATTCCACATAGAGCAATGGGAAATTATTAAAACTTTCACCAAAGGGTGAAAGTTTCGGGTTTTTTTTACACAAGTGCTCCAAAAGTCATCTTCCCGTCCTCAAACCCAGGGGCGTTTCCAGTGCCCCCTGTGAAACCAAGCCCACAGTCAGGCGCTGGTGACATGTTGCACAGCAGAACCACAGTGGGCGCTGCCAGTGCCAATCGTTGCTGGTGCCCATCACTGCTGGTGCCCATCACTGCTGGTGCCCATCACTGCTGGTGCCCATCGTTGCTGGTGCCCATCACTGCAATCACCAGCCATGGTTTGCGTTGTATCAATCCCTTCAGGCTAAAATTATAAATATGTCAGATGAAAAGCTCAGTTCTCTTGGAGTGAAGGTGAGGGAGAACCTATAAATTTTGCAGCCTGTGTCTGAAAATATGAAGGACAACTTAAAATTCCCTTTAAAAAAAAATCCCTCCTGCTTTATAAATATTAATTGCAAGCATGTGGTAACAAGAGAGACGAGGAGCCTCTGGCTCTTATCTGTGGCTCTGTGGTTGTTTGACTAATATTAGCAACAGTTTAGACACGACAGTTATTATTTGATATGACACTAAATTAAAAGGGTCACACTTCATATTAAAGACTGGCTTATTGAGGGTAGGGGAAATTTGATTCTGCAGGTCAGAATTATTCTCAACAGATCTGTTGATTAAATTACACGCTGCCATGCAGCTCGTTAAGGCGCCACCTGGATGAAGTCCCTGGGCTGCTGCTGGGCACAGTGTGGGAATAGCCCCTGTGCCCCCCATGAGGCTGCAGCCAGGGCACCCGCCTGCTCGAGGGACTGAACTGCCTCTAAATCTTCAAAGTAGGCACTGAAAACATGAAAGAAATGGAATATCCCCCATGCCAGGGTGGTTTCACTGGGGACCGGGCATCTGTGCAGCGAAGACTCTGGCAGCACTGCGGGAGGGGGTGGGTGAGCTGCAGCCCCCACGCAGCCCGGGGGAGGCGAGGGGTCCTGGTCCCGTGCTCCCTCGCCGAGAATCCCCGGGCTGGCACAGGGCTCCCGCGGCAGCGATAGCCGAGAAACGGCTCAAGTGTCTGCGTAGGCACCCGGTGGGCAGCTTATGGGGGAGCCGACGCGCGGCACTGGGGGAGCCGGGAGCGGAGCCGGGAATCTGTGGCTGTTTTGTGATCCAGCGGAAACGGATTTCATCCTACAGGAGGTTGACCGGGTGTCACTTTTGCACAGTCGCTTTACAGGCTTTGGGAAACAGGAGGCATTCTTTCTTTCTAACACCAGGAAGCACATCGGCGGCTGGTTGCGCGGCTCGCAGGGGCTGCCCGCAGCGTTGCACCAACCGCGCCCAAAACATGCCCGAGACCGAGCAGAGTCGCGCGGATCACTTGTGGGGCTTTGACCCTGGGGAACAGGCTCGCCAGGAATAAGCTAAGGATAACCAGAGGAACCTCAGCCCAGCATCCTCCCCTGGGCTCCGAGGGGCTGCTGGCACCCACCCGCAATGTAAAGCCCTGCGCAGCACCGGCCATTTGAAGTCTGTGCTATAATGCTTCCAAAATTACCAAACCTCCATCCTTAGGAAATAGCCGTTATCAGAAGCCACTTTTATTACCATGGAAACAGAAAGATAACAGAGAAATGTCCGGTCACATCCCTGGGCTGGAGGAGGCAGATATGTATTATGGATGTGTGATGTTTATGTATGAGGCAGCAGTGATCCCCCCGGCCCCGGCTGAGGCTGCGAGAGGCCAAGAGGTTGGGGGTTCCCGTGTGCAGATGTGTATGGAGGTATGTGTATGTATGCAAATACGATATGCAAATGTGTATGGGAACCTCAGAAAAATCACAGATTTGTATAAAACCACTAGAATTATCTATTTGTGGCCAAACACTAATTTCCACTTTTCTGGACTTGCAGATGGTGTAAGACTGAATCATGCAAAAACCAGAGCAGAAGAGGCAGCAGAGCACAAAGGGAAGCCGGGCTGTCCTAGGGGGAGGAAGGGAGGTTTTCCTGAAGGAATGTGGGAAAACTGTGGATCCGGCTCTCTGGAGGCCACGGCACGTGCCCAGCACTGCTGCAGGGTGCGGGTGCCCTCGGAGGGAGGTGGCAGCTTGGAGGCAGGCGGCTGGGCTCGGGGCGTGGAGGAGAATGGGATGGAGGGGGTTCAATGCCCCCGCAGCACTGGGGGCTGTGCTCAGTGGGGCTGTGCCCAGGGGGTCACTCAGCCACTTCAGGCAGAGGGAAGCAACTGGAATATCAAATGTGACTCATTTTCTCCTGCATGTTCCCCGTAAATCTTGTGCTCTGATGAATGTTTTTATTCCAACCGGTTGTTCCTTCTTGCTCGACATTAAATCTTCATCTCATCAGCACTTGACTGAATTTTTAGAAACAGAAGAGGGGAACTCGGGCATGAATTAGCAATTCAAGATCAGAAGAGAGTTCATGGAAACCCCTGATTTGCTTATCCATCAAAACGTCCTAATGCAAAGCTACCAGCGTGACCCGTTGCTCACGGCTGTCCCGGCCATCGGTCCCTGCAGCACGTCCCTGGGCGCTGGAGTCCCGGCTTTGCCCCGCGGAGCCTGCTCAGCTCATCAAGGACAAAGAAAATGATATTTTCATTCTGGCTCCAGAGCTGGGGATTTGGGCAATTAAGCTGTGTCTGCTGTTCTCTCCTTTTTTGTTCTTTTCTTTTTTTTCCCCAACAGCACGATTTACAGCCGTGGCCATGAGAGAGCCATTGCCTCTTCCTCAGGCAGAGACCGGATGCGTACGTTCTCTACCATGGTCCCAGTTTGGGGTCCGGGCAGAGCGAGGCTGGATGGCCCCCAGCCAGGACGGGGGTCTGCAGGCACGGCGGGTGCTCCAGCACTGCCACCACCCACTGCCCCGCTGCCGCGGTGCCCTCCACAGCCCTCCCCGCCGGGACAGCTGGGCCGTTTGGTGCTTCAGTCGCACAGGGGTCCGCGTTCCTCCTCCCTGGCAGCGCTGGGAAGAGCGTTGGCAGAAGCAGTTGCTTCCCAGAGAGGCCTTTGCGGGAGCCCCCGGCACTGGGAAGCCCCGTGGCCCCCCAGCACACACCAAAACGTGCCTTCTCCCTCTCGGCTTTGAGTCCAGGGGGCCCGTCACTGAAGCAGAGGAGCGATGGGCTCCGTGCGCTGCTGCCCTCCCCGAGAGGCACGAGACCGTTAAACCGCGGGACCTTCCCGGGACGGAACCCACGGCCGCGGCGTTCCGGGTCGCTGCCCTGGGCACGGGCTGTGCAGCGCCTGGCACCGCCGGCTCAGGGCTGCTCCTGCACGGTGCAGTCAGTTTGAAAGGACTCTGATTTATGAATTTCTTATGATGTCAATCAGTATTTACATGTGATGTAAAAAAAAAAAGGGACAGCCGTGTGTAGGCTTGCGCTGGTATGTCTGAGCAGTACCGCCCTTAAAATATCCATCAAACTTTCACAGTGTTGGAACAGGAGCAATAAATTCTGACACAGCTTTTAAAATGTAAGAAATAAAGCAGAAGTAAAGAAATGTGCCAGTGATGGATCTGCAGCCCTCGGAACACACACGATTTTATCGTGCAGGATGATTTCCGCGCGGCTCGGCGCACGCTGGAGATGTTCAGTACTGCGGCGCGTTCCTGTGTCCGGGGCCCTTCACGCGTGAACCCACGTCTGCCAGCACACCAGTTTACATTGATGCCGTTACTGGTGGTGAGGCACCCCCAGCCCGGGTCTCCCGGGGGTCTCGGCACATCGCTGCTGACGTTTTCCTTTCCATCAGGAGTGGGGAAGCAGCAGCGGTGAGGGGGGGTCAGGGGCTCCTTTGGGGACACAGCGCTGACCCCAGAGGTCCCCTTTGGCTGGGGGGTGCGTGTAGAGCTGCGTGTGTCCCCCCGTCACCACCGCGCTCCGGTGCGTGCCCGGCGTTCTCGGGACACAGGTGCGTGCGGGAAGCGCGCTGCAGAGCTCGGGGAAGAACAAAGGGGGAGAACAAAGCTGGGTGAATGGATCGCTGCTGTGTCACTGCCGCGGCCGAGTGGAGAAATAATTTCAAAATATTTTAGGGTTCATGTGAAACGAAACCTTTCAATGCTCTTTGCATTCAAGGTTTCCTTTCTCCAGTAAATATAGGAAATAACATCCCTAATCATTCCTTTTCAAATGAAAAATTGCAATGCTCTCTTCAGAAAATTTGAGTATCTTTAACATTTAACAAAATGAATTTTTTAAATTCATCACAAAAATAATGAATTATCTCAATCACCCGGAAGCTGCATTTTTTTGAGTACTTGATTCGTGTTACTGCAGGCACAAGCGAACCGAGTGCCCCGGCCCAGCCCCGAGGCAGTGCCAGGTTCTGAAGTTCTTCTATTCAATTAACGCAGTGGCACGGCAATCAGAAGGGCTGCACGGGGTTTGTAATGGACAAACGTGGGCCGTGTATTTCAGGCCGAAAGGTGACTGTTTGGTCCAGAGCTATGGGAACACATCCAACGTCGTCAAAGAGGAGAGACTGGATAATAATAATTATTTTCCAAAAATAATGGGAAAATGAAAGTAGCCCTGCAGCCCTCCGAACGAGAGCAGACGGGGACGTTGGCGTCGTCAGCCTCCGTGCGAGGCCACCGCCACGTGCCCTGTTTAATTAAGGAAAAGGCTGTCGGAAGAGTTTCTGACGTTCAGGCTCCGCTTCATGAAAAGAGCTCCCACATCAGCAGCTTCCAGGGTCGAACAAAACTCCCCATATCTCTGACAATGAAAGAAAATAGGGATCTGTCTGGTCTGCAGAGGCACTGAAGACTTGCAGCCCCTAATGAGCTGTGAAGAGCAGGCTGCTGGTGTTTCCTAAAGAATTTCTTCATCTTGGAAGACGGGAAGAGTGATGAGGTTAAAGGTGCAGGAGGTTAAAGGTGCACGTCCATGTGCCAAAGACCCTGGCTGCGGGGCAGCTGCATTATCAAGCTCTGTGATCTTTAGTGTCTTTTCCAACCTAAATGATTCCATGATTCTAAAGCATCCAGTCTTAAATGTGCCATTTTTTTCCCACCAAAAAAGCAGGAGCAGGAGCCATGAGAGCAGCCAGGGTCTCCGGGGATGATCTGGCTCACTCCTGCCCTGCGTTGCCTGTTGAAATTACAATTTGCTGATGAGGTGAAATTAAAGCAAGAAGATTTCAAATGTAGCTAAAGCAACAAATCCCTCTAGGATGCTGCAACCACATTAGAATAAACCTCCATTCCAGGTTTATCCCGCAGCGTGCCTCCGCCCCGTACCGCTGCGGGACGTCGCATCGCTGGCACCCCGTTAGCCCCTGCCCGCACCCCGGGCTGCTCCTTGTCCCTCAGGTTCGGGCTGCAAAACTCAACGGCGAGGAGGTGGCGCAGAGCTCGGAGGGGACACGAAGCCCGGGGATGTGGGAGCAGCTGCTCCTCAAAGGCTGCGGAGGCAGGAGCTGTGCCATCCGGCGGAGCATCCCGCAGAGCCGCCTTCTCCGCCAAAGAAAGAGGTCATGAAATTTTAATCAGAACCTCCACAGAGCGTACAGAGCTGTAAATAAGGGCCTCGTTGTGCCACTCCACCTCCACCTTCATCCTCTTCTCATCTCACGTGTGGTCGTTTGCAGACCCATCTCGGAGCGTTTCATGAGCTGACTTTCCCGGGATTTCGAGCCACCCAATTTACGTTCCGTTGAAGCAAGAGACCTGCTCAGTCTCTAATTTATACTTTTTAATCAGGGCACCAAAGTGTGAGAGCGCTCAAGGGAAACAAGTCCCTTTTAAAAACAAAGTTATTGCTTTAATAAACGTGAGAGGAAGGCAGTAATGGACTAGGGAGCTTCCCCTGGTTAAAAATTTAGTAATCAAGCCCCGCTCTTAATGAGACCGAAGATTAGTCCTAGGGAACAGAAACTTGTTTCTCGGCAAGGCAATGCCGACGGGTGATGTGAACGTGGGGAACCACAAACGGCCCGGCCAAGTCCCGCTGGCGTGAGGGGTTCTGGCCTGTGGGAAGCTGTTCGGGTCCCTCCTGGTCCCCAAGTGCCCAGGGAGCCCCCGGCCCGTGGGGGAGCCCCCCACCGCAGGGGAACCCCAGCCCGGGAGCAGCCCAGACCCTCCGCTCCTGCCCCAGCCGGCTCCGCGCCTGGTGCCCGATCCGAGCGTAGCTGCTCAGAGCACTGCGCCATCATTAGCTGATTAATTAGCTGCTGTGCAAAGTGTAGCTGCAAGCTCCGTAGCGAAGGCGGGCACGCGGGGGCTTACGGAGGGTCGGGGGCAGCTGAAGCAAAGCCACGTCTCCAACTATTTTTGATATTTAGGCCCAGCATGAACGTGCCTTCCCTGCCACTGCCCAGCGAGAGGGAGAACAGCTTCCTGCGCAGCGGGTTTTGAGGTGGGACTGGCATTAAATTATTCATTATGTTCCTTCCCGGGGTTTTCAGCTTTGCAGGAACGTGGTAATTTCATTCTGGCTTCAGGCAGCTGGCTGGAGCGCCGTGCCAGGGCGAGGAGGCGAGCGGAGACACTTGGGTTATCCAAGGTTGCCAAGGATGTGTTTCAAAGCCACCAAACACCCACTTTGGAAGGAGGATTGATAGAGACGGCTCCGCCGGTCCTGCAGTCAGGGGCTCATAAAAGAGAAGGTTGCCAAAGCTCGCCCATTTTCCTAATAACGATGTAAAGCATTAGCACGGAGCCAGTTCTTGAAAGTAATAGAGGCGTTTGCTTAATCCTGTTCTAGTCACTGTAATTTAATTTGAAAATAACTTTAGAGCTTCATTTTCTCCGTGTTTCCCTTCGGTTCTCGGTTGGAACAAGGTCTCTGCATGGAGGCACCCGGTGCTGTGACCCGGCAGCACACGGAAGGACGAGGGATGCTCCGGCCCTTCTCCTGCTCCGGCGGCTCGCCCTGGCCCTGGGTGCGGTGCCCGTGCTGCCTGGGATGGGTGAGGCACCACGGTACCCACAGCCGGCCGGGCGCTTCCCCCACCATCCCGGCAGAGTAGACCCTGTCGGTGGGTGCCGTGGTGAGCGCTGGGTGGGTGAGTGGGGCACGGGCACACAGGGCCATTTGCAGGTGCTGCCCAGGCGCGGGCTGGGATCCTGCACGGGGCACAGCCACACCATGCACGCTCGTCTCCAGCAGCACAGTTGCATCCTTACTGAGGAAGAATTCACCTCGTCCTCCTCCTCAGCAGCAGTAATGGTTTTAAGAGTTGATTTGTGGGAACAGGGGCATTGGTGAGCTGCCCACGGCCTCGTGCATCCACGGCTGGCGCCATCGAGGTCGTGGCAGCCCTGATAGCATGTGTGTCCCCTGGGAACGGGGCATTTCAGGGTGCTCGGGGGAGTGGCAGCGGTCCGTCGGTGCACCGGACACCGACAGTCCTGCCTCTCGCAGAGCTGTTTCTGACCTGCTGGCTGTTTCACAGGGCTGTTTGGGCACTGGGAGCCGCATCGCTCCCGGCAGTGCCGGAGGACGTGCCCACAGGCTGCCGGCGGCTGTGGCAGTGGGAGATGTCAGAGCAGGCGGTGGGCAGCGGGTGACCAGCCGTGGTTCATCTGGGACTGGAGACAGGCAGACTCGCAGAGAGGGCTTTAATTGCTGCCGTTTGCCTTTCGGTCGTGATTTATTGCTCCCTGTCTTTTCCCAGTTGGAACAGGAACCGAGGCTCTGGGAAGGGTTTTCAGTGGAGTCTGAGCATAACCTGGGGGGATTTTAAAGTTGCGTTTTTATTTTTCTTTCTCTTGTTATTGGAATAAGTTCCAGAGTGAAATGTAAAACATGGTGGGAAGCCTTTCATAGCTTGGCTTTCTGGAATGGTGCCCTGTGACTTGGAGAAACAATAGGGACTTGCAAAATGCAGCAATTTCCATCACGAATCTGAAGGGCGAGGTGCACCGAGAGCCTGGCTTCTGGGGTTTGAATTGATTTACAGCGTATTTGCAGCAGCTGCCCTGCTCCTGCACTGCCCTGCCTTCCCTTTGTGCTCACAGATGTGCACTGGAGAGCCCTGCTGGTACCTCTGGATTTGCAATTGTGCCCAGTTTGCTCCCAGAACGTACAGCGCGGCCGTTTCACGCCCCGGCCGCGTGGCACAGCTTCCCCATCCCTCCGAGCCACTCGTGTGTCCTGGGAGGGTCCCCGGGGCCAGGGCACGCACCAGGCTGGGGCGAGAGAGCCAAGGGGCTTTGAGGATGCCCATGCCCATCCCACAGCAGTGCCTCGCTTGGCACCGGGTCAGTCACAGCCCGCACCTCGCGGTGCCACGCTGTTTGCGGCTCTCCCTGCGGGCACGTGCCCCTGCTCCGGCAGCCTGTGCTGCACCAGCTCAGCCACCCCCAGGTTCTCGAAGCAGCTCCGCAGCCCTCGTGCCCATCGCTGACCCTCGCAGGAGGCCCTCCCTGCCGGGGCCACCTCCTCCGGCCCCTCTGCCGCCGCCGTGTCCCCAGCCCCGAGGCTGGGGCTGCTCCGAGCCCGGTGACCCAGCTTGCCGGCGGGCACCGGGCCACGGGCAAGCTCCGCTCTTCGCTCTCCACTCTCCTGGGCGATTTCTGAACACGCCTGTGTCCTGCCTAACTTTGATCTAGGTAATGGCTCTGAACTCTCGTTAAATCTCATTTCCTGTTGTCCTTTCATGGTTCCTTGTCATCTTGTTTATTCTGCCGCACACTTTGAAGTAAGGAAGCCTTCGCGCTGCACGTCGAACCCGGCTGCGCGGTGGGCTGCCGCGCTGGCGATTAGTGCCGTTATTTTTTAAGAGCCCATTTGCAGAACTGCAGTGAGTCTGTCTGAGAACAAAGGAGCCCCGAAACCTCCCAAGAAGTGGGAGGACAGCGGTGGGAGCCGGGGGGTGCCTCGGGAGCCGCAGTGCCGGCCAGGTGCCAGTGCAGCCCCACCGGTGACGGCGCGCGCTCGGGGACACTGGCAGCCCCAGTGACTCAGCTATGGCAAAGCTGCCGCTTGGCATCTGGGCTTTTAAAAAAAAAGCAATAGTATCTTTTTGGAAACAACCAGTGATACCAGCATCCTTCATTTCTCCTGTTTCTGTCGTGCTCGGGTGAGCTAATTAAGCCGTTGCGTCGCCAGGAACAGCCTCGTTTCAGGCAGTAGGGGTGTGACTGCCCCTTTATTCTGCTTTTCAGCTTCTTACTCCTCAGTTCATATTTAAAGGTGTAATTCTCTGTCATGTCTTGCTTGGCAGCACGTCAGGAGCCTGTGCCAGGCAAAGTGGGAAGTGAGACTAAAGGATTTCCTTTACACATTCACTTCTATTTAAAATATTCTCGGTGTTCACCAGATTGTTTTGCATTTGCCCTTGAAAATGCTCCGTGTGCAGAAATCTCTCACCCACCACTGCCCACCTGGCCTGGATCTCCCGAGACCGGACACGAGGTCGGATTGTTCTCTGAGCAGCTCCAGCTCAGTGTTCAAGTAGCAGGTGAAGACCCGAGGGCAGCATCCCGTGGCGCGCACACAACAATGAGACAAATGAGGTACGGAGGGGTTTTTTTGCAAGACAAGTAAGTATAAAAGGCATTTATTCATTCTTTATAGTTCATTACAGGTGAAACGAGGCTTTTCTGCTCAGAGTTCAGATGCTTGGGATTCTTTCTAAAACTGCTACGAGCTCTTCCCTCCAATTTTGGAAAGGAGATATATTCTTATTGCTCCTGCTGTGCTTTGTTGTGTCGCTGAAGGCTGGCAATCTGCTTCCAGAGATTGCAGGCAAAACGCTTGTAAACCCCAGTGAAACGGTGGGTACCGTAAGGCAGCCCTCGCCTCTCAGCCCGTGAGGTGGGCGGTCACGAAGCTGTTCGGCGGTACCGAACGATGCCGGCACACGCCGAGAGCCAGATCAGCCTCAGGGATGGAGAAGGCTGTAGCTGCAGAGGTGGCTGCCCTGTGCCCTGTGCCCTGTTCCCTGCCTGCTGCCCTGTGGCCCCAAGCAGCGAGTCCCTGCGAGGCTGGTGCACCCTCTGCCCCTTATTTAAGGGGTTTCTGCCAGGTTGTCACTCTGACTGCAGCACGGGGGGGTGACACCCTGCCAGGAAACCGATGTGCTCGATGCCGTCATTTGAGTCAGCTCTGCCAGGCAGCTGCCCGCCCGTTGGCATCTGTGTTGTAAAACATCCCACTGATATCTTGTGCTTACTGCTGTGGCGTTCTGCTTTAATGCCTTTGCACTATATATATATATATAAGTCCTGCTTTAAGCAGTTTAATGAATCCAGGCCTTTAGGGAGAATTAACAGTGTATTAACACTGCATCTGAAAAATTAAAGGAATAGTCAAGCAAATTTCTTTTTATTGACTTTTAGTGAGCCATTTAATCCAAACATCTCGTTAACTGCAATATAACTATACTATATAATGGGTTTTGCAATAAGAACAATTAGCTTTGCAATTAGCATAAGAGTGAGCGCTCTGCAACTGCCTGCAATTGGCAACGGGCCTATTAAAAACGTGTCCTGTGGAGAAAAAATAATAGAGTTTCAGATGGGCGGATTGAAACCGTTTGACTTTAAGCACCAATAATATTTCTTCTATTGATCCCACGTCCCAGATGATGTAGGGGTGGGGAGGGAAGGTTCACTGCTCAGGGTGAATTTATTTCTCCTCTGTCATTGGCACGGCATCGATCAGCTCGGTTTGCAGGGTAAACCATGGAGTCCTGCAGTAATTAGCCCACCCCGTTAACGCTCGGCCTGTCTGACCTCCCACGTTGGCTACATGATGGAGTTGTGGGGTGCCCGGGCTGGCGAGCGGCGGCAGCTGCGGCGCAGGGATGGAGCACCCGCTGTTGGCACCCTGCTCGCCCCGGGGGTGCTCCTGGGGGGCTCCAGCCGGCGCAGCCACCAGCGGGCACATGAGCGGGCAGGCCAAGGGCACGGGTAGGCATTTCTGCTGTGGAGATTTTCTGTGTCAGAAGGGAGAGTGTCTCTGGGGCTGCCCTCGAGCCCGTTTCTGGGAGAATATTCACCTGGGATTGTGCTGAAGCACAGGATGAAGCGGCGATCCATCACCCGGGTAAGGATCTCCTGCCTCTGCCGGGAGCTTCTCCCACTTAGAAAACTGAAGACAACAAGGTTTGACATCTCAGGCTATTGAATAAATAATAACCATCAAAAATGTCAGCATTTAGGTTTTATTTAAATCTCCTAGCCAACAACACTAACTTACACTTTATGATGCACCATTACAGCCTCTGAGAGCGTTCTGCTTGCCAAACAATATGTTCCGTGAAAACTGATATAATCTGCTTGTTATCTGCAGCACCCCCTCGTAGTGGTGCTTTATTGATTTTCTGCACAATCACAGTAAAAAGCCTTTTTTTTTTCCCCTCTAGTATCTTTTTATGATTCTGGAGGATTTGTTTCCGCTCATCTGTCATTTTTTACCCACTCATATCTCAGCTGTTTTATAATGGTAACGAAAAAAAACAACTCACTATTGATTTGCTCAACCACATTAACAAACATAAAGCTGACGAGGAGCGGAGACGGTGGTGGCCACCACGGGCTATGTGGACAGAGAGGCAGGCAGCCTTGTGCGGGGTCCCTGGAGCAGGAGCCAGGCACTGGCAGCAGCTCTGCCGGGCAATCCCAGGCACCGCCGGGACGGTGGCACTGGCTCAGTCCCTCGCTGCCGGGGGAAGAAGCCCAAACGTTTTCTCAGTTACCAGGAACCACAAAAAGCAATGTTTCCCAACAGTTCTTTGAAATAGGACGGGGCAGTGACAACCCCAGGGACCAGAGCATCTCACCTGGGGAGCAAAGGGGCTGGGGAGGTTATATGGTGAGGAGCGGGGCTGGGGGCCGCAACGCGCCCCCCGAACAGCCGTTAATGGCTTCAACAGTGACAATCGAAGAGCAGAAACCAGTTTTGACATTTTTACTGCCGGTGTAATTAAAACCTAAGCGTTCTAGTTGGCAATAATTCCTCCCTGGCAATTGATTTACATTGGAGTAACAGAGCGGTGACGAAGGGCCGGGGGGTGGAAGGCGAGGGAGCACAGACCCCCTCCCCACACCGTGCTCCGTCCCCAACCAGCTGCACGGACGGGGCAATGCAGCTGCCCTCCTTCGCGTGACACGCTCCATCTGCAGCAATAATCTAGAGTCAATTTGCTGTGACAATTGAGAATACTCCCTTTTGATGAGTGCCTGTTTGCCTTTAATTTGTTACAAGATGATGAGACTTAAAGGAAACGCCCGGCTGCCGGGAAGGCGCGCTTTTAAGACACTTACATGTGAACATCGGCATCATTTACTAAGTCATTTTCCAGGGACTCTCTTCTAACCCCCAGCATTGTCAGCGCTGGGTTTTCTGTCCCTCTCACTTTTTCCAATGCAGCAGGCTGCGCATGGTACATTTCGGAAGCCTACCTGCGCCTTGGTGAGATTTAGCTCCTCGGAAATGTCACTTGCCATGTGTTGCCATTATTATTATGAACTGCATTCAAACGACGAGCTGCTTCTCGCAGATCTGTAGCACCAGACCTTTGCACTTCACAGGCTGCCAAAAGAGCCCCTCACTTAAATGCCGGCAATAATCCGGCATTTAAACACGGCACCTCCGTCGTTCCAAGCGTCTGAGTGGGTCCCCTTTGAGATGAGCTGTGGGTTTGGGCAGGGTTGGTAGCGCATCTCCAGCAGCACCCGCCGCGTCAGGGTCCTGGCGTGGCAGTGGGGTCCTGGGCCGGGTAACGGCTGCAGTCGGTCACTGCAGCATCAGGCCCTCCTTGTGCTCGGGTGAACTCATCCCAACCCAACAGTCAACGTCGTCTGCTTCTGCAGGGGAAGCTGGAGCACCAGGCCAGGTCCCAAAACCAAGATGGTTTTTATGCTCTTCCCCCACAACTCTGCTTCTACTTTCCTTTAAAGGAGGCAAGGATACAGAGGGGAAAAAATCTTTGGAAAGACACTCTGCTGTGGTATTCCCTTTAAACTGAGCTTACCAGCCCAAGCACGTGTCGCTCCAGCACGGCCATGTGTCGTGAGCCGGGGCGAGGGAGGAAGGAAACCTGTTAACGCTCCAGCGGAACGTGCTCGTGTCTCCTGGCAGGAGCAGAGAGCGGCGGGCAGGCTCCGGGCAGTGCTCCTGCTGTTTGCACCTATCAAGAGAAAAAAGTCAGTTGCAGCCTGAAAACATCAGAGGAAGGAGCTGCTGATGGGGATGGGGGCTCCTGCTCCTGGTTGGGGAACACTCAGGGCAGAATTTGCTCAAGGATCCCAAGGCCGGGTTGTTTCCGTGTTGCTTGTTCGCTTGGAATCCCAGTGTTGAATCCCGGAGAGATTCTCCGTGGTGCTCCCCAGCGGAGGATCGTCCCCAGTGCAGAACCTGCCCCCGCTGCCGCGTGGCGGGAGCGCTGCGGGAGCGCAGAGTCTCCAATTACCTTTACTCATTTATGCATGAATCAGACGGGAACTGTCAGGTCTCTTTTCCAAAGCCCTTTCCTGAATGTCAGCAGCCCTGGAGACACCTCTGCCCGGCCCACCCTGCTGGGGGCTGAGGCTTTGCAGGGGGGTCACTCTGCCCCTGGCAGCCGGGGCAGCACGCAGGCGATCCGTCGTGCTCGGTCCGACGCCGGAGGCTGCTGAAGGAGCTGGAGGGAGCCCCAGGCTGGCACCTGCCTTGGGCACGCTGGGTGCCGCAGAGCCTGCCGGAGCACCACGGTTCTCCCGGGAGCACCATGGTCACCGCAGCCCTTCTCGAAGGCGAGAGAGGAGCACCTCGAGGATGCAGCCGGCTCCAGCAGCCCTGGGACACGCCGCAGAGAACACTCTGCCCCCCTCCCCGTGCCCGCAGCCTGGCTCATCGCTCAACACACAACCCAGAGTTATTTATATGTGCACAACGGAGGGAAATGGCTTTGCTGCCAGGATCAATCCTTCAATCTAATGCCTCTCACTCCATTGTAACTGTATTTCATGACCTTCTCAGGGATTTTCAGGTTCTTTCACTTGAAGGAACAAGAGCTGTGGAGAGAAGGACGTAAGAATAAAGGAAAGAGCTCTCTGGTTTCCATTCAACGCAGAATGACCCGGGCAGGAAAGGAAAACTCATGAGTTATGATGATAGGCAGTTTAGATCGTTGCTGCACCCAGTGATGCTCTGTGTTTCGGCTTTGTGGTTTTTTAATGCAGAGGTCACCTACTCAAGCATCTGCTGCTGCTCGTGAAGTGCCCCCGCCAACACGCCGCAACGGGAGCAGGGCTGGAACCGCGGCCAGGCACAGCCGGAGCTCCTTCACCGCATCTTCAGGGGGCACAGCCAGCCTGTGGGCAGCAGGTGCTTCCAGGCAGGCTCCTGGCCTGTGCCTGGGGCGGGGGTACCAAGGACCATGCGAGGTGGCTCCCAGGGCTGGTCCCTGAGCATCACCTCCTCCCCAGAGCTCGCACCCACCGCAGCGGGGCCGAGCCCTGGCACAGCCAGCAGCACCGACCCTGCGCCGAGCCGGGAGGGTAGTGGGGGTCGGGAGCCAAATCCCTTCTCCCCCCTGCCTGCCTGCATGAGAGCACCTGTCCCCACAGCAGTACAGTAACAGTCCATTAATTATGCCATTTAATTAGATGAGGAATATTCATATTCCAGTAATGACTCTACTGCTCATTCTGCATTTAGCTCCTCGTGCTGCAGTGACGCAGCCTTTACCCGTTCGCTGGCTCCTAATGAACAACCACTTAGAATTTTAAAAAGTGGAGGATATCTTTCTGAGTTAATTAGCTTGAAATTAGCTTAATCACAGCTCATTTAAACTTATCTAAACAACAGCACGAGGAACTCTAGGAAAACTTGGGCTCAGCCTTGCTCAGCTTTCCTCGCTGAGATCCTGGCTGGCTGGAGCTGCCGCGCGCTGTGCCAGGGTCCAGCCCCGCTCTGGCTCCGCTGGTGCTGCCCTGACCCAGCCATGGGCAGCCCCACACCTCGGTCTCCCCGTCCGGACGCTGTGCCCGTGCTTGGAGGCAGATGGGCATCGTATTGGCCCCATTAGCCCTCGCCGCTCAGCCGGGGCAGCACCTTCAGCGGCTCCACGTGCCACTCTCGCAGTGCGGGGAAGGTGGGTCCCTGCGCTGGCACCGCTCGGCCCAGCCAACGCGCCGCTGCGGGCTGCTGAAACAGCAGTGCCCCGAGCGCTGCCAAGCGCTGCAGCTGCCCGGGACGGGATGTGGAAGCCATCAGCTGCCCTGGTGAGCACGGCCGCAGCACGCGGCAGGCGGCAAATGGAGCAGCTGGGGCTGGGAGGGGGCAGCTGCCCACGCCAGGTCGCCTGCGCCAGGGGAGAGGTCCTCCTCCCAGAAATGACTTTCATTAACATGTCGTTTTCTTTGTAACTCAGTTCCCAATTCCGTAACTCTCGTGATCTGCTGCAGATCCAGTTACTGCACCTGCTCCAGCTGCGGACACATAATTTCACTGCCTGTCTGACTGTGATGAGCCTGAAGTCAGACATCCCTGGCTGGGCTTTAAAAAAACGACTGTAACTCTTAACACCTAATTTTTTTCACTTCCTTTTGTCTTAGGACCCCTCTCATCAGAAGGGGCAACGCTACCGGGACTCAAACCCCACTGCTCCCCATCAAGGTGACAGCTTTTGCTACTGTCCGTTAACGAGCATTCGGGTGTAGAGGGGGAAGAACATCATTCTCCTGACACCAAAAATGATAAATTGTCTCTTCTAGAGATAAAAATGAAGCTGGATTCCCTGCTTTTGACACACAAGCCGGGCTTGTGCACAAGGATACTCCAAGCAAGCTCCCCCTGTCTCGGCCGGCAGAAGCGATGGTGTTCAGCAGAACGTGGTGTTGGTGGGAAGGGACGGACGGGACTGCGGCTGCAGTCAGACGTCACCGCGGCTTCCCTCGGTCCGCCAGTCCTCCCAGTTCCTCCCGGGAGATGTTTCAATCCTTCCCACAGGCTGCACGCAGACCACAGACACGAGGAGCATATTTCGCCTTTCTGTGTCAGATTGATATTAATTGTATGTGACCCGTTGGCTTCAGCTCATGCAGAACCCACCTCACAATTAGTTTATTTAACTGCTCTGTCTCCTGCAATGGCTGTCAAGAATAATGAATTAACCCTGAATTTGATCCTGAACAGAGAAACTTCACACTGGAAGCAGTTTATTATTTCATGTGCTTTTCAGAGTTCTTGAACTCCGTGTTAAGATCTAATCAATTGAACATCTGGGTTTCCTGGAGGCTGAGGCAGGATCATGCAATATTTACGTCAATATTCCGAGATCAAAGGGTCTTGGAAAAAACCTCCACTCAGAGGGATAAAACGGGGCAGAGGAAATCAGAGCTGAAATGTGAGTGCTGCCATGGCCTGGGCAGGCAGAGCCCAGCTGGGGCGGACACGCGAGGGACCCGGGTACCACCCAAAGGGCACGGGGGAGGCTGCAGCCTTTTCTTTCTGCAGAAAGAGCCGGTCACGTTGCCAGCACAGCTCCTGCAGAAAACACTTCTGTTTCTCTGCGGTCGGCGCTGGGCGCTGTGTTGCACAAGGCCTTCCCTCACCCACAGCCGAGCAAACGTCCCTGCCCCGAGGATGGGCAGCGCTGCCAGCGTCGTGGGCAGAGGGGCCGAGGGCGGAGGGGTGGCAGCCTCTGCATGCCCGGTCTGTGGTTTGTAAGGAGCGTTTATGGCACGTTCCGATGCTGCTTCCGCAGTCCCGGCGGGTTGGGGGGTCCGCACGCTGCTGCCAACGTCTCTGCCGTTTGCACAGTTTGGGACGTCTGAGCGGAGCGCGCAGGGCCAGGGCGGTGCAGGAGGGGATCCACTGGATCCTGGGATCCGCTTGGCCCAGCGCGGGAGCGACGGCACACCTCGGGAGTCGGTTGTCCCTGCGCTCCCTCCCCAAGCCGCCCTGTTTCTAGTCTGCTCTTAGCTTCAACTTCGAAGAGGAAGGAAAACCCTTTAATGCCAAATTTCAGCTCACAGAGCAAGTTCCGCAGCAAATTCCCCTTGCGAGTGCCCGAGAGCTGCGCGGTAGCAGGAGGTGCTGATGGCAGTGCCAGCCCAGCTGCCGTTACGGATACGGAGGAGAGCGAAGAAAGGTGAAGGCAGAAACCCTCCGAGATCTCATTAGCAGGAAGCATCCTCCAACTGATGCTCATGGTTGTCGAGCCCAGGTCTGCTCAAGCATTCAGCAGCGCGTACCCCGCGCAGGAAGGGGAGCGCCGCGGCCGGGCTGGGCTGCGGAGATGCAATTCCCTGCGGTGAGAGAGGTCGGGGCTGCAGTTCTTACCTGAGCTGTGCCGGCAGCCTGCTGCCCATCTCCTCGCTGCAGAGATGGAAAACTGCCCGTCTGTGCCCGCTGCAGAGCAGGGGCTGGGCATTTCAGCACAAAAGCAGTTCTGCCTCCTTCCTGCTGCCCTCCCGAGTGGCACCAAGGGAAGCAGAAATTCGAGCAGAGCCGTCTTGGCGCGTGGGTGAGACCTGCGTGCACGCGGGTGATTTGTGTTCGCTGGGTCAGAAAATAGGTGCCACGGCCCCTTGCACGTCTCTCGAGGTACTGGGGGAGCAGTGGGAGTTTGGGACCAGCCCTCGCCGCGCTGCAGCTCCAGCAGCAGAGGGGTGCCCGCTGCTCGGACGGGGCACGCACTCCCTGCTGCAGAGGCTGAACGGGGACCCCCTGCTCAACAGGGACCCCCGGCTCCTGGGAAAAGGGCTGTGCCCAAAGGCAGAGCTGGACGGTTTTATTCTGCCGTGCACGTTTGCTCATGAACGCAGAGCCGGGGCCCGGGCAGCCGCCGTTGGCAGCCCGCTTGCAGGGGCGGAGGCGCGTTCTGCGCAGGGCGGCAGCGGCTGCCCAGGCAGCCCGTGGGCTGCGGGTTTGCCGCACGAACGGGTTGTTTCCGCCGTGCCGGTACTTAACAGAAGCAGCTCCCTTCAGGGACACTCGTTTCCCATATCATGAAAAATTTAAGTACTATTTAGGGCCTGTTTTACCACCTCGTATTTGTGCAACTCTCATTAGCGATAGGAGGGCGCGTTGTGCTGCGCTTGGGGCTGGAAGCGACTCCCGCGTTTCTAAATCCGACGCGATCCAGCGCTGCTGCAGGGCTCCTGCGGGACAGAATAAACACCGCTCTGACCGCTGCAGTGAGACACCCAGTCCCTCCGGCTTAGTCGTTTAGTCTGCAGTTAGCAACAAGGTGAATTTTAATTCCAGGCCATTGTTTTCCGTCCTGCTGCTCGTTGTGTGTGTGCCGCTTTCCCAATAACAACGTGAGCCATATGGTGCCTCCAGCGCTGGGACTGCAGCCATGGGGCGACAGATGCACAATGGCCCAAGATAATAGATTTTAAAGTTTGCCTTCTTACTTTTGAGGAGTTAGAAGAGCTACCAAACACAACCACATGAAATATTCAGCACGTTGAACATGGCTGGAGTACATAAAGGCCAGCCCTTCTGGAAGTTATTTCTTCTGGGGACCCTTTCTAGGACACTTCAGAGGCACAGCTCCAGAAACCATGTCTGCAGGATGCTGAGCAACAGGGGCTGCCCAAGAGCAACTAAAAGCTCCTTCATGGATCCTTTTAGGACCTGCCCTAAAAACGTCTGTCAGAGCCGGGGCGGACAGGGCCAGGAGCAGAGCCAGGGTGAGATGGTGCCCTGCGGTCCTGCCCTTCCCTGGCCTCGAAATTCCTGGACTCTCTCTTGCGTTTTCCCACCCAGAAGCTGGCCTTCTCTGCGGCACAGAACGGGGCTCTGCTCCCCTGAGGCCAAGGCACACATTCTTTCAATGTTTTTCCTTAAAGAGATAAATTTTTTTTTTCCAGTGTTTTTCAAATGCCATGAAATTCAAATCAATGACTTGAAAATGAAATTGCCCTAAAACTGATTATCAACAAAAATTAACCCAATCAGACTGAAGGTGGGATGGGGGCACCTCATAGCTTCTAATTGGAATATTGCCCCAACACTTTGTCAGTAATTAGCTGTAACGAGGGGCGGGATGCCAATATAAGGAGTCAGCCACAGAGTAGCCTTCTTGCTTTGCTTTGCAGCTTCTCTCCTGAAGTGCCTGGATGGGTCTGTATGGGAAGGAGGCCCTGGAGGCTCCTTTCTGTGGGCTTTTGGCAGAGGAGCAGCCCAGGGGGTGAGAGCAAGGGGAGCCGCTGGGACAGGGCCCCCACCCCTCTGCTTGTGCGAACCTGCTCCTACGCCTGGGGCACAGCGGGCGCTGAGCCCTGTGATTTGGGCTGGGGAGGGTGTCAGTCCCCCACAAGCAACAGAAGCCCTGGGGCGAGCTCAGGCTGTGCTGGGGTGCAGGTACCGTCCAGCTCCCCGTCAGCCACTCTCCGGAGGGACACCTGGAGCTCACTGAGCTGCTGCCCCTCCACTCTCATGGAGCAAACCCCTCTGCAGCACTGGGGGCTGGCACCTATGTGGGCACAGCTCAGGGCTGGCAAAAGGCCATGGTAAGGAGGCAGGAAAATGATAAGTAGTTTTAAAAGGTAATTAAGACTTTGGACAACTTCCTTATTACAGGTGGGAACTAATATTGATAATGTTCTTCCTGGGCTATTCTCATGTGAAAGGAATTGCTGCAGAAAAGCAGCTGAACAGCATATTAAAAAAATCCATTCTCATCATGCACTTTCACATCCTGTCTCCCTTCCCAGGGCACCTCCTCTCCTTCCTTCACCTATCAACAAACAAATGGTTTGGCTCTAATTACGTAGGACAAGCATTAAAGTGAGGAGCTCTGAGACCAGTGAGATGGATGGTGGGGATGTTCCTCTGCACCCTGGCGTTGTGTCCCACCGCATGGGGAGGGGAATGGTCTGGGCTGATTTACTTTAGATTTGAGCTGGGAGTAAATTGGAAGACATGAATCATCTTGACGCAGACACTCCTGAGATGGATTACCTGGTCTGGCAGCTGGTTCCTCTCTTTCCACAGACTTGCTTTCTTCTCTCCTTTCAGTGAAAAGTTTCATTTCCCAGGCACAGGAGGGTTCCTGCACCGTGCCTGTCCCCTGGCACACCTGGGAGCCCCATGCCACTCTGCTTTTCCCATGGCCAGGCTGGACCAGTGGCTGCCAGCATCCTCGGGCCGTTCCCCAGCTGCCTGCAGCTCTGCAAGGGACCTGCCCTGCCACGCCGGCCAGCGAGCAGGCTGGCTGGGAGCTGGTGCCCCCCTCCAAACCCAGACCTGGGGCTCTGACAGTATGGCGGTGCCAGGTGGAAGGGGAGTCACAAACAGGTATGGGGGGCAATAGTGCTACATGGGTTCTGTCTCCCACATTTGTGGGTGTAAAGTGCTCATGACTTTCTGCCAGGCTGCTGTGGGTTCACCAGACAGCTCCTCAGCACATCCCTTCCTGAGCTCTTCCTCCTAGGAACTGCCTCTTCTTTCCAGACATGGAGCCGAGCGCTGCTCTGTGCAAGGAGCAGGCTCTGGGCTGGGCTGCTGCTGCCCCTGGTTAGCAGGTGACTTTTGCCCCCTCCGTCGGTTGCTCTGTGGAAACCGGAGCTGGAAGCACCGTAAATGACACTGCTCCGTGTTTTATTCGCCAGGCAGAGGGACTCTCTCCCCCTGTGATCCCGGCTGCTCCAGCAAAGGGTGGCGTGCTCCAGAGAAACGCCCGACTCGCTCACTTGTGCGATGCTGCAGGGCAGGACTCAGCGCCTGCCCTGGCCCAGCGGGGCTGAACTGCTGGTTAAATGCATCCAGGCACCTTGCTGCCTTCAAGAATTCAGCACTTCACCCCACAAATTATGTGCAAAACAGGCAAACAAGTCCCATCCCCGTTTTGCAGTGATTGCAGCAATCAGAGCCCAGCTCCGACTGGCTCCCAGGGACTGTGAAGCTCCAGCTCTGCAGGCGCAGCCCCCAGGTTGCTAACCAGTGATTAGCCTGAATTCCACCTCTTCCCCTCGCTTAAGGCGGTTCATCTGGAGCCCCCCACGGTGTTAGCAACCGCACCACTAATCACGACCCGGCAGCAGCCCGGGCAGTGCATGGGGCGACTGGCCGCATCGCTGCCCTCCTGCTCAGCTGCCACCTTCCTCTCTACCTTTATCTCCTTTTCATCTCCAGCTTAACTTCTGCTGGAACTGATTTTTTTTCTTGGTGAGAGGGGATTTGGAAGCAGAGGGAAATCTGGGGAAGGAAGCAGCACCCGCCTGGAGGAGCCCTGTGCCCTGCACGAGCTGCCAGCCTGGGGCAGGTACGTTTTGGGAGCCAGCCTCTCCTGCCGCTGGCAGCATCCGAGCTCCTGCCTTAGGACTTTCCCAGCTCTCCGCTGAAGCTGGCGTTCCCAGACGTTATCTTTGCCATTCCCCAGTGTTTCCACCTGGTCTGCAGGGCCCTGAAGCCCATCTGAGGATGTGAGGTAGGATGCAGATTTGTTGGCATTTATTTTTTTAAGAGGCGGTGAATTTTCGAGAGCAGCCTTGCTGCTTCTCCTCCTCTGCATCCCTTTCTCCAGCTCCCTTTGAACAAATCATTCCTTTTGCAGAGTCCCGTTGTTTAATTTTGCCGAGTGCTGAGTCTCAACCTCCTGTTAATTGGTTTTGCCCGTCTTTGTGCATTTCGTTAAATGAGAAAATGCCACACATAAAATTTTAATTTTGAAAGCCGCCTTGTTTGTTTTATATTGAAATTACCCACGCCGCTCCGGCCTGCAGAAACAGACGCTTTCTCATTTCATTAAAAACTCTTTGTGATGATGAAAAGTATCAGAAATGAGATAAAAAGTGGTATTTCCTTAAAGGCACATGAAAGTGAGAGAGATAAATCCCACGTATTGTAGGGGATCAAATCCAACGCGAGGCTGCAAAGCGGCGATACTGGCGAGGAGGGTGGGCTGCTGGCTGCGCCGCGCGCCCATAGCTCCTCTCCCAGGACGGCGTGGGCTCTGCCTGGCCTGGCCTGTGCCACCCACCCGCTGCTTCAGTCCAGAATCCACTGCACAGCGCCCAGGAGGCCACGCATGCCCCAGCTGTGTCTGGCAAGCAGGAGTACTGGTGAAGGGCGACTGGTATGGGGGCACTCACTGATGGCCAGCACCTTGGCACTATCACCATGGCCTCAGGTCAGCCCCGAAGCTGCCTTGGTGTTGCACAGGCGAGGGCAAAGTCGGTGCCCAAAGCAGGAAGGGCAGAGGGGACATTTGCAGAGCGTGGAAGGACCAGCACCTTCCTCTCCAGCCCTGGCTTTTCAGACCTGGTCTGGAAGTGCCCACAGATGATTTAACCAGCTTCTCAGGAATGACCTTCAGAAGGCCCCAAGCCCTCAGCAGCCCCAGCCCAACCACTCTGACAGCTGCTGGTCATGGCCAAGCTGCCCGTGAAACAAACCCTCTGTCATCACCTGCTTTGCTGTCCCGTGCTCTGGACGGGATGTTCTGATATAAAGACCTGGAAAACTGGGGGCCAAGGCCAGTCGAGGTTCCTGAGCACTGGGGATTTTTCACTGGTCTGTTGGGTTTTTTTGGCTCCCATATTTATTCAGCCCAACAGCATCTAGAAATCAGCCCAAATGAAGAACAAACTTCCAGGTTCACACAATTGCCTCACTTTTTTTTTTTTTTCTCATAATTGCCTCACTTTTTTTTTTTTCTCATCCCTTAACATCAAAGTGAGTATTTTTCTTCTTGATTTTCAATATTCTGTAGCAGTTGCTGAATTGCTATTCAGCCTTCCCAAATTTTTCCACCCACTGCTATTTTAAAGGTCATTTAATTATTATTACAAAGAATTACAGAAAGATAGAGAATTGTCTAAACGCCTTAAGCTGCAACAGGTTATTAGCACGGATTTTTTTTTTTATAGTCGTGTTAAATGGATTAGTACTTCCAGCTTTGCGCTAAGCGCAGCTCAGCAGCCTTCGCACCCGGCTGTGCCATCCCAGCGACGGCTTCGTGGCGACGGGGGGGGCCCGGCTGCCCCGGGAGGGACCATCTGCCCCGCAGGGCTCCCTCCAAAAACACCCGCAGACATTTCGGGGCGGGTGCCACCGACCCGGGCTGCCGGCTGGGGGGCATCGTCATCCCTGTCCCCTCCCGCGGGGGGGTTCCCCGCTCCCCGGCAGCATCCTCCCCCCCGCCGCCCCGTCCAGCCTCCGGGCGCAGCCGCGGCCGTGCCGAAGCACCCGGACGGCGCCGGGGCTGCAGCGCCGGGCGCGCTCCTCTAGGTGGGGGTCTGCGAGCGCGAATGCGGCGCTAGAGCCCGCCGGGCCCCCCCGCATCCTGCCCGGGGCCGCGGGGCGAAGCATTTTTTTATGGCAGTTATCGCTGGTGAACAGCCAACTTCCCCCCCCCCCCAGAAACGCCGTGCGCAGATCAGGGAGGAGGAGGAGGAGGAGGAGGAGAAGGAGAAGGAGAAGGAGGAGGAGGAGGAGGAGGAGGAGGATGATGTGCTGCATCCTTGCTGTCTGCAAGTAGGCAGGACAGCAAACAGGGGCCTGGGAGAGGCACACCAGGTTTATCTTCTGTTCTAAGCAATCAAGTTGTTGGTGTTGACTGAACAGAGAGTTCAGAATTATAAACCAAAGGAAATATTTCCATTTCTGCACATAAGATTGGACAGACAAGCCCAGAAATGCAACACGTGTTTATCAGCATGGCTGGAAGATGGCGTTAACCAGGCACCAGCCTCTCAATAACCTACTCTCTGTGTCACATTGTCCTCTTCATCCCAAATGCTCATTCCTCAAAGCTGGGATCAATCAATCAGAGAATTCAGACTAAATGGTAAAACGTTGATCATTCCTCTAGGTGGAAGGCTGAGGAAACAAATCTAATTAATAGAAAAGGGGTAATTTGTCTCAAAGAGCAAAATTAAAAGTGCAGTCACTTCTTTGCCCTCTTTACTTGATGCCAGATGTGAATCAGGCGTGTGGGTTGGGAGGACGTTGTTGAAGGCTTGTGAGGACTTAATTGAAATAGTCTGACAAACAGACCTCAGATCCCACATGCTGTTCCTGCATATTGTGTCTCTTGAGCCTTCTGCTCCAGATGCTGTTTTGCAATAAATGCATCACTCCTTTTGTACGCTGTTGTGTAAAAGTGGAAAGACGGGCTGGGGCCTGCAGTGCTCTCCCAGTGCGGTACATCAGCAGGACTGAACAGCCCGGGATAAGGGCTGGGCAGTGCAGGAGGCAGCAGGGGCCCACGCCCCCCCCGGCAGCATCCTGAGCGGGGTGCTGTGCTGGGGCGCTCCCCGTGCCCCGGATGCTACAGAAACCCACAGCTGCCCAGGAGCAGCCAGAGCCCAGTGCAGCCAGAGGCTGCTCCAGCTCTGCACCAGTACGGCACGACTCGCGCTGGGGAAATCCCCAGCCAAAGATAGCGAAAGCCCCATCTTGCCCTGCGGAGACAGGCTGCTCTAATAGCAGGGGAGGGGAGGGGAGGGGAGGGGAGGGGAGGGGAGGGGAGGAAGAGGCCAGCCCTGCTTGCACTTCTGTGTTGTGTGCATTGCACAACTGCTGCGAGCTGTGCGAAACGCAGAGCTTTCCTCCTGTACCAGACAGCCCAGTCCTCGTCCGTGCTCGTGGCCGTCTGCCAAGTGTTGGGAACCAGCTTTGCTGCTGCTCCGTGGGCCGGTTAACACCTTCTCTATGTTTAGCCCGAGCAGGTGGGAAACCACCCCTGGGCCCCTGGCTGCCGGCTGCGCTGGCTGCTGCGCTGACACCGGCTGAGTCACGCCAGAGCGGCGAACGGAGCAGCTCCCGCTGCCACTGACATCATGGGAGCGGCGAGGGGAGAGCTGTGCGCTGTGTTTGTCTTTCTGCCCCGGTGACACACATCCGTCTCGTGGGAGGGCTTTGGGGCAGCCGGCGCTGTCCCACATTGCGCAGGCAGCAGCACAGCCCCCGTGTCTGGGGTCCGCGCTGACCCCGCTGTCCTGGCCAGGAGAAGGAGGAAATGGGAGTTTCCTGACCGGCAACGTGTGCTCAGCTCGGTGCCTGGCGCAGCTGGGAATTCCATTCCAGGCAGCTTTAACAGGAGCATTGGAGAGTCCGAGCCCGTGTCCCAGGGGGCTCCCGATGAGCCCACAGAGCACACGAGGTCCCAAAGCTGCTGTCGAGGGGTTAACCCCTTGGGCTTGGAGACTTCAGTGGGGCTCATAAGGGAAGGATGGGCAACGTCCTTCCCTGACCTCCTGGTGCCCAGAGCAGACACTCCAGCCTGGGAACATCTGGAAGTTATTCCCAGATGAACAGTCGTCTTCTCTGTAACACGGTGTGTGCACACCAGTGGGTGAGGCTGCTGGCACTGGTGCCCATGGCTGGGGGAGCGGAGGGCCCAGGCTGGGATGGCTGGCAGCCCCTCCGCTGCTCCCTCCTGCTGCGGGCTCTGAGAGCTGCTGGCCGAGAGCACATCCCATGACTCCGGGAGATGTTCCTGCTCTCGGGGCTGGAAACGCAACAACAAACCGCAGAGCAGACAGCACGGGGATGGGTTTCCCTCTGCTCAGGAAGCCTTTGACGCTTCTGGTTTTGCTCCGTGTCTCCGTTCATCCCGCAGACATGCCTACAGATGACTAACCGCTATGTGCCATGTGCCACCACGCTGTGCTTGTCTCAGCGCCGCACCGCGAAGCCGGCCGTGCCAAAGCGGCTGGCTCCCGGCCCCCGTGCTGAGCTGGGGCCTGCCGCCGCCGCGCGCCCGCACGCCAGAGGCACATGACGGCCACGCTGCCACCGGGCTGCCCGAGGGCTCTCCCTCAGGACCTGCAGGAATCTCAGCCCTGGGCGGTTTGGGGGGCTTTGCCCTCTGCCCCAAGACGTGCAGGACACAGGGAAGGCACAAACACATCTCCCTGCTCCCTGCAGAGCGAGGGGCATCCCTGGCCAGCTCTGCCAGGGGCTGGGGCTCTGTGAGTGTAGCTGTGCCACCCCCTCTGCAGTGAGCTCTGCATCTCCTGGCCCAAGGCGAGGTCTGCTCCGGTCCACTCTGTAGGATCCTTGCCATCCCAGGAGAAGAGGAGCAGGAGAGCCCCCGGCACTGCCGCCCTCGGCTCCCGTGTGTCAGGCGTGCTCCGCTTTCGGCTCCTTGGAGCAAAAACTGCTCCTCGGATGGACGTGACTGCTCAAGAGGTATTTGCTCAGCAATAGGCATAAATCCTCTGCTCTTCCCTTTGCTCAGGGTGGGATAAAACACTCTGTGACTATCTATTTAAACATCTGATGTTAATACCATGAAATGTTTGTTCAATTTATATTGTCCTTTCAGCTCTGAAGTAGTAACCGCTCCCAGGCACGTCAGAGCGCAGCAAACCCACGGCGGCCGACGCTGCATCTCAGCGGCGCTCGGGCGGAGCAGGCAGGGATATCTGCGGAGAAGGGGCAGCTGGTGTTTTCCGGCAGAGGGGCCGTGACTGGGAAGGGCTCAGCAAAACGGTAAACGGCTGCTGTCACAGACACTTGCGTAACTGCTCGGGTTTCCCCGTTATTATTTCTCAGCTGAGTCTGTTGCTTCTCTCTGCTTTTGGCTCTGCCGTGGTAAAGCCGAGGTTCCCCGGTAAGCCGGGAGCGCTGTTCGGGAAGCAGAGGGTGCTACCCGAGCGCAAGTGCTCCCAGTGCTTCTGTTAAACACATCCGCTGGGACGAGTGATCCCAGCAGGGAGGAATCATCCTGAGTCACTGGTGCATCCTGGGCAGGGGCAGAGGGACCAACCTTCCACGGCTTTGGCGCAGGGACGTGGGGGAACGTCTTTGCCAGGCCCAGCCAAGCCCTCTCCCTGCTGCCAGGATGGTCGGCGCAGGTTCCTCGGGAGCTGACACCCGCCGCTGTTTGTCTGTGCCTTGCTGCAGTTGTACCTTTCATGGAGGACTGCAGGAGACGCACGCAGAGCTGCACAGCCCCAGGGTGGGACAGACGGGAGCATTCATCTCGCAGCCCCCTTGCAGGGACCTGTCACCGTCCCTGCCTGGTCAGCCGAGACCCGGCACGCTCACACAGCAGCACGTGCTGCTCCCGGGACAGCCTGGGTGCTGGTAAGGCTTCTGCTGACCCTGTCCCTCCAACCCTCAGCAGTAACAGCGTTAGAGTCGAAAAGACCGTGAAAGGATGGCTCTTTCCCGTGACGGAAGCGCAAGAGAAAATAACAGTCAGGGTGTGCCCGATCCATCTGTCACTGAGGGAATAAGCCCGTCCTCCTGCAACTTAATGCCATCATCATTCCCTGAGACCAAAGGTAGAGATCAAGGCTGCTTACGCAGAGTAGTACCTAAGGCCGTGTCTACTCAGGCAGTGACAGCCAAATAAATCACTCCGGCATGGTCCCTCGGGAGCGTGCGCTCTCCTCCGGAGCAACTGCCTCCAACAACTCGGGCTGCGCAGGGAGTAAGTTACTCTGCACAGTGCTTAGGAGGATCTCCTTAAAAGCAAGGAAATAAGTTCAAGAGAGAATATTTCAGAGAAAAATCAGTCTCTTTGTCGGCAGCTGCGAAGGACTCCCATAGTGGCGGATGAAGGCAGCACTGGGAAGACAGCGACAGGTACTGTGGGCACACAGACTCACACGAGAGTCAATGAGTTCTGCAGATCCCTGGTTAGCCTCTCCTCCAGTTCTCCCTGGCTACGTTTTCCTTTTTTCTGAGAAGAGCTACCTTTTCTCCTCTTGAATCCCACGTAGCACCACCAGGGTGGGAGGCCAGGAGCTGTTACCCAGCGCTGTGCACAGGATGGAGCTGTGACCTCCCCACTGGTGCCTCCACCAGGCACGCATCCAAACCGGAGCCGTGCGTCAGCTGATGGGTTCTCACTCTACAACCAGCCACGATGCTGCCATCAGAGACAGCTTTATTGAAGCAAGCAAGAGAAGCAGATGGTCTCTCAGTCAGCATCTCCATAAATGTGAGTGGTTGTGGCTATAAAAGCAAACTGCTGTAAAGGGATGTTGCTAAGCTTTCCTTCCAGCATTATTGCTCGGCTTTCCTCATGAGGCATGGTGACCCTCTTCCAAAGAAAAGGCATAAATCATCACTTGTTTTTCCCTTTAATTCCTGGATGCGCTGAGTACTGTGTAGTAAATTATACTGCTCTCACTATAAAAGAAAATTCAGATGCAGCTCTGCCAGGCTTTTGAATCCCTGCGTCACAGGTGACGGGAGGATCCAGTTAATCTACCAGGTATTGTTCGCATCAGCCAGGAGCATGTTGGTAAATGCAGTGAGACGAGCTATTAGGTCACTCTGCAGATGAGCAGGGGATTTAGGATGCCAAAGCTGTCAGGAACACACAGATCCCAAGACAACCATCCCCGTCCCCTCTCAGAGAGGCTGGAGCCGTGAGCTGAAGCTCTGAGCAGGTACGGGTGTACCTGCCCCTCATTGCTCAGGGCTTGTCTACACAGGACTCAAGAAAGTTAAATTGAAGTAACTAAATCTAAAGTGGATTAAAGAGCATTAAAATTCTGCATAAAACTCTCATTCAGAATTAGAGTAGCCTTAATTCAGTTTAATTTACTCCCAAATGCTACTAAATAAGTCTATTTAAATTGTCCTTAATTAACATAAGTGGTCCATGTAGGCATTTATAAATGAGGTTTAATTAGCCCGTTTTTAAAAGTGAGTTAGCTGCCTTGAGCTTCCGTAGGTAGGCAAGCCAGGTCCACGGCCACTTTGCTGACAAGGCTCCTGATCAGCAATAGTTTTGTTGCGTTGGCATCTCTTCCCAAGGACCTGGCACGAGGCCAGCTGCTTCCCCGCCAGCAGATAAGAAGATCCTTGAAAACCACCTATTTTGACTGTGTTAAATGTACGAGTGGGAGATGAAAGGCTTTGACAGAGGGCGAGCTCTTCCTTTAAAAATCCAGGACATGGGAGTGGTAATCCCTAGAAAAATCCCTAGAAAAATGTGATGTCAGGATTTTACAGGACTTGCTCATGAGCAAGGAAGCAGACTGGAGGAAAGCTTACGTTGAGCCAGCAGAGAACTGGCAGGAGACGGAGGGCTGGGAGAGACTGAGCCCCTCCCCAGGACAGGGCTCCTGCTTTCGCAGGCTGCCCCGCTGTCACCGCTGCCCCCTGGGCCTTTTGTTCCTTTTTTGCTTTGCAGAGACACGCTGCTGGCTGCCCTGGACACCCAGCCTGGCACGGCTGGGCACATCCTGCGGTCTCGGTCTCGCATCTGGCCTTGCCTGCCCGCTGCCCTCCCCCTCGCTCTCACGCGTTCCTGCCCAGGAAAGGCCCTGTGCATGCGTGCGCTGCAGAGGGGATTTCCACCTCTTTCCTGTGCGCGCAGATATCTGGCAGCGGGACGGAGGCGCGAGCACCGCTCGGCAGCCCAGCAGTGCCAGCGGATGGCCCGTCCCGCGGCAGAAGGGACGATGCTCAGCCCCGCCGCGCCCCAGCCGAGCCTCCCAAAAAGCTGGGCACCTCAGCCCGGGGGTGGGGACCAACCCCACCAGCCCAGCAGAAAGGAACTCGGATCGCCGTGAGTTCCTCGTGGGCGCCCGACCTCTGGTGCACCACGCAAGATCTCAGCTGTGCGTTTCCCAAAACAAAGTGGTGTTTGTTGGCACCTGGATGCGGAAGCGGTGTGCGAGTTGGAAAGCACTTCTGCAAAACACCGTGGAGGTGCTCAGGACCCCTTATGAAATCTGTGAAACGCTTATTGACATGTTTCTGGTAGACTCGGTGCTATTTGGGCTCCTCTGAATACGGCTCCCTTCCCTCCCCTCGGCCTGATTCTCTGCTGTGCAGCTCCTCCAGCATTCCCCACTCCAGGACAACTCACGGCCCCAGACTCGATGGCAGAGGGCTGCTGTGGTCATTTTCTGCAGGGTGCTGTTCCCTGGGCAGGGATTTTACTGCAGTCCTGATGGATATGACACGCCAAGTGAGCACAGAGGGACAGAGACCTTCGGTGTGCCTGGAGGAAGCAGGATGGCCCCTGGTTGCTGGAAGCCACCGCGAAGGCAGGTGGCACAGCACAGCCCCACGGCACGAGGCCCAGGGGACAGCGGAGCAGAGGTGTGACTGTCCCTGAACACACTCCGGGCTTCTTTGCACAAGGAATTTAACCACAACATCTCCTCCTCTGTGCTGCGGAGTCGAACAGGTCAACGCACTTTCAAATCACGCCAATTAAGTTAAAACCCATTTCTTGCTTTGGAACCGAGAAGCCGTCGGAGCCTCTCTCACCAGCACGCACAGGAGGCAGCGCTGCGGGACAGCTCTGCTCTCCCAGCCCCTCTCCTTGGGCACGGGAAACAGTCTCCTGCCTGGCATGTGTAGTGAAGGGCCTCGATGCGTCCGTGACCCTGGCAGAGGCTTTGTTTGGGAAATCTTCACACCCTCAGAAGCTGCAGCCTCCACAACAGCCCTCGCAATGCCAAACAACTGAAGCACTTTCTCTTCAAAGCAATTTGCAAATGCGAAAAAGAAAAAAATCTAAAGTAACCCCTGGGAGTTTTGGGCTGTGGCCAGCGTATGACCCCTTTTGACTTTTAGGGTGGAGAAGCCCACAGACCCTCGCTCTATCCTGGCGTCTCTTTTTGCCAAATCAAAACAGGCAGCACGCAGTTGCCGTTGCTGCTTTGCATGAATCCGAAGATCCAGCTTTGTGGCTCTTACTTGGGGTATTTCCTATAAAAAGCACATCTGTGGCCATACTTTTTGATGCAATAGACTTTAGCCTGGAAGCAAACGCACACAAACAATGCTGAATTCATGTTGACTGGAGTAGATTCCAAGGGAAAGAAGAGTTGGGAAAGCACCTACTTAAGTACTGACTAAGGATATTATCTCTGATCTGAATCTAGCCTGTGTGTGTGTGTTACTGTTGAGTACACAGTGCGGTTTCAGACACGGCCAGAGACAAGAAAAAATGATTGTTTCAGGGTAACCACAAGGAAGATGAATGCAAATATATTCCTGTAACTGGGAGAGTTCCCTTGCTCTTAGGTTGGGCTCTGGTACATGGCCTCAGGGAAGCAAATTTGCAACTACCTTCATTAAATTGTTTAGGAATGATTAATCAGAAGCCAGAGATGTAAAATTTTCGCACATTGTGAAACGTTAGTTCAATTCTGCAGTTACGTACAGTCTGCGAGGGTGGCTTTAGCGAACAGTCAGGGGACGGGCACTGGTGGTGGATAGATGATTCCTATGGGCCCTTATCTCCTTCAAAAGCCCCAGCGGATAAGCCTCCACCAGCTGAATCACAGCCACCTGCATCACATTGGGATCAAAGTGGTGCAAGAGACGTGTGTCAGGGAGTCCAGCCTCCTGCGCAGTGCCCGTCTGGTGTGCAGCCTCTGTGGGCACCCTCGGGCTGGTTACCGCTGGCACAGGAGCGGCCGCCACGGCAGGAGATGCTGCTGGCACCCCTGACCGTGCCCTGCCGTGCCATCCATCAGGTGACCTCAGTGTCACCGTATGCTGCGTTCAAGCACCAGCTGCTGGAAGTGCAGCTCATACGGAACATGGAAATACACTGGGCACCTTTGCCCATTTGCCTGAAGCTTGTGGCTCTACGTTCCCGTGTTCCTTCTGCCTAAATCTGCCTACGGCTTAGGCCTGGCTTGGACAGCAGTGGTGCATCCTCAGCAGCTCCTCGGTGGCTGCGGGATTGTCACTGCCCCTCATACAACCCACCGTCCCCTGCCCTCTGTCCCGTTTCCCCCCCTTCCCATTTCGGCTCATGGGTCTCCTCTGCTTTCTGACTGGTGCTGAGTGCGCCGGGGCCGGAGCGATGTTTTCCTGACAGCGCTGAGGCCAAAGGCTGGTCCGTACCATGGCGAGGGGCAGCAGGTTGATGCCACCGCACACGCCGGGACTCGGTCACCGTCTGACACCCACCTCCGAGGCTGGAGGGGAAGTACAAGGGGGCCAGGCCTGGAGCGTTCATGTTTTTAACCTCAGAGTTAACAGCGGCCAAGGACAAGCTGGGAAACGCTCAGAGGAACCAGCTGCTCTACTGCATCGACCTCTTCGATGCAGGATTCGCTGCGCTCGCTCGGGTTTCTGCCGCGGCTCCCGCTCCGCTCGCGGCCCCGCGCCGGCCCCAGCGCACCGCGGGCACGGGCGGCCCCGGGCACACCGGGAGGCCGCGGGGACGCTGCCCACCGAGCGCGGTGCCGGGGCAGAGCTTTGCACGAGCCGGGTGCTGGCGGCAGGGACCCGCCTCTCCATCTGCCGGGGCTGTTCCGCGGGGAGGCACCGGCGGGGCCGCACCGCGACCGAGGGAACCGTAAGGGCCGGGCGGCCTCGCTCCGCTCGCCCGGCGCGGCAGGCCCGAGCGCGGCCCGGCCAGCGGCGGGGCCCGAGACGAGGCCGCACGCCGGGCCGGGCCGGGCCGGGCCGGGCCGGGCCACCTCCCCGCCCCGGGGCCGTGGCCGGGCGGGGCGCGGGGCGGACCAGGAAGCGGCTGCCGCTCCGCCCCCGCCCGCTCTGCCCTTCCGCGTTGGCGCGGGCTGCCCGGGCCGCGGTATAAAGCGGCGGCCGTGCCCGGCCCGCTCCGGCCCCATGGAGACGCAGCGGCGGCGCGGCGGCGGCGGGCCGGTAAGCGGGAGGGGTGGGCGGCTTCGGGGTGAGGGTCCCGGGGGGCGCCGGGCCCCGCTAACGCCCGTCTGCGCCCGCAGGTCCGCGGCGTGAGCGGAGGCCGGGAGCGCCCCGCGGGGAGCCATGAGCGCGGGCAGCGTCTCCGCCGTCCCGGGCTGGCCTGAGGCGCTCCCGGCCGCCAGGCCGCCGGCGTCCCGGCTCGGAGCGAGGATGAGCGCCGCCAGAGAGCCGTGCGAGAGCCGCTGCCTCGGGCCCGGCGCCGAGCCGCCCGAGGAGGCGGGGGGCCCCGGGCGGGAGCCCCGCGACGGCGCCGAGATGCAGCTGAAGGTGGACTTCTTCCGCAAGCTGGGCTACTCCTGCGAGGAGATCCACGTCGTGCTGCAGAAGCTCGGCCTGGGCGCCGACACCAACACGGTGCTGGGGGAGCTGGTGAGGCACGGCCCGGCCGAGCGCGACTGCGCCGACGCCCCGCCCGAGGCCGCGGAGGCGCCGCTGGTCCCGCGGGGGGGGGCCGCCACCCAGGCCCCCGCGCCCGCCGCAGCCCCGGAGGAGGCGGAGAGCGAGAACCTGAAGCCCATCGTCATCGACGGCAGCAACGTGGCCATGAGGTGCGTTCGGGGTCGCCGGGCGGGCACGGTGGCTGCTGCGGTGGGTTTGGGTGCCCTCCGGCTGTGCGATGTGCCAAGAGCTCGGAAAACTCCGGGGGTTTTTCACCGCAAACAGCTCCGCTGGGTGCCCGGGTAGCGCCTGGTAATAATTTCCAGGGCACCTCAGCAGCACGCGAGGATGAGCATCACGTTTGCAGATGCAGTTTGCCGCGGTGGCCTCTGCTGGCCGTGGCCTCTGCTAGCCCATAACTGGGGGTCACAGGGTTCCGACGAGCGGGTGTGCTTCCTGCCAAGTAAAGCCATTGCCTTCTGTTCCCTGTCTTAGGAGGAGGATAACTGAAGATATATTGTCCTCTTACCTAATGGCTTTATGCAAGTTTCTGTAGCAGGAAGTTGCTCAATAAGTAATTGCAGATTTGATTGGGAACGGCTTTGGAATATGGAGCTGTCTCCTGCATTGGACACCAGTCTCCAAATTGTGACTCTAGTATTTTGGTTAGATTTCCATACAGTGTAGGGAATGGATGGGATGCCAAAGGGGCACTCCAGTACATGGTGTCACTACGGCAGGACTGTTCTGGTGCTGTTGGCATGGGTCCTGCCAGGTGCTGCATCCAGAGGCAGCGTGCGAAGCCCCTTGGGTTGGAACAGTAACTTGGGAGTGCGGGAGCCCTGACATCTGTGGAGCACCCAGAATCTCTGGGCTGGCTGGTTATTGGCCTGATGTCCCTACTTTCACCATGACTTTTGTTCCCTACGATGGTGAGTGTTGCAGGCCCCCATGCCAACCCCTGGTGCTACACTCCCCACCTCTGCACAGTGGGGTCTGGGCTCCCTTAATTTAATGCACCAGGTTTCTGATTTGGGCTTTGTTGTCACAGATCGAAAGCAAACCTGCTTCACCTTAATAGATCTTGCAGCATGTGTTTGTGTACACAGATCTGATAAAAAAACAAACAACCACCAACAGGGTGCACAGAGCTGCTCGGTGTGTTGCTGTAGACTTTGTCTAATGTGAAAGTGCTGAGAGGAGATCTCTTGGCAGGTGTGGTTTTCCCTAAGCCGTGGTTGACAGCTCTGAGAACAGGACTGAGAAAAGATGGGGTACAGTCTGCTGGGTGCCAGGCCCGGGCAAATAAGGAATTCTGATGGCAACCAGTGGGGCCCGAGAGTAAAAGATGTGACCTGGGGGTCTGGGGAGAGCACAGACCTGTTGCTGTGGCACTCTGACAGTGAAGCTTGGCTTAGATAAGGGCTCGGGCTTGAACAACAGAATCGGTTGTGGTTTTTGAATGAGGAGCCTCTTCCTTGTGAAAGTCGTCCCAGAAAGCACAGGAGAGAGCACAGCAAGTGTGACTCAGGGCAGGCCAGGCGGCAGTAACGCCGCCGACAGGACAGGGTTTGACAGAGAAAGGCAGTCTGGCTTTTTTGAGCAATTTACTGGAAGGGGAATTCCATTCTGAAACTTCCTGTATTGATGGTGTGATGTTCCCTGCTGATTCATTTGCAGTGTGTACAGCGGCCTCCCTGAGCAGCTCTTGACAAACATATGCAAATCATCGTGGAAATTAGCTTTTACTTCCTTCTAAGGGAATTTTTTCTTGGCTGCTGCCAAATCAGATCAGCCCAATTAGCTGCCTTCTGTAGATCTGAGATTGGTAGCAGAGGCTCAAAAAAAGAAAAATCTCTGCTTTTCTCATTTGTTTCTAAAAGGCTATAGTAACTGTATCTGGCTGCCTATAGCAAAACCAATCTGACACTGGAGAAAATTTTAGAGCATCTTTCCTCTGATTGTTGACGTCAGCCTTTCTGTAATGTGGGATTCTTAATAAAGATGTGTTAAGTGTCTCTTTAGGTGTTAGTTTTGGTGTTAAATGTAAGTTCTTATAAAAGAATTATTTTGGCCCAACTCTTTTTCTTAATAGCTTCAGAGAAGGGTGAGGACAGGAGGAGAAATAGTTTCCTTCTAGTGGTACAGTTGTAGTACAGTAAAAGTGCTCCTCAGCAGTGCCTCTGCTGGGGTGTAAGCTCTTTAATTACTTTGTGGAGGAGTTCACTAGCATGCTGGGTGGTGGGGGGAGTTGAAATGTCATTCAGGCGTAGATGGGCACTGCCCCTGCCCCAAGTCTTATTCTTCCCCGACTGGGGAGAATCTTACTGAATTATGAGGCCAGTTATCGTTAGGATAGTACATCTTACCAGGGTGTCATTCTGAAACAGAGGCTATTAGATCCACAGAATGACACGCTGGGCTGTAATACAGGAATGTTGAAAGTTTGCCAGAACTGTTATCAGCAGAAGAGCTGATTACGCTGTAAATAGTGGCACTTGTGAAACAGGAGTGGTGGTTTCCTCTTAGAAGTTCTGGAAACTTATTGATATGACCTAATGAATAATTAAGCAGCAGCTTTGGTACGTGGTTTCATTGGATGCATTGGTACATCATACGTAGTTTCTGATGCTGTTGTCAAACTTTGTTCTCAAACCACCAAGTGCTGTTAAGACATTCAGCACTGATCCTGTTAATGGAGAATGTTGCAATTTCGTGCAAATAGTGCATTTTTCCACAGTGCTGATGTTTTTGAGTGCATAAATTGCCTTGTTTTCCTTAACTTTACAATCAAAAACACCTAGTGAGGGCGCAGTTGACACTGGCAGAGGTTAGCCACTGGTGCTAGCTGGCAGAACAGGACAAAGGATGTTCAAGATCACATTGTACTTAGGGCTAAAAATAAAGATCTCGAGTCCAGAGTTGCAGCTGCTCTGAAACAGCCTTTGCTCCAACACTTACGACTACTTTCTTCCTGCCACTGAGGATTTGGGTATTTTTTGGTATGCTGAGGTGCTAAAAGCAGCAATAATTCTGTGAAGATCTTAGTGCTGCTGTTTGCACAAGGTGAGCAATGAGTACTGACTGTGCTACTCTAACACTTCTTTGCTAAAGGTTGTCTGAATTGCTGGATCCATTTGCTTAGTGTATTGCCTGACTAGTCTGTACATAACCTGAACACTGAAATTCTCAATTTCCTTCTTTGATGCAGCCATGGAAATAAAGAAGTGTTCTCCTGCCGAGGTATCCTTCTAGCTGTCCAGTGGTTTTGGGACAGAGGACACAAGGATATTACAGTCTTTGTGCCATCTTGGAGGAAGGAGCAGCCACGACCAGATGTACTTATAACAGGTGTGGAGATACAAAAACCAAAAGTAGCTTTTCAGACTTACTGCTTTGTCACTTAATGAGCTTGCAAAGTTCTGGCTAGTTAGTAATTAACTTATGAATGGAAGATCTGAGTAGTAGGAGTAAGCTGAGCTGACCAGTGAGAACTAGTCATTAACTTCTCCCCTAAGCAAGTTCTTGCCTGGATCAGTTGGAATAATTCAGAGAACAAAGAATGTAATACTACTCTGCATCCTAACTTCGTGTCTTTTATTACTTGCATTGTTTTCCTCTTTCAGGGACGCATCTTCATGTATGTGACTGTAACATATTTGACACTGTAGACTGTGCAGAATTTCTACATGCTAAAAGTTAAAGCTTGATGAGAGTTTAGTCAAAACTATTAAGTTGAGAGGAGTTTGCTCTGAACTTGCAAACAGCTGAGATTTCTAAGTAACTCTACTCAAATCTCTGCATGTAGTATGGCACTGCAAAAGATACCAGCCTGCCAGCCTTAGATGCAATCGCACTTTGCATCCAAAGGATTCTGTGGATGGGACTTGCTGTATTACAGCAGCCTCTGCAGTGTGCACTGGGTGTTCTCGGGTGCCGTGCAGGGCACCGCAGCTGGGAACCCACCTCTGGCAGCCTGATGGGTGGGTAAGAACAGGGATGAGAATACAGGCTGGGTTGTGGAGAGATTAAATGACTTTACATGAATTTTGTCATTTATTTATAATGTTACTTTATCTGTGTGAAGGCCTTTGGGCCATGTAAGTGTGTTCACAGTTGTGTTTGTTCTAGACCAGTACATTCTCCGTGACCTTGAAAAGAAGAAAATTCTGGTCTTCACTCCTTCCAGGCGGGTTGGAGGCAAGCGTGTCGTCTGTTATGATGATCGATTCATTGTGAAACTGGCACATGAGTCTGATGGCATTGTGGTTTCTAATGATACTTATCGGGACCTGCAGAATGAGCGTCCTGAGTGGAAGAAATTCATTGAGGAGCGTCTGCTGATGTACTCCTTTGTTAACGACAAGTATGTTCTTATTCTTCCTCTGCTTTTAAAAAAGATCTGTGTAAACATGCTGTCCTGTTTTAATGAAGCAATGGCAAGTGATGCATGAAAAGAGCGAAATGTTGGTACAGAATGGAAAAAAAAATCCTGCGGAGATTTTTTGGGTAGAAGAAAGTGTGGTGGGAAGAAGTGCCCGACTGTGATGAGGTACAAAGGTATAAGGATTTGGAGTCATCTTAATAGCTGCTCATGCTCTGGGGCTAGTTCTGCTGTAGTGGTGTTCCTAGGATTGCTCCAGGAGGACTTGATTTCCTCACAGGACGATCATTAGCAGACCCAGCAGCAAGTACTAGTTCTGGTCAGCAACAGAGCACAAAACCTGTTCTGTGCCTGAAGTGAAGCACTTCATGCCAGTCTTTATTAGGTGGCAGGAGAGGTGGCACTGCGGTGGAAAGGGAAAGCTTTTCAGGGCTCAGATAGCATTTAACCTTCAATGAAATGGGAGGCTTCTAGAAGAAAGGAAGCCCTGACCCAAGAAAGTGAACTGCTGCTGATTGAGATTTACTTTTTCGTTAGGTTTATGCCTCCAGATGATCCCTTAGGGCGACATGGCCCCAGCCTGGATAACTTTCTCAGAAAGAAACCTGTAGTGCCAGAACACAAGAAACAACAGTGCCCTTATGGTAAGACCTGCCTTCTAAACGTGAAGACCAAGATGTCTGGGCAAGTAATTCATGCATTTAGTAAAATTGAGCTGATCATTCCATGCTCTACCTTTTCTTGCAGGGAAGAAATGCACTTACGGAATTAAGTGTAAATTCTACCATCCTGAAAGGATCAATCAGCCCCAGCGCTCATTAGCTGATGAACTCCGAGCCAATGCAAGGTTGTCTCCTACCAGAAGTACCGGTGCCAAGGAGGAGAAAAAGGGCAAAAGAGGTTCCCAGGCAGAACTCTTGTGCTCTGTGCCCACAGAGGGTGATAAAAGCTCTTTGCAGAAGGTCTCTGCAGAGAGAAAGAGCTTGACCCACAAAGCAAAGCCCAGCGATGTTCTCCTTCAGGTCAAAGGCTGTGTGTCAGGCAGTGTCCCTCCTAACAGTGGGAGCCACAGGTCCTCTGACAGGTACCAGCAGCCTCATATGGACTCTCTGTCTTACATCTCTCAGGAGCATCTCGACTCAGGTATTGGGTCTTTGGAGAACCAACTGTCTGACATGTGGCCTTACAGATCTACCAGTCACTGTGATCATTCCCATGCTGATCAGGTGGCAGTCTGCACCTGTGGTAGACAGAGACCTGTCTACCCACATTCTCCCAGCTTAGAGCAAAATGGTCTGGTCTCTTACAAGCATGGTTCCCATAAATCTTCATCTGGTGCTAGCTTCTTGCAGTATAGCCCTGAGATGTCTCATTCAGGACCACCTCACTCTTTCTCAGGCTATGGAGTACCTGTACACCCAGCTAATGCTGGACAATACAGTCTGCCCAGTGAGTATAACACCCCTCCGCCTCCTTCTCGCGAGTACTGGTCTGAACCATACCAGATGCCCCCTCCTCAAGTGAGATCTACCAGTGTGCGAGATCCTCGTTCAGTGCAAAGAGCCCCGGGGCCAACCTACGGGGACTCCTGCCAGTGGGCTGTCCCTGACCAGTTCGCAGAGGAGCGGGCCAACGTGCACGTCAAGCTGTGTGGCATATTCCATCCCCATTTAGTTGATGCTGTGATGAGCCGTTTCCCTCGGCTGCTCGACCCCCAGAGGCTGGCTGCAGAGATCCTGACGTACAAGTCCCAGAACCCGGGTATATGAGGCAGGTGCCGAGGGCTGCCCCGCTCGTGAAAAGCTTGAGGGGCAGTGTCTGCACGCTGCAGCTGCCATAAGTGCCTTCTGAGAGCTCCTCCTTATTCCTTGGAAGTACCAGGCTCCAGCTGGAGGCTGGATACCAGATGAGGTATGCTTACAAGTAGTTCTGGTCTAGACAAGACACTCTGCCCCTCATCAAGAGGCAGCCTTGGGGTCCTGTCTGTGCCAGGGAGAGGTGAAGGGGCTCTGGGTGCTGGACAGGAGAAGAGGCTGCAGCTTCAGAGCAGGATTTTTCCTTTGGGATTGTGTGCAGTTCAGAACTGAATGTGGCCTCGCTCCTCCCATTAGCTTCAGTTTTTAGATGCTCAGTGTATTGTCACGTGTAGGGAGGGAGGGCTGGGGGGTTGTGGCAGAGAAGGGGGCACTCCTGCACCGTGGTGTGAGGCTTGTTTGCAAAGGCTGAAACGTGTTGTCAAGGCTGTTCTTGGCTCGTAACTAAGCCTCTTTACTAAATCCTGCCGTGCTGATCTGTGGAAAACGTTGGGTTATAAATCTAGTATGAAGCTAGGTTTAGCTGGCTTTAAACTGGCCTTACTGGTGCGCTGCTCTAAGGATGCTTTCCGTGCCGCTCCCGTTAAGCCTGCCTTCCTGAGACAGGCCGCTCTCCGTTTGTACCACAAGTGCTTAGCAGGCTGCTCGGCTCCCAGGAAGGAGAGGAGCCGGAGCGGCCATCCTTCCTCGGGATGAGTGGGCTGACCCTGCTCCGAAGCCGCGTGAGCTGTTCGGCGTTGGCTGAAGAACGCGGCGGTCGGGCCGCGGTGGTGGCCACGCCGTCCTGCTGCTCCGACATCCGCCCTGGCCGGTGAGCGGCTGAGGCTGGCCGCGCGGCACCGGCACGGAGCATGGCCATGTTGTGCCTTTTGTCTTCAGACAGCAATAGTTCTGAGTGTTGGGTAAAACAGCTGCAGTCACGTCTGGCCTGCTGCCAGTACTGTTCCTGAGGATTCCTTAATCTTTTCCTCTGTGAAGCTGTTGCTTCATCTTCCTTAGCAACGTTTTCCTGTCCCCTTCAGCTTTGTCAAACTGTAGCAGCATCCAAAAATGTAGAATAAGACTTAATAGGTAAGACTGTTCCCCTTTCCTTCCCTCTTACTCTGTAAGGTGTTTTTTACTGTAGATACTGTAACAGATTTTAAATATGCAAAACCAATTGCTGTAGTAATTGGTTCTGGTCCTGGAATTTCATTGTGCTGAGAGTGCAAAGGTGTTTCTTGCACTTGCAGGCCAGAAGCAGTTGATTTGTTGATACACATTGTATCTGTGTGTTTTGTTATGTTTTTTAAATATGTCCTTCTCGTGGGTAAACCAAGGTTGTTGAGTGGCAAATTAGGAAGGGGGGAGTGGAATACAGCTGTTCCTGAGAGCCCTCTCCAGGAGCCGTTTTGTCTGTTGCTGTTCTTCCCTCTGCTTGTCCAAGGCGTGACCTGCCCAGACTGGCACCATGTGCCATAAAAACCACAGGGACACAGAAACCTGTATACCTGGTTAATTATGATACATTACAAATTAGTAATGTTTCATGTTAGTAAGCAAAATGCTTCTTAATTTTAAGTAACCTGATACTTTGCATATTTGTAAATTACAGGAAAAATGGTTTTTAATGTTATTGTCCAGCAACTTGCTGCTTGCTGCTGTTTTTAATTAGTACTATTCTCAACTCAGCCATTGTGTTACTTGGTGTGGTATTTTTTGTTTTTCTGGTGGAGTGCTGATATATGCTTCTTCTCTTGCAATCACAAGATTAACATTTTATACTCACAAGCTGATATTTTGCTGAACTTTCTGTATCATTATGCAGTATATAGTTTATGTACTGAATGGAGGCAGCTGTGTGAAAGCCATGGCAAAGTAAGAACTTGTGTTACATAAATAAAAGCTGCTGAGTTGAATTATTTGATCTCTGGTGGTTTTTTGGAAGACCATGCCATGTTTTGACTGGCTTTCCAGGAAAGTCAGAGATTGTCCTTCCTTAGGGTTCCTTTGACAATCTTAGATCTCCATATGCAGTCTAATAGTGGCAACACTCTGATGGCTGGATATTGACAGGCTGGTTAATTGGTACAGTGTGGCAGGTCAAAAAAAAGATTAATTGCTGTAGTTGATAATAGCCTGTCCAGTGTTCCCTGTTTATTCGGCATTGCTGAAGTTCCCTTGCTGCGCAGGGCATGCGTGGGCAGCCGAGGGGCAGGGAGGCAGCAGTGTGCTGGCATGTGGCTCCAACTGCGCCATGAGAACCGCAGCGTTGTCGGATGTCTGGGATGCTAAAATATAGTACACTGCTAATTATTTTGGAATAACTAGTGCAGGCTGTGATTCAGTTTTAATGGCCGATTGCACAGTACAGTCTGGAAATAAGTGCATATTTTAATCCAGTTCTGTAGCACATCTGTGCCAGATGTTGAGCACGATAATAGGCTAACTGTAACATGTCAAGACTTTGCTCTAAAGCTTTGTTATGAACTGGGAAGGAAATGCAGTAGGAATATCAATGCTCACGTTTCTGTATAAGAATCTTCCCCTCCCACCTGCTGTACTGCAGTACAGCACGTTCTTATCTGACTTGTTAAGTAACTTTATGGCCTTTCTTCAAATTTGTGCACTTAATTTACTATAGAGCAATGACTGTTTCTAGTTAATCAAGAACAAGGAAAGCAGGTGCTCTGGGAGACAGTGCTTTGTTTCAAAAAACAAATCTGAAATCTGAACCTCACAGTCTGAAAGGTCATTATTTAGTGGCTGTGGGAGAGGAACCCTCCTGAGGATGTCACCTGCAGTGCCAGTGAGCTGGTGTGGCTCTGTGTGTGTGTGATGGCTGTAGGGTCTCAGTGGGGAGGGGATTAAGGGATGCTCACAGATTTGATCAGACCTTTTAACCACGTGAAGGCTTTTCTGCTGTTTGTAGTGGGGTCTGTAGTTGAAAAATGCTGCAAGACTTCAAGGCTGGTCTTCCAGTAGAATACCTTAATAAGTAATTTTAGTTTTACTGGGTAATTTTAGTTCTACTAGGTAATTTTAGTTCTGCAGGATGTGTAGATGTGAGGAGGATGTTTGGTTTTGTTTCTATCAGAGCTGAACTGATACAACTACAGAAATCAGGGCAGAAGCACCGAGATTCATCACCACAACCAGGAAGGGAAGAGCTGGTGGCGACTCAGTTTGGTTACGGTGTAACTTTTGTATCGCAGTGACAGTCCTGGTGGCACACAGAGCAGCTTGGGAGGGTCAGTCCCTAACGCAAATCTGGTCAAAATTATTCCCACAAACTGCTGCTGTGTGTGCTGCCGTGCCACCCAGAAAATCCAGCCACTGTTTCTCCGAGTTCTGTCACACAAGGCTCCTACATGAGCAAACCTGCCACCTCCTGCCCCGGAGCATCCCGCGTTCGAATGGAAGTACGGCTTCTCCCGTGCCCCGGTGAGCCTGTTCTGTGCTGCTGGGGAACACGGGGAACATGGGGAATGCTGATCGGAACTGTCACTGCTGCACACTTCCCTCCCCACCCCGATCTCCTGCTCTGAGTCAGAGGAGCTGCCACCCGCACGCCGCCGCGCTCGGGCAGCGCTCGCTGTGCTGTTATTGTGGAATTTTCAAGACGCGTCCTGTGGCTCACTGCTTCCTCAGGGTGCATCGGTGGGGAGGACTGGCCGTGATTGCTGTGTGTGCTTGTCGTGTTTCTTATCCTCCTAAACTAGGTTAGATCTTCTGGTCAGCTCACGGAGTGAAGGAGGCCACGGGCAGATGCTGTTGAAGGTTCCCTGTACTGCAGCGGGCTGCTCTGCCTCCAGCCTTGGCCGTGTGCGGTTGGGGAGGCCCCGTGCTGAGCCCGCAGGAGGTTGGCTCCTCTCCGAGCAGCTTTTCCTACCTGGAAGGTAGGGTGGGTGAGGAATCGCTGCTGTTCTCTCGGAGAGGGGGAGCTCCCAGGCTGAGCTGGAGAATGGGGTGCAGAAGGCTCCTGAGAAGTGTCAGGGCACAACCATGGGAAAGAAGAGGAATTGTTTGTTGGGCAGTGGGGCCAACGGGAGCTGGCAGAGCAACTGTGAGCTCTGCAAAACAAGTCTGGTGAGCCCATCCGTCGCCAGCTCTTCCCTTCCAAGTCAAGCGTGCCGTCCTGCATCCTCCAGCAGTGGTCAAGTCCCTCTCACTTGTCACCTGTGTTGTTTCCTACTGGTGCCAGTGCCCGTGCCCAGCCAGAGGGCATGGATGTGGCTGCATCCTGCTCAAAGGCACAAGGCAGAACAAAGGGAAGCAAGGATGGAGGGTTAGGGTTGGAAAATCTCTTTTGGTGTCAAAGTGAGGAGGCTGTGGGGGTGCTTGTGAGGAGGAATGAGGGGTCCCCTACTGTGTGCTGGGGATGAAGAACAGTCTCCTCTTTGCCTTCTCAGTTGTGCTGGAAATACAGAGAAGGTAATAAACATCATCCACTGCACAATAAAAGGACAAATGGGCAGGGGAAAAGCCCTCCTTCAGAAGTCAGTGCTGCAGGATATCTTTATTTTGGATTTTTTTGGTTTGTGTTATTTTTTTAAATTGATACTCCAAAGAGGGAAGGAAGGAAGAAAGGGGAAGCTGTGCTGTGGCAGAGGTCAGGGTAGAGGCTGCTGGGTTCTTGTCTCTCTTCTCCTGTGCTGGGCAGTGACCCAGGAAGGGCCTGGGGCAGTGGATGCAGCCCCCTGCTCCCAGCCCAGAGGGATCAGGCACCCAGCGTCCGCGGAGCCCCGGCCGCCTCTCTGGGGTTTGCTCGTCTCCTCCGCCCCCGCTGCCTCGTGCCCTTCTTGCTGAACTTCCGCTTGAACCCATCTGGTTCCCTTCCATCGGGGATTTCCAGGATGTGGCTAGCTCAACTCCGTGTCTCTAGAGGCAGGAATCTGACCTGAGGCTCCTGTAGAGCCGTGGGAAAGGGGCTGCTGTGTAATGGAAGCACACGCGTGTGCAGTGTCACGCGGGGGCTGTGGTGATGCTGCCCACCCTGGGCAGCCGCCTTCCAAGGGCGCAGGTTTGGGGTCAAATGACTGTTCCCAGCCGGCTCCAAGGCTGCGCGGCTGGATCCCTGTGGATGGGAGGAGGGGAAGAGGCGTCCCAAGCACAGCAGCAGCTCTGCGCTGTGTCTCGGAGGCGGTCGGGGTGCAGCCCTGCTGTAAGAGAAAAGCAGGAAGCGAGTAACTGCGGAGTAAACGTTGCACCAAAGCGAGCAGGAAGGTGCCCCAGCCGGAGGGGGTCTGGGTGCTGCCAGGGGGAAGGAGGGCAGGCAAAGGCGAGGGGCCAGCGGTGTGCTGGGGGTGGCAGAGCGCTGCTGGTGCAGGTACGGTTGGTGCTCACCCTCCAGCCACGCGTTTGGCAGTTTGCCCATCGCCAGCCTTCCTGGGTGCCTCGGGTGTTCCTCCGAACACCCCTGTGCTCCCTCGGGCCGGGCTTTGCACGTTGCTGCACAAGGGCGTTCTTGCTGTCTCGGTGTCTCCTTGCACAGAATGCCCTGAGCAATGGGGGTGGCAGCGGCTGTGGGCTCAGCCCTCCTGGTAAAGCCACGGGCCACGAGTGGGAAGCCGCCCAGAGCTCGCCCGTGGCCCAGCGAGCCTCCCCTGCACCCCGAAGGGCCGCGTTGCACAAACGTTTTGGACTTAATACAGCGTCTGGTTGAGCAATAGGTCCAGAGGCTTTGCCTGGCATGTTGGCCCAGGGGAAAGGTTTCCGCAGCTGTTGCCTCACTGGGAGAGCGGTGGAGCGCTGCGGGGGGGGCTGCCCACCCGCGGGGGCTGCTCCAGGGTCCGGGAAGTGGTGGTGAACGTAGCCAACGTGTGGTTTCACCCTCCACCTCCCGAACCCTGTCCGTGGCAGAGTCGCTGGCAGAGTGGGGCTGGCAGGGGACTTTCAGCACAGTGCCATGGATCACCTCCGGAGAGCTGAGCCGTGGCCGCAGCGGGGCCAGGACCTCGTGTCGCTGCAAAGCTGCTGTCTGACATCGCTCCTGGGGTGCCTCTGCCTGGATGCTGCTGCAATTCCTGCAGGAGAGGGGGTGGCCAGGTTGGGGTGGGGGTTGTGCTGCAGCAGGGGTGGCTCATTCGCAGCACCTGGTTTATCCTGGTATTTCCAAGAAGAGTGGGGCTGTCCCACCTGGAGTGCCGCCGTGCAGGAGCCGGGTCGGTGCAGGATGAGTCAGGCTGCTGCTATTTGCGTTGCATCAGTTCGCTGACGGTGCGGGGTGTTGCACGGGCACGTTGGGCGGAAGGATCCCTGCTGGCTGTGGGAGCCTGTCCCCGGCCCCTGCACCCAGCCACCCCGGGGCAGGCGCAGAGGCTGCAGCCCGGGCTGCAGGGATGGATGGCTTCCGTGTGCTCTCCAGGGCCGTGGGGACAGCAGCAGGGTTAATTCCCAGGCAGCAGCAGTCTGCCTGGTGCTGGCAGTAAAACTGGAGTGAAAGTGTTCCCATAAAAGCCTCAGGGCTGCAGGACTGAGGAGCAAGAGGCCTTTTGCCAGCAAGCAGCTTCGTTCCCCCTTTACCTGGCACTTGTTGGGAGCTACTGAGTGCCAGACGCTCGTGGAGTCACCGCTGCCAGGGACGTGGGCAGCTGGTGGTGGCAGGCAGTGCGGTGCCAGGGCCCGCGGGGAAGGGCTGTGTGTGCGTAGGGCTGGCCGGACATGTTTCCAGCAGTGGGAACAGCCAGGAGAAGAGTTTGCCTATCTCTGGGCAAGGAGCGGCTGATTTGCAGAGCCTTCTCGCACGGCAGGATTCTCTCCCGGACGGGAAGTGCTGCAGCCACGTGCCGCCCTTGGCACTGCGGTTCACACCCACGGCCAGCGCTTCCCTGATGGAATCCCCCCTGCGGCACGTACCGCCCCGGCCGGGCCCTCGTGCCGCGGGGTGGGCACCGGCTCCCCGCTCTGCTTTGGCAAGAGCTCATCTTGGCACCCCTTCCCCAAAGCGCGGCAGGAGCGGGGGGAGACTCTGCACCGTGGCAGTGGTGCGGCCGTCCCAGCCCGCGCGGGGGAAAGACCGGGCGAACACAGCGGAGCCCAGAGTGGCCATCTGTATTCCGCAGCAGTGGAGCGGTGCCCGCAGCAGGGCGGGGGCAGCTTGCAGCCAGGCCTTGGGCACAGGGCAGCCCTTCATCCCTCTGCCCGGCACAGGAGCCTGGGGCTGATCCTGCCAACATGGGGCTTGTGGCTGTGCCATGTCTGTCCTCCTGGGGTGGGGGCTCAGGGCCCCCAGTCCCTTCCTCCCCCTTTGCCAGTCTGGAGTCTGGCTGAAGTGGGTTCCCTCAGGTACGGTGGGTACAGCTCGGAGCCCGCTCCGCTCAGGGCTGGCATTGCCATGGCACAGTGCCACCAGCTGAGCCGTTCTCTGGGGATGAGGCCCCTCGGCCACCCCACAGGTGCTGGTTCCCCGAGCGCTGTCGCAAGAAGCCGGCGGAGAGTTGCAACATGCGTTGGAGCAGCTGATGGAGAGGACAAGGAAGCAAATGGGGCAGCGCTTGGATTTCACAATCCATCCATAGCCCCAGCGTCTCCAGCGTGTGCAAGGTGACCAGGAGCTGGCAGTGACCTTACTCCTCGCTCCTGGAAGCTCCCAACACATTGCAATGGATCAGGAAGATGCTCCTTGCTGGGTTCCACCAGAGACAACCTGCCCAGGGTGTGGTAAGCCCCAGAGGCAGCCCTGGGCATGGGGTGGCTGTGACCCACCCTGGGCCGTGCAGGAGGCAGCAGTGCACCCCGAGCTGCCTCCCGGCTGGTTCCTGCTGCTGGGAAATGGGATGGAGGCACAGACAGGGACACAAGAATGCGACTGGGACTGCACAGTCCTGGCCTGTGTCCTGCAGTGCCTGGGCAGGGAGGGACACAGGGATCCTTCCCATCTCCCCAGCACGCTGCTTCCACCTTCACTTACGTTTTTTGCCTGTCATGGAGCCGCTGGTCCCAAAAGGCTTCTCGGCCACGGGGCTGGCTGCCAGGGTGGCTCCATCCACTGGCGTCCTTTAACAGAGCAAAAGGGCAAGAGGGGCAGTAATGGCTGGTGCTCTGCCGGTGGGGACAGGACACTGGTGCAGAGCACCAGGAGGTGTGAGCCGGTGTTGGCGGCAGCAGCAGACCCCGGGCAGCTGCACTGTGTGGGCCCAGGTCTGAGAGCTGCCTCTGTGGAGCCGCTGGTGCTTCCTCCTGAGCTGCCCCTGGGGCTGGGCAGCCAGCACCCCGACCCATTCCCAGCCCTCTCTCCTCCCAAGACCCTCCCGGGCAGCCCAGTGCCCAGGCAGGAGCTGGTGCTCAGGGGCAGCACTCAGCACGGTGCCCCAGCCCCAGTCTGGCTGCAGGGGGCAGGTCCTGGGCACGTCCCCCCACCCTGACCACTGGCTCCCCGTCCACAGCTGCTACCTGCCACGCTCTTTCCCTCGCTCCCAGTGGCACGTCGATCCTCCGCTTCACCCGGCAGCTCCGGGCTGTCGCTGCTGTCCCACCACTGCGGCCGCTCCTGCAGCTGGGACGGGATGTGAGGGTCCGGGGTGCCCGAGGGGGGCTGGGGGGCTGGGAGCCCTGTGGAGGACTCACCTGTTGGCGCAGGCTGTGCTGCTCCCGCAGCAGTTCCAGGAAGCGGCTGCTCCACAGCAGCTTCTCAGCGCCCAGCTCGGTGCAGAGGAAGCGGACGTCGGCCTCCAGCGCCTCCAGCCTCCCCAGCACGGCCTCGCTGCCACCGCCTCGCCGCTGCAGCTCTGCCGCTGCCCTGGCACCACAGCTCTGCTCCCGCCAGCGCCCCACGGCACCCGCCTCTGCACCAGGGACACCCGCCCCCCCACCTGCACCACTGTGCCCGGGACCCACCTGCCTGCCTGGAGAGAAGTGGAGCCCCCGTCCTCCTCCTCCTCCTCCTCACTCCCCTCACCGCCACTTTCCAGCCTCAATCGCAGCGCTGTGCCGAGCTGAAAGCCACCACAGACAGCGGGGACCAACATGTGCATGGGCAGCCGAGCCTGGGTAGTCCCTGGCACTGCTGACCTGGGACCTCTGCCATGCTGTGCCATGCCCTTCGGACCTACAGCCCCGCGGGCACTGCAGGGCCACTCGACAGCCCATGTCACCAGGATCAGCTGTGTCCTGGGGGGTCGGGGCTCTCCACAGCCCCTACGGCATGGGGGCACATTGAGGGAGTTACCTCCTCAGTGACCTGGAAGGCGCCATCCCAGCAGCTCTTGTAGCAGATCAGCAGGTACTGGGGAAGAGGACGGTGGCCATGCAGTGAGAGCAGTGGCTCAAAGCTGCCCCGGGGAGCCTAGAGCCATGTCCCCAGGGCTCTGGGTGGGCAGAGTGCCCAGAGCCAGCCCTCCAGGACAAGGATCCGGATCATGGGGTGATGATCAACCCCCACCCCACACACAACTGCCCCGGCGGCGCCAAACACCCCCAGCACCACCCGTACAGAGCTGAAGCCCTGGCAGCACCCCATCCCTGACTGGGGACGTGCCACCTTTGGAGCTGAAAAAGCACACGGAGGCCCTTGGGAAAGGGGCACTGTGGTACTGACCCACACCAGCCTCCAGAGCCACTGCAGCCCCCGGAGCACCGTCCCGCAGAGTGACAGGAGCCACCAGCACCCAGCACGCAGCAGCTGCCTCCACCTTGGCACTGGTGGCCCGCGCTGCCTGCCCATGGGGACCCTGCTGACCAAGACACAGAGTGGTGATGTGCCCGTGCCCCCCCGAAGCCTCTGCCTCACCCTCCGCCCCCTGCTCTGCACACCGGATGGACGTGCAGGGCACCACCACACACCAGTGTCCTGCCCGGCTCCCCAGCCGGGGACACCCCCGCCCCAGTGCTACCCCTTACCCGGCGGTGCTCCACGTGCGGACCCCTCCCCGACACGGCTGCGGCCCCCCCAGCCCGTGTCCGCTCTCGGCCGCTGCTCGGGCTCGTAACCTCCTGCCTAATCCTCTCGGGGACGGGGCTGCGCGGGGGATTAGTGCTTCTCCTGCTCTGCCTTTGGTGGCTGTAAGCACAGCGGCTGCTCTGCCACCCCTCATTTGCTCTCAGGATGCTGCTCAGGATTTATCTTCTGCAACCAAAGGACTTGTGATTTAGTTTTAACTACTACTTTTAGCTTTTATTAGCGTTCAGGTAAAACCCTGTGCAGCACTCTGACTCCTGCGTCCACGGCTGGCACTGGCTTTCCTGGGCATCTTCAGTCACTCAGGCTGTTTAGGAAGAAAAATAGGCATTTTCAGAAATAAAAATAGAAGTTTTAGGCACAACTGCCAGAGTCAGCCTCCAGCATCCATCTCGCAATGCTCTCGGTGCTGGTGCTGATGATCCCAAAGTGAGCAGAGACCCCGCACACCATCCCCCCCCGCCTCATGCCAACACCGCAGGGACACTGTCGGTGCCGGTTTGGGACACGGAGCTGTTCCCTGTGCGGGGACAGACCGCTCGGCCCAACACCTCCTCATCCCGCCTGCCTCCCGGCAGCCACAGGGCCGCTGCCCACCAGCCGGACCCAGGAGCGGGCGCCTGTGCCCGGGCGGCGGCGGTTCGGCTCTGCCCCGATCAATCGCTGCCCCGGGGCCGCTGCCGCCAGAACAGGCTGTCCCCTTCCCCGTGACAAACACTGCCAGAGGCAGAACCGCTGCGTTTTCCCGTCCCCACAGCACCCCAGTGCGAGTCACACGGACAGCGGAGCTGACGATTGACACTTTGCCACAAAAAACGCCCATCTGCACACAGGACTCAAACCCACGTGAGCCCTTTGCTGCTTCTCTGCAGGAAAAGGTTCTGGTGCAAAGGTGCAGCGTTTCCTCAAGGTCAAAGAGGTGCCACGACGATTTTACCCTCTGAAGTTCAGGTGCTCTTGCAATCCGTGCTTTGGAACAGCAGCAGGAGTGGGAGAAAAACTGCTTTTGTACCGAGGGCAAGTAACCAAAAACCATCAGCTAAAAGACTTTTTTGCAGAACCACGGAAAAACAAGGCCTTTTAGGAGTTTATGCTGTTTCCTAGATCTTCCACCTCCCTGTATTTAACCTCTGTAACTTAAAACACAAAGAAGTAGGGCAGCTTTGCAGCTCTCCCGTTAAGCTGTTACATCCCACCACCCCCCCGTGGATAAGCGGCCGTCGGCCCCTGGCAGCAGCGCCCGCGCTCGCTCCGCCGCGGGATGAGCCGGCTCCCACCAGAGCTGCCCTGGTCCCCCACCCAGGCAACGGCACACGGCAGCACCGCGCTCCCGTACGTCCACCCGCGCGCCGGCACCGCGCTGCACCGGCTGGGGGCCGGGGGCAGCCGACAAGGACCCGCCGCCTGGCAAGCAGAGCGCAGCGGAAGGGAAGGACCAGCCGGCTCCGACCCGCGCCCACCGGGGTCTGTGAGCCATCCCGCTCCCACGGCGCTCTCCCCATCGGCAACGCTGAAGCAGACGCGAGCGCGTTACAGCGCCGGTAACAACTCGCCGCCCTGAGAAAAGCAAAGCTTATTGCAACATCAGCGTGGGTATCTCGACCTGGCTACTGTGAAAAGCACCTAACGCTCACCCCTCCGTGTACCCTTCCAGTGGCAACCCAGCCCGCTCATCCCTTATCTGCGGGCATTCCGCCAGCATCAGCAAGAACTCACTTACGTCCAAGTCCTACCTTGAAGCAGGATTAGTAGAAGGCAGCTGGAGATTAGTGCCTGGCAACCCTTTCAAGTACGCAGTGTTTTGTCTACCAGAGGAAAGAAAGCACAAAGGAAACCTCCAAAGGGTCACGAGGCAGGGAACAGCTACTATGTGAAAGAGGAAGAATTCCAAAGTCCTCATTAAGCAGACGGAGAATAAAAAGGAATCAAATCTTGGACCGAACAAAACATGAGAAGAGAGACAAACATGTAACTTTATTGTTTATGTACAAATGACAGAAGTTTGTATTAAAAAGAGAATCCATCCAACCTCCAAGATAGCAAAGAGCAAGATGGCTTCGAGCTCCAGCTTTCCCTGCATCTAAAAGCACTGCGTAAACTTTAGGGGATGGTGTTTAAAATCAGAGAAAAGGGTTAACCACCTTCTCCTCTGCTTGACTAAGAATCAAAATGAGCTGTTCCACAAAATGAAGAACCTTCCACTCTACATGGATTAAAACAAAGAAATCAAAAGTCAATTTGTTAACTATATGCTTTGGTTTAAACAAAAAAAACCCAACACAATAACAAAAAACCAAAACAAAACCAAAACTACAAAACCAAGTATCAGCAACGAAAGTAATCTAAGTCTTACAACGTGGATGGGACATACTGAATCGTACCCCAGTTCCAGTGGAAAAAGAAATCCCTCTCCATGGGTTTGCAGATGGCAGGGGTGGCAGCAGCAGGATCAGCCAATTTTAGGAAGTTCCCGACTGAGGTGGAAGCACAGAATAGCCAGGAATTCAGGACTATTACTACTACTACTACAACTACAAATACTACTACATCTTAGTCTTCCTGCAACTCAAGTGATTTTAAAATGATGCAAAGTACATGGTCCAAGATTTTCTCCCCCCGCCTTTAGAGTGAGCCGCTTCCATCTGCAGACACTTGGCCAGAGCGCTGCCATCGCGCTCCTTCGGTCGACCGGCACTTTTCTCAGCGGGGACTCATGTAGACCTAAATCCCAGAAGCATCAGTGCTGATGAGTCTAGTAGTCCTGCAGAGAGAGGAAAGGACGGGCACATTAAACCCCTTCTACCTTCAGTGCTGCTTGCAGAGCTGGGATTTTCAGTCTCCTCTCACTTCTACATACCATTAGTTGCAGGGAAAACAGAAAAGAGATTTTTTCTTGTAGCTAAACATTCAAAAGAAAGGACCCTTCGAAACCTTAGTTTGAGAATCAACCAGAACCAGATGCTTTTCATGTTCCAGATCATGACAAGACAACAGGATGCAAACCAGCTTTTTTCGTAAGAAGCGCACAGGACTAACTGTGACCCAGCCTCGTAACTCGGCTGCCTGGGCTTGTTCACTGTTACATCCACAAGACAATGCCTACTTCACACCACAATACTCCTCAACCGGGAAAATAACATCTTAAATCACAGCAGAGGGAGGCTTTTTAAGGTTAGGAGTCAGTCAGCCACTCGAGTCTACAGATGAGCAATGAAAACAATGACAGAGCACTGATACTTACGGCTCTTGGCTTTTTGTTTAACTTGAGATCAATCCTGTGGTTGGAAAGATAAGAGAAACGTCTATTTCAATACATTAAACCAAGACGAGAGAGTTCAAAGAACCAGCTACTGCATATGGCACAGGCTACAACAAAGACTATTTGGTTAATTCAATCCACATTCTCAATTCGGCTGAGCCAAATCACTGTCCCAATATTACTGGACAAGAGAGCAGCAAAGAGACGGAGAGTGGATTCTTTATTATTTGCCAAAATGCATATTCCGTCCACTCGAAAAAAGAGTTAATAAAGGTTCATAATAAAAATCACAGGGAAGTTATGCAGCATCAAGAGATAAGGTTAAATACGCATGCTCTACGTTAATTTGTTAGACGTGTAACTATGCCACAGGTAATTATTCAGACATAGTGGTAACAGTTATTTACTTGGAATAGAGATAGGAGTTTAAGATGACAGGGATTATACGAGGCAAAGGTACTGAGTTTATTACATTTTTCCAGAAGGAAATATCCAAGTCTACACTAATCTCCTTAGAAAGCAAAGCCAGAAGAATCAGGTTTTAAACTAAGTTTTTAAGTTAAAAAGTTTATCTATTTTAAAATGAAATAGAAAGGTAAAGAAGAGTGAAGTTAATTTAATTTTGCTGAAGTTATTAAATAAAATGTTACCTCCATCACGCTTTTCTGTTTTTAAAAAAAACTTCCCAGCCTAACCTAATATACATACCTACAATTAAACAGATAAACTATGGGTTAGAAAGGTCTCAAAAGGCACATTGGTGTCTACACACTAACAACACAGCACAAGTACTAATTCAAGTCAAACTTACTCAAAGTCATAATCAAACATGCCAGACGGGCTGAGGGGCAGCATTTGAAAGGAAGAAAGCAATAGAAATTAATATACTAATGAATTAAATAAATTAGTTGATTAGCCACCCTAGCGAGATTACTAAAAAATAAAATAAAATAAAAAATCATAAAGCCAGTGTTCAAATGCCATAAAGTTCTTAAGATATCTTAACCAGAACTGGGCACAAAAGCACTCCAGATTGGGCAATCCAGGGTCCCCCTCCCCAGCTGGATTTCTGGGAAAAAGAGCAGTTAGGACAGAGGCAGAGTGGTTCTACGGAGGGAGGTTGAGGTGCTGGCAAAGGAACTATCGGATCTGGGAGGGTGCAGAGAGAAAAACCCGTTTGTTTGCAGAATCGATCGAGCGGGTCGTCAGAGAGCAGCGGCTTCGTCTGGATCAATGCGGCAAAGCAAAGCTCGTTCGGGCGGAGGCGACACACAACTAAGTGGCCAACTTTGCACTCGACCATTCCCAGGACGCGCACGCGGGCACACGTCCTCGTGCTCCCGCTGCCTCCAGTGAGCGAGGAGAACACGTCAATCGGCCAGAGCTCCTCACGGTCCGGAGACGTTCCCACCCCTCACCTCGGCTTGCACACAGGAACAGTTCTGCCCCAAAACTAACAATTGCCTTTGTTGGAAAGGGCTTATCATCAAACCCGCTGCCACTGAGCAGCTTTGCGGCACTGAGCTCCTAGGAGGAAGTTTTATTGTCTCCTCCCGAAAGACTTTTTAGCCGTGAAAATTGCTGAGCACACAGAAAATAATCATCTTGGCCTCGCTGCGGTCTCAGACAGAACAGAGGATGGCTTCAGGAAAGACACTGTAACTTCCATCCCATTCCCTGTTTTTAACTGTTGAACTGCCTATTCACACCAGTTCTGCCCAGTCTGAACCCAACTTCCCGCACTGCTCTCGGTGCCAGACAGAGTAGAAAGTCCAGTGGAATCAGTGCACCTTCAGGGTGCCTGTTCCCAACACCTCCCAGTTCTTCAGGAACAGGTGAGCAGAACTCAAACACATGCTGGCAAACGCAAGAGCTTCTGAACAAAAAGAAACACCAATATTTCTTGTCTGTTTTCTTTCCCATTCCATGACACTCAAGAAACAGACGTGCAGGTCTCTTCCTAAAGAGCACTCTGGGCTGCACGGCTTTTTAAAGCTCTTAGCTACACTTCCAGTAGACTGGGACTGTTTTGTTGTTTGCTTTTTTTGAACCTAGATACACTTGAAAATTGTTTGGCCTTTTCTGCCAAAATTTAGGGGATAGTCAGTAACGACCTTCACCATTTTAACAGTGTTTTTATCACAGACAAACTTAATTCTTTTAATTATCTATCTGGCCATGCTAGGCATTACAAAATAGTCAATTACTAACTGCAAAAGCCTTTCCGTAACGTAGGTGTGTCTGATGTGTCTCTTAGGATGATAAGAATTGCCATACCAGATCAGACCAGGCTCCTCATGTCCAGCACTGTCCCCGGCAGTAGCCAGCATCAGCTGCTTCAGTGGAAGGAACGGAGAAGAAACCCCAAAGCAACACAACCTCTCAGTTGGGCAGTTTCTTCCTAACTCGCTAAAGCTCGGGTGATGTAACGGAGCAGAAGAATTTATATTATTTACAGCATTTGCATTGCACCCCCCCTGGGTGGGTGTGCTGTCCACGAAAGCGCTTAGAGTTTCTCTTAGACTTTAAGAATATTTTAGAGTTTGTTTGCAATAGCAATTTTCTTAAGCTGTACTTGTTTTGCAGATTGTTTCTCTGAACTTGTTTACAGATGTAGTTTCTTGTGTTACTCCTGAACTTCTTTCCAATCGTCTACAAGCAAAAAAAGAGTTTTGAACTGCTTTGGATTCCCAGGTTATGAGGAACCAAAGGGACATCCAGTACTTTAGGATGTTTGCCCAATTAAGACTGCTGTAGGAAGAAAAGTCTGATCTAAGGATTAAAGACACGCTAATGACTTAAAATCTAACGAAGGAGGAAAAGTAGTTAAACATTTTTCAAGTACTATACCTACCTCCATATCCCCAAACCAACCTTGCCCCAGCAATCTTTGTAAATTTTTACCACTTTCATTCTTGAAAGCGTTTCTCTCTTGCAACTGTGTGGGAAGGTGCCTGGAAGAGGAAAGCCCAGCCAGATGCAAAGCCAACAAGCCCAAAGTCAGCTTCCCCTCGGGGTGACTGCACAGTGCACTGCCGTACCCTGCAGAAGTCCTTGGGCTACCTCTGCTGAGGGGCACTGAGACACGGGTACGCAGCGGGTTACGTTGGCCCATGGAGAGCAGCGCTGCCAGGCAGGGGGTTTATCTCGGATTTCTGAGCCACCGGCCCACCACGATGCATCGTGCCTTAGGGGCATTCCTTAAGGGGCAGAACTGGTCATCTGAGTTCAACGGGAAAGAGTTCAGGAAAGCTTTGTTTCACATGGATTTCAGGTCAGTTTAATAAAAAACACTTTGAGGTTAACGTGACAAAGCAACTCTTCCATGCCACAATCAAAAGAGATTCAGTTTGGGACACCTGGAGTGCAAATCTTACTGAAGAGCAGCCACAACTCCCAAAACATTCCAATTCACTTTTTCACCCTTCTCTTCCAAAGAAAGTGCCAACATTCCTGTATCTTACTTGGTTCTGCAGAAACCAAGAAGTGAGCACAGGAGGCCAGGACCGCAGTCTTCCTCCACTGGAAGAAGACAGCTTTGTTTCTCCTGGACAGACAGGAGGGTTGAAAAGGCCAGTCAATGGCACCGCTGTACCAGAGCTGGGGTTGGCACCCTGTGCTGACTGCTTAAATTCCTCAGCACACCTTCCCCTCCTCGATACAACAGGGTCCTGATGGAACACTACAGGATGCATACAACTAAAAACCAGAGAAATTACCAAAACAAATGACCTGAGCTGCTCATTATTCTAACAAGTTACTAGTTTCTTGCACATAATAAAGGAAATTCAACAACAGCTGCCCATTCAGAAGGCATGACAAGAAGGCTGCTGGTACCACTAACCTGTGTCGATTTTTGTTCTTCCGTTTTTTGTGGCTGCTGTGGTGGCTCCCAGAAGAAGTGGAGGAAGCAGCTTTCTGGGGTTTCACCCCCTGCACAGACCCATCCAGCTCTTCAGCATCCTCCTGGCTGGGCTCATTCTCCTGATTGTGAAAGTCTGGAGAAGTGTCACTTTCTGTGCCGCTGCCTGGCTCCCCTAAAGCACGACGAGCACAGAGAACACAACGGTTACCTCCCCACAGCTCACATCCCGGCCGCCCCGGCAAAGCCCTGCACGGAAGAAGCCACCCACAGCAACAGCACACGGGGCAGCAGAGACACGCTGAGCCTTATGGCACCAGGAGGCAAATAAGAGAACCTGAAAAACACTCCTGAAGGACAGCAAGCTGCGACCCAGCACACGAGAACTGATTACCAGAACATTTTTAAAAATCCTGAACAGAAGCGGCTCCTCCCCACGTCATTTGCAACGGACCGACACACGAACAGAAACCCACAGCTTCAGCTCCTCTTGCCTCTTTCTCCAAAGAGCACCAAATCCATTTAAATAAGTTTTACGCCCCACAAGCCCTTTCTGAGCATAAAAGTTTACTCGTGAAAGGAAGCTCAGCTTTCCTTCTGTTTCTCACAGGGCCACTTTGCTGACTGGTGCAGCTACAGGTTGTGCTGGAGCACTCCGGAGCCGGCCCCAGAGAGCAGCCGCGGGTCCCTGGCCGGGAACGCTGCGGGGGAGCAGCGAGTACCGCATGGATCCAGACCACTGGAGACAGCTGAGTAGTGGGGAGAAGTGTCGTTCTTTCCAAATTCTGCGAGAAATGAACAAGTGACTTACGCTTCTCAATGAGCTGGTCCTGAACTCCAGCTAGAGCACTGACCGCCTGGAAAACCGAAAGGGACGTTAATGAAGGCAGTAATTCACTCGCCACTTTTCAAACGCTCGAAACCGCAGAGATCACCTGCAGAGAAAGGCACACCAGGCCTTTGCTTCAAAGAGCCCACAGCCCGCGCCAGCACGGCAGGACGGGGTTAGGAGCAAGAAGCTGTAACATGGCAGTGACAAGTGCGTGGCACGGGTGGCTCTTGGCTGCGGCTCCTTTTGACCCCGCTGGGCACCAGGAAAAGGGTTTCTGAAAGAGGCTGTGACGGGGAGCAAAGATGCTCAGGTCGGGGGGGACAGGGCAGGCATAGGAGCTTAAACGGAAAACTGGTCCTGCCGCATCCCTGGCGACTGCCGCGGGCCCGGCGGCACCGAGGGACGGGGAGAGGGCCGGGACGGGGACCCGACGGGACGGGGACGGCCGCTCGGCCCCGCCGGGGCGCGGCGCGCACTCACCGCTGCCGAGGTGACCGAGGACTTGCTGAAGAGCCGCTCGGCCTCCTTGAACTTGCGGTTCCTGCGGTCGTTTTTGCTGTTGGAGTTCCTGAAAGAGAGCGACCCGAGATGGCGGGGGCCCGGCGGGGCGGGGGGCCGGGGCCCGGCGGGCGGGGGCGCGGCGGGACTCACTTCTGGTTGGTGAGGTAGCGGTCCCAGCCGCGGATGATGTTCCCGTACATCTGCGTGTCCTCCAGGTAGCTGCCCTCGAAGGCGTAGATCTGCCGCTCCAGGTTCGCCAGCGTCTCCTGCCGGGCACAGCGCAGCGCATGGACCGCCCGCCCCGCCCGCCCCGCGGCCCAGGCCCCGCCGCCAACCGGCCCCGGCCCCGCCGCCAACCGGCCCCGCCGCCCGCCCGCCCGGCCGCGGCGCCGCCGCTCACCGCCAGCTCCTGCTTGCGCTTCACCAGCTCCGCCAGCTCCCGGCGGGTGTCGGGGATCTGCGGGGGGCCCCCGGCCTTGGCGTGCAGCGCGGCCATGGCGGCGGCGGCCTGCGCGGGCCGGCGGGGCGGGGCGGCGGCGGCTGCGCTGCCGGGAGGGGCCGCCGGGGGCAGCGCCGAGCCGGGCCCGGCCCCGCCGCTCCGCTCCGCCCCCGCGGGGGCGGCCCCCGCCGTGCCGCAGCGCGGGGGCTCCGGGACCGGCCGCACCGGGACCGGGAAACTTCACACGGAAAACAGAGCAGCGGCGCGGGAGCCCCGCTCAGACCCCCCTCGGCCCGCGGCCCCTTCCCCGGGACGAACCGGTAACGGCCGAGCGGGGAGCGGCGGCTGCGCCCCGCCGCCGGCCCCGGCCCGCGCCTCCCGGACGGGCCGCAGCCGGCAGCTCCGCCGAGACCGGCGCAGAAGCGGAGCGAATCCGACCGAGCGCGGGGGGGTCTCACCGGGGCGAGGATGCTGCGTGTCCCGGTCCCACCGCAGCTGCCCCCATCCCAGCGCCGCCTGGGCCCGCCCCGGCCCCGTGTGGCCGGTTCACCCGCCCCCAGCGAGGGGCGAGTTCGCCCGGCACGGCACGGATCATCCCTGCCTTCCCTATTCCTGGGTGCCACCCTGTCTGCCACGGGGGCAAACAGCCCCCACCAACAGCCTGGGCACAGGAAGGGCCACCCGGGCACCGAATGGGCCACCTGGGCACAGAACGGGCCCCCCGGGCCACATGCAGGTAAGAAAGGCCGGAGCAGAGGGGTGCGGTGCCCACCCCTGCCTGCTCTCAGCAATACAAGTCGTGCCAATTTTTTTAATAAACTTATTCGGTGCCGTTAACACTGAGTACTGAAGGTTCATCTACTTCAAGGAACATAAAGGTGGGAAAAAAGGACACTAGAAAAATATTACAACTAGAAGTAATTAGGGCTAAATTTACAAATTCTTTATTTAAAAACCCGTAGAGTATCTATAAAGGAGATCCTCCTAGTCAAAACTCCTACCTCCTGTGTGGAACCTACACCAACGCCCCGTATGTACAGCGCGAATGGCCCAGCCTGGGCACACAATATGCCACATCTGCACACAGGGAGTATTTACACAGCACGTATGAGTGAGCTTGTGACCACAGAACAAACATCCAGACACATCAGTAAACAGCGTGGAAAATATACACTTCTACCACAAAGCAATGGGGAGAAGATATCCAAAAATATGCAAGTACTTCCAGTGACTGGAATTGGTTTTCATCTTCCTAAAGCACTGTTTGCTTTTGCAGGGGAGAAGACTTTTAAACAAGTGACTCGTGTAACTTTTTATAAAAAAAAAATTTAAATAGTGCAAACTCTGGTTAAAACATGTCACCACATAAAAGGTATTTATGCATAATACAAACAAAAACAAGGAGAAATTGTTCACAGGGCAGGGGTGGTATCAGAAACAAAGGCCTCAGCTTTAGACCCGGACACTCAACACCCAGTAACAGTTTCAGCATCATACATGGGAACGTACTGGGCAGACACTGACCGGAACCTCAGCCCCCGAATCGCAGTATTGTCACCTAACATCTCAGGAAGCGTTTAACTTCTGTTTCAAATTATACCTCGAAATTTTCAGGTAGCATATTCCCAAAAGTTACCACAAGGCAAACCCACCACCCAAACCAGGCAAATATACAAGGGGCTTTGCAACATTTCCACCTTTTTTGGTAGCCACCCTGCTCGATTCTCCTGTCTAGCACTCCAACAGGCAAAGGAATTCGGCAAACTCTACCAAAGAAGACACGTTCCAAAATGCATCGGGTCACTCTCTAACTAATGTACCAGTTCAGTAGCATTTTCAAAGAGCTACAACAAAACAGTTAATAAAAATAACTTTAAATATGCCAGCTGTTTTACATCGTTTCCTAGAAGAGGACAGTCTGTCAACACTTGTTGAGTATTTCCAGCATCAGAACTTCAAATCCAGGTGCTCTTTCGCTTGTCGGGGGGAAAAAAAGCTGCATTTTTTGATACGCAGAACTATCAAAGATGAGTGAAGTCCCCCAAAAGAAACTATAAGAACAGATCAGCAACAGAAAAAGGACTTTAAGGCAACAAGAGGCATCAGTGCTGCAACGCTCCAAAGTTTGCATCCCATGGCATGTTCGACTGCGAAGAATTTCTCTCCCCTGCCCTCCCCTCCACTTCCTCCTCGTCTGTTAACTGTCAGACTCTTCCTCCTTCTCATCGTCATCATCATCGTCCTTTGTGTTAGCCTCAGATTTATCCGAAGACTCATGGAGGAGAACGTACTCCCTGCTGCTGAACCCGAACTTCAGCACATCCTTCTCCTTCAGTTCGTAGTAGCGCTGAGGCTCGATGCGCTGGTTGTTCAGGAACGTGCCGTTCCCGGAGCCCAGGTCGATGATGTAGGGCCGCACGCGGCGGCCGACGGTGCCGTCGGCACGGGTGTACTCCACCAGCCTGGCAAAGCAAAAACACCACCTCAGTCACGACGGCGAGAGACACCCTCCTCCGAAAGCAGCGGGTCCTCCAGCACACGAGCCCCGCTGCAGCCAACACCCACCCGCGCTCGCGGGGATCTGAACGAGTCCGCCGAGCGCAACGAGCAACCGCGCGGGACCTGACAGACTGCGTCACCCTCCAGGCTGCTGATGACGTCACACCGTAACTCCAACGCCAGAGCAGACGGCTGCTCCCTACGACAGCACCCGCAGGCAAGCCCTGCCGATTCACAGACCCGCAGGCTTTGGTGCAAAAGACCAAATGAATAAAACCTCTCCTCCAAATACTTTTACTGCCAATTACACCTGCCAGTTTATTCCAGTTCAGATAATGCCCAGCACTGGGTTTAACCCCGCTGTGTTATCCGTCTCACCAAAAGGCTGCTCGTGGTTAAACGAGAGGAGCTGCAGGTATTTTTGATTACTGCTGGGACGACACGCAGCAGTCAAGCGTAAATTCCACCTCTCTTGAACATACTTACAGCGCACTCGAACCTCTCAGCTGTGCATATCCCAGGTTTTTTTGTTTGTTTTTTTTCTTCAGAAGCTCCTGAATAACCCAGTTTCACCAGCAGGCAGTCATACTTACCGGTACTGAAACACGGCGTGCTGCTTTGAGCAGGAGGGGTGGTCGATGGGGATGTCCGCGATCCGGCGGTGCCTGCCCAGCAGGTAGGCGCTCTGCCTGTGAATGTACATCACCGGGAGAAACTCATCGTTTTTGAAAGGATAGAGGCGCCACCGCTTCTTCGGGATGCGGGCCTCGGGGGGCTCGCTGTACTTAATCACAACACCTCGGAAGGTGTTGGTGTCCTCCAGCAGCGCCCCAGACAGTTCAAAGCTTGGCTTCTCTTTGTTCACAGGAGCTTTTTCTTTAGGTTTGTTATCAGATTGCCGGAGTTCTGGATCCTGGTCAACACCGCTGCCCTCGTTACTTTGTCGATGCTCCCGTCTTCGCTCGTTGTAGAGCTCCCTCTCTGCCTGCTGCTCGCGGATGTTCTGAACGTCCCTCTCTCGCTCGTGGCCACGAACTCCCGGCCTCTCGCTGGGATTCTTCCTTCTGTCCGAGTGGTCTCTGTGCCTGTCTCTGTCGCCACTTCTGTCTCTCCTGTGCTCTTGTTCCGACGGGTATCTCTGCTTTCGCTCCTCGTTTCCTCTGCGACAATGATCGTCTCGCTCCTGCAACGAAGAACCACTGAGAGTGACGCGCTCAGGATTAAAGAGCAGCGAAGCCACCTCAGCTTTTATGGAAGTCACAGTGCCAGGCAGGGAAAATGCGCGCTTGGATGCATCCGTCGTGTGCAGACGTAACGCAAAGTGACGGAAACTTATTTCCTTGGGGAACTACCCGGACCCCTGCGATTTGCACTGGATAAGGCAAGGCTGAGGAGGAGCGCGATGCGCCGCTGCTCTGCGCGCGGGAGGCTGGCGGGGACGGCCCGTGCCGGTGCCAAGGCTGCGCTCGCCCGTGACACCCGCCACTCACGGGAAGGCGCGCGGGGAGCGGCACGAGCTGCCGAGCCGCGGGACGCTCCTTCCGCCCGCACAGACGCTACGAGGCCGAGGAGCGAAAACCGCCGCGAGAAGCCGCTCCCGCCCCGCGCACGGCCCCGCTCAGTCCCCCGCGGGCAGGCCCGGGCCCCGCCGCGGCCGCCACCGCGCCTCACCTGCTTCACCCTCCCGGCGGCGCGGGGCGGGCTGCGGCTCCTCCTGCCGCGCGGGGACCGGCTCCGCCGCCCGGACTTGCTCTTCCTCTTGGGCGACCTCGGAAAGAAGGAGAGGGGAGGGGAGGTGAGCGGCGGGGCCCGGCCGCGGCAGCGCGGGCCCGCGGCCGCCGAGCGGCCCTACCTGCTGCTCCCGCCTCGGCCGCCCCGGTGCGGCCCGGCCGGGCCCCGCCGCTCCTCGGCCGGCGGTGACTGGCTGCCCCGCGCCGAGCGCGAGGCGGAGCGCCGGGGGCTGCGCTTCTCCGTCTTCACCTCCGCCTTCACCGCCGCCTCCCGCCGCCGCCGCTCCCGCCGCCGCTCGGCCGCCGCCTCCATGGCGCCGCCGGCCGCCACAAAGGGACGCGCGCGCCGCTTCCGCCCGCGCGCCGCCGCCCGGAAGCGCTTCTGCCGGGGGGGGGGGGCGCGCGCCTGCGCAGAGGGAGGGGGTGGCGCGCGCTCCGCCCGCGCACGGCGGCCGTCGCTATGGCGACAGCGGCCGCGGCTGCCATGATCCCGCCGCCGGACTCTCTGCTGCGGTACAACCCGCCGGTGCTCGTCAGCCGCCGCACGGAGAAGCGCTCCCCCGGGGTGAGCGGGGCCGGGGGTCGCGGCGCCCGCCGGCTGCGCCCCTCCCGCGCTGACCGCCCGCCGCTCTCCCCGCAGGCGCGCCCGCTGCAGGGCACCCCGCCGCCGCCCGCCCCGACCGGGCCCGTCCCGCCGCCGCGCACGGCGGCCGCCGCGGCCGAGCTGGCGAAGCAGCCGCAGGAGATCCTCAACGCCATCCTGCCGCCGCGGTGAGCGCCTGGCAGCGCCTGGCAGCGCCCGGCCGGGCCCGGGGGTGCCCCCCTCTCACCCCGCGCTTCTCGTTGCAGGGAGTGGGAGGAGGAGAACCAGCGGTGGGTGCAGGAGGTGTCCAGCGCCCCCAGCACCCGCCTGGACGTCGTCCACCTGCAGGAGCAGCTGGACCTGCGGCTGCAGCAGCGGCAGGCGCGGGAGACCGGCATCTGCCCCGTGCGCAGGGAGCTGTACGCGCAGTGCTTCGGTCAGCGCCCCGCCGGGAGAGCGCGAAACCCCGCTCCATCGCTTCCCGCCCGCTCCCCGACGGGCAGCGGCTCCCACGTCCATGTCCCCGTCAGCGCTTCCCTTTCCAGAAGGCTTAACGTAGCCTTGGTGCCCACGGGGCAGGGCTGCCAGGCGCTGGCGAGGGCGGCTGTGGGGGGCAAGGGCTGCATCCGTGCCAGCCCGCACCTCCTCGGTGCTCCGCAGGGCAGCCTGGCATGACCACTAGCACCTGCCGAAGCAGCCAGCTCTGGCACACGGCATGTTGCAGTGCCTTGTCATTGGCAAAGCTGGCACTCCAAAGGCGTGTTATGCCGTAGGGGTACACCTACACGTACATACCGGTAAAAGATGCAAAGCAGCTTAAAAATCTCAGTTGTGCTTAACCCAACCGTTAACGTGAAATAACGTCAGACACCGTGTAACTGTTGAGCACTCTTACACACCCCGATGACGTGATGCTGATCTTCCAGACGCAACAGACTGCGCTGGTTTGCGCGAGATTCTTCTGGAGGCTCCCTGATAACTGCAAAATATAATTACAAATGTTTAGGCGTTTGCTGTTACAGGTTTACTGGACCAGTGCCACTGTTGTTACCACAACAGTGGTTGTACTACCACTAGGTTCTGTACTACCACTCCACTTTTATTTGCTGGCACTCAATGTACAGCTGTAACGCAACCAAAAAAAAAAAGACCATCTGTAGTAAATCCATGTTGCTTTTGTGGTGCAGAGAACAGGTAAAAGACAAACTCTAGACTCTGTTTATCCAGCGCTCCCAGATAATCGTACAGTAGCTGCTCTAACCAGATGGTTGTACCTTTCTTTAAAGACGAACTGATCCGTGAAACCACCATTAACTGTGCAGAGCGAGGGCTGCTGCTGCTTCGAGTCAGGGACGAAATCCAAATGACAATCGCTGCTTATCAGACGCTGTACGAGAGCAGCGTCGCGTTCGGCATGCGGAAGGCACTACAAGCCGAGCAAGGCAAAGCTGACATGGAAAAGAGAGTAAGTTGTGCTGTTAACCCCATAAGGCAGTTTTCTGCGCCTGGCACAACATAAGGATATTACATGTACGATTTTATATGCCATCAGTTATTTCTGTTTCCACTGGATGGCAGTAAAGATCACCGAAATACTTGTCTTGCTGTCTTCCTAGGGCTTGATTGCCCTTCACTGTTATGTGCTATTGTAGCTGGAACATTTTAAAACATACAACTTTGTCCCATCTTAACTGAGAACTTGAGAGATCTGTACTCTTTTCCAAGATTGCAGAGCTAGAAGAGGAAAAGCGGGAGTTGGAAAGACAAGTGAGTGACCAGAAGGCTGAATGTGAAGCTATCGAAAAACGTGAAAATGAGAGGCGACAGATAGAAGAGAAGAAACACACTGAAGAGGTTCAGTTCCTGAAACGAACGAATCAACAGCTGAAGGTCAGTAAAAAAAAAAAAAGTGATTCCAAATAGTGATGGTTAAAACTTCTCATTTTGTCATTAGAAAGACACAAAAATAACTTCCTCCTTACTACAAGAGTTACATTTACGATGCATTTGTGTTAACGTTCCACTTTCTTTAAATTCTCAGTTAAATGGGAAAATAGTGCTTTTGCACTCTCTGCCTCCTTGCTCAGTCAGTAGTTGGTCATTACTAGTGCACCTGGTGATCCAAACAGTATGACAAACTCGTCACTTGCCAGGGAGAGATGAGAATTTGGTCAGAAAATGGTAACTTGTTATAGTCAGCTGAAGAAGAGCGGACACATGGAGCTGAGCCCCAAATACAGAGACTTCAAACTTGACTGATGCCCCAGGAATCTCCTCCTGCATAACTTGACTGTGGGGTTATAAAGTTAGCACCCCTTCTCGAGCACAAACCAGAAAATCTAGTAAGGGCTAATTAAGGTGCTTTGTTTCCGTGCTGCTGGCCATTAGAGTCGACTCCCTGACAGCAAGACGCACCGTTTACCGCTAAATAAGAGCAACTGCGTGCTTAGGCAGTGGAGACCGCAAAATCAGAAGAGTAATTCTGTGCATACCACAGTGGTGAAAAGCTTCTGCTCATTCCTTTGCTTTTGGAAGCAAAAAGCGCCCACAACTTTTGAGTAAAGAAAAAAAAAAAAATGTTATCATAAACAACCTTTAGTGTTTCTGGCTAAAAACGTTTCCTTTACAGCGAGCTGCTTTCCTTATCTTCACTATTCCTGCAGCTTTGCCTGTCTAAGCCATTAGTGTCTTCAGGCCATCCCAACGTGTTTTAGGGCCCAAAATGGAGTAACTGTGACATCAAATCCGTGTTGCCACTGAATCCGTTTCTGCGTTGAAGTACAGGGATTTTAGCAGCTGTGCATGTAGCACTGTTGCAGTTTACTTGGATGGCAGCTCCAGGCAGAGGGCACGCTAAGGGCCCGGGAAGCTTCACCCACGACACGCTCCCGAAGCACGGGCAGCTCTCCGAAACCGAGCGTCATCTCGGGAACTGAGAAACTTGCTGTTCCCAGCTCTGTTTGTCCCAGAGTCAGTCTGTGTTCCAAATGCTACAGAGCCAAATATTTCATTTAGCTAACGTTCAGCCTGAAATCAGAGAATTCAGACCACTGTTTCGACAGCTTTTATTTAATTTTGTCTTCAATACAGCAAAAGACATTATGAGTCTTTCGCTGTATGGAACCAAGGCCAGCTCTTTTCTTCTCAGAATGCAACAAGTGTGTATGCCAAGAATGAAAAGCAAATTTATAAAACACGTAGCAAGGAATGGAAATAGCTAGGGAACAAAACCCTGGCCTGCTCCCGTCATGTATCGCAGCACCCGTCAGCTCCTCGCTCTGAGTATCTAACGGACAATTTATCACTTTTCAGCAACACGGGTTTATTTTTTAGGTTGAATCTAACTTGACTTACTGTCTCATTTGTTTTTCAGGCACAACTTGAAAGCATCATTGCACCAAATAAGTAGATTTTTTTGTGGCCCTCCAGGCAGCGCTCAGAAGAGCTGTCAGAGCAGGAAGTTTGCAATTAGTGACACAGATCTGTCTTCATTAAACAGTCTTGAATTTTCACTTACCGGTAACTGAAAGCAGCACAACTGAGTTATTTCTTTCTTTTTCTCTTGAGCTGAAATTTGAGAGCTTCGTTAATTACTGCACCCTCTTTCAATGCTGTCTCAGCATTCAGCTCCTTGAATACTGAACCTGTCTGGGACTTGCCTGTTGGTAATATGCTAGATAACCTTCACAGCAACAAACTAATAAACATTTTTATGTGCAAGCATGTCTGTATCATTATTACTTTGAAAATGTTGTAGAAAAGTTAGAAACAATATACAAAGTGCCTGCAATAAGTCATATTCACTAAGAATCAAACTGCAGGCAATTCTTGGACAGGTGTTTGGAGGGCGCTTCCTTGAGCACATGCAAGTTGGTGTTAACTGTGCACCAAAATCCCTTGTCAGAACCATTGTTAGTAACCTGCCAAAGCTCTCTCCGTGTTTATGTCTAATGAAACAAAGGGCTACGATGCCATTCCAAGCATCACTTCGCAGTGCAAGCAAGTGAATTCTTTACTTGAGGTACCTGTGTAACTAGCTGGTTATACATAGCAAGCAGACGTGGGAAAAATAATTCACTGTACTCATTAGAAAAACTCCATAAAGCTAGTTTCCAGAGGGGGAAAAAAAAAAAAAATCCACCACCACTGAATAACACTTCAGGATATGTTTTGCCAGTGCAGTGTTTACTGGCCTTCGACGGTGATGTGGAAATCCCACCATCTCCAGTTGCATAAAGAACTTTCAGATGATGCAAAAACGGAGTGAGATGCTACTCCTGGGAACAAGACAGACAAGTCAAACCGGGCTTTGAATGGGAACTGCAAGTTTTATATTAAAAAAAGCCGCTGCACACTAGAGCTGTTTTATGTAAAATTTAATAGAATAAGCGGTTATTGCTTATGTTTGTATTTTTTGTGCTTTGATCTTTGTTCCTCCAAGCCAGTTTTTTTCTTGTTCTTGTTCTTATTTTTCACGTTGTGAGTTTCATAATACCGGACTCCAACTTTCTTGGAGCGCTGCTGCCTCTCAGCCCGTCTTCTCTGCAAATACACACAAAACACATTAGCAAATCCGCAGTGCCCATAGCCTGAGTTCGTGTGCATTCTTTCAAATGTTGTTCGCTTTGCATTCCACACGCCTTGAGTAAAATAATTTCAAACAAAACATTCCTGACGTGAATACATGAACACCTACGCGGAATCCACCCACCCCTGCTCTCAAAACGTTACAGAGGAAGATCCGCTTTTGTCTTTACAAACACAGTACAGGAGACACAAGCAGCAACCTGATGTGGGCAGACACGTAACAGGCACAAACTGAATTCAGTCTTCCACTCCCCTCTGACAGCCCTCACGGCCCACAGAAATGCAGAAATGCTCCAAAAAGCCCTTGCTGTACAAGTTTGCTTACAAATCAAAGTCCTACAGACAGTTTCAGTTGGCATTTAAGTTACTCAAGAACTGTTTAGACTTGGCTAACAAGAACAGAAGATAGCAGCAGCAGCTCTCTTTGAAGACAGAACAGCACTGCTCATATAGTTCCAAATTCTCCCATCTCCCAGCGTTTAGACTCCTGCTCTCCCAACAGCATCAGTGGCCAAGCTAACGCTGAAAGCAGAACAGTTCTCTGCAAAGGATTCTCCCCTTCAAGGCTCTTTCTGTCATGGCCACCTGCTGGATCCTTGTCTGGGTCCATGCTCAGCTGCAACATGCTACTGGTCACATCTCACGTCAGCATCAAGCCACTGTCTTCACATTCCCCCACCTCAGCTACAGTCCCTGTGCTCTCTCCCACCTACTAGTGCCCAGTCTCAAAGCTCTTACGTGATAACGGGCAATTTATACAGAAAGCAGCCAGCTCTATTACTCTGCTCGTTTGTACTAATACAAGAAATCACACTTACTTCTTTGGACGTAAGTTTCTTGCAAGGCTGTTTATCCACATGGTCATCATCATCCTCCTCTTCCTCTTCTGCTTTCCTTTTCCTCTTCTTCTCTATGCTGCCTGCAAACAGCAGAGATTGCACACTGGGGCATCTTCCAAAACACCATCTGTTTGCAGAACTTACTACTGCGGTCACCATCCCATCTCCTTCCGCAAAGCACTCCTTTGGTCCTATTTCAACAGCTCCAACCAGAACAACCTGCGTGGTCCTTACCGGAGGATCACTCGCTGTTGTATGAGAGCTGCTCCTCAGCAGCGGATCACTTGAAGCCCCATGCAAGTCCAGAAAAGTTTCAGTCTTGTCAGAATCGCGGTCTCCCATGTGATTTTGCCTTTAATCCAACTTACTCTGGAAGCTTAAGCCACAGACTCTAGAAGTCACCACAGTAAAACCTACAGCCTGAAGTAGCTCCTTGCTTTCATGGCGCTGTAAAGCCCTTCCCCTCCCTGCTGTGAACACGACACCACGTGGAACAAAGTTGCTCCGACTGCAACCTGCTCATAGCATCACTCTTTTGGAAAAGCAACATTTGTCTTCGCTGTACCTGCACTCGCTACTAGAGGGACACATCTTACTCTACAGACAGGTGTTCTAGAGAAAGGCTACAGCAAGGTCATCGAGCAGCCCTTAGGTTGGCTACGGAAAGATTTGAATAACTTTAGGGAAAAAGAAGCTGCAATCAGGAATGCTTCTCCCCCTAACTCCCCTCTTCTCTTGCTCACAGGATTTCCAAATGTAGATTAAGAACTTCCAGTAATCTTGTTTTACCTCTGTCTTCAGTTTCTTTGGGTTCTTCAGACTTCTGCATGGATTTTGCAAACACTTTTTCAGTCAGCTGCTTAGGGATTCTACAAAAGATAAAATAAGCAAAAAAAGAATGTTATACATCACAAAACGTAACCATCTTCAAGAAGTGATCAGTCTCCAGGAGATCCCAGTAGCCCGTCAGCAGCAAGCCACAGCCTTTGAACCTAAAAAACGTATTACAGTGATCTTGTCTCTGCAGTTACTGGGTTTGTGCACTGCACAAAGGGACAAAATATAACATAATCCTGAAATCTTAGTCTCCACAAAGCTGGTGGATGAGCTTCACTAAAGCTGGGCCTGCTGTAGGAGCTAGGATACTCCTGTACATGCACAGCGACCCAGCTGGCATATCCAGGTAGGACATCAGCCTTGGTATTGCTCACGAAGAACTCAACGTCAAGGAGAGATGCAATTTTGTTACCTAGAGTACCAACAGATTTCTAATCCGGAGCTTAAGAGGCAGCTTTCCACAGTGACAACGTTTCTAGTTATGATGGCAAATAGGACTTCTTGGAATAATCTTTCAAAACCGACTGCTGCTTAGCCAAGGTTCAAATGTTGATGGCTAAACTAGACAAGCTGTGGCAACTTGAGCGTGGCAACACAGAGGAACCAGTCAAGCAAGTCATGACTGGAATGAAACTGCAACAGAACCACAGCGATCCGTTTGCCCCCTGTGAAACATCTGAGCCACAGAACAGATTCAGATACCTTATTGCTGAGAATCTCTTGGCTTTGGCTTTATCCAGAAATTTTTTGTATTTTGCAATCTTCTCCTCCAAAGCCTTCAGAACTGCCTTGGAGCTCTCCTTGGCACCTGGCACTGTCAGCTGTGATTCCTCCTCTACTGAATCTTGATGTTGCTCCTTTTCTTCTTTCTCTTCTTCCTGCTCCTCCTCTCCAGAAGAATCACTGTCTGTTTCATCAAAGCCTGGCACATCTACAGGAACCAGGTCTTCTTCTGAGAACTGAGGTGCCACATTAATCCTCCCAAAGTTCTGCCGAACTTGTGACATGAGCTGCTTAATTTCAGTGCCTGAATTATTATTCTCTTCTGCTGGCTCCACACTTGATGCTACCGACTCGGAGATTTTCTCCTCATTATTATCTTGGCTTGATGTCATAGCTGCTTCCAAGGCAGGAGGCTACAAGAAAGAGTGTAACGGATATGTTATCCACAAAGCCTGTCCCACCATCTCAGAGAACAATTTCCATTTTATCTCTTTGGAAAAAAGCCCAAGGTGACACGCTAATGATGTGATAAGATAATTTCTGACATTTCTGGTAATAAGATGACTGTAAAATGGCTCAGACATCTCTGTGAAGAGCACTGCTACCTGGTCCTCACCAAATTTGAGTGAATGCCACTTGACTCACCAGACTTGGGCAGAGCCCAAGACGCTACATGGTACTCTGGGAAAAACAACACGGAATACCATTAGGAAAACGAAAAATACGCGAGAAGCAAAGGCAGAAGCATCACATTCTCACCTGAGGACCTGTTTCTGCATTTGGTGGCTTCACAAAGAACGGAATTCTGCCTCTCTGCCAGTCATTGAGAACCATCTTGCTCACAGTTTGTGTGTCAGGCTCACCACCCTGAAAGAACCCAGTACAATTTATGTTCACGTTCACAGGGCACACCACCCTTCTGTTGGGTGCATGGAAGCAATAGAAACATTCCTATTTCCCATGTTCAGTAACAGGCCACGTGCTATTCCAGCCTGTGAATGCAGGAAGTTGTCACACCTTTAGCAGTTTTCCAGTCCTAGAAGCAAGTTTCTCAAGGAAGTCTTCTGTATCCTTCCAGGAATCAATCTTGTACGTCCTTCTTATGTACTCTGGTTTGGCTCTTTCCAGCACGGCACTAATATGATCTTCAGGGCTCTTAATCTTTTCAACCTGAACCTGCAAACAAACTGTAGAATATCAGCCCTTTGGAAAGAGTTAACAACAGCCAAGATTTCCCAGCATTTCGTGCAGATACATACCACTCCCTTCAGCACGATGTCTGTTTCTGTGTCTCCAGAGGGATAAACGACACCGGGGCAGTCAATGAGAAAAATGCGCCGCATCAGGGTAATGTACTGCCAGACCTGAAAGAGATTAGTAGTTCCCCATGTTACCTCCTTCCACACAGCCCGCTGCTCTGCTTCCTACATGCACAGTTCCAACACACAGGAGTCATCTGGGAACTGGATATTAACACACACAAACAGAATACAACTTGGCACTCTTGTTCGCCAGCTATGATGTACTGCACCTTGCTCCTTCGGCATCTGCCAATGCCATCCCCAAGGTTCCCATCAACCTACTAACTTGCAGGACCAAGGTGAGGAAATTAGAATCATGACAAACTCTGATATTCTCTGGTTTTCCTCTTCCATGATCCTTAACTTCAGTGATATTTAGAGGTAAAACAAACAGGCTAGCAAAAACGATTCCTGTAACTTTGTCTTCTTGTTCCTGTAACACCCTTGAAGAACAGAGTTAGGAAGCCAGCACTGACAGAGACCGACGGCACAAATACACCCCAGCACTTGACTCAGGGCCACGCAGACACTGGGTCAGGGCAGCTGAGCATTCCGATCACAGAGCAGGAACTCAGGAATGCCTGCAGCAGCAGTGCTTCAGAGCAATGCCTGTCCATCAGCCCCTCTCCAGACTCCGGGTCACAGAGCCTGTACGGCTCAAGTGCCACACTCGAAAATGTCATCGAGCTAATTTTACATGAATTCTACCTTTGACAATGCACTTACACAATTATTTTTTATCTTTAATGTAGGGATCTCCTCCTACCTTTGTTTCACCTGCAATAGGGGCCACATTGCAGACCTTCTTAGACCGTAACGTGTTGATCACGGAGCTTTTCCCAACATTGGGATAACCAATGAAACCCACGCTGATTTGCTTCTTGTCAGAGTGTAACTGTAAAGAAATAACACACATTTTTAATACCCCACAGAGAAACACAGAATTACTAGCACAGTTCTGAACATTTGAGCAGCTACTGTTCCCACTATATTGGAAAGAAAAGGGGACTCCAAAGTACCAGATCAAAAAATGAGACTGGCTCTTTTCTATCAGGCAAAACGTGTAAAAGCACAACCAACTCGCCACCCAAGAACTCCAAGCATTGGAGAAAATATTTGCTACTTCACAAGGAAGATGTGAACTGTTTGCACTCCTTGTTGCTTCAAAAGTACTTGTGAATGCCTCACTGAGAAACCATTTTGGTTGGGAAACAAGCAAGTAGCTGGGGACAGAATACAGACGTGGCCTGAAGAGGCAGTAACCAATCCAAAGGCAACAGAAGGTGACTTTCTTGGAAAAATGAAGACACGTAAAAGGAAAATTCATTATTAGAATATGCATACGTGCAGGACACAAACAGCTGTGAAATACATTTCTTTCTCCTACACATTCAAATGAGACCTAGGACTGGCAATGGGACACTCTGTCTACAAGAAACCTGGCTAGAGACTGATGGTCACACCAACTCCTCTGGATCTCCTCAGTTCAACAAACATTTTGAACACATTTGAAGGAATATTTTCTATTTTCTCTCCAAAAAAGAGAGCTTTACTGATGGAGTCATTTGCTGACAGAACAGCCACAGGAGGTGTACTGAACCCCGATCGCTAACGAAACAAAAGACTCCAGACTGAACACCCCCCAGATCCCCAGAATCGTTCCGTACCTTTCCAAACTGCCTTAAAAGCTGTATGAAAGCACCTTTGCCAAAAGGGTTTGTGAGGCTGGCATGAAAAGCAAGTGTTGGATACTCCTGGGAAAGGACAGCAACCCAGCGCTTCTGCAGAGGAAAACATGACTCGGTGAGGGATGCAGGGGTGGGGAAACGACCTGCTCTCGAGCAGAAACACACCGCATCTTCACTTGGGTCACACATGCCACCGCCTATGACAATTGCTACGTGAGAACCTTTGAAGCATTTCACCAACCCAACAGCTAAAAGCACTGAGTATTGTTTTTCTGCAAGACAAACAATTTCCCAAGAACGCCTTCACTGCTAGCTAAAACTAATTAGTTTAACAACATAAAGCAAACCAGCTGTGGTGGACACGGATCTTAAGCCGACTAACATTTAGCATACTCTGGAGACATCAGCTGAACTGTTAAATCCAGACAGAGGAAGTAGAGAATTTGTGGCTGGTGAGCATTGCTCAACTCGGCCAAACTTGGACAGATTTACATCGTAATTGTTACTTTTATAGCAGGCAAGCAGAGAGCTCCCATTGACCCAGTTGCGTTACGCCCTTTGAGACCAGCAGGAAGACTGGCAACAGAATTAAGGCAAAGGCTACAAAAGGAACAAAGGAGGTCCCAGGAATAACAGGCAGGATGGTGCTTACAGTAGCCCAGGTAGGAACAAGATCACATTTGTTCAGGACAAAAATGAGATGCTTCCAGTGTTTCTCCTTTTTAAGATAAGACTCCACATGAGGGGAGCGGGTTCCCATGGGATCCCTGGCATCAAGAACTTGCACGACAACATCTGATGAGTCTATCACCTGAAAAAAAAGTCACACAGAAGGAGTTTTACAGAAAGTAAGACATCTACACTTTCAAAATGAAAACTAGTCATTTTCTAACCTACATCATTAATTTAAAAACCTGTATCCTTCACAAACAACTGTTCCTTCCTCGTAGGCTAGTGAAGCTCAGACTGATATCCATTGATCCTCTACTCCCTCTTCCCCCGACTCCCCTCCAAATCCAGGCTGCACAGCTGAATAGCTTTTACCTGTTCTTATGCTTGCAACATTTGGGAAAGAAAGCACTGCACCCAAATGGGAAAATTAATTGTTTCACCAGCCAAAATCCATGTTCGTTACCCGTTCTGCAGCGATTCAATTCTGCCATTTCATAAAGGAACAGGGTATAAAGTGTTTTCTGGATCAGTATGAAACACACAACCAAGCAGGAACCTGCTGTTAGTCCACTAAGCATCTGCAGCAGGGAGCTGCCATTTTATGACTTGCTTCAAGCCAAGTAAATTTGTTTCACAGCTATTTCCTGCATTTTTGGCAGCATCTTACTGAAATCTGTTTTGCTCTATCATTCCCAGTGCTTTTAGATCTAAAGGAAAAGGTTTTAGGCTACATTCAGAAATTCAGAGCAAAAAGCCAAGCAATTTCACACCTAACAATCACTGAGAGCAGGCAAACTGCTCTTACAACCCTAATTAATTCTCAATCTCTCTTTCTCTAGCAGTGCAGGTGACTCACGGGGAACTGAGGGTCAGAGCCCCCCAAAGATGACTCTATCAACGTGCTTTTAGCCTCAAGAAACCCCACGAATCTAGAGAAGCTACTGCCTTCCCCCTGCCAGTTCATCTGCCAGAAACTTTGCAGCAAATTCACTTCTATCAAAGCTTCCCTAACAGATCAATAAATGGTTTTCAGAGCTGTTCTGACTACTGCTATACAGGATTTCCAACGCTGTGCTGAAGCATGTGACTTTGTAAAAGACAAAGTCTTTTTTTGACTGAAAGACAGACACGGCTCTGCTGCAAACTATCAGCGTCGCTTACCTTGTAGAGCTCACCCCAGATTCTTTTGGACTGTCCTTTCTTATATATTTCCTCTTGTGCTTCGTCCCTGGAAGTGGATTACCAGAGACATCAGCAACCACAGGAACAGGGTTAGTGTTGCCTTCTCTAAAGCCATTTAACCATTCACAGGCAAAAGAGGAGATGAGGCCCATACCTGTTTGCAGAAAGACCCTACGAACACACACTCTTTCAAAGATTCCTGTCTGCCCACTGGCCAGGTCCCTGTCTAACCCAAAACGTGAGTCTGGGGATATTCTGACACGCAACAGAAAACAAATCATGAAGAGAGACAGAAGGCTCCTATGGAAGCAACAGTTTGGTTAAACACACAGGGACAAAACAGGATTAAAAAAATCCAAAATTCAGCTAATTTCACTTTCCTTACTCCTCATACAGTAACAGCACTGATGGATGTACCAGGCACTTCTTTAAAAACAAAGCTGGCTTTTCAGGAAAATAATGAATAGTTCCTCCTTTCTGTTTACCTTACACCAGTGTCCTCTGTCACCAGGTCTCGATCCTTGCCCTGATCATAAGATCCTGACGAGGCTTCAGCATTCTCCACCAGAGACTGCACATCACTTGCAGAAAGATTTGGTCTTTTCCTCTGTGATTTGGGGCCAAACGTTGTTTCAAACGTTTCTGTGTCAAGAATGTGAACTCTGGAGGTCTAAGGCAAAACAAGCTGGTAAAAACCCCACAAACATTGTTTTCTCCATCTCTCATGACGCACAGTGTACGAGACCTGAGTTCAACACAGCTCTGCGACCTGGGACGAGCGTTACGGCACCTTCCCAACAATGTTTGAGTTCCTCAGCTTAATCTTTGCGAAACGAGGGTGGATATTTAACCAGCAACAAAACACGTCGCTCTTGCCAAAGAACTGTGCTGCAGTTCTTTCGCCGTAAATTATGCCAAACGGAATTACGGCTACAATGATGAAAATTTAGCTGCTATCTTTGATCATTTCTTATTTTTCTAACAAGTGCACAAATCCCACCAAATTCACAGAGTTTTGTCAGGAACAATTACAATCAAAACCGTGGATTTTAATGACTGCAATGAATGCCAACTTTTCCTGGAAGAGCACACAATTCATTGCTGAAAGAATTAATTTGCTTTTGTAATGCATGTTTTAGTTTCTTACAACTTTTTCCCTTAATTCACGTAGCATTTTTACAACATAAACCTGGAAAGTTTCCACATAAATAGCTAGCAAGAGTCCAAAATAAATACTTTTGTCATTGTGAAAGAAACCGGACAACAACTAAAACTTGAGGCACTAGAAATGACGGCTGCACGCACAAGAATTTCTGATTCAAGATAAACAGCACGTGTTTGAGTTCAGGTTCATTGCACAGGAATGTCTGCAGCGTGAAGCACCCTCACAAAGATCCCTCTGCCTCACGAGCTATTAGAAGCTCAGCTGGTGTTCCAGCCTGGGATGGTTTAGGGTAAGTTTCCTAATTTTCAGAGAATTTCTGATAAATAATAGCTCTTCTCACAAGCTACGAGGAAGAAGGCATACCCTGGTTTCTGCCTTCACATTCCATGTCTGCAGTGACAGGCTCTCAGGAACATCCTTCCCCGAGTCGCCTGCTCCAGCTGCCTCTCGAGGCTTCCAGAACACAACGTGGCACCAGGCTGGCCAGAGGCAGCGTGTGCCCACGGGAAGTGGCATTTCCGGCCCCTCTGTGCACACAGCCCGGCCTGCCCCCTCACGGACAAACGACACTCACGTGCGGCTTGATCCGGTCGTAGAAAAGGGACATGGGCAGCTTCCTTTGCTTCATCACCACTCTGTAAGGATCCTTCATGACGGTTTCCATCTCTTCCTGAAACTTCTGCAGCGATGACTGCTTGATCACACGAGTGTTTCCTGCACACAGAAATAAACATTGCGCCTGACCATTCCTCATCTGAACTGCTTCAAAGGCCCAGGGTGCACCGATAAAATATTAATATTCCACTGGCATCAGAAATACCAGTGACAAACACCAGAGAATTCTACTGAGACAAACCCCAAATTAGCATACAGAAGCAAATCCCTCCCTTTCCCACCATCTGAAGAACACGTTAGAAGTGTCCCTGGCACACGTAACATGCAAAGGCTGCAACACACACACACGGGCAAACCCCAGAATGCAACGGAAAGAGGCAAAACAAGCAGCCTTCAGAGGCGTGAGTGGGAAGCGAGCACCAAGTGCAGGGACCTGCAAAACGAGAGCTGACACCCGTGCCCCCAGCAGGGGCCCTTTGTCTCCAGTACCTGTCCTGCACAGTGCTGGGACCACAATTCTGAAATAAGTATTCTCCAAACACACAAAGTTCAACAGTTTTTAAGCTTGCTGAGTCTGAAAGCTGAAGAAAACCAACTCACCGAACCATTTAATGTTTGGCTCCACTCTTGCCACTGTGCCCGGTGCCACTGTCGACTGGTACTGCAGAGGTTTAATCACTTTGCCACGCTTGTTTCTGAGTGAGGAAGAACATGTGTAAACGCGCGAGAGCAGCGCACACCTCTCCAGCACTTTTGCTCTCTAGACCAGAAGTACACCCATGAAATCCAGAACGACGCTTCATCCGGAACTGGTGCCCCCAGAACTGTCGCCAGAGGCGGTACTGCCTGTGAGCCAGGATCAGGCTTACTGGGGTGCAAACAGCACCGAGGTACCCTTCCTGGTAAACACCACATTCCTCTGCCACGGGCTCACATGGAAACTTTTAGCCAGCCCTACCCGTCAGCTGGTGCACAACACGCATCGCACGATCACTTTAGGTCGAGGGAGGGGATTCTGCCCCTCTACTCTGCTCTGGTGAGACCCCACCTGGAATACTGCCTTCAGCTCTGGAGTCCCCAGCACAAGAAGGACATGGAGCTGCTGGAGTGGGACCAGAGGAGGCCACGAAGATGATCCGAGGGCTGGAGCACCTCTGCTATGAAGACAGGCTGGGAGAGTTGGGGCTGTTCAGCCTGGAGAAGAGGAGGCTCCGGGGTGATCTTATAGCAGCCTTCCAGTACCTAAAGGGGCTACAGGAAAGCTGGGGAGGGACTTTTGACAAGGGTGTGTAATGACAGGACACGGGGCAATGGATTTAAACTGGAAGAGGGGAGATTTAGATTGGATATAAGGAAGAAATTCTTCCCTCTGAGGTGGTGAGGCACTGGCACAGGTTGCTCAGAGAAGCTGTGGCTGCCCCATCCCTGGCAGTGTTCAAAGCCAGGTTGGGTGGGACTTTGGGCAACCGGGTGTAGTGGAGGGTGTCCCTGCCCGGTCCCGCGGGGAAGTACCGAGCGCCTCCGCCCGGGTGGGTGCGCGGAGCCGTCTGCGCCCCGCGGCACCGCTCACCTCCGCTCCTTCTGCCGGTACATGTTGAGGCGCCGGATGGTGGCTCGGTCCCGCATGTTGTTTCCTCCCGCGCCCCCCACGCGATCTGCGGAGAGAAGACAGCGTCAGGCCGGGCCCGGTACGGCACAGCACGGCCCGGCTCGGTGAAGCCCGGCCTGCGGCCCTCGCACGTACCGGGGTTGGTGCTGGCGCGGGAGGGGTTGATGGTGCTGCGGCCCTTGTAGCGCGGCTTCACCATCCTGCCGAGCGGAGCCCCCGCGCGGGGCCGGGCCGAGAGGAACCGAGACGCCGCTCCGCCACACGCGCCGCACCGAGCAGGAAGCGGCGGCACTACCACTTCCGGCGCGAGGGTCAGCGTCAGGACGTACTTCCGGCTGAGTCACTCTTCCGGGCGCGCAGGCGCGCCGGGTTGCCCTGACAACCACCACCACCACCACCACCACCCCCGGTCGCCATGGCAACCCGGGCTCGCCGTCTCCCCGGGCCCTTCTCGGGGCCGACCAGAGGGGCGGCCGGCGGCGGGACGCGGCGCTGCCGCCCGCTCCCTGTCCCGGCCGAGACACCCGGCCCCGGGCAGCGCGGGGGACCCGCGCTGCCCGGGGCCGGGTGTCTCGGCCGGGACAGGGAGCGGGACGTTTGGGACGGGCGCTGCCGCCGGTTCCCATCTGCGGTGGGGGTGCCAGGGGAGCCCCGGCGGGGCGTGGACGGGCACACGGCGCTGGTTTTCCTGGGTTACGGCAATGGCTTTTATAAAATCGGAAATAAACATGGGAAACATCACTGGCGTTTTCGTCTGCATGAGCAGCAGAGAATTCACGGCTCGTTCGATTCCCTTCTAGCTCTGCTGGCGCCCTTCTAAACGCAGAACCATGACAGAGCTGAGATTTGGTTCTTTTAATGGTTTTCAGCAATTTGGGTTTAGGTAGTGCACAGCTGTACGACGAGGTTCCAGTGAGCCAGGACTTGTGAGATGTTTTGTAAGATGGCGGCTCGAATTCTCAGTCTGGTTTGGTTAAGCCTACGATTTCTGCTTTTCCTCTTAATAGAATTATCTATGCCTCAGGCATTTAAAAAACACACATTGATGTGGGCATAAAAAATTAATTCCAAATTGTAGATAATTGCTTAAGCTATCAGATTGAGGCTCATGTAGAAGAGTTTTCCCAGGACAAGTGTGTTTTCTATTAGAGTTGATATCAATCTGTCAGAACATCCTTTTGATTTTCAGATTTTTAGACTAAATAGTTGAGTAATACTTGCTCTGTTCTCCCCCACTCTTTCTTCCTTTTCCTTAAGAAAACGCTCTTTTTATTGTTAGCAAGATATTTTGGAGGGCATCCAGCAAACTGCTGTCTCTTTCAGTGAAAGAATAGAACAGCCAGCGTTAGACACAAGGTTGTGTCGTGGGGAATTTTGTTGGCGACGCCTCCCAGTTAATTGTTGAATTCCCACGTTCGCAGCTTCCACCCGGAGGTCTCGGCACCGCTCTCCCAGCCTTGCCGACGGTGAGCGCTGTCGTCCAAATCCTGTGTTTTCTGCCGTAAGCAAAGATCATACTGGTAACACACGGGAATTGCACTCAAACTGGAAGAAATTCGTCCTTTCGGCTGCGCTCTCCTCTCTCAAGCTTTTCCTGACCAAAACGACGCTGCTGGGCTCACAGTATTCAACTTGCAGCATCTCTGTAGCCGTGGGCTTTGGACTTGTGTATCTGATACATGCAAGTCAGATATTTTACTGCACTAAACTAGTTTTGTGTTGCTGTATGACCCACAGGCTTTTAATTTGCTGCTGGTGCATCCTCCTGTTTCAATTTTTCTCCTTTTTTTCTTCTTCTTTTTAAATTGGACACAGTGGGATGTTGTCCGTGCTGCGTCCCAGGCAGGACGGGGTTGGCGATGGATGCCAGACCTGCCGGATCTGCCAACCAGCCTCAGCTCCGTTGACACGACTGGCCTGACCATTGCTGAAATGAAATCATTTTGAATTTTCTGTGGCCTCTTCCTTGTCAAAATCCCAGCGAATGTGGTTCTGCGATGCCATCGGAGTGACTCATTGCCATAATTACATATGTTCTAAGGGGTTATTCCCATTGTATTATTAAAAACTAGTGATGTTTGATTTTTGGCAGGGACTGCCTTCCATGTATCATCTACAGATTTTGTCAATTAAATGAAGGAAAAATAGATTTCCAAGACTTCAGAACAAGACTAGACTTGTACTCAGAGCAGTTTTGCAGTGTGATACGGAGCTACTTTGTTTTATTTAATAGGGTAAGGGCAACATCTGCCATTTTACACTCCTTGTTGCAGCACTTTCCTGCAGAGCACAAGGACAGAAGTGGCTTTCGTAGCTAGCCTGCAAAATCATCTCGAGCACTGCCAGGAGATACTGCAGATGGTTTTTCACCAGCTCGGTTCCTCAGGAATAGGTTTTCAGGGATATAGCTTGCAAGGTGGGAGGCAGGGCTCCTTGGGAAAAGGCTCCAGGTTTGACAGCTCCTTAACAGAAAAAACAAAAGCGATCCCAGATACCGTTGCACTGGATCTGGAGTTCCCAAAACGCGACTGAAAGCAATAGGGGAGAGCTGAAGGGAAGAGAAAATAGAAGTCAAGCAAAAAAAAGGCAAAAAGGTGAGAAAAAGACAACGCGGGCTGCGCTGTGCCCGGCAGGATCGAGCCCTCGGAGCGACCATCGCGCTCAGTCCGTGCAGGTCCCGCAGAGCCGTCTGCTGCGCTGCTGGGACTTACCCCGCGCCGCCCGTCTCTCGAAGGAGTTAGTGTTCACGAGCAGTCTGGAAGCTAAAGCCTTGACATACAAATGCTTCACTTTTGTGATTTAATAGTCACGAAAAGTGACTTCTCTTCTGCAGAGCTGCACGTGCTGCACCAGGCACGTGAGCCGCGCGCCGCAGGATCGGACCTGGCCTTCGGCCGGCCGGTGCCGTGGCGAGCGGCAGACGAGGTGCTTTTGCTTGGGCTGAAAATAATGTATTATTGACCTAGTTGCCTCTTTTTCTGCTAAGATCCTGCAGCTCTTCAAAAATCATGGAGATGACGGCCAGCAGCTCCATCTAAACCATGGCTTGCCGTTCGGTCGGTGCAATACGTTACCATGTATATAAATGCCACTGGCAGATTTATTTATGGTGACTGTTCTGTACAGCTGGTATTTCTGTAATTTTAACAGAAGCTTTTTTTAAAATGTTATGCCTAACATCTCTTTCTGGGAAGACTATTGACTTAATAAAATCTGTAAATATATACAAAACATCCCTTTTAATGTTCTCAGACAATGTAATCCAAATAATAGTATTGGGGATAACCTGTTTCACTATCCTACTCTATTTCCTTTAATCAAAGCTAAGATTTCTTCTGAGTGAGAAATCATTTTAACATAAACACGAACTAAAAAGTATATACATTGCCTCCATCTCCATGGGGGCAGAGAGCTAGTAAATTATTGCTTGAGGAGTAGGTGTGCACACATTTGACTTTACTGTAGCCGATGAAAAATACAGATTTATATTACACAGAGGGAATAAGAACATTATACAACCGACCTGTGTTTGGTGAAATTTGTCTGCTTTAGCTCCTAAATCTCGGCAAATGAGATCGAAATTGAACAGTTCCAAACCCACAACTGTAAGCTGTTAATGTATTATTCCTTGCCCTTTGCTCCCCATTACGTGGGATGAATTACCCAAAAGATTTTGAGCAGAAGTCTGTCCAGTGAAAAAACACCAGTTCGGTCAACAGTATAAATGGAGACATTTTCTATGCAAAGGAGTTTCCGACCAGGGGTCGGTCTGTCTGTCTGTACTTCTACCAAGTGCTTCTCCAGTTCAGCAACTACATGGTCCAGGTACAGACACGAATACTTGCAGAAGCCAGAGTGGAGCAGCAACGTTTCCGTGCCATGATCCCTACGGGCCCGTTTGGCTTCTGGACGGTAGCGAGCAGTCAGAAGTTACGTAGGAGAGGCTCTCTCTTTCTGATCCGTTGGGATTTGACTCCAGTTCTGGTGAATAAAGCAAACAAAGCTTGTCCAGCAAACCCATTTATTTATTTATTTGTTTAAAAAAGCGTATTTTACAGTGATGCCACGGAGAGAACACCACAACAGGTTTTATTTGGTGGGCTGAAAGAGAGTGTTCGTGTGCATGTCAGTCGAGATGGCACCAGCCTATCTCAGGAAATCTCTGGCTTGACGGTGGAGCTCAGCGTGCAAATCACGTTGGTCAAGGGCAAAATGTTTCCCAATTCAGAAATGAGCCAGCTCTCTGGGAGTGAGAATAAGCACAGTCCTCGAGCTGATTAAAAAGAGAAAATAAATTGGATTTATTTTTTATATTTTCCTCCTGATTTTTCTAAAACAATTTGATTTTAAAACCACCCATACTGAAAAATCTTGGATTTTCTTAATACGCATTTTAAACTTTCCTTTGCCTTTCTCCTTTTTTCTTCCCATTTTGCTATGAAAAAGGAAGAAAGAAGCGAAAACGCTACAACAGAAAGCAGTTTGTCAGTTTTTCTAAAAAACTCTAGAGAGTTCTATAAAATAGGTTGTGTTGATTTATTACACGCGGCTTAGTTTTGAAATAGTTGTGCTAATATTGCCGTGAGTTACTGTGGGGAGCCCAGCAGTTCACAGAGCCTCCGTGCATCGGACCTCACGGATGCACTCCCGCTCCTCCCTAATCCTCGCGGCGGGCTGGATGGAGGCACTGCAGCCGGAGGGAGGAAGGAGTCGGTTATGAATTAGCAAGCTGAGGTTCATCAAAGGGTTACTGATTATTGCTGCTAAAAAGAGGAAGGGAAAAACGGCTCCGCTGACATGCAACGCCACGGCACAAACAAAATACTTCTCTCACAGGCTAGCTGGGACACAAAGCGAGAGCCGATCCTTCAGCTGGGAGGCTTTCAGGAATCGCCGGAACATGATCCGTAAACAACTCAAAGGATGACTTTTAAGAACCTCTTTCTCTCTCTGCTTGGTATGCTGGTCGTTCATCATTGTGCTGAAATGGAATCCCCTTTAAAAGATATAACGGCTTCTTGTTTACTTAAGCACGAAGTGGATGATGGACTGAAAGGTTCTGCTGCCAGCAGAGCAGCCACGGAGAGCTTGGTACAGCTCCGGGGCTGAACCAACAGAGCAGCTCCCACGTCCCGCGCTGAGCCATGCCAGCCGCGGGGCGAGCGGGACCAAGGGGGGTTCGGGTGTCCTCTGCTGGAGCCGAGTCCTTGGCGGGTGCCGCGACCCGCCGGCTCTGCGCAGGAGAGGACCGGGACTGCCGGAGCGAGCGGGGAGCTCTCCCGCAGGCGTCCCCGGGCGCTCGCTCTGCCCTCCGGCACCGCAGCGCAGAGAAGGTGGTACGAACGCGAGCGCAGCGGAGGTGGTACTCGCCAGGTTTAGCTTTGGGGTGAGCTTTTCCCTGCCCATCACCTCACCAGGGGAGCTAGGAGCTTCAGCAGCACGGCACCGATCCACCGGGCACATCTCTGGGAGCCACGGCACCTCCCCTGGCTCCGTCCCTCGGGACCAGAGGGCTTTTGCTGAACTCTAGAGGAATTAAATGTCTGCACGTATCTGTATCGAGGAAGTTCATTTTAAAATAAAAGGGAAATTGAGCAGTATGCCACCTCGTGACACAGCTGAGGGTAAAGCTCTCCGTGCGGAGCAGCCGTGGGTCTCACTAGGTCTGTCCCACACACTCCTCGTCCCGGTTCCTCTGCCCAGGTGTCGGCTCTTGCAGAGCAGGAGCACTTGCGCTGAATCCGGGGAGGTCCAGTCGGTGCAGGCGGACCGGTAGTTCCTACCAAACCGAACGGTTTGCTTCTCTTCTGCAGAGCCCGAACTGCGCCGTCCCCCTCCCGCCTGCCACCCCTCCTGCAGCGTGCCCGGCGGTGTCCGGGCACGGACGAGCGTGTCCCTTAGCCCGGGACGGAGTCCCGCAACTGTGACTGTACGAGCGGAGTCACAAGGTTCCGGGCAGCTGCCATCTGTTGTAACCCCTCATTTTCTCCATCTGCTGGACGGGAACGGGATCCTCCAGTGGGACACTGCGGGGGCTCAGCGGAGCGCAGCGGGGTCCCGCCGGCGCAGGACGGCCGGGGGCTGCAGTGCCGCTGGCAGCATTTGCTGGGATTTTCTTACAGCTTTGGTGAGTTTCCCTTCCACAAGCGAGTCTCTGTCCTGTGGGACACCAGCCTCCATAGGGGCCAAGGCATGAACCACACACTCAGGAAGCTGGCTGTCATTTTGGTTTTTGTTTTTTTAATTTGAAATAACTCTTTGAAGCAGATTCAGGGCAGATACCACTGACCTCTTACCACAAATGTTTAACATGTATTCGCAATGATAAAGTCATACAGCTTAAAACACAAAAGAAAGGGTGAGGGGAAGAGAAAGAGGCCACTGCCTTCGTGTGAGTCCAGGTCCCAGGTGCAGGTCCAGTCTCATCCTGCTGGCTGCAGCCGTGCTGCGCCGGGGCCGCGCCGCCGGTCTCCGGTTGAGGCCTTCGGTCTCGAAGTCTCGTGTCCGGGTCCTTCCTGACTCATACTCCACCTCTCCTCCCCGCGGTGTCCTCCGTGCAGCCCGGGGCAGGTGGGCTTCCCTCCACATGCGCTCCCACTCCTCGGCAGCGTCCTTCTGCGGTCCTGGGTGGGTGTGCAGCCTCCTGAAGTATTTTGTATGTGGTTTCTGTCGGGTCTGTGGGTCAGTCTGAGAGTATATGTCTGTCTGTCTGGACATGTGTACGTGTTGTGTAGCAGTGCTCTGGTTCAATAAAGCTTTCATATACATAGCAGCAACGAAGTCTTGCCATCAGGTGACATAAAGGGGCAGCTACTGGGCAGGGCTGGTGGACGTCGCGGGGACCGCGGCCCCTCTCTGTTTGCTCTTCCTCTTCTTGGTGCCAGACTTAGCGTCTTTGGTGTCTTTCCGATTTCTATTCCCGTTCGCATTATCTTGCTTTCCTTGCTCTTCCTTTTTCTTCCTTTTCCCTGCAGTAAAGCAAAGGGGCACGGTGAGGCTCTCGGCAGAGCGGGCTGGCCCGCGGCGCGCGGCTGCCCACCGCCCCCCCACGCGCGGAGGAGCCCGAGAGCCGCCCTCTGCCCGGCTGCGCTTCGCCTTGCGAGCTGCTGCCCAAATACAAACAGGGAAGAAGGGTCAAATCTGGATTTGGCTTTGCAACTGCCGGGGCCCGGCAGAAGCGTTGACACTTGCGTTTCCCCGCGGCCGCGCACCAAGCCCCTTAGCTACCGCGCGCGGCCGCGCTACCGCCGGCTCTGCCTCCCTGCCCGGCTGCTCAACCCCCGCCGTGTCAGCCACGGCGCAGAGCCGGCTTCCCTCAGAACGCTCAACCCAGCTGCAATCCTTGTCCGTCCCGTAGGAGGATGACCAAACCGCCATTCATCCCGAAGACACTCTAATTCCTGGCACAAACAGTGACCTAAGCATTCTGGTAGAGAAAACGACTCCCATCGCCGCGGCGCACAGGCTGCACCTTTGGCTGCGCAGCTGCCCCGCTGCTCTCTGCCCAGGGAAGAAGCTAAAACGTCTGAAAGCCCGTGGGACGCGTGGCAAGCCATGCTGAGCATCACCCACCCGGGGGGCCATGCTGGTTCCACCCGGGGGTCTCTCTGGCTGCCGTCGCGCTGTGTTCCCTGCACCGCAGAGGGGCTGTAAGGTACACGCTGCATTTCTGATACTGGACAATGGGCTGAGTGCTTGTGCCTGACCAAGAAAGATGCTGGGGAGGGCTGGCGAGATAGTCCCCGTCTGCTCACCTTCAGGGCACTGGTTCTTCTGCACGGTGCATCGCCGCACTTCCGTAGTGGCAGGACACAGGGACATGTCTCCGGAGGGAGCCTGCAGAATCCGTCGCGTTCGCTCTTCGTTGCCCTTCTTGAAGCCACAGAGTTTCCTCTTCTTGGAGCAGGGCCCCCAGGGCCCCCACTCACTCATTTCACATTGTGCTGCCAGATAACAAGAGAGCACAGCAGTAACTCTCGTTTCTCCGTTGCTGCCTCAGGACCTCCCGGAGCCCTCGCACCCCATCGCACCTCTGCCTTGCTTTAGGCTCAAAGGGTGCGTGTGTTTCCCCAGCAGCTTCCTAAGTTCCCAAGGCACCCCCCTCCTTGTACTGCACAAACGCCGCGTCACGTTCACAGCAACGCCGGGGTGCTGCTCCCCACCGGGGCTGGTTTCCAGGGGGCTCTGCCCTCTGAAGGGCTGGGTCTGGCCCGTACCGTCACCCGCTCGACACGGGTACGATGAGCCGTTGTCTCTGAGGGGTTTGTTTTATCATCTAAACCAAACTGTAGCAACACATGCGACTGGAGCCAAGAGGCACGCAAAAAGCTCAGTGAGAGGTGCCCGAGCACCACTTACCAGGACCACTGCACTCCATGGTGCCATTGGCAGCAGAGTAACCTTCAGGGCACGTGACGTAACATCTCCCTTTGTGCAAATACAAACCTTCCTTACATTTTGTGCAAAAGTTTCGACTGAAACAGGACTCACAGTTCTCAATTTTGCATTCTGGAGAAAAAAAACACACAGTCATGTAGTCTGATGTGAGCAAAAGACTCGGGAAGCTCTTTGACTGCTAACTAGAGTCCACTCCTGGCTCCAAGGGGTCTGCCAACAGCCGGGGTCAGCCTCTGAGCATCCTGCCAGGCTGGGCTGTGCTACTCAGAAGTCAGTTTTCTTTGTGCTGCTCCCTGGTGCAGGACAGAGCCACTGTGCCGCAGGTCTCTTGGCCAGCAGCAGCCGCTGCCAGATCGAAATGAGGCAGAGTGGAAAAGATCTGGGCTGGTGTTCAGCTGAAGCATCAGTCAGCCAAAGTGGGACAGTGCAAAGAATAAAGGCCCCTATCAGCTGCTCCAGCTGCAGACACAGTATGGGCTGCAAAGACACAGAGCTAGATGGAAATCTGCCCATGAGGGTGATGTGCACGAAACTGCCAGGGAAGTGATTGCATTATTCCATGTCCAGCTTCTTTCTGGTCCTCTGGCTGAAAGAGGCAGCCCCAGGCCAAGGATCTCGTTCAGAGAGCTACTTGGCCACGGTGAATGGGCGAAGGAGAGAAGAAAAGGTACCTGTGTGAGCCGTACCCTAAAGGCTGACAGGATCTCCTTCCTCCTCCTTCCTCCCAAAGAAAGAGAGTGCCAATCTGGCAGCCCAGGTAACAGAGCTTCCCCAATGTCCTGCAAGATGCCACATCCACAGCATTCCTACGCGGTGTTGTGCACACTGTGACAGAGTAACCCAGCCCTGAAGGCTTTCCCGGTGGCCCTCTGCTCCAGTGGACCATTGGTCCATCACCACCACCTGCCTGCAGCACACAGAGGCTCTCAAAGACCAGGAAGGCCAAAACTCAAGTCAAAACCTGCATGGGAGTGCTGATGTGGGGGCAGCGGACACTCACCCACCTTCTGAGGGCACTGTGTGGGCAGTACCAAGCAGCTGTCCAAAGGGAAGGAGCATCTCAGCCCGGCTGCGTGCGGCACTGGCTGCCCAGTGCTGCAGTGGGGAAGCGCCGGGGCACTCAGGGTGCGTTTGCCATCACCAGCATAAACGATGGGGTTATTCCCTTGGTAGATGCCTGCCCTGCTCAGCACTGCCCTGTCCCCTTCGATACAGCCACAGCACCTCCTCGCACGTCCCCAGAGGGGGCACGATCCCCTGCAAAGCACCACGAAGCACTGCCACCCTCCCGCATCCTGCCCGCTCCCTCCCACCCCCATACTCACTGATGCACTTGTTCATGTCGGTATTGCGAAGGCCGAAGTATCCCAGTGGACAAGACGGGAGGCAGATCCCAATTTGCCGGATATCGTTCCTCTCCAGAAGGATGAAGAGTTTGGGGGAACATCTCAGGCACCCATTGAACTCGGAGCACAGGTCGCAGCCTCTGGCACAGCCCTGGCTCAGCTCGGTGCTAACTGGGAGAGCAAGAGAGAGGAGCGGTTAGTGCCCGCCCGCGCAGCTTCGGCCCAAAACACTGGCACCACTGGCAGGGACCGCAGCAGCCCGAGGGCTGGGGTCTCGCTGCATTGGTGTGCCCACGGCAGCTCTGGCACCGCTGCGGCCGGGCATCATGGCCCTGTGCCCACAGCGGGCACAGGTATGAGGGTTGTGACGGTGGCAGCAGTGAGGAGCAGGACCCAGAAGCAGCCACCAACTCTACAGAGTCCCAGCGCTGTCTCCTCGCCAGCCCCGTCCGCCAGCCCTGACGCCCGCGCTGGGCACACACCCACGAGGGACACGTGCCCAGGTGGGCCAGTGTCTCCCCGCCACGTCGCCCCTGGGAGCTGGTGGTGCAGGCACGCTGCAGGATGAGCGGGGACCAGAGCCGCGCGGTGCTCGAGCGGAACCCTGGGGCCGATTCTGCGCCACACTCGAGCCAGGCTGCGTCCCGAGGTACATCTCGCCCTGACCCCGCTTACGTTCACTGTATCTGGCAGTGCAGGAGATTTCACTGCCCCCAAAACATCTCATGTGTTCTCAGCTCCTAAGTTCAGTCCAAGAAAAATACTCAGTCCCATGTCTTGAGAGTTTTCTGCTTTTAATTATCATATGAAATGCTGCTTGTTTTGAAACCAATAGCATTCTTTGCAGGCTAGAATGCAGGTTATTTTTATTAGTTTATTATGCAAGCAGTGTCCTTGTTTATAGAAAAGCCGTGTATTTAAAAAATGTATTCTTTTAAATACTGTGTTTACTGCACTTCAAAAGCAAGTGTGGAGCACCACAGTGTTCACATGCCAGACCAAGAGGTAACACAATTTTCCTCTCCCCCTACGGTGACCTGAGACCTCGGCAGCTCCCCTGCTGCCAGTCCCAGCCCCATCCTGGGGTCCGCGGGCGCAGAGGCTGCCACAGCCTCGGGAAGTGAAACAGAGAGCAGCCGGGGTCCCCAGCCCTGTGGACCCTCAGTGCCCGGCTGCCAGGAGGGTCTACTGGGTCTGGACTGGGACCTCCCCTCGGCATTTTAGGCCCTGGCCCCTGTGCACAGGGACCCCCAGCGGATCCGGCCCCGTCCCTCCCGCAGCGCTGGGCTGCGGCGCCAAGGTCTGCCTCCACGGCAGAGGTATAAACCGGGCCCTTGCGGGAAATTGCACTTTATAGCATTAGCCATGACATCAACTTTTCCTTGTTCTCACAGGGCTCAGCAGCCTCAGTTTTAATATAAAATCATTTTTCATATAATTTAATTTAAAACAGTTTTAATGTAAAACAGTTCTAAAACTAGCTTACATAAACGAGGGCAAACCCATGTGGCTGCTCTTGTGCCAAGCCAGCCCGGTTGCCCTGCGCGAGCCCCGAGCCGGGACTGGCCAAGGACCATCGGGGCTGGGGGACAAGTAAAACCCCGCACACCTCTGCTCGCACCGCCGCCTGGCTGCCCCGTGGCCCAGTGCCCCTGCAGCAGCTGAGCAGGCACCTGTGCATGGCCACTGCCCGGGGCAGCGCCTGCCAGGGGGCTCCGGGCGGGACAGGGTGGCCACGGGGGAAACGATGGTACGAGGTGGGTGCCAGACAGCAGTGCAGCGCTGGGGAGGCGGATGGGAGCAACGTGTGGCTCGTGCTCACACGCTCCCTTCCCATCCTTCTACTGCTCTGCTGCTCCCGGGGAGGTGCCTGACCATGGTGGGGGACTGGAGGCTGTGGGCATGGTGGTACAGCACTGTGCCCGCTCAGCGCCCGTGCAGTGAAGGCAGGAGGGGGCCACAGAAGCTGAGGCGCTGCGGGAAGGGGAGCAACTGACCCTGTCCTGCTCCGCAGAGCCAACTGCTCTGGCCATGAGCGCTGCCGAGGGCACGGGCTCAGCCGAGGGCACCGGCTCAGCTGAGGGCGGCAGTCGCGGGGGGCAGCCACAGGCTGTGGGGCGGCTCCTCCCCACCCCTGCCTGGTGCTGTCCGCGGGGTCAATGGGGGGAGCTGGCAGGGCACCGGGGCAATCACTTGCAGCTCGAGGCTGTGGCAGGTCCAGCGGGACAGGGTAGTGCACATCTCTGCACAGGAGTGGGACCTGGGGAGCTCCGAGGGCTCACGGGGCACCCCGGGCTCTGTCCAGCTCTCCGTGTTGGTAAACACGTTCACCATCTGCATGGGCCGTACAGCATCACGAGAAGAAGTAGAGAAGAAAAGTGTTTCATACATACTTCGTCTTTGCCTCTTGCCCTTCACCACTTTGCTGCTGCCTGTTAGATCCATCGAGCTTAGAAAAACCACCACCACAAACAGTCCAAGCTGCATAGTAACTCTCCAGCGCTGCAGCCCCTCCGTCGCAGGGTGGTCAGAGGAGCCCGCTCCACAGCTGGCGATCTCTGCTGCTGCTAAAACGTCTCAGGCGGGATCAGAGCTGAGAGTCTGTGCACGGAGCCTGGTACGGGACCATATCCACAAACTACGTCAGCAACAGCGAGCTTAGGTAGCAGGTAACATGGCTCTACCTTCATCCCCGTAAGGAGTGCAGGAGCTTGGCTCCAGTCCCATCCGGGGGCTCTGGCAGCGGGCGTTAGCTGCTCGCAGTTTCCAAGTGCACTCGGAGGAACTGCAAAGGAAGAGGAGAACAGGTTAACCCAACAGTCGACATCAATCCTGGAGCAGCTGGGCTCGGCGCTGCGGCGGGCGAGCACGGAAGCCGTGGGGCGAACTGGGGGAGCGGTGCACAGGGGGTGGCGCGGGGCGAATCGCCCTCCAACCTCATCCACAAGTCACCGCGTTGCTTAACACCAGTTAGCACACACGGGAACGCCTAACGCAGCTTTGCCATCTGCCGACGCTGCACACGGTTATAGCTGTAACTTGTTTAAAATAGTGCCAGTCCCCCTTGGCCGCCCCTCCGCGAGCAGCAGATGGCCTCTGCGGACTGCCAAGCGCACAAGATGTTTCCCATCAAGTGGGCACCTCTGGGGCTGGCAGTCGAGCCGAGCAGAAAGCAAGCCTGCAGTCCCCAGCCGGAGACGGGACTGTCTGGGGACGGGGCGGGATCGTCCCGCGAGCTGCTCGAAACGCCGCGTTTCTGCTCGGAGGGTATTTCCAAACTCCCAGCTCCCACCGCCCCGGAGCGGCAGGGAAGGGTCAGCGCTGCCTGCGCGGGCAGAGGCAGTGCCAAGCAGGGCTGAGCGCAGGAGCTGCCCTGCCCAGGGCTCACCGGCTCTTGCACGGCCCTGCCAGCGTTCGGCAGCGAGCACGGCTGTGAGTGCCACACTGCTCTTGCCAAGCAGCAGTGGTGAGTTGCCCAACGTGCACGGCAGGACAGGGCGACGAGACGGCAATGCCGGGAGGACAGGCTGGGCAACAAACCAATTGCTCTGCATTAACTTCTTGGAGAGCAAAGGGAAGCCCAGCGCGGCGGGAAATTGCCGGATGGCGGCCCAGCACGCAGGGTTCCGGGTGCAGGCAGCCTGGGAGCCGCTGCGTGCCCTGTCCTCGCCCTGGAGCAGCCCAGACCTTGCTCCTGCCAGCTGTGCTGCCCGACTCCAGCGGAGAGGCAGCACAGGTAGGGCTGCTGCAGAGCAGTGTGCTGCTCCCCTGGGAACCACCTGGAGGTGGTTTTCCGCATGCCCTGTGGCTGGCATGCAGGAAGGGCAAACTCCCGGCTGCACCGAGAGCTCTGGCTCTGCCAGGCAGGGCCACGCTCTTCTCTCTGCAGTTGGCAGAGCAAAACCCCATCAACAGCTGCCATTGTGTGTGAATAAAGGCGACAACATTCACTCTGTGAGGTCAAATGAAACAGAAAATGGTTTTAATCCCTTTATAATAACTGCGCAATCACCGATGCCCCAAATGGCCGGTGGCAACAGTGCTGGAACGAAGCCCGGCCACAGCCCGCGCACTGCCTGCGGGGCGGGCACGGGCCCCGGGGTGCCAGCCCCTTCCCATGCCCACTACGGCGTGGGGGACCTGCTGAGGGGCTGCCGGCTGGAGCTGCTCCCCAGCCCAGCTGCAGGGTGGTTATGGCTACGGCAGCAAAATCCCTGAACGGAGAGGGCTGCCCACCGCAGCGGTGGTGGGCTGGCAGCATCTTGAGTCGGCTGCTGCAGGGAGATGTGACCCGGGTACTGCCAGGCCTTGTAGCAGCACGTGCCTCGACGCCGAGATGTGCCCTGGAGTGGGCACCTCATGGCAGCTTTGGCTCACATGTGCTGGCAATGCCCAGAGGCCAGTGGGCACTGCCGAGTGCTGCTGTTGTCCTCCCGCCCCCATGGCTTTGAACTTTCCACCGTGCTCCTGCTGCGCGGGTGCGAGCGCTGCCAGGGCAGGAGCACAGCGCTCCCCATGTGCTTGTCGTTACAGCCCACGGCTCATCCGCTGGATTTTCAAATAAATAATTAGTCGCTTGTGTAAACACCAACTTGTTCTGCACTTCCAAGCCTGTTTGCTGCAAGCTGCTCCGTAAACACTGTCAAGTGCTTAAGCTGGGCTGGTGGGAGCGTTCGCCAGAGCGGAGAGCTGTGCGGAGAGGGGGTCCCAGCCCAGCCCGGCCACCCCGCTCCGCACCGCGCTCACGTGCAGGGAGCTGGGCACGGCGCGGGGGTGAGGCACCACAGGCGAGGAGGGACCCTCTGGACAGGCAGCACAGCCCAGTATGGCAATGCACGGCCCGGCGCGGCACAGCCAGAGCGCCCGGGGACACTGACTGGTGTGAGCTGGGCAGCACCAGTACAGCACGGTCCAAACTCCGCGAATTAGTGCCGAGGGCCGGCTGCGCTGGAGGGAGCGCGGTGCCGCCCCAGCCCGCCTGCCCCTTGTTTTTAACGACGGCGGGTTCGCAGGTGAAGCGCGTTCGCAGGAAGCACACGCTGAACCCGCTCCGCGCCCTGCAGTGTTTACACAACACACAGTTTAGGCCAAGTCCCCTCGGTGCGGGACGGCAGCAGGGAGACGCTTCGGGAGCAAACACAGCCCCGGCGTGCCAAGAGCCAGCGTGAAGCTCATGCCGCTGCCACATACCCCATCCCTCAGGGCTTGTTCAGCGCAAGGGCAGGGAAGTGCCATGGGAAACCTTGAGGCTGCGAGCACAAACCAGACAAGCACACACTTTTTTCCCCTTGTTTCCTTGCTTTCTAGCCCAAAGAGAGCCTGGGCATCTGGCCACAGCTGCTCACTCAGCATAGAAAAGCTGCTGGGTGCTGAAAAGCCAGTGCCAAGGCAGGTCACTAGCACCATTCCTGTGTTCCAAAACCTCCCTGAAGGCTCACGGTGTCTGTGGTGTGCCCACTAGCAGAGGCTGCAGCAGAAGGGCCGAGTTCCAGCTCTTCCCATCCTCACCTCAGGACACAAATTATGATTCTTTCTGCTATTGCAGCCATCAGTCAAGCTCAGGTTGCTGCAAACAATTTCCAGTCTAAACATTAGCAGGATTTATGCCATTATCCCATCGACAGGAAGAATTTGGGATGACCCGAATTGCTCTGAATTCATTTATGGAGAGACCTGGCCTCTGCATCTGAGATGACAGTAAGCCTTGTTTGCAATTCAATCAGGATAAATTGGTCCTTGGGACCTCCAATACAAACCAGAAAATGTAAACCATCCAGATAATTTACCATTAGTCCTCCTACACACAAGGTGAGAGAGACCAGCGTTATATCCCCAGGATATTCGAGACCTAATCCACAATAACTAAATTGCTGATATATTGCCTCTCGCTGCATGTATCAGGCTATCCGTAATGTAAACGGGCCCTCCAAAGGTTTACTGAGTCTGGGAGAGAAGGACCAGATGCTTGTGCGAGGGCTGGAGAAAGGACAATGTCCAACTACAGCAGCAGCAGTAATGAGCCCCTGGGAACTGCCCGGTCGGCTGCCAACAGCCGCTGGACATCAGCTACGAGCACAGGGGAATTTGGGTTTCCAGGTCCTGGAGCTAGATGGAAATTTGAATTTCACCATGCTAGTCTGTTTAGGGGGTGCAAATACACAAGGACAGCAGGTTTCAGAAATGTCTCTGCCTGCAGGAAGAGTCAAGCAGCAGCAGGATGGGGCGATGCTGGCGCAGCACCCAGCACCCTGCACCCCGCACCAGGAGGCACCGCAGCCTCCGTGAGCCCCCCGCACCCTCCCCAGCCCGGCGCTGTCCCGGAGCGTGGCCGAGCTGACCCTGCAGCAGGGCTGAACCTCAGCAGGTGGGACACAGCCAGCGGGAGAGCAGGCGTCTTTCAAACAAGCAGAAGGGCACACAGGCGTTTATCGCGCTGCATGCCTTGTCCTCCCTTGGCCAAAATCTCCGGCAGGACAAGCTTCCTTGAGCCATCCCAAGCTGGCAGCCCCCGGTGTGGCTGTGCGGCTCCCCGCCGAGGGAGCAGAGCCAGCGGGCTCCGGAGTGCACATCTTCCATCCCTCCCTCCCTCCCTCCCTCGGTGCCTGCCCGGAGACGCCGGTGTCACGAACCAGCCCCGGCGAGGTGAGTGCCAGCAGATGTGTGGAACAGGAGCCTCAGCCATGCACGGCCAAAGACCATCACCGGGGCCAGACGCTGTGGGCAGTGGCGAGGGAGAGGGGCAAAGAGGTGGGCACTGAAGAGCAGCTCAGTGCCGGCCGCATGCCCCGCGCTGCTTGCACGGGGTGCACAAACACCCTCTGGGCAGAGGCAGGGGCAGAGGCAGGGGGTGACGGCTGCGCGGGTGCTGCATGCCGGGGTGCTGCAGGAAGAGCAGCAATGCCACACACCATCTGCCTGAGAGCTGCAGGCAGCCCGCTCAGCCCTGCAGCACTGTTGTTCCTATTTTCCAGGTGCATGGAGATGTGCCCATGGTGCACACCTGCTGGCGCTCCCCAAACACAATGTCTCTGCTCTGCCCACACCATCCTGCCTGGGCTGGGTGACCCCCCAGGGCCGGAGCTGCCTGTCCACTCTGCCAGCCCCGCAGCAGGCGGAAGGCAGCACGGTGCTGCAGGTAGCGGGTTTGGGGCTCTCGTTCTCTTTGGGAAAGTCTCTGTCTTGCTGTCTTTCCAAGGGGTGCTTCCCTGTTGGCAAGGCGGCGGCAGCGCCAACGCTCCATGAGCAGCACAGTGGAACCCTCCCGGACGAGGGTCGCACGCACGGCGGGGGCACCACCACTGCCACAGGGGGTCTCACGCACCTCCAGCCCGCAAGCATCCCTGCACATGCACATGCAGAGCCACTTTGTTCTGCCTAATCCTTGAAGCAATAAAAGAAGGCTGCATTAAGGCAAATTTCCGAACCAGAAGGTCTTCATTTGGTATTATATCCGAGTGCCAAGTTCTGCAAAATCCCTAGCCCATAAACTTCACTGAAAAAATAAAATAATAAAAACCAATCTGGCAGCAGAGTTCTCCGCAGCATTGTTGAGGTCTGACTCCTTCCACCAGCTTCTGCACTGCATTCCCCGGATCTGCGGAGCCGTGCTGTGACCCGCTAACGGGGAATACGCCAAGGAGCGGCTCCAGCCCGCGGCCGCCCCTCCGCCCCGGCCGCAGCAGCACCCCAGCCTCCCCGCCGGCTCCGGCCCCCCGCCCCGCTCAGCACCAGCTCCTCGCCCGCCTTGTGCAGCGCCCGGCACAGCAGCTGCTCCCAGTAACGCTGCGATTAACGGTGCCACAGGCCTCTCCCCGGGAGCGCTTGTGCCTCAGCATTGTAAAACATCAGGAAATTTTTTACTGGGGGATTTCCATTACTCTCTCCGCTAGCGCAGAGAGGCGGCGCGTTGCTCTGGAGCAGAAGGAAGCGGCGAAGCCCCGCAGCAGGCTGCAGCCTCCGTCTGTGCTGCTTCCCACAAAAACAGCCACATCTGAAAATGCACCGGAGCGGTCCCGGCAGGCACAGCTCCAGTACCACAGACCGGGAAGATGCCCGGGGCATTAGCTGCAGTCACCGAAGATTCAAACCTGTTCCTATCAGGTACAACTTCACGTAGCTTTAAGCCTCCGTACGGTTCAGTAACTCCCTGCACACCAGCCAGGGACAAAACGCACCAGAACAGCAGCAACCAAAGTGAATTTCAGACCGGGAATTGCAAAACAGTCCATTTCGGAGCAACGCAGACCAGGACACTGAAAACCTCCCTCTTCCATCAAAAGGGCTCCTCAACAACCCTGAAGACCCTATTGCTGCGCAGGGACGTGCTCGGCAGCATCCCCGGGAGATGCAGAGCAGGCGCGCACCGCGTCAGCGTACAGCCCCACTCCTGCAGACCCCGACCGTGCGAGGGGCAGGAGCATCAAATGCAAAACAGGAAGCACATCCAGGGCTGCCCAGGCTCTCGTCCTGCAGCAGCCTGCACACGTTCAGCTCAGTACCCAATTCCCCTCTTATTTCAGTGTAAAAGTGTCCAAACAGGGGCTTACAGCAACCTTCCACCACTGACTCCAAACGCAGGCTTTTCAAAAGCAGATTTCCCAGCTTACAGGAGCCCAGTGAGTCACAAGCCGCTGTGCTGGTCAGCTTCTCCAGGCAAAAGCAGAGATGAAGCCCAAGGAAAAGGCTCCAAACAGCACCTGGGACTTTCTGCTTGGCTGTTCGCATAGGAAGCACCTGCCAAGTGGGAGCTTCCTGCAGGGATTCCTGGTGCGCTGGCTCTCCCACCAAAATGTCACTGCCTGGGAAACCTGAGCCCTGCAGAGCCAGGAGCCGCACCGATTTCAGGAGCAGAAAACACAACTGGCAAAAATGACCAACAGCCTCAGCCTCGGGCATCAGGCAGGATGGGGCACTGGGTGGGTGGGAGGGAGCGAGCAGGGCAGCCGGAGCTTTCTCCAGAGCAGCCATCGCCAGAAGCCCGGTGTGAGCACATGTGAGTTCTGCCTTTTTGAGAGGTGACGGCAACCTGCACCGCCGGGACAGGGGGACTCAGCTCTGGGCTCTGCAGAGCCTGGCATCGCTTGGGGTGGTTTGCAACGAAGGGCATCCTGCAGCTGTCCCATGCCACCCAGCTGCACAGAGTGTGTGGGGAAGCTGTGATCCCACAGGACCATCCTCGGAGGCAGGGTGTCAGCAGGTATGGCTGTGTTTGCCAGGGTCTCGGGCAAAGACAGACACATCTGTCCTCGAGGAGATGACAGGTGCCCCTCGTGCAGCCCCGCGGACGGTGTCTCTGCCGGCTGATCCCTGCCCCTCTCGGCTGCGTGGTCCCCGCTCTCCCACTCCGGGGCCATCCCCACAGACCTGCCCCTCAGCTCTGGCATCCACTGCAGTCTCACAGCCCTGCAGTGCAGCCACAGAGGTGCTCTGCCAGCTCAAATCTAGCTCGGGTGATGAAAACGTGGGGTTTATGCTCTGCTGTGCTGCTGCCTGCACATGCCGGCACGGCCGGCTTATTTTGGCTGTGCTCAGGGGGTCACATATGTGCCCCTGCGGCCCTGGAGTGGGTGCCCTGCACCCCCCGTGCTCCCTGCTGTGTCCCTCAGGGTGCTGCTGCTGCTCTTGCAGCGGCGTGCCAGGGCCAGGGAGGTGATCCAGCTGAAATAAGCCTTTTTTCCAGGGTGGTTTCCAGGCATGTTGCAGGGCTGGCATTCCCAGGCCTGCAGTGCTGCCGCCGTCCTCCCACCCAGCCTCTGCAGCCCCCGGCCTGCAGTGGGGATGAGGTGATGGGGCAGTCAGGAGCTCCCCTGCCCCAGAGTCACGGGTGGGCTTTGGACAAAATCATTCAGACCAGAGAACACTTTGGCAGATGTTTCACTGCAAGTGCTGGGTCCCTGCGGGATCTCAGCATACACCTGCCACGAGAAACAGCGCGTAAGCACTGCCCCAAGTGCGCGGACCTGCACGTAACAGGATTTCTTGCGCTTGTATCTGCTGACCCCCGTGCAGAAGAGCGAAAGCTGCATGCCTGCCATCCCATGCAATGTTTGCTTCTGCCGGTATTACCCTATTTGCATGCCTTTTACTGTAAGACACCCCTTTAAACCCAAACCACATCACCTGAACACACCCCTCATCCATCTCCAGGGCCACTGAAGGGAACGCACACGCTTGAGTCGACAAGAAACCCCAGCAGTCCAGGGGTAACCCTTCCCCAGCCGCCCACTCCCCTGTCTTGCAGCACCCCAGCTCGGTCGGTGCGGAGGACAAGGAGGACAGAGACTGAAACGTCACCTCGACCTCAGCCCTTGTGTCCCTGCCTGGCTGCGGGAGCACGCTGCAGCGAGCCCCGAGCCCTCACTCACCCACAGGCTGGGCAGCCCAGCACGGAGATCCAGCAGCACTTCCCCTGCACATCAGCACAGGGTGTTAACAGGGATGTCTAATTATTACCATGATCACTGTTAACCATTTCCCCACTGACCCTCCATCCGAAAACCCAGGAGAACGTACTTACCCCACGCTCCTCAGGCGCCTGCTGTGCCCCCATGGGTGCCGTCCCCTGCAGGAGGCTGAGTTAGGCACAGCCAGGACGATATCGAGACAGCAACTGCTTAACTGCCTCTGCCCCACATTGCGGGGCTCCGGCACGCTCCCGGCTCTGGGAGTCCGTGGGAAAGCAGGCAGGGCACCGCAGCCCTGGGCACGGCACTCAGCATCTGCGCTGCAGCCGGCAGGACCTGGGGGCTGGCCCAGTATCAGCAACGAGCTCCAGTGAACCCATCAATATTGCAACCAGCTCTCCGTGTCCCCTTCCCAGGTCTGCCAAGGTAAAACAGTGGCAGGGGACAGCGAGCAGCAGCCCAGCTTCCCGCAAAGCCCCGCACTCCTTGGGGGTGGGGGAGACGGGGATCCAACAGATCGTGCTGTGATTTCTCACAGCTTTCATTGTCTGAACTCATTAGCCACATTGCACAAGGCAAACCCGCAAGTCGGATGCTGACAAGGCTTGCGTTCCTCATTAGCAGCCACATTGCAAAAGCTTCATCTAAACAAACATGCATTCTGAAACCCTTACCTCTGACTTGTCACTCCCTCATCACTGCTGAAAAGACTCTACTGGTTTCTCAGTCTTAAAACACTACAAGACCAACTAGAAAAATCCTCGGTTCCTCCAGAGAAAGTTACACGCACGCTTCTGTCAAAAAAAATGAAAAATATATTCATGGCGAGTTCATGGAGCAGTCTGGTGCTTTTGAGTCTGGGGATTTTGTTCCCTTGGTTTTTAAAGCAGGTCTCTAACAGCTTCCCAGGTTTTGCGCAGAGAAACAAACCCTTCTGCGATGTGCAGGATTTCAGCTCGTAAAGATCGCCCAGGCTAGTTCATACTCCATCAGCCCACGCTGCTCCCTGCATATGCAAAGCAGAAAGTATGTGATCATATCAGAGCAATTTGCACGTTAATAAATCCTGGTCTCAATGCCGTAGACTCCATCCCCATCCACCGAGCAGGGGGTTTTATTATTATTATTACCAGAGTATCCAGCTTTGGAAAGGCATCTAGTGCAAACTCCTGCATGAGGGAATTCCACCCCACTAGTACCACCTCCTAAGACAATATCCAGCCAAAATATTGTGACTGTTGCAAAACCCGGACTGGAGCTCCACAAAGGACCTTCCAGCGTTGCATCCAGAGCCAACGGGGTCTCAGTAAATTACTGCAGAGTGACACACCATCTAGTTGTCTTTGTAGTCTTTTTTATTTATGACAGCTAATTCCAAGTTATTACTAACATTTCAGTGGTAACTGGCATATGAAGTCATCAGCTGTCACAACTGCATCTGTTAATAAACATGTCAAATATTAAAAGCAGCTTATTATCCTCTGGAGGGGGGAAGGCACTAAAGCGAAGAGCTCACAAGCCTGGTTATTTTTCCATCTCTGGCTGTGCAGCAGGAGGAAACGCTCCCGCTCAGGAAAACAGCGCGACTGCGGCGAGGCTGCCCCGGGACACCCGCCCCCCGTCACACCGGCGCAGCCCCGGAGCTCTCCTCCCCGCTGCCGTCAGGACGGACACACAGGGGGACGTCGAGGCACGGGCACCTTCCCCAAGACCCACTGTGCCTGGCAGGCTCAGCGGGACCCAGCCTGGGCACCACCTAGCCACTCGGCCCTGCCAGCCTGCTGGCACTGCCATCCCCAGGCTGCCGGCTTTGGCAGCGGGCATCCCGAGCCCGCCTGTCCCCGATGGAGGAGGCAGAAGTGCCCCAACCCCAGAGGCGCCCAGGGGGAGGATCAGGGGGCCAACATCCCCTACCATGCCCCTGCACTGGGGGCTCCCGTGGGGAGCTGGTGCTCCTGGGGCACGCAGCCGTGCTGGACGCTGCACCAGTGTCTCTCTGTACAAGCCACAGACAGGAACCGGTGCCTGCCTGCTTCCCGAGCAGCTGTCGGTGCCACGTGGCCACCACTGAAGATGGGTCTCTGAGCATCTCCAGGAGTCGCTGGCACGAACCCTGCAGGACTTGGTACAGCAGCCCAGAGGAAGAGGAGGGCTGGGGCACGGGACGTGGCATGGAGCAGCCCCCAAAGACCCTGGGGTTTGAAAAGTCCCGCAGGTCTGTGTTCTTCACTCACTGGCAATCATCTCTGCTTTGCTCAGCACTTGTGTGGGGACAGCTATGAATGAAAAGATGCAAAATAACCCAAAACAGGCAAGAAGGAAAATTCGCCCTTTACGCAGCTTTTCCTTTGCATTGCATTAGTGTTAATGCATGTGCACATGGAAGTTTTAGTCATCTTGAATCTTCTTTGGCAACTCGTTGAACGTCCCTGGTTTCCTACTCGTGTACGGTGTTTTCTGAGGTCGTTGCTATCTCAGGGGAGCGTTAGTGATCGTTAGTGAATACTGGGCGGATGCAAAGTGGTCACTGTTGTGAGTCTCCATATTAAAGATCTTTTCTATTCATATTTGGAGGTTTTTTACTTTCTGTTCTAGGAAATTCTGAAGTACCATCAAATGTTACTCTGGGACAAAATGACAGTTGACTGTAAGAGTGAAATATCTCATAAACCGAAGATCTTGTATTTTATGCTTGCATTGAACAGCCGACCCTTGCTCTTTCTAATCTCTCTCAGAGCACTGCAACCCCACTTGGTAGCTGCAGATCAAGTTTCAGTCTGGAGCAAATGTTTATAACTGAGCAATAAACCCCGAAGACAGAGGTCTACAGTGGAGATGCTGACAAACCCAGCTGCAAGAATGGGGCTACCGGACACGTCAGTAAACAGCGAACAGCGCCGTGTCTGACGGACGGCGAAGGAGACGTGCCTGCCAGCTCCCTGGTGTTCGAAGGTATCACTGCAGAGGACAGTAAATCACACCAAATCCTGCCTTAACACCCTCCACAATAAATCCAGCATCAAGTCCCACATTTCTTCCCTTTCTGACAGGCAGCTAATTTACCATTTTGTTTTTCTTTAGCTAATGGCTGTTGAGGGTGATCCTAAATTAATCCTAAACAGGCTGTTTCTCTCTTGTACAAAAGGACATGAAATGCCACATTTTAGCAGGGTAGAAAAGCCAAGCGGCTCCAGATTGAAAGCAGAGCTGCTGACTTGGGAGACTTTCCCTGCCGCCCACGGAAGTCGTCACTGAGCAGGTGCCCGGCAGCCTGGGCTCCTCCGGCCGGGCAGCACGGCTGGCCACAGTGGCAGCCCTGGCTCCCGGTGCCGCGGGAGCATCGCCCAGGGTCTGCAGCTGGCCCTTGGGAACGTATCGTGTGGGGAAGGGGCACCGGGATGTTCCCGGAGCAGCCAACGGCTGCCTGTATTGACCAGTTTCAGTCGCATTAGGTGGCAAAGCAAGCGGCAGGTCTAACGCTACACAACAGGTATCACGCACCATGAGCTGCGTCCCTCAGCCTCTGGGCACAGTTGAGGGCAGGGGGTCCCTGGGGTGCCAGTGGCAGGTCTGCACCCAGCAGCTCCGGCACTGAGCACCGCAGCTTCGGTCAGACCAGGGCTCTGCGCCCTCGACGTTAACCCTGTGCGCAGAGGCAGGTACCGGTGCCTACAAGTTCTTGGCTGGCACCAAGGGTGTATTACTCATCCCTGGTGCCTCATCAGCCTTTGATAATATCTCAGTATAAGCAAAAAGCAAAAAAGACGCTCGCCGAGAAAGCAGAAGGAAAGCAATAATGTTCTGAAGTTGTCTCTGACGCTCCTAGCCTCGACCTGCGGTGTGCTGCTTCTCTGCACCCTGCTTTGACACAGAGGTCTGCTGCTCAGAAGGCTTATCTCCTGCAGAATGATTGATAGCCTGGGCAATTGTTTTTAATAATATCTGAACACCTGCAGTCCTCAGTCCCCGCTAATACAGTTATCCCAAGTGCCTGACTTACTGCATCAACAAGTGCTCTGGTTGCAAAGACAACTATCAAGTTCCTGACACAGGCTGCACAAGCCGCGCTGGGGGGTCAGGCACAGGGGCACGCAGGATCATGCCTTCCACAGGGAGACGTGGGAGCGAGAGGAAGCGGATCCGACATTCTGATAGGATCACCCAGGCATGCCTCTTCCTCCCGGGCAGAGCAAGCAAGCCTGGGCTTTCGGCCGGGGCAGCACTGCTCACTGGGCTCGCTTGCAAGGGGCGGCGCTGGCAGCCCGGCAGCGGCCCATGCCGGGAAGCGTGTCTCCGTCCAGGAGCATCCCCAGGAAGGTCACCCTGGTTTGGTACTGAGCAACCGTGAGCTGCAGAGCTGTGAAAATGACTTCTGCATAAAACTCTTTGTGCATGAAGGAAGAGCAAGATCCACATGCCCCATCCCACCCCAGAGGTGGCACGGGCAGCCTGCCGGGTGCCTGCCTGCACGCCCTGTGCTGCCACAGGCAGATCGAGAGGGGTCCGGCCGGACCGACCTGCTCGCCAGGCACGGGGCAGGGAGGCAGAGTCCGAGTGGTGGACGTGTGCGCCCCGGCGTGCTGCCCTGCTTTTCAGGATCTCTCTGACGCCCGCCGGGCTTTCTGACACCGTGCCCCGTGCACGCTGGACGTTTCGCCTCTTTCCAAGGAGCGACGTTATGCGCATGTTGGGAAACGCTCCTTTCTCGTTTGCTTCGAAAGCCCTTTTCCCCTGTTGTTTGAGGAATGCTGTTTCCACGGATTGCAAACAGACCCTGTTGTTTTCCTTTCCCAATGCAGGGAGGCTTCTGTTCTCTTTGGCCTGCTGGATTAACCAGGGGGCCTCACACACTGACCCCTCTGCAGCTCAGGGAAGCTAATTTAATCCCAATATTGTTACAGATCACAGCAGGACGGATCTCACGGATTCCTTGAGGCAAACCAGCACTGAGCTCTGGCAGAGACAGCCGCACACTCTTTGTAGAGGCAGGAGCTGCTACAATTTTTTCTATAAAATTTCCTCTACAAAACTTCAGAGATTGGAGAGGAGGGTGGCACTGGTGGGACTGTGGGGCACCCTGGGCACAGGGGTTCCACTTAGCAGCTGCTCCACCTGCATGCCCAGCATTGCCCATCATCCCCTGGCATGCGGGAGAGTGGAGGGCCACTCTGGATCCTGGCAGAAGAGAAGGAGATACAGAGTGGCATCTCCTTGCTATTTCTTCCTCCTCATTATTTTTTCTTCCATGGTACCTGCTCCCAGGGCTGGATTTTTGAGGTGTGCTGCCATCAGGCCATACACAACAGCCGCAGCCAAGCCATGCCTGCTCCCACCAGCTGGCACCTGCCCAGTCCCTGGGCCAGTCCCTTGGTAGCTCACCTTACTCACACCTGCAGGGGAGAGCAGTCCGCCCCAGCGCCAGAGCACGAGTGCCTTGCTGCTCCTCACCAGCCCTGCTATCACCGTGGGGGTGGCAGGGGGATGGCAAGGGGGCGAGGGCTCCAAGCGCTGGGCAGACTGGGGCTCCCTTGGCACTGCCCATGCACAGCCCTGCTCGCTGCCCCTGGCGTTACCCACACACTGCCCCACGCGCAGCCCCACAGGCGGCCCCAGGCATTGCCCTCGCTGTCTCTCTCTGAGTTTATCAGTTCTTTACTGTGTAAAAGCCCGACAGGCAGGCAGGCTTGCAAGCACCTTTCTTGGGTAACTCAGCTCTCCACCAGCTCAGGTCCTCCCTGCCCTCCCTTCCCCACAGATAACAGACCCTTCTGAGGTCGGTCACAGCAAAACCACTGGTGAACGTGGACACTTCTGCCTGCAGCCTTTTCTGTCCCATATTGAGTCCCATGGAAGCAGCCTGTGACGTGATGCTGAGCCTGGAAAAAGGCATCCAGCACCTTCACAGTGGGGCAATCAATATAAAGCTCACTTGTATTTTCCCAGGGAAGCTCTGCCTTCTCATCCTGCACGCAATGTCCCGGCTCTTCCTCCCTTTGCTCTCACAGCTCCACCTGAGATGCATCGCTCCCCCCAGGATGAAAGTCCAGCTGTTCAGCAAACCCGGCCGAAGCCCCGATCCATCACGGTGCTCATCCCTTTCCGAAGCACACCACGCGTGTCACTCGGGCTCAGGCAGAGTCTGCTCTATGGGTGAGCACGAGAAGGGACAACCAGCCCGGGCTGCCGGCCGCAGCCAAGGAGGATGCCCAGCTCCGGAGAGCAGGGCAGGGCAGGGGGGCACGGGAGCCACCAGGATTCACGGGGGAAGCCCTGCCTCTCCCAGTATCACTCTGGGGCCTTTGATGTTCAGGAAAAGTAAATTGCTTTGGGACGCTATTAAAAACAAGTTTAAATAATGACCCACCACAGGGCTGGGCCTTCCAGCACTTCTTGCAACTCTGTCCAGAGCTGGAAGTGAAAGAGGCCACTGGCACAGCCAAGAGGACATGAAATCAAGAGCCTCTGCAGCAAGAGCAGCTCCGTGAACAGCTTGTCTCTCTCCAGGCTTTTGCCCCCGCTGCTGTTGTGCCCAGCAGGGCAGAGCTGGTGCTGCCAGGGGGCCAGGCTAGCCCCGCGTCCCCGGGAGCGAGGGGCAGAGTTTGGGGAGCGGAAATGGAGCTCCTGGGGGAGTCACAGACCCGAGAGCCAGTCCCACGAGGCTGGGCACAGGGACGGGAGCTGGGCACGCGGGCCTCTGCTTGAGCCCATCCTCCTCTTGGCCACGAGCAGCTCTTGGGAACATTCCTGCTGGATGACATTTCCCAGGGCATTGAGAAAAAGAAAAAAAAAAAGCACTTTTTTCCCAATATAAATTCTTGCAACATTTAAAAAAACAGACAATAGCTGTAAGCCCTGAAATGGCTGGGGGTAAAAAAGCTACAGCTTGGCATGGAAACAGCACTACCATCCCCACCAACGGGTCGAATCCCAGATGTGAGACACCATGTGTGACAAAACCCCAGAGGAGAGACACGCAGGAAGCTCGTAATTGTTGTGGGCTTCCATTGCTGCACGAAGACGCAGGCTGGTGATCTCGGGAGTCCCCAGTCCCCACGTCAGTAACCTGCAGCAGCGACAGTCAGAGAGCCGCGGCCGCTGGGCTGGCCTGGGCACCGGCACGGGGCCCCGCAGGGGCTGGCGCTGCAGTGAGCCCCCGGCTCGGCTCCTCGCTGCCCAAGCCGTGCCCTCGCTGAGAGAGGCTGCTGGCGGGAGGGACTGGGACGGTTTTTGGGACCCTCGGATGGTTTTGGGACCCTGGGGCAGTTCTGGGACCCTGGGGCGGTTCTGGGACCCTGGGGCTGCTTTGGGATCCTCAGATGGTTCTGGGACTCTGGGCAATTTGGGAGCCCCACAGGTGCGAGCCAGAGGTTCCCGCTGACCCACAAAGGGCCGCAGCACTGACACTGGTGCTCCAGGTTGTACCGAAGTGGCACCAAAGGGTGACTGGTGCCTGTCCCCGTGCCCCCACTGACGGCGGACACGTGTACCCGCGCAGGGCAGCGCCAGCCCGGGCGAGCAGATGGGAATATCGCTGTACTGAAACCAGCATGAATAACTGCTGAAAACATATTTTGAGGGGATCCTTGTGCAGCAAGAGCTGTGGAAATGTTCTTACTCTGCTGCGTTCTCTGGGACGTTTGCTGTACACTTACAGCTACTTTAATCACAGTTAAAGACCATCTCCCGAGACTGCGGAGCTGGAGCCCCGTCGGGGCTGAGCACAGCGGCCCTCTGCGCACGGCGGCTCTTCAGAGGCTTCCAGCAGAGCCAACGGCTTTGCTGGTGTGGATGGGATGTGTCTCCACATTGTGTTTTAAACTATATAATTAATTGAACGCAGCGCTCCGCGAGGAGCTAATTCTGCCGAGGGGTTTTGGGGGTTGCACAGACACTGCGAGGAGCGAGGCCTGCAGGGAGGGTGCCAGGCTGTGCCAAGGCTGGCTTCTGGCATGGAGGAGGCAGGGCAGCGAGTGGGGTTCCCAGGGGCAGCGGGAAGGGGGAGGCCGGGACGGGGCGGATGAGGGCAGGATGAGGCAGCGAACCGCCCCGCACCGCAGCGCTGCGCACACCGTCCGCTGCACACAGCTGTGCCCGCACCCACAGCGCTGGCACGTACTTCGAACAGCCCCGAGACGACAGCACGAAGGAGCGAACGGGCCGAGCCGGGCTTTCCGCGGCGGCGCAGCGGAGCGGGCAGTGGAGCGGGCACTGCCGCGGCGGCGCTGGGCACACCGAGCGGGGTGGGAGCGCGGCGCTGCCCGCCGCTCCGCATCTGCTCAGGTTACACTGGCCAGAACTGGCCGTGGCCACAGCCGCTTCCAGACGCAGTTACAGAAAACGCACGTTAGACGCTGTTTCTTGGAGACGCCTTCTCATTTACACGGAGGGAGAATAATAACGCGCCAGTGACTGCAATGTCAGCAGAGAGCTGCCACAGCCATGACGGCCTCTTGCAGTGCCTCTGCCCTGGGAGCTTCGGGGTTTCATTTCCAATTAAGTTTTTCATATGGTAACATTCAGAATTTTGATGGGGGATGAGGCTACTTTTGTCTAAGAGAGAACATACTTTCACTGTTGCGCCCGGCCCAGGAATGAGTTCTCCACTATTAAAACGTAATTAAATTTATCTCCATGGATTTTGTGATGACTAGGATTTGTTCTAAGGAGACCTTTAAAGGAGAACTTTTGCATTATTAAATGTATGTGCTAGGAAGTTGAGTTTTGGCATCCTCTGATAACCAAATTTCTTTTCTAGCCTCCACTATATCCATCACGATAAAAGCCCCTGCCAAAGCCCTAACTCAAGCCATGCTTCTGGCATACTGTGAAACGAATCAGGGGAAAAAAAAAAAAAAAAAAAGAAACCCACAAGATGCTGTAGTCCAGTATCTTTTTTAATCAAAGTTTCAAGGATATTGATGGTTTACCTCATAAGGTAAACATTTGTAGCCCAGTTGCTTTCCCAGGGTTAAACCAGAAACAAGTGGCTAGCTGAAACTGCAACTAATTTGCTCTGACAGACTCCAGTCAGCTTCAAAATGAGTTTTCTTAAAAATCACAGACCCTTTACACATGGAGCAACGGCACCGGTACCTTCCCATGGAGGGCTGCAGGGTGATCTCCTTTTCCAGGGCTGAGCCCAGCAGACGCCCAGCTCCTGCAGTGCCCCAGGGCACCCTCTGCCCACAGGGGACCCTGCTCTGCCAGGGACAGCTCTGTGCCATGGGGGCGGTGGGCAAGGGACCCTTGATCCTTTGCCCTGCCTCTCCCTCCCATCGCAGGGAGACGCAAAGGGCGAACCCCAGCCACATGCCGGTCCCGATCAGCAGCGGATTTCCCACCCCTATATGTGACTGTGTCCCTAAGGTGCATATGTGGGAGCAGGGAGACAACTGGGACATGCCAGGTCCCTGCTTGTGTCGGATGGGACAGCCCGGGACAGGCAGCCCAGCCCAGGCTGTCCCATCAGAGCAGGACTTCGGCAAAGAGGCGCTGAAGGTTTCGGGGTCCCCCACAGTCTCTCCGATGGCACCACTTGTGCTGCCCGCCCGCAGTACCAGTCACAGCTAACCCCAAACCAAGCAGCAGTGGTGCTGGCTGGGATCAGGAGTAAGTGGCACAGGCAAGCTGGGGTCAGGCTGTGCTGCCTCCTCCAAATTGCATGCAGTGGCCTGGGGTGCAGCACAGCTCTCAGGGCTGTATTTATTCTGCACTGGCAGCTGGTTCATTGAGGATGTCACTGTGCCAGCCTTTCTCCTTGGCAGGCTCAGGTTAGTGCACACTGGTTCCAGCTCCACGTTCCCTACTTGCCTGGCCCCAGTGAAATCTCAGCACCTTGGAGATCCACGTCCTCCCTGTTCTCCCAAACCTCCCTCGAATGAGGCAGCACGTGTGTTTCCCTGTTCCTAGTGGTCTCCTTGGTGCTCGTCCAGCACGGCCACGGAGCCTGCTGCTCACCAAGCCCGCACGCCGAGGCTCAACAGAGGAGACAGCACAAGTGATCTTTAACTCGCTTCAAGACTCACGGTGCTACTGTGCTCTCTGTCAAATCTCCGTGCAGAGCATGAGGCTCCATGTGCACAACGAGGAAGACACCTCTTTTAGAGTCTAATTTTATTGCTTCCCTGATGCTTAGCTCGTGGACCGGAGCCACAGCAAACCGTGCCATGGGAAGAGCTCCCTTCCCTAAGAGCATCTCCAGGGCATAACAACAGCTCTGAAGCCAGGAGAGAGCCAAGATGATTTCACCACCAAGGTTGGCATCGCCCCCAGGACTTGGTGCAGCACACAGCACCTTGTTGGCACAGCCGGCATGCCCGCCCAGCAGGTCGCTGCGCTGGCGCGGGAGGACAACGTGCCTGTGCAGTCCCGGCTGCCGGCTGCCGGCTGCAGAAAGCTGCTGCTCTGCTTTGCGTATAAGTCAAAACCTGTAAGCTACTGGTTACAGAGACACTCACTATTTCAGCAGCCCGAAGTGGGAGAAGGGAGAGAGCTGCCAGATCCCAGCTGGTCTCTGCTCCGGGAGCTGATGGAGGATTAGCCCAGCAGCATGCCTTTACAAATTGTCGGTTCCCAGAATACACAAAACAAAGCTGTGAGGACTGAGCGTCTCAGCACAGAGGCGAAGGCAAATACTTTCAGAACCTGCCAGCACTTTCCACCCTGGCACACAGACACGCGGGACCCTGGCTTCCTGCGGGCCCGCAGAGTCCTGCCTGTCCCGCGGTGCTTCAGTCTCGGCGGATGCAGTGTTGGGGTCGGTGCCTCAGAGCAGATCCCTCCTGCCTGCAGCCCTGCAGCCAAGCCTCTCCCTCCCTGGGCTGGTGCCCCCACAAACCAAAGAGGGTTTGCAAAGCAAATGTCCTGGCACGTCCTGGCGTGAGGAAGCCATCTGCCCTGGAGCACAGGGAGGCTGCTGGAGTTGCTTCTCTGCCCCACACAGCCTCAACCCTCTCTGTAAGGCGTCAGCCCTAGGGGCTTGGGGTGGACTGACACCCCTGCGGAGAGCCCACAGACAGGCCCAGAACTGCACCGACCAAGGACAGCACAGGGGGAAGTGGCCACGACCCGACTTCAACAGCCCTCCCAGCCTGGCGCCATGTGCTGCCCCAGACAGGGAGGGAGACGCAGGGCTGCGCCTGCTGCGCGGGCTTGCGGCGGAGCTGCCTGTCCCCATTGCCCTTGGCTGACACTGCGGCACGTCCTGCTCCCTGTCCCGGCTCCTTGCCTGGACCATGCTGGGAGCCTGTGGCATGTGCCGAGTCCAAGTTGACCCTATCCCTGTGCCTGCCGCTGCCCATGGCCACAGGGACGTGCCAGGCACTCTCCTCATGCCCTTCCTTCAGCCATTCCTCCCATCAACCCTCGCCCTGAACGCACGACTGCAGTTCTGCTGGAAAGCAAACACGTGCCAGGCTGCAGCAGGCATGGGGAGAGGCATGCTGCCCGCTGCCCGCTGCCCACTGCCCGCTGCCGCCCTCCTGTGCGGGGCCGGGGCCTCTCCGCCGGCCACCCTGTCACACGCGGCGGCAGAGCTGGGAGCACTCGCTACTTGTTTCACGGGAACTTCCGACATTTCAAAAATTGTTTTCATTCTGGCTTGGAATGAAGACAAATATTTCAGAAATTTCCTGGATAACATAAAGTTTAAAATATCCTCCGAACTAAAATAGCAGAAGCAGGCTATCTCCGCTCTCGCGTTATGTCATATCATGCCAGCTCATGGCACACCGCGCAGAATTACAGATGACTTGTCATGAGGAGATGTAAATAAAAATACAAACAACGTCAACAAGAGAGGAGAAACGAAATGCTGAAATGAGAAATTCTCCAATTTTTTCCGCCTTGTGCAAATTAGTTCTCCATGGGAAATTGCTTGGATTTTAGAAAAGAGCACGCTCTGGCCAAAGCAGCTCTTCTATTCTCTGGAGAAGGAGGAACACCCTGTCGGCGCTCCCACCAGCCCCATCCAACCATGCTGCTGCAGCCGGGCTGTGCCCGTGCCCCTCACCTCTGCCTCTGCCCTTGCCTCTACCCCTGCCCCTGCGCTGCCCCCTGCCATGCCCCTACCCCTGCGCTGCCCCTGCCATGCCCCTGCCCCTGCCATGCCCCTGCCATGCCCCTGCCCCTGCGCTGCCCCTTGGCCGCGCTCGCCCCGTCTCACGCACGGCCCCGCGCTGCCGACGGACGGACCGCCGCGACGGGCAGAGGCCGAGGGCGCGGAGCGGCGCCTCCGCAGCCGGAGGAGGAGGAAGAGGAGGAGGAGGAGGAGGAGGAGGCGGCTGCGCGGCCCCGCTCCGCCCGGCGCTGGCCGCAGAGGGGCCGCGGCCGGGGACGGCGCTTACCTCGGCTGAGCGCGGCGCGGCCCGGCCCGGCTCCTGCCCAACCTGCGCATCGCCCGCCCGGGCGGCCGCTCAGCGCCGGCGCCGCTGCCCCTCGCCGGGGCTCTGGGCCGGGCGGACCTCCGGGCGCCGGCTGGCACCCATCCCCCTGTCTGCCCCGTGCCTCTCCAGAAAGGCACTGCTGGGAAGGAGCGGCGAAGCTCATGTCTCCAGCGCTGTATCCACCCCTTCCCACCCTCTTGGGGTTCGGTCCTGCCAGTTCCACTTGTGGGCTGTCCTCACCACTTTGGGCCTTTCTACCGCTCCCCTTCTTGTGGCTCCGGATGTCACCACAGACACGCTTTTATGAGAGTGGGCTTGTGCAAGGCTTGTATAAAGTGTTCTCAGAAATACGAGGTCCTGTCATTTGTAAAACTAATAAAAATGTCCAATAATTTTTACAAGGGAAAAATGAGTCATTGGATGGCACATTTCTCATTACTGGCATTTTACAATTAAAATGAGCATCTATTGAATCAATCCAAAGCTCTTATTGTTAGCAGACACTAATAACTTCCTGAGCTATTGAAGATACTCTTTTTTTCTGAAGAAACATGACCCCTGACCACGGCATTTCTCGTCGAGAGCGGTATCCAGCTGAGACCAGCTCTGCTCAGCTTCTGCTGGAGTGGTTTCAAACGCATCCTGATGAGACTGGTGGCTATAACTGGGTGGGAAATTGTTTTTAAGCCCTCAAAAATGTTCAAGATTTCAAAATTTTTCCCGCTCCACATGGGGATGAATCCAGAATTGTTCAATGTTTTTACAAAAAAGGAGAAGTCCTCATGGAAACCAGCTCCGGAATAGCCAATAGCCATCGGTCACACTGAGCCGGGTGAAGTGGGGACTCCCGCCTGCCCTGGCCCGCCGGCGGCTCGGACCGCCGTGCTGGTGACTGTGCTGGCATGAGCCGACTTCTCCTCCCAGCGTGGGACACCCATCCCGGACCTCATGACCTCCTCTGGTGAGAAATGAATCCAGTGAAACTTTCCCGATTTCACTGCAGCAGTTGCGCGTGCGTGGCTGAGCGCTGGTCTGCGCCGCGCTCTGCCCCACGCAGGAGCCAGACCAGAACGTGGAGTCATCACCACCTTCTGCCTTCGAAAGACAGAGATTTTTGCAGCTGCCTGTGTTTTCAAAACCCACTAGAAACTTCAGGACAATGTAGAAAGGGCCTAATTTTCAACAGGCTCTAAGCCCATCTGCTGCTATCTCCTGAAAGTCAGCCTCCCTCCAGATGTCTCAGGATGGATCCTGGTAACCAGAATCACCACCTGCTTTTGAAAATGGACACCTTGATAGAAAATGAGGGATGGTCTGAAAAGAGTTCAATGAGAAGCAGTACTGCAGCAGCACAGGGTGCAGCCAATGCTCAGAGGCTCTGAGTACCCCCAGCCCAGTCCTTCTCTGCTCACCAGGGCTCATTTCAGCCTCATGAGATTAGCCTGAGAAGAGCCACCTTGACTGCGGGACTCATTTCTCAAAGAGCTCCAGATGAAGCAAAACAGATTAAAATGCAAAGCCCACACATCACCTACACAGAGGTGTCCAGGGAAAGCTCCTGCTGCAGGGTGTTGCGGGGGGAGCTCCCAGGTGCTGTACAGCCAAACCCTCAGCACGTGCCCCACCTGGGCGATGGCGTTGAGGACAGTGTCACTGGTGCAGCCCCGGGGTGGGGGTGCCACAGCCACCCACGCCATTTCCTAGGACTCTTGCTCCCACCTGCCAGCACAGCCCAATGAAAGGAAATTCACCTGGGCTTTGGGTGACCACCTGCTTCTCTTTATGTCCGTGCTGATATCGCATTTGTTCTGAACTCCTTGGGGAAGGCGTGTGTTAGGAGTGCTCTATTCCCACGTGGGGCCACCTGCACATCCCCAATGCAGAGGGAGAAGCTGTTTCCCTGACATAATGCCAGAAAAGAGAAGCCAAATTCTCTCCATGTGCACAGAGAATACAGTGAGTTTCTGGATGAGAACGGACATCTTTCCTCCAAAACCCCACAGGACCCGGGGCAGCCAGGCTGCTGTCACTTGTGGGGAGGTTCAGTCCCCGTTCGTATGATCAAACACGTGCAAAGCTGATGAAAAACTGCCATGAAATCCCACTGCACAGCAGTGACAATGAGCAAGCGCTGGCTTCCAAACAGCGCGTGCCCTGCCAAAGAGGAGGCAAGTACGTTTCCTGCTGGGCTGTGGGGTCTCCAGATGCTGCTTCTGCCATCACAGATCCTCTTCGTGCAGGTCTGTGAGAGACAAGCCCTGACCCAGCCCCTCTCCAAGAGCCTGCTCAAGCCCTTTGCTGGAAACGGATGTCCAGCGACTAACACCCGTCCACCATGGCGACTTCATCCTGCCCTTGCTAGAAGAGTCCTTATCGGCGCTGAGCAGGGGACAGGAGCAGGCGCTTGGTGGCTGCTCGTTGAGCAGTCCAAACCAGGCACACCAGGGGGATGCTGGGCTCTGCCCCCTGTGCACCACACCACCTCTGCACTCTCCTCTCTCCATCCTCCCCATTTCTCTCTGGAGGGCATGGTTCTTTCTCTTGGGAAAGTGCCATGGGAGTGGGGATGCTGATGCAGGGCCCAGATGCTGGGGACAAGCAGATGATTTTGTTTTCCATTCTCTGTTATTGTGCAATGGCTCCAGAGCTGGAGACACTTCCCACTTCTTTTCCTTTGCTACTGAACACGGGAGTTGGGTCGACAATATGTATTGTCATTTGTAAGCACTGTAAGACCCTCCTGGGACCTACGTGCATAAATCTCGTGTTTCTTTAGCATTCTTTTCTCTCTCCTGCCTCCTTGCAACACAGCTTCTGCCTCTGCTGGATGTCTGTGAGACTGAGCTCTGCAGAAACTGAAGTCCTACTCCTGAGAGCGTCGGTCTGTGTTGCTGCCATACTGCTCTCCTCCTGCTCTGGAGGGAGGGCCGTGGGAACGAGCTGCTAATCCAGCCTGTCCCAGCCAAGGTCCCACTGCAGCTGCCAGGTGCCTGAGTGCAGCACGCGCAGCGGGCACTGCCGACAGCCGGCAAGAAATGCCAAGAGCTTCCCTTTATGGCTCTGTATTTCCTGTTAAATTTTTATGGGATTTCCTCGGCATTCAGATTTATGAACATGCTCGCCTGCCTTCGGAGGCCCAGAGCCCGGTGCGGGCAACGGCTGGACGCTGGCAGAGCTGAGCAGGGAGACCCACTGCCAGGAGCGGACAGGGCTGGGTGCCTGCCTGGCTCCCTGGTGCCCACGGCAGCGGTTGCGAGTACCGGGAGGGCAGCCCCGAGTGCGAGTGCCACCAGCCCGGCCGTGCTCCCGGCCGCCCACCCGCTGCAGGGACAAATCCCGGGTGCCACCACAGGCGTTCAGCCCCTGGCTCCCGTGGGGCTGCCGTGTGCCTGGCCCTGCAGTGAATTTGGCGTCCCCGCCGCAGGGACTTATCGGCTGATGTCGCAGGATTTCCTCGCCCCGCCGGGAGCGCACAATGGCGAGGACAGGCTGCTCCGCAGACACCCTAATCCCTTGGCGATTGTGCTGCGTTTCGGGGGGTGACAATAGTTCAATGAAGGTTTGCAAGGTTAGCAGGAACGTTAATCCTTACAGAAGAAAAATGTGACAATTATTTAATGCCGTGGCTGGGAGCTTTTGTGCTGCCCCTAGGATGGTATGTTTGTACCGGGCGATGTCTCATCTAGAGTATTGCCGAGGACAAACGCTGCACAGGCTACCTGGGTGCTGGCTGCGCCGCTGCCAGGGCTGCGGGCCGCAGGGTACGGGTGCTGGCGTCTGGAGGCTGCAGCTGGTGCTGCCAGATGCCTGTGCAGCCTGGTCCGGCTTCTGCTCTGTCCTGTTGAATTTTCATACGAGCAAGGGGGTTTCTGCCATCACCCGATGAAAGCACAAGCATGTACATGGCCAGAGCACACAGAGATGGCTCTTGGGAGTGGCAGAGTTTTTATTGTCTGAATTCAGTTTCCAGAAAATTGTGTGTCTCTTACAATTCAGAGATATTGCAGGAGAAATGCAGCTGATGAGCTCCTGCTCTCTGAGCGTACGCTGTGGTGCGGTGAACTGCGGGAGGAGAGCACAGAGGGCACACGCCAGCCGAACCTCCGGGGAACACGGTGGGGAATGTGCTCTGAACAGGGTCCAAAGACCTGCAGAGGAGGGGCTGAGTGGTGGGGGGGGGGGGCGGGCAGCGGGAGACAGAGCACCCTCGGTCACAGGATGGTGATTCGCAGGGCAGGTGGTGAGAACGTCCCAGTGAAGGGCAGGAGGTTGCCCCTGCCCAGCAGAGCAGAGCTGGCCCGTGATCCCAGCACCCCAGGGCGGCTCAGCGGGTTGGGGAGAACCCTCCGTGAGAGCCTTCAACAGCTGCCGGGGGCTGGAGGGGACGAGCGAGTGCAATTGTGTCTGCAAAGCCTTGGCCGCGTCCCGCAGGGCAGCTCTCCTGGCATGAGCGAGTCGCTGGGAGGTGGAGGAACGGAACGCCCTCAGTGCTGCCAGGATTGAGCATGCCAGCTTGTGCGTGGCGAGCGGCAACAGCCACCTGGGGATCCCTCTGGCTGCAGGGACCCGGAGAAGGGAAGGAAGGGATGAAGCGCTGAGATCACAGGCAGAATCACGCCTGCTTGCCCAGAGGCAGGCACAGCACCGCGGCACGGCCGTCCAACCTGCTCCCGGTCGTGCTGGTGAAAGTGCCAACGTGCTGTCCCTGCCTGACCCCGCACACACCAGGCCTGGTGGCATTGCGACGGCCCGGGCGCAGTGGGCGAGAGCGGGGCACCCCGCAGCAGTGCCTGGTGCTGCAGCCACGCTGGCCAGAGGCAAACACCTCCCCAGATGTCCCCTGCGTGAGGCCGTGCCAGCTGCCTTCGGCTGCCTGTGTGGCTGGGACATCACACCAGCCTCTCCGGAGCGAGAGGAGCTGCCAGGAGGCAGCCTCCCCCTCACCTGCCCGTTCCCTCCCTGCCGCTCCTGGCCACGGCCGTCCCCTGGGCGCACCAAGATGCCACCGAGTGTGGGGCAGCGGGGACAGGCTGCCACAGGGCGCTGGTGGCGGGCACCGTCCTTGGCGGGCAAGCAGCCGCAGCGCGGGTGAGCCGTGCAGCCCCGTTCCCGCGGCAGCGTGTGCGTGTGTGCTCGTGTGCGTGTGTGCTCGTGTGCGTGTGTGCTCGTGTGCGTGTGTGCTCGTGTGTGCGTGTGTGTGCTCGCGTGTGCGTGCACTCGCGTGTGCGTGTGTGTGCTTGTGTGCGTGTGTGCACTCGCATGTGTGTGTGCGCTCGTGTGCGTGTCTCAGTCGCTGTGGCGCGGTGGATCTCAGGCACTGCAGGCAGAAAGTACAAATCTGGGTCTGATTAAAAGGGCCCTTTGTAACACAACCTATACGAGCCTGCACTTAACACCCATCATCCTGAGGAAAGTCCAGGCACCCTTCCAGCCCGCTGGGCTGCGTGCCCCCGGGGCAGATCTCCCAGGGACATGAGACTGCCGGGGCAGGAACTTGGATGCGTTTCTGTGCGGATTCTTCCCCCTTCTAGAGAGGCACAATGGGGCTTTGCATGAGTGATACAAACATGCCAGTTGTACTTAAGGTTGACAAATAATGTAAACCACACAATCTGGTTTGAGGGAAACGACTTCACCACAATTTATTTTAGTGCTTTAAACATCACGCCAAACTCTGTAGTGAATTGCTAAATTAATGCCGGGCTGCCATCTAAATAGACATCTTCAGATCACAAGCATGTTATAGGGGGAATGGTTTCCTTTGAAATGGTTCCCACAGCTTAAAGGCTGTGCAGAGGAAAAATGTGCCCAGGATTCAATTGCTGCCAACATGTGGTGGCCACATTTCCCTGCTGCTAGTGGCCAAGCTGCACAGTGAAGCTGAGGAAGCATCGTTTGGGGTGGATAGGTAATCTGGTGGTTGCAGAGAGACAGGGAGTGTCATAAGAGGCTCTCTGAGGAAAGGGATGAAGCAAAATAGCCTCAGTTCTAAGCTCTTAGCCTGGAAAAATGTGCCCTGACCAGGAAGGCACCTGGTTGTCCCCATCACACACCTCAGCTGCTTGTGATGCAGCAGAGAAGCCCAGCAAAAGCACGGTGGATGTTTCTTCCACTCTTGGTTTTCCATCAGCGTCTTGGCTGATGTAATCAGCATCACTTCGCTCCTCTGCTCCCTGGCTGCAGGCGACCGACGGCGATTCCCACCCGCGCACAGCCATGTCCCGCAGCTCTGGGGAGAAACGCCCGTCAGATGCACTTGGCAGGGGAAGGCGGGCTGCCGGGGGACAGAGCTCGCTCGCTGGTGCTGGGAGACCGCACACGCGAACCGCGGGGAACGGGAAGCTGGTTTAACACCTTCCTCATCCACGGGTCTGCTGGTGGTGCCATCTGGAGAGCTGCGAAGCACGTGCGGGTGTGTGTGAGCAGGCTGATGAGGATGCCCTGCAGCAGTGGGGGAGAAGAAATCAGGGTTGACCCTGCCCTCCTCGGGCAGCCCGGGCAAGCGAGGGCAGAGGAGCAGAGAGAGCCGGGTGCGGGACGGGGGCCGTGCTGAGAAGGTGCAGGAACAGCTGTGTCCTCGCTGGCTGTTCTTTGGGGGGCTCCAGCTGCTGGATGTCGGGAGCTCATGGGACCGAACACTCACCCCAAAGCGCAGCCTGGCACTGCCCGCGCTGTGTGCTGCTGGCAGCGGGGCAATGGGACTGCGACAGCTGCCCCTCTGGCCCGAAGGAGCCAGGGGGACTGGTGGTGGGCACTCCTGCCACATGTGTGCTTTATGCACTTCAAACGCTGGAGATACTCTGGCATCCAGTGGCCAGGCTGCAGCAAGCACCCTGTAGACAAAGGACGAGAAGACAAAGGAGAGGGAAGGGAGCTGTCACTTGGCCACCGTTCCCACCCAGGCAAATTGCGTTTTGTTTCCCCATCACCAGCCCGAAATCCATCTTCCATGCTTTCGTGGCTCAGTCGCTCTTTTCCCTTATGGTTTCCTTCAGCTGAGCTGGAGGAAGAATAAAGAATGTCTCTCCGGGCCCCAGTCTCTTACAAGGCTCATAAATATGTCTCTGCTTAAAAACTCCAGGATTAATTAACTCATGAGTATCTCCTAACCGAAGTTCTGGGAAAGAGCACCCTCTGCGCGGGAGGCAGCGCGTCTGCAGGAGGTTTCCCCAGGTCCTCTCCCCCACCCACCGATGCCTGGCCAGGATGGACCCGACGCCGGGCAGCGCCCAGCGAATGGGACTCTGGCCCCGCACTGCCAGCGCGCACTGGCTGCACCGTGCTTGGGCTCCGGTTCCACCGGGCACCCGGGTGGCCATCAGCATCCCACTCCCTGGCCGTGTTGCCGTGTTGCCTTTCCAGTGTTTTCAATTAGGCGCTTGACAATGCCCAGGCTCGGTGGTCCGTCGTAAATTTTGAGGGATGACGGTGCCACGGGAAAGTTCGGACCATGGGGGCTGGTGCCTCAGGGCACGTCTCAGGGCCCGGCTGCCAGGGTGCACCAGCCGCCTTCCCTCCCACACGGCCCAGCCCCAGCCCTGCGCCCCGTGCCAGATGGGCAGGGCTGCTCCACACCAGGTGCCCGCACACCGCCAGCCCCCCATCGACAGCAGGGTGGGTGGGCTATGCCAACGGCTGCCCCCTTGCCCACACGCCCCGTCCTGCCTTGCGAGGTGCAGGCTGTGTTGGCGGCTGCCCCTTCCCTGGAGAGGAACGGGGCGGGCGCATTCCCTGCTTTGCCTCCACCCCATGCCGGGTCCAGAGGGGTGCCAGGCCTTGCCACAGGCACGGGGCAAAACGAACCAAGGGCGTTGCTGGAGGGTGTGCAGAACGTGCCCTTGCTGGCAGCTCCCTCTGCCATCATCGCTTGCTCGGGCTCCCTGATGCCAGAGTCCTCTCTGCGGCACCTCCGCTTCTGCCCAGCCTGCCCCGGGAGCCCCCGTGCCCAGACACCCTCGCCAGGGAGATGGCCCACTCTGCACCACCCAGCGTAGCCCCCAGGGAGGGCGGGTGTCTCCAGCAGCCGTCTGGTCCTTGGCACAGCGTGTCAGCTCAGTAACCGCCGGTCTCCAAAGAGCAGGAGCTGCCAGGAGCCACTCCTTCCTCAGTGGGTCTGTGCAGAGCTGGTACGAAACAAACAACTTTTGCAACATGTTTTGTTTTCCATCATTACATTTAAAAAGTAAATAAATTAAATCCATTTTGCTGCCACTTCACAATGTCAAGTGTAACCTGAGCGCTGCTCGCAGGGGCGGCGGTGCAGGGCTGCTCACGGTGCCGCTGCCGGGCTCTGCCAGCGCTCGGGACCAGTGTGGGGACGCGCTCGGACACGCTGTGTCAGACCTGTGCCCATCGCCCGTGCTGCCCTGCTCGTTCCCAGGAGGGGTGTTCCCACCTTTTCACGCGTCCAGAGGGACGGCGCTGCCCAGCTCGGCAGGAAGGAGCGAGATGCTCACCTGCACTGCGGGCTGCTGTGCATCACCCAGCGAAGCTCCGGCACCGGCAGGAGGTGGCCCCCGAAGAGCTGTTCACTGTAACGAAATGTTCCACATCAGTGAGGTTTTGGTCCTGTCCTCGGTCTGGGTGGAGAAGAGGCTGCGGGGACAGCTCTCTGCCAGTCCCGGTCCCCAGACCACGGGGCTGAAAGCATCTCGCGAGGCCGTTCTCGCCCTCTCCCGCGGGCAAAGGGACTCTGCACACTTGGTTGCCCACTGCCTCGGGCAGCCCCCACCACCATCCACAGCCCCTCAGGGCTGCTGCCCCCGGCCAACATGCAGGAGAGGCAGGAGGATGCCCTGTGCCAGAGCGGCTCCTCCTCACCGGGGCTCTCCAGGTGCTGGGGCTGCAAAGGCGGCAGTGCTGTCCCGGTGAGCGGCTCGGGGACACCGCGTGCGTGCCAAGGGCAGAGTCTGCCCGAGCTGCAGCGCAGGGTGACATGGTCCAAATGCCCTCACAGATGCAGAGCAGGGAGGGGACCGTATGCACTGGGAGCACCGTCCCCAGGCCTGGGTTTTCTCCTCTCAGTGAAGGCAGCTGTCTGCACCCGGGACAGACCCTGATTACATTGGCATCGCAGTCAAAGCACCCACTGATGTCATACGAAGTGGAACTCGGCCCTTGGTGCCAGAGGACTCAGCGCTGCTTCCAGCTGGTCTCCTCGCTGCTGCTCGCACTGTCGTTGGGACGTAATTAATTTGCTCTGTTGGAGGGGTAGTTTCCAGCTGAGAGGCAGAGATCCTCTGGGTTTACCAGTTGGTGAAAGTGGTTTCCAAAGCACAGGCACCCTTTCTTCTCAAGAATTGGCTTGGAGAAGCAGCGGCAGCACCCCCGGGTTCCTGCCCATCCCAACACCGTGCTGCTTTTTTGCACAAGCCCAACTATTCAGCTTTATCAGATACCTCCAGACACGAGATGATTTCTCTGTAGCACTACAGCAGCTTCACTGCACTCCCCATGTGGGCTGGCTGGCATCAGAGAAGCCCGCGGGCCGGCCACTGCAGGGCCCCGGCTGCCCCGGGCTGTGAGATGGGCTCCCGCTGCCACCTTCGGCCACAGCAGCCACCGTGAACACGCACGGGCTGAGCTTTGTCCTGCCCAGCGGGAGCAGCCATGCCAGCCGTGCCACGCGTGCCACACCATGCTCCCCGGGCGAGCGGCCTGTCCCCATTGCCATCCCGAGCAGTGGGAGCGGCTGCGGGCTGAGCCCTGACAGCACCTCGGAGCGTGGGACGCTGGGGCGGCCACCAGCCCTCTGCCACCTCCGCCCCGGCTGCTCGCAGAGGGGTTTGCTGAGCCGATGGCGCCCCCGGCCCGTCTCGCCCCCTGCCCACGTGCACACGGTCGGGCCCCGCGTGTGCTGCCGTCGGTTTCTGGTCTGAGCTGGAGGAGAAGGGGAAACATTTCAGCAAACTGTTTTACCAGAAAACATGCAAGTGACTTTCTTAATAATAGCACCCAAATGAAAACAATGTGGCTTCAAAGTCCCTCCTCGGGATGCTTGGTGGTTGGCGGGCTTTGGCACAGCAGCACTCCTTTCCAGCCCGGCGAATGTGCCCAGAAGCACCAGCCCCTTCCCGCGCTGCCCGCGCTGCCCCTCGCCGCTCAGCCACCCCACGGAGCCGAGGTCCAGGAGCGGGTGCTGGTGGGGCTGCGCTGGGACACTGGGACTCTGTCGCTGCACAAATGGGCTGTTCAGTGGCTTCCCCTCTCCTGCTCTGTGCCAGTGGTGCAAGTGGGAGCCGTGCTGATCCGCGTGGCCGCGGCTGTCTCCTGTTCCTGAAACATAAATGTTGATGTTTGAGGAGGGGAGATGCTGATGGAAGTGGAGCTGGCCATGTTTGTTTGTTAAAGCAGCTATTTTAAACAAGTTCTGTTCACACAGCTTGCAGTTCGGAAGGAAGTTTTCCCAGCCATAATATCCTAGCTCAGCGCTGGGCAGACAATGGTTCAGCAGTTGCCTGGGATTAGCGTGGTGAAATCACCCCGTGCAGCCTGGGAAGAGCGTCTGGGAAAGGGCAGCAGTGGATTTTGTGCCGGGGAGGCCAGTGGGGCAGGACCCGGCTGGGGAGCCGGGGTGCGGACACAGCGGTGGCAGCCGGGCTCGGAGCAGGGCACTGTGCAGCCGCCCCGGCTGGCAGGGTCCCAGCCCAGCACTCCTCCTCGGGTGCTCAGCATTTCTGCACCTTGTTTTTTTCCCATGGTTAAATGCAAAATACGTGTTTTGTCAAAATGCTTCCCAAGGCAGTAAGCCTGGAAATGGGGCACCTTGTCACCAGCAGTGCCAGCAGTGGCTTTGCGCTTCGGCAGCACTGCGGCTGCGAGCGGCGCCAGGCTGCGCCGGGGTGATGGGGAGAGGTGCCCTAACCCAGCTCCCCGAGCCCAGGGGGTGCCATCCTCCCGGAGCCACCTCTGCCTGTGCCCCATCGTGCCTGCCCGGGTGCCGAGGGCTTGGTGCCACGGCCGCTGCTCCCTGGGACATTCACTTCGGGAAAGCAGACAGGGCTCTTGGAGGGTGGCGGAGGCGGCAATGCCAATTCCTTTATTCATTACAGCCTCCTATACAAATAAAATCTTTACAAGCTTGCCTTGAGCTTTTAAAAATGTCGTTTAGGACGTGTCATTTGCATTGTCTGACTCCGGCTCCCTCGCACCACGGCTGATCACAGAGGCAGTAAAACGCTGCTTCCACGTAAAACCCAAATGAGTTTATTTTATTTGCTGGGGCAGGGCGAGGGAAGCACTTACCAAGCAGCTTCCTTGGCTCGGACTCAACACCCCGCTGCCCTGGGCAGGGTCGTCCTGCGCACTGGGGACATGTCGCCCCCAGTTCCCCTGTGAGTGTCCTGGGGGGCTCACGGGATGGGGTCCGCGGGGCCCCAACAGAGCTGCCCCGGCTGCACTCCCACTCACCTCTGCACGCAGCAGGAGTTCCTGACAGTTTCTGGCTGGTGCTGTGTCAGCGCCCCGTTTCTGGGGGCTGAGCCCCCCCGAGGTGTCCCCACCGCCCAGCGACTCGCAGGGTGTCCGTGCAGAGGGCCGTGGGGCAGAGCCTCCCACCGCCTCACATGTTTCCACTTGGGACGTCCCAGCGAGCGGCCGTGGCAACGTCTGCGATGCCACAAACATGGGAAGATGATGCAGAAGATTAAAGCGAATCAATCTCTGCCATCCCTCAGTTGCTCCGCGAGTGCCAAGGCGTGAAAGCTCTGACTCTGGAGGTGCACACGGAAACGCTCTGCCAAGGGGAATTAATTGCAGGAGCACTGGCCCGTAGCATGAAGATTTTTTCATTAAGGGCTCAGATGAAGCTTTCTGTTTCCTGCTCCTCTTGGTGAATCTTATTGTGATTAAATTAAAGGAATTCTCATTAAAAAGTTAATATCCTTCTAAGACTGTTTGTTGTTTTTCTCAGCTGCCTCTGGTCTCTGTCGAGCCTTTGCTGCCTTTTCCTAACATTTTCCAGCTCTTCCTCCCCCTGCACACTGCCCTCCCCTCTTTTTCCAAGGCAAACTGGAAATTTACAGCTGTGGTTGACGTGTGGCTGCAGGCGGTGAGTCACGCCGAGGATCCCCACTCGCAGCTCGTAAACAGGAGGGAGAAACACACGCTCCCACCCGGGGCCGGGGCTGCAGGGGACAGCAGCAGCCCCTTCCCGTGGGCTGCCTGGGACCCTCACGGTGGGATGGGGTGGAATGGGGACTGGGATGGGGAAGGGGATGGGGACGGGGATGGGGATGCGGACGGGGATGGGGATGGGGACGGGGACAGGGATGGGGATGGGGACGGGGACGGGGATGGGGATGGGGACGGGGACGGGGATGGGGACGGGGACAGGGCATGCCTTCCCACCGCCGCCCACGCCTCTCCCAGCGGGCAGGACAAAACCAAGCCAAAGCCTGTTTCTCCGTGGCCGTCACCGAGCCGTGGGTCAGGGAGAGCACGTCCCACGCTCCTGCAGCCCTGGGCCAGCAGCTGCCACGCGGGGTGATGGCACAAGCGGCTTCCAGTGACTCGGCAGCAGCACCGACATACCTAGTGAAAAGTTGCTGAAAAGTAGAGCAACGATAGTTTTCTTTCCACAGCTAAGGAAAAAATGCTTATTTGTGGGCATTTTCCATTCAGGAGCATCCAACACAAATACATTGTTCCTCTTTGAATTCCTGAGCATATGGTATTTTGAGCTGTTAGAGTTTAATATTCTTTTCATTACTGATATCTAATACAGACAAGTCTTGAGGGTTACACAAAACATATGTGAACCTAATTTGTTTTTACTGTGCCACATGTTTTTATTCCCTGCATCATTCAATTAGCTTTTTTTTTAATCATGTGATCACCAAAAACTTAATGCTATTTTTAAGTGTGGTAAGAAAGTGAAAAACACATTTACTGTGACTGCAGAGTAAGAGGAGTGCAGATCCTCCTCTGCAAAAATAACTGTCACAGTGTGATAGCAAAATGTGGTACCGCTGCTGTGAAAATGGCATTTCTTTAGCACTGCAACTTGTCAAAATACTGCACTGCTTGTAAGGCGAATTCCTAAGAATTCTGGGTTTGGAGTAATTTATCTGATTGACAGAGATGACAACAGGCTTCACAAACACGTAGATCTGTGGCCAGTAAGCCACCATCTTCCAGCATGGCATGGAGAACTCACCATCTTCCTGCCCTTCACCCTGCTCGGGAGGCGCCTTCACCTTCTCTTCTGACACCGCTCCGGAGGGGTGGACACTAATTTATTGAATGTGTCACCTTTAATGCTCTTCTTTCTTTTCCGAGATCAGCCAGGTGTTTGTGTGGGATCTGCACCTGTATGGGGATGCAGAAGGATAAGTGCCCGTCAGTCGTGGTCACCACCCCACGGCTGATGCATCGGTGCTGCGTTCTTGGCTCTGCTGCGTCCTCGGTCAGCTGCTCAAGCTGGGGCTGGGCTTGTTGGGGAATTTTGGAGCCTGGAAACGAGGGGAGCAGGGAAAGCAGGAGAGTTTGGTTTGCTGTGTGCAGGGCAGCTCTCTGCTGCCGGGACAGAAAGCAAATGGAGCTGTCGGCTGCGTGGGCAGCTTAAGAGATGCTCGTTGCCACGCAAGTTGGGTTCCTGGACACGGGTCTCTGTAATGCGAATAGCCAGCATCAAATCACAACCAGCCTTAGGTGCAGATGGATCTTCAGCCAAAATCTGAGCCCTCTGACCCTGGGTTGTTGGAGATCAGCAGGAGAGGGGAGGACGCGTGCCTACCCGCCGGTGGGGCAGGGAAGTGCTGCCCACCCACACAATTCCCTTTCAATGCTCGTCATCGTGCTGGTGTTCATTGCCCAGCTCCTTGCAGGTGGCAGCACTCGGCTGGGGTGGCATTGCCATCCTGCCGCTGGCTGAGGCTGTGTGCGGGGAGCCTGCCCAGCAGGTCAGGGAAACCTGAGCCCTGGCGGCTCGTCGTGCCGGGGAGCTTCAGACAACCCGAGCGCAGGAAATCCTGGTGCTGCCACATGCTGTAGTCTCTGTTCACACACATGTGCCTTATTAGCAGTGTCAGAAGCCTCCAGCTTGTGGGTGACTGCTAACCACAACCACCGGCATTAACCTCCTGCTTGGGGGTCATTTGCAACAACCCACAGAAATGCCTCAGAATTGGGCCATGTTGAAAGAAGCTCGTGGGTCCCTTAACAAAAAAAAAAAAAAAAAAAAAAAAAGCTTTATTATTTATTTCTTTGGGCCTTTGAGAGTTCTGGAGTACGGTAATAAAAACGCTGTGGACATCTGGAGCCTTCTAGGCCAGGAAGCCCAGGGTGGCCGTGGTGTAGGGCATCTCCATTGACGGGCTGAGGTCGTGGTCGCGGGGGCTCTGCCCGCTGCGTCACAGGCGTACGTGAGTCCGTGCCTGCCCTCTGACGCCAGGCGAGCTGCTGGCAAACCCAGCGGGCCACCCCGCGATGAGCCTGTCCATGAGCCACAATAAACCCGGTCACGATAGAGAGTGCTGAGCGTGTCGGTTCTCAGGGCAAGTTGTCCAGGGGAGCAACGTGCATCGACAGAGCTTTGCAGGGGAAGGTGGAGCCGGTGGGACATCCCAACTGCAGAGAGCGGAGAGGGACAGAGGAGAGGCAGGAGGCAGCGCTTGGTGGGTCTGCGGAGCTTCAGGCTGTGGAAGCGGCTCTCCGGAAGGAGACAGCGGCTCCTTGGGCAGCGCTGCTTCCGTGGGTAAATCGCAGCGCAGACCTCAGCGAAGGGGCTGCTCGTGCCCCTGGAGCCTGCAGCGATTCTCCGGGACGGCGGAACGGCCAGCAGCCCCGAGGGACAGAGCTGCGCGCTGCAGGGGGGAGCCATGGACTCGGGGCAGCGCGTCGCCAGGGCTGCGGGCACCGCTGGCTCCTGCAGACCCCACTGCCTGCTGCCCAAGTCCTGGCTGGTGGGTCTGCCCGCCCTTCTCAAGGCTACGGGCAACGCTCCACCTGCCCATCCCCAGGGACCCCTGTGGGCTGGGGGGACCGCGCCATGAGAAACGCACAGGAGAGAGAGAGCGAGCGCTCCCCCCGCATGCCGGAGCGGTGTGGCAGGAGCAGCTTGGCTAAGCCAAGGAGGAATTAAATCTTGCATTACATAAGACTGCGTCGTGCGACGGAAGGGGAAGACAGGACACCCCAGCGGCTTTCCCAGCACAAACATATCTGCTCCCTCCAGCAGGAAAACTCCGGAAACTGAAGTCAGGTGTCACCGTGAGACCCCCGGCTCGCACAGCGAAGCCAGGGCCAGGTTTGCTGCACACAGAGGCTGGATGCCATTTGAACCACGGGGTGCTGCGCCGCACATCTGTGTTGGATACTCCGGCATAAATAATCCATTGTGCTCGGGAGCCGGAGCCAGCCGTGCAGCGGGGTTCTCCTGCAGGTCACGACTCATTTGGCCAAGATGCTGGATCCGTGTCATGGAGTACGTCGAACCTGAGCCCCTTTGTTATGGGCAGGGCCCGGTCTTCAAAGGGTTAAGGGCAATTTGAATGATTCCTTTTGTTTAGATTCATTTCAGGTTTCGTGATTTCTGTTATTACTGCATAAAATCACTTGCAGGCGCTCGAGGTGGGGGCTGGAGGGGAGGATAGCTGGAACAGATGTGAGCTAATTGGAAGCACAGCAGCAGCACCAGCAAGTGCCGCGCGGCTCTTGGGGCCGAGTGCCGCCACAAAGGCTCCGACACATCCCGTTGGTGAATCCCACTGGCCGTGGGGAGAGACTGGGAGCAGGAGGATGTGCCAGGGTGGGATGGAGGGTGCGAAACAGCAGAGCTCTGCCCTTCGGGGAGCGTCGGAGCTCTCCCCATCCCGGGCCACCATCAGCGGGGGTGAGAGCACCAGGTGGTGCCCAGCTCCCAGCGCCTCAGCTCCGCTTTGAAGTTGGATCACTCCGATTTCCATTCAGTTTACAAATGAAGCCGGCTGAGCAAAGGCAGGTATGATAACTGCTGCACAAAGCAGAGCGCTGTGACTGCAGTGGCTGCCTGAGATGTGGCTATCAGCCATGGGCTGTGTCCTGCTGGACAGGGGCCGCCCCAGCGTGGCCACCCTGGTCCCGACGGGACAGAATGGGACGGGATGGGACAGAGGCATGCCCAGCTGGGCGCCTGCCTCCAGCCTGTGTCATTGCTGCTCATGCCAGAGGCCACAAAAGGATTTTACAGATGGCATCAGGGATAGGCACAAACGCTCTTCTCCCTCACCCCTGCACCGGTGTCCCCCGCGCAGGTGGCACCTCTCCATCCCAGCGCCCTGCCGCAGTGTGCGGCACCTGCTCTGCGGCCCTGTTGTGCCATCTCACCAGCGTGTCCCGCTCCGGCTCCCCACGGAGTCACCGGTCCTGTGTGGCAGATTCATCTGGCGGAGCAGCCGACCTGCCCTTCACTGGGAGCACGGCAGCAGCACCGGGAGCCGTTGGACAACCCGGCCTCTCCCGTCACTTCGAAGGCGGCTGCTCTCCGGGCGGAGAGCCGGATCTGCACCTTCCCACCCTTTGCGGAGGGGCGCTGCGTGACGGACATGCCCTGTCCGTGCCAGGCACGAGCTCACCAGCCCCTGCCTTGTTCCCAAGGGTCGGGGCAGAAGCTGTTGTCTCTGTTACCCACAGAAAGGGTCCCCCTGCACGGGGAGACGTGGCGGTGCCGATCGGAGCAGGGGTGGCTGCGCCTCGTGCCCCGGAGCAGTGAGAGCCTCAGGGGGCCGTGCAATCAAAACTCCAAGCATCCCGATCCAATAACCAGCCGGAGCTGCAGGTGCTAATGAGATTGTGCGTCGCCCGTTGTTCCCCAGCCCGCAGCTGTCAGGAGCTCTCTGCCCCACCATGGCAACATCGGCTTTAATTAAAGAATCTCCGCGCGGCACCAGAGGGCAGATTCACCCACCGGGATGTGCGGCAGCCACCGAGCCGCGAGACAGCCTGTCTCTCGCCAGGGATTAGGCTCTGGGAAACTCTCCGGCTGCCTGGCATGGAGAAACAGGAGAGCTTCTGTGGGACTTTGAAGGACGCAGTTCAATTAACTTTTCTTACTCTCCCTTTGGGCAGATGCAGAGCGTGTCCGGGGTTCACACCCCAGGCAGGTGACAAGGCTCAGGATTAATTAAGGAGCTGACATTCCCGGAGCCCCACTCTCCTGGGAAAGCAGCCTGGTGCTGGGGGCTAGTGGTTCCCAGAGCTGCCAGCACTGTCCAGAGGGCCCCCTGCCCACCTCGGGGGGCGGGCAGCAGGTGGAACCTCGCTCCTCGCTCTCCTTGGCTGTACTGGAAAGTCACATCCATCAGCAAACCTGTTGGCATGGATGGAGAAACCGGACACATTCCAGGTTGAACAGAGCCCACAGTCATCAGACGGGGGCAACTGCCCGCTGGGACCCTCGTGACAGGGTACAGGGGCAGGCCCCGGCACGGACACCTGGGTAGGGATCCCCTGGATCCCTCAAATCCTATGGCTTATCTGTCAGACAGACGTCCAAAGCCGTCACTGCATGCGGCTGAGGCACTGCTCTGCCGGGGCTCTGCCTTTTCTGTCCAGACCTGGCGGTCCCTGGGCACTGCCAGAACCTCGGAAAATGCCAAGAACTGCTGGAGCCTTGTGAATTGCGAGAGCTGGAGTCCAGGGTCTAACCCATCGCGCTCGCTGTGGCCCAGCCTTGCCGTGCGAGCGGCATCTGGTTGCAATTGGCTGCAGGGCTGTGGGTGATGGATCCATCCTCGGGTACCTTCAGAGCATCTCGCCTTCTCCTTGGCTGGAGCGTGAGAAGCTTTCCCTGCACCATCAGGACAAAATTCCTGCAGTTCATCATTTTCAGTCGTTCCTGCCCTCATTGGCACTGTGCCAACAGGACACAGCTTTTACCATGTGTTGGAAACGAGCTCTTGGCTGCTCCATCGCACTTCCCGAGCAGGTGTGCTCGGCCAGCGTGTCTGTGGGCAAAAGGCATCTGCGGCAGTGACCGAGCCTCTGTGCTCCGTGTCACGCGGCACTGCCGGGCATTGGCACTGCCAGACACCGGCGCTGTGAGCGGGTCCCAACGATGCTCTCCAGGTGTCCCCAGCTGCTGCTCACAGCACCCGGGGTGGGGTGGGGGTCCTCGCCCCGGCGTCACGACAGCACATGGGAGCCTGGCAGGGGCAGGACGGCCAGGAGGAAACGGGTGAAGCAGAAGCCCCAACTGCCCGGGAGCTGCGGGGATTTGGGGGCGGGGGGTGCGTCTTGCTTGGATTTGGGGGTTTTATTTTTGCAAAGCACAAACAGTGTCTGCTTCGGCTTGGCCTCGTGACACGGGTTTTGGGATGGGAGCTGTTGGGATTCGCCGCGGTCTCAGCCCTCTTAGTGGCCAGAGTTAAGGAGCACTGGGAGAGCTTTGGAGCAGCCGTAGGAGAGGGAGACGTGTCTGCCTGTGTCCTGTCGGAGCATGTGGCTCTTCCTCCGAAATCACGGCACCTCCTGCAACCTGGTCAATTCAACCAAAATATCTTTGGAAAGAAATCTGGAAATAGGCTGCTGACACTATCAAAACATCCTGTTTTGACATTTTCTGAATGAATCATTTTGATTTTTTATTTGGAATGACCTCACTGCCTTTTTTGGTAGAGTGAAGTAGATTATATTTATCGAAAAGTTGTAACCAAAACAAAGCGATTGATTTTTGCCTTAATCAAACGTTTCAGTCTCCCTCCCTCAAAATTTGCTTTGAGGTTTTATTTTCTGTAGCAGAGTATTTCTAAATATTATAGTTTTGTTCCGACTTAGAGCCAGATTTTGCAATCCCAAGACAAGCCTGTCGCTCCAGCCGTGCAGCCCCGGACACATCCCACCCGGAGCAGTGGGATGGCACCAGGGGGTCTCTCCCCTCCAACCCTGGCGGGCACAGCCCCGTGCCGGGGGATCATCCTCGAGCCCCCAGAGCTCCAGGGGTCCTACCTGGCAGTCGGGGGTGACGGGGGCCAGGGGTGACTTCGCTATTAGTGCTATTTGACAACTTGTTAGGATTAGAAAGTTCATCATAAAAATCTCCCAAACGAGCGCTTTTTGTGTGTGTGTGCAAGTAAAGCCTCTCTGCCCCAACCAGGACCAGATGTTTGAACTGGCTGATGAATTGGAAACATCTGAAACAACTTTCCAAGCTGAAGTACAATAAATATACCTTTCATCACGGTCCCTGCAAGAGGGTTTTAGAGGCAAAAATCACTGAAGTGTTTAATATGGCCCACGGTGAAGAATCATTATAACAAATGAACCAAATTCAATGAGAATTTGTCCCCATTTTAGTGACTTTGCCGGGACTCCAAGTGCCACCTTTTGAGCTCGCAGCGGAACTTCGTCCTGCCATCCTGCCCAGATGGCTCTTCCTCAGCTTAATACCATCCTCTCCCATGGGCAAAGGAGGAGCGGGGGGCAGCCCTGAGGTGCACCCCGGGTCTGCCCCAGCTGCGCGGGCAGGAACTGGGTGCTGCTGCTGTGGGGCGAGCGGCTCTCGTCTCCCGGGACATTGGGATCCACCGCCACGGACAGCGTGAGGGGCAGCAGACGTAGTCCCCTGGTGCCTCGATGCCCCCGAGGACACCGCAAAGCCTTTCATGGTGCTTCAACATCTTGGGAGGGTGCTGGCGCAGCTGCCCCTGACACCCACCCTGATCCCTGAGCCGCTGGTGCCGGCGTAGCCCACCACCTCCATACTGGGACGGGATGCAGATGGAGGCTAGGGGGGTCCCAGGCATCCCCCCCTGGGGTGATGACCAATGCTGGGCTCTTCACGAGGGCACTGCCCGCCAAAGCCAGGAGCATTCCCAGAGCTGTGCCCTCCCGGTGTGGCAGCCAGCGGCTCTGCAGCTGCCCGGGAGCCAGCCCCGTCCCCAGCAGAAGCGATCGGCAACGCATCCCATGCTTTAGTGCCAGGAACATCTGTCAGAGCCGCGGAGGGCGGCCTGCCAGAGTTCAAGTGGCTGCCATTCTTGCTGTTGATCCCATGACCTGCAGAGATGAGAATCTTTCAGCAGGAGTTGTCAGAAAGAGTTTATTTTCCCATGTTTCTACTTGGCTTATTCCGCTAAGCAAAGTCATGTTCTATTGATTTATTCTGAAATCACATTTATTTTCCTTTAAGAAATAAAACGCAATATTTCTTCCTTCAAACTTCATGTGCATTGCACAGGATTTGAGGGTCAGATTTTCGAGTGTGAGTACCTCCGTAAAAAGCTCCTGCCCTGGCATGTAGCGGCGTTCACCCTCAGGAACCCGATCCCAGGACACGCGCTGGCGCTCGTGAGCAAAGCGAGCTGCAGCCGTGCAGTCGAGGTGGGAATTCGCTCCGTTCCCCAGTGTCCTCGCTGAGGGACAGCTATTGCAACCTGGCAGGTGTGAGGGATTTCGGATTCTGCACTGGTGAGGGCTGTAAAATAATGGGAATATATGAAAACAGAACAGAGACTGACTCGGCAGTTCGATCTGTTTGGCTCTGCCACCCACTCCGGGCTGGCTGTGCGCCGGGACCCGCGGTGACCCCCCGTCTGCATGGAGCTGCGGGTGTGCCCAGCCCTGCAGCCCTGGCAGCACCGCCGCACCACCGCCCTGCCGGGAAGAGGGGACACGCACTGGCTTGGCACACCCCAGTGACGAGTGTGCACTGGCCCCTGCCAACACTGGGGACCCTCCTGCCCTGGTGAGCACGGCGGGCTGCGGCATCCCTACGGTGACACCGTCCTGATTCCCGTGTGACCGGGGAATGTGCCGTGTGATACAACAGCTGGGTCCTGGTTTTGTACAAATGCGTTATCAGAACGGCTAAAACATCCCCAACACGTGCTTTGACCAGAGTCACTAGAACATGACTCATAAATAAAGCAGACACCTTTGATGTCTCCATTTCCAAGCGCCCGGCGAGCCGGTCCGCGCGGCGAGGGCTGGGGAGCGCCGGGGCTATCGCACACGTGTCCATAATGCGATACTGATGCTCACACGGCGCTTCCACGCCGCAAAGCCATGGTGCCTCTTCTGAAAAGGAAGCGTGTGCAGGGATTCATTTCCTCCAACCTGCCTGGCCAAAACCTCCCCGGGGCCGGGTCGCTAATCCCCCCACGTTAACGAGGCGGCTTGTGCTGACGGTGTGGACTGGAGACCACGTCCCTGCTGGTGGATGGGGCCGTGAGACCCGTGTGGGCACTGTGGGCACTGTGGGCTCGCGGGCGCTGCCTCTGCCTGCACTGACCAAAGACCAGCGCCGCCAACGACCCGCCAGCTCCCACCTGCCATGCTGGGCACTCTCGGTTTAACCAGCCGCCGTCCCTCCCCTCCAGCTGGTGCAAACGGGTCCGTCTCCGGAGCCAGGAGCTCCGCGCTGGGGACAGGGCAGTGACAATACAGAGTCCATGGTGGTGCTGACTGAAAACTAGATTTATTTGTTTTTAATTTTCCTTCTATTCCATGTTCTTTATTTTTAATTCTATTTCTACGAGTAGGAAATTCCAAATCCCTCCCTGGCCCTTACACCAGGGAGCCTGCTGCAGCCAGGACGTTTTCTCGACTGCGTGACTTCCTCAGGATGCATTTTATTTCATTGCATTTTGTTTGTTTTCTGGAAAGTTTCACCTGAAACGGTTCAGTTGCATCTGAGAATGAGACTAAGGGAAAATTTTTTACATTGTCCGAAAAAATATTCTGGCAAAACCCTTCTTTGAGGATCCCTCACACTTTCATGCCCTGAACCAGAGGACTGAAGTTTGGCTGAGAGTGGGCTTCTTGTCAGGGAAGCAGTTTTTGTTGTCTGTTGGAAAGAAAAAAATCAAAACCCACATTTGGCCAAGCTGCTCAAATATGCTGAAAATGCCGCGCGTATCCCAGAGGTGCGACCGGCTGCTGCTCTCCAAACCTCTACGCGCTGCCCCTGCCGCGTCGGGCAGCGGGAGCATCTGGCAGCTGCTCTTGGCAGCGGGGGGGCAGCCTGGGCTCCGCCGACATCGGCAAAGTCCCCGGGTCTCCGTCAGCAGAGGCTGGGCAGCGAGCCTGCACCCCACACCCAGCACCCTGCACCCAGCACCCAGCACCCTGACCCCATCCCGCCCCCTGCCCCAGCGGGACGTGGCTGCCCGGGCGGCTGCAGCCCCACGGAGGGCAGCGGGGCCCCTGTGGTGGCAGTAACTGGATCGAGGTGCAGCCGGGTTCGCTTTCCGGCGGCAGCCCGGGTTCAGGCACGGGGACTCAGCCTCGCCCGAGCGCCCGCATGAGAACCGGCACGATCTGAAGCAATTTCTCATTTAAGAAAAAATATTTTGGAAGCAGCCACCTCCCTCCCCTCGCCAGCACGTTTCGGGTTTCATACCGCCCGCCCAGTGATGGGTTACAAACGCGGCTCTCCGTTCTGCATTCGCTTTCACTCAGGCTCCGTGAACTCTCCACCGGACCTGGCGGTGGGCAGGGAAAGGCCCCCGGCCCCCAGCCCGGCCCGCACCCCTCCCCGCACACCCGCAGCTGGATTGTTCTTCCATAATCTAAACCAACACTCCTCTCCGGCAAATTGGATTTCGGTTAAACCCTGTGACTTATGTGCAAATCCTCACAGCGGATCGCCTTGCGCAAAGCTCCCCGCGGGGCACGGAGCCACCACGGGCACGCGGAGCTGGAGCCTCCACAGCTGGTGGCAATCGGCTCAGCCCGGCGCCGGTGGCGGGGCTGTGGCAATGCACCCCCCAATCCCGGGCATCACACCCCCTCATCCTGGGCATCGCACTCCTTGATCCTGGGCATCACACCCCCTCATCCTGGGCATCACCCCCCCTCATCCTGGGCATCACACCCCCTCATCCTGGGCATCGCAGCCCCAGGTCCCAGGCATTGCACCTCCAGTTTAGCAGCAGAAAAATAATCCCAGCAATGAGAAAAATAGCAAAGCCTGAGTTCAAGGAGCCTCAGTTTGACGTCAGAAATTCAGACCATACAAGTTATCGTGGCAAAATCACATTTCTAGGCATGGCAGGCACTAGCTAGATATCATAAAAGATCTCTTTTTCTCTGAACGTTATTGAACTTTTGAAGATGTAATAAAGCACAGTTCCCAGATGAGTCAACCAAACAGGTCTTGTTTGGATCATGTGAAACTGAAACTAAGCAAAGTCACCCATTTCTAATTTAGTTACATGGTGATTACATGGGTTCTCAGCTGAAAAGCAACAAAGATTTTTAGTTTCCATGATGAATGAACGTTGTTAGTGTCTGGAGTAGCAGCTGTCACATAGCTTGGCTTTTGCCAAGAAAGTAACTCAGAGGGGAAAGCTGAGTTTTAGCTCAATTTTTTTCTGATTTTGAGATTTAGGACCAAAACGTGACCGACAAGCCCCCACGTTGCTGGGAGCTGGCCAGGCGCGGGTGCAGAGCGGGCAGCAGGTGCCACCACCGCGGCACACCTCCCTCGGGACTTGCGGGCATGCGGCAGGACCGAAGCTGTTCTGCCTTCCAGCCTGCTCCGTGCTGCAGCACACCCGGGCACCCTCCCGGCAGCCGCGGTCCGTTCGTCCGTCCCGCACGCGCGGGAACAGCGACTAGAGAATAATCACCCATCTTTGAGTAGAGGCTTGGAGCTGTTCAAACATGGCCCGAGCTAACACTGCCCCAACGCTGCCAGCCCCCCGAGGTGGGCTGGAGCCATCCCAGCCCTCACCCCGGAGCGTTTCAACACGCGACAGCCGTAAGGGAAAAGGCGGTGGAGCCCCACGTGCGACACGCAGACATCAGAGCATCGGACATGCCGCAGCTCCGGGGGGCTCGTTTGCTCCCCGATGTCTGAGCAAAAGCTACAACGATTAGTAAGATCCACTTCCTGCACAATTATCCTGATATTACCGAGTCCTTCATGATCGACTCTGCTGTGGAGATTTCTCAGATGGAAAAAATCTATTTAATTTTGTGGTCTGTTAGCAATTTAAGTTGAAGAAGTGGTGTTCAGTTCTATTGTTTTCAGACGGTGATGTTCGTGTGAACGATCTCCTTGAGTCAGGATGCTGCAGCACACGGAGGAGCTGCAGACGCTGCACGATCACAGCACGTTGGTGAAAACAGAGATAATTGATCAGGAGCTGATTGCTAGCGAGATACTGATGATGATGTTGTTTATTTAAAGGGATGTCATCAACTTAAAATTCATGTTAATTTATAAATTGATTTATATGCTAAGATTGGAGAGAGGTTGCACGGAGTCCAAATGAGTGAGATCAGGAACGGGTGTTTCCCTCACTTTCACTCGTCTTCTTTACTTTGTGCTTTTCACTGCATCTCAGCCATACTCTGCGCTCCCAGAGCACACAGACCCCCGTGGAAATACTCGCTGTAGTAAAACCAAACGCACGTTGATGTCCTTGCCAGCCTGGGGCACGGGTGCATGGTCCACGTTCACGGCTTTGCCCTCACTGCATGCCTCGCCCGGCGCCCGGGGCAGGAGCGCTCCGCGGGAGGAGGACATGGCTGCGCGGCCCCCCCAACTTCCCAGGCGGCGTGGGGGGATGAGCAGTTCTCATCCTCCCCCCTCCTCTTGCTGAATTTCCTATCTGGTTTGCATTAATCAGCCCCATTGTTCCAATCAGAGTATCTAGAAGACGAGCAGCAGTGACAGTGTTTGTTTCTCTGGTTCCCGGGTGTGCGCGGGGCTGCAGACCCTGTCCCCGCGTCCGGTGGCGACCCGTGTGCCCGCGCTGCAGCGGGGCTGGCTGGTGGCTGGAGGGACTGAGCTGAGCCCCGTTCCCTGGCATGGCTGAGCCCCGTTCCCAGCCCGGGCTGAGCCCCGTTCCCAACCAGGGCTGCAGGCTCAGCGCTCGGCACAGGGCTCCCCTTGTGTGATCTCAGTTAAGCAGAGAAAGATCTCACCTCATCCACCCCCCGGCTGAATTGCCAGCAGCCATCCTGGGGCTCTACTCATAAATGAAATCCATGCTGTGATGACTGCTCCATTTGCCAGGAGGCTGTTAATGGGCGACCCAGCACAGTGCTCATCATCCAGTGCTCTCCTGATTTCACCAACCTCCTCGGTAGTTTATTGATACCAAGAGCAGCCGCAGCACGGAGGAGGGAGTTACCCTCTTTGCTGGCATGAGGCAAACACAAAGAGGCTTTTTTGTGCGCAGGCAAGCTCAGCTTTGGCATGTTGCACGCTGCCTGGTTTGGCCACTCACAGATCACCTTGCAGAAATGCAGCGAAATGTGTGTCGGCTTCCTCGGGCGCAGAGGCCACCAGCGCCCGGCAGCCACAGCCTGCCAGGGAGCAATGGGCTCTGGCACCCGCTGGGTTGGAGACCTCGTGGGGAAGGATGCTCCAAGGGCGCCGTGTTTGTCACACGCAGCGGCTGTCGCTATTTATCGTGCTTTAAGGATTAGCATTGACATTGATGTAGCACTTAACAAGTCAAGCTGAATTTGGCCCGCTCACTCCACAGTGACATTAAGCAAATCTGCTTATTATTTATTTTATATGTTTAATAAAGCAGCAGGGACAGCTCTGTAATTAAGGTCAAGCTGCGTTTTGCACTCAAAGTAAAAGTCCCATTGCAAACTGTCCCTGAAATGCCATCATTTTCAAAAGAATGCTGCTTCTGAAATTTTACGAGAAAACCTCTTGTTTAGGTTAGTACTTTCCATGGGAATTTCCCTGAAGGGGAAGATTTTATATCCCAGGATCAAACGAAAGAAATCCTCTCAAGTTATGAAAAATAATGACTAAAACCATCTATTAATCCTGAATAAAAAATGCTGGGTTTTTTTAAATAGTTGTCCTGCTAGTTCTGGGAAGGCAGAGCAGGATGGGCAGAGGCGAGGGGCACGTGTGCGCGGGGGCACGTGGATGCAGAAAGGAGTCGCTGGCGCGGGCAGAGCCGAGGCATAGGGAGATGCAGTCCCAAGCAGGCTCTGTGTCGGGTGGTGGCCCTGGATGGGTGAGGCTGGGCAGGAGGACAGCCAGGATCCCAGGAGGGACCCACCCTGGGCACTGCTACCAGTGGGACTGGCCCCACCTGCCCCCTCTGCCTACTCGGGTGCTGTGACAGTGTGGGCTGCAGTGTCACGGGCTGCTCTGTGCCATGGGCTGCCCTGTGCCATGGGCTGCTCTGGTGCTGTGAGCTTCCCCAGTGCCCAGCTCCACTCCAGCCCAGCTGCTGGCCTCCCTCCCTCTCCCACACCTCCACTGCTTTTTGGAGCTTCCTCTGGAACCAGCTGCAGGGGAATCAAAACCAAACCGTCAGCACAGGCAGCACAGGCAGTGCGGGCAGCGTGGGCAGCGCGGGCAGCACGGGCAGCGCGGGCAGCGCGGGCAGCGTGGGCAGTGTGGGCAGTGCAGGCAGCGTGGGCAGTGTGGGCAGTGCAGGCAGCGTGGGCAGTGTGGGCAGTGTGGGCAGTGTGGGCAGTGCGGGCAGCGGCGCAGCCACCACGTGACGAGGCTCCGTCTCGCAGAGCAGCGCGAGTGCCCCGCGCCCCGGGACTGTGGGGTTTCCCTGGCCGGCAGTGACATGATTAATAGTGTCATTACTGCCGCTCACTGCGCCGCCTGACACGCGCTCTCTTGCTTGTACACAACTGTTGAGTCTCGCTCTCGGTGCCAGCTCTGAGTCACATGTCAGCAAACACAGCGGAAGAGAAGCGGGTTCCCTTGCCAAACTAAACAAACAGCATCTTCTTGGTTAGGGCTACAGCATCCCTGAGAACTCAGAGCCAAAGGGCACCGTGCTGCCGTCATTCCCACTCCATTGCTACTCCCACCACCCCCGGCAGGTCCCACCACCCCCAGGAGGTCTCACCACCCCCAGCAAGTCCCACCACACTTGCCCCATGCTGCCCCTTTCAGCACGCAGAGATGTTGCAATCAGGACACCCCTATGCAAATGAGGGTTTTGTCTTCCTGGAATTCCGATTAGCTGTGCTCGGTAAAGATGATGAGATTTAACACACTATTCCTTTGCAATTTGAATGAAGTACAAAGATCTACCAGAACTCTGGGCTCAGAGACTTTCAAGAAGCTCGATGAGTGGGACGTATCCCCCAGTGCTGGCACAGCTCTGCCCGGGGTCCGGTGCTCGTTCGGGCGTTCATCAAACCCTTTGCCACCCGAGACGCTCTCCCTGCCGCACTCCCGGCGCGCCGCCAGCGGACGCGCTCCCTGCTGCTGCGAGTCCCGGCCCCACTGCGTCCCGTCCGGCTCCGGAGCTGGCAGAGCTGCCAGGAAACAATCACATCGCAGCTTCAGACGGGATTAATCCCGATGTTGGCATTGGCCTTGTGTTATCTGGAGGAAGAACTTTCAGCCTTAAATGTAACCGGGCCGGGGCAGCTCTGCTGCCAGCATGAGCCCGGAGGCACCAGCACCACCAGGATGCTGGCACGGAGGGAAGGCACAAGGAAAGGTGAGCTTTCGGCTCAAAATGATCTGCAACTGCTTGTGACAGTTTCTTAAAATTCCAGCACGCAGCTGAACATTCAGCCTCCTCTCCTGGACCTTGGGAAGTTTTCTGCGCCCTTTTTTTGCCAGCCTGGCAGCAGCCTGCCTCTGGTGCTCTCATTTGTCTGACATGAGACATTTTTGAGCTGTCGTATTAAGATATTTATCCATTCCTCATATCAGTCTCCCCTCTGCAGTTTTCCTCTCTCACCAGAGGGTTTCTTTTCCCCGCTGCCTGTGCTGTGCTGTCTCCTCTCATTCCTACTCTGCACAGCTGCTGGAGCCGGAGCTGGAGCTGGCACAGTTGTGTCCTACAATCTGGAATTTCCATTTGGTGGAAAACCTCTACTTTCCGTAGTGTGTGAACTCAGAGCACTGCTGGGTGAGCTGGCATTACATCTGAATCCAGCTTTCGGAGCCGTATTATTTTCATATTAAAATGTCAAGAAAAAGGGATAGTAATTATTCAGCAGGATGTAAAGACATTCAGGTTTTGCATTTCCCATACTTTTCACCCACTTTGCAGTGAAACACCAAAATTGCCAAAACAATGTGACGTTTGCAATCACAGTCTCTTTTCCCGAGTCTCAGATTAAATCTCCAGGTAACTCCTTCAGCTGGAGCTGAAGGTGTGGTTCTTACAGGGCTCACACCAGCCAGCAAAATGGCTCAAAACTGAGGTCCCTGCCCTTGCGAAAATCCAGTAGCTGATCAGGAGAGCAGAGGGATGGATTCTGGGGAAGCACAGGGATGCCGGATGAGCCTGGGATTAGCATGCTTCTCGGTGCTCTGTGCTTCCCAACGCTTCGCACCCTCGAAGCCCGGCCATGCAGACTCTTCCACATCAAATCCCGCACCTCCTTGATGGAAACAGCTGGATTTCCAAAGGATAAAGGAAAATGTTTTCCATTAACACTTCTAACACCCCCATTAGTGCATCTCAGCTGCACGCGGGTGCTAATGAGATTTTGCTCTGACACCACAGGAGGAGAGACAATAATTGGGGCACGTTTCGTTTTCACGGCTGGAGTGGCCGAATTAATTGCCTGAGATTAACCCTTCTGCAGGAGACAGCAGCTGTCTTAGGTGGAAGCAAGGAGGAAATTAGTGAATCTCGAGTGATTACTGGCCGATGACAGGTGCAAAAGCAGGTGAAAATGAGCAATTCTGCAGCAGTGCTGGTTTGGTGCCTGGCTGGGGAGATGGGTGCAGGCTCGGAGAGCGGAGGCACGTGTGTGTGTACGTCACAGCGGTCTCACCTCATTCTTTTATTTCCCAAAGCTTTTGCTTATGCTGTGCCCTTTATCCAGGGAGCATCCAGCTGGCCAGAGGTAGCTCAGGAGGAGAAATTCACCCCCGGGCAGGTCCTCTGAGGGGGACTACGGGGCCACAGCTCCTGCTTTGCCTTTGCACCGCTGCTTTGGCGCGTGCTCTTTGTGCCAGCAGTGACATGGCAGCACAGGGCTGCGTCCTGGCCACTGCCAGCCGGGCAACCCACTGGTGTCTCCATGTTCCTCCACAAGAGCTGACGTCCCGTGGGAGCCGCCCAGGGATGTCCGGGAAGCCGTCCTGGTGGAGTGCAGCTAGGGAGGGAAACAATTCTGATCTTAGCAAATGGGAAAAGGGAAAAATAAGGTGAGCGAATGTTTTATTTAATGGACAATTTAATTGCTGACATCTGTGATAAACGCTGTTTTTTTCCAAGCTGGAATTTGTTTCTGTCTCAGGATGAAGCAGGGATGTGGGGCAAATTCTTTGGAGAGTCCCTTTGAGTCCCATCCAAGGAGGATAGGGAATGAAATGTGGCACATGTTAAACATGTAAATGAGGTACTGATTTACTGATTTATCTGTTTCTTGCATGAGATCTTCTTTGGCTGCATCAAAATTACTGTATTATTTATAAGCCTTAAACATTTAAAATTAGATGTGTGGTTTTAAAACAAAACATCAAAACCTTCATGCAAACCACATTGTTTCAATAAGAAATTAGATTAAAAAAAGCAAATTCAGAATGTTTCTGTGCTGGATCAAACCTGCACCTCATGTGGTTCACATCCACGTTGGATCCATTCTGTAGGAGTGGGTTCTCTTTTCAATGATTTGCAACAGCGAAGTCAAAATAAACAGATCTGGTTTTGTTCAGAAAATGTTTCCTTGTTATTGAAAAGCATCATTTTCTGCACTGTCCCCTGATGTTTCTTGGGGAAATCCTGGAGACTCACAGCTCATCTCAGACACCAGGACACCTGCTGGAGCCAGCATCGCACCAGGCACGGAGGCAGCTGCTCTCCGCAACGTGCTGCCGCTTCGCTCTCTGCGGGCTGTGACAATCTCTTCAGTGGCACAGTCCATTCCCGGAGGCAGCTGGCCCGTGAGATCACGGATTTGGGGAAGCATGCAGATCAGGGCTTGCTGTTGCTCCCATTTCATCCCATAGAGATGGTGTTGACCAAAGCAGCACGGCCACACTCTTCCGCCCCCTCCAGAGATGCTGCTCTGGGTACCGGTGTGAGGGGTGTGCGCCACGGTGTGTGCCCAGCGGAGATCCGTCCCGTCCTCCATGGGGCACAAGCAGTCACTTTGTCACCTTCGCTACGGCTGAAATTGTTCATGAGAAATGCAGTGAGTCCGCCCTGGAAGGACAAATCCCGGAATCACGTGCTGCAGCCTGAATGCTGGAAACCTCTCGGCCCCTCTGCAAACTCCTGCCTCCGAGAGGACAGGTGGATGCTCGTGGTCCACGGACCCGCCATTGTCTCTGCCTTTCCAAAGCAAGGTGAAGTACAGGAAGGACTGGAAGCAGCGCCCTCCGATCCGCTTGCGAGGCGCTGGGCTGCCCTTCCAGAGCCGGGCTGGAGCCGTGCCGGGGGCGGGAAGAGGCCGGAGGGTGCTGCCGTTGCTGGCTTTGTGAAGCAGCGCGAACCGCGCCTCAGAGCATCACGGAGCCCGGGATTTCCTCGTACCACAACTTCCAGCTTCGGGCTATTTGGGCAACTTGTGCGTTCTTCAAACGGGGAAAAAAATGTGGATGTGTCTCAGTCACCCAGAGGGGCCGTTGCCCCAACATCATCACCCCATAAACATGTCAACAGCGGAACGTGAACCAAATTGCAGCAGAGCAGTGCAGCCGTAGTCAGAACCGCATCGGCCGCTTTGCTGCTTAGTCTGTAACTGCACTCGCAGCCGAAAGTCGTGGTGAAGGACCCGGGGCCGCACGTCGTGGGCTCGACTCGGCGGGGAGCCGCGCCGCGAGCCGCACCGCACCTGCTCTGGGTCACACCGCAGCGACTGATGCTCCCAAAATCGGTGTCTTTCTCCCCAGGAGGTTGGGAAGAACCAACACCCTGTCTGACCCAGAGGTCACACGACTTGCCCGGTGCCCGGCGCAGGGCTGGCATCGCGCACACTCACTGCGCGGTCCCGCACCCCGGTGTGACACGGCGGCGACAGCCAGAGCAGCGGCGCAGAGCCGTCCCGCTGCGGTGATGCCAACAGCAACAACTATCGACGCATAAAACGCAGAGCAAAGAGGGAGCCGCTGCTCACCGAGGCACCGGCGGCTCTCGGTGCGTGCCGGGGGTCACAGACATCACTGCCTGTTGTCGTGAGGGTCTCCTGTCACCCTCCTCCCACTGATCCTGATGTTTTTCACTCCCAGCTTTGTGATGTCCATCAGAGTGAGTCAGTGTTACCCTCTATGGCTCTTCTCCTCCATCCTCCTCAGCACCCGCTCCGCACTCGGAAAGCTGGGAGTCTTCCTGGAGGACAAGAAGCATTTGCAAACGCCCCATTTAATGCACATTTTTCTAAGAGCAATGGAGGAGCTGAGGGGAAAAAGCAACAACTGCAGGAATTGCTCATTTCATTTCCTGTGGTTTCATAATTTTGTTGCTTACCAATTTTGAATTTCACGAAGCTTGTGGTTTCCCAACAGCCTTCGTCTGTGGGGAGGATACATTTCAGTAGCATATTGAACTGACATAAAATCCCAAACAAAAATAATATGACAGCAATTGGCGTTCTAAGCTATGTGAGAAAGAAATACAAATACCCCGCTGGCCACACTTGGCCCGGGCAAGGCAGCAAAGCAAAACATCCCAGCGTGGGCAGGTCACCCTCCGAGCGCCAGAAAACACACATCACCCGAGACCCCGGCTCTCCATCCATACGTGAAACCTCCCCAGGGGTGGGCCAGGAACGTCCCCAGGGGTGGCCAGGGCCCTGCAGCCCCTCCAGCCTGCAGATCTCTCTGTGGCGTGGGCAGCTGGGCTGGAGCTGGTGTGGCCAGAGCCTGGTGAGGAGCTTGGGTGGGCGAGGGCTCTGCTGGCAGCCGGGCTGACCCATTCCCAGGGCTCAGAGCCTGACCTCTGTCAGAGGAGCCAAGTGGCTGCACCAAGGAGATGTTTGTCCTGTTGCAGCTCAATGCAAAGCTCGGGAATGTCTGCGGAGCGAGTCCCGCTGCCGCTGGTGCCCCGGGTCAGGTCCATGCGGGATGAGCCTGCAGCCGTGCTTCCCCTGACCCCGGCAGCTGGAGGTGAGACCTGTGCAACAGTGCGGGACGGCTGGAAAACACGTCCCTGAGCGTCTCGCTGGAACGACTCACGGTCGCAGTCGATTGGGTACAGTAATGGCTGCGAACGTCCTCCTCTGGAAACTGTTGGAGAGTTCGCTTCTGCTTATTGAAAATAAACTTTCAGAGGTGAAGAGAAGCCTGTTGGTGAAGAAAATACGTTTGTGAGCTCAGAATTTATAGCCTGCCTCTATAAAGCTGCTCAGAATCCTCGGATCTCTGCTTCAGATACTCATGTTAAAATAATTTTCATTCTGTTAAATGACGAGTGCTTTAAGTTTGGCAGAGCTGTGCTGCTCATGCTCTCACCACTTCATAAATAATACTTTATAATAACAGCTCAGAATAAAACAAAAAAAAAGGGAGAGGGGCCAAGGTCCACGCCGAGCTCTCCTTTTGGCTGTAAATACCTCTTGCCATGATGCTGGCCACTCTGACAGAGGATCTGCTCAAATCACTGCCACATGTGCAGCCAGGGCATGGCTTTACCTGGACTTTCCACTCGCTGAGCAACGCGGCTCGCGGTGCTGGCAGGGCTGGCGCGTGGCGCGGGGCCGCACGCTCCTCTGTGCTCCCCGGTTCATCAGTTACTAATATTGGCCAGCGCAATGTCATCAAATCATCTCATTTTATTTCCCCCACACTTTTTCAGCCTCTAAATAAAAATTACTTCACACTTTCCTGGATGTCTCCGATATGATTTAATTTAAAACATGCAGTCAGGGGAATGGGAAGACAGCGAACGCTTCATTTGGATGGAAACCAAGAGCCCACGTCAGGACAGTCCCATCTCCAGGAGAGCAGGGAAACAAGTGTCAAGAAACAAACTTCTGCTGCAGAAGATGCATCCAACTGTTTGAGGCTTTACTGCAACAGCGCAAAATCGGATCTGAGCCCTGAGCCGCCCCGCTCGTGCGCCACAGCCACCGGAGCCGTTTGGAAAGGCAGGGGCCACTCGGTCCTTCCTGCTTTGATGGGCGGCAGAGGCAGCATCCTGGTGTTCGGCAGCGCGGAGGAGCAGCTCACCAGGGATGAACGGGGGCAGCCGCCCGCTGTCCCTGCCGTGGCCGTCCCGCTCTGCTGCATGCCCTGGCTTGCCAGCAGCCAGAATGCACTGGTCCTGCGAGGAATGTGGAGCTTTTCGGACCAATAATACTTTTAATGACCCTTGGAAATTGTTTACCAGCCCTTGAAGGGGCTGACTTAATGAAATGTGCCCAGACTGGGCCTGGGTGTGGAGCCCAGGGAGGGATCTGTCCCTCTCCCTGCAGAGCAGCCGGGGGGCTGAACGTGACCCCTCCACTCTCTGGATGGCTCAAAGAGGGCTGCTGCTCCCTGCGTGGCTTTGCACCATGATTTTTCATTAGTCCTGCTCTGTGAAGTGGTTTGGGGATGCAGCTCGTATGAAAGGCGCAGTAAAAAGGAGCACAGACGAGTACGAAATAGCAGGAGGACGTGTCCACATGTGGCAGATGTGAGTCACATTGTGGAGCCCTTTGTCTGGAAGGACTTGGCCACATACAAGGGAAGCACAGGGAAGTGCTCGGGAGCTGAGCAGGAGCTGGAAAACAGCGTGTTTTGGCCAAAACCTTGAGAAATGTGTGTATTATGGCCCTTCACTAACATCTAACTGCAGCAAAGCATTTCTAGCGCGTTTGACGTAGACACGAGCTCTAACTCGTACCCCCTCACCAGCGAAGAGCTGTTGCTCCGGCTCCTGAGCTCCCAGAGGTTCATGCGGGCGCTCAGGGTTGATGACATTCCGGTGGGTGTTTCCCAGGTCAGGGCAGGGAGATCTCGGGCTTGTGGAAGGGTGGCAGCTCGTCACCCGGCTACAGGCTTCATTATCGAGCCCCGGCTTTTGTGTTAGCGGGAGGGAGATCTCTGAGGATTTGGCTCAGTGCAGACAATGATGCCATGAGTGCAGAGTTTTTCTCAGTGCCAACGAGTCTAACCTAATAAAAGGGGGAAGTTTCCACTGACCACAGGGGAGCGGGATGGTTGAGACAGAAAAAAGAGGTGGAAAATTATTTATGACAGTGTAATTGCATTTGAGACAACTTGTATCCAGCCAAGATTCCACAAGAAATTTAGGAAAGAACAACTTTAGGTCAATCTGATTTGTTGTCCTGTATGTGCAGGGGGGGGAAATTTCCCTTGTGAAAATTGGACTTTGCAACCATATAAGGACTTGTAATCAAAATTAATGTGGAAAATAAATTGCTGGCTGGCATCCCTGTCAGCAACGGCCACTCACTTCAACTCTGCTGCCCTGAGACGGCTGCACGTCCCGTACCCGGCCCCGCGGAGCCGGCGTTCTCCTCCGGCTCCTTTAAAGTGTGGGTTTATCGTCCCCGGGGCTGGAGGGAGGAACAAAAGGACGCCGGAGCTCTGGGCAGGGCGGCGGAGGCTGCGCAAGTCCAGCCGGGCGAGGGTGCCCGCTCACAGCCCTGTCCGTGGGCAGGACCCCGCCATCCTCCCTGCCAGCAGCTGCCCTCCGCGCTGCGCCCGGGCTCTGCCCTCTCCATGCACCGGCCGTCACCATCTCCCCCGTGCCTGGCCGTGCCCTGCCCGCCCCCCCTCACCCGTTGCAGGGCAGTTCTGGGAATGCGGCGTTTCGCGCCCCGCGGACCCGCCGGGTCGCTGCTTCCCTGACCGTGCCGCAGCTCCGCGGTGCTGCTGGAAGCTCTCCGGGCCCGGCTGCTGCTCCCCGGCCAGCGTGAGTGCTCAGAACCTGCAAAAATGGGGAATATGTGCTTTTCCCTAACTCCAGCTGGACTCTGAGTCTTGAAGCATCAAACTTTCAAGCTTTTCTCTGCCACCAAGGAAGGTGGAAACCTTCATCTTTTCAAACGAAGGTGAGAGATTCAAGGGCTCCTGCAAGAGTCTGTGCCCTCGTTCACTGGAGTCCAGAAGTTGGAGCTTTAAGGAAAAACATGTCACTGCACAAAGCTGCACCCTTGTAAGGCCACAGGCTGTTTGCCCTGTCCCAGCAGCAAACCAGGACCGCAGAAGGAGCCCTGGCTGTGCCGACGGGCAGCCGCGCACGGGCTCTGGAGGTGCCATCTCCACGCAGAGGGCTTGTGAGAACTTAACCTGGCTCCGTTAGAGAATGTGCTGCTAATTCCAGTGGTTAATTTTATTATGTGTCATTTCCCTCCATTATTTGGTTCAAAAGATGAAGACTAAACGTAGATTTTAAAATTGTCCAGATTTCAGATATTGCCCTTGGGAAAGCTTCAATCTCATCTTTTGTTTTCATTTAGGTTTTTTGCAGGTCTGCAAATGTGTTTGTTTTAATAATGCAGCTGCAGGACAGATTAAAAAAAAAAGCAGCAAGTATCGCTGGCATTTAATATCTCTAATTCAGCAGTAAGAGAAGCCTGCCGACTGTTTGCTTAATGTTCAACATCCTTTTCTGATTAAGCAAAAGGTTTGAAGTGATTATAGTTTATTTACAACAAAAGTGGACTTAAATGAGAGTTAATTCCTCCCCCCCCTCCCTCATTGGGCCGGTTGCCAGTTACCATGTGTCTGCTCAGCTCCCTCTTCGAGAGCATCCGCAGAAGCCACGGGCAGATGTTCCTACCAGGGCCCTCCAAGAAGAGCTTCTCCTCCAGGAGCCTCTGGGATGGGGGTGCCCCAGGGGTCCTGGCTCACCCCATGGTGTGGTGGCCGTCGCACGGCAGCTCTGGTGGGGGCTCAGTCCTGGCACCACTGCCCACCAGTCCTCTTGGTGATCTCCCTGCAGAAGGTCCTGTGTTCCTTCAGTTAATATTGCACGAGAAAGTTTTAATTTCCAGCACTGATATGCTTTATTTTTATTATTGTTCACCAAATAGGCTTGAGAAAGCAAGAGGCCGCTCCAGCGAGCGGTGGCAGCAGACCCTGGGATGAGTGCTGGGCTGGTGTGTGCTTCACATCCCCTTCCCGTGGTCCTGGGAGACAGCAAGGAGGGAAGGGGAAAAAACAGAAAGAAAAGGTGGAAGTGATGAAAAGAGAAGGCAAAATCCGCTCCCCAAGAGACCAAAATCTCAATGGATTTATCAGAAAACTTAGTGGATTTTGATTTGGTTTCTGGTCAAAATCAAAATACTTCCAACGGTAGCTTGCAATTGGAGGGGATTTTTTTTTTCAACAGACGTTGATGTTTGCCAGAATATAAAAACCAGAAACTGGAGGGGCGGCATCCGAGGGCTCTTCCCAGTACCACACCTGAGAGTCCCTAATGCCACCCACCCGCTGTGCCGATGGCAGCCAGGTGCTCCTTCCAGAGCCTGTGGCGGGTGCAAGGCACAGCTACGGGCCTGTAAGGAGAGAATTATTTAGAAATGTCATTGCACCCCCTGGGCACGGAGCTGCGGGGACCCGGCTGGTGACCGCGTCACTGCTGAGGCCCTTCTCCGGCGAGCTCGGTGTGGGTGCTGCAGCGGGCGATGCTCGCCGGGCACAGCCTGCGCAGCAACTGGGAGCCGGTGGCAGCGCCCAGGGACCCCCTTTCCCAAAGCCTTTTCTTCCCGATGGGCAGATGCAGTTTCTGTCCGGGATCCTGGTGGGTCTCTGACCTCCCTGGGGCACTGCAGAAAGTGGGGAGGGGGGAGCCAGCGGGACACAGGGACCCCGACTGCCCATGGCCAAAGGGCTCTGGCTTCTCCCCCGGCTGCACGAGTGAAGGTGGGACCTTTACGGTCAGCGTCAGACAGCTCGTCAGCCCTGCGTGCCGAGAGCCTGTTCGCGTCGGCCGCGGCATCGTTTCTCTGTTAATTGGAAGTAATTTTCCTATAAAAATGTAAAATTGCTTCTCCAAACAAAACGTGGAGCGCACGCCGCACGCTGACGTGGCGAAATGCCGCAAGCACGGCTCCGCGTCTGAGCCGGCCGAGGGGTCACCGTGCTGCCAGGCAGGGCTCCGGCTCGGGAGGGATTTGGCATTTCCCAGCAGCGACGGCAGCTCAATGGACACAATGAGGCCGGCGGCACCCGAGGGGCGGCACGCCGGCGGTGCCCATATTACTACCTACCAGATCAATGGAGGCCCCGGCTCTCACCGGCAGGGAGTGCGAGAAAGAAAGACACAAAAGCTGCAGAGAGTGAATAAACTCAATTAGATCGCTGTAATTGCAACAAGAATTAGTGTGGGGGTCGGGCACATGTGCCGTCTCGGAGCAGTAATTAAAAGCGCAGTGTTTGCCGTGCCGGGGAGGTGGCCTGCTGGGTCCCAGCAGTGCCCTTTGAAAAGCTCCACGATGGAGCTTCTAGCCTGGATAAATACAAATGTCAGTGCCTCGCAGCCCGTGGGGGGACTCTCAATCCACAGCCCAGTGGGAGAATCCCCTGCTTTGCATTCCCAACAGTTGGGCTAATTTCAGAGTCAGGCTTTGATGTGCTTTGGGGAGCCCTGTGTGCTACACACTTTCCCAGCGAGGCGTCCCCTCCCTTTCTCAAATGCTTTATTAATTTTCTCCTGTGGTTTTTTTTATCCTCCCTTTCTCTTGGGCCCGCCTGCAACTTCTCTTTTGTGCTCACACTGTGGGGTTCATAGCGGAGAATTTATATCATTCAGAAATATATATAAAGAAGAGATAAAAGAGGAGATGTAGGAACCTGCAGAGACTATAGCAACAACCAGTCCCAGCAGCCAGGGTCCCCTTCCTCCAGCCACCAGCCCCAGGTGCGCCCCACGCCAGTCACACCAGTTTCCCGGCTGCAGCTGGGGCTGCTCATGCCCGTCCCCACCATCAGTGCGCAGAAAAGGATAACTGACCCCCATGGGACAGCAGAGGTGATGCTCGGCTGTCAATAACCGGGGCTGCCGGCGCCCCAGGTCAGCCGTGCCGCGGGCAGGACGGAGCAGCCGGGCTCCCCAGCCCAGTTTCTGCAAAGGCCAGGCTAGGGGTCCCACAGGGACCAGCCTTTGCCGCCTGCCTGAAGCCGGTAGCCACTGCAAAAGGTGGCGGTGCCAGCGGCACGAGCGCAGCGGCCGCCGGCTGCTGGCGGAGCGGGCAGCAGCACCGCTGGGGTGCGGGATGCTCGTGGCCTCCAGTGCACCCCGCGATGCACAAAGGCTGTGCCCGGCACAGGGCGCTGCCCGCGCTGCCATGGTCCCCACTGGCCCCTCGCCCCCGCACCGGCCGTGGTGCTCTCTGGGAGCAGCCAGCACCCACCAGGCGCCGCGGCCATGGGGAGCATCACCACTGGTGTGTGCAGACTCATGGGGTTCGCCTGCACCAGAGTCAAACGCCCCCCGTGAAACCTCCCCATCCCTCCACCGCTCTCCCTCCGCATCCCCTCCTGCTGCTGGGTGATGGCGACACCGCACGCCGCAGCGAGCAGACCAGGGCTGCGCAGCTCCTTCTAAGCTGGCATCCAGCTCCTGTCCTGTTTTTTATTATCGACTGAATTTGGCATGGAGGGGATTCTCTCCCCACATCCCGTTGGCACACAAAAGGCTCAAAAACCAGCAAAACCATTGTTTGCGCTTGAAGGGCGGGGACCGGGGTGAAAGGAACAGCATGTTTTAGAGCCCAGAGCTAGGAACCATTAGAGCATCTGGAACAGTTAGTGGGACAGGGGCGTTGCAATTAAATAAAATGGGTGATTACAGAACCATTCTCTGGCTCTGACACACACAAGGGCTGTCGCAGCACATGCCTGAGCACGCAGTTAAGGGGATTCCTCTGCTACAGGCCTGGAATAAATGGGGTTTTCACTGGGAAAGCCTGAGGTCGGCACGACTACCTTGCGCAGGATGGAAGAGCGCGGTGCCCTTTGCCAGGACACGGTGTCGAGGCATCTCCCACCGGAGGCAACAAGCAGCTCTGGTGAAAGGAGCCCCATTCCTCGGGGCCGGAGAGGCACTGGGGCCCCCGAGGAGCTGAAACATGGTGGTGGGTCCTGCTCAGCCACAGCTGAGCCTGCGCCGCCCCAGCCCGCCGGTCCCTGTGCCCACGGCCGCGAGGCTCCTGCGCCTGCCAAGCTCCCCGAGCGCTGCGAGGGCGCAGGGGGTTCAGCCTCGGCTCTCAGTTTGCAGCTGGGATGGAGCTTCTGAGCCAGAAACATGGCTTTCCCTTTTAATGAGTCTCTGAGGAGCATCCGTGCCCCGTCCCTCCAGATCCTGCTGTCTGGAGGGCACTGGCAGGACTGGACAGCGCAGCTTTCGCAGAGATATACAAGTCCTGCAGAAAAAGTCCTACTGTTCGAGGACCTCAGCCCTGTCCCCTGAAATACGCTGTTTTCATTAAAGCAGTGAAATCGGATTTCAAAAAAGCCAGGCTTTGGAGAGCGGCCCTCGACTGGGGCCTGATGAACGGGATCCAGAAGCAAAACAAAGGCTGTTTCCACAATGGTTGGAGGGAAAGGGAATGGGTCCAATTGCAAAACTTGGATCCTGGCACCAAGGGAGTCTTTGTGTGCAAGACCTGTGGCAAGGGATGGCAATGACTTCGGGAAATTCAATACTCGCCCAGCTCGTAAACAGAAAACAAGGAAAATAAACTTGGGCAGATGGGAGGAAGCAGAGAGCCAAGCCATGGATTTCTGCTCGCCTGGAAAAGAGCCCGTCCGTCCCAGGCAGTGGGTCCTGGGCTTGGTGGCTGCCAAGGCCACGCTCGGGGTGCTTGGGGCCACGGTGCCGGGCACCGGGCTGGGCAGCTGCGGAAGGTGGGAGGCAGCAGCTGCCCCTCTGCTGCGGGTGCTGGGCAGGAGGGGCACAGGGGGGAGCTGGGCAGGAGGGGCGCAGTGGGGGCAGCTCGGTGGGAGCCCCTGCGCTGCGAGACAGGAGCAGGGACAGTGCCGGTGCCCGCTGCGGCTCAGGCAGGGTAGAGGGGGAAGGCAGCAGATTGCCTTGTGCCATTTCATGTGGAAGCTGGAAAAACTTGGCTGCAGCGGTGGCAGGGGTGGGACAACAATTGGAGTAGAGAAGAAAAGAAGTTTCTCTGCCAGCCTCCTCCCGGCGTGCGTCGGTGCGTGGTGCAGCCGGATCCCTCCTGTGAACCCTCCAGTTGTGCAACATACCGGAGCTGCTCCTGGTCTCGGCGTTGCCACCTCCTCCTGCCTGCTCACAGCTTCTGGGCAGGGGAGAGCCAGGATCCCCATGCGCGGTGCCCGGAGCGGGAAGTTGAGCCTGTTCAGGTTAAACCGTTTGCCATAGGTGCCATGCGGCAGCAGAGCGGCCCCACGACGCACGTTGGACAGGAACATGACGGCTGGGGATGCGACCGGAGCAGGGAAGGGCTGCAATGGGATGAGAGCAGCAATTAAAGGTTTAGTGAAATAAATGACTTTTGAAAAAAGCTTTTGAGAAATGGAGACGATGACTCCATAAAGCCTCAAACACGCTGCCAGGCGATGCCGCCTTGTTCAGAAACACAAGAACTAACTGCTCCCTCCTGGCTACAGACAAGAGGAATCAGTATTTAGACAATTTATGGGCCACAGAGGGTCAGCGGAGATATGAAATCCTTGGATTCATTGAATTCCCTCATTACCACAACCCCACAGTTGCGATTACAGACTCATGCAGCTCAGCATCCCGCGGGCCGCCAAGCGCTGCCTGTGCACCCACCGCGTGCACTGCCCAGAGCCGTGCCAGCTCCTCTGTGCCACGCCGGGCATCAGCCTCGGGTGTGCTCCGCGGTGACAACATGACACGAGAGGTTCCCAAAATTTGGTACCGGCTGCGGGAGTGTCCCCAGCTGCCGGGCCGGCTGCCACGGGAGCAGCACACGTGTCGGGAAAGCCTACGGTATTCTGTTGTGTGACAGTGAAGGCATTGTCATTCCTTCGGCTCGGGAAGGGAAGCAGCCTCCTCCCCCCACATCAGGCAATTATCGCTGTTTATCTCGAGTTTTAAACTACCGGCTCATAAAAGAAAAGCAACCAAGAGCAGAGAAGCAAGTATGAGCTCTGCGCACCAGAACGTGATGCCAACGCCTGCGCGGCACCGGCCTGGCACCACCAAACCCGCCAGCGGGATGGGGTCTGCCTGGAGGCGGGGAGCAGGGCTCCGGGTGGTGTACCCCTGCCCAGGACCCAAACCTGCTCCTGTCCGTGCGTCTGCAGCAACGTGCTCCAGCGCTGGGGTGGAGGGACAGACCCCGCCAGCCACAGACCTCCACTCCTCCCTGCCACCAGCAGCCTGTGCCTGTTCAAACCAGCCAAGACAGACTAAAGAAATCCAAGCCAGCCACCTACTGCTCCTCCTCGGAAATTCATAGAAGCATCCTTGGCCTGACAAAGAATGGCATGAGAAATACTAGTGATACAATACAGTGGATGCTTTGTTGGAGAAAAAAATCCTAGATCAGGATGAGAAGCACAGTCGAAACTATTTTAGAAGAATATGTCAGATACACTGGCCAGCCATTAAATTTCACAGGTTCAGTTTAAGAACTTCAGAAGATTGCTGGCGTTGCCTGAAAGGGAGAGGAAAATTATAAACACATGCTGGGGGCTCCGAGTGAGCTGCAGGAATCTGGAGGATAATCCTTATTGCTATTCAAGATATAACCGAATAGCCACAATAAAGAATTCCATTCACCTGCCTGGAGAATGACTGGCTGTAACCCTTAATGCCAGCGAGATTAAAAACATTTCTTCACGGTGAATGGATCAGGTATTTTATGACACTGGCAGGTTTGCTCAGACCCCATCCGGCCTTCGCCCCACCAGCCGATGTCCTGTCATGCCACCAGTCTGCAGAGCAAGCCCTGGCACAGGCACCTTCCTCATCCTCACTTAGGAAATAAGCCTGTGCATGCCACGTGCTCAGTGCGTGCCCGGAGCAGAGGCCAACCATGGTGCTGCCGAGCCTGGCAGCCCCAGCCTCCGCCACACTCGCCGTCACATGGGCACAGCTGGAGCTTGCTGCCAGCCGAGCTGCGCAGGGCTGAGCCTGGCACCACCACCTGGCAGGCACAGAGTCTCCAGCTTGCGCCATTTGCCACCCATCCTGTACCCACTTGGAGAAACGCGATGTGCTGCGGTGCCAGCTCCTGCTCCCCAGCGCCCTGGAGGGTGCAGACACAGGGCATGGCGGTGCCCATCACCGTGGAGCAGGGCCTACAGGGCGAGGGGCTGCGGGGAACAGAACACCGCTTCTGCTGGGCTGCTGTGGGAGGGCAGCAGTGGAGATGTTGGCTGTCGTGGGATGCGGAGGAAGCGAGGAGACAGAGTCACGGTGCTTTTGGACATCTGTAGGCACGAAATCAGGCCTTTGGGAAGGCAGAGGGATGCGGGACCCAGGAAGATGGGGTAGTGCTGGCTCCTGGGACACCCTGTCCTGCAGACATTGTCACAAAACCCTCCTGCCCAGCCCCCAGTGCAAGTGATGCTAAACGGCCACAGGGCCAGGGGAGCACCAGGACACAGGATGCTGAGAGCACCAGGATGCAGGATGCTGGGAGTGCCAGGATGCGGGATGCTGGGAGTACCAGGATACAGGATGCTGGGAGCGCCAGGACACGGGATGCTGAGAGCGCTGGGACACAGGATGCTAGGAGTGCCAGGACAAGGGATGCTGTACCAGGGGAGCGCCAGGACACAGCTCTGCAAATGCTCCCAGTAGCCTCGTGGGTCCAAGCTCACTCCTGGGAATACTGGTCCTGACCGAGCAGTGACGTGCGGAAGCGAAGCGCTGGGAGCTCAGGGGTATCCGTGTAGACACAGCGGGAAAGCCAAGGAGCACTGTCTGCAGGGGCTGCGAGCTGGGAGCCTCTGGATCCAAGGAGTTTGTTACTATACTTCAGATTATATAAATAACTCACAGAATAAAACCACATGTGACCACATTCTGTTCTCCATCCCTCAGTGCTCTGCCGACAGCACACAGGCTCTTGCAACACTTGTTTACTAGGGAGACTGTATATAAAGTGAAAATAATTTGCTAGGTCTTATGTTTCCACTTTAATTCTCAGTGTATAAAAAAAACCTGTGAATTTGCTAATGGGCTTTGAAAATGTATTTTTAAAGCTAGGGCAGCATGAGTTGGTGAGTTGTTACAAAGGATTACAGAGAGAACAAGGTTTGCTAGAAAAATTATTCCCTTGAGAAAATCTGTAACAGCTGAAAGGCCAGGGCCTGTTCCTTTCCAAGAAAATAAACACATTTCTGCATCCAAAAATCAAGCTTCATTTCAGGTATGAAGTGAACTTGTTTGTTCTCTAGTGTTTATGTACTTCTCACAGGCTTTGGTGTTTAGTTTGACATGTTTGGAGACCAAACATACACTCACAAATTCCACAAAGGAAGATTCTTTTTGCATCTTTAAAGCACACTTTTGGACAGAGATAAATGGCTACGAGCTTTGGGAACGTTAGAGCCAGATGGTCAGTTGAGATTTCTTTGCATGTTTCTGTATTTCTCTCCAGAGTTGATCTGGCATAAAAAATATTTTTTTAGCTTTTCCTATGACTTGCAGACCTGGGGAAACCTCTGGAGCGGAAGGATTTGTAAATGGTCTGCTCTGAGGGGCCACAAACCTTCGGCTCACTTCTTCTTGGTTGTTAAAAATCTGTGTGCTTTGAATTTTTTGTACCCAGGGCTAATCCAGAGTTTTGATTTGCTGGACTGTTTTGTTACACAATGCCTGTGTCTCAGGGAGCAGCCTGAGATGCAGGGATGGGGGAACCCGGCGTGAGCATCGCACCTCTCCAGGTGGTTAACTGGTATTTCACATTCACAGACTAAATCTCCTGCGAGTTGGTGAACGGACTCTAAAATTCTCCGCAAACATTTGATAATTCTTCCTCCAGCAGCCAGGAATACGGGGTGGGAAGGCAATAAGTGATGTCCAGATTTATAATTTTACAAGTTAATTTTACAAGGTCTCCTGAGGAAGTGCCGTTTTCACACGCTGCCCCGCGTCGATGGGTTGGATCGATGGGTTGGATCGTTGCGGAGGGCTCCCCAGCAGCTGTTTCCCTTTCCCATTGCTCCCGCGTTTCCCGTCCCTGGGAGCCGCGTCCTCCCCTGGCGAGGTGACACGGCGCCTGCAGCTCCGTGCGGGGTCAGATTTTCGGTGGCGATAACCCAGCATATCTCCTGCCTCCAGGCAGTTGTACCATTTCCCCCCTTTCCGTAGCCACCTCTGTGTCTCTTGTGAGCGGTGCTGGGAACGTGCGGGATTTTCTGTGCCGCTTTCACTACAACCCGGCACGACTGCCGATCCGTGAGCACTGGGCTCCTGGGAAAGGAGGAGTTAACTGACCTTGTGGGACGAGGGCTCTCACTGCCACTAGGTTGTCTAAGATGAACGAGCTTCTGAGGATTGCCAACTTCCGAATGAACCAAAGGTGGAACAACAACAGCACCGACCACACCATAATAACCAGCGACCAGTGGCAGGAGCACATATGGAGGCAGCGCGGTTCAGCTGGAAACAAACCCCGGAGGTGTCGGGGCTGCGGATAAGGACTGTGCTGGCAGCGGGAAGGTGGAAAAGATGAAATTCTGGATGCTGAGGAAACAAACGACGCTGCCAGCCTGGACGTGCGTGTGAGCCCTGCTTCCCTGTTCCAGCCTGAGGACGCCGAAACGCCGCACTCGCGTTGACTAACAGATGCTGGCTGCTCTCGGAACAGCCATCCCGGGTTGTTGCAAAACAGCTGCCGGCTGCACGATCCCATCAGGGACACATCTCCAGGCGGGGACTGGGCTCCTTTCAACCCAGTGCAGGAGCTCGGGTGAGAAAGAGTGGAGAAAACGAGAAAACCAGGCGCAGGGTTTGACTTGGGGGACTATGGAAAGGCTGCCCACCCCCGGGACCCTGCAGAAGCTGAGACACGCACAGCGTCCGCAAGCAGTGGCCAGGCAGGGACAGAGGGCAGCTCCTGTGAGCACACTCGGTGGGCAGTGCCGACCGCATCCTGGCACGGCGGGAAGATTCCTCCCCAGGGAACAGGGTTTATAAAATCCTTCCTGCAAGGGAGGGTGATTTCCTGGCTGGGAACTGTGCACAGGCTGCGCCCTGTCCCCTGCTCCTGTCAGATGTGGTGGGGTCACCACGGGGCACCACGCTGCCCTGCCCTTCCACAGCATCACTGCTGGCCCTCCGCCGGGTCCTGGGGCACAGAGGAACAGAGGGGACTCGCTGTGGCATCAGCCTTCACCCCGAGCAGCTTTCGGAGACCCACGCGGCAGCAGACCCGTTCAGAGCGTTGTCCATAACCTTGCAAACCGCTCCGGTGAGCCGGGGCAGCGACGCTCGTATGGAGGAGCAACAGTGAAGTTCAAACATCTGGTTCTGTGAATTCCTATATTGTAATAAAATAAGTCTTCCCACAGATTTCACGTCATCTTTGTCTGGGCACCACTGAACTGTGGAGGGAGAAACTTTTTTGTGGTTTTCAGAGGAACAAAGAGGCAATATGCATCTGGTGAGGTGTCCTGGCAGCCTCCCGCGCCCTGAGCCTGCATCTTGCGCTGGCGCCACGGCCCCGTGTCCCGAGACGATAACTGCCTGACCCGCAGCATCCCGAACGGCAGAGCCTCGGGGGGACCGTGGTCGCCAGGGCCCGGGGAGCACGAGGTCACCTCGCTGCAGCCCACAGACCAAGGACAGCAGCCCCCGAACAGAAAGAGGCACCAAGAAAATGCCTGCAGTTTGGATCCCACCTTTTTGGCCCCTGTTCAAATGAAAGGGCAACAAAGAACATACAACCAACTGCTTAGAAACTCACAGTCTTAACAAAGTCCAGAAAGGGCCCTTCCCTGCGGCTCCTGCGGTCCCCTGCGGATCGCGGGCTCCAGCCCCTCCCTGGGCAGGGCTGCGGGCACCGTGCCGGGGGCCGGCAGCGCCAGACTGGCGTGTCCGGGTACATGGAGCTCTGTGCACCTCCTCTGCGGGCATTGCTGCCTCAGCAGCATGACTGATTTCTCAGCCAGACGCTCCTCAGGAAGGGAGAGCTCACTCGGTGGTCCCGGGGGAGCCGGGAGCATCTGCTGACTTTGGTGGCGGGAGGGATGTGCTGATCCGGACGGTGATGCTCAGCCTCCCGTTGCCAGCGCCTGTCTCCGCACATGAGAGGACAACTGCTGGGTCTCCCCAGAGCTGCCAGACGGCAGCTGCCTCCAGGCCTTGTCCAGGTGCTTGTCTGTTTGGAAAAGCTCTCCCTGCAAAATACAGATCTGCTGGAACAGGTGGTTCGGCAGAGGGAGCGGGCACAGAAACCTGCTGGGAATGAATACTGCAAAGCTGGAGAAAGCTGGATGGGATCGTGTTTTGCATTAAGCATGGGATGGTCTTTATTCCCTGAGAGCAGATCAGAGCCGTGCGTTCCCATCTTGGGCAGCATCTCCTGGGCTCCTCCTGCACTGCTGCTGCAACGTGACTGCTCAGGTGCTGTTTGCCTTTGAGCGTTGCCTCCGGCCGCTGTGCCACAGGCGTGCTGGAGCTGGCCAGCAGGCTGTCCAGCCTGCCCGGCATCCTTTGGGGACAAAGGACTCTCCAGCATCAACAGAATTGCAAAGAGAGTCCCCTTCCCCTTCTCCTGGCCAATTCTCAGTAACGCAGCCTGCAACACATCGCACCCGCTTGGTTTGCTCGGAGGCGGGTGCGTTCGAGAGACCCCGGGCTTGTCTGAGTCTACCACTTAGGCAGCGCAGAAAGGCCCACAAATCCGTGGGAAGTCGGGGGCATGTGGCTGCAGCCACCCTTCGGGGATGATAAACGGCCGACGGGGAACGCAACGGGAAAGGTGAACTCGGCTGTAAAAGCCTGCAGACACAGTGGGTTCCAGGGAACCTGAGCGTTTCAGGGAGGGGAACGTGACCCCCACCCCGAGCCGAGCCTTGCCCCCCCCGGGGCTCCCTGCCCCTATTGCCTGGTACTCGCTCGCGCACGTCCCACCGATGAGAGCAGGGAGATCATAACCGCAAATCTTCAGGAGCCATTTTTCAGCCGGAGTAGATTCCATTCAGTCCACAGACTTATCAGTCTGTTTGGGAAAAGGGATTTCATTCCTTCACTTCTTTTTGTCAGGATGGATTTACTGATCCCAGACATGTTCCTCACACTTTCTTTGGGGCTTAATATGCATCATTTACATTGCGGAGCTGTCACCAGCCCGTCTGAGCTGCGCAGGCAGGCAGGCAACGCGTTTCCCTTGCCCTGTTGCTCCCTCTGCCAGATGTGGAGCTGTGAGGATAAAGCAGCTGGGAGACCCCTTGATAGATACGATTTGCCTTTTTGGGGGTTGCTGCTTATTCCCCTGCGTGCAGGGGCCAGGCAGGCTCAGCACAGGTGGATGTCCTCAGCTGCGTTCCCAGGAACAAGTCACCTGTAACACGCGGTTCCGTGGGAGGTAATTCGATTTTCCCATTAAGGGATCCAAGTGATGGCTCTTGGGCCCGGCACAAGCTTCATGTGCATCTTTACTGAAGATCCCCCCATGCCAACAGTGTTCTCCAGATAGATCATGTCTACATGCCATCTAAGTGTGCTCTCCTGAATGACTGGAGTTATGGAAGTTCCAAGCCATCAGAGAGGGTGCTTACAAAACCAAGGGTGGCATCTAACATACAAAGAAAAAGAGCGGATGATGGGGGCGGGAGGGACACGAGGCTCTTGACGTCCTCCTAGGAGAGCTAAGAAGCAACCAAGGCCAATGACCCCCCTGCCGTCAAGGGTGGCCTCTCCACTCTCGCTCCACGATGAGGGACCTGCTCTCCCATCCTCTCCGGCACCGGCTGACGGAGCCAGGAAACGCTTCCAGGGCCGCGCTCCCAGACGTGGGTGTTTGACACCTGTTTCAGTCTGTGAAAGACTGATCATTTTTCTAGGCTGGCCATAACTCGATGTCTAATTTTAGCCGCCCAGCTCTGCAGTGGGCTCCTGGCCTTCAGGCTGTTGGCAGTGGCTCGTGGCAGCGCCTCGCTCAGCCGGCAGTGCCGCAGCAGCCACGCCAGCAGCCCGCCCTCACCAGCGGGTGCCCCAGTCCTGATGTTACGACTGTACCCAAGGCAGGTGTGTAGGAAGCACTCTGCTGCTGGCACAGCTGCCTGCCTCGGGGCTGGCAGGGATGAGATGCTTCTGTTGGTTGTTTCCTATGAGAAAAGCTTCCTCTGCTTCTCCAGGAGCCGTTTGTGCGGCTGAGATTGTCCCTGCTCCTGGCTGTCCCTGCTCCGAGCTGTCCCTGCTCCCGGCTGTCCCTCCTCGTGCACCTTCGCCCCGAGCAGCACCCTCACCCATTCCGGGCCACCTTCTGTCCTTCCCAGCCCCCAGCCGTGTGATTCAACGGGATCTGCCTCCCCACCCTGCACCCAGCACAAGGAACACAGAGAGATCCCAAACCCCTCCTGCTCCAGAGCCACTTTCCACCCAAAAGGAGTCTGCAGTTTCACCCAGGTCCTCAGGATCTGAGCTGCTGACCCCTGGGAGCTCTGGAAGCAAAAGGAACAGCGGCTTTAGCATGATAGATCCCTGATGATAGCACAGGAGGGGAAACACAGGCAGGATTTACATTCTGTCCCTTATGGATGGTTTGGCTGATGTATTAAAAGCTGGATGGAGCATAAAAATGGAATTTATTCAAATTAAATGGTTGCAAATGTCATACTACATTGAGCCAGAAAGTTCTCCTACACGCAACAAACAGAATTTATGCTTCTAGAAAGCATGCAATTTTACCTGCTACTGCCTATGAAGGACGTTCTTGTCCTAGACTTCTGATTTCAAAAATAAAGAACAAACAGCACCATCTTCTCAGGGTGCCAAGATCTATCCAGAAAGATTTCAGAAAAGCAGCATATACTTTTTCAATTAGCCGAATGAACGCTGTTTCTTTCCAGGTGAATAGCAAAATTACCTGCAGATGTGACTCTAACAGCCGTTGTTAGCATTTAACATTTGCCCTGCAGCTCAAAATCACTAACTCATGGACTGGGAGGAAAATCAGGCTGGTGACTCGCTGGTGCTGACACCAGCATGCCTCAAGAGGAACAGACTGAACTGGGGAGCATCTCCCCGCTGAAGGGCAGACCCTTCTGAGGCTTTTTGAGTGAGACCCCAGAGCCTCGGGCACCTGGGAGGAGGTGACACATCCGTGGGCAGAGGCAGGAATCCTCTTACCCTGCCCTTCTTTGGACAAGGTCTTCTCCAGCCCCGGCAGATGCTCTGCAGGAGCCAGCTCTCATTTCTGGGGATTTCTGGAGCAGCCCTGCGGCCCCACTGCGGCTACGGCCCCCATCCAGTACCTGCTTATTTTAAGCACATGACTGGTCTGACTCAAGATAACGGAATTGTCTTTCTGCCTGCTGTTAAATATACATTAAAGTTGAGCATGTTTGGCCTGGGTCATGGTGCTCAGCACCTTGCGGGTCTGCGCTCGCCGTGGGAGGCACGGGCCAGGCTCTCGGTGGACACTCGGGCACCCGGCAGCTGTCATCACACGTTGCTGTACATGCAGAGCCTGTTTAAATCAATGGCTTGTAAATGCAAAGCTCCATCTCCAGTTACTGCTCCTCTGCATCTGCCAGTCCCCCACTCTACATGAGAGATGTTTCAAATGATAGCATTTGTCTTTAATAAACGGTCACTCCATAAAATGCCTCCTATGGGAAACCTGGGCTTTATAAGTAAAACCTGATGTTTCCATTTCATTATAACGCATTTGCTCTGGGATGGATCCCAACTCATCCTCTGTTTAATATCAGCCTAAGGTGTGCAGTGGGTTTGTATTACTGTTTATGAAATTCATATAGCTGGGCTTAATCTGGTTCAGATCCCACAGCTGTGTCTGTATCTGCATCAGCTCGACCCGAATCAGGGATGTTCAGGCATCACCAACATTCAGGAGATAAGGAGCAAAGCTCCTTCCACAGCCACAGAAAGTCTGACTGTAGATCAGAGGATCTTTAGCCAAATGTTTGCCTCAGAATACCTTCTGGGATGTGCTTTATTTTTAAGGCCAAATCTGTCTGTTCTCGTTCCATCTGTTGGAGTTTTTAACTATTCTCCTTATAATTGCCAACAGACAATGTGAATTGCAATTAGCTAATTGCTTGCTAACTTTCCGTTCTAATAATAGTCATGTTCCAGGGTTATACAAGCTCGGAGGCTGCTGCTGTTCCCTTGCAACTGGCAATAATAAATAATACCGTATTCCCTCAGCATTGCCCTTTCTTCCAAGTCTCGTCCCCGTGCAAATTGCTCCAGCATGCACTAACCCCTGACGGGATGGCAGAGGCAGCAGCAGCGTTTATTTGGAGTTCCTGGCACCGGGGGTGCTCGGCACTCGCACGGCCATGTGGCACCGGGAGGCCGCGACTCCCGTGCGGCACTTGTCCCCTCTGCACGGCCGTGGCAGCGGGTCTGGGAGGTGCCTCTGGACAGGGCTGGGCAGTGGGACCAGTGCTCCGCATCCTGGAGATCCAGCCCTCCTGTCGATGTGTTTGGTTTCGTTTTTTTGGGGTTTTGTTTGGTTTTTTGCTTCCCCTTCACAGGATCAGATGTGGCCCTGGCCCCTGCAGTGACATGTTTTATCACCAGTAGCTTCAGTAATGTCAGCACAGACCTAACCCGGAGCCCGGGCAAACACGCGCCCCGGCGGCAGCACGAGCCGTGCAGCGTCACTGCCGCAGCGACGAGGGGGCCCTGGGCGCCAGCGGCTGCGGGGTGAGGAGGGGTCCGGCGAGGTGCCAGGGCAGGGGGGGCAGGGAGCTCCCTTCCACACTGGTGAACTTCTCCGCACCCCTCTCCGGGCTTTCTCATCTCCAGCTTGTTACTGCTGCGCAGATGCGGCTAATTGAGAAGCAAAGCAACAGCCTGATCCAGCGAAGCGGAGGCCAACGAAATGAGCAACAGCATTCCCTGGCGCGCGAGGAACTACTGAACACAGACCTGCCAGCGAGCTGACATCTCCGGAGCTTACAGACTAATCTTATTAAACTCCACCAAAAAGCCTTTCAGAGTCGGGGGAGTCGTGTCCAGCAAAAGCTGGTCTGGATTATTCGCCGTGTGCCTCTGGGGTTTTTCCAGACGGCTGACTCCGCGCGCGGGCAGGCGACGCGGCCCCCCGGCTGCCGGGCACGCCGCGGTGCCGGGAGCCCAAAGCCGACGCTCCCGGGGGCTCAGCCCACCTGATGCCCGGACTCCCACAGAGGGCACTGACACAACTGGCAGCTCGTTCTCAGGTTCCTCATTAATGGAGCTGTTGTGTCGCTGCCTCAGATGCCCTCCCAGCTCCCTGCTCCAGACGGATCGGCTGCAGGCTCCCGGCTCCAGAAGTGCTTTGGATTGCTTTTCCTTTGGGCACAATTGTCTGGACTTTTCCATCCCTTGCTTCTCCCCTCCCCTGCTCCCGACCTCTGACTCACGGGTAGATTTTTTGAGTTTAAAAGCACTCCGTGTGCAAGCCACACTCCACAGCCCCGTCTGCCTCCTCCCCGCTGGCACAACCTGCTCGCGCCCTTTCCCAGGGCTTGGGCAGAGAGGTGCCAAGCCCCACGGTCAAACCAAGCTCTGCACAACAACACGGAGGTTTCTTGAGGGTCTGTGTAGGGAACTGGCCTGGACAACTCTGGGTGCCTCTTTCTGCACTTTCCCCTGCCTCGAGCTCGGTGCCAGCAGGTATTTCCTTTGCCATTCCTGATGGGTCAGCCCTTGGTTTTCTGTTTTGCTTTCAAGATCAGCTCTGTTTGACCTTCCTGGTCATTCCAGTTTCTCCATGAGGAGAGGGAGATGGTGGAACCCACTTTTGAGAGCCACATTTATAGAAGCAGAACTAATGATAGTATTTTATTTCTCAGACACTCAAAGCAATAAAAATCGTAGGGTTTATTCCAGAATCACGATTCCTCTTGCATTACAGGGGAGCCGCCCTTTCGTTCCCAAAGCAGGGATGTGATGTTCTCTGGCAGTGACAGCAAGAAACCAGACCGCGGTCGCTGCGGTCCTCTCCCCGCAGCTCAGGTGCACAAGGCTCTGCGTGCTCAAACGTGCTCAAAGGACACCATGAGCTGGAGGAATTCAGCCAAAGGAACAGCTTTGCTCACTTCTGCTCTGGCTGCTTCTGCAAATGTTTTTCCTCAGCACTGGTTGATGGGTTTCAGACTGAGGGAACATTAGGAAACGACAGGGAGAGGGCTGTGACACACCGTGCGCGGTGCCAAGGAACGGCGGTGACGCACGGCAGCTGCTGCGCGGAGCCACCTCCACGGGGCCCACCGCCCTCCCCCAGCTGTCCCCATGCCACGCTGCCAGTGCCAGTGCAGCTTCTCTGCTCCCATCAGAAGCTGGGGATGGCCGCCGGCTGCTCCACGCCTCCCACGGATGTGGCACGGGCCAGGGCCGTGCCACAAGGATGGGCAGCAGGATCTGTGGCATCTCCAGAAACGCCGCTGAGGGCAGGCCAGGGGATGGCAGGAACGCTGTCTGGGGCTGGCAGCTGCACAGCACAGCTGTTCCCGGGGCCGACGGCACGTTGTAGGGAACAGCGTTGCCACGGAGCGCAGCGGCATGCCAGGGCCCCAGCTCGGTGTCACTGCACCACGCGGCCATCGCAGGGGGAGCATCCCTTCTGCTCTGCCATAGGAGTTCCTCCCAGCAGCCGCTGCCAGATGCTCTTGGAAATGAGGCCGTGAGATTCGACCAGCTTGAATTCATCTCCTAACCTCAGGAGAAAAGGGAAAAGGTCCTATTGTGCTTAGTGCAGAGCCGAATCTGGTCCCTGGCTGACAAGTGGCTATGGACTACACACAAAAATGCTCTAAAGCTGACTGCACCAAATGTTTCTTCTCCACCTAACACAGTTGTTTGGGATTCGGTTAGAAACAAAACTGCATCTTGTAGTTTTTAATAAAGCTCTTGGCGAACAGTTCAAACACTGGAGGGGAAGCGGGAGAGAGAGGTTGAATTTATGGGAGTGGGAGGAGATCATTTGCTTTCTTAGGAATTGGAAAAGATTAACAGTGTGCAAAGGCTCTTGGATTCATTCCTCACATAGTGGAATGGTTAGGAGACTTACCGGCTCGATGGTCTTCATCCTGCCTTCCCCAGGTGGGCTGGAGATGGTTGGCACCGCGGAGAAAAGGGACAGGGAGCCGCGAGGAAAGCGGCTGTGGGACGCTGGGACGGAGGAGCACCGGAGCTCGCAGAGGCTTTGCTGTGAAAATACAGAGCGAGTTGGTGTTTCTGTAAGCACTGCTTGTGCGGGAAGGCAACGGCGACTGCGGAGCTGGCGGGAGCACGGGACAACAAAGCAGGTTCATTGGACCAGCACACGCCCGTTCCTGGACCCCAGACTGCTGAGGGCACAAAACCGTTCCATAACAGGAATCTCAACTCAGGGAAGGTCTCTCTCCTACCACCAGCATTTTGCAATCAATACATAACATGCCAAGTTGGATCCCCAAGCCAGGAAAAAATGGAAGGAAGAAGACAGGAATTTCCCGAGTCCCACCGAACAGCCCCAAAACCACCACAAGCCTCGACGCACATGAGTGCGGCGGGGAAGGAAGAAACGCCGCTGGATGCACATGGGAAACCGCAGGACGTGACTTCAAGACAAGCCAGAGGCTGTGTCGGAGCGACAGTCTCCAGGATTGTAAACTGGTTCAGGCATTGCTTCCAGTCCCACAAATCCCATCCTCCCACTGGACCTTGGGACGACAGACAGCCCTTTTCCCCAGAGGCCGATGCCAAACACGGCCTTTATGGACAAACCATGAGGCTGTGAGCAGCTTGACATACTCAACATCAAAGACAGGACGCACAGGTCAGCCGGAGAGCGTGAGCAAGAGGAGTCACTGACCGTATCCCCTGCCTGAAGTAATAGTCATCTCCCCAAAACCAAAGTTATGCTGGAAACTAGATGAGAGGATGGGCACGGAAACTTGCTTTCCGTTGTTGGGTCACCGTCGGAGGAACATCGGACAGATCTCCTAATTTCTCCATGCTGCTGCAGCTGGGGAATTGCAGGCCAACAGCCCTGTCCCTTGGCCGGGCACAAGCGCAGTACCGAGCGCTTTCGGAACGTCGTAGACAGCCGTGGAGCACAGTCAGCTGTGAAAAACAAAACTCCTGTGCTGGTGATGAGTGTCTGTTGTGCTCCAAGGGGGGGGCAAAGGCTGCAGTGGTGCTTCACTGCAATTTGAGGTCACAACGACTTCTCAGAAGGCCACGGTTAGTCTTATTTTTCAAATAATATTAGGAAATATAATGTTTGCTCCGTCTGAGAACGAATGACGAACTTGAGCAGAACTGCTAAACATAAAAGTTCCTGGACATCTGGAAAGGATTAGTCAGGAAGGTGCTTGGGACAAGGAGTTCAGGCAAGTTCAAGAGACACCTACTGCAGATTTGTTTCCACAGAAGGAGGGAGGAGGAGTGAAAGGGTTGAGGGGAAAAGCAGGAAGGGAGGATTGAAATCAAACCTCCGCAGGACTGGCAGAGAAGGCGAGCGACGAGAACAGCCTGCGTTCTGCAGACGTGAGGGGCACAACAGGCGGCCCAGAGGGTCTGCTGGAATAGAAGGGGCTGGGGCAGGAACAAGGGATAAACGTGGTGGCAAAGAGCCAAAGCACCTCTTGTGCCCACCCTTACAAGGGCAGACAACGGGCCTCGCGCTGAGCACGTCCGCACTGCGGGAAAGCGCATCCTGTTCTCGGCCAGATGTGTCCCCGCTCAAGGCACATCCACAGGGTCAGCGGATTTGGCTCCCCTCGGAGCTCACCAACAACTCAACAGGGCAAACGCTGTGACAAAGTCAAGAGCACCAGAGAAACACTGAGGTGTGGACAGCTCAGCGCCAGGAACGGAGCTACACGTCAATTAATGCAGACGGGAGAATGAGCGCTCTGTTCGTGAGCGGATAAAGTGCTCACGCAGCCTCTCGGGCCCTGCAAAATCACAAAGGAGTTCTGCTTCGGGCCAAGATGAAAGTCTCAGAGAATGAGCATGAAAACCACAGGGGCTTGTGAAACCCACGCTTGGTTTATTAAATGACTCACGAAGCTTTTTATCACATATTTCTGCCTCCAACTCACTTTACACTTAAATGCAGGTGCCAAATCCTTTGTCTTTTTCCTAACTGTGGACTCTTGTAGTAAATTCAATATTTAAATCTGTTTGAAATCCATGAGCTTATGCTGAAGCAAAGATTCTGGGTTTCTTTTCAAAGTCTAGAGTTACCCACAGCAGGTCCTCATTTCTGAAGCAGAACTGTGCAGAGACACTGCTGCATCAGAAGCTGACTTTCACCCTACATGAAAAAACAAACTCACCAGATAGAAGTCAGATGCTCTCTATAAATGTCCATGGGTATTCAAATTTAGTAACAGATTTTAGTTTGTGCTTTCCCTGTAAGTAAAGAATAACTATTTTCAAATTAAGTTAGCAGGAGGTAAAGCTGAAAATCAAAGCATGAGCTTTGTGTTTCCTGAAAATTTTACTTTAACAAGGTAACTCCAGCTGCTAACTTGGTTTTATTGCATTCCTGACAGACAGATCTCCGTGCAAGAATACTTCAAGAGCCCTGCTCCAAAAGGAAAGGCACTCAGATTTATTTTTATGGTCAAGTATATTTTACCAGTTAGTCTCAGAGCCCCCGACGCTGCCCGTACCCACCGGCCTCGCTCGGGTCCCGCACAGGCTGCACCCCCTCGTCCCCGCACTCGGGGAGGCAGCGGATGCTGCTGCCTTTTCTCTCGCCTCCCGCCCGTCCCACTGCTCGGACAGACGCTGAAATCCTTCGCCGATGCCAGCAGACAGGGCTTGCCAACGGCGGGCCGTGTCACAGCTCAGTCTTGGAAAGCTCAGGCACAGAAACAAACGGAGAGTGAGGAGGGGAGAGACGTAGGAGGAAGAGCGGTGTCTCCCGCAGCAGCCCGCCCCGGGCTGGCAGCCCCAGCGACGTCCCTGCCACGGGAGCGCGGGTACCCAGCTCAGCTGGGCAGCTCCTGGGCAGCGGAAGAGCAGGAGCAGCCTTCTCCCCCACGCGCTCTCAAGTTAAAGGCTGAGCGCCCACCCCGGCTGTCACCACAGGGACCTTTGAACCTGCAGAGGCTCCCGGCAAACGCCGGCTGAAGGGTCTCACACGCACAAGGAACCGTATTCTCGTTCGGGACTGGGAACCCTGGCAGCCGTCCCGAGCTCGAACATCCAGATCCCGAACCGGACCAAACGCACGGTTGTACGCAATTAGAGCGCTCCGAGGCGGAGGTTCCGCCGTGCCCTTCCAGAACGCTGCAGACATACGCAATGATGACATGGCCCATCAGCCAGAAACAGTAGAGTCGTTAATCACACCAAAGCTTCAACGAGCACCTCCTTCACCCCATTTCAGCCACAGTCAGAGTCAGGTCACGGCCACTTTCATTTCAGAGCTCTCTCAGCGCCTTTAGCAGGGCTGTTGTTAGCCCAAGGACAGGCATCAGAGAGCCAATTGTCTGGGAGAAGCAGAAAGGCCACCACCAAACTGTTCTGAAGACCTTCCAAAATTTAAATCCATCTGTTCTTTATGCAGCTGTACCAAAGACAGACTGACAGGGAAGAGGGGTGTTGAAGGGCTGTGTAGTGTGCACACATGTGAACACAACCCTGCATCCACGAGCACCGTGATTTATTGTTGGATGATACCTCAAGGCCTGAGCAAGGACGACACCCCAGGACTCACCCTACAGCCATCCGTCTCACGTCCTCGAAGCCATGTGTGATGAACACGAGGCTGTACAGCTGCTCTCTGCTCATTTTCCTGCTGTCTCTCATCCCCCACCCCAACCCCAGAACTGTGCAGGTCACTCGTTGCAGCGACAGCCGTGAGAGCGCGCTCCCAACGCAGGCAACACGTCTGCACTTCGGCCACAGGTTCCAAACCGCATCAGAAAAGGAACAGGTGATGGATGAAGGATACTACGACCTTTGCTCTTTGCTGCACCACCACATTCACCTGTTTGTCAGATGGATTCCAGATTGGCAGACTCTGCAGACACCAGCACTCAGCTGCCAGAGGACGCTGGGAGGGCATCCACATAAACCTGCCGGGATCTGTGTCATCCCCCAGCTCACACTTGTCCTTTCCTTAAAATCAGGAGTCAGCGCTGTCCCCAGGGATGATGCCCGGGTTGCAGACTAGCAGCAGGCAGTGGCTATAGTTTACCTACACCACTTCACTGACTGGAACCTAAATGAGGAAGGTGAATTTCTAGAGCTGGAAGGAGTTTGCAGCTGGAATCAAAGCTCTGGAAAAGCAAACCAGATAAATTGCTCACTCCACTGGGGACAGGAAAATAAACGCCTTATACCAAATTGATGCGGTGATGCAACCGATGGCATCAGCAGCACCCTGACAAAACGAGTCAGAGACAGGTCACGGCGAGCAGGAGGGACTCAGGGAGGGTGGGAAGTGCTTTGCATGCGGAAGCGACTGCATCGGGGCTGCCGTACAGCCGGCTGCGAAATAAGCTGCGCTCTTGGCTGAGCCGAGCCCCGATTGGCCGCGCGAAGCCGCACTCTGATTGGCCGTGCCAAGCCCCGATTGGCTGCATCGAGCCTCGATTGGCTGCACCAAGCTGCGCTCTGATTGGCCGCGCCGAGCCATGCTCTGATTGGCCGCGCTGAGCCCCGATTGGCCGCGCCGAGCCGCCAAACCAGCATCTTCACTGCATCGTCTGCTTTATCTCAAGCTGAAGCAGCAGGCAGCGGGCTCCGCTCCGCACTTCCCTGGGAACAGATGGCCCAGGGCAACGCTCCAGAGCCGCCGTGCTGTGACTCAGAGCACACGGTGACGCCGCACCCCGCACGGGGTCTGCAGGCGACGCAGGGAGCAGCGGCTGCTCGTCCACCACGACCCCCAGCAGCGGGGCAGGAGCAGCACGTCGGGGTCCTGAAGCGACATGGAGCACGTGGGCACAAAAAGGAACTACTTTCAGCAGCGGAGCAGTACCACCAAACCTGCTGAGCTGCCCACCAGCCCCCAGCCCCCAGCCCCATATGTACTGGGAGCAGAACTCACCTCACTTCCCTGGAATTAAGGCCCTTCCCTTGGCAAACGCTGATTTCACCAGCTGTGGCACCTGGAAGCCAAACCAACGCCAAGAGGGTGACGTTATCTTTCTTTGCAATTAAAACTGCACAGAAAGCACCATTGCAGGAAGGTCTGTCGGCTGATGGGGAGCACCGGCTGCCCCAGCCCCACGCAGGCAGCAGCCTCCCGAGGCCCCCCACCCCCGAACGCAGCTGTCCCCAGGTCGAGCAGTGCCCTCAGGTGGCCACACGGACTCCCCGGGCTGGAGACCTGCTTTGCCACAAAAACAGAGCACAGCACATCCACGATCCATCCAACCGGCGCCGAGCCCGATTGGCCGTGCTGAGCCCCGATTGGCCGCGCGAGCCACGCTCTGATTGGCCGTGCTAAGCCCCGATGGGTCGTGCGAACCGTGCTCTGATTGGCTGCGCCGAGCTGCGCCCCGATTGGCCGTGCCGCGCTCTGATTGGCCGCGCTGCGCCAAGCCCCGATTGGCCACGCGAGCCGCGCTCTGATTGGCCGCGCCGAGCCCCGATTGGCCGCGCCGCACTCTGTTTGGCCACAAAACAGAGCACAGCACATCCACCATCCATCCAATTCTTTATTCGCTCTTATCCGAGGAGCTACAATTCCTCACCCGTGATGGCATTTAGAGACAGGCATCGCCCTGCCTGCCAGGAACGTCAGCCCATCGCTGTCATGGCCGACCAAAGAGGCCCCTAGAGCTGCCAGCAGCTGCTGCTGCCGCAGAACAGGAAGGCTTAAACTGTGATTTAAACATGCCCCTGCAAAGGCACCAGGGAAGCATACTGTAACGCGCCTGGAAACTGCCTGGGTCAGAACTCGGGTGTCTCTGCACCTCCGTTTGCTCCTTCCTCTTCAACATTCAGGGGAGATGAAAACACAGTGCTCACAGGCACGGGGTGCAAACTGGTTTTAAGCCTTGATTTGACATCTTTCATTTATTTGCAAGGATGGTATCGAAACACCTTTCTGGCATGGTATCAGCCTGACACACCTTACGTTACACTCCCTTATCTGCAACACACCTCATTGTTTCTCTGCAAGTCTCAATGCTTTTCAAAGCGTGCAAAACACCCATGGCCAGCAAAAGAAGGAACGACTTCCATAACTGAAGATGACTCCCTTCAATCTTCATGGCTTGTTCAGCTCAGCCTCTTCTTCAGACACCAAGTCCGTTTCCACTTGAAAACCAAACAGTTCGAGTATCTTCTACTGACGCCAAGCACCCAACTCGTCCGGCTTCCAAAAAGCACCAGTGAAGCTTCCTCAATTCATCATCCTCTTAGTGGTCCTCGCAGAACACACCCGGCACGTGCAGGAGCTGGTCGATGTCAGCCCCTCCTTTCTCTCTCAGGAGCCTGGTGAGCAGCACAGCTCTCGCTGGTTGTCCGCAAACTGAGAGATCTTAAGGAGCGTATCTGAGTTGGAAGGAAACAAACAACCCCGTTAGCCTAGTGCGTTTCATCTGTGTGCTGTACCCGCAAGAGTTTAACTTCTTTCTAAAAGCAATAAAGAAAAGTGTCGGTAAAACTACCTCAACAGAGCAAGAGGAACGGATCACTAAGCCCCGCGCTGCGCCATAAGGGAGGAGGCCGCTTCCAGCTGCGCCCAGGGTGTGAGGGCGAGTGTTTACGACTGAAGACGTCTGCGAGGTCTCAGTCGCAAAGCTCAGCTGCACGCGGAGCCAGGGCCCCGCCGCTCCGAGCCCAGCGCAGCAGGAGACGCGGGGCCTGCGCGAGGGCCAGGCCGTCAGCCCCTCGGCAAAAGGCCTGGGGGTCTGCGGCGAGTGGGATACCTGGGACAACGTCCTCCTTGTAGCGCTCCAAAATCCTCTCCCAGGACTGCGGGAGCGCTTCCATGTCCGGCAGGCTGTCGCAGCTGACGCGGAGCAGGAGGAGTTCGCTCTCCGAGTACCTTCGTGCCCGGTAAGGACAACAAAGGCGAAGAGGACCCGCCGGCGCCGCCCGCAGAGCCCCGCCGCCCGCAGAGCCCCGCCGCCCGCAGAGCCCCGCCGCGGAAGGATACAGGCGCCGGTAGTAGCGCTCCACGTCCTGCAGCCCCTCCAGCGCGTCGGCCAGCGAGGGGCAGCGCAGGCCGCGCCGCAGGGCCGCCGCCGGGCCCAGCTCCGCCGCCCACTGCTCGTACAGCCGCAGCACGCCCGCCGCGCCGGCGCCCACGGCGTCCCGCACGGCCCGCAGCTCCGCCCTGCGCGGCGAACCGGCATCAGCGGCGGCACCGCCCGACCCGGCCCCGCCCCGCCCGGCCGCCGCCCGGCCCCACCCCACCCGGCCCCACCCCACCCCGCCCCGCCCCGCCCGGCCCCGCCGCCCGGCCCCGTCGCCCGGCCCCGCCGCCCGGCCCCGCCGCCCGGCCCCGCCCCGCCCAGCCCCGCCCCGCCCAGCCCGGCCCCGCCGCCCGGCCCCGCCGCCGCCCGGCCCCGCCGCCTTACCGCCGCCCGCCGAGCTGCTCCAGCAGCGCCTCGGCCGCGCCGCGCTGCTTCCGCCACAGCCGCGCCCGCAGATCGCCGAAGGCGCCCAGCGGGGAGCCGCGCCACACCAGCCGCTGCACCGCCCGCATCTGCGCCGCCAGCCCGGCCAGCGAGCGCAGCAGCGGCGCCCACGCGGCCACCGCCGCCCGCCAAGCCGCGTCCTGCCGCGCCGCCGCCGCCGCCCACTCCCGCAGCGCCGCCGCCACCGCCGCCATCGCCATGGCGCCCGTCGGCCGCCCGTGCGTCACTGCGCCGCGCCGAGCGCCGATTGGCCGCGCCGAGCCCCGATTGGTCGCGCCGAGCCGCGCTCTGATTGGCCGTGCCGAGCCCCGGTTGACCGCGCCGAGCCTTGATTGGTCGCACCGAGCCACTCTCTGATTGGCCGTGCCACGCTCTGATTGGCCGTGCCGAGCCCCGATTGGCCGCACCGAGCAGCACTCTGATTGGCCACGCCGCGATCCAGTTGACCACGCCGAGCCCTGATTGGCTGCGCCAAGCTGCACTCTGATTGGCCACGCCGCGATCCGGTTGGCCGCGCCAAGCCCTGATTGGCCACGCTAAGCCACGCTCTGATTGGCCGTGCCACGCTCTGATTGGCCGTGCCGAGCCCCGATTGGTCGCGCCGAGCAGCACTCTGATTGGCCACGCCACGATCCAGTTGACCACGCCGAGCCCCGATTGGCTGCACCAAGCCGCACTGTGATTGGCCACGCCGCGATCCAGTTGACCACGCCGAGCCCCGATTGGCTGCGCCAAGCCGCACTGTGATTGGCCACGCCGCGATCCAGTTGGCCGCGCCAAGCCCTGATTGGCCACACCAAGCCGCACTCTGAATGGACGCACCGAGCACCGGTTGGCCACGCCGAGCCCTGATTGGCCACGCTGAGCCGCGCTCTGATAGGCTGCGCCAAGCCCCGATTGGCCGCGCCGAGCCCCGATTGGCCGTGTGAAATATGTTCATTTGATCCGTGTCACTATGGGACCATGGCTGTGCCAACAGGCGGCGAGGAGCAGGGTGTGCCTGTGCAACATAAGGGATTGTCTGAGCTTGAGATCTCTGCGAAACGCCAACCGTGAACCTGCGAAACGCCTCTGGTGCTGCCGACCAGGAGCCCCAGCTGGGAAACGTGTTCCCCTGAGACACGGCGATATCAAACAGCGCTGGGGCCGCACAGCGAAACGTGACCTTCTCTGTACATGGAACCTCGAACCGTTCTGTTCGTGCTTGTACAACCGCAGCCCTGGCGGAAGCAGAATGGTATGGATACAGCTCTCGCTAATTGCAAAAGCCACCTGACGTTTTGGGGTTGGTTTTCTCTTGTTCTTCTGCTTTACTGCCAGTTGCAAGGTGTTAGACAAGAGGGGCCCAGGGGCCTGTACGCCCTTAATCTGTAATCTCGCTTAACCACTTTTAAGTCAGCTTGCTTAAGCCATGTATGTGTAAGTTGCACAACCCTTGTGTGAGATAAGCAGGAGCCAAGATGGAGAACGAGGACGGTCCTGATGACTTTGCAGAGCAGAGTCATGATGACTTCACTAGTTTTGTGGGGAGGTGAAAAACGAGGAAGACATACAGCCTTCATCCCTGAGACCCCTACTCACGACCACCAGGAGACACTGCGCACGCGCAACTGGGGGGGTTAGGGCTGGAGACTACGGAGATGACTTCTCTGAGCCCATTGTAATAAGACCACCTCTTCTCGGCAATAATTAAGAATATGTATTAGTAAAAGGGACATAAACCAGAAATAGGAACTGTACGGTGTGCGTCTTGGTGGAGCGGAGACTCCCGGTGCACCCAGTGCTGTTTGCTGCTTTTATTCGCCTAATAAATGGTAAACTTGAATTGGAGTTCTGTTTGGGACTCACTCATTTATCACAGCCGCACCGCGCTCTGATTGGCCGCGCTGAACCCTGATTGGCCGCGCCGTGCCCTGATTGGCTGCGCCGAGCCATGCTCTGATTGGCCGCGCCGAGCCCCGATTGGCCGCGCCGAGCCGCCAAACCAGCATCTTCACTGCATCGTCTGCTTTATCTCAAGCTGAAGCAGCAGGCAGCGGGCTCCGTTCCGCACTTCCCTGGGAACAGATGGTCCAGGGCAACGCTCCAGAGCCGCCGTGCTGTGACTCAGAGCACACGGTGACGCCGCACCCCGCACGGGGTCTGCAGGCGACACAGGGAGCAGTGGCTGCTCGTCCACCACGACCCCCGGCAGCGGGGCAGGAGCAGCACGTCGGGGTCCTGAAGCGACATGGAGCACGCGGGCACAAAAAGGAACTACTTTCAGCAGCGGAGCAGTACCACCAAACCTGCTGAGCTGCCCACCAGCCCCCAGCCCCCAGCCCCATATGTACTGGGAGCAGAACTCACCTCACTTCCCTGGAATTAAGGCCCTTCCCTTGGCAAACGCTGATTTCACCAGCTGTGGCACCTGGAAGCCAAACCAACGCCAAGAGGGTGACGTTATCTTTCTTTGCAATTAAAACTGCACAGAAAGCACCATTGCAGGAAGGTCTGTCGGCTGATGGGGAGCACCGGCTGCCCCAGCCCCACACAGGCAGCAGCCTCCCGAGGCCCCCCACCCCCGAACGCAGCTGTCCCCAGGTCGAGCAGTGCCCTCAGGTGGCCACACGGACTCCCCGGGCTGGAGACCTGCTTTGCCACAAAAACAGAGCACAGCACATCCACGATCCATCCAACCGGCGCCGAGCCCGATTGGCCGTGCTGAGCCCCGATTGGCTGCGCCAAGCCACGCTCTGATTGGCCGCGCTGAGCCCCAATGGGTCATGCGAACCGTGCTCTGATTGGCTGCGCCGAGCTGCGCCCCGATTGGCCGTGCCGCGCTCTGATTGGCCGCGCTGCGCCAAGCCCCGATTGGCCGTGCTGAGCCCCGATTGGCCGCGCGAGCCGCGCTCTGATTGGCCGCGCCGAGCCCCGATTGGCCGCGCCGCACTCTGTTTGGCCACAAAACAGAGCACAGCACATCCACCATCCATCCAATTCTTTATTCGCTCTTATCCGAGGAGCTACAATTCCTCACCCGTGATGGCATTTAGAGACAGGCATCGCCCTGCCTGCCAGGAACGTCAGCCCATCGCTGTCATGGCCGACCAAAGAGGCCCCTAGAGCTGCCAGCAGCTGCTGCTGCCGCAGAACAGGAAGGCTTAAACTGTGATTTAAACATGCCCCTGCAAAGGCACCAGGGAAGCATACTGTAACGCGCCTGGAAACTGCCTGGGTCAGAACTCGGGTGTCTCTGCACCTCCGTTTGCTCCTTCCTCTTCAACATTCAGGGGAGATGAAAACACAGTGCTCACAGGCACGGGGTGCAAACTGGTTTTAAGCCTTGATTTGACATCTTTCATTTATTTGCAAGGATGGTATCGAAACACCTTTCTGGCATGGTATCAGCCTGACACACCTTACGTTACACTCCCTTATCTGCAACACACCTCATTGTTTCTCTGCAAGTCTCAATGCTTTTCAAAGCGTGCAAAATACCCATGGCCAGCAAAAGAAGGAACGACTTCCATAACTGAAGATGACTCCCTTCAATCTTCATGGCTTGTTCAGCTCAGCCTCTTCTTCAGACACCAAGTCCGTTTCCACTTGAAAATCAAACAGTTCAAGTATCTTCTACTGAGGCCAAGCACCCAACTCGTCCGGCTTCCAAAAAGTGCCAGTGAAGCTTCCTCAATTCATCATCCTCTTAGTGGTCCTCACAGAACATCTCAGGCACGTGCAGGAGCTGGTCGATGTCAGCCCCTCCTTTCTCTCTCAGGAGCCTGGTGAGCAGCACAGCTCTCGCTGGTTGTCCACAAACAGAGAGATCTTAAGGAGCGTATCTGAGTTGGAAGGAAACAAACAACCCCGTTAGCCTAGTGCGTTTCATCTGTGTGCTGTACCCGCAAGAGTTGAACTTCTTTCTAAAAGCAATAAAGAAAAGTGTCGGTAAAACTACCTCAACAGAGCAAGAGGAACAGATCACTAAGCCCCGCGCTGCGCCATAAGGGAGGAGGCCGCTTCCAGCTGCGCCCAGGGCGTGAGGGCGAGTGTTTACGACTGAAGACGTCTGTGAGGTCTCAGTCGCAAAGCTCAGCTGCACGCGGAGCCAGGGCCCCGCCGCTCCGAGCCCAGCGCAGCAGGAGACGCGGGGCCTGCGCGAGGGCCAGGCCGTCAGCCCCTCGGCAAAAGGCCTGGGGGTCTGCGGCGAGTGGGATACCTGGGACAACGTCCTCCTTGTAGCGCTCCAAAATCCTCTCCCAGGACTGCGGGAGCGCTTCCATGTCCGGCAGGCTGTCGCAGCTGACGCGGAGCAGGAGGAGTTCGCTCTCCGAGTACCTTCGTGCCCGGTAAGGACAACAAAGGCGAAGAGGACCCGCCGGCGCCGCCCGCAGAGCCCCGCCGCCGCGGAAGGATACAGGCGCCGGTAATAGCGCTCCACGTCCTGCAGCCCCTCCAGCGCGTCGGCCAGCGAGGGGCAGCGCGGGCCGCGCCGCAGGGCCGCCGCCGGGCCCAGCTCCGCCGCCCGCTGCTCGTACAGCCGCAGCACGCCCGCCGCGCCGGCGCCCACGGCGTCCCGCACGGCCCGCAGCTCCGCCCTGCGCGGCGAACCGGCATCAGCGGCGGCACCGCCCGACCCGGCCCCGCCCCGCCCGGCCCCACCCGGCCCGGCCCCGCCCCACCCCGCCCCGCCCCGCCCCGCCCGGCACGGCCCCGCCGCCGCCCGGCCCCGCCCGGCCCCGCCGCCCGGCCCGGCCCCGCCCGGCCCCGCCGCCCGGCCCGGCCCCACCGCCTCACCACCGCCCGGCCCCGCCTCACCGCCGCCCGCCGAGCTGCTCCAGCAGCGCCTCGGCCGCGCCGCGCTGCTTCCGCCACAGCCGCGCCCGCAGATCGCTGAAGGCGCCCAGCGGGGAGCCGCGCCACGCCAGCCGCTGCGCCGCCCGCATCTGCGCCGCCAGCCCGGCCAGCGAGCGCAGCAGCGGCGCCCACGCGGCCACCGCCGCCCGCCAAGCCGCGTCCTGCCGCGCCGCCGCCGCCGCCCACTCCCGCAGCGCCGCCGCCACCGCCGCCATCGCCATGGCGCCCGTCGGCCGCCCGTGCGTCACTGCGCCGCGCCGAGCGCCGATTGGCCGCGCCGAGCCCCGATTGGTCGCGCCGAGCCGCGCTCTGATTGGCCGTGCCGAGCCCCGGTTGACCGCGCCGAGCCTTGATTGGTCGCACCGAGCCACTCTCTGATTGGCCGTGCCACGCTCTGATTGGCCGTGCCGAGCCCCGATTGGCCGCACCGAGCAGCACTCTGATTGGCCACGCCGCGATCCAGTTGACCACGCCGAGCCCTGATTGGCTGCGCCAAGCCGCACTCTGATTGGCCACGCCGCGATCCGGTTGGCCGCGCCAAGCCCTGATTGGCCACGCTAAGCCACGCTCTGATTGGCCGTGCCACGCTCTGATTGGCCGTGCCGAGCCCCGATTGGTCGCGCCGAGCAGCACTCTGATTGGCCACGCCGCGATCCAGTTGACCACGCCGAGCCCCGATTGGCTGCGCCAAGCCGCACTGTGATTGGCCACGCCGCGATCCAGTTGGCCGCGCCAAGCCCTGATTGGCCACACCAAGCCGCACTCTGAATGGACGCACCGAGCACCGGTTGGCCACGCCGAGCCCTGATTGGCCACGCTGAGCCGCGCTCTGATAGGCTGCGCCAAGCCCCGATTGGCCGCGCCGAGCCCCGATTGGCCGTGTGAAATATGTTCATTTGATCCGTGTCACTATGGGACCATGGCTGTGCCAACAGGCGGCGAGGAGCAGGGTGTGCCTGTGCAACATAAGGGATTGTCTGAGCTTGAGATCTCTGCGAAACGCCAACCGTGAACCTGCGAAACGCCTCTGGTGCTGCCGACCAGGAGCCCCAGCTGGGAAACGTGTTCCCCTGAGACACGGCGATATCAAACAGCGCTGGGGCCCGCACAGCGAAACGTGACCTTCTCTGTACATGGAACCTCGAACCGTTCTGTTCGTGCTTGTACAACCGCAGCCCTGGCGGAAGCAGAATGGTATGGATACAGCTCTCGCTATTTGCAAAAGCCACCTGACGTTTTGGGGTTGGTTTTCTCTTGTTCTTCTGCTTTACTGCCAGTTGCAAGGTGTTAGACAAGAGGGGCCCGGGGGCCTGTACGCCCTTAATCTGTAATCTCGCTTAACCACTTTTAAGTCAGCTTGCTTAAGCCATGTATGTGTAAGTTGCACAACCCTTGTGTGAGATAAGCAGGAGCCAAGATGGAGAACGAGGACGGTCCTGATGACTTTGCAGAGCAGAGTCATGATGACTTCACTAGTTTTGTGGGGAGGTGAAAAACGAGGAAGACATACAGCCTTCATCCCTGAGACCCCTACTCACGACCACCAGGAGACACTGCGCACAGCGCAACTGGGGGGGTTAGGGCTGGAGACTACGGAGATGACTTCTCTGAGCCCATTGTAATAAGACCACCTCTTCTCGGCAATAATTAAGAATATGTATTAGTAAAAGGGACATAAACCAGAAATAGGAACTGTACGGTGTGCGTCTTGGTGGAGCGGAGACTCCCGGTGCACCCAGTGCTGTTTGCTGCTTTTATTCGCCTAATAAATGGTAAACTTGAATTGGAGTTCTGTTTGGGACTCACTCATTTATCACAGCCGCACCGCGCTCTGATTGGCCGCGCTGAACCCTGATTGGCCGCGCCGTGCCCTGATTGGCTGCGCCGAGCCATGCTCTGATTGGCCGCGCCGAGCCCCGATTGGCCGCGCCGAGCCGCCAAACCAGCATCTTCACTGCATCATCTGCTTTATCTCAAGCTGAAGCAGCAGGCAGCGGGCTCCGCTCCGCACTTCCCTGGGAACAGATGGTCCAGGGCAACGCTCCAGAGCCGCCGTGCTGTGACTCAGAGCACACGGTGACGCCGCACCCCGCACGGGGTCTGCAGGCGACGCAGGGAGCAGCGGCTGCTCGTCCACCACGACCCCCGGCAGCGGGGCAGGAGCAGCACGTCGGGGTCCTGAAGCGACATGGAGCACGCGGGCACAAAAAGGAACTACTTTCAGCAGCGGAGCAGTACCACCAAACCTGCTGAGCTGCCCACCAGCCCCCAGCCCCAGCCCCATATGTACTAGGAGCAGAACTCACCTCACTTCCCTGGAATTAAGGCCCTTCCCTTGGCAAACGCTGATTTCACCAGCTGTGGCACCTGGAAGCCAAACCAACGCCAAGAGGGTGACGTTATCTTTCTTTGCAATTAAAACTGCACAGAAAGCACCATTGCAGGAAGGTCTGTCGGCTGATGGGGAGCACCGGCTGCCCCAGCCCCACACAGGCAGCAGCCTCCCGAGGCCCCCCACCCCCGAACGCAGCTGTCCCCAGGTCGAGCAGTGCCCTCAGGTGGCCACACGGACTCCCCGGGCTGGAGACCTGCTTTGCCACAAAAACAGAGCACAGCACATCCACGATCCATCCAACCGGCGCCGAGCCCGATTGGCCGTGCTGAGCCCCGATTGGCTGCGCCAAGCCACGCTCTGATTGGCCGCGCTGAGCCCCAATGGGTCGCGCGAACCGTGCTCTGATTGGCTGCGCCGAGCTGCACCCCGATTGGCCGTGCCGCGCTCTGATTGGCCGAGCTGCGCCAAGCCCCGATTGGCCGTGCTGAGCCCCGATTGGCCGCGCGAGCCGCGCTCTGATTGGCCGCGCCGAGCCCCAATTAGCCGTGCCGAGACGCGCTCTGATTGGCCGCGCCGAGCCCCGATTGGCCGCGCTGAGCCCCGATTGGCCGCGCGAGCCACGCTCTGATTGGCCGCGCTGAGCCCCGATGGGTCGTGCGAACCGTGCTCTGATTGGCTGCGCCGAGCTGCGCCCCGATTGGCCGTGCCGCGCTCTGATTGGCCCCGCTGCGCCAAGCCCCGATTGGCCGCGCCGAGCCCCGATTGGCCACAAAACAGAGCACAGCACATCCACCATCCATCCAATTCTTTATTCGCTCTTATCCGAGGAGCTACAATTCCTCACCCGTGATGGCATTTAGAGACAGGCATCGCCCTGCCTGCCAGGAACGTCAGCCCATCGCTGTCATGGCCGACCAAAGAGGCCCCTAGAGCTGCCAGCAGCTGCTGCTGCCGCAGAACAGGAAGGCTTAAACTGTGATTTAAACATGCCCCTGCAAAGGCACCAGGGAAGCATACTGTAACGCGCCTGGAAACTGCCTGGGTCAGAACTCGGGTGTCTCTGCACCTCCGTTTGCTCCTTCCTCTTCAACATTCAGGGGAGATGAAAACACAGTGCTCACAGGCACGGGGTGCAAACTGGTTTTAAGCCTTGATTTGACATCTTTCATTTATTTGTAAGGATGGCATCTAAACACCTTTCTGACACGGTATCAGCCTGACACACCTTACGTTACACTCCCTTATCTGCAACACACCTCATTGTTTCTCTGCAAGTCTCAATGCTTTTCAAAGCGTGCAAAATACCCATGGCCAGCAAAAGAAGGAACGACTTCCCTAACTGAAGATGACTCCCTTCAATCTTCATGGCTTGTTCAGCTCAGCCTCTTCTTCAGACATCAAGTCCGTTTCCACTTGAAAATCAAACAGTTCAAGTGTCTTCTACTGAGGCCAAGCACCCAACTCGTCCGGCTTCCAAAAAGCGTCAGTGAAGCTTCCTCAATTCATCATCCTCTTAGTGGTCCTCACAGAACACCTCAGGCACGTGCAGGAGCTGGTCGATGTCAGCCCCTCCTTTCTCTCTCAGGAGCCTGGTGAGCAGCACAGCTCTCGCTGGTTGTCCACAAACAGAGAGATCTTAAGGAGCGTATCTGAGTTGGAAGGAAACAAACAACCCCGTTAGCCTAGTGCGTTTCATCTGTGTGCTGTACCCGCAAGAGTTGAACTTCTTTCTAAAAGCAATAAAGAAAAGCGTCGGTAAAACTACCTCAACAGAGCAAGAGGAACAGATCACTAAGCCCCGCGCTGCGCCGTAAGGGAGGAGGCCGCTTCCAGCTGCGCCCAGGGTGTGAGGGCGAGTGTTTACGACTGAAGACGTCTGCGAGGTCTCAGTCGCAAAGCTCAGCTGCACGCGGAGCCAGGGCCCCGCCGCTCCGAGCCCAGCGCAGCAGGAGACGCGGGGCCTGCGCGAGGGCCAGGCCGTCAGCCCCTCGGCGAAAGGCCTGGGGGTCTGCGGCGAGTGGGATACCTGGGACAACGTCCTCCTTGTAGCGCTCCAAAATCCTCTCCCAGGACTGCGGGAGCGCTTCCATGTCCGGCAGGCTGTCGCAGCTGACGCGGAGCAGGAGGAGTTCGCTCTCCGAGTACCTTCGTGCCCGGTAAGGACAACAAAGGCGAAGAGGACCCACCGGCGCCGCCCGCAGAGCCCCGCCGCCCGCAGAGCCCCGCCGCGGAAGGATACAGGCGCCGGTAGTAGCGCTCCACGTCCTGCAGCCCCTCCAGCGCGTCGGCCAGCGAGGGGCAGCGCGGGCCGCGCCGCAGGGCCGCCGCCGGGCCCAGCTCCGCCGCCCGCTGCTCGTACAGCCGCAGCACGCCCGCCGCGCCGGCGCCCACGGCGTCCCGCACGGCCCGCAGCTCCGCCCTGCGCGGCGAACCGGCATCAGCGGCGGCACCGCCCGACCCGGCCCGGCCCGGCCCGGCCGCCGCCCGGCCCCACCCCACCCCACCCCGCCCCGCCCGGCCCCGCCGCCCGGCCCCGCCGCCCGGCCCCGCCCCGCCCAGCCCGGCCCTGCCGCCGCCCGGCCCCGCCGCCTTACCGCCGCCCGCCGAGCTGCTCCAGCAGCGCCTCGGCCGCGCCGCGCTGCTTCCGCCACAGCCGCGCCCGCAGATCGCCGAAGGCGCCCAGCGGGGAGCCGCGCCACACCAGCCGCTGCGCCGCCCGCATCTGCGCCGCCAGCCCGGCCAGCGAGCGCAGCAGCGGCGCCCGCGCGGCCACCGCCGCCCGCCAGGCCGCGTCCTGCCGCGCCGCCGCCGCCGCCCACTCCCGCAGCGCCGCCGCCACCGCCGCCATCGCCATGGCGCCCGTCGGCCGCCCGTGCGTCACTGCGCCGCGCCGAGCGCCGATTGGCCGCGCCGAGCCCCGATTGGTCGCGCCGAGCCGCGCTCTGATTGGCCGTGCCGAGCCCCGGTTGACCGCGCCGAGCCTTGATTGGTCGCACCGAGCCACTCTCTGATTGGCCGTGCCACGCTCTGATTGGCCGTGCCGAGCCCCGATTGGCCGCACCGAGCAGCACTCTGATTGGCCGCGCCAAGCACCAGTTGGCCGCACCGAGCCCCGATTGGCTGCGCCGAGCCTCACTCTGATTGGCCACGCCGCGATCCGGTTGGCCGCGCCAAGCCCTGATTGGCCACGCTAAGCCACGCTCTGATTGGCCGTGCCACGCTCTGATTGGCCGTGCCGAGCCCCGATTGGCCGCGCCGAGCAGCACTCTGATTGGCCACGCCGCGATCCAGTTGACCACGCCGAGCCCCGATTGGCTGCGCCAAGCCGCACTGTGATTGGCCACGCCGCGATCCGGTTGACCACGCCGAGCCCCGATTGGCTGCGCCAAGCCGCACTGTGATTGGCCACGCCGCGATCCAGTTGGCCGCGCCAAGCCTTGATTGGCCACACCAAGCCGCACTCTGAATGGACGCACCGAGCACCGGTTGGCCACGCCGAGCCCTGATTGGCCACGCCGAGCCGCGCTCTGATAGGCTGCGCCAAGCCCCGATTGGCCGCGCCGAGCCCCGATTGGCCGTGTGAAATATGTTCATTTGATCCGTGTCACTATGGGACCATGGCTGTGCCAACAGGCGGCGAGGAGCAGGGTGTGCCTGTGCAACATAAGGGATTGTCTGAGCTTGAGATCTCTGCGAAACGCCAACCGTGAACCTGCGAAACGCCTCTGGTGCTGCCGACCAGGAGCCCCAGCTGGGAAACGTGTTCCCCTGAGACACGGCGATATCAAACAGCGCTGGGGCCGCACAGCGAAACGTGACCTTCTCTGTACATGGAACCTCGAACCGTTCTGTTCGTGCTTGTACAGCCGCAGCCCTGGCGGAAGCAGAATGGTATGGATACAGCTCTTGCTAATTGCAAAAGCCACCTGACGTTTTGGGGTTGTTTTTCTCTTGTTCTTCGGCTTTACTGCCAGTTGCAAGGTGTTAGACAAGAGGGGCCCGGGGGCCTGTACGCCCTTAATCTGTAATCTCGCTTAACCACTTTTAAGTCAGCTTGCTTAAGCCATGTATGTGTAAGTTGCACAACCCTTGTGTGAGATAAGCAGGAGCCAAGATGGAGAACGAGGACGGTCCTGATGACTTTGCAGAGCAGAGTCATGATGACTTCACTAGTTTTGTGGGGAGGTGAAAAACGAGGAAGACATACAGCCTTCATCCCTGAGACCCCTACTCACGACCACCAGGAGACACTGCGCACGCGCAACTGGGGGGGTTAGGGCTGGAGACTACGGAGATGACTTCTCTGAGCCCATTGTAATAAGACCACCTCTTCTCGGCAATAATTAAGAATATGTATTAGTAAAAGGGACATAAACCAGAAATAGGAACTGTACGGGGTGCGTCTTGGTGGAGCGGAGACTCCCGGCGCACCCAGCGCTGTTTGCTGCTTTTATTCGCCTAATAAATGGTAAACTTGAATTGGAGTTCTGTTTGGGACTCACTCATTTATCACAGCCGCACCGCGCTCTGATTGGCCACGCTGAACCCCGATTGGCTGCGCCGTGCCATGCTCTGATTGGCCGCGCCGAGCCCCGATTGGCCGCGCCGAGCCGCCAAACCAGCATCTTCACTGCATCGTCTGCTTTATCTCAAGCTGAAGCAGCAGGCAGCGGGCTCCGTTCCGCTCTTCCCTGGGAACAGACGGCCCAGGGCAACGCTCCAGAGCCGCCGTGCTGTGACTCAGAGCACACGGTGACGCCGCACCCCGCACGGGGTCTGCAGGCGACGCAGGGAGCAGCGGCTGCTCGTCCACCACGACCCCCAGCAGCGGGGCAGGAGCGGCACGTCGGGGTCCTGAAGCGACATGGAGCACGCGGGCACAAAAAGGAACTACTTTCAGCAGCGGAGCAGTACCACCAAACCTGCTGAGCTGCCCACCAGCCCCCAGCCCCCAGCCCCATATGTACTGGGAGCAGAACTCACCTCACTTCCCTGGAATTAAGGCCCTTCCCTTGGCAAACGCTGATTTCACCAGCTGTGGCACCTGGAAGCCAAACCAACGCCAAGAGGGTGACGTTATCTTTCTTTGCAATTAAAACTGCACAGAAAGCACCATTGCAGGAAGGTCTGTGGGCTGATGGGGAGCACCGGCTGCCCCAGCCCCACACAGGCAGCAGCCTCCCGAGGCCCCCCACCCCCGAACGCAGCTGTCCCCAGGTCGAGCAGTGCCCTCAGGTGGCCACACGGACTCCCCGGGCTGGAGACCTGCTTTGCCACAAAAACAGAGCACAGCACATCCACGATCCATCCAACCGGCGCCGAGCCCGATTGGCCGTGCTGAGCCCCGATTGGCTGCGCCAAGCCACGCTCTGATTGGCCGCGCTGAGCCCCAATGGGTCATGCGAACCGTGCTCTGATTGGCTGCGCCGAGCTGCGCCCCGATTGGCCGTGCCGCGCTCTGATTGGCCGCGCCGAGCCCCGATTGGTCGCGCCGAGCCGCGCTCTGATTGGCCGTGCCGAGCCCCGGTTGACCGCGCCGAGCCTTGATTGGTCGCACCGAGCCACTCTCTGATTGGCCGTGCCATGCTCTGATTGGCCGTGCCGAGCCCCGATTGGCCGCACCGAGCAGCACTCTGATTGGCCACGCCGCAATCCAGTTGACCACGCCGAGCCCTGATTGGCTGCGCCAAGCCGCACTCTGATTGGCCACGCCGCGATCCGGTTGGCCGCGCCAAGCCCTGATTGGCCACGCTAAGCCACGCTCTGATTGGCCGTGCCACGCTCTGATTGGCCGTGCCGAGCCCCGATTGGTCGCGCCGAGCAGCACTCTGATTGGCCACGCCACGATCCAGTTGACCACGCCGAGCCCCGATTGGCTGCACCAAGCCGCACTGTGATTGGCCACGCCGCGATCCAGTTGACCACGCCGAGCCCCGATTGGCTGCGCCAAGCCGCACTGTGATTGGCCACGCCGCGATCCAGTTGGCCGCGCCAAGCCCTGATTGGCCACACCAAGCCGCACTCTGAATGGACGCACCGAGCACCGGTTGGCCACGCCGAGCCCTGATTGGCCACGCCGAGCCGCGCTCTGATAGGCTGCGCCAAGCCCCGATTGGCCGCGCCGAGCCCCGATTGGCCGTGTGAAATATGTTCATTTGATCCGTGTCACTATGGGACCATGGCTGTGCCAACAGGCGGCGAGGAGCAGGGTGTGCCTGTGCAACATAAGGGATTGTCTGAGCTTGAGATCTCTGCGAAACGCCAACCGTGAACCTGCGAAACGCCTCTGGTGCTGCCGACCAGGAGCCCCAGCTGGGAAACGTGTTCCCCTGAGACACGGCGATATCAAACAGCGCTGGGGCCGCACAGCGAAACGTGACCTTCTCTGTACATGGAACCTCGAACCGTTCTGTTCGTGCTTGTACAACCGCAGCCCTGGCGGAAGCAGAATGGTATGGATACAGCTCTCGCTAATTGCAAAAGCCACCTGACGTTTTGGGGTTGGTTTTCTCTTGTTCTTCTGCTTTACTGCCAGTTGCAAGGTGTTAGACAAGAGGGGCCCAGGGGCCTGTACGCCCTTAATCTGTAATCTCGCTTAACCACTTTTAAGTCAGCTTGCTTAAGCCATGTATGTGTAAGTTGCACAACCCTTGTGTGAGATAAGCAGGAGCCAAGATGGAGAACGAGGACGGTCCTGATGACTTTGCAGAGCAGAGTCATGATGACTTCACTAGTTTTGTGGGGAGGTGAAAAACGAGGAAGACATACAGCCTTCATCCCTGAGACCCCTACTCACGACCACCAGGAGACACTGCGCACGCGCAACTGGGGGGGTTAGGGCTGGAGACTACGGAGATGACTTCTCTGAGCCCATTGTAATAAGACCACCTCTTCTCGGCAATAATTAAGAATATGTATTAGTAAAAGGGACATAAACCAGAAATAGGAACTGTACGGTGTGCGTCTTGGTGGAGCGGAGACTCCCGGTGCACCCAGTGCTGTTTGCTGCTTTTATTCGCCTAATAAATGGTAAACTTGAATTGGAGTTCTGTTTGGGACTCACTCATTTATCACAGCCGCACCGCGCTCTGATTGGCCGCGCTGAACCCTGATTGGCCGCGCCGTGCCCTGATTGGCTGCGCCGAGCCATGCTCTGATTGGCCGCGCCGAGCCCCGATTGGCCGCGCCGAGCCGCCAAACCAGCATCTTCACTGCATCGTCTGCTTTATCTCAAGCTGAAGCAGCAGGCAGCGGGCTCCGTTCCGCACTTCCCTGGGAACAGACGGCCCAGGGCAACGCTCCAGAGCCGCCGTGCTGTGACTCAGAGCACACGGTGACGCCGCACCCCGCACGGGGTCTGCAGGCGACGCAGGGAGCAGCGGCTGCTCGTCCACCACGACCCCCAGCAGCGGGGCAGGAGCGGCACGTCGGGGTCCTGAAGCGACATGGAGCACGCGGGCACAAAAAGGAACTACTTTCAGCAGCGGAGCAGTACCACCAAACCTGCTGAGCTGCCCACCAGCCCCCAGCCCCCAGCCCCATATGTACTAGGAGCAGAACTCACCTCACTTCCCTGGAATTAAGGCCCTTCCCTTGGCAAACGCTGATTTCACCAGCTGTGGCACCTGGAAGCCAAACCAACGCCAAGAGGGTGACGTTATCTTTCTTTGCAATTAAAACTGCACAGAAAGCACCATTGCAGGAAGGTCTGTCGGCTGATGGGGAGCACCGGCTGCCCCAGCCCCACACAGGCAGCAGCCTCCCGAGGCCCCCCACCCCCGAACGCAGCTGTCCCCAGGTCGAGCAGTGCCCTCAGGTGGCCACACGGACTCCCCGGGCTGGAGACCTGCTTTGCCACAAAAACAGAGCACAGCACATCCACGATCCATCCAACCGGCGCCGAGCCCGATTGGCCGTGCTGAGCCCCGATTGGCTGCGCCAAGCCACGCTCTGATTGGCCGCGCTGAGCCCCAATGGGTCATGCGAACCGTGCTCTGATTGGCTGCGCCGAGCTGCGCCCCGATTGGCCGTGCCGCGCTCTGATTGGCCGCGCTGCGCCAAGCCCCGATTGGCCGTGCTGAGCCCCGATTGGCCGCGCGAGCCGCGCTCTGATTGGCCGCGCCGAGCCCCGATTGGCCGCGCCGCACTCTGTTTGGCCACAAAACAGAGCACAGCACATCCACCATCCATCCAATTCTTTATTCGCTCTTATCCGAGGAGCTACAATTCCTCACCCGTGATGGCATTTAGAGACAGGCATCGCCCTGCCTGCCAGGAACGTCAGCCCATCGCTGTCATGGCCGACCAAAGAGGCCCCTAGAGCTGCCAGCAGCTGCTGCTGCCGCAGAACAGGAAGGCTTAAACTGTGATTTAAACATGCCCCTGCAAAGGCACCAGGGAAGCATACTGTAACGCGCCTGGAAACTGCCTGGGTCAGAACTCGGGTGTCTCTGCACCTCCGTTTGCTCCTTCCTCTTCAACATTCAGGGGAGATGAAAACACAGTGCTCACAGGCACGGGGTGCAAACTGGTTTTAAGCCTTGATTTGACATCTTTCATTTATTTGCAAGGATGGTATCGAAACACCTTTCTGGCATGGTATCAGCCTGACACACCTTACGTTACACTCCCTTATCTGCAACACACCTCATTGTTTCTCTGCAAGTCTCAATGCTTTTCAAAGCGTGCAAAATACCCATGGCCAGCAAAAGAAGGAACGACTTCCATAACTGAAGATGACTCCCTTCAATCTTCATGGCTTGTTCAGCTCAGCCTCTTCTTCAGACACCAAGTCCGTTTCCACTTGAAAATCAAACAGTTCAAGTATCTTCTACTGAGGCCAAGCACCCAACTCGTCCGGCTTCCAAAAAGTGCCAGTGAAGCTTCCTCAATTCATCATCCTCTTAGTGGTCCTCACAGAACATCTCAGGCACGTGCAGGAGCTGGTCGATGTCAGCCCCTCCTTTCTCTCTCAGGAGCCTGGTGAGCAGCACAGCTCTCGCTGGTTGTCCACAAACAGAGAGATCTTAAGGAGCGTATCTGAGTTGGAAGGAAACAAACAACCCCGTTAGCCTAGTGCGTTTCATCTGTGTGCTGTACCCGCAAGAGTTGAACTTCTTTCTAAAAGCAATAAAGAAAAGTGTCGGTAAAACTACCTCAACAGAGCAAGAGGAACAGATCACTAAGCCCCGCGCTGCGCCATAAGGGAGGAGGCCGCTTCCAGCTGCGCCCAGGGCGTGAGGGCGAGTGTTTACGACTGAAGACGTCTGTGAGGTCTCAGTCGCAAAGCTCAGCTGCACGCGGAGCCAGGGCCCCGCCGCTCCGAGCCCAGCGCAGCAGGAGACGCGGGGCCTGCGCGAGGGCCAGGCCGTCAGCCCCTCGGCAAAAGGCCTGGGGGTCTGCGGCGAGTGGGATACCTGGGACAACGTCCTCCTTGTAGCGCTCCAAAATCCTCTCCCAGGACTGCGGGAGCGCTTCCATGTCCGGCAGGCTGTCGCAGCTGACGCGGAGCAGGAGGAGTTCGCTCTCCGAGTACCTTCGTGCCCGGTAAGGACAACAAAGGCGAAGAGGACCCGCCGGCGCCGCCCGCAGAGCCCCGCCGCCGCGGAAGGATACAGGCGCCGGTAATAGCGCTCCACGTCCTGCAGCCCCTCCAGCGCGTCGGCCAGCGAGGGGCAGCGCGGGCCGCGCCGCAGGGCCGCCGCCGGGCCCAGCTCCGCCGCCCGCTGCTCGTACAGCCGCAGCACGCCCGCCGCGCCGGCGCCCACGGCGTCCCGCACGGCCCGCAGCTCCGCCCTGCGCGGCGAACCGGCATCAGCGGCGGCACCGCCCGACCCGGCCCGGCCCGGCCCGGCCGCCGCCCGGCCCCACCCCACCCCACCCCGCCCCGCCCGGCCCCGCCGCCCGGCCCCGCCGCCCGGCCCCGCCCCGCCCAGCCCGGCCCTGCCGCCGCCCGGCCCCGCCGCCTTACCGCCGCCCGCCGAGCTGCTCCAGCAGCGCCTCGGCCGCGCCGCGCTGCTTCCGCCACAGCCGCGCCCGCAGATCGCCGAAGGCGCCCAGCGGGGAGCCGCGCCACACCAGCCGCTGCGCCGCCCGCATCTGCGCCGCCAGCCCGGCCAGCGAGCGCAGCAGCGGCGCCCGCGCGGCCACCGCCGCCCGCCAGGCCGCGTCCTGCCGCGCCGCCGCCGCCGCCCACTCCCGCAGCGCCGCCGCCACCGCCGCCATCGCCATGGCGCCCGTCGGCCGCCCGTGCGTCACTGCGCCGCGCCGAGCGCCGATTGGCCGCGCCGAGCCCCGATTGGTCGCGCCGAGCCGCGCTCTGATTGGCCGTGCCGAGCCCCGGTTGACCGCGCCGAGCCTTGATTGGTCGCACCGAGCCACTCTCTGATTGGCCGTGCCACGCTCTGATTGGCCGTGCCGAGCCCCGATTGGCCGCACCGAGCAGCACTCTGATTGGCCGCGCCAAGCACCAGTTGGCCGCACCGAGCCCCGATTGGCTGCGCCGAGCCTCACTCTGATTGGCCACGCCGCGATCCGGTTGGCCGCGCCAAGCCCTGATTGGCCACGCTAAGCCACGCTCTGATTGGCCGTGCCACGCTCTGATTGGCCGTGCCGAGCCCCGATTGGCCGCGCCGAGCAGCACTCTGATTGGCCACGCCGCGATCCAGTTGACCACGCCGAGCCCCGATTGGCTGCGCCAAGCCGCACTGTGATTGGCCACGCCGCGATCCGGTTGACCACGCCGAGCCCCGATTGGCTGCGCCAAGCCGCACTGTGATTGGCCACGCCGCGATCCAGTTGGCCGCGCCAAGCCTTGATTGGCCACACCAAGCCGCACTCTGAATGGACGCACCGAGCACCGGTTGGCCACGCCGAGCCCTGATTGGCCACGCCGAGCCGCGCTCTGATAGGCTGCGCCAAGCCCCGATTGGCCGCGCCGAGCCCCGATTGGCCGTGTGAAATATGTTCATTTGATCCGTGTCACTATGGGACCATGGCTGTGCCAACAGGCGGCGAGGAGCAGGGTGTGCCTGTGCAACATAAGGGATTGTCTGAGCTTGAGATCTCTGCGAAACGCCAACCGTGAACCTGCGAAACGCCTCTGGTGCTGCCGACCAGGAGCCCCAGCTGGGAAACGTGTTCCCCTGAGACACGGCGATATCAAACAGCGCTGGGGCCGCACAGCGAAACGTGACCTTCTCTGTACATGGAACCTCGAACCGTTCTGTTCGTGCTTGTACAGCCGCAGCCCTGGCGGAAGCAGAATGGTATGGATACAGCTCTCGCTAATTGCAAAAGCCACCTGACGTTTTGGGGTTGTTTTTCTCTTGTTCTTCGGCTTTACTGCCAGTTGCAAGGTGTTAGACAAGAGGGGCCCGGGGGCCTGTACGCCCTTAATCTGTAATCTCGCTTAACCACTTTTAAGTCAGCTTGCTTAAGCCATGTATGTGTAAGTTGCACAACCCTTGTGTGAGATAAGCAGGAGCCAAGATGGAGAACGAGGACGGTCCTGATGACTTTGCAGAGCAGAGTCATGATGACTTCACTAGTTTTGTGGGGAGGTGAAAAACGAGGAAGACATACAGCCTTCATCCCTGAGACCCCTACTCACGACCACCAGGAGACACTGCGCACGCGCAACTGGGGGGGTTAGGGCTGGAGACTACGGAGATGACTTCTCTGAGCCCATTGTAATAAGACCACCTCTTCTCGGCAATAATTAAGAATATGTATTAGTAAAAGGGACATAAACCAGAAATAGGAACTGTACGGGGTGCGTCTTGGTGGAGCGGAGACTCCCGGCGCACCCAGCGCTGTTTGCTGCTTTTATTCGCCTAATAAATGGTAAACTTGAATTGGAGTTCTGTTTGGGACTCACTCATTTATCACAGCCGCACCGCGCTCTGATTGGCCACGCTGAACCCCGATTGGCTGCGCCGTGCCATGCTCTGATTGGCCGCGCCGAGCCCCGATTGGCCGCGCCGAGCCGCCAAACCAGCATCTTCACTGCATCGTCTGCTTTATCTCAAGCTGAAGCAGCAGGCAGCGGGCTCCGTTCCGCTCTTCCCTGGGAACAGACGGCCCAGGGCAACGCTCCAGAGCCACCGTGCTGTGACTCAGAGCACACGGTGACGCCGCACCCCGCACGGGGTCTGCAGGCGACGCAGGGAGCAGCGGCTGCTCGTCCACCACGACCCCCAGCAGCGGGGCAGGAGCGGCACGTCGGGGTCCTGAAGCGACATGGAGCACGCGGGCACAAAAAGGAACTACTTTCAGCAGCGGAGCAGTACCACCAAACCTGCTGAGCTGCCCACCAGCCCCCAGCCCCCAGCCCCATATGTACTGGGAGCAGAACTCACCTCACTTCCCTGGAATTAAGGCCCTTCCCTTGGCAAACGCTGATTTCACCAGCTGTGGCACCTGGAAGCCAAACCAACGCCAAGAGGGTGACGTTATCTTTCTTTGCAATTAAAACTGCACAGAAAGCACCATTGCAGGAAGGTCTGTGGGCTGATGGGGAGCACCGGCTGCCCCAGCCCCACACAGGCAGCAGCCTCCCGAGGCCCCCCACCCCCGAACGCAGCTGTCCCCAGGTCGAGCAGTGCCTCAGGTGGCCACACGGACTCCCCGGGCTGGAGACCTGCTTTGCCACAAAAACAGAGCACAGCACATCCACGATCCATCCAACCGGCGCCGAGCCCGATTGGCCGTGCTGAGCCCCGATTGGCTGCGCCAAGCCACGCTCTGATTGGCCGCGCTGAGCCCCAATGGGTCATGCGAACCGTGCTCTGATTGGCTGCGCCGAGCTGCGCCCCGATTGGCCGTGCCGCGCTCTGATTGGCCGCGCCGAGCCCCGATTGGTCGCGCCGAGCCGCGCTCTGATTGGCCGTGCCGAGCCCCGGTTGACCGCGCCGAGCCTTGATTGGTCGCACCGAGCCACTCTCTGATTGGCCGTGCCATGCTCTGATTGGCCGTGCCGAGCCCCGATTGGCCGCACCGAGCAGCACTCTGATTGGCCACGCCGCAATCCAGTTGACCACGCCGAGCCCTGATTGGCTGCGCCAAGCCGCACTCTGATTGGCCACGCCGCGATCCGGTTGGCCGCGCCAAGCCCTGATTGGCCACGCTAAGCCACGCTCTGATTGGCCGTGCCACGCTCTGATTGGCCGTGCCGAGCCCCGATTGGTCGCGCCGAGCAGCACTCTGATTGGCCACGCCACGATCCAGTTGACCACGCCGAGCCCCGATTGGCTGCACCAAGCCGCACTGTGATTGGCCACGCCGCGATCCAGTTGACCACGCCGAGCCCCGATTGGCTGCGCCAAGCCGCACTGTGATTGGCCACGCCGCGATCCAGTTGGCCGCGCCAAGCCCTGATTGGCCACACCAAGCCGCACTCTGAATGGACGCACCGAGCACCGGTTGGCCACGCCGAGCCCTGATTGGCCACGCCGAGCCGCGCTCTGATAGGCTGCGCCAAGCCCCGATTGGCCACGCCGAGCCCCGATTGGCCGTGTGAAATATGTTCATTTGATCCGTGTCACTATGGGACCATGGCTGTGCCAACAGGCGGCGAGGAGCAGGGTGTGCCTGTGCAACATAAGGGATTGTCTGAGCTTGAGATCTCTGCGAAACGCCAACCGTGAACCTGCGAAACGCCTCTGGTGCTGCCGACCAGGAGCCCCAGCTGGGAAACGTGTTCCCCTGAGACACGGCGACATCAAACAGCGCTGGGGCCGCACAGCGAAACGTGACCTTCTCTGTACATGGAACCTCGAACCGTTCTGTTCGTGCTTGTACAACCGCAGCCCTGGCGGAAGCAGAATGGTATGGATACAGCTCTCGCTAATTGCAAAAGCCACCTGACGTTTTGGGGTTGGTTTTCTCTTGTTCTTCTGCTTTACTGCCAGTTGCAAGGTGTTAGACAAGAGGGGCCCAGGGGCCTGTACGCCCTTAATCTGTAATCTCGCTTAACCACTTTTAAGTCAGCTTGCTTAAGCCATGTATGTGTAAGTTGCACAACCCTTGTGTGAGATAAGCAGGAGCCAAGATGGAGAACGAGGACGGTCCTGATGACTTTGCAGAGCAGAGTCATGATGACTTCACTAGTTTTGTGGGGAGGTGAAAAACGAGGAAGACATACAGCCTTCATCCCTGAGACCCCTACTCACGACCACCAGGAGACACTGCGCACGCGCAACTGGGGGGGTTAGGGCTGGAGACTACGGAGATGACTTCTCTGAGCCCATTGTAATAAGACCACCTCTTCTCGGCAATAATTAAGAATATGTATTAGTAAAAGGGACATAAACCAGAAATAGGAACTGTACGGTGTGCGTCTTGGTGGAGCGGAGACTCCCGGTGCACCCAGTGCTGTTTGCTGCTTTTATTCGCCTAATAAATGGTAAACTTGAATTGGAGTTCTGTTTGGGACTCACTCATTTATCACAGCCGCACCGCGCTCTGATTGGCCGCGCTGAACCCTGATTGGCCGCGCCGTGCCCTGATTGGCTGCGCCGAGCCATGCTCTGATTGGCCGCGCCGAGCCCCGATTGGCCGCGCCGAGCCGCCAAACCAGCATCTTCACTGCATCGTCTGCTTTATCTCAAGCTGAAGCAGCAGGCAGCGGGCTCCGTTCCGCACTTCCCTGGGAACAGATGGTCCAGGGCAACGCTCCAGAGCCGCCGTGCTGTGACTCAGAGCACACGGTGACGCCGCACCCCGCACGGGGTCTGCAGGCGACGCAGGGAGCAGCGGCTGCTCGTCCACCACGACCCCCGGCAGCGGGGCAGGAGCGGCACGTCGGGGTCCTGAAGCGACATGGAGCACGCGGGCACAAAAAGGAACTACTTTCAGCAGCGGAGCAGTACCACCAAACCTGCTGAGCTGCCCACCAGCCCCCAGCCCCCAGCCCCATATGTACTAGGAGCAGAACTCACCTCACTTCCCTGGAATTAAGGCCCTTCCCTTGGCAAACGCTGATTTCACCAGCTGTGGCACCTGGAAGCCAAACCAACGCCAAGAGGGTGACGTTATCTTTCTTTGCAATTAAAACTGCACAGAAAGCACCATTGCAGGAAGGTCTGTCGGCTGATGGGGAGCACCGGCTGCCCCAGCCCCACACAGGCAGCAGCCTCCCGAGGCCCCCCACCCCCGAACGCAGCTGTCCCCAGGTCGAGCAGTGCCCTCAGGTGGCCACACGGACTCCCCGGGCTGGAGACCTGCTTTGCCACAAAAACAGAGCACAGCACATCCACGATCCATCCAACCGGCGCCGAGCCCGATTGGCCGTGCTGAGCCCCGATTGGCTGCGCCAAGCCACGCTCTGATTGGCCGCGCTGAGCCCCAATGGGTCATGCGAACCGTGCTCTGATTGGCTGCGCCGAGCTGCGCCCCGATTGGCCGTGCCGCGCTCTGATTGGCCGCGCTGCGCCAAGCCCCGATTGGCCGTGCTGAGCCCCGATTGGCCGCGCGAGCCGCGCTCTGATTGGCCGCGCCGAGCCCCGATTGGCCGCGCCGCGCTCTGTTTGGCCACAAAACAGAGCACAGCACATCCACCATCCATCCAATTCTTTATTCGCTCTTATCTGAGGAGCTACAATTCCTCACCCGTGATGGCATTTAGAGACAGGCATCGCCCTGCCTGCCAGGAACGTCAGCCCATCGCTGTCATGGCCGACCAAAGAGGCCCCTAGAGCTGCCAGCAGCTGCTGCTGCCGCAGAACAGGAAGGCTTAAACTGTGATTTAAACATGCCCCTGCAAAGGCACCAGGGAAGCATACTGTAACGCGCCTGGAAACTGCCTGGGTCAGAACTCGGGTGTCTCTGCACCTCCGTTTGCTCCTTCCTCTTCAACATTCAGGGGAGATGAAAACACAGTGCTCACAGGCACGGGGTGCAAACTGGTTTTAAGCCTTGATTTGACATCTTTCATTTATTTGCAAGGATGGTATCGAAACACCTTTCTGGCATGGTATCAGCCTGACACACCTTACGTTACACTCCCTTATCTGCAACACACCTCATTGTTTCTCTGCAAGTCTCAATGCTTTTCAAAGCGTGCAAAACACCCATAGCCAGCAAAAGAAGGAACGACTTCCATAACTGAAGATGACTCCCTTCAATCTTCATGGCTTGTTCAGCTCAGCCTCTTCTTCAGACACCAAGTCCGTTTCCACTTGAAAACCAAACAGTTCGAGTATCTTCTACTGAGGCCAAGCACCCAACTCATCCGGCTTCCAAAAAGCACCAGTGAAGCTTCCTCAATTCATCATCCTCTTAGTGGTCCTCGCAGAACACACCCGGCACGTGCAGGAGCTGGTCGATGTCAGCCCCTCCTTTCTCTCTCAGGAGCCTGGTGAGCAGCACAGCTCTCGCTGGTTGTCCACAAACAGAGAGATCTTAAGGAGCGTATCTGAGTTGGAAGGAAACAAACAACCCCGTTAGCCTAGTGCATTTCATCTGTGTGCTGTACCCGCAAGAGTTGAACTTCTTTCTAAAAGCAATAAAGAAAAGTGTCGGTAAAACTACCTCAACAGAGCAAGAGGAACAGATCACTAAGCCCCGCGCTGCGCCGTAAGGGAGGAGGCCGCTTCCAGCTGCGCCCAGGGCGTGAGGGCGAGTGTTTACGACTGAAGACGTCTGCGAGGTCTCAGTCGCAAAGCTCAGCTGCACGCGGAGCCAGGGCCCCGCCGCTCCGAGCCCAGCGCAGCAGGAGACGCGGGGCCTGCGCGAGGGCCAGGCCGTCAGCCCCTCGGCGAAAGGCCTGGGGGTCTGCGGCGAGTGGGATACCTGGGACAACGTCCTCCTTGTAGCGCTCCAAAATCCTCTCCCAGGACTGCGGGAGCGCTTCCATGTCCGGCAGGCTGTCGCAGCTGACGCGGAGCAGGAGGAGTTCGCTCTCCGAGTACCTTCGTGCCCGGTAAGGACAACAAAGGCGAAGAGGACCCGCCGGCGCCGCCCGCAGAGCCCCGCCGCGGAAGGATACAGGCGCCGGTAATAGCGCTCCACGTCCTGCAGCCCCTCCAGCGCGTCGGCCAGCGAGGGGCAGCGCGGGCCGCGCCGCAGGGCCGCCGCCGGGCCCAGCTCCGCCGCCCGCTGCTCGTACAGCCGCAGCACGCCCGCCGCGCCGGCGCCCACGGCGTCCCGCACGGCCCGCAGCTCCGCCCTGCGCGGCGAACCGGCATCAGCGGCGGCACCGCCCGACCCGGCCCCGCCCCGCCCGGCCCCACCCGGCCCGGCCCCGCCCCACCCCGCCCCGCCCCGCCCCGCCCGGCACGGCCCCGCCGCCCGGCCCGGCCCCGCCCGGCCCCGCCCGGCCCGGCCCCGCCCGGCCCCGCCCGGCCCCGCCCGGCCCCACCGCCTCACCACCGCCCGGCCCCGCCTCACCGCCGCCCGCCGAGCTGCTCCAGCAGCGCCTCGGCCGCGCCGCGCTGCTTCCGCCACAGCCGCGCCCGCAGATCGCCGAAGGCGCCCAGCGGGGAGCCGCGCCACGCCAGCCGCTGCGCCGCCCGCATCTGCGCCGCCAGCCCGGCCAGCGAGCGCAGCAGCGGCGCCCACGCGGCCACCGCCGCCCGCCAGGCCGCGTCCTGCCGCGCCGCCGCCGCCGCCCACTCCCGCAGCACCGCCGCCACCGCCGCCATCGCCATGGCGCCCGTCGGCCGCCCGTGCGTCACTGCGCCGCGCCGAGCGCCGATTGGCCGCGCCGAGCCCCGATTGGTCGCGCCGAGCCGCGCTCTGATTGGCCGTGCCGAGCCCCGGTTGACCGTGCCGAGCCTTGATTGGTCGCACCGAGCCACTCTCTGATTGGCCGTGCCACGCTCTGATTGGCCGTGCCGAGCCCCGATTGGCCGCACCGAGCAGCACTCTGATTGGCCACGCCGCGATCCAGTTGACCACGCCGAGCCCTGATTGGCTGCGCCAAGCTGCACTCTGATTGGCCACGCCGCGATCCGGTTGGCCGCGCCAAGCCCTGATTGGCCACGCTAAGCCACGCTCTGATTGGCCGTGCCACGCTCTGATTGGCCGTGCCGAGCCCCGATTGGTCGCGCCGAGCAGCACTCTGATTGGCCACGCCACGATCCAGTTGACCACGCCGAGCCCCGATTGGCTGCACCAAGCCGCACTGTGATTGGCCACGCCGCGATCCAGTTGACCACGCCGAGCCCCGATTGGCTGCGCCAAGCCGCACTGTGATTGGCCACGCCGCGATCCAGTTGGCCGCGCCAAGCCTTGATTGGCCACACCAAGCCGCACTCTGAATGGACGCACCGAGCACCGGTTGGCCACGCCGAGCCCTGATTGGCCACGCCGAGCCGCGCTCTGATAGGCTGCGCCAAGCCCTGATTGGCCGCGCCCAGCCCTGATTGGCCGTGTCAAATATGTTCATTTGATCCGCGTCACTATGGGACCATGGCTGTGCCAACAGGCGGCGAGGAGCAGGGTGTGCCTGTGCAACATAAGGGATTGTCTGAGCTTGAGATCTCTGCGAAACGCCAACCGTGAACCTGCGAAACGCCTCTGGTGCTGCCGACCAGGAGCCCCAGCTGGGAAACGTGTTCCCCTGAGACACGGCGATATCAAACAGCGCTGGGGCCGCACAGCGAAACGTGACCTTCTCTGTACATGGAACCTCGAACCGTTCTGTTCGTGCTTGTACAGCCGCAGCCCTGGCGGAAGCAGAAGGGTATGGATACAGCTCTCGCTAATTGCAAAAGCCACCTGACGTTTTGGGGTTGTTTTTCTCTTGTTCTTCTGCTTTACTGCCAGTTGCAAGGTGTTAGACAAGAGGGGCCTGGGGGCCTGTACGCCCTTAATCTGTAATCTCGCTTAACCACTTTTAAGTCAGCTTGCTTAAGCCATGTATCTGTAAGTTGCACAACCCTTGTGTGAGATAAGCAGGAACCAAGATGGAGAACGAGGACGGTCCTGATGACTTTGCAGAGCAGAGTCATGATGACTTCACTAGTTTTGTGGGGAGGTGAAAAACGAGGAAGACATACAGCCTTCATCCCTGAGACCCCTACTCACGACCACCAGGAGACACTGCGCACGCGCAACTGGGGGGGTTATGGCTGGAGACTACGGAGATGACTTCTCTGAGCCCATTGTAATAAGACCACCTCTTCTCGGCAATAATTAAGAATATGTATTAGTAAAAGGGACATAAACCAGAAATAGGAACTGTACGGTGTGCGTCTTGGTGGAGCGGAGACTCCCGGCGCACCCAGCGCTGTTTGCTGCTTTTATTCGCCTAATAAATGGTAAACTTGAATTGGAGTTCTGTTTGGGACTCACTCATTTATCACAGCCACACCGCGCTCTGATTGGCCACGCTGAACCCCGATTGGCTGCGCCGTGCCATGCTCTGATTGGCCGCGCCGAGCCCCGATTGGCCGCGCCGAGCCGCCAAACCAGCATCTTCACTGCATCGTCTGCTTTATCTCAAGCTGAAGCAGCAGGCAGCGGGCTCCGTTCCGCTCTTCCCTGGGAACAGACGGCCCAGGGCAACGCTCCAGAGCCGCCGTGCTGTGACTCAGAGCACACGGTGACGCCGCACCCCGCACGGGGTCTGCAGGCGACGCAGGGAGCAGCGGCTGCTCGTCCACCACGACCCCCAGCAGCGGGGCAGGAGCGGCACGTCGGGGTCCTGAAGCGACATGGAGCACGCGGGCACAAAAAGGAACTACTTTCAGCAGCGGAGCAGTACCACCAAACCTGCTGAGCTGCCCACCAGCCCCCAGCCCCCAGCCCCATATGTACTGGGAGCAGAACTCACCTCACTTCCCTGGAATTAAGGCCCTTCCCTTGGCAAACGCTGATTTCACCAGCTGTGGCACCTGGAAGCCAAACCAACGCCAAGAGGGTGACGTTATCTTTCTTTGCAATTAAAACTGCACAGAAAGCACCATTGCAGGAAGGTCTGTGGGCTGATGGGGAGCACCGGCTGCCCCAGCCCCACACAGGCAGCAGCCTCCCGAGGCCCCCCACCCCCGAACGCAGCTGTCCGCAGGTCGAGCAGTGCCCTCAGGTGGCCACACGGACTCCCCGGGCTGGAGACCTGCTTTGCCACAAAAACAGAGCACAGCACATCCACGATCCATCCAACCGGCGCCGAGCCCGATTGGCCGTGCTGAGCCCCGATTGGCTGCGCCAAGCCACGCTCTGATTGGCCGCGCTGAGCCCCGATGGGTCGTGCAAACCGTGCTCTGATTGGCTGCGCCGAGCTGCGCCCCGATTGGCCGTGCCGCGCTCTGATTGGCCGCGCTGCGCCAAGCCGCGATTGGCCGTGCTGAGCCCCGATTGGCTGCGCAAGCCGCACTCTGATTGGCCGCGCCGAGCCCCGATTAGCTGTGCCGAGCCGCGCTCTGATTGGCCGCGCCGAGCCCCGATTGGCCGCGCCGCGCTCTGATTGGCCACAAAACAGAGCACAGCACATCCACCATCCATCCAATTCTTTATTCGCTCTTATCCGAGGAGCTACAATTCCTCACCCGTGATGGCATTTAGAGACAGGCATCGCCCTGCCTGCCAGGAACGTCAGCCCATCGCTGTCATGGCCGACCAAAGAGGCCCCTAGAGCTGCCAGCAGCTGCTGCTGCCGCAGAACAGGAAGGCTTAAACTGTGATTTAAACATGCCCCTGCAAAGACACCAGGGAAGCATACTGTAACGCGCCTGGAAACTGCCTGGGTCAGAACTCGGGTGTCTCTGCACCTCCGTTTGCTCCTTCCTCTTCAACACTCAGGGGAGATGAAAACACAGTGCTCACAGGCACGGGGTGCAAACTGGTTTTAAGCCTTGATTTGACATCTTTCATTTATTTGTAAGGATGGCATCTAAACACCTTTCTGACACGGTATCAGCCTGACACACCTTACGTTACACTCCCTTATCTGCAACACACCTCATTGTTTCTCTGCAAGTCTCAATGCTTTTCAAAGCGTGCAAAACACCCATGGCCAGCAAAAGAAGGAACGACTTCCCTAACTGAAGATGACTCCCTTCAATCTTCATGGCTTGTTCAGCTCAGCCTCTTCTTCAGACATCAAGTCCGTTTCCACTTGAAAATCAAACAGTTCAAGTATCTTCTACTGAGGCCAAGCACCCAACTCGTCCGGCTTCCAAAAAGCACCAGTGAAGCTTCCTCAATTCATCATCCTCTTAGTGGTCCTCGCAGAACACACCCGGCACGTGCAGGAGCTGGTCGATGTCAGCCCCTCCTTTCTCTCTCAGGAGCCTGGTGAGCAGCACAGCTCTCGCTGGTTGTCCACAAACAGAGAGATCTTAAGGAGCGTATCTGAGTTGGAAGGAAACAAACAACCCCGTTAGCCTAGTGCATTTCATCTGTGTGCTGTACCCGCAAGAGTTGAACTTCTTTCTAAAAGCAATAAAGAAAAGTGTCGGTAAAACTACCTCAACAGAGCAAGAGGAACGGATCACTAAGCCCCGCGCTGCGCCGTAAGGGAGGAGGCCGCTTCCGGCTGCGCCCAGGGCGTGAGGGCGAGTGTTTACGACTGAAGACGTCTGCGAGGTCTCAGTCGCAAAGCTCAGCTGCACGCGGAGCCAGGGCCCCGCCGCTCCGAGCCCAGCGCAGCAGGAGACGCGGGGCCTGCGCGAGGGCCAGGCCGTCAGCCCCTCGGCAAAAGGCCTGGGGGTCTGCGGCGAGTGGGATACCTGGACAACGTCCTCCTTGTAGCGCTCCAAAATCCTCTCCCAGGACTGCGGGAGCGCTTCCATGTCCGGCAGGCTGTCGCAGCTGACGCGGAGCAGGAGTAGTTCGCTCTCCGAGTACCTTCGTGCCCGGTAAGGACAACAAAGGCGAAGAGGACCCGCCGGCGCCGCCCGCAGAGCCCCGCCGCCCGCAGAGCCCCGCCGCCCGCAGAGCCCCGCCGCCCGCAGAGCCCCGCCGCCCGCAGAGCCCCGCCGCGGAAGGATACAGGCGCCGGTAGTAGCGCTCCACGTCCTGCAGCCCCTCCAGCGCGTCGGCCAGCGAGGGCAGCGCAGGCCGCGCCGCAGGGCCGCCGCCGGGCCCAGCTCCGCCGCCCGCTGCTCGTACAGCCGCAGCACGCCCGCCGCGCCGGCGCCCACGGCGTCCCGCACGGCCCGCAGCTCCGCCCTGCGCGGCGAACCGGCATCAGCGGCGGCACCGCCCGACCCGGCCCCGCCCCGCCCGGCCGCCGCCCGGCCCCACCCCACCCGGCCCCACCCCACCCCGCCCCCGCCCGCCCGGCCCCGCCGCCCGGCCCCGTCGCCCGGCCCCGCCGCCCGGCCCCGCCGCCCGGCCCCGCCGCCCGGCCCCGCCCCGCCCAGCCCGGCCCCGCCGCCCGGCCCCGCCGCCGCCCGGCCCCGCCGCCTTACCGCCGCCCGCCGAGCTGCTCCAGCAGCGCCTCGGCCGCGCCGCGCTGCTTCCGCCACAGCCGCGCCCGCAGATCGCCGAAGGCGCCCAGCGGGGAGCCGCGCCACGCCAGCCGCTGCGCCGCCCGCATCTGCGCCGCCAGCCCGGCCAGCGAGCGCAGCAGCGGCGCCCACGCGGCCACCGCCGCCCGCCAGGCCGCGTCCTGCCGCGCCGCCGCCGCCGCCCACTCCCGCAGCGCCGCCGCCACCGCCGCCATCGCCATGGCGCCCGTCGGCCGCCCGTGCGTCACTGCGCCGCGCCGAGCGCCGATTGGCCGCGCCGAGCCCCGATTGGTCGCGCCGAGCCGCGCTCTGATTGGCCGTGCCGAGCCCCGGTTGACCGCGCCGAGCCTTGATTGGTCGCACCGAGCCACTCTCTGATTGGCCGTGCCACGCTCTGATTGGCCGTGCCGAGCCCCGATTGGCCGCACCGAGCAGCACTCTGATTGGCCACGCCGCGATCCAGTTGACCACGCCGAGCCCTGATTGGCTGCGCCAAGCCGCACTCTGATTGGCCACGCCGCGATCCGGTTGGCCGCGCCAAGCCCTGATGGCCACGCTAAGCCACGCTCTGATTGGCCGTGCCACGCTCTGATTGGCCATGCCGAGCCCCGATTGGCCACGCCAAGCAGCACTCTGATTGGCCACGCCGCGATCCAGTTGACCACGCCGAGCCCCGATTGGCGGCGCCAAGCCGCACTGTGATTGGCCACGCCGCGATCCAGTTGGCCGCGCCAAGCCCTGATTGGCCACACCAAGCCGCACTCTGAATGGACGCACCGAGCACCGGTTGGCCACGCCGAGCCCTGATTGGCCACGCTGAGCCGCGCTCTGATAGGCTGCGCCAAGCCCCGATTGGCCGCGCCGAGCCCCGATTGGCCGTGTGAAATATGTTCATTTGATCCGTGTCACTATGGGACCATGGCTGTGCCAACAGGCGGCGAGGAGCAGGGTGTGCCTGTGCAACATAAGGGATTGTCTGAGCTTGAGATCTCTGCGAAACGCCAACCGTGAACCTGCGAAACGCCTCTGGTGCTGCCGACCAGGAGCCCCAGCTGGGAAACGTGTTCCCCTGAGACACGGCGATATCAAACAGCGCTGGGGCCGCACAGCGAAACGTGACCTTCTCTGTACATGGAACCTCGAACCGTTCTGTTCGTGCTTGTACAACCGCAGCCCTGGCGGAAGCAGAAGGGTATGGATACAGCTCTCGCTAATTGCAAAAGCCACCTGACGTTTTGGGGTTGGTTTTCTCTTGTTCTTCTGCTTTACTGCCAGTTGCAAGGTGTTAGACAAGAGGGGCCCAGGGGCCTGTACGCCCTTAATCTCCAATCTCGCTTAACCACTTTTAAGTCAGCTTGCTTAAGCCATGTATGTGTAAGTTGCACAACCCTTGTGTGAGATAAGCAGGAGCCAAGATGGAGAACGAGGACGGTCCTGATGACTTTGCAGAGCAGAGTCATGATGACTTCACTAGTTTTGTGGGGAGGTGAAAAACGAGGAAGACATACAGCCTTCATCCCTGAGACCCCTACTCACGACCACCAGGAGACACTGCGCACGCGCAACTGGGGGGGTTAGGGGTGGAGGCTATGGAGATGACTTCTCTGAGCCCATTGTAATAAGACCACCTCTTCTCGGCAATAATTAAGAATATGTATTAGTAAAAGGGACATAAACCAGAAATAGGAACTGTACGGTGTGCGTCTTGGTGGAGAGGAGACTCCCGGTGCACCCAGTGCTGTTTGCTGCTTTTATTCGCCTAATAAATGGTAAACTTGAATTGGAGTTCTGTTTGGGACTCACTCATTTATCACAGCCGCACCGCGCTCTGATTGGCCGCGCTGAACCCCGATTGGCCGTGCCGTGCCCTGATTGGCCGCGCCGAGCCTCGATTGGCTGCGCTGAGCCACGCTCTGATTGGCCGTGCCGAGCCCCGATTGGCCGCGCCGAGTCCTGATTGGCTGCACCTCGCCTCGCTCTGATTGGCCGCGCCGAGCCCTGATTGGCCGCGCCGCGCTCTGATTGGCCGCTGCGCGCCGAGCCGCGATTGGCTGCGCCGCGCCCCGGTTGGCCGCGCCGAGCCGCGATTGGTCGCGCCGAGCCGGACTCTGATTGGCCGCGCTGCGCCCCGGTTGGCCGCGCCGAGCTCTGATTGGCCGCGCCGCGCCGCGCTCTGATTGGCCCGCGGGCGGCGGCGGTTGGGTTTGAACGCGCGGCGGGCTGCGGCGCTTCCGTTTCCTGGTTCCCGGTCCCGTCCCCGTCTCCGCCGCCGTCCCCGGCCCCGCCGCCATGGCTCCTGCGCGGAAGAAGGCCGGCGCGAGCGCACGCGGCAGGAAGCTGGCGGCTTTTCTGAAGGACTTTGACCGTGAGGGTAGGCCGCGGGCGGCGGGAGCGGGCGGTGGCGGGGAGCGGGCCTGAGGCCGGGCCGGGGCTGAGCCGTGTGCGTCCCCGCAGTGAGAAGCCGGGTGGAGCAGCTGCGGACGAACGGACAGCGCCTCGTCAAGGAGGCGGAGAACCTGTACAACATCGAGATCCTGCGGCTGCCCGTGGCGCTCCGCGAGATGAACTGGCTCGAGTACCTCGGTACGGGGCGGCGCGGGGCGGCACCGGGCCGGCGGGGCGCGTTTACCCTTAGCGGAAAGCAAGGGGAGCGAAGGAGCAGGCGCGGTCTTTGTCTGGAGTTCCCCCCGCGGGCGGCCCCCGGGCTGTTGGGAAGCGCTGCTCCCTCTGTCTGAGGCTGCTCGCTCGCTGCCCAGAAAACTGGTTTGTGCTGGTTTTTGCACCCTAGTGGGGACGTATTAATGTATGTCTAAGTATGCTGTATAGGCTGTCTTGGATATGCACTGATTTTTTTCAAAAATTTCTTTTTAGCTAAAGGAGGAAGCAAAAAGGCGTTGGAGGAAGCAGCAACAGTAGGTTTCCTGCACAAATATTCTTTTCTGATGACGTCATGTACCCCTGCAGGAGGGGAAGGGTCTCTTGAGTTCGTGGGAGTGTTGCAGTAGCAGCGGTTACATAAACACTTTTACAAACGCTGCTTTAAGGCTTAAGAGGAGGAAATACCTGTTGCGTCTGGCACAGGATTTGCCTGCTTACGCTGCTCCTTGCTGGACTTTCCTTACCTGCTTGTTGTCTCTCTCAGGTCCCTGAAAGCACTTGTGCTTTCCAGGGAGTTAAAGTGCTTCTGAATTGGTTGAACAATAAGGCATAGGTGAAGTGTGCTCACAGCTGCCATATCAGGCACGTTAGTCCTGAGGGACGCGCAGGACTCGCGTGTTATTGGCACCACCAGAATAACAGGAAAGGTCCCAGTTTGAGCACAGCAGAAAACACAGAGGTGTTCGTGCTGTAGCACCATAAGGGGTTTGGTCTACAACTTTAACTTGTCAGAACTATATGCTACCGAGAATCCTAATGGTGTTGTGACTGTTTTTAATTTTAGGCAGACTTGGAAATAACAGAAATAAACAAGTTAACAGCAGAAGTTATTCAGACTCCTTTAAAAATCATCAAGAAAGGTCAGTTTGTTTTAAGCATTGTGATGACTTCAGTGAGATGAAAGCATGTCATGATTTACATACTGAAAGTAATAATTCAGTCCTTACTTACTTTCCTCAATATGTTTAAAAATGGAAAAATAATCCTACTGTTATCTCTACTATCTGCATAGCTCTACTTAATTTTATTAAAACATTTAAAGCTATTCAGAATAGCGCTCTGTCAACCATTTGGATTTCATTGGAATTTGGATTTCAGAAGCAAGTTGTTGCCAAAAATGTTTGAGGTTGTTTACTGTTTAGCTCTGCTGATAACTAATAATTTAAAGTTATTTATTTTCAACTTAGAGAACACTTTCTTTTTTAGTGGAAAAATCTAAACAGGATATTGAAGCTATTGAAGAAGAAGCAGAGCCCCCTTTGCTTCCTGTAGCAAAGAAAGCAAAGCATGATAGCCAGTGTCTTCCAGAGCTAGAAGCTGAAAGCATTCATCCAAGAACTGCAAAGGTAAATAGCTGTTCTTTGGGATGACTTTATTCCCAAGATAGAAATTACTTAGTGGGATGATGGTAACAGAGCTGTCCAGGATACTTTGAGGGGGACTTCAAAACAGCTATCGCTTCCTTGAAAATCCTGGCAATAGGGGAAGGTCACAGAAGCTTGTATGGCGTTTGTTTCTGGGCTCCTGTGCCATAAAAAGGACCCTATTGAGCCAAAGATATTGTAAGGAATCACCTGTCTGTTGTGGACTCGATGTTCCCACAAGAGTAAGTGACTGATTTGGTCAGTAATGTGTGTTTCAGGTGAAGACATCCTCTAAAAAAGTGCCAGTGTCCAGGAGCAGAAGACCTCCTTCAGCAAGAGTGAAGCGTATGAGTAAAAGGTAATAGGGAATATCCTTTACCCTGGATTTCAGAAATGGAGAATAAGCGTATAGTGCTAATATAGCTCTTAAATGGAATGGAGTGGGATTTAGTGGGCTGGTTGGTGTAGTTGTGCTGTGCTATAGGAAAAAAATGATGATCTGACAGTGAATGAAAGACGGGCAACTTCCTCTCCTGAGATGACCAGCTATCTCTAGCTTTGGGATTTACCTTGAATCAGTAAAAACCTCTGGTTTTCTGTGGTGATATCTTAATTCTTAAGTCTTTGATAAGGCAGCGCTTGTACATTTGTTAAAATTGTTCTTATGAGCAGGTGTTTATTTATTTCCCTTTAACAGATCAAGCAAAAACAACTTTATCACTCCAGCGACTGGTAGACCTGTTGACCTCTGTGCTCGGGGAGGTACCTCCATGGTCACACCTAAATTCGATTCCAGGTGTGTATTCTGTTAAATTTCCCTGTTAATCTCTCATATAGGGGAGTGCTTTGTCATTTGCTTTGTCTGTCATCTATTTGCATCATAATCCTCAGTGGCTCTCTGAACCCGGCGTGAAAGACTTTTAGTCAAAGTGCTTTGAGCAAAGGCAGTGCAATTCCTTGTCTGTAACTTTGTGTTCCAGGATTTTCAAGACGCCGGGTTTGCGCACACCCGCAGTAAATGAACGTGTTTACACCATCTCTGCCAACGGCAGCCCCCTGGCTGACAGCAACGATATCTTCATCACGGTCCCTGTTGGAGGAGGGGAGGTATTTCAGAAACTTCAGTCTGTAAAATCTGTGCTGAGGGGACAGCTCGTAACTCCCTGGGGCCTTACCAGTTTCAGTTCATCCACCGTTGTCCCTTTAGTGGTGCCACTGCGGTTTAGCAGGGATTGATCTGGCTTAGAAAGATTTAGTCAGAGGTGGGAGCTGTTCAAGCTGTCGAAACAGAATGTAGAATCGTGTTTCGCCGTGCGTTAATAGCTTCTGCTGGCAGTGATGCATTTATGTGCTGCAAGGAAGGTAGGACATGATTTTCTGGTCAAGCAGAACGTAGTTCTCTGCATGTATGTGATCTCTTAGTGTGCTTGGATTTTATTTACTTTTATTTTTCAATTAAATTTTTTTAAATTATAATTTTTTTTTGCAGCTGACCAAACAGAAAACCTAAGATTTGAATTTTTTTTCACAGAGCATTCGTTTAACAGCAAGTGATTTGACCAAGAAGAATCTTCTTGATCTGAATCCAGAGGCCCAAGGAATTATGAAGAAGCTATCAGTAAGTCTATGTGTTTTTGTCAACCATGACCTGAAGTTGTAAGGCAGTGTCGTCTCTGTCGTTAGTCACTGGACTGTTGAGCTGTAAGACAAATTCCTTATTTTTCTCTCCTTGTCTTGTATTTTGGGTCATGTAAGTGGTCAAGAGGAGGCATGAACTGAAAAGGGAAGGAGAGGGAGTGGCTTTATATCACATCGAGCTTAATACAAACTGTAGAAAAACCATGCACTTTCTGAGAAAGAACTGTTGTCAATGGTTTGAAAAACTGAATCAAAACTGAAAGTGCCGTCTGCTTCAGGCAGAAGTTGTAAGTGCTTGTGGGATATAAAGGTGTCTCAGAGTGCTGATTAATTTCCCTTTCCTTCCAGGTTCGTCTTGCACAAGCTTGCAGCGCTGCAAAAACCCAGAGATGAAACTCAGTGAATGTTGATATCCCTCTGTAAATACAGAATGTTACATTTATTACATTTAGTTCTTGTTCTAATTTGTGTCTTCCTTCCATTAATTTACAGAATGGAAGTTAAGAACTAATTTTTCTACCTATAATATGTAATGGGATTAGAATAGGTTGCCTTTTTTTTTTTTTTCAATTCAGGAAAAAAAATACTTTATTTCCTATTTCCTTTAAGGTTGAGACCAAGATACAGTTATCTTGGGCTGGCAGACCAGCAAGCTGGGTGGAAAGGCTGTTCTGGTATCTCACGGAAGGCGTAAGCAGTGGACACAAGTGACTGGAGTTCGTGTCTGGGCAAAGAAAGCAGCAGACTGGATTTGTTGCACTCCCTGCCAGGCATGTCCTTTCTCTGTGAACGTGCTTAGAAGGTGATGACTATCTCAGTATAGTACCTGAGATACCTAAAGACAAGTTACTGGTGCCAGGGACTAACTGGAAAGCTTCTTGTAGTTCATGATGCTGCCATGAAGAGCAGTCCTTTTGTTCTTATAGCAGCTATTGTATTTGTAACTAGCTTTGAGGTTTTTATAGTGAACTTGTGCATTTTATTGTTTTTAAAGAAATAAAAGATCACAGGTACTTTAACTTAACAGAATCAATCAGCTAGACTTCTGCTTAGATTGCTGAGAGTTACTGTAGAGCTACTGGAGTATCTCTAATGTGAGAGAACTTTGCTTTTTCTTCTTTTTTTGGCAGTGTGGTTAGCTTCAATTTCTGAAGAGTTATTCTGTATGGATCATACGAAGTCAAATATGTAAAATGGCATCTGCAAGAGACAGCCTGATAATCCTTCCCCTGTTTCAGCAGGGAAGCTAACATGGCAGCATTTTAATCAGCATGTTAAGAGAGCATCCAGAGTAAAGAACTTTGCTTCTTTAACTTTGTCTAAGATTTTTTTTCTAAAAATAAGCCTGTTTCTTTGTTAGCTGGTGCACTGTTCTTTCCAAAGATACCTTTTTTTACTTGATTTAAGCCTCTTTGAAGGGGCTCTAAACAAAGATCTCGAGACTTTGGGAATTTTCCTAGGTTTGGAAAAGTTCTGCTTTTGTCAAAAGCCAAGCCTACAGCATGATTAAGAAGGAATACTGGGAAAAGCTGCTATGAGAGGTAACTTATGCTTTGGTGTAAATCTTTGATGCAGCAAGTGGTTTGGGAGAAAGTTTGTAGAACAACGTTCATACATGAATTTCCTCTAAAAAGCAAACGTGACTGTAATGCAAACCTCGAGTGTGTACCATGTATTTGGAAATCACTGTTTAAGAAGTTTTGGCAGCTTCTGAGTCCTAACTGCAGGTGGCAATATTGTAAACTACTGAGCTACCAATACGCTTGTCTTGCTGTCCTCCTTGAATTCTGTTAACATATTAATCAAACCCCCCCCAAAAAAAACCCAAACCAATCAATTAGTTGAGCTGTAAATAAAACTGTAGCGCACTTGCTTGGATGTAGATGTGTAAGTCTAGATTCTGCTTTAAACACGTCTTTACCAGGAAAAAGGACGACCTGGAATGCTTAGCTAGCCTGGGGAATTCTTCTGTTCATGCTGTTTGCTTTCAAGGGCTCGAGTTACAATCTTTCAGGCCCCACATTGACACACTTGTTACACCATCAGCCATTTCGGTCTCCGGGTTAATGCTGGGGTATGGTATTGTTGCTTAGCAAATCCAGGAATTAATGTTTTTGCTGGCACTAGGCAGTTCTGTTCCTCCAGATTAATGAGTCTTGAGTGGTGAGGAGATGCAGATGTGACTCAACTGCTTCCAGAGGCTTTTCCAACGCGGACACGAAAGCCGTGTGTCCCTGCCTGGCCAGCTGTCCCGCAGCAGAGGCACACACCTTTGGTTCTGACTCTAGATTTGTGTGCTGCACCTTCCTGGTTCTTCTGGAGGGTGAAAGGCTGTATTCGTGCTATTATTGGGGTTAACACGGTATTTATGCCTTCAGCAAAAAACTGCCTGCAAAATAATGTTTAGCACCTGGAAGAAGCAGAATCTGTAGAACTTGCAGGGGGTCATGGCTGCGTTTCAGTTTGTACCTGTTTGGATTGTCTGTGCCGGATTTGCTCTGCAGGGTGTGGAGGTGGGATGGCTCCAGGTTCTTCTTTGCAGGGGTGCTACTGCTGAAGCATCACGTTCCCAGTGCAGTGCAACCAACAATGCTGTTAATATTCCAGCTTCCTTTTCCAATTGTCAGAGTGAGTTAATTGTGCCTGGCATGAATTAAAGCTATCCGGCAGCTAATAGCTAAACAGATTCATCACCTAAATCCATTTTGCATCACCGTGGGTGAGCCATAGTTCATTTTTCTGCAGTTTTACAGCTGATGTGATTTGCATCACTTCTGGCCCTTCTGCACATGACACAACAGTTGCATTTCGTTTAACGATGCTGGAACCTCCTCCCTCTTCTATTCCTTTCAGGGATCATGGAGGCAACACTGGGAAGCTGGCTGACATTTTTGTGATTCGGGGGAGGTTTTGTTTGTATGTTATTTGTATGCTAGCCTGGATGTAGTGTAAACTGCTCTTTAAACTGAGTGATGGGAAATAAAAAGCAACGCAGGAAAATAACTGTTCTGTCAGGTTGGAAGAGTTTGCGTCCGTCACTGGCCGGAGCAGTGCAGCCTGCAGGAAGAGACTGACATGAGCTTGTGTCATCTGAGCTGCTGCCAGGTCTGAGATGCTGTGGGCATGGCATCGGGTACTGACCGCGGAACTAGAGCCCGTCTCGAGGGGGAAGGCGAGAGGACACGGGTGTCTTCTCAGGATATCGCTTTTGCGTGTGTTCCTCCCAAGAGCTGCACTGCGTGACCGCCAAGGGCCTGTGCTCTGTGTCAGTAGGTGAGGCTCTGCAGAAGGAATTAGGGCCCCATATTTTGTAGTTGGTTGTATAAGAAAAAGTGATTTTTCTAGTTGTAATTTCAGTTATGATGAATACTGCCCAGGGCTGACAGATGAGGCTTTCTTGTAGGACAGTGGTTTGGCAAGTGGTGGCCGTGGCTTGTTAAAAGATTGCTGAGCACTGACTTTTTTAAGATCAAAACCCCTGAGCTGAACCAGAGCTCTTTCAGAATAAGTTTCCCTTGGGACAGCAAGCTGCAGGAGGAGAGCTGGTGGTACTTTCAGCAGCACAGACCCAGGAGGGAGCGAGCAAGAAGCAGGGCATGTCTGTGTTTCATCAGGGCATTAGTAATGCTGAGTAACTACAGTTTTGCAGGGGAAAAAGCATTCCTGCCTTCCCCTGGCTGGCTGGTGCTGGGCTCTGCCAGCCAACCCCCTGGGCGGGTGGTCCCGCTGGCACCAGGTGGTGCAGCAGTGCCCTGTGCGCTGGGAGGGTGCTTGGGAGTCTCAGTGCTTGTGCTACAGCTTTGCTCTGGGTGTGAGAGCCCCAAAGTTCATCCCAAATTCATAATGGAAATATGAAACTATTAATCTAAAGAAATAACGAGCAGAATAGGTACCCAGTGAGGGACCTTCCCCGGGACGTGCTGACATTGAACTCCCACAAAGGGGCCGTGTGAGATGATGACTCTAATAGGTGGCTCTTCCAGGCGATTTGATAGATGTGCACTATCAAGCATTGTCAGAAATAGCTCCGTACACAAAGCGAGCGTTTATCATCCTGGACACCTTGCAGGTGGTCACTGCTTCGGTGACATTGTAAGAAATGAACAGATAACAATTCCCTGCTTGCTGATAGAAGGGATGATAGTTTAGAACAAATTAGAGCTGTCTTTAGGCAATTTTTTTCATGCAGGAGTTTTTAATTTGAAGGTGCAGGACAACACATGCAATTCCTCCAGTTGACCTGTATAATTCCACCAGAAATGCGTGTCTCCTGGGCTAGCCAAAGGCATAACAAGAGGAACTGTTCCTTAGCATCACTCAGAGACATGGAGGAATTCATAACTCATTTCTCTAAACAGATGATTGGAAGAACTGCAAGTTCAAAAGCGAAATGTGTATCTGGAAACCCTCGCCGTTTTGGTGAGTTTAGTTGAACAGGCTGCATCTTCAAACCTGATGTTTAATGGCAGTGTTTGCAGCTAGCAGGAAAGATGTTCTGCAAAAATTCAGTCATTTGTGGAAGTCTCAGAGGTAAGGGAAATAACAAATAAAAGCTATTGTCAAAAAGCCACATTATTTAGTTATTCAATAGGACAAATTGTCCTGGTGTCCCAGAGTGTTCACAGCTGGACTTTTCAGTATGAGTTCCCACGTAGCGGTGAATCGGAGAGGGCTGTCTGGGGACCAGTGAGAATTTTAAGCTCCTAGTGCCAAGTCTCTGGTGCTCTACACGGTTCCCTTTGATAAGGACTCAGCTGCCGGTGGCCTCTCTCGCTGGGCACGGTTGCTCTCTCCACTCCCATCCCAGTGTGAGTTTCCATGGGTGCAGCTGGGATGTTACACTGGCTCTGCTCTGACTTGAGTCTTCCCTCCAGCAGTTCACAGCTGAGCAATGTGCCGTTTCTAGTGGGGCAAAAAACCAGTTCCACCAGTGAGGCGAGTCTGTGGATCCCAGGTCTGCTGCCAGCTGCGTTCCTGCCTGGTCCCCGTGGCGCAGGACGTGGCCGGCCGCCTTGCTGCTCACCCTGCTCCTGCTGCTGACGCTGCTTAAGCTTCTCTAACTTGGCTGCTTTGGGTTTATTCTCTCCTTTCTTTGTGAGCTCTTTTTTCAGTGGCAGTTTTTTGGTGGGTGGTTTTTTGTTTGGTTGGTTTTTTGCTAACTGAGGAAGATTTAACATTTAATTAACCTGACTGACATAATTTAGCAGTTGGGCACTCAATTAGGTGTAATGTATTAATTAGAAGATGTAGCTGGTGGCAGGTTTTCCAGGCTGGTGTCTCACCACAGGGCAGTGGTGCTGCGCAGTGTTCGGTGTCCGCGCTGCTTCAGGCAGCCGGGCTCTGCCCACCTCTGCCCGCCGTAACGCAACGGTCCCCGTGGGACACCCCTGGCAGCTGATCCCGTATCACTGTGTGTCGCGGAGATTCCAGAACACAACACACTGTTGTTTGCCATGGATTGAGCTGCAGCTCCTGCTCCTCCGATGGATCGTGCGGCAGGACTCGGGTGAATCGCGGCGGTGTGCGGTGGGAGAGGCGCCTTGCCGCGATGCCCACCTGCCTCCTCGCGTGCGGGTGGTCTCGGCAGGTACCCAGTGGCTTTGTGGGGAGGGGAATGTTGGGTGGCAAGGTTCAGTCTTGGGGCAGTTGCATAAGGAGCCAGAGGGGCTGTAGCTCGGAGTCTGCGTAGGAAACGTGTTGATGGTACAGCCGAGTGCCCGGGAAGCCGCGGTGGTGCAGCCCTCGGGGGAATGGGCTGTCCTGTGCGCGGTACCTGCTGTCCCCCGGCACGGCGGTGAGCAGGATGGTGGTTGGTCACTGCCCATCCGCCAGGTCCTGCCAACAGCCGACCGGCAAAACGAGGAGGGCTGTGCCCTGTGCGGCAGCACCGGCCCTTGCCACCCCAGCCCGAGGGTCCGACGCCTCCGAGGGCAGATGGGAGGTGGATCGCCCCGATAGCCCCGTTCTCTGGGAAGCGCACAGAGTCCAGCTCCCTCCGGCCGCGGTGCCGTCCCCGCAGGCGGAGCAGCCGGGTGCGCCAAGCACCCGCCGGCGAGGTGAGCCCTTGTGAGCCTTTTCCCAAGGGAACATCAAGTATCCCTGTCGGTGAGCGGTGCCCAGGAGGCAGGTTGGGTCTTGGCTTTCACAGCCCCACAGCTGCAGCCTTGAGCCTGTCAGGAGACCAGAATAAGAACACCCGATTTATTCATGGATGGCAGCTTTCTCAAAGGCAGGATTTCTCTTTCAGCTGTGCTGCAAATCGGATCCATATTGTCCGGTGGATCTCATTTACGGCACGATGACACAAAAACTGCTGCGGCTGGAGCTCGCTGTGGAATTGCAGGGTGGCACTGCTCGGCTGTCACATCGGAGCTGGGGAAAGCGTAAACGTCCTCTTAAAATACAGCAGTGGGAAACAGAGATTACAGGGTGCGGACTTCAGAGTGATTTCATCCCTGGCTCTGATGAGAGCAGGGACGAAATTCTCTATTTATCTCAGAAAATTAGTGCCTGTAAGCCACAGAGCTTTACACTCCTCTCGCCCAGAAGCGTTATTACGCTGAAAAATGGGATTAGACAGAATCGCTAATTTTAACATCACACAGAGACCAAAATCCCTGGCACCCTCCCTGTCTCTCCAGGGAAAGATTTATTGCCTGCTACAACGTAATTAATATAATTTCCCTGAATAAGGGTGAGACAGTTAACGGGGAAGTCGTGTCCTCAAATTCGGTTGCTGTCCCTAAGCCTGGCTGTGCTGAGGAACGTGGTCAGGGCAGCACCCATTGCCCAGCACAGCCCCTCACCCCAGCGTCAGGCCCTGCCTGCAGGGAGCGGGTGCTGTCTGTGCCTGCCAAGGAGCTGGTAAGGGCCCCTCTGGAGCCAGGAGTCATGGTGGGAGAGGGCAAAGGCGAGGGAGCGATGCCCCTTGCCCCGTGCCCAACACCCACTCCCACGGGATGCTGCTCCTGCCCCGTGTCCCGGCGTGCTCCGCTCACCCGGGCACTGTGGGTGCAGTTCCACTCGTGAGCCTCCGCAGAAGGGGGGTATTTGGGGGCACAGGGGAGCGTGGGTGTTCAGGGCATGATGGCACGTGGGCTGCTCCCAGTGCCACCGGGGCAGCAGCCATTGCTGCCAAAGTGCTCACCGAGGGAGCGCCCCGCACCGCGGCCATGATCGTTTTCGCTAAGAGAAAACGCGCCCTCGCAGCCCGGCGCGCCGGCGGTGTCTGTCCGCGGTTCCGCAGGTGCCGCGCAGCCCTGCGGCAACCGGCTGAGAGCAGCTTTCAAGGGAAAAATCAATAGTTACTTGTTACGGGTCAATCTTCCTAATAAAGTACAAACTCTGCTGATTTTGCACAGTTCGGGGCTGCACTGAGCGGGGAAACTGCCACGTTTCATACCCAATTTGAAATTAATTCATTTGCTGTGAGGTAGTAACTGGAAATGTTAATAAAATCTGAGCTGTCGTGGTGACCCTGTCCTTGGGCGGGAGCTCGGGAGCCCTGAGCTGTGCCAGGACTGCGCCACGGCCCCCCCGGATCGAGGGATGGGGTGGGGGCAGCGACTGCCGGTCCTCAGCGTCAAAGCACAGAGCCAGTGGAAAACAACAATTTATCCTTGTCCTGCATCCCTCATAAAAACAGCACCGGGGCGTTGAGCGCTAATTGCAGCCTCTCCTGATGGACGCTGCAGATCATGGGCAGCAGCTGGCAGCGCCTGGTGCGGGCTGAGATGGGAGGGGAGGGCAGGAGCTCCAGGGGGGCACCCGAGTGGCTGGTGGTGCGGGTTTGGGAGCAGCCAGCCCATCGCTGAGCACCCAGTCTGGGGAGGACAGTCAGGCGAACGCGGGTGGAAGGGTGAGAGGTGGGAGCAGAGACGTGCTGCTGGCTCCACGGGTCCTGCGGGAGGGTGGCAGCACATGCCAGGTGTCCGTCCTTTGCCTCGTTCCTCACTGGCACCACTGGAGCTCCACACCTCTGGCACCCACCACTCTGCCGCCATCCTGGCCGGTGCCCACCCTGACACCCAGTTCTTGCGGTGCTGAGCTGGGGCCATTCCCCATGGCAGGGGTGGCTCCCACTGAGCGGTGCCAGTAGAGCCTCTCTGCCTGTCCGTGCGTTGGCTGTTTCGGCAATTGAATCCAACTCAGGGCTGTGGTGGGAGAGGGGCACGGGGACGGCTCTGCTGCAGATGGAAAGCTGATTTCCCACCAAGGGTGACCTTGTGGCCCGGGAGCCAGGGAAGCTGATCCTGATGGCACTTGATTGATGGGCTCCGAGGAGTCGTTCTCGCTCAATGTCAGTCAGCCGCCGCTGCCGACTGCAAATGAGGGTACAAGAAATTGGGCAGTAATCAATGCCAGATGGAAAGTGCGATGGAAAATGCCTCTGTCTGGAGCGCGCAGCCGGGAGGGACACGCGGCCCGTGCACGTGCACAAACACTCTCACGTTCTCTTTCCGCTGGTCAGTTACTGCACACAAAGACAACGGGAGATGCAGCTCCACAGGAACCCACCGGACAAGGAAACCACTTGCCAAGAGCTGCCAGTTCCGAGTCCTGCCAGCTCCCAGCAGCTCTCGCAGATAAAAGAGAGCTGCTGTTATCCTGCCAGAAAGGGGCAGAGACCTGAAATGCAGCAGCTCTGTGCTTGGCAGCGAGTGGTGCAGAGCGGAGTCACCCGTGGTAGCGGTGAGGGCAGCGCGCAGGGAGCAGAGCTGCCGGGCACTGGGGCGTCCTGAAGGGCCAGGGCAGCCGCAGCGCCCTTCTGTGCTGTGAATTGCAGCAGAGCCTTGGGAGAACGTAAACCTCCGGGACGGTGGAAGCGTGTCCCCTCCAGGGCTGGCACGGCTGGGCCCGCTGAGGCAGCACAGACCAGGGAGGGGAGGTCGGGTGGTGCTGAGCATAAATCATGGGCTCTGCAGCACTTGTGCATGAGCGCTGCTTTAATTTATGCCCAAGTGCCCAATGAGTTCACGCGGGAGTGCCCAGCTAGTTCAGGCGTACGCATCCAAACAATGCCTGTGCGAGTGCCCCGTTGGTGGATGCCTGAGCCCCTGTGCACAGGGAGGCTGCCAGGGACCCCTCTGGCATCGGCGCAACGCCCCACTGCGTGCCAAAACGCCGGTCTGGCAGAGGAGCTGGCGACACCCCGGTGCAGGCACAGCTCAGAGCGGGTGGCTGGAGATGTCCCAACCGAGCACTGAGGAGCGCTGCTGTGGGGCAGGTGGTTTTTGGCTTGTTGGAGGAACCAGGTGTGTCGCTGGGAAGGAGTTACGGGTTCATTTTCTCATCAAATACCCAGCTCACCCTGAAATGAAGGAGAAAACTTCAGAGACAAAGTTTGATGCTAATAGCCCAAGTTAATTGCCAATTGTTTGGAATGGGGTTGTTGGAGCCTGTGGCTTGCTCCACATACTAACATCTCCTTCCGCAGACACCTCATCCATCTGCCACTTGCCATCTGCTCCCACAATACTCCCTGCTGTATCTGAAGTGTGCTGTAGGAAGGTTCTTGGAGCAGAGCTGGAGCCCCGGGAAGGGCAGTGCCTGCTGTGGTGGGGGAGGCCGGCCCCAGCTGCGGGCAGGAGCTCAGGGGCAGCACAGCACACGTGTTTTCGGACACTGACGGTGGCCCCTTGTGCCCCGAGCAGAGCATCTCTGCAGACACCTCCTGCACATCTCACCCCTCTACCAATTAATTATGTCAAAACACACAGACACTTCTTGACCTAAGGGAGCCACTCATGTCTCCGCTGGAGCCCCCTGCCTGCGCTGGCTGCCTGTGCCCCAGACGAGGGCAGCCACCCCCTCCGGGAGGAGGAAGGAGCTGGGATGTGGGATGAGTGCACCTCGGGGAGCCCAAAGCATCCACCAGCGCAAGTGGTCTGGAGCACGTCACCCTGGTCCAGAGGGGACGCACTGGGATGGAGGCTGCAGCTGTGCTGGTGTCCCCAGGCGAGAGTGGCACTGGTGGGACCCAACAGCTCCAACACTGCATCCCACAGCCCAGGAATGTGCTCCCCGGGTGGGGGGCTGTGCAGGCGGGGGGCTGTGCAGGCAGGGGACTGGCAGCTCTGTACAGGCAGAGCCATGACCAGGGTGGGCTGAGGACTCGGTAACTAATGGAACCAGACAGGGGCTTGCAGGCTGCGAGGAACGTCTCTGCTAAGGTTTTCTTTTTCTTCATCTGCCAATGACCTGGTGTCACCTTCTCACTCCTTTTTCTGGCTAAACCCTGGCGCTGCAGTCAGACCACTTCTGCTCTTTGTAGCTGTTATTCTTCTTAGAAACAATTTGCTTTTGAATAGAAGTAGAAATACTATTTTAAATACAGAGCCACTGTGTTGCTTTTTCTGCTTCCCAAGATCTCCCCGCGCTGACAATATTCTTATCCCATTTGGAGGCTGAAATTGTTTGCTACAGTCATAATTGCCTTTTGGCTCCCAAGATTACTGAGGAGTCTTTCCCTGCGGGTATGCCATGGCAGCACTCCTCTGGCCACACGTGCGGTAGCAGCAGCCGTGCAGGGTGTGCTGGAGGAGTGGGTCTGATCGATTCCGGGCTAATTCCTGCCTGCGAGACGGGCAGGAGGGGAGCGCTCCCAGTCTGACTGCCCACGGCGTAAGGACGGAGCATGGGGACCCTGCTCTTCATCCCACCTCCCCTGCTGTGGGTGGGAGCCCCGGCACCGCAGTGCCCCCAGCAAGAGGGGACTGTCACCATCCCAGCGGTGCTTTTAATCAGCCGGAGCTGTAAAGGGAATCAGTCACATTAAAGGGGAATCGTAAAGCTGCTTTGGAAAGCAGAGGGCCGTGCAGAATTGCTCAGCTGTGTTTGCTCAGAGCCCAGCCGTTTTATGGTGCCATAAACCTCCCGGCACGCAGGCTGAGGGGTGTAAATCCTGCCCTTACTCCTCCACGTGCCAGCGAATGACGGGCACGGCGCAGAATGGGGCGCGCCGACACGGGGCGCAGGCACTGCGCCGCCGTGTCCTTGGTCTCGCACAGCTATCCCGGCGAGATTTACTGTTACTGAGCAGACAACTTCGCGCTCCTGGGACACAACAGACATTGCAGCTTCACCATCTCTGCACGCTCATTGTAACCAACTTGCTGAGCTTCTCAGGCTCCAGCGATTTTCCTCCTCGTCACCAGTCTCCGGATCGTGTCGCTCCCTCCTCTCGCCCTCGGCTCTGGCCCAAAGTGGCCACCGAGGCTCCTCCTGCCCGGGGGTTACAGAGATGTGGTGACAAATCGCTGGTTAAGTCGTTGTCGGGATCACACACGGGCAGTAACGGGGCTGTAATGAATTAAGTTCTGTTAAAATTGATGCAGGGCTACTGTAACGAATGTGCATGAGTTGTGTGGATTAGGACACAGGCGTGATGAATATTGTCTATCAGCTGTGATAAAAAGCCTATCACCCCTACACATATTTTCAAAAACTAATTTAATACTGAAAGAGATTATTAAAAATGAGGAGAGGAAATTGTCTGGGATATATTTAGAGTCCCTCGCCAGGTAAGATGAATTCCAGAAGTCAAAATACCGCCCGTGGGGTGCAAGGATGGATGCAGAGACTGTGGTAGCTCGTGGCAAGAAGACGGGGCTGAGGCAATCCTGCCGCTGGCGGAGCGTGTCGGGAAGGACAGCCCTTGTCAGGACCTGTGTGCTGAGCAGATCCTGCAGTGCTGGGGCTGTCCCGGGGCCGTGGGGAGCTGCTGTAAATGCTGCTAAAGGACCCCGGGGCTCCCGTGAGGGCAAAGAGCTTCTGCAGAACATGGTCTGAGAGCGGCCTTTGCCTGGAGCTGCCAGGGAAGGAAACCCCCAGCGCTGCCGGTGCCAGGCGGGCACTGGTTCTGTCGCGCCGTGTTTAATTCTCTTTCATTAAGAGTGTGTGTGCACACACGTGCCCCGCGCTGCTCCGCCAGGCTGGGTCTGAGGAGACGCAGCAGTGCCAGCCCGCTGCCTGCCGAGCTCCGGACATCTGGAAATCTGAGTTTTGATCTTGTCTGTTCCCTCGGTCTTTCATTTAATCTCTCCGAGCTGTTGACGATGACAAGATCATTAGAAACCCAGTTCCTGTTGCAGAGCTCTTCCTCCCGAGCAGTGTGTAACCACGCGGATGATGCCTGCAAGACAAGAGACTTAATTGTGTTCTGCCAGCATCCAGGAGGATGTCAGTGAGTCAAACGTAAAGCCAGGCTGGATGGGGGTGGGAAACGCACCTCCATTACTCACCTAGCCTGAATGAGGTTTCGGTTTTATTATCTCCCGAAATAGCCCGTGCCTGGGAGGTGCTGATTGAAGCCATTTGAAAACATGACAACATCCTCAGGACAATAGGTGTCTAATCTAATGAAGCCAGAACGCATTAGCTAAGAGCTGCGTAAAGCGAAGAAAATGCAATTAAAGCATTCCTGGGGACAGATGTCGACCTACGTAGGGGACACTGATATGAAGACGTCGGCAGAAGTCTAATGAAAATAAACGATCTGTTTGAAACATTCCTCAAATCAATAACGGAGTCCAAGCCACTGCCGCTCCCCCCAGCCCGCGGCGGCTGCCACCTCGCTCCGTCTCACTGGCAGAGGCTGGGACAGGGCTGGGACAGCCCGTGCAACCCCGGGGACACAATTCTGCTTCTGCCACTCACCGGCTCTGCCCTCTCTTCCCACCTGAAAATTCCCTTTAGAAAATCCATTTGCTTCCCAGCAGCGTGTGTGCTGCACCCCGCAGGGCTATCCCAGCCCAGCCCGGACCCTGGACCTTGGTGGAGCACAGGGGTCCTGCCCGGGGCACCCAGCCCCAGTGGGGCAGTGCCTGCGGGTGCACAGCTGGCACACACCGGGTGGTTACCAACACTCACCCGCACCGTGCCGTGGCCACGGCAGGAGTCATGTCTTTGCAGCAAATCAGTCCAGGAGAGCGCCGCTGCCTCGTCATTCCCTGGGATTGCAGGGCTGCACGTACGGACACGCACCTGTGCTCATCGGCACCGCCAGCAGATCGGGGCTTTTCCCAGACAAACGCCCTTCCCGAGGTGGGGAGACTGAAATCTTTCTCACAGTCTGTTGACAAGACAGGATCCCTTCCCTTCTTGCAGAATTTTGTAGGGTTTTGTCTCTGAATAACCACTGAAAATACCTCAGGCTGCTGAATTTTGATCAGTCCTTTTCTTCCTTAAAGACTAAATCAGAGGAACGCGCAGAACCTCTCCGTGCAGCTCGACATTGATGCATAGGAGCCAAATTTCAGAGGTTTCACCATCCATAACCATGGCTTCTTGCTGTGTCTTGTATTTCAGGTTCTCAGACTCTCTCTGACAGATTTCCTTTTATTCCCAGCACCTCGCTGACCTGGGAAGTGTGACAAGATTTTGGTCTCAGCCCATACATCTCGCTATCTTCTATCCCGGTGCTGGTTCGGAAGGCAGCAGAGCCCTTCCCCGTGCGAGCGGTGGGTGCCACCCCGCTCCCTTGCCCACCCGCTGGTTTTTTGGCAGAGCACCGTGCGGGAACAGCAGCCGAGCCTCTGCACTTACGCGCCATCCCGGCTGCGTAAACGAGGGCTGTAATCGGGAAACGCATCTTCCCGCTGCAGTGTGACTTGTGTAAGCAGCGGAACGATTCAAAGCTCTGGATGAGACACTTAAAACAAAAAACGCTGTTTCAGTCCCCCAGGTGAGCGACAGACCCTGCCCGCAGGCGGGTCACTGGCACCAGGGCTGCCCCTGACCAGGCACGACCATCCCTGCCCGCACCCCTCTGCCTGCGGAGACCCCCAGCCCATTGCTGGGGAAGGGGAGGGCTGGCTCCTGGGGCTGCTCCTTGGGTGCTGCCATGGATGGGCACCTCCAGCTCCCCGGGCCAGGCTGGTGCCCCACACGAGACAGCACCTGCAGGAGCAGGGATGGGAAGGGCCACCTGATCCCCCGCAGTCTCACCATCCGACTCCCTGCCCGCTCCCTGCCCCTCTCCTGCCACAGGGTCACCCAGCACCTCCCCAGCTCCTGCACCACTTGCTGTGGGGGCACGAGGCCACGCTGCAGGTCCCCATCATATAGCTGGGCAGCCCATCCTGGGCAGGGGACGATGCTCCAGCCGGACTTCTGTGGGAGATGTGGTTAGAGCCTCCCCACCAGCACAGCCACTGTCACCTCTCTGGGTGTCTGGGCACGTGGGAATGGAGGAAATGCTCCTTCTCCTTGAGTGCTCGGAGTGGATTGTGTTTCGCTCCCTCCAGCTGAGGCGCTGCTATACTGGAGCTCCATCAAGGACCTGGGTTTTCAGTCGAACGCATATTTGGGTAGAGACACCGTTCTCTCTCTCTTTAGGCTCTTATCTGTGTTATAAACAGTAACTAAAACCACCCACTTTTGTAAATTGCTGGCAAACTCACATCAAATCACGATTCTTTGGCAAGAGCTTAAATTGACAGTGAGAAACTTATTTCTAGAAGAAAGTTTTATTTTTGGAAGTTCGATTCATTATGCCACATCACATTTTGGTGCAGCGTGATGTGACACCTGACACATTGCATTCCCCACAGGTCGACGCAGAGGTTTATATCTTGCTCAGCACGCGGGCCTCGGAGAGCCGCTCTGCTCTTATTAGGCAAGACAATACTCTCCATGATAATTTTACCAGACTTGGGGAAACTCTTATCCTTTTGTGGGCAAATGCTACAGTCATAATAGAGTTTCCTTACAAAATTATTGAAGTGGAAACCAGGAGCTGTCCCAGCTGCAGGCACTGTAGACTCTACTATGCACTTACTCATGATTAGGGAGTCAGGCATGTAGCAGAGCTGACTGTGAGCGTCTTTCTGCCCAGCTCAGCACAACCAGCTGCCCAGTAACACAAGTACTTTGATTGCCGGTGCTTTAGATGGAAAGGACTCAGACACATCTGGGAGACAACTGAGACGGGTGCTTCTGTCCCACCTCCTGCTCGTTCAGCTCCCACCTGGGCACTCACCCCTCCGAGCACGCAGGGGCTGCTCGGAGCCACTGCCAGCCCCCCATGCGCTGCCAACCGGCTGGCGAACAGGGGTGTCTGCTAAACCGGTGTGTGGTGCTACGGTTTCAATCTTCAGCTAGCAGGATTTGGCACCACCTTTACTAACACAAGAGACTCTTTTTTTGGGTGAGAACAAGAAAACACACAGGGAAGAGAATTGCAAGGAAATGTATAAGCTCGACCCACAGATGCTGGCTGGGCTCAAGGCTGGCACTGCAGGAGCGCCCGCCCTGCAGCAGGAGCATGACGGCATGCAAGGGCACCAAAACATGAAGACCCCTTTTTGGGGTGTACACAGACACAGATAGGTACACAGAGACACACACACACATGCACGCACACACACACGTGTACAGTTGGCACCAGTATAAAGCAGTTGCTTTGGGAGCCAAGGGCTCTGTTGCTGCTCCTCACATGAGCTGCTGTAATGAATTCTGCTGCTCCTGCAAAGCTGTGCCCTATCTCCACTTAATTTGCCTTTGCCCAGACACAGGGAAAGCAGTCTGGGTCCCTGAGGCTGGTTTTCCCCAGGGGTGTCCAGCATTACCAATTTACATACCACTTACCCTGGGAGCTTGTATTTACAGTCACAAACCGCTATTTATCCAGCACACCAATTGCTATCACCCCAGAGCACCTAAATCTCACAAAAAGCATTTTCATTACCCTATGAATCTCTTTGTCTCCTGGCGTTTAACAGAATTCACTTAAAAATATTTAACAGCATACAGCTCCCATGGCTGAGTGCCAGCCCTGTGGGTGCCTGCAGAGATTGTCCTGCCGCTTCCGTGCCTGGAGCACCGGGACCGCATTGCTCTGCTGTGCTCTGGTCCATGGCCCTGTGGCCACGGGGTCTTTATGAGCGAGCACGGGCTGCCCGAGTTCCCCTGCCCCAGAGCTGTGCCCGGACAGCTCCTGGGTGGCACCGGCACAGGCACAAAGGCAGGTGCCAGGGGGCACACGGCCTCTGTCAGCTCTTGCTGTCAGGCTCCGAACGTGGCAGGTGGTTGGAACGCAACACGAGCCAGGCAGGGACGGGGCCAGCTCACGCTCTACATGGCGGTGCGGCAGAGCCTGTGCCGAGGCGGGGGCTTAGGGACCGATCCGGACCCGCCGACTCAATACTGTTCCTCTGCTTTTGTTCGTGCCCCTCAGCTGTGGCTGCTGCCGGGAAGGCAGCCGCTGCACCGAGCGATAACGGCTTCTCTTTGTCTGATGCTGAAGGTGCTTGTCAGCCTCGGCAAGATAAAAAGGCCAAAGACATTTATAATTGTGTAATTAAACGGCTGCTGTGCCTCCCAGGCCGCTCCTGCGCTGGGCAGACGGCTCTGCTGTCAGTGGCTGAGGCCGACGGCAGCCGAGGGTCCCCGCGGGCGGCTGGCACCCAGCCCTGCGCCGGGGCCACCTGAGCCAGGACCCTCTAGAGCCAAGCTCTGTTAGTATTCCCTGGCATCGCTCTCCTTCCCGTGCTCATCCCAGAGGCAACGCAGGGGGGAAAGGGACGCGCACCAGCGAGCCAGGCTCATCTGTGCCCACCATGCTGCTGTCGCCGGAGCAGCAGCTCGTCCTGGCCCCGTCGGCCACCGCGGCAGAGACGGGGCCGCGCAGCCTCTCTGCAGGAGATGTCCAGAGAGGAAAGGGGAAGGTGATGGATTCCACGTCCGAGGCCGCTGAGTGGGAGCGAGGGGCAAGAGGAGAAGACTTGGCCCCTTCTTTGCTCTCGCTGGGACCCAGAGCTGCCGGTGGGGCTGGCCAGGCACTGAGGCCAGCTGCTCTTGTGAGCGCCACGCAATAAATGTTTTATTTAAAAAATCTCCACCTATGAGGCAGCACCTGCCAAGGGCTGAGCCCTCCCCTGACTGATCACCGCTGCACCGCACGTCAGGCTGTGTCTCAGCCACAACAGCTTATTGATCCCCCCGTTGTCACCAAACAACATCTCCGTTACAGCTCTCCGTCACTCTTCACACGAGGCACCAAGTGGGATGAGCTCAAACGTGCCAGGGCAGAGAGGAGACAGGCTGAAAGCCGAGACCGAGGCTCAGAGCTGGGACGGAGCCAACAGAGCTGTGGCACGGAGCCATGGAGCTGTGGCATGGAGCTGTGGAGCCATGGCACAGAGCTGTGGAGCCGTGGCACAGAGCCGTGGCGCCGTGGCACAGAGCCACGGAGCCGTGGCGCAGAGCTGTGGCATGGAGCCATGGAATGGAGCCACCTTCCTGCTGACCTCTCCCGGTGCGCGGGGACGCAGCTGCTAATGACTTCTCAGCCATCTCCGCGAGCCGCCACACGCAGCCTGCGGCGGCCTTGCTGCCGTATGACATGATCTCAATTAACAGCTCGATTTGCACAGCGCGCCGCAGCCGGCCCCTGCCCCGCTCCCGGGAGAGCCCCTGCCCACGCACCACGGGAGAGCCGTGGAGCCGAACACGTGGTACCTTTGCCGCTGCTCCCGCCGGCCCTGCGGGAGGGTAACACCCGCAGCTGGAGCCCCCCCCCACCCCCAGCATCACCCTTGTCCTCCACTGCACCCCCTTGTCTGTGCTGGGGGTAACCAGCCCCCAGCAGCACAGGGGTCCTCACCCTCCCTCGCAGCCAGGAGGGGAGGTGTCCCACGTGCCCAGCCGCGATCGTGCCAGGAAGGTCACGGAGAGAGGTAAAACCATCACCCGCGGACCACGGGAGGCAGGAGTGCCGCTGACTCTGGGCAAGAAATACATCTGCTTGGCTGCGCCTGGCAATCCACTACTCATAAACGCGCTTCAGAGCACTAATTATTTCTTTAAAGTGCCAATATAGCCCTGGCCGGGCTCCTAGTGAGGACTAGCTGAATTAATTGATCGACAGAAGGCAAACAGACTTCACCCAGTCTAAGCAGCCATTCGGCTCTTCTTCCCGAGCAGCTGTCACTGCTGTCAGCGCACCGAAACGGGGCTTTTGTACTAAGCAGCCCACGAAAAAGAGAAGAAATGGGAACTAGTGGAAGAGTCACATCAAATTATTTCTAAATATTGTTGTTTGTGCAGTGTTTGCATTTAACATGCTGCCCATACACCGCTTTCATTTACTCAATTAAACAATTAATTACATGCCTTGAGCACAGTAACTGCAGCGTTTTCCCTCTGCTCAGCAGCATCCCCACTTACACAGCAACACGTACATTAGACTGACAATTGCACTCGCATTGACAGCTCCGCACCGTGAGCACTTCCAAGGGCATCTGCTCCTCGGGGTGATGGGAGGACCTGCCTGCCCGAGCAGCATCCAGCCTGACTGCCACCCACAGACCTTCCTGTCCACAACTAGGTCAGTAATGGTTTTTCCCCTTCCTAACAAAGTGTCAATCGCAAGAAACCACCATCCTGAGTTCCACTGTTGCTGCCACCTCTGCTGCAGGAGCAAAGGTTCTCATCTCAGCACACATGCTATAAAACAATGCATCATTTCACACCTTGCTGCTACTAAAACTCTTCCTTCCCTGACACCTGCTACCTTTGCTAAAGCGGTGCTCCTCATCAGGACACCTGAAATGACCCACACGGACAAGCCAGGGCAGAATTAGTGGCTGTTTTTACTTAGGTATTTAGATATCTTGTTATTGCAATCTTCATACATGGTTCAACAAATACAAAATTAACAAAAACATCAATAGATCTTTATTACCATTTTCTATTATTATCATTAATTATTCCAAACCAACTGTGATTCCCTGGAGATGTCTGACTATAGTTCAAACATGAAATGTACACAGTGTCCCTTATGATATTATATTACATTTGTTTCAAGCTTATAAAAATATATATTAACTTCTCAAGTAGGTATTTACAGTATATAACATGTGGTTGATGAATATCAAAAAGCATTTGGAGACGAACCAACTTGATTCCAGTTTTGGTTTCACGTGGGGGGGTGTTGCAGGGTGCCAGTGACCGCGGAGCCCGGGCAGCACCATGTCGGGCAGCGGCCAGAACTTCCCCGTTCCAGCTCCAGCACATCGTTCCGACCCCAATGCTCCTCAGGCTCCGGCCGCCCCAGGGCTGGGGGCACGGCCCGTGCCCACTCGCTCACACCCCGCTACAGCGCCGCGCTCTGCCTCTCCTCACCGTGCAGAGGAACAGCCGGTGGAGAGGTTCCCACCAGGAACGTTCAGCCAAGCCCAGGAACAGGAGGTGTCCCGCTGCCGTGCCAGGGCAGCACAGGGCACCGTCCAGCCTCCCAGACACTCACACCACAGGCTGGACGCTGGGCACAGGGGACACGCGGCGGAATCGGTGCCCTGCGTTACAGCCGCAGTGCACTGACGGCAGACGGGATGTGCCAAGGGATGGGGGAGCTTTCCAGGGGCTTCTCCATGCAGGAACAGTCATCAGTCCTGGTCGCGCAGGAGCTCAGACACACGCGCTCGCTCTGCTCCTCTAATTCCTACCTGGCCTCCACTCCGCCTGAACATCTAAAACCTCATCCTCTCCTAACTGGATTTGTCAGCTCCAGCACAGCCTGCACACCACCAAGCACTCGCGCTTCCTCCTGCTCCAAACAAGCCCGGCAGCGCCGACACCGCCGCAGAGCCGTGCGCTCGGCAGCCCCGAGCCCTCGTTAGCACCAGCGTGATCGGGGCTCCCCGCAGCCTCGGCAGGAGGAAGGGGCCTTCCACCGTGTCAGGGGCTGCGTGGGCAAAAAGACAGAAATTATTTGGAGGCATTTCCCTGGGTCGAGCAGCTTCAAAACAGTGTTGCTAATTAATTTAATTATAAGGCATTGAATGCTTCCCCAAAGAGAGGTGCTGAGAGGATGCAAGTTAATTTTAAAATCCTAACAGTCTATAGCTTACTCTGCTCATTTTATTATCCTCAGCACTGATGAGGAGCTCAATGAAGTGTTTATCGTTGCAACAAGCTAGGCTAGAAAGCACTACCTCCATGATGTGCTTTTCCTTTTCTTTCTTGAAGGAGAAGTCAGGAGAACAAATACCTCTTGCTTCTGCCGAATTAGAGCACAGTTCCACCCACAGAACCACACTGTCTACAAGAAACAGCTTTCTGAAACACCACATCCAAGTCCCTCACCAGAGTAAGACAGAAGTAATTAAACACTGAATTTCTTTGGGGAACAGCTAGAGAGACTCCAAGAAATTACACCTTTAATTCTGATTGAGCTAGAGAACGCAGCACGGGAGCCTAACTCAGCGGGGGAAAAGCTGAAGAAACGATCGAGAGATGGTCTCATCTTCACTCGGAGCACTCAGAGAGCGAGCACCACGCGTGACACAGCCCACGGCACAGGAAGCCACGGGGCTGCAGCCCCATGCAGAGCTGAGCTGCGGTGGGAGGGCAGGGACCCCCACTCGCTCGGCCGTGGCAGCTTCCCGAGGGACCCGCGGCTCCCGGCCAGCCACTGGTCACTGCGGCTCAGGAGAAGCTGCCGTGACTCCAGAGAAGCTCTGCTGAGGTTTCTCTCTCTCCAGCCAGGCAATGTCCGGAGGGGCTGAGGAGCAGATCCCGGTGGCGGGCAGCACACGGAGCCGGTGCCTCCTCCTGTCCATAACTTTGGAGACCGGGTCTGAGGGGCTCAAGAGGAACGTGCCGCTGTGTGCTCACGGCCAGGTCTGTTTCCAGGCTCCGGAGCACTCTGCTGCCGCGTCACCAAGCCCTGGATTTCCCCAGACCTGAAAGCAGCTGCACCAGCCTGGAGCCAGCCCCAGCACGGACCTCCCAGCACGGCTCCTGCATCCCAGCGGGCAGGATGAGTACAGGGAGAAGAGAGGGGATCCGGAATCAAGTTGGTTCAACTCCCTGCCTAGAGATCTATACTATACTTTCCCTATAGATAAAATGTAAACATAAAGAGCATACAAATTGCACTTGATCCTTGGGATCTGACATTGCTACCAAACGAAGGTACCACTCCTCTGGGTGTGGGACAGCAGGACAGCGCGTGACCGACCGGACCGGGCACGGGCCCAACTTATGGACAAACTATTTCCATTTGAAAACTAACAAAGTGACATTGGGGAACACTGTTTAAACTGCAGAGCTGGCAGGAAAGAGCTTCTGTTTAACCCTCCCACTGCCGGAGCAGCTCCGCCTGTGCCCGCTGCCCAACGCAGCTCCGGGTGCCGCAGAGTGCACCTGCCTCGCACTCCGCACACGCTGCTCTGTGCCGGCTCACGCTCCCCTTCGTGTTTGCTACTGGGAGCTCAAAGCCTCCCCGGGGGAAAGCGTCCATCTCCCCACCAGCGGCCCCACTGGGGTGGCCGGACCCGAGTGCGGTGCTCACCACAGCACTGCCTGGGAATGCTGGCATGGGCAGAAAATGGATAAACCAGCATCAGCTGGCATGTTCTTGAGACCACTGGTCAGTGAAGTTGAGGCACAGTGTTCTGATCTCTGATGCAATCAAACTAGAATATCTGAAAAAGTGAAATGTTGTCAGTGCCGAGCGCCCCTGGCCCCTGCCCGGCCGCACCGCTGAGCCACAGCAGCCCGAGAGCCACTGGAAAGGAGACCACCGCCACTGAGGCTCTACAAAGCAGAAGCTGGATCCCGACAGTAATGTGTCCTGCGAGGGCCAGCGGGGCCAGGACAGCCACCGGCACCTACGGCCGTGCCGCTCCGCTTGACGCACGAGAGGGAGAGCAGGAGGACGGCCGGGCAGGGTCAGTGCCGTACCTGCCCCACCACACGCTGCCATGGGGCCCCTCGCTCCATCATCATCTGGAGTCTCATCCCCTCAGAGCAGGATAACAGGAGGATGTGACTCCGATTTCCAGCCGCACTGGGAACATCTCCCACAGCATTCATTCCCTTTGTAAATCTTTGCCTTTCATCATGAATAATTCACTTGCAATACTTACAGATGATAATAAAAGGCCTACAAAACTCTGCACAAGGCTGCAAAGACCTATTTAATTAACTAACTTCAAGGAAACTTGTATTATTAAACAGATGCTATTTATGTCTTCTGTCAGGGATCAGGTGTGCGTCAGCGGGAGCTGCCAGCGTGCCAGGCAGGCAGCACCACGCTGCCGTCGGCAACAAAATCAAGCGCGGATGCGCCTGGATTGCATGGCAGGATTTCAGGGCTCCCACGGATGCACCAGTCCTCCTTGGCACAGCCCCTGCACCACCTCAAACACCCGGACCCAGGGCACCCCCCGCTGCAGAGGCTGCGGTGCTGCAGGGCATGCTGGCACGCAGCCCTTGGGCACAGACCTCCCCCCAGCCATTACCCTGCAGTGGAAAATTGACAACCTGGCACGGCAGAGCAGGACACTCCAGCAGCCCTTCCCTTTCCTGCTCCCAAGCAGGCCCAGGGCAGCCAGGCTGCCAGAGGAGAAGGGCACTCATCGCAGCCAAGGTGGCCCTTCCAGCGGCTAAGGCACGCTGCCAGAGCAGACATGGGCAGCATCCACCCAAAGCAGAGCCATGTTCGCCATCTCTCTGACTCCAAACCAGTTCCCAAGTTTTCATCCCATTTCTGGATGAATTGGGAGGTTCCTTTCCACTGCTGCGGGTTGAATTAGTGTTGTTCACAAAACGTTTTCCCCTGCGAAAGCTTCCAGACCTAGAGGGGGAAGAGCACTCGTCCATCCACCGCTCCGAGGCAGAGCAGACGCTTTGAGCGGGATGCTCCAGCTCGGCTGACAGCGCCCCAGGCTCTGGCGTCAGCCCACGGCTGCGGGCAGCAGCGACGCTCTGCCTGCTTCGCTCCGCAGCTTAGGCACCGCAGGCGGAGCCCACCACAGCTGCCCACAAAGCCAGCGAAGGCAAGCTGTGGGATGCTGTGCCCAAAAAACTGCAAGGCATGAAAAGCAGGGAAGAGATGCTAACGCAAGGACAGATGCCTCAGGACCAGCCCAGCACGGCGGCAGGTCCCTGCCCGCGGCTCAGGCTGCGCGTGGGCGGCAGCGTGCTGCCTGCTTCGCTCTGGTCGGTGAGTTCCCCCTGCACTGCTGGGCTCCAGCAGTGAAACGAGGGAGCAGGACCTGCGCAAAAGGCAGCGAAGGCTGAGAGCATCAGCAGGGCAACCCGAGGGCTCCACTGCTCGCCCTCTCTTGACTATGGCTCTCTTCATCAAAGCTTTTCATTTCTTCCCTGAAATTGTCTTGTCAAGAGAGCCTTAGAAACATTCAGCACCATTTGCTCTGAAATTCTGTGGAGAATATTTGTTTTTCTTCACCAACTGTGGTGTCAAGACTCAGTGAAGTAACTCTTGGAGTGGAAGGGACGTGTCTGGGAAACAGTTTCCTTCAGCATAGCAGATGGGTAAAGTCACCTTCCAGCAGTTGAGCGCTGGGTGTGAGCTGTGCTCCGGTCTCTAAAAATAAAAGCAATAAAAGCTCCTTGTGGGGCTGCTAGAACATGTCAGCTTGTATAAAAAATACCCATGGATTTCACCAGTAGGATGCTGGATACGAAAATGCTGTCAGCTCTGGATTAAGACAGTGCACAAATGTCCATCCACCCTGTTAACCTAATTACCATATGAAATGGCATCATCACAGTTCGACTCATCTGACAAAGCAGTGCTAGAGAGAGCCACGTCCACCCAAGCACACCGCGTGTCACCGCATGCGTCCCAGGGATCCTCGGCTTCCCCAGCACGGCGGACGGGAAGCCCTGCTCTCTCGCCACATGGAATGACTTGTTTGGCAGCAGCCCAGTGATTCCCACGTCCCACCTGAAACCACATGGGTTCAGAGACTTGGTCCAGTTCGGGGCCGGCTCGCTGCCCCCGCCCCGGGAGCGCGGGGTCAGTGCTCTACGCCTCTGCGGGGGCTGCTCACACCTGCACACCTCGGCCGTGCATCTGGATCACCTGCGCCCGGAGAGTCTGGATCCCGCTCAGGATGGTCTTCTGGTGCTCCGCCAGCGTGATCCCCAGGCTGAGGACATCTCTGCAAAACGAGCCCTGCGTCAGCCATGGAAAACGAGCCCTAAAGTGCCCGACACCCACCGCTCCCGGGGCAGCGCGGGTTTCAGACCGTCAGGCTGCTGCGGACCTGCTGGAGTAAGAAACCCCCAACCTGTTGTCCCAGGCAAAGCAACACCGACCCTGACCGGGAATCCGGGGGCACCGCACGGCTGCGGCATGCCAGGCGTGGGACGCTCCGGCCCTGCTGCCCCGTGCGCCTGCGTACCGGTTAGATGTGACTCTGCTTTCTGGAAGGAACAGGTAACGCTGCGCTTGCCAGAAACTGCACGTTTGAATCTCAGCTTCAAAAACCAGCAACAGAGCTGCACAGCACAGCGCAGCCCACGCCAGCGGGCTCTTACAGACCTGTTTTGGAACATGTGTCCTCTCGTTTAGTGATGCCTGATTGTAACTGCAAAGCAGAGCGTGCTCGCGCTGCGCCCACCAACATGCGATCATAGCCAGGAAACCAGTTCACTTACTGGGCCGTCATCCTGGCCACCGATTCCAGGTAGCAGTAGCCTGCAGCGGTGAAGTTGTCTTTGTACCTGCCCATTTCTATCGCTTCCAGCCACTCGCCCACAGAGCTGAACGACGGGAAGGCTGAGAAGGTACGCTGGGTGAGGGGGATGGATGTGCCATGGGACCTGCCAACAGAACAGGGAGGTGAGGAGGGAGCGGGGCACGGCACGCCGGAGCTGGGAACCAGCAGGCGAAGCAGAACAGCCGGAGGGAGAGCAATCACCTGGTGCACGTGGAGCTGGGGCATGCCGGCGATGCCGGACCCTGCACCATCTTGCTCAGGATGTTGTGGATGTACGAGAACTTTGGTCTCTGGCTGCGGTCCTTCTGCCAGCAGTCGAGCATGAGCTGGTGGAGGGGCAGCTGGCAGTTCAGCGGGGCGGGCAGGCGGAACCCGTCCTCCACCGCCTTCATCACCTGCAGCAGCAGAGGAGGGTATGGGGAATGGGGTCAGGCAGCGTGATGCAGATCACAGGCACACCCCTGGGGCAAACCCCCCTCCTCGCACCCCGACGGGGGAGCAGTGGCGGCTCCTCCTGCACCACGGGGCCACCTGCACGCCATTAGAAATGGCAACATTGGCATCTACCGCGCGGCCGTTGGGGACTCACGTCCTGGTTGGACATGTCCCAGTAGGGCCTCTCGCCGTAGGACATGACTTCCCACATGACGATGCCGAAGCTCCACACGTCGCTGGCGGGACTGAAGTGGTGATACTGGATGGCTTCGGGGGCTGACCACAGCACCAGGCTCTTCCCATTCTGGATGGGCAGGAGGAGAGACATGACACGCTCACGCAGCAGGACGCAGCCGATGCACGCGCTTCCCGGGCAGCCGTTTGTTGTGCCCTGCCTGGCATCACACGGCAGACCCCGACCAAGCCCACATGCCACACGCAGGGTTAGGACTAAGAGAAACCCTTTGCCTCAATTTGTTTTAAAACGGCCATGCGACCGTATGCTACACGGGAACGTGAGTCCTCAAATATTAATGGGAGAGGAGAATGTCTCTGGGAAGAGCTGATGGCATTTTGTACATTAATATTTAAAGCAAACCGGTTCAGAGCAGCGCAAACACACAGTCCCTCCACCCTGGCTTGCTCTCCTGTAATTAGCAATCCCCACCTTGGCATCTGCAGAGCCCTCCAGAGGCACCAGGGGATGCAGGTGACAGACACCGCAGCTAATTGTAATCAACAGCGGGCAGACCTTGAGCCCAACACCACAGCCCCACTGCCCCGCGGGGGGAGCAGCCAGGGCTCCCACTGGGTCCCCACCCTCGGGGGACCCTGCTCTGTACCCGGCGGCACGCCAGCACCGGGGCAGCTCTGCTTGAGAGCTCTGCGGCACGGCAGCCACGGCCGAGCTACAGCTCTGTGCGACGCGCTCGCTGGGGGTCACGCTTTGCCAGGGCCACCAGCCTGCTCACGGCTGGCAGGCAACCGCAGCTCGCGGCAGAGCGCGGGCTGAGCCCGGCAAACAGGCGCTTCCCCCGGGACACCTGTACCCCACGCTGGGACACGGGCAGTGGGTCGGGTCCCTGCGGGCAGCGCACAGCAGCCGCTGCCTCCCCAGTGCTCCCTGCAAACAGTAAGTGCTCACTGGACTGGGAAATCAATGCTCTTTAAAATATTAACGCTCCGTTAATGCGGTGTGCCCGCAGCCCCGGCTGGCACCAGTGAAATACATCTTACTGCTCTGCAGCGACACGCGTCGACACGGCATGGGGAAGAAGTGGGGAGGGAGAAAGAGCCGCTCGGCGAGGGGCTGCGGGCTCGGGGCCCATGGGGTGCTGCCCACCCGTGGGCAGGGGCAGCCCCAGCTCTGCACCCAGGGGCTCCCGCAGCTCCTCCAAGCGCGTGTAGGCACTCAGGAGACGCACTGGCTAGCAGAGCTGACGAGGCATGAGTGTGAAACAAGCAGGACTTAAATTCTTAATTGAAACCCATGAATTTCATTGCAAGTGATAAAACAGACAGAAGGAACCCTGAGGCTGCCAGAGCCGCCTGCAGCCACCCGCGGCCCCTCTGCCAGTCTGCCCAGACACGCAGCCAGAGGAAGAACGGTGCCGGACGGCTGCTGTGCAGCTCCTGGCTAAACACATTTGATTTCTAGTGAGAAAAACTTCTAAGGTGCAGAGTCTGCATTCGTACACGAGGAAGGAAACGGGAACCTAGCAGAAATACTGCTTCTGGGTAGGATTGCTAGGATTCCACCTGTGGAAGCTGGCTGACTTTGCACTTGATCCATAGTTGGCATTCAGAGTAGGCTGCACACCTCTCCAGGGATGCCGGGCCCCTCTCCAAGCATTCCTGGTCATGCCCTGCCTTGCAGCCAGGGAGATGCACCTCTGTGGAGGGTTTGTGGCCGTTCCATCAGCATTTTGGTTTCGGGGAATGTGACAATAGAATCTGGAAACGCAGCTTACCATGGTGGAGAAGATGGTCTCCATCTTATCTTCTTGTGGCCGTCTGAAACCAGTTATTTTGCAAGCCAGGCTGCTGTTCACAAGGACTTTGTGGGCAGCAAGGCTCTTATGCACGTAACCCATCTCTGCCAGGTACTTCATGCCAGAGGCAATCCCCTGCAGCATGCAAACAAGTTGGGTGGCTGTGAACTGTCCCTCGTGCTTCTGTAAAAACAGAGGAGAGAAAGCCAAAGGTGAGTAATGTCCAGTTCAAGGGGGCACTGCCAGCAGAGCCTGAGCAGGTGGCAGACCCCAGCAGTCACTACTGGCTCCCACAGCACTCACCCTGAGGAAAGAGTCCAGCACGCCATTCCCCATGTACTCCATCACGATCATCATGGTACTCCCTGCACAGACAGACGAGGAGCACTGCGTGAGTCCTGCCTGCTGCTGCGGGCAGTTCTAACGCTGTGGGGGTCAGAAATCCAGGTGCTGCAGTGCCCGGTATCGAGGGAGACAAGGACTGTATCTCGGGCAGTTTGCCATGAGCAGTGGGTCCGAGGCTTTCCTGTGGTTCCCAGCTGGGAACACGCAGGATCCCCATATCAGATGCTCCTTTTATCAGGACACTGAACCACATCACAAAGGAGGACAGCACTACTCAGCGAAGGCAGAAACAGCAGCTCAGCCCAAGACTCGGGGCAGAAATACTTCCTCAGCTAACAAAAAGGCTAGTCAAAACCAGCACACGTGCTCGTTTCTTTGCATTTACATGAATATCCATTTAACTACAGCATCCGCAGAGTAGCTCAGCGCACACACTCCCACGAGAGCTGGGAGCAGCCACAGTCATCTGTTTTCCTGACAGAACCTCACTTCAATTTGCTTTTATGAAGAGTGCACAGTTTTGCTGCTAAGCCAGTCCTGCTACCCGGATTTATTAATCTCGCTGTAAGCATTTTATTAATCACCAGAATGCTAAACAGCTAATACATGAGGAAACACCCGATTTCCAGAGAGCGACAGTATGGCACCTCCAGCAGCTGGTCATCGCTCCGAAGCGGCAGCGGAAGCACATCACGGGCACAGCAGCCTTCCTCTGCTGTGCCCAGCTCGGGCTGCCCGCATGGCACTGCCCCCCCTCACCTCTGGTGATGACCCCCTCCAGCCGGATGATGTTGGAGTGGTCGAACTGGCCCATGGTGCACGCCTCCGCCAGGAAGGAGCGCCGCTGCTTCTCCGAGCACGCGGCCCGCAGCGTCTGGATGGCGACCGGCAGCTCCCGCTTGCTGGGCAGCTTCAGGTACCCCCGGCAGACTTCCCCGAACTCTCCTGCGCGGCAGAGGGGCGAGTTAAACAGCGTCCACGGCCACGGCGGGACGACCCTCACCGCTTCCCTCGAGGGGGTATGTGCTTTGCTTTGGGACCACGAAGCACATTCCTGCAGCACGAGATGTGTCTCGCCGTGCAGACACGCGAGGTTTTCCCATCGTTACCCCGAGGCTTTGCCAACCCCTGGACTCAGAAACACACGCAGCCCCGCGCGGCTGCAAGCTCCCCCGCAGAGTTTGTTCCACCACCTTCCCCCACCTTTGCTGAGCACACACACGGCTCTTCAGGCGAGTTTGGCACCGGCGTGTGACACTAAAGGCATGTGATACCACAGCGGAGTTTCTTCTTCCCCTTCCTACACCTCCAAGCCGTTCTCCCTCTCTCTCTCCACGCTCTGCTCAAGGGCATGTTGCATTTTTTCTCATGAAAAGCAGATTGACCCCGGCTGGGGGGTTCACGCTGCCGGTGCCTGTCCCGTCCCGCTGCCCCACTCAGCGCGTGCAGGGGCCGCGTCCCGCGGGACAGCGCTCGCAGGGCAGGATGGCTCCCGCAGTCGGAGGCACAGCATCCCGCGCGGCACAGCCACGCGCTCGGCAGCAGGAGCTACCAAATGCAGAACACAAAAGGCCAATATTGGCTCTACAGCAAAAAACGTGAAGCTATGAAAAGCTTTATTGATTTGAAAGCCAGGTACTTGTTCGGTCAGCAGTAAGACAAATGCCCTCCCAAATTCCTCATATTTAAACGTATTGCTGACTAATTTTTCTGGATTTTTTTTCCAACACCAATTTGCTTCTGACAGGTATGTGGGATTAGTCTCAGCTGCTCCACTCAGCAGCTACAAAGAAAACCTCCTCTTCTCCTCAGTGTCCTCTTGCCTTCAACACCGTCCTTTAAGCGGGTGGGCAAGCCCTTCCCTCTTCCCTTCCTCCACCTCTTCTTTTTCTGCAGCTGAATTTATCTTTAGGAAAAGAAATGACAAAGAATAATCATGTTTCCCACGTTCTGGCACACATTAGTGATTAAGGCTCTAGGGCCCAGTGAGGGGATTTTAATTTGCTTTTAAGTTTTAGGCAGTGAAGTTGATGAAAATCAATAAATCATTAAGTTCACATATTTATAAATAGTTTTCACGCTGCTGTCAAACTGCCCAGATGCAGATAATTGCTGATGCTTTCTGGTCCGCGCGTCACTCTGCTGGCTGTACTCAGTGCCTCAGAAAAACAAACGGGAATGCAAAATCGAGATCCCGAACAAAACACTCACCAGCCCCATTCCCACCTCCCCGCTGCGAGCTCGTATCCCTCCGAGACAAGAACAAAGGTCTGCAGCACGTGGGAGACACCGTCCAGGTGGGCAGAGCCCACGGGCAGTGGCGGCAGAGCCGGCACGCGCCCATGGCACGGTGGGTTGGGCAGGACCGCAGCAGCAGCGGCACAGCACCACCGCGGCCCCATGTGCCAGGGCGAGAGCGGAGCGGGACGGGGGACATGCACAGCACACAGCACCGCCACCACCCATGGCACCACCACCACCCCATGGCACCGCCACCGCCCCACGGCACCCACGAGAAGGAACTTGCCTGTCCCAATGATCCTCTCAATTTTAATACTAGCGTTATCCAGCTCTTTGGCAAAGAGGTGCACGGCCTGCATGGGGTCTTCGCAAGTGTCAGGGTCGATGTACGTCCTCCTGGTCGGTATTTTAACTGCAGGAAAGCAGGAAATGCACAGAGGGCGCGTGAGAAGGGCCCCGCAGAGCTCCTGTCTCCTGTCCCAGGACACGCTCCGGCAGGTTATCCACCTCCAGGTCTGCTGGCAGGACTAACCTGCCACCTTTCTATAAGCAAAGGAAAAGACTCGGCTTTCAGTGTGCCCGGAAATTTCTTGTGGGATAAAACGAACCAAATCACTCTGCTCCACTGCCACAACCCCCGGGTTAAAGGGGAGCAGCTCCTTCACTCCGGCGCAGCTCCCTCCCGGGCTGAGCCCACCCACAGCGCTAAGCCTCCAGTACCCGAATCATCTCCAGTCAAGAGCTCTGGGAAAGACAATGATAATAACGAACAACAGCCATGTTCCAGGTCCCCTTGATTAGCAGCACCGGCAGCAAAGTCCCTCCCACCAGCAGCTACCATCTGCTGCACAGCGAGCGACCCTGCTGGGGAGCATGTCCGGGAGAGCCGCACGGAACGAGGCCGACCCGCTTACGGGAGCCCTCGCAAAGCTCCGGAGGGAAACAGCCACCCGCTCGCTGGGGCTTCCTCGAAGCCCTAATTCACATTTCCTGGAAACAAACAGCAGCACGAGGCTCTTCCAAGCCAGGTGAAAGGGCTGAGCCGCATCCCAGCAGCACGTGGGCTCTGCTGTTTCCGAAATGCTCCCGGAAGCAGAGGAGCATGTGTGCGCTTCACGGGCACATGCCAGGAATCCAATAAACTCATCAATCCTGACATCTGAATTTCCTTTGACAACTGTTGTCTGTAAAATTATTGCTGCTCAATAATCAAGAGTAGCCCCAGAAAACAAAGCTGTATCCTCATGTAGATGTTTGTGAAAAGCTGACGGAATAATCCGTACACCCTGTGGAAAGCTGAAAGCATCCCCCCGTCCGTCGGCACGGCAGTGACCTGTGTGCAGGAGGACAGACACTGGAGTATGGAGCTGTCAAACTGCCATCCCAGAGCCTCACTGCGCCGAGCCCCCGCTCCGGGATAACGCAGGATGACAACACGTCAAAGGCAAGGATGCTCTGTCGGGCGCTGGGTTACTAATGGCAACGACCACGGGCGTCCCCAGGCAGCCCCATCAGCGCGTGGCCAGGCGTCACTTACAGTGGAAGTACAGCTCCTCGTCGCCGTCCTGGCTGGCTTTGCTGTACCCACACTGCCTGCAACGAGAACGCGGCGCACACTGTTGCCCGGGCAGCAGCCTCCCACCGCAGCGCACCGGAGCAGAGCCCAGCCCGTGGCACGAGGAGCCAGCAGTTCCTCCCAGCGCCCACGCTGTGAGCCAGTGCTGCCCGTGCTCCCGACAGCCCCCGCTGCGGGCTCTGCCGCAGCCCTCCTCCCCTGCCCCCATCCCACAGCTCCTCGGCCCGTGCCCGGCTCAGCCCCGGCCCCGCTCACCTCCTCCAGACCATCACGCCGATCACCACAGACACCAGCACTGTCAGCCCCGCGATGGCCACCACCGCGATGACAAGGACGGGGTTCTGCTCGCTGGAGGCCACCGTCACTGCGGGAGGGAAGCGGAGCTGGTCGACAACGCGCCCTGGGACAAGCCCAAGGCACGAGGCAACCCCGGCTGCTCTTCCCGGAGCTGGCTGGCATCCTCCAGCCAGGCTGTGGGACAACTGACCCGCAGCACCGGGCTACTTCTTGCCATCCTCATGGCAATTCGTGTTCTGGTTCAGTTATAAAAGCTCGAGCTGGTGCAGCCAGACCACCGTGCAGGGCAGCACCGCGGGCACAGACGGAGCAGCCCCAGCGCTGCCACACCGGGCTCCTGGGTTTGTTAATCAGCGCTGAGGAAGGTCCCTGTTTATCGGAGGGACATATTAAAATTTATGGCTTACAAAGAGTTTTCCTTCATCACATTAATCCCTTCCCTTCCTGCTTTTGCTAACAGGGGTATTAGAAAGCTACATTCTATATAAAATTTTTATTGGCTTCAATTCATTCTGAAAATATCTTGTGTGGCAAATGGATGCAATTTAAAGCCCTGTTAAACACCATCTGCGAGTCGCACTGAGCCAGCCGGCTCGGGGCCTCCGTTTCCAGCCAGGGTGGGTTGTTACGCTGAAGCCCCCCCACCTCCCCGAGCCCTCGTCTAGTCAGGGAAATAAGATGCTTCTGGACTGCAGCTATGAAGGGAAACTGGGAAAAGGAAAAGCCCCGGCAAACAGCACTGATGGGGGCTGCCCTCACTGAACCGAGCAGTTAACAAGCCACGTGTCTCCTGGGCCGGGCTGGCAGCAGGGGTAAGCAGCCATCCCCTATCCGGGGGACGCATCCAAGGTCCCTGCAGCTGCACAGGATCATGCAGGATCGTGCCCTCGGCAGCTACGCCAGCAAGGACCAACACTCGCTGCCTTCCAGCATCTGCTTGGTGGCCCCACGAAAAGGGACCTGGTGAGATCTCTTCCAGCGCCAACATCACGTCAAGGCAAAACCAGCCCCAGTCACCCCGCTGAGCACTTTCTTGGGCAATCTCGGCCAAAGAGCAGAGACTCTGTCCCTGGCCCCTACACCAGCGAGGAGCCAGGGACTGGCTGCCCTCACTGAGAAGAATGAGGACAGACACCTCCAGGACAAGCCGGCCAGCAGCACCAACCTTGTTAAGATCAAATAGGAAAATGCAATTAAAAGCAAGTCCTGGGAAGTACCTGCTCTCAGACCCAGAGTGGGAGAGCCAGAGGAAGAGACGCTGCTCCACAAAACCAAGAGCACCCAGGGCAGGAGGAGCGAGCAGCAGCGTCCCCATGACGCAGCTCAAAGAGCTGCACGTCTGCAGGTGGGCGTGCAGGAGGTGACACGCTCTGCCAACACTTACGCTCTGCCAGCGTCTCCACTTCAATACTGGGGCTGTAGTTTCCGTAATCAGCCGAGGAAGATGTCCGGATTTGGAAAATATAGAGGGTGCCAGGCTTCAGGTTATTGACCGTCACGGCCGTTGATGTGGTTTTCACAGTCGAGTAACTTTGATCTCTCTGATCCTGTGAAATAATGAGACAGTGGAGATCTGGCTGGACTGGCAGCTGCGCCACGGAGCAGGCATGGCACAGCTGGATCTGCGCCTGCCTCCGGGTCCCGTCAGGATGGTCTATCTGAACACAAAACCTTCAACAGAAAGAATACATTTACGAGATGTCTCATTAATAGAAATTACATGGAAAGGTCACATGAAACGGCAGACGGAGCCAGATGACACGCTGTGGAGACAGGCGGAGGACGGGGTGGTGGGCAGCAGCTGTGCCACCCCACACAGCTCCTTTCCTGCCGCCTGCCCCGCTGGCACCGTCCCACCCCTTCCCGCTCGGCTTCGGCTGCTCGAGCCCGGGGAGTAAATACACGAGTATCAGCACACACCGAGTAACCAGAGCTGGCGGGTGTGTGTGCCAACACTCCTGGTCCCTGGGATTTTGCTCACTCGCCCATCGACCTACAGAGCCCTCTGCTTCAGCTACGGGAGAGCGCGATGGGCAGCCCCCGTCCCGCGGCTGCTGCCGGCGGTGTGACGGCGGGGTGGGCTCTGCCCGGCAGGGTGGGCTCTGCCCGGCCGGTGCCACTGGATGACCCGCGCTGCTCTCGTGTGCCAGAGCAGCGCATCCCCGTGCTCTGCCTCTGCAGTCTGCAGAGCAAACCCAGCCCACCCTCCTGCCCGCTCCTGCAAAACTTCTCGTGCTTCTGCACAGCCGCCAGACATCATTTTCTCAGTCGTGTCGGGTCCTTCCAAACACGCTTCCTGGCAAGGAGATGAGGCTGGTGCTGCCACGGTCCCGGACTGGGGTTATCTGAGGCCACCAGGAGTGGGGCCAGGTCATGTTCCCGTGGCCTCAGCATTGGCCTCTCCTGGATCCCATGTGCCCATGCTGCACCCTCATCACGCCGGGTCCAGCCCCGCGGAGCACCCCAGCCCCACGATCCCGCACAGCCGCAGGCAGCAGCCATCCATCGTGCCGCTCCAGGGCCAGGACGTCGCTGCGAAACGTATTTTCCATTTGATACACTTTTCCCCTTGAATCTCCATTGTTAGTCTGGCTTTAAAAGCAAAGATTAGGAACTAAGTTGATTTTCATGACAGCATCAAGAGCCTAATTTCAGTGAATAATTGCTAAACTACAGTTTGAATTCCCTGCCCAAGCAGGACATTTCCTCATTTCACATACCCTGAGGATCTAGCTGCTGCAGCCCATTTGCACTGGAATTACCATCTCGGGCTTCAGCATTTGCCCTCACCCACAGATTCCTCCTTTCAAATCTATCAGATGCTGAAAATCACATTAATATGAATCAGCTTCAAGGTAGCTTGTTTCTAAATACAGAATGCCATCGTGTCACCTGCACACTTTGCTTGACATGTAATCAGTTTCGTAACGAGCCTGAGCACATGCAGATAAGGTAATTTGCGGAACTGTGTCATAAACTGCATTTATTTTGATCTAGAGCATTGTCCCTGCTCTCTGCCCACCGATACTTCTTCTAAAATTCTCAACCAACCACATCTGTCAAAAAACAGCTACTTTTCAAATTAAGAGACTGTCAGAAAAACGTTTGCTTGTGTCCCCTCCTGCGTGGAAGATCACTCACAGCCCAGAGTCAGGGCTTTGGTGGCACTCGGTCCTAAACCAGTGAAGACCACATGGTCCAACACTTTCCCAGAGAGCAGGCTATGAATACAGGTGTCACCTCAAAGAGTTACAAACCCAGCGTGGTTTAGCAGTCCCTGCCTAGCAGGCTAATGGCAAGCACCCAAACCTCAGATTTCTAATGTCCCTGAAAAAAGCCATCCAATGCATAAAAAAACCCAAAAAGAATGAATGAAAATTATTAGCTTTACTCTTTCTCCCAGGGAGATGTCAGCATCAGAACTGGATGAAGTCTTGCTGCACAGATGGGAGAAAACAACACTAATTAACATGCACTCTACAAATAATCCAAACTTCCTCCAACTTGCACAAGCAGATTGCGTAACGCTGTTGGAGAGAAAAAGTCCTTATCGGCCCCAGTCGAAGCACATCTCTACTTCCAGGTGCCCGTAAAATCTCCCCAACAGCACCATCACGGACACGCACTCCCTCCCTTTCCCACCACTCAACCTTCACGCGGCGGGTGGCTGCTTATGACCGGGAGCGGTGGCACACACGGCACCCCCGGCACCGCGCTCCTGAGGGGCAGACGGGGCGGGCGAGGGAAGGACGCAGGAGCTGGCCGGGGCACGACCGAGAGCCGGAGCCAGACCCAGAGCCAGAGCCTACCTTCTCGTAGTACTTGACCTCGTACTCGGTGCCGTTGGCAGGCGGGAAGCCCGGCTCGTGCCACGACAAGGAGACGCTCTTCTGCTCCACTTTATCCGTGCGGATGTCGGTGACAGGAGTCGGCGCTGAAAACGCAGAGAGGAGAGCAGCAGGTGAGTGCGGTGCTGCCGACAGCAGCACCCCCCGTGCTCCACACCGTCCCCGTACCAGCAGCACCCAAACCCCCAGCAGCTGCCCAGCGCAGCCCGGAGCAGAGCCCCGGGACGGCCAGCGACACCGTGTGCTGCCGCGCTTTGGCTGCTCTGGGTCCGAACCGCCGAGCAAGTGCAACCAGATCACCCGTTACAAGGAATTTTATCCCTATCCTCATTTTCATCTTGGCTGCGAGTCCCACGCCAGCACGAGTGTGTTCAGTTGTGGTTACTCCATTTCTGCCTCTGCCCTGTGATGTCAGAGCGAAAACTTTTAGCAATTCAAACAGCTGAAGAGTGCCGTGCTTCTGCGGGTATCGGTAAGCACCCGGGCCAGAGCGCACCGCGGCGAAGGGGCTGCAGCGACCGATTCACCCGCTCACAGCAGTGGCCCTGCAGCGGGCACAGCAAAAGCTGCTCTGGGAAATCGGCTGTTGGGAGCTTGTCCCACTTCTCCATCAAACCCAGAGGTTTGCTGGAGCCCACAGAGACTCCCGTGGAGAGGAACAAGTCTCTGGAAAGTAAACTTAAGTATCTGTGAAATTCTGTATTTATTACTTAGCTCATTAATCTTTGCTGAAGAAAAAAGTCCTCCTGATGTTTTATTCATGATGATCTGCTCCTTGATTCCAAGTCCCTTCGGCTTTTGCTCAAAGACCGAGAGGACCCGACGGGCAGCCGGGAGCCCCCGTGCTCCTGCGCGCTCCCCGCCCCCGGCTCCCTGCTCCGCAATCCGGCCGCGCGTCATTCTGCGCTTCTAAAAGTAATCGGAGCAAATACACCGAGCCCAGAACTGACCGTTAAGGGGATACTGAACCCTTAAGGAAGGGAGAAGCCCACCCCGCAGCACGGCAGAAACATCATTAACGCTCCCGCCAGGCAGTGGGACACGGCGGCACCGTGAGCCCCGCGGCACAGACACGTGCCAAGGTCTGCCTCCTTCCCGGGGACCCAGACGAAGGGCAGGACCACAGAGATTGCCCACGGAGCGAACCTCTCCTGCCCACGGCAGACTGCCAAACACTCCACAGCTTTTGGACCTCTGGCATTTTTTGCCAACGTTTCTGGCACGAGGGAAGTCTGCGCCTCCCCCGGCGCGGCAATGCCGCGGTGCTGCCATCCTCCCCACGCCGGTCTGTACGACAGCGCGCGGGAAACGGCCGGTGCCAGCAGCACCCGTGTGCGGCAAAGGTTCCCCTCCTCTGCCAGGGACCTCCAACGCCACCAGCACCAGCAGGAACCCTGTGCCTTCTTGTGGCACTTCAAACACCACTAAAGAGTCTGACCAAATCCGCACCAGTCGGGCACACTTTTGCTCCAAACCCTGCAAACTGCTCCTTATTTCCACTTCTTCAGAGCCAGGCTCAGGCTAGCACCAGCTGCAAAATGTCATTTGCTGTTGGGGAGGAGCGGTGAGAACGGTTTTCACATGTAAGAAATGTTTCAACAAGATTTAAAAAATAAAAAATAAAAAATCCTTAACTTCCTTCATCAGTCTGGCAGACACACGCTGACCCACATGCACAAAGAAAAGCACGCACAGGCGTGCTCGCAGCTCTCGTCGCTGGGACAGCGGGGTGATCCCCACCACAAGCCTTCGGCCTCTGCACGAGCACACGTCGCTGCGTGTTTTACAGAACGACGAGTGATGCGGGCGGCTGAGGCTGGCCCGACGCTCAGCTTGGGCTTTGCTCCTGTAAACCAAGTTAAGCACTACTTGCTGTTTTATATGATCCCCATCAATAAAACATCACACAGATGCCCTCCTGTATCTCTGAATCTTGCAAACAGACTGAAGAAACCTGAACAACTGGTCCTGACTGTTAAAGTCATCAGGAAAAACCACACTTACTTCGTGATGGGCTGTAGAGCAGAACCCACGGTACATGCCAGAAAAGCAGGCACTGGCCTCAAACATGTTTAAAAGGGATTAAAGAAAAATCACACGGACTATAAAGCATTTCACACTGTGAAAAAAATGTGTTTCCCATCAATATTTTAAGCTCCCCTAACATCGCCTCTATTCTGAAAAAGTAAACATTAAATTATTCACCACTCTGCCTGATTTTATACTCCATTCTGTCGTACGTGGGTTTGCTCCTCTTAATTAACCAGTGCACCAGTAAAAAAGGCATAAACCCAGGTGTGGGCACCGAGTCCTCCACTGAACAACCCCCCGCACCCAAAACCCCCAGGGAACCCTCAGAGAGGGACGACCGCGGGCACTCACGGATGGAGCTGAACCACGGGTGCAGCAGGAAGAGCCCCTCTGTGCCCGGCCCCAGGAACGCGCTCCCCACACCCCTGAGAGCCGGGGCAGCCGAGCGGCAGCGCCGAGCGCACCGCGGCCCGTCCACGCGTGGTCTGCTGCTCCCTGCACTGGGAGAGCGGCAAGCGGATGGACAGAAGTTGCCATCGCCCCCAAACACCTCTGCTGCCCCCCAGCACACGTAGCTGGTGCTGGGCAGAGCCAGCCAACCCCTCTGTCACCAGTAACACCCCGACACAGAAAACACACTGGGCACTGTCCCGGGCAACTCCTGCCCCAAGGTGCTTTCCAAACCAGAGACGCAGCCTCGCCACTACTGCGCAGCTCTTCCAGCTCTGGTTGCTGCTGCGTGGAGGGCAGAGACCCGAGCGCCCAGCCTCGCCTGGGGCTGGCTCACCCTGCGCCCACCACCCCTCCTGGCTGGGGCACGCGCAGAGAAGTCTCCTTCGGAACGTAATTCTGCACAAACCACTTCTCCACAGTCTCAGAACGGAGAACGCATTTCGGCACTGGCTGCATTATTAATCTGCAACAGATTTAAAAGCCCTTTAAGACAGGAGCCGGTCCCTGCCGGGAATATAAATGACAAGGTCCCAGAGTGTGCATTTACACAGCTAACGCAGCGCTGCTCCTGCAGGTAAACAGCTCCGCTCGCTCCTCAAACACTTTTATTTAGTCCCACGCTGGGGCCAGATTAGAAAAAACACAGTATTAATTTTGCCTCCTGCAGACTAAATAGCATCTTTTCTTTTCCCCCGCAAATACAATGAACAACTGCTAATTCCCTCTGGTGACTGCCGAAGGGGAAGGGCAGCGCGAAAGCCGCGCTCAGAGCTATGTTTAGAGGAGCAGAGATCTGACAGCTAAATAGGGTTTTGTTTCTTTGCTTAATTTTTCCTCTGAAGCTGCATTTCTGCAGCCAGAGTCTCCCTGCTGCTGCAAACGACTTCCAAGACCATCGTATCGCAGCCGCCAAGGAAGCCACCGCTGCTTTAGGCACCCCTGAAGCCTCCCCTTCTCCTGATTTCTGGCCCCATTCAGCACTTGTGCGACGGGCTCCCACGACGAGGGGCTCCAGGGCTCGGGGCTCGCGGAAGATGGCTCCGCAGAGCAGCTCCGCGCGCCGTCTGTGCCAGCCGCAGCTCCGCGCCCTGCCTGCACCGCTGCCCGCACAGGTGCCCGCCGTGCACAGCCTCCTCGCAGCGGCACAGCCCTCCTCAGAAAGGAGCTTTACGGGAAAACCAGGCTGAGAAGCCACCTCCCCAGGGGGTGACCACCTCCCTCTCTTTGCTGATAAGACACAGGTTAATCATCACTGTCACTCCTTGCCCATAGTGCCACAGTGGGAAGAACTGGGCACCTGTGGACAGCGTGGCTCCAGCCGGGCACTGCCCCGGGAGGGGACACCTTCGGCAGCACAAAATTTAAGTGTTTCAGGAAATTTCCTGCGCCTCAGCTGCTCAGCTAATTCTGAGCCACCATCTGCATCCGGAGACTTGACAGCTCGACAAGAGACAGTGATTTTGAGCAGATTACAAGATTAATTACGCCGCATTCTTCATGTGCATTTCGGTTCCTTCAGGAGCATGCAGTGTTGAGTAAGGGCTTGAGACTCTCACTCATCCATGAGGAAAACTGGATTAAACAGAGGAACGGCAGCGGCACGGGCTGGTGTCACGGACTCGCTGCTTCACTCCCTGCAGAGGACGGGCACTCGCTGCCCTCACTGCCCTCTGGTCCCCAGCACAGAGCTGAAGCTCCGGGCCAGGCGGCAGCTCCCAAGCACCAGCCCCGCTGCCCTCAGCCCGACACCGGCCGGGAGCCTCTGGAGGAACGGCTCGTGTTAAGCTCGTTGAGCTCACTCCTCCCTTGCTTGTACGCTGGCGCGAGAATAGCCTGAGCTCAGGAGACAGAAGATCATCCCAGAGTGAAATCCATCCTTGAACAGCAAAGATCCTAATGAGGAATGACATCTCCACTGAAGAGCGGTCTGTGCCACAGCATCCACCCAACGGATTCACAGAAATTATTATATGAGGGAAGAGAAAGCAACAAACACATGCAAAAACGTTTGATCAAGTGGTGGGAAAATTATTTATAATGAGATCAAAGTTTAATCTCTTCAGATGAAATTGTCGGCCAATTCCTGCCAAGAGGTACGTGGGGATCATCTGTCTCCATTAACCGTGGTGTGGCAAAGGGCTTTCATGCGAATGAATGACGTAACCACAGAGGAACAGACAAGGGCACGACAAGCCAGAGCTGATTTTCCTTGGGCACAGCTCACAAGCGAGGAGGGATCGCCCCCTCCAGCCAGGGCACACCGGCAGGTGGGATGCTGTTCCCTCACCTCAGGGAACAGAAATGAGAAACACGAAGTGGAAGGGGACACTTAGAGTAAGAAACTGTGCACAGACCAGCACAGAAGAGAGATGAAATCAATTGGTTTGATCCCAAAGGATAGTCAATATTTGAATTATCTATTTTAAGGAGGATTTTTTGCGAATGGGCTGAAAACGCTTCTTTGAAGGTACTTTCTTGTGATCTGGAAATTCCAACCGCAGCTGGATCACAGAGCAGACTCGTCCCTTTGGAGCCCAGGCTGTCGCCACACTCGCTGCCGCCCGGCCGTGAGCCAGCACCACGCCGTGGGAGACAGCGGCAATGGGCTCCTCCAGCACAGGCGGCTCCTCAGCTCCCCATGGCACCACCAAAACCCCCGTGGGAGCGGCGCAGGTTGGGCTCTACCCGCCCTCCCGCCTGTGCTGTCCTGTGGCTGAACACATCTGTGCCACCGGAGCAAACCGAGAGGGACTGGGGCACTGCCACTGTGTCAGGTGGGCAGAGCCCATGGATGGCACCCATGCCACCTCCATATCCTGCATCCTCCCGGCAACAGAGCCACTGACGTGGCCACGGAACAAACCCGTCCGCCCCAGAGGTGACACGCGAGTAAGATGGCGCAGACAACTGTCACCTCGGTGCCCCGGGGCAAGGCACCGCTCGCCCGCGTTACTCAGCGGCCGTACCTGCGAGGCCGGTGGAAACGTTCACCTCGGCGTACTGCTGCCCGGACAGCGGGCTGACGCCCGAGACGCCGTTGACAGCCGCCACGCGGATGGTGTAGTTGACGTGGGGCAGCAGGTTCACCAGGGTGACGGTTCGCTCCACGAGCCCCGTCTGCTGCGGCACGAAGCCCACGCCGCTGCCGCACTGCTCGCAGCGGCCCCGCGGAACCGCCGGGCACCGGCCGCACCACAGGCTGTAGGTCAGGTCGCTCCGGCCGCCCGCGTCGGCGGGCGCGCTCCACTCCAGCACCAGCGACGACTGCCGCAGGCTGTACACCAGGTTCCTCGGCGCGGAGGGTGGACCTGGAAGCAGAAGAGTGTCTGTGCATGGGCACCGTGGCTTGGCACCTCCCTGTGCCACTTGCACCACACCAGCCCAGGTTCAGCCGCCCCACAGCTGGGAGCCCCACTGCCAGTTGTCACCAGGAGCCCCACCGCTGGCTGCCACCGCCCAGCCACGCTCGTTCTCAGGCAAAGCAGGAGGGTTTGCCATTGCTGTGCGGGCAGCTCCACGGCATCCATCACTGGAGCAGCTGAGGTCCAATCCAATTAACTAGAGGCCATTTAATTAAAATCTGTGAGCTATATTGACTAAATGACTGTGCCCTAGTTTTACCGGGGAGTCTGCAAGCCCGACCGCACATCTGTCTCGTCAGACCGCAGCCTCAGCCTGCGAGCTCCGGGGTGTAGGGACGGCCTCTCCATCCCCTCCCCACCGCGGCAGCCCCCTCGTGCAGGCACGAGCTCCCAGGACACACATGCCCAGGTGGAGCTCCCGTGGGTGAGCAGAGGGACGGCCTCGGGCAGCCCCCCGGGCACCCACTTGGCTCCGCGCTGAGTCTGGATCCCCACGTCCTCGCTTTACAGAGAGCCCCATTTCAGCGAGACGTACGTGTGCAGGAGGCAGACGGTGGGTCCGACGGGGACCTGGAGTAGTTCTTCTGGCACAAACAGAACGTGGAGGCTTCCTTGTGCGTGAAGCTGTGCTCAGGGCAAGGAGAGCAGAGAGGAAGACGAAGGGAAAGCTTGTAAAATCCAGGAAGGCAAGCTGAAAAGACAGAGAGAGGGAGTTACGGGAAGAACACCACGAGATGAATGGGGGATACATCTGATGATTGCGTTTCCCCATTTCCTGGGCCATCCTTTGCTTGCCGCTGACCAGCAGATATCACCCTCCAAGCTACTTTCCCTGAGAGCCTGCGTGATCCTGGCACCAAGAGAGACATGCCCTCAGTTTGATCCAGAATGGACATTTGGGTGCTGTAGCTCTGCACTGACTTCCAGGCTGGGCGACCCTTCCAAGGGGCGGGAGGAATGGTCAGACATCAGCTGGAGCAAGGCGAATAGGGAGCTGGAGCTTCTCAAGGGACATGGGGGACACGGTGGCAGCGTATGGAAAACACATGGCTTAGGGTTTGGAGTCAGGTGTGCAGAGCAGAAATGACAGGGGAGTCACAGAAGGACTCGGCAACAACACCAAAAGGGGAAGAACATCAAAAATGGAAAAAGTTGGAGACCTCATCAGTCACCAGAGCTCCAGACACAAACCCAAGACACACAGTCACTGGCAGCTACAGCTTCATCACTGCGGATTACGCAGCAGCCACTGCTGGCAGCGAGGTACGGACTGAAGTTCAACAACAGCAGCATAAATTTGCTTTTATAGGTCTACACACACTTCCCTCACCCTTTGCAAAGTACCTCTGGTCCACAAACAAAGCAGTAATTCACACGCTGGTCAAGGACTTGCTTGATCTTTACTACAACCCGCGTGCAGCCTACGAGCAGGGCACGCAGAAGCCAGTTCTGCACGAAAGACCTATCACTTTACAAAAACAACAAAAAAGGCTGCAAAACTCCATACAGCAGTTTGCAACAGCTTCAGTTTCACCCTGAAACACCTGAAAAGGAAGCAGCCTGCACACAACCGTGTGCCTGTCACTGCTGGGTGTCCCCAGCAGCAGGGGATGGGGCAGGGTCTGCCGGCGCAGGGGTCCCCGCGGGTCCCCCCAGCAGCGCCAGCCCGAGGGGCAGCAGGTTGTCTCTGCTGGATTTCAAGGCAAACAGAAGCACTCCTGTTTGCTTGGCTGCTTCATCCTCCTGATGCAGCGCTGCTGTCTGCTACCCCTTCATCAGCTCCCTGAATATTTAAACTTAATCACTTGTAAAGTTCCCAGATGAACAGCTCCACTAACGCCGTCCCTTCTCTTATCATTTTTAAGGAGCCGGCTGCTGAGACTGTTCCTTTCAAAGCAGATTATTCCAGTGCACTCTGGTTCATTAATTTTTAGCATGACATAAAACTGGCAGCTACAGCTGTGATCTGAGGACAAAGCCGCAGAACAGCACAGGGCAGAGAGGATCCTCCCCTGGGATGCTGAAAGTGGGCGAACATCGAAGAGGAGGTTATTTCACTTGCCACAAGGCCGTTAGCAATCCAGTGCCCTGCACTCGCACACCGGGAGGGCTGAGGTTTGCCCTCCCCGCGTCCCTTCACCCCCCCGCCACCGGCACACGGCAGCCAGCAGCTTGGCAGAGCTGGGAGCAGCAACGCACACGCGGTGTTTCTGCCTTTCTTACATGATGGGTACAGCCTTCCACGAGCTGCCTGAAAGCCTTGCTCCTCACCAGGCAAGATCTTGTGCTGTCGTGTCACCCAGCGTGAGCCAAGCCTGCAGAAAGCAACAGATTTGGCATCCTCAAGCCCCTTCCAGTCATGCCCAGGTAACAAAGAGAGACTTCCTTGTATCTGGAATAGAAACGGCAAGTTCCCAACTGCTGTGGACTCGACATTACATTTCTATAGCAAAACTGAAGAGTTAAATTGTTAAAATGGAGAATAAAAAAAAAAAAACAAACACAAAACTTTTAAAAAACAAGAGAACCAAAATTAGCAGATTATTCCTGGGCCCCTCTGGGCTGAACTGGACAAGACAAAGCGTTTCAGGGCTCTGCAGTCGCCCAGACACAAGGGGCAGCCCGTTGTCACAGCGTCAAAGCCTGAGCGCTGCCTCGAGGTTCCTGCACACCCTATCAGGCAGAACAGAAAAATCGATCTCGTTTGCAAACTCGACGGGACCTGAGCCCTAAACCCGGAGCACGCGGCCGCTGTCCCTCGGGTCCAGCGGCGAGGCTCATGGCCACGTAAATCTGACATCTCGTCGCAGGAAATTGGATGTTTTCAATTAGAAGCATCTTTTGGGCTGTGCCTCCCCGTTTTCTAACAGCTCAAAGTAAGTTTACAACAGCGTCTGTCAGAAGGTACGTTGGTTAATAACGGCACGAAACGCCTCAATTTGCTTTTCCCTGAAACAGGCACTGTGACCCTGCACGAGCCCGTCCCCCCAGGCGCCTGAGCACAGCTCAGCCCGTGGCTCACTCGTTAATTTTGTGCCTCAGTTGTCTGTATCTGACGCTTGAGAAGAACAGAAGTGCCCCAGCACACGTGATGCATCATGTGTCCATCGCTGCTTCTTTTCTCAGATGTGTAAACTCCCACCTTCTTCCACCTCATCCCACAAGTGTTTTTCATGGTCCCCAGCTGGTTTAGGCGTCCCTGTCATTTCGCAGTGCTCATTTTTGCCGTGGATATGTGACAGCTCTCAAGAGAACAGGCCATCAATTTATAGAATGAAATTCTCTTTTTCGTACACTATTTTCTATTCCATTCCTTGTCCTCTGGTACTACCGTAACTTAATTATCAAATAATAAAATTCAATAATACATTCTCCTAGAGCCAGGGGGAAGCAGCTGGACGGGTCAGACAGCTTAATTGCCTCTCTCCAGCTCCATCATCTCTGCCCACACGAGTTACTCCCTGTTCACCAGGCGTCCTTATTTCACTGACCGAGAGAGCACGTTCCCTCCTCGACATAACGCCGTCATCACACAGGATCAAACCAGCAGCAGAACAAGCACATTGATCCGTGCTGCAGCCGTGCAGATCACCCGGCACGATGCACCCACGGGAAGGGTTTCTCTTACCGACGCATCTGCTGCAGCTCCTCGGACAGAGCAGGCGGCTCCATCGAGAGCAGAGGGCCACGTCCTCTCTCCTGCTCCGTCTGTGCCACGGGGAGAGCGGGGGCAACTGAGGATGCGGAGTTGAAAAACGCATCGTTTCCTGCTCAGCTGGCATGGGACAGCTTTCATTTCCCTCCCAGCAGCTCAGACCTCTCCGTCTCACTGCACCACGAAGCTGCCAGCCAGACTACTCCTGCCAGCGGCTCCTGGGCACAGCCTTCCTCTCCAGCCAGCGACTCGGAGTCACAGCTCCAAGGACGCTGCAGCTTCTCCTTCCCCAGCAAGGATCACGACATTTTCTAAGCCACAGTTAGCTGCGTGTTCAGGTTTTGGCTTAGAAAACAGCAGAAGAGATCCTGATTAACTGGCAAAATGGCATCAGAGTTTGAGCAGCTTCATCTTGTTAATCAATGATCAGTGATTAAAAGCAACTCGCTAAGTGCACCAAGTAGGACAACCCGACTGCAGGACAGGCTGTGTAAGCTCCAGGGTTGATTGCAGTTGCTGTTCAAGTCAAGCATGGCCAAGATTTTGCATGCAGCAGTAAAATGGAATTCTTAATCACCCTGGCAGTATTTACCAGCTGGTCAGCAGCATTTTACGTCGTGTGCTTATTACGGTCAACGGTAGCAGTGACGGGTATCTCGAACAATTAAGCTAACCTTCGTTTTCTTTTTGAAGTGCGGAAACATTAACCGCACTGATGAGCGGGAAACTGGGATAGAACAACTGTATGACTTGCACAAATTTATATAAGACAAACAGGGTCTCTGGAGGCCCGACCAGCATGCTGACTGCACAACCAAAGACAGAATTTGACCCTTAAGGATTCACAGCTTTCCTCTGCAAATGCTCTGCAAGTTGGTTTACACACATTCAAAGAAAAAACTGGCTTTTAACCAAACAAGAGCAAAGACTGAATCCTATTCCAGCAGCCTCTTGGACAGACACCGCTCCTGCCAGCGTTCCCCCATGGAGCGGCGAAGCTCAACGCAAAGCTGCTGTCCAGAGAACATCCCCCCTCCCGCAGCGCCACGGCTGCCACGTGCAATCCCACCGAGCGCGGAGCCGAGCTGCGCGTCTCCGACTGTAACTGCATGGGCAGCAACTCGCCTCCTCGGGAAAAGCCAGTCTCTAGGAGAGCAGAGAGGTGAGCGAGCGGAGGCTCAATCCTGGAACTCTGGCAAGTTTAAAGGAAATTCCCCCTCTGCCACCTGCCCCGGGACTGCACGCCGGGGGACCGCGTGGCTGCGGCTGCATCCCCAGGGAAGACGCTGCAGATAGCGGCAGCAGCAGGAGGAAGGGCAGGACCCTGCCAGCGCCTGTGACGGACACATTGCAGAAGCAAATTCTGCATCCACAGAGGCTGCCAGAGCAGAGGGTCTCCAGCTCCATCCTGGCTGTGGGACTCTTGGCTGTTCAGCTCAGTCCGATGTGACTTTTCCGCACCCACACCCAGTGTCGATCCTGCCCGCTGAGGCAGCGGAGCGGTCCGTCCTTCCCCAAGCTTGTGCGAGTATCCGGGTCCGGCTGCTCCGCGCAACGCAGCTGCATCAGCTGCCAAATGTTTTGTAATTACACAGTGGGTTTCAACAAATAAATGTGAGCAGCGTTCACCAACATCACCCCAGACACGTCGCAGGGTCCAGTAAAACCAAAAATCCATTTCCTGCAGCTTATGAGTCTCTCCTAATTAAAAAGCGTTCATCGTTCTGCAGAGAGAACGGGGTCAAGACCTAAGTAAATACTGAAGCTTACTATAAAATATTAAGAGAACGAGCACAGATGAAAGATTAAATACTAGGCTGTATATGTGGATATGGATATTTGTGGATATGGACCACGACTCCTGTAACCGGGCCCCGGACCCGCACCAGACAACGGAGATGCCACTTCCCAGTGAAAACGTCATTAACGATTCTGCACGTGCCGACGCAGCTTCTGTTCTGCGTGGCCGTGCCGAGGCACAGCGCCCAGCCCGGGGCAGGCAGGCGGCGGGTCAGAGGGTCCAGCAGGGACCCCGCTGCCAGGCAGAGGCGATGGGAAGGGGCACGCAGCGCTGTGCCAGCACGTCCGCGCCCGGCGAAGACCACGGCCTCGGGTCGGCTCTTCCAGGCTCCAGCGGGACAAACCCCTCGCCGGCAGGGGAAGGCGTTTGCTGTCTCAGCAGTGAGCTCCAGCAACGCCCTCACAGCCACACTCACCCCTCCTTGCTGCCTGGCATCATTTTCTTCATATCGGAGTCTGTTGGTTTGTTTACACCCTCCACAGCATTGAGTTTTCATGCTTTTCATGGGTTCTGTCTCTTTTTCCTCCCCAAACTGTCTCAGGTCAGCTGGCTGATCCACAAACCTTGCAGATATCTTTGAAGAAAGAGAAAAACCCATGAAGGACACTGCCTGCGTTAGCACTATTGAACTTCTTTGTGTTGCTGAGCCCCTGCAGATAGCGGAAGAGCCGCGTGCGTGCCCGTGTGAATCGATAACGCCTGCGGTTCCACTCGGAACGCCTATACAGTCATCTATAATTAACACTACAACTCGGTTGTCTTCCAAAATCAATTCCTTTCCATTTTTTGTCATGAAATTGTATTTGACAAAGTTCATCTGCTTTTAATGTGTGTTAATTTTCCCTGCTGAAGTAGGCATTGATAAAGATGCTATTTAGGAAAGACAGCAGCTAGAGGAAACAAGAAGCCAGCACTGAGGGGGTGCTGTAGCGAGAACCATCGCAGCACCCACGGCCGCAGCACCCCGTCAGACCCACAGTCCCCCCCAAGCTCTTAGACCTGCATCCAACCCTCACCGAGCAACGGTCCAACTTGTGCTTGCAGGATGGGGAAAAAAGACAAGACAAAACTCTACACAGTGCTTATCAGGGTCCCAGCTGCGGTGCTGTCCAAACTGGAACACACCCCTCCCTGGGCAGAGTGGCCTCTCCGAAAGCTTCCTGCGGGCAGGTCTGCCCTGTCCCTCTGCCCACAGCAGCAGGATCCGGAGCACCCCCTTTCCCAGCCCCTCCACACTCGTGCCTCCCAGGTGTTCCACCAGTCTCCCTCCAGGCCCTGGGGCCACTCTTCCCAGGGTGCTTCCTTCCAACACACCGCCCAGTTTTGCTTGAGCAAAGTCCCCCACAGAGTCCCCACCTCCCGCGGGGCAGCTCTGTGCCCAGCGCACACGGGGCTTATCCCGGAGCACAGAGAACAGACACGTCCGCTCCCGCGATTCAGGTAACTGGAGGCACAGTGACGGTCCATGGCAGCACCTTCCAGCACCTTTGGAGAAGCCCTCTGCTCTCTGTGACACAGGCCAGCAGTGAATGGCGGGTGCCACGCACCACATCAACATCCGTTTCTCGTGTCTCTGCAAACTCACCCTTATCATCGGTCATATAAAATACGAAGTTGTTCTCGACACGTCTCTCACAGGAGCTATTGCTACTGCTAACCCCTCCCGGACCAGGCTGGCACATCCAGCCTCCATCCATCTTAATTCCATTATCGAGCCGAGCACGTCACTGTTTATTGTGTTCCAAACATTCCACCAAGGCTGAAGAGGAGAGGTGCTGCACACCGGCTCAGCCGGAAGGACGGAGCAGCAGCCCCAAGGAGGGACAGAGCCGTCAGCACCGGAGCGGGCGCCCCGGAAGGACGGCTGCCAGCGAGTGCCCGCGGACAAGGACAAGTTGCCCAGAACCAGACAGGGCATCTTGTGCAAAACACAGGGACAGAATAAAGTTTCAGTGGCGTGTTGAGCACTGGGTGAAAGAGCCAATGAACGTGCCCAGGTACGAGAGACACTCCCGTCCCCCCTCGCACGCCGGGTCTGCAGTCTCGCCTCGTCTCACCGCAAAAACTGCAACCAATACTGAGGCTGAGCGATGCCATTGCAGAGCTCCACTGCGAGGGAGGGAACGAAATCGTGTCCAACCTCCCCAGCTGTGCAAGAGGGACCAAGTCAGTGTGAGGGAGCGGTCAATACGAGCACGGGATCAAGTCTCCAGCTCCTCTTTCCTTGGTACCTTGCCTGTCAGGATGGTATTTCAGGCTGCAGCACTCGAGAGAATTCAAAGGCAGTTTGTCTTTCACAAGCTTTTTTTTTTTAATAACTGGCTTTCAATAATACTTTTCAGCAGCCTACAGTCCAACATGTTCCCAGCATCTCTGAAACCATTAGGACAATGCCACTCTATAATTTTTGCCCTTGTTAAATAATTTGAAGAGTGCTGAAAGGAAAAACCTATGTCCAGAGGCTAGATCTTTGTGCATCTCCAACAATGAGCTCTTAATAGCTGAAATTAAATTCAGTGATTTAGTCCAGAAGAAAATTAAATACCCAAGAATATTTAGTAAGACATTGCTGAAATATCTAAAAGAATGAATTTGCTTGAAATCAGTGCTACAGCAGTACTGAGCAGAACCTCACTGCTATTTATGTAGGAATGGTCCTCAAGGACACACTAAAGCGGACACATCCACGGAGCCAACTGCAATTTACTGTTGTCTCTTTCCGTTCCCTGATGTATCCACCAAACGATTCCCCGCGAAGGACTCGCCGACCTGCATCTCCAACGCGCCCTACTCCTGCCAAGCGCTTTATCCCACACAAACTCCCGTAGCCATGGGTGACACATGCTTCCCCCTGTATTTCAGCAGAATAACCAGCACGTCCATCTAGCAGCCAGGGATCTATAACCTTAAGCCTGACAAGAATTCTGCAAACGAATTGTGATGCTTGTGATTTTCTGAGTAGTTTGCTCTAAAATTAAGTGTCATAGAGTAATTTGTGTCTGGCTCTGCCACAATTTCCATAGCCATAATTATTTCAGACACACTGTAAAACAGCAATATAATATGCAGTCCCAAATAATAAATATCTTCAAGCTCGAACATTTCTCCAAAAAGAGACTGAAGAGAAACACATGGGTGTTTCAAACGTGTGACTGATGGAAAGCAGCATCTGCCACACGGCATTTCGGCTGCCCCAGAGGCCGGCACGGGCGGATGGAGGTGGACACTCCAAGTTCATTCAGTGCAAAGCTCTGCACCTTCAAACTGTCACTTTGCCCCGGCCACAAAGGTGCTCCAGCCGTGTTCTGCTAGAACACAGGACCCAGGAGCATAATTCAGAAAGGAAACTGAAGTATCAATTTCCTCAGCAATTATTCGTTCAGCAGCAGGCTCAGACTCACGCCCCCTGCCCCCACTTGCCGTGCAGCCCCCGTTTCCCACCCTGCTACCACCCGGCACAGCCCCACGTGCCTGGCTCCAGCCCTGGCAAGTGCTGCTAAACCTGTGCGTAAGCGCCGGCCCTGAGTGCTGCGTCCGTCTCTGCGGGATGCCGGCGGCTGCGGCGGTGATGAAAGTAAAACCAGTGCTTTGTGCAACTTGCAGAATCCCAGGAGGAAAAATAAACTTACTATGCATAACACTCAAGCATCAGTCAGAAGATAAAATAAACTCCAGCAGCACATACAGGTTTGTAAGCTAATGTATAAAAGATGAAACAAATCAAAAGCCCCAAGCACTGTACATTTGGATCCATCTTTTTTGTATTTAAATGGAAAAGCAGACCTTAGGCTTCAGGAGGTATCTTTGCACTAAATGACAAAATACTAATTAATTCTAAGTTTTTTTCGCTTCCAGTTGAACTATTTATTTTCCATCTAAGGACACTGCAGTGACCTGATGCCTTGATGGGACACACGCAATGCACAGGAAAGCATCTTACCAATCCCGCTCCCCACCCCCACCCCAAACTTTTGCTCAGCTCAAGCAAGCCCTGGCCACGCAGAGCACACGTGCACTCCATTTCCAGAAACATCTTCCAGAAGGAGACAGTCTGCTCAGAAGTCTCTCTCCAGCTCCCACAGTCTCCAGATGCTTTCCTTCCTCCTCCTCTGCTATCAGGCAAACGAAGCAGCCGATTCCCAGAACAGGAAGGACTCTCGTTGCTGTAAGGCATCGTGCTTCCAGCTCCGAGGCTCTCCCAGCACACGGGGAGCGTGGCCTTTGCCTGCGCCCAGAGCTGCCCTTCCCCGTCCCTGCCCGCCGCCAGCGCAGCAGGGGCACCGCTGCCCGCACGCTGCGGAGCGCTGCCGGTGCACGACGCGGCCGCGCAGCCCTCGAGACGCACACGGACACGAGCCTCGCGCGCAGCTCGCTGTCATCACGAGAAAGATGGTGTCAGGAGCTCTCAGGGCCAGGCCGCTGCTTTGGGACATTTTTTTCTTTTTTTTTTTTTAAAGTCAATGTCTGCAATTCCTCGGCAGAAGGAGGCAGAGCCACCTCCAGGACACGCCAGCCCAGCCCGGCAGCACAGCGCGGGCAGGAAGGCGCTGCCAACGTGCTGCTGCTCCCCAGGCAGGGGCTGCCTGTGGCCCCGCGGGACCCCCAGCTGGGGCACCGCTGGCTCCCGAAGCAGAAACGTGGCACAGGAGGTTGGCACACGCTCCTCTGCCGGAGCAGCCCAGGGCTCCTGCCTCTGGCGCAGCCGTCTCCCTACCTGCATCCCCGTCTGCCTCCCCACCGCGGACGTGGGGACTGAGCAACTGCATTTCCCTCTCCCAAGGACGGGGAAAGACAAACGCTGCTGTCCGATGCCAGGAACCAGGCGAAGGCACTCGTGGAAGTCTCAACGGATGAGTATAAAACGAACGGGTCCAACACCAACACGGTTCACCCCACGTCCAGCTCGTGGCGCCCAGCAGCACGACAGCAACAACTAAGGGCCACATCAGAATCCAGACTGTGCTGTCACAAAATCTTGTCTCCTCATTAACAGTGACAATTATAAGCTGCCATAAAGCATAATTATGCTACGCACAGTGTTAGATTCATCAGGCAATTAGAGCCATTAATAACACAGCCCAACCTGATGAGCGGAGTGGACTTGCAGTCCGGGGTCCTCCGTTTTGCAGCAGACCGCTCGCGTCCCGCAGCAGATCAGAGAAGCTGCTTCTTTCCCACTGCGCAGTGTCGAGCGTGCGACGCGTTCTGTACCACTAGCGGTTACCATCAGCCAGGGCTGCCTTCTGCTCATGAGCCTTGACTTGTGCCCTTCGTCTTACCCCTGCATGGCAAGAGCAGCAGCCGTGCCAGCTCGCTTGCGAAGTCCTTTAGGTGGCAGCTGCCAGGGATGAAGCCAGTGCAGAATGAAGACAGTCCACTTCAGCCAGAGGAGAACAGCCCAGACGCAGACACGCAGGCTCGCACCGACGGCCTCGTGTGCTGCAGCCCTCTGCAGAGCACATCTCTGCCCTCCCGGGAACGTCCCCACGGCAGGACTTGCCTCCAGCCCACACTGGAGGTAACTCACACTGGTTATTGCACACAGGTGAAGCGGGCAGGAAAAGGAAAAACGCTACAACAGCAACGCCTTTCCCCTCTCTCTTCTTGGAGTTTCATTTCAGGAGAGCCCAGAAGATCAACAGGCTTTAAAGCAAAGGTGTAAAATGGTTCTGCGGTTGGACTCGATCTTAAAGGTCTTTTCCAAACAAAATGATTCTCTAAGTCTACAAAAAGAATGAGTCTACGGGCTCATATATTCTCCAGCTTTCTCCCAAAGTGAGATACAGCAAATCTTTAACGTGTCCTGTCCATGGCATGTTGAGTCCAACACACTGCCCGAAAATCCATTCAGTAACGCAGAAAAGGGAGGAACTTCCTTTATTCTCCTTCTCAAACAGCCGCTGTGGCCGTTGGCAGCTGCTCCTCACGCCTCCTCAGTGAGCAGCACGTCGCTGGTGAGACTCCAGGCTCTCCTTCCCTGCAAGCGGCGGCACTCGCTGCTCACTGCAAGGGAGGAAAAACCCACACACGTGCTCCAGCGCCGCGGGTCCGGAGCGCGGAGCTCTAAAACCAGCCCTGGCCATCACCTCGCGGTCACTTGAAAACATGTTTTTAAAATCCTGATGAATCACTAGAAACTATTTCGTCCCTAAAATTGGCTTCAGCAGTGTCATCCTCGCGCAGACGAGGGTCACGGCAGCTAGACCATCGCCGACCGGAAGGAGCGGTGCCCGGCCGCCGCGCGGGTGATGCCAGCGCAGGGCAGCGGAGTGCGGGGCACTTCCAGCACAACGGCAGAGCTGGCTCCCGCCACCGCTGTCAGAAATTTCCTTCCCGCGGAGGGAAATAAATTGAGAAGGAAACTTACCTACAGCACAAATTTACGTTTCTGTCAAAGAAGAGTGGCTGATGGATATTTTTGGAAGCTGGTCTCCATCATATTAATTCAATGCCTGGCTGAAGTTGTCTCATTTGCAGCAAATCTGGCTGGTAAATATTAACCTTGGGCTTTGTTGAAATTCTCCTTGCAGATATTACAAGGGATTGGAGGGAGAAGATGAAGCAGAAAGAGATAACTTTACAGAAAATGTCAGGCAGATCCTCCACATCACGGTTTCATTTACACAAAAGCTATTGCAACACACTGCAAAGTAAATGGCATGAAGGGGCCACAGCTCATGCCTGGTAAAATTAAGGTTAAAAAGACATCAGTGCCAAGAAGCCTGCTGAAAACAAAATGGGGAGGGACAGGTGATCATCCACAGTGCCACAGCACTTCTCGCTCGCCCACCACGCATCTGCTGGAAATAGGTTTTAAGCTCAGAGCAAGCACAGACCAGCATCTGGCTGTAGATATATATTAGACAAGAAAAGCAGTTTAAAAGTATTTACAGTGACAGAACCTCTCCTCCTATTTGAGAGAAGACGTTAAACAGATGCTAAAGCTGCCCGGTTCCACCCCAGAGATGGCTTCATTTCTGCAGCCCCCGAAACGATCCGCCAGGAACACGCAGACCCACGGCAGCCTGGCAGAGCGCCGGGGCGGCTGCGGCGGGGCGGTGCCATGCAGGACGGACGGCCAACAGCCTCGGCTTTCTCGCAGCGGTAATTAGCAGTGCCGTAAATCCTGCCAGTCTGTTTTCATCTCTCCTAATCTCGGCGTGAGGATACACATGTTCTCTCGTTAGTGCAATGATTTCTGCACCTAAATCACAGTTACAAGGACACCCTGCCTGCTGCCCCCGCCAGCATCGAGCACCCTGGCACCGCGCTCCGGTCAGTCCCTGCAGAGGCCACTGTCGAGTGCCCCAGCATCGGAGTGCAGTGATGGAGAGTGGTGTCCAGCCACGAGACAGCCTGGGGAAACTTCTCCTTTGCTGCTGCTGTCCGATTTCCGTCTGATTTGGATCCCAGACGCTGCACCTTGCACTTGGCCCTACGCACCACCCCGGATCCAGCCACCGGCCGGGCCCCATGGGGTCACCGGATCCGCAGCCACCCCAGCAGGCTCAGACTCACCACCCGTTCAGTGGGGTGAACGGGCGACCAATTCCAGACATTGGCATGTCCCTCGCCACACGCGCAGCCAGAACGTCCTTGGGGAAGATGGAAGGATAAGGGAGAGGACCAGGAGACCCAAGACAGCCTGGAGAAGTGCCAGTCACCCCTGGTACCAGGCAGGGGTCGGCCCCCAGGCTGCCCCTGCTCCCCGAGCCCTTGAGCAAACTCAGGGTCCAACCTTGCATGGCCATGAGAGCTGCAACAGAGACAGTGACCAAGAAGTTTCATGGGCATGGAGGATCCAGCAGACTCACACCCGCTGAGCCCTCCAAAGCCACCACCACAGGACCACAGCAGCGATGCCAGATTTGCTGTGTCTTCACCCACCTCTTTTCACATCCCCGAATTCTCACCGTAATTACCTGCCTCCAGCTCAAGGGCTTTTGTCCTTGTTGAAGAATTTCCGCAGCCCTGGATGCTTTCATCAGAAATCTTCTAAAGTTATTCACTTAGCACTATGCTAATGCAGGGCTCTAAAAAAAAACCAAAACCTTTCAACCCTTAAAAACTATTTTCTGATATTTGACCAGACATCAGATGCTGCTCCACAGAGAGTGACTAATGACCTGCTTTCTGTGAGAGTGGGAAAAACTTAATTATGTCCATTAAATTACTTCAAATATTTTTCCTTAGAGAATGTGAATTATTTAAACTCAACACAGAGAAACCTGAAACATTAGCGAAAGCCTTCTGGGACTTGCTATGTAAATTCCCACTCCAAACAGATGGGGAAAGCATGGCGAGCTGCCACGCAGCCACTGAAGCAATGAACAGCGCTGAGATTTCAATCCAATAGTTTTAATAAGGTGTTCTTAAGGAAGGTACCGAGCAAACAGCCACGACCCGGAGCACAAGGAAAGGCTTCCCATCTCCTGGAAGAAGGCAGCACAGTTGGCACAATTCAAATCTGAAAGCCTCAAGTAGCTTCTGAAAGGCACCTGATTCCTCCGGACAAGCTCACTCTTCTCCAGCAGCATACGCCTTAAACACAGAGGAACTGTACCTGCTTGGGACTTATCCAGCCAGGTGAAAAGGCAGAGGTCCAAGGCACCCCCTGCACCGCAGGCACGGGCACCAACGGGTCTTTTCAGGCATATCTTGCTGAAGAAAACATCTCTCCTGCATGCCAGCTGGTGGTCTGACCTCTCCTCTGCCCAGAGGAGCTTTGCTAACAGAGCAGCCACGCACACTGCCATAATAATTACAGCCAATTACACCTTTCAGAGGAGAAAAGCCCCTGGGTGCTGATGGTGGGAGGAGCAGCCATTCCTCGGGTAGGAGATGCACACTTGTCGCCCTGCACCACGTCCATGCGCCAAGGACCACTGCTGGCTCGCGTTGGCACCTGACTCAGCGCACAGACAGCTGAGACCAGGTCCTGAGCACGGCCCGAAGTGGGAAGGTGCCCGGGAGGCGGCATTAGCCCAGCACCTCTCCCCTTTCGGAGGCTCACACGCTCCGAGAGGAGGAGCAGAGCAGCCCTGATCCCACACCCAGGGCTGATCCCATGCCTGGCTCCTGCCTTGCCTTCGCGAGTGAGATCAAAGTGGTCACAGCACCAGGTTCATTAGAGGGACACCCGTTACGGCAGAGGTTACAGCCGCTTTTACAGCTGTCATTGAACACAACCTTACAAGCTGTCAAGTCACCGAATTATTAAGTTATGTCTAAAGCACGACAGTGGGGTATTAACGTTCTAGAGTAATTTCATAGCTACAGACAAAGCTGTGGAAATGCCTGACTGTATTCAGAGCTCTGGCACGTCTGCCCCGCCAACGCCGTGCTGCAGAGCAGCTACCGGCAACACACCCCATTTACCCAATTGCCACCCTTCAAATGAAGGTCTGGCTGTTAGCTGCGGAGCTGCAATCAACTAAAAGAATCATATTGCTGACAAAAGGCGATTCTGCTTGCCTGAGCTGTGCTCAGGCACTGGGCAGACTGGAGCAGTCTGGCAGCAACACGGACCAACACAGACAAAAACTGCCAGAGGACACCGGCGGCCACTTTTACCTCTGCATCCCCCGTCCTTCTCCTCGAAGCCAGGACTGCACGTGCACTTCCCTATGGGCACCAGCCACTCGCCCTCTGCACTGCAGTGCATCCTGGGGGGATTATCCACATCCACTTCGGCGTGAGCGACACAGGTGCCCTTAACTTCCACCAAAGTCGCAAAGGCCGTCTCTGCCACCGTGTCCGGAAACACAGCCAGGTTCTGCACAGTGGCAAGGCACTTCTTGTAATAGACCCGCACGGAGACCAGTGCCACGCAGGCACCCACGTCCTGGAAGCCCAGGTGGAAGCCTCTCTTGCTCAGGTGCCCAATCTCCCTCAGCTCAGTGTTCAGCTTCATCTTACGCTCACCCAGGTCCCCCTGCGTGAAGCTCTCATCAGCAGCAACGGTGTCAATCTTGGTGTGCTTGCTCTCGTGGACGCTACGGCCCAGATCGAAGTCAGACTCGACGTAGTACAGATTGAAGGTCTCCTTGCAGGTGCCCGTCACGCCAGGGATGCTGTTGCAGTCCCGCAGGGTGAACTTCAGCTCGATGAAGATCCTCTGGCCGTCACGCCTGGCAATCCAGCCTGTCTGCAGCCAGTTGTTCTGGTTTGGCTCCATGACATTGCAGACCTGGTACGTGCGTATCGGCTTGTAATTCTCATCCACGCCGCTGATTTCTTCCCACTGGGGAAAGAACACAAAGGGCTGTAACAGCTCGAGAGCTGCCGTGAGCAAGAACCAGCTGCCCCAACACAAACACACCGACCTGTGTAAGTATCACCACTGCAGCCCATTATATCATGGGCACTGAACGTCCCAAGCCCACCAAAACCAGAGGCTGTAGTAACACAGTGGTTTTTTCTGGACCACCCAACACCTGAGCTCTTCACAGAGGTGCAAACAGGGAGATGCAACCAGAAAGAAGGTGCTGCATCGGACCTTCTAAACCAAAGTCTAACGTGAAACCGACACATCATCCGCTGAGAAACCAGAGCCTTTCTCTGGGATTTTCTGTCCCTGGGAAGATGTGGCTGCACAGTGTCACCACACAGCACAATGCCAGACGAGGCTGGGCAACTGAAGGAAGTCAAAGATGGCTGAGAAGATGTGAGGCCAGTCACACCATCACACAAGGACAAACCTTTTCATGAACAGCAGCTTCTCTGTCAAGAGAAGTTTTAGCTAGAACAGGACAAGTCCTCTGCCTACAAGTGAAACAGTCTTTCCCCAAAGCTACCAGCAGAGATTCTGATTAGCGCAATGATGATTCAACCCTCGGAGCCTTAAGGATGACCTGGCAACTTCCCAAAGCCATTGTTTCTGGGGGTAAATTTACACAAGATTGCCAAACATATCCAAAACAGAGTTTCCTCTGCAGACTAACAGCTGGGCAACACAGACGACTCCAGGATCTATCACTATTCCCTCTGAACGCTTTGTTTCTGTTCTGGAAAGTGAACCCAAAGCAGCCAGGAACACAACTCTGATTTTCCTGACACGCTCTCCCAAGACAGCTATAGACTGACCCTGGCAGCAAGGCAAGGACCTGATCAAACAAACCCTACAAGATGCAGAGCTCCTGATGATCCCACCCCGGTCACAGCCCTCTTCCAAGAGCTGAGCTGATCCTCAGGAGCTCATGCTGGTGTGCAAACTACAATACAAAGCCTTAACTGGCTGATGTTCATCTGCTTATTACAGGAGTGCAAGATTCATTTTGAGGAGGCGTTCCACATTGGTCGTACCACTCACACAGCCAGCACTTCACTTCTCACTCTGCTCCGCGGGGTGCCCAGCACTGAACAACACGACTGCTCACACTGGGCTGCCCACCCACTGCAGCTGAAGGAGACCCCGTGGCTGTCAGCCCCCTCCACCGGGTCCGTGTGTGGACTTTCAATACCGCTGAGCACCAAGAGGCAGAGCCCTCTCTAGCAGCACAGAGGGACAGTCCCACCTCCACACTTACCCCGTTTGATGGATACGAGGTCCAGCCCAGCTCAGCTTGCGATTCCTTCGAGTCCAGCAGGACAACTGCAGGGAAGACAAGATGTCAGAACGCAAACTCACTGACCCAGGAAACACCAGTAAATACCCATCCGGCCCATTCGTTGGGAAGCTCAGTGCCGCACCGCACACTCCTGCCCGGCCCATGCGCCCGCCTGCCCGAGCGGTGGGTCAGGTCCCAGAGCACAAGGAGCAGCTCCCGCTCCAGCTCCACCAGCCATCGCGTCATCGCATGAGCACCGAGCACTGCACCGCGCGCTGCACCGAGCAGGACTCGCGCTGCAGAGCTCCAGGCTGCACACCCAGGGCAGACCTTGCAGTCCTGCAATTAGCACCCTGCCCTAACGAGGATGACATCCAAGGGCTGCAGCCCTTCCCAAGGGACTCTGCAGGACAAGCCCTCCAACACCAATGCAGCCAATGCTGCAACTGTGCCATGCCTGTAGCTCGCCCATCTCCCGGACCTGAAAGGCGCTGGTGGCTGCTTTCAGACAAGCATTTCCTTGAAAGACGACATCCTTTTTGCACGAAGCAGCTCATCCTCTGTTTGGCAGGAAGAGGTGTTTCCCCCCAAATTCACAGTTTCACGACCCTCCCACGGCCAGCGAACTGAAGCAGCCCCTGGCGGGCAAATCGTCCCCTCTCAGCTCCGCGACAGCAGACGAGGGCGGTGCGCGGAGGGCGCATCCTGGGCCGGTTGTTTCCCACGCGAGCGCTCCGGGACACCGTTCCCGGCGCCGAGGCAGCGCTGCCCCCCAGGACCGCTCAGCCGCCCGGCCCGGTACCGGCGGCGCTGCGCGGACAGCGGACACCGCAGGAGCTCGTTCCTCCCAGCGCCTCCGGTGCTCGCGGGGACCGGGACCCCCCGGGCTGACCCGGCCACCCCGCGGGGACCCGCCGAGCCCTCGCGCCGCACTCGCCCGCCTCGTCCCGCAGGTCGCCGCGCCCCGGAGAGCGGCGGCACATCCACCCCACGAACCCACCGCCGCGCCGCCGGGGGCTGGCGGAGACACCGCGGGGAGGACGAGGGATCCCGCCCGGACCCGACCCGCTCCGTCAGCGCCGGAGCGGAGCGGACCCGCCGGCTCTGCCGCCGAGACGCGCCGGCCTCTCCCGGCGGCACCGGGCACCGCAACGCGCAGCCCAACCCGCCGCGGGCGACCAGCGCCGGAGCCGATGCGGCGGCACCGAGCGCCGAGGCCGCCGGGCACGGAGGGCACAGCGCGGCCGGAGGTGCCGGAGCACGGGGGACGCGGCACGGCCAGGGGTACCGGAGCACCGGCTGCCGCGGCCGCGCCGCTCCGCCCGCCCGGTCCCCGCGCGCCCCGCCCCGGCTCACCCTGCTCGGCGGCGGCGCGGGGCAGCACCGGCAGCAGCAGCAGCAGCGGCAGCACCCGGGGGAAGCCGCCGCCGCCGCGCGCCGTCGCCATGGCGCCACCGACTCCGCGCGCCCCGCGCCGCCGCCGCGCTCCTGCCGCCGCGCCCCGCCCCCGCCCCGCGCCGCCAACCGCCGCCGCCAGGGCGTGGCCGCGGGCCGGCACGGCCAATCCGCGGCGGCCGCCGGGGCCCTCGGTGGGAAGGGGCGGGGCGAGCACGGACGAGGGTGTGCCGTTCACTCTGAAGCCTAATGATGGCAGCTGCAGTCGAATCCTCGGCCAGCGGTGTCCCATTGCACGATCTGTGGGGCAGGCTCCTGCTGCAACGGGCCGAGCTTTGGGCTGCCTGATACCACTGCTGAGGGCAGGGACTGCCCTCGCTATGGAAGCCAAAGAGCTGCTGGGGCACGGTCAGCCCTTGCTGATGCTGAGATGCCATGGCCTTGTGGTCACAGCCCTGATTAACAGTGCTGCCAGACCCCACCAGGTGACATTTGCTCCCTGCTGCCAGTAATGAGCCGTCAGTGGCAAGTCAGAGCCCTGTTCCTGCACCACAGGAGCCAGACTGGCCACACACAAACCCCAGGAAAAGGCAACCCCAGGCAGGGCGGGTCCTGCCAGACCCGTGCAAAGAGCAGTGCTGCAGCGGCAAGCACTGCGCGGGGAGGCTGCGGGGAGGCGGGCTGGGCTGGGGAAGGCAATTCCCGGCTCCCTGCCAGTGAGGCGCGTGCTGCCAGGCCCACAGCCTCCTGCACCGGGGCAGGAACTCAGCTCGGTTTGATTATCGCTAATTGTAGGTATTGCAGGTCCCTGCGGAATTTAGTCAGGCTGAATGCCCGTCAGGTGCCCACCGGATGGCTGATACCGAAGCTTGCTTGTGTAGCAACGCTTGTTCCTGTGGGATGTTCCCTTCACTGCGATTATGTGCTGTCAAACGTAAAACATTGCAAGTCTGGAATAAAAATACTGAGTTTCCATCTAACACAGACTGGTTGGGCTACGGCACCCTGTGCGCAGCCCCGTTCGCGGCGGTGGGTGCTCGGACCACAGGCCGAGCCCCGCGTGCAGCCCCACAGCCCTGTGCACGGGCACCCCCAGCCCTCCTGTCGCTGTCGGATCTCCGCTGCCACGCTGGCCACCCCCAGCGAGGGCGGTGCAGGACTCAGACACTGGCTCGGCAGGTATGAGGAGCACCCAGAGCGGAGAGCTGTGTCTGGACACGGAGAGCTGACGGCTGGGTCATGCGGGCAGCAGGACTTGCCCAACTAAACCCCAACCCGCCATGGAATGAGAGCTGTGGTGAGGGCTGCTGAGGGGGCAGCAGCCCGGTGAACCCACCCATGCGAACGCTGGCGGGGGCTCAGCGCGGCAGGGGAAGAGCAGCGTCGTGTGTCTGCGCAAACCCGCTGCACTTAAGCACCTTCAAACGTTGGACACTAACGCCTGAATTCTGCGGCGCCTCACACGTGCGGGAGATTACTGGAGCAGGTCTCCTACTGAACCTTGCTGCCAGTCAGATCCCAATTTCCATATTGCATAATGAGATTAATTAGATATGGTGATTGCAGTTCATCTGCCTCGTGCCCCAGGTTCTAAGTACTCTCTTCCCGAAGTCAATAAGACTCCCCACGCGAACACATTTAACCGTTTGTGAAAGTCCCTGCAGGATCGGGAATCCTGAGCAAGCCAGGTATCAGCTCAGAATCCTGAGCGCAACGTTTCTTTAACCTGTTCCACAGGAATCTTGCCTTTCCAAACATTTTTTTAACACCTAAGGCATGTTTGCTTTCCAGAGGTTTTGGAGGCATTGCATCCGAGTACAAATCTGTCGGGAAGCTGGGGCTCTTGGCCAGCTCAGAGGAAGATGCTGCTGCTGTGGCCATTCTGCAGAAATGGGGGAAACGTTTTCCAAGCATGACGAGGATTCGCAATTGCGTTGGACACTACGTACCTCTAATGTTTCGACTTGCTTTCCATGCCTTCCAGCACTCACCTCCCACCCCAGAGCACCGACCCCCCATATTCCAGCTCAGCCTCGGAAGCTGCTGCTCAGCCACCACGTTAGCTGTAGCCTGGCAGATCCAGGGAGAGACCCACCACGGGACGCAGACAGCCCAGCTGCACACGTGAAGCCAGAGCGTGTTTCCAGCTCTCCCTCCCTTTCCCAGCCCCTCTGGAAACACAGCCACTACCTTTTCTCTGTGCTAACTCGACCAGCGAGAGAATCCCCCTCCATTTATCATTGTTCTTTCCGGCCGGGGAGCTCAGCTCGGGCAGGTGCTTTGCTGCGGTGCTGCCGCAGCACGTCAGTGCCAGTGCTGGTGCTTCCAGCCTGGCCAACGCTCCCACCTTGTGCCTGCAGGCCGAGAGCTCCCAGTGAGCCTGGGGGTACAGCCCCGGTGACTGGGTCACAAGTCCATACGATTAAAATTCCCCCTCCATCCCATTACAGGGTAGGGAAGCAAAAGACAGGGTTTATTTATAATCTCCCTCAAGTGGAAACCAGAAGAAGTGACCCATTATTACTGGAGATTTTTCAAGCCACCCAGGAAAAGTGATATTTAGTTGTCATTAAAGGCTCATAACTGCATAACAATTTCATGCTATGTTAACTTCTAGGTTTTCTTTCACATATAAATTTTTAAGGAGTAAAACAGAAAAACCCAGGCACTTGACCTTTAATCACAGTTATTTGTGTGATCAGTCAAGTGTGGGAAAAAGCTAGTTTGTGCTTGAAAGATGCCCTTTAAAACCGGATTGCTCTAATATGAGACACAACTCACATGGTGTGATATATGAGGTCTCGCTTACCAGCCTCTGGTGCACAGCAGCCTCCCTTTTCGTGTTCACGCACAGGATCTTGCTGCTGGTACATTGGAAGGTACTAATGTCATGAAGCAAATTGATCCGGACCCCTGGGATAGCTCCATTCACCACCGAGAGACCCGCGGGGGGTGTACGCATTCATGTCATCGAACAAACAACCTGGGAAGAGTATTCCAACGTTTATGGAGGATTTGCCGTTAGAGCTATGTTTCACCAGAAGAAGGGTATTTTAAGCTAATAGAGCACAAAGCTTTTCCATTTATCTTAAATATTACCCCAAGCACTTATAAAAGCTTAATACTAGAACAGCCAGGGGTATTTTAATTACAATTTTGAAGCATTATGTTGTTTTGGGGAAATTATGAGTTTTTCTTTGGCAAGACTGGATGACTAAAAGCCATTTCTGGGGTGAAGGGAACAGAGCAGCCTTTTAAATTGGGACTATTGGATTTATTCATTATCAGGCACGGCCGATGGCCAGGGACGGGCCTCTGACCCCGAAGACAGGCTGCGGCACAGCCGAGCCAGCAGCAGGGATGCTGCCCCAGGACGGCACAGCAGAGAGTTGCCTCCTCAAGCACCAGCGGCGTAATGAGGGGCCAGTTTCTGTAAGGAAAGGGAGAGGGATGCACCCCAGTTGTCTGGTCACCTCTGTGACTCACATCCAGCACTCGGGCAGCTTCCCTTACCCCGCTCCTGAGTGCTACCACAGCACAGGATGAGCCTGGAGAGATGAGTGGGAAAGCAAAGACACCCAGGTTATCCAGGCTCCAGATTGCCATGGGAACTTCTGCAAAGAGCTGGGGCCAGCACGGCCCAGAAAATGTGTAATTCTCCAAGCTGAGCTATTACCTGCTGTAAGTGGAGACAGAAAGATAGTTTTGAAACCACAGTGAAAATAACCCTCCTGGAAAAAAAAAAATCAATACAAACACCAAGGAAAGAGGATCAGAATCCGAGACCATCAATTCCTGAGATAAAGAGTTGAAAGTCTCAGTGGGAGGACAGCCAGATCTGGACTGAAAAACAAAACTTCGTTTCTTTTGCTGACAAATGACTTTTTATGCTAAAGGACAAAAGAGCCAGGAGGCTGCGGGCGTTGGTATGTGGCGCAAAGAGCTGCCCTTGAAGAAAGAAGGAGCAGGCAGAAACCTCACGGAAGCTTTTGCACCTCTTCTTCCACTTCCACACTTGAAAGGATTTTCTTACAACGGAAAACAAGGGATTTGTGCAATTTTGTGCTGTTTTGGGCATGTCACAAAAAACATGGTCCAGGATGAGTTTTGCTGCGTCTGCTGTGATGAGGCCGGAGTCAGAGCAGAGCAGGCAGCAGCACTACTGCACAAACGTATCCGGCATTAAGGAAATATCCCGCACAGGAAAGCGGCAGAGTTAGCGCGGCTCCAACGACCCGCACCGGGTACCAGTGGTGCCTCGCCAGCCCGCTGCTCCCGGCTGATCCCAGGGCTCAGGCACCGCTGCCCACGAGGACCACGCTCCGTCGCAGCCGGTGCCATCACAGCCTGATGCCAACAGTGCCATCCCGTCCTTGCGCCATCTCCTCCCTGCTAACTGGTAGAAATCACAGCAAAAATAGAAGTTAATGTAAAGCTTCCCCATAAATCTCATTATCAAACTGCCCAGCCCTGCATCGTAGGCTGCTAAAGGAAAATACTCCGTGTATTAACTCCTTTTACCTTCTGCATTGTTTGTCTGAAAACAAAAGTAACAAAGCTATGCATTTGTTTTTAACAGCTTAATTTTTCTATCAGATGTGCACTCTTTGCTTCAGGATCTCTGTACTACAAATGTTTTGCAGCAGCTCTTCAGCTTTTAAGGTAATCACATAAAAGATCCTTGACTACATAAAGGCAGCTAATCTGGGCAAATGTCTTTAAGCATCTTTACATTTCTTGTTAATGGATTTCTAGGCATCCCACAGAGATCCACATTCTAGAAAATAATGTAAAATATAGTAAGTGTCTAATTTTTTTAAATGTCTCACATTTGTCATATACTGAGAAAATCCAGAGCTCCAGGCAGCATAAGATCATTATACTTACATAAGTAACACTCCATTCTGTCATCATCAATATGAAACTCAGCCTTTCACTGGGGGCAAGGATCCCTTCAGCATTAAATTCCAACTCAACCAGAGACAAATTATCACACGCTATTAATTAGAGCCAGACCAGGAGGGCTCTGGGCCCTGCAAGCCGGTGACAGGCTCTGAAGGGCAAGTCAAGGCAGCTGCTGAGCTCGGGAGCCACGCGGGGAGAACGTTACCCGCTCCCATCTCGGACCTCTGGGAGCAGCGGGAGGGCTCGCGGAGGGCGACGCCACGCCGTGATTTTTGCTGTGCGGAGCCAAGCAGCTGGAAAAGCGGAGAGGTGAGTGCAAACCACTTTGCAGCAGCGGGTCTCCCCTAGTGCCCTGCACCCCTACGGCCCCTCTGCCTGCTCCCCATGGAGCCGGGGCAGGACCCTCTGCACACAGAGGTGCGGCAGCGCCGCGAACCCACATGCCGCCGGGCAGCAGCCCCGTCCCCTACCTCCTACCGCAGTCCAGGGCTCCCGGTGCGTGGCCTACAGCCACGGCAGAGCCACTGGCACCCAACACGGGCAAGTTAATGCCAGCGAGCAAATGGTCCCTGGGCAAAACTCTCCTGCTTTATTTTGCTGTCACTTTGCACTCGCACGCAACAGCTCTCTTGTTCTGCTCCATCCACTGCTGTGCTGCCCTCACCCCGTCGCAGCCTGACCCGCTGCCGTCCTGCCTGCGCACACCGGGCATGGCCCCGTCTGCCCGTCTCTGTCCCCAGTCACGCCGGTGGCTTTGGCAGGGTCGGAGAGAGCTGCAGGGGCTGCGCGGGAGCAGCCGCTGGGAATGCCGTGCAGCACAGCTCTCCCTCAGGACTTCCATCCTCTCGCTGCGTACCACGGCTGACAGCCACCCGCCTGGCCCAGAAAAAACAGAAGCCAAGTGCCCGCTCGCTTACTATGCGGGGCAGGGACAGGGAGGGGGGCACGTCCCAGGGGCCACGTCTCCTGCTGTCCAGGGGTTGCGACCAGCGCAGCCCCCGAGGGTCCGGGCAGTCGCCGCTGACCGAACACTGACCACAGCTCCAGCACCCACCCGGGTGACACTGATCAAGAGGAGACCATTTGGTGCTAATAGGAAAGTAATTTAGAGCTCCAGAGGAATCCAGCTGTAATTTAGTGCTAATTAATGTCCAATTACTGCAAGTAAACATATTGAACTGCCCCCCCTATTCGTCCGCTTCTGAGCACCAGGACCACAAATACCGACCCCCTGTGCTCCCACAGGTGCCAGGGCTGCGGCTGGACCCAGAGCCTCCTGGAGCCCCTCTGCCCAGCTGGCACCACGCCGGCCCCTTTGCTGCGGGGAGCGAGCGCAGACGGCCGTGACGGAGGCGTGCACAGCACAGGTGTAACTGGCTGGGGGGGGTTCTGACTGGGCAGATGTCCCAGCTCCCTGGGGGAGGCGGCTCCTGCCCTGCAGAGATGATTTACCGGTGGTGCCAAATCTGGGGCAGGACACCAGCACCCCGGTCCTTGCACAGACGGGCTTCTTCACGCTCAAACTGCCCCTCTGCTGCTGCTCCTCTTCCTCTGGTTGAGAGACAGAATTGCATACTGAGAGCTCAGGTCTGTGATAGAAATGATGATAGACCTCAAGTATAATGGTGCAAACAGCCATTAGCATAATTTTGATACCAATTACGTGTAATTTGAACAAAGGAGTTGTCCTAGCTTTGATTTGCTCTCCTTATATTCCTGGCTGGTTTCATTAAAATCACTTACAGAGATTTGCAGCAGTTCTGTTTGAAGTGCTGTCATTAGGATTTCCATTTTCAGTGGCATCGGAAATAATTTCCCAGCAGGGTGTTTATGTTTTACAAAGGGATCTGCAGCGTGAGGCCATCACTTGTGGTCAGACGCGTTTCAGACGGACGGGTCCTGCCGGTCGTACGGCCGCGCGAGGCTGGGGAGGACGCTGCAGAGCGCCTGCCCCGACGCAGAGCTCTCACCGTGGCCTTCCCAGCCCTCCCTCGACAGCTCCAAGCAGTGCTGTGCTGTGTTCACATCCCAAACCTTTCCGAATCTGGATGCTGAGTGCATGCTGGGCTGGCAGGCGCTGCTCCCGAGCGGACCCCCAGCTCTGTGTGCATCCCCGAGGGGGGACCCCAACCCGCCAGCCCGCCTCGGGTGCGGATTTCCATGTTTCACAGTGTTTCTCTTATTTGTTAAGAGCTTTTTTACGTTTGTGCCTTTGTGCTGATCACCATTTAAAATCAATTAGCAAGATTTCTGACTTCATTGGCCCCTCACTAAAGCGGCAGCAAATGTCCCTTCACAACAAGGGCGCGGAAGTTACAGCACTGAGCTACAGTGGATTCCTCGGGGTGAATGCTGCTCCAGCTCCTACTCATTAGGCAATCAAAGATGCAAGTTGCATGGCACGCTGATGAAGAAGGACGCTTGGGACCCGCTCCATAACTCAATCACCACAAGGCACTCGCCAATTATCCCTTAGCCATGGGGTGAGGGCAACAGGAGGGTCACGCAGAGCAGGTCTTTTCCATTTGTCCATGATAAAAGAGAGTAATACACTTTGCAAGTGATAATTAGCAATTTACTCCAGCTGGGGCTGATTCCTACATGCATTTTGCACTCCAGGACTCGACACTTGGGCAGACTCTAAATAAGGCACCAGCGCGGTGTGCCCAGCCCCATTAAAGCTCCCCAGTAATTACAGAGCGCTCAGTGCGCGGTGGAGAGCTGGATGCCTTCCCACGCCCCCGTGTGCCTCTGCTCTGCCTGCCACCGTGCCGGGGCTGGATGTGCCCCCAGGGAGGGACCACCAGCCGCTGGCCTCGCTGTCCCCCAGGACACCTGCCACAGGGGTCCTGCCAGCTCCATCCTGGCCCTGCTCCCAGCCCCTCGCTCAGCACTGGCTGCCAGTGAAAGGGGCGCTGGGGGAAAAGCCCTGCAGCTCGCGGAAGCAATAAATTCCTTTTCATTATAACAGTGCATCCACAGCCCAGGGCGAGATTATCATGTATGTTCGCAAAAATACTGCTTAAATAAACAGAAAGGGAGGAAATGCTGGAGAGAGTGTCCAATCTGCATTATAATTAGGGAAAAGAATAACAAATGGCAGAAACAACCTGTTCCCATCTGCAGCTGCAGTTTGTTCCTACTGTATCTGAAAGGCCATGCACCATCCGTACCAGGAGCTTTCTCTGGAAATGTACGAATGTTTCATTCAGCAAGAGTGGAAAAAGAGCATCTTTTTGCGTGTATTGCAGATTCTGCTGTAATGAAGCATCAGAGAGAATTTTATCAACTGAGACACTTACTGCTGTCTCCAGTCTGGCAGCAAAAGTGGGGCCCGCACCCCTCAAAGGGTGCCCATGAAGAGAGCCAACATGGGCGCAGCAGATGGGCTCCGGAGCCCGGGGCCACCCTGGCGTGGGACCGGGTCTTTGCTCTGTGCGGCGTTTTGGGGTCCCCAGAGTCACATCTGGCCACCCAGAGTCGGAGGGTGCAGTGCTCAGGGGACGCATTTGAGACATTATTCAATCCACGCTAATATGTCTGTAAACCTCCTTAACGAGGCCGATAGTGTAGGAGCGGAGAGAAAGCAGCACTACGGTCTGCAAACAGCGGCTGATGGCGCGTTTAATCACCGGCTGTGTAGCAGAAACATCGGCGGAGGACAAGATCAGACACTTCCCCAATTAGTCATACACCGAAGGCACAAACGCGGGGCTCGAGAGTCGCTTAACCCACCAACGAGAGGAGCAAAGACCCAACGCCGGAGGCTGCCCGGGGAGGGGAGGCACTGGGGGCCAGGGGCAGCTGGGCTGGGGCCGTCCCTGGCACAACAGCCTGCGAGTGGGGAGAGCCCGGGCACCGCCGCAGAGCCAAAGCCACCGCCCGCACCCAGTGCCCGCGCTGCCGTCCAGCCCCGTGCGCTGCCGGCACCTAATGGGATTTGGCAATCTGCAGTGAGTGTGCTAATGGGATAGAGAGGTAAAGAGTTCATCCTACTCACTTTTCTCTGCTGCTCTCCTTTTTTTCTGAGCATCTCTCTCTCTCCCGGTTTTCTCTGGCTCGCCTCCCCCTGCTTGCCTGAGTGCTCCTGAGGTCTGCAGATTAAAAGCATTAATAAGAGTCAGAAATTATTATGTGAATCCTATTTATGACAAAGCACATGGTATCCAGCGGGCTGCAGCCTTGGGAGCCGCAGCCGCCGGTTTCCAAGAAACGCTGTCGAGGCCACGAGGTTTCTCCTTCCCCAGCCCTGGCATCTGGGTGACACGGCCACAGGACCAGGGGAGCACAGAGAGGAGACAGCAGCTACCGGAGTCGCTGCTGGGGGACCATGGCAAGAGGGAGCAGGGACGGCACAAGAGGCAGGTGGTGGAGCCCGGCAGACTCCGCACGAATTGCCGGAGGCACTGGATGTGCCAGGCACTACAAGGCAGCAGGATATGGCCCCAATCCCAAGATAACTGGGGCCGTGGCATTCCCGCTGCCAAGTCTGCCTCCACAGCAGACGAGATTTCAGCACATGCTCTCTCTTCCTAATCCCAGTATCTTGGGTTAACCAGTAGCTCCTCTGGTGAAATCCAGGTGTTTTGATTTATCCGTGAGAGATCTCATTACCAGCCGCAGCGACAGAGACTCTGACCTTTCATGTTAGGGCCCCTTTGAATTTACTCTCCGCCCCGAGGTACAAAAGAAATCGTGAGAAATCAATTATCTTTCCTCCAAGACCCCTTAGTTTTCAGAACTTTTAAAGGGCAGGGAAGCCATTACTGGGACATCTTCTACCTTTAAAAACGTCCATCATCACGTTAGATTTTTGGTTAATCAGCCTCCTACACTCCCGTTGCCTCGACAGGGGAGAGTGCCGGAGCCCTGACACGTACGGGGAAGGCTCTGGCCTCAGTGCCAGCTTGGCCTCCTGCTCCTGGTCCCACTCCCATCAGCAGGGAGACACGGCATCATGCCAGGTGCGGGATGCTCCGGTGGGCGCTGCTGGTTGCTGGTTTCTGCTGCCCCAGTACCACTTGCAGCAGCTGTCTCCAGGCTGTGAGGTGGTTCCTGGGGCTGCAAACCCTGAGACTCCCCGGCTCGCTCCAGCAGGTGCCAGGACCTCGGGGCAAGCATCGGGCTCGTGGATGAGCCTGACATCGTCAGGGATGAGGCTGCTCACCCCGGCCCCGGCCCCGGTCCCGGTTGGCAGACTCGGGGGCCTGGCAGCCCTGCAGACCCTGCCTGGCAGCAGGCAGCCTCCCCTGCCTGCCGGATGACATGCATAATTCAGGCGAAATATTCATTTCAGACCGTCTGAGCCGTGGTAATAAAGCAGGCATTATGACAATACAGATCAATAAGTCCAGAGAGGATCCTTTGCTGAAACATGCTGCAATTGTTCAAACCAAGTCTTAATTGTGACAGGAATTGATTTCTCTTTTCTAATATCCCTGACTTTTAATTAAAAGGTAGTTAAGTAGACGATACATTTCCAGGATCATTTAGAGGCAGGACAACATCAAGGGGCACGCATTTAAAATGCAGAAATGGTGCCTCGTTGATACGAGGAGACTGCAGCTTGGGGAGTTGCTCCGTGCTGATTCTGAGATGCCAGCGGCTGAGCAGGGCACAGGGACGCGGGGCCCGTGCGGCTCCCACAGCCTGCGCTCCGTCCGCCCTGGCCTTGGCAGGGACCGCGGCACGTCCTCGCTCCTTCTCTCCCGCTCCCCGGGGTCCTCCATCCATCTGCATTTCACACCCTCTTGCACACACGAGTGTCTCCAAGAGCTCTGACTCTCCCACGGGCTCCAGCACTTTGCTTTGCCCTTGGGCTGCAGGGCAGGGTTGGCAGGGCAGGCAGGGGCTGGCAGGGGCTGGCAGGGGCTGGCAGGGGCTGGCAGGGCAGGCAGGGGCTGGCAGCACTGCTCCCGCAGCATGCCCAGGAAGGCAGTGCTGCAGCGTCAGCTGCCCCAGGAGCTCAGCAGGGTAGGAGCAGCCCCCGCAGAGCCTTTCCCCCTCTCCCATCCCATGGCTGCACGCTCCATGGGACAGCGTAGAGACGTGTCCGCAGCAAGGAAGAGGCTGGAGCCCCTGCGAAGGGAGGGGATGAGCTTCTCCAGCCTTTTTCTTTTCCAGTTTCTAGGAAGCGCCTCGTCAGCAGGGGTGGCAGCGTCACGGTGCAGAAGGACGTGCGGGGCAGCCAGCTGTGAAGCAGCCAGACACTTCTCAATCATCCCCTATTAGAGTAAAACAGGCCAAAGCACCTTAATCTGACTGGAGGAAGGCCATTAGCATCAGAAACTCCATTAAAAGAAGAAATGGGCCTTTTATCTACTCATCAAGAATCATAAAGGAGAAAACCTTGGAAGACACCCATAAATCCCCAGGGAAGCCCCAGCACTGCCACCCGCAGCACGGCGCAGCAGCAGCAGTTCGGCGCAGCGGGACCTGCCGCTCCCACGCCAACCCCACCGACGCGCCCGCGCGGCCGCGGCATCTGCCGGACAATTTAACGTGACGGAGCTGCAGCCGTCCGTGCCGGAGGCAGCAGGTGTCTGAGCCATCCCCAAGGGTGCCCTGTCCCCGCCGAGTGGTCCCTCACTGGGGAGCAGTGCTCCCGGGCTGCACAGGTGCTGGGATGGATGCTGGCTGTGCCTCCCCATGCCCCGTGGCACTGCGGCGTTGCCCTGCCTGGACCCGGAGCCAGAGGTTTGCCAGGTTCGCACTCCCCAGGCAGGTGGCCCCGAGGGACCATTCCCTCCCATCACTTGAGCTTTAATAACGGAGCGTTAACAGGACTAATCGAATCTCCCCTGCCTTACCACTCAGTCTGGTCGCTGCTTGGAAAATACATGGGATGTGTTCAAGAAAGTGGCATTTGGACCAGGTCCCTAAGAAACTGAGGAGTAGTTTAGCACTAATTTAGGGCTCTCCCTGTCACCTGGAAGCCAAAGTTGGACTAGCAAGTCCTTGCTGAGCTGCCTCTGCCATCCCTGGGCACAGCCGCCCCTCTGCACCATGCCCAGCAGATCCGTCGGGCTCAGCCATGTATCTCACGAGGAGGAAGGGGCTGCGCACCCCCAATTCATCTGACCCGCTCCGTGCACCCAGGAGAGCCCCTTTCCCCGCCACCCCAGAAGTGGCATCTGTGCAGCTGGTTCAGACGTGGCACCGCAGCATGGGCAGGGTATGAGATCCAGGTCACCTTTCCGTGAGCCACCACAGAAACAGGAAACACGTCTGGAGCAGGCAGGACCACAGCACCTTACCCGCGGGCTCCGAGGGCTGGGACAGGGACGGGCTGTGCCCCTGGAGGAACGGCCGGAGCCGATGCAGATCTCGAACCCTCAGAGGAGCAAAGCCACGTTTTTAAAGCTGATGTTTTTAACCACAGTGGCTGCAGTCACTGGACTATGGTCACAAGCAGCTGTTTACAGCTGGTTTTGTCTTTGCCTTTATAAATAAACACAAGCACCAGCAAAGAGCTGTATGGTGAGCTGCTGTACCAGTCCCCATCACAGGACTTTGGAGAGAACAGTAATTACTTCTCTACACTGGAGTCCCCTGCATAGGCACCCTCCTCTGTACCGAAGAACCTGCCTGCCAGAGTCTTGCTCAAAGCCAGCAGTGGTGGAATTCGGAGCAGCAGCATGAAGCAGGGAGAGGTCCAGGTCCCGGAGACCCCATCTCTGCATTGAAAGGTGCTGGGATAGCTTTTGGCCATTCTCACAAAATAAATCTGGTATTTACTCTGCTGGTGGGTACCGGAGTGGTCAGACACTGCGGCAAATCCTGTTTCCCGAGGACTGATGAGATTAGAGAGCAGAGGTGCTCGAGAGCTTGCTGATACTGCCAGGAAAGAAGAGCAAAGACTGAAGATTCTCAGAAACATCCACGCCCTGCTATTCCTCCCCAAAGCTGCTTGTTCATGCCAGTTAGGAATGCAGAAGCATCATCCTTGCAAATACCGTCTCTTTATACTGTTTGGCTCATCAAATATAAGCCAAAACACAGACAGTGACAAATGGTCTCCTGGCTTTTTGAGCCCCCACAACAGCCCCACCACGCTACGTCCCTGCCAAATACACCAAACAAAGCGCAGCCCCTCTGCCATTCCGCCTGTTTCCGGGCCGTGTCCGTGAGCAAGGCACCCCTTCTCTGGGCAAGTCCCATCCCTGCGCCCAACCAGTCGCACTGGGGAGCTGGGGCAGGCGGGCGCCGGGGAACGGGGTGAGCAGCAGCACCACCACAGTCTGCCTTCCCCTAAAGCCGCCTTCCTAGAAAGAGGAATCCAGCCACTGAGCATGTGGACAACCCCTGAGGAAGGACAGTGCTGCCCGGCAGGGGCGCGGGGCTCGAGGAGTGGGATAGCCCAGACAAGTTCCCCCAGAAGTGGCGGTGCTGTAATACCTCTTCATGCTCTTAAGCTTTTAATTCATCCAGCTTTGTTGCCTTGGATATTTCATTCTCCAAATCAATGCAGCCCCAAGAATGATAAAAGCCTTCACTAATGCCACTGGGTTATTGCCTAAAACAACAGCACACGATCTGGTCCTTTTTAGCTTGATTTCTGCTGTCACTTGGGACAGGATTAGAGAGAAATATACCGACTAATTCTTCCAATATCCTCAGCAAACACCAGCTCGCACCAAAGAGGACATGAGATGCCAGTGCTAGTAATTGGAAAGGAGCTCTTCACTTGCAGATGGTCAGAGACCCTGGATGGCACCCCAGGCTTTGACATAATTGTCGCGGGCACAGAGCAGCTGCCAGCCAGCGCAGTACTGGGGCTAAAGGAAGAGCTGCTTAACCGCGCAGCCTCTCTCCCTAAGAGGAGGCTTTCATCCCTGTTCAAACCCTTAGCAGGGGTGCTGCGTGAGGCACAACCAAATGTCACAGAGGGGGCTTACATGCAATTAATGGCTCTTCTCGCTCCGACCGAAATTAGCGTTTCGCCTTTGAAGGGGTGGGGGCAGTGCCACCTCCTGCTGCTGAGGTGGGGGCAGACGCCGGCGGGACCCAGGCCCGTGCTGCCAGGCCAGCGCTACCGCCAGCAGCAGGCAGGTCTCTCCTGCCACTGTCCCTCCCACGTGCTCTCCTGGCCATGCCCATGCCCGTGCCCATGCACAGGGACAGGGACAGTGCCCCTTTGCCCTCTGACGCCTTCAGGCTTGCTGCCTCACAAAGCACGATGCCCGAGCCCCTCTGCACAGCCCTACGAGACCACCGTGTGTCTGCTGCAAAAGCCGCCTTGTGAAGCAGCTCGGGCCATTCTCCGCAGGCCGGAGGACGGTGATATCGATGGCCGGAGGGAATCATCTCCTGGCACGCTGACAAACTCGGGTCTTTCTCCAGTGCAGCTGTTTCTAGCAGAGGAACTCCGCTATAGCAGAAAGTGTTGCCAGGCCTCAAGCACAGCATTGCACCTTGTAATAGCACATTTCATCCCAGTTACCACACTCCTGCATTTTCCTCTGAAATATTCCATCGCCCCAAACCTTCGGTGCCTCCCAGCCCTGTGCTTGCAGCACGTTTCCCAGCCCCGAGGAGTCCCCCAAGCCGGATCCCCGCTGTGGCTGTCGTGTTTACCCAGTTCTTACCTCGCTGTTCTTGCTCCCGTCTTGGTTTGTGTGTTTTAGCCGAGAGCTTGTCTCACATTTGACTGCAGCACGTGCAGTTTAGGTCTCCTGCACTCCCGTCCCGCTCGGATGGCTGCCTCGCTGCGCTGCACGGGCAGCCTGCCCGGATCGCTCGCCAGGGAACCCACAGCACGTTCTTATCCCACTTCCCATTTAGTGCTGTTTTTCTGGAGTTGTTCATAATCCAGCCAGCTCAAGTGTTGCAGCATCTCAGTGGCCTTTCCCAAACAAGATGGAATTTTCCAGCCGGACACCTCTGACTTTGTGTCATGTTCCAGTTTCCCCAGCCAGCAAGTCCCTGGTAATACCTGCCAGTCACTGAGCTCACGCCAGCTGTCGGCCGGGGTGGCCGCGGTCAATGCCAACAGCTCTCAGGGGTTCTGTACGCACCTGCGGAAAGGTTTCGCTTCCACCAACGTGCCCATAAGGGGATGTGGCAGTCGGGTCTGAGCCGCCTTCCCACCCACCCCACCCCGCAGGAAGGCACGAGGAGCATCGCCGTCATTGCCACTAACGTTGCAATTAACACGGGGCCGCAGACAGCCCCGGGCAGGGCGCGGGGCTCTGCGCATCCTGGCGCTGCCGCACGCCGCCGGAGCCCTGCGGCACCGGGACCGGAGCCGAGGGAGAAGCCCAGCCCTTGCACCCAGCGTGGGACTGCGGTTTGTGTTTTGTTTTCTCTCGTAACTCTCTGTTCCCGACCTTGTAACTGTTAACTCTCAAAACCTGACCTTAAGCTTTGCTAAATAAATTTTTCTTCTGTGTTACCGTAAGGGCTGTGCAGTACCGGGAACAACACTCAATCAAGGCGAGCCGGAGAAGCAAAGGGTCTCCGCGGGGCATGCCAGGCGTGCATGATGCCAGGCTGCACAGGGCTGGGAAGCTTTGCCAGCTGCCAGCACAGACCTGAACCTCATTAATGCCTGGACCGGGCACACATTTGCCTCCCAGAGCGATGGCACAAACCCCAAGGAGTTTTGCAGGGTGCAGAGCTGTTTTCAGCCCATCCAGCCTCAGGACACGGGGCCATGGAGATGCAGGGGAAGCATCCATCCAGGGATGCAGTGACACCACAGGACAGACACGCTGGGCCAAGTGTGTAGCAGGTCCACCGCACCACAGGCACGGACCGAGAGCTGGCTGCGACCCACCATGGCACATCAGCCCTGTGAGTCACATCCCCCTGCCCTGGCGTCCCACTCGCCCACCGGCCACTGCCGAAGAGCAGCCGCAGGTCAATCTCAGCAGCGATGATGTCTCAGGAGGGGCAGCACGAGCAGAGCAGCCAGATGCCACGTAGGCTTCAGAGAGCAGTAAAGTAATTAAGTATCGACTGAGAACGTCCTAAGTGAGCCCCGGATGCACATTACATCCTGCTTAACTCAATAATTACCGTATATATTATCCCTTTCCACACTCTATCTTTATTAAGCTAAAAGGTCTGTAATTAGCTACTTGGTTTAAGTGTAAGAATTTAATTCATTTGTATTATGAAATACAATTGCTTGTTAGAGATAATCCTGCATGTCCTATTGCACCAGTATCTGTCTGTAATATTTTAACCAAAATACGATAGTTTGTCACAGCAGGTGAGCAGAGGTATTATTAATCAGGCACCAGGATGCAAAACATCCTCTACAGAGCCCAGAGAAACCAACGAATCCATCAACAATTTGATACAAACCCACTCTGGGGGTCATTCCCCCTTCCAAACCTGAGCGGGACAGGGGAGGCCGCTGCAGCCACAGAGCGGTGTCCCCTCTGCCCGGGGAGAGGCTCCGTCCCCGTCGGACCAAGGTCTGCGACGGCCCCATACGCGTGTCCCCACACTGCGCACACGCGACCGCCCGCGCCGCAGCGTGCCGCTCCTGCCGGAGCCGGTCACCGACACGGACCACGCAGGAACACGAGCCGCAGACGCAGAGGGGGCAGCTGGGTCCGTGGGTCTGTCACCCCTCCCAGCTCAAACCTCAGCTCAAACCTCAAACCCCACCTGAGCTCGCGCCTGGACCTGCGTGTGGCCGTCACACGCGCGGGCGGCGCAGAGGGAGCCCGCTGCGGCGCACAGGCTGCAGCTCCCACTGCCGAACCCGGCCCCGTCGCCCACCGCCCGCACGATGGCCTGGCATCCGTACGTGTGTTTAGCTGATGATTTAAGCTTTGATTCCATTTAATTTAGATGTTAGAAGGGTTTTATTTTACGACTTAATATGTTATTTCTGAAGGTATGTCAACACGGCGTATCAATTTAGCAGCTGTTGCGAGTTTGCCGTGAGACGCCGTTGGAGACGGGACGATCTGTCTCCGTATCTGATGTCAATTCTGTGGCACTTACACAAATGCAAAATCACTACAACATTAGAAACAAACAACAGCCATACTAGAGACTTAGAGAAACACCTTGTAAACTGCACGATAAATTATTGGCTTCATGGCATTTGGTGCTGAATTAAAATGATAAACTAAAGTTTTTATCTGCCGAAAGCCGTTTCCATGGTGTTGAAGCAGCAGATGGTCTTTCCTAGAGATAAAGGACTTCAAAGCTTTGCCAGTGCAGAGAAGAACTGGAGATTTAACATATGTATTGTAAAATTTAAGAGGAGAGCACCTGGTGGGGCAGCCTACAGGGGCTGGCACAGCTCTGCCTCGCGGCGGCAGCGCGCCAAGCCCCAGCAGAACGAGCAGGGCAGGACCCGCCGCAGCGCCCGGCGCAGCCCCGCACACGCTCCAAGGCTGCGCGGAGCCGGTGAGCTGCTCCTCGGGGTCCCTTCCCGCTCCTTCAGGAGGGAAACCCCAACAGCCACAGCCTTCCCTTCATTCACACTAACAGCCTGTTCTGGGCCTGTTTTATGAGTCATTAATTTCTAATAAGTAGAAAACTGCATGATGGGCTTTGGATAGGAGCAGTTTACTGTATCAGACACAATCCATGATCTAAATTACCAGCTATAAATCAATTTTTGAATGTTGATGTATCTTTAATAATGATAGATGAAGAATTTATGGATGCTGCTAAAGTTCACATCAAGATTTTGATTTGTGAGTGTGCTGAGCTCAGGTGGAACCATCAGCCCCAGGTCCAGCACCTCATCCCAGACTCGGACACCAGCGCATCCCTCACCTGTGCTCCAGTGATCGTCAGCACCCTGTCTCCCTGCTGTGCTGCGGGGCTGGAGGTCCCTGTGAACCACGGCCGAGCAGCTGCAGGTGGGTCTGAGCTCCAGCAGCTCCTGCCTCCTTTCAGCTCCTGCTGCCCTCGCCACCACGCTGCGGGACAGCGAGAGCTTTTCTTTCTGCGCACTGAGGGATGCTCCCCCTCGTCCGGAACGCGTTGCTCTCAGGCGGTACCTCTCCCTGCCTCTCTCTTTCTCTTGACTTCACTGCAGACACCCTTTCTCACCGCCCGTGAGGGTCTGTGGGGGGACAGACACAAGCGTGGGGTGAGCTGTGACCATCTGAGCTTTTGCAGAATTCAGGGCACCAAACTGGGGCAGGTCTGCTGCCGGGCGGGAGGGAGAAGGGCTGGAGCGGAAAGCTGGGAGCCGAGAGACACTGGGACAGCGGCTGCAGGAGGCCGACGGAGACCAAAAAATGTCTCGGCCACCTGCAAGGCTGAAGTTAGTCTGCTTTTGTAACACACTGTGGTAATGCTGGAGCTCCACCGAGTATTTCACACGAACGAGGCACGCCAGCAGCTACAGGCACAGCCCTCCTCCGTCCGTCGGGCTCTGGCACTGCCCCTCTGCGGCTCCAGGACGCGTCTCCCTGGCGGGGCGGCCGTTCCCGCACACGTGCACCAGGAGAGCCTTCTGGGCTGCAGAGCTGCTTTTCATTTGATTTCAATTTACTGTTGGAATTAAGCTGGTGTAAAACAGTGTGCGAAGAGAAAAATCACCATGTCTGTTTAGAGAGCGTAAAATAGGTACTTAACTGTTCGACCACTTACACGGTGGGGGCCAGATCAATTTTCATCCAGCTCACGTCCTGCCACAATTAATAAGCTGAAAATGATGCTTGTTAGAAGCAAACAGTAAACAATGACTAACCTCAGTGCCTGTCGCTCCTCTCCTTCAGACTCATACTCTGCCCTTCTCCCCCGGCCCCCGCGCCCCGGCGGGCACCCGCAGCACTAGTGCCCCCACTGGCCCTGTGGCGGCGGCCAGGTGACACGGAAGGGACCACCCTGCATGGCTGCAGTGGGGCTGGGGCTGCTCGGGGTCAGAGTGGGGGGCTGATGCCCTTCCCCACCCTGCTACAAAGTCTGGAAGCTCTGCAACGAGGACCACCGAGTTGTTCATCCCAAGCCAAGGCCATGACAGCTCCCCAGCCAGCCAGAGAAACATTAATTGCTAAGCAAGTAATTAGTGGCTATGAAATATGACCAATACTATTACACTGAGGGTTTTTTTCCTCTTTCTGTCCAGAGTCTTGGCACTGAACAGTCTTATAATTAGATGACAAAACTGACAGGCAGCTCCAGTGAAACAGCCCATCTCTGCCTTTTGCAGAGGCTCCCCAAGTGTTCTGCACCAATAATTACTAATCAAGTTATTTCTTTCAGTATTAAAAAGGTGTTCCACAGGTAATTTGCCCATAACAGCACAGGAGCAGCGCTGGCAAACGGCCCCGCGCCTGCAGAGCCCCGCGGGTCTGGGACAGCCTCAGCTCTGGGCTCACGGACACTCCCTGAGGTGACCCCCACCCCAGCTCGGGACCCTCCTGTGCCCCCACTGGCACTGGGCTCTGCGTGGCCACTCTGTCCCCTGAAACTGCCACTCAAGAGCACTTGGCATGGTGCAGCCCACCACCATCCAGCATATGCACTCCTCTGGCATGTTGCAACAGGAACCCCCCGACGTGAACATGGGAAAAGGACAGGGCAGCCGGAGAAGGAGAAGCAACCTCGACGAGCCCTGCTCCTTCTCACGTGTTGTTGGGCACAAGAATAAACAACTTGGGAGAGGACAAATGGGCACGGAGGCAGTGGCGTGCCCGAGCCTCCTCTGCCAAGGTCCAGCCGGCTCACTCCAAGCCAGGCTCGCCCAGTCCTCTCCTGCATGGGCACGTCCTCCTCAGCACCATTTCATCCCAGATGTTCACAGCTGCTGCTGCTGCTGCTGGTGTGTCCTGGCTCAGTGGCACTGTAATGATGTCATCCATCTGCATTTTCTAAGATGATTTGGAAAAAAAGCCCATGAGTCTGTAATTTGTCATTATAATACAGACCTGCAGAACAGCTGAACAAACCACTAATATTGAGCAAACAAACAAACAAAAAACAATAATGGTGTCTATCGAGCAGGGCCCCAAAGCTGATGGATGACCTGTTGCAGCATAGGAGAATTATTTGTGAATTGCTATTGATTTCCCAAATCAAAATGTAAATTTTGCCTCACAATTAAAGTATCAGGAAAAGTTTTGCTTTTAGTCTTTTTTCTCCCTTTGACTTTTTTGGGGGGAAATAACATTCACTCCAGTCAAGCCCACATTACTCTCACGGACACAGAGCAAGCTGGTTAAACTCAGGCACCCATGTGTGGAGGCTGGCCTGGGTGTGAGCATCTCAGGGCGTCCCAGAGTCCTCCTAGATGCTGGAGATTGACTGCCCAAGCTGAAGCACCTAAGCCTGTATTTTAGACCCAAATAGGTGCCCACTGAGGTTTCTGAAGGACCGAGCACCTGCTGCTCCACCATGGCCCGAGTACGTGGCTTCAGCCCACGGCTTTATGCCGACAGCCCATGTCCACAACCACTGAGCTCCACCACTCCTGCCCCGCCGCCTCCAAACCCAGCTCCAGCTTTGAGCAGGAGCTCAGCACGTCACTGTGAAATCTAAACCCGCAGCGCTCACCCTGGGCGGTTCCGTGTCATTAACAGAACATCTGCCACGCTGCAAACACGGCAGAGCGCTCAGCGCGTCGCCCGTCACTCACTGCTAACAGCACCAGCCGTACCGCGAGGAGCAGAGCGCACTACCGAAGGCCAGAGCCCAACGCCCGCCGACCTGAGAACGTTAGAGACAACATCTCTTCCAGCACAGAACAGCCACCGGTGCCTCTGAGCGGTCCTGCCTGGCTCTGCAGACCCCGCAGCCCAGGTCGGCGCTTCCCACATCGGCAAATGCTGGAGGTACAAGTGCTACAGGCACTGCTCTGCTCCCAGCAGCTCCGTATCCGCCGTTCCCCCACATCCCCAGCCTTTTATCATTATCTAACCCATGACAAACCCATTACGATTCTAAAGATTGGAATTACTGTGATCCCAGGCAGAGCCCAGGAATTGGCCCAGAGAAAACAGCAGTGCTTTGCACGAGGCAGTAATAAATTACTGAAGGTCACCTATGATTTATCGCTGCTGCGGATTCCAGGCAGTGACACCGCTTCACCCGGGGAAGCAGCCTCGGGGGTGCCAGAGCATCTGCTCTGGTTGAGCCTCTAACAGCGACGTTTTTGCTTATTTTATGGGATTGGAAGTATCCCAAACAAGCACACTGTCTGCTTGTTTGAGTGATGCCTTTGCCATACAACACTGTGAATTTACATCCCATCCACTGTGCACAACTGCTCTGACAACCGGAAAAGCACCGTCTGGGGAGAGGACAAACTCCAGGAACTGCAGGCAGCACCCGTGCAGGGTGAGTTCTGCTCCCCCCGCCCCACTGCACACCCCTGCCCTGCCTGGCACAGCGAGCGAAGGGCACTGCCGGCAGAGCCTCCCCATCCCCGGCCGTCTGCCCGCAGCGAGGGCGGGCAGAGCCCAGCACCTCCGGAGAGGCAGCTGGGGCAGCCCCAGCCGCCAGCCACAGCCTCTCCGGTGGCTGCGACCCCGCACAACCCACCAGCCACGGATGCTCCCACTGCTCAGGCAGCTGCAGTGGGTGCAAGACCCATCCTGCACCCTGCTGCTGCGCCTGTGTCCCTTCGCCCCGGGGCTGTTCTTGCTCCTCTGGGCTGGGAGAGCCCAGCGCAGCCAAGGAGCAGTCAAGGGCACAAACAAGCGTTACTCACAGCAAGACTCTGCCAGTCCACACTGGCCGTCGCAGCCTCTCACTTCAGAAGCAGGAAAAATAATTACCAGCAACTTTTGGAAGTAAATAAATAGTTGGTGAGCTGAGCTGCTTGAATTATTAATGGTTAGTTCAACTATTCAGACACCTCAGTCGTTACTAACGAGAATATCTGATGCCAGTAAAACCCTTTGCCTATCATGCTGCCAATATAAAAAATCCAACATGTTGTATTAAACCAGCTACCCTCAAGCACAAAGAAATGATCCGAAAAACAAGCTCAGAGGCTGGCGAATGCCCCAAATGCATCCCCGGTGCAGGCTGCGTCATCGTCGCCGGAATAGAGCAGCTACCCACACAAAGAGGGGAGCAGGGACCAGGCTGGGACACAGCTGGGACCCCCCAGCAGCAGTGGGGGACTCAGAGGACCCAGAAAGATCAAGAAAAGCTCTTTTGTTGCAAGTGCGAGGGCTCGACAAGAGCACACGAGCTGCCTGCCCCAGGCAGAGGCTGCTCCGTGCCGAGCTCGGCAGAGCCGCAGGAGACACCAGACACATTCTTAGTTTCAGCCCCGCGACTCCCCACACTTGGTCCCAGCAGGGATGAGCCTTCACCGAGCTCGGGAACGTGCCAGAAACGGCTGCAGGTGACAGGCGCTGCCAGAGAGATAAGACTGCGCAGCACTGCACCGTGTTTTCATCTTCAAAGAGCTTTAAGATGCGAAGAAATTAACAGCAGCTTCTCCTGGGCACAGCTTTTGTCCCTGCGTGAAGGTCTGAGGCACCAGGCTGGCATCGCAGAGACACACTGCCGGAGCCTGTCCGCAGGCTTGAGCGGCTCCAAATAGGAACAATTAGACAAGAGGGCAGAGAAACCCCAAAGAGAGCGGCTGCTGCCAACACAGCTCTCGGCACGGCTCGGGCAGCTGCCGCGGGGAGGGCTGAAGTGGCATTTCTGCAAGTTAACACTGCCGGAGCGCCCACCTCGCTGCCAAGGGAGCCAGGACAGACCGCTCCGGCCAGCCCCGCTCCGCCGTCACCCACTGATGGCGCGGGGGCACGTCAGCAGGGGCACGGCTACCCCGGGGGTCGGAACGCACAGGTTTTCTGTCCAAACAGCCCTCCAGCCCCACTGCACGACACCTCCAGCCCCAGAGCCACGTGCTGCATCTGTCAGTCCCAGCAGCTGCGTCCGTCAGTCCCAGCAGACCCTCTCCCTCCAGGCCCAGGGGTCGGGCAGCGTCAGGCAGCGTGCCACTGCCAGCAGCGCCAGCCCCGTCCTTGTGTCTGGCTGGTGGCAGTGGCTGCGTTTCTAGATATCCCTTTCGTCCCATCAGAGGCTGCTGGATTTAATTCCCTGCACTTTGGTATAAAGTCAGGGTCCCATCGGAAAGCAATTTGTGTCTCCTGGAGCAGGCAGTCGTAACATTTCCCATTAAAATGTAAATCCAGCTAAGTTTTCTGGCATCTCTCTTCCTTCCTTAAGGTAAGAAGAATATGAACTTGTATTATTTTTTCCATCAGTGTTATCTTCCTCTCAGTTTTGTGCTAAGTAAAAAAGCTGCCCGATATACACCTTCTGCAAATTAAATTTGAATTGAGTCTGACAGCACAACAGGGATCCGGATTACAAAGAGATGTGCCAGCCTAATTGGAATCATTTCTAAGAGGTTATTCGCAGAAGCGTTAACCACGGAAGGCACAAGTGGAGCCACACGTGCTCTCTGCACCAAATGCTGATCTCGGCCGAGCCGCCAGCACGGCCCTCGCGGTGCAGCAGGAGCAGGGTGGCTGCCCGGCCGTGGGACCAGCCTGCTCCGGGCACCCACGGCACCTCACCGGCAGCGTCACCCCTTGGGAACGTGCCCGATGCCGCGCTGAGTTTTACCGATGATGGCAGCCTCCCAACCCCAACCAGCCTTCCTCAGCCAGGCACCGCGGGCCCCCGCCGGCTGCTCCTCCCGCCAGCCCTGGGGGCTCCCGGGGCCAGCCAAGTGCCCGCGGCCCCTGCCCCACCGTGGCCTCTGCCCCACCACTCACTCCCCCAGCAACTGCAGCAACGCGCTGTGCCCCCGACCAGCAGAGAGGGGAAGGGACGTCTCGTAACAGGACCAGGATTTTGGCCAAACATGCTCAAAATAATTAAATCAACTGTCCTGCTTACACCGCAGTTTTTAAAAGATGATCTTTCATGATTAAAACCCCAAATCCCTGTAGACTCACCACTTGTTTTCCCTTCGGACACCTGGAGGCAGGGAAGTGCTCTCTCCACGCCTCAGGAAGCTCGTCAGAGTCTGAAGGGTATTTAAAGGATAAAACCATACACAAAGGGGAAAAACTTGAGAATTATCTTTTGATGGTCAGCTACGCAGAAACCAATGGGGCCCGGGCTGCCCGTCCCGGGGCTCCCTGCCCGGAACGGCGGCTGGACACGGCTCGTCAGAGTCACACCGGAGCAGAGCAGCTGCGGAATTAATATGGGAGCATGGTGAATTAATTACTATCTCCAGCTGCATTTCTAATGGGGATAATTTCAGGTGCAATGGTTTGAATGACATCGTTTCAGAGAAGAGTCTCCCATAATCCTGACTAATTTAAGGTTAACTAAATTTGTTTCTCACCAGGAGACAGCTCATCAGCTCAGCCCACGGTCATGACAGCTCTGCCAGCTCTTGCGCATCCCTGAGAAGCAGCAGATGTTTTGGGGTTTGTCCCCAGGAAGACACAGGGTCAAGTTGTGCCATGCTCCTGCTCCCCACGGGAGCTCCAGCACCCAGGGTGCAGCCGGCAGCCACCGCCACTCCCGCGCTGTCCCATTGCCCCACACGTGGCTGCTGACCACATCATCCTAAAGACAATTTGCTGCACTTTGCCTTCCTCAAAGGGCTCCAAGAGCTGCCCAGGTGCTGGGCGAGGTGGGGAGAGGCTGGTTCCTGCAGGGACCCCGTCTGGGTCCCCTCCACAGGCCAGCACGCCCTTTGCGGGGGAGCACAGCTGAGTTGGAATTTCGACCCATCTCCAGAAACCACAGCCCCACCGCTCCGGCTGCCAGCGCTCGGCGTGAGCCGTCCCACCAACGCAGCGGGGTCAGGGTGCACGTGGCACGAGACCTGTGGCCCACAACCCACGGACGGCCCACGTCGGGCAGCCAGCTCCCGCGGGCTCGGAAGTTCCCGCTTCCCCAGAAATCTCCTCAAAACGAGCTGTGGCTAATGACAGTTTGCGTCACGGAGCAATGAGGCGACTGCACCTGATGGAGCCGCAGCCACTCGCGGGTGGAGTTAACAGGGAGCATCATCACAGACCCGGGGCAGAGTGGGCTCGTGAATAAAAATCAATAGCTTAATTGCAAGGAGGGGTCTGATCCAGTGCTTTCCCTGTCCTGGAGACCCCCAGGCCCCGGGGACGAGAGTGCTCCCCGGGGAGCCCCAGGGCTGTGGCTTTCCAGCGGGTCAGCTCCCGGCACGGCACAGGCAGCGCCGGCTCCTGGAAACCAGCACGCGGCTCAGACTGCAATGGAAACCTCTGTCCCCTCAGCAGTAAGTGAATTAGCAGAATCAGCCAGCATTAATTATGCAGAGATCATTTGCTGGTGAAATTAAAAAAAAAAAAAAAGATGATCTAATTTAATCAAAATATAATTAAATGAATAGTTAATTTAACAATTCTGCAGTGAAAACCCGCTGACCTCTGGAGCTATCCTCCCTGCCAGCACGGGCTGCCCATCACTCCAGAACTTGGGCTCTGGCAGCGGTGACACCCCATGGCATCCCGTCCCCCGGCACGTCCCCACCTCGACCTGCACTGCCCCCAGTCCCCGGGGACTCCCCTGCAGCCATCTCCAAGGGGTCAAGACCACAAAGGGTAAATTACAGCCTTTTTGAAAAAGGGAGAAAAAAAGATAAGAGATGGGCGTACACAGACCACGTTACCTTTAAGACCCTGAAAAATTCCAGTCCCAATAAATATTTTTTAAGGAATTGGAAAATAGGAGGAAGATGAGCAGCAGCCAGGTGGAATTTCCTCCAGAAAAGGGAGCTGAGAGCAAATCTGACAAATGTGTCTGGAGTGACTTGGGAGAGGGGATGCTGTCTGGGGAAGCGGACGCTCCAGATGGCCTCAAGGTCCCTTCTGTCTCCATCGTCTACGCTTCTACAGACTAATTCCTTAAATCAGCATTCTGTGGAAATTTGCCAGGCATCCTGCCAACTCTGGAGCTGGAAGAAGGGCTGGAGGACAGTGTATGTGGACACGCATGTGGGTTTTTGCAACAGGCCCCTGTAACCTCCGGAGATAAACTCAAAGGAGCGTTTCCAGCAGCCTCCCCGCGCGACAGCGAAGCCCTGGCCCGGCGGTGTGCGGGTGTGCAGGGGGGACAGAGCAGCCCCCGCCGGGCACCGGCTGTCTCACGGATGCCCCTTCCTCTGCGCTGTTTCACAGCCCTCTCCTGTTACAGGTGGACTCATTCCAGCAGCAAAAACAAGAACTGCAGCTCAGCGTCCCCCTCTACGTGCAAAAGTGGATGGATGGACAAGATGACCTCTCCTGGCTGCAACCACAGTGAGTGAAAAATCCTCACTCTGAGCTTCAGGCACCTGGCGAGGCGGTCTGTGCTCCAGCTGGAGGCATTTCCCCTGCACTGGACTGTCTCCTACTCATGGCATTATAAGAAAATAAATCAGGAGGAGATTAACATAAATATTGTTTGAAAGATTTAATCAGCTACAAATTGCAATGTTGTGTTTCCAGCTTAATTAGCCCAAGGCTGGTTTTCTTCGCTCTGTATTGTGAAGCAGAGCGAGGGCGTTTCGAAGCAGCACTGCAGGTCTCAGTTTGCGGTGACGGAGGAAAACTCCTGCCCGGCTGGGGCTGGCAGATGCCCCGGAGAGCGGGATCTGTGAGGGAGGCTGCTTTGTGCCAGAGCCGTGCTCCGGTGTGTTCCGGTGCCGCGCTGCGACAAGGAGGATGCTCCGGCCTTGCAGGCACGCTGCTGCTGCGGCACCCGCAATGCCACCACTGGGGCGAGCATCTGCCCAGGGACAGCACCTCACCCCTGCACGGGCACGGGGCAGCTTTGCCAACCACTCCCTGACGGCCCCATCAAAGTCATGACTTGAGGCACATCTGCACCTGCCAGACCCTGCCCGTACTGCCGCACTGAACTCGTTCAGACCTGCAGATCTCAAGGAAGGACAAGGAATAAATCTAGTGTCAATCACAGTTAGAGATGACCGAAAACGTGTAAAAAATATTAAAGCAATTAAAGACATTCTCTGAGGCACCTTCCTGTAACAAGAGTTCTTCCTGGGCTGCTCTGATTTTACGTTCTGCTTCCTGCAGTAACGATAACCAAAGTCCACAATAAAGGGTGCTCCAACTATACCAGCTGTGAAAAGTTCTCAGGACACCTCTCAGCCACCTCTGCCATGAAACAGCTGCACAAAATGAAACAGGGTATGAAAAGCCACAGGCTTTTAGCCACCAACTGCAGCAGCAAGAATGACATTGTGGACGCAGGGAAGCACTCAGTACACACCAGCAGATGAGATCACGGTGAGAAGCAAGAGTTACCCAGCAACTGCCCAACACCAGACCGACCCGATTACTCGGCCAAGGCTTCCAAACACAAACCCGACAGCATTTTTCCCCAATGCCTTCAGCAGAGATGGAAAGGGTCAGACACTCCACAGCTTCGCCTCTGATCCCAACACGAACTAAGCCTGCCTGGTCTGGTGTGGCTCATTTGAATCATCGCTCTCTGAGTTCGAACTGGCTCTGCTAATGACATTCTAAAGATGCATTTTTATTTGGAGGGCAAGTGCTAATTAAAATGCAAACCATGTATTTCCTGCTCTGAGTGCTCATGCCAATGTGATTTCAACAAGGGTTGCAAACACAAGAGTCACCCTGATCCGTCCCGCTCCTACGAATGGGCTTATGAAAGCGTTTATGGTTCCACCGACAAGATCTGAAAAGGCATCTCCACTCCAGCAGAAGCTATTTGTCTAACCAGCACGTCCTAACTGGTGATGAGTGTATTTTCACAACGCATCCCAGCAGACAGCTTGCAGTGTCCCTGACACTCACCAATGCTGTCGGTCCTGATGCCACGGCCCCCTGCCCGCGGCACACACGGTGCCCGGCACCAAGTCTTTGCACAAAGCCACTCAGCGTAGCAGCAGAGTCCCCATTTTGGAAAGCACCAAGAACACCTGAATAAGCAGCAAAGCCTGGGTTTGCTCCAAGGCGGTGTGTTCCAGAGGTGCTGATGGTGCCCAAACGCTGTCACCAAGGCTGGTCACTTGAGCTGGTGCTGAGTACATCACCCTGACAGCTACAGTGGCCTGCAGACACCCAGAAGCCACTGGAAAGAACTAATTTATAGCGCCTGCATTTCCTGCGAGGGAACAAGGGCACCAGCCGTTTCACCCGTGCCTGACGCGTGGCACATCCTCTTGATGCTGGTGGCACAGATAAAGCTGTCACTCGCGGGGACCCTGAACACCAGCAGCACAGCACAAGCCAGAGGCAGAGGCACCAGCTGAGATGCCGACACGTTTCCTCAGTTCTCTGCTCACCACGGCTGCTCGCAAAGGCCACGCCAGGTTGTGGCAGAGTCGAGGCTTCGGGCGGCCTGGAGCAGACCACCCTCCCAAAGACCATCGCCCCCCACTCAGCTATGGGAAGAGAGGACCACCTCCATCTGCACGCTTCAGAGTCCCCACGGGGAGGGACAACCTCCCGCAGCAGAGACCTGGCAGCCCGGGAAGCGGCTCCCGGGAGGCCCCTGCAGCTGCACCGCTCACCCGGCTCCATCCGCGCAGGGCAGAGCCGCGCGCCCAAGCCTGTGCCAGCGCAGAGGGGAGGCGCACAGCTGCACCCCCATTATTGATGGCGCAAGATTAGCTTGTCTGAACAGGGAAATACATCACCGGAAAAATAGGAAACATTTGGAAAGTGGACGTCGGGCACGAGAGTGATGGATGAGCGCTGGAGGAGCCCGGCAAAGATCAATGAATAGCTGATGAGCTGAGGAACGAGGCGGGGGGAAGCTCACCATGCAAATACCGGGGGAGCAGAATCTGCAGGGAAACTGCTCACTATGACGAGACGTGAGCGAGCCCCCGAACAGCCTTGCAGAACCGGGGCAGCTGGTTCTACCTCTGTCCGTGTCGGCACGAACCAGGGGCTGCGGAGAGCAGACCACCCGCACTCTGTCTGCCAGGGCCCGAGGAGGCGCCTCCTGTGCCCCGACTCTGTCCCCTCCACCAAGTCATACCTTCTGCTGAGAGCAGAGGGGAGAGGGTGCTGCGCAGGCAGACAAAAGAGAAGCGATCCCTCCTTTCCCCTCGGGCCCTCTGTCCTGCAGGATACCTGATTTGGAAAGATGAGGTAAGAGCAAAGACTCAGAGAAGGGAAAGCACCCAGAGACCCCTCACGCACACGCTCTGCGGATGGCAGTAACTCACCCAGCCTGGTGCTTCTGGGCTTTTACAGCAGCAGCTCCACAGACAGGCGATTTCTGTGAAGACATCACTTTGGGGTCAGCTCTGTGTGTAGCACAGTCCATTAGCAGTGACTGAGACAGCTGCTCTTGAGCAATGAAGATCCATAACCACTCCACAGCACTCGGACACTGGCAGAAATCACCCCAGCGTGGGCTTTGCAAGGACCAGGCTCAGGAAGGGGAGCAGCACCACGTCCATCCGCGCCGAGCCTGTGCCCACACAGCCCCAGCACAGCACTCACTCATTAATGCTCTTGAGCAACAGTTCACACCGTCAGCCGCACGGCCGCCGGCTCCCGGCGGAGACCCAGCACTATCTAGTGGTGGGAGACACGGCTCCGGCGGCGGGACCACCGTGCAAGCAAAGGGCTGGAGGTCGGGCTCGGCTCACGGGGCTGCTCGGAGAACACACCTGAATGGACGGCGGCGTGGGGGGAGCCAGCGGGACAGTCATCTGGGACTAGTGCCATCTCCAGCAATGCAGCAGTGAGAAATGTCCTGGTGCAGTAATTTTTGGGAACTCGTGTTTCTGGGCCTCCTGCACTACAGGGCAGTTGAGTCGGGTGGTCTCAGGGATGAGACTCCACCAAAAGCTGATCCTTGCGATGCTGCAGGAACACACATCACACAGGCAGCGTGGGGACCCAGACCGACCCACGCCAGCACTTCACCCGGTTAGATGTGGCTGTCACAGCTGAACATCCCGACTCGTGCACCACGCACCCCCTGCTCATTGCTTCAAAATAATTTTTATTTAGATGGTTCTGCCCTGCCTTCAGCTCCTTCATCTGCCAGTTCATAAATTAAATGTCATAGAGAGTTTCTAGAGGCATTGAACTCACAGAGGGAGAACAGTGACAGCAAATTGACTGGTCAGCAGATTTCTGCCCAGTGCCCCTGTCCTTGGCACCAGATAAAGAGAAAGCTCTTCCCACCTCCCTGGAGCATCCACCCTCTGCAGCCTGACCTCTCCAAGTAGCCTGAAGAAAGAAAGAATTTGCCTATTTGAAAGAAACTGACAGCAGCTGCTTGTGGGATGAGGGGCTGAACAGCGCGATTTAAAACTGTCCATCAGCCCCACCGCCTCCTGCCCGGCAGCTGGTTCTTGGTGGCTCCGGTGTGCTCAGGCGGAAGGGTCTGCCGGCCGGCACGGCACAAACAGCAGCGCCCGTTGCACAAGCGAATGAAATAAATGACTCAGAAAAAGACTACAAACACAGCACCGCGAGCTCCCTGAGCTCGCTGGCTCAGCACCACGCTCACTGCACTCAGAACTGGCAGCCACAAAATTAGATGAAAAACTGTCCTCATCACCAGCAGACAACAGCAAGCGAGAGGCAAAGGGGGGAGCGAAGCTCACCGAGTCCCTGAAGAGGCCCAAGCAGATGCGGGCTGACGAATAAACACACAGGAGCATCACCCCTAAACAGGAATCGGGCCTCCAAAACTATCACACTGGTCTTAAAGAGATTTGAAAAATAAACGGGGGAAGCAGGAGAGGCTTTTCCTTACCTTGTACTCTCTGAACCACTAACGTACCTTTGCACCATGGTGTCTGATTTCTCTGCAATTGGGAGGTCCAGCAGCCTCCTTAGGAAGGCGTAGCTGCATTTGTGCTCTGACCAAATAGATCCAGGAACGAGAGGTGAGAGCTGGATGCCTCTCCCCACTCCTTTGAGCACAGCATTTGCACAGAATTTACACACAAAGTACTCCTAGAGCAAGTCCCAGGCGTGCAGAGTTGAGGCTCCAGCAGCACTTGTACCCTATGCCCAAATGAGACAGAGGACACAGAGGAGGTTCCCCGTTTTACAAAAAAATGCTCATCTGAGCAGGGGGATGTTCCTTGCTGCTCTTCCAAAACTGGCTCTGTGCTGCTTGTTGAAGCCTGTTTCTGATTTGCCATCGCCAGCATCCATCTCATTTCCGGGGTTCCATTCAGCAGTTTCATTGCCCACAACGTTTGCACGTAACAGATTCACCCGACTGTTATTTCCTGTAACAGCTCAGACAGTCACGTTTCGGTGTCTGCTGGAGCGTTTTCCGTCCCTCCAGCGAGTTCAGTCCTTCACCAGCCGCCCATCGCGAGGGTCGGGAAGGAGCGCGCACGCAGCCCCTGCCCGTCACTGGGCGCCTGTGCCCGCCTCGAGCCCCTCCTGCGAGGGGCACCATCGGGCCCGCGGGGGATCCGCCTGCAGCGCCCGCACGCCGAGACCCACCGGGGATGCGGAGGACGGGACACGCGGTGCGGGACACCCGCACACGGCTCCGCGGATCGGGCACGCTGCAGCCCCGCTCGCCGCCAGCAGGGAAGTCACGTGCAGCACATGGTGGTCCGCGGGCACAGAGGCTGTTGCCATCCTTGTGTCGGGAGGGAAGCTCTGGACAGGGAGCACCCGAGCACGACTCGTTTGCAGAGGCACTTACAGCTTCATCTCGGCGCGGGCTCGGATCCCGTGCAGAACCAGCAGCCAGAGGACACCACAGCTGCAACAGCAGGAAAGCACGAGCAGCCTCTTCTCCATCTTTGCTTTTCTTTCAGTGCAGACACAATGAACAAACACGTGGAATTGTTAAGCGGAGGGTGGCTCAGTCACTATCTTCCTCATCCCATCCTGAGACCAGTCTAACATTCAAACTACTGTATTTCAGAGGCCCGATCATGTTAATACAACACAGGGGTTTGGGAATGGCACAGCAGCACAAAGAGGTCAGCATACACAGTTGGGTTGGTTTCTCGAACTACAGCAAAATGAACAGATACTCATCAACTATTGCTCTGGGGTGTTGTGGTTTTTTTTCTTTTGTTTATTAACTTTGACATAACCCATCGACCTTATGAAACAAGGCCATGAATGCCCACTTCCCGAACATGCAGGCACACAGTGCCCAGCTTTACCAGCTCTGCAGAGCCTCCTCAGAGTCTGAAGTCTTAAGATGATTCTGGTATCAAGCCATACTTCTGCCTCAGGGTTTCAACTGTGGATGTCAGTGCACTGTGGGGTGAAACAGAACCATGAGGAAAAGGGTTTTTAAAGATTAAACTGCTTTTTCTGGGAAAGAGCAATCAGCTCCACGCAGTACTGCATTTTGAATCAAGAACATGAACTCCAGAAACTAGACTGTTTCACACAGAAGCTTCTAGAAAGGGGTCTCCTGGGCTCAGAATCTGGAGCGCTCTTTCAGGATTTCTGAGCGTGCTGGTAATTAAGCTAAGCAACATTATCGTGAAGGTTCAACTGCTATGGGAAAAGAGGCAAAACACAACTCACCCTAACTTGAAAGCTTCATCTCATTCAAAGCAAAGGACAAGCTACAGTCATGTTCAGCAAAGACTACTCACCAGCCAGGACGAATGATGGTGAATTTCCCCGACACTGATAAGTCAACCACAGTTGACCCCAAACGACACTCTGGGCTCTGGACATCCCCTATTGGGCCTCCATCAATGATTAAGGACAACTGAGGCCACAGGTCTTGGAATTCCTGAAAAAGAGATTCGTGGCTAACAGTCCTGAAGATGGTTTGCGATCCTGTTTAACAGACACTACTGGACACTCTGGTTTCAAGGGCGGTGGTCTCTCCCCTTCTTCCTCTGTCAGGTCAGCTCACTTGCTTTTCTGTCACGAACACAGTTTGATTTCTGAGAACAGATTTATCTCAGACATGCAGACGGCCACAAGGATTCTCTGGTTGAAGACTTCTTAGCTGCACCACTGTTTATTAAGGAGCACACAAAAGAGCCTAGAAGTCCATCAAGACATTTAGGGGCAAGGACAGGGTATCTGTCAAGTACTATGCCCAACTATACCATCATCAGGGTCACAAGCTTTGCAAAAAGACATCTCCTTGAGTGACAGTTCATGACCAGGCTGCAAGGAGCTGCACAGACAGCTGCAGTCTCATTCTAAGGCCATCCCTCCTACAGCAACTTCTGTCTTTCAGATTTGGCACCCACTGCAAAAGCTGCATAGAAGCCTTTAAATATTACTTTTCAGCTCTGCCCTCCTCACTTTTTTAAGGTGAGGATCACAGCAAGACAGCTACCCCATACCACATATCCGCAGGCTGTTTTTACTAGAGATTATTATTTAAAAAGAAAATACGCAGCAGATAAAACCTTGTTTTATTGCTAAAGCTGGCTCCCAATCGTGAGAGCCTGGGGCTCTGGCAGATTACCACAACAATGTCACTGAGTGGCAGAAACAGCCTTACCGAGACCGTCAGCGTGCTCGCCTGACAGCTGATGTTGGCACTTGTTAAAGCCAGTGGTCCCGGGCAAGCTCGCGCCAGCTCCCTGACAAAAGGGTGGTTTGGAATACGGACACCAACCAGCTACGAGGAAAGAGAGAGCACGGTTTTACACGCTGTGCCATGTCCCAGTAAGCCACGGGAAGCACAACAGCACGGGGACCGGCTTCGGGACAACGCCAGTCACTGCTAGGCACGCTAAACACACCCCAGCAGGGGCACGGAACCCCACAGGGATGCATCCCGTGGCAAAGCCTTACCGACGTGAAAGGATTCAGGTCTTTATTCAGCTCTTCGGAACGTTTCAAGACCAGGGTCACAGGTCCCGGCAGCAGGTCCCGCAGCAGCTCGTCGGGCACGTTCACCTGGCAGTACCTGCGGCGGGAAGCGCCGTTACAGGCGGGGGCGCGGCGCCACCGGGGCGGCTCCAGCGCAGCCCCTCGAGCTCCCGCTGCGCAGCACGAACGGCGCCCGGCGCCCCGCGGGTACCGCCGGGCTCTCCGGGCAGCCCCGCCCGCGCACGGCCGCCGGTGCTGCACCGGGGCTCGGAGCCGAGCGGGCACGCGCGGAAAGCGCGGCCGCGCGCACCTGTACAAGCGCTCCACGTCCCCGAGGCAGATCGCCAGCGGCTTCCTCCCGTTCCGCCCCTTCAGGCCGTAGATGCGCCGCACGGCGCCGGAGTCCTGCGCCAGGCACGCCACGCCGTACACCGTGTCCGTGGGCACCGCTACCAGCCCGCCCGCCCGCAGCGCGCCGGCAGCGGCCGCCAGCGCCTCCCGCCAGCCTGCGCGACACCGGCAGGTCAGCGGGAGGCCGCGGCACCCGCTGCTACCGGCCCGGGTCCCCCGCCCGCCCGCCCCGGGCCCGCCGCCGCGCCACGGCCCCTCCCGGCCCAGCCGCCCCCCGGACCCGGCCGCGCCCCCCCCGCACCTGGCGGCTCCGGCTGGGCCGCGCCGCCGGGCGGCAGCAGCAGCCGAGCGCCGCCGGGGCGGCCTCCGCCCGGGCCCGGGCCCGCCGCTCCCTCCCCGGCCCGCGCCAGCGCCGCCAGCACGGCCCGCCGCGCGCTCGGCATGCACGCGCCGCTTCCGGCCCGCAGGGCGCGCGACGGTGACGCACATCCGGGGGCGTGGAGGCCGGTGCCGCTCCCATGGCGACGCGGCGCGGGCAGGGCCTGCGCGGGACCGGGATGGCGGCGGCGGCGCCTGGCGGGCGGCGCACGGTGGGTGCCGGGGGGGGCGGGGGGCGGCCCGCGGTGCCGCCCGTGGCCGCCCGTGACCGCTGTCTCCGCCGCAGGGGGAGGACGAGCCGCGGACGCTGCGGACGCTGCTGGAGGCGCGGCAGCGGCAGCTGCGGGCCCGCATCGCCGCCTGCGAGGAGCTGACGGCGGAGCTGGCCGCGCTCCGGGCCGCGCTGGCCGCCGACTGCCGCCCGCCCCGCGAAGGCTCCGGCCCCGGCTCGGGCCCGGCCCCGCGCCCCGGGCAGCCCCGGCCCGCGCCCGCCCGCCCGCCCCTGCTCTGCGGCTCGCCCGGCGCCGGGCCCGGCCGGGGCAGCTCCGCGCCTGGCGGCGCGGGACGCGGGGAGCCCTGAGGAGCCGCGGCGGGCGGCCCCGGGGATCGGCCCGAGCGCGGCAGCGCGGAGTCGAGCCGGGGGAGGGCGCGGCGCTGATAAGCCGCTTCCCGCAGCGGTGGCCTTGGACTCGCCGTCTCCCGCCGCAGCGCTCCCTCATCCCGCACCCCCAATGAAGCAGCTGGTCCCGACCCTCTCTCTGCCCGGCAGAGGCGGCTGCTGCCGCCCTCGCACCGCGCCCCGCGCGTTGGCGCCTTCCCCGACTGCCGGGAGCAGGAGCAGGGACCGACCGACCGCCTTGCGGGAGAAGCAGCAAAGCTGGGCGCTGTTCTGCGGGCAGCAACTCTCCTACGGTAACTGTGCCGCACAATTCCTGAGGGTGGGAACAGAGGGCAGGGCAGGTTTGGGGTTGGGAGAACCCCTTCAGCTGTTGGGGTGGGTTTTTTGCCACATGGAAGCGTTTTGCTACACTAAAAACGTGATTTATTCAGAGTGGAGATTCAGTCTGTTTTCTTATTGCCACCAGCTTTCCCTACTGTTCCATTCTCTGTCTTGGGAGCACTTCGTACCTAACACCTTCCAAGCAGGATGCTAAAACTGCCATCTTTACCTCAGGAAACTTTGTCTTTCTCACTTCCCCTGCAGCCTCAGGGGCTTGCAGCGCTTTGCTGCTGCTCGACATCGTGGTACCTGCGCTGAATACGGCCGGTGTTCGCGTGAAAGGGACTAAGCAAGAATGTCCCGTTTTCAAAAACAAAGAATAATTTGTAGATTCGCTAAATCCACTCGAATTCTTATCATACCCGAGTGAACTTGAGGACAGGAAGTCTGTCCATGGAGGAGGGAGGAGTCTGCTAAGGCAAATGCTGCTGTCTGTCAGGATTTGGAAATACCTTCATGTCCTGGTCTATCCTAAGGGGGCAGGGGAAGGATCCTCACACTCATCTCCCAAATGATTTATGAATACTCTGAGGAAAGACTATTATAACACAATCTTTAAATAAGCGTTTAATTAGGATTCCATTAGTATTAATATTGCTTTCAATTCCAAAAAAGTTAATTTCCACTTCTTTGCAGATATTTCAAAGTACAATATTAACTTCATACAAAATGAGCAATTAAGCAAACACCATTATTTCACATTTTACATTCTTCAAAAAATACAAATTCATATTTACTCTTTTTTGGGGTTTGGAGATGCTCTTCCTTTGGAAGTACTGTACCTGTAACTAACATATTCACATTGCTCAATGTAAGCACATTTGTTCCCATGTTTCGTAGTTAAATAAATTCCTTTAATACCACACACACATTCTTGAAAAACTGGGGTTCTTTTCCTTTGTCATCTCCAAGACCATTGCCCAGCTCCCCTACGTGTCAAACAAAACAAAAGCAGTAAGCAGACAACCTGTGGTTCTCCTGGACTTCCCGGTTTGGCAGCTGTGCAGCTGGCGACGCCGGAGGCTGCGGCGGTCCCTGACCGGGCTGGAGGTTTGCTCGTCCCTGCCCGCACGCTCGTGCTGCTCGGTGTGAGGTACAACTGCCACTGCAGCTCCCTCCAAGCGGGGGTCAGACAGGTAGCTCCGTTCAGTAAGCAAGTGGAAGGACGCAAAGCTACACAGCAAAAACACCAGCTACTGTAACTACGGTGCTGCAAAAACACACCCTTGGTTCTGCTGAAAAAGATCTTAGGAAAAACGTTTCTTGTAAGAAAAAGTAGAAACTGCATTTATTTGAGAAAGTGTACACTGCATAATGAACCAAATTTTGGCCAGCTTGCACACCACCAAAAGCATGGTGTGGGATTTTTAAACTAGTTCCGAGAACACACACACTTAGACTATGTACACTACTACATAAATATCCAGTTTAATTTGCATTTCTCAGTGCAGACACAGAATCCAACTCCTAGAACATACATATGATCTATATCGAGACAAGACGCAAAGAAGTTAAAAGTTCAGCCCTGTCCATGAGTATCAACTACAGGTAACATTTATAAAAACTTGACATTGTTTCCAAAATATGTTATGGAAAAAATAGTGTACCAATTAAAAACTATGCAATCAGAAAATCGTAGGGTTTATTAAATACACGCTTTTTTGTTGTTGTGTTTTGCCTTACAGTCCAAATTGACTCAACAGTTCTGCCCAGCTAGGTCAGATCACTAACACCGAGGACCTTCCACCCACAGATCTCAAAGCATTTTACAAAGACGCGTTTCCTTGTCCTCATGTCACAGGGAGGAAACCGAGGCACGGAGAGGTTAGGCGACTCGCCCGAGGTCTCGCGGCCAGCCAGTGGCAGCACAAAGAACATGACCCCAAGATCCTGTCTGCTCTACACCACAGGCCTGGCTGCCTCTCATTTCGGTTGCCAGCTGCGCTCCACCCCAAATCAGGGACAGGGTTCCAGCTGCAATCAGCAGTAAGGTCGATTACACCCTGACTACTCTCCCCCAGCAGTCCCACAACCAACAGGCAGTCCCTGTGTTCCTTCTCCGAGCCTTATTTATCCTTGGTGCAGGAGCAGTACTGTAAACAGTTGAACAATGTTGCTGCCGTTGCCAAACCAATATCTGGGACGACTGCAGAAGTGCCATCCTCCACAAAGTAAGGCAGATAACATGACATCAAAAACGATCTCGAAGACAAATGTAAAGGTGCAACATGCCTGTTTGAGAACAGCTTGTCACTTCTGTTCACACTGGTGTGGCAGAGCAGAGCGGAGGACAAGGGAGGACACACCTGAGGAACACCCTTGTGCCCGCCAGAAGCGACAAGCAGCCCACCAGCAAGCGCGAGAGAAAGGCCTGCGACAGCGCAGTGCTCTGGAGTTTTGCATAGATCGGACGCCGGCTAACGACACAATTCTCTGGGAACAGACAGGGAAGGGCGGTGCGCCGCCGCGCTCCTTGCTGCGTACGTGCAGTCAGACAGACAGACAGACCGACCACACGGACAATGATCTTCAGCTACAAGTATTGCACCAAGTTAAGTGCTCATCTTTGCACACCCCTGTTAACTCTTACTCAGAGCAAAAATAAACTTTGTGAAAGTATATACAAAAGAAATTGCAGCAATTGGGTTAAAGATAAAATAACCTAAAGTGCATTTTAGATACCAGTATGAGGTTCTGCGAACTAGTCTTTCTGGACAGTCAGCTCACACGAGTGCCCAATTCATACTTTGTTCTATATAACTCAGTACCAGCATTCAAACAGTGCTGATTTTCCATCCCGCTACTATCTACAAGCATGAGAAGCAACTTCTACAGCCTTCAACTGCGTGCCAAGTCTGCGTGCCTGGGCCACTGCTTGGCGACCAGAGCTACCGACGTTGGTAATTAGACCCATTCTACACATTTTAAGCTTCTGCACCCACCCAGAACCTGTAAGCAAGCAAGTAAATCCCCACAAGCCACAAAACAGCAAAGTCTTTAAAACAGAACAGCCCAGAGCTGTGCGGTTTTACTCTCTGGTAATTAAAGGGGTTTGTGAAAACGCAGATTTTGCAGAGCAAGGGTACGTTGTTCTTGGAGGCTCCAGCATATTAAGAGAACATGCCCCTTTCTGGGAATCCAATGTCTTACCAGATCTACAACGGCAGAAAATCCCTCTTTTACTAAAAATGTTATTGTGAGTACACTAAACGCTGGGGCAACAAGGGGAGGAGGACAGAAAACCCTCTGGCACTGAGGAATCTCAGGGCTTTGCTGTGACTGCCCTCTCTTGCCCGCTGCTCATCGATCTCCTGCCATCCAAGCGTGCGTGTTAACGACCCCCCGGCAGTACAACGTCTAATCCCACAGCACTGGGGACGGTGCAAGTGTCCGCTGTGAAACGCATCGGATACGCACGGCATGGAACGCTCTGGAAAGCAAACCACCAATTAAACAATGAAAGCACAGCCCTGTACCACGCAGTGCATCGCGCAGCAGCCTGTGCGCTCCCAGAATCATGCTGCCCTAATCCGTGTCACCTAAATCACAGCCTGCCTACAGCACGCACAAGAGGGTAACATCACACCCAATGCACCTCAAAGTCCGTGTAAACGTGGAGCGCGTTGCTTTTCCTAGAACACACCAACAGAAAACAGTAGCTGTGAAAAGAACAGCAGAGAGGTTAACCTCTGATACACACTCAGAAGGGACACATGCAGCACCTCACTGCTGCCCATCACCTCACTCCCAAATTAGCTCCCGATTTCAAAACCTTCAGTAGATTATTTGACTCGTTTCTGTCACAAAGGAGTTTCTGAAGATGCTGTCTGGTCCAACCAGAAGCGTGTTTTAGGTGGACTAAGTCACGAGTAGCAAAAGTAGCATGGAAAAACACTTCCCTGACTGGTGGAAAGGCTCAGAAGAGGTTGCTAAATCCCCCAGCTGTCACATTTCAGGCCACATCTGGTACCCTTGTCCCCATCAGAGAAAACTCCACATCTCCAGAGCAATACACATGCTCCTGCATCCGCAGACTCTCACGTGCACACACATAAATCCACTCACCCTCAAACACCACGGCCACGCTATGCCAGAGGAAAGGTGCGAGACCCCTGGCAGTGGCCTGTGCCCCAGGGGAACCTCCCACACAGCTCCAGGTGCCACTCGCGCTCCTCCAAAGCGGAGCTCCATGCGACAGCGCTGGCAGGAGACTCATCCTGGTGAGGACAGCCCCAGCTACACAGGCTTGAGACTACTCCTTTTGTATTCCAAGCAGTTCTTGCTGCCATGCAACCAAACTGCACCACAAAATGAAGCCGTGGAAGAAAAACAAAGGGGACCACCACCTCGCTGCCCTCTAGGGATTACCATGACAAGAATAAAACATAAACCACTTTGTTAATCTGTGTTCCGCAGATGCAAACCTCGTTGCTTCAGGACCCACACCCCACTGCAACAGCACTGCACCACACACCAACACAGAGAGGAAACACAATTAGCAGGTTTCCAGTTCTGCTGGTGCCCCCAAGCTCGTCACTACAACTACCAAACTCAGCGCTCTGCTGTAGCAGAGTGACACACTTCCCAGGCACACAGCATTCTTTGCACAGCCTCTCCTCCCTCATGTTCGACCTAACGGGACAGTTTTACTCTTCCACACTTCACACCTGGAGGCAAGTTCTCAGAGAGGTGAAAAGCCAGTTCCCTTCTGCCCATCTCCATCTGTGCTGTGGCAGCGGATTCGCAAGGAACAGCAAGCACAATCGCGTCAGCCACCGTGGGCTAAGATCGTGACAGTGGCATCGGTAAGGCTACACAGAGCATGTCACGAGAGGGTTAAAAACCTGCTCATCACCCAGCATCCTGGTGAGGTCTGGCTGCGCTCAGACTCTCCCCTCAGCAGGTACAGAGAGCAGCCTCCATCAAGCAGGAAGAGTGAAAGGTCTCTCTCCACTAGGAGTCTGCATTCCTGAAGTCAGTGCAGAGACACTCCCTATTAATTGGCTTACAGTCATTATCTTTGTATCTCACTAATGACAACACTGTAAACTGAACAAAGACTATTTAATATTCTTTCCTTTAACACAAAAAGACTGACAGCCAAAGCCAGAAAGATGGAAAAAACACTATAAAATTACATCTTTTAAAATAATGCAGCATAAATAAACCATTTAGAATGAGACTGCATTTATTGCAACATTACAGGCTTTTTGGTGGAAGGGGGTTTGTGTTTCATTTACCCTGAGTAGGTTAGAATATAGACTTTCAGTTTGATATGAAAAACTACTATGTCGTGTAACATCTTCTAGTCAAGAAATAGCCCCGTGCACAAAAAGCTGGCATTGCAGTAGGTTGGAGGCAGATTCAGGCAGAAATTATACAGCTTAACAAAAAAAAAAAGGAAGCATTTATGGACAGCTGAAGGCTAGAGTCACCGAATTCAAACTGAATTTATGTTGAATCGTTCTGAAACATTTTCCTAGAGTTTTTCTTGATAAAAGATGAGAGAAACCAGCAAAGGCACCATGCTCCTGATTAAACAGTCGCGGGGTTAAGAGGATGACTTGTTTCTGAACAGAGCCAAACAAATAGAAAGAGCAGCAGGCACCAATCTGACTACACCTGGGACTCACCGCATCCTCACAGACAGGAAAAGAAAACAGACTCTTGCGCCCGAGCAAGCAGGGGCTCCGACTGTGTTTCCACCTTGTGGGACAGTGTGTCTGCCACACACTTAAGTCCTAATGAAATTAAACGAACAGATCTACCAGGAGCACAAGGTACTTGTGCTCTACTGAAATAAACTCCCCAACATTTCTGCAGGCTTTAGTAACAGTGTTAGTACAAAGCAAACCCAGGTATCAGCTCCCAACTCAGTGAGGTGACAGTCGCGTTCCAATAAAACTGCAGGAAAGTCATCTTCTACAATAATGCCATTTTCTACTACAGCAAATTCCTTGCCTGGGCTCCCCTTATAGTGCATGATTAGTATCAGACATAAGAGACAGAAGAAAATTATAGACCCAAGGAGTTGTAACAAAGACCCACTCACTGCCAGTACCTTAATCCCAAACATAAGTGATGTGCAATTGGAGACAAACTAACCCCCTATTTCTTTTTTAAATCTTTTTGCACATGAGTAACCTTAACTTCTGTGTTCACATATGACAAGCAAAAGTGACAGACAGTGCAGCCAAAACAGTTCATATATAACTTAGCTTTTTTTTTTTTCTTTTCTTTTTTTAGATAGATTCTCAAAGATGGATGTACCTGGGACGTGACTAAGATGACATCTGTGAAGCAGAAATAAGCCACAAAACTTCCAAAGAGGAAGGAAAAAGAATCGATCCTTCAGTTTCTGCTTCTAAAGAGAAGGGTTTTACCCTCCAGGTGCAAAGGAAAATCTGTAACATCTTCACTTAGAGAAGCTGCTATTCAAACCAATTTCTTCCTCACCCTGCAGTAGTGCTTCGATTGGAATTATATTAGATGGGGTTTCAGGGCTTTGGAGGGACAGGAAGTCGGATACATCCATGGCACTTAACGTTTCAGTCTGTGAGTCTGAAGGGTTAACTATCTGACTGCTCTGCCCACACGAAGGAGAAGGGGAAGAGGAAGGAAAGGTCTGAGGCTGCAGCTGGGGAGCTGGCTGCTCCAAAACTTTTGGATCACGTGAGGAACATTCCTTCGTAAGGGTGGCTTTGTCCTTGGCAGAGTCTCGGCAGGCACACTGACACTGGCAGGCCTCCTCCTGCTTTATAATAATGACAGGAACACTGAGACCAATCTGCTGAACAGGGTTTCCTGAAGGTGAAACAAAGACAAAACACAACGGAACTACATAATTTCACAGCAGGGAGAGAAAAATAATCTTTGTTAAACTAGACCGTACACCCCTCGCAGCAGAGATCACGCATCACTTTGTTCAAGCACAAGGAATTCCTCTAGCAGACGACACGTAAGAAAAAAGTGGCGGGTACTCTCTGTTGATAAACAACCTGCTCAGGTTGAACAAAGGCATTAGAAGTCTGATCTGGATTTTTTTTTTACACAGCACAGTATGTCTCTTCTACAGCCACTGCAACTTTTACGGCATGAAGTCCAATGACAAGTGGCATTCGAACGCTCCAGGCCCCGCGCGCAGCCTTTGAAGGCGATGGTACAACATGACACCAGTAATTCTGCTCCTTTACAGCAACACAGATATTTTCCTGTTCATTTTCTCCGGTCTGCTTTCTGCTCCCATCTTGCTTCTCACGTTTCCACCTCACCCTTCCTATGCTGCTCTACTTGCCTGGTGTCCTCACTTTTTAAAAATTTAAGTTTTAAACTTACCTGATCTCCTTGACTCTGATTGACTGATCTTTGCAATATAACAACACTGTGTAGGAAGCACGTTACGGAACAGAACTTTTACAGTTGTTTATCATTTTGATGAATCTCACAGTGCTTAACAAAAACAATTGCTAAAGAATTGATTAAGTTTACTACCTGTTTCATGTCTTCATGCAAAAGAAAAAAAATATGGCCTTGCATTTCTGTCTTTTATTGCTCTACATAAGTTCAATTGAAATACCATTTTTATGAACACTGGATCTGATTTGTGAACCTGATTATCTTAGAAGTTGTTAGAGAAACTAACAGATCTCAGCACAAACCTATGAGTCTACAGCAGACTGCACTGAAAACCTCAGGAAGGTAAAAAAATTAAGATTGTCTTTAATTTCTGCAAGCAATAAAATCACCACAAATCCTGGTCAAGCTAACAGCACTACAAACAGAGAGAGAAAAGCAAGTTCAGTGTCAAGCTTACCTGTGTTGCCAGCTACTGGTAACGCAGTGGTAAAAAAAACCTTTTCTACTACTTTGGGAACTTGTGGCTTTAAAGAAGTGAAAAAAGAAAAAAAAAGAAAGAAAAAAGTGTGAGTTGATTCCAAGCAAATTTCTATTGTTCAAATTCTAAACAGCTGCAATCAAAAGAAACAGCTATACACACATTCCAAAGAGAACACATAAGAAAACTAATTAAAAAAATGTAACATTTAGCTTGGTTCTGGGCTATATTCTGGCTATCTCAAAACTCAGAGTGTTATTTCAGCGGTCCTAAGGATGGGGAGCAATCACCCTCCCCACTACATGCTTCTCAACACAGCTTGTGGCTTTGACAACGGAATGACTGAATTCCTAGAAAACTGCAGTGCTTGCTCATACTGCTTGTGCCTGCTGCCACCTTCTCAGCTGCAAATGGTCAAGAGTAAGTCTAAAGGTGGCAACGGCCACCTTAAAGATAAGACATGAAATCTCAGCTACCCAGATTTACTGGAGAACCAGAAACATTGTTTTCCCAGGAGACTTTTCATTATCTTTATCAAACTAAATTAGGAAGAAAGAGATTGCAAAATGTCTAAACACAAACTTTACAGAGTTTTTTGTACTTCTACTTGTTAAAAGTAAAAGATTAAAACCCACATATACTCTCAGGCCATGTGGTGCACTGTCCTGGATAAACCAAACTGATACCTGCTGTGAGAAGTCTGTCACTGGGGAAAAGAAAGCAGAAAGAATTTTCTGCACCCTGGATTTCTCTATTTATTTCTCTATTTCAAGGGCTGCATCGGTGACATGTTTATACATATTAACATGACAAACTCCGTATCTTACAATTACAGGTTTGATTCCCTTCCTCTTCAAAAGCAAAGACTCTAGCCGGAAGAGGGGATGGTTCAAGCTGTTCCAAAGTTGTGCTGGATATACTAACCATTTGTTCTTGGCTTTGTGGAGAACCAGTGGCACCATTTAAGATCCATTGTAAGTTTTGCTCTCCCATGACAATGCTGGACTGCAGAATAGCGGCGCTCTGAGAAGGAGTAATCGTTATAGTTGGATTACTGGTCAGAACAGAGTTCGCACCAACAGGCACAGTCTGAACCACAGCTGGCAGGGGCTCAGTGGCACTTGATGCTGTTGGGGCAGGTGCCCCAGCAACCACTGAAAGTCCTTGTACAATGGGCTGTGGCGGTGTCTGAGTGTGCTGCAGGAAGTCTTGGTGACTGGCTGCAAACTGTGTGCTGTGAGGAACAGGCACTTCTGGGGACTGTAAAACAGTTGCAGGATTTCCAAATGCAGCTTGCTGTGAGCTAGTTCCTACAGAGGAGGGAGCAGCAGGTGCTGCTGAGGCTTGTAGTGCTGAATGCGACGGCTCAGAGATGCCAAGCTGCAGCACAAGTGGAAGAGACAACGATGCTGCGTCTCCTGCAGAAGGTGGAACAGCACTGACTGAGTCTGCATCACCGTTAAAACCTTCAATCAAGGCAGCTGCCAAAGGAAACAAAGAAAAAATATAAATACATCAGTTCTCATAAGATCTGAATGAACAACTTTTTCAATTAACTTATCAGCCAGGTGATAGATTTTTGTTAAGTAAAGCATTACCACTTCCACATCTTCAGACTGATGCTAAAAAACACATAACACTGGACAGTGAAATCTAAAGGTAGGTCCAAATTCAGGAAGCTAGTAACATGAATACTACACACAAGCTGATCAGCCTCATCAGCTCTCTCTAGGAAGCCTTTTTCTCAGCAAGTTTGTGCAGCTACGTCAAGAGAGGAAGCTTGAGAGCAATGCTTATGTGGAAAGTCCGAGAGCATCGATGTCAGCACTGTACAACGGCGCCTGCAAATAGCGTGTCAGTTCCTGTCACTGCTGAGTGCTGCACCGCCGGGGAATACAAGGCATTTCGACACAAAAGAGCTTCAACACTGCAGTTAAAGTGCTGTTTGCTACTTAAGGTTATGTGGGGCAGTAATCTCCAGTCTGAAATGCTGAATCAAGTGCAAGCATGCAGATGTGGGACACTGTCACACAGCTCCCTCAGCACAGCGCAGACACAGCTGGTACCTGTCTGCTGAGAGTCGTCCTGATTCGCAGAGTGGTCCGGGCTCTGAAACATGGACTCAAAGATGCTTGCTGGTGAGATTGTGCTCAGGTCCTGTCCATGTGTCTGGCAAAGAGAGAGTGAAGAGGAAGATATCAGATAATGTTACATCTCAGGTGTCGTAAACTTTGCACAAATCCCAGTCTTACATCGCACGAGTATCAGAAATACTTCTCGAATTAACCAGCCACCTTCAGGAAAGGCAACATATTTCACTTACCTAGTGTAAAATGACACTTATTTTGGTTTTATTACCCATAATCACATTTACCAACATAATGAGCAAATCCTTACAAAAGTAAGTAAGTCCTTCAAAAGTAAAATATATCCTTCTGCATCCATACTTTGTTTAACCCTTATTTCTTGTAAAAATCTGTCAGAAACAGAAACAGACATTAATTTGTTCTTGGCTATTTATGAAACCTTTTGTGGAGCAGAAACAAAACAGCTCTGCTCAGATTATATCCTGGACTATGCACTACTGTCACCCACACTGCTCTGGGAACAGAAGATGTTAAAACACTGCGTACTGCTTCCACACCGGCGCACAAAACAATGACATCATCACCAATATGTAATTTTCCTCTATGTAAACTTTAAGCTCAGCCAACAGTTATCAATAAGAACGAACATTATTACAGTAAAATCAAATGTAGAGCCTTTAAAAACAGGTTAAGCACTGCATATTTTGGAGGAAAATCCCTCTCTTTCACTCTGTTATTCTGCTTTTAGACAGAAATACTTGTTTTTTGTTCCAACATTCCAAAAAGGAAAGCAATAACACATCACTTAGAGGGTCCATAAGGTGTGTAAGAAACATTTTTTGTCGAGAAAGAGCCTCCTGTAAAAACCCCCAGTATGCAGTACATCTAAACCAATTACATCCCAAGTGACTTATTCAGTGAAAGAGCACGTCCCCCACTAGTGAAATGACAGTGTGAAGCAGGGCACGCTGGAGGCCTGAGCAAGTGGAACAGCAGCAGCCACACATCTCATCTGGTGTGTTTAGGTGACAGGCCAAGCGCATTGCCAGAAAAAAATCAAAACTCCAGCTACGGACGAGGCAATTCTGGGACAGTAACTCACTGGATTAGCGTTCTCCCGCAGCTCTGAATCTGTTGATATGAGGCTTAAGTCACTCAGACAAAGCGAGTGGCTTGTATCCTGTAAACAAGATAAAGAAATTGAGTTATCTATTAAAAAAATAGTGCCAGAAATGCTTTAAATTACTTTTTGGAGTCTATACAAATCTGTCTACGCAGAAGATTTTTAACCTGTACGTGACTCAAGTCTCAGTTCTAAAATGAAAGGAGCAATATTATTAAGCAAAGGATATTTAGTAGCTATTGAGGATTCTTAACACCTCTTTCACATTACTTAAAAAAAATAAATAACCTAGAATTTTAAAATAGCACAGGAACAAATCAGCCTATAGAAAAGAAAAAAAAAATAAACAGTTCCTACTTATTTTACTTCGCACGCTTATTACATAGTATTGACTAAAACGTAAGAACCTTCAGGGAAAGCACGGCAGTCTCTATAATTGCCTATAAATTTTGGCATGTTTGTCAAAGCAGCAGTAGCCCAAGTGTTAAGTTTTAACGTGACTAAAATGAATAGACAAGTTTAGATGAGCTTTTTTAAATAAAACTCGGTGACCAAACACTGTGCCAGAAGTTGAGAAATACTGATCCCATGGTTTATTGTCAGCACAGTGTAAACACGGCATAGGAGAACAAATTCTGTGCTGCCACCTTGAATGTCAGCAATTTCTGAGTTGAAATTGAATTCTCAGTTCAGAAAAGAGGCACCTGTGGGTTTCTTCACGGGAGGTGAGGCACCAGGCAGTTACAATTCCCTTGGAAAAGCCCAGCCTTAAATGCTCCACCTTTCTAACAAGATACAGACCAAACAATTCCCTGTCCAAAACATGGTTTTATCTCCCTCTAACACAGAAGCATTAGGAAGAAGTGCTACTAACCTCAGACACGTTGTTAGTAGGAAGTGCATTATAAGAATGTCCTTTCTCATGGCCCTTCATGTGACTCTTGAGACTATACTGTGTACTAAAAGTCTTCTCACAGCCATTACTGGGACAGAAGAAGGGTTTCTCCCCTACAGGCAGCACAAAACACATGTAACAAACTTACAAACACTATATGAGACGTGCACTTTAAAGCACATAGAATGGTAATATTTTATACAAACGAGATTGTTTAATGCAACTTCACGCACCCGGCACTCTTCAGAGTCTTGCAGATAAAAGCTTCCGTTTTACCTCGTGAACTGACACAAAACCAGAACATTTAACTTTTATGCATCGTTACTGATACATTTGTGAAACACACTCATGAAATTCACGACCTGCCAGGCATAAAAAGAAGTGCATAAAGGGAATCCTGGGGATTGCCTTGACTCCGGTGCAGGAGTTTGCACTTGGTCTTGTTAAGCTTCATGAGGTTCGTACAGGCGCGCTCCTCCAGCCTGTCAAGGTCCCTCTGCATGGCATCACTTCCCTCAAACATATCAACTGCACCCCTCAGCTTGGTGTCACCCTCATATTGTATGTAAGGATAAATACATATCAGGATTCTGAGAGTTAGTACAAACTGAATAAGCTCAATTACCGAAAAAACAAACCCTTGGGACTTACCAGTATGTGTCCTAACATGTGTTTTAAGGTGGTGGCTTGCAGCAAAAGCCTTTCCACAGCCGTCATGCTCACACCTGAATGAGGCATCACAGAAGAGTCAGCATCAGGCTTCTCTGAGCCATTAGTTACAACCTTAGACCATGCTGTGCCACAGTCCCAGGACTCTGAGAAGCTGCCCTAACGCTAATCTGTGTCCGTAACGAGGTACCTCCCAACAGCTGCTATGCATGCTACGTGTGGCAGAGCTCTGAGGAGGACTTTAAAAATCCAAGCATGAAGTCAGCATTGCGAGGGGGCTCCTTCATGGAACAAACATTGCATCACAGCAGAGCAGCAGCAAGATGTTTTAAAAACATGCTCGTTGTGGCACACATTTATATTTAAAACAACCCTTGACTATTCTTGTCTTTGAAGACAGCCATTTCACCCACTTTTCCAGGCAACAGAGCGCTCTAGAATGAACATGCTCAAATGCAGCTGCCGTCGCTTCTGCCTCAGGAGAACAGCTTTTCAGTCAGGACAGCAAGAGCTGCCTTTGGGCACAGGTGCCCATTACACAAGTCCCACAGAAGTAAAAACCGCCATCCAGCAACTTACCGAAATGGCTTTTCTCCTGTGTGTGTTCGAATGTGCTTCCTCAGGTCACTGTGCGTCGTGAAGTATTTACTGCAGCCTTCTGATTCACAGTTAAATGTTTTCCCTGTGTGAAGCCTCTGATGTGCTTTCAACCTAAAAAGCATGCCAAAATCCCTCTTATGACTTGTAGGACCAGACAGCCCCTGCCTGAGGCAAGCAAGCCATTCATTCAAACGTGCAGGACAGGATCAAAGGCTTAACCTATTCTGAATTGAAGGTAAGTAGCTTATGAAAGCAACTGATACCACTTGCAAAGTCTTCAAGCAAATCTCAGAATTTCTTGTGTTCAACACTATTGTAACACAGATAAGCTAAGTATGTCATCACAGGCTCTGTCTTCCTACTCTCGGTATGGCATTTCACGTTTTGGGGGGTTTGCAGCAGTGCCTGTACCTGGAAGCAGCACACCAGCTGCATTCAGACATAGACAGAAAGCGGATGCGACCCGCAGAGCAGCACTGGCTACATCTACAGCGAAGCAGAGCCTTCCCACCTGTAGAGCGTATTGAACGCCTTCTCGCAGCCCTGCACATCGCATTCAAACGGCTTTTCCTTCGTGTGCACTCGAACATGGATTTTGAGGCTGTAGGAAGTGAGAAAGGCCTTGCCACAGCCTTCCTGATTGCAGACAAAAGTGTATTCTCCACGATGTGTCTTTTGGTGCGTGCGCAGGTTTCCGGCAGTGCTGTAGGTGCGCGGGCAGCCCTCAAAGGTGCACTGGTATCTCTTAACCTGCGAGACAAAATGCTGCATGCTTAATAATTTTTAAGCACTTCTGGAATCCAGACAGATTCTGGAAGTAGAATTGCAGTTAAACATCAAAGACAATGGAATAGATTTTGACCCCAAAGGAAAAAAAAAAAAAAATATTATTGCCGTTTAATTATTGGATAACGCAATATTTCTGCTCCACTACGTGAGGAAGGAGTAGCACACACTGGAAGGCAGGCTGACCTTACAGAAGAGTAGTAATCTAATAGAAAAGGGGAAAAAAGGAAAAACATAATTCAAAGTGTTTCTAGCTAAAAATCTGACAATATAGTTGGAAAGGACGCTGAGAGGCTGCCGAATCTACCCACTATTCCCATATGTGGCACCTGCATCTCACTCAGGCACTTCTGGAAGAGCTACTTCTTTGTGGAGGTGGAAGACAAGGGACAATGTGCTCTCACAACCTGACCCTCAAAAGCACTGCCCCGTGTGCTGAATGCCCATTAACACCTTGAACGAGAACTCCAGTTTCCGCCATCTATCATTTCATTTATTACTGCAATTTCTCCCAAAGGCAGCCTTCGTGGTGCTCCGTTCTTCCCTCTGTGCTGGCTGAAACAGTCAATGCCTGAGGAGCAACACATCAAACAAGGTGCTTCACATCCGAAGGGAGGTGTTAACAGATTTCTCAGCCAGCTACCTAGATCCCCAGGGAACAATTCCACACTGAACTATATTGGGTGGCCCCCCCAGCTCCTGCAACAGGCAGAAAGAGACCGTGTGGAAGCTTCCAGTGTGCACGTCATAACGCTTAATTAAATCTCATTCTCTCTTGTGAAGCAGAGGGAACAAGCCATCTGATATGCTTATTGATGAATAAATTTATCCTGAAGATTAATTATCAGACGGACAGCTTTCATTTGACTGTCACAGTTGAGAACTCAACGTCTAGAAGTGATTATTGAACCCGAGAGAGGACTTAGTTGACAGGCAAGCAGCAGAAGAGCATTCCAAAAGTATTTCCATTGATTTGGAAATGTTTAGTAAAGCAATGTAAACTCACAAGTGAGGAGCAGGAACTGGCGGATTTAGCATTCTAGCAACTAGTCAGGAAGATAATCTAGCAGGACGTAAGCCAGAAATTTCCCTCTTTTTTCGGCACAAAGCACCTGTCTCACAGTACCCAGCATTACTGCTTGGAAAAGGCTGCAAACTGTCTCCAAAAAAACAGATACTGAACTGGGGGTTGACACCAGGAGAACCAGACGAACACATACACAACCAATATGTCACATTTAAGGGTTTCTATCCATCCCACGACTCAAAAATTGTTCTTTTTTCTTTATACACACTTATCAGAAAAGAACACTTGATAATCACACTTTTTACTACCACACTTGGAAGCTGGAACGGAGTAACATGGGACTCCTTGAGAAGGCAGAGCGAGGCCTGAAACACCACCGCCCAGGTCGGGTTGTGACCCAGAGCCAGGCTCTGCCTGCCCATGGGTTCACCCCTGGTATGGCAGCCTGGGAAACTGGCACTTCAGGGAGGGCAGGGACTGCAATTAACCACACACGGCATCCCAACAGCTTCCCGGGAAGCACTGTGCTCAGAACTGTGCCACACACTCATCCCAGGTGTAATTAGGGTTCTAGGTGGCCCAGACAGTCTCCCAGTTACTTCCAACCTATTTTGTAGGGCACAAGACTGCCAGGGGACCTCTTCAAGAAAGCTTTATGAAATCAAAGGTCCAGGAGCTCAGTCATCTCTTGTGTAGTCTCAACCTACAGTCTCTTGTCGCGACCACACTAGGCTGGCTTTTACCTTCACCCCCGTCGCTAAAACCTTAGTGTCTGGGGAACAGGAGAGCACGTTAGACACACAGAGATCCTTACACAGAGCCCAGAAATATCATAACTGGGAAGCTAGAAAGACACAAGACAACTACAAACCAACCAGCAGTGGTTTTCACTTGGCTAGTCTGAACCCAGCTCCTGCCTCTTAGATCTAGTCGATGTTAACGGCACACCACTACATGGAGATGAGTTTTCCAAGCTGTCTATTAGCAACACTTATGTTACTACTCGGTTAATCCAGGGAGAAATTTTCTCTCAAATGCAGTCTTGAGCAGACAATTACACATCCAGGAACCAGTTCCCCATGCTCTTCCCATTTCACATGACGCATGAGAAGCAACATTATCCCACAGAATTGTAACCACCATAAAAAACATTTACCCATTGCAATTACAGAGGCTGGCAGAAGAACAAGTATAAAAAAGCATTTTGTCCCAGTAAGACATAGTAAGATTGAGAGAAAAGTGCCCACACTAAGGGGCTTACTAAAAACTACACTTCAGGAGCCTTATTTTCAAAACCCCAAAACTTTTTCTTTTTCAAAATATCTCGCCCTCTTGAAGGGCCACTTCTTCTAACCCTTCCTGTATTCTCATCTAACAAAGGAGACTGTGGATTTGTTTGTTTCTATAGAAGGGGCAGGGAAGGGGACCTATTCTACACTTCACTGTAACAGCTTTAAATAATCTAAAAAAAAAAAACCTAGTTGAGAGATATTAATTCTGTTTCTTCTGATACTATACTTTATTTAAGATACACTGTTCTCTATTTCTAGAGACATTAGTTACCCAGGCTGCCCCAAGTACAGGAAACATGACGAATTCACACCAGAACTTGTGTGAAAATGTCATGTTTGGACCCATGACTTGACAGCCTACCACAAAATTCACAATACAGAGCAAATTCTTGCTAAATTCTTCTCCTCCTGTGATCCAAGGTCTACCATAAAGCACTTAACTTACCATAGATTTGCTAGTCAAGAAATACATGAGCAAAGCAACACAAGTGGTGCCTAACACCAAAGCCAGCTGTTCATCTTTGATTCGCCTTCGATTTCGTAAAAGACAGTAAAAACAGGAAAGATAAAAAACACCTAGTGTTTAAGTTGAACCAACGATGTAGACAGCAGGATCAACAGTAACTTGAAGATGTTTTGGAGGTCCTCACATTTTATCTAGTCACTCAGCATTATTAGGAGCACCGTATGGAGAAGGAAACAGTAATTCCACTGTAAAGCAACATGCCCTCAATTTCTAGCTAAAATCAGGTAACAGTCATCAATAAACACCCAAGCACTGCAATACACTTACAACACAATGAGAAGGTCTGGCTGTGCTAAGCCAGCCAAACCACAAGAGCACGGAGCCATAAACACAGACCGAGGTCAGGAAGTACCTGTGGGACAAGGAGGGGATGCTGTCTTCACCAGGGATCAGACCCAGCACAGCTCACGCAGCGGTGCTGGGTTCCTTGGAGTTCGATGGGCTCACTGAACAAACCCCAGCACGGAGTTTTCCCAACTAACCGCAGCGCTGAGCTCCCACCGCTCCACGTGCTCACTGGTGAGCGAGTGACAGCGACGGCTCCCTGCGAATCTATTCGGAGTGCTCAAACCCAGCGTCCTTCCTCAGCTGGGGCTCCCGTCTGCCACTCACACTGGACAGCACTTACACGAGCAGTTGGCACTACACCACCAATACTGGCACGGACCATCCGCGATCCAACCTGTACCTCGGATGTGGTTTCCTCGACAACGTGGTTAAGCACGGAATAAGAGAGCTCATCTCCTTTTTAGTTATCTCTGAGCTCAGGAAACAATGGTCCAATCAAAAAAATACCAGACCACTAAAATCCCAGACGCCACTAAGACAAAAGCATTTTCAGCGCCACATTCTCCTGCTACCTAGTGCGTTACCGCGTGCCAAAACGCTTCTTGGCTGCTTCTCGAGAAACGTCAGAGTGAAAGCTGACGACAGCGGTGGCTTTGCTGGGAAACACTGACACCTGTCACAAAGCACGAAGCAAGGCTGTCACCAAAAGGAACAGCAGAGCCAGTGGGGTGTCACTCACTCCACTGTGCAGGAGTGAACAAAGCAAACTCCAGTCTGCCTGGTGGCCAACAGCTTTGGACAAACCCATTTCCAAAGCATTCAAGGCCACTAGACAAAAAGCGCTCAAAATAAGTGTAACACTCAGAACCACACTTACTTCCTTAAGCTTAGTTTCTGGGCATTCAGACTGCAAAGTGAGCGTTGCTCCTTCGATGTTTCTTGGCATAGGAGTTGAACCAGGATTTATTGTCAGATGAATCTGATCAGGAGAAATAATATGTTGCACGTAACCCTGGGACATTCCTTCATGATCTGCTATTAAATGAAATCCTTCTTCATGGCCCTCTGGTAAAAAAGGCAAGTGATCGCCACACTGCCCTTCATCCTCATCATCTTCCAGCACACTGTGGTCCTGCTCTATCAGAACAGTCGTCCTGTCATAGACCGTCCCAGACGACGAAGAAACCAGCCCGTTTTGACCCGCGAACCTCAGCATATTGCCATCTTGAGCTCCGTCGTCTTCCTCCACTTCGTAGTAGATAACGTTGCCCTCGGGACTGTTCTCCCCCATGGCTCACGGCCCCTCAGTGCGATGCCGGGAGGTCGGACGGTAACGACTCATCTGCAACAGAAGGACGGGGGGGGGGGGGGACGGTGTCAGGCGGCTCTGCCCCGCCGGGCCGGGCCGGGCCCCGCTCCGCCCGCGGGCACAGCACCGCGCAGCCCGGCAGCCACCCGCGCCCCGCCCGCCGCGCAGCGGTGGAGGCGCCGGGCCGAGCGCCGCGGCCCTCAGCCCGCGGGCCGGGGAGCGCGTCCGCTCCGGCACCGCGGCGCTACCCCGCCCGGCCCGGCCCGTACTTCCGCGCCGCCCCGCGCAGAGCCGCACCGGGGCCTGCGCGGGACCGCGCCTCCCCCCAGCCTGGGCACCAGGACGCAGCCCCGCCGCCCCCCAGCCGGCCCCGCCGCGCTCACCGAGCTCCCGGCAGCGGCAGCACCTCCTTCCCCACCCCAGCGGCACCATGATTACCAGCACACTCACTTCCGCTTCCGGCCGCGCACGGCCCGACGGGAGGGCCGCGCCCAGCGCGGGGCCCCACGGGAAGGGCCGGCGAGGCGGGCGGGGCCGCGCGTGCGCTGCCGGTGCCGCCGTCGGCGCAGAGCGGGGGCGCCGAAATGGCGTTCGGCGGCGGCCGGCGGGCTCGCTGCGCCGCGCCCGGTGCGCTCAGTCCCCTCCTCACGGCGGAGCCGCCGCTGCCCCTGGGAATCGCGCGCCCGGCACCGAGCAGCGCGGTGCGGCCGCCAGCCGGGACGGCCCGGGGCTGCTCCGGGCCGGCGGTCGCCGCCGCTCCCGGCAGCACCGGCCCCTCCGCGCGTCAGAGCCCCCAGCGCCGGCGCCGCTCGCTGAGACAGCCCGTTCTCTTGCGGACAGCCCCTTCCCTCCGTGGGCTCACCAGTCCGTGCTGGTACAGGCCCAGTCGCACCAGCGGGGAGCGGCAGACCACGGCCCGGGCTGCGCCAGCCCTGTCACGACAGCGCAAATCCCGGTCCGCACCCAGGGGCCAAACCAGCCCACGGCGACAACGGACCGGCCAGAATAACGCTCTGAGATCTCGTTATTTAAATAACAAGGACTTAAAAATCCGGATTTTAATACAAGTTAAATAAAATACAGGGTAAATTTTTGCCTGTCTACATACAGCTTGCTTAGAAATTCGCTACGCTGTACAGCACGAACAGTGACACCTGATTGGGAGTGCCCGATCTGCACCTTTAAAAGAATAGATTGTATAAAATACTGTGGTATTAAAAAAAAGCCAGTATACTGTACAAAAGAAACATTTTTACAGTAATTTGATATCTAAAAAACAGATGAGCTGCATCTGAAATTCATGGTAAATTGTCTTCTCTCAAGAGGAACTGACGGATAAATTGCTGAGCTTTCCTCTTCTCGGTTATGTCAGGTGTAGGATGGCCAGGAGGAGGTCGAAGCAGCAAGCCACCAAATATACTAGCTGCATTAAAAAAAACAAAACAAACCAAAACCAAAGTCACACAGGCACACAGTAAGAGCCGGTCAGCAGCAGAGTGCCACGGGCAACTGCGCCAAGCCCAAGCAGTCAGAGCCAGAGCCCAGCTTCAGAAAAAGGGGAAATGCAGCCGACGACCCCCTGCATCTCGGAGTCACGTCACAGCTTTTTTCAGGCTACGGCAATGACTGCTTTTCTGCAAGCTGTTTGCTCATCAGCAAATGCTGCAAAACAGGAGAGGCCACGACTGCACTCTCTTTGCAGGAACGTGTTTTGTTATAGAAACTGCAAAGCCCCTCTGAACAGAACAGTCATTTTGCTTGCCTTACCAAGAATATTCACATCCAAATGGTTTTTCCCTGAATTTTTCAGTAGCTCCCGTAGAAATGCCATGAGATATTCAAATACATTTTTATGGCACCTTGGCAGGTTAGAGATAATCTGAGGAGGGGGGAAAAAACCAATATTTATTTTGAAGATATAGCAACGCTTAGCAGCTTTATCTATTAGCAACTTCACCCTGTCTGCAAATACTGACAGCTCTTAAAAACCTAGAAGCAGCAGTTCTAGATCCTTTCTATCATCAGATGATTAAGTTTCTGAGAGCAAAAACCTGTTACTGGTCTGGCATTAACTAGTTTGCCTCCCCTTCCTCCAGAATTACAGAAAGTCCCGCAGCAAAGCCGGCGGTACCTGGCTGCTCAGCGGGTAGTTGCTGGCACACTCCAAACAGCTGCTGTAGAACCTGTAGCAGATGACGGGCTCTGGCAGGCTCTCCAGGAAGAGCAGCAGGGCTTCTGCTACCGAGTGGTTGCTGCCAACTGATCCAAAGACAGTTAAGGAAGAGGCGAGCACGGTGTGATCTATTTTGGTAGTACTGCTGATGAAACATTTATCTTTGCTTAGGTCTCCAAGAACTCCTCCTATTGTTCACAGCTTTGAGTCCAACCCCTTGACTGCACGTAGCACGCTGTTTCCGATGGCAATCAGACACTACGTCGTTCACCAACAATAATTCATCGACATTGCAAGGACCTAGTGGGGGCATTTGCACCGAGAACAAGGAGCAGCGAGGAACTGCGCATCTCGGTTACCCAAAGATGAGAGATGGTAATTTAAAAACCATAGTGGAGCATAGAAGACTGATAAAATCTTTTTCAGCTTTGATCACTAAGGCACAGTGAGCCTTACTGGACATCAGACTAAAAGGATACAGAGGGTATCATGCATTCCTTTGTCCAAACAGTCTCGGATTTGCTCAAATTCTGATCTGAGGCCTGGCTGCTGAAACAAGTCCTCCTGCAAAGAAGAACATTAGTCAGGCTCAAGGAAAACAAAAGTTATTTGGGTAAATAGAGCAATGTCGTTATGATCTGGCTGGAAAAATGTCTCCAAATTGGTAGTTACCAGCACAAAACCCACCACGGCAGTTCTAGTAAGGCAGTAGAGAGCCACACAGAAGAGCTGCTGACGCATGACACACATAGACAACGTCCCCATCACGAAACAGTTCAAGCCAGGGTACCAGGACCACTTATGACAGATGTCCTTTACCTCTCTTTACCATTGGCCAAACATCCACAGTTAGCAATGATTTCCATTACCAGTATCTTCTTCAAAACTAAACCTAATGCAAAGAAATTATTTTGTGTTTCCAGTACAAACAGTGCCAACCTGCTGGGAAGCATTGCGGTACAAGTGATCCACCATCATCCACAGCTCTTTTGGAATGTCCAGAGGCTTTTCAGCTTGAACAGCATCATCATCCACATCTAGTGGCATCAGGGTCTGAGAGAGGGAGATGTGGGGAGGGGAAAGGAAAAAAAAAAAAGTAGCTAGCTAAGTTCTTATTCAACTTTGCAAAAATGCTTCATGGAGCTTATACCTGAGAACTGAGACACTGTGCAGCTTTGCTCACCAGTCTCCATACAAGACTAGTACAACAGGCACGTCTATTTCTGAAGTCCACACGGAAGAAACAAGCTGCTCTCATACGTACACTCAGCTCTACGGAAATGTTACATCAAGCCTCACATATACACACACCCCTCTGTTCAACACGGAGAAAGCTAAAGGCCCCAGAGGAAAGGTCTACACTTAGAAATTGCACACCTTTATAAATGTGCAGGCAGAGCAAACAGGGTCTCACTTTCGGTGCTCCCTATGTGAAATGGGTTGGTCCATCCCCGTGGAGGACTAACGCGAGATGTGAAGGAGGCACACTAGAGAGCACAAGCTGTGTCAGCATCCTCAGACTATGGACCAGGGAAGCGCAAGACGGCTCTTTAGCAGTAAATAGGACTTAATACCTAGTTTTAATGGTTCTTATGGCTTTGGAAGGGAATCTTGTCTTTAACTCACAAGTTTCCAAATGGATTCTGGTGACATGTCCTGGATCGGTTCCCTCATGTAACACAGCGTATGAATGGGAGACCCAAAGCAACTTGGCAAGTAGTTGCCTGTTACAGATAGAAAATAATCCTTCCCCCTCTTAAGATGCAAGACCAAGATATCTTCTAGTTTCTCCTCTCCAGAGTTTAAGCATGTAGCTGTTGATTTATTAACAAACACCTCCAGCTCAACTGTGATCTCAGCATCTGCCAAAAGATGATTAAAAAAACCCATACTCAGTTAAAAAAGAAGATATTAAACCAGGAAGTCTGCAAATAGGCACAGCATTCTCAAAACAGCGGAGAGAAGCAAGCCAGAAGATGACAATATTAGCCCATGAACATGAAATGAGCAATGAGGAGCTCACCTGAGAGCAGAAAGCCCTTACTGGGATTAGCAATCAACCACTTCTTACAGTAGGTTTCCTCATCAGGTTTGCTGATGAATTCGAACTGGCAGGGCACTTGTCCATTGCGGATCGTAAACTTCTCCACCTGCAGCTGCATGTATTTAACAGCCTCGAAATGGAACTAGAAACAAACGTCAGTCAGCACCATCAGCCAGCTCCACCTGGCCAAGCACCAGAGCAATTCCTGTCCTGCAGTTTAATCATTAAGCAGCAAGATACCCAGATTAACCTTCTTGCTCCCACATCCCATCTCTTCCAGGATTACACCGGATTACATTTGCTTACTCTGTGTGCCGAAGTTCTTTGCATCGGTGGGCCCTTTAAAACAAATGTTCTCCTCAAATAACCTTGATGAAACTTGAGAACAAGATAGCCGTAGCCTCAAATGTTTTCTTATCTTTTTTAGTCCCCAACACACAAAGCAAACGCCAGCTTTGTGACCTTCTCCAAATCCTTCAGATCTTACGTTTTATGTTTCAAATAAGTTAGATCAAGGGCCACAAACTGCCCTTTTACTCTCTCCCCACCTCAGGGAGTAACAGCCTGGTACTGTGAATGGAACTTACCTGCATCTAAGCAGAAGCAAATATTTCTAGGTCTTGTAAAGAGAAAACGGTTGCAAGTCAAAATATGCTACTTCTTTGGAACTAGACCCTGGGGTCTAGAATACATCTAATTTACATCTACCTCTGGAGTATACTTCTGGGGTCTAGAGCTGCTCAGTTTCTCTAGCGAGTCCCAGCACATGAACATAGCCTACCTCTCTTTGGGAGAGGGTCACAGAGGGAATGTTGGCATTCTCCAGCTTGTCCAGGGAGCGCACTATTTCCTCAAAGGCTTTCCGATAGAGCTCTTCATTCACAACCTTCACCTGAAAAGGACACACACTGCACCAGCTGGCATTTACTGCGCCTCTGCTGGAGAGCTGTAACACAGCTGGATGCATATGAAGTGCTTTGATTTTAGCAGCACACTAGCGTATACAACGCGTGTAATGAGCAGAGCAACTTGGAGCACTAAGGCTACAAGATGTCCTCATGATCCCACAGTAAAGAACCTTGCCATAACTAGCAAGAGAGTCACCCAGTCAGTACTAGATCAGCCTTTTTTTTCCCCTAAAAAAAAAAGAAAAAGTTTGACAACACACGACTGCATTGTCAATGATGTAGCATTCCAGCACTGCAGGTTTCTGTGAAAATTGTTAGGAAAGTAAGAAAAAAGGCAAAAGAACACTTCTGAAATAACACCTACAGATAGATAATCACGCATTATTCTGCTTAACTGAAGCATCACTTAACACAACTCTAGCTTACCGAGCAACAATCCTATCTTATCTAGCCCACCTTTTAAGCCATTGTTCTCTGTAGATTCCACAAAAGCAGGAGAAAGAAATCCCTTCTCCCTTCCCACACAGAGGACAAGGTCAGTAGAGTTATTTCCTTCAGTGCTGACGTACTTACCCCGACATCAAACACAGAGCTAACTGGCTTATGGTCACTGATCTTCAGAGCCATATGGCTGCGATAGCTCAGCTGAGCAACGTTCTGCCCTTTCCAGAGTATCCGATCACACCACGCTGGAACACGACACTTCTCGCTAAAAAAGAGGTAAAAATTACAGTCTCCAGGCATAGCTCAGGTGGAGTAACAGTGCAAGGCAGAGCACTGCTTTCCCAAAGACTCGGTGTTTTCCTGACATGGCCTAGTTCTCTATCAAAGTTGTATTTTCCTCATTTTCTTTGAGTAGTTATAAAAAGTTTGATTGTCTACTATTAGGTATCTCTATATCGTGCTTCACTTTCTACTTCAAAGATGCAATTCTTTGTTTTGTTCTTTTGATACAATTAACATACAAGGCAATACTCAAAGATGCTTTTGACCATAAGAACCATGAAAAGTAAGAACTCAGGCTCTACATTTAAAGTTCACTTTTTTTTTTTTCACTGACTTCTGCACAGATTCTATTCCTACACTTGAAGCCAATGTTTACTAAGAACAGGTCAGCCGCTCTGTGCTCCTGCATTCGCGGAACGATGGTTCTCAGAGTCCTCTGGAGAATGCACTCAGCTACAGAGAGCACAAATGCACCATTCTGAACCCTAGCTGACACCAGTGGGTATAGCAGATACTGGGAAATAAAAGATCCTAAACATTTTGCTTGGAGGAAAAAAACAAACAAACCAAACCGAAACAATGAAACTAACTAAAATGATTCCTTAATTTTTTCCATCTCTAAAAGGAGACCCAATGGATTATTCCTGAGGAAAAAGATTAGGAATATCTGACAAATACCAGTGGGAAAAAAAGCAACACAAATAGATGTAAACTGGAGATGGATACTGGAGCCATTGGAGGGGAACAACAATCATCTCAGAACTGCTCCTATTTACAGCCATTAGGTCAGCAATTCTTTTTAGCTTTGTTTTCACTTCCTTCGGCGATAACATTAGCCATCAGTAGCATCACGTATGAGCCAATCACCGTACCTTGTGTCCCAGTCATCACAGCCAGCATCATATTTGTATGTTGGCTGGAAAGAAATCTCTCCCTCTGTAAAGCCTTCAAAGACTGCATTTGCATTCATTTGCCTCTTTAGCTACAAAAGAAAAAAAGACAATTTAATTTCAAATAAGCTCAAGCACAACTTGTATATGAGCTAAAAGGGAGACGTTCAGCACTGGGAAGGCTAAGGAGTACATATGCGTGGGGTTTCTAACTAGCACCCTCAGGACCACCTGAAGGTAGGTGAGACATCAGTACCTGGTCATACTGGCCAAGCTCTGGAAATGCTTTCTCGTCTACAAGCTGCTTCACTTTGGCCACATCCAGTTCCTCCAGCCGATAGTTGAGGTCACCCAACCATAAGATCACACTGAAAGAGAGCACACACCAGAAGTCTGCACAGAGGCCTGAAGATGCCTGGAACACAAGCTGGCCGGGAGCTGGACGCACAGCTCCGCAGCAGTGCCGTGAACCATCTAATGCAACACCAGCTCTTCTCATCTCAGCACCATCGGATGGATGCTTGTCTGCTTCTCCATCAGAGAGTGCAAATAAGAGTGAAAACTTGAAAGCGAAGCTACACTTTCTACCTTTGCTGGTGTTAATTCCTGTTCTGCATGTTTGTCACTACCTCTTCATAACTGGTGCTTTTAATATTCCCCACTGGCTAAACTGCACAACTCACTGGGGAAATCGATGCATGTTATTGCCCCATTCCCACCTCACGCTTGAAAATAAAACAATGCCTGGAAGAGCAGGAGAAGGCGAGTGACTCGTCAGAACCATACAGGCGACCACTCTCAAAACCAGGTTACAGAAAAGCCTTTCTGGCCCTTCCAGGCTGACGATTAGATCACTGCGCACCCCTTGCCACATCCCCGCCGAGGGAACCTCGCGCCCCAGCAGGTTCACAAGGTTCTTCCTTGCCACGTGCAGCGATTCACACAATCGGACAAGAAGCATACTCGTGTTTGCCAATAGTGAGAGGGGGCAAATTTGGATCCGACTGGCAGAACTGCATCCGAGAGCAGATGTCTTTGAAGTCCTGGTTCCTCCGCTCGTATTCCTCCGTGTGAGCTGCAAGGTGAGAATTCACAACGCACACGCTAGTGTTGTGGAACTTAAACCTTATGGCAACACCTCCTTTGTTACCCTGAAAGATAAAGACAAAGATGTTGGTCAGAAGCTTCTACACAACAGATGAATCCACAAATGAGTTATAGCAGTGGACAAGTCAGAAGACATTGAGGCAGATCGTTTAATTCCAGAGGAATGAAATGGCTGAAAACACCAATTAGTGATAACTACTTCGTGAATTCAAGTCAGTAACTCATGTGAGGGTTGCACACAGCAACAGAACACAGCAAGCAAGCACATGAAACTCAATTTGTAATTCAGGAATTAGCTAATGAAAAAGGAAATTAAAATTGGTAAGGGAGATAGTCAGTCACTTCAGCAAGTCCCACAACCTATTTAGCAACAAACTGGATCTTTCAATACAAACCATAAAAAAAATGGTAAGTGGAGGAGGAAGCACATGGCTTAGCTGTTCAAAATTACCTTTGACAAATTGTAGCTGCACTGTTCACAGAAGCTACATTCAAAGGGCACAAACTTCATTCCAATGGTGTGGAATGGCAAAAGGCCGGGAAGTCTTCCTCGAATAAACTAATCTGGATGTTTCTTCTACTCATGTTTCCTTGTGTTACTTGCTTTGGGCTAAATCACAGCCAGCACCAAAATCACAGAGAGCAAGGCTCCACACAGCCCAGCACGTGTGATTAGAAAAAAAGCCTTCAAGAAATTCTCCCTTAAGGTCTCTGAGAGCACACGGCAATTCCCTCCAGCAACGCCCTGACCTGGCACCGGGACAGGACTGTGTGTTTCTAAAGGCAGCTGCATCCCTTAGCTGGAGGAATAACCACTACACCTAAGGAGAGGGGCTCTCCAGGACTCTTCTAAATCTCACCCCTTCTCATGCACAGTTGCCATTCTTACCATCCTGCCCATGATTCCAGTTCCCACAGTCTCAATTTCCACCTCGGAGATGTTCAAAGCAAGATCTGCTTTCACGTACAACAGAAGCATGATTCCCACAAGCCGCACAAGTTTCACCTGAAAAACAGATCCTGTTCCATTAAATACAAGAATGGGAGAGGTTTGACGAGAGAAGGCACATCGCCCCCCGGTCCAGAACATGGGTCACCAAAATACGGATGAAGAAAAAGAGTTCCAGGCTCATCCAACAGACCAACTGGGCTCACAGTACACAGGCACTCCGGCAGCACAGCACACGAAGGAGTCATGGACCAACACCCCAGTAAACGAAGCTGAAGCCCAAAGCAAAACCTACAGCACAGGCACAGCCCATGGAAAAGCTTCTCTTCAACAACAGTGAGAAGAAACAAAGCAGGCCTACGGAGCAGGAGCCAAAACACAGGCAGTATTCCTACCAAGATACCTTCACAACTCATTCCACCATGTGTTGTGGAGACAGACACCGAAGAACCTAAGATAGCTCCTGTTCTCTTCCCCCAAGATAGCAGGAGCATCCTTTATGCACAGATGCCCAGCTCTGGTCTCCTGGCCTGCCCTCTGCTTTGGCACCCTGCACAGCCACACTACCTACTTCACCTTCAGAGCACTTCTGACTGAGCACAAGCTTGCAGACAATGAGCCTCTGGAAGACACAGCAATTGGAAAAGCAAAGTGGAAGAAAAGGCCCAAGTGGAAAAAGATTCCACACTGAAACCTCCCCAAAAGCACATTTACCTTTGCATATTTGGCATCTGGGTGCAGACTATCAGTTACAGCTTTAAACCATTCTTCTTCCTTCGGTGTGTCATTGAAAAAGAAGGCTTCTTTACTCAGATCGAGCTCCTGGAAACTGTGTTAGAGGAAGGAACCCATGGATGCATGCACTTGTTTGTAACTCTCCAGCTCTTTCCTCTGGGAAAGAACTAAATCAATTTATACTCACTAAATTTACAACTGAAAACTCAAATTCAGTTACGCTGATTTTAGAGGTATGTTAAACGTAACGCTAAACTACTTTTGGTGTTAAATTGAATGGCATTAAAGATTTCATAAAACTGCAGTGCCAGAGAGTCCAAACACTACCCGAAAAACAGCCCTCTCGGGCTCTGCAACCACACTGTGCGATGGAGTACGGCAACGCAAACATTCCTCGCTGCGGCGTCCCGGCTGCGCTCCTCCACGCTACGGATCCACGGGCCAGCAACCCCCGGCCAGCGCGGGAGGACGAGCCAGAAGAGACACTCACCCCACGCAGTAAACGTCGGGAGGCTCAGCATCACACCTCAGCCACGGCTGGAGGCTTTCCCTGGGTGACTGACCGTTCACGTTATACGTCCCAACAAAAAACCTGCAAAGAAGTTAACTAAATCCCAGAGTGCAAATTGCAGAGCTGATGGAAATACCACTACTATTAACCCATGTACTTAATACTACATATATTTAGGATTAACATGTTTCCAGGGGGGAACTGGGAAAACGTGACAAAGTTTAAATCTCTAAAATTATTTAATTGCAGTAGCATCTTTACAGGTGTGTCTTACAGAGGACAGACATTTTTACATATAGTGAAAAAAAAATACCAGAGCTGTGCAGTAGCAGTTTGAAATGATAAATTCGTTGAATGACATGCAAAAGGAGATTTTAACCATAGTAAAGTTTTTAGTCTTAATTATATATTTCACCCTTATATATTTCACCCAAGCTCTTATGAGCTTATTGGAACAAGTACATGGATAAGCAGTGAACAGAAGCAGTGAGAGAGAAGGCCAGAGATGCACAGAATTGATGCACTTCCAGACACAGTCTGAAATAAGCACAGGAAAAAGTTCTTTCAAAGAGGCCATTTTCTCAAAAAGAACCATGAGGCAAGCCTTGACAGAGACATGAATTAAATTCTTCTCTGCTAATGCCCAAACAAGGAAAGAAGGCTGTTCTGGAAAGTATGGATCATACTTTTCTACAAAATTTCCTATTTGCAGGGATACTAGATGAAATAACAAACATGATTTATTTTGAAATCTTATGCTAACTAACTTACTCGCCCCCAAAATAAGTTCTTCTCAGGAATGATCATTACCTGAAGCTCTCTATGCGTGTGTAGGAATCCTCCATTTGTGCAAGCTGAGATTTAACAATAGTATCTCTTAGTCCAAACTTTGGTTCTGATAAGATGGAAGCCTTGTTTGAAACCATTACGCTGGAGGACCGTACCATTTCAGTTGTCACTTCAGGTTTGATTTTGTTTTGCCTGCAAACGAAAGCAAAACTGCGTGATGAAATCCAGGATACAAACACACCCAAACCAGCTATTTCTGCCACCGCGTTCACCCGTTTCACTAAAGATAATCAACATCTGAGATAAGCAAGCAAGACTGAAATGAGCATTTCTTAGAATGGTTCAGATCTCTAGATAAAACCAGTTTAACTAACTGAAATAACAAACTGTTTTCACTAACCTGGTGCAGCCTGTTGATTCAGGACAGGCCTTGTATCAACATCCAGATGTGAATAAAACCTGTACACATTTCCTGCTTACTGGAGCAACAAGATGTAAATCTCATCTCCTCCTGCCTGTGCTCAGCCCTTCTGATCTCAGCAGAAGAATGACAAACCGTGTTTGTTTAAAAAGCCTTCTGGTGGAAAATCCCAGCTCTGCCTCAAAAGGAGGCAGCAAAGAGTGGGTGGAGGTAGAGGAGGTTTTATTTAGTATCTCCTGGCTCTGCAAACTCCTTTTGCAACAGTAATAATGCCACAGCTTGGGAGTTCCCACAAGCAAGTGGATGGTATAAGTTTAAGGTCAACAACCTGCACACCAGTGCCAAGGACAGCACACAGACTTTGACGGATATGCAGCAGGGTCCGCAAAGTCCTGGGAACTGGAAAATCAAACTGCAACATTTTAAGAGTGTATCTGTGAGACATGGTGGCCCTAAGCCAAAGTTCTCTGAATTCAAAATAAACAACACTAGCAGGTCCCACCCCACTAAACAGCAAAAACATGCCCAAACAGGGGACTAGCAGGACTGTCTCTGAGAGACAGTGCTGAAGCTCCCGCTAAAGTTTTGACAGCATGCTTATGCTGAACTTTTTTCTCTCCTAACTACCATCTGCAGATTCTCTTCTCAAAAATTTGCCAACTTCTGCTCCAGATCCCACCACCTCTGGGGACTGCAGCCGACACAGTCGCTGGCAGATGGAACCAGATATTGCGGCTGCAAGACTGCTCGAGACCGGTGTGTGCACAGACCTCACACGCTGGCACCGGAGAGATCAACTTCCCCACTTGGTTTCCAGCTGGAAACCAGGAAGCCCAGATAGAAAGCTCTCCGCACTTTCCTTTTCTTCCTCTAGACATCAAAGCATCGACAACTTCCCCACGGCAGTTCATTCCATCCACACACAATCACCCAGAAGTACCCAGAACCTTGGTGCTGTACATATTTAGTGTCACTGTACAGATATCCTCCGTGGAGAGGAGGCACAGCTAAACCAGTAAAAAACCACTGCCACCACTTTTCCTCCTCACCAGACCTTGCACAAAGAGCGGACGTGCACAACTCTCCCTTCAACTGCTTCACCAAACCTACAAAAGCAGGAGGGAGATACCATACCTGGGAGCACTTTTATCGGTGCTGTCATGGCTCCGGTTCTGATTAACTGTAACCTTTTTTCCGTTCTGTTTGACGCCTTCAGAGTCAACCACTTCTGGGGGAGAGAAAAAAAAAAAAAGTTTCACATTAAACACAAAGTGTTCTTTAATTTATCAACACAGCAAACACTGGCAAAGATCTGAGAGCAGAACATAATTTAGGTTTGTGTGGAGAAACAAAGTATCCTGCAGTTTCTCTTTCAGCTATCTGATAGATGGAGCTTATTTTGACAGAACTGTTCTGTGATGATGCAGCTTCCTCTCTAGAGGAAGAACTGACATCAGGATGCCGTGCGGCCACGGAGAGCGGCGGAACTGCTGCACGCTGCCTGCCCGCTGCTGAAGCAGGTTGCTGTTGGCTCTCCCTTCCAGCTAAGCTAAACCAGGACTTAGCAGCACAAAACCCAGGGCTTTATCCTGGGAATCCAAAGAATGTACGTTAATAACATGTTTTTCCTTTCTGAAGCAAGACAGGAAGTACAAAGAAAGGAAGAAAAAGGGAAGAAAAAACAAAACAAGCTCCAGACTACCACTTAAAGGGTATCTGCACCTATCTGCAAATACATAGCAAACCACAAGTGTCTCCCACCTTGAGGCAGTGCAGTACAGAACCACCGTACCTCAGCAGAAACAAGGCCCTCAATGCAAATGGTACGTTCCTAAAAATATAACAGGGAAGCTACCATGCAAATATAACTAAATATAGATGTGACACTAAACACATCACACTACATTAGCAAGATTTGACTATTCTTTCAGCGTTTTGTTTCAATCAGGACATTCTGTTCCTGCAAGTGGCATAATAATAGTTTAAAAAGAGGATTCTGCATGGGGGTTTCCATGTTTAAGATGCACAAACAGCCATCTCAAGATTATGCTACTTAGCACAAAAATCTAATGATGATCTAGAAATAATTAAGATTATTACATTTTAGTCATTCAGCTGAGCTTCTCCTTCAGCGAACACCATCCAGAAAAACTAAAGTGTTATTTATGTCACAGTGTGTTCTCCAGGACAAGAGCACAAATCAGAAACAGAACTTGAAGTGCTTCACCTAAGCACTCACAACCTAAACAAGTGGACAAGAAGTGGTCATATTCTCAGCTGGGAAAGCCTCTTCTGCCCAAGAGCCCTCTGAGAATAAAGACTGTGTAAGAGGATTTATCAGAAGCTGGTTGCAGAAGAGCACGTGACTCAAACCTCACTACAGATCACGCAGCCGAAGTCACGCAGCCCTGAACAGGAGCGTACACAGCGCAGAGACGCGCCGTGCCGCGCGGTCCCGCTGCGCGGGGACAGAGACATCCATCTTCTCCACAGGTATCACCCATTTAACCAGTGCTGCTCGAGCCTCTGCAGACTCTCCCATAAAGACCACGCAATGTATCTTGACAGCGACGAGAACCAACCTGAACTTTCACTCTGACAAACAAGTGTTACTTTTGTACCAGGGAGGGAGCAGAAGTTCAGGCTTTATTACCCCTCAAGGACGATGCCGCTCACCAGCGTGCAGAAGGCGGCTGTGCTGGAGCGGCACGGCTTGTGTGCCCGCTCAGTGCTGGCACGGCTGCTACGCGATCCAAAGATCACAGCTGTATAACGCACTTCTGCAGTCTAACCTTATTAGTGGAAATCAGCTTCAGGTAGGATTCTCCTAACAGAGAGATTAGCACTGGGAAAGGGCTGTTTCCTTCAGATAAATTTATATCTAGATAGAGATTGTTCTAGCCAGAGGGATCTATACGTTGTGGCATATTTCAGCAAGAGAATGACCTTGTTCAGTAATTGAACTGGGCACAGAAATAAAGAGCCATGTGCAGAGATTACACAACAGCAGAACATACATGGTCTGAATCAGACAGGATTTGCAGTTAAAAGAGATTTAAGCAGTAATACAGACGCTCTTGTTAAAAATGTGCAGTGACATTATAGTACCATTCTACAGCAGGAAAATGTACCATACCTTCTGGATAAACTAGGAGAGATGCTTAGTGTTCAAAAGAGAGAATTAAATCAGCCTTACTATCAGTTACATGAGTCTTAGGCAGTTCACTCTTTACTTACTGAAAGTGTAAGCGAGTCCGTGCGGGACCGCACTACTCCGGGCTGGAGGGAAGCAAGCTGCTTCTTTTCCGGGTTCCAAATGAAGGAACACTGCAGTCGTCACCGTGACTGCACACAGATGGGATGTTAGGCAGGGGTTTTAACCAAAATTGTGAACATAAACCATACAAGGTAAAGCATGTTTAAAGCACATTTAAATCCCTTTATAGACACTCTCAATCATTAGCCAGCCCTAATTCACAGAAGATATAACGAACATCACGCTACTAGCAAATGGTGGCGTTGACACAGTGTTTGAACGGGCTTTGATTTGCGTATGAAAGTTGCTAACTCAGTATGCGTGTTCATTGAAGGACAGGAGTTACAGCTGTTCCTGGGACACAGCAGACAAAACCTCATTCTATATCAATTTATGTTCCAAAAGATCCTAAGTGATAGCAGAGAGCAGTTTCTGCTGCTAATACAAGGGAGGGGGGTGTTAGGGTGAAAGGAAAAAAGAGAGATCCCTAGACTCCTTTGACTCAAGAAAAACACAATCAAGCCTTGAAAAGGCAACTTTGTCAAAGCTTATCGGCATGATTTGCTGGAACTGCTTCCCAAGGAGCTTGCCATTCAAAGAGTGCCCAGATACAAAAAAAACACACCAGCAAAGGAGCTCGAGTCGTGCCTCAGCCAGTATGTTTTTCCTCCTAAACACGTAGAGATGCCCGAGCCTGTCCCAGTCGGTTCGAAGCTACAAATTACAACACGATGTCTGAGGGGATATTCCCAGATCCCGGCCTTGGCTCAACCCATGCTGGACTGTTGCCGGACTTACAAAATCCATCCTTTCTCTCTTTTTTTTTTTTTAAATACACTACTGCTAAACACAGAAATAAAAAGAAGGAATGCCGGCAATACCAAACTGTGCCTTCCTGAATTAAGAGGACCCCAGCCTAAACGAAGGTGGGTGAACCAGAAACGGTACAATTCAGGTTTTCCATCCCACACCGACCCCCAGGAATTGCTTCAGCTCTCAGTCTTCTCACGCGCGCACTTTGCACGAGGGAAACGGCAGCAGACACCGGGAGCCGCGGGGATCCGCAGGACGACGGGGCCGCCGTCCCGCCCAGCGAGCGCGACCGGCCGCAGCGCGGAACCGCGGCACCGGAGCCGCGGAAACCCCGGCGAGCAGCGCCCGGTACGCGGGCTGCTGGGCTGCGGCCGGGGCGATGCCGACACAGCTCCGCTCCCGCGGCACCTGCGCGGTTCGCGTTGCTCCCGCCGCCCGCGACTCACCGGCCCACGCAGGGGACGCCGGCGGCAGCGGCCCCGGCTCCCCGGACGGACGCCGCGGCCCACGGCGAGCCGGGCAGCGCGGCTCCGCCGCCCACGGCACCGGCTCCGCCGCCCGCTCCCCGGCCCGGCCCGGCCCGGCCCGCGGCGGCAGCCGGCGGGTCCCCGCGCTCACCTCGGCGGGGCCGCCCGCCCGCGGACATCGCCGCCGCCCGCGCCCGCCCGGCCCGCCCCCCGCGGGCGCGCCCCCGGCGCAGGCGCAAAGCGCCGGCACGGCAGCAGCGCCGCTCTCCGCCCGGAGCGGGAGCGCGCACGGGCACCGCGCACCGCGCCCATCCCGCGGGCACCCGGCACGGCTCGTACCTGCGCCGCGCCTGCTGACCTCCCGGAGGAACGTGCGCGTGTGGGAGCCGAAAGGCAGCCGCACCGTGAGCCGGTCGCCTTCGGAACGGATCTGGATGGCGACGTCGGAGCCTGGGGGCACGGCGAGAGACAGAGCTCCTGCGGCTGGTGCCTGCAGACCTCGGCAACACGTCTCTCCGTGCCTCCTTATCATGATCCTTTCCCGCATTTTACATGAAAATGCCATTTAAAAATATAAAAATCACTATTTATAGTCATTTTTATTCTGCTCGCTCAGTGACAATAATTAATCTTCCGGCAGCAGTTTAAAAGCGTTGGGAAAAATCGTTCCTTTGGTTGAACTGGGGTGACAGTACTCGTTAGCATGACCTGAATCGTGGCAAACAGCACGTCCAGTTTCCCAACAGCAGCAGGACAAGATCCCCCCCGGTCAGCAGCCCAGATCACAAGAGCCCCCACTCCTGCCTCCCTGAGCGTAGCTGGCGCAGGGCCAGGAACGCCCGTAACGGGCACTAAACAACAACAGAACTCACCCACGACGGGAAGGTCACTGCCGAGTACAACTGTGAAAGCAAAACAAAGTTCAGTTACAAAGCTACGCAATACATCTGCGGACAGCACTGATACTCTGAGATTAGCGATCTTGGTGAGTTCTTCAAACCTCAAACACTCCTTGTATGAGCAGAGACAGGCAGAACAAAGCTGCCGGGGTGGGGGCTGTGGCTGCAGCTTGGCAGGACACAGGGCACTCTGGACTGTGGAGAAGTGATCTACCAGGGCCCTTCCAGCTACGCCATGTGACACACAAGCATCCCCAGGGATTACAAATTGAAGAAAAAATGTGAAGGCTGAATAGATCCCAAATTTTAGCAAGTAGAACAATAAAATATGGACTCCAAACCCCTTCATCCCCTTCTTTGGAGGTGGCCACTGAGCCACCAAAGTGTTTTAGTACCTTCTTCCACTGAAAAACCTTCTGTGATCGGGATAACTTTCTCCAGCCAGATATCCTCAGCTGTGATGGCCATCCGCCGGTGAGTGTATACGTAGATCCTGCAAGCACGGAGCAGACATGGAGGCAACGCCTCCTCAATCCTGGCATCTCTGCAGGTACAGACAGACCCCATCCCATCCAGCAGCACCTGCCAGCACAGCCTCATGCAAACCCCAAAGCAACTCTCCGCCATGTGCCCACCCACCCACTTACCCCATCATTTAAATAATAATGTATTTATTTACAATAATAATAAAGTATTTACTTTTTTTTTTTTTTGGTACTACCGAACCACCCCAGACCAAAACCTCTAGGGCCTGGGCTCTTCTCACTAACCACCCGTAATGCACAGCAGGAGAAATGCCAGGGCACAGCTCCTTCCAATCGCTGCCCCCTGGACTCCACCCAGCAGAAAGTCCTTGGGCCAGGATGGGTTTTCGGGCGGTTTCCAAGGCCCATGGGACCTGCAGAGCTCCTGGCTTTCCCGCGGACACTGTCCCCCCCGGGAGCCCCTGCCCGCCCTCCCCGTGCCGGCATCCCGCGGGTCCGCGCCCCGCACCCACGCGTGCTCCCCGCAGCTCTCCACGAGGCCCAGGATGCGGCTCTCCACGCGCTCGCCATCAGCCAGGACGCCCTGCACCGCCGTCGGCCGAGGGTCAAGGAAGAGCGGAGCGAGACGGGAGCCCCGCGGGGTGCCCGAACCGGGCGGGAGGGACGGGGGGCAGAGGGCAGCGGCCCTCCCGGACGCGTCCGCGCGGATCCCGGCCGAGGCAAAGGATACGATCCGGCAGGTCGCCCCCTCCGCCAGGCTCTCCTGGATGGCGACCGACTGGTCCATCCTCCGCGCCGGGAGCGCAGCGGCTGGCGCCCGCCAGGCACAGCCGCGCCCCGCACGACCGGCACCGGGACGCGGCGGCTCCCCTGGCCCGGCCGCTCAGCGCGGCTGTCGCGACGCGTCGCGCCCGGCCCGCGGCGCCTCCGGCTGCCGTTACCGCCACCGCCGCAGGCCCGGCCCCGCTCCCGCCCGGCCGGGCCTTCCCCGCGGCGGCGGCCGCCCGGCGGGCCCGGGCCGCCCCGCACCCTTCGCCGCCCGCAGCGCCCCCGGCCCGCGCCCCGGCGCTCCGTGAGCCCTTCGCTCCGCGCTGCCGCTCGCCGGGACGGCACCGGACGCTGAACGACGCGGCGAGGCCGGGCCGGAGGGAGCCGCCGCCGCGGGCGCCGGAGCCCCCGGAAATAACGGCGCCGTCCCAGGAGCCGGCGGCGGCCGCAGCCGCTCGGCAGCTCCCGGCGCCGCTGCCCTTCCCGGGCAGCGGGTCGGCCGCGGTGTCACAAGCGACCGGAGCCCGCGCGCCTGCACGGCGGGACGCGAACGGCTGGGAGGGCACGAAACCGGCGGGGCTGGCGGGCAGTGCCAGGCGCCGGGAGCATCCTGCAGAGCTCTCCCGAAGGGAACGGGAGAGGAGGAAGCTCTGCGGTTTGCAGGAAGGTGGAAAGGTTGCTTTCCTAGTAAAATCAGGAGATGCTCTTTTTTCAGTAGCACCTTGAATCAATTTTTTGTTGAATTTCAAGAAGACCCGGCTGGCATAAGCCGGCTTGTGAGCCGCCGGTTCGTTATGCAAAGGAATTACTGCAGAGGGTGTACGCAGGTGCTAGAAAATGTCACCAGACATTGTCTTTTGCGTAGCAGACAAAGGGTAGTTTGGCCTAGGTCAGCTCTTTCCACAGAGGTAGGAGCAATAGCCGAGAGCCAGAGATTAGGAAGAACCCCAAGCAGTCTCTGTTGGAGAAACCACTCTGCCTCCCTGCTCTGCGCTCCAGCAGCCGCGCGGGATGGGCGAGAGACCGCAAACAGGAAACAGAAGAGTGTGAAGTATCTGCTGTAAACACTAAACCTCTATTCTTACAAGAAACGTGATGCTGAATGGTATATTTGAGATAGAAAATCCCTGGGTTTCATCCTGTTGTCACTTGCTATGGATATGCTGACGCTGTGGCCTGAAACAAATCAAAAACATGCCCCAAACCTGGTGCTGCAGTTTCGATGCAGCAGAACAGCAGGCTGGTCCAGGCCGCCCTGCGACGTGGAAGGGGTCAGCTATCGTGTCAGCCAGGCTGTTTCCATCCAGTCCCACACCGGCTGCACAGGAACTCCTCAGCCTGCAGCTCCTCGTAAGGGCTGGCGGAGCACAGCCTGGCCGTGCTGGGAGCGCGAGGCTCCCGAGGGCCACCCAGCACTGCACCTCAAACCAGCACCCCTGGGCTCTCCCCCCCTTCCCACGAGTCACGTCGCGTTCAGCCACGCTCAAAACATCCAGGGACTGACACGTGGGTTTTTATATTTTTTTCAATGTTTTCTTTAGAGACACAACAGCGACAGAGGACAGCAGAGCGTGTGTCTGCATGATCGGCAGCACCTTGACACCGGTGAATTCTGCCCGCAGAGCTACACACCAGCTCCGTGTGATGCACTAAGGGGCAGGGGGGTGGTTTGTGTTACAGGCTACTGCTCATGTCTCTGCTCTACCTTTGGCAGCAGAGAGTCACAGATGCGATACAGGATCATCTCAAACATGAGAGAGACACACTTTTAGATTACTCCCATTTTCCTGCCCAAGAATTGGAGATGAAACACAGTTACTAATTTTACCTACCCAGACAAGGAGTATTTCAATACCAGAGCAATTTTAAACTGACAAGAAAGAGGGTGCCCAGAAAGGCTGTGCTGCAAGAAGGTTATTAACTAGAGCAGACCCTGTGCCTTCAGTCAAGGCAGAATTTTTTGGTTTATAAGCAGGCTGAACATCCTCTTGTTCCTACTCCTAGGAACAAGGAACAACTGCTAGTTGTGCAGGAGTGACAGCCCTGTGCCACCGCGCTGCATGAGCAGCTCCCAGGGGAAAGAACTTTTCCTTGCATGGGCTTCAGGAAGAGCTTCCAGCAGCTCGGCCGGCCGGTCAGTAACCAGTACCCTGCCAGCTGGGCCAGGAGGGCCCAGCCCTTAGAGCACCTGCACGAGCTGCTGTTGGAAAGACAAGGGGAAAAACTACCACTGCTTAAGTGTGCAAACGAAAGGGCTTTCCTGCCTAACGAGCCACCCAGGAAAGGGACACAAGAGGAGACCTGGCTTTAGCCATGTGCTTCAGTGTCCCTTGCACGTGATACTGGCTTAGGTACAAAGGGCACAAAGCATGAGCGAGGCACTGGGGTACCAGAAATTTATCCTCTCCAGTTGTAACCCAGAAGAAGCTTGAACTGGGACTGGGAAGCAGGTGGAAAGGGTGCTGTCACAGTGGAAAGGGGAGAGCAGCCCATGGAGGAGGGCATCCCACAGGGCAGCTGCTCAGATCCACCCTGCTCTGCAGGAGCTTGGGCAGGGAACCAGTGCCATCACTGTGACTAGCCAGAGGGACGGAACAGAGCTCACCGCACCGAGAGGGAGCCCCACATCCACCCATGGTTAGGGCCTGCCATTCCCTGAGCAGCTCAGAACGGGGAGCAGTCGTCCCCAGGCAGAGTGCCCGAGCAGGTGCCCGCAGCCTCTTCTCGAAGCAGAGTGTGCAGGAACGTCGTGCTGCAGGACAACACGAACAGAGACCGGAGCCCGCCAGCAACCTGCAACCACTGGCGCCGTGTTTCACCCAGAGTCCTGGGGTCACCCTGTGGGCAGGAGGCACCTGCACAGGAGGAGAAGCAGGCACCTGCAACTGGGCCACCTTTTTCCTGGGACAGGGATGCGACAGAGGTGTTGGATAGCAGCCTTGGCTGAAGTCAGAGAGGAACAGGGATCCTAATGAGTGCTGCGGTGCTCCGCTGCAGGAGGGCAGGTTGCGGAGCACCCCGACTGCTGCTTACCCCCGGAGGGAAGCTGAGACCCTGTAATTCAGGAACAGGACCACCCCACAGGCCATGAGCTTCAGGAGCGGGGCCAGAGTCACCTGCCCAGCACTATTGACATGAACTTTGCCATCCAGTTTCAGACAGCTGGCTTTCAGGGTAGCTGGGCAGCACTCCTGGTAACAGGCACCCTTCATCCCACTGGCACAGACTGGTTTGGCAGCCTTGCAGGCTCTGCTACATCCCGCCATGTAATTCAAGCCCGTCTTCTTCATCTGGAAGGAGGAGAGAGATGTTAGCCCGGGGGTCCTGCCAAGCCTTTGGTATTCACATTACAGGGACTCAGCCAGGCTCCTGGGCACATCCGAGTTCATAAGCTGTCCTGCTTTTTAGCCCCAAGGCCATACCTCACAGAAGTCATGCCCCACAATGCATCTAGCAACAGTCGTCTTGCCCTTGAAACATCCGTCCCCGTGACAGGAGAACGCTGCACACACTTTCCCCTACAACAGAGGACCAGAGGAGACAATGTATATTCATCGGTGTGGAGAGCAGGACTCCCAGGACAAGAACTGAACTTCAGACAGTCCTTCTTTCCTGAGGGCTCCTTTCTAAATCCCACTCTGTTCTTGGTATTTGGCCAGTGCCATCTCAGGCATTTTAGATACAGAGAGATAAAAGACTAACAGCATCCCCTCTGAAACCGCAGGAAACTTCAGTGAAACACCAGCACAGCAAACAAGTTTCACACCTCCTTTTCCTTCCTCTTCACAAGGCTCTGCAAAGATAAGCACCTTCCCCTCCACGTAGGCTCAGGAGAGAGGCTGCAGCGCCCCGTCAGTCCCCGCACCCTCCCTGCGGCTGCGAGGAAGGCTCCCCACGGGAAGGCTCCCCACGGGAAGGCTCCCCACGGGAAGGCTCCCCACGCAGTCGCTTCAAACTGCTTGAACTGATGTCAGTGCTGGGCTTGGGAAAAGGCCTGTTTGACAGGGCTCCCTACCGACTCTTTCCTTCCAAAGATCATTAAGGATTTGTTCTCCCTCCAGAGGCAGCTTCTGGCCCTGTAAAGCAGGTGCAGAGGGACCTTCCCCTCTCCCCACTCGGGTGGGAGCTCAGCTGTCCCAGCGGTCACAGCCTCCAGGAGCGCCCATGGCCGCAGCAGCGTCTGTCCGGCCGGTACCTACGTTTCGGGGGGGAGCTCGGGGGGTGGTGGTGGTGGTCGCAGGCAGCGTAGTGGTGGGTGGCACGTCACCTGCAGACACACAAGGAGCCCTGTCAGGCTGCAGCCAGCGCACAGCCCGTGCGGAGCCCTCCACAGCCGCACACGGGACTGATCCATCGGCACGGCTGCAGCTGGAGCTGCTGGGCCACCCCTTCCCCTCACCCCACTCTGAAGGAGGGTGAGCCCCAGGGCAGAAGAGCCACAGCCAGCCCTCTGCAATGGGGTTTTGCCCACCCGTCTGCCTCCTGTGCAGCAGGATTAACCGCAGACCCTCAGATGGCTGCCGGGGCCCTGCGGGCAGTTACCGTAGGAGCTGGCGTTGAGCTGCAGGCAGCGGGGGGACTCGCAGCACTCCAGGGTGCACTGCTGCACGCTCACGCTGCTGTTGGTCCTGCACATCTCTGTGCCACACGTGCTGCTGCACCCGGCTGTGTAGTTGGTGCTGGAGAAACGATAAAGCTGCAATAGCACAGGCAAAGGAAAGAATGCTGTGAGTGTGACGGGATGGCATTGCGAAGGAGCAAAAAGTAACTGGGACTGCAACGGAGGGAGAATGGAAACAGGAGATTGACACAGACAAGAGAGTACTGTGGGTTCCCGATGTAAAGGAAGGGAAAACAGAGTTTCCCTATCACAGCCCCGACGCGCCTCTGTCTCAGCAAGCTCCATACCTTGCAGTAAGTCTCATTTTGGCAGGTCATCGTTTCATTGGCATGGGCTTCATCCTGGTAACACCTCTCCCTGAAGCACTGAAAGCTCTGGCAGGTGAGCTGGAGGGGGAACACACCAGGGTGTCACCGTGCAGTGAAGCCTCCTCGCACGGCACCACGGTGCTGTCCCCAACCACGGCCTCGCAGCCTGGAGAGGCTGCCTCTGCGCACCCACCCGCCGTGCCTGACGTCCTCCCCTTCCACCCCAGCAGGGACTCCTACCTCCTGCGAGAGACCAGTTGGGTTAGAGACCCTGTCTATGGGTTGTAACAGCCCGGCCAACAGCCCTCTTTCCTTTCCTTACCTGCATTTCTTCTGTGCCATTCACCGAGGCGTTGGCGGCCACCGAGGCGTTGGCGGCCACCGAGGCGTTGGCGGCCACCGAGGCGTTGGCGGCCACGCTGTGCTCTGGAAAACACAAAGTTCCACCTTGATGAAGGAAATACCACCCTCGTGCTCGGCAAGCCCTGATTCCCCTCCTGAGCCTCTGCACGATCCAAAGGGATCTGCAGGAAGCACCAGTCACACTGTGGTTGGGATGTGGATGACAAGTCAATGACAGGATGTCCCAAACAAGGTCGATTTGCAGCCAGCAACCAGGCAGCCCAACAAGCAGGTCAGAGACCACAGACTGCTGCAGCACCACTGCACACAGATGTCACAACAGCTTCTCCCTCCCCCTTCCAGCCACACTGCATGTGAAGAACAGGCTTTTCTGGGGTCAAAACCTTGAAAAAAACGTTCCTCAGTGCAGCTGCATCCTACAGAACACAGCCTGGAGGGGACAAGGACAGAGTCCCCATGACACCCACTACCTTTGGCCTGCTCCCCACAGAAGCCTCAAGTTTTCCTTGGGATGCAGAGCTCACCTGCTGTGGCAAGAGGGTCCTGGAGACAGAAGTGCAGAGCCAAGATGCAGAGCAGCAGGCCTGGAACGGAGGGAGGACAACTGAGACCACCAGCAGCATGGGCAGCTCACTCTTGAAACTCCGAATCCAGCCCCCACCAGCCTCCCCGGAGCAGAGTGGTGGCCAGTTCCCCTCAGGAAGGTCATGGGGAGCCCCACAGACACACCTGAGATCAGGGACTCATGCTGATCACAGGCGACCAGCCCTCCTGCAGAAATACCCCCGATCTGCCCAGAGCCCCGGGTGTCCAGCGGCCACCCCTCGCCCCAGGGAGCCCCTGGGCAGGGATGGACGTCTTGGGCGCACCAGAATGGACACTGCTCTCCATGCTGCAGCGGAGCCCCTGTTACCTTGAGCAGGGGGGATGAGCCGTTGGTGACGTGCCATCTTCATCCACCAGCAACTCCACTCGGGACCTGGCAGGAAGAGGCATGGCCAGAGCTGGGCAGCAGGAGCGGACAGTCCAGCAGTCACCGCTGTGGTCACAGCAGCACGTGCTCCTGAGCCTGCCTGGTGCACAGCTCAGGAAAAGGTGGCAGGAACAGCATCAGGACAAGTTACATAAAAGAGACTTCTCCTGTTGAGGTCTGTTTTGAAGAAACCTTTCTCCTAGGAAATTCTACAGCCTTTATTCCAAACACCATGGGACACCAGAGAAATCCAGATTGTTCAGCACACCATTTTTGGTCCCTGTAGTGGCAGGACATGCTTTTCAGGCAGGAGTAAGTGTCCAGCAATAACAACATCCACCAACAGCACCTCTGAAAACTGCTGTCCAGGTCGTCTCAACAGGCTCTCAACCCAGAAATCATCTAATAACCAAACAATTCAGCACCCTTGCCACTGTGCTTGCCTGGGCTCTAGGGAGCAAGTCAGGCCCTGTCAGCCACAGCTGCAGCAGGAGGTGGTTGAACAAGCGCAGAGTGCGCCTGGGGGCTCCCTGACCCAGACTGGTGCCTGCTCCCGAGGGGCCGTTGCCTCTCCCCTGCGGCTCAGCCCAGCGCGATCTCCGTCCCAGCTCCTGTGCCAGCAGCAGTGCACCCAGCGCCGGGCACAGCTGCTCCGCTGAGCGGGAGCACGTGCTCTCCTGGGGGGGTTTGTGCCTGGGCTGCGCAGGAGGCCCAGAGCACCCGGGACACCGGCTGCGAGCACCTTCGCGGAGAGAAGGCACTGCTGAGGGCTCGCCTGGCTCCTGCCAGGTCAGCGGCCGCAGGAGCGGGGCAGACACCCAGCACGGGTCGGCGCCGTGCCGGTGGTACGAGCCCCGGGACTGCAGCGCAGCGCCGCGTGCAGCCGCGCGCTCCCGCTCAGCCCCGCGGCAGCCACAGTCACTCCCTCCTGAGGGGCTCTCCAGAACCACCGAGGGTGCCGCAGCCGCCCGCGCGGTCACCGCTCCGCCGTGCTGACGGGCAGCAGCAGGGCTGCCAGGAGCATGAAGGCAGCGTAGTTACGGATGACGCTTGGCACCACGCAGCAGTTTGCTGCTGCTGTTGCAAATGAAGATGTGACCCAGCAGCAGCACCAGCCACAGCAGAACCCAAGCCCACCAGCCCTCAGAGCAGCAAGAGAGACCCTCCATAGCAGCTCTTGCTGTGGATGGACAAGAAGTCTTGGCGTGAAAATGCCCATTTCCAGACATGCCAACACAACAGGCCCTCAGGACCTGGCAAAGAGCAAAACACAGGCTTATTAGTCCTGGCACACAACTCGTGGAACATAAACAGGAACATTCACAGCTAAAGTAGCTTTCCCTAGCGAGAGGTGGAAATGCTCTGGGTCATAAAGAGCTGTTGCACTGCCAACGCTCAAGTATTTCTGGTTAACTCACAATAAACAGTCGCATCCTTCCCCTCTGTTCATCTCTGCGTGCATCTCCCCTCCCTGCCAGCCCACACCACAGCCCCCAGCCCCGGACGGTGGCACACACATCCCTTTCATGCAGGAATTCCCACCGACCCAGGCTGGGCACCACAGGAGCAGCTCGCTGCCCCACCGGCCGGCCAGCCAGGGCAGGAGGCAGGTCTGCTGTGACACCAGCGCTTCTTGGCAAAGCTACTGCAGCAGCTTGACCCCGAGGCTGGGCACCGGCGCCAGGGTTTTGCCGACAGCGGCTAGACTCAGACAGAGCGGGTTCAATGGACAGGTTTTTTTCTGTAAATACACCCTTGCACGTGCCTCCACGCTGCTGTGCAGGCCTGAGTACGAAGAGGGGTCTGCACAGCTTCTCGCCACCCAGTCCCTTGCTCTGATGCTTGCCCCCGGGATTTGGGAAGTTCTACCTGCTTTGGTGCTTCCCAGGACACCCAGCTCTGCTGCAGGAATCTCTCTGCTTTCATTCAAAAATCTTTACCTGTTTAGCCAAGAAAATAGTGGAGATGTGACTCCGAACAGGCTCCAAGGAGAACTGTAACACTCGCCTCCTGTCTTGTGATTCCTCGAGGACCTGGAGTGGCTGAAGCTTGCAGTGACCACTGAGGCTGTTCAATCCAAGTGAAAGAGAAGACAACACAGGCTGGCATCTCTCTCACCTTCCACACCAGGGCAGCCACCACCCAGACCAGGTGTGGACCACCTCACTGAGCAGGGTGCCACTCCAGCACAGCCCAACCCAGCTGCAGGACAGGGGAATGAACGCCCACCAGACACGGCCTCATCTCAAGAACTTTCCCTCGGATCAGGGAAAGAGCCCAAAGCATTGACTCACCTCCTGCGTCCGCTCCCTGAAGCTCCAGTGCAAGCCCGTAGCTGCTGCTGGTGGCGCGGTGCCTTGGCGCACCGACAGCGGCTGTGGTACCTGCCGCACAGGCTGGCACCCTGGTGCCAGCAACCAGCCCCACCCTGCCAACCACCAGCTGCGCAAACCATCACCCGGGGGAAGCGTTTGTTACCTGCCGCTCCACGGCACCGGGAGATGCAAACGGCCCCGCACAGCAACAGCGGAGAAGGGGATTTTTGAGGCTCAGGATGCCACACAAGCCAACCCTGCACCACAATGAAACTCCACCCGGGGGGCTGGAAGGGGCACGAGGACTGCAACAGTGTTGGGGAAATTGCCACGAATTGCCCACACAGCCCAACCTACATCAAGCTCTATTATTAATTCCCTGAAAAAAATCCCAGTGGCCAAACCTCCACAGGGAGACCGACCTGAGGTAAAAGCAGCAACGCAAGCCAAACAAATTTGTTTTGCAAAGTGGCCCAAAGAAAATCATACACTTACAGCAGGATACAGTATTGGACTGGTACTTGTTGTCAGCATGCAACGTTCTGCTTTACAGAAAGTCAATCCTCATCACAAAAATTTCCATCAGAATGGGAATAAGAGAGAAGCAATTGTCTCCGACAATTCAAACCACATAAAAAGCATTTTAAAAATACTGTAATCAAATCTCTTCCTTCCAGTATACAAAAGGAGACAAGTTTCTCAGCACTTCCTAAATTAAAATCAGTTTATTTTTCAAAGTTTGGAGTTTTTTTTAATATAAAATAACATCACAAGTCTACTTTTCATAGGGGCTTACTAGAAAGTGATTCTATAAAGTATCCTTGAAATCTATATTCATGCACATAGAAAATCCAGAAACTGAAGAAAAGTCAGAGCTGCTGATGCATCTCCACTTGCTTTTCAGATGCGAGATCCTTCACTTGGGAAAAGCTACAGCAGTCCTTGACGTTTCAAGTCTTCATAGGTCTTTTTATTCACCACGTTCCCACTGGAATCCTCGTATTCCTCCTAGAATGGAGTGAACAATTTAGGGACACCTGGACACAGCCTGACTCAGGTCGTACTACAGCACTTGCATTTCAGCTCCAGCAGCACCTGCTGAACACAACCATCCTGCCAAGAACCTCTCTGTACGCAGGGGATCTACCAGCAGGCTCCATGGGAAGAGCTTATCCAGTCAGAATAATTACAAGCTGTACTACGGGCTGTATTTCCCACAGCTGCCCTGCACACTGTTGCAAAATCGTTTGAGACAGAAGTTGAAGAAAAGGTACTAGTGTAAGTGAACACACTGCTCACAACAGTTCCTTCTTCTTCTCACAGAACGAGACGACACTGGCACTGTAAAGCAGAGCATTAGAAGATTCTGACACAAAGGCTGAGTCTGTCCCATCAGAACTACTTTCCAATACAGCACAAGAAGCGCTTTTCGTACATCACCACTAACAGCAGCTGTGCAACCAGCAGCACAGGTTCCTGCTTATCTCTCCAGCATGCAGAGGACTCTCTTAGAAATTCTTCTGACAGAGCCAGAGAGTTCATGCAAGGTAAAGAGGGGGCTGCCATCCGCACAGGACTAGATACATCCCAACGTCTCTGTACCATCTCACCTCTGTATCGGGCTGCCATCTCTCTGAAGCCTTCTGTTGTTTCAGCTTTGCCCACACTGTAAAGACAAAGTCATACAGGATCTGATGCCATTTCCCTTGAGATACTAGTTTTCAATCTAGTAAAACAGACACAAGCTCTTTTTTTTTTTTTTCTTTCCTTTCTTTTACAACACCATCACTTCAGCAGTCCAGGCTAACATTCATTACAAACGTATCATTCCCCTGTAGGCTTTACTGGAAGGGATAAGAACTACAGCAAACAAGGCTTTAAGTGATCATTCAGGATGGGACACAAGAGACAAAAGTCCAAAAACACTACTTCAGAGATACAGCTCCAAAGGTAACAATAGCTTGTTCAGGAAATTGAGGCTTTACCTGTTTGGTTTCTTCTAGGCAAGAACTACTTTACCTCCAGGAACCATAACCTCTATCTGCTAACTGAAGTGGAGCAGATTCAAGAAACCACCTCTGCATGAGGCAGCCTCCCCAAAACACCAGCACAGATTAGCCACATTAAATTATAATCTCTGTAAATCCTAGGTACTGTAGGCTTTCAAATCTCCCTAAAGGCTCTACCATTTCTGAAGGTTTTTCTGGCTTCTCCATGAAGATGTTGATGAACGTTACTTAAGTGTTACACGGGATGATGTAGCCACGCTCTGCCTAAGAAATGGTGACCTACTGCACTTGGCTGAGATTTCATACAGCTGGCAACAAATGAATGCTTCACTGGCAATCTCAGCAAGCATCTACTCCTGTGGGAATCCAACAAAGTGAAAAAGCCACTCTCCTTTTAAGAGCAGGGAGGGATGGTCCAAGGAAGGATCATCCCACATACACCATGTTTCTTATCTTCTTTCATAGAATCATAGAATTGTTTGGGTTGGAAGAGACCTCAAAGATCATCTAATTCCAACCCCCTTGCCATGGGCAGGGACACCTTCTCCTAGATCAGGTTGCTCAAGGCCTGATCCAACCTGGCCTTGAACACTTCCAGGGATGGGGCATCCACGACTTCTCTCTTTCCTGAAACTAGTCTCTGGTCATAAGGTAAGACAATTTTTTTTGCAAGAACTAATATGGGCGTTCTTACGCCACATGTTCCCTGTTCTGCCATTACCACTTACACGAGACTGCATCCTCAATCTGTGTGACGTTGGCAAAGTGTGCAGTGTTGGGAATGCCCAGGCACCTCATCCCGTGAGCGTGTCGCCACTCCTGGGGAGAAGAGGCAAGAGGTCAGCATATGAGAGGGAATGCCACTTCATCTGCAACACCAAAGACTAAAAGACTTATTAACATCTGCACAGGGTGAAACAAATATTACCGAAACACAAATCTACTTGTCCTAAAAACCTCTGTATTTTTTCTGTATTTTAGACAGGAGCAATACACTGGCAGTCAACAGGCACTCTGCACCGATCAGACCAGGATACTGCAATTAGTGTTCAAACAAGAAGGGACCGTACAGAAATTCGCAGAAGAGATCTTAGTATGCCCCACGTAATTTATCCTTCCAGCCACATGGCCCTGCAGCATCAGCCCAGACCCGCATCCTAGAAGTGGAAGAAGTGCCAGTGAGGCACTCCAGTGATTTACTCGTTATAAAGATCATCTGAACATAGTACTGATGGTTTTGTAGCAAAACGTTACTTACTGCAAAGTGACGCTGAAAAGCTTTGGGCCCTCGGTAGGTGTAGTTACCACAAATCTCACAATTGTAGTTGATGTTTAAGCCATGTAATTTATACAACCAGTATGGGATTGGCTGACAAGTGAAGAGAAACAAAGGTTAGGCCAGTGACAAGGCAGGCTCAATCAGAAGAGTAGCGTGCAGTCAGTGACATCTCCCACTTTTCCAGACCTGACAATCTCAGTTACCTTGCCATCCCAACCAAGAGGCAGATTTTTAGGATTATAAATGATTTCATTTTCTTCATCTTCACTCTCACTCTCACTGATCTGCTCTTCCTCCTCCTCCTCCCTCTCTTCCCCTGTCCGTGCTTGCTTACGCTGCACATTCTCATGAGTGAGGTGTCTCTGTTCCTAGAGTGTGAGAAAAAGAAGAAATTGTTCACACAGCATGACAGCAACAAAATAAGGGCAAACTCTTGCAGCGTGAAACATTTCCTCCATGTGCACAGGGAGGGGAATGGAAGACCAGTACGAAATAGAGAACTCTCGTTTTATTTAGCTCAACAACTTACATTTTTTGTATAACGTTTCCTATTTCCAAAGAATGAAGAACTTGTACTACCACTAGCACTTCCAAGATGACAAGCTAACTGCAACAGCCACCCTGCTAAAAGCAATTGCCTCAAACCGAAGCAAGGACTTAAGCCAAGCATCAAGGCAGAACCAGTAAAGGTTTGCAATACCCTGTGACTCAGGCATAAAATAAAAATTATCTACATTGACATGATGCCTGTAAGGAGAGGGAAAAGAAAAAAAGAAGAAAAAAGACAGGCTTCTCCAAGGGAACACGTAGCCTCTGTTTCTGGGTCTGCTCACAAAAGCCTGTAAAATAATTAGCTAATGGAAATATAAACATAACCCATTATGTTCTACTCACTGACAGAAGCAATCTGCTAACATGCACTTAAAACATTATGACTTTGGACATGAAAATTAACTCCTCTGGGCATGCTGTCTATGAAAGCACTAGGTGAAGATGTGGATGACCTTCCCTTCAGTCACTATTTGACAGCTCTGAAATAAAAAGCTCAAGACAAAATAAAATCCTTACCCCGAGAACTTCTACATATTCATAAATCTGAGCCTCGAGGAATGCAAGATCTTTATTTCTTTCAGTGTCTCTGGAAATAGATGAAGAAACTTTATTAAATCCATTCCAGAACCGCAATCATCACGCGTACACTGAACTCCTAAAGACACATTTGACTTGCATACAGCAAGAAAACAGAACCAAGTACCAAGCAGCTCAGGTAAATTAAACTGCACACAAACCATTCAGCTCTGACATCTTCCATTTGGTTCAGAAATGTTTGGTCCAACGCAAAAAGCTTCTAATACTCCAAGAATCTCTCTGTTTTGACCATACAAAAGCGATGTCTACAGAGTACTTCTCAGCCAAGTGAACAACACCAACCTGAGAATGACCTTTAGGAACTCACCTTTTGCTTCCTTTTGTCTTTGGATTCTTAGCAAACAAGGAAGGATCAAGTGCTTCTAGGGATTTGCCTTTAGTACTAAAAAGTCTCTGAGCACGTTCTTCCAGAGTCCTATGGAGAAGCAGGGAGAAGATGAGTCCAAACCATAGTTTTACATTTCCCAAGAGCTATTTGAATTCATGCAACAAAATTCTACATTTAGCTTTCAAGAGATCATGAGATTTCCTATTATCTTTGTCTTCATTCCTTAAGCCAAATTCATCTACACAAGAGACGACAGCACAGGACACTTCTCAAAACAGCAGATCGCAGTGTCCCCTGATTGGTTCTCCACGTTTTGTCTTTCCAACATCATTAAAGCAATCCTTGTACAACACAGACAAAAAAACAAGTATCCCCTAAAGGAACGCAAGACAGGAAGACCTCAAAAAATGAAAAGGAACTATAAAAAGACTGTGCCTTACCCGCCACATTTTAGTCCCAGGGCCAGTAAAGCTGATTTTAATCTGTCCAGTCCCAGGGAGGCCAATTCCTGTTCGATTAAAGTAAATCACAGCAAGAGAGAAGCTACTAAACAAATACAAGATGAATGTATGTCCATTTTAACTCATTAAAAAAGAAAAAACCCAAACAACAAACAATGAACAGTATTCAGGAAATGACTATCAAGGGTGCTGCACTCCTCACTGAAAAATGAGGAATGTGAAAAATCTAACCAGATCTTCTAAGTTACATTCCCCTAATGAGAGAAATTAAGTCATTGACATAATCAAAGTTTTATTCAGAGAGCACAGAGCCAGACGCAAAAGCGCCACATGTAAAATTATGAAAAGAAACAAAATGACTGAGCTTTCACCTGCTCAAAATTTAGCACTTCGTGCAGAGCACTGAAAACTTACCTCCCAAGAGGAAAATGCTGAGAGATCCAGGTGGGCTCCAGCATGAGTGAGCGCGCTGCTGGTCTCTTTCTGCCAAGAAAAAATCACAGGCAAGATCTCTGAGACATCCTACAGCACTTCATGCAATATAATATTCTAACCTCAAGAAAAGCAGTTCATTTCACAGAGAAAGAGTCTCTCACTAAACCGAGCCATGGAACAGAAAAGATACAAAATAAGCAAACCTTGAAAAGCATTTGTTTCAAACCAGTTATGTTGGTTTTCAAATTCACGTTAGTATTAAATTGCATCTTTGTGATACACAACTGCACACCTTGCTGTCAGACTCAACCAGTGACGACTTTACACAAAGGACTCAGGGAAAACCTCTCCCAAATACAGAAGCATTCACCCGGGCTTAACGCCTGCTCACCGGCCAGCCAGGGAACGTTCCGTTTTCCCACTTCTTCTCAAATTCAGTCTGAATTTTCCCAAAAAGTTCGTTCTGGTCCAGTAACGGCTTCACTCGATCTGTGTAATCCTGCAGGTACTCAAGAAGCATTTCAAGGTACCTGGCAGAGTAATCACGAGCACAGATAATTCCATATCAGCCTCTAACATATTTCTCTAACCACATCTTTGGAAAGTAATTACCCTCTAGTACTCAAAAAATTACCCTCTAGTACTCCAATGGGAAGCCATCAAGATTATGAGAGTTTTCAACACATGATTTTTAGATGCAGCAGTTACAAGGATAAAGTAAGGTCCTTCTGCAGAGTGGAATGTGGTTTTCCACATTTTTGCTGTGCTGCATGCTTCTCAGGCCTCAGACACACCACTGAGTTACTATAGCTCTGTGACCAATTTACATGAGTTGACTGTTCATTACATTCTCAGCAGCTGTACACTTAAGAAGCAAACTCTTTCTCATCAACTGTTATAAAAGAAGGCAAAAAAAAGCTCACCTCTTATATTCAGCATTTTTCCTCTCTTTGGGAATATCGAAGAGCTGGTCAAACGTGGATAAATAAGTGATATAATCCAATTTCTAAGAACGAAAAAGTCTGAGTCAGACTTTACACGCAGGCGGCCAAATTCACGTCTGGTTTCCAGTCACCAGACAAGAAGAAACGCACTGGCTCGGCCCGAGGTTCCGTGCGCGCTAACGCGCCGCCCCAGGCACCCATCGCTACGAGTGGCATAAAGCAGAGGCTTTTTCCAAGGTTGTCATTACACTGATGATACAGAGATACCCATTAAAGAGAAAAGAGCAGAGTCATGAAGCAGCATTCAGAATTCAGATGCTGTCACGCTGTACGCCTGAAGTGACTTTGAAACAGCTATTTGGAAATGAACTTATTTACATAAGAAAAAAAAACAACAAATAACCATGAACCAACCCAAGAACAACCCCTTGGCCTGAAGCACTGAAGTTGCCCGGAGACATGCAGCCACTTACCTCTGATGATTTCAGGTTGATGTACTTGAGATAACAATCATGCAGGTCTAAGTATCGTCCATATCCTTCCTCATCTGTGAACTCCACCAGATCTGTAGGATCATGAGGAGCTTTATTATGAGCTCAATCTTCCCCACTCATTATACAAATTCTTTAGAACTTGAAAAGGATTAACTGCGGAGTAATTTGTGCTTAAGGAAGATGTTTACAGTGCTAGTGGGATATTCATTGATGAGACACCTGACTGCTTCTCTGTAAAAGCACATGAGAACACTCCTCGAGAGGAGCACCACTTCCAATATACTGTGAAATATTCCAGGGGGCTGCAGTTCAGAATTTAAATGACAAAAGAATAATTTTCAAAAGTCATTTAGAAAAAGGGAGGTGGAACTGTGAAATGTGCAAAATAGATCAAACAACTCATTAAATAAGGCCCCTCAAGAGAGCACCATATTTCCACTGAAACTGGCCTCAGAAAAGCTACAAACTTACTTTGAGCTTCTTCACTCGGGTTGTCTCTGGCCTTCAACAGTTCCTCAAACTCCACTGACATCGGAACACAGATCTTCAAGAACAGACAGAAGTTACCGAAAAAATTCTTACTTTAGCTCATCTCCCAGAACAATTAATATAAAACCACAATAGGTTGCAAACAATACAACTGCTAACTGAAAAGGTATCCAAAGCGTTTCTTCCCCGTTACTTTCACACAAAGGAAAAAGGGAAAGGCAAGCCCAAAGGCTGGCTCAGCAGCAGAACGTTGCTGAGCCAACGCAGCGAGCAGAGGACACGCTGGCACCCTGCCTCTCCTCTGCACACCACTCTCACGGGAGCTAACGTGTCGCCCTGGAAGCACTACCCAACCTCGAACATCTTTTCTCAAGCGATATTCTAGTGTACTTAATGCTTGTGCATTACCGCAATTAAACGGGAAAAAAAAGGTCTGTTTATTGTAGGCACGAGGTCCGACAGACCGCAAATCACCTGTTCTTAGGAGCACACAACTACTCACCTCATTTGGGTGCTTCCGGTGAAATTCCTTGATTTGTTTCAGTCTGTTGTAGAACTCTGCAAATTCGTTTGGCCCTGAAATGGCACTGAGCTCTTCTTTCCGTAAGCTACGCGTTCACGGGAAAGGACGGATTACACGAGTGGAAAGGAAAACACGTTGACACTGACACAATCTTCTTCCCAGGCTAGTGCTGCGTTTGACCCCGCAGAGCTGCAGCGGGACTGACTGCGAGCCCCAGGCAGTCACACCACGTCTCACAGCCCTGCGGGCTCACGCCGGGGGGCTCCGGGTCACGTCTCCCACCGAGCACACCGCGCTCGCCGCTTACAAACCTCCGAGGCAACTCCCGGCCTCCCCCACGGCTCAAACCAACGAAATACAAAACCGCGCACGCCCAGCACACACGTGTGCAACGTGCGACCCGGGCCTGGCTCCAGCAGGTGCAGCCTCCAGACCCTGACTGCTGGCCTCGCACTCGAGCATCCCGTGCGGTGCGTTCCCGACCACCGAGCCGGGCCCCGGGCCCCGCACCTGCCACACACGGGCGGCGCAGCCAGGGCTCCGCGCCAGCACTCACCCGTCCTTGTCGTCGTACAGGTCTCTCAGGCTGCCGCTCACTTCCATGTACCTCTGAAAACAGAGCGAGCCCCGATACCGCCCAGAGCGCTACCGGGGACGAGGCCCGCTCGCTCCCGGGCGCGCCGGCAGCACCGGGCCCGGCCCGCGCCGCGCTGCTGCCGGGGCCGCCGCCGGAGCCCGCCCCCGCCCCGGCCCGGCCCGGCCCGGCGCACTCACGTCCTGCATGGCCCGCGTGCGGTGGTCCGAGTTGATCTGGTCGCGGAGCTGCGGGGAGAGGAGCCACGTCAGGGCCGGGGCCGCGGTCAGGGTCACGGCCGCCCCTCCCCCGCGGCCCCGGACGCACCGTGGACTTCTTGGTGAGCATCTCCTTCACCATCACGTCCATGAGCCGCTCCCGCTCCTCATGGTAGCGCCGCTGCTGCTCCAGGATGGTCTCCATCCTCCCGCGCCCGCCCGGAAGTCGTCGCTCTCCTCTTCCGGTCCCGCCCGCGCCCCGCCGGAAGGCTCCGGCGCGGAGGTTCCGGTTCCGCGGCGGCGCTCGGGCGCGGCGCGGGGCGGGGCGGGGCGGGGCGGGGCGGGGCGGGGCTGGCGGGGGCGGTGATGGGCGGGGCGGGGCGGGGCGGTGATGGGCGGGGCGGGGCGGGGCGGGGCGGGGGCAGCCCCGGTTCCCGGTGCTGCGGAGAGAGGGTCCGGCCCCGTGCCGGGCTGCCCGGCCGTGCCCCCGGAGCCGCCTCCGGCTGCAGCCGCAGCAGCAGGGTCAGAGGAGGAGAGGAGGGAGGTCCTGGGCCGAATTTCATGCACGTCAGGGGAGGCCTGGGGGCTGGGGACCCCTCGGAGCAGGGCCCTGGGAGCTGGGGACCCCTCGGAGCAGGGCCCTGGGAGCTGGGGACCCCTCGGAGCAGGGCCCTGGCGTTTCCGTGGCCTCAGCTCCCCAGTGCCTCAGCTGTGAGCAGCTTGTGCAGGCGCCAGAAGAGCAGTGACAACACCAAAGGTGCCGACAGCGTGACCTGGACAGAATCTGGGCACTGGGGCCCGCCGAGGGGCTTGCAAAGCTCCCCGGCACCCTTTTTTCCACTGTTTCCACCAGTGCTGTTGTTAACAGGCTTGACATCCTGCTCTGGCACAGGCTTCGTAGTGCACTGTGTGCTCCTCGCTGCTGAGCTCTGCCCAGCACTGACCATGTTCGGTGGCACAGACTGCCCTGGGATGCTGGTGTTGGATCTGAGATCAGGACTGACCCCAGCCTTGTATGGCACAATGACCTTTCTCAAGGAGCAACAGCAAAGTGGAGAAGGCAAAGTTAAAAGCAGGAGACACTTGTGAAACCATTCCCATCTCAGCAGGCAGCGGCCTCGGGGCAAACTTGAGGGGTGGGAAGGGGGTGGGCTGGTGTCAGAAGGTGGGAGAGAAGGGGATAGAGGAGGGGAAGCCTAAGTAGGTACCCAAAAGCCCTGTTCCAAACACTGCTAGCACGTGGAAAGCCAAGGCAGAGGTGTACAGTGACTGTGGGCTACCTGTGAGCCTGCCTCCACCTTGTCTTCCTGCAAAACCCTTGAGCCCCAGGCAGCAGGATAGACAGGGTTCTGCAGGCATGGTGGCTTAGCCAAGGCACAGTTATTACCTGGAGCACACGGCTTGTAAAATCACCTCCTGCAGCTGGGCTCGAGGTGAGGGCTGAGTGCAGGGCAGGGAGGGAATGCCCAGGCTCGCCACTGCCAGCTTTCCCTGTCACCCATGCTCATCACAGCTGCCCAGGTGGAGCTGCTGGCCCCATGGCCAGCCAAGTGCACCCACCCAGGTATGAGCCCCTGTGCCCCTGTGGCCAGGGGAGAAAACCCTCCCCATCCCACACGGGTGGGATGCCAGCGGCTGGCAGAGTTGACAGGCTCCAGCAGCATTACACGGTCATGAATCAGAGTCCCAACTGGAACAGACCTGAAAAAAACAAACGTGTAGGATCTGGTATGCAGCCCTCACTCTGTCTCTCATGGGGCAGAGCGGTTGCCCTTGGTACCTGGGAAGTGCAGGCTTTTGTTGCCTGACAGGCTTTCAACAACATGACTGCGCTTGAGTGACACAATCCTGATGGAAGTCCTCCCACAGAAACTATGGCTGCAACCTTCCACTTTCACTTGGATTTTAATTGCCTTCTTCAGATCCACCCTAAATGCCAAGGAGAGATCATGCCACTGCTTTGCCCCCACTTTGCCAAATACAAAGCTATAATTAAATTTTAACTCACAAATAAATTATTCATATTTTTCTACCATGCATGATAAATTACTCTAAGCCAAAAGCAACAACAAAAAAATTGGGCTTAATTATGGCAGACAAACATAATCCTGCCTTGGGAACAGCCTATTCGCTGAGGAGAGAGTGATACTGGAGGTAAGAATATTGTCTCTAATTACTCTCTTGCACTACAGGCTGTCCCAAAGTACGTCATTTCTTCCTCATGAATGCCTGTCTAAAAATAAAAGCAGAGATAAGATTCTGAACTTAGTGTTCTTCCATTCCCCTTTGCATGAAACTTCATCCCTGGAAAGGGAAGGAGTTGAAATCTCGCAATGTCCCATCCAGCCACATGGCCTCTTTATTTTGGGCTGCTGGCGTTAGGAGGGTTGAGGTGGGACAAGACCAGCCCCTGCATGGCCTCCCTCCTCCTCACCCCACGGATGGCAGCACACCTGGGAGAAGGTTTGCTCTGGTGGGAGATGGTTGCTCCGGGAGGTGCCGTTCTGTCCCGGGGCAGCAGCGCAGCCCCTGCAGCCCTGCGGTGCCACGTGCCACAGCAGCAGCCTTTGTGCCCATGGCTGCGGGACAGACCGGGAGGGACATGGCACAGTTTTCCTGGAAGGAAAGGTGGGATGATGGGAGCAAACCTACTTGAGCTGAGCTACCGCTCCTTCCCCACCTCCCCAGGTGCTGCCCTGGCAGCATGGGGACAGAGAGACAACAAAGACGACCTGGGGGAGTATTCACAGGATGCCTGCAGGGTTCAGCGTGCCTATAACCACGTCCCTACCTCCTAAGGCTAGAGACAAAGGAGAGCTATTCACACCGGCTCTCCCACCAGCCCTGGGACCTGCAGCGATTACCCTGGGGACCTGCCTGTTACCGTTGTGGTGCAAAGCCTGAGCCTCCAGCTTCCCCCAGCACCGCCACAGCCTCCTGACCGGTCACCTGGAGGGACACGAGCAGCCAAGGCAGGTCCCTGCTCGGTTTGGAGAGCTCAGACAAGGCATTACTGGCACAGTAACCTGACATGCTGCCTGAACCTGTGTGCAGCTACAGCTGGAAGAGGGGCAAACACCAGCAGGCAGCTGGGAGCTGCAATTAGCCGCAGGCAGCAGCAGGCAGAGCTCGCTCCCCAGCCGTGCAGCTCCTGTCGGTTCTGGACACCAGCGCACGTCGCTGCCGTGCAGACTGTACTCAACACACCAGCAGCTCATCTATCCTCCAGGGGAAACTCTGGCTGAAAAGAGAATAAAGGCTTGGGAAGTGAAACCACTGCCTACGGCAAGCCCAAGCCAGGAGCAGCCATGTCCATCTCCAGGGGAGGAAGCACACGGCCGGCACCCACCCAGCACGGGCACCACTGCACGGCCAGCAGCGAGCAGCCATCATCGCCGCTGAGCTGAGCTGCTGCTGGTGCCCTGGGCCATGACACAAGGCTGCTTCCAGACACCGAGGAGCATCATGTCTCCATTCATGTACCCATCCCCATCCCTGCTTAAGTCCTGCAACTGCAGCAGCCAGCCCACAGCAGGGCCCTGCTCTCGCCGTGGCCCAGAGCGAGCGGCCCTTTTGGGACCCCTCACTGGGGCCGGGGGAGGCAGTGGCTTGGACCTAACTCTGCCTGTGGGGGGCTGCAAAGGCAGTCCCGATCCTGTGCTGAGCCCCCGCCGGGCTGATGTGCCAGCGAGCAGTGCAGGGGAGCGCAGCTCGGGTGTGTTTGGTTAATGCCAGGGGGGTCTTTCTACACCCCCTGTGCCACCCTGGGCTCCCCCCTATTCCTACCCCTGCCCCTGCGCAGCCGCCCCAGCTCTGCCCTCCCCCTCGCACTGTTCGCCTGCACTTAATATTTTCGTGCCTGTTTTAGACCCACACTCTGGGAGTCTCAGGGGATGTTTGTGCATGACATCATCCTCCCCCTCCCGTAAATCAGGCACTGGGCCGTGCACAGCCATGACCCATTCATGACAGGGATAGAATCCAGATGTTCCAGTGCTACGTGCAGCTGGGTCATTTCCTTTTTTGGCTAAAAACGTGAGGCTCTTGAGGCTGACTGAAAGAGGAGCCTGGGGGCCCTTTGTACAGAAACCTTTTGTGGTTAATCCCTGGAAACGGCGCTGCAGAAACAAGGGTTTGTGGTGCTCCTGCTGGAGGACGGGCTCAGCTGGAAACCTCCCGGGCTGGAGCTGCTCGCTCACCCTGAGCAGCAGCAAAACCAGAGCCTGGCGCAGGTCACAGGGCAGCGACAGCAACAACAACAACAAAATCTTACTTTAAAAATCCTGTTAGCTGCCAGAGCAGGAGCCTTTGAAGGAGCCAGGAACGTGCAGGCACAGAGCCAGTGCTGTGGGCTCACACGGGCCGGCGGGCTGTGCCCGTTGTGCCACCAGAGCAGCACCCACAGGAACCAACACCACGGTGCAGGGGGAACGGAGCGGGGTGCTGGAGGCCGGTGAGCCCAGAGGAAGTCGTGGCAGCTGTTAGTAAATGTAAAGGAATCTGTGGAAAACAGTTGCAGATGTTAGGGGAATAAACGGCTCCCTGGCTGATAAAAGTGAGTAATGAGCACGCACCGCTTCGGGGAAGGCTGCCAGGAGGAGAGCACTGTTACCCCGGCTGGAGACTACGGCAACTTCCCCCCCAAACCTCCCGAGAGCCTGCGCGTGCGGGCTGGGCAGTGCGCATCGCGGGGAAGGACGCTCATCTGCGCAGCGGGGTACGATTCGGTATCGCGGCGATCCAGACCAGCTCCCGCGGCACTGCGGCATCCTGCTGCTGCTGAGCCCGACGCCACAGCCGGCCCGGAGGCAGCACTGCCCCTACGGCTCCAGCACCGGCTGAGTCCTGCTCAGGCCTGTCCTGCGGAACAGCCTGCCCGGACAGACAGCAGGCGCCGACAGACAGGCAGCCCTGGCACCAGGCACCCACCGCGGCCCCGCGGCAGGAGGAACCGCTGTTCCTCTGCCATAACCGACAGGACTGGGGCAGCTGGCGCTGGGCATGTGGTTTGGGGAGGGGGAGGCAGGAGCACTGCGGGAATCCGCCGTCCCAGTACAGGGTTAGGGGTGAGGACAGGCTGAGCACAGAGCTGCAACACCGATTCCAACAGTGCTCGTCGAGAAACACATGAGAGCAAGTGTCACTGAAACACTTTATTATATAAAGCTGTAGGAAATACACAGGAGGCTGGGGTTTAGGACACCTCCTTCCAGAGACTGCTCCAAGCTCCTCAGAGTAACAAACACACAAACTCTGCTTTGCCTGCATTAAAGCTTTCAAACGAGAGTTCAACATACAGAGTTAATAACACTTCAACATGCATAACATTTTCTGTTCCTAAGTGAAGCCGAGGTGGGGGGTGGGCTAGCCCCTTTAACCTGCACTTGGTTACAAAATGACACATATTCGTGACAAAGGAGTACAAAAGGGGAAAAAAAGCAAACCAGAAGATGCTTTAGAGAAGCACGTGGCTGTCTAAGCAGGAAAACAGGGTCCGCATAAGTGTCCCAGCAAGACAGAAGCAAAAGGGGTGTAGAAACAAGGCAGGTACGAGCATCCCACTGCAGAGGGGCCTCAGGGGACCCAGGGCCAGCTCAGCCGCCGGGCAAGGACGGCTCAAGCCTTTTTGCCAGTCTGGGATGGCTCAAGACGTCCTATTCTGCACAGTTAGGGCCAACGCGGGGACTCGGGAGATGCAAAGCCCCTCTCAGGGCAGCCCCGGTGCCACCTCTGCTTTGCTTCTTGTCTGGGACACAGCGAGGGATGGGTGCGGCTGGGGTAGCCACCACACTCTGCCCGCCGCAGCGGGGGACGCTCAGCCGTGTCCGGAGCAGGTTGCGGACACCTTGGCTGCTCCCTCGGCGCACCTCCGTGCTGCAGCCCCGTCATCCCCCAGACCCTCCCCTTCAGCACTGCCAGCAGCAACCGAGCGCAGCCACAGCCCCTGGGCAGTGCTCCCCTCCCCAAATTACTGAAGGTCTTCGGTGCCCCCTGTGTCGCTGGCAGCTGGGCTCCGTGGGGCATTCCTCGTCCCACGGCTCCCTACGAGAGGGATGGAGCAGGAGTAAAGCCCTCAGTGCTCTCAGCCCTTTGCTGGGGCTCGGGTGGGCAAATCTCAGGGGGCACCTCCAGCGAGCCCATACCCCCCAGCTCCAGCTCAGACTCCACAGAGCTGCCGTGCACAGATGGACGGGAACAGGGCAGGGAGGTGGTGGGGCAGAACGTCCCGTACCTGCATGCGATTTGAGCTGCTCATCCCCATCTGAGTGAGAGCACCTTCAGAGATGTGCAGAGCAGAGGGTCTGGCCCGCAGATGGCGAGGTGGCTACAGAAACCTGGAGAAGGATCCCGTCTGGCAGGACACATGCTCTTCTGGCCACACTCCAGCCTGGTGCCCCCACACAGGGCAGACAGTGCCCTCCATGCCCGGGTTGCCACAGGCCGGCCAAGCGTACAGAAAAAGCCGTGCTACAGAGCCACCTGCCAGGCAGGCCAGCCCAGCCAAGCCGCACGGACCAGGAGCTGCTGTCTTGGATCACACAGAGCAAGGGAAGCACATGGGAAAAGAGGAAAGTCAGCACTGTGCCAGGGGGAACGAACACATGCTGCCAGCGTGCAGATCCAGCAGCCCAACGCTGAAGGTGCTGCTCTGTGCTCAGCTGGGGCCCTGGGCTCAGCTCGTGCCTGCTCAGACAGGAAGCAAAAGAAAGAGTAAGTAATGGGGGGTCTTGAAGCTCCTTTTTCAACTTTATTTAGCTTTGACTCTGCACAGAGCCGTAGCGTAGCGTACTCTAGCCTTCAAGGAGGAGCACAGGAACCTCCTGAACACACCGCGGTTCGGGGTCGGCCCTCATCTCCTGTGCCTTGTGCCCTGCCCCTGAAATGCCGTTGGGGCATCTGGCACAAAGACCCTGAAGAACAGAGAAGCCCCTGCCCCACGGTGTCCTCACAGGCTCATAGGTCGCTGCTGCAGTCGCGGCACAGGATCTCATCGTTGTCAGGGATGAAGCCTTTCCCAACCAGCGAGGTGTTGCAGCGGGCACAGTTGAAGCAGTTATGGTGCCAGTGACGGTCCTCAAAGGAGACGTATTTACCACCGCCAAAGCCTGCGGGAGGGACAGGGTGGGCATTAGAACGCCCGGGGAAACGGCGACGAGGTTCCCGCACTGACTGTCTCGTCCTGTTCATCTCCGAGTCAGGTGTTCACACGCAGTCCTGCACCATGCCACCCAAACACCCCACAGTACCAAAACCATCTGAAACACAAATCTCCACTCTTCGGGGGGGGAAAGGAACAACATGGTGTCATGTCAGATTTTGCAGGTTGAGACCCCCAGGCCAGAATCACCGTTTTCTCTGCAAAGAGGAGCGGGGAGCAGAGCTGCACCACTGCAGCAAAGGATGAGGCTGTCAGGAGCTCTCAGCAGCACCATCCAGAGCAGCTCCTTCCAGGGATCGTGCTAGTGAAATCCTGGGAAGAGCCCTCCTGCCACCAGCCCAGCCCCGGGCTCCTGCAGAGGCTCTGCGGGCAACTCCCTCCCTCTGCCGGCAGTGGGCTTGTGCCAGCTTGTGGGCTGCGATCCCCTTCTCCCTGGGGCCGGGACACTCTGATAAGGACCAGACGGAAGCGGGGTGGTGCCCAGGAGCTGCCCAGTCCTCAGCAAGAGTCATCCTCTGGGCACCAGCCCATTCCTGGCTTCGCCTTCCCAGCGGCACGAGACATGAATTGCAAAGGGAAAGGTCAAGTGGGGGAGGACATGGAAGAGGCCAGACCCTCCCCGGGGCTTCTGCGGAAGTGGATCCCCTGCTTCCCCTGTCTTTGGCAGGCCCAGATACCCCCACAGCAGTTGCTGCTCCAGCTATGGCTGAAGTCTCTGGCTTTCCCTATCTGTGAGCAATCTTTCCACAGGACGTGGCAACCAGCCTCAAGCAAGGCAAGCTGGAGCCACAGGAGCACACTGGGAGGGCTCATGCTGCCCTCCTTTCTGGGGGGGACATGCCTGAGGGCACCCTGCACTCGCCAGGATTTGCCCCCAGGAGGTCTGAAGTGCCTGGAGACACCTGAGCCAGCCTGCGCAGTGGAGACGAGGATGAGCATCACATGGGCCTGGCTCACACGTGCACCCAGAGAAGTCACAGCACATCTGGAAACAGGGCGGGTGGGCCATGCCCTGCTCTGCCGCTCTGCTCACCTGTGATGGGCTTTGTGCAGGCGCTGCACTTCTTGGCATAGAGGTTCCCAAAGCACTTGATGCAGTACGGGTTGTCATCCTGGGAGGTGAACTGCTGGCCGGCCAGGGGGGTCTTGCAGCCCGTGCAGACGAAACACTCCTTGTGCCATGGCTCATCCCGGTAAGTCACTCCTCCCTTGGTCAGGGTCTGCGGGAAGAGAGCACACACTGGCGACACGTGGGAAATGCGCTGCGGCGCACAACCGGCGGCTGGCTGGGGTGCTGGCACCCGAACTCTGCTCCCGTGGGGCTGAGACAGGAGCGGGGAACGTGTCCCTGGATCAGAGAACTCAGGGGCTTTGGGCTGTCGGGACAGACATACCTTTTTGCAACGAGTGCAGCGAGGAGCAAACTTGTTCTCATAACAGGGGACACAGTAATAATCCTTCTTGTCTGGGATGAAGGATCGTGACCCGATGGGCTGCTGGCAGCTGCTGCATATGAAGCAATGCTCATGCCAGGTTTGTCCGTTATACTCCAGCTTACGGGATCCTGCAGAGAGAGGCATCCGCAGTGTGACAGGAGGGAGCAACACGTGCACGCCTAGAGCACACAGCCGGCTGTGTGGGATGAACTACAGTCCTGCACACCCAGCTCTATGCCCGCCCTCCCCCTGGCAGCACAGGACCCCAGGCCCATCCAGCTGCAAGGACAGGGCTGCGGGAACAGGCCCCCAGCACCAGCACACCGGCCACAGCAGAGACGCCTGTTGTAACCTGCATCTGAGGATGGTTCCAGAATGGCCAAGCAAAGGTACTCCCTTGCCTCAGGCCATCTCCAGAGATGATCACACACCTTCAGTCATTCCTTCTCTCCTCGTCAGCACACACCAGAAAATGCTCAGGGAACTCTTTCTAATCTCCTCCCCGGCTCACTTCCCCGTGACAAAGGGGAACAGACAGACGGGGCTGCTGTGGTGATGGCAGCTTGGGATCCTCTGTCTCACAAGACAAGCAAAGCACCTGGCCCGCCCTGGGCAGTGACAGTGGGGCAGGAGAGCAGAAATTCAGCTCTCTTCCTTGCTGCCCTGGTGTTGGACCCTGCAGCCCTGGCTGACGCCACTGGGACTGGGAACAAACTGCAGTGCTCGAGTCTGCTCGCTCCTACCTGGCATGACTGTCTTCTCGCAGGCAACGCATTTGGAGGAGAACTCGTTGCAGTAGCAGTCATTGCACAGCAGCTCCTCTCCTTGGCAGGTGAACGGCTCGTCGGCCAGAGAGCGGTCACAGCGGAAGCAACGAAAGCAGTGCTCGTGGTAATGGCGATCCTCATAGTACAGCTCCTGGGGAGGACAGCGAGATGAGGAGGGGACTGACTGCCCCAGGAGCTGCCCTGCCGTAGGGTCCCATACTCACTCTGCAGTCGTGGCCGATCAGCTCTTTGCACTCATCGCAGGTGTTGGCAAAGTGGGCATCGTAGCAGGGGATGCAGTACGGGCCGTTGTCCATCTGGATGTACTTGCGCCCGTACAAGGACTCCTTGCAGTTGTCGCAGTCAAAGCACTCCGTCATGGTGCCAGTCTGAGGGCCTCCTTCACCTGCTAAGAGATCAGCAGAGATGCTGGGTCAGGATCAGCTTACACAGCCCGAGTGGTGCCTGCACAGCCCTGGCATCTCCAGAGAGCACGGACCGCAAATCCCTGCGCTGAGCCAACAGCCAGCCACGATCGGGTCAGGGTAGCCCAGCTATGAAGCCACATCCCAGCAAACAGCATCGCACATGTTGCTCCAACTACACTCTTCGGAGGGAAAGTGTTAGGCAGGGTGGGTGTTTTACAAGCAACAGAGGTGTTGGGGTTCTGCACGCAGGAGATCAGACATCTCTTGTTGCCCCTTGTCTCCCTCTCAGACAAGAGGTTTGTGGAACTATTTTGCTTTCTTTGGAGCACTAACTCCAGAATAAGAGTATCTTCCTTCTGTTTGGTTTAACCTGGTTGTTCCTAAATACGGAGTTTTCCACTTGCAAAATCACACCCTTCTTTAATACAGGTTGCTATCAAGTGTGGACAAGCCCAAGGAATTACATCTGAGCAGTCGGCTGCAGAGTGCTGCACGCTGCAGTTTTCCTCATGGACCCACCCACTTCAGAAAGAGCTATTACGGCTCAAACTGGAGTTTAGCATTTAATGGGCCAGGGAGCTCACCGCCAGCCTCTGCGCCTCCCGCCTGGCAGGTTCCCCAGCCACAGTGGCCATCTCACCCCCCTGTGCTGGGAGGCAGCCTCCAGGGCAGGAGCAGATCCAGACAGCTCTGACTCACCAGCGAGCTCCCCAGGGCTATTCTTGGTCAAGGCACACAGCTCCCAGCTGTTGTCAGGCCTGGTATGTGCCGATAGGACTGCCGGTGAATAAATCTAGTGTTCCCACATGGCTACGTGACCAACAGAGGGGGAACAAAGTCCCTTTTCAGATGCTCTCGTTACCCAGCTGCTGTCTGCTCCGTGCCCTCCAGCGAGCGGCTGCATCCGCGGGAGCAGCTCCACGGCATGCCCCTGCGAGCAGCGTGGGCTCGGGGCCACCACTCGCCAAGCCTGCCCTCCAGAGCCCCAGCTGGCAGCCCCTGACTCGCTGCCCGTGGAACAAGGTGGCCCCGGCCAGCGGGGGGCAATTTCGTCTGCTACTGGAGATGGGGCAGGTGCTCGGGGTGGTTTGCACTGGGGAGCCAGATGGGTGCCAGGGCTCCAAACTGCACCCGCTGCCCCAGCTCTGCCCCCAGTCTGTGCTGCCCCCCCCAATCCCTCCCTCTAGGACACCCCGTGAGGCGCTCACCCGGCCAGGCAGCAGCTCCCACAGCCCCAGCACCCCGCACGGCTCCGGCCACTTCTCACCCACCGTCACCTCCTCCGCCACCCCACTTGCCTGAAGCCACCTGGGACCTTTCTCCCTGGCAAAGAAGGAACATCACATGAACAACCCTCCTCCTCCCAGCCTTGTCAGAGGGAACTTTCCGAGGTGTGTCTGTAATAAAAGGGCCTCTAACGAGCACTCCTACCCTGGGAGCTGCGGCACCGCCGGAGCGGAGCGGGGAGCTGCCGTGTTTGCTCAACGGGCTGCGCTTTATCTCTGTGGTCACGTAATACGGGCTCAGAGGACAGCAGAACAGGCGAGGGAAGGAAAAACGGCTTGATGGGAGAAGCCTTCCCATGGACTGCGGCGCCTGACCCAGACCCTGTCCCTCCGTGAGCCCTGGTCCCCAAACTCGAGATGAGGGACAGCATTTCCCTGTGCCGCAGGGGCAGGAGGTGGGCAGGGATAAACTCACCCAGGACTGCTGGGGCTCTTGCACCCTGAACCACCGCGATGAGGCAGGTGCTGCTGCCCCGAGCGTGCGCTGTCCCCCAGCCCCACACATACCCTCGGGTCCTGGTGCCAGCCAGCAAACCACAGGAGAACTACAGGGCGCGGGCACCAGGTCCACAGCAAGCGCTCAGGGCTGTGGCATGCCCCTTGTCGTGGCCGCAGCGCTCGGCTGGCGCTTCCCGGCAATACCGCGGGCAGTGCCGGTGGGTGCCCCGCCGTGCCGCTCCCAGCGGGGTGCACAACACAGCGACCGCAGAGGAGGAAGTGAAAACCATACAAACACTCTGAAAATTATATACCAAGGAAGACCCTAAAGCAGCGTGCCTCCGCTTTGAGGGGCTTCTACGCCTGTTGCACGTGGTGTGAGCCAAGCTCCTACTCTCTGGGCTGCGGAGCTGGCGCGGGCTGGCAGACACGCGGATTGCCAGCAGAGCATGTCCCAAAAGCGTCACGTGGCCACGAGCATACGGGATCAGGCTCTGCGCTGCCTTTTCTACAGAAAAAAGAACAGGCCCAGGAAGTTTGCTCGGGGTTATTTGTACTAGATAAGCTGTTTGCTCGCTCTGTTCTGGTCTTGCATAGTGCTGGGCAGGGGCGTCAAAGCCCGATGCAGTGCCAAAGCAAACTGCATCCTCGCCCCTGAGGACATGGCACTGCCACAGCCCAAGTTCATGGAGAAGAGGAAGGTGAGACAAAAGAAATCGAGTAAAAGAAATAGTACAAAAGCCCACAATTCTTACTGTGATTGTAATCAGGAACCTGTATGGTGTCTCCATTCATGAAGAAAGGAGATGGAGTTTTAAAATGCATTAAAAAAACCACTTAATTTGAGGCTCAGGTTTAGAAGGCACAACAAAGGCAGTCCCTATGCGTGCTAATTAGCACACGTGCGTAGCCTGCAGTCTGCACCACCCTGTAAACACTGGTTGTGTGCTTGGCTGACGTAAGTCACGCCTTCAAATACTCATCAAGGTGTTGCCCGAAAATGATGGGATTCCAGTTGCAAAGAGTGCTTGCCTGCCCATTACCAGATGGCTGTGGTCCCTGTGGGACAAAGTCTACTGCAGCAGGTGCCTCGTATGTGGGGACAGTGGAGCTGGACGTGGGGTATTCTCTCAGCTGTCTCACTGGCTGTCCGGGGGCAAAAATAAACAACAGATACACGCCTGCCAGCTGCTCACCCTTTCCCTTCAACAGATATAGTTGTGCTCATGGAGGAAAGGAAGTTCAGTTCCTCTCCTGTGCCCGTGAACAAACAGCTCTGGGAACAAGAGCTCCTCTCACAAACAACATTTAAAGTGCTCCGGGATGCAAATCTGATCAGTCTGGAACAGAGCTTGGAATAGCTTCACGTATGAGAAAGGTCAGCAATTTGTCAAGCACGCACAGCAGAGTCCACTTTCTAATTAGAGAGTAACATCACCTAACACCACCCCGGAGTCATCGCCCGCAGCAACAGAGCAGATGTCTTAGCAACAGCCCCAGGAGATTATTGCATTAATTTTAGTGTCTATAAACCCAGGACCTCTTATGCAAAGGAGGCAGTACAGGCTGTCCAGGGCCAGGCTTTCTGCTATGCGCAATCGCTTCAGAGTTTAAACCAGCCTTCTGAGACGATTCCTGCCACAACGAACTTCTTCAGCGAGAGGTCTCGTCTTCATGGTGAACCTATAACCCTGTGTAACTTCACACCAGTTTGTTGTCAGGTCACAACCAGATGCTCCACGAAGTTGATCCTAGAGTGACCCAGAAGGCTATTCCTAGGGAAACACTTAATCTTTCCAGGACAGAGGAACAGACCTGCCTTGGATTGTCTGTCAGCTTCCTGCCCGTTCTCACCTTCCCCGGGCTGCTCCGAGCACCGCTCGTGCAGTTGCAGTTCAGTTCACACCTAAACAGACGCGCAGAAGCGAGCACAACCTCGCTGGGACGGGCGAGCGTTCCCCATGTAAGGATGAAACTGTCCAGGGACAAGGCTTTGGAAGACGGTCCTCAACGTGCTCCAAGGTCAGAAGAGGAGACGAACGCTTTTTGTTCCCATTGGCTTTCCAGAACCATTACGGGTCCTGGAATCTGTGTGAAATTGTTTCTGCCCGCCGCCGACCCTAAAAGGGAAACCAGCTGCTGGCTCCGAGGAGCAGCTCCAGCCCCTCCGTTAGGCTACCAACATTTTCAGTCCATGTTTCCTGACTCTACTCCTGCGGATGTGCTCAGGGTCGCTGCACGCCCCAGCCAGGGGCCGGCATGGCCAGCTTGGGCTCTCTGGGACGGCGGGGACCAGCTCCCCGCGGTGCCGTGTGGCTTTCTCCGCACCTCCTCGCACTCTGCCTGTCTGCACCCTCCTGCTCTGCTCCCAAAGCCACGAGCACGGCTGCAGCCCCGGCGCGGGGGCACAACATCCCCCACCTGCCGGTAAAGGAGACCGTTTCGGGCGGGAGGCCGGAGGCGGCTCGCCAGAACGGTGCCGCGTGTCACCGGGTCGCACCCCCTGGAGCGGTGCTGCACCCAGCCTTCACCCGCCTGCGCACAGCACCGCCCAGTCACTTCCTGCCCTCGGATCTCGCCTCCGAGCTGCCTTCCAGCCCGAGCCTCCCCACGGACAGCTCGGAAATCCCGAGTGCAAAGGGCTGTTCTGGGAGCTCCGGCACGGCGAGGAGTGGAGCATCACCAACACAGCCACGGGCCTCACCTGGCAGCTCCGCCACCACCGCACAACAGGAGCGCGCCACAAGCCGTTCCTCCAGCACGTCGGGAAGGTCTGGCTCCAGCAGTCGGCCTCGGAGCAGGAGACAAATGAATCAGCTGGGTGGTGTAAGGCCACACAGCCCCACTTGCACCACTGGGACGTTGCACGTACGAGCTCTGCTGAGCCCGCGGCACCGCAGTCGCTTTCTCAAGCACGGGCAGAGCAGCCTCCTGCCCAGAGCAGTCACGGGCTGCTCTGGGATCTGCAACGGATTCAGCAAAGCAGCTGGCACAGTTGTAAGGAAACACCCTGCATTTCAAGTGAAATAAGTGCTGTCAGAATCATCCTTGCTCAGCAAGGTAGGCAGCTTTCTGAAAATGCCCAGTCCTACCCAAACCAGCTTCACGCAGAGAGGAGCGGCTAAAGAGAGAGGTCACGGGTGCAATGAGAGCACTGGAAGACCCAACGGAGACAAAGTTATCGCCTCTGGTAGCGCCATGAGCGGTGCCCTCTGCCTCAGTCAACACGCTGACACTCGGGGCGAGACAGGAACATCTTTATCACTTTACACATCAGTGACATGGCACAAAATGTGTGCTAATATTTATTTTCTATATCAGCATTGTTCTACAGAGGAGGCACCTCCAGGAGGGCCAGGCTCACTTTCATGCTTTCCTGTAACAGCAGCAGCGCTGATTCTGAGAGGAAAGTGACCACTGAAGCCTGGTCTAAGTACCTGCTGAATTCTGCCAGACCAGACATACTCAAAAGATCTGGAAAGCAGCAATGTTTTTTTTGAAGTTTAAATTCAATTCAAAGTTTAAATAAATTCAAAAATTTATTTTGAATTGCCATAAATGATTGGGCAGGTCTCCCAGGAAGGCCAACAAACCTCAGGGAAGCCATGTGCAGAGCTGGTGATCTGCACACGGAAAGTTTTGGCCCTGCTGTGCTTACGGGCTCTCCAGTAGACACGGCTGGGTCTGCAAGAAATCGTGGCACACCCAGGCCGGGAGCTGTTGTGCCTGCGGACGGGGGACGCGGGGCTGTCGGGAAGTTCGGGGTCTAAGGAACTCCAAAACTCCACTCTCATTTCAAAACGCCAATGAGTTCATAGACCTTTTTCCTCTAGTACTAAATTCCTCAATTCTTTCTCCTAAGATGAGGAAACATAAAACTTTTCCTATGTGAAAGGCAAACCTGCTGCTATTAAGCCAGGCTCTCACAAGGCAGCATCCCCATACAAGGGAATGGGACAAAGCTCCGAGCCAGTATTCCTGCACGCTGGGACTTCTGTCCCTTCTCTACTCTTTAAAGAAAGAATCTCTTTTTAATGAGGCCGCAGTTGCAAGGGAATTCCATTTTCCATGCTACAGTGGAAAAATCAGGCGGGTTTGCCCATCTGAGATTCAAATTGTAATTTCTTGTGGCGAAGCCTTGCTTTGCGTTTGGTTTTCAGCTACTTCTGTCCCTTTTCTCCCCACATCCTTCCTATCTGAGCAGGTCCCCTGAATCCAGCTGTGAGCTGAAGCACCCACAGGGTGAGCATGAAGATACGTGGTTCGGAGGAAGAGAAACAGGAGATTTAATCAAACACCACCAGTGAGAAATGCCAGGCTTCCCGTGAGTGCTAGTCTTCAGTGTGCCTACCCACCTTCAAACCCCAACAGAGGGACAGCAGCGTGCAGGCTGACCAGGAGAAAGGCAACAGGCAACTCGGCTCTGACCTAGACTTACTTCCTTTAGGGAAAGTTAATGCTACCAGGGTCAGAGAAAGAAGCTTAAGAGTCCATACTATGCAACCATAAAAAAGAAAAACTCAGCACAGGAAGAAAGGAGGGGATGATTTCAGAGTTAAAAATTTACTACTAAACACCTGGAAGGGTTAATTAACTATTTCAGATTCTGAACAAAATCCTCCCCCTTCCGAGGGCAGCTTGGACAGAAGGCACAGCCGACAGCAGCAGAGCTGCTGGGACACATTCAGAGCAAGCAGCCTGTGTCATTCTGCTGACATTAAAACTGAATGTTTGCTCAAGAGATCAGCTGTTAATCTTATTCCAAATGTATACAAAGTAAGCAAATTCTGCACACTCAACAGGAAGTCAGGAATTGAAACCATTTGGGCAGATTGGACCTGTCATGATTCAAACAGAGCACTTCACTGAAGAAGAAAGTCCAAGAGCAGAGGAGTAAGGCACGAAGGCGTCAGAAACTTCCTCCAGCCCAATGAAGTCCCTTTTACCAGACGGTTAAGAAACCTGCAGCTTAAAAATGTGCCAGAGAGATTCTGGCCAGTGTCTGAAGAGGCTTGGGAGAGAGACACGGCCCAGGCGAACTCCACCTCGCAGGCACCATCCCCTGCTCCGCACAACGCTGGCCGAGCTGGAGCCCGCGCCGGGCGAGTCCACTGCCACGGCTCCTAACCGGCTGCAGGGCGGCTGCTGCAGACATGGCCGGGGGACCATAATAGGAAGAAAGATGCTGGAGCCAAGTTTCAGGGAGCGTGACTGACCGCAGGAGCTTCAGTGCGACCAGGGGAGCGGGAGCCACGGCCCAGGGAAAAGGCTGCTCCAACCAGCTCTTAAAGAGGAGAGAGGAACAAGCGTGCAACTGCTTTCTGAACTCCTGCTCCCTTCTCTCAGGCATGTCAGTCATCCCATTCAAGAGAGAAGGATACGCTCCCACTCAATTATGGTCGCAGCGATACCAAACCATTGGAGTGCATACTGGAAGGGAGCGCACACAACCTTCGGGCTTTCCTCGGTGGTGGCGGCTGGTGGGCGCGAGACCAGCCCGCAGCTCCTCCAGGGCCGCTGCAAAGGGGCTGCCACCACCAGCTCACACTAAATCCCCAACACGGGATCATACGCAATTCCCATCAGCTTGTGCTGCCTCCGCCTCAACAGCCCTGGCAAAAACGCCGTTAGCTAGTGTGTGCTTAGCAAATCACATCACGAGAGCCTGCCAACGTCAAATCCACACAGTTCCTCAGCTTTCCCCTTTCAACTAGAAGATTGGGCAAGAATGAGGATCTTGTTGCTTGTGCAGGACTGAATAGGCCTTCAGACATACTGAGCAGAGCCGTCATCCTACTGGCAACAAACAGTAATGCAAGAACACAACCCAAACCCTAAAGATAGTCATCAACCATACAAAACACATTAATGGGCAGTGGCTGGCCTCCAGGCTCCAGGTTTCACACCAGGTCTAGGCAGAAGCTAATCTGGACAGTGAAATGCCTGTTGCTTAATAGTGGCATAGTTAATCTGTGAACCTTTTTTGCCCATGTCATTATGAAGCGATGGACAAGAAAACGTGGTGGGAAGGGATTGTAACTGGATGAGGTTTTGTCAAAGTCACGAAGAGAGTATACGTAAAAGTACATGAAACTACAAACTGGTATATAAGGTGCTTGCTGTTACCTGCTATTGCAGCATATGCTCCCTTGTTCCCTGTGCTACAGCCTCGTAACACGCCAGCGCAATTACCACCTCGGGCTCCCTGCACGAAGGCAGTATTCTCCAGAAACAAACATACGCCCACAAAGATTGAGTGGGAAAACGCCTCCGAGCCCCAAACAGAACAGACAGAACTCTTGCACAGAGCCCAGGATGCTCCAAACTTTCCAAATGCAGAGAGCCATTGGGAATTTTGTAAAGCCCTGGCTATTACAGAAAGAAAAAGGGAGTCTCAAAGAATAAGCATGTTGTGAGGATTATAATCTAGCAATGAAAGTTTAATTTTGGACTGAATTGATTTATGCCCATGTAGCCTAGCAAAGTTGGCCCCTAGCCATAGAAATGCCTAACTGCTTATCCAACTGCACAAACCCAGGACTCCAGCAATAATGTTTCAAAATCTCTTTGCCCCATGAAATAAAGGTCATATCCAGTACACTAGAATTCAAGCATGAAAGCATGACAGGAAATGACTAACTGTGCACTGAGGCAAATTTACCTTCATCTTAGATCTGCTCAGCACACAAGAATCTTGCAATTCAAACAGACATCACAGCCTATATGCAGAAAAAATAATCTGACTGCAGTATTTGCTAGTTCTTGGGGCCTGTGCGTCTCCGTACAGATATCACTGCAAAATAACGGAATTCCGCTCTATTTCCCTAAAGTGCTCTTACAATTCTAGCCTTATGCCATAGTTTTCATTTTTCTTTCCTAGAGGCAACTGTTTTTAAATTGAGGATGAAGCCATTGGTATTTCTGAGGTGATACATAATTTAAGTTAGTGTTTACAAAGCTTTTTGTAGCCCCTGAATAGAAGGCACTTACGAGGTTATACGGCTCTTTTGCACATAAAGGCAATCAAGGGGCTGCTTCAAGCTTGCTTCTGAACAAGCATGCACGGGAGCTTGTGGTCAGGCTGCAGGGGATGGATGCAGTCACAGCGCAGGTGTTGCGTGTTCACATGCTGCAAAGCAAGCCTGCGCGGTCTGAGCCCAATCCCTTATTAACGGTCTTCTCCGGAAAGTCCAGCAGCTCTTTTGCTGATTAAGGCTCTGCTCAACTTCAGTTGTTTGTAATAAACAAAGCAACTTTGACTTACAGTAGCAGGAAAAGACATATAAACCAGACATGTTTTATTTAATGCATGCCTGTTACTTAAAGGGCAAAGTGAATTTTTTCACCAAATTTGGTCAAAATATTCCCTTTTTCGATTTGCTTCTTTGTCTCCCAAACACGAGCGTTTGTAGTTTGTTTCTTGCATATGAGCAGATACACCAACCGAGGAAGGCAACCTGCACCGTCACCCCGGCGGTTTTGTGCCTTTCGGGGCTCTCCACCTGCACGCAAACTCAGCGGAGCGAAGACAAGCCAGAGGGGTGCCGGGGGGACACTGCAGTGACACTTGTGTGCCACACAAGCTCGTGCCCAGCAGCTTCCTCCCCACCATCCCGATCACCAGCCGTGGGCCTTCCCACCCGTGCGGCTGTGGGCTTGAGAAGTACGGACGGTCTCTGTCTAAAGGGCTTTTCACAGCTGCTGGTGTCCCTTGCAAGCAAAGGCAGTTACAGCTCTGCAGCTCGCAGCATGTGAGCAGCTTCTAAATCTGGGGAAGGACTGAATCCTGGCAAAGACAAATTGTCTCAGGTTACCATCCCGAGAACTGCTTGCCCTTGGTCCCAAACAAAACTACCATCATTTGTTGCCTGGGAGATGCTCCATGTGCCAGCTGCAACCCTCCTGAAAAAAGGTTTTGCTCCACAAGGACAGCACGGCCAAGCCCTCCAAAGCACAAGAAAGTAAAGAACGGGGACAGATGGGATCGTTGAGAGAGGAAGATGACCTCTCCTTTTAGCCACTGCCTTGCCAACCTAGAAGCGAAACAAGTTTCCTCCTTCTGTGGCTGAAGACTTCTGTTAAGCGATCTGGTCATCAGGTGTCATTTACCTTAACTATACAGAGCTGGTTATCTTCAAATCAGTCTCCTTGTTAAAGCATTCCTCACTGGCAACTTTAAAAATTACTCTTAAATACTGCCCATTTTAAATAATAGAAGCCATCAGTTGTAATTGTCACATATTTTACATAAAATCTCTAAGAAATAACTCTTTGCAAGCACTAAAAAGAGATTTGCAAGATGCAACACACTTTCCAGTTTCTGCCATGCTCTGCGGTCATACTTGGAGACAGAGAGCCTTTGGTGGTACCTCTGAAGGGGAACACTGGTGCCACATCCAAAAGACTAAGTGGAACAGGTATTTTAAGGGGCACAAATGCTCACAAAATTTATGAATGCCTTCATATCACGCAGCTACGCATTGAGTTTCTAACATCTGTGCCCCTGCCCACTGGATGCGTGTGTCTCAGAACCAGTGCTGCTGCTCACCACGCTGGCAGCACTTCAGTCTGAGCAACACAGAGCACTGCTGCTGGCAGGCGCCACGATAAAGCCCACGTGCTGACTGCCTAAAAACTCATAAAGAAAGGAAAATTGCATCTTTACAGACCCCCTCATGAACCAAAAAGAAGTAACAATAGTAGAAAGCCCCTGATCCAGCTCTGTAGCTCATTTATAGAACCTCATTCTCCCATTCAAATCTGAGATTTACAAGGAAACCTACATGAAACAGATTTGTCACAGATTAAAGAGGAACTGAAAGGTCAGAATTTTAATTAACAGAGGCTCCTCTCATGACAACTTTCAGGTACAGATCAAGAAGAGTTGACATTTCAGCCCCTGAAGCAATGCCCCATTTCTTTGCTGCAGAGAAGATGCTCCATGCTCGTTCCCTGCAGGAAGCATCAGCATCCTGCTCCGTGACTCGATTGAGAGGTTTTCCAAAGCTGTTTGCCTGCTCAGGCAGCTCGAGGATCGTGGGCTTCACTGCAATAAGACACCACCAACGCCCTAATAACCCTCCCTCTGTTCTCCTAACTGACCAGGACAAAAATGCTCTATTTACAAGCTGTTTGTCCCAAATTGGCAAATCCCTGGAAACAAAACCCAGTTCTCTGTTACCTTGCATTGCCAAACGTGACGGACCAGCGTAAAACCCAACAGTCTGAACGGCAGCAGCACTGTCCGACGCAGCGCGAGGGGGGCTCTCCCCGCGACTCCCAGCGCAGACACTCAGAGCAGGTGCCACCGGCAAGAGACTCTCACCAGTAAATCATCACTTCAAGAGCAAAACACTCAAGTGCCTGCCCAGAAACAAAAGCAGTCACATCATAAACCAGAGGGTGACATCAGCACACAGATTGCATTTCCTGCAGAGGTTTAAATGTCATTACTTGGGACTGGAAATTGGACACTTACAATTCAAGCTACTCTAAATTTTCATGAGACGTAAGAATTCAGATTCCAATTTTGTCTAGATCTATTTCACTTCCAAATCCTTTCTAGTTCTCAATGTCACAATGACAAAAAAAAAGAGAACAAGCAAAACTCCTAACAGAAAGTGAAAAGCTAATGAACATTATTATTAGCCTGACTTACCAAGTCAGGTGCTAACAAGGTGAGCGGCAGAATCCACTGATTGCCACTGGAAAGGGTCAGTGTTGGTTAAACAGCACGATCTACTTGGGACCCAGTTATTCAAAAATCTCTGGATTGCCCTCTTCCACTCTCAAAGTTCTGCTCTGAATCTTCTTCCGAAGTTAAAACTCAAAGCTATCAAGGATCTGAAAGCAGCTACCTCATCGTTCCGTAGATGGAGTCATGGTTTCACAGAGCGTGGAGCATGACGCAGCCTGTACGTATGGTCCAACGCCTTCGCCAACCCGAAGCGCGTTTGCGACTTTCCACACGCAGCTCTTCGGGCTCTCCAAAAGCAACACACCCAAGACTTCTACACAAGCGCAACGGGCCAGATTTAGTCTTCCTGTGAGTTACATGATGTTTGCATAGGGTTGAGAAATACTAGAAATAAAAATTCTCTTGGCTGAGTTACATGCAACACACTGCATACTTCTGCTATTAATGACTCTTTAGTAAGTACCGCAATTACTCTACGTGTTCCAGAACGCTGAGTTGGGCACCGCAGCAATTTTCTTGATGTGAAGCGTTCACTGAGTTAAAGGTACCAACTGAAATGCTTTAAAATTTAAACGCTGACTTTTCTATGAGCGGATTTCGTCTGCTGAGAAAAGAGGCAGATGAATAACTAACCCTCATTCGAGGACACAAACCAAAGATTAATTTCTTTACTTGGAAAGTAGTTTAGCTCCCTGACTCCCTACTGCAAATAACACAAGTATATATGATGATCCAGTGCAAGACCACAAATGCAGAGCGCTCAGCTTCCACAGATCTGACATCCCGTACCTCTCAGAGGATTGTTGCTTCCTCAATTCCCAAACAGCTGTCACCACCAAAAACATTATTTACCCTTATAGTATCTGCAGGGCATGGAGTTATTTTATCTCCCTCCTGGGATTTGCACCTCGGAGGGTTTTGGCACAAGGCAAGTCTGGTAGAACTAAAAATGGAACCAAGATCCAAGACCCTGTCCATCTTTCTTCTTCTGAGATGTAGCACATATCCTCATCAGCCTGGAAACTGGGACACCCACCAGTGCATGCAATAGACCTACATCCAAATAGGTTCCACAAACTGAACTCTTCATGAGAAGCAGGAGAAAGAGGAAGGAAGAGAAGGACATGATCTTTAAGGTCCCTTCCAAACCAAATCCTTCTATGACAGACAGACACAATACTGTGTAGTTACAAAGTACAGTTAATCCAGACTCCAGATCTTTCGGCCAAGTAACACCATGCCTTTGTTTGTCACTCCTACTATTTAAACTTTGGGCTTTAAAAGCAAGCACGCTGAGCTGCAAGAAGGCAGAGGAGCAGTGCAGCACCAGGAGTTACACAGCAGTTCAAGCTGCTTACTTCTTAGGAAGAGAAAAAGCCATGTTTTCCTTTAAGGAGGGCAGTGGAATTCCAAGGCGAGGTCAAAAGCCTGGCAAAAGTCAGCAGTTCAGGCCAGTACGTGGGATCACGATGCTGACAAAAGTCGTCCTTGTACTTGGAGACAGTTCAGGATCCATTTTTTCTGTTGCTGTTCTTTCTTCACCATCTTCACATCCTAAGCAATATCTAGGAACATTGCCATCAGATGCGGACCTCCAAGAAGAATTTTTGTCTTCAACCATGCTGAAGTTCAGCCTTTCAGATAGACGTTTTATATAGTTATTCCATGTCTTTTGTCTCATTAGAAGAGCCTTAAAACCAAGACGTTTTTCCCTAGCAGTACTGAGTTAGTATACACACTGTTTTAGCAGAAAATGGCAAAATCTGCAGCCACACAGATCTGAGCTACAACAGAAATTACCTGATCTCTGACACGCTCACATGAGAGAAATCCTGCGCGCTTGGATCTTTCGAGAAAAAAGGTTGCTTTACAGTTACAGGAACAACATGTGTCCAGAATAGGCTCTAAACTGGTAAGATGCAGCTTGAAAATCAACTGCTAATTGTTTTTACAATTTGCATGTTATATTAAAAAAAACTCTCAAAGACCTCAAGAGGCAGAGCTCAGCCTGGAAAGGATTTTTATGGTTATAATGTAAACCCACAGAAAGCAGAGATCTAGAACAGGAACAGTTCAGTACAGCTAAAATACTGATCCTTGGTTCTGCCTGAAACAGCTGGGATTATTTCTCCGGTTAAGCAAATTCCTGTTACTGAAACCCACTCTGATATTTAAAGAAATTTGGAGAAGATGCTGAGTAGCCATTCTTCTTCCCAAATAACAAGATCGGAACCGTATTAATTGGTGAGTTTCTAAGTGAACACTTCAAATTTGGGTAAACAAAAATATCAAGGCCGTATTTACACTCTGGGGTAATAATTAAGTATTTAAGATCTTGTGTTTCCAGTATTGTAGGTTTTTCTATGCCTCAAAATACTTAGTAATGTAAAAACCATCTGTAGCAGCTGGAAGACATTAATCTGGCCCACTAAGATTCATTAGTTTAAAAACATATAAATAAAGTGTTCATTTTATTTCAAAAAAGCTAACATTGCTGCTTTCAACTCTATTAGGGTGCTCAGTGAATAACGCTTGCGCAAAGTTCTCAGCAGGAGGTGTCAGATGCCAGTTTCACAAACATATACAAATATCTTAACTAAAACGAGTATTGTATTTAGGTTACTGCTCTTCTGTACTAACTCAAGTCATTACTCACAGCAATATGAAAACCAGCTTGCAAATACTTCAGCCTCTATTTTTATTTTCTCCTAGGCTCCCAAATTCCCAGTGCTGGAATCTACTTTTTAAAATTGATGAAAAGAAATTTCTCTTCAGAACTGGGATTCAAATACCTGTCTTGAAGCATTACAAAACGTAAGCCTTCACACATGCCTGTTCGCTCCAAGAAGTTCCTGCATAATCTTAATACAGCTTCTTAAAAAAATCAAGTAAACAAGAGGCACAGCTGAGATTGGAAAAAAGAGTTGAATTTGGCTTAGTATCCATAGGGATCGCTTTTCCAGGCAACAGTTTGCAAAGGGTTATTTATTGGCTAGCCATTTTTCTTCTGCTGGAAGATGTTGAGGTTTTAGTGGAGCTGCTGCAGAGTATGCAGCAGTATTCAGCATTTGCTCAGCTAACGAGTTAAATCATTGCAGCTCTCCGACGACTTGAAGATTATGGGGGTAGGAAAAGGGAATGCTCAGAGAGGGGAACTTTCAGCAGCCACCACCAAACTGCGGTTAAAACAGACACCAATGACTCTATTCAGCTCCCAAACCTCAGACAGTTTCCATTTTCTCAATAACAAAGCATTTTTGTGGAATGAGGTAACAGCCTCCATCTGCCAGGTCCGACTCTCCACTAAGACTTCCCAGGAGCGGCGGAGCAGCGCTGGCTGGCTGTGCGGGACGCAGCCGGCTGCACGAGGCCGGCGTCCCTTGTGCCTGGGAAACAAAGGGACGAAGCTGCAACAGGACAGAGCTGGAGAGGAGCCTCTGCGGGACCCCCACCCAAATTCCCCTGGGAGCCTGTAGGAAAAGCAGCCTCAAGTGAGCTCCAAGTGGTGCAGAGCTGGGGAGTGCCAAAGGCTGAGGAAAGAGCGAGACTTCTCACAGGGATGGACTGGAACAGGCAGGAGGGAGCCGAAGACAAATGGTGCTGCAGGTTCGGTGTCCAGCAATCCACCATAAAAGCGTCACGCGTACGTGATTTAGAACCGCACGGTGCAGACAGGGCTGCCGCCGGCTCCCCGGGGGACAGCACAGCTCACGGCCCGGCCGCTCAAGCCGGGACGTCCCCTTCCACACCTGAAACGCTGCATGTCTGAGCCAGAACAGTTACAGCCTCGGAACAGAGGTCGGGAGGGGGTTTGGTTTTGTTCTTGCCTTGTTTTTGTGTTTGGCAGCCTGTATCTCAGCCTCTGGATCCCAGGGATGCTGAGCACCTATCCGTTCTTTTGATTTCAGGCACAGTCAGCTCAGTTCTTCTGAAAAGCAGACAGTTCATTTAGATTCAGATGAAGATTGTGCCTCCTGTCGGACCCCCATACCCAATTCTGGTCTCCCTCTCAGCAGCCACTTGTTAGTCAGCTCCCTTGCAATTCTGAGGCTCTCAGCTCCAGGTTCAACACATCTCAACCGCCTGCCCTACCAAAGGATGAGCAAAAGAGAACGCCAAAACCCCAGGCTCACTCACACAAATAAACAAAAACCTTGGAACAGCACGGAGAGATGGAAAGAGCTTGGAAGAAAAGGAAAAGCAATGCAGGAAATTCTGCGGGACACTGCAGCAGCTGGTGCAAACTGCCAACCTGTGACTCGGGCAGGTCAGAACATACAGGATCCCAAACTCAGCTCCTACTTTGATAAATAGTGCTGCCAAGAGCAGTTATTGACACCATTGGAAGCCCTCATTCTGCCTGTGTAGCAGAAGACATTTGAATACAAATTTCAAGAATCACAATTTGGAGAGATTAGAAAACATTTCTCGAAAATCCATTCTGATCACACTATTTTAGTCTGGTGCATCAAGTTTTACATTTACAAGCACAACAACAAAGATTCCCAAGCAGAAACTGCCCCAAAGCCATTGTGTACAAATTTAATTGAAATTTGCAATCTCCAGATCTACGATCCTACTGCAGTGCAAGGGAAGAATCAATGAGGACTGAAACGTCAGTGTAGATACACCCGTGCAACATTCACCAGAGCATCAGCTTCACACACCTCTGCTATTCTGCTGCAAAACTTTGTAGCCAAAGCCTTAACAAAAGCAAATACGTCTAACCTTCTTGCTGTTTAGTCCTGGGGAGATGCTGAAATCTGTGCATTCATGCATAGTCACATGCACTAACAACCAACAAACTCAAAAGCACATGGAGCAACTGGAACTCAACTCACCTGCAACCCAAATTGAGCAATGTGCTAATTAGGAGAGGAATTTCACTTCCAAGGATGTCAATTCTCTAACCATCAGTCTTTATTTCTGCAGATCAGACCCAGACTCCCAGACATGCACTGATGCAAAATGCAAACCAAGGAGGAGCTTTTTAATACCAGAAGATCTGGGATATACTCCCACCACTGCTGCTAATTTCCTGAACGGCCTCGTACAAATTCCTTCCCACCTCTATATCTGTTTTGCTCATCGGCAGCAAAGGCAGTTTTTCAGTTGGTTTTCTGAAGGCCTTTGCATTCCTGGAGCACTTTCTCCTGAAGTTTTGAAAACGTTAACATCATATTGACCTCCTCATTCTCCAGTTTAATACCACGTATCCAGCTGGATACCTGGAGAACGCAGCTGGCAAGCGGCACACCTTCGTTCCTAGCCAGGACAAAACATTTCCCAAGCCAGTTTTCTTCCTACGAAGAATGCTGCTGTCAAATCTCAAAAATCCACGCTGCTAATACTAGTCTGAGTGCAAGGTCAGCCAAAGAGGACTTCTATCAGAGATGAGCTCTGTTAGAGAAGGCTCCTTGGAGATTTTAAGAATAGTACAGTCAAGCCCAGATGGCAACAATGTGCAGAGCATATTTCCAGCAAACAGAGTGACTGGGCAGAGGACTACGCAAACTAAAGTCCACCCTGATTTCTGCCATCTGCTAGCTAAACGCTGAAGCCTGGGCTGAGGCCTTTGGGAAAGGTCAGGATAGTCTTACAGGCTCTCAAGATACTGCCTTTGTTCTCGCTATTTGCTTCTCAATTCCTTTGTTAAAAGATACTAATCTCTCTGTAAGGCAGTTAATTTGGAGCCAAGAGTTTAGATATTATTGCAAAACATATGCTTAAAAGAGACTGGAAATGATGTTGGCAGTGTTACAGAGGGGAGCAAAGCGCAGCTTTGGGTCAAAACAAAAAAAAATAAATCTAAGCTAGTAAGCAATTCCCATGTGATAGTTTAGGAGAGCCAGCAAAAGCTTCTTCTAGAAAGAAAACAATACTGTGAGAACGAAGCTAACAAGAGCTCACTCTTGGAAAAATAAAACGGCCAGTAAAGAGCCAGAGCATTGCCAACAGCACATATCCAAGAGAATCTTTCTGGGAAACCGACCCAAGTCATTACACTGGAAAGCCCTTAGGGACTAGGGACCTTGAGGCTAAGCTGGCAAATTGCTTCATCAGTTAAGGTTGGTCCCAAAGTTTTCTACTGCTTAAGAATAATTTGTTTTAGCCTACAGGTCTCTACAGAGCAGCGGGTAAATTCAGGCCGCTTCCTCTGGGAAGGGAAACCGAGCGCTTGGCAAAGCCCTGCCCAACGGGGCATTTTTAGAAGGTTTCCCACCATCACTGACCTCCCCTCAGCCCAACACCCCGCTGGCTTTGCTTTACCACCCTGTGCACCCCCAGCACTGCTTGGTGCTGCCGCAGACCCCAGGCACAGCACACCCATCACCCGGTGGGGAACCCTCCAAGCTATTTCAGCCAGCACTCCACCAGCAAGCCAATGCCACAAAAATGTGATGACTGGGCCTCCACAAAAGTATGTTCTGAAGACTCATTCACCCAAAATGGATGCAGTTAGAGCAATTATTCTGACGTATCTTGTTTTCCAGGGGGATAAGGAAGATCCCTTGCTCTCTCTCTCTCTGTTTCTTAATGCACCAGAAAATAGGTACACTGAAGCAGAGTGATAAAGGCAAAGCTTTTGTTTGCAGTCTTCTCTCTCATTTCCAGCCCAGCTACTCGTAGTCACAGGAGTGTACAGAGAGCACAGAAGACAACAAATGTGATCTCTAACTACACTTCTGTGCTGGCAGAGAAAAATCCTGCATTGGCAGGGGCTGTCAAGGTGCTGTCTAATGACTTTCCTCCTCTTCCAGCTCCTTTTCTGATTCATGTTGCCACCTTCCTTGCAATTGACCTGAATAACATGTTCAGGCAGCACTGGAAGTATTTCCACCTCATACTTCAATAGCAGCAAGATCTCTGCATCTGGAAAGGATATTTCTCAGGAAAGTCACACCACAGGTGGCTTAGGAGTGTCCTTCCCGAGAAAGGAAGAGAAGCACCCTGTCTTGTCTCACTTCGTCAGTAAGACTTCCTGGCTGCAGGAGAACAAAGGTTGCCCAGGAGCAGAGAAAACACATGCTACGCCTGTGCCCGAGCCCCAGCGAACCTGAACAACGTGGGCAGAGTACTCAGTTACCTCATTTCCAGGTGTGCTGTCAGCATGAGCCACGACTGGCTTGGGATGAAAGAGGAAAAACTGTTCCTAGATCTGGACTTGTCTGCATCGTTTATGGTAATTATTGCCCAGCAGCCTCTAATCCTTTAATGTCATATCACACTCTCAGCCCTCAGTTTCTCTGGAACCATTTGATCGCTGCTTGCCGTTCCGCTGCAGAAGAGGCTGAAGGACAGCGTGCAAGACCACGCTATCCCACCAGAGCCAAAGGCACGCCGACCCAGGCTTCAGGAAGAGAAAGGCAGAGAGAGCCACTGCAAAAGGACTGCGGTGGGTCAGCCACCTTCAGACACGCGGTGGTTACGTAAGCTAGCAACGTACAAGCACTTAGTTGTGTATCCAAACAGCTGTAGTACCTCCAGCTCTTCACTTCAGCACCTTCTATAATACGGCACAGTATTCAACAGCACAGGAACACAGGGACAGTCCAACCTCTGTCGCTCCACAGAGGCTTCACACATGGAAAGATTTTTCATCTTCTCCCATTCTCATTCTTTCCTCTACCGTAAGTTTAGGCATTCCTGATAGCCAGGTAGATACCTCACCTCCTTACAACCCCCTGCAGACTACTGATCTCAGTGTTATCTTACAGCGATGGCCTTCACAGGCTGCGTACTGAGTAAATGAAAAAGTTAAAGGTCAATTGAAAATGCATTTATTGCCAACAAGGAAACAGACTGTGGGGAAATACAAGAAAGCATTCCGAGGCTGCGTGGACTGCCACAGCACTTCCAGTTCTTAAGTGGGGAAGTGCTAGACTGTGTTCCGCGCACTACACCTTCCAAGGCAGGCACTACATCCTCAGCAGCCTAACAGATCCCTTTCGTATTCAAAGGACACACATAAGTACAGTTCCCCTGTCACAACAGAAAGGCAGTTATACTCAATCTGTACCACCTCTTTTTCAGGTAAATGAGCTTCAAAACTAAAGCAGAAAAGATGCAAGCAAAATTCAGACATCTTTGTGCTACAGCATGACTGCTTAGTCCACAACAGCTAGTCTGCATCTATTATCTCTACATTCTTTATTAGCTCATGTTTACTTTGGCTGCACATCCAAGCAGTCATTTAAACAGGGTGAGAGAGGAAAATCTTGGACTCTCAACAATGGCCAAGCAGTTTAATCTGCCACTGGGGACAATGACTTGACTCCTATTGGCGTTTAGTACTGGCAGGGTCAAGTGTAACATGTGCTGAAGGAAGCACTAGGGAAGCAGATCCATGGCCGTTCCAAAGACACCGAGTATTCCCTTGAGCTATTCAGAGGTCCCTTTCCCCCTCGAGTTAGAGAAAACAGCTGCAGCTGTCCAGTCACCTGCACTGGCTTCTCCACTCGCTGGATTTACGACATTGGAGGTCGCCAACAGCTCCAGGTTAGATACAGCACATTCCTCTGGCTTACAGCTCAGACGTTGAAAACTAAGTTAGGAGCAGTTAAGATTATGTCCTTGGCATCAGCCATCAGGTTGGTGCTGGAAGATAATTTATATTCCTGAACAGAACTGGCACCAGACCAGTTGGGCATAAGCATCAAAAAACTTTTGTCCAGCAATGACACCAATCAGAAGGGTCTAGAGTCAATATTTATCCATGGTTCCCATTTAATAATTTTTTTTTTTGGTATTTGATAAGTTCAAAACACTTTACATAAAAGAACTCTGCAATATGCAAGCCTAGGACAATCTGCACTAATATATTCAGAGGCAAATAAAAAGTGATATGAATTAATGTTAACAGTCAGATGACCACAGGCCAAATAAAGCCAAAGCGAGACTGCATTAAGAACAACATAAATTTCAGGATTTTTATTCCGTTGCTATTTGGAGTCTATGTTAACACATTTCTGAATAACTATTAATTAACTATTAACTTAGCCCTAATGGACATGTCTTTCTGATTCCTCCCAGAGTAATATTATCCTCTCAGTGGGCTCCTGTTGAGTAAGGGCAGAATCATTTGTTGAAACTGTTCTCCATTTAGTAAATACCAACAGACACAAAGTGAGTCACTCAGCAGAGGCAATTCTGCTAGGATGAAATACAGGAAGGTGGAAGCCATGTGGCATTCTTCAATTTCCCCTTTCCTTTCACAATCAGACTCTTGATATTTTCTTCAACCGGAAAACTGTCACTCCCCCTCCCTGCAAACTGCTGACAATTGTATTTTACACCTGGCAAAACCAGTGCAAAATGGAAGGAAGAGAAGAAACAAAGGCCGAGGACTTTTCTCAGCAACTACATCTCTGCAGAATGGAGCATTTTTCTTTCCAACTGTAGCTACAGACCCACTCCTTCTTAATGGACAAAGTCTAGTAACGACATATCAGCCTCATGGGAACGCCACCTCCTCTTCATCGAACGACGGCAGAACGGAGAAGGCTGCAGCAGCTTCACGGAGCTGCCAGGTCTGGCTGCGGGACCCCAGTCCCACTGAAACCAACAGAGCACGTGCAGCTGAACCCCTTTGCTTGCCAACTCTCAGCCTGATGTCTTATCCTTTAAAAGTGATCCTAAAGCCTTGGTCGTAATCTGAAGATAAATAATACTGGTAAAGTTTCTCTGCCCCCTAACAACTGGTCTTTTCCCTTTCCTAGATGCAGCTGGTGTCTAATGTTATAGCTGTCTTTTTTTTTTAAATGGAGTAAAACATTTACATTTGTTTTCACAACATCACCAGGCAAAACATTGCTAAGCTCTCTCTGAATTTTTGCAGTTTGGTCATTGAAATTGACTATTTCTGCTGAAATACACGCGAAGTTCCCTAAGGAATGAGGTGTAGCAGCTCGCGCTCTGGAGTTGAACGCTGAGCAAAACTGCAAATGTGATCCGCACCACCTTCCTGCCAGACGGAGCTGGGTACTCCATGGTGGGCACGGGCAATCCAGGAACTGCAGATGTCGACCAGGGATACTGAACACCAGAGGAGAAATGGTTTCCTTACTCGAGCAATTACAAGAAATTATGAAGTTGTTTGTCCAGTTAAAAAGTTTGGCTCTTATTCCGACCAGCCAGCCCGTCAGTCCCCAGTTTTCCGTAAACACCTTCTTTGTCTATGGAGACTTTCTCACACGAAAGGTGCGGCAGAGGCAAAAAGGTTCACACCCATGTGTGACTCTCTCAAGGCTACTGCTGCCATTAGGGCTCTTCAAGCATGACCTCATGCAGGCTAAGGACAGTGAAAATCCCACAGACTGTACAAGGACCCCAGCAGGCCACCATGAAAATCTTGTGTTATCAGTGCTATGATTACCACAAAAGTCCCTTTCCAGGGAGAGGGGGTGGGAATCGCTTGAGCGTTAAGAGTAATCAATTTATCCAGTTTTCCTGCTGGCATTTCAAAAAACAGCAGGCCATGTAACAGCATCAGCTCAGTTGCAATTAAGAACACAGTAGAAAGCATCTTACCTCATAGAGCAAGCGAGTCCTGGCTGTGAACAGAACCAAGTGTTTCCAAAGTTGGTGCACTGGGAATTTCAGTAACCTGCCCACAGAGAAGTTTTTCCTGGCTCCATCAGTTAAGCATCTGTCTTAAAGCTGCTAGACCCAAACCCCACAAGAACATCACTGAGCTCATACCTCTCAGAAATCTATTGACCAGTGAACACTGCCTGTAGCCACACAGGCAGGTGCTCTACAGATAAAAAAAAACAAAACATGTGCCATCAGGGTAACCACAATGACACGGGCCAGGAAAGAGACTCCTGCCTTCCTTCCTCATGATGATCCAGGAGAGCTGAGCCACTCAGCTGCCACTGAGGCAGCGTGGCCATTCCAGAGTCCGCTCTAAAACGAACTGCAGTGTAAACAGGAAGCAGAGCTGACAGCCAACGTGCTGCAGATGGCTGCAAATCCTGCAGAGGGAATGGCAGCGACCTACCATCCTCCCAAAGACCAAGGAACCAGCCTGACCTTCAGCACGCTAGTCGCTGCTCAGTTCTGCGGGTGCTATTCTGCAGGCAAAGGAGATGCACAGATTTTCCCCCGAGAGGCAGCTCAAAAACATCCAACATGGAGACATGGTGGTGCCCCAGAAGCTGAGCCCACGAATCTGTTCACAGGGCTTCCTGCTAGGGAATTCTGGATATTTCCAAACACTGCCCTGCCTTCAGTGTGTCCACACCACTCCCTCTGTACAGGTTTAAGGAGTTCTTATTCCAAAACATACTTTTTTGCTGTAGAGCACCCACTATAATTAGTGCCCACAACTAAGTATATTGTCTATGTTTTTGCTTCCTGTGCTATGCCACCAGTCTTAAAAGCATACAAAATTACAGACCTAACTGGGTAAGAATTAAACTACCGCTCACAACTCTGTGCCTCTAAGGAAGTGGCCAGCAAGGGAACCATACGATCTCCATCCTAGGAAAAGGAAAGAAAACGGCACAGAAATAAGGCAGGAGAAATGCCAGACTTCCCCTTTCCTGCTGTCATGCCTATGAGGAAGTTAAACCACATTTTGACAAAGCAAATTAGGGAAATAAGGCAGCTTCAACATCTTTGTGAATACCAGATAAATATTACTCATGCCAAAGGCAGATACTTAAATATGAGAGACTCTTAAGGAAACATGCAGGAAAACGCTTCTCGAAAATTAACAGCAAAGGAGTATTTGACAAGCGCACATCCATAGCGGCTAGAAGAGCCACAGATTTCTCATGCTTGGTAGAGGAGTCAGAAAAGTCAAAGGAATCCCCCGCACTCTTCCCTAGCTGTTCAGTACTGGTCTGTGCTGTCACCAGAGTACTGTGTTCCTCAGACCTTCGGCCTGGTCTAGGGTGACCTTCGCTGTGCTCCTGTAACAGGTTTTTCACTTTGGAAAGATTTTCTTCCCCAAAGTGGGAAACAGCTAATGTATTAAATTCACATCTAAGTATAGACACCTCAGTATCAAAGCCTGCACTGGGAAGATAAGTAATCACCATCATGCCATTTGAGCTTTGAGTCAGTGGAGAGTATTTCCTACTAACATGTGCTTCACCCAGGCTAACTATAAAATATATCCACCATTTCCATGAATTCTCATGAAAGAGTCAAAGTGATTAACGTAACCACAAGTACAAAATACCAACAAAACTGGAAACCAAAAAAGAAAACATTACCTGTAAGAAAACGTATCAGTCTGAAACAAAACTGTGTTCAGTAAAAGAAAAAAAAACATTTTGAAAAGATGCTGAGCTATTTTTTAATAGCAAGATTCAAATTGCGACTTCTGAGTCTTTGTTTCACACACACACGCGCACAAGGCTTGGAGCAGCCTTTCCCCATACCTACCCTGGGATTCTCTGGAAACCCACAAACCATTTAGGATGTGTTGAAAATTTCTCTATACTACATTTGAGCATTTGGTTTAAGTTTACTTTCGAGTTTATTTGTTGGGTAAAGTTTCAGAGGTTTCTTAATAAAATACAGCTTAAGCATTGCGACTTCACAGTCTGGGAAAGAGACACAGCCGAATGATTTTTTTTTTTTTTTCCCGTTTAGAACACAGTGTAAGCTGTGCTTCCTCGAACAAACCGAAGCGGAGCTCTCCGAGCGACCTACATCCCGGGTACCGACAAAACGAACCCAGCCGGGGTCCCGGCGGGATGCCCCGTGCCCGGACAGCGCCGGGCACACCCGCCGCGGAGGCACCTTCCCCTTCCACCCCCCCTCGCCGCTCCCCCGGTCCGCTGCGCCCCGGGGCAACCCCCGCCGCCGCCGACCCGCGACCACCCCGACCCGCCCGGGGCTGCGGGAGCCCGAGCGGGCGGCAGCGCTGCCGCTCGACACTTCCCGGCCCGGCCTGTCCCGACCCACCTGGTCGGCGTCCCGGGGCCGCGCCCCCGCTCGCGGCTCGCCCCGGCGATGGCCCGGCCCGGCTCGGCGCGGCTCACACCGCTCCCCAGCCCCACGGCGCGGAGCCTGGCCCCGCCCGGCCCGGGGCGGGCTCAGCCGCCCGGGGCCCGCCCCGCACAAGCGCTGCCCGGGAGGGTGTTACCCCGCCGGCCCCGGTCTGTCTCCGGCCCCCGCGGGACGCTCCCCGCGCGGCGGACCCCCTCCGGAGGCAGCCGGCCCGGCGCTGAGCCCTTCGCCTCCCCGTCCGCTTCCGAGCGGCCATCCCGGAGCGCCGCCGCTGCGGAGCCCGCCCGCCCCGCGCTTCCCCGCTACTCGGCTCGGCGCGGGGCTGCCCGCCGGACGCGGCGGCGGGCTCCGGGAAAGCCAGGCGGCGGCGGGCGCTTCTGTCTCCGAACGGGCAGCGGAGAAACGCATCAGCTCCCGCCCCGCAGGGACTCTCAGCTTCGGCTGCCGGCGCCGGGCAGCCCCGCAGAGCGCTCCCCGCCGCCGGCCCTGCGGCTCCGCCGCGCAGCCCCGGAACGAGCCCCGCGGCCGAAACGCGCCGTACCGGCCGCCGAGGCTGCGGTTCGGAGCCGGACCGCGCGCCCCGGGAGGGCGCAGACAAGCCCCGCGCAGGGCGAGCCAGAGCTCCGGAGCCCCGGCGGCGGCGGGGATCCTTCCCACCGTAACCCCAGCCACCCGCAGGCCCGTGGCGCTCGGCCGAGAAGGGCCGCAGGGGCCCCGGCTCCGGGCAGACCCTCGGGCCCGTGCGCCGGCAGAGACACCCCCGCCCCGGGGGAGGCCGGTTCAGCACGGCCGCCTCTTAACGCGGCTGCGCTCGGCCTCCCGCCGCGGGGGGGGCGGTGGCGGGGCCCGGCCGTCGCCATGGAGACGGCGCTGTCGCCCGGCGAGCCTCGCGCGCGACCTCTAACCCCGAGGCCCCGCCCTTTCCGCCCCGGGCGCAGCGCGTGGTCACCGTGCGGCGGCGGCACCGGGCGGGGCGGAGCGGGGGCCCCGCGGCGCGGCGGGAGGGTCGAGGCCCGAGTCAGGCGATCGGAGGCCGCCGCCATGTCCGCCGCCTTCCGGAAAGCCGCCAAGTCGCGGCAGCGCCCGCACCGCGAGCGGGCACAGGTGGGTGCGCGGCGCCGGGCCCTGCCGCCCCGGCGGGCTCTGCCGCCCCGGCGGGCCCTGCCGCGGGTGCTGATCGTGCCTTTCCTCCTAGCCCGGCTGGCGGCAGAGGCTGGGGCTGCTGGAGAAGAAGAAGGACTACCGGCTCCGCGCCGAGTGAGTCGGGCGGGCGCGGCGGGCGGTTCGATATCCCTGTGCGTGAGCCCGGGGGGGGGCGCGGAGGGCGAGGGCCTCCCGAAGCGGCCGTCGCTGTGGTCAGCACGGAATTTGTAAGCGTCATCTCCCGCCGTCAGGGGCCGGTTCTGCAGGAGATCGGGGCGCCCTGAGCGGCGCGGTGGGCTCTGCGCGGCGGGTGGCGGCGTTCCCGGCGCTCGCTGTCGGACGCCGTTCGGTGCTTTGTTAAGGAATAAACTGTGGCGCTGGAGTCGTTGGTTGGTGCCCAGCTCCGCGTGTGGAGCCCTGTCCGCTGTCCCAGAGCTCTGAGCATCACGAAGGACGCAGCATCTCGTCAGGGACTGTGAACATGGAGAAACTGCTGAACAGCGTCTGCTGTTTGTCTTTTTCCCCAGTGACTATCACAAGAAACAGAATGCACTCAGAGCACTTCAGAAGAAAGCTCTGGACAAGAATCCTGATGAGTTCTACTTTAAAATGATACGTGCAGAGCTCCAGGTGAGAATCTAAATTACCTTCAAGCAGGGTTACACTCTTGCTTTAAGTAACATCGGGGGTTTCTTTCTACCTTGTTTTGGTTTTAATTTATGAATTAGTAAATAAATTAGCAGTCTTGGTTTGATGCCTATGGAAGGCTTTGAAGGAAATGAGAAGCAAAGGACAAAAGGTTTGTTTTGCTTTTACTATTAGTACCCGTGGTACAGTATAGCCAGAATGTCTGTCTGTACGTGCTGTGTTCCATCTGGTTTTAGGATGGAGTTCATGTAATAAAGCAGCCAAAGGATGAAGTGACCCCCGAACAGGTGAAATTGATGAGGACACAGGATATCAAATATGTGGAAATGAAAAGAGTGGCAGAAGCCAAGGTAATACTTCACTATTTAATGTTTTCCAGTTTGCTCAGTATTGTTCTTTTTAATGTGTTTTTTTGTTGTTGTTGGCTGTTGTGTTTATGCTCAGTGAAATCTGATTTGTGTAATACTGGAAATGATTCCTAAAATGTCACTGGAGCTTTGTGTATAGAACCTAAGGGTATACTGAATAATGAAAACTATGCTGTGCATTATTATAGAACATGGCAATTTCTTATGTAAATTTCAGACATTAAACATGTACTCGTGCTTCTCACATTTAGAAAGAATTGAGGATTGTTGTTTCTGAAGTGGTTGTTTGAATATGGTAGGCAGGCAGGCAGCAGAAATATGACCCACTTCTGAAAACGTTCAATGCTCTGATGTCACTGCAGATAAAAAATGAAAAAGTGTCAGCTTTGAATTTTCCTTCATACTTGTGCTAGTGATTTCATGGTAATCATTCCTACTTTGTCTGCTATACAGATAACTTACTGTTCCGAAAATCGATTTGTACGTGTTTGGCTGTGTAATACCTGAAATTACTGTTAACCTCCACTCGAAAAGGTTATGAAGACCTGACAGAAATATAGACTAGATATATTTTCAAATATTAGAAAGGAAGCAAGAGTTCAGATGCTTGAGAAACAAACAGGAATTACTTCAAGGAGACATTATTTACCTTGTTGCGAATGTTTGGCAAAACGCATCAGCTTTTCTTTCCCTCAGAAAATCGAGAGGCTGAAGTCGGAGCTCCATCTGCTGGATGCTGCGGGGAAGAAGCCCAACAAGCACGTGTTCTTCTTTGATACCAAAAAAGAAGGTCAGATTTAAACAGGTTTTATCAGAAAACTTGTTATCGTAAACATATCATGCTGTTATCATAAAAAAAGATTTTTTGTTCCGGAAAAATAATTCAGGCACTCTAGAAATCTCTTTTAATTACTAGATAAGACCTCAGTTCTGCAGGAGCTGTGTTGCTGGGGCTTCCATCGCTGACTGTATTTAAACTACACGTTTGGAAGGTTTGTTGAGCATTAGTCCAAGAACATGTGAGTTTATTCCTAAATTTCTTTTTATTTATAGTTCAGGAGTTTGATATTGCAACTCATCTGGATACTGTTCCAGAGCTTGTAGGTAGAGTGTACAACCGACCGACCATTGCAACACTGCAGAAAGAGACGCTGAAAGGAGCTACTGATCCTGCCCACTTAAAGGTAGTATTTATTGCCACTGCTGGTATTATGGTTTTCTTAACATTTTACATCTTTTACATAATAAGCGATAAAGAGGATTCATTGGACCGTTGCAGAGGAGAACAAAGTTGTTCTGTCAGCTAAGAATTTTTGTTGGTGACACAAGGCTGTAGTGGATGTCAGTTAACCATCAAGCGTTTGGAACCTGCAGTCAAATCTTCTCCTGGACCAACATGGAGAACTTGTTCAGTTGTATCCCAGTCTGCTGTGGATTATAAATCAAAAGCTGTGATGTGTGGGCCAGAAAGGAATGGTATAGATCCAGTTAGGCAGTTTCCTTGGCAAAATTGTTTTATTTCTCCTCCATTACATGACATACACCTATGGGACTATCTGTTCGTTAGATTGCTGCAGTTTATGTGTGATTTTTGCAGCATCCCCTGGTAAGTTTCCCCTCACACCTCCCCAAAACCCTTGCACCCCTGAATAGTAATGTGCAGAAGCTTATGCCAACATAAATGTATCTGTTGTTGGGTTCCTGATCTCATGGTATTTTTCTGTTAGGTTCTGAGCCTGAAGTGCCTTGAGATTCAGGATTTGTCTCCGTCCTTTCCTTCTTAAAGTCATTTAAGCTGTAGTCTCACTTCCTGGCTTTCCTCCTTTAAAGTGTTTCATGATCCTTCAGGATGAATTGTTTACGCAATCAGCTTTGATTCTGATGTTTTAATATCACAGCACTTCTGGCTTTAACGCCGTGAATACTGCTTGATTAGTTTAGATATATTGGGCAGCCCTGTAAGCTTGAGCTGGTATGTGTAAGGTAAAAATAAAGTTTTCTAAAATTGCCGATTGGTAAATTTGTAACCTGTTGTTTTCTGAATCAGATGTCAGATAACAAACACTCTGTGGTCCCTTTCTTCTTGCCAGCTTTCGCAGTTTGGCTTGTCAGTAAAGCAGTTGGACAAGTTGTAGACTGACGAGTTTTCTCATCTAAATGTCTGAGTCATCGTTTAAGCATGTTGGGATCTGTTCTCCTTAATTTAATTAGTTAAATCACACCTGCAGTAGTACCATTTTTGTGCTGGGAAAGCCATCCACTCTTAGTAGGTAAACATGACCAAACAAGTTGCATTTTGGGAGGCCTCTGTGCAATTTCTAAGCACTTCAGGAATTCTCTGGTCTTTTTTTTTCCCTTCTTCCTTCTCCCTGCCCCCCCAATAAACTGGGTTTTCATTAGGGAGTTAAATGTTCTCTTGCACTCAACGTTGAAATTCAGAGGATTGAGAAAAATGAAAATCAGGCCACTTACTGAACAAGGTTGCACAGCATCTACACTAGGTTAGAAGAGGTTTGATTTTTTGGGTTTGGATTTAGGAGATTAAAACAAGCACAAAGAATTAAGTGCTGCCTAGAAAACCTCTAGTATGAGAGTCAAGATCTTAAAATGGTTCTCTGGAATTTAGCCACAGAATTGAGGCAGCATTCTTTAATACAATCATGATTAAAAAAAAATCTTTATGAGGCCCAAGTGCCTCAGAACAGGTCAGTTAGAGACCATAGTCTCTCGTTCCTCTCTGTCTTAAAAATGCTTCTTTTATTATTTTTTTTTCCCTTCTCCCAGAAATTAGCCCAGCAAAGGAAGAATCAGTACGACCTCCTGAAGCAGCGCATTGAAAGAGAAAAGGCCATGTTTGTTGTTGCACAGAAAATCCAGACACGTAAAGATCTTTTGGTGAGATATTCGGTTCTGGTTCCTTGAATCTGTTTTATTAAGGTCATTAGGTCTAGCTTTGTATGTATGCGTTTCTTCACTCTGATTTTATACTGACGCTTCCAGGTAACTCCTAAAAATAAGTAATCCTCTTTTAGTATGGAAAAAGTGAGGAGATGAAGGATTCGGTTATGCCATGCTAGTAAACCATAGCTGCTAGTACAGCTCTTACTGTGTCAGCAAGGACAAAGACTCCACTTCGAAACGGTGCTCACGAGTCTTTTCTAAAATACTGTTGCCACCTCTCAAGTACTAAATTAGTACTTGCAAGTATCAGAGGCAAGGAACCATTTCTGTAGGTTATGAGAAGGTCTTAAAAATCCCAGTGACCAAAAAATTATTTGTCTCAATGTGACTCACCATTCACTGGTGCTTGCAAAACCAAAACAAGTTGTGCCTGACAGCCTAAAGGCAGAAAGAGCAGATGGGAATATCATTCCCACCTAAACAGTGGAAAGCGACCGTTTTTCACTAATGCCTTGTCAGTCACAGACAGAGACTTTCTTATTTATATGAGGGTGGGTCTTTTTTTTTTTTGCCTTCTTACATTCCAGCAAATATTTTTTCTTGTTTGTTTTTTTTTTTCCCCCCCCAGGACAAAACTCATAAAGTAAAGGTGAAGAAAGAGACAACAACTGGTCCAGCTATTTACAAATTCAAATTTCAGCGGAAACGTTAACTGTTCCATTAAATAATTGTTACCATCTTTGCTTAGAAAGGAAGAGGATTCTCCTTATGAAGAAAGACCGATACGCTCTATCAGTTTGTTTTTCACTGCGGTCTAGCACTTTGTTAAAACAAATTACTGTGGGTCTGAAGTGCCCATAAATATATCGTATCTAATTAATTAATAAATCAGAGAGTTTGTTCTCTTGGTATTTACAGTGGGAAGCCACAAGAGATGCCTGAATGTCCTGGTAATGCGCACCGTAAACAATTCTTGAAAAGTCAAGGTCAAGATTAAGAGGCTGGGAGATGGGTTGCACAGAAAAGGTGCTCTGGGGTCCTTACTTTCAGCTCTGGCCAGTGACCATGACGCATCCAAAACCATAAGAGATTTTAGGTCTCCTTTTTTAACTATCTTTTCAAACTGGTTAAAAGTTGAATTACGGTCTTGCTAATCACTCCCCCACCCCAAATCCCTCCTTAATTTTCCCATTCTGATTTATCTGCAGAAGGTATTTAACTTGAAGAGTTGAAAGGCATTGCTAAGGGCACATTGCTCAATTCAGACATCATATTAGCCAGACTCTTCTGGAACGGTGCTAGAAGTGGGAATTGTTTCTTCCACTGTACAGAAAGGAAGGAAAACTCGACCTTTATGAATAATTTCCATAGCCGAGAAGCTGTTTGTGCTTATTCCATCTTCTCCCATACAACGGGGTGGTGCCGGTGCCACGCCGAGTTTCCAGTATTGCCTACCAAGTATCAACAAGAGGCAATTCTGAAATTCATGTGTAAGGACAGACGGACGATACAGAAGCCGACTGTGGGACAAAGGTTTGTCCTCTTTGTTTATATTGTGCTTGTTGCAGCATGGGTAGTTGGAAGGGGGTTTCAGGTGAGAACAATGAAGACACATCCGTGAGTGTCCCGGAGCGGTTGAGGCAAGTTAAGAGAGCCTGGGCGTAAACATTCCTTGTCTTATCTCTCACTTGAGCTGTGTCTGCCAATAAGCAGCACATGCCCATGCAAGATCGTGGAAAAAAAATAAAAAAGATGCTCCTCTCGAGCTCTTCCCACTCTGGGAGTTCTCCTGGCTTCTCTTGGATGAACACAGCTTTTCTATGTGCTAAAATTCAGCTTCAGACGTTGTTTCTGCCAACGCAAAGAGTCCCAAGTTAGCAACCATCGTGGCGTGAATGTTTTTCTGGGAAGGCTGAAGGGAGGTGCTGTGCTTTGCTCTGAGAAGCCGCGGGATGCTCGCGTGCGGCTGTGAAGCTTTGCCGTGATGTTACAGCGCGACACAGACACCCGCCACCGGGCGACCGGGAGGGACGCGCGGCAGAAAGTTCCTCCTTTTCGTTCCTCACAGGAAAACACACGCACGACTGAAAGTTGCGACGGTTTTTCCCGTGGAAGTTCGTTCCTCGCCGCTGGCAGAAACGGCGAGAAGCGGCGGCGGGACCGCCGGTCGTGCGGGAGGCCGCGGGCGGGCCCGGCCGGCAGGGGGCAGCAGCGCGCCGCGGCGGGCCGGGACCGGGCCGGGGGGGTGGGGGGGCCGGGGGCCGGTTCCAGGCTCCGCTGCTTTCGGGAACGTTTCGCGCAGAACCGGAAGATTTTGTAAGCGTAATTCACTGGTTCTGAGAGCTTAAGTTGGCAACGTTTAGAGAAATGCAAGAAGCAAGAAATGAAAAGCAAGCTAGATGAAGAAAACTGTCAGTTTCACCTGTGTTTTTGGGGACCTTTTAGTTGTTTCCAAAGTGTACATCAAGTTCCCCACTACGCTGGCTGGGCATCTCTGAAGTGAAATCTCCCCGAGGTTGAGATGAATATTTGATCCTTATCGCTGGTTAATTTTACCTGCATCGAGACAGTTACTGAAAAGGATGGGAAGGAAAACCAGCGATTCCATTGGAAGACACTGAAGGAATTACTGCCTGGCAGGAGCTGAAAAGTAACGACCTGAACAAGAACAGCTAATTAGCCTGATGCTCGAAAGGCCTGGTCCACCTCCGATCCCATTGGTAGATCGAGTGTTGCAATGGGTGCAAATGACCTAATCCTTGGAAGAGAGCCATCTCCTCCCAGTAAAGAAGCAAGATATTATGGGATGCAGTAGGTAGCTGTGAGACTTTGAGCGGTCAGTGCTCTCACCATGGAAAATTATAGGTTGAGTGCCATCCACTTATTCTCGTGGTAGTTGTCACCTGTCCGCTGGCATGCAGGAGCCACAAGCTTTCAGTGAAGACACGAGTGTCGTGTCCACTGTACAGGACACGAGGAGCAAAAGCAGTGTCTGTTCTGAGTTACTTTTGCCTGGGAAACCATGAAGGCCTTAAAGGGAACCAGGAGCACTGTTACATCTGTGGTGTTACATCAAGCAGGCTTCTTGCTGAACCCTGACCACAAAAGCCTGGGTACAAATGCAGTCAGCTGTGGTGTGGTTTATCATCTTGCGGCCACAACAGTCTGAAAGGAGATGCCAGCTCTCGTGCACAAACATGTTTCACTTAGTCCTGCCTGCAACATTGAAGGTTTTGGTAGGTGCTGATGGCTGAACTTCCACCTTAGCAGATAGCGCTGACTCACACCTGCAGCCCTACAGAGCTCCCAAGGGCTACCAGCAAAACAATTGCACCATCTCAAAGAGCAAAACCAAATAAAGTATTTTTATCTGACCAGCATCCATCGTTGTTTCACAGTATTACTGTGGCTCAGTGTCCAGAGAAACATTCAGACAGTCAATGGTGAAAACGTTATCAAAGGTTAAACACCATCTTTTGGTGCCAAGACCCAGCTCCTTACAGCACAGATGAATAGGAATGGGCTGCCTGCTGGAAGAGAGAATCCGTTTTGATTTTCCTTGGCAGACAAGCCTACATATTTTTGCAAGCTGGGGAGCAAAAATGTTGCCCAGGTTCTCTTTGGCCATTTCTCAGGAAGATCCCCAGTCCCATTTCACATCTTGAAAGAAACTAGACAGGAGCTATCTGAAAACATTGTCCGTCCCACATCCAACATGATGCTCCAAAACAATTGAAGATATGAGGCAATAAACAAGGACAAGGAGGGTTTTAGGGAGAGCATTGGACTCTCCTCTCAGCTTCACAATTAACCTTTAATAGGGAAATCAGGTGCTTATTCATATAGCAGCTATCTGTGTGTACTGCACAAATCCTTTTTAATGCTAATTCCACATTTAATAAAAAAAGGCAAAATTTGTGGGTGCAATCACAGAATGACTTCAGGCTACCAGAGGAAGAAAGCCAATATGTCAGGGAGGCAATACTGGAAGCATCTTACAGGACTGTCATGAGACCTCACCTGGAACATCATATGCAGATCACCAAGATTCAAGAAAGATTAGTTCATAATGGGACAAATGAAAGAGCCTCTAAGCTGTAGTGTCTTGGCTCCATCAGCCTAGCAAGATAAAGGTTGTACAAGTGCCTTAAAAAGCTTACAGACAGCAAACAGCATGAAAACAGTTATGGCAGAGAAAAGTGCCAGCACAGACACAACTGTATGAACGGCTCAGGAACAAACTTGGGCTGGAAATCATGTTTCCCAGGAGGTTCTGGAAAAGCTTCTATCTCTAACAGATATTTATGAAAGAACATGGTTTGTGAATAGGGTTATAGGACATGGTTGTATGGCAGTAGACAGCTCTGGTGCAGAGTGGTGTCCCTGGGGGTCAGTCACCTACCCAGCAGCTCCCTCCTGGGCACGCTGCAAACAGCCAAACCCTTCCCCTCAGTTCATCTGCCAGACCTTGCTCTTGGTTTGACTTCCAAAGCCCTGAGCTTAGTTTCCTCATCTTAAAGCACCGAAATGTTTCTGCAAGGGTCTGTTTAGAGTCAACACCTTATAACTGAACAAAACACCCAGCCCACAGAACCACAAATTCAAAGATTTGAAGCGAGACATTGGTGTCATCTGCCATCCTCTAGCTGGGCCCTCATAGGGAAGGACAGAGAGAAACAGCCCACAGCTATTTTCTGCTTGTGATAATTATAGTATCAAAGGCTGAACCAACAGGTTCTTTAGCAAGAAGTCTCCCTGAAGCTTGCAAGATACAGATATCAAAATACCCCACAGATTCACAGCTCAGATTTCAGGTGACTCAGAATAATATTGTGCCATATAATAATTTCATGTAATTCCTTGATCAAACTGAAGAACTCAATTGATAATGACTGTCTATAAAAGGTAATAGCAGGCTACATTAACATGCTTGCAGAATTATCTCTAGGCAACTGTGACAATATATCACCAGCAGGAGACCATCACCAGCCCTTGGGCTTCACGAGTGGGCTCCTGTAGGCCCCATTTTCTGAGCCTGAACCAGACTGGAGACCAGCACAGTGGGATCTCTCGCCCCATCCCTGGGGCATGGCAACAAAGCCAGAAGCCAACCTGCCAGGGGAGGACCTAGAGCCCCACGTGGGCAGCCACTACCAGGTCTGCAGCAGCTGGAGGGACACTCAGAAACCCCAGACCCTCCTCACTGTTTTCTTTCAACAGAGCAGAGCAGGGAGGCTTCGATCCCACCCATCCCACTGCCCGTGTCCGTAGGCACTGTACCACGTGTCATGAGTCCACTCACTGTGAGCCTGGCAGTCAGACAGCCCAGAGTCCCAGCAGCTCCCAGTCGCCATCCATATGCTACTGTCCTGGGGTCGCCAGCGGGACGGTGGTCCAGGCATGGGATCTCAGGTGTCTCCAGCTGGCAGGACTGGCTGCCCTGGCTCGGATTAAGACCCTGGTGTCCTTACAGGGAGGTTCAGCTGAGGTGACTTGCCCAAGGGCACCAAGGAGAAAAGGGTAGTGGAGTTCCACCACTCGAGCCCAAGCAGCTTCAGAGCAGGGAGTTGAAGGAGCTGGATGTAAATCAGGAGTGACTAATTGCCACTTAACATAGCTGCCCTAAACCTCTTATTCACTGGCTCCTTGGCCATCCAGACCTTTCCCCACCTGGCTGGGAGCAGCACAGGGGCTGCCGACATCCAGGAACAGCCTGGGCACAGGGTATCATTCCCATTCCCACTGCTGCGCACTTGGACACAGCCCCCCATTTCCCTCCAAACAGGATGTTCCTGCCCAAATTCAATTACAGAGGGCTTGAAATAAATAAATACCTGCTGCTGCCTCTGTTGGGAAAACCAGGCACCAGAGCAGACCAAGCACTGTGCAAGGTGAAAGCAGCAAATATTTGCTTTGCCATCTCTACAGTTATATACCCGAAACTTTTAGTACCTTGAGAGAACCAAGGTGAACAGCATTGCTTTGAGCAGGTAGGAGCCCATTATTTAGTGAGAACATATTCCCAGGATGTCCCTAGCTTGGCAGACCTAAAGACTGAAATAGTAAGTTAGTGCATATAGATCATCATTTACTGAAGCACAAGCCCTGATGCACCTTTCTAGGGAAGCTCTAATTTATTATGCATTGTCATTAGCTGCAGCAGGCAGCAGGGCCTTCATTAGAGCTAGAGTTAAGGTCTGTTTTGGCTGCCTCATCAGCATCAGTGAACTGCGTCCCTGCGAGGTTTGATACAATTTAATTAACCTAATTAAAAGCTCTGATTGCAGAGATGATTGGGGTAGAGCCAGCAGCAACTGCATATTTATAACGAGCTGGAAGATGTGGGACTGGAGCCAAATGATATGCATCTCTAATGAGCTGGTGCTATTGAAGTGTGGATTTGGAACACTAACATTTATTTTTGGCAACAATGGCCAGTTTATCTTCATGATAGAAACGATCACGGCTTGATTGTACATAGCAGGGAGCTCAGCACTGTGCTCCCTGGGCTTCTTTGGCTCAGCAGCAGCCCCACACAAGCACCCTGCAGCCCAGCCGCTCTTACTGCTCCCCTCAATGCTCCACCAGCACCTCCACGCGCGGGCAGACACAGCACACACCCACTGCACCCCTGCATCTCACACCTGCCTGCAAGACACAGCACACACAGCATGCACCAACCCTGACCACATGCTGGTAGTCCCAGATAAGCCCAGGGGAAGATGCCAGCAGGCTTCTCCTCTCTTCCCTAGCCACCTCCTCCTCCAGCCCTCCCATGCCACCTCTGCCCTCTCCCAACCCTCTTGCCCCACAGCCAGGCCAGGCTCCCAGGACAAGGAACTCACCTCTGTTACTCCTCCAGGCATCAAATCCCCCATGCCCTAATCCGTCATGCACCAGCACACAAATAACAAAAAGCCTGAAGTTCAGAGTGACCTACATGCCAGCAACCACCGCAGGGGCTTTAAGGCTTCTGCTGCCTGGGCTGATGAGGCCAGCAGCTGGGTGAGCACCAACACCTGCCCCTGGTCCACCCACCACAGCCAAAACTTTTTCTCCTCCCTTTAAAGACAGAGGGGCTGTCAGTTCCTTGCAGCTCTGTGCTCTGCAGGGGTGCTGTGTCAAAATGTGGGGGCTCCTGGCAGCCCCAGCCAGGAAAGCCTTGCTTCCAGGCTGCAGCAGTTGCAGCTCTGCTTGACGGAGAAGATGGCAGCGACCTTTCTCTCTCCACGTTTAAAGGCTACAAACCCTGCTCAGACCCAAGGCAAGATGTGCCACCAGCTCATCCCCCAGGACCCACAGGGATGTCCTGGTGCAGAGTGTGGAGCTGCACCCACCCCAGTTCTGCCACGGCTGGATTCACAGCTCCCAGACGGAGCCGCGGGGTCCCGGGGGCCGTGGGGCTGCAGCCGGGCAGAGCAGGGCCCTCCGTGTGCCTGCCACAGCTGCCTGGGTGGGGACGGTGGCACAGGGTGCGGGCAGCCTGGCTCCCTGCAGCCAGCGCTGGCGGGGCTGCTGCCTCCTTCCCAGGGAGCCGTCGCTGCTGGGCTGCTTGTCTGCACGGCAGAGGGGACCACTTGCCGTTAACCACCCTGACCTGCCTTGTTGCCCCTCCGATGAGGATGTGTGTCCTGGAGCAGGGAGTGAGGGAGGCAGCAGCGTGGGTCGGGGGGCTGCTCCCCCGCACCCCGCCTGGGTGCCCCCAGCCCTGGTTTTCCTCTCAGCATAGAGTCAGGGCGCTCGGGCAGTCAGGGTCCAGCGTGCCCAGCAGCAGCAGTGGGATGTCCCAGGGGTCCTGGGCAGCCAAGGTAGAGCAGCAAGTCTGCCGAGCCACTTGGAAAATTTGATCTGTGCTAATTATGCTGAAAAAAGCCCTTCTGATAACGAGTATGAAATGCAAGTGTAGATAATACTCATCTCTGAGTGCCATTAATCTTTAAAACTGGAACAATAAGTGAAAACACTGCAGGGCATATGAAGCAAGGTGCGATTCACATCTGCTCCTCCGTGGCCGCTGCCTGATTTATTGGCACAAGGCAACTTTCCTGCACTGTTTCAACAGAGCTGCATTACATAACACCACAGACTGCTTTGCTCGCCTTTATCGATCGAAGTATCGCCTCAGTTTGTTTAGTAATCTGCTGGCCTTCCTCCTCGGTAAGCTCGGGACCGCAGCAGGCCAGTGCCCCAAACGCACAGCTCTCTCCCAGAGCAGGGCTCCGTTCGCAGCCTCTCTGGAGACGTCTCTTTCAGCCCGGCTGTGATACTGGCCCGTGACCGCAGGGTCGAGGTTCCGCAGCCCGAGTGCACTGGTGGGGCAAGGCAGGAGGGTGTCCCGGGGCCCAGGCTGCTCTGTGGCCCGTGGACAGGGGGATGGAGGCTTCCTCCCCATCCCTGCAGGGCAGGCGCTCGCCGGCGTGCCCTCGGCAGCACCCGGGTACCCATCCCCTCCTGGGCCGGGCAGACACTCGTGCTCTAAGCCAGAGCTCTCCAGGTCCTCTGCCACCCCTACTGCATCCATCTTCACATTTGATGCCTTTCATTTTCAAATGGCTCTCTCTGGGATTCACTTTCTTTTATTTAAATTGTGGATTTGCTGAAGTGACCTTTTAGCTGACTCCAAGGAGAGGTGGGCAGCTGCTTCCCAGTTCGGTCCCAGAAAGACTGCTGACCTGCGGCTTTGAACAAGTTCAAAGCCTTGCTTGCCTTTTGGCCATACCCCTCAATAGAGCCTTTGGATGGATTTTTCTCCCACACTCCTGAAAAGACATCATCAGAGACGTTTCCCCTCATAGGCTCTTTAATATTTACACTGACTTTGTGAACAGATAATATATTCCATAATATATTTTTTTTTAGCCTTTTAAAAAGCACATGCTGCTTCTTGTCGCACAGTTGGAGGAAGCAGTGGCTGCTGTGTGCAGCCTGCCTGGGAAGGCTGGGAGGACAAACAGATCTGGGAGGGGAATGCAGACTGCTCTGAACCGTGCTCGCTTGCCTGCCTGCAGCTCACGGCACCGTCCGGCAGCATCCTGGGGCAGCTGCAGACCTGGAGTGGCCCTGCTGAGTCCGTCTCCTGCTTCAAAAGACACACAGTCCTTAAAACCTTCCTCCCAGTACTGACTAAGCCCAAAGCTGATCATCTTGTTAGTTGGAAGACAATCCAAATGCAAAACAAAATGCTTCTAAAAACTGTCCCATAGATTGCCAAGCATCTTGCAGAGCCTGGCCATGGGCTTAACTATATCAAAATCATACGGATGCTTTTTGTCAAAATTGTTCTAAACCAGGAAGGCAGCAAGCAGCTTACAACCCAGAAGTGTCATAGACGTACTTGCAAATGCTTGTCCATAATTTTGTTGATTCTAGACTGCAAGTCCAGGAGGGACTGTCAGATCCTGTGTTCTGATTGCCTCCATGCTGCCATCAACTGCATTTCACTCAGCCAAAACTGAGTCTAGCAGCTCAAGCTGGGTTTTGGCATGTCAGTCTCGAGGAGGCTGAGCCACAGCAGCCTCAAGCAGGAGGTTCATCCCCGCCCAGGGCTTCGGTGACCACAGAGAAGTACTGAGGGGAAAGATGCCTGGGTACTCCCGAGAGCAAAATCATGACCTCTAGGGCAGAGGGAGGCAAGAGCTCCAGAGTCCTTGGATGTAAACTTCTTCCTTGCCTCAAATGTGGTGAACATATAAACCACAGGCATATGTGAGCAGAGCACAGCTGGGAAAGTTGACGGAGGCAACAGCACATGTCCTGTGCCTTGCTCCACGTAGCGTGAAAGGCCTCTGGGTAAGGTGCAACCTCCTGCCCCAACAAGACACATCAGGCCGACTGTGCATTGGGGCAAAAATCCTTCTCCACCTTCGGAGACGGGTGGTCCTGCTCCGGCAGGGGGATTTGACTAGATGATCCTTTGAGGTCCCTTCCAAAGGGTCCCTGACATTCTGTGACACAGCCCCAAAGCAGGGCATTTGATGACAAGCCTGTATAAGCTGCAAGTGTTACACGCCTGCTGAGGGCAACGCAAACCTCCCTGCTCCCTTCTAGAGCTGCAAAGGTGGTGGATGACCAGGAGACCTGGCCAGGTGGGACTGGTTTGAGTCCAGTCAGCCTTCCCATTGCATCCCTCCCAGAAGCAGGTGTCAGCCCTGTTTCAGGAGGAGCCCAAGGAAGGATGAGCTCAGTCTCTCCTGCAAGCTGCTGCGGCAGTTGGTGTCCTCTGGTCTGGGGGGCTGCTCTTTGCTGACGGTCACTCCGGCTCCCTGCAGCCCAGAGCTCCAGCTGCTCAGCTGCCCGTGCCAGCAGGACTGCACGGCCCCTCAGAGCTCTCTGTGGAGCTGAGCTGGAGCAGTCCAGCAACAGACGGGTGGAGGAAGAGGAGCTCGGGATAGGAAGGGCCGGAGGCGCACGCCTGGCGGGGAGGCTCCAGGGTGCTGAGGGCACTGGGGCAGCGAGGGCTGGGGGCTCTCTGCAGGGTGAAGCCAGGCTGGCAGGGGCTGGTCCAAGGCAGCCCCTTAGGTGGGCCAGTGATGACAAGAGCGGTGAGGCACACAGCTGCACAGAGGGTCACATTTTTTCGGTCTATGTTGCCCTAACAAACAAATGTCCCAGGATGCAGACAATAATGTTTTTATGAGACTCTAAATTCTGAACTCAAATGCTCTTTGTAGTGGACTAATAGCCAACACGTGGCCCTTCGTCTCATGCTGAACTTTTGTGGTCGTACAGGGGAAAAAAGGGCCCTGGTGAGCATTTACACTGAGCACTTTGTTCTCACGGATTTGTACAGCAAAGAGAATAATGTATTGAGACTCTCAGCCCGTGCCAGTTTGGCTTCATTTGTCCTTCTGAACTTGCCCTGAGAGATAATGTTTCCTTCTAATCTGCTGCCGTCCACCTACAGCAGGGACCCAGTGAATAATTCTCCCAAACAAGCCTTTATTCTTAAGACCCTATCTGGCCCTAACCCTTTCTCCCCCCTTACAGAGTAATTGTTGTGTTCATTACATGATAATAGCCCGAGCTCTATTCCAGCCCACACTTGCCATGGCCACACAAACAAGGTTCAGGCTGCACTGCTTTCAGGATAATGCTGCTCATTTGGCATTATTTGAAAGAATGTGCCAGGCATCTGAGCACCAGGCAGCTCACTTCACCAGCCTGCGTCAGATTGCAAGTCAGATACAGTGGCTTCACTCTCCGGCAAGGAACCAGCGTGTCCTCCAAAGACTAAGGCTTTTTTTCCACATATGATAATAAAGGGCTGTTATACTGCTACGGGACGGAGACACAAGGTAGAGGAAACAAGACCTATAAGACTCTGGTCAACATGACAAATCTTTCCTATTCTTTTCTGTTCAGGTACTTATGTCACCCTTTCACAATGATATTTTAATCAGCCTGTGTAAGCTTCACAAATTGCCCTTTATGTAGGAGATGGGAAGCTCCAGGGAATGAGCAATGTACACACTGAATGTGCAAGAAACCTGCTATCTAGTCTGCTCCTGGAAGGCACTTTCTAGGGATATCTGAAATGGGTGCCCCTCCGAAAATACCCAAGGGAGCTCCCTCTGCTGTAGAGAGATATCAGTAGGATCAGCGCTGGCTTCATGTGCCTTTCAATGGGATAAAGCTAAGCTGAGGTCAGATACTGTGGTCAGGCACTGACAGGGAGCTTTGTTCCTAACTCTGCTCCTGATTTTAAGAAATGGTGAAGGGTCACTCTCTGATACCTCCCAGGAAGGCTGGAGAAACGAAAGCCTTCAGATTGCACTGGCTGAAACCTTTGAGTTGGCTGAGCAGTATTCCTTTGCTAAGGGGAGGCTGTTCGAGTCGAGCAGTGACTATTATTTGCTGCTAAGTAATGGGTTAGCTCAGGCTGCCATGTGCATTGCATATGCCAGCTGCTCCGTCTGTGGGGACGTGGTGGCGCAGGGTGGGCACCTGCATGTGTACGTGAGCACACACGTGTGCATGCGAGTGCGTTTAGGAGCACACGTGCAGAGGTAGGTATGCTGAACACGCTTTGTGCGGGCTGTTTCCAAACTAGTCTATGCACGGCAGAGGGGTTTCTCTCCAGGAAATGGAAGAAAAAAAACCCCTCTCACATGCAGGTTCATACATGAGCATGTATATGCAAAAACATGCAAGCATCTGCCACACACATTCACACTCAGTATGGGTACAAGATTGCTTACATCTCAAAGCAGTGGTGAAAAAAACCCAGAAAGGCTGAGAGAGGCTTGGCTTCGCCAGTCTGTGCTCAGCGCCGTGCGCTGTGGCCCCTGCAAACCCCTGCCTGCCCCAAACGTTTGCACGGGCAGGCATCTCCCCCACCATCCCCACGGCTTAGGCTCTGCCCTGTTCCCAGGGCTGCTCCTGAGCTCACAGCTATCCAGCGAGTGCGAAAGATCCCCACGCAGGACAGCTTGTTCCAAGAGAGCAGGAGCTCAGAAAACCTGAGCAGGAACGGCAGTGTCCTTTGTGTATCATGAGGCTGGACTCCTGCCAAATTCCTCTGCACCCACTGCCTCTGTTAAACGCGTCAATCATTTCTTGGCAATCCGAGCGCCAGAGAAGAGTTGAGAGGCAGCTTCAGACAGTTCAGTTCCTTTCATTAAAAGGTGAAAAATGCATGCTGAGCTGTAGCTGAGAGCAGGGCAAGCAAGCTGCTGAGCCTTCCTGCCAGGGAAGGGAAAGGGGCAGCAAAAGACAGACCTTCCCACGGTCATGGGCTCTGTCCGCCTGGTGCACCCCCCGATGCCTGCTGTTCAAGGGCAGCCCGTGGACCCTTGCACGCGAGTCTTGGTCTTGTTGGGTACTGGGAAAGCTGAGGGGGGTGTCAAGAAGAAGGGGATGCAGGAGTGCCCACGCACAGCAGTCCTGGCATAGGTGGGCAGAGGGCTGGGACGGGCAGGGGGATGGCTGTGATCTGCCTGGGAGCAGATCGCTCAGATGGTGCCTGCTAGCCTGGGAGGTGTTGCCAGCAGAGTACCTGTCAGCTGTTGCCAGTCAGCATACTGGGGCTGGAAGGGAATTGGCTCCCGTTTCTGGAGCTGAACCCCAGGGAAAGGCTGGGGTGTTTGGCTCCCCATCCTTGACACCAGCTGCAGCAGCTGGGTGCTGGGTGGGAAGGTGCCCTCGCTGCGGGGTGGCACCTGGGTTGCTGTGGTAGGGCCAGCAGTGCTGGCACCTGGGGAACAGTGGGGCTCTTGGGAACAGAGCAGGAAAGTCCGGGTGACTCAAAGATTCCTGGCACAAGGCATAGCTGGTGCCAGCCGAGCACAGCGTGAGAGAGGAGGGCGGGTGGGCAGGGACCCACTGGAGGAGTCTGGGCAGAGAACTGTGGGGCTCAGGAGTGGGAATGAGGGGCCTGGGAACACCCATGGAAGGTGGTCCGGGGGGGTCACTGGGGGAAGGCCAGGAGGGGGCCAGGCCGCTGAGCAACGGCAGGTCTGGAGTGGCGAGATCAGGAGCTGCAGTTACTCCTGTTTCATAAGGCAAGAGGAAGAGGATGTTGCATGAGAACAGAGAGACTTTAACAGCCCAGTTGTGCCCACAGCCCCTGGCATCCAGCAGCCAGCGGCCCAGGCCCCAGCCTGCTGCTGACGGGCTCAGCAAGTGAATGGCTCCTGGGATGCTGTGGTCTGCCCCGGGGTCAGGGACCCTCCTGCTGGCAGATGCCTCCCACTGCCCTGGCAAACGCCAGGGCCCAGCTGGGGCCAGCTCCAGCCCCGATTCCTCCTGCACCCTGGCCAGCACTTCCTCCACCAACAGGGATGTTGATGTGTGTGCAATTACTGTTCTCAGTCGAGCCCAGAAAACCACCTCCCTGTGTGCAGACAGCAGCGTCTGAAGAGGCTCACCCCTGCCAGGAGCTGCTCTGCATGGGCACCGTGCCCTGGTCCCCACGCAGCCCCTCTCTGGGGGCGCCCGCACTGCTCCCACCCAGGCAGCCCTCATCTCCTTGCCTGCTGCTCCGCTTCTTCTCTTTGCCTTTGCCTCCTCACGTAATTGCTTTGATGTTCACTCCAGGGGCTCACTGTTAAAAATTAATGTTTCATGGATGTTGCTGCCCACGGCTTGAAAAATGGCTTTTCTCCCCCAGGCAGTGGCTCGCACCGGCTCCCGAAGGACCGTTGGGCTCCGAGTTCAACCGCCGGGGACAACAGCTCTTGGGCTGCCCGTGCCTTGGCTCAGGGCAGGACGGGACCCGCTCCGGCCCACGGAGCCGTGCTGGAGCAGGGGCAGCCCTGACCGTCCCGGCAGGCCCTGCCGGTCCCCGGAGCGGCCCTGCGCCCCCGCCCGGGCTGCAGCGCTCGGAGGCTCCCGCCAGCCGTGCCGCGCCCGCGGGGCTGCCCTCCGCCGCCTCCTCCGCGCCCGTGAGAAAGTGGCCGCGACGGGTCGCTGGGCTCGTTCCCCTGTAATTAGCAGACGGGCCGCGCAGGACGGAGCGTGCCGTGCCCTCCGTGCCCTCTCGACGGGGCTTTGCCCCGGGCTCCTCTGTGCCCCGGCACCGGCAGCGGGCGGAGGGTACCACTTCCCTGCGCTGTTAACAGGCGTGAAGAGCAGCGCTTGCCCCCGCAGCCCCCGCACCCCCATCTCCCCTCGCCGGCCACCTTGTCCAGCCTTTCCTCGCGGTGCCAGGGGCCCGCAGCGGGTCCTGCCCCATCTCTGGAGCTCCTCGCTGCTGGAGGAGGCTGCTCGGGGCACAGCCCCAGCCCAGCCGGGATGAGGGCAGGCCCGCGGCCCGGGGCGAGCGCAGCCTGGGAACGGTCCTCTCTCCTGTCCCGCCGGGTGTTCTGGGAGGGAAGGGATGCAGCGCCCGCGGCAGCAGGGTGGGTGCAGCAGGAAGTCGGGCTTGCCGAGCTGGGTGTGTAGCATGTGGGGATGCTTGTCTGGGCTCCCAAAGCATTTTCCAAACACTTTAATTACAGTGATTTATATGTCAAAAGTGTGGGGGCGAGGGCTTGGGAAAGGCATTAGCAGGTTTGTTCTGAGGGCTCTAATCAGAGGTAGGTGATGGGGGATGGAGGGTACAGCACCGGGGGCTCTGCCTTGAACTGCAGCGCCGGGACAGGTTTGAAGGATGCGGAACCTCCCAGCATGCCAGGGATGTGCTGACAGCATCCCTGAGCCTTGGTGCATTATGTGCTCCTGCAGGAACAGAGCCAGCACCAGCAGTACCACCAGACGTCCTTGCCCATTGCCTGCACGGCTCCTGAGCCAAGGCCTTCAGTGTCGTGTCTCCTGGGGGTCCTTCCTCAGCACCAGCAGGGCTTAGCCCGGCTGGAGTCAGCGGGGCTGGAGTCAGCCCCACGCACAGCACCAGCACAGCCCGCACCTCCCCTGCGATGGCAGAGGAGAACCATGAGGTTGTGTGGCACAGGAGGGTCTTTACTAGATAGTCACCAGAAAATGATCAACCATTCAACAGCAACTCAGTATTCTCCCCTTGTTTGTGTTGTCTTGAAAATTAATAACCTATTCGTGTTTTGTACAACATCGTTCTCTTACATCTCCACCATGTTACTTACATACAAGCACACTCACACGCACCACAGTTTTCTGGCTCTCCCCAGCAGCCGAAGAGCCCCTGGTCTCTGCACAGAAACAGCAGCTTCCCCCAGCCCGGGGAGCAGCAGCCGGGAGAGCACTGCGGGGCACCAGCGCTCGCGCTGAAACCTCAGCGCCCTCCGAGCCCAACTTGTCGCTCCTACGGACTCCTAATTGCACCGGAGGACGCGAGAAAAATATCGGGCTGCTGTCATGGCTGGTGGCAACAGCCGAGCCCCGGGCACGGCACAGGGGCTGCAGGGCTGAGCCACGGCTACCAGCCAGCGTGGGGACACGAGCAGCGCCAGAGCGGTGGCTCTGACCCCTCTGGGCTGCCACAGGACGCGGCGCCGGCAGCATGGCCAGAGCACATGTCACCCCTGCTACAATCCTGCTTCTCGGCCTGTTTTCTGATAAATAACCTTTTCCTGTCCTTTTTGACACTGATGTTTATTGATGTCTGAAATCCCTTACAGCCAGGTCTGGCCTCAGATTGCCGAGGTGCCCTGTGCACCCCATGGCCATGGAGCAGAAGCGGGGAGAGGGGCAGAGCCAGTTCCGCTTCGCCAAGGTGCCCCACAGCCTCCTCAACATGCTTGCTCCCAGGCATGTCAGGGTGGATGCTGGCAGCGTCTCCCGCTGGAAACATGGCATTGAGGACAGAGTGAAAAAAGAGAGTGCTTTAAATAAATGTACCTTTGGTTCCCGAGGTGGCTGCTCCCATCTGTGTAGGCAGCACCGAGCATCCTCAGCCTCAGCTCTGCGCTGCTGGTCCTCTCTCCCGGGGAGCGTGGGGCAGCAATCCCAATGGCAAAGGGTTCGCCCTCAGCCCCCGGGCCCAGCACGTGTACCCTTGGAGGGCAAAGGCAGCCGAGTCAGTGGCTGCAGGATGTCCCCTGTTCCCACCAAGGGCAGAGGCACCAGCTGCAGGTCAGGGCTCCAGGGGTCTGAGCCACAAGCTCTCACCCCCAGCTCCCACCCAGAGGACATCTGCACTAAAACCACATGGACACTTGGTGGCAAACCACTCTGCCCTACCTGGGGAGAATTTGCTGATTAAGGGATAAGCAATCACTTCTCTACCCACGCGCTCACGTTATCACTTAATTGAATCCAATTGATTGAGAAGCTAAAAGCAGCCCTGGCTCAGAGCATTGCAGATGGTGCCTGGGAGCAGGGAAGCACGCTGAACCCTTAAAAGCATTGGCATCAAGGGCGGACAGAGTCTTGCTCTCCTGAAGTGTCTCACACATCGTTATTACGGATGGGAACCAGCCGCAGCAGGGCAGTTCCAGGGGAATATTATTTATCGCACTTCAAGTCTGCACAAACAACCTCTTCTCGCCCTCTCTGCCCTCGGTGGGCAGACCCTGCTCCCACAGAGATGTCAAGTGTGCATCTGCAGGGCAGCCCGGGGGCAGCCCGGCTCTCCGGCCGTCTAACCGTAGCACACGCTGCCGGGAAGGGAGCCCGGAAGGGCTGCTGCCTGCTCGTGTGTGCGAGCAGCCGCGTCCAGGGCTGCTTGTGAACCTGTATCCTTCAAGCAGTGCTGGAGAGGGGTAGGTCCAGGAGCAGCCTCACCACAAGTCCCCTACCAGGGAAGGGCTGAGGTCCCTCCAGGCATGGGGAAAAGATGGGGAGGGGAGCGATGGGCACCCCAGCAGCAGCCTTCCCTTTGTGCAGTCGTGTCTGAGATGAGAGCTGGGTGGGGGGCAGCCAGTTGAAAAGTCCCCAGGTGCAGCTCACACGCAGCGCTCTGACTGGGGCTGCAGAGTTGGGGCATCTCCAGGCCACATAGCAGCATGTGCTCCCTGAACTGTTTCTTCGCAGTGAGTGTGGCTGTGGGACCTCAGAGGGGCTGCTCCATGCTTCGAATGGGACACGGCCTTGTGAATGTGAAGCGCTGCTTGCTGGGCATGGTGGTGCGTGTTGCTGCGCGCAGCAGACAGCCGCTGCTGGTGCCACAGCACTCACAGCTTTGCCATCAGCTCCTTCCTCCATCAAGCAACAAACCCCCCGTGTCCAGGGAGGACTGCAAAGGGCACTGGCTGCAGCTCATGTCCCTCTTGCCTTGGGCCAGCAAACAGTAGCATCTGCCCATGTCCTGTACCCAGGGAGAGACCTGGCCCAGCAAAGTGCTGTGCACCCAGCGGCACGTGCATGGGAAAAGTGATCCCGAGGGAACTGGTACCAGGTGACAGCAAGCGATGTCGCTCACAGGAAGGTGCACAGCAGCCCTCACCCACGCCCTGGGCTCCATTTTGGGATCATCTGTCTCCTCTGCCACAGGCCTAGGCACCACCACATGCCACCAGCATGTTTGGCCACCTGGGCACCTGGAGAGGATGAGCTTCCTCAAGGCGTGCTCCGGCCCCGTGCAGAGCTGGCTCCCGCGCGAGAGTGCAGCATGACGGACACCAGGAGCGCAGGACCCGGAGCAGCAGGTGTGGCATCCGACAGCACTCCACACTGCGCCGGGGGAGGCACCACTAATGGCTCAGCCCCTGTAGCTCAGCACAGGGCCCGGGCAGGTCATGTCCCTCCGGCCGGCAGTCACGGGCACGTCCTCTTGCCCAAACGCACTGCAATGCAGGTGCCGGGTCCCCAGGCAACACAGCACGTGGCTCAGCACAGAGCAGCCTCGCTCGCAAAGGGCAGGGGAGAGAGAAGGAGGTGCCGCAGGGCACCCCTGCCCTGTGTCCCCTAAATGAAGCCATTACGCTTGGATTTTTTTCCTTAGGGAAGGGGTAGAGTTTCTGCAAAACACAAGACTTCCCTTGCGGCCCTTGTGCTGGTGCTGGCAGGAGCCATGTTTGGAGTAATACATCATCAATGGAAGGTATCTAATGATATATTGCCCTAATACATCACCATAGCAACAGTGCTCTAATAATGTATTATTCTAATGTGTTACCCAAGCGGACGTTCTTCCGGATGATGTATGGCTGGGATCGCTGCGCTCTGCCAAGCCCAGATGCAACAAAGCTCTCCTGACTGCCAAGCACCCTCCTCGGCGCGGTACCTGCCACCACGTGGGACATGCTGGCCAGCTGCAGGTGGGCTCACCCCTCCTCCTGGCACAAAGGACGCTGCTTGTTGCACTGGGAACGTCTTGTGGCTGATGGTCATCTCATGCAGTGAAAACTCTGTGTGGGAGCGTGCAGTGTATTGGAAAATAATGACTGTGGTCATTAGACCTCGTGCTATTTGCGAGGTGGCTGCTCAGACTCCGGGGAAACAGGCTCCGTCACAGCCGTTGTGAAGGTGCATCTCAGCTCCCATGTTGTCCTGCCAGCACACCCTCTTCTCCCTCCCCATAGCCCCTGTCTCCCCACTCTCCCATACCTTAACTCCATCAGCAGTCAGCGCAGGACACGCAGGGAGGAGTGTGAGATGGGGCAGAAGGTGACAGCGCTGCAGAGCTTGCTTCCACCTTCACGGGCATCCTCAGCCAGAGGTGCCACCTTGGCACTCGAGGGCAGAGGAACTCCTGAACTTGCTGCACATTGGGCTCGTGGCACTGTGCAGTGCCTGGGCAGCACACACCTGGGCAGCCACCACCACGGTCCTCCCCCTTCCCTCTCCTAGCTGAGGTATAGTGTCTCATTTGTGGAGCTCTAAAAGACAATTTGAAAAGCATTCTTCTCCTGGCATTTGCAAAGTTCAGAAGGGGAAGTGACAGGCTGGTTTGTGCATTTCTCCAGCCCCTTCCAAGGTAGCGAGGCTGCACAGCACCCTGGGTTTGCTCATTAACAATGAAAATACCAGCTGGAATTCTCCTGCTGCCCATTACAGGGACAGCATTGTTTCCAATTCACACTATCTTTTTGACCATTCAAATGCCATTAATTCAGTCACCCCAATGCGTAGGACAGTTATCTGAAATGTTTTCCCAAACAGCTTAGTGACTATAGAGCAACAATTCATGGAATTGCTCGGGGACATCTGGGCAAAGCAACGCACAGCAAAGAGCTCGCGGCCGCTGAATGCTCCCTGTGTGGACTCCAGATTCCACAGTGGAGCAGGGAAGCAGCAGACAGAAAGACTGAATGAATGGCAGGAGAAATCATTTCATCTATGCAAATCCACGCCAAGCTCTCGGTGCAGCTGTTGTCAGCAGGGAGCTCTGCCCCTCTGCACTGACATGTAAGAAGATTTTATTGTGCACTGAGACGCTCCCTCCGCTGGACCTGCAGCCGCTCGCTGCACAGGGATGGCACCCACTGGTGTCCCCGTGGCCAGCATCTGCCATCCACAGGCATCCGGGCGCATCCTCGCCGGCACCGCTGTCCCTCTGCCCCGAGATGCCCGGCCCTTAGAAGCCCCTGGAGCATGAAAGCACTGCCAGCTTAAAGCTAATGACACCTACGGCTTATTCCTTCGTCGCCCGCTCGCGGAGCAGCAGTGCTGCCTGTATCAATAGCTGCTGCAGCGATGACAGCAGCAGTGAACAGGAACCCTCTGGAGACCTGGCGCGAGCATCCAGGGTGACCTCGCAGCACTCAGCTGAGGGGAGCCCGGGGCCCCAGGGCAGGAGCAAAGTGGGACAGGGACCCTTCCAGGCCCACCTGCCAGCGTCAGACTGATGGAAACCAGAACACAAAGCACCACCTGAGAGAAGGGCCTTCTGCAGTCTCAGGTCTACCACAAGTGACTGCCGAGGTGCAACGTCACCCGGCTGGAGGCTTTCCCCAGGAAGGGACTTGCCTGCAGCAATTCAGTGAGGGCTGCGTTGTGCTAAGCACCACACGGACCCTCACGGGAAAAGGCAGCGGAGTACAACGCAGGGAGAGGCGTTTGGTCCCAGCACAAAGCCAAGTGGACACAGCAGAGCCGGACCCTGTTCTCTGCACTCTCAGCACATGGAGCTCAGTTGTTCCAGGGAAGCCCTAAGAGTCCACGGTTGCTTTCAGAAGAAGTAGGAACAGCTCTGAGGGCAGACCTTTCCCTTTCTTTCCTAACGCGCTGATGGCTTTGCCAGCAACCCTGCACAGCCAGCCCGTCCGAGCGGCACGCTGTGGGAGCTCTGTGCAGGCAGACCCGTGCTCCAGGGCTGCAGGATGCTGTGCTCGTCCCATCTGACACGATCCGGCGGCCCCGTGGCCGGCAGCCAGCACCTCACTGCTCGGCCACGAGTGAGCCGGTCGGCTCTCCTGCGCTGGCCAGGACTCGGGCTGGGACCAGGTCAGCCAGCCGACACACCTGCGCACCCTCGTGTCATCCAACTCCCCGAGAAATGCAGAGCTGAGGGACTGGGCACTTCAGAGACCTGAACCTGTGACACCCCACAGCGGGGTCCCGCTGGCACAGACCAACCAGAGCCCCAGAGCTCGGGCACGCGCAGAGGCAGGGAGGCTGCTCCATCTGCCCAGGGCACACCAGGCTGACCCTCAGCCGTGGGTGAGCGTGCTGAGCCCCGGCCGTACACGCGGGTGGAGAGGGACGCAGGAGCCTCCCGGTGCTGCATTTGCAATGCTCTGCGCTGCACCAGGGCAGATTCCAATCTCTCGGCATTTCGGGGGGACAGCAGTGACAAATTACAGCATCTGTAGCAGAGAAAAAGGGAAACAGAGGGACCAAAGGAGGAATGATTGTATTATCAATAATGTTTCCAATAGCTGATGGATGAGGAGACCCAAATGATTTTTAAAGTTTCAGTAGAAACCTTCCAAATGGCAGCACAAAGGCGAAGTGTGTATTAATCCAGGATCTCCTAAGGAAGTCCTCCAGGGATGCGCACGGCCGTGCCAGCCGCAGGCAGCGTGTGCTCAGCATCCCGCTGTGGACAGCCCGTTTCACAGCAGACAAGACGGGGCCTTTTCCTTGTCCCCGTGGAGGCAGGACTAATCCTGAGAGCTTTCCGAGAGGGATGAACACACAGACACACTCTCAATAGGACTCTTCCAAACTCACTGAGGTTTTTCCCCACCTTCCCTACCCAGAGCTCAGTGTGAATGCTCACTAAACAGTTTCTGGAAACAAACAGCTTTTTGAAAGCTGCCGAAAAAGCCTGCTGCTTTCACCAAAACTGAGAGTAAGGAACATGGAGGAAACGATCGCCTCCTGATTCCCTGGGGAACTGAATCTGCAGAACAGCCATCCCGTTTTAATGAAACCCGAACATCCCCTCAAACGGGAGGGTGCAGCCCCTCGCCCTGTACTTGGCAGGACGTAGGGCTGATAGCTCTGCGATGCCATATGTCAGACACAGCCTTGGAAATGCTGCCGTGCTGGAAACGTTAACAGACAACATTGTTGTGTGCTGAAAACTGGCAAAGCTCCAGGCTGGGGTTTCAAGGGATAATTTGTAGATTGAATGTTAATGAATATTATTGTTGTTATCTGGAAGGGCTGTGCTGACTTCACTCTGCTGCCAGTCACACATCTTGTGTGCTTTGTTTTGTGTTTTTGTTTTTTTTTTTTTTTTCTGTTGTTGTTGGTTTTTTTTACCCCTATACCAAACAGAAAGGGCAATTCCAGCACAGCTGATGATTCACGAAGTGAACTGAAGGCATATGGGAAAAGGTGATCCTTACCGTGCCCAACGTACGTCACTCCCTCCTCAAACTCTGGGCTTCAAATACTTGCTCAAATATGGGATCGTTGTTTCACCTAAGTCTCCTCTGTCCTTGCTTCTGCCAACTCCCCATGCTTCAGTAACCATCTCCCAGTCATGTACCTGGAGGTCAGGAGCAGGCATCAATGGGACCTTCAATAGCATCAATCCTTTCTTAGCTCTCTGCAGACAGAGACAGGCAGGGGAAACGGTCATTTCTGCAGCCCAGCACTACCTTCAGTTATGACACAGCTCTGCTTGTGGGAGCCTTTTTGTGTGAAATACCAGTTCATGGAGCAGCAGATTACCTGGGAAAACTGGCTGAGCATGTTCCAGCAGCAGGGCATGGGCCAGTTCCCCCTGCACCTCTGGAGAGGACCCTCGCCCTCCCGCCGGGCAGGCTGGCTGCCGGACCGCTCGGCAACGCACCGCGACCCACCGTGATTTATGTGGCACTTGCACAATTGATGCGCTCTGTGCCTGGGGACAGTTAAATGGTAGCTCTGTCATTAGTTTAAGCAGAGGTTAAAGGTGATCAATAACAAGGGTTTCATGCCCAATTGATCACCCCTTGCTATTTATTTCTGCCTTTTGCTTTCCATCCCGTGGTGCTTTTAGAAATAGTAATTAAAGCCATAACAAGTGTTCCACTAAGCAGAATATCAAACACTCCAGGTATCGATTCAATACTCTCCCTCTTAATGACGCTGACCTGTGCCTGTCCCCAACACCAGCATGGCCTGGCAGGCGGCTCTCCCCCTCGGGCAGGGCTGGGGAAGCGAGCCCTCTCCCCAGGGGGCACAGCCAGCCCCTGTCCCAGGGAGACACAGGCAGCTCGGCCAGAGCGCGGTGCAGCGCCGCAGCGGGCTCTGGCACAGGACACTGTTGCCTGCCCGGTCCCAGCAGGACCCCCCCAGATGCTGACCAGAGCTGGCCCAGCACAGAGACGTGGCCACACGTTTAAGTCACAGGCTGAGGGCAGCAGCCTGCCCGGCCTGTGCCAGGGCAGACAATTCGGCTCTGTCCTGCTGCTCTCTCCCACCTCTGCCCTGTGGTGCCAGGGTTGTCACGGGCTGCTTGGGGACAGAGCCAGGCTGACCCCCTTCCATGCCCTGGGGAGGGTCCAACGCCGGACCAGGCACACGCCTGTGCCAACCGTCCCTCGCCCTGCTCGGCTCCGCTGGCCCTCGCTGTTCCTCAGCTCTCCCAGCTCCCCCTTATCCCAGCACTGGGGGTGACCTACAGAGAGGGAGCACACTGGATGACAAATACATTCAGCTTTGGTTTTGTCATCTACACTAGAAAGAACTGGCTGAAAATGAACAGCGACAGGAAAGCAAAAGCAAGGCACGTGTCAGGGTGCATATACCCATCCGACTGTTGTGCTGCAGCGCCCTGGCTTGCACACCCCACAAAGATCTGCCCATCTGTCTTTCACTTTAAAAAGCATATTTAGGGCAAACACCATGAAATAAGCAAAATCATCTCAGTGACTTTGGGGGACAGTTTCATACTTTTTATTTGTGGCAAGTGCAGCCATTCTCTGGGTTGCAGCAGCAGATATCAGTGGCTGCCCCTTTGGCAAAGGGCAGGAGATGGCGATGCTGCTCAGCAGGTGGGACAGCACTACTGCTCAGCCCTGCCCTGGTCTTCACAACCCAGGGGCTAGTAAGTGCCCAGTGCCATGCACGCAGCAGAACAATCCAGCAACCAGTAAGACTAAGGAAGTGAGAGACAACTGCAGGACACTTCCAAAGATGAGAAAACTTTTTTCTTCAATGCACCAGCAAGGGGCTTGTTGAAGAAAGACTTTCACAAACTTGCTGCAGTCAGAGGTGGCAAGCTCTGCTAGTGATGAGCCAAGTTCTTATATGTTCTCATTCAAAAATAAAATTGCATGTTACTGCTGAGACCAAATGAAGTAATTTTAGGAAAACAAAGAGCTAAGAATCCTCCTATCGGGAGCAAATACCCCTGGTGTCACAACCCTTTTATGAACAAGAGTACAACTCTCCCACATACCCGGGAGCAGTACAGGACAGAATGAATCCAGCACTGCAACTGTCTGCTGCTTTTTGCTTGCCCATATTTGCTGAAGAATCAACATCCTTCACTGACAGGCAGGCTGCCCGGCCGGCCTCTCACGGGGCTCAGCAGCCTCCCATTTCCTCCAGCTGGATGGCTGCCGATGACTCCAGCTCCATTCTCCGAAGTGATAACGTTCAAATAAAGAAAGGAAAAACCCCAGGCCCTGTGGTGATGTGTAGCCTGAGCCACAAGATGCGAGGCTTTTCTGTGACGATGGGTTTGTTGGATGCTCCCATGCCTGTCGCAGTTCCGCACCTTTTCACAAGCCCATCAGGCTTCTCCCTCTGCCGCGGGGGCTGAGGCACACCGGGTCGGACCCCTGAACCTCACCGCTCGAGCAGACCCTGCGAGCCTCTGCCGCACGGGTACGTGGACTCGTTCAGGACAGCAGCGTGGGGGGATGACAAGGGAAGCAAGACGCGAGGTCAGGTTTGACACTAGTTTTCATCCCTTTGCTCCCGAATAATGCTCCGACACTTGAGATCGTGCCACGGCATGAGAAAAACTGTTCTGAGCACCCAGTATTCGCCAGTTCCTGGCACTGTGAGGTCTGCAGCGGACACGAAGGCTTAAGGGACACAGACCTTGGTCCTGAAGAAAATAAATTCAAAGTTGCAGCCTGACACCCACCTGGCTGGGAGAGAGGGCAGGGGACATGGGCCAGCCACCACGGCACGTCAGCGCTCCTCCAGACAGCTCTGCCACATAGGTGCCACAGGCAATGTAAGTAAAAATAACACTGTGCTGATGGAAGTCAGCCGGGAGCTGGAGATACGGCACTCGGCTGTGCTCGTCATCGCCAGCTGAAGCTCCACGGGGCTCCCAGGCTGACGGAGACCATTCCAGCAGTGGGTGATGCCCTTCCGCAGCACTTACCCTCAAAACACACAGCAAGCCTGTCCTGCTCTCCGCAGCTCTGGGGCAGCAGGGCAGGAACACGAATAGAAAATACCCATATAGAGAGCAGTGAGAGGGGGGAGCAGGAGAGCAGCTCCCCTGTCCGGGCAGCACAGCTCTGCCCGCGCTGCACCTCGGAGTCCGGCACATGGAAAGGCTCTTTCCACCGGAGCTACAGAGTAAGCCGTTCGCAAATCCACGAGCCAGGGAGCATCACATGCTGCTGCAGAGCTTTTTGCTGAGGTCCTCTCAGCACTCCATAGAAATTAACCCTTGCAACTTCAGGAAAGATTTATTACATCCCTTCATGAGAAGTAAAAACATTTGGGGAAAACCCCAAAACAAATTTCTCATAGTCCTCAAGGAAATTAACATGAAATCTGGGAGCAAAATTCAGGAGCTCCGATACTGTTTTAAGAGAAAGTCTCCACTGTAGCAAAGCTGATAACTGCCCTTCTGTACTACAGTTCTCTCACTGCCCATAATTCGGTTGATTTACTTGAAAAGCCATCAATTCTTTTGACTGTATCGGAGTTAGTCTTAAATATAACTGAAAAACATCTCCAATTTAAAACTAATTATATGTTTAAAAAAATACACAAAGACATCTGATGCGATGGCCTGACTATTTAAAACCAATCCTGAAAATGACTGCAAAAGACACAAACATGTATATCAAATTCATTTCCCAGAGTTTTGGCTAGCTACAGATTTAAGATCCAGCATATCCTCAAAGTTGCACAGCCTCCAGAGTGAGTGAGAGGTACTAGTACACACTGAGCTCCAGGTAATGAAAAATCACAGGACAAATTTCCATAGAAAAAAAAACAAATTACAGTGAAATGAAAAAACGCCCATTGGCTTTCTCATATCTTCTATCAATCCCCTAGTGAGGGGCAGGCACTTCCACAGAGCATCTGACAACGCTTGTGCATATTGGTGACATCTGCAAGAAGATTTTTGTGCACTTGTTCACTCATTTACTTTCAGGGCACTCAGCTGTTACGGGTGCAGCTCCTGAGACAGAGAGCCGAGCAGCTCCAGCAGCCATCCGCCTTTCCCAAACGTGCTGACAGAAAAGCCAGCTTGGAAACATTATGAAATAAATACTGTTCTTTGGCTCTGGTGACTGCTGTCCATTTTGGCCCTAGAGCAGCTGCTGCAGGGATTAAAAAGTAAGACTTGGAAGAATGATAATCTGGCAAAGTGATAAGAAGTGATTGCCCTCTGTGGAGCTGCAAGAAGTTAATGTGTCCACAAGGAAACACGATGTGGGTGCTGGAGGTGTTGCACAGATGCCTTTATTGGGCAGAATCCTCCAAAGAAAAAAGGTGGTAAAGAGGAAAATCAATAAAAAAATGTCTTCAAAGTTTGTCATGGACAGCATTCTCCTCTGCAGCAAGTGCTCTCAGCAGCGTATGAGCCAGGGCACCCATGTAACTAAAACACCTTCGTAAGGCTTACAAAAAACAACACTCATTTTGACCAACACCAAAACCACTGCGCTATCAAGGAACACAAAATATTCATGAGGTCTGACCTAACATGCACACTGTATCTTGTGCACAGTATCACACGCCTCAGCGCTGCCTCTGCAGCCTTGTGACTCCCACGCAGAGTGGTGGGTCACCCAGAGAAGCCCAGTCTTACAGCTCAAACTGAAACCAGAGGGAACTTTCACAGGTAGAGTTTACACGAACAACAAAAGGAAAACACCCGACTAGGTGCAGTTGGCTACATTCCTGCTTCTGAGCTCAGGTGACAGCTGTGTGTGCCCACATGCACTGTTAGACTCACCAACAAATAAGTGGGAGAGATGCCGAATGCCTGTAAATCAGCTCTGCAGAGAGCAGCGGGAGTTCACGTGAAAGACTTAACGAGCTCCTTCTCCGTGTGTTTCTGACATAAGCACATATATGTAAAACAGAGGGATGATGCTGATCAGAGCCCACATCATGTTTACTGGTGTCAGCCCAGAGAAATCCCGCTCTCCGGAGCTGCCCACTTCAGGAGGGCCTGTCGGGCCAGGTCTCTCTGAGCAGCAACATTAATCTTAGCGAGACCAGACACCTTCATCTATGGACAAGGAGCATTTTAAAACAGAAACAAAACAGCCCATGTCTCAGCTTGCTCCTGCCCCTGCTGGAGCTGATCTGCTTCCTGAGCGGCGGGAGGACAGCCAGTCCGCGCGCATCCCCGCTGCAGGCCGGGCACGCCGGCAAAGCCACGGAGCGCTGCACTCCCGTCTGAACGCACGCGACAAGCGACAAGCACCAGCCCGGAGTTCGCTGGCCAAGATGTGCTGATTTCAAACAGCCCAACTGTAAGAAACAATACAAGGCAGCTAAGCAAAAGCAATTCCACAGCTGTGGACTTTTGCCCCGGGGCACGACCCAAGCCGGTTTCCAATACCTGTGAAACAACAAGGCTGTGCTTTGCCGAGGCTGATCCAGCTCCAGCCAAACGACAGTAGCATTAGCACAAAATTAAAATATACGCAAACAACATTAGCGCAGAACTCAAATATATGCTCAACCAACGGTGCTGAAATCTCTTCTTGTGGGAGAGAGAGCAAGCAGGGATGCCACTTAGGAACAAGATTCCAAGGTGTTAAACTTACATGAAAAGAAATTACGGTGTTTTCGCTGCTGCCTCAGCTACTTCGGGCACAGTCTGCATTGCTGACACTTCGCTGGGATCAGGCTCTGAGTGAGGAGCAGTTAGCAGAAGGGACCAGAATCTGTTGAACGCATCAGATAAATACAGCACCAATACGTGTGCCTGTGCCCAGCAAAGCAAACTGCTGTGCTGTAGTCACTTCTGCAGTTCTTACAGAGCAAGCGCTCCCCGGCTCTTGCAAGTGGCAGCAACAGTATTCTAAGAAATCTGGAAAGAAAGTTCCGTACTGGAACACCACAACCTTTTCCTAAGCACACAGGAAAAATGAGCAGCAACTCTCTATAAATAAAAAAGTTAAGTGATACTCTGCTGAACACTGTCTGCCTTACAGAAAACAGCAATTTCCTAAAATTGCTGGTAACCAATTTACAAAGACAACAGCATTTGGGAAGCGCAGCTGCCCTCCCGAGTACCTGGCGATCACGGGCGGGCTGCTCCGTGCCCAGCCAGGACGAGGTGCACAGAGGGCACAGCCAGCAGGAGGGAAGGGCTGAGCTCCCATCAGGGACACATTTGCACGATGCCAACTGCCCCAGCTGGCCAGACACCCCTTGGTCACTACCCCACCTCACCAGCCCAAGATTTGACTCCACACTCCACTGGCCATGCGCCAGCCCCTCCGGATCGTGTGCGCGGGATGCTGTGCTGAGAAGGCAAAGAAGCCACCAGCAGGCACTCCGAAGGGGGGGAGTGCGCAGGAGGAGCGTGCCTGCCCCGAGCACAGCCTGATGCTGTCCAGGGACTCACCATGGCCCGAACGCAAGCACAAAGCAATGCCACTCTGAAGAGCACCTGCTGGGGCCAGGCACTGCCCAACAGCAGAGAGCTCCTGCAGCTCCCTCCGTCCCTGGGTTACAAGGGAGGATTTCCCATCAGTGCAGACCTAAACCCCTCTAATATTGCTAATCTGCGTAACTCCTTTTCCTTACCCGCACTTCCTACTTGGCATATTCTACTATCTACTTTGTGCATTGTTAAATAACCATTTGTACATCTGCTTTTTTTTTTTCATGTAGCAACGTCACAGTCCTACCTTCGTTTGCTTTACTCCTGATGTAGTAGTATGAGCTCACACTTTCACTTCAGTGAGAAACAACCACCATCAAAAAAATAAAAGTCGTCTCCCTCCAGTAATTGCTATTTAATCCTTGACCAAGAAAACTAACAAGTTCTTCTAAGAGAGGCAAACCTTTGGGGCATTTGATTTTTAGAGTGGTTGAGCACTGCGGCACTGCAGAAATAAGATATATAAAGTGTATTTTATTTTTGCTGCTCAACAGCATGAAAGAGCTAATGCAGTGGGGCTGCCGGCGCCTTATACAATCTGACAAACCGAACAACCCAAGGGTGCTCGTCCTCCCAAGCGCTCACAGCACATCTCATCCATTATGAGAACGCAATGTGAAAACTGACCCTTCCCTTCTAAGTATCAATATAAACACTGTTTGCCAGCCAGGTTAGTTCAGAATGAAGAGGCTACTGAAGTCACTCTTGGTGCAGAAAAGCAGGACAATTAATCATTCAATGCAAATAAGAATTTGTTTTCTTTAAAAAATAAACCCTCTTTTGTTCATTTCTGATTTTGTTTCTTCTTTCCTTAAAGCTTGGCTATCACAGAGAAATTCTTAAGTAAAGGCTGCAGAGCTACAGCACTACCAAACATTAAACACAATGGTACATGTGTGCAAAGCACACAAAAGAACAGCTAAGGAAAGATTTTCAGAATTGAAAATTAATTTAAATGCTTTCATGATACATTGACTGAAACCCTTGAATCATCATGCTTCTTTACTTTTTTACTAGAGTGTATCATCTAAGCTACTGCATATGCTCAGCTATTTAGAAATTAGTAAATATTCAGTAAATACAGCAAAACTTTCAGAATTCAGGATCTCTATCTAGAACAGCCCTGCAAATCTGTGCCTTTCTATAAAAACCAGTCATATTACAAAAAAGGAAGCTAAGTCTGTAACAAAAGCTGACAAAACATACAATACACACAGAATCCTTTAAGTGAGATTTCTTATTATGCTCTGCATGCCAAGGAAAGTTATTAATAAACTAAACTGCAGCATTTGCTAGCTTGTTTGTACCACAAAGTAAACCATTTCTTTAAGTACTTATGAGCATCATACATAGTATTTAATAACTGCTCAAAGTGACTTTATTTTAAAATCTCAAAAACCAGTTTACTAGAATTTTGAAAGAGAACTTCACAGTTTTCTATTAGCTGATGTAGAATAGCTACATTTTAAGAAACATTGAGAACGAGATAATTTGTAACATTACCTACTGCAAATGCATTGTTGCTTAGGCGAGTATTATACAGAGTCCCCAAAGGCACAAAAATGCAACAAAATCAAATTGCAGGGAGGCAAGAATTTTCAGGTACAAATTTTCAAATGTAAGTTATATTTGGATATGTTAAAATTTATATATATTTAAAATGATTATATACAAATTCCTATGCAGGATGCAGTGCTAGCACTAGGAAATCCCTTTTAATCCTGCTGTTTTCACAGCATTAATTTGTACCACAAGTCAAGCAGGTAAACTAGCAAGTGCCAGATGTTCGAGAACATTGATAAGTTCTCTGCCAAATAAAAAGAATTTGGTGCTTTATACTACCAGATTTCAACTAAGTATTTAATCAGCGCAAGAGCTCTGTATAGGCACATTTCAAAATTTCTCCCAAGTCACAAAATACTGCAGGAATCAAAGGAGCTGCAAAGGCAAACACAATCCTCACATGCAACTTCTCTTGACGTCTGCTGCAAAAGAAGAGGTTTAAACTAGAGATGCAAGCTGATTCTTCTAGAAATAGAGAATGCAGTAACTAAATTTTTAGCCTTCCTTGGCATAACCGCAACACATTGGGGCATGAAAGCATGACAGGGAAAACCGGTGACATCACAAAACCCAAGAGTGCGATTTGAGTGGAAAGAAGCAATCTTCTTAGCCATACTAGTGCACATTTAATACTTCTGCGATAAGCGGAAAGAAAGTTATGTTTAGAACGTTTTCTGCTCACACCGTAGACTGCAAAAAGCTACGTTAAGATCAGGAAAATATCGCAGTACCACAAACACAAAGCTACAACGCTTCATCAGCGCTCGCGAGTTCCGAAGCTCGGCTTTCGGCTGTTTACACGTGCGCAGACAGAATACAAGCGCATAAGCGCAACGAAGTTTCGCTAAAGCACAGTTAACGGGAAGGGCAAACGCCGTTTGCCAACCGCACGGCTACCGGGGAACGACGGGGCGTCCCGGAGCCACCTGCTCCCCGGGAGAAAGAGGCCGAGAGGGACACGGGGGTCTCGTCAGCCGCCGGCGGTTGCTGCAGGGAGAACTCGGCGCCGCGACGAAGCGAGCCCCGGCGGGCCGGGCGGCGGGAGACGGCGCCGCACCGCCCCCGGCTGCGGCCCCGGCCGTCGGGCTCCTCCGGCCCGGCCCGCGCCCGGCTGGGCGCCGCAGCCCGCAAAGACGACACGAGACCGGTTCCTGGGTAAATGGTTTATGTAAGTAATAAAATATTTACTATAACATAAATAGAAACGTACCCTCGCAGTCTACATTGGTTTTGCAATAAAGATACAAACAAAAACCGAACCCCAAGGGGATGGACCGGACCGAACCCACAACGGGAAGGAGAGAGCTCCGCGCACGGTTAGAAAATAAATAGAAACGGGCCGGAAAATGATATCGAAGCGTCCTCCGTGCGAGCCCGGGCCGGGCCGGGCGGAGCGGAGCGGGGCTGGGGGCGCCGTCGCCCCGGCGGGCACGCGAGGAAGGGAATAAATTAGAGATCGCAAACCTTTGGCTACTGCTGCTGCGGCCGCGAGCGGCTCCGGCGCGCCGGGCGCCCGTGGCGGGCGAATAAATACAGCGCGGGGCGCGGAGCAGGCGCGGCCGGGCCAGTCTGAGGAATAAATTAAAGCGCGTCTCCCGCCGCCCGCGCCCGCTCTGCCGCCGTCGGGGCCGCGGCGGCGGGGCCGGGCAGTCACTGCACGGCGCCGGGCAGCGCGTGGTGCAACGGCGACGTGTCCGCCTGTGCGTAAACGTCCTCCATGGGGGGGTGCGGGACCCCGGCCGGCGTCATGCGCTTCTCCTTCTGCCGCCGGTTGCAGAACCAGACCCGCACCACCTCCTTCTCCAGCTGCAGGGAGTCCGCCAGGGAGGTGATCTCGTGCGCCGAAGGCTTGGGGCACTTGAGAAAGTGGTTCTCCAGAGCGCCCTTGACGCCCACCTCGATGGAGGTGCGCTTCTTGCGCTTCCGGCCCTGCGCCGCGATCTTGTCCAGGTTGGTGGGGCTGCCCGTGCTGGAGTCCGTCTCCTCCAGCCACTTGTTGAGCAGCGGCTTCAGCTTGCACATGTTCTTGAAGCTCAGCTGCAGCGCCTCGAACCGGCAGATGGTGGTCTGCGAGAAGACGTTCCCGTAGAGGGTGCCCAGCGCCAGCCCCACGTCGGCCTGAGTGAAGCCCAGCTTGATCCGCCGCTGCTTGAACTGCTTGGCGAACTGCTCCAGGTCGTCGGAGCTGGGCGCGTCCTCGTCCGACGGCTCGGGCGGCCCCAGCGGCGGCGGCGAGGCCGCCAGCTCGTGGGCACCGGCCTCCTCGGCGCCCAGCGGGTCGCGCAGCCCGTGGTGCAGCGCGGGCGCCGGCGGGCCCAGCATCCCGTTGAGGCCCGCGTAGGGCTGCGCGTAGAGCAGCGGCTGCCCCGACGGCGGCGACATAGGCGGCAGGTGGTGCGCGCCGCCCTGCGCCCACCCGCCCGCCGCGCTGCCCGCCGCCGGCTGGTGCACCAGGTGCGGGCGGTGGTGGAAGGCGGCGGCGGCAGCCAGGTCCTCGCGGGGCCCCGGTGGGCCGCCCTTGGCGTGCTCGGCGGGCGGGAGGTGCGCGCCTCCGCCGCCCCCGCTGCTGCCCCAGTCCGTGCCAGCGCTGGGCAGCCACTGGTGGTGCGCCAGCCCGACGGCGTGCCCGGCGGCGGGGGCCAGCCCCTGCAGGTACTCGTGGTGCATCATCTTCTGCACCTCGCGGTACGTGGTGCCCTGGTGCAGCCGGTCCCCGTCGGGGTGCATCAGCGCGGCGCTGCGCGGCAGGTACTGCGCCGTGGCAGCCATGGCCGTCTGCGCTGCGCCGCGCCGCGCCGCGCTTTAGAGCCGCGCGCCGGGGCGCCGGGCCGCCGAGCGCCGGCCCCGCCCCCGCGCCCCATTGGCCCACCCGCCGCTGCCCGCGGCCCGCGCCGCTCCGCCATAGGGCGCCGCCGGCGCGGGGCGCCGCCCAGCGCTCCCCGCCGCCATTGGCCGGCGGCGCGCGGCCGCTGCCGACGGATTGGCCGGCGGAGGCGCTCGGCGAGGGAGCCCGCGTGCGGCCGCCGGCGGGGCGGCCGCCGATTGGAGGAGGGCGGCTCATTCATGCCGAGCGGCGGGCGGCCGCGTGGGCACGTGCGGCCCCGACGGCCCGGCCCGGCCCGGCCCGCGCAGCACCGCCGGCACGGCCCGGCACCGACGGCACGGCTCGGCACGGCTCGGCACCGACGGCACGGCTCGGCACTGCCGGCACGGTCCGGCACCGACGGCACGGCTCGGCACCGACGGCACGGCTCGGCACGGCTCGGCACCGACAGCACGGCCCGGCAACGCCGGCACGGCTCGGCACCGCCGGCACGGCTCGGCACCGACAGCACGGCTCGGCACTGCCGGCACGGCTCGGCACCGACGGCACGGCCCGGCACCGACAGCACGGCTCGGCACTGCCGGCACGGCTCGGCACCGACGGCACGGCCCGGCACCGACAGCACGGCTCGGCACTGCCGGCACGGCTCGGCACCGACGGCACGGCCCGGCACCGACGGCACAGCCTGGTACCGCCGGCACGGCCCAGCACCGACAGCACGGCCCGGCACCGCCCGGCACTGCCGGCACAGCTCGGCACGGCTCGGCACAGCTCGGCACCAACAGCACGGCTCGGCACCACCGTGCGCCCGCAGCACGGTGCGGTGCGGCACGGCGTGAGGCACCGGCGGCACAGCGCAGGGCCAGCACCGTGCCGGTGGCACGGCACAGCGTGGCCTGGCACGGCACCACCGGGTGCTGGTGGCCCGGCGGGATCCAGAGCAGCTCGCTGCAGAAAGGCTCTGCCCCACGGTCTCTGTGCCTCACAGACTCGCTGGGCACCGGGCAGGTGTCTGGAGGTGTCTCTGTCTCCTCTGCCCTGTGGTTTCGGGCAGTGGGGAACGTGGCCTCTTGCAGCTGCTTGCGGGGCCACTCGCTGGTCCTGAGCCAGTGAACCCTGTAGTAGTCAAGAGCTTCTTGGACATTAAAAGCCCTGATATACCTTTTTGGTAAACTTGGGCCCTGGACCCTGGGAAGGTGGGAGCTTCTTCCTGAATACCGTGTAGGATAATGCATCGAGGGCCAAGAAATGAGGAGCTGAGTTTGTCTGGGCGTCACGGGAAATGTGGATCTTGGAAGCAGCCTTAGAGGCAAGTCTCTGAGCTGGTTTGAGGGTTGGCACAGGATGAAGGGTGGAGGAGTTTGTGGGAAAAGACAATGACAACGAGCAATGGACGTGTCTGGCAGTGCAGGGAGAGGGGCAAGGGACACTTTAATTAACCCAGCTCCAGACTTCATTTGGGGCTTGAGGCCCAAAGTGAATCAGGATGGGCACCAGGAACATTAATCACTTCTGAAAATTAATCTTCGCCTCTGTGCTCCCATTTGTAAAATGGGAGCAGAGACAGTGACCTTTGCCAAGGGCTTGGGTGAACAATGAACCGTCGGATCAATATGTGTACGAGTGCAACATGTCAATGGCCACACACAGATGCCCTGCTCTTTCTCTCAGAGGAGAGGAGATGCCTGGGCAGGGTGCCTGTCTGTTAAGGACATTAACTGCTGCCTCCTGAAAAGGCTTTTCCTGAGAAAGTGTGCCACATCCCTTCCCTCTGTGTTGAAGGCACTTTGCCGTTTTGGTACACCAAAGCACTGACTTGGACTCACCTGACTCCAGCCCTACACTCTGGGACTACGGAGCCAGCAATCAGAGGAGCCAATGGTGGCTTCTGGGCTTGGGGGGACTGAGCAGGGCTGCCGCGACACTCCACACCAGCGAGTTTGCAGCGTAATGTGCTGCCCAGTGCAAACCCCTATTTGCACTGCCCACCTCGTGCCAGCGTGATGACGGTGCTGCAGGCTGTGGTGAATCAAACCCCTAGTACTGCGGGGTGGCAGGGAGAAGGTGCTCCCATGCCCACCAAGGTGCCTGCCCCAAGTTTGGCGCACACCAGACCCCTCTCCTGGTTCACCCAGTCCCTGGAGCTGGTTGGGAGGGATCACGCCAGGCCGGAAAGGTCCGTCTCCTTCTCCAGGCTTGCAGCGGGCAGGGTGAAAACACCCAAGCCAGCAGGAACTGCTCCTGCCCTTTAGCAGCCGACGGCCAAACCATCAGCAGCAGGATCCGTGCCTGTCCGTTGCAAGGGCTCAGGCATCATGTCAGGGGACTGGGGAGCTGCTGGCCCTGGTTTCGCTGAATCACGGAATGAACAGCTACAAGAGTGATGTACCTTGCTGCTGGCAGGCTCAGATTTGGACTGTCTGTGCCAAAACTGACAAGTTTGGGATTGAACGTGTCCATTTTTGGCTGTGGAATGATGTGCAATTGGTTCCTTTCACTGAACCTGATATCTCTTTTCAGGTATACAGCCCTAGAAAGAGGCTGGACTTTGCAGGAGAGATGGGTTTCATAGATCATGGAGCATATTTCATTAGGACAATAATGGTCTCCTTTTTTTTCCTGAGAAATTCTTTGTAAACACTGCATACGTTGGTAATGAATATAACCTTTCAGATGATTCAGTGACATGCTGTAAAATATCACACTTGGTTAAGCCTTTTCTGTATATTTTTTTCTGACCTAGACTCATATTCATGTCAACTCTCCATGATGCAGTGTCATAATATTCAAATTTTTGGTAGCCAAATGCTTTTGATATTTATATCCATTTTTAAGGGAATCACAATGAATAAATGTGCCTAGCTCTAACTTTATGCAAAATAAACTGTGTGTAAATCAGTAAATCATTAGTAGAAATGAATCATTTCCAAAGGCTGAGGACTGGATTGTGTGTCGAACTTATATCTGTTTATGTATTTCAGAAGTCACCAAAGGAGAAAGCACATTGTGTGTGATAACTTAGGTCCCCATCACAGATCATTTACACCATAAATGTAATAATAGTACTGGTTTATGCCTGGTCAAATGATCTTTTCAAACCAAAGCATTGTGCACAGGTTGTGTTCTGGACTTGTTTTGCTTAATAAAAGTTGAATTTAAAGACTGGAAACAGCAAGAACAGAGGGAGATGAGAAATTTCCATTTAACACCTTCCTCAGCAACTCCAACTCCAGAAGTGCGAGCCAGGTGGCAAAGTATCTCTTTTGTAAAACAACACAGAGATAAGAGCAAAGGAGAGTGCCGACCCTAAGTAAAGTCGACAGGAAGGGTTAAGATATGTCCAAATAAGCACTAACTTCAACAGTTGGATGTGCACGTTTGTGTTCCTGGTGTCCCTGTCTCCACTGAGGTGTGCTGCTGAGGAGGCGTGCTCTTTGAAAGACCCTGTCAGCATTTCTGCATGTTGTAAGTGTCTTTCCTTTTTAAAAATTATTTTCATTTTATGTATTATTATTTTTACATAGCTTTTCCAGAGCCATATCATCCAGCAAATCCCTGTAGGAGGGCATCCAAGTTTCCTAGCAAAAGCTAGTTCCTTCATTATGCCTTACCAGGAATATTGGCATGCAGTCCATTCCCTCTTCAAGGAATAAACAACCCCATGGGCAACGTTCGATATGATTCATTCTCTGTGTGACTGTGGCAGCATCAAAACCTGCCTGATGCAGCTGGATCCCAGGCTGGTGGGAGGACTGAAATGACGAGGCAAGCTTGGCACGCAGGAAAGCAGAGCCTGAACCGCTGTGCGCGGCGAGGGGGATGACGGCCACGCTGCGCGTGCCGTGCTCCCCGGACCGGCTCCGGGTAACGGGGACACTTGGGCTTCCTGCTGTTTGTGGATGATCAGTGACATCACGGCTGGAAGGGTTGTCTCAAAGGAGCTGGAGGAATCCTCCCCATCAGTCTTCTGCTGGACGTACAGGCGTGCCAGTTCCCTCCCCAATCCCCTCCCCGTTTAGGTTCAGCTCCTACGTGAAATGCCAAAAGGATCTGCAACTCTCGACACTGCGGTGCCATCAGGTGTAGGAGGAGAATCCACGGAGCAGGAGGGGCTCGGTGCAGGGGAATCCCTCCAGCCTTCAGTTTTATTGGAGTTGAACAGTACCAGCTTTCTCTTCCACGCTGGTACAGACTGGAAGGCTGTTCTGGAGTTGCACTGCAGAACAACCTATCTGCTAACGCCCTGTGAAGTGAGCATGAAGTGTCATGGCCTCACTTACCGGCCAACTCTCGTTTGACCCAGAGAATTCAAATGTGTTGCAGGGGCTTTGGCCTGGCCTGGGGTTAGACTGTCTCCTCTAAGTTAAAACAACAGACATTGCTGCTTCTACCTCCAGGTCAACAAGACTCTCACACAGAAGACAAAAATCAATTTGAGGAAAGAAGATGAGCTGGATTCTGTGAGCTTTGGGTCCAGGAGATATGGCAAGTGCCAAACAACAGAGTTACAGGAGAGGCTCTCACCCAGCAACTGCATGCCCTGGAAGTCACCCCTTGGGAAAACGGTCAAGGTCACCCTGGCAATCTTCAATCAAGAGAGAAAGTCCTTTTCAGTTGCAGTCTGTCTTTGAACAGGATTAGGCTCACCTCCTCAGGAGTCACCCAGTTCCAGGGATGCTGCGGGTACTCTTGAGAAGGGGGAGCTGCGATTTCCTCTACAGCATTTGCACTGTAAGACACATTAACACCCAGGCGTCACCGGAGCAGGGGGCACAGCCACGGGCTCTGCAGCTCCCCTGGTCATGGTGGAACTGTGCCGTGGATCTGGGTCTCCTGCAGCTCAGCACTGAGTGAACCAGCTGCTGTCAGTGTCCGGGCCTCATCACAGGTATCGCTTGAAACAACTTGATCAAACATTGCACCAGTGGGTTTGCACTGTTCCTGCAGCAAGGAAAGATGCCAGCCTTATCTGTCAGCTGAGAGGAGTCCAAAAGTCAAGTCTTCTCTGAGTAAGCTTTGTCTGTACGTGTGAAACTCCCCTGAGGAGAGGCAGCATTTCTGAAAATTTTTAGCATTTAGTCTAAATGTCCTTCATCTAGGACTAGAGCACAGGTAATAAATTTTTACCACTTTTTGTAGGGCTGTATCTTTTTGGCAAAATATTCTTTTTCCTTTGCTCATCTAGGCTTGCAGAATTCTTAATTTAGTGAGTGACAATTAACAAGTTAGTGGCTGGGATAACAGTGATTTTACCCATAAAACTAGAGAGGAAGGGAAACAGAGAGTGAATTGTGGAGAACAGTTAATACAGATGTGTGAGCTATGCTCACTATGATCAGCTGTAGTCATGTATGGTTCTGTAATTATTTGAAAATTGTCCAGAAATACGTTCTCACAAGGCCGAAGTGAATGCAAAAAATGTTATTGTGATCTTTTATTGAATCAACGAAATTTAGATTAGGCAGTCACTAAATTCCTATTTACACAACAGACCTTAATGGCTCCAAAGGAAGCACTCCAACACATTCGACAAATAATCCCTAGTTATGAAAGCCTCATAATATGCATTTACATAATCCCCACTTTAAAAAGCTATATCAGCTCTAAACTTCTTCAGCTCAGAGATATGCCCCAGGGGATTAAAAGTACCAAACAAAACAAAGGGAAGTAAAACGTACACATGCACACATCCACAGACAGACCACAAGCTTTGAGATTAACACAGGCAGAAGGAAGCAGGGATGACACACCAGCTTTCCTCACACCCACCCTGCATGTGCACAAACATGAACACAGGCACATGCACAACTCTACAGGTGGCTCAGCATGATTTTGAGCACGTGCTTGATTCCACGGTGTCCTGATGCATCAAGCCCCTCTCAGCTTTCCCAGCCCTTTTTCACAAATATAATATTGGTTAATCATGTATGCCCACTGCCATAGGAAACAAATAGTCTGTACTCATGTTTCGGGCAGTACGTAGCAGCTTTAGAAAGCAGCTGACTTGGCACGACCCAGTGGGTCACGCGTTTTATTCATACTTAAGACGACTGGACACTTGCTAATATTCCCATGTGATGGATGCGGCATTTTGCTGTCGGAGGTGCTGTCCTTGAGATAAGAAGTATGACAGGGTATAGATCTGCACCACGCATGCTAATGTTGCTGAAGGTTTGGATTAAAAAAAGCTGTTCTTTACTGTGGAAAACAAGCTGTCCCTGAAAAGCTGATTCTCCAGAAGAAATGCAAATTTTAGGTACTGATTTGTTACCTTTAATTTTAGCCTGTTTAGCAACTGTCCATTGTTTAGGAACAAAATGCCATGACTCTTGTCTGGTGAAGCACCAGTTTTGCAATTCTGATGGCTGGGTGAAGTATACATTGGATTCAGTCAAACTAAGAAAGGGAAAATACTGCAGAATTAATTTCCAGCTTCAGAGAAATGCCTTCACTGCCTATATGTGCTTAACCGTGTGTGTGTCTTTCATTTCGAAATTTCATTAGCATTTATAATACAAATGAGAACAGGGAAGCACAGAAATGTGGGTATTTATCTGCAGTGAACACCAGTATTCAAGTGATGGGGAGTTTTGTCTGCAAAAGACCTCATCCCCTCCCGCAGCTCCCTGGTTGTCGGCCAACTCCGAAGGTGCCGCAGGCACCAAGTGCTGAGCAACGACGGGCGCAGCTGCGCGCCCGGGCCAGCATCACGCCTGGCCCAGTCCTTCTCCAGCAGCTGAATGGGATTTTCCTGGTTTGCCAGGGCAGTGCGAGGCCCAGCATCCCCCCAGCTTCTCCTTCGGCAGAGCCGAGGCAGCCGCCCGCGGTGTGCCAGGCACCCCTGCCCACCTCTCCTCAGCCTTACGGAATGCTCTCCTGCCTAAGGGCCAGTAAACCCCTTCCCCTTAACGCCCGACGTGCTCCCTGAGGGAGGTCGGGGCGGCAGCAAGGCTCAGCGCTGCACCGCATCGGGCGCGTGAGGCACGAAGCGTTTCCTCGCGAAATAACATAAAAGCTTGGTAATTCCGCTCTGCGCGTTCCGAGCTCTGTTCCACCTTAATAATGAAGCTTTTGAGTTAAGGTTTTCATTTAATGAGGCTCTTTGCAGTTTACATAAAACAACCACATGAATAAATACTCAGTTTAGAAAAGATAAGACCTGGAGATGAGTTTGGCGGGGGTTCAGCAAGAAAGATTATGCATACAGCAGAGAAAGGTGTCTACGGCTGCGCTGTCACTCGATCTTGTCAATCTAACACCAACTCGAACATGGAGCAGAAGCAGCCGTTATTTTACCGGAGCGCAGTGAGTAATGGATATCAGGAATCACCACACCTGGAGCTGGTCAAGCTCAGGAGCTCTCATGTGCTTGGCCCTCAAAGTCAGCCAGCAGCGACTAGAGTCAGCGCAGCAACCTTCAAAGTCCAATTGCTGAGACAGGGGAATTGCACAGAGAATGGTTCATTTTTTCATTTGCCAAACAGATTTGGTGTAGGACATGTGTGTTCCTTTATTTTCCCGGTTCCACATTGGTTAGTTCCACATTAGTTAGATGCGCAGTTCCAGAGCTGGTCTTTCGATATTGACAGGCCACGCTCCCCAGGCTGGCTACCCAAAATGGGATGTTTTGAAAAATGTACAGATGTAGAAGAACAGAGAGGCAGAATTTTCCTTTGTGGCAAGGTTGAGGTGTGAGGGTTGGGAGATGAAGGGATGAATCCCTGTAATTTTGTTGTTACTACAAATTATGCCTTGTTTAAACTCTCCACCTCAGGTTTTGATCTGCCACACTGGTGCTAATCCATTTGTTTATGTTTTGCTAGCCTGGATTCAGAGTGGTATCATTTAGCTCATTGCCAAGACCAAGACTACTCCCTATCTTCTGCCTGCACTGTCACTCTATCATAATTTTTGCACTTTTTGTGACTCATCATTGGCCCTGTTGTGATAACTGAGGCAGAGGACAGGAGTTCAGAAGGAAGGAAAAGATCTATTTTTAATGAAATTCACTCCTCAGGTGATCACATGCTTCTGGAGAACAGCAATCAGGCACCAGCCTTCAGACTACCAATCTCTGCTGCTCCCTGCTTGTGCCCCGGCACACCGAGTCCCCCGCTCGCCGTGCTCTTCCCACATCGGCAAGAGAGGCCCGGCAGTACAAGCTGGAACTCAGCAGCGGAGAGAGGTGACACTACTGGTGGCTCTTTGCTGGTCTCATTCTCTCCAGAGACAGGGAAGTGGTGAGTAGAGGATCACGCCTGGGATAGCGTGTCACTAAGGGTGGATGTTTTGTAAGAATGATGCCACCAACAAATTTCGTTTCTCCACTCCTCTTTTTGAGCCAAGCTCAATGATGAAAATATCAAACTCGGTCAGTTCCGAGACTCTTCTTCAACCATCTCACCCAGTAACTTCTCCTTGTGTGTTGCTTCCCAGCAGCCTATTTGTTTCGGTCCTCCCTTTGGCCATTTCCTTACGCATTTAAATTATTCTATTAACCTCTACTTCCTTCAGTCCTGCAGGGAGCCCTTAAGACATTACCAGGGAGTCCACACTACAGAAACAACATAATACAGCTGGATGTGTAAGGGTTATCTGGCAGAGAATGACGCCTTGTGCCAACGAATAATGTTGAACTGACTGGGAAGAGCAGGTGCTGTAAGGGACTAACCTTTCCAGCCACGATGCTGGATCAATTCGCACTATTAGTGTTGGGATAGGAGGAGCTGAGGATGAGGAGCCTGCTCAGTGCTCTGGCAGGATGTTCAACCTGTGAGTCATAGCTCTACTGGAGCCGTACCAGCCCCTTGGCCAGACAAGCTTTGCCTTCATTAACTCTTTCCTGCAGGAGAAGGAGAAGCCAATTAATTACAACTTAGACTTTATTCCATTAAACTCCTCTAAGCTCCAGGGGAAGAGCCTTAAGACTCTACTCTGATCCTGTTGCCACTGACGCCAGTAAAAAGCTCTCCACAGACTTGGATGGGAGGAGGCATTAATTCCACGTCTGCTTTCGGCCTGGAGTATGGCCACACTGAGTGTCACTGCCAGGAGGGCTGTCCCTCTGAACGCAGTCCCTCTTCCCTATCAGCACCTGCCTTAGGGGGATGCATTGTCTGCAGAGAATGATTTCTGCTGGTCCCAGTGACAACTGGGCCATCCTCCCAGTGGCCATACATTGTAGTTACCATCAAAACCTTCCTCCCATCTCTTACCTTAAACATTCATTCTTTTGCTCTCTATAAAGAAAAACTCTGAGCCTTTCACCTTCCAAGCTGAATGGACTTGAATTAATTGGATTTTCAAAGAGTGATCATAACATCAGAAATGACAGACTTCAGATCATTCCTAACACTTACAGTTTTGCTAGAAGAGAAATCTTCTCAAGCAGGAACTAAGTCACAGCTCCACAAGGCTGGTTTTAAGTGGGAAAATCTTAGAAAAGAAAAAGAACTGCTCTTCAGTCTCCTTTTCATAAACTATTTGTGTTTCAAAGAAGCCAGAGGACTGAACGCAGGTTGTCTGTGTCATACTGGACTGCACAGTTGATGAGGCAGGAGTGGATCCTGCTTTGTTACAAGAACAAGTTAAATGCCATCATCTGACTTGTCTACAAGTCTACAGACATGTCTTTGCATGGGGTCTGATGCCATGATGCCACATACTTTACAATGCATAAGCAGCTGTTTTTTTTCATTCGCGGGCAGATTGCTTAGGTATTTGGTGTGGAATAGGTACAAGGTGATAAAAGTAGTGCATTATTTATACAGCATATGAAAACGCAACTGGTCTTCTGGATATAGGACAGCATAGTTCAAAGTCAAATTTCTCTTTGTTCCTTGTGTGTTACAAGTAGCTCATTGGCGAGGGCCCAGAACTTCTCAGACTGGTTACAGGACTGTCTCATCTGGGCTCTGATCTGTGCCACAGCTTGTATTTCTTGTATTTTGTTTAGCAGCATTGTGGGCCAACAAACTCCCACTGCAGTCAACAGGCCCTCAGGATCCGGTCTTTCTCTTGAGTCATGGTGCAATGATGTGTCACCTCTTCACTCTTACTACTGTTCTGAACACTTTTCTTCCCAGTCCCACTTATTTGAGTCAACACTTCCTAGAACCTCGTTGTCCTGGGTTTGGCTGCAGCCCAGGAGACTTGCTTTATCCTTGCTGTACTCCACAGAGGCGGTAATGCTCCGGTGGTCCACAGAGGTGGTCACATCACGGAAGCGCTCAGATGCAGTCAGTCTGCCAACGCGCACATCGGCCCTTCCCAGGGAAAGGGCAGTGGACCGGGGAGGGTGGGAGCCTGCGAGACTTCGGCAGACAGTGCTTCAGTCCTACAAGGTGGATATAAAAAGAGAGAAGAGTTCTCAGTAAGAAGTTGGTTAAAGAAGTCAGAAACCATGATAAAGTATGGAAGTGAAGATAAATAGGTTAAACAGACACCACATTTCATCTTGATTTCTTTTCCTGTTGATCCCTTTTCTGCTGTCCAGTAAATTCTCTTTCGGGGCACTGTGGTTTGGCAATTCAGAATTGGTTAAATTCCCTAGATGAACACTGCCTCACAGGGGGTTGTTTAATACCCAGGGCCAGATCTTCAGTGGCTGCAGTGTCTCCCCTCAGCTTCAGTTGTTTCTGCACAGCTATAAGCTCACAGAAAAAAATGTAACATGCCCAGCCCCCCACCCCTGGTTTGTGCCCCATGCGTAGCTTTGCCATTTGTAGGTGCTGGTACAAACACAGACCGTTTTTGCACGTGAGCTTTTGTGTGCAGATTTCTACGCAAACAAACCACACTTTGCAAACATGTCTCTGTCGAGCAGATACTTAAAGAACGGAACTGATACCTGTAAACTCGAGTGGCCTATGTACTTTATTTCCTCCCCTCTTTCATTCAGTCTCACAGCATCTCACAACCCATTTTTTTACAACTACATGTTCAGAAATACCATATTTCTTCAGTTCATCTGTTACAAACAGATGCTCTACACTTCAGAATGAAGAATGTGCGTGAAGTTTGCCTGTTTTTTCTAGATGCGCGTGTCACTTCATATGTATACACAGCAGAGAAACACATAAACTTATTTTAACTGCACAAAATATAAGGTCTAGACTCATTGAAACTAATCAAGAAAAACACACGCAAATTTAAATAACTGAAGGAAATCTGCAGCTGAACAGTGTTTTCCCTCTGTCTTCGTTTAATCAATGTGATCATAAGCTATTGTTTTAAACTCGTAATGCATCAGAAGAGCAGAAGAACAACTTTTTAGTGGCAGCATAAACACAACAGCAATCTGACGGGCTTACAGATGGCCACCAAACCCATGGCCTTTTGGATCCTTCCGGACTTTCAATTAATTGAAAGTAAAATATGTGGCTGTGCTGCATGTGGTTTCCCCTTTTCTCCCTTTCCCTCTGGGAGAGGGCAACGTCTGCTGTGAGCCCCCAGCCCGGTGCTGCACAGGCTCCCTCGCTGTCACTTAGGAGGACTCATGCCTACATGACGTGGCAGCAGCGAGGTTGGGGTATGTCATGGGTGCAAATGTGCACAGGCATTGCTGGGCATCTACACCACCCTGCAGCCCTACCAAGGCTGAGAGTCTCTGGTTGAGTGTGGTGCCAGGCGGACCCCGGCGAGGGAGAGCAGCTGGGCTCTCGCCCGTCAGAGAGGAGCCCGCGAGCGCTTACCGCTGGGATGTGGGGCAGGAGCCTCTCCATGCCCGTCCGTATGCTCATGGAGCCAAGTCTGCTGAAACTGACTGGTAGAAATAAGAGGGAAAAAGTCCTGGAGAAAAACAAAGGGCAGAATCCTAATCTGGGAGGTGCTGCCCACACTCTGTTACAAAGCTTCCAAGGCAGCAACTGCTCGGGAAGACTTGGCACTATCTGCAATGTGCGCGCACACGCGAGAAGCCAATTAAAGCAGCCAGGGCTGCTGCTCCCTCCCGACTCCCCCACGGGTGCACGCGGCTCGAACAGCTTAATGAGATGGGACAGCCAGAAATGCATCGCTAGGCAACGTGGCACTGCTGGCCAGTCTGCCCTGAAACGGAGGGGCTGGCAAGCCAGCAAGAGGAGCAGGCCACTGTGCCCGGAATCGGGAGCCCGGCTGCAGTGATGGAGATGCAGACAAAGCTGTCGGGAAGAAATCAAGACAGAAGACCCTCATCTATGGAACGTGCTAAACAGAGAGATGGGCAGGAGCCTGGTGTGAGCACTGCCAGCACAGAGAGCCTTGTGCCCCTCCTTGGAGACTGCATGGCTCCATCTCAGAGCAGCTACCTCTACCACGTGGGAAAGGTCCTTGCATGCAGCTAAGGTACTGACAACTGTTAGGGGCACCTGGGTTTCAATTAAAGCAATACTACAGGAATTCAGCTCCTCTGTCTCAGGGCTGGAGCATGCACGTGTCCCATCCTGTGACCGTTCAGTAAGCCCACGCCCTGGCTCCTGGTGACAGCAACACGGCCTGCCCGGTGTGAGCGATTCTCCACTTGCCTTTCCAACACCTGCATATCCCAAGGCTCGCAGGTTCTGGGGCTCTGACCATCTCTTAGAACACAGGGATCACCCTTCCTGCAAGCACGCAGAGCGTGAGCTTTCCAGTTGTTAACAAGCGCACTCCCGCTGTTGGCTACAGGCACACAGAACAACGGGCAGGTTTTAGGCATCTGTTACTGTTTTCACCCAGCTGAAGCATGGCTAACAAAATGGTAACCCTTAGGGCTATCAACTGCCTCAGACAAAACACAGCTGTTTGTTCCTACGTCAGCACTGCAGGTTGGTGAAGCCCTGATGGCTTTTACAGAATTGTCTTTCTGTACCAGGCAGTGAGACAAACCTTTGCTAGCACGTGTTCTTTTCACAAGTGATATTTTTTTTCAAATTCCTATCCTGAGATCTTACTTAGAGTTGTGTATAGAAACAAGACAGAAGAGCTTTAGCAACTGCACCGGTTTGGAAGCTTGTATCCCCCCTCTGCTTCCACTGCTTCAGAGCTACAATCTCTCTCCCCAACATTAGGTGGTGTTTTCATTAGATACCGACCTCTGGTTCTGATTAAATAACTTGTATAATTAGATTGAGACATTTGCTTATCCCTGGGGGAAGAAATCCTTTTCAGCACTGGACTGAGTCTGATTTGGTTAATTACCTTAGCAGTGCTGTATTAATACATAGTTTCTCGATGGCAAGAAGCGGTGGCACCAGGTTCATTCCTCCTGGCTTTTGCAGTACTATAGTAAGACAGTTTAGGGATTAGGAATCAGGCATTAAGCCCAGCATTTCCCTCCTCTCTTTGCTCATCTCAACACTCTTCCCTCGTTTTGCTGATTAAAATATTCCCTGTTTTGCTTGCCTGTTGAATACAGTTTCCAGGTTCTCTGTTTTACATGTGAGGATAATATATTCCCAGTGACTGCTACAAAGCACTGCATTCTGGGATACTTGGAGTAATTAAGGTTCTCAGGGTTCTATGGAGATGTGAATTTGTATCAACAAACAAATGCACTACTGTTGGCACTGTTAGTTTTTCAGTTCATCCTCCAGAAGTAGAACAGTCCACATACAGACTGGCAAAGCGGAACGGACACCACCGAAGAGTGACGTGGAGGTGCACTCTGGTTTGCAGGCACTGTCCTTTTCCACTGGTGGCTGCAAGTCGGAACATCTGCAGCCAACCGGACCACAAAGTTCCCCTGCAACTGCAATAAAGACAGATTCTGTCCTTTGGACAAGCACGACCGAAAGTGAACAAACTTACATACGCTGGAAAAGAAGCGACTGAGATTTGCATCCAAGCCTGAAAAAATACTTTCTTAGAAGTGGGTGGCATTAAGCCTAGTGGGCACCGAGCCTCGAGGCAGGTGCTCAGAGCCACAGGCAGAAGCTGTCCTTGGGGCACACGGCCGGGGCTGCTGGCAGTGGCCCACGGGCAGGCGGTCTGCCAGGGCCCTAGCCGCTGGCCTCCCCTGCTCGCCCGCCACACCGAGCACCCCAAAGTGCCGCTGGCTCCGAGCTGATTATTTAAACAGGCTGGGCTGGGGGCCCAAAAGCACTTCTGGCCATGGTGAGAACTGCATCAGGAGTGAAAGGAACATTATGCAATAGAGCATTTTTCTATCAACAGATGGAAATACCTAATAAGATGTAAATCATCTGTTTGATAACCAAGCCGTTACAGAACTAGAGATTCAGGCTTCCCAGGGAAACTTCAATTCTCAGACCATGTATTTACTATTTATATGACTTGCCAGCCTATCTAAAGGCTCATCCTTTTCAGAATGCTATACAGGCAGCCAGAAGGCGCTTTCACAAAGAATTGTTTGGATGCTTCTCAAAGCAAAAATATATTCAGTGCAGAACTTAATTGTAACACTAAATCTGTGAGTTTTAGAAAAAGATGATGGGGGTGGAAATCATGGGGGAGGAGAGGCGTAGGAACATAACGTCAAATGCCTATAGGAGGTCAGAGCAAAGATACCCTGTCCAGCAACAGAGGCATAGGGAAGTCTGTCAGAACAGCACAAAGCTTGCAGCAATGCCTCTCCAGAATACTCTCCCAGAGCCTGACAGTTTGCAGAGATTTCCCATGACAGAAGTGAGGTTTGTTATTCAATAGCTGTTAGGGCTTTTTTTTTTCTTTCCCCTTCCACTACTTTGTCCAGTTTATTTTTTTTTTTAAATTTATGTAAACCTCCAGCATCCACAACATTCTGCAGCAAAGATTTCTGCAGATTAATGACACACTGTGCAAAGAACCACCTTCTTTTGTTTGAAGAACCAGAGCCAGTGAGCCAATCACCTCTGGGTGACTTCTTCATGACACTCATGGTTTCAGAGACTGCTGTCATTTTGTCCTGCAGTCACCTCTTTCCAGGCTGAGGAATCACAGTCTATGGAGCTGTGCCTCCTACGGATGTTGCTCTATACCCTTGATCAGCCTAGTTGCACATTCCTGAATATTCTCCAGGTATATAAATGCTTCGACAACTAGGATAGAAAGAGAATTAAATGTTTTCACCTGATTTATGTCAGATGTGGCCTGCTTTCCCAAGAATACTGGGCCACCGAAACCTGCAGCAGGGAGAGAAGTGCCTCCCAAGAGCCAAGACTGCTGTGAGGTGAACACATTGAAGTTTAAAAAGACTTAAAGGCAGTACAACGTAGGAACAGTTTGGCTTTTGTTAACATCTAAACTCACTCTTTGCTGAGCAAACGGTGTAAATAAGCTTTCTCACATTTCTTCTGAAAAAAAACAGAGGGGAGGGAGGCAACCACTGCAAAGGGGGCAGAAGAGGCAGGAGCGTTTCCTACAGCACCTCTCAGTGCAGAGCGACCACGGGCTGATTCCTGGCAGACCAGTTTCAGTTTCAGCCAAGACACATTTCTCCTCCACTCTTTTTTTAGGTCGGAAGGTAAGTAAAGGTTGGATTTTGTCCTTGGTACTTTTCTTTCCTTGCAACTTTCACACAGAAGCATGAAATATAACAAGATACGTTTCAAGCAAGGCAATGGATTATCTCGCACCGACGCCAGGCCCAAGGTGTCCATTATTTATAGACCTCATTTTCTCGTAGCCAATTTGCATAGATGACCTCCTGGTGGCTGACGGGCCTGAAGCTGTGCGGCTCGCGAGTCAGCGCGGATAGCCGGAGCGGGCTAATCCAGCAGCCAGGTATCACTTCGTGTTATGTTGCACCACGACCTCTGCGTCGCTGGACGGAACCAGCCTGGTGCAGACTGCAGATGCCAGTCTGGAAAAGAGAGCAGAGGAGAATTTTGCCAGAAAGCTGAAACTGGCCAGTTCTGAGGGGGACATTTCATTATTCCTCACATCACTTTGGCAGTACGACTGCCTGGCAGGTACAGCGGACACATCCAGATCTGTCCGTGCTGTGCAGCCACCACGTGTTTGGGGGGATCCAGACTCCCATCGCGGACGGCTCTCATGCACACATTGTCACAGACAGTCCCTCAGCCCGAGAGAACGGAAACTGCTTTGGCAACAGCTACACAAACACTCCTACATCTGCTCTGACACAGCGATGGCGCCTGGTGCCAGCAGGGCGGGCTGCTCCTGTTGTCATCAAACGAATTAACGCGCTGATCTGCCAGGAGCCAGAGCGTGTGCTACGGCACTCATTGCTTCCCCCGCCAGTGACATCTCAAGAGTGGTCCTCTGAGGACGCGGCTGGCCATCGCACACGGCAGGAGAAGGGCGTATTGCTCCCGGGCTGCAGTCAGCACGGAACACCCGTGCCCAGGAGCCACCACGTCAGAAAAAAGGGAAAGTCAACATATACCTGTTCCTTGGAAGAAAGCGTCACAGGAGCCAGACGAAGCTGGTAGCTGGTGAGGAGGGGTCAGTGGCCGACCTTCAGGGAGCTCCTGCAAGGAGAAACGCCGAATTAAGAGACAATGCCAGCGGGGCAGAGCGACTACCTGAGCAGTGCCACGCCGCTGCTGCTGCAGTTCCTCCTGAGCGGTGACACCTGTGCTGGTGGGACCCCCACTCCTCCCGGCCACCCCGGTGGGACCCCTGCTCCTCCTGGCCACCCCCGGGGGGGCTCCCCTCGCTCCTCGGGCTGCTGCCATCCCCCGTGAGGCTCCGAGGCCGCTGGCACGCCCCGTCACAGCGGAGGGCTCAGCAAAGTGAGATACAACTGCACAAAGCTGATCGTGTACCACAAAACCAGCTCTGCTTAGTTAATCCCCTGATTGATTTTAAGGCCTTGCAGAGACTGAAGGACTATTAAGAGATTTGCGTTGGCAGCACTTCCAGCACGGGCACTGTCTGCTGCCGCGCACCCGACGGCCACCTGGCCGTGGCCTCAGCCCCTTCCCAGCGCGGGGCGGCCACTAAACCCCCATTTAAACTGTGCCAGCAGCTTTCTCTTTGCCGAAACTCCGTCTGGAGGATTAACACCCACACACAGGTGAACCCCAACAGGGTGCTGACCCAGTGCCCACTCCCCAGGCACTGCTGCGGTGGGCACTCCCAGTGACGCCGTGCCTGGCACGGGGTGCCCTCCTTGGCTGGAGCCCCGCTGCCTTCCCTGCCGGCACGTTCCTGTAGAGCTCAGCACTCGGGTTTGTGTTGCTCTCTCCTGGGCGGTGGGTCTGTGGCATGGCCCGGCTGGCAGCAGTACCAGGGCAGCCTGAGCCCCCTGGGGATGCAGGGACCCATGAGGAGCGTTTTCCAGCAGCCACCGCAGGCACCTCTCCCTGCGGCTGCTGTGGGTCTCGCTAACCGCATGGAAGGAGGGGAGCCAGGGCGGCTCTGGGTGACAGCACACCCAGCACCGCCGGCCTCCAGCTCTGTGCTTTGCTCCACACGTTCTGCAGAGCAGACACGTTAGAGCATCAGCAGTGACAAGAGCCACCCCAGTGGGGGGCTGCCCCGAGCACCCTGCCCTGCCTCACCCCTGCCGTGCCTCCCATGGACGCCCGTCCCGGGCACAACCACCCTCCCTCATATCGGTCTGTTGGGACCCGCGTCTCCAGCAATGGTGCAAACGTGTTAAGGGGCCAGAGGGTCTCTCATCACAGCCCTCAGGAACCGCAGCGCACTATGCTTTGTTTTTTCCACTACAATTTTCCTCTTGATCCTGGAATCTCATGCTAAGCAGCCCCCTTCCCCATCTCACAGAGCGCTGATGCTGCCTTACTCCTGGTGCTCGCTCCGGCAGAAGCCCTGCAACGCATCCCTGGTTGCTCCCTGCCTCACTTCAACATCCCCAGCTCTGCTTGGATGGGATGCAACGTGCTGAGTGTGCAAACCTGAAACGCTTGCTCTTGCCTTTGACTGCTCATGTGCCTGCCTGTTTTCTCCAGCACCTGCCTCCTCATGTCCAGATCCAAACTCCAGATAATGTAACCCTGCCAGCCTCCTGGGCAGGGTTGTGTATGCTGGGAGAAATGCTGGCCTTGAAAAATGGGTGTGAGTCTGCGAGATTCTTCAGATAGTTTCTGCTACTGGATTGTCTGGAAGAGGCTGAAGCCTGACCCTCAGTTCCAGCTGTCTCAAGTTCCTGCCAGAAGTTGTGCCCAGGGAACTGTCTGGCAGGCTACTGTCCTGGACAATGGCAAACCAAGAGACAAGCAATGATGTTTTCTTCTGTTGGTCAGGCACCTTCTTTGTTGCAGCAGGTGGAAGCTTTCCAAGGAGATGTTTTTAAGCAGCAGCTCAAATCGTGGCTCTGCTCTTCAGACTCTCCAGAGCATAGGCACCCTGCAGAGCTGAACCCCCAGGAGCCCACAGGGAGGAAGAGCCACGCAGAGACCATCGTCAGCACAGACTGGTGCAGGCCACAGGTGCCACTGAGTAGGATCTGGACGTGCTCAGCTGTGCTGGACTAATTCTGAGTCACACTGAAAAGCAGATACCAGCCTCCTCCCTGGCGCTGGCAGACTGCTGCTCTGTGGCTCCAGCCCCAGGCTGGCATCTGAGACCAGGCTGTAAGTGGTGCTGTTGTTCAGGGAGATGCAGCCTCCTGGATTTCCTCCCTTGGTTATGCTACAGCTGCAGATGTGGAAGTCTTGGACTGCACCCAGTCTATGCTGTGTGCAACGTAAAACGCGCTCCCAAGCCTTTCCATGCAGCCTGCTTTACTGGAGACGGATGCCAGGTGCTGCGCAGAGCCGTAGTTTCGGCAGAGCAGGACGCGTGGCAGGTTGCATACGTGACATGAAGCTTTCAGTCATTCAGATGCTGCTGCCAGATCCACTCCACTCCGCAGCAGGCTGTAGACAAGCAGCTTCTCTGCAGCGTGTGCGTGAGATGAGTTTGGTGGTGCTCAGCCCAGGTCTCAGGGCACACATGTGCACAAGGAAAGAGACCCACCACAGACTACTGGCTGAGCCAACTGAAAAAGTTTATTACAGCAGCTTGAACAAGGATGAAAAACTCAGGGGAGGGCTCTTAATGTGCCAGAGGCCCTCAGATGGATAGATCCCAAACCAACAAGACCTGGTTCTAAAGCACCAAACTTTTTGTCTGGCTCTGATAGTGCTGCTTGTCCCTGCTACAGGGCTGAGAAGCGTCACAGATCCGGTGCCTTTTGTTGCTGTGACTTAAAGAGCAGCCCACGTACCAAAAACAAGAGCATGGGATGGCAATGAGGCTCTGCCAGGATCCCCAGCATTGGGAACAGCCCAGTATGGGTTTTGGAGGGTTTGCAGTGAGAACATGAAGCAACTTTGCTACTTGTCAGAACGACCAGGAAAGGGAGAAGCAAGAAATTGCAAACGGTTCAACCTGGTACCAGCTCCACACAACGCAGTGGAGTAAACAGTGTGAACCATCTGGGAATAAGGTCTAACAACTACTGTGTAGCAGGGGCTTATTAAAAGTAGGTCGTGTCAAGCAAGTCCAAAAGACTCCTTCGCTCAAGACACTGATTTTGCAGATGACAGAATTCATTTCTGTTCTAATAAAACAGTTGATATAATGCTGCATAACTAACTTAAAGAAAGCAGGTAACACTAAACAAAAAAGTCTCCACAGGGCAGAGCAGAGGTGGAGGCTGGCGAGCAGGCAGGGGTCCGGGCTTACAGCAAGGATTCCCTGGTGGGCACGGGTGTCAAGGGGGTGCCTGCCCCTTGGAGCTGGCTTTGCCAAGCCAACAGTGGGCTGCAAGCTGACCCCACAGAGGATCTAGTTCCCAGACCTGTTCCTCTTGGGGAACAGAGATGGACAGCAGGATTTTGTAAGCCTCTAACTTCAAAGGATCAGCAGCAATGCCAGGATGGGGATCTGCTGGGACCATATAAGCTGCCTTGTTCCTGATATTTTAAATAGTATGAGAATTTTGAAGCTGCAAGACAGGAATGCGGGCAGAGACCTGGTGGTTCCATGTTGCTCAGCTGAGCAAAGCTCTGTTAATAACCTGCAACCCCCAGAGGGAGGGAGGGCCGGTTCTGTTTTTGCTTAACCAGGGTCTCCTGCCATTCCAACATTATAATATCAAAGAACTTTGTGCTGAGAACCAGGTACAACAGCAAGAGCAGCCCCAGAAGGACCGAACCTGAGGATCTCAGTGGGATTTGCTGCAGGAGGGTAAGATTTAAGCCATAGTCTGGAGAAACAAAGACTCGGGGGACAGGATCAGTCTCTAATTATCTTGCAGTTAATGTGAACAAGCAGAAGGATGAGGAGAGGGAGGGTCAGGAGACACCAGCATGAGACCTGGAGCTAGGGAAGGAAAAGTTTAGGGTAAATGCAAAATAAAAAAAATAAAAAATACACTCATACTATAAAAAAACGACCGGCATAAACCAGACTCCTAGCTCTGTAGAGGGGTAGAGGCTAAACACTTAGTCACAGAAAATACAAGAAAATCAGAGGCAGCATTAGCAGGAAAGTTGCAATGGATGACTGCAGCAAAAGGGCCTGGCTCAGACTCTTTCACAGGACCAAGTGGTCTTTTCCAGCCTTTCCTGCTGGTTAGTCATCTGCTAGTGGTTTCCAAATGGCCCTGGGTACCTTGTACTTCTACCTGGAAAATGAGTGGACACTGGTAATTTAACAGAGACATCATTTTCAGCAAGAACCGTTTGGACATTTAACATACTAATATTTCAAAATAAATTCCGTTATTTAGAATACACTCTAAAGGGGCTATGAAGGCTGTTTCTAACTATCGCTTTTCCCAGGGAAAAATGTATTTGCAGCAAGCACCAGGTGCTGTTGTATTTTAATCTAAATTAAATGACTCCTGTTCCTACTCCGGTACGGAATACCCAAGAGTCAGTGGTAAGATGGCGAGTGGACTGGCACACCCATGCCTGGACCAACAGAGAGAAGGAGCCCATTTATCAGGTTTTCTCTAAAAGCTTGTGCCTGGCCCTGTGGCTCTACCCGAGCCCATTCCAGGGGGATGCCCCCTTCCTGCGGATCCCCCACCCAACCCGACGCCTTTGGGCTGTGCGGCCCCTGGCACGTGCGTGCCCCCAGTGTGGGAGCAGGGCTGCGGCACAGCTTCCGGCACCCACGCTGTGTGCAGCACCCCCAGGCACTGTCCTGAGCATCGTGGCTGTCTTCAAGTGCTGCCATGGCCCACGGACTACGTACTGGCTAGAGCTGGATGGGAACACTGGAAATGGGCGTTTTCAGACAAATCCTTCTGAGGAAAAGAAGGGTTTCAACAGTTTTTTTCCAGATTGTCATTCTGAGGGCTCAGAATTTTTCCCAAAATATTCTGACACAACCAAAGGAATATCAGTTCTTTGGCATACGAACTGATTGTACAGTAACTTTTATATTTCATATTTAGATATTCTGAAACAGAAATGCAATCATGTAGAAACACAATTCATATGACCTAAAACCCAAGTAACAAAAAATGTGTTGAAATAGAAATGTTAATATAGATCCTCCTGTGCAATTAGAATTAACCTCACTAACACTCTGAATTTTGTCCAATGAATTGTCTGGCATATCTCTCATGAGACCGAATAACTTCAAACAGTGGAGAATTAGAGCTTGGCTGCACTTGTTAGGGATGGAGCCAGAGAGCAAAAACAAGTAAACCAAATGGTAACGTAAACTTCAATGAAAACATAATTCTACTCTGTCTGTTAGTTGACTAATGATATTGGCTGAAAATGTACATTTACCAAACTGCCCCTTTGTATTGCAATGAGTCAGATTCAATTTCCTATCATCAAACTTGTAGATGGCAGCCAAGAAAGCTGTTTAATTGAGTTGAACTGTAACACTGAATTTGTAACTTTGCCAAATGTGGATTGTCTCACTGTCCAGGTTTCTCACTCAGTTTGAGGTTTTACTTCTGCATTTCAGGAATTAAGCAAGAGGCACATCTAGCAAACAGGTTCTTTTGAAGGAGACTAAACAGAAATAGTAAAGGAATTTTGACCTGGCCTAAAATCTCTTTGAGACTAGAGCCTCTTGCTCCTGACAGGATCCAGGAACCAGTGCTTCCACATTTATTTAACAGTGAGAATATATCAGTTTGTTCAAAAATATGAAAGTCCTACTAATCCCAGGTTACACATACAGTTGTGGTAGACCTTACTGTGCAGCACTGTCTCCCATGGGAGATGAACTGGTGGTTCCAGCCGCAGCAGCCTGACAAAAATTCCCACTAGCAATAAACATCTTATCCTTCCACCTGACCTTGTACTTGGCTATTTCCTAAAAGAACTATCTAAGGTCAGGAGGATAATTCTTGCTTTGGACTCGCAACTTGACCTTTGAGTTTCAGGAGTGGGCCTGTCCACAGCTGAGGAGAGTCTTCAGGTTTCTTCCTACCAAGAACTTGTTTATCGTAGCCTCAGATGAATCTTTCCTACAACTGTGGTTAACCTCTTCCTACGGTGAGGCTCCTTATGATTCACATATGCTAAGTATTTTGCAATTAAACTCCCCCATAGAGCAAAACAAGCCTTTATTACAGCTGCAGAAAGCCTCTTTGTCTGGCTGAACCGGGTCTTCTACTTTTGTTCCCATGACTTTTTCATAACAGGTTTGTGAGTTCTCATATTTGGCCTATATACTGCTGTGACCATAAGCTTTCATGAGACAGTTTTAAAACACAGACAGAAAAGGTGGTGGTGCTGGCAGTGGGGAGGTCTTTCAGTCTACTTCATATAGACCTCTACTCTTTGAGGCTAATCGTTTGTTCTTTGGTGAAAACCAACGTTTTTATGAAACAGGTGAATCATACGTTCCTCTCTAGCAAAATGAGCCCCCAAAGGAGAGCAAGCAACGTATCTGGGGACAGTCCTAAAATCACAAATGTAAGCAACTGGCAAAAAAAGAGCATCTATCACAGTGAAAAAAATCTGTGCCATGTAAACAGCTCCCAAACCAAATGCACAAGAACAAGGTCTAAAAACTTACATCACGCTGAAAGACACTTTTGAGTAAAAAACAGTATTGGCAATATCCAATTATTGGTGAAATCTGTTAGGAAAATCTTTTGTTCTGAAAGACTACTCACAGTTCAGTAACAATCCTTCAGGATTTCTCTATGAGGGTTTAAAAACTTTTCAATAAATTCAGGAGAAGAAAAGAAAGGTTTAGTTCCAAGTCTGAGCCAAAGTTTGCTGTGTAGTTAAAAAGAGTAAATGAACTTGTGGATTTGACTCCTCTGTTTCCTTCTCACACAGTGTCTTCTACGCTTGAACAACAGAGCACGCAGCCTGAACACGAAGGCTTCATGTTTTATTAATGGTGTCCAATTCATTTCCTGTTTTCATGCTGATAACCTACTGAGGGAGAGGAAGGGAATTCAGGTGGCAAGACCTCAGATCCATTTTTCTTATACCCATGAACAGTTCACAAGTGAGTATTTCACTAATAAAATTTCTTTATTGCATGTATTACTGCATTCTCCGGGAAGCTTAACTGGGATGGTTGTCTTCACAGCCGCTGGCATACACCTCTGAAAGCCTCCATGTTTTCAAGGCAAGTTCTCTTCAAGGTGGTATCTTTTAGTTTTTAAATCACTCAACACTCAGTAGCTATTTTCACTACTATCCTTTCTACAGGACTAACCTCATAATACATCAAATTACTACCCTGGCAGAAATCTCCTAGCAATTAGCAATACCATTCACTGTTTGTAGAAATGCCAGTTTATTCCCTGTTAAAGACAAACCAATGTAGTGTTCAGCTCAGTAGCTATTCCCAGAGATTTTATTTTTTCACTGAAATAATGTTACCAGTTCTGCAAAATGGAGCAGTTTTTTAAAAGCTTAACGCTTTCTGCACATTTCTCATTTTTTTTTCTTAAAAAAGCATAATTTCGTCTGTTCTCAGTTTAGAAAATCATTCCTCATTGCTAGTAAGCAGAAGGAGAAAACATCCCCTTCTAGACAGTAACCTCTTGTCCCATTCCAAGTGAATCTCTCTATACTTGGTGTTCTACAAGACAGAGCTACAGCAGAGTGGCTCTTACTGGGGGGTACTGCCCATGTGGGAGGTAAAATGTGTCAGGAAATAAATGTAAACTGTATCCTGGCACCTGGGGAAGCTTTAGCTTGTTCAGTACCTGCCAAACCTTCCACCATATGCGCTACGGGTGTTTGAAACACAGAACTGGCTGGGCCAGTTGTTGGAAAAGCGGACTGAACCTCTGGTTTGACTCAGTAGCAGTTCTGAACACCTTATTAGCTACTTTCTTCCAGAGACATCAAACAGAAAAGCTGAATAAGCTAAAAACTGACATCCCACTGGGAGCAGCAAGCTCTCGCAGAGAGAACAGAAGGGCCAGAGCACCTGGGTGGGAATCCGGCTATCAGCAGATACAGTAATTTGATCCCTGGTCTGTCCTGTGCTCGGTCCCATCAGTGTTCAAGAAAGAATTCCCATTTTCCTATTCCTCAAGCTGGTAATACAATAAAGGCCTGGGTCCCATAAAGCACTCCTGCAAATAACATACAATAACTTTTCAGAGAAACCTAAGAAAAATGAAATTCCCCCTACAATTCTTGTACTGGCCAGAGACGCCCCAGCCTGTCTCGGTGCTTCACGTTCCCTTGAAGCAGCAAACACCGTGAAACCTGCTGGCCGCTTGCCCAACAAGAAGGAGCAGCACTGCTTCCCACAGCCCGCCTGCTGCCCAGAGCGGCCGTGCTCTGCGGCGGGGGGTGCACCTCGGAGCTCCTGGGGTTTCTTTTAGGACATTTTGCTTTGAAAGATAACCAGAGCTGTGATGAGATCGGTAACCTCCTCCGTGCTGGCAGGCAGACGTGCCTGCCTGGAGCTGCGAGTGCAAGTGTGTGGTCTTGAGGGTGGTGACCTGAATGTTGGAACAGAGTTCAGAGTAGACTTTTTTTTTTTGTTTGTTTTTGTTTTGTTTTGTTTTGCCTTTCCTTGCATTGGGAAACCCAAGCACAAAAAGCAGGAGTTCCCTGGAATGGGGATTGTCAGATAAGTAAGGACCTGTGGAGTGAGGACATACGGGATTATCCAAATGCTGCAACAGTAGTTATACAGCATGAAAAGTGGCAACCTCACTCCCCCGAACACGTTTCACACAAACATTGAGCTTGGGCCCTAAATACACAGACCCCTCTGTCCCGTTGGAGACTCAGTGCTCTCCTTCTTTGTGTCTCGATGATTTAGCTCTGGACTGCCAGGGCTGGGAGAGAGACAGGAGAGGTACTCTTAAAATCATCTCTTACAGACAATATTTGTTTGACGTGTTGTTAATCTCCAGGGACAGAGATTCCATGCCCCATCCCCGCAATCTGCTCTAACAGTGACCTGTCTCTGCCATCAGAAGCATTTCCCTTTCCCCCCCCCCACTAGAGCCCAGTTTAAGCCATTATAAAAAACACACGGGAGAACAGAGCACTCCCTCCTCTTTGCTGCAGCATTTTACGTATATGATGGCTGTTCCACCGTTTCCCATTTGTCTTCTCTGGACTGAACAAAACATACTTTTGTCAGTCTCTCTTTGCACATCATGTTTTCTATTCAGTCATTCTGACTGTTCACTTCCAGATGCACATTAGCTGGAACAAGTCTCATGGATTCCACTTAAAGCCTTACTGCTGTTCGACAGAGTGTAAGAATTACTGCATGTCTTCAAACGACACTCATGCTTGTACACCTTGGTATGGTATTTGACTTTTTTTGCAAAGTCCAAGTGAGAGCTTAGATTGCATTTTCAAGCAACGAAAAGTAAAGTGTGATGCAGCACGAGACGTTTAAGTAGCTGCCATTACTGAAGGTCTGACTGGGCACAAAGACAAGAACCCGTGCTCCCATCCCCAGCACTGAGGACAGTATGTGTTGCAAGTAACACTTTGGGAATCATTTGACCACGTGGCCCAGCTAGTGCTGCTGACAGAGCCTGGCATCTGCTCAACTTTTCTTCTTACAAGTTTTATCTAATGATCACTGCCCCATAGGGCTGTATGGCACCTTGTTTCAATACACTGTAGACCTGCAGCTATTGACTCTCTGCATATATTGCCAGTGTATTTCCTTATCCCTCACTTTAACATCAGGAAACTGCAAAGTCCTGTGTGGAGACAACTTTTTTTTTTCTTTTACCATCAATGCAATAATCAGTGTGAGGAGTTTTCTGACTATGGGGGAAAATGAGCCAATCTGAAATCACTGACCTTTCTTTAGGGTCATTTGCCACTTTGAACACCGGTTATTCTGACGATGGGCTATAAGAGGAGGGATATTTACTGTCGAAAAGTGAATAGCTGTCAACTATCAAGGCATCACCGAGCTCTGCAGATAGGTATTGTCATAGGGTGGCACGTTATGTAAGGACTCCTTAAATGCAAGTTACTCTACATTCTTGGCAGCAGACCACATGAAATTTCCCTTCAGATGTTGATGGGATAAAAAAAAAAAATTATATATATGAAAATTACCTTATCATTTACAATGCAAATCTTGGCAGGAAAGTTAGTAAATTAAGTTAGAGATTCGCCTAAATTAAGCTGGCATTCTATTCTGGTGCTTCAAACTCTGAAAACATTGCTGGCTGACAAAACAAGCCCTGGAATGATTAGCAAAAACCCTCCTTCAGAGGCAGCAGACGAGCAATCCCTTTGAACCTTCACAGCACATCATAAACGCTCAGCAGACTTACAGTGTGGCAGTCCCAGTGCTATCAATTATTTACCCTTTTTCTGTTTACCTTCAGGCAGCAAGTAATTATTTTTAAATATTAATTTAGTTGTGTCATGTACAGTTTGTGGTTTAGCCCTGAGATCTGAGATAGAGAAAAGCAAACTGCATCTCAAATCACATTTAGCTGGTGATGCACTGATAGCTGGATCCCCACTCCAGCTACTCAGCAGCTACACTCAACTTCTTCCATCATTAGAAACAGAACTCTGTCCATTGCAGGAAAGTGAAAGCAATTTTCTTAATAGGAAAAGGCTCTTCCTTTTAGTCTAAAAGTCCCAGAAATTGGAAAATCTAAATAGAAGAATATTATTTCATTCTAAAAAGGGGTTTTTTTTTTTCAGATGAAGATTTTTTCTTCTCCCTTTTTTGTTTCCCTCAGAATTTTTCCCACAGTGTTTCCTTTTCTTTATCCTCAGCTAATTTAGGCTAAAAAGTAGTTGGCTGTTGTTTCTGCAGCCCTAAGAAGAAGAGATCCTAGGAGACAAGAATCATCTTCCTGCACTGAAAACACCACTTCTCAGAACCTGAAAAGATAGGATGGACTCTTGTCAGCTCACATGAACACCTTTCCACAAGGGAATGGTTCTTTCTTTTTAAAAGTTTATACTAGAAAAACAAATAATTTTAATACATTTGGATGAAGATACAAATGTGTGCCCACAGAGAGGTCAATGCAGTATCAATTGCAGTTCATGGTAAACTGCTGGTTCCAGCGATGGCAGCAAAATTGTTATCTTCCTGAGGAAAAACATTTTTGAATTTTGGAGTCTCTTAGTGTTAATTTTTGTGCACTGTTGCACTTCCAGCTTTTTCTTAGCATAAGCTCTTGAAAGAAGCCTTGATTTTAGCTGTTTCTGAGACAGAATCAAGGAGAAACGGAACTCTGACAATGAAACTCGGGTAACTTCACTGCTATTGCTGCTATTCTGCCATCTGGTTCCCACCCTGCTAGGTCCTGCACAGTTTTAGAAACACCAGAAACATCTCCTGACAAAGAACATGCAGCCACAGCTTGAACTGAGATGCTGCACTGGAAAACAACTATGAGAAAAAAAACCAAGGAAGTATCGTATGCTCACAGGATCAAGCTAAGGTGCAATGCTGTTCCAGTAAAAGACTGTTTGTAAAATGACCTAGTGAAGATCACTGTTTCATGAAGAGAAAACCCAAGATCTGCATTTGGTCAAGTCATATTCTTCCCCTGCTTTTGCCTCATGGGTCATGTCTACTCCCTCCCCATCAATCCCATCCCATTACTGTTGCTGCTACAACCTTGATATTGTGCATCCATGTTTTCAGAGAGAGAGGGACCATGTCACGCATCTTGTTTCAATCTAAGGAGGAAATAGCAACCTCTGATTCTCCTCCAGTCCATTCCCCTGCCTCCCCCCTCCCCAGCTGTAAAGGCAGACTGCAAGGCTGAATACCAGTAGCTTAGTTCACATGTATTGTCTGACTGGAGACCCAGTACAACATATGAACTTCGCTATTTGTAGCCTGAAAGAAATCTGCTATCCAACAGAACAGGTCCTTGGGAAGCGCCAGAAACTTTGCTGTAATTCTAATCCTTGCTCTGGAATTCTCATGGTACGTGCTTATCTCTGACTCTAACATGGCAAGAATGGAAAAGGACATCTAAGAAGGGGTCAAGCAAAATGTCCAAAAGGAAAGGCAAGGCAGCACGGAACAGTAGCACAAAAGTAAAGCTTCATTACGGCAACAATACTCTACCTTACTGTAACAGGAATGAAAGCATCTATTCTCTTAAAAAAAAAAAAGAAAAGGAAGAAGTAGAAAAACTAGTTTTGTGATGAAGGACCTACTGAGTAGCAGGTACCTGGACTGGGCTTTTCCTCAGCATCACTGTAATCAGGGACCCTGTTGAAACAGAAGTGTCACAAAAGCGATCATCAAACCTGCAGCAAAATTGGGAAAGCAGAATCAGAAATTCAATGATAGCCGTTAAGGCAAATATGTTTGAAACTGTTAGAAGATCAACTGTAGAATTCAGCTCTTCAGACACAAGTGGTATAAGAGTGTGGGCTTGTTTTGACCTGTACTTTATTCTGCCTCTCTGTAGACCCCTCCCCAACAACATGACACAAACTGGGGCAACAGAGTGGGTCTCCTGCCCATTATCAAAATTAATGAACTTCTAAAACTTCTATCTGATCCACGGGCATTGTGTCAATGTTAGCAAACATCTCTGAGCCAGGGAAATAACCCCAATTTTGTTGGCTTGGCTCCCATTTACCTTGGTAGCAACACTGACCAAATGCTGCCTGGACAGACGCCAAGTTTCTCTTAATCTTGGTGAGCAGACTCAGATCACATCATTTCACTAAGTTATTTTGTCCAAGGTGAACGAGGATAACGGCTGAAGAACCAATTTGTGTGTTAAGGATAACGACGGTGACTCCACTCCTCTCACCAGGTGCTGGGCTGGTACCCCCTATTCCTGAAGCAAGCAGGGAGAAAGCCACAGACCCCAAAAGTGAATCAGTCCTTTCAAAAGTGCAAGTATAATACACACTGAGAGTATGTATATTCTACCCTACAGGGCCAATAATTTATTTTTTCAGGTTAAGTCTGTCTCACCTTCCGATACAGATTTTTACAATCAAGTTAATTCTGAACTGAGCTATGAGTAGGTCTGCTTTTTCTAGGTTGCCTAGTAGATGTTTGATGACAACAGTTTGAAACTGAACACGGAGGCAGTGGAACAGAATGAATCATAAAATGATGGGGAAGAAAGACATCTCAGCTGGGAAAATAAAGGTTTTCTTATAAATCCACATTAATTCACTGTATTAACGAGCAGCACACTAGTATGACATAGCCTTTTCTTCATGGCCAACTACTGGTTCCTGTGGAGAAAAAACCCTACTAAGAGAACCACAAAAATAATGACAAGGGCAAGAGTAACTAGAACTAAACATTCATTATTTTTGGTCACTGCGAGTTAGAAACAAATCTAAAACAGCACTGAGAATCAGGCCTCCTATCTGACCATAAATCAGAGCTCATTTCAAGGGTAGCAATTCCATAGGCCTCACATATTTAAGCAACAATAACAACGTTGCTAGAACTTATTTTCAAATACATCACACAAGTAAAGCTGATACCCATGGTATTGTCCATGATCTTATTTTTTGAGAGGGAAAAAAAGAGAGGCAAAACAGCTGAGTTGAAACGTTACTTAAAAAAAACTCCAACACTCCCTCCCTCCCTAAAAAAAACCAAACCAACAAACAAAACTCCAACTCCAGCCAAACCCTCTAAAACAGGGAAGAAACACATACAGATCCAGTTCTGGTAATCCACATACAACTCCCGTTAGAAAGAACTGATGCACAGTTTGACAGGTGTAGCGTAGAGATCCACATGTTGACAAACACCCTGTCCAACCGTTAGTCACGACAGAGTGAATGAACGAAGGAATAAAAGAACGATAGCAACTAGACGTGTAGGTGACTCATACAGATACGAACTGGTTTTGTCAATTATATTTTTTAATCAAGAGAACAGGCAGTACTACTGAATATCATACTGTGGGTGTCACAACAGCAGGTCTTTTAGACAGAATTTAAATGAGCAAAAACATAGCACAACGCTCCAGAAAGAATTCTACCACACAGACTAAAGGAAGGAGACACAACGGTGCAGATAGCTCCAAGTCAAATGCTATCGGTTTGTATCTCCTGGAATGCAACACCCAAAGCTGTGAGCCAAAATGTAAAAACTTCTGTGAAGACAGTGGCTCTGTCTTGCAATGGATGGATTTATTTGTTGCAAAGAGCAGACAACAGAGGTCTTCAACCAAGAGTTGCAGATTAGGTAGAATGCCTCAAAAGGCAAGAGTGAGGACTTGGCTGTAGCAAAACCTTACTTAATAGCATGGAAAGCCAGCATTAAGGAGAGAAGACAATGTTGTAGCGTTTGCAGTAGTCCAGGCTGCAGCATTGTTTTAAGCTTCCAGAAGGTTGGTTACTTTATGCCAGATATATAACAGTGCACTGTACAGCCAAAAGATGAAAATGGCATGGATTTCTAAGCCCAAACCAGTGTTTTCTTTGATGAGGCAATCTCCGTACCAGTCACGGAAGATGAAAAACATTACTGTGGATCTATTGACTACACTGCTATAAGACAGGAGTGAAGCTGAAGCTCCACAGACCAGGTCTGGAATCAGCAAGAAGCATGAAATACCATGCCTGTGTCATTCCTGAGCGTAACACGCCACACTGCGTTGCTTGTAGTATGAGTGCAGCAGTCAGATACTCTGGTTTTGGGCAGAAAGCAGCCTCTTACCAGTTCAAGTTCTGCAACAGCTAGACAAGACCCAAGCACCACCAGCATCTACTTCAGGCTTCAGCCTAGCTGTTGTTTTTGGTACTTTTCACAGAAGCAAATCTCACAATCAGTGATGTCACTGTGAAGCAAATGAGAACGTCTGTGACGTCTTACACGTTTTGCGACCTGTTACTTTTGACACAATTTCCTGTGGGCGATTCACGCTCATGTAGGCAGAAAAACTTCCCCGTCGGAGCGCCCCTCAATTCCTCCGCGCTTTTTCCCACCCTTAACGTCTCCGTCCGCGCCGCCGGAGCGCGCAACGCCCGCGGCGCGGCCCCGGCGCTGTCCGCGGTGCTGAAGGCCGCGGCCCCGCGCGGGCGGAGCGGGCGCGCCCCCGCGGGCCGGTCCGCGCCGACGAAGCTCGGGCGGCCGCCGCCCGCGGTCAGGCAGGCGGAGGGAACGCGGCGGGAACGCGGCCGTGAGTCAGGCGGAGCGAGCGCAGCCCGCTCGGCGTCCTGCTCGAGATGAATCCCGATTCCCACAGACGGTTCTCAGGGACAATCAGGGCAGCCAAGAAAACAGTGACATGCAGAAACGGCTGATAAAATTGCAATGAAACGTCTGTTGACATTGATTTTGAGCCTGCAGGCAGAGATGAATGATTGAAACACCAGGCTTGTTAAAGCTAGAATGCTTTTGATTTCTCTTTTCTGTGCTGAACAAGATTTAGCTGGAGGGAAGTTAACAATCAGCTAATTGACATTGAATTAACCATGAAATGCAGTATAACTACTTTTCTTCTGAAGTACTCTTCAGCAATGCTTTAACAAGGCTTTTAATTATTGATTATTGCTTATAATGCACAGTAGATCTCCTTTTATTTGTTTTAAAATCTGGTGTCCTTCAAAGGTGTCAGCTCGAGTAATCTCTGTATTTCACCCATTTGCTAATGGAAGCCAAACAAATAATCAAACTGTATCTTCTTCCTCTGGCAAAGCATCACAGCATAACATACCAGTTTTTCCACTATCCGGGTCAGGTTAAGAAACAGATATTCCATAAGAATAAGGTTAGGAAATCCACTATATCCTTCGGCAAAGGTGGAGAAATTGAGGGAGAACTATGGTGTATTTTCAGATAATCCACTGAATTGACTATGGCCTTTGGGACATGTCATGGTTTAACGTCAGCAGGCAGCTCAGCACCACACAGCTGCTGACTCACTGTCCCCCAGTGGGATGGGGGTGAGAAACGGAAAAGTGTGAAAACTCATGTGTTGAGATAAAGACAATCTAAGAGGTAAAGCAAAGGCTGCATATGCAAGTAAAGCAAAACAAGGAATTCATTCACTGCTTCTCACTGGCAGGCAGATGTTTAGCCATTCCCAGGAAAGCAGGGCTCCATCATGCATAAAGGTTACTCGGGAAGACAAATGCTGTAACTCTGAACATCCCCCAACCTCCTCCTCCTTCCCTACAGCTTTTATTGCTGAGCATGACATCATATGGCATGGAATATCTCTTTGGTCAGTTAAGGTTAGCTGTCCCAGCTGTGTTCACTCCCAGCTTCTCGTCCACCACCAGCCTACTCGCTGCAAGGGAGCAGTGTGAGAGGCAGAAAAGGCCTTGACGCTGTGTAAGCGCTGTTTGGCGATAACTAAAAACATCAGTGTGTTATCAACACTATTTTAATCACAAATGCAAAGGCAGCGCCATATGAGCTACTATGAAGAAAATTAACTCTATCGCCATCAAAGCCACTACAGAACAATAATAGCATTTGAAGAACTGTCACGTGCATGAGCAAAAAAGAAAATGCTTGTTTGCTGCATATGTGAGAACCAGGAATGGTACTGACAGCAGTGGGCACAATTATCATCAGTGCAGCTGCATATGCTGCTTGTCAACTACAACAGGGTTACTGCTCAGCACACGCTGGGGAGATGGCAAAATCTATGTTGCTAATGGCTGTGGAGAGTGTGAGAGTAAAAGATTGCTCAGAGAATTATGCTGAACACATCAGGATAATGACCAGGAAAATACTGGTAAAAATCAAATACAAGAGAAGACAGATTTTTGTGTGCTTAGAAGAGCTTACTATTGCAGCAGCGGACACAGCTCCTTACGGTAACTTCTCTCTCAGCTGTGAGAAGTTCTCTTTTCCTTACAGTAGCACAGGGACTTGGGGAAACTAGCATCTTCTGAGAGACCTTCACCCTGTAAGTGACTTTAAGGTAGTGGTCCTTTTGTCTCTTATACTCTTGGCCTTGTTTGACCAAAAATCCTGCCTTGGCCCTGAGAAATCATCCTAATCAAATGTTTGTCACTGTAAGGGCATGCTCATCACCACTATCAATATCAAAACTTTTTGTAAAATAAAAATCCCAAGAGCTTTCAAGATGACAGCAAGGCAAGCGTATGCTGTCTATAGAGAGCGGATTGCATGCCAGCAGGGCTGAGCCAGATGGGGCATTGCGGGATAAATCTGTTACACTAAGCACATGAAGGTGTAGCATGCACAGAACAGTAGGTAAAAAGCTTATGGGAATTTCTCTCCCAATTGACTGTAAATGGGGCAAAAAAAATTGTTCCAGTGGCTCACAGCACATCTAGCGGATTACAGTGCCTACAGACTTTAACTCTCCAAGGGGCAGTCTACGACACTGTGTTCCCTTTCTGTTCTCCAGTGCTGCAGTGCCTTCCTTCTACCCTCATCAATAGCCAGAAAACAAGATAAGTTTTAGGGGCTTTTTTTTTTTAAAAAAAAAAAAACAACCTGAGTTGTAGAGCACAATTTATCAAGCAAGCAACACTGCCTAGAGGGAGTGGAGTGCTGAAAAAGGGAGAGAGACAGTATCACTTAAAGCTTTTGAGTTCACACAAAGCATTCCCATTCAGCAGGTGTAGACATCAAAATAAATAGCCCTCTGGCAATCTTCCAGATGGCCTAAATCTCCAGGCATATTCAGCCTGATTACCTTAGATTTTTTTCAGGCTTGCTGTCTCTGCATTTACTTGTTCTACGTCCCTTGCCAGCTACAGAGAAACAGCTGTGTCTGGCCTAGGGTGTGAACATCTGGTTCTGACTGTCATATCCAGCTGTGAGTCTTCTGCAACACAACTCCATTAGCTACTAGTATAGACAAGTGCAACACTGGAAGAAACAATTTTAAACTACTCATTCACAAGAAAGGGGGTCTAAATAAGTTGTGGCTTCTCAGAAACATGTCCAAATATAAATGAAGAGAACAGTGAGCATATCGGGCAGGTACTTTAAACTGCAGAGGCCCGAAACAGTTTTCTACTGAAAGGATAGGGTGACTATTATTCCCTTGTCAAATTATTGTTTTAATCTTTAATCTGCTTCAGCTATATTGCTGGATGTCATCTGGGTGTATATCCTAATTTGCAGTAATTGCTATCAATAACAATCAGTGGCATGCTGCCTTCCCAAATCCCGAGACCAGCTTCAGACGCTTTACTACAAAAGCAAGGCTCTAGGAAGCACGGGAACGGCAAGGAGAGCTGCAGGATCGAGTTCATCTCCCACAGGAACTAGCGAGCCTGGAAAAGTCAGGCCGGCTGGGCAGGTGAGAAGTGCTACAACTGCCTGTGCTAAGTGGCTGCTGCTGCCTGAACCATGAGGGACAGCCCCAGGCCCTGCTCTGGGAGAGTGCTCCGCAGAGAGAGAGGGGATTTCACACACGTAGGTGCCAGTGGCATCACATGTGCTCGCTGGAGTCGTCAGTCTGAGCCACACTGCGCTCAGCTTCTCCCCAGTGAGGACAGGTAGGAATTTGGAAGGAAGAGGAGGAAAGAGACAAGAATATGAACGCTTTCCTGTATGCCTTGGCTCCATGAAGGATCAGCCAGTTTTCTAATACTCTCCATCAGCTCATGGGTACACTTTGTGGCACATATAGCCCACATTCTGCCACAGGAAAACTTACAAAAAATTTCCCCATGACAATATAAAACCGGAGCATTCAGGACTACCTCAGGATTAGACTGAGAGCTCTCAGAAATAAAAGGGAGGAAACAAATGTTTACCAAAACAGCACTGTAAGGAAGACAGAACAAGACTCTCCTGTGCCTCATGTATCCAATACAACTGCCAACCTCCATCAACCTGTGCAACTTCATTACAAGAGCTTAATTTTATGTTACATCTCCATTTTAGCTACTGATCCTGGTACAACTACCACAATCCGCCTCTGCCCAGGGCATACCCATGGTATTGGTATAACTTGTGTTGCATGTTCTCTGAAAGCCAAGTCACTGTGAGCTACGCTAGCACCTCCTCCGCTCTCTCTTCAGATGAACACACACCATCATGTACATTATGGTGATGTTCAGCCTCAGTGTTCCCATGCAAGTTGTGGGATTTGCAGTATGCTCAGACAGAGCTGGAGGCAGTGCTGCTCTTACCCTGTCCTTCCAGCTGTAGCACTATTTCTCTCCTGGGGGAAAATTACAGGTTCTTCTCAAAGAGGATTAGTTCTTGTCTCCCATACATTTCTTGGCAAGTCACCCAGGGTGCTGGTCTCATGGGGAAAGTTCCTAATATACCACTCCTCAATGTTAGGTTTGGATGGTGGAGCTGCGGGTTCCACAGATTCCTCCATCCCCCATTCTCCAATTCTGGATGCATTTACTTGTCAAGACCAAGGAGCGTAATTAGAGGGAACAGGTCCCAGGATGCCTCTCCCACTTATGGCAGCCAACCATAAGGTGTGAGCTCAGCACTGCTGAATTCCACACCTCAGTTACACCCTTTGGAAACTCTGCAGTACATCCATCATACCAATAGATCACAGTGCTAACCGTGGTGATCACCTACAATACTGGGCCATGGAGCTGAAAAAGCAGCGGTTGTGTTTTATTATCCTTGAGGAAGAGTCTCCCTCACTGCAAGCACCGGCACTTCTATTATTCCCTGCCTATCGCCCCACTAACGCTTTGTGCATTAGCGTTTCCCCTCATTCTCCCATGTGTTTTCTTTCGGATGAGTGGGTATTAAAACAGGCTTGGCCAGCTGAAGGCTTTCCCAGTCTTGATTTGTTGGCTGGAGGAGCTCTCAGACCCTACTGAAACGGTCTCCTTCACTAACCGTTCTTGATGGCCCAACAGGTTCCCATTATACCAGTTAATCTCAATATTAACACTAGAAGAGTTATATACAATACAGAAAAAAACGATTACAGATGAATCTGAGAGCAATATATGTTTCAGGAGGTTACAATGTCGTAAGTTGCTTTTGCTTTCATAGATTTTTCTGCCAATTGGGAATTTTCCCTCAAGGAAGTTCCAAAAACCTTCTCAGCCTCTAGCAAACTATTTGTTTGGCTCAGTTAACTTAGGAGCTCTTAAATTTTGTCAAACACATCAAACCAAACGGCCCCCAGGCAAAGATCTTGCATAGCAAGTTTCAACCCACACAAACTTCTAGTGCTAGCTTGTGAACCCCTGGAAGCACAGGCTTACAAAGGACACTACGTACAGAGGGGGACCTTCTAAGGCTTTGATCCTCCATAAAAAAATGGAGAAATCTCCTTAATTTCAGCGGATCTGGAGCACTGGTTGTACGGTACCTATTTATTCATTTGTTTTGTATTTAGCTGTAAGTCTTTGGGGCTAAGACTGGCAGTCCAGGTTACAAAGCCCCTTATGAAACAGGGATCCAGTGCTGGCTGGAAGCTGCCTCAATGCAGTTAATCATCATAGCTAGCCACAAGGCCTAGCTGTCTGTCCTTTTCTCCCCCCATACTTTACAAAGCTGTAAGCAATCTTTCTGCATGCACCTTTCCAGAACTCTACCTCGTGGCATGACGATCATGTACATGGTTCTCAACAGCCTCTTCTAGGAAGCTCTGAATAGAGAATGTCTAATGCCAAAGGAAAGAAGGCTGACTTCCAAAGGATGCTGCTGCAGAATGACTTCTTGCACACCTGGCCGCTGTACCAGGCCACAGCAACACATATTAGAACACTGTGATCAAACCTGACAAAATGAACTTCTGTAAATGCTACGTATAATCCAAGATGAATTTTCACTTTTTTAATTACACAAAAAAAAGGAAATAAGTGATGAATTACTCAAGACACAAGTGTATGTTTATGTAGAATGGTGCCTGCACACTTGCAGCTGTTTGTCTAATTTACAATACAGCGTGAGCTCAGGTAACTTGAAGGACAAGGATCACGCAGAGATGCACACACCCTGTCACAGCCTCTCCAATGTTCGCATTTGTCTTTTCTTACTATACCTAATAAAGCTCAAATGACAAAAGGTGACATACTGTATGTGTTTTATCTCATTATTAATTAAGCATATTTATCTCTTAAATCAGATGTGACTTGCACCACAACATCAGTAATTAAATTAAATATTGATGTGTGATGGTTGTGTGCCAAGGCTGCATGGGTAAGTGGAATTGCCATATCTAATTAACATCTTGAAAGAGTAGCCCCATTAGGTTTGTTAGTTAAATCTCCAAATGGCAATACTAACAAAAGTGTAACTACCACTTAACAACCCTAATTAATAGGAGCCTCATCAGATTTGATGAACATCTTCATCCCTGTTTTGGGGGCTGTTGCTTAGACTTTAGTTGTATTACTGTGAGGTTGTGAACTATTTAGAACTAGTAGCTCTACTGTGCTTTACCTTCAAGTCGTTGCAGCAAGAAGCTTATTTGCTCTTTTGAAGAAACATATAGCAGCATCATGAGGTTAAAGATCTCCCTGCCATTATTGCAGCAAGGGCTCAGACCACCCTCCTCTCACAAGCGGTACGTTGCACGTGTATGAGAGAGACCGTGTCTGTCTGGAGAGCCCACCTGCCCTCTCTCAAACACGCGAGGTTGGCTGGTGCCCTGGTTTTGAAGTGTTACTTTCTCCCTTACTATATACAGCAATTTCTCCTTGTAGAAGACTACAAGGATTTATCATTTTTTTTAAATTCCAGTGCCTTATGAGCAGTTCAGTGATCGTATCGCAATTCTGATTACCATTTTACTGTATGCTGAACTGAGAATACAAAGTTACTTCATTTGGGATTAGATATAGATTCCAGCCAGGATTTCAGGATGAACTGCAACTATATCTCTCCTTGCAAAATATAATTCAAATAGTAGTTGTTACATAGTCTGGGTATGTTACATCATTTGAAATAATTAACGCTCATGTTCATTTAACTACTACAGATGCTACTCTCAGCCATGTCTGAGTGAAAAAAAAAAAAAAAAAAAATCAAGCGTACTACAAAACTGTTCCCCAATTTGTGCTTTAGAAACTGTTTCAAAGGTAGCCATCCTTCCCAAAAGCCAGAAAAAATAATTCTCCACATAAGACTCCTTCTGCTACAGTTAAATGACAATACAGAGCATTGTGTCTGACCAACTGCTGCAATTCCATCTTGAGGTTCTAGCAATAAGAAGTGAGTCAAACTCCAATTTTCTTCTCTTCTTTCTGATTACGGCTGATCTTGGCTGTGTTAAAGATGTTTATTGCTCTTTGTAATGAAATGGTACAAGTGATATTTCTTATTCCATTATCACCATGTCTTCCTGTCCTCCTTACTGCTGTTTGTCCCACAGTATCTACCTCCCCTATGTTATTTACTTTCTCACTTGTGCACAAAGTTACAATTTGGATTTTAAAATGCTGTAACAGTTTGATTAGGAAACAACCAGGTATTTTGACTTAAACATGCTGGTCCAACAGAACAGAACTGAGCTGAATCACCGTCAACACAGATTGTTTGCTAAGTGGAAAAGCAACAATGACGAAACACACACCTGTAAGCAGACTGATCATTTAAAAATTAGTAAATATTACTGGTAATAGAATCAGTCAGCATTTATCTTGAGCTTTGTATCTTCAAATAATTTCTAGGATCAGCTGGTTAAGCAACGCTAGAGATGACCATGTGGCTATGTAAGGAGCTGGTTCAAACATCTGTATCTTTTGGGTGCCCAGGTTTGGTTGAGCCATAGGTCTCCCATCGATAAGATTTTTACAATGTACGACTCTTCCAAATACAGGTCAGCAAAACCAGCAAAACCAGCACGCCATAGGACGCTTCAGTGTTAACCATCAGTCAGCAGCAACAAGCACTTGCCCAGCGTCCTGGACCTTTACTTTCATTGCCCTAGCTGTGCTACGTACTTGCTGTCTCCCTCTGGTCACCCTGACAGATAGTCTGATCTCAGATCAGTGTCTTGTGACATAATTGACATCAAGAAATACTGGTATCTCAAGAGCAGAGACAGCTGTGTTATTTGAAAGTAATTTCCCTCCTTCACACTCAGTTGGAGCAACAAGCCACACCACCATGACTAGGTATTTTACCAGCTCTTCAGGCCTCCACAGCATGGAGCAACGACTGAGATTTTATTTTGGTAACTACTCTGCAAGAACGTACAGCTTATTTTGGAGCAGGAGTTTTCCAAGGCCCTATAGAGCAGTGACCCTCTTTGGGATACAGGGTATAGTAATAAGAGACCAGCTACGCACCTTCGCTGCTTAGTGGCTGCTCCCAGAGATAGCCTCAGTTATTCCTGGCGTGGCAGATGCTAACAGCTGCATTTCTGTTTACTATACCAAAACAGAAACCGAGCCCAGCATAATACATGGATCTGCATCAGTACCTTGTCCTGCATAGGAACTACCTGTGCTACTAAATAAAACTTAGTAAAGAATCAGGGCTAAAGTCTCAAAGTCACCCTAAACCTACTGCTGCATCCACAGAAGCCCTTGCCACATTTCATTCTTCTACCAATCCTGACCCATCAGGAGAAAGGTGCCATCACCTTTATAAGCTGTTTCCCTCTCACAGGTACCACCTGCCAGCATGACTCGGCAGCAGTTAGTCAGTTAATCAAGGCCTGGCTGCTTCAGCCCTTAAAATAGCATGATTGCACAGAAAAGGCCTTTTGGTCCTTTTCAGGGTCTCGTTAGCAAGAAGAGCCTGAAGGGAAACAGAAAACGCTAGACTTCGTTTCGGCAGATACTGCCCCACGTGTAGTACAGCATGTAGCCGGGGGGAGAGACTTCTTTTGGTCAGACGCAAACGCTACGTGTGCCTGTTCAGCAGGTATAAGCAAGCTTGGAAGCTCTCACCATGCAGATACTAAATGCAAATGTTAATTGTGACAAGCGCAAACCTATTGCTCATGTTTTAGCGAAGCAGCAGAACAAGCTCTCTTATTTTTTCTACCGAGCCGAATCATACCTACTTATGGACGAATCTTCCTAAGTGTTTTGGGATGCCATGCTGGCAGCAGTTTTCCTAACACACTAAAGGACAAATGAATTATCCCTTGTGCTAACCAACTAGGCTGCCTGTCAGATTTACTGATGTTCCAAACAATGACTTGAATTTTTAGAAGTATGAGCAGTAGCTAAGTATTTAGCAAACTTTACTATCCTGTAAGTGTCTGTCTACATTGCATGAGGAATCTTACTCCATTTTCTATTTAGGATTTTTTTTCTTCTTTTCTATCGAGTGATTGTATTCTTGATTGAATGGTCGGTATAAATATATTACAAGATTTGAAATCTACCAACAGTTTTGTGGCTAGTTCTCTTCGAAGGATGTAATTTCCTTTATTAAGACCCAGATAAGTTACAAAGCAAATAGATAAAGGTGCATTCATTTGAAATAATCTGCTATAAGCCAAATCCTAAAACAATCTTCACTACACACATATGAAATCATTGTTTTTCACATCGCCTCTCATCTTCTGCCCTTTGCATTTTTATTATGAAGATCTTAATATTTTTTATTATGAAGATGTTAGATATTTAATAACACTTAAAAGATACATTCTTTTAATGTGTTATGTGTTACCCTACTCATCCAAATCCAAGTCACAATCCTAACTCAACCCAAGTCTTCTCCCTGTGTGCAGACAGATAGACATTTCCCATTGAAAAAAGCTTCCTGCAAAGGATGTATTTTAGGATTGGTTTTGGCCAGTGAGGCAGAATTGCCCTTTGCTCCAGGCTGCCAGTGGATACTCGTCTCTTCAGGCCTGCTATAGGACTGCACTATCCTTCTCAGGTTTGGTTTCTTAGGCCCATGGCAAGATGCTCATCGCACACCAAGAAAAAGGTCCCACACATGGGCACACACTCATATGACTGTTCTGCCCATTGTAGGGATATCTGATGTGGAATACAGATTTTTTTTTTTTGTAACGCCACTGGTCACAGTTGATGGTATTACTCTTTAAGAGGTCACAAAAACAATGTAAAAAGGAGAAGACATGCCGAAGAACAAGCCTTGTCCATGGTAGACAAGCAGAGGAACAGCAGAGGCAAGAGAGACAAGACTTGGGAAAATGATTCACATTTCAGACTAGTTTGGGACTCTGAGTTATTGCTAGTCAGACAGCCTGCTCCATAGAGACATCGGCACCAGCCTCTGCCGGTGCTTGCCAGGTGCTCCTTCAGCTCACCCTGTTCCCGTGCCCACCCGCTCATTCCAGTGGAGCTGAGCTCCCCTTTCCTTCTCCAAACCATACGCACTTTGATTGCAGTGGAACTATCCAGATTTCATGCTTTTAAATAGCACATGCTGTATTCAATAAATTTCAAAGACACGCTAAACCCAAATTACTGCTATCCATGGATCTTGAGAAGCTTTTATAAATGGCTGCATTACAGTGTAGTACAAAGCAGTGATTTCCATAATGCTTGTCTAATGTATAGAGCATTTTACATAGAACAGGTCCTGTTTCATCTCGAAATGCTTTTTAATTAATTCAATTCATTAATACTGCTTGTCATGGCTGAACTCTTGAGACTTAACAAAAACTTTACTTCAGCAGTTGTCAACACATTTCATGAAAACATATGTTTTTGAATGCTTTCTGATAACATCACTATTCTTCATATGCAGAGTGCAGTACTTAAACGTATTAAACAAAGAGGGGTAGCAAAAACCTTTACTCTATATTGACAATGCTGCATCTACAGATGAGAAATGAGTGGGCCAGCCTGGGTGTCATTCTTTTCATGACCCCTAAATTAACCAAAGTGAAACCTCTCCCACAGTTTACGTAGAGACAGCCCGTTCTCCCAGCACCTTTCCAAGAGGTCCTTGCTTCTCTTATATTCATGTAAAGTAGGCAGATACAGAGGTAGAATTCACAGTTGGACAGACCTTTTAGGTTTGACAGATGAGTATATATTGGACAAAGGGTGGGATGAATCATGTATTTTTTCCTCACAAGGCAAAAACCTGAAGATTCCTCATTGTTGAGGTCAGATCACTAGGGAACCCCAAATTAGCAGCAAAATCTGGAAATCTGTGTAAGACAAGCAAGGAAGGAGGGAGTATGGGTGGCCTAAAGATGTCGGCTGCACTCCTTGACCAGTTGTCAACTCTCCCGTCTGGCAGCAAGGAACGCCCGAACCCACGGCACTCACTGGGCTGCTCTGGGAATGAGAGGGCAGAAATCTTCCTTTGCTCCAGATAGGCCAGGGGCACACAAGTGCCTCCTCACCTACAAAACTATTAATAACTCCTGCTGTCTGCAAGACAGCACCCCAACTTGTACGGTTTCTTTGAACATTACTATTCTGGAGCAAATTATTAAGAAAGGCTTTTTAATTTCTATAGATGAGTCCTATCCTGACTTCTCTCATCTGTAGCAATCTATAATTGTAGATTGTATTCGGACTGACCCAGGGATGTGTTCATCACTAGGAAGAGAGGTGTTCCCTTCACAACCCTACAAGGCAGCCCATCTGCTTTCAAGCCCTCCTTCCACCTCAAAACACATCTTCCTTTCCATTTATCACCTCCGAGATACACACTGTCACACAGCTGGCACAGCGGCACTGGGAGGAAAATGCTGTTTTCTCCAGTGCAGCCAAAGTCTTCTAATGCTTGCAACAAATTACATAAAAGCAGATTGTCCAAGATAGGGTGACAGCCTTTTCTTAATATTCAAGAGTTCAGAACATTTGACCTTTAAATTGCATACCTGGTCAGCATGATGCCTTATGCTCTGCGTATCATTAACCAGAGCATGGTACTGACCCATGGATACAGGAATACTCTGCTCTACAAAAGAAATAGAGGAACAAGATCCTGTTGAATGTTGATACGTCCTGGATTATAGACAACACCTCCTTCAAACAGATCAAACTGATGGGGGAGAAAAAGCAAACCTGCCCTATACCTTCCTTCCAGTGCTCCATGTCTGTGTCTGCTCCACATGGAAACATACTGGACAAGGAACAAGTCTGGAAAACCAGCCTTCTCTGGATGTGTGAATTACAGAAAACACATTTGTTTTAAAAAAACAGGAAGAACAACATTTGCTGGATACTAGTGACTTTTTTTTTCTCCCCCCAAAAAGCAAAATGCTGTCTCAGGAGAGATTTGTTAAATGGCTAAATAACATAAAATATTGAAAACACTTTCTATAACATTTCCACTGATCATTTAGTGTGTCCTGCCTATATCCCAGGCCATGCTGTCAATCTGTATTTTAAGCCACCTTTCTGTCTTGCTGGCTATGGTCTCTAATGTTTTTTAATGCTGTCTCCTGTGTGTGTTTTGTGTAGTGGAATACTTTACAAATCAAAATGTTATTGGGGAATAAGCCCATGATCTCCTGTGTAACATTTCCTGGCTCTACTGCACACACATCTATTGTTCAAGATTGAATTGGTCCCAAGAAGCATCAGAGCATGTGAAAGCCGCTATGAATTTTGCAAAGTGGCTTCAGGGCAGTAAAGCACGTCAGAAGAATAAGGTGCAAAATCTGAAAGTCCAAATTTAGGAATCTCAGTCAACATTAAAGATTGAAAAAATAAGTCAATGCCCTTGGTTATAGCTTATGCACTTTTATCTTGTGACATTCCTAATATAGTTGAAAGCAGCATGCATAGCCAGGACACAAAATAAATCCAATTATTATATAGCTTTATGTGCAATTAAACTGTTAGCCTTCGCTTAATACTACATGTTATTCACAAGACTGACTTCATTAGCCTTTTTTTTTTTTCCCTTTCCCTCACATTTGTTGCATTCCTCTTTTATTCAGTGTTTTTCACCTGTCTTACAGTGTGCCTTCTATTTAGTCCTCAGGAAATTACTGTCATTTGCAAAGTGCAATGCAATTCTACTTGAACTAGCTCGGTTGAAGTCCCTCATATTCAACTTTGTGCACAGCATTTTTTCATACAGATATCAAAACAAAACTGCCAAGAAATGACACATTCTACTGAAGGAAGGGACTGAGAGAACATGCCTCTATCACAACTAATCTACAAGATTTCCCTCGGACATTCCAATAGAGCTGCCAATGAACTCCCACATAGGTGCTCAAGAGGCAGCTGTGGTCATTAGGGTGCTCGGGCCAACTGGCCTTTGGTGGGACGAACATGACGCTGTTCCCGACGTGAACTACCTTTGTTACAAGCGGGATTCAAGTCACACTGTTGGAAGCAGTAGTATCCTTTCCTACATATGACTGCTTTTTTCGTCTTTTCTTCTGCCAAATCTGCAGCGTACTATGAGATTAAATGGAAGGTTTGATTAAGGTGAATTAATGGTACACTTATGATAATAATTATAGATTAAAAAACCCCATGGAGAAAACATTACCTTTCAGTATATCTGCTTTGCTGAAACCATTTTGTGTGAGAAAAATCACCTGCGTCATCCCTATTTACTTAAGGTCTGTGCAAAACAGTAACGCAGGAAATCAAAAAGTAACTGAAAATTCTTTATTTAAAATTCCCTGAAATGAACTGCAGTTTCCATGTTTCCTGAGAGACAGAATTCCTCAAGGACATGGTTCAGAGAATTACCCAGATAAAATAGATATGAATTATAGAGAGAAGCATATGTGCGGGCAAAAAAGAATATTTTATGTGTAACTAAGCACAAGAAATGGTAAAAAATAAAAACCAGTACCAAGAAACTACTTCCAAATTTGTTATGCATGCATACAACATATAGCCTAATGCAAAGTTATATGTTGCAGTTATTTAATATCTTTCTTCAAAGGTTTTGCTAATACATCAACGATTGAACATCTAAAGGGGAAAAAATATTTCTCTTTATAGTTTTAGATAATTGTCCCTGAAAAAACCCAAACCTTTAATTACAACTCAGATGAAGAAAGCCTGATTTGTGTGCTGTGCCCAAATGCTGAGGAGTCGGATGTAAAATATTTGTAATATTTAGGGAACCCTGAGTTTTACATAAAAGTAAACAGCATTGCCTGAAGGCACAATTTCCAGCAACACAATAAAATGTGCAGTGAATTTATGGCGGCCATCCATTAGCTCTTACCAAGGCAACGTCGCCCATATCTGTCGTCCATCATTATAATAGAGGGTTAATGCACCAAATTTACATAAAAAAGTCATATTGTCTGCATGAATTATTTACACTCTCAGCTGTTTTTACAGCTTGGTTTCAAGCTGGATTCTGGGAGAGATTCTGCCAGTAAATTACTCTGTGGAGACCTGACTGTATAACTACAAACAGAGCTGGCAATGAAAAGAAAGGAAAATGGGAATGCACAAGTCAGTAGTTGGAATGGGAGTACAAGCTATGGGCTTTTCTTTCCCATGCTCAGAGGAAGAGGTTGGGCAGGCAAGTGTCAAGAAAGCTCACCCGAGAAGTTCTGTACATGCAACTTGTGTTAGTGTCCTGTTCACAGCTGTACACATCAGTGCAGCTCTTTGTAAATTGAGACACTGTATTAAAAGAAAAGCAACCTCAAACACCTCTCCCCCAATCTATTTACGGTGCACAAACACCAGGGAATCCACTTGCTGACTTCGCTTGAGTGCAATTTTTGCCTACTTTTCCTTTACGTTAACACGTATAATTTAAAAACATCAGGAAAAACCCCCAGTGTTTTCTCTGACATAGACTAAGCACATTCTGTGTCCTTTTTCACATCACAAAGCCAAAGTTCCTGTTGAAATATACAGTAAAAAAAAAATTTTTATACTTTCACAGACAGTTGGGCCTGGACAGTTTTCCAGGTATGCTCAAAAGTGGCACAAGTCCTAGATCTATGCCTAGAGTGATGATATCTAAGTGAAAACTTTAGAATATGAAAAGAGGTTCTTCTCAGTTTGATCCAATTTTAGCACATATGCATAACCCAAGGGAAAGGCAAAAGAAAAAACAAACCCTAAATCCTCAAAAAAACCTCTCTGAAAGCTTGGGAAACGAGTCTCTTGCAGAAGAGTCCACTCACGGACACGCAGTAGCCCTCTGCAGACATTTCGGCAGGGCTCGGGAAGGTAATTCCACAGAGCTGCAGGCCTGAGCACAGAGCAGGAGGCTTCCTCTGGCCGAAGCTCACGGCAAAGGAGATATATTCTGTCACAATAGTGACAAGATAACTCAACGTCTCTACAGAGGCTAGTAATTTCCTTAAGATTTTACCGCTGAAACCTTTGTCCCCTCCTACACTGCGAACAGCCCATTTCTCATAAAAACCACCACCTTGCTAAGCACGCATTTTGAAGCACTCTAAAGGTTCTGTCGCTTTTACCAGTTTCTCCTTTCAAACCCAAAATATAGCACTGTCCCTTCTCTCGCTGTGGTCAGAGCTGGAGGCTCCCGGCTGCTGCCCCAGGCTAAGGGACAGCCAGGGTTTCGTTATTCTGCCAATAATTATTCTGCTCCCCCAGGCCAGGCACTGCCCAGAGCCAGCGGGTTTAACAGCAGCCGCCCGGGGAAGGCAGAGGACAATTCTTTGGCAAGTGTGGCCTGAGAAAGGTACAGGGTCTGTCTGAGGATCCGTTTTCACTGTGCAAAGAAACAAGTAAGGAATGTTAAAGAACTGTAACTCAGCAAGGTTTGGATGTGTCTCTGACTAAGGGACCTATCCCTGGGGAATGTCCCTGTCTCTGAGGCCTTCTGCTGCTTGCCCATGCTTGAACAACATCTACAGCAAAGACTTTTCCTTCCCATCCTAGTCACCTCATTTTAGCTTTGGGCTGCAACTTCCTGCCAGGTAACTCTGGACCTTGGACACAACAGCCGTGAATCCTTTTCCCTTTCCTGTATTTTGCTCCAGCAGCACATGGACAGAACTACTGCCATCACATCCTTCAAGGACTGTTCCATACACAGAAGGCAGAACTTACTGAACCTTGTATCAAAGCCAACAAAGCTACAAGGACTACACAGGATTTTGCTGAGCCAAAAAGGGGAACAGCAGAACTTTCTGCATTCCCCAGGGGATGCATCCCTCCAGGGCACACCATATCGGACACAGCCAACGGCTTCGCAGACTTCTGCTGTTCATAGTCTCCAAAGAACAGCAACAAGATGGTCTTTGCTCATCCTCATTTTGTTGATGCTTGCCTTTCCTTTCTGATTTGCTCCTACACATCTGTCCCTTCTGCCTTTTTATCGCATAATTAACTTGACTACAGCCTCAGATAACAAGTGTTCCTGAGACTCAGGTGTGCCTCCCTGATTGCAGCAGGCCACCTACTTGGAGAACAAAGGTAATTCATGTTTTGAGAGGTTTTTTTTTGTCTTTTACAAAAGGGAGTGGACACAGACTGATAAAAAATAAGGAACAGCTGTGCTGCTTCAGGGTATATTTTAGCTAAGCCAAGAGACTTCTGCTTGTGATGAAATGTAGTCACAGGAAGCAGAGGGGCTGCCCCAGGATAAGGGAATACTCAGCACTGTCACTACAAGAATGGCTTAGGAGACCTGCCTGTTGTATTCATAGAATGACACGTGGAAATTGTCTTGGATAAGCAATGACATCCAGCAAGCTCTGGACCATGGCTATTTGATGGCAGTCAGTGAATGTCACCTGAAATGATTAAAGTTACACAGTCAGGGAGGGCTTATTGTTATGAAATCCACTTTCTTCTTGAAAAATGGAATTTCAGGTGTTATTTTGGGCTTTATTTGAGCTAGCTTGCTTCCAACTCATTCTACGGTTGATCAAAACTGGGATTATCCAATCCAGATTTACTAGGAATTTCCACAAGGTTTACCTGGCTTCTTGCTCTGCTATTCCATAATAATCAAGTACCACAATTACCATGGCAACTGATATTAACTATAATTCTCCTGTTTCCTCTACAGTGCATCACATTTTTGGTATGACTCTGACTGCAGATCCTGCTGTTCCAGGTCAGGCATCACTTCCCAAATTCATGCAAGGTAGAGTCCTCGACCCTGTTAAGTGAAACCACATCCCTGCCGTGGCATCCCTGCTGCACTGTCACACCAATCCCACAGCTCCAATGGCCATTTTCCCCTCAAGGACATTCAGAGGCAGGCTCTGTGGCCCAGTCATGCTGTGAGAAAGCTCTACACAACAACAGCATGTGGCCCCACCACATTACGAAGAGACTGCACCAGTATTGGTAATTCTTCCTTCTGATTGTTTACACCCTTTAAATATTTGCAGACTTATGCGCCATCCTGAGCTGCAGGTGAGCCAAGCTATACATATTTATCTCACTTAATCTTCCCTCGTAAATCAATCTTGCCAGTCAATCTCTCCACTCCCTAATTATTTTTGTTGCTCTTCTCTGAACTCCCTCCAATGTGTCAATCAATATCTTCCTGGTAATGAAGTGCTCTGTAAGGAGCACAGTATTCTAGAGGCAGCTGTTCTGAAGCTCTATACAGTGCAACGATGCAACTCATATGGATTTTCAGTCTTCACGGGAAGGATAATCTAATGGTAAGGACACCAGCCCAGGGTTTTGTAGGCCTGGGCTCATGTTCCTGCTCAGAGAGACTTTCTGTGACCTTGGTCAAGTCACTTAGTCTGGTCCTTAGTTAAGCATCTATAAACTCTGGGTTGTTTGGTACACACAAACAATGAAATATGATGGAATATGTGGGGCAGGATAAGGATCTGGCTATGTAGACAGAAAACACTAAAACTCAACCAAATAGCAGTTTTCTAGTGTAGTTCACTCACTATTCCTATGGAAGTGCATCCAGCTGTTCCTTGGCACAGTGCTGTTAAACATGCCGGACAGCAGCGTACTGGCCATGTGGCTGCCAGTTATTGTACCTGTGAGTTTCAGTATTTGCTGAACTGCGACCACATCCTTTTGTTTTACTTTTAGCTAGTCTCATTTATTGCACATTCAGTCAGTCATCAGCACAGGCTTCAGCTGCATCTTCAAAAAAAAAATGTCATTTGAAATCCCAGAACTTCTGAGTTGTAGATTTCCTTCATAAGGTACAGTGGGATGCAAAATGCTACGTCTTAATACAGCTATCAGTACATTGCTGTACCCCAATATCAGGTCCACAGTGGTCTCTGGGGGTTAAGCTGCTGCCTTGAGGCACCACATGAGCAACACCACGCAAGAGTGTGCAGCTGCGCTATGCAGAAGGCCCTCATTTCCCACATCTTACACCTCACACAGTTGACTTCCACAGAAAAGCACAGAAGCCTGCCTGGCTTGATCACTCAAGTCTTACACCAGTATAAAAGCAGGAACAGACTCTTTGAAATGGTTCACCATTACTTTTCTGTAAACTGTTTAAACATTGCGTACCATGAAGACATGCAATTAATGCATGATTAAAACTACTCTAACTAAATTATTTTAGGTTTTTATGTTAAGAATCTCATGTTCTTTTCCTTTCTCTTTTAGAGGAGAAGGTTATGAGTATCAAAATAACTGAAGAAAGCAAAGAAGTCTGAGGATTGCAGTTACGATTCATCAGGCTCCCAGAAATGCATTATAATGTACTATAGGCTGTAAGACTAAAAATTATTCCCCACTGAAATGGTATTCACACAGCTTCTGCTGTACTGAGGCGTACATCGTAATATAATCATAATAACTACAGTAAGTTTCCCTTGGGGATTATACCTCTGTGTGATTTAATCCTTAAATTTGTTTTGCTTTCATCCCCAGGAGAAGAGAGATTTCAGTTATAAAGTATTCTTCCTAGAAATATCAGACACTGCACATGCATTCATAATCTGCACTTACATTTACAAAGCCCAGGCCAGGGGGTAAGCAGAATTGGAAGCATAAGTGTTGCCATTTTGCTTGAAGAAACAGGGTTTATTTTTCAGAAAAAGAAGGGCATACCAGAGGGAGGAGTCCTGCTCATCCAGGAAAGTTCCCCATATAACTCTCCCCTCATGTAACAGAAGAGATGATTTACTTTCAGGAGAGGGCTGTCACTCAGAATGTCTGAAAAGTAAAGATCAGAGAGAGAGTTTCGCATGGTTAGAAATAGAGCGTGGAATGAAATGGAAACATAGCACAAAAACTTAGTTTCTGAGTCATTCTGGGTCTTGATTCACATTTTAAAAGACAGCATTGGCACTTCAGAGGTTAGGCCACAGTAACTTTCAATCTGACACGGAATCTGAGGTCCAGGTGTTCCATTACACTTTGCACCAAATTTTGGTATGGACTTCCAGAAGAACTGGAAGTTTATATATATATATATATATATATATACACTCTTTAAAGCCTCTAAAGCTTGAAGTAATTCACAAGAATGAAGCACAAGTTTCTAAAACACTTTGCAACACTGATTGGTGTTAAATGTCTGTAAAAAAAGAAGTCTTAAAGTAGGCTTCTTAATGATTTACTTGGAAAATTTGTCTTTAGTGATCTTATTTCAACTATTTGATTTCTGCATACCTGGATCACAAAACAAACATCAAAACATGCCAGTTACATGTACTGTCCCATAACTACACAGACAGAAAACAGACGCTTCCATGTTCTTGCATATGAGAGACAGGGAAAGAGAAAGCATTTATCAGACCCGAGGAACATCATTTTGCACCATTTGTGATGGTGAATACTGACACAAGCTGCAGGCCTTGAGCTTTTGACACGCTGGCCATCCACTTCCTGACTTTCCTGCAGTACAACTCCAGACTTTTGTCTTTAAAATTAAAGCTTTCACATCTTTGTTCAAGGTAGTACCTATGACGTAGGATACCCATGTAAAACAGGATGCCATTTCCAGCTCACACCTACACATGCCTAGTATTTTCTGGTGTAACTACACCCGGGTTTCTGGGCTTCACAATGATCTATTAACAACAGAGAGGTAAAAGTGACTTCAGCAGGTTTTGATTCAAAGCCTCAGTCATAAAACTCAAAGGCTGAACACCAAAAAGTTCTATTGCTGCAGAAACTGCCTAACAAAATCCATCCTATGGAAACAGTTTGGAAATAGCAGCTTAAGACGCACAGTGGTCTAATCACAGTCACATCTGATGGATGACATTCTAGCCCCATATGTAGTAATTGTTATCACAAAGTGTGAAAAGTAGCCAGCAGCATATTGACAATGCAAGTCACACTATGATCTGTTTATTTCATTAAGACTGTTGTTAAAGACAGTAGTCCTTTACCGAGTGATTTTAACCAATAACAGCAATTTTGTCAACACATTAATCATTATTCAGTCACCAGCACACCATGCTTTTCTTCTGCACACAATTTTGTTCACAACAGATTCATAACACTGAAATAGAATTTATATTCTTCAGCTGGGATAGAGTGTACTCACCTTTAAAACGCAAATTAATTCATTCACAAACCAGTTGCACTTGGAATACACAAGCCAAAAGGAAAGCATAGCCAAGTGCAGAAAACATCATTTGCATCACACTAATCTTTAAACATATAGTCATTTTCAAAAAGGTGTTCCTGAAGCATAGACAAATTAGATCACAAAACAAGGCTTATCAGTCAACAGCTTTCACCTACAGGAAACTATAGGAAAAGTTCACATTCTGTTACAGATTTATCTTCTCAAAAAATTAGTAAAATAATTTTCTTTCCATGACAGTCTTCAGAGGAATGCTCCAAATACTAATTTGAGAAAGACAATTCTTAATTAGCCACTTTCAGCAGACAGTGAACCACTACACTCCTTTTTCAAACATCTACTAGGGAACAAAAAAATGTAGTCATCTAGTGGAAATAATGAACGCCGTGCCATTTAAGCAATTTAAAAACAGACTGGGGAAAAAAAAAAAGACAGAAAGACCCAGTGTGAATCACAAATATACTACTAAAGATGAATTATACATGCAGCTGGTATGCATAGCTACATGCAATCATCAGTGGCAGCTGATACGTAACACGCCCAGTGCAGCATGCAGACACGTTTAACACACGTGAACGACTTGTCTCAGATGATGCTTGTGGAAGAGGCAGCAGCAATGCTCAGAGGACAAATGTCCCCTTGGTCTTTAAATGGTCAATTGTTTTTACTACACCTTCAAAATCAATTGTCAGTTGTTAAGATATTCCCAGTTCTACTGGAAACAACGTGGAAGCAAAACCATTCTCACAGTCTTTGAAGTCAGGACACAAAGAGACTCTCCCCTGCTTTTTTTTTTTTTTTTTTCCCTTTTAATTTGCCTGCACAGCACCAGGAGCAAGGGCAAGCTTGAGAGCTCTGCAGTTGTTTTTGTCACTCTCAGAAGCATCCCCTGACTCTCCAGGTTGGATGTTGAAGCTGTGCCAGAAGCTTGTGAAGCCCTGGAAGAAAGAGGTCACAGCAGGAAAATAGGTCCTAGCCAGTTTCTCCAAGGCAGTTGATCAGATCATACTGGTAGGAACATCAAACCAAGCATGCGCTTCTACTTCCTCCTTGTGATGAGTTTAGAGTTAAGTAAGATGGAATAGGAGGAGACCTTTCGACACGAAAATCACCTGGCAGGAAATCAGAGTTGTGCACAAAGATCCACTGACTTCCCAGACCCCACCTTCGGGGTGCAGGGCATCGCAGGGCACGGGCATCAGTCTCACAATCTCAAGCTCCCACAGCGCCTCCGGCAGAGCTTAAAAGCTCAGACCTACATTGCAAAAGCTTTATGGGACTTCTGCAGGGAGTCAAAGGACACATGCCTTCTCTTTAGCGTGTTCTACACAGACAGCTCACCAGCACCTGCTGGCTTTACAGCAACATGTTTGTGTGACTGCTCGAACCATCATTTCTTGTTTCAAGTGTGACAGTCTGGGGGCACGTTGCACAAGGTCTGGGGTCTAGCACCGTAAAAATCTCTACAGCATCATATTTGTCTGGGCTGTCTTAGAATTCACTGCTCACAGGTCTCGGGGTACGTCTGTTTAATAGCACAGATGTAACGTCACACCAAGACAGCCTTTGGCAGTCTGCAAAAAATAACCTGAGACAATTCCGTGTCACAGCTGCATAATACCAGTCAATACAAATAGCCCAAAACCATGGACCTGCTATGGTAACGCTTCTCGTGGCCAAAAGATAAGTACCTTCCCCCAAATCATAGCTGCTGCTTCTCGTGGCCAAGTGACAGCGAAAACCTCCCAGCTCACGATTGTGCCCCTCTGCCCCGACTACCAGTATGACCACTTGCCAAGAGTCCTGCTGTAGCCTACAGTATGCGCAGGGCACATGCTTGGCTAGGGCAGGATTCACGTTAATTTGCAGCATGGAAGAACATCACATCGCCAGCCACAGGCGACCTTCTGTTCTAAAGCACCAGAGTAAGTGTGTTGATAAGCAAACAGTTACTACACTATTTATTGCTAACCATTTTTCTTCAGTCAACACCCATGTAGGAATTTTCAACATGAAACATATTCGAGCAAACACTGCTAATCATTTTTAATCTGAAAGATACCACAGAAGTGCTAAACAAGAGTCACAATTTCCAAGCAGAAAATAAGAAAGCTTTTAAACAAACTGTGATGCAGTCTTACTGTGATTTGAGGAGGAAGTATCTTTAGCACTTCTAGCATTTTTGGAATTCCTAAAGATCAAACCACTTTTGCCAGCACTGTTCCCAGCCTGGTCTGTCTTTGTGACGAGGATTCTGAGGCACAACCAACACTTCAATGGAGAACTAACCCCCAGCTCTGGTTATGCCATAGCTTTGAGGAAATTACTCTATTTCTGTAACAGGTTATGGGGCTATTCTAAGGTGATGTACAGTATGAAGTTACTACACTGCAGCTGTGTTATTTATAGCACAGCTGTATTGATTCCATAAAGCTTTCTTTAAGTATAGGGTGATTTGAATTAATAGCTTTTACCTTGTGCTAGGGGCCATGCAGACACGCTATAAATCAGACAGTCCCTGCCCCAAAGTGCTCACAAACCAGATTAGAACAAGATGCAGCAGGTGGAGGAGACAAACTCAAGGGGAGGGAGGAGAAGGAAGTGGAAAAGCAAGCAGCATTATGCACATTAAGCAGAACTCTCTGCTCAGCAAGAGCTAGGCATTGCCAGCTGGCAGGGATCTGCAGGCATCAAAGATGAGTCTTCAGAGGGCCTTAAAGAAGGTTAAGGAAGTGACTGTTTTAAGGGAGTTTCCCTTATGTATGTATAAGAAATACCCTGCGGGAAAAGCACATGGTGCTTGTGGATGAAGCAGACCAGTAGACAGCTCTATCTTCCAAAGGGCTGGGTGCTACTGCTGGTCTAATGGGTTGAGAAAATTGGCCTGTGAAGTGTGCCTGATTCTCTTCCATCCACTCAGATACACCTCTCAGTCTCTGAATTTCTACCCAGAACATTTAAAAGATAGTGAAATAGACTTTAAAAGGTGCTAATGATGTAATTATAAAAACACATAAAAGACATCTCAGCATTTCAAGATAAATTCAAGCCAAGTGCACTGCCAACATGCCACACTCCATGCTTCCCCTTTGAAATAAACGGCTTTATGCACTTCAAAGAGGGCTTTGTTTCACTTGTTTAGCATGAGATGCAAATACATTGTCAGACAGAGCAAAAGAAAAAATGCATTTTGCAGCATGGGGAGCAAAAACACCAACCAGCCACTCAAATGAGAATGATCTCAGGTTTGGGAGGCACAGCAGGCAGAGGAGGCACTAGATTTCTTCTATCTAGTTTATTCAATTTTTAATTAAAATTATTTTAAAAATCCAATCTCCTTGCATCAAAAGCAATAGAGAGATTTTCTGAACAGAGCTTCACTTGCACATCCAAAGCCAGGGTAGGAGAACTGAACACAGAAATGGGAGCACGGCCATGACACAGTCTTCCATTTCACCGCGTAACAGCTCAGATATTTGTTTTTTCTAGAAAAAAACTAACACTTATTTTTAACAGCTCGTGCAACTGACACATGGGAGAGAATCTTCTAATACTCCCTGGGAAAAGGATCCCCAGATGCTTTTTTCCCCTCTGAGTGTTGTTCCAGGAGAGGTAACATTTGGAGGGCAGCGTCTGCCCGCAGCCTGGGATGAGCAGGTCTGAAAGAACTTGTTTCCATACTGCTGAGGATGCTACCACTGTTCAGGCCCCTTACACCAAGTCTCAGGTAGAAATACATCTCCCATGTCCTGGTCTTCCCTCCTCAAAGTAGGACACAACTGAGATGGATCACCTCAAATCTATGCCAGAGAGGAGATTGTTTTATCTGGCAGAAAACAACCATCACCTCAGAGCTCTACAATCAGCTTAAGAATCAGCTTGCTCATTAGCAAACTCGCTTGCCCTTCATCAGCCGTTACCTACGGAGCAGACACCTCAGCCTTGACCACACGAGAACTGCAAGTGAGCATTCACTGCAATGCTGAGCAGAGCAGGGAGAGACAATGTGGTAGACCCTCTAACAGAGGTGAAACACGATGGGACAGACCCTCTAAAGGATGCAAAACATTTGGGGCTGCTCTGGCCTGTGCTGTCCTTCATGGTGGGCTGCTGCAAGAGGCCAATGCAAAGGGGCTGGGAGGAAAATAAAAGAAAACAAAATCCACCTTCTTTCCTCCCAGCTACTCAGAAATTGTCTTCCTTGAAAAAAAAAAAAAAAATCTTTCTGTTCTGATTGTGGTCCTGTTTCGGCAGAGCTCATCTGAGATGGAATTACAGCAGAATCATAAAGTAGTGTGATAATATGGGTATTTCTAGGGAAGCTGCACAGTCGAGACTCTTAAGAAGGAGATGTGGCTTTTGAATAGCAGCTGATGAACCTAATGCAGGAAAGAAGGAAAAATTTGTGCACATTTGAGCAGGATATCCACTGACACAAAGAAAAAAGTCAGAGGTTGGGTTTTCCCTTCACTTGCCAGTTCTGCAGGGCATGCAAGAGAGATCCTGACGGACAGACTTCACACTTGGAAGAAGTTATGCCATCCTGAAACTGGTTCACTCCTAATCTGGCATCCATTTCCTACCACCTACTTCTGTCAGGGGTCCCTTCACCGTAAGGCAGGTATGTGAAAATGTTATTAACTTCCCTGAGCAAGCAGAGTAGCTTGCAGGATTCTGAAAATTTCAATCTGACGCCGTCCGAAGAGAGACTGGAAGGGGGTTGAGGCCTTTCATCTTAAATTTAATAAGGTAGTGGCTAGGGTTGGCACTGCCTATCCTCTCCGTGCTCTCCAGGCATTTCACTCCACACCTACAATTTACTGGAGTCTTTCCACAGGCTTTGCCTTTCCCAGGCACACAGGTGGCATAACTGAGAGGACAAAGGGAAAGAACTCGGAATTGTTCTGGAAACACTCCCAGTCCAAACCCCAGTCACATTCCCCAGCTGCCCTCCACATGATGTCATGGCCATTGTATACACACTACAGTTGTGTCCAGAACCTCTCCGGAGCACCGCACCCGGGCTGTGCTCTCCTCACATGCACTCAGTCTCAGGAATGTTTTAACAGCAATAACTTTCCTCCACCTGCTCAAGCTTGGCACCTCCCTCTGCTCTATCCCGAAACAGGACAGGGAAGCCATCATGTATTTCTTCCCAGACACTATCTGGCTCAGCACAGTGATGACAGAACTGACTGAAGCTTCATTATGAAATATGGAAACATTTCAAACCTCCTGCTCCAACTTCAATTTGTGCATTATAGCTGCTGCAAGTACTACGTTTATCATAATAGAGTCCTTTATTTATTGGCTCATCCAAAGAAAAAATATGAATATGGATTTAAAGAGGAAAAATACATTTAATGAGCAGAACTGTCTCTGCAGTCGTCTTCTCTGTGCCGGAAGGAATGGCTGAAATTCTGGCACAAGGTGGGAAGCTCAATAGCTGCACTTCAGTGCAGCTGCCAGAAAGAATCTACTCAAGAACAGAACAGAACCTTAACATTACACCGTATTTCTTCCAGCCAAAAGCTTCCTGTGCATAATCCTGTGTGGCAGGAAAATGCTCTGAGTCAAGTTCCTGAATCCGTATTTGGTGACTTACAGAGACCCCACAGAAACTTACATTTCTTATTCACAACATCCCTACAACGTGTTCCTAACCTCAGAGGATAACTCAGAGCAAAATGGGAGCTAAAATCCACCGGGACAAAGTATCACTTGGCAGATGATCTGGATGAAATGCAGCTTTTCCTCTTTGCTTCTTTTTATAAATTTTTAAGTCACCGTAATGGATGCTGAAAGGTGCATCAGGTGCCAGCCTGACAACTCTGGATCTAAAATTGCCTCTTTGCCCACAGGGAAATGGGCAGCACAGACGGACTGCAAGATCGTGTCCTTCTGTCCCAGAGGACAGGAAGGGCCGTGGTCTCCTCGTCCCCGAGCGGCTCCGGGCGACGATGCCTGTCACACGCCCTCCTGAAGAGGATCAGCTTGAGCAATGCTATCCTGATAGCTTCTGAAACATCACCTTCACTGAAAATAAAGTACACCTTAATTGAGAAAGTGACAAATTCTCTGGCCAGAGATAGATGTCTGGATGATTTGCCTGCATGTGCTGCTCTGCCACTCAGAGTTTTCATACCCATTTCATACTGGCTTACAAGCTAAAGGCCCCAATCTCTGTGCCCATTCCTTTCAGGACTTGTTAAAAACTACTTTCTTCAGAGGGAAGCGAAGAAGGAAAAATTCTAACTTTTCTATCTTCATTTAGAAAGTGACATATCTTGTTTGATTTTATCTTCTGTTGTATTCTAATATTTCAGTCTTAGCTTCCAAGAACTATTTCTCACAATTCATATCCCTACTTTCAATTCTTGATCCTGCAATTGCTCTGTAGCACATTCAGCCAGCTTAAAGGGGGATGGCTGAGACCCCAGAGTTCATAAATAAACAGCAGATGTGACATTGGCATCAGAGTGGTGAAAGGTTAATGCTGCTGCTCACTTTCCCAAAGTCATGTCAAAAGGACTCACACGGGTGACGAGAATCTCCCTCATTCTCGGTTTCCTTTTACCTGTCTGTATGCTGAGCCCCAGCCCAGAAAGCTGGTGATTTCTGCAAACGGGAGAGAACACAGATAGGATGGCTGGAGGAAACTCAAGCTCTCAACTGGAGCCTCCGTTGCAGGAGACTGAGGCCACTTGCAAATTTGTCAAGTGGATACTTACTTCAGCAATAGGTAATTTATTAATATTTTTGGCTCCCTGATATGTTTTTCTTGAACAAAGAAGGTTGTGGCCTGTGTCACCGGGAATAAAAGGGAAGTTCCTACTGTGTATTCTGAAAGATGACATGACCTTGAGGACGATTTATGTCAAGGGGAAAAGCACAGTAAGACTCCTTCCCGAGCGCTCGGAGCAGCAGACCCTGCTCATCCCAAACGCGTTCAGAACAGAGGCAAACGCTCCTCACTGCAGGTCAAGGCTGCCTGAGTTTCCACCTGTAGATACGCAGATAAACTTATATCATCAGCTTCCAGGTTTCTGTGGGCTGGTGTGTCAGCAACAGCTACAGTGACTTAGTGCAACAGCTCCAAATGGATTAAATCACAGAGTCATTTGAATTTTACCCAGGCTTGTCACACAAATCTCAGAAACCACTGTCTTGCACAAAAACTTCCTCTTGATGCTCCTGAGGAGCCATGACATAAACCAAAAGTTAGGTCTAGAACAAGAAGCAGATTTCTAGCATGGAAAACAGAGGCAGTACAAACAGCACATTTGACTGAAAAAAATTGCATTATGTTAGCAACTTCCTGTATTTTAATAAAGATATTTTTCCCATTTTTGATACGTTATCATGAACCTTATAGTGTATTTTTAAAGATTAAGTCAGTTTTCATTTGATTTCCACTCAGATGGAATATTCTCCAAATATTCCACTCTTCAAAAAGAATGTTGCTCTATATTAAGTTCTGGAATATTTCAGTAAGTACAGTACCACTAGAACATTACTTGTGTGCGTAACCAAGTATCTTTTCTATTTAAGAGCCTCCTCTAAGAGTAGCATAGCAAAAAGAAATTTGCTACTGCCTTCACCAAAGCTAGATTTCACTTTCAATCTTGAGTAATAAAAATGATTTGTGATTTTATGGTCACCAAAGTTTAACTATATCTTGCATTTATTTCAGCATTGCCTGTGTAAGGTGTATTTGAATCAACTCAGTAAAAGGTCAGTTGTCATTTCTTTAAAACCTCCTGAAATGACTCCTAATAATAAAATATCTGATGCATGCACTTTTCTTCATCTCTGTTTGTAAGATTTAGACAGAGGCACATTATCTACCCACATACTGTTTAGTATTTCTGATGATGTTATGACATCCTTTGGGGATTATATTTACTCTCTGGTCCACAAGTAAAGTTGCCATTTGGGTCACATCAGCCACGTGACATCATTCCTGATCCCCAGTGCTCTGTGAGTTACTATGCATCAAAGGCTTTCAGATTCAAATGCTCCCTGAAAAAGATATTTTGGCTTCACTTTCACAAGTATTGAACATGGAATAAAGGCTTTTTTCATGTAAAAATTCCTACTAAAAAAAAAAAAGAAAAGATGTAAGATGCAGAAATTATGTAAATATAAGTCAAACACACCTAAGAAAACCTTTTTTCCATGTGCATCTGTGATTCTGCCCCCCCCCAAAGTATTTACTCAATTTTACTTTTTTTTTTTCTGATAATTCTCAACACATTTTTTGTTTTTTGCTTAGCTAGTCCTACAATTCTCTCACTTTTGCATCTATACTAGGTCACTGCCATAGTAGCCACCTTTGAGAAACGCACGTGAGTGTTCTCAGATTCATTTCCTTTGACTTCCCTAGCAGGAACAATCAGATGACAAGGCTGCTCACAGCAACCCCACACTTCCATCCTTCACAAGGAACTCAGCAGCCTATTTCTGATGCCAAGATTCTCCCCAGTGCAGTGGAGGTAATGACCACCTCTCCCTGACCTTCTGCAGCAACTGGAGAGAGTGCAGGAAGTGGCAGATCCTAAACCAACAGCTATATAAATTTAGCCACACTACAAATCCATTCCTTATTCAAGTGGTCTCCATACACAGAACCTCTGTAGCTCAGACGCAACGGCGCATGGCTTCGCTTATTTGCCTTAGCAGGAGACACGGGATAAAGCCTGACAAAGTACAATCACTCTACTACATGCACGCAGGCTGGGTCTGCTCATGTACCTTTGCATTCCAGGCTTGTCTTTGGAGTCCTGTGACACATCCCAAAAGGGCTAAGAAGAGTTAGCAGCAGCTCACAGAACAGCTTAGTGACTCACAAATTTAAAGTCACTAAATGCAGTTGCTTTTATTCCAGTGAGGCCAATTGGGGAGAAGAAACTCAGGTGCAGGCAACTTGTCTTAATTTCACAGTGAAGGCAAGTCCTCAAAGAAATGAGGCTCAGGTGCAGGTGTTCCCCTGATGTCACACCTTTCAGGAGGCGATTCAAAGGCTCTTTGCACTTAGACTGACTTTAGAAGATTAGCAGCACACAAGATCAGATATTTGCCTATAGTGCATATACACCGGAATAATCAGGTAATCTCTGTTCTCTGGTTTTTGAGGCAGATATGACTGTACCTGAAGGAGATACTGATCTGTCTACCTAACAATCACAAATACCTTATAAAATACATCTGAAATTAATCCATTGTGAAGGTAAGAAGGGAAAACATAAATATCCTCATTAACTCATACATACATACACAAAACTTTACATAACACATGGAGTAGTTGGAAAGATGCCCGCAGACATAATTGCATTTCTGTGTGAAGAGCGTTTACACTCTCTCGTCTCTGCTTTCCTCATTCATTTTAGTAATTACACGGAGAGAAGCAGCTAACGCACTTGTAATTAAAACCAGCAGTGAAGGATTTTTAGGTGTTTTGGTACAACAGAACTGACATGGAAAGCAAGCAGTGCTAGCAGGAGCAGGAGGGGAATACTACAGTCATGTACAACAACTCAGCCCCAGGAAAAGTCCGTGCCAGGGTGCCCACATGGTGCTCAGGAGCACAGTGCAGGCAATGGCTGCAAAAGCCCGGATCACGCATGCTCTCCACATTCAGTGTCTGCTAAAAGACACTCAATCACAAGACCTAGAGCTGCTTTTTGCTGCTGGAGATCTCTTTTTTCTGTCCATTAAATTCACAGAGTGAAAAACAAGCCGCTTTGCACAATCTACATTGCTTCATTTTCCATCCATTTCATTTGGCATTTTATTGGCAAAGGCTGTAACAGTTATTTCAGTTTGGTGGGTGGAGCTGCTATGAAAACTCCAGGTCTTCTCATTTTGATGATGAATATTCATGACTCAAGCAATCTGTACCAGGCAGACTTTGTTGCCCTTTCTTTCCCTTCCCTACTACCCAAGTAGTAGCTGTGCAGAATGTTGTATTTGATGTGCAAATAATATTCTCTTTTATTTTAAAATGAAAAGTGGACAATGTCCATGCTTAAGCTGTTCTCTGACTGTGGAATGATGCAGGCTGACTGGCCTCGTCCCCTGGGCTCTGGGCTAGCTGGGACTTGAGCAAAGCACCAACCACTCTACGGAAAGAGTAACCAACAGGCTTTTCTTTCTATTAAAAGTGATCTTTGATAACCAGTTTTATGGTTCCATTGTTGCCTTGCAAAAAGTTTGAGTAACTGCCACAGCAAACTTACATAAGCAGAACAGCTAACGATCCATTTGCCTATGTTTTTAAACATGAGCTCTCAGAAAAAGGATTTCTATTGAAACAGGGCGGCAGCATACTGATGAAGCACAACATTTCACCTTGCATAGTGAACTAGTTCACCTCCAAATCACAGCACAAAGGGGAAAGAAGTCTCTGTGTCTTCAGCATGACAATACTGCTGAGCACATTCAGAAGTGAACGTGCACCATGCTGCATCGCTGAACGTGCTGGCAATGGGTGGCATGAACCGGAGCTCCTGCCTCAGCAGGACTTCATTCAACACACATTCTACGCAGCTACACAGGTGGGTAACATTTAAGCATAGCAAGTATCTTTTAGCTGGCAAAGCAGCTCTTACATGGCCTCCAGTGGATTCAGTAAAAGATCAGTTGGCCCAAAAAAGTGCCATGTTAAATCATTTCGCCACTTTGATTTTTTTGATAGCAGATGGCCAACAATCACTGAGCTGCTTTCGCCATAGGCTTCTTCACAATGGTTTAGAGCTGCCAAAAGGGTCACAAATTAATGTCCTGCAACAAGAGCACAGACGCGGCCCTTCTCTGAGGTCCGTGCCCAACTCCCTGACCCATTTCTCCCCAGGTCCTCACCTTCTTTGCTCTCCCCTGTCTGCTTTCTTAGCTTTTCCAGAAAAACTAATACCGATGGGAACAAAGGGTAATATTTTGTGGCCAGGACCACAGCAAGCATGAGGAGGAAAACAAGAGGATATAGCGCGAGCCAAGTGAGACTTCCTTCTGTAGGCTGCATTGTACAAGGCCCAGTGCCCAATCCCAGCTTTTTTCTTGCCAGTTTTACAAGGTCAGAATAAATACTCCAATCAGCACTTGCTGCCTGCATACATAGCAGGGCACTGCTGCGGTGCGCCCAAAGCAGAGGCACTCAACAACCGCTCCTTAGAGACCAGCTCAAGGCGGGTATTCGAAGGCCTGGCCAGATGAGAGGAAAAAACTGAAAGCAGGATAAGAATATGGGAATTTCCACAGCTGCAGTAGGTATAGAAAACCCATACAAAGGCTTGTAAACACCAAAGAGAGATAACAAAAGGTGCAGTAATACGTGTTTTGGCAAATGTGACTTCAGTGATCATTTTCCTTCACCAGATTTGTGGCTTGTTTACTTCTAGTTCTTTCACTAAAATATATAATTGGCAGATCAATTAAAAAGACAAGAAAAGTGTATGCTATGGCAGAGCCTCAGGGCACTCTAGCCTGTGCACTAACAAGGTCAGGGAGCATATTTATTGTACTATTCAACAGAGAAGAATAGAGAGAACACTACCCTACACCACGTACAGCACATCACACAAGGCACGGTGCCTCCCGACACACACTTGCTCAGATGCACACACCCCAGCAGCAGCAGGTCACTGCAGACCTGTTTGTTCACCTATCTGGAAATTCACATTTCGGAAAGAAGGGTACACTGGGACACTTAAAGAGCAGTTCCAGCTTTCTAACTTATGTTTTTCTGGAAGAACTTTGAAAATATTCACGGAAGAAAGGATTTTTATCCTTTGTTGCCCTTTTCAGTGGTCTGCCCAGAACAGGGCAGCTGTCTCTGGTGACGGGATTAGGAGAACAAACAGCCCCTAGCAAGCATGGCTTTCCAGCCCCAGTCCTGCAGAACTCGGTGAGGCCAGCAGCTGTCTTGTTGTCCTGCTTCAGCAGCTTCACTCACCCTCTGCCCTACCTGCGTGCAAGGCCACCGCTGCAGAGCTGTGAGAAAGGCAGCAAACCTCAGCAACAGTGCTCCATCCTTGCGGACCCCAAGCTTCGACCCAGAGACGCGGCCAAGGACCGGCAAAGCCAGCGGAGACACCCACGTGTGCCATGCTTGGAACGGTACCCGGAGCGTACAGCCAAGCTGCCCGGCCCTGGAGCGGGACCTGGCCGGGTATCGCCTCAGCAGAGTGGCTGCCGCGTGTCCCTGTCCCCCTTTGCTGCTCCCACCCTGCTTCCCCTTAGGCACAACCGCCGATGGGACAAACTCACCTGCGGTTCTCCGGCTGGAGGTGGCTGGCAGAGTTTGGATCCAGGCCTCCAAGAGAGAAAGGTCAGCTCACAGCTACCACCTTGCCACTGAGACACAAGACTGCGTTTTTTTTCTGCAGAATCCTGCTGCACAGACGTACCGTGCTCATGTCCTGGGCCGACACAGAAGCCAGGCTGCTGCAAGCTTATTCTGGCCTCTTGCCACGGCAGAGTGTGGAAGAGTGACTGGAACAAGCAGCATGCCAGTCAGGTGTGGGAAACACGGGGCAGAGAGAAATCCTTGTTTGCATCACAGGCCGGTAGATGGACACCAGGGAAACACACAAATCTTGAAATGAAACGTATCCGAAAGAAAGAACGTGCCTCGGGGCTGCGAGAGCAGCTGACCTTCCCAGGCCACGGGCCCCACAGGCCCATCGAGGCAGAAGAGCAGGGCAGTTGTTCCGTGCGTCAAAGGATGCTCTGAGTGCACAGGAAGCTGAAGGCACCGCGGGGAGGAGGGCTTGTGATTTTATAACTCGGGCGATAAATATCTGATAGGGAACCCATGAGTTTGGTTTGAAAGAGACTACTATGGTGATGGGAGGGAGCTTCCTGGGCTTTCCTTGCCAAACAAATTTTAAATCAGAAATTCTGATGTTGTTTATTTTTCTTCAACAAAGGAGGAAGAATGTTTTTTTTTTCATTCCATTTCAGTCTCCTTCCAACCATGCTGTAGTGTAATCTACCTGTCCACACTGCTGAATTTCCCAGTCTAAAAGATTGTCCACTCAAGACTAGTGCTGACCGGGTAAGACAAAATTATTTGTCCACTACTTACTTGAATTTAAAGATCAGTTTCGCAATAAGATCAAGTCTGTAGTTTTGGGGCACATTTGTTTCCTGTGGATATCTAAGTCAAGATCTACAAAAGAGGTTTTCATATATTTTAAGTGGGAATGGATGAGTAAGAGAACTAATTCCTGTACTGTCACCAAGTTCTGAGCTGAGTATTTGGCAAAGAATTGGCATTTGCACTTCATATTGTGCTGCTGACTTGCATTCCTCTGTCCAGTCATGGAACAGGCATACTCTACAAAAACTAAATAATTAATTAGTACAAAGTAAATTTCAAAAGTTCAGATAAAAAATTTACTATGAAGTATTCACAAACCATTTTTATGATACAGAAATATCAAGTGGGAATCTCATGAATAAATCTAAATAATGAGGGCACTTGAAATCTAACATTTACTTGGCAATATTTAAAAAAAAAAAAGAAGAAAAGAGCAAGACAGAGAGAAAATATGGCAAAAAGTGAAGAGCTGTGACCGCTCGTTCCGGCGCAGTGAACACGAGCACCACGGCTCCGACTCGGGCCGCACACCGCGCGGATCGGTGGCGGCTCTCCGCGCTCACTCGCACGGCCGGCACCGGCCCTCCAACGGGGACTGGAGCCGTGGGCTCCCGGGATACGGGCGCTCAGCGCCTCCGAGGGCCGGGCCCGGCCTGTCCCTCTCCGACACGTCCGAGGCGGCCGGTGCTCCGCGCGCCCCGCCTGCCGTGGCGATGGAGCCTGCGGGCCCCGGGCCCCCCGCAGCTCGCCGGGCTCGGAAATGTCGGCTGCGTTACGGCAGCAGCTGCTTTGGAAAGAGAAAGGAGGTAAGCGCAGAGACAGGGAAGAGCTCTGCCCAAGGCAGCACGAAAATAAGCAATAACAGGTCTCTGATGAGTTTCTCCGGTGTGCCCTGCCCCTCTCCGGAGACACATCAAAGGGAGCCGGGGAACTCAGTCCGCGGCACGGAGCCCGCTGCAGCCCGCTTGCTCAGCACGGGCAAAGTTAATTAAGAAGGAGGGAGAAGGGGAGCCGATACGAGCCTGATTCTGACAAACAGCAAATGCTAATTCAGGAGTTTTCCATCTCTTTCATACCTGCCAGTGGGAAAGAGGAGCGCGATTCAGATTTGGAATTGGATTTGGATACCTCTGACACATCGTGTGATGCCACGTCTGCCACTGCTTCCTGGATGCCTACAGCAAGTAAAGGCAGCTCGAGAGAAACCGTCCCTGTAACACAAAGCTTAAGGGAGACACATCGATGTGTTGGTTGTGGCTGTTACGGAAAACAAAGCAAAGGTGAGGCCTCACACACAGCAGCAGAAGCCACAAATAGGGATCTCTTACCCTGTTATCAGCGGGCATTTCCACAGCACAAGACAAACAAACCCAACAAACAATTCAGGAGAAATTAATTCAATTTCATTTGACATAATAAGCAATAAGACCTACTAATACTGCTTTTCTATGTACTGAACACTACAGGGTTGGAAACGTGAGACCCACTCTAGCAGGAGGAAACAAAATATTAATGGAAAACTCTTAAAATGCAGGATTTCCAGGCATTCAGGTGTTGTAGAAGGGAGTCCCTGGAAACGCTCATAAATTCATTAGATTAAAGATGTAAAGCCATCACTCCTGGGGTATCGTTGCTCTACTATTTTTTCTTGCTTGTAATTCAAACAGGAGATGAAGCATCTGAGCCCAGTTAGGGACTAATAATTTCTGAATAAAAGATAAATATGTCAAGGTTTCATAAATAGAAAGGAGAGCATGGCACTGTAAGTAAGCTTTAATATTTGTTTTATTGTAAAGTTTATCTGGTTGAGCTCCTGCCTTTTACAGAATGCTCCTATTACTATTATACATTCGGGTGCATTAAAAAATTCCACTGGAAAAGGGACTTGCTTTATGTCCTGAAGAACTCCTGAACCACTGTTTATGGAGTACTCTCTGCAGCCCTGCGGCACAGCTCCACCGAGCCAATTGCCTGTGAACATTGAGCAAACAGTCATTGTGCTGCATCTGTTCTGAGCAGTTTTTTTGGACTAGGTGACAGGTGTGTTAATCTGTGTGTGTTGCCTTCTTTTTTTTTTCTTTTTCTGTTCATGGATACTACAACCATAGTCCTCAAGTCTACCCAATACAGCTGGTCTGAAGAGTTCCCACGGTATCGTCTAAACTCATGGCCAAAGATGTGTAAGAACGATATCCCAACAGCTGGCAGTCCTTGTCTACCAGGCACAAAAAAGCATTGCCCAACAGACTGGTCCACTAGTGCTATGCTTTCCAGGGGCAGACAAATGACTATCAGGCTACCATCTGCCCAGTAAAGCAATGCTGGTTTCATCTAGAGTGTAAAAGGTGCTTTGTTCAAGTCAAATAGAATCATATATCAGCAACACACATTAATAACTGATAACACATAAATATCCAGTGCTTTTAATACTATCAAACTAATTAGGTGTTGGTTTGCCAGGAATAAAGGCGAGGTTTAAAAATCCAAGATGACATGATTACTACTGAGTAAGACATTCTTGCTCATCCTGAACACAGGCTAAAAGCATAGGTGACTGAGACAAGTCACCAGGCTGGAAGCCAAACTTATTTCATGCACTAAATTTGCAATGAAAATTCTAATGATGCCATCTTGACAAGCTAAAACAGTGCTACTCCGGCCAGAGGTCTCCAGCTCACTCTGAGGTAGATCTGGAAGCATTAACTTGCTGAAGGGTCACTCAGTGCATGGAGCACGTGTTACTGCTAAAGCTAGCATTGCAAAAACGTCAGGACTGCCATGAAAACTTGGTTTAAACAGATTAAAAAAAAAAAAAAATCATTTGCCACCCTTACTGTAATTGTACTGAAGAAAGTGCTTATTAAACACATGTACCTGCTCCACTCAGGCAGAGAAGCTCGTCTAGGAGCCCGAAACACGGCATGTACTAACCCTGCAGTCTGTGTTAGAGAGCTGGTGTTAAATGGGGTCAGAACTACACTTGCTGTGGGGAGAAGAAAGGCTCACTTTGAAGACAGGCTGGTTACCCTGTTTTTCTTCCTACACCACAGCTTTCAGATTGCAGCTAGAACTTGAAGGGAGTTGTTCCCACAAGCTCTCCAGCCCAATGTCTCCACCCAAGAGACTTGAGTAAATAGCAGAAGCTCTGGATATGAATCAGATGGAAAAGATTCAGCCCTCTCTGCTAGGTCTGAGTTCAAAGGCATCCATGGCTGAACAGCTGAATCAAGATCACTAGCTGCATGTGAGGGCAGAACGGAGCCTTCAGTAATAACGAACTGCTCACCCTTACATGCTCATTTCTAGATGTAGTCTTGCAGGTTGAAAGTGGAATCCAGCTGAAGAAGTCCATGTACCATGGTACATAACACGGAGAGGTGGGGAAGTCTGACTGTTCAGGAGACTTCCTTCCTCTGTTTCCTTTCTGTTCTTCTTCAGCTATCTCCAGCTGAAATCTTGGACCTGACCTCTCAGTATCAGTGCTCAGCCTCACTGCCAGAGGAGGACCCCAGATGCTGCAGAATGTATCACAGAGCAGAGAGCTCAGCCTACAGCACTCAGGTCGACGACAAGACCTTCTCCTCCTTGTATGTGCCAACACCCAGAGCAGCCTATCATCACGAATAGTGTGCGTGATCCATTCCCCATATGCACCATCAGACCTGAGTTTTGTTACATGGTATTGTGCTCCAACACACAGGTTACATCTACACAGCTGTGGGCATCTGAGCACGTACACTCAAGCAAATTCAAGTAAATACACCCATGCTGCAGCCACATCTCGCTGCACTACACCTACAGAGAGCAAGTTGTGCCATGATGAGCTCATGTATAAACGGGCAGAAGCCAGGGACAAAAAGGATGCACAAAGGGAAGGACACGTCCGTAGACCACAAAGCAGCTCAGTGTCAGTGCTCAGCTGAGCACACAGGTGCCTCTGAAGACCTACTGCCCCATGACAAATCTGTTCACCTGTGCCGTTTCTGCAGGTCATGGTATCCACGCCTGTGTTCCCTTGCACATGCAGGCACAGCCTTGACTCCTCACCAGCAAGGGTACCCCACTGGTTAGCCAATGCTGGAACACAGCCGGAGCCCACAGCCAGGGTGTGCCTGTACCTCCCTCTGTGAAGTTGCCTGGTTTATTATCTGTAGAACAGCACACCTGGGAAGATGAGCCAAATAAGTATTAGATATAATCAGATACTTTCTGTCTTCAGGTGCCACCCATGTGCACACCTTCCCTACAAGCTGTGGAATGAACCTGCTAACAATTCTATTAATAACGAGCAGTATAAGTAGGTGAACTGGATGAACTTGTGTGAAAGCAAAACCCCAGAGGTAGATCAGTTACTGTGTTCAAAGCAACCAGATAACTATCCCAGGCTGCAGGCAACTCTCCCCCTCCCCCTTTCCCACCTCCTTTGGGACATCTCCAGGCATGTCCAGGGTGGTGCAGCCTGGCAAACAGGCATTTAATCAGTGATTTATACATTTGGAAAAAGAATTGCAAAGCCACCGGTGACCCTGGGAAATGCTGAGTGCCAGAATGTCCTCTGAGGACTCTCCTTGGTGTTCATCTTCACTGTACGTGACACTGCTAATGCACAAAAGTGAAATTGTTTGTTCCTCAGAGGTTGTGTCCCCCTGCTTCTCCCCAGTCCCCCTGCGGTGTCACAGCGGACGGCGATACCGCACAGAGGGGACCGGCTGCAGCGGAGAGCGGAGCAGTGGCACTGGCGGGCAACGCCTACGACACACGCAGCCCACTCGCAGGCACGGCCGGTCACTGACCGCTGGAGAGGAGCACTGGGTCGCACTGGGTCGCACTGGGTCGCACCGCAGCGCCCGCCGCTCCCCGCGGCCCCTTCGCTTCTGCGGCGGAGCCTGAGGTCCGTGCCGGGCACTGAGCGCGAAGGACGGACTCTGGAGCGGCTCGTCGGTCGGTGACTGTGCCGTTCACAGGCGACACCCGGGACGGAACCGTGCGCGGCCGCGCGCCGGCAGCCAGACAAACGGCCGGCGGGAGGTTCCCAGACTGACATTTCTGTGCCCCTGGCAAGAATGAAAATCCGCCGCCTTCGGGGTTACGATTGCCAAGGGGCCACAGTCTCAGCATCAGCGTGACGAGTAGGGCACTACCAGAGAGGCAGAGAGAAATGGCCTCAGGACCACGAGGGCCGAGGAAGAACAGTCTCCTCAGCAAGACTTGAGGTCACTTGAGCTACTGGTCTGCTTCCCAAATTGCCTGCCTCTCCTCCCTCCGCCAGATCTACGGACAGGACTCAAAGGCCCAGGCCGTGCTGCCTGAAGAACACGCGCCATAACATCCAGAACTGCAAGAAACGTTTGCGATGAGGCGCCTGATCTGAAATTCACTTGCACAAAGACCTTGCAAACAGCCTCTTACGCAGGAACAAACTCCAGGGTTTGAAAACTAGTAGAAACCACAGGGGTTTTTTTGTCCTCTGGTTTTTAGAATGCTTTTTTATGGAGCTTTTTGCTTGGCTGCACAAATCCAACACAAAGTGCAAAGTTCTACAGTATCCTAGAATTTCATTAAGAGGACCAGTTCATTGACAGGAACTGGTCAAACATAATACTGGGATCATGTCATATCATGAGAAAAGGTTTCAGAGCCAGCTGACATATTCAGTCCTCATTGACCATAAACAAGGATTCCCATTCCTCTTCCCTCTCATCTAGAACAGATTAAGGTCTCCTTACAGCTTTTTTCTGAAGTTCTCTTGAGATGCAGATGCTACACCAGGGTCTCTCACTGAGATTCGCATATCGAGCATGTTAAAAAAGGACAAATGTTATACACGGTGCATATAAAGTAATTCAATAACACAGCTCTATTAATAATATCAGTAACAGTAAGCCCTTAAAAATTAGAATAATATTTTTCTTTCTAAGCAGGAGAAGAAAAAAATCTGCTGCAATACTGGATGCTGAGGCCAGGGCATTGAAATGAAAAGGATAAATGATGCATCATCAGAGATACTGTTCTATTGAAAGGTGTTTTCATTCTCCAAATGGGGATTTTTATTAAAATTCCAGATTCACCTGGTAATAAATTATGTTGTTTAAAGACAAATATTACACCTTTTTCAAACTCTAAAGGGAAAGAAAGTAAGGCTGGACAGGCAGACCCCTACTGAGTGCTGCTCTGGCTCTGTGCCATTCGCTGACTGACAGCTGATAATTATCTTTGATTTAATGTCACTTAATGTTCTCCCCGCCCCCCCAACACCTTGGTTATTCTCCTCCTGTACTGACATATACTAGGAAAAGGAAGGTCTGGGAAGAAAAGGAAAAAAGGAATATGCTGTTTCAGTAAGCTACAGAGAAAATGCCAATTTTATTTATTCTTTGAAAATGTTAAACAATTTGCCAGCTAAGAAAACTATAATTAAAGCTTTAAACTTCAGAGAAGAGTATAAAACATGGGTGAAATGACTAGCCCTAGACGTAAATGAAGTTAGGCAGTATTTTTATCTGCAAAGCAGTGGCACTGAGCATTGCTAAAGATACATTCTGGAATCAAGAAAACCAAGGCTTTTCTTGATTTTCAGCATAAGGAACATAATTCATTTCATTGCCTTGAAAAGGCACCGAAGATGCCTAAGCATCCAGATGAAGGAAAGTCAATGAGGAAGGCAAAGGGTTTTCCTATTATTTTCAGAGAGTGTGGAGTACAGAGAGGGACTCCCACTCTCCCTTCAGCTTTTTCCACTTCTTCTCTGGAGTTCAGGCCTTTCCTTCCTGCCTTCTCCTATGTTTCCTCTAATGAGAGGTGCATTTATAAGTTAATTTTCCTTATGCTGAAAATCAAGGAAAGCCTCGAGTCTATCTGCTCCCTGTCTGACCCACAGAACAAACTGAAAGCAGCCAGGAGGTCACTGGCTGTTGTGATTCGGCATCTGACGGTGCCTCCCAGACCCCGAGCCCCCCAGTCTCTCTTTACGAATGTGACAGCTTCTTCTTAGTAGACTAACTTTTGCCCTGATTTTATTTTCTTTTTCACCTTTTGGCTTGTATTTCACAAAATGCTTTTGCCTCATGTCAAACAGCCCAATTAGCTGGGTTTTTTTGGGTTGTAAAGTAATTTTGAGGTGTTACATATTCGTACTTTCAGTATCTTCTCTGGAGGGAGAAAACCCCATCATTCTAATTTACTGAATTTTTAGTATGGAGATGGATTCTTGCCAAAAAGGTTCCCACAGCAAATCCAGTTGGGATCTCAGAGGGAGTTTTTTATTTTGTATAGTTCTCTATGTGAAATAAGACAGTGTTCATTTCAGATTAACATCCATATGGCAGAGTCTTTTAGATTCTGGAATTTTCTGCCTGTCATTATGGGTAAAAATTTCAACAGCTTTTAAAACAGTTACCAGCCTAAAGCCTGTTTCAAGAGGGAGTTTGCAGACAACAGTGAGGCTTTCTGAAAGCATCTGTGCAAGGTAAAGATCCAATTGCCACTGCTGTTCAGTGGGGCTTCGGGTGCTCTGCCAATTAGCTGGCTTCCCAGGTACTATTCCAAAGTCACAGATAATTAAGTAATTAAAAATCTTAAACAATGCAATAAATATTATTATTGCTGTTTAGTACATATATCTTGGGGTAACCAGAGAGAAAGGGACAAAATTCACAGAAATGTAGCTTAAAAATAAGTTTCTTTGCTTTGGGAACTCGCAGAGAACACAAAGAAAATGAATGTAAATCCAGGGCTGTACTTCCTCTGTGACAAAGGGACAGGTCAAGGTACCATTCAGAATATTTATATACTATTAAGTACATTAGGAAAGGAAGGCAGGAGAGAGCAGCATAAAGCCATGCAGGGGGATCCCTCAACACTGCAGTAAAGCGGACTGTAAGGTGATTTCTCCCTTAGCAGGTAAACCTCCTCCTCCTCCTTTTCCCAGTCTCCTACCCTTAACTAACAGCAGTTTCACCTGTGGAAAGGCCTGTGTTACTCCAATGAAGGTGCTGAGCTCCTGCACTGCGAGGGGGCGCTCAGTAAGGCTGACCCACCTCAGTCCTCCACCATACCTCTTACGGTACAGCTGGCAACAGCTCTCACTGTGCTTCCTCCACCTGTACCAAGCTCTTAAAAATGGTGTCTCTCCTAAGCACGGGATTTAGAACCCTCCTCTTATGTCAGGAAACGAAGCTTCTGGCTCCATTGTCAATGTTTTCCTGGTCTCACCATTACACCACAACTCTGTCTTCTTATGCCAAAGCCCTCGTGGTGCCATGGTGCCGTCCTATGGCTCATTTATCTCTCATGCTGTTCCAAAAAGTGTCCAGAAAAAGTATTTTTTTGTGTCTGTGCACCAAAAGAAGTCGAAGTCATGCCTGGTTCTTCCTTTGCATGAAGATAGGTATTCACTGACGGCATCTTTTATAAACACATCATGTATTCCACCTAAAGGTGCTGTGTGCTCTGAAAGAGCCAAATATATTAGCATTCTTCAACCATAACTTTTGAAGTCGGCATTTGACTATTTTTGCATTTCTTCCAGGTTGTAGTTAGACAACTCCTAATTCTATGGGGAAAGCAAAGACTATAAAATGCCAGAGCTCCACTCTGCTGAAATAACATTAGTGAAATATCAAGTCCTTTATGATGTCATGAGGGATTCCTTAATGTGACTATAGCCTCCTAATGACATCATAAAAAACAACTGCAACATCAGAAAACAGCCAAGGGTCATCAATCAGCCCATCCTCTCTCCTACTCACCAGGGGCAGCAGCCCAACTTGCTCCTATCTGCTTTTTATGAGCAGTGCTGTCCGCTGAATAGCACACAGAGAAGAGACTAATAATCATACAAATATCAGCAAGAGCGGTCAATCATCACCTGAAACGTTCAGTACACCTAAGGGAAATTTGGGTCCTGTAGCCTGAAAAGTCTGCAAGTTTAGCATGTAGAGGAGACGACACTACTCCCTTAGAGGTGACCTGGCGTTCTCTGGGCAACAGGCAACACCAGTGAGCAATACAGTCGTTTTTAAAATGTGAGGGGAATGGGACTGAAAAATGAATTCTTTGGTTGCTCTCTTCGTCCTCTAGCCATCAGCAAAAGCTTTTTCCATGTTGCCCAGATACCCATCTTCATGTCCCATATTACAAAGACTGTGCTGAAAGAAGGCTTTGCATCCTCAAATTGAAATGGGTGGTAGTCCCAAGGAGATGCAGTGACTGCCAAATCTTCTGGGAAGAATGGAAACAGCCTCCTGCACGTTTGAAAATGCAATGCCTCAGAGGTAAAGCCTCATACTCTCTCAGGAACACTTGGGAGTTTTCCAGGGTTGGGGACATCTCAAGGAATTTCCTAGACTCTCAGAAAAAAAATAAAGCAACAGATACTGTGGTCTCTAGATATTTTGCAATCATTCTTGGAAGGTGTTTAAAATGGAGCTTCTGCCAGAATAGCGCTGACCAAAGGAAAGCAATTTTTTTTTCCAGGTAAGAAGGGAAAGGATCTGGTTCCTTACAATATTACAAAGGTTTACACAGCGTGCTGCCACGTGGGCAGGGTGTAGTCAGGGTACTTCACGGTGGGCTGTAGAAAATCCTACTTGGGCATCCCCAAGGATGACTACTGTTAAGCAACTGTAACTTTCACAGGCATGGATCCTAGGAGTCATCCAGGAACAGGGGCACACTGTGCTAAGCACTGAACAAACAGGGCAACAGAAGGTGCTACCTGATCAGATACAAGAACTTCTCTAGCTGTGAAAGGGGGGTAAAATAGCCCAGCAGAACAGACACGCTGATGAAAACAAACAGCATAACATTGCCGTATTTTAAGTAAAGGAGAAAATTCAATGCAACATAAATAAACAGGAAGGGCAGGAGAGAACAAGAAGAAAAAGGGTAAGAGTTGCATAAGTGGAACGAAACTGAGGTGAAGAGAAATGCAAGGGAAGGAGGAAGAGGAATGACACAAAACTACCCAGCACAAGGTAGTAACAGTCTAAAGTGCAGAAAATCTTTGAGATGACTACACGTCCTGCCTTGGCTTATGGTCTGGAGCTTCTATCACCTTCCTTGCCCCCTGTAGTGCTCCGCTGGCTCCCATGTGACGAGTTCCTGTCCTTGCCAGTTCCCCACCCTTGATGCATGCTGAGCCAATCTTTTCTGTTTACCCGTTAGCTAACAGATATTAGACCACCTTCCCCTTTTATTTATTTCACAACATGAGGCAAAAACAACTTGCGTATTTTTAAAATGCTGTTGAGGAGGCTGGTGGGAGCACGCCTCTGACACAGGAGTGCAGAATGGGACAGTGACAACAGCAGGGGCTTGGCTGAGGCATGCTCACACCCTCACCAGCACAGTGATTCCTGAAAGCAGGTTGAGTCCGACTCACGCTCACAGTATCCACCTGAGGGCAGCTGCTGTGACTCGGAGCCGTACCCTGCTCGGGATGCCCCATGTGGCATTCTCTGCAGCAGACCACGCCGTCTGTGTCCCTTTTTGCAGCCGAAGCCAATTCTCTGGTCAGAAGGTCCCCAGCGTGTGTCACAGGCTAACCACTGACAAGCCAAGCCCAAAGGACTGGCTGATCCCTGACTATAAATCTTGTCACTTTATCTTTTCATGCCCCGCCGTTAGCATGCTCTTAGTTTCAGTCTTGTAGGACTGATGCAACTGCCAACCCACAACCTGATGAGGTTAAATACTTTCAGTACTGCTGCTGCACAAACTCTCTTCCTCAGGGTTTCTTTCAGTTTCTCTTTCTTTTGTCCAAACAGCAGTCCTATGCTGAACGGTGCCCTCAGACAGTTCCTTAATTTGAGGACACCAGAGCCCGAGCAGATCGTTACTAGTCAGCACGAAGTATAGAGAAAAGGAGGATGTGGTGCTGTTGGCATTTTGGATAAACAAGACATTCAATAATTTTAATCTCAGTGTAACGCTGCTATTTCCAGATTATATAATCCCACTCTTGAAAGAGGGTTATTTGAGCAGACTGTCACATTAAATAAACGCATTTGCCGCATATGTTAATTGCAGGAGAAAGCTGTTAAGCAAATAAGCTTGTTGCACCAAAATGTTATTCTTTTAGCAGGTCTGTTCCTTTCATGGGTCTCCAATTCACAAGCCATGCTCTTTCGGAATGCACATTTCAGTTTAAGGCAAAGAAATGTGCTCACTGAACTGATCAATTTTTTTATCACGTTGACTTTTGGTTAAATTTTAAGGCATGCTGTGCTACAGAAGTAAATTCTTTTAAACAGGTTTTTTCTACAGCAAGATTTCAATGGAAAGATTTGAAACTATGGAAAAGACTAAGAAAAGTGTATTTTCTTAACAGCTATTAGCATTAATAAATCCTGCAGCATACTGCCTGACACACCCCACTCTAACACTATCCCTTTACTAAGTTCTTTTTATTACTTACTTCAGCATCTATATTCTGTGTTGAAGCATCTGTTATAACCTAAGCACTGATCATATTTATTGTCACTATTTGTTATATAATAAAATTCCCTTAGCTGCATGTTATTCTTAAAAAAAATCTGGGGTTTTGATCATGTATTTCCAATGCAGTGAAAAGAGGAGTATATATTGTATACGGGGAGGGAATACTGGTATCATGGTGCTTCTAAATTCACACGTTTTAGTTTACTTGGGCAAGTGAAAGAGGCTGAAATGAAGAAGCCTATGCAAATCAGAATACACACAATCTTCTCACAATCACTGAGTCTGCATCTTTCTTTTGTGAAATCTAGTAACAACTGGTTCATTTCACATGCAAGGTAGGAGCAAGCGGTGGAAACAGAGAGCAAATTGGAAATGGACTGGTTCTAAAATGGTCATCACCTCTCTTCCTTCAAAGAGGTAAAGAATATCAGCTTTTCACGTACAAACCTGAACACTCGTTAACAAAGTAATTTGTTTCCAAGCCAAGAGCCATTCAGGGGTAGCTGGTGGCAGTTTTCAAGGGGAAAAGGAAGTTTCTCTAATAATCTCTGATTTTTGAAAAGACAAATCTGAACTTTCTAAGCCTAAATTTGCACACCCAAACTCACGCCCAAATTTAACAAATAAGAAATGTGGCCAAACGCATGTCCCTCGGATTCTTCATGGGATCAGAAAAATATTCAGAGGTGTATGTATGTGCACCATGCATCCAGACACATAGAAATCACATGACATTCTTACCTGCAATAGGTGCCAAAGCATTCTCAGTCCATATTCACCAAACTTCCGTTCCATCTGTCACCTCAGCAAAATTCTCCTACTTCTGTTTTTGGTAAACTTATGCATCCATGTCATTTCACTTTCTTATCAGAATCTCAGTCACACTTGAGCAGTGCTGTCAACCATATCCTGAAGGCACAGGAGTGCTTGAGGTATTCCTGCAATTAGAATTTACAGGGGAAAAAAATAATCTACTGATGATGCATAAAATCTCAAATGTAATTCAGCCTCTCAGAGAGTAGCCAGGAAGACCGTTCTGACAACAGTAACCACCCCGCTAATGTCAGCAGACCTGACTCTCAGGGAGAAGAGGAGCTAAGTGAGGCCAGGCCAAATTCACATAATTACTTTTCAGAGCAGAAACACATTTCAAAAAGCATATGCAAGCAGTTCTAATTTCTCCTTTTGACCATTTCCATGTATTATCAATGTACGTTTGCACTTCATGTGAAAGTCAAGATAAACTGAATATAAAGAAACTACCCAAAGCAAGCTCCTTTCACAAGCAACCTGCAGGAAAATGTTTCCTTAAAGTGCCTCTGAATGAACCACATCGAGAAAATAAAGAACATTATGATCTGCAAAAGCTGTGTGCTTAAGCACAGCATTCATAAAAGGGAAGCATAAAAAAAATCCCAAACAGCTTTAGGGAGTGTCGGAGCCAAGACAGGGGCAATAAAAATGGACTAAACTTGCAGGTGAGGAAAACAGAGACTAAGGCAGGTACCTGAGTTTCAGAAATTCAGCAAACACTCTTAGCAGCACAGCACTATGCGGGCGACCTGTATAATAGCAGCCAAAGCATGAGATGAACTAAGACTCAGTTCTGTCAAGTGGGTGAGTCTGAGGCTGATCTTATCTTAGCTGGAAGTCTTCCTCTTACATAAAACTTGGCAAACTAATAGCTAATCCCACTAACATACCATGAGAAACACTGGGAGATTGTTATCCATGATGAGCACTATCTACCTCGGGCTACAGAGCTTCAGAAGTTCATCTTCTCACAACTCCTAAGTCTGGCCTTCGCATGGAAATCATAGGTCAGTTATGGTTCCCTGGCATCTTGCAGAATAACCTTAAGCAACCTGGTCAAACTTCAGAGCTGGTCCTGCTTTGAGTGGGGGGTTAAACCAAATGCATCTAGAGGTCCCTTCCAAGCTGAATTAACATGTTTTTCCATGATTCCAAGGTGGTTGAACACAGAAAAGGGATGGACTAATTTATGATGCTGGGCTGCTCCTTGCTCAAGGGGCAGTTTCCTCATGAACCAAGCTAGTTACCAACTTATAGTTGGTAAAAAAAACTTTAGTTGGAAAACTAATAGTTTCAGAAAGTTTTCCAACCCTTCCCACCTCCACTTTATCCCATATTTTTAACTCCACATTGAACTCACTGTAAAATGTCTGGTGGGACTCTTCTCAATACTGTGTGAGAGCCTGGCTAGTTTCATTTCTATGTAAACTCCATCATTTCACAGAAGAGTTTCCAGGAAATTGTTTTTCTGAGGTCATTCTTACACTCTTTTCATTCATAGAATCATAGAATGGTTTGGGTTGGAAGGGACCTTAAAGATCATCTAGTTCCAACCCCCCCTGCCATGGACAGGGACACCTTCCACACCAGCTTGCTCAAAGCCTCATCCAATCTGGCCTTGAACAATTCCAGGGATGGGGCAGCCACAACTTCTCTGGGCAACCTGTTCCAGTGTTTCACCACCCTCATTGTAAAATATTTCTTCCTTAGATCTAATCTAAATCGGCCATTGCCCCGTGTCATATCACTACACACCCTTGCCCAAAGCCCCTCCAGCTTTCTTGTAGCCCCTTTAGATACTGGAAGGCTGTTGGAAGGTCTCCCTGGAGCCTTGTCTTCTCCAGGCTGAACAACCCCAACTCTCTCAGCCTGTCTTCAGAGCAGAGGTGCTCCAGCCCTCAGATCATCTTTGTGGCCCTCCTCTAGATCCTTTCCAAGAGCTCCATGGTCCTTCTGATGTCAAGGATCTCAGAGCCGAACGCAGTACTGCAGGTGGAGTCTCACGAGCGCAGAGTAGAGGGACAGAATCATCTCCCTTGATCTGCTGGCCACACTGCTTTGGATGCGGCCCAGGATAGTATGTAAATTCCATATGTAAAACTCAAGTTAATGATATCTGGGTCTGTGGCTCTTGTCTTAACAAGGCCCAGTGACTCAGATCTTAGCTGGATGGTGCTTCAATTTTTGCTCATGCTTCAGACTTCAGATAAATATGTGTAGTTATTACAGCAAACTATGCAAAGTGGTGTGCTGAACTCGTGTCTCAGATACCACTTAAATTAGAGCATTGTAGTAGCACATCTACTAGCAATAGGAGCAGATGTGTAGAACAAAGCACCTGGTGCTGAGGATGTGACCGCAACATTATACACATTTGAGGGGCTTTTTTGTCTGTTTGCTTTAACTTTGGACTCACTCTAGTGTGATCACCCATGGGCCAGATACTATTCACAGCTCTAGCTCATCATGAGCACTCCTGGAGCGCATCTTCCATTGCAGTGTTACCTGAAAGGAATGCAGGTCATGCACACTAAGACCACCTCAAGATGAATACCAAGACACAGCAACTGTAGACAGCTAGGACCTCTTAGTTGGAAGCCTGCTGCTGATCCCAGCTAAAACACTAATGTTGATGCAGCATCAGAGACCAACAGCTTTTGTAAGTAAATAAATTGCAAATGTGGTTTCGTGTGCCGCTAGGGCCTGTCCTATGACAGCATTTTAACATCTGGATCATCCAAACAGGCTTCCACAGCTACAAACAGTAGCCAGGTAATGCCAGGGGTACTGCACAATGCATAACAGTGGACATTAAGGTGAGTAGCTTGATGCCTGAAGCTTTCTTATTGCATTATTTCCATCTTACTGCTCAGATAACATATTAAATAGAGGCTGGAAAGGACTCATTACAACTTCCTAAGTAGAAGGAAACTAGGAAGAATCTTCACACAAATCAGTAAACTAAAACCCTTCTGGCAATACTACTGCTTACCAGAGTTCACAAGACAAAGAGATATCTGAAAAACCTAAAAGGACATGAACAAGGGGTAATGCGTATCCAGAAGTGAAAAAAAAAACCCACAATGCTAAAACGTGGAAGGACATCTGAATTTGAATTCCTGGTGAGAAATAATTTTTTACATATAGGAATAATATATTGCAAATTCTTCCATTCCTCAGAGCTTGCTTCCAGAGCAGAATGTGAGGCTGAGGATCATTAAAAGTTTCTGCTGGCAGTGGGGCATCTCCTCTTGAGGTGCAAAATCTAAATTGGTCTGTGACAGTAGGGGAGGCAGTGGGAAGTGAAACACACGCTGCTGAGTGTGTGAAATTCATCGGTCCTGCGGTCCTCACCTGTTCTTGGCATCTACCATCTTTTTAGGGTTTTTTCCCTCTGACTTCTCATTAGGTTAAAGCTGTTATTTGTGTTCAGAATCAAAGAAGGAATGATAAGAACACAAAGTATTTTACGTTCTTGTGCATATGTAGGACTGCAGAGGGTGCCAAGTCCTTGCATGCACCAGGTGAGCAGAACTAAGGCTGGACTGCAAATTTCCTCTGAGATCCTCCTTGCACAAGCCCTGCCAGCTGCTTCTGCTCTAAAAAGCGCAACCCTCCACTACACTAGAGATCAGCGAAACCCAGCTGTATGTGGTTAGACAGGATTTAAGTCTACAAGTGTATGTTAGACAAATACGTATTTTGGGGACTTTTTTCTCTCTGCTGCCACAAAAGGTTATTGCTGACAGCTGTATATGAGAAATTATCGTCTGTGTAGCAATCTTAAGGATACCACATTAAATTGCATTACAGCTGTGATGGCAAAAAAAAAGCAACTTTTTTTTTGGATGAAGCCTATTACACAGGACTTCAAGTCAAGTAAAAAATACTGGCAGTCTTAGGTTTTCCTATTGCTTAAACTGGTAAAAATCCAGACAAACAAAAGGAACCAAGATGACGACTGCAGCGATCCTGTTTCCCTCTCCTGTTCGGAGAGGGAGAGTTGCATGCTCTTGTAATGCCTCTTCATGTGCCCTAAACCCTTAGTTCAGCTTCTATGGTAGGTGAAAAAATGGGATGTGATTAGTTCTGGTTTCTTTGCTTTTTAGTAAGGCAGATCCTCATGTGACTTGTTGACAGAACTGAATGATATGATCAAGAGGTAACACTCCCTACACCTCGATTGGGAATGTCTTATTTTTGGGAAAACACCGTCCATTAGAAAAAGTGTGCACTGTGGGTCAAGAGAGAGATTCTATGCGTTTTGTTTCCAGCTCACGTAAAAATTGTCTGTATGAGTAAGTCACTTGATCTCCAGGTGTCTCAGTTTCTCATTCCTTGCTCACTTTGTCAAGCTCTCAGTTTGGGCAAACATGGCACTCACTTGACTTCACCTCAAGGCATTATTGTAAAAGAAAAAGAATATTAATAACAATAAAGAGTGCACAGACATGCAAGGCTGACTGTGGCCTGTCTCTGGCTGTCATGAGTATGAACTTTGCAAATTTGTCCACAGAAACTACAGTTGCATAAAACTGTCATAACCACCACGCACATTTACCGAAGACACAGTCAAGTAGCAGCAACTCCATTGCTTTTCCAGATTTATAACTACTGTCCCAGCTTGGCAAGGTGATTTCTCTTTTGCACTCTGTTTTGTATGTTACAAAAATGGCAGACACTATGGTATAAAAGAGGATGGGAACGTCTTCATCAATGTATCAGTTTATGATGTCAAACAGAGCTCTGAATTAATCCCAAATATAAAGTCAAATGTTTCAATGGAGATATTAATAATCTGTGAATACAAGTAAAAGCTAATGACATTTGCTTTTTATTTGTGTCAGTAATCACTATTCTCTATATGCAGATGGCAAAACCCTGATAAGCCTTTACTTGGTTATTAGTGAATCTATATTGGATATGGGCATCTTATTCAAAGGAGTATATAAAATTGTTGATACTGTCTGCCCTTTTCTCCCTAGAAACATTTGTCAATTCACTCGACATCCGCTGTTCTGTGTATACACATGCCCAGGCTAATGTTAGCTGAGGTTGCAATATAGCTACGTTAAATAATTTTATCTGATTTGTTGGACGATGGTATTTCTAATGGAAAACAACATGGTAATTTCAGAATGTTACTGATTAGATGAAAATGATATTGCATCAAAGTTACTTCTTTAATTTATTCTGAAAAAAACAAGCAGGATTTCTCTATTAAGATGCTTAATTAAAATCTATCTCTCTCCATACAAAATCTATATTTCAGGTCCTGCATGCCATGTCTGAAAAGAACAAAGGCTGATTAGCATCTTTCACACTCTGCTTTTCTTTTTGTTACTTATACATTCATCGCAGCGATTCCAGCCAGGTTTAGAAGGTCTGAAGGAAAGGGAGCTATTGTACAGGCTGGCTGAGCACAGGCAGAAGAACAAAAGAATGCAGCTGAGCTTTTTAGGTTTACAGAGAAAATGGGAGGAGTGGTTGGAGTGTAGATGGGACTGGGAGTGGAGTGTGATGGGGAACAGTTCCTACTTCGAGGGCATCTGTGAGAAACATCACGCAAATAACATCACAGGAACTGATGCGAAAGTCAAACTGCTCCATCGCTCTCTCACTGCTCCTGATGGCTCATTGTCCCAGGCAACACGGATCGTCTGCTTACAGTGGTCTGTATCGCACCATTCTATGATTTTTCACTGTGGTGTGCGCTTTGCCCCACTGCACACTTCTTGGCCCCACAGCTCTGACAGGCTCAGCCTTCCCAGGAGAGATTGGCAACCAGCCGTAAATCATGTTAAGCAAGATAATTTTCTGAACCAAGCTAGAAGTAATTGATTATTTGGACACAGAGGACAATGCTAGCTTTGCCAAATCATCAGAGGCAGGCATTTGCTCAAGGTTCCTTTTGAATGTGTAAAGTGATTATTAATGGCTGTCTGCCTTTGGCAGATGCAATTTTATCTGCCTTTCACCATATCTGATCATCAGTTCCTCCATGTTGCCCTCATTCATCAGTTTCTCTTTCACATAATATTTGCATGGCTCACCCAGCAGTTTACTACTGGTAGCTCATATAAAGTTATCAACATCACTTCCAGAAAGGTGTCTGTCTTCATTTCATCCTAATTCCCAAAGTCATTCCATTCCAAGTTAAAAAATTAGGTGCCAAAACTTGCTGACCTTTTATCATACTGCCCAAAATGAGAAAACATACAAAATGACGGGGAACTGCTCTCTTACGTAAGTGTAACAACATTACATCACATTCTCATGCTTTCTGCACTTACAAAAAAGCGTTATAGTCTTGTTGGTAAATTTGCTCCCATTTCCCTTCTGCTGGGGAGACTGTCCAGGTACCTCTCTCGAACACAGGCTGGTATGCATTCAAACACTGTATTTGTTCCTGTGCTATCACCTGTCTGTCACATCTACATCTATTCTTGGGGCAATCACTGTCATCTAAGTAGATTCTCTCCTGCTCTTCTGCGCTAAAAAAAATTTTCTGTATCATGAAGCACCAGGTTCCAGGCCACAGGGTAAAAATACAGCACAAAGCGTCTACAGGACTATTTGGTTGCTTGTGACAAGATATTAGTGAACCAGAATTTAAACTAAGCATCTAGACTTCTCCATCACCCAGCTGTTCTGTTGTGTTTAGTTTCTGTGGACACACCGCTCTTTTCAAAGAAAAAAGCTCCATGGCAGTATCTACTCACTGAATGCTGAGGTTGGTGCTTGCTGCGTAGGCTCTAACGCACGGAACCATTCCTAGAAAACCAGTGGCTCAAAATCAACTGCAGCTGCTCATTTCTGACCTTTGTAATTAAGAGTGTTGTGGACAGGGATGTTTCTACTACTCATGGAGCCAAAGAAAGAAAGAAATGGGAATCAGCAACCCAGTTCTTCCATGGGTGAATATACCACTAAGTTGTTGGGTTTTTTGTTGCTTTTGTTGTTGTGGTTTGTGGGGCTTTTTTTGGTTTTGGTGGTGGTGGTGGTGGGTTTTTTTGAGTTTGTTTTGTTTTGTTTTTCCTCAGCAACCATAATTTCAGGTATTAAAGAACTGCCTTTAAAACTGGAATAACATGTACATAATTTGTAACTGTATTCATACTGTAATTACCACACATGATAAAATAACTTCACAACACATTCAGCCATATACTACTTTAGTAAGAATAATCCATTTAATTTCTATCACAGGTACACAGGCCCTATAAATATATAAGTATAATAACATAATATAATCCCCAACAACTGTGCTGTGGTCATTCACAAAAAAAAACAAAGAGGTTCCAACGTTTCTGCAGACACTTTCCACTCTCTGAAATTAACCACTTCTAAGAGGCTGTGTTACAGACCTCACTTCTAACTCTGACACAAACTGACTTTGGTGGGGATTATAGCAACATTAGTGTAGTTTCTGTAGTCTACTAACCTACAAACTGCCTTCGTTAAAGCCATGAGGGATACAGCACGCGATATATTGCTCCTGTTCTCTGAAACTTTGATGTGCTGACAAGAATAAAACTACGACTAATACAACAAGAGCAGAAAGACAGGCTAGACTTTGCATAGTCTTCATGATCTTATTAGCAGAGTAACACCAGTACCAGTTCACACAGGACACAAAGCACGGGGAAAGAAAGAAGCTGTCGGAGAAAGCAAGGCTGTAGTCACCGTACTGGTAGTACTGCTCCCTTTCCACTTCTCTAAGACTCTGGCATCTTTAGAAGGAGTCTGATTCCCAGAACTTGCAGACATCTAATTTGAAATCAGGAAAGTGTGCTCAACAGACACAGTGGAGAGTCAGGCTGTTGAATACTTTTCCTTTCATCACCAAAGGATTCCCTGCTGGTTGTAATCAAGATCCATAAACTTGCAACTTAAGCCAGTCTGAATGCTGTGATCCCAGCCTCATTTATTGCTGCTAAATCAACCCTACATACACACCCACTTGGGTTCTGATCTACTGTGTAAGAGCCACAATCATGTGAGATTTACCTGGTTAACTTTTCAACAGCATGATGTGATGATACAAGGCAGGAGCTCTAACCCAAGAGACACAGAAAAACAAAACTGGACAAAGCTCTAAACAGAACAATACCGTGAAGAATGATCCTGAACTGGTCTCCAAGGAATAAGCTGAACTACTTAATAGATCTTTTTTTTGTCTCTTAGCCTACATGATGAAGCTTCCAGTTAGTATTTGAGCAAAGCACAATAATCGTCAAAATCTTCCTCCGACAAACACGTACTCTAAAATTAAAGAAATTTACGTAGCAATGTAAATGTCATTTAAGTTTTGTTTCTTAAAAAAGCAAAGTGAAAACAAAAAAGTAAACGTCTTCAAATTGAAACAAATGCAACACCAAGTTTATCTGGCTGTACAGCCCCTTACAGACAATAACTTATTTCAGCAACGTGACATCTAATATTGCTGCACTAAATTTTTTACACATTCGCAAGTAAAGATTGGAACATCTCCTGTAGTCTGATAACTCATTGCTCAGTTAATTGGCTTGTGTTTAGCAAAGTGGCTTATTTCTCAGTGGGGACTAACCACACGCCAGCCATGAACTTTAAAGTAAACCCAATTATTAGTTAACAGTGAAGAAAACAATCTGTAAGGCATCTTAAAGAATGCAAATCTTCACTATAAACTGCTGAACGGAAACGCACAAATAGACAGACGGCAGCGGGTGAAGGTTCCTTGCACAGAGGAGAAAAACAGGTACAAATCCACCTTTCCCTCCACCTTCACGGCAGCAACAGCGCAGTGAAGAGACAGACGTCAGATCTTCTTTTTTCTCTCACCACTCAGAAGGACATCCTGCTGCGTGTAAGCCAGAACCACAAACTCAGATCCAGTCAGTGCAATCCCAAGATCCAGGACTGGCCTCGTTCAGTGGCACCAGCTGGGCTACTGATGCACATTCCCAGTTTCATTTTCAGTTTCATCACCTTCAGACGAGTATAAAGCAGTGAGGCGCTCAGTTAAATTTACACCACTTACATTATATTTCAGTAAATACAGAGGGGATGTACAGCCAAGGTGTTGCACAGACGAACACTGAGAAAAGTCCCCTCATACCTCACAGCTTTCGTTTCTCTTTATTCTTGTCTCCCAGGCACCATCAAACATTAAGCCTGTCTGACAGAACTCTCTAGCATATTATAAGTAATCAAGTTGAAATTTTCGTGCTATTTGACAATATTTTACCTGCACAGTTGCATTCTCTGAGAATTCAAGTTCCCTTCTTTATTTGCCACGTACACATCACTGTGATAACTCCTCTTCTCTATATTGATGATTTTCTTTTACACATTTGTTGTTCATACGTTATGTACATCAAAACGTCACTAAATGCCAGGGCAGGAGCAACAAGACAGCTATGTGTACTTACTCTGTGTGATTAATACTGAATGTAATCTTGCTCGTAACGTACTTATGTATAATTTTACCTGTAAGTTATTACAAATGGTCTGAATATTTTCACTTCAAATTACCCTGAAGATATCATAGTGTTTGCTTACTTCTAATATAAGTCTGTCACTGTTTGTCAGCGGTGTCTAGGCCAGAAAACACCCATCCGTACAAAGAGCATCTCCCTTAAAACAGTAAATGCTTTTGAAGTTGAAATGGTGTACTCAGGATGCTACCCTGAAGAACCTTCAAGAGTGGAACTCTCAGAAATCAGTGCCAATTTCTCAGTGTAGAGGCATCAGACATGATCATGGAAGAAGGAGAAGAAGGTTTATAGTAAGAGTGTTGTGTGTGAGCAATTCCCAATTGCACACACTTTCATGACAAAGTGCCCATCATCCTAAGTGCAAGGAGCTCTCCAGCCTTTCCACCATGCTCTGGCTGCAGAGAACTCTTCCAGATGACATACTGGCTCGTCTCCAGCACATTTTTATACCAACTTAGTTGCTGTCTTGATTGTTCATTTTTAACTGCACAGAGTAAGCTTGTTGAAGAAGGCACCATGTTTTCCTTGTTTACAGACAAAATTTAGCATAATCTGGCTTCTGAGGGAATTAAAAGAAATAAAAATTTACCTGATTTAGTTTGCAAGTTATAGCACTTCTCATAATACAATACTCTACAGCAGCACTTTTGGGAATTACTCCTAAGTTTTCATTTTTCCACTTCTGTATCTATGGATGTCCGCAGTCTGCAATGCATCCCCTCTTCAGATGACTTTTACTGACTTTGTGCAGATTTATGTTTGAGTGCTCTGTGGTTTATTTGCTTATGTGGAAAACACTGAACAACAAAAAAAATTAAGAATAATACTAATTTTTAAACATGTACATTGCAGAAATTAATTCTGTCTTGCTATTTGGCTGCAAATGAAACCAAGAATTATAGTTATGACATGCAGTTTCCATGCCCACATAAATATTTCTCAATGTTCACATCACTTATGTGAATTTGTAGTTTGTGAAGTTGTGCCTAAAACAAAAAAAAAACAAACCACCAGACAACAGCCAGAAGATCCACTGATGGGATCTCTTCAGCTAGCGCAGCCTGATCCTTCTCCTATTTTCTAAGACTGTAACTCTTAGGCTTTTGATTCCCTTAGTCTTGAAACTATAAAAATCTTATTTCTGTAAGCTCTTTTATTGTTACCCACATAGTCAATAATGTCATTTTCATTCATATCATTCTGTAGGGAAGTAAGAGGAAATGACCCAGACAGAACAGAGCTATAAATAAGATTCAGCTACTCTGTTCCAAGTGCAGATTCAACAGTATTCTTTTAAAACCACAAAAATACAGCTTGGGAATTATGGGAAGTTTTCCTCTTACTGGAGTTCTGAGATTAGCTTTCATGCAGTGGCCAACTTTTATTATTGACTTATGTGAATAAAAGATGAATTTGCTTAAAACTAGCTCTATGAGTACAAACAACAGAACAGGCTCACATTGCATGTACGCAGTAGCTCATGCTTACGAGAAAAAGAACTCAAGAATCATAGAATTCTTAAACAGAAAGGATTCCACTCAATTACTTCTTAATATAAAGAGTCTTTAAAGACTTTCCTTTAAAGAGAAAAATCTCACAGCAAATGGATTAACATTGGTTTCTTACAGGCTTTCCGTTCAATGCGATGGACTGTTTGCTTTACAGCACGACAATGATGTGTAATACCGGTTACAACGTTTTGATTGCTGTAGGTCTCAAAGCTTTTAAGTAAGCAGATGTCTCTATAGCTTTTGAGTGAACATTCCCTTAGAAATTTCTAAGTTTCATTGTATTTCCAGCAGTGTGGTTCGTGTTCTGTATCTCGTTGCCCAACTTGGCATTTTCAACTGATGCTTCTGTAAAACAGAATTCATGAAGTATATGCAAAGAGCCTGTCCTGACAGTCCTATTCACACTTGTGAAGTGATGAGTTGGAGCCAAGTGCCATGAAGACGCTATGATAACTAACACAACCCATGGATTTGCTAAAGTAAAGCCAACACTATATTTTACTGCCCTGTCCTAGCCATTCGCCCTTTGAATTAAGATAACCAGAGAGATACTTAAGTTATAAGGAGTAGGTTCCGCTTAAATAAAGTATTAATGATAACGAGAATTTAAGGATCTAGAGAGAAACTTGACAGTACAGCTAAAACCACAGGGGAGCAACAACAGTAACCCTGAGTATCTCCCCTGTGATCAAAGTGCTGATAAGCCCAGATATCACTGCTAATTAATATTCAACTGTAAAAATAGAAGACAAAAAGGCAAACACGGAATAACAATATTAGGTCCAGTCTCTCTCCATACACACTTGCTTCTCACTTCCCATGTGGGACAGCAGCATCTCAGACTTCAGCCAAGCCAAGCACAATGCTGCAAACTGTCACAGACAAGCCCAAGTAGCTGTGCTTTGTGGAAGTTTAAGGCAGGAGAATTTTCTGCTCTTGCTAATTTATTCTGTGCCAAGAAGTTGGTATCTAAGGATGAGTCTTTTGTCATATCATGCATCACTGACAGACACTCCAGAGATGAATGATATTAAGAAAACCAAGAACTGCTTGTTGCCCAAGGCATGTGCTAGTTTATGTTTCACGCATAATGGCTCTGTTAGCTCCAACAACCTAAAAATAAAGCAATGAAACACACTCTGCAGATGCCTTTGGGACCTTCACAATACTCCAGGAATTGCAAACCTTTCTGAGACCCATCGCCGGCAATACTCTTTGACCTGGGCACACATCCCACCACCACCGCGAGTGGTGCTGAGCATTGGGGATGTGTGCAGGGTAGTTTCTACAGTGTAAAGTCAGACCATAGTAAGTAGGTGCCCGAAACTGCAATCTCTAACGTGCTGGAAAATGCTAATGTATGAAAGGCCATTCTGTGCTTTTAAGACAGTTTCGTTTCTACTGTTTTCAAGCTCTGTTTTCACTCCCTTCCTCAATGTGTAACTGTGCATACATAGAAAACTCAGCACTGATAAAAAAGGCTTAATTATTTAATTTCAAAATTTTAACTGCCTATAGAGGAATAATGGAGAACAATGTCAAATATTCACCATCGCACTATTTCATTGATAGTCTTTGTCAAACACTAAGGTTAACCTAAATTGAAGAGTTAAATGATATCTTTCCCCCCTGTGATTTCTCTACACTGTCTCCCTGAATTGTCTAGTCAAGTCAGTCTGTGTGGGCTGTGACCTCTTAGTTATCTGCAGGCCACAAGATCGCGACCTTGTGAAATTGTTTCTCTTTTCTGACACTGTGAATAATGTTCTTAGGTTGGTGGAGAAGAAATTATAAAGAGAGTTACCACCTTTTTTTGAAAACAAATTCAACTATCAGATCAGAACAGAAAAGGCAATTTGTCTATCATTAGCTTGTAGGTATATAATGTAAAGATCTTTCTGCTCTAAATGGCAAACTGAAAAGAAAGTTAAACGTTGGCTTGCTCTTAGCAGACAATTCTGTACATCAGCGCATGTGGCAAGTGGCCACTGACAAAAATCAGCAGTAGCTTTGAATGTTAGCATGTAGAAGCATCAGCTAACACAGAAGACTAAATTGTGGAGAAAATTATAGAATCACAGAACAGCTCAAGTTGGAAGAGACCTTGAAAGATCATCTGGTCCAGAACCCAACTGCCCGCACTATGGCTTTCCCAGGTCTTTCCACGGCCCTGGCCGTTGTCTTGGCTGCCCATCCCTCCCCACAGCCCAGCTGCACTCCAGAATCCCACTGGTTCATGCAGTATAACAGCTAACAAAACGTCTACAAGCAAGGCTGTGCTGTGGGATGAATCTCAGCCGTCAGTGACATGATACAGCTGTGTCGCAGGCTTCAACTTTCCTGCTGACTTTGCAGTTAACAGCCAATTTGGATTATTGCTGGGGAACCACCTGGCACCTCCCACCATCACAGCTTTGAAGAGTACTACGTAGCCTTTATCATGTAAGGCTGCATCAGATGATGTCCTAGCTGATGCCAGGAGAGCCTTATCTGCTTGTCTCAGCTCAATAAACGTCCAAACTAGGTGTAAGAAATGTTGGCAGATTCACAACCTCCATAAACAAAAATTAGCTCATGTCCTCTGTTTCCTGTCCTATCACAGTACTGACCTGGAAGGGTAACCAAAAGGTAAAAAACTGTATTTAAAAAAAAAAACCCATAGGCAACTGTGATGTCTCACGAGTATGGAGAGGTTAGGAGAAACATGTATACCAAAGTTCTGCAATGGTCAAAACCATGTATTTTCGGATCCTAGTGTCCTTCCTCCTCCTTCTCTCTCTTCAATCTAAATACCAGTAGCAATCTGAAAAAAACCCAATCACGAAAGCTACTCACAGTTTGTGCGGTCCTCAAGCTGTCTGGTGTTTTAAGTGATAGAACAATGTTTTACATCCAGCAACTCTAGTAAAAAACACCCGAGACTCTCCATTAATGTTAATGCAGCTATATTAAGAGGATTCACCCCAAAACCTTTGACTATATTCTGAAGGGAAAACTGGTATTATCTAGCACTGATTTTATCTTTATTAGCTTTTTCTTTACTAGCTCTACTCTCTATTTTTCAGCTCCACTTCAGTGACCATATATAATCACAGAAATTTATTTTACATTCAGCCTTTATAGTGTTCCCTGGCCCCTTTGGGCTGCCTCTAGTACCTCCCTACTTGCTGTTCCAGAATATATTATAAAAGCAATTTTGGCGAACTGCTCCCACAAGAGTGGGCTTTTGTCAATGCGCTGCGTTGATCCAGCTGAACGAAGGAAGGGGACTCTATTCGTGTTTCCTTCATGCCTGATACACAATGCAACCTCAAAGAAATGGCTTTCAAGTGCTTTACTTTTATTATGGTAACACAACTTCCATTTCTGTTGTGGTTTTTTTGCCTTATAAAGTTATAAAGATTTGCTTTGGAAAATTAAAAAACAAAGTCTGAAAGAATTAAATGGGTTAGAACTGGCTCTCAAATGATCTGGCAAGGGCTCTTCTAACTCAAATTTTATTTGCTGTGGCAGCACCAATTAATATGCAGAGTGCAGTTTCAGCTCATCGTCTCATGCACACTACACATGCACACAGTTTGCACAGTTGCACCAGGAATTAGAATGTACACACCTACAAATAACACAATGCTTCTGCAAAACTTCAAGTTAATTAGGCTCATCCATGCTACTTAAAAGCCTAAAGAAGAGACCAACTGAATTTAGTTTGCTCTCTATTGCAAACAGATCAACAGGCTGGTGACCACTTCCATATTAATACAGCTACTTTCTAAATGTTTTAATACTGCTGCATCCCACATTTAAGTACATGTACTGCAATTTGGCAGTAGAGATCAAGAAATCAGCTTAAAACAAGCATCTGGTACAACTGAAAAAACAGGCTGAAATACACAGAAATGCACTGATGTCAAGTCAAGAGACTTTTGAACTGTGACACCAGCTAATTAAATGTTAAGCTCAGTGGTAGTCATTTGGGGGTTTTTCTCCTCTTTTTGTTTCACAGAGCAACATTATTCTATTGCAGAAACGGGTTCCTTTTAGCCACTACCATTGTGTGCAGTAGGTTAGTTTCAACCTGGTTGACAAAATATTTTCTAATTCATAAGGGTGTTTTTGGTGGCTTTAATGCCACTACTTTGACCTGCAAGAGCCGGGCACCTTCCTCATATTCCTCAAGAGTGCTGTAAAAACAAACCGTACAGAAGGCAGGCTCCTATCAAAAGCTGGATTTAAAATATAACGCAGACAGGTGGGAAACATGCAGCTTGTAGTTATAACTATAACTTACAACAGATACTGCAGAACACACAGAAATCAGTGACAATAATTGAGAGATTAGCCTTATATAGGAAATTATGTTACATGGATCTTTCTTTGTCCCCCAAATTATTTTGAGCTGAAAACGCACTTAATAAGAAACGTGGGATGTAGGATTAGCGTGTGTTACAATATGATGTCTGGACATAGAATCCTCATAGTTTTGTTTCTCATTTTAATTTTAAAATATTTTTGTGTTTGTTTTCATTCTGGCTTTACTTTCTCCAGTCCTGCATGCCAACTGATGACAAATCTCACCATTTCTGGGCCAAATGGATAATAGAGCTGCACAGGAGCCATGAGAGTACTTTCAGATGTATCCTGTGCTGTCACCCCTCCGTGCTGCCTCATCCTTGGGAACAGCAGAGGTGAGTTTGCTGAGTTTGCAGGCCAGAGCTCAGTGAGAACATTGCCTCTGGCATATTCAACAGGAATAGGTAACGTCAAGGAAAGAGTATCTTAGCAGGACAGGCGAGCCTGGCTCTCTTCTCCAATGTTACAAATAAATGGGGAAACTGCATTACGAGTTCTGCATTATTTTTATAGAACTGTCTTTGAGAGGATCACTGAAATTGAGAAGTGCTATTGTCAAGATTTTACACAGGAGGTTCTGAAATCAGGGGGATTACGGTTTGGTTAACGCACAAAGGAAGACAACAGGGATTTCCTATTAACAAGGAGCAGAACCGCGGTATTCAGAACGCTGTGCCAGTGCTTCCAACATTGTCTCAGCTTCCCCCTGTGCTTTCATTTTCCCTCCTTTGGCATTTGGAAGCAAGAGAGAAGAAAGGCTAGCAAATCAGCCTTCAGGTGCCAGCAAAAGAATTCTGGGGCAGAGACATAAATACTTGCTCTGGAATAAATCCTCAGAGCTCCATGTTTTTTTCGATAACAACAAGGGAATTTTTTCTTATTGATTGCTTTTTGCAATCGAGCTTACCAAACAGAACTTCCCTCAAATGATTCTTCCAACTAATCTGATAGAAAACTAACCTTGTTATATTTATTGACAGAACATTGAAATAAATATTATAGGTCTAGAGGGAATGTTTCAGTTCATTGATTTTTTTTTTTTTTTTTAAGGAAATAACAAATGCACTGTATTCCCCTCAGCATATTATGCTGGGAATAATCTGAGAAAACGCTTGCCCTCATCAAAATGCATCTCAAAAAAAACTTCTTCCAGCCCCCAAAGCGCAGGCACCCTTTTCAATAAATCTGATCTTGAGCAAACAAGCAATTTGCAATTTTAATTGTTTGCAGAGTTCTCCTTCTGTATGCTTATTCAGGAATTTAAAAGAAACCAGTTTTTGCTTTTATCTGCATCAGTGAGAAGACACGAAGTTTAAGGGAATGTAATTTGTTTCTTAAGGAATGAGTAGGGCTTAGAATCATCTGTTGGTAATTTAATACATTTCACTGAATCTTTCAGTATCCTTCACTACTTGCTCCTAACAGACTGCTTCTTCCAAGGCTTGTAGCCAAAACACTTGCCTAGCCAGCATCGTTACTGCTCATAGCTCTGCTCTGGAGCCTCACAGCAGGGTCATTTATTTGGCAGAGAATGGGATGTATGATAAACAAACTCAAAGAGTTTTGGGGCCAAGGAGAAGGGTACAATGGAAAAGTGCTGAGGGCCCTTGAATGTAGGCAAAGGAACTATTGGAAAAATTATGCATGGGTCTGAAGAAAAATGTATGAAGCTGAGCTGAATTTTGCTCAGTTTTGCTAAATATGGTATTGATATTAAAAAGCTTTTCACAAATAAGGCAACACACAGATGCTTAGATAGGACTGTCTCTTTTCAATAGCATAAATTGAAGAGCCACCACACACAAACAGCCAAACGATCTCTTTTGCAAGATTTACAGGCAACACACCAGTATTCAGTCAAATAACCTCCTAGGGCAGGTTTGCTGACTTCCTAAAGACAATAATTTGAAATAACACGAGATGATAAATGCAAATGTACTACAGTGCAATGCCATAAAGCTCCCCAAAACACTGTCACTTTCATTATCCAAACAGCCTGACATTACCTATTTCACTATGAGGACCTAAAAAGACATAAATTTTTTTAGAGGTTTTAAAACCTGAAACTAGACCATGGAACAGAAACAAACAGAAAAAGCCCCAACCCAAACAATCAAAGGATACTACAGTGAAAGTCTACACCACGTGTGAAAGCACACTGCAGAAACGCTACAAGCTGCATCTCAATTTTATTCAACTGAGGGTCCCTCACCGCGCCAAAAGCATCGCTAAAATTGTTAGGAAGCTTTCTGTGATTAGAAGACCAATGCCCAGTTGGGCCAGAGATAGAATGTGATTACACTCCTCCCACAGCACCAAGCATGAACCTCATCTGCACATGGCTTCCTGCTAAAGAGCATTGCTACCGGGAGTAACTTACTCCTTGCCAGGGGTTACATCCAGTGTCTTTTCTGTGGACACTATGTATGGAGACTTTGTATGCCACTGGAAAAAGAGACATGAGAAGCCTCCCGGATAGTATCTCTTCATGAAGAACTACAGGGTTCTTTTCAGCTCTGTTCACTGTTAGAGCTTTACTTACCCATTGAGCATGCAGGCTCCAAACGCTTGCCATAAAGAATTGCTTGGTACAAGTTTTGCAGCAATAATGACTGCTTCCCAGCACACTGTGTTTCCACTAACCTTAGAGAGTATTGATGAATTCACACTGTCTACGACTGTGCTATATGTAGATTAAGCCACCACTTTTTGATGTAATTTTTCCTACTGCCATTGTAAAACTATTCAAAAGAGTAAACACTTATCAAGAAAGGAAAACAAAAAGTACCTCTTATTGGCAAAGCCATCATCATTTGATGTTCAGGGTTCCTGGTTACCTACTAACTGCCCCTCACTGCAGATGCATATGGTTTTCCCAAATGTTGGTGAAGAATCTTTTGGAAACAAACATGAGCACAGTTTCTTTCTGCTAGCTGTCTTGTGCCTGTTTGCTTAGTACGTGTGTACACACACACACAGAGGACGGGGAATGCCCTGTGTTTCTCAAATATTTCCATTTAAGACAGCATAGTCTCTTTGCTCTGTGTTATTTGTACTTCAGAATGTGGAGGTTTAGTATAGGAAGAAAGGGACAACAGTATGGTCACTGTTTCTAAAACCCTTTTCTGATCCTTAAGTAAAAGACTGCAGTCCTCACGAGCAGTATTCAAACTTGCTTCATCAAAACTTTTGAACACATATTGGCCATCAGTATAAAGTATCCTTTGTAAAGACAGAACTCCTTCAGGATCTATGACCTTTTAACACCAATATTTACCAGAAAATACAGAACAGAATACTTCCAGTTGGAAAAGGACCTACAACGACCATCTAGTCCAATTGCTACCTGCTCTGATAAAAAACTTAAGGGAAAGAGGTATAACCAACCCATACTTTGGGCCTCGCACTCTGCCGCCTCGTGGTAATTCAGATCCACATCTGGAACTACATCAGCCCCAAACTCTAAACATCCTTTTAAAACTTGAATATGAAAAGGCAACAGTATTTCCTGACATCAGCTCCTAGAAACATTAACGAGCCAAAACGAGCATGTAAGTTACACAAACCCTTGTGCCCTTGTGTTGCTTTCTACTTTATAGGAACTGCTCCTGTTGCATCATGTAGTGGCAGCCTCAAAAGACCAACTCACTAATTACAGGCTTTTCCATACACAGACTGCATCTGTTACACAGAGGGTCTATAAATTCCTACAGCACCATTCATGGCAGAGTCATTAAGAGCGCTGTATACTGAAAGACAGATCATCATTTAAAATGTCATTTTAGATAAAGCTAAATTGAAGCAAGGCAGCCAAATGACTTTTCTGAACTCCCAGACGGGTAGAAATGGAAAAAGATATCACTGGAGCTAACTATGGTATCATTTACAGTAGTCCTAACCCGCGTTAACTACAGTCAATCTGAAATTTTCACACTGGAATAAGGACAAGACGCTTGTAAGGCTTGTAAAGAAAAACAAGAGCAGGAATACTTCAGGAAACTGAAAACCAAGCATTGCTACATCTCCCTGCACGTGCTGAAGTTCTGAGGTAGTGCTGACACCCTACTGCTCGCTGCACGCCCGTCAGCGGAAGCACTGTCACTGCGGTGGAAGGCCGGGTCAGTCTGGTGGCAACCCCATCCTCTTGCTCTGCAGTAGCAGCTTTGAAGCCATACTGTACACAGGTGGAGCACGGTGGCACCTCCAGCGTTTGCGTTACCCCGTAAACTGGGGACAGAGGAAATCAGCATGTTCTACCCGCACGATGCTGTGCTCCGTATTGTACCAAGTCAGACAAATCAGGACGTGGATTTCACTCTGCCTAACTCCTCAGATCGTGCTCGGCATCACTGTATCACACAGACTGACTGATGTGCATGCAAATAACAGCTGTTGATGACATTTTAGTGATAGCTTGGAGAGCAGCTCTTAAAAATCTGTGGACATATGAAATACAGAGACTAAAACTAATGAAGTAGAATGGAGAACTGTTCAAAACAGATCTGTCCTACTACCAGTGCCAGCAGCCGTAACAGCAAAACCAGGGAACATGTAAGAGTGACCACACTAAGCCAAACTAAAGCTGCACACAGCTCACGCTTACGTGTCTAACAGACACTAATAGCACACACGCAGGCAAGACTGCAATACCCACAGAAACATTGCTTTCCCCAGATGCTTCCTGACCTCCAGCAAGCTGGTACCATTCCTTTCCTTCAGGAACTGGTCCATGCAGTTTTGAAAACACATGGACTTCGAATTGAGGTAGAAGAAAACAGAGAGATAGGTAGCCATTTGGTGTGAATTGGCTAATTCCATGGCCTCACTGGAGATAACACAGGGCTGCAGCATCTTGTGAACTGGATCAGTGTGTTCAACAAAGATGATTTGCACTTTGTGTATATAACAACATCTGAGCAACATTATCAATTTAGGTATGTATTTACCCAAGTTTTTCCATAGTGCCTTGCTCCTCTATGTCTCAAAGGTAACTCACAAGAGTTGTTCAAATGATAAGACAGCAATCGCCACTTTTTTATATTTTGAAAACATCGCATTGAGGACAAGTCAAATATTTTTTGCAATACTTTTTCTAATAGTAGTTTTGGGGTTATGTGAATTTCTACTTGCAGATGGACTCAATCACACTGCTGCACATTTTGGTTTCTAGAACCTTGGGTAATTGGCAGCACAAGGCAACCCTTTACAGTGTGATACCTTACACTGGGCCACCACAGTGTGAGACCACAGAGCTGATAACTCACCTACCAGGAACTGACAGACTACACTGAAAATTGGAGGGGGGAAAAAAAAAGAAAGAAAGAGGGGGAGGGAGACAGAGAAATACATTTTTAAAGATAACCTGGAGGCAAATATAATATTTATACTTATTTATCCTCACAGCACAATCATAAGCCCCAAAACATGTCTAATGAGGTGGAATTGCAAAATGGCCATGAGTCCTACTTACTTGGCTTCTCAGTGGTCTCTTAGCAGTCACATGGATCTGTATTTTTCAACTATGTGACTGCTGCAGGCAAAACTCCTGCAAGTAAGAGTGAGAGTCACAGCAAGTCCTTAACTCCCAGTGGTATTCATCCACAAAAATGCCAACCTAGGAAAAATGAGAAGACTGATAAAAAAGTTGCAAGGGCAATTAAGCGCTGCAGACAGCTGCACTTAATGCTTGGTTCGTATTTGCAGGGCATCCTCTGCTCAAATGAACTTTCATTCACAGCTCTCCTCAGCTCTTTGAATGGCCTCAACTCTTCAAGCCTTTGTAAAGAATCAGAAACAGGAAAGAAATCAAAACATGTCAAAGAGTTCTTCAGTGTCATCACAGAGGAAGGAGTCCCAGCCTCATGTCTTCCACCTGTCTTTTAGCAGACTCCAGCTCAGCTTGATATCAAGCCCTTTTAGAAAGTACCAGAGTTCTTCATAAGAACTCTGGATTTTTCTACTGATGTAATCTAATCTGTACATTAAACCAGCTGCTGAGTTAGAACTGTTAGAGGTCCCAAGGTGACCAGGTTTATCATTATGACTTCCATAAGGTGGTCCCAGATTTCTAATGGGCTGAAAACAAAAACATTTCCTTTGTCTGAACGTCCTGATTCTGTTGTTCTTTCTTAAATGTCAGATTTGATTCATTTAGATGTCAGTGTGGGCAGCAGGTCGAGGGAGGGGATTCTGCCCCTCTATACTCTGCTCTCGTGAGACCCCCCCTGCAGTGCTGCGTTCAGCTCTGGGGTCCCCAACATCAGAAGGACATGGAGCTGTCGGAGCAGGTCCAGAGGAGGCCATGAAGATGATGTGAGGGCTGGAGCACCTCTGCTATGGAGACAGGCTGAGAGAGCTGGGGTTGTTCAGCCTGGAGGAGAGAAGGCACGGACATGTTCAACTACCTCAACATAGGCACTGGAATTGAGAAAGTTTGTCTCAAAGATTAGTTCTGTAGATTAAACTAGATCTGCAGTGATTACTTCTTCCCTCTCCAAACATCTGAGAAATTCTAAAAATTCTCACCTATTTTTAAATGAGTTCTCAGACATGTCTTAGCTTGGCAATTCAGATACTCCATACACAGGTATCACCCAGCTGATCAGGTGATGTGTACATATGTGCATTCCCAAAACAAACTTTCAAATGAGGAAGCAGAGTCAGAAACAAGGGGGAGCAACTTTCAGGATACTGTAATATGGCCACAGTAATAAATCACTTACAGTCCCCCAAAAACGCACTTTGCAAGTTGAAATCAGAAGCATAAGGGAAAAATTTAAGCCCACAGCTAGAGAAGCTACTGACAGTTTTAGTTGTTACTGTTTCAGTATCTCCAGAAGTGACTATCAAGTCTGATCCTGCCATGACATCTGAGAAGGCCCAAGAGGCAACAGCTCTGACAAGCCGTCGAAGCCACCAACATCCCCAGTGCCAGCTGAGGCACCCCAGCTGCTGAGCACCAGCGCAGGCCACAGCAGCACTTCTCCCGTCTCTGCACTAAAGGGTTTAGGCGACGTATTTTCCTTGTTTCACTACAATCTTTGTTGCAGGTTCAGATATATAAAAAACCAGTGATTAATAACTAACTAAAGGCTGTAGAAGACAGCATGAAGCTACTTTTTAAACAATTATATGAATGACTCATTCACGCTGACTTGCAATAGACAGCCTGAGATGATAGAAATAGATCCCTGAGAGGTATCACGTCGTAACGCTGTGCACTGACAAGATGCATCCTAATCTCCATTCACACTTCGCGTCACAATTAGGTTTTATGATCAGTAAGCTTAATATCTTTTAAACTTTCTCTGACATTACAGATTTCTCTCTGTTTCCCATCCAATTTATCGGCTTTTTTTAAAAGACAGTAAGAATAAAATTTGTCCTTTTCCTTTGGAAAGCAACAAAAATGATCTCTTCCTCTTTGAACACTGTTTTTTAGATATTCGTGTAATGAAAAAACACAGATAACAGCGCTTACATTATTCTGATACTGAGCTGATTTGGTGTTGGCTTGAATTCCTGTGAGGTCCAAGATGACCTGCCCTGTAACACCACAACCTGAAACTGGGTGCCATTTAATAGTTCATAATTAAAGAAATACTTAACTGTTTCACGGGATATGACAAATCGGCCTCTTACATTTATTTACGATCTCCTGAAGAAAACAGAGTACTACAAGTCTGGAGCCAATAATTTGGCTTAATCTGCTTGATTCATTCACTGTCTTTCACTTCTAAGGCATAATTTCAAATACAGCCCAGACCAAACTGGCAGAAAATCTTTGTGATCTGAGTTACGGGAAAGGTCACAGTTAAAGAATTTCCTCAGCTTTGGTCCGATTTGAACCACAGCAGCCCACAAGGTGGAATAAGTAACTGAGTCACAACATCCACAGCTATGAAATCTCCTTGTGTCCCCCACCTGCCTGTGCAACACAACATTACTGATGGGGATCCTAAAAACCTTCTAATGAAGAAAAAACGTGCAGCTTCACTGCAGACACCAGCCCGCCTGCTCTCAGATGCCTTTTGTGCCGGCCCTGTGACAATGGGGTGGTCCGGCGGGGGAGATGCTGCTCGTCTGCTTTTCCCGATGCTCCCTGGAGCCCTCACGTACTTAACTTGTGACATTGCCACCCGTGTTGGGACAGATGCCCTTTTCAAGCCAGAATGGCTGGCAGCTGTGACACGGAGCAAAGTCCGTGACAGCCACTTGACCCTCCTTAGCAGTACGCGAACGCGCTGTCTGCGGGCACAAAGGGGAAGCGAAGCCTCTCCGCCGTACGGATCCCTCACCGCACACACACTGAGCCATTTATCTTTGCCTGTGTGCCCCACGTACAGTCATATTTATGGAGCTGTGGGGGCTGTAAGGAGCTTATTTATTATTTGTTTTCATTTAACGATCTCTGTTGTTCTCCCCCAGGAATACCCACATGCACTATGCAAATCATATTAAGCCCCTGGCAATAGTGGGAGTGCCCTGAGCCGTGGTATCTGGTACATCAGCTCTTGGAACGTAGGCAGCTCGGTCACAGAACTAAGCCCTCCCCTGGCCTCATCCTGGCCACCGTCATTTGCTGACAGTGTCGTTCCCCTGTGACTTACAGTCTTTTCTAGGAACCAGCTAAGGTCTGCTCCAGGCTTCCCTTCCCCTAACTGGAGCACTCAGGCCAGCGGTTTCCAACTGGTGGTCAGTGAATGCCCCCACCTCCACCGAAAGCGGCGTTGTGCATGCCGAGAGCTCGCAATGTCACACTAGGAGAAGAAAAACAAATCAAACACTTTTCTAGAAACCATCTTTAATTTAGAGAACGATGCTGACTGGATGATATGGGCAATGTATGATCAAATATCTGAGGCAAGAAGGTGAAAGAAAGGTCAACAAGTCATAATTAATCCCTGCGATAAAAGAGCATCCATAATATGGAGAGGAGGTGTGAAAACTGACCAGAATTCTCTCTCTCCATCCACAGCACTGCAGAAAGTTAGGGACAGTAGATTAACCCTGAGAGTCAGAAACATGTGTTTCTTTGCAGCGACTTCTTCTGTAACCTTTGCCAATTCACCTAGCCTTTCTAAATCACATTTTCAGATCTGTGATAAAGGGATGAAAATAATGAGTTACCGCTGTAAAAATCAGGGAGGTCTGAATTGCAAACAAAACCATGATCATAGTAAGAATCACTGCTTTTGTTAAAGGAAAAATTTGATGTTTCTCATAACCCCTTGTCATGAGCTTTTCAGTGCCCAGAGCGCAACCGCCTTGCTAAAAGTCAAGTCTAACAAGTCAAATAGCACTTTCAAATGCATTATTTTGAAAATATACACTACATTTCAACTTATCCTTCATTATCCTTATCCCTGTCTCCTTTTAGCTCTCTGCATTGCTGCCTTGCTATTCTAGTCCACATGATCTGCACTTTGATTAATTAATTTATTCTGATTATTTAACTCCTTTTTCATTTTTCCATATTCTTCCTTGATTTTTCTTCCCTTATCTCCCTGTCAGTCTTTTCTTTGTACCTCTTTCTATTTCTGCTCTCAAGTAATTGTTTTTCTTTTCATCTCTGCTTCTTCCATTTATTATCTTCATATATGGAAAAATATACACTAATACCTCCCGGGAAAATAATCCACAATGCAGACATTCAGTGAGAGAGAGGAGATCCAGAGAAGCTGCAGTGCTGAAGGAGATCTAGCAGAGACAGCAAACCGAAGATTAGATATGGTTTTGCAGGAAGACACGGCTGCAGAAAAGGCTAATGAAATCTTGTCAACATATGCAGACGCATCACCTCGTGTTACAGACCAGAGAGATTTAAATCGGGCCTTATAGGAATTTCTTGTTAGCTCATACGGAATACTGCATAAAGTTGTATGTAATATGTTGCCTTAGCAATACACCCGTCTATCCAGGTATTTATTTAGACTGTATCACCAATATTCACTACAGAACTGACAACAGCCTAGAGGGAATTCAAAGAGGATCAACAGAAAAACAACGAGAAGTGGCAACGACAACTGCAAAAAATGAATAGCACACTCAGCTTAGTCAGGAAGGGGTTAAAGAGCTCACCAAAAGAGTGGCAAATATAGAACATACCTGAATATCAAGGAGGGAGAAATGCATTTTCACACCACGCACAAAGAGATAAAATGAAAACAGGATAACCTAGGTTAAATTTAATGAAAAACTTGAGGCTGTGGCAGAGTCTCCCAGGTGAGAGGCTTGTAAGAGCCATCACTTCAGACTTTAATGGCAAGACACAGATATTTTTTTTTTTTCTTTAAATTGTCCCCAATCGTGTGCTGTGGTACCCTTCAAGAAATGTTTCTATTAGAAACAGTAACTTTTAGTTTGACTTGCAACCAAGTATTAGAATCTCTCTCTCAAATATTTAAGTCAAAAGCACCTCATTTCAGTGACCTTCTTCCAGATTCACTTTCTCAGAAATCCACAGGATAAAAACATGGAAGTTATCTTCCACTGAACAGCAGTAACGTCGTATGAGATGCATGTTCAACCATGGAACATAAAGAGCTTTATCTGCTACTTGACCATGCTGTAAGTCAGTGTTAATAACAATATATTATAAATAATTAACAGTAATTTAAATATTCATATGTTGTTGGGGGTAAGGCCTTTTATCAGACAGCTGAAGATATGTTAGTGAACCATGATATATTTCACCAAGGTTAACTTTATCCTAAAAACAATACCCCAGTGCACAGAGTAATAAGATATCAGAATGGCCATCGGACAGTTTGCTAATATATAACTACAATATTCTTACTTGATAAACTACAATTTCAGAAATGGTTCATATAAGCAAGCTTTAAAAAATATTAGAAGCATTAATTTCATTTGACTAATGGTTATATTATGCATTTTTATCTTTTTTTTTGAAACAAACAAACAAACAAACAAACAAACCCCAAGCCACAACTCAAAACATTTTCTTTTTTCATCCAGGAAACTGATTTTTCTTCCACAGCATTGGAAATGTCACCTCAAATTGTCAGTTGAAGGCAGAATTGCTCCTGAGCCAAATGATACTGATATAACTGCAAGTATCGTCTCCCCCAGGTGACTTTAGGAGCTACGTTTCCTTTTCTGTAAGTGTTCAGATATGCAGCTTTGCCTCTGGAGCTGAACAGAAAGCCAGTATTGAGTGTGTGCTCTCCTGCCCATATGCACACGTAAGTATATATTAACATGATCCATACCCACACGGTGATAAAACTAAACAAAAAAAATCTATGTCTAAATACAGAAGCAATGCTGCAAAAGCTCTATGAATCTTCCCTCTGCATGTAGTCTTACTACGAGACTCCTCTCCCGCGTATGCAATAGTGACAAGGAATTGGATCCAGTGGTGTTATTAACCCCCTACTATGAAAATGCAATATGAAAACATTCCTAAGTGCGTTGAAAAAAAGCACAATGAGCTAATAGCTTTTTTTTTTTTTATATTTGAAATACAGAGAGTAAAATTTTATAAACGTGAAAAGTCAATGTTCCAATAGCATTGTTAGTTCATTTGGATTTCTCATCTGTAATATCGACTGTTCAAGCTTTTATCGTTAAATGAGCGGTCTGCTGCCTTTCAGTTCATGTTGAATTTATTTACTAAAGTATGCAAGACAGATTTAGTAGATAGAGAAAGGAGGCGTGGCTAGCCAGGCCACCCTGTGATACCACTGAATACTTGGCTTTTGCAAAAAAAACCCCGAATAAACAGAAAACCAAGCTCAAGTTACTGATAGAAATCATTTCACGTACTGAAAGAAATAATGTCTTCATGATACAGCTGCAGAAGATGAGCATTGTAAGTGCAATGAGGTTTCCAACAAGGAAGTTAATCACAAATACCATCTCTGATTTGGCACAAGTGGTCCAGTGCAGTTCAGCAACACGGCTCCAGCCTTTGGCATGTGCTGGCTGTGTGTTCATGTGCCAGTCCTGCACATAAGGATTTAGGGTCAAACTAAGAAGTCTGCAGTTCTTGCTTCATTTCAGGAAGGACTTTACTCACCTCTTCACAATACATTCTATTTGCTTTAATAAGAATTTAAATACCTGCCGTTCACACAGGTATGGCTGCCCAGTGTCCAAGAAGAGGTAAAACGTGACTCGACGTAGTTTATCTGTTGGACGTTTTCAAAACAAAGGACTTCTGCTAAGCTTTTCAAAACAGCACGTATCAGGAAGCTCTGGGTTTACTTTTCCCCCACGTAAGACCCCAAGTACTACGAACTTCTGCATGTATCAGAAACATTGTTCTTGCAGTTCATTTGCAAGTCTGCAACATTGACAAACAGCATCCAAAGCATCCTTCAGGAACTTGGGCTTTTTTTCCCATTACCCTGTGAGTAAACCAACAGAAGAGCTCGTATGGAGCAAGCAGAGCTCACTCCAGAAGCGCTGTCTCCGCTCGTGTGCCTGGGTTCATCCTGGCAACATGGCACCACTTCATACTAACACTGACCAGGGACATCAGCTCCTGCTCGGGAATGGAGACAGATCTTTCCCCCCTTTCGTTCTTGTTCATACATTTCCGTCCATATTATTTGTTCTAAATTAATCCACAGCTAATCAACAACTTAACAAAGGAACAACACACCAAACAGCAGCTTTTGTACTAATCCTTATTCTGTTTCCCATTATGTGCAATAAGTGCGTATGCATTCTGTATTTGGAGTTAATGTTGGAGTTCATCTATGGTTTACACAAAGGAAAAAGAGATAGAAAATCCAGATTTCATTCCCGAGTTTGCTACACGAGGGGGCAAAGTACTGTCTCTCTCAAACAGCCCACCCAAGTAACAGCAGTAATTAAACTAGCAACTGACAAAGGTGAATTCGTAAAGTGTTTGGAGATACCTGAATGACCAACACCAGGGGAAAAAAGTGTACTACTACACAGTGAAAAATCACAGCCATAAGGATACAGGAATGTAGTTTTTGTATTAAGAGCAAAAGCAAGAAAGGAGGATTATGTTACTTCTTTTGAGTGGTTACAAGACATTTGATACCAGAGCTCGTGCTGGAAGGTCACACCTATCCCCTGGCAGGTCTGCCGTTCACTGGACTAGTTCTGAAAAAGCAGGTGGGTTCAAGAATCACTTTTTAAAACCAGGTAAGGAGAATTTCTGAGTTCATCTCCTGAACCTGTTACACACCCTTTAAGTCACCTTCCTGGTACTCAAAACCTCTGTTAAACCTGCCCCATTGTAATTACCGGGCAGCCACTGCCTCAGGATAAATCTAATAGACTTTTTGGCACTGTCAGATTAAAACTTACCTATCAACTCACTGCAGTGCTTTAGCTCTCCCTAAATCTGTACTTGGGAGAGAATTTATGGCCAGGAATTACATTTTGCAAAATGATTAAAGTTACCAAACATCCATAAAAAGTTGCAGTCCTAGATATCATTTTTTGAAAGTCTGCTTAATTTATGAGAGGTGGAAGGTTTATTGTTATTTAGAGTCCACCGTGATGCAGCAATTTAGCATTTTGCTGAAGCTGTACACAGCTGTTGACTCATTTATGATTTTTACATGTTTTTAAATTGCCCTGTTTGTAACTGGGGGCATCTGCATACTGGGAAAGGGGGAAGGGGAAACAGTTCTCCCTACTGTTCCCTACCCTACTGCTCAAATGCAAAGCAGGTTGTGTTCCTTCTAACAAGATTGTGAACTATGCAGTGAGCTTCCTTTAAAGACAGTGTCCCTCTCTCCTCTCTGCCCTCCCCCTCGAGTCCTGCAGTACAATAAAATTAAGCACAGATGTAAACTCCTCTGCTGTCGGTCCAGCACAGCGATCCACGACAATGCACTGCCACATCACCGTGAAGGGACGTGTTGTAGTCGTTGCTCTGTCCGACAGACACCTGCCAGTGATCTGCACATCCGTAACGGAGGGTCCTTTAGCCCTGCAGGACGTGTAACTCTGTCCTAACAGAAGACATCCTCTACCCACATTACAGCAGCAGAGGACAGGACAGTTCCCATCATCAACTTATGGTCTAATGCCCGTCATTTCGAAGTTAACAAAGTACTTCTCTGGGTGTTAAACCCACACTGTGATGCGAGGCTCTCAGTGCAGGGGGAACTGCAAGCTTCCCAAGAAGACAATCATTATCTCTTTAAGAGCAACAATACAGCATCAAAAGCCTTATGCAACTCAAATTATCTTTCAGTCATCCTGACAATCTTCCTCATGGCTTAAGCCTTCTTCCCCTTAGATCACTTCCTGTTTTCTTCTTCTAGATATCACATCACTTATCGCTCAGTCCTCTCCCACTCAGGTACGTACACTTTGAAGCCTGTCAGATGAAAGTACTCCAACAGGCTTAACAAAAGATTGAGGCTGGAAGGCACCTCTGGAGGTCATCTGGTCCAACCTCCCTGCTCAAGCAGGGCCACCTAGAGCCAGTTGTCCAGGATCATGTCCAGACAGCTTCTGAATATCCCCAAGAATGGAGACTTCACGATCTCCCTGGGCACTCTGTGCCAGGGCTCGGTCACCCTCCCAGCAAAAAAGTGTTTCCTCACGTTCAAACAGAACCTCTTGTATTTCAGTTTCTGCCACTTGCCTTTCGTCTTGTCAATGGGCATCACTGAAGGGAACCTAGACCTGTGTCTTCTTCCCATTCTCCCTTCAGATACTTATACACTGATAAAGTGTACCCCCATCATGTGCAGCTTAACAAAGACTGTAATGTCATCAGGTATAAAGTAATGCTTGTGCTGTTTATTTGCACCCAACGCTTGGTGTGAACAGGCACCCAGTACAATGCCAGGTAGTGGAGTGGCATCGTTCTATGCTCAGAGATGTATGTATCAAAAGCAAAGCTCTTCATGTTGCTTACAGTTCAAGCTTTTGATTCTGCATGCAGGACAGCTCCTTCCCCACTGTGAGGCAAATTCACCCTGACCCTTCAATAAACTTCGACAGAGACCTGAAGAGTTTTGATTAAACAGCAATTAAAGCTACCAACACTGTGTTAACGAAAGATGATAACAATTGAAATTGAGTCAGTGTAAATGTTGGATGTGGAAAATGTGCAAACACCTGTTTGGAAGATGTTTATTACCTGACACTTCAGAAGATCTACTCCATTTGCAAATTGTGCCAGTTGTAGACATGAAATTAGACATAAGACGCCTCGATCACCATCGATGTCCTTCCAGCTGCTCTCCATACAGTTCGCAGCTTGTTAACGACTGAGGTTCTGACAAGCACTCATCAAAACCGAACCACTGAGATTCCCAAGGTCAGACTAGTGCAATGCACAGATCTCCAAGCTGAGAGGTGTGCACCGAAGTACAGGAATGCCTCACCTCTCTGCCTGTCCCGCTGTTATCAGCAATTGCTTTATCTTATTTCACGTTAGTTCATTTTTCCGTTTTACCAAGCTAGACTTGTGTTTATAACTGAAAACTAATTAAAGACATTTTGATTTATCTCTGTAAGAAATCCAGTCTCTCCTCCTTGAGCATTATAATTTTCCAGCTTAATTGAATTCTACATTGTGTTTATGATGTAATTTTAAGAATCCCTAAAAACAAACTCAAAAGGCTCTTTTCATTACTTCTGAATTCCTTTTGCAACAGGCGGTGTTTTATCTATAGAGAAGGCGGGAGTTCCTGTCAACTGTAATAAAATCCAAATGCTTCTTAATAACTGGAGTGAAGTCAAAGGGAGCCACAACAATGAGGAATTAGAGATTAGCAGCAGTAATCATAGACTAATTGAAACAATAACCTATTAACTGGTGTCTTGGCGGTCCTTACAGACACCAGAAGCTGTATGTAACTGAAGCAGGCATTCCTAAGCATATAGACTTGTCCTTCTTAATGAAATCCTTGTATTGTCAGGAAGAGACCTCACACTTTCCCTTTCTGTGAGAATATAAAATGCTAATCACTGGCATTCAGTTAACTTTCACAATCAGGAGCACGCTTCATGCTAAAGAAGTACAAATTAGCTGTTTTTTAAAAAAATACAGTTTAGCTCTGCAGCTTTACCATTAACAGTCACAGAGATGCAAACTCTTGCTCTGTAAGCAAATTATTTTGTTGTCCAAGTTTGTTTCCAGTGTAGGTAGATATCGTATCACTACGATATGGCATGCTTAAGTAATTAAATCAATATTAATAGAGTGAACATTAACATGTCAGCTTCAGCAAAGCAGCTACAGGGAATGTTTGGAAAGGTCGTCCCTTTCAAGGATGCCCAACAGCAGCAGTCCTTCCCAGCGTAACAGCACAGGGCAATTTATTTTATGGAGGAAGAGCTGTTCCCATTGTGGAGTGTCCACCACAACACAGGGAACACTTCTGTCACTTGGCAGAAACTGAGCATCTGCCCTTCTTTCATTCCCTAAGAGAGGAGGAGGCAGATGTTTGATGAATAGATGTGGGGCAGATGTTTGATGAACAGATACGGGTGCCCTCCGCCATGTCAGCAGTCCACAGCCGACTTAATACACCGCAAAACTGTCTACCTGTGCAAAACATGGTACCTGTTCTCCCATGCAGCTGGTACTGGAGAAGAAAGACCTGGCAGAATTTAACCCTTCAAAAATAAACAGTCCTTGGAAACAAAAAGTGAGGGAAATTGTTAACATTTACCTCAGTAATTCTAGAAAGGGACCAGCATCAGCACCAGCTGTTCTGCAGAATACACGTGCCAGAGTCGACAGCCTGAAATCTGTAGACCAGAGCAGCATATGATGTAAATGTTGTCCATCATAAAAATCAATGGTTCTTTTGCTAAGTGGTCAATATTTATTTAGCTTTAGCATTGTTTAATTCAATGCATCAATTAAAGATAGTGTAATGTCTGATTTGGTCCCAAGCTGCTGTTTCTGTTTGTCGTTACCTCATCTGTTTGATATCACTCATGTCTTTAAGTCTCTGCTCTTTTGTCCCCTTGCATAACTCAAGGACAGCAGTAATTGACGTGAAACTTTTAAAAATTAATTTCACCGCGTATGCCACTAACAGAGAGTGCAAGTCCTCAGAATCATTTATAACTTCATGGTGATTGGCCCTGACAAAACAATACCTTAAAAACTCACGAAAGTAAATTATGGTCCAGGCAAATGGCTGAAGGCGAGCGGGGCCCAGGGCTTGGAGCGCAGCCAGGCAAAAACAAAGTAATGTGCTTTTGATATTAATAACAGAGATGATATTGATCCGTAAGCCAGTGTCACTTCTATGCTCAGGCAAGGAGATTGCTTCAGGCATTTAGTCCACTGAAAGCCACTTTCCATATAGGCCATTTAATTCTGGGAGTCTTTAATTACATGAAATGGAACCCAGTTAAAGGGCCAGATACCTATTTACTCATCTTAGATACGGGCTGTGATTCAGGAAGCTGTCAAAAAGGTATATAACTCAATTCTTAGATTTCAAAATGCAGACGTCTCATATGTTTATTTCATCTGTGTATTTCTTTGGCTCAGAGCCCACTGGGAATTTGTATGTACATGGACTCAAATTATAGGATGATATTTTTTTAAAGACCTGAAGCTAATTTTCCTTTTTTTTTTAATTTTTTTTTTTTTTTTAAACAACAAAAGCAGGAACCTGGATAAGAGAGCCACCATCTCCTACTAAACCACAGGATGCACTAGAACAGAGAGAGTACGGCTCTACAGTTTGAAAATACCCTCTGTCATATATGCATTTGCACACACCTGAAAAGGTGCTCGTTATCCTCAAACAAAAGTGATCAGATTTGCATAAATAAATTACTTGCCTTAAATCTACTGGAAAAGGTTCTCCCTTAAAAATCTCTCCCCAGGGAAGGATACTGAGGAGTGTCAGGGATTGCCTGTATTCTTGCCATGTCCTTACCTGCTCAGAGGACAGAGTTTTCCAGGGCTAGGGGAAGGGGAAGTGGAGTGCACATGGGACTGCGTAAAGGAGAAACGAGAGCAACCAATGCTGACGAAGGTCTGCTGCAGAACCACACTTCTATTTGACTTATCTATACACATGACCCTAATCAAAGATCCCTCTTTCTAAAGTTGGAGCACCTGATTTTCTGCAGCATGAATTTATTACCAACAGACCGAAGTAATCATTTTAGTATATCGTAGCACGTCTTACACGTAAGCTACCTGAGGTGTTCAAATCTCTGTGCTTGTCTTTAACTAAGCTCATCTTGGAAGTTAATGTTGTGCTCTCTCTCTCCTGTCCAAGCGGCATGAGTACAACTTTCCACAGTCATTTCCACCCTCGTTTTTCATTCCTCATGTCCCTCATGGCAGAATTCTCCTATGACATGTTCCCTTGCCAGCCTGGCGGGACATCATTCTGACAGCATGTATGTATCAATAACTAAACAGGGGGCAACGCAGGAACTAGGTGCTGCTTCTACAATACGAAAGATAGGTTTGTAAATAGATACAATTTGAAGGCACCTCTCCACATAAAAGCAGCAGGATGAAGAAAAAAACAGTAGTCTCCCAGAGACCCAGAGGAATGCACATGTACCATCAGCCCAGCAGACACAGAAGCTCATTGTGTCTCACCAGCCTTCTAAAAGGTTTGCTGCCTCAGAGGCAATTCTCAAAATGGACGGAAATGCCAGTTTTACCATGTTCTGCCATACTGAGAGAATCTCTAGAACTTAGAAGAGATGGGTAAAGGGAGACAGTAATTTAGGAAAAGGGTTTTCTTTGATCGCTGTCATCTCTGAAAAAAAGGCATGGCACCAACAGTAGAAGAGCCGTGCTAGATCAGTCCTTGGATCCATGTAGATCAATGTTTCCAAGAGATGCACCATATTCACAAAGATGGTTTTCCCAAGGTGAGGCACTTTTGCTCCAAGTGTGCGAACCCCTTGGGTTTCCCTGCATGCAACAAACTTGACCGCCTCGTTCGTCACAGCAGGCGACTGCGTTCCCATAACAGACAGGTACATAATAGTAAAAAAAATTAAAAATTTCACTTAGTAAAGACAATCTATGACTTATTCCAACAGACCACAGTGCTTTACAGAAAGCTCTTTAAACTTTTCTTGCAGTGTCTAACATGTCTACTACAAATACTTCCTTGAGAACCAGTTAGGTCTCATCCAGCAGCAGAGCACATCTGGTCAGAGGCTCCATCAACCGCCCACTTCACTGGGCTTTGCTCCTCATCGCAAAGCAGGAAATCGCCCCATGTTTTACTTCCCTCTCAGTTCCCATGTTACACCCCACCATTGAAACTCACCCGTACAAACCCCAAACCTCTAAGTTTTAAGTGAGGATTTAACTCAGCAGAAATAAGGAAGTGAAGTGTCTCAGACTAACTCAAGTACAGGCTGCAAAACCTCTGCCCATCAGCTCACCTCTGCTGTTCCAGCCCAACCTTGCCCTTCTGCCAGAAGCAAATTTGAGATTTAATTAAAATAACAATCAACATAATTTACCTCAGGAGAATGAAGACTTGTGCTCCTATTAACAGACGGTTAATTCCATCTCTAAGCAGACGCTGAGCTCCAAATTCAAAAGTATCAACAATTTACACCTTAAGTGTATGACAACGTTTCACAAAAGCAGGGGCAAGACCGAAGGGGAAGCCGGCGGTCAGGAACGCTTACCCAGCGCACTCCGTCTGAGACCTTGAATCAATACAAGGAAGTCAAAAGAGACCACGTGCTCAATGCCAAAGTGTAGCCAAGCTGTCATGCTGATAAATAATCCATCAACTTCTCTGTAACACACATAACTTCCATCTAGCTATGAGGAACAGGTTTGGGGTTTTATGCATGTGAAATGAGCTGAATCCTAAATGCAGCTGTAGCATTTCAACAGTCCTGTGCAGAAAAATACATAACATTCCAAAAAACACATTCTTCGCCATTCTTGTGTTTCTTGATGCCAATGTTTATGCCTGAGGATGTCAATAAACAGGGCACTTTATCCTCATCATTTTAGAGGCAGGTTTTGTGTAATCATGCACCACAAAGCTGCTTAAGAAAGTTGGAGAAAAACTAATCTAAAAAGTATGAAGCTCATAGAGGCTTCAGATGCTGCATCAGCACCAAACGTGAGAGCAGATGCAAACTGCATTCAAGGTGACAAGCTGAGCTCTTAAAACTTGACAGACCCCTCTGATGGGAAAAATAGTTTAATAAAGATTTATGCTGCTGTTCAGTGGATGACGACACTTTTGTTTAACAAAAAGAGAAATAGCGAAACAAAGCACACACACACCCCTTCCACGTTATGCTACTTCGCCCATCACCTCCTCACTAAAAGGACAGAGTAGACCTAGAGAAGTACAACAAAGTGACCGAGGTGTCCAAGTGGCATGGAATAATACCTCCCTTCTTTACGAAATTAAAAAGATTAGGACACTTATCTTGCAGAAATGAGCAACTGAGGACAACGATAACAGTCTGTAAATCAGTTTGGGGAAAACGATGATTTACCCTCAACACAAAAGCTAGGTGTCTTCCCACCACCCCCACACCCCCGTCCAAAATGGTCAGTGAGAGCATCTGCAAGGAGGAAAGGCTTTTCTTCCTGCAGCATATAGTTACTTTGTGAAACTTGGTGCTGCACACTGCGGTGGAGGCAGTAATTACAAAGAGCTACTAAGAAGGGATTAGACAAACTCATGCCACTTTCCAAATACAGCTTGATGCCAGGGAATCCCCCAAACCAGAGTGGGGGAAGACCAGAAGAGGAAAAAGATCACTTTATAATTAAAATTATGCAATCATTTAGGTTGGAAAGGACCTTTAGAGGTCATCTGGTCCTACTTCTGCTCCAAGCAGAGCTAATTTCAAAGTTGGATTGTCTTGCTCAGGGCTTTGCACAGGCAGGATAGCCTTGTCCTGCTTCTTATACATTTCCCCAGCGTCTGCTTGCTGCTGATGTCAAAAGTAAGATACTGGCTTAGATGGACTCTGCCTAGTGCACCAGCTGCACGTAGCAAAACACAGGGCCACTGAATCACAATGGTCTACTAACTAACAAGAGGAGCGTGTGGTAGCCTCTCATAATTTAATATTGCTCATACCATGTTTTGAGCATGAAAAGATGAAAATTTGCTAGGTAATAATCTCAAGGCACTATCTGTACAGTAGGCACGTCTTCATTTCAAAGACCGCGTTGCACGTAACATTTCTCCTGTGACTTTCAACAGTTTGTCTGTTGGGATGATTCTAACTGGACAGCTTTCAGCTCCTCAATCAGTGCGGAGGGTAAATTCAGCTCTTGAAGATGGGGAAAATAAGGGTCCACTAGCTGACACATTAAAAGACTTAAAATTATAAATCTTGCCATCTGGTGGTGGAATATTATTGTTATTCTGTATATAGTTGGGGTCAGAGAGAAGAAGACAGAAGCAATCAAGATCACCTAGAAATGACTAATTCTTTTTGTTGGTAAATTCATACATTAGAGAGGCTGCAAGAAAGGGAGCCTGCTGATTTTTCTGGAGGGCACCCCTGCTGCACTTCTCAAATTGATATATTGGTACAAAATGAGAAAAAAAAAAAAGATAAAATGTGTCTGAAAATAGTAAAGAACAAAACCACTGCGTTGCAAATGCTACCAGCCTAGCGTCCACAAATATACTGTCTGCAGTCAATATTCATTCCATCTAACAGGAGTAGCTGGGAAGGAGAAAAGTAAAAAGGATTTGGTGCTATGCCAGTATACGTTTTCCCTCTGTAATCTGTCGTGTTTCTTAATTTCTGTAAATAAACAAGACTGGCCATCTGCCTACTTTGGGTGAGGTGTTTGCGTGTCCTCTTACATTTTCTCCTGGTTTTTGACAGGAAACCTCACAAATGAAAGAGTTAACTCACTGTCTATATTAAATATTTACATAAAAATGTTCAGGAAGGTGTGTGTAAATTATGAATAATGTAAGACAGGACTGGTCTCGGTTAGAGCTAAGAGACCCAAATTGTATCATCATAATACATTATTCACATATAATGCATCTATTCTCCTCCATTAGTGTTACTAGAAAAAGCCCCTGAGTGCTTAACTTGAATTTGGAAGAGTGTAATAAATGTGAGATAAACAAATAGCAGTGGGGATGCATCTGTAGTTAAACAAGTGTAAATTAGAGCTCAGCCTAATTCCTCCAAACTACACGTAGGACAAACATGATGGTCTCCAGAAACGAGATCTGTTACAAACTGCTAAAAAAAAAAGACACAATAAATCCAAATTATTTGATCTAGTTCCTCCCCTATCCCCTCATCAAGAAAAAAAAAAAAAAAAAAAAAGAGGTTCACATGGAGAACAGCATCCTGCTGAATATTCTCTGGTGGAGTTACACTTAAATAACCTTTGTGTTGTGACAGAAAATGACAAATGTAGAAAACACAAATTTAAAATCACACTTCTTGTAATGCCCAGTATGTGTGTACCTTTTGTTGACACAAGAACAGAAACATGCTCTGAGTCCTTTTCTACTGCTGCCTATGCTAAAGAGACCAGGCCATTTAAACACGTTTTGAAATGGGTACCAACAGCATTTTTGCACTATAACCCACAAATATACGTATGAAAATGTGAAAGGACCATGAGTGGGCTACAGAACATAGGTATTTACTCAGGATTGCTCATGCCCGGTTTATATCCATTTATCTTTGCACTTCTATTTCCTATAATTTTTAACAGGTGGCTTCTACCCTATTCCTCCTCCCACTCTCCAGAAGGACAGAAATCCTACTCTCCCTCCCACCAGTGGGCTCAGTTCCTGCAGATGCTCAAAACTATCTGACAATTTTGAGATCCTCCAACTTTGTGTGGTGTCAGTGAGACACGTACAGCCTAATGTGCCTCTTAATTCCGTTTCCCAGAACAGAGGCACCCAACATCCCTGGGCACTGTGCTCAGTGACAGTCAACAGAAATATCACCTGTGGCAGCCAGCTGAACAGAAGTTATCTCACCTTTGGAACAGCTCCTTTGTTAGTGCAGTTTCATCTGTGATTATTCGCAAATCATGCAGCCTTTAAAAGCATACTCTGATCAAATCACCTTATTCCAGTTTGTTTGGTTTTGGTTTTTTTGTTTGTTTGTTTGTTCAGTTTTGGGTTTTGTTGTTTTGGGTTTTTTTTAAATCGTTTGAACAGAACCCATGGCATTGAAATTTCCATCCTCTAGGCAGCCCTCTGAACAGTGGAAATTGGTTTGGGAGTGCAACTGGAAGTGGGCAAACGCGTGAGGTAAGAGTGAGGGTCCTCAGAGCATATTGAACAGGGGGACGAGAGGCTGAAGCAGCTGATGATGAATTGTTGTGTTTCCCCGTGCTTCTACCTACAGATTCAACATACAGAGCAGGAATCACACCATCACAAATCACTCAAAATTCTTAACCTTGGTCTTGCAAACATAAAGCCAAACTGCAGAATAAAAACCTCTAAACTGCAAAGTAAAATTATATATAAAAAAGTAAGCGTGTTGAAAAGTTATCAGATGACTGCGTTACCATAGGAAAAACTCCACTGAAAAGGCACATACGTAAAAAAGAAGCCGCATTTCCAGCAGGCCCCGTAAATGACAACGCGCCCTGCAGAACCGCCGAGGGTGCCGGTACAAACACACCCTCCACCCAGAAATCCAACAGGCTCCTGGTATCAGATGGCCAAATCCTGATGACAGGAGAACCGGGGCCGAAACACTACGAACACCATCCAACAGTGAATCCCTCCAGCCAGTTTGTGGATCAAAGCGGAGTGGAGACAAAGGAAAGGCAGGAACGGGAGACGCGGCGTCGCGCCGGCGCGGAGCGATGGGGATGGCGGACGCGGTAGCTCCCCGACAGAGGACACAGCTCCAGTCTCCCACGGGCTCAGCAAAGCCATCCCTCTGCTGCCCCACATCCTCCTTCAGCTGGAGAGCTGCTTTTCCCCAGGCCCAGAAAAACATCATCAGCTGCCGACTGCTGAGAGCTTGAGAAGTGATTTATGAATTTCCCGTTTGCTTTCGGCTTTGGGACGTGACTGTGCTCAGCAGCCGTCACCTGCTCCTCGGGCGGCTCTGCCAGGTGCTTCCCGGCGCCTCGGGCCTCCCTGCTGCTTTTTCACACAGGTTTAGATTACCGCAATACACAGAATTGTTTCAGACGTTCTTGGGGCAATTTTTTCTTTTTTGGTATTTTCCTGGAAGTGAAATAAATGCGTGCCTCCTTCCCCTCAACACCACCAATATGTCAGTCTGGAGCCCTGACTCGTTCCCTGGGTGACGCCGATGTAAGCCGCGTGTGAAAGCCGCGCGACGGCGGAGCCCAGCAGGCGCAGGGGAGCTCCGTGACCAACGCTCCGCTCCCACGGCCCGTGGCTGCCGGCTGACCCAGCAGAGGCCTCTGTCACACCGCGACGGTGGCAAAGTCACCTGATTTAGACGGTCACTTTCTCCAAGTGATTTCGACAGAGACGTCTTTCCATTTTTTATGTGTTCTCCCACGATATCGCTCTCCCCCACTGAAGTGCCCACAAGAAGACCATTAAGCCAATGCTGAGCATCACATTTGAGAGGGATGTGATTCAGTGTCCTCTGCTTCCACCCGTAGTTTCTTTTAACATGTCTTTTACAAATCATGTACGTATCTCTTTCTGTTGGAGAACACTGGGAGGAAGGAAGAGGATTCTTATAGATTAAGTAACATTTTTCTCACACTTTGCAAGCTGCTGCTGGTCTAAGAGCAAGGAAGTTGCCTGGTGGCACATTTATTTGTTGCAAATGGTGACTCGAACATCTAACCTGAAAAATCGCTATGCATAGTTCTGGTGTGAAACAAATGATACATCACAAAGTCTGAACATTCACAGTGCTAGAGGGAATAAATAAATAATAAATAAATAAAGGCCAGCTTCTTGATTTGGTATAGGCCAAAGAGCTGGAAAAAAACACTGCTTGCAAGTGTGGCACAAAGAACATGATGAGCAAACACTCCTCCAGCAACATTATCCAGTGACTACAAAAGGATATTTCGGTGTCAGAAACAGAGATTTTGTTTCTGCCACTACACCACTATGGAATCTCAGGTGTCCTTTGTACTACTGTTTCCTTAGGTGAGAAGAAAGAGTTTCCTTTAGGCCTGGAAAGTGAAGAGATCTTCAGCTGAAAGTGTTACTTTAAGCACACAGAATATTCTCATTACTAATTATCAGCACACGCACTGCTGTTCTGCAGGGTTTTTTTAAACTATTTATTCCTGCTAACTATGGATGTTCAGCTTCAAGCAGCAAGCACCTTCTCTGAACTGCAACTCAACTACAGTCTGAATGACTTTTGTTTGGCATGAAATTTTGCTGTGAGGATGAGACTTATGGCGGCGGCACAGTCCTTTTGCTTCCTTCCTGCAAAGCTCAGAGACCTTTGCTAAAATAATTAAATTTATTATTACTGCAAGTCGAACAGGAGTAAAATAGCTGTTTGGTTAGTGGCATGTCTTGAACAAATAACATTTCCAGCACAAGAGAATTCTCACTCTCTGAAGAGTGAGTTGGAGAAACACGTATTTAATAAAGAATCGTTTAGTGGGAATTTTTAATAGCATTTACAAGTTGCATTGTAAGCAATTAATAGGTCTTATGCTGACAAACTGTAAAGTGATGAACGTGCAGCTGACAAACAAGAATTTCCCAGGACATCGGAAGAGCAGAAAATTCAATAAATTAGGAAAACGCACATGAGGAACACTCCGAAGTCATATCTTGAATATAGGAGGCCTCTAGACATTAAAGTCTGCACCCATTCGATAGGGAAGGCTAGATAAACTGCTCTGGACATTTCAGGTAAGCTAAGGACAATTAAACCAACTTGCTTATGCTTGACAGGAAGCCCCCCAAAATTGTTTCAACCTGTGAGCTTATGCTAAGAAGTTCTGGGTCTGATACAGTTCTTGTACCTGAAATCCGTGAATGCATCTACTGCAGACATCCAGGGCACCAGAAAACAATGAGTTACAACTACAGGACAGGAGATAATAAAAACATGAGTACACTTCTACGCGTCTAAGTGAGACAACACAGGTCACAACCTGGAGCTATGTCCCAAGCAGGCAGTATGGTAGTATTGTCTAATTAACACGGCTGTCCAGAGAACTCAGAACCAAATACAACTTCAATGTCGTGAGTCTTGGGAACAGGACGAATAAGACAACTGCCACAGGATACAACCAAAAAGGACAGAAAGGAATTGCAGTGAAAGACTCAAGTCATGAGCAACAGCCTTGGGAACACTGTTGTCCATGCTGGGAGACAGAGAAGCTTCTAGTCACAAACCACACCAAGAGCCAACTGTGCAGCACCCAAGAAGTGATGGTCAGAAGTACAGATCTCAGGACAAAGGCCACAAGCTCATAAGGGTGCCAAGACAAACCAAGACTCCGACAGAACGTGAAGAGATTGCCAAGCAATTCTGACTGGCAGTAGAATAAAGAAATGTCAAAGAAATTGACTGCCATCTGCATCCAGAAATGGGGATTAAGATTTAACTTTACGTATACTTAAAACTTTCCCCTTATCCCTGAAGCAGAGAAGGGCATGCTTTCTGCTGCAAAATACAAACATGGCAGGGGTGCAAAGTATCAACCAGATTCCAGCAACAGAACCTGCAGCATTCCCTAGGAATCAAAGGTGGAGACCTGGCTGGGTGGCTCCCATCAACAGGAACTCACTTCCCAGAAGCTGCAGTATTGTTGCCACCTCCAAACAAGTAAGAAAACTAAGTCTGAAGTCCAAGTTCTCAACTGATAAAGTAAACCAGAGACCAAGTAAGATGCGTTGCTGAATGCAGCTCTCATTTGCACGCTGGCTCTATTCAGTGCCTTGTAGCACGAGTTCCGAGGACAGAGAACAGAAAGTAGAGGACAAATGTCTTGCAGGTATGACAGGAGAGGTAAGGGAGAGCCTTATGCTTAGGCATGCATCATCTTCTCCATGCCTTTCTCAAAAAAAATCTCTTGGATGCCACATCAAAAGGCTTTATATGTCACAGAAAATCCTCAGAGCCAAGAAATGCCTCTAGAATTCCTTAACAAAGTTTAAAAACATTGATGACACCTGAACAAAAGAGCAATAAAAATAATAATAATAAAAAATGCTAATAAAGCTTCCCAAACAGCAGCTGCAGAACTATATGAAGGACTTTGCCTCACCATTACTTTTGGTATTATGAATTGTTTTGCCAGGTAATTTTAAGCTGTATGTTCCTCAGATGAAGGAAGTCAGACACACACGCACCTTGGTAAAATGTCCAGCACGACAGGACTCAAACTTCAAGTGGGCAATGTGTATGTTAATTTAAATATTAGGTAACAACTTTATGATATCCTAGAATACATCCCATGCAAAACCTACAGAAAAACACCCCAGAATCACTAGAGAAAGTGGACTTCAAATAGCAAACATTTTTTTTCCCCCCAGTAAGGTATTTATCCTTCTCCATTCATTAACATCCAATTAGCTCCTGAGCCCTTTTCCCAGTGCTGAGGGTTTCTTTTCAACAAAACAAAGCAACATTACCAAACAAAACAACAAAGAACCCTAACCCCAAACAAAACCCTCAGTGTAATTAATTTAGAGAGAGTCATACAAAAGCTGAAAGCGCAGTAAGGGCAACAGAGAAATCCTCAGATAAGCTCCTGAGACTCACAAGAGCGGCTGCGAGCTGAGCACTGCAGCCTCACGGCCCGGAACAGGTTACTTCACACGACGATGATGACGACGACTATCGCATAGATGCGTTTGGCAGTGCAAAGATCTGGCAGATCCACTGTCGTAGCTTCTCCTTCCTACTATTCCGGAGGATTTCTCTGGCATCCACATGCTGATGGAAAAGTGTGCATGAAATTAATGCATGTGTGTATGCCAACATGTTACAGTATGTGTGTGTGTCGCTGTAGAAACATGATCAAAGCCCCATTTACTAACATAGTTTAAATAGTCGGCTAACAAATTCAGCAGCATTTTCTCTATCAGCATGTTTTCTAAATACGTAACTCTGTGTTGTTTTCTTCAATCTTTATCATGAGCTCTCAGTCACTCCCTTACTAAGAATTTCACAAACAAATAACTGGAACTACTTATAGACAAACTGATTTAATGAGACATGAGGATGACTATAAAACCACTCTAGCTCTATTATCACACAAAAATCCGTTAAATTATTCACCAAAGCTAATTACATTAAGTGAATTTATAAAGTTGCATAACATAAAAAGGAGAGGAAGATTTAGACAGATCTGAGGACCTCATATTTTAATAGAATTTCTCCTGAAAAAGACTAGGTTAATCTCATTAAAATGTTTAGTTTTGTTTATGTTCTTTAACTTACAACACCCATCATTAGCAAATATGCTTTTTTGGCCTCTTTCCATAACCAATGCACTAGAAATTGAACAGTCTGTTTTAAGACCAAATGCTCCCTTACAATATTTGCACCCGTCTCCCACTGAGGCAGCACACAATATTTAGACCCTGAATGCTGATTGAAATAAACGATAACTGACTTGTTATCCGAGCTTTTGAAAAGTGCTGTGTAAAGAACAGCCTGAAGTGTGAAAAATGATGTGATTTCCACAATCACTGCATCACAAGCAGATGAGGGTGTTAACTAATGGTACCAAGAAAAAACATTTGTTCTGAAATTTCAAGAGGAATAATGTTTGTTGTGGGTGTATTTACATGCTTATTTAATGTGATAGTGTCCCTTTAAGTAAACTTGTCACAGAAGATGTATTTCGCTCCCCCCCCATTGTCTAAGGAGTACAAAAAAGGGCCACTGCCCAGGACAAACCCTAGAGGCTTAGGCTAACAAAGGGCTTGACAAGGAGAGACTGGGTGACACAAGGAATGTTCACAAGAGCCTTTTGTTACAGATAGCAGAAATAGAAAAATAAACAATATTTGATTCAAAGAAATTAGGAGTAATGTCAGCGTCAAAATACTAAAATTGCAGTGTTCAAGCACTGGAAAAGGTAGTGGATATCAACTATTTAATTAATTCCAAATACTGTATCATATAGGTAGATGTAATAACTCAATTTTATGCTACTTTCATGGAAATCTATTTCATTATTTTGTTAATTTTTTTAGTTTTTCCATCATTCTATTCCATTTAATGAACACATGGATTTTGAATATTAGCTGAATAGTCCTTGCAACTGAACACAAAAGGGAAATGATGCAGATGGCATTACAGCCCTGCTCCTTCTCCTTGCATTAAGTTGGAAATGATATGCAGTAGGGATTATGCTTTGTTTAAAGCTGAGCCTCTGCCTCTAAAAGAATACATTATACAAATCTTCTAATGTTGTTGAAATTCCCCAAAACTTGATTGTGTCAGACATAATGTGGCAATGAGGTTCTTATCCCTACCTTATGCCGAATAAATATCTAATATCAGAGAGTATAACCTTGGAAAAGTATACACCAGGGAACATCCCTCACGTCAATAATTCATCGTGCTGTTGGTGGGAAGCACATTCAGCTAGCCCCAGCACTACACGGAATGCATTAACGGCCACGCGGCCACGGCTCCGAGCGGAGGCGGTGGGGGAAGGGGGGAGTACAAGAGGGGATTGACTTCCTCTCAGGTCCGCTAAAAAAACCCACCACCTCGGAATTATTCAAAGTAGCACTCTATCTGCAAAAGGCAAAACAAACAAGACCCCCTCCTCAACAAGTCCATAAATCAGAATTATTTGAGGGAGAAAGCCTGTGTAATACACATCTAGGTTACACATGCACCTGCTACAGACATTTGTCTTACATTTTCCAACCGTGAGAAGCACAGGGTCAGCTCCCCCAACTCAGTGCGGCCGGAATTCCACTGCTGAGACGCCGGAGCAACGCACCGACGAATGAGGCCTGCCCCGAGAGTCCACATATTAATTCCACTAATGCGAATCCAACAATCAATACCTTCAGGTTCAATGACGTTTCTATAGGCAAAAATACAGGTGCCATTCAAATAAGTCCAAAATAAATAAGATAATTTTCTGATACTATGTATCCGCCTTAAAGATGATTGCAATTTTAATTAAAGACAAAATAAGAGTAGATTTTAATACAGTTTGGGGTCTTACACATTCCTATTTGCTCTTTAATTGTTATAGTTTAAATGATTTAGGAACCAGAAGAATAACTAACAAACGTAACAGTCATTATCTCAAATAATGAGACTTTTTAATGCAAAATCAATGTTTGTTATAATGAAAATAGATTCCTCAGCTCCTGCAGGGTGATATGTACAATTCTTTTTCACTGTTAAATAGAATGTGATTGCTTATTTTCACCAACATGATGAACATTTTTACTCAGGAGTAAAAATAATTTATTTACTGTCACAATTTATTTACTGTTATTAAGCACATATATTTAACCAGAAGCTCCCACCATATGACTGAAGCTGAGGAAACTGGAAACAATTTTCTGTGAACTTTTGGAAGCTGGAGGAAGGAACGCAAAATTTCCAGCAAGTAATGAAAAAGCTTACTCTGGGAAAAAATTGTCTGGTTGCATTCCAACTTTTCTTCAGATGGTTGACCAAACTCTTAATTTGTTATGTGAAATGAACCAAACTCAAAAGCTAATTAAAAATATGAAGAAAGATTAAATGTTTCTTCCATAACAGCATATCGAAACTGTTACTAATACTGAGCAAATTGTTATTATCATTATTTTGATCATTATGATTTAGGGTCAATGCATATATTTATGATCATTTTTGATCTCCAAACATTAGGAAAAGCATTCATCAATACTTCAGAGCCATATTCTATTAAGAGTCTGGATGATCTAAAAAAACGCATAGAAACTCATGGGCTTAAATGCTTCATTTGGAAACTCTGTGTATTTCTCAATAGTCATCTTTGGCTTGGATTTTCATGCAACGCCTAAAAGGTGTAAAATCAGAACGTGAAGAAAGAAGAAAACGAGCAGCAAAGCTGCCAATATCCTTTAAAATGCTTGCTTAGGCTCTTTGAGTAACAAACAAGTTCTCACCAGAACAGAACTGCAACTGGCAGCAGATCTGCAGAGGAATCTTCAAATACTAATCAGCAAGAGGTTCGGGGCCATGAGGGGTTTTATGAGCTCAATTTGCATTGATTATTTTGGTACTACTATCTGGAATAATAGGCTTTTTTGGCAGCTGTAATCTCTAAAGGGTGCCTTTTGCAGCAATGACAACAACAAAACGTATCAGTCAGACATCTACGCAGAGGAGGAATTTCTTGCAGCGATACCAACGTTTAGGAAGAACATAGTCTGTCTTGACTCTGTGCCCAGGAAGGTCTCGGTGAACGCACGTACAACAACTCCAGACAAAGCAGGGCAAACTACAGCAGGGGGCTCTGGGCTGCGTCCAGCCAGCCTTTGTTACCGGCTACATCTGCGTGGTGCTCATGTGGCACACCACTGTCTGAACCAGCTACTCTCTCATCTTTGGAAGTTCTAACTGAAGAAACTTTTAAGGATAATTGGTGTGAAAACATTGCAAATCCTACTTTTCAGTAATAATAATTGTGAAGAAAACACGCACATCTATTCCAAACTGTTAGCTGAGGCTACACCCACATGCAGAAAAGTGCTTCTGGACCCGTGTACGCTTCCGAAGCAGTAATACTAATCAGTTCAGCCCTGGTTTCGAGCCAGTTACTTAATGGTGAAGGGTCAACAACTAGAATTATACAAAAGAGTTTCCACAAGGAGTTTTTTTTTCCTTATGTGATTTGATAAAGCTGTGCCTTTCCTTCTTATTAATGTTCATTTTTCATGAACATTGGAGAAATGGAACTTTGAGTGGATCACTCACTAATGGAAAACAAATTGCAATCCGCACAGAGGCATTTGTGGAAATCAACATAAGAGTTCCATGAGCAAGAAACACTTACTGGGAACTGGTTTGTGCTTATTCAGTAAAACATACCAATAACTTTATGACAGATAATAATTTCAATCACAGCTAAACTTTACAGGTCAGACTTGATGGTTCATTCTCAAGGTTGATAAAAAATATTAGCAAAATATTTTCAAGGCTGTTATGTATCATTTTGAGTAAATCATGATATGCTCATAGATATGATGCAGACAGAAGCAAAGCCTAAATTCTTTGAGTAAATTACTCACTGTGATGAATTTTTTTCATTTTCAAAGTAACTGTGATTGACACTAAATAGAGAAGAGTCAGTTTTGCCTACAATGGCAGAATTCTGATGATTACAATAATATATAACTAACCAAGAAATGCAGTTTGTGCAGGAACTTTCCCTAATTTCCATGTAACAAAACATACAGGGCCTCACATTATGGACTCTGTACGCATGAGCTGTTCCATTGTGGTGCATGCTCATATGTGCATTTCTGAAACAGCTTTCAGAATTGACAAGTATTTTATTTACAGCATGCCAGCTACCTGTGTTGCACTACATCTGCCTTAATTATTACATCAAGAATATGAAATTTCTCTATGTCATATAACAGATTTGTTAACAAATGACATATACGGAAGAAGTAACTCCATTCAAGTGTTTATGAAAGCATGGGCTCCTCCAGAAAGCGTCACAGGCTTACACAGTATTTCAGAAGACTTACAGCAACTTTCCTCAACAGTCAGCTGCTTCCTGACTGAATATCTAAAATACCTGAAGAGTAAGTATTTCTTAGAAAGATGAACAATATTAAAGTTTCAGGATGGAGCTACTTTGAATGATGGGGTTTTCCTAATATGATTCATCTGTGTTGTTGAAATCACACACTTGAGTAAAAAAATGGGACAAACCAAGAGTTATAACCAGGAGTCATATTTGCAATACAATTTCTGGTACATTAATATATTCACTTCAGAAGTAATACTGAGGCAGCTTTCAACAGAGCTTAGAACAACCAAATACATGAAAAACTGAGCCTTTCTTGAAACCTTTACTGTAGGGGACCAGCTTTTCATCTCTTTCTCCTTTCTCTTTAGCATTTATGAGTTTGAAAATCCGTAATGCATCCTTTTCAACGCGCAGGGGTATTCACTATCAGCTAAACTGAAGGCCCAATCAGCATACATAAACTCTGCCCCTAAGCACTCTGTACTGGTTTATACAGAGATTAGGATTGCTTTGAATTACACATGCAATCAGGACATTTCACAGAGCAAATCGTGGTCATTTTGACAACTACACAGCAAGCTTACTTTCAGGCCCAAGTATATATGATATTCAGAGATACAATGAGGTAATTTAATGTTTAAAAGGGGGAGTATGTAGTATAAATTAGTAGAAAAATCATGACACTTACAAACTTGTTCTAAAGATGCATTGTTCCTTTTTCTTCAGGAAAAATATCACCAGTTTCTATTAAGAATAAATTAATCACTAAAGAATTCAATTGATGGCCAACTCATATTGGAAATCTATTTTAAACTTGGAAAAGAAAGGAAGGGAAAAGAAGGAAGAAAAGAGAGAGGGAGAGAAGAATGCAAATGCGTGCAGAATGTGTGCAGAAATACTGTACTTCTAGCACGCAGTCTGCAGAACAGCAGCCCCCAAGACAGCGAACTATTCTTCTCAGAGGATGTCAGCTATTCTGGAAACAGCCAGTTTTTCAGAAAAAGCAGACAGTCCTCACTGTAAATATATATATATATACACACACATACACACAGAGCTATGATTTAAGAAATCTGTTCTGTTTTTCGAGGCATGGGAATCCTAAGCAAGGAGAGTATCTCACACGAGGGTTTGCTCCTGGCCTGTGAACCAGATCATGAAAGCTGCAGTGATGACCATAATATTGACCAGATGTGCATTCTGTAGGTGGGACTTTTGCCTTCAAAAAACTGGAGGTCCCCTGAATATTTGATTAGCACCATAAATACTGGATTAGTAAGAAATGAAATGCCAAGAGAAGAATATGTAAGATAGGAAATATTGATTACTAGGACTTACCACGGCAAAGATAACGCTGCTCTCAACTACACAACTCTCATACTAGAAGCGTCAATGTTTTTTCATTAGTTTGTACTACAGTCCATCATCTAGTACACTATCTCCTTTCAATTAAAGATTTATGTTAAAAGGCATAAAAACTGAACTTGTTTTATACAACTTGTTATTTGGAGGTTTTTTCACATTTTGATTGATAGCAACATCATCATCTTGGTTTGATTTATCACTCATCATTTTATACTCCTGCCAAAAGGGGTTAAAAGTCCTCCCTTTACAAGCATGTAGTACCTGACCTTTACAGGGCTAATTTTACTACCCTGACTGAATTTTTAGATTTCTGTATTCCTTAATATGCACCATGATAGTAGCTGGAACCTTCTGATTTCTACAAACTGTGTCTTCCCAATTATTTCTTTAAGAGCTGTGTAGATAAGCTCTCCTTTCTCACCTAGATCAGTGATAAGAGAGGAAACGGCCTTTTTAGAGTGTCTCTGCTTTTTAAAGCAGATAGAAATAATAAGGTTGACAAAGAAAAAAGGAAAATTGGGCATTATGAGGGTAATAATTTAGAAAGTGTCAGATTCAGAATAATTGAATTCAATGACATTTAATGCTACGGAAAACAATAGCTGCAGCCCAGCCACTCATCTGATTCGTGTCTAGTTCATGTTTAACAAAACAAGGCTAAGGGTCACGCAGTCATGAGTCCCATAAATAACCTGTTAATGGGATTTCCAAACAAGCTGTCCTTAAAATGGTTTTTTGTCTCACAGAAAGAATATTAAAATGCAAATGGATTCGGGCTGTGTCCTCATAAACAGCCATGTTCATTTAACCTCTGACCTCGACGTTTAACTGCCCATTCCAGCAATTTGTACGGTATTAGCCGCAGCATGCCACTCCAAAGTGCTAACTTTGAGAAGAGAGGACTAAATGAATGGGTTCCTAACTTTGATGCCCAGTTAATCATGTCAAAATGATTTTATAGGCATAAAACTATTCTTTTAAAACTTCCCTTTAGTTAGATGACCTTTTTGCTAAGGGAAGAAGAAACAAGCAAAAAAAAACGATGAGCAAGTGCCAAGAAAGGTATTCTGAAACACTGGCTGCGCAGTGCTGTGCCTGAGCTCAACCAGCAAGAGCAGCCGGAGCACTTCAGCAGAGGCTGCCATACAGTGCCACCTGCCCTCCTCACCCGCCGACTGGTCGGACACCCCGCCGATGGGTCGGACGCCCCGCTGACCAGACGCCCCGCCGATGGGTCGGACGCCCCGCCGATGGGTCGGACGCCCCGCTGACCGGACGCCCCGCCGACCGGACGCCCTGCCTTCAGCTGCCTGCTCTCCCCGCCAGCAGCCAGGACCGCTGGTCTGAAGCACACAGTACCGCTGCTCACAGTTCTGCAGCACCAAGCCCAGACTTTCTCACCCCTTTTCTGTATCAGGATATTCCAGGCATTCCCGGCAACGTTTTCAGTCGCATCTTTCAAAGAATATTACTCTTTTTCTTAGAATATTAAAAAAAGCCCACCTGCCTGACATGAATAATATATAATTAGTCTTTGTCCCAATTCAGCCACATTTTTCCTCCCTGCTACTCCTCACAGGTCTCAAGGGAGCCCTTCAAAAGGCCTATGGGAGCTTGTCTGACTGCGGACAATGTAAAATTAAAACAGCAACAAGCAAAATCTCTGGTAATTGCTCCCAGTTATAAGTATGACAAAAATCACAGTAAATACTCAAAACAAATTAAAGTATGAAGGTTGCTCTTAATAACTTGGTTGTAAAGGAAGTAAATTAAATTAATCTTTTTTCCAAGTACATGACTTCTGAGAAAGGGCAGAGCAAGAGCTCCTTTGCAGTGAACTGTGTGTCACAGAAGGGGAAGGAGTAGTTGAGACAACAGCGCGCTCTTACCTGACAGGGCGTCTGTATTTTTTCATCACAGAACTGCTGTTCCAAAATATTTGTAGCACTTCAGAGTGTATAAATATTTGTACCTTCTAGAGAAAACTGTCACAGTTGAGACTGGATCTCAAAGTTGTTTAAAAGTTTGTTACACAATTCAGTGAAGAGGAGGAAACAATCTGAACTAACAGTGTTTAGAAAGTAACCGTCGTTTTCCCGGTTTCTAACATTTGACCATGCCTGTACTCTCAGCTGATTATTCAAACGGGCTTTTTCATGTCAGTTTTGGATTTAGACTTTTTGTTAATAAATAAATTGGAAAACAGCTCTTTGGGGGCACTGTTTCAGGTATCGCTCATTGCAGGTAACGGATTTGTCTTATTTTGCTCACAATGATTGGCACTAAGATTACCACATCTCTTATTAACTTGCAATTTTCTTTCTCCATAATAAACTCTGAAGGAAAAAGGAGGAGAGAAAGGTGGGAGAGGGAGAAAAATATAAGTACATATCTCCTTATACATACCCCAGAGAAGCACGATAGTGCATTATGTGTCCTGTTCTCAGAGCATGTTTTAGAGAGATTATTTTAAATTATCAGAGCTTTTACTATGATCAATCATTTTGTGCTATTAAGATGATTCCTCTCATTGTACAGGAAAATAATACTTAATTCAGTGTTCTGCCAATACAGCTTTGGTTAAACAATTTAAATACCCCCTAAATAATATTCTTTGGAAAATATCCTCAGAAAAAGTTTTTATCTGTATTTGAATTTTATTTGTACTTGAATTCCAGTTTTATTTAGTGTTTTCAATACGTAACAGAAATCCCTACATTTTATGCACTCTTTCTTCTTCAGGTTTTTGGCCTTCTGTAGTCCTTCCTGCCAAGTTTTTAAGTTAAGGAAATGAAAAAAAAGTGGTTTATGTAATCATGCATTGTGATTTTATTTTCTAAATTGTGCGATGAATTTATTTTCTGTTGAGATGGATGTAATAGGATGAGGCTGTACGACATTTGAGTCATTATCAACATCTTAGAACCAAACTGGAATGCCCATGGATGAGGTAGAGCAGAATCTGTATCCCAAAATCACATATAAATCCCCAAAGCCTAAATCTAAAAATAATTTTGTCTGGGTTTGTTTTAGAAAAAAAATGACAAGATTTAGCAGAATGTCCCTCTGCTTCTGGAGCCCTTGATCTTTGACAGAATTGACAAATTCAAGTTTTCCATCAGGAAACCTATTTCAGCCACCTTCATTAACTGATGTATTTATGTTCATAAATTCCCAATCCTCCTGCTAACCCCGCGAGAAGGTTACTTCGTGGGTGTGACTCAGCCAATGCATTCCCTCCGTCATCAACAAGCCATCACTGTGCACAGCTTCAACACTATAACTTGGCACTATAGTGCTATCTCTGGAAATACCACAGCTGCTACTGAAGCATCCATATACGATGCAGAAAGACTTCTTCAGCACAGAAAAGAAATGCTGTCCCAAACCATTCCTCAGTAATACCATGAAAAGATCTCAGCATATCCTCTTCCAGACATCTCAAAGTGCAGCTTTCATCATTCATGACTTTTACCAACAATAGTACACACAAAAAAAAGAGGGAGAAAAGAGGAAAGGAGGAAGTAAGTGAGAAAGCATTCTACATCCTGCGCTTTTCATTTTTGTTCCCAGATTCTTCAAATATAAAATTTGCATGCCAAGATCCGAAGGTGATGCACAGACTAAGATGGCAGCACAGTAACTGGTTTATCAAATGCAGGAATGGCTAGGTGAACTGCACGGAGTCCTGTCTTTAAAAGGTTTTTTTCCTGCATGTTACTGACAGTGTTTAAGATGTACCTCATGGATTCACTTCTGATGTATTTTTTTCTACGCCTTAAGTCTAAATGCATTTTTAAATCCAACTCTGATTTCATGTACCTTAAAGGCAAAAACAAACTGCAGAACAGACAGCACGTGGGAAAGCCATGCAAATACTATCATGTCCAAGAACAACATAACAATGCTCATATCCTAAATATGGTGCAAGGTGGATTTGCCCCACTGATAGCGCATTCGGAAAAAAAATGTTTTCAGAAAAATCTAACTTTGGCCACGAGGGTCTCTACAGAGACCTTGGACTGCTCGGCGACTCCACCGAAACCGTGTGGATTAAAGATTTATCTTTAGTTAGCTGCACCATTGGCTTACAGAAGACCGTTCCTTAAAAGTTAAATCTAAGCCCAGAGAAGTTAGAGAGCTGGAAACTTTTTTTCTGTAACAGGCTGAAAGCAGAGTCATTAATGCTGCGATCGGTCTAATCCAGAGCGTTTGTCGCTGCTAATTATTACGGACAAGCCTCTTTATTGAACCACATCCTCTTATCGACATTAGGATGCATGAGCCGAGGCTGTTGTTTTAAACGCACTCATTAACCACACAAATCAGCCCTGTTGACAGAGCGCTTTTGAATTAAGCTTCAGACTGTAGTCATTGGACAAGGAGCAATTTATAATGCCATTAGCAACACTTGTGAAGGTTACAGGCATCAAAAATTGTTCAGCCGTAATTATTCTTAATGGATACAAGGAATAAACTGACGCAGGACAGCTTTTTCATTAGCTTTCAATCAAGGCTGATGGCTTTGAGAAATGTACAGTAAGTGCATTTTGGGGAGAAATAATGATGTTGCAGCACCTTTCATTGGAAAATGCTCTCAGTTCAGAACTTAACTTTTAATAACCTTAATTTGATATAATTAAAAAATCTGATTTGCTTTGGAGATCTTGCAATAAATTGTTTTGGCTGCTGTTTAACCCTTTTTCAAGTACTCATCCCAAACATGCTAAAAAAAAACAATAAAAAAATCTTCAAATACTTTGCATTCTCATGGAAAGCATTAGACTTGGTTTCCTACACTCCTCGTAACTAGTACAAATTTTTAAGTGAACTTGGAGCATTTAGAGGATGAAGGGAATTTTACAAAGTTTATCCAAAAAAGTACCAGTACATACAAAACATTCTCTGTAATATTCAGTTGCTGATTCACAGACAGGTGATCTCGTGGTTTTGTTCACCTACAAAGCAATAAATCCTGACACCTTGTGCTCACTCTTCCAGAGACACGAGGGCAGACATGTATACGCACATCCTGTTTTAACCTTCATCCACCAGCACCTACACTTCACCCCTGGCAGTCAGGCGTCTGAGCTACGTGGACTTTTGGCCCAATGCAGTATCTGTTCCTGTGTTCACTGAGCAGTGTCCCCTTACTATGTACCGTAAGCTTGTATGTGAGATGATGTCATTTATAGAAGTCAGATTCATTGCAGGTATGACAAAGAGCACAACACCAGTGCCATTTCTCTCCGAGAAGCAAACCAATAAGAATGATTATTTCACTCCCTTTTTTAGTACAGCAAGGTGTCAACTTTTGGTTCAAATATTTATAATCATTGCATCTAATGAATCAGCTTAGTGCTTTATAGGTTAAGAATAACATTCAAACTATAAGGGCTGTGAAACAAGCACAGGGGCTGCAATGGAGTGTGCTTTCTGTATTGGGACACCTCTATCTCATCGTTACAGTCGACTTCTTATCACTCAGCCCCTTTGGGTCTCTGGATACTAACAAGATGGAAGGCATAGAGTCAGGGGGGTAATAAGTTTTGTTTCAATCAAGAGATGCTACTGCATTGCACAAAGTGATGGAAAGAAGTCTCGAAAGAAGTCTCAGACAATAAAACAGAAAACATACAGCTAGTGTCTATGCTGTCCTGTTGGTTTAGGGAAATCTGTGAAGAAACAGCAAATAAAAGGAAGAATATTCATTAAGATATAATTTTTACTCAGCTCTGCTACTTCTGAAGACAAAACATAAGGAAGGGCGAAGAAGTCCCATTTCTTGAATACATACTCTACTAGAGTCCAACACAACCACTTATATCACATGCCATATCCCACCATCAGCCAAGTTATCTCATTTAGCTGTGCATTTCAAGCTGAAAAGAATCAGACATACTAATTAGTAACATACAGAAGTCTACACTGTTAGTCTGTAAAGAAACCAATTTTGAAATTTTACCAGTGAAAGTGTTCATGAGATTTACTTAATTATGATTAGTAAAAAGTAAACATGAGTAATGTCTGACCATTCAAGTTGACTTTCCAAACCTAGGAACTGCTCATTAGATCTAACATTCGGACGGCAAGGCCACGTATGCACAAGCATATACAAAAAAATACACCGAAATAATCACCCTTATTCCTTTAAAGTACAGATAAAATGGTAAAACAAAACAAAAAATAATTTAGGTTTTAAACTCAATTTGCTACAGTTAAAATCATATTATCTAATTTCTGAAAAGCAAAACCTTCGCAAATCGGCCCTCGTTCCATACCTCATCACAGCTGCTAATAACAGTTCTCATCTCTATCAGGAATACCTTCTTTGCAAGGCAGGCATCTTTCCAGATGGACTGAAGTTTTTGGCTCTATGGCCTACCGGCTACATCTGGCTCGAGCCCTAAAAACAATCAGAAGTTCTTCTGTTCTTTAGTGCTACACGCATCTTTAGCTCACGTTTCCATTTTTTTACAACATAAGACATCTCTTCATTATTCTTTCCTTACACTTACGCAGTTCCAAGAAAAGAGATAATGAAGAAAGTTACTCTAACAGAAGGCAAGAATGCAGTTTACTGTCCTCAGTCATTCTGTGCTTGTCAGATTACAGGTCAGGATAGAAAAACAGCAGCAGCACCTCTTATGCAGTCTGTCTGTAAGCGTAGCACCACTTTGCAGGTGTGCAATCCAAACAGAACAGCAGAAGGAGGATCCTTTTCAAATATGCTGTGCAGAGAGCTGCTGAGAGTACAGAAAGTCTGACAAAAAGCTAATGAGAGTAAATCACCTGAGCTCGACCCATGTACTTCAGTTTCAGTCAGGAGATGCAAAGACAGACTTTGAAATCAAATCTGAAATTGGTGGATGCCGATGCAAGTACAAACAAAGCTGAGATGTCATATTTGCTTTGTGTCAAAGTGACGGATCAATGGTGACCTCATATACAGATGAACTTCAGCAGTAGTTGTACCAAATTTTATCATACAATTTGTCATATTATGTGCTTTGTTTAATCATAAATACTGGGACCAGACTATTACACAGAGTCATATTCCTTAAAAGATAAAGTTTCTAACATACACACATGAAGACAATGAAAAAACAATGGGTGTAAAAATAGGATTTCAGAAACCAGAGAGCAAACAGGATATCTGAATTTGTCGTATTTTTAAAAATATACCTACTCCAAATAAATCTGTTGATTTTACTATCTAGTGCATAACGTTAAAGCCAATCTTGGTCAAAAAAAATTAGATGACCCTTGCAATGCTGTGCACCAGTAGTGAAGGCTGCCAAAACAGACAAAACCACAAAAACCTGTATCTGTCCGTATCAGTTACAAACTACTACCTTACTAAGGGTTAACAATACAGGAAAATTATTCACGAGAAGCATTATCTTATTAGTGCTTCTTACTGCTGCTTTACTCATATCATCATAATTTTGAGTCTCTTGCTCACTTGTATTAGGAAACAACCAGGATCTTAACAGCATTGTAACGAAACAACTTTTTCTGACCAGAGGAAATACATAGAGATGAGACGTCACATCTCAAATCACAAGGAAAATTCCTGCATGGCAAGCTCTCAAATGTGCACTGGAGGGTAGAAGAGGTGATACTCATGTTCAGGATCTAAGGAGTGAGGAAGAGGAGAAAAGCAGAACGTAGATCCACGTTGCAGGAGGAAGAATAAATTGCTCAGAATCTAATAAAATGTCTTTCACTCCGTTTACAGAGATCATGTGTACGATGGCATCAACTCTCCAGTCCTGGGTTCAGAACACGCTGAGGGCACACAGGTCCTTCTTTCCTCCTTTGATCCTCCTCTTTCTCTTGCTGGGCCATCCCTGCTGGTATCATCCCCACTTGCCCTGCTGAATCTCAAATCCCCATTTTCTTTCCCCTAGACTGCAAGATCTAAGAAGGTTTATGCTTAACCCAGTGAACCTCTTCTCCAATGCCACGCTTATACTTTGATTACTTCCCAAACCATTCTTTCTGTAAAGACAGATGCAATTTCTAAGAGCAACACTGAAATTAGGTTCAAACCTCACTGCATATATTGTTAAAGACTAGCATGGAACTGGCATGCAAACTTGCGCTTTTGGGGGAGGAAGGGGACAAGTGGGTGGAGTTATAATTTATTTATTTTTTTCAGCTGTTTTGTTTGTTTGTTTGTTTTTCATTTCAGGGGGTGGTTTTACCCCAAAACTGGAGTCGAATTGACAGGTAAAGCCTGTAGGACAGCTGCCAGCTGAAATCCTATCAATCAGTGGTTAATCTCTCTTCTAAAATTCTTAACACCTTGAAGCATCAGCAACATTAAAGTATTTTAGAAAATTGGAAGGTCACTACAGAAGTGTTCAGACAGGGTTATGAAACAGCTCTACCCACTACTCCAGTGGTAACATTCAGCCCATCCGGACTGCTCTGTGGGGATGAGTATAGCTGGAGAGATGTCTCAGTTGGTAAGAACATACTATCTTAACAGCTCTTTTGATGATTAAGGTGTCACAGGTCATGTTTCTCATACAAACAAATGAACTAAGAGGTGCAATTTAAGCCATTAATAGTAAATGTGACCAACACTGCAGACACTTCAAGAGAGCTCAGCAGAGTTGGAAGCAGACAGAATGAGACAACATTGGTTACTTTAGCATTAGAACATCTTTCAGCCTCCATGAAACAAAGGGCTTGGTGAACAGAGGTAGAAGATCTTAGAATTATGAATCAGAAAGGGTTCTGCAGGAGGACATACTCAGTGATGGGGTGCAGAATCCTTTCAGATTCTGATTTTAGGATGCAGTAAGTCCAGGGACGTTTAAACCAGCAAGGAATACTTAAAGATACTGAAATTCCTTGGTGATACAGAGAAAGAACATGCTCATATGCAAGCTAGGAGGCTACAGAGAAAGGGTGTAATTTATAACATTAGAAAGAACTTAGATGAAAAAGGCAGAATTTTTAACGTCAGCTGTAATCTCACCTCCCAGCCTCTGTCAAAGCAGTAGAGAAGAGTGCAGTATCAGTCAGCAAGTTGGTTTTGTCAGGTACATTATACAGTTACAATTTAAGAATAGCCCTCATTTCTCCACTCTATTCAACAAAAGTGCACTGCTTTCCAATATTAGCAAAATGACCAACCAAGTTGTACGGAAGTTAACCATTATCATCCCAGACAGCAAGCTAAGAGCCCTCTACATCTGTATGGCACCTGAACATTTCACTCTGGTTATTCGATTCACCCTTGCCAGGCTCCCTTCCGTTAAGGATATTTTACTGTCATTAATTTTCACAGAAAGGCCTGCAGTACTTTCAAACTTTGTGACTCACCTGTGACAGGAGATGAGGTCCATCACCTTCACACTTGTGAAATCTGGTGTTCCTGAATCCCAGTCCAGTGCCTATGCACTCAGTATTGATCCTGGCTGACACAGCAGCACTGTTCGGGGCAGCCTTTAAGACAAACAGAAAACAAAAGCCCTGAAGAAAGGGGTAGTATGAAAGAAGATGGGATCAGCTAATGATGAAGGAAACAAAAGGGGGAATCAGGCAAGCTGAAATCCAGATTTGGGATGATTGTACCTGCATGGTATGTTAGTAACTCATTTAAAACACATACCTTCACATATGCATAATTCATTTCAGCCAGTCTGTCAAAAATTCCAAAGGTCACAGACTAAGGATTTCTCTAAGCATTTTCCTGAAGAATTTCACAACAAAATCCCTTGTTCATAGAGACAGAACTTTTGTACTGAGATTTTATGGAAAAACTGCAGTTATGTTTGGGCAAGTAGAAACCAAAAAAAGCATAGACCATCTCACATCAGAAAAAAAGCTGCTGGATGCTGTGCTTTCCCTGAGACTGGAGTGAGAATATGATTTCTCCGGCCCTCCTCCCCGTGCAAAGCAAGCTACTCTTGTTATTACAACATAACAATTGCAGACTGTATAAAGAAGAACTTCTAACATCTGCTGTAATCCCACCTATCAGCCTCTGCAAAAAGAGCAGTAAAGTGAGCGAAATCAGGAAGCAGGCTGATGTTCTCAGGTAGGAAAGCAAGGAAAGCTCTTGTACTGATCTTGGGAGAGAAGGGGAACTAAAGGTTCATATAAATGCCTAAACTTATAGAACATCACAGACCTCACTCCTCTAATGTTAGTCTGTCTCACTCAGATCATCTCACCCGACAGTACACAGCACATGTTGCTTTTCCTTACTTCTGTCCATTTCCAAGAAGTATCTCCAAAATCTTTCATTCACCTAACATGTATTAACATAAAGACACTTGAAGACTATAGTGCAGCAGCCTACACCGTACAAACCTAAAGTGCATGGTACATCACGTAATAAAATACTACACTCGGATGAGCCTTCTGAAGAGACACAGTCTGACTGATTATCTCTCCATCTAGAAGACTGTACAGGTTTTCAACAGTGGAAGGAATTTTTAATAACTAACCCTGTTCTCGCAGACATTAAAAGCTTATTATGCCGCTCAATGGTTCCCAAATTTGGCGATCGGCTTGCGTGAGTTAGGTACGTCCCTTGTATGACGATGCAAATCTACACTCAACAACTATTACTTGACAGGAGTACTCTCTGCTCCTCTCAGTCCAGCACGGAACTACTGAAAGCTTTCCTTTGCTTTCCCGATCAAGAACCGTGCACTTGTACCTAACTTTGACTTATTCCATATGGCCTTGCTTCCAACCTGGATAACATCTCATCCCTCAGTAAGGCATCAGCACAATACTTATGACAGGCCTTCGCCTTCTTTCTGCGGTCTCAAAAGACCGGTCTTTTTCCTGTTATGCTGTTAAAATAACATGTGTGACAGCAGGAATTCTGTACTTGCGCTCTCCAGTGACACGTTTCCAGTTTCTCCCGCAGACAGCACACCTGACACATCTGTGTTTGCGTTCTGCAGCACACCTGAAGCTCCACTGTGCAGGGAGCAATTCCTTCCTCAGTACACTGCCAAGAAGGCACCAGTAAACAGTGCCCTATTACTGACAACAGATTTCATTGATTAAAATAATTATTGACGATTCTATTATTGGCTTGTATATTATTCAAAATTCCTTCTGTGTAAATTTAAGAGATTAAGACTAGTAACTGTTGTCTTGTCATTGTGTCAACCTAGCCAAGGATACCACCCAACCAGAATAGTTTTGTCAGGCTTACTATGCTCAGGGTAGCTTTCGGATACTGAGCAACACAGGATTTGCCTAGAACTGCTGCAAAAGCAACTGCAAGCCAGCACCTCCACACCATTAGCAGGTGCACTGCAGAAGACAAGCCTGGCTGGCTAGTCTACTGCAAACTTGAAGGCTGCAGGAGAGGAAAGAAATACCATTCACTTGCCCTTGGGGATATCAGAGATTCAGGGTTGCAGTCTTGAACACATTAGGCCTCGAGCCTTCTGAAGACAACGACGAGTCATGGGCTCGGAGTCTCCTCTAGTCTGAAGTCTTTGTTGCCAATTATCAGAACTGAGGAATGTATTTTTTTCTTCCTAGAAACTCAGAGTGACAGTTCAGTAAGATACAGAAAGAGTACTGAATAAAATTTACAGAATCAAGGACTACATCTATCAGCTCAAGTAGAGCCCTGCAAAGTTGTACCCACAGAAAACTGGCACTCAGCTGCGTAACCAACAATGGTTTTTTATTTGGGTTTTTTTAAAAGTACTTTCCAAAGGCTGTTTCACAACTTTTTTAACACTAATTAAAATGGTCAAGTCTAGAGGATTCACCCTTTTACCATCGTGTGTTCAGGTTAGCTAGCCTGTTCTCTTCTACCTACTGTCTTTTCCATCCTCACCATCCTACTCAGCTGCCTGAAGAAATGGCTACTGCTGCCCATCTCTCTTTTGCACGTTAATTACAAGACAAGCGTTGAACATGTCGCAACAGGATTGCTATGAATCATTGCCCTGGTTGAGTTCATCTGGTAAAACTGAAGATGACCCTCAGTGGAAGAGCCAAATGGTGAGGTTTTAATTTAGGAAGTTCTTTTCAGGTTTATGCTATAAGTTTAAAAATATTTCTTGTTTTAATACAATAAATTCTGAAGTCCAGTGACAATAACAACATCATGTCTGATTCTAATGTTATGCTCCCATCCAAACAATGGATGGGATAGAGGTCCTGCTCCAGTCTATTAGAAGAATTTAATGACCATTAAAAGGCAAGCAGAGATTTGTATCACTCAGTTGTTCAGTGCCATTGTTTCAGTCCTCACAGTGGAGAAGCAGCACATTTCTTTTAAGTAAAATATTGCTGGAAACTCACTGCTTCAGCAATTACCTCTGAAACACATTGTTTTCTCAAAGCCATTAACATGTCAGATCATGGCAGTGCTTGACGTCCAAACACGCCTTGGAGGGCTGCAATTCAATTTAAGGATCACCTCCTCTGAACAGGCCAACCTGCAAATTTCACAAAATCAGAGAGAAATTCTCAGGGCACGTTTTGATCATGCTGCTTCCTAAATTAAAAACAAAACTGTAAGTGTTAAACATCTTTAACAAGACATTAAACCTCGGCCATAATCCAGGAAGGGTCCCTTAATGAGTAATGACATATGTTGTGAAGGCAGTTATCTCCTAATGCTCAATGCTGAAACAGTACGACGGAATGGCACAGTGTTCAAAAGGGATGTATCATCACTAATGAGAGGATAATTTGAAGCTGCTCTTCTGAGAACCCCAGAGGAGACTTTCCATTCCTGCAGGATGACAAAGGATGCAATACTCCATCTTATCGCACACTTCGAAGAGGAATGAGAAGTGACGATGTGATAGAACAACAGCTGAAACAGGCAGAAAATGGGCTAGGTCATTTGCGAGTCCCTAAAAGGGCTACTACCTTCCTTTGCTCCCCAAAGTAAGTCCTGGTGCAAATTAGCCATATCTCTTTACTCCTCTTCCCTTCATCCAGCTGACCACTAATGGCGTACCAGGTGCAGCGGAATGCTGCCCCAAAAGGGAGCGTGGCATTGGTATGGGCCTGCTGGGGAACACACAAAATACTGCAAAAGAAGACGAGATAGGGGAGGAGTTAGAAAAGTGACAAGTGAGGGCCATGCTCAAAAGCAGGAAAGGAATCCAACTCCTCTTTTATTAAAATAGAAAGTCCTTCAAAATTAGGTTTTGAAGTTCTACCCTTCATTTCTTAGAACTATCTTCTAACACATTACAGTCAGTCATTGTCTTGGGAAGACTATAATCTCTGCAGGGAAACACAGGATGAAAGAGAGGGGTCTTGCAGATAACGAGCAGACCTTAATGGTAGGGACAGGAGACAAAGGCCATACACAAGGAGAGAAAAGCAGAAATTTGTGAGGTGGGGGAGAAGAGAGCTTCCAATCACGGACAGCCTTGGGTTTGTTGGCAAGGACTTTTGTAGGGCTGGGGAGCGCAGGGAGTTTATGAAGTTTCAGCTGTTAAGTTTGCCTTCCCATTCTTGCTAGAGGGAAGTGTCCTAAGGTGTGACTTGCAAGACAGCACAAGCTCATCTCATCTCTGCTCCGCATCATTATCTTCAGAAAAAAGAAATTTAAATTCTATTCAGGTTGTGATGAAGATGTGCTGCTCTGAAAATGAAAACAAACAGTCCCAGAAACAAAGGGCAAAATGCCCAACTTCACACTTCCTGACTTATCAGTTTGATAGTTTAACATTGAAAGCACGAAGGTAGAGCAAAATCTATTTCAGAGATTTATCTTGCAAAGAAAAATGAGCATTTTGCGAAGAAAGAAAACAATTCTGAAATAAAAAATTCAAGAATTTCACAAGAAATGTAAATATTTACTGGGCTTACAGAACATATGTGACAGGCTTGGTTCTGGTTCACACACTGCTTACCAACGGCGTATGACAGGATTTGCCACGCGCAATTTAGACAGAGTCACTCCTTATGAGCAGAATTAACAGGGAAAAAAGACAATGGACCTGATAATTGTGCACACCGTTTCCTTATGTGAAAAGCTGTTAGTTAAAGTCCATAGAACCAATTAATCCCCACTCATTCTATTACTAGAGTTTTCACAGAATTCTAATGAGTTGCTCTCCTGCCTGAAGGGACCAGCACTCACCAAAGCAGCGCACTGCTGGCATCTTTTTAGTCACTAATTCCGTATCCTGCGGAACAGTGTTGCATACAGAGGAGAGACATGTCAGAATTGGCTTTCTGCTCTCTCTGTGTGATCCAAGGCAGAGGAGCCAGCTGTGCTCCTCCAGCACTGAAGGAACACTTGGCTGGGAAGGGATAGGGGATTCAGCCGAAGACAGCAGACACTCGAGTCAAAGCCTGCATTCAATTTTGTTCTTACTCGTGCAAAATTGTCATTCCCTGTCCAGCATCTTTTTTGCTTTGGTATTTTTTTTTGTTTGTTTTTTGTTTGTCTGTTCTTTTTAAGGCTTCTCTACAGAAATTTAGAAGGAAAGCTGCTGGAGACCACTTGTAAATGCTTCTTGCATTACCTAAAAAGCCCCGATTTGGAGATAGAGTAGTATTTAATAATCATTGATACGAAACGTGTAACTCAGCCCTCCTCCCTTGACCCTTCCCCTCTTGTAAAGACATATGCAAATTAAGTGAATAACAATCAATTTGAGATGTTGTCATTTGCTGAAGCAGGCATTACTGGTTTCTACCTGATTGTTCCTGCATCTAAATCAAGGGAACTACTTCCAGAGACAATGATGACTTGACACTACATTGCAGAAGTTATGACAGGCATCAGAGCTTTGGTGAACCTGTATTGTATTTACTAAGTGACATTTCTTACTTTTGCAGCACCCCTGAGCTCTGTAGAGAGGTCTTTTAGACGAAGACCCAGCCAGCCTAACAGCCTGTCCCTGGCAGTGGTCAACAGCTTACACCTAAGGAAAAGCCTAAGAACAGACACACTATGCAGTGACTCTTTTCCTAATTCTTTCTCACCTTCTAATATTTAGTAGCCTGAGGGCTTCTCGAGCTCAAGGTCACATGTACTGATGTGAAGTTCTACAGCTCTCTCTTTCTGTTAATTTTGTATGTGGTAAATGATAGCTTCACCTGACACCCTCCAGATTGTGTGCCGATTCTTTCAGTGAACAATCAATCTTTTTTAGCCAATCTCTGCCACTCTGTCGTGTTTCCCCTGATGCCTCTTCCTGGCTCACTCTGTCGCTTCTCATACAGAAACAGTGTACGGCCCCTATTTATTGTTGGAATCATTTGCCAGTTCAGTTCTAGTTCTACTATGATGTCCTTTTTAGACAGGGGCTCTGGAACTGCATAACATTTACTGCGCAGGAGGCCACCGGCGTATCCACTGTTATAGCAACCCTCTTCCACTTCGCTGTCTGTTTTTTTCCCCAACAGTTTTAAGCATTCAGATTCCTTTTTTTGGCTCCTCCCGAGTACCGATTTGACATTTTCACAGATGCGCCTATGATAGCTTCAACATCTCATTCTTCGGCAATATCAAGTGGCTCAGAGCACAACGTTTTTTATGTGGATTTAGGATTGTTTCTTATGTTAAATGCATCACTTCAATTTATTTACATTGAATTGCATTTGCTGGTTTGATGCCTGCTGAGTCTCATAAGGCCCGTTTGCAATCCTTCATGGTTATTTCACATCTCTTCCCTGAATAACTTGGTAGGTCAAAAGAAGTGTTCTTCAGGAGTGGTTCAGAGGAATTTGGTTGCTAAAGGCGGACAGAACCTCCACCATGCTTTCAGTCACCTTCCCTGACTTTTCTAGTTCCCTTAACATCCTATTCTCCTCAAAAAACCCCACTCGAAAGGCCTAATCTAACATCAGTCTAGAGATGAACGTGTAATTGAGATTTCAGCTAGCTTTTTGCTAGAATGCCCATCTGTGCTTTTTCCTCAACGAAAGGCAACAACCTTATAGTCAGCTGTAATGCAACGCTATCTCAGAAACCTCTCTGATGCAGGACTCAACAACTTTCCACCGAACTCCCTAGCGTTTCTCACGTGCAGATTCCATCACCAGGAAACAGCCAAGAATCACTACACTTCCATATTCAAACAGCAGCGTTCTTGTATTATAAAAGTAAATGCAATCATATGGAAAGCCAGTGGCAACGTTTACTAGAGAGTGCAGACCAGCAAGTTTCCAGCCCCACCTCCTGCCTCCTCCAAAAGGGTACCCTTCTACCACCAAGGGTAAATCTGCGACTCTCCGTGTCCAAGCCCAGTGCCTCGCCTCTACCATATGTCTCAAAACACACAAGTCATCTGAGCAAGAGACTGCAGACAACAAGGATTACAGATTAACTTCCTGGATTAATTGATGAAGAAAGTCTCAAGAAAGCAAATATGAAGAACTCCCATTTCTATCCTGTGGAATTACAGAAAGCATGTCAGATTCTCTTCATTTGGCAGGTCAGGAATTCTCCTTCATTAAGACCCAGAGTCTCATTTATTTTCAGTCTTCCAAACCTCTGCTTGCAAAAAAGGGCAGGTGGTTGGTTTTTTTTAATGTCTTTTGACAGAGCTCTCTAAAATTGAACTGGAAGCAAATCTATGAGATGATCTCCAGTTAAACATTTCAAGTAAAACATGATATTGACACAAACTTGTGAGAACATTAGCTATCATGATGAAGAATCTACCAGGTGTTGCAAAATTGCAGGAAAATATGGAAGTAAACGAGACTAAGGCAGTTTAAATGAAAGGGATCTTGGTTCTCTTCTCCCATTCCAGAACAAAACCTCATCTCAGTTTTCTTACTGAAGTCTGGCATGGTGTAAAAACTCCGTATTTATTGTGCATTATCACTTAAATAATCTATTGTGAATTCCTAATTAAAACTACGACAGGAAGAAAACGAAACACCAAATTCTACCAGAGTCAGAGGTCCCCGTCTCTCTCCACAGGACTAATGTGCATTAAAGCTTCCCAGAGTCATATTAATTTAGCTAGTATTTGTCTAAGACAACATGAGGAGGCCTGGATGAGAAATAAATATGACAGAGTTAAAAATTGCAATGCCTAGGATTTGGGATGATTATGTGAAATTCAAACTCCAAACTCAAATTATCGACCGAAAAGTTTCCTCTGGTTTTGTTGTTGTTTTCCTTCTTCTGGTTGCCTGATTCCCCAGTTTCCTGGATGACCGTCCTACTTTAAGCAGGGGAGAGTAACCTCTTTTTTCACTGCATGGTGTACAGCATCCCCCCCTCCCAAAGTGGAGAAACAGCAGGGGGGCTTAAACACTCACAGGGGCAGAAAAAAGGACAAGAAAACCGTCTTTGTTTCAGGCAGACAGTATGAGGTCACGTTACTATGGCAGCATGAACCATTTCCCCTCATTCTTGCTAGTAGTTCAACTTTGCCCATAGTTTATTCCCTGGGAAGCCTAATCCAGAGTTCAGGTTTGTGCATGTGGGGTTAGAGGTCAACAGCAACATGACAATGGCCTGGTCAAAAGAAAAGAGAGCTATGATATGGCAGAATCAAAGAGTCGGTTCACCAATCGCTGGGGGCTGCCTTGGACAGAGAGGTTAGAATTCATCCTCTCACTTTAGCCTAAAGTTTCTGATTTAGCTGCTTGTGCTCAGCATACAGAAAGCCTGAATGGTGAACAACAAAGACGACGCTGGAGAAATGGTAAATGACAAGAAAACAGCGCTGAAAGAAAAACTGTGGACCCTGTGCCCAGTGCTGTGTGGTATTTACTAGCTAAATTACTGTTACATTTACAGACATCTTAGATTAATGCAGTTGCTATTCCTGCATCATTCCTTACAATTGTGAACAACATACTAATGGGATATAACTTCACCACGTAGAGGCTGCAGGAGGAGAAGCAGGAGTTTCTGAATAAACACGTGTATGCATATGCATGCACCTGCATGTATGTAAATGGTCCAGTGAAAAGGGACGAGTGTAGACTCTAACATATTTTTAAAAAAGCAAGAGGTAAAATGTCATTTCATAAACCTTAAAAGAAAATGCAGAACTATGATCGGTTTTCTTTCACTTAGTATATCCAGGTCCTCAGTTTCTATTTAGTTTACCATATTCTTTTCCCATACAACTTTTATTTTGCTTTAGAAAGTCTAAGTTCTCTCATGCCCTAAAGAAGAGGTTTCAGAAAAATGAGTCCACAAGTAACTTTTCCTTAGGCAAAAATCAAGAAAAGGAGAAAAGCTGCGATCAATGGACACACTCAACAGGCAGCTGTGCAATATTTGTTCCTGTTCCCTCTGTCCCATGCTACTTGCTGGATTGGAATTGCTTGATTAAAACTGTCCTTTCGTGAAACTCAGTATTTCAGGGTTTCTTCATGGATTATTTTAATTTGGATAAGAAAAATAACTGGTTTGTTCTGAAAACCAGAACCTTTCTTGGGAGAAAAGCAGCTTAAATTTAAAAGTCACTTACAACCAAAGCGTGCTGTGGCTCTCTAATCGAAAAATGATCTTACTAAAAGCTACAGTATTTTTGTATGGAATTTTCCTGAGGATCTCTCATGAAAAACAAATGCCATTTTACCAGCTTTGATCAACATAAGGGCCAGGCAGCTGGATTCTAGCTCTCAAGTCACCATGTGGTTCTCCACTTCACAGCATCTTCACTGGATGTTCATGCAGTACAAGGAGAAAATAACACAAGAAAGTGGGACATGAGAATAAGCCCAAAAGGCTGTTGGTTCAGTCCCTGGGATGAATTATTCCTTAACCTGTCAGAGTTGTTCAGTTGTCAGAATGAAACCACAATCAAACGGAGTTGTCTGCTGTCGGGTTTTTTTGAGGTTGTACCCTGTCTCCACAAATCCTACAGCTACTGCATGTCCTGCACTCCCTTCCAGTCGTGCTTCCCGCCTACGGGTGGCCATTGGGAAACGTGAAGGGAACATGAAAATGGCAGTTACCAGAAATATATTCTGTCCAGAGGCAACAGACAGGTGAGGTCACTTCACACAGACCGGGGGCCCCGTCTCTCCAGATCCACTGAAAGTGCTGTGCTTGTGCTTCCAGCAAGAAGTGAACGTGTCACACAACGGTCAGAGGCAGGGAGGGACGAGGCCGACATTCGAACTGCATTTGTGGCATCACTTCGTTTGAACATGCCCGTTATGCTTGTGACAGCACCAAGTGAGCCCTTGGGATGGGGAAGAAAGGAAAGGGCCTGCCAATCCAGGGAAAAAGAAAAAAAGACACACAAGAAAGTAAAGGAATTCACTACTAAAACAGACAAGAATAAACATCTGTGAGATTAAGGTTGCTCAGGTTTCACTGGTCTTTACACTACAATACTGAGAAATATTTATGAGGAAATCTGGAATCCCAACAGCAGCACAGGAATTGCAAATGTTTCAGGGAAAGCAACATGTAAGACATCAAAGTGGACAACTGTGTTCAAAATATTCACAGGCATCAGTCCAAACCAAAAGATTTACTTTTCTCTTACACAGGGCTACAAATATTTTCGTCATCCAACTAAAAGGTCTGAAATCTCTTTTAAATCCAGCAGCATGTCACCGAACACTTCAAATGATGAAGAGAATTCTACTAATGCTCCAAATACAGGAGAACACCATAATGGCATATCCTTAACTAACAGCCTACGGACAGTACTCTATTTCTGGACAAGGGGGAATTGCTACTACATCACACTAAGAAACATTTCCAATTAAGGAGGAGAGTAACCTAAGACAAATTAAATACAGTAAACAGCTGCTGTTGAAAAGCACTGAATTTATTAAGATAAGACACTGCAGAACTGTCCACTTATGGTGAAACACTGATTTAAAAGACCACTCCAGTCTCACTGGAGCTCAGATGTTTAAGTGATATTCAGGCCTTTTAGCAGCTCACATTACAAGGACTTCTTCCACCTCTCCCCCAGTATTTTTTCTTTAATATTTGACAACGAGGCTCACATACATGAAGGTATTCATTGTGTAGCTTGAATTAAGTCATTTAACCTCCTCTGAAATCCCATCAATCCAGACAGGGCTTTATACTACAGCAACTAAAACACAACTGGTACGTGAGCTACACAGCCTAAAGTTATATCAGGTACATCTACATTGTACTGTAATCATTTCTGTGACTGCAGGGTAGACATCTGTAGCCTCTGGAGATTCACTGTCAAGGCCTCAGGAAAAATCTGTCCAATGCTTTTCTGTAACAGATGAACACAGATCGCAACGAGGGACTTTCCCAGAGAGAAAAGTGCAAGCGAGAACACTGACATAGTTCCTGGGAAAGCCTAACACGCAGACCTTATTTCCTTATCTGTAACCTGAAAACTGCTTTGTCGTCTTCTATTAGAGAGAGAGTTGGCTGCTAGAGATTTGCAGGCATAATTCCTCTTGCCCTGCCCAAGTTAGGATGCTCTGGGATGAAAGGATTTTGTAGCCTATCCCACAGGAAGCACCACAACTATAAAGGGAAATGGAAATGCATTCCTGTTTCAAGCTACAGGACTGATATCTCATTTACAGCACAGCTGCATTCTTGGACCGTGTAAGACACTTCCCCGTCATAGTTGTTGCACCTCGCCTCAGTTTATTGCAAAAGGGAGAGTCTGGAGGGAGAATGGGGTATGCTGAGCTTTAGTGACCTAAGTTAGTTGTCGTGTCCACATGGCATCTTCTTTCATTCTCTTATTTGGAAAAGAATAGAATAGTTCAGTTGGAAGAGACCTACAACGATCATCTAGTCCAACTGATGTCAGTCATCAGCAGAGATGAGAAGAGTAAAGCCTCAGTTCAGAAGACTAGTAAGGAGAGCAAATTGCTCTATGGAACCCAAGGTGAGAGGTATGAGCACGTATTAACAGCAGAGAATTTTCACTTCAAGTACTTAAAGAATCTAATCGGACCATTGAGTTTACTTAGAATGAAGCAAATTCAAACTTCTAAGAAATACTTCCATTCATACAATAACAACAGCTATTGACAAGACTAGCATAAAAAATAAAATAAGTTCTTTAGGACAGATGTATTTCTAACACTAAAATGCATCTTAAGGAGTCAATTGTCAAGAGATTCTAGGTTACACTTAAGTATCTTAGTAGTTATTCAAATACTTTGGCTATAGCCTTTAATTGTATATTATTGTATTGTATACGAATGGTATTGTATACGAATTGTAAACACTGGAAATCAACACAGGCAAGAGAGAGAAAAGCACATAAATGCTTACAGCCAAATGGAAGCATTCCACAAAGCAGTCCTTTTTTCTCAGGCTGTAGGGCAGATACCACTTTTCTCAAGGAAGACTGCAAAGATTCATGCATACATATCTGCAAAAGAAAGAAATTATTTTTCTTAATTCTGTATTTGAAGCTGCTAAATAATTTCCATTTTTCAAGTAGAAAAATACTAAAACTTAACTTCTTAAGGATGTTTTATTAATTTCCATAGTTACTAAATGCATAACAGAAGGATTAAATTGGCTGAAACGCTGTCTAGCTAAGTTTTAAATCTCTCTCTGGTCAAGTCGCAAAACAAAGGTAATTGATGCAGATCTGGGCCCAAATTATCTTCAGAAGGATTGGATTTATTTACTGAACATGCCAGATGCACATAAGTCAGCAGGAAGTGTTTATTGATTAGTCATTGACAGCACTGTGTCACCCTTGTGCGCCATATCATCGATTAGGTTTACTTGGTCAACGTGCATCTCTAAGCTATTGTCTCCTACAAGTGAACAGCACAATGGCTTTTGGGGAGAAGCAGGACTGGAGAATATCGAAGACAAACAGTCTCCATGACGAAGGGCCCAGGGCAGCTGTGCTCAACTCCTAGAATGAGAGACACAGAGATAATCCATTCTTTTCCACCACAGGGTGAGTCTGCTGTTTTCACAGCACTGACTGAGAAAGACATACTTTCAATTTCTAATTTTGAGGAATACAGAATTTAGAGGAAATGAAGCAATTTGGTACTGTAAGAGCCTGCTTTCATCTTTTTTGTGGCAGTTTGAAGTGGTCTTGCTACCTTGCATTTTTAAAAGTAAATTACAGCAAACATCTCTTCTTAAGGATGGGCAAAGCATGCCCTTTACCTAAAGGCGTGTTAAGTGATCGAGATGAGAGGAGAACTTGCTTTAGCTGTTTCTACAAGTCCAACAAAATCTTCAAATACTCTACCAGCTTTAATATAATTAATGAAGAAATCCCCTCTGTTCTGGTCAGCACTTCTCAGTCCCGTTTGTGTGTTACAGTTCCATACACAGTTACACAGTGGTACTAAATGTTCCACTTTAAAAACTAAACTTTTAAGTCCTAAGGCAATTGTCTGCATCTCTCAGGTGGCCTGACTCATTGACCACCTGTAAAAGCTGCATATCTGGTGTATTCTATTTAATGAATGAGGACTTAAGCAGGACTGTCAGAGGGGAAGCTCATCAAAGCTTCCTAATTTTTTTATTAGCAGTTAGAACCTTTTTCCTAGAGAAATAGCGTTCCCCCTCCCCCTTTTCTTCAAAAAAAACCCACCACCACCACACCCCTGTCATCCATGCTCTCACCACCTGCAGGCTGTCGTGGCAAATGACCAAGAGTCTGAAGGTTGTATTTAATTTGCATAAATCAGAGCTGATTACAGTTACTTTCCTCATTAATACACTGAGTACTGATTAATAATGGGCAATACACAGAGTGTACTGACACATTTGTACGGGTCTGAACGCACACTTGACGTCAAAAACATTTCTGAAAACAAAACTCCTGTTCCAGAGCTTCATTCTCAACGTTCACAAAGGACAACCAATGTACACCACAATGCAGTCTTTGTCCCAAAAGGAAGAGAAAGATCTGATAGTTTCCTTAGTTCCTACAGGACAGGTCTTCATTTTAAACCCTGGGGAGAGGGTGGAGAGACATGAGCTGCTTTGGTGGTCCCACTGGTTCCATACAGATGCTGCAGGTCAAACTCTTGACATCCCGACATCCCTACTGCCATACTCACAAGTCCTGTGAGCTGGATCTTCTGCACTAAACAGCTGTGTCACATTCAGTAAGAAAACACTGTCAAGCATAAGAGGAGTAAGCTGCCTATACTGGACAGATGCAAGCAGCTTATTCAATGCAGAACATCTCTCATTTCAATATGACAATACACATTATCTACCAGCATATTTATTGCTTACATAGATGTGAGTTATTCACATGGAAAATTGATTTATTTATCAGATAATTAGTAAACTTCAATAATTGCAAAAACCTCTTGGCAATTAGCTGACATTCAATTAACATATGATAACTGTCTTATTAAATCTCCATTAAATACCTGTTGGAGTTAATTAAAAACCATACGTAGAATTCCACGATTCCCAGGGAAACCACATTATAGTTCAACATAGGAAGCCTGGAACTGAGTAGCTTGCTTGTTTCTATTGCACTGAGTTGCTCTGTTCTATAACAGAGTCTCTAACAGCTCTTGTGTTACAACAGATCTTTAAAAACGATGCTAAACTTCCACGTAGAGGGACAAGTGCTGAAAAACCCACCACGTTCCTTTGTATGTCATTCTAATAAGATTATTTTGAACTAACAATGGTTTGGTCTAAATTTGTCCCCTTACTCCCTGATACTTTGCTGGCTAATGCTCAGGTAGAAGCACCTCCTTCAGTATGATCAGATAGACAAAACACGGATGACTCAGAGAACTTCTAAAACATTAGGCAGAATAAATTATACTTGGGTTTTGCTTCTACTCAGCCCATTCAAAGACACTCATAAAATTAAAAAAACACACACACACACAAAAAAACCAAAATCAAAACAAACTAGCCTTTTCCTCTTGCAATAAACAAACATGCAAATATTTAGCACTACTGTTTCATCTGCAGCACATGAATGACTCCGAGCAAGTACAAGATCCTTTAAAATGGAAATAAAAATGGTATAATAGCACTGATATTTGTGCATATTGTTGTTTACTCTAAAGTAAGACAAAGTCAGAATAAAGTCAGATCACAGAAAACATCGACAATAAGAATTTGGAAATCTACCTGCTTGTTGTTGACCTAGCCTTATGGTATTCAGGACTTCTACATACAGGAATTTTCTGAACACCTAAGCATATGTATAAAAGTGAAATCAAATGACTGCCTCAGACTTGACAGAACTGCTGAACTAAGAACCATGCATTGTCCTCTATTAAAGGGCATCACCTTGAGAAGATAAAGCTTTGTAAATGTTGCTCTTAAAGTTAGCATTCTCTGCTATTGGCTATTATATATATTTATAGAGGTAGTAATAATGATGTTCAAAGAACGATGTTGCCTAACCACGTTTTATGAGACCTTTACAAAACCCAGAAATCAGTACTCTGTTAGCAGACATATAGATTTATCCTTATCAAGGTACTAATGTAAATCTAAAAAGGGATCCTGATTTTGAAAATAGCAAAATAGACATTAAAAAGGAAAACAAACCTCTAATCAGACAGAAGATACAGGTCTAAGAGCGAGGGGCAATACTCACAGTAATCTAGAGACGTGCAGGTTATAACGAGAGTACATGATGCGTTATTCGTGACTCAACTTATTTTAGTCTGAGGTCCCTGAATAATTAACCTGCTTCGTTTCAATTCATTTCAATGTCCATATCCTACTGTTTATGAAATTGGAATGTGCTTTACAAAATAAACAGTCACATTGCTTCCAGAGCTGTAAAGAGACTGACATGAAAAACGTTATTCATTATGATTCTTAGGATTCAAGTATTTGCTCGAAATGAAAATTAACATTGCTTTGTTGAAAAAAAAATCATTTTGAGAGCAAATATTTTATCCTAACTACAAAAGAATACAATTTGATGGTTTTATACTGACACTTTATCCAATTTATTGTTTATAAAAATCTCAAATCGAACAGATTATTTTATAAAATGATCTCTATTTAGAAATTGAATAAGTGGCTTAAAATGAATAAATCAAGTCCCAATTATATAAACATTTGAGTGCAGCTAATAATACTGTAATTCATGATCACTGATAATGTGCAACTGAAAAGGTACTATGCTTATGTAAACAGAAACTTAGGTAAAGGGTGTATGTTTACACAAACAAGTTTTTCAGTTGCATCATGATGGATATTGAAAATTTCTTGGTGTTACTATCCTACTATATCTTAAACCATGCCTTTCTAATTCTCCTATCTTTCTTCATGGCTGCCTCTCTGCAATACAAACCTGTCTGCCTAACTATTAAGAAACATTACTGTTGCTGGAAATTCATCTGTCACTTTACAAGTCTTTTTCAAAGGAAGAAATAACAGGTTGTCTCAGTGAAAGAAAACAATATCGAAACAAAAATAGTACGCTCTTTGCTCCCAAAGGGACTAGTCAAGTAATATTTACCTCTGTCATGATAAATAAAAGATCAGAAAGGATTAGAACTAATGGCTCTGTAAATAGTATATTCATAAGAGAGGAATCCTGCTAGAATCACATGAAAATTATATCCACTTTCAGCTGATAATTTTTGAAGAACATCCTGATTTTTTAACTCTGTATTTATGGAACAGTGTATGATAGCAGCAACTCTGCCATCACCATCATCATCTTTTTACATTATTGCCAGGATTTCTCATGAAGAATTATTAACAGTCTCCTGTGCAGAAGCAACTAAGGCAGATTCCGCAAAGGTCATTTTCAATGACAGGTACATTTTTGAGAGCAGAGTAAAAGCATATCCAGCAAAAGAGCCTGCCTTCAAAAAAGAACACACAGGTGTCCTTAGGTGGCACTCAAGTCAAGGGGACCTTGGACAGAGAAGACTGAACGCCCATTTCTCAATATTCATTTCTCTCCAGCTGTGGGTCAAGGGCAGGGTAACAATACCTAAAGCACAGCATAGGCAGGTCAGTGCTCTATGAGAGTATCGGAATGCTCGAGAATCAGAGACACATGCCTGTTGGATATACCTTGTACACCCCAGTATGGTATTTTCTAGTGAGGAGTACAGGAAGCAGGTTACGCCAAACTACCTTCTGTTTACAAGCAATGGCTCATCATTTGCAGATCGGTCACTGGCAATGCCATTTTACCCTGCTGATTTCTATTCCTCATGTATTCATCAATAACATGGCTAGTTTATGCTGTTGCAGTGGTTGCAGGATCATTCCAGCTAACAACTGGTGAGTGAGCTGCCCTCAACTCTAATTTCTGTCCCATCTACTTATATCAGGACAACTACTGACCCCTGATGCTGCCACACACATCCGGCAAAAGGCCAACTACTGTGCAAATCACTGCAAGCACACTGAAAATAGCTATGGTTGTGCTAAAAAGACTATGATCTTAAAATATGCTTGGAAGAAACAAGGAATGCACAACAATATTTGCATACAAACTAGTTATTTGTACATAATTAATAATACTGATAGCAACCACAGCAATAAATTGGCTAAATAAAGACACATCCAGAGTATGAAGTATACAGAAAAGCGTTAAGGACTTGGGGACAGAACAGAAGTAACTGCAGGAAAGAAGCTTTAAAAAGCTTAGACAAGTGGAAAGGGATGAAACTCATTATTTTTGTTCTGCTGGTTCAAAAACCAATGAAGCTGTGAAAACAAACAACATTTGTCTATTCACCTCCATTAAAAATTTACTTTGCCACAATGATTTTTTAGTTTCGCATTGCACAAAGCTGAAGAGTTACAGTGAGATCTTCTACAGAGCATTTGCTTGGACCCCTGCAGCCCATGCCTGGCATTTGAGGCATAGGATTTTTTATCATGTTAGGCTTTTCTATTTTCTAGCTTCTTATTTAACATACACACTGCAACAACATATTATAGCCCCTTTTCTGAGCTGAAAAATTGCAGATAAACTTCATCACTTTGTAAGAAACCTGCTCAAATCTCACAAGGGAACTGATCAGCCAGCAGTACTAGCGCTCCTAGTCAAAAAGGGGTCTAGAAACATCAAGAAATCCCTTCTTTCTGACCAGCAGAGCCCTCACAGGAAGCTTCAGAGAGTCTGGTGATGTGCTCTGTCTGGCTGCGACACTATTGCTTGACCACCAGTCTCATGGCTGAGTTGAAATGAGACCCATTCACTAAGAGTGCTCATAACAGAGCTCTGGGGAAATCACACACTATACTTTCTTGCTGTCACCATCCTGGCGTGATCTCACCCTGCTGGTCTAGTATCACAGGAGCACAACACAAACTCCACTTGCTAAGGTCCTATGATACACTGGAGCAGAAGAGATGCTTCTTTAGCTGACTTTCTTTAATTGCATGTATCTTAAATTCAAATGGAAGAGACAAAAACTGAACATAAACACAGGGCATGTTCTCATTTCTAGTTCATGTATGTCCTTTCCCAAACGTGTTTAAAAACAAGAAGTTCACAAAATTCAGGACCGAAACTGTTTGTTCTTGAATTACAATAATCCCCAATTAACCTTATGACACAGCAAAAAAATAGCCTAAAGTCTATCTAATCAAGATTGGCTTGGCTAAAAAGGCGAGCATCAGGGAGGTCAAGGCCAGAAGGTATTTCAAACACTTGCAGATACTCAATGAGAAGAGGAAAAATCTTCAGAAATTGTCTTATTTATTTGCAGATAAACTCACAGCTCCAAATTTCTGAATATTTCATTCTTGTAAAATCTCTCAGGTGATTATTCTCCAAGAAATACGCTTTTGTGTTACAAACATGCGTGATTTACTGACAACTGCACTGATGCTACATAGACCACACCACCACATGGAAAGCTCACGGTGGTGTGAATATGCCCCCTTCTACACGATCAGTTCAAGTGGATGCAGTGATATAGTGTATTTCACTTTTCTCTAGTTAGTGTGTTATTTAAGAAATATAAGTTGAGTAGAGTCTTAGTTTCTTTCTTTCCTGCACTGCCAGATGATTAATAAACAGACACACTCAAAACCAAATGAAAAAATATGCAGTTGTGTAAAACCTTACAACACAGCTTTGCTTTCATCACAGATGGACACGAGGTCTTCTCACAGCACTTGCAATATAATTAGAATTCAACACTAAAGAAGAAAATTCCCCAAATAAAGGATTCAAAGGTTACAATCTAAATACAATGCTGTTAGTTGAAAGAAATGAATGTAGAGTATTGAATGTTCAAAATTGTGTTGAATTAGATAAGTAAATCCCATGTAGACTTTGTTAATGATTCATAATCAGCTAATAAGCTCATATCTAGTAGAATAATGATCCATGGACCTGTTAGCTCATTTATCACTATGTTTTACAACACCGGCGAAGAAACTAATTAAATCCCAGCATCATTACACAGAATTCCTTTTAATAGAGATACAATGATGCACTAGAGGCTACAGATTACACTGCAAATTGTACCAAGAGATTCCGGACAGCAAGTTTTAATTAACACGGTAGCAAGAAGCTGCTCACTTAAATAATAACTAACTAGGAAACATCTGCACACTCAAAAACATTGCAGAACAGAGAGAGAAAGGAAAGGAGCATTATGCAAGGTATTGAAATGGTAGACTTTTTCTACCAGCTGTTGCTGTTCACTGACTGCATTTGTTATCCAACACAAATCAGAAGGCAGAACTCTGGCTCCAGATCAGTGTGGAAGATGCTGGTAGGGGCATAGGTATCGGATTGACCAAAAAAAAAAAAAAAAAAAAGAAAAAAAGTCTGCAGCACTACCACTAGGCCAGGGCAGCTGGAGCATCTCCCAGCATAGGGCAAGAGTTCATCAGAAAGAGTTCAATAAATAAGTTATCTCATTTTACTCATTGTGGGAGAGAAGACAGATGGGTAACTGCCCAGAACTGTTCTGTTATGCAAGCAAGAGAAGAGTACTTCTCTGAAGAAATAAAGGAAGAACTTAGGAGATAGCACAGAATGAAGAAAGAATGAAATGATTGAATACTCCACCAATACTGGTATTTGAAGGAAAGACAGCTCTATAGTGGGAAAACAACAGAAAGCAATCACTAGTATTCCCTTTTCGCCTGAACATCCCAACCTAGAGTAAGAAGCATACACAAAGTCTGCAGTGAATCTGAGACAAGAAATAGTGTTTGCACGTATCTTTCAAATGTATGTGTAAAAGGAAGATGCAGCCCCAAAATGGTGAATAGATGCTATAACTATGGCAAAAGTAATCAAAAAGGCACAACTCTCTAGCAAAATACCCCAGGCTTTGTTGGTTTTACCTCTTTTATTTCTGAGAATAGCGATTAATCAGAGAAGCACAGAGACACATCTGAAAATGTTTAACAGGTCTGGTAAGCCAGACAATATTGGGATTCTATTTGTAACGTGGCACAACGAGTCACTGAGATACAGCTCTCCAGAAGAAATAACGATCAGAGAACAGGCAACCAAGATGGACTGGAGAGAACATCTTTTCTATCTTACTGACTACCTCTGTCACTTGAAAGTATATAGGCGGTGTGTGCCAGTGTGCCGGTACACCAGGGAACCCGTATTCTTTCTTTAAAAAAACCTAAAAATAAACAATGTACCAGCTCAATGCGGGGGTATGAGCTCTATCACAGCCTGTGTTCCCACACACCTTAGGATGTGTTTGACAGTGTGAAATTGTGACATGTACCCTGCCTTTGTTTCTTTAGCGCTAAAAGCCGTATTCCTCCGTTTTGGGGCTACCTATCAGTCTCTCTTTTGTCTGCTCTGCTTTCTCACGCCATGTCTGCCACGTACACTGACTGCAGTTCCCTCGACAGCACCATCCGCCTTCAGCTCACGCGTTTATCCTCACCCTCAGATCAAGGCTCATGAGATCAAAATGAACAGACTATCAGTCTCATCCTTCTTTCCTTAGTGTAATGGAAAGAGATTCTGTCAAAGCTCAACTTGCCATCTTCCACTCTGTAAGTACTGTTGTGGCTTTAACATTTCATATATTCTGCTTCCAACATACGTCCAAAATTCTACCACATCAGCCAATGTCATTTTAGGCCACAAGCAAAAAATAATGTGTTTGTAGATAACTAAGCATAAATTCAACTCTTTTGCTACCAAAATGGTTGTTCTGACTTCAAAATAAGAATAATTTATTTTTAATTTAACCATAAACCATTGTTCATAGTTAGCAAAAAGAGAATGCTTGGTTAACTGCAAAATCCATGTGGATTTCACCTGCTGCACAGATTATCCAGAGCACTATTATTCAGAAAACCTTTGAAACAAATTTAGTGAAATCCCTAAAAGAATAATAATAAACTGTTACAAAATAATACCAGCTGGTTCCACAGAAAGTGATACGCTGCTTAAATTGAGCAGGATCTGCATAATTCTTTACCTTCTATGACCTAGAATTTGTCTAAGTAAAAATACTATGAATACAATGTACTAACAACAGAAGACAATCAGTTTCTCCAGAATAAATCTAGACATTTAGTGAAATTAAACTGAATGTTCACTTTCACTGAAAACAGTAATTAACTAAAATAAAAAACATCAGTAACTGTAGACTTACACTTGGTCTTCTGCTCTGTCACAAAAGCCACATTAACCAGGATCATGTTGTAAAGTTCTACGCTCACAGTAGATTTCTTCTTCTCCCTCATTTTGCACAGCCACTTCCGCACGTTCGTTTTTTTGTTTGTTTGGTTGGTTGTTTTTTTTTTTTAAAAAAAAAAAAAACAGAAGCCAGGAATAATGCTAGGGTGCTACGGTGCAAAACTAGAATCTTTCCGGCTTGTAACTCTGACCCCAGCACGGCACGGGAGCCCATCCTAATGGCACGGCTGCAGCGGTACTGAGAGACCCGCCAGAACCCCCGTGAGCTGCTGCATCCCTTCCCCTGGCACCGTGCACAAGTGTCAATTTGCCTCATCCCTGCAAAAACCAGCACCACAACAGTAACTGTGCAAATGTCCCTACAGGTGATGTGACTAATGGACACAAACACATGTGGTCAGCGAAATGCCTCATTTTTTGATTCCCTTACATGTTTATGCTCATGATTTTTTCAAACCTGCTCCAAAGGTTGGTATTTTAAGGACTTTTTCAGTCAACCTGGATTTTGCTGAGATTTCAAAACTTCATAGAGCTCTTTGCATTATTCGAATGTCAACACCGATTCTACTGTTTATCAACTTTGAGTCACCAGAGGTCAACTGAGGTTTGAAATATTGAGCCTCTTTTGTTTTCTCTCTCTCTTTCTTTTACCAGGCACTAGAGCAATAAAACATCTTGACATCACTTAAATCTAGAACGGATAAAACAGTAATTTAAAAAACCTGTTTCAGTATTTTCAAATCGATTCTTAAAAATATTCTTTTTCCTCCTAAAAATACAGTTACAGGAAATTAAATCAGAAATTATAAAAATTTACATAAAGACTCTGAGCGTAACTAAACAACATTTCAATAAGTAAATAAGAATATGTTGTATCATTGTGCCTCCTCAAATTTTAGTAAGTTAAAGCATACTAGATGTCTTTTTAATTGTGAGGAAGCAGGCAAAAATCACCTTTACTTTTGAGGTCAACTCAAACATTATAAATGTATCAATGTGATGCAACTTATATACTATATTCATTGTCAACTTTTAGGGGTTTTGCACCAATAAATGCTTTCAGTTTAATTACTTTTGCTTTCAGTTAAGTGAAAAGAAGCAAAGAGATTTTTCTATCTGAAGAAATTGCACAAAGCTGAGGAACTTTCCACACAATGAAAAAGAAAGTTGGTTTTCTACTTCATAAGTGTGTTTAACTGCAGTTGAGAGAGGATCAGATCTGCTATTTCTAAAGTCATAAGCATGGGCCAGATTTTGAAGACTGTTTAAGTAACTATATTTGCAGGTATCTACAGGGATTTTCGAGAATTGCTCAATGGATACTAGTCGGGCAGTTCAAGTATGTTATGCCTAAACTGATCTAATGACAGTTTGCCATTAAAACAGATTGTCCTGCTCTGCTTGGGCTCAGAATCTGTGCTGTCTTGTTTTCCTCACCATGTATCAAATCGCACAATGATACGATCAACTGGACTACCTCAATGCTCTCACAGAAGAGTAATCCCAGGATCCAACCCTTTTGACTACATCTGGCAGGCAAAGAACTGGAAAACTTATTTGGCAGCAGCATGCAATTAGAATGGATTGCAAATTGCATACTAGTTCCCGGACTGTAACTGCAATAGGGAAAAAAGCATATAGGTACACATGCTGGTTAAATTGTCACATTCCTTTTGGAAACCTACTTTCAGATAGAATGTCTTACCTTCAGGAGGTATCCTTCTCTTTCCTAAACACAAGGAGCCCAGAAATCTACCTGCAACCATGTACCTAATTTTCAGATGTCCAAACCAGAAGAGATAAACCGCATTCCAGTTATCTACAAATCTGGACTATTATGACCAAGGGAAACGTTATTTTTTTCCAGTTAATACTTCCTATTTTATAAATGAACACAGTTGGAAAATATCTAAAAAATTAATAAAGATCTTGGCAGTATCACTTTTTCTTTTCACAGTTGGATTAATGGGAAACAAAGAGCAAATAAAAATCTGGGTTTGAGTTGGGTCTGTTTTAAAATTAGTTCTCGAAGGACTTTTACAGGGATTTATTACTTAACAGTGTAGCATTCAAAGAAAGTATCCATCAGAGCAATTGGTCACTCCAGCAAGATCACCAACTTCTCCCCATTGATTTCTCAGATTTTTATTATCTGATGAAATGTAATTAAAGACACTGATGGTGCCAATTAAAGACTTGAAGGAACTGAAGTTGGTGTTCACATTATCACATGGTAAAATGTAGCGATGCTGTAAACATCCATTAGCCGTTACAGTTCTCATTAGTCCCTGAAAACAACTCATTAGTGTCCTTAGACATGACAGATAAGTACAGTAAACGAGATAAATCTATCAATATATTCACTGTGTGCAAAATCAGGGCTTCCATCATCATATTCCACACAGTGACAATCAGAAGGTTAAACACCTTCTGCAAGAAATAAACAAAAGATGCAGAGCATCTAGCCAGAGGGTATAAAGATGCAACATGAAAAACTAACAAAGACATCAGACATTTCATTTATACATATATGGTAGGTTCATCTGAAGTTCAGGTTGCTATGAACGGTCACCATTATTTAGCCAAGGCTAAATTTTATAAAACATATTGATTCAACTTAAACTGCTGTAATTTACAAAGTTATTTCAGAATTGAGGGCTGTCAGTTTGTGGAATTCGATGCAGGTTTATGGTTACCTATATAAAACCTCAGCAGATCGATTAAGAGCCAGATACACACATCCAGGCTAGATACGGCCTATCACAGTGCACCAGTCATAACGCTGCACACTGCAGAAGATGCCAGTGTTAAACCAAGTACCACTTTCCAGTGTGAGATACTGAAGCTCTAACTACTACCAAGCACATTCAGAGTACAGACACATACTTTCTCATATGAATATCTTTACTTCCCAGCTATCTTTCACTCTTCTTTCTCCCAGCTTCTCTGGATCTATGCTAGCTTCATGAACTCTTTTGACAGAAGCTTGTAATTAGATTCTTTTCTTGTACATCTGCTCCTTACCACTGATTTCTATATCTTTTTAACATTACGTATTCACCTTTTCATAGTTACCTTTCCAAGTTCTCAAGAGAGAGCAACAGCTTTGCACATCATTGTGAGAAAACTCTACAAAGTCCTCTGCTGAAGTGCAGCACAATCAGAAAAGCAAAACTATTGTTGGGATCCATCCAGAATGAGACTGAAATCAACAGTGCTAATATTAATGCCACCGTTTAAGTCAATCGTATGGCCTTGCCCAGAATAGTGGTTTCATTTTTGTTGGCTTTATCTCAGAAATAACACAGCAGGAAGAGAAAGGATTCAAAAAAGGCCACAAAAACGGTGCCAGGTCAGTAGGAATTTAACTACAAGGCATAATTAGAAACTGGGTCTGCTTAGTTCAGAAGGAAAAATATTTCATGCAGTTATACAAAACAACAAACTGCATAGAGAATAAAACAAGAGTTCCCACTCAGTGCATTTGGGAATACAAGAACATGATAAATAAATATGAAAAGCAACTACTAACTTTATTGGAATCTTTTTTTTAAAAAAAAAGGGGGCCTTGGGCAATGAACAAAATTGCACATAAAACTCAGCAGGGCGTAACATAAGAGATATTGTTATAGATAAAGAAAACATCTGCAAATGAAAGGCTGGTAGCACTGGTGACAATGTGACAACTCAGACATAATTTGGAGACCATGGCCATGCCAGGCCAAATGACTGTTCGAGAAACCTGAGACAGAGGAGAATCTGGCCTCTGAAACTATTCTACCTGTCCAGTGTAGGAAAGGGTATGGCAATTCCACAGGTGTGGAAAGCATATGCTGTAGCCCTCTCTATGAGAATAAAGATGGTGATCTCCACAGACCTGGTGCATCAGGCTGGTTCCAAGTCTGTAATCACTAACAGCACAAACAAGACTTTTTCTCCAGGTTCCCATGACTGCAAGAAAGCCACGTGACAGGTGTTTCTGTGTACATCCCTTCGCTTCCCCTCTGTGTTCAAACAGAAAAGCATAAATTGGATTTTTCCATTCTTTGTACAGTGAGTCCTATTTTAAATACATAATGTGGTTTATAATACATTAAAAAGTACCACCCACATGTTTCAGAATGATCTTATTTAATGTGGGTGCAGACAATTTCTACACCTTGTCCGCCACTCAGTCTCTTGCAACAGCAGGGGTTCCAGCAACAGCCAGCTTGCCATAGTATGGGACATAAGTTCTGGTTCAAAAGCAAAGATGCTGTCATGCCAAATCACTTTAACACTATGTACTCCAGCAGTTAACAGAACTGAAAATGTTCAAGGAATACTGTGACCTTACTGCCCCCTATTCTGAAGCTTAGAAAATTACAACTTTCCCTGAGCTATACATTCTGAATGATTCAGCAGGGACAGAAAAGAATTCCCCTGAAAAGGAAACGATAGTGGAGATGTGGTTTCTCTTAGTTCTGTAAAATCATCATTCCTACATGCCACCTGTATTCCCTGATGCAGAGGCTTGTGGCCACTTTATGCAGAAAACACTGTGGGGAATGAGCTCATTTTTATCCTGAACTAGTCTTTGTAACTCCTCGGAAAAGTAGGTTAACAACATCCAAATCCAACCAAACAGACCCAAGATGCATGAGGTATATCACTCAAACACCTCGTATGATACCGGGATATTTTTCTCTTCTTGACAGACAGAATATATAATACAGTTATTCATGCAATGAAGACCTCAGGAATAAATCCAAGGATTATATGTTTTCCCATATTTTTTTTCTCCCCCTGTAAATACCTGCTAGCACATCAGTTGCAATTGTTATTTCTTTTTTTCTAGCACTGTTGGCCCACTCACCATCATTAGTTCACGTGGCCAAAAGGTGACAGGTTAGTACACGCTACAGCAGAGGGATCGTCCGAGTAGTTTAACTGAGAATATACGGGACTGTTTCTTTTGAACGACTGAGTGCTCTATGCGTCTAAAGAATTGAGGGTGCTCAGCAATTTATACAGCAACACCAGGACTCAGGGTCCACGCTGGGTAACAGAAATGCATACTCACACACACCTTCGCACACTCGCTTCATTTCAATCGATTTCAATTTCCCTGCCAGCTTATTGGACTCTATCTGGGAACTGATTCTATTTGTTATTATAGGAAACAATAAACTCAAATTTAGCTATTGTTTATTCTTTATGTTCAAACTCAGATGTTACAGAGCCACCAGAGGAGAAGGATCTCAGTTTTCTTAAGTATATCTTTTTGGGGTTTGTGGGTTTTTTTTTTTGGCCTACGTTTTAGTAAACAACTGTGGGAAAAAAGAACCACACAACAAATCGAACAGTCCTTTCCCAACAAAAAGCATTTGAGTCTAGTATCCACCTCCTCCTGTATTTGTCCATAACAGAATCCTCAGCCTCTAAACCGTGAATGTGAAATAAATGCACAATACCAGAAGAGTCACTGGCATTTGCTCAGCATGCTGCTCAGACTCCAGTTGCCTGAGTACCAGGACTAGGAGAATACCTGTAAGAACCAACAGGCACATTTGATATTGCAATTAATCATAATAACCTGGGGGTTATCTCTTTCTAAGTGTATTTTATTATTATGGGGTTATCTCTTTCTAAGTGTATTTACTTTAAGGTGTTTCAGACTCTAACACGGCAATTCTTAACCCCTAGTTTCCTTTATCTTCCTGTCCAAATTACACTGAGAAGAATGACAACAATATTGCTGATTCTACAGGCAGTTAACTGAGACAGAAATTACATTTACTTCCATAAATCATGGTAGCAGCAACTGATTATTTACACTCACGTTTAATTGTTTCTTATTTTTAAAATTAAAATAATTAGATTTTGAGTAAGATGTGATTTTTTCACAAAATCTAAGATAATTTTTTAAACACAGAAACAAGTTCTCCTCACACTCTGGTCTTTCATCAAAAAAGTCTTAAAATTTAAGTTCAATTTATATCAGAAACAATCCTAGTGCACAATCCTAATTCACAATTCAGTGAATTAATGCCAAATTGATCAGAATGCTTGTAAGAACGCATAATTTTTGGGATGAACAATGACAGATTTATTACTTGCCTTTCTAACTAGTAAACGTGTTTAGTTTAATTAAACGTGTTTAGTTTAAAACAAATTTTCCTTGTTTTCTGTTTTAGAGTCTTTCTTCATAAGGCAAATGTCCCTGCCCTCCCCTGCTCCCAGTCTCACATATTTTGCCTACATTCCTTACACACAAAAAATTCTATGCCAGTTATCCCATGTGTACGAACATCCCAAATAAAGTAAAGCACGAACAAATTACTTTTCTTATATCAAAACATATAAGGCAGATCTCACAGTCTCTTCCTTGGATTTTGAAGGGGATTCTAGAGGAACAAGGAAGCTTAGGTTTTGAGTAAAGGTAATTTCGGAAGGTGGAATCACAGCTTAAGAAACTCTCCAGAGAAATTTCTTGATGCAAAGCTAACAAGACTTTGTGATAATTTCTTAGGAACTGGCCTCATTCCAAGTTGGATTTTAAATACAGATTATAAAGCAAACACCATCCCCCACAAGTATTAAGAAAGAAGAAAATAACAGAATGGGGGCTGCAGAAATGGTCTCTATTGTGGGACCAAAACCCGTCAATCAAGCAGGTTGACAGGCATCACAGATTGACAGACAGGCCCTCTCTCTTGACTTCAGTTATCTGGGGGAATAGGAAAAGTGTCTGCAAGAACATGTTAAATTGCCAAAGTCATTACCAGTCACCAGTTACCAAAGAAAAGATAACAAGGTGTATTTTAGAAAAATCGATGCAACAACATGCATTTCAATAAAGCGAGTTTTTCAGAACTTTAGAAAACAAAATGAACTATTTAGGGAATACATGACGGTTTTTTCATAGAATACCAAGCACTTTACTATGCCAGCAGGCTTTGGAGATTCATCACTATTCTCTCTATATTTTGTATTGGGGCCAGAGGTCAACCAACAAACATTTCCCTTTGTCTCTCAGGCTTAACCTAAAGAAAGAAAGCTCGCTCTGTATCCCAACGATTAAATCTAGGTTCTATGCTTGGCAAGCCACAGTCCAAAAGCCATTTTGGTTCCCAAGTGCATTTACTCTAGTTGCAGAAGTAAATTCTATTATATGTTAATAAGTTTTTTTTTTTTAAAAACCAAACACCACAGGACCTTGGTATTTACTGCCAGATTTGATTATTTTCATTCACCCAGGCTGAAAAGGCCCCTTAGGAATTGTGTCGGACCCACTGGAAGATCTTTAGACACGTCGCCTAAGAGTGGAATACCACATTTCTCTCACATCAGTCTATTTAAAATTTTTATGTAGATGTGACCTAAGTCAAGTGAAATGAAATTTCTTCTGACAGAAAAATTAAGAAGTCTGCAACTAAGGCTCTGAGAAAATAAAGTCTTTGCTGCAACGGAAGGAGGCAGCCCCCTTGTTTCTGTCACCTTCCTTCTGCCAGCACAATCAAGAGTAAAGCAAGACAACCTTTTTCAACGTAAACAAAAGTTTTCACTTACCATGAATTAAAACGTACTTGCCTTCAGATTTTCCAAGCTCTCGTAACAGTAATTAAATATCATTGCAAATACGCTGAACACATAAAATGAATTAATTTTTTCTAGATTGCTGCCCACTTACTGTTTGACAAATTATTCTGAGCACTTCTCCTTTTAATTTAGCTGACATTAGGTGGTTCACTTTCAGGAGCTGCTTCCACTTTCAGTGGAAACAAAAGGAGGTTTTCTACTACTACTGTTCCAGCTATGATCTGCAAGAATAGGATGATGGTCTACAGTGGATGCACAGACAGCACTGAATTCAAAGGGGCCCTCTCAGGCATCATACCTCTCTCCTACTAAAGCAGCCATACTTCATTTGAAAACATTCAATAGCTCTTGGTTTTAAAAGAAGAAATGTTTAGCACCGTATTTCAGACTTGTAGCACAACCTTTGTCAACACTTCGAAGACTTATTTGGAAGATCTCAGTGTACACTCTTGATCCTCTCCAGTCTCCGTACCCAGGCAGGCTGGCATCTGACTGCCGTACCTCTGCCTTCCTGCAGAACCCTGACACCAGTTAATGTGATCAAATCAAAACTACTTTCCATACAATTATAAAACATAACAGGCCACAGTAAAAAATGTAAAACCTCCAAAGCAGCTCAAAGCTAATTAATTTATATTACTAACAAAAGAAGAACCACTTAACACGTCTTTTCTTATTTAAATTATCATTGACAGCACCTCCTTTTTTTCATTCTTGGGAAATCCTGCTGCAATACTAGTTAAATTATGTAAGACTGTAGAATTTATGAAGATAAGGCAATTAGCATTACAAAAACAATTCCGGGTTACAATTTAAGGTGAAAAGAAAAGAGTTACAATGCTCTGTTAAATCATTCAGTGATGCATTACATACTTACTTAGTCCTTCTAGTTGTGAAAATTTAGGGCTAAATGGTGTAATTGTGTTCAGTAATTAATTATTTTCTTCCATTTAGTGGATACTTCATCTATACTGTTAAGGAATAACGCAACTTAATGAAGAGCAAACGCACAAGCCCACGTGGCAGCCATGCAATACATATAAATGACCGGCAGGAGAAATGACTGAATCCCCAGCAACATCAGAAGCAAACTTTTTTATTAAAGCAGAAGGCATGTCCTCGTACTCATTCTGACCTCCCTGACAAAATAAAGTTTATTTAGAATTTCCTGCATGTTCTCTTGTTAGAGCAAATTCAAATACCTCTGGTGAAAACAACAGGCCTGGACTCGCATCTGCTAACTTGTCTGTACTTAAAAAAGAGATTGCCCATCCATAAATATACCTGGTATGTGGAACATGGTTCCAAGTAAAACAACTGGAGTGTCTGAACAGGCTTTGCTTCCAGGCTTTAAAGAGAAAGGACTTCCCAGATACGTGCAAAAGACAAAATGCACAATTCTGTGTAGGAAATTCCATTTCCTTTCACAGGAATAGCAGAGGAGAACTCTTTTTGGAATTGTTTTGCCTTCCTGCCACAGACTCTTCCATCTTCAGAAAACAAAGGTTGGACTCCAGCACCAAGTGGACCAAGACTGAACATCAGATTGAGGTGTAAGACCATGGACATCCCTGTCTCTTTAAGCTGATCATAAATGTAAGTCTCCAGCCCTCTGCTTGGGCAAACGGCAGCCATCCCATAGGAGAGTTAATCCTGTGTTCAGAGGGAACTTCTGACTGAGGAGTCTAACGCTGGCTAGCAAGAGTTGCTCTGGCTGGCAGAGGATGCGCTCCTTCAATTTAGAGAGCACACTTCTTTGGTATTTTGTACTAAAAGAGCATACCAAGAATTTAACAAAAATTATAAACCAGGAAAATTTCTATCTGAAAGTTGTGATTGCAGCTGTCTAAACTGCAGCGTTACAGTATCTGGAAAAACCAAACTATATGGAAAGAAGCAGGGGAACGACCTTTCCTGACTGGGTACCTTCATTCTCCTCTGAACTGCCCGAGTTCACCTGAAAACACGTTCGGAACCAAAGGTGCTTTGGTCAAGAATTTGCTGCAAAGGAAAAAATTCCTAAGCCAGAAAGGTTTGAAATCCTCCATTATACTGATGTTAGAAATCCCGTTCTTTTGCATGCACACGTGGTTGTTCAGATTCTCGCACAGCTTACATTAAAATGATTCAATAAAGAATATGAATGACTTTTTATAGCAGGAAATTGCTAAACATAGGCAAGAAAATGAGATTTTGGTCAAACAACAGATGGTAACTCCAGATAGTCAGAAATATTTGCAAACCTCATACAAAGGCAACTTTTCCTTCATTCTGGTTCAATTTCTGTTTAACAGGAGCAGACAATAAAACGCATAAATCTATTCTTTACCAAAAGTATCCAACAACTTGGGTCTGTAAGGTCACATACACAGCAAATGGAAAGAGACGTAAGAGATGGCAAGAGACACACCAGACAACTTCCTGGTAGAAACTTTTCCTTGGGTAGCCATAACCTGAGCAGCTTGTGTAGTATCTACTGCCAGGATTCCATGCGAAAAAATAAGCAGCTGAATTTTTATCCCTTCAGGATTGAAGATCATATCAGAAGCTTTTCTATTGTCCACAGCAGTACTAGTCTCTACTTGAAGCAGCTCACCTCATAAATGTAAACCTCATTAATGTACACAATTTTATATCGCCTTTATTTAGATATAGAGTTTTGCACCTTTCAAGACAATCTCCTCTTCCACGTGCTTCTCAAATTTGTGGCAAAGGAAAATACTCATTATCTACATTAAAGATTTAGATGTTAAGAAACAAACTTCATAACATTTTTTAGTTTAAATTTATTACATTCTACTGGCCTGAATCTCCCCATGGTTCAGGCTCACCTTTCAAAGCTGCCTGATGTCTCCAGAATTAGGATCTGATCTCTCTGTAGGTTATCTCAGTGAATATTTATTAACAAGACTGGAGGAAGCAGCTCTGTATTAATCTTTCTCTGTCAAAAAAGAGAGGGCCAGCAAGCAACCTGTAGTGTAGTCAATAGATTTGCCTTTCTTAATTCACTTAGGAAGGTTTAAGTCAACTTTCCCCAGTAGTAATTAATAAGAAGCTTGTCCACCATTCTCAGTGGCAGCAGTGTTCTTTGAATCTTTGTAGATTTCGAACAAATATTTCTTAAGAGAAATGTCATTTCTTCTAGGAAATGATTCAGTTATCCCGCATTGAGGATGCAGCCTGCAGTCACATAAAGTCACACTGAACCTAAAAAAAGCCCCACAAACAACACTCCTACAAAACCATGTGCAGTATGAAACAGCATAAATGGGCAGTTTTCATACTTTTTTTTTAATTAATCTGAAAACCAATCTGAAAATGCCCCATATGATAGGGGGCTATTTTTAAGAGAGTTTATTTTTGAAACAAAGTAATGTTTGGGGGAAAATGTAATTCAAAACAAACGTTCAGAAAAAAAAAGCAAACAATGACATCCCCTAGAAATAAGCAATGACAATAATTTGTAGACCTTAAGGCAATTTGAAAATATGAATTAAGTTGGGAAGAACAACGTATTTTTACATCAAAAATCTCCCCCATTTATTTATTTTTATAACTGTTCATGTCCAAAGGGGACCAATACAATCATCTGAAACCGGTTCATGCATAGCAAAGGTGATTCTTCAATAACTACACTCCCAGCTGCAGACCCAGCTGCAATCCCTTTTTAGATTTAACTGCCTCTTACAAAGATTTTGTGAATGTAGTATGGAAGTGCAGGGAGCTGTATGAGGTCACATACAGCTCCCTGTATATTCTTTTGGCACTTAGCTGTAGGTACAAGCAAACATATTCCTTCTTTTCAGAACCTCTCTGAATGATGGCATTCATTTGATTTGGGAATACTTCACTCCCAGAAGAGAAGAATCCAATCACGGTAACTTCCATTAATATGCTGTGCTGTTGAGCCTCATAGCTAGGCAATACATAAGGATCATAGAAATCCCCAAAAAATGCAGAGTAGTGAGACAGAAATACAAGAAGGAAAGCAACATGCTTGAAACACTATCATCGGAATTCCCAGTCACCACTCACCCTGCAGCAGATGAGTTCAGAGTGTTTGCAAGAGTATGTGGGTCTCCTGTCCAGCCTCCTCACAAGAATAAAAACATAGTCACGATGTCTTCTGAATCCCTCTTTGTCCCTGCTCGTACCAACTTCATGGATTTGAAAAAAATGGTGTGGACAAGCGAGTGCCTTCAAATGTGTCCTGCTAACTCACTTGGAACATTTTATCTAAGAGACAAAGAATTAGCAGGTTAATCCTTCCCTCTGAATACTTTTCTTAAACTCTTGGCATTATTTTGATGCAGCTTTTGTGATAGGAATAAATATGCTACAGAACAATAGACTTTCAGGATCTGTTCTGCAAAGTTTTATGAGCATTTATGCCAAGAAACAAAGATATTTCAGTAATTTTCACTGTAAGAGAGCCAGAAAGCACTTTCTACCTTGTTTCTATTCCCCAGCCTCAAAGTAAGACTCTCAGCAATTTAGATAGAGCAGGCCAAAGGAAAGGGAAACTTGAATTATTTTCGAAAATTCTACTTCAATTTCCACAGCGATGCTCTAAATTTCACTTGTGCACCTGCCACTTTGTAAATAAAAAGATATCTTTATACTTGCTATTTCTGTCAATGGGTATATTAATTCTGCATTGGATAAAAAGGGCAGATGCAGAAATACGTCTAAGTATGCGTATCCTGTACTTTTCCCCACTCAACTCAGCGTGCCTGTCATGCCAAGTCTCACTGAATACCCTTGGCCTGCTGCTTACCTACCAGTGTCAAACTGGCTACAGCTCATTATAAATAGAGCTCACCAAACCTGGCCAAGTTCAGTTTGCAATAAGGTAAGGGGCCAGAAAATAAACAATTGAAGCATAACAGTTGATAGGATAAAATATTGGGTATATTAAGCAAAATCGTACTGATGTACTAAATCCCCGCTAAATCACTGAACGTTGTACATCAGAGACGCATGGACACAAGGCGACCTCTACCCAGAAGAAAGGCAGTCTATAATTGCTCCACAACATGCAGAACTGCACTTCACTGTAGGCTGAAAGAATCATTTTCAAATTCACTCTTAAAGTCTTCAGTTTCAAGCTTTGCCAAGGTAATCAAAATGCAGAAGACTGCACAACTGGGCAGAACATCTTTCTTTCCCATCAAGACAGACAGCATTATGGTGAGCATATAGCACTGCCTTAACATGGATTGGTCATCTAGGACACCCTAGAACAGAAGAGAAGGGGCAGAGGAATATATTAAATAAAGCGTCACACTTAATTTAAATACCAATTTCTAAAATTCCTGTTTTGATCACTTTGTTTGCAATTGGTCAGCCTAACAATACAACCCTACTCTAAGGTAGGTTTCAAGGGGAATGAGGAGGTTGCTATTTCCTGCTAGGAGGATTAAACTATAAGCCCACTGTGCTGACATGACTTTTACTTGAAGGTATTAATAACATCTCGGGTGATGGGGTGTGCTGAATTCTAAATACTCACTTCTCTAGGAATGTGCAATATCCCTGTTTAGTAAAGCACAAACTTGCTACTGCACCGAATCCTTCTGTAGCATCTTACGAAATACCAGAGAGATCTTTTGCCAATAAAGTGACTAAGCTCACTGACAGTAAAAGTAAGGATGTGCTGCTTTACTTTGGTTTAGATGAGTCTATCTATTACCATTTTAATTTTTTTTTCCCATATGCTTTGTTTCTAAATTCCAGACAAATCTGGAGTACAATCCATTGCACGCTCTCTAGCTTGTATGCCCAAATCATTCCAAATGGCTTTATCCAGAAAGGTCACAGGCTTTGCACTCTATATGGCACTACTACCAATGTTTCCAAATTCAGTTGCTAACGTGGACAAGATTTTTCTAATCATAAAGAATGTTTCTTTTTCTGTCCTTTGAGTTCTACATGATGCTTTTTTACACAAAAATCACAAAGAGAGAGCCCATAAGCTAGGGGGTCTAGACCAAAGAACCATGTGCCTCCCACCTCTCTCACGTCCTCAGACAACTAACTTTGGCTAAGACAAATAATATTCCACAATTGTCATCTATTTATGACTAAGTTTAGAAAAATTAAATGAAAACAAAAATCTCACTTGTTGTTTCCTGCTATTTTTTCTGTTGCTGTACTGCAGCAAAGACCCAGTCCGGACCATGGCAAATACTGCGCGCTCTGCAAACCCATATGGGAAGCGTGGTGAGAAGATAAATGAGGAAAAAAAAAAAAACAACAAAGAAGATAACCTACAGATTCATTCTCCAAAATGAGCCTTGCAGGGCAAAGGAAGTTAATGTTGGAATTTCAGATTTAATCCATTCCTGAGCAGGCAGAGCAATCACTTTGGCCTTAACCTCAGCTTTGAAAACACTGTTTTGCATACATGCTGTTTCAACATTTCTGGGTTGCAATTCAGCATCAAATAATCAATATTCAAGTCTGTTCCCCTTGCAGCCTCCCTGACACACCAGACTAAATTCCACCTTCTACAAGAGCATTGACATCATTTGAAATTGAAGAACAAATTTTGCATATCTCCCTGTCTTAAAGAACATTTTTTTGTGCAACACAAATGATACGTTATGAATTTCTGCAAGTTGCTGGTATATGCACACCTACAGATCTGGTGTCATTTTTTAGATTCATAAGACTGTTTCCTGTCTTTCCCAGACAGGAACAGGGGCAGAGTACAGAAATGCTATACAGACATGAAAATTCAGATACTGATAAAATGTACCATGTTAAGAAACATTTGCATGATTAAAGTAATAGTCTATTTTTTTTTTAGCAGACTTTTTGAGAGGATTTTCTCAACCTTTGGTACAGCAGAGCTGCCCTGATCAGAAATCCAAAGATCTTCTGCCGTTTTAAAACTTATTTCTGATACAATGATAGGTATACCATCTTTTTACAGCCGGCATGCACTGAAGGCAATCTGCACACATAATTCCAGGAGTAATTACGTTATCTTCATTCAGATAAGCTCTACAGCAGTGTTCTAGATAGCAAAATGTCCAAACCTCAACTGGGAGTTCATGAGCAAAATTTCTGCATAACAGGAACGGACTTGAAAATATATTTAGACAGATGTAAAACAAATAGAATTTATCATCATCTGTTTTTTCAATAAAAACTTCTCAAATATACACAGAAAATAAATCACAGGGGAGTAAGATTTATTCTATTTTAGTGCAAAATCCTACTTCAAAATTTTCAGGTCTTTTTATGTCCTTGTTTCATGACATTAGTGCATTTCCCTAGTCAAAAAGTGATTACAGACTGGATGTCCTAATTACGGAAGGCAAAATTCAAGGAGAATTCAGGGAGAATCTAGAGAGAGGTGCAGTGGCAATTACATTTTCTGTGTTCGTTGAGCACATAAAGAGCTTAGAAAAAAATCAACAAGACAAGGCTATGCTGTGGCTTTCTCCAGAGATGTACCCAGGCTACATTTTTTCCCCACCCACTCGGGGTTTTCCTGGTAGCAATGAAGGTACCTGTGACAGTTTCCTGAACTGCATGACAAATTTAAACAGATTATTTTAGAGTAAAACACAAACTGTGTGATCAGCACCTAAAACACTAAAATAGCCAAACCAAAAAACCATGAAAAGAAATACAAAACAAAACAAAAAATCTAGACTCTAAAGGAGGTAAGGTATGAGCAGAGCAGACAAAGCTGTTCTCATGTCCGTCACACATCTCAGTACGTGGGCGCTTTGTACACCTTCAACTGAACGGGCATTTTAGGCCTTCAAGGATTTATAGCACATCGAAAACGGAAGGCATTCCAAATCAAGAAGTGGGCTGTATCAGCCTCACCCTTCCCAAAAACAGAAGAAATAAAGTATCATAGGATGTGACTTAACCTCCACTTCTCAACCCTGCAAAGCTCACTGTTCTTTCAGTATGTCCTTTCTTATCTTGGTGTTTGACTCACCTTTGATGAAAGAGACTGTTTCATCTTTCCATCTTAGAATCACAAAACCATTTAGGTTGGAAAGGTCCTTTAAGATCATCAAGTCCAATCATTAACCTAACACTGTCAAGTCCACCACTAAACCACATCCCTAAGTGCCACATCTACATGTCTTTTAAATACCTCCAGGATGCTCTACTTTTGAGCTTATAGCCCTCATTGGGAATATATTTCCATGAATTTAGCGCAAAGGTTTTCTGATGTAAGATATATAAACACCAGAAATCCACCCAAAAAAGGCCATGTTTACAAATCCTACACGTTCTCCAGTACAGTGAAGATATATTCATTCTAAATAATTCTTTAGAATCCTCAATGTTTTGCATTTTTTAGCAGGAAGACTAAGTGGAGCTAAACAAACACTTTTGCAAACTACATGTATCAGCACTTAAACACATATTTCGATAACAGGAACACACCTGTTGTATGTAAGTATCTATTCTCCTCTTGTGTACATCCAGCCTCTTCCTAAATTAATGCATCCCCAATCCCACCTGCAAGCTCTGGGACTTTGTTTTGCAGGTTGTTGAGGAATTTCTCCGTATGACATTGCTTCCTCCTGTTGTGAGTGCTTGTACAGACAAGAATCATCAGACTAGCTTTCAAAACACATGGGATTCTGCAGGAATGGTCCCCAGTCGAGAGGACAGTCTTAACAAAGAGATTTATTACCACCCTTATCTCCTATGAATAGTGTTCCACACTTTAAGTGATCCACAATGGGGCAGGTTGCAGAGTAAAACGCTGTCCAGCATGAGTCATTAATCAAGCCAATTTTCCCTTCAGTGTAAATGAGTACTTTGGAACTCACCACACAGTCTAATTGAAAATAAAATGTTGTGTCTGGGGACACTGTAACAAAGATTAAGCAACTTCAGAAAAAAAATATGACAGCTTCTGCTCAGAAAAAGAAATAAAATGAGTTAGCTGCCTTAGAGTACTTGCTTTCTTTCCCCAGCACTCAGGACATCTGTAATAACACTGAAGTATCTTGTTAGAGGTGTCTCTCACACACTATGCTTGTAGCCATGCTCCAGATTTCAAATCTGTGCTTGCAGCTTCCCCACTTTTCAGCTTCCCACATGGCAAGAGAAAGATGAATAAAAAAGAAAGAGCCCTTTTGACATAAAATCCCTGGAAAACGAACTTAGGAAAATCCATACAACATGAGTATTGTCCCACTATGCAGGAAATACAACTAGCATGCAGCCAAAATCTTACCGCCTGTCCGTGAGCTGTGCTACAGTACATCAACCCACTGGAGGACCCAGGTGACTTCTGTGTACCAGGTGCTTGCCTGTAGCCAAACCTGCACTAAAAGGTCTCATCCCAGTCTGGGTTGGCTCTGGTTCCCACCCAGCCGACTGAAATGCTCCTCATAGTCTTTAAAAGCACCACAGGCCTCTGAACTAGCTGTTGTCAACCATCCTGGAACAATACTCAGCCTTCCTGTGAAGGACAAACAGCTGAGCGTGGTTGAGTCAGAATGCGTTGCCAATTATCAAATCTTCTTGTCACTACAAAACTTTGACAACATCAGTGACTAATACTGGGGTGTCTGCAGAATATTCAACTTAGCATTCACCATATTCTAAAACCCCAAGTATTCCCACTCGTCATTACAGTTCGGTAGAGATGTACTACAACTCTTTGCATGACGGCCCTTAACACAGAGCCTCTGACTGCCCTACCCCTACTCAGTCTGCAGGAGCCCCTGTAGATGTGATGTTGCCCCACGGTTCCCCTCAGCGGCACTGAAATAGTTAAGGTCACAACAGAGCGGTGCTATGTAAAGGAGAAATTTCCCTGTCCTTGCCTAAGTGAATGGCTGGGATTAAACTGACAGCCCACCTTAGTGATGGTGGAATAATTGGTTGTTCAGCTCCGTCCTTGTCAGAGCTGTGACAGTTCTGCAGATGTCCTGCTCAGCTCTCCAAAGGTTAGCCTCAGCTGGAGCTGGTGTTCATTAATCATTCCTTCCTGACAGGACTCAGAGCAGCCCACATCTGCCACTCTGTCCCCTCCATCTCTGTCGCACCCTGCTTGTGTGTGATCACTGCTGGTTTTCTTAAGAGGATACTTGATAAGGGAATATGCATTTGACTAAGAGACACATGGTGCTGCCTTTTCTCTGGGTAATTCTTTCAGCAAAGGGCCGGTCATATGAATTCGGTGTTTTTGTCCAAGACACTCTGGTACGAAAACAGTGGACTGTGGACCAGATGTACAAGAAGTACACGGTATCAAAGTCTTTTTACAGTGTCTGCGATGCTCTCGTGTAACAACAGTTTTCATCTACTATCATACTCACCTGAAGACGGAAGGACGTGGTATCATAACAACTCTGCACGGTTGCAAGACAGCTGCAAACTGCACCCGCTTTGGAGGGAATGGAAAAAAAAGTCACACAACTATCTCACTGAGCAGTCGGGCAAATAAAAGCTTCAACGCGTTCTTCTGATCTGGTCATTTTTCCAATTGCTGGATCTCTCTGGACTATAACAGCTGCTTCACTGTCTGCTTGTGTACACAGTGACTGAAAAATCCTGTCGTCAGCATTGCTTTAACCCAGGTGAACTGGATCATTTTCAGAAGTTCATGCACATGACTGATTTCCTTGGACTATTCTGACTGCTTTTATCAGAATCCATAAGATTCACTCATGATTAGTAGGCAGTTTAGAAACTTGAGAGAAAGAGAACTACTAAGACAATATCCAGCAATTTCAAGTATACACAGCACTGCATGCCATACTACAAATGCCAGATGACCTCCAACATGAACAATTTGGCAGCACAGGACTTCTCTATTTGCACCACAAAGAAATTAAAGCAGTTGTAAAGCACACAGCCTTAACAAATCAGTCTCTAAAGTTTGTTAGCCATATACACATAGGTTTTAAAAAGAAAAATACAAAGCTGGGTTGTGGTTCTGCGTAGCTCACGCCCTCCCAACCTGCAAGAAAACTTAAGCGGGTTCTGAAACAGAAAGCCAAATGGAAAGAAGAACATAGGTAAGGAAGGCAAAGGAATCAGAAAAAGAACATAAATCACAGCTACCCTCCTCCAGAGGTTCTTTGGGGTATTTTTTTCAGTTTAACTGCTCATTAATGTGTGGCCTAAAATCAACTATGCATCCTACAGTTAGACAAAAACGCAAACATACTACTTATGAATCTTGCTTAAGTTAAAATAAGCATCAGCACACAGACTGCCAGTGTATTATACTTGCCAAGACTGTCTAAGAAATGAAATTATTACCCACTTCACAGTCTTACTACAAGATTGCCCACTGACTTTTCTCAGGGTGCTGCTGTTCATATGTGAGCATTGCAGGAATCATCATTTCAAATAATTGATTAACTGTCAAGTCGAAAAAGTTTAAAAAGGAACAAACAAGGACATTAAGTGATTAGCATTCTTCCTTTTAATTTGCAAATCCTGTCTTCACAGCTAAAAAGCCAAATGCCTCAGGCTCCATCCCAGGCACACAGATCCCGACAAGCTTGACAGTAGAAAGAAGGTGCTACAGACGCACATAACTGACATGCTGGATTAAAGCGATCAACACATTGACCATTAATCACAACTGAAGGCTTTACAGTGCACTTACAGAACGGCAGCGGGCCTGTTCCAGAAGGCAGCAGCAACGATGATGCTGAATTTCAAACTGTTGAACCAACCCGCTAATGTGATTTGGTCAACATAAGCAGTTACAGCTGTGGATCTTCAGTTAACTCAAGTAAATTCTGAATTTAGATGAAAAGAGGACAATCTAAGTAATGGAGTGCCTTTCGAGTTCCACAACACCGACTTTGCTAGGGAAACTTAAGTAATCGAATCCAGTCTAAATGACATACTCATAACCAGAGTCCCCATCATGTATAGCTGTTCTCCCAGCGGACATTAGAAACTTTCATCTCTCAGCTCACAATGATGCTTTGTAGTGCTGCCTTCAACGGATATACAAAATTTTACACCAGAAGCACAGAAGAAGGTATAACCACTTGCAAACCATTTTGAATCTCTGCCGGATTAAAAGTCCTTATCAGTCACAAAAAGATGTATGCTCCATTGCTGGATGGCACACCAACATTGCAAAAACTATTAGCAGTTCTATCAGCTATGTCAATAGCCCCATTTCTGAGGGCTGCACAAGGACATATAAAAAAGGCTTATAGTCTAAGGAACTGAAACAGACGAGGACCAATCCCATTGCTTTATGAATTATTTTCTCATTACTATTATCTCTATGCATCGCAGTAGTGCCCGGTTAATGAGTCACTCAAACACAAAACAGAAAATTGGGCAATGACCACTGGTTTGAGAAAAACTTTGGTACCACAGGAACAGATCCAGTAGAATATGGCTCCAATGGCTTTTCATAAACATTAAGCAACAGTCAGAATCAAAATATTCACTATGCTTTACGGGTACACACAACTAAAAGATCTCCTCCTAACAAAGAACGTACATGCTATCTCTCTGATTTTCCTTGAACCTACTGTGAGCCACGTAAAATGAATAAATGACTAAGGCATGTTTTCAAGTCAGTAAAAATTGCGTTTCTGTCATGATTCAACAAGGATCCTACAAGCTACTAAATTACTTGAACAGTTGCATTATCTAGTATTCCAGCACAAAACATTGTAATTTATTTGTGTATTCTCAATGGCGACTACAGAAAATGAGGAACACTTTTTCTTGTTTTGAAATTTAGCTGTGTCTCTGCCTTTCTGCTGCCTCTGCTTACATTCCCCCACCTCGCCACACACTTCACTTACCAATAAAATGGACTTGCAACACTGACATATCTGAAGAACACTTTTAGATTCTTAGACTACAGACAAGTAGAAAGATCTGTAAAAGTTCAATTACTTTTATTATTGCGCTCCCTCTGCTGGTTCTAAAAAAACGCTGGAAAACAATTATCTGCAGAGCTGTGCTGATGTCTGTGCTTAACAATACACACAAGCTGGACATTGAAAATGCCCCAATATCTTGGCTTAAGTTTCTTAAGATTCAGAGGAAGAGACTCCTGGGTTTTTCCAAAGAGTGAGAAAAACAATCCTGAGAGCAAGGTGCTACCTAATGCTTAGGAAAACACTGCAAACAGTTGGGGAAAGAATGGTCTCCCGCACAGGAGCGAAAAGCTTGCTCCACAGAATGTGTCTTTAAGATAGCTCAGCACGAAGGAGAGAGACTCCTCTGCCACTTGTGATCTCTGTATAGAAGGAGTTATACAGATGAAGACTCCAGAAGGTGTTAAGTGAAGAAAAGGGAAATGAGTATCTGTCTGATAAGGTGTCCCTTTAAATCTTAATCGTATGGCCTACGGAACGCAGTACTATGGAAAAGTACACAGTGGCATTGCCAGTCATACAATTAAAATCACTGTGATGCAAGTGAAATACGAGAGATTATTACGTGTGATTCGTACCTACCCAAGCTCTTATATTGAACACCATTTCAAATGGGCTACTAATAATTGATTTAAGATCTCTCAAAGTTTGTCATAGGCTTTTTAGGTTAAAAAACAAAACAAACAAAAAAAACCACCAAAACAAACCAGAAAAAAAGGAACATTTTGAGTTTAGCTCCTGCCTGAGGAGATAAATCTATTATTACCCACTGCTCAGATGCCAGAATAGTTTATTGGCACTGCTACGATGATCACTGCAAACCACACTTACTTCACACTGACTGCATGAAAATGCAAATGATGTGATGGAGGTGTTCTGTAACACTACTTGACTGGGAGTTCTGGAAAACTAAAAATCTCTTCAAGCAATTGATTTTGTGCTTGATGCTCTTAATAATAATGGGTGAAAAAGTTCAACTGAAAGCAATTAAAAAGCTTTCCTGTTGTTGGAGTGGGTCCAGAGGAGGGCCATGAAGATGATCCAAGGGCTGGAGCACCCCTCCTGTGAAGACAGGCTGAGAGAGTTGGGGCTGTTCAGCCTGGAGAAGAGAAGGCTCCGGGGAGATCTTACTGCAGCCTTCCAGTACTTAAAGGGGGCTACAAGAAAGCTGGAGAGGGACTTTTTACAAGGGTGTACAGTGACAGGACAAGGGGCAATGGCTTTAAACTGACAGAGGAGAGATTTAGATTAGCTATAAGGAAGAAATTTTTTACATTGAGGGTGGTGAGGCAATGGAACAGGTTGCTCAGAGGAGTTGTGGCTGCCCCATCCCTGGAAGTGTTCAAGGCCAGGTTGGATGGGGCTTTGAGCAACTTGATCTGGTGGAAGGTGTCCCTGCCCATGGCAGAGGGGTTGGAACTAGATGATCTTTAAGGTTTCTTCCAATCCAAGCCATTCTATGATTTTGTGACAGTTTTACTCTATTCTCTTCCACCTCATGCAATGCTACAAGTTTGGGGAAGAATGGCTGGAAAGCAGCCCGATGGAAAAGGACCTGGGGGCGTTGGCCAGTGGCTGGCTGAATATGAGCCGGCAGTGTGCCCAGATGGCCAAGGCAGCCAACAGCATCCTGGCTTGTATCAGAAATCGTGTGGCCAGCAGGAAGAGGGAAGTGATCATCCCCCTGGTACTCGGCACTGGTGAGGCCGCACCTCGAATATACTGTGTTTAGTTTTGGGCCCCTCACTACAAGACAGACAATAAGATGCTGGAGCATCTCAATTGTTGCTGAAGAGTAACAAAGCTGGTGAAGGGTGTAGGGACTAAGTATAACGAGGAGCAGCTGAGGGCACTGGGTAGCCTAGAGAAAAGGAGGCTCAGGGGAGATCTTTTCACTCGCTACAACTACCTGAAAGGAGACTGTAGTGAGGTGGATGTCTGTCTCTTCTCCTAAGTAACAAGCGGTAGGGCAAGAGGAAACTGCCTATAGTTGCACCGGGGGAGGCTTAGATTGGATATTACGAAAAACTTCTTCACAGAAAGGGTTGTTGAACATTGAAAGAGGCTGCCCAAGGAAGTGGTCACCATCCCTGGAGGTACTGAAAAGATGTGTACATGTGGTGGTTAGGGACATGGTTTAGGATGGACTTGGCAGTGCTAGGTTAACAATTGGACTTGATCTTAAAGGTCCTTTCCAACCTAAACTATTCTATGATTCTATTTTAGACATGGACAAAATTATCAATATTTACAGAAACGCTGCTGTAAAGTGTGTTGCCTTTACTGAGCCACAGGTGAGACTACAGTATCCAATAATTCTTTCGGTAAATGTTCTAGAATCAACTGCCAAACACGGAAGGCCATTTGTGAAAACCACAGACTTCACTGTTTTGTAAATCTCTACTCCAGGAGTACAGCTTGCAAAACCTACAGATTTCAAACTCAACATGAAACTTCCCAGAGCTTCCAAAATATCTCAGATGTGTATGATTTTATCTACTGCATCTAAAAGTTAATGCAGCGTAACAACAGATGACGGGTCCTTCCTTCCCCTCAAAGGAAAGAGGAAAAAAAAAAAATTAAGTGACAAAAATTCAAAGGCTGTAAAAGAAACAATTTTATGGACTCTGAAAACAAATTGGGATATAGTTACACATTTTATTTGAGCTCAAATACAATGAGAAATCATAATTCATCAGTTCATAATTCAAAACAGTTATTCTAATAAACTGTGCTCCCTTTCCTTTTAATGCCTTATTCAAATTTGTCAGAAATTAAATCTTTTGCTACTACTGGACATGTCTTCACTAAATCCAGTTAGCTTGCACAGTGTGCTCACAGAGCCTACACACTGTGAGCAGTATATGCAAGCGGAGCACACGTTGGCTGCTGAGCACTGATCATGCTGTCACAAATTTCAATTCACATCACGCTTTCATGCTGATTATGCCATAGAATACATTATTTTCTGACAGAGTATCAATTGCATAACTTTTTCTCAGGACACGGTTAGCAAAAGCAGCAGAGTAGGTGTCCTCAGGGCACAGGCAGCAGACCACATAGGAGCTGTAGGATTACTGCTGCTGCACATTTTTCCCCATAACACACAAAATTGTGGGTTTGATGTTTGTTTTTAACTATTTATCAAATGAAAAATTCACCTCAGTGCTAGAGAGTTCTGTTTTCCAAAGAGAAAGCCTAAGACAAGCAATGGGTCCCTAACGAAAGCAAAGTGAAGCAAAACATAGAGAAAGGAATCATTAAGTCTCCATTAAATTGCATTCAAATGGGCCTACAAATTAAGGAAGATTCGTGGATTCATAAATGGGATTGCGATAACCTTCAGTGATGCATCCCATTCAATTTAAGTGAAATCACCTTCACTTCTGAGACAGTTGGTTGCATCCCATACCTCACCCAAACAAACGTCGCTTCTTCTGCTAACAGGTTCCCACCAGCTCCCTTGTGCCCACGGGCATCACATCTGCCAGAAAGCTCCCTGATTGCCCCAGCACCTCCAGACAAATCTCTCCCATGAGAGGCCTTGCGTTGGTTAAAATCTGGGCTGTAGGGATGACAAGTTAGCTGTAAGACAGGTAGAGACAACCCTCAAAACATCTCTGCCAGCCTTGTACACGGCACTGCCCTCCAGCACCATCTTGTTCACGCGTGGTGCTGGAGGCCGCAGCCACCCGTAATTGCTGCCGACATTGCGGGCAGCCTGGCCTCACTGCCAGAGACAAACCTGTCATTCATGAAGAAGTGCTTGTTAGGCCAGTGCTGGACTCCAAACCCACTTAATTAAATTAAAAAAAAAAAAAGAAAGTTGATTAGCTCTGGTGGGAAATTTGCACACAAAGGACGGTGTCTGGGCATCTCTTCCACTTCTGTGTCTCTCAAACAGTTTTACAATAAAACAGCATCTCTCTGCCCCTGTCCCTTCCCTTCTGCCACTGCAAAGGCACAGTGACCCTCATTAGCAGACTGGTTTGTTATGGGATGTTTTCCCACTGATTCACTGACAGGGCTTTTCTCCTCAGCAATCAAGTGCCGTGTAGGGGCTCTCCGAGGGCTGATTGCTTCAAGAATTTCAAAAGGAAAGAGTGTAAACAGGTACATGGAAAAAGCCTCTTTTGAGCAGTTATGTAAACATTCCCAGTGCGATTTACAAACCTCCATGCCGAAACTGTCAAGTCTGACTCTCTCCTTCAAGGGTATTCACGCACCCCTTCTGCACACACGCACCCAACAGCGCCCGGCCACCGCCTCGGGGAGGCAAAACACGCCGCAGAGCTACGGAGCGGCGGCCGGTGTGACCAAAACCCAACGAAGCAAAACCTCAGCACCCTCCCCAAACACAGCTTACGTTTAGAAGCAGCGAACACAACCATAGCACCCACACAAATCTCAGATGGAACAAGTTATTTTCCGAAGAGGGAGTCAGGAAAAGGAGTAAGAACTGAACGCAATACTGAAACGGACTTGGCTTTGGCCTAATCTGGCCATTTTTGGTCTTTGTCTTGTGTCTTGGCTTTCAAACTGATTGTTTCTTTCTTTCTTTTTTTTTTTTAAATCCATTTAATTTTAAGTCTTTTGAGGCAGTGGTCGCAGGTCTGAATACTACACAAAATAAAGCAAATTGCCAGTATTAATAATGGATTGCAACAGCATTTCAGAGAAAAGCACACGGAAAGTATCACTAATATTTAACAGCTGCAAATGTCATTTTCCTCTGCACGTAATATTCCTTTCTGTATGAATAACAGCAATTTGTTCTATACTAACAAACCATCAAAGAATAATTCTTCTATTATATGGTAAATAATGTTCAGAGTAAAATTACCTAATTATGTATGACAGCTATATTCAGCTGTTCCTATATGTCTCTACCATAATTGAATATTGATTTACATAAAGCAAAATGTTTATGTCTTTTTGTGAAACTCAATAAACTAATAGGAACAATACTGTCTTATTTTTTGAAATTCCATAAAGTCAACATGAAATTGTAACACTAAAACTGAACTGAAAGCTGCTCTGTCTTACACCTATGATTTCTGTTTGGCACGAAAGAGATTGGGCTCTACCTGTGTTCTGAGCCCTTAAAATTTCAAAATATAGATCTTTCAGAATCCCCTACATTACAGTTATAAAGCTCTTCTTTCTCAACTAACAAATGAAAAGGCAATGCCACGTAGTGAGCTCTCTTTTGTAGTGATGCTTTTCTGACACTTGCCCACATAGAAAAAGATACTAGAAAATTATCATGGAATTATATCCATTGTTGTCCACTGCATTTGCATAAATATAAAGGTGGCCGATCAGACTATATTGAGGTTCTCAGAAATTCAAGCATGTATCTCCTACATTGTGTTTTTTCGTGCAGCATAAGTACAAAAACATGGTACTTCCATTTATTCATGCTTGTATTAAAAATGTTATTTAATAGTTTCAAAAGTCAACAAACCTGAAATACATATTTTATGGTTATAGAAAATCTGAAACAAGCATGACTATTAACTGTCTACACTTGAAGTTAATGTTCTTTTTAAAAAAAGTTTCAAGTACACTCATTCTGAGATTACTTATAGATAACAATGCAACAAGTACTTTTGAGGTTTTGACCTATCCCCTTGGCCTTGTTATATATCTTACTGTAGAAAATGTTATAGCTATTCAGACGTAGGAAAACAGTAATTCTGAAGAGTAAAAGTAAGAAATTGCCTTCTTTGACTCTAACTGAGCCACTACCAAAAAAAAAAGATACAGGAATTGGCTATTCTACTCCTTTTTACGTAAGCCTTTCCAGTTTTAGAATCATAGAATGGTTAGGGTTAGAAGGGACCTTAAAGATCATCTAGTTCCAACCCCCCTGCCATGGGCAGAGAAATCCTCCACTACATCTGTTCAGTTTTACATCTGAACTGTTTATTTTATGAACGTCACAATGTAATTTTCATCAGGTTAATTTTCAACTTTCCTAAAACCAGAAGACAGGCATAATTTGTACCCAAACCTAAGGTAATCTGGATCTAAGATCAGAAATAATTTTCTGAGATTAATATTTGAGATTACTCTTTTGTGATTTGTGTGAATCAACTAAACTTTTTCAAAAAACGAAACTCCAGAAATTATTTCTCATGTTATTTCCTGTACTCTAGGCTACCAAAATTTGCTTTTTACATGTGGTGCCATCATTTGAATCACTAATTCTTCTTCATTTTTGTTAGCAAAAAAGTCGACAAATACAATAATATTTTCCAGATAATAAGAACTGAGCAGAGAAATACATGTATTTGCAAACCTACTCTAGGGTCAATTGCTTACCATGTTGCTCCTACACTTTAATACAAGAAAACTAGGATTATCCAAACCTGTCTGAGGTCTACCAAGTCCCCACTTTTAAGCAACATTTCAATGGACTTTTGACCAGGTCCCAAGGCAGTATGTAGGTGAGGTATTTACTACATTCTGATCAATGAAAAGACTATTAGTCACACTACTAATTGATTACAGCAGCTCCTTCCACAGAGATTTGTAACATTTGTCACTGAAGGTTTCCAAAACAACAGTTTAGAGTAACTGAGAAGTATGCTTTCATTAGATAGCTAGCAAAATAAGCTGGATGTTTCATACTTTGTGAATGAATATTTCAATTTTGATAATACTAATTTTTAGACGTTCGATATCGTATCAATGTTGTATGATGTTAAGAAGAAATGAGTGTAAATATGCTTTAAGTGATTCCCTTGCCAAATTGAATCCATCGAAAATGGAGTAATGTTCTTAGTCCTCCTTGATTCTTAATTAAAACAATTATTTTGCTGTATAGTCCCTTCTCTGCCTGTTCTTTTATTCTTACATAGTTAAGATACATTACTATTTTGATTTTTCACTATTAGTAGCTTTTATCAATGGAATAGAGTTAAAATTATTAGTTTATAACATGCCTTTTGAACTTAGAATTCAAGTATGTCGAGCAGAAGCACAAGCTGCAGAAAAACAGGCTCCATTCTCTCTGTAGAATTCATTTCTTCTGTTGATGTCCATCTAATGACATATTTGCAGTTAAGCTGAGTATAAGCATACTCTTATTTTATTCATTTGATAGCTATTTATATAGCTGGACACCTACCATGACCACTAACGTAACAATCCCCCACCAACATATTCACTGGAACTTCTTCCACAGCTATTTCAGGAAAACGCATCTATGTTCATTGTTAGTAGATGTCTTCCCGTTGTATTCCCATGCTTCCTCTACAGGGAGCACAGCTGCACACATTAGAGAGGGAAGAGACCTGGACAGTAAGTCTAAAACCCTAGAGTAGAAATGGTTTTGTCTTCGGGCAAGGGTACGATTTGTCCAGGGGAACAAAGTGTCTCTTCCATTGCATCATGTTTCAGCAAATCAAGAGTCTGTGTAACACCAAGTGATGGACACAAGAACAAAAGTCTGCACTCTACCCTTCAGTTGGGATAAACCCCACCTGCACTGTCGGAAAGATCGAGGAAGGCTCAGAGACTGGTGTGCCCTGCTTTGGGTAGGTACTCAAGCCGTGGGAGCTGGGGTTTGCAGAATGAGCAAAGCAAGCATTTCTGCATGCTGCAGGGCCCACCTTGTCCCCTCGGTGGCAACGCGGCTGAAATGCCAGATTCAGTCAGGGTGAACTCCTCAAGGTAGAAACCTTGTCTTTGCACAGGCCTTTCACACAGCACCGATACTCCGAAAATCACATGAAAGAAACGCCATCAAAGGATCCTAGCAGAGACCAACAAACCTCAAACTTAGGTACTGCTGTTACAACAGTTTAAAATACCATCTAATTATATTCCTCATTGCGATTGGCTTTCTGTGCAGTTTGGGAATCTCAAATTGCTAATTTTGGCATTTCCATGTAAAAACGGTTCTTAGCTACTCACAGTATGCAGAACTCCCACAAACCAGATAAGATACACGATCATATCTTTAAAGTGGTTGGCTGGTAGTGATTTTATAAACAAATATTGCTGTCCTTAAAAAACGAAACTCAAACTGTACCATATACTAATAAAAAGCTTTTGCCCATGGCCCTTAACAGTATGCTAATTTATTTAAAACAGATACAGTCCTGAAAGTGACCCACTTAAAATTATTACAAAGTGGGTTTATTTTTGCTATCCATAGAATGGGCCATGGCTTATGAATATGCAAACTGATCAGATGTAATTAACATGATTGGCTCCTACTGAAATACAATCTTTCGTGTTTTAAGGAAGTCGGATGCAAAAACTAATGAGGTCAAGTTAATATGCTTGTGAAGAAAGCATCAGCTGTCAATGCAACTGACAAGAATGCTGGTACTAATCCCCATTTCTGAGAAAATAATTCAAATTTTCCCCAATAAACTAGAAAATCTCAAGAGCAGAGAGTCAACCAGCACTGATAAATCTGGGACGATTAATGAGGAAGAAATATAAGCTTGTGTCCATTTATAGTAACTATAAACATGGCATTTAATTAACAAGAAGCTTTTCAACAAGTGTTACGGGCAATTAGTTGACCATCACAGCACTGGCCTCATCAATCCTGTCCAAACTGCACAGTTCCAGCAGATGACCTGCAAATATCTTGCTCAACTGACCTTAAGAAAAAGGTAAAATGTAACTAAATGTATTATGACATCAGCAATTAAACTAAGCAGGTTTGACTTCTTGGCACAAAAATCGATACGTAGAAACTGCTGAATGTTTAAATGTTTACATTTTTCTTTCCTTGTGATTAAAATCTCTCCAGCCACCTCAAATTACCACTCCTGTCCTTTCTTTGCAACCGTCCCCGCTTCTACATGACAATAAAAAAGGAAATTCTATAATCACAGGAAAATAAAGGTGAAAATGGAACTTCTATGATAGTAAAGACTGGCATTCAGATATCATTGTAATGCCAGTTTTAAGTGAAGAATTTGTCTTTGAGAGATATCATGGGGTCATTTAATTATGAATCAATTGTAAAGTTTCAGTTAGGGGGTGTTGTAAGCATTTCTTTAATTCTGTGTTTGTATTTATCATAGATGGGATCCTGTATGAAGTATGCTGCAGGTAGAGAAGTATTTCAAGGACTCTCAGAGCCACTAGCAAGTATCTATGAGTTCTTATCGAGATGGTTATGATTGTTGAAAACTAAAAAAGGGCAAAACATCCTATCTTTAAAAAGAGAGGAAAGAAGGAGTCAAGAATTTATATACCAGTGCCACAATTGTTGTTGAAAATATCCAGAAGGAAACTGAAAAAATAACCTTGCTTTTATATACTTGGAATAAAAAGAAACTTATTAACAGCAAACACGAATTTGTCACCCAACGTCCCCTCCTCGCCATCCAACTTCCTTAAAACTCATAAGCCTTAAGGACAGATGAGAAAGACAGGAGTCCCATGCTTTGGTATGAGCAAGTCTTTTGACACTGCTTCACATAATATGCATGCTGCAAAAATAGGGTGCAAATCAGTTCAGAAATCACAATTCTAGTACTTCCCAGTAGCCCACTGACAGGTAATCCACAGAGGCCTATTAGGAATTTGCAGTTTTCAGTATTCTCACGTCTAGCCTAGGTAAAGGAATAGACTACAACTTAAGTCATTTTCCAATCACTTCAAGTTGCAAGTGCTTGTAGGTGTAGGGGGCTGCAAGCACTCCGGTGATCAGTATTGTAACTCATATTTGTCTTAAACTGAAAAAATGGATTGAAACACACACAAGTGTACACCTACAAGCGTAGGGGCTGCAAGCACTTTGGTGATCAGTATTGTAACTCACATTTGTCTTACTGTAGAAATGGACTGAAACATACACACAATTCAAGATAAATACATGGGAGAAGTTATTCCTGGGCAAACATAATGAACTGTGCTAAAACCAGAATGGGAAATTGGATAGAAAAGGAATCTTGGGGATGAAACAGATCACAAGTTAAGCCTTAGTGACATGCTGTTAAAACTATCAATCACAAAAGAAATCGTACTAATGGCATATAAAAATACTGGTTATACGATAGGAAAAGCGTTTATATGATAGGAAAAACATCTCCCTGCCCAACACTGATGAAATCTTAGATGGAGACTACATCTAGATTTTGGTGCTACGCTTCAAAGCCGGTGAGACTGTTCAGAAGAGAACAAGACGAACGCTGGGGTGTAAATAAAGAATCTCTCCTCAATAAGACTACAGACATGATAACATTATTCCCTTATGCAAAAGATCTTCAATGTGTAGTTCTTGTGTCCACATACAGTGGTCAGAAAAACATCATGGAGGTGAACTGATCTGCTGTTCTGCCTGCTGACTTTCAGAATTAAATCCTGATACTCTTCACATTACTAGATGCTTTAGTATTACACAATTGGTGAAGAAACCTTCCTCCCACCCTCCCTCTCCCAAAATGTGATATACTACATTACAAGACACGAGAAAACACCTCAAGCTGAAACAAAAAGAGGAAAACCAAAAGCAAATATTTAGAACTATAGGGGATTTTGCCTTGTCTGAATGAAAATGATTACAGAATCCAGTAAAGCTGGAATCACCAGCCACAGTTTTTAAATATTAAATAAATACTTTTATTTTTCCTCCTTTTACACAGACAAAATCACCTTTTTAACAGTGGGCATGGTTCTTACTTTGTAAGAACTGTGGTATATTATTTTGCTTGTGAAAGTGCCATGGCTAGTCCTGTAAACTCCCAGGCTCTCCTGATGTACATCCTTATTTAGCTTAAAAGAAATCTTAAAATGTACCCCAAACTCAAAAAACAACCCCTTAAAAGTGTGAAGCAAAGAAGAAAGCAAGGTTTAATTCTCAGTTCCTGTTTGATGAACAAGACAACTACTAAATTCCAGGAAAGGATGTCAAGGTTTGTTATTAAGAAAACTCTGTAAGAATAGTGATTACTGGAAGAGATTGCCAAGAACACTGACCATCAGTGTTGTTTTTAAAATAAACGTTAGTCGGAGATAGTTTAAGACCTACTTGGGGCAGGGGAATGGGTAACACGTCCTCTAGCAATCCCTTTAAGTTTTACTTGGTATGATTTGAAGGTTGTTTAGATTCTTTCGATTACTGATGCAAACAACGAACAAGGAAGCCGCTCTCTGCCACCTGCGAAAAGCACAGAGGAAAGTAGCCCTTCTCTTCATTCCCAGAGCTCAAATATAGGCATATCAGAAAACTTCAAGGACTTTATAAACACTGCTGGCAGACTACACAAATACCCTTTCAGTGCATTCTTTATGTAATAGGTTCCGCAGTCTCGCCAACGCTGTGTGCCTCTGCCACTTTACTTACAACATCTGCCTTTAAGACCTTTGTAATTCGAGGCCAGAAAAATCCATTTCGCCCAAATTCCTGTGGTGTAACAGCGACACCCAGTGACGAGTCTCACACTAACCTGTGAGCATCCAGAAAAATACAATCTTCTGTTTGGAAGTAAAAGACAGAATTAGTTCAGCTATTAGTTACACATTTCCTCGGTGTACTTCCCGTGAAAGCCTGGGCAGGAGCTTTGCTGGAAAGTAAGTGCTCTGCTGCATTCTGTGCATGAAATTCTGCATCGTTGAGAGCTCAACAGCAAAACCCCTCCCTCAGTGCTATCCCTTTGTGCTGACTGAGCTGCAATAGCCTAGCAAGAAATAATACAAACGCAGAGCACATTCATAATAACTATCTCAAGAAAAGTTAATACACTTTGCATGAATAATTTGAACAAGGCTTGATAAATTGGAAGCATTTTATAAAGAGCTCAAGCAAATACAGTCCTGCACTCCATGCAACTCAAACAGATGACCAATCTGGCACTAACTATGCCGAAATGTAGAAGCATTCAGATGTAAATCTAAATTTGGAGCTCCCTTTACTCATCTAAGCACTACTCCACATTCTCATGGTACTTCCTTACACTAACTGAACATGCAATCTTGGCAACTACAACCACGTGAACAACTAAAACTAGCTTTTGTGTTTTACCATAGCAACCTTTTCTGAGCTTAATCATCTACTTTAAACATTGTATCTGTGGAATAATCCTCAGGTTGTTAACAAACATTTGACTTGACTGCATGTTAACATGGAGACAGACTGTCATCATCTCATTTCTTGCTTAGATTGAAATCCATCAATTCGGAGTGAAATTAGTAGATAAGTACATTGAGACGCTGGTTCAATTTCATTCTCATATAGTTGGTTCATGACTAGGCAAAGGTGGCCATGACATACATCCTGACCACAGTTCACATATTGAATCAGTGTATGCAGCTACAGTCTGAAAACTCATGCTCTTTTATGTAAATTTCTTCAATTTAGAAGAGTGGACCAAGACCCTAATACCTAATGGGTTGCAGAGAACTGGTGACATGAAAAAAACCAAACCTAACCAAAACAAATCAATCAACAAAAAACCCCAAACACCCTGACTCAAAAGCTACATTTCTTTCTTAAATTACACATAAATATTCTTGTAAAAATGTAATTATTTTTGAGTCTAAGACACATAATTTGCAACACAAATATCTGCTCAACTGTATTACAGTAAAAAATAAAGTAAATATGTGGAAAGCAGAGAGGTTTAAAGCAATGTAGAAAAAAAGGTGTAAGTCAAGGTGTTAGTATGGACTTTTTCAACATATTGAAGAAATGTCACGTTGACAGAAGTAGTCAGTGCACAACACATTTTATAATGCCAGGATTCTTAGTGTTTACAAACACACCATTTGTAGGACATGTGCAAGATTGAGATGCTTCTCCTCCTGAGATTCCTCTTTGAAGAAGCCACATGTCACCTCCTCAGGTCACAACAGGTCCAAGAATGGAAGTCAGAAGACGCTGTGCAGTGGGTTGATCCCAGCTGGCAGGTAAGCCCCCAACCCAGTTGTTCACTCACTCCCCTCACCCCAAGCAGGATGAGAAAGAGAATCGAAAGGGCAGAAGCAAGAAAGCTGATGGGTCACAATAAAGCTCAGTTTTCTAAGTGGCAGGAGGGAAAAAAAAAAAACCAACAGCCACAAACCAGAAACCAACAAGTGATGCAAAAGCAATCACTCACCACCAACAGACTGATGCCTGGCCAGTTCCTGAGGAACAACTAACCAGAAAAACTTCCCCTCATCCCACCAGAGTTATTGCTGAGCATGACATTACAATGGTATAGAATATCTCTTTGGTCAATCTGAGTCAGCTCTCCCAGCTGCGTCCCCTCCCAGCCTCCTGCCCACTCCCAGCCTACTTGCTGGTGGCCGCCTTTACTTATTCTAGTGCAAAAGTTAATTATAGTTACTGGAGATGTTTGCTATTTACTCATAATAAGCACCTTGATGCAGCATAATTCAAACGACTGCCAGCTCATTGGTGTTGATGTGCATGCCAGAAACGCCGAACTCACACAGAGTATGCTTCTTTACTGATGTTCCAGACTTGTGATCAACACAGAAAGCATTCATTGACCCACTGGCCAAACAGTATTTCAAGACCATGCTCAGTGACACAGCAGTGGCAGCAGCTGTAAGCCTCCCCTCCATGGGAAGCCTGTTGCCAACAGTCACCCACCGTGGGGTGCACAGCACCAAGAGAAACAGCGTAGTGATACTGGGAACACAAAAGGTTTGAGCCAAAACATTCAAGATCTGAGAGGAGATACTCATGTTAGGCACTACCCGTTTACAACTTCGTTCAAGGATTGAAGCAGCAACGAAATTTCTGTTTAGGTGCTCTGATGATTTTCCTGGCCTCATTAAGTACAAGGCTTTCACAATTATTTGGTCCATGCAAGCTGAGAATGTGCAGCAAGTTAAATTCTTTAATCATGGTTGTAACAGTTACTCATTTGAGATTCTAAGATGAAAGTAAAATGAAGAAGTAGACCATCCTTTCGCCTAGACTACAAGGATTCCTAATCTGTAAGAAGCCCATTATGAATTCTCCCTCCCTCTTTTCTCTTTGTGTATTAAATAAAATCATAAATCCATACAGACATATGCACTGGAGTTGCAGTAAAGTTCCCTTCCACAAGATCAAGAATTTTAATAAAAGACATAAATTCTGTTTCAGCCTTGAATCACAGTGGCAGCTTCTCAATGCCCGTATCACTGCATGGTGAAAATGGAAAATATTCTACTGCAAACCTGTCTAGACTTCACATTAAATATCAGGCTGTTGCTTCATTTTGAAGGTAGGTTTATTTTATTCTTCACTAGTTTTTAGCAACTTGGAATGTCTGCTGAACTAATATGTATAGTATTTTTGAAAGGGAGTTAAGCTGTCATTTTTAAACAAGCAGCGTGCCATAGGAACACTCAGGTAAGAGTCTACCTCAGGTCGAACTGTAAAAGTTTGCGTTACATATTGAAAACAGTAATGCAGGAGCATTTCACTTGTAATTAGGTTTTTTTTCCAAGATGTATCTTTATGCAACTCCTCCCCCCACCACTAATATTACAAAATAAACTACTAATCTGTACTTTCAAAATACTTTTCCAGAGTTTCAGCACATCACTATGAACAATTCCAGTTCACATATGAAGAATAACGTAAGCAACTCTTGAGTATACAAATCCCTTTTTTTATTCCTATAGAACAATAGCATAAGTATCTGATATACCATCTATTTACAAACCCAAAAGCCTGATTAAGCTTTCACAGAATTTCACTTAGAGAACTCAACTCAGCTAGAAAGCACAGTATTAACAGAACTCACTCTCACTCGCTTATTAGAGGATGGAAAGAATATGAAATGTGATCTTTGAAAGTTACAAAAATAAATCCACAACTATTTTTTCATCTTTTAAACTCATAAATGATCTCACGGAATCATGTGCTACTCTCTATTGTCTGGCATCATATGCCCTGTCAACTGTAAAAAAATAAGAATACATCTTAACATAGTGTTGTGGTTTAACCCAGGAGGCAGATAAACACCACACAGCCACTCGCTCTTCCCGCCCTCTGCCAGTGGGATGTGGGACAGAATCAGAGGGGACAAAAAGTAAAATTTGTGGGTGGAGTCTAATAGGACAGAAAGAGGAGGGATAATAATGATAATAAAATTAACAACAATAATGGAATATACAAGTGATTCACAATGCAATTGCTCACCACCCACTGACTGATGCTCAGTCAGTTCCTGCGCAGTGGCCCTCCGGCAAACTTTCCCCCTGTTTATATACTGGGCATGATGTCATACGGTATGGACTATCCCTGTGGCCAGTTTGGGTCAGCTGTCCTGGCTGTGCTCCCTTCACAGCTTCTTGTGCACCTTCTTGCAGGCAGAGCATGGGAAGCTAAAAAGTCCTTGACTTAGTATAAGCACTACTTAGCAGCAACTAAAACATCAGTGTGTTATAAACATTATTCTCATAGTAAATCCAAAACACAGCACTACACCAGCTACTATGAAGAAAATTAACTCTATCTCAGCCAAAATCAGAACACATAGTTATATCTTCATAGTGTAATAATCCAATGTTGTTTAATAAAATTATTCAGTTGTATGTGTAATTTTAGTGGTTCAATTTAGAATAAAATAAAATCGCAATACTTGTTAAATCAGTGCACCACATACAAATTGATGTTATCTGCTCCCTAAAGTAAAAGGATCTCGTAGTATTAAAGACATCCTAAAAGTGGCTCTTTCCTCTCAGAGCTGTTATTAATATCATCCTATGATTTCTTCATAGATAGCGATTTCAATGCAAAACAGAGCTTTACTTTATACATGAGAAAGACACAATGGTCAACGGAAAATCATGAAGAAATACAGGAACAGCTTCCAAAAGGGACTGTAAGCCTGCAGATGATGACCAGAAAACAATTACTCACTGACTTTCCTAACAGAAAAGTCAAAGAGCATGGAACCTTTGAATATCAGGAGGTAGATTCAGCAAGAGCACTGCACATGCTTTGTATGAGGCAGAGCTACACTGTGGGACCCACTAGCAGAAGATTCTACCCCTAAGGGTTTATACATGGACAGAAACAAAGCATCTGGACAAATTCATGGGAAAAATAAATTCCTTTCATCTGTCCTCACACTCTTCCCTAGGCTTCCACTCTTGGCCTCTGTTGGAGACAAAATTTTGAGCTAAACGGAGCTTTAGTCTGCTTTAATCTTTATATTGTACTCCCCAAAAATATCAGCCACAGCTGACTATGTAGATTCCTGCCACTAGAAAGACTTATGACCATGTTTTCATCTCCTTTGAAGACTGGCTGCATACTTATGATCTCTCCCACAATGACCTGCAAGCACCTGCATACGACTCTCTTGTAGAACGATGTGATAAATGAGTCTCAACTGCAACAAATCAGTCTTACAGAACCCCCTTTGCCTCCCTAATACGTGCTTTCACCACATACACAGAATATAAACAACTGCCATGTGGCACCACTTTCTCTGCACCAATACTCCAGACAGACCAGCGTGCTGTAAAACGTCTGCCAGGCACCACCCAATCAGTCTTCTGCGAGACTGGGCTGCATTCCAGCACCAGCTCATGCAGCTGATGTATTAAGCTCTGATTCATTTTCAGGTCTCTCACACTTACATAGAGGAATCAGGACTCAGTGTCCACACAGATTTTGAGATACCTCCAGCTTCAATAAATTCAGCTGCTACAGTTCAGAAAAATTCAAATGGCTGTAAGAAGTCAACGGCTGGCAGGAAGAAGGAACTCTGAGACAGAACCGCTTCAGTGAAGTCTCATTTTGAGACACACAGCATAAGAAGATGAGACTAGCTTAGCAGGCAAACCAGGTGACAATCTGGGACTGGGTTCACAATTTATATGCATTAACACCTCTTACGTTCACACTCACACATCTAAGTCTGTATTATGTGTCTTAGAGTGCTAGCATGCCTTGGGAGACAATTGAGACAGAAACATGGACAGACTGGGGTATGGCAACAAGTAACTTTCAGACATCTTGCCAAACAGTGGAATCCAGAGCACTTCTGAATTCTGCAAACAATATGGTGGACAAATTGGCATCCCAGAATGGAATCTACAAATACCTATATATTGAATAAAGACCCACTAAAGTTAAGCAGCTGAAAACAACAAGGAGTGAGGCTTCCACTCTGCCTCTGAGAATTAGATGCCTACCTCCAACTGTGACCCGTAAATCATAAACATCCCTGGAATCGGGCGGCATTCTTTAACCAGTGTTGAAGCATCTGAGCAGCAAAGGGAATATCAAGCTCCCTATTCTTGTGTTACACCGTTTGTCAGAATTTTGCTTTCCAATACACCCATCTCAGAAGGAGGGAGATAAAGTATTGCCTTCTTTAGCTGGTGAAAAGTCTAGAGAGCAAGTATAATGAGGAGCAGCTGAGAGAACTGGGCTTGTTTAGCCTGGAGAAAAGGAGGCTCAGGGGAGACCTTTTCACTGTCTACAACTACCTGAAAGGAGGCTGTAGTGAGGTGGATGTCAGTCTCTTTTCCCGAGTAACAAGCAATAGGATGAGTGGAAACGGCCTCAAGTTGCACCAGGAGAGGTTTAGATTAGGTATTAGGAAAAATTTCTTCACTGTAAAGGTTGTTGAGCCCAGGGAAGCAGTTGAGTCACCATCCCCAGAGGTATTTAATAAGACGTGTAGATGTGGCACTTAGGGACACGGTTTAGTGTTGGACTTCACAGTGCTAGGTTGACAGTGGGACTCGATCTTAAAGGTCTTTTCCAACCTAAATGATTCAATTCTGTGATTCTATGATGTGATATTCCTCTGATAAACCACAAGCAAAGTGGGAGTTATTTGGCTGTCAGGTATGTGGTCTCCTCAAAGGGAGTAGAACACAGTAAAACCTTTATTTTTCAAATCTCACTACTGGACAGATAACAGCGAGGCAAATACAAGAAATCTCAAACACCTCTGATGGAGTTGGAAAAAAGCTGATATCAGCTGATTCCACATGAACGCCCTCTACCATCTCCACTGTACTTAATGTGCCTGCTGCCAGTTACCGTTCTAACAAACTAAAGTTTCTCCGAAGAACAGTAAAAACAAATAAAGCCTGGAGTTCAGGCAACTGCCTTGGTGCAGCCATAAGCAAATGCACTGTAACAACATGACAGGCTTTCTGTCTGCCTTGGCCTACATTCCGCAGTCCCCCTGCTGAGACCTTGTGGCTGTCAAGTGCTCCCGATCATGCCCCAGTGATCCCAAACCTCTTCAGCTCAGTGGGTGAAATACTCAAACCGCAGTCAGCAGATGTCTGGCACACAGTCAGCAGAACAGGCAGCACCACATCGTTAGCAACAACAATGGAACAATGTCAGCACAGAAGGCGAGCGCAACTCTGGCCAGTGCTTCATTACATGCGCTAACAAAAAACAGCAGGGCCCTATGAAGACGTTTGACATTTTTGCTATGGGTCGAAATGCTCAAGTTTATCATAACTAAGGAGCATACCTAACATTGACTGCAGCAAGAACCCAAAACACTTGAGTTCTTCAGAAAAAGAACCCAGCATTTATCCCTGGTTGCACTATCGAGTAAATTAACAAAGAGTCTTTGAGCTCACGGAACAGGAGGCTTTTTGGGGATTCAGAAACATTATTTCTTTTCCAAGAAGAAAGCAAACAAGCTCTTGCAATCTACATGATTTTTCAGAGCAAATAAGCAGTCTATCAGAAAAAAAGCCAATTAAGCTCATTATCTTTAATCTCCATTTAAAGTTCCCACTTTTCCCTGCATCTTCCCCTGCTGTACTTCTAGCCTTATCTATCAGCAAGCACAGCTGCCAATTCAGGAAGGAAAATGCTCCTGTATGGCAGCTGAAGAGATCTGGATGGTCCAAATCACTCCCTTTTCAAATCACTTTGTTGATTCATAGGGTCACACTGTAAGAGAGAGATACCCTGCTTCTGTAGCTCACTTAGAACACCCTGATGCTTTGGGTTCTTCTGTTCAGCAAATCAAAATCTCCGATCAAATCCTTCATGTTTTAGCTTCATGTGCTGGATGACTTCTAAAGTTTGCTTAAAACAGCTACCACACCTCCACATCCACCACACTTTCAACAAGTAGAAAGTTCTGCACAGACTCAACACTGGAAATCACAAAGAAGCAGAGTTGTACGGCAGCTGCCAAATCTATGGAACACGCTAAAATCTTCACACATCACACAATGGAAGTGACACTTTTTAGTGTCTTAAGTCCACTTTTCTGAATTTAACCTATCAGTTGTCTCAGTCGTCCCATTTCCTAAGTGAGTAACTTCACAGACAGCCACTATATTCTCCCTCATTTGCCCGTGGCTTTCCTTTTGTTACTCTCCCTGGTACTGCAATTCTGTCTTTCATCTATATTCTCTAAACTCCTCTGGCCTTCTCCCAGGGTATATGCAGAAAAAAACCCTGATGGAACTGGAGTTCCGCCAATTCTAAATTCACTGACACTTAAAGAAATTCCAACTGTCCTCAAATCGGACTGAAAAGAATCTCTAATGACGGCTTATTTTTAATTCTTCTTAAGTAGAGGACTCTAATGAATTTTCCTGATTTATTGGGGGAGTAAGGCAGACCTAGGTTTTCACAGATTCCTTCATGAATATTTCTCACTACATACTGGATGTCATTATTCTACTGAGAATCAATTAGCCCAAATGTTGTTATGACAGTTACAGAAAAATTGTATTTTTAGCTACAATTTATAGTATTCTGTCTCTTCCCAAGCAATCTCCACAGAAGTGCTGAAAACTTTAAACCTAATCAGGTAGCAAAAGAAAATCTCTTTGATGAGAAAGAAATACATGTCATTGGGAGGGTTTTCTAGAAGAAAACACAAGCTTTTTACTCCTAGATATACCCTGCTACTTTAGAGGAGTCCAACTGAAGGTATAAGCATGCAAAAAACAGCAAAAAGAGGATTTAATTTATTTTCTCTGTTTCATTTGATTCAATTGTAGACATTTCACAAGGAAGCGACAAATAAGCAATGCTCTCTTTGGCAATATAATACAAGAGATGCTGAATAATCATTTTCCATAGGCTGTAGCACCACAAATTCACCATGTCTGATGCACTATCATTAGAAAACACCACCCACCCCCCTTCTCTCCTGTCCTTTCATAACTACCATCAACATTAGAAGAAACGTAGCAACCTGGGCGATGGCTTACAAGGCAAAAGTCATATTCTGCATGCTGCACCACGTCTTCTTACAGAAACTGTTCCCAGAGCCAGGCAGACTCACTATCATACGCATCGGACACTTGTGGCTCAAAGCAAAAAAAAAAGACCAAGTGTGAAGACATTCCCCTTTGTAAATGTATTTCCCCTTGCCAAGAGGGGAACTGAGAACAGGAATATGAGGAGAAGCAACTAAGCGCAAAGGACAGGGGAAATAAACAGAATAAACAAAGTATGATCAAGGGTACCACATGATGACAACATCAGCTGATTAAAAATGCTAAGTTATTAGAAAGCAACAGAAGCTCCTTCAACAGCAATGGTGGCGTTCTCCTCAAGACATGAGAAAAAGGCTACCTATGTTTAGTAGCAAAGTCGTGGAGCAGCAACAACTATGCTACTTACAACAGAATCACACTACTCAAGTCCTAGCACTATGAATGGGTGTCAAGAAAAAAAAATTAGATGTCTGTTCTGTATCATATGCTGGACTCAACTAACATCAGGTCTACCAGTTCCTACGACCAGCAGTATGAGAGTGAGGCTTCCATCCTTTTCAGTCATCCCTCCCTACACAGCTCTGCTCTGTTGGCTGCTGACTGATGCAGCTAAGAAAGTGTTCTAGAAAACGGTGTAAGCTGTTTGGTTTCCCAAACGCATTTGAGCTTGTTGCTCAGTTCACCAGCTCCTTTCTACACTCTCAACTGAAACAACATGGATAGAGGAAGACGGGAAAGTAGTGCTTCAGATGAAGTCTCTGCTTCAAAGAAAATTATGAAAAACCAGTCAGTCTTAATGTTAAAGGCAGTTCCATAAAAAGAGGACTTCCTGCCTCTTGCCACATTGCTTTTTTCTGAGTTTAGATTGACTGCCTCTGTGATCAGACTTAGAACTCTCATTTCATTTAACTTTAGTACTCAAAATTCACAGCAAAGATCTTCTGCAAATAATGTTTTAACCGGACTAAAAGATATTCAGGCTTACTCTCCTATCATGGTATACAATTACTTCTGTCCTAGCAGCAATGAAAGAGTTACGTTTTATAAATAAGCAGCTGCAGCCCTGTCACTAGTCAGTGACTAGCACCCGCTTAGCTTGCATGATGGCAATTAAATCACTGTGCAGTTATAAAAAAAACCCCAAAACCTGAGCTGAAAACATGTCTATTATCTCTCTGTAATGCACAGTGACAGCCAAACACAAACATATTTTCAAGAGTATTGTTGTGAGCTCTGCAAGGAAAATCTATATGGCCAGACAGATCCAATTGTCTAACACTAAACATTCTGTTAGCCTCACCCACAGTAGCAATTAACAGGTTCACAATATTTATCAGTTGCTAGTCTGTTATAGTACAGGCCAAGAGACAAAGCATATTCCCTACTTTCCACTATGCTGCCACACAGTCAAAAAAAAGACAAAAAAATGTCCAAAGTCAGTTACCAAAAAAACACTGTTGGCAACAAGACTAAGAACTTTGCATGACAGTGATTTATCTTCACATGTGGGTGATTTGGGTGCTCCCTTATTCCTTTTAGGCACCATTGTTATGACATTTTCATTTTGCCATAATCATTAACCTTACATCCAAATATCCTTCTGTGCTTCCAGCAACAATTTATTTAGTAAACACACACTCAGGGGTTTCTTTTTCCTCATCTTCAATTGGACTAGTGAAAAATCTACCTGTTCCTTTGCCTTGCCTAAATATAATGTAGAAGCAGTTTCTCAATTTTTAATCCCTACTTGTAAGAGTCTCAGGTCTGCACTGTTTTCTGTATTCGGGATGCTGGAGTTTATCCTCTAGGAGATAAGCTCAAAGTGAAATGAATTGTGAAAACACAAACGCGAACCCTTCATCAGACTTGGCTTGCCTGTTCTTCACTAAACCTGGAACGCAGTAGAAGTATGTTCATACAAATAGAGTGCCAAGTAGTTTTTGTTCTCTTCTAGAGGAAGTGGAACAGAACAAGGCATCTCTGGCAACAATCATTCTCTGCCCAAACTTTCACTTCAAAGGAAACGATGCTAAAATTGATGTTGTTCATTAGTCTGCAGTACATACTCCATTCTTTGATTGAAACGGAATAACTGCAAGTTGGCAGCTACTGGCACTTCCCCATTCATCTGGGAAAAAAAAAAAAAAAGATACTTGGTGGCAAGCATGAATAATCTGAAAAGAAAATCTAGTAGTTATTCAGTATTTCCAGTATAAGCCCAAGCTGATTTAAAATTCTTTAAATTCAAAATCCTTTGTTGGTCAACTATTTAACTTTAACTGAATACTGATAATCACACTAATTTCATTTCCTTTATTTTTTCCTCACAACTTGAGCAAAGGGTTTGGGATCTCAGCTTTACCGGACGACGTTCATGAAAGCGAGAGCAAGTAATTATTTATTTAAGTAGAATGACACTACTGTACACAGCACTTGAGCTGCTAACCTTATTCTAAGATCGAAACTCCAGAGGTCAGAATCCCAAACATGACAACATTAGTCATAAAGCTATCCTGGTCAGGTGCTGACTTAACATACCATCACGCAGACTGACTCTGCTGCCCTCCACAGCACACAGCCTGTTTCTCAGTAATCACCCAAATCACTGATACTTTGAGCTGTGAGGCAGAACACGCAGCACAAAGCCCCCAACAAAACTTTCTTCCCAATCCGATCTCAACCAGTAGCACAGGTAGCTACAAATTCCCTAAAAATGACCTGTTGTGCCCCTCCACCAAAGGCTGTCTTGTATACCTCTATTGTCTACCAGAGCTATAAAACCTTCACATCCAAACACACTAATGTTTGAATCTAGAGCTTTCTTACCACCCACACCACCCTGCATGGAGCTGGCAGAAGAAAAATAAAAAAAAAAAAAAAAAAGAAAAGAAAAACTGATATCAGTTGCATTATAACAAGAAGCTGATGGTCATTTTGTCACACAACCTAAGCAAATCAAAGCCATCAATGACTTAAGGTAGTTCTTGGGCTGGAACTAGGTTTTATTTTAATAGATGTCGCTACGTTTTTCTGCTGAAAAAGAACACCAAACTACCTGTTTCAGTCACAACATATTATGACAAGATTTTTATTTTTATTTTTTCTTTCTCTTTGGATTCAAAATCAAGGGGTGCCTAAGAAAGAGAGATTCAATGCCAAGGCCCTGGCACATAATACTGAAGACATCCGTTCACCTGTTTACTACAGGCTAGCATGAAACTCAGAGTAATACAGAATTCCAGAATTGTCTAACATGACTCCTTCCATAAGCAGAAATAACAATGTTTTCTCCTCAGCTCTTATATATGGTCCTTAATACCACAACCTCCAATATTTCAACTGTTTCAACTGTTGATGGATTTTGTCACTAGAAGTCTTCTGGAAGTCACAAATATATTAGCTCCACTTCGCTAGTACAGCAGTCATGCAACGTAAGTGTGACCTTGTGTCCCAGTTCAGTTCCCTGTCAACACTCTGTCTTACATCTCGTCCCCGCATTTCCTCGCTTGTCTTTTGGGTTTAAGCATATTGAAATGGAAGTACAGACAGTAAAGCCAGATTGTAATTTCCAGATTTTGTTGTTTGACCAGTGCAAACCTGTGCTAAGGAACTGCAAAATGGATGGGCAGCCTTTCAATAGAAGGAAGCTTTAAAGCCATCCAACTGGTGACAGAAAAGGTTAAAAAAATGCTTTTCTTTTTTTTTTGTTAAATGTTTCAAGAGTGGCATTTCAACATTTAGTATCTTTCAGCAGAAATACTCTTCCCAGGACAGAATTAAGGACGACATCTGAAATCACGATGTGAGCAGCAAGGAGCGCACCTAACACCAGGACCATATTGGGCTGTCATCCAAACCTTGGTTCTTCAACAGAAAAGTCAAAAAATATTAAGACCCCCAAATCTTGGAATTATAGTCAGTTTCCATGTAACTGTAATTGTACCACTCTCACTTTCCAGGGAAGCATATGCTGCCTTATATTTGAATCGAATCTGGAGCCTGACTGAGGGACAAGAACGTACTAATGAGCCCTAGATAACAAAACCAGAGTGCCAAAGCATATATACAGCCACTTCAATACAAGCTTTTGCAAATTCAGTCACAATAAGAATATTTTTAAAGCTTTTCCCTATGAACCATACCTTTTTTTCTTACTGTGTTATCACGAGAAATAGTAATTTTAACTGTAGAACAAAAAGTTGTTAAAAAGAAAAAGAAGCTTCATTATTTTTTCCCCCCAACTTTCTAGGAGATATAACAGCAACTGGTAGCCTTATGTTTTCTATTCCAGCCCAGACACAACGGCCAGATTTCCTTCCCAGGAAGAAATTTCACAAAGCAAGAATTCTGCCTTGTGGATCATATCAGTGACTTTTGTAAAGCCATTTGTTGTGACATATGGTTGCATGCATGACATGCCAAGCCCTGCCCCATGCTATTACTTACTGCTGCAGCACTGTGCCAAAAGCAGCAGCATGAGAAAATGCAGGGCAGAATTTATGCCTAGAGACACAAGCAGTCCCCGTAACACCCAGTGTAATCAATCTCATGCTGAACTGGAGAAAAGGGTACTGTCACAGCGTACTGCTCACTGGAAACAGAGAAGACAGCAAGTAATCTATGAAGGAAGAGCATATACAGATTTGAAAACACTCAGGAAAAACTCTTTCCATATAAGACAGCAACCCCTTTCGCAATCAAACGCACGGGAAGTTTTCCATTTCCAATAATTTTCAGGAAATTTAGAATTTTATTAAAACAAGACTGCATTAAAAGTGGTACAAATCAAGCTTTCATGAGCATAGAGGATCCACCAGCCCTGTGTCACAAGTGTCAGGAATTTTATTACACAATAAAAATGAAACCAGATTTGTTGAAAAGCAATTTAAAATGTCTCTAGAAACATTTCAAAACCAAAAATTCAGTTTAATTTCAAGACAAGTATTTTACCAAAAACCATGTCTCAATTTTTTGAGTCCTATTTGTAGAAGAAATAGTACAGCAACCCAGAAACGCTTCTAGAATTGTAAAGAAATTGTCAAGTTGTTCATTAATCATCTCATGAACACAGAGCTGGAATTCCTTGAAAACAAAAAAGACAACTATGTGGAAAAGACAAAGTTACTGCTGCTTATTGAACTAACCACTGAAGGACAATGAAAAAAGGAAATATATGTAAGGGAATGAAAAAATTGCAAAAGGAAGGAAAAACACTCATACTACCAATTAATCTAAAAGCCTCGAGTCCAGAATGATGCAAAATTCTGGCAAAAATTTCCAAGTTTTTTAGTGAGATATGATGAAAAAGGTAACACGAAAAAGGACCAACCCATATACCAAACCATTAAATACCAGAGGAATATCAACATGCATATAAGCAAGGAGAAACATAAGAAGCATCTTAAGGAAAGAAACAAGTGTAGATAGAGAACGGAGAAAGAAGTCTTGAAATGACTTACAAATTGCAAAATTTCCAGCATTAGAGCACTTTGAAGACAACAACTAAGCAGATACAATATACGCTCAGAGCTTACCTAATCTGCCCAGCGGATTCTGGGCTGCAAGATGCAATTTCTAAAAATATTTTTCCCCTGTCAAATGTTCCTGTCTAATGTGAACATAGTCTACATTTAAACTGATAAGTTATAAGGAGAGGTTGGTTTTTTTTCTTAAGTGCAAGAAGTTTGCATAATGATCCACTCTTACCACCGGCACCAAATGCATCCTACCCAGACACCTGAAAAGAAATACATGAAACTCACTGCAATTGCGACGGTCACTAGATCCCCGAGTGTGAACGGCTACTGCAGACTTCAGGAAGTGTCTGTCACAACTCATCTATTTTGATGTCCACTATGAAACCCTCCTGGGGTTAAATAATACACAGATACAAGACAATTTCACCTTCACTGGAAGGGTTTTAAAAATGAAATTAGACATGTTTTTGAGGCAAAATCTTTTGCAGTTAACTCCCCAGTTCTGCACATATTCCTACAGAATCTGTGGCCAAAGGAACCTCCTCTAAACCATTTCCCATCACCTCCTCTGATCTGTCAACTTCAATTGGGCTTTTCTTTGTAGCCCTACTTGTCCTATAGTGAGAGAATAATAAACAAACTATTCAAGTTACCCTTCTAGATTCATAACTGCAATCCAAAAAACTCTATTTATTCTACTTGCTTAAAAGTCTGAACTGTTTCAACAAACAGTATTCACTGCTGCACATTCTACACTACTGCACTTTACCTTTTTTCATCATTTGTCTCCTCTCCTAGTATCTGTGGTACAGAAAACATTAGGAGAGTTACTCCCTCTAATAAAATACTTGAGTGAGGCAGAAAAATTCCAAATGCAGAAACATCTATTAGCATACTTACTGATCAATCTGACAATTGTTTTAATACATAGAATCACTGGGCCTATCGGTTACTTTTAATTGTTTATTTTTGAATTACCTTGCAGTTGGAAGAAGTGAAATAAATTTAGTTCTTCTGAATGGAATTGTCCAACAATCTTCTTTCCTCAGGAGCATTTTTAGGAAGAAAAATGTATTCCAAATCAGATTAACCAAAAAGCTGGGAAAGCACCTTATTAGTTGGACATATAAAGTAGTCAGAAAAAAAACCAAACCAACAACAAAAAGCCCATGAGACTATACAGCCACTATACAAAGGCCTTGCTAGAAAGAACTAAAAATAGAGCTAAATGCAAATACAGTAGATCAAAAAGAGAAATACTCAAAAGTCAACTCAAACTCTCTGAGTAAATGATCCTTCTTTGTCTGCAGTTTATGAAGACTTGCCAACAACCTGAAGCAAATAGCATATTAATCCTCATCTAGGAGAAAGGGCCAAAACATCCCAATTAATAGACTTCCAGTCAGATGCTTTCATTCTCTATTTTGGATAACATGATTTCCTCCACCCTCACTGTTTATCTGTCTTCCCCCAAAGAGAAATGACTCTTGACTGGGAAGAACAGCACTGCTACAGATTATAAAATTTGTGCCAAGTGCTTTAACTGAGGAAATATTCTCAGCTTTTCATTTGATTTACAATGGGAATTCAAGTCTTAATATTGGATTCTTACTACAGCACTATTTTCTAATTTACTTTTGTATAACGACTATCATTTTGTCCCTCTGTGAGCGTGAAGAAAAATCAAAACCTTGTTTTCTCAAAGGCAATCCGTTGTTGGTCTTATTCAGATTGTTATCAATTCTATCTTAAGCTTGCATCACTCACTCTGCCCTTTTTCCTTCTTTTTTTTTTTGTGTCTTCATTTTTTCCTTTTTCCTTTTTTGTTTAAAAAGAGGAAGAGGCTTCATACTCAGAGCAACTTGTCCACAACACACTCTAGCTTCTACGGAGCTCCCAGACAAGCTATAGGGTAAATGCTCTGATTTGACAGGTTATAAAGACTCTGTGTTACCATGGATTGTTTTTCATACATTCTAGGAAAGTTCCTAAATGATCAACCAACACCTAATAGGGGCAAGTACTCTAGATTTTGCATCTCTCTCTAATCCATTCACTCAAGAGCAGTTGTTGACAAACACACTACAAATAAGCACAGTAGTAGAGATGACTAATTTCTGTTAAATGCATCTTCTTACAAACCAAACCTATATAAATGAGCAACAAAGCATCACAACTGATGGTACAAAGGAATAGGCAATTGCTGTCAAATCATATCTACATTTAGCACTCAGTAGCCAAAAATAGTAGCTTTTCAATTCCCTGTTATTGTCTAGCAAATAGTGGTGCAGGCAATGGAAGAAATGATGAGTATTTCCTTCCTAATAGTCACTATTATAGCTACTTCCTTCAGATAATTTCTTATTCATGGAATGCTAGTAAATGAGTAGACAGAAAATGACATAAGCATAAGACAAACAGCCAGTGTCTGAACATAACAACTGTGAAGTGATAGGCTTCCTATGCAGTTTTCCCCCCCACCAAATGAAAAGAACTCCTAGATTAAACCAAACCTGTTCAGTAATTTCTAACTCATAACCAAAATATTGCCTAAGTACTCATGTACCCCAAGACAAGAACAGACATAGAAAAACACACCACCACACACAAACACTAGAACTAAGAAAAGCAATCTAGCTTGAGCTGTGCTCTACTCTTCATTGTACTTCTCTTCCATTAGTATTACAGCAAGTAAGTTGTGATTAACAATGAGACAAACATTTGAATTTATATAAGCAGGTGATTACCAATAAATTGAGAAGTCTGCATTCCTAAACAGGGAGCAAACTACTCCAAACCACCCCTTTCTTATCATAGTTCAGTAACACAAACCAAGTTTAAAATTCAGACAAAAAATTGTTCAGAAAATTATTCAAATAGACAAACCTAAGAAAGTGCTGTCTGCTTATGGATATAAACGCATTCCATGCAAAAGTCTATTTAGAATGCTTCAGCAGTTGTCTACGCAGTGGTAGTACAACTAACTGCTAGAAGAAATCCATCCCTTACACACTCACTACATTCCAAAGTGAGTCTTTCCGTAATGTATTGTCTGCTGTAAAAATAAACCCATGAAGCACAGTCAGGGATTTAAGAGGTTAAAAGCTGGAACAGCAACAATGAAGATTTAAACAGACACAGCAAAGCAAGCGCATAGGAACAGACAGACTCACTAACAGACCGGATTCAATAGACACAAACCACTCTGCTCTGACTTTTCCACTGTTACACTTCCCATAAGCCTTCCTTCTGACTGCGTCTTCTCAGATCTCCTTTTACGCTGGTTGCCCTCCTTGGGGCGAACCAAAGCGAATAGAATGTGCCAAGTTCTGAGGACTTTCATATTCCAACCATCTCTGCAAAGAAGTAGAATCTACGGACAGTCCCTTTCAAAAGGCGTATCTAATCAAAACCTGATGATGAAACGCAAACATCTTTGTTTAAAGTGTAAACAATCCATAGCAATCCACATAATCAAAAAGCAAGAAATCAATACACACATACTTTTATGACTTGCCTCTCTTTCACGATACAGATAGTTCAGCCTATGGTATGACAGATACACTTTTCATGCTTTTATACATTTCGGGCACACATTAATAAGAGACTTCCTTCTCAGCAGTATTTCTGAAATAAGAAAAAGATTTTTCTGTTCACAGAAAATAAAAAAACTTCATTATGCAATCATCTGGTTTGATGAACATTTCAAATACTAACAGCGAGGATTAAGAAAAAGGAAGAAATGATATTTCAAAACTTCAGCAGCTTGACAAATTGAAGCATGAGAAGCCAGAAAACAGATAGCGACTTTATAAAGAACATGTTTCCGTGAGCCATACAATGGTTCTGCTATGGCACTGGTCAACACATTTCTGTTACTATCTATTACAGTATTAACATTTATGGTCCAGCAACAAGAATTTTAAATGAGTAGATTAAAAGAATTGATTTGCAGCCAAATGTCAATACAGAAGAAATGGACCCTCAAAATTACGTTGATGAAATGACTGGCACTGAAGTACCAATATTAAATAGAGTGCTGTGTACTAGAAAATTAAGGATTAAAAAAATTGAAAAAATAAGGATTTTTTAGCTTCACTAAGAACAACAAAGCTCTCTTAGGGAATGTCTATGTTTAGATTAACTAGTAGGATTTGGGTTTGCTTATGGCCATTGACTGTCAGGACATTTGAAGTATCTTGATGGATCAGACGTGTTACATACAGAGACTAAATCTTTACTTTACTAAAGACTCTTACTTTAACAAAAGGGCAACCAGCATATTCAGGACCAACTCACATCCTGTTCATTTAATATATGCTGGACTTGAACTGGAATAAGTAACGGAGATGGAGTAGTGGTAAACATTAAAATTAGCAAAACAGAGGAAAAAGCATTAGCAGCAGTACAGAAAGCAGAGGGGAAGCAAAGGTGACTAATACTGAAGGAAAACAGGTTTTTACGTTGGATGCAGTCATTACAACAGGGACGTAAGTGACACCAATGATAAAGGGACACATGCAAAGGGAGAGGTACAACGGGAAATCATGAGATGGTAGGTCATGCTGAACAAATCTGATTAACTTCTGTGAAAAAGTCACAATAAGAACTGATGGGACAGACCAACAGACATAATGAATTTGGACTTCAAGATGGCTTGTAATACTTCACAGCAGAAAAAGCTAGGGTAAAAGGTCAGTAAATACACTGAAGATAAACATGGAAATTCTGAACTGAATTCAAAACAAGGCCAGTAAGAAGCAGCAGATAGGTAAAGAACACATAGAACACTGACAGCTGTGCACATGGCTAAGTGTTTGACCCCCTTACTTAGACAAGGTACCAAAGATGAACAAAGGGAATTCTGAAGAAATTCAAAATGTGGCCGTAAAACATTGAATTGGAAGGAAGGTTTGGTAATGCAGGAGATATGGTCAGAGTCCCAGCAACCCTGCTTAAAACTCAAAACTAGATGACTTGCTTGCTGTTAAATATACTCTTCCATTATTGAGCTTCTAGGCTAAAAATAGACAACACAATGAGACTTGCAAGAAACCCGCTACACTGAAAGAAGAGACAACTGGAAAATTTTGCTGTAACTTGAGAGAAAGTCGTAATTTTCTGTCTCTAGGCAAGTCCTGTCAACATGCATTTCTGCATTTCCAATTTTGTAACTTTCTAATTTTAAGTTTCACCAACTGGAATTTTCTCTTTGAATCATTTTAGAAGCAATTTAATCAAGATGTTTGCAGGGGAAGCCAATCTGTGATCACAAGGAAGGCTGTGTTTACAAGAAAATGCTATTGCATGAAGAGAAATCCAGTACATATTCTTATGTTTACAGTTATAATTAACTGATTTTCATTCTAAGAAGCATAAAGTCTTTCATTCCCTCTACTTTCCTAACAGTTCGTTTTACTAAACTATCTATTGTCTTCCTTCTAGATTGTAAACTGTCCAAGACAGGAACTGCCTTCTTAAACAAAACAAAAACAACAAACAATGAAAAACTTATTTATACAGCATTCAGCACAGTGGGATTCTGACCATAGACTTCAAATTGAAGATGTAAATGAACCACCTTTAGGAAGCTCTGTAGATTTAATAATATATTTCATACACCTTTGGATATGATAGCTCTACCACACAATCAAAAACAAACACAAAGTAAATTTTTGAGGGTCAGATTAGGCAGGCATTTATGCACGTGTACACCAGGAAACAATGGATTTTGAAGATGACAGAGGATAGTGCAGTTGGTAGAAAGCAGTCAAGTAATCACCCTGCTAGCTTGAGGTTGGTAAAAGAATGCTTTCATTATCAGAACGCAAAAGGATTTTCTTCACGATGTTTTAAATGCAGACCTTAACATTTGATTCATACATTCCATCAAAACCTTTAACAGATTGCATTGAGATGACAAACAGTGAGATAATTGTAGGCAAAACCTTCAAATGCCTAATTAGTTTGCTTAGTTATTCTTTCATAACGTTCTGATATTAACACAGCCTCTTCCTCGCGTTTTTCAGCACTTGACATTCTTCGTTTTCAAAGTGCTCTTATGAACTGCAGAAGTGCCAGACATTTGCCCCAAGCTTAATTCAAACTGTATTGTGTGTTATTCTACTTGTGGGTATGGATCTTTCTAAAATTAAAAGCCACCTTCTTTCCAATAGTGGTGTTCAATACTATTTACTTACAGAGTCTGCCTATTTTCTAAATCTGTTTCTCAGCATTGTCCTGTTAACAGTATTACATTATGCAAAGTACTCCACAGATCAGGAGAACTAAATAGCTAAAGGCAGAAAATAAAACAAAGGAAGTTGCTCATTTTACCTCAAAATTCTTTCCCTGTCCTGTCACATCTCAAACTCAGTAGTACATAATTATATTTTCGTCGTAAGCACTGTGAAGATCAGCATGCCAACTAAAAACAAAACAGAAAGAAAAAGCAAAACCAGCAACAACCATTGCCTTGGGCCTCATCACTCCTAAATACTGCGGAGAGTTTGAAGGTCCTTGAGACAGTTGTTCTGATAACCTAAACTGAAAGGCTTAGCTATTACGAATCCCTCTCTCTAAACACAATCTGCTCCAAAACTGGTATATTGTAGAAAATGAACTTCTTTACATAAGGAACAAACCTGACATCAGGTACGGAAGTGGAGATCAAGCAGGGCTCCTGTGCAGCACCACACACTGCATTCAACTGTGAGAAATATTTCCCTAAGCATCCTGGTGTCTGTGTACACACACGGATCTGTCTGCCCTTTCAAAGCCTGTGGACCTGACTCCCACATCTGACGGGCTGTCTAGCAGTCCTATCCTAACAACCTATCACATGTACATCAGCAAATAACCATATTCCTAGCATCAAGTCTTATGATTTCAAATCTGAAAAATGATTGGCATCACTGGCGTTCCTTGCTGATAACTCACAGTTATCAATCTCCACCTCTTCAATTACAAGAAATGGAGGGCATCAGGTGAAACTAGCAGGTTAGAAGTTCAACGTGGAGGGGAAAAAAAAGGGACGTAAGTATTCAGACAGCACTTAAGATAGCTCTGGAACTCGCCAGGGAATGCCACGGATGCTTAAAGATGTTATCAACTCAAGGTGGCAAAACATGAACTCCAGAGAAGGCTTCTAGCAATGCCATACAACATTACAAAGAAGTTACTGTGTGCGTAGAGCTGGTCTGAGCAGTTGCCATTACCATTTTCTTCTGAAAGTACAGTAGGACTGGGGAGCAGGCATCAGAGGAAGCAGAAAGTAGGAGACTGATGTTCTGCTAGCCATGGTACAAAGGTGATAACTGACAACTAATCTTTCTTTAGAGGTTGAAATAAGCCAACAAGAGATCACTTCTTAACACTGGTGACCCTCCAAGTCAAACAAAACACATGATCAGTCCCCAGTGAGTAAAAGGCAAAAGCAGAAATAAGAAACTATTCACCATAACCAATCAAACTCCTTTCATGTAAGACTCAGAGGAAGAAAATTCCCTGCAAGTTAAACTCGAACACTAAGAGAGGGACTCAGATCTCTTGGATAGAATGCTTAGGACGTTCTTTTTCTTGTCCTTGTACACATAAGCTACAGGAATTTAATTATGCTGTTTCCATCACCTAAGAACATTCCAATACGTCAAGCCTGTTTCTTCCAGCGTTACAGGGACTAGGCAACATCCTCAGATGATCGTTGTGCTTCATGACCCCTTGTGAGACTAAATCAAAAAGCAGCTTTAAACCAGATGGTCATGTAGAAATCGCCCAGCCTGTCACCATGTATGCACTCTGAACATCTCCACTGTTGACAGTGTGAAACAGGGTAAGTACCGGAGAGCACTGTGCACAGCACAGTTGCATATAAACAAAGCCAGTCTTATCAAGCCCTCTTTCTACAACCCTAAGCCCTGCTGTCTCCGCAAATTTTTAATTCTAGCCTCGGCCTCTCTAGACTGCCAAACACCTGCTGTTCAAAGTCAAACCCACCCCTCAAATATGTCCAATGTCTGCAAGAAACAACATCTGCATTTTGCAGTTAGATTATAGCAATTTCAGTCATTCTAAGACTTAGCACTCAACATCTTAGCGTCTGATGCTCAGAGCTGCTGTGAATTAGTAGCACACAGTAACTCCTCAACAGCTTGGCCTCCATCGCACTTAGCTGAAGGCAGAGGTCCAAAGAAAAGACACAGCAGCCATACAACATTCCTTGACTTAGTCTTCTAAAAGTAGGGATCGCATATCATTTATTTATGAATAGGCACACCTTCAGGCTAGTCTGATTAGTAAAACTGAAACTTTTACATTAGATCAGTCTGCTGCCTAGGTGTAAGTGATCTGTAAACTTTCCAGAGCTTTCCACAGTCAGACAAGCATTTTTTTGGCTTTCAATAGCAAAAACCTATAGAAACTTCCAAATATCTTTAAGTTCACAGACAAGAATAAAAGACTTCAAAGAATCCAGCCATTTGACTGGAGAATAGAGAAGTCACCACAGGTAGAATGAGAAAAAAGGTACAAGTAGCATAATAAATTCAGCTATCCTTGTAGGCAATATTAGATCTGACAGAGCCCACACAGAAACTTGCACTACAGCTAAAAGGCAAAATCAGATCAAGATGCCAGCACAGCAACTACAAGCACATGTACACAGTGACCCATATTACCACTATTAACTCTCCCTTTTTGCTTTAGAATGTAACCAATGAGCTAACTGCCAGCTTCTCATCAAAATGAAGGATGTTTAATATTTTTAGCCAAGTAAAAAGGGCGTGCACCACAGCTGTACATTGAACCATACGCACAGGAATGGAAAAAAGGGAAGCACTGTTTGTTCCTGTGTAAGAGTTCCATCCCACTGTAGTACATCCAATGAGATGGCTCCCTGTTATATTACTATTGCTGGCAAGTACAAGTACACACACCATCATGCCACGTTATAAGCCTATATGCTTGCCTTGTGTCACATGAGCTAAAAATTGAATGATACTTAGATCAATATGGGCCTCCACAAGGATGGCATGTCAATTTGCAAAGCCTTGAATATTTTTTAGAGTAAGGCCTTAGTTGGATGACTGAAAATTAAGCTTTGGGCACCATATTTAACAAATGCATATATAAACTGAACATAGACAACAGGAAAGGAACAAGAACAAACAGATACACAGAACACAAGATCTGCAAGGAAAAATTCAAAGAACTGGAACATGAAATCTAGAGACGATAGAGGGGGAAAAAATGTGATAGGAAGTATTCAAGTATGTAAAAGGCTAGTACATAAAGGCAAAATAAGCTCTTTCCCTATGAACATAGGGGGAATGTGGACAAGCCAAAAGGTAAATGGCTGAAATGACAGCAAAGGAAATAAGGTTCAATACCATGGAGAACTTTCTAAGGCTATGAATAGGGAAACATGGCATCAGACTGTCTGTAGAAGTTGTGAAATCTTTGTTTCTCTAATTCTTAGTGCTTTGAGCATCCAGAATTAAAGGCAGCTGGAACTGATAAGAATTCCAGTTCACTATAGGTAAATAAAAATTTGTATCATTCACTAGGAAAAACACTGAGGGACATTTGTATCTCAAGTTAAATGATCTTCACGCATAATTTCAATGAAAATTCATTATTATATTAATTTAGTTACTTTTAATTTTTCAAATTTCAAATTATCAAGCTAGACAATGGGAACTAAGGTTTTATGGAGAAGACAGTAAAAGGGTTCTGTACTGCTGTCATACTAAAACGACAGACGCAAAATCCTCCCGATCATATTAGTCCAGGACCAGCTTCAGCAGGACCTTAAAGAAACCAGCTTCCCATTCGTAAAATGGAGATATAGTGAGAACTGCTGTTAAAAAATGCTATCTAAATCTTAGGGAGGATTATTAGAGAAAAACATGATCATTGTCTGAATCTACACTGCTGTTTGTAACACTGAATTGTTCTCTAGCTCTGATCAGTGAGGAGTTCTCATTTACAAAGAAAAAATCCCCATAATTGTCAGCAATAGCAAGCTTTACAAAATTTTACAAGTTTTTCTAAAACTACATCCTTCTGAAGCAGTTAAAAAACAAGAGAGTTGAAACAAATGGCTGTGCTGGGAGTAAGCATTGCCTTCACTTAAACAGGCCTATAAATCACGAGCCTGACACTGGATAGGAGTGATTGCTGGCAGGGCGAGCGCTGCTCCAGGCAAATCCACAAGGACACGCAGTGTATCTATAATGAAACAGCACCCAGCTGACTGTTAAGCCTGTGCTCTCTTCCCAAGAAAGTTTCCATTTGCAAGGTAGAGCAGAAGCCACCAGAATAGTTGTCCCCTTCTATATCAAGTTCAATCAAAACTTATGGCAGCACCACAGTAAACTTAAGAGAACATCAAGTCACCAGGACCTTCATTTTAACTATGGCACAAAGTTTCACTACGTTTAGAAAACATTCTTTTCTTTGTTTAAATTTTCTTGCAGGTTTGTGTTTTTTTGTTTCTCTGTTTAATTCAGAAGATATGATTGGATTTTCCTTTCCTTCTTCTATTTCCCTTGAAAAGGGCAAAAAGGCAAGCCTGAAAGACAGATAAATCTAAAGAAAAAGAAAGGAGATTAACTTTTTGGCTTTCATTGAAAAACAGAGTACTTTGATGCATAGCATTATTTTCCTTGTAAATTTTCATTTCCAACAAATCTGTTTTAACCAAAATACTCTTAATGGACATTGGAAGCACTCATCATCTCAGTCAAACAGAACTTTTTAAGCCATCACCAGTGTGTAAACTGTGTGTCTGTTACTTTTCCACTTTCCTGTTAATATCATAGAATCACAGAATGGCATAGGCTGGAAGGGACCTTAGAGATCATCTAATCCAACCTCCCTGTCATGGACAGGGACGCCTCTCAACTAGATCAGGCTACTCAAGGCTCTGTCCAACTTGGCCTTGAACACCTCCAGGGAGGGGGCATCCACAACTTCTATTCCTGCTAACATCCTTGTTCTAATACCAGGTACTGCTTCATGGAAAACAGCCCAGAAACCAGGTCTCTATTTTGGGCCAGTTCCCCAGATATTTCTATAATCCATGATTCTGGCATTCTTTGCTGCTTCAACAGGAGTCAGAATACGCCTTAACCCTGAACAGCTTATACAGCCTCCAAGCACTTCAAAGAACAGATCAGGAGTCTGAACCCTCTCAGGCTAACCTTGAATCCAATTCTGCCCATTTCGAAGTATGTGTTCCAAACACTGGGACACAAGACGAACGATTTATTAGCACACTATGTCTTGCACCCAGAGAATTCTACTATGCAGCCCAACACCTGATATCTAGAGATAAGCAGATTCCCAGATATACAGCAAACAGTCTCCACTGGAGTGAAGGTGCTCCCTGCTCAGTATATGAATGGTCCATTGAAGTCCCCGACTCTCATTCAGCATAAAAAAATTAACTGTCTAACCCTGGATGACCTGAAGCATCTTCCCGGGTCCCAGTGTCTACTGTTTAAGATAGTGAAATGCCTTAGACAAGGCCAAGTAATTTATTTTTGCCTAGTCCTCTCTGTCTTCCGAATGGCATTCTTATCCATTTCAGTAAGCTAAAATTTTATTATAAGTGTTTCTGCTGTGTAATTCTTAAAAAAAAAAAAAAAAATCACCACAAGAAGCTTGTGCCAGAATGGTCTCTTCCCTAAAATAATTGGAGATGAATATTGGAAAAGACAAACACATATAATCAAAGTATCTATTTTAGATATGAAAAAAAAAGAAGTTTGAGGTGCCATTCAACACAATCAAGGCAGTCCTTACTATTCGTGTTATGGAAGCATTCATTCTTACTAATGGTGTGAAACAAGAAATGGCTGGTTGCCCCTCTGATCCAGCTGTTTGTTTCGGGCAGTGCACTTCACACTTGATCCAAGTTACTCTTTACTGATCTTTCTTCGCCCTGTCACTTCTTCCCCTCTTCCCACTTCTTTTCTAGGACACTCATGACAGTATTTCCGTATTGTCATAAACACTGTCTCTTAGTAAGGCCATTAATCTTATCGTCAATACAGACAATCAAGTCACTTTTCCTTGGAGGGGTTTTCCACTATAACCCAAGTTTGAGCCTTGCTTCTAAAAAGCCAGGTGACTGTTACATCCCAGGCTTCACAGGTGCAAGGGCTTAGAAGTGAAACCCTGCGCGTTAAGTTCATACACTGCTGTAGAATCATATACAGGCTACATGTGACCATGGGGAATATAGCATCAATTTTTCACACAATTAATTCAGTTTGTGAATAAATAAAAATATTCCTTGTATCTCCATGGCGGGGGAGAGGGGAGGGGGGCGAGAGTTTCTTAATTTCACAAACATCGTTCAATCTTCTCTTCTCCTCTAATGAGAAAGGCCTGAATTGGTAATACTATACTCTTTCACCACCACAGTCTTAGTCTCGCCCTTGGTTACTTCCCTCTTGGCTGCAAAGATAGCCAAGCAATGCCTCCAGAGTGAAAGCAGCTTCTGCTCTACCTGGTTCTGACAGCTGTGTACATCATCTGGCTCCACTCTCCCTGAAAGCTGTTACAGTCACTTCTGCAGTAAGTCTCCACCAGCCAAAGGACCAAATTACAATCCTGAGCTGTGGTGAATTAGTTTGCAGCAATGTAATAAAAAGAACGGACGTGTTTCATAAAAGCAAACACATTAGCCTTTCACCCTAGAACTCATGAATAACTACTATGAAGTGGACTTTTGAGTGGCCTCAGTTACTTAAGTCATAATTGGCAAATTCTTTGGTAGGGCCTTTCTCTTCTGTTTTTGTGTAAAAATAGAAGATACAATTTCGAAGTTTTCCTTTCTATCCTGCCTCATGTTTCTCTTCTACTGTAAATTCATGGACATATAGCTAGGGTTTACCAGAAATCAGCACTACTAACACACTGCCAACACTAGCTCAGCATTACAAATTCCCACGATGCTGACAGATGTTTTTAAACCGACAACATAGTAACTTATTTTTAAAAATAATAAGCAGCAGTGCCAAGGATCTACTATTTATTTTGACAGTTTTTATTGTTCTTAACACTTTTCTAGCTCAACATGCTTCATCGGACCTGTAATCACTTTCAAGTGTAACAGGGTGCTGTTTATGTTGTACTCCAACCATACGAGATGAATGACTGCAAAGTACCTGATGTTTCACTGCAGTAAGGGATAATCTGATTAAAAAACTCAGTGCTGACAGTATGAAAGGGTAACACGGTTAAAACTACTACAGTTGTGCTCAAGTGCAATGCTATGCTCTACCATCTCCAGTGCCTATACTAATGTATTTTGGAAGCATCCTAGACAATGCCAAGCTTTACCTATGAAGACAGGCAACTGTCCAACCTTACAGCTCTGGGGATCAGATCACAGTTCTGGGACCACCTCCTGCATGACATTGACAGCTCCTTGCTACACACACAGAGGAAGAGAAGCACTTTCAGGTGGATGTAATGACAACAGCTGGTTCTCTACACTGATGGATGCTTACAGTCTCAGTGGGAGTCACTCTGCTGCTAGGGTATCATGCACTGCTCAAACAACTGTTTGCCGGCCTTTCTAACAGAAAAGCAGTTGAATCGGAAAGAAACGTGTACCTAAATGTTTCCGTTTCTGCACCTATGTGTTTCAGTTTCTACTCCAATATACCCTTGTGGGAACTGTAGTTCATTAAAGCACCATGTCCTAAAGACTGGCTCCCTCTAGTGCAAACTGCCAATAATCTAATACTGTAATTTGAAATACCATGCTTCAATCGGTTTCTTAAATTAGGCATTCCCAGATACCAGACCTCTTGTCTGATATTTCAGTAGTTAATAATCTTGCACTGAATAAAACATCTGTGATCTGCTTTAGTGGTTACTGTAATAAATACAGATTATGTTCAATTAAACAATTTCTACTTCTCAATAGGGATTTGATTTCTAGAGTTCACTTCCAACTAGAAAGTGCATGTTATTTTAATAGGATTAAACATAACAGCAACATCTGCCTACAGTTAACACGCCACAAATATCACAAAGGGGATAAGGTATTGGCTGGATAGCCACACTCAGAGTTGTGCTCAATGGCTTGATGTCCAAGTGGAGATCAGTGATGAGTGGTGCTCCTCAGGGACTGGTATTGGGACCAGCACTGTTTAACATCTTCGTCGGTGACATGGACAGTGGGATCGAGTGCACCCTCAGTAAGTTTGCCGATGACACCAAGCTGTGTGGTGCGGCTGACACACTGGAGGGAAGGGTTGCCATCCAAAGGGACCTTGACAGGCTTGAGAGGTGAGCCCGTGCGAATCTCCTGAAGTTCAACAAGGACAAATGCAATGTCCTGCACATGAGTCAGGCAACCCCAAGCACAAATACAGGCTGGGTGGAGAATGGATTGAGAGTAGCACTGAGGAGAAGGGCTTGAGGGTGTTGGTTGATGAGAAGCTCAACATGAGCGAGCAATGAGCACTTGCAGACCAGAAAGCCAACTGTATCCCAGGCTGCATCCAAAGAAGCGTGGCCGGCAGGTCAAGGGAGGTCCACCTGTAGTACTGCGTCCAGCTCTGGGGTCCTCAGCATAAGAAGGACATGGAGCTGTTGGAGCGAGTCCAAAGGAGGACCACAAAGATGATCCGAGGGCTGGAGCACCTCTGCTATGGAGACAGGCTGAGAGAGTTGGGGTTGTTCAGCCTGGAGGAGAGAAGGCTCTGGGGAGACCTTCTAGCAGCCTTCCATTCAACGTATGCCAAGAAGCCACAAATAAACCTAGCTATGACAACAGAACGGCAGTGCCATTACTGCCAGATAAAGATGGGACTTGTGTCTAATAACTATAGAAGATGTCACATCCCTTCTGACTTTTCAGACTAACAAAAATGTTTAAGAAAACCAAAGCAGCACCTTAAGAAACGGAACAGAAGCACCTGTGGCATACTTAATTCCAGGTTGCCTAGGTCAGAAGTGACTCCATTTTACTATCTGCATTTACACAGAGCACAAAAATGCCAGAATTGCTCAAAGATTAATTTTAAAAAATATTTCTGAGCTATACAAGAAGCCATATCCATGACTGGATCTCTGAATATAACAGCATGCACACACAATTTTCCCTTTTCTGCTCATTTTTCACAAACAGCAGTTAGTCCTCCATGCAGTTATAGGATAAGAAATCTTAACATGCTAGCCTGAAGGCTACTGTGAGCTGCTCTGAGTATCAGACGTTCACGTTTCTACCATATTAGCCAGTTCCAAATGCATTTTAAAGAAAAAAAAAAGCATCCTCTCCCAACATCTGCCAGTACGTAGTGGAAGACTTGCTCTGAATCTCAGCAATGTTGCTACTGCTTTAGCCCGAGCGAACTGGCACATAAGCACTCTTGCACGATGCGTTTGTTAAACAGCACCATCTCCAGGAGCTTGTCGTACCGACGGGAAGGGGAAATGCTCTGTTAAGTCCCTACTGCTGAAGCAGTTGAGAAACACACGGATAGTAGTAGCGCATTTTGAAGAGGCTTAAAATCCTCCACTAAACTTTCATGTTTATATTGGGCAATACATGTAGAGAGCTTTTGCTTTTTGATACTTGTCACACAAATTGCTATCAAATAGTAATAGTCTATGCTTCCTCACTCGATAAAGAATGCTCCAGCTAAGTATCACAGGCACATCTACAAAACTGTAAACATTCAAGGACACAGGCTCATGGAATCCAACAGAGACAACATGCAGAGGCAGGCGTGTGAAAACGCGTGAACACCGAACATTATATACGTTCGTACTCACAATCCCCCAGAAGGCAGTATTGCACCCTCCTCGGTTACCATGCCAGCTAAAGCACCGAACTCAGCGGTAAGCCTAGGCCAGAGTCTCTACGAAGTACTGACAAAGAGCATCTTGGCAAAGCTTGTAAGTCTGCAAAGGTGTTATTCCAGTTCTGCTACTGCTAGCAGTGCTTCCTTCGTAATTCACCTATGTGGTATTTAGTGCTTTACAGCTTAAAAGAGAGTCTGAGTTTAGTTTCTTGCTGGAGAAATCCAGATGTCACAGGAAACAGAAAAATAGTGAGAGTTGATAGAGTAGTTTTCCAGCAGATACTGTTTTCCATAACAGTGGGTCACTAGTGGGAGGCCTTGAAAGATGAGAAAAGGAGGAAAGATTAAAAAGAAGGGAGGAAATTCCAAGTGTAGGAATTAGCATGAAGGGAAGGCAAGAAAACTCAAATGGAGGAAGGAAACCTTCCAAAACATTAAATAAAAAAATTAAGCTGTAATAACAGCATCAAAATACAGTTAAAGGCAGATTTACAGTCCCATATCTTACCTTACACTACAAAATGCGCATTCATTGTGAGCCTGCTCAACTAAATGGTTACACAGGCAGAAAAGAAGTTGTTGGATGTTAGAGAAGACAGTGCAGTCTTATTTTCTTCTCTCACAGATTTTCTTAATTGAAAGTAAAATTGTGCTTATTATTTGAACAATGTCAGGTAAACACTGCACACAAAGGGAAGAAAAGTAAAAAAGCAAACCTAGGTAACTGCGTTCCCCCTCCCTCTTCATGTACGTTCAGGAAACAGAACAGTAACAAAAATACTTTTTTTTTTGAGTCAAGATATAGTTTTCATTCCATGAGTCTGAATCAACTCCACTTTGAATATGTAATCTGCTAGATGAAAAGTGTCAAGCTCATCTGTTATTGCTGACAAAACGCTCTCTCTACATTATTGATACAATGCCTGAAGATGAGATGTGCAGCGATGCTCACTGGAAGACCACCGCCCATCAACGAGCGAGTGATGCACAATGCAGCTGACAGGAGCACACCCTGTGCCACGCTGCGCTCTGCTCTGCACACAGCCTGGCCTTGGGCTGGGCTGTGCCACACAAATCCCCTGGCCAAGGGATCAAACCCAGTCTGCTCATTCCGAGAGGACCAGCTCCCACTGAGCACCGGTGGACACACCACCCACGTGGTCCTGCCTTCACCTGGCAGTGCAGCAAGGAGTTCTCATAGAACACTGGTTCTGTTTGACCGTAGAAATTAAAAACGGAGTAGTTTCCTTGTAAGAAAATGATACAATAGCTCGATTGACTGAAAGTCAAGAATTTCTGCTTATGGATGAGGTCTGAATGGCATGCTGTGTGCGAGTCAGTCCTGTTTGATGCTACATCACTCCCAGCATCTAAAGGGGTGTAAGATTATCTATGCTATTCTCTTCTTACAGCGTTAGCTCTAATAAATAACATCTTAAATTATATCCTACAGAGTCTGAGTGCCTGTCTTACTGAGATCATAATGGACCAAGCACTTCTTAGTGCAAAACAACATGCTGTATTCTCAAAACAGAAAGGGCAAGAATAATAGTTCCCTGCCTCTCTCCAATACAGCACTACCAGTTTCATTAAAATATCCAGTAACAAATTCCAATTGGCTGCTTAATTTCCAGACTAGTTACTGCAGATGCACATGTGGATTTAACTACAGTGTTGTTGGGTACTGGCCTGGGGAGGGCCTACAAGACGCAAGGATGATCGTTTCAGCTCTACCAATTATTCCAGCGAGGAAGACACCACAACTGTATTAAAGCCTCCGGGAATAGCTCAGAATCTCTTTCCAAAAGCCCCTAAATGTTAGCACAAACATCATGATGCTCCTCAGCTTAAAGAATGTCTTGAAATTATACTCTACATTGCTTTCCCAGATGTGAATCATACCCTGTTGGACTTTAGTTACATATGATGAATTTTATTTTTCCCTTGGCTTTTAACCGCAGTGCCACATAAGGAACTCTGCCAAGGGATCCCATAAACATACATACTAGTGCTACCTTAGACTTTCACAGCTTAATTAATGATTTCTGCCTCTTTCTTTTATGTTTGAATATTCAATAAGCTGATTTGTTAACCACCAAAAGCAGAAAGAACAAATCCAGAGAGTAACTTTAGAATGCACAGCAGGGCTACTCTAGAAGCCACAAAAGTAATTACCAGGGACGCAGCCGGTTTGCACTCTGGACCAAAGGCTCAGCAGAGCAGCCTCATCCCTTGCACACAGAGTCAGGCTCTGAAAGCAAACTATTCTTTCCGCTTACTGACCTTGGAGCCTCTCCAAGTAACCTGACTAGTTCAGTACCAAGCAAGGCATTATTTCTCACTCTGCCTGCCTCTGGGATAATCAGGGCGAGCTCTGAGAGACAGAAAATAAAGCCTGAGAATTCAAGTATAGATGCCACGTAAGCAGCACTATGGGACTTTGAACATAAACTGCATCATGTTCACAATGTTCCTGCTCATGCTTTCAATTTGGAGGGTCCACAAGTAGAAGGTACTTGTCCGCTTGTAAATATTTTCCAGCCTAGTGTTCTTTAGCTGAGGTTCTCACACTCTGCATATCACACATCTATGTGACCTTTAAAAGGTAATTAAGTTTTTCTCAATTAGTTTAAATTCACTACACAACCTGGTACCTCAGACATTTTAAAGGAAAGACAAATTTTCAAAAGCTGAAAGCTATTCAGAGAAAAAGGAAGCATGCAGTACAGATGTAATTGTGCATCAACTCACTTCACAAAAGGCATTTAGACACAACAAAAAGGATCTCTTTGCTCAAGACTATTACTGTGTTCATCCACACTAATAGAGGCCAATACTGTCCACAGCCTATGACACAAGCTACCATTGGCTGTTTGTGACTAATGAATAAATATCACTACCAAAAATCTCCTTGTCTTCCTAGTTATTTGTCATCCTTTTGCAATCCTTCCATACGGCAGTAAGCCTGTGACAGGCTGACTCAGAATTTCTGAACACAAGGCTTGCACAGCTTTTGTCCTCTGCTAACAGATGGTCCATGTGTCAGGTGATGCCACTTCAACACCACAATGACCAGGCCCAGGCAGAGGCAAGTGAAGGCTGCTGAACAGTGGTGGGAGTGCTAGCCTAGATGTGGGAGCGCCTGGAAGAGAACCGACAAGGTCCTATGCTGTGTATTTATCAAACTGGTAAAACAACATTTGACTGTTACGCTAATACTATAAATCTAAAGGCTTCTGTCCTCCACACCTCTTTTCCAAGCAATTTGCAAGTATTATTGACCTAATATGAGATAATAAGCAGGCACCTACTACTCAATTAGCAACTTCACTTGTTTCTGAGAGACTCATTTTCTTTTAATACAGTCTAAAGAAGGAACCAAAGTGAGTAATTTCAATTCTGAAATGGTAAGACTGCTTAAATATAAACAATTGATGTTAGAACATGAAACTTGAAAGTTAGGACTACTGGATGACTGTCAAACTTAATGGGAAAACCAAATTAAATTCTACTTGGATCAGAAAATAAGGTGAGAAGGAAATAGCGTATTTGAAAAACTTAAACTCTTCCCTAGCCACCCAAGTACCTCTGTGAGGATCTCCAGTATCCCTTCTTCCACCAAGAACATGGAGGTTAACAGTATTTTTGCCCTACTCTGACTTCTATCTCAGAGCAGCAGGAATGCTATAAAGGGATCACAGAGTAATGGAATACACAGTCTCTAAGCTCTGAAATGAACTATGAGGACATCAGGAAACTGGACTAGTCAGAGCCCCTACAATGTGTAATGATACAACATTTTAAATGATACATTTTGAACGGTAGTTGAAAACAATCACCTGAATTGCTCTATCCTCAAACTACTACATGGCAGCAGTGGTTAGGACCACTTCTTTTTTCTGAAGAGAAAGTACTGATTATGTTATCTATCCAGTACTATTACACTCTATTCATAAATAAGCATGAAAATAGATGGTTTCAGGGACAACAGATATCCAATGGCAGCTGCTATTACAAAGTAAAACTCTGGGCTGGGCTTTTTTTAAAACCCCAAGTCAAATCTCTTTGAATAGTTGCTTCAAACATCACCGTCAGCAACATCACTTGAGAGCAACAGGCATCACTTTATCCTTGCTTCTAAGAGACAAAATACAGATGCTGCATGACACAGTGAAGAGCACCAAAAGAAAGACCAATAGATGACATAAATGAGTAACACAAACAAGGAGATAAAGACCTTTAGTGATTTAGCAAACTTTTACTGGCTTTTTATCTCTTCTTCACGAAAAATGTGGCTACTTAGTGCCTAGTCTGCATGCGAGATTTTACAGCTGCAAAACATATGCCTGCCACTGCTGATACACCAGCAGAACAACCTGACAACTGATGCTTCCTTCCAAGTGTGATAGAAGTGAACATCTCAGAAAAAGGTATCCTGCAATGTAGTCAAGAAATGAGGAACAAGCACGTCTGTTGTTGTAGATGTTTAAACTGTCTTGAGCTCTTTCCTATGTGCATCTGGGCTGCTAAATAAGAAAGTCACAGTTGGACTGGCAGAAATTTTCTTGAGGTCTGAGCTATCAATCCAAGCCTTTTTTTTAGGCATAGGTATTCTGACATGTTTTACTCTTCAGCTAATCTCTACATGTAACGATGATGTGCAAAAAGGAATACTCAGGGTAAAGATACCTGAATCCTCAAAGTAATAAACAGAATAGGTGCTCTAAGACTTCCTTTAAGTGGGAGTATTATAACCCAACACAGAAAACAAAGAAAGGTGGGATTTTTGACTGCAATTCCATGACTGTAAACATGTAGTGTTTCCTAGGTTCTATCATGTCAATATTTATAATGAAGTAAGCAAACGAAAAGATTTAAGTAGTAAGATTTTTCTCCTCCCTCAGTAGTACCGAACAGTACATATATTTAAAGAAATGTACTGCTTGGGTTGAAAGTGCCAAATATATCACTCACCCCTACAAGATTATAGATCTTTTTCATTAATAGCTAGATTGAAATTAAAATATCACAGCACTTTTGCAGACAACCATAAAAATATGCTAGTAATACCATTTTATGTTGGACATAATGGGGTCTCCAGCATAGATCACGAACGCTGAAATACAAAATGGTTCCAGCCACATGCTAAATCATTTGGTAAGGGGAGGCAGGGGAAGAAAAGGAGTTAGATAAGCAAAAGAGGAAGAACTGACAGATTTAAGACAAGGACACCTTGAAAATAAACTATTAATCAACTACCTTATGAGTAGAAATGTGAACAAATTCAGAGTTTAATTAAGCCTTTCTTACTCTTTCCATTACATGGTTGTAAAATTCTTCCAACTTGAGTACAATCCAATTAAATAAACTTAAAATGCAACATACAATCAATCCAAATTAAAGGTGCCATTCTCCAGTCAATTCACAAATATAAAGGCAGACCACTTAATTATCAAAAAAGTGAGAAGAAATGCCGTTATCCAAACACACACGTTTGAGTACTACTAACTAGCAGAGCAAAGACAGAAAAGAGATTGTGCTTGCCATAAATGGCACACTGATAAGCAGATTTGTACAAATACTCTCCTGAACTGTGACAATAGCGTAGCAAAAAGAAACAGAAAAAGGGTGCAATCGCAACTGCAATTCTTCTTTAATCTGATGAGAAACGGAGCTTGTGCTTTAGGTTATGCATACGTTTCATTTTCCTTCTCTTTGGTATAAACAGGCTGCCCAGAGAAGTTTTAGGTGCCCCATCCCTGGAAGTGTTCAAGGCCAAGCTGGATGAGACTTTGGGCAACTTGGTGTAGTGGAGGGTTTCCCTGCCCATGGCAGGGGGGTTGGAACTAGATGATCTTTGAGGTCACTTCCAACCCAAACCATTCTAGGATTCTATACTTCTACAATTCAGAAGCTCATCCTTAGTTGTGGCATCTCTCTGAGCTCCATTTTGCTGACTCTTTCTTTCCCTTCAGCAGCTTGCTGGCCAGTGATTTATTGCCCCCTAAATATTCAACATCAGTCACATAGATGTGCATTTCTTGTCTGTCCTCTCTGTACATTCTGCTCCTGGCTTTGTCCCACTGACTGAATCCTAGAAGTATGTACACCTTTAGTACTGCCTCTTGCACTAGTTCTGGTTTTGCCTCTTCCTGTCCTTGAAAGCTGTAGCTGTGTAACATCTATTTGCTTGGACTGTTTCCCTTCCAGTGATTTCTTCGGGGCTAAACTTTCCCCAAGATCCCCTAGGAGTTATGTGAGTACAGGGATCTTAGTAGCCACTCTACTAGGAGCATGTTTGCTTCTACAAAGGAAAGATCTGCTAATCTGATCTTGGCCTGTATGCCATGCTGTGAGTTTGCCAATGTAACTCATACTTCGTCATCTCTAGTTTGCAGCAATATTTCTTTTATTCATCATTCTTTTAAAGTAGTGATAGGCTGTATTTTTGTAAAAGAATGAAATTTGTAGAATTTTTTCAAGGAACTGCTGCCACTGGAGGTCACTATCTCCTGGAGATAGGTAAGTATGATGTGGGAAAAAAAAAACCACCACCGTAAATACAGCTGCTTACTTACCAATAAGGGCTTGAGTTGACATAACTTAGTGTATTTGTGTTTCCTGGCTATTTTCAGTGCCAGGTAAAAACAATCAAAATATGAATATACATATACCTAAAAAGTCTGTGCAGAAGCTGAGACAAGTATAAGAGGTCAGAAGTCTATTCCACCCTGAATGATTCTATGCTTTTAAGCACTTTTAAAATTATTATTATTTTTATATTTTTTGGTCTAAAAATCAGGGGGAAGTAAAAGCTAACATCTGAATGCCTTTCACAAATACTGTCCATTCTATGTCAGGTTTCTTCTTGCTCTTACAAAGGCGATGGTTAGCACGTATGAAAATGTAGATGCAACTGCTTTCTCAGGAAGCCAAAAATCAATGTCAAAGGAAGATAAAGTATACTGAGTAAAACATCTCTTCTGTGCTTTACCTAAGGACGTATTACTGTGCAGTACCACATCCAGGATATGAGGCTACATGTATTCTTAGTTTTATAGAGCAGCTTAGTGTGTCTATGATCATAACAACTTGTATCTAGCTATGTTCTCACTGAGACAAAACAGAAGAGATCAACGAGAACTGGATTCCTGTTCTATAAGCTTCTTGAAGTAACGTACAGAAGTTGAGGCAAGAATTCTTAATATGTGTATTATTAATACTAAAGGTGTAAATACTTCCAGCTTCCCGCAGACTGGCAGAGAAAGCACTCACTCGAACAATGCGAACTGTATAGAATGTTACCGAAAGAAAACTGAAGATGAATCTCCATGGTTTCAATACCAAACTACAAAAAAAAAAAATAATCAGATCACAGAATAGTAAAGAAAAACAATGAAAGCCTTCTTTCTAATAAAATAGAAAGGTCATTCAGGGAAAAAAGTACAAACGCCAAAAAGTGCCAAACCAGCTAGGGAACTTTAACACATCACGTTCCAAGTTCTTTGCAGTAGGGGTAATGTTTGAAACGTACATCTCTAGGTATTACTGTTGGATACAGGAAATTTATTTTAGATTTCTGGTAACAGTTCTGTCAGACACTGCAAGATCTTCCTCTCCATATTATCTTCAAACACACCCGAGTGAAAGGGCAAACAGAAATTTGAAAGAGATGATTGCTTCCTTTGTGGGGGACACAGTTACCCACTGAGACAGGAACATATATGAATTCCTATTTGCTATCATTTCCACTATTTATGAGGTCTATGGACTTGCTCCTGCTGAGTTCAATTTAGCAAGAGCTTTGGCTGAATCAGTGCAGTGAATATTACAATCACATTGACTTGGTGATGTCCAAACTACCACAGATACGTAACTCCAGACCATCAACAGGCTGAAAGCTACACACATTTCAGCACATAGCCAGATTAAAAAAGTTAAGATGTAAGTACAAATGAAGTAATGGCCTTAGAGGCATCAGTAATGATGACTCAAGAATAAAAGGATGCAGCTTATGCACTAAGGCAGGCATACTGAAGTCAACAAGAACTTCAGAAAGTCATGAAAGGCATCAGTTTAAAACAAACAAAAATAATCCACAAAACAGCAACAAAACCCCCCACCTCATTTCCACCACAGAAAGAAGAAACATTTCTCTCCCCACCACCCCTGTCTTCTGAATGCACTGAGCACCAACTCATTGCACAACTTGCACTGGATTTATGTTTCAGTCTCGTATTCTGCTGAGAGATTGTCTAATGATCACTGAAATTAGGAGAAAGTCAATGGCAATAAATACAGAATGTATCTGTTCTGTAAGATTGTTTCGCTTAAGTTTATGCATATCTAAACAAACCTAACAAAACATACCTAATGTTTCATGCCCTTCCTTACAATTTATCTTTTTTTGGCATCCTATACATCAAACAAAGGTTTGAAGCAGGAAATGCCACATTTTATGTAACATTCACAAGAATTTTCACATATAGAATCCTAAGAGAATCATCTCTTCAGTCAATGATGGAAATTGGAACAGACTGCAAATGTACTGCTGGAAAACAGTACGGCCAACACGTGCATGCTGACTTATCAGAATGTACTCTCAAATGCCACGCCAACATTTGAGCTCCAGAGACTCTAAAAAAAACTGACTGAGAGGGAATAAAGCAACAAACAAACTTCAGCATAGAAGTGAAGCAGTACAGTAAGAAAAAAAAAATCTAAATTGGGTCTTCCTAATGCTGAGCTTGAAACCGGCAGTTACAGATAGAGACACCTTTGAGTTGTCAATGGCAGCTCTCCGAAATCACTGGCTCAACATTCAACAAGAGCCCAAAAAAACAACAAAATGCAGGCTATCATCAGGAAAGGTGTTAAGACCCAGACAGAAGACAGCGTTTTGCTGCTATTTAAAAAATTGGATGATCTGCACTTTCAGCACTGAAGTTGTGGACTCCACATCTCCAGGAGCAGGTAGCACAGCTGGCATATACACAGAAAAGGACAAGTAAATTGATCATGGAAAGGGAACTGCTGCCTTATGAAGGAAGAACAAAAGGCTGGAACTCTCCAATTTAGAGAAGAAATTAACTGAGAAATTACACAATTGTACCATTTCAAAATTGTGAAAGCAGTGGATTCAGTGAACGTAGAAGAGTTGCTTACCAAATCCTGCAGTACTGGAACTAGAGAACATTCATTGCAAGAACTGGTAGATGAGTTCAAAATAGATGTGGTTTTGCACACTAGGGGAATAGGAAGCAGAAAGACCACAGACTTAGTGGATGGACTAAGCATCTTCTCTCTAACTAGAATCTCCTTTTACCACTGCTAGAGACAAAAATGTTCTAGACTGAACACTGTAACCCCAATACAGAAACTCTCCCTCCCCAATCACTTCATGTTTTGGTGCCAATTCTTTCCACTACAGTTTACTTCAGAAATTTGGGGGGAGCGGGGAAGAGGTACAAAATTTTAAGGTTAGAACATTTGGCAATCACAATCATGTTTTATTGATGACATAAATAGAAGAAAATTGTACATCGTACAGAACTTAAAATTTAAATTCCAGAATGCATGTCAAGTCTCATATTACAAGTTTTGATGAGTCTAATTGGAGGCTAAGAAACAGTATCATTCGCAAGAGCGACAAAAGCACACTTTGAACTCTGTTTTCTGCCATGCTTGAAACCAAATAGAATGCAATTTCCTCTATGTTTCTGAAATCATCTACATTTCAAGCTTCAGCCAATAGATTATGATTAAAATAATTTCCTGGAAAGTGGAACCCTTAGCTCTAGATCCTCTCAAGACAGAAGAATAATCACCTGTCAATCTGTACAGTGTTATCTTACAGTCCTGATGAGTATGTTCATCACTGAACTAATAGAAGAAGTAAGGTAGAAGACCACAGCTACTATCTGCAAACATGTTATATCACAAACAACAAGCTTCGGTGTCTAGTTCCAGCTGTATTACTGCACTAAGCACTTCTTTAGCCCTTCTCTGGATCGTGCCCTGTATTTCAGAAATAATCTACAATGTAAATCAAGATTGGGATGACACCTCTTAACCAGCACAAAATTTACATTTGCAAATGGACTTCAGTGTAATAATCAGATTTGCATGCAGAATTTGGCAGTCTATCAACACTAAAAAAGGTACAAAGTACATCAAACCATTTCAGCTATTTAAAATTTTATGCTTAACTTATGACTAATAAATATAAACTTTCTAGTAATTTTTTTGTCCTAATTCATAAATAGCAGTAAGATAAAAATTAGAAATTATAGTCAATTATTTCTTTGGAAGAGCACTCCACCATTTAAACTGCAAAGGCTACATGACGTAAACACAGAAGTGCAAAGAACCCAAGAAAGAATGTCAAAATACTCAACAGGATAACCTCTGGAGACTGAATCTTCACTGTATAATGACCAGGTCACATTCTTAAAGTTTATTACAATCTTCATACAAGTTCACGAAATCATCTTCAAAATAACTATTTATTTTGTAGCAAAACTGGCCGAAATGCCACAATGAAGACCAGGAATAGGGTTTTGGGGGGGCTTGTTTTTTTTCAGGTTTGGGCTTTTTCCCCCCTCCTTTTTAAACAAGTTGTTACGTGCATAGCTGAACTGTAACTCCTACAGGCTCAAGAGCTCCATTTGCTGTGCTTCCCCTCTCCAGCCGCAATGGCTCTAGATCAGGAAAACTACCAGGAACAGGCATCATGCACCTGGCAGCTGCTGTTGAGCAAAGTATGTTCTCAGGGTGCCCCTTCCTCAGCGGGGCCACTGGGGTATAACCCCTTCTTTTACTCAGCAATCAATCTTCTCAAAGCAGATCGGAACTCAACCGCCTTTGAAAGCTCCGCTTTTCTGTTATGTTTAACTCAGCTTGGCCAGGAAGTCAAAAATTACTGGGCAATTAACTTCCACACAGATGTCAGAATAAAGGCAACATTTCTCTAGACGCGCTTTAAACCTATCGAAAATCTTGCTCATTGCCTACCCCACATCAGGCTACACATCTGTGGCAATAGTTTTGGTCAGGAAGATCTTGCAACCTGGAAGAATTGGACATGATTTTTCTCAAATCTCTTTTTCTACATAACTTTGTCATTCAACGATCATTCAATTGAAGCTAATATTCTTACATTTTTGCAAACAGCCTTTAGGACTTAGAAACAGAATAGGGTCTTAGGACCTGAGCTGTTTGGTTTAGGAACATAGGAAAACTTCAGTTAGAAGTGACTTCTCGACATCATCTAGCTCAATCTTCTGCTACAAGCACAGGTAACTAAGGTGTGATCAGGTCGCTCAAGACTTTTCCTGGTCACCTTCTGAAAAAATCTCCACAGGTGGCAACTCACCATCCTCTCTGAGCAACTTGTCATTGTTCTTCCTGCACTTTCTCTGCTTACCTTGTTTTCATTTATCGGTGTGAACGACAGAACCCAAATACCTTTGACAATTCTGAATCATTGTGCAAAAATACAGCCTCAACAGGAAAGAATCCCTGGAAAGACAAAAGGATTCTTGCTTTGCTCTATGACAAGCTTTACACTCACAGTCTGCAACAAAACACAATTTTCTATGGGTCTGCCTTCTTGAAAAATAATTCAGGTTTCCCACAGTGTGTTACACTTCTGGAATGAATGAAGGAGGAAGGCTTCAAACCACCCACAGGTCTTTTATTTCATGTGACTTACAGTACACTTACACAGGTCATTCTCAGCAGTTAAGCCTTGCGTTACAAAGGGAAATGACAGATCATCTGCTGGATGTAAGAAGTCATGAACATACACTTCGTTCTCTTGATTTCATACAGTAGAAGATAATCACAATAAAATTCTATGTAAGAATTTATCCGATTGAATCCAGTCCCCTGCTCTAACATAGAGCTGCTTTTGTAGTCTTCGTAAATGACTAGTGATTTGTTATCTTGTATAGTTTTCAGAACCTGAAAAGTATATAATACCTGTAGCAAACATCAAAGTATTGCATGCTTACGGAAGTAGCAATCTGTAAAATCAAGATATTGACTCCTTTCCAAGAGTTCAGCAATCCAATCTATTTTGCTGAACTATCCTAAGAACAAAGGATATATTCCAACTAAACTGCACAGGGCAACTAGTAACGGAGAAGCTATGTGACGGAGGTACCTTCTTTGACCAGTATTTGCCACTAAAGCTTATTTTTATGGAGCATTAGCAATGCAGAGAGTGCTTGAACCCAAGGGACTACAGAACAGAACACCGTGTGCTTCTAGATGGTGTTCTAAAAATCTCTCTAAAATGTTTTGCATAAAACTAATGGACAAAATATGCTGTGATAGTATAACAGAACCAGTACTTCCATTAATATCTATAGAGAAACACTGAGGGCAGAATGTAGGTAGGAAAAGAGAAATTCATTAAAAGGAATGCACAGTAGCATACAATTTGCATAGTTTTAAACCTGAACAATAGCTAGCGTATAAATATGTTCATTAGCAAAGTTAATGCTGCAGGCGTTGGAATGGGGGGGTTTTTTGCTCTTCAAATGCATTACTCCATTTTTCTGAAAAAAACACTACTACATCCCATAAACCAATAATTTAAAGAAATTTAAACATACTAAAAAAAAAAAAAAGGAAATTTGTTTCTAAGTCATCTGAATATATGGAACACAAAGCAGAATATCAAGTCCAATCTCTTGTAAAAGTTTACATGTCCAGACACTTTATAGTGTTTTAAAAATCAAACAGGAGAACAAGTTTCTTTGGTGAACTGGAGTTACGAGCATGAAAGAAATATTCTATCTTCCTTTAACTGATGCTATATGTAAATTAATAAATTACATGTGCTTTTTTCTGGTAAAATCACCTTTACAGGAAGTTAAAATTTGCTATTTACTAGCTTCAACAAGACAATATAATATTTGGGTTGAAAGATCTGTAGCGTTTGTTGTACAGTCCTCTACTGTCACATTTAGGAAACTTCCTTAGCTCTTCATTTCCCAGGCTTTGGTAGAAACCTGTCCATCAAATCAGTGAGAGCAAAAGAAATGGAATCAAAATGTTTCATCTAGTGAGGCTGGCTTATTCTTTTTTTAAGTGTAACCTTCAGTTTCATTAAGTACTTTTTATTGGTATTTGCACAGAAAAGAAGCAACATGCATTTTAAAAGAACTGTGAAGAGTGCTACAAACAAAAGTTGAGAATAATATGCCTTTTCTTCCTGGAAAACCAAACTATAGGAGAAAACCCATTCTAGAAATTTAGTTTAGCCCTACATATAAAATAACTGAAGCCAAGATGCCTGCACTGTTATTATTTTTTCTGATGTTTTTGACACCAATGTGCTGAGTTTTATGGCATTCACAGTTTCAACAGCAGTGAGTTCCCACTTGGTATAGTCATAATACTCCTTATATTTTCATTTGATGTAATTTGTGGCCCTAGCTTTTTAAATATCCGCTCTGTAATAATGTTTAATTTCAGGGGTCACTCCACCAAGGAGTATATTAAAGCTTATAAAACTCATTTCCAAAGCTCAAATATCAAGCTGTGATCAGGTTAGGAGGGCAGCATCTGTGAATATTTCATCTTTTATCATGTTGATAATAAGGAGATGACAGAGGCACATTATTACAATGAGAGAATTGCTCATTTCAGCCCTGGCTGCTGGAAGCTAAGGTCTGCAGCATGCGTTACTCAATAAAATCAATTCTTATATGAAAAGCAAGTTTACTGAGCCACCACTGTATCTTATTTGATTGTAATGAATAATATATGGACCCAAGAGCTTGTGCATCCGGTAGAGAGAGGAAAAGGAAAAGGTTTAAGTTTGGAAGGGCACTTAAATATAGACAATACTTTATCAAAACTGTATTTATTGTTTAGAAGTAATGCTGTAATGCTATGAGACCACTGTTTGTTGCACTTACAATTTTGATAATAAATCTTAAAGGTCCACTAACTCAATAGCCTGTATTAGTAGAACAAGTTCCACTTTCCATTCATCTATTTATGCTCAACAACAATGACCAACTAATGTGACAATTTAATGATTACAACAGCTTCTGATGCAGTCTCTTGTATCTTCGCTTGTTTGGCCACATTTCACACTAATCTCTACCCAAAGAAGAAACGTATGAGAAAAATCTCATCTATCACCTTTTGTAAAAGAGGGAAAACACTATTCTATTAAAAAGTAGTAGCACTATACCTATTTTGAGACAGCCATAAGAAAAAAGGCTGAAATTCTCCTCTCTTGGGTTATATACTACTACTATTTTGCTTAAACATATTTATGCCATTTGAAAACTTCTTACTAAGAACAGAAATTTTGATATTTCAGAGAGCAACACATCTGTTCTGTCCAAATTCAGTAAATTTAACCATTGGTACTGTCGTATCACTCCTGAACCCATTTTATTCCAACTTCGTTTGTCTCCTCATTAAGATGTCAAATTGAAAATAGCTTAATACCTTTTAAGTTATGAACATTTAAAAAAACCACAACCAACAAACAACAAAACACACACACAAAAAAATCTAGAACTAATAAAGTCCTCATAATCTGAAATATATATTTTGTGTTATTATGGACTTTCCTGTTAGTTACTCTTCTAAAATACATTGTTACATATAAAAACTACTTTACAGGTAATTTTTAATTGCACATTTGAATTTTCACATCATGAAAACAGCTGAACTGTAAACTAAATTACCAGAATAGGCAACAAGATATGCAGAAATGCATAACTATGTAATGCATGGCAGTTTTATTTGGATAAATGGATAAAAACATTCTATTTTTCAGGACTATTGTAACGTAATACTAAACCAATCTTTTACATCTGTGGGTGTCATAAGTGCAGTACATAATGCTGGGTTTACAAAACTAGAACATAATTTGTCTGGAAGCTTTTCTCTTGGTAGCATCTCTAGTCAAAATGTTCACATGCTTCTTATTTACTTGCCCCTTATCAGCTTAAATAAGACAAACAGCTCCTGGATTCTTCCTATTTTCCACACTTTGCAAACATGGCAGACGTGCCTCTGCCACAGTTAGACATTGTCCTGTGTGTCATGAAGGTGAGAGTTATTGTGAACTGCAGCTTTAAGTCCCCCACCTTATAGGCAAATGAGCCTCAGTATAATCAATTTCTTATTATTAGCAATAGCATTAAACAGAGTCACTTCTTTTCTGAACTTCTGGGAACAAATGGCCCTGATCACAAAGATAATCTGACTTTAATGGTCATTATCACCACGCTGTGATAATGACCAATCATTTTGGCACTTGTAACTCTGAGTTGTGTCTGTTACAATCCCTTGCTGTAAAACATATTTAACTCATTTACATCTAAATATTTATTCAGCCTGCCTTCATTTCTTTCACTCCGCTTACACACCATCAAGTTCAGTAGGGTTTTGTTTGGCTTTTAAATTATTACTATTTTTATTCTGCATTTAAAAACTTTCCCCCCCCATCCTTTTAGGGGTGCAGTTGAGAAACTGAAACAACATTGTCACCTTTTTAGAAAGAAAATTAAGGAAAGGACTGAATATGAGAGTCAGGAATATCAAGAAACTTCCCAAACTTACATAGACACTCCAATTCAATAAATGCAGACTAATGCTCAAAGAATTACAAAAAAAAAAAAAAAAAATCAAACACACCAACGACTTAAGTTGGAAGGAACTCCATGAGGTCATCCATTCAAAACTCCTGCTTTGTGCAGAGCTAACTTCAAAGTTAAACCACATGGCTTAGGAGTTTTCTAGAGGGGTTTTGTTAACAATCATTGATGGAGATGCCACAGGTACTCTGGGCAACCTGTCTGAACACTTACCCACTATCTCTATTAAATTATTTTCCTTATGTAAAATCAGAGTTTTTCCTTGTTGCAACTTGTGACCCTCACCACTCATCCTTTCACTGAATCTCCAAGAAGAGTTGAGCTGAGAAGATGTGTTAAACTCTGCTCCCTTAGCCTCTCCTTTTATGTCATTACATTTTAGAGTGGAACAATCCAAACTCTAGAGCTCCTATTATTGTTTGCCTGTTACGAACTAGTTCCACCGGAGACCATGTGTACTAAGGTTTCTGAAAGTTTGCTTAAATTTCTTTATATTAAACTGTTGCATTGCATGCAACTGACTCAGTTTTCGCAGCTACAATGAACCCCTGTGCAAATCCACACTGCATTACTGTAGTTGATCCACGTGTGTGCACTGCCACTAAATTCCATTAAAATTAGTTTGATCTCTTTAGGACTTTAAAATTATTTTGATCTCTTTAGGAAGTTTAGGACTTCTTAAACTGTACTGATCTTCTGTACAGTGGCAAATTTTCCGTAACAGACAATCTTGCAGTAAACAGGAGAAAATAACTACATATCAATTCTTGTAGTTTGCCTGAAAATGTATTTTATATCCTACAACTAAAACACAGGAAATACAGATCCAAAGACATAATAAAAATAGAATAGATATGTGGATTTCAGTGAACGGTGTCAACAGAAGAATAAAATCTTTTCCCTATGGAAAAAGTTATTTAAAAATCATAAAACATTCACTCATACAGAAAAATCATAATAATTAAAAAGAGTACCCTGATTTCTGTAATATAAAATCAAACTATTCCAATAACCACCAGCTGCTTAGTGGATGTCCCAGATAAAAAGAAAAAAAGATTAGAAGGAGTTGGAAAACATTTTTTCTTGTGAGACATTCAATTTGGACACAAATTTTCCTAAGGGGCTCCAGAGAGAGAACCATGTGTCAAACATACCAGAAGCAGTTAAAACAGGTCTCATCTTCAGCAATAACATTTAAAACCACAATCACTAATCTGAACTTCCCTGGCCTCACCTGGCTGTTGATAGCTCTAATGTATGAAGATGAAAGAATAGAAGTCATCTATGATAAACAATCAGAGGAGCAAAACTCCCTCTTCCATGCTAAACCTGCACAAAGAACAGGACTCAAAACACAGTGTCCCCTAGGAGACAACGCTTTTTGATTTTAATACTGAAATAAAGGCATTGTTCAACGAGATCTGTTTGCGAAAAAATTATCTTGAAAATATACACCAAGGTACAACTCAAAAAAACATAAATAATAGATAAACCCCATGCACCTCACACACACTGCACCACCACCAGCCACTAAAGCTGGTCTGGGATTTGTTGTTTTCTGTAAAAGACCATAATTTCCTAGTGGGTTTCCTCTCCAACTCTAAAACTCTTTAAAAATACATAATTTGGTGCTATAATTATGCATATATAAACTCAAGTCTATTTATTACAAAGGTCATTTTATAGCAATTAAATCCTAACAATGAGTAAGCTTCCAGCACGAGGGAGGGTCAATTTACTGAAAAATACATTGCAACAGCGATGTTTTCTTCCTACCCTCAAAACTTCTCTTGAAGTAGAGGTCCTCTGAGCAAGTCATGAAAATAATTCCTTACTATTTCACTCCTGCTCTCCAAATTCCCCTTAATGTAATGTATTCACAGTGGCCCCCCCTTTATGAAAAAATGAAAAAATATTAAAAATAATTTTTAAATGGTAGTTTCACATTGATTCAACTTCACTAACTCGGCCTCCAAAATATCTTCATTAGTCATTTGAAATTATCTTCTTACTTTTACCTTTCGTTACAGCACAGAATTAGATTCACTATTAGCGGACAAAGCAGCACTTACTAGTCAGTATATAACCTTAAACACTTGATTAAAAAGTGCTATTTCCATTTACAGAGGTATTACTGTAGGCAGTAGCTTTTAAGGGGCTTGTTAATAGCTTACTTTTTAAATTCATCATCAAAACTAAAGTATTACTAGTAGTTATGTTTCATGAACTTTAGCCCAGAAATCCACTTATTCAGCTGTAACAGTCCACTTGCAAGTAATATTTGCTCCTTAAAATAAATTTCTGCGATTCAATGGCTGTTAACGGTCTTATTAATGGAATAATAACTATGTGAATGTTATTAGCACACCTTGGATGATGGGTCCATTACACTGATGACAAAGCAGAAGTTGCAGTTGTGCAAAAAGTTCACACAAATTACTATGTAATGTTACACAGTGCGAAAGGGAATTCTTAAATAAAACCAAAAACCCCATAAAAACCTACTTGCAGGTACTCTGTTTCATTTAGAATGCAACAAACAGAATCCAGTCTACAGGAAGGTGGGGAGCTTCCAACTGTTCAGACAATCTCATTCCTTAACTATTATACCAATTAGTCTTCATAGTATGAAATTACATTTCCTAAGAACTTTCCTAAGATATATGTATAGTTCACATTGTATACTGGATAGTCACGCTTGATTAAGCAAAATAAAGGACATTGGCTCATCGCTAAGAGAAGGACAGCCCAGCCCTGGCAATAAAGACTTCGCTTCTCAGAATCTTAAAGATGTTTGCGAAGGGTGAAAGAGATCCCAGGACAGCCAACATAATGGCAGTATCCCAGCCCCTCGAACATACCTTTTAAACTCTTTCATTGCCTGGTGTCATAGATAAGTAACTATAGCAAGATCCACTCCAGGGACATCTATATCTATAGGATCATAGAAGAGGTATCGTTTTAGGTATCTGACACAAGAGGTGCAGGGACAAGAGTTATTGCTGCTAGAGAACGCTGAAAATTAGCCATCAGCATTAAGGGGAATAGCAACTGTAAAATCTTGTTTAGAGCTCTAGTAAATTTGTTGTCATTTTGCATTCTTGCACATTTGCTAAGGTTTGGGCCAAAGCCCACACTCCTTACAGAATAAGAGTTTTCTCTCTACTTACTTCACTTTCCTGTTTAGTAAACATTACCTAAGCCAATATTATACAGTAATATTTTTTTCTGCAGAGAAAATAAACATAGATTGGAATGACAAAGAGATAGCCTTTACCTCTCAAACACAAACATTCCAGGCTAGGAGAATTCATTCTGTGCCCATTACAGACATGTAGTTTTTAAAGGGGTGAGGACAGTCAAAGCAAAGAAAAAACCACCCCAAAACACCACAATGCTCATCTTTTCACTTGGACGCATTATTTGCATTTCTCCTAATATATGCAAGCTCCTGCAGAATAGCTAGGTGTTATTACTCATTACAATTTTCTATTACACTGTGATAAATGACACCCCCAGGGGTAGAGCTGCTCGGTGAATGCTTATTACAGTCATTTAAGTAGGAGTTGATTTACCTTAAATAGGTTGTTTCATATAGCTATATGCCACAGCTATAAAGGCCTGCCACTGCTACTCTTTTCAGCGCTGGAATAACTAGAGTTTAATTGAATTATAACTGTTCCTTGTACGTATTACACTGTATCCTGTTCACTATATCTTGCAAAATAAGACAGTACTAATTCCACACACTGCAGAGCTAGAATCTTTTTATTCTGTTTAGAGATTTGACTTCTATTTTTTAGCATCAAGTTTAACAAGGGCTGTTGATTAAAAAAAGACCATCACTCTGTAGAGACTTTTTACAGAAGGCAATCTGCAACTCGTACCAGTCAGTTTCCCGTGTATCAAAAGTAGGCTTCTTTCACCTACGCATTTCCAGATACCTTTAATTCAGTACCTGACTTACGCACAGATGCACAATATCGTCCAGATAACACAAGAGTTTGGACAAGAATCTGATGGGAGCAGACTTAACTTCTCTTAGGGTCTTTGGCCATGTCTTTCCTACTGCCAGAGAAACTGCGTGCATTAGGACATTTTGCTTCAGTTCTTATCAACACGATGGATATTGAAACCTGTCAATAGTCTGAATATAACCAATGTAGTTCATTGTTTAAAAAGCATAAGTTTAACTCAGAGAAGATAATCTATTGAGCAAATGAAACCTGAGTGAAAAGTGAATGGAAGGTAAGAGTAAAGAAATGTGCAAAAGAAATTCTCCTACTGAACAAAGAAATCATGTAGTTAGTGCTGTTTAGCTTTCTTCACTATGTTCCTAAAATTCTTTAAAAAAAAAAAAATATCTTAAAGCTGAAACACTTCATCAATGGTCACAGATTTAACATCAGGGTAATTCTCGGTGCTGTTCTTCCACTACAGGTAGCAGAACTTGTCTCTAATTTAACAATTTTTTTGTTATTGTTGTTCCTTTCCTAGTATTATTATCACTACTGAGGAAGTATACAGAAGCATTTGCACTGCGTATGACCTATCTAGTTCTGACAATGCAAGAGCTTTCAGTAATGCATTTCTCACACTATCGAGAACAAATCTCACTCAGCTGATTTTTGTTGGATTGTATAACTGCAATAATATGTTTCTAAGCACATTACAGCAGGTTTAGAATTTGATTATGCACTACTAGTAACGCAACAATATTTTCCAGTTTATTTTGATTAAAAGTAAAAAGTCGGAAAGTGAAAACCCAGAACAAATAACAGGTTAAATATAGAATTCCATGCTAAAGCAGTACAGACTATCTGCAGTTAAAGATCCTACTCCCAAATAAAATTCAGATGAGACAGGTGAGGAAACAGCTTTATGTATCATTGTTTTCTCTGACATGAGAGAAAGCTGTCTTTTTTCTGATTTTGACATTCAAATGCAAGTGTTACTAAGGCTCAGCTCCAGGGCTAATACAACTGTATCATAGTACCTGAGAATGTCACCAGAAACCTCTACGCTACTGAAGCTGGGAAAAAATTCTCATATAATCACATCGGACATCACACTGAAGCCAGTACATAAAAACTTCTTATCTGATCCTGTAGAACAAAAATTCTAAAGATAAGCAGGAGTATCATGCAATAAAAAAGGCAAAGCAAAGCTCAACTTTTTAAAAAGACATCCAAGGTACCTATTGGCGGCATAGCATTGTACAAGCCACCTACTCTCATGACAGTACAAAATCATCAAGGTAAATGAGGATGCTAAAATTGTATCACCCACATATGTGCACTGTAACAGCAAAAATGTTGATAAATAGGCAATTTTAAACAGAAAATTAAATTTTCTTGATGATAACAGAAAACAGTGACCCTTCCATTCATCTGCCATTGACATTACTCTTTCAATGATCGTCAGCATCAATTCATAGACTCAGTTACAGCAAGAGTTTACGCGAACTCTGTCCAGCGATTTAAATATTTTAAGTATTTTAAATGGAAAACAGTAATGAATTAAACTCTAGCTTTCTAAAGTAAATGAGTAAGCTAACAGTCAAAAAATATTCCAGTGAGAAAACCTAAAGCCATTAAACTTTATCTACTTTTTAGAACAAATTCTTTTAGATGCTAATGGCCATTGTTTTCTCACTTAGTAAGTAAAATTCTGTGTCATAAAAGGTTAGATGATTGCAAAGATTTGATTGAATGTCTAAAAGAAAGGGAAATGTTTCTTTAAAAAGCTGAGATGGACCTCTTACCACATGCCTACAGCAAAATGTCTTGTAACAATAGAGCTGTGATTTGCTGAAATTAAAATGCTATTATGGTGGAATTAGGGCTTCAATATTTTTAGCAGCTTAAATAGGCCTTTCATTTTTAAAGGACATCTGATAATAGATAATTACATTTCATCTTATAGAAACTGAGTTGTTTTCTTAAGGAAAAATACTTTTTTCCATAGAGGTTAAAGCATAGCCATCATTAGTAGCAGCAATAGGCTTAAGGTGCCTACTCCAGCTTGGGATATATATATTAGCATATAAATAGCCGTCGGTGGCTGCTGGATTCCACCTATTTTATGTTTCAATGTGGCATCAGAATGCACTTACCAAGAAACCTTGGGGGTGGGGAGTAAGGGAGTAGTTAATAATATAATATGGTGGGTTTATATAGGGGGCTTTTTTTTCCCCTGTTCCTGTTTATATCTCCCATTCCTATTTTATTGGGTTTTATGCTTACTGTATCATTTCAATAGTCTAATTAACAAGTTCTAAAGAGCAATCTGACACTGTGTTAGAGGATGGTGCAGTTCAAGCAGCAGCTCTTTTCTGAGAGGATGGGAATAAGTCAAAGTATTGCATTTTCTATAAGATATAGTTGTTTATTTTATATTTACATGAGATGTGTCTAAAATAATTACCCTTTTTATTGATGGAAAACAATGGAAAACCAAGGGGTCGTTATTACTCTGCCAACATTACTTTCATGCAATACGTTTCCTCATGGGAGGCACACAGGGAAGGAAAGCCATGAGCATTCCCTGTCCTCTGCTTCAGACTGACCTTCAAGATTTACTGCTTTAAAATGTTAATCATCATGAGTGACATTTCTTGTGTCACTATGTGGATTGTAACAGCAGAGGGAGAAACATTCTTTTTAACAACTTTCCTCACAGCCAAAGAGGGGTGACTGAAGATGGAGCAGAGGTGAGGAGATGGCTCCTCTAGGAGAGTCGTAAGGGCAGGCGTGCTTCAGTCAGTGCATTCTTATTAGGGAGGCGATGGGGACCTGCAGCGAAACGAGCCTGCCTGGCTGCATATGAAGACCCTTTATTGAATCAGTGTGCAACTGGTCCAATGGCATCTCTCAACGTCCCACTAATTCAGGCTCTCAATACATGACAGCACTAGGCAAGACGGTATCACCAATCTAAAGTTAGGAGCACAGTTGCACCCAACTCAAAACTGCCATGCTGTTCCTTCACAGTCACCCCAAGTATGTAACAGGGAAGTGTATCTGCACTTGGAGATGCAACAGACCCATTCAGGCAATTTCAGGGGAATTAAAGCATTACTCATGAAACACCACTAGGGTATATCAGCTTTAGAAGACAACAGCATAAAAATAAGATAGTCACCATTCAAAAGTAACTGACTGATACAACACAGTCTAAGCTCTGAACTTTTCAGACTCCCTGGGTAACCATACCTGATTTGCAAACGTAACACAGGACAGAGGACAGTCATACCTTTCTAGAGAGGTAGCTGCTGGTGGCAGCACCTAAATTTCTATTATTCAGGTAACTGAATCCAGTCGTTCATATCCATGCGTTTTGAAAATAGGAGCTAAATATACACATCTCACATGCTATCAATGCATACTCATTTCTAACAAATCGTTATCTGTCATGTTCTGAAAGGTTTGTCATGATACAAAAGCAGCCAATACTGCAGGCAATGCTTTCACAAGCGCCACTTTTGAACACTCTGCCTGCCAATACCAAGCCCTTCTAATCGAAGCTTAGAATCTTCTTTCCTCACCTTGCTTCTTCACTTTGGTCTCAGGCAAAGTCTCCATTAATCATCAACAAAACAATTAGGTCCACAAGTGACCAAAAAAACACATATTTTGTAGCACCACAAGTACCAATATTTGAAATGCTGATTGAAAAGTACAGTAAAAGATTTTTAGATTGGGCTGATTAAGTGGCTATTAAAAGTGTTGCTGTTTAATTATAAACAAAGCATTGGAAGAAATTAAATACCTGTCCCATGAATTTTAAAATTACCATCTTGTTCTCAGTTAATCGAGTCAAAGAAAGGTCAAAGACCTCTATCTTCTAACACACAGTTCTTGATTCATTACATTAGTCAAAAATTTTAGATTATAAAAATGTGACATAACTCTACTATTTTATCTGCATCATTACGATTTTAAAATACGTTATATAATCTACATGACCTTTGCATTACAGTTTATTCTGAATGAAGCAGGGCCAACACCCTGCAAATGAAACAAGAACCATAACCAGGCACTTTAGATGTCTCTTCTTTATTAAAAGGGCTGGTGAAAATAATTAGTTTTTAAATTAGTAAAGCCTACTTTTCTGGGTTCTAAGGAAAATATTGGCACAGTAAAGGGGAAACATGGAAGTATAGTAACAGAAACATTTCGAATATTTCAATTCACAGAATCATAGAATGGTTAGGGCTGGAAGGGACCTTCAAAGGTCATCTAGTCCAACCCCCCTGCAAGGAACAGGGATATCTCCAACTAGATCAGGTTGCTCAGGGCCTCGTCCAACCTGGCCTTGAACGTCTCCAGGGATGGAGCATCCACCACCTCTCTGGGCAATTTCTTAATAAGTTTCAAATAGAGATAAATGCCTGAAAAAGTATATAACAAAGGCTGGCAATATGACCATTTAGCTGCCTAGTCAGAAATATCATACACCTGCAACTTAATCCCTTCACTAGCCAGAGATGTAAGTTTTGGTTAGTATTATGCCAGTAGGCACAGCAATATTACACAAGCCAAAAAGACCCAGATACAACACACTAGAAAGGAGTAACATTGGAATTCTACTCTGTTACTAGAAAATAAATCTTGTTTCAAAATAGCATACCGGTTAACCTCATGCAGTCACAGAATTTCCTGAAGTACAGTATCATTAGAAGATTCCTCAAGAGAAAACAATATGTTATTTCCTAAGCCCAATACAAAGCCTACCTTGAACTTGAAATAATAATCAACAGCATCAATAAAACTTGAATAAAAAGAACAACAAAAAGAAGTATACCAACAGTGCAACCTATCTCCATTTCTGTAGGACCAGTTTTTAAAACATATATTGTACACACAGGAAGTCAGTTACTCCTATGGGAGGATCCGAGAGCTTCTAATGACCTAAGCAGAGAAAAAATATAAAAGGGTGAGTGGGAGGCTATCAAAAATATATAAAAGGGTGAGTGTTATGATCTTATGATGGTTTTGTAATTATGAACAAACTACAGCAACCTTGAAACATGCAGGTCATATTGCAGTACAGCCGTCTTTAGGAGAAACAGTTTTGATTAGAATCTAACAAGGACCAGTTACTCGGTCCAGTGAAAAAGTCACTGCAGCCCCTGCGCTCACCCCTAGCCCCTTCCCCAAAATCAGCTTGATCTACTTAACAGAACTGTGGCCCCTCCTATTTGAAATTCTCATAAAAAGTTTAGTGGGATTGGTAACTGACAGGGAAAGTATGCAGCTTACAGTAAAATTATAGTTTGCATTTATTTGCATCTATCACTTTAATTACAAAAATAACTGCAGATTCTGCAAACCATGAAAAAAATCAAGGAAAAACATGAAGTAAAAAAATTAGGAAGCCACTTTTCCAACAGGCTTTGCACAAGCAACAAATGTGGTTAAACAAAGTTCAGGATGGTGAGAGACCAGGAGTCTGACAAAAGACTGCTGTCAGCAGGCTCCAGTGGTCACCATAGGCACCTTGTTTCTCATTAAAATGCCGGATACAAACTCCAGTTACCACACAGAAAGGGATACTTGTGCAAGATCAGCAGCTTCAGCATGCAGGAACATCATAAAATCTGCAGATAAAAGTAGTTCTTAAAGTACCAGCTTAACATCCTGATATTACAGCTGTTCAACAAACACACTAGAAATCTTATCTGCCAAACACCACAAGGCTTGTGTCACATCAGAAGAGTGATGGCTTTGTCTTCAAGAGGGGCTTGTGAGCTCGTTAGCAACTGGTTAGCTCTCATAACTAAGCAATTCTATTGGGAACGTTACTGTTGATAGTACAAATCAACAACACAGAACAGAAACAAAGTCCAAATAAATCAGATGTCAATTCTTCATAAAGCACATTGAAACGACCACACGCACACAACGAGAGTAACAACAAAAAACCTGAAGATCATTCATGTCTGGAAAACAATCCATCTAAACACAACTACTTCTCATGTGTTTGATGTACACTGTACACTAAGATTTATATTCTATTACATAGAATTAAATACTTATCTATATATCACCATAGTACTTGAGCTTTCAGATCTGGTAACTTATAGTGAAAAACACGCAAAACAAGTCTGGCTGTATAGCTCCAAATTTCTAGCCTGCACTGACGTACTGAAGAATAACAGAGCCATGCACTTCCCTTTGACAGTTGTACCCAGGAGAGTTTAAGGGACAAAACGAACAAGCCAGCCATAAACACAACAAGATGAAAGCCCAACATCAGATGTAGTTTAGATTTGTATTTCCCAGACGAGGAGTATTTTTCTTGTATAAACATTCTGCCCTTTCAGAAGATCTCACAATAACAAGAGGGTTCTGTAATAATGATACCATAATTATTTTCATACCATGAAATATCTGCAAAAATATCCCTAACATTTAGAAAAACATTGGCCTAATGATCAAACACATGAAAGTCCCACAAGAAAAAGGATTTATTAGTGCAGTATGACAATGCTTCTAACACTGTACAGCTTAATCAACGTAACTGGGAAGCTAATTTTGCAGACAGAGTTATGTTGTTTTACATCTCAACTTACCAGATACTGCTCTATTTGTAACTACCTAATTAGAGAAGAAAACCGAATGGAAATGGAACAAGAGCAACCACAGGCATCCTTTTTCATGGGAACACACCTTCAAAGGAGCCATCACATGATAGCTGAAGTGCTCTCCTGTGGCAGAACGGCTCAAGGTGGTATAAGTATGGCAGTCACTGTATGCTATAAATCAAGCTCATCTTATGTAAACAGTGTGCTTTTCCTGCTTTTAATGAGACAACCCTCCCCTGCATGGGAGAAGCTAACAATACGAGAAGTGTCTTTGATGTGATTCATGTGAAGCTTTATTTTCCATTGGAGCAGCTTTGTTGCAGGTCCTGGCCCTTTCATCTCAAATTAAAACTTAACATGTCTTACCTGAAAAGGTAGATGACTTTAACAGGCATTCCCAATCCATCTGACTAGATAAACAAATGGTTCTGCTTTTGCTCTCATCCTGATCAACACAAAACATTAGTCTGAATGATCTTTATTTCCCTTCCTGAAACAGAATTGAGAGGCTGCAGATTTCACAACTGATTCTATCATGCAGACATGCACTTTTTGCAAACATAGGCATTTGAAGAAAACATACCTTGGATCAGAAATGTTTTTATTGTGACGTGTAGAGTTACCAAAAATCCACCAAAATTATTTAAAATAATTTAAGAATATTTGTAGACTGCAGCATCTGTCCCTAAAACTACGTAATCATCATCCATTCTCCAGCTATAAACAAGACAAACAAAAGCACTAACTGCAAGGATACTTTTGAATTACCTTAAGCAAAACTTAATGACACTTGGTGAACTATCTGTTCTACTTCCAAATATATTATTTAAAGTTATACAACCAAAACCAAAAACCCAATAGCTAAGACTTTCTCTTCAAAGATCTAATGTAGTGCCCATAAAAGTGAAAACAAAGATTTTTGTAAAAGCGCTGTGCCAAAGTTATCTTTAGAAATCTTAAGTATCTTCATAAAAAGTTATGTAACTATACATCAGTAAAGCAATGAACTAGCAAATATTTGTACAGATGCATTTAAGAATACATCTACGTTCTTTTCAGATCATTTAGTGTTGTTGCAACAATTCATATTCTCATAATGCTTTCTCATTGAGTGTGTAAAAAAAATTACATATATTTTCTTTAATCTTTTCTCAAAGCCTGTAATTTTGTACCTACAACAAACTGCAGGAACAAAATCCAAACTGCAGGCTTAATCAGTTACTAATAGCAAAAAAGCTTCTCAAGAAATCACATGATTTTTGGAAATGGTAATGCAGGGGAATAAGAAGGTTATTTTCCACCGCACTCATTGTTAACTTCAGTATTAGCAGAACAAGGTCAAAGATAAAACTTCCATAGATCCCAGTGAGTTAAGAATTAATTTATTGAGTTTTTTTGTTGTTGTATTTTTAAAATTCTATTTGTAATCACATTGTAGCAAAGAAAGATGCAACTGTCTGGTAGAAATGAAGCAACAGATGCAAAATTGGAAGGTTTTGCTTGTTTATTTGTTCTTTTTAGGTTTTGTAGTTGTTGTTTATTTATAAAGTTTGGGGTTTTTCCCTGAAGCAAAACAGAACTGTTAGCAACTTAAGACAATCCATAGAAAAAAGTTACTTATTCATTTGCATACAGTTGTGTCTTTGCCCTGATGCCTTAGGCCTGAAATTTTACTTTAAAAAACAGGACTGTCAGTAACACTGGCTCTACTTCTCCTAAAAGTTCAAAATTTATTATGAATTTGTTATGTATTTAGGAACAATCAATATACACAAAACCAACAGGGGCAATCCAAACAACTGCAAGAACTACATTTAAGCAAAACACTCTCATATGATAAATTTTGCAGAACCAGATCCTCTATGAAGGACTGCTGGTAAACTGTCTCAGTTATGTGATGACTATATTTTTAATCATAATAAAAAAAAAAAAAAAAAGAAAAAGACATGTCATGAACAGGCTTTGGAACCGCAAATATCCAAGCATTAATTTCTTTAGGGTCATCAGAAGAAGTCAGGCTAACGCAGCTTTAGCCACCTAAGTTCTCATCTTCCTTCCCTCCTGCAACAGCAGTCCATTTTGCACCAGTTCACTAAGAGTAAAAGAGTTATCAGTGGTTTGGCAGAAGAGCAGAGACAAGTGATGAAGTAACTTGCCAAAGCTTCAGAAGGCACCTTTCTGATCCCGCTCCAAACCTGCCAGGTCCCATGCCAGGAAGAGCCTTAGGCTCTGTGGCTGGATTTCTGATAAAGAATCTAGGCTCTACACAGAGGTGCTCTCAAGATTCCTGCTCCTGAGAACGTTTTCATAAATACATTTTTGTGACACGCACGATAACACACAAGTATCTCTTTACTCAAGTTGTATCAACAAAACTACGTGAAAACTTTTAAGAGAAAAATATTAACTCCCGCTGTTCTGGAGGGTCAAGCCCACACCACCAACAAAGCTAAGTACATACATTAATTACCATGTGATCACACACCATGAAACTTAGATGGAAGTTGATTTCTGTGAGGACAGATCTGGCTGCAGAGCTGTATCCTTATCAGCAGAGTTCTCATTTTCTGAAATCCCATCTTGAGGAGTGAAGCATAGATATGATATTGTTTGGCATCTCAAGTTAACGAAGAATGAAATTTCACTAAAATACTTAAATGGCTTTAAAATTGGCCCTTAGCATCTTGAAGAAATCAGATTAGAAACAGCTTAACCACATACATGTTTTAGAAAAGCAAACTTTGGCGAAATTCATCCACTTTTCCAGCTGTTTCTCAGTTTAAACCGAGCCATTTCATATGTTCACTGTTACTGCGATTGCCCTTACCACAGGCTTATTTCCACTCTCCGCACAAAACAACTCCTTCAACTTGATTTGAGAAAACAAACCAAAGGCACAGACCATTGTACAGAACATTAAAACGTGCTTTAAAGGGACAAAAACAGAGGAGAAAAAGCCATTCTACAGACAAACCAAAGTATCACCCAGCGCTTCCCACAGTCCCCAAAACATTTGAACACTATAGCTGTATCTCTACACAGTCACTCTCATGTAACTTGGGACTTAAAAAAGAAAATAATTAAAAAAAAAATCCATGTTTGAAATCAACCCTAGATAGAGTTAGGCAATTTAACACTGCTCTGACTGTAGAAAAAACAACTCATCTGCTTCATTCCAGTTTACAGTGGTGTGGGTTTTTTTCCTCTTAGGTGGTAAGTCGGTATTGTATTGCAAAAGCAACCCAGAAACGTATGTCACCTTCTGTTGACTGAACCGGTGGGAAACGTACTGCCAAGACAGACAAGCCTCCTGAGCGCAAAAGCATCTGTAATCACAATTAAACAATAACGCGCTGGTAGCATCTGTTTCCTCACGTCTCTATGGGGCTTATGTGAGGCACTTGAAGTGATCTCAGTATACTGATCAAAAGGGTTAATTATTCTATAATGGGAAATAGAAAATAGTAACACTCTGAGGGGAAAGTATCACTGAGAAAACGTACATTACTGAATCAGTGGTCAGATTCACAGTAGGCTGCTAATGATAAGACAAAGATTACAGCCAGACACATTCTGCTGGTAAGGACAGCATCTCAGAAATAATAATGCTGAGGCAGCACATGCTAGAACGGATCGTGTAAACAAAAAAAGAGAAGGAAAGAAAATTATAAAGACAGAAAAAAAGATGCTCTCAGCTGATACTTATTCATTCTACTGAGTATTTTAAGTTCTGTGAGTTAACCATAGTGGGGGAGGGCAGGGACAAGGGAGCTTCTTTCTAATCACATTTTAGCAGATGAGGGTCTTTTACCCCCCTCTCCTTAAAAATCATCTCTATAGAGGTCTGTGTTGCAAAGCAGTCCATAAAACTTAAGGGTTTTTAAAGGGTCATGTTCACGGGGCCAGACACATGTATTCTGTTATGACTGTTGAACACATAAAAATGTGTCAGTTTGAATTGTGAAGATGAAGTATAACACAGTGAGATATGTTCAGTTTCCTAATGCCTTAAGAATATTTTGTTCACTGTATAGTTATCACACACTTATTTCTGCAAGGCATGCTGCTTCTTGTACATGTCAGCTGAAAGGACAGCAGCCCTATTCAAAGACAGATGATGTACCCCCTGCTGTGCTAGCAAACAGACACTCAACAAGACTTGACTTTCACTGCTAACAGGCATAGACATTGAACTTTGCAAATTAAGCCTCAAACTGGAAGAATGTGTCCAAAAAGCCCAAAGCTTCAGACTCTGAGTTGTAGTCTCTACCTCTCAGCTTGATCGAAGCAGTTCTCTCAGTTGGCCTTGTTCTTTCCAGATCTTTAATTCAAATTATGGATCAAGGAAAGACTTGAAATGGGAAAAGACAAACAACCTGACTATTATGTAACATTCTGGAAAATCAATACAGTCTTTGTTTAACGGAAGAGCATCTCCCATAAAATGGAGAAAACAAATTTGCTTTAGTTTTCCAATATAATACCATTATATCGCATAAGAGCTTTTTCACACAGACTTTGGAATAACTGAAATAACTTTGTACGTTGAACTTTATTTCTTTATAGTAATACAGAATTTCCTGGTTATTTTATCTAAATAATGACTTGGAAGGCAAGCAGGAAGACTGTCAAGGACTATTTCCTGGAAATGGAAGGATGACAGTCATTGTGCACTTACATCTACCATTACTTAAGAAAACTGGAGCCTGGTGATTGACAGGACATTCTTAAAACAACAACAACAAAAAGAAACAACAAGTTGAATCACAGAAGTGCTGTCTGAGTGCCGGCAGTTGATTCTACACTTTAGATATAGACTTTCTTGAGGTTTACGGTAGTAAAAATCAAAAAAGACATTAAATCATTGGTACTTCAGAACACTCAAGTTACATAAGAAAGAACTTTCTCGACACAGTTTCAATGGCATTTGGTAGAGGAATTGTTCTGAAAAAGGCAACCAGAAGAAAGCAGCACAGCATTCTTGATCCCTCAAGGAAGATCTCTATTACGCTTGGTAGCTTTAAGGATATTTGAATAAGTTCTTTAATCAAAATGATTCACTAATAAATGAATAAAACCACATTGGGAATTTTCTAATTTTTTTGTTAGTCAGCAATTATCTAAAATTGCTACCATTAAAAGAAAAAGAAGACATTAATAAGTGTTTGTCTTTTAGATATTTCAGAGCATAAACATAAAGAAGAAACAGGATTTGATTCTGCTATTTACTATCATGTAAACCAAGAGGAACTTGGTTTACTTGGTAAACTTCTAGGCTATACTTTTAAATCGAAGCAAAGAAAATTTACAGAGGAATCCAGTGTAGGTATTCCAGTATAAATTGGTTTAAGTTTGGAAGTGAACAGAGCTGTATCAGAAGGGCAGAGGGAGGGTGACAATGATAGCTTTCTTTTCAAGAGTTTTACAGTTTCATAAATAACAGTGGTCATCCATCCATGCACAATGATTGCTTTTCCCTAGTTAGTCAATTGCAAGTGAATTTGGCAGAAGAATTCAGATCCAAAGCTCTACCAAATTTCATTTAAAAAAAACCAACAAAACAAAATCCAGGGAAAAAAAAAATCCACCACAACTCACACCCAAACACAACAAACAAACCCCAAACAAACAACAGCTAGATACAGTGAAAACATGAAATTTGTTGCTCCCATTGAAGTAAACTCCACACTGCAAACTCAAAAATTGCCCATCTTTTGGTGGCAAATCTACATACGGTTTGCTTGGAATTGGTCACACGACTGTGCTGCCCCAGCCCCATCAGTAGTTAAACAACATACAAGGTAGGAGTAGGTAGAAGAGCGAGCTTAGGGCGTGCAAGAAGAACTGGTGGTTATCACCATTTTAAGTACTGAGGTTACAGTACATAAACACATAAAAATTGAGAACTATTTCCTTGCATATTGACTTGCTAGGAATGTATTTTTACCTTACTTACTCTTGGACGCAAGTCATTTCCTATAGGATTCACATTAAAAACAAACAAAAAAGAACATCCACACATACTGTCGAGTCAGGCTTCTTAAAATTAAGGAGTCTGTGAAACAGCACAGTAGCCCCTGGCTTCTCACATTCAAATAATAAAAACCAGATGATTCAAAAGCTTATACAAATATTTAGACTATTATAAGCACACCATAAAAAAAAAAATCAACTGAAAGCAACAAGGAACAAGACAAGTAATAAACGATCTCTGTGTTTTCATTAAAAAAAACACAAAACATTATCTGGCAAACTGATTGGCCTGCTTTTCTTTGGCATATCTTTAGGAAATGTGGCACGTTTACTGATTGAGGTAGTGGGTAACTAATACAAATGAAGGAAACAGAAATAAAGCTGAGTCCTTTTTTTCCATTTGCTACCCAGAATACTTGGCTTGCTAGAACTCTGCTATTAGGCTTAAATTCAATATTGAAAATGAAGTATGTCATTTTAGCGTCCCAATGAGTGTTCATTTCTACTTTGACATTCTGGTTATCAGATTCCTAAGAACAGAATTTGTTATAAAAGAAATCTAAGTCATAATTTTTAACAACACAAATTGTAGAATTACCACCTGATGGTAACACAAAAAAAATTACATAAAGGATGGTTCTTAGTACAGACTTCCTCTTTTAAAGCCCTGTAATTGAGAGTTCACAGCTCTCACCCATGTGTTCTTGAGAGGATGTGATGCCATTCTTCACCACCATTTTTCAGGCTGACAAAGTCTATACTTGGAAGAAAATAAATATTTAATCTCTAAGAAAAAGTAGAGCAGTTGCTCTGCTGTCTAGGAGTTCAGGAAACACTGTCATTCCACAGAGGAAAAAATCTTCTGGGGTTTTGAAAGGAATGGATAGAGTAGTGCTGGTTGCAGCGTAATCTTTTTCCCTTAAGGTAAGATAGAGTCAATATGCAAAATACATAGAGATTCTATAGAATTGCGATTGGTCTAATTAATAAATCTAATCTAGTAATTACAATTATAACTTACTGTACAAGATACCTTGGGTTAGATTTAGAAGACACCATCAATCTCTTTGTTTTACCTATTGACAAGTGTATTATCTCACAAGTGTCAAATTCCTGAATTCTTTATGCAGATTTGTTTTAAATGTCTTAAGTGACAGAATTTCACCTATTTACTTAACATATCATGTCATAGTCATGAACAGCTGTGGGTTAAAAAGTTTTTGCCATTCTCCAGCTCAGTCTACCTTCTAACTATATCTCTATGATTAACCATAGAATCTCTTCTCTCCTTCTCTTGCAGAAAGCCAGAGAATACTAAAAGCTCCTGCAACAAGACAGGAATGCAATGATATCCTTTCTCATAATCAATTGCTTCTAAGGCTTACAGGCCTCTAAATCTGAAGACCAAGCTGCAGTTTCAAACAAACTAAAGAAAGCTTATATCCTTATATAAGCATATACCTTTTCAAGACCCTTGTTAGACTTCAGAGTTAGAAAATCAGCTGTTCCTGTGTTCTGGTGCTACTAACAACAAGGTAACAACTTAGGATTGCCCTCTATTTTCCTTACTTGAGGCTGATGTAGAACAAATGCTTGAAACCAAAAAAGAGTTGTTATCTGGGAAGTCTGAAATTGAGACATTTTAGTTTATATAGACACCTTATCTGATAATTTTGTTTCTTGTTGCTAATTATCAGCTGGAATCTTCCCTTACAATACAGTATCATTGTGGAAAAATAACCAAAAACTGTTCCCCAAAGTTCAGTTTACATCTTAACACAAGCTGTAAAGTTAAAGCAGCTTTGAGGCTAGATACAGTTACTGCTCCCAGGCACGGAATGCGGTTGGCATGGACAAGGCCTGGCCTGGCTGAATGTACAGTATCCTTGAAATGAGCAGCAAAGTGGTACGAAGGTACCAGGGCTCATCCCTGTTCCCAGGGATAGAGAATGGCTGACAAAGGGAACCGCATGGCTGGCAAGACAGACGGATCGCAACTGTTGCCTCAACAATGGTGGTGAAGGATGTTAGGATGCCAAGACCTAGCCAGGCATTTACGGGGGCAATTTGGCCACGTTAATGTTTAATAAGTTGCAAAATTCCTGGCCTTTAGGTGAACTCTGCTCATTATAATACCAAAACACAACTCCATCCTGAAACGTATCTGCCTCCGGGCTGCAATCATTCCTCACTGAGCAGGCACCCTAAATTTCTTCTAGTCTATACTTTAAATCGAAGCAAAGAAAATTTACACCAATCCTGACAAAGGCATGCATGACTAGAGTCACTCGAGCTCCACCCGAAAGTATAAAAATGGCTTAAGAGAAGGGGGCGTTGGGGGAAGACCTCCATGGCAACATCTGGGAGCAGTCAACGGGCTGGACCTCTCTTCTCCCCCCCATAGGGACGCCTATTGGGCAAGAGCTCTGTGTTACGCATGCTTAGTTACTAACATCTTACTAGCTATTTAGAATTATCACTGATCAGTTTTGCACCTATTGCTGCCTATCTTCGAACCTGTATCCTGTCACGAGCATACATAATAAATTTGTCATCTATAAGTTTCCAGAAACTTCAATAATTGAAACAGGGGATAGAAGGGATTTGTCCCAGTGCCACTGCCCGTGAGAGGCCCTGAACAGGTTAGATGAACACCCTGCGACGTAGCAGGCGGTCCAGAGGGATCTGTTCCAGTGACACTATCAGGGTGAGCCTGACAGACTGGTCAAATTGTAAAGAGTTCAAGGTAACCCCTTCTCTTTAAACAGGGTGTGGCAGGCGGGTCGAGTACAAGGGTCTCGTCTTTCTTGGGAAACTGGTAGACTGGTCAAATTGAAAAGGGCTCGAGGCAGTTCCCTCTCTGTCCTCTATCGACCGAAAGTCACGTCTTAACGTGACAATTATCATGCCCATACATACTTCAGATGCAAACACCTGCTAAGAAAAGAAAGCCCAACAATGACAATGTTCAGTCCTAGGCAATAAAACAAAACAGATCATTTAATCTCAAAATGAAAATTTAAGCCAAGCATCTAGACGAAGGAAGGAAGAAACGATGAACTCGACTCTAAACAAACCCAACCTGGAAACTATTTACCTGTTGAATGTGTGCCTGCCTAACTTTCTGAAGACTTGGTATTACTGCACTCCTCTAAAAACAAAAGCATTTCATTGTATCAGACACACTCAACAGGTTGAGATTTAGGTTGAAGCAGAAAAAGAACAAAGCAGCAAACACCCTTGGGCTACAGAGATAGTGCAAGAGTAAACACTTACATGTTCCATAATTCTATATATTCCCAGCAAGCACTAAGATGAACATTTTGGACAATTTTACTCCAAATGATAGCTAATTTTCCATTTGTAAGTACTGCTTCCCTATTGCGACAGGTTAGAAACTGAAAAGCCTACATGATACGATTAACAAAGATGGTGATAAATCTTAGACAATTATAAAGTTAGTAAGAGAAAAAGATTAACGACATTTTGAAAATAAATCCAAAAATCAGATAAAGAGGTAAACCAGAAGATTTTAGAACACAAAAAAAACAAAAAAAACATAGAACTGGGGCAAGTTACTTAGTCGGGCCTTTAATTCACTTGTATTTTAACTACAGAAGCAGCTTTGTTAGCTTTGTGTTGTTACAAACATAGACCAAGTAAGTGTCATTGAATCACTTCCATAACTATGCAAAAATGTCAGAAAGTTCAATTCTATCAAACTCTAATTTACAAACATAGAACAATTCAACTTAGTAATTTTAACTTGGCTTCTTAGAAAAATATACTTCAAACCCATGTGAAGCTAAGCTGCAACTTGACTGACTCACATTTGAACCCTCAGAAGTCTAATTTTATCGATCAAGTGACAGTGTGCGTTTCAAACATGAATTTCCTAAGCTTTAGCTTCAAAGAAATTGTGGCCTCATATGCTAGAAGGAAGAAAGTAGGCAATTATGAATGGACCAGAGAATTTATTTTTATACGCCTGGAGGGTGAGAACTACCTCCTGCTAATGGAAACAGCTTGGTATCTAACGTTCCACGATTGCAGTTTTTATATAGTGTTTGGCTAAACATATTCTGGGTATATCAACATTAACTTAAAAGAAAACAAAACAAAACTGAGTCTTATACTCTTAAATCTTCCCAAATATTGAAGGCTGTTAGTATTATGCTAAGAAATGAGACCCACAGGAGTTTAATGCTGTTTCCTCTTATTTTCATAGAACAAATACCCTATAATAAGCTAAAGTGGTGAAATACATACATTAAGCATGCTACAATAATTTTCTTATGTTTCCACCTTAAAGAATTCAGAAAAAATTTGGTTTGACTTTATTGTTTAAGTACAGTTTTAGATTATGAATAATAGTTATCAGTTTGCTGCGCATGTTATTAAAATCTAGGAAGTACAGTTTACAATCTCTCAAAAACCACGTATTTCTTTCTACTATAATATTGCAAATCTGAAGGGATAATACCACACGACCTAATTTAAATTACAAAGTCTTTCCAAATATTTTTCTGCATTTGGAAACATTAAAAACGTAACATTTTCTTACGTGAACACTCAAAATATCAATATATAGAGCAAGTAATGCAAGATTTCTTATTTCCCAACAGACAGAAAGAATGATTAATTAGATATAGTTATGTCAGTATGCTGGCGTACAGTATTTCATTCAAAGATAGGTGAAGTCGTCTCACGGTATATGGATCTCTACTACTGGAAAAAAAACTGCAGTGAAGAAAACGGCTGGCTAGTAATATATTTAAACCCCATCTGACATGATAAATGAAAGAGAATAAATGTATACAGCTAGTGAAACTGCCAGGGAACAGGGGGAGACTTCAACACTTCTGCTGACAGTGACTTTGCTGTCAGTGGCCGTCTCTCTTGGAGGCAGCTGTCAATCACAGACCGACTTTCCCTCCCAGAGGGGTTCATTGTGCCTGCAGACAGTTGTGGAATAACCGCTCCTAGGCGTCAGAGCGGCAGATGGAGCGTATCTGTCAATCATTGTCACTAATTATTAACTTCTGTCACTCAGAGCAAGGCAACATACCTCCGCCTGGTCCTCTGCGATTTGATCGGCTCCGCCACGGCAGAGCCGGGCGGCTCAGCGCGCCGCTCCGCGCCACGCGGGGCTCCGCGCGGTCAGCCCTCGCCACGCGGCGCTCCGCGCCAGGCTGCGCCCCGCGCGGCGGACACGCTCTGCCGTCAAAGGCAGCGGTCACTCCTTTTCCGCAAACGTTTTGAAGCTAAAGCGGCACAGAAGTAACAGTCTCCTAAGCTTTAAGCAAGGGAAAGGAATCTAAACATAAGCCAAGTAACTCAGATTTTCATGTGATAAGCTGCCCTTTGTAATTCACCAAAATGTTAATTATCTTATCTCAAAAGACTTAATTACTCTGAAAGGAGGCAACTTCCTTTAATGGCAATTATTTACAGCAGTTAGTAAGGTTAAGGGAGGCAGACCAGACAAGAAGGATCACCCCCTCCTTTTCCATTGGCCAGAAAAATCACTACAAATTATCATCAGTGATTTCTGATTTATCTTATGATTGCCTGCGTTTTCGATCTTAGAATTACAGGTACTTTTATTAAGACTCCATGCAACAACATTGGCCACGACCACTGAAGGAAAAGGATCAATAACCGAAACGTATCGCTGCAGGAAAAGCATATTCTATGTTTTCAAGTATATACTTGCTATCATCCCTCTAGAAATTCTACTTAGCCAAACCCAATGCAGTGTCTCAAGGTTGATGAAGAATGTTTATTATACACAGCTTATGATAAAAGAAATTGTAACACCTTCAGTAGTTAAAATTCTATAAATCCAAGAGGCTCCAGACACTTTTTATAAAACCAGAAAACTTCACAATTTTTCTTTAAGCACCTCTGCTTTGGGAAAAGTCTTACGCACAGACCTATTTAAAAAAAAAAAAATAACAAAACCAAAACTCAACATCTATCTGCAAGCTTAAAGTCCTCTCTCCCCATTATTTTTAGTATTGGAAAAGTTGTTAACAATGATGAGATTTGTTCAGGTGTAAAAAATAGTGTGGATTTTTAACACACTACTGCTGTTATATTCTAATATATTGGATTCTACCATATTCTAATACAACAAAATGCAAAAACATGGATATTGAGGAGGGATTGAAGCCACAGGTACAGATTAGGGGAAAAGATCTTGGGAGAAGAACACTTCTGAGAAGGACTTAGGGAAGCACTCCAATTTCAGCTTCCACTGGGATGTTGTGGAAAAATGGATGAAAGCAATAACTGGGTGCATCTGAGAGTAGAGAAGACAAGAGGAAATTATTCCATTACTGCAGTTTGCATCAATTAATCAAAGCAAGTGTAACATAAGTTCTTCTGGTGTTCCCATTTAAAAGGAATAACAAAAGACTTACAGAAAGAACCTCACCATTACAAGAGACTTGTGAAACTCAGTATTTCTTGTTTATGAAAAAGACTCTGAACTAACTTCATCATCATGTATAAGGTTCATCATGGAAAGAAAATGACAAACATTCTGCAAGCTTTTGAAGACTGGTCTGAAAAGAAAGAAAAGAGAGCTAAACATGTAGAAATTAGAGACAGGGTGACAAAACTCAAACACCCTGCATCACCACTTTTTAATAGTGGAGGTGGTCGAGTTTAAATAGTGAATTGTCCACAGTCTCTCAATATTTTCAAACATTTTTCCTCTCCAGACAACCCAATTTAGCTGAGTACAGTGCATTTTTAGAAAAGTTAATGAGTTCAAGGCAGCATTAATGGTTAAAATACAGCATTAGACTGTCCTATCTCCATTGTTCTCTGTATTTAGGTCTCCTAAAAACCTATGAAATTTCAAGTTTTTAAAAATTCGAGTAGTTAAAAATTGGTAAGATTTTATTCTCATCTTAAATTCTATTAACTCCTTTATCCAATGCCACACAGCCTGACTACAACTCAATAGCTAGCTACACCATTTTCTTTATTTCCTTCACTTCAACTAAGAAAAAAAAAAAGTAACTGATAATGTTCAAATCTTAAAGACTCATGCTAGACTTGAAAATTCTTATGAGCGCATTCACAAGTTTAAATGGTAGGTTCTTCATTCATCATCTTCCGCTTTGAATACTAGATGACTTTTCCATACCAAAGGCTATAGATCCCAGCTAGCAAAAAAAACACAACCAGCAAACAACAAAAAATTAGATTTATTTAGGTATTTGTTTTTAAAACCTTATGACAATTTTGACAGGTCTATTCAAGATCCTTACCCACTTCTCTCAGAATACTTCTGACTCAAACACAGATCAAATTTCAAATTGATAAACAAAAGAAATAAAAAGGCAAACATAGCCAAAAAGAGGAACCATCATTGGAAATTGCATAGCAAACGGATATTCCAAATCTTGAAAAAATTTCATTATTTCCTCACACATGCCCATTCAAAAGAAGAGACATTTCATTGCCTCTAATAATGACTTTTGTTAATATTCATTGGAAAACAGGAACAAAAAGAGACCATGAAACTATTTCTGTTTCCTCTGGTTTAGACCCTGACCATCTGCTGTCATTACAGTTCAAAGTACATTTAATTTCCTTTCATAACTTTTGACAACAAGAATCACTAACAGTATTTTAGTTGAAGAAACTTTTATAAAATATTACAATCAAATCAATTGCATTAACACATTTGAACCTCTAAGTTCAAGACAGTGGAAAACACAATACTTCTTTATTATATCAGCTGTCTGGTCATATATAAATCATCTACAACTAAAACCCAAAGTATTGAGAGTACTATTTATCCAGAGTTAGCAAAAGGAATTATCCGACAGTTGAAAATGAAAAACCACTAATAAGCATTACAGTGTATTGAAAAGTTTAAACAATGTGATTAAGGAAACTTTCGCAATAATAAGAAGCGTATGTGATTCTATTTCACCTTGCTAACAAAATTCCTCTAGGATTTCTTATTCTGTTATACAATAACTAAACTGGAATATTATGTTAAACAAGTCTCACATTCTAACTGTATTCAGAATATATTTAAAAATAAGAGATAATATTCTTTCAGTGTATTGCACTTCACTAAAGCATTCGTATTTTCACTCAAATTATTTGCACAAAGCAATAAACGGAACAGAAGGAAAGTCAAAAAGCCCTCACCACTGCCTTGGCCATTTAGAGGCTTAAGAGATGCAGCACAAAGACATTTAAACCATCTTTTATGACTTTATTCTTAAGAGATGAAAACAAGGAATTCTTTAGAAAGACTGAGCAGATAACTCGATGGCAGAAAAGAGTGCATTTACCATATCTCCTGCTGTAAAAAGCCAGTGACAAGGAAAAGCATGCAGTGAAACCCTTTAGGAAACAAACAAAATTGAAAAGGAAAACTGCAGCACAGATGATAATTACATTGCCTATACTGTTCACTTAGTGATTAGAGAATTAAAAATAAAACAAACAAACAAATCAATCACAAAGCATTTGGGAATACAGTGCAGGAAAAGAGTGAAATTTGTCACTTACGTTATTTGCTGTGGTCACCAGTGATTAGATCCTATCAAGTAACCAAAATATTATAAAGATACAAAACTTGAATACAAAAATTTGACCACTGTCAAAAACTGACAGTGGTTTGGTGGTCAAAAATTTGACCACCACCAAAAACTGTCACTGCAACGCAAGGTCTGACAGCAGCCCTACATCAGTTACCTAGAAAACACTTCACTTTGTAAATATTGTACTCCCAAGTCATGTAGAATTACAGTTTCTTTATATTTGCATTAAACTTAGATCTTAAACTATACTGATGCTCCTTATTTAATTTTATTTAGGAAACTATTTGCAAGTATTCAGTGATGAAGAAAAAATTCCAGTAACTGCTTTTACCTGGTGCTGCCGACATGCCATTTGCACTGTACCAACCAGCAGCCTCACTACATCTGACACAGACAATTACTTAATGTATTTAAAGTCAAAATCCTTGAATTTAAAAGTTTTCCATAAGTTTCTTCAGTATGTGCATTACAATCCACAAATCACTGGCAGGAATGCTAGCCATACAGCTTGCAATTTACTACTTCTCAGTCAATAAGCCCAGACACACAAATACTTTCTAGCAGAGTATAATGCCCTGGTAAATTACCATTCCAATGAGTAATGGAGCATGAGTAAATTTTCAAACAAAAAAGGTACACACAGACAGAAATAATATTTTCCAACTCCAAACCATTAAAACTATTAGCTAATACTATTTTAAATACTTTAGATTCAGACTTGTATGCATCTGAATCAGCATATGCAGTCCATTCACTTCCATAGAGTAACAATGCAATGACACAAATTCATAAAATGCATCCAAATCTAGGTCTTCATTTTGCTCAGATTTTAAACTATATTTAAACTCAGCCACAAAGAGGTCAAATTCATAGTTCTGTATAACTGTTGTTTACATCAAGTAGGTTGTCACAGGAACACATGAGGGTGCAAGTTTATCCTACATATCAAATTATTTCAGCTAGACGAGGCAAACTAAAGTCTCAGATGCTCTCCCCTTTACACTATCTCCGGTTTAATCACATGTCGACCTACAGTGCTTTTCTTCAAACCATTGCTGGATTCAACACATTTCAAATATAATCAATGGAGGAAATGAGATGACAAAAGCATGTGTCGTGACCACTTGGTTTAGAAAACAGTTTCCTGAATCTCGACAGTTCATGTTTCCAAGCACGACAATTAAAAATCCCAAGAACCCATAACTGTTGTCCTAAGAGCACTGCAAGCACGAATAAGTTTTATTGGTTTGGTCATGTACACAGGCATAAAGAACCACACATTCTCCTCTTAGATCTTTAAAAAAAATAAACTATAAAACTCAAAAGAACCATTCAGCAACAAAGTGAGACCCATGAGCGTAATTCCCAACTGCTTTACTCTGTTGCCAGGGAGCTCTGAAGGGTACCTGAATTCCCTGTGTACCTAAGATTCCACTGGGCAAGTTCCTAAGACACTCTAACTCCTGCCTATCAATACTGGGTAGAAGTGAACCTTCTCTTTGCTGTTTTCCATATGAAAAACAAGACTAACCTGCCTTGTTTGTTTAATGAAGTCAGGCATCTGAATCCTTAACAAAGAGGAATCTTAAGCCCATGGTTTTATTTGGCATTTTCTATTCGCTGGTTAAAGCACTTCAGTAATCAGGCTGTTGCGGATCCCAGTTCTGCACACTGGGTATTTTTTCTATGCGATACAATGAAAATGAGATGCTTAGGACTGGACTCCTGTGTCAGAATAAATGTGAGGTAACTGTTTCCAGCATCATCACTGGAAAAAGGACAGCATGTTCTGTTGTGCCATAAGATATAAGAGATGGGAACTATGATGCTGAAATAACAGCCTACTGCATAACCTAGCTTATGGGGGGGCTTTCTCAGGCTTTGGTCTTCCCTTCCCTGTAGGCCTCACATGCTTCCATTTAACATTAAATTTTGCTCTCTTTATGAACAGTTACAGATACATAGCTAAGAACTCACAACACGGTTAAGAACATAAAGATACTTGAACGCTATTCAAACTCCAATAGGCTGTTAGATATTACGATAAAGAATCTGCAACATTATGAGGTGATCAAGGATGAATACTTTTGTCATTACCAAAGAGGAGTTATGTGGCAGTCACATTACGCTGAACCACTCAGGAACAGAAAACGTGCACAAGGTAGAAAATTTTTAGAATTAGGCTAATATTACAATTCCCATGCTGTCATTACCATGATGGAGAGCAGCACCAGAAGAATATTCACTCTAGTAATGCCCCTCGTAGGCTAATAGGAAAATATTATTCTAATGTTGAAAATGAACATCCTGCCCTGTCCAAGTCAGAGAAATATTTTACAAAACAACATGTCCCAGTTGCAGCAGTTCCAGAAGGACATTTTCTTATTCCCCAGAATTGAGGCTGGTAATAACGATAATAATTTTTATTATCGTAACAACAACAACATTTCATATCGAATAAGCTGGGATGCTTTGTGCCCTCACAGAAATGCTCGAAACCCGATAGTCTTAATGTTTGATTCTGAGTATGTCTGTCAGGAAACAAGCGCCAGCCTTCAGCAGCCGCGGCTGCCTGATTAGTCTCACAGTCACTCCAACGAGCAACGAGCTATCAGCTTCTCAGCGTGAACTTCTCCTGCATCACTGCTCCAAGCCTTTAGGCAAAGGATTCTAATAATGAGTCACAGTGCCGTGACTGAGGCCACACTTCTGCTCTGGTGAGCTGCTTGCTGAGAGGGACTGCATGCTCCCTCATTATCATTTTACAGCTTTTTTGTTTGTTTTGTTCTTTTTTATTCCTTTTCCTTCCTCCAAATGCTTGGTGCTTTTCAGCTCGAGTACTTAGTGCTACCACCAGGACAGAAGCCATATGCTCATGTTTAATAACCTTCTGCTGTGAAGTAGTCAAAAAACTTAAGATGAGGCAGAGTATTATGTAGAAGAAAAAGATAAGATAGTCTTCTATCACATCCTAATGAACAGATGTAGACATTCTCCTTCCAATCAACAGAGGTTACAAAGGTAAAATATTTCACGTTTCTCTTTCATTAATGGTATTATGCAGAATTAAAAACAAAACAAAGTGACTCACTTACTTAGCTCCGCCCTAGCAGTTAGGATAAAAAAATATTTTTTTATCCTCCTACCTATATTCTTATGCAACGTTGAGAAGGTCAGTTCCTCAAGAATTTGATGAATGGCACTTAAGTCAAAACATACTTACATTAGTTACATCTGCCACATACACAGAGCGGTACTAATTTGCCATTTGCTAATTGTCTAGTAACATCCAATTCAAAAAACATACTGGACAAGCTTTCCATCGGAACAAAATTTTTCATGCTCTTATGCCATTCCAATAAAATGTCCCACTGTTTTGAGACATACCTAGATACATGCAGTGTCATGTGGTGTTGCTACTACTCTTTTTTGTTCATTCTTTGTGTAGCTAGAAATGTATTGTTATTTTACTGTTCTTTACATAAGGCCTAGGTGTACTTGAGCGCTAGCAAACTTCATCATTACTTTTCTAGAGAGGAAGCACAATGTTAAAAATTGAAAGATTTAGAATATGAACATACAGTTCTGCTCAACTTAATCCCCAAAAGATACAGGGAAATGTAGAAGTGATTTCAAAGCAGATAGAAAATTGACAGCCTGACTACTCTATCATGTCAGGAACACTGAAGTTGCCTTATGGATATTCCATCTATACATTTAAAACTAAACGGAAAGAGGAGCTACAAATAATCCTCTATATAGCTATGTACTTATATATATTACAGTATCAGATACTAAAAAAGAAATCCAGTGAGAATAAATGGGAATTTAATCAAGGATTACACGCAGTACCTTCTGTACAGGATTAGAATAACCTGAAAACCAAAATTGACTGACCCATCAGGCACATGTGTTCCAATCCACTGCAGTCAAACATCCATGCAAAGTACACCATTAATCTGAAAAAAAAACAGTGAAGCTCTCCAAGTTCACCTCCAGCTTTTACTTTATAACGAAATTTTCTGAAAACAAGGTTTTTCAGAACAATACATGTGGGCCATTCACATATAAAGTCTGTCTTTAATCATTCTCCTCTCCTTTTTGTGTTTGTATTTTTTGTGTCCTGGCAATTAGACAAGAATAAGGCAAAAACCCCTCAGCTCCCTTACAATAACGGCCAATGCCGCAAGTCTTTTCTTCGACTCACAAGCTAAGCAGAAAAAAAAAAATTAAAGGAGGGTACACATTAGAATTTGCATATTTTCTCATATACAGACCCTATCACCACTGGTACTGGAAAGAATAAAAAACTAAAGAGGACAATATTAAAAATAAAAAAATCTTCAGTAAGCAGCGATCTCAAATTGAATAGTCTTTTTGTGTAATCGGAGAACAGCAGCACCACAGAAACACTGAATATGACTGCACAACCTCACATCTCCCCTAATTTTACATGATTGGAAACCTCAGGTGTTTCAATCAGTCATCTTTCCTTGGGACATAGCTACCTTCAAATCAATCAAGCTTACTCTAGCTGGCTTTTAACTGCATAGTTTGGATGGTAGATCTTAGAATGTTCCAAATATATTAATATTTTCTGAACTTCTCTAACATACACTGCAGCTCCACTCTGCTGTCACAACGTTAGCAATGTCCAAGTGAACTAGTTCAAAGACAGCTCAGGTGTATCTACGGCAGTTGCTGTCACAGAAGCCATTAAACTGTACATATACCTGTACCGTGACATTTGCCTTTTTTCTTCTCTTAGATATCGAGCATACTTTCACACTAGCAGAATATGGCAGTGGGCTAAAGGGAGCAAGCTTCATAAAAAGAAAACGTAAGAAAGCAAAATCAAAAGTGTTTGGGGAAAAACCCTTGAAACAACAAGGCTCTGAAAAAGTCAATGACGAGTGTGCCTATCCTACACTGACAGAGTTACAACATTGATATTTTCAGTATGACTTTTTCTCACGTTATCTATATAACATTAAAAAGACTAAATACAGGAAAAACATCAGCTGAAAAAGAACGTGGGCAGCTTGGTGAAGTCTTCCATCTCACACCTGTGAGAGCATGTTGGTCTGCAAGGTGCGCAGCTGGACCATGAAATTCAGAGCCTCATTTAAATTCGTGCTGTCTTTATGGTATTTTCAATTAAGTTTGAAAAAAAGGATACACTCTTACTCGGCATTTTGAACAACTATCTTTTGAAAAAGGCACTATCAGAAAAAAACAGAAAGAACGCAACACAGAAGAAAAAAGACTATCCAACTTTTGACTGAAGGTCTCCACTGCACACATCGAAGTGAAAAATCACCTTTCTGTTGTCTTGAAAACAGGTTTCCTAAAGACAAAAACTCCCCAACAACTCTTCCATCCATTTACTTTTGACAGATTTCATGGATCCTCCTCTGTCTTCAAACATGACCACTTTCCCTGTCACTACTCCTAATGATGCATCATTCTCATACAAACATAGCTGCACAGTAAATAAACCGTAATCTTTCTCCTGCTCCTTGAGTTTTCTGATTTTTTTTTTTTAAACAACAAATAGTTCAGGTGACCATACATTTCTGAAAGTCAAAATAAATGCAGGTTTTGAAGCTTTTTCAGAATGTTACCAAGCCATCTACTTGGTTGGAAATATATTTAAACTAGGTAGCCTTGAAAATTGTATAAAAACAAGCAACTTAATAAAGTCAAATGTAAATCTCATGATGGGTTTTTCTTAACCTCAAAAGACTCTGATTTGGCTTTTGATTTTTTTTAAGTGAACTGTCTATTTACTCTGATCCTACTACTTGAGAAGCAGCGTGACCTAATTGCTCTGAATTTCCTCTCTATTTAACTTTTTGTCCTTAAGAGAGTTCTGTGGTACAATTCTGTGTAAATTACAGTTAACTTATTCACTAATAGATTCATGTATTAAGACTGATATGCAGTAAGCCATTACAGGCTAAGCTAAGTTGACAGACTCTATTAAAGTGCAGTACTGTCATGGAAATTGTGATCTTAACACAAGCACATGCGACGGATACCAATTACTTTGCTCTTTTTCATAAAAAGTCTGTATGACATAGTAGTTATTATGAATGACTGATAAGATCACCGAATGCTTTACATCATGATTTTCAAACATGATTCATCTTTAATCATGGAGTAAGCATAACTGCTTATCTATCCCATTATGACCTGTTGTATGCAGGACAGGCAGATTAAGCTAGTCACCTCCTAACCAACGTTACTATCACAGTATGCTAACTACCACTTATGGAAACTGGCATCTTTCTCCACAACAGCAGAAGTATGCTTAATAATCTTAACATCTCCCCTTCAGAAGCATTAACTTTAGACGAGAGAGTCTTTTCCAGAAAGCAATTATTTTAATCAATGCTAAATCATATAAATCATCATCCCTTAAAAATTGTCTTTAAAAGGAACTAGACAGCTGCTTCTAAACACGCTCAGATCAGTGCCACAGCCAAAAGGAGGGCATTGCTTGTTCAGTGTGGCACTTACTGATGAAGCAGGAAAAAATACGTATGTAAAGACATCTAGAAACAAAGAAAACACTGTAAAAATTAAATGCTTTCATCACAATTCAGAAAAGTGCAGCATAGATCCTTCTGCCTCTCTGTACTGAAACACAGCAAATACCTAGGTCACGTTCTAGGTTGATTTACTTAAGAACAAAGATAAATGCCAACTGAATAGCAAACTTTGGACTCACTCCTTCCTGTGTTAAGCAGCTATTTCTAACAAAATCAATGAAGGACTTCAAGAAACAAAAATTTTAGTTTTATTTCCAATGACAAACTGAAAGCCTCAGGAATTTTTCACTCCACACTGCTGACGGGCGATTCCTGAAGATTTGGTTTTACTAAGCTGTTGTTTGGCAATTATTGTATGATTTACAAGAAGTTACAGAGCTCAAAACATGGTTAATACGACTTGTAAGTCATTAATTTATTCCAAATGCATTGGAATAAGAATGCATAAGCTCGGCCATCCTACACGTCCCACAGTTAGATTCGGGAGTCACTATTTAGCATCTCAGCCATAAGCTACACAAGTAATTCCAAAAGGGCTCCGGTACATACTTCAAAACACATAGGCAAAAAACCAAACAAATCATAATTCTACCAAATTACATAAATTTAAAATTATCCAATAAAAGGTTTGAACGATGAGTGTGGTATGGCACTCAACTATACATATTGTCCTCCTATAAACGCATGTAAACCAAATACTGACTTCCCATGCAAAGAGTCATGAACATTCATTAATACCCATAAGGCATTTCTTATGTTTTAAAAACTATTAAACTAGCCAAGACGGACAGATGACATATGATCATTGATTCATTTGGGGGTTTTCAGAGGTTGCCTCTGGTGGGTTGTTTTTTGAGGGGGTTTGGTTTTGTTGTTTGTTGGCATTGTGGGGTTTTTTTTTTTTAAAGCTCACAAAACAAAAAGATTTTTGCACTGCTGACTTTCCTTCATGTGAATCATACAAAACACTTATTCTTAAAAATTAATTCACAATAGCCCATTTAAAGACAATATTCTACACAATTTTCTTCTGAAGACTTAGTTCATCTAAACACAAATTTGCAAGACGAAGCCAGAAATCTTTTGGAAAACAAAACAAAAAAAAGGGAAGAAAAAACCAGAACTCCCCACCCACTCAAAAAATGTTCTTGTATGTCCTTTGCTCTAATAATGCATTAGAAATACTGCAAGAACGTTCCCTCAATATCTTTACTATATACCGCAAGCACTTGTGGCTATAGTCAAAAGACTTAAAGATGGTTTTAAGATAAATGAATCAAGCAAAATTCCTACAGAATTAATTACATAGAAAAAACATTATTACAGTTGTACCCGTTAGAACCATGAGAGAATTTTTCTTCTCACAATAAATTAGCAGTTTTTTGATATAATGAAAAATGTATTAGGAAATATTTTCAATTCTCTGAAACAAGTTAGTACTTATTCTCCTCCTGCCCAGTAGCAGAAAACATTATCAGCTCACAGTTGTTTAAAGCAGATTTTCAATGATACAGTCACATATCAACATTTTTGCTCATAAATACTTACGTAAAGTGCAAATATGCAAACATGTAAAAACTGTGACTTATTTAAATAAACTTCCTTACAGCTTTACTACAATCTTTGTGTAACAGATTATTTAAAAGAGAACAAGACAGCCATCTAGAGGGCAAGAAAAATAAACTATCTTTAGATCACAAGGGAATGCTGAATGACCAATTCATTTACTGTAAACCAGAAAAAAAAACAAACAGGCCAAACACATGTGATTAAGTGAAAAGATCCACATTTCTGTTACCCACCAGGGAGTTTATTTGGTATTTCAACATAACTCAATTGATAACGCTGAACCCCAAAAGTGACAATTTTTTCCTTTTAGGATGATAATTTATACAGAAAGTACATGTTTTTATAAAAGCAAAATGGTTTTCACTATATGGCACTGAAGTCTAAAAAATTAAAAAGCACTAATCCATAAAAAAAAGCACTGATCCATAAAAAAAATTAAAAGCACTGATCCATAATCAGGATGTCAGTTCTGTCTAGCCTCTTAACTACATTACTGTACTCATCACTTCCTTCTCCCATACTGACTAAACCAGCTAAACTAGCAGTGAGCTTTCTTCTTACAGTATCGTAAAACAGCATTTATGGCAATAATGCCTACACCAGTTCATAACCGATAAGTTGTAAACCCTCACAGTAAGTCATAGAAGTGGGAGTTCCAAGTGGAGCATCTTTATAACTAGCTATTTCTTGGCACATCAGAGAATTGGATAAACCGAGGATTACAGCCCAGTGGGAAAGGATTCTGGATAATTCTTACTGTTTACTCAGATCAGCTCCTGGCTGTGGGGAAGCTTAATGCCGCTCTATTAGCATAGCTGTTTCAGAACAGATGTTACAGATGAAGAAAAATGTGCAGAACCACCAAGTTATTTGAAAAAAGTACGAAGAAAAACCTTTCTAGAGTTTTGATTCAGATTATGCAGAGGGAAGATTGTGAGGTGAAACAATCAGCAATGCTTTTCTCTCTCTCTGGACTGATTTCCTTTTTATTGGTTTCAATTTCCACCCTACCAGAGATCTAATTGTTCTTAATATGGCAAGTCCACTGCGACCACTGCAGGCTGTCTCTTAAGCCTATTACAGGCACCTGGCATATTTTTCATAGTACAGAGACAAATACATACAAAATTCTCTCGTATCTCTTGCCATTTCCACAATATGGAGTGAAGGTCTTGAGTTGTCACTCAGGAACTAGGGGGGTGCGTGGGAACATTTAATTCCTTTGTATACCAATTTAGGAAAAAGCCTACAGAAGACTGTTCACACTGAAGTACCTCACTCCCTAGATTTCTAGATGAGCCTGAGACATTTCACACCTTCCCTTCGTTTCATATCCAACACGAAGTGTGGGTGGCCTGCTTAGCAACACCAGCAAGAAATAATCTTTAAATTAAATCCAAAAGTTTTATTTAAAAGACTCTTTGCACTGGTCTTCTAATGGTGACCTCTTCCCTAATTTTGCACTGGTTTCAACCTCCTTTCCAATCATTGTTATAGCTATAAATAGCAAAACACTTCCTCCTAACCCCATTATGATGGCAGCATTAAATTTTATTATTCATTTTTAATAGGAAGAAGTTAAACTCGTCCAGGAATCATAAAAGGTAGGTTTTTGATTTATCAGCTAATGGAAGGTTGCTACAGAGTTGTGCCTTCGGCACAGTCTGATAAAGGGTATACCTGGTACCTGGATGACAAGAGAAAGATAGATGTTACTCATTATTATTTTTTAAAAAATAAATCCATTCATTTTAAACAGGACTATTTTAGGAGTTCTTCTGTTGGTTGGGTTTTGGTTTTGTTTTGGTTTTTTTCTTAATCTCTTATCAGTCTTTGAACAGCATTTAAAAAATTGTATACCAACAACCAAAATTATAAGCTCAGATCAAGACACTGTCTTAAGATAATTGTCTGTTTAACCTTTAGATCATCCTGCACAAAGATAACATGTCTGTTCATCACTCAGTAGTTAAAAATCATAATATTATAACCCCTGCTGTACACAGTGTCATCTTCCAAAAGCCAGTAACATCAGTATTTGTATCAAATACCATCAAGGCTATAAGAAAACAAAACAAAAAGGGGTGGAGGGGCAAGGATTAACATCTTTGTTAGTGACACGGACAGTGGGATCGAGTGCACCCTCAGCAAGTTTGCAGATGACACCAAGTTGTGTGGTGTTGTGGACACGCTGGAGGGAAAGGATGCCATCCAGAGGGACCTTGAGAGGCTGGAGAGGTGGGCCTGTGAGAACCTCATGAAGTTCAACAAGTCCAAGTGCAAGGTCCTGCACGTGGGTCGGGGCAATCCCAAGCACAAGTACAGGCTGGGCGGAGAATGGATTGAGAGCAGCCCTGAGGAAAAGGACTTGGGAGTGCTGGTGGATGAGAAGCTCAACATGAGCCGGCACCATGCGCAGGCAGCCCAGAAAGCCAACCGTGTCCTGGGCTGCATCCAAAGCTGTGTGGGCAGCAGGTCGAGGGAGGGGATTCTGCCCCTCTGCTCTCGTGAGGCCCCACCTGGAATACTGCCTTCAGCTCTGGGGTCCCCAACACAAGAAGGACATGGAGCTGCTGGAGTGGGGCCAGAGGAGGCCACAAAGATCATCCGAGGGCTGGAGCACCTCTGCTGTGAAGACAGGCTGAGAGAATTGGGGCTGTTCAGCCTGGAGAAGAGAAGGCTCCGGGGTGATCTTATTGCAGCTTTCCAGTACCTGAAGGGGCCCTACAGGAAAGCTGGAGAGGGACTTTTTACAAGGGCGTGTAGTGATAGGACAAGGGGCAATGGATTTAAACTGAAAGAGCGCAGATTTAGATTAGAGATAAGGAAGAAATTTTTCACTCAGAGGGTGGTGAGACACTGGAACAGGTTGCCCAGAGAAGTTGTAGATGCCCCATCCCTGGAAGTGTTCAAGGCCAGGTTAGATGAGGCTTTGGGCAACCTGGTGTAGTGGAGGGTGTCCCTGCCCATGGCAGGGGGGTTGGAACTAGATGATCTTTGAGGTCCCTTCCAACCCAAACCATTCTGTGATTCTATGATGGAGGGGAGGGAAGACTGAAATCAGATCACCTTCCAGGTCAACAACAGTCTGGCCTAGCACCTGGTCAATCTTCAAATGAGATTTCAAAACCTGACAAGTGACTGCAACAGCTCAGAAGATGGCTCTAAACAATGAGTACTATCAGCCTGGGAGTATATTTTCAACCCAGAGAGTTTCAGCTAACAGGTATGTGATGTGTGACAAAAGCTACCCTTGAGACATTGGGGATTGGAAGTGTGACACATGGAGGCTCACATAATTTTTGAAGAGTCAATGTGCTTACAGGGAAGTGAGATTTTTACTTGCTTTCAGTGGTAATCAAAATTATCAGTCCCTCAAAACACAGTCATATAGGCTTATAAATGCAAATATTTCCTCTTTGCTTTTCTCTTCCAATTTCAGATAAAGAATAAGCAGTTAGCAGCCTGAAAGACATTGGGGTTGGAAGAAAAGAGAGGGGGATGGAGATGGACACAACATCAACAATAAAAACTCTATGGCAAAAATCAAAGTCTGAAACAAAGATGTGGACAGACTGGAATAGCTTCTTCTCTCAAGGTATGAAAGAAAATGGATCACTAAGGAATCAACAGTCACATAATGTACACATTTGCCACTTTTTAATCAAAGAAAGTCCTACCTTAGGATTGCAGCAGACTTCAGAGGAAGTTAATTCACCTCCCGACGGTTCCATTATGAAAGCAAAGTATGTAACCGTACACATTTGTAGTTGCTAGAAATAAATAGGAAAACTCTATTAAAAAGGCTGCATGAGGTCTAGGTTAAAAAAAGAAGTTTATCTCCTGAAGCCGAGCTCTGTTCCTGCATTTGGAATATTTTCTATTTTGCCATGAAAAGAAGACATTTTCCAGAGAGTCACAATTCAGATTCTTTAGTCTGGATTAGCAAACGCTCCACTCTTCAAATGCCTCAGATGTAACCTCCACCATTTTTCTAACCTCCTGTTTAAACACAGATTTATTCTAATTGGTCCTTTTCCTTCTGAATGGTCCCCAACTGCTTTTCTTCACTTGCCTCACCAGGTGTCTGAGAGATAAATCAGGATAATTAGTTCTGAATTACCTAGCTGATTACCGAAAAAAGTGGCATTAGACTCTTCTAACATAACACACAAATAAAAGACAGAAAGAAGGCAGTCTTTTGTCCTCCATCCAGTCCACAAGGCTAGCAAATGCAGTCATAACTCTCTGCTACCAAAGACAAATCAATTGTTCACAAACCTAATTAGCAAGCCTCATTTTGTAACAAGTAAATATCCAGTAGCACTCACTGACTGCAGCCTCAGTAATCCCAAGAACATAACCAACCATCGTATCCTCACCATTAGTAAAAGACAGAAAGCAGCAAACCAGTCTTCAGTAGGTTTCATCAGCCCTGAACCTGTTTTCTCTGTAACAAACTGCAAAAGCCCCTACAGATTTGGTCTCGCTTCGCTTGGACCAATTTATTAATAGTAGCTGTGAATGTAATTCTATAGAATTTTGTGTTTATGTTGTAAAAAGGTCTTAGCAAAATAAATGGCAAGAAAAATACAAAACGAATTCACATACAGTAGGTAATATTATAATCCAACCTAGAACTTTTGGAGACAGTGATCTCTTAAAAGAGCAGGAGAAAAAAATCCACCTAAATTGTGTCAGTAGGAAGACAGACAGCTCCCACAGAAAGTCATGCCAATCGTTCTCCTCAAGCAAGGGGTGGGTAACGAGCTACACCTGTGTACGCTTGGTATAGAATTTAAGCCCAGGTGAGTGAACAAGAAAGTAAGGATCTTTCTCGACTTACTACTGGGCATACTTTGTATCCAGTGTTGCATTTAGTATTTATTGTATCTTGGTGAGTTTTGTTGTTGTAGAATGTTATTTGCTACCAACAGCACAGAACAAAGATTTGCTTTAAAGAATCTGTTTCCAACTCACTCAAATCAAATTTGTCACCCCAGAGTCCGTATGAACACGCTTTCAGGATACCTCTTAGACTTCATGAAGAAGCGATATACAATTAGTAACTGTAAGACAGTAACCAGGTTCTGATGCTGCCAAGCAAATTATTTTAAAGTCAAGTCTTTCTGCACTTGCACTGAGCGTCATTACAGAGAAAGGCTGCCGTGCACAAGCCTATGACTATGCTACTTTTCCTAGTTGACACGAAGTATCCTACTTGGTAATCTCTTTTGATTGCATAGTATGTTGCCTGGTCATTCAAAGAGATGACCTTCTGTGTATGCACAGAGACTGGGAATAACGAGCCATCTATTTGTCACCTGGGACAACATTGGGAAATTGCCAGCATTAGGGTCAAGTATAAAATTGTCTATTATTTCAGTGACAAGTTCTATAAATAGAAATAAAATTTGTTTAAAGGGCATGGCTAACAGTATCAGAAGCAAGCACTCAATACTTTCTGTGTAGTTCAGTTCTGAAGAAACATACACTAGACAGACTATATTTCAGATTCTTTTCCTCCTCATCTGTTTTTTTCCTCCACTAGACGGAACTTTTACAGTGGGAGTGGCGCAGAAGGGCAGGTTAAGATACTCAGCTGTGCTCAGGTAACATTGAAGACAAGTGAAAAATAACTACAAAAAGCTGCACAAGTAATTCAATAACTGCAGAAGCAATCCCAATCCTCGCACACACAGTTTGGAATGCTCTCATGACACATGGAAGTCCTTCTCTAATACTTAGACCTACGAACCGTTCATGACAGGATGCATTCAAGAATACCCAGAGGGAAACATTTTCTAAACAATGCACAGAAATCTTTAGCTCAGTAAACAGTCAATATTCATGCCAGGCAAAGAACTGAGGTGTTGTAGATATTTGTTCATTTAAGTGAAGAAGATGCTTTGCAATTTGTATTATCACTAAATATTTAGGGTTTTGGTTGGGGGCTTTTTGGTTTTTTGAGTGTTTTATTTTCTTCTTCTTTGGTTTTTTTTTTTTTATTTGATACAGCTCACATTTCTTTCTGGGATCAATGCTGTCACAGCACCATCGAAAAATAAAATGGTAGTACCTTTATTTACATTTCTAAAATACCATGAAAACTGTTCCCAGGCAGGACCCAACCAACGTTATAGAGTCAAACTATACCACTGTTCTTGAAGCTATAAAATGCACTTTTTTAAGAAACCAATAAATTAGTAGTGTAACGAAGTAGCTAAAAATGCTGTTGAACTTTTTGTTGTATATGAATTGCATAGCTGTGGAGGTACAGTAAGTGCCTAACATAACGACATAATGAGTCATGACTGGAGCTGAAAGGCTTATTTGCCCCTAAGTGACACAAAACCAGGGAATTAACATCAAATCAGCTTACATCCAATATAAAATATACTGCTTCACTTCACAGCAGGTTTTTAAACTCAACTGTTAAACGACAGAATATTGATCTACTCCTCTGTGAAATAATGAAACTTTAATTTTTAAAAAGCACATCTTAAGTTATTTTCTGTTTCAGTGAAATTTGTTTTCATGCTGAATATATTATATTGTTATAAATTCTTTAACTACTATTTCATTTTCATCTGGACAGTGAATAATAGAAACAAAACAGTAGCTGCTTACGCCCAGAAAAATTATAGCTTTCAAAACCAGTATCAGAACAGAGTGCGAAAGAGGAAAATATCCCAATTGAGAAGTAGCAAGTTTGACTTCTATTTAGAACTACAAAAATGCTTGTATTTAAACCCAAAAAAGAGTCTCAGGCTCAACAAAACAATCTATTTCCTGACTAAAACTGGGAAGAACTTAAAAATTTGAAGAAAATCATTCCAAGACTATGCAATCTTCTCTGTGATATGGCTCTCCCTCCTAGTTTTACAAGGTCCACGTTTTTATAATGGTGCCATTAATGAAGCTGAGCACCTGGAGATACACACACACTCACTAGCCCCATCTTTACATGGATTTCAGAAACCCAGAAAACAAGCTAGGGTTAAATTAGGGTTAATCAAAAATGAAGAAATTGGTGTTTCTTTCCTTCTCATGCTTAAAGGATACCTGTTCACACATTAAGACCAAACTAGGCAGCAACATACAGCTTTGAATCTCAGAAGCTGTGACCAATGACAAGTAATTCTTAAATCCAGATAAAAGTGCAGCTAATATAGCCATATGCTAAGAAAAGCTCAATAGATTTGCTTGGTTCTCTGTAAACTTTGGTGACCTATCCTTTAAAACTATAAAGTTACTTAAAGCAGAGATGTACACTTTATTTTGCCTTTAATTTAAAAACATTATATGCACTTTATTTTGCTTTTACTGTTTAGTCCTGTGTATTGTTTACATCAATATGAAGCTTTATTCCTAACAGTCAGCAAGTATTTGCTTACTTATCTCACATTCTCTAGGGGAATAATACCAAACCACTTACAGAGAGAAAACAGAATTTTTCTCACTATTTTTAAACACATTGCACAGACCACACATCTGTGCCTGGTGGTCCTACCACTGATCTCTCTTCAGTGATACCACATATGTGTACTGCAAATTAGAAAATGTTTCATCTGTTGCTTACACTCTTCAGCTAGTAGAGTTAGAATATTTTGCAGCATCACAAAGCTGTTGGATCTAAGGAGCCCCTGAATGTCATCATGTCCAACCACCCACTCAGAACTATCACCAACACTAGATCAGGTTAGCCCTAGCTTCTCCTAGCTGAAGCTTGTAAACATCTGAGGATGCAGACCCGTAACTCTCCAAACACTGTATCATGTTCTCAGTGAAGACTTTTTTCCTGAGTATCTAAATCTGAACTGCCCACGCTGCAACTTGATGTCACTCTCCCCCCACCATACCACCAGCCACTACCAAGAACAGCTTACCTCCGTCATCTCTGTACCTCCTCTTCGACACTCCATTTGCACATACTTTGAAGTTAAAAAGGATATCACACAGTTGCAAAAGTGAGGTGAACAGTCATATTGAAAATAAGGAAATACAGTAACAGTCCTAGACCTGGAAAAATACTCTGTTCATAACACAAAGGAAAACATCCTAACATGACGGATCTTGGGCAAAAAACACCTACACTGCACTCAAATGAACTGACAGGAGGACAAAATCCTATTTAACCATACAATCTAAGAGAATTTTACCAAATTAAGTTGACTCAAAAAACACTCCAGTATTCAGAAAAGAGGCCTCCAGAACTTCTTTCTAAAGGATATGTCTCTCTTCCTACCCGTTTCCAGCTCTCAGTGCAGAAACCAGTGCTGGGAAGGCAAAGCATAGTGGGAAAAGGAAAGGAAGGGAGAAGGCGGCCGTAAGTACAGTAGGACGAGTCAGTGGAAGTGAAAAGCAAGAGAAAAATAAAAGAAAACGCTTTACCTGGGCTACAGCAACAGCACTTGACAAAACAGAGAAGTTTAAAGACGACAGTTTTCCTCAGCTACTGTGTTCTAATAGTCAACTTAGTCTTCAAGGAAAAACTACAAACACCTCTGAACCTGTCCTGCTGTGCAGCAGCAAGTGGACACAAGTTTGTCCTAAGTAAGACCTATTTAAGACAGAAAGAGGAGACGACGGCTTCGGGAAAAGAAACATGTAAAATCTTCTTGCAGACGTGTTACAAGAGCGCCATCTACCGCGAGAAGGCACTCAAAGCTAAAAAACCCGCCACTCCCCACTAAAGGGAACGCAAAACCTTCCGCAAACGAGGAAAGGCCACACGCGGCTACGCGCCAGGCAGTGCGTACGCAGCCAAGGCCGGTCCCGTCCCGCGCAGCCAGCGCCGCTCCCGGCCCGCGCGCTCCCGGCCCGCGCCAGCTCAGCACGCGCTGAGCCCCCCGCAGACGCCATCTGCGGGCGCGAGCGCGCCCTCAGGTGCGTGACGGGGCAGGGGTCGCCCCGCGCGCGCCGCCACGCGCGCAGGACTCTCTCCCGCCCCCCCGCCGCGGAAAATAACGGAAGCGGGCGGGAAAACGCCCGTTCCGCCCGGAAGCCGAGCGGCAGTTGCCTTCGGCCGTCGGGCGCTCCCTGCTGCTTGTGGCAGCCACCGCGGGAGAAGACCGGTCTGCGGCCCACCCACCGGATGTCAGGCCCGCGCGGCCCCGGCCCTGGCCCCGCTCGGCGTCCGCCATCGGCGCCTCCGCGACTCTTCCCAGCGCGGGGCGAGGTGCGTCGGGGGGAGGGGCGTTCGCCGCAGGCGGCCGCGCGACGAGAGTTCTCCGACACTCCCTGTCCGGAAGGCGAGACCCCGCTCCCGGCCGCCCCGCGCTTACCGCTGCTGCCCCTTAGGTACGAAGGGAGCCATTCGTCACGCGTGGCTTTCGGGGAGGTCTGAGAGGAGGGGAGGGAAAAGCGCTCGCTCTTCTGGCCAAAGGATAGGAGGATTTCAGTCTTCAGGAGGGCAGATACACACCGTCTGTTACTACTCTGCCCTCTCTTCCCAGGCTTGGCCTTTCCCTCCTTACCTTTCCTGTGTTACGGCTGGCATGATGGCACTGGAAGCCTAGCCAGCAATAAGCAACCATCTGGCACGAGACACCTCGAAGCTTTGAAGGGTATCTTGCAAGGGATTGCCTTAGTCTTCAACAGAATGAGATTTTATTCCTTCTCTGTCGCTCACCAGCCTGGGCTGCAACTCCAAGGACACTGTTGCATCTTCGGCAGCCAGGAGGAAATGGCCTGCCTCTTGTAGGCAGGGTCTGTACCTTGAGTTAATTAGTTCATTATATTCAACTCAGTCCAGCTGGGTAATAATGATTGGGTGCCATAATTCCCCCTTTTTGTTTTACAGTTTTTCTTCCGCAGCCAGGAGGAAATGGCCTGCCTCTTGTAGGCAGGGTCTGTACCTTGGGTTAATTAGTTAATTATATTATTCAATTCAGTCCAGCTGGGTAATAATGACTGGATGCCATAATTCCCCCTTTTTGTTTTACAGTTTTTTGGTTTTAGGTTTTTCAAGAAGGCTTTACAGTGAGCAGAGACCCGGTCCATTCATTCCAATTCCAGCACGCTTCCCTCCCTCAAATACCACGTCGGGGCTTGCGGCTTTACCTTCTTCACCGAAGGACTCTTGCTCGGGCTCTGGCTCTTTTGGCTCTGGCTCTCGGCTCCGGCGAGGGAGTCAGGGCTTCTCAGGGTCTCTCAGATGTATCACGTCAGGGTCACCAGTTGTTGCTCACCAGCCTGGGCTGCAGCTCCAAGGACACTGTTGCATCTTCCACAGCCAGGAGGAAATGGCCTGCCTCTTGTAGGCAGGGTCTGTACCTTGAGTTAATTAGTTCATTATATTCAACTCAGTCCAGCTGAGTAATAATGATTGGGTGCCATACTTCTCCCTGCAGGCTAGTCACCTTTTCCCCCCACACCCTCCCCTATCTGCACCTTTTTTTCTCCTTAGAAGCACATGTCCTCAGTTGTTTGCAAAAAAAGACTGCAGATCATCTGTACCACTACAGGTTCAGGGGGCGGGGGGAAGGAAGAAAAGTGAAGCACTACTTGATGGTATCCTTCACAATTTCAGTCCTTTTATTGGAGAGGTTGTGCTATTCCCTTATCTCTAAAAGGATCCCCCCGCTGCAGCAGATCAGCACAGGAAGGGGAGACAGGTCCCTGCATGAGGGAGAAAATAAAGCATAATTCCTATCCTTGCCCCCTCCCTCTCTGGCAGCGAAAAGATTGCAAGAGAAACTTTCAACTGCCTCGCTAAAGCAGAGACAGGTTAAGTAACACTCTACTTAAATAGCAGCATCTGACTTAAATTGATTAGTTAGGAAGGTTATTAAGACTAGTTCTAGTAAACTAAAGAAATGTTGTGCTCCTTACTAGAGAAAAATTTAACTTTTAAAGCTAATATCATTCAGGTAACAGTGAAAATAATCAGTACTCTGTTTTAAGATGTTACCTTTAATCTTTAGTAAATGCAACCATTCAAGAGTAAGGTAATGCTGACCAAAAAAACCATCCAAACATGCACAGCAGAAGGCAGAATTTCAGAACGCAGCCTAAGGCTCACCATTAATCAAAGGAAGAGAAGTCACTGTCATTTTTATGCCTTTAAAATCTAGAGTCATCTTCTGAAAATTGAGTATTCAGTTTAGAGTGAGCTTTTAATTGAGAGGAAAGCTAAGGTGGACTAAAATTTTTAAAGCCTCACATGAGAAAGTGGTATTTATCTTTTTTTAAAAAAAATATTGTGAAGATAACATGGCTTTTACGAATTTGCTCAACCATATAGGCTTTATAGCCTTTTGTTGAAGTGTCCCACTCTCCAACAGAAACAACAGTGGTACAGTTTGACTGTTTTTCATTTTATTAGCACAAAATCATGTAGAGAGTGAAGACAAAGCAAGGAACATACACGTGTACTTAGAACATGGAAAACTCACTGCACAAATGCGAATGATTTCTTCCTTCCTGTGATCTTGCCAGTTACTTCTCTCACCTTGAGTACAAGAACACTGGGATGAACCTTGCAAGCTACCAAACCCAATCTTACAAGCCCGCAGGACTTCCTTAAAAAAACCCTGCAGTTCCATTACCAAAAAGAGGCTCGGCCTAGGTTCAGAACTACAACTGCTGTTAACTGAACTAGAGCACCTGAATTCCCAAGTCTTCTGCTGACTGTGGTAACTTTTGGAGCAGTTCCTTTATGTATTTAGTATCATACAACATCTTTAAAACAAAGGAAAAACATTTACACACTGCATACACCCTAATGTTACTGCATGTATATTCGTTTTTACATAGTTCAATGAAAATCCATTCTATAAGTACAGAAACAATCCTGTGATTATTTCTGACCACATAAATACATCAGTTGCAGACATCGCTTACAGTTGCAGATCTTCTTGCAGAAACTTATAGTGGCACTTGTATAGTCAGTTGGTCCAGTGGCTTCGCAACACCTATACACACATAGGGACAGGTAAAAAGAGGCAAGATCTTTACAGGCCAGGAGCTGAGCTTACTGCATAGCAAGGCTGATGTACAGTATGACATGTGCAGTAACAATACCAATAAATTAGATTAAAACAATTCAGATATACTTCCCATAGTATGAAAGCCAGCATTCACAAAATCAGAAGAAACACTATTCTATTCAGATTGCATGGCAACAAACAAGGAGGTGTTTGCCACAGTACAGAATCAACACACTTTCAATGTCCAGTATTATTAGTAGGTTGTGGCACACTTATATTTAATAGCCATGCAAGGATAACACCCTCTGACATTTTCCTAGGAATTATCTTGATTATCAGAGGGTAGAGAGAGATCCATCATCGAAAGTCAGGAACTTTGTCACTTCTTTGCTTGGGAATTGCTGAAAGTGGTTGCTTTATTCCAGCAGATGGCAGACATTTCAGTTTAGTTAGCCAAGCAGTTTTGTGAGTAGGATTAATCACACGGATTTATGACGTCCATGTTTTTGCAAAAGACAGCAGTTACTTATTTCTGGTTTTAATACTTCCCTTCCATCAAAAGGGGCATACCAGTAAGTGTGGTCTGAAAGCAAAGTATCACGATCTCTTAAAACAAAGCTGCAGGTCAGCTCTCCAAACAAACATAGAATCGCTAGAACAGAGCTCTACCCTGCATCCACCTAACAAGTACAGAATTCACGAGAATACTCTGAGCACACTAGCAAGAGCAAAAACTACTTTATGGAATGATTTGTGAGACCAGCCTCACCAAACAAAAAGCCCGAGTTTCACAAGCCTAAATAACATCGCCATCTTTTTTTTTTTTTCATGACAAAAGGGTCATTAAGCAAAAATGAATATTCTACAGATTAATTAAAAAACAAACAAACAAACAAAAGAACAAATGTTGAGCAAGTGTTTGCGTTTCACACAAAACCTCAACTCAATCATTTGTAAGTTTTGACCAGGCTATCAGTTTGAGACAGACTGTTAAATAGGACTCCAAACAGAAAAAAACACTGCACTTGCAATAAAGCTGGTTTCAAACTGGCATTTCTAACTCCACTGGCCTCAAAGTGTTTTTACAGTAGTTTCAGTTGTCCAACATGAGTTACAAGCTGCTGCTCCACAGTTAGCGCCACTCTTCTCCTGTGAAACGTACTTCAGGCTTTCAGACTTCTCTCATTCCACAAAACTTTGGAGTGAAGAGCTGACAAGTCTATCCAACGTCTTTAGTTTTCCTCTAAACTGCATTCCTAGGTGTGCCATTGTGAGTCACTGCTTTCATATTTGAGGTGCTTGATTGATGGTTGCAGATTCTGTGGGACACAACACCTACTTCAAAGACTTCATGAATGGCTTTGCGGAAGCAATGAAAATTGTAGTCTATCAGACCTGTCAAGAAGGAGAGGGAGGGGAGAGGAAAAACTGTGCTCAGCTGGGCATATTTACATAATCAACAGAGCTTCAAAAATAATATAAAACATTTAATGTAACCAACAGCTATTTTGCTACTTATTTTTGTATGAATTTAGATTCCCAAGATTTAATGCAGTTTTACCATTTTGCCAGTATTTATTTAGACTGTCTCAGTTTTTAGAAAAAAAGGGTACTCATTTGGAATACAAGGTGTATATTCATAATTAAACAGCAGGTGAGGGGCAACACAAGACTCTACCCCCAGAAACATGCTAGTACAGCACAACTATCACTTGAATGTTATATTGCACTTTATGTCATTGATATGTATCCTAACTTTGAGATCAAATACAGTACAGTTATTTTAATAACACATCTGCTTTTTCTCTTTTTAAAATGCCAAGGTAAGTATTGCCACCATTTAAGTCAAATACTTTGAAATTAAGGCCCACAATGTCACTTCTACCCTGTAACGTATGCAAAACCATTCACACCATCATGTCCTACAGGTCCAAGCAACTATATAGTTGGTTAGACCTGCAATGTATTAAACACTTTGTTTTAAGTTCCTACCACATACTGTCCTAGCCTACCACTGTTGATTTCTTCAGTTATATGTTAAAAAAATTACATCAGTGAGACACATGATAGAGAATATGGCTATTCACAATGCAGCAGCTGTCAAGCAGAACATAATAAGCATTACTCCATTCTACTAATTCCACCATAGTAGATGGTAGTGACACAAGCCACATTAGCTCCATGAGGACTGCGATTAAAGCGATGATTCACAAGAATAAAAATAAGACCTCTTTACACCTATTCTCTAGGAAACAAGAAAAACCCTCCCAGAAGATCTTAAACAGATTACAGTTACACAAAAATGAAGGTGACTTGTAAAGTCATATTAATACTTTATAGTTAATAAAAAACATCAGATAAAAGCCATTCAATGGGGAATGTCCTTACCTTTGCGCTCAAAACTCTCTTCTCTAAGAATGCAAACTAATGCCAAAAACTTTGTTACTTCCTTTAAGTACAGAACTGTTGTGTTATTGAGCTTGATAATCGCCATTGACTCTTTATCATAAGCACTTCCAGTGCCATCTTCCTTTAACCTAAGAAAGGAGGAGTTAACCCAAGACATAATCTAATAGACATGCATATGTAACGTCAAGATAAGTATCTGTTAAACGCAGTTAGAAGAATATTACTCATACTGAACGGCGAGCAAGTGAAGAACCTGCAATGCAGGTCTTAATATTAAGTAAGACCATTATCACACCTGAAGTTTCTCAGGAAAGCCAGACCTAAATAGAGTAGAGGCCTTCACTAGATACTATCTACCTTCGATGAGCAGTTAAGAGCAAGCTATCAGCATGCATTCTTTCCATATCAGACTAAGGGCTGTGACTGTTCAGTCGATACTGTTTTCAGCATACAGCTGAGCATTCTTCATGGAGATAGTATAGTACATTAGTTATAGCAGAGTTTACCTTCACACCAAAGAGTCACTGCTACTCACTGTCTCACTGAGTTTACAGTGCCACGGTAAGGTATCGAGTGATTGGTAAGCAGATTCTAATGCAGGTGTTGTACGTAGAAACGTCAATGGAGTGACATCTCAGTGAAATTACTTTTGGTCAATTAATACAAAGGCTTCCCTAGTGAGGCTGGGGTGGGGTGAAGGGAGTGCAACAGAGAGCAGGACACTTTTTGGTCTTAAGCTAAAACCAGCCTGCATTTACAAGAAAAGATTAGGATGCTGTTTCTATCTGCAAGTTATTAGCATCAGTTCAATTATTGTAGAAGCAAAAGATGTATTGCAAGCTACTTCTAAGCACTCACTCCTGAAAAAAAAACAAAACAGCTACACAACCATGGGCTGACCCATCAGGAGACAGACCGTTAAACATTGCCGTATTTCTCAGCAGCACTGTATTCTTCCAGGCTACAACCACAATTCTAAAATAAGTTACCACTTCTCCAGAGCCACTTCAAAAATCCATTATTAATGAAGGATAATTCAGCCGTAAATTGTGAGAAACAAGCACTATATGCAGCCCTCAGAGAAAGTCAGCATGAGCCAAGCTGACCTCGCAAAAGCTATTCTGTTCAGATAGCAGCAAGTCTCAAAGCAATGTGACTGCAAGCTACACTTAACGAGCTATGGCATGCTATCAACCCCAATTATTTGCAGGTATTAACCTACTGGCACCCAGCGTGCCAAACGAGACACAGCACTACATATTTTACATGAAACACTTGACTTCTGCAAACATCAGATAACTGTGGAGGGAAACACTGAGTACAAATGCTCAATCCAGCTGCCAAATCATTTGGCTTTATTCTAGTTACTCACAGAACCAACGTGCTCTACAGACAGTGGACAGCATCTCTCTGGATGACAAAGCCAGCACCACTTGCACAGTTTGCAACCTATTCTATAACTTTTAAGGACTTTTCCTAAGAGTATTCATCACTTACCCATATATACAGGAAACATCTATCACTACATCAATCATGTCACAGCACAACTCATACGACTGCATGTCCACAGGGGAACTGTCTGTTGCGATGTAGATTTTGCTGACTACGTCGAAGAGAAAGGCTTTTTCAATGCCTGAATTCTTTGGAAAGAGAAAGAATTTGGATGAATTTTTAAAATAGCTACATTTTTAAAATCTCAAGTAGAATTCATATACTTTCACATTCTTACTAGCAGGAAATGTTTTAAACATAACCAATTTAGAGGCAATACCCCTTGTTGCAATAATACATATCAACATTACCTTTTAGTTGACTAAAATAAAGCTGGGGACTCAATTAGAATTCTTCTTAGTTTATCATTTACCAGATCATAATTAAGGTTACATTTTACTATGCTTTCAGAACCCAAATTCAGTTCTGTGGTTCTGTTAACTCCAGAAGAGCCACACATTCACATCCACCTGACGGTCCAGGCTCAGAGACCAGTTGCTTCATAGTAGTATGTTGACAGTTAACTTTTACTTGTAGTATCTTGGCAGTTCAGCTACTGTGTGAGGCAGTTGCTGTGTAGTTTAACACGCAGAGCAAATAACGTCAGCCTCTAAAGTTATGACTCCACAAAGTGTATCACATTATGGCAGTTATGGGTATGGAAAAGCACCGAATCAATTGTACATTTGTACATTCCATTTGTAACTGAGCACTTTGGTAAAGTGCACGTGCTCATACTAAGTTCAGAAGTCTTCTGCTGTTAGGCAAGTTACTGCATACACACTATGGATTTCTGGCAAAGAGTAATTTCCATTTATGCACCGGAAGCATTCCTTATCACTTCTTCCTAGCTAGTCTGAATACCCAAGGCAGTGTCCTGAGGACATCCAGACAATCCTTTGGGCATCAGGGCCATGCTCCATGGCACTGAGCAGGGTGAGCATTAACATGCCCTTTATCCACTGGGCCAGGTTATTACAGACAGTCCTCTACCAACACAGGAAACAAGCACCTTTCAGTAGCATGGGGCAACACGTCTGACTCGCACAGCTCCCCTCTATCACAGCTCTTTTTTTCCATGGTGTCCACATGCCTGCAACAGCCTCGCAGACATAACTTAAATGAGACAGGCTACTTCAGCCTGTGATATTTTATTTGATCATTTGATGTATTTGATTTAAAGTATACAGTAGCAAATTTCTATGTCACAAATTCTGTAAGAAAGGCAACACTACAAGAATAAGGGCAAAAGTGTCACAGGCCACATGAAACAGACAGTTTAGTTCAAGGCCAAGTTCACATTATGAAAAAATTCTCTTGCCAGTACAGCTACGTTAGACTGCTAAGTGCCTTAGCAGATTAATCAGCATATTGTGCTGGCAGAAAACTTGCGTACCATCAGTTATAACTAGCCAAACTATGCTATTTAGAGAAACACGCACAAAGCACGCACCAGTACAATTTAGCTGTGGAAAAGAGCTTCTAATGCAGACAACCGGGCCAGAGTACACGAACATGAGTGGCACCCGAATCTCCCAGGGGCAGATCTAGCCAGCATTCCTTAGCGTAAGGACTTGCTTTACCATTCTGCTTACATCACTCAAACTCTGTTAGATTCACACTTACTGATATAAAGATATTTAGTAGATTTTCCAGTGTTGGCAGTTGCGGAATGAGCTTCTGTACCACTTTACTGAAGGCTTCAAATATTGAATGGTCATAGATACTGGTCAAATAAAAGCTGAGATGAGGAGGGAGGGAAAAGGAATAAAAAAGAATAAAGATTCAAGAGTATTTCAGAATTGCAATAGAAATGTTAAAGCTATGTTTTCTAACATTCAGGCCTGATCATGTAGCCGGGATGCCTTTATCACAAATATACCTGGCCACTGCACCAAGAACATAATTTCTGAGAGACTGGAGTAAACATGAAACAGACTTCCCCCATCCTCAGGAGATAAGGACAAACAGAAAAATTTGAACGTGTTTTCACAGCACAGTCTACAGAACACTTATCACAAAAGCATTAAACACTCAATTAAATTTCTTCAAGTCCCATACCTGGCCTTCCACTTTGTTCACACTAACACTGAGAGATACTGACAATGCTTAAAAGCTCCATGAGAATCAAAATAGCAGTAAAACCAGATAAAAGATAGCTCATTTTAAAGGTTTTGGATAGAAGACAGCTTAAAAGTGAGTCAAATATCAAATAAGAGACTAAGCTTTTAAAAACAATCACGCTGTAAAGTCAGTGCTAGCTAGGACTAGAAGGCAGGCAGCTTCTCCTCTCCTTCCCCTGTCCCTCCAAGTCACATGGACAAATTCAGCCTGCTATGCTGAATGAAAAGCATGCAAAAGGACCTTGAATTAGGAGCAAGTTTATGAATAAATCTGTTCATCGGAATCTGATACAGTAGCCTGCCTTATTTTAGTCAGCCTAATAGCTGAGGCTTGACCATAAATTCAGTGGTGTATTTTATAACAAGAGTTTGTGCAGTATTAAGAAACTAACAAGGCCTTGCTCTGGTCCGTCCACTGTTACATCTAAAAGCCATTAGTCTGTACACATACCAGCAACAGTAGAATCACATACGCCATAATCTTTAACTCACCTAAGGTGAAGTTTCTCAAGCCCAGCATCCGTAAGGTCATCATTAGCCCTCTGATGAATGTCCCTCTGAGTTTCTATTTTGTGGTCATCTGATAAACCATCAACTTTATGAATAAAAACTTCAAAGTTCATTTCCGGGTTGACCTTGTAGGCTTTTGAAACTGTAATGTGGAGTCTTGTTAAAGCTTCCATGTAGTCATCCTGTAAATCAGTTTGGCAGGAATGAATGACAAGGCTTTATCTCCAATAACTATTCCATTCCACACAACGACAAAATATTTCAGTGCAAGAACTTCAGTTCACTTCTGTAATTAAACAGAAGTACAGGAAAAGAGAATACCTTGGAGTGTCAGAAATCCAAGTAGCTTAGATTCTGTTATGTAAATTAAGTTGCATTAACTATACAAGGCTCAGCTACACAAAACTAGGCTTCAGAGCAAAAGGCAGGTTACACTTCAACTCCAGCAAAAGGCAGCAGCGATCTCCAAGACGGTCCTAATAACCAGGTAATCTCCCACAGTGCGATTCCTAGGTTCATTAGAAGCTACTAGATACCCAATAGTACCAGTACTTGAAACCGAGGTGAAAAGTGTGCTGTAATTAAATGAACTCCATAGCAGTCAACAGCAGAGGGAAGGGATAATTCAGACCACGTAGCACAGCAGGTTCTTGCTATTATTGTAGAAAATATTAAGTTCAGAGCACTTGCCCCCTTTTACTCTCTCCACTGGGAGCATATGTTCCAGTCACTTCACAAAACTAAAAACCACACATCAAAACTTAGATTGCCAACGGATCCTTTCATATATAACAGATGTTTTACAAACTTAGATAAAAATATAAATTATTAGCTTCTCGATCATTCCTCTTGCACACAAAGCAGAAAGAAAACTTCCTTGTGATTCTTAGTGATTTGTATTTACCTGGGCATCAATAACATATATTAGAGCACCTGTTCCTCTGAAGATCATCTCGTAATCAAATGTTGGATCAAAAAAGTCCATCTGTCCAGGAAAATCCCATATTTGGAAATTCACAAATGAACTGTTAGAAATATCGTCTTTGTAGATCTTGTTGGTACTTTCCAAGAAGAGAGTCTCATTGGGAGACATTTTGTGAAACACCACCTGTAAAAAGAACACAAATAATAGTCTCGACTTTATCTTATTAGAAGAGATTGGTAAAAGTTCTGTGACTTGAATCTTACAAACAGGTTGTCTATTCTAAAGGGTCCCGTTGTCTATTGGTGAACAGACAGCTTCCTGCATCAACTAAGGAAGTAACCTACCCTTGACCAGAACCAAGCAACCGAATACAGTTAAACATTTTCACAAGTCTAAATAACACTACTGCCTAAACACACAGACATCCCAGTTACTCTTTCTTCCTTGCAAGTCTAACGCAGTATTTTCAAATTCTGCTATATTAGCCAATTCAGATCTGGTATAAAGCCATCATGTTAATTAAGCAACTGCAAGCTTTTAAGAACTGTTCCTTTCCAGTCTTAGAAATTCCTAAAGAAAACTGCTTTCAGTCTGGCATCAAGCGTTACAACACAATATAATCAGACTGTTTCTAACCTACAATAAAAGCTTACAAAAATAACATCTCAGTTTTAGAGACCCAAATAGATAGGTAGTTTGCCGTGTGTTAACGACTGAATTATGTTTGCTGACTGTCTCCTTTCAAGTATCCTGAAGAAACGATGAAAGCTTTCACGCTAGCTGGCAAACGGTTTAACTGCAGTGATGAAAAACGTACTCACTGCTAGTACTCAAAAAACCCCACTGAGATTTTAGCCGTTCCCTGAACAAATAGAACTAGCATGTAACTCCACAGCAAAGCAGCCTGTAGCAAGAGCAGTCAGTTTTAACAACGAACGCTGTGCTAAAGCAAATCAACCATATCTTACAGAAGTTATTACTAATGTAAGGTGGTCAAACGCTAGTACAACAAAAAGAAGGATGTTTCCTATATAGCACTCGGTAATTATTTTTTTTTTTAATGTTTCACACAGTTACAGAAGTCATCCATTAAAGAGACCTAGTACAACAATCTCTGTCAAAAAAACTGCAAGACAAACAACTCCACACCCAGTGTAGTCAATGGACTGTTTAGTGAGGTTCAAAGTAGTATGTTAGCCTAGATTTTTACAACCAAGGGAAAAACATTCAGTTCCTCAAGGTAAACATTTAAGAAAGCCAGGATCTAAATGAGGTTTCAAACAGTGGGACATTTATATGGAAAAGTAAAAACAGTTCTGTATACGTAGTGGCTGTATTGCAAGGACTAGAAAGTCCTCAGGGCTCGCAGCACAGTTTTAAACCATTCCGAAATCAACATTCCTTCTTTGAACTCACTATCTCCCACAGGGAGCAGGACAGAATTAGTGAATCCAGTTTAAAGCAGATGAGTCTCTGAGAAGCAATGCCATCATTCCCCTTTCCCCTCCTTCCCAAAGCAGTGCATTTCATCAGATTGATGTTCCCCATCTTTTTTTTTACAATAATAGGGGAACCAGGACAGAGTTTTGATCAAATTCCATTTCTATCACCTAGTATCCATCCTCACTCTTACTCACTTTACACAGCTTTGATAAAGCAAATAAAAGGCTGTGGAAACATCTGATTAGAAGCACGCAGCTAACACTGATGCCAAGCAATTTTGACTAGGCATACGCAGACAGAGCAGACGAAGCTAGTAAAATTCTAATAATTAGCTGTGTTCTCTCACTATGGTTTTTATCATTTCCAAGTGTTCCTTTTTCATCGACTTCCTGCTTTTATCTGTAAGAACTTTTCCCTGTCAGCCTGAGCACTCTTAGCAGTATAATGTTTCAGATTTTTTTAAATCCATCTGAATTTCCCATTCGCGTCTGACCTGCTGAGATCTCTGAGTTTTCAGAAGGTTTTTTATTTTTCTGACATGTCAACCTTTTCTCCACAACAACTTCTTTACACTGGCACCTGGTTTTAATTTTTGAATTGCAGCAGTTAAGCTGGACTCCTGATGCGGTGTGTCTGAACCATTTCCATGTTTTTGGACTGCCCTTTTCCTTGTTGTTGTTTTGTTGTTGGTGGTGGTGGTGGTTTTTTAAATTCTCAATTTCTATCTCAATTTCAAGTAGTTACCCTTCCTTGGATCCGCAGGTTGAATTCATCTGATATGTTCATTATCACTACCTTAAACTTTGAATGAATTCCCCAGGAAAGTATGTGTTTGGTTTGGTTTGGGTTTGGAGTTTTTTTTCTGTTGTTCCCTACCCCCCAAATCAGCGAACAGCCGTATTCGGAATTTCACTTCCAGATGAAATGCTGGCCTGATCCATACAAACAAAAATTTCCCAGTCCACCAAACAGTAATCCTACACATCAAGTGACAAGCATGACTTCCACAACATCCCTAGGACAAAGAGCTTATGATTAAATATAACCTGCCACCAGAAGACACCTTATCAGGTACATTGTAGCAACATCTGTACACTGCAGGAAGAATATCTAACAAGGGAATTGCAAATTGCTGAGAAAGTAACAAATCCAGGATAGTTTCCCTTTTTTTGGACACTTTGTCTGCAAACATGAATAACTGGTTTCTATCTGAGAAATCTACATCCTTTCCTCAAAAGGGAAACAACAACCAGAGTCCAAACTTTTCTAAGAATCTTCACAGTGCAAGTAATCCGAAGAGAAGAACCCTTCACTGGGAGCTGTCCCAAGCCACCACAAAACATGCCTTAGTGAAGCCCGCACAGCCGAAGCAGGCAATTTGCCCTTCACAAACAACCAGTCTCCCCATTGCAGCACAGGATCATTCTGCACATAAAAATAGGCACCTTTACCTATAAGTCCAAATGCAGAATGGGTTTTCAAACTCCATTTTTTTTTTCCAGTCAAAGTAAAACCCTTTTTTTTCTTGAGGTAATATTAGACTATTTCTATTGCCCTGATGTCCAGAAAGGAATTGGCACGGGCAGATGGAAGGAGGTCCCTGAAAAGAGAGAGAAAAAGTATGGTATTGCAAGATTGTGTTGAGAGTCTACTAATTGGAAGAGAACAGGCGCTTCACAGGTGACAATGAAAAGCAACTTCCAAGGATTTCCTAACAGCAGTAATACATACAACCGTTTTGTCATTTTCATGCTTTCCAGAATCTTTCCTTTAATTTTGTGGATTTCTTAAGCTGCTCTAAGGAATGAGATGGTCTCAGAAGCAGCAACTGTCTTTTTTTTTCCAGAGGAGAGATTTGAGGGGTGTGGGGTAACAAAGGAAGAGAGTAAGTACAGCGAAAGGAAGACAAGACAGACAAAGTTTTTAAAGAAATTCACTAGTTGTTAGAAGCACTATATTACATCTTGCTGTAGGATTTTCTAAGTATTAGAGCTTGCTACAGAAGCACAACAGACAGCTCATTCTGACTCCCCACTCCCCCAACTCATTTATTTAACACCTTTAAAGAACAATGGGTATAAACGAAAGGTGTACAACAGCTCCAAACAAGCTGCTGCTTTAGGTTCCACCACACACACAAATTCCTCCTCCAATAATATATTTATGCTAATCTTATGCAAGTCTGGTGACCATGACCAAAAAAAACCAACAACAACAAAAAAACCAAAACCAAACAAAAAACGACACACACTCGAAAATCCCCAATCAGGTACTCTGAACTCTTTCTAGCCTCCTGTTACATAAGGACCATACCGTAAGTCCAGTTACGCAACTCATAAGTCTGCACAAAAATTTGTTTCATAAACTGAACTAATCTCACGTTCCCAAAATCTTCTAACTTCAATTTGCTACCAAACATTCACAGGTTATACGAGTATGGAATATTCAACTGTAAAAAGAGTTCCTTCCCAGCACCATCATTTTTTTATTGTGTGAGAGGCCTCCTGTCAATATTGCTCTCAGTAGAAGGCTGGAATGGTTAATAATTTGCAGTTTTCCATACACATTTCTGGATTCCTAGAAAGCCAATACTTTTCCCAATACAGTGTTTATCGTGCATACCCCTACTTTCTGGCAAGGTGATCAGCAACTAGTGCCCAGACCGAAAGGTCGGGTCTGGTTATGACCGTTTTTGGACTAGACAGATCTAAGAGCAGGGACGCCACTGAAGGGAACTTCTTGATACTCCAAGAGCGTCCTCATATTATTACCACAGTTAGTTCGCCCAGGGAGCAGCACAATGAGCTAGGTAACAGAAACACAGCTTCTAATTCCCAAGGCAGATCAGCAACCTATTGGCAAAAGATAAATGCTACGTCCTCTTACTGCATGCTCAACATCAGACTGTTCCTTTCCTGTACAACTCCTTGAACAGGTCTTCGGGGAACTGACACTACCACTACCAACCGAGGCCATTAAGGGGGGGGGGGGGGGCGGGGGGGGGGGGCAGGGGTGGTGGTGGTAAGGAGTCCAAAAGCTACATTTATAAAGTGACTTGTAAAGTCTTAAAAACTAGCTGCAATTTGGAGTTACTGCTTCCCTCCAGCTTTTAGGGTTCACTTTTTTCAACTGTGGAGACTACAAGAAGGTCTCTAACATTAGAGAGATTACAAGGGGTGCCAATCACATGACCAAAGACTTAGAAAAGACTTGCAGTGCAATCACTGCATTTTCACATACAGTGGGGCAACGGGCCTAAATAACAAGCAATAACTGGAAAGACTGAAAAGCAATCACATCCCAGTCTGCTGCTGTATTTCAGAACAGAATAATGGAATAAATTTCACACTAACAGATACAGTACCTTTTGTGAACCTTGTCTAAAGAAAGGCAAGCCTACAGCAAAAGATAGGAATCTTCAGACTACAGTTTAGAACCCATTTGTCTAGTACAGCCTATGGATTACCAAGTAGTCCATAAGATGGCTAAATAAAGCACATTCATACCTGCTATACTGCAATGTCCAAAAAAGGCTTCTCTGCACAAAACCTGTACAGAAAACTGAAGGATTTCACACTTGCAGTTGAAAGTTTAAGGCTCCTAAGTCTAGAGCTTGAGAACCACCGCATTTCACTAGTAAATGCCTTCCCATAGAAAACATCACCTTAAAACTTCATAATAGGGACTGCAAATACAAAACTCGCACTGAGGAACAGGGACCATTCTTAGCACTACACTTGTCTTGAGCTGTGTGGCAATGAAAATAGTCGACTTTATCTTTTTTTTATTAAGAAACACTAGTGACTTCACGAAGCTACCAACAAACATAAGGCACCGAAACTGTTTTATTTCCTTCTCTACCAGCAACTCTCGTTTGCTCGGTCTAGCATACTAAAGGAAACCAGAGGCTGCCTTTCTGCTCGTATAAAAGCAGAAGTCGCTTTCAAAGGATCAAAGGCAGAACGGCAGCCCAAGTTTTCTCACGACCGGAAGCGCTAGCTGAACACCACACACTGTACCGCTCGCGGTGCTTTCGCATCCGTAAGAAAACACCTATCAAAAAATTTCATACCAGTATCGTCACTTTTTATTTTTTAAGCGCTAAAGTGAAGCACTACAAAGACTGCAACCTATGCTACACAACCTTCTTCTCTAGGGCAGATGACTGGAGTCCATTCTGGGAAGTAAGCGTCTTTAACCAGGAGCTTCACTCCAGCTTCGTCACATGCGCCCACATTAAAAGGTAAAAATTGCCTAAACAGCAACACAGAAAGGAGAAAGAGCTCGGCGCCGGAGAGGCAGCGCGGCAGGCGGGGGCGGGAAGCCGCCGGCTGCCCCTCACCTTCTGGATGGAGGACTTCCCGCTGCGCCGCAGCCCCATAAGCAGGATCCGCGGCTTGGAGTCCGCCCCGCCGGCACCGCCGCCGGGCCCGCCCGCGCCGCCGCCAGGCCCGCCGGGCCCTGGGCCTCCCTCCAGCTCCGCCTCCTCCTCCTCCTCCCCGTAGCCGAAGTCCTTGGGGAACGAGTCCGCAGCCCCGAAACTACCCCCCACCAAAGCCGGCTCCTCAGCCGCGCTTGCCGTGCCCGCCCCGCCGAACTGCAGCGCCATGTCCGCCCGAGCCTGCCAGCCTCCAGCGACCAGCGCCCGTCCCAGCGCTTCCTTCTGCTCCTCCAACCCAACCCGACACCACACAGCCTTCCCCGGATTGGCTGGCAGCAAGCTCCGCGGCGCCGATTGGCTCAGGAAGGCAGCGAGGTAGGATGACTCCGGTCAGACGACCCGAGTCACCTGACGGCGCCGCCGCACGTGAGCGGGAGGGGCGGAGCGAACAGCGACCGACGCGCGCCGGGCAGCGGGGACGCCCGCGCGCCGCCCCTGCCCGCCCCGCGGGGGACGCCCCGTGCCCGGCCGCCCGCCGCAGAGACCGGCCACCGGTACCGCCCCTGCGGGCGGGCTTCAGTTGCGGCGAAAAAAGAAAGCTTTCGTGAAAGAGGCACTCCCGCTTTCCCAGCGAACGTTATCTACGCAGCAAGCTTCTTGCGCAGCGGTCATTATTTTCTGCTGGCATCCTCTGTACACGCAGGCAGTTCGGCTGAAGCTTTAATATACTTGTTATTTCATTACAATCCTAATTAAAGCTCACGAGACCAAACTGTTTTCAGAGGGAAACAAATACGGTTGTGAAAAGTTAACTTCGTGTTATTGCCTTCACACCCAATGTCTCGATCAAGGAGTCCTCTGTGCCCTGTGTCCGCCTAAACTAAACACCTTACCTGCCCGCTGCTTCTTTGGCAAGACGCGCGCCCCAAAGAGCGTTTATTTCAGTCTTCCTCCGGTCATGTTACTCACAGCACATGTTGAGCTGTATGGTGCTTCTTTACAGCATTACCCTCTAGGTTCCATATGTGCAACTTAACGCTACGTATATATTCTAACTTACAAGTGACCTTTCTTCTCTCCTTTGTTGCAGAGGGTGGAGCATTTTTTGTTTGCTTTTTTTTTTTGAACAAACAAAAAGCCCTGGAAAGAGTCAGGGATTTTTTTTTTGTTGGTTTAAAGATTTAACACAGTATTTCCCCCTCATTTTACTCTCTTCTGGTCTCTTTAGATCAGGAGGTACAATAGTAAGGCAAGCAACCATTGCATTCATTAGCCCTTGATTCAGTTGGAACATTGCCTATAGCAAGAATTCTGATCCATTCTGCCACATCTGTAAGACAAGCTGCAAAACCCATCTGGAAACAAAGTTAAACTAATAGTCAGTAGATCTAATACATAAGACAGCTACTGCACTTCTCCCCCTCCCCTTCCTTCCATTTTCCTGTTATCAGTTGCCTTCAAAGTACCTAGTTTTAGAACAGAAGACAAACGCAGCTCTTGAAATTTTTTTTTTTTTTTTTTGGTAACAGACAACTTTGCATTTCAGAAGAATTGTGAAGCTGATTCAGGGAAACAGGGGCCATAGAACATTAAAGGCAAAATTAGAAACCATGAGTCACACACACAACCTCTTGGATTTTTTACCCTGCCTAGATTTTCTTTTTTCTTTTTTTCAGAAGTCCGCACATTGTACTCTTACATGTGCCACTGTAATTACACAGGTCATCTATTACAAGTAAGAATTTTGTATTCTGTTCAGAACTGTCACGGCAGTATCTGGATCAACTCTCCAAAATCTAGTTTCTGAAACAGGATTGGAGACATGAACTGCATGGAAATAGGTACACATGCAAATTAAAAAGTACACTCAATACTGCATCTCCAACATTGTGCTAGGTGGAGCACATCTCCAACACTTAACTATACTCATTCCTTTTGTGCCCCTCTGAGTAGACAGTTACCCTATCAGCTTCAGTAGAAGCCTAACCTCAGTGCCAAGCACCAGCTTAGAACTACATTGGAAGTCCTGCTTTAGTTTAGTTGGTCCACCTGTGTCATGTCACCCCCTTCAGTTAAAGAAAAACCAAGAGAGATCAGCAGCTTACCAGGACCATTGACCACAATGCAAACTTTACACAAAGTTGGCAGGCACAGTTATCTAAAAGTTAATCATAACTATCACCTTTTCTTAAACACAGAAAGCAAGAAAGTTGGCCAGTACACTTAAGCTCATCAGTTGCTGCTGCAGCTGCACAATAGCAGCTGTACGCTCCTGACAATGCATTTTCTTTCTTTAAGATGATGAGGTAACAAAGTAGACATGCAGAGTTCTCACACACACAAAAAAATAGTGCAGTTCTCAAGAAGCCCTTTATTAAGTCTAGGCATTAAAGGAGAAACTACTGTTATTCGCCATGCTTCTCGTCTTGAGGTGGTTCATACTGAGCCAGCTGTGGATTTAAAGAGAGGAATTTAGTTAGCTGCAACATTTCAGAGACACTTTCTACATTAATTGAAATAAATTCCTACATAAGTAGGAAAACGTTTGGTCTGGAAGTGTTCCATTTACTTTGTGCATTTTAATCCATCACTGATATTTATGCAAGTCCATTTTCAGGCCAGGCAACAAAGTAGCTCTTCCCTCAAAACATCACTTTGTCACATTGTATAATCATGCAGCCATAACAAGGAGGCTTTTAAAACTCACTTTCCAGCATATAGGTCTTGCCCTTAATTTTTCCTAGTTCCTTGTTCTAGGTCTCATTAAGTACTTTTCATCTCAAATAGCAGCTGATAACAATCACTGCCTTATAGGCTTTTGTCCTGGTTTTAGCTGGGATAGAGCTAGTTTCTTAACAGCAACAATACCCAAACTAACATTTCCTGTAAGCATTCTAGCTTTCATTATGCGTTCCGGAGAGTATGACCTAGGCAACTATACACTATACTTGTAAAGTTATTTCCAGAGAAACATATAAAAGTGTTCCTTGACCTCAGTTACATTAAAGATAAGCTTAAGCTTCAAAAACAGTTCAAGCATTAGGACTGATTCTCTGAAATATGCCAGTCCAGTTTCCTCAATTAAGATTCTTCTCTCCTGCAAATTGCAGAGTAGGTTAAAAATAACAAGGTACAAAAAAAAAAGAAATACTCATGTGTTTCTGATAGCAACACTAAATTACAGCAATCACTATGCCGCTGACAAAATGCTAGTTTAGTAATTTTTGTTATTCTTGTAGATTTTAGTACAAAAGATGGCCAGTACACAATTCAAAGTCAGTTTTCTTTTCCACAAATGGCCTATTGACTTCCTTCCCGCCTGTTCCACCCAAATACCTGACATTCTGACCAATAAATGTAAGGAAAAGAATAGATCTGATGAACGCAACAGAGGAACACCACCTATTTGGACATGATCCAAGTTATCAATAAATGCACAGTTAAAGATATGTATTTTATGCTAGAGAACTGCTTAAAAAATAATAATAAAAAAGCTAAGTTAGGCTTCTCCCTGCATTGTTTTTGCGCTGCGTGAACTTCTACAGTATGTCAGAGTGACAGGCAGAAGATGGTAGGGGAAAGAACGGGACAAACCAAAAACATTAATACTGGAAATATGTAGAGTAAGAGTTACCATTTGAAGGCTGAAGAAGGTGAAAGCGCAAATAAACTCATGATTATGGAAAGGCTTACTTCCTTGGTACAAGTTTTGACTTCTTTAAAAACTTTCTTTAAACAAAAACCCAGGTTACTCTGCTTTCATGTGTCTACTTACTATCAGTTGCATTTTAAGTCGGCTACACCAAGTGAACTGCTGGTCTATTGCTATTCCCCCTAAAATTCTGCTCTTTGCCATATTTCCTAGTAAGAAATAACAAACGTAGCTGTAAGGACTCATAGTGGGTAACAGTGAAGGAGGAGAATTACTAGAACAGCAAGAGCGCTTTCTCCCAGAACTAAGGTGGGGTGTTTGTCTCCCAGTGAAAAAAACCCACAGGGATGTTCACATATAACAGCAGCCAGCCATCCTCTTCCAACAAACGCATGGAAACCTGTAGCAGCACATAAACTACTAGCTTATTAAGATCTCCTTCTTCAGTGTTGTTAGGTTCACAGTCAGTGCCCTCCGGAAAGGAAGTTGTTCACGCTCGGAGCTGTTTCAGACAGCCTGTAGACCCATTAAAAGAATGGCTCTGCCTTAGCTAGCACTTCAGATTCACTGTTGTTGCAGGTAGAGGAATACCGGGGTCATTTTAGCTGACAAGTGCAGATACTGTTCCACGTGGATACAAGCGCCTCCACTGGGAACATCCTGCCACGTGCAAGTCTGTGCGAGGTTACGCGAACTAATATAATATTCCCCCTTCAGCTGGCCTTTAGAAAGCCGTTGTAATAGATTCATCAGCTTTTTTCTTTTTCAAAACTCTTGTGAAAGCATGAGCTACATAAATTCAGACAACGTAAACACATCCAGGCAGGATTGAACTCAGACATACTATTAGCCTCAATAACATTCTTTCACTAAATAAATATCCTAGTTTATCAATATGATTCCATGTTATAGAATATAAGTAGTGTCCCATCACAAAAAAATAAAAATCTTTACTATGATGAATTCTATCAGCATTCCTCAGCCCTTAGGCGACACAATGCAACAACATCTATCAGTTACTCTAACGGAACAAAGTTACCTGTATTCTAAGTACTAAAATATCCTTCCTGTTATGTAATATGGAACTACTGAGCAACACTAAGATGACTTTTACCTTGGTTTTCAGTTTTTTATTTTCTTCCAACACAGCTTCATATTTTTCTTTCATCTCTGCCACTTCCAAGCGAAGTGCCTCTATTTCTGGATTCTCAGGAGCTGAAGCTCCCAGATGATGCTTCAGAAAGCTGATATTTAGATGTTAAGTATTTCTTCAGGTAGATAGTGTAACTGCATTTTAACACTTATTATGAAGTTAGTGCTGCAATAGACATGATCGAAATTGAATTAAACCATTTAAGATTACAAGTGCTTTTCATCCTGCAGGATGAAGTTACAAAAATAAGAAAGCTTTTCAAGTTCATGGATATAGTCCTTAAAAAAGAATAAAGAATAAGTAGAAAACAAGGCATCAGTACACACAGGACAAATTCCCATGTTTTACTACACCCTCCTCTTCTTTTCTTCTCTTAAATGTCAAAGCTTTGAAGAGTTAAAAGGAATAACCAAATAACCAATTAAAGCAATAGCCAAAAAGGGAGGCTGCTTAAAACCAGCAAGAAACAAAAAGACATTAAGGTTTTTTCCTCTTTTGTATTATTAAAAAAAAAAAAGCATGGAAAAGCTGACGTCACTGACATCAGAAGCTACAGCTACTGTAAGTACTCAGATCTAATGCTGCAGGTCTACAACACTGTGTAACAGCCCATAACTTCACTTCATTATTGCTGGCCTACTGATAGGCCTAGTTCTCTCACATCCTGTCAGACTTTCTGTTAGCTTTCAAGAAAGCAATTATTAGCTAAAATGCATCCATAAAAGCTGTGTTCTCAACACAAGTCTTCTAAACAAGTCTCTCCAGTTCAGCTACGAGTCAGAAGCCGTACTGCTGTTTCGCGGCAAGTCTCTACAAACAACTCACGGAAGAGAAAAAGGATACTCCAGCGCACTATTTGGTTTCTCTGGTTCTTCATATAAGGCTACCAACACTGCAAATAGAAAATATTCAACAATTGCAAGAAGTTCACAGAACTTTTAAGTCGTTAAAACATGTACCAACAGTCAGAAGGCATACAAGTTGCATGCCACAATTATAGCACATTTTTCCCATTTAACGAGATTTTCACCTATATACTTCAACATAAAGAATAAGTCTGCTGTACAGGAGGAAACAGAGCATCTCATCCAGTAACAGCTAGACAGAAGTTTTGTTTATCCCTAACCACAGACCTTAGCTCTTCTAGCACAGAACACAAAACAGCCTGAACAATTTTTCAATATTCCACATGCAACCCTAGTACTGGCTTTCACCATCAAAATTGAAATTCTAACTATTTTGGAGACTCTCCCTTCATAAATCGTTATGTCCTCTTAAGCTATATCTTTGAACCACAGGACAATATCAGCACTTCCAGAACTTTCTGCATAAAAGCAAACCCTCATCAAACACCTACAGTTACAAAACTAAATGGCTACCATCAGAGTAGGTGACACTGATAATCTTTATGGATGGGGGCTCTAGCAGCCAACAGAGTGCCAGAGAGGTCAGGCACAAGCAGCAGTACCCTGACAGCTTAAATAAAACTAGCCATACACATTCCAACCCCATGTCTGGAGAACTCAGTCACACAAATACTCAGAAAGTTACCAAACATAACCACTCCCTGCTCCTCACAGGGGCACACACATGGCTATAGAAGACACCTGCTTTCATGAATACTTAGATGCCCTTCTCCTGCTTTCAGATATTCAAACTGCACAGCCAAGTTGGTTTTAAGCTAAGCGCTTAAGCTAAAAAAAAAAAATTAGGATGCCATATTGCTTGGAGTATTTGTTTTGCCGTCCCATACAATGCTTAGTACTGCAATACAAAGAAATCAAACAGTAGCCACGTGTCAAGCCGAGAACCTTAGCACAGTATCTATTTGCTTGACATCCTACATCTGCTGGTCCCTCTTTAAACGGCGTATTTTTCAAGCAGGAATGTGAACAGATTTTCTCCACCTAGTATTGGAAGGCTCTCAAAAGGGCTTCAGAAGGATTTAAAAGATGCCAAGGCATACAGAAAAAGCTAGAGTACAGATCAAGTTTAGCATCACCATTTTCCCCATTCATCTATGGAGAGTCACTTTCACAAAACTTACAGGTTCATTAGTTTTAGGAGAAGCACCAAGCTCCACTCAAGAAATAGTCTTTTTAAGTAGAGCACTTTTTAAGAGCATATTTGCTGTTACTTTGTGTCAAGCATTTACTGCCTCTGGAGAACTCTGGCAGAATAGCAGCCCCCCAAGAAATTCAGGTGCTTCCAAAAACAAGCACAGAGAAAAAGCACTTTGGCCGAGTAAGAGAGGGCTCCAATACACCACGTAAGGGGAAAGGAACAGCCTACCTATTCCTTTCGTGTCTCCACCATACCTGTTCCACACGCGTCTTTAACAACTGACCCACACACGAAGAACGTGCGCACTGCCGGAAAGGGGCTAACGCACTGCAGTTCATCGGCCACGTTCCCAAAGAGGTCCTCTGCGCCCCGCCCCCCCCCCCCAGCGCGCACTGCCTCGCTGCCCAGCTCAGATTCGATTTCGACCGCCGCACCAAGTTCTCCGGGCGAGTCCTGCTGGCGGACGCCACGCAGACTGAGGAGAAAGAGCGACCGGCTGGCCGGAGCGAGGCGAGGAGCCGGCGGAGCGCGCCCAGGCAGCGCGAGGGGCGGCCACACCACAGCCGTGCAGGGAACGGCCCCCGCTCGCAGAAGCGCCCCAAGAGCCGCCCACGGGCCCCTCAGGCGGCACGACGCGGGCCAGAGACTTACCCTTGGTGAGCGTGTCCAACACCCCCGACTTCTCCAGGTACCGGCGGAACTGCTCCCGCTTGGAGTCCGCGGCCTGAGGGAGGACGCCCACACGGTCAGATCGGCGGCGCCCCCCCCTCAGCTACGGAGGCGGCTCGTTGGACCAGGCCGGCCCCCCCTCTCCGCCGCGGAGGCGGCACGAAGGGCAAAACCGATGCCAGCCCGCGGCCTGCCCCTCCGCGCAGGCGGCACAGTAAGCCGCACCAACCCCGCGCCGCCGCCGGCGCGCTCCCTCCTACCTTGTAATGCGCCATCTAACCCTCACCGCGCCTGCACCCAGCCGCGCGCCTGCGCGCTGCTCTTTTACGGCGCGAGGGCTTCGCCGCGGTTACCATAGCGACGGGCGAGCAGCAACGCCCTCGGCCGCGCCTTGCGGGGCGGGCGGCTGCCGCGGTCGCAGCAGCTTCTGAGCGCCCTCGTTCCCTCGCAGGGCTCCGCGCGGCCCCCTCGTCGCCCCGAGAATCGGAAAAGGCGGCGCTGCGTGCGCTTTCTCCGATAGCAGCTGCGGCCGTTGTCCCGTTCCGCCCTGCCCTTTTCGCCAGGTACGGAAGTGCATTTCGGACCCAGCGGTTCCGGGGCTCGCCTCTGCCGGCCAGCGTGCCGTGCCCCCGGCTGGCCGAGGGGAGCCGGAACAGGCGGCCCCCGGGCTTCCCCGGTGCGAGGACGCGCTGCCGCAGCAGGAGCCATCCGGACCGCGGGGCGGTGGAGCGCGTCCGCCCGCGATCGGGGCTGTACGAGCGATGCCTGTGGCATTCACTGCCGCCGAGCTGTGAAGTTCCGCCGCGCCTCGCAGCGCGGCCGTCGGTCAGATCAGTTTAAACCGTCGTACCCGTGGCTTGACTGGTAACTGGAACTGACTGGAAAAATCGCAGGAAGAGGGAGTCGCAGCTGCAGCTGCAGAGTCGCCTATCCAAGGGGCTCCAAGGTTTTTTTATACGCGGTGAATCTTCACATCGAAAAGAAAGTCTTTTGCCTGAGCCTGGTTTAAAACCGGAAGCGGTTATACTGGTTTATTTTGTGAAACGCGGTGGTATCTACTGATAAAATCTGTTTATTGTAAAAAAAAGAACCAAACAAATAATCTTGCACCTGCGATGTTAGGGTCTTTTCACACTTTTTCTGCACACTCTACTGCAATGTCTTCAGTTTTCACTAAGTTTTTTGTCCGTGAGGTGATGTGATGAAATAGAAAGTTTGACCCATATCCACACAAAAAAAAAGGTAATAAATATCCTGTCAGCAGCGGAACACCCAATTCTTTTATATTTGTCTTGAACCAGCAGAAATGTAAATGTCATATCCCATATGTGAGCATCTAAATGCTAATTTTCTCTTATTTAGACAGTGGGAGCAGAGAGCATTAAATACTAAGCTTTTTATTACAGAGACATTAAATGCAAAACATGCATTAGTACAGTTATTGCCCACAGAAACTTACTTATCAAGAAATGCAAGTATTAAAGCCACAGTAGCTGTATCAACTGAGCTAAATCACACCATACATTTCTGTACATTCCTGTATATTACACAATGTTAAATTTACAGTGTGAGCGGAATTATCATAGGGCTGTATTTATGTATACATGCAAAGCAATCCTAGAGGTGAGAAGAATAGCTGCTAGAGAGAAATCTACAGTGACTAGTTTAATAGTGTTAATGCATTATCTCTTATGTGGACAGGGCCAAATTAATGCTGCTGCTGCAAGTGAAAAAGCCTTTAGGTTTTCTGCCTTTTTTTTTCCTAATATTGTACAGTCTTTGGCCAATCTGAAACATGGCTGGCTTGTAGCATAATGATAATGCACAGTAAGAATTTAGTGATGCCGTAACATCGTGATGCTACCTCTCACAAATTGTTTTTCCAGTACACATACACTAAGTGAAATTCACTAGTAAAAAATACACGCGTATATGCTAATGCATCCCAGATGTGACCACCTCATCAGGTATTTACAGCCTGTCAGTGCTGTGCGACTCAAGTAAGTGTATTTCATTCATAGAAGTCTTGATTACAAATGTAACACAGTGTTTTGTTCATCTGTCCCTCCTTTATCCTTTCAAGATGTTTCAAGGAACTTGCCTACACTATATGGACCAGAGCATCTAGTAGATAAATGTCCTTTATTTGTCTTACTACCTCTATAAAAAGCATGCTCCTTCTAAAAAACTATAAGCATTCTTTGATTTAAAGTTTGTTGGAATTCAGGGGACAGATGGACCCCCACAGCATCCAGAAAAGGAGTAGTTTTAAAGTTTGATAAACCTTTTATACGTTTTTTGACATTGTAACTGAAAGTAGTAAGGTACTACTTCCCCCCCCTCCCCCCCCGTAAGGTTTCTGGTTTGTGAAGTCCAAAATTTCAGAATAATCAATTTCAGGAACTTGTTTTCTGATTAAAAAAAATAATAATTGTTAGCTTATCAGTGTTATGCAAAATCTCACAGTTAACGCTCACAACTCAATACTTCATGATGCTTCAAAAATGTAACAGCTTATTTAATGGTAACAGCATACGATAAGACATTCACTCTGATTTATTGCTGTGGAAGTCAGTGGTGATACACTGAAAAAGTGTACTATGGAGTCAAAGTATTAGTGATACGTGTATCAAACGTTTTGTTCTTTTGTATTTAATGCAGTTCAAACAGTGGAATATGCCCGACATTCTGCTTTCCGACAGCTATCAAAGGTCTGTCTGAATTTTCAGAGAGATTAAGCAGAAACATATTTACCAATAATTAATGTCTCCTGAGAGTGCCAGTGCCATCTTTAGCCTAATTTCATTCACTGATCTTCGTAAAATATATTGTTAGACTGTAATTTTGTCTTCTACTTTTTTTTTTCAGTTTAGATAATATCAGCTGTGATTTTATGCCTCACTTTTCCTAATAGGTGGATTTATATGATGTATTTTTTCCTTTTTAGCTGGAAGGGTAGTGTAGAAGTTTATACAATGAGGTCTAAGCCACCCGTTCATTACAGAGGAAGTAAAAAGACTGTTAGAAGTTACTTAGGTAATATTCCAAAGGCTACACAACTTTTCTATGTGAAACAGCTGGTTAAAGTTGAACGATTTAGCTACCCATATATATAGGTCTTGCTTATGTTGCAACGTTCGGTAATTATCCCAACACTGACTAGTGCAATTCATGGGTTAATTCACACTATATTTGAAGATCAGTGGGGGCACGCCTGCTGCTGGCATTACTTGACAGCGACAGTCGCCTAGACAAAGAGAAAGGCTTAGGACTATCGCAGTTTCTACTTTGTTTAGATTCTGAGCTCACCTCCCCTGTACAGTCTGAGTGTCTGTTCGGCTAGAATTTTTTATGTCAGCATTGGAAGGAGGTTGGGCTTTGTTTGCACTGAAACTGCTTTGTCTTCCATTGCTGTTCTTGGAAGAGAATTTGTCGAAGTTCCTGCACTCTCAGCCATTGCTGAGCAGTTCCAAGATGTACAGATTCCATGTTGTCTTCTGCAACCAGTAATAGGAAAGGAAGTTTTATCGGGTTGCAGTGAAGTTTGAGATGGCATTTCAGCAAAGCTTGTCAAGCACCCTGCTCGAAGCTATATTTGCGTTCTGAGTACCAACAAGGAAGTGTTTCTTTTCAGCTTCTTTTTGAGCATCGCAGCTTCAGTCTCAAGCTTGCCAAGCAAGCCTTCGTTATTATTTGTGCTAGTATTCTGAGCCTGATTGTCTAAAGCATTTGTAGCTGGCCTCTTCTTTGGCGATTTGTTTTCCTGATTGCGATGGGTGTAATTGCTGCGCTTTCTGTACGGTTATTTGCACAGACTGAAACATGGGAGGAGGATTTAGAACCGGGTAGACGGCACTGTCAGTTTGCTTTTCCATTAAAAAGGTGTAACTGCTAAGTGCAGAAGCAAGAGTTTTTGAGGGGTGGTGGATAGTCCTAAAGAAGGGTGTGGTATCACAGAGTATTTCTTCGATTTGTTATGTAGAAATTGTCAGGGTCGTCCTTGTTTTTGTTCTGCCCACAGAGTCCCATTTTAATTTTTCGGAATCCTAGGTGAATAATTTCTAGGATGTTTAAAAGCAATGATACAGTTGCTATTGATTGCATGAATATATGAACACTGTCTTTTCTGTTGGTCTAGATACAAAACAGTCAACTGTGTTTGGACATGGATCTCTCTGACATTTATAAAGGGGATCTAGATGAAAGCCATAAAGAAGATACTGCCCAATCATAAAACCGACTTCCACTGCAGATCTTGTGAAAATATGTATCACGTAAGTGCAGAGCAAAGAGCCTCTAAGGGGTGCTTGTTTAGCTTTCTTTGATCCAATTGCCTGAGTTCTCTCTCCAGCCTTTTCCGATTTTCAGTCATTTCTAATTCAGTGCTTTCAAGCTCCACTCTTACCTGAGCTTTCTTTTTTTGCCTCTCTTTTCCAAGGCTCTTATCTGTATAAGGCATGACCCATATACACCAAGGAAGGGAAGACACAAATATAACTTGCAAGACCCAGTATCTTATGAGAGAGATGGGAAAGGCCTCATCATAGCACACGTTCTGCAACCAGGTTGTTCTGTATTGCATATGAATTCTGATTGTTCATCATTCCAGACATCCTCAGTTGCCACTCCGAGGACAAGCATTCGAAATATGAAGAGGATCGGTAGCCAAATCTTTCCAATAATAGTAGAATGAATGTGACCTCCTCTAAAATGCCTCCAAGGAAATTCCAGTCTCCCAGGGTTATTCTGCCATCTAACACTAAAATGTATGAGAGAAAAAAGTATCAAACATTGTAAAAGCTGCAGTCCTTAACGCATTATGATAAAACACAACACTGGGAAAAACCATCGGATCCCACATTGTGACTGTGGCAACATGACCCACTGCTCATTGATCATCTAGGTATGATTCTCTCTCATTTACAAGGGTGGGAAGTGCATCATCTGCCCGTGTCTAATTATCAGTAAAGACTCCTGATAAGCACATCACTATGCAGCATTAAGCACCCTCAGTCTGCACCAAATTAGTGGAAACTAAGGTGCCTGACTTGTAGTAGGATTGAAAAGCGTTACGCGGTCCATTTGATCCATCTTCCAATAGCAGTGTGAAAGCAGTACGTTTATATTTAGATACTGATGAAGTTAGAGGAATATTTCCCAGTCCTCCTTTTGAATGTTCTGAGCCTCACGTAGCAGCTGAATTTACAGTAACATCCAATGACTGTTTTGCAGTGAAAACTGGTTATACAAAGGAACACGAGAGGGAATAAAGCATCTCGCTAAAATTGTATTGTTCAATTAAAAAATACGTTTAAGCATATAATTTGGTGCATTGCTTTTGTTTGTGGATGTCAATGATAAACAAATAAATAGGATCACTGTTGTTGGTCCAATTTCCTCTGATCAATGATCAAAGAATCATAGAATCATTTAGGTTGGAAAAGACCTTAAGATCATCGAGTCCACCGTCAACCTAGCACTGCCAAGTCCACCATTAAACCATGTCCCTAAACACAACGTCTACACGTCTTTTCAATACCTCCAGGGATGGTGAACTAACCACTTCCCTGGGCAGCCTGTTCCGATGCTCGACAACCCTTTCCATGAAGAAATTTTCCCTAATATCCAATCCAAACCTCCCCTGGCGCAACTTGAGGTTGTTTCCTCTCGTCCTATTGCTTGTTACTCGGGAAAAGAGACCGACATCCACCTCGCTACAGCCTCCTTCAGGTAGCTGCAGAAAGCAAAAAGGTCTCCCCTGAGCCTCCTTTTCTCCAGGCTACATGACTCCAGTTCCCTCAGCCACTCCTCCTTATACTTGCTCTCTAGATTCTTCACCAGCTTTGTAGCCCTTTGGACATGCTCCAGCACCTCCATGTCTTTCTTGTAGCGAGGAGCTCAAAACTGAACACAGTATTCGAGGTGTGGGCTCACCATTGCTGAGTACAGGGGGACAATTGCATCCCTAGTCCTGCTGGCCACACGAGCTTTGATGCAAGCCAGGATGCTGTTGGCTGTCTTGGCCACCTGGTCACGCTGCCGGCTCATATTCAGCTGGCTATCAGTCAAAAGATACCTGCATTTGAATACAGAATAGAGTGGCTAGGTGTCAAGCATTGCTATCTTTGGCCCCAGTTCTGTGAAAAAGAAATGATTTATGCAAAAATTCTCTACCAGCATTTTCCTAAATGATTATCATCTGAGTACAGATAAACTGGTAATATATGTGTGTAATTGCACATCTCACCTTTCTTTCATATGTTTATTTCTTTCTCTGTTACAGGATACTATATTGTGGACAAGATTTTAAATTCCTTTTCAGTGTTTATGTTGTTATATACACTAACAAAAATATTTTTATTTTTTATGCACAGGGATAACCAGTACCTCTGTAGATTTACCTTTTCATGGTAAGCACAGTCCAATTCAATAGAGTTCAGTTATACTAAAACCAGAATAATCTGGGTTTTTTTTAGGATAAAGGTATTTTAACACAGTGTTTTCTGTTCAAATGGGATTCATTTTCACCCTGTAAAACAGGAGCATTAATAAATCACATGGAAGTTGCAGTCTTACAGCCGCAATACCAATAACTATAGAGGAAACTTCATGTAAAGGCAACCTACTAAACAGGAAATACTCTTGCAAATCGGTATACAAATACCGATTTGTAAGAGTATAAGTTAGACATTATTTAAAGATAAACAAATTAAAAATACATGGCAAATTGAAAATAAAACATACCTTTCTTTACAAAAATCTGTAAAATTAAAGATCTGCGGCGTCCGATAAAAAGTTACAACCCCTGCCATCTCCCATCCGTGTGAGTAAATTTCACATTATAAGCAGTTTAGTTCACTACAGGAGGAAGTGATGGAGTGCAAGCTTTGCGCATTGAATTTATATTTGCTAGGGATGGAGGGAGGAGAAAATCAATCTGTTGTTCAGTCTGCTACTGCTCCAAGCGTAATTTAACTATGGCCAGTGAGAGAATCTCATTAAAAAAAAACAGAAGTGAAAAATATGCAGCCCTAACTTCCTTCAGATTATCTTCCATTTAGCCTCTCCAGCACTTTCCAAGTTTTAAGAATGATCTCAGCCTCAGGCAAACAGAATAAAAGAAAACTTTCAGACTGAGTTTTAGTTTACATGCCTCAGTAGCAGCAAACACTGTGCTTGCCTTTGCAAAAGTGAAGAAGGTAAATCCTCCCAACTTTTTCTTTTAAATTCCTCCCTTTCCTATTCATTTCTTTACATCAGATGGCTCGCAGTCGCCCTGCAACTCAGGTGAATAAATGGGTTTGTTCTACTGAAGAACCTGCTTGCTTACAGAAAGAGATGTGGTAAAGCTATACGCTATACATCCACCCCATGTCAGCTTGTGGCAGAATTAGAAATGGAACCCGCAGTCGCGCCTGTACTCCAACTTACCATTCTCTGTGTCTCCCTAGAGGTGGATAAAGACAGAGCTACTGGAACAGAATGAATACTCCCTATCCTAAAATACCTTCACCGAGTTTAAAATAGAAAAGTTTAACATGGAGGAGGATAAAGTGAGGGAATGGCAGCAGAAGTTCTACAGCCTAAAGGTACATAGAATCATAGAACAGTTTGGGTCGGAAGGGATCCTAAAATACTGCCTAGTCCAAATCTCCTGACATGGGCACGGACATCTTTTGCTAGATCGTCAAAGCCCCGTCCAACCTGATTCTGAACAATTCAAATGATGGGGTGTTCACGACTTCTCTATCAACCTTCCAGTGTCTCACCCCCCTCATCATGAAGATTTTCTTCCTTTGTTACATAAAGGTTCTAAGAGTAAATGCTGTCTTTAAAAAGTCGGCCCAGCACTTGGGGATAGATCATGGCTTGTCAGCTGAGCTGACACACAAAGATTATTTAAGGAGGCTTAAACTCTACCTGTTTTTTTTTTTGAGCCAATCGGACTGCTACATTTCGGGACCCATGGTAGGCTGAGGAACACCCTTTCAAACACTCTGAGCTTTAGGAAATGTCTGCAAAAAATGTTGGGAAGAGGGGAGGGAAAGAGACCTCATTTTAGAAAAGGAAAGACAGGGAAAGAAATACAATTGTTTTGTGTGCAAAGATTGTCCTGGAGCCAGCATTAGCAGCACAATGGCCAAGGATACAGCCTTGTTAGGCATGCCTGGTATAAATGTGTAACTCCACTGCTAGGATCAATACGAGTTTAGAAGTATATCTAGCATTATAACGCCCTTTTAAATTATTCTCCTCAGCACCCTGAAAAGTGTATCGCTGATCCATGTGTCCTGTTTAGGATAAATAAACTTCCTCTGCTGAGAACTCTAGAAAGCTAATCATTATCTTTTAATTTGGTACTGAGGATCAGTCAATAGGTCACGTCCGATTTCATAGTTAAATGACAGCTTGCCTGAAAGTATTCAAGCTATCAGTCTACAGCCAGCCATTTCTATGAAGCGCTTAAAGCAGGTTTCTAAACTTACATCTTTTCTGTCAAGTACTTAAAAGTGGGTTTCTAAACCTTTTTCTGCTATTGGTGAGCAAAATTCTAAGTTCATTGAAGCAGTCCACAGACTCCTCCACCCCACCTACTTCAAAGCTACTGAAGCTTTGTTTGAAAAATCCTAAGTGTTCCGTGGGACTCAACTACGGCAGCTGGGGATCTACTTGGTCTGTAAAAGATAAATGTTAAGATGAGTAGTTAACGATCTGCACATAATGTTCCAGGACACATTATCTCATTTAAAATGGTCAAATGACAACTTGACAAGTTGGGAGGGAAAATGAATTTGAGTGCCAATGTCGATTTTATAGTGCCGATGAAGCTCCTTACCTTAGTCCAGGTGTTTCGCGGATGTGACTATTTACACAAACTGTCATAGCAACATTCAGTGTTTAGTAACAAAATACTTGGTGATGTAAGGAGAGAATACTTATTTTTCTTCCAGGCCTACAAGCTACCTCACTGGGTTTTCATCAGTGGTTGGTTTGCTGTAAAAACATCCCCCAAACTTCAATGACTATATTCTGTTTTTTTAGCTCAGGGTAAAACACCACAGAATCATTCAATCGTGGAAATAATCTCTGAAGATCGAGACCTTTTAATTCCTACTCATCAATAATGTGCACTTTATGTGTACAATTGATTGTTATTTTCTACTGTATTAGTCTGACCCACAATGGCCAGCTAGATAACTAGAGGCACAAACATAAGTGATGCATCCTACAGGCTTTCAGGGTAACGTGAGCTCACCCCCACGTTGAGGTTAACCCCTTCCTGTCCACTGTCGACCGCACGTTGTGCTGTAACGCGACAGCAGTGTTACCCTCCCCAAGCACACGATCCGGTGTTCGGGCTCGTTCCGTTTCACATTGCTGTTTCCGCCCAACACTCCAGTCTCCCCAGACCCTCTGCAGGGCCGCCTGTCCCTCAGGAGTCAGCAGCACCCCCAGCTGAGCACCACCGGCACGTTCTGCTCCTGCACCCCAACCACCGATTGGAATGCAGAACGGCACCAGCTTTGCTTTGCGGTCTCCGGTGTCACCTGGCGGGTGGGCGGCTGCTTTCGTGCTGGTGCAGAGTGAGAGCATGCTGCTGGGCACAGAGCTCGCTGATTTTCTACCTGGGAGTCATGGCGGTGCCGTGATGAGAGCTGTGCACACACTGAAGACTGCCACCTGCCTCGTGCAGAATAAAACTCTTGTGCCACATGTGCACAACATGGAATGGTGTTTCAGTGCTATGCATCGTACCCGTCACCTGTCCTCACTGCAGCACTCCTCTGTCTCTGTCGGGCACCCACAGGCGGTCTCGGTGCCACCGGTTCCGTCAGAACCTTTTGGCCAAGAGGGCGGCAGTCGCTCGGGCTTCGGTGGGTGCAGCAGCAGTAACGAGGCGTAGCAGGCAGCGGTGGCACAGATGGCACTCCGATGATGCTGTGTATCTGCTCCCCAAGGAATTTGGGGTTCCTGGAAAAAAAGGGTTGGCAGAGTCAAAGTGCAAAATCCTGGAGCGACCAAGTGGGACTGAAGCGCTCGTCTGACCTCTGCTCACACCACGGTGCTCCTGCTGTTCACCCTGGGATTTCCAATGTGCCTGTTATTTTAATTTTTACTACTTGTTATTTACTTAAAACATTTAGAATAAAAACTTAAATAACAGTAATGAGAACAGTCTGTACAAGTAAATAATGCCCAGACTCCAGCTACTATGCAAAACTTACAGACAATATCTGCTCCCAATTTATAAAACCACAAGCAGTAAAACCCAAATAACGGAGCACTAACTGGGATTAGCATTTGTGGAGAAACAACTCTAGTCAGTATTAAAAAAAATAAAAAAATCACAGGCACTAGTTAATGCCACTTAGGGGTAAAGTGGCAATTAAAACCTTAGAGTGCAAAATAAACAACGAAAATATTATTTAGGGATGAATCATAGTTAAATTTAATTGTAGCTACTACTTCACAAACCAGGTGGTACAGATTCCCAGTCTTCATTGTAATTTAATAAAAATATTCAGCAGTCTTTTCTGAACCCATACAGAAAACTGGTTGACAGCCATTAATAGCTAATAGAGCCATTATTACATAAATTGCAGTCATTAACGAGCCATTATTAAATAAATTGCATTAACGACTCCATCAGAAAACAAAATAAGACAGTTTTAGAATTTAAAATGCAAATAGAATTGGAAAGCTAAGGAGAGTGTTTCATACTTAAATTATACACAGCTGTAAGTTCACAACCAATAACGACCCCTGCCTAGAACCAAAACAATAATCAAAGGTTAGATTTTTAAGATAAGAAGAAATAAAAATGAGTCACTAATTAACAGCTATGTTTAAATGTAGGTATTAAGAAAATTTGTAGGTGGTGATGATTCTTAACCAGAACTAACAACATTAAAAGAGTTTAATTTTAAAATAAGATTAGAAAACTGTTAACAGAGTATCATGACCACTTAAATTTAAACGTGGCCATTTCTGGGGACGGCTCCCCCCCCCCTCAACCCCACAGATTTCTTTCAAGTAGAACTAAACCAAAAGTAAAACCAGTGCAAAATAAATGTGATTAGTAAACAGTTACATTGAATTTAAAACTACTGAGAACACTAACTGGGCATGCGTTATGCCTCTCACTCACCGAGCAGCAGCCACGTTACATTTGTGCACTCTGCGGCGCCCGGGCAGCACCGCCGTAACGAACATGTCGCGACACGGAGCAGAACCAGAACAGCGACCGGGAGCGCTTTGTGCTGACACCAGCCGAGGGCACCTGCCGCGCTCAGGCGGTGGCTCGTGGACTCCCGCTGCACAACGGCGACTCGGACGAGAGAAGAGCTTTTCTGCCGCCGCCGTCCCTGCTGCGGGCGCTCCGTGTCCTCTCCCGCTCTCCTGCGGGGCCGCAGAGAAACAGTCCGTGACCGAGCGGGGCCATGTCACCCGTCCCGCGCCCCAGCGCAGCGCCCGGAGGAGCCCCCGCTCCGCCCGCTGCGTGGCACACCCCCCCGCGGCGGCTGCTCGGCCCGGACGGCCGTCACTGCCCGGCACGGCGCCCGCCCGTAGCGGGCAGCGGCGCCGCTTAAACGGCCGCCGCCGCTTCCGCGTACGAGTACCGACTGCGCGGCTGAGCCCCCCCTCACTATCGCCCCTCCGCGCGCACCCGCCGAGTGCGGCCCCGAACCCGCACCCGCCGCGAAACGGCCCGGAGGCAGAACCGGGCGCGGCGAGAGGGACCCGCCCGCTGCAACAGCTGCCGCCCCCACCAGTACCCGCCCGGAGGGCCCCGGCCGCGGAGAAACGCCCTCGCGGAGGCCGGGCCGGCGCCAGGCCCCTCGGAAGCCGCGGCGGAGGGAGAACCGGCACCGACGCGGCCACGGCGGCAACAGCCGCTCAGAGCGGCTTCTCGGCGACGGACGGACGCTCCCCGCCCTCCCGAAGCACAGACCTCTCGGCCCGGTACCGAAGCCGGCCTTAAGCGCTCCGGTACGGACTCCTACCGCGCTCCAGGGCGGCCCGAAAGCGCCCTTCAGGTCTTAGAACTCACTCTATATGGGCCGGAAGTCCTCCAGGACACCGGAAGTGCCCCGTCAGTCAGCCGAACGCTCTCTCTATGGGCCGGAAGTCCTCCAGGACACCGGAAGTGCCCCTTCAGTCAGCCGAACGCTCTCTCTATGGGCCGGAAGTCCTCCAGGATACCGGAAGTGCCCCGTCAGTCAGCCGAACGCTCTCTCTATGGGTCGGAAGTCCTCCAGGATACCGGAAGTGCCCCGTCAGTCAGCCGAACGCTCTCTCTATGGGCCGGAAGTCCTCCAGGATACCGGAAGTGCCCCGTCAGTCAGCCGAACGCTCTCTCTATGGGCCGGAAGTCCTCCAGGATACCGGAAGTGCCCCGTCAGTCAGCCGAACGCTCTCTCTATGGGCCGGAAGTCCTCCAGGATACCGGAAGTACCCTGTCAGTCAGCCGAACGCTCTCTCTATGGGCCGGAAGTCCTCCAGGACACCGGAAGTTCCCCTTCAGTCAGCCGAACGCTCTCTCTATGGGCCGGAAGTCCTCCAGGATACCGGAAGTGCCCCGTCAGTCAGCCGAACGCTCTCTCTATGGGCCGGAAGTCCTCCAGGATACCGGAAGTGCCCCGTCAGTCAGCCGAACGCTCTCTCTATGGTCGGAAGTCCTCCAGAATACCGGAAGTGCCCCGTCAGTCAGCCGAACGCTCTCTCTATGGGCCGGAAGTCCTCCAGGATACCGGAAGTGCCCCGTCAGTCAGCCGAACGCTCTCTCTATGGGTCGGAAGTCCTCCAGGATACCGGAAGTGCCCCGTCAGTCAGCCGAACGCTCTCTCTATGGGTCGGAAGTCCTCCAGAACACCGGAAGTGTCCCGTCAGTCAGCCGAACGTTCTCTCTATGGGCCAGAAGTCCTCCAGAATACCGGAAGTGCCCCGTCAGTCAGCCGACCGCTCTCTCTATGGGCCGGAAGTCCTCCAGAATACCGGAAGTGTCCCGTCAGTCAGCCGAACTCTCTCTCTATGGGTCGGAAGTCCTCCAGGATACCGGAAGTGCCCTGTCAGTCCTCCGTACTAACACTCTATGGGCCCGAAGTCCTCCAGAACTGCCAGACCCATCCTAGAGACCCCTAGATCCTCCCTGACCCATTCTACACCTCACCCAGATCATCCCAGAAAGATTATACAAGCGCCCAGAACTCTTTTGAGGCCCCAGACCCACCTAGAGACCCTTACGTCTCTCCAGAAACATTTTACACCTGCTCAGGCCTATCTTAGAGCTCCCAGACCCTTCCTAGAACCCCCAGGACGCATCCTAGAGACCTCCAGATACCCCAGACCCATACTACACCCCCCCAGGCGTATCCTAAAGCACCCAGACCCCTCTTAGAGGTCCCAGACCTATCCTAGAGACCCCCACATACTCCCAGACGCATTCTATGCCTCCCCAGTTCCCTCCTGGAGACCCTAGACCTGCCCTAGATACCCCAGACTAAATTTAACACCACCCAGATCTCCCTAAGCCCTTTCCACACACCCCTACATCCTTCCTACAGCCCCAATCACCTCCTAGAGCTCCCAGACCTCCCCTAAAGCCCCAGACCCATCATAGAGACCCCCAGATCTTTCCAGCCTCATTCTACACCCCCCTCGACAACTCTAAGAGCCCCCCGACCCTTCTTAAAGCCCCCAGAACCATCATAGAATCCCCCACATCCCCCTAGACCCATTCTACGCCCCCCTGACTCCTCCTAAAGCCTCCAGAACCCTCCAACAGCCCCCAGACCAATTCTTAAGACCCCTAGATCCCCCCAGAATCATTCTACATCCCCTAGATCCATTTTAGAGCCCTCAGATTCTCATAGAGCCCCAAAACCCTTTCCAGAGAGCCCAGACCCATCCTAGAGATTCCTAGATTTCCCCAGATCCATTCTACACCTTCCCAGTCCAGACTCCTCCTAGAGCAGTCCAGACCCCTCCTAGAGTAGTCCACATCTCACTAGACCTATTCTAGATCCACCCAGGAGTATCCTAGAGACCCAGACCCTTCTTAGAGCTCCTAGACCTATCCTAGAGA